>NC_143133.1:23800000-28800000 GCF_059928025.1 Delphinapterus leucas
TCTGAAGTGAGTCTCTTCTAGGCTGAATATAGATGGATCTAGTTTTTGTTTGTTTGTTTGTTTTGTTTTGTTTTAATCCATGCAGTACTTTATTTCTTTTGATTGAAGAATTTAGTCCATTAACATTAAAAGTAATTATTGATAGGTATGTGTTTATTGACATTTTATTAATTGTTTTCTGGATGTTTTTGTAGTTCCTCTCTGTCCCTTTTCTTCTTCTCTTGATCTTTTCCTTTGTGTTTTGATGACTTTCTTTAGTAGTATGCTTATATTCCTTTCTCTTTATCTTTTGTGTGTTTACTGTACGTTTTTGCTTTGTAGTTACCATGAGGCTTACATATAACAACTTATATTATAACAGCTCACTATTGTCACTCTCCCCCCAAATACTATGTTTTTGATGTCACATTTTACATCTTTTTATTTTGTGTATCCCTTAACTAATTATTGTATAATTGTAGTTATTTTCACTACTTTTGTCTTTTAACCTTTATACTAGCTTTACAATATGTGTTCTTACTAATTAGCACTAGCTAATATATACTAGCTTTTCATATGTGTTCTTGTTACTAATTAGCACTAGCTAATATATACTAGTTTTTCATATGTGTTCTTGTTACTAATGTGTTCTTGTTACAATATGTGTTCTTGTTACTAATTAGCACTAGCTAATATATACTAGCTTTTCATATGTGTTCTTGTTACTAATTAGCACCCTTTCGTTTCAGTTAAAAAAAGTCCCTTTAATATTTCTTGTAAAGCCAGTTTAGTGGTGGTGAACTCCTTCAGTATTTGCTTGTCTGGAAAACTCTTTCTCTCTCTACTTCTGAATGATAACGTGCCAAGTAGAGTATTCTTGGTTGAAATTTTTTTTTCCTTTCAGCACTTTGAATATATTGTGCCACTCCCTTCTGGCCTGTGATGTTTCTGCTGAAAGTCTACTTGTAGTCTTATAGGATTCCCTTGTATGTAACAAATTGTTTTTCTCTTGCTGCTTTTAATATTATCTCCTTGTCTTTAACTTTTGACATTTTAAGTATAATGTGTCTTGATGTAGGCCTCTTTGGGTTCCTCTTATTTGGAACTGTGGGATTCCTCAATCTGGATGTCTTTTTTTCCAGGTTAGAAAAGTTTTTAGCCATTATTTCTTCAAATAAGATCTCTTCCCCTTTCTTTCCTCTCCTTCTGGGAGCCCTGTGAGGCAAATGTTAGTACATTTGATGTTGTACATAAGTTCCTGAAGCTATTTTCACTTTTTTCCTTCTTTTTTTTCCCTTTTTTGATGCTCTAATTGGGTGAGTTCCACTGCCTTGTCTTTGAGTTGACTGGGCCTTTCTGCTGCTTTATCTACTCTGCTGTTAAAGCCTTTAGTGTATTTTTCTGCTCAATTATTGTATTCTTCACCTCTGTAACTTATATTGGGTACTTTCTTATATTTTCCATCTCTTTGTTGAATTTCTCATTGTGTTAATCTATTCTTCTCCCTAATTTGGTTGAGTGTCATTATAACCATTACTTTTAACTCTTTATCAGGTAAATCATTTATCTCTGTTTTATTAAGGTTTTTTTCTGAGGTTTTATCTTGTTTTCTCATTTGGAACATGGTCCTCTGTTTCTTCATTTTGCTTAACTCTCTGCTGGTTTCTATCTCATCAATGAAAAACCACCTTTCCAAGTTTTGAAGGATTGGCCTTGTGTAGGAGATGAACCTCGTCATTAAACTCTGCCTCAGCTCTTGATGTTTCCCAAACATTTGTGCTTGTCCTAGCAGGCTATTATATTTTTAATAGCTCCCAGTATTTGAGGATGTGACAAGTCCTGTCAGTGTCTCATACGGGAGAATCTCTGCACATTGATTTAGGCTAGAAGACAGATTCAGGCCACAACTTTTATAAGTATGCAAATATATACAGTCCTGTAGGACTATAAGCATAAGTTCTGCTGTCCACCAGAGCCAGGCAATCTGGAGATGTCCCTGAGTGGCAGTCACAGAGATCAGGGCTCCAGATGAGTATATATGCTCTTTTCTGGATGATACTGGTGAGTTGGAGCAAGGCAGAGGAAGAATGCCAAGATGGCAACTGCAGCCTATGTTCCTCGAGAGCAGGTCCAGAGGCCATGAAATATGTGCCAACCTGAAGACTGCCCCTCAGGCCAAAGCTCCAGGACCAGCAAAGAGGCCTCTTTCACAGAAAGATTGGAGAGTGTGCCTCGGTCCACTGTCTGTGAAGTGCCTTGGAGGTAGTAGCCTGCCAAGAACCGTCTGTATGATTGCCACAGTCCTGTGGGACTCAGGAATGAAAGCTCCCCCAGCCACCAGAGACAGATGATCAAGGGGTATCCCCTGGGCAGAAGCTGCAAAAACCAAGGTACCAGAAATAAAAACCAGGGCACCAGATGCGTGTAAAACTCCCCTCCAGGAGGCAATGGGTGCTCTGGATCATGGCAGAGGATGAGCATGAAGACAGTTCCCACCCTCTGAGGTCTCTGGAAAGGGTTACAGTCTGCCCCTAGATGAAAGTTTAACTAGAAGACTGCCCCTTAGGCTATAGTCATGATGATTACCTAATAGACCTCCTTCACAGAAACACTGAGTTCCTGGGTCTGTTGCCTTTTGCTGTGCCCTGGGAGTGGTAGCTGTTTAAGAATCCTTTCTCCATTGATTACAGTCCTGTGAAATGCATGAAAAGGGTCCCACTGGCCACCAGAATGAGGCAATGTAGAGGTGTCCCCTGGCAGCAGTCACAAAAATTGGGGTGCCAGGCAGGACTATGAGCTCTTTTCTGGGTGACACCAATTATTACAGTTTGCATGGGACCAGGAACACAAGTTCCCCTGGACTCCAGAGCCAGGCAGCCAAGAAGCATCCCCTGGGTGCACAAGTAGATATCGGGGCACTAGACCCATGGCTTGGGGATGCTGGTGTTCTGGAGCATAGTAAAGGGAGAGCACAGAGATCGCACCAGCCAAGTCTCCATCCCTGGAGAGATGGAGGGGATTTAACACACTCTGTGTGTGTTAAATTAGATTCCTGCCCCTCGGGCTGATACTTTACTATAAGAATGAAAGCCTCCCTCACTTTTAGTCTAGATGTGATCAGTTGCCTCTGAGCTTGGGCCCTGGGGTGGGTGAATCTGAGTGCATGAGCCCTATAATAGCAGTTTTTCAGATTGCTACAGTCTTGTGGGTTTCAGGATGTGAGCCCTACTGGTTTTCAAAGTTACATGTTTTGGGGACTTATCTCTCAAGTGTATGTCTTAAAAACTGTGGTGCTTGATGTGGGTTTGGAACCCTTCACTCCTCAGGGAGAAGCTCTGGGTTCTGAGTTCCCTCTTATTGTGGGATGCTGTACCAGGGGTAGGGTTTATGGTGGGATTATGTCCCACCTTATCCTATCCACTTCAGTATGGTTCTCTTCTCATTTGCCTAACGTGTAGTTGCCACTCAGCCAGCTTCCAGGTTTGTTTGTTTGTTTTTAAGAGGAAATATATGTAGCTATAGACTCAGTGTGTTTGTGGGAAGAGGTGAGTTCAGGATCTTCCCACATCACCATCTTGAACTGGAACCATCTAATTTTGTATTTAAATTAGAAGCTAATGAGACAGAGAGATCAGTTGGAAATTGTTTCCATAAATTTTGTAGACTTTGGTATTAAATATTGGGATTACAGTTTTGATGGTGAAATAGAATGATTTTATTTTGGAACTATCATAAAAAGAGAAATAATAGGTAAATACTATTGTCAGTAAACTTACTCCTATGCCTCTCAGTTGTTTAACTGGAACATATCTGCTGAGACTGCAGTGTGAGGAGAATGGTGCCAGCATGGCCTAACTGGGAGAGACATTAACAGGAAGTTGCCTCCAGAGAGAGCAGGAAAGACTGCCAATTCTTCCAATTTGGAACCATACTGGGAAACCCACAAAGAACGCAAGCTACTTCCCCTGATAAATCTGTTGGCTTGCTGAAGAGCAAACTGCCTTCCTTGACAGCTTTCTGCCAAAAGTTCATCCAGAAACAAAATATAAACTCCCTTTTCCACAGACTGGATTTTGCCTTTAAAACATTACATTTGCCTATGTCTACAGATATAAACTATATCTAATTGATGTCTTTAGGATGTAAAGATACTCAGCTGTACTCTGACTTAACATCTGTGAATTATTCTTTAACACTGCTGAACAAAATATGGCCAATGATGTTTTCCACAAAAGATACTACCTAGTATTACTTTTATTCCCAAACCCCAGTGAAATTTTTAGACCAGCTGTAACTCACATTTCCATCAAGCAGCTCAGATTCTTAGTGGTTGGGTGGAGATGGAGGTTTTTCAGGACAGAATTCACCACATGAAGACAGGTACCTATTATATCAAAATACTATAAAAAAAATACATCCCCAATAGTGAGTATCCCAGGGATAGTAAAATATTTATCTATCAAAGACATTTTTCTCACATTTATCAATGTTACTCTAGCTATATATAACTACATATTAAACTGTTTTAACACCCATATTCTCTCCCTTCTTTGTTATAACTAGAACAATAAAATGCTGACTTTGAGGGTGTTTATTTGATTTAAATAATATTTTATAACATATTTTTTCTATAACTTTATTAAGTATTTAGAAAAAGTCAGTGACCAGTCTAGGTGTTGTGGACACAAAGATGATAAAGCTCCTGCCTGTGAGCTTCCCACAGTCCTGGTTGGAAGCCTACATCAAAGACCTACTGGGAGTTATGAGACTAGAGATTAGGGGAGGGGGCACTTATGTACGTACAGAAGTGAAAAGAAGCTTCCCAGGAAAGGTGACGTTTGAGCTGAGTTTTAAAGAATAAGTAATCTCTCTAGGCAACAGTAGGAAAATAATTCTGGATGGAGGAATACTGTATTAAATATTCTTTAAAGCGAACCACATTTTTCTTGGACATAATATATGTGCACTATGTATATAACTATTATAGCTAGTTTTAGCTATTACAGTTAATCTATGTTACCTAAAATATTTAGCCAGATCTGGTATTTGGAAATTACTGAGTAGATTGGTAGGAAAAGGTGTGCATTAGGGGAGGGAACATAGGTTTTAGGTATGTGTGAGAAGAAAAGGGGAGAGGTAGATCACTATGGTATGTTTATAGAAGCAAATAGGATGCAGATGTTTTCCAGAGATTTAGCCCTCAAAACATATTCTCTTTGTATGGCCTATGAAAAAGAGAGTATAGAAACTCTTGTATGACCTGATGTATATTTTTCTTAGTTAATATAAGCATAGATATATTGGGTTTAAATGAACTGCTTGTTCAATTGCCAAATATCCCTTTATAATCATTTTCTTAATTAAAGCTCTTGTTATGCAAAACACTATATAGGTTCTTACTGAATTCCTTTTTCTTTTTGGAGGTTAAGAGAATGTATAAAACAGAGTCTTAAGGCATATGCTAAACCTCTACACCTGTCCCTCTTTTTAGTTTTACATTTAGGAATTCATGACCAAGCAAATGGTAGCTATGAGAAATATATACTGTGAACCTAAATTTAATTGTAAACTAGCAACTTAAAACTTTAAATTTATTTTTTATAAAATTCATAAAATTTTTTAATGAAATTAAAGCATGGATTATATTTTTCTACATGATTTAACAAATAGACCTGACTGAATGGTTTCTGATGGAATAAATGTATTTGACCAATTGTTCTGTATTGCTGTCAGATTTTAGAAGACACACATGTTTAATTGTTGGCATATTCTAGATTAAAATAGATTCAATCTTTAAATAAGATTATCTGCTAAAGTGTTACAAACACAGTACAGAGTATCTCCAATTTTCTGATACGTAAGGGAAAAATGAAACACAAATAGCCACCATACTACCTATTATTTTATAAAATTTATCAAGATTTCCCCTATTTCCTTTGTTAAGTATACAAGGGGGAGGAGATATGGGGATCTATGTATATGAATAGCTGATTCACTTTGTTATAAAGCAGAAACTAACATACCATTGTAAAGCAATTATACTCCAATAAAGATGTTAGAAAAAGAATCATTGTGTTTACTTTATAACTAAGATAAATTAAAACCAACCCCAAAACTCCCAGTGAACTTTTATAGAAAAATTTTTATCCCCATATTTTATTATTCCCCACCTAACAGCTAACTTTCATTCCTTACTTTACAAATGGGCACTGATAATTTTAAATGCCTGAGCTATCTGCTTTAATTACGTATCAAAGTGATAGGCACAGCCAAATTGTGTCATGTAAATGAAGGGTATTCTGCATAGCATTACACTATTAGTAACATTCTTCTTTATGTTTAGTGGCCGTCTTAAAATGAAATTGTTTCCTAATTATACCCTAATGTTTGGCTACCTTAATATTTCCATGTTATTAAGGCATGTCTAAAAATGACAGGGGAGTCATTGCAAATCTCATTAGTTTTTATATCACTAAAATTCCATTTCGTAAGAGAACTACTGTATTTTAGGATGCATCCTTAATTTTATTCCCTTAGCTGATTTTAAATATATAATCACACATTTGGAAGGATAAATGTTTGCAGTTTGAGCCTAGCATCTCTTTACCTTTTGGTGTATTTCATAATCTGCAGCAATGAGTGGGATGCTGGTCATATGAAATATTTTAGATTAATTAGAATAGTTAATGAAAATTTTTGCTTCAGTATGGGACAATGTAGTGAAGTGGTATACCTGCATGAATTTTAAGAGTTGTTTTCATTGGTGAATTATTCAGTGCTTATTGCATGCTGGGAACTGTTGTTTGAATCTAGTAAAAATTAATCATATTAATCAATTGTTAATTTTATTTATGTAGTCACAAATACGGAGAGGGGAACCACATTTTGCAAAATATAGCTGTCATAAAGTTTTGAGAAACATCTGTCAGTCATCTGTTATGGACCAGGTAATATAAAATTGGTGGAGGGTCCTACAAAGAATTATCCAGTTTCTTTACATTGAGGAACTCACTGAATTACTGAATCTTGATGACTTTTTTTCATGCGCATTTTTCTATACCAGTTTCTCTCTAAATATGGCAACAATTAATTCTGATGGGGGAAAAAATAATTATCATACACGCCAACTTTGTGTAGCACCAATCTCTGCTTGATGTTTTTACCTACTCACCTTTATTTTGTTAACAGAGACTGTGACAATTTAGTGTTCCCTTAGACATCAAAGAATGAAAATAATAAAAGTAATAATACAACAAAGATATATAGGAATTTCCATAGTAGAAGAGGTCAATAGTTCATCTAGTTGGATGTATTTCTTCTGAGTATTTATTTTCCAAAATAACTAAGACCAGATATTTTAGAGAAAAGCATAGCACTGACATAACATAACCTAATTTGCTACAGGGAAAATCTCTTCTTTATTCCATTAATGATTATATAAAGAAGAGTAATGTACTCAAAATTATGGTAAAAGTTATTATTCTATCTGAATAATGAATAAAAACACTTTTGAATATAAAATATATATTCCTTTCATCAACTCTTGAAGAATAAATTATGGATTTTTAATCACTTTTTGTCATTACACATGTGAATATACTTGATAGAATTTAAAAGTTTGAATATGGGGACTTACATATTTTTATTAAAGCAAAAAAGCCTCTGATCATCTGCTAAATGACTTAGGTGTATGATAGAACTACTCTGAACATCATTTTGTTCCTTTGTAAGTTATTTATGATGCTGAATTCTGTCTTAGCTAAAGTAGGTAGAAGCACTTTCAAACTACAGAGAAGGATTTAAATATGATCACTATACTATATAGAGTAACAATCTCCATTTCTTCCATAATAAATTAATAATGTCTAATAGCAAACAGAAGTTGGATTCTGAAAAAAAGAAAAGCTTTTACATTTTAATATGCTTTTAGATAGTGGACCTAGAATTAGTTTTCCAAAGCAATAGGAATTTGGTATAAATACAATGTATCCTGTGAGTCTGGACCTCAATCTTTTAATGTCTGTCATTTCATGTAACACATATTTGGTAGTCCATGTCACCCACATCAGGCCAGCTGTTTATTGGTGGGGAATATCTGGTTATACTAATGAATTCCATCAGCTTAAGACCATTGTCTGAATGTTGGTTCAAAATGACTTTTTTAAAATCATAAACATTTCTTAATCAGAATCAGTCAGTGCTGATTAACATGATAATCAAAAAAGTTAAATTTGTGGGTAGAGGCACTGGGAGAAGTATGACAAGAAAGGGAAATATATATTTTAGTGGTTTGTGAGCAGTTGTTACATGATACAATCTAGCCTTCCTATCTACATATGCCTTTGGATGGCTTCTTCTACACTATAGCAAGGAAGCTCTGTCATATCATCTTTATTTAGTATAGACTACTTTTGGTTCTAGGATTCAGTCAATCATCCAGTCAAACTGAATCAGGCATTTCTATTTAATTCTAATACATGGAATACAGAATTTCTGTTTAGTACATGGTGTCAACAAATTTAGGTTGATCCAAGATTATTTTTTTTCACCTTGATCCAACACACTAAGAATTCACTCCCATACATATTCCCCATAATTTGTCTACATTATTAGCTAAATTTTGCAATTCTTTTGATGAGTATGGTAAGTCTGGCTGAGTCAGACTTAGTACCTGAATCCCCTGGGCTTGCATGGTGAGGAAATGAGTTGAATCAGCAGTCTCCTGTCTGAAAACTACCTCAGTGGGGCTGTTACCCTTTCTTCAGGCAAGAGTAAAGTAACCACCTCAGACAAGGGAGGAAGAGCTGCTTCTATTGACAAAGGCTTGGTAGAATTAAAAGGTTCAAGGTCTTTACCTTCATCAGAATATACACACATACAATCTTGATTTTTAGGCTCTTTCTTCTTCCCAGTCTATGTCCTATGGTAGTGCCATATTAGTGCTCAGGATTTTTCTATCCTGCTAATTACTACCCACGTTGTTGAACTCAGACATGATCTTTATTTCTAATATCGCTTTTTAAATTGTAAGCCCACTGAGTAATGAGATCACTCAGAGAAAAGGCTGATGGACATGCATAAGTTGGGTTACCATATCTACCTGATTTTTGACAATCTTCTGCTTTTGGTGAGCATTCACATGGAACAGACTCAAAGTCCATTCTGGGTGGTTCATCTATATAATTTTTCCTTCATTTGCTTGTCATCAATCTTCTGTTCTTTTCAAATCTGCGAACATCTGTATGTGTGCCCCAATAGTCTGTGCTAAGAGTACAGATCTGTGATTCAGGCTGGAAATTCCTCAAAGGCAGAATAAAAACAAAACAAAGCAAACAAACAAAAAAATACAACAGATATACCACTCCAAGTGCTGCCCACTGCGGAGTTTTCTTTCCTTAATGTCTGTTGAGGATAACCCAATGGGGCTATGGCAGTTTATTTCCGGTAGGCGTCATCACATCATGAAAAAACAACTGTAAACCATTAACCTTATCATATTGAAGTCTCTGTGAAGACTTAAGTGGACTAAGGAACTGTTAATGGCATAAAAGAAACACCCTGGGAGTAAGAACCATTTATTCACACAAGTTACTTGTGCTTCTGAGAACGTGCTTGACTTCAATATTGAATGTGATTGGTCTTAGGTGCCAAGTAGCACGTCAGCTTTCTTCCCAGTCTGGCTCAGCCATATACCATTTTTTTGTTTTTGTTTTTACTTTGTGCTCCACTCAAATATGTAATAAATACATAAGAAAATACCTATTTATATTCTCTCATCCCTTATTTGGTACCATCAGAATCTGTCCCCCATTTCAGGATCACCAATGTAAATAAGCAAAATCTTATAATCCCTTTGGCATGTAACTCTTTTGTTCTTAGGCTTGACTTAGTAATTTACTCCTGGAGCATAACTCATTCTGACTGTAGTTTTTAGTCAGGAATCATAAGGAAAATTGGTATCACCTTGCAATGAAACTACTCCATGTGATATCCCAACGATCCTCATGGAAAACAGGACCAAACTCATATGACAGGAAGGAACATTGCTTCTGCTTGTCAAGAACATCCCACTCTTTCCCAATCTACTGCTCTTAATCCCCATAATAGACTGGTGTGGCTATGAATTTGATCTATTTTGTGACTCAGCAGTCCACAGAATTAAATTCTGTATCTGATTTTGGTATTTATTGGAAGTAAAGCAGCCATTTAACCCCATATTATTTTTTATTTTGTTACATTCCAGTATATTAGACCCATGCCTTACAATACACATTATTTCAGATGGACAAGGCAATGATTTAAATAAGGTTTGCACTGCCTGTTATTTACTCTCCAGGCCTCATTTTTCAGTGGTAACTGCATAGGTTCACTACCTCCAAACATTTTTTGGAGTGGATAAATTCTAATTTTGGATAAATAGATCTAGAAGACTTATTGCCCCAAATCACTTCTGGTACCAGATATTAGATCAAAATATAACTGGTAGTAAATAACAAAACCTTTCTAGCTACTTTAAAGAGAAAAAGTTTTTGGACAAACAATTGTTTAGTTGGAGGATCTGGAAGGCACTGGCTCAACGGTTAACTCCAGGGATACAGTGGCTGTGATGCAGGAACCAGGGAGTTTCCTTGAGAAGTCTTGTATCCAAATTTCTGAAAGAATTCTGATGTGTAGAGTTTTTAATAATACTTGCTACAAGCCAAAGTCATACATTTATTTTTTTCTTAATTTCTTTTCAACAGATTTGTTATAACTTGTGCAGTAAGATTAGAGAATTTGTGTGTGTCCATTTTTGAACATAATGGAATGTTAAATTTATGAAAACTCAAGACAGAAACTGTAGAATCAAAACTGAACTCACTGGACTATAAATCTGTAAATAGCTACAAGGTAAAAAATTGAGTGAAGACACCATTTTTGTGTCTCAGGAAAATAAGTCCTTGCTTAAAGCCAAAGAAGAAATACATTCAGATACAAAGGACCAGTTTCATGAAATGCCGAAGTTCGAACACAAAGGTATCATACCAAAGATACATAGAGAAAAGACATTTATCAAAACATAACAGAGAAAGTCATGGAAAAGCTTAGTGTATTGAGATAAGGTTAAATTTATTTAAAAATAAAGTTACAACTTACTTCTTTTGATGCCAGTAAGATATTATATAGCAGTATTTTGTCAGGAGAACTGTCATCTTGAAACACTGTATTTCTAAGAGAAAGGAAAGGAACAAAACCAGCTGTTAGAATCATATACTACTCTTTCATAGAAAATAGCCAGTAGGTCATTAATCATCTAGTTCTAATCTTATATTATTGCTTGCATTTATGGAAATTAAGAAAGAACAGAAATAAGAAAAGAGGAAGAGGAGATAAAGGAGGATGGGGAGAAGAAAGAGAGAGAGAAGAAAGAGAACAGGGAATGGTAATGACAGAGAGATGGTGAGAAAGAAAATCAAGAGAGGGATGTGCCCTGTTCTGATTTGCCTCAATGGACATTTGGAAGAGGATATGCTTCAGCAGTAGAATGTATTTTTTTTTAATCTGAATATTTTAAACACACAATTTTTCTTATTTAAGTTGTGAAGATTGTCTTTTTCTTTCTCTCACACAGTTAATAACTATAAATTCATGTTCTTTTCCATTGAATTTCCCACCATCCAGAATTGTCCTGGCAAGATTTTGAGTTTGTCTTTGCCAAGTTCTGAAGGTTTCACTTACTCTAGGCTGACATTATGTTAACTTCTTATATTACAGTTCTGACACGATGTGGGTAGTGGTTTATTAGTGGTCACAAAAAGACATGCCCAAGACCTTACCTCTGGTTCTCGTGAATGTGACTTTATTTGGAAATAGGATCTTTGCAGGTGTAATTAAGGTAAGAACCTCAAAATGAGATCATCTTGGATTTAGGGTGGGCAGCATTATTCACAATAGCCAAAAGCTGGAAGCAGCCCATAGGTCCACCAATGAATGAATGAATGAGAACATGCGGTACATACATACAATGGAATATTTCTCTTCCTTATAAAAAAGGAAAGCCTGTCATATGCTACAACATGGATGAAATTTGGAGATATTATACTAAGTGAAATAAGCAGTCATAAAAAATACTGTATGCTTCCAGTATATCAACCAAACTTATAGAAGCAGAAAGCATAATGGTGGTTGCCAGGGGCCTGGTGGTGGGGAGAGGGGGAGGAATGGGGAGACGTTCAACAGATACAGAATTTCAGTTTTGCAAGATGAAAAGTTCTAGAGGCCTGTTGCACAACAATGTAAATAGAGTTATCACTGCTAAACTGTATGATTAAAAATGGTTGACTGTGGTTTTTAAAATTAAAAATAAATTAAACAGATCTAGCGGTCCTATCAGGCCTCTAATACAAACAGAGCAAGGGAAAAAAAAGAAGTCTGTATACTTGGACAATATATTAATTAGTTAATTCCAACTAAGTAATTGGCACAATTCATTAGATAGTCTAAAGAAAAGACAGAAGGGCACACATGAAAGCAGTGTGAACAGGTTTATCTAAAAACCTTACAATTTTTTATCAGTACCTGATACTGCACTAGATGCAGAAACAGAAACCACTGACTCTGAAGCCAGTCCGTAAACTCGGTGTCTGATGCAATGTGTTATGTTAAACACAGCTATCCGCTGCTGCATCCAGCCTTCCTCCAGGTGATGTGCACCAACATCGCTACCCTGAGCCGCCTCCCTAGAGCTGTACCCATCTGACAGGTCTCTAAGTCACAGCGCTTCCCAGCACAACCCAGCTCCTCCTTGTTTATGCACAACCCAGCAGTTTATGCACGATGCAGTATGTGTTGGGCAGCTTGCCGAACGCATGCCTGTTCTTGTCTTTTTTTCAGACAGAACACAGAAACACAGCACATCCTTTTCTTTATAAACATCACTCATGATTTTCTATTTATCTCTTCTCTTCCAGCCTTGTAAAATGTATCTGCTATAACAGCAGGGAGCCTCTGATTGTGGTTATGATTGTGACATCATCTGATAACAGGTGTGGGAGTGCTAAGATACTGATAAGAATTCAACTCTTTCAAAAATTTGGAACCAAATGGGCTCCAGGACACATTTTCCTTGCCAGGAAATGAAGTCTTGGAGTCTGAGCCTCTGAACAAGTATCGCTGTCACCTACTTCAGGACCAACAGGCATCTGGAATGTGTCTTTCTTATATTTTGGTGACTCTTAGCAAAAGTGTTCTGCCAGCATGTGCTGCACAGCATTTGTGTGAGAAACTGCATCTCTAGGTGCTGTAATAACTAGTGCTTAGACACTTTCAAAGGATTTTTATAATGGTCAGAGTTGTTTCAGAAACATTTAGAAAGTGAAAGACTTCACTATTAACTACATGTCAAAGGTAATACTGTAGGATATCTCAATTGTATCATTTTGATAAAAAGCAATATTGTAATATAAATAGCAACATTGTCTCTATCAAAGGATAAGTCTAGTTTTGAAATTTATTTATGTTGCTACTGAGAATTACATAGACAAGATTTCTACGATTTTATTGTCAATGAGAAATCATCTTATATTTGCTTGGGTTCCACTCATAGGCCAAAACACGGCACAATCTTTTTTTCTCTGTTTTGCCTGTTTGGGGCTAGATTGAATGTTTTAGAACATATTAATCCCAAGAAGAAGGAGAATTGACATCAAACCCTTCAATTAGCCCCAAGGAAGCTATTTTAAACAACTTTGGTTTCCAAAGTCAAGAACATGTTTAATTGTTCAACCGTAGCTTTGGAGAATGTGCTTCTACTTTCTGATGTTGTCAAAGTTGGCTTTTATTAGAATTCAACCTCACCAGCAAAATGTGGTATTAGTAGAAGCAAAACAATCCAGGAATCAGCAGATTTTTGACACAGAATGCTGTCAGGATCAGTTACATAATTTGTGAGGCTCAGCGAGAAATGAAACTGTGGAGCACCTTGTTCAAAATGCAGGAAAAATGTGTTGTTCAAGGTACTAACACACAGAGGTTTTCCCATTTTTTCTGCGGTTTCTCTCTGACTTTCCATGGTGTTTTAATTTGCTATTTAATGTCAGTCTAAGTAAAGAAAACTTAATGTTTTGAGTTACTAACATGAATTTTACCATTCATTTTTATCTTGTACAATGCCAGTTTTACGTTCAAATACAAGAACATTCTACTCATATGCAGTACCCCCAAATTACATAACTTGAATGTCTTAGCTTGTACGTATACATGTACGCCATTCTTATCCGAACAGTGGAAACACTACACAAAACAAACTCAGGTGTTTTTATTTTATTTCTTTATGCACGCACAGTCAACCACCACCCTCTAGCTTTGGCTTACTGATGATGAGTAAGAAAAAACTGAAGGGAAAGGAGTGATGGGTCGTGCTATCTTTCCCTTTCCTTCTATGGCATCAATTTCAGGATAAGTGGTTGGTTAATACAGGGAAGTAATATATGAGTAAGAAAGAATACAGAGGGTTCCTTGGCTATCAGTGTTTCTTAGAACCCCATTGCCTTCGTTGTGAGTTCAAAGTGAGTTCTGTTTCAGGTGGAAAGCATGGCTTTTCGGCATTGTTAGTACCCAGGCTTAGTCAGTCCTAGAACTCACGCACACTTACCTTGTCCTTGCTTTGAATCTTGCTGAACACTTTTCCTATGAGTCATGGGCCCATAGGAATCCCGTGCTCGTGGGGCCTCCTGAGCACATATGCAAGTCAGGTGACAGAGAATGCCTGACGCACATATTGAATGTATCTCCTTTGCTCACAGCTACTCCACTGCCCCATTAGATTCACTTGCAAAACAGCAGTTCTGAGATAAAGAACATTATTAAGAATGTTAAGACAGTGACAGAGCCTTAATCAGGCCTGGGGCCCTTCTCAGTGAATGGCTTTATGCTATTGCATTTTTACTGGTCGCATGCCCATGAATTCAGCCCTAAATGCTGTATTAATGTAAAATGATTCAGGAGTAATTTTATTTTGAAATCACTGCAGCATACGATTTCAACAATAAAAATTAATGTTACTCATAATAATTGTTAGTAGCTCATGTTTACAAATGGAAGGAAGGAAGCTTGAGCAGAACACTAGCAGGTAGTTATAAAATAATATAAGTTCAGCTCCTAGCCCTGAGCCTGGCAAGGCGTGGGCACCAGTAATTATTTATTTCAGTATTTTTATTATTTAATTGAATCAAGTATATCTTGGCATGGATCATTTTCATTCCTTATTAGTTTTACATTATTGTATACTTTAGAAAATAACTTCTGTTAAATAACAAGATACTAGAGAAAGGCATACACCCCAAATATTAATAATTACTTAACTTTTAAAAAGTATAAAGGTTGCCATTGTATTTCTGATTTAGTAAGACTTCATTTTAGTTTAATTCTTTTTCTCCCTTTGATTCCAGAATGCTGCATATGTTGCAGTTTAAAAAATACCCATTTACACTGTCTATTCTATTCCTATATATATATATATATATATATTTTTTTTTTTTTTTTTTCTTTCTAGATGGCCCCTAGCTTTAGGGGAAAGTTACAAATTGTCATTGGAAGGGACCTCTGGTCCTATACTCTTCTCCAGTTCCTTACTGATATCCACCAGTGATGTAATGAGTCTGAATCTGCCTATGGGTGTGTGTAGATCTCCACTCCCAGTGTATGTAACTACCCCAAATGCCCCTAATTTTGAGATCTCCATGTTTTGGGCTCTTCTTGCCCAAAGCCCCAAACTTTTTAGATACACTTGCCTATGCAGTTTGTCTAAGCCTTTTTCTCCCAATGAGGCATTAAAGAACATTTAAGTTTCCTGCAGACCATAACCAGGTCATGAGAAGCAGGAGGTATTATCCTGGACTTTCTCTGTCTATCCCAGCCATTCCACCTCTCCTGCAGTCACTACACACTGGCACTGTGTGTTTTTCAAGATTCTCTTCTCTCAGAGTTTCAAATGGGAAGCAAATTCTTTCTCATTGGAATGCTCTTGAAAACTATCAGATTTTTCCAATTTTGGCAGAAAAGGGTGGGTGGTGGTCACTGGAAACTCACTCAAAAGAGAAGGATCTTCTCTCAACTAAATTTCCCCAACTAAATTTATCCCAACTAAATTTATCCCTGAAATTCCACTCCCACAGAGGAAGGACTTTTATCTCCTTTTGTGAGAAAAAAAAAATGTTCTTATGGCCTTTTGATGATTTGTCCTATTTTATGGCATTTAGGAAAAACTTGAAGTTCAGAAAGAAAGGTCTCATCTCAAGCAGATGGCTTTTGCAGTGGAACACCATGTTATTTTGCCTATAGTCTTTTTACAAAGTTCTATTTTGAAAGACCAATATAAACACAAGTTTTGTTTCCTTTGCTGCGTTCTACCATTCCAGGAAAGTATTTGATCCCTCTTGTTTGGAGCTGTAAGGAAGCAAAAATAGCAAATTCCATTTACAAGTATGAATCCATTACACTTTTTGAGCATTGATCAACTTGCCTTAATATTTTTCTTAGATTAACTAAACTTTAGACAAGTTTGTTTCTGACTATAGATCACTGATAGAGCATTTACTTTTAGAAAACTTGTAAATGTTAATTCTTCCTCTGCCCCTTTTAAATATATGTAACATTTCCTCTAGCTACTTCCCAGTTTTACAATCCAAGACTGTCTTTCTCAAGAACCTGAAATCATGTCTTTGAAATGTAAATATTAAAGGATGTAGCATTCCTATCTCCCAGCCTCTATGAAAGGATAAGTGTCTTGATGGGTGCCAATCAGCAGACACACCTGGCTTAATCACATTAATGAGAAAAACATTTGCCAACTCAGGAATAACTGTGTGCTCACATCACATTTGTCAACCTCCCCTTTAATGTCCTCCAATACTTTCCACCAGCTCACCCCAGCACTTAAAATCCATCCACCTTTTGCTTTAGCAGAGTGGTGTTCAGTCTCTTTTCCCGATTGCAATAGTCTTCCTTGCATGTTTAACTTTATCTCATGCAGTTTCGATTTGATAGCATCATAGAAAGACTTACAAATCTTATAAGTGAAGAGCATGAGCCCCCAGTTCTTTTATTCAAAAGCAACAACCATTGCCAGATTTCAAAGAGGAATATGGAAAAGATCTTTCAGGACTGAAAACTGTTTACTGCAGAGATAAAGACCTTGGCTTTCCACAGCTGTTCTACCCTACCTTTTTTGATCAAACCATTGCCTAGCAACAGCTGCTAAACTGAAAAAGAATTCCTCCCTCTTCTGAAAACCCGCCTTGACCAACTATTCCTGAAAGCAGCTGAGTCATCCTCATGATAAAGCTCTCCAAGTACTTCACCTTCTTACCCCAAGGAAAAACACTTCTTTGGAATTGCTTCAGTATTTAGAATGAAGGCGCGTGTTTAATGACCCACTGGGTGATTTTGTTGTTGCTTTACTATAAGTTGTCTGAGACATTTCTATCAAAGCAAAAGTTTGGTAGAGCTATCATTACTATGATTACATATCTTTTTTTTTAAACTTTTTACTTTATATTGGAATATAGTTGATTAACAATGCTGGGCCAGTTTCGGTGTACAACACATATCTCTTAAAGAAAAGATGAAAGCATGCTGAAAGTTGGCAGTATATATTCTGAAAGCATATTTTATAGGTCATACATGTTCATGCTATTTTAAAACATTATTTGTCCTTAAATTATTAGTCTAATCCCAGCTCATATTGTGTTACAAGTTTAGATGAGCCTAAACAGTTGATTCTCTACCAGGGATGATTTTGTCCTCATGCCCCTGGAGACATTTGGCAATGTCTGGAGACATTTTTGATTGTCATGACTGGGAAGGGTGGGACCACTAGTACCAAGTGGATAAAGGTCCAGTATGCTATCCAACATTCTACACTGCATAGGACGACAGCCTCTTACAGCAAAGAGTTACCTGGTGTAAAATGTCAATAGTGACAAGGTTGAGAAAGTCTGGCCTAGAAAGTAGATACGGTATTTTTGTCAGTAACCTATGCAACTCAATGAAATGAGTAAATTAGTTATTTTACCAGTCACAGTAACTCTTTGAAACCACTATAGTAAGATTAGTGGCTTTCTTCAAAGGATTAACACATTAATGGGAAAATTCCATTCTATTCAGAAGTAGATTAGAGTTTATATGTTGAATCCTAGTTCAAGATTATGGAGTTTCTGATAGCTGTCAAGGGGACATGGTACCTGATGAATGGAAAGGCTAATAGAGGCTCTGCACTTATTTTACCCGAATATTTATATGGCGCTTTCTGTAAGCAAAAATCATCAGCAGTGGGACTCAGAATTACTCAGTTAAAAATTAATAGTAAATTTAAATCTAAAGTGATTTCCTTCTTTTGTTGAGAGAATTGTCTTTCAGATTGATATGTCTAAAGTAAATATAAATCTCCCAGGAAAAAGGTTTCAACACTGAGCCTTCCATAGACTCAGATTTACCCTGTGATACTGTCATATTTTACAAGTTTCATAATTTCAGTTTCCTTTTCATAAAAGAGACTTTTCTCTGTTAGAAGTCTCCTTTTTGATCCCAGAAGAAAGTCACAGTGCTAAAATAGCTTTTAAAGGATATTTTTCACAAAAGAGGGAGGAGTTATAAACACTTGAGAGTTGAGTGTAATAATAGTCAGATAAATAGGGGAACAAGCTGGAATTTAGGAGGTAAACATACTTTATTAATAGCGTGGGAACACTTGTGTAAGATTCACCGACTGATTGTACTCAGTTTCCCTTAAGCTTTCCATAGTCTGGTTGTAGATTATTCCAGGATGTCAGTTTTGTGCACTGAAATAAAGGGGCCATTAAGAAGGAGTTTCCTTTCTGTATGTTATCTTCCTTAAGTAGAAAAGTTTGAATGACTTAGATGATTTAGTTAAAAGTGAAGAAGAATATATGGGGTTTTTAAAAAATATCTGGGCTATTTAAAGTAACATATTTTTTGAAGAGATGATATTCATTATTGATGAACTCCTGCTATTTACATTCCATTCAGTTAGAAAGACTTCAAAAAAAATTAATATTTATAGTAAGACTAATTTTTCTAAAGCTCTCTAACATTTTAAGGAAACGTTTCATTTTCCCTCAAATTGAACGGTTATAACTTTTATAAAAGAACATCCTGGGCATTGTAGTGTATCTCTTAATGACAGTAAGTAACAGTATTTTCATTGTTTGTCTCACCTCTGTTCTGTAATGTATTTTCAGCAATCAGAAGCCAGAAAGAATAGACACAAAAATAGATAATGGGAACTTCTATAGCAGCAAGGTCTCAGACAATAGAAATAAAGAATACTTGTACGATAAGCCTGTTTATTAGGATTTGAACCACAATCAATTTTCAAAGACTTATGTTTAATCTATTGATAAGTAAGATGTCTTTAAAGGTATTATATAAGTCATATGCCATTAATAAAGATTTGTTCCTGGTTTTGCTTTATGGTCACATATCAAAAAATGGCAAGTTTTTCCTGTGGACAATTGAACTCAGCCATTTGTATGGATATGGTGAAGATCTGCATATTACCAGAAAATAAATAAAGACAATTAAAACATTTATATTCAGTCACTGCAGAGTCGAAAACAATTTGGTTGAATTTACAAATATATTTTTAGTCACTAATTGTTTTCATATGTGTAAGTGTATGCAACTTGGGAATGCTGTTTTTTGTCTCTTTTTCTGATATTTTTAATTTAGTTTTCAGTCAAGTTTTTGTTGTTCTACTTGTTTTCATGAATTTAAAATTTTGTCCTGAGACTTCCCTGGCGGTCGAGTGGTTAAGACTTTGCCTTCCTATACCGGGGGTGCGGGTTCGATTCCTGGTCGGGGAGCTAAGATCTCACATGCCTTGTGGCCAAAAAACCAAAACATAAAACAGAAGCAATATTATAACAAATTCAGTAAAGACTTTAAAAATGGTCCACATCAAAAAGATCTTTAGGGCTTCCCTGGTGGCGCAGTGGTTGAGAGTCCGCCTGCCGATGCAGGGGACGGGGGTTCGTGCCCCAGCCTGGGAGGATCCCACATGCCGCGGAGCGGCTGGGCCCGTGAGCCATGGCCTGCGCGTCCGGAGCCTGTGCTCTGCAACGGGAGAGGCCACAACAGTGAGAGGCCCGCGTACCGCCAAAAAAAAAAAAAAAAAAATCTTTAAAAAAGTAATAAATAAATAAGTAAAATTTTGTCCTGCCTCTTAGTGAATTGTCTGAGAGCAAAAAGCTACCAATGATTGTTTTGAAATTATTCAAATATTTATTTTCATAAAAATGGATGATTAAGAAATTTAAAAAACATTTGAAAGAATTTTTACTTTTTCTCAAGTATTTTTATTTTAAAAATATAATTTGCATTTGATAAATGGTGGCTATATTACCTCTTTAAATATGTTTTCACCATTTTCTTGCATTTTTAATTCTACAAAAGCAGGATTTCAAGTAGCATGTTAAATATAATTTCTGCCACTCCTTGTAGTTGCTATAAAACAATTTCTCCTTTTAAGACTAAAGCTTTAGAAGGAATCATGTGCAATGTCAGTCACATTCAGTGACAGGCTTAGACATAGAAAATGGAACTATGATGCTTCGAATCATGTGTAAATTTTCAAAACCATCTCAGAGTTTGTGAAAATTTCCCCAGATTTAGATAAAAAGATGAAAATGCTCAAAGGTGAATAAGGTGACAAAACACCCCCACTGTGCACAGTATTTCAAAGTATTGAAAGTAAGTGGCTAGAAATCATTGTTGACCAATTTGACTTTTTTGAGTAATGTGGCATAATTATCAATTTTTGAGTCAACAATGTCTTTTTCAACTATTTCGTTTTGAGTTAAATACAATAGGCCTATGTTTGTCAGTGCCAGCCCTGGAATTTCAAAGCCACTAGGAGAGAAAATTCTGTTTGAGGCAATTGCTCATAAAATATTCTCCCGGGGGAATTAACCTTTTTTTCTCTTTAGTCACTGAGGTATAGTGTGGAATTACCTCAGAATTCTCAATTTAATTGTACTTCAGAAATGAAAGATGTCTAAGAATTGACATTGTTGATATTGTTGAGTCAAAGTAGCACTTTTCCAGGAAAGTATGGTTAGTGTGACATTGCCTTCATACAAGAAAAAAACAAACAAACTTTAAAACATCTACATGCAGTTGATTATCATTTTTCAGGATAGTGAATAGTAGTGATAGAAGTGTTTTACCAGGTCTCTGGGCATCCTTTAGCCCCATCAAGTTGACACATACAACTGACTACCACACAACCCCATATAGCTGGCTACTAGATGCAGTTCTGAGGAAAAATGATCTGCCTAATGATTGAACCTTAAGACCAAGATATTTAGTATCATAGTTAAAAAGTCTCAAAAGGACAAATGAACAAGCGGAATGGCATAGAAAATAAAATGACCTTTAATTATTTTAATACATATTTCCTTTCAGAATTTAAATAATTTAGGAGGTGGGTAAAATTGTATAAAGTGATCTTGAAATTAATAGAATAATAAATATGTTAGAATATCCAAGAATATTAACAATAAAAGCCCAGTGAGATGAACTTACTTCCTTACCAAATTTCACAATATGTGATAAAGAATTTGTAATGTAATCAATGTGAGTTACAAATAGCAAAAAAAGTGAGTGAATCAGAGTAAGGCATCTAGAAAGATATTTCAGTATAAAAGGGAAATTAATATTCAGTATAGCTGATAGTTCAGTCAGTGAGAAAGAATGGGTTAGTTAATACATATTGCTGGAAAAACTGGCAATCCATATGTAATTATATAAAACTAGACCTCATCTCAAATCTTAGACAAAAAATAAATTTACAGTGGCTTAAATAATTAAATGTTTAAAATCCTGATATAGTTTTGTGGCAATAGTTTTGAAAGTTAGCTTTTACTGAATGAGAAAACCCTTTATTTACCAGGACCACTATTTTGGTGTCTGACTATAAACACACAAAGTGGAAAGAACTCAGTGTATGATCACACCAGTTTCTCCTTGTCTAGGAAGGAAGAGGGGCATCCTTACAGATGGCAGGGCTGGAGACTGGAGTGTGAAGATAATTGACCTGGAGAAAAGAGAGATTAGCAAGGACCCAGCGCACCCTACATAGGGATGGTTTGGGTGTTGAGATAGGGAGGTGGCAAAAGGCTACAGGAATACCTTGCACAATTTTCCTATTTCCCTGCTGACCACAAGGTGGTACAGGAGAGGAGAGCAGAAAGAGCCGAGGCAAGTGTCTGCTCAGAAAGCCAGGACAGCACTCCTCAATTTCTCCTGCTCATTAGAGGCCAAAAGACTACAAAAAGTTTCATGTGCTGCCAGGGACCGCATACAAGGCAGCTGACTTGACTGGTGAAGTACAAGGGAGGTCCCATCATCAAAGGGCTAAAGGATCCTTTTTGGTTTTGTTTTTTAATTGAAGTGTAATTGATTTACAGTGTTAGTTTCAGGTGTACAGCAAAGTGACATATATATATATATATATATATATATATATATATATATATACATATATACATATATATATATATATATACACATTTATATTCTTTTTCAGATTTTTTCCCTTATAGGTTGTTACAAAATATTGGAATAGTTCCCTGTGCTATACAGTAGATCGTAGCTGGTTATCTATTTTATATAAAGTAATGTGTATATGTTAATCCCAAACTCCTAATTTATCCCTTCACCCCTTTCCCCTTTGGTAACTGTAAGTTTGTTTTCTATGTCTGCGGGTCTATTTCTGCTTTGTAAGTAAGATCATTTGTATCATTTTTTTAGATTCCACATATAAGTAATATCATATGGCATTTATCTTTCTCTGATTTACTTAGTATGATAATCTCTAGGTCTGTCTTTGTTGTTGCAAATGACATTATTTTATTCTTTCTTTATGGCTGAGTAATATTTCCTTGTATATATGTACCACATCTTCTTTATCCATTTATCTGTATACCACATCTTCTGTCAATGGGCCTTTAGGTTGCTTCCATGTCTTGGCTATTGTAAACAGGGCTGCAATGAACATTTTCTTTTTTTGTGGTATCTTTGTCTGATTCTTTAACTTAGAGCTGTAAGGAGGATCTTCAAGCTATGGTCTCTAGTATTTCCAGCCAGACATCAGAGGATCTGCAGGTCAGTGAAAGGCTGAGTGGCGTCATGGTGAGAATGAGCTAGAGCTCTGCTTCCTGGGAGCTATGACCCTGCCCAGAGAGTAGACTGAAAGTTCATTTTACTGCAAACAGGAGGAGAGAGCTTGATCCACACACTAGCTTAAAGAGGTCAAACACAACTGGCAGTCAATGGCAACTTGCATAAAGTGAGTGGGCCCTCTTCTTGAAGAAAAATAAATATTTGTCTGTTTTCATACACATCAGGAAATGAGGAAGGTGCAGGAGTACCCAGGGGACAGATTGCATAGGGAGTTTGGATATTACAATTGACTGAATAAAATGCACCAAAATAACTCATTTAGACTGAGAAAAAAAGGGGGGTGGGAAATATTGACATGTTTAAACCTCTGGGGGGTTTTTCCCTTCCATCAGTGGAAATCAGAGTTCGTGAGCAAGATGATATTTACCACAGAATATAAGTTTCCTTAGAGATATTTATATTTTGCATATATGGATTCTACTGTGTACATGCTAATCTCATTAAAACTTATTGGTGAATTGTTATTGCTTTTATTTCACATTTTAATTTGTACAGAAACCCTGAACAAAAGCTATTAGACACCAAAAAGATAAAAAAATCTTATATACCAAATAAAAGAATATTGCATCCTAATCCCACTAAATGTACAAAATGTGACAACAGAAATACTTGTTTAATTGTTAATTTCTATTGTTTGATATGAACTATATCACAGGTTTTGCCATCACTTTAAAATGAGAAATATGTAAGAAAGCCAGAAAAATAAATATTATACATTAAAAAGAAAGCAAAATTTTGGTTTTCAGTGAAATTTGAAAAATCATTGAAAGTCATAGAGAAAATCCCCTTTGTCATATTTAGGTGACACTTTTCTGTACTTCCGCTCTTTCCTTAGTCTTTTATATTGCTGATCATTCTCTTCAGTGTTCGTCTCTGTGTTTAGCAGGAGGTGGGGGTAAGGGTTTCCTTACGTCATGCTTTCTCTGTTACTCTTACAGTTTTTCTATTTCTGATTGATCCTTTCATGTATTACCAGAGTTTAAAAGGCTATAAGCCTATTTTTAAAATAACATGCTGGTAATTGGATTGCCTCTTTAATTAGAATTGAACGTTTTGTAGCTATTACCAAGAATATCAAAATTGTGTGTGTGTGTGTAATTAACAAATATATGTATTTTCCCCAAATGAGGAATTGTGGCATTGGTAAGGTATCTTCTAAATAATAAAATCTGCACAGGTTGCTTAGCTATAACACTTTTGAAATTTAAAAAAAAATATTGCTTGTTAATAACAGGTTATTAACCCTGTAATTTGCATCCCTGTTGCCAACAACAGTAACAACAGCAAACGTATTACTTCTACAAAATATCCTTTGTGGCATTCAGATTTAATGAACAAACTGAGAAGAAATAATTCAACAGGGTAAACTTCAAAAGAAGAATGTTGGAAGGAACATTTTTTATGAATACAATGTATTTAATATTTTATGTAAAATATACATTTTATTATTAGCAAAATTTAGCTTCCTTTGGACAGGGGAAAATAGAATGATCCAAGTGCTCATTCCTTTGTACCAGCAGAGGAAATAATTAAACATATGTTTACTGAAATATTCTTTTATTTTAAAATACTTTTTCCTTTGATCTTTAATATTGAATTTTTAAAGACAACCCCAAAAGTTGTGTAGCAACTTGCTGATGATTATTTGTATATTATATCTTATAAAGCATAATGTAGGGCTTCCCTGGTGGCGCAGTGGTTGAGAGTCCGCCTGACGATGCAGGGGGACACCGGTTCGTGCCCTGGTCCGGGAAGATCCTACATGCCATGGAGCGGCTGGTCCCGTGAGCCATGGCTGCTGAGCCTGCGCGTCCGGAGCCTGTGCTCCACAACAGGAGAGGCCACAACAGTGAGAGGCCCGCGTACCGCAAAAAAAAAAAAAAAAAGTATTGTGATACTTGTAAAGTATCATATTAGATAGTATGTTAAAATGAACAGATTCTAAAAGGATATTTTATTATATTCTCTTGACATTAATAGTTTAAAGTTAATTGAGCTTGGCATTTAGATAATCCAGCTAAAAGACCACATTTTCCCCCTCTGTTGTTATAAGCTTTTCTTTCTCCCACCCCTTCTCCTCCTCCCCACCTCCTCTACTCCCTCCTTTTCCTTCTTCTCTTCTTCCTTTTTCTCTTCCTCATTTTCTTCTTTTTTTTTTTAACATCTTTATTGGTGTATAATTGCTTTACAATGGTGTGTTAGTTTCTGCTTTATAACAAAGTGAATCAGTTATACATATACATATGTTCCCATATGTCTTCCCTCTTGCGTCTCCCTCCCTCCCACTCTCCCTATCCCACCCCTCCAGGCTGTCACAAAGCACTGAGCTAATATCCCTGTGCCATGCGGCTGATTCCCACTAGCTATCTACCTTACTACGTTTGTTAGTGTGTATATGTCCATGACTCTCTCTCGCCCTGTCAAAGCTCACCCTTCCCCCTTCCCATATCCTCAAGTCCGTTCTCCAGTAGGTCTGCGTCTTTATTCCTGTCTTACCCCTAGGTTCTACATGACATTTTTTTTTCTTAAATTCCATATATATGTGTTAGCATACGGTATTTGTCTTTTTCTTTCTGACTTACTTCACTCTGTATGACAGACTCTAGGTCATTCCAGCTCATTACAAATAGCTCAATTTCGTTTCTTTTTAAGGCTGAGTAATATTCCATTGTATATATGTGCCACATCTTCTTTATCCATTCATCCGATGATGGGCACTTAGGTTGTTTCCATCTCCGGGCTATTGTAAATAGAGCTGCAATGAACATTTTGGTACATGACTCTTTTTGAATTATGCTTTTCTCAGGGTATATGCCCAGTAGTGGGATTGCTGGGTCATATGGTAATTCTATTTGTAGTTTTTTAAGGAACCTCCATACTGTTCTCCATAGTGGCTGTACCAATTCACATTCCCACCAGCAGTGCAAGTGTTCCCTTTTCTCCACACCCTCTCCAGCATTTATTGTTTCTAGATTTATTGATGATGGCCATTCTGACTGGTGTGAGATGATATCTCATTGTAGTTTTGATTTGCATTTCTCTAATGATTAATGATGTTGAGCATTCTTTCATGTGTTTGTTGGCAGTCTGTATATCTTCTTTGGAGAAATGTCTATTTAGGTCTTCTGCCCATTTTTGGATTGGGTTGTTTGTTTTTTTGTTATTGAGCTGCATGAGCTGCTTGTAAATTTGGGAGATTAATCCTTTGTCAGTTGCTTCATTTGCAAATGTTTTCTCCCATCCTGAGGGTTTTCTTTTGGTCTTGTTTATGGTTTCCTTTGCTGTGCAAAAGCTTTGAAGTTTCATTAGGTCCCATTTGTTTATTTTTGTTTTTATTTCCATTACTCTAGGAGGTGGGTCAGAAAGGATCTGCTGTGATTTATGTCATAGAGTGTTCTGCCTATGTTTTCCTCTAAGAGTTTGATAGTTTCTGGCCTTACATTTAGGTCTTTAATCCATTTTGAGCTTATTTTTGTGTATGGTGTTATGGAGTGATCTAATCTCATACTTTTACATGTACCTGTCCAGTTTTCCCAGCACCATTTATTGAAGAGGCTGTCCTTTCTCCACTGTACTTTCCTGCCACCTTTATCAAAGATAAGGTGTCCATATGTGCGTGGGTTTATCTCTGGGCTTTCTATCCTGTTCCATTGATCTATCTTTCTGTATTTGTGCCAGTACCATACTGTCTTGATTACTGTAGCTTTGTAGTATAGTCTGAAGTCAGGGAGCCTGATTCCTCCAGCTCCTTTTTTCGTTCTCAAGATTGCTTTGGCTATTCGGGGTCTTTTGTGTTTCCATACAAATTGTGAAATTTTTTGTTCTAGTACTGTGAAAAATGCCAGTGGTAGTTTGATAGGGATTGCATTGAATCTGTAGATTGCTTTGGGTAGTCGAGTCATTTTCACAATGTTGATTCTTCCCATCCAAGAACATGGTATATCTCTCCATCTATTTGTATCATCTTTAATTTCTTTCATCAGTGTCTTATAATTTTCTGCATACAGGACTTTTGTATCCTTAGGTAGGTTTATTCCTAGATATTTTATTCTTTTTGTTGCAATGGTAAATGGGAGTGTTTTCTTGATTTCACTTTCAGATTTTTCCTCATTAGTGTATAGGAATGCCAGAGATTTCTGTGCATTAACTTTGTATCCTGCTACTTTACCAAATTCATTGATTAGCTCTAGAAGTTTTCTGGTAGCATATTTAGGATTCTCTATGTATACTATCATGTCATCTGCAAACAGTGACAGCTTTACTTCTTGTTTTCTGATTTGGATTCCTTTTATTTCCTTTTCTTCTCTGATTGCTGTGGCTAAAACTTCCAAAACTATGTTGAATAAGAGTGGTGAGAGTGGGCAACCTTGTCTTGTTCCTGATCTTACTGGAAATGCTTTCAGTTTTTCACCATTGAGGATGATGTTTGCTGTGGGCTTGTCATATATGACCTTTATTATGTTGAGGAAAGTTCCCTCTATGCCTACTTTCTGCAGGGTTTTTATCATAAATGGGTGTTGAATTTTGTCGAAAGCTTTCTCTGCTTCTATTGAGATGATCATATGGTTTTTCTCCTTCAATTTGTTAATATGGTTTATCACATTGATAGATTTGCGTATATTGAAGAATCCTTGCATTTCTGGAATAAACCCCACTTGATCATGGTGTATGATCCTTTTAATGTGCTGTTGGATTCTGTTTGCTAGTATTTTGTTGAGGATTTTTGCATCTATGTTCATCAGTGATATTGGCCTGTAGTTTTCTTTCTTTGTGACATCCTTGTCTGGTTTTGGTATCAAGGTGATGGTGGCCTCGTAGAAGGAATTTGGGAGTGTTCCTCCCTCTGCTATATTTTGGAAGAGTTTCAGAAGGATAGGTGTTAGCTCTTCTCTAAACGTTTGATAGAATTTGCCTGTGAAGCCATGTGGTCCTTGGCTTTTGTTTGTTGGAAGATTTTTAATCACAGTTTCAATTTCAGTGCTTGTGATTGGTCTGTTCATATTTTCTATTTCTTCCTGATTCAGCCTTTGCAGGTTATGCATTTCTAAGAATTTGTCCATTTCTTCCAGATTGTCCATTTTATTGGCATAGAGTTGCTTATAGTAATCTCATGATTTTTTTTTATTTCTGCAGTGTCAGTTGTTACTTCTCCTTTTTCATTTCTAATTCTATTGATTTGAGTCTTCTCCCTTTTTTTCCTGATGAGTGTGGCTAATGGTTTATCTATTTTGTTTATCTTCTCAAAGTACCAGCTTTTAGTTTTATTGATCTTTGCTATCGTTTCCTTCATTTCTTTTTCATTTATTTCTGATCTGATCTTTATGATTTCTTTCCTTCTGCTAACTTTGGGGTTTTTTTGTTCTTCTTTCTCTAATTGCTTTAGGTGCAAGGTTAGGTTGTTTATTCGAGATGTTTCCTGCTTCTTAAGGTGGACTTGTATTGCTATAAACTTCCCCCTTAGAACTGCTTTTGCTGCATCCCATAGGTTTTGGGTCGTTTTGTCTCCATTGTCATTTGTTTCTAGGTATTTTTTTATTTCCTCTTTGATTTCTTCAGTGATCACTTCATTATTAAGTAGTGTATTGTTTAGCCTCCATGTGTTTGTATTTTTTACAGATCTTTTTCTCTAATTGATATCTAGTCTCATGGCGTTGTGGTCAGAAAAGATACTTGATACAATTTCAATTTTCTTAAATTTACCAAGGCTTGATTTGTGACCCAAGATATGATCTATCCTGGAGAATGTTCCATGAGCACTTGAGAAAAATGTGTATTCTGTTGTTTTTGGATGGAGTGTCCTATAAATATCAATTAAGTCCATCTTGTTTAATGTATCATTTAAAGCTTGTGTTTCCTTATTTATTTTCATTTTGGATGATCTGTCCATGGTGAAAGTGGGGTGTTAAAGTCCCCTACTATGAATGTGTTACTGTCGATCTCCCCTTTTATGGCTGTTAGTATTTGCCTTATGTACTGAGGTGCTCCTATGTTGGGTGCATAAATATTTACAATTGTTATATCTTCTTCTTGGATCGATCCTTGATCATTATGTAGTGTCCTTTGTCTCTTTTAATAGTCCTTATTTTAAAGTCTATTTTGTCTGATATGAGAATTGCTACTCCAGCTTTCTTTTGGTTTCCATTTGCATGGAATGTCTTTTTCCATCCCCTTACTTTCAGTCTGTATGTGTCTGTAGGTCTGAAGTGGGTCTCTTGTAGACAGCATATATAAGGGTCTTGTTTTTGTATCCATTCAGCCAATCTCTGTCTTTTGGTGGGAGCATTTAGTCCATTTACATTTAAGGTAATTATTGATATGTATGTTCCTATTCCCATTTTCTAAATTGTTTTGGGTTCGTTATTATAGGTCTTTTCCTCCTCTTGTGTTTCTTGTCTAGAGAAGTTCCTTTAGCATTTGTTGTAAAGCTCGTTTGGTGGTGCTGAACTCTCTCAGCTTTTGCTTGTCTGTAAAGGTTTTAATTTCTCCATCAAATCTGAATGAGATCCTTGCTGGGTAGAGTAGTCTTGGTTGCAGGTTTTTCTCCTTCATCACTTTAAGTATGTCCTGCCACTCCCTTCTGGCTTGTAGGGTTTCTGCTGAGAGATCAGCTGTTAACCTTATGGGGATTCCCTTGTGTGTTATTTGTTGTTTTTCCCTTGCTACTTTTAATATGCTTTCTTTGTATTTAATTTTTGACAGTTTGATTAATATGTGTCTTGGCGTATTTTTCCTTGTATTTATCCTATATGGGACTCTCTGTGCTTCCTGGACTTGATTAACTATTTCCTTTCCCATATTAGGGAAGTTTTCAACTATAATCTCTTCAAATATTTTCTCAGTCCCTTTCTTTTTCTCTTCTTCTTCTGGAACCCCTATAATTCGAATGTTGGTGCGTTTAATGTTGTCCCAGAGGTCTCTGAGACTGTCCTCATTTCTTTTCATTCTTTTTTCTTTATTCTGCTCTGCAGTAGTTATTTCCACTATTTTATCTTCCAGGTCACTTATCCATTCTTCTGCCTCAGTTATTCTGCTATTGATCCCACCTAGAGTACTTTTAATTTCATTTATTGCATTGTTCATCATTGCTTGTTTCATCTTTATTTCTTCTAGGTCCTTGTTAACTGATTCTTGCATTTTGTCCATTCTATTTCCAAGATTTCAGATCATCCTTACTATCATTATTCTGAATTCTTTTTCAGGTAGACTGCCTATTTCCTCTTCATTTGTTAGGTCTGGTGCATTTTTATCTTGCTCCTTCATCTGCTGTGTGTTTTTCTGTCTTCTCATTTTGCTTATCTTACTGTGTTTGGGGTCTCCTTTTGGCAGGCTGCAGGTTCGTAGTTCCCGTTGTTTTTGATGTCTGTCTCCAGTGGCTAAGGTTGTTTCAGTGGGTTGTGTAGGCTTCCTGGTTGAGGGGACTAGTGCCTGTGTTGTGGTGGATGAGGCTGGATCTTGTCTCTCTAGTGGGCAGGTTCACGTCTGGTGGTGTGTTTTGGGGTGTCTGTGGCCTTATTATGATTTTAGGCAGCCTCTCTGCTAATGGGTGTGGTTGTGTTCCTGTTTTGCTAGTTGTTTGGCATAGGTTGTCCAGCACTGTTGCTTGCTGGTCGTTGAGTGAAGCTGGGTTCTGGTGTTAAGATGGAGGTCTCTGGGAGATTTCCGCCATTTAATATTATGTGGAGCTGGGAGGCCTCTTGTTGACCAGTGTCCTGAAGTTGGCTCTCCTACCTCAGAGGCAGAGCCCTGACTCCTGGCTGGAGCACCAAGAGCCTTTCATCCACACGGCTCAGAATAAAAGGGAGAAAAAGTAGAGAGAATTAGTAGAAGTATGAGGAAAGAAAGAAGGAAAGGAGGAAAGGAAGGAAGGAAGAAAGAAGCAAAGAAGGAAAGAGAGGAGGTAGGGAGGGAGGGAGGAAGGAAGGAAGGAGGGAGGGAAAGAAGGAAAAAAGACAGAAAGAAAGAAGATACAGTAAAAATAAAATAAAGTATAATATAGTTATTGAATTAAAAATTATTTAGAAAAAAAAAAAAGGGACGGATAGAACCTTAGGACAAATGTTGGAAGCAAAGCTATACAGAGAAAATCTTACACAGAAGCATACACATACACCCTCACAGAAAGAGGTAAAGGGGGAAAAATCATAAATCTTGCTCTCAGAGACCACCTCCTCAATTTGGGGTGATTCATTGTCTAAAGGAGGGAAGGAAGGAAGGAAAGAAAGAAAGAAAGAACGAAGGTAAAGTATAATAAAGTTATTACAATTAAAATTAATTATTAAGAAAAGAAATTAAAAAAAGAAAACATGGACGGATAGAGCCCTAGGACAAATGGTGGAAGCAAGACTATACAGACAAGATCTCACACAGAAGCATACACGTACACATTCACAAAAAGAGGAAAAGGGAAAAAAATCATAGATCTCGCTCCTAAATTCCACCTCTTCAATTTGGGATCATTCCTTGTCTATTCAGGTATTCCACAGATGCAGGGTATATCAAGTTGATTGTGGAGCTTTAATCCACTGCTTCTGAGGCTGCTGGGAGAGATTTCCCTTTCTCTTCTTTGTTCTCACAGCTCACAGGAGTTCAGCTTTGGATTTGGCCCTGCCTCTGCGTGTAGGTCGCTGGAGGGCGTCTGTTTTTTGCTCAGACAGGACGGGGTTAAAGAAGCCGCTGATTCGGGGGCTCCAGCTCACTCAGGCCGGGGGTGGGGGGGGGGAGGGAGGGGCACTGCGTGCGGGGCGGGCCTGCGGCGGAAGAGGCCAGCGTGACGTTTCTCCAGCCTGAGGCGCGCCGTGCGTTCTCCCGGGGAAGTTGTCCCTGGATCCCGGGAACCTGGCAGTGGCGGGCTGCACAGGCTCCGCGGAAGAGGGGTGTGGAGAGTGACCTGTGCTCACACACAGGCCCCTTGGTGGCGGCAGCAGCAACCTTAGCGTCTCCCGCCCGTCTCTGGGGTTCGCGCTTTTAGCCGCGGCTCGCGCCCGTCTCTGGGGTTCGCGCTTTTAGCCGCGGCTCGCGCCCGTCTCCGGAGCTCCTTTAAGCAGCGCTCTTAAACCCCTCTCCTCGCACACCAGGAAACAAAGAGGGAAGAAAAAGTCTCTTGCCTCTTCGGCAGGTGCAGGCTTTTCCCCGAAATCCCTCCCGGCTAGTCGTGGTGCACTAACCCCTTCAGGCTATGTTCAAGCCGCCAACCCCAGTCCTCTCCCTGCGCTCTGTCCGAAACCGAAACCCGAGCCTCAGCTCGCAGCCCCGCCCGCCCCGGCGGGTGAGCCGACAAGCCTCTCGGGCTGGTGAGTGCCGGTCGGCATCGATCCTCTGTGCGGGAATCTCCCCGCTTTGCCCTCCGCACCCGTCGCTGTGCTCTCCTCCGCGGTACCGAAGCTCCCCCCTCCGCCTCCCGCGGTCTCCGCCCGCGAAGGGGCTTCCTAGTGTGTGGAAACGTTTCCTCCTTCACAGCTCCCTGCCACTGGTGCAGGTGCCGTCCTTATTCTTTTGTCTCTGTTTTTTCTTTTGCCCTACCCAGGTACGTGGGGGGTTTCTTGCCTTTTGGGAGGTCTGAGGTCTTCTGCCAGCCTTCAGTAGGTGTTCTGTAGGAGTTGTTCCACGTGTAGATGTATTTCTGGTGTATCCGTGGGGAGGAAGGCGATCTCCGCGACTTACTCTTCCGCCATCTTCAAGGTCCCCCCCCTCATTTTCTTCTTGAACTTGCATTTTAAATACACTATGTGCCCTAAGAGCATATCTACATAGTCAAAGCAAAATCTTAGTTATAAGATTTTTATCCTAATTTCTAATAGTTCCCAAATTCCCATTTAGTATCAACTTCAGACAGTTTCTTGATGTCATTTTGAGGTTGAAGAAAATATTGTTTACTTTTTCTCGGTTAGAATAAATACTGTTAAAATATACTCCTAGAAAGGAAAGGAAAGTTGATCCTATTTGAAGAAAGGCAATATCCATACATGAGAAAAACACAAAACATTTATGAAGCAAAGTAAAACTATGTGAGTATAGTGTCAGCGGAACCTGATTCTACTCTAAATTTATTAGTAAATTGTTGGTTTGGTCATCCATTTAAGTCTATAAAACAAAGACTAAAATAATATATGTGTGGTTCCCTACATATAAATGATTGTATTATTCTGATATTATATAAACATAATATAATGAAAACTATACTAACTCAAATTTAAGGGGGTGGTAACGAAGACTCTCTCCTTGGCAAACTTTAATCATGTTCCTCAAAGCATCAATTTTGACTAGGCTTCGACCTTGGTCTTTGTCCTTTCCTTGGGCTGTCCGTCCAGTCTTAGCAAAGGATCCTGCTAAGTCATCCCCCACCACCCTTGATATCTGACCCACCACCCTTGATATCTGATCAAGTTCCTCATCCCCCACTTTTTTTTTTTTTTTGTGGTATGCGGGCCTCTCACCGTTGTGGCCTCTCCCCTTGCGGAGCACAGGCTCCGGACGCGCAGGCTCAGCGGCCATGGCTCACGGGCCCAGCCGCTCCGCGGCATGTGCGATCTTCCCAGACCGGGGCACGAAACTGTGTCCCCTGCATCGGCAGGCAGACTCTCAACCACTGCGCCACCAGGGAAGCCCCATCCCCCACTTTTGATGTATAAATGTTTGCAAGAATCCTATTAGGCCAGTTTAGCAAGAATCCTCTACACTAAGTATTCCCTTTTAGTGATTTTCCATGCACTGACCTTCTTATTATGTTCATTGCATATAAATCCCCACCTATGTTTGCTGTATTCAGATTTGAGCACAATCTCTCTCCCCTATTGCGATAGTCATGACCCCTACTGCAATTGTCTTAAAGTCTTCCTTACCATCTTTAATAAGTGTCAGAATAATTTTGCTCTTTAACAGTAGCTAATGTCGAGAGCGTTCAGCGAGTAGCAAGTAAGAAATCCTGATTTTTATGCCAAATGTTTTCTATAGCATAGAATTCACACTCTAAAACTTAGTTTAATATCTTCAATAAAGACCATCCGATTTCCCCCCTTGATTTTTTTACAAAACTGAAAATCCAGTGTCACATCCCATCCTATCTATAAAGTATCTTAAATTAAATTTTCCCCTGCCATAATATTTTCTAAAATGTTGCCCCTTTCAAACATTGTAAGTAATTTTAATAATAATTATAGTTTAACCATTGGCTAAGCTAAGAATTTTAGATAAATATTTAATTTGGCCAAGTCTCCTTCTGGGTCTGAATTTCCATTTTCTTATATGTGAAATGATGGGGTGAAGGGCTCAGATAAAATTATTCCTGTAATTCATTCATTTGAACTCTGAAACTTAGTGACTTTGTAGACAAATAAAAAATACTCCTAAAAAAGGATGTTTCTTCTACGGAGAGGTCTGGAGTCAGGAGATATAAAACCCTTCTGCAACTTAACATATGTAGCTGGCAGAGAGAAAAAGTCAGGAATATATATTTTTTGTAAGCGATTTGTTTAAAATAAACAAATACAGCTGTGTGCAAGGTGACAGCTTTTTCACAAATCATCTGAAAATTGGGGAAATTTTGAACTAACTGAGTAGTCAGTTTACAACTAGATTTGTTCTGGCTTCAAAGAAATAAAAGGGCTCTGGAGTTAGGTGTGGGTTAGAGGGAGAGAAAAAATGTTAATTCTGCCTTTGGAACTAAAAGCTACTTCATTCTAGGTTTATTTCCTTTACCCATGTGCATTACTGTTTAGAATGGAGCCTTTTGTCTTAAAATATCAAATTCTTATCAATATTTTGTCATAACTACCAAAGCAGTACAAGAAGTAAAATCAAAACAAGAATATAAATTTTATGTATACTAATATGGTTATATTATTTATTCCCCTTGAAACTAATCACAGAATTACTGAAAACACAATTACATGTGAAGTGTAATAAGTAATAAGAATGACAATTTGAGAGATGTATCTGAAGTTATACAGCTACTGCTTATTGTACCCTTCCTAGTAGTCAGCTTTCAGGTCTGTACACTTTATCCAACTGGTATGTAATTGTGGTGCTTTTAGATTGTGAATAATAGGATTTTTACCAATAAAATGAATCATCTCAATAAATTATTTTTTGGTTATTATTAAACAAAAATGAAATAGATCAACATGGTCAACTACTTAATCCTAACACAACTCCCCAGTGACTTTGGGCTATTAAATACACACAGACATACAGACACATACACACACAGCACGTATACATCTCAAACCTAGCATCAAAGAATTATTGACATCAGTGAGGATATTCAGAACGATAGGTTGTGAGTTGTCACTGAAATTGCAAAACCAATTATGAAACAGTTTTAATCAATGAAGTCATGTTGAAAGAAATACAAAAACTACTAAGAACTATTTCAAGGTAGTTACTGTTTATTTGGATAAATAACCTAGATAATTATTCAAAAAAGCTGATATACAATATAGTTGCAGAAATAATGGACACATAATTATCATTTAATATATATTCCTTCTTTAGAATATATGCTCAATTCTTTTTTTTTAACTTTTTATTTTATATTGGAGTGCAGTTGATTAGCAATGTTGTGTGTTTCAGGTGTATAGCAAAATGATTCGGTTATACATATACATGCACACGCATGCTCAATTCTAAAGGTCAGATTTTTCATTCTTTAAGATTTGTCTTTAAGGAAAATAATTCAAATATGAACTCTTGAAGACAAAGGAGATTGGTTATTTGTCACATGAAAATACAAAACAACTTGTTTGCCCATAGAATATGATTAACATAAATACTTGATGTCTTAGTCCTTTTGAGCTGCTGTAACAGAATACCATAAACTGGGTGGCTTATAAACAACAGAAATTCATTTCACATAGTTCTGGGGGCCTAGAAGCCCAAGATCAAGATGCCAACAGATTCGGTGCCTGGTGAGGGCCTGCCTCATGGTTCATAAAAGCTTGTTTTATTTTTTGTTTCTTTTGGCTGTGTCATCACATGATGATGTGCGGGAACTAACTGGGATTTTTTTTTATATGGACACTAATCCTATGCATGAGTGTTTGGTTTCACAATGTCCAAGATCTTACTGATATATCCTAAATTTGAATAAGTAATGTCTCTGCTACACATGCTCCTGACATTAGAGATTTGAAAGTATCTATTAAGTTTTTGGATTGAAGTTCCTCAAACAGTACTGTCTCTCTGATTCTAGCTAACAGAGAAGATAGTCTCAGAAAAGTAATTCCTGAACTCAGCAGCTTAGGGAAGCAGTGAGGATGAAAAGAAATCTTGATAATTTTCCTCCGTTTTCTCCTTCTAAAGCTTGTATCCGAGATTTTGCAGTTGGTTTGTCATCATATAATATATGGCATTCTGTCTTGTTTTCCTCTTATGGCACTTTAAAGACCGGATTATCTCTTCATAACATGGTATCTTTTTTTTTTTTTTTTTTTTTGCGGTACGCAGGCCTCTCACTGTTGTGGCCTCTCCCGTTGCGGAGCACAGGCTCCGGACGCGCAGGCCCAGCGGCCATGGCTCACGGGCCCAGCCGCTCCGCGGCATGTGGGATCTTCCCGGACCGGGGCACAGAACCTGCCTCCCCTGCATCAGCAGGCGGACTCCCAACCACTGTGCCACCAGGGAAGCCCCCATAACATGATATCTTAAATGTATGAATTTATCCGGTCTAAAAATTTTGTAGTTTGCCTCATAAGCACTGTATATTTTTCAAAACCAAACTACATTTAAATAATGTCTTTCTCTGGAAAGTTGAAACTCCTATGAATTTATGAACATCATAAATTACTTAAAAATACTGAGGTACACCTATGATAACTAATTTTTGCAAATTGAAAGGCCATTAAAAACCTCAAAGCAATTTCTGAATAATATGTTTTATTACATGTTTTCTTTCATTTATATATTAAAATTTTTATTTTATAATTTTGTATTCAAATTTTTTAAAATAGAGTCATCCAAATAAAGTCTACATGTTAAATTATGGTCTTTGTATTAGTTAAATAGATAATTCTACTTTCTAACCATATGAAAAATTGTATATATAAGCAGTCTGACTTATTGGCAATCAATGTTATCAATGCATCAACCCAATCCTGAATCCAGCAGATAGTATTTTGCATCTTTAATCATATACAAAATATTATAGTCCAGTGAATAACCAACGACTTTGGTTAAAGCTCTCTACCTACATAAGAAAATGTGAAAATTCAAAATCTTGTCCATTAGTAGGTTTATAATTTCTTGATAATTATTAACACGTCTATTCTCAGTCAGTGTAAGGCTTCTAAGAGCAATTGTCTTCATTTTCTGTCTTTAAGTTCCTTCAGGTGTTTTCCACAAAATTTCCTTTAACACCCTTACACTGTACGTCACCAGGAACAGAACTTATACCACAAACAGATTTCTTACTGGCTCTTAAATAATTCATCAAAGGGTAGCAACTGCTAGTCACTATGAAGATGGCAGATGTGGAGCCACATGGTAACTGGTGAAAAAAACTCCGCATTTCATTTGTCCTTGATGGTAACTATGGTTCTGTTTGAATAAAAGTCCCACACAAGGATTTCATTTTCTATGAGACATTTTATTGATATCAATAGGCTACCCACTAATATAAATTAAAATCTGTGAAAAGGTTTCTAAACCTGTGTCATAACTGTGCAGATATCTGTAAGAAAATCTCACTGCTTTACAGTTTGCCTCAAATATAATCATTGGAATCATTGGATACGAAATGGTGTAAATATGTTTATTATATTTGCTTTTATTTTCATTCCAAGTTACATTTTGGGGCTAAAATATACATATTTTAATTGTTCTTTAAGTAAGACCTAATTTCATATGGAAAGAAAGGGAAAGGGAGAGACAGAGGGAAACTATAAAATTTTACCCAGTCATTTATTTAATTATCTCCAACCCCCTCCAGTGTCCAGAAGAAATGCATGTATCGCAGGCACTCTTATAATCTTTTATAGTGACAAGCTTTTAATTTTTTTTGGATGCAGAAGAACACAGTTCTTTTTGTTTTTTGTGTGAATTTACCTTAGATGAAGAGCAATCTATGCTTCAGATGTCTAGTATAACAATAATGTGCATAAAATTATTAAGGCAGAATAAACTTTTAATGGTTTAATATTGTCTTCATATTGAAATTTAGACTTAATAGTTTTTATTTTTATTCTAGAAAGAAAATGCTCTATCAACAAATTTAGATGGATTTGAAACAATCCCCAAATCTACAAAATTGTGGACTATTATTTAAAGTATATAATACCCCCTGGTTCACAAAGCAGAGGTCATAAAATAATTTTCAAGCTGCATTGTAATATTCCATCATAAATATTTATTGATAATTTAAGAAAAGTTGCATTGTACTAGTGCTGGGTTTTAAACTGGTATATAGATGCCCTTTGCTTAAAGTAGGTTGGGAGTCTCAAAAGATATAATTTATAAAACTGTCCTGTAATAGAATTGCCAGAACTGAAACAGAAAAAGGAAGACCAAAGTTTGAACAGAAAGACTTGTGATATAAAAACTTTCTTTCTATACTATGTTGGTAAATAAAGCTTCTAAAACAGATTTTGATTATTCTTTAATCACATCAGCAGTCTAGAGACACTGTGTCTAAATCCAGGGAGTGCCTTAACATTCTCTAGGCAAAGAGTAAATTGAACTCTGCATCAGGTCCCTAACAGATGGATGTGGGCTGTCATACATTATGGCAGAATCAATGCCATTTGGCTCTGTCACTTTCTAGGCAATAAATATAGATTCCTTTTGCAAGTGATGCTTATCTAGGATACTTTATTCTTTCAGCTATAAGTGGAAACCATCCTATTAAATATTTATTTTACAACTTACAAAATAGGTTGTTTGAAAGAGCTAATAAAAAAAAAGAAACCTGGCCTTCCAGGAACAATATATTCACATTTTATTTGATTTCACTTGGGGAAGTAATAAAATATCCTTGCCCAGTTTTCATCAGGGATTCAACCCAGACTGTTGCAGTAAAGACACATAAGAAAGTATCTACATGATGGCATCTGGAAATGCTCCGGACAAAATCTTTTATAATACACAATCCATCTGGCACTTGCCTGGGAGGAAAGCTTCAAAGAGACTAGAATATAGCCCAAATGTTCTCTCAAGTGACACCCAAAGCGATCTGCAAACTCATTTGGTGTATCTTTGCTTGAGTGAAACTTTTATTCAAGTTGGTATCTGCTGGTATGAAATTTCTTTATTTTTCTTTTAGCAGATTGTTCTATTTATGAAATTTTAGCCTACAACCTCATCTATTTGTCTAAGTTTTAGCCTCTACTCTTTTTTTCTATTCTTTCCATTATGGTTTATTACAGGATATTGAATATAGCTCCCTGTGCTATAAAGTAGAACCTTGTTATTTATCCGCTCTATATATAATTGTTTGCATCTGCTAACTCCAATCCTTCCTTCCCCCAAACCGACACTACAGACCTCCTCCTGCCTTGCTTTTCCTCTCCTTTTGCCTCCTAACATTGCAAGAATGGAATAGATGGTACCGGGAAACTTTGTTTCATTTTTCTATTTCCTAAAGCTGTGAAGATGTATCATTTGATTAGGGAAATACAAAAGATTTTTAACCCACTTACACTTTATTTCATGTAACTTGTGTATTTTGTAAACTTATATATTTCAGGAGCTTAGGCCTAAAAGTCTTGACATCACAAAAACTTCTCAAAAGTGCAGCAGAGTCATACCATTTCGGCTTCTAACACCCCAAAATTGCATATTCTGAATTTCTATAAACCATTGGCACCATGATCAGGATCTTAAATATGGATAATACATTTCACTTAATAATAATGTCACTTATTGAGCACTCATGAGGCAAGACAAGTATTCTCTAAACTCCTTATGTGAATTATCTCAAATTATATCAGAACAACTTGAGGCTACTACTATTAATCTCATTTAAAAATTTTTTAAAAAATTTTTACTGCAGTACAGTTGATTTAAAATATTATGTTACTTTCTGCTGTACAGCAAAGTGAATCAGTTATACATATACATGTATCCACTCTCTTTTAGGTTTTTTTCCCATATAGGTCATTACAGATTACTAAGTAGAGTTCCCTGTGGGAACAGTAGGTCCCATAAGGACAGTAGGTCCTTATTAGTTATCTATTTTATATATAGTAGTGTGTATATGTCAATTCCAATCTCCCAATTTATCCCTCCACCACTTTCCCCCCTAGTAACTGTAAAATTGTTTTCTACATCTGTAACTCTACTTCTGTTTTGTAAATAATTTCATTTGTACGTTTTTTAAGATTTCACATATAAGCAATATCATATGATACTTGTCCTCGTTCTGACTTACTTCACTCAGTATGACAATCTCTAGGTCCATCCATGTTGCCGCAAATGGCATTATTTCATTCTTTTTATGGCTGAGTAATACTCCATTGTATATATGTACCACATTTTCTTTATTCATCCCTCTGTCAATGGGCATTTAGGTTGCTTCAATGTCCTGGCTATTGTAAATAGTGCTGCAGTGAACATTGGGGTGCATGTATCTTTTTGAGTTACGGTTTTCTCTGGGTATGTGCCCAGGAGTGGGATTCCTGGATCACATAGTAGCTCTAATTTTAGTTTTTAAGGAACAGTATGGAATACTGTTTTCCATAGTGGCTGTACCAGTTTACATTCCCACCAACAGTGTAGGAGGGTTCCCTTTTCTCCACACTATCTCCAGCATTTATTGTTTGTACATTTTTTGATAATGGCCATTTTGACCGGTGTGAGGTGATACCTCATTATAGTTTTGAGTTGCATTTCTCTAATAATTAGTGATGTTCAGCATCTTTTCATGTGCTTCATGGCCATCTGTATGTCTTCTTTGGAGAAATGTCTATTTAGATCTTCTGCCCATTTTTTGATTGGGTTGTTTGGTTTTTTCATGTTGAGCTACATGAACTGTTTCTATATTTTGTAGATTAATCCCTTGTCGGTTGCTTCATTCTGTGCGTTGTCTTTTCATTTTGTTTATGGTTTCCTTCACTCTGCAAAAGCTTTTGAGTTTAATTAGGTCCCACTTGTTTACTTCTGTTTTTTTGTTTATTTTTTTATCTTTATTGGAGTATCATTGGTTTACAATGGTGTGTTAGTTTCTGCTTTATAACAAAGTGAATCAGTTATACATATACACATGTTCCCATATCTCTACCCTCTTGCGTCTCCCTCCCTCCCACCCTCCCTATCCCACCTCTCTAGGTGGTCACAAAGCACCAAGCTGACCTCCCTGTGCTATGCGGCTGCTTCCCACTAGCTATCTATTTTACGTTTGGTAGTGTATATATATCCATGCCACTGTCTCACTTTGTCACAACTTACCCTTCACCCTCCCCATATCCTCAAGTCCATTCTCTAGTAGGTCTGTGTCTTTTTTCATGTCTTACCCCAAGGTTCTTCATGACATCTTTTTCCCTTAAATTCCATATGTATGTGTTAGCATACGGTATTTGTCTTTCTCTTTCTGACTTACTTCACTCGGTATGACAGACTCTAGGTCCGTCCACCTCATTACAAATAGTTCAATTTCATTTCTTTTTATGGCTAAGTAATATTCCATTGTATATATGTGCCACAGCTTCTTTATCCATTCATCCGATGATGGACACTTAGGTTGTTTCCATTTCCTGGCTATTGTAAATAGAGCTGCAATGAACATTTTGGTACATGACTCTTTTTGAATTATGCTTTTCTCAGGGTATATGCCCAGTAGTGGGATTGCTGGGTCATGTGGTAGTTCTACTTGTAGTTTTTTAAGGGACCTCCATACTGTTCTCCATAGTGGCTGTACCAATTCACATTCCCACCAGCAGTGCAAGAGTGTTCCCTTTTCTCCACATCCTCTCCAGCATTTATTGTTTCTAGATTTATTGATGATGGCCATTCTGACTGGTGTGAGGTGATATCTCATTGTAGTTTTGATTTGCATTTCTCTAATGATTAATGATGTTGAGCATTCTTTCATGTGTTTGTTGGCAATCTGTATATCTTCTTTGGAGAAATGTCTATTTAGGTCTTCTGCCCATTTTTGGATTGGGTTGTTTGTTTTTTTGTTATTGAGCTGCATGACCTGCTTATAAATTTTGGAGACGAATCCTTTGTCAGTTGCTTCATTTGCAAATATTTTCTCCCATTCTGAGGATTGTCTTTTGGTCTTGTGTATGGTTGCCTTTGCTGTGCAAAAGCTTTGAAGTTTCATTAGATCCCATTTGTTTATTTTTGTTTTTATTTCCATTTCTCTATGAGGTGGGTCAAAAAGGATCTTGCTGTGATTTATGTCATAGAGTGTTCTGCCTATGTTTTCCTCTAAGAGTTTGATAGTTTCTGGCCTTACATTTAGGTCTTTAATCCATTTTGAGCTTATTTTTGTGTATGGTGTTAGGGAGTGATGTAATCTCATGCATTTACATGTACCTGTCCAGTTTTCCCAGCACCACTTATTGAAGAGGATGTCCTTTCTCCACTGTATATTCCTGCCTGCTTTATCAAAGATAAGATGACCATATGTGCGTGGGTTTATCTCTGGGCTTTCTATCCTGTTCCATTGATCTATCTGTTTTTGTGCCAGTACCATACTGTCTTGATTACTGTAGCTTTGTAGTATAGTCTGAAGTCAGGGAGCCTGATTCCTCCAGCTCCGTTTTTTGTTCTCAAGATTGCTTTGGCTATTCGGGGTCTTTTGTGTCTCCATACAAATTGTGAAATTTTTTGTTCTAGTTCTGTGAAAAATGCCAGTGGTAGTTTGATAGGGATTGCATTGAATCTGTAGATTGCTTTGGGTAGTCGAGTCATTTTCACAATGTTGATTCTTCCCATCCAAGAACATGGTATATCTCTCCATCTATTTGTATCATCTTTAATTTCTTTCATCAGTGTCTTATAATTTTCTGCATACAGGACTTTTGTATCCTTTGGTAGGTTTATTCCTAGATATTTTATTCTTTTTGTTGCAATGGTAAATGGGAGTGTTTTCTTGATTTCACTTTCAGATTTTTCCTCATTGGTGTATAGGAATGCCAGAGATTTCTGTGCATTAACTTTGTATCCTGCTACTTTACCAAATTCATTGATTAGCTCTAGTAGTTTTCTGGTAGCATATTTAGGATTCTCTATGTATACTATCATGTCATCTGCAAACAGTGACAGCTTTACTTCTTGTTTTCCGATTTGGATTCCTTTTATTTCCTTTTCTTCTCTGATTGCTGTGGCTAAAACTTCCAAAACTATGTTGAATAAGAGTGGTGAGAGTGGGCAACCTTGTCTTGTTCCTGATCTTACTGGAAATGCTTTCAGTTTTTCACCATTGAGGATGATGTTGGCTGTGGGTTTCTCATATATGGCCTTTATTATGTTGAGGAAAGTTCCCTCTATGCCTACTTTCTGCAGGGTTTTTATCATAAATGGGTGTTGAATTTTGTCAAAAGCTTTCTCTGCATCTATTGAGATGATCATATGGTTTTTCTCCTTCAATTTGTTAATATGGTGTATCACGTTGATTGATTTGCATATATTGAAGAATCCTTGCATTCCTGGAATAAACCCCACTTGATCATGGTGTATGATCCTTTTAATGTGCTGTTGGATTCTGTTTGCTAGTATTTTGTTGAGGATTTTTGCATCTATTTTCATCAGTGATATTGGCCTGTAGTTTTCTTTCTTTGTGACATCCTAGTCTGATTTTGGTATCAAGGTGATGGTGGCCCCATAGAATGAGTTTGGGAGTGTTCCTCCCTCTGCTATATTTTGGAAGAGTTTCAGAAGGGTAGGTGTTAGCTCTTCTCTAAAAGTTTGATAGAATTTGCCTGTGAAGCCATCTGGGCCTGGGCTTTTGTTTGTTGGAAGATTTTTAATCAGTTTCAATTTCAGTGCTTGTGATTGGTCTGTTCATATTTTCTATTTCTTCCTGATTCAGCCTTGGCAGGTTATGCATTTCTAAGAATTTGTCCATTTCTTCCAGATTGTCCATTTTATTGGCATAGAGTTGCTTGTAGTAATCTCTCATGATCTTTTGTATTTCTGCAGTGTCAGTTGTTACTTCTCCTTTTTCATTTCTAATTCTATTGATTTGAGTCTTCTCCCTTTTTTTCCTGATGAGTGTGGCTAATGGTTTATCTATTTTGTTTATCTTCTCAAAGTACCAGCTTTTAGTTTTATTGATCTTTGCTATCGTTTCCTTCATTTCTTTTTCATTTATTTCTGATCTGATCTTTATGATTTCTTTCCTTCTGCTAACTTTGGGGTTTTTTGTTCTTCTTTCTCTAATTGCTTTAGGTGCAAGGTTAGGTTGTTTATTCGAGATGTTTCCTGTTTCTTAAGGTAGGACTGTATTGCTATAAACTTCCCTCTTTGAAATGCTTTTGCTACATGCCACAGGTTTTGGGTTATCGTGTCCCATTGTCATTTGTTTCTAGGTATTTTTTTATTTCCTCTTTGATTTCTTCAGTGATCACTTCGTTATTAAGTAGTGTATTGTTTAGCCTCCATGTGTTTGTATTTTTTACAGAACTTTTCCTGTAATTGATATCTAGTCTCATAGCATTGTGGTCGGAAAAGATACTTGATACAATTTCAATTTTCTTAAATTTACCAAGGCTTGATTTGTGACCAAGGTATGATCTATCCTCAAGAATGTTCCATGAGCACTTGAGAAAAATGCTTATTCTGTTGTTTTTGGATGGAATGTCCTATAAATATCAATTAAGTCCATCTTGTTTAATGTATCATTTAAAGCTTGTGTGTCCTTATTTATTTTCATTTTGGATGATCTGTCCGTGGGTGAAAGTGGGGTGTTAAAGTCCCCTACTATGAATGTGTTACTGTCAATTTCCCCTTTTATGGCTGTTAGTATTTGCCTTATGTATTGAGGTGCTCCTATGCTGGGTGCATAGATATTTACAATTGTTATATCTTCTTCTTGGATCGATCCTTGATCATTATGTAGTGTCCTTCTTTGTCTCTTGTAATAGTCTTTATTTTAAAGTCTATTTTGTCTGATATGAGAATTGCTACTCCAGCTTTCTTTTGGTTTCCACTTGCATAGAAAATCTTTTTCCATCCCCTTACTTTCAGTCTATATGTGTTTCTAGGTCTGAAGTGGGTCTCTTGTAGACAGCATATATATGGGTTTTGTCTTTGTATCCATTCAGCCAATCTGTGTCTTTTGGTGGGAGCATTTAGTCTATTTACATTTAAGGTAATTATCAATATGTATGTTCCTATTCCCATTTTCTAAATTGTTTTGGGTTCGTTATTATAGGTCTCTTCCTCCTCTTGTGTTTCTTGTCTAGAGAAGTTCCTTTAGCATTTGTTGTATAGCTCGTTTGGTGGTGCTGAACTCTCTCAGCTTTTGCTTGTCTGTAAAGGTTTTAATTTCTCCATCAAATCTGAATGAGATCCTTGCTGGATAGAGTAATCTTGGTTGCAGGTTTTTCTCCTTCATCACTTTAAATATGTCCTGCCAGTCCCTTCTGGCTGGCAGAGTTTCTGCTGAAATATCAGCTGTTAAGTTTATGGGGATTCCCTTGTGTGTTGTGTGTTGTTTTTCCCTTGCTGCTTTTAATATGTTTTCTTTGTATTTAATTTTTGACAGTTTGATTAATGTGTCTTGGCATATTTCTCCTTGGATTTATCCTGTATGGGATTCTCTGTGCTTCCTGGACTTGATTAACTATTTCCTTTCCCATATTATGGAAGTTTTCAACTATAATCTCTTCAAATATTTGCTCAGTCCCTTTCTTTTTCTCTTCTTCCTCTGGAACCCCTATAATTCGAATGTTGGTGCGTTTAATGTTGTCCCAGAGGTCTCTGAGATTGTCTTCAGTTCTTTTCATTCTTTTTTCTTTATTCTGCTCTGAAGTAGTTATTTCCAGTATTTTATCTTCCAGGTCACTTATCCATTCTTCTGCCTCAGTTATTCTGCTATTGATCCCATGTAGAGTATTTTTAATTTCACTTATTGTGTTGTTCATCATTGCTTGTTTCATCTTTAGTTCTTCTAGGTCCTTGTTAAATGTTTCTTGCATTTTGTCTATTCTATTTCCAAGATTTTGAACCATCTCTACTATCATTACTCTGAATTCTTTTTCAGGTAGACTGCCTATTTCCTCTTCATTTGTTAGGTCTGGTGGGTTTTTATCTTGCTCCTTCATCTGCTGTGTGTTTTTCTGTCTTCTCATTTTGCTTATCTTACTGTGTTTGGGGTCTCCTTTTGGCAGGCTGCAGGTTCGTAGTTCCCGTTGTTTGTGGTGTCTGTCCCCAGTGGCTAAGGTTGTTTCAGTGGATTGTGTAGGCTTCCTGGTGGAGGGGACTAGTGCCTGTGTTCTGGTGGCTGAGACTGGATCTTGTCTTTCTGGTGGGCAGGTCCACGTCTGGTGGTGTGTTTTGGGGTGTCTGTGGACTTATTATGATTTTAGGCAGCCTCTCTGCTAATGGGTGGGCTTGTGTTCCTGTCTTGCTAGTTGTTTGGCATAGGTTGTCCAGCACTGTAGCTTGCTGGTCGTTGAGTGAAGCTGGGTGCTGGTGTTGAGATGGAGATCTCTGGGAGATTTTCGCCATTTGATATTATGTGGAGCTGGGAGGTCTCTTGTGGACCAGTGTCCTGACGTCGGTTCTCCCACCTCAGAGGCACAGCACTGACTCCTGGCTGCAGCACCAAGAGCCTTTCATCCACACGGCTCAGAAGAAAAGGGAGAAAAAGTAGAAAGAAGGAATTAGTAGAAGTAGAAAGAAAGAAAGTAGGGAGGGAGGGAGGAAGGAAGGAGGGAAGCAAGGAAAAAAAGAAAGAAAGATAAAGTAAAATAAAATAAAGTAAGATAAAATTATTAAATTAAAAATAATTATTAAGAAAAAAAATTTTTAAAAAGAAAAAACCGGATGGATAGAACCCTAGGACAAATGGTGGAAGCAAAGCTATACAGACAAAATCTCACACAGAAGCATACACATACACACTCAAAAAGAGGAAAAGGGGAAAAAAATAATAAATCTTGCTCTCAAAGTCCACCTCGTCAATTTGGGATGATTCATTGTCTATTCAGGTATTCCAGAGATGCAGAGCACATCAAGTTGATTGTGGAGATTTAATCCGCTGCTCCTGAGGCTGCTGGGAGAGATTTCCCTTTCTCTTCTTTGCTCGCACAGCTCCTGGGGCTCAGGTTTGGATTTGGACCCGCCTCTGCATGTAGGTCACCTGATATCATCTGTTCCCACTCAGACAGGACGGGGTTAAAGGAGCAGCTGATTCAGGGGCTCTGGCTTACTCAGGCCGGGGGGAGGGAGGGGCACGGAGTGTGGGGCGAGCCTGCTGCGGCAGAGGCCGCCATGACGTTGCACCACCCTGAGGCGCGCCGTGCGTTCCCCCAGGGAAGTTGTTCCTGGATCCCGGGACCCTGGCAGTGGCAGGCTGCACAGGCTCCCTGGGAGGGGGGTGTGGATAGTGACCTGTGCTCGCACACAGGCTTCTTGGTGGTGGCAGCAGCAGCCTTAGCGTCCACGCCCGTCTCCGGGGTCCGCGCTTTTAGCCGCTGCTCGCGCTCGTCTCTGTAGCTCCTTTAAGCGGCGCCCTTAATCCCCTCTCCTCGCGCACCAGGAAACAAAGAGGTAAGAAAAAGTCTCTTGCCTCTTCGGCAGGTCCAGACTTTTCCCCAGACTCCCTCCCGGCTAGCCGTGGCGCACTAACCCCTTCAGGCTCTGTTCACGCCGCCAACCCCAGTCCCCTCCCTGGGATCCGACCGAAGCCCGAGCCTCAGCTCCCAGCCCCACCCACCCCGGTGGGTGAGCAGACAAGCTTCTCGTGCTGGTGAGTGCCGGTCGGCCCTGATCCTCTGTGCGGGAATCTCTCTGCTTTCTCCTCCTCACCCCTGTGGCTGTGCTCTCCTCCGCGGCTCCGAAGCTTCCCCCCTCCGCCACCCGCAGTCTCCGCCCGCGAAGGGGCTTCCTAGTGTGTGGAAACGTTTCCTCCTTCACAGCTCCCTCCCACTGGTGTAGGTCCCGTCCCTATCCTTTTGTCTCTGTTTATTCTTTTTTCTTTTTCCGTACCTAGGTACGTGGGGGGTTTCTTGCCTTTTGGGAGGTCTGAGGTCTTCTGCCAGCGTTCAGTACGTGTTCTGTAGGAGTTGTTCCACGTGTAGATGTATTTCTGGTGTATCTGTGGGGAGGAAGGTGATCTCCGCGTCTTACTCCTGCGCCATCTTCCCCTCGTCCCTTAACTATGTTTCTGATCCGAGGTGTGAGGTAGGTGGAACTGGAGCACTCCCACTGGGAGAGAAGCCACATAGTTTTCCTTCTCCAGCACTGTTCACCTGTGAGTATACTCTGTTGTGTCACTTTTCACCCATTGTGCTGACTCACAAATTACACTGATGTTGGAACTGCTCTCAGCTCCACATTAACCATGGGTATGCCAGCAATTGTCCCTGGTGTCTCACAGGTGTTGTTTTCACCAGGCCACCAGCACAGATCCACTGAAGCAGGTCCCTGGACTGCAGTAGTCATGTACCTGAACCTGCTGTGGGAGTTACGGAGACAGCTCAGATTCTGACCTTGTCCAATCCCCACCCGTGCATGCCCACAGAGTCCACAGCTGCTAAAGCTTGACCTGTCTCAGCCGCGGGAGCATTCGTCTGTTCAGGTGTTCCACAGGTGCCGAATTCACAGAGCCATTAGCAGGGGTGTGAATCCGCGTTCATGCAACCGCGGGGAAAGGTTTCAACTCTTCTTCCTTAGTTGCATGGCCCCCAGGGCTCAGCTTTGGTTTTAGCCCCACCTCTGCCTGTGTTCCTCCCACCATCATCTGTTTCTAAGGTTGTCCCGGAGCACACACGCCTGCTCAGGCAGGCAGGGGCAGCGGTAGCGGTGGCGACAGCCTGCTGAGGCCGGAGTGGCAGGAGGAGACTTTGGCGGGAGGGGAGGGCGAGCCTGCTCAGACGGGCACCCGTCCTAGTGCCCATAGCATCAGGGTCCAGTGCGTGGGGAAGGGGGCTGCAATGGTGGCCCCTCTCTTTGCACATCACTCAGCAATGGCACCCTGCGTTTATGGTGGCCTGGGCTTCTTCCACAAGCTTTCCCTGTTGTGGAGCTCCTTATTCCTGCCCTTCAGGCTGTCTCTGCACATCCAGCAGTTGTCCCCTGCCTGACTCCACTCTCCAAGCCTCACATTCCAGCACCTAGCCCCCGTCTACACCAGGAGACACACCGCTCAGGATGGGGTAGAGAGGCTGTGGCACAGACCATCTGCATAAGTCTTACTCTGTCCTGCCTGCCACGGACTGGTTGCTGGTCCCTTGGTCCCCCAAAGCTCCTTTCTGTCCCAGTTGATCTCCCTGCCCGGGAGGGGGCTTCCCTGAGTGAGAGAACCTCTCCTCTCTTTCAGCTACCCCCATCCAGGGGTGAAGGTCCTGTCCCGTTTCCTCTTTTCTATTTTGCTTTGTTTCATCCTACCCAGTTGCATGGGGATTTTTCTTGTCCTTTTAGGTGTCTGAGGTCCTCTGCTAGTGTTCAGCAAGTGCTCTGTGAGAATTGTTCCATTTGTAGATGTATTCTTTTTATTTTGGGGGGGGGGTGGTTCGCAGGCCTCTCACTGCTGTGGCCTCTCCCGTTGCGGAGCACAGGCTCCGGACGCGCAGGCTCAGCGGCCATGGCTCACGGGCCCAGCCGCTCCACGGCATGTGGGATCTTCCCGGACCGGGGCACGAACCCGTGTCCCCTGCATCGGCAGGCGGACCCTCAACCACTGCGCCACCAGGGAAGCCCTGTAGATGTGTTCTTGACATACTTGTGGGGAGAAGAGAACTCCACGTTTTCCTATTCCTCCATCCTGACCCCTCCCCACCCTGTTATTCTCAATCTACACATAATGAAATGGAAGTACTAGGGTTTCATAAGTCCATATTCATATAACCAGTAAATTGTGAAATTGGGGTCCAATTTGAAAAGTGAGTTAAATAGTCATGAAAAGCATCCATCAGGAGTAAATTTTCATCTCAGAATTATTCATATTAATGTGAATTAATGAATAAAATCATTAATGTCTGAGACTGAGATTTTATAAAGCATTTACTTTGCTTGAATGTCAGAACCCCCTCAATAATAGTTTTTCTTTTTAGTGCTGTTTATTTCTATAACATTCATCTTCATATAATCTTATTCAACCTATATACATTTATCTTCTTAAATGTTTATTTGTGAATGCCATTTTAATTTGAAGCTACTTGATCTTTACTTTTCTCACTGAGGTCTGTTCCAGAGACAGAGCACTGCAATCTCTGCTTTGCAACACCTGCCTTTGAAATCATTAATTTCTCTCATGACAGAAAGCACTTATATGCCCAAGAAGAAGATGTCACAAAAGTGTCTGAAACCGTTGACATTGAATCTAGAATCTTGAGTTAAAATAAGTGTGTTCCCTAAGACGTCCTCATCATATTCCTTGTCTTAAGACCACACTGACGGCTTACTTGCACTGTCTTTTTGCTCCAGTATTTGCAGGTGCCACAAGTGCTGCACGTGAGGTCCATAAAGACAAGAGGGTGGGGAGAAAGTTGCACCATTTCCCTGCATGAGGAAAAGAATAGCTGGGGCAACAATAAAATAATCCTGTGGGAAGTAGGATTGCCTATAAGGGTTACATTTGATTGACAGTACTGAGAAAGATAAAAGGAAATTTTATTAGCAGTAAAAAGTTTTTCTTAGTCAATAGGTAAAGTCCCACCTTGGGTTAAAGAGAGACATTTTTCCAATACACACACACACATACACACACACAATTACTCCTTGTGTAATTACTCTTTACTATAGGGATAAAATAGAACAGATTTCTGAATACATTGGGCAGGTATTACTGAAAGAGATACTATGAATGATCAAGTCTAAGACTCATAACTATCGAAAATGAAAACAAAATGTCTGGGTGCTTTAAGCTTGGCCTATAACTACCTCTTAAAAGAGGATTTCTATTTGGATTTTATCATTTTATAACATAGAGCAATTTACAGTAACCTGGGTGAACTTTGTTCCAGTCACGATAAAGATCCTTACCTCAACTCTTTGTTTTGAGGGCTAATATGTTTCTTTGTAGCAGTACCTGGTTAAATAAACTTGAAATTTTAATGTTAGCTAATTAAGGTGGCGTCTTCCAGTTGGCTTACGATAAGACAATATACAATTAGTTTTTACTGGATGATTTTTTTATCTGGATGCTTTTTAAATTTATTCATCATTTCCCAATTTTTTTCAAATGAACATTTATGATGTTTTATTACTGTCCATGTTCTTAAAGAGCTGTTTGTAAGTCAGTGAAAATTTCTGAATATAAATATTATTACTATTAAAGGATTGGGGGAAAAGACACTGAGTTAAAAGCAATGATCTTACCTAATAGTTGATGCAAAGAATATTTCAGCTGATTCATATTTTTACAGGTTATATTAGTGAGTCCAAATTTAATATTGTAACATATGGGCACACACAGTCCTACACACACACACAGACACACACAGGTGCTGGCACAAATTTGGAAATTTGGACATTCCTCTCTTTTTGCCTCCAAATCCATTGTGTTTGATCCTGTGTGTGGGACTTCTGTTTAAATTTACCTGTACATAGAGTCAAAATTGTTTCTAGATTTATGACAAAGATCTAGAGATTTCAATGGACACTTTCAGAATCCAGAATCTATGAGATGTGGAGGCCAATTAAAACAGTTAAAAAAAAACAACAACAAAAGCTGTAGTAGTAAATGTACACACCTAGAACAACTGAGAAAATAGGTAGATTCTCCTGAAAAACCTGGAAAGTATCTGCACTGGTCACACCCAGGTTTACCTTTGGGCACTACTTTCAAACTGAAGCTTATCTAGAGGAATATGTAAGATTTGGGGGAAAAATGTTGAAGGATCTGGAACAGTGTTCAAACCTAAACTGATCGAAAGGAAGTTGAAAGATTTGGAAAATGAGTTGACAAATTTGAACTTTTAATACCAAAGAGGAAATAATTGAGTGGGTACATGACATTAGAGAGGTATATTTCTATTCAGAAGAGCACTCTAAAAACTAAAACTATTCCACTGGGCTACACTGTGAGAAAGATGTGTCTTAAATTGTTGTAATCCTTTACAGTTTCAATGTCTTTTTACATTAACGATTTCACTACACTCTTACAACTTTATTGAAACAATGCAAAGCAGACATTTATAGAGGAGGAAACTGAGGACAAAAATAAATCAAAAAAGCCATTACAGGCTCAAATTTCAAATACTGATTTTATTATTCTAACCATCTTTCTATTCACTGCATCATCACAGTGGTCTCTAGTGGGTTCAATGGCTTATGCAATATGTCATAATTGTGTGAGAGCCCATAGCTGAACCTAAAAGGCATTAGAGTGGAATAAAGAGGAACACAGACTCTGGAGCTAGATAGTGTCAATACAAATCCCAGCTCTACCAATCCCTAGCATTTTCCTCATTTGTAAAATGGTGTTAAAAATTTTGCATCGCTTAAAATATTGATTGTGAGAATTAAGCAAGTTAAGGTATGGTAAGTGTTTAGCAATATGTAAGAACTCTGTGTTAGCTAAACTCACCACCATCATCATCTGGCATGTGAAAGTTACTCCATACATGTTAGCTTCTCTATATAGCCTCCAAAATTTTACTTTGGAGGACAAATACATGCTTTGCAGTAGGATTTCTAGCAATATGGGAGTTGAGAGAGTGGGTAGTAAGCTTGAAAATTTTAACCTCTAGAATTCCCTTTTCGCTGTGATGTTCTGCTATGCATATTATTGTATTGTAGGTGTCAAACAGAAGTCATCTCCCAAACCAGATAGCACAATGCCACAGATTTCTTGATTTTTTCTTTTCCCATATAACGCAATCCCAAAGATTTCTAAACTAGATCTGAAGTAGAAGGAATGGGGGATGGGGTGGCTGATATGCATTGGAATGCTAATACAAACCTTAGTAGAGAAGAAGGTTTCAAAATCTTATTTGGTAGTATCTATAAATTGTGCTAACTGGAAGAACTTTTCTGAAATATTCAGTTTTGTTCTTCATAGTATTTCCAAGCTTGCAGTTTACTAACTGTAAAAATAAAATCCTCTTACTTGCCTTATTGTTCCCAGAGCTGAAATTCTTAGGACATAACCAAATTTACATATTTGCTTGTATACTCTAAAGCAAGGTGAAGTGAATGTATCTTTTCCTACAGGTGATGGAGCAAAATGTAGGTATAATGTAGTTGCAACAAAAATTGAAGGGAAATGTCAACTGTTAGAATGTTATAAACTGTGAACAAAATGGATACACTATATGTGTAATACTATCTTTTTTATTTCAAATGCATGAACTCTTGGTAGATACTTAGCTTCATCTGTGTTACAAATTTATCTCAATATTACCAGGAAATGATTAGACTGAATATAATACTTTCATCCAATACAAGCTACTACCCACTGCCCATTTCAATATTTGTGCTTCGAACTGTATGTGTAAAATTTTGAAATAGGTTTAATTACCCTGTTGAATGAGGAAGGTAATATTTTAGACAACATAAAAAACAGTCCTTTGAAATAATGACGACGGGTGGATGTATAGTACCCAATATGGCTCTCCTAGTAGAGAAAGGTATAAATATTCTAATAACCACAGACTGGAAGATCACCACGATGAATCAAGAAAGAAAGAAAAAAAAATATGGAAGAAAAGCTGATAGGATGGCACAGAGACTTCCATGTGGAAAAAATTTTAAAAGGTAAAGATGGTTGATGTAATAATCATTTTGTAGGAGAGGTAAAATTTCTCCTCTACCTTCTTAGGGTCTCCAGCAGGGAGACATACACAGATTAAAAGTAAAGCATGCACATTTTTAGTAATTTTTACATTACATGAGAGCCCTCACAAGGAAAATGAAGCCCCTAAGGACATAGTTAGAGCAGAAGACTTTCAAACTGGGGCTTTTCTAGAGGAAGGTGTAAGATTGTGGGGAAAATTGTTGAAGGATCTAGGACAGTGGTCACAACCTGAATTTATCAAGAGGAAGATGGACAAAAAGTAGTAAATTGTGAAAACTTGACAAAGGGGTTTGGGGGAGCAAAGTTAATGGAGGGAAAGTTGCTAGGAAAATAAGGGTTAGGGTAACAAATTTGCTTGTACAGATTTCTCTCAGCCTCGACACCTCATCTCTAGTTACAAGAATGTCTTCCTTCCTCCTGGGGTAGGGAGGGGACCTTTCACATAGGAATTCTGTCTCCTGCTTTCAGGGGAAATAGTGTTCTTCTTGCACCTGCTATTTCTCAAGTGCCTTTAACTCAAAATATTCAATATGCTAAAGTGGCATATTTTGGGGTGACATGCTCTGAACCTCTACACTTTCAGTTAGAGTACAGTAGAAGTACTATGCAGGGTGAGACCTATCATTTTAATAATAGCTAATAATTACAAAGACTAATTGTAATGGGAATTAAGCAACAGCAAGAATAATGTTAGAACGATAAAATGCTGTATTTCCTCAAATGAGAGTATATTTCATAACTTTATCATTGTTTAGTTGACAACTCAGAGACCATAATATGATCACTAGCACTAACAATGAAGGGGGTAATGTAAAACTAGACTTGTTTTATATAAGAATTAAAACTCATGCTAATTTTGTGGTTTCTCACTCAATTTGCCACCTGTAAAATATGAGAAAATTCATTAAAGATGGTTAAATATATGCTGATAGACAACTTCTGGAAGAAAAGTGATGTTTTAAAAATATTGATGTGTCAAAGCATTCTGACATTTAGTATCTGGATGATTATTTTCTTTTTTAAACTTTTAAACTTTTTAATTTTTTCCAGTTTTATTGAAATATAATTAACATACAACACTGTATAACTTTAAGGTGTACAGATTAATGATTTGACGTACATCATGGAATGATGATCACAGTAAGTTTAGTGAACATCCATTATCTCATATAGAAACAAAATTAAAGAAATACAACAAAATTTTTTTTGTGATGAGAACTCTTAGGATTTACTTTCTTAACAACATTCATATATAACATACAGCAGTGTTAACTGTATTTGTCATGTTGATACTTTATACCCCTGGTACTTATTTATCTTATATTGGAAGTATGTAACTTTTGACTACCTTCATCCAACTCCCCTTCCCTCCACCCCCTGCCCCTGGTTACCACAGACCTAGTCTCTTTAACTCTGAGTTTGTTTTTGAAGTATAATTGACCTACAATACTATGTTAGCTCCTGTTACAAAACATAGTGAGTTTTTCTATACATTTCAAAATCATCACCACGGTAGGTCTACTTAAGATACGTCGCCCTACAAAGACATTAATTATCGACTATATTCCCCACACATTTCATACCTGTGATTCATTTACTTTGCAACTGGAAGTTTTTACCTCTTAATTTCCCTTACCTATTTCTTTCTTCTCCCCATCTCCTCTGGCAACCACCTGTTTGTTCTCTGTATGTATGACTCTGTTTCTCTTTTGTTATGTATTTTCACTGGTTTTGATTTTTAGATTTCCCATATAAGTGACATCAGATAGTGCAGGACCCCCAGGCTGGAAAGACAGATGTGGGGCTCGGGCCACTCACTCCTTGGGGAAAACATCTGCAATTGTAATTATCCTCCCGTTTGTGTGTTGAGTATCTAGGGGCGCTGGTCTGGACTATGTGGCATCTCCATCCCTCCTACCAGTCTTGTGATTCTTTCTTTATACCTTTAGTTGTAGAAGATCTTTTCTCCTAGTCTTACGGTTTTTCTCATCAATAGTTTCTCTGTAAATAGTTATAATTTTGGTATGCCCATGAGAGGAGTTGAACTCAGGGTCTTCCTACTCCACCATCTTGGCCAATCCCTGGTTGTTTAGTTTTTCACTGTTCAGTCAGAAATGTGTATAAATTATTGGTAGGCATTTAGTCATTATAAAATTAGATTTTGTATGACAGTGTTTTGTTTTTTCTGGTGATTATGGAAAATTTGAATCAAATCTTTAAAAATGACAACTTGTGGCTATGAATTAGTCAGTTTTGATTGCTTTTCATCTCCTGTGTCAGGGGAAATGTTTGGAAACAGAAGTAAAGGAGGTGAGCTGGGGCGTATTTTGCCATAAACGAAGCTTCAGGTTTTGGAATATCTGTATGTGGAGGATCTCCTATCATGTACAGGAGAACCAAATACAACCATATTGAGAATTCACTTCTGTTTAGAGACAAGGCTAATACTGCAGATTTCACTACTGTCTTTTCAGAGTGCCTGTAGTTCATGTTCTTGGCATCAGACAGGGAAGCAAACTCAGTAGGAAGAAGAGGAAACAGATGAACAGCTATGTAGGCTATAGCACTCTGGCTGTGGGGAAGCTAGATCTGTGTGGGATCTGCTGTTGATGAGATGGCAGAGCAATAATGGCAAGTGGAAACACACAGGAAATTAACCTTGATAGACCAATAATAAAGAAACCATTCAAAAGACGCTCATTTAATCCACAGTGGTCTCTAAGGAGGCAGTTATGGTCCTTGTTAAAATAAATGGCTTCTTTTTGTCTAAATACTTTTCCAGGGAATCCTATTTAAAAGTATTTTATGTAGATTTTCTCACAAATGTTAAATTGATAATCTGTTGTGATCTTTCATCATGTCCTATTCCCTATTGTTTAATACTTATTTTTTATTATTTCATTAATAGTGTAGTAGTAGTATTTTATTAGTAGTATTAATTTAATTTTTTCCCTTACTAACGAATTAGCATCAAAGAACCATCACTGGGCTTTTCTCTCAATACCCTAAATTGACTTTTCTATTCTTGAAAATGCTTAAGAAAGGGGATTCTACAATCTTACCTGGTAAAATACATATTCATGAAATTTTTTTGCATTCATGTCCTTCTTCGTTAAAATGCTCATATTACAAATTATGCCCATTTCCTGTAGGTCAACGAGTATAAATGCAGTAGATGATTGACATTTGCTGTGTACTGACATTGAGGATGAAACTTGTTAGGGAGCAGTATCTTCGTGATAAATGGAGCCAGAATGATGAAGAAAAGATGAATGTTTATTAATATTTTTCCAGTTAACATCAAATCATTTCAAAAAGATTCACAGATTTTCTGGAATGATACTCCCTAAACTCAGTAACGTATTACAACTCTTGTTGTCAGAAAATTATGATAAGCTTGATAGAGCAGAGAGTGTAACAGAGTTCAATACACTCTCTAGCCTTCTTGTATTTTTATAGATTAGCATTTTAGTTTATTCTTCTGCCCATTTAGTTTATTCAGTGCCATCTGCATTTAGCAACCTCCTTCCTATACACAACATAGCTAGGAAAAAAATCACTTAGAAATGTTATTTACATTCGTTCTGTATTTTTTAATGTCAGGCCTTACATATAAGTATATAAAGTGATCAGAATTAGTTGAAACCATTTTTAGTTTATTCAGTAAACATATATAGAAGTTGCCTAATTTCTGTGCGTGAAGTACTTAACAAATATTCCTCACTGAATCCTCTCCCAAACATCATGGGATAAACAGCATTATCGTCCCATTTTATCTTTGAGGAAAATGAAAAGTGAGGACTGTTTGAATAAGCTGTGGCATAGCCACTTAATGACATACTACGCAGCCAGAAAAAGGAATGAAAAAGATCACATACATAGACTTTTAAAGATGTCTTGCCTTATAGTTTTGGCTTTGAAAATTTATGGATGATTTTTTTTTTTTTTTTTTTTTTTACGGTTCGCGGGCCTCTCACTGTTGTGGCCTCTCCTGTTGCGGAGCACAGGCTCCGGACGCTCAGGCTCAGTGGCCATGGCTCACAGGCCCAGCCGCTCCACGGCATGTGGGATCTTCCCAGACCTGGGCATGAACCCGTGTCCCCTGCATCCGCAGGCGGGCTCTCAACCACTGTGCCACCAGGGAAGCCTGATTTTTTTAAAAATATTTTTAAATTAAATTAAATTTATTTTTTTACTGAAGTATAGTTAATTTACAATGTTGTGTTAGTATCAAGTGTATAGAATAATATTTCAGTTATACATATTAGAATAATATTTCAGTTATACATATATATATTATATTTTGGATTTTTTTTCCATTACAGTTTATTACAAGGTATTGAATATAGTTCCCTGTGCTATACCCTAGGTCCTTGTTGTTTACCTGTTTTATATATAACAGTGTATATATGTTAATTCCCAACTCCTAATTTATTTCTCCCCTCCCCACCCTGGCAGTCTCCTTTGGTAACCATAAATTTGTTTTCTATGTCTGTGAGTCTATTTCTGTTTTGTAAATAAGTTCATCTGCATCATTTTTTTTAGATTTCACATATAAGTGATATCATATGATACTTGTCTTTATCTGACTTACTTCACTTAATATGATAATCTCTAGGTCCATCTATGTTGCTTCAAATGGCATTATGGATGCCATGGATGCCAATGGATGATTTAAATATACAAAAATAAAATTAAAATGGAAATACAATTCCTAAAAATTGAAAAAATATAGTAATATAACCACATTAAAAATAATTTTTCAAGTGATTTTAAACAGTGATTGTACCTTTTTAAAAGAATGTAGTCTGAAGATAAATAGATCTTCAATAAAAACTTAAAACTGTGTCCAGTGGTTTAACTAGTGAAGTTATATTGATATTATGAATTAGGATATTATAAAACTCTGCATACATTTCATAGAATAATACAGATACTCAATCTTTTTAGCAACCAAATATGCAGTGTGACAGAACTGATAAAATTTTATAATAAAACATTTAAAATTCTATAATATTTAGTATCAGTTGGGAATGCCACCATATATATATTTAATACTATTTTTTGGCTTTGCTAGCTGAATTTGTCTAGCTGTAATTCCAATCCAGTAGCAACAGACAAACCTAGTATTTGAATTGTGGTATCTAAATTCTATTCCAGGTTTGAGGAGGAAAAATATGCAAGAAGATTTTGGGGCTCTTCTTTGCCAGAAAGTAATGAAGATGTCAGAAATGAATGAACATTAATGGACTATTGCCAAGGGGGGCAAAGACCTACACTGAGGTCCAAAGGTAAGTCACTTAAGCAACAGAAAGAATCATGAATGTAATGAATAGAAAAACATTGCATTTATAAAAGACTGTGAGCTTACAATGATAGTTATATATAAAAAGAGGAAACCACAACGGCAACAGTAGGTCATTTTAAGCCATTTGACTAGAGTGTAAACACTTTATTCTCAAGATTAGCTATTTAGGAGGAAAAACTAGGCCACATCTAATTTTATCCATCGTTTCCTCTGTAAATTGCATTTCAGCATTGATGATGAAAAGTTCTTCTTTATAGTAGTTTTCCATTGAATAAATGTAGAAAATGTGATAGAAAAAAAAGAAATACCTGACCATCGTGCAGGTTTTTTGGAATAATTGACTCAGACAAAGGTTATCTGTAGATGAATAATTAGATGACAGGTTAGCAGAGGTTGTGCAATGAGAGTATCAAGGGTCACAAGGTGAATCTCTTGATCAAACTAAGTATGGTTAAAAAAAAATTAAACTTTCACTGTCAGATGAATTTGCTGAGTACCTTATTAAATTTGCTTATCCTTGACTTTTTACCTACTTTTTGTAACTTAAATGTTTAAACTTTAGTGTTGTTGAGAAATTAACTTTAATTTATTATCTCTGAATTAATAGATGTCATAGATTCAAAATTTAAGGTAGAACTAAACACTGACTCCTTCATTGAAGTGATTAGGAGAGAACATAGGACATCTCTTTCATTACTCAGAAGCAGTAAATTTGGTCTTATCTACTGTGTTATGTTATGTCATCTACCAGGTAACATGTCATGATATGTTACCCCATATTAATTTTTCATCTCTCTTTTCTTCTTAAAATATTTTTAGTACAATTCTTTAAACAGACTGTAGCCTTGCAAACTCACTTATCTTATTTATTCAATTTAACCATTAAATTAAGTTCAGTCTTAGATGATAAAAAAAGCATGGATAATATGGTATAATATTTTCAGAAACTGCTTCCCCCCACCATTTGCCAAACAGATGTCATAGAGATTTGAGAACAGGAGGGCCACATGCCGACACTGTCAACTGTTTCATACCTATAGTCTCTAAAGCTAAGTCAAATTTACTGACTTTATGAGACAGCTACAGAATATACTTTTCAAGAAGCATTTTCATTTTAGCTGAATTCATAACTTTTTCATTTATGAAAGTTGCCATGCATTTGTATGCAAATATTGTCTTCCTTTGATGTCTCACTTTCTGAAGGCAAAAGGGATGTGTTTTACTACAGGCATGTCATTTTCATGAAAAGCCATATGGAATCAGACAGTAATATCAATACATCATACTACTCTTAAAGAATCCTTCTAGCTGGAGCAAGATTAAAGTTAACTACCCTATAAGCTTGCTCCCATTTATGCTACTGGTGTGAAAGCCTATTTTTAAGAAGTTCTTACTAAGAAAGTTAATTTGAAATATGTTTGAAATAGGACTGTTTGTTTTTAAAAGCTAAAAGGTGAAAATTTCGTGAAACATTTATTAAACAGGATATTTAGCATAGAATATATTTTTAGAAATTTATGTTTAGTGGTAAAGTTTATTTAACACATTAATGAAGGTAATATATTTGGAACAATTTGTATGATACATTTATACAAAAAATGTATATATATTCATTACAGTTTAGAGTATACAAATTCAAATAAATTCTTTTTAAGTCTAATTGATTTTACTCATATGAATTGTTTTGCATTGCACCAAACTCTATATTTATTTAAATGCACACATATTTATATATATATACATTCATAAACATGCATGTTTATGAATATGTTTGTATACATATAAATATATGTGTTTATATGTATGCATATATGTATGAGGGGAAATTGAAATAGAGAGGAAGTTAATGAAATTAACATGAAAAAATTATTTCTGGAGGCAGTAAAGATAATACAGTATTTTAATCCAAAGTCATCACAAACATTATGGACATATCAAAGAAGAAAATGTATTTAGGGAAAATAAGCAGAACAAATACAGTGGGGTATTCTATTCTGTTGTTTTATTTAAAAACAATAAATTTTCATAGATAACATTTAATGTTACACTGATACAGAGAAAAAAGAAATCGAGACACAAAGTGGTGAAAGCTGTGTTTGTGTATCTCCATCTCTATATTTACATCTGTACTTACCTCTCTATATATGACAGCTACTAGAATTATAGAGCATGTGTTTTTCTTTTATAATGCACCTTTCTAATGTAAGTTTCTCCTTAAAAGCCTTTGAAATAACTATCTAGCTTTATCCAACTAATAATGACATAGGAATGTTCCACCATAGGATGCTGGAGATACATACTACTAGCTCAGAACAACCAAAAAACACAAATCATTGAGGATTGGGAAAATGGGGGAAATCATCAGATGCCAGAAATTACTAACGATATATTCGCAGAAGTAAATATCTGCTGAAGTCAGACTCTAACTTGTAGCCATCAGTCCATTCTAGTGGGCTGGATGTGTTATTTATTGGACAATGCATGTGCTTGTTCATATTGGTGACAGAAGACAAAAATATGTGTAGTTGATGTGGAGTCTGTTTCCATGCAAGTGGAAAGTGAAATTACAGACACCAGAATAAAGCTAGGACCAAAGAAGGTGTGCAGTTTCAGTGGATAAAAAAGAAACAAAAATATAGGGGCCTAATTTCTTGCCTTAACTTTAGTTCTGGATTGAGCAGAAATAAACAAATGTATCCCTTGAGATTCCTACCACAACTCTGCCCTTCTGTGAGTTTGGAACTGAGTCATAGAATCTCAGTGCACCCTAAGCATGAATGGGTATCCTCAGACACCTATCAAAAATAAGCTCAAAACAAGTTCCTGGATGAATGTGCTCTAAATCTAGCCCTCAAGGAATTGCCATACATATACTTCCAAAGATCATTCGCTCATAACAAGAAACACAGGAGACATGATCTACCATGAGCAAACAACAGCAGTTAAAAAAGTACTTAACATTACAATTATAGTATATAATACATATAATATTAATATTTTATTTGTTAAAAATTATAAGAACATAAAATGTATGACTAAAGAGCAGGAGATTATCAAAATTGACCGGGCAGTTTTGGAAAGTATTAAATAGAGCTTTTAAATTTAAATATATAAACATTTATAGTTAAAAAATATTAGATGATATCTAAAGCAAACTTTATGCAGCTAAAGAAGGAGCTAATTAACATGAAGTTAAATCTGTGTAAATAATATATCTCAGAGAGTCAAAGAAATAAAAAATATGAAAGATCAGGAGACATTAAGGATAGAAAAAATGGTCTAACATGCTTTTAATCCGGCTTCCAGAGAGTCTAATGGAATATGCAAAAGCAGAAAAAGATTAAAATTGTCCAGTATGATAAAAGACACCAATTAATAGGTTAAAAATTCTCTACAAATTTTTAGTCTAGAGTGGTAGACCCAATGAAATTCTATTTCCAACATGAGTATAACATTTTAAAACAAACATAAACACCAACCTTGCATAGAGTAATTTCCACAGGATACAATTTGAGAAAAAGAAAAATAAATATTAGATCATGGATTATTCTTTAAAACTGAATTAAAATTCATGCTGAGTGAAAAATTATTACACACAAAATCTTATGCCACATTGTTTCATTTATATAAAGTTCTAGAAGAGTCAAAATTAACCTATGATGAAAAAAGTAAGACTTTTAATCTCTGAGGGTCAGAAACAGAACTGACAGACAGAAGTTGGAAGAGATCTTGGGAGTGATGGTCTTTCTCTTCATAAGTGTTTGGATTACACAAGTATATGCACTTGTCAAAATATATTGAATAGTGCAATTATGATTTGTGCATTTCATTTTTTATAAATTTAATCTCAACTAGAGTATAAACACAGTGAAATTTCATTAATGATTTGTCTGCTGCGGTGTTTAGTGTTGGACTGATATCTGCAACCTCACTTTAGGGAGGTATTAAAATAAGATGCGTTGATGGATAGATAAAATAATGAATATATAGCTATTTATGTGTTAAAGCAAATTTAACGGTAATTATATAGGTGTTCACTGTGTATCCTTTGACTTTTTCAACATATCTTGGGTGGGTAAGTCAAATAATCTAACTTAAGAATCAACTTTGTCAATGTTAATAAGTGCAGTGAAAGGATTTTTTTCCAAATAGCAAAAGTATTTGGGATTTTATAAATGTTTACTGTGTTTTAAGGCTGTGTAATTAGATGTTTTTAAAAATTTGATTAATATTCAAATAAGAAAAAAACACTTCTTTTTCAAATGGAATAATGTAATAGCAAGTAAAGATATTAACTTTACATAAATTTGACTCAAGCAAAATTTCTGAAGTAGTGCAGACCTTTTAGGATTTTAGCGAAAACAAATAGCCTTCCCTATCCCAATGATTATCATTTGATGTGTGAAAATTATATTGAAAACTAGGGAATTAAAGAAAATATAGAAAATTATTATTTTTATTGATATATAGTTGATTTACAATATTGTGTTAGTTTCAGGCGTACAGCAAAGTGATTCAGTTATACATATGTATGTGCATATCTGTATTCTTTTTTTTCCAATTCTTTTCCATTATAGTTTATTACAAGATATTGAATATAGTTCCCTGTGCTCTACAGTAAATTTTTGTTGTCTATCTATTTAATATATGGCAATGTGCCTCTGCTAATCCCCTACTCCCAATATATCCCTCCCGCCTCTTCCCATTTGATAACCATAGTTTGTTTTCTGTCTGTGAGTCTGTTTCTGTTTTGTAAATAGTTGACTTGTACTACTTTTTAGATCCCACATATAAGTGATATCATATAATATTTCTCTTCCTCTAACTTCACATAGTATGATAATCTCTAGGTCCATCCACATTACTACAGATGGCATTACTTCATTCTCTTTTATGGCTGAGTAATATTCCATTGTGTGTGTGTGTGTGTGTGTGTGTGTGTGTATACCACAACTTGTATTATATATTATATATTATGGTATATATACAATAATATATACTTATATAATACATATATACGTGTGTGTGTGTATATATATATATACACACACACACACACACATATATATATATATATATATATACACACACCACAACTTCTTTATCCTTTCCTCTGTTGATGGACACAGGTTGCTTCCATGCCATGGCTATTGTAAATCACTGCTATGAACATTGGGGTGCATATATCTTTTCGAATTAGAGCTTTCATCTTTTCTACATATATATCCAGGAGTGGGATTGCTGGATCATATGGTAATTCTATTTTTAGTTTTCTGAAGAACCTCCATACTTTTTTCCACAGTGGCTGCACCAATCTACATTCCCACCAACAGTGTGGGAGAGTTCCCTTTTCACCACACCCTCTTCAGCATTCATTATTTGTAGACATTTTGAAGATGGCCATTCTGACTGGTGTGAGGTAATAACTCATTGTAGTTTTGATTTGTATCTCTGTAGTAATAAGCAATATTGAGCATCTTTTCATGTGCCTATTGGCCATTTTTCTTTGGAGAAATGTATATTTAGGTCTTCTACCCATTTTTTGATTGGATTGTTTGGTTTTTTGTTATTGAGTTGTATGAGCTGTTTGTATATTTTAGAAATTAAGCCCTTGTTGGTCACATCATTTGCAAATATTTTCTCCCATTCCATAGGTTGCCTTTTCATTTTATTTATGGTTTCCCTTGCTATGCAAAAGCTTATAAGTTTGATTAGGTCCAATTTGTTTATTTTTGCTTTTATTTCTATTGCCTTGGGAAATTGACCTAAAACAACATTGTACTATTTATGTCAGAGAATGTTTTGCCTTTGTTCTCTTCTAGGAGTTTTATGGTGTCATGTCTTATATTTAAGTCTTTAAGCCATTTTGAGTTTATTTTTATGTGTAGAAAATTAATTTTGAAGTGAAATTACCAACATGAAAAACTTAATGTGAGTTGCATATATGACATGATTAATCAGGCTAATATTTTTCTCTTTAGCATTTTACTATGTATCCTTTGCCATTCAAATCCAAGAATATTGTATCTGTTTATTTAAGAATATTCATTGAGTGCCTATTTTTATGCACTATAATTCCTTTTAATACTGTTCCTTTAAGGGAAACAGAGTGTGGCTGGAAGCTAGTGAGCAAAGGGAAAAGAGCTCAATATGAGGATGAAAGTCTTGGCTAGTGCAAGATCAAAACGGGCTATGAAGGACGCAGTAAATAAATTGTTGGAATCTTGTTCCAACATGAAACAATTTCAAACAAATTCATGAAATGACATGACCTATGTTTCCAAAGATCATTCCGGATTTTTTGTGGAGAATATTTTAAGATTAGAAGCAGAAGCCTGTTTGCAGGCTGTTGTAACAGTCCAAGTAACAGTTATGATATGAGATGAGAATGGTGGAGAGAGAGAGGCATGTGTGTGGTTTGCGAGCAATTGGGAGTGGGAGCTGCTGGTGTGGCATAAGGACTCCTAGATGGACTGAAGTGGGTGCTGACTGAAAATGAATACTCATAGCTGCTGACGTATAGGTTTCTGACTTGAGAACCTGTGTGATTTTTCTAATACTTTATATTTGAATAGTATCAATACTTCAGAGTTTATATAATACATTATTTCATTTTATATATACAAAAAATCTTTGATTTATATGTTAACTTTTCTATGCAGATAAGAAAACTGGAGTTCTGAAAAGCAGTGTTTGTTAAAGTCACATTGATATTAAACAGCAAAATCAAAACCTGTGTCTGAGTTTAAGCTCACTGTACCATCCACAGTTCTACAACTTTTCTGGTCCCACTACAATCCCAACCAGTTTTCTTCTTCAACAACAAAAACAACAACAAAATAGCCCTCAAATTGGTCATATAAGGAACATGTGTGGGGAGTAGAAAGTATATGGTAGCTCAAGAAATTCAATGAAGAACAAGGGCAAGAAAACGGAGCAAAGTCAGCTGAGTTGCAAACTTTTTGAGTTATTTATTGATTATATTTTCTTTTCTTTTTTAAAACAAATTTATTTATTTATTTTTGGCTGAATTGGGTCTTTGTTGCTGTTCATGGGCTTTCTCTAGTTGCAGTGAGTGGGGACTACTCTTTGTTGTGGTGCCCGAGCTTCTCATTGCGGTGGCTTCTCTGGTTGTGGAGCATGAGCTCTAGGTGCGTGGGCTTCAGTAGTTGTGGTACGCGGGCTCAGTATTTGTGGCTTGTGGGCTCTAGAGTGCAAGCTCAGTAGTTGTGGTGCACAGGCTTAGTTGCTCCACAGCATGTGGGATCTTCCTGGACCAGGGCTCAAACCTGTGTCCCCTGCATTGGCAGGCGGATTCTTAACCACTGCGCCACCAGGGAAACCCTGTTTATTGATTATATTTTCTGTAAAAGCACAGTGTCTAAGGCACATATAAGTCTTACAAACAACTTCAAAAAAAATCAAGGCTGCTAGAAGACAGTTTAGTTGTTAAGATTTATTTCTGTGTCCTCCTTGACTTTTATCTTCTGTAAACATATTAGGACTCCCTGCTAGCACAGTAATACAGTTAAATAATATATCTAAACATGTCTATTATTGGAACATTTTACCAGAAGTAGACTTTTTTTAAATGCCAAAATTTCTTCTTTCAACAGAAGAAATGAACATATTACTACATAAAGTAGAATTCAAAAGAATATATTCAGTGAAATTCTTGAAAGAACTAACTGTGAAAATTTGGAAATAAAATGTCTTTTATATCTAAAGCCTCAATAAATAAAGAAAAAGAAACCCCTTTCTTTAGTCAGCTAGAATTGAAATTGGCTTCACACTATCAAGACAGGGGGATGTCAGAGAAAGGACATATCAAGAACTTCTATTTTGAAGAGCTAGAGTTCCATCATTTTTATCTTTATTCTGCAGAAATAGTTTTATTGTCTTAAAGAATTTACTTTGCTTGAAGGAAGTAAATAATATATAGAGAAAGAGCAATGATGTGATTTCAAACACATTGTTGTAAATAATATTAAATACTATGAATGGAAATATACAAATTTAAATAAAATTATTAGACTTTTTGAATATTATAATGGATGAAATATTTTGAAGATGTATATGACTAAAGGCGAATGTCATACTGACTAGAAAGTAGATTTACATAACTCAGAATTAGAAAATAGGAGGAGAATAGTGACTGAGAAGGTTAATAAAAATTGGTGAACATTATGAGGCATTACTCTCTCTTTTGTATTCCAGTTTCTTTCTACTTGTTAAAAATTATGCATATATAGCATTTCATTTTTCTATTCTAGTCTCATTTTATCTATTCCATGCCTAATTCTATGTTATATATTTATATATTGGTTAATATATATGTATTTATATATACATATGGCTATATTTTTACCTGTGGTTAAAGACAATTAATGATTTTCAGTCCTCCATGGCCATATAAGTTATTTGTGGTCACTTACAATTTGAGATTCCTGAGTTCCATTAGCGAAATAAGGAGATAAATGTAGAAGTCAGCAATTTTTAAAAGTTTAAAATTATCCTGGTGATTTGGACCCAAACCTAACTCTTAGAAATCACTTGTTATAAAGACAGTATGTGAATATTTCTATTTCTCCACATTATTACCAACATTTGGTGTTATCCAACTTTTAAACTTTGCCAATCTATTGAATACAAACAGCTACCCACTGTTGTTTTAGTTAGTATTGCTAATGCAAGCAATGAGTATGTATATAAGTCCCTTCTTATTCTTGTTAGCTGAGTTTCTTCTTCTGCCAATTGCAAATTATTTATGCCTTGATAAGTTTTTACTTAAGTTTTTTCATTTCTTTGATTTTCAAGATTCCCTTTGATACTGTAGATACTTATTCCTTTTCGTATTTCTATAATATGATTTTGGGGCTCTTTCTTATAACTTGAAGATAAAGAATACCATAGGAATTCTACTTCTAAACATCTCTGGAGACCTTTGTTGTTTCACCAAGTGTGTATATATTGTTCCTTGTCTTTGCCATTAGTCTCCCTTAATAAACTCCCTTTGTGGGCGGGGTTCATACGTTTCATTTCTGGAATCTATAACATGCCTGAAAAATTTCAGCACAGATTTAACACATTTAATATTTTGACATAAATAAATATTTACATTCTCAACTGATAGATCATTAAGAATCATCTTTAAGAAAGGATCATTTTGTAATTTTTAGCAAATAACTTAGAAGAGTTAAAAAATTGACATTGTGATAACAAAACTTTTGTATTCAATCCTGCTTGTTTATGTAAAGAGGTTTTCTCCACACTTCTTTTTTAAAAATGAAAACTCATATTACAAATATGTAGTTATATGTTTAGGTATAAAAAGACAAATCCCAATACATGAGCTATCTATGCCTAAAGATTTTATTGGACACACAATTGGATTCTCGCAAATTTTAAGATTTATTAGAGGATTGCATTTCTTGAAAAGCTGGATCACATTTAATAGTTTCAGTCTATTATTCAGCCATTTGAGGAGGAAATGAGTAGATGATACCAAGGCAGATAAATTCTACCTAAAATATGTATAATGGCTGGGTATGTCAACTTACCATCTAATATGGATATTAACATCTTGTTTTCATCATCTCCTAAGTCTCATACATATTTTCCTCATGATTCAAGATTCACCAGTCATTTGACAAGTATCAGTATAATGTGGGTATGCCTCTGTTGGGTTGGAAGAGAATTGAAAAAGAAAAATTAAATTTAGAGATTACCCATTTATTTATTTGTAAGAAATTCTGCTAACCAATGAAACCAACCATTTAAACAGGTACTTTCAGATTGTTAAATCAACTGCAGCAATTATTTCTAAATATTTGTTTTATATTTAAATGCTAACTGTAAAGTCTTTTTGTCCAACAAACATGCTGTCTTGTAAATTATATTATTTTTGTTAATACAAGCAGGAAAACAAACACTATGTTTATATGTTTTGGTATAAAAAATTTTGTTTTCATTTTCCATAACAGCGTGAACATTCGCCATTGCTTCTTACGTTATCAGGGTTCTGCTGCAGAAAAAAACTCTTTTTAAAATATTTTAAGTAAAAAGGAATTTAATAATTATTTAAGTGCTTGTGCTATTATTAGAAAGGCTAGAGGAGTTGGCTTTAGTGGAGGTCTACAAGAATGACTGCGAGATGCTTCAGCAGGGGGAGTTGCTGCTTCCAGTACTATCAGGAAGGCAGGGAGGAAAGAGACCTCCACTGCCGCCAGTGCAATTGCTTCATGACTGCCCAAAGTGACAGACTGGGCACTGAACTCCTGCTCAGAAAAAAAAATGTTTTTTCACCCAATTGTATTTGCTGCAAGAAAAACAGCCAAGCCAAAGTCATTTATACCTTCCAAATCTCAAGTGAGCATCTAATTGACAGAAACCAGTCTTCTGATAGGAGTTTTACCCCTCTCCAGGATAAGAAGGCAAAGGTGAAGATGGGAGAACTAATTCCTCATATTCATCATAATCCTAAATTACCTTTATTTCAGATCATTACTGATTGTGTGGTCTTTTCTAAATTAGAACAACAAAATGAAAATAAAAATAAACAAATATCCTGATGGATAATTGGGATGTTGCTAAAGCATTTTATGCATGAAATCAGATTGCTTTATTCAAGAGGAAATACTCTTACCGATATACATGTAAACTCCCTTTGCAATTGTTAAAAGTTCAAATTTTCTAACATGCTAACCTCAGCTACTTTCAATTGCATGTTAAAACTTATACTAATTGAAAAAGCATAAATACGAGCTTCACACTCCCTATAGCCACATAGAGAGTCAGAGGCTTTCCAGAAGCCATCACACTTTGAAAGCATTAGAAAATGGAAGGGGTATAAAGGTGAAGGAAAAGTAGAAAGAAAGAACCTGAATTAGGAAATGTTTCTGTGCAGCAACAGAGGGCCACAGGTGTGTCATACAGCCAATTGGATGTTGCTTCTACCTTATGAAACTTGATTAGTCTTCTTGACTTAGGATTCTGAGTCTAGCTCATTTTTTCATGTCTTTTGTGGTCTTCTGTATAGCATGAGGCAGTTGGGTTCTTACGATCACAAATGCCAAAATCAGTCTGCCCAGGTGTGCACCCTGGGTTTGACTATTTACTAGCTGTATTTTCTTGGACAGTTTGCTTATTCTCTGTGCCTCAGTTTCTTCATCTATAAAATGGGGACAGTAGCACCTAATACAGTATTGTTGTGAGTGTTAAATGTTATAATTCTGTAAAGTTAGTATAGTGAGAACTCAATAATTAATTCACATTTATCATAGCAAATCTAAAGCAATCAGTAAAGTTATTATAATAATTCAAAAGAGGTATTTTCTCTATTTCTCTTTAATAATTATGGAAATATTATGTAATAATCCCCGCAGTACATACCGAACAGCTGCTCATATATTCATTCACTTAGTAGTTAATATTTATTCATCTATTTCAGAAACATAACTAAAATTGCATTGAATTCCAGCAACACATATTCAGACTCATACATACACAGCACGCCATGAAAATAATGTAGTAATTATTTAACACTAAGTTTATTTTAGTATTTATAATTAGAAACAATAGAAAAAGAGTTAAGTGATGAGGCACAAACGTCTAAAAGATTGAGATATTATTTAGTTGAATGAGATATAGTGAGTATTATGACTTACGAGACAAAGTGAGTATTATGACTAGCATATTCCTAGAATATATATGCATTTCTTATTAAATTCGTTATATAAGGTGAAAATTCACCAAAGGCAATAGTTTCATAGAAAATTATATATGTATGAAAGTTCACCTCCAAGTTTGCTTTGCTATATAAATCATAAAATTTCCTTGAAGGTAAGAACATTTTTAAGTAGAGAGCTGGCATGCAACTTGAGATCTATATGCACTTGTATATAATCAAACTCTAACATAAGTCACATTACCACAATTTTTAAATGGTGACAAAAACTGTAAATGTGTGTATAAATGATTCATAAATACTTAAAGGGAATTAATAATGAATGCCAGAAGTTAGTTTTGTCCATTCTCTGAAAAAAAAACCACTAGAATTTAATATTATAATATTTGAAAGGAATTGCTTTTAAATAATATAGATAATAGGGATTTTTATTCTCTTATTTACCTCATTTCAATAGTTTGTTCACCTACCTATTTAAAAATAAATCATTATAGAATGTTGTTACTATCTGAAATATACCTATATGCATGTTTTCCAGTCATTTTCCCAACACTTTTTGTTATGCTGCTAGTAGGGTTTTGTTTTGCTTTTTTTTTTGCCGTACGCGGGCCTCTCACTGTTGCAGCCTCTCCCATTGCGGAGCACAGGCTCCGGACGCGCAGGCTCCGGACGCGCAGGCTCAGCGGCCATGGCTAACAGGCCCAGCCGGTCCGCGGCATGTGGGATCTTCCCGGACTGGGGCACGAACCCGTGTCCCCTGCATCGGCAGGCAGACTCTCAACCACTGCGCCACCAGGGAAGCCCCGCTAGTAGGGTTTTGATATATAGTTTGGTTTGATCTATTACTGATGGATGACCTTTTGATTGGATTGGGTGACATCAGTGTAATAAGCTAGAGGATGTGATGTCAAATGAACCTGTATATAAAATAATAATAAACAGTTTAGTTGGAATTCTACAAATACAGCACAGTCAAGTATGTTTTTTTAATTAATTTATTTTTGGCTGTGTTGAGTCTTCGTTGCTGCGTGCGGGCTTTCTCTAGTTGTGGCGAACGAGGGCTACGGGGGCTCCTCTAAGTTGCGGTGCGTGGGCTTCTCCTTGTGGTGGCTTCTCGTGTTGCGGAGCACCGGCTCTAGGTGCACGGGCTTCAGTAGTTGTGGCACGGAGGCTCAGTAGTGTTGGCACACAGGCTTAGTTGCTCCGCGACATGTGGGATCTTCCCGGACCAGGGCTAGAACCTGTGTCCCCTGCATTGGCAGGCAGATTCTTAACCACTGCACCACCAGGGAAGTCCCACAGTCAAGTATTTTTAACCTAGCCTATTTTAGAGAGAAGTTTTATTGATTACACAGGAAAGCAGCACTTTTTAATCATTTTTACATCACTGTATTGCCTGAGGCATCAAAATCCATTACATGAGGATTATAAACTTTGTTTTCAACTGGATCCTAAATTGATTCTTGATGTATTGTCAACAAAAGCTCTGGAAGATCAATCAGAACTATTAAGCAATATTAAAATTAACTTATTTATTTTTAATTGATCATATCTTGGCTCTCTGAGATGCTGTTGTTCATAAATTTAAATAACCTTTCTCTCAGATAAAATTTCCATTTTAGTATATGTTGCAAGAGTTCTTCCCCATATGGCTACTGATCTGCTCTATCCTTTACATTTCTTTCTTATAACTTTCTGCCCCAGACCCCAAGTTTACCACTCCCTAGAAATGTTTATTCTAGTCTTCCTATGACTTTTTAGTTAATAAAATTTTTTAAAGAAATAATTATAACTGAGAGTTAAAACATATTGGGTGTACAAATGCACACACACTCATATTTTATGTAGGTATATCCTTGCAAAATCTTGATTGGTTTAACTATGTGAATGTACACATAAGAAGAATTATATGGACTATGTTTTAATGAAATATACATTTAAAGGTATAGTTTAGTATTTGATATATTGCATAAATAAATAAATGAAATGTGTCATACATAATTAAATTTATTATAATTTGAAAGATTCTAAATCTGTTCCCTTATTCTATGTCAGAGAATAATCTATGAGGGAAAGAGAGAGAGAGAGAGAGAGAGAGAAACAGGTTAACATGAATAAAATACTAATCTGTGAATAACATGGTTTTAGAATCAGAAGACCAGAATCCAAAACGATGATTCCTCACTAATTAGTTTTATTTTTTAATTTATTAATTTCTCTAGGCCCCTCAGTTTCTACATTTCCAAAAATGTATAAACAAATGTAACCACCAACTATGTCTTATAGAATCTTCAATTCCAATATAAAAAATTTTGGACAGGGTTCTGTAAAAGTTGGAGGTTTGTATACATGTGTATATAAATTGTTGTTGATACTCAGAAGACATGTATTAATACAGATAGAATAACTTTCAAGCTGTTCATAGATTTTAGTTATATGACTAAATGTAGTTGATGGCTGCTGTGTTTGCCCTCCCAACATCTATCCGTGGCTCATTATGAAAAAAGAAAGCAACAATGCATAAACTATCCTCAAGAAATATGGTTTAAATGGTGTTGGTTTCACTTTGATGTATTATTTTCCCTACCCCAGTGACTGGATCAGGAATAGGCACACAGACAAACTCGTGCAATGAGAGTGTAGCCTAAGACATTTGTAAGACTCTTTCTGGCTGGGGTTTCTATGGGGCAGAAATGACCCTGGTATTACTGAAACCTGTCTTACAGCACAAATGGAGTACCTGAATACAAAATGAGAGCCTACAGTGAGGAGCAAAGATGGAGCAAAATAGATTCTGGGGTTTGTCTGAGGTGCTGAATCCAACATTCCTAGCGCCCACATTTCCCCATAAAATTTTCAGCTGCTTTTTCAATAGTGTATTTTTATTTGATTTAAGTCAAGAAGAAAATTGAACCTAAGTGGAAATTCAGAAATGCACAAATGAATGCTGTGCAGGGAAAAAGAAAATAAGGAAAAAAAAACATGTGGGTAAATCTAAATAAGTTATAACTATGAAACAAAACAATAAGAGCTGATTTGAGGATAGCTAAATGATAAATGATTCTGGTCTGTTTTTGAGCAGGATAAAAATAATGAGTAGCTTGAGAATTTTTAGGAAAAAGAAAACATAAACTAGGGATGTATGTTGTAAATATATCAGTTATCACTTAAAAATAGATTTAGAGTTTATCTGATTGAAATCAATAGAAGAAAAATTGGCAGTAATACAAAATGTGTTCAATACAACTGAAGACTGTAATTGAAAATTCATACTTTGAACTTTATCACTGAACTGGTGCTCATAGCACACTGCAATAATAAATAAACATAAAATGTCAATGTTGAAAAAAAGACATATCCGTACTCCAAAACAAAAATAAATACCTTTGTGGACACATATTCAAAAGGAGGAAAACAATTGTGGCCAGGGACTACTATCTAGAAACCGGACTGTTGGTGATGTGGACTAACTTTTCCATATGAAATGGGGGACCAAAGCTAAGATCACTGCTTGAAATCAAGGCTGTGGGTTGCCCTTCTCCTTATTCTTGATAGATGATCTAATGGAACCAATTATTACCTGCAATTTCAGATATACAAAGCCAGGTACCTATAAAAGCCAGAGAAAATAACACACTTCCTTGAATCAGGAGCTGACCCAGCTGCTCTATTGTCCAGTTTCTATTGGGTTGGCCAAAGGTTTGCTCATTTTTTTCTGTAAGATGGCTCTAGTAGCACTTAGTTGTCTTTAACTTCATTCGAAACAATTTTATTAGATTGTATGTGATAGCTGTCATATCAGCGTGCATTTAAAAAAAGACATCAAAATTGGTGAATTTTTGTGTAGCCATTTTAATATTGAAGATGGAAGGATAAAAGCAACATTTTCAGCATACTATGCTTTAGTATTTCAAGCAAGGTTAAAACGGAACTGAAATGCAAAAGAAGATTTGTGCAGTGTATGGAGAAAGTGCTGTGACTGATCAAACTTGTCAAAAATGGTTTGTGAAGTTTCGTGCTAGAGATTTCTTGCTGGATGATGCTCCATGGTCGGGTAGACCAACTGAAGTTGATAGCAATCAAATTGAGACATTAATTGAGAACAATCAATGTTATACCACATGGGAGATAGCTGACATACTCAAAATATCCAAATCAAATGTTGAAAATCATTTGCACCAGCTTGGTTATGTTCATCCCTTTGATGTTTGAGTTTCACATAAGTTAAGTGAAAAAAACCTTCTTGACTGTATTTCTGCATGTGATTCTCTACTTAAATGTAATGAAAACATTGCATTTTTAAAACAAATTGTGACAGGCAATTAAAAGTGGATACTGTACAACAATGTGGAATGGAAGAGATTGTGGGGCAAGAGGAATGAACACCACCAACCACACCAAAGGCCGGTCCTCATCCAAAGAAGGTGATGTTGTGTATATGGTGGGTTTGGAAGGGAGTTCTTTTTTATGAGCTCCTTCCGGAAAACCAAATAATTAATTCCAAGTACTGCTCCCAATTAGACCAACTGAAAGCAGCACTCAAAGAAAAACGTCCAGAATTAGTCAACAGAAAATGCATAATCTTCCATCAAGGTAATACAAGACTACATGTTTCTTTGATGACCAGGCAAAAACTGTTACAGCTTGGCTGGAAAGCTCTGATTCATCCACCATATTCACCAGACATTGCACCTTTGGATTGCCATTTATTTCGGTCTTTACAAAATTCTCATAATGGAAGAAATTTCAATTCCCTGGAAGACTGTAAAAGACACCTGGAACAGTTCTTTGCTCATAAAGATAAAAAGTTTTGGGAAGCTGAATTATGAAGTTGCCTGAAAAATGGCAGAAGGTAGTAGAACAAAAGGGTGAATACGTTGCTCAATAAAGTTCTTGGTGAAAGTGAAAAATGCATCTTTTATTTTTACTTAAAAACTGAAGGCACTTTTTGGCCATGCCAATACATATGTGGTGCTTGCAATGTCTCTAATGAGCAAGAAGCTAGAACCACGTTACAAAATCTAGTCTTGGTTGGTACTAGTAGATAGGGAGTAGGAGGACCAATATCAAGATTGTAAGACATCAAGAAACAAATATACAAAAAAATTAAAACCAACAAGAATATATTAAAATATATCCTTAAAAACTCCTAGAGGAAAACATAAGCAGAACACTCTGACGTAAATCACAGCAATATTTTTTTTGGATCTGTCTCCTAGAATAATGGAAACAAAAGCAAAAATAAACAAATGGGATCTAATTAAACTTAAAAGCTTTTGCACAGCAAAGGAAACCTTAAACAAAACAAAAAGACAACGTACAGAATGGGAGAAAATATTTGGAAATGATGCAACTGACAAAAGATTAATTTTCAAAATATACAAATAGCTCATACAACTCAATATTAAAAAAACAAACAACTCAATCAAAAAATGGGCAGAAGACCTAAACAGACATTTCTCCAAAGAAGACATACAGATGATCAACAGGCACATGGAAGAATGCTCAACATCGCTAATTATTAGAGAAATGCAAATCAAAACAACAATGAGGTGCCACTTCACACCAGTAAGAATGGCCATCATCAGAAAGTCTACAAATAATAAATGCTAGAGAGGGTGTGGAGAAAATGGAACCCTCTTGCACTGTTGGTGGGAATGTAAATTGGTGCAGCCACTATGGAGAACAGTATGGAGGTTCCTTAAAAAACTAAAAATAGAGTTACCATATGATTCAGCAATCCCATTCCTGGGCATGTATCCAGAAAAGATGAAAACTCTAATTTGAAAAGATACATGCACTCCAATGTTCATAGCAGCATTATTTACAGTAGCCAAGACATGGAAGCAACCTAAACATCCATCAACAGATGAATGGATAAAGAAGATGTGACATATATATATATATATATATATATATATATATATATATATAAAATGGAATATTACTCAGCCATAAAAAAGAATGAAATAATGCCATTTGTAGCAACATGGATGGACCTAGACATTATCATACTAAATGAAGTAAGCCAGACAAAGACAAATATCATGTGATATCAATTATATGTAGAATCTAAAAAAATGATGCAAATGAATTTATTTACAAAACAGGAATAGAATCATAGACATAGAAAACAAGCTTACGGTTTCCAAAGGGGAAAGGGGGGGAAAGGGACAATTTAGGAATTTGGGATTAACCGATACACACTACTATATATAAAATAAACAACAACAACCTACTGTATAGCACAGGGAACTATATTCAATATCTGTAATATCCTATAATGGAAAATAATCTGAAAAAGAATATATATGTATGTATATAAATATATAACTGAATCACATTTCTGTACCCTGGAAATATTGTACATCAACTATACTTCAATAAGAAAGAATATATTAAAATACATCAACCTGTACTTAAATAATCAAATTGTCCCAGAATATATGAAATCTTTGTACATATACAAAAATACTTGTAAATATAATTTTAAAATAGTGAAAAAATGAATATGTTTACAAATATTGGAGAATTTAATTTGCTTTTTGAAACAAACCTGACTAACATGGAATACAATTATAAATAAGTAAACTATTGCTCTGATTACATTTTGACATGTCAACTTGCCTAAAGCCCCAGTATTCTTTCTACTATGTTTCAGATTAGAAAGAGCTAGCCTTTTGCAAGAGTTGGGGAATGAAAGAGAAGAGGTGGCCATTTTATAGCATATTTATATCATAAACCCATGTTTCAGTCAAACAGTAATCTGCTGTTAAGGAATTTTGCAGATGTGAGTGGGATTATAATTTCAAAAATTTTAAGGGTTTTAGCCATTGTAATTAGACATGCTGTTAAGCATATCCATCACTTGTCAAGCCCCTTTTCTATAACAAATACCTAATTACAAAATTATTCCCCCCCAAAATGTATACTTTATTATGATTTGATTTATGACAAAGTTTTAGGGAACCCATCTTACAGAGAAGAAAGGATTATCCCTTTTTTCTAGATCAAGGGAAATAATGGGATCTTTTATTCAAGTGGGGAATATAGCAATGTGAATAAAGTTTTGTAATAGCATTATTCTCTAGACCTATCTCTAACAACTACTGCATTAAAATTCTTCATTTATGTCCACCGCTCTATCTTGAGAAATTGACTCTTTAGACAGGAAATATTCTGTTCTCACTTAGTACCTCCAGCATTCAGCAGAATTCCTGGAAATAGTATTAGATGCATATATTGAATGCATACCATGTGTGTTTTGAGAAAAAATTCTGATGTGTAGCATAAGTTAAAAGGGGAGAGACTATTGACGACTTTGATTTAAGAGACTAAGGCAAATGTCCAGATATGTAATGAAAAGGGCCAGCAAGGGGGTAGTAGAAGTTGCATTAAATGAAAGACAGGCAAGAGAGACATACTGAGACAAATAGAAAATGTGTCATGTCCATCTTCAGAATTTTGCTTAGACTGATTTCTAAAGCTAGCAAGCCAGTCTCTTCCCGAGCTAGAATTATCCCTATTCTTAAAAAGACAGGACTAAAGGCCACTTATTCCTTAAAGTTTTCTCTGAATATTTCAGTCCTCATTACTAATTCCCTTCAAGGTATCTAAAAAGATCAAACTGGTGACACTGAAACACCATTAACTTTAAATGCAAGCAGGCCTGGGCTAAAATTCAGCTCTGCTGATCACTAGACATAAATTCAGATGGCTCTAGGTAAATTGCATATGTTCCTGAGACTCACTGTCATCTTTTCTATAGGGTTGTTGTCAGAAATAAGTTAAATAAAATGGCATATAAAATATTTTTGTGTAGAAGAACAGTCGTCTTAATCTGTACTGTTCCTAAAATAAATGGCATTGATAGCAAATTTTCTTAAATTATTTTTGTTTCATCACTCAACTAAAATGTGTTTTATAATGATGGCCATATAGGTCTTTGTAACTTTCATGGCATCCAGTATATGATTAATATATTCTTGTTTACTATTTGAAATTTTTGCAATTAGCCCTATACCTTTACATCTTTTATCATTCTCCAACTATTGACTAACTTTGAAATCTGTCTAAAATACTGCCACAGACATATATTTAAAACTTAGAGATGTTGAAAACGATGAATTACCAGGGTCTACTGAAACCTTAATTTCATTGTTGGATATATTCACAATGCTAGATGGAAATATTGGTATCCTACTCACTAGTGACTAATTTGAGATGCAAAAGAAATATTAAATAATTATATATTCACCGATGTTTATTTTTTAGGTATTTTTCATTTAAGGGTACATAAAAGATTGAAAACAATCACAAAATTTTAAGGTACTTAATTCTCACATAGATCTATTTGACTATTATTTTGCAGCTGATCTAAGTAACTCAACCAATAAAAATATGAACTTTAAATAAAATGCTACCCCAGGCTTGAATCATTGATAAAAGGTGGACTGAGAAAATAAAAAATCTTTTTCTAAGTTCCAGTGAATTTAATATTGTAATAAAGTGATATATTTAGATATGATGCCAAATAGTTCAATAACAACAAAATGTAAAAACTATTCTAAAGTACAATTCTTTGCACTTTGCCACAAATTTTGAATCATCTTTAGAAAGTTTCTGCATTATCCTTGAGGCATGTTTAAAAATATGTACTTGCTATTGATTTCCCAACAAACTTACATTTATCTAAGGTAAAAGAAAAAGACTTGTGAGACGTTAATGTCAAATTTACTTTAATTTTCATTCCACTGCATATTCACATTCATCCCTCTTTATCTTATGATGCATGTGGGCATGAAGTGATTAGAGTTGTAGTGAGTTTGCCCAATGTTTCCCGTGTTAACATACAGGAAATTTTAGTTGACAAAGAATCCATAAATGAAGCAAGTTAATAACTGAGAGTGAGATATAGATTTGATTACTCATAGTAAATTTTTTTAAGAAATACAGGAATTTTTTCTATAAACTTTCATAACATTGGAAATTTTTAAGTCAGGAATCTAAAATTAACTTAGGAGAAACTGTACATCTATGTAAGTAAGTACTTAAAGTTTGTTAAGTGGCATCAACCAAGTGAAAAATTAACCTAACTTGTCATTGTTATATAACTTCCTATTATATTAGTAACTCACCCACATTCCTCTAAATATAATAATCCAACAACAATGTAACCATTCTGTGTCACATTTCACTCAAAAATACGGCTTTTTTTGGGGGGGTAAGAACATTTATGTTCTACTCTCAGAAAATTTCAATTATAAAATACAGTGTTTTTTGTTTGTTTGTTTGTTTTAACATCTTTATTGGAGTATAATTGCTTTACAATGGTGTGTTAGTTTCTGCTTTATAACAAAGTAAATCAGCTATACATATACATATATCCCCATATCTCCTCCCTCTTGCGTCTCCCTCCCATAGTGTTATCAAATATAGTCACCATCTTATACATTTGATCATCAGACTTATTCATCTTATAACTGAAATTTTGTACATTTTACCAACCTCTTCATATTTCTGCTACCCACCAGATCCTAGCAACTAGTTTTCTACTTTCTGTTTCTATGAGTTTGATTGATTGATTGATTTGATATTTTAGATAGATAGATAGATAGATATAATACCATGCAGTATTTATCTTTCTTTGTCTGGCTTATTTCAGTTAGGAAAATGATACTTTTCAGGTTCACTGATGTTATCACAAATGGCAAGATTTCCCTCTTTTTTATGGCTGGATAGTGTTTCATTGTGTATGTGTATGTGTGTGTGTGTGTGTGTGTGTGTGTGTGTGTATACCATATTTTCTTTATCCATTCATTTGTTCATGGACACTTTGGTTGTTTCCATGTCTTGGCTATTGTAAAGAATGCTGCAGTGAACATGGGAATAGAGCTATCTCTTTGAGATACTGATTTTGTTTCTTTTGCATATTATATCCCAAAGTGGGATTGCTAGATTATATAGTAATTCTATTTTTAACTTCTTGAGGAGCTTCCATACTGTTTTCCACAGTGGCTGTACCAGTTTACATTTCCATCAACAGCATACAAGATTTCCCTTTTCTCCACATCCTCAGTAGCGTTTGTTATCTCCTGTATATTTGATAATAGCCATCCTAACAAGTGTAAGGTAACATACCATTGTGGTTTTGATGTTGAGCACCTTTTCATGTACCTGATGGCCATTTGTACCTCTTATTTGGAAAATTTACTATTCAGGTCCTTTGCCAATTTATTTAATTGGGTTATTTGGGTTTTTGCTATTGAGTTGTATGAGTTTCTTATATATATTGGATATTAGCCCCTTATGAGATATGTAGTTTGCAAATATTTTCTCCCATCCCACAGGCTGCCTTTTCATTTTGTTGATGGTTTCCTTTGCTGTGCAGCTTTTTTCACTAAAAATAAATAAAGCACTATTTATTTTGCGTTCGTTGCCTTTGCTTTTGGTGTCAAATCCAAAAACTCATTGTCAAGACCAATGTCAAGGAACTTCCCCCCTATGTCCTCTCTTAGGAATGTTATGGTTTCAAGGCTTACACTCAAGTTTTTAATTAATTTGGAGTTGATTTTTTGCATATGGTGTGAGATCTAGTTTCATTCTTTTGCTTGTGACAATCTTCCCAACACCATTTATTGAAGAGACTGTTCTGTCTCCATTGTATATTCTTGACTCCTTTGTCAAAAATTAATTAACCATATATGCATGGATTTACTTCTAGGGTCTCCATTTGGTTTCATTCATCTATGTGTCTGTTTTTATGTCAAAACCATACTGTTTTGATTACTATAGCTTTTTAATATAGTTTGAAATCAGGAAGTGTGAAGCCTCCAGATTTGTTTTTCTTTCTCAAGAATGCTTTGGCTTTTAATTTTAAAATTTGTGATTTGGTTTCCTCATCTGTGAAAGGTTAATAATAATTTCTCCTTCTGTACAGTTGACACCTATTTGTGGTTCAAAAGACTGAGAAGTACAGACTATTGTTAGACAATATCTGATTTGCTTGTTAACTTGTTTGATTACTCATTTCTGCAATTATTCATTTAAGAGATATTTTCTGAAACTCTCCTATTTATCAGCACTGATCCAAGTCCTTGGGATACAGTAGTGAACGAAGAAACAAAAGTCCCTGTCCTACAGTTTATATCCTGGTGGTTACATGATTATAACAGCAGTGTAGGCAATTATTCTAAATGAACTACAAGAAAAGCAAAAAGAGCAAAATTTATAAACTTAAAGGGTGCTGATATATCAATATCACGCAATACATGACAACTTTTTAGATTTCTAAATCAATAATTCATTGTAATTGACATGAAGGTTGAGTGGATGGTCTTTGACTTACTTGTTATTTATTTATTTATGTTCTATTTTCAATATTCAGAATCTATTTTTCAACTTATTATTCTCTTATTAGAACTTGTTTTTTCTTCTTTTCATTAGATTATTATCTTCCTTATTCTTATCTGTTTTCGGTACAGTTGGCCATAATCAGTGTCAATTTATAGAATGATTATTGCTTTAAAGATTGTTTTGACAATTTATATTAGCTGGAAATTTATTTAAACATATTGGACAACCAAAGTATCATTTTTGTGTTTTTCACATTTATTATATCTTGGCCTAAAATGAAAATGAAGGAAAAATAAACTAGTATTTTTAAGTCCCGATGATCGTCTTAATGAATTATTGCATTGAAATACTTATAGTAATCATGGGACATAAATCTTATTAGCCCCCTTTGAAGATAAAAAAATGAAGTCTCATCAGGTATATGGTGGAATGAAGATTTGAACTTTTCTTTCTCTGGCTCCATAGCCCCATTAATTTTCTTCCTCCAAGCTGGTAATGGATAGGATAATTAGAGAAAATCAATATCTTATTTGGATGTATAAATGCCAGGAAAGGACTTCCCTGGTGGTGCAGTGGTTGAGAGTTCACTTGCCGATGCAGGGGACACGGGTTCGTGCCCCGGTCCGGGAAGATCCCACATGCCGCAGAGCGGCTCGGCACATGAGCCATGGCCACTGAGCCTGCACGTACAGAGCCTGTGCTCCGCAATGGGAGAGGCCACAACAGTGAGAGGCCCGTGTAACACAAAAAAAAAAAAAAAAAAAAAAAAAAAATGCCAGGAAAAAAAAAAGGAAGACAAAGCAAAAAGATAACTGACATGATACTACTACATGTACATGATAAACTGAGGTTTATATAATTTAAATCTAACTATGTGACAAGTATAGAACACCTAGATTGTAAGGATAACATTGGTCCTTGATGAAATCTATGTGTGATCTTTAAAAGTCTTTGGACCGAGCACGTGAAAATGATTCAGCTATACTCACCATAAAACAGTCAACCCAAGACCAATTCAAAACTTAATGTTTTTTGTTAAAAATTACTTTTGACTAATTCTTTTTTAAAATAAATACTTTATACAAATTCTAGTCTTTTTGACCCACCAGGGGTATAGTGTAGCCATGTTCATAAGGCTTTTTGTTGATCTCTTGTCCACAAATCTATGGACCCAAGCTTCCAAATATTTTTCAAGCAACAGCTTCATCAATCATTTTGACAGCGACTGGGATAGATCAGAGACCCATAAAGGGTTGCATTATGGGTGAAAAAACAATGCAGTAGAAAAGTGTTATGGATGAAAACTTTTCATCATCCTATATATGACCTACTTGAATTTTCATGCCTTAACCAAAAGGAGAGGATGAAATCAGCAAGTGCAATGACAGGTAAGGATTGAAAATGTAAGAATGTTTCTAACTTTTTGAAACCTGTAAATCTGTTTTTCTGAAACATGTCTTTCACAAAACTTCCTTGTTTATTATGATTTGTATGTTTATATAATTTACTTTGCAAATTGTTCTAAAAGTTATTGATGATTCATTCAAAATGTAATACTTTTAAGCTTTCCAACATAGAAAACGAGACAGTGAAGAAATTTAATAGTAATAATTGAAGAGCAAATCCCTTTCTAAGTGCTAAATTCATGTGTTCTTAATAGTTTCATAGAAAATAGACTTGGTACTTATTTACAGAAGAATCACAATCTCCTAACTTCCTAGGCTCACAGTCACTGTTTGGGGGTTTATCTATTCATAGAGTCACTTCGGTTCTCTCATTATGTCTTCCCAATCTTTGACCCCACCAGTAAATACAGATCGGCAAAAGGGCTGCCCAAGTAATTGTTAAGTAATCTGCAAACAGTCTTATACAAATGGATGGTCAGAGTAGTCAGCCTGATCAGGTAGGGTTGTAGAATCCTCAGAAATGTCCTCCACATCTCTCCTTTTCCCACTCCTCACCATAAACACATTATGCCTTATATTTCTATAGTCTTCTATAAGATCTTTTATAAGGATTCTTTGTGCATATGAGAGCAAGAATAATGTTGGTTCACAATAGCTCTTTATTAGCAAGTACTCAATGAAATAGAGTTAAAGAAACAAAACTATGAGCATGAGAAGGGTAAAACATATGTGTAAGTTAAAAATATATTGTAGTGAAAAAGATTGAAATATTATTCAAAATCCATGCTTCAGTATGATTAGCATCTTTAATTTCTGAACTAAATAGCATTCACCTTCTGGAAAGCTCCTCACACATTAGCTTCCATCTTGGTTCAAAACTGAGGCTTCTAAACTGCATTTCCATACCCCCACCTCTAAGATTAAGAGAGCTAAGAATGACTTTTATTGTCATAAATACTAGCCATTGTAATAGTTTTCCTTCTTATCTGTGAGAAGGATTAAAATACTCCAGAATATGAAGAGCTAAATAATCTCTTTTATATATGTCGACCTAAAACAAAGCGAATGCCAGTTATTTCTCCAACAAAAATGGGTTTATTTGGGATCAGCAAAGAATTTCAATTTGGGATCTATAACCATGGAAAGCCATGTGCAACTCCTCAGCAAAAATGGAAAGGAGAGCTCTTTCATAGAGAGAAAAAGGAAATCGGGAGGGCTATAGTAAACAAAGAGTTCATGGCTTTTCATTGGTTGAGTTGTGACAACCTTTCATTGGTTGAGCTCTTGCCAGGAAAGAAAGGGAGCCTTTCTACTTCCTGTTGGGCTCTGCTACCAACCTAGGGCAGGAGAGTTCCCCATTCTGGTCTCCAAATTCTATATAATTGATGTTTCTCTATTAATTTTTACATATATATGATTTAAAATTCTAAGCAGAGGTCAGATTTGAGGCCACCATGAGTGTGGTGTCTTGTCCTTAAACTTGAATAGATAATTTTTTTTAATTGAAGTATAGTTGATTTACAATATTGTGTTAGTTTCAGGTATACAGCAAAGTGATGTGGTTTTATAATTATATTTTTAAATTCTTTTCCATTATAAGTTATTATAAGATATTGAATATAGTAACAATAAATCCTTGTTGTTCATCTTTTTTACATATGGTAGCATGTATCTGTTAATCCCATACTCCTAATTTATCCCTCCCCCCTTCCCCTTTGGCAAGTTCATTTTCTATGTCTGCAAGTTCATTTTCTATGTCTCTGAGTCTGTTTCTGTACTTTAAGTAAGTTAATTTGTACTATTCTTAGATTCCACATGTAAGTGATATCATATAGTATTTGTCTTTGTCTGACTTACTTCATTTAGTATGATAATCTCTAGGTCCATCCACGTTGCTGCAGATGGCATTACTTCATTCATTTTTATGACAGTAATATTCCATTGTGTGTGTGTATAAATATATATATATATTTATATATACATATCTTCTTTATCCATTCATCTCTTGATGGGTGCTTAGGTTGCTTCCATGTCTTGGCTATTGTAAATAGTGCTTCTGTGAACATTGGGGTGCATTTATCTTTCAAATTAGAGTTTTTGTCTTTTCCAGATATATGCCCAGGAGTGGGACTGCTGGATAATATGGTAGTTCTATTTTTAGTTTTTTAAGGAACCTCCATACTGTCCTCCTTAGTGGCAGCACCAATTTACATTCCCACCAACAGCGTACGAGGGTTCCCTTTTCTCCACACCCTCTCCAGCATTTATTATTTGTAGACTTTTTGATGATGGCCATTCTGACTTGTGTGAAGTGACACCTCATTTTTGCTTTGACTTGCATTTTTCTAATAATTAGCAACGTGGAGCATCTTTCCATGTGTCTGTTGGCTATTTGTATGTCTTCCTTGGAGAAATGTCTATTTAGGTCTTCTGCCCAGTTTTTGATTGGGTTGTTCATTTTTCTTGATATTGACTTGTATGAGCTATTTGTATAGTTTGGAAATCAATCCCTTGTAAGTCACATTGTTTGCAAATATTTTCTCCCAATCCATAGGCTGTCTTTTCATTTTGTTTATGGTTTCCTTTGCTGTGCAAAAGCTTACAAGTTTGATTAGGTTCCATTTGTTTATTTTTGTGTTTATTTCTTTTGCCTTGGGAGACTGGCCTAAGAAAATATTAATTTACATCAGAGAATGTTTTGCCTTTGTTCTCTTCTAAGAGTTTTATGGTGTTATGTCTTGTATTTAAGTCTCTAAGCCATTTTGAGTTTACTTTTGTGAATGGTGTGAGGAAGTGTTCTAGCTTCATTGATTTATATGTGGCTGTCCAGCTTTCCCAATGCCACGTACTGAAGAGAATGTCTTTTCTCCATTGTTTATTCTTGCCTCTTTTGATGAAGATAAATTGACCATAGCTGTATGGGTTTATTTCTGGGCTCTTTATTCTGTTTCACTGATCTATATGTCTGTTTTTGTGCCAGTACCATGCTGTTTTGATTATTGTAGCTTTGTAGTATTGTCTGAAGTTTGGGAGAGTTATGCCTACAGTTTTGTTCTTTTTCCTTAGTATTGTTTTGGCAATTCTGGTTTTTTTTGTCATTCTGTACAAATTTTAGGATTATTTGTTCTAATTCTGTGAAATATGTCTTGGGTAATTTGACAGGGATCACATTAAATCTGTAGATTGCTTTGGGTATTATGGCCATTTTAACTATATTAATTCTTCCAATTCAAGAGCATGGGATTTCCATTTCCTTGATCATCTTCAATTTCCTTTATCAATGTTTTAGAGTTCTCAGCATATAAGTCTTTCACTTCCTTGGTTAGATTTATTGCTAAGTATTTTATTTTGAAAAGATAAACTTCTATCAAACTATTAAAAATTGGCCTATTTTTACACTTATTATTTAAATTTTTCAATTAATATTATTTTTCTCTCACCAAGAAAACAATAAAATCACAGAGGAATTGTAATTTTTGTGTATTAACATACAGAACAACAAATTATCCCACAAAACGTAGTCAAATATAGACACCTGTTTCATTCATTTGTTAAATCATTCAAGAAATATTTCTTGTGTGCACTCAAGGCCAAGTACTGTGCAAACTAACCAGATACAAGCAGGGAACAAAAGAATGTGGACTCACCCTCCCAGATCCAATTCATTTGGAAGATTATCTAGATTTAGACATTCATGACAGTTTGAACAGATATTCCTTCTCTCTGTTTCACAATGATTTTTGAAACAAAATTGTGGCAGACAGTTTAGCATAATAAGAGGGAGTAAGGACCGTTGATTTGGGACATCTGGATACTGGAAATTTGTATTGTTATCCCTGACACTGATGAATTAAACATGAGAAAGTTACTTAAATGTATCCTTATGTGTTTTTAAGGTGTCTCTTCCTCTCTCCCTTGGCCCTCTCTTGTTCTCTCACCCAGATCCTAAGCTACTTGAAGTGGAGAGACCTGGACTGTGTCCTGTTTTTGTTTGTTTTTCTTGTATAACCCTGGGCTAAGCTCAATATCCATGGAACAGTAAGAGTTCAAGTACAGAATCTTTCAATTACACTGAACTTAGAAAAAAAATTCAATTCCTAGCCAAATATCCCCTTTGATTCTCACAAACTATAACTATAGCTATAGTTAATATTTATTTTAGCCACCATTCTAGGAAGTAACATTAATAGTTAATACATATGAAGTTCTTTATATATGTTGGTTGGTTTATATATGTTCTACTCACTTTGAAAGTATTCTTCTCATTTAATAATTTCACATAATAATCTCAGACTGTACTGTTTTACAGATGAGAAAATTAAAGCACAGAGAAGGTCAGTAACTTGCCCAAGGGTACAAAATAGTTGAATGAAAACATCCTTTAAGAGCACAGGAAAAGCCTTCAGCTGACCTTATTCTTTACATTAATTAAAGTTCTCCCCTCTCATAGGCTTTCACTACTAATTATAATACTGTATTTTTCTTTGTCCCATCTTTATTTCATTAACTTATTATTATGGAAACTTAGAAACATATACAAGCATAATTACTAACAATCAGACATTCTTGTTTCATCTATATTCCCAATCCACTTATGCCCCAACTAGATTATTTTTAAGTAAGTCTCAAATATTATATCATTTCATCTGTAAATAAAATCATGATCCTCACATTTACGTAAAAATAAATAATTCCGGGCTTCCCTGGTGACGCAGTGGTTGAGAGTCCGCCTGCCGATGCAGGGGACAAGGGTTCGTGCCCCGGTCTGTGAAGATCCCACATGCTGCGGAGCGGCTGGGCCTGTGAGCCATGGCCACTGAGCCTGCGCGTCCGCAGCCTGTGCTCCGCAACGGGAGAGCCCACAACAGTGAGAGGCCCGCGTACTGCAAAATAAATAAATAATTCCTTAATATAACCAACATGTACTTGTTCAATTTCAACCTCCCTCATTCCATAATGATTAATTTTTAGTGTTTTCTTTTTAAATCAGGAACCTAACCAGATATAATTCTTTTTTGATATTCTTCTTTTACTCACTTTTAGTAGCCTACTCTCCTCAGTCCTTTTCTCTCCTACCTTTATCTTCATAAAACATGATTTACGGCTTTCCTCATTTTACTCTTCCACCATTCTAAGACTCCATTCATCCTAGCCAAATATTGATGAATTCTTTTTTGATGATCTGACTAACTTGCTGTACAGTTGGCAAGTACCCAGCCAATGTACCCAGGCTGGCAGTATATGATGTTACTGTAACAGAGAATAAGGGCCTGGGGGAGAAGCAATGTACACTTTGGTGACTACTTTTAACTATCACTAAATGAAGTATAAATTCCTATGATCTTTTTCATAGCGGTAAAACATTCAATTCCTTTAATCAGTCCCAACAGTATGTTCAATGGAATTTAGGGTATTTTACATACCATAAAAATATTATAGAAATTATTTTAAATGCACAAAGGATAAATAGAAAAAATAAAGATTATCTTTAATCATTCCACAGATCTGAGATAACTACAATTAATATATTAATATATTCTATTTTCTTTCTTATAAATTTGTATAAAATACATTCAGCAAGATATAGATTCGTTTAAGAAAACTGAAAGAATTACAGGATGGGGGAAGATTCTGGATTCAAATAGAATTAGATTCAATCTGCCAATTCTACTTTTTGAGATCATCAGTAAATCTAAGATTTATTACTACTTCTCTACACTGTAAAGTGGGACCATTATTAATACTTGTTTTCTGGAGATAATATGAGATAATACAGGAAAGTGCTTAGAACAGACTTTGACAGTCATTGCTGAGAAAGGTTCACTATATTTACCATTATCCTTATTATGCTAATGTGAATACTTAAATCAAATTATTTCCCAATAGAAACACTGGAACACATTGTAGATGAGACGTAAAAAGTTCTCCAACCTTTCGTCAATCTCATACTTACTCTTTTCTGAAGGCATCATATCACAAGTGAGGGCTAAGTATTTTGCTTGTCATTCAAATTGTATTACACTCAAGTTAGGAAAAATAGTGTAAGATTCTAGGAATGTATTGATTATTAGTCCTTTTAAAATTTTATTTTATATATATCTATAAATTTAGCAGTTGATAATTTTATCTGTTTCTCCATCTTGAGGATATTTTATGAGGAATTTGAGAAAGACCATGAGAATGACAACTAGTATTGTAGAAAGCATTAGTTAAGAGCCTTTAGGTTTAAAAATTTGATCCTGCTCCTGTCATCAAATTTAGGACATTTTAGTAGCCATGAGTAAGCTTACATTGTAGGTACAATCGTATAAAAAATACTCAACAAATATAGCAGCCAAGAATAATAATATCTCCCCTTGCTAATTCTATTCATGTCATAATATGTTTGATTATTTTTTCCACAAACTAGTGACAGAGTTAACCTCCTAAAATATAAGTTGGCAAACGTCATCAACCATATAATGATTATAGCCCACGAGAGTTATGAATGTCTTTCACCAGGATCTCAGGTGGTAATGTTAGATGCAGTTCTCCAATCTTGTAGCAACCTGAATATAAGCAAAATATATGCATTTATGTTCATCTCTGCTCACTTTCAGACCTACAGGGCACAGAATGTATCAATAGCCAAACCACCTAAAAAGTAAGCAGATGTTGGTTTATTTTTCCAGTTTCTATTAAATATCCAACTTACACACAACCAAAAGGTAAATGTAGGACCAAAAATAATTTAACAAATTCCATGAAAATTATCTTTCTTTGGGCTTCCCTGGTGGCACAGTGGTTGAGAGTCCGCCTGCCAATGCAGGGGACACGGGTTCGTGCCCCGGTCCGGAAAGATCCCACATGCCACGGAGCGGCTGGGCCCATGAGCCATGGCCACTGAGCCTGCGCGTCTGGAGCCTGTGCTCCGCAACGGGAGAGGCCACAACAGTGAGAGGCCCGCAAAAAAAAAAAAAAAAAAAAATTATCTTTCTTTAAGATTTAACCAGTTTGATTTTTTTAAACAAAAATATATTTAAATTTGAAGGAAAATACATATATTTATTTTTGGAATGCAGGATTTTCAATATATATAATTACCTTTGCACTACACTCACCCTTGTCACCCAGGCAGAATAACATAAAATAATCCTGAAAATATTTACTAATGCTCAAATATTTAGGGTTAGATTCTAGAAGAAAAAGGATTGATTTTTAACAGGGAAAATCTTTTTAGGCTGGACTTTAAATGCACTGAAGATTTAAGAAATGCATCCTGAGGAAGCAGAAACACAGGAAAGAAAAAAAAATATTGTTGCCCCCACAGACAAGTCCCAGATATGAGATTTCCTGTCTGCATCTCAACCAGTTCAGTTAATGCCCTGGAAAACATGAGCTTCTACACAGACTAGAGGCATCATACTGTTTCTTTGACTTCAGGCTTTCTGCCTGACAGATACCCTTCAGAATTTAAGACCCAAATTGTGTCTAAAATACAACATATTAACTCTGGTAGTATCAAGAACATGCTTAAATTAGTTAAAATGTGTAATATAATCAAGCAAATATCATAAATCCATAAAAGACACAGAAAATAATTGGAAATTGCAAAATTCAACCAGTCCATTATTAAAGTAAGCCATGTCCCAGAAAATATGTAGGTACATATGACAAAATTGGGCAACTGGCTTGCACGGAAGGCGGAATATGGCAGGCCTGGTAGATGAGGGAAAGAGGAGAGGCTGTTAGCCAGGTCAGTGGGATACCTGCAGAGATAGAAGGGCAAGCAGATGGTACTCCCAACGATATAGAGATTACATCATCCCACTTAACTTGGAGAATTAATAATTTAATAACTTGTCCAAGGTCACACAGCTAGTGACTGACAGGGAGCTGGAATGTGATCAGATAGACACTCTGACTCCAGATTTCATACCATCAACAGCCAGACCTTGCTACAGATGTTTAATGTCATTTATCTAGGATATTCCTCCTCATTTTCCCCTTTATCATCTGAAGAGAGAAAAAAATGCACATTCTACCTTGCCTTTCCTTTGAGTCATTTTTTTTGCCCAAAATTTAGGCTTTACCAGCAAAGATTATATGTTAAATATGATACTCTGAAGCTTTAAATATTGATTTGCTCATAGGTAAAATATAATTTACTTAGAAGCAATAAATTTAGAGACATCTTTTGTCTTGTAAGGAATATTGAAATTCAATACAAAAAATAATCAGTAAATGAAACTTTTCTCAGTAGAGAATAATAATAGAAAATAAGACTGTGGTGGTGATTCATGTTTCAGTTCCAACATATAAAAAGCTTGGAAGTCATCACTCTTGTCCTACAACAAGAAAAAGCTGGGCAACCTGAAAATCAGCGATCTTTCCTGGACCCATCAGAAAATTGAGGTCACAGGCAAAAAATTACTTCAAAATCTTGGGAGATAGGCACACCCAGAGATGTGCAGGAACTGAGCTCTGTTTACTTGGAACAGAAGCTCCTGCTGGAGCCATGAATAGGTAGAAAAAGTAATTTTGAAGACTTGCTGGGGACATTGTACGGACTAGCATGAGAGTGAGAAACTCCTAGGAAGCCATAGCTTTAGTGAGGCCACAGAAGTTTCTTGGGCTTTCTCTCCAGGAACCCTGCAAGGTTCTCACAGTGAGGAGTCCCTCATGGCCCTGGCAGGAGTGTAATTCTTCCATGTATTTTGTGTGACTTTTTTTTTACTAGGTGTGTAAATCTTATCCTGGTTATACTATCTTGTCTGGAATTGGACATTTCATTGCATTTTAATGAGCTATGATTTAAAAATAGTCATTATGTCTTCTCAGCATAAAGTTAATGTTGCAGGTTAAATTGCTTGGAAAGCAGTCTCTGATATGTAGTTTAGTCTCTTAATAAAACAGCATTTCTTACCTTTCTTTTCCTTTTAAACCTTAGCTCAGTTAATATCATTCTCCCTTTCCCTGGGTGTAAAATTTCTCTTTAGATGGTGGAGGGGGAAAAAAAAAATCCCAAATTTTGAACAAGTTTCATCTAGAAACATAACCATTTGAGTTGACTTTTGTAGTGAGTTTGGGATGAAAGTTAGCACACTTAAATGTATGGCTAACCTAATTTGTATGCAAATCAGTGTCCCCTGAATTTGTGTGTGTGTGTGTGTGTGTGTCCCCTGAATTTTAATGCCAGTGAAGAGTTCCATATTAATATAGGTTTTACGGGCTTCCCTGGTGGCGCAGTGGTTGAGAGACCGCCTGCCGATGCAGGGGACACGGGTTCGTGCCCTGGTCCGGGAAGATCCCACATGCCGCGGAGCGGCTGCGCCCGTGAGCCATGGCCGCTGAGCCTGCGCGTCCGGAGCCTGTGCTCCGCAAAGGGAGAGGCCACAGCAGTGAGAGGCGCGCGTACCGCAAAAATAAATAAATAAATATATAGGTTTTACAATAAATTGTATTTTTGAAATTTACTTCTGTGGAAAGGTTTAGGAGAATAAGATGGTAACACTGAATGTGGGGATTTAAGACACCATGTGCAATTGATTTTACATAACACTACTCTTCTTCCATTTGAGGAAAGGTGCTCGAGTTGTATGTGGCAACATTTCCTCAGGCTCCAAGAGCAAAAGTACCTGCAGCAGTTTATAGAATTAGTCATCACGTCTCACTAGAGTTTTTTTCCCAGTGGGCTAGAGCTGTGGAAATTTGAGACTTCTCACAAACCACAGATTGTGCAGGAGCACTTAAAATGTTAATCTAGGCATATTTTAATTTGCATAGAATACAGAAAGTCTGTAGAGAAAAATTTAAATTTTGTCTGTCTGGTTTAAACCTGTCCTTGTTTGAATGCCAGAGGGGTGAGAGGTGGGGAAGAGCTCCAAAGAAGGCTGTGCTGGAAGGAGGAATGAGAAGTCCCTGGGAAACTGTGGTTGGAGAAAGACCTAACTGAGCAAGAGACCAGGAGGCAAAACACAGCATTGCTTCCATGGGCTGTGCAAGATTGAGATACACTGAGGAGAGGAGGGAGGACTGCATCTGAAGGAAGAAGCCTGTAAGTGAGGCTGTAATGGCAAGAGGAGCCCCTAACCCGGGACCTGTACCTTAGAGTTTCTTCGTATCAAACACACACACAGGCCACGCGCACACATACACACACACACACACACACACACACAAGATACGTTTAATCTAGCACTTTCAGGTTTTTCTGTAACTCAGTATCTGGCACACAAGTGTGGCACAGCAAAACCTGCAACCATCGATACCTACTTTACAAATGATTGCATTCCAGCTTCAGGGAATTGAGTCTCCCCACCTCTCGTGTTTTGACATTAAAACAAAACACCACTATGTCAGATACCGAGAACTTTGTGGCTTGTGCCCTGGTCAACATCACAAATAGACACTTATTGGAGTTCAGGGAGGACTTGAGCAGGAGAGGTGCTTAGAAAGAGAAGTGGCAAATGATTGGCATGGCACACCCTTCCTCTTAGGTCACATTACAGCAAACAATTCTTGCATGCTGAAGCATCCTTTCTGAGTAGTGTCAAGGGCCTCTTTTCTAGTCCTTTGAGCTCCAATACTCGATTCGAGTGAAATTCACAAATTAACAAGACATTTCCAACAGCTGCAGACAGTGACTGAGGAGCAAAGTTCATTGCTAACATTGCATACTGTTTATTCTCTCTGAAGGCATATCGATTTAGTAAGATAGAACACATTTTCTTTAAGTTCATTTGCTGATTTGTAACTGTAAAATATTTAAGTGTATGTATGAGATACTCCATTTGTATTCATACGCCACAAATAGAAGAGGGTCGTCTGGACTACTTGCCCATCTGATAACAGTAAAAGTACTCTTCTGTTAAGAGATATGAGAAGACTCAACTGCAGAGAGCAGTGGGCAACGGAATTGTCATGATTGAAAAGAACCTGGATCATTCAGGCAGTCAGGCTACTCATGTATGAGACAATCCTGTCTTATTATAGTCTCTTAAAAAATAAGTGACTTTATCTAGGACCTGAAAGCTGTAAGAGACTAGGGCCTTGGGGGTAACACATATAAGTGCTTCTGGGATTTCCTTAAAATATTTTAGGAGAAGATACTGGGAAAAGTCTAGAAATTCTGCTAATGCAGCACATGAAGAAGACTCAGATTAACATGATTTTAGATCTGTTGTAAGTTGAACGTACTTGTCATCCTCAGCAGATAAAATGGAGGCATACATACCAGTTAGGGTAATTGGTTGGTATCATAGTGGAAATACCTGCACTGTATATTTTGTACAAGGAAATATAAACACTTTACATAAGGTTTCATTTATGACTCATATTGTTCATGTGAAATAAATGTGAAGGAAAACAAATATATTTTTAATAGAAATCAGACCAGAGTATAATAAAATGGAAAAACCCACACAAGAGAACCCAATTACTTAGTGATTTCTAAATTTCAACCCATTTTTTTCCATTAGATCATAATGTATTACCCATGTCAATCAATGAATTATTAAGCTTTTCATCTTTTATAACTAATATGTAGGGAAACATATATATTGAAGAGTTTTGAAACCTTTAAATGTTATGGAAATGCAAAGTATTATTTATATATACATTATAAAAAAACCCATTTCCTGCCTAATGCTAAGATTGTTTTGTTATTTTTGTGAACCACTAAAAGTTATTTCTTAAGACTGCAAAATACATCATAAAAAGATGGCACTCTTTCCCTGATTCACTCCTATTCCAAACCCAAGCAACCTAGACTGTTCACTGAAAGAAAGCTGTAACTTAGATAGGTCCTTCTCTTAGTACTAATCAGTATTATTTTGACAAGGTAATATATAAAGAACAATAGGGTGTAAGGTTCTATTTTAATACTAATTGGTACTCCTGGGGAAGAAAAGAACTGATATTTAGACTGAGCATAATCTGACTAAATTGAGCGGGCTATAAAGAAGTGACCTTTTCATTCCAAGTCATTTTTTTTTGCAGAAAATACACATCATCTCACTGCAGTACAGTAACTGACCGGCTTCACGTAGTAAGTAGTTTCCAAGAACCCTTCTTTGTGTCTGTGTGCAGATGCAAAATTAAATTCTGAAGTCTTGTCATGTAAGAAACTGTTAGATTCTGTGAAAAGTGAGATTTAAATTTCACTCAAAGAGAAGAAAAGGAAATAGTCAGCTGGATTGGCTTCTTCTAGTCAAATGACTATTTTATTCAAGACCTAAAAAGTGCTCCCTGCCATTACATTTGAATTTCCAGTGAAATGACATCACTTTGGTAGTTCTAAATTGCTTAAATCAAGGAGTCTATTAACTGATAGAGTTTTGTTTTGTTTTACTTTGTCACCTTTAGCACTTACAGGCTGTGACTGTCAAAAACGACAACTAGTAACAGCTATGCATAACTTTGCATTGAGGCCAGAAGAAATTTAAATGATATGTAATAAAAATAAAAGTAAAAAAAAATCACCCCTAATGAAAGTGGCTGGCACAGGTACAGCTGACTGTCAGCTTAAATGATATTAGCACCTTTCTCAGTGTGAAATTTAATCTTCTTTTATATGCTAGCATTGTCTAGTGCCATTTCTTATAAACCGATTTGTCAGAATTTGGCAGCCAACATGATGAGAGGCATGCTGAAGTTAACCAAGGGGAAGAGAAAGTATGCTAAATCTCAGCAGCATATAGATACCAGGAGACCTTATTCTCCACTGTCAATAGGTCTAAAGTTAATGGATACATAAATTATGTCCGTTTCATCACGAAAGCCCTCCTTTAATTTCCTGAGGCAAAGAAGAAAGTATCTGTTGAAATTTATAAAACTAAGAGACAAGGAAATGAAAACTATAGCAGGAGCTGTTGTATGCCCATCCGTTTTACCTAAATTTGGCATGATTAGAATTAATATACAGCCCTAATATGTTCCATCTTCAAGATGCCAGTCCTTAACGAGCCACTTCCTTACATTCCACCCGAAGATAAACTACATGACAGAAGGAAATTCTGTTGATTTTTTTTCACTGCTGAACCTCCAGTAACTAGAATAGTGACTGATTACATGTAGTACTTGTTAGATAATGATCGATTGTATAAATAAATGAATGAATGAACAACATGGTATCAGTTGAAATGCCAGTTGTGAAGATGTCCCCAACTGAGCAAAAGTGAAATACTCAAAAGACTAAGCATATTTATTAAAAACCTTGTAAATATATTTTAATCCTAGCCTCTCTTCTCCATCCCCACTGCCTTAGAGTTTAATTATTTTCCACCAGGTATCTTACTTACAGTGCCTTCATGCACCTTCAGAGTTTCATCCTCCATACTGCAACTAAAATTATATTTTTTAAACGTGTATGTGATGCTGCTTTTCCCCCTGCCATGCAGTCCCATTAACAGAAAGATTACGATGAAATTCCTTATCATGACATAAAATGTTGCAGTTTTCTGGCTCCTGCTTAGTTTTCAACCTCATTCTAGCCATAGAGTCATTTCAAAAATATCCAATGCTCTTTCACATTTTTATACTTTTGCATGAGCTATTCCTTCCCCTAGAAATTTCTGCCCCATATCTAAAATGGCTGTTACATTTGTCCTTTAAATTCAAATAATCCCTCCTCTGGGAAATAATTCCTGATAACATTTCCCCCTCCACCTCAAGTAAATTCAACATTTTCCACTCTCTGTTTCCAAAGCACTTTATATAAATATTCAACACACTGTTATAAAGTCAAAGTGTATTATAAGCACAATACACTGTGAAATACTAGAAGGTTTAAAACAGATCTTATTCACTAATCTGTCCCCAGGAATTTATACATAGCACCATACAACTGCTCAAAAATATTTATTGGAATAAATAATAAATCTATGTGGTCATATAATATTTAAAGTACTTATGATATTACACAAATCTTCCTAAACACTTCAGATATAAAACAATAAAAAGACACATTCCCTGTCCTCAAAGAATTTAGAATCCAGGAAGAAGATATTTATGCAAATAAGCTATCGTAACATTATATTTGCAGAAATACAGAGAGGTAGTTCAGTAGAAAATAACATGAATAGTCTCTTAAATCTATCTTGGAAAGAAAGAGAGCTTCACATTAATGGTAATACTAAAGTTGAGATTTGAAAGATAAAGGAATTTACCTATTGGGAAAAAAATATTCCAAGTAGATAAATCAACACCCAAAGAACTCCACCCAAGGAGAAAAGTGACCTAGAGAAACTTCTGATTAGTTGCTGCAGTTCTTATTTCAATATAAAGAGATAGATATTTGAGAGAGTATCAGTGGTTTTATAATAGTGTCCTTAGCCTTCAAATTATTTCAGAATGACCGTAAGTCAGAGATCATCATTTAGAAAATAATGAGTTTCAACACTGGCACCTCTGATATAAATTGGTAAAAATATTCAGACACCATCACCAGTCTCTTGCGTTTTTAGTCTCCACTCATTTGTTGTGAAATAATTCATTTTCTTGTAGGGACTGATTAGCTTGGTTATGACTTTGAATTTTGACATATATAGTTAAGAATGTTAAAATGTAAGTGTATTTTATATTTATTATCTATCAACAGTCATACATTATGAACATAAATAAACTAACAAATTTAGAGTTGATATTTTAATTTTGCACCCAAAATTATAAAATCAAAAAAATTAATGTCACATTGCAGAGTAATCTTGATTCATATCCTTGATGTGTTTGGTATTTAAGAGGAATTTAGGTTTATTTTATATCCTCTTCCTACCCATTCTCTCAAGTGTCTGAAAATAAAAGCATTCAAAAATACATTTTAAAGCAAATAGCTTAATTTTTTTTTCTATGATACAATGGAGAATTTTAAAGTTGACTAGAAATCAAAATTCTTCATTATTCCCAAAAGCATATTTTCAGTTATATTGTCATTCTCGTGATATTTTAATAACTTGCATTTCCCCCTTGCTAGCTCAAATATTTTGGAATTATTGTCTCATGAAATAAAAGTAGAAAGCACTCATTCTGTCTTTTTTTCATTCCCAAGTTTAGATCTTGCTGAAATAGTCAATGTTCTCTCTGTCAACACTACATGTTAGCGTGTTTCTTGGAATCAAAGAAACAAGAGTATCATGTATCAAACAATTATCATGCATATTGATCTGGTGAAGCCTAGGCAAGGATTCCTGCAGAGCAATAACTCTCTACCCTAAGAACATCCAGCTCCTCTGGAAAAGGAGCAATGCCAAATCTTCACGGAGTTTTACAGAAGAAAACATAGTAACACTAGGCAAAAACATGTGCCCTGGTCTCCCCATTCTTACTCTGTTAACAGAAAGTTAAGAAACAGTCAGAGACCAAAATGGAGTAGTGAGTTGAGACTAAAAAATTAATAACAGAAGTGTGAGGAAAACTTTAATAGTAGGGTTATAGCACTCAAGGGCAAAATTGTTCTTTTTAAGTCTCTGTAAATAAAAGAAAACTTAGCAAGTAGAATTCAATCAGAAATTGAATAGGACTTGGAGAAAAAATAGGACTGGTCGTTAGGTTTGGTCATTGATAACACCTGTGTAGGAGAGCAAAGGAGAAAGGGAGATTTCACTAAGGTGAAGGGTAAAGAATGAAGAACGGAACACATATGTTTTACTCTTCTTCCTAGGGCCTGAAATTATCTATCAGATCTATGTATCATCTATCTATCAATCAATCTATCCATCGATCCATTCATCCATCTGTCATTTCTCTATTCAATATCTATCTATCTTTCTATCGATCTGTCATCTATCTAATGTATCATCCATCTAGAGACAGAGAGTTAGAGAAAACTAGAGAGGGAATGACCATCAGGGGAGAGGTGAGGTGTCAGAATATTTTAGATGTGGAAAGTAGCTGGATAAGCAGTAAATGACTTAAAACACAGAGAAAGCTGAAAACCAAGTACATGTTGAGGAGGACGGCAAGATGAAACAAGCTCTCTGTGCTGCAGAAAGAACCTATGAAAAAATCCCTGAAGTGGAGGCACTGTGGGCAGGGTGAAGGGTAGACCTAATTAACTGTTGGTGTTAAGGAAGCATTTAAATGTCCAGATTTGCCCTCACATCACCCCAGACAGACAGGTGAATATGTCTTCAAGAGTAGGCAAGAAATGAATGATTTATCTTCTGGAAAAACTAAGAACAAACCAAGATCCAGGAATGCCAAGGATACCTAAGGGTGAGGGTGAAAAGCTGCCCTGCACCACAAAATTAAGTGAAATTCTAAAAATTAACCTGTGATTCCAATCCTGGTTCTCTAACCAACTACTGTTGTGTGGCCACTCAGATTATAAACCCGGCAAGAGATCAGAAAATTTATCTCTGAAGAAACTGAACAGTCTGAAGGAGAAATAAACAAAGCAAACCTAGAGATATGGACCATTAGAGATCCAAATAAAACTTCACTATAGAGTAAAGCTGCCATTCAACAAGCCCCTTCATACACAAGCACAGAATGTCAATAGGCTGTTCTGTTGTATTTTAACTGCCTTGTTGAGATATAATTTACATACCATAAAATTCATCCACTTACAGTGTACAATTCAGTGATTTCTAGTGTATCCACAGAGTTGTGAAACCATCACCACAGTCAGCTTTTAGAATATTTTCTTTACCCCAAAGGAAACTATACTCATTAGCTTTCACTCCCCATTTTCCCCCAATTCCACCAGCCCTTGGCAACCACTAATCTGCTTTCTGTTTCTCTAGATTTGCCTATTCTTGGCATTTCATAGAAACGAAGTCATATATCATGTGGCCTTTGTGACTTGTTTAAGTTAGTTTACTGTTTTCAAGGTTCACAAATAAGCTTTTTAAAATATACATAACAGCTTTATTGAGATATGATTCTATATCAAACAATTCGCCTGCTTCAAGTATAAAATTCAATGCTTTTAATGTATTCACAGTTTTACGTCCATCACCACAATCAATTTTAGAACATTCTCTTCCTCTAAAAAGAAATCCTGTTCCCATTATCAGTCACACCCCATTTGTCTCTGACACCTCAAGGCCTAGGCAACCACTAATCTAATTTCTGTCTCTATGGATTTGCATATTCTCAACATTTCATATTGAATCACATAATATATGGTATTTTGTGACTGGCTTCTTTCACTTAGCATATGTTTTCATGGTTCATCCATGTTGTACTATGTATCAACACTTGAGTCCTTTTTATTTTCATCAATAAACTTTTTAATACTTAATTCAATTATCATTCAACAGCCGAAGGTCAATAAACAATTGATGAAATCTTATGATAATGTTGAAGAAATCTTTTAGAAAGGAGTACAAAAGACAAAGATAGAAAATGAAAAAGAGGAACAAAATATTATATAAAATGTCTAATATACTACTAACAGGAATGGAAGATTAAACCAACAAAAAGTGGGAAGAAATTATCAAATATTTTGATATTCAAAGGAATCAAAGAAAATTTAATTTCATATTAAAGGATCGCAATAATTGCCCATTGTCACAATTGGAAAAATAATCTTCCCAGGGGCGATCATCCAGTAATTCAGAATATAGTGGTATAGAAAAAAATCCTAAGGAGAAAATAATAAGCCAGTCTTATACAATGCAACATAAGTTAAAATGTCATCAGACTGTTCAAGAGTAATCCCACGAGTCTGAATACAGTGGTGCAGACCTTCAGAAGGCTGAGACAAATTGATTTACAATCCAAAACTCCATACCCAAATATCAATTAGGGTTGAGGCCACTATCAAGCTATTTTCAGACATGTAAGTACTTAAAGATACATTTCCCATGCATCCCTTCCCAGGAAACTATTGTGGGATGAGCAGACTCCAAAGGAGAGCAGGCTAAAAGAGAGGAAGATGCAGGATCCATGAACTTGGGATTAGACACAAGAGAGAAGGCAAGGACAGAAGATACACAGTTGAGGAGGGACACCCTAAGACCATGGCTGTGGCTGGAGAGAGATCACACAGGATGGAAGCAGCTTCAGGAGAAGGAAATGGAATAAAAAATTCTTTGATGTGTTTAACTGCAGGGAGAAGAGTTTCAGAGTTCCTTTGGATATACTGTTAGGATGAAGAAAAGGGAACCCTGCGGGTGGAAAAGGGCTGGAAGTTTGGGGATACTAAGTTAATTTTCATCTTCCATAATGTAAAATCCTTCCATCCTTCCTTCCTTCCTTCCTCCCTCCCTTCCTTCCTCCCTCCTTCCCTCCCTCCCTTCCTTCCTACATTCCTTCCTTCCTCCTCCCTTCTTCCTTCCTTCCTTCCTTCCTCCCTTCCTCCCTCCCTTCCTTCCTACATTCCTTCCTTCCTTCCTTCCTTTCTTCTTCCTCCCTTCTTCCTTCCTTCCTTCCTCCCTCCCTCCTTCCCTCCCTCCCTTCCTTCCTTCCTTCCTCCCTCCCTCCCTCCTTCCCTCCCTTCCTTCCTTCCTTCCTTCCTTCCTTCCTTCCTTCCTCCCTTCCTCCCTCCTTTCCTTCCTACATTCCTTCCTTCCTTCCTTTCTTCTTCCTCCCTTCTTCCTTCCTTCCTTCCTCCCTCCCTCCTTCCCTCCCTCCCTTCCTTCCTACATTCCTTTCTTCTTCCTCCCTTCTTCCTTCCTTCCTTCCTTCCTTCCTTCCAACTCAACCTTGTCCTCCTCCTCATCCTCTTCTTCCTCCTCCTCCTCCTCCATTTCTGTCTCCTTTTTTGTTTTGGTTATTAAATAATTTTAATTATTTAATTTAAAACATATATTACTTTCATAAAAACCACATTGCAATTATTTTTTAAAAAATGATGCGTAGTGAGAAAGTGATTCCTATTCAGATTTCTATTATTATAGGGTAACTTGTTAACTTTAGCAGATAAGAAAGGGCACAACAATGATTTGCAGTGTGTTGCAAAGTTTTGGGGGAAAGGGTTTGCTAATTATTTATTTTAAATGTCTAGATATTTTTATTTGCTTGTTTTTGTTTTCTTTCATTAGGATAGATGAAATGAAGACATGTTTGTAGTCTGAAGGTTAGATTCTAGTGGATAAGGAGAAATTGATGAGAGAAATGAAAGGAGACATAAATTATGAAGAACTTTCTGGGCACAAAGTAGGCACAAAATCACAGGTAGAGCAGTTAGACCCTATAATAGTAACTACTCTTTATTAAATGCTCATTTTATACCAGTCACAGATGACTTCATTTCAACATCCCAATAGTCATATCATACAGGCATTATTATTCCTATTTTACAATCAGTAATCCTAAATGGGTTAATAGCTTCCTCAAGATAACATGGTTAGTAAATGAAAGGGCAGGGATTTGAACCAATGTTCAAACGAGGGATTTGAGCTTGTGAGCTGGAATTCTGAGCCTCAGTTTCTTCACGTGTAAAATGTGGGCAGTAGTGTCTCCCTAATCTGGTTATTTCAAAAATGAAATAGGTCCATAAAGGGCATATTATTGCAACTGCCCAAAAGTAAAACATGTCATTTGGTATCATTAACATTACTATGATAGCTATCAATGAGCAGATAAGAATAAGATTAGTGAATAAAAGGAAGTAATTTTTGAATATTATTTTGTGAAGCTAAATTCTCTTTACATGCTTGTTTTTAGTGGCTAAACATAATTGCCAATACAATGAATTACTTTAAAAATAATACCAGAAACATCAGAAAACCTATTATTCAATTAAAAAAAGAACGGCATGCACATTTTTCAGATAAAAAAGTTTTATTGATTGAAGCAATAAAAACTGTTTTCACGTACTTGCCAAAGAGCACTAAAAGTTTTATATAAATCCAGTAGAGTTGAGAAAATAGAGTTCCAAAAATTAGCCTAACTTCCAACCTAAAATGCTCTGTCTACTTAAAATGAATAATTAAGATGCTTTGTATATTTATGCATATTTATAAACCTCAGCTATGCAATAAAATATGTAGGAATACACATCAAATTCACCGGTAAGTAAAAAAAGAAAAACCACAATATTACTGCTGCATATTAATGCGTCTTTGCCTAGCTGTAACAAAAAAAGCAATGGCACACTAGGTTGCCGTGCCCTCCACAAAGACAAAACTACATTCGTTGAAGTTGCTCTTGATTGTTGGGTTCTTGACTATTGTATAGTGTTTTCCACTTCTACAAGCCAGTTATCAAAGACTCAAGAAACCTTCAATAGTTAAGGATTCATTCCTATTTCATCTGAATTTCAAGTAGGAGAAATCAGGTACTATAGTAAAATGTATTCTCTTAAACAGAATGACAAGTTGGAACAGAAAAAAAATAAAGAAAGAAAAAATAAATGCAATTGTTGACTAATAGCATAGCTCTGCACCTGTGATTGAAAGCAGACAATATATAAGCCTGTGTTTTGACCATGTGGCAGCCAGCTGACTACCTTCTTCAATATCTCTGAAATCATACACTGTTACTCTTTTAATTTTAATATATGTGCTTAACTGCCATTTATTTCTCCTTAATTTCTTCTCAACTGTCAAGGTGTCAATGTCATGAAGAATGAACCTACACTTAGAGAACAAAGTGACACAAAAAATTACTAATAAGTTACTTGATGTCTGTAGTCAGCAACTTCAACTTTAACTTATTTAGTATGGAGATTGAATTCACCTTCTATTGATGAATTAGCAACATTTACAAATACATGACTAGACACAGGATGCCAAATTAAAGCGACTAGACTGCAAAAATTAAAGCTGGCAAAGCCAAAGCTATTTTGTTCACTAAATGAATTCTTCTGTAATTGAAAAAAAAAACCAAACTAAATTAGTCACATTAATGTAATTCAATCTAATTTTTGCCCTAAGAGTGCATTTAAATATTTATGAACAGTTCTTTCCAAATGCCTTGTCAGCTCTATTCCATTAAACAGCATTCTGTCAGTTGTAGTTTTTGAAAATAACTTTGGTTTCTTCATTACACTGCGACTACTGTCACTTAAAAATTTGTACCTAGGAGCCAAAGGCGTCTGAAGCTGGGATCATTTAGAAACCCAGATCCTGGTGATTTCTGAGACCCCAGCCAGTGGCTCTTGGGTTGGGATTAGGCAACTCACAAAAACTAGGAACATATGTATAAACCACTTAGTTCAGCAGTATTTGTGCTTGGGTATTGAGCTGCTCTTCTTCTGTGCAGCTGAAGGTCACTTACTAAGCTGAGGTCACTTGTCTATTTCAAAACAGAAAGTAAATGCATGGAGAAGTGAGAACCAATACATCATCATGCTTCCTATGGAAGGGAAGCTGAGCTAATACAACTGACAGCTGTGTCAGATTCACCTTACAAAATGTAACATTATTCCTCTTCCTTCACACTCTTGGAAGAAAATGAGAGGAGATTCTGGCTGTCATATATTTGAGATTTATCCCATTTATTTATCAGGACCTATCATACATATTCAGTTATTTTTACCTGCCTGAACTGAATTATATCATGTGTATATCAGAGCATATCAGCCATCATTGTCCTAAAGGTCATATTTCCTTCTTACTAATATTATCTGCACATCAACATTTATCTCTCTGTGTGTACATTTACTATCACTTCCAAAAGGTGATAGTAAAAGTTCACTTCCAAAATTGCAAAAGAAGAGTTCCATTCACTATGCAAAGCAGAAAAACAATCTTTGGAAGAGTACCAACTCATTGTGTACTTTGTTCACCCAGTGCCTTGGATTTACAGATACAAAAGAGGTAAATGCTCTACTTAAAAAAAAAATGTTGGAAATGCCTACCTATCATAAGGAAAGTATGAGCAGCTATTTAAAAAGCAAGTTTTTTATGAGTTATAGACTATTAGCAATTTCTAATCTTGCTCTTATCCAGTATGTCTTAGCAAATAAGGAACCAATTTTTATTTATAGTCTAATATGGGTAATTACAAGTTTAGGTCTGAATTTGTTTAGTCTGTAAAACACCAGGGTGCAGATAAAAGAACAAAGCTGACTTATTCACTGCTTTTCTCCTACTTTGATTTGTTTTTTCAAAGTAATTCCCCTTTATTCAACATAGGAATTTTTTTTTTTTTTTTTGGTGAGAGCCATTCCTCTCGCTGCGGTGCACAGGGCCCCCCATTGCAGTGGCCTCTCTCGTTGCACAGCACGGGCTCTAGGCGCGGGGGCCTCAGCAGCCGTAAAATGCGGGCTCAGTAGTTGTGGCTCGTGGGGTCTAGAGCACAGGCTCAGCAGTTGTGACACACGGGCCCAGCTGCTCCGCAGCATGTGGGATCCTCCTGAGCCAGGGCTCAAACCTGTGCCCCCCGCACCGACAGGCAGACTCTCAACCACTGCGCCACCAGGGAAGCCCAACGTGGGAATTCTTAAGAAATAGAAATTCTTTGATGAGGAAATAAAATTTTAAAAATCCTATTCTAAGCAAAAGAATTCCACCTTTGCCTCTTGTTTGACTATAGGGAAGCAAGGGTGGAAAATCCATTTGGTCAAGCACATTTTCCTACTTTCATGTCAAGTGAAGAGTAAGAAAATCACTGTCAAACCCTCACAATGGACTCATCCTGACATGACTCTGACACATCCCCACCAGTGATTCAGGTTTGGCCAGTGAATATCTCCATGCATAAATAGATCCATGTTAGCTTAGTCATGCCCAGAGCACAAGAATTCCAAGCAAGTAACAGTGATTCCTTCCCTCTTCTGTAAAAGCTGAATATTTGGAATGAAGGTAGGAGAAAGATGTCTTACCTAGCTTTCTCTAAAACATTAAAATTTTACCTTGACTAGGTGAAAAACATAATAATGCAGTTATTTCAATACAGTGAGATAGTGTTTGAATAGATATAAACACAGCATATGTGAAGTCCCTTTTATTTATCATACCCACAGAGCATCATTAAGAAACACAGAAATTATAGCTAACTGTGCCTGATCTCAGTCCAGTTTTGTCCAACCAAACTTCTGCAGAGAAGCAATCAACCTCTCCTGGGAATCAAAAACCTTCTTTTCATTGTTAAGCCTGTGATTTTATGCAAATATGTATCCACCTTTCCCCCCCAAAATTACTGCCTGTACACAAATGTAGCCAAACTCTATTACACCACACAATGGAGTGCTAAAAATGTCATAATGACTTCCCATATGCATTTCCTTCTCAGCATTTTAAAAGTTCAGCTTAGTTTCTTGTATTTTCAACATTTGGCACCAAAAATAAATATTCTCTAATCAAAACTAAACTGACTTAGAAATTTTGTCATTCTAAGCATTACATGAAGCAGATTTTAATTCAGTTTCAAATCTCCTCAGCTAAATTCATATATATGGTTGAGAGCTCTAGAGATATGTTTTGTCAGTAATTTAAACATAAGTGACCCAGAAAACAAAGGATGCAGACATATATATAAGCCTACACTGTTCTTTAATACATAATCAGTTTTCTGCTTGCATAGATTATAATATATTTTAAACAGGTATGAAAGTACAGACAAAAGAAAAGGCAATATTTATACTTTAAATGGAATTTGAATTTCAGATTTAAAACATTTTAATAGCTGAGCAAGTTAATTTATTGTTATAGTCAATTATGAAAGAATTGAATGTCATTTTTAAAAGTGGAAATCAGTATTAATTATAGAATTTCTAACATATGTTCTACCCCTTGAATGGATTGTGAGTGATGCTTCAGTTGTATATTCTAGGTGTTACTTGTATTATGTATTTCAGTTTACAAAAAAATTTATACACATTAGTTAAAACAACCATTTCACACTAAGTCCAGCATCATTTTTCTTATTATGCAGATGGGGAAACTGGGTGAAATGTTGAATCCAAAACAACAAATCCAAAGACCCACAATGCCAAAGCTCAGTATCCTACAATAATGTTAATAAAGTTTTTTCTTACTCTTAACCTTAAAAAGTGGTAAAAGTTTAGATATTATAAACTCTAGAACAGATGTTTCAGTAAGAAGTGGAAATAAAGCTACGGCGCACAGAGCAGTGGTCAGGAATCATCATGTAGATTTTGTACTTCTTTGAACTTTTGTGACTCTTGTAACTTTTATGACTTTATGAGTCATAAAAGAGTCTCCAGGATAGAGTCTTTTATGACTCTATCTTGAAGATAAAAAATATGGGTAATTTCAGTGTATAATACACAGAAATAGGGGGTGGTAAAGGTTTGAATTTAAGGTTTATGGCTCCATACTCAGGTTAAACTGCTTAGACGAAAATTTCTAAAGGCAGTAATCATATTCCCTTCCCTTTACACATATGTGAAGTAGATTTAAAATGAGATGAAAGAAGAGAAGAAAGCAGGAAAGCAAGAGAAACTGAGGAAGCATGTGAATAACAGACAGCTTTCGAGTATCATCAGAAAAGTGTGGGTCTTTTAATTTGAACTGATGTGAATTCATAGAATATAAGAAACATCCATTTTTAATGGTGCTTTCTCCTTTAAACTTCTTTTATGCTGTTTTTAGCCTCTGTTTGTATAAGAGAAATGAAATTACATTTTTCAATTTAAAAATTTCAATCTGGCTTGTTCACATCTTTTAATTTTTCATATAAGTTATTCTTAGTACATCAAATGAGAACAAGATATTAATTATCTACCAAAACCAAGGCTCTAAAATTGAATTTCAGATATAAGTTAAGTAGATAGCTAGTTGTTACCCTAAAAGACCTAGGTACTTCGAATAGCCTTTGACCTCAACTTCTCTCTCTAGATAATATAGGTATGTAGTCAAATCTATGTTATTAAGTAAAATATATGCTATCTAAGAAGAAAATATTTACTAAGAAGATGATGGTCAATCATTATGCAGATGCTTCCATTGTGGTAGACAGTTGCTGTCAGTCTCCAACTGCTAGGTCTTCTGATGACCCAGTGATCTAATCTTGAAATTGGTATGATCTTGCTCATGTCTTGATTACCAGGACCTGAAACAACATATGGCACATGACTGTAGTTACTAAAACTCTTTTGAATCACACTGAATTAAGAGATGCAGTGGAAGGTTAGAAAGAGGCTGATTCCCTGATCTTCTGAAGCAGTTTCTATGTTAAGAATGTAAGTGGCCCAGTCAGTGACCATGCTTTAGAAATCATACTTCCTGGGAATTTGAAAAGGCATAAACAATAAAAAGAGGAAGAAACCTGTGCTTTCAGTGAAACTGTTGCCTGAGAAGATAGCAATTCATTACCCTTGAAGAAGTGAGACCTTGAAGGTAAGAAGTTTCATCTACCACCTTCTCTCCCAGGGACAGTCCAAAGGAAACTACAGAAAAAGTGAAATAGTTGAACACAGCACATATGTTAAGAAAATGAACATATCAGGCAGGAAGTCAACTGGGACGAGATCACAAGAATAGCAGTGCAAATAGATGTATAAATGCAAAAATCAAATGGACTCTGTGGAAATGTCCCAGAATGGTAAAAAATCCAACCAGTAAACCTTGGAGTATTCAAGAAACAAATCACTGTGATCAAAGCTGTCATACATTATTAAAGTTTCTTTAGCATAAAAATGACAATATAAGTACATTTAATCCATGAGTGGTGTATCTATGTATCTAATTGTTCCTTCCTCAGCTGCCTGACATTATAATAAAAAGAATTCCCAACTTCCACTTTCAGCTCTAACATGGAGAGCTTAGACATCACTCTGGTCCTTACAACAATAAAGAGCTGAAAAAACTTGAAAACCAACTCTATTTCTCGGACCACCCTGGAATCTGGAGAGACAGACCCATCCAGAGAGAGATAATTATTGAGACCTGCTTACCTAGAGCAGAAGATACTGGAAGTATTTAATTGGTAGGAAAACTTAACTGAATATATTAAGGAATTGCTGGAGAATGAGTGTAGACTAGTGTGGTAATAAAGTAGATCTTGGGGGCCACAGTCATATGGGTCTCCATATCTTTATGGACATCACCTCCAGGAACCCCAGTGAGTTCTCCCAGTGAATATCCAAAAACAGATCTCATTGTGACTCTGGCAGATATAAGTGGAAGAGTAACCATTGTAGAAATGAATAGTCTGTAACACTAAAAGCAAGAAGAACCGTACATAAGCACTGTACTCTGGTTGATGAAGTTGGCTCCTGTGAGTGTACAAGTTAATAATTTTGAAGTATGTATACTGGAATTGGACAATTAAATAAATGGATGGTGGATGATGAGAGTCAAGTTTCTTATAGTAAATGGGGAGGTTACATACAAGCTGGGAGATTTCTAGAGTGATCCATGTGATAATGGATTAGAGTTAGAGAACAGTGTGAACTTACCCTTAGCTTAATATAGATATAAATGATTACATATAAACATATTTATAGGTATGTGTACATAACACAGATTGTTGTATACATTACATGTTTATGTACACATATATTTCCTTGTTCTGTTGGTTGAGGGGACCTAGTATTAAAAGTACCCAGTAGCAATAAGCATACTTTGTGCCTGGATCTTTGTTCCTGACACCGTTCTCCAATAAAGGAAGGAACCAGGGCTCCTTGGAGAAGTGGCTAATTCTAAGACTGGTCAGGAATTATACATAATAAGCCTGGACATCTTTTGGTGCCCCAAATTAAGAAAGTACACAACAAAAAGACAATTAAAAAATCAAACAAAACAAAATATCACAATGGGGTTATGTCAAAAAGACATATGAGCCAACTCAAAGAGCTACCAATGGCCAATGCCAGAATAATTTGAGCAAAACTAATTAATTAAATAATACTGAATTATAACCCAGCATAAAATAAATATCCATCAATTTATACTGACATAATAAATAATTGAATAGCCAAATAAATGAGAGAGAACAGACAAATGTCCCGTTTTTCCAGAACAGAAGAATTCCAAATAATTTGTGTAAATACTGCCTCTTCAAAGAGGTGACATATAACCCTCTAGTCTTTCACTGTAGACTGCACATAGCGACTTTTTCTGATGAGTACTCTCTGCAGATCAGTAAAAAGTATAACTTTACAGAGGAGAAGCTTGACGATCACTACCTCAGCCAGGTGATCAACGTTAACATCAGTAGTGATATATCATAAAATTCATTAATCATTGCATGTGTCTGAAGATTATGAAAATAATTCTTGCTGGAGCAATATAACTATAATTTAGAAATTTTGAATTTTCTGTTTTTACCATTGTCTCAGAGTCAAGTAATATATTCTAGAAACTGGAAAATTTTGTAATCTGTATTTTTTATTACACAGGTTTTTTTTCTCCTTTATGAAAATTAGGACAGGATTTGCCCATTTTGGATGTTTTTACAAATAACCCATTCTCAATAATTTACAAAAGATAAAAAATAGCTCTACTGTCAATCCAAAACTCAGTCTTTTAATTGTTTAATCCCATGAGTTTCTTTTCCACCTTAATCTCAATGCAGCCTCTGATACTGCTAAAGATATTGCATTGTAGTGCAATGAGAATTGGTGAGAACTTTCTCCTTGCAGTCATACTCTCAAATACACCTAAAACTTTTTTTTCCCCCACAATAAAATAAAGCAAACTTTGTTTTAAAGGAGCATATTGAGTTGACTTCTATAGTATCTTTAAGAAGATCTACTTTAAGAAAAGCTACATTGTAAGATTCTATATATATGTATATAAAGCTTGCCTATCTTCCACCTTTTTCAAAAGTTATGGGGTCAGTTCTTAAAATGTTTGAAGCTGCTAAATGAGTCATCTATAAAATCAATTCAGTAGTGTGAATAACACATTCTTCCCATCTCAAAAATCTTAGACATTAATTCTGTGATGACAGGGACATTTTTTACAGGTCATCTTTTTTTATAAGGAATTATTTTTAGCTCCATCTTACAAAGAGGTAACTGCAAGATGGACCCATATCAGAAAGAACTACTCAACCAATCCTGTCTTTACTGTAAAAAACAGTTTATCTGCCCCTATGGGTAATAGACCCGTCACTAGATGTGGGCTAAATTTATCAAAGAAAAGGAGGTATTCTTATCCTACTTTAAGACTCAGTTTCTCTTAGAAAGGAGCTACAAAGAAATTTTTTATCATTGCATTCACAAACAATTTAAATATTTATAAACTATTATTGATAACTTTAGTGTCATAAAAAAGGTATTACCTCCCATAGCGTGAAGTGGTGTTTTGATGTATAAATAACAAGTGTGGTTGACTTGTTATTTATACAAGTTAAAATAGGTAAAAAATGGGTCAATGAATATGTTCTATCAATTTTTACTTCACCCAGGAAAAAAAGCAAAATTAGACATATAAACATTAAAACTTGTTAATAAATTAAAGAATGACGATCACTCTCAGCAAGCACAAATTGTGTCTCCTAGCATTTAAAGATTTGAATACCTTAAGACAAAATAATATACAAACTCATAAATCTGTTCTTGATATCAAATATCTGCAAAGCGTCTTCAGGAAGATCATAAATGTTGTATATAAACCATTAGTGCAAGTGTGTAAACATAGATAAAGAGTAACTAAATGTATTTTTCTATGAAGAATTACACATTGAAAACTATCTTGCTGAGTGAAAAGAAGAAAATCACAGCCTTGGAATTTCTTTAAAATATTTTTCTTTCTTCAAAACAAAATACGATGTCTAAAAGCAGTATGCCCTACTAAAAATCAAAACAGTTCCGCTGTGCTGGTCTACAGAATTAATTAAATCTGCTTGTCTAAAATGATGACATTTTATTAGGCAAATCACAAAGGTCTATTTTTCACTCTCCTCCAGAGTTCTAAAGAAATCAAAATGAATGTATTTGAGTCAGTATAGTCTAGTTATAGCCTGTTGTGTTATTTATGTTACTAGCATATTTTATCATACTCCAGTCTTATCAGAAGTTTGAGAAAAGAGTCTGTTGACTTAGCATATTCTTGAATATCTGATATTAAGTGTAATGTTCTAGATCTGAATAATTTCTTAATTTTAGACGTATAAGTTTCTCTCACTAGGATCTTTTCAGCTGCTGTCATTAGTAAAAACAAAACACATCTAAAGCTCCATCAAATCTTCTGTTCATTCAGTTTCACATTTTGACATTGTTCTTTTTGAACCTGATATATCAAGGAAAAGATAAATCAATTTCTATAAAAACTATTGCACTTTAAAGAATGCATCTATTAGCTCAGAGTTTAGTACTATTGATGTTTTATAAATTTATTTTCTTTGGGAGGGCAGGATGAGAACACTAATATAACCTTTTTTTAAATTAGAAAATCAAGGTATAACACAACTGTGATTTTATAAATATTGCTTGTTTTTGTGTTGCCGAACTATGTTCAGTAGAATAATCAATAACAAAATCTACATTAAACACCCATAATGTTCCCATCTGTTTAGAAGACTTTGTGACCTAATATAAAGATCTAAAATTTCAAAATCATAAAGAAAAATACAATAGTGAGTATAAATGAGCTCTTGATGAAGACCTTGAAAAGTATAATTTTTTAAAAGCTTATGTTACATAACTAACTTCCTATAAAGCCAAAGTTCTAGGTGTTTTTCTTTACTTTTTGGTATTTAATTCCAATTTCATGTTTATTTCCAAATAATTTATTAATTTTATTATAAAGTAATTTCAAACAAACAGAAAATTTGCAAGAATCACTCTATAACTTCTTCACTGACTCATCTGATGTGTCATTTTCTCTCTTTCTCTTTGTGGTTTATAACACACACCATACTTTCTTATCTCCATAGTTTTCTTAACTGTGTTCTACTTGAGAAGCCCTCCCTCCTGTTCTTCACCTGGATAACTCAATTATTCTTCAACACTCACCTCACTTATTAAATAAATATCTACTTAGTAGTTTATATCTGCTAAAATATTATCAAGCGTTAAATACTAGAAAAGTAGACCTAATATAAATTTTTGTGAGATTTACATTTTTTTTTTGCAAAATAATCAGTTAATCAAGTTATAATTATTACTTCAGTACACCAAGATGAGTAGTGTGCAAAGGGAAGAACCAGGTCCTACATACATCCCCTTTGGTAACCATAGGTTTGTTTTCTATGTCTCTGAGTCAGTTTCTGTTTTCTAAGTAAGTTCATTTATATCATCTTTTTAGATTCCACATAAAAGCAATATCATGTGTTATTTGTCTTTCTCTGTGTTACTTCACTTAGTATGATAATCTCTAGGTCCATCCACGTTGCTGCAAATAGCATTATTTCATTCTTTTTTTATGGCTAATATTACACTGTATATATGTACCCCATCTTCTTTATCCATTCATCTGTCGATGGACACTTTGGTTGCTTCCATGTCTTGGCTATTGTAAATAGTGCTGCTATGGACATTGGGATGAATGCATCTTTTCAAATTACTGTTTTTGTCTTTTCTGGATATATGCTCAGGAGTGGGATTGCAGGGTCATATGGTAACTATTTTTAGTTTTTTTAAGGATCTTCCATACTGTTCTCCATAGTAGCTGCACCAATTTATATTCCCACCAACAGTGTAGGAGCATTCCCTTTTCTCAACACCCTCTCCAGCATTTATTGTTTGTAGATTTTTTGATGATGGCCATACTGACTGGTGTGAGGTGATACCTCATTGTAGTTTTGATTTGCATTTCTCTAATAATTAGTGATGTTGAGCATCTGTTCATGTGCCTTTTGGCTATCTGTATTTCTTCTTTGGAGAAATGTCTATTTAGATCTCCTGCCCATTTTTTGATTGGTATATTTGTTTCTTTGATATTGAGCTGTATGAACTGTTTGTATATTTCAGAAATTAATCCTTTATCAGTCACATCATTTCCAAATATTCTCTCCTATTCTGTAGGTTGCCTTTTCATTTTGCTTATGGTTTTCTTTGCTATGCAAAAAGCTTTTAAGTTTAATTAGGTCCCATTTTAAAATTTTGTTTTTATTTCCATTACTCTAGGAGACAGACCCAAAAAATATTGCTGAGATTTATGTCAAAGAGTGTTCTGCCTATGTTTTCCTCTAGGAGTTTTATAGTATCCAGTCTTACATTTAGGTCTTTAATCCATTTTGAGTTTATTTTTGTATATGGTGTTAGAGAATGTTCTAATTTCATTCTTTTACATGTAGCTCTCCAGTGTTCCCAGCACCACTTGTTGAAGAGAGTCTTTCTCCAGTGTATATTCTTGCCTCCTTTGTCCTAGATTAATTGACCATAAGCGTATCATTTTATTTCTGGGCTCTCTATCCTGTTCTATTGATCTGTATGTCTGTTTCTGTGCCAGTACCATACTGTTTTGAATACTGTAGCTTTGTAGTATAGTCTAAAGTCAGGGAGACTGATTCTTCATTCTTCTTTCTCATGATTGCTTTGGCTATCTGGGTTCTTTTGTGTGTCCATACAAATTTAAAATTTTTTTGTTCTAGTTCTGTGAAAAATGCCATGGTTATTTAATAGGGATTGCATTGAATCTGTAGATTGCCTTGGGTAGTATAGTCATTTTAACAATATTGATTCTTCCAATCCAAGAACACTATATATTTCTTAGAAAGGTATAATCTCCCAAGACTGAACCAGGAAGAAATATAAAATATGAACAGACCAATTACCAGTACTGAAATTGAATCAGTAATTTAGAAACTCCCAACAAACAAAAGTCCAGGACCAGATGTCTTTACAGGAGCATTCTACCAAACATTTAGAGAAAAGTTAACATCTATCTTTCTAAAACCATTCCAAAAAATTGCAGAGGAAGAAACACTTCCAAACTCATTCTACATGGCCACCATCACCTTGATACCAAAAGCAGACAAAGATATCATGCAAAAAAGAAAATTACAGGCCAGTATCACTGATGAACATATATGCAAAAGCCCTTAACAAAATACTAGTAAACCAACTGCAACAATACATTAAAAGCATCATACACCATGATCAAGTGGAAGTTATCCCAGGGATGCAAGATTTTTCAATATCTGCAAATCAATCAGTGTGATACACCACATTAACAAGTTGAAGAATAAAAACCATATGATCCCCTCAATAGATGCAGAAAATGCTTTTGATAAAATTCAACATCCATTTATGATAAAATCTCTTCAGAAAGTGGGCATAGAGGGAACATACCTCAAAATAATAAAGGCCATATATGACAAACTCACAAATAATATCATTCTCAGTGATGAAAAGCTGAAAACATTTCCCCTAAGATCAGGAACAAGAGAAGGATGCCCACTCACACCACTTTTATTTAATATAGTTTTGGAAGTCCTAGCCACAGCAATCAGAGAAGAAAAAGAAATTAAAGGAATCCAAATCAGAAAAGAAGAAGTAAAACTGTCACTGTTTGCAGATGACGTGATACTATACACAGAAAATCCTAAAGACACTACCAGAAAACTGCTAGACCTCATCAGTGAATTCTGTAAAATTTCAGGATACAGAATTAATATACAGAAATCTGTTGCATCTCTATACACTAACAACAAAATAACCAAAAGAGAAATTAAGGAAACAATCCCATTTACCGTTGCATTAAAAACAAACAAACAAGCAAAAACCCTAGGAATAAACCTACCTAAGGAGGTGAAAGACTTGTACTCTAAAAACTATAAGATGCTGATGAAAGAAACGAAGTTGACACAAACAAACAGGTGGAAAGTTGCTACATTTTTTTCTGATTAAAATTGGTACAGTTTTGGAGGATTTCGGTATATAAATACACATTTATTTTATAATAAACTCTAGAAAGTCATTCTAGCTTCTTTTTGCCCCCATGTAACTTTCCACTTGACTCACTTAATCTTCCTGAATTAACTCATTTCAAAAGAACCATGTGGAATTCTGTAATGGTGAGGTGAGAAGCTCTGAAGATTTGCCATTACGACAACTGGTGAAAATTACAAACAACACATACAAAAATTTATATAGTCCTTGAAAATTCTCCTTGGGGCATTTAGGAAATGAAGAGACATTTCTTCAAGAAAACCTACTATATTTCTAAATGAACATCAGGAGTCTGTGTCACTTGAGCCATTTCCTGCTCCCTGAGCCCCTCGGCACACTGTGAAAGAATCTCCACTCTTCTTGGCAATGGCCAAGATAATGGTGATCCCTCTCTCCAGCTATGGTATAGTCCTTTCCTGGAGGTGCAGTCCACCAGCATTTCTCATGCCATTCCAGCTCTGCGTTATAGAGACTGAATCCTAGTGAGTGCTGTTTAGAGCTCCTTTCCTCCCTCACCACCACCACCACCCTGCCACTCATAGGATGAAGCTCTACCTCAGGAATGATAAGCTGAGAATCCTGGGGCCCTAATTGCTCTTGCCTTAATGTTCTCTTAGAGTAGAGGTTCTATGCTTGTAGATCCAAGCCAAGACCAGAGGCTAATGCCCTCATTTACCTAACTACTCATAAAGCAGGGGTTTTACTGTAAGAAAAGTAAGCCATTGTCCTTGACCTCAGCTCCAGAGAGATTGCATAGAAATTTTGCTGAAGGTGGACACATGCCATAAGAATGGAGAGCTTTGACCTCTCCCCATAGAACTGACTTTGTCAAAAAGAATCTGAGGAAGTTCAAGTCTAAGGGCACTGTCAAAAATAGTGGAGATTTTAGTGGCTAACAATTAAGAGGCTCGTAGGTCCATGAGAGCAACAAACTAAATAATAGGCTATTAGTTTCACAGAGGGAATCTGGGTAATATACAGTTAAAAAGAATCCTACTAGTGTCAGAACATACTTTGAAGTCTAGCCACAAAAGCACCCCTGAAAAGAAGCCTAAATTTAATTGAATCATACCGTGGACCAATTTATGCCCTAGGCATTATCACAAAAATAGAAAGAAGCCATATTTGGTGAAGTCTAACAGTAGGTGTAACACAAACTCTGGCAGAAACTTAACAGAAATATCAAGGAGAGAGCCCAAATAGAACCACTCTCATCTCCAGGTGACTGTGCAAGCCCTATTTGCACCCTCTGAGGAATGACATCATAGGCTTCCCATATATTGTATGGGAGATAGACTTAAAAAATAGTCCAGCTAAGCCACTAAACAAGTGGGTGAAGAACCCAAGAATAATTTCCAAAGGGGTATCCAGAATTGCTGCAATATGTTACCTCAAATTTTCTATTTTCAAAAAAATGTTATTAGACATTCAAAGAAGCAGGAACGTGTGACCCATATACAGAAAAAAAAAGGCAAGTAACAAAAACTGCTTGCAAGAGGGCCCAAATGTCAGACTTGATGGACAAAGACTTCAAAGAAGCCATTATAAATATTCAATGAATAAAATAAATTATGCTTTAAAAAGTAAAGTATAATGATGTCTCATCAAATAGAGAATATCAATAAGGATATAAATCATATAAATGAACCAAATTAAAATTCAGTAGTTGAAATGTAAAATAACTGAAATGGAAAATTTACTAGAGATACTCAGCAGTAGATTTAAATTAGCAGAAGAAAGAATCAGTGAATTTGAATACAGGTCAAAAAAGATTAGGCAATCAGAAGGACAAGGAAAAAAAGCATGAAAAAATGGATAAGCCCTCAGGAAAATGTGGGACAACTTTACATGTTTCAACATACACATAATGAGACTACCAGGAGAGGAGAAAGAGAAAGAAAATAATATTTTAAGAATTAATGGCTGAAAACTTTACAAACTTGATAAAAGCATTAACCTACACATTAAGAAGTTTAACAAACTCCAAGTAGGAAAAACACCAAGAGGTCCACACCTAGACAAATCACAGTAAAAATGTTGAAAGATAAAGGTAAAGAGAAAATTTTGAAAGCAGCTAGGGACAATCAATTCATTTTGTACAAGTGAACTTGATAATATTTCTGGCTGACTTCTCAGAAACTACGGAAAGCAGAAGGTAAGGGAATACATCTTCAAAGAGCTGAAAGATATTTTATATCCAGCAAAGAAAGAATAAAAATTAATTATTCTGATTATTTAAAAAATGCTTGCAAGTTTAGAATTCAAGGGCATATCAAAGGTTCGATGTTTACAGAAATATATATTCTACATTTTTAGCTTCTTTTTAATGAGCATGTAAACCCTATTGCCACCTAAATTATAAAGGCAAATGGCTTGAACAATAAAACATAGTCTATGGACACTTTTAATTGTTAATGCCTAAGTCTACAGAGAAATGACGAGGTTTGTAATGAGACTTAATGTGGTTGTGAGAAGACATCAGAGACAGTTTCTCCTTGACAGAAACATTAAGATTTAATCGCCCAAAGCTGCTTTTGCAGCTGCTGCCAAAGCATGTTAACTTCAACGTCAGGGAGCAGGATGCTTGTCAAGACTGCAGTAAAGCAAACGGAATTGCTGCCAAGGCACTGCCTGCAGACAATGGATGATCCTCATACGCCATTTATTTTACTTCTGCATTTTTTGGTCTTGTGTTATCTATAGAACATATTGAGCCTATGTATCACTACAAAAGTACTTCTAGTGGGAAAGGATTGCTGTTAAGTTAGGAAAACAAAAAAGCAAATGCTTCTTCAGAGTTTATTGAAGCAATTCGTCAGAATTTTGCTACTGAATAAAGCAGATATTCATTTTGATAATAATATCAAAAGTTACTAAGCTTTAGAAGAACGTAAGTAAAATACTTCGATTTGAAAATGGGTAGGTGACAAAAAGGTTTCCATGGTTTATATCTAATCCTGTGTAATTTCTCAACTTCTAATTCATTATCATCATGGTAATTCAACAATTTGTTGTTTATCTATTAAATTAGGTTATGAGTGGGTGTGTGTTCTGATGCTTATTCATGCTGTAAGGATGGAACAATAGAGACAGAGTTGACAAATGGGACAAAAGAGGGAGATTTTCTCAGTATTGAAAAATGACTTTAACTTTGGATTTCCCAAGGGGTTCACCTTGATACATTATTATGTTTACAGGAGTGGAATTATGTGAAACTTTGGCATTCAAGTAATCACTGTAGAAGTTATCTTTTTATCTGTTACGAATTTATAAAATAGTAATTATACTAACAGTTACCAAGTATTAACAGTTAAGATGTGTTCATTATAAAAGACACTTGATATACTACCTCACTTAATTCTCATAGTGATCAAAATAAGTAGATACTACTATTCCATTTTCTGTATTAACAAACTTTGACTCAGAGAGTTAAATAATTTCTTCAAGGTCACATAGCTAGTAAATGACCAAGCCAATATTTATACATGGATCTCTCCATTTTTTAAACTTATGATTTTTCCTTTATACACCCCACATTCTTCTAATTCCTGTGGCAGATACTGTCTCTCATTGACTGTTTTCTTCACACTTTTTCACCATTTTTTAGAAAAAAATGAATAAGTTCATGGTATCTGTACATTAAGATTCAAATCATATTGCTTTATGTCAATGAGTCTCTGAAGTGGGTTGAAGAGGGAGGAAACACTGAAGATCTGTTTAGTGTTAATGAATAAAGTGCTATAAGGCCGTTTCTAAGGTTGGCTTGGCATCTCGGAGTGTAAGGAGACACTGCTGGCTGACTTTGTATCATAGGTGCCAAACCCTAGCAGTAGTATTAAACATCCTAGCTCTTGTTTTTTTATAGTTCTTGAAAGGAGCCTCTGGGTTCCTAGATGATAGCTCCCAAAGATCTGGTGGTTGCCAGATCATCTTTAAGACAACTCTGGCCCCTCTAGGAACAAACCACTGTGTAAAAATAGAGGCTGCCAGGGGATTTTCCCAAAGCAACGTCAGACCTGCCAATCAGCTCCAGCCCTGGGCGTCCATGTCCACTTCCATGAGGTCAGCTGTCATAGATTATTCACAAAAATGAATCTGCAATGACTTCCTCATTCTTTACCCTATTTTTTAATTACCTCCCCCTTCTTCTAACTTCTTATCTTATTTATCTTGTTTTTCTTTCTCTTCTTCCTTCTGTTGGTATCTGTAAGACCTTCACTCTCTTTCCCATTCAAAATTATCTAAAAATAAAGATAGGGAATGATCAGATAAAGAGGAACTTTCTATGAAGCCCACTGTGAATTAAAAAAATTTAAATATCGATCTATCCGATTTGATCAGGAAAAAATAATCTGAAGAGCAACATTTAATTTTTACATGTATAGAATGTAAAGCATATTATTTTTTAAACTTTCAGTTAAGTTACATTAAGCTAAAATTAAATCATTATATTGATCAATAATTCTGTTCAGGAAAACCACAAAACCACACATCAGAATCAAATAGGATCTTTGTTTAAATCTTTACCCTAAGTGAAAATGAGACAGTGGCTTATAATTGAAGTATTTGCCAGCAGGGAGAAAAAAAAGAATCCCTCATATCAGTGAGCCCCAGAGACCAGAATGTAAAAGTATTACGCTGCTGTCTCTAATATGTTAAAAAACTACCATGAGGAAAATTTTTTCCACCCGTTATTTCAACAGCTTCTAAGTATCTACTCAATTTGCAGCCTCAGCAAGGTGATAACTAGCAAATCTGTCCATCCTTAGCCTGAAAAAAAAAAATGGTCACATAAGATATTGACTTAATCATATTTTAGGTGAATCCATTCAAATGCCTATTTTGGAAACATTTTGGAATTTCCAGTGTTAAAATTTGCTTGATTTTGGCAAAGAACATTTAATTTATTCAATGGTGCTACTAGTTTTCACAGTTCTCATTGCTGTAGTCTGGAAAGAATGTTTTGTTTTTTTTTGCGGTACGCGGGCCTCTCACTGTTGTGGCCTCTCCCGTGGCGGAGCACAGGCTCCGGACGCACATGGCTCACGGGCCCAGGCGCTCCGCGGCATGTGGGTTCTTCCCAGACCAGGGCACGAACCCGTGTCCCCTGCATCGGCAGGCGGACTCTCAACCACTGCGCCACCAGGGAAGCCCAAGAATGTGGTTTTTCAGCCAGGAGAATTTGGATTTGATTCCAGGCTCCAGCCCTTACATCCTGTACAATTCAGGCCACAACTCTTAACTTCTCCGAGCCTCAGTAACTTCATCTATAAAATATAGAAAACAACATGTAAACTCTGATTAAGGTTGAAATAAGATATTGCATATGCTGGGCTTGGATATAGTATGTGTTTTATATGTATCGATTTTCTCATTGCTTTCAATCGACCTCTTCATAAAAATAGATACTTAATGACATAATATACTGTATAAACACAATAATTTGTAAGAACTTATTATTAAGATCTTTGTGTATTTTAAATATTGTTATGTAACAGAAGCAAAAAAGGATATATTAATATTTCTTACTTTACATATATAAAAACTCAGACATTATCAGATGTGAAGTGCTGAGGGAAATTCCACAAGTCTTGCTATTATGTTAAATCTTATTTGAGTAATTAAATACATGCACACACACGCACTCACAAGATCTTACCAATTTACCTAGCTGAAGGTATAAAAAAAATAAATGAATCTACATGTGGTAGGCAGAATAATGCCCTCCCCCATTTATCTACATCCTAATCCCTAGAACCTGAGAATATGTTTCCATACATGTCAAAAGGGACTTTGCAGACTTGGTTATCAAGGACTTTGAGATGGAGGGATTATCCTTGATTATCCGTATGAGACCAATCAAATCACATAGGTCATTTTTGAATTGTAATATCACTTGGGACAACAATTTTTACCTCCCAGATATTGTAAATAATATTATTTCATAATTTACAATTTGGATATGTATCCACACTTTGGGGGGCAGTATAATACACTGAACATCTTATTTACTAATTCTCAAGTGTAAAGAAAATGTATCCACTTCACGGTGACGGCCACAGTCCAAACACTGGGTCAGGGGATAACACTTTCCATCCTCTCTTTGGAGAATCCTGGGACTCTTGGTGTTTGGGCTGGCGTCACTTGGTAAGTGCAAACGAGATTGACACTAGTGAATTCAATGTGGTACAGATACACTGTTTAGTGCTTAAGACCTCCCTCCTGTGAGGAAGAAAATGTGTTTATGCAAGGATTCCTTAAGGAATTATATCTCCAACGAGGAGGAAAAGAGCTAGAAGAAGAACAACAAAACAAACAAGGCCCGACCTAGGATTTAGTAAAGCAATGTCTTTATTAAGAAGTAAAAAAAGTAAAGAAATGTCAAAATGTGGATCATTGAATTGTTGATCTTAGCCCAGAAACTAAAGGCACTGGGGTAATATAGAGAGATAGTCTTCCATGGAGAATGGCCTTTCTGAATATGCCTCTCAAGCAGCAGATTCTATGGTGTTTTAGTGCACTTAAAATATAAAAACATTTGGCAGTTCTGTGAGAGCACCTTATTCTAACATGCCCTCGTAGGTTTCATTTCATGAATTTTCTTCATCTTACCTCTAAGGAGTCTTTTCATGAGATATTTGCACTGGACATGCAAGGTAGATCCAAGCAGAGTGAGAGAGAGAGAGGTCCAAGAGAGTAAGAAGAGAAATGGAAAGCTGAGTTGAAGAATCTTCAGGAACACTCATGTGTAATTATTTATACTTATTATGATGCATAATATCATTAATGTTTTATACTTTACAAATACAGTCTTATATGTCCTTTAATCTTAAATTTTCAGGGATTTTTTAATAATAAAGTGCATAGCATGCATAAAGATAATTTTATTACCTGTACCCTAAATACCAGTTCAACTTCATCTCTTACCACATGCTTCTCATCCTAAATGCTTAGAGTTTAAAGTAATTTGCAGTTCACTAACAAATCTCTTTATGTGCTGTTCCCTCTGTCTGCAATGATCCCTTTCCCTCTTACCATCTGGAAAGCATCTCTACTCCTTTATGACTTAGGTTTTCCCTCCTGTGAGAGGCCATCTACCCTTAAGCTTCTGTTTCCCTGTACAAATTTTTAACTCTGTATATACAGCCATCAAACATTTTGCAATATTGTATCATGTCATAGTTATAGATATGCTCGTTGGCTTCCTACTGGAAACCACTGTGGGTGTGGATAACATGATTTTTGTAGTACTTTTTATTTATTATTTATTTATTTATTTGGCTGTTCTGGGTCTTAGTTGCAGCATGCAGGATCTTCACTGAGGCATATGGGATCTTTAATTGTAGCATGCAAACTCTTAGTTGTGGCAGGCATGTGAGATCTAGTTCCCTGACCAGGGATCGAACCCGGGCCCCCTGTGTTGGGAGCAAGGAGTCTTAGCCAGTGGACCACCAGGGAAGTCCCTATAGTACTTTTTAAATGTTTGTTGCTCAAGGCTGAATAAGTACATTATTGTTAGAGAATGAATGGATAAATTTTTTACTAACAAGGGAAAATAATGGAGGAAAGTTGTCATGAGTCTTGGCCAAACTAAAAGTCAAATGTCAGAGCCCAATCGTCATTGACTTTTAGTCAGAATTGAATAATAGTAAACTCATTGTCCTTAGGATGCTTAGTATATGGAGGCAGCTGAGAGTCACTTTAATAATAATAACACAAATAACTTGCTTTTGTCCCCATATGTCTGGGGAAATTCTCCAGCCTCCTCTGGCATCTGAGCCCAAGTATTTCTCAGTCATTCCTGGGGATAACCCACTTGGGCTCTCAACCTTCTTTAAGTTTACCTTGACACTTCTACTCTGATCTTCCTCTCCTGCTCCAGCTTCCCCTTGGCAGTATCTTCTGCTCATAAATACGCTTGTGGGTGCCTCACTTCTGCCATTCCTGATGGTCCCTACCATGTGAAGTCACCGAGAATATTGGCTCCAAAATGTCCCAAAGCCATAATCTTCAAGTCTCAGAGAGGTGCCGTGGTAAGAATGAACTCTCAATTTTTACTCCATTCTGTTGCTTGAGCACTCTAGGCAGAACGATTATTCCTATTTCTCCCCCATATCTCAAAGAGTTCTCCAGGAAACAGTGCTTTCAGTCTCTGCTGTTCTTGACATGGGCTGAAAGAATAAGAAAAAGAATAGTCCAGGAAGGTGAGGAAAGTTAACACTCCAATGGTCTCTTTTCTTGCCCAGTAGAGACCTTGAGTTGCTATAATAAAGTATCATAGACTGGGTGACTTAAAGCAACAGAAATTTATTTTCTCTTATTTTCAGGGGCCAAAGTCCAAAATCAAGGCATCAGTAGGGCCATGCTCCCTTTGAAGGCACTAAGGAAGGCTCTGTTCCAGATCCCTCTCCTAATTTCTGAGAGCCTCAGATATTCTTTGACTTTAGATTCTTCATTCCAATCCTCCTTCTTCCCAAGATATTCTCCCTGTGGGTCTTCACATTGTCTTTCCTCTGTGTTTGTGCCTAAAGTTCCCCTTTTTATAAGGACACCAGTTATATTGGGTTAGGGTCCTCTCTCATGACCTCATCTTAACCTAGTTAACTCTGCAAAGAACCTATTTCCAAAGGTCACATTCTGACTTACTGGGAGTTAGGTGTTCAACATATTTTTCTTAGGGGACTCAATTCAACTTATAATGTTTTCCAAACATTCTCCCCTTTCCCTAAAACCACAAAGACCTTCATGTCAGTATATCTCAAGGGGCCTACAAGCACAGGCCCCAGATAGCCACAAAGGGATTTGAATCTTCCTTGGCCTCAGCCAAGTATTAATCTGTTGGAATATTTAAATAAAAGTAATCTCACTCTTTCACACATTCTCTGTGTGAGAAAAATAAACTATTGTAATAAATCACCAATGTCTACATTCTATATGTACCAGAAAATCTTTGCATGAAATGAAAGAGATTGATTAGAATGAGGATGTGAGCAGGAAGGGCTATTTAGGGTGGGGAAATACATACAAAACAAAGCTCACCATGTGCAATGGGGTGCTTAGGATTCCCCAAAGACATCTGAAATGTAGTTGACATGATTTTATTTTCTGAAGAATGTTCGAGTTTTATCAACATTTTACTGCTACAAATACTTTGCATTAATTTCCTATTGGAAATAATATCATTTTTATGTTCCTTCCTTTATTCTAATAATTTTATGGTTAAATGTCATAAATTCTGTGTTTAATTCATCTGGAATTGATTTGGGGTTAGGATTTTGTTGTAGCTTTTCCATATGTCTACTGTTTCCCACCAAAAATTATTAAGTAATTCATATTCTTGCTACTCACTTAAAATGCCATCCAGAAATATAATATATTGTTATATATTTGGATATCTATTTCTGAACACTATTATATCCCTTTGACGTGTTTGTCTAGGGCTGCACTACTAGCAATTTGTTTCTAATTGCTCCATAGCACTACCTGTTTTCTAAATTTGCCAGTATCTTTGTGCACACTTTTCTATACGAATTTTAGAATCAACCAGTTAAAACACATGTGTGTGTGTAATTCTATTGGTACTTTTAATAAGATCTCATCAAAATTATAGAATAAAGTAAATGGAATTGAGCAGCTTTATAAAATATTTTCACATATTCCAAAAATAGGCTTTATTTTTTCCTCTCCACAAATTACCTTCTGAAGCAGCCACAGCTTAGAAAGATAATGTCAAAACTAAGGTGATTTTTTTTTTAAAAAGACCCAGCCAAAATAAGGTGTGAATTTGTCATACTGTTAAAATGAAATTGGTAAAATGTATCGCCTTCCAGTTTACTTTTTTGAGTTTCAGAGTAATTGAACATTTTGCTTTATTATATTTAAAATAATTTCTAGGTGTGAGCAGCAAGACTGACTATAATTCCAGTTTTTATTTGGTATGGACAGACTTGATAAACTGGAGACCCTGAAACAGGATTACCCAAACTGTAGTGTCAGGATTTTAGCTGTACCAGAGGCCTTTATGTGCTACACATAATTTGTATAAAGTTTTATATGTGCAAATTGGGTACATAAATAGTCTTCATTTTTCTAAGGGAATGCAACAAATGTAGCATCGTGAATAAATATAACTTTTATAATAAAAAAATCATCTCATACAATCATCTCCTTCATAGATATCATTCATATTTTGTTTCTAAGTATTTTAACTCTTTGTTTCCTATGTCAGGTGATTATTCATTTCAGTTCTCCCACTGGTTGTTTATATCAGGGGTCCCCAACGTGGCCGCACAGCAGGAGGTGATCAGTGGAGGAGCCAGGGAGCGAAGCTTCATCTGCCGCTCCCCGTCGCTCCCCATCGCTCGCATTACCGCCTGCACAATCCCACCGCCCCCCATTCCTGTCCGTGGAAAAACTGTCTTCCACAAAACTGGTCCCTGGTGTCAAAAAAAGTTGGGGACCACTGGTTTATATGCTTTATTTCTTGTGTTCCTTTTTCTTCCCCTACCACTCACTTCTAAAGCCTTTTGGTGAGGAACAGCAAGGTAGGTGTCCTTGGAAGGATGCAGGACCCATGCAAGATGAGGATAAGATCATACCAGGGGCTGGACTGGCATGGGACATTGGAGCCAAAGCAGAGTGAGGTGTTCTTCTAGGTCTAGGATAGGGGATAGGGTGCAGGCTGTCCAGGAAAGTGCAGGAGGTTATCCAGGCCAAGGGAGGGGTTTGCAGCAGAGATGGGAGCTTAGTTCTAGTCAAGAATATTGATCAAATGAATTAAACAGTAGGGTAATGGAAGCAGGTTTCCTTCTCATGGTGGGAAAACATAAGGAGAAGGAGAAAAGAATATGTCAGTATTTTATGTATAGGTTTATTTACTTGTAAATGTATAGATAAAAATACCCCTTAGCTTTCTCCACTGAGAGGACTTAGGAAAAGCAACACTCCAAGTACAAGCTGTGCATGAAATATATTATTATATCAAAAGGCAGGGAGATGCTCAAAGAATGAAGGGCACATGTCAGCAAGACTCAGAATCCAGATGGAGTGAATTCTTTCTGGGCAAACTGATGGATATTTGAGACTGTTTGGAAATATCGCTTATTTTATACTGCATTTTAATCTTATTTTAAGAGACCTTCACCTGCATAGAAATGAGAAAACACTTGTGTAAATGTATTCATTTTGGAAAAATTTCTTAAAATTGTTTAACATAAACTTCTTTTTGGATCATTCCTCTAGATATGGAAATAGTTTCATTGTGTTGATAACCAGAGATCTTTTGTAAAGACATATTACCTTTTTCTGGACAAATGTGAAACACAAAGAAAAAACTTCTCATTCCACAAAAGCATCAGTGGCAGCTCCCTTTGCTGTCCGAGTTAGCTGCAGAAGGGAGGGGGACTAGAGGGCATCCCTTAAAGCCTCTTTGCATGTCAAACACTCTTGATGTACAGTGCATGTTTTGGGTGCTTTAATATAGATTATCAAGTCATATCTGGTTGTCATTACTGAATAGCATTTATTAAAAGTCACCAATGAAAACTCATGGAGTATTTTTCTGCCAAACAGCAGCACTACAAACCATACTTTCTTTGCATCTTCACATTCAGTTCTTGTCCCATAGTCATTGTTCACCAAATGCTTACAAATTAACCATGGACCAAATTTTTGCTAATAGTACCCTCAGAATATGTTTATTGGAGTTGAAAGGCAGGACATAAAAAGGCAGAAGCTCTCAGGGCATAGTCAGCAAAGTATTTTGAGCTCAACAACTGGCTTTCTGGATCATAAAGAAAATGTAAGGAACTTGACTAACAAGGTGGGTGGCTGCATGGAAATGAGAAGCCCGCTATCAATCACCCAACCACTACTGTTAAAGTAATATGAAACACTTTGCTTTTAAACAAAGAAATTAATACCAGGCCTATTTCAAGACAATCCATCCAAAATTTCTTGTTATCTAATCTAGTAGTCCTGGACTAAGCTTATACACAAGCGGAGATAGTGTTTTATCACCAACATCTTTGCCTTGCATGAATCAACATACTAAGTCATTCTCATACAGTGATATCCCCTGTTCTTCCTAACATATTATCAAGGCTTCTGCCATTTGCAAAACTTGGTTTCACAGTTTGTGCTATCGTGTGTGTTCTTTGTGCTATTGTTAAACTGTTTGCCTGAAGTCAGTTGTGAAGTAGGCAAATAGTGTAAATGTGTAAGTGGAAGCTGGGAGCAGAATATATACAGTTGGTCTGTCTCTTTAAGATTCTTTCAAAGTAAGTAGAGATTTTAATGGGAATTCTTTCCGAGTGCAGTGAGAGAACATCCGTCTTCCCTTCATCTTCATAACCACAGGGTTAAGCTCAGCAGCTAGTCTTAATTATTCTCTGCCCTGGAAAGGCTCACTGTTTCTGTTCAAGCACAGGCCAAGGGGCGGGGAGATGTGGTACCAGTGGGAAAATTCTGTAACATTCATAAAAAAGTACAAGAATAATAGTAATCTGCTATGAAAACTTGTGTCCAAAGTCGGCTGATTTAGTAAGTTTTACATGCCCCGAGTTCAAAGAAAATAGAGCAAGAGAAAAAGAATACACTGTAGATTTTGTTTCTCTATCAACTGCACCATGTAAAGAAACTATAAAAGTTTATCATCTGCTAAGTTTTCCCCTTTGACTGAAATGTAAACCCAGCTTTACGTTACAGTGTGTTGTGAGTTGCTGGCTCCAAAACGTTGGAAAGTGAAGGAAGTACAGTGAGGGGACAGCACTTTGCTTGTGGCACAAACTGTGTTTCAACAACTTTCCCTTTGCCAAGAGCCACCTCGAGTGGCTGGCGATGCTTGAATACGCACAGACTGAGAAGATCTGTAACTTCCATCCTAACACTTCCTAGGAGTCAAAGTTTCATCTGTAAGAACAGAGTCTAAAAAAAAAAAAGAAAGCTGGCATTTAAAAGTCAGGACATGAGCAAATCCAAAATTTAATATTAAAATATCACTAGCTAGGATAAGCTGTCTGCTTTTTCCATTTGTGATGACAGATGCACATGAACTCATAGCCGTGTGCAATACTTATTTGAGAACAGTTCTATCAAAGTTAGAGACTCATTCAGTCATTTAACAAAAATGTTAAAAGTGTACTATGGAATACAGCACAATGCTGTATATTGTAGGACACCATGCTGGTGCGGTCCTCTGTGAAATGGAAGACTAAACTACCCAGTCAGATTAAAGATTAAACATTATTATTGCCATAAAATGCAATCAGAGCCTGGCTGAGGTAACACTGTAGTAGCAGTGGTAGTAGTGTTAATAATAGAAATAACTGTGATTACTACCATTTATTAAGTAACCATCATAAGCCAAATATTGTGCTACATCATTTAATTTGTCTCATTTAATTATCAAATAAATATGTGTGTCCAGCTTCCTAGCTTGCTTGGGGTGTAGTGTAATCAATGTCACCCCACAGTGGTACCGCAAATCCTCAGTGTACCCAGAGTAGCATCAAGACCAATTTCTCATGGCTTAATCCTTTATTACGGCACAGAATACCTCTTGGCATTCAAGCAGGCATGCAGGTAGGTACTCTTTATTCTCCTAGCTCTCTAGGAATGCGGGCATTCACAAAATACCAAAGGATTTCTCATCCACGTTCTTGAGGACACAGAAACTGCCCTTGCTACACCATTACCTCCCACGAGGATAGAGCAGGAGATTAGCAGGCTTGCGAATGTTGTGACAGAAACTTGAAGCTGCCCCAAGGAAGCTGTGATACCAAGTTAAGGTCAGGCTCCAAAGTATGCAACCCTTCAAGGATGGAGCCCTAGCTCTGGCTGCTATGGGTGGTCTAGGTACATTCTGTGACAGTCCTTCAGAGATAAGCCCCAGTGGGGTACCTCTTTCCTCTGCTGATCCTGAAGTCTTATTAGCACAAAGGACAGACACTCACAATCACCCCTGTTCCCCTTGTTTTTTCTAGCTCTTACAGCTGCCATCATTGAAACCCGGGCACATACCTCAGCTGTGGGGGGATGAGAATGGATATAGTGGGATTAGTTAAGTGAAGTGGCCTATATTTTCTGGGAAGAAAACAAAAAAGATTTACTGATTGGAGTCATAAACAACTGCTTCTCAGGTTAATATTGACATCCAACACACTACAAGATTGTTACCTTATTTAGGAAACTAAAGCATAATGGTACTTTCCCAAATTTTATTCAATCACTTTAACATAGTTTATACAATCAGAACATAAATCTAATGCCTAAGAAATAGTACTATCCTTTTTTTGCATGCTAATAAAGATATAGTAAAGGAATCTATCTTAATTCTTAATTTGAGTGATAAATTATTAATTCAGTGTTTTCAGAGGCCCTTGAGCCTCTGTAGCATGTATCCTTCAATAATTTTCAAAGTTTGTCATTTTGATCTCTGGCAGGACAGGCTTAGACAGAAGCAGAATTGATAGTTATCTCATACTTAGAGTTTGAAACGTGTTACAAACAGCATACCAACCCTGGATCCATCAGAAATATCTTGCCCATTAAACAAAGCTCTTTTGTTGCCAGGATCAGAAATCCAACTCAAACCAGCAAGCAAAAGGGAAGGAAGTTTATTGTCTTCTTAACTAGGAAGTCCAGGGGTGATTCAGGCACAACACCCAGATTCACAAACATGTGATTGATTTCTCTCTCTGTCTCTCTCTCTGTATCTGTGCACACACACATACATACAGACACAGATAGATACACACAGACAGGCACACACACACCTTAATGTGCCAGCAATGTTAATGCTGTTGCTATTCTCATTCAGTTCTTATGCAGACAGGTTTACTTAACACCGGTGGTCCCGAAGGCTCGGGAATAACATCCGTCCAAGGTTGTTATTGGATAAACAACCAATATAAAGGATATATGGGAAGTAATATAAAGGAAATATAAAGGAAAAATATTCTCCGTAACATCCATTTATGTTTCTTACAAGATGCTGAATTGAAGCAAGCTCCCTCCTATATGATCTACATTTGAGGAACTAGAGAGAACAGATTAGAGAAAACTGTGAGACAACACTAAGGGGAACAAAAAAGGTAGTTTGAAGTGTTTTGTGTTGGGCTGCAGGGAGCTGCAGCGGCCTCAGGCAGGGGGTGCATTAAAAAAAATAGTAAGGCATGGGCTTCCCTGGTGGCGCAGTGGTTGAGAGTCCGCCTGCCGATTCAGGGGACGCGGGCTCGTGCTCCGGTCCAGGAAGATCCCACATGCCATGGAGCGGCTGGGCCCGTGAGCCATGGCCGCTGAGCCTGCGCGTCTGGAGCCTGTGCTCCGCAACGGGAGAGGCCACAACAGTGAGAGGCCCGCGTACTGTAAAAAAAAAAAAAAAAAAAAAAAGTAAGGCAGTTGAAAAGTTGCTCTCAGTTCTTCTCGTTGTTGCCTTGGGTTGTGCAGTGCCTGGCTATTTTGGGGGAACTGGTGCCAACGCTCAAACTGCTGTGTAGGACACCTGGGAGAGTATAATCAGGGAAGTAGGGAAACCTTGTTTGAGAAAGGTTTGGCAGAAACTTTTCCTAAGAGATCTGCTCCAACCCCTATTCCCCATTCCCTGGCCATCACAAGAAAGATTTAATAAAAGAAGGACTTCTTCCAGTGCTGTTTCTTTCTGACTATTCTACATATTTGGCATTTCATTTTGTAGACTTAAATTTCTACACAAGGTCTACTAGGACTTGGATTGTGAATGCATTGATTTGATAGATCAATTCGGGGGGAAAGAGACATTTAACAATAGTGCGCCCTTAGACCCAGAAACAAGATATGTCTCTCTCTTCAGGTTTCTTTTTTTTCAAAACATTTTTTCCAGTAACGTTTTGTAGTTTTTACTGTATAGTTCTTGAAAAGCTTTTGTTATATTTAGTATTTCACATTTTAATGTTATAGAAACTGGTACTGTTTTTAGATTTCAAATTTCTTATTGTTTGTAGCTACTATATATAAAATAAATGGCATTTTGTACATTCTATCCCACAACCTTGTAAAACTCACTTGTTAGTTCAGGTAGCTTTTTTGTAGATTCCATAAAGTTTTCTACATAAAAAATTATATTGTCTACAAATAAAGGCATATACTTCTTTCTTCCCAATCTGGGTGCCTTTTTAACAATTTTTAAAAGGGGAACCCTTGTATACTGTTGGTGGGAATGTAAATTGGTGCAGCCACTATGGAGAATAGTATCAAGGTACCTCAAAAAACTAAAAATAGGACTATCATATGATCCAGCAATTCAACTGCTGGGTATATATGTGAAGAAAATGAAAACACTAATTTGAAAAGAAACATGCACCCCAGTGTTCATAGCAGCACTATTTACAATAGCCAAGATATGGAAGCAAACAAGTGCCCATTGACAGATGAATGGATAAAGAAGATGTGGTATATCTATACAAGGCAATATTACTTAGCCATAAAAAAGAATGAAATATTGCCATTTGCAGTAACTTGGATGGACCTAGAGAAAATTAGACTTAGTAAGACAGAGAAAGACAAATATGTGGAATCTAAAAAAAAGTAAAACAAATGGATGTATATAACAAAACAGAAACAGACTTACAGATATAGAAAACAAACTAGTGGTTGCCAGTAGGGAGACGGAAATGGGGAGGGGTGAGATGGGGGTATGGGATTAAGAGATACAAAGTTCTTTGTATAAAATAAATAAGCAATAAGGATATATTATACAGCACAGGGAAATATAGCCATTATTTTGTACTAACTCTAAATGAAGTATAATCTATAAAAATATCGAATCACTATGTTGTACACCTGAAACTAATATAATATTATAAATCAACTATACTTCAATTTTTAAAATTGTTTAATTTTTTTCCTTTTTTGTTGCGGTGAGAACACAATGTGAGATCAAACCTGATAATGAACATTAAGTGTACAATAAAATAATCTTAATTTAGGCACCATCTTGTACAGCACAGCTCCAGAATTTATTTACTTTGCATAACTAAAACTTTATACCTATTGAACAACTCCTGATTTATTTTTCCCCCATCCCCCTGACAACCATTGTTCTACTTTGTGCTTCTATGAGTTAGACTATTTTAGATATCTTGTGTAAGTGGATTCATGCAATATGTGTCCTCCTGTGATTGGCCTATTTCATTTAGCATAATATCCCCCAGGTTCATCCATGTTGTTGCATACAGTAGGATTTCCTTCTTTCTTTTTTTTTTTTTTCGGTACGCAGTCCTCTCACTGTTGTGGCCTCTCCCGTTGCGGAGCACAGGCTCTGGACGCGCAGGCTCAGCGGCCATGGCTCACAGGCGCAGCCGCTCTGCGGCATGTGGGATCCTCCCCGACCAGGGCACAAACCCGTGTCCCCTGCATTGGCAGGCGGACTCTCAACCACTGCACCACCTGGGAAGCCCCTCCTTCTTTCTTTTTAAGGCTGAATAATATTCCATTGTATGTATATGCCACATTTTCTTTATCCATTCATCCACTGATGGGCATTTAGATTGTTTCCATATATCTTGACTATGTAAACAATGCTGGAAAGAACATGGGAGTACAAATATTTCTTAAAAATCTGTATGGAAACCTCCATACTGTTTTCCATAATGACAGTACCATGTTACATTGCCACCAACAGTGTACAAGTATCCAACTTCTCCATGTCCTTGCCAGTACTTTCCATCTTTCTTTTTCTTTCATTTTGATGATGTACATCCTAACAAGTGTGAGGTGATATCTCATTAGTGTGGTTTTGATATGTGTTTCCCTGATGAATAGTGATATTGACCAACTTTTCATACACATGTTGGTCATTGTATCTTTTCTTTGGAAAAATGTCTATTCAGGTCTATTGATCACTTTTTAATCTTAGCTTTCTGCTATTGTTTTAGAAGTTTGTTACATATTTTAGATATTAATCCCTAAGAGATTTAGGGCTTGCAAATATTTTCTCTTATTCCATATGTTGCCTTTTCGTTTTATTGATTTTTTTTCTTGCTGTGCAGAAGCTTTTTAGTTTACGTAGTCCCACTTGTCAATTTTTGCTTTTGTTGCCTGTCCTTTTAGTGTTATATCCAAGAAATCATTCCCAAGACAAATGTCAAAGGGTTTACCAACTACGTTTTCTTCTAAGAGTTTTGTAGTTTCAGGTCTTACATTTAAGTCTTTAATCTATTTTGAGTTAATTGTGTGTGGTGTGAGATAAGGGTCAAAATTCACTCTTTTGCATGTGACTGTCCAGTTTTCCCAGCACCATTTGTTGAATACTTTCTCCATTGTTTCTTAGCTAATAGCCAAGAAACCCCATTGTATTCCTGGCTCTCTTGTCGAAGAAAAGTTGACCTTAAATGCATAGGTTTATTTCTGGGCTCTCCTTTCTGTTTCATTGGTCTATATGTCTGTCTTTATTCCAGTACCATACTGTTTTGGTTACTATAACTTTGTTATATATTTTGAAATCATAAAGTGTGATAATTCCAGCTTTGTTCTCTCTCAGGATTGTTTTAGCTATTTGGGATCTTTTGTGATGCCGTGTGAATTTTAGGATTTTTTTTCTATTTCTGTAAAAAAATGTTATTGAGATTTTGATCCTAATTCTTACCTTAGTGTGCTGTCTAAAACCACCAGTACAATGTTAAGTAGAAGTGTTGAAAGGAGATATTTTTGACTTGTTCCTAATTTTAGGAGAAAGCATTCAATTTTTCACCATTGAGTGATGTTAAATGTTGGTTTTTGTACATGGTTCAAGAAGTTCCCCCCTATTCCTAGCTTTCAGAAATTATTTTTAAAAGATTTTGGATTTCGTTAAATAATTTTTCTGAGTTTATTGAGATGATCATATAGTTTATTAATATGATTAACTTTTGAATATGGTGAATTACATTGATTTATTTTGGAATATTAAACCATTACTGGGATAAGTCCTTCTTGGTGATAAGGTGATTTTTATATATTTTAATGGTTCCCTTCCCTTCCTGTACTCTGTGTATTCTTTCTGGTGCAACTATCAGTTTGATATTGAACTTTTGGGATTAATATTCTAATTTTCTTAGTTCTTTGATGCTAGTTTAGATTTATTTTGAGAAAACTCCTTTACTTTAACTTCCAACCCTAAAATTATGTCATTTAAAAAAAATCCATCTATCTTATTTTTAATTTCTAAGAACTGTTTTATTATTACATTATTAAAAGTATCTGTATTTTCCCTTTTGATGTTTTATTGTGTTGCCTGCATCATCTCAATTTACTTTATGTTTCTGTTCTATTTGTTTGATTTTGTCACAGTATTTTATTGTGAAGAGTTTTCTAAAATGTTTGATATTCATTTTTGTCTGTTTATCTTTAATAATGAGGTGATTATAAGCTGACTGATGCTCTCTATGCATGGGTGGATCTTGCAGACTGGTGTATTTGACCAGAAACCCTAGCTCTTTTTTGAGCAATCCCTAAATATTAGTAACCACGTGTCTTTCTTCTGGGGCTGTTTAAGTTCCTTAGGGGAAAAAAATCTTCTAATCTCATGCTGAAAAGTAAACTCTTACCTAGCAGCAATCTTTGGGCCAAGTGGCACAGGCAGAAGGCCACCGGCAATTGAATCTCACTATTCAATATGGAAAGTTCATATAGTTATGTTTTGGCATGGTCACCTAGTTCACATCTTGCTATGTTACATATTCCCTGGACTGGAGTATCTCTTGCTCACTATCTTCAGAGGGCAAACCTTAATATCCCCCCCAAATTTAGGGACAGACAAGTGCCTACCTGGATTAGATATGTGGGGAGACCCTGGTGCCTAACTGGTCTAACTGTACTTTCTGAACTTTGAAACAATTCCTTTTTTCAGTACAACATTTACCTTCAGGAACTTTTATTAAAATTATCACGACTGCCTTTTGGAACTAAAGCAATATTAAGATTATTGACATAATTTTTCTATTGATCTTTTCCTGAGACCAAAGGTAGAAGGTGTATTTCTGATTAGTAGTTCTCTATTTATCTAATTCTTCCTTTTCCATACAGTCTCCAACTCTGTACCTCCAAGGTCATTCCACAATTTTCCTTGGATTCTTCTCACTGACAGTGAAGACAACATTTATGTTTTCATGTTTAGTGAACTCAGGAATTTAACCTTCAATCTCAGTTCCTCTGAACTTGTACTTTATTTTATTTCTTAATAGTATCAGAATTCATCAAATGCAGTACTACTTTTCTTCATATAAATCTAGAAAAATAATAACTTAAATTCACATAATGCTTTACAGATCTTAAAATATTTTTCAGCTGTATTTTTTCATATTATTACCATGATAACCCCTATAATATTGAGAATAGTTTTAGGTATTTTCTTCTTTCTTCCAGATGGAAATATAAAGACTCCTTAACAATCACAAGCACACTAAGTGGTAAAACCAGGATCCAACATGTATTCCTTATCTTTACCTGCTTTTTCTACTGGAAAAACTCTAGAAGATAAGCCATGCATTCTTATAACAGGTAGATCTAGGTGGCTTATTAAAATCTCCTTTTTGGCAGAAGTCAAAACTGTGTATGTTCTGTCTGGTATCTCACAATGACCCCTGGGTAGGCTGCATATTTTATGTCGTCATCTCTAAAATGATAACTTATCCCACAATGGTTAAAAACCTTTCTTTCTCTGATTAGTCTCCAAACACCAGACCTGAGTTTCTCCTTTGGAACTTCCTAGTGTCTTAAGCCTGAAAGGGACACTAACTCCCTTGTTACTTGGGTGCTCACCCAGCCCAGGGATTGTTTCAATAGCCTATCCTGGCATTGCTGTTCTCCTTCTATCCCCACAGATCATATCAGTTATTCCCCAGAGATCTTCCAATAGGCTTTGGGAGCACACAGATAATATCCTGGAAAGGTTCACGTGTAAATGACACAAATGCCATTTACATTTCAAATAGTTGTGATCCCTGTCCTCAGGAATAGAGCTTGTATGACTTTCAGTTATAAGTCATTTGGGAATAAGTTACTCCTCAGGAACTTAAGTTGTCAATAACAAAGCAATGTATTTTGACTCAGATTTCACCGAGGCAAGCGATAAATTGAAAATAGGCTATTCTATTCCATTACCTGTGAATAGCTCATGATCATGTCTTAGAGTCTTGAAAAATGATGTCCCTTTTTTAGTCACTTCAGCTTTTCTATAATTAAATAGTATCTAGTTGATAAAACTAAAAAGTATAATTCATATTTCATTTGATAAGATCAACTTTTGTGGATACGTGCATAAAAAAACACTCCTTAAAAACTGAAAGTGCTGGGCTTACCTGGTGGCGCAGTGGTTGAAAGTCCGCCTGCCGATGCAGGGGACACGGGTTCGTGCCCTGGTCCGGGAAGATCCCACATGCCGCGGAGTGGCTGGGCCTGTGAGCCATGGCCGCTGAGCCTGCGCGTCCGGAGCCTGTGCTCTGTAGCGGGAGAGGCCACAACAGTGAGAGGCCCGCGTACCGCAAAAAAAAAAAAAAAACTGAAAGTGGCAAAGTCACTTAAGCAGTAAAGGGAATTTATTGATGTTCATAACTGAAAGTCTGGAAATGGCTGATTTTTAACAGTTTTTTTTTTTTTTTTTTTTTGCGGTACGCGGGCCTCTCACCGCTGCGGCCCCTCCCAGCGCGGAGCACACGCTCAGGATGCGCAGGCCCAGCGACCATGGCCCACGGGCCCAGCCGCTCCACGACACACGGGATCCCCCTGGACCGGGACACGAACCCTCGCCCCCCCGCATCGGCAGGCGGACTCCCAACCACTGCACCACCAGGGAAGTGGAAATGGCTGATTTTAGACAAAGGTTGATGCAGTACCACAAATAATGTCACCAAAGGCCAAGTTTCTTTCTAGGTCTCTACTCTTTCTTTTGTAGTAAAAGTGTGACCCTTAAGTTTCACACAAAAAAAGTCTCCAGTCGGGATGCTGATACCCCTGTTAAAGTTTCCTTTCATCTCCTGAGAAGTGGCTGGGGTAGATGCTTATTCCTGGATTCATCACTACTGCCAGTATGAGAACCATCCCTAGTGGCAGATCCTACTGACTTGAAGAGCATTTTTCAGACCTCAGATATGTCTTATTAGTGGGTCAGAAAATCGATACATCAATTTTCTATACCATTTAAAAATAATATTCTAGAATAGAATAAAAAGAAAATTATCACACTTAATGGCAGTTACTGTTTTCTGCTATTGTTTTCTGAACTGTAAATATATTTTGAAACATTGTTTGTTTCGTGTGTGTGTGTGTCTATAAACTTATTGTTCTTCCATAGGATATGGTGCAGAAAGTTTAACACATGACTTGAACTGAGAAAAGATAAGATCAGGGTGCTGTTTGAAAGGTGAAATGGGTAATGTGCAAAACAATCAGATATCCACTATATGATATTTATTTATCACTTATTGCTTTTATAATCTTTACTAAAAAAAAGCTTTGATAATTTGCCAAATATTTATTCTTTTGAAATTAATAATGTTACTGTTGTTTTTAAAATAAATTATTCTGAAAGTAATTCAATGCTTTCCTCTGTATTAAATGAAATACTGTGTATGAAACATCCAGCATATTGTTTGGATAAGCAAAGAGACTGAAGGACCAGGTGGAAACTACCAGTGTCCTCGAGAGAATGACTGTTCTTAGGAACAAGGCAAAAATCTAATTATATGCCTTGGGCTGGAGCCAGCCTGCCGTAAAAGAGATCTGCATCCTGAACTAAGGGCATGATTTATCTCAGAACCGCAGGCACTGCTCAACCTAGATGTAGAGGTTTAAAGCGCCCAGCTATATAGATTGGACATCTAGGAGCAGGGATTAAGGGAGATTGTTATATCACAGAAATCAATATAACATGCAGAACTTGACTCGTATATAAGTAAAATGGAGTTTTGCGTTTTAAAAATGACTGTAAAGTTTAATGGGACTTAATATTTTCTTTTCTGAATCACTTTCAGTTGTAATATGAACTAAAATGTATGTAACCAAGGAAACTAACCAAGTAAAGCAGAGCATTTTCAAAGGAATATCAGTTGAGTGCCGGAGCATTTGTTTATCAGATTGTAGGTAATGTCTTTCATACTTATTCTGAACTTGTCACATGTTTTTTTAAAAAAAGCTAAATTACAAAATTTAAACATTTATTAATGTTGGTTAGCAACACTGCTCAGGAAGCAATCCTGGTGCATGTTAAATGCCAAGAGACGTAGAAAACTTGCGTTGGGTTGGTTGAAATCATGAACACTATTTGCAGGCTCAACATTCTCTTAAAAAATATTCTCTTATAGGAAAGTATTTTTAAATTTTTTTAAATATCAAAAAGTAAGGAAAACTATAATCACCAAATGAGATCGATATACAGAAAAAAGAATGAATTAAGCTGCAAATATTTAAGAAAACTCTTACAGTAAAGGCATATTCAGTCTCGGCGAATGGATGGTATCTGTGAAGGTGGATACAATATATTATTCTCCATTTTTGGATGTGCAAAAATGTGAAGTTATTGTATTCAGATTAAGACTGCAGTCCCTTGAATGCCGCTGACTACTACTCCCATGCCAAGTTGGACAGGAGAATCTTTGCTTGTACTAGAAACATGATACCCAAAGTCTCTCCTCCCCAGGTATAGTAGAAATCAAGCCATTATTTTTTGAGATTTGTATACGTGTCCTGACAGTATTTCCAGTGGTGGGCCACCTGCCAGTCTCTTTCTCCTCCCACTCGTGGGCTACCCCTCTCTCTTTCACTTTTTTTTTCCATCCACAGGATAGTATTCTCCCTTCTCTCCCCTCAGCCAAATTATGAATCCCACCAGTTTTTTGGCCTTCTGGGAAAAAAAAGTCAGGAAGATGGAAAGTCTATGGACAACTTTTCTGCAGAAAATAAGTTCCCTCTTGGCCAAGAAAAAACAAAGGTCTATTGCTTAGAATAATGAAGGCGACTACCCATATTTAAAAAGAAAAATTAATCTCTCCAGATATGATTTTGCTATATTTGAAAAAGAATTTGCTGGGAAGCCCAGGAAGTGGAACAAGTGACTAAAAGATTAGCAGGACAAATAAAGATACAATTAATAAATAAATTGTCCATAATTCTAATTTTAATAGAGAAAATATAGAAATGTTCTAAATTAAAATTGAGAATATTTGAAGAAAATTTGTATATAAAATTCTAGGTAACAAGTTTCATCTTAAGTTTTGAGCAGAGGAATGACCTAATTAAAGTGATGCTTTGGGAAGAATCATTCCAGGCTAGAATGTGCCATAGATTGAAGGAGGGAAATGCAAAAGGAAGGCAAACTCAGTGGACAGTCAAGAGGCATAACCAAGGTGTTTATTTTTCTGAGTCTTCCTTTTATGATAATTGTTTGGCACATGTGGTAATTTATTGTAAATGAATATGCCATTGAGTTAACTGACATGCTTAGAAGTGCTTAGATAGCAAAGTAAAGGTGGTTATAAAAAGGAGGACTACATTGAGAAGGCATGCAGAACGCAAGCAAATGCTTAAAGTTAGGCTAGAGGAGATGACCAATTATACATAAGGAATTTTAAGGTGTAAATGATAACTGCAAGAAAAGACAGAGGTCAACATTCTGAAATCCCACTCCTGAGGAGAGACATTATGAAGTTAAGCAGCCAAACATATCCATGTGAATAATTGTCTTGAAATGCCAATGCCATTTGGGATGTAAAAAAGTGGCTAAATTTCCACATTTTTGTGATTTCTTCTTTTAGAGAATAATTTTTTATAGTACTAGTGGGATTCTCCACACTCAGAATTATTTTGTCCTTATTAGGAATGTGAAGGTTTAGGAGGATCCATTTAAGAAAAGCTTTAGAATTTTCAGATATTCTAGAATTATTAGATATTCAGGTAACAAAATATTCTCTATATTTCGTAGATCCAAATGGCCAGAAATATTAATAGAGATTTTATTTTTATGCCTGTGTTAAAAATAGATTTTTTAAAATATTTGTAATGACGAAGATTTTCATTAGTACATGTGTGTGTGTTTAAGGAATGATCTATGACCTCTCATTGCTATTACCAGCTCTGTAACAAAGTAACTGTAACAAAGCATTCTTTTATAAGAAGTATAACTTTTCTAAAGTAAAAGGATTGGCACTACAACCAGAAGTCACAAACAGGCTGACATCATTTTGCTTGGGTCGTAGTGTTTTTTGTTTTACAATAATTTCTAAGTTTAAAAAAAAAATCAGGTTCCATCTGGGGTACTTTGTCACCCAGAGGCTTTGGTGATGTCTGGAGACATTGTTGGTTTTCCCACCTGGGGGATGGTTCTACTGGCATCTAGTTGGTAGAAGTCAGGGATGCTGTCAATACATCTTCAATGTGCAGTACCGCCTCCAGACAATGAATAATCGGGGCCAAAATATCAACAGTACTGAGTTTGAGAAACTCTGTTTTATAGATAAGAAAAATTTAGATAGAAGTGGGAATAACAGAGTTCTCAGGATTTATCTTGAGTAGTTCATAAAAATATAGATCCCCATATCTCTATCAAATATTCTAGAGTATGGTTTTGTGCTGGAATCCAAAATATGCTTTCTAATGAGAATTCCAAATGACTCTTATCCAGGAAGCACATTGGAGAATCAGGGACATGGAAGGGGGCCCCTCACTCCCAAGTTCCATACTTTTCCTGCTTAACCACAAGCTCCTAGAGTATATATGATAAATGATATATGGTAAATTAATTATAAATTGACTCAGAGTATGCAGTGAATTCTTGATCACAGATTCTTGATATTATTAACTAGAGATGTCATCCATTCTCCCGAAGAGTACTCAGACCCAGCTATTTATCTACACAGTAGTTACTTTGGCTTTTTCCATATGATTGTAGTTGCGGCTACAGAGGAGGCTGACTAAGATCTGATATGAGCATTCTAGTCAAAGGTATAGCTGGGGAAACAGATATGACCTTTGGGTCATGAATTTACAGAGATTTTCAAGGAACATTTCTGGCAAGACATTTGTCGCAGCAATTGATTTGCTATCATTAAATAAACATTACTAAAAAAATCATTGATTCTCCTTAATTCTGAAATGTGGAATTATTCTTGAAATGGCAAATCATTGAAATATTTGACCTTATATAAAACCTCAGAGTATAAAATGCATTCAAATGGGTTCTAGAGTTTCTATACCAAAAGTACTAAATGACCTGCCAATGAAAGAAAAAAACAATAATAGAAATTTTCTATTTTCACCAGCGTTCTATTTTACCACAAGTAGGCAGATAAGTCAGCCCATTATCTCTCTTAAGCAGAAAAGAAATTATATCTAAAATTGTACCAATTACAGATAATATTCTGTTTATTTATACTTTTTTCTTCAGAGAAAGAAAACAATTGAGGTATTACAAAAGCCCTGTTGTGTTGTTTGAAAACAATAATCTGTTTCCAGAGATTTAAATGGTCAGAGTAAATTTTTATTTTTTAAATATATGGGATGGTATTATTATAATACCTTACCACCACAGTAAAAGTAGTCCCCAAGGATTATGGGTTTTTTAATCAAAAAAAAGAATGACGACTCTGAGATGAAAGAGTGGAGTTGAGGCTTCTCTCTGTCACTGACTTACAGGTTGAATAAGTTAGTACATCTCCTAAGCCATGACTACATCACGGGCAAGATGTTTAATAAGGCATAAAACAATCTCAGTGTTCAATGAGATGACAATCGTTAAATATTTTGTAAATTATGATGTCACCCCATTGATCTTGTTTTTTAGTTTGCTGATTAGAAAATTGATTAATGAGGTTACAAATAAAATTTTATTAATAAGTTATCAAAAATATTTTGCAACTATTTCATTAGATCCCCTAAATATGTGCATTCTGGATCCTTGTTTTTATAGTCGTACAGTATCACATAATAGGTATACATCTTATGAAACTTTCCCCCAAAAGAACACTGCTGTTATTTTTTTTAACATTTATGAAGTGCCTCTTAAACATGACAGCCTTTGAGTATGAATAATTATTTTCATCTTGAATTAGAGAGTGCTGATTTATAGAAATGCAACCTTCATAAAATGTTATATTTTTTCTTGTTCCACTCTGTAATGCTCATGTATTTTCATTCACTTTTTGTATTTCCTGAAGGTATATAGTACAATTATACAGACAGGATTGCTTCAATTCAGAACAATGCATATTAAAGATAATGACAGGGCTTCCCTGGTGGCGCAGTGGTTGAGTCCGCCTGCCGATGCAGGGGACACGGGTTTGTGCTCCGGTCCGGGAGGATCCCACATGCCGCGGAGCGGCTGGGCCCGTGAGCCATGGCCGCTGAGCCTGCGCGTCCGGTGCCCGTGCTCTGCAACGGGAGAGGCCACAACAGTGAGAGGCCCGCGTACCGCAAAAAAAAAAAAAAAAAAAGATAATGACAATCAGCCATACCTCTTTAAAAAAATGTATATCAGATATTTTATAGAATTCTGAAACTTATGTTTACATTTTTCTTTTATATAGTCTTGTTAAGTCTTTTCCCTATGTATAAAATAAATTCATAAATTTTACTTTGAAAACTCTTCCTCATATTTTAATAAGAAAAATATTGCTATTTATTAATAAAGTTTAAGATGTTAAAAAGCCTATTTTCATCAACTGTCTAACAAAACACATAATAAATCTCTACATCTGCAGATCAGTAAATGAATGACATGAATGATAGGATAGGAAAGCCCATTTACTCATGGAAATTCATTTTGTTGGGATGTCAAGAACGTAAAGAAGTAGCAAGTGTGTAATGCCCTTTGTTTTTTTGTTTTGTTTTTTTTTGCGGTACGCGGGCCTCTCACTGTTGTGGCCTCTCCCGTTGCGGAGCGGGATGCGCAGGCTCAGCGGCCATGGCTCACGGGCCCAGCCGCTCCGCGGCATGCGGGATCTTCCCAGACCGGGGCACGAACCCGTGTCCCTTGCATCGGCAGGCGGACTCTCAACCACTGCGCCACCAGGGAAGCCCGTAATGCCCTTTGAAAAGTGTATACCATGGTTATGAAACTTGGCTTCTATCAGGAATCACCAGCAGAGTTTAAAAAAAACTACTGATGTCTATAAATTCCACCAGAGAGATTTTGATTAAATTGGTGTGGAGTGTGGCCTCAACAGCAGGCTGTTTAAAATCTCCTTAGGTGATTCTAATAGGGTGCAAAGTTTGAGAATCACTAGTATAGACAGAATATGCTATGACTAGAAAGAGAAGAATGGTGATCCCAGAGTTCTTTTTTTTTTTTTTAATTATTATTATTATTTTTTTGTGTGGTAAGTGGGCCTCTCACTGTTGTGGCCTCTCCCGTTGCGAAGCACAGGCTCCGGACGTGCAGGCCCAGCGGCCATGGCTCACGGGCCCAGCCGCTCCGCAACATGTGGAATCCTCCCGGACCAGGGCACGAACCCGTGTTCCCTGCATCGGCAGGCGGACTCCCAACCACTGCACCACCAGGGAAGCCCCAGACTTCTGTTTTAAACCAGGGAACAGTCCCTGCAGAAGCTGAGGGGTGAATGAACTTGTGCACACAGGGTAGCATTTAGATTTTCTACGAAGTTTAATAAGATACCTCTCAAAGTATGATTTAGCAAATTTTCAAACTTTAAGTAGCTTAAGTTAAGAAAGTGGAAATTTGCATTGCCATAATTTTTATCAGCACCTTAAAATATTAATAAAATCATTGCTATTTTATGGAAAAAATAAGACAAATGATTGAGTTTCACATGAGGAAAAAGAATCAATAATTTTTGTTCTTAAAAATAAACTTTGACATTAATACCCACAGCCTGGGGCTTACATAACTCCTGGCATCTCTTCCCACCACTGATACCTCTAATTCCACAGGATTTGCCGTGATTAAACAGCAAGCCTGCCTGCACTGCCGCCCAGACCCACTTCAGACTCTTTTCTTACTCTTTTCTCCACACAGCTAGTGGCCTTTAATGTTAACTGGTATATGGGTCAAAGCAGTATTCCCAAGCATGGAAAATGCTGCTTTCAGGATTCAGAAAAGCATACCAGGCACTGAACTTCCTTATTAGCTCTGGAAGGTGCGAGATGGATTAATTCATCCTTTACTTTGGAAGGGATATACTAGCACGTCCCAGACCATAGGGTCCCCAAAAGTTTTCTGATATGTATCTTTGTAAGATTTATGTACTGCCTTTTAGAGTCTGTGTGTTTTACCAAGGCCTCCAAGACACTAGTTGCTTCTTCCACATCCAGTTTGTTTATTATATGGACCACTGTGACATTTTGCTGGATGTCCAGCTGGTTTGGACTTTCTCAGATTCTACTGTAACAGGTGACAGGATCGTTTTTAAAAAGTGGGAGAGTTAACATAAATGTAGAGTGTGAATGTATACTCTTGTGCATTCTAAGTGAATGAAAACTGTTGATAAGGATGGCTATCTTTCTGTCTCTGGAGGACGTGACGTGCCACAATCTTATCTCTGAAAGACACCTATCATTAGGCAGATATAATGGCATCAATGGCAAGTCTACATCAGGTCACCTGCTGTCAGGGCAGGAGTTTGGATCATCTAAAGTGAATGGAAGGAGGGAAGGATGATTGGCCCTTCTGTGCTTTGTGTTACTGGAACCAAAATGAGGTGGAGGGGGGTGATGACTAAGCCCCCTAATCAAACACCGATGTTGGAGAACAAAACAACAAATTATGTCAATTCTAGCCTGCCCTTGCCTGCTAGAGCCCAGGACAAATGATCATTTAAAAAGTTGTCTAATAGAGGGAAACGCTCAGCTTCCCTCCTTGTATAATTTCATTCCACTCCTTCAACAAGCCCATCTGCTGTCGTGTGTCTTCCATGCTCAGGCACACTGCTGGATTCTGAGGACTTAGAAGCAGCGGCTCAGCCTCTTCTTTGGGGGAGCTCTCAGTCTGTGGCTTGTATTGTCAGGAACCTGCGACCCTAAGGATTCATGCTGACGGCACCAAAAGCCATCGGAGAAAGGTGACCTGGTCTAATTCACTGTCAGGTTAAGTGACAGTCTTCCTACTTCGCTAATGAGTTTCTTTTATGTAGTGAATAATGGGTCTCTTCCCACCCACGGTCCTAGGAGTGTAGAGTAAACGATCCTGTGTGTGACTGCGCCCTAACTTTGGGGAGCTTTGAACAGCTGCCCTCTCGGCGCCGCTTCAGGGACTCTCAGCAGACGGAAGGGCCTCCAGCCCCCTTCCCCGGGCAGGCGCGCGCGGGCAGGGAGCGGCGCGGCTGGCCGAGCGGGGGCCGCGGAGCGCGTCGGAGCGAGCGCGCGAGTCCCCGGCGCCGCCCGCGCTCGCGGATCCGCGAGGCGCCCACCGGCCGCGGCCGCTGGGACCCGGGCGCACGAGGGGAGGGGCCGTCCCCGCCCTACTCCCGGCACCACGAAGCCCCCGAGCGCCTCCGGGAGGGCGGGGCCGCCGCGAGGAGCCGCGGAGGCTGAGGACCCGGGAAGGAGGATCCCCGGACGCCCGCAGCCCGAGGGAACCACCAGGGACCGGGCGGTCCTCGGCGACTTGGAATGTGGACTCCAGAGGCGGCGCGCACGGTCAGGGCAAGCTTCTCGCGGTTCGAAAAGGAGTCCTGAAACGGACACTTATTTAACCAGCTTTTCCTTTCCTATTTTAAACAAGTTTATTTAAGCAACAAAAATCCCGGGAGTCTTTTGGTGACGATTGGGTTCCAAATATAATCCTGAAAGTTTTTGCTTGCTGTGGTTGTTTACGTGTGCCTGCCTGTTAGCCTGTTGATGTTTCGCTACTCTGAACGCTGACATTTAAACTGTTCTTAAAGGCACATTACAACTTGGCTGCTGCGTTTGGGAATGCTGTTATTTTCCACTTCTCTCTTCATATAGTTGTACCCAATGGGTCCTTTGGGAATGGTTTTTGCATGTGACACTTCTCCTTAGGGGACCTTCAGCAGGTTGACAGCCTTTTGATGGCTAATATTAGTAAGGTGTCAAATAACAGGAATGTACCTGTCAGGGCTGGTGCTGCTACCCCTGTGAAGCCTTTTTCCTAAGCTGATGGGAGTGGATACTGCAATGCTTGGTTCGCGTATCCTGTTTCTTAAAACTTTCTTGAGCTCTTTTGCCTTCATTCAGTAAGTGTAACTATTTGTGTGCACCGTACACTAATAATGCCTCAGTCTTAGAAAACTGAACTCTATTTTCTCTTAAAGTTAGTCAGTCAAAGACATTCAGGGTTGAGATGGCATCTAATTCTATTAGGTGCAATAAAAACTTTTAAGTAGGTTTTATAAAAAAGGAACTGCTTCTTCTTACTCTGATTTTTAAATCCTGTCTTTGTAATAAGAGGATCTCCCCCTTAAAATTGTGTAAGATTGCAATCAATTGGTAATTGTTAACTTTTCCTTTACTAGCTGGGTAGATAGTATGAAAAGTTTTCATTTCTTCCTAGTTTCTATATACAAATCAATACAAAATAAATGCACATAACAACAAATACAATTATAAATGCAAATAAATAAAAAGTAGGGTGCATTGAAATGGGAACGCATATTCCATTTAATGTGTCAAGCCTAGATAATGCCTCAAAGTACATTTTTCTTATCCTCTGTCTTAAAAATTTCTAGAGGTGGGAATTTTCTTGGATATACTGCAGGCAAACTTGCTTCTGACTTGCCTACCACAGCAGAGTTAATAAACAACACAATTTCACACATTTCTTCTCCAAGCAAAACATATTCTGTACTGGAGTATAATATTACAAAATTACTTTCAGCAATTTTATGTAAAGTATTTTGAGACCTCCAAATAAACATTTTTACATTCTTATAGTTTTGTGAAAGATAGGTATTTGTCAAGAACTAATTAATAGATTTTAATTATTGGAAAGCACCTGATGTTCTTTAGTTATTAATAAACATATTCCAGATGACATTCTTTTTTTTCTTTCATATTGTTTATGCAACTAACTCCACGATGATTTCGTTTTACTTAGGATTTTTGTTTTTCATAAACTATGCCGGCATAGCTTCAGGCATTGGAGGAACCAAAAAGATAGATTACATTGACAAATAAGTGTGCCCCCTTGCTGATGTTACAGAACCTTGCAATCAATGCTTTGCAAAACTTTGCAGAGTGTGCTTTGTGTTACATAAATTTGGTTTTATCTCTGATTATGTGATTTGGCTTGTGATTCCAGAAAATAATTAGTACCTCTAGGTTTTCTTAAACAGCATTTTTTAAAATAGCGGAAAATTTTTCCTTGGTCAAGTTCTGAGGATGGAGAAGAAAAAAGCCTGTGTATATATTTAATAAGCAAGTAAATATATATACTATCTATATATTTAAATATAATATATTGACTATATATGGATATAGATATAGATATACAGTAAGTAGATGTATATACAAAATTTTGGAAATTCCAGAATAGAAAATTTAGATACTCAAGTGAGATTCAGTGAAAGGTACATCCTACATCTGAACAGGCCTGATACATGGTTCTAGTAGTCACTACCATTCACAGTGTTAATATTGCCACCCAAGTTTGAAGTGCATGGGATTTGATGGAAGTGTCCGTTCATTGAAAGTGGTTCGACTTAAAGACTACCCTAGTGGCTGAACTCCTATTTGTGGATTTTAGTGATGGCTCTTTATTCACTTATGCAACAGATGTTCACTGTGCTGCTGTCTTGTAAAACTGTTATATCATGTCCTGACACACTGTTATTTACTATTTAAGAGCATAGAGAGGTAAACGTGACTTCTTTTTTTTAATTTTTATTTTATATTGGAGTATAGTTGATTAACAATGTTGCATTAGTTTCAGGTCTATAGCAAAGTGATTCAGTTATACATATATATGTATCTAGTCTTTTTCAAATTCTTTTCCCATTTATGTTATTACAGAGTATTGAGCAGAGTTCCCTGTGCTATACAACAGGTCCTTGTTGGTTTATAGAAGCTTTCCACAGTACACAGATAATCACACAACTACACAATTAACTCAGTAGCTGAAGTACATGCTACAGAGGGAAAGTAATGCTTGATGGGAGAGTATGTAGCAGGGAGAAGTGACTGATCTGGGCAATCGGGGAATATTTTCTGAGTCAGGAACATTTAAACTTAAAGCCAGAGGATTGAGAAGGTGAAGCCAAACAAAGTGTAGGAGAACATGTCTAGACAAAGGAAGTGGCTGTAATAACACCCTGAGGCAGAAAAGATGGGCTTATTTGGAGAATTGAAAAAGGACCCCTTTGCCTGGAACTTAGTAGAGGGTGCATCAAATAATCATAGTCATCTTGAGACAAATTGAGGAGGGGGGCAAATTGCCCTATAAGACAGGGTAAGGGATTCAGTTAGCAAGTACAATATGATAATTGTGGGAAAGATACAAAGGAAATATGAAATGACCACATGTTATGACTGGATCTTACCAAGTTTGGAAGGTCAGAGAAGGATTCACAGAGGAGTTGTGTGGAAGAGCATAATTTTTCACATGTACCTGCTCTCTTAATGAGAGTGAAGGGCGCTTGAGGGGCCAAGACCTTTGTCTCTACCTGCTGCTACAGCGCCATCGCCTACAGAAGAAGAAGTGACAGCAGTTGATCAGTCTGTGTTGAAGTTTTCAGAGCTAAGAAGACAGAGAAGAAATGAGAAGTAGCTGTCACAGGGCCAGGTCTCAGTAGGGACAGTATTTTGGGGGAGTCTACATCAAAGACTAAACGGGGCCACGGCAAAGTGCAGTTGAATAAAATAATTGTAGAAAGTCTTGATTTTAGGCAAATCTTAATGTATCTATTTAAATACACTGGACCAAATCTTACCTTCAGTTATACTGGTATATGTTTAACGAGCTACTCTCAAGAAAACAGGGAAAAAAACAAAAATAAAAACCCAGTTTGAAACATTCACCAATCTCTATTGTGTAAATATTCCCACCTTGGTATTCCAGTCTACCAATGTAATGTCACTGAATGTGGATTTGGGAAATGATGGGAATTGTTTCTTTCTCTCTCTCTCTCTCTCTCTTTCTTCTCTTTATTGAAATAATTGACATCAACATTATATTGACAATCATTTCTCTTGAACTTCAGTGTACCACTGCATTACCTTTGGCTTCAGAAGTAGACATGGAGTGTTAACTAAAAAAATATATGATTCAGTATTTTACATCTTCTAAAAGGAAAAAATGCCCTCAGTGATTTCCTGATATCATTTGCAAATGTTGAGAGCAAATACATCTCTGCATAATCACAGGTAATCCACCAGTGACATGCCTTTCACTTCTGACATTAAGAAACAAACTGTGAAATGCTGGCATCTGAAATGTAAAGTGTTGCAATACATTTTATAGTTAGTGAAAAACACTTTACAAAGACATTAAAAAGCTATAATTGTAATACAGGCATAGAAAGATGTGAGATATACCCTGCAGTTATAACCTATGATTTTACTCTAGTAAGTTATATAATATTAAAAGTGCAATACCATTTACTATCATTCATAGGAAGAAACTTCAGTTTCAGTAAGATCTTCCTTTACTTCAGGTTATTTGTATTTGCTTAAATTACACGTAGCTGGGTAGATACAGAGCTATGACATAGCAGTGTCCCTCATATCCATTCCATCCCTTCCCCACATTCTCTGTTTCCATATCTAAATCCTATCCTCCTTCAAGGCTCTGTCTAAATCCTCCCTCTTCCTGGAACATCACACTAACTGCCCTGGTTACAGTGTTCTCTTTCTTCTCTTATCCCTTGACAGCTGTTTATCTCTCCCATCATCACCTTTGCTTTGTAACTGAAAATCCTTTATAGAATTAAATGGCTGCATGCACACACATGCACACACACACACGTACACGTACATATATTCACACACATATACATATACATTGTGTACATATGTACACACACATATATACACACATGTGTATATATGTATATGTCCATGGAAACGTATTAAATACATTTAATATATACATTAAATATTTGTTCAATAAGTCAACTGAAATATATCATTTAAAGGTAAATAATATAATTATATTCATTGAGATACTGAGACATTACATTTGTCTCAGTTACCTATTGCTGCATAACAAACAATTCTAAAACTTAGGGGCTTGGGCAACATCATCTGAATATCTCTCATGGTTCTGTTGATTAATTGGGATCCACTGGGTAGTTCTCTTCCTGATCTCACTTGGGCAGTCAGGTGGGCCTGGGGCTGGGTCAGTGGGATTGCTGGGCTGCTCCCCCTCTGCATGTAATCTTAGGGCCTCTCCTCCCCACAGGAGATCTCTGAGTGTTCTCTGTAGCAAGACAGCTAAACTGCTTATGTGGAACATGGAAGCTGCACACCCTTCTTAGGGTTTAGCCAGGAAGTGGCAGTGTCACTTCCTCCACCTCTTATGGTTTAAACAGATATAGGGCCAACTTTGATTCCTGGAGTTATTGACTAGGGAAATGACAAAGAATTTGTGGCCATCTTTAATTCACCACAGTATTCTTCACTAATAATTCTATAGGTGAAACTCAAGAGAATTTTAGAGCCAAACGTTTCCTGGAAATGATTTAATCAAATCCCACCATTTACAAGTGAGGGTACTGAAGAAAGGTTTGAGGAGGCAGAGATGGGTCAAATGACCCTGGTTTAAAAGTTTTAGATTTCAGGGCTTCCCTGGTGGCGCAGTGGTTGAGAGTCTGCCTGCCAATGCAGGGGACACGGGTTCGTGCCAGGGTCTGGGAAGATCCCACATGCCGCGGAGCGGCTGGGCCCATGAGCCATGGCCGCTGGGCCTGCACGTCCGGAGCCTGTGCTCCGCAATGGGAGAGGCCACAACAGTGAGAGGCCCACGTACCGCAAAAAAAAAAAAAAAGTTTTACACTTCATAGCACTTATCGAACTGCGTGGCATTAAATACATTAATCTGGGTCCTTAGATAAGCAGAAATCAAAATGGGATTAAACTGTTCAGGAAATTCATTAGGGGAAGAACCAGTGAGAATTGGAGAAGGGGGATAAGAAAGGTTGAGAGAGCCATCCAGCCTCTGTGCAGCTCTGATCCTGAGTGAAGGAGAGGGAAAGAAGGAAAGAGTTTGTTGGAAGAACCCTTGGTGCAGTACTAAGAAAAGGTCAGCAAAGCTTTGGGGAATCCTCAGGGAGCTCTTAAACCAAAATCATCACCAGAAGACCCCTGAGTCTCCCAGGAATGGGAGTATCCCCGCCGTGTATAGTCACTGGCTGGAAGCAGCCTGTGGGAAGTGTGGCCCCCAAACAAACACGATGACGTCTTGCAGAGCTCAGCGGCTGGGGCTATCAGGTCATTATGCTCCATGCAGTTGAAGATAGGAGAGATGTATTCTCATGGCCAACACAGTAGATGATGTAGAAACACTTGATAACATAGAGATTCACTAATATGAACATACAAGATTCTAGTGTCTTTTCCTTTAAGAAGCATCAAATTACTTACTTGTTAGAAACTTCCCTTAATTTTTAAGTCATTAAAACTTGAAAGGGATTTTAAATTATAGTATAACACGATATTTCATGTTATTTTAACTATTTCTGGTAAAAATATTTCAAATACGTTTCACACAAAATCATGCTTTCCTCCCAAAACATAAATGCAATATTATAGACAATGACTCTAATAAATATTTTATTAGGCATATATACCAACCTTGTGGTCTGTAACCACATTTTGTCTCAGGAAGTGCTTAATTTTTCACAGCCACAAGAATATCTTGATATAAAAGAAACATAAACGTATACATTCACATTTCTAAGACAATAAATTAGATTCTGGAACCCTATTTGCAAACTGACCACAAGTTTGTTGTTCTAGTGAATTCAAAATGTAAATGTACTGACTGACAAAAGACATTGTACATAAAAGTTTTCAGAGGCACTTAATGAAATATTTCTAAACTTTCTGGACTGTTCGGTAGGCAAAATCAAATGTAAATTGCTTAGCTAAGCTTTACCTGATGCCTATGTGGATGATAAAATGGCGGTGAATTTTGCAGATACAAGCTCTGTATTAGTTACGGAATTTGGTGCTCAGCTTATTGAGATGAAGGAAACTCCTTGTAGGTCAATCCAAAGTCTTTTCAATAGTGGATATTAAGACACTTAACAAGGGGCCAGTCTCCACTCTGTTCAATGCTTGTGCTCTCAGACGACCTTCCCACCAGAGACATTTTTTCCTTCCACCCTCTTCAATGTCCACACCCAGATCAAGGAGAAGGAAAGGGTTTTCCTACTCACCAAGAGCAGTTTATCTCCTGAGAGTCTGCCACTTCTGCAAGTGGACAGCCAGAGTTCATCTTTTTTTCCAAGTCAAAACTTTGGTTTTGAAATCAATTAGATTTCAGTATCAATTAAAATGGCTCCAGGAAAGGGGGAGCTTCCGAAAATTAAAGGCTAAATTACATAAATATATATTTCAGTGTTTATGAGAACATCTGAGTATATGTAAATTTGGATCCTTGGGACCAAGATATTTTAAATAACCACATGTAGAACACTTGTGGATGTCACTGGATTCCACAAAACCAATGACAAGAACTTAATAGAGCTTACAGTTGAAAGCGTTCCCTTTTTCCACTTACAGGGATCTTGCTGTAGCAGATGGCTGTTTACTCTCATTCTCTGTTGCTCCTTGTGACCAAATCTTCTATGCTTGATGATAGTTACCTTACCTGAATAGTTTTTCTTAGATGAATCATTATCCAATCATGAACTAATCAATAAATAGTATTTCCCAAAGTAAAGACCCCAGAAAACCCTTCTCTCCCATCTCTAAAGTTATCTTATTTGCTACTATCACACACATGGGGCTTTATAATGGAATTCAGTGAGTCTTTTTTGTCAACGACTTGATTTTTGGTTGGAAAAGAGCATCTTCATAGATGTCATCTCCCTTTCAGGGAAGTAGCTGGCAATCTTTGGATAGGTCCATTGTTGTGAATATTGATGATGTCCCTCTGAAGGGACAGAGGAAGCAATGATGATCGCCAGTCTTGTTAAGGTAGGTGTCTGTTACCTCAAAATTTCGAATCTTACTTCACTTCTCTGCCTCAGATCAAACTAATATACACCTCTCCCTGAATTATGAAAAATGAAGGAAGTATCAAAGCATGTGTGCCATGATCTTAAAACTGTTCTCTGTGTGGATCCACCATTACAAAGTGGACACCATTTTTTAAAAATGCCTTTGAAGAAGCTACTATTAATCATGTTACTAGTCTAATTAGCTTAACTATGAAATCAAGATCAGTACATCTTGATAATAATTATTTAAATAGTTTTTATGAATTAAAATTTGTACATATGGCAAATTCAGAATTTTTTTGGAAAGCCAATTATACTATTTATTTCTGTTATATTATTTTAGAACTCTGAAAGTTATCTTAAGTAGGGAGAGGTATGCACACAAAAACCATTCATACACATATAAACATGAAGATTTAAATTTACTATCCAAATTTATGGAACACTCTTAGGTACACATATGAAGACCATCGTGCTGTGTTTGAATTATATTTTATTTCTCACTGTGTAAAACTGCATGTATATAAATGATTATTTAAAGATGTTTAATATTTTGAACACATTGTATTGCATAAGGACTCATGGTTTATTATTAATAAAATATAAATAAAAATTTGTAAATAAAGCTACAGTTATTTCAGTTTTCATTCAAATCACTGGATGATCTTATCTCTTTTACATTATACACTGATTACTCACAAATGCAGGCAGAGATATTTGATTCCTAATCTTTATTCTGTAGAGTTTTGTCAATTTTGGAGAATAGGATCAAATTGGGGAGAAAATTATGTCTTGCTAAAGACGCATTATTTTCTCTAGGTATGAAATATCTCCCAAATATCAGTGATGTGAATTCTTTTGTTAAATAAGTTGAGAATACACTAACTATTACCAGCTGAGTGTGTGAAGACTGAAAAAAACAAAAACACTCCATATACTCGGCAATATTTTAGTCTGTGTCCTTTAACATAATAGAAAATAATTAATAATGAAGTTATATTCATTTCTGTTTAGTTATTTTTGAAGTCCAATACTGTATATGCAGCTGAAGAAAAGGTTCAAATGCATTACATGCTGGAAAGAACAGAATATACATAATTTTTCGGCCCCAAATTTCCATTTCAAACTATTGTGTTGAAAACTTTAAAATTTTTTATTCATATGCTATTATTTACTGAAATCTTAGAATATGGTATCTTGGCCATTAATGAGTTTTTATGCAAATGGAATTTTATTCAAAGTAGACAGTGCCTTTTTGCTTTTAAGTTTAGGCCCTTTCCTAAGAGTATGCAGTGGGAAAAGCCTACCAAACACACGCAGGAGGAATTGAACTAGTTTAACTTTATCACCTGCTCATCATTAGGTAGAAATACATTTTCTAAATTATATGAAGACTGAAAAGATCTGTTTTGAATTACTTGAGATTTGATCTAATTCTTAACTAATTTTATTAATTGAAATAATTCTAATTATTTGATCTAATTCTAAATAGCATGTGAGATTGTACCTCAGAAAACTAATTCCGTGGACAGGGAGCCTCCAATGATGGTTGGGATCTTCAGTCCTGAGCCTCCAAAGTTTAAATTTTCAGCAGTTGTTATTGCCATTCCATGTGCCAGACACAGAGGCGATTAACATGATACAATAATTAGTAGATGTGACTCCTATTTAAAGAGCTTATTGAGGGAGATGGATTGATGGGTAGATGAAAAATAGATAAAAAGATCAATATATTGCATGTGTCATAATAAAGATATACTTTAGTTTTATTTAAGCACAAAAGATTTTGGGAGCAGAGGATGCTATGGAAAGATTAGTGTAATTTTTTCTGTGTTCTAGAAACCATATGTATGAAGGACAGAATTTGAATACAAGATTACAGCAATATGATGAGTCAGCAATCTATCACAGAGATTCAGACAAAGATAACTTCTTAAAACTAAAAGAGGGGTAGTAGGAGTGGAGAGTGAAGAAAAGCTAAGAAAAATTTGGGTGGTGACATTGGAAGACCACGTTGGTGATTGTGTGAATAGTGTTTGTCATATTTTGATGTTTGACTGCAAACAGCTTTTAAGCCTCACACCTGACTCTTCTTCTGCCTCTGCTCTCACGTGGGCACTATGATAAGGAAGCCCAGGTGTTCCCCCTTTAGCACATGATTCAAACTACCCAGTCACCTGCCTTCCTATGGGAGTCCTCATCCAGGCCCGCCCTCTAACCACAATAAAAGCCCCAAGCCAGGCTGCTTTCCTTTGCTCCCTCAAGCTGTTTTTCGGCCTGTTTGTGACTGCTCTGCTCATCCCAGAGACCTCAGTTACGTAAGTTATAAATCTTTTCATACTTTCTTGGGGTGTGTGTGTCATCTATCTCCACATTCAAACTAACTTTTGGGTGGAGGTTTGTCCAGTTTTTACAAAGTGGCCTGGCTACAAGATTGTTGCAGAGACTTTGAGCGAGAAACTTCCAGATTTTTACTGTAGGTTACTAGATATTGATGCTTTGTTTGATTCTCCAAAAAACAAAAGAATAGTGGAAGGCACTGGATCATAATGAAGCTCATTAGAGGTCATAATTTTTCGCTTTTTATGCCTATTGAATTTAAGGTTCCTGTTTAGATGTTTACTTGCTTAGTCTTTTTGGCTTAGGACATCAAGAAAATATAGAAGTTAAGATCATTGTAATATAAGGGATAGTTGAAAACATGAAAAAGTTCAAAGTCAGCCAGGAGAAGGTTTTTTTGTACTAAAAGAAGAGAATTATTCATAATTCATACAGTTTAGCTTTTTTAAATAATTTTTCTTCATGGAAATAACAGTGAAAAATCACTCATTTTTACCTATTAAGTTGAAATGAAAACGCTATTCAGCATTAAAAGAACTAATCTTAGCAACAGATGAGTTCTCTCATTTTATGTATCTGTATAGCACTTCTCAAGGTTTCTTTGTTAGATGTTTTAAGTTTAGGATAACTCCAGAACTAAACCAGCAGCTTCTCATAGTTTCAGAAGCTGACTTCTACAGCATATCTGGTCATTATAAATATTCTTTGGCACTTAAAATGTCTTAATAGTATGGATTATGCAGAAGTAAATATTGGTTTCCTCACAAATCCATGTAAAAGATGCATCCGTTGTTGAATACAGTAAGAAAAAAATAAAATCATTGAGGACTGTGTCCTGATTTAGGTCAGACTGCGTGCTTATTTCACCAAACCACATTACAAGGTGGAAAAAACACAAAAATGAGGGTAAAACTTTCTCACCTGACATTGCATTGCTGCGTAAGACTAAATACATTTGAAATACAGAGCCCTCTCCCTGTTGAGTGAATCTCTGCTCAGCTTGTTTGGTTCTTCTTTATTCTTTCAGTCACTTATAAGTGTTCGGTTTTAATTACCTTTTTTTTTAGCGTTTCTATATCTGAGCACATCATCTTTAGATAGTATTATATGCTATTTGATTAACTCAATATTGTGCTCTGATTAACCTATTCAAATGGATGGGTAATTAAATTTCTTTGGGAAGTAAGTTCATTTCAGTAAACCAGGGAAGCACAAAGGAATCTAAAACATATTTTTGTTCATTTAGTTACTCATGATGAATATTTTGAAAAACTATGAAAATGTAAAATTGAATGGTATACCTGGGTAAAAAATGTATTTTTTAAAGTTAATTCCCATCAATTATAAAAATATTTAGATAATATCTTATAATTAAATGACAAAAGAACACTTTTCCCAAATTTAATGTTAACCCTCATATTTCTTTTTACTTACATGGAAGTCTTGAAGTTCAGAGAATTAGACTACCTATTCTTCCCTCTCCCCATAAAATTACCGTTTAACTTTCATAAATCCATTGCCTCTATTTTTTAAATCTGAAATAGCAATCACTTTTTACAAATATGTATATAGAAATTAAGCCAGTTGATTGTTTTTGATTAGATCAGTGTTCCAATCTTTCACTATGCGATTCCAGGTGAAAAATATTTCTGCCACTAAAGCAGTCCATATCTAAGCCAATACTCACTTTGGTAAATAAAAAGAGGTACTTGAGTTCAATTACTAAGACAATGTTTCTGTTACTCAGAATAAATGAACAGACTTGGTATACCAGTTGCTCTGGTTTGGAGCTGGCACATGTGTCTTGTCTGAATTTTAAAATATTCGGAAAACAACTTTAGAAAACATTGTATACTTTAAAATCACCTGGCAATGTATTCCATCATAATGGATACAGGTAATGAAAATGTGGTTTACATACAATGTATCAGCATTATTCTGACTAGTTTCTCCTGAGAGAGGCCTTACTGAGGAGAATAGAGTGCTCTGGTGTATTTCAAATGATTGGGTACACTTGGCATTTTTAACTGGGTCGCCCACACTGGCCAACAGCAATTTGTCAATTCCAATTCAGGTTTTCCTACCCTAGTGATAGTTACCTCCAGGAGCTCCCCCAGGTTCTCACAATTAACATTAGAGAAAATTCCCCTTGTGCTTCCAGCAGAAGGGTAAAAAACCATTTTGAAATACACCAGACCACTCTGGTCTTAGCAAGACCTGCCCTCAGAAACTAAGTTACCAGACCTTAACCTGCTGGGGTACCATCAGAGTCTAACTGATCTGGGGAAAGGAATATACCCAACCCCAGCCCACTCTAGTCATGTTGTCCCATCTAAGGGGCGGGGGGGGGGGGGGGACAAAAACCACTTAGAGCTCACAGTCCAGAGGCATAGGCTCAATAAAAGACTAGATTTAATCACACTTTTATGTGTGAAATAAACGATCTAAGCGAAGGGAGGAAGGAATTGGGATTATTTGTTACTAAAAGATACTTGTACTACCTGTGAGTTAGTATCCTGTAATTTGGAAGTGGACTTGGATTAGTTGTAAATGTATATTGCAAAATCAAGGGTGAATGCTGAAAGCATTTCTTCTTTTTTTTTTTTAATGACTTGTATGCTAAGAAATAGAGAATGGAATCATAAAATACTCAAAACCACAAAAGCAAAAATAAAGGCAAATACGAAGAATGAGGACAACAAGTAGAAAACAGTCATGAATATGGTAGATATAGTTGGATTAATACCAATCACTTTTTTAAACATCTTTATTGGAGTATAATTGCTTTACAATGGTGTGTTAGTTTCTGCTTTATAACAAAGTGAATCAGCTATACATATACGTATATCCCCATACCTCTTCCCCCTTGCGTCTCCCTCCCTCCCTTCCACCCTCCCTATCCCACCCCTCTAGGTGGTCACAAAGCACCGAGCTGATCTCCCTGTGCTATGTGGCTGCTTCCCACTAGCTATCTGTTTTACATTTGGTAGTGTATATATACCAATCACCTTTAATGCACCAATAAAAACGGTTTTCAGCATGGATCAAAAAACACAAGTCAACTATGTAGTCTACAATAAGCCCACTTTAAATATAAAGACACACGTAGACTAAAAGTAAATGGATGGAGAAAAATATACAATGCTAACACTAATCAAAAGAAAGCAGGATTAGCTATATTAATTTCAGACAGAACAGACTTCAAAGCAAGAAAATTTATCAGGAATAATATCACATTAGCCAAAGGGTACATTTCTCCTAGAACACATAACAATTCTTAATGTGTTTGCACCTAACAGAGCTCTAACTACATGAGTCAAAAACTGATAGAACTGCAGAGAGAAAGAGATGAGTCCACTAGTAGAGCTGGAGATTTCAACACCCCTCTCTCAGAAATAGATCCAGCAAGCAGAAAATCTGTGAGGATATAGTTGAACTCAATACAATCAATCAGCTGGGTATCATTAACATCTATAGACCAACAACAGCAAAATACACCTTCTGGCATATAGACATCCATTTTGTTTTATTCCTTTAGGCTCTTTTTTCTTTAGTGGCTCCTTCCTTCACTATCGTAATGACCAATCCTATTCTCAAATGCAAAAGTGAGGTACTAAAATGCTTATCATAATGTTGTTGTGTTTTGTATAATTTCTGTGGATTTGTTCTGGGATAAAAAGTTATCAGGCATTTCTATTCAGATCTTAATCATACTCCCTGCCCTGGGAGAATAAAATAAATAAAAGAATTGGATTCTTGAGCTTGATTTCAAAACCTACATGTTATTTGTAATAGACTTAAATTATGTTAGTCTAAAGTTTTTTTTAATTTGTGTAATTGAGAAAATGAGAATATGTGACTACTGTACTTCACAGGGGTTTGTGAGCATCACTTGTTCCTAAACTTTAATGTCTGTTACTAATAATCCTACCATATACCCTGTGGCTTCCCTTACCTCATCAGAACCTTACTCAAATATCTTCCAGTGACCCTTCCCAGACTACTATTTACAATTGCAGCTTCATTTTTTGTTTTCTCCATAGCATTTCTCACTTCTAAACATGCCACATACCTGTTATGTTTTTGTCCTCTGATTAGAATATAAACTTTATAAATATAAGAATTTTTGTCGTTTACACATTGTTGCAACCTAAAGCTGTAGTGGGCATATAAACATTCATTGACTATGTGAATAATAATAGAAGACATTAATAGTAGCCAACTTCACTAAGCAATTCATATTAGGGACTCTACTAAACATATATATTGTACTATAATGTAAACAAAATTAAATTGAAGGAAACAATGAGAATTTTCAACTTGATATTGATAAAACACTAATACATTTATAAATATTTCAGAAACGTACTAAAACTCCAAAAAATCTATAGATTTCTAAATGAAATTATCTATTACTTGAAATATACCAATATAATTTGAGTCAATATTTATTGTACATTTTGATTATAAAATTCATCTTTATCCTAGTTGTGTTTATGTACCTATTGGCCAGGCAAATGCATATCTAATTATATCTTGATAAAATCAGGAATATTTTATCTATGCATAAATTCTTTCCCTTCACATTTGTAATAAACATTGTCAATATTAAATATTTTCTTAAACTTATATTTTAATGGTTCTTTATAGCTATAATGTATTTACTATTTCTTATTCCTACATATTTTGTAATTATTAATCTAATTGCCACATAATACTACATGTGAAATCCGTATGAAGCTATATATACTTATATCTAGAAAAAGATCCCATTTTATTTCAATATGAATAATAATTTTTATACATAACAGGATATCTTTATTTCTGTAGAATGCTAAAGTTAGAGTTATTCATATAAAACCTCATGTTTTGGGGGACTCAAAAAGGAAATTAGTGGATAGGGAGTTAACTATTTTTTTATTCTGCCTTTAGTGACTACACTTTATAATTTCATTTTCTTGGTAGAAAAATCAACAGGTGTAGTAGGTTTTATAGTTTTTAAAATGTATATCTTACTCTTTTCATTTCCTCTACAAGCCTCAATTTTCCCTCTCCCACTCTCCTTTTATTGGCATTTCACTTTTTCTGAGATGGTCCATGTTGACCAAATAAAGAAATACCAGATTGTTGTTCAGTTCAGAGATTGAGAAATGGCAGACAATGTCTAGGGAACCCATGCCTCTAGCTGGGACACTTGAGCATGCCACATAAACTACTCAGAATATTATGGGGCTTCCCTGGTGGCACACTGGTTGAGAGTCTGCCTGCCGATGCAGGGGACACGGGTTTGTGCCCCAGTCTGGGAAGATCCCACATGCCGCGGGGCAGCTGGGCCCGTGAGCCGTGGCCGCTGAGCCTGCGCGTCCAGAGCCTGTGCTCCGCAACGGGAGAGGCCACAACAGTGAGAGGCCCGCGTACCGCAAAGAAAAAAAAAAAAGATAGAGAATATTATGTACTTTTTTCCACTGTCTCCAATCCTTAGTTCCTACTTTGTATTGAGTCTCATGCAGTAATGTTAGTATCCTGGGGATCCCAGACACTTTGTCTCCTGGTGCACCCAAGTGAGTGCCAGGATCAATGAAGTTTACCTGCTTCAGCAGTGTTTTAGAAAAGCTCTTTTCCCTTCTTCCACACTTTTATCTCAGAATCTTAGAGGAGATGTGCATTTACTACATCATTTATGCAAAACTATGTGCCTTTGTTCTTTTATTCTTCACTCTATGAAATAGCATTCTCTTTCAGGCTCCCTTGGTGTAGATAAATATACAGTTTTGATTTACTTAGAATTTGGGCTTATGGCTGCTTGGTTACCCAGTCTCTTGAGAGTGTGATCCCAAGAACAGCAAAGATGTCGTGCAAATAAACATCATTCGTTATACCAAATACAGTAACGGGCTAATGGATTTTAAAAGTATTATTCAGTATTTGCCATCAGGAGATACCTCATTATCGCTAAACTATCACACACAAAAAAATGGCTGCATTAGAAGCTTGTACCTGCTCTTCATTGGTTCAACAGTTTCGTGTATAGTTCAGAAAAACAAGATAATTCTCAATAAAATATATGAAAAGTATTCTGATACGGAAAATGTTTTATCTACTTCCCTTGTTTAAAATACTGCACAAAGGTGAATAGTATAGTTATTGATGTTGGACTGAAGATTTGAATGTATAAAAGTACTACAGGGATGATTTTTCTACAGAATAATATTACATAGTTCTGTGCATTACTCTGTGTAGTTCTGTGCATCACTGTTTGACATGGAGCAATTGACTTTATATAGCAAACAATGTTATCTGGTTATTTCCACTGCTTTATAATCAACACCATCAAAGTTATATCTTCTGAATTTAATGTTTCAGAATTTAATGGGTGGGCTTCCCTGGTGGCACAGTGGTTGGGAGTCCGCCTGCCGATGCAGGGGACACGGGTTCGTGCCCCTGTCCGGGAAGATCCCACATGCTGCAGAGCGGCTGGGCCCGTGAGCCATGGCCACTGAGCCTGCGCGTCTGGAGCCTGTGCTCTGCAAAAAAAAAAAAAAAGAATTTAATGGGCTATCTTCTTGATCTTTATAATTTCAACCTTAAAACTATTCTAGGTTATTACTATCTTTACTAAGCCATCATATTTGAGAATTTTAAAGAACTTTGAGATTATATGTATGCAAGTACACAATATCCATGTTTATTCATGCCATTTTAGATTTTTTTGCTGTTTTATTTACATAGGTACAGATATTAATAAAACAAAACCCCATAATTAGGTCAATATGCAAATTGGTATGCAAAGTCAAAATATTACACATACATATTTATATGAGGCTTGAGGCATAACTTAAGATGTGTAGGAAATAAGGAAATATTTACTTCCTCAATAATTCAAAAAATAGAATGTGGTATTTACAAAAGGAAGAAAACACCTGCCTAAAACAATTTGTGTCCAGATCATAAAACCCTATAAATATCATTCTGTGTCCTCTCCCTTCTGAGGCACTATGAAGAATGTCAGAGTGGAGTCCTATAGGTTCTATACATTTTGGCTTGCCTGATCAACATATTATTCCAGTGCTCATTTTGTGGACATGGCTGTCAGCAAACCTGGAGGCCCCAGTGAGATCCAGTCATGACCTTCTCCCCACTCTAGACTCAAGACCCTTGACTTGAACCAGGCAATTTCTCTGTACTGATCTAGCCTTGTGCCCAGGAGTCTGTCCAACTCTGACAATGAAATAAATTTGTTCATTATGCTATCAATCCTCCTTATTGTTGGGAGTTCGTAAAAAAACTTATAGGATGGTGAGAATAGATCTATTGAATTTATCTCTTTAGCCAGCCTGAGAGCTGATAAATTCTGAAGGCCTCATCACAGTGGTAACTTGTTGGAATAGATTTACCTGAATCATCTTTCAAAACCTAATGAGAACTTTATTCCTTTCTTGTTTTGTCCATGAGAGCCAGATTTCCTCTGGAAAACTTCTGTGAATCAGGAATTGCCCATCTTCAATATATTCAGTCTCTGACGACTGGATACTAGGATGGGGGCCGAGATAGGAGGTACACACATTTGAACACCTTTATCCAGACTCATGGTTTTAACTCAGTTGAAACTTTGCCTCCTCTAGGCTAGACCTCCATCTTTTCCATATATTATCTCTAGAAGTTTATTTTATGTATTACTCTTCATGGCAACAGTTCAAAGATGATTTAGAATTACCATGACTATTTGGGGGAAACATTTGATAGGAAAAATATTCATTTAGAAAACAACTTGGAACAAGAAAGGAGATATATTTTTTTTTAAAAAGCTTATTAGAAGCTTTCAAAAAATTAGATTCCAGAATTGCTTCCTTCAAAGATTGTTTGCCAAGTCCCATGAAGATGCAAAACATCTAAAACTATACTACTTTAGCTTCCTCCAAGTCACAACCTGAGCCTAATGGCTTTTACCCTACTATTTTCCTACCCTGTCTTTTCCATTACCCTCTGCCTTCTTTCTGATCAGCCTCATTTTTCTTTTCAGTTTAGAAAGCCCAAAGTTCAATTGCTTCTTCATGTTAAACTTTTTGAAGAACAGACATTTTAATTTTAAACTCTAGTCTCATTATGAGCTAAAAGACATTGTCAGATTATTCAAAACTTAGGCAAGGAAGACAATTTCAAAGGAATTTAGAATATTTATTAAATAATTTATTATTAGACAATCTAGAGCTTCCATATCTATATCATTTGTTATGAGAGGCAAGTTATGGAAAAATAAAGCAATGTAGGAAGACCCTGAGGGTGGCCTAAGAAAGAGCTAATTTCATGAAAAGCTAGAAAGGTTTAGAAAAGCTATGAATGGTTGACAAGCTCTTTGGGAGTTATTTACAAAGCCTTTACTACGAAAATAGATTTTTCTGGTCCTGAGAGGAAAGAAAAAATATGAACCCATTGGAGTTTTCAGGAATAGGTTAACACTTTATACAGTACACAGCAAGAGATCCTAAAGGAAGTTCAATGTTCCCCTCACTTTTATGAATGACATTAGTTATTAATAGAAGCATCAAAATCAAAGTAAGAAATAGAATGGAAAGTAGTCCCACTGCTAGATCTCCAACTCATTAGTGTACATTTTGAAAATGCACTAGAACAAAATGTTATGACCCAGAATAAATTGATGGTCTCACAGTTTAAGACCTCATTCTGGAGACACATGATAAAAATACTTGTAGATACTTGAAGCAGAAAGGATACTATAGAAACAACTGTGATGTACTAGCTAAAAAAAAAAGAACTAAGGAAAAAATAGGTGTTCAAAGACACTGCTCTGAAGAATAAGTACCCAATTTCTCACTTTAATAAATAGTAAAAAAATACTTTTCAAAAACATTAAAAATATGTATCAACTATGAATCCTGTCATTATCCTACAATTTTTCACTTTCATTAATAAACCATATAGATAACCACTATCTCCAATAACTGTCAAAATCTCCCAGTCTTAGCTAATAATCTTTATTCTAGGATCCAAACAAGAAAAGAAAAATGCTCTTTCCTTCTTTGGGATACAACCCTCACTAACTTAATCGGGAAGAATCTAGTCTGTCTACTAGTTGAAAGCCTAGTAGCGAAAGAAGCCGTCATAATGTTAGCAGTTCTTATGTTCTCCTATGCTTTTAGTCAAAAACAAACAATAGACTGTATAGACGTATTCAGGACCTCAGGGCCATGATGTGAATGTCTGACACTGCTGTTACTGTCAAAAAACTGCCATAGCCTACTCCTGCCAATGAAGAGTTCGCAGAAAACATCTTACTTAAGCTGTAAATCTAAAATATACTTTATTTCAAAGTCAGTCTTTCTCACTGATATTTTTATATCAACATAAAGAAGCTGTTAGGAACTTTCAACACAGAACTGGTAAAAGAAAAAAGAATGCCATGTGCTTATGTAACAGGAGATGTTTTTCTGATTTTATTTTTATTGAAGTATAGTTGACTTACAATGTTGTATTAATTTCTGCTGTGCAGCAAGTGATTCAGTTATATATTTATATATATTCTTTTCTTTTTCATTATGGTTTATCCCAGGATATTGAATATAGTTCACTGTGCTATACAGTAGGACCTTGTTGTTTAGCTATTCTATGTATAATAGTTAGCATCTGCTAATCCCAAACTCCCAGTCCATCCCTGCCCCATCCCTTCTCCCCGTTGGCAACCACAAGTCTGTTCTCTCTGTCTGTGAGTCTGTTTCTTTGTTGTAGATAAGTTCATTCGTGTCATAACTTAGATCCCACATGTAAGTGATATTATATGGTATTTGTCTTTCTGATTTACTTCGCTTAGTATGATAAACCCTAGATCCATCCATGTTGCTGGAAATGGAATTATTTCATTCTTTTTTATGTCTGCATAGTATCTCATTGCACATATATATCACATCCTCTTTATCCGTTCATCTGTCGATGGACATTTAGGTTTCCATGTCTTGGCTATTGTGAATATTGCAGCTATGAACATAGGAGGAGATGTTTTTCAACTTCTTGTTTGGATGAGTTCTTCCTAAGCTTTTTTAAGAGTCTACATATCAAATTTAAAATAGTGATTATGATTTAAGTGAATTTATGACTTATTATCTTCAGCCTTTTTACAACTTACTTTCACAATTTTAGTGTAATTTAATGGTCCCTGAGATGTCACCACACAATATGGAACAGAGCACACTTGGATTTCTCAGAGATACCATATTGTCATAAATATTTTTGAGAGAGATTTGAAATTTAGCACAAGTCATAATCATATAAGCAATGTAGGAATAAAAATTGTCAACAGAGCCTTTGTATTTGCCAATAAGAATATGGCATTTCTCAAACCTGGGCCATAGTGGACATCATTGATAGGAAACACAGGCAAAGTCCCTAATGTTCTGTTCCCAAGTAAGATAAATACCTGATGCTGCATTGTAAACACTGTCTCTAAGAGCAATGGAGGGTGCAGAGTAAAAATATTTTTTTTAATCCTGATTGCATAGCCAGTCTCGGGAGGTAGAGAAATGGTTGGAGAATAATAGCACTGAGTTGTTAAATCAGTTATCATTACCAACGTCATCGGATTTGTGTCAGACCCAGGTTTGACTCATGGCTCTTCCAGTCGACAGTTCTGTAACCTTGGTGTCAGGTACAAACTTTACTGTGTGCCAAGTGTTACGCTAAGCACTCCACGTATATCATCTCATTTAATCAGCTCACAACCTCCATTTTACAGGCAGAAAGCAGAGGCACAAAAAAATATATATGTATGTGTATATATATATATGTATATATGTGTCTGTGTGTATATATATATATATATTGCAAGTTTTAAGAAAGTCTTCAATTTAAATAGGAAATTCTGGGTGTTGTGTGTACCTAGCAACATGTCAATTTTTTTTAAAGCATATGTACTAAAAAACATATTAAATTGTTACACATTCCTTAGAACATTTCAGTAGCAAAAAGGAATCTGTAAACAGTCAAAGAGAGCAAAAGATACAGTTCAGGGTACAATGATAAAAGGATATAGGTTGGACAGTTATAATTTTTATAACTGGCACTTTTTGATGTACCACATTGACTTTTGATAGTCATTGGTGTGTGTAAGAGAGGGAGAAAGGAGAGAGAAAGAGAAAAAAAAGCATATTGCTTTAAATCAAGGAAAACTAATACGTATACATAACTGTAAACAGTATTCAGAAGACAGGTACACGGTGCTGAAAATGATTTAGGTATTTTGCTCCTGGCTTGAAAATAAACCTCAGCACTGAATTCACAGAAGCTGTTTAATCCATCTGGGATTTAGCACTGCAGGAAACTGTTCCATAATTTAATTGTATGCTCAGAAAACCAATTGACAGGTTTGCAAATTTATGCAACTTTAATATCTTGTAAATTGGGTGAGTACAGGTATGGCAGAAAGGAAAGAAGGTTTAATTTACTCACAGGTATAATTCATGGTTAATAAATTGTAACAAGCATCAGTAAATAAACAGAGGCTGAACAACGCCAGAGGCAAAATAGGATTATGTTTCTCCATTTTAAATGCACTTAATTAGCACAGTTCCTCCTCTTAGGGACAGAAAACCATGAGTCTATGAAAGCCTTTGCCTCTGAATGGTAATAGAGGCAACAAATTAATACAGGTGTAAGATATCCTTCCTTTATGGGTCAAGAATTGGGTGGTCACATGTATACATTCAACTACAGAGAATAAAGGAAATAAAAGGAGCATTTCTCGAAGTCAGTGTATTTCTTTACGACTTCTGTTTTGAAATCAGCTTTAGGTTCATAGCAAAATTGAGAAGAAGGGATAGAGTTTTCCCATATGCACCCATCCCCAAACATGCATAGATAGCCTCCCTCATTGTCAACATCCCCTCTCACCGCGGAACGTTTGTTAGAACAGTTGAACCTACATTGGCATGTTGTAATCACCCCAAATCTATATTTTCCTAGGGTTTACTCTTGGTGTTTGACATTCTATGTGTTTGGACATAATGTATAACATGAACTGTGTCCACCATGCTGGTATCATATAGGTCAGTTCCACCACCCTAAAAATCCTCTGTTCTCCTTTTCAGAGCCCTCACAAACCCTGGCAATCGCCGATCTTTTTACTATCTCTATAGTTTTGTCTTTTCCAGAATGTAATTTTGATTAACAGTTCTTTATCTGAGGTGTCTTTTGCAAATATTCCCCCCAGTTTGTGTCACGTCTTCTAATTCTCTTGCTGTTGACTTTTGTGGCCCAGAAGTTTTTAATGAAGTCCAGCTTATCAATTATTTCTTTTATGAATTTTGCCTTTTATGCTGTGTTTAAAATGTTGTTGCCATACCTAGATTGTCTCCTAGTTTTTATTTTAGGAGATTTATGGTTTTGACTTTTATATTTGGGCCTGTGGTTTATGTTGATTAATTTTTTGAAGGGAGTAATGTCTGTGTCCAGCTTCATTTTTGGTACGTGGATGTCGTCTGGTTGTTCCAGCAACATTCATTGAACACTGTCTTGCTCCATTGTTTTGCCTTTGCTCCTTCATCAAAGATCAATTGACTAAATTTATAGAAGTTTATTACTGAGCTCTCCATTCTGTTCCATTTTTCTATTTAGTCTGTACTTTGACCAGTACCACACTGTCATGATTACTGTTTCTTTACCATCTTCAAGTCAGGTAATGTCACCTCCAACAATCTTCCTTCCCTTAATTATTGTGTTGGCTATTCTGGGTCTTTTGCGTTTCCTTATACAATTTAAAAGCAGTTTTTTGATATCCAGAAAATAACTTGCTGGGATTTCGAATGGGACTGCATTGAATCTATAGATCAATTTGGGAAGACCAGACATCTTGACAATATTCAGGCTTTCTATCCATGAATATGGAATATCTCTTTATTTAGTTCTTCTTTGATTTCACTCATCAGAGTTTTGTAGTTTTCCTCATGTTGATTTTGTACATATTTTGTTATATTTATACTCAAGTATTTCATTCTGGGGGGTGGTATTATAAATAATACCATGTTTTTAATTTCAAATTCCACTTGCTCATTGCTGGCATATAGGAAAGCAATTGGCTTTTATGTATTAACCTTGTATCTTGCAATCTTGCTATAATCACTTATTAGTTCCAGGAGTTTGTTGATTCATGCAAATTTTCTACATAGACAATCAAGTCACCTGTGAACAAAGGCAGTTTTATGTTTTCCTTCCCAATCTATATACCTTTTATTTTACCCCTTTTTTGTCTTACTAATAATTCCACTAAGGTATTGAAAAAGGCGTATTGAGAAAGGACATCCTTGCCTTGTGTCTAAACTTACTGAGAAAACTTCAAGTTTCTCATCATCAACTAAAATGTTAGCTGTAGTTTTTTGTTTGTTTGTTTTGGTAGGTATTCTTCATCAGTTAAGAATGTTCTTCTCTATTCCAAAATGTTAGCTGTAGTTTTTTTGTTTGTTTTGTGTTTTGGTAGATATTCTTCATCAAGAACATTCTTCTCTATTCCTAGTTTACTGAGTTTTTATCATGTATAAACGTTAGATTTTTGTCAAATGCTTTTTCTATGTCTAATGATATACTCATGTGATTTTTCTTCTTTTTAGCCTGTTGATAGGATGGATTACATTAAGTTTCAAATTTTGAATCAGCCTTGCATACCTGGGATAAATCTCACATCATAATGTATACTTGTTTTGTACATTGTTGGATTCAATTTGATAATTTGAGGGTTTTGCATCTGTGTTCATGAAAGATATTGCTCTGTAGTTTTACTTTCTTAATGTCTTTTTCCAGTTTTGGTATTAGAGTAATGCTGGCCTTACAGAATGAGTTAGGAAGTAATCCCTTTGCTTCTAACATCTGAAAGAGATTGTAGAGAACTGGTAAAATTACTTTGTCAAGTGCTTCATAGAATTTACCAATGGATTCAACTGGGCCAGGTATTTTCTGTTTTGGAAGGTTATTAATTATTCAATTTCATTGGTACATATAGCCTATTAAGATTACCTATTTTTTCCTGTGCGAGTTCTGGAGTTTTATGTCTTTAAAGAAATTGGCCATTTCATCTAGGTTATCAAGTTTGTAGGTATAGAGTTCTTTATAGCATTCCTGTAGCAGCCTTTTAATTTCCACGGGATCTACAGCAATGTTCTGTTTCATTTATGATATTGGTAATTCTTTTTTTTTGGAGTTAGTCTGGCTGGGGTTTTTTGATTTTATTGGTCTTTTCAAAGAACAAGTGTTTGGTTTCAGTGATTTTGTTATTTTCTCTATTTTCTTGTTTCCTATTTCATTGATTTCTTCTCTAATTCTTATTTATTTCCTTGTACTTACATTGTATAAAACTTGCTCTTCTTCTAGTTTCTTGGGTGAAAGCTTAGATTATTGATTGTAGGTCTTTCTTCTTTTCTATTATATGTATTCAATGCTATAAATCCCTCTAAGCACTGCTTTAACTGCATCCCACAAATTTTGATAGGTTGTGTTTTCATTTTCAATTACTTCAAAATATTTAACTTTCCTTTGAAATTCCTCTTTTGACTCATGTGTTACTTAGAATTGTGTTGCTTAATCTTCATGTATTTTGGGATTCCAGTTTTCTTTATTATTGACTTCTAGCTTAATTCCATGTTGGTCTGAAAGGATAAATTGTGTGATTTCCATTTTAAATTTCTTTATGTTTTATGAGCCAGAATGTAGTCTGTTTGGTAAATGCTGCATGTGAGCTTGAGAAGTATACTTTTGTTGGTTGAAGTAGTCTATAGATAACAATTGTATGCAGTTGACTAGTATTGTTGAGTTCAATATGTTCTGATTCTTTGCCTGCTGGATCTATTTTTGAGAGAGGGGTGTTGAAGTCTCCAACTATGATAGTGGACTCGCCTATTTCTCCCTGTAGTTCTATCAGTTTTTGCCTCATGTAGTTAGGTACTCTGTTAGGTGTGTGCTCGTTAAGAACTATTATGTCTTCTGGAAGAAATGTCCCCTTTGTCATTTTGTAATATCCATCACTATTCCTGATTAATTTTCCTTGCTTTGAAGTCGGCTCTGTCTGAAATTAATACAGCTAGTCCTACTTTCTTTTAATTAGTGTTAGCTTGGTATATTTTTCTCCATTTAATCTACATGTGCTTTATATTTATAGTAGGTTTCTTATAGACAATGTATAGTTGACTCATGTTTTTTGATCCACTCTGACAGCCTTTGTCTATTAGTTGGTGTATTCAGACCATTGATGCTCAAAGTGATTATTGATATAGATAGATTAATATCTACCATGTTCATCACTATACTTGTTGCCATTGTTCTTTGTTCCTATTTTTGTCTTCAACTTTTTCTTCCTTTTGTGGTTTTAATTGAGCATTTTGTAATTCCATTTTATCTCCTTTATTTGCATACCAGTTATGCTTTTTTTAATTTAGAGCTTGTCCTCAAGTTTGCGATATAGCTTAACAACTAATCCAAGTTCACTTTCAAGTTACAGCTTACTACTTGAAGGGTACAGTGAGTACATTATACTAACCAAATAATTCTCATTCCTCTCTCCCATCCCTTTGGTTACTTCTGTAATTCATTTCACTTTTGTAAACATACATAAGCATGTATATGGTATACATAAATATACATAATCAAATACATGTTGCTATTATTTTGAATAAGCTGATGTGAGATCAACTAAATAAGAAATTTGTGACCTTCACCTCATCTTCAGTGCTCTTCATTTCTTTATGTAGACCCAAGTTTCTGACATATTTTTCTTTTTTTTATTATATGTTACAGGTGTACAATATAGTGATTCACAAGTTTTAAAGGTTGTGCTCCATTTATACTTATTACAAAATATTGGCTGTATTCCCGATGTTGTACAATATATCCTTGTAGCTTATTGTATACCTAATAGTTTTTTCTATTTAAAGAACTGCTTTTAACATTTCTTGCATAGCAGATCTACTGGCAACAAATTCAATTTCTTGTTTGAAGAGTCTTTCTCCCTTCACATTTGAAGGATAATTTCACAGGGTACAGCATTTTAGGTTGGTGGTCTTTCTCTGACCATTTTAAATAGTTCACTACACTCTCTACTTTCTTGCATGGTTTCTGAAGAGAAGTCAGATGTAATTCCCATTTTTGTTTCTCTATATGCTTATAGAGTACAAAGGTGCTTTTTTTCCTCTGCCTTTTTCAGGATTTTTTTCTTTATCTTTGATTTTCTATATTTAGAAAGTGATATGCCTAGGTGTTGCTTCTTGGACATTTATGATGCTTGGTTTTCTCTGATCCTCCTGCAACTGTAGTTTTGTGTCTGACATTAAATTGGGGAAATTCTCAGTCATTATTGTTCCAAATATTTCTTTTGTTACTTTCTTTTCTCCTTCTGGTATTCCCATTACACATATGCTATAACTTTTATAGTTGTCTCACTTGTCCCCTAGTCCTTAGAAATTCTGTTCTGGGTTCTTTTTTTTTTTCCATTTGCTGTTCTCTTTGCTTTTCATTATTGGAGGTTTCTATTGATATATCTTCAAACTCAGAGACTCTCTCCTCAGCCATGTCCAAAGTATACTGTTAAACCCATCAAAGTTATAGTATTTTTTATTTGTAGCATTTCTTTTTGGCTCTTTCTTAGGATTTTCATTCATCTGCTTACAATGCCTTTCTGTTCTTCTATACTGTTCACTTTATCCATTAGAGCCCTTTAATCACGGAGTATGTTAATCATAGTTGTTTTAAATTCCTGGGTCCAATAATCCCAACTTTCCTGCCATGTCTGGTTCTGATGCTTGCTCTGCCTCTTCAAATTTTATGTATTGCATTTTGAAATGCCTTGCAATGTTTTCTTGTTAGTTAGACATGATGTACCAGGTAAAAGCAAGTGCTACAAATAGGCCTTTAGTAATGAGGAGGTCAGGTGTGGGGGGAGGGGAATCATCTATGGTCCTGTGATTAGGTCTCAGTCTTTTATTGAGCCTATACCTCTGGTCTGTGAGAAACACCTGTGAAGTTCAGTTTTTTCCACCCTCCTTAAGTGGGACGGGAGAAGTCAGAGGGGATTCTTCTGTGATATTTACTGTGGGAATCTGACTGAGTTCCTGGAAGTAACAAAGATTTCCCGATGACTGGGTCCCCCTGGATTTTTAGTTCTCAGAATTGTCGCACTGAGCCTCTAGCAATTTGTCAATCCCAGTTCAGGTTTCTTCCCCTGGCACTGTTTCCAGAGACAGCTTCCTCCCCTGAGTGTCTGCTCTGGTGAGTTTTGGCTCTATATTTGTCTGTCTGTCTCTCCAGTCATGAGGGCAGTGGTTTGCCCTGTGTTCTTCCCTCTCTTATGGATCCTATAGGAGTTGATTATTCTTTTTGAGTTTGTTCAGCTTTTCATCTGTTAGGGTGGAGTAGGAACTTCCAAGCTCCTTAGATGCAAAAGTGGAAACTGGAACTATCCTGATAGGCTTTCGTATTCAGAAAAACAGTGAGGCAATGTGGAGGCCATGTGTAACTTCACCAGTTCTTGTCTCATAATGCAGGGTCCCGTGGTATGGTCATAACTTGACAGAAGCTTCATATTTGTCTTATCTACTGTATGAGTTTTTTCTTGGCTAATACGTATATAAAGTGAGAAACTAAAAGGATAAATCGACTTTTATATGACACTTAAATATTTGGGAGAACCTTTGTAGATAAAGCCCTTGTAAAGCCTTGTAAAGGCTCAAAACAACAGCAACAAAAAATAACAATTTGATATTTAAAGTATTTTGTCTCTACTTTTAAAATACCATGGAAAAGATTTGGCCACTGTGAAATCTATAAAAGGTTTCCTCTTGATAAGTGAAGTCACTGGATTTTATTATTGTTCAGGTACACAGTCAAGACATGTAGTGAAATCATGTAGTGATATCTCTTTTGTGTTCTTTTCATGGCTCTCTCGATACATGGCCAATTTAACATAGCTGTGCCTCTAATTTTATTAGAAGAATGGTCAATAACAAAACAGTGGGTCTTATATGGCATAATATTTATATGCATTTAAAAACAAATACCATGAGCCTTTCTTTTTAGTTTTCATATCTTGAGTATTACAAATTTGAATATCCAAAGAAGTTCAGTTGTTCAGTTTGGTTTTGGAAAAAACTTTTTTTCTTTTTTTTTTTTTTTTTTGCGGTACGCGGGCCTCTCACTGCTGTGGCCTCTCCTGTTGCGGAGCCGGACGCGCAGGCTCAGCGGCCATGGCTCACGGGCCCAGCCGCTCCGCGGCATGTGGGATCTTCCCGGACCAGGGCACGAACCAGTGTCCCCTGCATCAGCAGGTGGACTCTCAACCACTGCACCACCAGGGAAGCCCTGGAAAAAACTTTTTATTTATACAATCATTACACTGGTTTACCTTTTAAATTGGAAGATGTGACACATTTGATTAAATTTATGACAACTGATTTAATATGTTAATATGCTACCCTCTGTATTAAAGTAATTTAGATAATTTATTTCAAGCAATGCAATTGCACTATGCAAATGAACTTAGAAGTTCATGGAAAAAGATTGAGAGGATAAGTTGAAAAGGGAGAAAACATACACCAGATGTCCTGTTGCCTATATTGCCAGGATCCCAGGACTTGATAATGAGCATATCCGGTCATAGAAGATTGTAAACGATTAGGAAATATCATAAGAAGTTATTAGGAAATATCATAAAAAGTTATATTAAAAAGAACAAGAATAAGCTTCAGGACTTCCCTGGTGGTGCAGTGGTTAAGAATCCGCCTGCCAATGCAGGGAACACAGGTTCAATCCCTGGTCTGGGAAGATCCCACATGCCACAGAGCAACTAAGCCCATGCACCACAACTACTGAGCCTGTGCTCTAGAGCCTGCATGCCGCAACTACTGAAGCCCACGTGCTTTTGGACCCATGTGCTGCAACTACTGAAGCCCACACACCTAGAGCCCATGCACTGCAACAAGAGAAGCCACCACAGTGAGAAGCCCATGCACTGCAATGAAGACCGAACAGAACCAAAAAAAATAAAATAAGCTTCATGCCAACATTATCGTTGTTTTCTTAAACTAATTTTTTAAGACTATTGTTTTTAGAGCTGTTTTAGGTTTACAACAAAATTGAGAAACAGTACAGAGATGTTCCATATGCCCTTCTACACATTCATTAGCCCCTTACAACCCCATTATCAGCATCACTGACCAGAATGGTGCATTTTTTACCAAGGAAGTACATACATTGACATAACAATCACCCAGAGTCCATAGTTTACATTATGGTTCACTCTTGGTTTTGTCCATTCTCTGTATGACATATACCATTTATTACAGTTTCTTACAGAATATTTTCATGCCCTAAGAATCTTTTGTGCTCTGCCAATTCATTCTCCCACCCCACCCCTGGCAACCACTAATATTTTTATTGGCTGCATAGTTTACCCTGTCCAGAATATCATACAGTTGATATCATATAGTAAGTAGCCTTTTCAGATAGCCTAATTTCACTTAGTTATGTGCATTTAAGATTCCTCCATGTCTTTTCATGGCTTGATAGCTCATTGCTTTTTATCACTGAATATTCAATTGTCTGGATGTACCACAGTTTGTTTATCCATTCACCTCCTGAGGGGACATCTTGTTTCTAAGTTTTGCCAATTAAGAGTGAAGCTGCTATAAATATCTGTGTACAGGCTTTTGCACATAGTTTTCAACCCCTCTTGGTAAATAACAAGGAGCATGATTGCTAAATCAAATGATAAGCATGTATTTAGTTTAACTATTTTTTTAAATAAATTATAGTGTGATATTTACTCCCCAGTTAAATTCAAATACTTTAAATCAAAACAAGTATCAGAGGATGGATGCTTAATTTATATAACCAAGGATTTAGATTTGTAACACCTTATCTTTGGTCTATATGAGCTATTATTAATGATAATGGTTTTTAAGGCTCTTCTTTTGAAAAAAGAAGTCTTTGAACAGGGAAAGGAGAAGACTGTAGAGTGGGGCTGGTGCAGCAGTGCCTGAGTTATCCCATCAGCTTTCCCACAGCCTCACCTGTCTGGGAGAAGCACCTGATTTTTCTGTACCTGCGAGTCAGATGTGGATGTTAGCTAAATAAAGCCAATGGACCTAACTAAAAGCAGTCTAATAATTTTGACAGAAGGACACCTGTGTTAAAATCAGCTTTGACTGTATGGCCACTTTCAGATAGGACAGGGGACACTTCAGCAGGTGATGGTGTGACCGGAAACCCTCCAAGATGAAATAACTGATTTCCCCCATCAAATGCCAAGACACTATATAAGCCACCACATAGAACTCAAAAGCCACCCAGTGGTGGGGGGTGGGGGGCGGGGAAATAAGTACAACAACAAATGTGGATGGGGAAAATCCTGATTTGACTGAATTCTCACCTAACAGATGTTAAATTGAACTATATAAATAGTCATATTTCATGTAAAACTTACTGTGCACTGAAAAATTGTGTACACAATTCATAGCAAACATGGAAATCACGACTAAGTAACAGTTTTGTCAAATAATTAAGCAATTGTTTGTCAAAGTTCATTTAATGCTGATAAACTGTGTCCTGTTTCTTAGTGTTTCCAATCTTCCCTTGGATGATATACTTCCCTTATAATTTGGGAAGCACATCGAATTGTTCTACTTAGCTGCCATAAAAAAAATACCATAGACTGGGTGGCATAAACTACAGAAATTTGTTTCCTCACAATTCTGGAGACTAGAAGCCCAAGGTCAACGTGCCCAGTGTTGGTGCTTGGCGAGACCTTTCTTCCTGGCTTGCAGACAAACAGCAGCCTTCTTGCTGTGTGTCCTTACCTGGGATTTCCTCTGTGTACACACACACACACACACACACACACACACACACACGGCACACAGAGCTGTTATGACATTTCCTCTTCCTATAAGGACACCAGTCATACCCTTATGACTTCATTTAACCTTAATTACCTCCATAAAAGTCCTATCTCCAAATATAACCACATTGAGGAGTAAGACTTCAACATACGAATTTTGGGAGGACACACTTCAATCCCTAGCACACATTTTATGACAGACTAGTACATACACATTTGTAAGCCTCTTGGCCAAAATGTAAGGTAAATCTTGTTCTTTGTACACACATAAAAGTACCCAGTGCTAGGGCAGCCAGTTGCCCTATATCAGATGTCATCAGAGGAACTTATAATTTCAATTCCTGATCAACTGCCACCATGCAGCATTTCATAGGGAATGTTGTGGCTATCATTTCTGCAATGTCTGGTGTCAGTGGGGAAGTTTGCGATTATAAGGGTCTTTAAACAAATCTATTTTCATTTGTTTTTAGCTTTTTGTGAGGTAAAGTTTATTCCCTCTAACCCTGTGTGAACTCTTAGCAGGAAGTCTGGCAGATGCTCTACTCTGCTAATGGAATTATCCATCAGGACTCTATCTTCTCTGTATTAGAGTTTCCTTTTATTTATGTTTTAATAAGTGACATTCTCTGAAAATCAGATGAAATTGATAATAGGCAAAATGATATTTTTCCTATAATTTATCCATGACCTCCCCCAAATTGGATTGAATTATATAAAATAGATTTTATAAAAACCTTTATGATTTTTTCCAGTTGCCTCAAATCCTAGGAATTCTGTTCATTTCAAGAAATATTTATGAATATCTGCATATGCTAGCTCTTCTAGACTTTACATTTTGCTTTTATTTAGGCTTCTTATGGATGGAAAGGAAAACCATCTCGTGTTAGCTCTTTTCTGCATTCCTGCTTCATTCTTCTCTCTGTAAAAAGCTTCTTCCATTTCTTTGGTCCAATTGCTCCATAGAAACCCAAGGTTTACATAGTATAGCTTAAACCTCCAAATATATACACTAATTCAATTTAGTCCCAGGTTCCCAGAGTTTCCTGTCTTCACCTGAGACAAGGTACAACTCCTGAACCAATCAGCCCTTGTAGGGTCTTTTAAAGGAGCTGTGATTGCCCCACTAGAGATAGGACCTTTAGCTGGATGGTAAGGACCTTTAGCTGAGAGAGTAAGGCCATCTGATATAACAGATCAAGTGAGGAGACAGGTCTTAGAAAAGGGTGACCGAGGCTGGTCAGGCAACATGTCCTTCAACTATAACCCTGCCCTTGGTTACACAAGCTGAGCATGTGTTCTGAGCTCTCTGTGGAGAGTCTCTGTCATTGGATCTATCACTGCTCACTTCCAGTATCCATCTCCAGTATCCTGAGATCAACCAAAGCTAAGATTTAATACATCATTTAAAAATGTTTTCATCTCCCACCCTAAGTTCTCTTATTCTGCTGTTGACTAGGCTTTGCTATCACTGAATCTATTAATAGTATGAACTTTACCATTGTCTTGGATTTCTTGCCAAAGCTTTTAAGAAATATTCTGTTCTCACCATATGGATATCATTTTCCTGAGAGAACAAGCCACCTAGACTGTTTCTGAGCCTCATCCTGAAAGTAATACATGCCCTAAATTCCAGCAACCACCATGAGTTCCAGAAAAAAATATCGCCTTAAAAAAAAATCCCCAAACGTGTCCCCCCAGATTTATAGAAGAAGAACCATAGAAGTCTAACATTGTATCAACATTTAAGCTCCTGGAGAGCAATGCCTTATGTAACATTTTGTATCTCCCAATCCTGGCTTGCTGCCTGGCACGTATATAAGCTCAATAACTTTGAAGGAATATGCTATTTTTCTAAACAAATTCTGTCAAAATAATAGCTTCAAAATAAATTGCTAGAATGATTGGAGATAACTTTAAAAGTCTTAAGAAAATGATGTTAAATTTCTCAACTGCACTGTTGAGTATCATCGTCAGTTTTTAACTTTTATTGATTTCTGAATCATACACAAATTTTTAAATGAAACATTTTAAATTCAGAAACTGGATTAGCATTTAAGGAGTAACTACCAAAATAATATAAAGAAAACTATATCTCCTGAATTTTTCAGCTCAGTGATCCTCATATATTCAATTGTTCTACCCAAAACTAAACATAAATTCTAAATAGAATTTCCTAATCTTATATCAAAATAAGAGGTTTGTATAATAAATTGACTAAATCTTTAAAAATTTAACAAACTTTAAGTGTATAGAAGAAGATATTAACAGAGCATAGTATGTGTTTTTTCTAAACTTGTTAATTCTTTCTAGTAAGTTAAATTTCTTCATTAATTATTTATTCATGCATCAATTACAGCTTGAAAATATAGCCTTGAGAATTCAAGAGATTTAGTGGACATGTGTGAGGAGCCTCAACCATAAACTTTACACATCTGGGCCATCAAGTGTTGGTTACAATGTAGACCATATGCTAATCGACAGAGGAGGATAAAGCCTTTAAGATTAATTGTGTGTCAAGAGAACACCTGCCCACATGATGTGACAAATGTTAATTATTCATCAACAATTCAGACATTTTTCTGCTTTAAGCTTTACAAAAAAGAATCCAGGTTTGACATTTAAACAGGTAATAAGAAACTTAGCAATATTGTGAAATTCATAAATGCTCACACAATAACAAAGCATATGTCCACTTTGAATCAGTTAAAATTTTCAACAACAAAGTTAATTACCCCAAATTCATGTCAACTAAAACATACCTATACTGAAAGAAATGATGATTAACCAAAGGGGTCATTCAAAAGTTAACTCCCCAGGAAAGTTGACTATTATAAACTATTTACTCTTGCTTTGTTACCCTAATGATACATTTAGTTGAAAAACCACAATCTTAAGAAACATTTGATAATGTAAATCTAAATTAAATACCACAAGTAAGCAAATACAAAAACACTCAGCCCCAAACCCTGGACTCCCTTGCCTGAGTTTCAGCTCTCTGGTGACCTTTTCCTCTAACCCACCCCATCCATGACTACTGTAGTGATACCCAAGATGTTATCAGTAGCAATAACCACATCACCTGACAGTATTGATTTCAGGCCTCATTTCTGTGAATATCACTTTCTATCTTTACAATTACTTATTCTAGCATCCTTAATCCCAAAGTCTACAAAGCCATAATATTTTTCAATCCAATTTTCACTCTGCTCTTTATCTCCCTTTCCCATTTTACCTAATATACATTCCACAATTGCTGGAATCAACCCTCTTACCACTCTCTTACCTTCTTACTTTATTGGAAAAAAAAAATTCTCAGTCTCCACCTTTTTATGGCTTCAGCCACACAATGAAGGTGGCTGGAGAAAAGTCTGGAACCTCACTACATGTGTCACCAAGTCCAAACTCCTTCTGCTTGCCATAGCACAGGCTAATGAATCTGGAGACGTTATTGGAGCAAAGAATAACTTTATTCAGAGAGCCAGCAGACTGTGAGCACGGCAGGCTAATGTCCTAGACCATCTTACCCAGTCAGAACTAAGGCTTCTTTCATATTGAAAGGGGAGGGGGAGTGGTTGGTTGTTACAAACTTCTTGGTGCAGGAATCCTTTGTTCTTGCAGCTGTCCACCTAGGTCAGGTCACAATCAGAAGTCAGAATACAGCCCTACTAAAGGAACATCTTTGTGCACAGATTTGGGAAAACTGGCAACACGAGCCTGGCTGGATTTCAGAATTGCTAGCAACTAGTGACGCTATGAGCTTCCTTTTCTTTCTTCTTTGAAATGAGAGCATCCAATTTATGTCCTCAGTTCATCATTGCATGTAGGGTGGGTGGGAAGTGGGGAGGTAATTTAGTCTTAATTCACAGGTCTCCAGCCCAAGAGTTTCTGAAGAGGTTTATCCATATCTGTGTCTGATTTAGATGATGAGATCCTGATACCATATTTAGATGATACTTCGGAGGTCTTGGAAGAAAGTGGGTAAATTTTGCCTCTGGCATACCTGTAAATTATGGTAGACAGGTAACTGTGGTAGAATTCTTCTGAAGTTGACCACCAGCAATTTATCCTATTATCATCCATGTGTGATCATATGGTCTTATTGATCCAATAGAGTGAATTCTAAGACACAGTAGCTGCTGAATGAAAAATTTAGTCCCATAATTCATTAAAACTATCCATATATATATATATCATTTAAGAAAAGTGAGCTGCGTTAAAACATGGATTGAGTCATTTCCCCTTTCCTGTCCAAGAGCAAACTGATTCCAGTTAAAACCAAAGATACTATCTTACTTAAGTCTCCATAGACAAAAATTCTAAAACTTAACCTGCCAATATATTATGATAGGTAATCTTTGTTTTCACTAGATAGTTCACAGCCTCATTCCATTGTTTTCTTTAAGTATGCTCTTATGTTTTATCAACTGACATTCTATTCCTGCTTGAGAAGGTTACTCATACCCAAGAACGACCAGATCAGCCCCATTAACTTTCTTAATAGATCTTTTTTGGAACAGTCTTGGACTTAAAGTATAAGTTAAAAAGATGAGAATTCACATATACCCTGCATGCAGTTTCCCCTATTAACATACCATATAAATGATATATTTGTTATAATTAATGAATCAACATTGATCACTATTTTCAACTAAAGTCCATACTGCATTCAAATTTCTGTTCCAGGATACCACTTACATTTAGTTCTCATGTCTCCGAAGCTTCTTATGGGTGTGACAGTTTCTCAGATTTTCCTTGTTTTTGACGATCTTAAGCATTTTGAGAAGTACTGTTCAGGTATATTGTAGGATTCCCTTCTATTAGAGTTAGCGTAATGTGTTTGTCATGATTAGACGCTATGAGCTTTGGGGAGGAATATCATGGGGTAAAGTACCATTTTTATCTTATATCAAGAGTAATCCTGATATCAACATGATTTATTGATGTTAATGTTGACCTTCATTACCTGGTTGGACTGTGTTTGTCAGGTTCCTGTACTGTAAAGTTACTTTTTTTCCCATTTCCATAGTGCGTTATTTGATAGAAGGTCTATATGCACAGCCAGCACTTAAGGACTGGGGAGTTCTGAGTCCACTCTCTGAGGGTGGAGTATTTGCACATATTATTTGGATTCTTCAGCATGAGAGATTGATCTTTTCTCCATTTAATTAAGCATTTATATGAATAAAGCAAGTCCTTCTGGAAATATTAAAACATTAATTCCATTGAAATCAAAGGTTTTTAGGGCTACCCTAGATAGAACATCATGGATCTAATCTTTGCAAAGGAAAGATAGAAAAAAAAAATTTAAGGAAAACAGTTTCAGCAACATAGTCCAAACATATTATGGGTCAAATCGCAAAGCTTAATCATACTTTCAACATCTCACATGTTTCAATTTATTTGAAATCTCCAAACAGTTTTAATATGTGCTTACCAGAATTTCTTTCCCAAGATACTGATATCCAAAGAATTAAATATCATTATGAAGTTCTTATTTCTGATTGCTTTTCTTCAAGCCATGATGATTTGCACTTAAAACTTTCAAAGTACAGACTTTTGCTTGCCTTATATAAACCAAAACATTAACTTTTAAAACTAATTGTCAGATGACACATATCATAGTAATGAATAAAATGCCATTGGTTTCTTTTAGGAAATTTAACTATGAGACTAATATCATTTTACCGAAAACTGTGACTGGTGAGAGCTTTAAGTAAATTACTAGAAAAGAATTTTAAAAGCCATATGGTAAACATGTGTCTTCAATGAACATCTGCTGAAAACTCAGAACTGAGCAGATTTAAGGGAAGAAATGAAGGGAAAGAGCCTAGAGGAATTAAAGACAGACATGAGAAAATCACCCTGCATAGATGTAGGTCTTTCTTTTCAAGGCACTACTTCTGCCCCAAAGCATATATCACAACACACTCTACATATATTTATTTTTTCAGGGATTTTCAATTGAGGAAGAATTGATTAATAAAAGAGAAAATGAAAATAAAAACAAAAATATGTAACATCAATAATAGTCAACCTAGAGATACACAGTATTGCATAAGATTCTCAAAATTTTAAAGACATTTAATTTACTAAATGTGAAAGATGTATGAATAATTTATAAACAAAATTTGTTAAGCATGATGTGTTTCATCTCTCTTTAGAGTAATTTACACTAAGTCTCACATAAAATGTCGGCAGTAGGGTATAGTGTATACTATATATAGTATAGATTTATGTTTTACAGATAGTACATTGTAAATGTATATAGCTTTTTTCTTGCCATAGCACATATTACTTAGATAAACATAGAAGCTGATACATCTATTCTTAACATTTGGTATTGTTTCAAAGATTAATTGCCCTATGTTAATTGTTGAGACATATGCTAAGAAAATAAGCACTGAATATGACTTGACTTTGCATGCAAAATTAGGAATGCATTTAGAGAGTAAAACCTGAATGAATTTTTTTAAAATGACATTAATACAGTTACATTTTTCTTTGAGGAAGGCATTAGTCACAGTGTTTCTTCTTAGTAAACTAATATTGACATTGACCATTCTGTTTTAGGCATGTCTTCTGTAGATGGAGAGGAAGATTTAGGATGTGTTCTAGTCAAGCAGCTCAGAAATTACTCTCACAGGTGAATGAGCACCAATACAGGTATCATAGTGACTAGCCTTATATTTCCATTGTGGTAATTTGCCAAGGAGACAGTCCCACATATTCTTTTACTTCTCTGTATCTAGAAAAACTAAGTGTCAGTTTTTATCAACAGGAGTCATTCTTTTCACAATGACTTAAATTTTTAAAAATCTGAATATCTTGGCAAAAGTCAGCCCTTGTGATTATAAACATTGGTTCACAATGGGAAAACAGGATTTGGTTTCAGCCTGACATATTTTGATTCACATGTGTTAACCTTAGATTTGGCTTATTTCAATTGTGTGTGGGTATGTATGTAATACAATACACACAGACATCCATTTGTTCATGTACTATGTTTAACTCACTCTTCTCACTGTCAGTATATAGACCAATCAGATAAGTGGTCTCCTTGAAGGATATTTTCATTTTATAAGAGAGATGCTATAGCTATGCCCTGTTCAGCAATCAGAAAAGTTATATTTGAGGACATGACAGTGAAGAGATGTTAGTGGAGTGACTGTGAGTAGAAATTAGAGAAGCGCTGTAACATAATAGATATTATTAGAATAAAGGTGATAAATAACATGGCAGAGATGGATGGAAAGATTGAAAGTTTGAGGAAAGCCCTGAGAGCCAAGGTGAGAATGGGGAAGCATGAGATACTTCACTGTGTATTATATGTTGAGAAATTATGTATGTATATTTATGTCTTACAAAATAGGCATGTAGAAATTTGTTCAAATGATGTACATAACCTATCAAGACTAGTGTGATACTTATCTGGTAGTTGGGTATTTATAGTAAGATCAAAGGAACCATATTTATCAAGTAAATTATTGCAAAGTTAGTAAGATCAGTAAACATGAAAAGATTTATATAAATTCATATTAATTTATATTTAATTCCACTTAGCCTAATTTAGACATCTTGCCCCACTCTTAAATCTTTTAAGTGGACTTGAGTACTTTCCACCTACAACACAATTTTGAATTGAGTTATTAGTGTCCTTATATGAAAGTTAAGAACTGAAATAAGATATTAACTGAGTTAGCAACCTACTAACAGATTTTAAAAATCCTTGTCTTAGACTTTTAGGAGTACCATGTTTCAGTTTAGAGAAGCAGAGAACTGCAAAGAGTATTACTCCCATCTTTACAAAAAAGAAAAACAATCTGGATTAACTACAGATTAATGACTTCTGTGTACCCATTCCAAAACTGAGGCCACAGGGCAAATAACCATCCCCAAATCCAAAGGGAGATAGGGACCTGCAAGGTGAAAATAGAGCTGAGTGTTTACGTTAATTCAAACAGTCCATGGATGTCAAATGCAAAGCTGGGGAAAATATTAAACTCTTAATGAACAGCTAAAGACTGTGTGTGGGCTGGGTAGGAGAGTGAAGCCTCTGGGGCCACAGATACGAGGTCTCACACCTTCTTTTCCTCAAGGAACTCAGTAAGCATCAAGAATAAGGATTCAGCGGAACCCTGAGAAAGCTCCCTCATGGCTCTGCCTGGGAAAAGAGATTGGTGGCTACTGTCTAAATTAGACACATCTTCCTTACGTCCCCTTCAGAACAAAATTAGACACATCTTCCTTACGTCCCCTTCAGAACAAAAACCTCAAACTGTAGGGGGAAGGAACATCAAAAGTGTAGCCTCAGTGCACAGGTGGAAATACACTGCAGCAGGGAGAGTCTTTAGAGGAGTGAAAAAAAGAAGCCCTTCTACTGGGGAAGAGCCACAATACATGCAAGGCCAAGCGCTACATCACAGAAATCCTGGTGAGGGCCACAGACCCAAGACCCAGTCATACTGACTGGCTGAGCTTTGGTCACAGCAGCCAGCACTGCCTTCTCCAGTACATGCCCATGATGACAAGTTTAAGCAAAGTAACAGTGGAATTCAGCTGGGAGACTATGAGGGACAGGTTTCCTGGAGAACAGCACTGAGTGAAGACCCAAAGCTAAACAGGGAGACAAGAAAAGTATCACTAGAGAAACTCGTAGCTTCTCAACCACTGAGGGTAACCAGACCAAAAACAAACTTTAAATACACTCTTTCTAGGTGAATATAAAACCCCATACCAAAGACCTAAGAGAAGGAAAGAGATGCCCATGTCCTATTATTAAATAATGGTTTCAAAAATGTACCACAATGTACCCTCACACAGAATATGTCCATATATATATATATATATATGTGTGTGTGTGTGTGTGTATTTGGCACATAAAAGGCAACACATCTGCACACACACAGTTGAAGAGAAAAAGCAAGTACTCTTCATTCAGAGGGCAACTGGGATTAGGGAAAGCATTGCCTACAGAGGAACAAGAATAAAACATGGTTTTCAGAAACCATGTAATCAAGGAGGCAGCCTAAACATGACTCACCTCGCTCAGTCATTTATTTGCAAAATCTTTGACTTAACTCAATCTGGGGTCCCTGTGACTCTATATGTAATCTCATGTCTTTCCCAAAAGGTACATTAGCTATAGTGGAACTCAGAATCAACTTATAGTCTGAGTAGAAATGAAAATATCAGCCAACTGGTGTCTAGGAATGTGTAATGTTATGCTCCTAAGGTACTTGGGGATGATCTCCAATTATGAGGTGTTAATCAGAAGCAAATTATGCTTTCTATGGAAGAGATAAATACTTCTCAGTTACTTTTGGGCCTAATGGTTGTTCCGTTTCTCCACTTATGGAACCCAGTCAAAGCTGTAGTATCATCAAGGGTCTTATTTCACAGACAAGTGATCCTACCACACAATTAAGCACCTGCAGTACACTGTGTGCAGAGAACTTGACTGCCATGCTCCTTGACTGTACATGCTTCTTGACTGCCAAATGTCTTCACCACGCAAACAACGTGGTGAGAGACGAAAGCAGAAGAGTCTCCTGCAGGGAATCAGTTTCCAATCTAGTTTGTAGATGTTAAAGGCTTTTGATTTCACTTCAGATTTTTCTTGTGAATAGAGAATGACAGCTATTTCTAAAAATGTTTAGGATCTTTTTTAAAAAGAAAAGTTAAGCTTTTATGCCAGACCACAGTTCCTAAATTTTTTCTAGAAAGTTTGAAAAATATGAAAGTGTCTCATGATTTTAATTTGACAAATATGTGGACTTTTTAATACTTTGAATGATGTTTTGAAATAAAGATGTAATAGTATTTATACTTTGTGAAATGCTATATTACGGGAATCTTTGAAAGTAGAAAAATGGAAAAATAGATGAATCAAGTAGATCATTTTGTCCACATAATTACAAGCATTTCATATCATAAAAATAAACTTAGGTGTACTAATTCAGTTTTGCACAGATTTCTTATAACTGACTTGGACATACATAGACAAATGTTCCTTACTATTTTTTTTGCCTCGATCATGGGTATTGAACTTTACTGACACAGGTTATGCTTCAGTTCAAAAGATGTTTTAATGGCTCTTTTCCTTAATGTTTTCAAATAACCTTTTTTAGTTTTTCTTTAGAGTTCTATTTAGGATTTCTAGTTCTTTGTGTGTCTTTTTTCTATTTCCATTATTGAAGATGCTTTTCCAGTTCATATTTAATGTAATAATTTGCTTATACATTGATTTTGTGAGGTATATTTGCATATCCTTTAGAAATTTTCTTTCATGCTTTTATTAATAATCCTGGTTCTGTAGTCCATGTATGTTAAGTAACAATAGATAATATTTGTGAGGTTCTCATTCTACACCATTTGTGAAGTGTTTTAAGTGTGTGATGTTATCTCATCCTCACACTCGTCCAGTGGGGATAGGTATTACTATTTTTTTGCATTTACAAATGAAGAAAGTGAGGCACAAGGTGTAGAATAACAACCTATTTCTAAGATCACCCACTTAACAACAGGTGGAGATACGGTTTGATATCAGATGGTGGCCAGACTTCAAAGCCCTTGCAGTATTACATCACACATAAGCCAAATTCAGTCAGAAAAGGATCCTTGGTTCATAATATATTCCTGTATAGATTTCCATAATTGTAATACAGCACATTCATATAATGTCACAAGTGACATTCATATAATGAAAATCGTTTTTCTCATATATACCAATAACAGTGTAAGTCTACATTTTACATGTACACACATTTCCTAATGACTTAATTTTTCAGTTTTCTTCCAGGTGTTTCATTTGGTTGTAACTAACACATAATTCAAGAAAATTCAAGAATAGTAATGTATTGAGGAAATAGGGTAAAATATCTCTTAATATATTCTTCTGGGGCCAAAAAAAAAATACAGTTCCCCTTTCCCATTCATTTGGGAGAGTTTATGTGCTGGGTTGATTTTACAATGTTTATTAATGTGGACCACAATTTTAGTAATTCTAATATTAACTTCATTTTCTTAGGAAAAATTCTGCTAAATATAGTTTAATATATATGCTTCATTACCTTAAATTATCTTCAATGCCACACCTTTTAATTAGGGTTCTTATGAAGTTGCTGACAGTTAAAATTCTGTGCCTATTACAAGCATTTTAATGTAACTTAGATAATTTTATTTATGCTCATGTCACCCATCTATTAGAGAAATTACTAATCACTTCAAGTGCAGCTTTGATAATGGCATTTATAAGCAGTGATATATTTCATGCGTTTATTGACTATTTACCTAAGCCATTTTCCTCATGAAATAAATATTTAGTGCATGGTTCAAACAATATTTATTTGCTCTATTTTAACTTGTATTTCCATGAAAATACTACTTAACAAAATTTTTTGAAAATACAATCACTTAACCTTGAATTAAAAAAAACTGGCAGTAAATATAATTAAACGCATGGAAAAATTTACAAATCATGCTTTCAGTTCAAAGTATTTTTCATAACATGACGTACTCTTGTTTCAAGCCCATATATCTGGAAATACAACATTGCCAGTACCACGTGTAAGATTTCCTCTTTTAAGTACCTCCCTTTCCACCAAGTCAATAATTTCTTTGGAAAGTGTTTACTGGAGTTTTATATCATAGATTATTTTCTTGTTTTTTGAAATCTACTTAGATAAAATCATATATACATATATGTTTTAAAATATTTACGATTTTATGTATATTATGTGTATATAATTTTGTGTGTGCAAACACATTCTCCTATGCCTGGCTTATTTCACTTAATATTCATGAATTCATTCATGCTGTTGTATATAGTACTAATTTAATTATGCATAGCTCTATAGTGTTCCAGTGTATGAGTGTATCACAATTATTGATCCATTGAACTGTTGGTGGTGATTCTATTATAAATACTCTTGGGATTTTGGGAGGCAGACACATGAACAAATAGGTAGGTTAAATATCTATGAGTGTAATGATTGAGTTATAGGGTTTGCTATGTTTAGTTTCTTCTTAACTGAAGTGTAGTTGATTTACAATATTACTTTCAGGTGTACAACATAGTGATTCAATATTTTTATAGATTATACCCCATTTAAAGTTATTACAAAATAATGGCTATATTTCTCTGTGCTGTACAATATATCCTTGTTGCTTATCAATTTTATACATAGTAGATTCTCAGTTTCATGCTCCTATCTTGCCCCTTTCCCCTACCCGCTCCCTACTGATAATCACTAGTTCTCTATATCTGTGAATCTGTTTGCTTTGTTAATACGTTTGTTTTTTGTTTTGATTTTTTTAGGTTTTCTTTTGTTTTGTTTTTACTTTTGAGTCCACTCTTATATAAGTGATAACAGTATTTCTTTCTCTGACTTATTGCACTAAACGTGATACTCTCTAGGTCCATCCACGTTGTTGCAGATGGCAGAATTTCATTCTTTTTATGGCTGAGGAGTATTCCATTATGTATATATATCCCATCTTTATCCATTCATCTGTTGATGGGCTCTTAGACTGCTACCACATCTTGGTTATTGTAAATAATGCTGCTATGAACATTGGGATGCATGTAACTTTTCAAATTACTGTTTTCATTTTCTTTGCACATATACCCAGCAGAAGAATTACTGGATCATGTGGTAGCTCTAGTTTTAGTTTTTTAAGGAACCTCCATACTGTTTGCCACAGTGGCTGCACTGATTTACAACCCCACCAACAGCGTGCTAGGGTTCCATTTTCTCCACATCCACTCCAACATTTGTTATTTGTAGACTTCTTTTTTATAATTAATTTTTATTGGAGTATAGTTTCTTTACAACGTTGTGTTAGTTTGTACTGTACAACAAACTGAATCAGCTATACTATACACATATCCCCTCTTTTTTGGATTTCCTTCCCATTTAGGTCACCACAGAGCACTGAGTAGAGTTCCCTGTGCTGTATAGTAGGTTCTCATTAGTTATTTATTTTATACATAGAATCAATGGTGTATGTATGTCAATCTCAATCTCCCAATTGATCCCACCCTACCCTTCCCTGCTTGGTGTTCATATGTTTTTTTCTCTCTGTCTGTGTCTCTATTTGCAAATAAGATCATCTATACCATTTTTCTAGATTCCATATATATGCGTTAATATATGATATTTTTCTCTTTTGACTTAATTCACTCTGTATGACAGTCTCTAGGTCCAACCACGTCTCTACAAATGACCCAATTTCATTCCTTTTTAGGGCTGAGTAATATTCCATTGTATATATGTAGCACATTGTCTTTATCCATTCCTCTGTTGATGGGAATTTAGGTTGCTTCCATGTCCTGGCAATTGTAAATAGTGCTGCAGTGAATATTGGGGTGCATGTGTGTTTTAGAATTATGCTTTTCTCAGGGTATATGCCCAGTAGTGGGATTGCTGGGTCATATGGTAGTTCTATTTTTAGTTTTCTAAGGAACCTCCATACTGTTCTCCATAGTGGCTGTATCAATTTACATTCCCATCAACAGTGCAAGAGGGTTGCCTTTTCTCCACACCCTCTCCAGCATTTATTGTTTGTAGATTTTTTAATAATGGCCATTCTGACCCATGTGAGGTGTTACCTCATTGTAGTTTTGATTAGCGTTTCTCTAATAATTAGTGATGTTGAGCATCTTTTCATGTGTTTGTTGCCCATCTGTATGTTGTCTTTGGAGAAATGTCTGTTTAGGTCTTCTGCCAATTTTTGGCTTAGGTTTTTTATATTTTTGATATTGAGCTTCATGTGCTGTTTATATATTTTGGAGATTAATCCATTGTCAGTAGCTTCATTTGCAAATATTTCCTCCCATTCTGAGGGTTGTCTTTTGGTCTTGTTTATGGTTTCCTTTGCTGTGCAAAAGCTTAAGTTTTATCAGGTCCCATTTGCTTATTTTTGTTTTTATTTCCATTTCTTTAGGAGGTGGGTCAAAAAGGATCTTGCTGTGATTTATGTCATAAAGTGTTCTGCCTATGTTTTCCTCTAAGAGTTTGATAGTCCCTGGCCTTACATTCAGGTCTTTAATCCATTTGGAGTTTATTTTTGTGTATGGTGTTAGGGAGTGTTCTAATTTCATTCTTTTACATGTAGCTGTCCAGTTTTCCCAGCACCACTGGTTGAAGAGGCTGCCTTTTCTCCATTGTATATTCTTGCCTCCTTTGTCATAGACTAGGAGACCATATGTGCATGGGTTCATCTCTGGGCTTTCTCCTGTTCCAATGGTCTATGTTTCTGATTTTGTGCCAGAACCATACTGATTTGATGAATGTAGCTTTGTAGTAGAGTCTGAAATTAGGGATCCTGACTCCTCCAGCTACATTTTTCTTTCTTAATATTGCTTTGCCTATTCAGGGTCATTGTGCTTCCATAAAAATTGTAAAATTTTCTGTTCTAGTTCTCTGAAAAATGCCATTGGTAATTTGATACGGATTGCATTGAATATGTAGATTGCTTTAGGTAGTATAGTCATTTCCATGATATTGATTCTCCCAATCCAAGAACATGGTATCTCTCTCCAACTGTTTGTGTCATCTTTGATTTATTTCATCAGCATCTTATAGTTTTCTGCATATAGGTCTTTTGTCTCCTTAGGTAGATTTATTCCTAGGTATTTTATTCTTCTTGTTGCAATGGTAAATTGGGTTGTTTCCTTAATTTCTCTTTCTGATCTTTCATTGTTAGTGTATAGGAATGCAAGAAATTTATGTGCATTTATTTTGTATCCTGTGACTTTACTAAATTTGTTGATTAGCTCTAGTAGCTTTCTGGTGGCATCTTTAGGATTTTCTGTGTATAGTATCATGTCAACTGCAAACAGTGACAGTTTTACTTCTTCATTTCCGATTTGGATTCCTTTTATTTCTTTTTCTTCTCTGACTGCCATGCCTAGGACTTCCAAAATGATGTTGAATAATAGTGGTGACAGTGGGCATCCTTGTCTTGTTCCTAATCTTAGAGGAAACGTTTTCAGTTTTTCACCATTGAGAATGATGTTTTCCGTGGGTTTGTTGTATATGGCTTTTATTATGTTGAGGTAGCTTCCCTCTATGCCCACTTTCTGGAGAGTTGTTATCATAAATGGGTGTTGAATTTTGTCAAAAGCCTTTTCTGCCTCGAGATAATCATACATATTTTTTAAACATCTTTATTGGAGTATAATTGCTTTACAATGGTGTGTTAGTTTCTGCTTCATAACAAAGTGAATCAGTTTTACATATACATATGTCCCCATATCTCTTTCCTCGTGCCTCTTCCTTCCTCCCACCCTCCCTATCCTACCCCTCTAGGTGGTCACAAAGCACCAAGCTGATCTCCCTGTGCTATGTGGCTACTTCCCACTAGCTATCTATTTTACGTTTGGTAGGGTATATATGTCCATGCCACTCTCTCACCTCGTCCCACCCTACCCTTCCCCCTCCCCATATCCTCAAGTCCATTCTCTAGTAGGTCTGTGTCTTTATTCCCATCTTGCCCCTAGGTTCTATATGACCTTGTTTTTTTTTTTATTTTTTTTAGATTCCATATATATGTTAGCATACAGTATTTGTTTTTCTCTTTCTGACTTACTTCACTCTGTTTGACAGACTCTAGGTCCCTCCAGCTCACTATAAATAACTGAATTTTGTTTCTTTATATGGCTGAGTAATATTCCATTGTATGTATGTGCCACATCTTCTTTATCCATTCAGCTGTTGATGGACACTTAGGTTGCTTCCATGACCTGGCTATTGTAAATAGAACTGCAGTGAACATTTTGGTACAGGACACTTTTTGAATTATGGTTTTCTCAGGGTATATGCCCAGTAGTGGGATTGCTGGGTCATATGGTAGTTCTATTTTTAGGTTTTTGAGGAACCTCCATACTGTTCTCCACAGTGGCTGTATCATTTAACATTCCCACCACCAGTGCAATAGGGTTCCCTTTTCTCCACACCCTCTCCAGCATTTACTGTTTGTAGATTTTTTGATGATGGCCGTTCTGACTGGTATGAGATGATATCTCAATGTAGTTTTGATTTGCATTTCTCTAATGATTAATGATGTTGAACATTCTTTCATGTGTTTGTTGACAATCTGTATATATTCTTTGGAGAAATTTCTCTTTAGGTCTTCTGCCCATTTTTGGATTGGGTTTTTGTTTTTTTGATATTAAGCTGCATGAGCTGCTTGTAAATTTTGGAGATTAATCCTTTGTCAGTTGCTTCATTTGCAAATATTTTCTCCCATTCTGAGTGTTGTCTTCTCACCTTGTTTATGGTTTCCTTTACTGTGCAAAATCTTCTATGTTTCATTAGGTCCCATTTGTTTATCTAGGAGGTGGGTCAAAAAGAATCTTGCTGTGATTTATGTCATAGAGTGTTCTGCCTATATTTTGCTCTGAGAGTTTGATAGTGTCTGGACTTACATTTAGGTCTTTATTCCATTTTGAGTTTATTTTTCTGTATGGTGTTGGGGAGTGTTCTAATTTCGTTCTTTTACATGTACCTGTCCAGTTTTCCCAGCACCACTTATTGAAGAGGCTGCCTTTTCTCCACTGTATATTCTTGACTCCTTTATCAAAGATAAGGTGACCATATGTACGTGGGTTTATCTCTGAGCTTTCTATCCCATTCCACAGATCTATATTTGTTTTTGTGCCAGTACCATACTGTCTTGATTACTGTAGCTTTGTAGTATAGTCTGAAGTCAGGGAGCCTGATTCCTCCAGCTCCGTTTTTCTTAAGATTGCTTTGGCTATTCGGGGTCTTTTGGGTTTCCACACAAATTTTGAAATTTTTGTTCTAGTTCTGTGAAAAATGCCAGTGATAGTTTGATAGGGATTGCATTGAATCTGTAGATTGCTTTGGGTAGTAGAGTCATTTTCACAATGTTGATTCTTCCAATCCAAGAACGTGGTGTATCTCTCCATCTCTTTGTATCATCTTCATTTTCTTTCATCAGTGTCTTATAATTTTCTGCATACAGGTCTTTTGTCTCCTTAGGTAGGCTTATTCCTAGATGTTTTATTCTTTTCATTGCAGTGGTAAATGGGAGTGTTAATTTCACTTGCAGATTTTCATCATTAGTGTATAGGAATGCAAGAGATTCCTGTGCATTAATTTTGTATCCTGCTACTTTACTAAATTCATTGATTAGCTCTAGTAGTTTTCTGGTAGCATCTTTAGGATTCTGTATGTATAGTATCATGTCATCAGCAAACAGTGACAGCTTTACTTCTTCTTTTCCAATTTGGATTCCTTTTATTTCCTTTTCTTCTCTGATTGCTGTGGCTAAAACTTCCAAAACTATGTTGAATAATAGTGGTGAGAGTGGGCAACTTTGTCTTGTTCCTGATTTTAGTTGAAATGTTTTCAGTTTTTCACCATTGAGGGTGATGTTGGCTGTGGATTTGTCATATATGGCCTTAATTATGTTGAGGAAACTTCCCTCTATGCCTACTTTCTGGGGGGTTTTTATCATAAATTGGTGTTTAATTTTGTTGAAAGCTTTCTCTGCATCTATTGAGATGATCATATGGTTTTTCTCCTTCATTTTGTTAATATGGTGTATCACATTGACTGATTTGCATATATTGAAGAAACCTTGCATTTCTGGAATAACCCCTACTTGTTCATGGTATATGATCCTTTTAATGTGCCGTTGGATTCTGTTTGCTAGTATTGAGGATTTCTCCATCTTTGTTAATCAGTGATATTGGCCTGTAGTTGTCTTTCTTTGTGACACCTTTGTCTGGTTTTGGTATCAGGGTGATGGTGGCCTTGTAAAATGAGTTTGGGAGTGTTTCTCCCTCAGCTATATCGTGGAAGAGTTTGAGAAGGATAGGTGTTTGTTCTTCTCTAAATGTTTGGTAGAATTCGCCTGTGAAGCCATCTGGTCCTGGGCTTTTGTTTGTTGGAAGATTTTTAATCACAGTTTCAATTTCAGTGCTTGTGATTCGTTTGTTCATATTTTCTTCTTCCTGGTTCAAGCTCAGAAGTTTGTGCATTTCTAAGGATTTGTCCATTTCTTCCAGGTTGTCCATTTTATTTGCATATAGTTGCTTGTAGCAATCTCTCATGATCCTTTGTATTTCTGCAGTGTCAGTTGTTACTTCTCCTTTTTCATTTCTATTGATTTGAGTCTTCTCCCTTCTTTTCTTGATTATCTGGCTAATGGTTTATCAATTTTGTTTATCTTTTCAAAGAACCAGCTCTTAGTTTCATTGATCTTTTCTATCATTTCCTTCAATTCTTTTTCACTTATTTCTGATCTGATCTTTATGATTTCTTTCCTTCTGCTAACTTTGGGGGGTTTTTGTTCTTCTTTCTTTAACTGCTTTAGGTATAAGGTTGGGTTGTTTATTTGAGATGTTTGTTTCTTAAGCTAGGATTGTATTGCTATAATCTTCCCTCTTAGAACTGCTCTTGCTGCATCCCATAGGTTTTGTGTCATCATGTTTTCATTGTCATTTGTTTCTACGTATTTTTTGATTTCCTCTTTGATTTCTTCAGAGACCTCTTGGTTATTTAATACTGCATTGTTAAGCCTCCATATGTTTGTATTTTTTGCAGATTTTTTCCTGTAATTGATATCTAGTCTCATAGGGTTGTGGTTGGAAAAGATACTTGATACAATTTCAATTTTCTTAAATTTACCAAGGCTTGATTTGTGACCCAAGGTATGATCTCTCCTGGAGAGTATTCCATGAGCACTTGAGAAGAAAGTGTATTCTGTTGTTTTTGGATGGAATGTGTTATAAACATCAATTAAGTCCATCTTGTTTAATGTATCATTTAAAGCTGTGTTTCCTTATTTATTTTCATTTTGGATGATCTGTCCATTGGTGAAAGTGATGTGTTATAGTCCCCTACTATTATCGTGTTACTGTCGATTTCCCCTTATATGGCTGTTAGTATTTGCCTTATGTATTAAGGTGCTCCTAGTTGGGTGTATAAATATTTACAATTGTTATATCTTCTTCTTGCATTGATCCCTTGATCATTATGTAGTGTCCTTCTTTGTCTCTTCTAATAGTCTTTATTTTAAAGTCTATTTTGTCTGATATGAGATTTGCTACTCCAGCTTTCTGTTGATTTCCATTTGCATGGAATATCTTTTTCCATCTCCTCACTTTCAGTCTGTATGTGTTCCTAGGTCTGAAGCGGGTGTCTTGTAGACATCATATATATGGGTCTTGTTTTTGTATACATTCAGCCAGTCTACGTCTTTTGGTGGGAACATTTAAGGTAATTATTGATATGTATGTCCCTATTACCATTTTCTTAATTGTTTTGAGTTTGTTTTTGAAGGTCTTTTCCTTCTCTTGTGTTTCCTGCCTAGAGAGAAACCAAACCAAAAAACAAATCCATCTATGATAATAAGTGCTAAAAACTATACTACAAAAACAAAAACGGACAGACAGAATGCTAGGACAAATGGTAAAAGCAAAGCTATACGGACAAAATCACACACAGATGCATACACATACACACTCACAAAAAGAGAAAAAAGGAAATGTATATAAATATCATTGCTCCCAAATTCCACCTCCTCAATTTGGGATGATTTGTTGGCTATTCAGGTATTTCACAGATGCAGGGTACATCAACTTGATTGTGGAGATTTAATCCGCTGCTCCTGAGGCTGCTGGGAGAAATTTCCCTTTCTCTTCTTTGTTTGCACAGCTCCCGGGGTTCAGCTTTAGATTTGGACCCGCATCTGCGTGTAGGTCATCTGAAGACCTCTGTTCTTTGTTCAGACAGGACGAGGTTAAAGGAGCCGCTGATTTGGGGGCTCTGGCTCACTCAGGCCATGGGGAGAGATGGGTATGGATGCGGAGCGAGCCTGTGGCAGCAGAGGCTGGCATGACGTTGCACCAGCTTGAGGTGCACCATGTGCTCTCCCAGGGAAGTTGTCCCTGGACCCCGGGACCCTGGCAGTGGCGGGCTGTACAGGGTCCCAGGAGGGGGAGGTGTGGATAGTGACCTGTGCTTGCACTCAAGCTTCTTGGTGGCTACAGCAGCAGACTTAGCGTTTCATGCCCATCTCTGGGGTCCGCGCTGTTAGCCGCGGCTCACACCCGTCTCTGGAGCTCCTTTAAGCTGTGCTCTTGATCCCCTCTCCTCGCGCACCAGGAAACAAAGAGGCAAGAAAAAGTCTCTTGTCTCTTCAGCAGCTACAGACTTTTTCCTGGACTCCCTCCCACTAGCCATGGCACACTAGCCCCCTTCAGGATGTGTTCACACAGCCAGCCCCAGTCCTCTCCCTGGGGTCTGAACTCCGAAGCCCGAGCCTCAGTTCCTACCTCCTGCCCATACCGGCAGTTGAGCAAACAAGCCTCTCGGGCTGGTGAGTGCTGGTCGGCACCGATCCTCTGTGCGGGAATCTCTCTGCTTTGCCCTCTGCACCCCTGTTGCTGTGCTCTCCTCTGTGGCTCCGAAGCTTCCCCCTCCACCATCCGCAGTCTCTGCCCGTGAAGGGGCTTCCTAGTGTGCGGAAACCTTTCCTCCTTCACAGCTCCCTCCCACTTGTGCAGGTCTCGTCCCTAATTTTTTTTTTTTTTTTTTTGTGGTATGCGGGCCTCTCACTGTTGTGGCCTCTCCTGTTGTGGAGCACAGGCTCTGGACGCGCAGGCTCAGCGGCCATGGCTCACGGGCCTAGCCACTCCGTGGCATGTGGGATCTTCCTGGACTGGGGCATGAACCCATGTCCCCTGCGTCGGTAGGCGGACTCTCAACCACTGCGCCACCAGGGAAGCTCAGTCCGTATTCTTTTGTCTCTGTTTTTTCTTTTTCCCTACCCAAGTACATGGGGAGTTTCTTGCCTTTTGGGAGGTCTGAGGTATTCTGCTAGCGTTCAGTAGGTGTTGTGTAGGAGTTGTTCCACATATAGATGTATTTCTGATATATTTGTGGGGAGGAAGGTGATCTCCACGTCTACTCTTCTGCCATCTTGAAGCCTCCTCTGACTTCTATGTATCTTCCTTTCATGCACTTCTTCCTAATGGGATATTCCACCTAAAACTTATAAGAAGCTGGACTGCATCATGAAACACCAATCTTTACTACATATTCAACCAGAAATTTCAAATGAAAATGACAGGTATTATCAAGTTTGATATGAATGTGTATAATTCTTGAATCTCATTCACTTTCACCTGGCTGTAGGTAGGAGGTCTCTGTTCCTTGCCACATGGATCTCTCTTTAGGGCTGCGTGAGTGTCCTCATGACATGGCAGCTGGCTTACCGCAGGATGAGTGATCCAGCCCGCGGTCCCCAGGACTGTCGTGGCTTTGGCTGCTGGAGCCCCTCCAGAGCTGGCAGCCTCAGTGAGGCCACCCTCCCCTCGGGCTCCGGGGCAGTTCAGTGATGGTGGAGGGAAGAGACCCTGAGCCAGGAGTTCTAGCTCTGTGGAAACGTGGGCTCCATTCTGGGCACAGGGGGTCGATCATATAGTTATTATTCTTCAATTTGTTAATATGGTGTATCACATTCATTGTTTTGTGTAAATTGAAGAATCCCTGCATCCCTGGGATAAATCCCACTTGATCACGGTGTATGATGCTTTTAATGTGTTGTTGGATTTGGTGTGCTAGTATTTTGTTGAGGATTTTTGTGTCTGTGTTCATCAGTGATATTGGCTTGTAATTTTCTTTTTTTGTGATATCTTTGTCTGGTTTTGGTATCAGTGTGATGGTGGCTTTGTAGAATGAGTTTAGGAGTGTTCCTCTCTCTGCAGTTTTTTGGAAGAGCTTGAGAAGGATAGGTGTTATCCCTTCTCTAAATGTTTTTTAGAATTTGCCTGTGAAGCCATCTTGTTCTGGATTTTTGTTTGTTGGAAGATTTTTAATTACATTTCCAATTGCTTTACTTGTGATTGGTCTGTTCATATTTTCTATTTCTTCCTGGGTCAGTCTTGGAATGTACCTTTCTAAGAATTTGTCCATTTTTTCTAGGTGGTCCATTTTATTGACATATTGTTGCTTGTAGTAGTCTCTAATGATCATTTGTATTTCTGCGGTGTCCATTGTAACTTCTCCTTTTTCATTTATAATTTTATGATTTGAGTCCTCTCCCATTTTTTCTTGATGAGTCTGGCTAAAGGTTTATCAATTTTTTAAATCTTTTCAAAGAACCAGCCTTTAGTTTTATTGATCTTTTCTATTTTCTTCATTTCTATTCCTTTTATTTCTGCTTTGATATTTATGATTTCTTTCCTTCTACTAGCTTTGGGTTTTGCTTGTTGTTCTTTCTCTAGTTCCTTTAGGTGTAAAATTAGGTTGTTTATTTGAGATATTTCTTGTTTCTTGAGGTAGGATTGTATTGCTGTAAATTTCCCTCTTAGTACTGATTTTGCTGCAACCCATAGCTTTTGGGTAGTTGTGTTTTCATCATTTTTTTCTAGGTATTTTTTGATTTCCTGTTTGATTTCTTCAGTGATCTCTTGGTTATTTAGAAGCATTTTGTTTAGCTCTCATGTGTTTGTGGGTTTTTTCAGATTTTTTCCTGTAATTGATTTCTAATCTCATAGCATTGTGGACAGAAAAGATTCTTGATACAATTTCAAGTTTCATAAATTTACCAAGGCTTGATTTGTGACCCAAGATGTGATCTATCCTGGAGAATGCTCCATGTGCATTTGAGAAGAAAATGTATTCTACTGCTTTCTGGTGGAATGTCCTGTAAATATCAATTAAGTCCACCTGGTCTAATGTTTCATTTAAGGTTTGTGTTTCCTTATTAATTTTCCATCTGGATGATCTATCCATTGGTGTAAGTGGGGTGTAAAAGTCCCCCCCTATTATTGTGTTATGTCAGTTTCCCCTTTTATGGCTGTTAGCATTTGCATTATATATTGTGCTCCTATGCTGTGTGCATAAATATTTACAATTGTTATATCTTCTTCTTGGATTGACCCCTTGATCATTATGTAGGGTCCTTCCTTGTATCTTGTAACAGTCTTTATTTAAGTCTGTTTTGTCTCATATGAGTATTGTTACTCCAGGTTTCTTTTGATTTCCATTTGCATGGAATACCTTTTTCCATTCCCTCACTTTCATTCTGTATGTGTCCCTAGGTCTGAAGTGGGTGTCTTGTAGACAGCATATATATGGGTCTTGTTTTTGTACCCATTCAGCCAGTCTGTGTCTTTTGGTTGGAGCATTTAATCCACTTACATTTAAAGTAATTGTAGATATGTATGTTCCTAGTACCATTTTCTTAAATGTTTTGGGTTTGGTTTTGTTGGTCTTTTTTCTTCTCTTGTGTTTCTTGCTTAGAGAAATTCCTTCAACATTTGTTGTAAAGCTGGTTTTGTGGTGCTGAAGTTCTCTTAGCTTTTGCTTGTCTGTAAAGCTTTTGACTTCTCTAGAAAAATGGTGCAGATGAACCCGTTTGCAAGGCAGGAAAAGACACAGATGTAGTGAACAAATGTATGGACACCAGGAGGGAGAGTGGTGGTGGGGGTGGCGGTGGGATGAATTGTGGGATTGTGATTGAGATATATACATTAATATGTATAAAATAGATAACTACTAAGAGCCTGCTGTATAAAATAAATAAATAAAATTTAAAAAGCCTTTGATTTCTTTGTCAAATCTGAATGAGATCCTTGTTGGTTAAAGTAATCTTTGTTGTAGGTTTTTCCCTTTCATCACTTTAAATATATCCTGCCCGTCTCTTCTGGCCTGCATAGTTTCTGCTGAAAAATCAGCTGATAACCTTATGGGGATTCCCTTGTAAGTCATTTGTTGCTTTTCTCTTGCTGCTTTTAATATTTTTTACTTGTATTTAATTTTTGTTTGATTAATATGTGTCTTGGCATGTTTCTCCTTGTGTTGATCCTGTATGGGAGTCTTTGTGCTCCCTGGACTTGGGTGGCTATATCCTTTACCATGTTAAGGAAGTTTTTCAACTATAATCTCTTCAAATATTTTCTTAGACCCTTTCTCTTCTTCTGGGACCCATATAATTTGAATGTTGGTGCATTAACTGTTGTCCCCAAGGTCTCTGAGACTGTCCTCATTTTTTTCATTCTTTTTTCTTTATTCTGCTCTGCAGCAGTTATTTCCACCATTCTATCTTCCAGCTCACTTATCTGATCTTCTGCCTCAGTTATTCTATTTATTCATTTTAGTGTATTTTTAATTTCAGTTATTGTATTGTCCATCATTGTTTGTTCTTTAGTTTTTCTAGGTTCTTGTTAAACATTTCTTGTACCTTCTTGATCTGTGCCTCCATTCTATTTCTAAGATATTGGATCATCTTTACTATTATTACTGTGAATTCTCTTTCATGTAGAATGCCTAGTTCCTCTTCATTTATTTGGTCTTAATTCTTTTTCATGTAGAATGCCTAGTTCCTCTTCATTTATTTGGTCTTGTGGGTTTTAACTTGCTCCTTCATCTGCAACATATTCTGTCTTCTCATTTTGTCTCACTTTCTGTGTTTGAGGTCTCCTTCCCACAGGCTGCAGGGTCATTGATCCTCTTTCATCTGGTGTCTGTCCTCGGTGAGTGAGATTGGTCCAGTGGCTTGTATAGGTGTCCTGGTGGGAGGTACTGGTGCCTGCATTCTGGTGGGTGGAGCTGGATCTTGTTCTTCTGATAGGTGGGGCCACATCAGGTGGTGTGTTTTAAGGTGTCTCTGAGCTTAGTATGACTTTAGGCAGCCTATCTCTGATGGGTGTATTTGCGTTCCTGTCTTGCTTGTTGTTTGGTGTAAGGCATCCAGCACTGGAGCTTGCAGGCAGTAGGGTGGTGCTGAGTCTTGGATTCGAGATGGAGACTTCCTGGAGAGCTCTTGCTGATTAGTATTCTCTGGGCCCAGGAATTCTCTGGCAGTCCAGCATCCTGCACTTGGTGCTCCCACCCCAGAGGCTCAGTCCCAACCCCAAGCTGGAGAACCAAGAGCCCGCAAGCCACACAGTGAGACAAAAAAAATAATAAGGTGGGGGGGAGAGGACAAACAGATGAACAGAACCCAAGACAAATAATGAAGACACAAACAAACAGTAACAACAGCTTTAAAAAAAAGAAGAAAATGAACAAATAAAACCAAAGACAAATGGTGAAAGCAAAACCGAACAAAAACAAACAAACATACACACATACCAAAAAAAAGAAACAAAAACAAGGAAAAGAAACAAGAGAACAACCAAACTAAAGAACCCCAAAATGAAATTGAACAATTAAAAACAAAACAAAAACAAAAAAACAAAAGCAGAATGTGAACTAAAAAAAAAAAAGCAAAAAAATAAATAAAAGAAATGCACAAAAATGATCAAAAAAAGAATAAAAACAAAACAAGGAAAAACAGAAATCACTGAAAAAGTAAAGTAAAAATAGAAAAATAAAAATAAATATTAAAAAATTTTTAAATTAAAAAAATCGAAAAAATAATAAACCACAGAAGAAAACAAAACATTAAAAAATAGTAATAATATTTTTCTGGGGTCTCAGTTTTGAGTTGCCTTGCCCCCATCGTGAATCACAGCTAAACTTCGCTTCCCCAGGAGGCCATCCAATACCTCTAGGTACGTCTCTGGACCCACTGTGGGGGCAGCTCAGACTCTGACCTGGCTCAACTCTCACATGTACTTGCCCTCACAGACCAGTTTCAGTTGTGGGAACACTCGTTGTCCATTCAGATATTCCATTTATGCAGAGTTTACCAAGCTGATCATGGGAATTTAATCTGCAGCTTGTTCAGCTGCATGGAAAGTGTTTTGTTCCTCTTCCTTAGTTGCCCCACCCCTGGGGCTCAGCTGTGGTTTTAGCCCCACCTCTGCATGTAGGCCACCTACAGGGGTCTGCTCCTGAAGCTGCCCTGGAGTACTCAGGTCTGCCCCAGTAAGGACAGGGTGTGGAGGTGGCACAGCTGTGGGGTCATGGGGTCCCCAGCGGTGACAGATGTTGGGGGAGGAAGTGGTCAGCAGCTGCGAGAGATCCAGTCCCACTGGTGAGGAGGTGCATGGGGAAGCCAGTGGCCACAGGCACAAGAGACTTGGCTCCAGTGGGAGCCTTTCGTAGTGCCCGGCAGCCATTGTGTGAGGATCAATTCTAGCAGTAGCCTTTCTTAGTGCTGGCAGATGTGAGAGGGCCAGCCTTGGTGGGGACCTTACTTAGTGCCAGTGGCAGGCATGAGAAGGCCAGCCCTGGTAGGGACTTTTCTTAGTGCCTGGCAGCAGGCACGTGTGAGCCAGCCTTGGTGGGGACCTTTCTTAGTATATTTGTAGACTTTTTGATGATAGCCATTTTTACAGGTGTGAGGTGATTTCTCATTGCAGCTTTGATTTGCTTTTCTCTGGTGATTTAAGTACCTTTTCATGTACCTGTTAACCATCTATATGTCTTCTTTAGAAAAAATATCTATGCAAACCTCTGCCCATTTTTAAATAGGATTCTTTGGGGGTTTTTGCTGTTGAATTGTATGAGCTCTTTATATAGTTTAGATGTTAATCCCTTATGAGATACATGATTTGCAACTATTTTCTACCATTTGGTAGAGGTTGCCTTTTCATTTTGTTGACGGTTTCCTTTGCTTTGCAGAAGCTTTTTAGTTTTGTGTAGTCCCAAATGTTTGTTTTTGCTTTTGTTGCCTTTGGTTTTGGTGTTAGACCTGAAAAAAATCTTTGCCAAGACTGATATCAGGGAGATTACCACCTGGGTTTCTTCTCCTAGGGATTTCATGGTCTCAGGTTTTACATTCAAGTCTTTAATCAATTTTGATTGAATGTTTGTGGTGTAAGATAGCTGTCCAGTTTCATTCTTTCATATGTGGCTGCCCAGTTTTCCCAACAATATTGAAGAGACTGTTCTCTTCCTATTGTTTATTCTTGGTTCCTTTGTCATAAATTTTAATTGATATATGCATATGATATATGCATAAGTTTATTTATGGGATCTCTATACTGTTGATCTCTGTGTTTGTTTTTAGGGCATTCCATACTGTTTTGATTACTATAGCTTTGTAATACAGTTTGCAATCAAGGAGTGCGATACCTCCAGCTTTGTTCTTTTTTCTCATAATTGCTTTGGCTATTCAGGGTTACAATTTATTTTTTATATTGATCTTGTATGAAACAATCTTGTCAGATTCACTTATGATTAATGGCTTTTCTGAAATTCTTTTACACTTTCTATGTAAAAATTATGTTCTCTGTTAATAATGACTTTTTATACATTTAAATTCTTATAAAACTCTCTCTCCATTATACCTTCTTTCAATAACTAGGACATTCAGAGCAGATTGACTAGAACTGATAATAATGGTCATTCTATTTTTTCATTAAGGAGAAGAATTATAGTAATCCACAATTAGTTATCAGTAATGATAATGGTAGATGTAGGTGTTTTTGAAGGTATTTTTTTGGCCACTATCTTTTTTCTTTTTACTTTGCTAAGTGTTTTTATTTTATTCCATAAACACATGATGACATTTTACCAAATGATTTTTCTGCATCTGCTGTGAAAACCATGTTTTTTCTTTTTTCTGTTCATTTTATGAATTATGTATTTTCACATTAACCATGCTCATAGCTCTTTTTTTTTTTTAACTCAGATGTGTTTGATTTCTTTATCTCATGCATTGGCTTCCTTGGAATTGATTGTTATTTTATTGGTTTTCCTTTTATGAAATTTAGTTTATATGGTTGTATTTGTTTTTTATTGCTTCCATAACAAATTACCCTAAATTTAGTACCTAGACAAATAAATTTATTATCTTATAGCTCTGCAGGTCAAGTTCAACACAAGTCTCACTGGGCTAAAATCAAGGTTTTGGCTGTGTTCTGTTTACTTTAGAAGAGATTCTGTTTCTTTACCTTTTCCAGCTTCTAGAGGCCTCTGCATTTCTTGATTCATTATTCCCACCACTCCCATTAAAGCCAGCATCAGCTGGTAGAGTCCTTTACACATCACATATGTCTGATCAACAGAGATGTGATTTCATCTTTTTTTGACTCTGACCTTACCTGGCTCACCTGGGGAAAGTCCTCCACTTTTACAGACTCTCTGATTAGGTTGGACCTACCCAGATTATCAAGGATAATCTCCCCATCACAAAATCTTTTACCTTATGGACATCTTCAAAGTTTCTTTCTTAACTTAAGGTAAAATATTCACAATTTCCAGGTATTAGGATGTGGACAACTTTGGGAGTGGAGGGAATTATTCTTCCTACTATGTGGTTAATCTACAGTTCTCTCTGTACGTTATTGCCATAAAGTAGTCTAAAACCAATTATTACTTATATATTTCCCCAGTAATGCTAGAAACTTAGAACACTTTAGATGCACTTACTCCTCCAGACTTTGAATTTTAATTCTCCCCTGGATATTACCAGCTTATTTGTTTTTATTTGTTTATAATCAATATTAATTTATATTTATATATTTCCATTTCATTCATACCTTCCTGTATTTCCTGCTTCCCTCTGAAATTGTTCATCTTCTTTTTAGAGTTTCCTTTTATATTTTATATAATGCAGTTTTGCTGGCCCCAAGTTATTTCAGCTTTCATTTTTATGAAAACAGCTTTGCTTCTGTGTGTTTTGTTGTATGTGTGATGTATTTTTTATTTGGGTTACTTATTATGCAGCAGCAGTAACTGGAACACACTCTGGTGTTTCATTTATTCCTTTAATAAAGAAGCTGTTTTCTAGATCCAGAGATAGCAAACTATTGCTGCTGGTCAAATCTAGCCTGCCATCTGTATGGTTTTTTTAAATATATACTTTATTCTTTAGAGAAGTTTTAGGTTAACAGCAAAACTGAGCAGAGGCAGAAACATTTCCCATATACTCCCTCTCCACACATATGCCAAGCCTCCCACACTATCGAAATGTCTTACATTTATTAAAATAAATGAACGTACATAGATAACATCATTATCACCCAACATCCATAGTTTACATTAGGGTTCACTCTTGGTGTTGTACATTCTGTGGTTTTTGATACATGTATGACATGCATCTATCACTAAAGCATCATACAGAGTAGTTTCAGTGCCCTAAAAATCCTCTGTATGACACCTATTTATCCTTTCTTCCCCCCTCCCCCTGGCAAACACTGATCCTTTTACTATCTCCATAGTTTTGCTTTTTCCAGAATGTCATATAATTGGAATCATACAGCTTGTAGCCTTTTGGATTGGTTTATTTCACTTAGTAATATGCATTTAAGATTTCTCCATGTCTTTTCATGGCTTGATAGCTCCTTGCTTATTAGTGCTGAATGCTATCCCATTGTCTGGATGTACCACAGTTTATTTGTCCACTCACTTACTGAAGGGCATCTTGCTCCAAAGATTTATCAATTATGAATAAAGCTACTATAAACATCCATGTGCAAGTTTTGTGTGAATATAACTTTCCAACTCATTTGAATAAATACCAAGTGAAATTGCCACATCCTATAGTTAGTTTTGTAAGAAATTGTCAAATTGTCTTCCAAAGTAGCTGTACCATTTTGCATCCCCACCAACAGTGAATGAGTGCTTCTGTTGTTTCACATCCTCACCAGCATTTGGTGTTGTCATTGTTCTGGATTTTGACCATTCTAATAAGTGAGTATATCAACATTGTGTTAACTTGTATTTCCCCAATGATATATGATGTTGAGCATGTGCTTATTTTCATATGCTTATTTTCTATCTATACATCATCTTTGGTGAGATGTCTGTTCAGGTCTTTTGCTTTTTTTTAATCAACTGTTTTCTTATTGTTGAGTTTTAAGTGTTCTTTGTATATTTTGGATAATAGTCCTGTATCAAGTATGTATTTTCCAAATATTTCTACACTAGTCTATGGTTTGTATTTTATAGAGAAGTTATTAATTTTAATGAATTCCAGCTCATCAATTCTCTATTGGATTATGTCTTCCATGTTGTATCTAAAGAGTCATCATATGCAAAGTCATCTAGGGTTTCTCCTATGTTATCTTCTGGGAGGTTTATAATTTTGTGTTTTATATTTAGGTCTGTGATCCATACTGAGTTAAAATTTTAAAGGGTTATAAGTTCTATATCTAGATTTTTTTGGCATGTGAATGTCTAGTTATTTCAGCACCATTTGTCAAATATTACTAGGGATGTAATGTACAACATGGTAAATATAGACACCTTATCTCTGTTCTTCAGGCAGTAGAGGGTGCAGACTAATCAGCAAGTACAGAAGCACACAGTTGTTCCTAATTTTACCGCTAATCCTTTTGTGATAATAGCCTGAATAATTTCCTTCATTTATGCTGCTCTGAGTACTTAGGAGCCTAATGCTTCTCAGCTGAATACTATACAGAGAAAACAATGCCTGAAACTTCAGAAAAAATAAAATTGCCACCTCAAATTTGTTTTTATGTCCCTTAAACTCATTTTCCCTATAGTATTTGAACTATGTAGTATAGGTGATAAAGTAGTCAAAGAGTTTATACAGTAAATGGAAAATTCTTAAAAAGGTCAATATTTTTAAAAGTATGTATAAGGTAGAATGAGAACATGAATAGCTTTGTGGCTGAGGGGGAGATGAGGTTGACCATAGACGTATACAGGCTAGACCAGGAGTTCGAGTTAAGGCATGGAATTTCTGCAGACCACTTTTATTTTTTTATACAACATTATCAAAACTCCCCCCAAAACACAACAATAACAAAAGCCCTGAAATATCAGTATTCACATACTTCAAAATCAGAGGATTTCCTTTTGTACAAAGCATAAAATAACATGGAATAACAGTTTCAAAAAGAAACTCAGATTTTAATCACAAAACTTAAATTGAAAACAAAACGTTACTTTGCTGGTTAGTCATAAGGAAATTAGTATGTCTAGTATGAAAATTCTGTAGCAGGGCATTATTTTCACTAAAAATTCACAGCTTAGTAGAGGTTCAGTTATATAACATTAGGTTTATCCAGAAAAATAATTTTTACGTAATAACAATGAGAAATAGTAATTTGGATTTTTTTGGGTTGCTTTGTTTTTTGTCCCCTGAAAGCTTTGTTTTACTTTTTTATTCCCATTTTATATCCTCAGCGTGAATGGGTTTTTAACCTACTGTAATGAATTATCTTCTGTTTAGTAAATCAAGCTGAATTTTGGTTGTCCAGTGTAGCAGGCAAAATATCAAGAATGTAAAAGGTTACCTAATTTATTTATTTGTTCAGATGTTTAAAACATTATGTGCTGGCACTGTATTAAATAATATGGCTATTACATAATAAATAATATGGTCTGCATACCTGCTCTCACAAAACATACTGTATCTCATATCTAGATATTTTAGCCATCCATCTACCTAAGAAATAAGTTTTTAATTTATATACACATATTTTTGATGCTATTGTTGTGACCTCAAAGATAACATGATTATTCTACACAGTAATGATTTCTGAGTACACTATATTTCCTTCAAACTCTTTTTTTTCTGTAAGGATTAAGATTATTTCAAAAGCATGCTTTTAAAAGACAATACAATCATACATATATACAAAATAAATCACTGATTTTTATAAAATTTTATTTATCCAGCATGTTAGGGTATCTCTGCCAGCTTTTTTATAGCCAACAGTCCCACATCCTCCAGTGCACGCAACGCAGGGTTATTTCTTGCTCACATAACAGTCTGACGTACATCAGATTGCTCTTGAGGACTTTCTTCTACATAATTTGGTCATCCAAATCATTCCAGTTTGTGACTCTCCATCCTTCAGGCCTTCCTCAGGGTCCTTCTCAGGGTCCTCCCCCAGGGCCTTCCTCAGGGTCCTGCACAGGGCGCTGCACATGGTCCTCTGTATTGAGAGGCCCTGAAACAACAGTCTGTGCAGGGATTTTAAGGCATGTGTAGACTCAGCCACATGGCCCCCACTGGACTATAAGGAAACTGGACACTGACGTTTATTGTGTGTCCAGGAATGATGAATCAGTCTCTGTCATATCTGAGACACTCTGTGGCAAGAATTATGTATGGTCACCTTTATAAATCAACCCCTTTGTGAAAAAAAAGTTGTTAGGAATTTGAAATTCAATGTATAAATCAAATATTTTGTGACAAGATTTTATTTTGAAATACTTGTAACTGTCTCATAGAATTTTTTAAATATTTTCATGTATTTTATTTTTTAAAACACTTATAATTTTGCAAGCTAGCAGTAAAATATTGTCAGTATTTTACTGATTAGCACTGTATGCCTTTAAAGCTAACTGGAACATTGTTTCATTGTAAATGATTATAAAGTAAAATGATCATTTCAAATGCCAAATTAGTCTCAAGTAACATATGAACCATTAATTATTATCTTTGGCTTTATGCACAAAGATGTATTTCAAAGATGACCTTAATATTAGTATGTTTTGTCAACCTAACACATCAAAGTACCACATTTTAAAGCAGCTTTTACCCTCTGAAAATAGTATATAAAGAGGCATATCAGAAAGTTGAAAAATCAGCTATAAAAACAAAAGATACTGCATAACTTAGAGTCCCTTATTTTTTAGAAGAATGAGGAAAATAATGAAAAATTTCATGGTACAAGTATCAGTACACATATGGTTTAGTGTATGTCAGTATTCTCGTGCTTTACTTATGAGTTTGACCTTACCAAAAAGCCTTCAAGGGGCTTCCCTGGTGGTGCAGTGGCTGAGAGTCCGCCTGCTGATGCAGGGGACACGGGTCCGGGAAGATCCCACATGCCGCCGAGCGGCTAGGCCCCTGAGCCATGGCTGCTGAGCCTGCGCGTCCGGAGCCTGTGCTCCGCAACGGGAGAGGCCACAACAGTGAGAGGCCCACGTACCACACACACACACAAAAAAGCCATCAAAATGTCCAAGGTAATTCACAGGGGCAGCTAGAAGCCTGAAATAAAATTTCTCAGTGCAAAAGATTCCAAGCCATTCATATAATTTTAAATGGAAACCTAGACATTTAGCTCCTATTTTTGTTTTCATCTGAAAAACCTTTTGAAAATATGGAAAAATATTTAAACCCAATTTTCCCCATACATTAAAAAAAAGGGGGGGGATTTTTCATTTCCTCTTTTCAAATAAGAGCATTCTTCAGAGCTATGGGGTTAAGTTCTAAGCTACAATCCACTGCTTATTAGCATGCCTGTTTTGTATACCAGTAGAATCAAGTCCAGTTTTGCCATTTGTGGCTAACTATGACAAGAAACAAGAGCATGTGTTTGCCATAAACAGCTCTGGCTAACAGCAAACTGCTTATATTGAACAGATCAAATTATCTATAAGGACCACAGCCAAATCCCACTACTAATGCTTGACTACTATATCATTTTTTTCCAATTTGTGAAATATATTTAAAAATAGTAGCTGAAATGAAAGTTCCTAAACATGAGAAATATTATTAAACTTTTTAAGGACAACATTTTAAAAATTATTTTCATTACGACCAAATACACAATAAGAGGTTCCTACTACTTCTACTACTCAATTACTTAGAAAGGTAACATGAATTTAAAAATAACTACCCTAATTTATCCAGAGAACAAATCAGATATTGAAGAGGATTTATGTCAAAGTGCAAAAAAATCATTCTTGATCATCATATTAACACATAAGGAAATAAACTAAAGCTTGTAAAAGTATCCTCTATAACAATGTTTTATATTAGTTGGCTTCAGGATAGAATATTTTTTAAAGCAAATTAACCCAACAAACTGGAAAATATCATGCATGTATGTTGTACAAAAAAATTCTTAAATGACCAGTGCAGAGACTAATATTAGCTGTTCACTCTAGGAGTTGTTTCACATGGTATTTTGCAAAATATCCAAGGAAAACAAGGCAACGTTCTATAATATGCCACAATTTTTATTGCAACGTGGCCATTTTTGCGAGGGTGGGGAGTTTGTTTTCGAGATCAATGTTCCATTCAAGGCTCTTTTATACAGAAATTGCCATCATGACATATTCAGAATATCTTCAGTGTTGCAAGACTTACATGGTAAACATAAAACTCCTGCACTTATTCAGCGGTGTACACTCAATAGAAAACGAAAAGGCCTCGACAACAGCTATTTTTTTTTTACATCTTTATTGGAGTATAATTGCTTTACAATGGTGTGTTAGTTTCTGCTTTATAACAAAGTGAATCAGTTATACATATACATATGTTCCCATATCTCTTCCCTCTTGCCTCTCCCTCCCTCCCATCCTCCCTATCCCACCCCTCTAGGTGGTCACAAAGCACCGAGTTGATCTCCCTGTGCTATGCGGCTGCTTCCCACTAGCTAGCTATTTTACTTTTGGTAGTGTATATATGTCCATGCCACTCTCTCACTTTGTCACAGCTTACCCTTCCCCCTCTCCATATCCTCAAGTCCATTCTCTAGTAGGTCTGTGTCTTTATTCCTGTCTTACCCATAGGTTCTTCATGACTTTTTTTTCTTAGATTCCATATATATGTGTTAGCATACGGTATTTGTCTTTCTCTTTCTGACTTACTTCACTCTGTATGACAGACCCTAGGTCCATCCACCTCACTACAAATAACTCAATTTTGTTTCTTTTTATGGCTGAGTAATATTCCATTGTATATATGTGCCACATCTTCTTTATCCATTCATCCAATGATGGACACTTAGGTTGTTTCCATCTCCTGACTGTTGTAAATAGAGCTGCAATGAACATTTTGGTACATGACTCGTTTTGAATTATGGTTTTCTCAGGGTATATGCCCAGTAGTGGGATTGCTGGGTCATATGGTAGTTCTGTTTGTAGTTTTTTAAGGAAACTCCATACTGTTCTCCAGAGTGGCTGTACTAATTCACATTCCCACCAGCAGTGCAAGAGTGTTCCCTTCTCTCCACACCCTCTCCAGCATTTACTGTTTCTAGATTTTTTGATGATGGCCGTTCTGACCGGTGTGAGATGATATCCCATTGTAGTTTTGATTTGCATTTCTCTACTGATTAATGATGTTGAGCATTCTTTCATGTGTTTGTTGGCAGTCTGTCTATCTTCTTTGGAGAAATGTCTATTTAGGTCTTCTGCCCATTTTTGGATTGGGTTGTTTGTATTTTTGTTATTGAGCTGCATGAGCTGCTTGTAAATTTTGGAGATTAATCCTTTGTCAGTTGCTTCATTTGCAAATATTTTCTCCCATTCTGAGGGTTGTCTTTTGGTCTTGTGTATGGTTTCCTTTGCTGTGCAAAAGCTTTGAAGTTTCATTAGGTCCCATTTGTTTATTTTTGTTTTTATTTCCATTTCTCTAGGAGGTGGGTCAAAAAGGATCTTGCTGTGATTTATGTCATAGAGTGTTCTGCCTATGTTTTCCTCTAAGAGTTTTATAGTGTCTGGCCTTACATTTAGGTTTTTAACCCATTTTGAGCTTTTTTTTGTGTATGGTGTTAGGGAGTGTTCTAATTTCATACTTCTACATGTACCTGTCCAGTTTTCCCAGCACCACTTATTGAAGAGGCTGTCCTTTCTGCACTGTACATTCCTGCCTCCTTTATCAAAGATAAGGTGACCATATGTGTGTGGGTTTATCTCTGGGCTTTCTGTCCTGTTCCACAGATCTATATTTCTGTTTTTGTGCCAGTACTATACTGTCTTGATTACTGTAGCTTTGTAGTATAGTCTGAAGTCAGGGAGTCTGATTGCTCCAGCTCCGTTTTTTGGAGAATAGCTATTTTAAGAAGATACACAGGTAACAGGAATTAACACAGGGGTACTAGGATAAATTGATGACACAGTTAACACAACTGGAATTCCTTTTGGGTTGGGGGATTAAACTCATCACAAAAAAAGTGCTTTCCATGCATAGTGTTATATCCATGCTGCCATGTCACCAAAAGTAGGCTTGCCAGGGCAAGTGAAGTGTACAAATGCTCCAGCCTCACAAAACTGCAATCAAGTGCAACTATAAATAATACTGAATAAAGTTTACCATCTCACCAGTGAAAAATACTTTCAAGGCATTCAATTAGCCTAACCCTTTTCAGTATTCTAAGCTATTCACATTGACAGTCAGTCACCTTCATTGTAGTGCTTGCTACAAGGGAGACATATAACTAGTTGTTTGGGCTAAAATATAACGGGAAGGCATTCCTTGGGTTCTACATAAAAGTAACAGTTTAATGGCAATCTCTGATATGCTGCTTACATGAATGATATTTCCTTCGTTCATTGTGTTGTTAGGACCCAGTGGGAAGAGAAAGGAAAAAAAAAAAAAACCCAAAACCTAATACTATTCTAGTTGCCTGAGCTGGTGTAACAGAAGCTCCTCAAGATCCAGATGGCACTTGACTTTGATTTTACAGGGTTTTCCTTCAAGTGAAACTACTACATTGCCTCTCACTTTCTCTCCAAGTGTCAAATGGTCCTTTATTATCATCTAAGCCATTTTCTTGCCACTCATGTTATTACCTCTAAATTTCTTTTCAGTGGCATCTATAGAGCTAGCGTAAATCATCTTTTTAAAGGTGCACTTTCAGAAGCCCAGAATATAAATACTAGGTCTTCTTTCTTAGACTCTTTTGTTTTCTATGTGGCATCTTATTATCAGCAATCATTCCTAGGTAGCAACTTCACAAAAGGTGCGTAGGGGTCCTCTACAGTATCACCAGTGTCACCCACCAAGATCTGTTTTGCCTCCTCTACAATTACTTGTCTTCTGTCATCGCCTAAACAGAAGAGAACAGCTTTCTTTTTTCGCTGTCTTGTGTAGAAGATTACCTTACGTTCCTATCATTAACAACTTTGATGACTTTATCATTCACTATAACAACAGAAGCCAGTTTCAGAGCACATACGTGGAGTAAAATCAGGAAGCAGAGGGCAAAGGCGGCATGCCGGGCCAGGGGAGGAGCTCCGAGGTCCCTTTCGCGCCCCTGGCCACGCCCCAACACCAGACACCCCCCGCCCTGGTGCCCGAGCCCTCCTTCCCCCGCGGCAGGGCCGACAGGCAGGTAGGGGGAGAGCAGAGGGGCCGCAGCGCCCACCTTGGAGGCCACATTCCGGTTAAAATGGCGGTCTCTGGCCCGGGGGCGCGCTCCCCACCTCGGGGGCCCGCAGGCTGCGCGCCTGCCTTACCAGGAGGCTGTCGGCTGAGGCTGCAGCGGCGGCTCGGGCTCCCCCTCGGTGGCGCCGTGGGGAGAAGGAGGGGCGGTGAGCGCGGGGCACGCCCTCGAAGAATGTTTACAGATAAGAAAATTAGCGTCATGGACTTCTGGACACTTAAGATAAAGCGCACGTTTTTAATAAACTCTGGTGTTTAATTATTGATTTGACTGAAAAAACTCCAAGAAGGCAGTTATGTCTGTGGCCACCCCAGGCTCTTAAATGTATATTGAAAGAACAAAATTTGCTTTTTAAAATATCTTAGAAGCAGTAACAGCAGTACCAAGCATAAAAAATTTAGTGCTTAAAATATGCAAGGGTCCAACTCAAACACTTTATTCCTTAAAAATTAGAATGAATATAATCCCTTTTAATAACAACCAAAGAGCTGTTTGTTATTCAAACAAGAATAGATATATTTTCCATGTTTTTAATCTATATTCTAACAAAAAAGAAAACTTAAGCCATTTTTTATTCATATTCTTTGTAATATTTAGATTATTAAAATCATCAACGAAGTAGGAAAATATTGTAGTTAGGAGATACCACAACACAAAGTATGGGTTAACATTTCTTCATTTCTAATAGTCCTCAATATTTCAGAAGATGTAGAAAATTAACATATGTATGCAGTACACTGTTTCAGAAGAACAATTTTTAATTCTTTCTGTTTATGAAGAATTAGAAAGTTAAACTTGAAAATGTACGTAATAGGCTTGTTGGGTCTTATAAATGTTTATATGGTTAATGGCACTATTCTTGCACAATATGGAAATGTATCTTATTGTCATGCATTCAGATAAATATGGGATTCTCTGAACATGAACTATAAAACTATTTAGAATATTCAACTGTAAGCGGTGATAAATAAGTAAACTAAAGTCAGTTTATTTTTTAAATATAATCTTGTTAAACTCCTGTATACCTAGTTTTTCTTTTGATGTTTTATTGATTTTAAACTTCAATGATTAGAATGTGTCTTCTATCAGATTTTTTTAAATTTATATGAAACATGGAGAAAATGAGATAACTAACCACAGAGTAATTTATTGATTCCTAGACATTCTTGTTTCAACTATATCTCTCATTCCCCTGCCTCCAGAAGTCTTAGGAAGTGAATTTGCTTTTTGGACGACAACATGTTCCAGGTGTTTCTTGTGTTTTCCTACCCCGTCCTGAATTTAACCACCTCTCCAAGAATCCCTAAGACATTTTAATGTTTAAATACATTCAGATACCATCATCTAGGTGCTGGTGAACATCTTCATTGCTACTAGGTCCTTGTTCCTAGGCCCTTTAGGTGGACAGATGAAGGTTTTAAGATTAAAAAAACATGAATTCTAACTGGTATTTCAAAAATAAATTTAGAAACACGGAACTTTTATTCCTTTTCATTAAAAAATTTCTACTACTTTGTTCTAATGTTGAAAATATTGGCTCCGAATAACATCAGCAAAACGTTTTTATACTTTACATATAATTTTTTTTTTTTTTTGCGGTATGCGGGCCTCTCACTGTTGTGGCCTCTCCCGTTGCGGAGCACAGGCTCCGGACACGCAGGCTCAGCGGCCATGGTTCACGAGCCTAGCCACTCCATGGCATGTGGGATCTTCCGGGACCGGGGCACAAACCTGCGTCCCCTGCATCGGCAGGCGGACTCTCAACCACTGTGCCACCAGGGAAGCCCTACATATAATTTTTGAATACCAATATCGTTAATAAGAATAGACTTACTGAATCAGTATTTTACAATTTAGATTATATATTAGAATATTCTAATATAGTACATACATTAGTATATTTATGTATATACGTATAAATATTTTATTTTATCTTTATATACATCCAATTATGATTGTAGAGTCAAATTACTGTAATTTCAAATCACTTGAAATGTGCGTTGCTGATAACCCAATAGTATTTTTGCATTAAAAAAATTGCTAATTTTTATACTTAATTTTATGATCATGTTAAACTACTTACAGGTTCTATAGTAAAAACTTACAAGAGTTGCCTCATGGAAGTTTTATTACTATTATGTCCTCTCTATTCTGCTTCTTCCCTCATTGCATAGAGCGATATTCTATTGTTTTTAATATTTCGTTTCATTTTTATAAACTGTAAATCATTGCGTTTCTACATTGTATTCCTTCATTAGGTACACTGAAATATACATACATGCTGATTTACACATTAATCTTAGCTAAATACATCCTAGCACTAACTTTATAGAAATAAAGAGAAATATTTTCTATTGCTCTATACAGCTATTATGTAATATAATAATGCAACCTCTAAAAAGGGTCTTTTTTTAAATTGTAGTGTAATTGACTTATAATGTTATATTAGTTTCATGTGTACGACATAATAATTTGATACTTGTATACATTGTGAAGTGATCAACACAATAACTCTGGTTAATATATCTGTCACCATACATGGTTCAAAAAAAATTGTTTCTTCTTGTCATGAGAACTTTTAAGATTGATTCTCTTAGCAACTTTCATATATGCAAGAGTGTTATTAATTATAGTCCCCATGCTGTACATTACATCTCCATAACTTATTTATTTTATAACTGGAAGTCTGTACCTTTTGATCCCATTCAGCCATTTTTCCCATCTCCCACACCACACCCTCCACCACTGGCAACCACAAACCTGTTCTCTGTATCTGAGTGTAGTTACTTAAGGTTTTTTTAAACTCTTTTTTTGTTTGTTTCTCATTTAAGTGAGATCATACATAAAGTATTTCTCTTTCTCTGTCTGATTTATTTCATTTAACATCATGCCCTCAAAGTCCATCTGTGATATCAATATAGTTATATTTCCTTCTTTTTTATGGCTGAATAATATTCCATTGTATATGTGTGTGTATGTAAACACACACACCACATCTTTGTCCATTCATCCATCTATGGACACTTAGATTGTTTCCACATCTTGACTATTGTAACGCTGCAATGAACATGGGGTTCATATACCTTTTTGAGTTACTGTTTTTGTTTTCTTTGAATAAATACCCAGGGGATTGCTGTATCACATAGTAGTTCTATTTTTAATTTTTTAAGGAACCACCATGTATGTTTTTTTTTCATAGTGGCTGCACCAGTTTACATTGCCATCAACCATGCACAAGTGTTTCCTTTTCTCTGTATCCTCACCAACACTCATTACTTCTAGTCTTTTTGATAATAGCCATTTTAACAGGTGTGAGGTGATATATCATTCTGGTTTTGATTTGCGTTTCCCTGATGTTTAGCAAAGTTGAGCATGTTTTCTTTGAAAAAAATGTTCAGATCCTCTGCCCATTTTTAGTTGGAGTTTTTTAATTGGGTTTTTTGCTGTTGAGTTGTATGAGTTCTTTATATATTTTGGATGTTAACCCCTTATCACGTATGATTTCCAACTACTTTTTCCCATTCAGTAGATTACCTTTTCATTTTGTTGATGAATCCTTTGCTGTGCAGAAGATTTTTAGTTTGATGTAGTCCCACTCCTTTATTTTTGCTTTTGGTGTGAGATTCAAAAAATCATTGCCAAGACCAATGTCAAAAGTAATACCACCTAGTTTTCTTGTAGGAGTTTTATGATTTCAGGTCTTACATTCAAGTCTTTATTCCATTTTGAGTTAATTTTTGTTTTAATGTAAGATGGTCCAGTTTCCTATTTTTTTTTGGATTTGGCTGTCCAGTTTCTGAAAACCATGTGTTGAAGAGTCTGTCTTTTTCCATTATATTTATTCCCCCCCCACTTGTGCCTTTGTCATAAATTAACTGACCATAAATGTGAGGGTTTATTTCTGGACTCTATTCTGTCCATTAATCTAAGTGTCTGTTTTTATGCCAATACCATACTGTTTTGATTACTGTAGCTTTGTAGCATAGTCTGAAGTCAGGGAGTATGATACTTCCAGCTTTGTTCTTAAGATTGTTTTACCTATTCACAGTCTTTGTGAATTCATACAGATTTCAGAATTGTTTGTTCTATTTCTATAAAAAAAATTCCATTGAAATTTTATTATGGATTGCATTAAATGTGTAGGTTGCTTGGGTGATATGAATATTTTAACAATATTAATTATTCCAATCCTTGAGCATAGGGAGTCTTTCCATTTATTTGTGTCTTCAGTTTCTTTCACGAATGTCTTACAATAATCTGTGTACAAGTCTTTCACCTCCTTGGTTAAATTTATTCCTAGGTATTTTATTCTTCTTTGATGTAGTTATAAATGGGATTGTTTTCTTAATTTCTCTTTCTGATAGTTCATTTATTAGTGTATAGAAATGCAACAAATTTCTATACATTGATTTTGTATCCTGCAACTTGACTGACTTTATTATTTCTGACAATTTGTGGTGGAGTCTCCAGTGTTTTCTACATATAATAACATGTAATCAGAAAATGCTCTTCCTTTGCAACTGGGATGCCTTTTATTTCTTTTTGTTGCCTATTTGCTCTGGCTAGGACTTCAATAATTTGAATTAAAGTGGTGAGAGTGGGTGTCCTTGTCTTGTTCCTAATTTTGAAGAAAAGGTTTTAGCTTTTCTCCGTTTAGTGTGATGATAGCTGTGGGCTTGTCATAAATGGCCTTTATTATGTAGAGGTATGTAAGCTGGATATCCACTTTGTTGAGTGCTATTTTATCATAAATAGATATTGAATTTGTCTAATGTTTTTTCGGCATCTATTGGGATGATTTTTATTCTTCATTTTCTTAATGTGGGATATCACATTGATAGATTTGCAGATGTTGAACCAAGCTTGTATCCTTGGAATAAATCTCACTTGATGATGAGGTATGATATTTTTACTACATTGTTGAATTCAGTTTGCAAATATTTTGTTGAGGATTTTTGCATGTATGTTCTTCAGGAATACTGGCTTTTAATTATCACCAACCTGATAAGCTTAGTTTCTTGTGATTGGTTTATTGGGAAAGTGGAATAGAAGTTGGGGAGCTAAAAAAAAACAAAAATAGTTGGGGGGCTAACAAGTAGACTGCTAGGAATAGAAATCAGTGATACTGAGGTAATAGTCTTTCCCTTTTTAAATTAATTATTGTGGAACAGTATAATGCCTTCTGGATATAATGATGTGGTTTTTATAGCTCCCCTTACCTATGAATAAAGTGTATTGTCATTGATTAATTTTTGCCATTAATTCCAAGTATATTTGATTGGTTATAATTCATTGAATTTCTATGCATGTCTATTTGAGTTTTACTTTGGGATATAAACAGAGAATAACCCTTGATGTCTTTACTTTGGGCACATGGGTGAAAATAACTCATTTTTTTCAATGCAGGTGAGAAGTCCAACACTATTATTACTTATTATTGTACTACAAGTAATAGCGTTCTTACTTACGTAAGTATACTTATTTATTTCTTAGTGAATGGTGTGGCAGTCACTGCATGTACACTCTGATCTTTATCACAATCACACTGAGACAAAATTAAAATCAACAGCAGTGCTTCCCTCCTTCAAGAAATCTTAGTTGTCTCTGAAAGGACTATTAAGAAACATGAAAAGAATGTAGAAGACAGAATCAAGATGTAGATACAGATTCAGTAAACATATTACAATAAAAAGATAAGTATTTTGAAATTATAAACCAAGCAATAACAACTAAGAATAGAAACAAATAAAGAGGCAAGGAAAAAAACTATATAATAATATTAAAATTAACTATTTTTCAATGATACTGAAGTATACTATGAGCAAACATAAAAGGAAATTTAATTCACGCTCAAGATTTACTTTTTATCCCAAACTGATTGCTTTAAAAAAAAATCACCAAGCCATTAATGTATTGCTTCATTTGATTTCAGATATTTCAATGAAAAAGTAATTCTATGACTGTATTTTAAGATCTTAGTTTTGCTAAGGCTTTCAGTTTTTGCTATATCTTGTTGCTGATCAAGAGAATTAAATTACACCTTAATGTCGTAGCACTCTAAATCTAGATTCAAAAAGGTCTAACTGATTCTGACTATAACATTCAAGTTAATTAGAGTTTGTTTAGTAGTTGCAAAATGTTGGGCAGTTAACCAAACTAGAAAAGACAAGGGTACTTCAAGCTGAGCAGAAATGTAATTTGTTCTGACTGATTCTATTACCTATTAAAGATATGTTATTCAAACTAGCACCCAAAGTAATCAAATGCAAGGTTATAAACTAATGAAGTGTATACTCTGATTTGAGAAAGGGACAAATAATTTTATGTCTAGAAATTATGCCGGACTACAGGACAACAAACTTATACTGTTCAAAGAGAGAAGGGGCAAGGGTGAGAAAGAGAGGCTGTGTCTGACTCTTACAGTAGTGAAAAAGACTCCAGGACTGTTTTTACTATGGCAATAATTTATATTATTGGTTAGTTTCTGGCTACCTGGTCATCTAATAAAATAAATACATGTGGGTATTATTCCTTGTTTCTACCATCATATCAAATAATTTTATCATTTTTATATTATTGTTATATGGAACATGGATATGAATATACTGTTGATACTTTTGCAATGTTTATTTCATATAACATGTTCAAATACATAACAAAAATAAACTAGTTTGTTGAAAAAGTTTTATGTCACATATTGGTCACTTTTCAAAAGTCCAGTGCAATCAAAACAGGTAACTACTTTCAAGAAACAAAGTTAAATCAAGGGTCAAACCCTCCAAAATCTACCCTCACTATAATTGAAATGCACAGGATTCTGCTTTTATTTTATTTTTTTCTTTCACTTGTACCTATGCTCAAAAGAATGTGGTCAATATTTTTAACATGCTTAAGTTAGTATTTATACTTATATTGTATTTATGTATTTAGTAATAATATCCTTTATGAAGGAATAAAAGGTTTTTTTTATATTGGGTCAAACAAAGATCTGAAATAAAACTATACATGAATGGAAAATGGAAGGAAAATGTTTTCACAAAAATGCAATCCTGAAAATCTGTAAGACCTATGTGTAATGTTGGATAATATGTGTATTTTACGTAAGACCTAGTGTTCTTATATGTAAAAGGGAAACATTACAAATATTACAGAACATTAAAAAAGGGGCTGCATTAGTAGTCCTTGCCTTATATAGTTATTTCAAGGAACAAAAGAAAGCACATAAATCCTTAAGCATTGTATCTGACAAATAGTAAATATGTAAAAGGTAATCAGTGCTGCAGTATTACAGAAGAGTGAGGTACTTCTTGAGATGAGATGATTACATTCAGTAGGACTGTGCCAAGTGAAAAGTGGTAGCATATCCAATTCCTTCTCTTTAATCTTTGTAGAAAATTATTGTCCTTTTAAATTTCATATATATCCTCTTTTTTTTTTTTTTAGCGTTTCAAAGAATTGATAGTGGTCACAAAAGAAGCATTAGAGATTGAGTTATGTTTTTCATATAATCATAAAACTAATTTCTGGAAGTTAACTTTAGGTAATAATTTTATCAGAAATTCTTAGTCAGATACAGCTTAGATAAAACTCAGAGAATCAGTTGGGAGATATTTGCTTCTAGAGAATATAGCAAGCATAGTTATCTCTTGTTCCCCTTCCTTTTTTTAAAAAAAATTTTGTTGGAGTACACTTGATTTACAGTGTTGTGTTAGTTTCAGGTGTATAGCAGAGTGAATCAGATTCTTTTCCCATATAGGCCATTACAGAGTATTGAGTAGAGTTCCCTGTGCTATACAGCAGGTTCATATTAGTTATCTATTTTATTTATAGAGATGTGTATATGTCAGTCCCAATCTCCTAATTTATCCCTACCCTCTCCCCTTATCTCCTGGTAACAATAAGTTTGTTTCCTACATCTGTGACTCTACTTGTGTTTTGTAAGTTAAGTTCATTTGTAGCCTTTTTTTTTTTTTCAGATTCCACATATAGGCGATATCACATGGTATTTGTCTTCTTTTTTGTTTTTTAAATGTTCCCTTGCTGTGGAGGGAAGGGATAGTTAGGGAGTTTGGGATTGACATATACACACTGCTTTATTTATTTATTTGGCTGCGATGGGCCCTAGTTGCTGCACACAGGCTTTCTCTAGTTGTGGCGAGCAGGGGCTACTCTTCATTGTGATGCACAGCCTTCTCATTGCTGTGGCTTCTCTTAGAGCACGGGCTCTAAGTGTGTGGCCTTCAGTAGTCGCAGCATGCAGGCTCAGTAGTTGCAGTGCGTGGGCTCAGTAGTTGTGACTTGCAGGCTCTAGAGTGCAGGCTAAGTAGTTGTGGCACATGGGCTAAGTTGCTCTGTGGCATGTGAGATCTTCCCGGACCAGGGATCAAACCCATGTCCCTGCATTGGCAGGCGGATTCTTAACCACTGTGCCACCAGGGAAGTCCCTAATATTTGTCTTTCTGTGTCTGACTTACTTCACTCAGTATGACAATCTCTAGGTCCATCCATGTCACTACAAATGGCATCATTTTGTTTTTTTTAACGGCCGAGTAATCTATTGTTTGTATATACCACATCTTCTTTATCCATTCCTCTGCTGATGGACATTTAGGTTGTTTCCTTATCCTGGCTATTGTAAATAGTGCTGTAATGAACATTGGGGTGCATGTGTCTTTTTCAATTATGGTTTTCTCTGGGTGTAAGCTCAGGAGTGGTATTGCTGGGTCATATGATAATTCTATTTTTAGTTTGTTAAGGAATCACCATACTGTCCTCCATAGTAGGTGTACCAGTTTACGTTCCCACCAACAGTGTAAGAGGGTTCCCTTTTCTCCACACCCTCTCCAGCATTTGTTGTTTGTAGATTTTTTGATGATGGCCATTCTGGCTTGTGTGAGGCAATACCTCATTGTAGTTTTGATTTGCATTTCTCTAAAGATTAGTGATGTTGAGCATTCTTTCATGTATTTGTTGGCAATCTGTATATCTTCTTTGGAGAAATGTCTATTTAGGTCTTCCGCCCATTTTTGGATTAGGTTGTTTGTTTTTTTGATATTGAGCTGCATGAGCTGTTGTATATTTTGGATAATAATCCCTTTTTGGTTGCTTCGTTTGCAAATACTTTTTTGCCCTTTCTGAGGGTGTCTTTTCATCTTGTTTATGGTTTGCTTTGCTGTGCAAAAGCTTTTAAGCTGCATTACATCACATTTGTTTATTTTTGTTTTTATTTTCATTACTCTAGGAGGTGGATCAAAAAAGATCTTGCTGATATTTGTGTCAAACAGTGTTCTGCTGATGTTTTCTTCCAAGAGTTTTATAGTATCCAGCCTTACATTTAGGTGTTTAATCCATTTTGAGTTTATTTTTGTGTATGGTGTTAGAGAGTGTCCTAATTTCATTCTTTTACATGTATCTGTCCAGTTTTCCCAGCACCACCTATTGAAGAGGCTGTCTTTTCTCCATTGTATATTCTTGCCTCCTTTGTCATAGATTAGGTGGCAATAGGTGTGTGGGTTTATCTCTTGACTTTCTATCCTGTTCCATTGATCTATATTTCAGCTTTTGTGACAATACCATACTCTTTTGATGACTGTAGCTTTGTAGTATAGTCTGAAGTCAGGGAGCCTAATTCCTCCAGCTCCATTTTTCTTTTGCAAGATTCCTTTGGCTATTTGGGGTGTTTTGTGTTTCCACATAAATTGTAAAAAATTTTTGTTCTAATTCTGTGAAAAAGGCCACTGGTAATTTGATAGGGATTGCATTATATCTGTAGATTGCTTTGGTAGTATAGTCATTTTGACAATATTCTTCCAATCCAAGAATGTGGTGTATCTCTCCATCTGTTTGTGTCATTTTTTATTTCTTTCATCAGTATCTTATAGTTTTCTGCATACAGGTCTTTTGCCTCCTTAGGTAGGTTTATTCCTAGGTATTTTACTCTTTCTGTTGCAATGGTAAATAGGATTGTTTCTTTAATCTCTCTTTCTGATCTTTCATTGTTAGTGTATAGAAATGCAAGTGATTTCCGTGTATTAATTTTGTATCCCACCACTTTACCATATTCACCGATGAGCTCTAGTAGTTTTCCAGTAGTAGCTTTTGGATTTTCTATGTATAGTATCATCTCATCTACAAACAGTGATATTTTTACTTCTTCTTTTCCAATTTGGATCCCTTTTATTTCTTTTTCTTCTCTGATTGCTGTGGCTAAGACTTCCAAAACTATGTTGAATAGTAGTGGCAAGAATAAACATCATTGTCTTGTTCCTGATCTTAGAGGAAATGCTTTCAGGTTTTCACCATTGACAGTGATGTGTGCTGTGGGTTTGTTGTATATGACCTTTATTATGTTGAGGTAGGTTCCCTCTGTGCCCACTTTCTGGAGAGTTTTTATGATAAAGCATTGTTGAATTTTGTCAAAAGCTTTTTCTGCATCTACTTAGATGATCGTACGGTTTTTATTCTTCAATTTGTTAATATGGTGTATCACATTGTTTGATTTACATATATTGAAGAATCCTTGCATCCCTCGGGTAAATTCCACTTGATCATGCTGTATAATCCTTTTAATGTGTTGTTGGATTCTATTTGTTAGTATTTTGTTGAGGATTTTTGTAACTAGGTTCACTAGTGATATTGGCCTGTAAGTTGTGTTTTTTTGTGTGTGTGTGTGATATCTTTGTCTGGTTTAGGTAATCAGGGTGACTGGGGCCTCATAGAATGAGCTTTGGAGTATTCCTTCCTCTGCAATTTTTTGGAAGAGTTTGTGAAGTATAGGTGTTGTGTTTTAGAATTTGCCTGTGAAGCCACCTGGTCCTGGATTTTTGTTTGTTGGAAGATTTTTAATCCCAGTTTCCATTTCATTACTTGTGATTGGTCTGTTCATATTTTCTGTTTCTTCCTGGTTCAGTCTTGGAAGCTTGTATCTTTCTAAGAATTTGTCCATTTCTTCCAGGTGGTCCATTTTATTGGCATACAATTACCTATAGTAGTGTCTTATGATCCTTTTTATTTCTGCAGTGTCAGTTGTTACTTCTCCTTTTTCATTAATAATTCTGTTGATTTGAGTCCTCTCTCCTTCTTGATGAGTCTGGCTAAAGGTTTAGTAATTTTGCTTATCTTTTCAAAGAACCAGCTTTTAGTTTCATTGATCTTTGCTATTGTTTTATTAATCTTTATTTATTTCTGCTCTGATCTTTATGATTTCTTTCCTTCTACTTACTTTGGGCTTTGTTTGTTCTTCTTTCTCTAGTTGTGTTAGGTGTAAGGTTAGGTTATTTATTTGAGATTTTACTTGTTTCTTGAGGTAAGATTGTATTGCTGTAAATTTCCCTCTTAGAACTGCCTTTGCTGCATCCCATAAATTTCCCTCTTAGAACTGCTTTTGCTGCATCCCATCCCTTTTGTTTTGGGTCATTGTGTTTTCATTGTCATTTATTTGGAGGTATTTTTTGATTTCCTCTTGGATTTCTTCAGTGATCCATTGTTTATTTAGTAACATATTGTTTAGTAACATATTGTTTACCTTTTTTTCCTGTATTGATTTCTAATCTCATAATATTGTGGTCAGAAAAGATGCTTGATATGATCTCAAAATTCTTAAATTTACTGAGGGGTGATTTGTGATCCAAGATATGATCTATCCTGGAGAATTTTCCATGTGCACTTGAGAAGAAAGTGTATTCTGCTGCTTTTCGATGGAATGTCCTATGAATATTGATTAAGTCTATCTGATCTAGTGTATCATTTAAGGCTTGTGTTTCCTTATTAATTTTCTGTCTTGATGATCTGTCCATTGGTGTAAGTGGGGTTTTAAATTCCCCCACTATCATTGGGTTATTGTTGATTTCCCCTTTTATGGCTGTTAGCATTTGCCTTATATCTTGAGGTGCTCCTATGTTTTGGGTGCATAAATATTTACAATTGTTATATCTTCTTCTTGGATTGATCCGTTGATCATTATGTAGTGTCCTTCCTTGTCTCTTGTAACAGTATTTTAAAGTCTATTTTGTCTGATATGAGTACTGCAACCCCAGCTTTCTTTTGATTTTCATTTGCATGGAATACCTTTTTCCATCCCCTCACTTTCAGTCTGTGTGTGTCCCTAGGTCTGAAATGGGTCTCTTTCAGACAGCATATATATGGGTCTTGTTTTTGTGTCCACTCAGCCAGTCTGTGTCTTTTGGTTGGAGCATTTAATCCATTTCCATTTAAGGTAATTATTGATATGTATCCTCCTGTTGCCATTTTCTTAATTGTTTTCAGTTTGTATTTGTAGGTTTTGTTTTTCCCCCTTCCTCTTTTATTCTTTTCCCTTGTGTTTCTTGCCTAGAGAAGTTCCTTTAGCATTTGGTGGCGCTGAATTCTCTTAGTTTTTGCTTGTCAGTAAAGATATTGATTTTTCTGTCATATCTGAATGAGATCCTTGTTGGGTAGAGTAATCTTGGTTTTAGGATTTTCCCTTTCATATCCTGCCACTTCCTTCTGGCCTGCAGAGTTTCTTCTGAAATATCAGCTGATAGCCTTACAGGGATTCCCTTGTATATTATTTGTTGCTTTCCCCTTTCTGCTTTTAATATTTTTTCTTTGTAGTTAATTTTGTTAGTTTGATTAATATGTGTCTTGACCTATTCCTCCTTAGCTTGATCCTATATGGGACTCTGTGCTTCCTGGACTTGGGTGACTCTTTCCTTTCCCATACTAGGAAAGTTTTTGACTGTAATCTCTTCAAATATTTTCTCAAGCCTTTTTCTTTTTCTCCTTTTTCAGGGACCCCTATAATTTGAATGTTGGTCCATTTACTGTTGTCCCACAGGTCTATGAGAGTGCCCTCAGTTCTTTTCATTCTTTTTTTAAAAATTCTGTTCATGGAAGAGATTTCCACCATTCTGTCTTCCAGGTCACTTATCTGTTCTTCTGCCTCAGTTATGCTATTGCTTCCTTCTAGTATATTTTTCATTTCAGTTACTGTCTTGTTCATCTCTGTTTGTTCTATAGTTCTTGTAGGTCTTTGTTAAACTTTTCTTGTATCTTCTCGATCTGTGCCTCCATTCTTTTTCCAAGATCTTGGATCATCTTTACTATCACTACTCTGAATTCTTTTTCAGATAGATTGCTTATCTCCTCTTCATTTAGTTGTTCTTGTAGGTTTTTATCTTGCTCCTTCCTCTGCAACATATTTCTTTGTCATCTCATTTTCTCAAACTGTGTTTGTGCTCTCCTTTCTGCAGGCTGTAGCATCGTAGTTCTTTCTTCTGGTGTCTGTCCTCTGGTGGGTGAGGTTTGTCCAGAGGCTTGTACCATTAGCCCTTTGATAGGGGGTTTGATTGGTGTTGTGGTGACCAGTGCCTGCCCTAGATATTGAGAGGAGTCTCCCCTTTGCTCTATGGTTGTCACTGTCCTGTTAGGGGTGGGATCTGCTCCCTTGTTGTTGGAGCAGAGGCCCTCAGCTCTGTTTCTTAGTTGTGCTTCTGATCTGCAGTGCAAGGTAGGTGGGATTGGAGAACTACCACTGGGAGAGAAGCCACTGAGTATTACTCCTCTGGAGCTGTTCACCTGTGAATGTGCTCTGTTGTGTCCTCTTTTGCCCATTGTGTGGGCTCACAAAGTATACTGTTGGCACTGCTCTCAGTCCTGCCTTAACTGTGGGTATGCCAGCAATTGGCCCTGGTGACTCTAAGGCATCATTTTCACCCAGCCACCAGCACAGATCTGCTGAGGTCAGGTTCCAGGACTGCGGTAGTCATGCTCCTGGACCTGCTGTGGGAGCTATGGAGGCAGCTTGGGCTCTGGTCTCACCCAACCCCCACATTGGCCCCTGCTGACGGCAGGTTCCGGCACCCACTGATGGATTTCCTAGTAGCAAGAGGTTTCTGCATGCTCCCAGGACAGCATGTGCAGGTCCTGGGAAGTGCTGGTGTAATTCCTAGTGGCAGAAGTTGTCTGTGCCCTTCCACGTCAGTGGGAGTGGGTCCTGGGGCCCACTGGAGGAATTCCTAGTGGGAAAGCTGTCTGTGCCCTTCTGGGTCAGCAGGGGTGAGGCCTGGTGTCTGCCTGCAGGTCTGGAAGAGGCAGCCAGTGCCAGCCTCTGGAGCCCAAGATGGCGGCAGTGACTCACACCCACCACTGGAGCTCCTGCAGGCGATGTTTTGTTTTCTGGGAGCACTCACAGGGAAAGAAGTTCCTATGGTGGTCCTGCCCCTGTCCTCATGCGCCTTCAAACAATGGTAATTTGCCTCTCTGGTTGGCCCAGGCTTCTTCCTAGTACACGCTCAGTTGCCATGGCCCAACCTCTTCAGGCTATTTCTGCACCTAACCCTGGTCCTCTCCCTGGGACTCAGCTTCAGGGTCTGAGCTTCAGCACCTGACCACCACCCTCAGTGACAGAGGAGTATCTCAAGATGGGGAATGTAGGGTGGCAGTGCTGACCCTCTGGGCAGGTTGCTTTTCGGTTTGCTTTCCACGAACTGGTTACTCCTCTCTCCTTTTGGGCTCTGAAGCTCCCCCTCCATGCAGTCTAATCTCTCCCATGGTGGGGAGCCATCCCAACATGTGGGGACCTTTCCTCCTTCACAGCTCCGTCTCTGGGGTGCAGGCCCCATCCTGATTCCTTCTTTTTCTTTTTCCTTTTGTCCTACCCAGTTATGTGGAGGCTTCCTTGTCTTTTTGGATGTCTGAGGTCTTCTGTTGGCACTCAGTAGCTGTTCTGTGTGAGTTGTTCCACTTGTAGATGTATTTTCAGTGTTTCTGTGGAGGGAGGTGAACTCTGCTTCCTACTCCTCTGCCGTCTTTGTCCTGACCCTTCCCCTTCCCTTTTCTAGTTCCTCTCCTCATTTCCCCCTCTGTTTCCATATTTTGTCACTGAGGTACTCTAGTGGCATTTTATTTATACCTCATTTGTATCTCAGTTTCATCCCCCAGGAGATGTGGCTTCAAACCAAGTAAGCTATCCTTTCAAGATTCTTGGGAAATTCACTATCTTGCCACATACGTTTAGACCAAATCTTTTCCTGAACATAGTATGTGACTACTAGTACTGATTCCTCTTTTGCTGTTTTTACCTTTTCTAGATTTGCATGGGTTACTCAAAGTATGTATGCCTCCCTTCAGGCTAGAATATGGCAAAATCCATATCTGTAATTTATAGATATATAGCAGCTTAATGGAAAAATAAACAGTCTCCTTCCACATGTTTACAGAAAAATAACTAGCTATCTTGTCAGGCAGATGTATACCCAAAAGAGGAAAGTGAACATACATACGTATCAAGAGAAAATCTGAAAATTAGAAATATGAAAACAATGGGTAACACAGGCAATTTACCAACATTACTTGGTGGTCTAAATGTATCTCACATTCAGAGAAAAAGGAACATGGATTTGGGGCAACACATCAAACCAATTATTCTTGCTTATTGAGAGACTGGGTACTACATATAGAAACATATCCAACTTTTATAAGCCCTGATATAGAACTTTTAAGTAGAGCAGTTAATGTTTCTCTTATGTTTAATTATGATTAGAAGCTTGGAAAACCTGGAGCAATTTCAACAAGGAAACTTGCTTACTAATTGGCTTTTCTCAACTTCTCACAAATTATAGTTACACCAAATCATCAGTACTGATAATTCAATTCAAAAGGAAAATAAGAAAACCATAGCAGTATATAAGGTACTTTAGTTTAACATTTCAATAAAATATTTACTATGGAGTAAGAGAAGAATGAAATTGATTTCGTATTCTCCTATTTTAAAAAATGTTTTAATTGAAGTATAGTTGATGTATAATATTATATAAGTTACAGGTGTACAATATACTGAATAACAATTTTACAGGTTATATTCCATTTATAGTTATTATAAAATACTGGCTATATTCCCCATGTTGTACAATATATTGTTGTAGCTTATTCTATACATAATAGTTTGAGCTCTTAATCACCTTGCCCTATATTGCCACCCCTTCATTCCCTCTCTCCACTGGCAACCACTAGTTTGTTCTCTACATCTGTGAGTCTGCTTCATTCTTCTTCACTAGTTTGTTGTATTTTTTAAAAATTCCACATGTAAGTGATATCATACATATCTGTCTCTGTCTGACTTACTTCACTCAGCATAATTCCCTCCAAGTCCATCCATGTTGTTGCAAATGGCAAAATTTCATTCTTTTTCATTGCTGAGTAGTATTCTGTTGCATATGTATACCACATCTCCTTTGTCCATTCATCTGTTGTTGGACACTTAGGTTGCTTTCATATCTTGGCAGTTATAAATAATGCTGCTATGAACACTGGGGTGCATGTGTCTTTTTGAATTAGTGTTTTTGTTTTTTCTCAGATATATACCCAGGAGTGGAATTGCTGGGTCATTGGGTAGTTCTATTTTTACTTTTGTGAGAAACCTCCATACTGTTTTCTACAGTGGCTTCACCAGTTTACCTTCCCACCAACAGTGTACAAGAGTTCCTTTTTCTCCACATCCTCACCAATATTTGTTATTTGTGTTATTTTTCATGATAGCCTTTCTGACAGGTGTGAGATGATAGCTCATTGTGGTTTTGATTTGCATTTCCCTGATGATTTGTGATGTTGAGCATCTTTTCATGTGCCTTTCGGCCATCTGCATGTCGTCTTTGGAAAAATGTCTATTCAGGTCTTCTGCCCATTTTTTGATTGGGTTGTTTCATTTCTTTTTTTGATGTTTAGTTACATGAGCTGCTTATATATGTTGGATATTAACCCCTTATAGGTCATATCATTTGCAAATATTTTCTCCCATTCAGTATGTTGTCCTTTTGTTCTGTGGGTCGTTTCCTTTGCTGTGCAAAAGATTTTAAGTTTAATTAGGTCCCATTTCTTTATTTTTACTTTTATATCCTTTCCTTTTGGAGACAGATCCAAAAACATATTGGTACAGATTATGTCAAAGAGTGTCCTGCCTATGTTTTCCTCTAGGAGCTTTTTGCTTTCCAGTCTTACTTTTAGGTCTTTAATACAATTTGAGTTTATTTTTGTGCATGCTGCTAGAGAATGTTCTAATTTCATTATTTTACATGAAGTGGCCCAGTTTTCCCAACACCACTTATTTTACATACTATGGAGGAAAGACAGTATATTCTTGCCTTCTTTGTCATAGATTAATGGACCATAAGTTCGTGGGTTTATTTCTAGACTCTATTCTGTTCCATTGATCTATATTTCTGTTTTTGTGCCAGTACCATACTGTCTTGATTACTGTAGCTTTGTAGTATGGCCTGAAGTCAGGGAGCATGATTCCACCAGCTCCATTCTTCTCTCTCAAGATTGTTTTGGCTATTCAGGGCCTTCTGTGTTTCCATACTGATTTTAAAATTATTTGTACTTGTTCTGTGGAAAATTCCATTGATATTTTGATAGGGATTGCATTGAATCTATATATTGCCATGGGTGTTATAGTCATTTTAACAATAATAATAATTACTCCAGAAAGTGATCATAGAGAGAACACAACTCAACATAAAAAAAAGGACATATATGACAAACCCACAGCTAACATCATACTCAACAGTGACAAACTGAAGGCATTTCCTCTAAGATCAGGAACAGGACAAAGATGCCCATTCTTGCCACTTTTCTTCATAGTATTGGAAGTCCTAGCCACAGCAATTAGACAAGAAAAAGATATAAAAGGAATCCAAATTGGAAAGGAAGAAGTAAAATTATCACTGTTTGTAGATGACATTATACTATACATAGAAAATCCTAAAGATACCACCAAAAAACTGCTAGGCCTCATCAGTGAATTCTGTAAAGTTGCAGGATATAGAATTAATATAGAGAAATCTGTTGCATTTTGACACACTAACGATGAACTATCAGAAAGAGAAATTAAGGCAATAATTCCATTTACCATCGCATGAAAAAGAATGAAATACCTAGGAAGAAACTCACCTAAGGAGGTAAAATACCTATTCTTGGAAAACTATAAGCCACTGATGAAAGAAATTGAAGACAACACAAACAGATGGAAAGATATACTGTGTTCTCCTACTGTTTTTTTTTTTTTTTTTTTTTTTTTTTGAGGTATGTGGGCCTCTCAATGTTGTGGCCTCTCCCGTTGCGGAGCACAGGCTCCGGATGCGCAGGCTCAGCAGCCATGGCTCACAGGCCCAGCCACTCCACTGCATGTGTGATCTTCCTGGACCAGGGCATGAACCTGTGTCCTCTGCATTGGCAGGCGGACTCTCAACCACTGCGCCACCAGGGAAGCCCTCCTACTATTTTTAATATAGAATTATTTGCAATAATGGAGGGTCAGGACAAGGATTTTTATCAAAAATCAGTACCTTGAGAAAATATTAAAATAACAGCATAGTTATTTAAGATAGTGGTAACAAAACTGCCACTTTAAAAATGTAATTTTAAGTACTAGAAAATAAATTTCTTTTGAGAAACATTTTATTTTCTGGGAGAAGTAGATTTTGATTATTACACTTGTATAGTGTGGATGCATTTATATAAATTTTCTTTGCCTTTTTTTTCTAATGAATTTAAGTGAGACCAACAAATAATTGCAAAACTGTATAGAAATTCTGTCTTCTTAATTAGCATCTTATTTCTTATTCTAGAAAGCATGTCTCTTTTTGCATACATGTTATGAATAAGCATATATTGTCTGATACTTAAATAATTTGGAAACTAATTAAGGGATAACATATATGAAGTTTCTATTCTACCAATTGAGGTTTTTCTATTTAGTTAGCTGCACTCTATATTGATTGCAGTGTTTAAAGTACTTATGGGGGTATTTAGCTAGCTAAATAAGAAAACTTCTGTCATATGATAGAAAACAAAATATATTTTCTTATCTTATATATGTAATTTTTAGAGCATGTAGCAGATGTGAATAGAAGAATACACTTTAAAATATATTGAATGAAATTACATTTAATAGTATATGAAAAAGATTTCTTGCATTTAAAAAAGGCTTTTTAAAATGTAATTTTTCACAAATGTTTTTCTTTTTTATAGAGCATGTTTTATTAATATTTCTGATGTCCTATACAAAGTTTTCTTTTGTCTTTGTTAGAAAAAAATTGGTGTTAAGATAGTATCATTAATATTTACAAGTTGTGCCTAAGTAATGATTGCAGCATTATTTTTCAGTCAACAAACTTATTTTTAGGAGAATTTTAGGCTTACAGAAATTTTGAGCATATTGTACAGAATTCATGCACACACACAGTTTCCCCATTATTAATAATATCTTTTGTGTGGTACACTTATTACAATTAATCAACCAATACTGATGCATTTTCATTAACTAAAGTCTGTAGTTTACATTAAGATTCACTCTGCGTTGTACGGCTCAATAGGTTTTGACAATTCATTAATATGGCATATACCTCTGTATGAATGGTGTATGAGTATATACCACTGTAGTGTCATATGGAATACAGGGATTCCATAAAGTACCCAGGATTGCTAAAATATATGAGCTAAATTAAGAATAGGAATCTGGATTATATTATTTCCTTCCTTTTACTAATTTTGGGCTTAATATTTTTTCTTTTTCTAGTTTCTTGAGGTGTTTGAGATCTAATTCTTAATATATTAATTTATTGCTATAAACTTTCATCTCAGAACTGCTTCTGTTGTATTACATAAGTTTTTAATGTGTTGTATTTCTACTTTAATTTGTTTTGAGATTTTTTTACTTTCCCTTTTGATTTCTTCTTTGACTCATTGTTGTTCAAAAATGTGTGTTTATTTGCCACATATTTGTAGATTTTCCACCTTGCCTTTTGTCATTGATTTATAGCTTCATACTGTTGTGATCAGAAAAGAAAGTTGGTATTTCAGTCTTGTTAAATTTGCTAAGACGTCTGTTTTGTCCCATTGTATGTTCTATCCTAGAGAATGGTCTGTGTGCACATGGGAAGAATGGGTATTCTGCTACTGTTGAGTAAAATGTTCAAAATAGGTTAAGTCTATTTATTCTAAAGTGTGGGTCAGTTCCATTGTTTCCTTGTTGATTTTCTGTCTGGATGATCTACCCATTGCTGATAGTAGAGTATTGAACCTCCCTACAACTATTGTATTGCTGTCTATTCCTCCCCTTAGATCTGTTAGTATTTGCTTAATATAATTTGGCATTTTGATGTTGGGTGTATACATATATATATATTTATAGTTGTATCTTCTCAATGTCTTGCCCCCTTTATCACAATATAATAACCTTCTTTGTTTCTTGTTACTGTTTTTGGCTTGAAGTCTATTTTTTCTGATATAAGCATGGCTACCTCTGCTTTGTTCTGGCTTCTGCTTGCATGGAATACCTTTTTCCGTCACTTCAATTTGAGCCTATATGTGTCTTTAGAGCTAAAATTAGTCTCATATAGGCAGCATAGTTGAGTCTTATTTTTTACCTGTCCACTCTGTGTCTTTAAATTGGTGAATTCAATTCATTTACATTTAAAGTCACTGTTGATATGTAAGGTCTTATGAATGCCATCTTATTATTTGCCTTCTGTTTGTTTTGTATCTTCATTGAATGATTCATGATGCCATGGTGCTGATGTCATTCTCCACATTTGCTATCTTGACCTTCAGCATGGTGGTTGGGATCCAAGAGTGAGCATCCACAGCTTTTTGTTTGTTTGGGTTGTTTGCTTGCTTTAGACCTCATATGCAGAGTGTCAAGTTTAATGTGCTTCTCAGTTTATGATACACGTTTTAAAATTACTGGTCCACATGAGGCTATTCATTTATTATAATATTATGGTTTTAAATCAAATTGTGACCTCATTTGCCTTTCTCATTACTAATGAGTTTGGGTATATTTTAATATAGTTGCTATCTCTTGATGTAAAATTCCTAGTCATAACCATTGCCCATTTTTAAATTGTCTTTGGGTCACGTTTTTTGTTTCTTCACATTTCTTGCATTTTTAAAACATTATGTACTGAACATTGTGGTGATATGTTGTAGGTATTCTTAATTCTGTTAACTTCCTCTAGGCATATATAATTTTGGTTCAAGCAGTCATTTATATTATTTGCTGTTCTACTTGAACTTATGCAGTAATGATTTTAGACATTTATTAGGAGGTATTTGTTTTGTTCTTATTATAAGCATATATTAAATCCATTCATGATGAATATGATAATAAACAACATATGAGAGTATATTGAAGGTAAAAAAGATTATCATTTGATGAATTAAGGAATGCTTAACAGTGGATGCTACTTTTCAGATATTTATCTTCAATTATAATTTTCTTTAAATCATTAGCTCATAACCCTGTATCATTAAACTATATATAATGATTATTGTCACTTTATCATTACCTTCAATTCTACCATGTTTGGATATCCTCCCATCAAAATATAAACATAATTAAGTATTTCCAATATGAAAATAATCTAACACATATGCCAAAATAAAGTTACAAGAATGACTAATATTTTAACTATTGATGGCCCTCTATTTACCATGGTTTTTTTTTCCACTGCTAAATATCTTGAGACTTGTGTAAATTCTATCTACCTGTCTATCCCCCATTCTCACACTTCTCAACCCATTAGACTTGGTTCTTTATGCTCTTGCCAATATCACTAAAGAAGATCATATTCTGATTTCCATATATAGGTTGATATTACTGGGACTATGTACATTTGATACCTATTTTACTATGAACATAAACTGCTCTATAAAATTAATGGGCTTTTTTTCCCCAGTTTTATTGAGATATAATGGACACAGATCATGTATAAGTTTAAGGTGTACAGCATAATGATTTGACATATATATTGTGAAATGAATACTGCAATAAGTTTATTTGACATCCCTCATCTCATATAGATACAGTAAAGAAAAAAAAATTTTTTTCTCCCTGGGATGAATACTCTTATGATTTACTCTCTTAAGTTTTATATATATATCATACAGAAGTGTTAACCGTAGTTATGTTATACATTACATCTCTAGTACTTATTTATTACTGGAAGTTTGTAACTTTTGACCACCTTCATCCAATTCCCTCTCTGCCCCCCAACCTCTGGTAACCAGAAATCTGATCTCTTTTGCCATTAATTGTTTTTTTCTTTTTAAGATTTTACATATAATTGAGATTATCAGTATTTGTCTTTGTCTGACTTATTTCACTTAGCATAATGCCCTCAAGGAAGGTCCATCCATGCTGTTGTAAGTGGGAAGATTTCCTTCTTTTTATGACTGAATAATATTTCTGTGTGTGTGTAACACCTGCTTTATCCATTCATCCATCCATGGATATTTAGGTTGACTCCATTTCTTTGCTATTGTAAATAATGCTGCAATGAACATGGGAATGCATGTATCTTTTCAAGTTAGTGTTTTTATTTTCTCAGATAAATACCCAGAAGTGGAATTGCTGGATCATATGGTAGTTCTATTTTTAATTTTCTGAGGCCCTTCATACTGGCTGTACCAATTTACATTCCCACCAACAGTGTACAGGTGTCCCCTTTGCTCCACAGTCTCACCAACATTTATGTTCTCTTGACTTTTTTTTTTTTAACATCTTTATTGGAGTATAATTGCTTTACAATGGTGTGTTAGTTTCTGCTTCATAACGAAGTGAATCAGTTATACATATACATATGTTCCCATATCTCTTCCCTCTTGTGTCTCCCTCCCTCACACCCTCCCTATCCCACCCCCTAGGTGGCCACAAAGCACTGAGCTGATCTCCCTGTGCTATGCGGCTGTGTCCCACTAGCTATCTATTTTATGTTTGGTAGTATATATATGTCCATGCCACTCTCTCACTTTGTCACAGCTTACCCTTCCCCCTCTCCATATCCTCAAGTCCATTCTCTAGTAGGTCTGTGTCTTTATTCCCATCTTGCCCCTAGGTTCTTCACGACCTTTTTTTTTTCTTAGATTCCATATATATGTGTTAGCATACCATATTTGTTTTTCTCTTTCTGACTTCACTCTGTATGACAGACTCTAGGTCCAACCACCTCACTACAAATAATTCAATTTTGTTTCTTTTTATGGCTGAGTAATATTCCATTGTATATATGTGCCACATCTTCTTTATCCATTCAGCTGTTGACGGACACTTAGGTTGCTTCCATGTCCTGGCTATTGTAAATAGAGCTGCAATGAACATTTTGGTACATGACTCTTTTTGAATTATTGTTTTCTCAGGGTATATGCCCAGTAGTGGGATTGCTGGGTCGTATGATAGTTCTATTTTTAGTTTTTTAAGGAACCTCCATACTGTTCTCCATAGTGGCTTTTTGATGATAGACATTCTAACAGGTGTGAGATGATATCTCATTGTGGTTTTGATTTGCATTTCCCTTATGATTAGTGAAGCTGAACACCTTTTTCAGGTATCTGTTAACCATTCATATATCTTCCTTGAAAAAAATGTGTATTCAGGTACTTTGCACATTTTTAATTGTTTTTTTTTTTTTTTTTTGTCTACTGAGTTGTAGTGTTCTTTCTGTGTTTTCAAAATTAACCTCTTACCACGTTTATGATTTGCAAGTATTTTCTGCTATTCAGCAGTTTGTTTCTTCATTTTGTTGGTGGTTTCTTTTGCTTTGCAGAAGCTTTTTACTTCCAGGCATTCCCACTTGTTTTTGTTGCCTTTGTTTTTGGTGTCAAATCCAAAAAATTATTGCCAAGATTGATGTCAAGTAACTTAATGCCTATATTTTCTTTTAGAAGTTTTATTGTTTTAGGTTTTACATTGACCCATTTTGAGTTAATTTTTGTGCATGGAGTAAGATAGTGGTCCAGTTTTATTCTTTTGCATGTGACTACTCAGTTTTCTGAACTCCATTTATTGAAGAGACTGTCCTTTCCCCATCGTATATTCTTGTCTCCTTTGTTAAAAATTGTGGGCTTATTTCTAGGCTCTCTATTCTGTTCCATTTACGTATGTGTCTGTTTTTATGCCAGTATCACACTATACTATAGCTATAGTAAAACACTACACTCACTTTGATTACTACAGCTTTATAAAATAGCTTGAAATCAAGAAGTGTGATGCCTCCCACTTTGCTCTTCCTCAGGACTGCTTTGACTATCCAGGGTCTTTTGTGGTTCTATATAAATTTTAGAATTTTTTTCTACTTCTGTAAAATATAAAGTGCCATTGGAAGCTTGATAGGGATTGCACTGAATCTATAGATGGATTTGGATATTATTTGAATTTTAACAATACTAACTCTTTTAATCCATGAACAGAAGTACCTTTCCATTTTTGTGTCTTCTTCAATTTTTTTCATTGATGTCTTACAGTTTAAAGTGTACAGATTATTTACCTCCCTGGTTAAATTTATTCCTGAGAATTTTATTGTTTTTAATGCCATTGTAAATGAAACATTTTAAATTTGTTTTTCAGATAATTTGTTTTGGGAACATAGAAATGCTATGGATTTTTGTTTGTTGATTTTATATCATGCAACTTTACAGAATTCATTGATTAGATCTAACAGTTTTTATGTGGATAGACTCTTTAGGATTATCTCTATATAACATCATGTCATCTACAAATATTTATTATTTATATAGGAAAACAAGAAAAAGAAGATTAAATGATTTGGCAATTATTAAAAACAGTTTTCTTAAAAAGTCTTAGTTATAAGAATTCTGACTTTAGCATAATTTCTTTGATAAAATGTAGTACTGAGAGATGTAAGTATTCTGTCAATTAATCATTCCTGTTAAATTATAGTTTTATATATAGTGTAGTCTAGGTATGGAATGTTGTAATTATTAACAGCAGAGACATCGGAGTCTGACTTAAAATTCTGGCTTTGACATTTTCTATTTATACAACTGTATTTGTGATCCCCAAGATTACTCTTAAGTTTGAATATTCACTTGATTATGACTCACACTACTCATAAAACTTGTTCTATTCTTGGATATGGTTTATTATAGTGGCAATAAACAAAGAGGAATAGTGCATGAGGTGAAGTGTTGGAAAAACTAGGTACAAGATTCCAGGTGTCCTCTCCTAGTGAATTTGCATGGAGAAATGCTTAATATTCCCATGAATGGTGTATGACAACACATGTAATTATTCTCAACCAAAGAAGCTTGTCTGTGCCTTGGTGTCCAGGGTTTTTATTGGGAGTCAGTCACATAGGCATGTGGTGCCCACATGACTGACCTCAGCTACTTAGAATAGGCACTATCACTTACATTCTTAGAATAAACTTAACCTGTCATTTGGGACAACATGGTCCAAGGTCTCAGACACACCAAAAAAAAACTATCAGGCAGAATGCTCCAGTGTCTCGGAGGTTATCTCCTAGGAATCAACCAAGACATGGCATACTTGAGAATGTGCAGGATTTGAGCAACCAGGGCCTGCTGAGTCAATCCTTTCCTGCCAGCAACACTGGCACATTTTATTATTTCAATACACCACTGTTTCTCATATGTAAAAATGGGATCATTAACTGTAGTGTATGTATTATGTATGTTGTATACTGTAGTATATGCATGAATTATTTAAATGAATTATTATGTAAATAATGAGTTGGCTCATGTAAAACAGTTTGCATAATAATCTGACACACTGAAAACAATAGTAGCTATTAGATACTATTATTAGTATTATTATAGTTATTGTTATTACTGCTACTATCTCTATAAAATGTGCAATAGACTCATTTCAAGGCCCTAATGGATCCTCCTGTATTCAAAATTCTTTGTGGGAAAATAGAACAATAAGTAACTATGGGTATTTAGGAGAAAATTGTCCTTGTATATCTGAAAAACTTTGGTATATAAATTGCTGTGAATATGTTCAACCCAAATGAATGCTGTTAAATCCAAAATATTTACATATATATACTAGTGCATATATTTAGGCATTAAATACCTAAGGTCTATCATGTTTAATGAAAATAATCTTAAAGTGTGTTTGCTTTTAAAGATGTCAATTTTGTATAGTAAATTTTGTATGGTAATAATAATGAGGCGTCTTTAGCACAAAAGTGTCATGTTTAAAAAAATTATTGAACTAAATTAAACAATGAAACCTAATTCTGTGAGGGAATAAAAGAAGAAAAAAAATTACCTCCAGCGTTTTTGTGGTATTTGGTACAGACACAGATGTAAATAAATATGAGGTAACAATCATTCTAAAATCTATCCTTGAATATATCAAGATTCACTTTTTATTGTAATCAAATCAACTGACAAGACCTCACAAGGTGCCTCCCTTTTCTTTTCTCTGCAGTGTAAAAATAATCTGTGATAGGAATTGTGTTCTGAGAGCCTACCTAATTTGTAAGGCACTTGAATTATGATTTCTCAATTGGTGAGTTGACATTACACACCAAATGCATTGTCTGAATCTGAATTTAGGATGTTGGCAAGTATATCAAGTATATATGTTAGTCTTTATTTTTTAAAAATGGTACTTTGATGTTATCAAAGTTAACTGTATAATATCCATCTGTACTTAAGGATGTCAAAAATTATGAGATACTATTATTAGTATTATTATAGCTATTGTTATTACTGCTACTATCTCTATAAAATGTGCAAGAGACTCATTTCAAGGCCCTAATGGGTCCTTCTGTATTCAAAATTCTTTGTGGGAAAACAGAACAATAAGTAACTATGAGTATTTAGGAGAAAATTGTCCTTGTATATCTGAAAAACCAAAATGTCATATGCTTGGCTGTCTTTTTGAGATATATGTAGTCAGCATAGAATTGTATTAAAAGAAGCAATTGTGCAATTGATGCAAATTTATTCATATTCACATTGCAAAGCAGCATGCTCCCCAATGTTCCTTTTATACTAAGTCCTATTTCATTATCGTTATAACGGACAGATAGTGTGAAACAAGGCGGTACTTTTTGGAAGACATTTTACATTACTAATTCATTATTTACAATCCCAGAGAGAGCAAAATGACTCTCTAAAGGCATACAGAGTTTATCAAAGCTTTAGCTGTTGAGGTTGCTAAAAGAAGTCAAGCAGAAGACAAGTTTAATGCTATTATAAACCTAAATTATTATAAACTTACCTTTCTGAATTGGAAGAATCTTGACTTTTTAGAGAACATGTTTTTAAAAGTAAACTAAATGTTACTTTAAAATTTAATTAATTGAGGGAGCAATGGTATGTAATGAAAATTAAGAATCCGTATTTACATCTAGCTCTAAAGTATTTTCAGTCTTTAGCTTTTTTAGCCAAACCAACAGTCTAAGAATTTAATTGAATTTTTCATGTATAATATATATAACAACGTATAGTATTATATATAACATACAATATATTCAGAGAGAATGCTGTTTTCCAAATCTAACTTACATGTTAATGATGACTTCTCTAAACTAGCATTTATGAAGTGAATGTAATGTTAATTAACTGAAATAAGTTTACGTAAATGAAGTTTGTAAAATTCTACAAATCCTGTAATTATTTTCTGTCCAGAAAAACAGATAATGGAAAGATCAGATTTTAAAAACTTGCCCATGACTGTAGAACCCTCTCTCATAGCTGGCAATATTGACTGGATTATTTATTACAGTAATCAATAATAGAAAGGGTAATATTCTCTATTGGAATACGGTGCATAACCATTTGACAAGAGATTGATCAGTGTTTTTCTTGAGGCTAAAACATAATGAACATCAAGAACACTGGAAAATTTTCAGGTTTTTTTTCTTATAATGAGCAATTTCTGAAACATTTATGTTACATTAATATTTTATCTATCATGTTGAAAATTAAATAGTTACCAATTATTTCTACATCTCTATTTTTATAAATGAAATATAAAATCTCTGTAACTTTTCCAGTGCCCTCTGGGAAATTTTAAGACATCTTAAGTATGATAAATGTCCTGAGATTTTTATTTCGTTTTTTAAAAATTTAGGACTTGATTATGGGAAGGCAGAATCAAGACTCATCAAAGGAAAGCTGGGCATTTGATTAAGATTGTGGGTGCCTGAGAAACAATACTTAGCAACCTATTTTGAGAAACAAAACCCATTCTGTTACCTTGCACACACAGTTTGTATTTTCCGTCAGTCTTGCTCCAACCATATTAATTTTAACGTTTTAACTAAAGTGGCTAACTTTTATTTCATAGAAAGGACAAGAAAATAAATAATTCAACTTTCATACATAGGCATTTAGCAGATGAACAAATCTCATAAAATCATATAACACAATTTTCAGCAACAGCACACATCCTCCTTATACCTTAAAGGTATAAAGTAGTAAAAGTAGATACATGCATAAGGTGACCAAAAGATACTGCCAAACCACAGCATTTAAAAATAAGAAGGAATAGTATGTATATTTAGAATCATGCTTAATTATAAATACTTCAGTATTCATTTTCACATAGCTTTTCTTTCCTGAATCAAAATTATTAAACCAATCTTATTTGTTCAAAGATTTACTTGAAATATATAAACTTAGATTCTTAAAATATTTCTAAGTTAGAAGTCCCTAGAAGAAACTTTTAGTAATTTTAAAGTATCAGAAGTTTGATTTTCTTATGTTCCTTAAATTTGTGAGATGTTACATTATACAAGCACTGAGTCATCAGTATATCCCACTTAGAACTGAGTTCCCTTAATTTAAGAAACTTTATATTCTAATTTTTTAATGTCTTACAGGGGCAGGAAAGCATTTCACTCTAGCAACATGAGAGGTCAAGGCTTTTCTGAGTTATAGACACACAGACACTTGGAGCACTTGGAGCTTCACTTCTACAATTCTAGCCATAATCAAAAACAAATTCTATAGGGTCAGATATTAAAGAGCTGTTCTTCCAATGTGGATGGAAATTTTTTCCTTTTATTTTTTAATTGAAATATAGTTTATGTACAATTTTATGTAAGTTACAAGTATACAAATAGTGATTCATAATAAAGATTATATTCCATTTATAGTTATTATAAAATATTGGCTATATTCCCTGTGTTGTACAGTATATACTTGTAGCTTATTTTTTATTTCTTGATTTGTTAATCTTTGGCTGTGTTGGGTCTTCGTTGCTGCACGCATGCTTCCTCTAGTTGTGGTGAGCAGGGCCTTCTCTTGTTGCGGAGCACAGGCTCTAGGTGCACGGGCTTCAGTAGTTGCAGCATGTGGGCTCTAGAGTGCAGGCTCAGTAGTTGTGGCACATGGGCCCAACTGCTCCACAGCATGTGGGTTCTTCCCGAACCAGGGCTCGAACCCGTGTCCCCTGCACTGGCAGGTAGATTCTTAACCACTGCACCACCAGGGAAGCCCCTTATAGCTTATTTTATACATAATAGTCTGTACCTCATAATCCCCTACTCCTATCATGTCCCTCCCTCCTTCCTTCTCCCCATTGGTAACCACTAGTTCATTCTCTATATCTGTGAATCTGCTTTATTTTTGTTATATTCACGAGTTTGTTTGATTTTTTTAGATTCCACATATATGTGATATCATACAGTAATTGTCTTTTTCTGTCTGACTTATTTCATTTAGCATAATACCCTCCAAGTCCATCCATGTTGTTACAAATGGCAAAATTTTATTCATTTTTATGGCTAATATTCCATTGTATACATATACCCCATCTTCTTTATCCATTGTTCTGTTGATGGATACTTAGGTTGCTTCCATATCTTGGCAATTGTAAATAATGCTGCTATGAATACTGGGGATGTGTGTATCTTTTCAAAATAGTGTTTTTTTTCTTTTTTCAGATATGTACCCAAAAGTAAAATTTGCTGGGTCATATGGTAGTTCTAATTTTAGTTTTGTGAGAAACCTCCATACTGTTTTCCACAGTGGCTACACCAATTTACATTCCCACCAACAGTGTATGAGGGTTCCCTTTTCTCTACATCCTTGCCAATATTTGTTGTTTGTGTTATTTTTGATGATAGCCATTCTGACAGATATGAGGTGATATCTCATTGTGGTTTGACTTGCACTTTCCTGATGATTAGTGATGTTGAGCATCTTTTCATGTGCCTGTTGGCCATCTGCATGCCCTCTTTGGAAAAATGTCTACTCAGGTCTTCTGTCCAATTTTTTATTGGGTTGTTTGTTTTTTGATGTTGAGTTGTATGAGCTGTTTATATATTTTGGATATTAACCCCTTATCTCTCCTATCATTTGCAGGTATTTTCTCCCATTCAGTAGGTTGTCTTTTCATTTTGTGGATGGTTTCCTGTGCTGTGCAATAGCTTTTAAGTTTAATTAGGTTCCATTCATTTATTTTGGCTTTTATTTTCTTTGCTTTATTAGACAGATCCAAAAAAATATTGGTACGATTTATGTCAAAGAGTGTTCTGCCTATGTTTTCCTCTTGGAGTTTTATGGTTTCTGGTATTACATTTAGGTCTTTAATCCATTTTGAGTTTATTTTTGTATAAGATGTTAGGGAATGTTCTAATTTAATTCTTTTACATGTAGCTGTCCAGTTTTCCCAACACCACTTATTTAAGAGATTGTCTTTTCCCCATTGTAAACTCTTGCTCCTTTGTTGAAGATTTATTTCTGGGTTCTCTATTCTATTGCTCTATGTGTCTGTTTTTGTGCCAGTACTGTACTGTTTTGATTACTGTCACTTTGTAATATAATTGACACCAATAGATAAGCAAAAAAAAAAAACCTCTAATAAATCCATTTATCTGTTATTTCTCACTCAATAGAGAATAGAACCATCTTACAAAAATCACCAAAATCAGGCCACAAAAGCAGTTTCTCAATCATTGTTGCCATCAATGAAGAATAACGTTTCTGCTGTATGCAAACCAGAAGTAAAACAACACAAAATCAGTAGAAAAAATAAACTGCAGGGGCAGCAAATTTAAAGTTCTGTTAATGCTTATATCACTCTGGTAGCCAAGTAAGGGCAGGTCTTAAACAGCCTATCAGGTATACTTCTCTAACAACATAGTTTACTTGGCTCCACCAGGTGCTCCCACAAGGACATCACACTGGAAGCTCCAATAGTATAATTTTTAGAAAGTAAAATAATGATATTAAGGAAAATATATTATCTCATCAGATATTTTATTTTACTGGTTAATTAATGACTAAAAAAGTAATATGTTAAATTTGTTCCAAATGGCATTGGAGAAGTTATGCATATATAGGCAACTTTTAAAAAGAAATATTAAGTTAACATTTCTAGATTAGATACACAATTGGTTAATGTCTAAAAAGTCCATAGGTGTCAGTCTTTGAGGTTACTTATTCCACTGGACAGAATTTATCTATCTCTCCAGCTATCTAAAATCTCCAAGTTAACCTCTGTTTTTACATGGTTCAGACAATAAAAAGTTAAGCTCAGCATGTCATGAAGAAACCCTCAATAATCTCTTTTTCTTTATTTCCAAGATTTGAATAATTATTTTTTACATCAAACTGAGCTTGCCTTGAATTTTTAAGGATCTCACTTGAACACCGCTTCAGCTCAGAAATATCCAAGCCTTAAACCCAACTTGATACATCTTTAAAATCTAGTATATCACTATGGGCCAACTATATTAACTATAAAAATGATCTTTCCCTTATTTCCATTACATCTAAATTTATACACTATAAAGAGAGTCAGACCTCTGATCTTATTATTTTCAACTAATTATCAACAAGGACCTAACTTTATACTTTCTCCGTACCCAACCTAGAACCATGGTTCAACACTTCAATCTCTGTTGTATCTTTATCTTCAACTCCTTCAAATACTTAACTTTTGCATATCCTGGAACATTTTGTGGTCTTATCTGCTTTTATTTCTTTGATGTATAAAAAATTGATAGTGTAAAACTCACCCATGAAACTCAGTGTCATAACTATTAACCTTTGACCAGTTCAAATCCTTCACTGTACTTATCTTGTTGCCCTATCAGCAAGACTGTCCAATGTTCAAATAAAAATCATGTTTGGTTGGCACAAGACCACAGACTCATCGTTCTACATTCCTAAGGTCTCCCATTAGTCAAAGTACACATGCTTTTCCTTCATGGGACTGTAGTGAAAGGATTAGATTCTGACCGTCTTTTATTCATTTTCCAACAGAATGTTTAATAACTCCATCACTGAAATCATTCAGCTCCTATAAACTTAGATGAATCTAATCCTAATATTTTTTAGACTCTAATTTTTAAATGTTTCCATGAGTCAAATGGTCATAAAAGTACTGTTGAATAAATTTCAAAGTGATAAACAGATGCCAATATGACCACTACTTTAGACTATAATCTAAGCACCAATATCTAATAATATGTATTTTAAAATTCCCAAATAAAGTCAGAGACAGTAAATTAGTAGTTTTCAGGAGCTGGGGCAAGAATGTTTCTTGGAGGCAAAAATGGAGAGTAAGTACTAATGGGTACAGGATTTTGGGGGGGTGTTATAAAATTTTTTCTAGATCAGTAGTGATGTTTGTACAACTTTTTGAGTACACTAAAGCCTTTAGAAGAGTGACTTTTATTGTACATGGAATATACCTCCTTAAACAGGTGAAAAAAAGAAACACAGTAGTCTCAGAATTTAAAATCTGTACTAATTTCGATCTATATTGCAATTGCCAGCCAGAATTTACCAAATTTTTGCCTTCAGGGAACCAGAAATGATAAATAATATATTGGCTGTTGTTCTAATATTTGCCCTTCCTCATTAATATTTTCCAAGTCATTAAAGAACAACAACAAATTCCCTTGTTCCCTTTCCCCCTGCTGAAGTAGTATCTATTCTCATAAGAAAAAAAAAAAAAAAGTAACTCAGGCCTTGATGAAACAGAATAAAGATTTTATTTAAAAAGGCCAGTGGAGCCCAAGCTTTGTCCAGGAATAGTAGGAAATATTAAGGTATGCACCATTAGAATAAGTGGCTTTATCAATGTTACTAAAGTCTATGATGACAGTAGAATTATGGTCATACCTTAGGAAAATCTGCAACAAACACTATGAATAAATCTAGATCCCAAATCATAGCTTCCTTAAAACACCTCCATTTTACTATTTGTAGGCATTTTAACACTATATTTATTGGGTTTTTGGTAAGTATGATTATAATTCAGTTTTCATCTAAATAAAAACTCTCTCCAAAAGTATGATGTTGGCCTAAATTCAAAAACCACGAAGCTTCCTACCCTTTTGCAGAAGATGCAGATATAATTGCACCATCTCTAATCACTGAGACACACTGAAAGAATTCGACACTTCAAGGATTCTTGCAGGCACTGAGTATCATTACCATGAGGAGAGGTTGGGAAGTTGAAAGGTGAGTCAGGAAAAAAAGAACAAAAGTACAAGAAGTAGTAAGGAAGGGACAAAATCATGGTGTTAAAATATGCAAAGGCCTTTCCCTTTTCTTTCTAGTTAAGCATTTTTTTCATTTGAAAAAACAGAAGGCATCCCCACGTCTGATTAAGTGTGAGTTATGTGTCCTGTAAAGACAAAAAAAAAAAAAAAAGTGTCTAAACCACTTTCAATTTGAAGAGTCAACCCTCCTAGACACTTACACCATATTCCACATTTCATTTCATTTTAAAACTTAAAATCTATAAATTTAACATTTAATTTTAAACAAGTTTTAAAGATGATGATTGAAGCATGTATATTACTTATTATTAGATAAGACGGTCTTAGTATCGTGAAGTTACCTAATTTATATCACAGTGCCATTAGAAGTTAATTGTATTTATCTTCATATATAGGGATAATGCTACCATATGGCACACATATGACGAGATAAGTTTGTTACTATGAATATTTATATATAAAAAAAGAAAAATCTGTTACATTCTTAATACTATGACTATATTTTGGAGATCCTGCACTATATTTTAGGAATATAAAAGAATAGAAAGGTAAAGAGATTATACTCAGTAGCATTGCTGTACCCTCAAAATAGTAACACTAAAAGTGTCTTTTCAACCATGTCAGATAATTCAAGCTTTTCTATATAATCTTTAGGAAGGCAAAACACTGAAAGTTCAGTGTGTTTTATATCTCGTCACTACATTTGGTGAACTGACCACATCTCTGACAGGCAGTGCACTAAGCAGGGACACAGATTATCTGCCATAGTCAGGGCTGGGTATTTTTCAATTTTCTCATCTTTGAAAAAAGAGCAACATATCCAGGTTCAGGTTTTTCGATATGACACATGCAGTGACATCATATCATCCTGTGGGTATGGTTATTCATTGACATTTCTTAAAGATACCAAGATCTGTATCTGTGCCTAAGATCCCTCCCAGGATGGGCAAATCAACTCTGTCTATCTATCTTTTTAAAATTTAATTAACTTTAAATTTTGTTTTACTCGACATAGTAGGACTATAATATGTGTACTTACAAAACATTTTAAAAGGACTTGAGATGGCATTTTAAAAATATTCTCAAAAATATATGCATATTTGACTAGGTGAGCATTATTATGTTGTTAGTACTTTATAACTGAAACACCGAAGTAAGTTTCATAGGGACAATAGGACAGTTTTCAAATTCTCCCTTAATTTATTTTAAATACATTTTATTGTAGAAGCCTTGCTTTTGGAAATGTCAGCAGAAATGTAAAAAGGCTAGAGGTCAGCTACAAACTAGAGGTCTTTATTTGGTGTTATTAGCATATTTAAACTAAATTGAAACTCTTGCGTGATTTCTGAGGATTTTCATGTTTTTCAGAAGAACACTATAATATTTTAGAGAAAGAATCTTCCTCAAGCATCCGTGTTTTCTAAGGGAATAATTCAAAAGCAGGGTTTAGTCTACCGTGATGAATGAAAACACACGATATGTGCATTGGCTTTAGTAACATGTAAATCATCAAGGATGCTTTTAGGAGCCATTTCAACAGAAGAGATCTCAGACTTTAGCTTATGCTCTATTTCCCATGCTGTCATCAGCTTTTGTCTTCTAGACATTTGAAACTTTAATGCCGAAGTTTAAAAGCACTCCTTAGATACCAGTTAGGGTGAACTGTGAATGTTCATTTTTTTAAAGTAAAGCAAATGCATTTTTTGGATTACAAACATTATCTACTTTTAGGAAAAATGTTAATAAAATAATCCTTTTTACTATAGATTTGATAATTTAGCTCTCAGGTTGGGTGTGTGTGCATCACAGGCTAGTGTGTGTATAAAAATCAATCAATATAAAACAATCAAGTAGAATCAGCGATTTGAAGTAATTAATATTGTCACCTGATCAAAACAGTTATTCAAAATTTGGTCAGACATAAGTTAGTCAAGGTTTTGTTGTGAATAATTTAGAATCAAATAAAATATGTTCAAAATATTTGTACTACACACTTCAATGTTATGTTGCTCAGAGAGGAAAGGATTTCTATTATCCTCGGTGATGGCCAAGCTGCAATCCATCCATTTCACTGAATAAACATAAGTTTTCACAGTGCTTAACATCTGTTGTTTTCTGTTTGTTTTTTTTAATGCCAGTTACTGCCCATATATAATTCAGGCAAAAGACTTCTTTGACGGGTTAGAAACACTGAAGGAAACAGACTAAAGATAAATATTTACAACTGTGGGTATGAAAAATATAACAAGTAAAAAATATAAATTAAAAAATTTTTAAAGCATTAATTACGAATCTACATATAAATGAAACTAGACAGTTACTAAAAGTCCTTCACATTTTCATTTACTCAGAAAATTAGTCCAATCATCTTTACAGCCATCAGTGAAAGACTGTTTCTGATACTTCTCCAAGATATGCAAGGTTTTTTGTTTAAATACACAGTCTGAATTTCATCACTGTCCTAATGTCTCAAGACAGACTGTAGATAATGGAATCTCAATTGTGTCTTGAAAGATCAAACACAAAACAAAATTCAGTCTATCCTATAAGAATGGTATATTTACAGAAGAGTTTCTTATTAACTAAATACTTCCCTCTTATCCATTCTACCTCTCAGCTATTTATAAGTTTTATCTACAGTGTAAGATGATAGCCAAATTATCCAACATCGTCTTTTTTCAAAAAAGAAATGTTATCTAAAGAAAAAAATGAGAGGCACCATATAGCAAGAGACTTACAAATACAAAATCATTGAAATTTATTGAACACTGGTACTAGATATTACTGAAAACTAAGTTTTAAAAGACCCTTGGATTTCTGTATTGTTTTATACTTTTCAAAGACTTCTCACCAGTACCATCTCATTGCAATTACCACTATACACCAAGATAGGTATGGAAATGATTATCTCTAATAGATGAAAACCAAGAAATATAACATTTGCAGTTACAATAGAAAAATAAAAACAAGTAAAGAAATAATCACGAAATAATTCCAAGAGAAGCCTTTTAGGTCTCAAATCAGATTTGTTGATTTTACTATTTCTCGCTTCTTGACAGCTTTGGTGACCAGGATAGAAAGTTCATTTCCTGTTTCCCCACTGAGTATTCCCTAGAAGGATGTAAGATTCATGGGGTCTACAGACAATATACACTTCTAAAACATTCATGTTTGGTAGAGAGCTCTGCAACAACCAGAAACAGTTTTAGGATAAAAAATAGGACTATATTATGAACACCATTAACACCACATACATTTTAACTAGAGGGTCACTCTAACCAATGTCACTGACATGTTGGAATGTTGGGTGAAACTGACACACGAAAATGATCCAGAAGCTTACAAGGAGTCTCACACAGTGATATCTGGTTACTATCTTTCACAGTCATGGGAACAAAGTCCTAGAGAGCCACTGGGTCTTAATCCATGACATAAAAATCATCCTCAATAAGGTGACATCAAGTACTTGGACACACATATCTAGTTGTTGCAGTTTGTTTCTTTTTTATAAATACATAAGAACCAAAAGTGTTAGCAGCACCACTGCAGAAATACTGATTCCAACACAGAGTCCCTTCGTGGAGCTCATCCCTGGATTTTATGCCAGAGACGCTTGAGTTTGTTACGCTTAAGACCATTTGAAGACTGTTGCCCTGCCATTCCCATCTGTTGCACAAGAGTGCAATGGTGCTGGTAGGTTAGGTCCTTGATTCCTGCAGTGTTTTAGCCTGGGTTTCTGTTGGCTGTGTTGGAGAATGTGATGTAGTTACTGGTTCGTGGTTTTGTGTGGGTGTTGGCATTGGAGGCGCAGAGACTAGATGACATTGGAACAATGGTGTTTCCAGCTGGTTTAACCTCCAGTGATATGGTGTGTTATCATAAACTATCCCTTGCGCTTAATATGGCAAAAATACAGGCCACTGTTGGACTCGACTACATACTCTGTGGCCAAAGACATTCCCTTTTAGGGCTTCCCTGGTGGCGCAGTGGTTAAGAATCTGCCTGCCAATGAAGGGGATGCAGGTTCGAGCCCTGATCCAGGAAGATCCCACATGCCGCAGAGCAACTAAGCCCATGCACCACAACTACTGAGCCTGCACTCTAGAGCCTGTGAGCTGCAACTACTGAGCCCACGTGCCTAGAGCCCTTGCTCCGCAACAAGAGAAGCCACTGCAATGAGAAGCCCACACACTGCAATGAAGAGTAGCCCCTGCTCACTGCAACTAGAGAAAGCCGGTGTGCAGCAATGAAGACCCAACACAGCCAATAAATAAATAAATAAAGTTATATATTAAAAAAAGACACATTCCCTTTTAAAAGGTAGTGCTTTGCCTTATCATGCCCGTGCTTCTGAAAAGTCACATGAGATCCATCAGTCCAAAATAACTGTATCTGAGCATCAAGACATAGGACATGTCCCTTGGCTCCAGTGCACAGATATGACCACTGTACTAGCCACTGAGTAGGCACAGGGTAGCATAACAGGCTGATCCACCAACCCTCTCCCTTGTGAATAAGAAACTAGAACATCTGTCAGGAGCAGATGAGATAACTACCTGAGTCACAGTATCCCTGTATTAGGGGGGAGTTTCTCAGCTTCTTGTTTATAGCCTTCCTTCTCATGGACTGTTTGTAAAAGAATCCATTTTTTTAAATTTATTATACATGATTCTTTATATTTCACAATTAAAATGTTAGTCTCTGGTCTGCTGACTGTCAAGTTGTGTTCAAGTCCTGGCCTCATTCTAGATCAGTTATGTGGTTTTGCTTTTCCTTCCCTTTACAGTGGATAATGCATTTTTCTTGACAGGGATGTGAGAACATGTTGTTATATGCAGTATACAGAAGTGCAAAATGTTTGGGGCACATAATATAAGTGTAAATTATAATATAACATTTACAACAAAAGCAACAACAATATTATCATTGTTAGTAATTGTATCATTGTCTGCTTGACTTGCAAGTTTAGCCTATATCTTCTGTTATGTAACATGCCATGCTGTTTCTTACATAACAAAATGTGTCGTTACTTTATTTTTTCTATCATTACTTTATTATCGTTATACATTCTTGCAATGCTGCTAGTTCAAGTTCTATTTAATTTTCATGAAACTTCAGCTGTTTATACCTAGGAGCATTTTGAAAAGTAATAAACTCTGTTATACATATGCTTAAATGACTCATTAAATAATGCTGTTGTTGTTACAATTTCATAGGCAAAATAGTGATTTTTTTCTACAAAACTTTACCAAAATTCAATATAGAATTCTTTAGGTAAACACTAATATTTGACTGGGAAGTCATGAGTTATATATTTAGGATTAAAGTTATTTTATATCATATTTTCTGATTCAAGAATAAATAAAAATATATACATACATGTTAAATTGCCATCATTACACTTGAAAGTGATAGATGAAATAACCTATTTGATGAAGTTAAATTTGCACACATGGTAACATAATAATTTTCCAGCATTTATATTCTGTTCTATATAGGATATTGTCATTTTCATATGTCTTTTATTTATATGTAATTTATTTTGATACATTTTAATCATAAAAATTATGATTAAAATTTTGAAACATTTTAATCATAAATATATTTTAATTAAGATTTCCATTTTCTTATGTAAAAATTATTTCAGCTACTGAAAATATGGGAGAATAAATGACATAGTTCCAGAGCTCTAAGAGAGAACATTTAAAAATTTTCAGTGTCATATATTTGGAAATCATATTAAATTCTTATATAAAATCAAGCTTCCTATGTGTTATTGAAAATTGATATGTTAAAATTAATTTAAAAACAGCCATAAAAGATTGAAACAAAACTGATGGAGGAGTTGTTTACCTATCAGCAGAACATTAGCAATTTCCTCTTACATTTTAAAATAAAATTTGCTGTATAGAAGTGATTGCATTTGAAATTACTGGTATATTTATTTGAATGCAACTACCAAACCATGAATAATGAGGCTTCCATTTGCTGGAAAAATAAATTAGGAGGCAATGCTTTGCTAGCAAAGTCATTTGAGCACTTCAGTTCATATCTATTCATGGTACCATTAACAGATGTCTTTGTTAACACTGTGGGCTGCCTTATGATGTTGTTGTATTCAGCATTACTTTACAGCTAAAGTGAATGTAGGCAACTTGTTCCAGGATATAATTAAATGAACCCTGATATAGAAATCCTGTGGGAAATTATCCAATAGTTTTACCAACATAACTAATCGTCTTCTTATGAAATCATAATTCCCACTACACTTTTAGAGCTATTGAAAGTATTAACATCATCATTTCTCTGTTCCTATCTCAGAAAATCACAAAAATATAAAACAGTATAGCAAGTGAGACATTCTGTTGGAAAAATGTGTTTACTTCTAAAATGAAAGTAATATAAAGTGAATATGAAACAGGTTGTAGGTTGCTTGTTGACACTAAAAATACCTTTCTTAAAAAAAATCAATTGCTCTAAGTTAATGACATGATGCTAGTGACCAGAACACTATAAGAAAGGCAAATTATTCAAGGAAAAAAATCAAAAGTGACGTGGCCTTTACTAATCATCTCTTGGTATCAAATTCCTAAGAAATATTTAAGAACTCATATGTAGTACACATTCAGTGAAGCAGTCCTGTATATGAGTACCTGCCCACATTTTTGTACCATGCCTGTCGGAAATAGTGTATATAGTAGAAAAAATTCAACAACTTTAGAGTTTAGGCAATTCATTTAATTTCAAAACACTGATTCTTCACTGTGAAATGAGAATAATAGCTACCTTGCACTGTAGTGAGTATTTAACTAGACAAGAACTAAAACATGTCTAGTTTTAGTATTTCTAATGTAGCATTTCTAAAATTTGGTGAGTATATTCTATTCATTGTTTTGACATTGGTCTTCAGAGGCGGGAGAAAAAGGCCTATAAATCAGTAATACTAGGAACATCTAAAAATATACGGGCTTGTGAAAATGAAAACTAAAAATGATCAATTAAATATCCCTTCATGTACTTGACTCAATATTACATTAAAAGCAATAGTTGATAATTATTAATTACTGAGAGTTCCTAGGCCATGTTATTCACAGAGAGATTACAAGGAAACAAACAAAACTCCAAAAGATTAGGTAAACTTTAGGCATAGGGAATACAGTTCTTGCCTCTTGCCTATTTTTTTGCCCAAGATATGAATTTTCTTTGTGTAAATTCAGACCACGTTTACTCTACACTATCAGTAGTCTGTCATTATTTACTAAGCATAACTGGAATCTTTCTCTCGTAAATATGCCACATAATTCTATTCTTCAACTTGGAATTTGACATTCCTAGGTGTATGTTAATAAAGTTTTAGGAAGTGCATTCATGTATATTCAGTCTCCATGTATACACTGAGTCCCTTCTTATGTGCTTATACAGAAGTATAACAACTGGTCCGTGTTCTTAAGGACAGATAAAAATACAGTATACCATGAGACAGAATCTACTACCTGTAGGAGACAGGTCCTGAATACTGAAGTATTAATGAGTCACAAAGCTATATGAATAAAATATAAAATAATTTCAAAGAAGATGAGGGGAAATATAATTTTAGGCAAAATAATGTCCCAAAGTACTTCTAAAATTAAATAAAGCTGAACCTAAAATTTTGCTATCATTAAAGTTAAGGTGCTTTTCTCTTTTTAACATAGCATCCCTTGGTATAAAAAATGTGATTAAGTAATTTATAGAAAAGAAGTTTCTGAATTTTTTTCACAAGTCTGTAGTGATTTTAATAATAGAGTTTGTCTTTTTTCTCAGTACATTGACTATTATATCTAAAAGGTTAAGCAGAAACATGGAAAACTTGTATGTCCAATTATATTTATTTTTGTATCATATATAAAGCTTGCAACTTTAGAATCATCTCAAAATTACTTATAATTAATTTTTGAGAAGGTAATTGATTCTCAGAGCTGGAAAAAAACTTACATGGTATGTAATTCAAGTCTCAAATTATACAATTGAGGAAACTCAAGTGGAGAACGCAAATATCTACCCTGTTCTTTCTGATGTAGTTAGTAGTGGAATTGGACTTAAAACCCCCACTGTCTAGCTGGAAGTCTAGAATATTTACACTCTAATCTTCAATCAAGAAAGACTTTAATTCTTAATAATAAAATCTTATAATACGATAAAATTGGGATATAATTAAATGTAGTTTCTTGCACTGTATTAAATGTCTAAGACACTAGTATAACTCACTTGATTTTAAAATATTAACACACTTCTTAATGTTTCTTAATGATATACTGATTTTATCAAATACCAAAAAATTCTGACTGTGAGTTGAAGAATAGTGTGGAATCTGGGACATTAATTAAAAAACTATTGCAGAAAATCCATATGGCTTAGACTAAGATATTACAGTTAAGGTGACTTAATTGTGAACCAAGAAAGCAATTCAGATATATGTGTTGGGAGAGAGGTGTCCAGAATGATTCTAAACTTTACACTGAGCAATTGGAAGGGTGAAGGTATTGCTAGTTATGAAGAGGAGAACTACAGATGGAATGAGTTTGAAGTCAGAATGGTATAACATAAGAAATGCATCTTTAGACATGTTAATTTTGAGATTAATTGTACCTCCAAGTTCCTATGCTGAGAATGTTTTGTGACATAAAACTTCAAAAGTTGGCAGATCAGCTAGGGCTTGGAGATATAAGTTTGGGGAAATCAGCACATAAATGATATTTAAATCCAAGAGATAGGATGAAATCCCCAGGGGAGAGGATAAAGCAAAAGATGAAGGAATAAGGAGGAAACCTGGAATTTTCTAATCACAGCAGGTTGGAGTAAAACAAAAGGTGAGACAGAACAGTGTGGTGTGCTGGAGGTAAAGTGTGTAAAGAATGTGCAGTTATTCTTGTAACCTATAGTAGTCTTCGATAAGCTTGATGGAAACAGTTTTGGTGCAACCATGTGGATAAAGCTGAATCAAACAAGGGTTAAGAGAGGATGGAAAAAGAAGCATTGAAGACATCAATTCTTTCAAGGACTTTTTGCTCCAAAGAGAGGGGAGCAGAGAAAAGAGGGGTGGTATCTAGAAGAAGAAATATTATTAAAATAGTAGAGCCAACAGGTATTTATATATGCTTGGAAATTATTTAGTGAAGAAATAAATAAATGATATAGATAAGGAACAGGAGAATTGTGAGACTGAGGACTTTAAGTAAAATAAAAAGAATGGACCTCAGTATATATTTCAAAGGAACTGAGACAGGAGCAGCAACAGTTAACCTATTGCAACCGTTAAGGAAGCAGCCACTGGGCAAAAACAATTCCAGTGCCTTTCTAATAACATGGGTGTTAGTCAATAAAATAAAATATTTATCCTACAAGATACTTTTCCTTATAAAGTGAATTTAATGAGATACCAAAAGTTGCTAAGTACTTAATAATAGCATTAATTTCTGAACTATATTTAAAAATATTATTTGAACATATTTAACATATTAAACAGGAAAATACTAAATGTAATACAAGTTATTTTTGTTTCATGCTATGGCTGTTATGGCATATTATGGATATTATGCTTTTTTAAAATTTAAATAGAACATATGAACTCTACAGCATATATATATACACACACACACACACACACACACATATACGCATACAACTAAGAGAATTAAATATCTGCTCATGTAATAAAATCTGAATTACTAATACAGTACCAAGGAAATTGAGGTTCTTATTCCTACCAAATTAAGTCAACTTTCAATTTGCTCTGAAATATCCATTTATAAATATCTAATTTTTCTTGTAGATAGTCTAAGAAAATATTTATTCTTAATATTTACAGCTTAAATAAATTTAGCAAGTTTTAAGTTTTCTGGAGAAAGAAATGACACCACCTAAATTACATTTTTTATTGTCTTTAAGTTCAATTTTGCAGTTATTAACTCCTTTAAAAATCATATTAGTTTAACATACTTTCATGATAAAAACACTCAACAAACCAGGAACAGAAGGAATACCACGACATACTTGAGTCCACCATCGAATAAAAACCCAGTGCTAAAATCATACTCAATGGTAAAAGACTGAATTCTTTTCCTCTAAGGTCAGGAACAAGATAAGTATGCCCGGTTTTACCACTTCTCTTCAAGATAATTTTGAAAGTTATGGCCAGAGCAATTAAGGAAGAAAAAGAAATAAAAGTCCCCCAAATTGGAAAGGAAGAAATAAATTTATATCTGTTCACAGATGACATGGTCTTATTTGTATAAAATCTCAAGTCTACAAAAAAAGATAACCAAACGGTTGGAACAAATAAATGAGTTCAGCAAAGTTGAAAGATATAAAACATACAAAAATTCAATTTCTATACACTAACAGTGAACAATCCTAAAAGGAAACTAAGAAAACAATTCCATTTACAGTAACATCAAAAAGAATAAAATCCTTAGGAATAAACTTAACCAAGGAGTTGAAAGACTTGTTCACTGAAAACTTCATAATATTGCTGAAAGAAATTAAAGATGAAACAAATATATGGAAAGACGTCTCATTTCCATGGATTAGAAGACTTAGTGTTGTTAAGACGTCAACACTGTCTAAAGCAATCTGCAGATTCAATGCAATCCCTATCAAAATTCTGTTGAGAATTTAGCTAAACTACTCCATAATATTGCTGCCCCAGCATCTATTTTGCCCTTGAACTGACACCAGCCCCTCCTGTGAGAGCGTGCCCTGGGCAACAGTCTGCAAAGTCACAAGAAAGTGTAAATTCCTGATAGGACTCCCCCAAAGCCCCGGGTGAATAGTGTCTCTCCTGCCTCCCAGTTCCTTCCCCTTGTGTACCCTTTAGATAAGCCCACTGCTGAGCTGACTGAAACCTCATCACCACCATGTTCTCAGTATCTATGACTCTGTTTCTGTTTTCTTATATTTATTCATTTATTTTGATTTTTAGGTTCCACATATAAGTGAAATCATACAGTACTTTCCTTTGACTTATTTCATTAAGTATTATACCCTCTAGGTCCATCCATGTTGTCACAAATGGCAAGATTTCATTTCCTTTTTATGGCTGAGTAATATTGTATTGTGTGTATATGTGTGTGTGTGTGTGCCACATCTTTTTCAAATTTTTTTGAAGTATAGCTTATTTATAATAATTCATTAGCTTTATGTATACAGCATAGTGATTCAGATATTTTTTCAAATTATATTTCATTCTCAGTTATTATAAGATAGTTAATATAATTCTCTGTACTATACAGTAAATCCTTTTTGCTTATCTATTTTATGTATAGTAGTTTGTATCTGTTAATCTTATAATGGTAATTTTTCTCTGCTTCCCCACTTCTGCCCTTGGGTAACTATAAATTTGTTTTCTGTATTTAGAGGCTATTTCTGTATTGTATCTAGATTCACTTGTATTATTTTTTAGATTCCATATATAAGTGGCATCCTATAGTATTTGTCTGTCTGACTTATTCCCCTAAGCATAATATTTTCTAGGTCCATCCATGTTGCTGCAAATGGCAAAGTCATTCTTTTTTATGGCTGAGTATATTCCATTGTATGTATGTATGTATGTGTGTGTGTGTGTGTGTGTATATATATATATATATATACCACATCTTCTTAAGCCAGTCATCTGTTGATGGACACTTGAATTGTTTCCATGTCTTGGATATTATAGATAATGCTGCTATGAACACTGGGCTGCATGTATCTTTTCTATAGAGTTTCTGTCTTTTCCAGATATGTGCCCAGGAGTGGGATGCTGGATCATATGGTAGCTCTTCTTTTAGTTTTGTAAGGAACCTCCATACTGTTTTCCATAGTGGCTGCACCAATTTACATTTCCACAAACAGTGTAGAAGGGTTCCCTTTTCTCCACAGCCTCTTCAGCATTTATTATTTGTTGACTATTTTATGATAGACATTCTGACAGGTGTGAGGTGATACTTCATTGTAGTTTTGATTTTCATTTCCTAATAATTAGTGATGTTAAGCATCTATATATAGAGTATCATGTCATCTGCAAACAGTGACTGTTTTACCTCTTTCATTCCAATTTGTATAATATTTATTTCTTTTTCTTGTCCTGTTGCTGTGGCTAGTACTTCCAATACTATGTTGAAGTGAACAGGTGAGAGAGTGGGCTTCCTTGTCTTGTTCCTGAAATTAGCAGTGAGGATTTTGGCTTTCCACCTTTGAGTATAATGTTGACTATGGGTTTGTCATAAATGGCCTTTATTATGTTGAAATATGTATCCTGTATAAACACTCTGGTGAGAGTTTTTATCATAAATGGATGTTAAATTTTATCAAATGTTTTTCTATATCTGTTGAGATGATCATGTGATTTTTCCTTTTGTTAATGTGGTGTATCACATTGATTGATTTGCATATGTTGAACCATTCTTGTGATCCTGGAATGAATCCAACTTGATCATGATGTATGATCCTTTTTATGTTTTGTTATATTTGGTTTGCAAATATTTTGTTGAGGATTTTTGCATCTATATTCATCAAGGACATTAGTTTGTAATTTGATTTTTTTGTACTTTGTCTGGTTTTGGTATCAGGGTGATGGTGGCTTCATAGAACGATTTTGGGAGTTTTCCTTCCTCTTCAATCTTTTGGAAAAGTTTAAGAATAGGTATAAGTTCTTCTTTGTATGTTTGGTAGATTGCCTTAGTGAAGACATCTGGTCCTGGACTTTTGTTTGGATGCAGCTTCTTTATTACAGATTCTAAATATTTCACTTCTAGTGATTGGTCTCTTCAAGTTATCTGCTTCTTCTTGACTCAGTCTTGGCAGGCTGTATGATTCTAGAAATTTTTCCATTTCTTCTAGATTGTCCAATTTGTCAGCATATCACTGTTCATATTATTTTCTTATGATTTTTTGTATTTCTGCAGTATCAGTTGTTATTTACCCTCTTTCATTTCTTATTTTGTTTATTTGGGTCTTCTCTCTTTTCTCCTCAGTGAACCTGGCTAGAGTTTTATCAAAATTTTTATCTTTTCAAAAAACCAGCTCTTGGTTTTATTGATCTTTTTTTGGGGGGGGGTCTCTCTTATTTCCACTCTGATCTTTATTATTTCCTTCCTTCTGCTGACTTTGGATTTTGTTTGTTCTTCTTTTCTAATTCTTTTAGGTGTCAGTTTAGGTTGTTTATTTGAGATTTTTCTTGTTCTTTGAGGAAGGCCTGTATTGCTATGAACTTCCCTCTTAAAATTGCTTTTGCTGCATCTCATAGATGTTGTAAGTTTGTCTTTGTCATTTTTCTCAAGGTATTTTTGTATTTCTTCTTTGATTTCAAGTTGATCCATTGGTTTTTTATTAGCATGTGGTTTAGTCTCCATGTGTTCATTCTGTTCCTGTTTCTCTCTGTGGTTGATTGCTAGTTTCATACCATTGTGGACAGAAAAGGTGCTTGAAAAAGTTACTATCCCTTAAATTTGTTGAGTCTTATTGTGATCTTGTATGTGGTCTATCCTGGAAAAAGTTCTATGCATGCTTGAAAAGAATGTGCATTCTGGTTTTCTCTTTCTCTCTTTCTCCCTTTCTCTCTCCCTTCTTCCCTCCCTCCCTCCCTCCTTCCCTCCCTTCCTTCCTTCCTTCTCCCTTTCTTCCTTTTCCTTCCTTCCTTCCTTTTCTTTTCTTTTTCTTGTCCTGTAGTATCAATTAAGTGCAACTGCTTTATTGTATCATTTAGGACTTCCATTGCCTTATTGATTTTTGTCTGTATGATCTGTCCATTGATGTTAGTGACGTGTTAAAGTCCCCTACTATTATTTTATTATTGTCCATTTCTCTCTTTATGTCTGTTAGTATTTGTTTTATATATTTAGGTGCTCCTATATTGGGTGTATGTTAATGAGTATAATATCCTCTTTTTGTATTGATCCCGTTATCATTATCTAATGTTCTTCTTTGATTTTCTTTATGGATTTTTTTTAAAAAGTCTATTTTGTCTGGTATGAGTATTTCTATCCCCACTTTCTTATTGTTTCCATTTGCATGGAATATACTTTTCCATCCCCTCACTTTGAGTCTTGGTGTGTCTTTTGCCCTGAAGTGAGTCTCTTGTAGGCGGCACATTGAAAGTTCTTGTTTTTATATCCAATCTGCCACTTTCTCTTTTGATCAGAACATTTAGTTCACTGACATTTAAAGTTATCATTGATAGGTTTGTACTTATTGCCATTTTACTCCTCATTTTCCAGTTGTTTTTGTAGCCTTTCTTTGTTCATTTCTTCTTTTTCCTTTTGTGTTTTGATGGTTTTCTTTTGTAGTGTGCTTGATTTCCTTTATTTTTATTTTTGTGAATCTATTGTATGTTTTGATTTGTAGTTACCATGGAGTACAAGTATGTTGACCCATAACTATATCTACTTAATTTAAACTGATAGTCATTCAAGTTGAAACACATTCTAAAATATTTACATTTTAATACTCCCCCATATTTTGACTTTAATGTTACATTTTATATCTTCATGCTTATCCTTTCACTGTTTATTGTAGTTATAACTACTTCTGCAGTAATTTTATTGTTTTTAATCTACATACTTGCTTATTTAAGTCATCCTCAATCCTCTTATATGTTTGCCTTTCCTTTTGTGATTTTCCCTTACCTGTATATCCTTGCTTCTTTTCTATTCAGAGAAGACTGTTCAATATTTTCTTTTAGGGTAGGCTTAATATTGTTCAAGACTTTGAATGTATCATGCCATTACCTTTGGCTAGCAAACTTTCTGCAGAGAAATCAGCTGATAGCCTTATGGGTGTTCCCTTGTAACTGACTCTTTGTTTTTCTCTTGCTGACTTTAGAATTCTCTTTTTATCTTTCATTTTTGCCATTTTAATTATGGTAAGTCTTGGTGTGGATCTGTTTGGGTTCATCTTATTTGGGACCCTCTGTGCTTTCTGTACCCTGATACCTGTTTCCTTCTTTAGGTTTGGGAAGTTTTTAGCCATAATTTCTTCAAATACGTTTTTGATCCCCTTCTCTTTTCTCCTTCTGGAATTCATATTACGTGCAGGTTGTCAAGTTTTATATCATCCCACAGATCTTGTATATTGCTTTCATTTCTTTTTCATTTGTCTTTCTGCTATTCTGATTGGATGATATCCACTATTCTCTCTTCCAGATTACTTATTCATCCTTGGCTATTCATTGCTTCTAGATTAGTTTTTATCTTGACAAGTGAATTGCCTATTTTTGATTAGTTCATCTTTATAGTTTCTAGTTACTTGTTAACAGTGAGCTGCATTTCTATCTATAATCTCTCTAATTTGTTAGCATTTTATTACCACCTTTTGAAACTTGGGGATAGCAGATGGGTGAACTATGTTTTATTATTCTTTCAGATTTCTCCTGTTTTTATTGGGAGTAGTTCCTTTGCCTTTTCATTTTAATTAACATTCTCTATCTCTATGAATTGAGGAGAAATAGTTACCTACTGTGGTCTTAAAGGCATGTTTTTATGTGGGAGCATCCCTGTTTAGACTGTGTGTATCCAGTGTTTTTGGTGTGAGGGCTGGTTTTGATATGGACACCAGCCATGTTTTTCCTCAAGGTGTGCTGGCTGTTATACCCTTGCTAGGGAATATGGTTGGTGCTGGAGTATCCATAGCCTGTGTGGGGTGTGAGGCAGGGCTTCCTCTGTACTTTGTGCCTGTTGCTGTCCTGTCAGGTGCAGGGTCTTCTCCCTCTGTTAGAATAGAAGTGCTGAGGGTTGGGTTGCCCTTGAGTTCATGTCTTGCCCCAAAGGAGAAGATTGCTGAAGCAAGTGAGGCCTGTGTACTCACAGGGGACCTATGCTCCACCTGTGTAGGCATCTGCAGTTCATATTAGAAGCAGCTAAAAGTCGTATCCCTTTCTCTGTTGTATTCATCCCAGGTCCCAGATCTATTGAAAGGCTGTGGCATGGAGTAGGCTGGGGCTGGAGGTCAGGGTGTTTGGCAACAGGAATTTAGGTGGCTAAGCTGCTGCCAGAGATCTGAGGCTGCCTCTGTGGCCTTCTTTTCCTACTTTCTGGTCCAGATATAGTGCTAAGCCACAGTGTGGAGTGGGTGGAGCTGAGACACTCTTGCTGAGAGACAAACCTCTTTGTACTATTGAGCCTCCCAGGTTTCCTCTGCATAGCTAGACTGAGCTCTCTCCCAGGCCCTGTCTGCCAGGGTTTCAGTGCTATGGGGTGGTACTGCCTTGTGTGTGTGCTGACAATGGCTGGCACTGGTGCCCCACCTGCTGCCCCATGTATGAGCTGTCCCTGGCTGCCTTAGCTCCAGCCAGATCACATCCCAGGCCCTTGGTCTGTCTTTGCATAGCTCTACCAAGTCTTTTCCCAGGGCTCAGTTGGCCTGCATCTCACACCAGGCTGTGGTGTGGAGTTAGTGGGGCTGGGGTGTTCACCCTTCATACTGGGAAGTATGGTGAGGCAACAGCCACCAGTGCGAGGCTCTCTCTACCCTGTTAGCATGTGTGCACTCCTAGAGAGGACAGTCTGGGCTTCTCCAGCCCTTCTGTCTGTCCTAGTGGTTTTCCCAGCAGGTAAGGGTGCTTGTCTCCTCTGTGCAGCACCCCAGGACTGGGATGCCCAGATTGTGATTCCACCTGCTCACTCCCTAGGGTGAGGGCCACCCATGCAGACCCTCTCTTCCTTATAGATCCTTCTCAGAGGCACATGTCCCAAACCGATGCCTTTTTTTCTTCTGTCCTTTCAGGTTACATAGAGATTTTTCTTGTAGCTTTGGTTGTAGAGGTGTTCATCTGCCAGTTTCCAGTTAGTTTTCCATGAGAAATTTAATATAGATTTATTGTTGATGTGCTTGTGGGGGGAGTGCAACTCTATCATCTTGATCCCCGTCTCTATACCACTTCTTCTTTATTGTGATTTTTAAAAATTTTTTCCATTGAAAATAACAACAGCACTAACTATAGCTAACATTTTATGAGGTTTTTAATATATGGATCTACTCATTTAACCTTCACAATAACCACATGGTGTAGGTATTATTATTTGTTGATAAGAAAATTGAATTTCATATAAATTGTCCACTGTTGCCTAGAAAAAAGTGGAGATAAAATTTGAATTCAATCAGTGTGCTTCTTGAACTATACTTATTGTATTATCTTTATTCTGGGTATATCCTCTTTTAGTTATATGCAAGAGTTTGTCCAGTTGAGAGGTTTTATTAGAAGTTTTATGGAGAATATATACCTTATAAATTGTCATTATTTTTGATATACTGTAACTATTTTTGCACTGGTGAAAAACAATATGTTTACACACATTAAATGTTCACCAGTATTAACTTGCATTCATAAGTTGACCTTTCTATTATACCACATTTTCAAAAATAATTCTTCAATGATTAAAATGTTTTATAAAGAACTGATGATTCACTATATTGTAAACCTGGAATCACAATTGTCTATTGGAATTTTATTTGTATATATATCAATTTTAACCAGATTATTTGTCTTATTATTTTAATAAGGACTGAGTTTTTGTGATGAATGTGGGACTTTTTAAACCCAGAAAAAATTAAGGCATTCTGGTGTATTGTACTGGTTGTCTAAAATTACAAAATAATAGCTCTAAGAGCAACTGTTAAGAGACTCTCTTGTCTATTATTTTGATAGTAACTAATATATACTTAAAGTAACTAATATCTCAGACATTTTCTCTTAGAAATAGTGTATATACCATTTTTCATTTCCCAATTACATTTGGGAAAAATAATTTTTAATTTTCTCTAGTTTATAGGTATCTTTCTCTAGGAGTTGGAAATTCTGATGCAAAACAAAGCAAAATACAAGAAAGAAACGTAAACTGTAAGATCTTTTATCCTTGCATTCATTCATTCATTCACCATGGCGATTGGATAAAAATCCATGGGATACAACATATTTTAAAAATTAAAATTGAGATTCAATTTTGGCTTTAGTATTTTTGGCAATTAAAGACAAAGATACATGATTGGGAACATAATTTGTACCATCATTAAGTAAGAGAACACTCTGCTCTATATATCAGACTTTGTACTTAGGTCTTATATAGTACATGAAGTGATATAATGATTAATAATATAAGCCATCAGACTTCTAACTGAGGTATGCACATCTCTAGGGATAACACAAGGCTTTCAAAAAGGTGACTGAGCAAAGAATTTTGAAGAAAGCAATTTTCAGGTATTCAAGTTTCATATACATTGCATACTGCTTCAACACGTTTGTAAAATACCGATTAACTTATCAGAGATTAGATAATGAGAAAATTATGTGCAATAAAATAGACATATGTTGGAGTATGAACCATTTTCTGCAGTAAAGAGAGCCAGAATATCATAAATAGAATTGTAATATTCAGCAAGAAAGGAGAAAGCTGGGCTACTGCCCAGGGAGAAGTCCTACTAGCTTTACTTTATTTTAATGATCAAATGAATGTCTGCAGAATGTCCTTTCATAAAGATGTACATCCTGAGCTTTACATAATTCTAGGTTCGTGGCATGTTACAACTACCCCCGAGTGTTCTCTTTTAAGCAATTTCTTCAGCCAACCCAGAGTTCGAATATGACAAGGGATATAATAAGCAAAAGTAATGAATGATAATGATATGTTTACTGTAGTATACATATATGGATAAATATCTAACATGTGGCTAGATAACACATGAATTCCCATAAACTTTGCCCAAATATTTCTTTTGATGGCTATAAAATCACTATCTAACCAGTCTATGAAAATATGAATACAGACATTAAGCTTTCTATTCTAGAGAAATTATAAACTTCCAAGTCATTTCTAATATTCTGTTTCATCTCTTATTTTTAAAAAGATGATGCTAAATGTGTGTGTGCGCACATGGGTTACATAAAAAATATTCTATATAATGTACTTTTGGAGGCATGTAACATAAAACTTCATCCTTATTATATGGTACAATATTTGAAAACACCAAATCAGTAACAGTCTTCTTCAATGAAGTCTGAATACATTTTTTTTTAACCAAGTTATGGCTTATTTCTCAAAGAGCACTAACATGTTACATCCATTTATAGGATATATACACCTAAACAATAAATATCATATGGAGTCCTCTACATGTAGTGATATCTGAATCTAAGAAGGTGATTAGGATATGATGGGAAAAAAATGGACAAAGAAATATTCAGGCCTACCTGTCCTTCTCAGGGAAGGAAGATGAGGTGAAAATGTGTCCTTATGCCAGAGAGAAATCAGCTAAGTTTTTTTAAAAGCTGGAGAGAACTGTCATAGTAACCAGTTAGACAAGTCAAGGTATTTACTCGTTGTATTTGTGTATCTTTATGTAACCAATACAGAAAAACATTTCTATCTTGAGGGCCTATGGTGGCACAATAATGATCCATTTGCCATTAATATTGCTCTGATTTTTAAAAAACAAAACCAATTTATCTAAAGTCATAAAGGATTTATATTTATTCACAATAGATTAACTCTTTTAAAATTATTCCTATTACAACTCTTTCTCTGTACTTTGAAAACCAAAATAAGTAGTTTCTAATTAGAGAAAATATGTAGTTAGACTGAGCTGTCTATGCTCCAGATATGAACCTTTCATGCATTACACATATTTCAAAAATAATATGAAAACTGGCTTAATCTGTCTTTAATATCTTCCTTTGTTGATATTAAGGCATCGCATTGAAGCCACCAGGATTTATATGCCAATGTGGTGTGTAATCCTTTCCCCAAATTTCCTTAGGAAATGCAAACCCCAACTACTGCAGCAGGGACCATCTTGTTTAAAGAATAGTTTCTAGATATTACTTTCTGGTTTCATTAAGCCCTTTCTCTTCTTTCTTTGGTTTTCATTTTTGGGGTCAATCTCATATTAAGCAATATATTCTAATATTTCTGAACTTAGTTTCAGAAGATTTTTTTCTCAGGCACAAGCTACCAATAAAAGTCAGCAAACCTGGGGCTTCCCTGGTGGCGCAGAGGTTGAGAGTCCGCCTGCCGATGCAGGGGACATGGGTTCGTGCCCCGGTCCGGGAAGATCCCACATGCCGGGGAGCAGCTGGGTCCGTGGGCCATGGCTGCAGAGCCTGCGCATCCGGAGCCTGTGCTCTGCAACGGGAGAGGCCACAACAGTGAGAGGCCCGTGTGCCGCAAAAAAAAAAAAAAAAAAAAAAAGTCAGCAAATCTTTGTGTTTTCTAGTTGCTTTATATTTTCTTTGCATGCTGACATATTTTGATAACGGAATTATGATAGTTTCACAAAACAGTGGACGACTTTGTCTTTTCAGCCTGTGAAATATACAGTTATGGAAAATTTATAATTCACCTGTAATGAACTCCAGATCTGGCAACTTTGTTTAGGCAAGATTTACTAACATTCTTGATCTGAATATTCACCAGGGTGCTTGTTGAAAATACTGATTCCAAGGTCCCATCTTCCTTACTAGGTCAGAATCTCCAGGAGAAAATTTATAACAGGTATGCCAGAAGATTCATACGATCAGGATACTCTGGGTATTTCTTAGTCAAAAATTTACATTTTTTCGTGTTCATATAAACATTTATGTTTTCTTAGAGAAGTATTACTTCTTTTAGATTTTCAAATATTTGACATATTTAATATTCTTCTAGGTATGTTTTGATTTCCTCTTTTATTTCTTCAGTGATCTCGGTTTCTTAGCAGCATATTGTTTAGCTTCCATGTGTTTCTGTTTTTTACAGTTTTTTTTCCTGTAATTGATTTTAATCTCATAGCATTGTGGTTGGAAAAGATGCTTGATATGATTTCAATTTTCTTAAACTTACCAAGGCTTGATTTGTGACCCAAGATGTGATCTATCCTGGAGAATGTTCAATGAACACTTGAGAAGAAAATATATTCTGTTGTTTTTGGATGGAATGTCCTACAAATATCAATTAAGTCCAAGTTGCTTAATGTATCATTTAAAGCTTGTGTTTCCTTATTTATTTTCATTTTGGATGATCTGTCCATTGGTGAAACTGGGGTGTTAAAGTCCCCTACTATGATTGTGTTACTGTCAATTTCCATTTTATGGCTGTTAGCATTTGCCTTATGTATTGAGGTGCTCCTATGTTGGATGCATAAATATTTACAATTGTTATATCTTCTTCTTGGATTGATCCCTTGATCATTATGTAGTGTCCTTCTTTGTCTCTTCTAATAGACTTTATTTTAAAGTCTGTTTTGTCTCATATGAGTATTGCAATTCCAGCTTTCTTTTGATTTCCATTTGCATGGAATATCTTTTTCCATCCCCTCACTTTCAGTCTGTATGTGTCTGTAGGTCTGAAGTGGGTGTCTTGTAGACAGCATATACACAGGTCTTGTTTTTGTATCCATTTAGCCAGTCTGTGTCTTTTGGTTGGAGCATTTAATCTATTTAATTATTGATATGTATGTTCCTATTACCATTTTCTTAATTGTTTTGGGTTTGCTTTTGTATGTCTTTTTCTTCTCTTGTGTTTCCCACCTAGAGAAGTTCCTTTAGCATTTGTTGTAAAGCTGGTTTGGTGGTGCTGAATTCTCTTAGCTTTTGATTGTCTGTAAAGCTTTTGATTTCTTTGTTGAATCTGAATGAGATCCTTGCTGGGTAGAGTAACCTTGGTTGTAGGTTTTTCCTTTTCATCACTTTAAATATGTCCTGCCACTCTCTTCTGGCCTGCAGAGTTTCTGCTGAAAAATCAGCTGATAACCTTATGGGGGTTACCTTGTATGTTACTTGTTGCTTTTCCTTTGCTGCTATTAATATTTTTTCTTTTTATTTGTTAGCTTGATTAATATGTGTCTTGGTGTGTTTCTCCTTGGGTTTATCCTGTATGGGACTCTCTGTACTTCCTGGACTTGACTATTTCCTTTCACATGTCAGGGAAGTTTTTGACTATAATCTCTTAAAATATTTTCTCAGGCCCTTTCTCTTTCTCTTCTTCTGGGACCCCTATAATTCGAATGTTTGTGCACTTAATGTTATCCCAGAGATGTCTGAGACTGTCCTCATTTCTTTTCATTCGTTTTTCTTTATTCTGCTCTGTGGCAGTTATTTCCACCATTCTGTCTTCCAGCTCACTTATCCATTCTTCTGCCTCAGTTATTCTGCTATTTATTCCTTTTAGTGTATTTTTCATTTCAGTTATTGTATTATTCATCACTGTTTGTTTGTTCTTTAGTTTTTCTAGGTTCTTGTTAAAGATTTCTTGTGTCTTCTTGATCCATGCCTCCATTCTATTTCTAAGATCTTGGATCATCTTTACTATCATTATTCTGAATTCTTTTTCAGGTAGATTGCCTATTTCCTCTTCATTTATTTGGTCTTGTGGGTTTTTACCTTGCTCCTTTGTCTGCAAAATATTACTGTGATCTCATTTTGTCTAACTTACCATGTTTGTGATCTCCTTGCTGCAGGCTCATAGTTCCTCTTGCTTCTGTTATCTGCCCCCTTGTGGGTGAGGTTGGTCCAGAGGCTTGTGTAGGCTCCCTGGTGGGAGGCACTGGTGCCTATGGTCTGGTGGGTGGAGCTGAGTCTTTTCTCTCTGATGGGCAGCGGCTCATCAGGTGGTGTGTTTTGGGGTGTCTGTGAGCTTAGTCCACCTTTGGCAGCCTGTCTGATGATGGGTGGTGCTGTGTTCCTATCTTGCTGGTTGTTTGGCATGAGGTGTCCAGCACCGAAGCATGCAGGCAGTTGGGAGGAAACAGGTCTTGGTGTCAAGATGGTACTTCCGGGAGAACACATGGCAATAAATGTTCTGTGGGCTCAGGAATTCTCTGGCAGTCCAGCATCCTGCACTCAGTGCTCCCATCCCAGATGCCGAGGCCTGACCCTAGGCGGGGAACCAAGAGCATGCAAGCTGTCCTGCATGGGCAGAGAAAAAAGAAAGGAAAAGAAAAGAAACAGACAAACAAAACCCAAGACAAGTAGCAAAAACAAAAACAAACAGCAACAATGACACAACACACACACAAAGAAAACACACACCAAATCCAAGACAAATGATAACAACAAAACCAAACCAACGGAAACAATGAAGCAAACAGAACAAAAAAGAGCACAAACAAAAGAATTCTAAGGGCTTCCCTGGTGGCACAGTGGTTAAGAGTCCGCCTGCCGATGCAGGGGACACGGGTTCATGCCCCGGTCCAGGAAGATCCCACATGCTGCAGAGTGGCTGGGCCTGTGAGCCATGGCCGCTGAGCCTGCACGTCCAGAGCCTGTGCTCTGCAATGGGAGAGGCCACAACAGTGAGAGGCCCGTGTACTGCAAAAAAAGAAAAAAAAAAAAATTTAAAACGAGAACAAACAATATGATCTAGACTAACAAAAACAAAAAAATGAAAAATAAAACAAAAACAGAAAGCAAACAAAAAAGCAAGAAAACATAAACACATAGAAACAATCAAAAATTAAAAACAAAAACAAAAACACAAAACAAAAAAGTAAAATAGAAAAATAAAAATATGAAAAATAAAAATACAAAATAACAAAAACAGCACCATCAACTGAAGAAAACTAAACAAACAAAAGAATAATGGTAATAAAAATATTTTCCTGGGGCCTCTTCTGTTAGCGTCCTTGGTCTCACAGTGAGTCACAGCCAATCCCCACCTCCCAAGGAGGCCCTCCAATACCTCTAGGCAGGTCTCTGCTATGGTCACTGTAGGGCCAGCTCAGTCTCTGACCTGGCCCAACTCCTGTGTGTACTTGCTCCCAAAGTGCACTGCTGCTAAGGCTAGACTGGTAACAGTTGTGGGAACACTCCTTGTTTATTCAGGTATTCCACAGACACAGGATTTACCAAGCTAATCACAGGGATTTAATCTGTGGCTTGTGCAGCTGCATGGAAAGATTGCCATTCCTCTTCCATTGTCGCACCACCCCTAGGGCTCAGCTTTGGTTTTGGCCCCACCTCTGCAAGTGCGCCACCCTCAGGCAACTGCTCCCTGCCCCGGTGAGAGGGAGTGAAAGCAGCTGATTGTGGCACACTTACTCCCTCAGGTTGGGGAGTGTTACAGCAGCCACAACTGGGGTGTGCATGAATTGCCCATGGCGGTGGGGACCAGCAGGCAGTTGCAACAGATCATGGCATGCTCACTCTGATGGGAGTCCCTCCCAGTGCCTGCAAAGGCCAAAGAAGCTGGCAGGTGGGGAAAGGGGTTGTAATGGCAGCCCTGCCCCTTATGCACCACTCAACAATGATGCCTTCCATTCCCAGGCTTTTTCTGCAAACTTTCCCCGTTGTTGAGCTCCTTACTCCTTCAGGCTGTAAGCTGAAAAGACACCTCCTTCAGGCTGTCTTTTCACAGCCAACAGCTATCCCCTCCCTGGGTCTGCACTCCAAACCCCACTTTTCAGCACCCAGCCCCCCTCTGCAACAGGAGATTCATGACTCAGGCTGGAATGTGCAGAGCTGCAGCACAGGCCATGCACACGGTTCTTTCTTTGTCCTGCCTTCCACAGGCCGTCCACTGTGTTCTCCTTTGATCTTCTGCATTCTCCTTTGATCCCCTGAAGGTCCCTTTCTATCCCAGTGGATTTCCCCACCATGAGGGAGTTTTTCTGAGTGTGGGGACCTCCCCTCACCTTCAGATTCCTGCCAGGGTTGCTGATCCCTTTTGTGATTCCTCTTTTTTTCTTTCTTTTGTCCTACCTGGTTGCGAGGGGATTTTTCTTGTCCTTTTAGATGTCTGAAGTCTTCCACTAATGTTCAGCAGGTGCTCTGAAAGAACTTGCATTTGTAGATGTATTCTACTTCTTTTTTTTTTGCGGTGCGCAGGCCTCTCACTGTTGTGGCCTCTCCCATTGCGGAGCACAGGCTCTGGATGCACAGGCTCAGCGGCCATGGCTCACGGGCCCAGCCGCTCCGCGGCATGTGGGATCTTCCCGGACCGGGGCACGGACCTGTGTCCCCTGCATCGGCAGGTGGACTCTCAACCACTGCGCCACCAAGGAAGCCCTGTAGATGTATTCTTGATGTGCTTGTGAGGAGCGACAAATTTTGCATCCTCCTGTTCTGCCATCTTGTCTCATTTTATATTTTTCATGGTGTGTTTACCCTTCTTAGATTTGTGATTGTCTCTTCTTTCATTTGATACATTTATAAACTGTAGTATGTTCAAACTACTTGAGATTATAATTCTCCATAATGTTCTTTCTATAATTCAGTTTTGTTTACTAGCATATATTAGATCTGTCTTACAGTTTTCAAAAAAAATTTGTTCTCTTTCCAATTTGCATGCATTATATGCATATGTTATTTGTTTTATTTTAAAAACTGGAAATAGTTATTATTCTTTATAAGCCTCATAAATGTCAATAGGTTGATTTCTCACTATCATTATTTTTTAAATATTACAGCAGTGCTATTTAGATTCGATATGGACTTAGTTATTCATAAACATCTCACTGGTTTCAAATGGTTAACATTTTTAGTTTATTGTTCATTTTTAACTTTATTATAACATAGATTAAAATATTTTCTTAAGGGAATTCCCTGGTTGTCCAGTGGTTAGGACTCAATAGGACTCCACACTCTCACTGCTGACAGCATGGGTTCAATCCCTGGTTAGGGAACTAAGATCCCACAAGCCGTGTGACCAAAAAAAAACTCCTTAAAATTTTTTTATTTTGGGGATTCATTTATGCATCAATTGTAGCCTCATATGTTCACCATATATGTATTAGCATACATATATATGTGCATATACATCACACTATATAGTATATATCATATATATGTATATATGAATAAAGTAGTGATAGTGGGTCTAGAAATTAAATTGTATATGTAATAGAGTAGTATCTGATACAAAGTATTGGTACTTAATATTTTATTTGGATTCTGATTATATACCATATTTTCTCATTGCATATATAATCTGTGACTATGTGTTCTCATTTTGTTACTGCTGTAAATTAATACATTATGCACAATTTTTAGTTTATATATTTAATATTTTATTATTTGGTATATAGTTTTTCATAGAATAGTCTATGCTGAAGCAGTAAAATGAGTTCCTCTCTTGTTATATTGTGCCTATTTTTTAAAATTCAGAATTCAACTTTTTCCCCTGTGGTTGTTTCCCAGCAATTGATTATCTAATTTTCTTGAAATTATTTAGTGTGCTTCAAAAATAGAGTTGATTTGTCTGTGGAAAAATCTCTCACCATTCTGACTTTAGGTATAGATCTCTTTCCTGGTGGCACAAAATCTCCCTGTGTGTTAATAATATGCCTTTACTTATCTTTAACTGATCAAGTAACTATACTTTAACCAATCAAGTTACTGTACAGTAAGTATACTGTAATGCTGATTGTCTTCTATGCTTTTTTCTTTACCAGTCATACCCAAAGTAAAGAAAATGAGTGTACATATGACTTGCAAAGAAATGAGTATACATGGGACCTGCAGAGAAAATGAGCATGCATATGGCTTCACTGAGCACCATATCCACTGCCACTTGGCCATGTGTATGTACATATAACTTCCTTTATCACCATACTCACTGTCATTCTGCAGTGGCACATAGCTTCAGGGAAACTTCTGTAGCCAGCTGAAACATTCTGTTTGTATTATACCAAACAAGGAATCTTTGGTTTTATCCCTGAGTATGCAATCTATTCTGTAAAATTAATGCCTCTGCTAACTTGCCCAAGATCAACAGTAATCAGCACTCACTCCCTTTCCTTAACTTAGCCAAATTGCAATGCAGTTAGCAGCCTTTCCTTATATATGTTGTAGTTTACATAGTACATGTTATTAGTTTTATTAGGTATGGAATTTTATTTTCTCATTATTGTTTGCAATTGGTTTCAGAATGTTCAAAAGACTGAGACTTTATTGTCTTACTTTGGAAGTGGAGTCTAGCACCCTTATTTACAGAATAGGAATTCTGACATGCTAATTTAAAGAGGAGGAGGAGAAAAAGCTACTTAGTTTAAGATCATGGACAAGAATTCAGATTTATTAGCTCCACATTCAAATCCAATTATTTCCTAATGTGGCACTCTGCTGCCTTGAATACCTGTGATCCTTTCCAAGTTTAAAATAATCTATTTTTTCTGTTTATCTTCATTAAGTGGTTATGCATTTAGTTTCTTATATTAATAGACATTGAGATATTGTAACCCATCACTAAATCTCTGGGGATAACTCAAAGTCAAAAGTTTATCTTTCAAGAAATATTCTGATATCTCTGATCAATGATTTTAAATTTTGTAATTACAATAGACATTTTGGTTGCCTCAAAAAAATCCATTTCCCACTTTAATAATGGCTCCCCAATTTTCATTCTGTTATATAATCTCTGGCCCAGAACCCACGTCCTTCAAAAGAAAAGTGGGTTTCTCCCCCATATCCAGAGAGAGACCTGATTCTTGAGGATAAGCCCATCCCTTTGCTAGTGATTCATTCAGAATTAAGAGAACTGGAGCATAGCATCATACTGAACAAGGAACTATTTCAAGATAATTATGTGCCCAGTTCAGGTCAATGAGATATGAGAAGTATTCTAGGGAGAGCTTGGATTCTTCATTTATTTTCTATTAAGAGATTGTTGCTGCAAGAGATAGGTTTTTCTCTCAATAATGACATATATTTATGTGAAAAGCTGCAACCATTTTACTGCCAGACTAAGACTGAAACTGTAAGGAAAGGTTGAGGGACAGAGCTGAGAGATTGGCAGAAAAAGGAGCTGAAGCCCTGACTGACTGAACATTGGCAGCCATCTATTTAAAATGTAAAGTTTTTCAGTTAAACGTGCCAGTTTACCCTCTTTATTGTATGAGCCAGAGTAGTTTTCTGCTATATGTAACCCAAAACATACTAGATTAAATGTAAATGCATGTTCATTAAAAGATAAAATAAATTGAAAATACTTTAAAGTCTACATTTTCTTGAAAATCATTCTCCATATATTGCCAGAGGCCCAGTCTTTAAAGGACAAAAATATTTCAAAATACATAAATGTTCTGACTCTCTTTCTTGGACTGTAAGAAACATTAAAATTAAGCATATTATTTAAAATCTGTTTTAAATCTTTCCTGGGGAAAAGGAAATGTCTAAATTATTCACTTGAGATTTTTTTCTAGTTGTAGGGTAACTATAGCCAACATGTAATTTAATTGTCTCTTAATTGTAACAAGAAATTGCTGGACATTTTTTAAATCAGTCTAATTTCATCTAGTTTAATATTTTTCACTAACTTTCTATAATTTTTAGACATTATATATTTAAGACATTTTTATGAAAGTAAGATATTGTTTTTTTCCTGATTATAAATGTTGCCTCGAAGCAATTCTAACACTGTGGTGAATCTAAATCTCACAGCATAATATTTCCTCCTACTTCATTTTAACATTAATGCCCATCTGCTTATGTGCCCATAAGCAGAGGTGAAAGGAACAGCAGTATGAAATTGACTTTACTAGCTATATGACTGATGAGCTGGACCTAAAGGCAGAAAGACAATTGTAAATCAAAATTAAATAGCAGAAATTATAAGTTGAGAGAAAAAGTATGTTTAGATGATGTCTATGGACAAACTCGAAATTATGTTTAAGATATTTTCTTTTTTAAAATAAACCCCTAAAACCTCCTTAGTTTTAAACCATGAACTTTCAAAATGTAATCAACTAAGGAAGAAAAACTACTCAGCCTAGATTCAAACTAAGTTAACTGGGTGTATGTAGCAATTTGAAAAATTTATATTTTTAAAATCTGAAAATGATTGAGACTGCTTTTTTTCTTTTAACTAACTTATTACTTATTTTTAGAGATGCTGCTATGTTCCTCATTTCTATTTTAATTTTCTTTAAGAATTCCTAATATTTCTAAAAATACTTGAAGTATTTAGACTTATCTTTGTTTTAGTTGAAGAAAGTATTTCATTTTACTATTTAATCAGTTGGTTTGGATATCCCACTTGATGTCTCTGAAACTTAGTTTTCACATTTTTATATGAAATTAAAGTGTTTGCTTTAACTTACACACATGAATTTTTAAAACTACATAAAATAATTAATGTATGAGAGCAGTATAAATGTTTGATTCTTTATTCATGTAAATATTATATATTTTCCCCATTGCTTACAAAATCTAGCTTTCTTATTTAATACTTTGTTATTAGTATTTTGATTAAATGTTTTAGAAAATGTGTTAACTGTCCAATTGTTTAATTAATGGATTGAAAAGCATATGCCTGATAAAGCAAAAGTTGAGAAAATGAGGTTAATAGAAAATTCCTGTGAAAGTTCTGGAGTCATATGTCCTAGATTAAAATGAAGATAATTTATAGTTTTAAGAATTTTCACTTAAGTAATATGACAACACTTCAGTTAACTGGAATCTTCCATTGACTAAAATATAGGTTAAATAACATTTTTATTATAATGTAGAGATATACCTATTCAACCATACAACTCTTTCCTTCCAATAGATTTTAAGATGATAGAAACATTCTACACTGTTCTTTATGGTAGCTACTAGTAGCCTCATGTGAGCACTTGAAATGTAGATACTGTGACTGAAGAAGTGAACTTTGAGTTTTAATTAAATTCTTTTGAAATAATTATATATCCATATGAAGTAAGAAATAATACTAAGATCACACTTACCTTTTATCCAGTTTCTCCCAATGGTCACATATTGTAAAACTACAGTACAATATTACAGGATATTGACTGTAATAGATATAGTCATGATACAGAACATTCCATCACCACAAGGATCTCTCCTGTTGTCCTTTTATAGTCACATCCATTTCCTTCCTACTCCAACCCCTGCTAAACTCCTGGAAGCCACTAGTCTGTTTTCTATTGAAATTTTGTTGTTTCAAGAGTGACATTAAAAATGGAATCATATAGTGTGTGAACTTTTGAGATAGCTTTTTTAATCATCACACTTCCCTGGATATTCATGCATGTTGTTGTGTGTCCTCTCTTTTTATAGTTCATTCTTTCTATTGCAGGGTAGTGTTACAAAATACATATGCACCACCGTTTGCTTAACCATTCACATAATAAGTAGCATCTGGGTTGTTTCAAGATTATGGATATCACTAACGAAGCTACTAAAAACATTTGTGTATAGGTGTTTGTGTGAATATATTCCATTTTCATTTCTCTGGGCTAAATTCCCAGGAGAGCAATTGCTGGGTCTTACAGTAGTTTATTTAGTCTATAAGTCTATGCTGGGTATTATTTAGTTTTTTAAATTTTTATTATTTTTGCTTTTTTTTTTTTTAATTGCCAAGCTGTTTTTTAGAGTGGCTGTCCCATTTTCCACTCCGACCAGCAATATGAGTGATCTAGTTTCTTCAGTCTAGGCAACTTTGGATGCTGTCACTATTCTTTATTTTAACCATTATGATAGGTATGTAGTGATATCTCATTGTGGTTTTCACTTGTATTTTTCTGAGGCTACTGATGTGGAACATCTTCTCATAGGTTTATTTGCCATCCGTATGTTTTCTTCCCTGAAAAGCCTGTTCATGTCTTTAGCCCATTTTCTAATTGGATTGTTTGTTGTTTTTTTATCCCTATTAGGTTTTGAGAGCTCTTAATATATTCTTGATACTAGCCCTTTATAGATATGTCGCTTGGAAATATATTTTCTCCAGTCTGAAGGTTGTCTCTTTAGCCTTTACATATGGACTTCCACAGAGGAAAATATTTTCATTTCAATGAAGTCAAATTTATCAGTTTTTCTTGCTATGGACTGTGCTTTTAATGTCAACTCTAAGAGCACTGTGTATAGGCTGGGATTGAAAAGATTTTCTATCATTTTATAGTTTTTTATTTACATGTAAGTATATTCATTTTCAGTTAACTTTTCAAAAATTGAGATTTAGATAAAAGTTAATTTTTTGCCTATGAATGTCTTATTGCTCCAGTTAAAAAGGCTATCCTTCTTCTGCTGAATTGCCTGTGCAGCTTTATCAAAAATCAGTTGAGCATAGTGTGTGGTTTTACTTTTATTTTTTCATTAATCCTTGTCTATTTCTTTACCAATACCACACATTCCTGATTACTTTTTTTCCCCATTCTATTCTTATTGTCAAGATGGATTTAGCTATTTAAGCCCTGTGCCCATGCAAAAATTCTTAGTGATAGTTTGACAGGAATTTCATTAAATCTGCACAGTAATATGCTGTAGTGAACATAGGGTGCATATATCTTTGGAATTAGTGCTTTTGTTTTCTTCGGAAAAATAACCAGAAATGGAGTTGCTGAATCATATGGTAGTTCTTTTTAAGTTTTTGAGGAACCTCCATACACCAACAACGCACTTGGGTACCATTTTCTCCACATCCTCACCAACACTTGTCATTTGTTGTCTTCTTGATAATATCCATTCTGACAGGTGGAAAGTAAAATCTCATGTGGTTTTTGATTTGCGTTTAGCTAATAATTAGTGATATTGGACCTCCTTTCATGTGTGTGTCTGTTGGCCATCTGTATGTCTTCTTTGGAAAAACGTATTGGGTCCTCTGCTCAATTTTTAATTGGTTTTTTTTTTGGATGTTGTGTTATATGAATTCTTTATATAATTTGGATGTTAACCCCTTATCAGATAGATCATTTGCACATATCTTCTCTCTTTCAGTAGGCAGCTTTTTCATTTCATTGATAGTTTCCTTTACTTTTCAAAAGCTGTTTAGTATGATGTAGTCTAATTTGGTTATTTTTGCTTTTTGTTCCCCTTGCCTGAGGAGACTTATCCAAAAAAATATTAAGACTGATGTCAAAGGGCATACTGCCTATATTTATTTCTAGGAGTTTTATGGTTTCAGGTCTTAGATTTACCTCTCTTTAATCCACTTTGAGTTTATTTTTATAGATGGTGTGAGAAAGTAGTCTAGTTTGATTATTTTACATGTAGCTGTCCAGTTTTCCCAACATCATTTATTAAAGAGGCCATCTTTTCTCCATTGTATATCTTGCCTCTTTATCTAGATTGACCTTACAATTGTGTGTTCATTTCCATGCTCTTTATTTTCTTCCATTAATCTGTGTGTCTGTTTTTGTGTCAGTACCATAGCATTTTGATTACTGTAGCTTTGTAGTATAATTTTAAATCAGGAATCATGATACTCCAGTTAGTTCTTTGTCTATATTGTTTTGGCTCTTTGAGGTCTTATGTGTCTCTATACAAATTTTAGAATTATTTGTTTCAGTTTTGTGAAAAATGTCAATGGTATTTTGATATGGATTACATTGAATCTGTAGATTCCCTTGGGTAGTAGGGTCATTTTAATTAATTCTTCCAATACGTGAGCACAGTATATCTTTCCATGTTTTGTGTCATCTTCAATTTCTTACATCATTTTCATAGTTTTTGGAGTGGAGATCTTTTGCCTCCTTGGTTAGATTTATTCCTAGGTATTTTACTCTTTTTGATGCTATTGTAAATGGGATTGTTTATCTTTCTAATCTTTTGTAGTTAGATCATTATGATTTCTTTCCTTATATTAACTTTTGGTTTTGTTTGTTCTTTTTTCTACTTCCTTTGGTTGTAAGTTGAAGTTGTTGGAGATTTTTTGTTTCCTTAGATAGACCTGTATTGTTATAAATTTCCCTCTTAGAACTGCTTTTGCTGTGTTCCATTGACTTTGGATCATTGTGTTTTTATTTTCATTTGTTTCCAAGTATTTTTTGATTTCCTATTTGAGTTCTTTCATGACCCTTTGGTTGTTTAGTATCGTATTATTTAGCCTCCACATGGTTGTGGTTTTTGCAGTTTTTGCTTATGGCTGATTTCTACTCATAAAATTGTAGTCAGAAAGGCTGCTTGGTATGATTTCAGTCTTCTTAATTTGATGAAAGTTGCTTTGTGGCCCAGCATATGGTCTATCCTGGAGAATGTTCCATGTGTATTTGAAAAGAATGTGTATTCTGCTGCTTTTAGATGGATAGGTTTATATTGTACTTATTGCCATTTTGTTAATAATTTCAGGGTTGTTTTTGTAGTTCTCTTTTGGTTTTTTCCTCTTCTATTGCTCTCTTCCCTGTGATTTGATGATTATTTTTAGTGTTATGTTTGGATTCCTTTCTCTTTTGTGTGTGTATTATAGATTTTTGGTTTGTTTTACCATGTGGTTTATATATAGCAATGTATATGTGATTTTATACATATGATTTTTATGTTGATGATCTCTTAAGTTTGAATGCCTTCTAACAACCCTCAATTTTCAGCCCCCCCATTGTTTGTTTTTGACATCATATTTTACATCAGTTTGTTTTGTGTATCCCTATAGTGGATATTGATTTTATTACTTTTGCCTTTTAATCTTCTTACTAGCTTTATACATGGCTGATTTACTACTTTTACCACATACTTGCCTTGCCAATAAGATTTTTCCTTTAGTCATTTTCATGTTTTTAGTTGTGGCTTTTTCTTTTATGCTTAGAGAATTCCCTTTATCATTTCTCGTAAAGCTGGTTTTGTTGTGCTGAACTCTTTTAGCTTTTTCTTTTCTATAAAAGTTTTGATCTCATTCAAATCTGAATGAAAGTTTTGCTGGGTAGAGTATTCTTGGTTGTAGTTTTTTTCTTCCTTTCTTTACTTTAAATATGTCATGCCACTCCTTTATGGCCTGCAGTTTCTCCTGCAAAGTCAGCTGATAGTCTATGAGGGTTCCCTTGTACATAACTAGTTGCTTTTCCCTTGCTGCTTTTAATATTCTCTTTAATTTTTGCCATTTTAATTATAGTGTGTCTTGTTGTAAACATGTTTGTGCTGATCTTGTTTGCAACTTTATGTGCTTCCTGGACCTAGAGGTCTGTTTCCCTTCCAAGTTTAGGAAAGTTTTCAGCTATTACTGCTTCAAATAAGTTTTGAGACCCATAGCATGGGAATGATAGTACACTTCATGTTGTCTCAGAGTGGGTTTTAGAGTGTGTGAGATTTAACATGTGCCCTTGAAGAGCTGAGTCCCTATTTCCTACTGCCCTCCAATTCTACCACACATAAGCACAGCTGCCCTTAAAAGCCAGATGTTCTAGGGGTTTATCCTTTGGTCCAGGACCCTTGGGCTAGGGTACCTGATGTGGGGATTGGCTCATTTGCTTCTTCTGTAGAACCTCTGCAATTGTGAATATTCTACCATTTGTGGGTCACCTACCTGGGGGTGTGGGTCTTGACTATACCATGTCTCTGCCCCTCCTGTCTCACTGTGGTTCCTTCTTTAGTTCTGGAAAATCTTTTCTACTAGTCATCAGGTTGTTCTCATAGATAGTTGCTCTGTAAATCATGGCAATTTTGGTGTGCCCATGGGAGGAGTTGAGTTTAGGGTCTTCCTATTCTGCCATGTTGGCCACTTCTAATCTGAAGTAATTTGATATAAATTATCTTTGGCCATCTAATATGTCAAAGAACATTGCATTCCTTAGTGGTGATACATTAAAAATACTGTGTCATTTAATATATCCTTTAATATCTGTTAAACTTGATTCAAAATAAGATCTTCAAACTATAAAAATTATCTTTAAGACTGTTTAAAGTTAAGGTAGGTCTTATATTTTATATAAGATATTTCATAGGGAAAATGTTGGAATTTGGGCTCCACATCTTTGTATTCAAATATAGGCTATGTCACTACTATGCCAAATTTGACTTTGGCAATTTACTTAATTCTTCATTGAACACATTTTTATTTACTTATTTTTATTGAGATATAGATGATTTACAGTGTTGTGTTAGTTTCTGGTGTACAGCAAAGTGACTCAGTTTATATATTTCTTTTTCATATTATTTTTCATTATGGTTTATTACAGGATATTGAATAGAGTTCCCTGTGCTATACAGTAGGACCTTGTTGTTTATTTTATATATACTAGTTTGTATCTGCTAATCCCAAACCTGATTTATTCCTTCCCCACCCCCTTTTCCCCTTTGATAACCATAAGTTTGTTTTCTATGTTTGTGAATCTGTTTCATAAGTAAGTTCATTTGTGTCATATTTTAGATGCCACATATAAGTGATGTATGGTACTTAACTTGTCTGACTTACTTCACTTAGTGTAATCATCTCTAGGTCCATCCATGTTGTTTCAAATGGCATTATTTCATTCTTTTTTATGGCTGAGAAATATTCCATTGTATATGTGTACCACATCTTTATTCATCTGTTGATGGACACTTAGGTTGCTTCCATGTCTTGGCTATTGTAAACAGTGCTGCTGTGAACATTGGAGTGCATCTATCTTTTCAAATTAGAGTTTTCTCCAAACATATGTCCAGGAGTAGGACTACTGGATCATATGGTAACTCTTATTTTTAGCTTTTTTAAGGAGTCTCCACACTGGTTTTCATAGTGGCTGCACCAATTTACATTCCCACCAACAGTGTAGGAGGATTCCCTTTTCTAAACACTCTCCAGCATTTGTTATTTGTAGACATTTTAATGATGGCCATTCTGACCGGTGTGAGGTGGTACCTCATTGTAGTTTTGATTTGCATTTCTCTAATAATTAGCAACGTTGAGCATCTTTTCATATGCCAGTTGGCCATCTTCTTCATAGAAACGTCTATTTAGTTCTTCTGCCCATTTTTGATTGGACTGTTTGTATATTTTGGAAATAATCCCTTGTCAGTCACACCATTTGCAAACATTTTCCCCCAGTCTGTAGGTTGTCTTTTCGATTTGCTTATGGTTTCCTTTGCTGTGCAAAACCTTTTAAGTTTAATTAGGTCCCACTTCTTTTTCCTTTGCTTTTATTGATATTTCAGTTGCCTTGGGAGACTGACCTAAGTAAACATTTGTAAGATTTATGTCAGAGAATGTTTTCTATGTTCTCTTCTTGGAGTTTTATGGTGTCATGTCTCATATTTGTCTTTAACCCATTTTGAGTTTGTGTATGGTGTAAGGGAGTATTCTAACTTCATTGATTTACATGCGGCTGGCCAGTTTTCCCAATACCACTTGCTGAAGAGACTGTCTTTTAAGAACATATTTTTAAACTGCAACTTGATTGACCTTACAAGTTTTAGGTGATGACTTAGCTGTAGTTGTTTTAAAGTATCCTGTAATGCCCAACATATTCATTTAACATTTTGGTATGTATTGGAAGTCCTTTTACCCTTCACCTATGTACTCATTTCGTTAACTGATGCTCTCCATTTTTTCTGTGAAACAAAGTGACAGTCACAACTCATGGGGCACTTAGTATTACTAGGCTATATTTTAATATCTACTATCCTTACATATCTGCTTACACCAAGTACCAAATTATGTTTATTTCCAAACGTATTTGTGCCAGTTATACTTATGACTATAGTACCTAATTAAGTATTACATAAAGTGTTAAAATATGACTGTAAAGAAGAAAAGTTTTTGCATTGAGACAAATGGTTTGGAAAAGCTACCTGAAAATATACATTCTAGCATTACATGTGAACACAACTGTAAATGTCAGAAAGGCTCCTTAAAAAATCATGAATTATTCTTCACTTACATTTCACTTCTATTAATGAACTAAATAGAAAAAGGTTCTTATCTACCTCATCAAACAGCAGTCCAATAGATAAATATTTAAGTTTAAAGTATGTTCATATCAATTTTATAATCCCTTTTGGTTAATTTCCTATATAAATACAGTTGATCACTCCTTGAAACCCTTCTACACTTGGCTTTCCAGACATGACCCTCTCCTGTTTCTTGCTGTACCTCATTGGCTCCTCCACACAAAATCTCAGAGCTTGTACTATCAACCCTTTGTTGGAGCCTGTCTCCAGCTCTCTCTGATTCTCCCTCAAAGCCCAGACTTGTTATATCAAATTCTGATCTGACACCTTTATTTGCATATATAATACACATCTTAAATTTAAAATGATCTCTTCTCCTTGCTTAACTCACTTCAGGCACCCTGCTCTTTTTGCACTTCTTTAATTTTTTTTTCATTTCACCAACTTTGTGGCAGCAATAGGACATAAATTCACCAGTGACAGTAAATATTATTGTGTAACAAACAGTTTTTATAGTCTCAGAATATTATGCTATGCCTAACTGAAAACTAACTGGTTTATATTGTTTGCAATTTCTTACCATTTTAAATAAGATGTATATCGAGTACATACAGATTAACTTAGACCTTATTCCTGCCTACCCAGTGAAAAGGGATGTAAATGAGCCTTCTTTATTAAGAGATACAATTTGAGGAGTAGTAATGGTTAAATATAAAGCCAATTGTGATATAGTCAAGATTATGATGAATGAACAGTGGACGTACAAAGTGACATGGTGGCTCGGAAGGAAATTCCACTTTCTGAAGAGAATGGGATAGAGGTCTTTTAAAAGGAGGGAGCTTTTAGGGGAGTCATGACAGATGAGTGATATTTGAAAAGGAAGAAACACGTAGGTTGAGCATTACAGGTATGGGAATGAGAGCCAACTAGAAATGCAGACTGAGTAATAGTAACACTCTTAATTTGAGATTTATTCCAGAAATGAAGAAAAGGTACCTGGGCATAAGCAGCTCATGAGATGCACTTCTCAGGCAATATGCCATGATTTAATTGACTTTGGAAGGTGGTCCACTGAGGTACGTTGGTAAAACCTCCCAAACATAATTTCAAAATTAAAAAAAAATGACTGTCATACAATATTAAGATATGTATATATTGCAAATTTAGTTAAATCTTTACTGAAAGAACCAGCAGAATAATAATGTTGGTTACTCACAAAGTCTTATTCTTATTTCTGCATTCTTCTGAGTGTTCTGAGCCAGTTTTTCAAAGCCTCATAGCTTTAGAAAATGAAAGAGAACAGTAGTAAGATTGGTTGCTTTAGATAAGAATTATAAATACAATGTAACAAATGATCTGAAGGTAATGTGCACTGCAAATATTAGATAATCCAAATTTTCTTTTACAAATATTTCTGTGTGTGTATGTGTGTGTGTGTGTGTATATATATATATGTATATAATTTGCTATTAGCCAACCAGTGGTTTCTGTGGGAAATTATAGAGGTACCAGCATGTGACTTATAACTGGAAGTTTAGAACACAACCATCTGTCAGTTAACAACTCCTTTTGTTTGTAGAACTAAACAGCTATCAGTCAAGACTGGTGCCATACAGCCATAATGTTTTACATGTAAAACTATTATCTAAGTTTCAAGGACTTTTTTCTTCTTACATAACCTACACCAGCTTTCAGTTTTTATATTTAAATGGCAGTTACTGTTTTCATGGACTTTGTCATATGGAATATATTCTAGTATTTCTGCTTTACTAATTTTTTATCACCTTAAGCATGCAATGTCCATATATTTGTTTTTTTCTTTATGTGTGATTTAAACATTTTCATTATCTTCTTCTAATGTGAAGGTATATAATCCAGTCTTTGAAAGTGGTTTTTGAAGTAGTACCAATTCTTTAAAAGATAGGAAGAATTCATCTGTAGAAGTAATAGTATCATAACACTAGGATTATGTTTATACATATAGATTACAAAATTTTAATTAAAATCATTAATTTTACATTTCTAATGCCTTTTGTGTTGTTTCTCCTTCCAGGTTTGAATACATACAAATATGAAAGAATTAAAGTGATTTAAATGCTCATTACTACTATGCAGAACTGAGGAAATGTAACCTCCAGGTAGTCTTAGAGCATTATACTGTGAATGCAGGTACAATCTGTTAAGAAAAACCATGCATTTCAAAAAGTAATTGGCCCTGTATTGCATTTTCTCCAGGAGAGAATTCTCCATGAGTATTAATTAAGGCATTGTCTCTGAAAAGGTATGGGATTCCTGGACACTTATGAGTTGGAAAAAAACAAATGAGTAAAATAGGAATAAATGATTCAGAGGTTTAATAGGGATGTATTTTCATTGTCACATACAATTCAGGGAGTTGTGCAGCCCATTTTAGCAGCTACTGTCTCAAAATGTACTAAAGGATGCTATTTAACATGACTTATTTCTGTGAAGTGTGCGACTGATTGATACTTTATAATTTAAAGATCTTTGTATAACAGGCATAATTAACCCAGAAACTGAGTTTCTTTAACAAATACAAAAAATGCTGCTTGAAAGGAATACATTGAGCATTTAAAATGCCATTTATTTTAGCATAAGGAAAACTATGATCAGTAAGTAAGCTTTGTAACTAAATGTCTCAACTACACTTATTTACAATAATTCCATGGGGAAAGTATTGAAGAAAATGTTGACAATACTGTGGACTATTCACAAATATCGTACATACATTTTTGTTATTTTAGCATCAAAAATGAACTGAAGTGACTAAAAGATTCTCCCACCTTTCTCTCTGATCTCCATAATTAATGACTGAGATTAGTCACCATTTATCATCTGAAATAGACAGCAGCACAAAATATTGTCCTCAGAAGATGTTTGAATTTCAAGAATATTTAGAGCTAGAAATAGATTTGTTATAAGGAAGGGACCAGCAGTTCAATTACTGCACAGCACAGTACTTAGAAAGCAGTTTAGGATGAATAGCCCTCTCAGTATCTACAGCAATTAGAAGTTGTCAACATATTTTTAAAAATTGTAATAGATATACTCAGTGGATATATCCAAATGGACATGGATATATCAATAATTTTCAAATTTTATCACTATTATCATGAATTCTATTATTCCAAATTCAGAATTTCCATTCTAAATCTTTAAGTTTTAAAATGCAATGCATTCTCAAATGTACTCCTAATTTTTCTCTAGGAAATGTTTAGGCATCTGGTCTCAAATACAGGACATTCTCCTGTATAAATTAAATACATTAATGGCAGAAAGTTATGGAAAAATTATTTTCTTCAATGGCAGAACACAAAGGAAGTAAAGGTATTTTCACAATTCTTCTAATTTACGATCCATTATGATCCATAGAGACCATTAGACTTTTATCAATGTGAAAATTATAGCTGAGAGAGGTTTGCTGATTTCTTTCCAGAAACACACTGCTAACAGAATAGTTGAGTTTTCCAAAGAAACACTCTTTTCCCTGTATTATATTTCCCTCCTATCCCAGAGGTATAACAGGAGTAGCATCAGAGACCCTGGACTTAGATCTCAAATGCATATTCTAACACAGAACTCTATTCCCAGTAACAATAAGCAGTGTTGTGCATCGTCTAAGATGCAGTAACTATAGCCCTGTAATAAGCTGAATACATGATCAGAAATTTAATAAGATCCTGAAAAACCATCTTAGACTAATGATAAAAAGAACAATTGATAATATAAAATGTTGGCCATGAACCTGAATTGGCCCAAAAATCCTCCTAAAAATGCTACATTAACTAGAATGAAGATCCTTATGCAGTTTACAAATGAAGTGATATCTATTTTTCCTTTAAATATCAAATATGTGCTATAAAATTGGAAATGCAAAAATACATTAGAGTACAGTCTGATTCCATTTCTTCAATTAAATTTTTTTATGATTTTTACAGTAATTTAACATTTTAATTAAATCTGCAACTATTTTCATTTCTAAAAGATGTCCTTCATTTTGTAATACTATATAACTAAATCACTAATGAAGTGACTTTCCATTCCAATTAATAGTATCTGGTAATAATTTTAATACCATTTCTAAATGACTTAATTCTATGATTGCACTTAAACTTTGGGGAGATAAAATTGAATACAACAACCCAAATCCCTGCCTTTGTATAGTTATGTGTGAGAGTCAGAATAAACAGTTGAATATATTTTATACTTTCTTTTAGTTTTAGCATCAGCAGGGAGAAGGGGATGGATTGTTGTGTTCATGCCAGCTTGTTTTCTAGAAATTTGGGTTATAGTGTAAGCAAGAAGATACAGTAAAAGAAAGCAGATGGAAACCATTAGTGTACCAACATTTCATTTCAAATGGATAGACTGCATATTTTTCAGACTGGATAAATCTCTTAAAATGTGTATGACAGAATAGTCCCTTTAATGCACGCAATACATACCAGGTTAGTGGTATTACTAATGCTAATACACTTATTAATGAGAGTAACTACTGTATATTGACTGCATATTTGATCTTTTCAAAGCTTCAAGTATATTAACCCATTTATTGTTGCCTTAATAACCACATAATTCAGGTACTTTTATTAACTGCATTGTACGAATGAGGAAACTGAAGCTCCAAGGAATTGATAACTCGCCCAAAGTCATACAACTAATCAGATTCTACAGGAGTCATCAAACTCTGGCAGTCCGGCCCCAGATCCTGAGGTCTGTTATACCATCTTACATGTATTAAACTAAATCTTAATATTACATATGCACAGATATGTATAAACTTTAACTTTCTTATATACTTAATCATTATTTATCATGGTATTTATTCATTCCTTCAGGAAATGCACATTGTTTTTCTACATGTCAGGCGCTATTATAGATGCTAAGTATAAAGTGATGGACAGGATTGCTAATGCAAAAATTTATTCTGACAGTTATTATAAAGCGGTAAGAAAGACCTTATTTAAGAGATCAGGCTCAACTCCAAATATAGCAAAGGCAGTTGGGGATTTATAGCCAGCTCTAGTGAGAAAGTCACTGAATGAAAAATTACTAAGAGGAGATATCAAGGGTAGGGGGACTGGCTAACCAACTCTGAATTCTTGCTACGACTGGAGGTGAAGACACAGTCCAAAGATGAGGCCTAGTCAGAAAGAGGGCTCAGGAAAGCTTCACTCAAGTTTCATTAAGGAGAGAGTCTTCATCAAGATAAACAAAGATGTTACGATCCGTAGCTTAAAATCTAGTAGACAGAAACAGTTAACAAAGGGATAAACACAGAAATTTGTGCTCCTGTTAAGGACTATAAAGAAACCAAATTAAGGTAATGCCTTGGAGAGTTACTGAGGAGGAGTTAAAGTGAGGTAGTGTTTTAAGTAACTCATGGCTTGAGGAAGGCCATTTTCAGGATATGATATTTGAACTGAATTTATTACTAGATATCAAGCCCAAAGTTGTACCTTAAAATAGCGAGGGCTTCATATTTTTTCCCACACAGTGAGAGAGGAAAAACTAATTTCCCACCTCAAGTTTATCTTAATAATGTTCCTTTTAAAAGCAATACAAATATTATATTCAATATATAATTTTAATATATAAAATTTTATACATCCTTAGTGATAAACCTCCTGTCTTTCTCTAATACATCAAGAGAAGGTTTAGCTTAATACAGTGAACTCAGAACATTTTCCTCACGAAAGCCTTAAAGAATCCATCAGAACTTCCATTTTATCAGGTAATTTTTAGTCTCACATCTCTTTTATTTTACATTACCTGAGAGAGAAAAATAATTTAAAGAGAGCCCTTTCTCCTGACACATTAAACCACACTAGTGGATAACTTTTTTCTGGGTATTTTTTCTAGGCAGGGTTTCCTACTGATCTTTATAAATGAGGGGAGGGGTATTTTGAAATGTATAAAGAAAGTAATGCAACCTAACAGTCTTATATATAAAAGAAAATTCAATTATAATAGGGAATTGACTTTGAAATTGGATCAATAAACAACTCTGAAGAGGATAAGAGCTGAAAGAGTAATGCTTAATCTTACTTATACCTTATATTCCCTTACCTAAGAAATAATTTATACAAGGTGAGTTGAAAGAAATATTAACTAGTCACAAATATGTCACTTGGGCAAACAAATATGAGGGGAAAGATGTTTTAAGGAAAATGTAGAGATTGAAAGCTTTCTAGTATGTTTGTGATAGGCTGACCTCACAGAGAAGAGCTGCATAGTAAAGTAGAAAAGCTAAAACTTCCCTTGGTATCATTATTCAAAGATTTTTTTTTTTCTTCTAGATTGACTGCAATATAGTTGACATACAGTACTGAATAAGTTTAATTTCAAAGCTTTCTTTTAAAATAGTTACTTCTATAACAAAATTTCTTTAAGGCATTGATTATGCCAAATTTTGGGTTTTTAAAAACAATTTTTTGATTCATTTTCAGGTATAAATATTGTGAATATTTCAAATATTTTCTCATATAGGCTTCTTTCAATGTACTTCCACTTTCAATGTACTTCCAAAGACCAAAAAAAGATGCATACATACAACTCGGAATGTAACACGGTTGTTCAGTAAGAAGTAAAGTGGAAGGAACATTGTTACTCAAATAATGAAAATGAGAAGAATACCTGTCCTATTTACTTTAAGGGATTTCTGACTGTTGAAAACATATTCAAAATAATAAATTCAAATAAAATTAAAGATGACGTGAAAATATATAAGCCATGGAATGGATTAAATGCAAATGACAAGCATGTATGTACAAAGGTGCATATGTATACTCCATCAAGTAAGAATACATAAATTGTAGAAGATTTTAAAGTTTGTTTTTCAAATGATAACCTGCAATAGTTGAAATTTATATTTGACTTAGAAATTATATAATTAAGCACTGACTTAAGCACTGATTTACTGTGCACTAAACTTCACAGCCTTCACTTTACATTGGTCAGCATGAATTATAAGTGTCAAATGATGGCTGCTTATAAATGTTGTAGCTATACTTTGTAAACTAACCGGCCAAGAGATAATTGATTTTATTTTTCTCAGCATTATAAATCATACATCAGTTTAGGTGTTTCTATTAGAAGATATGATATGATACCAGTTTGGTCCCAGCTTTTTAAAAGAATAATAACACGGGCAGCTGTAGTGTAGTAGAAATAATTTTTAACACTATATGAAAAGAAGTAAATGCAATATGTTTTTTACAATGGCAGACAATTTTTGCAGGAAAAAAAAGCCTGGAAGAAACATTATATAACATGTTCTGTAATTTAGCAACAATTATCAATGTGATAGGTTGAAAATCATGATATTGCTTACCTATAAAATGTATTGTGACAACTTATAGATGTGAATAAAATTTAATTTCTATCTGAAGATGATTCTTGCATTAAAAATTGTAGAATTTGGAATCTACTTTACTGAATTGTCATTTACTTTTAGCTATACTTTTAGAAAATAAATCTAAATCTTTAGAAGTAGCAAGTAATGAATGATTGCAGATGATTGTTGAAAATATGGCATCATGTTTTATTTTGGATAATAAATTTTAAAATAAATATCCTGATCAACTTTCTTTAAAATCGTCTTCGTGTCAGTGTGCCTCTTTGAAAATGGTTTCTCAAAGGTGTTATTAAAATCAAACAGAGAAGTAATTTAGATATTAGTTGCTAGGAGTTTTGTAACAAAAGTCCATTGGTTAGAATACACCAACTGAAGTTCTAGAGTCTAGAAGTCCGAGAGCAATATTCTGGCCAATTACCTTTCTGGTGAGAATGCTTCCTGACTTGTAGCCACCTTCTTGCTGTGCCCTCGTATGTCCTTTTCTTGGTTCCTGTGCACACAGAGAGACACTGAGAGTGTGCAAGCTCTGGTATCCCTTCTTAAAAGGATATTAATCCTATCAGATCAGGCCTCCACCCTAATAATCTCATTTAACCTTAATTATTTCCTTAGAGGCCCCATCTCCAAATACAGACACACTGGTGGTGTGGGCTTCAATATATGGAAGTATGAATTTTGGAGGGACACAAACATTCAATCTCTAACAGATATATTATCCTCTCTGAGTCATGTTGCCATCAACCAAGCCTAGATTGGATAATCTAACAAGTGAGAAGATTTGTTACATTAAAATCTTTAAATACATACGTGGTACTGTAAATAATTTCTAGAGGTTAATGGTAGCTGCTTAAATCAAACTCTATACATCCACGCCTCAAAAATATCTAAATTTGAGAGTAATATAAGTTCATACATGACTTACGACTTCAGCATTACTAGGAGACAGAATACCAAAAACTTCAAATTAACAGTATGTGGAGAAATAAATCCAAATTCCATCTGTGATCCTACTCTCACTGTAAGACAAATGGGGAAGGGGAGCCGTAGGAGGCTCAGTTTTTTAAAAAGGGAGGGTTTGGAGTAAAGAATAATTTCAAAAGGACAGGGAAACCTACCACCAGAAAGACACCATCCAGGACTAAATATCAAATGAAGGTATTATGACTTGGTAGTACAGGAAATGCGCTTGAAAGTGCACTGGAATGAAACATTGATTCTGGGGTACAATCACATAAATAGAAAAGGAATGACAATGAAGGATGAAGGGAATGTAAGTATCCCGCAGAAATAAAAAGGAAACAGGAACAACACAGGCTAAGCCATTCTCTCACCACCTACCACTAACTCTGTTCAATAAAGAAATTGTACTTCACTATAGAGACCAAAAAAGGCACTCCTGAACATGAGACTGTTTCCAAAAGGCACAGGAACAGAAAAAAGCAAACTACAGACTAATCTCCTTAAGAAGAAAACAGAAATGCAAATTATTTCAGTTGATGAAAATGTCTAGAACAATAAATTTTAAACCTAAGTGCAAAAGGGAACAAACTAGAAGTGGATCTAGTTTTGATCAAACTCAGGGGAAAAAAGTTGAAGGAAAAAAAAAAACCCATATCAGTTTTTTTTTTAATTACAAGAATTTAACTTATTATAGATATGGAAGAAAACAAATAGGAAAGTGAGTATCTATGTAGGTATATAATATGGGGAGTTAATATTCAGTCATAATTTCACTTTCAATAAACAGCATGCACGATCTTAAGTCTCTCTTCCTTGTGCTAAGACGATTTGCTTTAATTGATTTACTAAAATGTATTTTCATGTCTATCATATCTAATAATAAAAGGCTGGCATTTTTATGTCTTCCTTAATTTTTCTAATAATTATTTTTTATCTTGCAAAATATCAGTCTACATTACATTGGGGGAAATAATCATTAAAGAGATTGAGAAGCTATATAGTTTACATTACTTAAAATGTATATACAAAACATCCCTACATGTTTCATAATGCTATTCAAAGCTACATATCAAATATATTAGATTGGTATATGTATAATGTATATGATATACAGAGAGATTATACGACCACATTCTACTTTGTGGCCATGTAGTATCCATACAAATGCACACTTACATAACACAATCTGGTCCTTCTTTTAAGCACATATATGATAGAATGGAAGGATTTCCAGCACTGTGAATAAAACAAATAATTAAAATAAATAGTAAATAAATAAAACTTGAATGGGGTCCTATACTGACCACTGATGATAGTTTCATTAGTTAAGCATGAAATGAGCTAATCTTTCTACATCCAAGACCAAGAAAATTTAAAATATAATATGTGACCATCTAAAATTATGCTAAAATACTATAATCCTTTACTTGTATTTTGAGAACCCCTTGAAAGTCATCCAAATCCTTAGTCAATAACATTTTTAAAAAAAATTTTACCTTTCATCCATTTAAACACACTTGGTGGTTCTGCCTGTGCTTATTATTTTCATCCGTATCTCTCTCTCACACAAAATATAGGAACATTTTCTTTTCATCCTGCAATTTTAGGACTGTATCTTCTCTTTTCTATTGGTATGATAATGTATAATTGCTTGTGCACTGGGGCTAAGCCCTCTTCCTTTCCTCTCAATTCTGAAATTCTGTTCCTTTATCTCCTTCACCCTGGTTTTACCTGTTTAAGGCATTTAACTCCACAAATCCTTATCTAACACAAAGTAGACACTTTGTGAGAGTTGGAAAAGGGGCCGAGGTATGGAGGGGTGATAAGGTGGGTGAAATTGTAGAGAAACTGGGCCCACAAAAAGAATTTCTTTGGCAAGATGGACAAAAAAGTTGTTAGCTATTCAGAGATGAGGTGTTTATTCTCTCGCATATATATATATATATATATATATATATATATATATGACAATTCAGTCTCATCAGTGCTGCAATATTTAACAACTATTTTTCTTATATCAAATTAGCTGACATTAAGAAAGTCTAATAGTACTTAAATCTTACATGTTACTTAGAAGGGGCCATACTTTTTATTTTCAGGGGCTTTCAGAGATATAATTAACTGATAAATTACATATTTTTTTGGAAAGCCACAAGCACTGTAGGAAAAAAAATAATAAGAGCTTGCCTAGAGTGTTCAAAAAGAGCAAGGGTAAGAGTGAGGCTGGAACTCAGTGAGTGAGTGAAGGAGAGAAACCAGAGCAGGTCAGAGAGTTTGGGGTTAAATGGACAATATGAAACCTGCAGGCCAAGGTATGGACGTTGGCTTTTAGTCTTAGTGAAAAGGAGAATCATGGCAGAGTTTAAGCAGAGGAGTGACAAACTCAAACTGGTATTTTAAAAGAATCACTCTACCATTTTGAGGAAAATACTGTAAGAGGTCATGTGTAGTAGCAGAAGTATCTGTTAGGAAGCTGTAACAGAAACCTTGATCAGAGTACATTTGGGGTGATAACAAAAGAGGTAGTATACAGGTATTAGGTAATTCATACATTTTGAGGTTAGGGGAAACAGGAATTTCTGAAGTATTGGGCGAGTGGTATGAAAAGGAGAAGTCATGGAGGCTTGAGGTGCCTGTGCAACTGGAAAATTATGAATCCTGAGATGAGTAAGGTGAAAGGTGGAATATGTGTGGAATTAGACACTGCAGGTGTCTAATTTTGGATATGATAAATTTGAAAGTGTTTCACATTCTAGAAGAGATTTCAAGTACTCAGCTTGATATATGGGTATGTAGTTCCAGGCACAACATAACAGATCTTTTCATATTTACTAAATCAACCGAATGTAAGTCGTATCTTGGTATCAATTTTCATCAGAATATCTTTTCATATGTGCTCCAGCCATTTAGAGAGGATTATCCATTCCTAACCTTTTTTCTGTCAGTTTTTCTATGGAGTTGTCTTAAATTCTTGTCTTAAATTAACTTATTAATTTAATTTAATTAAATTAATTAAATGCTCAAATCCTGTATATTAAGGACAAGACTTCTAGTTTGAGATTCTGAATAGACCACATCAAGGGATGCAGGGAGGAGGAGAAGTGGGTGCTTTGGGTGGAGTTACACATTTCTAACATCTGTTAAAATATAAAGTACATACCAGACTCAGAAATATTGTTCAGCTAAACAGACGGGTTAGGTTTACATGATGAACATGAATTCTGGAGACAGACTGCTCAGATTCACACCCCAGCTCTGCTAATTGCACGGTGTTAGGTAAATTTCCTTTTTCTTTTTGCCTCAGTTTTTTCATTTGTTTGGGTTGCCTTTTTAAAAATTTGTTTGATATGGAGGCTGGGGTAAGTGGAATGAGATTGCATAGAGGATCACTGGATATTACAGTTGACCCTTGAACAGCTCTGGGGCTAGGGACACCAACTTTCCACACAGTCAAAAATCTGTGCATAACTTTACAGTCGACCCCCAGTATTCACATTTGCAGATTCAACCAACCATGGATCATGTAGTACCGTAGTACATATTTATTGAAAAACATCCACATATAAATGGATCCACACAGTTCAATCCAAAGTTGTTTAAGTTCAAGGGTACTACACATCTTCTTCATCCACCTTTGTATTTCATTTTGCTTTGTAGTGATCATATCATTCTTTTAGAATTAGAATTTAAGAAATTTTAAAACTTCTAGTTTTTGCATCTTATAAGTAATTTATATTGCTATATTTTATTTTTATGTTTTTATTGTATTTATAAAATACATATTTATTCAATTAAAAAATTGATGTATACCTAAATTATTTCCTTGCTTATTGAAGTACTCCATTGAAAATATTTATTGTTATGAACTACTGTTAGATAAACTTTTTGGATTATTCACTCAAAATTCCTTCTGAGAATGCAGAGTATAATCAGTGCCTTCTGGTGGTCTACATGGATAGGAATCCACATCTTGGCAGTTTACCTAATTCCACCAGCAAAAGGTATGTGCTGGCTTAATGCCTTGGTCAAACGTGGGTATGAGCATGCCAAAGTTGTCTGCCAGCAATCTTTACTGACCTGAGCCTCAATCTCTGTCAGTGAGGGCTTTTAATGTGGGATTTTAATGCCTGAATTTGATTTTTAAAAATTGTTTACTTTTCAACTATGACATTTTTCCTATACAAAAATAAGCCTTTGAGAACATCATTCAGGCTAGCCTAAATGAGCTTATGTTTCCAACAAATAATTCCATCATTTGTCTTTCCATATCTGCTTCAGTTTGACACTTAAAACTTAGCAACTTTCCCTAAAGCCAGTTGAAGATCTTCTTTTCCTTTTCATGACACAGACTAAACTTTTATCTATGGAAATTCATATTTTACTGAAGTATTTTTTTTATTTACTCTTGTGGAGAAATGCCTCAGTCTTTCATTACCTTATTTAACTTCTAGTCGTTTCAGTTAGATTTATTTCAAGCAACATTTAAAAAGTACTGTATGCCAAAAATATACTGTCACCATTTTGCAAAGATGAAAAAATTTGAACCCTGTTATCCTCAGGTAATGTAGTTCACAAGTATGCATTGTTTCCTTAGCTTTTGGCACTCATAGAGCACTCAACTGGAATTCATGTCCCCATAGGCTAATAGTTTCATGAAATTTTATAAAGATTCAAATCAATTTTAAATAAAAGCTGTTATATCAGTAGGAGGAATAAATTTGTTTGCAATCCTCCAGTAGACAAGTAAATTGGTTTATGATATAAAAAAAAAAACCCAAGAGTCATAGGGAAGGCTCTACAACCATTAACTTTTTTCTCAATAATTATTTCTGTTAAATTAGAATATGCTAACTTATAATTGTATGCCATAAGAATGCTACCAAATACTTGAAAACTCATAAATTGTATGTATGTAAATTGAATGTAAATCCAGAAATTATGGAGAAGTTTCTCATTGAAGATTACTTTCAGCATCTTAGAAGCTAAATTAACAAGCCTATTACTCTCAAGTTGAAATATTGCATTTTTCATCCTCAGAGTCAGTGGCAAATGGATTCTCTTTATAATCTTTACTTAAATTGAGCTCTTTATTTCTTCATGCCCACTGGAACATGTGAAAGTGTTTGTTAAAACAACCCTAATCATCATTTTATTTTCCTGATGGATTAAAACAAATCATAAACAAAAATCCAAAAATATATGGAAATTAAACACCACAAACTGCACAACCATTGGGTCAAAAAGAAATCAAAAGGGGAAATAGAAAATATCTTGAGACACATTAAAATAAAAACATAGCATACCAAAATTTATGTCATGTAGTAAAAGCAGTAATAAGAGGGAAATTTATAGTGGTAAATGTCTGCATTTTAAAAAGAAAGTATCTCAAATCAACAACCAAAATATACATCTCAAAAAACTAAGAAAAGAACAAACTAAATCGAAATTTAGCAGAAGGAAGGAAATAATACAGATTAGAGCAGTTATAAATAAAATAGAGAATAGAAAAACAGAGGAGAAAGTATCAATGAAACTACGACTTGATTCTTTGAGGAAAAAAAAAAAAAACAGAATTAACCAGACTTTAGCTAGATAACTAATAAAAATAAAGACTCAGTTGACATCAGAAAAGAGGAGGCATTACAATGGGTGCCACAGAAATAAAATTATGAGACTACTATGAACAATTATATACCATCAAATTGGATAACACAGAAGAAATGGATAAATTCCCAGAAACATGCAACCTACCAAGATTGAATGATAAAGAAAAAGAAAATCTGAACAGACTCACAACAAATAGGGAGACTTGTAATCGATAATCGAAAACCTCCCAATAAAGGAAAGCCCAGCACCGGAGACATGACATCAGTGAAGAATTCTATGAAACATAAAGAAAAAATAAACCCAATCCTTCTCAAACTCTTCCAAAAAATTGTAAATGAGGGAACACTTCTCAAATTTTTTTATAAGGCCAATATTACCCTGATACCAAAACCAGACAAAGACACCAAAAGATTACAGACCAATATCCTTAATAAGTATTGATGCAAAAATCCTCCGTAAAACACTAGCAAGCCAAATTCAACAGCACATTAAAAGGATTATACATCATGAACAAGAAGGATTTATCCCTGGGATGCAAGGTGATTCAACATGTGAAAATCAATAAATGTAACAACACATTAACAAAAGACAAAGATCACAAGAGAACCTCAACTGACGCAGAAAACGTATTTGACAGAGTCCAACACTTTCAGAATAAAAACATCACAAAATATGATTGAAGAAAATTACCTCAACATAATAAATATCTCACATATGAATATCTTAAGCTAACACAATACTCAACTGGTGAGAAACTGAAAGGTTTTTCTCTATGATCAGGAACAAGGCAAGGATGACCACTCTTGCCACTTCTATTCAATATATTATAAGAAGTCCCAGCTAGAGAAATTAGGCAATAAGAAGAAATAAAATAACCTTCTATATAGAAAACACTTAAGATTCCACACACAAAAAATATTAGACCTAATGAATGAATTTAGCACAGTTGCAAGGTATTAAAGAAACACCAAAAAAGATCAGTTGTATTTCTATACAATGAACAATCTGAAAGGGAATTAAGGAAACAATGCTATTTACGATAACATCAAAAATAAAAATATATTGGGGAAAATTGTATCAAGGATGCAAAAAACATGCATACACAAAACTATAAAACATTGCTGATACAGACTTTAAAAGGCACAAATAAATGGAAAGACATCTAATGTTCATGGGTAGGAAGACTTCATAATGTTAAAGTGTCTATTCTATGCAAAGTGATCTACAAAATAAAAGAAATCCCTACCAAATGCAAAAGGCATTTTTTATTTTTTGGAGCAATAGAAAAATCCATTCTAAAATTCATAGGGAATCTTAGAAAACCCTGAGTAGCCAAAATAATTTTGAGAAAGAAGAACAAAGTTGAAGGTCTCAAACTTCCTAATTCTAAAACATATCATAGAGCTACAATAATCAAAAGAGTATGTTATTTGCTTAAAAACATATATAGACCAATGGGACAGAAAAGAGCTCAGAAATAAACCCATGTGTACATGGTCAAATGATCTCATTTAAGTATTTTTACTGCAATAAAAAAAAAAATGTCAGATCAAACTTGTCCTCTGGATGGTAGTAAAGTTAAAGATTGGTAAAGTACAAACTAATAATGTATTTAACTCCCCCAAATTATTTTTAAAGTATTCATTCATTTACCACAAGCATTCATAGTACCATATATGTACAAAACCATATTTTTTTCAAAATGAAACACAACTAACTCTTGAAGAAAATGTTGATAATGAGAAACATTCTATTGGAACTAATAATCAGACTCCAGACTACTTGCATTACATATCATGCAATGCCCATGTGACGTTTTTCATCAAATATAACTATTTTTATAAATTTCTGACCATCAAAATTTCAGTTTTATCTTTTAAAAATGCTAGAAGAGATTTTATATCTGAATTATCACAATTATTTCTATTATCTCAGTCAACAGAAATATATGCCATATCCTCACTATAGAGCATATACAGTTGCCTACAGAGTTACAGGAAAAGGTATTTTAATTTTGACTTAGTTCATAAACCAGCACATTGACAATATGTGATAGCCACTTATTTGAACTCATTAATGTTCCCATATTTTAAAATTAAGTAAGAATGTATGCTAACCAACACCTGCATGAAACATCATTCAATCCTGTATTTCCTTTTAAGTTTTGATATTTCCCATTTTATTTTCAGGTCTTTCCTGTACTCATTTCTTCAGTGCTGTTGTGCTCTGATGTGGCATTTTACCCTCATCTGTCATTTTTTCTGTATTTTACCTATGAGCAATTAAAATCTCATCCTTCTAAAGGATAATGACTCCCATAAACACAAATATACACCAATACACACAATCTATGTCTGTCTCTTGAGTTGTTGCTCCAAATAACCATATCCTCCACTTAAAGACTTGGGAAGCACCTCAAAAACTCTCATATTTAATACTTTAAGGAATAGAGTCCATCATGTCCCTCTTTTGTTAAAAAGAAAATGTAGACTATATAGAAACACATGAACTACATTTAGTAACCTCAAAATAAAGCTGTAAATAATAATTTTAATGTTCTACCCAAATCTGTATATAACATGGACTTTTATTAAATATAATCATTAAATGCTTTTTTATTCCAATTGGAGATTCTAAATATAAGAAGGGGAGAAAGATTTGCTACCCCAAAATATGTCTCTTTGGCATAAGAAGTATTTTGAGCTGGTTATGTTTAAGAAAGAGTAGACACAAGAAGAGCTCTGAAAAGAGAGTAGATGTTACTCTGTGTAAGGAACATCTACATTTATAAAGGAAATCACCATTTGTAGATTTCGTTTATGAATATAGAGGTGTCTCCCTCTCTGTATCATAAAGAGAAGAATGACTAAAAACTCTGCACATTCTTATCTATGGAGAAGACATGGATGTAAATCATCATGACAACCATATACTGTTTACTGTGCTTTTCCTGGTACCTCTCATAACTGGCCTTCCCCCAACAAACTCAAAATTTTTTTTAAATTGAGGTATAATTGACATACAACATTACATTAGTTTCAGGTGTACATGATTCAGTATTTGTATGTATTGTAAAATTACCACCACAAGAAGTCTAGTTAACATCTATTACCATACATAGTTAAAGAATTTTGTTTTTTTCAACATCTTTCTCTTGTCTTTAGCTTGAGGTGGTATTTAGGTAATGGCTTGGACCATTTCAGGGGGTTATTCACACTTTCCCTGTGTATCTTCCATGTATACAGGAGGTACAGAATTTATTAAACTTTTATTTTTCTCCTGTTGATCTATCTTTATTACAGGGGGTCTTACAAGAACCTAGAAGGGTAGTAAAAATTATTTTTCTTCTCCAACAGTTTGGCAGCCCGCAATGGGACCACTGGAGGCACCATACTAATTTGGGGCCTGCAGAAGGGATCCTGGAAAACTGGCAGAAGCCAGCAAAGGGTAAGACTTCTTATCAGAGTTAGCTCTCCTAGATCTTTCTCCATAGTGCCCAGTCAAGAGAGGAAGGTAAAAATTTCTTGTCTCTTCCTTTCTAAACTGAAGTTCCTTGGAGAAAATATTTGTGCAAACTAATTTCTTGGGTATAGCAACTCTGGTAAAGATTTTCTCAGGATAACTCTTGTTTCCTATTGATCCCTATCCTCACAGAGATGGTCATTGTTTTTTTTTTTGTTGTTGTTGTTGTTGTTTGCGGTATGTGGGCCTCTCACTGCTGTGGCCTCTCCCGTTGCGGAGCACAGGCTCCGGACGCGCTGGCTCAGCGGCCATGGCTCACGGACCCAGCCGCTCCGCAGCATGTGGGATCTTTCTGGACCGGGGCACGAACCCGTGTCCCCTGCATCGGCAGGCGGACTCTCAACCACTGCACCACCAGGGAAGCCCAAGCATTCCTTTTTGATCCCACCATGATAGCACTTAGATCTGGATTATGTAAACTGTCAATAATACATCTTTTGATGTACAGCCTTCTGTCTCAAAAAACTTATATAACCTGTGTCTTGACTTCTAATGGGCGGGACAGTTCTCAGAGGTTTCTGAGACTCTCTTCCCCTGTTATAATCCTCAAATTTGGCTCAAATAAAATTTTCCAATTCATTCTTAGATCGACTGATGAATTTGTCAATGCTACTTAAAACAGTTATCCAAAACCCTTTGGTGATTTCCACTGTAGAGTTTTACTAAGTTAAATGATAAAAATTCATTGAATATCTAGATAATTTCCAAATAAAATACTGAAACATTAATTGCTGAACATAGTTTTATCTACTTTTGGATTCTTATTACAGAGAAACTAAAGATATTTCGATCTATTACTAAACACGTTCTATGTTACATTTAAAGATTGTACTATGAAGAAGCATATGCTTTTAGAAATTATGAAATGTATTTGCCAACCTAAAGAATGCTGATTTAATGGTTCACAATTGCTTTCTTTTTAGTTATCACTGGAAAGTAAGGTTTCTAATGGTTAAGAATTGTAATTAATATATGTAATTAAAACTACTAGAAGTAACAAGTGAAACAACTTTGTATGCAAGGAGAGTAGGATATGTTTTTGGCTAAGAAAATATATGAGACATATTTTTTGTAAAGCAAAGAGTAATTTTTGTCCTGGTTTATTCAGAATGAAAATGAGGAGAATAAAGGACAAACTAAATAGTTATAGAAATTTGGGGGCAAGAGAGAGAGAAATTTAACTTGTGTAGTCAAGCTGGCTAAAATGTAATGAATTTAAGCTCTTTTAAAGTAAGTTTAACATCAATAATGAACTAAAACTTAATTTTCTTTCATCTGCTAAAAGGACAAATTATGCTTGGACTGTTTTTCTGCTCTTGATAAGAGACTGTAAAAGGTTTTTCTTTACCTTTTAAATAATCCTCCCAGAAAACAAAGATTTTGCATTTTATCCAAATAATTTTATCTGTAAATTGGTACAGCCACTATGGAAAACAGTATGGAGGTTCCTTAAAAAGCTAAAAATAGAGTCGCCAGAGGAGGAGTCAAGATGGTGGAATAGGAGGACATGGAGTTCACCTCTCTTCACAAGTACTAGTTTGGCCAAAAAGTTCGTTTGGGCTTTTCTGTACAATGTTACGCAAAACCCCAAACAAAATTTTTGGCCAAACCACTACATCAAGAATACATCTACAAGTGGAACGATTGCCACAGAGCACCTGCTGAACACTAGTGGAGGACCTCGGACACCTAAAAGGACAAGAAAAATCCCCATGCAACTGGGTAGGATGAAAGAGAAGAAAAAGAAAAGAGGAAATGGGTTGGGACCAGCACACCAGGGTGGGGAGCTGAAGAAGAGGAGAGGTTCCCACACTAAGGAAAGCCCCCTCACAGCAGGGAGACCAGCTGGGACAGAGAAGGAGCTTCAGAGGATTGGAGGGGAGAGCAGCAAAAAGTCTGTGGAAGACAGGGCAGAGTAAGACCTATGCACATGGTCTGTGCTGCAGCCCTGCGCACCCCAGCCTGGGTCATGTGTCTCCTGGTGTGGAGGGGGTCTGGGTGCTGGAACATGGGGTTTGGAGTGCAGACCCAGTGAGGGGACAGCTGTTGGCTGTAAAAAGACAGCCTGAAGGGACAGGAGTAAGGAGCTCCACAACCCAGAAAGTTTGCAGAAGAAGCCAGGGCCACCATAGAAGCAAGGTGCCATTGTTGAGTGGCATGCAAGGTGCCATTGTTAAGTGGCATGCAAGTAGCCCCCTTCCCCCACCTACCAGCCCCTGCCTCCACTGGCATGTGGAGGGGCACCCACCTGAGCAGGCTCACCTTCCCCTCAAGACAAACACCCCCCACACCCCCACTCCGGCAGCACTGGAGAGCTGGAGCACCACCCTAGCCAAAACACCTGTGGAACAACCAAATGGACAAGTGCTCCCACAGCTGAGACAGGTCTGGCTTTAACAGCTGTGGGCTCTGTGGGCACGTAAACATGGGCATGGGGCCAGGCCAGAGTCTGAGCTGCCGCCATAGCCCCCACAGTGGGTCCAGGTACACAGAGCTGGAGGAATCAGGCTCCCTGCCTTCAGACTACACCACAAAGCTCCCTGACTTCAGATCATACTACAAAGGCACAGTAATCAAAACAGTACAGTACTGGCACAAAAATAGAAATATAGATCAGTGGAACAGGATAGAAAGTCCAGAGATAAACCCACACACCTATGGTCACCTAATCTATGACAAAGGAAGCAAGAATATATAATGGAGAAAAGTCAGTCTCTTCAATACATGTTGCTGGGAAAACTAGACAGCTACACATAAAAGAATGAAATTAGAACACTCTCTTAACACCATACACAAAAAGAAACTCAAAATGGATTAAAGACCTAAATGTAAGACCAGACACTATAAAACTCTTAGGGGAAAACATAGGAAAAAGACTCTTTAACATAAATTGCAGCAAGATCTTTTTCAATCCACGGCCTAGAGTGATGAAAATAAAAACAAAAACGAACAAATGGGACCTAATTAAACTTAAAAGCTTTTGCACAACAAAGGAGACCGTAAACAAAATGAAAAGACAACCCTCAGAATGGGAGAAAATATCTGCAAACAAAGCAACTGAAAAGGTATTAATATTAATCAACAAAATATACAAATAGCTCATGTAGCTCAATATTAAAAAAAAAAACCCAATCAAATAATGGGCAGAAGATCTAAATAGACATTTCTCCAAAGAAGACATACAGATGGACAAAAAGCACATGAAAAGATGCTCAACATCACTGATTATTAGAGAAATGCAAATCAAAACTATGATGAGGTATCACCTCACACCAGTCAGTATGGCCATCATCAAAAAATCTACAAACAGTAAATGCTGGAAAGGGTGTGGAGAAAGGGGAACCCTCCTACACTGTTGATGGGAATGTAGACTGGTACATCCACTATGGAAAGCAGTATGGAGGTTCCTTAAAAAACTAAAAATAGAGCTATTGTATGATCCAGTAACCTCACTCCTGGGCATATATCCAGGAAAAACCATAATTCAAATGGATGCATGCACCCTAGTGTTCATTGCAGCACTATTTACAATAGCCAGGATATGGAAGCAACCTAAATGCCCATGACAAATGAATGGATAAAGAAGATGTACATATATACAATGGAATATTACTCAGCCATAAAAAAGAATGAAATAATGCCATTTGCAGTGAAATGGATGGACCTAGAGACTGTCATACAAAGTGAAGTCAGTCAGAAAGACAAATATCACATAATATCACCTATATGCAGAATCTAGAAAAATGGTACAGATGAACGTATTTGCAAAGCAGAAATAGAGTCACAGATGTAGAAAACAAACTTATGGTTACCAATGGGGGAATGGGGGGGTGGGATGAATTGGGAGATTGGGGTTGACATATATACACTACCTTATATAAAATGGATAGCTAATAAGAACCTACCGTGTGGAACAGGGAACTCTACTCAGTGCTCTGTGGTGACCTATACGGGAAGGGAATCTAAAAGAGAGTGGATATATGTATATGTATAACTGATTCACTTTGCTGTACAGAAGAAACTGTATTGCTGTACAGAAATACAACATTGTAAAGCAACTGTACTCCAGTAAAAATTAATAGAAAATTTAAAAAAAGAGTTGCCATATGATCCAGCAATCCCAATCATGGACATATATCTGGATAAAACTATAATTTGAAAAGAAGATTCACCCCAATGTTCATAGCAGCACTATTCACAATAGCCAAGGCATAGAAGTAATCTAAATGTCCATCAATGGATGAATGGATAAAGAAGATGTGGTGTGTGTGTGTGTGTATATATATATATATGTATACACACACACACACACACACACACACAATGGAATACTACTCAGCCATAAAAAAGAATGAAATAATGCCATTTGCAGCAACATGGATGGACCTAGAGATGATTATACTAAGTGAAGTAAGTCACTTAGAAAAAGAGCATATGATATTACTTATATGTGAAATCTAAAATATGATACAAATGAACTTATTTACAAAACAGAAACAGTGTCACAGACATAGAAAACAAACTTATGGCTACTAAAGGGGGAAGGGGGTGGGGGAGGGATAAATTAGGAGTTTGGGATTAGCAGATACAAACTGCTATATATAAAATAGATAAACAAGGTCCTACTATGTAGCACAGGGAACTATATTTAATATCTTGTGATAAACCATAATGGAAAAGAACATGAAGAAGAATATATATATATATATAACTTAATCACTTTGCTGTACATCAGAAACTAACACATTGTAAATCAACTATAATTCAATTAAAAAATTTTTTTTAATTAAAAAAATAATTTCCTCTGCTTCATATTGTATTTATTAGGTCTTTGATTACATATGTTAAAATATAAGCTGAGGTTTATTAAACATTTTAAGAGTTTATTTGAGCAAAACTTGATTCAAATAGGCAGCAATCAATATAGAAGACAGAAAGGAGCTCCAAGGAGCTATACAAAATAAAAGACTTCTATAGGCAGAAGGGAGCAGGAAAAAGGAAGTTATACTAGACAAAAAAGTGTGTCGGTTATTTCAAAGTTACTTTCCTGTAGGAGATGGCAGGAGTCTATCATGCAGATTACCTAACTAGTGCTGATCAGGAAATTCCTAATTGAATTGTTTAAGATTCCATTTCAGGGAGAAACAAAACTGTAACTGAGTCTTGGATTGGCGACATGGGTCTTAGCATAAGTAACTTCATTTTGAGCCTATTGTCTTGTTTTTTTAACACTTAAGAAAATCATATGTTCTCAATATTAAAAAGCCAAGTTTTGCTCACAGCTATGTAACCTTTTGTATTTGCTTTGGGAATCTTACTGTAACTTTGAGTAAATAGATATTATTCAGAATGATTTGTGATACTATTTAGTCATGTCCAAGTAGTTTGATATTTGACAAACTTTCCCAAAACAAATTCTACATGAAACCTTTTTGACCTAGAACTAACTTTGAGATATTTCAGAGCTCTGCTGTAACATCTCAAAAGAAATGCTTCTCTCTTCTCTTAAAAAGAGACATTAAATTAGGTTTATTTCATGTGATAAATTACATGAGAAACACTGTCAAATAGGAAGTGATGCTAAACTTTTTTAGGTTATATTTGTATGGATATGTGTTATTAATCCAGAAATTTTACAAAATTCAGGTGTAATTCTAGTTATCTTAAAATATATGTCACAGAAAGAACCAAATTACCTTTTCAATTGCATTATAATGAGCTCTCATCAGATCTTTAACCATGGCCATTTTTAAGTCTTTCATCATTTACAGACAGTTATTGTTTTACTCTGATGCTTTTGCAAAAGTGTTTCATTTTCAAAGAAATTGATTCTGACAAGTATAGGTTTCTGATAACTTTTGGATCATATCACTGAACTGGGTAAGAATTTACAGAACTCTAATAGAGAAACTGATGGCTTCATAAAACTGCTAACAAAATATCAAGATTAATAAGAATTGATTACATGGGACTGAATGAAATGATGATGATTATAATTTTTATGACATTGTTTAAAACACTGCTGGTTCTTCGATATCTTGTTTTTCCAGATTTAAGAAAATCTTTTCTCTTAAGCTATCTATGACTTATAGCAACTTGGTAAAGTATATTTTTTGTTAACAAAGATGAAACAATTACTTTTCTTTCCTACTTCATCCTTCCATAATTCAGAAGTTTAGTAAGTATTCTCATTTTCATGGCAATGTAATTATTTACTTAAGTTCAGTAAGAATCTGTTCTCCTTGTAACAAGACACAATGGGAAATATTGATTATATTACCAAAGCTTTGACTGGAATGTCTTATTTGAGAATGATGTACCTAGATTCAGATACGACAAGACAGTTTTAAGAAACTAACGTTGACTTTATGGAGCCAATAAAGCCCCTTGGGGAAATAAAAGTGCAGTCTAGTACCTTGCTCACAGGGTTGCCAACTGCCTTACAAGGTAAGGAAGGTTACTTTCTGGCAGGATATTTGAGGGATCTTGAGAAACGTAAAATTAAACCAAAGATATAGGTATTGCAGGTGAAGTCTAATAGTGATTTTTGGCTTGGCTTCCTAGCCTCAAGAGGCTTTTAAAAATTCAATCTGAGATTGCTTATAAAAAGTTCTAGCAAAGCAAACTTAAAAGAGCCTATATGGCCAATCACTATCCTTGCTGCACTTATGCAAATAATCAGGCCAAGCTTAAAGCAAACAAATTAGTTTTACTATAATTATCTTTGGTAAAAATGGAAGTGATCATAGACAGAAAAAGTTATGTTTCAGTAGCACACCTTTGTGGATATCAGATTCTAGTCCTATTGTCTTTCAAGTTTTTTAATCTACCTGCAAAATGGACTGGATCCTGAATTCTTCTAGTGTCCTCCAATATCTTGCTACAACTCTCCACACTAATGTTTCCAATTTACTTCCACCCTTCTGACCTAGAATCACTAAGAACGAAACTTCCCTTTTCCTGAAGTTCTGCAAACTAAATGTGAACAACTTCATATGAACTTCAGGGAAATCACCATGAGAAATCACCACAACAGCTTTATGGACAGTCTTTATTCCTGTTGCTGCGTGGGCCACTCAGAAAGATCACCAGAGACATTCAAATTTCAAACCAGAAAAAAATCTGTCAGATTGCCCCTCACTCCATCTGAAGATGCTTCGAGCCTGACATATGTCTGCCTTAAGAACTTAAAAACTGGGTTTATAATTTGCACCAATGATTCAACTTTGTTCTTCTTTTGTTTCCAAAGAAATACCTCTTATTAAGTACCTGATTGCCTGCACCATATAGGCCTAACTTTGGGATCCAACCTGCATCACCACCTTCTGAAACGAGACTCAACTATTTAACTGAAATGACCTATTCTCAGGACTAAGAGACTTATTCAATGAAAATGAAATAATGGAGCAATCTACCAACTCAGCTTCTGAATTGTGGAATTTTTTGGAAGTTTCAGAGGCATTATTGAAGGGGAGCAAAATATACCATCCCTGAAGCACCTTTTTAGCATAAGAATTATTTTGAGGGTTTAACAATAAAAAACAAAAAAGAAAAACAAAAAACCAAAACAGCAGACACAGGAAAAGCTCTGAAAACAGAATGGAAGTTATTCTTTTAAGGGCCATTTATATTTATAAAGGAAATCTCCATTTTTAAGGGTTTCTCCCTCTCCATACCAGGCAGAGAAGGATGACTAAAATTCTAGAAACTCTTATCACTGGATAAAGCACCTGACTGAAATCTGCATAACAGCCATATTCCTGTTACTATGCTTTTCCTGATAACCTCCCTTAACTGGCCTTTGCCCCATCCCCAACAGCTTTCTTTTGTCTTTAGTTGTAAATGGTATTTAAAGTGGTGGCTTGGGCCATTTGAAGAGTTACTCAGTTTTATTGGGTATCTCCCATGTATACTGGAGGTACATGTGTTATTAAACTTATATTTTTCTCCTGTTTATCTGTCTTTCATTGGGGGGGGGGAATCTCAGCCAAGAACCTAGAAGGTTGGAGGGCCAAATTATCTTCCTCTCCTACCTATGTTACTTACTTCAATAATGTTTTCCATAATCTTGTTTCCAAATTTGAAATTCTATAACCTTTTTTGAATTTCTCTTGTATCAATGATATTAAAGTATCTTGCAATAATGTATTTTGCTCTCTAGTAGATCTTCTTGTAGGTGGTCTATTTTTTTTTTTTTAACCTACCATTATTACTTTTCTTTTTTTTTTTGTAGCACCAGTGGTAGAAAGTCTTTTGTTGTTGTGATCACTAGCTATCTAGTTATATATTGGTGTTCTTAGATCAGGAACCTAAAAATTATTATTAGACATTGCCTTGTAGAGAGTGTTTGCTGTGCAGATTTCAGTTTATTATATAATAGCATATATTTTTCTACTCGCTCACTGATGCAAGTCCCCACTCTTAATATTTATGGGGTGACTCAATTGCTTATTTACGCATGTTTAACTTCTGCAGTCTTATTAGAACTGATAACATTTTGTCAGTATTCTTTGAGACATGCATGATAGAAACACATCTATTGAAAATTCATTTGTTTAAGAAATGAATACTTCAAGGGAAAGTTGATATCTTTAGCAGAAAACAATAGTAGGACTCACTTTAAACCAAAGCCATTATCAGCTCTATAGCCTTGAAGCTGGCTTCCTTCTGACTTCTCAGGAAGTCCAAACCCTCTTTTCACAGCCAAGACAGTTTGAATTTCACAGCCTTATGCCAACAAGCCCAGAAGGGAAAATGGAATTTATACGTCCCTTATAATGAAAGATCTTCTTCACTCAAATTGGACCTTCATTCACCCAAGCATCATTTAATCACCCACTGTGGCTCAGTGACTCCAATACATTCGTTGTTTCAGGAAATAAGAGCTATACTTAGAAATGTAAAAGGGGGAGGTCATTCTTACTCAAATGAAATGTGTGATACTAATAATAAGAGCAGTTTCCTGACGAAGATTTTAGACTTCATCTTCTAAAAGTAAAAAGGTAGACTATTATTCCAGGAAACTTCATTGTTTTTAAACCTGATTAGGGAATACGAGTTTCTTGAGGGCAAAGCCTGTCTTGTCTGTCTGCAGCATCCACTATAATGTCAAAAATAGGGGCTGATAGAATTATTTGTTTTTAATCAGAAGATGGTTAGTCCCGTTTTAAACTGCAAGCTTAATCTTTTATTTATTTATTTCTCCTGTCATTGAAAATAGAGGCATGGTTTCTAAACTTTCCAGTATCTGCTACAAACACAGAGTTTGGAGAACCTGATTAGACTCATCCAAGAAAATTTTCTTCCATTTCCTCCCTTAGCTGTGTTCTTTACCTTCTTTAGATGTATGGCATGAGGAGTGGTAGAAGCTGGGTAAACCTTACAGATACTGATGTTCAGGCTTGAAAACTTGGAGTGGACATATATTCCCACCTACATATTCATTCAGATATGTTCATTTCAGTGTGTGTTCATCCTTATATAGATAGGTACATACATGCACAATAAAGGAGTATCATCCTTCTACTCATGCCACTGAGACTGCAGCCCAGCAAAAATAAAGGGGTAAGAGCTCTGTATTTATACAGGTATCCCCTGCTTTTCAAAAGTTCACTTTACACAGGTTTTTGCTAACAGAAAAAAATCCAAAGAGGATATTCACTTTTCCAAGAAGTAAAAATAGCATTCAGCATTTGCTTTGCAGTGAGCTGTTACAGAGGCAGCACACATCTCAAACAGCTAGAGTGGCTCCACCAAGCTCCTTCCCTGGAAAATACACTCAGCATCTCAGCATCAGGCCATCACAGCTCTGAACTTTTCCTGGGAGCATCTGTAATTTATCTCAGTTTATTTTGTGCATCCATTAGCAAGATGTGTCCTAAGATAATTGCTTATTCCCTTTACTCCATTTTGGCTTATGAAAGATTTCATAGAACGGTCTACTTTTGGATAGCAAGGGAAACCTGCACAATAAATTAACAGTGTATAGACTCTTTCCTTACAAAGATACTTAGTTTTTTCCCCCAATGATTGATTCTTCCTTTTCATAAGCTTTAAATTATGAATTATCTTGCTATTATAGACTTCTTCATTTAAAGGTTTATGGTTATTCTTTAATTCTCAACTGGAATCAAAACAATTATTTTAACTAATTGATATACACTCCCTAATTGTAATATTATATTTAGTATAACAAAAGTATTATCTCTGCCTCTATTTTTAATTTATTAATACAAGAAAGTTTTCAACCACATAGCTAGCCACATATGGCTTATGAATCACGCATCTGTGCAAGAAACTAAACTTTTCTGGATGAATATTGATCATAGGTCCTGTTATCAAATTATAAATTAACCTATAAGTTGTTATTGGGACATGTCCTTTTTAGTCTTTGAAGATTACAGGTAAGTATACATATTTTTTCCAAATCTATATTATGGCTACTTGTTTCAGTGATATGATATGTTGCATTGCATACAATAGACTGTCTAAAATCATAAAGATTAAATATGTTGATATATATGAAACTAAATGTATTAAATATTTCCAAGTAGATATTAATATTGTGAAGTATATTCTCCAACTTAAATTATACAGGAGATTCATTCCTATTCACAGGGAACAGGAAATCATTTCTGGCAGAAGATTTGTCACAAAACAGACTTGTCAGCTTTTTCTAGCTGGCATGTAAAGAAGGAACAAATTTCCATATAGTGAGTGCATTTTGACTAATTTTACAGTATACTGATAGATTTATGATACACTATCTGAGTATTTTTGAGATGTCTCAACTTTTTAAATGTTCTAGAAATCATATTAAGTAGCAAATTTTGCTCTGACTTTTTACAATAACCTGCTAGTTACAACAGGAGATATTACTTTGATTTAACAATGCTGTAAAAGTCTCCTTCCCCAATACTGTATTTTACTTTTAATACACAATTGATGTTTATAATAAAAATGTTCTTTGTTTAAAAATAGCATCTTCAGCATAATACGGAAAAATTCATGTGATATTCCTCTGCATTGTATTTCCTCAAATAAAGTTGTTTAGTATTTAGATATAAAAGTAAAAGACTCATATACCTATTAGCTAAAGAATACCCGTTAGACTTACAAAAACATTCAAACTCCCTATCCTGACTTAAGTGTTCTGACAGGGGTGGGCCTACCTCTTTCCCCCACTTCTAAATTCCAGCCCCTGGCCTTCATTTTGTTTTTCATATGCAATATGCTTATGCTTATTGATTTTTTTTCTCAACTTGGATATTCTTGGTAGAATTCTTTGTTCTAATATTTACATGTGTTAGGCTCTGTTTTGTCAGTCAACTACCAGCTCTTATGTCACTTCTTTGAGGAGATCAACCTTGATTAGACCAACTAAGTAATCTCCGTCATCACTCTGTCACTTTCCTGTCCTCATGGCATCTCTCACTATCTGAAATCATGTCAATTTATCTATTTACATGTCTGTGTCTTCCACTCCCAAATTTAAGTATCATGAAGGCAGATATTCACTACTGTAATATCAGTGCCTAAGATGTAACAGTACAAAATACATGGCAGGTGCTTAATAAAAAGCTCACATATGCAAATCATGAATTAGATTTTTTTTTTTTTTTTTTATGTGTTTGGAATGGAATTCTTTAACATTCTGTTTAGGTAAAGTAAACAAACCTGTGCATTTTTTTCAATCTGAGAAATTCTTCATTTTTGCTTTTCATAGAAACTCCTTTTCAACATAGATCTAACATTTGAAAGCCTCAGAAACATTGTTACTGAAAAAGTTAAAGACTTTTTGGATGAATTGGGTCAAGTAGGCAGAAACTCTAAGATGGTAATTCGCTGTTCAAGTGGCAGTTAAAAGTCATGTGATCTGAAAGGCATGATGAAGACAGAGCAGATAATGGTCTTTTCATCAGGTTAGTGAGGTAGGATAAGAGGCTTATTGAAGGCTTAATTTATATTGAATCCATCATCAGATCTAGAGTGGTAGTTGATGGATTGAGGACTTACACTGCAGCCTCCCGGGAGAGGACACAGGCAAAGTCAAGTCCTGAAAGTCCTGAGGACCCAGAGAAGCAGATTGAGATTCAGGACTGAACCTAATTTTCAGTTAGGAAAATGGAGAGCTAATCAGCTATCCATGGTAAAGGCCACCATATGGCCTGGATGAGGATAGCTGGTGTGAAAAAAAGACTGCTGCTGCTCCTCAGGTGTTCAGGTACTTGGACCCTGCAGACCATCAAGAACTTAGGAAGGCAAGACAAGGTCAACCTTATTTCAGGGCATAAGGTTTTCTTAACCTTCTGATCACAGTGAAAATTTTAATTGGAATAATACTAATAATAATATAAGCAAAAATGTTTTAATAGCTGAAAAATATCTTATCTAGCAATGGATTAAGTGAAATAAAAGCATTCCAAAACTTATGGGACTTTTAATAACATCAGTATATACTGAAAAGTTATATAATATCTGGCAGCATTTTTAATATTCTAAGTCTCTAGTAAACACTCAAAAAAATAAGTATAATCATATATAATGACATTTAAATGGTTACCAAAGACCAACAGAAAGTTAAAAACTATTCTACTAGGGATAGGTACCATATATGGCCATCATTATTTAACATTGCCTACATTTCTGACAAATTTATGCAAACACACAAAATAACTAGTATAATAAACAAAGTCTTCATCTGTTTTTAGACCTGAAAAATCCAACAGATTTTTTTATAAGTTGGGATAACTTGTAAAATTTGGTAAAGTGCTAGATATGAAAACAAGCTACAAAAACAGATTTTGTCTACTTGAGCAAATGGTACATAGAAATGAAAATGAGAATTTCAGACTAAAAAATAATATTTAGAAATGTGTGTAAATGAAAAGTATCAGGACCTATGAAGAGTATAAAATGATACTGAAATATAGAAAACAAGATCTGAACAAAGAGAAAGATATACCATATTTCTGTATTCTGTGTGCATTTCTTTCAAGATATTATATAAATTTAATCGATTATTAGGAATTTTTAATAGGTTCTCTTTTGCTGTGTTCTTTAAAAAATATAGCACCTAAATGATAGTATTCTTGGAATATGTATATGCATTGGTGTCCAAGAGGGAAAGTGACCTCTGAGAAACAGGGAGGAAAACACACTGAAAATAGCAATAGAAGTATTTGAGGTAAACCCTGCCTCACAGTATTTTAGCTGATGCAACTAAATCACCTTGGTTTTTTAATTAGGATCACAAATATTTTTCTTAAGAGATATTCTTCATTTAACTGTATGTGTAACTGATACACACTTTCAGTTTCCAGGAAATGAAATGCATTTGCCTTTATGGGAATAAGCAAATTGAGATGAATCAAGGCAATATATTCCTTCTGGATTTTTTATTTGTTATGCAAATAAAAATGCTTTCTCCTGCTAGATGTATTTGGGGTGAACTGATTATTCAGATTATCCCTCAAAGACAGCCTAGGCCACATAGGTTCAAAATTCTATCTGATGATATAGTTTAATGTTCTGATCTTGCCTTCCTCAGGTCTCAATTTGGCAGCATGGAGGAAACTTGCCCTTTTGAAAAAATATACATGCATGATATCATCTCTTCCTATTTCATCAATATATTTTTTTCCCCACAGTAAAACAGTGACATTATCTCTGAAGGATGAACTTTAGATAATGAAAAATGAAATATTTCCTGCCATATCAGTAAACAAAGGATGTCACAGTCATCAGCGCTTGAGGCCCTCCAAGGTGAGCTGGTGAACCCTGAGGGAATTCAAGAAGGAAAGAATACCTGCCATCTAGCAGCCATCAAACTGCAGCCACTCCCCACGGTGAGCCCTGAGGAAACTCAGGATGTGAAAACGCAGGACACTGGTTATTCAAGGTGTTTAGAATTTGAGCCCATGATACATAGTTTGAGTCTGGACAAGTGACATAAAATACCAGATTCCTATGACAGGTTTAAGTCAACTTGGTAAGGGAGTACTTCCCTGTATGAATCAGAGTATAAGATACAATTGACATTTACCACCACACAAAAAAAGGAATGTGGGGAATAAACTCCAACTCAAGAGACAAGACATTTAAATATATTGCAACTGACTTTTAAGAAAATTTTGAAAATACAAGGAAAATTGACTTCCAAATTAGAGATATTAATGTTTTTATACCTTAAAATTTCATTTGGCATGGATAGATTTCATAATGATGCCTAGTTCTCTAATGGTCCTTGATGAGTTCTCCATTTTCATGTTACTTCAGGAGAAAAGGAAGTTCCTAGTTTGACTTTTGCAGAGGAAAGAAAATTCAACATGTGTGTGAATCCAGCAGAGAGAGTTTTGTACTTAGTACTCAAATAAAATATTGAGAAGTGTAAAATTTAGCCACAAAAATAGGTTGATTGATGCCAAACAATTAGTTTTGATTTACTTTCCACTTAGTTTATTTGGTGTTTTGATAACTTACATATATATATATATATAACTATCATCTTGAAGCAGAAGCTATAAAATGAACATAAAAGAATGCTTGTCCATTATCTTTTTAAAATACCTTTACAAATGGAGAGATTCATTATACAATATAAATGAAATATTCGGAAGCATTCTTTTACTTTTGATAATATTCCTTCCTTTGCTCATCTCTGGTATTTTCATGCATTAATTTTTCCTAATCTCATTTTCTTTCTGAAACTCAGTTGGGAAGTTAAAATATTTTTTGAATAATTAAAGGCCTGCTCAGGACAGACTGATAGGTGATTCAACTAAGGTATGCTGAGGAAAAATATCACTGAAAAATTAATACTCCCACATAAGAGATGAAGAGCATTTAGGTCCTCGAGAATGACTTTAGTTTCTAACATAATGATATATTTTTTCAGGTTCTTGTAGTACCTTTCTCAATTTAATTTCTTGTTTATATTACACATTCACTGCCTATAGACACATCTTCCTAGTGGAATATCATCTCCTCTCCTAACAACTACATCCAACGATGCAGCAACCATAGCAAGATTGTGTAGGCTTTAAAGAAGATCTTTTTTTTGGTACCAGTTGGTGGAACCAGAGGTGAGAACAGCTGAAGGTGTTTAGAGAAAGCACGCTCACTGTGTTCCCAAGAGATGGAAAAACACTTTCTATGAGGAAACAAAGAACCAAGCCGAATTCCTTAAGAATCTCTGATGACAAAATCACATTTTCCTATTTTCTTGCCTCTTCCACTAGTACAAACTGCAAACAGAAACACATTCTTTTTCTTCATAATTAAGTAATTACAATAGTGGTTTTGTCATGTTTCATCATGTACGTGTAGGGCAATAATACATGTACATGAGATTGTTCAGTACAGAGAATATAAACCCTTGGTCACTAATACACACATGCATGTACACACACCCATTCTCCAAAGACTGAGAGATCTGTGAGGACATTGGCCATGATGAATTCTCAATTTTTTTTTTTGATAGTTCTTTTACATGGTGATTAAAAATAATCAGGACACTTTCAGTGAAAGCAACATTTCAATTACAAATTGTAATGCCTGTTTAACTACTCATGGAGAAGCTCAAACATCCTAGAAAAAGTTTTCAATTTCTTGCATGCAAGAATAGTAAACATACACATCACATGGTCAGTAAACAATCATTCAATTAGTACTAAGATTAAAAGGTAATTACTAGGTTCAATTTAAAGATGTTTTCACTATTGTTAACTAATCCCTAGCAAAGAGGCCCTGGACCTAGAACTAGTTGAATGAGTATCTTATTCTAAAATTATTGAATGTAATTCATTTTGGAATGTATCCTTATGAAACTGTACTTTAAATGCACTAGGAACTATCAGTAAAAAGTTTCCTTTAAGTTAAAAAAGAATTGGAGGCACTACCAAACGTAAAATAGCTAGCTAGTGGGAAGCAGCCGCATAGCACAGGGAGATCAGTTCTGTGCTTTGTGACCACCTAGAGGGGTGGGATAGGGAAGGTGGGAGGGAGGGAGATGCAAGAGGGAAGAGATATGGGAACATATGTATATGTATAACTGATTCACTTTGTTATAAAGCAGAAACTAACACACCATTGTAAAGCAATTATACTCCAATAAAGATGTAAAAAAAAAAAAAATTGGAGGAAAAAAATGCGGGAGACATGTCCTTGAAAATTACTCCTTTCTATTTTCTCCTGTGGATATTTTATAAAATTTAACGTCTAGTAGATACCATAGTAGATACCTAGTTATAACTGGTGATCAACATATATTTGATAAATGAATTAAGTCCAGTAGGAGGCAAAACTTAATATTCTTAATGACAGGGGCTCATTAAGGTTAATTGATACCTGAAAGTATAGTCTAAGATCTATCTAAATTAAAAATATTAGAGAAAGAAGGTACTTATTTCATAATATGGATATTTATTAAGTAACAGCCAACTGCAAGGCTGATTATTTAAAAAATGGTACCATATTGGAGGCAGAAATAAAGAATTTTTAGAGGAGGAAATCTGCCATTGTGCTAAACCAGATCACATACTGATCTCTTTAGCAGAACTCAAATTTTAAAATTATGAATCCATACTTTTTGATATTTTATTCTATAGAAAGTTAGTGTCTAAAATCCTAACCAAAACAATACTTTGTAAGGGTCAATATTAGCCTCTTTGTCAACTAAAATGCAATAAAATGCCCTGGGTAAGAGACTCTCTCCTTCAGAAATGGCCATAGTATTTTGATAAATTCCCTTCCCTTCACAATAATGATTCCTCCCGAGTTAAAAATTCCTTTCTCCTTTTTTATTAAAAGAGTGAAATGAAGTGGAGGTCAGGCGATGTGGAACACAGCTAAACAGAAAAGTTATAGCCCATTACCTAAGAGATCTGTGGCAAATATATATAGACCTAAAGGAAGGTGATAATTCCGGTAGCTCATCATGTGTCCCAAAGACAGGGAAGAGTTTCCTGGACTTCCCTGGGAGAGCTTCTGTGTGTAGGGCCAACCTTCCCCCCATCTCAGGTCCAATGGGCAACGGGCAAATAGAGCAAGAATAACCAAGCCTATGATTTTTCTATCATTGGCCCAATGATCAAATCCAGAGCAAAAAGATTTAAACTACTTACAAGGGAACACCAAGTGTGTATGTTTAAATATTTTGAATATAAATTCTCTAGGAAAAAAACACATTCATAAAACACTAAAATAAACTATACTGTTGTGTCACATGTTTGGGTTAAATATCAATCAATGAATAAATTTACAGCATGATCATATGACGGAGAACCATACTTGCAAATTAAACACTAACTTGAGCAACCTAGTTGGAAATGATCCATTGGTCTTTTTATTGATTTCGCTAATAACTTTAAGGGTATTTCATCACTTTCAGCTGTGTAAAGCAATAACAGTCTTTAAAAAATTCCTCTTGCGTGTCATAGATGCCTAGAATGTTTCCTAAAATAGATCTGTTAAGTGCTCTTATAAATTACACAAATCATTTCAGGTTTTACCAGATCTTAAAGTCATTTCAAGTTTAAGACATGAACTTAAAATAATTAAAAGGATATTAATAGTGAAGCTAGAGGTTTTAAAAAAGTGGTATTTTCCCACAAAATCAAGTTAGACATTAAATCTATAAGCAAGGTCATTTAAAGTAATTTCATATTCCAATTTAACTAAAAGCCAGTACTTTCTTCTCATTCTAGTTAGATGCACACAGCAAATACAAAAAAGATAACTACCACCCCTATAGAAATAAATATTAAACTCAGAGGCAGTTACTGAAACTAAAATTTCTCTTTATTAGTTTATATAGATTAGAGTGTGGGTTATCTAAGTATCTTCATGGAGTCAGCAGAATTCTATGTGCAAAGTAAATTCTTTGTTAACAATAAGGATTAGAAAGAGAAATAAATGATTTGGTAATTTTATCTGCAATTAAGATTATTACTTCTTTAAAATGGAGGACTGGCACAAAAGTTAAACTCTTATAACTATCTGAAACACTTTACATATCAAAATCCTCTTACTTTAATGTGATGTGTTTCTCTTATGTATTGCTAAGTTAGGAAGTAATCTTAAGCACATTTGAAAATTTGCAATTTTTCTAAAACTCAGATCATTACCATGACAGTATCAATTACATTCAAAGCATCAATGTAAGGCAAGATGTTGACTTTCATTTTTTTCTGTGAAGAAATTGTAATTATGCTGAGAGATAGATGGTCAAATATTTAAGGAGATTGGACAATTATTGAAGTAGCTGACGTGAAAAATGAGAGAAACAAAAGTTTGTTCTGCAACACAGAAGGCACAATTGAGGTGAACACTAAAATTAGTAGCAGGAAGCCTTCAAGGTTATATGATTTCATAGACGAATTTTCAGCTGCCTCAGATTTGGCATAGAGAATGAATAGTGTTATAATTTGAGTTTCTCAGACTGTAGTTTTACCAGGTAAGTTTAAATAAAGAACACTGGTAAAACTGAGTTGAAATAATATGCCTTACTAGAAAGCTGACAGGCCAAATAAAAAGCTGATTTAAAAAATCTAAAAAAAAAACTTAGATATTATAGGATTGGGTTTTTCAATCAAGCCAGAGAAGAAATATAGTGGGAATAATTGAATAAGAAAAACTGACCTAAGATATGGGATTTGAACTTGATTTCAACCATGTAGGAAGTCAGTATTATTTAAAAGAATGTATCCTTAAAGTAGTGCAAGAAGTCCAACAGATACAAGGGTATCCTGTAACTAAGACTAGTTGCTGTTGGATATTCCAGATAAAACCAGAAGTCAGCAAAAATCTTCAAAAGGATAGAAAAGTTTGATCTAGGAAATCAGCAGAAAATGAACATAAATTTACTTGGGGAAAAATGAGAGTCAGAGTGCTATAGCTTATTGTTTTTAACCTGAGTGCAAGAAGGCTATTTTACAAAAGGTGTAGACGGTTTGTGTAGAAACAGCAGCAAACAATACCATGTAAGTTTCTGTCCGCACTTTCTTGTTTTGAGGGCCCTGGGTATGCAAGAATAAACACTATATACCTAAGAGGGTAAGAGAAAGTTTCCAGTTTCGGTACAAGTCAACAAAGGGAATGTTGAAGGGAGAAGTTAGGATGAGAATTTGTTTTCCAAAATATGCAGAGGTTCCAGAGGACGTGGTGAAATGATCTGGTAATAAAAGAGGGGGTTTTGGGTGAGAGGAAAATAATGACAGACCATTCTGTGATGATAGTGTGGGAGATGATACACAACCAGAGAGGAGCTGTTTTGGGGAATCACAGATAATTGGAATAGAAAACTGGGTGGTTTTAACTGGTCACAGTATCTTCTAGATTATTAGTTAAAACAGTAGCCAGGTAGATTGGAGCACAAGTCACAGACAGTCAACACTGGCTTGTTGGGCTGCACCTCTGGTGGATATTTACTGTCTAGTAATTATGGGGACTCATCCTACCTGAAAGCAATGTGACTTGGATTCTTTGTTTTTTATAGATAATCTGTGGGGCCCTTGGTAGAGGCTCAGTGTTTAATGCCACTTGTATTCAGAATCCCAGGGTTAGAGGTGTGAAATATGTAATTTAAAAGAAAGAAAGAGAACATGTTTCACTTGTTCAACTAGAAAGAAAACATCAGTAAATTAAGTGTAGGGTTTCATTGTAAGAAATCAGAAACTACTACATTGGAATTAGAACTCAGTAATGTTAAAACTCAGATTAGAAAAAGGAGAGAAGTCTTGGCATTGTAACAGCATAATTAATTAAAGGAAGATAATAAGCCTCAGATAAGTACTTGGATATAGAAAGGAAAAACATAGCTTGATGAAAACAAATACACGTTCCATCCCCGTTGGATTCTGAACAAGTCGAGACGTTAAGTCAAAACAGGGGCAGATGGATCCAAACCTTCAACTTTATCCCTGATAGAGGACAGACTAGAGAATAGGCCTTCAGGGTTGCTTGAACCCAGAATCAGGCAGACCTACTCAGCAAGGTACAGACCAGGCTGGACCAGTGAAGCCCAGCCCAACAGGGTAGAGCTTCTGCACAAATGACTGCCTGGAGGGGTGGGGCAGGCTGGCTCTGCAGAGGAGGGTGTGAGCCAATCCTGTGTAAGCCAATAATCTCTTCTGAGATTAACAATCAGGCAAGACACAGCCCCTTATCCCCACCTGGGGGGGAAAAATGGGCGAAGGAAAAAGACAGCCTAAGAACATCCTCAGGGATCAGCTGTCCACATGGAAACTAGCAGTAGGGAAAACTTATTTTTAATACAAAGCAGTTAGAAAAAGAGATTAGAAAGGGCAGCAACTGTTGACTTTTTTCATTGAAGATTCAAATAAAAACATGTTAATTTTAAATTTCAAAAAAAGTGTTCAAAGGAAAAAAGAGCCCATTCTTATGCTATCCCTCCATTATTTTACATTCTTACCTGTTATAATTAAAACTATTTTTGTTGTCTCTTTCAGCCAAAGCTCATAAACATATGTGCATTCCAAATAAAATAGTTTTGATTATTTAATCCTATTTGTTCTTTTTCATTCCAATCTACTTATCATTAGAGTGTTCATTTTGTACTTTTATCCATTAATTCATCCTATGAATATTCAGTGCCCCTTTGTGCTGCTTAGTTTGCATTTGCAAAGTGTTGTAGATAAAGAGATTTAAAAAGTCTACATCTTCTAAAAAAGCGCTGTTAATCTGATGAAAAGCAAATCCAAATTTTGACACACACACAAAAAATAAAATAGACTTTATAAGCCAGACGCACAGGACTAAGACGCATGCTGGCTTTCTACTTCCTAGCCATGAATATTAAATAGGCCTATGTGTGCCATCATTAATTAAACCAAGGTCCTTCAATTAAATAAAATACCACATCTGCGTTATCCAATTTAGCCCTTGCTTGGCTAAAGGAAAAATTATTTTTCTGAACACATTTTACAAGAACACTTTTTACAATTATACTTCAGATTTGATGGATTGGTTGATTAATTGATGGATGGGCTTGTTTTGCTTCCTCATGAACAGGTATGTGATGGAGTGTATGCCAACATGAGATGAGGCTTACGGAGTGCTGATCTGCTGGAGTGGTACTATCACTCTCCAGTTTAGACAAATGAGTGATATACACAGAAAAAAGCATGCCCTCTTTAAACGCTGGGAAATAAACTGAGTGTTGGTAAAATAATTTTTCTTCAACAGGGAACTAAAAATTCTTACTCACATTTTATCTTAATATTGAATTATGATCCTCTAGGTCCAGGGTCCTAAATCCCTGGGCCATGGACCGACCGGTACCGGTCCCATGGCCTGTTAGGAACCAGGCCACACAGCAGGAGGTGAGCGGCGGGTGAGCGAGCGAAGCTTCATCCGTATTTATAGCCGCTCCCCATCGCTCACATTACCGCCTGAGCTCTGCCTCCTGTCCGATCAGCAACGGCATTAGATTCTCATAGAAGTGCGAACCCTACTATGCTTTGCGCATGCGAGGGATCTAAGTTGCATGCTCCTTATGAGAATCTAATGCCTGATAATCTGAGGTGGAGCTGAGGTGATGCTAGCGCTGGGGAGTGGCTGCGAATACAGATTATCATTAGCACAGAGGTTTGACTGCACAGAGACCATAATAAATCAGTTGCTTGCAGACTCATATCAGAACCCTATCAGTGAGTGACAAGTGAAAACAAGCTCAGGGTTCCCACTGATTCTGCATTATGGTGAGTTGTACAATTATTTCATTATATATTACAATGTAATAATAATAGAAATAAAGGGCACAATAAATGTAACGCACTTGAGTCATCCCAAAACCATCCCCCCAACCCTGTCTGTGGAAAAACTGTCTTCCATGAAACAGGTCCCTGGTGCTGCAAAGTTTGGGGACCGCAGCTCTAGGTAACCTAATGCCAGGCTTATGTAGCTCAAAAGATCATATAAAAATAACCATTTTATATTTTTAAGAGACTCTTTGGCTAACTTTGCTCTAAGTTGTGTGTGTAATGAACATATTACTGTAGAAGAAAGGACACAAAACCTATTATCAACTAGAAATGAAAAGGTACTATGGCAAATTACTTTCTAAGCTGCAGCATTTTCTCTTTTGTTATGTTATATTCATTTGTTAAAGCTTTACTGAAAAACAATTACTTTCTCCTTTTACTTTTACTACTCATGACTTCTATGTTAGTTTTCACCACACCTCCATTTTTTTTTTTTTTTAATATTTGAGGAACTATTAGGATTATGAGCCTCCACTAACATGGCAACAGTGTTCTGTATTCTCATCTCACCTATTATTTCAAAACTCTGTCTTTCATGACCTAAAATATCACCCAATCACATAGCTTTTAAAAATAAATAAATCTTGAATAAAATTTCATTCCTTGATGTATAGAACATAATGTATTAACTCTGTACAATTGCTACAAAAAAGCAAGAAGGTATCCAGTCAACACTTTATTTTCTAAATTCCCTTTTGTACTTAATGTGTGATTTTTAAAAACCTATTTTAGCTTTATTATATGTCCATTAATTTATGCAAAATAAAGTATTTTCAGCTTCAAATGTTAATGAAGTATTGGGTTTAAAGATCAATACACAAATTATCTTTCCTACACAAGAAAGTCCATTTAAAAGTTGCCATATTTGTTCAATAAACTATTTTTTGAAAGTCAGCATTTTAATCATAGATTATAAGTTTCTATAAAATTATACATGTATGAAAATAGGATTAGGGATCATTAAAACCTATGCAAATGTGTGATTACAGCACAACAATTATCTAAATACATATACAAATGTAGTAAAATTCCTAGTAAATATTCTAATCAACTATGTACTCAGCTGCACACCAGAGTTAGCCTTTCTTTTGTCCCCCACACATAAAAGTTCCAGAAGACTGAAGAAAATTCTCTCTCTACTAACTCAAAATATGGGTTGTCTCACAATATAAATTCCTGGCCCTCAAATATTCTCTTCTGGTAAGTTTGATTCTGAACTTTTAATTCCCTTTACTCATAAAGTTCAAGGCCGCTCATCAGCCACACAGTTCACCGGGTTGGCCCACGTATCAGCAACAACTTTTTCATACCCTGAGTAAGATCAGTATTTACTTCTGACCCTTATCCAGTAGAGACTTCTACTGGATATATATTATATTATTTAATATAAAACATTTCCACTGCCAACTCTGAATCTTGGTGTTGGTGCTATTAAGGCAGCACTAAAGCTGAACTTATATATCTTGAGGAAGAAAAGTTAACCCCTCTTGTACCACTCAACAAGGAAGCAGTAGGTCCCACTCAGCAATGAAACAGTCCCTTCATGGTGACATTGTCTGGCAAGATGCTTCTCTGTCTTGAATGACCTTTCTCACTGTCCCACTGTGCAATGTAGCTCTTGGCAGCCCAATTATCAAAGGTATCAGGCTTACAATGCTTAACAAAAGGGATAAATGCTCATGACTTTTCCCCCCAAAACATAGGAACAGCCTGTCTCGAAGTTTCTTCAAATAACATCAAGGAACAATATTTGGGGGGAAAAAAATTCTCGCTACTCTGAAATGGCAGTTTTTGTCTAAGCCATAACTTTATCAGCTATTTCTTGAGTGGCATATCCTACTTTGGTGTGTTTACTTTTATTCCACAAAAAATTAAGTTGGTTTAAAATACTATGAGTAGGCATTTAAAAAATTTTTCTTCTAAATATTAAGAATATTTTTAGGCCAGTTTTATGTTCACAGCAAAGTTGAGAGGAAGATACAGAGATTTTCCCATATAGACCCTAACCCCACACAAACAGAGCCATCCTCATTATCAACATCCCACACCACAGTGGTGCGTCTGTATGTCTCTTTAGTGAAGTCTTTGGCCTATTTTTTTGTTAGGTTGCTTGTTTTCCTATTGCTGTTAAGAGTTCTTTGTATATTTTGGATAATAAAAGTCAAGTCCCACTGACTTTCTGCCTGCCAGGTATGTTCATTTTGGATAGAAGGTGTTGAAATATCCAAAAGGATAGTGGATTCATCTATTTCTTCTTGCAGCTCTATTAGTTTTTCCCTCACATAGTTTGACACTGTTATTTGGTGCATACATATTAAGGACTGTGATGTCTCCTTGGAGAACTGGCCCATTTATCATTATGTAATGCCCTTCTTTATTGCTGACAAGTTTCCTTATTGTAAATTGGCTCTGTCTGAAATTAACATAGCTACTCTTGCAATTTATAATTACACTTAGCGTGGCATATGTCACAATCCATTTAACTGTAATCTGTGTGGGTGTCTGTGGGTGTGTCTCTGTGCCTCTGGGGGGTACGTGGGGGTGTGTGTCTCTGCACCCATGGGGGTGCCTGGGAGAGTGTGTCTGTGTCACTGGGGGTGTCTGTGGGGATGTCTGGGAGGGAATGTGTCTCTGGGGGTGTCTGGGAAGATGTGTGTCTCTGGGGGTGTCTGGGGGGGTGCCTGTGTCCCTGGAGGGGTGTGTGCCTCTGTGTCCCTGGGGGGGGCATGTCTTTGGGGGTGTAGGTGTGTGCCTGTGTGTGTGCATGCCTCTGTGTGTGTGCATGCCTCTGTGTGTGTCTCTGTGTTTCTGCGTGTCTCTCTCTGTGTCTCTGTGTGTCTGTCTCTGTGTCTCTGTGTTTCTGTGTCTGTCTGTCTCTGTCTGTGTCTGTCTCTCTGTGACTGTCTCTGTGTGTCTGTGTCTCTGCATGTCTCTGTCTCTCTGCATGTGTCTGTCTCTGCATTCTGTGTGTGTATAAAATGGGTTTCCTGTAAGCAGCATATACTTGGGTCTTGCTTACTCACTCTGACAATCCCTGTTTTTAATCGGTACATTTAGAACACTGATGTTCAAAATCATTATTGGTACAGCTAGAACACTATGTCACATATCCATTACTGTTTTCTATCTTTGTTTCTATTTTTTTCTTCTAGTCTTTTTACCTTTAGTGTTTTGGTTTTTTTTGGTTTTTTTTTTTTTTTTTTTTTTTTTTGCGGTACGCGGGCCTCTCACTGTCGTGGCCTCTCCCGTTGCGGAGCACAGGCTCCGGACGCGCAGGCTCAGTGGCCATGGCTCACGGGCCCAGCCACTCCGCGGCATGTGGGATCTTCCCGGACCGGGGCACGAACCTGTGTCCCCTGCATTGGCAGGCAGACTCTCAACCACTGCACCACCGGGGAAGCCCCTACCTTTAGCGTTTTTAAAGGGATATATATGATCCCATATTCTTTTTTAAGTATATTGTATATACATACACACACATACACATATATTTACTTTTTAAATGGTTGCCCTAGAGTTTGAAAGTACACATTTACAGCCAATCCTAGTCCACTTTCAGAAAACACTACACTACTTCAGGAGTAGTGAGGAGTACCTTAAAGTAACACCACCAAAAAAACCCCTTAATTCCTTCCTCCCATCCCTTGTAGCATTGCTGTCATTCAATTCACTTATATATTCATACCCAAGCATATATACACATATAAGATGTATACGTAAACATATATAATCAAGTACATTGCTATTATTTTGAACTTACATGTTTGATCAATAAGAAAAACAAGTGTATTTTACTTTCACTTATTCCTTCTCTGATGTTCTTCCCTTATTATAGAGATCTAAGTTTCTGACCTATATTATTTCCCTTCTCTTTAAAGGACTGCTTTTAACATTTCTTGCAAGGCAGGTCTATTGATGACAAATTCCCTCAATTTTTGTTTGTCTGAAAGACTCTCCTTCCCCTCGTTTTTGAAGGATAATTTCCAGGGTACAGATAGGTTGATGGTCTTTCTCTGACCATTTAAAATAGTTCACTCCACTCTCTTGCTTTTATGGTTTCCAAAGAGAAGTCACACTTTAATTCTCATCTGTTTCTGTATAGGTAAAGTATTCCCCCCACACCAAATCCTGGCTTTTTATTTTCTCCAGTATTTTATTTTTGATTTTCAGTAGTTAAAAAGTGATATGCCTAGGTGTAGATTTGTTGGCATTTATATGGCTTGGTTTTCTTTGATCCTCCTGGACCTGTAATTTGGTATCTGACATTAAATTAGGGAAAATTCTCAGTTATTGTTTCAAATATTTCTTCTGTTTCTCTTTTCCTTCTGGTATTTCCATTACATACATGTTACAATTTACCCATAGTCCTGGGATATTCTGTTCCTTACTTTTGGGATTTGTTTTCTTTGCTTTTCAGTATAGGAGGTCTCTAATGATGTATCTTCTAATTCAGAGCTTCTTTCATCAGTTATGTCTAGTGTGTTATTAAAACCAAAGTAATTCTTCATTGCTGTTACAGTGTTTTGCTTCTAGTAATTTTTTTTAAGGATTTCCATCTCTGTTTATACTGCCCTTTTGTTTTTGCATGCTATGTACTTTATCCATTAGAGCCCTCTATCATAGAGCAAATTAATCATAGTAGTTTTAAATGCCCTATATTGATAATTTTAACATCCCTGCCAGGTCTGGTTCTGATGCCCTACCTCTTCAAACTTTTTCAAACTTTGTTTTTTGGGAGGGGCGGTATTTTTTTTTTGCCTTTCAGTATGCCTTATAATTACTTCTTGATAGCCAGACATGATCTACTAGGTAAAAGGAACTGCGGTAAATAGGTCTTTAGTAATGGGGTGGTGAGGTGTTGGGGGAGGGGAAGCACACTATAGTTCTATGACTAGGTCTCAGTCTGTCAGCAAGTCTATGCCTCTGGTCTGAAAGCTCCACAGGTGTTTCTCATTTTTTTCCCTCCTCCCTCAGGTGTGATGACATAGCTAGAGTGGGCTGGAGTTAGGGATATTCCTTCCCCCAGTTCCATTAGACTCTGATAAAACCCAAAAAGTTAGGCTCTGGTTAGTTTCTCCTGAGGTCAGGCCTTGTTAAAGAGAACAGAGTGTTCTGGTATATTTTCAAAAGGGTTTCTTTTTTCACCCCCTGCTGGAAGCATGAGGGGTTATTTTCTGTTATTTCCTGAGAGCCTGGTGGAGCTCATGGAGGTAACCAGTGCCAGGGTAGGAAAACCTGAACTATAACTGACAAACTGCTGGTAGCTCAGTGTGGACAATTCAGTTTAAAACCCCAAGGGCACCCAGTCACAGGGGAGCCTGCACTAGTTTCTGAGGTTTATCTCCAGGAGTGCCTGCCACCAATGTTCTCACAGTAAATGTTAGATTAAAATCACCTCATGCCTCCAGCAGGGAGAGGGGGAAAGGAACCCTTTTGAAATACAGAACAACACTCTCAGCAAGTCTGAACTGAGGAGAATCTAATTAACTAGAAGAAAGCAAATATATTTAAGCTATGTTTTTATTATGATGTTTTTTTCCTGAATATATTGCCAGATGATTTTAGTTAAAATATTATACGTTTCCTAAAGTTGTTGTTTTTTAAAACCCAGTTCAGACAGAATACATGTGCCAGCTTCCCTGGGACAGCAACCGATACACTAACTCTGTTCATTTCTTCTGAGTTAACAGATAACATGGTCTTAGTAACTGAACTCAAGTACCTTTAATCTCATATACCAAAGTGAGTAATGGCTTAGATATGGATTGTTTTAGTGTCACAGAGATTACACAACTCCAGGTGAAAAATAGTGAAGGATTGTGTTCTCGTCAGCTGGCTTAATTTTTATACACAATTTTATTTGTAAAACTTTGATCCTAAATATTTCAGATTAAAAAAAATAGTGGTGGTGGGTTTATAAAAATTAAGAAAGTGAGGTTAAGGAGGAAGAAAGAATAGGGAGTATAATTTCTGAACTTCAAGACAATTTCATACAAGAAGTAGAGAAATATTAATGTTAACATGTTAAGTACAGGAAAAGTGATAGTCATTTAATTATGTTTAATAAATCTAAATGTTTTATGATAATTGACAGGAATTAAGTTTAAAAAGTTTTATGTTTCTCCCCCAGAGTAAACTAATTTTACATTTTCGTGCTCTTTAAAAACATTCATACTAAGTAACAAAATTAAAAGTTAACTTTTGATTGCTGGTCATGCTTCCCTGGTTGACAGAAATGACCTTATTGCCCAAAGAAATTTAATTACCTATCCATCTGAATAACTTACTTAGAGCACAGAATTTTGGGTTATTCAGATAGACTATAATAACGTCTAAAGGATGATGTGCTCTGATATAGAACAGCTGAAATAATGGTAACTGAAATCAGTGACCAAAAGAATTAAAGGAGAATCAAATCAGCTGAGCAGAGGTTTACTAAACATTGAGGAAGGCTATCTATTCTAAATGTATTTAGTCTTACACAGCAAAGCAATGTCTGGAAAAAAAGTTTTACCTGAGATTTTTAAGATTTTGTGTTTTTTCTACCATTTAATATGGTTTGGTGAAATAACAGCCCAGAAGGCATGAATCAGGAAACAGTCCCCAATGATTTTTCTTTTTTTCTTAGTGTATGTCAACAATGGGTGCATCTTTACACGAATTTGTGAGGAAACTAATATCTAGCTGTGCATAAATCCATGCTATTAAGACATTTTAAATGAAAAAGAGTACTTATAATTAGCACGTATGTGGTAGAAGTCAGCTTCTGAAACTACTAGAAGCTGCTAATTTAGTTCTGAAGTCTTAAAACTTAAAAGGCATGAAAAGTGCTATATATATGAGAGAATTCATCTGTTGCTACGATTTCTTTTTTTTTTTACATCTTTATTGGAGTATAATTGCTTTACAATGGTGTGTTAGTTTCTGCTTTATAACAAAGTGAATCAGTTATACATATACATATGCTCCCATATCTCTTCCCCCTTGCGTCTCCCCTACAATTTCTTTTAACCTGTCACTAAATGGCATTTTCATTTCGCATGCTTTCAACTATTCCTTATATTAAAATGACTCTGATTTCTATATTCTCTTTTGATTTCCTAAGCCAAAAATGTGCTAGACAACTAAACATCTCAACAGGCACCTTAAATTCAATAAACATAAAAGTGAAAAATAATGACCCCTAATGAACTTCATTATGATCCAGCCCTTCTGGTTTTTGATTTTTTGTGGGGTTTTTTGGAGAATAAAACAAAAAAAAGAATCAATGCCTAGTAACCTACCTACAGTAAAAATCTGGAAGTCCTTCTCCATTAAACTCCTTTCAACATTGTTGTACCCAGGCCACTTTGTAAAAACAGGAGGAAACTCCACCCAAAACTTGGTTTGAATGTGGCCACAGATGATGACACACATACACCAACAAGGTATGAAAAGATTTATGACTTACATAACTGAGCTCTCCAGGACAAGCAGAGCTGTCACGAGCAAATCCAAAATGGCATGAGAGAAGAAGGAAAGCAGACTGAGTTGAGGCTTTTATTGTGGTCAGGGGGCGGGCCTGGGTGAGGATTCCCAACAGAAGGCAGGGATTGGGCAGTTTGAATCTCCTACACGTGCTAAAGGAGGAACACCTGGGCTTCCTTATCCTAGTGCCCAGGTGAGAGGCACAGGAAGAGGCAGTGTGAGGCTTAAAAGCTATTTGCAGTCAAGTATCAAAATAGAGTTTAACCCTTTATTATAAACCTCATCCACACAATCACCAACATGTTCTTCCAATGTTACTACACAAATTTTTCTTAAAGTTTTCTTTCCTCTCTTACTATATTATTTTAGTTTTAAGTTATCCTCCTTTCCAAATATATGTGATATATTTCTGACTCATCAGATTACTGTAATTTTGTATTCAAATTCTATCCTTCACACAGAGTTTCTAGAACACAGCAAGAATTATACCTTTTTCCCCAAAGCATCACCTCCTCCAAAAACCTTTTGTCCTTAAATAAAACTAAAGGACATCTTTACCATTGTACATGCAATTTGATTGATCTATTTGTTTATTTTTCTTCTATCTTTTATCTATCATCCATCAATCTACCTCCTTCAATAAGTTCTTTAAATGGGAGCCATGTCTACTAGTTACTGTATCATGTTAATCACCTCTGTGTCTGGCAGAGGGAATGACAATAACAACTGCTGAACATGTGAACATTTGGGGCTCAGGACGACAGAGACCCCAATCATCATTGAAGGCTCCCTATCCATGGAATTACATTTCTTTGATACAATCTGAGATTTAGAATTACATTAAATAATTAGAATTATTTTAATTAAGAATGAGATCAAAGCTCAAATAATTCAAAACACATTTTCAGTCTTTATGTAATTTAGAAAATATATTTCTAGCTAATGATGAGCAGGTGATAAAGTAAGTTACACTTCTTCAATTTCTCCTTAATGTGTTTGGTGGCTTTTCCCACTGCACACTCTTAGGAAAGGGCTTCACTTCAAGATCACAGAGGCACTGCCTACTTTGAATAAAACTGCATTTGCATAAAAACTCATTAATGACCAAAATACCATATGCTAAAATTTCAGCAAATAATAGCATGTGAATAAAAATTTATTAAGTTTTCAACATAACATGTTGAAATGGAAATATTAGACAGAATAATTAAGTATATTCAGTTTTTCCCAACTTGTAATGCATCTGAACCTTTAACTTACCTGCGTATATAATAATGGATTTCAAAAGTAACTAAACAGAAACTTGAATATAACTTCATTAATTATTTTCTATTATGTTAAAGGGGAGAGACTAAAGTATTGCAGAGTACATGGAGTGGTTTGTTTTTTCAGTCTTTGTACATGAAATTCATAGTATTTAATGTATTCTTAACTTATTTGACAAGAGAATTCATATCACTAATATTTGGGAGATATTACCTAGAGCAAAAATGTGCATCTTTAGCAAGATATAATTTTGCTCTACAGTTTGATCCTAGATATTCTCCAAAACTGACAAAGCTATACACAATAAAGATTAGGAATCAAATATCTGTTTTCATTTGAGAGTAATCAGTATATAATGTAAAAGAGATAAGATCATCCGGGAATTTGCTTTAAAAGTAAAATAATTGTAGGTCAACTTTTATTTATATTTTACTAATAATAAACTATGAGTCATTATGCAATTAAAAAATTAAAAATCTTCAAATAATTGTCTTCCTGTATTTACATGCAGCAGTTTTACATGATGAGAAATACAGTGTAATTTAAACACAGCACAATGGTCTTCATATGCGTACATGGAGAGTGTTTCATAAATTTGGAAAGTCAATTTAAATCTTCATGTTTATAGTTGTACAAATGTTTTTGTGTGCCTATCTCTCCTTACTTAAGCTAATTTTCAGAGTTCTAAAATAATGTAACAAAAATAAATAGCATACTTGGCTTTCCAAAAATATCTGAATTGCCATATATATGAATTTTACTTGATAAAAAATGATTTGTTATTAAGATATGTTGATATCTTGATTTCATAGCTAAGCTGAGTAGATGAGTAACATGCTTTAATAGAAGACAGTTTCTTCAAAGGCATTTTAAAAAATGGTGTCAATTTGTAATTGTGAATCCACATAGAGAAAAATGTTAATGACTGTATGCTTGATACTGCCTTCATTTTTCATAATTCAGCGAGAAGTATATAATATACTTCTTTTATCTGAGGCAGAAAATAAAATAAAATTTGAAATTTTGAGGTAATAGATACCTACCTTAACATCATGGGTGATCATCATTGCTTCCTTCTTCCCTTCAATCACCAATATCCATAACCATGTACTTATCTAAAAACGATGCCATCTTCTTCCTGAGAGGAAGGAGATGGTACATATGGAGATGCACTTTTCCAACAAAAAATCAAGTTACTGCTAAAAAAGTGGGCCAAATGCAGGCAGGCTTTGCAACGTATCCCTCTGAGCTAATGGAGACTGTGGAAATGCTCGTCACATATGGGCCCATCATGGGTCACTGTTACAGACCTTCAGCCATACAGTAGTTGGGTACAGCTTAATACCCAATGTATAGATTAATAACTTAATTTAGGGTTATAGTTTTTGAGTGAATTTTTTTAAGTAGTAAGACTCAGCTTCTATGTTTATATTTCATTCAAACCCAGGCAGACTGTTTGTATCCTAGCAAGAAATATTTATTCTTTACCATTCCTACTAAAGTCCATTAAAACTTTCAAAAAGGCCTCAAGAAATTATATTCCTTGTCCTGAAGGAAAGGACAAAACTTCCCTATAAAGCTGTCTTGTCCTGGGCTTTTGTCTGTTGGGAGAATTTTGATTACTGATTCAATTTCATTACTAATGATCAGTCTGGTCAGATTTGCTATCTCTTCCTGATTCAGTGTTGGAAAATTATGTTTCTAGGAATTTATCTATTTCCTCTAGGTTGTGCAATTTGTTTGCATATAATAGTTTGTAGTAATCTCATATGATCCTTTGTATTTCTGTGGTGTCAGTTGTAACTTTTCCTCTTTCATTTCTGTTTTTATTGAGTTGGGTACTCTCTCTTTTTCTTCATGAGTCTGGCTAAGGTTTATCAATTTTGTTTATCTTTTCAAAGAACCAGCTCCCAGTTTCATTGATCTTTTCTGTTGCTTTTTTAGTCTGTATTTCATTTACTTCCACTATGATCTTTATTTCCTTGCTTCTACTAACTATGAGCTTTGTTTTCTTTTCTAGTTTATGTGTAAGATGAGATTTTTGAGATTTTTGTTTGTTTGCTGAGGTAGGCTTCAATAGCTATCAACTTCTCTTTCAGATGCAGATAATATAACCCTGTCCCATGCTCAGCATTAAACTTGAAACTTGAATTATTAAGCCATATCAAAGTTGAAACAGAAACTATGGTTTCTTACTCTGATTAGGTATCGTATGTGAATATGGTAATACTGTATTTAGAATACACTTTCTTGTCTTTTCAGACGTTCTAGTTTACTAACTGTAGATGGTTAGAGTACATGTTCTACTCTGAAAATTTACCACTTGCATCTTGTGTTTGGAAGGGATACAGTAAATTTTAAAACTCCTAAAAATTTTTCTCATAGACGCATGAGAATGTTTTAATAGTATTTCATAATATTTATCATTTCAACTTTTAATTTAGTAAAAACAACTATATAACTTACATTTTATTTGAATGCAGAATGTCATGTTTTAGAAAAGCAAACAGTTCACTACTGAGAATATTTGGTGAGATTATTAAATTTCTTTCATTTGTCATTTAATTTACCACTAGATGGATAGAGTCAGGAGTAATATTATAGGTATTAAAACTCCAAACTTGTAGGAGAAATAGAGGTTACACTACAAACAGAAGTTGTCACTGGTACTGGCCTCACAGTCATGCTGAGAGTTTTAAAATACATCAGCATCAGTGTATCACACTAAAGGAACATGAGATAAATTTGATTCTTTTGCTTTGAAAGGTTTATTCCTTTAATCCTGAAACTACTTTCCAATTTTTTAAAAAATAGGTGCGCTTTGTTAATATTTTTAGCTTCTACAGCCATATTGGGTGATTATCCAGGGTTAATTGGGTTATGAGTGACTGATTATTTTGGTCTCTCCATTAGGCAACCTAAAAGGTATACTATCAATTTCTGACTTTGAATCACGCATGAAAAAGACCAGTACTAGCTAAGAAGTACTTAATGCAGAAGACAGAAGTGGAGATTCAACAGTCCCTTACAATTCCAGTCCAAGTGTCTACTGAATTAGAGAAAAATCTTCAAAACAGAACACATAAATGTATCAAATTTTTAATTTTCTATTGATTATATACAATTATGTTTATTCTTGAATATAAAGTCATTTAGTTGTAGACTATAAAGACTTTAAATATTCATGCTTTGAAAATAAATGTCATTTGCCTGGGATGTTTCAATTATTTTCTCAAAACTTCAGATCTTTTATATGCAGGTATTTCAAGTAGGTCTCAAGCCATTTTATGAAAGCAAGTATTCATGTTTGATTAAAAATGTATGAAGGGCTTCCCTGGTGGTGCAGTGGTTGAGAGTCCGCCTGCCGATGCAGGGGACACGGGTTCGTGCCCCGGTCTGGGAGGATCCCACATGCCGTGGAGCGGCTGGGCCCGTGAGCCATGGCTGCTGAGCCTGCACATCCGGAGCCTGTGCTCCGCAACGGGAGAGGCCACAGTAGTGCGAGGCCCACGTACCGCAAAATAAATAAATACATACATAAATAAAAATGTATGAATATTTAAGTGCATAATATTATATTGAAACTGAAGTAATTTTAACAGATGTAAACTTGCCACCAATGGAATGTGAAAATCCCAACAGAATATGTGATTGCAGCTTAAAATCTAGAAGTTTATTTGGATATTATAATTGGCATTTCATGGACTGAAGTAACATGATTATGCAGTGTGGCTTAAAGGTAGTCTATAATAAAATAAGGGTTAACATTCTTTTCATTTTCTTTCTGAAAGTTTAAAAATTCATATTTCATTGGTATGTCATGTATTACTTAGAAGCAAACTATTTCTTTTATACAGCAAAAATGCAACTTTGACTAGCTTCATTATTCTTCCTTGAAATTAAAACAGTCTTCCTGTGATAAAACTATACCAAGTTGTTATGAAGATATATTGTGTTTCAGAACCTAGCAAACTTAAATAGAATTGAAGTTTTTTATGCATGTGAAGGTGTACATTTGGAAAAAAATGCTACATTTTGCAATAATAACTATCTTGTATTTCCTTTTATATGATATGCTTGAATGTAGAATTAGACAATGAAAGAGTTACAATATAACCTGTCAATTATTTTATAATGTATAATCTCAAATGTTTCCATAAAATAGACTAAATATAAATTATGTATCTATGTGTACTTTTGTGATCGGTATGTACTAAGGATGAATTAGCATGTTATTGTCTTGAAGTGTTAACTAACAAAATGGATTTGTAAACTTATATAAATATTTTCTAGCTCGTGTTGGCAAATTTTACTTAAAAAAAATATTTTCCAAACTCAACTTAACTTTAGTAGCCATTGGCCAAAAAAAAAAGTGGAAATCTCAACAAAATAAATAAGCCCCATGTGTCAAAAAATAACATAGAAGTTATCACTGCCCCCCCAAAAAACGCTGGAAATACTAGATGACTTTTAGGAATGAAATAAGGAAAGCTATGGTACCTATTGCCCACCAGCTTACTGAAGTATTATTTGATAAAGCACTGAAAAGTAAGATAGCAGAATTTATCCTACAGTATACTAAGGACTGATATGAGTTAATTCTAGTCAGATTGAATCAATATTCTTATGTCAGACTAAATTAGACCCTGCTGTAAGAAATACCCAGGATAAAACTAAGGGTCACGTACAAAACCAACACACCGAAACTACAAAACATTTTTGAGAACAGTTAACAGAAAACTAAATAAGTGGAGGAATATTCTTTGTTTGGAACATTTCACATTTTAAAGATGTCAATCCTGTTAACACATTCTCTGCCAAAATACCAATAGTGCGCACTCGCTCTGATTAAAATAGCAAAATCAACTTTGAAAGAGCATAAAGATGCATGATTTCATCTACCAGTTATGAAGAGCTACTAAAAGAAAAACCCTCAAAAAATCTACAGAAACCAAGAGAGGGTGGTATAGATGCTAGGGTAGCAGATTGGAACAGAATGGAGAGTCTCAAAACCAACCTACATATACAGTTAACTGATAACATTTCAGTGTAGTGAGGAGAAGATGGTCTCTGCAATAAATTATGTTGGGTTAACTAATTGTGAATATCGAAAAATTAAATATTATTTTACCTGACACACAAATATTAATTCTTAATGAACTGTATATTAAACTATGAAAGTTAACAAATTACTTAAAAATAATAAAATATTTCTATTAACTTGTAAGCAAAGATTTTTTAAACAGGACACAAAAGTGCTAATCATAAAGAAAATATATTGATAAATTTGACAAGATTACAAGTTTTTTATTCAAAAAGAAACTATAAGAGAATGAAAAGGCAAACGATAGAGTGAGAGACAATATTATAATATATATATATATATCAAAAAAAGGCCTGTATACTTTTAAAATTAAAAGTAAGAAAATAAGTAAGGGGCTTCCCTGGTGGCGCAGTGGTTGAGAATCCGCCTGCCAATGCAGGGGACACGGGTTCGAGCCCTGGTCTGGGAGGATCCCACATGCCGCGGCGCAACTGGGCCCGTGAGCCACAACTACTGAGCCTGCGCGTCTGGAGCCTGTGCTCCGCAACAAGAGAGGCCACGATAGTGAGAGGCCCGCGCACCGCGATGAAGAGTGGCCCCTGCTTGCCACAACTAGAGAAAGTCCTCGCACAGAAACGAAGACCCAACACAGCGAAAATAAACAAATTAATTAATAAACTCCTACCCCCAACATCTTCTTAAAAAAAAAAAAAATAAGAATTGGGTAGGCTCTATCTGAAGTATCCCCAAATAGCAGGTAAATATGTGAAGATGTGTTTAAATTCACTAATAATTACGGAAATATAAATTAAAACCTCAATTCAGCATCACTACAGCCCATTTGAGTGGTTAAAGTGAGAAATACAGACAATACTACACGTTGATGAGAATATGGTAAAAATAGAATTCTTATACACAGCTGATGGAAGGGTAACTTGACATATATCCTTTACAGAACCATTTAGCAATAATTAACCCAGACCAAACATCTGCAAACAAAATGGTACAGTATCTCCACCTTAAGGTGGCAATATATTCATGAGCACACTAAAACACATGTTGAAGATATTCATAGTAGCACTAAACCTAATAGCCAAAAAATGTAGAAGTAAAATCACGTGTCCATTGAGAAGTATTTAGATAAATGTAACTGAGATATATTCATACTTTATACAGCAATTAAAACGAGCAAATTATATCAGTACACAACAAAGTGGATAGGTATGAAAAACACAGCATTACAAGCAAGAAGCCAGTCATAAAAGAATATAGATTATATAATTCCTTTTATCAAAAATTAAATAACAAGGAAAATTATTAAGAATCAGGATAGTAGTTATACTGGAGCGAACAGCAACCAGAAGGAGAAACAAACGGGGCCTTTGAGGGTGTGCTTAAGTTCTATCTCTTTATCTGTGTGCTGGTTTTATGGGTTTATTCAGTATATAAAAATTGAGATGCACAAATTTGTTTTTTAAAATTTTCTCCTGGTATACTAATATACTGATAAAACTTTGCTTAAAAGATAATACAAATGTCTACTGGTTGTTAATAAATATACAACTCCATTATTATACTCTATACAGGGCTTTAAGTGAAACATGAAAAGTATTAATAACGGCAGTAAAAAGCTGTGTCAAGGCCTCTGAGTGCTGAGATGAAATCTTATAGCTTTGAGTAAAGATATTAAAAAGAAAACAATATTGCAAAAACGTATTGTTTTCAAATCAAGAAGTGAAAAAAAAAGTAATAAGAAAATAAGCCTGAAGAAAATAGAAAATAGCAAGGAAACAGTAAACAGGGACAAGAATGCTTCCACCTTCTCTGTGTATGTGGTGGTTTTTTTTAACATTTATTTTTTCCTTCCAGTTTTCTTGAGATATGATTGACATACAGCACTGTATAAGTTTAAGGTGTACAGCATAATGGTTTGACTTACTTACATCACGGAATGATTACCACAATGAACAATAGGTTCAGTGAATATTCATCATCTCATGTAGATGCAGAATTAAGGAAAAACTCTTCCTTGTGATGAGAACTCTCAGGATTTACTCTCTTAACAATGTGCATAGATAATGTAGAGCAGTGTTAGTTATCTTTATCAGGTTGTACATTGCATCCCTCGTACTTATTTGCCTATAACTGTAAGTTTGTACCTTCTGACCACAGAAAGTACAAAGAATAAGGTACCTTCTGTACCTTATTCTCTCTCCCTCCACCCCCTGCCTCTGATAGCCACAAATCTGCTCTCTATGAATCTGTTTGTTTTTGATGTATAATTGACCTAAAACACTATGTTAGTTCCTGGTGCACAACAAAGTGATTTAATATTTTATATATTATAAAATGATCAACAGGATAAATCTAGTTACCATCTGTCACCATACAAAGATATTACATTATTTTGATTATATTCCCCACACTGTACGTTTCATACCCATGACTCATTTATTTTGTAACTGGAAGTTTGTACCTCTTAATCTGTCACCTATTTCTCTGTTTATGTTTTTTTTTAATAATTAAAATACATGAAACAAATATGGTGTAGTATTGAAACTGGCTATATCTGAGGAGTGGATTTATAGATGCCCTTTTTAATAGTTTTTTAATGTTTTTTTATTTAATATCTTTTTTTTTTGTTTTTTGGGTTTTTTGGCCATGTGGTGCGGCATGCAGGATCTTAGTTCCGACCAGGGATCAAACCCATGCCCCCTACGGTGGAAGCGCAGAGTCCTAACCACTGTACCACCATAGAATTCCCTTAATATTTTTCCTTGTGTGTCTTTGAAATGTCTTATAATAAATTATTAGATGAATAAAAATGTAGATTTGGCTTAGCTCTCTATCATAAATCATAAACATTTCTGCTGAATTTTTCTGTCATTCAATCAAACGACGTAAGGACTTTCTCTCCACTAAAATGTTTTAAATACAGAAAATTTTTACGCTTCAGAATTACACACCTTTAAGTTTATATAGACATCATGGAATGACAAATATTTTTAAATGGTCACAGGAGTCAGGGAAACATAGTTACTATGGGGAGAGTGCCAGCTCATAAATTGTACTTATTGTTCAAATGTCTCTGAAGTCATGATTAACTGCATGCGTTTTTCACCTAGAGCTAAAATTTTGCTCCCTACACCAAGATCAAAATGTTAATGTGCTTTCTATCTTATGTAACAGTAGCTCTGTCTGTTTTCTCCTGAAAGCAGCTTATGCAGCTTAGAATTAAAGGTGCCTTGGAACTTTTCAAAACATAAATTAAAACCTGAAGCTATACTTATGCTCCAACGATAACTTTGAATAAAATGTCTCTTTAACCTCAAACATCTGAGTAACTCTGATGTAAATTTCCCCATTTTCATTATTTTTCTGCACTTCAGGCTCAACTTTGAAAGTAAATTTTTGTTCTAGCATGCACATTCAATCTAGTCCAGATGGAAGTTGATACACACATATATAATACAAATGAATGCTTCATGTGTGCATGTGCATCTATATCTATCTATCTTCCCACCTACCTACCTATCTGCATGTCATACTTCTAAAATTAGCATTGTTTCAATTTGTTTGGTCCTATCTACTTTGAAATATCTAATAAAATTAAAAGAATGTGAGATTTTAAAATGTACTAAGAGATGCATTTTCTAAAATTTTAAGATAATTTATAACTATTTCTTATGCTTTCTATTTTTTCTATCTATATTATATACTTTGTTCAGAATTCCACCATATGTGGTAAAAAATGGCAATAATCACCTAATTCATCTTCCTATTTCCAAACATAACTCATCAAATCCATTATCTACCTATCTATAACAAGTATCTTTTAAAGAATAATTTAATTATTTGATAAATACATTGTCCCAATAGATAAAGTCCAAAGTCTCTTCCATAACACACAAAATCTGCCACTCATTTAACACCCTCAACTAACCTGTTCCCTTCTTGCTTAATCATCATCAGTAATAAAGAAAAAGTGCTTTCTCATTTACACAATCTAATTTCACTCTTCTGTGTCTTTCTTTATGCTTCCTACATGAATGACCATGTTCCTTTTTACCATAGTTTTTATTTTTCATTTTATTCTTAAGTTCTTACCTGTTTCTAAAAAGCCTAGCCATATCCAATCCGTGTATTTTTTTCCAAATACATCCTTCACTCAGCTCAGATTGCCTCTCATCTGTTCTCTGTAATACCCTACATTTCTATATACTTGTCACTATCTCCGAAGGGTAGATAATTTATATATATCCCAGTTATTAAATATACAAATAACAGCATACAAATATATTCACATACATATGTACATATATACAATATTATAAACATATATGCACATATGTATGTGTATATATAACTGCACATAAATGTATACACATATCTACATGAATATATAATTTTAAATGCTTCAATATTAATGTGTGGTGGTTTTATTACCCATTTAAATGCCACTGAGGCCACACTGTCTCTGTTTAGCTATATAATAGAGAGGATAGATTTGAACCCAAGAATACCTGAGCTAAATAAGCTAGTGCTTATTTCACAATGCTACATGTTTCTAATTGATGTATCAGAATTAAATGAAGTGAATCATCATAAGATAAATGGCTCAGTATCATATTTTAAACAAGAAATTTGTTTTTCAATTTTTTTCCTCTGAAAGTATTTTAATATCCAAAATACATAATTATTATACATTCCAAAAATTATTAAATATGTCATTATGCTTAAATTATTTAAACTGATATACAATTATGGAGTTGGCAGATAATATCCATAATCTTAGTGAAAGAGTTCAAACATATTACTAAAATTGAATACAATTAGAAATAAAGAAGCTGATTTCTAAATATGAAAGATATTTTTTTACTTCAAAAATTTTCTATGTAAAATGTATAGATCCATGAATGAAGCAATTAATTCATATATCCAAAATTATACCAGAGTACTGTAAAAACATTTACTATTTGTAAAAGGAACTAAATTAACTTTTCTTTATATTGACATCCATTACATCATCAGGTTTTCTTCCATATGCATAAAACATAATTTGGTGTCATAAATCTAGACACAGCCAAAAATACAAGCGCCCATATAACATCCTACTTATGCAAATAGTGCATCTGTTGTTGTATAAGGAGGCCAAATACTTTCTCCAACTAGACTCAGAAATTCATAATACAGGAAAGATAAAATCAAAGATAAAACCAAATTCTATTAGAAATATTTAAAATGGTAATACATTCATACAATATCATTATGTGCATTAAGTCACTTTAAATTTCATAGGATATTTGGACATTAAATCATACTTTCATAATCCAATACCCATTGTTCCCAACGAAGAAAAGTTTCCTTTGCATTTTAATCAGTATAACTGTTACTTCTCAAACTATTTTACATTATCATACTAACAATTTCTTTTCTGGTTAATATTAAAATCTTCCCAATAGTCATCTATAACAGGAGGTTAAAGCAAGGGTAAAGTAACATGACATTTTTCTTAAATTTAAATATTATATAGAATCATTTTCTCTGTATAAGGAAATATTGCTTGTATACTCATGCTTTTATTTGCATTAATAATATGTATGACTTAAACATAAATAATGCTTTTTAGTTTTAGAAACATGTTTACATAACTTTTTTTTTTTTTTTGGTTTCTCCACAGGGCATGCAGGATCTTAAGTTCCCTGACCAGGGATCAAACCCGCGCCCGATGCAGTGGAAGTGTGGAATCTTAACCACTGGACTGCCAGGGAATATATTAAAAAGTTTAGCTCCAGGCCCAGATCTTATGTGTGATCTTTCAGTTCTGACTGTAGGCCATCACAAGGCTTCATCTGGCAAGTCTCAAAGGGGAAATTAGCCCTCTGTGCACCAGACTGAGTGCACATCTAAGGCATTACAGTTTTCTGGAGAGAGATGTAAACCCAGATCCACTGGCCTCCTCTGAGTCCCTCCCTGGCCAGCCATGCTCTGAAGCCTGTTTCTATTCTTAGCCCAGGTGCCTTCATTCAGAGGCCTCCTGGTGGAGGGGAAGGAAGTTTAGGCTGAAGCACTGTTCAGGAGCTCCTGCTTAGACCTCCTTTTGGGGTAGGGGAGCCTTGACTAAGATACTTCTCCACTCCAACTCAGTACTTTTCTACTCCTAGCCCTTCCCTCTCTCCCACCCCCAAGCTCCCTGGGTCCACAAAATGTCAGGAGTCTTTTATTCAAGTCTTCTCAGCAGTGAGAGTATTACCCCCACTTGTGCTATGTGTCATCAGACTGACACTTCCCAATACCAGTCCAGGGGAAAAATAGAACATTCCTGCCTCTCTTTTTGGCTTCCTGCCTACTCTGTTGCGGTAAATGAATAAAGGCTTGATTCTCACTTTCAGTTTGGCTCCTTGTCCTAACTGACCACTTCTACACCCAGCAGTTCAAAACTTAATCTTATGTTTCTCCCAACCACTCTGTGAAGACAGTTGATCAACTATTAATCCCAATGTATCAAAGAGAAAATCTGATACTCATGTAGAAAATTACATGCTTTAAATATAAGACATGTTTTACTGAATTCTGCCAATGACATTTAAGATTTGCTAAATGTGCATTGCTACTAGGTTTGTGCTTCACTAAATACATTTGAATTTATTATCTCATATTTAATAAGAACTGAGTGATGTTAGGTATTACTCACAGGAGAAACAAAATCTAATACTTATGTTGCCCATGGATAGAGCTCAATACAAAAGTAATGATCTCCAGAATATACAATTTATGGAACAATTACTGATACTGACCTCTCTTTATGAAGTGATTTGTATTTTATTCTAAAGACGTTTCTGAGCCTATCTATTGCAATTGTTTTTTCTCCTAAGGGTATGATGCACTTGCATCAATATCAGTGACCAGAGATTCACTATAAATAATCTATAATGATGAGGCAGGGGAAAAGGATGTAATTAGAAGGATTCATGACAAGGGGTTCTCTTCCACCTCCCACTAGGGTGTCCTGCCACATACTGTCACCAACGTTTTAGAACACTGATAAAACAAATAAAAACAAAATCAACAACAACAAAAAGAAGTGAAAGCCAAGCACTCTGAACCCCTTCTCAAAAGTATATTTTTTAAATGTTTATTTTGTATAGTAATAAATAGTAATACATTTCTTGTTTCCAAACTTAAAATTCTCAAAACAATACACTGTAAAAGTCTAGTTTCTATCCTTGTGCCCCAAATAAGTAGTCCTGAATCTAAACGCAGATAAAAAAAAATAGTGTCTTGAAGAAAATTCTGAAAATACTGTATGCATATTCAAAACAACACATATATTCTGTTTTTCTGCATTTTTTACACTAATGGCATTATAGTATTAACAATATTCAGTAATTTACTTTCTTATATTTACATCTATTTCATATATTTATGTCTGTATTCTTAGTGGTCAATTCATACCAGTGCATATGCCCATTCCTCATTCACATTTCAGCTACAAAGAAACTTGACTGACATAACATATTTACCCAGCAATAAATGGATGAGCATCTTGTTTCAACATTATTTTGCCATCAGATATAATGGTGCAATCAGCAATAGTGCAATAAATAACCCTGCATATATTATTTTTTGTATGTACAAATATATCTGTAGAATCAACTACTTGAATGAAAATTACCAGGGAAAATGACTGTAGAATGGCATCTTTGAAAAATATAGTTTTAAAGTGATTTCTTTGCTATTAATTACTTAATGTCTGTGACAACCACTAGAATATTAGCTCTGTAACTCTGTCTCTGATAAAATTTAGTGCCACTCCAAAGTGTAATAACACTGTTTTGCATCGTGTCCTTGTGGCTGTTATTGAATGAATGAATTCTATGGACATTATGAAATGACAGGTTGCTTATCTAAGAGCTGCCTATATATCCTTAAGCTACATACTCTCTCTCTGGAACACTTGGCATCATTAACTATTTTTTCCATTTTGAAACATTTTATACTATTGGCTTCTTTTGGCTCACCACTCTCTCCTAGCTTATACCTTTATACTATTGGCTTAACCTCTTATGCTACTGGCTTCTCTTTTACATTTTTTTGCTGTTGTTCTCTGGGCCTTGTTCAAATACCTAAATGTATTTGTTGGAGTGCCTCATGGACTCATCTATACTTATCTAAATAATCTCATCTGGTCCTCTGTTTATACTTACCATGCTGTGCCTTCCCACAGACATACCTTCAGCACTGATCTTTAGATGTTCACGTTAAACTGCCTTCCTGGATGCTTGAAAACATCCCAGTTTTAAATGCATCACACCACCACTACCCACTCTGTTGCAAATGCATGTCTAGGCCAAAATTCTCTCTTAGCTATATTATTCATTAGGCTCCTAACTTTTCTTGAATCTTGTTCCCCTAAAAATCCATTCTTCCCACAGCAGACACAGTGATCACTTACCATGCTAATGCAGGTACTGTCACTTCTCTTCTTCAAGCCATGGAGTGGCTGCTCATTGTTCTTGCTTTCCTTTCTTATGTCATCCACTCTTCTTCCTGATCATCATTCTCTGTCAGGCACAATGGTCACCTTTACATTCTACTATTCATTTGTCAAATATTTATTTAACAACTATTATGTGTCAGTCTTTACCTTCACTGACAGGAACACTGCTGATAAAAAATGGGAGGTAGTCAAAAGGTACAAACTTCTGGCTATAAATAAATAAGTCATGAGGATGTAATGTACACCTGTGACTATAGTTAACAATAGCATATTGTGTATTTGAAAGTTGCTATGAGAGTAGATCTTAAAAGTTCTCATCACAATGAAGCAAACAATTGTAATTATGTATGGTAATGAATGTAGCTAGACTGTGCTGATCATTTCATAATATATACAAATAATGAATCATTATGTTGTACACCTGTGACTAATATAACATTATGTCAATTATATCTCAATTAGAATTTTTTTAAATGGAAAAATCCCTGTTTTTATAAAGCTTAATTATTTTTGGAGGAAAACAGGAAATAAAACACAAATAAATACATAATATGGCAGTGGTAGAAAGTACTAAGAATGAGGAAAAAATAAACAGGTTAAGGTTAAGGGTCATAAAGTGATGAGAGATGCAGTATTTACAATAGGGTTGCTAGTAAAAGCCATAGCTATAACTGAGGAACAGTATGGTAGGATGAAAGAGGAGCATTTACAAAGGACCTGAAGCAGGAACATTTTCTGTGCATTGAAAGAAGAATGTGACCAATGTGGCTGGAATGGTATAGGTGAGTGAGCAAGGAGAAGGAATTGAGGATAGTTTATCAGGAGGGTAAGATTATGTAGAGCCTTGTTTGATAAGAAAGTTCTTTGGCTTTCATTGTGAGAGTAGAACCACAGAGATATGACATGATCTAACTTCAGTTTTGGAAAGATCACTCTCAGGGTAATGTGGAAATACAGTGGGTGGATATGGAAACAAGGATAAAAAGAGGGAGACTTTTTGGAGGCCAATGCAAAAATCTAAGTAAAGGTGATGGTGCCATGAACACAGGCTAAACAGTGGAGTTATTCAAAAGTTATCTGATTCAGAATGCATTTCAAACTAGATTTGCTAAAGAATTTCATGTGAAAGATGAAATAGAGGCATCCAGGATGGAACTGTGCATTTTTTTTGTTGTTTGTTTTTAGCTTAAGCAATTAGAAGATGCAGCAAATTGACCAATTTTAGAAAAAGTAGCTATTGGGGGGGTGGAGTCTTGCCATGTTCACAGGTCAGTTATCTGAGGTGGATCCAGAAAAGGGGAGAAAGGGCCGGTGCCCCTCATCTCTGCCCGCGCTGGGCCTGTGGCAGGCTCTTGGTGCTCCAGCCAGGCGTCAGGGCTGTGCCACTGAGGTGGGAGAGCCAAGTTCAGGACACTGGTCCACAAGAGACCTCCCAGCTCCATGTAATATCAAATGGCGAAAGCCTCCCAGAGATCTCCATCTCAACACCAAGACCCAGCTCCACTCAACGACCAGCAAGCTACAGTGATGGACACCCTATGCCAAACAACTAGCAAGACAGGAACACAACCCCACCTATTAGCAGAGAGGCTGCCTAAAATCATAATAAGGCCACAGGCACCCCAAAACACACCACCAGACGTGGACCTGCCCACCAGAAAGACAAGATCCAGCCTCAACCACCAGAACACAGGCACTAGTCCCCTCCACCAGGAAGCATACACAACCCAGTGAACCAACCTTAGCCACTGGGGACAGACACCAAAAACAACGGGAACTACGAACCTGAAGCCTGCAAAAAGGAGACCCCAAACACAGTAAGATAAGCAAAATGAGAAGACAGAAAAACACACAGCAGATGAAGGAGCAAGATAAAAACCCACCAGAACTAACAAATGAAGAGGAGATAGGCAGTCTACCTGAAAAGGAATTCAGAATAATGATAGTAAAGATGATCCAAAATCTTGGAAATAGAATGGAGAAAATACAGAAAAGGGGAGAAAGAAACATCCAGTGAGGTTGGAGGATGGAGTTAGAAACTATTTCAAGGAGGGAATGATCAGCGCTGTCAAATGCTGCCAAAAGTTCAGGAAGATGAGGAAGAAAGAGTGAATATTGGATTAGGCAATATAAAGGCTTTGATGACCTTGAGAATGGCCTTTTTTGTGGAATTATGGGTATATTAGCCTGATTAAAGTGCGTTCAATGAGCAATTAGAGGAGTGCAAGTGAAGACACTTGCATAGACAACTCTTTCCAGGTTTTTAGTGTAAAAGAAAAAAAAACCCATAGTTTCTACAGTGATTGAGATCAAGAAAATATTGTTTTAATTGAGATGGGGATAATATAGCATATGTGGATAACAATGGGAATGATCCAGTAGAAAGTGAAATTTTAAAGCACAATGTGACACTGCAAGAAAGAGCGGTGGCAGATGCAATTAAGAATGGATGGGCTTCCAGGGTACTTTCAGTTCTTTCAGTTTCTGCTCTGGCTAATTTGAGGTTCTATTTTTAGTGTATAAACATTTAAGATTGTTATTTCTCCTTGGTGAAGAGACCCTTTTATCAATATATAATATCTTCTTTTTTCCCTGGTAATTTTCTTTGCTTTGAGATTTACTTCTGATAGTAATATAGCTACTCAAGCCTTCCTTGATTAGCTTTTGCAGAGTATAATTTTTTTCTATCTGTTTGACCTTAAACTATCTATATCATTATTTTTGAAGTGAGTTTCTTATAGACAGCATATAGTTGGGTCATATTTTCTTAATACGCTTTGACAATCTATGTCTTTCAATAGATGTTTTAAAATAATTTACACAAATGTAATTATTGATTGATTTGGACTTTTTTTTTTTTTTTGGCTGCACCACACACTATGTGGGATCCTAGTTCCCTAACCAGGGATTGAAACTGCACTCCCTGCATTGGAAGCATGCAATTTTAACCACTGGACTGCCAGGGAAGTCCCTGGACTACTATTTTTTGTTATTGGTGTTCTTTCTTTTCTGTTCCTTTGTTTTCCCTTTTCTGTTTTATTTTGGGTTATTTGAATATTATGTTCCAGCTTAATTTATCATTTGTAATTTTGCACATATCTCTTTGTATAATTTTTTTAGTTGTTATCCTAGGACTTCAAATGCATACAGACGATTTAAAATCAACATTTTTCTACTTCAAGTGAAATTATATACATATATATATACACACACACATATATATAAACTATACATATATACTATGAATATATTCTCCTCTAGAGTTCTTAAAGCATGTTTAGCAATTGAAGCGTGTGTATGTATATAAATAACATACATATATGTGTGTGTATATATATATTATATAATTGCCAAACATTTGCAAATACTGACTTAAATATGTATCATTTCTGCTGCTCATCCTTCCTTCCTGATATTCCAGTCTTCTAGGTTTCCTTCTGGTATCATTTCCTTTCTTTCTGAAAAACTTTCTTTAGTAACAATTTTAGAGCTTATTTGCTGGTTATGAATTTTTTAGTTTTTCTTCATCTGAGAATGTATTTTCACTGGCTATAGAATTTAGCATTGACAGTTCTTTTCTCTCAATACTTTAAATATGTTGTGCAACTCCATGGTTTCTGATGAGAAATCTCTAATTATCTGAATTATCGTTACCCCAAAGGTAATACTTTCTCTCTCTGCTGCCAGGGCAGTTACCAATGCCATGGCACTGTCTATGATCTGGGGCATGAGGAAACAGAAAAAGGTAGAAGAAAAAAAAGTTACAGGGGTTTTTCTCGACTCACTCTGAGCTTTAGAAGTTGAGTTTCCTGCTCCTTAAGCCAGAAGTAGAAAGCTTCTCCTGGAGCTCTCTGTCTGCACCATCACATTCTACCCAGGTTTCCAGCTAAGCTAAGTCCACATGAGGGGGCTAGAGGCATCAGAGAGGAAAATAAAAAATAAGATCACGTAGCTTCAATGGTGCTTTGAATCTGGTCAGGCAGTTTCTGTTTACTTTTCAATCCTCAAATACTTTCCCCATGCGTTCTGTCTAGATCTCATTGTTGCATTCCACAGGAGAGTCAGGGTGGCATATGTGGACACCATACTACCTGGATAGAATCCTAAGGAAATTTCTTATGTTTGCACCTAGGATTAAGGAAATAAAGGATGTACAGGAATAATTTAAATGGAAAATGAAAGCAAAGAAAGTTTTCTTGTTTCCACCTTATTGTTTTCTTCTACATTTCAGTTAATACATAGACTATTTCAATACACCAAGTGTACCTATTTTATATCTGCTATCATATGCACTGCTTCTCCCATCTTGTACACAGGTATATTATGCTTTGTACCAGTCTTTTTTTTTTTTTTTGCGGTATGCGGGCCTCTCACTGCTGTGGCCTCTCCCATTGCGGAGCACAGGCTCCAGACGCGCAGGCTCAGCGGCCATGGCTCACGGGCCCAGCCGCTCCGCAGAATGTGGGATCTTCCCAGACTGGGGCATGAACCCGTGTCCCCTGCATCAGCAGGTGGAATCTCAACCACTGCGCCACCAGGGAAGCCCCTGTACCAGTCTTTATCCTAACCAAGAGACATTGATTTGAAACGATTCTGTTATCCAACCTACCCAACCTACTCTGGGAATGATTTGATCAATATGTCTGTGGTTTGTATGTCCAAAGCCATTGTAAAAAAGTTTGAACTTATAAAAAAAACATGATGGATAAATGTCTTGGGATATGTTCACATGTCTGAGTCAATTTGTAAGAATATTAGGTCTGTCTAAAATGCTTCTGAGTCAAATAACTGAAAGAGGATATGTCACCAAAACCCTGTAATGGAGTTTCCCTACACTGACCACTACTCAAATCCCAGTTCCTCTATCAGTCATCATAGTCATTCTCATGCAATGGTTTCATTTTCTGTGAAAATCACAAATACAATCACTCAAAAATATCTGCAGTCACTACACTACGAGGTTGTAGACAATTTGGAGCAACTGTCTTATAAAACTGATGAATGTTAAAATGTCCTTTGTGTTAGTTACAGGATGTGCTTACAAGTGAAATTACAGCCATTGGAATAGCTGATAGTTTCAAGAAATAAAATCACCCATTTCACAATATTTTCACAACTAGAAACCAAAGAACACAATTTTGTGATGTGAGGTGTAATGAAAAACATGTTATCATCAATTCAAACTATTTATATTTTTATATATAAAGTGAAAGCCTGTAACTTTAACTCTAACAGTGAGGAAGTGAGAATACTTTGTGCTTGTAATGAGATTTCAGTCAATCAGTGGAAGGATAAGCAAGCTGTGTTACCTTTGCCAAACTGTCAGCTTATATAACTACCTTGTGGGAAAACCACTACTAATGTTCGAGAATTCCTAATGCCTTAGAGCTCTCTTCATGTGCTATGACATGATAATAAGCTATGCCAGGCTGTGTGGGCTCTGTCTCTGCCAACTCATGAATATATTTTTCAAAAAGTTCCATAAACAGACGGGAGTCTAAGCTGCTTCTGTCTTCAGAGCCTTCTGTCAAGAATTTAGAAGCTCTCTTGTTGGAAAGACAAAATTAAATCGAAGCCAAATTGAAAATGTCAATCCTTACCAAGAAAATAACATTTAGGTCATAGTCAACTCCAAATGGTCTTAACATCATAAGAAATTGTAATTTCTAATCCAAAATATTTGAATATCTAAATCATATATTAGTGAGGCATATTCTGAGCTCTGTAAAGTCTGTGAGAAAGTATCATATTACTCTCCTGCTTTGCCAAAGCAGTGTTATGAGTAACCTGGCTGTTTTTTTGTTCTTTACGGTTTACTCTTCTACTTTTTTCACCTGGGTTCCTTATTTCTAGACTTCTTTTAAATTGATGTTGAAGGGAGGATAAAGTTAATTGTCATCATGAAGAGGTAGAAATATATGCTTGCTTGTTTGTTGTTTTGTACTTACGTTGCAACTTGCAGAGTCATCACTATATTGGAATCATAATTTGGTAGATTGCAAAATTTGCCACAAATCCATCCTTTCTTTGTGCCCATATCCTTTGTTAGTGCATCACTTTGCCATACGATTTCCTTTGACCAATGGGATATTAGCGAATTTGACATAGTGGGGCTTGTTTATTGGTTGCTTCAGGAAATGTAATGGACTTGGAGAAGCATCTCTCAGATCCTCCTTTATGGGAGGATGTATTTTCCAGCTTCAGGGAGTGCGGTTAGCAGACTACGTACAGTTATCAGCTCCCTCAGAGTCTACCTCAAAGATTCATGCTGCTGGAGGTGAAGCCTTTCTGACAGTCACTACTCAATCTAGAGCTCCCAGATGGGCTGGAGTGAGGATTCACTGGAGCTATTGCACAGTTTGACTTCTCTCTCTCCCTAAATATGCTTGTTTTTGTTTCTTTTTATAGACGTTGGTCACAAATAAACATCATGCATCCCACAGTCCATCTCCAAATTTGATCCTGAAAAATCCATCCTGAGACAGAACTCCATCACCATGTAAAGAAGCCTGGGTTAGTCTGCCAGAAGAAGAGATAACACGCAGAGAATAGATGAGCTATTCCAGCGGAGGCTCCACTGAACCAACCAAACAGTAGCCAACTGGTTAACAGATTAAAGACACGGGAGTGAGCCCAGCTGAGATGAGCAGGAGACTCACTCAGCTGAGCCCAACCCTGGTACAGGCTAGCAGTTTGTGATGGGATTGATGGTTTTTGTTTTAAAACACTTAGTTTTGTAGTGGTTTAGCACAGAGGAAAGGTAACATTAAAAAACTTTTGACACCCAAAACTGAAGGACTGCTGAACAATTGGGAGTTTGGGATTGACATGTACACACTGCTGTATTTAAAATAGATAACCAAGAAGGACCTACTGTATAGCACAGGGAAGTCTGCTCAATACTCTGTAATAACCTAAATGGGAAAAGAATTTGAAAAAGAATAGATACATGTATATGTATAACTGAATCACTTTGCTGTACACCTGAAACTAACACAACATCGTTAATCAACTATACTCCAGTATAAAATAAAAATTAAAAAAAAAAGGAACAGGCAGTACTGATTCACTGATTTGAATGAAATTCAAACTAGCAAAATGACCAACAACTTGGACTAAAGGGGTACGAGTTACTTAAACTGTGAAGGGGCCTCTGGGCCCCCAACTGTCTACAAACAGAAAGCACATGGGCAGAACTATTAAGCTGCAAACATGGACCATTTCTTAAGAAAAATAAAGGAAGTCTTGGAAAAAAGAATAAATAAATTGGAGGGCAGAGCCAAGAGACTCAAAGAACGTTGAATGGGGGAGGAATTCCCAGAGAGTATCAGAGAAAGAATGACAGAGGAGCCACTTCCAGGCGCAAAATCTAGGTATAATGAAGGTACATTCTCTGTCACCAGAGAGCTGGATTTCAGAATGCTAAGGAGCAGCTGCTCTTATGGGAAAAGAAGTGTCCAGTGTAAGTAACCCCTCTCTCAACACTACATGTTGGATGAGTCAGTTTCTGACCCAGTTAGGGGAAATAAGTTGAAATCTTTTCATTAATATGTTAACAGAATCATTTTAAAATTGAATTTTGATAGTAATCTCCTTGAAATTGCTTATAAAGAACGGTAATATATTGCTGAGTTGCTTATGCTACTTTTAAACAGATAATATCTTTTCTATCTTAGGACCTTAAAATATCAATGTCAGGTTCTGTGTTCATCAATTTCTTGGCAACAAAATAACTTTAACCTGATTATTCTTGATTTGAAAATTTGCTAATTCTTTTATTTAATTTGTGAAGAATAAGTTTGGTAGAATGTTTAGATTCTATTCAAATATAGATATCTATTCAAGTATAGATACCCTATAATTGTAGGAGGTGAATACGACCACATTTATAAATATTGCCTAGGTGATGTCATACCTAAGAATGTTGTTTGTAAATATTGATGGGTTAAAAAAATCAGTGGGCAACTTATTAAAATTCAGATGGCGGGAATTCCCTGGTGGCGCAGTGGTTAAGAATCCACCTGCCAATGCAGGGGACATGTGTTCGAGCCCTGGTCCGGGAAGATCCCACATGCCACAGAGCAACTAAATCCGTGTGCCACAGCTACTGTGCTCTAGAGCCTGCGAGCCACAACTACTGAAGCCTGTGCACCTAGAACCCGTGCCACAGGAGGAGAAGCCACGGCAATGAGATGCCAGCGCACCGCAACGAAGTGGTCCCCTGCTTACCACAACTAGAGAAGGCCCGTGTGCAGCAACGAAGACCCAACACGCAGACAAAAATAAATAAATAAATAAATGTATTTCTTAAAAAAAAAAACATTCAGATGGCCAAAGAATCATGTTGGTAATGTTGTATTGCTAATAAAAGCTAGGAGCTCCAGGATTTGTGAACCGTAATTCTAAAGGAATTCACTGATAATAGAATCACCTAAGTGAATATATTAGATAGTATAAGAAAACATACCAGTGATCCTTTTCCATATAACAGAAAAATGAAACACTTTGAAATAACATTTTTTTCTATCTTTTTTAGTCTTAAAGAAATGATAAGAACTGGGTTACCATAAACATAAAATAGTCTCAAAGATATTTGTTCAAAATACAAAATTCTATTCTACTCCTTCCCATATGAATCAGAATTTTAGAAATCAAAGCCCAAGGAATCAAGCCCAGAAGTTGATTGAATAAGTGCTTCTTAAAGTAATTCTTAAAATAGAGAACTTACTAATGAATATTTTTATGTTGATATACCATCTACTGCTTAGTAAGTATCCACCTTTGACGTGCATTGTATGCAAATGCCTCTCAATCTCATTTATTTTACTGCTCAAAACAAGCATATGATGTAGATATTCTCATACCTATGCTCCAAGTGTAGAAACTGCAGTGTAAAAGTATTAAATAATTAGCCAAAGTCACATAAATATTAAGGAATAAAGCCAGGATACAACTCAGGTCTGTCTGACTTCAAAGGAGATAATAATAATTTCTCATCTAAATACCCTAACATTTTACTTTGATTCCTCAGGTCTTAAGCTGACTACAGCAACCAAATTCAGTAAATGAAAGCTACTATAAATGTTATCACTGTGTATAGATATTCAGAAATTGATATCTAAATTGTATGATAAACAGACACTGAAATTAGAAGAAATCACTAGGATAAACTTAGTGGTATCTGAATTTAAATATGTTTTATTTCTTGAAAGCTTCTACTGTACTCCAACTTCAGGAATGGCTGGGAAAATAGCATAAAATAATAAATACATAAACAGTATCAAAGGGTTATAAGGTAGGTGAAATAAATGCTAACAGATAGATAGACTGGAGTAGGTAAGATTCTTGTAGGAACAAAACATTTATGAAGTATTCATCACCTTGTTGATGGATGCTCTCTTTCTACACACACACACATACACACAGACATACATGTTTTTCTTGTGGTGTCTTTGGTTTTGGTATCAGCATAATATAATACCGGCTTCACAGAATTCACTGAAAAATGTTTCTTCCTATTCTACTTTTTGGAAAGTTTTGTGAAAGGTTGGTGTTAATTCTTCTCTAAACATTTATAAAAATCCCAGTGAGGTCATCTGGTTCTGGGCTACTTTTTTCCAAAAACCTTTTTTTTTATTACAAATTCAATCTATTTTGTTGTTATAGGTGTATTCATATTTTCAATTTATTTTTGAATCAGTTTTGGTAGTTTGTGTCTTAATAGGCTTTTGTCCATTTCATTAAGGTTATCTAATTTTTGCATTAATTTATTTATGATGTTCTCATAATTATTTTTATATTTCTGTAAAACCTATAATAATGCCCTCTCTTTCAAACTTGACTTCAGTAATTCAATTTTTCTCTATTTTTCCTCTTGGCCAGTCCAGCTAAAAGTTTGTCGATTGTGTTGATCTTTTCAAGGAATCAACTGTTGGTTTCGTTGGTTTTCTCTATTGTTTCTTTCCTAAGCTCTATTTTATTTGTTTCTGTTCTAACCTTTACAATTTACTTCCTTCTGCTTGCCTTGGTTTTAGTTTGTTCTTCTTTTCCTAGTTTCTCAAGGTGGAAACTTGAATTGCTGATTTGATTTTTTTCCTTTTTTTCATATATACTTTTACAAATAATGTGTTTAAAGCTGTACCCCATAAGTTTTGGTATACTGTGTTTTGTTTTCATTTATCTCTAAGTATTATTTAAATTCTCTTGAGATTTATTCTTTGATGCATTGGTTATTTAGGAGTAGTTTTTTTTTTATTTCCTCCTATATTTACTTTCCCAAATTTGTTATTGTTTACTGATTTTATTCTCTTATGGTTGAAGAGCATACTTTGTATGATTTAAATGCTTTAAAACATACTGAGGCTTGTTTTATAATCTAGCATGTGGTCTATCCTGGAAACATTCCACATGCACTTGAAATGAATGTGTCTTTTGTTGTTATGGGTAGAATGTTCTATAGTTGTGAGTTAGTTGTGTTACAGGTGGAGTGTTCTATAGTTGTACTCCCAAATGGTCTATAGTATTGTTCAAAACCTCTATTTCTTTATTCATCTCCTAATTAGTTGTTCTAATCAATATGGAAAGTGAGGCACTGAATTCTTCTATTACTGTACTGCCTATTTTTCCATTCTGTTAAGTTTTGCTTTATATATATGTTGTTAGTGCATATATATTTCTAATTTTTTTATCTTCCTGATACATTAACACTTTCATCATTATAAAATGTCCTATTTGTTTCTAGTTACAATTTTTGTACTAAAGTTTGTTTTGCCTGAAATTAGTATATCCAATCCAGCTCTCTTTTGATTACTGTTTGCGTGTATATCTTTCCATTCCATTACAATAGAATCAATTCATTTTTTTCCATTATTTTTCCATTTACTTCAACCAATTTGTGTTTGAACCTAAAGTATCTCTTACAGACAGCACACAGATCACATTTTTTATCCTTTCTATCAATCTCTCCCTTTTGAATGGAATGTCTAATCCATTTATATTGAGCATAATTACTCATATGGTAGAGTTATGTCTGCCATTTTGCAATTTATTTTCTATTTCTCTTACTTTTTTGGTTCCTATATTTTCTATTATTGCCTTCTTTTGTGTTAAACAGGTATTTGCTAGTATACCTTTAAAATTTTTTTTGTTTTTCTTGAATAAATGCTCACTAGATTGTTGCAAGCCTTTGGTTAATTTACAGAGTTCTGAAAAGGTTGATTTTGCCTTTTTTTTTTTTGGCCAGTGTTCTCATTCTTTTTATGGAAGTTAGGGTTTTTGGAGGACCTTATTCTGCTATTCTCTCTGATGTCATCCCTTTGGACCATTTTTTTGTTTGTTTGTTTTGTTTTTTTTTGCGGTACACGGGCCTCTCACTGTTGTGGCCTCTCCCGTTGCGGAGCACAGGTTCCAGACGCACAGGCTCAGCGGCCATGGCTCCCGGGCCCAGAGACCAGGGCATGAACCCGTGTCCCCTGCATCGGCAGGCGGACTCTCAACCACTGTGCCACCAGGGAAGCCCTGGACCATTTTTGATTGACATATTAGAACTGTCTTAATAACTAACTTGGTTACAGCTTCATATTTCCAACTATTAATTTAAAAGAGCACAAGTGAACCTACACCAGCGATTAATTTATCTGTTATGATTTTTTTAAGGGCCCAGTTTCTGTCACATTAGCTATTTAATTCACATTCTAAAGTCTTCTTTAATAGCAAAATGAGTTTATAAAATTCCTAAGGCAAAATCACATACTTCTAAGAAGTAATTACTTTAATTATAAACATTGATACTCTTCTGTTACATACCTGAGTTTTTGCATTAATTTCAAATTAGATTATCTGCTATTAACTAAATGTAAAATTATCCAGAGAGAATACTACAATTTCTGTGTCTCAAAATGTATTGAAGAAAATTGGAAAAATATTTTTAATGGCTTCAAAATGCCTAACTTTATATAAAACAAGTCTAAATGAAAACACATTGTATATATGATGTTGCTGTAATTTATCACCTTACTGTAGTCATGAGTAATATGGATGAAATGAATTCATAGAGTCATCTAGTCCAAACTTCTATTATCTCATAAACAGATGGTAACCCAAATTTTACTTGGATACCTACGAGTATAAATATCAATAAAAGACAATTCCTGAGACAGTTTGTTCCATCTTTGGAAAGCTCTAATTATTATATTTTCTTTGCCTAAATGAAGTCTACTTCTTTGGAATTTCTATGTTAGTTCCTGTCTGAATTCTAGAATAAAACATAATATTACTTTTCCTGCATAGAAGAACCTCACATGGTGAATATAATGAAAATACTACACTTACATTTCTCTCATGTAAATGAACTAATAAATAACATAAACCCAAGAATTGTAAAGTCTTCCTTTCATGTGCTCCTGTTGAGCTCTCAGAAGATAAACTTAGCAGAATCAGTACTGAAAACATGGTTGGAAAAAGCGCTAGGAGTTGTAAGAAATCAAGATGTCTGCACATCCCTTGCTATTCCTCCCAAGAAGTGGAGGTTAATTCCCTTTGAACTTTGGCTATCCTTAGCAATTTTCTTGACGTATGATACTGCACAGAAGTGATATTCTGGAACTTTTGAGAATGGATCCTAAGAAACCTTGTAGTTTCTATTGAAGTTCCTTGAAATGCTCTTTCTTAGGGTATTCCTTCTTGGAATGTTTCCTCTCAAAACTTAGCTTCTGTGTTGCAGAAACCCAAACCACATGAAGAAATTACATATAGGTATTCCTTTTGAAATCTCCAGCTGAACCCCTAGCCAATTTCCAGCATCAACTGGCAGCCATGCCTGTGAGAATGAAACAACTTGGAATTCTAGCCTGGCTGGGTCATTAAATAACTACAGCCTCAATGCCATCTGATGCAATCATATAAAGAACTTGAGGCAAGGAAACCCTAGCTGAAACTGTCAACCAACAGGGTCATGAAAGGTAAGGATGAATTGTTTTAAGCCTTTAAGCTTGGAGCGCCTTTTTTTTCTTCAGTAAGAAATAAGAGGGACAGAGAAATAATCTCTTGTTCTGAATAGAATTGTTATATTAATGCAGGCTCTTTGTATGAATTTATGCTTTGCACTGCTGGTTAATTTTAACTATATACTTAAACTCCTAATTGAAAATTTTAACTAAACTAGTAAACTAAGTCTTACAGATTTTTTAATTATAAAAAAATAAACATTAGCACATTGTAAGTTTAGATCTTACTTATTAAGTTAACATTTGCAGAGAGATTACAAATAATTTGCTTACTTTGAATGAAAAATAATTTCACAGGTACCATACATTATTAATCAGCCTTTAATGTTTGGCCTAAAAACCCTCCATATAGAGCCCCAAATATTAAATATGAGAACTTGAGAATTATTTTTTTATACCTCATATTGGAGAAAATGATTAAATATTAAAAAAGAATAACTGAGTAATACTGAAAATGTCTTATAAACCATGTGAAATGAATATTCAAAGAATAGGAAAGATCTATGACAAAATTGCTATTATTTCTAAATTTCTAGAAAATAATTACCTTTACTTTTTATTTTCTATTTCCCCTACCAACTTTGGACTTTATTATCAAGTCCAACTTTATTATCAAAGTTCTCCTTTTTTCCCATACAAGTTAAGAAAGAAAACTAACATGGTGATAAGGACCAGAAGAAACAACTAAAATTCCAAGTTACCTGTAGATTTATTATATTATAACATTCTTTACAATGTGCATGGTGTGGATTCTTTTAACATTTCAATGTTCCCTTGGAGTTAAAAAAGAGTGCTGTTTTTAAAAATAGCAATTTGCAAAACTTAGAATTCTTTCCCTTAGGGTTCTTTCTCTTAGAATTCTTTCTCTAAGCCTTGCTTATATTTAACCTATTTATATATTTTATGTGAAAATTAGTCATTTTATTTTAAAAAGTAATTTTCTAATATAATTTCCTGAATTTAAGTATAAGAAAATATCAGTTGTCTCAAATAACAAAGTCTTCCAAACTGTTTCACTCTCACAGGCATGGCTGGCAGTCGATGCTGGAAATCGGCTAGGGGTTCAGCTGGAGACTTCCAAAGGAACACCTATATACAATTTCTTCATGTGGTTTGGGTTTCTACAGCATGGCAGCTAAGCTTTGAGAGGGAACATTCCAAGAACACCCTAAGAAAGAGCATTTCAAGGGACTTCAATAGCAACTACAAGGTTTCTTAGGGTCCATTCTCAAAAGTTTTAGTCTTTTTTTTTTTTTTTTTTACTTTCCTAATGACCATAAACTGATGGGTTTGGGCAAAGTTCATATTAGGAAAAGGATGCTAACATGACCTAGCCGGTAAGGCCTTTTAGGCCAATTCAAAGTACTGTTGTTGTAGATTTCACATCTAAATGTATAGTTGGGCTATATTTGTTATATGCTTATATATCACTGTCCCACAAATACTGGGGGGGAGTCTACAGATTGGAAGGAGCTGCAGGTAGAGAAGTGTTAGGACTTTCGGGTCCACAGAATTTTAATATTCCTTTGAGCTAAAAGTCTCTGTGCTTGATGATTTAATGTTTGGAAACAAACATCCTCTCTGGGAAAGAGAGGCAGCTTTACCCAGAAGAGCCCCTTGGGGTATTGTACTCATCACGTCTCTGATACCAGGAAAACCCATTTGAACAGCAGATTGCTAATGAACTCTAACTAAAACTTAATGTCTCACCCATGGAAACCATGTGATTATCGCTCCTGACCTTCCCATTTTGGGAGTGGGTCAACTCAGACTCAACAACTAACAAGATTGGAAGTGCCCCAAAACCCTCACTAATCAAATGAAAATAGTACCTTTAAGATGAGAGCTGATAACGGTGATCACTTTGTAGTGTATATGAATATTGATTTATAATGTTGTATACCTGAAATTCATATAATGTTATATACCAATTTTACCTTATTAAAGAAAAAAAACATTAAAAGAACAGAGCTGACAGGTATCTCACAGCATCTAGGGTTTAGATAAAAATGTTAAATCTATCTTTCGGAAAGAAATTTCATTTCCATTCAGCTATCTGAAGGAACACTGCTGGCTCAGTGGGTCCCTTGACTCAGAGGATTCCCTAAATAGCTGGGTCTGGTTTACCCATGGTTCAGCTAACCTGGAAAACAGTGGTGTCCACTGGGCTCCTATGGCTGGTCAACTTGAGTGGCAGCAAACCAAAACTGAAAATAGACAATGATTGTTACAATAAGTGGGCAGAAATCAAGGCCATTCTCAATTGGTTTTGACCAATACTCCGCTTGATAAACCTCGTTACATTTTTACTGACCCTTGGACTGTTGCCAATGACCTAGCTATTGGGACAGCCACTTTGAAAACTATAGACTGGCAGATTAAAGATCAATCTACGAGGGCTCTGGACTATGGAAACAAATCATTGCTGCTGATCAAACTGTTTGGGTCACTGATATAGATGCTCAGAATAAGGGCAATTCTCTGATGATAGAACTAGATCACCACCGTCGCTCCCTAGATCCATCACCATATCTGATATAACAATGCCATCTACCAGTCAAAATTCTATGTACAAAGTAAAGACTCTATCTCTGTTGCAGAGGCTACCACTGCACTCCAGACTGTTGTTCCTGTCAAAACCTGACTTACTTGTCTTTAGGTGAAGGAGACTATACTGCATGGCCCCCTTGCCCTCTCCCTGCCTGCTACCAGTACCAGCAATCTGACTACCTCAGATCTTTGACCCCCATTGGTGGCGCCTCACTGCTGTCGATACATTTTGGGTTACGCTATTGTTGCTCTAACACAGAAAACTGACCACTACTGTGGTCCTTAAAGCTAATCTGTGTTATGTTTTTGGCTTTTTAGACCATTTGTAGTCTGACAATGGTGCATTTTTTTATTGCAGAAAGCACTCAAAAATGGACCCATGCTCAATGGATTCCATGTACTTTCCATGCTATCTATAATCCAGTCATCTGATACTGTTGAGCACTGGAACAGCTTGCTCAAAAATTAACTCAAAATATTACTGACATACCTCCCTCCCCTCCTCCTGGAACATACTCCTCAGAAAGACAGTTTAGTCACTGAATGTAGTTGTCTCCAGAAAAAAATTATCTCCTCTTGCCAGTTCCTGGGTCATTATCAGGATGACAGTGGTGAAGCGTTATATAATCCTCATTGGAATATTCCGGACTCTTCACTGATTATTCCTTGGCATGTTTTTCTCTTTCCCTTAATGGGTCTGCCCGACTGGCGTGCTTTCTGAATAGCAATCTTTCCAAACAGGAGCCTAAGAAATTTAATCTCATTCAGCTGCTTGGACTATTTTGTGGGTTGATATATTCCTAGATAATAATGAAAATGACCACTTGGTTGAGAACACCACTGACGATGGATATGATTTTATCCTACTATGCAATACTAATTAATAAAATGAATCAAATAACAAACGTAACAACATGTAGGGATCTCAAAACCTTAGGCTAAGTTAAAGAAGAAATGAAAGGCCATGTTATTTTTAATTACCTTTATATGAAAGGCTAGGAAACAAAATTTCTATAGTAACAGAAAGATTATGGCTCTGGATCCATTTGTTAAAAGAAGGGAACAACTGAAAATAGGCATGAGGAGTCTTTTAAAGGTGATGATATTGTTCTGTATTTTATTATGGCAGTGTTCACAGGACTATATAATGACCAAAATTCATCAAAAGGTACCCTTTAAACTGATGAATTTCCTAATTCAAGTTATATCTCAACAAATCTGGAAAACAGTATTATTCTTCTAAAACGTGATTTTTCACAGTAAAAAAAAAAAAAGCCCACCACCAAGATCCAGATTAGCTTAACCACGTCCCTGTACTCTCACAACTACTAAATTACCAGATCATTCAGAAATTGTCATAAATGTCATTTCCTAAGGAAAGCATTCCATAAATAGCTTCCTAGCTTAGCTTTAGCCATTTGTGATTATTTAATAACATCTTTCCTTTTATTTAATGTCAGTTTACTATGACCTTAAAAATTATATTTACAGGGCTTCCCTGGTGGCGCAGTGGTTGAGAGTCCGCCTGCCGATGCAGGGGACACGGGTTCGTGCCCCGGTCTGGGAGGATCCCACATGCCGCGGAGCAGCTGGGCCCATGAGCTGTGGCCGCTGAGCCTGCGCGTCCAGAGCCTGTGCTCTGCAACGGGAGAGGCCACAGCAGTGAGAGGCCCACGAACCGCAAAAAACAAAACAAACAAACAAAAAATTATATTTACATTTTATGTTTATTTTGAGGTTTAAAAAAAATTATATTTACATTTTATGTTTATTTTTGGGTTTAATGTCTATTAATTGTTAAGCTCATGAGAACAGGGCCCATACATTTAAAATTTTATCTTTACATGTCTAGCATTGTTCCTGAATTCTTGGTTATTTAAGCAATAGTTAAAACTCAAACCTAAAGAAAGCACCTCCTAGCTTCTCTTTCCATATAGTCTCTGTTTATTGCAGAGGCTTTTCACGTTAAAAGTAAGCCTTTATACTGGGGAAATTTCTTCCAGACTACTACACTGAAGGTAGAATACTTTGAGATAAGGTGTCAGTAAGGATCTGACAGCCTCCAAATCTTGACTATAGAGGAGTCACCACAGAAACTTGTAAAAATAGTCCAGTATTGAGTAGATTATGAGTCAACCTCAGATAAACTATTCTATTTTTTTTCTCCCCAAACAGTTTTATTTCCCCAAAAAGAGGATTTCAATTACATTGCTGCCAAACAATATATTTCACCCCTGTGAGCAGAGATCAGGCCAAAACCTTAAACTGAGAACTGGTCTATCTTTCATTTAATTCACTTACTTATTTTATGGATGCTTTTCAGGACCAGTCTCCTTTGTGGTTCCCATGCTTTTTCCACTGTTTGTGGTCTGCAGAAGTCCTACCAACTATGGAGTGAATAACTCTGTGGAACCTCTTTACTCAGAAAGGGGAAATATGACCTAAGTCATCTTCCTACTTAGTGAGTTAAGAGCAAACTGAAGGATAGATTTGGAGCCACAGAGGAACACGATTTGGATGGAAGATCTAAATGTAGTTGAAATGAAGAAAAAAAAAGTTCAATAATAGTAGTAAATATGAGGTGACTCTTTTCCTTTTCTCTCCCAAATCTAGAATCAAAATCTGAAAATCAAGGAGATGCGATCAATGTTGAACCTGGAGAGAGGAGGACAGGGATTGGAGTGCAAGTTTACACTACTCTGTCTACGGTGAAGGAAGAAACAAAACAAATGTCCAGCTCAGTTCACCAAGACAGAGGACTGGATATTTACTGTGGACAGAAACATCCAAAGGAAAAAAGTACCTAGATTATCCTTTAATATTTAATGCCAGTAATCACACCAAGAGATAGTACTAACACCATTTGATATTTTTGAGCATTGTACTGGGAAATTTCAATAAACTACTAGGTCTAATCCTCAAAACAACTCTACCTGTAGGTTTAGGTAGAACTAATGCCACATCTACTGCCATTCAGCATATTAAAGCCAGCAACAGAATTCTCCCATATTTATCTGACTACAAAGTTTGTACAGTTTCCTCCACACAACTTCCCTTGGGTATCAACTATATCTCAATAACTAACCACAACTTCAGTGTCTAGATGTCAACTCAAGGCATAGCAGCCTGTCATCAACACAAACGTCATCTTTCTATAGTAAATGAACCTGCACCTGGCAGTTTGTCATTCTGGGAGGGTTGGGGTGGAATCTGCAAACACTGTACTGGCAGAACAGATCTGATGTCTTTGAGCTATCAGAGAAATGCTTCATAGCACCTTGCATGGCTCTGTCTGTAGAGTGAGTATTGAATGAATAAGTAATTTAAGCAAGGAATAATTAAAGGGAGAAATGAAGCAGTAACAAAACAACCAGGAATTATAACCTTGAATGAATGAACATATATTGTAACTTTTTTAAACAAACAATCAAAAGCAACAACATTCGATTTTTCAGGATTGTCTTTGCTGGGAAGAGTAAACAGATTTAATTTTTCTGAAACAACGTTATAAGGAAAAATTCTATTAATGTTATTAATCAGCAGATGGTACATAAAATAAATCCGGAAATAAGTCATCATAACTGAGATTTTCCTAGCAACCTCTGCGGATGTTTAAACAGAATAAATGTGGCCACCTGTGACTGTTTATATACAAAGACCATTTCAATAACTACATATAAACAAAACAACCGGGATTTTCATCAGCCCTAGCAGGTGCCCAAGTGCATGAGATTCATTTTACTCCCAGGAATTTTTTTGAGAAAAGAACCTGATGAAAGAGATCATGAAGAAGCTGCTTATGATTCATCACTCAAAATACACAGATGAATTGACTAATGCAGAAAAGAATTTTCAAAATGCCAGAGACCATACTGACATGTTGTTGCCAAGTGGCTTATGTATGAAATGCTGGGTTGTAGACAAGCATGACCAGATGTTGGCATCCTCACACCTCCTGCAGTGAAACTTGCAGTAGTGCTGACCAAATCCCAGTGTAGGAATTTTCATTTGTATAAAAATTGTAGCGAAAGAGGGGGCAGTAAATCATGATAATGTCTAATTTTTAATCAAGTATTCTAATTTAAATATTCTAATTGAATGATTTTTATCCCTATCTGTACATTAAAGCCATATTAAAATCACTTAGGGGGCCTGTAAAAACTCTCAGAAATGAAAATAGTCTAATTCTATGATTCTCATCACTGTCTGTACATTAAAATGATATTAAAGCCACTTAGTGGAGCTTTAAAAACTGTCAGAAATTAGATGTCCTAAATAAATCATATATCTGAGGATGGGGTTAAATACCGCTCACAGATATTCCCCTCAAATATATAGCCAGAGTTGAGAAATTACTGCTGTATAAAACACACACACACACACACACACACAATGTAGGAATTTTTTGAGAATAATTTAAAACCTAAAATATTAGCTATGAATAATTTAAAGGAAACATTAAAATGCAAATTGGGTACATAATTAGAATGGGAGAATTTCAAGGAAGCTTTTAATAAAGAGAAAACTAGCATTCACTGCAAAAGGAAAATGTTTTATCTTCTATTGTACACATAGATTAATGGAAAAAGGATTACAGAAGAGAAAAAAAACACATAAACAGAAACTATAAGATGGGTTGTAAAATCCTAAGAATAAACTGGAAGCTCAAATATTTGTTGATGTTATCCATATTTCTGCTCCATACCAGCCTAAGATTTTTTTAAAAAGTGACAATATTTTTAAGGTTCTTGACTCACGCTCTCCTGTAAGATCTAAAGCTCCACACTTCAATGTCATCCTCGTGTCCTTCCCCACCTCTTTTTCTCCCACCTCACCACCAACTGTTACTAGGTATGACCAGTGATGTAATCCACCCAGTGTTCAAACTGCAGCTGTCATTAGCTCCCTTTCCCACGTTAACTCTCAATAATAGGAAGATGAAGCAACTCATGTTAATGAGTGTGATGTCAAATTCTGCCATCTTCCATGGCTGTGCTTCAGTTCTACCCAGAAATCAAACCGTAAAGGACAATTGCATTTATTCTGTCTGCAAAACGAACTACACATTCAAGCTAAATACTGCGCTAAATTGTTACGATTCTCAAGTAAGACCACTGTACTCTGCCACTCGTCCACATGTGGCACACAACACAGCTTCCGCACAATAGCACCTGAACTCTGTGCGCCAAGCCACAGAGCTCTTATGGCCAGACTCCGGCTGCTGCCTGCTGCTGTGAGTGCCCACCACTACGAACAGAGTGAAAAGGAACACTAACCTACACTACAGAATCATCCGAAGCCCCCAGTCCCTGGCTGAGCACCGCAAGTCATGAATGCTCACCAGCCTCCAGGTGACCACAGTACTACATTCATTGGGCTTCACATCTGTTTTACTTCAGCGCCGTTTCCCCTCGCCGAGAATTTTCCCCCTTGCATTCTCCTATTTATGGTGCTATGTGTCTTCTTCCTAACCTAACGTAATGCTTCTCTTTTCTAACACAAACCTGTGCCTTTAAAACTCCTCCTCCGTTAACTTACAACACCCTCTTTTTCATGTCCAGAATTTTGTCTTTCCAAAGCTCCATTCGCAAGACAACGGAGTCCTCTATCATTTTTATGTCCAAGTTTCTCTTTCTCTTGACCCCTTTTCCTGTTCAGCTGAGCTATATCATCTGTGTTGCCAGCATACTCTCTTTTTTGTCTGATAATTCTGGGATGCAGATATAAAGTTACCACATAGATGATACTTGAAGATAAGGGACTAGTTGAGATCTCCCAGAGAAAGGGGAAGATGCAAAGAGAAGAGAGAATGTGTGCACCTTGGTTACCATTTGCAGCTATTTCCATTTCCTTCAATCTTTTATATATATATATATTTATACATATATATATTTCAGTTTTGTACTGTGCTAGACATTTTACGTTTACAATCTCATTTATTATTCAACAACATCTACCTCTGTATGATGGGTTTACTAACCACATTAAATAAATATGCACTTTCAGATATAGGAAATAAATGGCCCTGAGTCACAAAACTATTAACATGAAAAGAAAGATTGTTTCTCTGTGGCTTCAAAAATTCATGTTTTTTCCACTGTGCTCGTTGTGAAAGACAGATTTTGAACTAGTCTGTGCATATTTTTACTTTCCCACTTGAGGTACATTAAGAACAAAATAACAAAATAACCCACTGAAAGAAGAAAGCAGAATCAACTCCCCATTTCTTTCTTCCCTCTTTCTGGCTACAGGGAATTTTCTTTCACAGAGTAGCCATTTTCTCCCAGGAAAGTCATGATTTTGGACTCCTGGACTTTGACTTTACTGCCACTGATTCCTACTAATCAAATCAGAGGGGACTGGTGATCTCAGTAAAAACACTGAAATAGGAAGGATGTGCCAACCAAACAGCTATAACCTATGACAAGGGCTAAGACCTTCAACTGTGGTCCCACTTACCAGCTCATGTGATCAGGGATGGGCAAACTCTTGGTGGTTCTAACCCCAACATGTTGGATCTGATTTCCCATTGGTAACTCTACTACTAAGACCAATTTAGAACAATTGTTAACTTAATAAAATTGAATTAAATGGTTTATTTAGTGAGACAAAGCCTAATACATAGACATAAATTAATTTTTATGGCCAAGTCTCATGAACAGTAAAAAAACAAAACAAAACAATCTCTGATCTCTTACGTATCTTATTCCAAGATATATCCACTTCTTTAAAAATATTAAATATTATTCCAATTATCCAATGCTCTATAGTATATTACTATAAAACTTACTGGCACAAAACAGCCGTTGATTCTGTGGTCAGGATTTCAGACAGGGCACAGCAATGATAGCTTGTCTCTGTTTCACAATGTTGGTGAAATCCCAGAGACTGGGGCCTGGAATCTTTTGAAGAGTAATTTACTCACAGATCTGGTGATTGATACTGGCTGTCATCTAAGGGTCTCAGTTCCTTTCCACTGTGCCTGTCCACATAGTCTCTCCAGATGGGCTGGTCCAGGCTTCCCCACATCACAGCAACTGGGTTCTACAGTCATGTAGCCTGACAGAGAGATAGCCAGACAGAACCTATAACATTTTTAAGACCTAGCATTAAAATTACATAGAATTTGCTTCCACTATATCCTGTGGAGTCAAGCAGACCCCATCCCAACACAGATTCTACAGGAGGGAATACAGATCCCACCTCCTGGGTGGAAGAGTGTCAGTCACTCTGTAAGAACAGCATAAGAGAAATGATATGTGGCCATCTCTGAAAAATGCAATCTACTACAAATATGGACGTGAGTTTACCATTCACCAGCGAGAAGGAGGAAATTCTTCGTGTCCTTGTTCTCGTTTCTTCATCCTCTGTTGTTAGGTATTCACAAACAATTAATTTAAAAATTTCCTATATACTAAACCATGTATCTATAAGGAATATGTAGGTATTTATAAGACTTAACAATAAAATGTTCATATTTTAGGAATAAATAGCTAATTTCAAGAAATTTCAGCTTTCATTGATATGAAAATGATGGTATTGAACAAACCTGTAAGCAATCTTGTTGTGAGATGTACTATCATATCTATGTAGGGATCACAAATGCATTTGGAAGAAAAGTAAGATAGCATTTTTAAAAGATCTAAATCACAATAAATGTAGGAAAAAGAAACTATCAAATAAATTCCCAGTGACAAATGTCTCATATAACATCATAGTTGTGATATAATGGTATGCATTATTTTCTATAAATTAGAGTTTACTTATAAAGAGACCTTTAAGAAAATATGACAGCACTATAGAAAATCTCTGGAAAAAAGAAATTACAGACAAACTAGATAGTGTGCACCAACCCTTACAGTTTTATTAATGCTATTTTTCCAGGTAAATTAATTCTAAGTAATTTTATATCATTACTAATCTCTCTACATTATTATAGCTCTCATGATTTTATTTGGCTAACATTATTCCCAAAGGGCACTATACTGGAATACATATTTCTTGCAATTATGAGACCATGAATGGTCAACACTTACTTTAAGAAAAATAACATGCAAAAATGGCCACCTCTGATTAGAATTATTGGCAATATATTTAATTCAATACACTGCCTTTTCCTAAGATGATTCTACTTAAAGTGTTTTGGACTTACCTAAAAATTTCTAAAATAGAAAAAGCTCAACATAAAAAGGAGGGGTTTTTTTTTTGTTGTTGTTTTTTGGGTTTTGGTTTGTTTGGTTTTTAAACCTACCAGTACCTTTATTCTCATGTATAGCCATCACTGTGGAAGGTAAAAGCCTAGGAGAAAATCTATTAGAATTAGATTAGGCTAAGATTCGTTAAAAAACACAAAAAATAAACTGAGTTCAGAACTGCACAAACACACAATCAGTTTCAGAAAAAGATGAGTGCAGGATTCATCTAAAATGGTTGCAGCCTCCGCATCCACTAATTACCTAAATCACCTTTGGAAAGGTACTCAAACTTTCTAAATCTTAGCGTTTTTCTCCTTGAAGTGCTAAAAATCAAAGTATTTACCTTATAGAGATGGTTAAAAAAATAAAGAATATAAAGCGTTAAACACAATTCTTGACACATGTTAAATATCAATAAATATTGCCTCTTGTTGTCATTTCCATCCTTGCTCCATTGCTTCTTTCCACTAATATCCTATAAAAGTGTTAGCACTCCACTAACGAGGAGAGTATTTCAACATCACTGATCCACTCTCTTTATAAGATGCATGTCTTTCCCTACTTCCCTGGCCATTCCCTAGGTTTGCTACCTCCTTGCTCTGATTCCAAACCCTCCACTGGTAACATGGGGACCCAGCATGTCAAAATACAATGTTAAGAGGAAGCCACTTTTACATGAGTTTTGGTAATAATTGCAAAAATCAGTCCAAAATTTGCACACAGTACCGAATAGAATTACCTGAAATACCACCTCATTAGAAGAACCTGAACTAAATTAAGGTTGACCATTCTACAATACTGATTACCAGGTTTTATGAGGCATATATATATGTATATATACATATATTTCTGACTCCAATTTGAGAACAAATGCTTATTTTTAATAGGAAAATATAAATTATTATATACAAAATACAAATATAATGTTATATAATATTAGGATAGTATAAAATGTAAGTGGATTTAAAGAGTTAATCCTGAAAGATTTTTATGAAAGTAGCTGTGGTGATGAGTTTTTAAATCTTCCTACATCTCTGAAACCAACCCCACTCTAAATTAACCCAATGCCTTACAACTTGTCACAACTTGTCATTTGTCATTTATCTTTCAAGTATGTAGTACAGCCTGTGAATGAATATTTATTTGCATAATTATTTAATTTTCCCACTAAACAGTAAGCTGACAGTGTGCATTTGTTTTGTTTGTTCCTACAAGCCCAGTTCTTAGTCAATAGTGAGCAATAAGTAAACATTTTTGAACAAACTGATACCATAGCTGCCATCCCTTGTTCTATTGTTCCTTTATTCAATTTTGTCAGTAAAAATAAACTGTCAGTCTCCAGGATGGATACTCGATAACTCACAGAGGAATTTTAATATTTGTATAATGAGTATGTGGAGAATACCTTTAACCCAGTAGCTGATTTTTTCAGTTTTTCACATAAATTATAATTAGTTTTTATGCATTTACAAGTTTAAACTAATATACAAAATTAAACATTGCATAAAATTTTTCTAGATTATGCATCAAATATCAATAGCTTCTAAATAGAGGATACATAACCAATACAATTTTATGAAATAAAGTAAGATGCTGTTTTCTGTTAAGGTTTATTAATATTCCACAAAAGAAAAAAGAATCAATGTTCATCTTTTACAAGCAACACATTAAGCCTCATTGTTAAATAAGTAATTTTTGTCACTATCCTTACTAACTTTGGGGGGCGGTGGCTTGAATTCATGTTAGTAATAAGATTAGCACTTTAACAATTTTTTTCATTTCATACTTTTGAACAAGAAATACGTTTTAAATTTTTACTGATGAATTTAACACCTATTGAATATTTCAGTATTTTGTATACAAGACAGTCTGCAAAAAAATGTAATTTGAAAATCCCTACAATGATAGAAAGTTTAGCAGATTCACTGAACTATATAAAATGAAAACAAATCTAAAATAATCACTTTGGTTAAACTGCCCCATTTCCTAAGAATAGGGGAAATTGAAATTCATGTCTTGTTAACAATCTCACAGTATTGACAATTTACATTTACACGAACACCAAACAGATTTTCTAAATGTTTGCATATTTTGATACAATTTGGAGTTATACAGATACAAGTAATTTTGCTTTGATTTTCAATGGGGCTTCTCCAAAAGCGATGGCATTTGAATCAATACTTCATATTAAAGAACTACATATGTAAGAAAATACATTTCTCCAGAGACTGGCTGCATGGGGTGGGGATGTGGAATGCGTGTTTGACAAATTAAATTAGAGCCTTTAGAACATAATACACACATAAACACATATATACATCCATGTGTGTGCATGCTTGTGTATGTGTGAATGCAAACAGTACATGAGGGAAATAATCAACTCATGAAAGCATGTTTTAAGACAATGTGTTTCCTAAGGGGAAACTGTGATTGGTTATACACATTTCACTTTATGGGAAAATGTGGTAACTCTGACACCTGGGGAGGGAGGAGCCCTGAAACAACGGTTGTGATCTGGGAAGGTGAGGTATGGCGGTGAGCGCCCAGCAAGGTAACTAGATATAGAGTTGTCATACAAAAGAGGCTAATCTTCGTCCAGAACAAAACGGAAAAATAGGTTTTTAATCTATAAAGGTACTATAAATTTCATAACAAAATGGTTGTCTTATATTATGTAAATGCAATAATAAAATTATTACTTTAGGAGATAACAGTTGAATTATTTAAATAAAATGAGAGAAATCCTATTGGACAAATTCTTTAGAAATCAAAAAAAAGTAGAAGTTTAGTTAAAAATCTGGCACTGATACTGAAATAGAAGTTAGAGGATGTACAAGTGGGGAAAATATACAATTCTTTCAGCAGAGAGCAGGACGCCAGTCAAGACTAGAATATGGCATAGGACACAAAGCTGGGAAAGACATAAAGAACGGAGCAGAGGTTTCTAACAGGGTACCAAAACAATCTGAGAAAAATGGGACAAGATCGAAACTTAATGACTAGACCCAGGGCATAAGGTCCAACTGGGTCACAAAGCAAGAATGACACATTACTAAGCCTTATATGTAGGGAATTACAACTCCTTCAGTGCAGCCTGCCTCGAGAGCCTGAAATGAGGCAGAAACTAGAGATGGAGCCAAGTGGCCTCAGCTGCATAGAGATGGGACCTCTGCTTGCCTCTCCAGTTATTACTGAACACCATCCTCTTGGGAAGGATGCAGAGCTGAAGATTGACATGGACATACAGGGACAGTAAAGGGCTTGGAAATCTAGGCTAGTGAAAAATGAAACATTGAGTATCTGACCGTGGAAGGAATCCAATGCAAACACAAGACTGGGTGAGGGAGAAAAAACTGAGTGACTGAAGATCTTGATATGGCCATAAAGAGCAAAATTATTTTCTTCTTTCTCTTTGATTAAATAGTTGAATCCAATACACACAAAATTTTCTTTTTTAAAATGGTAAACAGTCATAAAATTTTAAAGTCACTAAGCTAATCATATTTCTATTCATTTTTTGACTATAATATTATATTCAAATACCCAATATTACATAATATTATACTGTGTAGTATATATACAGTAATATATTTCATGGAACACTCATTTACTTCAAATTTGAAAATATTACAAAAGATCTATAAACTATTAGAGATATTCAGACATTACTATCCTTTAGCCTTTATTTTAATTTGTAGCTTCTAAGGAAAAATTGTTTAGGGACAAGTGTGTGCAATTTTCATTGAATCCTCCTTAATAACTTGGTCATTAATTTCAAGTAAATCTAACATGCCTTTATGAAAAGAGCTTTACAAAACTGAAACCGATAGGATTCATTTACCTAAAACTCTCTAACTGGTAAACAAAGTAATTAAAATATTATCATAAAGTCCTTAATGTCAGCAAGTCGTTCAGCATATTTCAAATGGCATTTTCTTGCTATAATCTTTTGGTTCTATGTTAGAAAAGTGAATGTGCTCAGTAATCTAAAAAAAAAATGCAAACTGAAAACAGACATTCCAGCTATTATATATTATCACGTTCTGCTGAACTTGGAAAAGAGCAAGAAAGAACATTATTTGAAAGAATGATGATAAAGCCATCAAAGAGTAAGCTTTTTTTTTAGAAACATTGCTTTATTTCTACTAGTAACTTAATAGTGTTGTTATCAAAGTTTATCACTTGATATCTGCAAAGTTTTTATGATTTTAAAAACTCTACTGTTTGCCAAAATTTAGGTAGTGTTTCAATTGAGAATACACTTTACAGATGATATTACTTGTTGTTTAAATCTAATGTTATTTTATTTCCCCATTGATATTCCCTCTTATATAAAGTTACAAAAGACAGTAAGAGATAGGATTCTTGAAGCAAGAGGTTGAAGTGATGTGAAGAAAGGGTCATGAACCAAGGAATGCGGGCAGCCTCAAGACTGTGAAAAAAAACCCAGAAGGACTATGTCCCCAGAGCCTCCAGGAGGCATGCAGCCCTGAACAACACCTTGGTTTTAGACTTCTGAGAAATTAAGGGGATGTGTCCAAGATAGTTTAGTTGGAAGACCCTGAGCTCACCTCCTCTCACTGTCACACTAAAATTCCAATTATTTACAGAGCAAACATCAATGAGAAAAACGTGAATACTAACAGAAAACTTTTTTCACAACTATAGATATAAAAAGGAACCACAATGGGATGGGTAGGAGGTACAGAGACGTATTATAGTCAAGATCCAAACTTCTGGGAAAGGCGACCCATAAATGGGAGGATAATCATAACTGCAGAGGTTCTCCCCAGGGGGTAAGGGGTCCAAGCACCACATCAGGCTTTCCTGACTGGGGTACTGGACCAGGAAGATGAGCTCCTAGAACATCTGGCTTTGAAGTCCAGCAGGGTTTGCATACAGGAGAGCCTGAGGGCTATAGGAAACTGAGATTCTGCTCTTAAAAGGCACACACAAAATCTCACACACCCTGAGACCAGGTGCAGAGGGAATAATATGAAAAGAACACGCATCAAACATACTTGCTGATCTTGAAGAACCTCCAGAGAAGCAAGAGGCAACTGGGAGTCCCCATGGGGACACAGATGCTGGCAGCAGCCATCTTGGGGAGCTCTTTCTACCATGAGGACACTGGTGCTTGCAAGCACCACTCTGCAGTTCTCCCTCTAGCCTATTAACAAGGAGTTTACTTGCCCACCAGCCAGTAGGCACAAGTCCCTGGACACCCTAGGCTCAGTAGCCAGCTATGTGGGAACCCAGTCCCACCCACCAGGAGGCTGACTTTACACTTGGGCTCCCACAGGTCCCCCAGTAAGCAGCCTCATGACCTGACACTGCCTACCAGTGGGCAGGGACTGGCCCAGACTCCCCTGGCCTTGCAGCCTGCTATGCTGGGATGACTCCAGGCACCAGTGGACTGGCACCAGCCCCAGGTCCTAGAGCTAGCTGCCCCAGGACTTGTCCCCAACCACTAGCAGGCCAGTATCAGGATGCCCCAGATGCCACAGCCAGCTGCCCAGGACATGGCCATGTCCATCAGTGCACCAGGACCAGACCCAGGACCCCATGGTCCCATAGCCAGCGGTGCCAGGACCCAGTCCCACATACCAGCAGGCCAGCAGCATCCCATATAGGGGCACCCCTAGATCATAACGCTCTGATGACCAGAGGGGAGTGTGCTGCTGGGCCTCACAGGACATCTCCTACATAAGGCCACATCTCCAAGATCGAGAAATGTAACCAACCTACCTAATAGAAATAAAAACAGAGACTTAGGCAAAATAAGGCAAAAGAGGAATACGTTCCAAATGAAGGAACAATATAAAACTCTAGAAGAACTAAGTGAAGTGGAGATAAGCAATCTACCTAATAAGGAGCTCAAGGTAATAATCATAAAGATACTCAACAAATGTGGGAGAAGAACACTGGAGAAGAATGGATGAACACAGTGAAAAGTTTAACAAAGAGTTAGAAAATATAAAGAAGAACAAAACAGAGCTGAAGAAAACAATAACTGAAATAAAAAATACACTAGAAGGAATCAACAGCAGATTAGAAGACACAAAGAAATAGATCAGTGAACTGGAAGACAGAGTAGTGGAAATCATGAAAGCTGAAGAACAAAAAAAAAGAACTTAAAAAATGAGGACAGTTTAAGAGACTTCTGGGACAACATCAAGCATTCAGATTATAGAGGTCAAAGGAGGAGGAGAGAGAAAGGAGCAGAAAAATTATTTGAAGCAATAATAGCTAAAAACTTCCCTAACCTGGGGGAAAAAATGGATATTCAGGACCAGGAAGTACAGAGAGTCACAACAACATCAACACTAATAGGTCTATACCAAGACACATTGTAATTAGCAAAAATTAAAAATAAAGAGACAATCTTAAAAGCAACAAGTGAAAAGGGAACTCCCACAAGGTTGTCAGCAGACTTTTCAGCAGAAACTTTGCAGGTCAGAAGAGAATGGCACCATATATTTAAAGTGATGAAAGGAAAAAACTTATAACCAAGAATTCTATCCAGGGACATCAGCAACATGGCAGAGTAAGACAGTACCTTTCCATATCCCCTTCAATCTATAACCAGTAAAACATCCAAAACTCTAAAAGGTGCCTCTACCCAAAACAACAGGATGCCAGAGAATTCCACAAATCTATACATTTAAAGGTGGGTGGACTGGAACACATAGAGGAGGTGGAAATAAGGGAACAGCAGAGTCAGTGTCTGTAATCCCAGCATTCTGACCATGGCACAGAGAACCCAGTACCAGTAAGGAAGGTGGCACACATGACCAGCATCCCCTTCACAGCAGCACCCATGGCCATAGGTAACTGGGCAGCAGAGGCAGTGGGGACTGGGACCCAATCCCTCCAATGCTGAGATGACCATGAACCCAGCCCCTGCCCCGTCACTTGCAGTGGCAGATCCTGTGAACCTTATAACACGAGACACAGAAGAGGCGGCTATGTAATATGGCTCCCTCTGACCATCCTCCTCCTGCTACAGCTGCAGAGTCTGTGACTCAGGAGATCCTGGACACAAGGGAAGAGCCCACCATCCCAGTGACAACAGCAGCTCTGGCAGAAGCAAGGCAGCAACGACCTCAGAGGCAAAAGAAGCTATAATGAAGGCACAGTGCCACAGTTCATATAGAGGCTGTGGAGGCTGGAATGTGCCAAGTCTCAAATACAGCCAGAGGCAGCTCAGGCAGAAGAAACCAAAAGTTTGTGTTATAGCTCCACCTACCAGAAAACAAAAGAAAGACTCAATATCTAACGTCATTTAACTTCAAATGCAGAGACAGAGGAACAATTCATCAAGTATCATGAAGAACCACAGTAACACTATACTACAGGAAGAAAATGACAATCCTCCAGAAACCAACATAGCTGATAAAGAATTCAAAATAACTATCAGAAATAAACTCAATGAGCAACAAGAAAACCCAGAAAGGCAATTTAAAGAGCTCAGGAATAAAATTAATGAACAGAGGAATACTTTACCAAAGAGACTGAAACTTTAAAACAGAACCAAACAGAAATTCAGGAGCTGAAGAACTCAATAAATGAGAGGAAGAATATTTTAGAAAGCAGTGGACATGGAGCAAACCACATGGAAGAGAGAATTAGCAGGCTTGAAGATCAAAATCTAGAAATGATACAAGTAGAAGAGGAAAGAGAAATAAGATATAAAAAAATGAGAAAATGCTATCAGAGCTACCTTACTCTTTTAGAAAAGGCAATGTTAGGGTAATGGATATTCCAGAAGGAGCAGAGAAGAAGAAGGAAGCAGAGAATGTATTTAAAGAAATAATAGCTGAGGAATGAGGAAGGAACTGGATATACAAATCCATGAAGATAAGTGAACACCTAATTACCTCAATGCAAAAATATCTTATCCAAGGAACTTTATATTAGCACTGTCAAAAGTCAATGACAAAGAAAGAATTATAAAGGCTGCCAGGGAAAAAAATGGATGGTAACCTACAAAGGAACCTCCATTAGGCTCTCAGCAGAGTTCTCATCAGAAACCCTACAGACCAGGAGACAATGGAATGACATTCTTATTAAAGACTAAAGATAAAAACTGTCAAGCAAGAATACTCTATCCAAGAAAGTTACCATTAAGATATGAAGGAGAAATAAAGACAAATAAAAACTGAAAGAGTTCATCAATACTAGACTTGCCCTACAAGAAATATTGAAAGTAGCTCTTCTACCAGGAACAAATAGGTAAAAGTACACAAAACTTTGAGTAAGGTGATAAACAGAACCAGAAAATTGCAACTCTTTATAAGAACAGCTTTTCAAACACTTTATTATAGTCTAAAGGTTAAAGGGAGGGCTTCCCTGGTGGTGCACTGGTTGAGAGTCCGCCTGCCGATGCAGGGGACGCAGGTTCATGCCCCGGTCTGGGAAGATCCCACATGCCGCGGAGTGGCTGGGCCCATGAGCCATGGCCACTGAGCCTGTGAGTCCAGAGCCTGTGCTCTGCAACAGGAGAGGCCACAACAGTGAGAGGCCCGCATACCTCAAAGAAAAAAAAAAAAAAGGTTAAAGGGAGAAAAAAAAAAAAAGCAGAAAAATAACTATAGCTATTGCAGTTTGGTAAAAACAATATAAAAAGGAATAATTTGAGACAACAAAAACATAAAATTGGAAGAGGAATAGGAAAAAAAAACTCATAGAGGTTGATGAAGATAAGATGCCATCAGCAAAAAAAAGACTACTGAATCTGTGGCAAGTCTTACACAAACCAAAAGGTAACCACAAAACATAAGCACAGAGCAAAAACATGAAACATACAAAAAGAGGAAACTGAGAAAAATGTCATAGAAAACAACCAAACCAAAATGGCAGACAGAAACACAGGGAAAAAGAAACAATGAAGATATAGAACAATCAGAAAACAAAAGATAATACTGCAGTACTAAGTCCTCATCTATCAATCATCACCCTAACTAAATGGATCGAATTAACCAATCAAAAGACACAGAGTGGCTGGACAAATTAAAAAACATGACCCAACTCTATGCTGCCTACACAACTCAGCTCTGAAGACAACCACAGGCTGAAAGTGAAGGGATAAAGGACGACAGTCCAAGCAAATGGCAGCCAAAATAAAGTGTAACTATACTTATATCATGCAAAATAGACTTCAAGCTAAAAAGGTAGTAAAAGGCAAAAATGGTTAATATATATGCACCTAGCTTAGGAGAGCCAACATATAAAAAATAATTATTAATAGATCTAAGGTGAGAAATTGACAGCAACACATAATAGTAGGGGACTTTAACATCCCACTTACATCAATGGATAGATCATTCAGGCAGAAAATCAACAAGGAAACATCAGCTTTAAACGAAATATATGACTAGATGAATTTGATAAACTTTGCAGCAAAATATACATTCTTCCAAATGCAGCAAAATATACATTCTTCTCAAGTGCACATGGAACTTTGCCAAGGGCAGACCATATGCTGGGACATAAAACAAGTCTCAACAAATTTAAGAAGACTAAAGTCATACAAAGCATCTTTTCTGATCACAATGGTATGAAACTAGAAATCAAGTACATGAAAACAATTGGAAAAATCACAAACATGTGGAGACAAAACAACATGCTACTGAAGAACTACTGGGTCAATGAAGAAATCAGGGGAGACAAAAAACGGTTACCTGAAGATGAATGAAAATGAAAATACAACATACCAAAATCTACGGGACAGAGCAAAAGCAGTACTAACAGGCAAATCTATAGCAATACCTCAAGAAACAAAAGAAAAAAAATAAAAAATAAAAAAATCTAAATTACCTCCAAAGGAACTAGAGAAAGAAGAATAAATGAAGCCCCAAGGTAGTAGAAGAAAGGAAATAATAAAGATCAGAGCAGAAATAAATTCAATAGAGACTAAAATAGAAAAGTTCAATGAAATTAAGATCTGGTTCCTTATAAACAAAACTGACAAACTGTTAGTTAGATAGCCTCACTAACAAAAAAAAAGATAAAATCAAAAATAGAAGAGGAGAACTAATAAGGGATACCATATAAACACAAAGGATTATAAGAGAATATTAGAAACAACTCTATGTGAACAAACTGGACAACCTGGAATAAATGGACAAATTCTTAGCATCATGTAACCTTCCAAGACAGAATCACAAACAAAGAGAAAATCTGACAGACCAATCACTAGTACAGAGATTGAAACAGTAATCAAAGAGCTCCCAAAGAACAGAAGTACAGGATCAGATGGCTACACAGGTGAATTTTACCAAACAGTCAAAGAAGATTTAATATATATCCTTCTCAAACTATTCCAGAAATTGAAGGGGAGGGAATACTTCCTAAGTCATTTATGAGGCCAACATCACCCTGATACCAAAAGCAGACAAAGAGAACACACACAAAAAAGAAAATCATAGGCCAATATCTCTGAAGAACACAGATTTTAAATTCCTCAAGAAAATATTAGCAAACTGAATTCAACAATATATCAAAAGGATCATACACCATGATCAAGTGAGATTTATTCCAGGGATGCAAGAATGTTTCAACATCCACAAATCAATCAATGTGATACACCACATTAACAAAATGAAGGTTGAAAACTATATGATCATCTTAATAGAAGCAGAAAAAGCATCTGACAAGATTCAACACTTATTTATAATAACTCAATAAAGTGGGTATAGAAGGGAGGTACCCAACATAAAAAAGGCCATATATGACAAACCCAGAGCTAACATCATATTCAAAAGTAAAAAAATGAAAGCTATCCCTCTAAGTACAGCAACAAGACAAGGATGCCCACTATCTCCACTCTTATAGTATTGGAAGTCCTAGCCAGAGCAATTAGGCAAGAAAAAGAAAGAAAAGTCATCCAAATTGGAAAGGAAGAAGTGAAACTGTTACTATTTATAGATGACATAATACTATGTATGAAAACACCAAAGACTACACCAAAAACTCTTAGAACTAATAAATGCATACAGAAAAGTTGTAGGATACAAAATCAATATAGAAAAATCTGTTGCTTTTCTATATACTGGGCTGGCCAAAGAAGTTCATTTGGGTTTTTCCATAACATCTTACAGAAAAACCCAAACGAACTTTTTGGGCCAAACCAATACTAACAATGAGATGGGAGAAAGAGAAATTAAAAAACCATTCCAATTACAATCTCAACAAAAAGAATAAAATACCTAGGAATAAATTTAATCAAAATGAAACACCAGTACACTAAAAGCTATAAGACATTGGTGTAAGAAATTAAAGAAGATATAAATAAATGGAAAGATATCCCATGCTCGTGGATTAGAAGATTTAAAATTGTCAAAATGTCCATGTTACCTAAAGCAATCTACTGACTCAGTGTAATCTCTAACAAAATTCCAAGGACATTTTTTACATAGCTGAAACAAAAAATTCTAAAATGTATATGAAGCCAAAAAAGATACTGAATAACCAAAGCAATCTTGAGAAAAAAGAACAAAGCTGTAGGTATCACAATCCCTGATTTCAAACTATATTACAAAGCATAGTAATCAAAACAGCATGGTATTGGCAGAAAAATAAATACATAGATCAATGGAACAGAATTAAAAGCCCAGAAGTACACCCAAACATATATGGACAATTGTAAGAAGGAAGCAAAGAACATAAAAGATAAAGGATAGTCTCTACAATAAATGGCATTCAGGGAACTTCCCTCGTGGTCCAGTGGTTAAGACTTCGCCTTCCAATGCAGAGGGCATGGGTTTGATCCCTGGTCAGGGAGCTAAGATCCCACATGGCTTGCAGCCAAAAAACCAAAACATAAAAGAGAAGCAATACTGTAACAAATTCAATAAAGAATTTTGATGGTCCACATGAAAAAAAATCTGTAAAAAAAAAAAAATAAATGGCATTGAGAAAACTGGACAGCCACATGCAGAAAAATGGAATTAGACTACTATCTCAAACAATACACGAAAATTAACTCAAAATGGATTAAAGACTAAGATCTGAAACCATAAAACTCCTAGAAGAAAACATACAGTAGGTGCTTAGTAATATCTTTCTAAATATGTCTCCTCAGGCAAGGGGAACACAAGTAAAGATAAACAAATGGGATTATATTAAACTAAAGGTTCTGCACAGCAAAGGAAAGAATCAATAAAACAAAAAGACAACCCACTTAATGAGAGAAGATATTTGCAAATGATATATACAATATTATATATACAAATGATATATACAATATATAAAATATATAAAGAACTCAAACAACAAGAAAAAAGAAAACAAACAATGCGATTAAAAATTGAGCGGAGGGCCTGAATAGACAATTTTTCAAAAAAGACATAGAGATGGTCAACAGGCATATGAAAAGGCATTCACCATCACTAATTATTAGGTAAATCAAATTAAAACCAGTGTGATATTACCTCACAGCTGTCAGAATGGCTATTATCAAAAAGACAATAAATAACAAGTGTTGAAGCTACAGTAATCAAGACAGTAAGGTACTGGCACAAAAACAGAAATATACATCAATGGAACAGGATAAAAAGCCCAGAGATAAACCCACACACATATGGTCACCTGATTTTTGATAAAGGAGGCAAGAATATACAATGGAGAAAAGACAGCCTTTTCAGTAACTGGTGCTGGGAAAACTGGACAGCTAAATGTAAAAGAATGAAATTAGAACACTTCCTAACATCATACACAAAAATAAGCTCAAAATGGATTAAAGACTTAAATATAAGGCCAGACACTATAAAACTCTTAAAAGAAAACACAGGAAGAAAACTCTATGATGTAAATCAAAGCAAGATCCTTTTTGACCCGTCTCATAGAGAAATGGAAATAAAAACAAAAATAAACAAATGGAACCTAATGAAACTTAAAAGCTTTTGCACAGAAAAGGAAACCATAAATAAGACGAAAAGACAGCCCTCAGAATAGGAGAAAATATTTGCAAACGAACCAACTGACAAAGATTTAATCTCCAAAATATACAAGTAGTTCATGCAGTTCAATATCAAAAAAACAAAAAACTCAGTTGAAAAATGGGCCTAAATAGACATTTCTCCAAAGACAGATTGCCAACAAACACATGAAAGGATGCTCAACATCACTAATCATTAGAGAAATGCAAATCAAAACTACAATGAGGTATCACCTCACACTGGTCAGAATAGCCATCATCAAAAAATCTACAAACGATAAATGCTGGAGAGGATGTGGAGAAAAGGGAACCCTCTTGCACTGTTGGTGGGAATGTAAGTTGATACAGCCACTATGGAGAACAGTATGGAGGTTTCTTAAAAAACTAAAAATAGAATTACCATGTGACCCAGAAATCCCACTACTGGGCATATACCCTGAGAAAACCATAATTCAAAAAAAGTCATATACAGCAATGTTCATTGCAGCACTATTTACAATAGCCAGGACATGGAAGCAACCTAAGTGTCCATCGACAGATGAAGGGATAAAGAAGATGTGGCACATATATACAATGCAATAGTACTCAGCCATAAAAAGAAACGAAATTGAGTTATCTGTAGTGAGGTGGATGGACCTAGACTCTGTCATACAGAGTGAAGTCAGAAAGAGAAAAACAAATACCATATGCTAACACATATATATGGAATCCAGAAAAAACAAACTGGTTCTGAAGCACCTAGGGGCAGGACAGGAATAAAGATGCAGATGTAGAGAATGGACTTGAGTACACAGGGAGGGGGAAAGGTAAGCTGGGATGAAGTGAGAGAGTGGCACTGACATATATACACTACTAAATGTAAAACAGTGAGCTAGTGGGATGTAGCTGCATAGAACAGGGAGATCAGCTCCGTGCTTTGTGACCACCTAGAGGGGTGGGATAGGGAGGGTGGGAAGGAGACGCAAGAGGGAGTGGATATGGGGATATATGTATACATATAGCTGATTCACTTTGCTGTACAGCAGAAACTAACACAACATTGTAAAGCAATTATACTCCAATAAAGATGTTAATGTTGATTAAAAAAATAATAATAAAACCAAAAATTATCAGAAGAAAAAAAAAACAAGTGTTGGTGATGATGTCAAAAAATGAGAACCCTCATGCACTGTTGGTAGGAATGTAAATTGGTGCAGCCACTATGGAAGACAGTATGGAGATTCCTCAAAAAATTAAGAATAGAAATATCAGCTATCCCACTTCTGAGTATCCAAATATTATAAAAACACTAATCTGAAAAGATATATGGATCCTCATGTTCATCACATCATTATTTATAATAGTCAATATATAGAACAACGTAAGTGCCCATTACCAGATGAATGGATAAAGAAAATGTGGTATATGTATTTTGAAATACTACTTAGCCATTGAAAGAGATGAAATCTTGCAATATGTGACAACATGCATGAACCTCAAGGGTATTATGCTAAATGAAATAAATCAGATGAAGAAAGATGATTATGGTATCAAATACCATATGATTTCACTCATGGGAAATATAAACAACTAATAAACAAAAATAAATATATGAACAAACCAAACCAAACAAAAAAAAACACATAGGTAGAGAGAACAGAGTAGTGGTTACCAGACTGGTAAGGATTGGGTTGGGAGAGTGAAATGGGTAAAGGTGATCAACCATATGATGACGAATGGAAACTCAATTTTTGGTGGTGGGCACATTTCAGGGTATATAGTAGTAAAATATAATGTTGCACACAAGAAACACTAATTCAAAAAGATACACATACCCCTATGTTCATCACGTCATTATTTACAATAGCCAATATATGGAAGGAATTTGAATGCTCATGGATAGAGGAATGGATGAAAAAGATGTGGTATATATGTACAATGGAATGCTACCCAGCCATTAAAAATAATGAAATCTTGTCATTTGTGACCACATGGATGGACCTGGAGGGCATTATGCTAAGTAAAATAAGTCATATAGGGAAAGAAAAATACTGTATGATTTCAGTTATATGTGGAATCTAAGAAACCAACAAACAAAAAAAAGAGCAATCATGACACAACAGAAACAGTCATTGATATAAAGAACAAACAGATGGTTGCCAGAGTGGAGGGTGATAGGAGTCAGGTGAGAAATGGATAAGGGAGATTAAGAGGTACAGTAAAAACTTCCAGGGACAAAATAAATGAGTCATGAGGATGAAGTGTACAGATTGGGAATACAGTCAATAATAATGCAATATTTTTGTACAGTGACAGATGGTAATTAGCTTCATCATGGTGATAATTTTGTAATACATAGAAATGTCCAATAACTATGTTATACACCAAGAACTTACAAAGTGTTGCTGGTCAATTATACCTCAAAAACAAACAAACAAACACACTAAAAAAGATCAGATTTGTGGTTACCAGAGGCAGGGTTTGAGGGGAGGGGGAAGAATGTGGTAAACTTCCAGTTATAAGATAAATACATACTAGGGATGTAATGTACAACGTATTAATATAATTAACATTGCTAGATGATACATGTGAAAATTGCTAAAGGAGTAAATCCTAAGTGTTCTCATCACAAGGAAAATGTTTTTCTTTTATTTTATTTGCATGTGATGATGGATGTTCACTGAATTTATTATGGTAATTATTTCATGATGTATGTAAATCAAATCATCATGCTGTACACCTGAACTTTATACAGCACTCTATGTCTATTACATCTCAATAAAACTGGAAGAAAAAAAATAAAGTTACAAAAGAGGTTGGATTTTCCCAAATTGTTACAGCTCAACATTATTTTTTTCTAATATATGTTTTCAAATATTTATAAACCTTCTAAATACAAAAAGGTGCTCTTTATTCCTTTATTCATTTGTCAATTCATTTGCCAAGTAATTTGAAAGCCTATTACACTGCAAGCCCTCTTCTACTCCATGGAGAGATAGCAGTAAATATCATTTATTTCAAACACTACAGTGCTAGGGTCCAACCCCTGCCCCCTACCCCAATAGCATTAATTCCTCCCTCACTTCTCATTTTGATTCCTATGGTATTTACAGTTTCTTCTCTCCAAAATTCTTTTTTCCCACATTTTTTTTTAACATCTTTATTGGAGTATAATTTCTTTACAGTGGTGTGTTAGTTTCTGCTTTATAACAAAGTGAATCAGCTATACATATACATATATCCCCTTTCCCACAGTTTTGAGAGTTAAATACAAAATTATTTTCTTCTCCACACCCTCAAATTGGTTGTCATTGCCTATAGCAGCAATCTTAGACCTCAGAAGAGGGAGTATGAAAGTTTTCTGATCTAGGTAGAAATTTTAATGCTCCATATTATAATGTAGGGCAATATTTACCCAGATTTACTATCTAGAGAACTAATATTTATAGATCATGCCTATTATTTTTGGGAAAAAAAAGGTCTCCTTGGTCTCAGAGGGTCTGGCAATGCATAGCAAAGGTGCATTTGAAGCTATGTGTCTATATTTAAGGATAAAGTGAAATTAGTGCCCCTGGTGCTACCCATAAAGTAAGAGTTCTCTGTTTATACAAGAATAAATAAACTTTTTAAATTCTAACTGTGTTTATTATAAGTTTGAGTAAGGTACAGTGAGGGTCAACTGCCCAAACATTGCAATTCTATCAATTTCACACAGAACACCATCACACTTTAGTGGGCATCAGTGTTCTTTACAGTATTCAGATCAGCCTGAAACAACAAACAAATAAAACCCAAAGCATCAGCTGTACAGCCAGTTAGCCAGACATGGGCAAAATGAAGCACTGCTGATATTTCCATGGGTTAACATGGCAAAACCCCTATATTTTTTAAAGTAAAATGTACTAAGTGCAGGTTTGTGAAGAAATGGTATATTTTAGAATTTGGGTACTTGATTTGGGGAAAGAGCATATATATCATGGAGGTATCTCCAATTAATCTCCTTTACAAATAATCAAGTTGAGCAGACATCAAATTGGTCATTTCTAGAAGAAATAGCAACAGGGTATAGTGTGAGAACTTAAATCTCAAGTAAAACATTTTCTGTCTATCAAGGAAATTTCCATATTTAGTTTTTCCAAGTCATGGTCAAATCAATCAGAAGATATTTCAATTTATTTAGTCCTGGACTAAATCTATAGGATCTGCCTGGAAAATATGACCTGTCCATTTTGGACTTACTGAAATTCCTTCAAAAAAAAACACTATATAAAATAAATAAGCCATGGGGATATAATGTACTGTATAGTGATTGTAGTTAATAATACTGAGCTGTATATTTAAGTTGCTAAGAGAGTAGATCTTTTTTTTTTAATTTATTTATTTAATTTATTTTTGGCTGTGTTGGGTCTTTTTTGCTATGCGCCGGCTTTCTCTAGTTGCGGCGAGCGGGGGCTACTCTTGGTTGTGGTGCATGGGCTTCTCATTGCAGTGGTTTCTCCTGTGGCGGGGTACAGGCTCTAGGTGCACGGGCTTCAGGAGCTGTGGCACACGGGCTCAGCAGTTGTGGCACGCAGGCTCTAGAGCACACGCTCAGTAGTTGTGGCACACGGGCTTAGTTGCTCCACAGCATGTGGGATCTTCCCGGACCAAGGATCGAATCCGTGTCCCCTGCATTGGCAGGTGGATTCTTAACCACTGTGCCACCAGGGAAGTCCCTAAGAGAGTAAATCTTAAAAAAAGTTCTCATCAGAAAAAAAGAAAATTATAACTATGTGTGGTGATGGATGTTAACTAAACTTTTTGTGGTGATAATTTCGCAGTATATACAAAGGGGGAATCGTTACATTGGACACCTGAAACTAATATGTTAAATGTCAGTTATATTCCAATAAAAATAAAATTATTAAAAAAAGGAACATTATAAAGGGTGTCTTCAAGATAATGTGTTTTCCCCTTTGCTTTTCCCTCTTCCTCAGATGCTCTTGGTACCACAGTGTAGTGCAAAAATACAGCTATTGGAATTGAAAAATAGTAGCTCATTTGTAAGTTCCACCACTCTTGTTTCCTCATGTCTATTCCAAATCTCCTTGATTTCCTCACTACCTCTACCCCTCAGGGTGAGAGGTTATAATCTCTGAGTGTTATATGGCAGAGGGGACAATAGGTTTATTGACTGAGCAAACCATTATGATGACCCCAATGCTATAATTAATGAGTAATCCACTCTCACATTCCTGGGACTTGGCAGTGTTTATTTTACAGCTCAGGGAAGCCCCCCAGTATGGAATGCCAAGTAAAAGGAAAATGCAAAAGAGTGTTTATAGTATCTTTGCAAAGCTGAATCCAGGCAGGGCTTTGGGTTTTGCTACCCTTGGGGGATAAAGGAAGAAGGGTCTAGTAAGTATGTGTTTTGTAGATGTGCTTGATAATGTTTAGAGACATGGTAACAAGAGGGTGGTGTTTAGTTTCCTCATAATTAAATATCTCTACTCAGATCCATGTTATCCTCCTGTTGCTGGACTTTTTTTTTTAATTTCCTCAGAACACAACAGCTAGCATGAAAATCAGTTACCTCCTGCATTTTTCTTTCCCAAATTGTAAACAGGCAGAAATCTCATAGTAAAGGTCCCACAGTAACCAGGTACTATAATCACTTTTTTCTGATTTTGCCCTTCCCTGCAATATGAGTATGATTAACATGGGCTGAGATTTAAGAACAGTCACCATCCCTGATGTTCTATTCCCTGTCAACTAAACTTTCTTCTTTTCCTGCATCTCTCCTCCCATCTCACCCTCATTCATTTTTCCAGTTGTCTTTTGCATAAACTTTATTTATCAAGACACAGATCTTTTATGTTTGCCTGTTTTTAGAAAAAGAAAAAAAAGTGATTCAGGCATCTTTTTCCCTTTCCAGAATATCATAGTTAAATTTGAGGCAAAAATATCCATTCATTTGAATCATGCAGGAGTTAAATTATGTCTGCCCTCCTTGATTCTCCATGGCTCTGCCTTATTTGATTTCCTTAAATCTGACTTTGGGGCTGTTTCTATTTACATCAGAATTGATTATAATCTTTACAAGTATCTATCACTTATTACTTTACACATAAATGATAAAAAGAAGTTGGAATTTGATTGTTCATGCCTGGATTATCCTGGTCTCTTGTGGTCCCTTCATTTCTCCATTTTCCCCATACTTGTCAGAAATAGAGGAAGACGTAAGGGACAGAACTCAAATTCCTCAATTTTAAGTGCTCTCACCTGAGTTATTAAAAGACTATGTTTTCAATATAATTGTAAATTATTACTTACTAATATTACATAACTATTTTTATGACATCTCTCTTCAGTATTTCCTACTCTGATATTATATAAAAACTATCACTGATTGTAAATTTACCAGTCTCAAGCATTGTGCTAAGCACTATAAAATTATCTCATTTAATGCATACAAATCACCCCACATGGTAAGTCATGGTTAGCCCCATTTTACAGATGAGACAGATGAGTCAAAGAAAGCAGAAGTAATGTGCCCCAAGTCAACAGAGCTTATGGGGAAGAACTCAGATTCAAATCTAGTTTGAACAACTCTAAATCTGTGTACTTTATATGCCATGGACTTTAGAAATATGTTTGCATTTTTAAATTAACTATAATTTTATTCAAATTTTCAACTGCTTCCATGACTCTATTTAGAATTTACAAGTACTATTTGTCCTCAGTGGCTTGGGAGAAAGTATAAATCTAAGAGTAAACCATAGATAAGAGTGTAGTGTAAGTGTCTGACAATAAGTTTTTTCTTTTGATTGTAACATGTCTGACAACCATGAGGCATCCATTTCCGAGACCTCCATCTTGAATAAACATATTGCCAGCATATGATATAGCTACTAACAAATGAGATAATAAACCAGGCCTCCCAGCCCGTGAAGTTCCCCTTTTAGAAAGTCCTGAGTAACCTAGATAACTGACTGCTCGAGAGACCCCATTTTTCCCCTCCTGTGCCCTAATTTTTGTTCTTATATTTTAAATTTGCCAATAAAGAGTGAACCGGTGAAACTCTAGGCACCTCACCCATGACCCCAATCAAGTCAGAACCCCAGGTCTGTGTTCCCTCTCTTTTTCTCCACCCAAGACTTCTCCGTGTGGCCCCTGATGTGCCGGGTACATCCTCTGGGACTTGTGAGTAACAGATATTTTTTTCAAAATTCCCTGATGGTTGTTGCTGAGATGCGTCTTGCATTCATTATAAGAACGACAAGGCCTGATCCAGCCACAGCATTGGCTCCAAAAGGGGAAATGTCTGTGGGGACTTGCCATAGGTAGTAGGGACCCATGTGAGTGCCACAGGTATTCTCAGCTGATAGGTGGAGACCAACACAAAACAAAGGGGTAGCAACCTCTTGTATTTCAGCTCCCTTAGTCATGGATTGCCTTCTAAATAATAACAAAAAGAAAAAAACTTCAATTTCCTAAATCAACAGCCATAGGCTCAGAATGAAATAGGGTTAAGACTGTCCTTCAACAGTTCAACTGTTCTTGGGATCCTTGAGCCAGTTATTTAGATACAGAGTTTCTTGACATGGTCTCTATCCTAGATTCCAAAGAGATAGTACAGGAAAATCATTCGGCACAGTGTCTGGAACATAGCAAGGACTCAGCAAAGGGCAGCCATTATTTTTTCCCCATCTTTATCACAATATACACAAACTTTTCATAATTCAAGAGAAAAAATTAAGCACTATGTAACACACTCAAAACTCTTACAAAATAAAATCAAATGTACTGTTTTGACAGTGCTATCTTTCTCGCTCCACTCTGAGTTAAATGGATGACATTTCCAACAGGAAAAGTATTTATTTTACTTTCAAATTTTTACAACTTCTCAGTTTTAAAAATTTCAGAGTCACTATTACATTTACTTACAATTGTCACCACAATATTTTTTCTGTTCTCAGACAATGCTGGTGGTATTGAGGCAGCTGCATATGTTATACGGATATCTTATGAGGCAAGACCCTCCCCGCCTGAGTGCAGCATGCTCCAATGCTCCAAGGTCTCCTGGGTGGATCAAGAATATTATCATCATGAGCTCTCAGAAAGACAGAAGAAGGATCCTTTGGAAGAAGGAAGAAGAGAGACTGATATTTGTGATGAGGGAACAAGAAATAAAGAGGGCTTCATTTCTCAGGACTTAGAGTTGAACAGAAAAATTCAGTTGCCATAAAATGTTTCCTGAATAACTTTAGATAGTCAAGGGTTTGTTTGTACTGGTCTTCCCGTGATTTCCCCTCTCTCTCCCACTGCTGCACAAATACAAGTGGTCCAAGTGTCCAGAACCCATGTGCAGGTCATTCCCAAGCACTCCAGGACTCCTTACAGTTCAGTAATTCTATCTACCACCTCCCCCCAACATGCACACACAAAGAACGCGAAGGCATCCACGATAATCACCCTGGCTTAGGCCAGTATTAAGAGGATGTTATGGACAATCTCTACTCCTCAATGTCATGGTGATGCCCATGCTGGGACTCCAGCAGTGTTGTGGATATAATTTTGTCAGGGACACTGGCAGCACTATTATGCATAAATGAAAAACTCTCATGTATGAATATCTGGAGAGATGGCAAAACCATCCTCCAAGCAAGAAATTTTAAGAGATACAAGGGGTTGTAACTTTTTTCTTCTGAGCAACTACACTGCAAAGTCAAAACAAGGACCTAGAGTGGAGATGGTGAAGAGCAGGTAATATGAAGAGAAACTGCACACCGACGTGATTTCACTTATTATTTACTTTCTTTAACAAGCCCAGCAGCAACTGTGAGCAAGCAGGGGGGAAGGGGTGGATGCTGTGTGCCCCCTGTGTAGAGACTGAGGGGTCTCTTTTATTGCCTTCCTGCTGATTACTCTCAGCTGGCATGTCTATTTCTTCTAGCAGATGTCTTTGCCCTATTGGTCCCCTTATGGTCAGCATGTGACCCACAGAAAGCAGCTCAGCCCAGTCAAGAAACACGCAGCGAGTCAATTTCAATGCCCGTCAAGTCTGGCAGGCCAGATGGGCCTCCGTGCTAATGAGGGCCTGGGTGATCTGGGTTTGCCTTGCATTCTACTGTCTTGAAGTTGCATCTGGCATATTCTGACTGGTGACAAAGACTCTCTCCATGAACAAACTTTAGATAGGCTCTTCTGAGGCTCTTTTTTGTCTAAGCCTCATCCTTTGGCCTCAGTCTTTGCTGGGCCAGCAAAGGCCAGTTGTAGCAAGATTTCTACTAAGTCTGTTAAGTGAGAATCCACCAACCCTTGGTATCTGATCAACCTTGATATCTGACCAAATTCTTTATCCCCCTCTCTCAATATCTGATCACCCTGGCCTGCCTTCAGCAAGAATCCTGGTAAGTTGGTTTAGCAAGAATCCCCCTAACTTTGATGTCTCCACTTAGTAATTTTCCATCCACTGACACGGACCCGCTCCCCCCCCACCACGTATACAACTTGATTATAAATTCCCAAGAGAAAATAATATACAAATAATTTCTTAAAGCAGTTTTTAATAGCAGGCATGATTAAAAACTAACAATTCTTAGGAAACTAGAAATAGACTGGAAATTCCTTAATCTGATAGAGAGCATCTATAAAATACCTAAAGTGAACATCATACTGTATTCCTAACAGCTTTTCCCCTTAAATAAAAAAGAGCACACACTATCCTTGTGCTAGCACCACAATTACCCAACATTGAACCAAACCCTAGTCACTGCAAGGGAGCATAATAATGAATTAATTAACATTGGAAAGTGAGGAATATAAGTCATTATTCTCAGGTAAAAATGTATTTAGAAAATCATATGTATACTCAGAATATTTGGAATATATATAAAAGGAATATATATACAAAAACATTAGAAATTATTAAGTGATTTTAGTAATGGCACAGGATACAAAAGCCATTTTATTTCTATATATCAGTGTTCCAGTTATCTACTGCTGCCCCAAAACCTAGTGGCTTATACAGCAACAACCATTTGCTTAAATTTCAAGGTTGTGTGGATCAAGAACTCAGGTAGAGCTTGGGTAAGAAATTTTTCTGTTGTGTGGGGCATGAGCAGAGGTTTCTGTGATAGATGGGCTAATCTGGAACATTCAAGACTGATTTATTCACGTGCCTGCTGTCTTGATGGAAATGGCTGGAATCCTAGGCTCAGCTAAGGCAGTGGACCATAAAGCCCACACATGGCCCTTCCAGTGTCGCAGACTCAAGGGTAGTCAGATATTTACATGTCCACTCAGAGCTCACAAGCAAAATAAGAGATGGGAGGAAACTACCTGGGCTGGGTAAAGAGTCATTTCTATTAGCAAAAGCCATAATGAAGCCCACCAAGACTCAAGAAGACGTATCAAGGACCCCATCTTTTCATGAGGTAACTGCCACAGCCAGGGACAAGAGTTAAACTAAGCTCTGTGCTAAGTATCATGCACAAATTACCTCCTTCAATTCACTCATACAATCCATTTTTTAGGTGAGAAAATCAAGGCACAGAGATTAAGTAAATTGGATAAGTCTCAAAAAACTGACTCTTCATTAAAAAAACAAAAACCAGAGAATTTGGCATATCTCTTTAGGAGAGAAATACATGTTTTCACAAATCCACAAATAAAGAATAAGTCAATTCACATGTATCGACAACAGTATTAATCTGTTACCTGGGGTATTAAGAGAAAAAAAAAAACCTCTAGTGACAAAATGACAACTTGTAAACAGCAACGTACAGCAAAAAATCCAGTTTATTTAAAGTACCAATGAAGCAATAGTATGGAGATGAAGGTGGGAAAAATAATCATGCTATAAAATGTCATAAAAATGCACCATATTTGTAATAAGGAATTTGTGTGTGTGTGTGTGTGTGTGTGTGTGTGTGTGCTGTTTGCTAGATACAAAGATACAGAACAGGAGAACAAAAAAACATGCAGCTCTCAACTGGAGAAAACTAATAAATATACGTGACTGTAACCAGCTTTCCAAAGACAGGCACACTGTGCTGCACATGATTTATATGTTTGCTCCTGGCTTGGAAATGAGAATCAGCATTGGCTCCAGAAAAGCTGTCCAATTTTTCTGACGTCCGGCACTACAAGAAACTGTTCAACGGCAACTTTATTCTCAAGAAGCTAACTGACTGGCTTGTAACTTTATGCAAATTTCTACCTGGTAACTTCAGTCTGGGGAGGGGAGGCAGGAGCAGAGATGTATAATTCATGGTTAATAAATTATAACAAGCACTAATAAGTAAAGAAACAGTAGTAGCTTAAGGAGAACACAGGCAAAGAGGCATTAATTGTCCTCATTAAATGTACTTAATTAACACAGCTGTCCTATGGGGGCCAGGAAATAATGAGACCATGACAGCCCCTGACTATGAATGCTGCTAAATCTCTTAAAAAAAAAACTACAAAAAATCCCTCCTTACGTTTGAAGAACGATTTAGAAATAATAAGAAAAGTAATTTATGTCTGTAAAAGTAAACGGTACATTTCTGTAACTCTGTAATTTTATAGCCACAAATACATATACACACATACACTCACTACTTAAGGATATATGTATACATCCTTTTCAAAATAGGCTGAATTTTTTTAAGCACACAATGAATTGATGAAGAGTGTATCTGTAGTTGGTGCACACAGTTAAATGGGAATTTATGAACACCCACAACCCTTCCTGAGACAAAGCATATTTTGCAGGATAGAAAATAAAACAATCATTTGAGGACATATCTCATTCAGCACCTTCAAGCATTATGAGATAGGTGTCTTCATCTCCATTTTTTATATGAGACCACTATGGTTCAGAATGTTATGAAACTGGCAAAGGTTCTGCTCTAAGTGAGTATCTGAAATTCCACCATTGATTTCTTCAAACCCCAAACCCATTATCTTTTCACTTTCCACCTAGGCTTTTGTAGGAGGCAAAAGACAATTTCTGGATTCTACATGCATAAATTAAGATGTATCCTGAAACTTGACCACTGAGCTTTGATCAGTTTTCCAAGGTCAGTCACTGGGGGTAAGGAGTTGGGGCACGGCAGGAAAGCGAGCTGTCCACTTAAATGCCTTCCTCAGACAAAATGATTCAGGCCCCAGCAGCTAAGGAAAAGATATGTCAGTCACCAAATTAAATGATTAATTTAAAAGGTATTTAAAGTGAGCACTTTCTACTACATTCCACCATGCCAGGGGCCATGACATACCAAAGGAAATCCACCACACGTGAGCCACAGAAGCCTACAATCTAATGTGAAGGCATTAAGCGAAATGTTAAATGAAGGATAATTTGTGGTATAGATCTTCCAATGAGACTTGTTTCATGAGTTAATTTAGGAATTAGATTTTCCCTAAAAATTAGTGAGGTATACAATTATTTCTGACTCCCTGCTACTTCTATGTCATCTGAGTATACCTGAGCAATGACCTTAATTATGAAGTGCTTCTCATCTTTTCTTTTTTTCTACTTTGTTGAATCATTCTCCCTTTAATAATGATCAGTACACACCATGCATTAGTTTTGCAATCCATAGACTAAATCTGTGAGATTTCATTCAGTCCTGGAGCTTTAAGTACCATCAGTACCCCGACAAATGCCCAGTTTATACCCTGAGCATTGAGTTTTCGTGATCCCTGCACTCATTAACTCAACACATCTTCACTTGTATGTTGAAAACCCACTTCAGCAAGTAAAATGTGACTCCTGATCCTTCATCCTTAATATCTGGCACATACCATACATTTGATATATTAGACTTTTAAACCTTAGAACCAAACTAGGAGATAGTTTCCATTAGGCTTCTCATTTCAAACATGAGGAAACTGAGGCACTCAGGTTACAAATATATGCCCCTAGCTGGTAAGTGGTGGACATGGGATGCAAACTACAAACCCAGTCTGTCTTCAGAGTCCATCCAATCAACCATGACCCTCTATTGCCACATCTCTTCGGACCTACGTCCAACATAAATCTCAAACTGGATCACTTCTTTGCATCTTCACTGCCACCATCCTATGGCATACACATGCATCTCTGCTCAGAGGTCCAATAGGTATCTCAAACTATACATATCAAAATTTTTTTTTGGCTCTCCATTCAGTGAGATAAAACACACCATGTCAAGCACTGTTCTAAATAATTTTAAATGCAGCATCTCCTTCAATCCTTAGAGCAAGTGATGAGACAGGTATTATAATTCTCGTTTTATACATGAGGAAACTAAGGAACAGAATTTAAGAAACTTGCCCATGGCCAGTATGTGATGACGGAAGCAAGCAAACCCTTTCTGTCTCCAGCGCCCATGCTCTCACATCTACTGCACTATACAATCTCTTCTCTCCGGGTCTTCCCTGCCGCAGGAATGCACTTCTATCCACATGCCAGGCCAAATCTATCCACATGCCAGGAAAGGGTAAAAAATGTTTTTCAGTATGCAAGTGTGAAAGACAAGAAGAAAATAGTTGTGTTCTACAAGGGTACAAGGAGAATGATGTTATATTTGGTTAAGGGTGAGGTGCTGGTAAGATCATGTTATACCAGAAGCTTTTGGAATTTCTTTAACAGATGACAGAGAGTAATTACATAAATATCTTCAAATATTTTAAATGTCACATTACAGACAGATAATAAGTTATTCAGGGAAACCAGAGTGTCTTAGAATTATGTCCATCACACAATGAAGAGGCTGAAGTCAGGGAGGCCAACCACACCTTGTCGCAAAACGCCCTTTGTTTAGGCAAAGCTTAAAATGTAGACAGATGATGGGGATTCTAACTCTCAGAGAGGATGTTCTGTGTGCTCAATTTTACCACACAATTACTAAGTTCAAATGAATGTGTGTTGGGTCTCCCTTAGTAACAGTTTAGAGAATTTCACACAGTGCAAACGGGTAGAGACTTTAGAAATGATTAAATCGAATTTTCACATCTAATAAACAAAGGAATTGAAAACAAGATAAATAATGACCTATAATTTATAAAATGCTTTCCCATCCATGGGCTCATTACATCCTTATAGTAGCTAGGTGAAGTACAGTAATTCCTCAGTACCCACGGGGGATTAGTTCCAGGACGCCCTGAGAATACTAAAATCCACACACGCTCAAGTCTCATATATAAAATGGTGTAGTATTTGCATATAACCTATGCACAACCCCCCCATATGCTTTACCTCTCTAGATTACTTATACCTAATACAACGTACGTGCTCTGTAAATAGTTGTAAATATTGGGTTGGCCAAAAGATTCATTTGTGTTTTTCCGTAAGATGGCTCTAGTAGCACTTAGTTGTCTTTTACTTCATTCGAAACAATTTTGTTAGACTGTATTGTGACAGCTTTAAAAAAAAAAAACTTATTGAAATTGGTGAATTTTTGTGTAGCCATTTTAATATTGAAGATGGGGGAAAAAAAGCAACATTTTTTGCATATTATGCTTTACTATTCCAAGAAAGGTAAAAACACAACTGAAACGCAAAAAAAAGATTTGTTCAGTGTATGGAGAAGGTGCTGTGACTGATCGAATGTGTCAAAAGTGGTTTGCAAAGTTTTGTCATGGAGATTTCTTGCTGGGTGATACTCCAAGGTTGGGTAGACCAGTTGAAGTTGATAGTGATCAAATTGAGACATTAACTGAGAACAATGAATGTTATACCACAAGGGAAATAGCCTACATACTCAAAATATCCAAATCAAGCATTGAAAATCATTTGCACTAGACTGGTTAAGTTCATCGCTTTGATGTTTGGGTTCCCCATAAGTTAAGTGAAAAAAACCTTCCTGACCGTATTTCCGCATGTGATTCTTTTCTTAAACGTAATGAAAACTTTCCGTTTTTAAAACAAACTGTGACGGGTGATGAAAAGTGGATATTGTACAATAATGTTGAATGGAAGAGATCATGGGATAAGTGAAATGAACTACGACCAACCACACCAAAGGCCGGTCTTCATCCAAAGAAGGTGATGCTGTGTATATGGTGGGATTGGAATGGAGTCCTCTATTATGAGCTCCTTCTGGAAAACTAAACGATTAATTCCAAAAAGTACTGCTCCCAGTGAGACCAACTGAAAGCAGCACTCAACGAAAAGCGTCTGAAATTAGTCAACAGAAAACGCATAACCTTCCAAGTGGAAAGTGTTAATGCAGGACCGCATGTTTCTTTGATGACCAGGCAAAAACTGTTACAGCTTGCCTGGGAAGTCCTGATTCATCCGCCATATCCACCAGACATGGCACCTTTGGATTTCCATTTATTTTGGTGTTTACAAAATTCTCTTAATGGAAAAAAATTCAATTATCTGGAAGACTGTAAAAGGCACCTGGACCAGTTCTTTGCTCAAAAAGATAAGTTTTGGGAAGATGGAATTATAAAGTTGCCTGAAAAATGGCAGAAGGTAGTGGAACAAAAGGGTAAATACTTTAATAAAGTTCTTGGTGAAAATGAAAAATGTGTTTTTTATTTTTACTTAAAAACTGAAGGCACTTTTCGCCAACCCAATACAATGTAAAGGCTACATAAATAGTTACTTGTGTGCAATAACTTTGTTTTGCTTTTTGGAACTTTCTCAATTTTTTTCAAATATTTTCCATATGCTGCAGATGTGGAGCCAAGGATATGAAGGGCAGATTGGAGGAGGTAAGGCTATTTACATTCCCATTTTAACAAAGGTATCAGTCCCAGCGTTATGAGTGTCTGAAAGGTCCCATGACCATTAAACTGCCATCAAGGGTCTCCCGCCACACAGGAACAAAAATGGAAAAGGAACATAAGATGCTAAGACTTAATATTTCTAAAAGAGGTTGCCTAAGTCTTTCTCTATAACATCAGTGAGATTTCCTTATATCCAGTTTATAAGCAGCTTTATGCAGTTCTCTGAAGCCATAGACATTAGAGCTTCATTTACTAACAAAATCATAACATTCTATTTACAGTATAAAACAAAAAAGAAACATTATTATTGACAGCAGAATCTGAATTCATAAGAAAATTAATTATTTCCTTTACTTACAAGAATGAAGAAAAATACTAGAAAAAGTAAGCAACTACTATTATTTCCAATTAACACATTATCTTCTTCATGAAGTAATAGACTAACAAATCAATAAGAAAAAGAAACCCCAATAGAGAAATGGACATTTAGCAGTTCCAAAAATATAAAAGGCAATAAATATATTTTTGTTTTTTGAGAAACAAATGGAATACAGAAAACATTTATAAATAAAGAAGATGAAAGAATAACTGCTATCAGAATTAAAACACCTAGAAGGGAAAGAAGGGAGCTAAAAGAGAAAACATAGAGGAGTAGAATTCCACTGGTGTCTTTAAATTGGGGTAATTGATGTAAAAATTAGAAGATGATAACACCAGTTTAAAAAAAGGGGGGTGGGGGGAGCTAAACTGAGATGGATAGACATACTGAAGGTCAGGAAAGTTTGAAAACAGTTCATTATGTGCCTCACTTAAACCAATAGATTTTTTTTTCCTGTTATGTTGTACATATAATGAATTTTCTGAGTACATGCATTTTTAAATTCAGGCATGAAAGAATATCATCCTTCTTGTTTTCATTAGGAGAGTAACCTTTTGTTAATAAAAACAGGTTTCCTCATCCTAATTTATTGTGTAAGAAGTGCGCATTTACACAGTAAATGTATATTTACACATTATTGACAAAAATGTCTCTTAAGGACACTTTTGGAGTGAGATGAATGTGAGGGGTCAAACATTACCTAAGGCACAATGAACTTGGTATTAGACCATAAGTATGTCATATATTCCTTAGGAACAGAAGATTTATCTTAGATTCACTGTCTTGTAAAATTCCATTTCTCTGTGTTTGTGTGTGTGTGTTTGAAGGCACAGTAATTATTTAAAAATAATCTTCCTTGATATCCAGAAATATCCTGTTCTGCTATCATTTAAAATAATTCTCAAGTCTTAGTGCCTTTTGGAAAATGCAAGCATGTTTCTAATAAGTTAGTTAGAAACATGGGTGCTCCTTTACGCGGAATATTATCAGAAGCTTAGGTTTTATTTACTAATGAATTTCTATGTCAGCAAGTATATATTTATTAACTACCGTATCCCAGCAGATTTCCATGGGTTATAAGAAATTTAAAACAATAAGAGAGGGTTATAGCTCCAGGTCTTTTATTGTGATACTTTGCTCCTATACCCTTTCATGTAAATTGATGATGTTAGATTAAATGATTGCTGAGAATCTTCTGGCTCTGAAATCTTATGATATTCATCTAAAAAACTGTTAGTGAAGAATACTGCGGTGGATTAAAGACAGTCACAGATGCTTTGCTATTTTCCCCATCAAGGGATACTGCTGATTTCTCATCTCTAGAGTCAGTGATGCCCTATAACTGCTTAGCCTATTGGAGGTGGGGAAAGTGATGCTGTGCAGATCCAGGTCTAAGGCTTAAGAATGCCAGACGGTTTCCACTTTTAGGCTTCTTGATGACCCTGAGTTTCCATATAAGAAATATGGCTACTCTGTTAGGGATAACACATAGAGACACCAGATGGAGAGAAGAGGCCCTGGGGCTACTTGGAGAGAGAGGGACACACTGTCATCATAACCTACCAGCTGACCTCAGACGCCTCCAGCCCCAGCTGCCATCTGATTATAACCACATGAGACCCCAAGTGAGGGCAGCAGCAAACTGCCCAGCGGAGCCCAGTCAAGCCACGGAACCATGAGAGATATTAAAAGCTACTAAGCTTTTCATTTAAGCTTTTAATTGAATTTTAATTTGAGTTATCAAGTTCCAGAATTGTTTGATATACAGTGATAACTGAAACAGATATATCTCAGCATTACAATAGTTATAATTACATTATTTATCCCACAAATGATACATTTCAGAACATACATAATAAAGTACCTATATAAACATATACAGGCACATATACAGGCAGTTCTGCCATAATCTAACATATGCAGTGCTAAAAAAAAAGTCACCAAACTGAAAAATCTTGCAATATAAACTACAAGGCCTATGGGAAACATGGAGTTAGGCAGACATCACTCAGAAACTCTGTCAGTGACACATAAAAAATAAAGCTAGGGGCTTCCCTGGTGGCGCAGTGGTTGAGAGTCCGCCTGCCGATGCAGGGGACACGGGTTCGTGCCACGGTCTGGGAGGATCCCACATGCCGCGGAGCGGCTGGGCCCGTGAGCCATGGCCGCTGAGCCTGCGCGTCCGGAGCCTGTGCTCCGCAACGGGAGAGGCCACAGCAGTGAGAGGCCCGCGTACCGCAATCAATCAATCAATCAATCAATCAATAAAAATAAAGCTAGGAACCGAATTAATATGACAGCACAGTTTTAAACACGTTAAACAATTGAAAAATACGTAAAGATTACAATAAAAATGGCACTTTACCTTGAGAAAGACCTGAAGTTTGTGGAGTGGGTGTCAGAAGAGTCGCAGCTGTAAGTTATTGTGAATTGGCCCTCATCACCAAAGGGCAGCTAAGGCACACCCTGACTGCAAGAAAGTTAAAAATTCCCCTAATTAAAAAAAAATCTAAAGTTACAATTTCCCCAAACCCATCTCAACCATTGTATATTTCAATTTCAGCTCATCTGTATGATATATGGTCCAGTAAAAAGATTAACATACTTTCCCATCTATCATTAAAAATAACTTTCAATTTTATCAAAATTACTGATATTTGCCATAATTTTCAGAAATACTATTTCCCACCCCCAAGAAATAGCTAAAAGGAAATGCCTTATTGTAAATCAACAAAATTAAGTAATAACAAATCTCTTCACAAAAATGCAAGTGTTGTTTTAAGATTTTATTATTTTAAAATCCCTTCTTTTTAAAGAAGGGAAATAAAAATTTAAAATAATGAGACCAGTTTTGGGTCAAGATTTTACATATGTGAGGAGATGTCCTCCTGTTTTTCCTGTTAAGAGCATTTACGTAAAAATAATTAGCATATCATAGGGAAGGCAGATACTGTGGGAATAGGGGAAAAAGAGATAAGCTTTGTTAGAGAAGCCTCTTGGCATGTATAGTCCTGTTTTTAAAGATCTCTACTTTATATTTGAAGTCCAGGAAAGTTAAAAATGCATGTTTTATGTAGACTTTTGAGAAATCCTCTTAAAAGGTATTCTGCTCCAGTATGGCTTGCTAAGGGCAAAGAAAGAATGCTTAAGTGTTTGATCAGTTTCACTTGTCTCAGTATTTAAGTATTAGTATTTCAATGTAGATATTTCCAGTTTTTTAAAGTGCTTTCCTCAAAATCCTTCCAGATTGCATATGTTGCTATATTACAATTGTTTATAAAAGAAGTAAAACTTCAATCCTAACTAAATTTGAGATTCAAATAAGTTCCCAGTAAGAGGAACTAATTGAAAAAGATATTAAAATACATTATGTCAAGCAGGAATCCCTGATATGTTACACAATTCTAGTCCCTCAAGCAACGGAAGACTTAGCTTGTTTAACAAACCTACTGAAGAGGCAATAAGTTTTTGATGAAGATCAAAATTCAAAGGGGTTGCTCCCCACTTCTCAACGCTGGAATGCTGCAAAAAGAGACACAGATAACTCACACTGATAAGAGGTGTTTGTTTTGTTCTGTGTTTAATTTAAATGATTTCAACTAAGAGAACAAAACTAGTTACTTGGTCAACTTTGTCTCAGTAACTAAACTTAAGAGAAAAGTGTTTCATTTCTTTTAAAGTTAATATGTTTCCGAGTCATTATTTTTGGATAGACACACTTACCTGAAGTTAAACTTCAAGCAGCTAATATCGGCACGTGAGAAAATTTTCAGCCAGGCAGGACAGAGAACTGCACGATCCATCCCCACCTGTTTCCCTTTGGAAACAAACTTCACAAGCACGTACACTGGTAGAGGCCCCATAACCTCGCGGTAGCACGTTACTCAAATCAGCCACACAAGATCTAAGAACCTGGTGAGGCTCAGAGCGCAAAAGCCTAATAAGCAAAACCCATCCGCGAGGGACTGGCTTTGATCCCACACCTGGAAGACAGATTCTAACTAACTTGATAACAAGATGCCCAAGCGCCACAGCGATCCTATAATGTGCCTTTAAGAATATTTTAAGGATTTCTAATTAGATAGGAAGTTAACAAATATACATACAAAAATAACCTCAGCATACAAAAACTTTCAGGACAATGTTCTCAACCCCAAAAACTCCAAGGAAGCATTTCCTCTTGGTCTAAATAAACATTTAAATAAGAAAGGAAAAGCTAGTTAAATAAAATGAGTGTCAGTTGCAGGACTCCTTCTTTTCGAACCGCGAGAAACTTGCCCTGACCGTGCGCGCCGCCTCTGGAGTCCGCATTCCAAGTCTCCGAGGACCGCCCGGTCGCTGGTGGTTCCCTCGGGCTGCGAGCGTCCGCGGGATCCTCCTTCCCGAGTCCTCGGCCTCCGCGGCTCCTCGCGGCGGCCCCGCCGTTCGGGCGGCTCTTGGGGGCGATGCAGAGCCAGGAGCCGGGTGGGGGCGACGCGAGGGCGGCCCTACACCTGGCGCTCCCTGGTTCCCTCGGCTGCGGCTGGTGGGCGCCTCTCCGGTCCGGGAGCGCGGGCGCGCCGCGGGTCTCGTGCGCTCGCTCCGACGCGCTCAGTGGCCCCAGCACCCGCCCGGCCGCGCCGCCGCCGTCGCCGCCCTCAGGCCGCCTCCCCGCTCCCGGCCCGCGCGCGCTGACCCACCCGGGGCGGGGGAGGAGGAGGGGGCGGGGGAGGAGGAGGGGGCGGGAGCCGGGAACCGGAGGCGCCTCCATCCACCTGCCTCGCACCCGGGTCGGCCCCACCGGTGGGCCTGCCCTCGGCCAGGGCGTGGGGTCCCGGGCGTCCCACTCTGGTCGGCCGGATCCGGGTAGGTTGCGGGCAAGTTGGTGGCGGTCGCTAAAGAACAACCCGGTCTCGCCGCCTGGGAAGTGGGTGCGAGTCTCTGAGGCGACGACGGAGGGCGGGTTTCGGAGCGCTCCAAAGTTGATTATAGTCACACACAAGGGCATCTACTCCCAGCTCCTTAGCACAGTGCGTGGGAATAGTCACCGTTACTCCTACGCTTCATGTAATGATAATAATTATTAGCACAGTATTACACTGTCATTTGGCCTTGGCATAATTTGTCCTTAATCACTGCCACCTGTCCGCTCTCACCGCCTTCCTGGAGTTTCTTTTCTTTCCTCATGCATACCCTCTGGACTGCCTGAGAGCTCTGCCAGCAATGGGACTGAGATTATGAGTCTAGATCTACATATTCAGCTCGGCACCGCTATCACATAATAGGCTCAAAGCTGGTTTCCTTGAACGAATGGATAAACCACTGGTGAAAGTCTTTCTATAAATGAGGCTTTTCCCTCCATTCTCCAGTTTCCCGAAGAGTCAGGTGTTCTAGGCTCTGGAAGACAAGTGGAAGGACTGCAACTGAAAGAACATTTTTGGATCTGAGGCATGACGTTTGGCTGCCCCAAATTTGTGTTTTATTAAGGGTCTTTTTTTTTTTTTAGAAGATGTTGGGGGTAGGAGTTTATTAATTTATTTATTTTTGGCTGCGTTGGGTCTTCATTTCTGTGCATGGGCTTTCTCTAGTTGCGGCAAGCGGGGGCCACTCTTCATCGCAGTGCGCGGGCCTCTCACTGTCGTCGCCTTTCTTGTCGCGGAGCACAGGCTCCAGACGTGCAGGCTCAGTAATTGTGGCTCATGGGCCCAGTTGCTCCACGGCATGTGGGATCTTACCAGACCAGGGCTCGAACCCGTGTCCCCTGCATTGGCAGGCAGATTCTCAACCACTGCGCCACCAGGGAAGCCCCAAGGGGTCTTTTTTTAATGCTCATTTTGATTCCAAATAACTCAGAAGGTATAAATATTTTAATACATAGGAATCAATCTATGGTAATGCTTTCTTTTGATATTTGTAGGTTTGCTACTTAGCACTACCTTCCTTTTATGGAAACAGTACCTGGATTTTGCTTGGAAATAAGGAATCGTCCCCCACTCTCTGCACATATGCTTCAAGTGATGCCAACTCCTGCTGTGACTCCAATGTGCATGACCCTGACCTGTTCAGTGGAAATATCTTGCTTTCCTGGTAATGGGTATTATTTCAGAGATATTTATCTACTCCAAGTCAGGGCAATTAGATACAAAAACTTAGTTCTGGAACTTTGTGAACCCTATAAGTTAGAGTCACACAGAGATGTTTAAATCTTAGCCACTGCAGGTCTATTACACTAATGTTAGGGCACCAGGAGGGAAAAAAACATGGGACCCTGTAACATGGATGCTGATATGTAGATGGTTGCTCCCAAGGATACTGGCTTTGTAAACCACCTGGACCCTCAGATCTTGGAAAGGTGCCCACCACCACCTGTTTCTAAATAAGAGATAGCACTTCTGTACTGGAAAATGCTGGAGAGTTTCTCCTCCACAAGTGAACATGTATCCCCCTCAGAAGTTTCACCCACTTACTCTTTTGGCTGTTAGGCCCTTATCTAGAAATAGGTCCCACCATAACCTGACGGGGGACATGTTGCACTTGATATGAGAGGAAAGAGGAATTGAAAGGATCAGCACCTACAGGCAGAAGCCAGGTGAGTTTACCTGGTAGGAAGCTCTGCGGGTGCTCAATCAGGGTGGTCAAAACATTTAAGTCTGCTGGGGTGATTTTGAGGCCAGAACACCCACCAATAGATTGTGTTCCACCAGAGGGCCTGACAAAGCACTATTCAGGAATGTACTGGTGAGAGGGACACTTAGCATCACTAAGATGTTTATTGGAGATTCTCCTCTACAGACATGAGTTAAGAGCGGGAGAGGTGAACACAGAGCTGGGCTCATTGATATCTATGAAGATGATGGCCTGGCCAGGAGGCCAGGAGGTGGTATTTAATCACCAGAAGGCAGGAAGCTACAATTACCATAAAGACCCCCAAGGTCAGAGGGGCAGTCAAGAGGGGTTGACACACAGGAAGTTGAAACTGTGAATAGAACATGGTTCTTTTTTGGCCGCGTGGCATGCGGGATCTTAGTTCCCTGACCAGGGATCAAACCTGTGCTCCCTGCAGTGGAAGCACGGAGTCTCAACCACTGGACCACCAGGGAGGTCCCAAGAACATGGTTCTTAAGAACAGAAAAGATCAACAGCCAATATAGTGCTAAGTAACATCTACAACCAGAAAAAAGTAATAATAACTGAAAGAAGTCACTTAGATAAAAAGACATGATCCTAAATCTATTTCCCCGGCAGCTGACAGCTCAGAAACACTGTTATGGGTTTTCTTCTGGCACTCAGACCCAGGTCTCTGGATTCCCCACAGACTTGGAGGCCTGAACTTGGTGAGGGTCCATATTTAGAAGGGTGTGGAGGAACAGGGCATTCTTCTAAACCATTGTAGCCAGCATGCCCTCTAGTTCAATTAGATACAAAGAAGCCTCATGAACTGAGCAGCACCCCCTAGCTTGGCTCATTTGTTCAGTTACCTCAATGAGAATATTACCATCACTCAGTAGGACTTATCTTACAAACTCTTAAACTCTGGTTGAATCAAACTATTAGATAAGGAAATGTGACCTCTGCTACTAGTAGAAAATCATCCATGACTATCTTTGAAGAATGCATTCTAGTTTTGAGACTTAATTTCCGAGAAGATGCATAAAATTTCTTGGAAAAAAATTAACCTATTCATGCCATTTATCATCATCTCTAGTCTCATCTAGACAGCATAAACTTCAAACAGAAACTTAACTTCCTGCAACATGCTGACTATTGCAACTTTGTTGAAAAAATAAAAGATATAGAATGAGGGGAGGAAGAAAAATCTGTTCAAAAACAGATGGTATAGGCAAGATGATGTCCTGCATGTACAGCACCCTATATGTTCAGTTTGCTTTTTGTATAACTTCCCTGAACTTTGCAATTTTAGACAAGAATTGTAAAGACCCCCAATGCTACATATTATATTGTTTCATTCACGTGGTCTTCTGGAAAAGGCAGAATTGTAGGAAAAGGAAATATATCAGGGCTTTCCAAGAGATAGGGGAAAGGGAATATTTCTGTGCAAAGGGACCTCAAAATGGAATTTGTAGGGTTATGGGACTATCCTATTATATTACTGTGTAGATGTGTCACTGTTCTTTAGTCAAAACCCATAGAACTGTACACTATAAACAGCGACTTACTGTATTCAAATTGAAAAAAAAAATAATCAGGATGTAGGGAAGGCAGGATGGAATGCAGATTGTGACAAATCTAACCCTATTGCAAATATATGACATAAGCTCACAGAAGTGGGTGGGGAAGGAATGAGCTAAACTACGCAACTCTGGAAAAGTTTTCTCAGATCTTATAAGGCTAAAATCATAAAGAAATGTGAATAAAAATTGTACTCTAGTTGGAAAATTTGTCACAGGGCTACCATTTAGCAATTCTTATTCTACTTTATATGTATAGTATGTTTCAATTAATAGGTAAAAAATATTATAGATGAGAGCCAGATTTCTCTTTTACAATAAGGTACAATAAAATAAGCAAGTTGGGAGTGCTGGAATAGACACGAATGTTCTGGATTAGAATCAGACATATCAATATGAATGTATGTTTATTTTTAATACATACAGAGATAGGTATACGTTTAAATATATGTGTATATGTGAGCTAGTATACATATATATGGTGTCTAGCTCTGTTGACTGAGAGGGTCTAGAAGCAGTGATACCCCAGTGGTAAGGACACATACACATACCCAGATATTTCTTTCAAAATACCATTATTGAATAAAAAGAACCAGAGATCTTTGGAAAAATTGATGATTCTAGTGCTGTTGGCAGGGGAAATAAAAGATATGCCTGAAACATCTTGTAGTGCCAGCAAGTACAGAAAGTAATGAAAGAAAGAAAGAAAGAAAAGAAGGATAGAAGGAAGGCAGGAAGAGAGGGAGGGAGACAGGGACAGTGGGAAAAGAGAAGGGAGGACACAAAGGGGTAGGTAGGGCAAAAGGACAACGGAGCCTACTGGGAGAGCCTCCAATGGCTAAACCGGAAACAATTTGAGGAAAAGAATAACAATAGTATTGGATAATGACAAAAAATAAAATAAACGTCCATGAGTCCCTACTAATATAAACGATTAAATAAATAAATACATAAATAAATAAGGGAGAAGAGATAAATCACCCTCACAGAAGAATTCTAATCAATAAATATAGAAGAAATAAGGGAGCTAGAAAAGCATCATTAGGACACCACAGTAATAATGGCTAAATGCAAGATCCAGTGATGAATGCTCAAATTAGTATGAAAATATTTCAGAAGCAAGATACGTGCATAGCCTCACAGTATATTCCACAATATGAGGGTGTAATATCTTTCAAACTTTTAAATTTCTTCCAGCTATAATCATTCCAGCAGTCTTCAAATATCTTATCATTGGGGCAATATTTGTTTCATAAAATTTTCAAAATAGTTTATTAAATTAAACACATATAAACTGGAGTTATGTACAATAATAGTCTGTTTATGGTAAAGATATGTAGCCACAAAACATTACTTGTATATTTAGTGCACCACTGGTGACACAAAATATCAGAATAATTTAGTGCTATGTGATTTCTCTTGCTCTTGGCTTTTTTTTCTTTTTTGCGGTACACGGGCTTCTTACTGTTGTGGCGTCTCCCGTTGCGGAGCACAGGCTCCGGACACGCAGGCTCAGCAGCCATGGCTCACCGGCCCAGCCGCTCCACGGCATGTGGGATTTTTCCGGACCGGGGCACGAACCCGTGTCCCCTGCATCGGCAGGCGGACTCTCAACCACTGTGCCACCAGGGAAGCCCCACTCCTGGCTTTTAAACTTGCTGTCAACAACAGCTTCCCATAAAAAGTATGCTAGTACTTACTATCTATTCTCGGGAAAAGATGTATAATGAAGATGAAGGAGTTGTTCTCACAAAGTTAGCCTATGGTCTGCAAGAAAAACTATAATAATTATAGAATCAGGTTTTCTTTGAACAAGATTTTGGTACAGAAGGAAAGCACTTTATTTCTCGGCTTCCAATATAGGCAAAAAATTTTTCCATCACCTGATAAAATTCTTATTAAAATAATAAAGACTTAAAATCTGAATATAGAATATTCCTAACAATATTTCAAAGTATTCTTTTCACTGCTTAAATGTTGGCTTATAAAACAAATGTTAAGAATACAAATAATTCTAGAGTTATTACAGTACCGAAAGTCAAAAGTAAACAGATGGGGGGATAATTATTTTTTAAAAGAATCATGGAATTTTTTACACAAACAATGCCGATTATTTGTAAGTACACAGGACAGGTTAAAGAATCAACATAGTTATGGTAGATTTTCCAAATACCCTTTGTAAAGTGCTAATCAATCTATGTGACCTCTTTATCAGACATAGGACACTTTTTACAGTGTATCTACTTCTAGTTATCGTAATAGCTTCAAAACAAATCTCCAATGAGTATGCTATCCAAAAGCAAGAAGTATAGTAAAAGAAAAATAAGAAAGGCAAAAGGTACTTAATTTACAGTTCCAAATAAATTATCATAGAATCTATTAATTTCTGATCTTTGACTGTATATGGAATTCAGAGAATATAATTTAAACTTTTCCCCCAGAGAAAATAAATGAATTTATCAATGCTGTTACATTATCTGATAAAAATATTACTCTTGATACATTTAGAACAGCTAGAGTGTGAAACAATTTTATTATGTTTACTCAGCCACATTGTATGCTACATTAGGCATTTACTGAGGGTACATTTTTTAATGTATTTTCTACCTTGTCATTGATTTTTCTCATTCCAATAACCATTGGAGTTTGCTCTTGATCATAGTTTAATATAAGTCAATATCCTGCTTTTGTCAAATAAATATCCCCTTTTGTTATTTAACTACTGTAATATTTCCTTTGGTTAACAAAAACACTGTCCAAGGTACTCCCATCCTAGTAGATATAATAAAAATGAAACAGCCACAAAAAGATTTATGCACTCTTGAGTATGCTCTTTATCTTATTAGATGGAGAAGAATTACAGTGCTCTGTCATGACACATTCATCCCCCTAGAATCAGTCTTTGGTGATTCCCAGGGCTTGATCCACTGAAAATCTGTTTTAACATATTGTCACTGTTTATCAATGGTCTGATGTCTGAAATATAATTCATGATCTTAGTGGCCCTGGGGAAACTTCAGTTGGATTTGATTATGAATAGAATTCCGTAACTATAGGCTTCAACCTTCTGTTTATATTATTTATTCAAATGTTGTATCTATATACATCTTCCAATGACATATTTCATTTTCAAGTTTATGCTATATGTGTCTGAACTTCTCTAAATGTTTATTTCTCCTTGTGTATATAATTTTATATGGTAGATAATGAACTTGTTATTAATGAACTTTGTGTTAAGTACTTTAGAAATGAGAATGGTTTTTCAGAATCAGTAATAATAATAATCAGTAGAACAAAACAATAAAAAATAAATAGAATATTTGTCATATAAATTCACAGACATATTCTCCTGTGGTTTAATTAGAGAATCATAGTTTACTATTTTATCAAAAAGTGACAAAGCAAAAATTAAATGTTTCTAAGAAGCAGAAGAAAGATTGTGATGCTGCACTTTTGTCTCCAAGACAATTTTGGGGTAAAGTTTGTTTCCTGATGCTTTGAAGTTTAGCGTTATGGAGGTCCTTTGAATTTCTCCTTTGTTCATGCTAAGGGTCACATGTAATGAAAGTTTAATAATGTGAATGCTGAAAGACTTATTTATTCCAAAATTTAAATAAAATATATTTCATTTCTAGAAAAGTATGCTGTGATTCATATTTATCTGTAATTCAAAACCTATCTTTGGACAAGAAAATATAAAACTGTTTTTATAAACAAGGAAGAGTATAAGAGTGTATAGGATCCATTTATTTGATTTAAAGAATGTTATATACCATTAACCTAATTTGATAATGCATGGCTCAAAAAATGGTATTTGTAAACACAGAGAAAAAGATATAGACGTTTGGAATTTTTGCTGGATCAATAAATTCAGTTTAATTATTTTTACCAGCTTTGTAACAGAAAGGAAATTATTAATTACCTGTAGGCCAGTTAGCTAATTATTGTCCTCATTTAAAACATGGTGAAACACAAAAATGCATAAATTAACAAACTTGCTAAATATATGAATTATATAAATTAAAACACTTCAATTATTCTGATTTAAAGAGATTGTGAAAAGAAATTATAAATAATCCAAAAATTTTAACAGAAGAAACCTAAATACAATGCTTTTATATTCTGGAAATTTGGCTTCTTAATTGTTTAGAACAAACAGGAGATCAATTTTCTTATTTAATTATTGCATCCTTTCTCAAATGAATAAATAAAATGTAACTAAATTTAAATTTATTTAAAGTTTAGGTAAGTTTTATTGTTTTTATGAGATAAAAGTAAACCATAATCTTATTAGAAATATTGAATTATACATCATAATATGTGATACTTATAGAACTATATTAGAAATATTTCTAACAATATTAGAAACATTGAACATCCCATTATAGGGAGTATCCTATGAACATTTTGATGTAATTCATTCAGATATTTTTCCTATTTGTACAGATTTTTTAAAATATAATTGAATGGTGCTATGCTAGGATATGTTGGTTATTTCCAATATTTTGCCATCATAAACTGTAATAAGCAAAATGGCATACTTGTGTATACAAATTTTTTCATATTTCTGATTATTTCCTTTGGATAGATTCCTAGGATTAGAATGGTGGCATTAAAGGAGATGAATAATTTAAAATGTTTGCTAAATAATTTAAAACTTGTTTTTGAGGTTAGTTCAACCAATTAACATTCAGAGAATGTTCATTTTACTTGTCCATACCATCTATGAATGCGATGACTTTAAATCATAGAACATTTTATGGGTGAAAAATGCCATTTAACTTGTATTTCTCTGAATATTATTGAAGATTAAAAATAATTAGTTTGTATTTTGTTTTCTATGGATTGCTTGTACATTAGTTTGTTTTATTCCTTTTGAGATTTTTCTTACAAATTTCACAAGTATTCTACATATTTTTATTATCAACCAATATTTTGCTATATTTTATTCTATTGATTTTATCTTAATATTGTTACTATTATTCTTATGTGCATTTGAATAAAGTAACAATTTTACCTTTTTAATGCTTTTTTGTAATCCATTTAAAGTTTATTATATGCACCCCATCCAAATGTTCCCTTATAATGTATACTGGTGCTCCTTAATTTTTTATTTCATGTTGTTTTAATCTATTTTGAATTAATTTTGATAGGTGATGGGAGATGAGACACTTTCCTGCTTGTATATTTCACCCCCAAAATGCCAATGATCTACATATAATTTATTGAAAATGCCACTCCTTTTCTACTGGCTTGTGATATTTCCTTTATCATATGTGAAATGTTTATACATATTAGGGTCTGCTTCTGATTTGTCTGATATGAGTGTCTTTTCATGCATCCCTACAGCATTGTTTCACTTACCATGCCTTATAACAAGCTTGACTATCATATAGTAAAAAAAACTTTCCTATTTCTTTTTTGCAAAACAATTTTCATTTACTTTGCCTATTGTTTTTCCTGAAGAATGTTCATATTTTTCATAGTTATCCAAGTTCTAAAATAACCACTGTAATTTCTATTAGAATTCTATTAAATCTGTATATTATTTAGATATTGTAAATTTATATGCACTCAACATAGGAGCACGTCCATATAGGAGCAAATGATAACAGATATAAAAGGAGAAACTGACAATAACACAATAATAGTGGGGGACTTAAACACCACATTTACATCACTGGACAGATTGTCCATACAGAAAATCACTAAGGAAAAACAGACCTTAAATGGCAAGTTAGACCAGATGGACTTAATTGATATTTATAGAGCATTCCCTCCAAAAGCATCAGAATACACATTCTTTTAAAGCACACATAGAACATTCTCCAGGATAGATCACATGCTGGGCCACAAAGTGAGCCTTGGTAAATTTAAGAAAATTGAAATCACTTCAAGCATATTTTCTAATGCAAAAAACATAAACAGGTAGAGGCAAAACAATGTGCTTCTAAGCACCCAAGGAATCACTGGAGAAATCAATGAGGAAATAAAAAAATACCTAGAGACAAATGAAAATGAAAACACTATGATCCAAAACCTATGGGATACAGCAAAAGCAGTTCTAAGAGGGAAGTCTGTAGCAATACAATCTTACCTCAGGAAACAAGAAAATCTCAAGTAAACAACCTAACCTTACACCTTACACCTAAAGCAACCAAAGAGAGAAGAACAAATAAAACCCTAGTAGAAGGAAAGAAATCATAAAGATCAGAGCAGAAATAAATGAAATAGAAGTGAAGAAAACAATAGAAGAGATCAATGAAACTAAAAGTTGGTTCTTTGAAAAGATAAACAAACTTAATAAACATTTAGTCAGACTCATGAAGAAAAATGGGAGAGGGCCTAAATCAATAAAATTAGAAATAAAAAAGGAGAAGTTAAAACCAACACCACAGAAATACAAAGGACCATAAGAGACTAAGCAACTACATGCCAATAAATTAGACAACCTAGAAGAAATCGACAAATTCTTAGAAAGGTATAATCTCCCAAGACCGAACCAGAAAGAAATAGAAAATATAAGTAGAACAATCACCAGTACTGAAATTGAAACTGTAATTTAAAAACTCCCAACATACAAAAGTCCAGGACAAGATGGCTTCACAGGCAAACTCTATCAAACATTTAGAGGACATTTATACCCATCCTGAAACTATTCCAAAAATTACAGAGGAAGGAACAGTTCCAAACTGATTCTATGAGGCCACCATCACCCTGATACCAAAACCAGACAAAAATGCCACAAGAAAAGAAAATTATGGGCCAATATCACTGTTGAACATAGATGCAAAAATCGTCAACAAAATACTAGCAAACTGAATCCAAAAATACATTAAAAGGATCATATACCATGATCAAGTGGGATTTACCCTAGGGATGCAAGGATTTTTCAATATCTGCAAATCAATCAGTGTAATTAACGAATTAAAGAATAAAAACCATATGATTATTTCAATAGATGCAGAAAAACCTTTTGATAAAATTCAATATCCATTTATGATAAAGACCCTCCAGAAAGGCTCATAGAGGGAACTTACCTCAACATAATAAAGGCTATATATGAAAACCCACAGCTAACATCATACTCAATGGTGAAAAGCTGAAAGCATTTCCTCTAAGATCAGGAACAAGAAAAGGATGTCCACTTTCACCACTTTTATTGAACATAGTTTTAGAAGTCCTAACCATGGCAATCGGAGGAGAAAAAGAAATAAAATGAACCCAAAATGGAAAAAAAGAAGTAAAACTGTCACTATTTGTAGATGCTGTGATACTATACATAGAAAATTCTAAAGATGCTACCAGAAAACTACTAGAGCTCATCAATGAATTCAGTAAATTTGAAGGATACAAAATGAATACACAGAAATCTATTGCATTTCTATACACAAACAATGAAAGATTAGAAAGAGAAATTTAGGAAACAATCCAATTTAGCATTCCATCAAAAAGAATAAAATACTTAGGAATAAACCTACCTAAGGAGGCAAAAGACCTGTCCTCCGAAAACTATAAAATGCTAATGAAAGAAACTGAAGATGACAATAACAGATGGAAAGATATACCATGTTCTTAGACTGGAAGAATCAGTAATGTTCAAAATGACTATACTACCCAAGGCAATCTACAGATTCAGTGCAATCCCTATCAAATTACCAATGGCATTTTTCACAGAACTAGAACAAAAAATTTTTAAATTTGTATGGAAACATGAAAACCCTGAATAGCCAAAGCAATTTTGAGAAAGAAAAACGGTGCTGGAGGAATCAGTCTCCCTGACTTCAGACTATACCACAAAGCTGCAACAGTATGGTAGTGTCACAAAAACAAACATATAGATAGATCAATGGAACAGGATAGAAAGCCCAGAAATAAATCCATGCACTTATGGTCAATTAATCTATGACAAAGGAGGCCAGAATATACAATGGAGAAAAGACAGTCTCTTCAACAAGTGATGCTGGGAAAACTGGACAGCTACATGTAAAAGAATGAAATTAGAACATTCTCTAATGCCATACACAAAAATAAACTCAAAATGGCTTAAAGACCTAAATGTAAAACCAGATACTTTTAAAACTCCTAGAGTAAAACACAGGCAGAACACTCTTTGACATAAATTGCAGCAATACTTTTTTGGATCTGTCTCCTAGAGTAATGGAAATTAAAACAAAAACAAACAAATGGGACCTAATTGAACTTAAAACTTTTGCACAGCAAAGAAAACCATAGAGAAAACAAAAAGACAACCAACAGAATGGGAGAAAATATTTGCAAATGATGTGACCAACTAGGTATTAATTTCCAAAATATACGAGCAGCTCAGACAGCTCAGTGTCAAAAAAACAAATCAAAAAACAATTAAAAAATGGGCAGATGATCTAAGTAAACATTTCTCCAAAGAAGACATACAGATGGCCAAAGGACACATGAAAAGATGCTCAACATCACTAATTATTAGAGAAATGCAAATCAAAACAACAATGAGCTATAATCTCACTCTGGTCAGAATGGCCATCATCAAAAAGTCTACAAATAACAAATGCTGGAGAGGGTGTGGAGAAAAAGGAACCTTCCTACACTTGTTGGGAATGTAAATTGGCTCAGCCACTGTGGAGAACAGTATGAAGGTTCCTTAAAAAACAAAAAATAGAGCTACCATATGACTCTGCAATACTACTTCTGGGCATATATCCAGAGAAAACCATAATTTGAAAAGATACATGCACCCCAATGTTCACTGAAGAACTATTTACAATAGCCAAGACATGGAAGAAACCTACATGTCCATTGACAGATGAATGGATAAAGAAGATATGGTATATTTATACCATGGAATATTACTCAGCCATAAAAAAAATGAAATAATGCCATTTGCAGAAACATGGGTGGACCTACAGATTATCATACTAAGTGAAGTAAGCCAGACAGAGAAAGACAAATAACATGAGATCACTTATATGTGGAATCCAAAAAAAAAATGATACAAATAAAATTACTTACAAAACTGAAAAAGACTGACAGACATAGAAAACAAACTTATTACCAAAGGGGAAAGGCAGGAGGAGGGATAAATTAGGAGTTTGGGATTGACATAATATACACACTACTATATATAAAATAGATAACCAATAAGGACTTACTATACAGCACAGGTATACTCAATATTTTGTAATAATCTATAACAGAAAAGAATCTAAAAGATAATATATATATTCAGTTATATATAAATATATATTCGGTTGGCCAAAAAGTTCATTTGGGTTTTCTTTAACAGCTATGGGAAAACCCAAATGAACTTTTTTGGCCAACCTAGTATAACAGAATCACTGTGCTGTACACCTAAAACTAACACAATATTGTAAAACAACTGTAACAACTAAAGGAGCTATACCTCTAGATTTTCATGAAAATTTTTCTTTGATGTTGGAATTTTTTTTAAATTAACACCATGGGCAAAACAATATCACTTTTTTCATGTCTTATGATCTGAATGTGTTCCCCCAAAATTCCTATGTTGGACCCTAATCCTCAAGAGCGATAGTATTAGGAGGTGGGGCCCTCGGGAGGTGATTAGATCATGAGGGCAAAGCCCTAATGAACAGGATTAGTGTTCTTATAAAAGAGACCTCACTGAGATCCCTCATCCCTTCAACCATGTGAGGATAGAAGTCAGCAACCTGAAAGACGTCCCTCACTCAACCATGCTTGAACCCTGATCTAGAACTTCCAGCCTCCACAAATGTGAGATATAAATTTCTGTTGTTTTTAAGCTACCCAGTCTGGGTATTTTGTTGTAGAAGCTCTAACATACTATAAGATCCATCATATCTGGCTTATGGCCTTTGGTTCTAGATTAAATGTTTTTATTTTGGAGTATTGGAAATTAATAAATAAGGCTTATGAAGTGAGGCTAAGATCCAAGAAACTAAGATCTAAGAGCTAAGATCACAGAGTTGAGTGGTCGCAGAGACACAATGGTACTCAAAGCTTCTGGACTGTCATTCCTACACAATATATTTGTCTATTAATTAAGAACTCTTTATTATGCCAAGTTTAGAAAGCAAATGAAGTTTTAATTTCTACATGAGTATTATAATAAGGAACATTTTAAGATCCCTTAACATTTAGGTGTACAGAATATAAAGTTTATTGTCTTTTCTTTGAATAAGTGCTAATTCTACTACTAGGCTTCTAAAACTCCTTTTTTAATGCAATCTCCTAAACCCCACTTGCTTCCTAAAGTTTCAACAACAACAAAATGTGACTTATTCTGCCAATATTAAACAAAATGACCTCTTTAAATTAAAGTTAATTAAATTTTGCCCAATTGATTTGCATCTTGCATAAAAATGTGGAAACACTGTCATCATTCAACACTCCAATGGCATTGGCATTTGAGACATAATTTATTTAAAAAGAGCTTTTTGTTCTGCCTTGTTCATTTTTCAAATGTCTCCTCCAAACAGTGGGTTTCAGTGTGACGATCTCCGTGTCTCTTGAAGTTCTCAGAATAATGAATGATTTGCAATATCATTTATATTTTAAATTTTCTTATGAATAATTGTTCATATTCTTCATACTAATTCCAAGACACCACTTGCATTCTAAATTCCTTCTCAATGTTATCTTTTTCTTTTAATTTCTCACTCCCTTTTCTCGTTAACTTACTGCCCCTAACTTTGCCAATCAACTCAATGGCACTTTAATTTACAATAAGATTTCACATTCGACACACAACTATCATAAATGAAATATGCTAAAAAAGTAAATACCTCATTTCTGTGTAGGCTGTCTACTCACCCTTCCTTCTTTCTGTCTTTCTCTTCCTCAATCTAGTCTGTTTTCTTATCTTCAATAATTAAAGCATTGCTTTGATTAAATCATTCTTCTACTAAAATTCTAATGATCTTAATTAGCTAAAGTGCTATATATAAATCCTTTATCCTTGTATTCTTTAAATTTTGTAATGTTTGTTAAATTTTGCCCAACTTAACTTTAATATTAATTTAAAATATTTATAAAAATATTTTCCTATTTTAATTCTCTTTTCTATTTAAATTGATTATCTCTAGATATTAGACTAATTTGTTCATTGTCTCTCAAACCTTACTGTCCAAGTCAGTCCTTTGGGTATTTGTTCCCCAACATAGACTTTCCAGCACAGCCTTTTCTCACAAATTGCAGGATAATTTGTTGAGACATTGCTTACATTTTGCTGTGCTTTTAATTTCCCCTCACTATTCTAAGCTGGTTTCCAAGCATGTAGAATCTTGACTAAGGAAAATTTTACTTTCCCAGAGGGAAAGAAGAAACTTGTCATAGAACAGGTTTTCCTAGCTTTGTTTTTTTCCAGAAGGCAAAACACCTTGAGAGGGATTTTTATTTATTAAGGGAAGTAAAGGGAGAACAGGGTGGGTGGGGAGAGAAAAAGAAAGGAAGCCCATGAGTGGGAGGGAAAGGAGATTAGCAGGTAACAAGAATATAGGTGAGCACTACTAACTCCCTAGAGGGGCCCAGGATAGGTGGCCACACAGCAGAGGGTAATGAGCTGATTTCTGGAAACCTCAAAGAGGAGACAACTTAGATAATAGGGTTTCACCAGAAGCAAAGATTCTTCTATGCAAATTTGACATAGAAGCAGTAATTGCCTGGAGCTGATGGACTGCATTGACGTGAAAAACATAATTAATTATACATTTTTTGCACATCTAATGTGTAAAGTAAGATCCTCCCCCCCTACAACCATCCATCCTCTGAGACTCAGTTCAAATTCTACGTTGTTGTAAAATTTTTTTTTTCTGAAATACCCACAGTTCAAATAATTTCTTTACTTCTGAATTGACTGTTCCTTTTGTTTGTACTTTACCATGGACTTCCCATCTTATCCCTTTCATTTTATACACAGATTATTTATAATTTCTAGCATGTATGGTATTTATAATTTGATGTTTTATATCCTTTCTCTACTAGATTAAAGTATAAGCTGCTTCTAAAGCAGGTACTATGATTTATAGCCCTAGTAGCCTTCAAAATTCCTATTGCTGTGCCTCACATCGAGGAAACACAATATTTATTCAATTTCATTTATTCCTATTTAATTTTTGGCCCTGATGGCCATACATTTCCCCATTTCTCCTTTGACATTTAAAGTATAAATATGTATATTTCAGAAAAGATTTTTGTCTAATACCTTTCCAATGCAATCAGATTACTTGAGTTTCATAAGAGAGAGTTCAGCCCTCAAATAATAATTATGACTTCAACAAACCCAATAAGATTTCAGTCTTTTCCTGAGATAAATGACAAGTGAAAAGAGTGTTGTTTTTTTTTTCTAATCCCTCCGTGTCTCAGGTGCATCAGGATTGCTTCCTCGTGTTTAGCAGTGTTGCTAAGCTAACCTTGGCAGTTTCTGACTTTCACAATTTAGTTTGTTTTATCAGAAGTGAACACTGAGTCAGTGTGAGATGTGTTACCATCTGGTACACAAATAAATCCTCTGAGACTCAGTTGATGTTCTTACAGGGACGCTCTGTTCCACTTGATTCAGTTTCCCTGGTGTTCAAAATTATTATTTTATTGGAACTGAAAATAAACACAGGCTTAGGAAAAATTAAATAACAAATTTTGCTGTCATTTTTCAAAGAAAACTCAATTAGTTCTCCATTTTGGGACAAAGGAGCATGCTGCTTTCTTCTGTCTGAATAGAAAGAATGACCGACTTAAGCAAAAATGAAACTCCTACACTCTGGTTTCTCTTCAGAACGCATAAGTCTTTCGCCTTTTACTAAAGATTTCCGTGGAGAGAAACAATTTAAAAAAAAAAAAGAAACTCCTGATGTTAATGAAACTTTTCTTCAGTTCACAGCATCCTTTTCTCAGAAGAGCATTGAATAACTCCCATGAATTCTCTAAGGATTTATTCTTTTGGAAAACTGTCAGATTTCTGGCATGATCTTTGACTTTAGATGGATATTTCCTGTTTAAATCAGTGAAAGTAAGGAGATACAACTGAATAATTCATTCTTTTCTAACTATACTGACAAAATAGAACTTTATGAATCAAGTCATAAAATCAAGGGCCCTTATATATTCTTGCCATATTGTATGTTTACTCTTACATAAAAGCAAGTATATTTTCCAGATCCTAATGTGCAACCCAATTACAAACACAAATCAATTGCTGCATATTCAGTGGATGCTTGTGATTTACTGACTTCCTTTAATTCCTCCTCCTGGATGTTCAATCTACATAGCTGGGGCCTTCAGACCTCTGTTATTAGGATGGTAATCTCCCCAGGCTCTGCCATAAGTCAGGTACTGACTTCAGCACTCAGGTGTTCTTTCTGCCAGGCTTGCTGTGTCCCACAGCAGGGAAGAAGGCTTTTGTCTTGTTTCTAAGAATAGTTTTGTCTTTGAGTGCCATGATTATACTAAGTGCTTTCTGCCCTCATAATTTGCCTAGTTCTTTACTTTCGTTTTTTAGTTCTCCTGTAATGCCAAACATTGACCACTGAGCTCCATTCATGTTCACTGGACTTCCCTTCTCCCCAGATCTCTGCCCCCTGGATACTTGGATCTCAGGCCACCCACCCACGGCCCTCTGCTTCTTGTGCATCTCCTTCATAGCAAATTTAAAAAAAAAAATCATCTCTCTTATTTTCAGTCATAAAGTTGACCTTGCAGCCCAGCTAAACTTAGACAGGAGACAGGGGAAAGGAAAGCTAAAGAAAGGCAATAAGTAAAAGCAGAAGTGACGGGGGATGAGAGCAGAACAAGGGCAGCAGGAGCTATTCCTGGATACAGAAATCATGGGTGGGCACAGTAGAGTTGAAATAAGGGTGACCTTCTGTGGGCGCTGGCATTCTGGGCACCAATACTGGCTTCCACAATGTTCATTCCTTCTCTCACTTGACCAGAGATTGCATGGGTCCCATAGAGCCATCCTTCGCACAACAGATGACAAAACTAGATCATATGAGAGGGTCCAACGTCTGTCAGAAACAAGATATCAGGACCAGTGTGATTCTACATGAAGTTCTCATCTGTGTGGGTGTTTTGTTTTTGTTTTCCTTGTTGATGATTTTCTGCTGCCGTCATTATGGCATGTGAAATTGCCCCACTGGCATGAAAACCCAGCAATCTTTCTGTAAATTTAGGACTCCTTAGACTATACTACTTTCTCTCTGGTGTTTAGAGGCCAAGCATTTATGCTGTTTTTGGAACTATATTTGAAAATAACTCAAAGGAAAAAGTGTAATGTTGAAGTACACCACAGAAGTTGGCTCTAGCCGGAATCAGTTCAGAAACTCAACATTATAGCTCCAGTAAGTATCATGTGCAACGTGCCCTCATAATTTATTTAGGCCTCCACCAAAGTCAATCATCTTCTTTGGATAGTGTGTTACCCATAAGAGGCTGAGTCAGCATCCTAAGCATTGCTACTTCCTCAGTGGGGGAGTTTTGTCCTCAGGCCTGGGCTTTTCCCATCTGTGGTGAGCTGCTATGTTATCTACCCAGCTGGGTCATGGGATTTAAAAAGCTTTACATATCCATGGTCATGCAGCTTGGTGTGGGATGCATCACTATTGACTATTGACTATGGGAAATGGGTGTTTGAAGGGTGGATAGTGTTACAGCATGAATCTGAGAGTAGAGAAAAAAAGGACTCTATTTAGTTTTGCTGAGTTGGACAGCATGTTTGCTATAAATGAAACTGATGCACTTTGAGGCCTAGAGGGCTTTCTTAGGTTCATTGACTCAAGTCCCGTTCAATAATGTTCTACGTTAGGATACCCTGCACCAGGGCCCTCTTCTCTCCCCTTGATTAGTGAGGAGTTATTCTTTGTGTAAAAATCACAGAGAAATAATATGAATTGATAAAGATAATAGGTGAAGTTATGGAGGACTGAAATTCTACTTTAATTGGAGGCAAACAAAAACTAAACAAAACTGTCCTCCCCACTGTGTTGCATCTCAAGTCCCAAGTTCTCTATCCAGGTTCCTTTTTTTCTCTACCTTTCAGAGTCTTCTGTCACTTCGTTTGCTTTATTAATTGTATCCACTTTTACTGAGGTAACATTGGTTTACAACACTATATGAACTTCATGTGTACATTACATTTCTACTTCTGAATACCCTATAGTGTGCTTGCCACGAAAAATTTAGTTTCCATGCATCACCATACAGTTGACACCCTTTACCCATTTGTCCTCCCTCCACCACTCCACCTTGGTAACCACTACACTGTTCTCTGTATCTTCGTGTTTGCTTTCATTTGGTTTGTTCAGTTATTTGCGTTTGTGTTTGTTTTCCATAGTCCACATATGAGAAATCATACAGTATCTGTCTTTCTCCATCCGACTTATTTCACTTAGCATAATACACTCAAGGTCCATCCATGCCATAAACAAAGATGAGATCTTGCTATCCAGCGTTTTGGTTATAAGTACTAGGAGAAGTGAGGTGGACTGTGTATACTCTACCTTGTTCAGGACCAGAAGAGCAGTCATGTTTATAAGGGTATAAACATGAGAGGAAAAAATGCCTTCTGAAACACCAATCCGTCTCCTCAACAGAGTAAGACCATCACATAACGTTCAGTTTCTACTTCCTAGCGTACGGCTCAGAAATTGCCTCCAGATTGTCAGGTGGGGCAAATGTGGCCCTCAAATCTTTGCTTTAGTTCTCTCAGTTATCACAGTCCTTTCTTCCTGTTGACAAAGTATGAAATCTCTTTTTCATATATTTGTCAGTTTTTCTAGTTTTATTGCAATAGGAAGGTAATTCCCTACAGCTAATTCTTCATAGATAAAAGCAAGGACACCCTAACTCGTGTCATTTTAATGAAACCTTATTTGTCAATCCCTGCTCATAAATACCACCTTTCATTTTCACAGACCCTTTCCGTGAAGATGGGCCTTTCTTTGATTCTGTCATAGGAAGCAGTAGGAGGGGAGATGCAGATGTTTTCAGTCTGTACTTAATTAAGCATTGCCAGTTCTTGAGGGTGGCTTTTGACAACCGCAGAGCTACTGCACCACTTCAGTTTTACCATATGAACCACTGTTCCTCTGAATACACTTTCTTAGATTTATGACATTTTTGAGCAAGCAGGCTAGCACATAATGTCTTGTAAATCTGGGATTATACTTCAGTGAAAGAGAAAATTTTAGCAGATGACAAACTTTTACAGTTCCTATTCATGGTGTGTTTAGTAGAAAAACAATTAAATTCTACAGAAAATTCCTTTATCTCACTCTACTTTCTTTAATCCCAGCCCACAAAAAATGTAACTAAATCCGTCAGCTACGGGTAGAAAAAGTTTTCTTTCTGCATTATCATTATTCTTTTACTTTCTTGGGAAAGTTGCAGACTATTTCTGTAGGTACCACTTCCACCTATCTTAACATGGTGTTTTTCACAGCCCGATTTTGTATGTTTAAATGGAAATGAAAATCTTTGTTAGGACAGTACATGGTTAGATATATATAAATGAATTTTCCTTGTGCTTGTGAATATGATAGTACAGATGAGTCTATAGTGACAAATTTTCACACTAAACTAGGAGAGGGGCTCAATTAATTTCTGTATCAAATTCGGTACAGACACACGTAATGCACTATTCTGCTTTCAGTCACCACACTCAATCTAATTTATAAAGTTTCTGCAGTACAGTGTAAAAGAAACAACATGGACTCTTAAAATAAACATACTCTAGTTTACTCTCTGGCTCAGTAAAACATCTCTCAAGTGAGCAAGCGTGTATACACACACAAATACACACACACACACACGTCATATAGAGAGAGCTATATGTGAAAGTTTAGTTATGAAAATTAAGTGAGATAGTATATTAAAGTAAAGCATATTAAAGTACCTATTATACAGAGCACATTGTAATTCTCATGCCTGATAGCTAATATTATGAATATTATTTTACTTTATAAACCTTTAAAGTAAAAACTATAACCATTCTGGTAATTCTAGACACTGAAAATTTCACATAATTCTGCATTTATCAAGATGAACCGAGATATTAATGAAAATCCTAAATTTAATCGGCCTTCATTCCAATGCTGTAAATAGGCTCCTGCTTCTGCCCTCTTTTGTTGTCTGGCTCCAGTGCCACATTCTCCCAGCAGAGGCGAGCACTGGAGCACACAGTTGTTCATATATTGCCTGAATCCTGCAAGTACTTATCAAACAACTCTGAAGATTATAATAACTAGATGTTGACACCCTGTATAGGAATGGATAATCTGGGGTTTAAGTCTATGAAATGGAAGGGGACCTCATTTGTCTTAAGTATCTTTCATATGTTAGGGCCTTAACATAGATGATCTAATTTACTTTTCTATTAAGCAGTGAGAGAGAGGTTGTTTTCCCACTTTCTAGATTGGGAAACCAGCTAAGAGGTGAAATTACTTATTTAAGGTCACATAAGCAGTGTGACTTAAGGGCTTGCTTATATTTGGAAGTATTACAATGCTGCATAGACTATATAATTCTTACCATCGCCTCTCCATTACCAAATGAATTTTTAAAAAAAATCTTTATTGGAGTATAATTGCTTTACAATGGTGTGTTAGTTTCCGCTTCATAACACAGTGAATCAGTTATACATATACATATGTCCCCATATCTCATCCCTCTTGCGCCTTCCTCCCACCCTCCCTATCCCACCCCTCTAGGTGGTCACAAAGCACCGAGCTGATCTCCCTGTGCTATGCAGCTGCTTCCCACTAGCTATCTATTTTACAGTTGGTAGTGTATATATGTCAATGCCACTCTCTCACTTTGTCCCAGCTTACCCTTCCCCCTCCCCGTGTCCTCAAGTCCATTCTCTAGTAGGTCTGCATCTTTATTCCCGTCTTGCCCCTAGGTTCTTCATGACCATTTTTTTAGATTCCATATATATGTGTTAGCATACGGTATTTATTTTTCTCTTTCTGACTCACTTCACTCTGTATGACAGTCTCTAGGTCCATCTACCTCACTACAAATAACTCAATTTCATTCCTTTTTATGGCTGAATAATATTCCATTGTACATATGTGCTACATCTTCTTTATGCATTGATCCGTCGATGGACACTTAGGTTGCTTCCATGTCCTGGCTATTGTAAATAGAGCTGCAATGAACATTGTGGTACATGACTCTTTTTGAATTATGGTTTTCTCCAGATATATGCCCAGGAGTGGGATTGCTGCATCATATGGTGGCTCTATTTTTAGTTTTTTAAGGAACATCCATACTGTTCTCCATAGTGGCTGTATCAATTTACATTCCCACCAGCAGTGCAAGAGGGTTCCCTTTTCTCCACACCCTCTCCAGCATTTATTGTTTGTGGATTTTTTTGATGATGGCCATTCTGACCAGTGTGAGATGATATCTCATTGAAAATATTTTAATTGTATTCCTGTAAAGCTTAAAAGGTCTTGATGTATGATCAATATAGATTTTTGCTTTACTTAGGGGCAAGATTCTAACCATCAGCTTAAACCCTGAAGGAGCATTTTCCTCCTTTCCGTAGATTTAATAGCAAACTTTTCCCCCAGATGTCCCTTTGTAGTGATACACAGGCTCGGTATTTTCTGTAGATAACACAACACACGATCAAAATGTGCGGAAGGGAAAGAAACGGCGTGTGAGCATCTTCCGTTGTCCGCAAGCAGCGCGTTGGCAGCGATTCGTTTGCTTCACTGCGGGCTTGACAGGCATTCTGCTCCCTGACGGCGAAGCCAACGCGCCTCGGCAGCGGCTGCAAAAGCAGCTTCGGGTGATTAAATCTCAGGCTTCTGTCAGGAAACTGCCTGTGATGTCTTTTCTCACAACTACTTAGGTCTCATTACAAACCTCCTTTCTTCTCTGCGGACTCGGCTCTGGCATCGCGAAGAAGTGTTTTCATGTGGCATGTCTTGCTTTGAGATCCCTTACCTTCATACTTATGAACTTAAAAATGTTGATATAGTACTCATGAATAAAAAAGCAGAAAATGGAGAAAATGTATTTCTGAAAACATTAAAGAGTGCACATGCCTTTTAATGTAAATATATATTCTTGTGTATGCTTTTAAACCTATGAAATTGCACTACATTGTTTTCACTGATATTTTCTAACAACTAATTTATTTCAAATAGCGTCTTAGCATCTTATCGCTGTGGGTTGTGCAGTCTAAATAAAAGGGTGTAGAATTTCTTAAGCTTACAATCTAATTTACACAAGCATGGGCAAACAAAAAAAAAGAGCGCATTCAGACGGGTTGTTTGGGTGAAGATGGTTTATTATGAAAGAAGTGAAGACTACATAATACTCAGGTATGTTAGTTCAAGGAGTAAGCTATTCCAGGCCTGAGGCGTCATGATTCTAGATAAAGAAATGCAAATAAATCAGAACTGGGTACATGAATATAAAAATAAAGGAGAAGCACTAGGTCACATACATATTAACACGCTTCTCCCATCTACTCTTTTTCACTTTGTCCCCGTATCGGCCTTATTTCCATTGATGAGTGGATGTATGCTTCTTCTCAGATGAAGTACTTCAAGAATGTTAACAGAGGCAATGTCAAGTCACTCTGGGAAAAGAAGCTAGTCCACCTTACTAGAGTCTATTAAAAATTAATGTGTGCTCACACCTACACCTGCAGAACCAATGCTAGAAAAATTGGGGCTACTAATCAATAATTTGACCAGGAAGGACCATGCTTCTTCTAATATCTTACATAAAATTTTGCCATTTCAAACTATTTATTATGGGGCTTCCCTGGTGGCGCAGTGGTTGAGAGTCCGCCTGCCGATGCAGGGGACACGGGTTCGTGCCCCAGTCTGGGAAGATCCCACCTGCCGCGGAGCTGCTGGGCCCGTGAGCCCTGGCCGCTGAGCCTGCGCGTCCAGAGCCTGTGCTCCGCAACGGGAGAGGCCACAACAGTGAGAGGCCCGCGTACCGCAAAAACAAAAACAAACTATTTATTATGAGCAAATAAACTCATCACTTATAATGCTGATACCTTGGGGGTAGGTTACAAGTCAGTTTCTCACAATTTAGCACTAACCAACAGATTGCTATTTTCTTAAGGAGGTAGATAAATTCAATTGAGATAAATGTGCTTTAGTTGTATATTAAAGATGTTTTAGTTGAGCTTGATATATAGGGACTGAAATATACCATACTGAGAATCTTTGAACAGCTGCAAAGCAGGATGAGAATCCTGGATACATGGCAGATGCATGTCAAAGGATGAGCAGCAAAACTGCCCACCTTTATTGGTCTGAGTCACACTGTCCAGTACATGGATATATAAACATACCTGAAAATTTATCATAAAGCCATAAAATAATATGGAGCCAAAAATGTACTTGGCGGGAAATGGGTGATGAGACAATAAGGTAGGAAACTTGTGAAATGTGTAGAAAGAATGGGAATATAGGAGGATATTATAAAAGTGGATGGGGAATACTATAAAAGTGAATCTCTGGGGAGAAGATATTTAGAATTGCTGACACTTTTCGAGTAACAATTTCCCACTCCAAAATATCCCTCTCAAGACACCTTCAAAATATTTAGAATCCTGTTTTTAATTCTTTTGAGAAACTGACTAAAGGAGTAGTCAGTAACTTAAGTAACAACCCAAACCTCATTTCAGCTAGTAAATTAGTATGCCTAAATTATCCAACAAACTTCCCGACTTCAAAGTCCATATTTTTTCACCTCTGTACTACTCATATTTTGAGCAGCCTAATCTAGAAAACTGGTGGAAACATTCTATTAGCTGAATATTCTTGTATACGAGTCATGAAATATATATATTATAAATTCTTATCTAACTAAATAGCATCTCTCTAATAAAAATATAATAAAATGTAATTAGCCTATGTTAATTTTCATTAAGGTTGGCAATGCACATGAAAAGTCTTTCGTATTTGTAAAGCATCATACAAAAGAAAGGTTTTGCTCTGATCTTCAGTGGGCAGTTGTCATGGTCTTTGAGCTGAAAATACAAAGTCGACATATTCAACATAAACTTAACATAAACAACATAAAATAGTCATTTACTATCTATTACTATTACTATCTACTAGCTATTAACAGTGAGTTATTTTATAATTAGTAACTGGAGAGCTGATGTTAAAGCACGGTGTGGTAGTAGTGAAAAGGGCATTGCACTGTGATTCAAGAGAAGTAAGTTCTAGTCCTGGGTTTTTCATGTGTTACTCAGGGAAAGTTATTCTTTGAAACCCACATTCAGCATTTCTGTAAATAGTGATGCAAAGGTTTGATGAACTGGATATATGTAACCAGGACACTAAACAAGCATGATTCACAGAGTATAATCAAAACAAAATTTGAGTTTTTTGTTTTTCACCGTCCTAAGTAAATGTATTCAACAGAGGAAGGTATTTTCCATATCTACCAGGGCTCTGACAACGCATGTCAGATTGCTTCCCATGTAGAATCACTCACTCAGGCTCCAACACCTTGTATTAGGCTTTTAGAGAGGATGCCCACCATGCTTAATTTAGGCTTCAGTATCTCATGTTGGACACTGTCCCACACAGACACGTTCTACAATACACATACGATTGACTCATTCTACCTGCCACTCCTTACTACGTCTGCATCCTCGTCACCCTGAAGGCTTGACTACTTACTTAAACTGGTCCACTCTCCCATGTCGATCCCTCATCAACTGGCTCACGCTCCCACATCTCAAGTCATGTTGCCACACAGGTTTTTCCCTTTATGTTCTTCAGATTGGATTACTTCAATAGATCTGCCTCGAATTTCAGCTTTCTTCTGCTCTCTCTGATCTGTGATAAGCCTATCTTGTAAACTTTTATTTCAGTTTTTGTATGTTTTAGTTTTAGAGTTCCATTTTTGTTTTGTTTTGCTTTCTGTGTTTTATAGATTCCCCATTAAGTCAATTTTATTATCGTCTTTTCCTTTGGTCACTATATACATAAGGTTAATCTCAGGTTTGTAGTCTCTCAACCACTTTTAATTATTGGCGAATTTTCCCCATTCCTTTGCACATCTGGAAGTGTTTACTTTTCTAGTTTCTCTTATCTTCCTGTTAATTGTATTGATCTTTGTTTAGTAAGTAAATAATTTATTGAACTCAAAAACCAAAACAGTCATTGTGCAGCAGCTCTAAATATTCACTTCTTTTAGACTACTGCTGTGGCTTTTTACTGAGAACCTTGAAGTTTTCCTTATGTATGCACCGTTTAGGTGTAATCTAAGGATTTGGGCAGGGCTTGTATGTATATTTGTGGGCTCCTTCTGCTATAGCTCCTTCCTTTATGGGATTGCTCTTCTCAACTTCCTGCCACTCTGGTTGCCTTCTAACTCCATCTTCTGACAAGCCAAAGTCTGAGGTTTCTTGCTTAAGTTATATGTGCACTGAGCAACATGGACTATGGAGTGCCCTCCGAAGGTGTCATGTATTAGTAGATCTCACTCAGTGCAGTTCCCTTCTGTCAAGGGTCTAATACCTTCAAGTTTCTGCCTGTTTGTTGTCACTTTCTAGTGCCTTCAAATATTTCTTTTTAAGTATTGTTCAGAGTATATAATGGTTTCCTCTGCAAAGGTTGGTCTAATATTAACCCTCTGCTATGATCAAAATCCCCCTCCTTATCTACTGGTTTTGACTTCGATAAACTTAGTTATTTATTAAACTCCAAACTATTGACATTAATAATAATAATGACCAATACTACATTATTTTTTATATTTATTTAGTTGTGTAAGTATTTTAGATTCTTTCACCCATATTATGTCATGTGGGGATGTACACTGTAATAAAGAAAGTAGTTGAAAGAGAAAAAATCATTTTTATATTTTTTATCTTTATGGTGTTAAAAGGTGAGGCAGTGAAAATGATTTTTGCTTAACTCTTGGTACTAAACCACAGAGTGGAACACAGAGCAATAAGTAAGAATGCAAAGAAGGATAGTAATTAAAGAGAAATCTGGCATTTAAATCTTTGAGGCTGCTGGAGCCCATGACAACTCAACTGGGGACCTGTTAAAGATACATTCTATTAGTTCTTACTAATAAGAACCTGCTGTATAAAAAAATAAATAAAAGGGGAAATCCACAGTAACACATTAATAGTAGGGGATTTTAACACCCCACTTTCACCAATGGACAGATCATCCAAAATGAAAATAAATAAGGAAACACAAGCTTTAAATGATACATTAAACAAGATGGACTTAACTGACATTTATAGGACATTCCATCTAAAAACAACAGAATACACATTTTTCTCAAGTGCTCATGGAACATTCTCCAGGATAGATCATATCTTGGGTCAGAAATCAAGCCTTGGTACATTTAAGAAAATTGAAATTGTATCAAGTATCTTTTCTGACCACAATGCTATGAGACTAGATATCAATTACAGTAAAAGATCTGTTCAAAATACAAACACATGGAGGCTAAACAATACACTACTTAGTAACCAAGTGATCACTGAAGAAATCAAAGAGGAAATCAAAAAATACCTAGAAACAAATGACAACGGAGACACGATGACCCAAAACCTATGGGATGCAGCAAAAGCAGTTCTAAGAGGGAAGTTTATAGCAATAAAATCCTACCTTAAGAAACAGGAAACATCTCGAATAAACAACCTAATCTTGCACCTAAAGCAATTAGAGAAAGAAGAACAAAAAAACCCCCAAAGTTATCAGAAACAAAGAAATCATAAAAATCAGATCAGAAATAAATGAAAAAGAAATGAAGGAAATGATAGCAAAGATCAATAAAACTAAAAGCTGGTTCTTTGAGAAGATAAACAAAATTGATAAACCATTAGCCAGACTCATCAAGAAAAAAAGGGAGAAGACGCAAATCAATAGAATTAGAAATGAAAAAGGAGAAGTAGCAACTGACACTGCAGAAATACAAAAGATCATGAGAGATTACTACAAGAAACTCTACACCAATAAAAATGGACAACCTGGAAGAAATGGACAAATTCTTAGAAATGCACAACCTGCCACGACTCAATTAGGAAGAAATAGAAAATATGAACAGACCAATCACAAGCACTGAAATTGAAACTGTGATTAAAAATCTTCCAACAAACAAAAGCCCAGGCCCAGATGTCTTCACAGGCGAATTCTATCAAACATGTAGAGAAGAGCTAACACCTATCCTTCTCAAAATCTTCCAAAATATAGCAGAGGGAGGAACACTCCCAAACTCATTCTACGAGGCCACCATCACCCTGATAACAAAACCAGACAAGGATGTCACAAAGAAAGAAAACTACAGGCCAATATCACTGATGAACATAGATGCAAAAATCCTCAACAAAATACTAGCAAACAGAATCCAACAGTACATTAAAAGGATCATACACCATGATCAAGTGGGGTTTATTCCAGGAATGCAAGGCTTCTTCAATATACGCAAATCAATAAACATGATACACCATATTATCAAATTGAAGGTGAAAAACCATATGATCATCTCAATAGATGCAGAGAAAGCTTTTGACAAAATTCAACATCCATTTATGATAAAAACCCTGCAGAAAGTAGGCATAGAGGGAACTTTCCTCAACATAATAAAGGCCATATATGACAAGCCCACAGCCAACATCGTCCTCAATGGTGAAAAACTGAAAGCATTTCCACTAAGATCAGGAACAAGACAAGGTTGCCCACTCTCACCACTCTTATTCAATATAGTTTTGGAAGTTTTAGCCACAGCAATCAGAGAAGAAAAGGAAATAAAAGGAATCCAAATTGGAAAAGAAGAAGTAAAGCTGTCACTGTTTGCAGATGACATGATACTATACATAGAGAATCCTAAAGATGCTACCAGAAAAATACTAGAGCTAACCAATAAATTTGGTAAAGTAGCAGGATACAAAATTAATGCACAGAAATCTCTGGCATTCCTATACACTAATGATGAAAAATCTGAAAGTGAAATCAAGAAAACACTCCCATTTACCATTGCAACAAAAAGAATAAAATATCTAGGAATAAACCTACCTAAGGAGACAAAAGACCTGTATGCAGAAAATTATAAGACACTGATGAAAGAAATTAAAGATGATACAAATAGATGGAGAGATATACAATGTTCTTGGATTGGAAGAATCAACATTGTGAAAATGATTCTACTACCCAAAGCAATCTACAGATTCAATGTAATCCCTATCAAACTACCACTGGCATTTTTCACAGAACTAGAACAAAATATTTCACAATTTTTATGGAAACACAAAAGACCCAAATAGGCAAAGCAATCTTGAGAACGAAAAATGGAGCTGGAGGACTCAGGCTCCCTGACTTCAGACTATACTACAAAGCTACAGTAATCAAGACAGTATGGTACTGGCACAAAAACAGAAAGATAGGTCAATGGAACAGAATAGAAAGCCCAGAGATAAACCCACGCACATATGGTCACCTTATCTTTGATAAAGGAGGCAGGAATGTACAGTGGAGAAAGGACAGCCTCTTCACTAAGTGGTGCTGGGAAAACTGGACAGCTACATGTAAAAGTATGAGTTTAGATCACTCCCTAACACCATACACAAGAATAAGCTCAAAATGGATTAAAGACCTAAATGTAAGGCCAGAAACTATCAAACTCTTAGAGGAAAACATAGGCAGAACACTCTATGACATAAATCACAGCAAGATCCTTTTTGACCCTCCTCCTAGAGAAATGGAAATAAAAAAAATAAATAAACAAATGGGACCTAATGAAACTTCAAAGCTTTTGCACAGCAAAGGAAACCATAAACACGACTAAAAGACAACCCTCAGAATGGGAGAAAATATTTGCAAATGAAGCAACTGACAAAGGATTAATCTCCAAAATTTATAAGCAGCTCATGTAGCTCAATATCAAAAAATGAACAACCCAATCCAAAAATGGGCAGAAGACCTAAATAGACATTTCTCCAAAGAAGATATACAGACTGCCAACAAACACATGAAAGAATGCTCAACGTTATTAATCATTAGAGAGGTGCAAATCAAAACTACAATGGGATATCATCTCACACCAGTCAGAATGGTGGTCATCATCAAAAAATCTAGAACAATAAATGCTGGAGAGGGTGTGGAGAAAAGGGAATCCTCTTGCACTGCTGGTGGGAATGTGAATTGGTACAGCCACTATGGAGAACAGTATGGAAGTTCCTTAAAATACTACAAATAGAACTACCATATGACCCAGCAATCCCACTCCTGGGCATATACCCTGAGAAAACCATAATTCAAAAAGAGTCATGTACCAAAATGTTCATTGCAGCTCTATTTACAATAGCCCAGAGATGGAAGCAACCTAAGTGCCCATCATCAGATGAATGGATAAAGAAGATGTGGCACATATATACAATGGAATATTACTCAGCCATAAAAAGAAACAAAATTGAGCTATTTGTAATGAGGTGGATAGACCTAGAGTCTGTCATACAGAGTGAAGTAAGTCAGAAAGAGAAAGACAAATACCGTATGCTAACACATATATATGCAATTTAAGAAAAAAAAATGTCATGAAGAACCTAGGGGTAAGACAGGAATAAAGACACAGACCTACTAGAGAATGGACTTGAGGATATGGGGAGGGGGAAGGGTAAGCTGTGACAAAGTGAGAGAGAGGCATGGACATATATACACTACCAAACGTAAGGTAGCTAGCTAGTGGGAAGCAGCCACATAGCACAGGGAGATCAGCTCGGTTCTTTGTGACTGCCTGGAGGGGTGAGACAGGAAGGGGGGTGGGAGGGAGGGAGATGCGAGAGGGAAGAGATATGGGGGCATATGTGTATGTGTGGCTGATTCACTTTGTTGTGGAGCGGAGGCTGACACACCATTGTGGAGCAGTTGTACTCCAAAAGAGTTGTAAAAAAAATAATTAAAAAAAAAATTCAAAAGAAAAAAAAAGAAAATCCATTCTAATCTTTGCATTGAACTCAAATCCTTGCTTTCCTTTATCTGGACTCATTAGTGATTATTTATTTATTTATTTATTTTTGTGGGGCAGGTTAGACTTAAAAAATTATGGTAGACCTAATCAATCAATAATGAAAGTTTAATCCTTTGGACAACACCATAAAATTTATTTTCTCAGCACATATTTTTATGCTCATACATATGTGAGAAACATACAGGGTCAGTGGTTTTATAGGTAGTATTTTTGCTATTTTAGAATTCCTGAATTGAATAGATCATTAAATAAAATTTATATAAGATGGAAAACTTATTTAAATTGTTTTATTGAGCCCAGCATGTGGTATTCATTCTCTCTAAATTTAACTAAAGCTTCCATCTGTTCTTTAATTCCGACGTCTCTGATTAAATCTTCACACAAGGGCTTCCCTGGTAGCGCAGTGGTTGGGAATCTGTCTGCCAATGGGAATCCGCCTGCCAATGCAGGAGGCATGGTTTTGAGCCCTGGTCCGGGAGGTTCCCCCATGCCGCGGGGCAACTAAGTCCGTGAGCCACAACTACTGAAACCCGTGCTCCGCAAAAAGAGAAACCACTGCAATGAGAAGCCCGAGCACCGCAAGGAAGAGTAGCCCCTGCTCTCGGCAACTGGAGAAAGCCCACGCACAGCAACGAAGACACAACACAGCCATAAATAAATAAATAAATATTTTTAAAAAAAATCTTCACACAAAATACAAGTAAACACAATATATTCATGCACATTATCAAAGTTCCATTAAAAGTTCACCTTCCCATTCAAATGTGATTTTGAAGTCGAAACTCATTACTCAAGAGTTTTCTTCACAAGAGCAAGATTTGATTCTAATTTCAGAGCAGGCATCCTGTGACTCCAAGCTGTATAGAGTATCAACCAATGTTTGTGGCAATATAAGGCTCACCACTGTCCACCTTGTACTATTCTCAAAATGTCATTATTTTTTAAAGAATGGGCCTTGGAGGAATTAGTTATATTGGGAGCTTTTGGTTTTGCCATTTTAAAAGTTTTTTATACTTTCTCAATTTTAGGAACTCCAATTTAATTTTTTTCCATTTAAAATGGTTGCATGCTCAAAAGTAACCTAAAATAAGAATGAAGATTGTCTTTTTTATATTTTGGAAAACATCTCCAGAAAGGTTTACTGTCTAGGAAATGACCTTACTGATCTCAATTATCGTCATTTGGGAGGATTGTTTTCAAATAATAATTGTTTTTAAGAATCAATAAAGTAAATTTCAAACAAAATAATGATATTTGTAATTTTTAAGGTCCTCCTTTGCTTGACTTACTTAACATAGTTCACTTCTTAATCTTATAAAAATAAACCTGTGGTAATGTTTTTTATGTCAATTTTACAGGGTATGAAAATCAAGTTGTTGAGAGCATGTAACTGGTCCAAAATCTCATAATGCAAAAGTTGTTAAGTTGGAATTCAAAGTCAGGCTTGTTTAAATTCAATGCCAAATGCTCCATCCATGATTTCATATTAGATAACATACTAAGAACAGTCTCTCTGCTTTGACAGGTTAAGTTAAAGCAGAATACCAAACAAAAAGTAGTGGTTGTGCTTCTAACACTTTTTTCCTACACTGTTATTATTTCTGTTGAAGAGTGAAATGGAAGAAACTGAGAGAAGAGATAGATTCTAGATTTCTGAGAACTTGCATGGAATGACCTTTTGCTTATGGAGTTAGGGATCTGTCAGTTTTCTTTACCAAAATGCCAATGATGTCTTTTTTCCTTCATCTTTGTTAGCACCCCAATCTACCTAACACCCACTGGCAGAGAGTAGAAAATTTTCTACATACATCCTTGTAAATGACAGGATGATTTGGTACCATGGTAAATTCGATGCTTTTTCTTAGCTGAGTGAAATGCCCTGTAAGTTGTGGCCTATAAGAAAGAGAACAGGCTCTTTTTGTGACTAAATACAATGTAACCATGTGATACTATTGATTTCTTTTTAGCTTTTGGAGATTTATGTATGAGAAGTAACATTTTCAAAAATGATCATGAAATAGGAGAAGTAGAATACATGCAAAGTTAAATGTTACTATATGTAAGTACAATTAGTTTTGCTAGTAATATCAAACTGTATATACTGCAGAATGGATTTTGTGTTTCAATATAGTTGAATTGGGAGACTATAGATTTATCCTAAAAGTGGAGCCATCTATTAAAACACTACTGAGTGGCCTTAAATGTCATTCTACTTTCCTTAATTCTATCTTCTTTTTATGACTGAATAGTATTACTATTTCTGATCCTTGCCTTACTCATCAGATTTAATTCTAAGAAAACTATTAGCTATTTCTGAAATCAAATTGTAAGAAGTCTCTGGCTCTAACATTAACTTCAACAAACTAGGATATTTTTAAAAAATCATGTGAGGCTCTGGGTTTGTTTCCCATTCTTCCAAACCATCTACTGCGTGCATTTTCTATTGGGAAACATATCTAGCCAACTCAATTAAAAACTTAACACTCCCTATGCCTAGAGTGATGCTTTTACTAAATTCTGTTTAACTGATTATCTTTAATGGTCCTTTTTCACTCATCAGTTATAGAATGTCACTATACTTTTACAGATAACTGATTTCTTACTTAGTCTCTCTTTTTCCCAAGGAACTGATACAGAAAGATCATAAATTCTTCCACTATGGGAATTAATTGACTAAGCAATACATTACTCTAGAAAGCACACCTGTCCAGCTCTGCTGCTGTTTGTCTGTAAGAGTTATGACCACTATAGTAGATAGGCAGTAGTGATTGTTGTTTCTGTTGTCATACTAGCTTTGAGACTTTAGATGAGCAAATGAACTTGCTTAAGCCTGTTGCCTCCTGTGCAGAAAGTGAATATTAACAGCATTTACCTCTGTTCAGAATTTATTAAATTTGATGATTTACATAAAATGTTTAGCAAATATTGGGTACATTGAAAGTGTTTAATAAATGTTAGACAATAATATTGTTCTTTTATTGTTAATTATTATTTTACTATTATTATCTCAAGTTCCAAAGTTCCCCATATCCAAAGAATCCTCTGGGATATACCTTGAATTTACTAAAATATCTTCCATAATTTAAGATATTAAACTAAAACACCGTGATGTAATAATTTTCTGAGCTTTAACATCATTTACTAAACTCCTGAATTTTTGCTATGGTGCAGATGTTTAATATCAGTTTAAAAGTATGTATTCAAAATTGTAGGTATTTAAACATATTTAATATATTTAAAGGAGATATTTGAATACACTATGATACAGCCAACTACAAACTCATTTACATAAAAGATGACAGATTTTTTTTCTGAAATGTGCCAGAACTGGTTCTGCTTGAAAGCAGGGCTGACAGTGAAATGGTACCTGGGATTCTTCCAGCATTAAACACGTAAACATATGCAATTTCTATGCACAAATTAGCAACACTTCTCATTTGAGTGTATTCAAGGTCAAACAGGCATTTTGATTATTTAGAGAGTTTTGAATGATGAATTATACGAATACTTCAGGTCATGCTCTAATTATATCTCTATTATTTCCTGAAGAGCAGGAAGGTTTGTGCAGGGATGTGGAATTATAACAATATTAAAATTAATAATAAGATGATATAAAAACATGTTTATGACACTAAATACATAAGTATGACAAATGGATAATTTTCTACACAATTTACCAAAACTACCAGGAGAAGTAAAAATGTTGAATATTCCTATACCTGTTAAGGACATCGAATCCATAATTGACAAATCACCTCCACCACAAACAAAATAAACCCTTCAATGGCAAGATCGCGTTTCACTGATAAATCTTTCCAAACATTCAAGGAAGAAATAATGCTAATCTTACACAAATTCAAACTTAGTTCATGAGACCAACAAAAGTTTTGATACTAAAACTTAAAAAAGATATTATAAGAAATTATAATTAAATACACACTAACTCTCATACACATAGATGTAAGAACCCTAAATAATAACAAATAGGATCTAACAGTATATAAAAAGGAAGTTTAATTATGACCAAGAGCAGACAATTCCAGGAGTGCAAGTGGATTTACCACTGGAAGATCAATCAGTATAATGCACCATATTTAAAGGATAAAGAAGAGAAGCACATTATTTCTTGTAGATGCTGGAAATATATTTTATTAAATTCATCACCCATATATGATAACTATTCTCAATTAACTTGTAATAGAAACTACCTTAATCAGATGAGGGGTATCTATATCTACATTTACCTATCACACCTATTGCTAAATCTATCTATGTTTTATAAATTACAGATATTACAGTCAATAGCAAAATATTAATGCATGTCTTCTGAGGTTAGAATGAAATATTGTACTCAAAAACCACTGCCAGTAAATAGCACAAGGGGAAAAAAATGGCATAAACATTGAAAATAAATGGTAAGACTTGTCTTTATTCACAAATGATTTATTTTTTTAAAATTCTATAAAAAATTATCAGAATTTAGATGTAAATTTTGAAAATTCATCAAACTTAATGTCAACATACAAAATCAATTTTATTGCTATACATCAGTAAAAAATTGAAATTAAATATGAAAATACCATTTATAATAGCATCAAAATTATTCGCCATACATATACCCTGAGAAAACCATAATTCAAAAAGAGTCATGTACCAAAATGTTCATTGCAGCTCTATTTACAATAGCCAGGACATGGAAGCAACTTAAGTGCCCATCATCGCATGAATGGATAAAGAAGATGTGACACATATATACAATGGAATATTACTCAGCCATAAAAAGAAACGAAATTGAGTTATTTGTAGTGAGGTGGATGGACCTAGAGTCTGTCATACAGAGTGAAGTAAGTCAGAAAGAGAAAAACAAATACCATATGCTAACATATATATATGGAATCTAATAATGATAAAAAAAAAAGTCATGAAGAACCTAGGGGTAAGACGGGAATAAAGACACAGACTTACTAGAGAATGGACTTGAGGATATGGGGAGGGGGAAGGGTGAGCTGTGACAAAGTGAGAGAGTGGCATGGACATATATACACTACCAAACGTAAAATAGATAGCTAGTGGGAAGCAGCTGCATAGCACAGGGAGATCACATCGGTGCTTTGTGACCACCTAGAGGGGTGGGATAGGGAGGGTGGGAGGGAGGGAGATGCAAGAGGGAAGAGACATGGGAACATATGTATAACTGATTCACTTTGTTATAAAGCAGAAACTAACACACCATTGTAAAGCAATTATACTCCAATAAAGATGTTAAAATAGAAAAAATTTGCCATAAAGACAAAAATCTCAAAAAATGGAGTCATAGAAGATCTCTAAACTTAAAACTACAAAATATTTCTAAGAAAAATTAACCCTAAAATTGGAAATAGATACCTTGTTAACTGATTAAATAATTGTATGTTGAGATCTATATTGTATATTGTTAATATCCTTAAATTAATACATAGAGTGAATACAATCTAAGAAATATTTCAAGCCCTATTTAAATAGAAGCTGAAATACAATGCTACTACTCTAATCTGAGAAAGCATAGAAAATTAGACAGTATTCTACATATTAAGCATATTAATTATGTAATTATTCTCTCCCCCAAAAGTAAAATATTTTAAGACCAGATGTCATAGTCTAAAATTTAAGGACTGCAAAAGCCTAAAACTTATATATAAAGGCAATAGACTTAGAATAGGTAGTGCAAATTTGAAGAACAAGCACAGTATTGGAGGAATTATAGTACCATATTTCAAGGTTTACTTTAAAGCTTTGGTAATTAGTGCAAGCTTAGGCAAATTGAGAAATGCAAAAAATAAAGAAACACTCAACTATGTTCACTTAATTTATGGCAAAAGAGACAATGCAGTTCATTTAAGGAAAGAATGATCAGTTTAGCAAATTTGGCAGGAGCAAAATTGACAACTACCATACAATATACCAATATTAATTTTATATGTATCATGGACACAAACATGAAAGCTAAAACAGCCAAGATTATAGATTATAGATATAAAATTTAAAGATTATAGATATTATAGAAGTTTACATAGGAGATACCTTTGTGATATTGTACAGTCCAAAATACATTATTCAGGTCACAGAGAGTATTAGACATAAAAATTAATAAATTGGGCTTCATTAAAATTAAGAACTTCAGTTCATCAAAATACAGTCCTCAGAAGTAAATCAGCAAGTCACAGACTGGGAGTAGATATTTCAAATTTATATATGAGAAAAGATTAATATCCAGAATATGTAAAGAACCACCACAAACAAAGAAGGAAACAAAATGCGTAATTTACATATTTTACACACATCTCTGGAAAATACACTTTACTAAAAACAATCTCCAAATGGGCAATAAACTTATAAAATCAGTCTTAATACCATTATTCATTGGATAAATGAAAATGAAAACCGCAACGAAATAGTACTAAACATCCCAGATAAATGTTTGGATAAAAATTTAAAAGTTGACAGTTTTAAGTATTAGCAAGAATGTGAAGCCAGTGGAAGTCTTGTACTTTGAAGGAGGGATTGTAAACTGATTTTAAAAAGCACTTTTGGAAATCTCTTGGGCAGTACCTACTAAAACTAAGCATTTTCCTATTCCATGAGCTGGTAATTTCATTTCTATTTATATGTCAAAAGATAAATTTACACATTGGCTATAAAAGGCATGTAACTGTTCATAGCAGCTTTCCTCCTAATAGTACCAAACTATTAACAACTACTTGCTGTCAAAAGAAAACTAAAATTGGAAACAACCCAAATGTCTGTGAAAAGAATAGATGAATCAACCCTGGTATATGCATACAATGTTATCTTACACAAAATTTTTTTTTTTTTTTTTTGCGGTAGGCGGGCCTCTCACTGTTGTGGCCTCTCCCGTTGCGGAGCACAGGCTCCGGACGTGCAGGCTCAGCGGCCATGGCTCACGGGCCCAGCCGCTCCGCGGCATGTGGGATCTTCCCAGACCGGGGCACAAACCCGTGTCCCCTGCATCGGCAGGCGGACTCTCAACCACTGCGCCACCAGGGAAGCCCCTAGTTATCTATTTTATACATATTAGCGTGTATATGTCAATCCCAATCTCCCAATTCATCCCACCACCACCTCCCCCATCACCTTCCCCCCTGGTGTACATTTGTTTGTTCTCTACATCTGTGTCTCTATTTCTGCCCTGCAAACCGGTTCATCTGTACCATTTTTCTGGGTTCCACATACATGTGTTAATATACAATATTTGTTTTTCTCTTTCTTTCACTCTGTATGACAATCTCTAGATCCATCCACGTCTCTACAAATAACCCAATTTCGTTCCTTTTATGGCTGAGTAATATTCCATTGTATATATGTACCACATCTTCTTTATCTATTCATCTGTCGATGGACATTTAGGTTGCTTCCATGACCTGACAATTGTAAATAGTGCTGTAATGAACATTGGGGTGCATATATCTTTTTGAATTATGGTTTTCTCTGGGTATATGCCCAGTAGTGGGATTGCTGGGTCACATGGTAATTCTATTTTTAGTTTTTTAAGGAACCTCCATACTGTTCTCCATAGTGGTTGTATCAATTTACATTCCCACCAACAGTGCAAGAGGGTTCCCTTTTCTCCATACCCTCTCCAGCATTTGTTGTTTGTGGATTTTCTGATGATGCCACAGGATTTTAACATAACTAAACATATTGCATCTACCTTTTCTTTTTTTATTGCCAAAGTCTGTGGGATTGTCAGGAGGTGTCATATCATTTAGTGCACAAAATACATGGGGGAACTGCTCCCTGGAACCTTCAGGCTCCCAGGGCTGGACTACACTCTCACCTGTTTCTCCGTGCAGCCCTCAGGCTTGCTCCCTTCTCTCACTCCTTGGTAATTACAGTCACTTCGTTTTCCCACATGAATCCAAAAGCTGTTTTCAACAAAAATGGTTCTTTCCCTAAAAAGAAATATTTATACTTGTTACTAAGAGAATAACTTTGCATGGCCTCCATGACTTTATACAGATATATTATCCAAATAATCTGTAAAGAGAAAAGGTATGTCAGATGTGTGTCATCAGAAAGTAACTGAATACCCAAGTCAAAAACAATTAAGCAGAAAGGAAATATGTTGGCTTACATAAGTGGTCATCTGAGGGATGGTGGACTCCCCAAAGTGGGTAATCCTTGGTCCATTTCCCTGTAGTCCCCTTGGCTTTTTTTTTCCATGTAGTAAGGTGACAGTGATAATTCAGATTTAACATCATCATGTTACTCTCAGGAAAGCTGAGAAAACTTTCCTGAAGAAAAGGTGCAGATATCCTTAGGCTTGTCACTCAGCCTCACAGTGTTGGGGGATCATGTCAACTTCTCATGGTGAATATGGGTTAAATAAAGGAGGGTGTGAACACAACAAAATAGATATTCAGGTAGGAAGGAGAAAAGATGGATGCTTACTAGGCAAATTGTAATGCCCATAATATATACATATTTTCACATAAAATATTTTGTGCTTTTTGTTTTGTCGGTTTTTGTCTTTGGCAAATATAGTATTAAACGTGTTCATATAATTAATTTTTAAAAATATGCTTACTTTAGAGCAGTAAATGCTTTAGATGGAATGAAGGGTTGAAATTTCCTGCTAGTTTTACTTATTGCTTTTATTTCTTACCATTAATTTAGTTATCTAGGTTCACTTAAATTATAATAAAGTAAGTGTGAAAAAGTTGTTATTCCACTTAAGCACCAATTAGTCCTTTACTTGATTTACCATAATTATCTCCTCTCTTATAAAGATCCCAATCAATCAATACATAGATATGAGTACCCAGAGGCTATATTTACTCAAAGGCACGCTGTCCATGTATGAGTGGTTTGCCGGATTCACACAGGGCCAATCAGCTTTGCTCTCTCAGAAATTTGCGATTTGAACTGAAATGCTTTGCATCAAGGTACATTAATTGCAATGTCCTAGAGAAACATAGGTGAACTCTTGCTGTTAAGGTCCTTTAAGATTCCAAGTTTGCTGACATTTTCAAGTCTTTCTGGTTCAATGGTTTCTTGTTTTCTACCACTGTATGCTTTCAAAAGAATTCCTTTATTCTACAGAGCCAAAGCCAATGTTTCTCACTTGAAATGAAAAGCAACTTAATTCTAACAACGAGGAAAAGTAGGACTTTATAGGGGAAGAAATGGCAGGAAAATAAAACCATCAACATTAAATTTCCTTCCTTATTCATTTCCTGTATGGATTTGGTTATCTATATGTGGCCATCAAATGATCACTTCAGAATGAATGGAAATGTTGAATGACTAGAATCTTTAAAAGTACAGGTACTAAAAAAGTGTAAATTTATAACTTTATTAACTATATTCCTTGATCATGGAGTGCTTCTTTGATATTGGACAACAAAACGACCATGTGTAGAAGAGTTTTAAAAAGGGAAAGCGTGTTAATTTTACTTGAGCTGCATCATTTCTTACTCGACCTCTGATTTTTGAAAATTGCTTCATGATAGTTTCCTTCAACTGTTTGATTTTTATATGAACAAGAAATTGGGTGCATGGAAACAAATATTTATATACTAAAAGTTATGATGTAACTTTTAAGACAATGTACTTTTCTGTCCTATCTTTGATACTTATGTGGTGACATCTAAGTCAGATCTATTCCAGTGAAAATGTATCCTACCAATAAGGATCATTAGATGAAAGATTCCCCCACTGAAATACTGACAGTCTCAAGAAAAGTATTTGAAGTATGTGAATCTTTTTTACAGACTTTATTTTTTAGAAAAGTTTTAGGTTCACAAAAAATGTTGGTAGGTACAGAGATTTCCCATTCAGTCCATGCTTGTACACATGCATAGACTCCCCATTATCAGCATCCCACACCACAGCAGCACATTTGTTAAAATTTATATGACACATCGTTATCACCCAAAGTCCATAGTTTACATTAGGTTTTGCTCCTGGTGTGGTACATTCTTTGAGTTTGGATAAATGTGTAATCCTCTGTGTTCTGCCTATTTACTCCCCTACCACTAATCTCTGGCAACCACTAATATCTTTATTATCTCCATAGTTTTGCCTTTTCCAGAATGTTATATAGTTGGAATCACACAGTAGGTAGCCTTCACATATAATAATATTTTACTTAATAATATCAATTTGAGTTTTCTCCATGTCTTTTCATGGCTTGATAGGTCATTTGTTCTTAGTGCTGAATATTATTCCACTGCTAGGATGTATCCCAATGTATTTATGCATTCACCTACTGAAGGTTGTCTTGGTTGCTTCATGTGTTGGCAATTATGAGTAAGACTGCTGCTATAAACATGCATATGTAGGTTTTTGTGTGAATTTAAATGTTCAGCTTAGCTCGTTTGGGTAAATATCAAGGAGTATGATCACTGGATTTTATGTTAAGGGTATTTTTAGTTTGGTAAGAAATCCAAAACTCTCTTCCACAGTGTCTGTACCATTTTGGATTTCTACCAGCAATGAATGAAATTTCTGTTTCTCCCCATCCTCATTAGCATTTAGTGTTGTCAATATTCTGCATTTTGGTCATTCTAATAGGTATAATGGTATGTCATTGTGGTCCTAATTTTTATTTTCCTGACAAAGTATTAGGTGAAGCAAATTTTCATCTGATTATTTGCCATCTGTCTTTATTATTTTGTCATCTTCTTTGTTGAAATATCTGTTAAGATCTCTGACCCATTTTTAAATCACGTTTTTTTTCTTATTGCTGAGTTTTAAGTGTTTGTTGTATATTTTGCATAACTCTCCTTTATCAGATATATCTTTGCAAATACTTTCATCCAGTCTGTGGCTTGTCTTTTCCTTCTCTTGACAATGCCTTTTTTTTTTTTTTTGACAATGCCTTTTGTAGAGCAAAAACTTTTACCTTTAATGCATTCAACCTTGTCAATTCTTTCTTTCATGGATTGTGTCTTTGGTGTTGTACCTAAGGAGTTATCATCATATCCAATGTCATCTAAGTGTTCTCCCACATTATCTTCTAGGAGTTTTACAGTTTTTTGTTTTACATTTAGGTCTGTGATCAATTTTGAGTTAATTTTTATGAAGGGTGTAAAGCCTGGGTCCAGATTTTTTTTTTTTTCATGTGGATGTCCAGTTGCTCCAGCACCATTTGTTGAAAAAACTATCTTTGTTCCATTGTATTGCCTTTGCTCTTTTATTAAAGATCAGTGGACTATACTTATGTGGGTCTATTTTTGTAATATCTGTTCTGTTCCATTGATCTACTTGTCTATTTTTTCACCAACTCCATACCCTTTTTTACTTATAGTAAGTCTTGAAGTTAGGTAGTGTCTATCTTCCAACATTGTTCTTCTCCTTCAATATCATGTTGGCTATTCTGGGTCTTTTGCCTCTCCATATACATTCTTTAAAATTAGCTTGTCGATACCCATAAAATAACTTGCTGGGATTTTGACTGGGATTGCATCAAGTTGGGAAGAACTGACATCCAGACAATATTGAGGCGTCCTGTCCAGGGACATGGAATGGCTCTCCATTCATTTAGTTCTTCTCTGATTTTGTTCATCAGAGTTTTGCAGTTTTCCTCATATAGATCTTGTACATATTTTTTTAGATTTATATGTAAGTACTTCATTTGGGGGAGTGCTAATGTAAATGGTATTGTGTTTGTAATTTCAAATTTCACTTTTTCATTGCTGGTATACAGGAAAGTGATTGATTTTTGTATATTTATCTTATATCCTTCAACTTTGCTATAATCACTTTTTAGTTCCAGGAGTCTTATTTTCCCGATTCTTTGAGATTTTCTATGTGGATAATCATGTTGTCTGTGAACACAGTTTTATTTCTTCTTCCAAATCTGCCTAATTTTTGCTTCTTTTTCTTATTTGCTAGAACATCTAGGACAATGTTGGAAAGAAGTGGTGAGAGCGGACATTCTTGTTTTGTAACCGATCTTAGTGGGAAAACTTCAAGTTTCTAATGATTAAATATGACGTTAGCTGTAGGATTTTTGTAAATATTCTTCATTAAGTTAGAAAGTTTCCAGTCTATTCATACTTTACTGTTTTCATCATAACTGGGTGTTGGCTTTTGTCAAATGGCTTTTTCTTGATCTATTGATATGATTGTGTGATTTTCCTTTTTTAGCTTGTTGATGTGATAGATTACAATACTGATTTTTGAATGTTGAGCCAGACTTGCATAATTTGGAGAAATCTCACTTTGTTGTGGTACATAAGTATGTTTTACATTGTTGAATTTGAACATAAATGGTCTAAATTCACCAATTAGATTATTGATATAGTTGCATTAATATCTACTATATTTATTACTTTTTTCTAGTTGTTGCCTTATATCAATCTTTTTATAGGTATTTCCATTTTTCAACATGTATAAATTTTGCAGGCTGTAATGTATAATAAATTAACTAAACAGAGAAAATTATCTGCCTGATCATGCATTGTATAGATTTTTTTCATAAATATGATTTATTCTAAATAGAATTGTTATTAATAGCAAACAAACTTTTTTATTGTAGCTTAAGCCCATTTCCTCTTAGTTTATTCTCAGTTTGGTGATGTGTTTATGGTTAATAAAAACAGATTACTTCTATCACTTCTTTTTGTATCAGTTCTGTCACTTTGTTAGAAATGAAGAATAAGTAAATAATCACATAGTCAATTCACTGTTTAAGTTGTGTCTTTGTATGTATCCATTTGTGCATATTCTAGAATAGTAATTAGGAGATAATATGGTACCTTATAAGCCTTTTTGGAGAGTGTATGTGTATATATATGTCTGGATCTAGATCTAGATGTCCATATTAATATACATATAGGCATGCGAATATGTATATATCTATCAATATACTACAGAGTATATCATGTGATAATATGCTATGAAATTCATAAATGCTTGAGGTATTTAGAAAGTGTCTCATGATTAAAGGAAGAATTCCTAGAGGTGAGTGTTGTGTTAGGTTCAGAAAGAATGCTATACACATACAGAAGAGAGGAAGATAGAGAAAAAAAATAAGTTGAAGATGAGGGAGAGAAAATAGCCTAGTAATGAGCATTATATTCTATATTTTAGCACTAAATTTAGAGTATTTAAATCTTTTACTGAATTCTTTGTTGTCTCATTTAATCATAGGACAGTCAAGAAGATGTATGCATCGTTAGCAAGTCAGGCTGATTTTTACCCAATATTATAGACGGTATGAGGATTATTCAAGTTGATATTTTTCTGTTAAAACAAAACATAAGATTATAGTTTTAAACATATTCACCATGCCTTAAAAACATGAACATTCTACAATTTTCTTTTAGACTTCAGTGCTCTCTACAACTTTATAGAGATCCCTCAAAATATCTACATGATTTTAGCAAGTTATTACTTCAACAAGCATTGTTTTGCATCAAAGGATTTTTTTCACATCTTTAAATAAAGTTTTGTATTTTACTTATGTGGAAATGAGGGATTAGGAAGACGTGCTAAATTACACAGTGAGACAGCAGGAAGTGCTATGAGAATAACTATCAACATAGTCTTTCAAAAGAAATCATATGTTTTTACTGAAATTAAAAGCCTCTAAGCTCTATTAAGTTTTTCATCTGATGTTTGTGGTGTTATATTATTGTGTATTTATTTTAAAGGACAAGGGTTCTTGACTGAGAATGAACAATATTACCTTGTGTAGGTGTAGGATGTTAAATGTGCCAAAGTATTTCACTGTTCTTTTTTCTCTGTCCTTTCTTTAAATATGTATCCCTGATAGTAAAAGAGACCAACAAATTTAAGTGGAAAATAGTAGCATGAAAAGGAAAAACATAGCATTCTCTTTTGTAGTCATATGAAGCTTTAAGGAAGAAAACCAATGATTGTGTTGAATTTCAGAAACTTTCTAGTAAGTATAGATGCTGTTGTTCGTTTTGCTAAACACCAGAAGATTTCTGAGGAATGGTGGAGTGTATGAATAGTATCTCTTTAATTGATCCAGCCTACACCTCTGCTGAAATGTTCTTTGTGTTACCTTAAAACTGAGGGAGCAAGTGACGCTCTTGCTTTCAGTACAATATCTCTGCAAATGGATGAAGCCTATGTATGCCTTGCATAGTAATTGACAGCCATTTTCTCAATAATAAATAACCTATGCTAGGACTACCTATTTAGATTCCAATTTACTTTATGAACAGTTTTCACTGAGTCATCCACTGGAATGACAAGTTCCATCTATATGCTGTTATTTTGTTTAAACACTATGTACTCTTCAGGTTGGAACTAAGTTATTTTCATATTACCCATCAACAAATAATAAATCTTAATTTCAACTCTAAATTATAAATTGAAAATCCATAAATTTTCTATTTTAAATGCTGCCTTTAACATTATTCCTCAGACAATCTCAAGACCATTGTTCCCTTGGTATTCCAGAACATCAATTTTGAAAGACTATTCAAGTGTTTATATAGAAAATTTATAGCTATGGTAATAGGAAATGTCAACCAACACTCCTAGAGGATTTCTTTCTTTTTTTAAAAATAAATTTATTTATTTATTTTTGGCTGCATTGGGTCTTCACTGCCGCTCACAGGCTTTCTCTAGTTGGGGCAAGCTGGGGCTACTCTTTGTTGCGGTGTGCAGGCTTCTCACTGTGGTGGCTTCTCTCGTTGTGCAGCACAGGCTCTGGGCGCATGGGCTTTAGTAGTTGTGGCACACGGGCTCAGTAGTTGTGGCTTGTGGGCTCTAGAGAGCAGGCTCAGTAGTTGTGGCACACAGGATCAGTTGCTCCGTGGCATGTGGGATCTTCCCGGACCAGGGCTTGAACCTGTGTCCCCTGCATTGGCAGGTGGATTCTTACCACTGCACCACCAGGGAAGCCCCCTAGAGAATTTCTACTCATATCATTTACCATAAGGAAAATCAGAGTAGACTTAGAAACAATAAAAACTTAAAGAATTTGCTGATACTTCAGTTTTTAAAAATGTCATAAGATGAACAATTAATTTGATTTTTTTCCTTATTTTTGCTTTCATTGCAATGAGAAATTTAAATTTTTTTTCTATTTTTTCCTTTCCTGAGTTATCTCATGTATCTGATTAAACTGAAAACTCATTTGCTGATTTATACTCATTCATAAACTTCTTATAAAGCATAGTTATATCTTTTTTGTTAAACTTAGATTGCTAAACTATCTAACCAAAGTGTATCTTTTCCTTTCCTTGAAGTACTAATTATTATAACAAACAACTTATATAGGAATACTCCTTTTAAATACAGCACTCCTGGTTTAAAACTACTTTAATAGGCCTTGTTATACTATAGAAATCTTAATAAATCATGAGGGCAAGCTTGATCATAATGACTTATTTCTTGATTACCCCAAGGTATATGGGTTGAACTTTGACCACTTTTCCATACAAACACATTTGATTTCTGCAGTTAAATGTCTATTTAGACTCCAAATCTTAGTACTTTATCACAGCTGACTTCCTGGATAATGTATTCATTTTCTTGACATAATGTGTGAAACATTCTGCTATTTCACTTTTTTCCTGTAGTTTCCTTAAAGCTTTCCCTTTGGGACAAGTGTGGTAAAGGAAGCTTCTTACCTTCAAACCTCACCTCTTCATGGATAGTCTAGTGCCACCTCCTCAAGCAACAGTTTTACTGAAAGTAATGGGTTTCTTCTTCCCATGATTGAATTTTGGGGCCCTGTCTAGAGTATGGTATTAAATATATAATTTTGGGGCTTCCCTGGTGGCGCAGTGGTTGAGAGTCCGCCTGCCGATGCAGGGGACACGGGTTCGTGCCCCGGTCCGGGAAGATCCCACATGCCACGGAGCGGCTGGGCCCGTGAGCCTTGGCCGCTGAGCCTGCGCGTCCGGAGCCTGTGCTCCGCAATGGGAGAGGCCACAACAGTGAGAGGCCCGCGTACCGCAAAAAACAAAAACAAAACAAACACAAAAATATATATAATTTTGATGATTTTTTAGTAATAATTGAAAACATTCATACATATAAACAATGAGGATTGAAATATTTTTCTTCTTTAAAATATAATCAATTTCTGTTTTTATATATAGCAATAGAGAGCAAGAGTGATATAAACCAAAAAAAAAAAAAGGGTAATTGAAAGCGGAATATAACTATGTGCTTATATTAAAAATGGGTATTTCTAATGTTCAGAGAATTCAAACTAAAAGATGCATCCTATCCTGGATAAGCAGAGAACATGTACATCATTTATACCCTCCCTCCTTCTTCATGTTTCCCTTTTTACTTCTCTTTCAACTTGTTTCTATTTCTAAAGAGAAGGTATGTATTCTTTCACTTTACAGTTTTTCCAAAGTACTTTGATTTTCAAAAAGTAAAGTAAATCTTGAGCCCTGTCATGTATTTGCTGCTCCATACAAAATTTATACATCTTTTCTTGACAGATTTCAGTTAAGAGTAAACAGGGTGTGTTCGGTCAATAGAAGGGTTAATAAAATACAAAATCTACATTTTTAAACCTGATCACTCATCTGTGCTCCAAAACTATATTTTAAGTTACAGCTGGAACATCTCTACTAAAATTTAGGATTTCTAAAACTGAACACACACACACACACACACACACACACCCTCAGAAAGTCCTGAGTGTAGGAGTCAATAGTCATAGCAATGAAACCTGGCCTCATGTTAAACGGTATAGTACAGGGATAGGTGGTACCCTCCTTGGTGATTGCAGGCTGCAGGTCATTTCAGGCAGGCAAAATCACTGATGTGATGTAACACTTCTTGCCTAATGAATGGCCAAGTCCCAGATGTCTGACAACTCTATATGTCTTTCATTTCCTTCAGCGTGTTAGAGGAGAGAAATAATGTGTAATTTAGTAAAGTGAAAAGCTGACACAGAGCCATCAGATGTTCCAGCTCAGACTCTTTTCCATAGGAAGCACCATGTTGAGTTGGTTCTAACTTCCCCTGAGGTTACTGATTTTATGTTGCCAGACAGACTAGTGACCTCAGCTCAGTAAGACAGGCTCTTCCTGCACAGGTAGAATAGCAACTCCTAATTTCTAGGTACACCTGTTGTTGGACCAGATGGTTTATACACATTTTTAGTTTTCTTTTGAGGCTATAAGTATTAAGCCAAGGGTCACTGCCTGATAAATGCCAGGATTTGCATTCCAAATGTGACTCTCTGGTATTAATTTTTATAACACTGGCACAAGTTAATGTGTATTAAAGAAACTAAAACCATTTATTAAAAGTGAAGCTGATGGCATGTTCTTTTACTGAGTAGCTAATGCAACCTATTGTCTAGGAGAGAGAAAGAATTTGTAAAGAATCCTTCTTAAATACTTAAATGCACTGATAAGCCAGCAGCAAATACTGTATTATAATAATATAACTAATATAATTTGTATTTGCAATTAAAGAAAACTTAATTTACTTCACAAAATAATTTTGGCCTTGACAGCTCTATTTTCTGCAGCCAAGTAGTTATGATTTAGCCTGTGTTTTCCACTGTAGCTCTGAAAAGCTGTTGATTCATCAGTAGAAGTGGATGCAATTTACATAACAAATGAATTGGAGACAAAGCAGGCGCTGTCGGTACACATCATGTAACTTATTAGTAATGTACTAATGTTTTACATAGCTTTATTGTTTGGGATATTGTGTAGGCTCATTCTTTATGACATTGACACCTAAGTAAGAATTTAAGAAGTGAAGGGAGGTTAAACACATATGATGGAATTAAAAAGAGGAGCCATGATATGATTTCAGAGGTACTGAGGTACTGAGGCCACTCACAGGCCAGTGAGCATATGACAGTAATACTGGTATGCTAACTTACTGCATCGTTTTCTGTATGTTATATACCCAACTGCAACATGTATACCCACATCATTTTAAGTATTCACGCTAAATGCATATATTAATTTTCAATTGTAACTGGCCAATATTTTGGAAATCCATCTTCTCACTTATTCATGGGTTTTATATAAAATTTTTTGTGTTTTTTGGCAAAGGTATCAGATTAGTTGTGATTGCTTAAATGTCTTAAAATGTCTGACTTGAAAACGTTTGCATGTACTTGTTTCCTTTTTGTGTCTTTACTGAACAGAAGCTTACTTGAAATTTATCTCTGGTATGATCCTGAAAATGTTACTTTAGCCATGTAATATAATGTGAATGTAGCTACAAGTTCACTTCTAATTCACCAGACTAAGGTTCTTTGTAATTGTCAATTTGCAAATACATTGGGATATTGATGGCAATAATAGAAATGATGAGGAGAGCTAATACTGAATGTTCACTGTCACTCAGCTGTGGCACTAGGCACTTTACATATTTTAATCATCTTTAAAATAGCCCAGTAAAGGAGGTACTACTATTCCCCACATTTTACAGATGAAATCGAGGCTTAAAAAGCTTAGCTTCCCAGACTTGGGATTGAGACTGTTCAAGTCCTTGTTCTACCTTGTTCTTAACCTCTGAGACTCAGGTTTCATGTTGTAAAATGGGATTCATAATGACTAGATCGTAAAGTTATTGTGATGATAAAATGAAATATTTTATGACTAGCACAAAATAAACATTAATGAAGGCTGTTACTATTATAGGGTGTAACTCCTGTACCCATGACTTTTGAGCCCATTTTCTTCCCTCTTCTCCAGAAACTAGCTCCATTATTTATGTCTTATTTTATTCAAATCATTGATTGAAATTCAAATTCTAATCCACTGAAATTTTTACTTTAAAGACACAAATGTATTTTCATCTACTCCATCCTGAAATATCTGCATTTTAAAGTCAACTCTTAACATTGCTCCATATTTCCAGTTACTCTGTCCTTCCTTAACTAGTAAGTTATTAAGGTATCTTATCAAAGCAATTTATGATAATAGACATTACTTTCTTATAACTTTTAAAATAATGAATTATGATTTTATCAATGTAATACATGCTCTAAAATCAAATGACCCTAACAGCCTAATAATACTAATAATTAAAACCCAAACCGCTAGCTAGCCTGCTCCAAGCTCCAGCCTAGTGGGGCAAATTGTGCACAGAGGCAAACTCATTTCAATTATTTATTGGTTTCTTCCGATAGTCTCCTCTATGTTGCTAAATAATATGCTTATACTGCTATTATTATGTCTCTCATGAATTATCTATGTATTTCCTACCATCTTATGAAAATATAGCTGTGTAATTCTGCCCCTACCTTCATTCATTCTCCCAATATATTGAAAGAAACTGCAAAAGTCCTTCTCATCACAGTTGAAGTAATCAAATAATCTGTTTCCTATCCTTCATTTGAAGCTACTCCAGTCCACCCTGGGTGACCTCTAGCCAACTGCACAGCCATGAAACCAACAACCTCCCTTCACCGCCACTGCCTGCTGTCCTGTACCTCTCTCCAGGGCTCCATTCCCAGTTGCCTGAGTCTTACGTTTTCGTCATCTATGACTTATTCTTCCTTTAGTAGGCTGCTTACCCCATAGTAGTTTGAGGAAGTTTACGTGGGAAGTAAGATTTTGTAAATCTTGCATGTGAGAAAAATATGTTGTCTTCCTAACCTTTGCGGACATTTGGATATAGGGTTATAGATTGGTAATCAATTCTTCTCAGCCTCTGAAGGCATGAACTATTGTATTCTGCCTCAGTAATAATCTTGAGTAGGCTAATGACAACCTTATTTCTATTCCATTATATGAAATCTACTTTTTTGGGGTTTTTTTCCTTTTGCTACTTTTAAGATTTAAAAAAAGTCCCTCTGTTCTGAAATTTTAGAATAATAGTTTCTAATACAATCCTTTTCTTTTCACTTGTGATGATGGACAGTTGGTGGGATCTTTTATTCTGGACACATATATTCATTATTTTGGAAATTTCAAAATACTCCTCCATTTTTCTGTTCACTCTTCCTAAAACACACATTAGTTGAACTTGCAACCCCTACTGTAATATTTCATTTTGCTTTTCTATTTTCTAATCTCTGCCTTTTTTCCTACTTTCTGGGAGATTGTCTCAACTTTATTATGTTATAGGCTTTCATGAAATGTCTATTGATATTTGGCTTTTGGATCATAATTTAGAGTGAGACATTAAAAAGCTTTTTGAGGCTCTGTGTGTGTTCCTGTGTATGCGTGGAGAAGTGGGCTTGTTGGATGATGGATTTCTCTCATAATAAAGTTTTATTGTGGAATCTCAAGTTGCTATGTCTATAGTTTTTTTTTTGCTGTGGTTACTGTCTGCTGTTTTTGCTTTTTTGCTGAGTCTTTTTAAGGCAGTTCATTTATACAAAGATGAACTTCCAAATCTCTTGCTTGGTGCTACACATCTGTCTGCTTTCATAGAGGTAACTGATTAGAGAAACAGGATGGGAACAACTATACAATTTAATGTGAAGTTTCATTTACTTCCTTGATAGTCAGGAAACTGTTTCACCCTCACCCTCAGCTATCCCTCATTTTCCTGAGACTGGGATCACTTTGGCTCATTATTTTTTTCTGAGAATGAACATTCATCCATTGCCTTGTCAAGAAGGGCTATTCAGATGTCTGTTGGTTTGGGGAGGACCTTGGACAACCCAACTCCTCCTTCAATAGACTATTAGAAACTGTTACACCTACTTCACTGAGGTTCTTTATGTCTCCAGGATAGGAAATGTTCAGTGATGGTTCCTGTAATACAGCTTGCTTCTTCTTGCAACCCTCCCCTGCAGGCACTTAACTCTTAGCTTTATCTGTTCAATAAATCATTTACCCCTTATTGTTCTGCTTTCCTTCTCCAGAACACATGTGATACTTCTCACCTGCTGCCATCTTTACTATTCTATATACTTATGGGTTCATACATTTAAAAATTTCATTACAGGCATTTCAAGTTTTAGGAGAAATCAGAGAAGAGCACATGTGTTCAAAATCCATGCTAAATGATACTCTTCAATTCTTGACCTTTACCTTGGTGAAATCTCCCTTCATTCTGTCACATAAGCCTTATCAATGACCACGTCTATGATCTCCCTTAAGCATATTTCTCCTTGATTTAAGTTTACTTACAAAACTTTCATTCTTTGCAGAAATTAGTTTTTCCTTTGGTTTCCATGACCTTATTCTCTAAATTTCCCTCAAACCTCTGTATAATATTTTAGACTCATTCATGCCTTTCTTTCTCATTACATCTTAAATTTGTTGACAGAGCAGGAATGGGAGGATTTGGCACTGCTGTCCTTCAATAGTAGCCCTATTCTTCAAGGGAAGATAATTATTGTTCTACATGCACTGTGGCCTGGGCTCTGCCAGATAAAACTTAAAGGGAACCTTTATGATAATTCTTTCAATAGTTCTCTCGTTTCTTTGATTCCAAAGTACCTATATCTCACTTGTAAAGTTGCAGAGAGTGAGAAAATTTTCCATTTTAGTATGATTCAACCTTGGGAATAAAAAAAGATAGAATACATCTTCCATTTTCTTTCATGAGAGCAGAATTTTAAAACTGTCCTGACCTAGAAAGAGAAAATCAAAGCCATTTCAATGTAACTAGAATAGTACAAAACTGGAAAATGTGCACTGAGAAATAATGAAGAAACTGGATTCCTGGACAACTCTGCCTAGCGCTCCATAGAAAAATGTCTGGTGGCATTTGCCTTAAAAATTCATGTTCTCAATACTTACGTTGTCAGCAAATTGAGAAATCTGTGTGGAGTGGGCATAAAATGAGGCAAAAATAACCAACTTTTGAATCAGGGTTACCCTGCTTTGCGGTGTGCACTTGAGATTTCCTACACAGACAGTTATGTCATCTGCAAACAAAGGCAGTTTCATTTCTTCCATCCTAATCTGCACACATTTTATTTCCTTTTCCTGTCTCGTAGCATCAGCAGGGACTTACAGTACCATACTGAATAGGAGCAGTGAGAGGAGCCTTCCTTGTCTTATTCCTGATCTTAGAGAGGGAAGTTTTGAGTTTCTTGACATTACATAGGATGTTAACTTTTTTGAAGACATTCTTTATCAAGTTGAGGACGTTCCCCTCTATTAAAAATGGTATTTAAATGTCATTTCCCTCATGTAGCTTTTGATAATGAGATTTTAACTATTTTATGAGAATAAAAATCTTTGGAAAACACTGTCACCTTTTGATTCTGATAAATGATATTGTCATTGTTAATGTACAATGATTTTTGGTTTAAATGAAAATCTAAATAAATCTATGCTCTGCTTCTCCTAAGCAACTGTACTTCTGATATGAAGCATAATAAGCAGTAGAAAATGGATTAATTATATAAAAACTGTATCTCATTTTTGACATTGTTTACATTCTTACCAACTTCAAAGAGCCAGTGAAAGCTGAGTGCAGTTAAGCTCTTAAGAAACTGACAGAGAAATGTGCTTACAGAATAAATTCTAAAATGGTAATGAGGCTCTATTGTTTCCTGTATGAAAAGGCAGAAATGGAAGTCACTTTGAGAAGTCAATTTGCCTCAGTAAGAGAAGGTTTTCTCTTCTGTGAGTACATGTATGGAACAAGAATATTCATGACATACACAATCCTAAGAACTGGAAATGTTGCTCTTATGACTGATTACCTATACTAAGCACTATTCAAATACTAACTGTCAATTTGGTCCTATATTAAAATCCTCCTACAATAAACATTCCTATTCATTTACAGTTTATAAAATTACATTAAAAGCATAATGTATAAAATTACATTAAAAACTTTGTTCCTTTGCACGTAGATATCCAGTTGTCCTAATGCCTTTTGTTGAAGAGACTATTCTTTTTCTCATTGGATGGTGTTATGTGTTGAATTGAGTTCCCCCCAAAAAGATATGTTGAAGTCCTAGCCCCCAGTACCTGAAAAAGAGACCTTATTTGGAAATATGGTCATTGCAGATGTAACTAGTTAAGATGAGGTCATACTGGAGTAAGGTGGACCCTTAATCCAATATAACTGGTGTCCCTATAAGAGACACACCTAAGAGGGATGACGGCCATGTGACAACAGAAGCACAGACTGGAGTAATGCAGCTGCAAGCCAAAGAATGCCAAGGATTGATGGCTACCACCAAAAGCTAGGAAAAGGCAAGAAATTCTCCCCTTCAGGCTTCAGGGAGAGCATGGCCCTGCTGACAATTTATAGCCCCCCAAACTATGAGACAATAAAGTTCTGTGGTTTAAAAAAAAAAAAGGGGGGGGGGAGGAATTTTTTTTTCAGTCCAGAATTCAGTCCAGAAAACAGATCAAGAGGCTTAACTGTCATTTTTAACTGATTCTAATTATACAGTGATATATTTAACAATGGTTCTTGATTTTCACAATTCTAAACTGAATTTCCCTGAATTTATCATTTTCCTTATTTTTCATGTGAAATTGTGATTCTCCAGTGATTCTGCATTAAATTAGGCTTAACTCTATGCACTTGAGTTTTTAATTTCAAATTTTCTTATATTTCCTACAAATGATCATCACTGAATTCTATCAATGATTTCATTTTATCACAGAAGAACTACATTTCCCCCCTATTCTATAATCTTTAAAACTGATGTGTCACAGCATAGAATAAACTATCTCTGCCTCTGCCTTGATCAGGGCTACTATCACTGCAAACAGTAATGATAAACACACTTTATTTCTTGGTTTGTAGCCACATCACTCCTACCTCTGCTGTGTCATCACATGTCCTCTGGCCGTGACCCTCCTAGCTCTCTCAGTGTGATTACAACAGACCCACACGAATAATTATGAACATTTTCTCATAATCCTTAACCATAACCATACTTGCAAAGTCTCTTCCACCATATACAATAAGATATTCACAGGTTCTGGGATTCGAAATTGGACACCTGTAGGGTAATTATTATGCTTACCATAAAAGCTAATGCACATTAGGTGGTATTTGGCTGCATTAGAGTTGCAGTTATTAGTCTCGTCAGCAAAATGAAGTATTTCAATTTTACATTCGCTGACATTATGAACCTGACGCCAGAGCCTGGAACGTCAAAGCAGAACCCCCAAATAGAATCCTGTTTGACAAATATTTATCGAGTGCCCACTGTTTGCTATCCAACATGCTCTGGCTTCTGTACTTGCCCTTGGAGCTACTCATTTTGTTTCCTGAGTGTTTTCTAAAAACTTGTCAGAACCCTTTGACTTGAAGTATATGAAAGTACAGGACTCCATGGATAAACCTCATAATGGCTTAGAGAACTGTGGTAGATGTAACACTGAATACATTTATAAGTGAGTTATATGTTCAGGTTTCCATATATTCAGTTTCACTTTGTGAGAGTAATCTGCTAACTCAGTATGATGCCCATTCCTGTATTTGGAGATTCAATTATATACTGATTCTGGTATTTAAGGAGCCTAGAATACTTAATGAAAAGCTGGCAGCAAAATAGGTGAATCAATCAGAACAGATATTTGGAAGACTTGTCCCCTGATATGTACCCATATGCTTATATGTAAACTATCAGTGCTTATATCTAAGGTCAGTCCTTTCCTTTGAGCATTAGTTTCCATGCTCTCCCCTGGTCTGTCAGCCCAGTCATTTTCCATAATATCACTTTTCTCTCTACTGAATTAATTTCATCAACATGCATATAAGTTGCTGTTTTTCCTACCTAAAAACATTTTTAAAATAAGAGATAAAAAGAAAAATAAAACACTCTTGGTCCTCTTTCTCTTGCCAATTATTAACCCATTATTTTGTTCTTCCTTCCAGCAAAACTCAAAAGATTTATAATAACTCTGTTTTTCTTTTAAAATTACTCCAACTAGGCTTTCACTCACACCACTACAATAAAATTGCTCATGTCAAGGTTAAAGATAACATTGCAGAAATCTGTTGTCAATTCTAAGCCCTCTTTAACATTAACATCCTCCTAGGTATTTTTTTTCACTTTCTAAAATCAATTTTTTTTTACTTCTCCCTATCTTATTGAATATTACTTTTCAGCTTCTTTTACTAATTATTCTTTTCCCTGATCTCTTAATATTGGAATGCCCCAGGACTCTTCTTTTCATCCCACTTTTTCTGGATCTATTCATATATATCTCACTCTGTACTTATGAACTTGAGTATATAATAGACATCTTATACTCTGTATGTGCAAAGTTAGACCCTTGTTTTTCATCCCCTAAACCTGCTCTATCTGCAGTCTTCCGCATCTTAGTGGCTGGTAACCCTAACACGTACATTGTGCTTAATGTGAGCTGAAACCTGAAACGCAAGTTCTATTGCTGTACCCATAAATAAAGAGGAAGCTGATAAAATCCTTAACCGAGCTGCCCAAAGTCACCCAGCCAGTCATGACAGAGCCAACATCCTAGTAAGTGTACTTCAGACTGATCCCCCAATCACTGCACTTCATGATTAAAACTCTTCCCATCTTTCAAAAGTTATAAAACTGGGAACATTGTTTATGCCTGGGACAGGTAAAACAGATTACTCCCTTCTCTATGCCTCCATTTCACCCATTAGCACTTTAATCGAAGTACTTGTAATATTTTTGTTATGAGCAAGGGCTCGCTGCCCTATGCTCATAAAAGCCAGTACTATGGTACTGGCTCTTGAAAATAAAGAGCTTTATTGCAAGGTCGACAAGCAAGGAGACAGGAAGCAAGGCTCTCAAATCTGTCTCCTTGATCCAGGTTTGGGGTGAAATTTAAGGGGTTAGAGAATTGCAAACTTGGGAGCTGATTGGCTAGTCTTGAAACAGTACTTATAAGATATTTATGTTGTTGGAAGCCTGATTTTCATTATTGAAGGTAGTCTCCATTTGTAGGTAAAGGGCTCTGGGGGTGGCCTTTCTACTAAGTTCTATGGACTTAAGATTCTCAGTCCTGGGATAATCCTGGAGACAAGGATTCCTGTCTTGCACATGTTCAGTGCTGTGTCTGTAAAATAAGTCCAGGTCTGAGAAATCAAGAATGTGTTTTAAGGAAGCAAAACCACTTTAAGTTGACCCATATGTTATGTGTTGTTTCAATTCCCTCCTTACTTTGTACATTTCCTCAATGCTGAAGGAAATAAGGCACTGACAACTCTAGCTACTTCCTGCTGATTAGGGGGTGTGGATTTTTATGAGTAATGAAATTGTTTGGCACTTACTTGTAAATATATGAGTCCCACCTTGAACTCTTAAGTCTTGGGCAATCATGCAAGTGGGGAAAGCCCTTTTAAATGTACAGGATAATAAGTACAAAATGTTATGAATAAGATTAATCCTAAAATACACAGAACTAGGAGTCCAAATTCCAATATTTCTTCAAAAAACAGACCTCATTCCTTTCAGAATACATAAAAACATGTAGTCATTGAATTTGGGTTTATATTGGCCTGGTCTGGACTCTTGGGCAGAAGCAGTCTACTTTTGAGATTTCTACATCTTATCTTCCCAGCTGGGGAGAGTCTTAGCTGTTATGTTTCTTTTTGAAAAGTAATTTAAGGTCAGTTAAGGATTCACAAGTATAATTAGGGGCCAAGAAGTCAGTAGTGGGTTTCCCTCAGGTGTTAGGATGTTGGGTTCTCCTATTTCCTCCTGTCTATGGAGAGTGCACCCTGTTTGGGAAATGTCCATTCCACTTAGCTTGCCGTTGACTTTTAGGGTGTTGATTTTTCCAAGTTTTGAGGAGGACCCAATCCCCTGAGCTTATGTAGATCAGGGGAATGTCTGTGGGAAACATCAACCAACTAGAAACCTATTTATATATAGCAGATAAACTCCTAGACACAGTACACATTTTATAGTATCTAATTCCTTTGGCATATGATCATTTAAGACTGCAATGGTAGATTTAAGGTAGGGTCTCCCATATAACATTTCATAAGAGCTCAATTGGAGCTTGGTCTAGGGGCTACTCTTAACCTAAACAGGCCAGCTGGTAAGACCTTATTCCCAGTTAAGTTGGTTTCTTGACATAGTTTAACTACTGTCCTTATTGTGTGATTCATCTTTTCAGTCTTCTCCATAGACTGAGGTCCCCGTGAAGCATGTAACTTCCATTGTATTCTAGGGGCCCCAGATACCACTTGAGTTACCTTGGCATCTCCATTTTTCCTTTTAATTGAAAGAGGCAAGCCAAAAGGAGGGATAATTTTTAAATTAAGCCTTTTGGTACCTCAGACATCTTCTCTGTCTGGCATGGAAAATTTTTTGACCCATCCTGTGAAGGTGTCTACAGATATCAAATACCTAATTTCCTAAGGCTCTTGGCATAACAGTAAAGTCTATTTAGTAATCATCTCCTAATTTTGTCCCTCAGGCTTGTACCCCTTTTGTTATTGGGGTTGGCCCAGTTTTATGATTGTTTCTGGTGATTAAGCAATTTCGTATTAACTTTTGCATGGTTCTTTGCCTTTGTGAGCCAACCATAAACTTTTGTAGCCAGCAATAGGTTGCATGCCTCCCATAATGGGTTCCTTGATGTAGGTGAGTAATATTGATAATTCTTTCCATTAAATGCTTGGGTATAAGCACTAGTCCTTGCTCATTATAAGCTGGTTGTTTGGTACTGATCACCATCTAAGTCTCAAGAGTCAGCATGAAATCCCTATTTGTTTGCTCTCTCTAGATCCATCTCTAAATCCCGAGGCTTAAACACAGATGGATTCACACTCAGAATGAGTGCTAGGGACTTAGGATCTGGGTTTTTGGTTCTGAGTGCCTGTTTTGTGACCTGATCAGCCAAATTATTTCCTTTAGCTATATATAGCTATCAGTCTTTTGGTGGCCTGGGCAATGTACTATGGCTACTTCTGGCACTGTTAATAGTCTAGTAAGGCCAATACCACCTCTTGAATGTTTAATATCTTTTATTCTTAATGTTAGCAGACCTCTTCTCACAATGGCCCCATGTAAATGCTCGATGGAGAAGACATAATTACAATCTATATAGATGCTTACCTTTTCTTAGCTCCAAGGTACAGGGCCCTCAGGAGGACTATGAGCTCTGCCTTCTGGGCAGATATACCTGGAGGAGGGTTTCTGCCTGTAGGACTTCCTAATGAGTTACTATTGCATACTCAGTCTTTCAGAGACCGTGGTCCATGAAGCTGTCCCCATCCATAATTATTTCCACATATGGATTTCTAAAGGCTGATCAGTCAGGTCAGGTCTGCTAGAATAGACTTCAATTGTCTGTATGGTATGGAATACCTTATAGCACCCCACAGTTCAGCTTAATGGCTCATTGTCATTTCTTTAACAGTCTCATACAGGCATTTGGCCATGAGTCCAAAGTTAGGGATCCAAGTATGACAAAACTCAGCCGTTCTTAAGAATCCTCATAATCGTCTCCTGGTGGTGGGTATAGTCACCCTAGCTAATGCTTCCCTTTGATCCAGCAATAAGTTTCTTTGTCCTTTTGATAACTCAAATCCTAAATATTTTACAGTTGGTTGAGAAATTTGTGCTTTTTCCCTTGGAGACTTTATATCCTTGATGTGCCAGAAAGTTTAAAGTGTGGATTGCATTTTGGTCTGAGGCTTCCTTAGTTTCACTAGCAATTAGTATCATCTACATTAGATTAAGACTTCCTCATTTAATTGGTGATCCTTTATGTCCTTGGCCAAGGCTTCCCCAAAGATACTGGGGGCATTCTTAAATCCTTGGGGTAGTACCATTCTACAATATTGTTATTTTATATTAGCTTCTGGATCATCCCACTCAAAAGCAAACAGTTCCTGGGACTCAGGACTTAGAGGCGTGCAGTAAAGGGGATCTTTTAAGTCCAGAACTGTAAACCAGCAAATATCTCCAGATAAAGTTGTAAGCAAAGTATAAGAATTCGGCACCACTGGATGTATGTCCTCTACTATTTGGTTAATGTCTCTCAAATCCTGTACAAAATGATGATCTCAAGTCCCGGATGTTTGTACTGGCGGGATTGGAGTGTTACAGGGATTGACAAGGTCAGATAAATTGACATTTAAAAAAGGTGGTTGGGCTTCCCTGGTGGCGCAGTGGTTGAGAGTCTGCCTGCCGTTGCAGGGGGCACAGGTTTGTGCCCCGGTCCGGGAAGGTCCCGCGTGCCGCGGAGCGGCTGGGCCCGTGAGCCGTGGCCCCTGGGCCTGCGCGTCCGGAGACTGTGCTCCGCAACGGGAGAGGCCACAGCTGTGAAATGCCCGTGTACCGAAAAAAAAAAAAAAGGTGGTTATCAGAGGCTTTACCCATTCCTTCAAATGCCTCTTTAAAAGGTATTGCTTTAAATTTGAAGCCCTGGTTCTTGAATGGAGTTTTACTACTACCAGGTTAGCTGTCTTGACTCTTACCAAACATCTCCTCTTACCTTTTGTAAAATTTCATCAGGGACTTCTGGCTGAGGCTTGTCTCCCAATTGTACTAGCCCAGCTTGGAGGTTATAGCCTTGATCTGAGAGTACTTAAATGTCTACTTTTTCTGGTGAGAAAGTCATTGAATTTTGTTAGATCTCACCCCAACAAGGAAACTGGGCATTCAGGCACATGCAGAAAGCTTTACTTTAACTTTTTTCCCAATTATATAGATGAGAAGTAAAAAACACAGAGTGCACATATACAAATCCCCTTTGTTGACCTTGGTCATCTAGACCTGTGGAACTTAATTCAAGGGATATTGCCTTCCTGAAGCAGAGTCCCCCCTGGGCTGAATTGAGTACCCTGGGGAAGGGAGACTGCACACTTTTGACTATCTGATAAGTAAGGATACAGGACTAGGACCAGACCTGTAGCCCTAGGAGGATTGTTGATATAAGATTTGGTACTACTTGTAGGGATTCCCCCTTCATGCAGTAGAAGAACCATGGGAGGCACTGAAGGAGAAGCCAAATGTACTAAGTTGAGATCATCATTAAGCTCTGAATCAGCCCTGACAGGCTTTTTCTGAGGGTCTTCCCTCTGAACCATAATTTTACATCTCTTCTGCAAATTCTTATTCCACAAAGAAACTTAGAAAAACCAGTCAAGGTCAAATGTTGTGAGCCCACTACTTGTACTTGCCTACTCTCGATCCAAGGGAATTTGATAACCACAGTGCAAGGCAGAGCTGATGGTAAGCCAGCCCAGAGTTCTCCACCTGGGACTCCATCCTCTGAAGGAAAACAAGTGAGTAGTGAAGCTGAGCTCTGCAGTTGGATGACTGGATTTCTTCCACTGTAGTGCTCAAAATAGTTTACTCCTTGGCCAGCTAGAACACGGAAGAGACTTGAACAATTGCCTTTAGCAAATGCCTGCCACCTCTTCCCAGCCTTCATGGATTGGGCCCAATGTCAATCAGCAGTCTTATTGGAAACTCGAGGTTTGTGTGATGCTGCAATGTTGGCTGCACCTGGAAAACTTTAGCATTCGTGAAAGATGAAGGAGAGCAAACCAAGGTTTGCAAATCTGTGGCTCAGAGCACACTTTGTTCCCTTGTGGGAATCACCTGGGCACGCTAGTGGCTTGTCCCCTCAACTACTGTCCACCTCAATGCTGGTTGTGAGGGGTTTTCCGGCCCGTGTGAGAATAGGTGTTGAGAGAGAGAGGGAGGGAGAGAGAGAGCCCTAGCCATAAACCCCTAAGTCAAAGGCTTAGTCAATATCTGAGGTTTCAAACCCAAGAGCTAAGAACAGTCTATGGATTGCAAATTTCTAGAAAATGGCCTTCCCTCACTCCCTCAAAAAAGGCAGAGGGAAATCAAACAGCCTCAAGAGAAAACAAGACCCTTAAGATTTAGAAAACAATTCCATCTCCTAGTTTGGTTTCTGGGAAGAAGCAAAGGCAGTAGTGTAAACAAGTCTTACAACTTGGCTGTAAGAATTCCCTGGAGGAGCCACAGTGGAGAATGGACAATCTCAAAGGTGACTAGCCCAGCCTGGATTTGAGGGTTCACAAAGGGACCACTGAAATGCTATCCATTAGAGATGGTTGTCAAGAACTGTAGCCTGAAAGTCACACATGCTACTCAGTTTCCAAGGAATCTGTCCAAGCAGTTCCAAGATTGTAGCCAATTTGGTCACAGGCTTTTAATAGTTTCCTTGCCATGGGCTGAAGGCAGGCTTGCCTACTGCAGAGGGGCCTCTGAATGTCCAGGCTCTGCCTCAGTGACCACCTTGAAAAACTTACTTGATGAAGAGGAGGGTAGAAGACGGGACAAAAGCAAAGTGAGGAAGCTGTCTTAGAACTGGATTTGAGATAGGAATTCAGGAGTCTACAGGTTGAAATACTGAAGTCCTCACTTCCTTTCTGAGCATGTTGGGATTTAATATTTCTGATAGATGACCAAAACATTTTACCTCCATAGCAGAGATCACAGACAAACTCATCTAGATGTCTGGGCAACTTCCAGGTAGAATACATCCAGGCTAAGGCCCCCATACAGCCCATGACCTTTAGCACCACCAATGTTCCAGGGTTTGTTCCTCCTGGCAAACTTTCCTTTTTAACATCACACACACACACACACACACACACACACACACACACACTTGAGAACAGTTCAATGCTAACTTCCTGCTAGTTTGGCTCATATAAAAAGAATAGTTAAAATGATCCGTGAGGAAAAATCCAAAATATGTCCAATTGTACAAAATTCATTTAACCCAGGCACAGCCTATGTTCTTTTGGGGTAGAGAATGTTCATGCTTGACATTCCCTCTTTTCTCCTTTACCCTCTCACCCAGCAAGGTAATCAGGGCTGGTTTTATTAAGGATACACACCTGCATCAATACTGCCAGGCAATTATATTAGGCATGGATAACCTCTCCCCCACAACAGCTCCATAAGGCAAGGTTTCCAGCAAAGCCTTTTATCTCCTCAGTCAGAGAGCCCTCAAGAATATCAGACCCAATAATATTTTGCTACAGTCATCCAAGAGCCAACCCTATTATCCAATCCTAACAAATAAAAGAGACACAGACAAAGAGACCCAAAGGCCTGAGACTCTAACCCAGGGTTTGGGACAGTAACCTGATCATTTGAGTACCTCAGCGACCGCAACATTTTATGTTGTCTCCCTTAGGGTGGGACTCTAACCCACAATCCTGAGGAGGTTATTAGACAATTTAGGCACAGGCGCGTTTTGACAACGTTAACTCACCAAAAGACGTCTGATCCAGGAGCTGTTTCTTCTCTAAAAAGTGAAAGTAGCACAAAGAGCCTGGAGCACAGCAGCAGGGAAGCAGGAACCTCACAGCCGACTCCCTGGACAAAGTTGGTCTAGGTGGCCATTCAGGGTTGGTGGCGACGGCCCATACTTTGCCGGGAGCTACAGTGCCTGGGGCAGGCAGTCGCAAGACCTAAGTCCCTTTATGATCACCAAAGTTGTCCCCAAGCAAGGTCTCACTGCCCGAGGTGCGTAGAAGCCAACACTAAGGCATTGGCTTTTGAGCTAAGAGAGAACTTTATTGTGAGGTCAACCAGCAAAGAGATAGAAGGCAGGACTCTCAAAACTGTCTCCCTGATCCAGGGTTCTGGGCAAAATTTAAGGAGTTCGAGGAATTTCAAACTCGGGAGTTGACTGGCTAGTCTCCAATCAGCCCATATAAGCTACTCCTGTTGCTGGAAGCCAGATTTTCCTTACTGAAGCACTTCTCCCTTCGTAAAGGGCTCCGGTGGCAACATTTCTATTCCTAGGTTCCGTAGATTGAAGGTTCTTGGTTCCAGGGTCATCCTAGAGACAAGGGTTCCTGTCTTGCACATGTGCAGTGCTGTGTCTGTAAAATGACCCCAGGTTTCATTACTCAACAATCTATTTTAAGAAAGCAAAACCAGTTTAAACTGATCAGTGTTTTAGGTGCTGTTTCAGTTTTGTTTCTTGATCTAAGTTCAGCCCCTTCATGTTACCATGTCACATAAAATGACTTTCAAAAGGCCCAAATATTTGTTCATGTTTTTATTGATTTATTGATTCCCAGTGTCAGCCTACTCCAGTTGGAGCCTTTACCAGCACCAGGAGCGGCTGTTTTGACTTCACTTGTCTCAGTCCTACATTGTGGCTGAAGCAATGAGACCAAGTTTTGTAATATCTGAAGCTCCTTCCCACTGGTTAATGAAATAACCTACAGTCATCCCTTCAAATCCCGGTTCTCCACCCACAGATTCAACCAACTGTGGATCTAAAATATTTTTAAACATTCTAAACAACAAGGATTTACTGTTTAGCACAGGGAACTATATTCAATATCTTGTAATAACTTGGAAAAGAATCTGAAAAAATATATATATTTAACTGAATCACTTTGCTGTACACTTGAAAGTAACATAAATTGTAAATCAACTATACTTCTTTAAAAAAAAAATCCAGAAAGTTCCAAAAAGCAAAGCTTGAATTAGCTTTGCTTTTTGGCAACTATTTACAAATTATTTACATTTAGGTTCTGCAGCCTCTACAGAACCAGAAATTTCCTTAGGTCTTATGGTCTTTACACTTCTGGTCCTTCCCTGGTTAGCTTTGATACCTCTATGACAATTAGATGCTTAGAAAGGAGCATTTTCAGAGAATTAAGAGAAAATGTCCATACAGGATCAAAGCAAGAGACCTGAAGTTCCTAAACCTCTGGTCTCATCAGCCTCCCAACCTATGCGCTACCTACTGTCTTGCTCCTATACTGTCTAGATTTGTGGGGTGGGAGGGGGAGGCCAATACTTTTCAACCATGATTTGTCCCATGAAATCCTTTGACACAGATATATCTCCTTTTTTGGAACCAAGAATTAGAAATGTCATTAGTTCCACAGTCAAAATGAGAGCCAGTTGGGCTTCCCTGGTGGTGCAGTGGTTGAGAGTCCGCCTGCCGATGCAGGGTACACGGGTTCGTGCCCCGGTCCGGGAAGATCCCACATGCCGCGGAGCGGCTGGGCCCGTGAGCCATGGCCGATGAGCCTGCGCGTCCGGAGCCTGTGCTCCGCAACGGGAGAGGCCACAACAGTGAGAGGCCTGCGTACTTCAAAAAAAAATAATAATATTAAGAACCAGCATTGGCTGACCTATTGACCATCTTCTCTAGCTTCTTGCTGTGTAACCTATTGGAACCAAGTCAAGAATTTCTACAAGTCACGTGTCCAGTCAGCCATGGAGAAAGTCCAGATACTTTAGGGAGATGGTAAGATTCTAGAATTAGTGCACCCAAAATGCATTGCTATGTATAATATATATAGTTTATACACTGAATAAAAAGGTGGCTCCTTGACTTTTGTTGTTGTTTTTATTATGATCACTGCAGTAGATTATTTTCTTTCTCTTTGATTTAATTGTTTTGATTCCCCTAAGAGTGAACAAAAAAAGTTTGTGAAATTAAATCTGTCTATAGAACTGGGATGAATTTATTGTCCTGTAGCATAACTGTGAGCTCTAATTAGTGACTTTCCATGGCTATGAGAATATTTTTTTCCCTTTGGTACCCAACATGAATAAAACGATTCCCCCAAAAAATTTCGTGTTAGTAAGAGACATTCTGTATATGACCAGACAGCTGCTGTTTTTCTTAATCAAATATAGCCTATGATGCCCAGAACATAATAGGGCTTGAAAAAGCCATAATTATAGAAACCTCAGTAAGTAGAAGTACATGTACATCATACCTCAGTAACAGATTTTAACAACTTGCATACTATTAAGCCATGTTACATGCCTAATAAAATGCATGGGAAAATAAAAAAGTTCTTGATTAGTTAATAAAAAAATTTTACTATGAGTTACACTCATTTCTGAAGCAAAAACTATATTTATTATATATAATTTCAGCTGTAAATGCTTGGCATTTTGTACAGTTGTATGAATTTGATCTGTGTATAAGAATAAATAGATGTCTGTCTTAATCTAAAGTTTATTTACTTTTGGTTGTCATTCACACAGATACATTCATTATCAAGAAAAGCTTTTATGAATGAACTGAAGTGATCAATATATTCCATTAATAATCTTTAAGCATACACATACATCCAAGGTATGAAACTAACTAAATATATATATATTTTTTCTTTTTTAAAAGACTTAAACAATATTTGTGTTTTTAGTTTGAAACATTTATTTTTTTTAATTTTTTGGCTGCGCTGCTTGACATGTGGGATCTTAGTTCCCTGACCAGGAACCGAACCCTCGCCCCCTCCAGTGGAAGTGCAGAGTCTTAACCTCTGGACTGCCAGAGAAGTCCCCAACCATATTTTTAATAGACTTTACATTTATTGATTTTTTTTTTTGTTACCATGTCTCTCTACTTGGCCTCTGTTTGTAAGAAGAAAGTGGAGGTTTCCCCAAATATGCTGCTTATCACCAAATCCTTATGAATATGTAAGGTTTTTAAAATGGTAAGCTCTCGAATGACCACTGCACTGCCCCTTAAACATCTGCAAAAATTTGAGTAATTCTTACTTTTTTTGCTTTTTATTATTAGATAATGTTCATCATATTAGGATAAGAAAGCTATTTCTTAGTAAGTTTTCTATAGTGTGCCAGATGGAACCAGAGATTAGCTGGTATGAAATGATAAATTATAACCACCTTAATCAAATATGATTTTTTAAAATTGAGCAAGTATGAGTAAAATGACATTTATCCAAATGAAATGGAATAGTTTTTCCATTGTCCTTCTATTTTTTATGTTCATAAATATGTATAATGTAGGTAATTCATTTTTCCAGTTTTTCTATTGGAGATTTAATTAAAATATGTTTCATAATTCTACCATTTCTATAACCATTATTGGAAAAATTTTAATTCATAGCTACTTATTGAAACTTTAAAAAATATTTAGGCCATATATAATAAGTGATTGCAGACTTTCACTCTATGAACATTATATATTTTATTGATCTAGTTTTATGTTTATAGGTTACCTGTCATTTCACTATAAGCTAATAGTTTAGAAATTTAAAGTGATTATTTTTATAAATATGTTTTCTGATTATAAAACTAATACATGCTCACTGGAGCAAAGTAAACTACACCATAGAAAGAATCTTACATATTTTGATCATTTATGGATAATCAATATTAAAATTTTGCTACATATCTTTCTAGAATATGTATGTATATATATAATGTATAAACATACACATTATAAAATCATTACAAAAAGTTTTATAAAGAATGTTCATAATTATATATTGATATAATAAACAATATCACTTTTAATTATAGCATATGTTTCACTGAATAAATAAATCAAATTTATTTAATGCATCATCTACCATTGAATATTAGTTTATTCTCAATATTTTATTATTATAAGCAATACTGTGATGGACAGTCTTGTACATCTATCTTTGTATATATGTACATTTGCAGAGGATAAATTCCTAGAAATGTAATTCTTGGATCATACATTATGTGCATTTTAAATGATTTTTGTCTCCATTATTCTTCTGAATATCTATAGAATTTGACAGAGGAATTCCGCCCTTTCACATTAAGCATTAAAATTCATTTAAATCTTCAAAATTATGAAAGGGAAAACATGGTATCATCTTTAATTTGCATTTTTTAGTTACCAGTGAGGATGATTATTTTTTCTTACGTTTTGGTAAGACCAGATTCTGTAAGTTTCACTTAATTATATTTTAATATATTTTAATATCTGGTAGTACTCAATGTTAGTTTTCTTTCAGAAAATTTTGGGCTATTTTCTCTTGTTGATGATGTATGTCAAAGCTTTCTGAGATGGTGCACTTGTTTTTATATGGATGTTTTCAGGGGAAATGTCATTTCTGTTGCTCATGTTCTCCATGTGCATTTAATAAACAAAATGTTCAGTTCAATTATCTCTTAGTGTTGCCAGTATTCCAGAATAAGCTATAAAATTGTATAGAAAAGAAATGTCCCTTTTACCTATGCTAGATGTATCTGTGTAGATTTACATGTCTGTTACTACTTTGAAAACCTGTTTCCTTAGTGCTACACATCTGTTTTCCTTTGTCTCAGCTATTTTTTCTTTTATTCTTTCTTCCCTCATTTCTTTTCTTCCTTTCATTCTTACTTTTCTTTCTGTCTTTCCTTCCTCTTTCTTTTACATTTTAAATATCTATAAAAATGGATAATGCAGGGTATTGCATTCACATACAAATAAAAACTGTTTTATTTTTCATAAACAAATTATTATTTAACTGAATTATTTCAAAATACACGAAATGTATTAAAAGTATACCTAAATCAGCATATTAATTATGTTCATAAAGAGCACTGATACTGTAAGTTGAAATATTTCATATAAGCAAAATATATTAAGTAACAACTTGATTCTTTTCTAGAGTGAAATATCTTTAACAACAGAGTAAAGATTCAAAAGGCAATTTTTAAAAGATAGGTTAAAAAATTATTTAATAAAACCTTGGCCATTTAGCTATCTTTTGCAACTTGTAATTTTATGGTTTGTTTTTTTTTAAATTGAAATATAGTTGATGCACAACATGATGTTAGTTTCAGATGTATCAATACTACATAGTGGCTTGACATTTACATACATTACGAAATGATCACCATGATAAATTATCTGTTCCCATACTATTACTAGAGTATTATTGACCATATTCTTTATGCTGTATGTTATATCCTCACAGCTTAGCTATTTTATAACTGGAAGCTTATACCTCTTAATCCCCCTCACCTATTTTGCCCAACCCAGCATCCCCTCCCCTCTGGCAGCCATCCATTTGTTATCTGTATCTATCAGTCTGTTTTTGTTTTCTTTTGTTTTGCTTATTTTTTACATTCCACATATAACTGAAATCATACAGTATTTGTCTTTCTATGTCTGACTTATTTCATTGAGCATGATACCCTCTAGATCCATCCACGCTGTTGCAAATGGCAAGATTTCATTCTTTTTTATGACTGAGTAGTATTCCAGTGTGTATATATACCACATCTTCTTTATCCTTCATCTACTGATGGACACTCAGGTTGCTTCCACAGCTTGGCTATTGTAAATAACAATGAACACTGGGGTGCATGTATCTTTTTGAATTAATGCTTTTGTTTTCTTTGGGTAAATATCCAGAAGTGGAATTGCTGGTAGTCCTATTTTTAATTTTTTTTTGGAAGCTCCAAATTTAAAGATCAAAAGTAAACAAAACTCAAAGTAAACATTTTGACCCTGATTCTTACTATAATCATATGTTTGTTTAGTTTGGAACTCCTTTCCTTTCTCTAATTAGATTTAATAATCTAGTTGTGGCTGTCATTTAACCTACTTTAAAAACCTTTCTGAAAAACATAATATATGAGTAAATAAATGAAAAAAAATACCACATACAAATCTTAAATTTTTATATGTGAATGCATTTGGGTAAAAACACTTTTTGTTAATTAGGATGAATTATAGAGACATATGAAATTGGGAAATTATTTTTAAAATACTGCTTAATGAAGCAGTCTTATTTTATACCACCAAAATATTATTTTAAAAAGTTTATTATAGTTTATATATATTGTTAATCAAGGACTTTCCATAAAAATCTTTGGTCAAGCTCTAAAAAAAGATGAAGAGCATCTAACTGATGTTGAGTGGACAAGGCACCCCACACTGACCCACGTGTAAAAGATACAGATGTTGCTGAAGATAATTTAGGGTGGCCATATGATTTGTCAACCAAATCTTACACTGCTGAGAGGAAAAAGAGGGGGCGCTATTAACAGTTAAGCCCTACAGAGGACAAGTGTGCACTGGAACTGCCCTTACAGAGACATATAATCACTCTAACTAAGGAAAGTACCCTGCATAAGGAAAATGAGACTTGCCAGAGTTTGCAACTTATGAGGATTAGAAGGGAGGCTGAGCAGTGTCTAAGAGCACACACTCTGGAGTCATGTAATCTGGATTCCTTACCCATCAGCCTGTTTTCCCACTGATAGGGTTTGGAATACTAGCAAATCTTTCAAAGTGATGGTAAAACACTAAATACGATAATGCCTCTAGTCATTTGCATAATGCCTGGCTCAAAGCAAGTGCTCAGCAAATTTCAGCTTTTTTCTTTCAATGCTTAATATACATAATAAATGTGTGTTGGGTAAATAAATGTGATTAAAAATTAAATAAACATTTAGACTCAGTGGTAAATCTGATTGGTGGTATCTCTTACGTATTGGGTAGTCAGTATGGAAATATGGTAGTCTGATAGTCATTTATCTGAGAGTCAAAATACCGTTTTCCAAAATTGCTTAGATAAATTCTTTTCTTTCTTATCTCCTACAAATGTTGTAGTTCTATGTCAGCAAAGTCACTTCCTTTTTAACAGCCCCAGGCGGACAACGTATTCTCACATAAAATTGATGTTGCTACATCAAGGTCGGAAACCCTCAACTTCTGTGTTTTTTTTCTTTTTTCCGTACGCAGGCCTCTCACTGTTGTGGCCTCTCCTGTTGTGGAGCACAGGCTCCGGACACGCAGGCTCAGCGGCCATGGCTCACGGGCCCAGCCGCTCCGCGGCATGTGGGAATCTTCCCGGACCGGGGCACGAACCCGTGTCCCCTGCATCGGCAGGCGGACTCTCAACCACTGCGCCACCAGAGAAGCCCAACTTCTGTATTTTTGACCTCACTGCTCTTCTGTTTTCCACTGATCTCTGATGTTGGGTCCCTTTTTTTTTTTTTTTTTCTTGATTTAGTAAAAAAATTCCTTCTACTTCTTTTCTAACAACCGAGCTTTGGGGACAGTAGTGCAGAACTGCCTCTGATATTTGCAGGGTCATGAGTACAAATGGACTCCACATATATACCTAAATATTCAAAAGTCAGAACTTAGGTGGCAAGCAAATTAAATACCTTGACTTACTATCTTGAGAGGTATGCCTCCATGAGGAATAATATAGACTGTGATCCTCAGCTATCTATGCAACCACTGCAAAGAGCTTGTTAATTTGTGAATATCTCTGGAAATATGAATCAGAATGAAAGGGGCATCCAAACACAAAATGAAACAGGGAAGAGATCCTCAGCACTATTCAGAAATGAACGTGCAGCATGACGTATCTTTTGCATTTGACTAAGAGGAGGAATTTGACATAGCAATTGAATAATTCATATTGTTTTGATGATACAAATTACAAAGTATTATAAAACCCTACATTACTGAGAATTGATGGCCAGCTTACCTGCTTCCTTACAGTTGCTTGACAAAAGGGATGAACTATTAGTTTTAAAATAAAACTTGCAGCATCTCTAAAAACAGTATTTCCTGGGTAAATTGGCAGCGTTCTCTGAAAATTTAATCAAGAGAAAAAAAGTACAAATTCATTATTCAAAGTAAATATGGCCTTGTTAATTAAACTAAGCAGAAGAGCAAAAGAATGTTATCAATTTTACACACACAAGAAGTCTGAGGCAAAATGTTTTATGCTCTTAAAATTACAAAGAAATAAAAACAGTTAAGAAATGTTCCTTATCTTCTATAACATAAACTCTGCCATGCATTTTAAGATTATGTGATAAATGAAAAAATCTATGTGTTCGTGAAAATTAACAAAGGATTAATTGAAAGCACACACCTAGTCATGTAATCAGGTACAATTTTATTTAAAGATACAACATATATTTTACAAAGAAATTTAAATTCACCATATATCTGGTTCAATTGTGTTTAAGGAATATAACAATAAATAGATTCTTGAAGTCAAAATTTAATTAAAATGTCAATTTGTTTATAAAGGTATTTACAAACAAGTATGTGTTTGGTTACCTAAGAATATACTTTCAACTCTTCCTATCAGTTACACATTAAGTCTTTATGAAGCAAGTAACTTAGTTATGTGATCATTTTTAACACAGGAGCTGTCTGCACTTTGCAAAAGTTGCATAACCCTTGACTGTGTAGACAATGGCCTGCCAGTTTTCCTGCAGAGTCTTTCTTGTCCAGCAACTATAAAGTTGTTAGCGATTAATCTAACATAGATGATTCCAGCCTTTTTTGGTACTTCATAATAATCATTCATCTCTATCTGCTGTGCAGTGCATTAAAGTACTAAATGGGTCTGGTCAGGAAACTTTCATTGTTTCCTTTAAACGATGGAATATTCTAGCTGGAGCATGACACTAATATACTCTGCTTCTTTGTGCTGCTGATCATTGAGCTATTATGTTGTGATTTTGTTTTGAATTGCTTTTTATATCTGCATTACAAGCCTGAGTTTTTCCTAGTTATCTGGCCCAATCATAAGCCTTAGGCTTCCTGGTCTACCAAGGAACTCTATTTCTATACAATCTCAATGTTCACCTGTTTTACCTGGACTTTTTGTTACCTCTTTGGTTACATAAAGAGGCTGCACCTAGATTCTCTGTTGATCCTGACCTTCTGCTTTTCTTCTTGGTCTCTGTAATTCCCCCAATTCCTTCAGACCCTGCTGTGCCAATGATCCTCTCATCTTCTGTCTCTGCATATTAGAAAATTCTACTCATCTTGTCTCTATATTGGAAGCAATATCTGGAAATATATCTCCAGGAAGAGTGTTCTTGGAGTCCCATATTCCTTTATATCTGACAGTTTCTACTGTGGGATGAGTCCCTGTTATGCCCTGCTCCCCAAATAATAACTGTTTTATTGCCTTTATTATTTTCTCCTAACATTTAATATAGTAGACAAAATCTGGATCTTGCATTAAAATATAGAACCCCTATATTAAAAGGTTTGAGTATTTTAAATGTTAAACTCCTTCTTGTCCCTGGATATGAATTATAAATGATGAACAAAGGTGTTTAAGTTTTAGATTAAATTCTCAACATCTTTGCTCCCAAAAGATCCAGCCTTCTCCCCCACCAGCTCCTCTTTTTTCTTAATCTAATATCAGTACCTTTCTTTGCTGTTTCCTCTTCCACCCATTTCTGTGCTTTAATTTTGGATATTCTTTTGAAGCATTAGCTGCAGAAAAGTTAGGCTAATTTCATTCCATTCCAATGGACAGATTCCCTTGTGCATATCATGGATAGAGTAGAGCGTGAACTCTTTAATTCAGGGATTTCCAACTTTGGAAATGAGCATAATTAACTAAGTTCAAAAAACTAAAATTGATACTAGATCTGGGGGTACACCTCAGGATCAGTATTTTTAAACACACATCCTTTGGTATTTCTGATGACAAACTAAGTTTAACAAATGCTATTCCTAGCTGTCTTTCTACATTTGGCCTCCTTCATTCTACCTACCCTCCCCATGTTCTGGTCAGATTGGCAGCTATTGCAGTCACGCTTCATCCAAGGCTTGCCCTCATGATGCTCTCAGTTCCCTAAGTTCATTCTGATATCTTGCACCTTCACTCATTCTCCCAACACCCCCCTCTAATCACCTGTCTTTATTTGACCAAGGCTACACTCCACGTTTTTCAGAGCAGCAATTATCTCATCTAATGAATGAATCTATTTGGTCCATTAATGAATGAAGACTAGAGGAGACATACAGATTTTCTTTGTATGCCTGGCAGGAATTGAGTTTCTTTATTTTGAAATGTCCACTCACAGTTTACTTTAATGGCTCTATTTTAGTGCGTCTTCCAGGAAGATAATTTATTACTAGAGGAGCTCTGTCTTTCCTGTTACAGGAAAAACGTTGAAACCTCATTTTCTAAAAAATGCAGTTTGAATTCTGTCCAAGTAAAACAGATATACACATTCTGCACACTAGGCTAGTAACTATAAAGATGATGATTTCACTGTGCTAGCAAGTGGTTAAATTTAGACCATAAGTTTATGTGAATATTTTGGTCCAGGTACGAGTATGTACTTTCTCTCCAGCATAGAATAAGCTATGAATTTTCTGCATAGGTCGACAGCCTTATTGATGCAGATTTTAACAACAGATGAAAAATATGCTACTATGAACATTTAATACCAGGAGCACAGCGACAGCATATATGGGTTTACTAGTTTTGTGGCCACTGGAAGGCCACATTAAATTCTCTTAAATCCTCTAAAAATTACTTTTGGAAGAATCTTGCCAGGATTAATAGCATATTACTGAAAGGATATTTTATCCTATGACACAGACAGACACATAGAATGGGTTTAGTTTCTTTCTCCCTACGATCAGTTTCCATAAAGCATCAAACGCTGATGCCCAGTACATTGTGCTGCATTCAGTGCTCCGTGTCTATCCTTGGCCTCTATGATCATTTTACATTCAGAACCAATTTGAAATCAGAGTCACATACCTTTTCTTTGTTATGAGAGGATTGAAGCAGAATATTACATAATACAGATAACTCTGTTTACCAAGGAAGCAGCTGATCCTTAGTTTGGTTTGCCAGAGGGTGTTAAACTTTCGAGTATTACAACTGAGGATGTAGGTACCAAAGGAAAAGTTAACATGGAATGTTTGAATTTCTACCTTTACATTCTTTTTGTGCCTATCAGTAGTTCTTCCTCTATACAACTCTAACAAACACATTTTTTTGTGTGTGTCTTCAAGGCTTAATAAATAGCTTTCTTAACAGCTCCTTCAATTTCTTTTATGAATTACCAGGTTATGATTTCTACTACAAATTTATTCTCATCCAAAAAAAAGCAAAAAGGTAATGTTTTCTGCCTCATACATATATTTAATTGATATCTTTTTATATACTCAGTGAATTACTAGGAAACTTGATATAAAAGAAATGTTCTTAAAATCAGAAAAACTTGATTTTTAAAAATAAAATGTAAAATTAATCTTGCATTTAGATTTATTGTGACAAACTATCAAAAAATTTTAAAAAAAATTTTGAAGCCATTACTGTAGGACCTGGAGTACATGCCTTTATTAGGGTCCATGGGTGAAGTGCTTTGGTGATCCAAGGCTAAGGCCAAATTGGTCAATCCAAACCAAAAGAGTGGAGTTTTTGGTAAGCTCCACAGGGGTCTTATCTAAAGGGTGTACAAGGAGAAGGCCCTGGAAGGCAGGGGAAACTGTTGATTACAAATAAAGGAAATCATATTAGGAGTTTACATTTGCTATGACTGAGGAATGTTATCTAGAACATGTGCCTACATGAGGGGCTAATGTCAGCATAAGGTCACTGTAGGCTTCCAGGTCAATCCAAATGGATGCTGAGGCAGCAATACCATGCAGTAACTTAGCTAACCTCTTGAGATATAGATAAAGATATAGATGTCGATATAGATACATATAATGTACATATATCTATAGACAGATATATGTATAGTTGTTTTAGAGGAAGATTTTTTGCTTCAAAGTCTTTTATCTCAGCAGGATATAGAAACCTCAAGAGACAGTATTTTTTTCTCCAGAATTATTAGTAGAGTTTTTCATGGAGAAAATGTAGCTGTGTGTGGTTCAATTAATCCAAATCTATTTTAGACAAAACTTTGAAAGTAACGATAAAACAAATGATTATGATCTAGATACTTGCAAAATTCCTGAATTTAAAGTCAATTTTCATTTAAGTACCTTGTCTGATAATCTCTTACTGTATTCACCCAATATATTATTAAGAATTAATATGTGAATTGCTTTTCTTGTTTACTCTCTCCTTTTTCTCTAGGTACCAGACACCTCCTTCTATCTCACCATTTACGACTATTGGCAGATGGCCACCAATTTCCCTTTACAAGGCCCTATGAAGATACTTGCCCTAGATTTATTTTTCACTCTCAAGGTGTCATAGAGGACTGGGTGTATATGATCCTTTCATAACGTTTTATCACTCTTTGTCACAATCCCCAAATATCTTGTCATGTTTAATTTATTGCCAAATTGTTATTTTCCAATTGTACACTTTCCAATAACATGAAGCTACTGAATACTTTGCATAAATCTAATCTCAGGAATTATATTGAGATTGTTTTAATAGCTTTGAATAGAAAAAGGTAGATGTATCAAGATAAGGGCTGAAATGTCTTTTCTTGTTAATGAGGACTGACATTTCAAGTGGACTGACTTCTTGACAGTTACTTACAACTGAGAAGGTTGTGCCATTGTTAACTGTTTTACTACTAGCCTGGTGGTTTGTTTGCTTAATTGGTGACAGATCTTAGCCAGATTTTAACATGTCCCTATTGCAAGATTTAAGCTTTAATAGCTATGTCTAGTTGGAGGACACACAGAAAGCACATATGTCCTTTATTCTCTAATTTGCAGAGATTGTACTGTTTAATAAATTTTTTTAACTTAATTTCATTCAAAGTATATTACATTTTGGTTACAATAACTATTTTTCTATTTCACACTTAATTGACTTGTTTGAAATATATTTTAAATGTAATTCATTATGCTTGATAATATAATCATTAACCATGTTATATGTAGAAATTTTGCATTTCTCAAAAATTTGAAGTAATCTCAATCATAATACCATAGATATACAAAGCATATCTTTTTGTCTTAAAACTGAGCTTAAAACTGAATTCCTAAATGAATTCTTAAATTTTGTACAATTATTTAATAAGTTTGATGTTTGGATCATTGAAAACCTATATCCATGGCATTCTGTATGCATACATAATTAAAATTCACATCAGGAAGTTTCTATATAAATTTTTTAAACTGTTTTTTGGGGGAGAATGTATTATGTTATCATAAATGAAGGATATCTTTGATAAGTAACATTATTCGTCCCTTTCTCATCAAACACAGTTTTAGTAACAAAAACAAAAGCAGATGTTTTCTGTGAGGGGCTGTATAGTGCAACGAGCTTAAACAAAAAGTTTGGAACTAAAGTGCTGTTGCTTGCATTTTGGCTCCATTATTTATTGGCACTATGACTTTGAGCAAGATACCTAGCTTTTTAGAGCCTCATCTAGTCACAGTGGTTAAATATACAACAAGCATTAAGCTTTGGAAGAGGCTACTGGAACATAGTACTACATGAGGGTTGCCCTATCCCTGAGGGCAATTCTCACTGTGGATTCATCAAAGTAAAAGTAGAAATGGTTCTAATTAATTAATTAATTAACTAAAGGCATGTCTATGGCCCAGTAGATGAATACACACTATTTGGAGCTACAGAAAATGAATAAAGCTTAAGGCAAATTAAAACTAATAACTAGTAGCCTTAGATATAGTTAAGAGGATATTGTATGTAATTTCAAGAGCAGATTACTATAAATAAAGAATAACCAGAGAAAGAGAAAACATACTTGGAAATTAAAAAATAGATTTGTTGAAAAAAGTATTAAAGTAATTAAACTAAATATTAGAAAGGAGGTAGCTAAAGGCCCAATTATAGGTAAGCACCAATTGCAAGATAAAGTAAGCAAATATATGAGGATATAATGAGAAAAAAAAAGAGACCCATAAAATTATAAAATTATGAAAGGAAATTTAAGAATGGACAATAGATATAGATATATATACAACTGTTGTTCCAGAAGAGACTGATGGTAAAGAAGAAAAATGATAAAAGATATAATATATTTAAATAGCCCTGGCCTGAACAAAGTTTTAGTCTTTTATAATAGTTTTACTGAGTGACAAAAATATTTAAATACTGTTGTATTTAAATGTCCCCCCATAATTCATGTTAGATTCCAATCTAATGCCCAGTGTGATGGTATTTGGAGATGGGGGCCTTTGTAAAGTAATTAGGTGACTGGTATAGTCACTGGTGTGCTATTCCAGCCCTGGAGAGTGGAATTTGTATCCTTTAAAAATAAAAAGGATCCAGAGGGATCCCTTTACCCCTCTGCCATGTGTGGTTATAGCAAAAAGAAGTTAGATACTGCATCTGCTGGAGCCTTAATTTTGCTCTTCCTAGCCTCCAGAACTGTGAAAGATAAATGTCCGTGTTTTTTTTTTTTAAAGCCATCCAGTGTATGATGTATTATTATAGAAGCTCAAACAGACCAAGACAAAAATTGGTACCAACAAGTGGGCTGTTCTTATAACAAACATGTAAAATGTGGAAGTGACCTTGGAACTGAGAAATGAGTAGTGGCTGGAAGAGTTTTGAAGTGTGTGCTAGAAAATGTCTATATTGCCATGAGCAGACCACTCAGGGCTAGACTATGAGAGTCTGGAAAGAAGAGAGTTGTAGAGAAAGTCTCAATTTTCATACAGAATACGTAAGTAATCTTGAACAGAATGTTGGTAGAAATATGGACAGTAAAAGCCATTCTGATGAGGTTTCAGATGAAAATGAGGAACATGTTATTGGACAATGGAGGAAAGGCAATATTTGTTATAAAGTGGCAAATAATTTGGCTGAATTGTGTTCCTGTACTGGAGTTTTGTAGAAGGAAGAACTTGTAAGCAATGAAATTGGATATTTAGCTGAAGCTATTTCTAAGCAAAGTGTTGGAGGTGCAGCATGGCTTCTTTTGACTGCTTAGAGTAAAATACAAGAAGAGAGAAATGACTTGAAGGTAAATTGTTCATCAAAAGGGGCTCTTCCCAACCCTACATCTTAACTGGCTTACAGAAACATTTCTCCATATTGAGGATGAATCCCTTCCAGTCCTATCTGACACCAGAGTCACACTATTGGTGCCCAATACCACTAGTATAAAACAGCCCCTTCCTCAGAGTACTAAAACAGTTCAAATGAACCTCAAGAAGTTCCTGTCTTTGAACCTATGCACCTTTGTTTAGGCCCTTTGAGAGATACACATCTTTTTCTCCTGAGTTCCTCAGCCCCTATCCATTTATTAGGTTGAGACTCCTTAGAGAAGTATCATACCAGAATTTCTTTTTCCCAGAAGGGGAAAATAATTCTAGAATTTGATAACAGTCATCAAAGTAACAGACCAGGTGAATTAAATAACACTTTGACATCTTTTGTTTGTTTCATCCCTGATGGTACTAAAGCTGACTCTGGAAACACTGAAAATTTGTCTCATTGGATCGGTGACCACTTTCCTTATGGACAAAATCTTCAACTGAAATTGGCAAAATTCACAGTGCACCTCCCACTAAGATTCTAATAGATTATTCAAAACTTCTTCCCAGAATTAATCAATATCCTATAAATAAAGAAGCCCTTCAAGGCAGAAAGCCCATAATAGAAGATTTTAAGGCTAACGTCCTCAGAACCACTTGTACTAGCCCCTGTAATGTTCCTGTTTTACCAGTGAGAAAACCTAAGGGCCGAGGGTGGAGGTTTGTCCAGGACCTTTGAGCAATAAGTGACGTTATTACTTTTTGATACCCTGTTGTTTCTAATTCTCATACAGTGCTAACATCCATTCCCATCAGAAACAAATTCTTTACTGTAATTGGTTTAGCAGTACATTCTTTAGTATTGCAGTTGATGAGGCTAGCCAATGCCTTTTTGCCTTCACTTGGAAAGAAAAACAACTCACCTGGACAGTAATGCCTCAGGGTTTTACTGAGAGTCCTTTTTTCTCACAAATACTAAGGGCTGAACTAGATGATATAAAGTTCCCAATGGTTCTACTTTGTTGGAATATGTGGATGATCTGCTTCTTTTCTCTCCTTTTCAAGCCTCCTCATAGAAAAACAGTATCTGTGTCCTAAAGTTTTTAGCTTTAAAGGACATAAGTTCACCGAAGAAAAACTGCAGTTTGTCCAAACCCAGGTTTAATATTTAGGGCATCTGATATTAGAACAAGGGATACACCTACATCTAGATAGACTTCATGGTGTCCTAAGTTTCCCCAAACCCAAAACTAAGCCCCAACTGTGAGATTTTTTCAGGATAGTTGGTTATTGCTGAAACTAGATTCCGAATTCTTCTCATATGCCAAACTTCTGTATGTTTTTCTAAACAATAACAACCCCAACCCAATTTTATGGGAACAACTGGACAACATTGTTTTGAAAGCCTTAAAGGAGAGGCTGATGAACCCACCTGTCCTTGAGCATCCCAATTATCAGATTCCACTTTTCCTTTTAGTATATAAAAAAGGAAGGAATGTCCTTTGGGTACTCACTCAAAAATTTAAAGACCACCATTGACCCACAGAGTATTATTGCCAGGGACCGGATCCAGTGGTTAAGACCACTGAGAAAATTGTTGCAGGATTCCCTTTAATCATTTTTTTGTACCTCATGCAGTAGAAGCCCTCCTGATTCTCTACTCATTTCTCAGGCAGCTGCCTCACCTCCTGGGAAGTCCTTTTGTTAACTGCTCCTCATATAACTCTTTCAAATCATCATAACCTTAACCCTGCCACTCTTCTCCCCTTCATCCAATGAACTCCCTCATGACTGCTTAATGCCGATGGATCACCTCCTAACTCCTTGTGAGGATCTGAAGGAAATTCCTTTGAGTTACTTCTCTTGAAGACAGGCTACCACCTCTTCTATGGCTTAAGTCTTTTTGGAGAAGATTATCCCTACCTGGGGAGCTCCTCTTTATTTTCATAGTGATTGAAGAACCCATTTTACTAGCCAGGTATTTCAGTAAGTTTGTGATGTTTGGCTGGTTTTTTCACTTTCACTGTGCTTACCACCCTCAGTCCTCTGGTGGAGTCAAATGCAACAGAAGCCTTACTAAGACTCAATTGACAAAATTTGTAGAAGCCCTCCAAACATCTTGGACAAAAGCATTACCTTTAGTTCTTCTACAGTCAGATCCACTTCTTTTGAAACTCATAAACTCTCACCCTCTGAGATAGTCACCAGACACCCAATGTACTTGGCTCCTACTTCTTTTGCCCAACATAGATAAAAGGAGAGACACTCCAAAATTGCAAAGGCCTAATTGCTTTTATTAAAAATAACCATGCTTTGGCAGAGCAATCTTTTCACAGTGCACTCTTTGGAGGTGAAAACCTTAAGCAGCTCACCTTGCAACCTGGAGATTTCATCTATTAGAAAAGACACCTGCAGAAGAGAGACCCCTATCAGGTACTGCTAACCAATATTTGTGCCACTAAACTCAAGGGAATAGACTATTAGATTCACGAGACACACCTAAAGAAAGCACCAAACCGTGACTAGAACTGCACATCATCTGGTGACCTGAATTGAAGCAATGACAGCTGATGAGACAGCTTTCCCATGATATCCAGACCAGCTCTATTTGTAGTTTGTCACCAAACTTTGTTGATGACATACCTTTTCAGATGATCTCCTATGTCTATGATCTTGATCACATGTAAACTTTAGATAAAATGTGCCTGAGAGTTCTCCCTCCTATCCCTCCTTGTTATTTGAATGTCCAACATGAGACACTACACCCAGGAAAGGTCTTTCCTGGCACTGAGGGACAAAAAGCCAATGAAACCAGAAAACTTGACTTTTGATCAGTGATGCTTTCAGACAAAGATCTTGATGAAAGGGGGAAAATATTAAAAAAAAAAAAAAAGAACGGAAACTTCAATTAAGTAGAATTGGGAGACCAGAATGGGGAGCGCTCATGCTCTGCAATAATAAGAGAGTCCAACAGGAAGAAGAAAAACTCTTCTTTCCTGGCAAGGACTCAGCCAATGAAAAGCCATGGACTCTTTTTTTATTATAAGCTTTCCAATTTCCTTTTTCCCCTGTATCAAAGTGTGTTCCTTTCCTTGCTGTGTAGGGACTCACACGTGGCTCACCATAGTTGTAGACCCCAAATTGCAATTCTCTGCTGACCCCTAATAATCCCATCTTTGCTAGAGAAATATCTGACAGTCTGTTTATTTCAGGTCAACAAAGTTTTCCAAATCACAGGGCCCTTCTTTCATTCTGTACATGTTTGTCGCATCTTTTTTTCAAAAGAATCAGTTTGGGTGAACATAAAATTTGCATAACATACATGCAAATTCAACTTCACATTATCCAATGAAAGTGAATCTGTGAGGTGTGGTTGTACTTTTTGTTCTCTGCTATGAATTTCACAGCTAACACATTACCTGATCGTCAGTGAAATTAACATATGTCACATGAGTGAATGGATAAATCAAGAACCATGTGTCTACCATAAAACTCCTAGAGGAGAACATAGGTAAAACACTCTGACATAAATCATAGCAATATTTTCTTAAATCAGACTCCCAAGGCAAAGGAAATAAAAGCAAAAATAAACAAATGCGACGTAACGAAACTTAAAAGCTTTTACACAGCAAAGAAAAATCATCAATAAAACAAAAACACAACCTGCTGAATGGGAGAAATTATTAGTAGATGATGCAACTGACAAAAGAGTTAATATCCAAAATACACAGTTCGTACAACTCAATATCAAAACAACAAACAACCTAATTAAAAAATGGGCAGAAGACCTGAATAGACATTTTTCCAAAGAAGACATGCAGATGGCTAACAGGCACATGCAAAGATGTTCAACACTGCTAATTATTAGAGAAATGCAAATCAAAACCACAATGAGGTATCACCTCACACTTGTCAGAATGGCTATCATCAAAAAGTCAATAAATAATAAATGTTGGAGAGGATGTGGAGAAAAGGGAACCCTCCTACACTGTTGGTGGGAATGTAAATTGAAATAGCCACTATGGAGACTAGTATGCAGGTTCCTGAAAAACACTAAAAATAGAACTACCATATGATCTCGCAATTCCGCACCTGGGTATATATCTGGAAAAAATGAAAACACTAATTCTAAAAGACACATGCATCCCAATGTTTGCAGCAGCACTATTTATAATAGTCAAGACATGGAAGCAATCCAAGTGCCCATCAACAGACAATTGGCTTAAGAAGATTGCACACACACGCACACACACACACACACACACAAATGGAATATTACTCAGCTATTAAAAATAATGAAATATTGCCATTTGCAGCAACGTGAATGTACCTAGACAATATCATGCTTAGTGAAATAAGTCAGACAAAGGCAAATATTATATGATAACACTTATATATGTAATCTAAAAAAGTAATATAAATAAATGCATATACAACAGAAACAGACCCACAGACATAGAAAACGAAATTATGGTTACCAAAGAAGAGAGGCAGGGAGGGATAGGAGTATGGGATTAACAGATACAAACTACTCTACATAAAATAGATAAGCAACCAGGATTCACTGTATAGCACAGGGAATTATACCCAATATCTTATAATAACCTATAATGGAATATAATCTGCAAAAAAACTGAATCACTATGCAGTACTAACATAGATGCTGTAACTAACACAGAATTGTAAATCAATTATATTTCAACAAAAACGAACCATGTGCCTATACTTAGAAATCCTTTGTTGGGATAATCATGATCATATATATGATATGCAGAAAAAACATTCTTTTGTGATTTATTGTCACTTTAATGAGAAAATAATAAACATTAAAAAGTCAAATAATAAATCAAGATGATAAAAAAGTAGTAGTAACTCAGTTTCTAATATTTTTTAAAGGAGTGAGCTAGTCAGGTCTAAGGAGACACCTCTAAACTAATGATGGCTTGAAAATCATAACACTACTAAAAATTTTAAGTCATGTTCATGAATGAGATCATTTTGCTGTTTATATTGTCAACTATTTTAATTCATGGTCCAGATAACTAGGAAATGATTATAAGGGCTGGCACTTACAAAGTCAGCAAAAATGAATTTATTTGAGTTACTTCAACATTGAGGTACATAACAGTGCTTTGTAATTATATAAACTTTATTTAAATTCTTATGTTATTAATTAAGAATCATAAACATTGACATATTTTGGCATAAAGGTGGGAATCTATGTATAAGCAGGGTTTTAGAATAAGTCAGCCCATTTTGTACAAAAACTTGATACACTAATTGTATTCAAGTATGGCTTTATTTCTGCTATATTTTGGAAGAGTTTGAGAAGGATAGGTGTTAGCTCGTCGCTAAATGTTTGATAGAATTTGCCTGTGAAGCCATCTGGTCCTGGGCTTTTGTTTGTTGGAAGATTTTTAATCACAGTTTCAATTTCAGTGCTTGTGACTGGTCTGTTCATATTTTCTATTTCTTCCTGGTTCAGTCTTGGCAGGTTGTGCATTTCTAAGAATTTGTCCATTTCTTCCAGGTTGTCCATTTTATTGGCATAGAGTTGCTTGTAGTAATCTCTCATGATCCTTTGTATTTCTGCAGTGTCAGTTGTTACTTGTCCTTTTTCATTTCTAATTCTGTTGATTTGAGTCTTCTCCCTTTTTTTCTTGATGAGTCTGGCTAATGGTTTATCAATTTTCTTTATCTTCTCAAAGAACCAGCTTTTAGTTTTAATGATCTTTGCTATCATTTCCTTCATTTCTTTTTCATTTATTTCTGATCTGATCTTTATGATTTCTTTCCTTCTGCTAACTTTGGGGTTTTTTTGTTCTTCTTTCTCTAATTGCTTTAGGTGCAAGGTTAGGCTGTTTATTTGAGATGTTTCCTGTTTCTTAAGGTAGGATTGTATTGCTATAAACTTTCCTTTTAGAACTGCTTTTGCTGCATGCCATAGGTTTTGGGTCATTGTGTCTCCATTGTCATTTGTTTCTAGGTATTTTTTCATTTCCTCTTTGATTTCTTCAGTGATCACTTCGTTATTAAGTAGTGTATTGTTTAGCATCCATGTGTTTGTATTTTTTACAGAATTTTTCCTGTAATTGATATCTAGTCTCATAGCATTGTGGTTGGAAAAGATACTTGATACAATTTCAATTTTCTTAAATGTACCAAGGCTTGATTTGTGACCCAAGATATGATCTATCCTGGAGAATGTTCCATGAGCACTTGAGAAAAATGTGTATTCTGTTATTTTTGGATGGAATGTCCTATAAATATCAATTAAGTCCATCTTGCTTAATGTATCATTTAAAGCTTGTGTTTCCTTATTTATTTTCATTATGGATGATCTGTCCATTGGTGAAAGTGGGGTGTTAAAGTCCCCAACTATGATTGTGTTACTGTCGATTTCCCCTTTTATGACTGTTAGTATTTGCTTTATGTACTGAGGTGATCCTATGTTGGGTGCATAAATATTTACAATTGTTATATCTTTTTCTTGGATCAATCCCTTGATCATTATGTAGTGTCCTTCTTTGTCTCTTGTAATAGTCTTTATTTTAAAGTTTATTTTGTCTGATATGAGAATTGCTACTCCAGCTTTCTTTTGATTTCCATTTGCATGGAATATCTTTTTCCATCCCCTCACTTTAATACTGTATGTGTCCCTAGGTCTGAAGTGGGTGTCTTGCAGATAGCATATATATGGGTCTTGTCTTCATATCCATTCAGCCTGTCTGTGTCTTTTGGTGGGAGCATTTAATCCATTTACATTTAAGGTAATTATCAATATGTATGTTCCTATTCCCATTTTCTTAATTGTTTTGGGTTTGTTATTGTAGGTCTTTTCCTTCTCTTGGGTTTCTTGCCTAGAGAAGTTCCTTTAGCATTTGTTGTAAAGCTGGTTTGGTGGTGCTGAACTCTCTCAGCTTCTGCCTGTCTGTAAAGGTTTTAATTTCTTCAGGCCTGATAGTTAATTTAACTATCAAATCTGAATGAGATCCTTGCTGGGTAGAGTAATCTTGGTTGTAGGTTTTTCTCCTTCAACACTTTAAATATGTCCTGCCACTCTCTTCTGGCTTGCAGAGTTTCTGCTGAAAGATCAGCTGTTAACCTTATGGGGATTCCTTTGTGTGTTATTTGTTGTTTTTCCCTTGCTGCTTTTAACATTTTTTCTTTGTATTTAATTTTTGATAGTTTGATTAATATGTATCTTGGCATGTTTCTCCTTGGACTTATCCTGTATGGGACTCTCTGTGCTTCCTGGACTTGATTAACTATTTCCTTTCCCATATTAGGGAAGTTTTCAACTATAATCTCTTCAAATATTTTCTCAGTCCCTTTCTTTTTCTCTTCTTCTTCTGGGACCCCTGTAATTCGAATGTTGGTGCGTTTAATGTTGTCCCAGAGGTCTCTGAGACTGTCCTCAGTTCTTTTCATTCTTTTTCCTTTATTCTGCTCTGCAGTAGTTATTTCCACTACTTTATCTTCCAGGTCACTTATCCGTTCTTCTGCCTCAGTTATTCTTCTATTGATCCCTTCTAGAGTATTTTTAATTTCATTTATTGTGTTGTTCATCATTGCTTGTTTCCTCTTTAGTTCTTCTAGGTCCTTGTTAAATGTTTCTTGCATTTTCTCTATTCTATTTCCAAGATTTTGGATCATCTTTACTATCATTATTCTGAATACTTTTTCAGGTAGACTGCCTATTTCCTTTTCATTTGTTAGGTCTGGTGGGGTTTTTACCTTGCTCCTTCATCTGCTGTGTGTTTTTCTGTCTTCTCATTTTGCTTACCTTACTGTGTTTGGGGTCTCCTTTTTGCCGGCTGCAGGTTCGTAGTTCCCGTTGTTTTTGGTGTCTGTCCCCAGTGGCTAAGGTTGTTTCAGTGGGTTGTGTAGGCTTCCTGGTGGAGGGGACAATTGCCTGTGTTCTGGTGGATGAGGCTGGATCTTGTCTTTCTGGTGGGCAGGTCCATGTCTGGTGGTGTGTTTTGGGGTGTCTGTGGCCTTATTATGATTTTAGGCAGCCTCTCTGCTAATGGGTGGGATTGTGTTCCTGTCTTGTTAGTTGTTTGGCATAGGGTGTTCAGCACTGTAGCTTGCTGGTCATTGAGTGAAGCTGGGTGTTGGTGTTGAGATGGAGATCTCTGGGAGATTTTCGCCGTTTGATATTACGTGGAGCTGGGAGGTCTGTTGTGGAGCAGTGTCCTGAACTTGGCTCTCCCACATCAGAGGCACAGCCCTGATGCCTGGCTGGGGCACCAAGAGCCTGTCATCCACACGGCTCTGAATAAAAGGGAGAAAAAGTAGAAAGAAAGAAAGAGGATAAAATAAAATAAAGTAACATAAAATAAAATAGTTATTAAAAAGAAAATAATTATTAAGAAAAAAAAATTTTTCAACAGTAAAGAAACAAAACAAAAAAAAAGGACGTACAGAACCCTAGGACAAATGTTGAAAGCAAAGCTATACAGACAAAATCTCACACAGAAGCATATACATACACACTCACAAAAAGAGGAAAAGGGGAAAAAATAATATATCTTGCTTTCAAAGTCCACCTCCTCAATTTGGGATGATTCGTTGTCTATTCAGGTATTCCACAGATGCAGGGTACATCAAGTTGACTGTGGAGATTTAATCTGCGGCTCCTGAGGCTGCTGGGAGAGGTTTCCCTTTCTCTTCCTTTGTTCGCACAGCTCCCGGGGTTCAGGTTTTGATTTGGACCCGCCTCTGCGTGTAGGTCACCTGAGGGCCTCTGTTCTTCGCTCCAGGACGGGGTTAAAGGAGCCGCTGATTCGGGGGCTCTGGCTCACTCAGGCCGGGGGGAGGGAGGGGCATGGAATGCGGGGCGAGCCTGTAGCGGCAGAGGCCGTCATGACATTGCACCAGCCTGAGGCGCACCGTGCATTCTCCCGGGGAAGTTGTCCCTGGATCCCGGGACCCTGGCAGTGGCGGGCTGCACAGGCTCCCGGGACGGGGCGTGTGGATAGTGACCTGTGCTCGCACACAGGCTTCTTGGTGGCGGCAGCAGCAGCCTTAGCGTTTCATGCCCATCTCTGGGGTCCGCGCTGATAGCCGCGGATCGCGCCCGTCTCTGGAGCTCCTTTAAGCAGCGCTCTTAAACCCCTCTCCTCACGCACCAGGAAACATAGAGGGAAGAAAAAGTCTCTTGCCTCTTCGGCAGCTACAGACCTTTGCCCGTATTCCCTCCCGGCTAGCCGTGGTGCACTAACCCCTTCAGGCTGTGTTCACGCCGCCAACCCCAGTCCTCTCCCGGTGCTCCGACCGAAGCCCGAGCCTCAGCTCCCAGCCCCGCCTGCCCCAGCGGGTGTGAAGACAAGCCTCTCAGGCTGGTGAGTGCTGGTCGGCCCTGATCCTCTGTGCGGGAATCTCTCCGCTTTGCCCCCTGCACCCCTGTTGCTGTGCTCTCCTCCGCGCCTCCGAAGCTTCCCTGCTCCGCCACCCGCAGTCTCCGCCCGCGAAGGGGCTTCCTAGTGTGTGGAAACCTTTCCTCCTTCACGGCTCCCTCCCACTGGCGCAGGTCCCGTCCTTGTTATTTTGTCTCTGCTTATTCTTTTTTCTTTTGCCCTACCCAGGTACGTGGGGAGTTTCTTGCCTTTTGGGAGGTCTGAGGTCTTCTGCCAGCGTTCAGTAGGTGTTCTGTAGGAGTGGTTCCACGTGTAGATGTATTTCTGGTGTATCTGTGGGGAGGAAGGTGATCTCTGCATCTTACTCTTCTGCCATCTTCCTCAACTCCCCAGATATTCACCTTTTACCTGCCTTTGTACTTGTTGATTTCCCTCTTTTCTGTTGAAGCATGAAAATTCAAGTAGGTGAACTATGTAAGAATGAGGGAAAGCTTTCATTTTCAACAGTTGTCTATTGAGTTGTTTTTTCATCCATAATGTGACTTTATACGGGTCTCTGATCCAGCGCAATGGCTGTCAAAATGACTGATGAGGCTGATGCTTAGGAATGTTTAAGAGTTTGGGTCCCTGGGTATTTGGACAAAAGAGCAGTGAAAAGTTTTGTAAAAGTTATTGGTCAATATCCTGATGGGTCTAGAAGCATGTATTGGAAAATACAAGCAGAAAACATTCATATCTGAATTGGTGATACCTTGACTATTTCACAGTGAGTTATAGTTGAATCACTTTGACATACTCAGTCCACTGATATCTAATGATCACACAGTAAAAGTTCTGGGCGTCAAAGCACCCATCATGTGCTTTAACTCTACCATCATGTGCTTCATAACTGACTGTAAAGGTAGGTTTAAATTCATATAAATCTCAGTTACTCCTAGAAATGCATCAGTCATATTCTTGCATAAACTTCCCTTTCTTTGTGTGACTAATAATATGCAGAAAAGATGCTGCCTTTCTCTAATAACTCCATAATCAACTCTGTGTAATAAATTTAATAAACTGTGGTATCAGATCAACCAGGGATCAATCGTTTACTGCCAATTACCAATTTAGTCTTTGTTTTTTATCTTTAAATAATGCTAATATGGGAGCATAGTGCCCATGGTTGCTATGGACATTTCAATGCATTAAATCATTATACAGATAGTAGGGGCTTAACATATTTACTTAACATATTTAATTACTTCCCCCTCTCCTTTCCTTTCTGTTGAAGAGATAGGAAGTTTGAGGAAAAATATCAATGGTTAGTAAAAAGTAGTAGTCCGTCAGTGTAGATTGCTAAAAGTACTGTAGAACAATAGCTGTCCTATGAATTACTCAACTTGTTCATCATTTACCTAGTACAAGAGCTTGAAAGCTAAGAATCAAAAAAGATGAAAAAAGGAACGAGAAACAATAGAAATGCTCATAATATTCTAAATGAGTAATTTAATAATTAAACTTTAATATTCAAATTTTTAATTTAAAAATTAAAAATAAATAAATAATTACACTGAACCTTCACTTTTTAAACGAGGGCAGATTTCCAAATTTGATTATTAAAGAAATGTCATAATTCTGCACAGTCAAATAGCATAGTTAAAGTTTACAAATGTGATTTTTGTGCTTTTTCTATGAGATTCTTAACGTGTTTAGCTGCTTTTATATTTTGGTCTGGCAATCACTAGTATATAAGTTCATGGAGGGCAGAGATTTTCATCTGTTCATTAATGTATCCAAAATGTATAAAACGATCTCCATATAGAAGTAGGATTTCAGAAAATATTTTTTTAAATGAATGAATGACTTAAAAAATTAATGAATGAGTAATCCAGATAATATTCAACAACCATCTGTATTTTGGCACTCCATTAAAGCCCAAATGGGAGTTGACCCTAAAGCGATAGACATTATTAACCTTTTTTACATATAATAGAACAGAGTCTCAGAGTTAAATTAACTTTCTAAAGTTGTATAGCTAGTAAGCAGTACAGTCAAAATAAAATTCCTGGCCACCTGACTTCAGCTCTTAACTTTACCCCAGAAGCATTCACTGGTGCTTAAGATTTCAGATGAATATAAATTAATTTGGGGGAGGCTGCACCATTAACAATGATACAAAATATTTACACAAAATATTTCCAATGAAACTATCTTTAGAGAAATGAGAAAAGCATGGTCATATGTAACAGTTAAAATATAGTAGCTCATCCAGATAGTATTAACACAGTATTATTCAGAAAATATTACAATGTACAGAACATTAAATAAAAATGGAGAATTATATTAGCAACTCTCTATCAAAATCTGCTTGGAATTGCTAATGCCAAAAATCCCTAAGAATTGTCTTAAGCTTTTACTCTAAAAAATAAAACTATCTTTATCCACAATAACAAGGATACATTTTACTTTATTTTGAGATCTCTGATAGGAAGAACAAAGTGAGATAATGCTATTTTGACCCACCTCCTAGAGTAACAAAAATAAAAACAAAAATAAACAAATGGAACCTAATGAAACTGAACATTTATTCTTGCTTGCCAAACTAATTTCATCTGTTGGTTTTCTGTATATCTCAATATAGTGCCCCAAACAACTTCCAACATTTGGTAACTAGGTTTATTTGGATGATCTGTGCAAACAGTCTGGTGTTTCTTTCTGCTCACTGAAAGATGTGTGCCCTTTCTGAGCTTACGAGTAAAACCATGCTCTTGTTGCCAATTTCATAAAATCAAAGCAATAATACGTTTGTTAGGCCACTTTTTTTTTTTCCTACTCATATCACACTCAAGCCTCCCTTCTGTAGTAATTTTTAAATGTCTATTATATTTTTAATGTAAGTTCCATGAAGGCGGAGAGAGGGTCTACCTTATCTACTACCCAAAATATATCACAGTGCCTTTAAGACAACAAAGGCTGAGTAAATACTTAAAAAAAATTCAAAAAGGCAGTTTTGTGATATTTAATAGCATCTAAAATAGTTGCAAATATTTAATACAAATATTATTTCCCTATATGACTGTGGATATATTGAGGGAGTATTAAAATATGTCATTTTAGTATTTGGTACTTCTAGTAATTGTTTTTCCTATACATCAATGAAAATAAATATTTTCTATTTTCACTGACAGTTTAAATTTTTATAAAATGGAGCTCAAGAATTTTATGATTCATGCAATGTTTTTCCTATGTATCTGATACCCAATGCTTGAGTCTGACTGTCTGTCCTTTAACATTTAAGATGACTGAGTTTTGGATTCTGTCGGCATTGATCAATCAGTCTGTCCCCAGCCCATCATGGAGTATGTGACCTTCTGCTAAGTTTTTATGTTGGTCAAAGGTCTCCATGGTTCTTTAAGAGGCTGTCTTTTAACAAATATCATGTAATGCTTAGGCAAAGGAAAAATGTGATCTTAAATATATAGAAGTGTTATATTCAACAAAAGGGGATGAGGGTGAATAGCTAAAAGTAAGTTATGTGACAGTAACAAGTCAGGTCAATTGTTCACTTGAGTGACTCCAACAAGTTCTAAATATTTAATTACTTGGAACATACAGCTCACCTCAAAATGTTTTTTAATTTCCTTACTTAAAAAAGTATCCAATAGTATAGAGTAGAATAGAATAAAAACCTGGTAATTCTAAGAAAATGTGACTACAGTAGCTGAATTCTAATTCTCATATTTATTTTTAATTTGCTTAATTTTGAAAGACTCTCTGTCAATATAAAATTCCTCACACATGCATAGTAGGCAACAACTTGAACAAATGTTGGTGGAAACATGAGATTCCAAACCATTACTGCTCTAATGTGTGTGCGTGTGTGTGTGTTTTCCACGAAGAATAATACATTGAATGGCAGGGATCTAAACCAAGCATGCAAGCATGTAGGATAACTGAAGTAAATTCAATGTTTATTTCTTATGGATTGTGAGTCATTCAGTTTCCTTTGTTTAACCTTAGGTGATATAACTTTCCTTAGCATCAGTAGGGATTAAAATGTTTTGTACATGCCTCTAGGAAAACCTAGAAACTTAGATTTCTGAAAACAGTTCAAAATCTGAAGCGCAGAAAAATAAATGTACTTTATAAGTTTTTGCATTTCTGATCTTGTATGAAATACTGTAAGTACAAGAAGTCGTATTATTTTATAAAGTGTACTAAATTCATAGAAATTTGAAAACATATATGTGATACTATTATCACCAAGTTAGTCACTGTGCATAGCATTTGATTTGGAATTTAAATATTTTTTGGTTGAGCTATTTGGATCAGCTACTAAAAATAATAGTTGTAAAGAAGTATAGTCTACCCTCCTTATCCTAGGTTTCCCCATCCTTGGATTTAACCAACTTCAGATAAAAAAATGTTAGAAAATAAAGAACATTCCAGAAAGTCTCATAAAGAAAAACTTGTCCTGGAGAGTACTTATATAGCATTTACATTGTACTTACCACTATTTATATAGCATTTACATTGTACTATATAAGTAATCTAGTGATGATTTAAAGTATGTGGAGATATGAGTAGGTTATACGCAAATACTACACCATTTTATATAAGGGACTTGAGCATCTGTGGATTTTGGTATCCACAGGATGTCCTGGAACCAATCCGCTGGGGATACCGAGGGAAAACTGTATATGCCAGAACTGAAGGATGCTAGTATTTAGTGATCCTTTTTAACATTTCATTTCAATTTATGTGAAAAAAATCAGAAAAATAATTAACTGAGGTCTATTAATTAATGTATATCCAGTTAGACACATTAAAATAGCCTATAAGGAATAGAATTTTAACATTTCTTTCCAGCATTGAAAGTATATCCAATAATAATATCAAGATTTCAATAGATTGGTAATAGTATGCTAAGAAAACTGATGGAACCAAGTGAGCTTTTGGTTTCTCTTTTTAGGACAGGAAGAATTTAGGAACGACAAGGAAAAGACTTTGTCTTGTCTAGATTTAGAAACCAGCATAAAGAAAGTCCCCCAAAAAGGACTTTTTATTTATCTCAATAATTTTTCCCTTTACCTATCTTGAGTCCTGTTGCTACTTAGACTATCTTTTTGTTGGCCTTTTTCAATGTATATCGGATATTTGCCTCAGTCTCCTCTTTCAAAAGTTCATCAACGGTTTTTTCTTTTAAATTATTTCAACATACCAGTTTAAGCTTTCCCAAATATGCATGTTATTTATCTATGTATTATTCAATCTATGTATTTAATGCTATTATTTGCCAGGAATTATGCTGGGTTCTGGAGGCATTAAGAATAAAACATATTCCCTGACAAAAGTGCAATCAATGTCTCAAATGAGAACTCTGGGTATGAATTGAGAATTATAATGCAGTAAGTATTAGAAATGGCTATAAAGAATGATGGTATTACACAGTCCTATGCACATTACCACACTCCTTGGTTAAACTTCTGATATTGCCCTTAATTTACAGAAAGAGATAGTTTATTTTTACTCCACAAGATGAATTTCTTAAAACCTCAAGAAAACCATACCCATAATTGTGCTATCCAGCAATTTCTTTACCTCAGCTTATTTATCACTGGAACCTGACAAGGTTCATCTCTTCAGGTACATCTGTTTTGTTTTACTTGGATTTGTTCTTCTGATTCAGGTTATTCTCCTATGGTCATTTTTGCCCAAGCTAATCATTATGTTATGACCACCCTCAAAAGAGTTTTCATTATTTTGTTTAGAGTAATTACTTTTCTTCCATTTAATTTTTTAAATTAAGACTTTATTTTTAGAGAACTTTTAGGTTAACAGCAAAATTAAGGAGAAGGTACAGAGATTGTCCATATACCTCTTCCCACACATGCAGAGCCTCACCTATTACCTGTAACCCACACCAGAGTGGTAATTTTTTTATAATTGATGAACCTACATTGACACATCATAATCACCCAAAGTCTATAGTTTACATTAGGTTTCACTCTTGGTGCGTATATTCTACGGGTTTGTCATAGAATGTATGTCATACATACAACAAAGGTATGATGTGTATCAATCAATCATTAAAGTATCATACAGAGTATCTTCACTGACCTAAAAGTCCACTATGCTCCACTTTTATCTCCCCACTGTCCCAAAGTAAAATAAGGATATTTATTTTAATTATGTTTAGTTAGATGAAGAAAACAATAGCAAAGATCAATTAAAGTAAAAGCTGGTTCTTTGAAAAGATAAACAAAATTGATAAACCTTCAGCCAGACTCATCAAGAAAAAAGGAAGAGGGCTCAGATCAATAAAATTAGAAATTAAAAAGGAGAAGTTGCAACTGACACCACAGAAATACAAAGGATCGTAAGAGGCTACTACAAGAAACTATACGCCAATAAAATGAACAACCTAGAAGAAATGGACAAATTCTTAGAAAGGTACAACTTTCTAAGACTGAAGCAGGAAGAAGTAGAAAATGTGAATAGAAAAATCACAAGTACTGAAATAGAAACTGTGATTTAAAAAATTCTGACAAACAAAAGTCCAGGACCAGACTGCTTCACAGGCAAATTCTATCAAACATTTTGAGGAGAGTTAACACCTATTCTTCTGAAAATCTTCCAAAATATTGGAAGGAACATTCCCAAGCTCATTCTATGAGGCCACCATCACCCTAATACCAAAAACAACAAAGATATCACCAAAAAAGAAAATTAGAAGCCAATATCACTGATGAACAGATGCAAAAATCCTCAACAAAATATTAGTAAACCAAATTCAACAACACATTAAAAGGATCATACACCATGATTGATCAAGTGGGATTTATCCCAGGGATGCTAGGATTCTTCAGTATATGCAAATCAATCAATGTGATACACCGTATCAACAAATTAAGGAATAAAAACCATACGATCATCTCAATAGACGCAGAAAAAGCTTTTGACAAAACTCAACACCCATTTATGATAAAAACTCTCCAGATAGTGGGCATAGAGGGAACCTACCTCAACATAATAAAGACCATATACGACAAACCCACAGCAAACATCATTCTCAATGATGAAAAACTGAAAGCGTTTCCTCTAAGATCAGGAACAAGGCAAGGACGTCCACTCTCACCACTTTTATTCAACATAGCTTTGGAAGTCCTATCCATGGCAATGAGAAGAAAAAGAAATAAAAGGAATCCAAATTGGAAAAGAAGAAGTAAAACTGTCACTGTTTGCAGATGACATGATATTATACATAGAAAATCCAAAGATGCTACCAGAAAACTACTAGAGCTCATCAATGAATCTGGTAAAGTTGCAGGATTCAAAATTAACACACAGAAATCTCTTGCATTTCTATACACTAACAACAAAAGATCAGAAAGAGAAATTAAGGAAACAATTCCATTTACCATCATATCAAAGAGAATAAAATACCTAGGAATAAACCTACTTAAGGAAGAAAAATATCTGTACTCAGAAAACTATAAGATGCTGATGAAAGAAATCAAAGATGACACAAACAGATGGAAAGATATACCATGGTCTTGGATTGAAAAAATCAATATTGTGAAAATGACTATATTACCCAAAGCAATGTACAGATTCAATGTAATCCCTATCAAGCTACCAATGGCATTTTTCACAGAACTAGAACAAACAACTTTACAATTTGTATAGAAACACAAAAGACTCTGAATAGCCAAAGCAATCTTGAGAAAGAAGATCAGAGCTGGAGGAATCAGGTGCCCTGGTTTCAGACTATACTACAAAGCTGCAGTCATCAAAACAGTATGTCACTGCCACAAAAACAGAAATATACATCAATGGAATAGGATAGAAAGCCCAGAGATAAATCCATGCACCTATGGCCACCTAGTCTATAGCAAAGGAGGCAAGAATATACAATGGAGAAAACACAGTCTCTTCAATAAGTGGTGCTGGGAAAACTGGACAGCTACTTGTAAAAGAATGAAATTGGAACACTCCCTAATGCCATACACAAAAATAAACTCAAAATGGATTAAAGACCTAAATGTAAGGCCGGATACTATAAAACTCTTAGAGGAAAACATAGGCAGAACACTGTTTAACATAAATCACAGCAAGATCTTTTTCGATATACCACTTGGAGTAATGAAAATAAAAACAAACAAATTGGACCTAATTAAACTTAAAAGCTTTGGCACAGCAAAGGAAACCATAAACAAAGAGAAAAGACAACCCTCAGAATGGCAGAAAATATTTGCAATAAAGCAACTGACAAGGGATTAATCTTGAAAATACACAAACAGCTCATACAGCTCAATATCAAAAAAGCAAACAACCCAATCAAAAAATGGGTGGAAGATCTAAATAAACATTTCTCCAAGAAGACATACAGATGGCCAAAAAACACATGAAAAGATGCCCAACATCACTAATTATTAGAGAAATGCAAATCAAAACTACAATGAGGTATCACCTCACACCAGTCAGAATGGCCTTCATCAAAAATCTACAAACAATAAATGCTGGAGAGGGTGTGGAGAAAAGGGAACCCTCCTACACTGTTGGTGGGTATGTAAATTGGTATAGCCACTATGGAGAACAGTATGGGGGTGCTTTAAAAAACTAAAAATAGAGCTACCATATAATCCAGCAATCCTACTCCTGGATATATATCTGAAGAAAACCGTAATACAAAGAGATACATGCACCCCAATGTTCATTGCAGCACTATTTACAATAGCCAGGACATGGAAACAACCTAAATGTCCATCAACAAAGGAATGAATAACGAAGATGTGGTACATATATACAGTGGAATATTACTTAGTCATTAAAAGGAAGGAAATAATGCCATTTGCAGCAACGTGGATGGACCTAGAGATTGTCACACTGAGTGAAGTAAATCAGACAGAGCAAGACAAATATCATATGATATCCCTTCTATATGGAATCTAAAAAAAATGGTACAAATGAACTTATTTACAAAACAGAAATAGAGTCACAGATGTAGAAACAAACTTACCGTTACCAGGGTGGGAAAAGGGAGGGAGGGATAAATTGGGAGACTGGAATTGACATATACAAACTACTACATGTAAAATAGATAACTAATAAGGATCTACTATATAGCACAAAGAACTCTATTCAATGCTCTGTAATGACCTATATGAGAAAAGAATCTAAAAAAGAATGGATATATATATATATGTATCACTTTGCTATACAGCAGAAACTAACACAAGATTGTAAATCAACTATACTCCAATAAAAAAATAAAACTAAGTTAAATTAAATATGTAAATCAGTTTTTCATGGAATCAAACAAATCAATTACCCGTTCATAAGAATGAGATATATGTTCTATTAAAACATACTAAGTATTATTTTATCAAGTGCACTTCAGCATGCTTAAACCAGTCAGGATTCTGCAAGGATACACCCATGTGCAAAATGAGTGTCTATGTCTGTGTACACTCACAATAAATTCGAACTCCAAATAATGTTTTTTGGAAAAATCTTATCCCCTTGTGAAATTATAGGAAACCTTGAATAAACATTTCTAGGTGCTAGTAAATTATGTTTTGTTCAGAAAAAAAGATACTACTGTTAAAATAAATAAAAATGAAGCCATTAAGATGCCTTAGGGGGAGGAAGGACCAAACCTAAAATGAAACTCCTATCAGGAAAAAAAGTAATTTAGCTTCATGAACAGCTGCACCTCAGAGATTCAGGCATATGAGGGATTAAAATTAAAGTGGATGATTTAAATATGCTTTAGTAACTCTTATTATTAGAGCTTCTGTTTACTATACATCAAGGAACAATTAAGCATCCAGTTTACAGCAAAGTTTATAATTCTTGTTTAATGGATTTTGGTACCTCAGGCAAAACAATGCTGTGAAAATGACTAGAATGTGCCCTGCCTTTGTGTAATCAATAAAACCTCTCTAAAATTAGTTAGGTTCCAAAGACTCCTCAGCAGGTTTGGCAGTGCTGTGTCTATAAAATCCCAAGTAAACCATTTGTCATGATTTCCACACAAAAATTTCATTAGATGTCATCCCCATCTCAGCATTAAAGTCAGCTAAACAATCAAAGTAAAAGGTCACATTTTAACAGTATGTACTCAGACCAAAACATGCTTCAAAACCTTAACAGAATTACATCAAAATTCAGTTATAAAAAAGATCAAGAAACATATATATGTGCAAATTCAAGATAATAACAACATTCTATAGTGATAGATTTTAAAGAGAGAGATGAATCAATTACAAAAATTGGGAAAATACAGAAGAATAATGATACCTATTAGATGTATTTCTTAAAGGTATTAATCCTTTACTTATTATGAAATCTGATGTCTAGATTTTTTTAAAATAAAAGAATGGACAAAGTTCTGACTTTGGAATTAAATTTTGATTCCCACTAGAATTTCAAGAATCTGTCACATACATATTTCCGAGCAATGTCTTAAAAATTTCTTAATTCATTTAAGCTTTTTAAAAATTTAATCTTCTTTCACCAGTGTTAAAAGAATGTAGTATCTTTATTTATGTTGTCGTTTGAATATATGTATATATAGGTTTTTGATTGCATGGAAGCTTTCTCACTGTGTCCTCACTATTTTATAATTTATGTAACAAAAGCAATGCGGAATTCAACTTTTATACATATCAATGTTATGGAATTACTACATTTTTATAAATTTCCATTTTTAAACCTAAGGAAAACTACATGTATCCTTTAGAAAAATGTCGATTTTAACCCTCAGTGTATCTCATGAAAATTAATACCTAAATTAACCTACCACCTTTGTAGATATTCATGACTAATCACTCAACTGTTTCTCTTGACTATAATTATAATTACTAAGATTAATTTAGGATTTGTCTTAGCTTCGGCTTCTATAACAAATTACCACAGACTACATGGTCTGAACAGCAGAAATTTATCTCTCACAGTTTTGGAGAGTGGGAGTGCTAGATCAGGGTGCCAGCATGGTCAGCTTCCAGTGAGAGCCCTATTCCTGATTCTGTCCTCACTCAACCTTTCAAAAAGAGGGAGGATTCTTGTGCCTCTTCCTCTTTTTATGAGGGCATGAATCCCATCATGGGGGTTCCACCTTCATGACCTAATCTAATCCTAATTACCTTCCAAAGTCTCCACCTCCAAATATCACCTTGGGGATTAGAGTTTCTACATGTGAATTTTGCAGGGACACAAACATTCAATCCAAACTAGTGTCAAATAATTTGTTTAATCACTTATAATAATTTATTTTACCATCTATTTTATGATACACACACACACACACACACACATATGGGTGTGAATATGTGCTTGTTATCTGATGTAATTTTTGTAATTTTTCTGAATCCAATTGCTTACAAAATAAACAAATATATGACCATCTGTTTTGTATCTACTCGAGGTCTATCACAGAATTATTTTTATCATTCTTAACCAGAAATGAAGACAAATATATTGAATTACTATTACTCTGCTGAATGCTTTAGCATCGCTATGTACATGATAAATTTAAATGATTTATTGAATACTCACTATTATAAGAATTTTATATGGATTGCAACATTTAACACTCACAACAATCCTGTTTTAGGTTCTATTAGCTGTCTTATTTTACAGATAAAGAAACTGAAGCACAGAAGATTATAAGCAATTTGCCCAAGAAACCACAGCCAGTAAGTAGTCAAATCCAAGATGCAAACCTGACCATTCTGACCCCAGTGTTTATGATCTATCTCATGATATTCTGCCTTGTGATATCCTAACCCACCTCACTACATCCTGAGAACTACAAAAGTCATGAACATGTAAACTGCTAGCAAAGGTGAAACAATATGATATTAGCTCACAGACCCCTGTGGCCTGCGTCACTGCAGGCTGAAAACCATTTCCAGAACTGTGTTTCTTTTTTCTACTTTTTCCTTCCCTCAGACTCCTTCCATTTTCTGCTATTTTCAAAACTCCACAGATACTGGAAAGACTCTTACTTTATATGTGATTATAGTTTAATAAAATAAACGTGGAGAGAGTGCAATTCACCTTTACACTTTTTCGATGACTAGTTTAGGATTAAACTTACCATTTAAACAAAATTGAGGATAATATATTAGAAGTTTTAGGATTGCAAATAAGGATTAGTTGTGATTTCATAATATAAAACCAGAAATTGTATTTCAAGTTAAGTACCATTATTTATCTGATTCCATGCATAAAATGCATAAGGAACATCCTATTACTCATCAAGGTATTAGCCTACTTGTATTTTCAATTTGTTCTTTTATTATTAAAAAGACCAAGAAATGCATTTGAAATTTTAAAAAGTAATTTTCAATTATGTAAACAGTGGGATTAGTGCTCTCATTTTCCATTGTTTCTCCCAGTGTGCCTACTTGTTCTGAAGAGGCTATAATATTAAAAATCACATATCTCAGAGTTCTTATTGGCAAATTGCTTTAAACCAATGAGAGGCACTCATGTGAGATTTTGATGGTCTAGTAGCCTTCTCCTTAGCTGTTTTCTGTCCACAAATACACTGGTGGAGACCTAGGATCTTAGGGAACAAAATTCCAGGGGCTAGACGCTAGCAGGAGGGGGACAGGCCAAGAGGCAGTTGTAATGAGAGCCTTGTGAGTCTCTTTAGTCCCCTCCCCCATAGCAGAGTCAGAAGCAGCAGCTCCTCCATCAGGCACTGTCATGACATCTTGGAGTCATTCTTGGAGATCTCACTTAGAGCTAACTTCTCTCTTCAGCAATTAATTCCCAAACTTAAATAATTTTCTGTTTAAAATATCAAGAAAACCTTTTTCTGCAATGGAATCCTAAAGATGCCAAATGATAAACAATGGTCCAATGTTCATGCTAACATAGAATAAAAACCTTTTTAACATAGAAATACATGCCATAAAATATATATAATGGGTTATATAGTGTTCATTTTGTTTTCTACCTCAGACCTTTAAGCCATGAAATAGATAATTTATAGAACAGCCTATTATTTGGATTAAATTTTTAAAATACTTTAGAAGTAGTATTTTCAAAATAAAATTCCATTCGAAATTAATTAGTGCAGCTACTTGAACAATTTGAATATATACCTGCTTAAATAGTTGGCATTATTAACTAGCACAATTTCTTCTAACAAAATAAATGTATAATCTTCAAATTGAATTTCCTTTCAGGTCTTGTTCAAAACAAATATTCACATTTCATTGATACTTGTCAAATGACAGATTAATTTCAATCACAACAAAACATTTATGTTTCTTAGGAAATCACCAAGAATAAACAAGATACTCTTAATATCCATGTTCAATGGTAAGTTGGCATACTCAGATAGTGTAACATATTACTGCCAGCATCTAAAATTTATCCTGCTATTGTGTAATTTACTCATATCCCAAATGACTGGATGTTGGAATACCACAAATAAATATGTCAGTATGTGTAGAAGTCTATCTTTCTGGAGCATGCTTAGAAAGTTTATTAAGAATTTTGTGCTGTTTCCAATAAAATGTCAGCCACGAACATTTATTTATTGGGATTTCTGAACACTAAGAATATATTCAATAGGTTCTTTTCCTGGCATTTTGTGGGTCCTTTCATAACAAAAAAAGTGTGGTAAAACATATATGTGCACATAAAAAAATGTAAATATGACCTAATTATGGTCAATAAGAAATTCCTTTTGGTAATAAAGTAGAATCTTATATTTCCCATCCTCCCATTTTTTTTCACCCCCATCCACTTGTTCCTCACCAGCCCATAATGGTATGCAATGAAGTGTGCTATCACGAGTTCCTCTAAATGGTTTGGTTTTTCACTTCACTGAAAAACTGAAAAAACAATCCTTCTGAAAACAGAAACATAAGACAATAAAAGGAAATACAAAGTATATACTTCAAGAAGGAAGAAATAAAATTGTCTTTGTTCTCAGGTGGCATGATTATCTATGTGTAAAATTCCAAAGAATCAACAAGAGCAATCAAAAAAATTTTTTTTAGTAACTAATAAATGATTACAGAAAGGTGACAGGATACAGGGGCATTGTGCCTGTGTCTATTGCTTTCCTATATACCAGCAATCAACAATTTTAAATTTAAAATTAAAAACATCATACCATTTACAATAGAACCAAAGCAAACCAAACCAAAACCAAAAATCCCAAAAAGATGTATAATGCAGAAAACTATAAAACTCAATGAAAGAAATCAAATAAAATTTAAATAAGTGGAAAAACATACCACGTTCTTGGACCAGAAGATACAACATAGTAAAGATGTCAATTTCCCCCAATAAAGGTGACATTAACAGAACCACAACAAAAAACCTTAACATAATCATTTTTTTTCTACTGGATAGAAAATTAGCCATCTTAGACTTTTTCAATCATAGTACTTCTTTTAGACACTTTATTTTTGTATTTAGAAATGTGGTTTATATTTTCTCTACAGGACAAGGAGGAATTCTATGTGTGTGTGTACGTGTTGTGTGTGTGTGTGTGTGTGTTCATATATAGCTCTCTAACATAAAACCTTAGGTAGAAAAAAATTTCTCTCTTTAACCTATGGTGGGACTTTTCTTATTAGTCTAAGAAAAACTTTTGAACACTAATTTAATTTTCTTTTTAACACTGTCCATCATTCCATACATGCAACCTTACTTTCTGCAGGATTATTTATTGCTGCTCTAACTTTTCTCCTTATGCAGATAAATGGCATAAGTTTCCCCCACTCCCTGTCCTGGGGTCTTCATATGCAGTGTCTATGGCAGCTGTGACTTCTTCAGTTAACTGAAGAGACTCGAAGAAGAGGGAAAGTGCAGCAAGCCCTTAGTGTGGTCATAATACAAAGACTATGATAAGGATATTTTAGAGAGCATATTTATTTTAAGTCAAGCTTCCAGGTTCAATCTCAACAGTGTCAGACACTTTTAACAATAAAGAATATCTTGACATTTTCTTCTTGGGTACATAGTGTCATCTGTCATCATGGGAATCTAGTGATTTCAAAAGTAGGTGCTGCAAAGCAGAGGCTGAAATGTTCTGTCTCAAACAAATCTCAGTGAAAAGAAGTAAAGATCAAGTAGTTACAAACTAAAATGAAATCCTCTTGTAATATTTAAGATAAATGGAGATATGTTGACTAAGAGTGTATGAAGTTGATTTGTTAGTAGAAATAAATAGCATACTAGTAAACTATATGCTTTGTAGAGTCTCTTTCAATCTCAGATAATAATTGTCTGGTCTATAAATTCAAATGAATATGGATAATTTTGAGATGGATATTTTAAACCTAGAAGATAGCATTCCTGCCTATTTAATTCATTTTCAGAAAGACTATGCATAGTATTATTGTATTTGTAGTTCACTACTTATTTTTTGGATGAATATGGGAAGATTACATAATTGCTAGTGCTTCAATTTCATTACCCATAGATTGGGTATAACCATGTTAGCCTCAAATTATTTGAACAAAATTGAATGAGATAATCCATTATAAGGAATTTAGAAAGTACATGTTATATAAATACTCAATAAATTTGAGTTATTATAAATCAAAATATATTACCCATAATAATTACAGTGGAATAGTTTATATGTTAAAATTTTTCAATTGGTAATTGGCAAAATCTCATATGGTGTGACTCCTTGTGTTGAATTTCAGTGGTTATTGCCATATATCACCTTCAGGTCTAAGTTTCCAAAATATACAACCTTTCTATGATTTTATATATATATATATAAAAATATATATAAATAAATATATAAATAAATAAATAAATAAATAAATATATATATCAATAAAGTCTGGGGTTTCAGAAGATGGAAGCAATAAAACAGGACTCAAGCATCCCATTCTTCCAATATTTTTCTCCCTAGTGTTGCTATACAAAGAAATCATATAAGATTCTAAATTTAGCAGATTAAGAGCTGAGGTTACAGGTTCACACGCCATGAACAGAGAATCACTAATAAAAGAAAGATAAAAAGAAAGGAATTCCATTCAGGTAATAGATATGAAGCTGAGTAAAACTGTCCCTCAAGCACAGGTAGAGCAGTGGAGTTTGCACATGATTCCTTGAGTGCTCTGTGGAAGAGCAGCTGGGCTACATTCTCATTCTCTCTGAAGCTCTGCTTCCAGGCTAGTGCCATATGGATTGTGTATTAGGTATGGTTTTGTCTGGAACACTGCCAGCTGTCATTGCCCAGAAAATTCATGAGTCTTTATTGTAGAATTCTGTGGATAGAATTCTTTAAGGAACTGAGATGATTTTTTAAATTATTTCTGAATAAACAAATATGTAATAGGAATACATTGGTGCCAGCAGACCAGTTTTTGTTATTTGTTTGGTTTAGTTTAGTGTGTTCAACCACCCTATTTTGGGAATTGTATAGTAAGTATTTAATAGGACTGCATTCCATTGATAATTGAAAAATATTCCAGATTAGCAACATCAGTTGCAAAAGACATACGTGTTCATAGTCTGGAAAGTGATAGAGCCAAATGGCATTGATTCTGGTGTGTTGTACAATAGCCCACAACGATCTGTTAAGGACCTGATGCAGAGATCAATACATGACTTGCCTGGGGCAGTCCAAGGCTTTCCCTCCATTTAGACATGGGGTGGCTAGATTGCTGATGTTATTAAAGAATAATCAAAGTCTTTTTGGAAGCTTTATTTTATAACATAGTGTGCAAAGAGTTTCCTTCAAAGAATTTTTGCTGATCAACTTTGTTTTTTAGTTTGTTGTTTCAGCTCTTGCAATTCTATTATAAACAGTTCTAGGGTTGTGTCCTTTGAGACTCCCAGCTGAGTCTAATAATGGGCATGTGCTGACTGGTTTAAAATCTAGCAGTAGTAAATGTGACAGTTCTTAAAACATCAATAAATATTTATGACATATTATTTCAATGCAGTTAGAAAAGTGTGCTATGACCTTTCCTTTGAAAAGCTGCTTATTGGTTGCTTTAAACAACTTTTATAGATTTTGAGATTGTTTCAAACGTATCTATGTTTGTTGATGGAAAATTTTCTTCATGACTGCGCATAAAACTATCAATTCTCTATTTCAATTCCAAAATAAGTTTTTGACTCCTAAAAATTGATCAGCTAAAATAATTTTATGTTTACCATTGTGACAACCTGAAACATAAATAGTTTTTCATCAATTAAAAAACTTCTCATAAAACAGAATTATTTTGTTCTAAATAAAAGAAAAAATAAAAGCTTAATGTAAGTGGGTAAAAGTGGTGCACACTTCATGGTATGATGTGAGAGCTTAATGAGTTTTATTTTGCCCTCTGCTCTAAGTGGGGGTTAGTAACATGACTCTTAAGAGTGTAGCATATGATAACTCTTGAAGTCCCTTCCCTAATTATCTGTTCTTTAAGACACTTTCTCTCCTGTTGCTACTTCCAGTGTTTAAATCATGAGATCTAGATCAAGTCATCATGTAAAAATAAGTGTTTGTGAGAAAAGATAGTGTTGTGGTACATAGGCAAAATAAATTGGTAGAAGACACATTGGTTAACTTAACATGTAATACAAAAAAGTAAATCAGCAGTTTGTGTGTTAATAAATGATAATCAAAGGAAAAATGAAGCTGCCCACTGTGTAGAAAATTATGTCGTGAGTGAATCACCTGTTTAATATTTATTATACCTTCAATGTTCATTAACAATACTATAACCCTAGAGTTAAGAAATTGTAACATAAGTACACAGAAAGCATGTTTTCTTTCTGGTGGAGGGCAGGCACAGATAAATAGGTAACTAGCTAAATCATCTTTTTTTTTTCTTCCTTCCCTTTCTTCTTTTCTTCATTCTTCCTTCCTTTCCTCCCTCTCTCTCTTCCTTCCTTCCTTTCTTCCTTCCTCCCTCCCTCCCTTCCTTCCTTCCTTCCTTCCTTCCTCTCTCTCTTTCTTTTACTTTCACTACACATTAATGATCCTCATAGTATATTTAAAAATTTTATATCTGAACAACAACAACAAATCCAATTGTAGCAATTTGGATGGCAATCAAAAGCAGAGATAATGAAGGTCCTTCTCCTTACCATTCATGATTCCAAGCGATTATATTTGAACCAAGTTACCTGTAAGGTAGTATATTTTTCTTTTCCATGTTTGTTTATTTCTGTCACATTTCTGGATCTCTCTTCACAGACTTATTTTATAGTTTGGGGTACCCTATTGATCTCAGTGAAAAGTTATGTAGATCATGAAATTACTGTATGAAGTGTTTTATTCAAAACGTCAAAGACCATTAAGCACAGGCCATGGATATGGCAATTTCAACATTAACTTACTACTCCAAATCTAGTCAGGTTGATAGTGAATAAAACTTGTTATCTTGGGGGAATAACTAGTAAGAAATTAATTGGTGATATTTACCCTGTTCCTAGTGACAGACAGCAGAAAGCTAAAGAACATTTTGTGAAGACCCAAAGAGATAAAAAGATACAAGACAATTGACAAAAATGTCTGCCTCACGTAAGTCAAAAGTTAAATGGGCATGGAAATATGTTGACTTTTATCAGGGAATGCTAACTCAAATTTTGGGTAGAATTTGAATGCATAAATATATGTAATTATATATAATATTTATTATATAATTATGAATACATAAATATATAATTATATTACATATAATTATATAAAGGTATATAAATATATATAGATTCAAATATATATTCAAATAATTTAGTCACTGGAAAATAAAATGCTGTAAATATTGCAAAAGATATAAAATACTACCTGCCGGGTTGCTAGATTCAGGAACTGGATTTTTTATATTAATATTATTGACTTAGTAAGGTTGGGATTATTTATAAAGTAATTATTTATTTTGGGATGTCAAAGCAAAATTGCATTAGACAGAGATAAACAGACATGAAAAACGTTATTCAAGGCTATTGAAACAGAGGAGAGATGTCAGAACTCAGCCTGAGCTCTACTCCACTGAAACAAAAGACAGTAGTTTTTTGGGGGCTGGAGGGAGGAGGAGACCTCAGACCAGTGCTTGCTGACTGACTTTTTCCAAAGGAAAAACAAAATTTCTATTACCTTCATGACAGCAGGTAAGTTTACAATTTGGAGCAAGGTGTCCACTGAAGTTAAGCTCCTACTTTCCCACAGAAACTGGGACAGAGGGGGCACTACCCTTCTTGATGATTATATTTCAAAGGAATGGCTTCTGGGTCCTTGAGAAAGACAGTGCTGGGATGTAAAACTAACAAGAGACTTCTTTTTTTTTTTTTTGCGGTACGCGGGCCTCTCACTGTTGTGGCCTCTCCCGTTGCGGAGCACAGGCTCCGGACGCGCAGGCTCAGCGGCCAAGGCTCACGGGCCCAGCTGCTCCGTGGCATGTGGGATCTTCCCGGACCGGGACACGAACCCACGTCCCCTGCATCGGCAGGCGGACTCTCAACCACTGCGCCACCAGGGAAGCCCAAGACTTCTTAAAAACTTACATCTCAAGAGGACAGGGAAAAAGTTTATAGTTACAAGTTTTCCAAAGTATCAATAAATGCTCTAAGAAAAGGGAGGTCAGGAGACTAGTATCAGGAAGAAATTTGTCTTATATTTAGTCAAACTGAGGGCAGTACTAAGGCAACCGTAGTCAGTGGTTTGGTTAAGGAACAGAATTTTCTGTTTAGGCAAATATAGTAATTGATTTAGTATGCAGACTATCCACTGAAAATTAAAATTTCAATACAAATATTATAGAGTAAAATTTCTAATACATAATTTAATATATGGGCTAAAGTATTTAGAAGAGTCTTTGGAGTTTTTCATGGTCTTGGAGTTATAAAGTAACACAAACAGCAAAATGTTGCTAAGTACTGTGTGATATCTAACCTTGATACTACCAAATCATAGAACTGCCAGCTTTCCAGTGAAAGGAATTATTCAAATGTAATTTGTGCCTATAATATATATAGTGTAAATGCGAAGAATCATGAATGCTTATTAGAATGAAAGTCCATTCTTCTAAGCTATAATTTTGGGAAGAGATAATCCTGTTTTATATATTATATGTATAATTATATATACTATTATATATAATAATAGTATAATTATTATATAATAATTATATAATAATAGTATAATTATATACACTATTATATAAAGCATGCCACATATTATGCTGCAACAAAATACATATTAAATCTGTGGATATGATACTTTGGAAGCAGAAAGAAGAGCAAAAGTATCAAAGAAGGTACTCTTTTTATTGTGATGTGATAGAATTGTTAACAGTAATCAGTTTCTCTGAGCTAAATTCCTATTCTTTCCATAAATTGTTGAGTTGAAAGGTCTTTAAAAATAACTTTTCTTAGACTTCCTTCTATGTTACCTAGTTTGGAGGGACAGCTCTGTTTAGGAAACTTCAAATTCAAGACACACTACTTTCACCTTCCTGATGATATTAGGGGCTTGTTAACAGAAATATTGGCAATTTAAATTTAAGGTTATATCACTAAGGTTCTGTGTGTTCTCTCTTCAATTACTGATAATATAGGATATAGTGAATCAAATAATTTTGTAAAAGGCATTTCTGAACTAAATAGAGGAGCTGAAATGAAGCTCTCCGAAACTTGCCTGCCCACGTTCACAGCTTGATCAAATTGAAAGTATGAAAGGGTCTTTAAAAAGCAAAAGACTTCTGGTTTCTGCCTGGAATGTAAAATCACAAACTTTAAACCCAACAGAGAGCTGATGTCACAGAGCAACAAGCTAACCTGAAATTTAAGGAAAAACAAGTGCTTACAGGGTAAAGAGACTATGAATACTTGCTTATCTGGTGTAGATGTCTCTGGAGACAAGAAGAATTGAACAGAAATTGTTAAGGAACAGATAAAGGACAAATATGGGCTAACAAGAAAATGTAGAAGCTCTGGGGGTTGTAGATACAAGGGGATCTTTCATATAGTTTGCAGGCCTCTCTCCACAAATCAGACAAAGCCTTTATTAAAACAGCACTGTGAAACGTGAGAAAGATTCCCTTGTTGTGAAGGCCTGGGAAACAGAATCTGCCCAGATCCATTCCTTCAATCTCTCTTATTGAACAAAAACCTTAAACTACTAGGAGAGGACAGGAAACATTGCTGCCTTTAGGCAATGGTGAAAATCCATTGCAGTTAAGGAAAAGGAGAAGAAAAAAAACTGTCTACTACTAGACAGGGCAGGAATACGTGCTTGGCCCATAACTAAGCTGGGAAGGAGAAAGACTTCTAAGAATCCCCTACAAGAACACAGTAACTGCCTAAGACAGAGGCTGAATCACAACATGAGAACTCTTTCCACAGTCACCACAAAGCTAATAAATATTGAGAATAAAGTAACAGTGAAATATTGGTGGAAGACAATAGAGGCCCATTTTGAGGCCCATCAGAACAAACTGAGGGTTAAACAAAGACAGCAGTGGTAACCTTATCCATTTCAGGGATAAGAAAATTGAAGTCCACAGTGGAAAGTGACTTGCTCAAATTGCAAATGGGTTTGACATTCTTTGAATAATAAGTGATTAAACTATAATTATTATTCAAATTGTTAGAAACAGCAGACAAGGACAACATATACAAATATTTGGTAGCAACAGAAAGCACTAGAAAGATACTTTAGAGATAGAATGTGATGTAACATTATACTTTCCATTTTGGAGAAGTAAAAACTGGAAGAATATAAGAATCGTATGTGAAGTATCAATATTACACTAAGAGTTAGAGTGTGGATTCTACAATGTAGAAAAAATTTGACAAAAGAACCAGAGTTCATCCCTCACTGGCCTTCCTCAACTTTGGTCACTCCCTTTTATCTAGCTGTTAATATATTTAAATTTTGTTATATTAATATAATCTCAAAATTATGCTATTTTAGAGCTGTTAGAAAGCTTTAACTATAAATTTAGGCCAATGTATTAGTCAGAGCTCTCCAGAAAAATAGAACAAATAGGATACATTCAGATCCCCAAGGTATTGGGTGAAGCCAATTCACATTGGAGAGGGCAATTTGCATTACTCAGTCTGCTGATTCAAATGCTAATCTCATCCAGAAACATCCTCACAGACAAACCCAGAAAAAATTGTTTAGCCAAATATCTGGGCACCCTGTGTCTTGGTCAAGCTGACACATAAAGTTGCCATCATAAGTTCACTCCTTGTAAACTTGGTACTCATATGCGTCTCCTTAAACCGTAATTAATCTCCAAATAAAGACAATAACACAGTCATAACTCTGCCTCACGTGATACAATTGTGTACAAACAAACCCCTTCCCCAGAAGAGGACGTAAAGTCCTTGAGTGATGTTTACTCTTTTCCTTGATATCCCATACCTCAAATAATATAATATAAAATTAACAATACTTTTAATACTATAATATAAATTCAATACATCTTATTTTACATAAGAGAATAAAGGAGGAAAGAAAACAAAGATATTTGCTCATACACATATTCATAGAAAATAAGGAGAAAATACTCATGACACTTACAGTCCTCATTTCTGTAACTGGTCATGTGATTATAGTGGGTATTTATGACTACTTTATTCCACTACCCATTCTGTGTTCCCTTTACCTTCAGCAGGCACCTCAGCTGGTCATGGTTTTTTACCTGACAGGGTGACTCCAAACTTCATTTTTGAGGGGTCTGTGACATTAGTAGTCTTGCCTAGATTAGGTTGATGTAGTTTTGTACTGACCTTAATTATAGGGCATGATAATACTAAAAGTCGCTCTAAGGAATCTCCTGTAGTCCAGACTATTATCTTACCTTCATTGTGGAGTAGTAGTTCAATTTCCCCTTGGTAGACAGGATTAATCACTCAACCAGCATAAAAACTCCCTTCTTTGCCTGTTGAGTCAGAGACATGAGGACCCCAAATTAGCTGGGTGGCAGTCTTAACTTCCAGTTCTATGGAATCATTGTCTCCAGATGGAAGTATCCCTCCCTCTTGAACTAAGACCTCAGTCCAGCAAAGCATAAGGAGATGGGAATGGGAAGCAAAAATCTTGCTCGTTGTTAATTAAGAGTAATAGTGAGTGGTGATAATCCTTCCACTCCTTGATTCCTGGACCTGTGCATCTTGGCTATGGGAGAAACAGGACCATATATTGGATGCTGTTTCAGAGTATACACAGCCTTCTTGAGAAGCTTGCTCAAGCCCTGCAAGTTATTGCCACCTAGCTGGTATTGTAACTGAATCTTCAAAAGGCTATTCCACTGCTCTTATCAAGCCAGTCATTTCAGGATAGTGGAGAACATAGTAAGACTAGTGAATTCCATGTGTATGGGCCCACCGATGCAATTCTTTTGCTGTGAAGTGAATTCCTTAATCAGAAACAATGCTATGTAGAACACCGTAATGATGGATAAGGCATTCTCTAGGTCCATGGGTGACAGTTTTGGCAGCAGCATTGCATGCAGGGAAGCCAAATCCATATCCAGAGTGTATTTATTCCAGTAAGAACAAAATTCTACCACTTCCATGATGGAATTGGTCAAATTTAATCAACCTGCTATCAGGTACCTGGCTGATCACCCTGGGGAAGAATGCCATATACTCCGTACTCAGAACAGTGCCAGAAACTCAGTAGTGGTCTCTGTTTCTGACAGATTGGACATTCAGCATTAGCTGTAGCCAGATTAGCCTTGATGAGATTAGCCTTGGAAGTCCATATTGCTGAGTCCACATATAACCTCCACCCCTGCCACTATGGCCCTTTGTTCATGAGCCCTTTGGGCAATGACAGGGGTGGCTAGGGAAAGAAGCTGACTGATATCCACCAAAGAGGTCATCCTATCTACTTGATTATTAAAATCCTCCTCTGCTGAGGTCAACCTTTGGTGACCATTCACATGGGATACAAACATGTTCATGTTTTTTTCCCATTCAGAGAGAGGTCTATAAACATACTTCTCCATATTCCTTTTCACCAATTGTCCAATCATGTCCCATTCAAGTCCCTGACCATTCAACCAAACCATGCATCTCAGCCTATGAATCAAGCACTGAGTTAGCCCGACCTGGTATTCACAAGTTGTAGTTGTCTTTGTTTTTTGTCTTGCTTTCTTCATCTGTAAGAATAGTTTATAGTCTTTCTCCCTTTCTGAATTTTGTTTCTTGGCTTCTAAATATGGTTTCAATTTATCCATTTTAATAACGTTTATATTACTGCTTCATGATGCTACTTATAGTTTTCATCACCAAATGATAATAGCAGAATGATTTTGAAGAACATTCCTTTATTCCATACTGTTTGGGCAAAGTGTCAATGTGAGCTCTTAGAAGTGAAAACTTTTCATACTAAGAGTTTGCTTTGTTGTGCAGATATGTTTTTAGGGTATATAATATTTCTAAATGTATTTTTATTATTTAAGTACTACAACTCACATTATAAAGGAGAAAGAAGAATGAAGAAGGAGAGTGAGGAGGATGAGGGAATGGAAAGGGAAGGCAGGATGAGAAAGGAAGAGGAGGGGAGAGACTGCAGTAGAAGGAAGATAAGTTGGTCTTCACTCAGTTTTATGTAATTGCAAAGTTCCCTCAAATTGAGGCTCTGTATGTCCGAGTGAGATAACTTAGCAAGAAAATTTAGCATACTGTTCCATTGGAAATATTGTCTTTTTAAAATTACTACCTGATACTGGGTTTTACATGTGTCACAATAAATTATGCTTTATATGATGGGGTGAACAATTACCAGAAAGTTAATTCATGTTTTAGGGATTTTTCTAAAGTATAATATTAAAAAAGAAAGGAGAAGATATTTTAAAATAAGCATTTCAGTAAACATGTATTCAACTATTTCTTCTGCTAGTACAGGGAAATATTAGTTTTTTCTATCTTCCATAGTCACAAGAAATTAAATTTTTGAAAATGATTAAAGTGTATATTGTAAAAATTATATTGATATATGTTCCAAGATACTGCTGTGCCACGAGTTCAGTGGATAAGGGGGAAAAAAGGAATTTTATAAATAGTTACCTTGAACAGTATTTTAATTTCTAGTGACTTTGCAGTTAAGGGCTGACACCAGCAAATGTAGGACCATTTTATTTAAACATAGGTGAAAAATTGTAAAAGAACTAGTTGATTTGATAAATTGATCATAATGACAAATTACTCAAAATGACAATTTGATCAAAAGTAAACACTTCTAGGTACAGGCTTCCAATTATTTATAATTTTTGTATCACAGGGGTAATTTTGCAAATTGCATGCAACTTGAAGAATTTTTCATCCTTTTATCAGAATTTTTTTGGTAAACTCTGGGAGAGGGGCTTTTAAACTCTGTATGTTTCTTAGCATTTGGTTCATTTTTCTATATCTAAACTTGTCACTGAGATTGAACATGCTTCTTTCTATAGCTTCAATCTTGAAAGCAAAAATTGTTTTAAATTGTAGCAATATAATGAAATAGTGTAAGGAATTATACTTAAAATGGTACTCGAAAAAGCTCCTTAACTGTAGGACAAAAATGCATAGAAATGCTAAATTTTTAAATAGGTAATATTATCATAGTTAATGGAATATAAATTTTATCTTAAAAATAAAGAGACTTAAAAAAATGTAATTTTTTTCTTAAATAGTTTTTATATTTTAAATGACCCTGGGAACTAATGCATGGAAAATAATATTTGAAGAACAATTTCCAAACAATTTTTGTCAGTTAATTTGTTTTCAGGCAGTTCTCTAAGCGAGAGAAATAAAATATTAAAAATCTACATAAAAACAGTAGAGGAAATATAATTCACTGACTATTAAACAGAATCAGTAAGAAAAGGAGACAAAATGCTTAACCATTGCAAAACCACACATAAGGTAGATAAAATTAATATGTGAAAATAATCAGTGACAGGAAATATATTTATAATTTCAGGCAGTTTGTCTTTGACCTTGTATTGACTAGACTCAAATGAACTTTGCTGCTTCTTTGGAAATATCAGGATCCTATTATTATCCATAAAAAAGAAAGTTGCCAAATTTTGATATGTGAACATAAAGCAAAACATATCCTTTATTTATGACTTACGAGTTATTGTATACATTTTAAGACATCTTGATCTGATAAAATTAAATCCTTGAAAATACATTATGTCTTCTGATCCCAATGATTAAGCTTATCTCACATTGATTCTTCAATTATTTTGCCTGGTAGCAAAATGTCAGAAGCTCCCATTATATATCTTTGTGTATTTCATTCTTTATAGTTTTTGGTTGTTGACAACACATGATAGAGCATGCTCAAAATAAACAAAAGACACACTAACATTTTCAAAGAATGCTCATTTATTAAATGTTATTAAATTTCTCTGTTTTATAGAAACTGAAGTGATTAGTTGATATTAGAAAGTTTTATGGAAAAATGGGCTTCCTTTTAAATATTAGAATCATTTTTAAATATCTCTATTTAAATGAGGTTCAGAAATTAACTGTTGATTAATGAGACTTATCTCCTATTCATAAAAAAAATATTACTTGGAATACAGACATGAACCTCCTTTATTTTTGTAACAATAATCTACTTTTGTATAACTCATCCAAGTCATTCCAAAATATCCACTCAGGATACATGACACACAGAAAGGCAGATTTCTTTTGTGTGTGTGTGTGTGCATATGTGCGCGTGTGTGTGTTTTCCTTTTGATTTACTCTGATAAGCCAAAACAACAATAACCTATAACTAGTCTAAGGAACCTTAAGGGAAATGGGAATGTATCTGGTCAGTGAGTCCTGGCATAATGTTCCTATATTTTATAGAGAGAATGTTTTTACCTCCTTAGAGTCTAGCTAATTCCTCCTTTTCCTTCAAATTTTGCTCATGAAAATGATATGTAAATTTATGGAGATCAGAAAACTCTTCTTTCTTAAGTAGATTCCTCTTGCAATCAATTTGTGACTATTGTCTTTGGGTTTTTGTAAGAGTCTATTTTGAAAAACTCTGGAAAGACAAAGCTCAATGATCTCTCCTTTCTCTTTGTTGACGTCTACCCTCATTGAGCCTCAGATGCAGGGCTCTAAGGAAGCAGAACTTACCCCACCCCCCCAAAAAAAAAGTGAAAAGAAAAATTATATAAATTACTATTTTAAAGTATAAACTGTCTTAGTCTGTTTGGGCTAGTATTACAAACTGGATGGCTTATAACCAACAATAATTTATATTTCACTGTTCTGGAGGCTGGGAAGTTCAAGATCAAAGCGCCAGCACATTCAATGTCAGGTGAGAGCCCACTTCCTGGTGGGCACCTTCTTGTGTCCTCACATGGCAGAAGGGGTGAGCTAGCTCTCTGAAATCTCATTCATAAGGGCACTAATCCCAATCATGAAGGTTCTGCCCTCATGACCTAATTAACATAACAAAGTCTCCACCTCCTAATACCATCACTTTGGTGGTTAGTATTTCAACATAAATTAATTTGTAGGGAGACACAAGCATTCAGGTCATAGAATAAACCTATTTCACATCACAAAGAGACCTACCAATATTAGATCCAATAAGTGGGGTTATCATCTTGGCAGGAATAGTTACCTTTTAAAGGAATGACATAAGTTCCTGATTCTCTTCCTTGTTAAAAACCCAAACTATGACTGTACTTTAAAGACTAGGGTATAAGAGTCTTTAAAGGACTGAAAAATTTCCACTGTTAGCACCACCTTCCTCAACTTCTCTGGAACTTGAGAAGTTGTTTCTTTGTTGTTTCCCAGCTGTTTCTTTCCTCCTACATGGATAAAGATGAATTTCCCAAGGGCTGTGAACTGGAATAATAATTTCACCCACTCCTAAGACACTTTTGACCAACTATTTCTCAAAATACCAATTAAGGCTCTTGTTAATGCCACCTTTCTGTAAGGAAGAAACTTTGTTCACAACTTCTAACACAGTGATATTGACAGAGAAGGCTCAACTGTTTGAGTTTCTCTCAAAAAGACTTCCTTCCACACTAAAATGCATCTTGCAGCTTAAGTACAAGTAATTTATTGACATTCCCACCAACTAAATAAATTTGTTAGAACTATCACCAGGATTACCTATTTCTTGAAGAAAACAATATACATTGCAATTTAAAAATAATATTGTAAAAGCATGGGTTTAGATAACTTAATTTTGGGATCATTTAAAAATATCAATTCCCCTTAAATCATGATTTTCTGATATTGTAGGGCAAGCTTTGGTGTTAAGAATACAAATACACATACTCAACCTTGATCCTTGATGACTGGTATAACTTTGTTTATATTTCAGTCAATATGGGGTGATTTGTGGTCATGCTAATTATGTTATATGAAAGCAGGAGCATTAATTGGGTAGGAGAGGAATGCCACCAATCAGAATGGTAACATTTGAAAAGATTCTGATGGTGCAAGGTTAAGGAAGAGAATAAGAAATGTATTTTACGTAGTGCTGCGATAATGCATTTATTGATATCTATGAGTGTGGCCCAGAGAAAGAAAACTGATTTCCAGTGTATTTAAGTTGGAAAGGAGTTGCTATGCTACTTGGACTTAGAACCAAGGATATGGCACTCAAAGTATGTCTGGCGAAAATACTGCATGGAGCCTGAGGCAATCCTGGATTAGGGAATTATACTTTACTTAGGGCAAAGTCATGTTATACTCCCTTGGCACACTAAGAGTCTCTGATATCACTAAGCCAAGAAAAAATAAGGTTAAAATACTTAATCACTAAGGGAGATGTGCACATAATTTTGAACTCAAGCAGGTACTAACAGCACAAGCAAGTTACATGACCAGATGTTTCAACTCCCAGTACATTCCTGCTACACAGTCAACAGCTCCTTAAGCCATCCCTATAGCATCAGAGGCACTTCACTGTCACACATTTATTGGAAAATGCAAATGAAGCTTAGACCTTGAATGTTCAAATTCTAAGAGCTTTCTCTGTCTGTAGAAATAGCCCTTCTTCCTCTGTCAGGTGGGTAGTTTCCTCTTAGCTGACTTTGCTCTTCTGGAGTAGTTTTCATGCATGAGACTGCTCTTAAGAACCCACCTCCACCTCTACTCATTGCTTCTAAACTCAAAGAAAAGCCCTGTGTACTCTAAGAGGTCAAGTGCAAAGTCTGGCCTGTGGAGAGGTACCATACAGACCTAAATAATTCCAAGATGTTGGCAGTTTACATAGCAAAGCCTAGACAGCATGTGTGGAAAAGGCCCTTAGGAGCTGGATCAGGGTGGAATAGAAATGTTGAACTGGGAAAAGCTTGTTTGCTATGTATCCATGATGCACTAAGCAGAAACTCCCTATTCAGTGTGTCAGCTTAAGCAAGTTGAGAGGGTCCCTTTCAGTTTGTTTGGTTGACTGAAATCTGGATGTAAAGATAGCTGACACAATAAAAATGAAATACCAGAACTTATTTTTAAATAAAATCTGCAAAGGAAAATAACTAAAGATATAGATAGATGGAAATATCAGAATTGATTTCTTATGTAAGAGCTTCTCACATATACACTTACTATGGATACTGGCATACTAGCAAAACTGCAAAAAATACATTAGTGAGGGGAATACTAACACCCCTGAGAGCTCTGTGAGAATATCATCATAATGACAAAATGACTGTGAGAATTGCTGTCATTAAACTGGGCTTCCTGAATTCACTGAGTGCAGGATCCTGGGATTGTGTGGGTCAAGTGATGGCACTTAAATGACAGAGTCAGGTGAGCATGTTTATCATAATTGAAAAATATTCAGTCATGATCAGAATGTTTTTATCCTCGGAGATCTTTGTCATTAGCTTATATATTATAGTATCTAAAGAACTGAAATAGATGGGTATTATACTAAAATGTTACTTGGCTTGTATAAGTGGAAAAGTTCTAGCTCTCTTGAACAAAAGTTTGAATTTTTTAATCGTAATAAAGATTGCTCCTCAAAAAATTCCTAGATATGAGACAGTTCACAAACACAAAGCCTTCTGAATAAAAGAGGAACCCCTTTCTGCTTGAGAAAATGTTCTGCTCCCCAGTCAAAATTTATACTGTAAGTCTTTCTCCTAGCCTTTTCTAAAGGAACTTGAAGTTATTTACCAGGGTGTCTTAGCAATGAAGATGGTAAAATAATGAAAATTTTTATTGATTACTTCACACTAGCCCTGACATGACATTAATTCTACAGAATTGAAATGCCACAATAGTTAACCACTCCCATAGGCATTTTATATGGTCAAGGAATTAAATGGAGCTTTGTCTTGATTCTATCACTCTATTAGTACAATAAGCCTTCCTCAGGGCATTACAGAGATTCACGCTACCATCAAGGACTTTAAAGATTCAGGGGTGGTCATGACTATCACATCCGCATTTAATGTATATTTGGCTTGTGTAGAAAGAAGACTGGTCTTGAGAGATGGCTATGAGCTATTACAATTTATTCATATGGTGACTCCAGTTACAGCTACAGTTCTAGAAAGCAATTCAACAAAGACCCACACATACTGGTATTCAACTATGGAACTGGTAAGTGGTTTCTCTTTATATGAAGCCCTACCAGAAGTCATTTACTTTTACTTGGCAAACAGCAGAACATCTCCACAGTTGGATCTATGCCAAGTAAAGGCCTACAAAGATCTCAACCATCCTGATGTTCCACAGAACATCACACTAGCACTTCACAGAGCATCAGTCTTGCCTATAATACTGATGACATTAAGATAATTGGACTTGACGAGTAAAACCTTGCAAATATTTTAAATGCCTTATCATGACTAGAAAGTAGAAGATAAATGCCAGAAAATTCAGAGGACTGTTACCTCAGTGAAGCTTCTGGGGTTCCAGGAGTCTAGAGCATGATGAGACACAATAAGCTGGTGCAAAATTTTGGTAAAAATGTTTAGATGTTGATGGCAAAAATACACTACATTTGAGTGTACTACTCTGACCCATTTACTAAGTAAGCCATAACACTTCCACTTGTGAGTGTAGCCCACAGCAGGAAAAGTCTCTGCAGCAATACCACGATGCCATAAGCAGCATTACACATGGGCTTTTGATCAAGCTAATCCAGATTCACTCAAATTGTCTGTAGAAAATATAAAATTTTTATGAAGCTTCAGGAAAATCCTAATACAAATATCACAGTGCAGATCTCAGATTTGGGAGAAAAAAACATGCTCTCTTCTTCAGATAATTGTTTGATTTTCAAGCAACAGCTTCTGGTTTGCTCTTAGATTCAGGTAGAAGTTGAATGCTTAACCATGAATACCTATGAACTCGTGAGGAATTCCTAATAGTCTGTCGACCTAGAAGGAAAAAAATAATTGTGCCTGAGGTGAAAGACTTATACGCTGAGAACTATAAAACATTAATAAAGGAAATTGAAGATGATTCAAAGAAATGGAAAGGCATCCAGTGCTCTTGGATTGGAAGAATTAATATTGTTAAAATGGCCACACTACCCAAAGCAATCTGCAGATTTAATGTGATCCCTATCAAATTACCCATGACATTTTTCAGAGAACTAGAACAAATAATTCTAAAATTCATATGGAACCATAAAAGACCGAGGATTGCCAAAGAAATCCTGAAGAAAAGAACAAAGCAGGAGGCATAACCCTCCCAGACTTCAGGCAACACTATAAAGTTATAGTAATCAAAACAGAGTGGTTTTGACACAAAACAGACATATGGATCAATGGAACAGAACAGAGAGCCCAGAAGTAAACCCACACACCTATGGTCAATTAATCTTTGACAAAGAGGCAAGAATATACAATGGGAAAAAGACAGTCTCTTCAGCAAGTGGTTTTGGGAAAGTTGGACAGCTGCATGTAAATCAATGAGGTTAGAACACACCCTCTCACCACACACAAAAATAAACTCAAAATGGCTTAAAGACTTAAACATAAGACATGACACCTTAAAACTCTTAGAAGAGATCATAGGCAAAACATTCTCTGACATAAATCAGAAACATATATCTTAGGTCAGTCACCCAAGACAATAGAAATAAAAACAAAAATCTACAAATGGGACCTAATCAGACTTACAAGCTTTTGAAGAGCAAAGGAAACCATAAATAAAACAAAAAGAAAACCTACAGAATGGGAGAAAATATTTGCAAACTATGCAGCTGACAAGGGCTTAATTTCCAAAATATACAAACAGCTCATACAACTCAACAACAAAAAAGCAAACAACTCAATCAAAAATGGGCAGAAGACCTAAATAGACATTTCTTCAAAGAAGAAATACAAATGGCCAATAGGCACATGAAAAGATACTCAACATTGCTAATAGAGAAATGCAATTCAAAACTACAATGAGGTACCATTTCACATGGGTCAGAATGGCAATCATTAAAAACTCTACAAATAAATGCTGGAGAGGATGTGGAGAAAAGGGAAGCTTCCTACATTGTTGGTGGGAATGCAAGTTGATACAGCCACTATGGAAAATGGGTATAGAGGTTCCTCAGAAAACTAAAAATAGAATTAACATATGATCCAGCAATCCCGCTCCTGGGCATATATCCAGAGAAAACTCTAATCCAAAAAGTTACATGCACCCCTATGTTCACAGCAGCACTATTCACAATAGTCAAGACATGGAAACAATCTAAATGTCCACTGACAGATGAATGGATAAAAAAGATGTGGTACATATACACAATGGAATACTATTCAGCCATAAAAAAGAAAGAAAGAATGTCATGTGCAGCAACATGGATGCAAATAGAGATTATCATACTAAGTGAAGTAAGTCAGAAAGAGAAAGACAAATACCATATGATATCACTTATATGTGGAATCTAAAATATGACACAAATGAGCCTGTCTATAAAACAGAAACAGACTCAGGGACATAAACAGACTTGTGGTTGTCAAGGGGTAAGGGGTTGGGGAGAGATGGAGTGGGAGGTTGGAGTTAGCAGATGTAAGCTCTTATATATGGAATGGATAAACATCAAGGTCCTACTATATAGCACAGGGAACTATATTCAGTATCCTATGATAAACCATAATGGAAAAGAATATAAAAAAGAATGTATATATATATGTATAAATGAATCTCTTTGCTGTATAGCAGAAACTAACACCACATTGTAAATAAACTACTTCAATTAAAAATAAACAAACACCCCCAAAACCAAAGGTGTTAAAAAATAAGAACAATAATTGTGCCTGGTTTACAGACATTAAAAATAAAATGAGCAGGGCCAAAATTTCAAATGAATTGATTTTATTTAATGATCTTGAATAACTTGATAATTACAATAAGCATATTTTGTTATACATAACAAGCCCCTTTTAACCATATCTGAGTTTATGTTAATGAAATGACTTCTGGAAAGCCCCTAAGGATGAGGGGTTTGCAAGCACAACCAACCACGTGATTAGAGGGGTAAAACTTTCAGTCCCACCCCTCCCCCCATCTCTGGAGAGTGCAAAAGAGCTGGATAGTGAGTCCAATCACTAATAACCAATAATTTAATCAACTGTGGCTATATATTGTAGTCTCCATAAAAACCCAGCAGGACAGGTTGGAGAGCTCCTGGGTTGGTGAACACGTGAAGGTGCAGGGGGAGGTCATGGGACCTCCAAGCCCCTTTCCACATATGTTACCCCATGCATCTCTTCTATCTGGCTGTTCTTGAGTTTTATACTTTTATCATAAACCAGTAACCTAGTAAGTAAACTCTTTCTCGTAAGTACTGGGTTCTGTGAGACACTCTAGCAAATTAATTGAACCAAGGGGAGAGTGGTGGGAACCTCTGATTTAGAGTCAGCTGCTCAGAAGCACAGATAACAACTTGGTCTTGCAACTGGCTTCTGAAGTGGGGGGAATGGGGTGATTGAGCCCTTAACCTTTAGGATCTGATGCTAACTCCAGGTAGATAGTGTCATAACTGAATTGAATTGCAGGACACCCAACTTGTGTCTCAGAACTGCTTGCTGTGAGGAAAAGCCCCTATATATTTGACCACCAGAAATGATGTACTGAGAGTAAAGGAGACACATAAGACTTTTCTTTCCAGGACACAACCATGTTAAGTTTCCCAGCTCTCTTGCAGTTATGTAGAACCAACTGAGGTCTAGCCAGCGAAGTGAACAGACCTAAAATGTACCACCTCCATCTCACCCCATCCTCTTCACTCTTTTCCTCCCCTCACCATCTCCCAGCCAGATGCAGCAAAATCCTAAATAGCCCAAGGGCAAGAAAGGATCCCAGATATCAGTGTTGCCCTGGAGGTGGCCCACTACATACCCAATAGTACCATGCTGTGAATGAAAAAGAAAGTCCTATATGTTTAATGAATGGGATTTTGGAATTGTTTAAAATAGGGTTAATTTCTTTTCCTCAATACATTTTTAAAATGCAGACATATTCCTGCCCTCTGGGAAGAATATACATCTGACTCACTTTGTTTTATTCTATTCCCACTCTTGCCTTATCCTGAATAACTTGTTTCCTCACAATTTCTTAATCTTTTCTATAGCAGTAACTTTCACTTTATTTTTCTTCAGCAAACAACACCTGAGGACACAGTCAGGATTTATTATCTCCCTGAACTGAACTACATTCTAAGCCATTAATTTGAAATCTATCTGATAACAAACTTATCTCTGCTAAATATATTTTTTCATTCACTTCAGCTTTTAAATCCCTCCATATATTTTTAGATTATCATTTGCTTCTTGGCTTTATTTTCTAAACTAAATTCGTCATCATGACTGGACTTTCAGGTCACACTCTCTTCAATTCCCTTCTCCTGCTCTTTGCTGCTTTCATATAAATACACTCCCAAACTGGATCTCTATAATCAAAAGCTTTTTCCCCATCCTGAGCTTTGCTGTAGAAAACTATATAACTCTGCCAGATGGGGCAGATTTATGGTTTCCAGTTTCTGTTGGGTCCTCAAAATTGCTTGGCAATTCCATCTCTTGTCCACTCAAATGGCTCTTGATTTGATGGCTCTGTCCTATATGATGGTGTGAGTAAGCGCTCTCCTTCAGTGTCCTCTAAGATGCGTTCTTCACATATACGCATTTGTCAATTTATAAACTGCAGTCCTGGGACTTCCCTGGTGGTCCAGTGGTTAAGACTCTGCCTTCCAATGCAGAGGGCGCGGGTTCAATCCCTGATCAGAGAACTAAGATCCCACATGCCACGGGATGTGGCCAAAAAAAAAAAAAACCCAAAAGAAAAGAAACAACTGTAGTCCTCAAGTTGTGTTACTCTGGTATTACTCTCTTATTTCAGCTTCCACCTGCCCACACCTGCTTCCCTGGTTTATAAAGTTTCACCATACAACTACTTGTCATCCTGAAATGCCACCAGGGGAGCTATCTCCCAATTTTCTGAGGACTTCTCCTCCTTGGAGGGTCAGAATGATGCTGAGTTTTCAGTGGAGGAGAAGGGCTTCTTGCCAATCTGTTGCCACATGGAGTTACCTGAACACCCTGTCTAAAGACTCATACAGTCTTCCCATAAAACTTAGAGTTTGGGGCCCTCATTTCTCAATCTAAGATGCTCAAATTTAATCCATGGTGAGACAAAGGAAACAGACACATCAACCATCTTTTTTCTCCTTTTTCCCCAAATGCTTTCTTCAACCAAAATCTTTTTTCTATTACCGGGTATAAAGCAGACAACTTCTTGAATTTTACTGAAGGCAAAGATTGTATGGGTCTGTAAACAAGTATTAATAGAGGGAGCATGCTGTCTAATCCACACTAGGAGCGATAGCATATGCTCTGTTATACTTGTCTACATTAATCACTCTCGACTTTCCTCTTAATTTAGTTTATGAAAGTAGAACACTCCATCTAAGCCTTCTTAATTTTCGATGCCCACACCTATTCTGCTAACTATAGGCTAAAATTATTGCCTTCAATCTCACAAGAGAAAAATAATTCCTCCATTCATTTATTCAACCAACACTTCATCATTCATTCGACATGTAATGAACCATTATGTCGAAATAAATACTTTCAAAGCTCATCTTTTGTATCCAAGGAATAAATAGTTAAAAAATATGTAGTTAAAAACTAATTTAAACAAAATGTTAAAATTGCTGTAATAAAAGTCTCCGTAATATATTGTAATGTCACATGGAGGGAGGGAGCAATTTGATTTGGAATGTAAAACAAAGACTTCTTCAAAGAAATGATGTTAGTAGGATGTGACTATATAAGGAGTGACTACCTCTCCTCTAAAGGGTTATTGGAAGCATCAAAATAACACATGTAGAATGATTTTGTCACGTGAGAAACAGTAAATATACATTTTTAACATACAGATGTGTATATGTGAGTTTATGTGTTACCATAATAAGACGTTTGTTCTTGGCCTCATTTTCACTGAAACAAAAAATTGTGCCCATCTGTTCTCACTACTATGGATTATCCAAGCAAATCTGTGAGTGGCTATCTTTTATTTAAGTTTTGCTATATGCCTATTTTGACATTCTATCCAAGGTCTGATTCTCTTCCTCTTCTTGACTTTAAATTTTAATAATTTACTTTACTTGCAAATATTTACAGAGCGATTATTTGTGTGAAAATACTATGCTGTAGATTATGGGTGAGCACGCCAAAGGGGATTATATTGATGATTAAGGTTTGATCTTGGCCCTCAAACTAGTTTCCTCAGAGAATAAGGAAATAGTAACTGAGTATGATACAGATCATCCTCTGTTTTCAGATATGGAGCATGAATGTGTATAGCTTCCTATTTGTTTTCTTTTACTCTTAAATACACATTTTAAAAGTTATATCTCAGTTGAAAGGTAATAATTTTTTCTTGTTTGGGGAGTGTATTTAAGGTCACATACAGGTGAAATCTCTTAAAACCCATTACACCGGTATGAGCTTTTTTAAAAAAAATTATTGAAGTATGACTGACATGAAAAAGCTATACAAATTTAATGTATACAAATTGCTGAGTTTGAGGAATGAAACCATCACCATCACAGGGGATGAAAAATAATTTTCCCTCTACCCTCTGAGTTCTTAGCTGAGACCTCTGTAATAAAAGAGATTAAAAAGAGAAAAACAAAAAGCAGTTTATTAACATGTATGCCTCATGTATATGCATATACGTGTGGGAGATATCCAGGGGAAAATGAGTAATTCAAAGAGGCAGCTTAGAATCAGGATTAAATAACATTTTCACAGGGAAAGGGGAGAGAAGATGAGGCATCTTAGAGGAGAGTAAAAGAGTTTTTAGGAAAGATGAATGGACCCTCAGAAGAATAAATGGGAGGTATGATTGTTTGTGACAAAGTTTGTCTGGCTGTGGTGTCCACTTCTAGTCTCCTCTCCTGTGATAAGAGTAAATCTTCCCTGGTTGACGAAACTCCCAGGGAGGAGATTTATGACAACTGCGTTCTTTTAGAGGATCTGTTTTTAGGCTGATAAGGAGGGTTCAGTGAAAGCTCTCCCTGCATTTGATGTCTTTCAAGTACCTACAGCTCAAAATAATCAATCTCTTAAAGCACCATATTTTGGGTTGGCATGTCCTAAACTCCTACAGTCATATTTTGGGGTGGTACATTCTGCTACCCTTCGCTACAATCAAGGCCATAAATATATCCAGCACCTCACAAAGTTTCCTCCTGCCCTTCTTTTATTATTATCATTATATTTTTGTGTGTGGTAAGACACTTAACAAAAGATTGCCTCCTAGCAAGTTTTAAGTATACAATACAGTATTGTTAGCTACAGGCGCTATGCTGTAGAGCAGATCTCGAGAACTCATTTATCTTGCCTAACTGAAACTTTGCACCCTTTGACCATCATGTCATTTCTCTCTCTCCAAGCCCCCCAACAACAAACATTCTACTCTCTGCTTCTATGAGTATTACTATTTTAGATTCCACATACAAGTGAGATGATGCAGTATTTGTCTTTCTGTGTCTGGTTTATTTTCCACCTAGTATATCATCCGCCGAGTTCATTCACGTTGTTGCAAATTGCATGATTTCCTTCTTTTTTTTTTAAGTTTGAATGATATTCCATTGTATATATATATACCAAATTTTCTTTATTCATTCATCCATTGATAGATATTTAGCTTGTTTCCGTATCTTGGCTATTGTGAGTAACTAATGGTGCAATCAACATAAGAGTGCAGGTATCTCTTTGAGATCCTGATGATAATTCCTTTGGATATAGGCCCAGAAATGGGATTGCTGAATCACACAGCAGTGCTATTTTTAATTTTTTGAGGACCCTCCATACTGTGTTCCAAAATGGCTGTGCCAATTTGTATCCCCTCCAACAGTGCACCAGAGTTCCCTACGGTCCACATCCTCACCAACATTTATCTTTTTAAATTTTTAATAATAGCAATTCTAACAGGTCTGAGGTGATATCTCACTGTTGTTTTGGTTTGAATTTCTCTGATGATTAGTAATAGTGACCACATTTTCATAAACCTATGGCCATTTGTATCTCTTCTTTAAAGAAATGTCTATTCAATTGCTCATTTTTTAATGTGGTTATTTTTTTCTTATTGAGTTATAGGAGTTTCTTAAATATTTTGGATATTAACTCATTATTGGACATATGATTTGCAAATATTTTCTCCCATTCCTTAGGAAATGTGTTATTTCCTTAGTTTATTTTTGTTTTTGTTGCCTGTGCTTTTGGTGTCCTATAAAAAAATTCATTGCCAAGACCAATGTAAAAGGTATTTTTCCTTATTTTTTCTTCTAGGAGTTTTACAATTTAAGGCCTTATATTTAGGTCTTTAATTTATTTTAAGTTGATTTTTGTATATGGTATAAGATAAGGGTCCAATTTCATTCTTTTGAATATGGATATCCAGTATTTACTGAAGAAGCTATCTTTTCTGCATTTTGTATCCTTGGCACCTTTGTTAAAGATCAGTTGACTGTACGTGTGTGGGTTTATTTGGGGGTTATTCATTCTGTTCCATTGGTCTATGTGTTTGTTTATATGCCAGTACTATACTGCTTTGATTACTATAGGCTTGTAATACAAATAGAAATCAGAAAATGTGATGCCTCCAGCTTTTTTCTTCTTTCACAAGATTGCTTTGGCTGTTTTGAGTCATTGTGGTTCCATATGATTTTTAGGATTATTTTTCCTACCTTTGTGAAAAATGCTATTGGAATTTTCCCAGGGATTTTATTAAATCTGTATAGCACTTTGGATACTATGGGCATTTTAACAATATTAATTCCTCCAATCCATGAACACACACTATTTTTCCATTCACTTGTGTCTTCTTCAATTTCTTTCCTTAATGCCTTGTAGTTATCAGTGTACAAGTCTTTTACCTCCTTGGTTAAATTAATTCCTAAGCATTTTATTCTTTTTGATGTTACTGTAAAAATGATTGTTTTCTTAATTTTTTTCTGGATAGTTTATTGTTAGTGTATAGAAATGCAACTGATACTTGAATGTTGCTTTTGTATCCTGAAACTTCACTGAAATTAATATTATGGAAGGAAAGAAAATAATAGAACTGCATTTGGTAAAAGATGCTGATAGATGGAAAAATTTCCAGTGACACTACCAAGGTCTCAGCTCTCAACTTTTCCTCCCTGACCCCTTGCTAAACCCAAATTGGCCAACCAATGGCTATTCACTCACTTATTCAACAAATATTCAATTATTCATCATGGCTTAATTACAGCCCCAGTCTTAATTATGCTGCATCCAGTCTTGTGATTAACACAACCTCAGTTTCTACATACCGTCCAAGAATTTCAACAGTGAACACTTTTCAGAACTAAGCCATACCAAACTCTAGTGTCCTTCTCCAATCTATCCTATAAATTTTTAACCTTCCTGCTCTCACAGAGGAGACTTTTATAGCTGTTCTCACATTGCAAAGATATAATAAAAATTACAGTTAATGGCTTTGGTTGTTTTTCTCCTTCTACAACTCTAATTTTAGCACATTTTCTGAAAACATAACTAATTTGGAATTAATGGAATTTTTCTTTTTAATTTCCTAACAAAATGTAATATTGAAAAACAGTATGTACTGAAAAACAGAACAGTAATTCCTTGGCATCCATGGGGGACTGGTTACACTCCCCCCTCAAATTTCCCCCCAAGGCCTCCATACCAAACTCCGGAATGTGTGCCTTTCTTAGTCAGTTCTGTGTTCGTGATTCAACCAACTGTGACAAGATCTGCAGTTGGCTGAATCTCTGGTTGCCAAATGGCTGATTTGGAGGGCCAGAGCATCCACTGTATATTGAAAATTGCTATTTTATTGAATTTGACACTTCTAGATTATGCCAGTGCCTTATTTGATTGAGTAGATAACATAGTGACACTATATTTACTTTTACTTATTAAATATGTTTAATTAAGAATTTATTTATGCGCTTGTTGTTCTGTAAAATTAAATATAGTGCTACTTCTATTTCTCTAAATAATCTTCATGAGCAAAATAAGGTTTTCCTTCTTAAGAAAACTAATACAATGCTTTGGTGATATATTTATGATTCCTGTTCACTAATGTGTTACAACAGTCGTGCACATGCACACACTCACACATACTTTCATCTACATTGGTAAATAATTATACCAATAGGAATTCTGTATTTACAGCAATTTCATTCTTGATTTTAACTAGTTATTATTTTCTGTAGTGATGAGACAAAGCAATAGTAAACCAGTCACAATACATTATTTTTAAACCTGTCAAGATTCATGGATATAGAGCCATAATATATTTCTCACAAAAATTCTGCCTTTTGGATATCAGGAGATTTTTTTGGTTCAGGTAAGATAACACTGATTTTGTAACAGCAGTGTGTGCATTCGTGTGTGTATGTGTGTGTGTGTGTATGTGTGTGAATCTATGTTAAAATACCTTTTAACTTAAATGTCAAATTCAGCTTAGCACTGGAAGTGTAGTCTATGCTTGTTTGAGGAGTGGCTGTCTGCTTGTCTCTTGTCCTGTCCATTTGCCAGCTGCTGTGTAGTGACTATTTTAGGCCAAAGGGTCACAGAACTCCATATCAAAAGTGGCTCCATAAAAGTAGAAGAAAATGTGAGACAATCTATTAATTTTTTTGGTGATTGGATTTTACACTTTGAATTATTTAAGGATATTTTTGCCACTTTCCTTACTGATGAATCAATAAATCAGAAATCCATTCAGGGTTAGGCTTGAAAAGAGAAATTGAAATCCATCAGGGTAGTCATTTCCATACAAAGCTGTATATTTTAGCCTTGCGCTATAGTTGTACTGGAAGTGTTTGTTCTGTTATTTGCAAAAGCAAATTTTTATTCTCATGTATTTTTTGTTTTGGAATTTTCTCATTGACTATCCATTTAGATAAAATTTTATGTATGTTTGTATGTATCTAGCATCTATCTATTTCTAGCCAGGAAGGATTTGATGATTAGGATTCTTGGACTCGATTTTCAGGTGATGAGAAAGGTCTAAGATTCATTCACCAAAGCAGATCCTCCAGGATTGTTGAGGACGTCGGGTGGTCAGCAGCTGCATCCAGCAGTAGTGGCAGCATCTAGGTGCTCCAGCTGTGTCCACCGCGACACTGTAGCCTGACTGCTCCTTGCATTATAATCTTGGTGCAGTAGTGAAAGCTTAGTATCACTGTCTTTCTTTCTGTTTACCTAATTTTCTAACCTTCCTGTCAGCCTTATGAGCTAATCAGTAGCTTTCCAACATTTTCTTTCTATTTGAGTTAGAGCTTATTTCTCATGCTTGAAATGACAAAGCCTGCACTTAAAAAATTTGTAACTGCATTCTCAGGTGCAAGCTAAATTAAGTTGCTATATTTTCCTCCTGAAATAATTATGGTCTTTATAAAATGACTATAATTTTAGTCAGTTTCACTGTTTTATCCTTAAAGTCTATTTTGTTTGATAGTAACACAGCTACAACCACTTTTTACTTTTGTTTAATTTAGAATTTGCATTGTATAACTTTTTCCATTCTTAACATTCTTCATGCCTGCGTCCTTCTGTTTTAGATGTGTCTCTTGTAAACCACATAGAGTCAGTTAATGATGCAGGTTCCAACCTTACAATAGATCCACATTCATTCCTGGTGAAGTGGGCAATGCTGTAGATCATGAACCTCTTTATATTTGAAATCCAATAGCAAGCCCTGGAGAGAAAATCACGTCAGCTGCCATCATCATAAACTGCTTTTCACTAGTAGCAATATATGTGATCCTTGCAGCAACATTACTTAAATTATTTAATGCACGCATAATTGTCTCCATTTTATTTTTGAGTACCGGTAAATCAATTTTCCAAGGAGACACAAGAAGAAAAACAAGAGTTCAAATTCATAGCTTGTGATTTTACGATGCATCCTTTTTTAAAAGTATTATATCATTTTCATGCATAGATTGAGATTATATTAATTGTCCGGCTTCATGCAGTCTCTTTTGAATCATGCATTTATTTTTTCACACTTCTATCTTCATATGCCCTTTGATATATGATTCCAATTAACACATTTTGTCTGGGAAGCAAATGCTTAAATTTGAAGGGAGGGGAGATACAGGGAGGTGACATTTTAAAGAATATCCCTAAAAAAACCCCCAGTATTCTGTGCACTAAAATGTGTGTGTGTGTGTGCGTGTGCGTGTGCGTGTGTGTATGTGTGTGTATTTGCATACTATTCGCCAGACTTTGTTCTATAGGTTTTTACATGCATTGATTCATTAAATCCCCATAGCAACCATATGAAGTAGTAATACAGTAGTGATTTGTATTATTCTTATTTTGTAGGTGTGGGAACTGAGGCAGAGAGATTAAGGGTCTCTTCCAAGGCTTTATAGCTAATAAGTGGAAGAGCTGGGTTTTAACCTGAGGCTTGCTTCTTCAAAGTCTGTGCCTTTAACCACTACTCTGAATGGCTTTTTATCTCACAGGGGATTTTGAATAGAAAGTGTTTTTGTAAGATATTTGTTTTGAAAAATAGATTAATGATTTGGGAGAACAAAACTGGTTTCCAAAGCATCCCTAAAGAAACAAAGACTGATTTATATTAAACTCCCTAAGTCTTTATTTTTCTAGTCTATATGTTCTAATAATATACTTATTAGACTAAAGATAGCACACTATTTATGAAATATGATTAAGCTAGTTAACATGTCTTATCTCAAGACACCATGTTTAAACCGATAGCTAACAGGAATCCTTTACCTCCCTTTTGTAATCAATAATTTTGAATATTAGAAATAAAAACAATATCATTTTTCCACAAATATGAATGCACTGGGCATTTACCATTCAACATGTAATTGTTCTGAACTCTAGGGATATAGCAGTGACCAAAACAATCAATAAAATCTGTAATCTAAAGGGACTGCATACTAGAATGGGCACTGAGACTGTGAACAAATAAAGAATACAATATATATCATATATTGGATGGTTGCTACTATGAAGCCAAATAAAGTAAGCAGTGTAGATGATACTAAAGGATGGCAGTGGAGTTGAAATTTTAAGTTTGAGGTAATCAGGGAAAGAGAACGTAACATTAGAAAATCAACATAAAGAGGTAAGGGATAAATGTCCATGTATTTGGAGGGAGAATTCCAGGCAGAGGCACTCCCAAGGCAACATTCCTAATGTGGGCAGGTGCCTCATGTTTTCACGGGTATTAGGAAAATTGATCAGTCATATGCAGAGGAAGTATGTGCATCTTTTCTCTCTTTCCAAGAATAGTAAATTGTCGATATCATGGACATAAAGAATAATGAGCATTTTCATTCTTTTAAAAATAAGAATACTTAAGACACAAGTTCCTTAATGCTATTATATATAAATATGGGTTTTTAAAAATGAAACGTGATGAATATTTTAGGTATGTCAGTTAACTGGGATTTCTCACAAAAGCTGATTGCTTAAATAGACACAAAATACATTATTTTTTACATTTTTTCCAGCCATTCATATTACACTTATTTTGCACATTTTTCAAATATAGTTATTTCTTTCCATAACATCTATTTTTCTTGTCATATAATATACATTTAAATCACCAAATAATAACAGCAAAAAGAAAAATAAATTAAAAAATGAAAACAGTTTAAGAGATTTCTGTGATAACATTAAGCATACAAACATTTGCAATATAGGGGTCCCAGAAGGAGAAGAGAGAGAGAAGGGATTGAAAATATATTTGAGGAAAGTATGGCTGAAAACTTCACAAACCTGAAAAAGGAAACATATATCAAGGTACAGAAAGCACAGAGCATCCCAAATAAGATAAACCTCTAAAAACCACACCAAGAAATATCATAAAATTTCAAAAGTTAAAAAGAGAATTCTAAAGGCAGTAAGAGAACAATAAAGAGACATATACAAAAGAAATCTCCATTAGGCTGTCAACTGATTTATCTGAAGAAGCATTTCAGGCTGGAAGGGAGTGGAATGACATATTCAAAGTGCTGAAAGGGAAAAACCTACAATCTAGGATACTCCACCTAGTAAGATTATTATTTAGAATCAAAGGAGAGATAACATCATATATGAACCCTACAATAACCAAAAACCAAAAACCTATACTAGATAAACAAAAACTAAAAAGAAAGGAACACAAGCATACTACTAAAGAAAATCATCAAACCACAAGGGAGGAAACAAAAAGAAGAAAAAATAAACAGAGAAAAGCTACAAAAATAACCAGAAAACAAGAAATAAAATGGCAATAAAAACATACCTATCAATAATTACTTTAAATGTCAATTAACTAAATGATCCAATCAAAAGACAGAGAGTGGATGATTGGATTTTAAATACCCAATACTTTCTACATGCTACTTCAAGGGAATCACTTTGGAGCTAAAGACACACAGGCTAAAACTAAGGGAATGAAAAAAGATATTTCATGTAAATGGAAATGATAAGAAAGAGGGGGTAACAATACTCATATCAGACAAGATAAGGCTGTAACAAGAGACAATGAAGGGTGTTATATAATGATAAAGGATACAAGAGATAATCAATACAAGAGGAGGAGACAAAAATTGTTAACATATATGCACCAAATATTAGGAGCACCAAAATATATAAAGCAAATGCAAACAGACATAAAGAGAGAAACTGACAACACAACAATACAATAATAGTAGGAGACTTTAACACCACACTTACATCAATGGAGAGATCATCCAGACAGAAATTAAACAAGAAAACAGTGGTCTTAAATGACACAATAGCCCAGTTGAACTCAATAGTTATCTACAGAACTTTACATCCAAAAAGAGAAAAATACACATTCTTTTCAAGTGCACATGAAATGTTCTCCAAGACAGAACACACGTTAGGCCACAGGACAAGTCTCAACACATTTAAGAGGATAGAAATTTTATCAAGGACTTTTCCCAGCCAAAATGGTATGTAACTAGAAATCATTTCTAGGAAGAAAAACAGGAAAAAACAGATACATGGATACTAAACAACATGTTACTAAAAAAAAAAAAAACAATGGGTTAATGATGATATCAAAGAGGAAATCAGAAAATACCTTGAGAAAAATGAAAATGGAAACACAACTTTCCAACATGTATGGGATGTGGCAAAAGCAATTCTAGGAAGAAAGTTCATAATAATATAGGTCTCCCTCAAGAAACAAGTAAAAACTAAAATAAGCAACCTAGCTTACCACTTAAAAGAATTAGGAAAAGAAGAACAAACAAAGCCCATAGTAAGCAGAAGGAAGGAAATAATACAGAACAGAGAGAAAATAAATAAAATAGAGATAAAAAAATAATAGAAAAGGTAAATGAACACAAGAGCTGATTTTTTGAAAAGATAAACAAAATTAATAAACCATTAGCAGGCTAACCAAGATGGAAAGAGAGTACCAAAATAAAAAAAATATAAGAAACAAAAGAAGAGGAATAACAACCATTACCACAGAGATACAAAAAGTCAAAAGAGAATACTATGAACAGTTATACACCAACAAAGTGAACACCCAAAAGAAATGGACAAATTTCTAGAAACATACAACCTACCAAGAATGAATCAAGAAGAAAAAGACAATTTGAACAGACCATACACTAGTAGTGAAATTGAATTTGTAATTAAAAAAACTTCCAGTCAACAAAATCCAGGACTGTATGGCTTCACAGGGGAATTCTACCAAACACATAAAGAAAAGTTAATACCTATCCTTATCAAACTATGCCAAAAAATTGAAAAGGACGTAACATTCCCAAATTCATTCTGCAAGGCCACCATTACCCTTCACCAAAACCAGACAGAAAGTACATAGAGAGAAAATTACAGGCCAATATTTAAAAATTTTTTTTTGAATTTTATTTATTTTTTATACAGCAGGTTCTTATTAGTTATCTATTTTATACATATTAGTGTATATATGTCAATCCCAACTCCCAATTCATCCCAGGCCAATATTTTTGATGAATATACATGCAAAAAATCCTCAAAAATATTAGCAAACAGAATCCAATGATAAATTAAAAGGATCATACATCATGATCAAGTTAGATTTATTCCAGGGATGCAAGGATAGTTCAATATTTGCAAATTAATCAATGTGATACACCACATTAACAAAAGGACAGAGAAAAAACACATGATCATCTCAGTAGATGAAGAAAAATCATTTGACAAAATTCAACATCCATTCATGATAAAAAAAAAAAAAAAACCTCTCACCAAAGTGGGTATAGAGGGAACATACCTCAACATAACACAGGGCATTTAAAACAAACCTACAACCAATATAATACTCAACAGTGAAAAGCTGAAAGCCTTTCCTCTAAATTCAGGAACAAGACAGGATTGATTACTTTTGACATGTCTATTTAACATAGTATTGGAATCTTAGCCACAGCAATCAGACACGATAAAGAAATAAAAGACATCCAAATGGGAAAGGAAGAAGTAAAACTGTCACTATTTGCAGATGACACTTTATATAGAAAACCCTAAAGTCTCCACTGAAAAATGTATTAGAAATTAATTAATGAATTCAGTAAAATTGCAGGATACAAGATTAATATGCAGACTCTCTTGCTTCTCTATATTCTAATAATGAAATATTAGAAAAAGAAAGTAAAAAATGTGTTTAAAATTGCATCAAAAAAAAATACCTAGGAATAAACTTAACAAAGGAGGTAAAAGACCCATAATCTGAGCGCTATAAAACAATAATGAAAGAAACTGAAGTTGATAAAAAGAAATGGAAAGTTACCCTGTGCTCTTGAATTGGAAGATGTAACACTGTTAAAATGTCTATACTACCCAAAGCAATGTATGATTTAATGCAATCCCTATCAAAATACCCATGACATTTTTCACAGAACTAGAACGAATAATCCTAAAATTCATATGGAAACAGAAAAGACACTGAATTGCAAAAGCAATCTTGGGAAAAAAGAACAAATCTGGAGATACAACCTCCCCAGACTTCAGACTATACTACAAAGCTACAGTAATCAAAACAGCATGTACTGGCACAAGACAAACATATAGATCAATGGAACAGAATAGAGAGCCCAGAAATAAACCCACATAAATAAGGTCAATTAATATGACAAAGGAGACAAGATATACAACGGGGTAAAGACAGTTTTGTCAATAAGTGGTGCTTGGAAAACTGGATAGCTACATGTTAAAGAATGAGATTAGAACTTTTCCTCACACCATATATAAAAATAAACTCAAAATAGATTAAAAACCTAAATGTAAGACCAGAAACCATAAAACTCCTAGAAGAGAACATAGGCAGAACACCCTTTGGCATAAATCGTAGCAGTATATATTTTTGGATTTGTCTCCTAAGGTAAAAGGAACAAAAGCAAAAATAAAGAAATGGAACCTAATTAAAATTGAAAGCTTTTGTACAGCAAAGGAAACCATTGACAAAACAAAAAGTCAACCTAGGGAATGGGAGAAAATATTTACAAACAATGAGACTGACAAAGAGTTAATATCCAAAATACACAAACAGCTCATATAAGTCAATCTCAAAAAAACCCAAATAACCCAATCAAAAAGTGGGCAAAGGCCTGAATAGATATTTTTCAAAAGAAGTTATATAGGTGGGTAATACTCACATTAAAATGTGTTCAACATCATTAATTATTAGGGAAATGCAAATCAAAATAACAATTAGATATCACCTCACACCTGTCAGAATAGCTACCATCAAAATGTCTACAAATTACAAATATTGATGAGGATATGGAGAAAAGGGAACCCTTGTACACTGATGGCAGGAATGTAAATTGCTGCAGCCAATATGAAAAACAGTATGGAGGTTCCTCAAAATACTAAAAATAGAAATAACATATGATCTAATAATTCCACTCCTGAGTATATACCCAGAAAAAACAAACAAACAAAATAATAATAATTCAAAAAGATACATACATCTCAACGTTCACAGCATTCCTATTTACAAAAGCCAAGGTGTGGAAGCACCCAAGTATTCATCAATAGACAAACAGATAAAGAAGATGTGGTATGTATGTATGTGTGTGTATACACACACACACACACACACACATATATATAGAGAGAGAGAATGGAATATTACTCAGCCATACAAAAAAATGAAATTCTGCCATTTGCAGCAACATGGATGGACCTAGAGAATATTATGCTTAGTGAAATAAGTCAGACAGAGAAAGACAAATACTGTATGATATCACTTATATGTGGAATATAAAAAGTAAAAACAATGAATGTATATAGCAAAACATAAACAGACTCAGAGATATAGAAAACAAGCTATTGGTTACCAGTGAGGAGAGGGAAGGGGGAGGGGCAAGATTGGGGTATGTGATTAAGAGATACAAACTACTATGTAAAATAGATAAACAACAAGGATATATTATACAGTACTGAGAATTATAGCCATTATCTTGAAATAACTTTTAATAGAGTATAATCCTAAAAATACTGAATCACTCGTTGTACACCTGAAACTAATATAATATTGTAAATCAATTATACTTTATATAAATACATAAATACATGAGTATTTAACACAAGTAAATATAAATCTTGGAGATATTTTTAAAAGATTATTGCTTTACTCTGGATACACATTTACAATATATTTTGAAATTCAGTTTAATTTGGTAATTTGTGTATCCAATGCAGTCTATTACAGAAGCTGTATAGAATCAGTACCATGAGCTTGTAAGGCTATATATAAGCTTGTTCTCTATTTTTTTAATCTTCTTTAATAAAGTTGATGCTAATTCTTAAATTTCTTGTAAATTATTTGCAAGTACTTTCCTGGGGGAAGTATTCTATAAGTCCAAAATGTATTGACCACACAGTTTTGATTTAGGTATTTTGAACACATGATTTATAAAGTTTTATAGAAATGTTGGTGAAAGGTACCTACTAGCTAAATTAAAGTTTTCCATTCTACCTTGAAATGGTATTTCTTATTATCACAGGGAAGAAAGTTTCTTTGACAAGGACTGGTTGGCTTTACTGCTTTTCTGAAACTTCTACCTAGAGTGGTTTGATGACGGCGAGATTAAAGTTGATCAAATATAAGGCTGTTTCACAGAATTCCACAAAAGTTATGGTTGTACTAAAGTATAACCAAGAATGGAGAGAAGAGGACAGATTCAGGCATTAGTAACAAGATAGTCTTAGTAGGACTTCGTGTTTCCACATATGTATAGTTTGAGAGAAGGTATGTCGAGGGTTTATCATCATTCAGCTTTCTGCTTCAGCAGCTTTGGAGATATTAGTGCCATTCTCTGAGATAGAAAACACAGGAGAAGTTTGTTGGGTAAAATAAATTTAGTCTTGAATATATCACATTTGAGATGCCCCTGAGCTATAAAAATATAGGTAACTGAGAGCAGGTAAATATAGGTTTAGAGATGGGAAGGAGGTTCTCAGATGGGAGATTTTTGTGGGGACTCATCAAGATACAGATCGATGATAATTAAAGACACAGTGGTAAGAAATCTCTAAGGAAGAATATGTATATACTTTTTCTCTGACTTTACATACATAGAAAGATCAAGTCCTGTTAAGAATATTTTTTACTAGTGTCTGAATCTGTCTTATTCTCTCCATTCTCAGTGATATTACATTATTACAGACGACCATAACTCTTTTGTGGAGCTCCATGAAACAACCTGGTATTTGACCAACTTTAACCTGACTCTCACCAAACTGTTTTCCAAAATACAGCCAATGATATTTTTTTATTTTATTTTATTTTTATTTATTTATTTTTTTGCGCAGGCCTCTCACTGTTGTGGCCTCTCCCATTGCAGAGCACAGGCTCCGGATGCACAGGCTCAGCGACCATGGCTCACGGGCCCAGCCGCTCCGCGGCATGTGGGCATGTGGGATCCTCCCGGACTGGGGCACGAACCCGTGTCCCCTGCATCAGCAGGCGGACTCTCAATGACTGCACCACCAGGGAAGCCCAATGATATTTTTTTAAATACATATGTTATCATGTAATTCTCTTGCTAAAAGAGTTGGTCATGCACTGCCTTCTTTTCTAGAAAACTCTCAGCAACTCTTCAAAGTATCTAGTTTCTTATTATTCTTTAATTCATAGCATAGACATGAGTTCTTTGAAGGCTTTCTTAAACCAAAGAAGCCTGGTTTAGTTTTCCCAAACACACTGCCTATCACCATGCATTTTAACTCCTTGATAACTATTCATTCTCTAGTAGGTTATAAACACTAAGGGAAGGAACTGTCCTTTTAACGTTTATATGCAAGGCTGAGCATAGTGTTGGATTCAATAAATACTTAATATTGGCTGAGGTGAATTACTCTTTTATAGCAGACATAGTTAACAAAAATATATGACTTGAGTCCTATTTTGAATCAGGCAACACACTAGGTACTATAGAAATGTTGGCTATATAGTGCAGTGTTAAGTTGCCACCCTCACGTTGTTTATGGTTTAATGTTGGTTTATGGTTTAATGTTGGTTTATGGTTTAATGTTGGTTTAACTCATGGGAAATAATGAAAGATAAGCTGTTTACCTATTGTCAAATACGTATATTGGGAATGATTTTTGTATGAGGTCATAGGAACACAAACTAATAATTCTATAATGCTTCTCTCTAAACCTCAATTAAGCCTCCTTTCTGGGTTGTCAAGAGTGTCATTTCCATGATAAATGACAATCAGGCATCCAATTTGAAAAACAAGAAAGCATTTTATGAATAAAGGCATTCATTTACGTTCGGTTATATAATGCATGTTGAATTTCTCTCATGTGCTCTGTACTGTGCTAAATGTTGGAGACAAATAGCCACTAGGCTTGAATAGTTTACAAGGTAATGAGAGAAAAAGACAGGCTAATATATAATTTAAAACAATATGGAGATTTTAATGATAGCCATATGCAGAGGGTAAAAGTCAGAATCAGGACTAGCTTGAATCTCCATGCATCTCTGATATATTAGGGGAAATGGGTGGTATTATAATGATTAAACTGAATGAAATGTCCAGATTTCATCATTTTAATAATATCACTGATGGCATAATGCATATTTTAATCCATATTTTTAATGCATATTTTCTGATATTTTCAAGCATAAAAATTTCCAAGTCATAACACTATATCTCTATGATTTGGTAAAACATACATATATCAAAAGTTGCAGTGAAAATAGAGGAATTACTATTTTTAATTTTTTGTGGATATTTTTATCTCATAAATATTTATGGTGTAGATTATTCCTTCAGCAATGCCTTATATGGCATTTGAATTTTATATTTTTTCTTTTCTTTCTCAATCTTTTTTAAGCTAAGTGAATGTTAACCAGAAATTAAATATCGAATGGGGCTAGGAGCCTAGATGGCAGAGGAGTGGGATGGTGTGGAGTTCACCTCTCCCCATGAATGCATCAAGAATACATTTACAGGGCTTCCCTGGTGGCGCAGTGGTTGAGAGTCTGCCTGCCGATGCAGGGGACGCGGGTTCGTGCCCCGGTCCGGGAAGATCCCATATGCCGCGGAGCGGATGGGCCCGTGAGCCATGGCCGCTGAGCCTGCACGTCCGGAGCCTGTGCTCCGCAGGTGGAGAGGCCACAACAGTGAGAGGCCCACGTACCGCAAAAAAAAGAATACATTTACAAATGGAACAATTCTCACAGAGCACCTGCTGAACACTAACAGAGGACCTTGTATAAGGAAGATGAGAGGAAACAGGATGGGCCCTCTGCCCCTGAAGGGGGGAACTGAAGGAGAGGAGAGATTCCCATATCAAGGGAAGCCCCCTCACTGGTGGGGAAATCAGTTGGGACAGAAGGGGCGCTTCAAGGGCTATTGGAGGAGGGCGCAGCAACCAGTCTGTGGCCAGCAGGACCGAGTGAGACCTATACAGATGGTCCATGCCACAGCCCCATAGGCCCCAGACTGAGACATGTGTCCTCCGGTGTGGACAGGGGTTGGGTGTTGGAAGGTGGGTTTTGGAGAGCAAACCTGCGGAGAGGACTGCTGTTGGCTGAGAGGAGACAGCCTGAGGGGATGGGAGTGAGGAAATCCACAACCAGGAATGCTCGTGGAGGAAACTTGGACCACCACAGAAGCGAAGCATCATTGCTGAGTGATGCGCAAGGGGCAGGAACAAAGGAGAAGTTTGTCGGGTAAAATAAATTGAGTCTTGAATATATTAAATTTGAGATGTCTCTGAGCTATGAAAATACAGGTAACTGAGACCTGGTAAATACAGGTCTTGAGATGGGAAGGAAGATCTCAGATGGAGATTTCTGTGGGGAGTCATCAAGGTACAGAGAGATGGTAACTGAAGACACAGTTAGAAGATACTAACTAACTAACTAACTGAAGACAGAGTAAGAAATCTCTAAGGAAGAATATGTATATACTTTTTCTCCAACTTTACATACATAGAAAGACCAAATCCTGTTCTTACTAGTGTCTGAATCTCCCCACATGCTGGCCCTTGCCTCTCTGGACATTAGGAAGGGCTCCCCCGTGCGACCCATCCCCAATGGGGCTTCCTCGACCCCAGCGGCCGCTGACCTCTCCCCTGCACCCTGTCCCAGCCTCCACGGGCAATCTCGGCGACCCTGGCCACAGCCACCTCCATGCCCCCTCCTGGCCAGGCGGACTCATGTGCTCTGGGGCAGCCTTGGGAGCAGACCTCTGTGGGTGGCCTACACGCAGAGGTGGGGCTGAAACCACAGCTGAGCCCCAGGGGCCACGCAACTAAGGAAGAAAAGCCGCAATCTCTCCTTGCAACTGCGCAAACCACGAACTGACACCACCGCGACTGGCTTTGTAAACCCATCACCTAGAGGACATCTGAACGGATGATGCGTGCTCCTGCAGCCAAGGTGAGTCTAGCTGTAGCAGCTGTAGACTTTGTGGGCACATACACTTGGGGGTTGGGCCAGGCCAGAGTCTGAGCTGCCCCCATAGTGCCTACAGTGGGTCCAGATCCATGAGTACTGCCATCCCAGGACCTGACTTCAGTGGATCTATGCTGGTGACCTGGTGAAAACAATGCCTGAGAGACACCAGGGCCAATTGCCCGCTTACCCATGGTTAAAGTGCGGTTGAGAGCAGCGCCAACAACAGTGTAATCTGAGAGCTCACACAGTGGGTGAAAGGTGACACAACAGAGCACACCCACAGGTGAACAGCTCCAGAGGAGGAATACTCAGTGGCTTCTCTCCCAGTGGGAGGGCTCCAATCCTGCCTACCTTGTACTGCAGATCAGAAACACAGCTCAGAAACAGACCTGGGGGCCTCTGCCCCAACAACTAGGGAGCAAAACTACTTCTGACAGGGCAGTGACAACCACAGAACAAAGGGGGGGCCCTGTTCAATATCCAGTGCCGGCTCTGGTCACCACATCAATCACACCTCCTATTAAGGGGATAATGGACAGCATACACTGAGGAAAGAGATGGTAGACATCGAAACTAAAACAGTCCACGGACCCAAAAATAGTAAACCCAAGCAGGCTACACAGGGATGTCCTCACATAAATATAGCTGTCCAAGATATCCTGAGGGTCTGGCATCGGGAAGAACAAGCCCCAGAGTATTTAGCCTTGAAGGCCAGTGAGGCTTGAGTGCAGGAGCTCCACAGGGCTGAGGGAAACAGAGACTCCACTCTTGGATGGTGCATATAAGGTCTCACGTGCACTGGGACCCAGCAGTACCTCCATAGGAACCTGGGCTAGACTTATCTAGGGGTCTTGGAGGGTCTCCTGGGGAGGTGGAGGTAGACTAGAGCTCACTCTGGGGGCAAGGCCACTGGTAGCAGAGGCCCCAGGGAATACTGATTGGCATGAGCTCTCCCGGAGGTCCACATGTCAGCACCAAGACCTGGCCCCACTAACAACCTGCAGACTCCAGTGCTGGAAAGCCTCAGGCCAGACAACAACAAGATAGGAACACAGCCCCACCCATTAGAAGACAGGCTGCCTAAAGTCTTACTGAGCTCACAGCCACCACAAAACACAGCCCTTGACATGGCCCTGCCCATCAGAGGGATAAGACTCAGCTCCACCCACCAGAGGGCAGGCACCAGTCCCTCCCACCAGGTGGGTGGAAATGTAAATTGGTGCAGTCACTATGGAGGACAGTATGGAGGTTTCTTAAAAAACTGAAAATAGAGCTATCATAGGATCCAGCAATCCCACTCTTGGGCATATATCCAGAGAAAACCGTAATTCAAAAAGATCCCTGCACCCCAATGTTCACTGCTGCACTAATTACAAATAGCCAGAAGATGGAAGGAACCTAAATATCAATCGACAAATGAATGGATAAAGAAGATGTGGTACATATATACAATGGAATATTACTCAGCCATAAAAAAGAACGAAATAATGCCATTTGCAGTGACATGGATGGACCCAGAGATTGTCATACTGAGTGAAGTAAGTCAGATAGAGAAAGACAAATATTATATGATATCGCTTATATGTGGAATCTAAAAAAAAAATGGTACAAATGAAATTATTTACAAAACAGAAATAGAGTCTCAGATGTAGAAAACAAACGGTTACCAAGGGGTAAAGGGGTAGGGCAGGGATAAATTAGGATATTGGGATTGACATATACATACTACTGTATATAAAATAGATAACTAATAAGAACCTACTGTATATCATAGGGAACTCTACTCAATACTCTGTGATGACCTATATGGGAGAAGAATCTAAAAAAGAGTGGATATAAGTATATGTAAAACTGAGTCACTCTGCTGTACAGCAGAGACTAATAGAACATTGTAAATCAACTATACTCCAATAAAAATTAATTTTAAAAATATGAAATGGGGAAAATGTAATAATTTTAGTGATTTTAAGATTTTCTAATAATTATGCAGATATGGTTAAATCTTTAGCTTACAAACAAAATTAGTAGTAAAAGAAAACCTTTAGTTATGAAATTAATGTGATTATAGTAAGACAGATCTTAAAATTTTCCAGTATTTTAAAGTCAATTTTATAAGCACAAATACATGGCGTCAACTTAAAAGGCAAGGTTTCTTCCCTGCTGCTTTAGTGCTTTGAACTTAGAGCAATTAGTTTAAGTTAGTTTTCAGTCAATATTGAGGTTACCATTTTATGTAAAACAATTTTAAATTTGTGCCAATTATCCCTCTTTGGGGCATAATTAAGAACAAAGTATTACTTGGCCGTTCATGTCAATTATTTAAAAAAAAAAGAATGAGTAATGTCATCTGCTAAAGAAAGGCACAATGCAGAGTACCTCATATAGGCCCTGGAAAAGAAAGTATTTTCCTTCTTAACAACCTTGAAAACTGATGTGAACAAGTAGTCTTTCCCCAGGAAGCAAAAGCAATTTATGGGAACTTCACAAGATACATGTTGCCAGCCAGCAGTGCTGCACATTTGAAATGCTGCTGAAGGAGATAGAGGTCATCGTGATAGCAGGGCCCCAGTGGAAAAGGCGAGGGCATGTGGATACAGATTTCCCTGCCAAAACGAATTACTATTTAACACCTTTCCTTGACTCAGGGACAGTTTCTTCTCTCTAAAGACTAAATACTGGGATCAACTGCATGGCATTAATAATATTAAATTCCAAAGAGTGACTCAGATGAGGGAACTATTGAAAGGCTTAGTTATGTAAGTATCATCCTGCAGCAAGTTAATAAAATAATATAATAAAAAGATGTTTCCATCAAGGGAACCCAGGATTAATTCAGACAGCTTTCTTGATATTTCATATAAAATGTGTATGGATGTCTGTGATTCCATTTCCACTTTACAATAGTATTTTCATACTGACAATTATTTCAAAGCAATTGTACATTAAACCATGTCTACTTAAATTTTGGTAGATTTTATACATTTTCTGTGTAAATTTTCCATGTGATACAACTTTGTGTGTTAATTGTCTTTATTTTTCTCCCCAGGGCTATCAGCTTAAGGATATACAATTTTCACAGAAATTTCACAAATGGTTTAACTCCGCACCAGTGTGACTTGAGGAGTAGCCAACTTTTTTGTTTCCCTCCTTTCTCTAGTAGCTTGTATTACATGTACTCACAAAGAAGTCGGAGCAGTTCTTTCCATTGCCATTCCCACTTTGCTACCAATCCACGTGATATTGCCCTTGAGCAAGGGTTTGTGTCATTTCCACCTCTACCCAGACCACTGATTCCCCTGGAGGACTGGGAACTCTGGCTATCCCACTGCCCTCAGCACTGGGCCTCCATTCCATAGTGCTGCTGGGGACTCACCAGGTGACATTGGTGAGCACATACACTTTGTTCTTCTGAAGAACTAGTCAAGACTGCTGGAATCAGGATGTATGTTACTTGCTCAAGAGCCACTCACTTCTGCATTGCCACTGTACCTCTTACAGAGACCAATGCACACTGTATTTTTATTTCCAATATCATTTAACTCTCTGCTCTTCTAGGCAGTTTTTGGATATTGCACTGGGGCTGATTCTCAAGCTGTAGATACCATTTAACTATAAACCACCACTGGGGATATTTTTTATCAATATCATTATATCCTCACTGCTTGCTACCAGGTCTGGAATATATTAAGCAACCAATAACCATTTTAGTAATTGCACTTAATTAATTTTGTCTGCTGAGACTCACTTTTCTTCTGAAGGTGGGCAATATACTCCTCAGCCTTCACTGGATGCTCCCTTGTAGAAATATTAGAGCCAAAGTGTTTAGGCCCAAAGAGGTTAGTAGAAGAGTTCTTTAACTTTACAAAGGCCTTTATTATTGCCAGGTTATAACGGTTTCCACCAGGGTAAATGGGTGAGACCAGGTTTAGCTAATAGATGTGACATTATTCCTAGAGCCGCTGTTCCCTATGATGGTCGTTCATTGTTAATGAGGTCTCCCTGTCGTGTCAGAGAGCCAGAGTGCACCAAAGTTTCCTTATGCCTTCTTTCAGACTCCTTTCCCCACTCACACAAGTTTATCAAACATACCCATCATTGACATGACGAGTGGCCTTTGAAAGTTTTAATTTTGTCAATGCATTATATTATATACGCATGTATATATATGCATATATGTGTGTGGATGCCATTAGATTTGCTTAATGCTTACAGTAGTGATACTTAGATGGAACAGTAGTACTTAAGTTTTTTTTAAAAAACTGATATCTAAAGATGGCTGACTATCTAATGAACACTTAGTGCCTTTGAAATTTGCTGTATCATCTGACTTTGTTTTAAGGTAAGGAAAGAGGAAATATATAAGGCCAAACTGCAGCAATAAAAGGTAATTGCATATTATCTTAAAATTAGTTTCAAGTATCAGATGATGATATGACTGTATACATTATCTGCTAAAACTCAGCTTATTGGCATTTTCATAAATATTTCTATGACTTTTCTTTAAAAAAATATTATAGATTTGGTAACACCTTGTTACTCTGTTAAAAACAAGTGGGATAGGGCTTCCCTGGTGGCGCAGTGGTTGAGAGCCCGCCTGCCAATGCAGGGGATACGGGTTCGTGCCCCGGTCTGGGAGGATCCCACATGCCGCGGAGCGGCTGGGCCCGTGAGCCATGGCCGCTGAGCCTGCGCGTCCGGAGCCTGTGCTCCGCAATGGAAGAGGCCACAAAAGTGAGAGGCCAGCGTACCGCAAAAAAAAAAAAAAACAAACAAAACAAGTGGGATATCACAAATAAAAATCTTTCATTTGATATAGTTGTTTTAATGACACAAGAAGCCAAACAGCAATTACTCAGTTTTGTATATATAGATTTTATGCTGCAGTATAGGTTTTAAGTTAGTTTTATGGAAAGGCATAAACTATTTTGAAGGGATTAATATATACACAATTACAAGGGCAGGAAATACTCAAAATGAACTTGGAGCATCTTGTGGTACCAGAAAACAAGGAAGTGTTCAAAAATAAAAACAACAAACAACATATATACACTACCAAACGTAAAATAGATAGCTAGTGGGAAGCAGCCGCATAGCACAGGGAGATCAACTCGGTGCTTTGTGACCACGTAGAGGGGTGGGATAGGGAGGGTAGGAGGGAGGGAGACTCAAGAGGGAAGAGATATGGGGACAAGTGTATATGTATAACTGATTCACTTTGTTATAAAGCAGAAACTAACACACCATTGTAAAGCAATTATAGTCCAATAAAGATGTAAAAAAAAAAAAAAAAGACAAAGGAGAAAATGTAGAGAACACTACTGAAAACGGTAGCCCAAATAAGTTCCCAATTTTCCATTGTCCACATAAGATATTGCTTGAAGCTCAGGTCATTTCCTAACTTTGAACTCAAAGGTTAATGAGTTTCTGAAGTTCTTTCTAAACGATACAGTTCCCAGAGAGGCATTCTATAAGGAGAAGATGACTTCCTTTTACCCAGCAAGTGATATATATGACATCACTATATTTTAAAACCCTGCAAACAAACAGTGCCGTATGGTTCAATTTTTTTCCAACAGCAAACTAACAATCTGGTGTATTCTAATAAATTGTTGTTAGGAAAACAACAACAGCAAACAAATAGCCCACCCCGCAATGGAATGTCTGTCAAAGGGATATGGGAGCCAATTGAAACAGCTCCCAATGGCCAAACCTGGAACAATTTGATCAAAAAAACAAACAAACAAAAAAAAATCACAAAAAAACCCCACGGTATGTAGTATTGCATTTTAATCCAAAGTATAAAATAAATATTTATGAGTCCATACTAATATAAATAAATACGTGAAATATAAATAAATAGGAGAAATGATACAAATTTCTCATACAGAATAATTCCAAATAGCAAGTAGATAGTCCACTCTTAAGGTAGTGAAACAAGACTCCTTAAGTTCGGTCTGTGCAGAAGGAGCTCCTTGAAAAGAGTATTTACAGGAGAAACCTGTAAAGCACTACTTTGTCAGATGATCAACATCAACATCAACAATAAGTCATGCTTATAGTGCATGATTTTCATGTGATGAAAATCACAAAGCACTTCTGTGCTTTTCTCATGCTTCTAAGCTCTTATCCACAGATCTGGGCAAACTTTAGGAAGCTTCATGTATATGTTAGGTTCTGTCTCTTTAATTCTTGCAAATATTTCTATATATGGCTTAATTAGAGCCAGCTATTCAGATATTTTAAAAACTTGTATAGACACTATTAAAATAAGATTTTATTACTTCATATTTTATACCTACACTTAATGACCATGATTATTCAAATGGTAGCTAGAAACAGCTCTTTTTTATATTTTAACATATTTATTTTCAGGCATTCATTCTTCATAGTGCCTCCAGACTACAAACAGAAAAGAAGGAATCATTAAGACAACACGGTTTTCTTGAAGTATTTAGAGTATTTTTTTTTAATTTTTTTTTTTTTTGCGGTATGCGGGCCTCTCCCTGTTGTGGCCTCTCCCGTTGCGGAGCACAGGCTCCAGACGCGCAGGCTCAGCGGCCATGGCTCACGGGCCCAGCCATTCTGCGGCATGTGGGATCTTCCCGGACCAGGGCACGAACCTGTGTCCCCTGCATCGGCAGGCAGACTCTCAACCAGTGCGCCACTAGGGAAGCCCTAGAGTATATTTTTGAAAAAGATTTAAGAAATAATTTTGTTTGAGCTTCTTATCACAGTGTTTTTAGTAATAGTATGCTGTTGCTTTAAAATTCTAGCTTAAAGCTAGAATTATAGGCATAAAAATAAGAAAGAAATAGTTTTCATATCCTCCCAACAGAGACATTTTTCATTGTTATTTACTGAGTATCCAGGGATGAATTTCTCTCTATATGAGCATAGAGGAGGGCATGGTCCCTGAACACTGAAAAATCTTTTGAGTATGGGAGGAATTTGAAATTTATACTGAATGATATTAAATGCTTCCATTACTGATCTTCAATGTATCATATATGCCAGTCCTTATTTGGTGCTTCCTAACCAGCATTTTACTTAATTGTTCTGTTTTACTTAATGCATATAAATTCAGTATTTTCTCCTGTGAATGAAAATCACTACTTTACACAGAATCTTGGGAGCTCATTCTTATTTTATGTTGCATTTTCAATGGTCTTGACCAGAGACCAAAGCTCCTGTCTTCAAAACTCACTTTGTGCCTGGCTGCTCTCAGGAGAATGTTGAATGCACTGAGAATTGACAAAGTTAAGACACTAGTATTTACTTAGATCATATTTAAATAAGAACCCTGTGTAAGGGCAAGTATTCAATAAGAATACTTGAAAGAAAGCTGCCAAAATAAAACCCTCAGAGGAGGAATGTTTATATTCTATTTTCATATACATGACATCTGGGAACATATAAGGAATGTTAACCTGGGAAACCCTATTTACTTTCTCTACCATAAAAAAAGAGCAAATTGGCAGAAAAAGACTTCTTTAGTCCTAGCGTGATTTTTGTAAAATGTAGGACCAAGTAATTTTTACCAAATGAACAATGACCACAACTGGACCTAACTTCAACTTCAGGTAAAATGAGTAGGAGTTCATTGTGCTGCATGCATGGATTATACGTTGTTCCCTGTTCCTCTCCAAGTGTACTGATACAGATTGCAAGCATCCAGGACAAGCCACCAGAAGGGAATGGGGATCAGATGCACAGAGTATATCCCGCTTCCCATAATTTTAATCTTATAAATACTCTGCGGAGTGCACTAATAATGTACTTCTGGAATAAAAATCCTTATCAGAAAATTTAATTTGTGAAATTTGAAATTTCTTTTAGAAATTTTAAATTTATAATTTGGTTTATGGGTCATTTTGAGGATCTGATTTGAGCTAAGAAAACCTTGCTTTGTAAAACTTCACGTTTGTCATGCTCTTTCAGGATGTTTGCAAATTCCCCAGAGTGCCTATATCCAAATGGAGAACAAAGGGAAATTAAGTTTTAGAACTTCTATATGGAATGTCATAATTCAAAGAAAAAACATAAATAAATACGTAGATAAGAATATGATAGGTGATTAATAGATGTCAGTGCCTGTCATTTTCATTCTTTATGGTATTTATTTTTTTTTTTGCGGTACGTGGGCCTCTCACCGTTGTGGCCTCTCCCGTTGTGGAGCACAGGCTCCGGACGCTCAGGCTCAGCAGCCATGGCTCACAGGCCCAGCCGCTCCGCGGCATGTGGGATCCTCCCGGATCGGGGCACGAACCCATGTCCTCTGCATCGGCAGGCGGACTCTCAATCACTTTGCCACCAGGGAAGCCCTCTTTATGGTATTTTAACATCCTAATCTGGCTTTGTAAATCAGTTAGTGAGATCTAGGGATAATGAGGACAAAAAAGTTGGTTTTTATATTTTTAATGAGACTGAATATATAAAGGCCATGAAATGCATTCTATATCATAGGTGAAGTATATAGTTATAAGAATTTTTCTGAAAGTGAATGACTAAGGCAAAGAACAAACACTCCTAATTAGAAAATCAACTCAATGGATATGGTGAGTAAAATCAAGTAAATTATTATTGTCTATTATTTTAGAATCTAAAAAGCTCTGAAAGTAAACAGTTTTTTTGGAAGTGACAAACTTTGGCTATACAATCTGAATTGAATTCTAGTGAACCTATATATAATCATTATTTTACACTTTTTCTTCCCATTCCCTGCTGAGAGTGTACATATTTTATGTAAATTTTACCTTTTTGAAATCCAAAAAAAAGCTTCTGAAATACATCTGGCACTAAGAAAAATACATTGAATTATAGATTTTTTTTTATATTTCCATTCTTCACTGTTTTGTTTCTCAGCACTTTCTCCTTTTCCATTGCAGAGAAAGGGCAACCTGGTGTCATAGTGTCATTACCTTTTGAAGACCAGGATCTCTGCGTATTCCTGAGAATTTACTGTCCTCTAAGTAAAGGCAATAGTCAGATGTTCAGTCATGATTATTTATGCTTTCTATCAGCTTCCTTAATTTTATTAAACTCAGAGTCCTCATTTGATAATAAAAATTAATATATTTCACACATCATGGGTTATTAGGAGAATTAGAGTAAGCAAACATTTCTAAAGTATGTAAATATTTAGTACATTTCTATTTGTATTCAAGTCTGTAACTACTTCACAGGGAATCTGGAAGATGTTAATAAAGTAACATCTGTGAAAATATCCTTGTTTCTATTAACCATTTATAATTAATAAATTATTAATAAAATCTGACCATTAATAATTAACATGTACAGAATGAAAATTGGTTTATTCTTCATTGGAATGACAATAAGAGTAACAAAACAATGGCAGTGATAATAATAATAACTATAATAATTATAGTAAATACTCAACAGTACTTACTCTTTTTTTACCTAGTGTTTTTCTAAGCATTTTATACAGATTAACTAATTTAACTTCTCTGGACAACCTTATGCATTAGATAGCATTATAAATAATTTACTTTTTTTTTTTTTACAGAACAGGAAACTGAGTCACACATGTAAATAATGTGCTGAAAGTCACACACCAAGTGAATGACAGAGTAAGTGCCCTTAACTATTGTGCTATATGGTTGCTACTGGAAGTCAATTATGTCTGGATATGCTTTATGTGAAGAGCAGCACAGCATTTTAGAAAATAATTTCTCCTATTAGAACACTAATTCCTCACTAAAATACTATTGTATAGTCAATATTTTTATTTTCCATAATTGGCTGATGGCTGGTAAGCAGTTTTGTTGTGCGGTGCCAAACAGCATTTTTTCATTCTGGCAGATAAGAACCACACACTTATGCTGCATTAATATGGTTTTATATTAGCACTTTATAAACTCCAAATATTACATACAGTTTTTAAAAAATGCTAATGGCCTTGTTAATTAAAATTCAATGTCTATTTTCAAATTTCTCTTTGAACCTGGGGCAATTTTTTTCATTCTTCTATGTCTCATGAAACCATAATAATTACTGATAGAGTCATGGTTTGAAGTTTAGGGTATTCTTTCAGAAAAAAAAGTTGAACATAGTTTAAAGGCTAGAGCTTACATAAAATTGCCTCATTATCACTGTGTTTCTGCACAATATGTGCTGAAAAACAATGCACTCCAACTTGCCTAATTACCTTTAAGACACTGAGCAACTTGATACGAACAGCAGACAGAGCTGCCTGCATTTCCCAGAGTATCCGAACAAGTACATGTGGAATTTGATCATGCAAAGTGCTTTTGAGTAGGTAAAACACCAAACCATTGTTCTCTTACAGTAATTCTCTATTCCCAGAGGTATTCCCCATTCATCATTCCACTCCTTTTAATGCTCTGCTGCACTGTCTGCTTTGCTTTGTTTTGTATTCCCAGGTGCTACTCAGTTCTCGGCTCTGACAGCTGGATTATGAGCGGTATTTGAGGTTAATTAAATCAGTGATGAATTTTAAATAGAGGTACAAAATTAGGGCAGCAAGACCTAGGAGAAAAGTCAAACTTATTGAGAGTAGTCAAGGGGAAACCAAGTATAAAGCCCCAGTTAGAGGAGCAGTGCCTGTTGGAGCTGTTAGAGTTTATTCAAGGAAGTAAATGCCTATCTTAAATGGAGAACCCATCACTTATCGCACCATCTAGACAGAATGATACTGTGTTAGTGTCATTGTTTGGAATACACAAAGTATTAAAAATACTGGTGTGATTTCTGAACTTTCGTTTAGAAAGTTTTAACACATTATTTAATATATTCCCACTCTGCAGTCAGCTGTATGTCTGTGGAATTGACAATAACTACAATTCAAGTGAGGGCTTCTACTTCCAGGCATGAGTAAGGGACTAAAACCCCAGAGTAAACACATGGAAAGCTAGACAAAATATACAAAATGTCTCTTTTCAGAAAAAGGACAAAAGGCAGAGCAGGACAGTGATTCCTACATTAACAGAAAACAATAAGGTTAACCCTACAATCACTGTGACTTTCCAAAACATGCTGCACAGATGAAACTAAACAGAGCCAAGTGATTTTGTAGAGCTAAGGAACAAGAGATAGTTCCAGGATGCTGAGTCAGCTGAAATCTGGGGGGAAGGGCACTGGAGAGGAAGAAGCTAGGCAGAGAAGGAGCTCAGGAAACCTCTAGAGTAAAATATTGACTATTGTCACACAGGCCTAGGGTGAAATTACAGAGGGCAAGAAGAGAATGACAAGGGATATGAAACAGCTGATATATACCTAGCAGGCTCTAAAATTCCATCTAGCACAAATGGAGAGTTCTCACTGAAGGATTGTGATATTCAGTAGAGACTCAAGCAGGGGCACCACCTTGGTAGTAGGGTTAATCTAGCCTTTAGTGAAAGTTCAATGAGCCCTATACTAACAAGGATTGAAAACAAGCCTCAAATATTCACCTGATTCACAAGGAACTTAAATGATTGCTCAACCAAGTCCAATACCCCATTTCATGGTGTGAATGCTTAAATTATTTCTCTTACATCAGTCAGATATAAAGACAAGATAATAAGATGAGGAAGGGGTAGGACCATTGTTCAGAAGAGGAGACTGTGTTATCCTTATAATGTATGGGGAAGGGAGCTACTAAAGAACTGTTGCAGGAAAATTATAATGTATCCCTTGGAGTTGTGCAGTCATGGCTTTAGAGTGTATTCAGTTGTCACACTTGTAAGATTATCTACAGAAATTTATAAGTGTCCCTATGGACAATAAAAAAAGACAGATTCTTGGAGTATCCTGGGTTGGTGTTTGCCATATGAGTCCAACTATGGGAGTTACAGGCAAAAGGTTAAAAGTTTGATTATAGATACAGGATTCTGGGAGAGTCATTTATGTTGCCTGTAACTCAGTTTTTTCATTTATAAAAGGAGATGGTTTTTCCTAATGATTCTGTACAATTTAAGCATATTTATGATTTATCTATCTGTTTTATTATAACAAGATGAATTTTAGTTATTGGCTAGAAATGGGAAATTTTACAGAGACTGTTAGATACTATTAGGTTTGTTCGATTTCTCTATTTACACTGAAAAAAATTATAGTATAAATGTGAACCTAAATTCCTTAAGAGAGAGTTTAAAATAAGGGTTTTAGAAAGAGTCTAAAATATTTATTCTGCTAAAATATGACCACAGATTCTGAAATCTGTTTGTTATATTCTGAAGCACAAAGAAAGCCTGAGAAGAAACAAAGATAATAATGGTAGTTGGAATCCAGACTTGAAATAGAAGCTCTGAATACTAAGCATAGGACTGAGCCCATTGTAAATACTATGCTTCTATATCAGGCAGTTAATTTTTTTCAGTTTTTTAATAAGAAGGTATGCTAATTGATAAATGCAACAGATGCTTCCTTAAGACTATTCAAATATGATATACGGCTAAAAGGGTTTATGATGCAATATTCATGATTTTATTGCAAAGATGAAATATTTTGAATACCAATTGAAAAAAGAAGAAAAGATATAGTAGCCCAATGAAGCACTTCAAGACTAAAAGTGTAATATGTCTGTGATGGCATTTAAATATAAAAGGCCATGCCTTGCTTCCAGCTCTTCTTTTAATTTTAAAATATCTGGCTTAATGAAAATCTTTAATAAGATTATAATGTAACCTCTCCTCTCTGGAATGAGATGTATATGATTTTTCATGGGTCTATTATTCAAATAAAATGATGCTATTTGGTTGGCTACATAGTATAGATACTATTTTCCAAAGTATTATGGAGATATTTTTTCAAAGATGTCATAGACTAAATAAAGATGCAGAAATAAATAACTTTTTTCCATACCAGAAAGTAAAGTTTATATTTCTGAATTTAGAAAACATTCATTTTATATCTGAGGCTATGTAGTTTTATTAAATCAAAGATCAAAAATATTTACATAGTTGAATCAAAATTCTTAACTTATAATTAGTTCTATTTTTTAAATTTCATATTATTTTTATTAAAAGAACAATAGAAGTGAATGGTAAAAAATTAGCACAAAGTTGCTTCTGCTTTTCTATGACTGTTGTGTCCCTCCATCCTCTGTTCTCTATTCAAGTGATTCAAATATATGCACCTCAAGAGACATGGCTGAGAACTATGCTTGGTTCTGGGGACAGAATAAGAAAAGTAAAACTAAGTTTCTTTGCTAAAGAATATCATAATCTAGTGTTATTATTTGTTTGTGGGTTCCTATGTGTAAACCTACATGTCTATGGATGAGGGGACAATTAAAAAACCAAACCAAAGCAGAGGCTAAAATACAGGGCATTTCAATCAAAGTACAGCAGACAGGAGTTTGATTCTAAATGCCAGGGAAATCTTTGTGTTGGATGTCACATTTCAATGCAAAGTTGAATCAGGAATAAGACATCTTTAGGCTGAGCAAGGTGGGAAGGATTAAATAATGGGATGAGCAATAGTAGAGACGTGAAAAAGCACAGTATCTTCAGGGGGCTGAGGGCAGTTTAAATACAATATTTGAGGCAAGAATTGGCTGTGATACTAGAAAAAATTAATTAGATTCAAATTATGAAAGGTCTCAAATTATTTGCTAAGGAATTTGAGGTCTATTTTCTAAGGAGTTGAGAACCATAGGGGATAATTAAGAAGGTAAATGACAAAATCAGATCTGTGTTAGAGAGGAAAATTCTGATGAAAATGTGAAGAATGAACTGGAGAAAGAAAAACAGTGACCTGGGAATTAAGTGAAAATACTATTGCAATAATTCCCATAGGATAAAATGATTGAGAAGTAATTGAAGTGAGAATAGAATATTAAAGGAAAAATATCCAATGTTATTTGTTTGAAAGTTAATTCAAGTTTGTAACTGAAATGACCACATCAATATAAAGACATTTATCCACCTGTTGCTTATAAATGTATGCTCTATTGTAAGTCATATTTTAGAATCTAATTTCAAGTATTTACAATTTACTGTCAATTGACTGTATGTCAACAGTACATTGTTTTGTTGAGTTTTGAATGTGTGATAAGATAAAAATAGTGCCTGTGATGCATACTTCAAAAACATATTAATAGGTTATTTATTATATATTAAAATAAATTTATGGCTTATTTGTAATATTTTATATATTAAAAGTCATGCCTGCAATTATGTGTCTTCTACCTTAATATGCGTCAGTCTAGCAGCTGAAATCAGAAATACACATATTTAGCTTTTCTTTTCACGTTTACTGTTGAAAACTTAGTTTTTAGCTGAAAATATATACCTGTTAAAATCCAGGATTTAGTGCACTTCTTTTCTGCAAATGGTCGCATAGCCTCTTAATGCAGATGACATTTCTTCTGCACTTTGTTGCTTTGTTTTGCACATGCTGAGGTTCAGTGCTGGTAGCAAAGCCAAATACCATCTGTCAGGACCCAGGGGAGTTTGTCATTATTCACTGCTTCCTCATGGTGTAAGGTCCATACTACAACAAGGTATGATTGAATAAATATTCAAGAGGAAGATAAATTGTCTCAAAGTAGGAACTACCGGCAATCAACACAATCAGTAACAAAAGAGCAGGGGAGCAACCTCAAGAGGCTGTGTTGCCACTAGGGACTGATTCCTTTGGGGTGCTGAGAAGTCTCAACTGAAGAGTAACATTTGTTATAAGTGGCATTATTTAATAGTATCTTTCCAGATGTAGTTTATAGTTTCTCAAATGTGCTTATTTCAGCATAGGTGGCAAATTATGTTTAAAAATTAGGACAAATAAAAAGAATATTTGTCTTTTGCCATATGTGGTGCTTGCTATAAGTTTAGGGTATAATCAGTAGAATGTTGGCTTAGGAAATAATTAATTCTAAACAGAACAAAGTTAAATGTTAAAGGCTTCCACTCAGGAAATAAGATAAAACATGACTTAAACTATAATAAATATCATTTTCTTTGTCTAAAACTGAATAATTTATTACAATATTTTAGGACAGCTTCTAAGAGAGAATAATGAAATCTACCTGATATTTTAAAAATACAGTGTGCTAAATATTGTATAATTTAAAAATCTCATATTTTCTTCACTCTTTCTTAACTTTTTCCTTCAGCAGAGTTAGTTTACCTGGTTCAGCCACATTAATTTCACTTTTCAGGGCTAAACATAAGTGCCTATTTTCTTGCACTTTACTCTATATGTAATTGGTCATTTTCACTTCAGTGAGAAATGTTTTTTTGTTTTGTTTTTTTTTGTGGTATGCGGGCCTCTCACTGTTGTGGTCTCTCCCGTTGCGGAGCACAGGCTCCGGACGCACAGGTTCAGCGGTCATGGCTCACAGGCCCAGCCGCTCCGTGGCATGTGGGATCTTCCCGGACCGTGGCAAGAACCCGTGTCCCCTGCATCGGCAGGCGGACTTTCAACCACTCGCCACCAGGGAAGCCCCAGTAAGAAATGTTTTAATGGAAGTGAACAACAGTGTAGTTGTAGTGCCTCTACAGTCATCTTGGGCTGCATTTTTTGGTAAGTGTTATAGAGGCTAAAGGCTTTTAGGATAGGGGTTGTACACAATATGACACCTCTTTATTTATAACATTGCAAACATGCTATAGCTATGTGTGTATTTTTGTTGGTACATGCCTATCAACAAACCAATCTTAAATATTTAAAGTCAAATATTAAATTGTGTTTGCTCTCTTTGACATATATCACAGTAATATCTTTTCTGACCCACCTCCTAAAATAATGAAAACAAAAACGAGAATAAACAAATGGGACATAATTAAACTTAAAAGCCTCTGCACAGCAAAGGAAAACATCAACAAAACAAAAACAAAAAAACAACACACAGAATGGGAGAAAATATTTGCAAAGTGACCTATAAAGGATTAATCTCCAAAATATACAAACATCTCATGTAGCTCTAGGTCAAAAAATACAACCCAATCAAAAAATGGGCAGAAGATCTAGATAGATAGATATTTGTCTAAAGAAGACATACAGATAGCCAAAGAGCACATGAAAAGGTGCTCAACATCACTAATTATTAGAGAAATGCAAATCAAAACTATAATGAGGTACCACCTCACACCAGTCAGAATGGCCATCATCAAAAAGTCTACAAACAATAAATGCTGGAGATGGTGCGGAAGAAAGGGGAATCCTCCTACCCTGTTGGTGGGAATGTAAATTGGTACAACCACTATGGAGAACAGTATGGAAGTTCCGTATGACTCAGCAATCCCACTCCTGGGCATATATCCCGAGAAAACCATAATCTGAAAGGATACATGCACCCCAGTGCTCATTACAGCACTATTTACGATAGCCAAGACACGGAAGCAACCTAAACGTCCATCAACAGAGGAATGGATAAAGAAGATGTGGTACATATATAAATTGAATATTACTCAGCCATCAAAAAAGAATAAAATAATGCCATTTGCAGCAGCATGGATGGACCTAGAGATTATCATACTAAGTGAAGTAAGTCAGAAAGAGAAAGACAAATATGTGATACCACTCATATGTGGAATCTAATTTTAAAAAAATATACAAATGAACTTATTTACAAAACAGAAACAGACTCACAGACTAAAAAAACAAACTTATGGTTACCAAAGGACAAAGGTGGGGGAGGAATAAATCAGGAGCTTGGGATGGACATGTACACACTACTATATATAAGATAGATAACCAACAAGGACCTACTGTATAGCACACGGAACTCTATTCAATATTCTGTGATAACCTATATGAGAAAAGAATCTAAAAGGAATGAATATATATATATATGTATAACTGAATCACTTTGCTGTACACCTGAAACTAACACAACACTGTAAATCAACTATACTTCAATAAAAAATTTTAAAAAAAAGGCTGCCATAGGGTTTGGTTCAGTACTTTGAAATTTGGAAATATTATTTGCAGCTATCGTGACCAGAACTTTGTTGACCCAGCAAACCCCATGGGAGAGAACTTCAAGGAGAAATGCCTTCAGAATCAAGAATAAAACTGAGCTTTTGGAGAAAAAATAAAAAAAGAACTTTCACTGACTGTCTTACACTAGTAAGAGACACAATGTCATTTCTAACCAAAGTTACTACACGAGGTCAATTATGTCAAATATCTCTCTGCTTTGTATTATAGATATAACATAATTTTCATAAAATGTATTCTTATAATTCCAATAAATTGAAATATAGATTTTAAAAGATAAACATTCAGCTTCATTCTCACAATGTGAGATAAATGCAGATTCCTCTTCATGCATATCTTATTTCCTTGGATGACCTAAGCCACATATATTTATGATTCCACAAAATCCCAGTACTTTCTTAGAATTCACTGCCATGTTATTATATAGACATTGCTCTGTTTAGAATGATAAAATGTTTGTAATGGAGTTAGGAAATATAATGATTAAGAGCAGAGGCTCTGGACTAGTGAAGTTTAAACCACAGCTTTAAACCATATTAGCTGTGTGTTTGTGCATATAGATTACACGATCTCTTTAGTTTAACTTTTCTCATTAATAAAATAGAAATAATATTACTAATTACTCCATTGTGTTATTTTAAGGCTTAACAGTATTTCTCAATGTCAGCTTTTGACACAGCACCTAGCACATAGAAAGTGCACTCTCCTCCCCAAAAATGTAATACAAATGCAATGAGCTCTGAATCACTGGACTGGTTTGGTTGGATTAAAAAAAATGCAAGCTCTGATTTACTTAATCAAAGGTTAATTCTAAATATAGTTTTTCTTTCACTAGAGATTTTAATATGTAATTATCAGAAAGTTTTAGGAATCCTTAGCTTTCATTGTAGTTTGGAATAATCCATTAAGTCACTGTAATGGTAGATTACTGCCACAGTAATGAAAATTAACAAACCACTCCAAAAATGTGGGCTTTGGTGCCTATCACTGAGAAAACAAAATTGATCTGAAGAGCTTAGTAACCACATATTCTTCCTTTTTCCCTTATCTCATCGGTGAATATGCTCTTGGCAAAGCCAGAAACTCTACCTGGATTAAATCTTCTCACCTCTCCAAGAACACAGCTCTATCAATCTGCCTCTTATATTTGCACTAACAGTTATTCTTGCGTGCTTTATCTGTTATTCCTCCCAAAACCTCTGCAGAATTCCCTGTGAGCACATGCATACATTTCTTGAAAGAGTTATTCGTAACCAACGATTTCAACTTCTCTACCCTTATTCCCTCTTGAACCCACTTATCTACCCTTTTGTATTTCCTTTCCTACTTTGTCTTTCCTCCGTAAAAGCACTATCATACACAAAAGGCTAAAGTTTTAACTTTTCCTTGTCTTTCTTCTTCTTGACCATTTCTATACAATAAAATGAAAGATGAATGATTGTACACATTGAAGTATATCTTCACTGCTGTATTCCTACTTTTTAGAATATTAACTGATAAATAATACACACTTAGTAAATATTTGTTGATTGAATAAATAAATGAAAGGTTAGAGAATCTATGAATGAAATTTGACATATTAGAGGAAGTTTAGGTGAACACTTTACAGTCTGAACTAACAGTTTAGTGAAAGTAGATGAAAATAATAAATTTTGATCCTTAACCCACACAAAACACCAAATTTAAATCTAGGTGAATTACCAAGTTCAAAAAGAAAAAAAAAAAAGAATAGGAGAAAATAAATAGAGAAATGTTCTTAAAATTTCTACCTAGGGTGAGTATTTTATTCAAAAAGGCAAATTTAGGCACTTGCAATAAAAAATAGTTATAAAGAAATTTAAAATATCATAAAGGAAAATAATGATAGATTTGATTACATGAAATATATACTACATGTGTGTATGTGAATACATATAATATACCCAAAGATATATTTATAATCAAAATTAAAATTGGATAAAAATTCAATAACAACGGAATACATTAAATCCCAAGAGATAAATTGGTAATAGACATTGATAGACAAGTTAGAATCACACATTTATAAAATAATCCCAGCAAGGAGTTGGACAGGATGTAAATTTTTGGAATGCCTTTTTGGAAAACAAACTACCTATATTTATTACAAGGCTGTTTCACTGTATTTTTACTAGTACTGAATGTCTCTGGAAAAACAAAGCATACATGCAAGTGGACACAAACACACACAAACACATTTTTTTTATTGGAAAGTGAAGACAGGGTATCCAATTATTTTAAGAAGAATTTCAATTATTACAAAAGTATATTATTTTCTGTGTGTGTTACTCATTTGTGTTTTCTGTTTTGCAAATTATCTTCTGCATATGTGTGACTGTCAAACTGTATCTTTAGCTTTTGTCTTTTTTATGAGGTCAAGAATCATATTAACAACAGTCTGCTGGGTTCCTCGAAGGGGCCCACGGCATCTCAAACAAAACATGTTCAAAAACTGAAATCATTGTTTTTTGTCAGCGTTTGTTATCCCTTTTCAGAATTTGACTGCTTTAGAGAACAATTTTTACAGTTATTCTTGTTTGCAATTTGGAGTGGTATGTCATCCCCACCTCCTCTGCTACATGAATCACCTAGTATATCCTGTCACTTCTATTTCTGAAGTTAATGTTTCTTCTGCCCTCACTGCATTGGCCCTTATGCAGCTTCTCATTACCTCATGGGTTGTAAGAGTTATTTGAAGCTCTTTTAATTCATAATTGCTCTGGTTCTAATTTGTCCTGCACATACTTGCCAGAATGATGCTTCTAAAGGGCACATTTAATCATTTCCTTTTCTTGTTCATAAGCCTTCAAAATGTCTTATTCCCCCTACTTGAACTCTCAGTGTTCCATACTTGTGATAGGAGTCGCCAACCTCAAACCTTAAGAATATACCAGATTCTACATTCAAATACAGTCAGTTAACTGGTTGTAGAGGGGCATGCGCATGTGTATGTGTGGTTTGTCATTTTGTTTAGTGATCTCAACAAAAATCTTAGGGTTAGGATTCTCTGTGTGCATTTGCTTCTGCCTACCATTGGATTCCTCTCTGTTAGGAAGCTACTCTCTCTTATTAGACTTATGTTCTACTCTTTCCCTTCTCAAACCATGGTCTTCTCCCTGAAACATTAATAATTATAGATAAAAATCATTGACTTAGGCAAAGAATTAAAAATGCTATTTTCAGGATTTATATATTTAATGCTAAAAACTCTTTAGCTCTGGATCTTAATTTGTTCTGTAGACAGCTCTGGGGCCAAAGAGACCAGGTCATCTTCCTGTGGATAACTGACCCCATCAACATTCTGAGGAAAATGGAACTTGGGCTGGCCCCTAACATTTGCAGGGCCCATGGCACAAGTCCACATTGGAACTCACATACATTCTTAAAAACTTGATTATTGATTCAGTGCACAAATTTTATGTAGGTCTTGCTCTTTATAGATTATCTCATTTCTTCACTTAAGCTTTTTTCCCCCTTGAATTGCACTTCTGTATTTTATTTCTATCATAAATACTATTCTGTCATGACATGAAGGTTTAAAAATAAAATGTGTTCAATAGTTCAACTATGAATATATTTTATAAAAACGCAAATTTAAGTAAATGAAAAAATTATATAATGATGATTATTTTATTTGTACTTTTAATTATCATTCCTTTTACATTATTAAAATTATCTGTTAAAAGGCATGATAGAGAGACCTTCAAGATGGCAGAGGAGTAAGACGTGGAGATCACCTTCCTCCCCACAAATACATCAAAAATACAGCTACATGTGGAACAACTCCTATAGAACATCTACTGAACACTGGCAGAAGGCCTCAGACTTCCCAAAAGGCAAGAAGCTCCCTACGTACCTGGGTAGGGCAAAAGAAAAAGGAAAAAACAGAGACAAAAGAATAGGGATGAGGTCTCACCTCTGGGAGGGAGCTGTGAAGGAGGAAAAGTTTCCACACACTAGGGAGCCCCTGCACTGGTGGGAACGGGGGGTGGGGGGGGAAGCCTCAGAACCACGGAGGAGAGTACAGTAACAGGGGTGCAGAGGGCAAAGCGGAGAGATTCCCACACAGAGGGTCAGTGCTGACCAGTACTCATCAACCTGAGAGGCTTGTCTGCTCACCCGCCAGGGTGGTTGGGTGCTGGGAGCTGAGGCTCAGGCTTCGGAGGTCAGATCCCAGGGAGAGGACTGGGGTTGTCTGTGTGAAGACAGTCTGAAAGGGGCTAGTGTGCCACAACTAGCCGGGAGGGAGTCAGGGAAAAGTCTGGATCTGCCAAAGAGGCAAGAGACCATTGACTTGGGATGCATGAGGAGAGGGGATTCAGAGCACCGCCTAAATGAGCTCCAGAGAAGGGCATGAGCCACAGCTATCAGCTCGGATCACAGAGATGGGCATGAAATGCTAACGCACCTGCTGCCGCCACCAAGAATCCTGTGTGCAAACACAGGTCACTACCGACACCCACCCTGGGAACATGTGCAGCACACCACTGCCAGGGTCCCGAGATCCAGGGACAAATTCCCTGGGAGAACACATGGCGCGCCTCAGGCTGTTGCAGTGTCATGCTGGCCTCTGCCACCACAGGCTCACCCCTCATTCCAGTTATGACTACTATACCCCTCCCTCTCCCCGGGCTGAGTGAGCAAGAGAGCTCTAATTAGCCGCTGCTTTAACCCCCTTTTGTCTGGGCGGGGAACACACTCCTGAGGGTGACCTAAGCACAGAGGCGGGGCAAAACCCAAAGCTGAACCCCAGGAGTTCTGTGAACAAAAGAGAAAGGGAAATTTCTCCATGCAGCCTCAGGAGTAGCAGATGAAATCCCCACAATCAACTTGATGAACCCTGTATCTGTGGAACACCTGATTAGACAACGAATGTTTCCAAAATTAAGGCTGTGGACTTTGGGAGTAAATGTAGACTTGGGGTTTGCTTTCTGCAACTGATTTGTTTCTGATTTTTATGTTTATCTTAGTTTAGTTTTTAGTGCTTGTTATCATTGATGGATATGTTTAATGGTTTGGTTGCTCCCTTCCTTTTTTAAATATTTTTTAATTTTTAATTTTTTAAAATTTTATTATTTCATTTTTTCCTTTTTTTTCTTCCTTTTCTCCTGAGCTGCGTGGCTGGCAGGGTCTTGGTGCTCCGGCCGGGTCAGGCCTGAGCCTCCAAGGTGGGAGAGCCGAGTCCAGCACATTGGACCACCAGAGACCTCCCGGAACCAAGTAATATCAATCAGTAAGAGCTCTCCCAGAGATCTCTGTCTCAACACTGAGACCCCAATCCACCCAACGGCCAGCAAGTTCCAGGGCTGGATGCCCCATGCCAAACAACTAGCAAGACAGGAACACAACGCCACCCATTAGCAGAGAGGCTGCCTAAAGTCATACTAAGTTAACAGACACCCCAAAATTTTTGTAATATTTTATATATTAAAAATCATGCTTGCAATTATGTGTCTCCTACCTTAATATGTGTCAGTCTAGCAGCTGAAATCAGCAATACACATATTACAAATAAGCCATAAATTTATTTTAATATACAATAAATAACCTATTAATATGTTTTTGAAGTATGCATCACAGGCACTATTTTTATCTTATCACACATTCAAAACTCAACAAACCAATGTACTGCTGACATACAGTCAATTGACAGTAAATTGTAAACACTTGAAATTAGATTCTAAAATATGACTTACAATAGAGCATACATTTATAAGCAACAGGTGGATAAATGTCTTTATATTGATGTGGTCATTTCAGTTGAGGTCATATGCAATACACATATTTAGCTTTTCTCTTTATGTTTACTGTTGAAAACTTAGTTTTTAGCTGAAAATATATACCTGTTAAAATCCAGGATTTAGCGCACTTCTTGTCTGCAAATGGTCGCATAGCCTCTTAAAGCCTCTAAGATCAGGAACAAGACAAGGTTGCCCACTCTCACCACTACTATTCAACATAGTTTAGGATTTTAGCAACAGCAATCAGAGAAGAAAATAAAATTAAAGGTATCCAAATTGGAAAAGAAAAATTGAAAGTTTCACTCTTATCAGATGATATGATACTATACATAGAGAATCCTAAAGATGCTACAAGAAAACTGCTAGAGCTAATCAAATGAATTTGTTAAGGTAGAAGGATACATAATTAATGCACAGAAAACTCTTGAATTTCTATACAGTAATGATGAAAAATCTGAAAGAGAAATTAAGAAAACACTCCCATTTACCATTGCAACAAAAAATAAAATACCTAGAAATAAACTTACGTAAGGCGACAAAACATTTGTATGCAGAAAATTATAAGACACTGATGAGAGAAATTAAAGATGATACAAACAGATGGAGAGATAAACCATGTTCTTGGATTGGAAGAATCAACATTGTGAAAATGATTCTACTACCGAAAGTAATCTACAGGTTCAATGCAATCCCTATCAAACTACCAATGCTATTTTTCACAGAACTAGAACAAACAATTTTACAATTTGTATGAAAACACAAAAGATCCCAAGTAGCCAACGAAATCTTGAGAAAGAAAAACGGAGCTGGAGGAATCAGGCTCCCTGACTTCAGACTATACTACAGAGCTACAGTAATCAAGACAGTATGGTACTGGCACAAAAACAGAAATATACATCAATGGAAAAGGATAGAAAGCCCAGAGATAAACCCATGCACATATGGTAACCTTAACTTAGATAAAGGAGGCAATAATATACAATGGAGAAAATACACTTCTTTAGTAAGTGGTGCTGGGAAAACTGGACAGCTACAGGTAAAAGAATGAAATTAGAACACTTCCTAACACCATACAGAAAAATAAACCCAAAATGGATTAAAGGCCTAAATGTAAGGCCAGACACTATAAAACTCTTAGAGGAAAACTTGAACACTCTATGACATAAATCACAGCAAGATCCTTTTTGACTCACTTCCTGAAGAAATGGAAATAAAAACAAAAATAAACAAATCGGACCTAATGAAACTTAAAAGCTTTTGCATACCAAAGGAAACCATAAACAAGTTGAAAAGACAACCCTCAGAATGGGAGAAAATATTTTCAAATGAAGCAAATGACAAAGGATTAATCTCCAAAATATAGAAAGCAGCGCATGCAGCTCAATATCAAAAAAACAAACAACCCAATCCAAAAATGGGTGGAAGACTTAAATAGACATTTCTCCAGAGAAGATATACAGATTGTCAACAAACACATGAAAGGATGTTCAACCTCACTAATCATTAGAGAAATGCAAATCAAAACCACAGTGAGGTATCACCTCACACTGATCAGAATGGCCATCATCAAAAAATCTACAAACAATAAATGCTGGAGAGGGTGTGGAGAAAAGGGAACCCTCTTGCACTGTTGGTGGGAATGTAAATTGATACAGCCACTATGGAGAACAGTATGGAGGTTCCTAAAAAACCTAAAAATAGAACTACCATACTACCCAGCCATCCCACTACTGGGCATATACACTGAGAAAACCATAATTCAGAATGAGTCCTGTACCAAAATGTTCATCGCAGCTCTATTTACAATAGCCAGGACGTGGAAGCAATCTAAGTGTCCATCAACAGATGAATGGATAAAGAAGATGTGGCACATGTATACAATGAAATATTACTCAGCCATAAAGAGAAACAAAATTGAGTTATTTGTAGTGAGGTGGATGGACCTAGAGTCTGTCATACAGAGTGAAGTAAGTCAGAAAGAGAAAAACAAATACCATATGCTAACACATACATATATATAGAATCTAAAAAAAATGGTTCTAATGAACCTAGCGGCAGAACAGGAATAAAGATGCAGATGCAGAGAATGGACTTGAGGACATGGGGAGGGGGAAGTATAAACTGGGACGAAGTGAGAGAATATAGTTGACATATATACACTAACAAATGTAAAATAGATAGTTAGTGGGAAGCAGCTGCATAGCACAGGGAGATCAGCTCGGTGCTATGTGACCACCTAGAGAGGTGGGATAGGGAGGGTGGGAGGGAGACGCAAGAGGGAGGAGATATTGGGATATATGTATACATATAGCTGATACACTTTGTTATACAGCAGAAACACAACATTTTAAAACAATTATACTTCAATTAAGATGTTTAAAAAATAAAATAAAGAGATTTATAAATAATAAAAAATAAAAGACATGATATATCATTAAAATGCCAAAATATTTACATAAAGCTGTTTTTTATATATTCAATTAAATGTCATTAAAAATGTTAAAAAAGTAGACCTACTTCCAATTCTATTCCTCAAAGTTATCTTATTGACAATAAAAAAATGGTGATACACTTCATCAATGTGTTTTCAGCACATACACATACACAATTTTAAGAGTAAGATGAATTGTTCAATATTACAAATGTACATTGCCCTCCATTTGCCACCGTTGCAAAAATTATTTCTAATTCATGAGTTCCTCTGAAAACACAAATGGGAACATCAAGATAAGCAAGAAAACATGTTTAGAACTACTGGGAATCAATAACTAATTATGCAAGGATCTATTGCATGCTTACACTCTGAGAAGCAGGATTTGACAAGTTAATTAATTTGTCTTTCCTCTTATCTAAGCCCATCCATCACTCAAATCCTACATACATTCTGTATCAATATCTATCTCTAACATTGGAAGGAATACAATAGACAAGCTTCATGGTTCTCAGATGCAGTTGTATTTTATTTTGAGGTCCTACGGCTTGTGTCCTGTATGGAGGGCTGTGTCCTTATGACCTGAAAGGTGTTGTTCAGATTTACAGATGGTGCTTTGCCCAGTGCTGAGTGCTAGGCTGTGAATGAGGCTCCTGTGTGTGCTCTAACGAATGCATTTTCTGTTTGTACTGATGAAGTGTGCCCTCAAATGCTGGGCCTTTTGTGCTGGGATATAAAAGAGGTTTCCATAATCTTTGAATGTTATGCTAGCTAAGTCCTCATTGTAACTCCATGACCTCTAAATTACAAAATAGGTTTTTAATTTAAAATAAATCTTGGCAGAAGTCACGTAAAAAGTAGCTATAGCATTTCCTGGTAATGGCCCAGTGTTATCTATCATGACTGGGGTAGTCAGAAAAGGAATATCGGTTACATGACTAAAGGTCCATTGATTTAAACTTCTTCAGTTTGTATACTCAGTAAATCCAATCTGCTCAAGTCCTAATTTCTCTCTTTACCCCATTTGGAGTTCATAATCTATGTTCATTATCAAATATGAATCTTGTGAGCATTTTAATTCCTTTGCTTTTCTCTCCCTCCTTCAGTCTTATCCCTGGAGAAAACCCAATTGACTTCCTTCTCCAGGTATGCTTGTAAGTAGGTAAACACCTATGAAAAACAACAAAAACAGCAACACTGAATGTTGACCAGGCTCACTTTACATTAATAACCAGAAATGTCATATCAGCAAACACTGCCCAGTAACGCTACACATTTCCCTCATGTTTGCTTCCTGGCTCTCCAAAGCAACTGGTTCACATTTCGTCTCTCCTCAACCATTACATGTCCTCTACTCTTCCACTCAAACAGTGGCATTACCTTATATTTAAGTGAGAAAAGACAAATCATGAGCAACCAACATCTTATCTTACTGCCAGCAAACAAGTTCTGCCTTCCTTCCTATTGCAATGAACAATTTGCCCCCACTTTAAAATTCTTGGGCATTTCTATATCCCATTACCTTCTGCTATTTGGGGGACTTATCTGTAATTTCCTCTATAATACTCTGTAGAGTATCAATTTCACTCATGCTACCTCATCAATCCCTTCACACACTGTTGTGCTTTGGTGTCTTCCACCATGAAACAAGAGAAAATAAATTCTCCCTTTGCATTATATCTCCTTTTAACTACAGCTCTTTTTTATAGTTACCTTTCAGAACAAACTTAAAGAAAAAACTCTCTACTGTAATCTGCACTTCTGCACCTCCCTTAAGCCCCTTTTGCTCTTCAATTCCCTAGGTGAGTCCATCTAATTCTGTGTTTTATGTAACAGCTAAATGTTAATGACTTCTCCCTATCACTCCTGACTTGTATACTACCTAATTAATTACTTGATATATATACCTGGATGTCTTATAAGTTCACACTTATTCTTAAAATAGAATATCTAATTCTCACCTTCACCTGCATACACTTCTTTCTCAAAGAATTATGCTGTAATCTACACAGACTGTAAACCAAAAAAAATCTAGGATTTTTCCTTTATGCTTTTTGGGAATATTGTGATTTTATAATAAGAAATATATATTTGGTCTTTGTACCCATTTCTGGCAGAGTTCCTAAAACAAGTGGAATTTTCTAAGCGATGAGAGTGATAAAACGTATCTTTTGTCAATTAATGAGGTGACTTTTGGACTCCACTTAAGAATGGGGACTGGAACTTATAGTGCCACTACCCCCCCAAAACTCTCGCACCTTCAGGAAGGGGAAAGGGGCTGAAGATTGATTTCAGCACCAGTGGCCAATGCTTTAATCAATCATGCCTATGTAATGAAGCCTCCATAAAACCCCCGAAGGACAGAGTTCAGAAAGTCTCCAGGTTGGTGAACACATGGAGGTGTATATAGAGAGGCACACTCGGATAGGGTGTGAAAGCTTCTCGCCCTTTCCCTTTCCCTTGCCCTATACACCTCCTCCATCTGGCTGTTTCTGAGTTATATCCACCGATAATAAACTGGTAATTCAGTAAGTAAAATGTTTTTGTGAGCTCGGTGATCTGCTCTAGAAAATTAATTGAACCAAAGTAGGGAGTCATCAAAAGCATAGATGATAACCTGGCCTTGCAATTGACATCTGAAGGGTGAGTAGTCTTGTAGGACTGAGCCCTTAACCTGTGGCATTAGGCTACTATCTCCAGGGAGAGGCTGTCAGAATTGAGTAAAATTGTAGGACATCATGTTGGTGTCAGAGCATTGCTTGTTGGTGCTGTGGAAACCCCCCAACTCCATACACATATGTCAGAATTGAGTGCCCAGAATTCTTATGTTTGTTTCCTTTACACTCTATACCCATTCCATCAGTATCACTATTTTCATAATGTACTCTAAATTGGTCCTATTTTCTCATCTCTGTGACTACCAAACTGTTCCAAACCACAATCATTTCTCATTTGAACATTGCAAAAGGCTCTACATCCTTGCTACGCAGATCTACAGCACTGGTAGGCATTTCCTGGAAGCATGTTGGAAATGCAGAATTTCAGACCCTGCCCCAGACCTGCTTAATCAGAATCTGCATTTTAACAAGATCCATCCCCATGTAATTTGTGGGCACATTAAAGTCTGAGAAGCCTTGATTTGTGTAATATGACTCCTGCCTATCTCTCTGACCTCACTTATTAGACTTCACCCACCCATGGCTTATAATGGCTTTCTTTTTTTTTCCCCTAAATTGCCACATTCTTCCTTTACTTAGAATCTTTGTAGTGGTTGCATTCACTGCCCATGATGTTTTCCCCTGATTATTAGTGGCTCTGTCCTTCCTGCTATTCAGGTGTTTGGCTAAGTATCAACTCCTGAGAGTGTCAGGATACAATTTTTAATAGATGTCTCAGGTTTTTTCAAGTCTTGTATCTGACTTTGTTCCTGACTACATTTTCAAGGATGTTTACATAGTAAACAGCTGTGCAATACAGAGAGTGTGATCCAATCTGGAGCAGAAGACAAGTTTGTTTGCTGTCCAGGAAAAAATAAATGTAATGTCTCCCTCTGTGCAAGGGTCAGGCAGATTCTTTAGCAACCCACTTTATAAGATCAGGGTTTCCCAAGCTTGAATTTCTTCACTGTGAACAAAACATCTGACTGGGTGTGGCTATCCATCACTCTCCTGAGACTTCAGGGCAAAGGGAACTGATGTAAACATGAAGCTTATGCTGCCTACTGTGCTATGAGTAATAAAACCCTTTACTGTATCCCATTATCCATGAAACTGTGGCATGAAACAACTGGACTTTGGAAAAGAGGAAAGACTGACAGGGAATACACAGGAGTGCTGGTTCTAAGGTGGCCAGTGAAAAAGTGGAAGGTCTTTTCTGTATAGAAATACCAATGTAACTGTTTGCCTGAGTTTACCTATAAAAACATAGCTTCCTCAACAACAACAAAAAAGCTAAAATGTATTAATATAAAATACTTAAAAGTTCTTTTCCTTTTGAATATTTAGAACTTCTCAAATGTTTTTGAACAGTTAAACCGTATGGTTTTGATTGCTCTTTTGATTCTTTCTCCAATACTGAAACTAAAACAGGTAAGGAAAACACATTAGATTATGTATTATGCAAAACACCAATCATTTTCTACTCTATTACTGCTGCCTCAGCAGCTTCATGGTTCTAAGAAGACTATAACTCTGTATGCTTTAACAGCTTCTAAATGCTTAAAAGCATTTTATAATGAATTATGTGTTCTTCTACATGGGCAAACTCCATACTGAACTTTTGGAGATGAAAAGCTCATTATTTCAACATCTTAATTAATAGCACTTCACAAGTATAAACAACAATGGTAATTAAATTTGTAGTGTTATTCTATTAGTACAACATAATTTGAGATATATTTCTTTAATGTATTTCCAGTTTTTATGGCAAATTTATTGTATTCATAGGTTTTTAAAGAATTGTTTTGGTAAGAGGATGGGAGAAAACACACATCAGGAAAATTATTTATGGAGAACTAAGAGACAATAAATATGACAGGGATTGGTAGTTATCTGTTAAACTTAACGTTGCTTGTTAACTTGATGGCAATTTATATACTGTTATTTTATTTTATACACATTGACTAATATTAAAAATAAAGTGTTTTCCAATAGTCAAGACATGGAAAAAACCTAAATGTCCATTGACAGATAAATGGATAAAGGAGATGTTGTACATATACAAAGGAATACTACTCAGCCATAAAAAAGAATGAAATAATGCCATTTGCAGCAACATGAATGGACCTAGAGATTATCATATTAAGTGAAGTAAGTCAGAAAGAGAAAGACAAATACCATATGATATCACTTATATGTGGAATCTAAACTATGGCAAATAAAATCACGCAGGAAACAGAAACAGACTAACAACATAGAGAACGGACTTGTGGTTGCCAAGGGGGAAAGGGGGTGGTGGAGGGATGGATAGGGAGTTTGGAATTAGCAGATGCAAACTATTACATATAGAATGGATAAACAACAATGTCCTACTGTATAGCACAGGGGACTATATTCAACATCATGTGATAAACCATAATGGAAAAGAATATGAAAAATATTGTATATATACATATGTATATCTGAATCTCTTTTCTGTACAGCAGAAATTAACACAACATTGTAAATCAACTATACTTCAACAAAATAAATTTAAAAAATAAAGTGTTTCAAAAAATCAAATTTAGGTAAAATTATGTCAAAAGAGGAGAATGGCTTATTAACATTATTTAGGCATTTAAATTTGTAGTATTCTCATTGCGAGTCAACAGTGAGATACATCTCACAGGCATGCTACTATAATCTCAGGTACTATAATAGAAGTCAAGCATTTAGAATAAGGGAGGTGATAGCTCTTTCCTGCTCTTTTTTGGTCAGGCCACACATGATAATTTATTCAGTTTTATACCTTTGTCTTAAGAAGTATGATGACAATTTGGAGAACAATGGAACGGTTCCATTGTTGAGAGTTGAGAATATTGAGAATATCCAAATTCATCAAATACTGAACAATGAAATTAAGGATATATATCCTGTACAAGAGAAAGCTCATGGTTGTCTTTAGCCACGTGCATAACTGTTATGCAGAAGATGACTTGTTCCGTACTCCCTGCTTGAGTTTTTTTTTTTTTTTTTGCGGTACGCGGGCCTCTCACTGCTGTGGCCTCTCCCGTTGCGGAGCACAGGCTCCGGACGCGCAGGCTCAGCGGCCATGGCTCACGCGCCCAGCAGCTCCGCGGCATGTGGGATCTTCCCGGACTGGGACACGAACCCGCGTCCCCTGCATCGGCAGGCGGACTCTCAAACACTGTGCCACCAGGGAAGCCCTTCTGCTTGAGTGTTTGATAGGACAGTAAAGAAAGAAAATTTTGAGAAAGTGATATTTTATCAGACTTAAATAATGTAATGTAGTGAACCATATAAAGATCTGGATGATCAAGAACATTACAGGATAAAGGAGGAGCAACTGTGGAGGCTTGAGGCTAAGCTGAGAAAGGGAAGTTAGAAAAGGCAGGATTTTATACACACAAATATGCTATACTTATAATATGTGGGTATGTCGACATTACATCAAATAGACACCTATTGATTGATTTATTTAAAATCCTGTTGTCAAAGAAGCAGTCTGGGAAGTTACATAGAGATACATACTATGGTTGATAATTCTAAAACTCACTTTCTCTTAATCAGTGCTAAATGTGGTTTAATAAAACCAAATAATTCTTCAGATTTATTTCCAGACTACATTATTGTCAATAAACAGCAATACTTGGTTTCAGTGAAAGTTATGTGAAATGACACTTAAAAATATTTTTCCAGAGTCATTTAGGAAAATTAATTGTGACAAAAATTTATGTTCTGTGTATATGAGGAGGATTTTGAAAATCTTAGCATCATAAATATTTCAGATGACTATTCAAAGACAAATTATTGGCATTGCAGTCAAATATTTCTTTTGTCATGTTCTGGTTGACAAGTTATCATTGATTTTGCTAATTCACTTTTTTGTTATGTCATCTTGTCTTCTAACTTTCCACTATTTTTTTTCCAGTCTCAAGACTTCAGTAGGTTACTTTAGTGCAATTTCCTTATATAGATGTCAATCACATTTTTATGGTCCTGATGACATTTTTTAAAATGATAAATTCCTGATAAAGAAGCTCTTAAAGATACAATATTAGGCCATTGTCATCTTGTGATAATTGCATTTAAAATGTACTAGATGGGGCTGGGGAGAGAAAAGTGGAAATAAAGAAGCCAGTAAGTCAAAAATCTATATTTTTCTAAAACAAATGTCTACTTAAAATTATGTGATCTTTTACTAAGTACATTTAATATAATATTAATTTGCTTTTCACAAACTGATAAATAGGGTAGGTATTACTCTACACATTTTGAAACTCAGGAGACATCAACAGACATTGCACAATTTGCAGAAGTTGAGTGGAAGAGTAAGAGTTAAAAAGTCTTCCAGCTCAAGGTTATTCATACTTTTAGATGACCGCTTTTCCTGAAAATGTTTTACTGCCAAGCTGGAGAAACTGTTCAATTAACAACAAGGAAAAGTCTAACTAGTTAGATTTAATTATGCTAATATGTACAAGCAACTATATTCCTCCTCAAATTTTCAGTAGCGTTTGATCATGTAAACTTTTTATTCTATTTGAAACTACATTCTCTCTTAGTTTTCAAGATCCTGGATATTCACCAATCTTCTTCTGATTCATTTCTTTTCCCCAATTTCTCTTACTGCTTTATCTATTTATTCTCCAATTAGAGGATTCTGGACTTGCTTCCCAGTATGCACCTACTTCTTTAAAAATGCATTCATCCTCATGGAGTGAGAAATCAGTTACTAGAAAACAGTTCTCCAATATCTATTTCCAAGACTGGTCGATTTCCCACAATTCAGACTTTACTCTGAGTAGGAGAGGTCTACTATAAAGACATGTGTAGGCGTGTGGGGATGGGAACTATAAAAGCCTGGAAACGTTTGAAATGACAGTGTTGAAAAATGTGATAAGTCAAATAAAATTGAATAAAAATAAAGTTTATCAGAATTGAAGAACTGACTTTAACTACAATAGCTATGGGAATAAAACTGATAAACCTGTTTAAAGACTTTTAAAAATACTTTTTTTATTGCAAGATTTTATTTTGGGTTTTTTATGTACATTTTCAAAATCTTAAGACAATGAGACCAGAGTCACCAAGACCTTAGCAGAAGGTGAAGGAATAAGGATTATTGTTTCTAAGAAGGAGGGACAAAAGAGCAGCCATGTAAGAGCAAAGAGGTCTATTTGTTCACTTTCATATCCCAGCAACCACAAAAGTGGCTACTGCACTACAGTTGTTCAATAAACCTTTGTTGAAAAAAATGAATGAATGATCTAAGATAAGTGACTTTAAAATAGTAAAAGAAGACTAGAGGCATTTTACTAAAATAAACAGTGTATATATTTTATATTTCTACTCTTTAGAACAGTGGTAATCAAATTTTCAGGAAACTTACAAACTTAAAATTTTTTTGACACCGCCCCAAAAGGCTTTTATTTCTTTATTATATGTGGTTCTTTACTGTACTGAAAAGGGTAATACTAAAATATGTATATATCATGTCTTTTTATAATAGCAATAAACCTGTTATATCTTACTTTTGTAAAAATATAAATGCAAAAATTAATAAGGAAATATAATTGTTTTACATTTTCAATATTTTAATATATATATATTTCTAGATAATTGTAGATATTCTTCTTTGACGATAAACCAAAACATAAGTAAGCAGCAGTTTCTTAAAAGTTAGTTTCAGTGTGGAGTGTCACTGTGTGTGACATTAGAATCCACTGGACCTATTTGTATTTTGAATGAACATTTTATCCATGCATGATTTTGCAACATAATACGTCGGTCATTTCGAAAAAGTTGATTGTTTGTGTTATAAAAAACAGGTCCAAATGTTGACACATTTTATTATAAAAATAATTGCATTTGTTAATTTCCTCATCAGAAAAGTATTTAAGACTGGAAGGTATCAAGCTTAGAGTGGTATATACTCTAAATTCTAATGTTTGCTCTTAAGTTCAAATTTTAAGTCATTTTTCTTAAAGTGTCAGTCTCAGTTCATTTCCAAGAAAATGTCTGACAAACACTTAAGCCAGTATAACCCCAGTTTATCTCTCAGTCATTCTTTCAAGCATAAATTGTGGTCATTTGAAAAAAGCCACTAGTTCCGTTCTCAAATCAATCACTCAGGTGCTTTCACTTAAGGCAACAATTGTACTTTGATATGCACCATTAGCGCTGTATGCATATTTTCACTTAATATTAAAAATACACATGCGCTATTGTCAATATTTAATGATATTAACTTTTATATCTTCATTGAAAATGAAATCTGGCTTGTGTTTTTCTGTTGTACAATGAGCATTTGCTGCTGAAAAAACAATTACTATCAGAAGTGTTGGGTGCCACTGTCTTGATTCATGCTAAAGCATCAGCAGTTTTACTCACCACTGAGTTTGCCACTTTAGTGGCAAACTCAATGAAATATTAACACAATGAAAAAAAGAAAATAACATCCTAACATTACTACAAAAATAGTATCGATCTCTTGGACCCCCTGAAAATGTTGTGGGCTCCCCAAGCAAGTGGATGGATACACTTTGAAAGTGGTTGGTCTATAAGATCATCACATTCTATTTCATTTTCTCCAAAATATAGTCCAATAAAAAATAGTTTCTGAATGTATTTTTCCTATATGCTATTGTTAACTTCTCTAACTCTAAATAACTATCAAAGTCTATGTCTACAAACAAAGCAAGAGAGTATCTGGCAGAAGTTTAAATTTGTGAGAGAGAGTTACATGCTAAACAGCATGTGCTTTCAGCTTCTTGACCAGATTGGACGGGTACTGATTGGTGTCTAAGTCTAAGGCAATGTTTCATGCTACTCTGGATTTATTCTTTCAGGCTCATTTACTGTGCCAACTATAATTTTGTTTCAGCACCGACCTCTTGTTATCTGTTACAGTTCTAGGATTGACAGTATAAAAATAAACTATTTATAGAGCACTGATTAATACATATACCTGGGGCGTATGCAGGCCTGATTTTTATGAAGCATTCTTTGAACATCAAGTAATATTTTGGGTCCCTTATTAACTATTATTAATTAAAATTAATATAGTAGCTGTCTTCATGATCGATTATTTTTTGAACTGTTGTATCATTGTTATCGACCTAGCTTGAGCTACATGCTCAAGATTATCTTGTAAGCGTTAACTAATGGAGAAAACTAAAGTTTCTAAAGGAAATTGTGGTACTGTTAGAAAGAGGAAAATATTTGTTTTTGGCCTGAGTTATTAAATAGATGACTCAGTTCTGTAATTTGCAGGCATCATGTATATCAGGTCCAGAGAGCCAGGAAACAACTCCAGGAGGGGTTCCATAGGAGCCTCACTCTCCTGGAATATGAATTGCTAGCCAAGTGACAAAGAGAATGAAAAAGTTGGAGTCCAGTCACCTTTATGGAAATTGAATGAAGATACATGGAAATCATAATCTTTATTTCACAAGACTGTAATTTTGTGTTTCTATAATTTTTTACCATAAGACAATTTTCCTATGTGAAAGAAACCTTTTTAAAAAAGTAGTTTTTAGAGTTTATTTTTCTGAAATTAATTTGTAGACATAGCCTAGGAGACTGGTACTCAAACCAATTTCTCTGTGAAAATAGAGAAATTCAGTAATGATATCTGTGATGACTTTGCAATGAGTCACCTTGGAGGAGCTAAACTTCATTTCCTAGAATTCCTTTCCAATTTGTCTCCAGTTAGCGTGGGCCATGAGAGAGATTCTTGCTGGAGATTGAAAGGCAAAAGTGAAACAGCAGCCATTTTCTGTACCTCATATACATTCTTGTTTTTCTCACTGCATTCAACTATTCCACATTCCTGTGCATCCTTCTTCAGCTTCTCTGAGTTCTATGCCAGGTGTATGTGTTTCCCTTTATAATGAGGTCCCTGCCCCTCACCCCCGTTTTTTTATCAAAGTCAGAGGTAATAATAAGTTACACAGGTTTGTCTGTCCTCATGGGCTCCAGGTCATATCTGTGTGTACCAGCTTGTTCTTCTCCCCACCATACATCCATCTTTCTTTCCTAACTGCCTGCTATTCTCTGGCTTCAAGGTGCTGCGTCAGACATGACCATAGCTTTACAGAAACTACTTAACTAGCTCCTATACTTATGTAAAGTCAAATCCCTGTAAGATATAACTGCATTTACTTTCACGTAAAACCAAGATTTTTGTGAAGATAAAATTGAATCTAAATTCATTTTATTCCTAGTATGTCAAGAGAAAATGTGTTATGAAGTATTTTCTCATTTTTTTTCAGCTTTCTATATATGAAGACAAATAATGGATATGAAAAAACAGCAGGGTTATATACAATTTTTAGAAAGTGTGTTGAACTATGTTAAATCTCTTTTGGAAGTTTTAGAGAAAAAGACTTCACCATCAGCAGCAATCATCTGATGAAGAAGGAAGGTGACAACATTGGGAAAAATTTCCCTTGAGAAATAAGTCGATTTATTTTATCTTAGGCCAGGAGAAGCATAACAACAAAAGTGAAGACTGTTATACATTGCTCTTACCAGCTTCTAACTTACTACACAGCTGACATTATTATCATGTTCTGTCTCCTCCTGCTAGAATGCAAGTTTTATGAGGAGTTTTATGAGGATGGACATCCTTTTCTGTTTTCTTCTTTAAATAGTACCAAGCACAGAGGATATAACCTGGCACAAAATAAGTGCACAGTAAGTATTAGATTGATGAAGAAATAAATGAAGGAGTGACTGTATGAATGATTACAGTGCTTTCCTTTCCTCAGGCTATTTGTGTTTTAGTGGAAAAGGAACTCCATGTGGTTAAAATAAAAATCAGCCTCTGTGCTCTTAATTTCAAAAGAACTGTCTTAGCATATAAAAGCAACACAAATATGTTGCTCAAGGCATTCAAGAAGAACATGACTGAGGAAAAACAAAACAATACAAAATGACAACAAAAACCCTTTTATTCCTGCTATAGGCTGAATGTTTATGCTCCCATACCCCAATCCATGTGTTGAAACCTAATGTCAATATAATGGTATTAAGACGTGGGCTTTTACAGTGCGATTACAGGTCATGAGAATGGAAACTTCAAGAATGGAATTAATACCCTTATAAATGAGGCCCTAGAGAGCTCCCTGGCCCCTTCTGCCATGAGGATACAATGAAAAGTTGGCAGTCTACAAGCCGGAAGAGAGCTCTCACCAGAAATATGCTGGCACTGTGACTTGGACTTCCCGTCTCCAAAACTGTAAGAAATAAATGTTTATTGTTTATAAGCCCATAGTCTGTGCTGCTTTGTTATAACAGTGCAAACAAACTAAGACAATTCCTTTTCCCTAAAGTTTATGTAATCTAGGCAGTTTCTCTTAATTTTTTTTCTCTTTCTCCATTAACTGGCAGTGACACTCCTCTTCCTCACATACTAATCTTCTCTTGACTTGTTAGCTAAGCTTCTTGCCTTTTATTTCTTCAAACAATCCTAGTTCCATTTAATCTACCTCTTCTTTTAGTTTCTGTAGTTACGAAGCTGAATACATTTAACTGAGTATCAAGGCCTATATTAACTCAATAAGAATTTTTACAAAAATTAACTCAAAATGGATTAAAGACTTACATATAAAACCTGAACCCCCTAGAAGAAAACATAGGAAAATAACTTCCTGATATTGGTTTTGGCAAAGATTTTTTGCATATGACACAAAAAGTATAAGCAACAAAAGCAAAAATATACCTGTAGAACCACCTCAGTTAAAAAGCTTCTGCACAGTAAAGGAAACCCTCAACAAAATGAAAAAGCAACCTATGGAATGGGAAAAATATTGACAAGAAGCTAGTTTCTGACAAGAAGTTAGTGTCTAGAATATACAAGGAACTCTTATAGCTCAATAGAAAAGCAAAAAACCACAAATAATCCAATTTTTAAAATGGGCAAAGAAACTAAATAGATATTTATCCAAAGAAGATATACAAATGGCAAACAAGTATATGAAAGGTGCTCAATATCACTAATCATCAGGAAAAATACAGGTCAAAACAACGAGATATCATTTCATTCCTGTTACAATGGCTATTATCTAAAAGGCAAAATATAAGTGCTGGTGAGGATGTGAAGAAAAGGGAACCCTTATACATTGTTGGTGGGAGTGTATATTGGTGCAGCCATTATGGAAAAGAGTATGAAGGTTCCTTAAAAAATTAAAAATAGATCTGCTATATGATCCAGAAATCCCACTGATGTGTATACATCAAAAGAATTGAAAATAGTATCGCAAAGAGGTTTCTGCATTCCCATATTTACTGCAGCATTTTTCACAATAGTCAAAATATGGAAACTACCTAAGCATCCATCCATGCATGAATGGAGAGCAAAATGTCATATATATATGTATACACACACACACACACACACACACACACGCACATCCAATGGAATACTATTCAGCAGTAAAAAAGAAGGAAATCCTGCTATTTGTGACAACATGAATGAAACTTAAGGACATTATCCTAAGTGAAATAAGTCAGAAACAGAAAGACAAATACTGTATGGTATCACTTACATGTGAAATCCCCACAAAAAATCAATATCAAAAAACAAAGCATAGAATAGCGGTTGCTAGGGGCTGGGGTTGGCGGGAATGGGGAGACGTTTGTGACAAGACTAGCTAAGCCATTCCATGGCACTGCCACCTTGGCATCCATTTTGTTTGGCCAAGGGGCTGGCAGGAGCCTTAAATTAACATTAGCCCATCATGCAAGCATATGCCCTAGATAACAGCCCACAGAGTCACAGGTAAATGAAAGTTCCTGATATGACTTCCCCAATGTGATAGTCTCTTCTACCTCCCAGTGCCTTCTTCTTGTGTACCTCTTAGGTAAGACCCCATGGAGCTTACCAAACTTCCTCTTTCTGGGTTGACTTTGTCACAGGCCTTAGCCCAGGAACCCCAAAGCATTCCACCAACAGACCCTAATAATGGCACATCACTCTCGCTCCTCCTGCACCCTGCCTTGATCTACCCATGTGGCTCTTGAGGCATGCCTTGTAGTTCCACCAAGACCTGTGAGTAATAAATATTGAGATAACTATTTCAGTTCCTCTCGTGGCCTTTTGTTGAACTGTGTTCATCATATGGCACCCTGTGGTTCTACTTAACAATTGCTGATTTAACAAAATCATAACAGTTGTTCAAAGAGTACAAACTTTCAGTTGTTAAAGTTCTGAGGATTTAATGTACAGCATGGTGACTATACTTAATGCTGCATTGTATATTTGAAATTGGCTGAAAGACTAGATCTGAAGCATTCTCAAAAAAAAAAAAAGTAACTATGTGAGGTGATAGATGTGCTAATGAACGTGTTTGTGGTCATCATTGTATCCTCAGTGCTTGCTCTATAATAATTGTTTGGAAATGCTTGTAAATAGAATAAATAAATTGTTGAATCATATTTCTTTTTGGATCAAAGCATTAATGGTATTTTAAAAATATTCTTGATGTTGGTATTTTTCTACCTTTGCAACAGATCTATAATTTTATTATATCCAGATCGATAAAATTTTCTTTATTTCTACTTTTTTGGGATTGTTTTATTCCTACTATATTATGCTTATTTTCTTTATTTCCTAATTTATGATCAAATTTTGTGGTTATTCCAGAGACATTGATGGTAGAAGCTCTCTGTTCTTATGGTACAGAGAGATATTATTAGGCTTAGGGTAGGGTTAAGGTTGTACTACATGGGTCATTGAAATTAAAGCTATTTTATTCTTAATTAGATTTCTACATCCATATTTTGGGGGGTTCCACATGAGCACTCATATGCTAAGACTGGTAAACTTTTTAAAAAATATAGCTCTAGTGAAGTAAGTTTGATTTTTATTGTGGTTTATGCCTTCATATATTTTAACTCTTTATTCTGTCTTATTTCATTGTCTGTATTAAGTTTCTGACTATGTATTTTTTACATGTGCAAAAATCACATTATTCTGTCCAAAGAGTAATGATAGATCATGTATTATGGGGTCACTAGGAAAATATTTTCTATTTGGGGGCACAGATATGAATAAAGGTGGTCTGTTTCTGAATCTCAGCATTGCCTTGCCTTGATGTAGTGTCTAGAGTTACTTCAGCTATTCACCGACGGACAAAACTAAGACACAAAGGGTAGCAGAGTAGAAAACATTGTAAAATCTGGCCTTCACGCTGACTTAAGATGATAAGTATTCTTATTGTTAAATAAACTTACATGGAGCAGACATTATCCAAACATGCAATCCTCTAAAAGATTCTCCAAGAAAAATCCTGGTAATGGTACACCCCTGTTTTTAAAAATCTTTTGAGGTGCTTTGACTCTGTTCATTTTACACTTCAATGACAGTTTGCTTGTAAAAATTTTGGCTCACCCTTCTTTCCATGAATACTTCATAGGGTATTCTTTCTTTAAAAAATGCGAAATTATAATATGGAAAAGCCTCAGGAGAATTAACTTCCTTCTTTTTTAGGTTATTTGATTTTTATAACATGGATGCCAGATTCTGCCCTTTTCTCTGATGTGCAGTAAGTTTACTAAAGTATATCTTATCATCTCTTTTTTTCTTTTTCTTTGGAGGGGAGCAGTATGCAGTTTTAGTCTATAGATGTGTTTTGTTTTCTTTCTCAATTACTGTACTGCCTTTGAACTGTTTTCCTTTCTTTTATTTGTTTGGTTCTCTTCTTTGTAGATACACATTACCTGTAAACTGGACCTTTGTTTATTTCTTTTTCTGTATGAACATTATTTTTTCTATAAAAATGGTATGTATATGTATTTTTTTGCATGTGTCTGCGTAGAAGATTGTTCAATAATAGGACTGAGAAAAGTATTCTCTTATAATTCTTTTGATTTCATTAGGGCTTATGATATCTTATTCTCATTTCCTTTTTAAATTATGTTCACTTTTTCCTTATTATGTTATCAATCTCCAAATGTTGATCTCTTCTATTGTTTTATATGAAAAGAATCAACTCATACTTATTCAGTAGTTTTATCAGCTTTTTGTGGTCTACCTCATTATTTTATGCAGTTATATTTATTCTTCTGCTTCCTCTTAGATTAATGTTTCCAGTTCTCTATCTAACTTTTTGATCTGGAAGATTATTCAATTTATTTTACCATCTTTTTAATAAATATATTTAGTTAAGTTTATGAATATTTTTCTAAACACACTTTAGCTGTATCACATAGGTTCTGGTAAGTCATGGCATTAGGACAGAGTCTGTTCCAAGATTGAAGGTTGGTGAGAATAATGAATTGCCATTTGTTCAAAGTTGCTTTCCTTTGGTTTAGTCTTCAAGCACCTACAAATATGCAAAGTTTGTGAACACGGTGTCCTGTTTGCCTCTAGATTGTCTCATAGAGATGCACAGGATGTCGGGATTCTTGGCAGACATCCCAGAGTGAGATACCTGCCCAGTTAAAAGATAAGTATTGCCCTTTATGTCTCCAGACTAATAGGAACTCCAAACAAGCTTACACTGAAATATAGAAAATAATATTCCACCTGTGACCTAGAATTACCATCACTATTATTCTAATATTTTGGGACAATCCTTCATTATCTTTGTATGGAGTATAAGACCTAGATATTTTCCATTTATTCTATTAGAGGCTTTCCAAATTCAAACCTGGTCATCACCTGCTATAATAGTAAATGTTTTACTTTAATGTGTCCTTTAGAGAAAATAACTTAAGGTGTCTTACTTTAGAATTTATCTACTTGGTTTATAAATTAGTTTATTTAATTTAATAAACTATTCTCACTGAGTGTCAGAGGAAAGAATAGGATACTTGAAGTTAAAAGATCAGAGTCTGAGGTTAAGCTTCATTAATCAGGAGCATGAGAAAATTCTTAAAACTAATTTATAGATTTCTACTTTATAACAGGATACTAGTAGTATTTTTTGAGAAGTTAATGTGATAATATATATGTAAATAATCAAATTACACACAAAGAATAGTTATCATACTTGTTTTCCTGATAATAACACCATTGTATCTTACTAATTTTTAGTGTTATAATCTTTCTGGGTATAATACACTAAAGATGAGAACTCATTCTACATTTTCTATTTTAACCAAGGGATTTGATCTACTTGAGCTCCCATGTAAAATGTGAGAAATTCCAGAGTAATAAATTAGAAAATATAGGTAACGAAATGGCATATTTACACATAGTAGATTCTTAAGCTGCTGGTCATAGTTTTTTTGTTTTTTTAAATTGATGTATAGTTGATTTACAATGCTGGGTTAGCTTCTGCTGTATAGAAAAGTGATTTAGGTATAAATATATATACATTGTTTTTTTAATACTATTTTCCATTATGGTTTATCACAGGATATTGAATATGGTTCCCTGTGCTATATAGTAGGACCTTGTTGTTTATCCATTCTATATATAATAGCTTGGATCTGCCAATCTCAAACTCCCAATCCATCCCTCTCCCACCTCCATTCCCCTTGGCAATCACAAGTCTGTTCTCTATGTCTGTGAGTCTATTTCTGTTTTGTAGATAAGTTTGGTCATAGTTTTTGGGGGGTTTTTTTGTTTTTTTTTTTAGAATTACTTAACCAGATAACTCTTGATTGACTTTTCACTTTGGAATGATTGCTGTGGCATTTGAAGAAACAGAAGATTAAAGTATAGCTATTTTATAGCAATCCCCCATTTATTTATGTGTGATTGTTTTGTTATATTTCAAAATGTGAGTTATTTTTAGGGATTATTAATGAGATGGGCATAGTAATGTCATCCACAACTTATTTCTATTAGGAGATGACATTGGCTTAAATTTTATTTTCAAGTGGTAATTGGTATGCCTGTTTTTTATGCTTTTCAAAAGCATTTTCTTGGTTTTATTTGTGTATGTACTTGCAAGAGCACTAAATAATTTTTATTTGAATTAATTGGTTTGATGTGTGCAAAAATAGTATAATCAATAGATTCAATTAACTCTTACTGAGAACTTGTGCAAAGCACTTTAGCACAAAAGATAAGCACAGTGCGAAATACAGTCTTGAGTTAAACATGAGATTGACTTCATAGGGCAACATTCACTTCACATTTATTTCATACTCTCTTCCCATATTGATAACATATCAAAGTTAATGAGCTGGGTGGTTAGTGAACTCTGCATGTACTCTCAGATGAAGAACACACTTAGTGTGCCTTATTAGGATCTCATTCTGAATATAATAAGGCTGCATACTTTTTTAAAAATCTTAGTGATAAACCAATCTACTGATTATTTTTTAAAGTCCAAGTAATACATTTTTAAGTGATCATGCAAACCATCTGTCAAAATAATTCAGAAGCTGGCATTTTTTACTTACATGATGAAATTAACCTACAAACTAATTTAGAATACTACTCAACTTTAGTGCAGCTAAAATTATATTCAAAGCAAGACTATATTCTCTGAATGGGCCACAGATTTTTGAAATTTGGTCTATTATGACTACAGTTAAGTTGAAAATAATGAGCTGCTTGTTTTTCATTATTTACAGGACATTTAACATAGAGTGGGATACAAAAAAATTGGATTTTACGTTCAGCAACTGGCATCAGTAAGGAAGTGAAAATTGTTACATATACAATATATACATATATCCTTACTTTCAGCTCTAGAAAATAGATGTGACCTGTGTTTTGTTGAACTGTTAATAAGTATATGAGTAGAAATGCCTTACAGGCAAGTTACAAACTCTATGTTACACTGCAATGAGAGGAAAGATATGGGCACTGTCTGGAGGATAACAAGGGGATAAACAGGATTAAAATTATACCATTATTGTATTAGAGAGATCTGTATTATTTTAGAGAGATAGATAGATGGACATAACAGAGCATAGAAATTATCTATGTATTTATCCCAATTCATCACAGGGTATTATTAAACATTTCAAAACTTTCTAATTAAATATATAAACATCTTTATAGGTAAGTACTACAAATCTCCATTTATTTGGCTCATTATTTTAAAAAGTTCAGATTTAAAGAAAACATTGTAAATTATTAACCTAGGCCTAAATCACTTTAATTGTTGATTAACTGGATGAAAATTATTAGTATGTTTCCTTTGTTATTTTGTCACCAACTTGAGATACATACTTACACACACAGACATATCACAAGTTGATGGAAGGAATATAACACATATTTTGGGAGGAAGAAAAATTTCCTTTACTGAATGAGCATTTCACTAAGGTTCATAACACTCTTATGAAAACAGAAGGTGTAACTTAATATTATGCTTGGTACAATTTATCAAAACTGAAATAAAATTCTAGTTCTGACATTTGATGAAAAGACCTAGAATTCATGGTCTTGCAATATTTTCCACACTAGTCCAGTTTACTGTGTATCCTTCCTCCTTGCCTATTACCTGACAAATTCAGAACTGAACCAACTAGCAGATCGTTAAAGACTGAGTACCTAAAGCCATTTTTATTGAGGTTGTTAGTCTGCAAAACCCAGGTACATTCTCTGCTCTCACCTCAAAACGAGTCCAGATATCCAATCATACCCACAATTGAAGCTAGACTCTGACAAAGTTTTATTTGATGGCGAGTGTAAAATCTAATATTCCATTTTTGCATGAAAAGTGACTAATGCATTTGTGCAGCAATGGTTATCTAAGGAAGGAACAATAAATACTAGCATACTGTTAGGGGGAGTATTGCCATAAATGGTCTATTTCTATTTACCTGTTATCATAAAAATTATGACTCTTTCTATAAAATCAAAGCAAATAGATCAAATTTTTGTGTTTGAAATCATCATTAAATTTGACCATGGACAGTTCATTTGATTCCTTTAAAATTCTAAAGCTAAAATAGGGGTATGTTCATGTTTATTTGTATATTGGGTAAACATTTATTGTGGTAATCTTAACATTTCTGTTTGTAAATTATTCAAACCATTTTCTCATGCTCAAATTGGTTTACTCACAGCAATGTCATTCTGGAAGTAAATGATATAGAGCTGGTCCAGCTTCCTGGTTAAAACCGGAAAGAAGAGCAGTTTCTGTAGGTTGCATCTAAAAGTAGAATTTGGAGACAAATTGGGCAGTTGGAGTGGGGGTTGGGGGGGGTGTTGTCTCTATGATGATGTGGTTTCGTGAAAAATCAATTACTGATCCGCTTTACCCTATGGAGTACACACATTGATTGGCACTTTTTTTAAAGATTTTTTTTTAAGTTTTTTTTTTTTTTTAATACAGGACAATAAAAGACGTACCTCGAAAACTGAAATGCACTAAATGTTGGCAAGGGTAAAGAAGACTATGTGGCATTTCTTTTGGACGAGAAAAATGGTTTAATATTTCTAACATACCTTTCTCACAAATCCCTTTATACAGAATGCATCAATCTATGAATGTCACCTTTGTCACTGTCATCATTAGTATTCCTTCTGATAGTTCTATTACTGTATAGGCACTAAAGTAGGTGCTGTCATAGCCTGTAAAAATGGGGGAACGGAAATCTTTCCTAATACTTGTTTTCTCAGCTCACTCCAGAGTTATATAATATTACTGTTTTTCTATTTATTTGCCATCAAAATTATTGACAATGTTACAAAGTGGACCAATTAGAAATTGATTCTTTTTCAAGGAAAAAATCTAGGGCCATACATATGAAGAAAATAGTAGAAAGGTTTACATAAAAGGTCCCAAGGCCAACAAAAATCTTTAAACAATGGCAGATTCTGATCCAAAGGAGATCTATAATTTTTCAATTAGTGAAAATAGATAGTTTAAGCTCCTACTGTATCAGTTTGTAGTTTTTATCTTATATTAATTCATCATTTTTTAAACTGAGTAAAGATACAATTATTTTCAGTTAGGCAAAGGAAATTATTTTTAAAAGTTGGTTTGTCATCTTCCTAAATGAACTCCTTCTCACAACTCACACTTACCACACAATTTTTTTATCAAATAATGAGCCTATTTAATATTTTCTCTTACAAAATAAGATGCATGTGAGCATCACTTTTTGTTAACAGTCTTACAAGACATAATTCTTATATGAATTAGAATTTGCTGCCATTCTGAGTTATATCTGATATAAATAATTTGTAAGATAAATATATTCAATTCCTAGAGCTACCATAACAAATTACTACCAACTGGTACCTTAACATAACAGAAATTTATGCTTTCACAGTTCTGGGGATGAGAAATCCAAAATCAATTTGTGGGCAGGGCTATGGGTGGAATCCTCCCTTGCCTCTTCCTAGCTCTGGATGGTGGCTTTCAATCCTGGTGTTCCTTGGCTTGCAGTTGCATTTTTTCAATTTCTGTCTCTGCTGTGCACCATGCTGGTGCCCTCCTATGTATCTCTGTGTCTAAAGTTCCCTTTTCTTTTAAGTATAGAAGTCATATTGTATTAAGGTCTACACTAATAACCACATCTTTACTTGATTACGTCTCCAAAGACCCTATTTCCAAACAAGGTTACACAGGTACTGGGGGTTATGACTTTAACATATCCTTTTGGGGGACACAATTCAACCCTTAACAATAAAGGTCATGATAGGCAGGTGCTGTATAATGATAGTTATTCAGGTACACATAATAAGTAGTAATCGGATCAAAGATGCTCATTAGCAAGTAGAATTCTCTAGAAACTCAGCTGGGGGTCATAAATAATGGTTTCAAACCTTGTGAGGGAGAAAGACAAGATAGTGGCAGGCTCCCAATCCTAGAGTAGCTTTACTAAAACATAGATCCTATACATGAATAAAAAACAAGGACCTATTTCCTAGGTAAGGTTCAAAATTCAAGAACTAGACTGCTAGCAATAAACATGGAACTGGTGTCATTTCTTCAGAATAGAATTTCTCCTGCATGTTAAGATAGACACAATGCACTGAGAAAAGTGTGAAACCTGAAGTTAGGAAATCAAGTGGAAATTTTGGAGGTCAGAGAAGAAGTACAAAAGTTAGAAACCAATTATTAAAATGCACACATCAATATATTTTCTAGTATTATTCATGTAATATATCTGACTTTTTCAGTAAGTCTTGAGTCTAAATTTCAATACATTACCCTAGTTTAAAAAAATTTTTCCCTTAAAACCTTTACAAGTTAATTTAATTATTAATAAACATATGCAGTTTAGAATACTAGCCATTCAAAATGGCAGTGCTCTCTGACAAGTTCCAGAGGACTGTATTTTTCTGATCAAATACAGTTTGGGTACACTCCACTGTATTCTTCCTCTGTCTTCTCTAATTGGACAGCAGTCTCTGGTATGTCATTGGGCACCTAACTACATAATTAAATAACAGAGTGTGAAATAAAGCCTCACCTGTTTCTGTAAGTTCAGCTTGTAATTATATTACCTATATTAATTGCATTTGTCCATTACATGCATATTATATTATTTCATATTTAGGATTTTTGTATTATGCACTCTTATAATGGGTTTCTGAATTAGTATTCATTAAAATTCATGAGTATTCATCTGATTATTGGTAACAAGTATTAAAAATATTCACCCAGGCAATTTTTAAAGTATTTTACCTATTGACTCAGTAATCACAATAATCATATGGATTAGTTAATATTAACCTCTTCGTTTTTAAGATGAGAAAACTAAAGCACAGGGAGACTAAATAATTTCCCTGTGGTTACTCAGGAGGTAAATGTAGAAGTCAGACTATACATTTATCCTGTCACACTCCAGAATCTAGCCTCTTATGCTGTTCATTGTCTCTCTGAGGTTGTGAGATGTGTTCCCAAGACAGTATAGTGGAACTGAATAGGAGCATTTAAAGGATGCAATATTGAATTTTAAAAGTTTTAAAACTGTTTTAAAATTAGTGGGAGAAAACTGATTATTTGTGTAATGGAGAACATGAGGAGAGTCTCTGTAGTATGAGGATCTATGAGTCAGAAGTTTATGAAGTTATACTTACACTTCTAGAACCTGAGTGTAGTTATTTGGGGACAAAGTTTTTCAAATATCAATACATTTTTTCTGGTTTTACAAGAATTTATGAGACCTGGAAGCTGGTATTTGGAATTAGTGATGCTTATTCATTCAGCAAACGTAGGAATAACTTATTTGAATCTGGAACCTTGGTAGACATTAGGCAGATATTTTAAAATTACATATTATATGTAATATAATATATAATTATATATTAGAAATATATATGGCAGATGCGGCATCAGGAAAGACTACATAGATACAGTAACAACATATGTGGGAAGAACATTCTAAAAAAAAGATAACCTGTGGAAAGGCCCAAAAGTCAGTGCCATCATGCCACAGTCATTACTGTGATTTCTCTGCCCTTCTTTCCTTTGTACTTCAAGGGGCTGACCCCTGCAATATCCCCAGGTGCACTTGCTCACTGGCTCTATGTTTTACTAATGGGAAGCACGGGAAAAAGATTGGATGGTAAAGAAGGCAGGATATTTCTTCCATTTCATCCTTTTCAGATCCTAAGTTTTATCTACTATGGTTCCAGCTCCTGATTGACATCTGCTCTTCATGTAGTTCCACTTCCCATTAGAAAGCCTAGTATCCTGGGCTCTGGTCACGTGAACTCTTCCCTTTTTCCTCTCTGTTCCTAGGCATGGTGGCTGTTGCTTTTACTAACCTCTGGGATACCTCATCCTCTTTTTTTTTTTTTTCTTTTTACCTTTAAAACGCTTCCAATAAGTTTGTATTTGCAGTATTTAAAGCACAGTTTGCAAGTGAGTTCACTCAGAGGCAAGGTATAGAGAAGAAAAATGTTAGACAAAGAGATCTGGCAAAGGAAACTGAGAAAGGAAAGATAGGGGAAAAAAGTGGAGAACGAACAGAGTAATGCCATGGAAGCCAAGAACAGTTCATGGAGCAATGTTCACCAATGTACAATATCCAGGGAAGAGAGTCTGAGTTTTTTTTTTTTCTTTTTTGAAAATCAGGAGGTTATTGGTTTCTTATTGATAGGAAAGAGAGTTAAGTTTGGGCAAGAAGTTTAAGGAGAAATCAAAAGTCTGAATGCTCACCAAGTGGCGAACAAGAGAAAGAGCTGGCCAAAATAAGCTGAGGGGCTGGTGAAGAGTGTTAATGGCTGAAAATCATCAGCGTTTATGCATTCTCCCTAGCACTTCTTAGGTGCCTAGGTACAGAACAAGAAAACTTCAACTGTAGAGGTAATCTACATTTTATAGGTTATACAGAAACATAGAGGAGAAGCTATTGCAGATTCCAAAGAAAGTGGATCAAGTGACCAGCTACAGATCTAAGATGGGAATGGGAGATTAATAATGTGGAATAAAATGGTGATTACACAGGGTTGTGATATGTATAAAAATCATACATATATTTTACAACATAATAAGGCATATATAAAAATGTTTATGTCTCTGAACACCTCAGAAGAAGAGGTGTTCTAAGATAAAAGAAGAGTGCCAAAATCATTCAAGGATGATAAAAGGCTTGGTGAAGGCTAAAAGAGAAGTAGTCTTTGAAGGAGATCTTTCAATGAAGCCCCAAAGGGATATGATGCTATTTGTGAAGATATTACGAGTGTAGGAGTATTTATTTATGATGAAATGGTGGCCCCATTTGGTATGGGTTATAGTGAATATCAGTAGGTGAATAATGAATCCAGGGTTCACGATTACAGAGCAGTGTGAGAAACAGCATAAGAGAAAAAAAATTATAGATCCAAACAGTCTGTTTTTTGAGAAGGGAACAAAAATAATAGGTATGTTGGACTGCATTTAACTGGTGGGCCTAATTACCCCAAATTTCCAAATATGCTATGATAAATATTGAATCCTAGAGCGCTTTTATGCCTTTTAATTTTAAATATTCATATTGGTTTCCCTTACTCCTAACCTCATTTCTTAAATTTTTGAAAATGTATATGCATGTGTGTGCCTACATGAGCCAGTCTGTTTCAATCTCTCTAAATTTTTTTTATTTCTCACTGTGTAAAAATTTGGAGTAATACATTCTTATGAATTAGATGTTCACAAAGAGAATTAAAAATCCCAGGAAAGAAATGAAAAATAGAGAGCAGTCAGCAAAAGCTTTCCCTACTCAAATCTGAAGCGTTTTTAAAGCTATTTCATTAAGGTCAGCTGTTCCCTTATACATCATACATAGGTTTACTGGCAAATGCCTGTGAAAGACAAAATAATTATGGTATATTAATCATGGGCTCATGAATTAATTTGATTCATAAAGACAACAAAATGTTACTTATTATTATTTTTTTATATTTCATTCTGGTTGTATCTAATTTTTAAACAAACTTGGTGACCCTGCCGCATGTTATTCCCAGATTAGGTCTTCTTTTGTCAGGTCCTGTTCTTTGCAGAGAAAGCTAATCTACAGTCGAACTAAAATATGCTAGGAAGGTAAATCTGCAGTGAAACCATTGCAGTTATTGCAAAAATATTTTCTAAAAATATTTGGATTAAACACCTTTTGATTATTCATACTACCATTTCTGTCTTTCTCTAAAAAACTTGAAAGACAGAAAGACAGAAAAAGCTTAAATATTCAGAGAATATGGTCCTTACTCATTCTTGTAATTTGTCAGTATTACACTAAAGATAGAGCTGCTTCCAAAAAATATCCCAAAACAACACTTGGAGGAAAAAATTAATAATTTTGCACAATGATATGAGAGTAGAATGTAATAGTCATAAAGTATAATCTTCTAAAGCAGTTGGGTATTATGATATGAAGGTAGAATATACTAGTCATAATCTTCTGAATCACTTCAGGATCAGTTAAGAGAAGAACTACCACTGTATATAATTTTTAAATAAGAACATTTTTCATTGGACTAAGATCTTACATAGTGAAGCTATGATAGTAAAGAACACAAAAAGGAGGAATGAGAGAAAAACCCACACCAGGCCTCCTGAATCAGTGGTGTGGGTAGGCATGTTAGAGTGTGCAGAGAGTTCGGGAAGCCAGCCATGTCCTGCTCTTGCAGGGGGCCTGAGGAGTGGGCCTTGGAAGTCTGTTGCCTCTTGTCACGCATGTTTCTATGAATTTGTTCCAAGCATATGAATGTGAGTCTAGAGTTGCAATTGGTTAGCAGGGACCAGGGGAAAGAAGAGCTCAGTGCAGAGTGGGAAGAGTAAGGTGAAGGAACTTGCTGGTCATCCTTCTTCAAGGACTCTAACCATGATGACCTTCAGAGAATAATAACAGACTCAACTTCCTCCTCCAAATTTTGCTTAATTATTTTTCTTCAAAGTCATATGGGCAAGGGGATTCTCTGAAATGTAGTGCCATCATTTCAGATTCTATTGTCTTTGTTTTTATTTTTTATTTTTTTATAGTAATAGACTGCTTCTGCCATTATATAGCCTCATTGGAAGAGAAAATAGCATGTGTTATCATAAACACTGTAAAATGCCAAAATATATATAATTTTTACTAGTGGCTGCCTGGATGCAATGTGTTATTCTTTTTCAATATTTAAATAAGCTCAGGTATCAACCAGGTGGTTGATATTGCAAATTTTTTGCCTAGCCTTCATTTTTTTCACACTATATATTAACCTATTGCCAATAATACCAATAATCTCAAAGACATTTTACACTTGAGGCAATTAACTCATTGCAAAACAAAAAAGAAAACAGTGGTTTCATATAGTAATTAGGTTGGCCCAGTATAATAGTTATGGTAATGCTAAATGTTGTAACCTACAAACACAAAGTTACATTTGTTCAAACAAATTAGAATAATAGGATTTTATTATACTCTCACATAAACTCCAAAATAGTGTTTCTGATCAGCAGGCAGTTTTCCTCTAATTGCTGATTTATAAAGAATCATAAATTCATTCATTATGAATCATAATTCACAAAGAACTAGATCCTTCTAGTTTATGACTCAGCTGTCCCAAGATGGCTTTCTTCATCTGCACTTGGATGAAAATAAGAAGAGCATAGTTATTTAGATATGACATAGTTTAACAAGCCTTACATCAAATAGAACAGTTATGTGGCCTTGTGTGATTTTCCAAGAGCCTGGAAACTCAATTATACTACATGACTATGAAGAAGAGAAATGCATTAGAGGAGCTGCCAGCCAGTGTCCTTCAAGCCAGGTGAGTTGGAAAATATTACTGAAATTAGTTAGTTTCGGGAAGTATTGTGTTCTAGAAAATAAAGTTAATTGTTTGGGAGTAAAGAGTATTTTAGTATTTCTTACTTCACATTTCTCTTTCCCACTTTTGCATCTCACATGCCTTCTGGTTAGCTTATGATGTTTGTGAGACATTCAAGGTCTAAAATTATTTATTGTCACGTTTCTTTGCACCACAACATAAAAGATTGGGAAAGTTATCTAAAGTTTGCACATGAGAAAAATGCTGAAGACAGTTGGATCCTTAGAAGTCATGACAAAAGTCTGAAGATTTGGTGATGTGTGTGTTTGGGGTGAGAGGGTGATTAATTAGTATAATTTTCACAGTTACCAACTGTGAAATCAGTCAATCTAATTTTCAATTTAATAAGGCCATTGTTACTTTATGGGATCGGGCATAGTCTACATGCTGAAGTTGGAGAAATGTCTGAGGGCCAAACAATTCTAAAAGCATCTTCTGGGAATAAGTTGTGCATGGTGACTGGGAGATCCTTCCTACTCATTTTGGTATCCATGATTTCTCAAAGACTATGAAAGACTAGATAGTCGCACTTCTTGTACAGAATCCAGTACCGACCCCACTAAATCTGATGTGGAGAATTAGTCCACTTTCCCTGATATCCCAGCCCACAGTCTAGCATGAGGTGAAGGAATATCAATATGTCTTTTCCTCTGTTAATAGCCACCACAAAATGGAAGTGTATTTGAAAAACAAAACTACGCAAAGGGCTTCAATCAATATTCTTTAAATTTTCAATACCAATGACACTTAAGATAATGCATTTATCTTCAGAAAGTAACCAAGTTCTCTTAGGTTTGATAAGTATTTTCATATTTAAGTTATTTCCATGACATTGTTTTATTACAAACTTGACTTCCCCTTTGAGATTTATGTTATTTAATAATGCGGGGTTATTTTTAAATTTCCATTAATTGATTATATTATAAACTTGACTTTTCCTTTGAATTTTGCATTATTTAATAAAAGGGTTATTTTAATATTTTCATTTTAAGTTATATGTCTATTATAGTATGAAATAATTACCAAGTTTTATTTTTAGGAATTAATTGATACTTTCATCATTACCTAATATGGATCAATGCTTTCTCACGCTCTAATTTGATTTAAAGGTGTATTATCTAGGTGCATGATTTATCATTTGAGATATTTCTTACAAATAAAATATTTATTAATTTCTTATTTTTCATCATTAATTCTTTTATATCTAATTTATTTGACAAATATCAAATTTCTAACAGCATTTTTTCTGTTTGGAACTTCATGAACATGAAAATGCTATTACTTAATTCAACTGTATACAAAATTGTATCCTATATAGAAATATCTGGTTTTTGCTATTTATTTATCCTACAACAATTTTTATCTGTTATTTATATTTTAAAACCTGGTTATCTTGTTTTGTGTTGCAATTTTTTGATCCCCTCCCCACCCTTCTTTTTAAATGTCAACTGTTCTGCTTAAACATCTTCTACGTGAATTCTGTTAGAGTCTTAGTCTCAAACATTGTAATACATGCCTAAATGTTATATACCAATTTTAGTGCATTCCAGTTAATTTGCACTCTAATTGAATTTTATTTAGCTGTCCTGCAGAGGGAGACTATGTTCTCAATGTCTCCTTTACTTAAGGTTTTGAATAAGTAAATATTATTTATTCTGTAAATTGGTACAATCACTATGGAGAACAGTATGGAGGTTCTTTTGAAAACTAAAAATAGAACTACCATATGATACAGCAATCCTACTCCTGGGCATATATCCGGAGAAAAACATAATTCTGAAAGATGCGTGCACCCCAATGTTCATTGCAGCACTATTTACAATAGCCAGGGCATGGAAGAAGACAAAATGTCCATCAACAGAGGAATGGATAAAGAAGATGTGGTACGTATATACAATAGGATATTACTCAGTCATAAAAAAGAGTGAAGTAATGCCATTTGCAGCAACATGGATGGACCTAGAGATTATCATACTAAGTGAAGTAAGTCAGACAGAGAAAGACAAATATCATATAATATCGCTTATATGTGGAATCTAAAAACATGACACAAATGAACTTATTTACAAAAGAGAAACAGACTCAAAGACTTAGAAAACAAAGTTATGGTTACCAAAGGGGAAAGGTGGGGAGGGGGATAAATTAGGAGTTTGGGATTAACATATACACACTACTATATATGAAATAGATAATCAATAAGAACCTACTGTATAGCATACGGAATTCTACTCAATATTCTGTAATAACCTATATGGGAAAAAAATCTGAAAAAGAATGGATATGTATGTATGTATAACTGAATCACTTTGCTGTACACCTGAAACTAACACAGCATTGTAAACTTTATTCCAATATAAAATAAATTTTTAAAAATATTTATTCCAATATAATAGGATGGAGCTCTTTTCTTGCCAAAAACCAATAAAAGAAACACTAAATTCTTCAGAGATAACTGGTTCCAAATCCAGCTTCTTTCCTGTTCCTCCTTTCCTTTTTTCTTTCTTTCTTTCTTTTTTTAAAGTAAAATAACACATCCTCACACCCTGGTATATCTCTACCTTCCCTGGTGTATCTGGGGTTTAGCCAAGGCTCTCTGCAGAATTTACACGATAAAATAAGGGTTTAATATCTCCTCCCCTCCACATCTCAGAAATCTTTATTCACATTGGCCTCATTTTGAGCAAGATCAACACTGAGTATTCTGAGCTATACACAAATTCTGCAGGGATCATTGCGTCTACAGGGTTTATATATATGCATTCTGCACAGAGAAAAACAAACAAACAAAACTATATAAAAACAAACAAACAAAACTATATAAGGTGTTTTCTAGTTAATCAAATGATTGTACTATATGCCTGTTGAAATTTGGTTAAGTTCAAAATAATTTTTCATCAACATTATTCAGTGGTTCATAAATTTTGTTATATATCAGAATAATCTGGGAATTTTTCTTTTTAATGAAAATAACGGACCACAGTCTGAGGATATTCTGGCATGGACTCTCCCCTCAAGATTTTTTTTAAATTAAACTTTGTTGCTGTTTTTTATTTTGAGATATTTGTAGATTTACATGCAGTTGTAAGAAACTATACAGAGAGAGCTTGTGTACCTCTAATCTGTTTCCCAGAATGGTAGGATCTTGCAAATCATAGTTCAATGTCATAACCAGGATATTGATACAGTAAAGATAACGAACTAAGGAGCGAAGGATTTGTGTTTGAACTATCAGAATGGCAGGAAATTGGGGAGGGAGACTTAAAGGGGTGAATCCTGAAATCCCTGTACAAATTCTCCTTAAAACCATAACTGACTCCAAAACTTGTTCATGCATAGGCTGAGACTCTGAGAAACATAGGGGAAAGCTAGAGATGTGATGTTAAAAAGCTTAGCAAAGATTTCAGAAGCTCCTTCCTGCCAGAGAGGTCAAGTTTCTAGATTAAACTAAAAATTAGAGCTGTGCCAACTAAATGCAATATTTGATCCTGATAAGAGACAAAAAACAATAAAATGAGAAAGTCTAAAATATTTTTTCATTGAATTTTCAGAAAGAGATGAGGGAACGACTGGGGTAGAGAAATGTTTGAAAGGATAATGATTGAGAATTTTCTGATATTAACGACAGAGCTAAAAAGAAGAAGCCCTATGAACCACAGGAATAAGAATAAAATCACATTGAGGCACATCATTGTAAAACTGTAAAAAATCAAAGTAAAGAGAAAAACCTTAAGGCAGCAAAGGAATAAAGGGAGGTTACCTTCAAAGAGGCAACAGATAAAAAGAGATTATTTTTCTATGAAAACAATGCAGACCAAAAGGCAATAGAGTGTAACCTTTCAAAGAGTTGAAAGAAAAACCCTCCTGACCTATAATTTTGTATCCTTTGATAGTATTCTTTCAAGAACAAAACAAACACTGAAAGAATTTTAATAGAAGAACTGCACCAAAATTGAAAAACATCAAAGCATCCTTCAGAAAAAAATGGAAAATGAACTCAGAAAAGAACCTCAACTTGGATGAAGGAATTAAAAAAAATACAATGACTAAATATGAGGGAAAATCTAGATAAATACTGACATATAAAACAATGATATCTTATGGAATTTTAAATATATACAGAATTCAAATACCAAGAAACAACTGCATGCTAGCTGGATAAACAGAAAGCAGAAGAAAATGTTAGAAAGGCCTTGTATTTTTATTGGTAAGTCAAGAATACTAGTTTTCATTACTAACATAAACTTTAACAATAATAAAAAGTATATAACCAACAAGCCAATAAAATATTCAATATAGATTAATGCAAGGAATGAGAGGGAGAAAAATGGACCCACACACATATGATCAATGTGTTTCAACATAGATGCTAAGGCAAATTTACTGGGGGAAAAGAAAGTCTTTCTGATAAATGGTACTAGAGATATTCCAAAAAGATGCCTACAAGAAAAAAATACATTGATTAGTATTGACAAATTTTTAATTACTTATAGAACTTGATGTAGAAATTAAGGTAACAACAAGGAGATATGTTTTAATAAGTACTTCCAAAGATACAATATTTTTAAAGCAATTTTTTACTGAATATGTTGCAGATATATTTGCAATGTTGATGCTGTTATTTCTGGATGGTAATAATTGTGATGCTTACTTATATGTTAGTTCTTAAAATATCATGTAAAATATGACAAATCTACACTTATATAAACATAAGTCTAGATCTCAGTTTATTTACTCTGTTACTTACTACACATGACTACATTTCCCAAAGGAATTTTTACCTCTATTATAATTTCTTCATGTATCTTTTCAAGATTAATCAATTACCTAAAAATAATTAACATGTTCTCACTATATTCTTTGGCATATAACAGCAAATACCATGTTTCATCAACTTTTGTTATATTCTCTCTGTCATTTACTACCTCCTTCAAAGAAGGGATTTTAAATGGAACTAAAATTCAAAAATACATATATGTGTTTTTGTATATGTATTTATAGGTACATATACATTCACAAGTGTGTTGGATTTTAGTAAAATAGTAACTAGGAAAACTGTTTTTAGGAAATTGGTTTTAGGGAAATTTAAAGAGGTAAAAGTTTACTACTTCCAAATGTTTACAGCAATTTGAATTACTAATGAAATATTTCTAAGAAGTAAGTTGAGCACTGTAAGTGGAAACAAATTATTTTTAAATTACATTATCTATTTGCATACAAATTATTATTTTTTTTGCGGTACGCGGGCCTCTCACTGTTGTGGCCTCTCCCATTGCCGAGCACAGGCTCCGGACGCGCAGGCTCAGCGGCCATGGCTCACAGGCCCAGCCGCTCCGCGGCATGTGGGATCTTCCCGGACCGGGGCACGAACCCATGTCCCCTGCATCGGCAGGCGGACTCCCAACCACTGTGCCACCAAGGAAGCCCCAAATTATTATTATTAATAATAAAATGTTAACAATAATATTTATGGACTATTAATATGTGCCAGTCGCTTTGCTAAACACTTTAAACAAGTGATCCCTATTAATTTTCATAACAGCATTTCATAGGAAGGCACAGTTAATATACTTCTTATCAAATAACAAAAGACAGAAATAAAGTGACTTGTTCTTATAACCCATCCAATAATAGAAGTTAAAACTCAAAACTAGTCCCAGCTAATACTGGAATTTGACTTCTCTATACTTTGTATGATTATATTGCTAAAGTTCTCCAAATATCTTGCTTTTGCAGTGAAGTTAACATACACCTATGCTATTTTACAATATTTGCTCAGCAAACGCTTTCTTTGAAAAGTCTTATTTTTCAATTTTTCAAAAATTAAATGCCAACACAAACTTTCCAAATGTTTAGATCTTTACATTAATGGAATCTGATTTACTGAGATTAGCAAATAGAGGCAAGAATTAATTAAGTTTCTCTACTGAATCATCAAAGATATGACAGTAACCCCATATTACTGTCTACTGAGTAAAATAATAATAATAATAATACTATACATAACAACAATAATAATAGGGATATATTAGTAATAAATAATTTTATTACTGTATTAGCTCATTTAAAATAAGATATTGATTTTAATCTCCAATTTTTTGTGACTTAGTAAAACAAAAATTTATTTCACCCTTAACTAAAATCAAAAGCAGGTGCTCCTGGTCTGTAGCAGGAGTGGCAGAAACTTAATGGGCTATATTTCACACAGTTATTTGGGGATGGGATTTCAGAATTTCTAATATCTTAAATAGGTGGCTTGCAGATTTTTCATCAGCATCCAGTGGGCACAAAAGGGAATAACAAGAAGACAAATCCACACCTTACCATCTTCAGATAGAAAATAGACATTTCTGATGCTTACTCTTCATTGTAAGAACAAGTCACCCTACTTAGAAACAAGGAAAAAGAAATATAGTCCTTGGTTGGTTCAGTAGTTTGAGGCAAAACTCTAAACCACGGAAGGGGACACAGATCTTTTCTAAACATCTAGTTACACAAAGAGAATGCTGCAATTTGAGAATGTATGTATGAAAATTTTGATACCTAGACTTCCTTAAGCAAATGAGTAATAAATCAAGGAAAGTGATATAAGAATGCTTAGAATTAAAATATACTAAATTGGTTTGGCACAGGTCTCTGGCCGGAAGACAAAATACTAGCAGGACATAGAATCTGGCAAAGCAGAAGTTGTGTAAACTGTTTGGTTTAAGACTTGAAAGACAGATTTTTCCTGGCTTATCCAGTCATAACACTGGTATTCATAACTTCCTTGTTACAGGAGAAAAATGTAGTAATGCTGCTCAAGAGAGCTGGTTTACGATCCTAAGAAGTCCTTGTTATTTCACACATTGATCTCCTCTGGCTGCCTGACTGGAGATGTACATTATAGGAAGCTGATGGAACTGCCCAAGTGATGGAGAAGCAATGTACTCAGTGTTTTCATGACATAATGAAGATATATGCAGCTCCACATCAATAATATGAATCCAAAAATTAAAAGTATTTTCATTTTATAAAGCAGGAGTTTCTACTGTATATCACAACTCTTTTGCAGAATTAAATTCTCAATGCACTGTAAGGGTTTCAAACTTCTTTTAGGCTAATTTGGATGAAATTAAACATATACATCATTCTAGCAAGTATCTCCCAAATGATTGTGAACTTTGGAAATGAGAAAGGGATTAATGGTAATGTATTCCATAATTGTGTCCTCTCTGTAACAGTTCAATTATTTTTCCATGAGAATTTCTTTCCAACAGACATTGGACAGACTTAATAGACATTGCTGAAAGTAATATAGAAAATGATTCTGAGTTCAGTAAACTTCACAGCTGTTATTTTTCTCATTGTCTAAGTGACAGGCCTAATAACCCATGTCAAAATAACAGGCAAAAAATAAAGGGGTAGTACACAATCCTCTTTGTGGCTTGAAAGGATTAAGTGAAAAATGAAAGCATGAAAAAGTTGTAAACAAAGGAGGTGTAAGATCAACAGAAGGAAGTTCATTGAACACATAGCAACCATTTTCTTCAGGAAAGCAGTATGCATCAAAGACAGTCTGCAATGGAGAAGACAGTACAATAACTTAGCAAACATGTTCCTGCCAGCTAGTATATTAATAATTATAGCACCAAAAGAGTGAAAGTGAAGATGTACTACAGTCTTTTAATTTCTGCTATTGGTGTATTTTTAAGGGAGGATAGAAAGGCAAAAATCATGCAATAACTAAGTGAAGTTATATCAGATACTTTCCTTTTGATTTTTTTAAGTAAACACTTTGATTTGCAAATGAAGCAACCAACAAGGGATTAATCTCCAAAATACACAAACAGCTCATGCAGCTCAATATCAAAACAAAAAACAACCCAATCAAAAAATAGGTGGAAGACCTAAATAGACATTTCTCCAAAGAAGACATACAGATGGCCAACAAACACATGAAAAGATGCTCAACATCACTAATTATTAGAGAAATGCAAATCAAAACTACAATGAGGTATCACCTCACACTGAGCAGAATGGCCACCATCAAAAAATCTACAAAAAATAAACGCTGGAGAGGGTGTGGAGAAAAGGGAACCCTCTTGCACTGTTGGTGGGAGTGTAAATTGATACAGCAACTATGGAAAACAGTATGGAGTTCCCTTAAAAAACTAATAATAGAACTACCATATGACCCAGCAATCCCACTACTGGGCATATACCCAGAGAAAACCATAATTCAAAAAGATACATGCACCCTAATGTTCATAGCAGTACTATTTACAATAGCCAGGACATGGAAGAAACCTAAATGTCACTGACAGATGAATGGATAAAGAAGATGTGGTACATCTATACAATGGAATATTACTCAGCCATACAAAGAAACGAAATTGGGCCATTTGTAGAGATGTAGATGGATCTAGAGACTGTCATAGAGAGTAAAGCAATCCAGAATCTTGTATATTAACGCATATATGTGGAATCCAGAAAAATGGTATAGATGATCCTATTTGCAAAGCAGAAATAGAGACACAGACATAGAGAACAAATGTATGGATACCAAGGGGGAGAGTAAGGGGATGGGAGGAATTGGGAGATTGTGATTGACACATATACACTATTGATACTAGGTATAAAATAGGTAACAAATGAGAACATACTGTATAGCACAGGGAACTCTACTTAATGCACTGTGGTGACCTGAATGGGAAGGAACTCCAAAAGGGAGGGGATATATGTATATGTATGGCTGATTCATTTTGCTGTACAGTAGAAACTAACTCAACATTGTAAAGCAACTATACTCCAATAAAAATTAATTAAAAAAATAATAAAGTTAAATGAAATTTAAAAAAAAAGAAAAATTGTTCACTGTTATTAGGACAATTGCCCAGTGAGCTATGAAATTTGAATAAAAAGTAATGTGACAAGATCCATTAATTACAATGCTATAATTATGTTTATGTTTAGAGTCTGTGATGACAAAAATATTATTCCCATCTAAAATAACATTCCAGAGCATATAATTTTCAAGAGGCTGATTTAATTATTGTATCTATCATTTGAGCATCCCTTGGTTCAACAATACATGTCTTTTTCTTCCTTTTTCCAGCAATACTGTTCACTGTGTCCATCTATCATGTATAGATATCCAATGATCCAATGTGGAGGCTCAACATTCAACCCAAAGACTTGGAAATTTATGTCTGTGACTTTATTACCTTAATTTCTCAGAACTTTTTAAAAACCTTTAAGCATGTAACTTAGAGAAGTCATCACTCTTTTTTTAAAAAAAACAGCTTTATTGAAGTACAATTGATTTATAAAACTTTTCACATATTTAATGTATACAATGCAGTGAGTGTGGACATATGCACACATCTGTGAAACCATCACTACAATCATTGTAAAAAAAAACAATATCCAGGGCTTCCCTGGTGGCGCAGTGGTTGAGAGTCCGCCTGCCGATGCAGGGGACACGGGTTCGTGCCCCGGTCCAGGAAGATCCCACATGCAGCAGAGCGGCTGGGCCCGTGAGCCATGGCCGCTGAGCCTGCGCGTCTGGAGCCTGTGCTCTGCAACGGGAGAGGCCATAACAGTGAGAGGCCCGCATACCGCAAAAAACAAAAAACAATATCCATCATCTCCAAAATTTCCTAGGGCCCCTTTAGTTTAGTTTGTTTGTTTATTGGTGTGGTTTATTTTTTGTGTGGTAAGAACACAAAATGAAATCTACCTTCTTAATAACTGTTTTAAGTACTCGACAGGACATTGGTAACTATAGGTAGTATGTTGTAGAGCACGTCTCTAGAACTTATGCATCTGCACAACTGAAACTTTACACACATGGAACAACGCCTCCCCATTTCCCCCATCTCTAGCCTCTAGTAATCACCAGTCTATGTTTTGTTTCTTAACTTGTCTTTCTTTTTCTGTTACCGTTTTTCTTTTCTAGAATAAACCCTACTTGGTGTATTATCATTTTCTTATATTACTGAATTTTCTTAGCTGATAGTGTGCTTATAAGGAAGGTTGGGGTGAAGTTTTTTTTCCTTGTGGTCTCGTTTTTTTTTTCTTCTTCTGACTTTAATATCAGGGTAATGTTGGCCTCACTGATCATTGGGAAGATCTTTGTTTCTCCTCTATTTTATGAACAATTTGGGCAGGATTGGTATAATTTACTTCTTAAATGTTTGATAGAATTCACCTGTAAAGCCATTAGCACTTGGATTTTTCTTTGTGGCGAAATAACTAGTTATGAATTTCTTTGTTAGATTTAAAACTACCCAGAATTTCTGTTTTTTCATGAGTCTGTGAATATAATTTGTGCCTTTCCAGGAATTTATTTGTTTCATCTAAGTTGTTGTACTTACTGACATAAAGATGTTAATATTTCCCTATTATCCTTTTAATGTCTGTAGTGATAACGATATAACAATGATAAATTTTTCCTCTTCAATTTTTTAATCTATCCAGATAGCTTTTAAGTCTCTAGATATAAGGTGCAAGCTTATATAATTGATTACAGCTTTTCTTCTTATACAATATAAGCATTTAATTCTGTAAAATTTCATCTAAGCACTTGCTTTCATGTATCCCATAAATCTGAATAAATTTTGTATTCATTTCCACTTATTTCAAATTATTTTCTGATTTACCTTGTGATGTCTTATCTGACCCCTTAGTTATTCAAAATCATGCTTTTAAACTTCCATATATTTGGTGATTTTTGTGTATCTTTCTTTTATTTAATTTCAACTTATTTTAATTTGTGTGATTTCAATTCATTTAAATGTATTGAGACTTTTGTCATGTACTATCATATGGTTTTTCTACCATTTAAACTTGAAAAGAATGTGCATTCTGTTTTTGTGAGTTGAACTATTTCATAAAAGTGAATTATGTAAAGTTGGTTGATAATGTTTAATTTTTGTATATCCTTAATGATTTTATATCTATAAATTTATTAATACTATATTATGGCCCAATACATGGTCAATTCTGGTGAATTTTCCATGTGCATTTTAAAAGTAACCTCTGTACACTGAAAACTATAAAACATTGATGAAGGAAGTTATAGAAGAGACATAAATGGAAAAATATCCTGTGTTCACTGATTGAAAAACTTAATATTGTTAAAATGTCCATACTACCTAAAGTGACCTACAGATTCAGTGAAATTCCTATCAATATCCCAATGGCATTCTTTACAGAAATAGAACAAAGCTATCTAAAATTTATATGGAACCACAAAGACTCTGAAGAGCCAAAGCAAACTTTCACAAGAAGAACAAAGCTAGAGGCATCATGTTCTCTAATTTCAAAATATATTATAAATCTATATTATTAATTAAAACAGTGTGGTACTGGCATAAAAACAGATATCTACATCAGTGTAACAGATTAGAGAACCTAGAAATAAACCTACACATTTATGGTCAACTGATCTTCAACAAGGTTGCCAAGAACACACAATAAAAAATGACATCTCTTCAATAATTGGCGTTGAGAAAACTGGATATCCCATGCAAAAAAATGAAATTAGGCCATTATCTCACACCATATACAAAAATCAACTCAAAATGCATGAAAGACAAACATAAAATTTGAAAATGTATACTGCTAGAAGAAAGCAAAGGGGGCAAGCCTCTTGACATTGGCCTTGAGCAATAGGTTTTTGGATATGACACCAAAAGCACAGGCAACAAAAGGAAACAATAACAACAACAACAAGTGGGATTGCATCTAAAAAAGTTTATGCACAACAAAGAAACACTCAACAAAATGAAAGGCAATCTATAGTATGGGAGAAAATATTGGCAACCCAGATATCTAATAAGAAGCTAATATCTGATATACATAAGGAACTCCTACAAAAAAATAAAACACCTGATTAAAAATTTGGGCATCTGAATAGACATTTCTTCAAAGAAGATACACATATGGCCAACAGATATATGAAAAATACTCAAAGTCACTAATCATCAGGGAAATGCAAATCAAAGCCATAGTGAGATATCACCTCATACTTGTTAGAATGGCTATTAATAAAAGACAACAAGTGTTGGTGAAAATGTGCAGGAAAAGGAACCCTGGTATACTGTTGATGGGAATATAAAGAGTATACCATATAAACTGGTATAAACTGGTATATAAACTGGTATAACCATTTTAGAAAACAGTATGGAGGTTCCTCAAAAAATTACAAATAGAACTATCATATGATCTAGCAATTCCACTTCTGGATATATAGCCAAAGGAAATAGTCAATATCTCAAGGAGATATCTGCACTCTCATATTCATTGTAGCATTATTTATAATAGCCATGATATGGAAACAACCTAAGTGTCTGTCAACAAATAGTGAAAAAAGAAATCTTAGTGTATAAATGCAATGGTATATTATTCGGTCATAAAAAGAAGGAAATATTGTCATTTTTGACAACATGAATGAAACTGGAGGACATTATGCTAAGTGAAATAAGCCAGACACAGAAAGACAAATTATCTTATATGTGGAATCTAAAATAATAAAACACATAGAAGTAGAGAGTAGAATGGTGGTTGCTAGGGGTGGAGTAGGGGAGGAGGGAAAGGGGAAATGAGAAGATGTTGACCAAATGGTGAAAAATTTCAGTTATGCAAGATGAATGAGTTCTGGAGATCTAATACTGTACAGCATGGTGATGATAGTTAACTATACTGAATTGTATACTTGATATTTGCTAAGAGAATAGATCTTCAATTAAATCTCAACATACACACAAGGGGAACTATGTGGAGGTGATGGATAAGTTATTGAACATGATCGAGATGATCTTTTCACAGTGTATACATATATCAAAACACCAAGTTATACACCTTAAACATATACAACTTTCATATGTCAAAAATATCTCAAAATGAGTTGTTAAAATAAATAAAATGGCTATATTTCTATACAACGCCCCCTCTAAATAAGTTGCCTTCTGCTATTGTTTATTGGTGTATGTAAAAAAATCAATTAGGTCAAGTTGTTCAATAATGCTGCTCAAGTCTATAAAAAGAGCAAAATATAAAAACATATATTCAAAATGAAATTGGTTGACAAAAATATGGAGCAATAAAAAGAAATATGGAGGATCTTACATGTCTGAAAATAGAAGAAAACAAGTATGATGCAATTAAATTAAAACTAAAGTAGCTACCAGAGGTAGTAAATGCACACAAGTTGATGCTGAAGTGGATAACAGAAAATAAGGGAAGAAGCATCATGAGGAGAAAAAAAAAAACATTGGATACTTTATTTTTAATTATTAATTAATTTTAAAAAACTGAAGTATAGTTGACTTACAATATTATATTATTTTCTGTTGTACAACATACTGATTCAGTATTTTTATAGATTATACTCTATTTAAAGTTATTACAAAATAATGGCTATATTTCCCTGTGCTCTATAATATATCCTCGTTATTTATTTTATACATAGTAGTTTGTATCTCTTAATCCTCTATTCCTATCTTGCCCTCCCCCCTTCCCTGTCTCCACTGGTAACCATAACCACTAGTTTGGCCTTTGGAGAAAAAATTAATTTTGATCATAAAAATGAAATATTTATAAGGTCAGCCTGAAAAGTGAAAATGCGGCTTTCAATGGCATGACAGCCTTATATAGAGGTAAATGTACTCTGTCCATGGTTTGCTTTATTCTTTCTCTGGATCCATTTCTCTGCTGAATTTCCTTTCAGATGCCTGGATCAATTTGCTTCTACATGATAGGGTTAATAAGAGAAATGCAATGGACATGATACTATCTGATACAAAATTGCCCATATTTTAGACAATTAATTTGTGTCTGCTCCTAAAAGCATGAATTAATTTCCTTCAAGTAAACTGATTAGAATTTTATGAATATCTATTCCTGGAAAATGATAAACCATGTTGCCTTTCCAACCTGTGACTCAGTAGGAAGAATAACATCAAAGTTGATTTTGAACTTAATATGCCATGTCCTCATGTCAAAAGATTTGCAAAGGGAAAAAATCAAGATTATTTGATGAAATGAATAAAACTGAAGATAGCTCTAAAATAAAAGAAACTCCTTTATGTATCTGCCCACAATAACATGTATAAATAAACCTAGAAAATCAACTATAACCAGCAATTGTAAATTACTATTACTTTACTTTGAGAAAACCAATTTCATAGTACTTTGTCAGATGTTTTCAATTTTTTTAAACCATGTACTTCTATAAATTATTTTCAAAAGTGAAATTTTGTACATATCTGAGTAGTTTGAATTTATTTATTTTTTTTTTTTTTGAATTTATTTTTATAGTATTTTAAAAGAATTAAAAGTTTGACCATCTGAAAAAAATAGACTGCTTTTCTGTCTGTTGGGTTTATCAATTACTGAGAGAGGAATGTAAACTCTACAACTATAGTTGGGAATTCTTCTATTTTCCTTTAAGTTCTGTGACACTTTTGCTTCTCTTTTGAAGTTATGTTGTCAGGTACATACACATTTAAGAAGACTATGCCTTCTTGATGAATTGATCCCTTTATTGTAACATCATATATTATTTAATCCCTGGTAATAGTCTTTGTCTAAAGTCTAGATTTTTACTATTGATATTGCTACTTTAGCTTTTGCCTTAGTGCTAGTATGGTATATCTTTTTCCACCATTATATTTTTATATTTGCTTCCTTGATATTAAAGTGAGTCTGGGGTCATGATTCTTAATTTTGATGCACTGATTAACTCTGACTTTTAACATGATTGTCAACATGGCTTTGTTTAACAGTACCACCTTAATATTCCTTTTCCATGTTTTCCCATTCAGACAATCTCTAGGCTAAGTATTTCATCCAAGAAATAAAATTGAATTTTAACAGTTGCTTAGTCAGTATATTAGAATATCATTATCTTTTGTTTGTTTATCTCTTCGATACATTTGGGTATTCAGTCTTTGCACTTAGAAACTTCTGACTCCAACTAAATGAACCTATATTATGGAGGAATGGAAAGGATTTCTGGAGTCATATTTAGTTATGAAGATTTAAAAAACAAATTAATTTTTATAGAATAAAAATCAGGTAGGTCAGAAACATTTCAAAAATTTTTCTTGTAGGCAGCGCTTTAGTTCCTGGTGTTCTTGGTATGAAAATCTGTCTCCACACAGAACTGGAACAAATTGATTCATGATTTCTCAAAGCAGAGATTTCCAACAGATTACATGAAATCTTTTCTACCTTCTTCTCCTCTTTGTGAATGTTAGGTAACTTTGATGTAAGCCACAAGAGAGCCTTTACGAAAGACATTTAAAAACTATGACTTTCTCTTTCACATTCAATAAGTATCCCAGTAAAAGTCTCTGTGCTCAAAGTTTTTTTTTTTTTTTACGGTACGCGGGCCTCTCACTGTTGTGGCCTCTCCCGTTGCGGAGCACAGGCTCCGGAAGCGCAGGCTCAGCGGCCATGGCTCACGGGCCCAGCCGCTCCGCGGCATGTGGGATCTTCCCGGACCGGGGCATGAGCCCGTGTCCCCTGCATCGGCAGGCGGACTCCCAACCACTGCGCTACCAAGGAAGACCATGTGCTCAAAGTTTTAAGAATGCCATCCCCGAAAGAGCTTGTGAAATCTGACCTTTCTTCATTTGGATGAACAGCAGATAAAGAGTTTGTTTTCCTCGTATGACCTTATTACTGTTTCATCAAACATACTTCCTAGAAAATATATGGTACCTAATTTATTTTTAAATAAAGTTTTACTCTAATTACAAAGTAAACAGATAAACTTTCAAAAGCCTTGGCAAATAAATAAAATTTTGAATAAAATTTTTAATGTTATACTAGTTAAATCCATAGCCTCAAGTTAACCATGGTTATTTTTTGGTATATATCATTATCATCTCTGTTCCTGCCTGTCCATTTCTCTCTCTCAGATTACACAACCACACACACACACACACACACACATATGATCTAGTGAAACGTCATTATCTTTTGAGAGAACAGATAATAAAAAGCAACATGTAATGCACAGTTAATATATATCAGAAACCTCATTAACTTCCTTACTAATTTAATTAATATACAAACAACTCATAGGACCTATTATTATTATTCATCTTCCAGAGAAAATAAAATTGAAGTTTGGAGAAATTATGGGTCAACATATTAACAACTGGTTGAGCCATGATTCAAAACCAGCTCACTATACCTCTAAATAAGATTTGTTTAGGTTATTATTACTATTACTATTATCATTATCCAAGTTAGTCGGTCTTCAAGAATAGAAATTATCTTATCTGACCTTCTTTTATTTATACACACTTAGGATTTTCTTGTTCTTTATTCTTATATATCACTTGTCAGTGAACATCATGAAAGGGTATTTCTGGATATAGCATCTGATTATGACTTAAGAACAAAGTAGCAGAAGTTTTAGATCACATGTAAATAATTTTATTCACAATGCTATGCCGTCTTCCAGAAAATGTATATTATTTCCACTATTATTTTTGGCCATGCCACTGGCTTGCGGGATCTTAGTTCCCAACCAGGGATTGAATCTGGGCACTCAGCAGTGAAAGCATGGAGTCCTAACCACTGGATGGCCAGAAAATTCCCAGTTTCCACTAATGTTAATACATGCTGATTACAGTTTTCACATCTTAATTGATGACTCTCCAAATATGAATATACCATGTCTGAAATAAGAGTTGTGGACACACACATAGTATGACTAAGCTACTCTATGCCTCTTACAATGGACATCTTCAAAATCTTCATTCCATTGGTTATTTAGATTGGGGGTATGTTAAAATGTACTTGGAGATTATTAAAAACCTAGGGTTTCCCAGGGGTTAAGAAGGGGGAGAAGACTCAAATCAATAGAATTAGAAATGAAAAAGGAGAAGTAACAACTGACACTGCAGAAATACAAAGGATCATGAGAGATTACTACAAACAACTATATGAGAATAAAATGGACAACCTGGAAGAAATGGACAAATTCTTAGAAAAGCACAACCTTTTGAGACTGAACCAGGAAGAAATAGAAAATATAAACAGATGAATCACAAGCTCTGAAATTGAGACTGTGATTAAAAATCTTCCAACAAACAAAAGCCCAGGGCCAGATGGCTTCACAGGCTAATTATATCAAACATTTAGAGAACAGCTAACACCTACCCTTCTCAAACTCTTCCAAAATATAGCAGATGGAGAAACACACCCAAACTCATTCTATGAGGCCACCATCACCCTGATACCAAAACCTGACAAAGATGTCACAAAGAAAGAAAACCACAGGCCAATATCACTAATGAACATAGATGCAGAAATCCTCAACAAACTACTGGCAAACAGAATCCAACAGCACATTAAAAGGATCATACACCATGATCAAGTGGGGTTTACTCCAGGAATGCAAGGATTCTTCAATATATGCAAATCAATCAATGTGATACACCATATTAACAAGTTGAAAGGGAAAAACCATATGATCACCTCAATCGATGCAGAAAAAGCTTCGACAAAATTCAACACCAATTTATGATAAAAACTCTCCAGAAAGTAGGCATAGAGGGAACTTACTTCAACATAATAAAGGCCATATATGACAAACCCACAGCCAACATTGTTCTCAATGGTGAAAAACTGAAGGCATTTCCTCTAAGATCAGGAACAAGACAAGGTTGTCCACTCACACCACTATTATTCAACATAATTTTGGAAGTTTTAGCCACAACAATCAGAGTAGAAAAAGAAATAAAAGGAATCCCAATCAGAAAAGAAGTAAAGCTGTCACTGCTTACAGATGACATGATGCTATATATAGAGAATCCTAAAGATGCTACCAGAAAACTACTAGAGCTAATCAATGAATTTGGTAAAATGGCAGGATACAAAATTAATGCACAGAAATCACTTGCATTCCTATACACTAATGATGAAAAATCTGAAAGAGAAATTAAAGAAACACACCCATTCACCACTACAACAGAAAGAATAAAACACCTAGGAATAAACCTACCTAAGGAGACAAAACACCTGTATTCAGAAAACTATAAGACACTGATGAAAGAAATTAAAGATGATATAAACAGTTGGAGAGGTATACCATGTTCTTGGATTGGAAGAGTGAACATTGTGAAAATGACAATACAACCCAAAGCAATCTACAGATTCAATGCAATCCCTATCAAAATACCAATGGCATTTTTCACATAACTAGAACAAAAAATTTCACAATCTGTATGGAAACACAAAAGACCCCTAATAGCCAAAGCAATCTTGAAAAAGAAAAACGGAGCTGGAGGAATCAGGCTCCCGAACTTCACTATACTACAAAGCTACAGTAATCAAGACAGTATGGTACTGGCACAAAAACAGAAATATAGATCAATGGAACAGGATAGAAAGCCCACAGATAAACCCATGCACATATGGTCACCTTATTTTTGATAAAGGAGCCAAGAATACACAATGGAGAAAAGACAGCCTCTTCAATAAGTGGTGCTGGGAAAACTGGACAGCTACATGTCAAAGAATGAAATTAGAACACTCCTTAACACCATACACAAAAATAAACTCAAAATGGATTAAAGACCTAAATGTAAGGTCAGACACTATAAAACTCTTAGAGGAAAACATAGGCAGAACACTCTATGACATAAGTCACAGCAAGTTCCTTTTTGACCCACCTCCTAGAGAAATGGAAATAAAAACAAAAATAAACAAATGGGACCTAATGAAACTTAAAAGCTTTTGCACAGCAAAGGAAACCATAAACAAGACGGAAACACAATCCTCAGAATGGGAGAAAATATTTGCAAAAGAAGCAACTGACAAAGGATTAATCTCCAAAATTTACAAGCAGCTCATGCAGCTCAATATAAAAAAAACAAACAACTCTATCCAAACATGGGCAGAAGACCTAAATTGACATTTCTCCAAAGAAGATATACAGACAGCCAACAAACACATGAAAGAATGCTCAACAACACTAATCATTAGAGAAATGTAAATCAGAACTACAGTGAGGTATCACCTCACACCAGTCAGAATGGCCATCATCAAATATCTACAAACAATAAATGCTGGAGAGGGTGTGGAGAAAAGGGAACACTCTTGCACTGTTGGTGGGAATGTAAATTGATGCAGTCACTATGGAGAACAGTATGGAGGTTCCTTAAAAAACTAAAACTAGAACTACCATATGACCCAGCAATCCCACTACTGGGTATATACACTGAGAAAACCATAATTCAAAAAGAGTCATGTACCACAATGTTCATTGCAGCTCTATTTACAAGAGCCAGGACATGGAAGCAACCTAAGTGTCCATCGACAGATGAATGGATAAAGAAGATGTGGCACATACATACAGTGGAATATTACTCAGCCATAAAAGGAAACGAAAGTGAGTTATTTGTAGTGAGGTGGTTGGACCTAGAGTTGTCATACAGAGTGAGGTAAGTCAGAAAGAGAAAAACAAATACCATATGCTAATACATATATATGGAATCTAAGAAAAAAAAAGGTTCTGAAGAACCTAGGGGCAGGACAGGAATAAAGACACAGATGGAGAGAATGGACTTGAGGACACGGGGAGTGGGAAAGGTAAGCTGGGATGAAGTGAGAGAGTGGCATGGACATATATACACTACAAATGTAAAATAGATAGCTAGTGGGAAGCAGCTGCATAGCACAGGGAGATCAGCTCAGTGCTTTGTGACCACCTAGTGGGGTGGGATAGGGAGGATGGGAGGGAGACACAAGAGAGTGGAGATATGGGAATATATATATATATATATATATATATATATATATATATAGCTGATTCACTTTGTTATGAAGCAGAAACTAACACACCATTGTAAAGCAATTATACTCCAGTAAAGATGTTAAAAAAAAAAAAGAAGGGGATAGGGTGGAGAGAAATGTGTGTGATTATAAAAGAACAATATGAAGATCTTCACGGTGATTAATGTAGTGATACAATGTTTTCAAAAAAGGTCATATTCTGACATTCTGGGTAGTTTGGAAGGACATTATTCAACCCTTTACACATAGTCTGCTTCATTTCTTGCCATGATTCTGCCTTTGGTTGCTCTCCAGTCTCTTAAAATACTTGCTTTTATATTTTTACATTTTTTATTATTGTTTTTGGATGAGTGGTAAGTCTAATACAAGCTACTTTTATATGAACAGTATGGACTTCTACTCCAATTTTCTTTTCTCAAAGAAAAAAGAAAAAGGCCACCTGATAGTTTCTGTTATCTATCAGCTACATTCCCCAGAGTACTTTGCACAAGGTAATACGTATGACAAAGGCTCAAATATTGTTAGATTAGGTGCATCCATGCATGTTTCCATTACTAAATTAAAATATTATATTGTTATGGTGCTTTTGTGTCTTTGTCTGCCACAAAGTTGAGTGTATCTTTTTATGCACATTGCCTTACTCAGCATCTGGTGTATAAAAAGAGCTCAAAAATCATTTATTTAATAAAGTCTGTAGTTGAATGAATGGAGAGAAAAGGAAATAATTATAATGATCTCAATGTTATGAAGACACAAGGAACCTACTCAGATATATGACAGCAAGAAGAAAGCAAAAGAATGTGATTTGAGTCTGACTCTAATAAAACTAATCATTTTGATTAAAATAGTGAAATTCAATAACCACTGATTATGTGCCAGGAAATATGATAATTACATTTTACAGATTGTGCATTTTAAAGTTAATTTCATGAGATATTATTCATAGGCCTTTGTTATCAGCTGGACTCCTAGAGAAAGCATCCTGCCTGAGATGACTCAACTAACTGCTACTTAGAACTCTTTTTTTTAAAAATAAATTTATTTATATTTTTTATTTTTGGCTGCACTGGGTCTTCATTGCTGCACGCGGGCTATCTCTAGTTGCGGCATGCGGGCTTCTCATTGTGGTGGCTTCTTTTGTTGCAGAGCATGGGTTCTAGGTGTGAGGGCTTCGGTAGTTGTGGCACATGGACTCAGTAGTTGTGGCTTGGGGGGCTCTAGAGCACAGGCTGAGTAGTTGTGGTGCACCGGCTTAGTTGCTCCGCGGCGTATGGGATCTTGCTGGACCAGGGTTCGAACCTGTGTCCCCTGCATTGGCAGGCGGATTCCTAACCACTGTGCCACCAGGGAAGTCCAACTTAGCACTCTTACTCTAGAAAGTATATTCAATTTTCTCCCATGGGTTATGATTTAATTTTGAAATCAGTTTAATTTTCTTGACCATTTTAATATACAAAACCTAAGCCTGGGAGCAATTGACTCAGTGAACTGATAAATCTGACCTAATTTGCATGTGAAAAACTGGGCTCAGGGTTTGACTTATGAAGGACACTCTTTTGTGCCTGTAAGAAGAAGCCTGAGAAGTTTTGCTTCCTAGGTATATTAAATTGGTCTGTTCTGCTCTATGTAAATAGAGACAGAATAAACATGTCAAAAACTGGGCTGAACTGGAGAGAGCTCATCTGGCAGGTGTGTCAGAGTAGTGATTAAGACAACAAACCAAAATGAATGTAACAGTCAAGCCTTTAATCACTTGTAGCAAGAGACTAAATAGAGAAAGTTCTAACTCTCCCCGTGTCCCATTCTTCCCCATGGAAGAGTGCTGAGTATGGGTCAAATATGTGAAAACAGATCAGGATGGGTGGCATTGTGTCATGGTTGAGGGAGTTCTCAACAAAGGATCCATGCATTTTATGGACTCGGGGGCAAGGAGAAGAGCTAGGAGTAGAGAAGTGATGAGTAATGACTCAGAATGGAAAAAAGTCTCTTGAGTGCCCTTCCTTTCCCTCTATAAGGAGGTCTCAACAGAAGCACCTGAGGAAGCTCTCAGCGGTGGGCCATTAATAGAGGTCTCTGAATGGAGATGTCAGGGCTAGGAATGCAATTGCACAAGAAAATGGCCAGCAAGGTGGACCTGAGTCCAACTGTCTTCAGAGACTACAATGCATTGTCTGTGCACCATTTTTGGTGTAGGGAGGGCAGCTTTCCCCATGAAGCATGTCAGAAAAAGCCTTTGTAGTTTTCTATGGTCAGCACTGAAAGATCACAGGTAGGGTTTTGGCCTGGAGCCAAACTCTTCAATTCAGTTATCATTTATTGATATTTTAAAGGCAACTAATTTACAACTATGCTCAAATTGTTCATTATGCTACAGGGAATGTATTCTTTCATCAAAACTATGTGTTAACATGCAGAATGCTAACTCAAATAGTTCAGCTGCTATTCACATATTTTGGGTTGAAAGAAAATACACATGTGACTTTACTGGAACAAGGGGAGAGCTGCATGGTTTTGCAGTGAAAAGTTGATTAAAAATTTCACATAGAGCCATTTTCACAATGCAAACTATGGAATTGTAAAGTGATACATGCATTTTTCTAGATCAATTAAACATGACAATTATATATCTCCAGGCATGTAATAATGTGATAGGATATTTCTTTGAATATATTTCCTTTTACATAAGTGCAAAGAAATAAGTGATAAACAAATGATATAGTAAAAACTTAAAATTAATTACTTTGTAAAACAAATTTTTTTTTGGCCACACTGTGCAGCTTGCGGGAACTTAGTTCACCAACCAGGGACTGAACCCTGTCCGCCAGCAGTGGAAGTGAGGAGTCCTAACCACTGGACCCCCAGGGAATTCCCTGTAAAATTTTATAGTCTGTTTTTTTTTTAAACCTAGGAAAAGACATTCCTTTGCTCTTTTTATGCAACTCTGTCAGAATCATGGATTTCTTTTACTCTATCAGTAGAAAAAAATTTTTAATGTTTTTTATTTATTTACATTTTAAATTTCCAATTTTCTCCTGAAAAAATGTATTAGGTTGACTTGGATAAAAAAACTGCTATAATTAAATGTTCCTTTATTGACTAAGCTGAAATGGGGAAAAACTAGAAAAGAAAATCAGTCATTTTCTAAAACATTCAACAAATTATGTAGACTCTAAATATAAACCTAAAATATAAAAACATACCCCAACTGGATCTCAGCAAAATATTCAGAGTTGGTAGCTTAGGCATTAAATGCACTGTCTTGCTTATATTTCTGACACACACACATTTTTATATAGATATATGTAGATAGAGATATACAATATTATGTACATATGCATATATATGTACATGTGGTAATTAATTATTTGAATGACAGTTCAGGGGTATGAGGCATGCAAAGGGAACCCATATATTAGGAATTTTGTGTTTGTGCTCCTAACTTGAAAATGAGATATAAATTTTCAGAGGTATTTTCCTCATAAGTTTACTCCTTTTTATTGAACTAATTAAACATATTTAAGCCTTTCATGTCATAACTATTGTAGGAATTATTGAACATTTTAAGGTGTGATGTTAATAGGCATTTATTATGTTTGTAAAATAATGGGACTAGTTTCTGACATCTACAGAAGGCATCAAACTCATGTCACTTAACGTTGCTATTGGATATTTCTCATTATGATTTTGTTAAATGGTAGGGAGGAAAATGATCTGTCTTTATATACTCTTAAAAAATTGAAGGGCCAGCAATGCAACATAGCTTTCTTGGGAGTATATTGCAGTTTTTTCAATTACAAAAATGTTGAATAATATAGTGAGTCCTTGTGGAAAGAAAAGTGTTTTGTTATGCCCAGAATATTTAATAAAAGAGGCAGAAAAAATAATTTCCCTCAGGGTAGTACAATGAAATAATTGAAATTTCATCATCCTTCCAAACACGTATCAGCTACTATGATGTGATAGGCAGGAACAAAGTATATAAAAGTAAGTTGTGATGGTGTCTGGCTTTGTGTGTGTGTGTGTATTTGCAAACAATGTGTGAGAGGGAGACAAAATATCAAAGATCTTTGTGAAAGAAAATGTTTTAAAACATATATTGTGTCATTTCTGATTTATCTTAGCATTTCTTCGTTAATAAAATTACCGAAGATAGCAGGTAATAGTAATTTTCTTTCATCAAGAAAAAATTTGGTTTGCATTATATGTGAAGACAATGTATCAAATTATCAAATTACATTTGCATGAATCTCACACATTATCATTTAAACTAGTGATTTAAGAACTACAGGTTTATAACACAGAGGTGAACCATTCTTTGGGAAACTTTGATCCTGTTAGACATGGCTCCCTAGAAAAGGCCCTTCCTTTCTTGTATTGGGCCAATGTCTGATTTCAGATTTAATGCAAATTACATTTTGATAGTGGGATAACTCCATTTTATTTTCCCATTAATTGCACAGTTTTCTTTTATTCATTTCAATAGATGTAGAAGAAGTATTTGACAAAATCCAGTACTCTTTCATGATACAAAATCAACAAACTGAGATTTGAAGGAACTTTTTCAACCTGATAAATGATAGTTATGAAAACCCCACAACTAATATCTTACTTGATGGTGAAGGACTCAACGCTTTCCCCCTAAGTTAGGAACAAGACAATGAAACCTTGTCTCGTCACTTATATTCAACATTGTACTGGACGTTTTAGCCAAGACAAATAGGCAAGAAAAAGAAATAAAAGGCATTCAAATTAGAAAAACTATATTTTCAGATGAAATGATCTTATATATAGAAAATCCTATGGAATCCACATAAAAAACTATTCAAACTAATAAACAAGTTCATCTAGTTTACAGATCAATCTACAAAAAATCAGTTGTACTCTCTATACCAGCAATGTAAAATCCAAAAATTAAATTTTAAAAAATATTTACCACTGCATTAAGAAGAACAAAATACTTAGGAAAAATAAAATAAGTACTAAGTATACTTAGGAAAAATAAAATAAGTGCTAAGTATACTCTGACAACTTCAAAACATTGTTGAAAGAAATTAAAGAAGGCTTAAATAAATAAAAAGATATTCTATGTTTATAAATTATAAGACTTATTGTGGTTAAGATGGAAATACCTCCTAAACTGATCTACAGATTCAGTGTAATCCCTATCAGAGTACCAGCTGCCTATTTATTTTTTGCAGAAATCAAAAAGTGTATGCTAATATTCATGTGGAATGTTAAGGGACACAGAATAGGCAAAACAACTTAGAAAAGAACAAAGTTGGAAGACTCACATTTCAGATTTCAAAACTTCTGACAAAGCCGTAGTAGCCAAGACAACATTAGACTGGCATAATAATAGAAATATTGATGACTGGAATAGACATGAGAGTCCAGAAATGAACCCTTTCATTTATGGTTGATTGATTTTTGATAAGGATGCCAAGACATTTCAAAGGTAAAAAGAATAGTCTCTTCAATAAACAGTGCCAGGACAACTGGACAGTAAAAATTTAACTCAAAATGGATCATAGCTATAATATAAGAGCTAAAACTATAAAACTCCAGGTGAAAATGTAGGAGTATATCTTTGTGACCATGGTTCAGAAAAGGCTTCTTAGATATGACACCAAAAACACAAGTTATAAAAGGAAATAAACAAACAGACATATACATACACAGAACTTCATCAAAATTAATGATTTTTTTTTTGCTTCAAAGGTTTCCATCAATAAGGTGAGAGAACAACCCACAGAATGGGAAGAAATATTTGTAAATCATATATCTGATAAAGGACTTATATCTAGTATATATATAAAAGACCTCTGACAAGAAATAATAAAAGATTAAATAATACATTTTTAAAAATGGGCAAAGGATCTTATTGGACATTTCTTCAATTGAACAAAAGGTACATGAAAAGATGGTCAACATTATTAACTATCAGGGAAATGCAAATTTAAACTATGAGATAGCACTTATCACTAGGATGGCAATAATCAAGAAAACAGAAATGTGTTGCCAAAAACATAAAAAATTTGGAACTCTCATACACTACTGGTAGAAATGGTGCTTTTGACAGTAGTCTCCAATTCCTCAAAAGGAAAAGTTTAAGTTATCATATATTCCAGAAATTCTTCTCCTAGATATATAACCAAGATAAATGAAAACATATATCTGCACAAAGAATTGTGCACTAATGTACACGGTAATACATTCATAATAGAAAATGTAGAAATAGCAAAAATGTCCATAAACTAATGCATGGATAAATTAAATACATGGAATACATGTACATGCAATGGAATACTATTAGGCAACAAAAAGGAATGAAGTACTGATACATGCTAAGCAAAGGATGAAACTTAAAACATTATAAGTGAAAGAAGCCAGTCACAAAAGATTGTACATTGCATGAAATGTCTAAAATAGGCAAATATATAGAGATAGAAGGTATCTTAGTGGTTGTCTAGGGCTGGGGAGGGGGTATAGGAAATTATTACTAATGTGTATCAAATTTCTTTTTGGGTGATGAAATGTTCTAAAATGAATTGCAATTATGGTTATAGCCATCCATGAGTACACTAAAACTCACTGATTTGTGTACTTTAAGTGGGCAAATTCTATGTTATGCAAATTATATATTAATAAAGCTATTATGTTTAAAAGATAATAAATATTCAAAACAAAAAAATTGGAAGCAAATTCAATTTTCATAAAAGAAAGACTGCTTCATGTTTTTTTTTTGGTATCTGTGGCCAGCGTTCAGGAGACATCAAAAATGTGTAAACAGCTGCATATTTCTAAAGAGAACTGAAAACTTTTAATAACCAGAATTTATTAATAGAAAGCCAATTACAACTGTCGTCAGTGTCAGTCTACTCCTTCCTTTGAAAGGCATTCCATGAAATTATTGAAGTCATTATTCTTTTGCCTACTGGAAATATATATTGTTTCCACTCTTTGTGGAATTGCAAGATATTTCTCTATTTACCACGTCATGTGGGAGGACTACAAAAGACTCAATTATGGTGATCAGAAGTCACTGCAAGAAGGTGAACTGTGCATCTGTTTTTCACAGATGGCATCTGCTTTTGTGTGAGATTTCTTATTCTGCATCTCTTTTTTGAAGAAAAAAAATTGGCAAAATAAGAATCCTTGAGTTTCCTGTATGTCAAGTGGACTATGTGGAAGATGGCCAGGCATGAGCCCTCTTTTTGACATTCTTCCCAAAGAGGCTGCCTTCAGAAAACAAAAACAAAAGCAACCCCCCAGAAAACTTAGTTGTACTACTACAGGCAAGAGTTAAGCAGGGAGTCTTGGGAGAGTTCCACCTGAAGTGAATTTCCATTCTACAAACCCTCTTAAACATCTCCCTTTTGTTCTACGCCGTTATTGTATATCAGTAATTTGGAAGACTGCTTCACAGATAACAGTGAGAATCAATCTTAGTCAGGGGAACCAATAGAGGACAGAGCAGCACTAATGAAATAAGTGTTAATTTCTTCCTCTTCTGCAGTCTCCCCAATGCATTCCCCAAACTGGAAGAAAGTCACCCTGTAAATGGAAGACAGAAGTAGGTTTGGTCTCTTCCCTATTCAACTTTGGCTTAATGCTTGGGAAAGGATGAGTGTTAAATTACATATGTGATTGAAGATTTAACTGGGCTGATTTTATTACATTTAGGGCTTGGGAGTCTGCCTAAGGTATAAGGAAAATAAAAGAGATACAAAATGAATGATTTAAGATAGTGAGAGGAGAAAAATATAGAGTACTCATTTTTAATCAATATTTGTAAAAAGAAACAAAGTACAAGCCAAAGGGAATATAAGTAGATTCAGAAAACATGGGTTAAAAAAATTTATATCAGATGATCTCAGATTACATTGTAACTTCAATATCTTCATTGGTTTATGGCAAGTGGAGGGTACTGGTGAAGTTGGCTAGTTAGGGGAATGCAAAATGTTCATAATATTTAAATAGGAATTCCAGAGTGATTAATAAAAAAAATTGTTAAGCCTTAATTAATTTATAATGCACACTTTTTAGAAAGAATCTTAATATTCAGGTAACTCTCTCCGTTAGCTTAAATGGAAATAAGGAGATGTGTTTGTCGGAGTTCACTCATCTTTCTATTGCCAAAATTTTCTTATAAGCAAATAATGTTCCCGAGGATGTGTTAGACTTCAGGTGTGAAATGAAAAATATTCCAGATATTATCCCTTCAAGAAGCCTGTGGTATAGTAAAGACATTATATAAATAAGTTAAACAAACACATTAAATATTAATGAATTCTGCAGAATACTATGAAGGAAGCAAACAATGCTGAAAGTTAAAATCAAAACAAGTATATGATTGAATTGACCTATTTTTTGGATGTTATCCAAAAAGCATCTTCTAGGAGGTAAGATTGAAGCTGTAATTTGAAGAACAGTGATGAATTATTGTCTGTAAAGGTGAAATCAGGGCTAACAACATTTGCTGTGTTTGGAGTAGGAAAGAGCTCAGTACATGCCAGGAATGGACATAAATGAATAGAGGTGTGTGCAGCACATAGGGGGGATGCACACTGAGGGTGCAAGATAAAGGGGAAGAGCACTTGAAGTCTTTGAAAGGTTTTAGGTGAGCAGCTATGTGATTGCATTTAATTTGTACCATGACTAGTTACAGCATGGAGTATCCAAAATTTAGGGAGAAAAGAAGAAAGGACAATTAGGAGACCATAACAATAAATAAAGAATGCAAGTGAAAATCTGGTGACTGGACCCATGTAGCCTCTATGGAAATGGATAGAATTTAAAATATATTTTCTAGGTACATCATGTATGGATTAAAATCAAGGAGAAAATCAAGAACTAGATTTCTGACTTGGCCACTGAAGTTTGATGGAGACATTTTTCAAGATAAGGGAGAAATGAGGGTGGGGACACAGCAGGTTTAAGGGTAGGAATCAAACACTCAATTTGGGGTGTATTAGTTTAAATATACTTGTGTATGATCAAACTGAGATATAGAGTAGGTTATTGGATAGAGGAGACCCCTGATCTTTGTTCTAGATAGAAAAGCATTGGCATGGCATTGAGAGAAATGTCTCATACAGAGCCACTGAAATTACTGATCCAGTGAGGAAACCTCTACTGCATTTGCCAAGCAGTACATGAGTTGTCACTGCTGCTTTGCTTTACAAGGGGTCTGAACATGCCTTAATCATTTCTGCTCCAGGGACATTACTCCATGTTTCCTGTTTATTTTTAACAAAATCAAATTAGTGGAGTCTAAGTTACGTAGCATTGCCCTTTTGTAAGGAAACTTGGAAAGTGAATATCTGCAGTTTCAGGTTTGTTAACAGGAGGCTACATGTGCTTCCCACTGAGATCCACAGAAGGGTCAATTCTCCAAACGAAGAAAAGGGGTTCAGATGCTACAACCCCCCCCAAGATTATAAATGTTCAGTACAAGCCATCATGTTTTCTGTCTAAAATATATGTTCCTACCATACATAAATTTACCTTAACTCCTGAAAACACTCAGTACAATGAATCTATCCACTATATAATCAATAACACCAACTCATTCTCACAAGGCAGTGAACCAAAAATCACTAGATGCTTCATCAGTTCCAAGATCAAAATATTTGATGATAGCCATTTCTTCTTTAGCATTTTCATGTTCCCCTTTTGAAATAGCAGGAAAAGGAGGAGAAATGCCTTATTTAAAATGAAACAGCAAATAAAAGAATATGAAAAGAAATTTTGTCCCAACGCTGTATTTGGTGAATATGGCTTTCCTCATCTATAACAATTCATGTTCCTTTTACATTCTGTTGGTGCTTCATTGGTCAGAGTTCTTTACTTGATGACATGAGTAGATTAGTCCTGAAGGTTCTGATTACTTGGAGCTCCTTGCCGTATAGGTTTTCATTAGCTTTTATTACTTTTAATGATGAACAATGGCAATACTGGAGGTTCTCCAAGAATCACCTTGATTCAATCCATGTTTCTTCCATTTCTTTATAAAGGTCAAGGTGAACACGCTAACCAATGCTAAAATACATTGTTTTGGTCACTATGAATACCCCAAATGGCCAGAGAGCACTTTTGGCTCCTAAACAAATACAAACTTTGCTTTGTTCCTTAACGGAGGCAATTATAATTGGATATAAAAATCTCTAAGTAGGGGAATTCAGAGTCAATGAGACGGAAAAGAAAAATTTGCTCATGAGTTATTAGGCACAGTTTTGGAAGATGCCAATTGCTTCAAACCCTTTGAATCCAAAGTAAATACATTAAAATATTGAAAAAAGTTCTACATATTTGCTTCCTTGTTCACAGCATAAACAAGAATCTATGATTTTAAGCATATTTTACCAAGTTAGTACATGGCAAATTTTTGGACACTCAATACTCTAAATAGAACCAGTTAAGATTGTTGAAAAGATCAACTTGAAGAACATTTCTCTACAGGCAAATTGGCATCAAATTACACTCTGTTAATATTACTTATTTCTGTGTGAATTTGTGTATGTGTGTGAAAATCCATAGAATACCTTATAACTTTTGATTCTAGCAGTAAGTTTTTATACCCAGATGAACATGTTTGATGATTCTTATTGAAGCAACAATATTTATAAATGAATAGCTTAAACTTCTGTCTTGTCCTTTAAGAATCCCATAGTTAAAAGTGATTTCCAGTTTTAGTAACAAACATCTGCCAAATTGCCATTTTTCAATTTCTCTGTTTTTCAAAGGCTTTTGTAATATCTGTTTACAGTACACCTGTCACCAAGCTGCTATTGCTGCTAAGACTTCCACTAACTATCACTTAGCCTCAAAACTGGTTGTACTGAAGATTCTGGACAAGGTTCAGAAGGTCACCTGGGCCTTCAACTCTTCATTGAGATCTTTCTATTTAACACTCTATCCACTATTGATATCACTGATTTTACCTTTCCATTTTTATAAATCTCTTTAGAGCTTAGAAAACAGGCTCAAACATTACTTCTGGGACAGACCATCATAGAGGAATACCTTTCTTTCTGTCCTGATGATAGATACATTCAAAAATAAGAAACACTCCATAAAACCTACTCTATCCCCAGCCCTGAATAGCTAGACCTACTTTATTGACAATTGTATGGACCTTGTAATTGGAAGCAAGCAAGAAATAAAAGAATTCTTCTGACCTTGGCACATCAAGTGAATAAAAGAAGGGAAAACTCTGATCTGTATCTAAGAAACAGCAACCACAACCATTAATAAAACATGGGTCAATGGGTCTCTCAGACTACTGAATTAAAGTAGCTGGATGAAAAAAGAAGCTTGAGGATGAAGACTAGTGGAGGAATATGGGCCACAGGAAAAAGAACAGAAAAGGAGTATAAACCCTTCTAATCAACATTCATTAAATCACAGGAAAGGAGATTTGAACATTAACAGATGATTTTTATGCACACTAGCACTTGAGAGCCACTGATCTGAAAGAATGTATAATTATCAAGCATTTTAGACTATCTCTTTCAAATAGTAATTATCTCAGTCATGCTTTTGTCATATCCTGGAAAACAACTAATTTATTGGCAAATTATGAGATGAGTGCCTTATGCGCCTATTTCATATAAATGATTCAAGATAAGTCCCAATGATTCACAGCATGGATGCTAATACTAACATTGTGTTGTTAAAAAATTTGAGATCGTGAAAAATAATCTTTTATCTAACATAGGCAAATAGTATTTCCATATTATATTAAATTTAGGGGTGACATATTATGACATTCACTCTAAAGGTGTGCATGGTATAAGGTGCTTTATTAGAGGTACAAGAATATCTGGTTTAATTGAATTATAAATCAATCACAGGTAGATACAACAAACAGGCAGTAACAAAAATAATTTTATACCAACATTATTCAAAAGATGATGTTATTGCTCTTAATGATAAAGTATCAATCATATATAAAACATCAAAAACGTGTGCCTTTGGGAACTATTATTTAAATTCAAGAAAGAGAACACATTTTTGCGTTATTTTTTTCTCAGTTTCTTTGAGATTTTCTTTTTTGAGAAGATAAGAATTGCATCTGCTTTCAATAAAGTGACTGTTTACATGAGTGCTTACTTTGATTAATGATCTGAGTAAAAATTTTTGACTTGTAGGATCTGTGCTCTCTCTTTTATATTCTTCAAAGAAAATATAGAAGGATTTTTTTTCTTTTTACAATTCCAATGTGACTTTCCAAAAAACTAAGTTAGAGCTTGAGAAAAGTAAACTCATAATTTAGGTAAAAGTAAAACATACCAGAGAACCTATACTTAAGAATAACTAAGAACTTTAAGAGTTAATCTTAAATTATGAAATATTAACCAGGAAAAAATATCTACTTTCTACTGAAGAGCTAATTGCATCTAAGCTCTCTATGGACTATTAGCAATTCTTCTTTGTTTAAGGGACAACACAATTGAAAACTACAGAACAGATAAAAGCCTATTTCACAGATAAGTGACTGTCTTGGACAATAAAGTACTTGTAAAATGGAGTCTGGAGAGAGAGAGCTCCTTCACAGCTAAATGCCTGCTTCATAGTGCAGACACCATGGTGAAAAATGAAAAGCAGAAGAGCTGCTCTGGAGGAAAGTTGTTTGATTCCATAACACGTTTTTACTATTTAGATGGAATAAAAAGTTGTCAGACTCATCTATTAAAGCTTAGTGTTGAGCAAAAGAAAGAGAGAAAGGTTGTAAAACAAAACAATCTATATGCTAGTTGAGAGTTGTCTAAATCAATTTCAGTATATTCTAGAAAGTTTGTATATTGTAGCAAAGGTTCCAGCCATAAGACTTGAATTAAATAAATATGTATTTAATATTGGAAAGAAATAATTAATATGTGATATTATTTCTTGGCATAGCATCTTATGGAGTAATGATTAAAGCCTCCTCCAACAGGATCTGATAGAATTTGAACATTTTTAACACTATGAAAAAATAATACAATATAATAAGCTCTTTGGATAAATCTGAGATTACACAAAGCTTGTCAAAAATGGATATACAATAACAATCAACTGTGCATTCTTGTCTTCATAATACTAATATTCATTTCATTTTTTTATTAAAAAAAGTAAACTCAATGTTTCAATAATTGACCATATAATAGGTTTGGACTTTTAAGTTCCATCATACAATTTTTCTTATTTAGATTGTTGGTATAGATTTCCAGAATACAGGCTGCATATATTCAAAATGCTATTGTAGTGCCTTGGTTTCTTAAGCTTTATCATATGTTTTTATGTCCTCTTTTATAATTTCTATCTTTGTTGCTAAACATCTCTTTCCCCAGTTCATATTTAATGTAATAATTTTCTTTTGTGATTGATTCTATAAATTATATTAACTTTTGTGTGCCTTGTCAATTTATTTTCTCTCATGTCTTTTGATTGTGAATGTACGTTATGGTGCAAAACAATGATAAAAATAATAAGTAACATTTCATTACATTCTCAAAAGAACCCTATAGTCTGGGGTAAACTTTTATCTCTCTTTTAGAAATCAGAAGATTGAGACACAAGAAGTTAAAGTAATTACCAATAAGAGGCAGAATTCAGAGTGTTTGCTATTTTACCCCACATATACAAAAGTGTGTGATTTTATCTTTAGAATATAATCCTCATGTCCCAATGTTTTCACACTGTAACTTATTATAACAAATTATAATTATTATTAACAAATTGTAACAGCCACTTAATTCAGAAAGAAATATTATTTTATTGATTTATTGAAGACATTTAGGGAAAATGGCTTATAAACTATGCTCTAGTGCAAAAGAAAATATTAAATATCATAGGTTTAGTTGCTGATTGTTTTATGCATTTAAATGCAGTGTTTTAAATTGTATAGTTTAAAATATGTTTATTAAAGTGGAAAACTATATTCTTAGCTTTAATGAACATCCAAACTCTTCAGAATTAATTCTCATAAACACATTCCAAGAGATTTGCTTCATCATCTTCTCATTTAAATCATCTTCAGTGACACACCATTTAATAAGGCAAGTCATGCAGGTACTGACAGTTAAAATTCTGTATTTATCACAGGCATTTTTAATTTGCCTAACATAAATCCTAATCGTACCAAAGTCATTATCTTTTAGAGAAATTAATAAGCCATCAACACTTCAAACATGGCATTGGTGTTATTATTCATGAACTATGGAGTCCTTTCATTTGTTTATTGAGTTTCTAAATATTTCCTTCCTAGAATATATTTTAAGTAATTTTTATTTCATATTCTGTTTCTATTTCAGGTTCTATTTCCAAGGAAAAAATGTTTTTAACAAAATAATCTTTCGACATCAAAATTTTTCCCTTGCTACCTTTTAGAAAAAATCTATTAAAGTTTAACAAATATAGAAAATAGCACACAAATCACAAACGTTTTGCTTGATGGAGTTTCACAAAGTGGACACATCACTTATAGCCCCAGGATCAAGAAGCCCTTTGATGTTCCCTCCAAGTCACAATCCCCATAATAGAAACCAGTATCCTGACTTAAACAACATAAATTAGTTTTCCTGTTTATGGATATTATTTATAAATAATTATATAGTATCTACCCTTTTGTGTGGTTTCTTTCCTTCATTATTTACAAATATGAAAAATGTTAATATTACAACCACGGAAAATTTAACATGATTCCTAATGCAGAATACCGACGTAGTTGAAGGAATACTCAACCAGATACCTTTCTGAATAACGTGTAGCTCACAGATTATATTTAATCTTTGTCTATGCCAGTTGCCAGTGGACTAAGTAGTTTCTTAAAAGTAATACTACAATTCTTTTAGTGTTAAAATGTCACAAATTAAATACAATTTGTGAACACTTTAATAGAAACTATATTTGAGCCACTAAGCAATAAAAATACTATAAAATGTGTTGTTCCAATGAAATACATTTGCCTATTTTGTGTTATTACATATCCATTACTTTGAATTCCAAAACTATTTTAGTTAAAATTTAAGTTATAAAATGTTAACTTTCATTAGTTTTGATGAACAATGTGATTTGCATAATTTAGACATCATATGATATTTTGTTTGTTATTAATGAAAACACAGTAATATTCTAATTCATGCATTTCATTTGAAGAAATACCTTTTTAAATTCCCTCAGTGCCACCCTGTGGCCAGCATTGTTCAGTCTTTCTTCAAGATATATGGCACATTGTCTGACTATGATTTAGTGGAAAAGCCAGTATGCTTCCTTATAACAAAATTAGTAAAGCTAATTTCTTATAATTTTTAGGTGTTAATGTAAATATAAATGTAGGTACCAACAGGAAGTACAGCTGCCAGCAGAGAAGTTGAACGTTGATGAGGCAATGAAAATTATAGCAGACAAGATTACAGTAAGGAAAGATTCTGCCACTGATTTTTCCCTGGAGTTTTGGCCTTCCTGGGCACTGGCAAGGGGCTGAAAGTTCTAAGCAAAGCTGGGAGTAAAGTCCAGCAGATGATGCATGTGGGAAGCCAGAACAGCTAATGGTGGAGACCAGGGGTTCTCAAGAACATGTTAGTTTTTCTCCTCAGGACATTTGCTGAATAATAGAACATCGTGCAGTATTAAACTAAAAGCCTAAATGTAAAAATCTCTGAAAAACCGAATGAAATTTTTCATCATTTTCACTCGGAATATAGTTAAGAGCCTCCTAGGGAGCAGTTTCTTCCAGAAGAAATTACACTTTTAGTTAAAAAGTCTCGAAGTCAGGTGCTAAGTCTTAGTTAGACTGGGCTCCCCTAGAACTGCAAATTAGTCTCAAATCACCACAATCTCTGGTTGGGAAAGTAACCAGCCATACTCTACTTGACCAAAGAAGGGAAGGGTTAACTCTGCCAGGGAAAGAGATTATCCTGAACTTGTGCAACTTTTTCATATATAATCTTTGGCATTTGAAAAAACTCACTATACATGTTAAGAATATGAGCAAAAGCACAAAAAAGCAAAACCAGAGAAAGCACAGAAAATAAAAACGACTTCATAGGTGATCCAGATATCAGTTTGGCTGTCAAGGGCACTGAAAGAATATCATTATACTATTCAAGTAAATACAGAAAAATATGAAGAAATATTTTAAAATATAAAGAGTTTCACTAGAAAATAAGAATATCTAAACATGAAACAAATATTCCTTCTAGAAATAAAAAAAATCAAATATATAAATTTAAGGATTTGTTTTATGATTTTAAGAGCAGATTGACAGTGAAAAATACAGGATTAGTGAACTGGAATATTACATCAATACAAATACAAAATTTGCAGAACAGAAAGGGATAAAAATGATGGAATATCCCAAATAGCTTGAACTACAAAGAGGATTCAGCAACAATGGTGAATAAAATGCGTAATTGTAGTCCCCAGATAAGAAAAGTGTTGAGAATATTAATACAGATAAAGTCTATTTTCAAAATTGAAGAAAAATATGAATGAAGATTTTCAGGAAGTTCTGTAGATCTCAAACAGAAGATATACAAAGAAAATTACACTGAGGCATACTAAAATATGTGTGGTGAAAACCAATATGAAGGGGAAAATGGTAAAACTGCCAGAACAAAAAGAAACCTTACCTTCAAATGTTGAAACTTCAACATTAACAGCTTCTTAAATATATGAAGAAATGCCTTATAAAAAGAAAAAAAATTAACAGTTACATTGAAATAATTATCCTTAATCATAATTGAAAACATGCAAAAACTGGAATAAGTCTTCTAAGCATTTTATTTAAAAATGATAACATCTGAATATAAATTTGTGTTGAATGTAGACACCTAATTTACTACTGATGGCTCTATCATTTACTTGTTCACTTAATCAGTGTTTATTCAATATTATCAATGTAAAAGATGCTTTTCTTTGGATATGAGAATACAATTAGAAAAAGATGGATGAAGAAGAGGTAAGCAAGAAACAGAAAGAGAAAATAAAGAAAAATGAGAAGGAAAGAGAAGAAGAAATCAATGTCTTCATTGTGATTTTTAGTAGAGAAAAAAGACACTGAGTTTAATTTAAAAATTATGTATTTTAATAAATGATGTAAATAACAAAAATGTCTTGGAATAAAAATAATTGTGTGTACATGTGTTTGACATTTGTTTTCATAATCGGACAGAACTTTTAGAGAAATTACGATAATCATGATGAATCCTAAAGCAAATATATTTCCAGTCATGTGAAACAGAAAAAGAACACTCCAAGGAGCACGCACAATATGTATATAGTTCCTGAGTTGGAAGATGTTGACCCTCTGAGAAAATGAAATAAGAGTAGATTGGATGGATCATAATGTGTGTTGGGGGTGTTACATGAGATAAAGTTGAAGAGATAGACAGAAACCAGATAATAGAGGGGCTGGTAGGTCATTAAGGTGTTTGGATTTGATCGTGAGTGATTTGGGAACCCATGTCTGGCAAGCTGCAAAAGAAGTGCCTAATTATTTGCTCTTTAAATAACTGTGCCCTTTTTTGTTAGGAATTTGCTACTCCTCCTATCAAAAAGTACAGTAATTTCCCATGGTTTGAGTCTGGAATGGCCTTGGGCAAATTATAAGCCTGGGCCTCAAGAGCCTTGTGTATTTTGACACTCTTTTGCTCTTCTACTTTTGTCATGGTAATATGCCTTAGCTAGTTGTCTGGATAATAAGGAATCACAGGAATCACAGCCAAGACAGCTCAGTTGTTCCAGCTGAGGCTCTGAGCATCCTGGTTGACAGAGCTCAATCAAGATCCACAAAGCCATTTAGCCAGACCAATGCTGAGCATAAATGCATAAGTGAGACTTCTGAGCTGAGCATGGGTGAGCAAACGTAAGAAATAAACAATTCTTGTTCTTTTAAGCTGTTAAATTATGTGGTGCTTTGTTACATATTAATAGCTCACTGACATAAAATGGAATACTTTTATACGTGTGAGAGACAATAATATATTAAATGTTTCTAAAAAATTATTGAGAGGATACATAAAAATAGCAATTAAGTTATTTGGAACACTGTTTCCATAGTCTACGTGAGAAATTATGAGGCTTTTACTAGGTTAGTGGCCATAGAAGTGAAGAGAAAGGAAGAATTCAATATATAGTTTGCTGTTACAATCAACAAGACTCACTGATGCAGTGGATATAGGGGTATGGGAAGGGAATATATAAGCTTAATTTATAGAGTTCTCTCTTGAATAATTGAGTATGTTGTGGTGCTAATTTTTAGGATAGAAAAACCAATAACAAAACCAGCTAGCTCTGGAACATGGAATAGGGAGGACCACAGCTTTACTTTGAATATTATATATTTGTTTTTTGAGACCTGAAGATACCTGGTCCAATAGTATTAGTTGTGGTTTACTGAAGGCAAGACTGGAAGGATAGTCAGAGTGGTTGTGCAAAGAGAAATTATATGAATCTTGAGGAGTTTCGGAAACATGCGACTTTTTGGAATCATAGGGCTTAAATACCAGGGGAAGGGATATTTCTAGGTTTGGATCTATGACCATATCCTGCTTGAACACTTCTAGTGATAAGAAATTTTTATCACATAACAGCCCAGTTTATTCAGACAACTGAAATTGTTGCATCATTTTTCTTTTAATCCATTTATTTTTTGAGGGCATCTTGCATACTTTTATCACATATAAATAAAATATATATAGTTTTTTGTTCTTGCTTTGGTTTTTTGAGGCAAATACATATATAGCATAAAAATCATAGGGCCTTGTGTCATTGTTACATATGCTAGGGATTCTGCTTCTCCCTTTCCCATCAAATATATTTGCCAGACTTCTTTGCCAGTGTATGCTCCCTTGAGGTCTGAAAAGGGGAGGCAATCATATGAGATTAGAGGAAATAAGATGAGGTAGAAGACATATGCTTGAGGCAGTGACTCTTGTAGTGCTGACCAAAGGGATCCTTCAAGGTGACATCTGCTATCTGAGTTCTGGATTTGGGGTTAACGTACTCTTCAGTCTTTTGCTCTTCCAGTCCTTCGACTACTTTTGATAACCAGCTCCCCGGATTAAATACTTTTCTGTTTGGAAGATTTAGAGTAACATCCAAGTCCTTGAGTTGATATTCACAGTGTTTGGATGATGGATAAAATAAAAACCTTTCCTCACCAAATTGATAGTGCCATATTAATGTTGGATATGAATTCAAATGGTTGCTAGAGTGGTAACTCTCAAGAGTACATATTTCTCAGGGGTATATTCTATAGATAGAATAGCTAAAATATCATGCCTTTTAAAGCTGAGGATAAGATCATTATTATTTAAAAGAAAATGATGAAGCAAATAAATTTTATAATAAGATTTTTGACATTTTCTAAACCCTCTTTTTTCAATCTCAGGAGAGAGAAAGTAATGGCAAATTATTGGGCATATAGGCATATTTCAGAGATACCGCCAGTTTAGCTCCTGACCACCACAATAAAGCTAATATCAAAATAAAGTAACACAACTTTTTTTGATTTCCCACTGTATATGAGTTATGTTTACACTATAATATTGATTAAGTGCACAATAACAGTATGTCTAAAAAAATGTACACACCTTAATTAAAAATACTTTATTGCTAACAAGAAGCTAACCATCATTGGAGGCTTCAGCTGATTATAATCTTTTTGCTGACAGAAGCTCTTGCCTTGATGTTGATGGCTACTGGTTGATCAGCATGACGGTTACTGAAGGATGGTGTGTCTGTGGCAATTTCTTAAAATAAGACAACAGTGGAATTTGCCACATCAATTGACTCTTCCTTTCATGGATGATTTCTCTGTAGCATGCAATGCTGTTTGATAGCATTTTCAACCACACTAGAACTTCTTTCAAAATTGGAGTCAAGCTTCTCACACTCTGCCACTGCTTTATCAACTAAGTTTATGTAATATTCTAAATCTTTTATTGTCATTTCAACAATTCTCACAGAATCTTCACAAGGAGTTGATTCCATCTGAAGAAACCACTTGCTCTGCTCATCCATAAGTAACCCCTTATCCATTAAAGTTTTATCATCAGATTGCAGCAGTTCAGTCACATTTCAGGCGCCACTTCTAATTCCAGTTCTCTTGCTACTTCCACTACATCTTCAACCATCTGAGGAGTGTTTATCCAAGAATCTCTGCTGAAATGTGGAAAACACATCCGGGTTTGCAGCATACTTCCATCCTCTTCTCAGGTCTGCCACAGCCTTGAAAGCCAGCAGTCTCATTATCATCGCAGCTGTTAAGATCAGCAGCCTTGCAAGCACAGGAGGAAGAGTGGAGATCCTCCAAAAGTTCCATCTCTAGAACACTGTCACTACCTGACCCCTCTCACAACGGTCTGGGAAAGCCCCATTCACTGCAATATCTGTAGGGGACAAATGTACAAGTTGTTGCCGCTGAAAACAGTGTTTCCTGCATTTTTGCTTGTGTCCAATGGCAAAACAGGAAGTGTAGTGTAAAATGAAGGGAAAAAAATGGCTATTAAAATATGATAGTGAGGCACCAAAGAAAAAGTTGATGACTAGAATTAGCAAAATAAAAGACCCAAGAATGAATTATAAAAGCCATTTGCTAAAAAAGATAGTACAAATCACTGAAAATCCCATATTCAGAAAATAACTGAAAACTTTAGAAAGACATTTTATTTCATAAAAAGATTTAAATTAAATGGTCAGAAAAAATCAAATGAATACTTTCACAAGAAAAGACAATTAACACAGCAATCAAAATTCTTGTTAATGGAGAATAAAGCTAAAGCAACTCTATGATTAAAACTTAATAATTATCAACCTACCACAAAACTACTAATTATTCACAAATAAGAGGTTGTTATAATGCTAATTATGTATAGTTATAAATTTCATTGTCCTAATTCTATTCTCTCTCATTATACTTCACTGATTTCCATTCAGCATTTGTCTAGCCAAGTGCAAAGAATTTTCAACCCACGTATAGTCATTTCATTTTATAAGAATGAGTATAATTATCATCTTGCTAGAAGCTAAGGGGCTCTTTATTTGAACCTAGCTGGAGTGAAGTGACCCAGTTAACACCTTGCATGAATACTCTGAATATTATTAATTTTATAAGATGTTTTGAGCTTAGGGTATTTTTGATTGATAGGTTTGTCTTCTTGAGAAGCTTTTATCTTTTTCTCATTATCTGAAATTTGGTTTTAGAATCTCAGCTCAAAAGTTACGATCCTTTTAAAATTTATAATCATTCCAGGTGCTGTCTTACCCATGAAGTAATGTAGTTTTCTTAATGTTTCTGTTATAGAAACATATCTAGAAGATACAAAGAAAATTAGAACTACCTGCTTAATGTTTTTCTATAGGAAAAGAAGACTAACATATTTATCCATCATAGAGGACTTATATAACCATATTTAGTCTCTCTCTATATAGGTATCATATATATTCTTCATTCTAAGTGCCTTTAAGGTCCATTCTACAAATAAGTAGGTGAGAAACTGCTTAGCTTATGGAGTATAATTTGAAAAGTGAATTAGTAAGAGAGACTAATAGAATAATTCTATAAAATCTTATTGATCCTAATGATATCCATATTTTTGAAAATAAAATTAGTTTTGTATCTTTTCTTATTTCCAAAACTTTATCTCAAAACCTTGTAGTTGGACTTTCAATTCTACACTTTTTTCTGTATGCAGGCCTCTCACTGTTGTGGCCTCTCCCGTTGCAGAGCACAGGCTCCGGACGCGCAGGCTCAGCAGCCATGGCTCAAGGGCCCAGCTGCTCCGCGGCATGTGGGATCTTCCCGGACCGGGGCACGAACCCGTGTCCCCTACATCGGCAATCGGCAGGCAGACTCTCAACCACTGCGCCACCAGGGAAGCACTACACTTTTTTTTTTTTTTTAGAATTTACTACTCACACTCCCCATTGAATGATGAGTGTTGGTCAACCCTCAAATGACAAAGTGTCACTCTCTTCTGATTTGTCTCCATATCTCTGGCAGCTCCTTCTAATAGCATTTCACTGCTTTATTTCTATTTCCTCAACCCTCTAAAGGTTAGTGCTTTCCTAGGTTCCATCTTTGGCCCTCTTCTCTTCTTACTCTTTGACTTCACTTGTATGATAATGATCCCCAATAAATTTCTTAGCCCAACCTCTGGAGAGTCTCAATAATAGCTGCTTATTGTTTCATTGAATATTATTATACACTGATAATAATACTGATTGCTTCTAAGACACTATTGTGTTGTTCTCATAACAATTAATGAAAAAAGAGTCCATTCATAACCATGAATTAGGGCAAATTATTAAATACTAGTTTGGAAATGAATAGTTCTTTAGAATTAGAGTTATAACCAGTGGACTATCCCAGTGGCCACAGTTGAATTCAGCACACCTCAGCTACTCTGATCATTATGCTTTAATGTCACATTTCAAGGAGATTCTTGATTGAAAGACTTTGTTTTGTTTTCTCAGCCTGGGATTTCATCCCCTAGATATCTTCATGTTCACTCCTTCACTTCCTTAGGTCTTTTCTCAAGTATCACCTTCCCTAGTTGGCTTTCTCTGCTTTTTAATAATTATGAAGAGAAATAGACTTTTATTTTTTTTCACATCTTTCTTAGAGTATAAATGTTTTACAATGCTGTGTTAGTTTCTGCTGTACACAAAGTGAATCAGCTGTGTGTATATATATATCCCCATATTGCTTCCCTCTTGAGCTTCCCTAACCCATCCCTCTTGATGGTCACAAAGCACTAACCTGATCTCCCTGTGCTATGCAGCAGCTTCCCACTTGCCAACCATTTTATACTTGGTAGTGTATATAAGTCAAGGCTACTCTCTCATTTCATCCCAGGTTCCTCTTCCCCCACCCATGCCCTCAAGTCTGTTCTCTACATCTGCTTCATTATTCCGGCTCTACCACTACGTTCATCAGTACCACTTTTTAAAATTCCATATATATGTGTTAGCATACGGTATTTGTTTTTCTTTCTGACTTAACTTCATTCTATCATACTTCACTCTGTATGACAGATTCTAGGTCCAACCACCTCACTAAAGATAACTCAATTTCGTTCCTTTTTATGGTTGAGTAATATTCCATTGTACATATGTGCCACATCTTCTTTATCCATTCATCCGTTCATGGACATTAAGGTTGCCATGTCCGAGCTGTTGAAAATAGTGCTGCAATGAACACTGCGGTACATGTATCTTTTGAATTATAGTTTTCTCTGGGTATATGCCCAGTAGTGGGATTGCTGGGTCATATGGTAGAACTATTTTTAGTTTTTTGAGGAAACTCCATACTGTTCTCCTTAGTGGCTGTATCAATTTACATTCCCACCAACAGTGCAGGAGGGTTCCCTTTCCTCAACACCCTCTCCAGCATTTACTGTTGGTAGATATTTTGATGATGGGCATTCTAACCTGTGTGAGGTGATACCTCACTGTGGTTTTGATTTGCATTTCTCTAATGATTAGTGATGCTGAGTTTCTTTTCATGCATTTCTTGGCCACCTATATATCTTCTTTGGAGAAATGTCAATTTAGGTCTTCTGCCCATTTTTGGACTGGGTTGTTTGTTTTGGTGATATTGAACTGCATGAGCTGCTTGTATATTTTGGAGATTAATCCTTTGTCAGTTGCTTCATTTGCAAATATTTTCTCCCACTCTGAGGGTTGTCTTTTTGTCTTGTTATGGTTACCTTTGCTGTGCAAAAACTTATAAGTTTCATTAGGTCCCAATTGTTTATTTTTATTTCCATTACTCTAGGAGGTGGGTCAAAAAGAATCTTGCTGTGATTTGTCATAGAGTGTTCTGTCTACGTTTTCCTCTAAGAGTTTTACAGTGTTTGGCCTTACATGTAGGTCTTAATCCATTTTGACTTTATTTTTGTGTATGGTGTTAGGAAGTGTTCTAATTTCATTCTTTTACATGTAGCTGTCCAGTGTTCCCAGCACCACTTATTGAAGAGGCTGTCTTTTCTCCATTTTATATTGTTGCCTGCTTTGTCAAAGATAAGGTGACCATATGTACATGGATTTATCTCTGAGCTTTCTATCTTGTTCCATTGATCTATATTTCTGTTTTTGTGCCAGTACCATACTGTCTTGCTTACTGTAGCTTTGTAGTATAGTGTGAAGTCAGGGAACCTGATTTCTCCAGCTCCGTTTTTCTTTCTCAAGTTTGCTTTGGCTATTCAGGGTCTTTTGTGTTTCCATACAAATTGTAAAATTTCTTGTTCTAGTTCTGTGAAAAATGCCATTGGTAATTTGATAGGCATTGCATTGAACCTGTAGAGTACTCTGGGTAGTATAGTCATTTTCACAATATTGATTCTTCCAATCAGGGAGCATGGTATATGTCTCCATCTTTTTATGTTATCTTTGATTTCTTTCATCAGTGTTTTATAGTTTTTTGAGTACAGGCTTTTTGCCTCCTTAGGTAGGTTTATTCCTGGTATTTTATTCTTTTTGTTACGATGGTAAATGGGATCATTTCCTTAATTTATCTTTCTGATCTTTCATTGTTAGTGTATAGGAATGCAGGAGATTTCTGTGTATTAATTTTGTATCCTGAATAAACTTACCAAATTCATTGATTAGCTCTAGTAGTTTTCTGGTGGCATCTTTAGGATTTTCTATGTATAGTATCATGTCATCTGCAAACAGTGATAGTTTTACTTCTTCGTTTCCAATTTGGATTCCTTTTATTTCTTTTTCTTCTCTGATTGCTGTGGCTAGGACTTCCAATACTATGCTGAATAACAGTGGGGAGAGTGGACATCCTTGTCTTATTCCTGATCTTAGAGGAAATGCTTTCAGTTTTTCACCATTGAGAATGATGTTTGCTGTGGGTTTTCTTGTATATGGCTTTTATTATGTTGAGGTAGTTTCCCTCTATGCCCACTTTATGGAGAGTTTTTATCATAAAATGGTGTTGAATTTTGTCAAAAGATTTTTTCTGCATCTATTGAGATGATCATATGGTTTTTATTCTTTAGTTTGTTAATATGGTGTATCACATTGATTGTTTTGATTATATTGAAGAATCCTTCCATCCCTGAGATAAATCCTACTTGATCATGGTATATGATCCTTTTAATGTGTTGTTGGATTCTGTTTGCTAGTATTTTGTTGACGATTTTTACGTCTATGTTCATCAGTGACCTTGGTCTATAATTTTCTTTTTTTTGTGATATCTTTGCTGGTTTTGCTTTCAGGATGATGGTGTCCTTGTAGAACGAGTTTGGGAGTGTTCCCGCCTCTGCAATTTTCAGAAGAGTTTGAGAAGGATAGCTGTTAGCTCTTCTCTAAATGTTTGATAGAATTCACCTGTGAAGACATCTGGTCCTGAACTTTTGTTTGTTGGAAGATTTTTAATTACAGTTTCAATTTCATTACCTGTGATTGATCTGTTTATATTTTCTAATTCTTCCTGGTTCAATCTTGGAAGGTTGTACTTTTCGAAGAATTTGTCCATTTCTTTCAGATTGTCTATTTTATTGGCATATAGTTGCTTGTAGTAGTCTTTTATGATCTTTTGTATTTCTGTGGTGTCTTTTGTAATCTCTCCTTTTTCATTTCTAATTTTATTGATTTGAGTCATCTCCCTTTTTTTCTTGGTGAGTCTGTCTAAAGTTTTATCAATTTTATCTTCTCAAAGAACCATCTTTTAGCTTTATTGATCTTTACTATTGTTTTCTTTGTTTCTATTTCATTTATTTCTACTCTGATCTTTATGATTTATTTCCTTCTACTAATTTTGGGGTTTCCTTGGTCTTCTTTTTCAAGTTGCTTTACGTGTAAGGTTAGATTGTTTATTTGATATTTTTCTGGTTTCTTGAGGTGAGCTTGAATTGCTATGAACTTCCCTCTTAGAACTGCTTTTTCTGCATCCCATAGGTTTTGGATTGTCGTGTTTTCATTGTCATTTGTCTCTAGGTATTTTTTTTATTTCCTCTTTGATTTCTTCAATGATCTCTTGGTTATTTAGCAGTGCATCGGTTAGCCTCCATGTATTTGTGTTTTCTACTGTTTTCTTTTCCCCTGTAATTGATTTCTAATCTCATAGCATTGCAGTCGGAAAAGATGCTTGATATGATTTCAATTTTCTTAAATTTTCCAAAGTTTGATTTGTGACCCAAAATGTGATCTATTCTGGAGAACATTCCATGTGCACTTGAGAAGAAAGTGTATTCTTTTGCTTTCAGGTGGAATGTCCTAAAAATATCAATTAAGTCTATTTGGTCTATTGTGTCACTTAAAGCTTGTGTTCCCTTATTAATTTTCTGTCTGGATGATCTTTCTATTGGTGTAAGTGGGATGTTAAAGTCCCTCACTATTATTGTGTTAATGTCAATTTCTCCATTTATGGCTGTTAGCATTTGACTTATGTATTGAGGTGCTCCCATGTTGGGTGCATAAATATTTATAATTGTTATGTTTTCTTCTTGGATTGATCCCTTGACCATTATGTAGTGTCCTTCCTTATCTCTTGTAACAGTCTTTATTTTAAAGTCTATTTTATCTGATATGAGTATTGCTATTCTAGCTTTCTTGTGATTTTCATTTACATGCAATATCTTTTTCCATCCTTTCACTTTCAGTCTGTATGTGTCCCTAGGTCTGAAGTGGGTTTCTTGTAGACAGCATATATACGGGTCTTGTTTTTGTATCCATTCAGCCAGTCTGTGTCTTTTGGTTGTAGCATGTACTCCATTTACATTCAAGGTAATTATCAATATACATGTTTCTATTACCATTTTCTTAATTGATTTGGATTTGTTTTTGTGGGTCTTTTTCTTCTCTTGTGTTTCCCGCCTAGAGAAGTTCCTTTAGCATTTGCTGTAAAGCTGGTTTGGTGGTGCTGAATTCTCATAGCTTTTGCTTGTCTGTAAAGCTTTTGATTTCTTCATCGAATCTGAATGAGATCCTTGCTGGGTAGAATAATCTTGGTTGTAGTTTCTTCCCTTTCATCACTTTAAATATGTCCTGCCACTCCCTTCTGGCTTGCAGAGTTTCTGATGAAAGATCAGCTGTTAACCTTATGGGGATTCCCTTGTATGTTATTTGTTGCTTTTCCCTTGCTGCTTTTAATATATTTTCTTTGTCTTTAATTTTTGATAGTTTGATTAATATATGTCTTGGTGTGTTTCTCTTTGTGTTTATCCTGTACAGGACTCCCTGAACTTCCTGGACTTGATTGACTATTTCCTTTCCCATGTTTGGGAAGTTTTCAACTATAATCTCCTCAAATATTTTCTCAGACCCTTTCTTTTTCTCATCTTCTTCTGGCACCCCTATAATTTTAATGTTGGTGCATTTAATGTTGTCCCAGATGTCTCTGAGACTGTCCTCAATTATTTTCATTCATTTTTTAAATTCTGTTTCCTGGCAGATATTTCTACCATTTTATCTTCCAGCTCACTTATCCATTTTCTGCCTCAGTTATTCTGCTATTGATTCCTTCCAGAGAATTTTTAATTTCAGTTATTGTGTTGTTTGTCACTGTTTGTTTGCTCTTTATTTCTTCTAGTTCCTTGTTAAATGTTTTTTGTATTTTTCCATTCTGTTTGCGAGATTTTGGATCAATTTTACTATCATTACTCTGTTTTCTTTTTCACGTGGCTTGCTTGTTTCATCTTCATTTATTTGGTCTTGTAAGTTTTTACCTTGCTCCTTTATTGGTAACATAATTTTTGGTGTTTCATTTTTTTTTTTTTTTTGACAGGTGGGGCTATATTCCTATCTTACTGGTTGTTTGGCCTGAGATGTCCAGCACTGGAGTTTGCAGGTAGTTGGACAGAGCCGGGTCTTGGTGCTTAGATGAGGACCTCCAGGAGGCCTCACTCCGATTAATATTCCCTGGGGTCTGAGGTTCTCTGTTAGTCCAGTGGTTTGGACTCAGAGTTGTTATCACAGGAGTTGTGCCCTACCTCCAACCTGGGAATTATGTCCTACCTCCAACCTAGATCCTGCAAGCCATGTGGCATGGCGAAAAAAAAAAAGAAAGAAAGAAGAGAGCAATAAAATAACAAACAATAAAATTAGAAAGATAAAAAATATATTAGGAAAAATAAAAATACAATTGAAACAACTGCAACAAGGTAAAATAAAACCACAACAGAAAAAAGAAAAAAAGGGGGGGGGGAACAAGCCAAAAGGAGCAGAAGAATAACAAAGTATAAAGAATAAAATAAAATTAGAAAAATAAAAGATTAGCAGAAAATAAAAATATAAATTAATCAACAACAATGAATCAACAAGGTAAAACGGAACCCCAATATAAAAGAGGAAAAAAGAAAAGCCTTGGCTATGGGAGGTGGAGTTTAGGCAGGGCATGGAACTTAGGTAGGGGCAGGACCTAGGTGGATGGGGGGTTTGAGTGTGGAGCAGGGCCTAGTTTCAGGACCCATGCAGCCAGAAAAGGCCTTGGGCGTTGGGCCTAAGTGGGGCGATGTTCAAGCTTGGGATGGGGCCTCTGCTTAGGACTTGTGAGGAAGGTGAGAGGCAGCACTGCCAAAGGAGGACCTCCGGAGTGTGGGGTTCTGGAGTTTGGAGGTAGGGCCCTGAGTGAGGGTGTGTGGGTGGGATTTAGGCCCAGCACATGAGAAACAGATTTTTGATTACTGCCATGACATTTTATTCTTCTAATTTGCAATATATTCTTTTAATAAGTGTTTCTACCTTCTTTTCCTTTTCTAAAAATAATTTTTAGAGCAGTTTTATGTTTACAAATTTGAGAGGAAGGTACAGACACTTTCCATATACCCTTGCCCACATAAATGCATAACTTCTATTATCAACGTCATTCACCATAATAGTACATTTCTTACCATGGAGGAATCTACTGAACATAATAATCACTCAAAATCTATAGTTTACTTTAGTGTTCAGTCTTGGTGTTCTAAATTCTACTGGGTTAGACAAATACATAATGACATGTCTCCATTATTATATTATACAGATAATTTCACTACCCTAAATATCTAATTCTAGAATTAGAAAAATAATAATATAGTGTTATTCTTGCAAAAGGGAAGCTACATGTCCCTATGAATTTTATAAAAGACTGATAATAAACTCCTCAAAGACAAAAATAGATTCAGATTTGTGCCACTTAATTCAAAACAGAATTTTTTTTAAAACAGTGAAATGAATTCTCTGTTCAATAAATATTGTCTAGTGAATTTAAAAAAACACTTTTCTGTTTTATTCTAAAAATAAAATCTTCCTTTTTAAGAAAATAATTGTAAACAGATTCATATGAGTGACCATATAATCTAAAACAATCTTATCTCTTTTTAATTTATGTGAGTTAACAGAGCCTCATCACATATACATTTCTCACACTAATAACTAAGTAAATAAATACAAGCTCAGCAAAATATTTTCCATGAACAATAATAACAACAACTTACCAGAGAGTGTCCAGCCAAGGATAAAAGGAGTTAGTATTGGAAATATAAATGAGAGAATGAAATATAAGATAGATGCTGGAGGCAACTGAAAAGTAGAAATATAAAACAATATTGCTAAAACAATAAATGCTAGGTAGGAATGAGATCTGTTGGACAGAAGGGAGGTTTGTTTGTTTGGAAATACAAAGCAACAACACTGTATTTTTGTTCATAAAGGTTTAATAACAAACTGTGATCTCTCTGGGAGTTTTAAATTAGGAAATAATCTCTACAACATGGCTTATTGTTTGGCTCTTAGGAATCAGACCACATTGACTGGGGCCTTGGCTCTGGCACTTATTAGTATAATTTGATTGTGTAAAACTTGAGTTCTTCCTGTGACTTTTAAAAAAATCAGTTCAGTTTTTATTATGACAGTACCTAGTTTATAGAGTTGATCTGACAATTAAATGAGCCAAAATATGTGTTGCATAATGCTAGATGTTCACTGTAGATTCATATTCCCCTTTAATCCTTCTTAAAAGATTCCCAATTTTTTCGTGCTCAGATAAACACTACAACTTCCAGCCTCCTTTGTAGACATGTGTAACCACGTGACACAGTTCTTGTCAACAAGATAGTTTGAAACAGAAGTCTTTGCGTGGGAATATTCCTAAAAATGTTCTAAAAGAAAGGCAGACTCAGCTGCCATGTACTTTTCATTGGTCTCCTATCCCCATTTTCAAATGTGGCATATTTTTGTGATACCAGGTGGCCTAGAAGGAGAAGAGAGGGAGAAAGGAGTCCAAAATGTAATGATTAAATCATGGCTGCAAAATTTCCAAACATGAAGAAGGAAACAGATATCCAGGTATAGAAATCACAGAGAGTCCCAAGTAAGATGAACCCAAAAAGACACACACCAAGACATATCATAAGTGGCAAAAACTAAAAAAAGAGATCTAAAGGAAGTAAGAGAAAAACAAAGAGTCACATACAAGGAAACCCATGTAAGTCTATCAGCTGATGATTTTATTTTTTTTTTGTAGAAACTTTGCAGGCCAGAAGGGAGTGGCATGATATATTTAAAGTACTGAAAAAAAAAAAAAGAAAAGAAAAGAAAAAAACCTACAAGCTACCCAAGAAGATTATCATTCAGAATTGAAGGAGAGATAAAGAACTTTCCAGACAGGCAAAGTCCTATATTATTCATCAATGCTAAACTGACCCTAAAAGAAATGTTAAAGGTCTTATCTAAGTGGAAAAGAAAAGGCTACGAGAAGAAGTAAGAAGTTATAGGAAAGGAAAAATCCAACTAGTAAAGGCAAATATATACTGAAGACTGTGAATCAACCACTTAAACAAGCTACTACATATATTAAAATAAAAAATTGAAAAATCAACAATAACTACGATAAACAGTTAAGGAATAAACATGAAGATGTAAATATAACATCAAAAAAACAAAATATGGGGGAGCAGAGTTAATTTAAAAAGTGTAGATTGTTTAGAATGTATTTGAACTTAAATGACTTTCAGTAAAAAGCAGGTATATAGACATATATTGTTATAGTCAACATATATGAACCCTATGGTAACTGCAAATCAAAAACCTACAATGGATACACAAAAACCAAAAAGAAAGGAAGTTAAGCATACCACTAAAGAAAATCGTCAAACCACAAGGGAAGAAATAAAATGAAGGAAAGAACAGAGAACTACAAAAACAACTAGTAAACATGTAACAAAATGTCAATAAGTACATACCCATCAATAATCAGGTTAAATGTCAATGAACTAAATGCTCCAATCAAAAAACATGATGAAGTGGAATTTATTCTAGTGTGCAAATCAACCAATGTGATATTCCACATTAACAAAAGGAAGAATAAAAATCACATGATCATATCAATAGATACAGAAAAAACATTTGAAAAAATTCAACATCCATTCATGATAAAAACTATCATCAAAGTGGATATAGAAGGAATATATCTCAACATATAAAGGCCATTTATAACAAACCCATAGCTAACATTATACTCAATAGTGAAAACTTGAAACCCTTTCCTCTAAAATCAGGAATAAGACAAGGATTCCTACTCTTGCCACTTTTATTTGACACAGTACTGGAAGTCCTAGCCACAGCAATCTGAAAAGAAAAAGAAATAAAATGTACCTAAATTGGAAGGGAAGAGATAAAACTGTCACTGTTTTCAGATAACATGATACTCTATATAGAGAATCCTTAAGTCTCCACATCAAAATAATTAGAGCTAGTAAATGAATTCAGCAAGAACTAATTAGAACTAATTATTAGAACTAATAAACTAAATGTAAATTGGTGCAGCCACTATGGAGAACAGTATGGAGTTTCTTTAAAAAACTAAAAATAGAGTTACCATATGATCCAGCAATCCCACTCCTGGGCACACATCCAGAGAAAATCATAATTCAAAGATACCTGTACCTCAATGTTCATAGCAGCACTATTCACAATAGCCAAGACATGGAAGCAACCTAAATGTCCATTGACAGATGAATGGATAAAGAAGATGTGGTGTGTATATATATATATATATATATATATATATACACACACACACATATATACATATATACAATAACACATTACTTAGCCATAAAAAAGAATGAAATAATGTCATTTGCAGCAACAAAGATGGACTCAAAGATTATCATATTAAGTCAAGTCAGTCAAATAAAAATATCATATGAGATCACTTATATGTGGAATCTAAAAAAAAAAAAAAATGGTACAAATGAACTTATTTACAAAACGGAAGTAGACTCACAGACATAGAAAACAAACTTATGGTTACCAAAGGGGATAGCAGGTGGGAGGAGGAGATAAATTAGGAGTTTGGGATTAACATATACACACTACTATATATAAAACTGGTAAACAACAAGGACCTACTATATAGCAAAGGAAACTATACTCAGTATCTTGTGATAATATATAATGGAAAAGAATCTGAAAAAGAATATATATATATAACTAAATCACTTTGCTATACATTTGAAACTAACATAACATTGTAAATTAAATATACTTCAATAAAAAAGAAATAAAGGGGCTTCCCTGGTGGCGCAGTGGTTGAGAGTCCGCCTGCCGATGCAGGGGACACGGGTTCGTGCCCCGGTCCGGGAAGATCCCACATGCCGCGGAGCGGCTGGGCCCGTGGGCCATGGCCGCTGAGCCTGCACATCCGGAGCCTGTGCTCCGCAACGGGAGAGGCCACAACAGTGAGAGGCCCGCGTACCAAAAAAAAAAAAAAAAAAGAAATAAAAAATAAAATCTCCACCCCAAAATTATTAGAACTAAAAAATTAATTCAGCGGGTCTCAGGATACAAGATTAATATACAGAAATCTGTATATTAATCTAATAATGAACTATCAGAAAGAGAATGCAAGTAGAGAGTCCCATTTAAAATAGCATCAAAAGAATAAAATACCTAGAAATAAAATTAACCAAGGAGGTGAAACCCCTTACTGTGAAAACTATAAAATATTTATGAAGGAAATCAAAGATGATACAAAGAAATGGAAAGATATCCTGTTCATTATTTGGAAGAATTAATGTTAAAATGTCCATACTACCTTAAGCAATCTACAGATTTAATACAATCACTATTAATATACTCATGACATTTTTCACAGAACTACAACAAATAATCCTGAAATTTATATGGATCCATGAAAGACCCTGAATAGCCAGAGAACTCTTGAGAAAAAGAATGAAGATGGAGGTATCACATTCCCTGATTTCAGACTGTAGTACAAAGCTACAGTAATACAAATGGTATCATACTGGCACAAAAGGAGACATACAGATCAGTAGAATAGAACAGTGAGCCCAGTAAAAAAACCCACACACTTTGTTAATTAATCTACAACAAAGGAGGCAAGACTATACAATGGGGAATATACAGTCCCTTCAATAACTAATGCTGAGAAAACTGGATGGTTACATGTAAAAAAATGAAATTAGAACATTTTTGCATACTACATACAAAAATAAACTCAAAATAAATTAAAGATCTAAATGTTAAGACTGGAAACCATAAAATTCCTGGAAGAAAGATAGACTATAAATCCAGCAATATTTTTTGGATTTGTCTCCTCAGCCAAAGAAACAAAAGCAAAAATAAACAAATGGGACCTAATTAAACTTAAAAGCTTTTGCACAGCAAAGGAAAGCATTAACAAAGCATAAAGATAATCTACTGAATGAGAGAAAATATTTGCAAATTATATGATCTATAAGGGATTAATATCCAAAATATGTCAAAGCTCATATGACTCAGTATCAAAAAACCAAAACAAACAGACCAATTCAAAAAAAGGCACAAGATGTGAATAGACATTTTCCCAAAGAAGATGTACAGATGACCAACAGGCACATAAAAAGATGATCAACATCCCTAATCATCAGTGAAATGCATAATCAAAACCACACTGAGATATCACCTTGCACCTGTCGGAATGGCTATCATCAAAAGACCACAAATAAAAAATGTTGGCAAGGATATGGAGAAAAGGGAACACTAGTACATTATTGAGGGGTATGTAAATTGGTGCAACCGCTATGGAAAACATTATGAAGTTTCCTCAAAAAACTAAAAATTGAACTACCACATGATCCAGAAATTTCACTTCTGGGTGTATATCAGATAAAATGGAAACACTAATTCAAAAAGATACATGCACCCCTATGTTCATAACAGCACTATTCACAATAGCCAATATATGAAAGCAACCTATGTGTCCATCACAGATGAATGGGTAATGAAAACGTGGTGTATATACATACATACATACATACATACAGTGGAATATTACTCAGCCATAAAAAAGAGTGAAAATTTGCCCTTTGCAACAAAATGGAAGGACCTGGAGGGTGCTATGTTTAGTGAAATAAGTCAGACAGAGAATGAAAAATACTGTATGAGTTCACTTATATGTGGGATCCAAAAAATCAACAAATGAATGAATATAACAAAACAGAAACAAATTCACAAATATAGAGAACAAACTAGTGGTTTCAGTAGGGAGAAGGAAGGAAGGGAGGGGCAAGACAGGGGTAAGGGGCTAAGAGGTACAAACTACTATGTATAAAATAAATAATCTCCAAGGATATACTGCACAGCACAGGAAATATAGCCAATATTTTTAAATAACTTAAAGTGGAGTATAATTTATAAAAGTATTTAATCACTACATTGTACACCGAAACAAATATATTGTAAATCAAATATACTTCAATAAAAACCCTGTCAAAAATTAATAAAATGCCACTAAAGGAAAAATCTAAAATAAACAAGAAAAAAGTGATAGAAATGATTTATATGATATTGTAGAAAATTAAATGTTTCATCTTAAAAGAAGGAAAACAGGCACGTGAAAAAATAATTTCAAGTACTATCTGTATTTGTCAATGCCTAATAACATGGTAAATGACAGCATAAGCAAATAGAATCTAATGATCTATTTTAGAGATTATTTATTGCAACAGGCACATGCTCTATGAAATTGTATTGTGTGTAATATATAGCTATACACTTGTAGGTCAATCAGTTCTTACATGCATTTAATTTTTCTTTATGCTCATACACACACACACACACACACACACATGCACAAGCATAATGAGTTAACTTCAGTTCCTCTAACTCAAAATATTGGGATAAATTTCTTGATACAACTTCCCTGCTAGGCCTTTTATGTATGGAGCAATTTTTGGCAAAACCGACTTAAGCACTTCAGCTTTCACAATTGGCAGAAATTACCCTAGCTAAAATAAGTTTAAGGTAACCTGTATTTAAAATTAAGAGAGCAAGATACTTGTGCTCTGTCTATATTCTATTCAAATTGCAACACAGTTTTCCCCCTTTTTGCCCAGCTTATTATTATCTAACCAATTCATTAAAAAAAGGCTTGGTTTTGGTAGTAGTTATTCAGGAATTATTGGCAAATGTATAATATGGCATTGCTATTTTTTAATTTAGAAATAAGTGTACCAATAAGATAATTTTTATAAAAAGCAACATGAAGAAGCTAAAACAGTGTTATATATAAATAAATTCTTTTGAAATTGATTTTATTGTCCTGGTGAGTAAAATCCATAAAGCTGTCTTACACTTACTCACTTCACTAATCGTTAAAATAAGAAAATACTGAGTTTCCAAATGGCTTCATGAAGCCTATTATCTTTATAATTCAGGCAGTCAAAAGTACAGAATAATCAAGTAGATCCATACCCCTGTCTAATTTTACCACAAATCCTTTTTCAATAATCTGAATATTCTCCTTTATTTCTCTGCTCTACATACTCAGGGGAAAAATGCTTCTCAGCCTGTAGGTTATAAAGAGATACATATGCCTGAAACTTTAGAAAATGGAATTTCAGATTAGCTTTTATATTTCCTAAAACTTATTTTCTTTACAACAGTTGTACTAAGTAATAGGGGTGAAAAATAAGCAAAGTGTTTGTATAACAAATTGCAAAGGATCTAAAAGTACAGCAGTATTGGAAAGCACCCTAAATACGGAAGGGAGTAAGAATTGCCTTTCATCACTGAAGTAAATGCCATCTGGAATATACATTTATACAGGCCAGCTCAGGATTTCAGATTAAGAAATGGATTTGTGTGGATCATTTTATGTGTCATACAACATTTATTTAGAGAAAACATCAAATTAAAGTATTATCACTCAAAAATTGCAAGTTCAACAGTATGGATGTTCCTTAAAAATCTAAAACTAGAACTACCATACAAACCAGCAATCCCACTACTGGGCATATACCCTGAGAAAACCATAATTCAAAAAGAGTCATGTACCACAATGTTCATTGCAGCTCTATTTACAATAGCCAGGACATGGAAGCAACCGAAGTGTCCATCAACAGATGAATGGATAAAGAAGATGTGGCACATATATACAATGGGATATTACTCAGCCATAAAAAGGAACGAAACTGAGTTATTTGTAGTGAGGTGGATGGACCTAGAGACTGCCATACAGAGTGAAGTTAAGTCAGAAAGAGAAAAACAAATAGCATATGCTAACACATATATATGGAATCTAAAAAAAAATGGTCATGAAGAACCTAGGTGCAAGATGGGAACAAAGATGCAGACCTACTAGAGAATGGACTTGAGGATACAGGGAGGGGGAAGGGTAAGCTGGGACAAAGCATGGACATATATACACTTCCAAACGTAAAATAGCTAGCTAGTGGGAAGCAGCTGCATAGAATAGGGAGATCAGCTCGGTGCTTTGTGACCACCTAGAGGGATGGGATAGGGAGGGAGGGAGATGCAAGAGGGAAGAGATATGGGGACGTATGTATATGTATAACTGATTCACTTTGTTATAAAGCAGAAACTAACACACCATTGTGAAACAATTATGCTCCAATAAAGATGTTAAAACACACACACACACACACACACACGAAGGCATGTTGTAAAAAAAAAAAAAAAGCAAGTTCAGAGGCTTTCTTTATGCATAAATGTATAGCTATAGTATAGCTATACCTATAGTATAGCTATAGGATAATGTTGTTTTAGGAAGAGACTCCAGAGCTAAATCTCAGAAGCTAAACTGAACAGCAAAACAGATGTTACTTACCTCATTACAAATAGCTCAATTTCGTTTCTTTTTATGGCTGAGTAATATTCCATTGTATATATGTGCCACATCTTCTTTATCCATTCACCCGATGATGGACACTTAGGTTGTTTCCATCTCTGGGCTATTGTAAATAGAGCTGCAATGAACATTTTGGTACATGACTCTTTTTGAATTATGGTTTTCTCAGGGTACATGCCCAGTAGTGGGATTGCTGGGTCATGTCGTAGTTCTATTTGTAGTTTTTTAAGGAACCTGCATACTGTTCTCCATAGTGGCTGTACCAATTCACATTCCCACCAGCAGTGCAAGAGTGTTCCCTTTTCTCCACACCCTCTCCAGCATTTATTGTTTCTAGATTTTTTGATGATGGCCATTCTGACTGGTGTGAGATGGACAGACCTAGAGTCTGTCATACAGTGAAGTAAGTCAGAAAGAGAGAGACAAATACCGTATGCTAACACATATATATGGAATTTAAGGGAAAAAAATGTCATGAAGAACCTAGCGGTAAGACAGGAATAAAGACACAGACCTACTAGAGAATGGACTTGAGGATATGGAGAGGGGGAAGGGTAAGCTGTGACAAAGTGAGAGAGAGGCATGGACATATATACACTACCAAACGTAAGGTAGATAGCTAGTGGGAAGCAGCCGCATAGCACTGGGAGATCAGCTCGGTGCTTTGTGACCACCTAGGGGGTGGGATAGGGAGGGTGGGAGGGAGGGAGACACAAGAGGGAAGAGATATGGGAACATATGTATATGTATAACTGATTCACTTTGTTATAAAGCAGAAACTAACACACCATTGTAAAGCAATTATACTCCAATAAAGATGTAAAAAAAAAAAAAAAAACAGATGCTACTTCACTGACCAGTGATAGAGATGAAATGGTTACATTTAGCTTTAAAGTTCTATAACAAAGCATTTTAACTTAAAAATCTGGCTTAGTACAGTGACTTTAGAGTTATATAAATTAATTTTTATGCAGAAAAATTGTCTTTCAAAAACAAAAAATTGCTTTATTTTCTGAACGATTTTATTATACTGCAGTCTTCCTTTTTTCATTCCATTTTTTGGAATTTTAATTGCCTTTGTTATCCACACATTAATACAAATTTTATTTTTAGTTGAATAAAAATAAGTTGGATAAAATAATAAGAATAATTTGCATGGAATTTAAAAGTCATAGGGTTTCTCTCTTTCATATATCACCAACAAGTTTGTTTAGTTATGACCCATGCGTTGATCATTCACATGTATGGATAGACTTGACTGCTATCTGGAAGTGTAGGCATTTAATTTTTCTGCTCCACTTCCATAAGTGTGAAGCGCATCTTGTCTCCAAGGGGCAAAAATGCAGAACCACGATGTTGATAGTGTACTGGTAAAGCTCCCATGACAAAAGTGATGAGCCTACTCATGACAGCTATCACACTTGCTTTTGGAAATATCTGTCCTGTCTAGTAGGTGTCTGCCTCCGAGAGAGAAAAATACAACTGTACAGTTATAAGAGAACAGTTGCACTTATTTATCTTCCCCCAAGAAAGCTTCAGTTTCATGAAGATTGTCTAGGAGAGCAGGCAAAATGCAATTGCAAATGCTAAATAGTTTTTATTTTCTCAAGATGTAGCAATTCTTTAGCATCTATTATATTCTATTAGTACTTTAAATACCATAAGTATTCAGTTATTGTCAGTCTTTGTATCTCTTCTTACATAGTTTATTGTAACTGAAATATACATTTTTAGTTATGTAATGTAGTCTTGCTTGCATTTTTATTTGTCTTTCTATGAATAGGATACAAATTGCATGTATATCTATATATACACCCATGTAATACATTCTCTCTCTCTGTATACACACACACAGAGAGAGAGAGAGAGAGAGAGAATAAAATAAAGCATGGGTGAAAACTACTGTTGCCTACCACTTATTCATGAATTGTGCTGAGTATGGTTCGTAAGCTTTCTCATGGGTAATCATGCCTTGCTATGGACCTTCGTGAATTCAGGTTGTTCTAAATTTCCTTCATTAATGAACGCTTTTATTTCTAAGTTTTATATTTTACACTTTGAAAGACTGTTGTTGGAAAAAAGGTATTATATTTATGTAGGAAAATTAATATTGACAGTAAAAGATTACACATGCTTAAAACAAACAAAATTTTTACCACATTCATAATATCTAATGTATTAAGATATGTGGAGCTAGATGCTCTAACAAACAAACTTGAATCTCAGTGGCTTAGCAAAACAAAATGTCTATTTCTTGCTCACATTACAGCCTTACATGCGCCACCTACTGATTCAAAAAAACCTGTATTTAAAAATATTGTTTTATTAAAATGAAATACATACTTAATATATAAATGAAATAGGCATAATATGTACTCTTTAATATCTGTACATTTACACATAAAATTGAAGCTACTTTATATTAAAGTTTCTCCAATATTTAATTCATGAAATTCTTTAATATGGAATGAAGACATGGTAACTGAGACTGGGATACCACTGTCAAAGGTACAGTATAATATTTTTTCATCATATGGCTTGCTTGCAATAACAAAATATGTAAAATAAGTATTTTCATGCTATTATGAAAAAACTGATGGTAATACAGGAAACTATAAGTTTCCAAAGAACAATTTAATATAGTTCTGCAGGCAATTCAGTAGAATGTGATTCTTTCTTCAGAAAGAATTATAAAGTTACTGGAAGTGTGAAAATGATGTGGCCAATGTAATTTTTGCATCATGTTAGAAAAGTTTATTCTATCAATAAGACTACTCATCAATAACGTGAAAATGTATTCTTCTGGTGTGCATTTGGAATATGCTTAGATTTATATGCTGAATAATGTATGATGTAAACTTTTCAAACTGAATAAACTGATATCCTGTGAATAATGCATAAAATTTTATAAACTTTTATTATATAACATAATTACTTCCTGATAAATAGCTTGAGTAAAAAGTTCACACTTTAATAACGAATTGCTTTAAAAAATCTCAGAAATCATATTACCCTCAGAGTGAACATCCTCAACCACCTATGCACTTTAAAATAAAGTACAGAAGCCAAATCACACAAAAATAAAGCTCATATGACATTTTATGTATAGCATTTTTTAAAAGTTTATCTTTAGTTGAGAATTATTGTTTAATATATTAGCATAATGTAGTCATTTGTAAAAATAATATTTTATGTTTTCTAATATAATGCCATGTATTTTCAAAACAGAATTAATAATTTTAAATTTATAAATACATACATTTACAAGTATTTTTATTCTTCATAATGATATCTCTTTTTTTACACCTGGGATTTAGAGATGAGTATGAAAAATACATTTATTTTCAAAAAATAAAATTCAGCCCAATATAATGTTGCTTAGGCATTATTATTCTTTCTTAAGCCCTGCTTACTTATCTAAACTTCCATATTTGAAGCGAGCAGTTATGCTCAACATTGAATTCATGATTTGTGGTAACATGATCACCTATGGAGTTATTACAGAAATGGTTATTTTTTATTTAAATAATTGAAATATATTTTCTGTAATCCAGATTATGAGTAATAAATATCATAATATGGGTACTTTAGCAATGTATCTCTATTATGTGTCCAGAGTCAAGTATATCATTCCTTCCTTTCTCAGGATTTAGCATATTGCATTTAGGTTTTCAATGCAGAAAAATGCAAATACACAGAAATTGAGCAGCTAGTTAAAAAAAAAAAAAACAAAAAAACACTCACTATTAAATTTTAAAATTATTTAGTCTTGGCCAATCTTTTCAAGTCCCTGTTCACTGTCTTGTGCCCTTCGCTGAATTAGTTTAAGAAAATTCTAAGTATTCTATCATTTCACCTGTAAAAATTTCTGTAGGCATGTCTAGACGATATGGACATATTTAGCAACTACACAATCATTAAAACACCAAAAATTAAAAGTAATTTCTAATCAGTGTTAAAATTTCCCCAATTGACTGTTTACTAAGTCAGGGTCTAAACACAAACATTATTACAATATTTTTTAGGTATTTTTAACGTCCTTAATCTGTAAATTCCCCAATCCCATTTTTTTTTTCCTGCAATTCATTTCTTGATGAAACTTGATTGCTCTCAAGAAATTCCAAAATTACCACATCTTTGACTAATGGAAACTGTTTGAAGTTCACTTCTGCATCCTTTTGAAAATCCTTTTGTTTCTTTGTTTTCTAATAAAAAAAGAAATCTCAGCCTCATCTTGTACATTTCCTGCAACAGGCCTGGAATCAGCCATTTCAGGAATAACTTATAGAAGAAACTATTATTTAGAAACTAGGAGCCAGTGATGCTCATTGAAACTACAATGGTCTTTTTTTTAAGGACTTTTAAATATGTAGGCATATTGACTTTTTAATCAATCATAAGATCAAACAAATATTTAATTCGCCATAATTTTGAACTAAGATTTTTACATAGTCTCTGAAATTATACATGTTTTTTCTAATGCTGAAAGTATTGGTTCCTAATATTAGCATAATATCATTTAAATCTAATTAATCAGGATAACAATACCAATACAATTACTAAAAAAATTATTATACTTTTTTAAAAGAAATCTTTGTTTCACTAAGATATAAAGTTACTTTGCTTTAATGCCTCTGTGATTTTAACAGAAAGTGAATTCACGTAGATTAATTTGTGTCATTCTGCTTTGTAGATGTAGGAATTGACTTTTTAATTTAATTTCATATTTATGAAAAACATATTACTATGTTTGTATCCTAAAACACAAGTTATATTTAGACAACCTAACTTTTATCCCATGTCCTCCATTCAGTTCCTTCGCTACATGTAAAGGCAAAAGCTAAATTGTTTGGGGATTTTCCATCCATTTTTACTGTATCAATCTATATGACCACATGGTTTTTCTTATTTAGACAGTTTAAGTTGTGAGTTATATTGACTTTTCAAATATTAAAACACCTTATTTACATTCTTGAAATAAATCCCAGCTACTCATGGTTTATATTGCTAAATTCTCTTTGCTAATATTTTAGTTACAGATTTTTGAGTCAAGATTCATGAGAGATACTGGTATGTGGTTTCTGTATTTTCTTTCCCTTCTCTTCCCTTCCCTTCCTTTACTTTCTTTTCTTTCTTTCATTGTCATTGCCTGGTTTGGTATCAGGTTAACACTAACTTCATAAAATGAATTTGGAAGCATTCCCTCTACTTGTATTTTCTGGAAGAGATTGTGTATAATTGGTATTATTTCTTTAAACATTTGGTTAAATTCTCTTTCAAAACCATATGGGATTAAAGATTTCCTTTCAGGTAATTTATTTAAGTTATACATTTAATTTCCTTAATAGTTATGAAGCTATTCCAATTATCTATTTTGTATTGAATTGGCTAAGTTGTGGCGCCTTGTGATTTTCAAAGAATCGGTCAATTTCATATAAGTTGTGAAATCTATGTGCCTAGAGCTGTTCATAGTTGTCCTTTGATGTCTTCAAAGCTCATAGTAATAACTCATTTCATTTGTATCTTCTCTTTGCTTTGTCTATTTTGCTAGAGGTTTGTCAATTTTATTGATAGCTTCAAAGGAACAACTTCTGTGTCACTGATTTTTTTCTATTTTCTTTTCTTTTTCAATTTCGTCAACTTTTGTTCTTATTTTCCTTCTACTTTCTTTAAGTTTATTTTGCTCTTTTTCTGTTTCTTAGGTGGGAGCTTAGATTGTTGACATGAGGTATTTCCTCTTTTCTAATGTAAATATTTAATGTTATATATTTCCCTCTTAGCACTCTTAGCTGTGTCAAAGTTTTATATGTTGCATAGCATTTTAATTTAGTTCAACTTTTCTCTTTTTATTTTCTCTGAGACTGCCTTTATGGTCCATGAATTATGTAGAAGCATGTTGTTCAGTTTCCATGTGTTGGTCATTTTCCTGTTTTTGTTTTGGTTGTTGTTGTTGTTGTTACTAATTCCTACTTTCCATATTGTGGTTGGAGAACAAAGTATGATTTCAAATTTTTTACATTTGCTGAGGTTGTTTTATGACCCAGGTCTATCTTTGTATATGTTCCATGATTATTTGGAAAGAATAAGTATTCTGTTGTTGTTCAGTGGATTGTTCTATAAATGTCAGCTGGATCTTATTAGTTGATGGTGTTGTTCAGTTATTTATATCCTTGTTGATTTTCTAATTGTTTTATCAGTTTTTGAGTAAGGGATATTGCAGTCTCTAGTTATATAATTATGGGTTTATTTATTCTTTCACATCTATCAATATTAGTTTCATATCAAGTTTTACTTTTCTACACAAAATAACATTTATTCTATTTTTAAAAATTGATTTTCCAACAGTTAATATATAGATTCATTTCACTAGGAAATTTCTATTTAAAATAATGCTACAAATATGTGTTAGGGCATTAAGAAGCTGTACTGAATCTAATAGTTATCTAATATAGTTGGTTACCAATTAAGGTTACTAAATTATACATTCATGTTATGGCAATGAACTACAACTTCAAAAGTTTAACTTATTCTGACTCTGCTATTCAAGTCAATTAGAGTTTGCTAAGTGGTTGCAAGATGACAGACAGTTTACCAAACTGGATAAGACACGGGACTTAATGCTGAGTAGAAATATAACTTGCCCTGACTAGTCTTCTTATTAAGTACATGATATCTAAAGAAGCAGCCAAAGTTATTACATACAAGTTTACATACTACTGAACTAAATGTCTCTCATTTGCAAATGGCCTTAATATGTTATATGCCCATTTGCAAATGGCCTTAATATGTTATATGCCCAGAATTATATGTGAAACCACTACAGATTTATTCTTTAGAAGAAAAAAGGGCAATTTTAGCAGAAAATATTCAGGCTTTTCATCTAAAAAAAACAAGAACACAAATATATATTTTTGTCCCCATTATCATGACAAATATTTTTGTTTCCTTATGAAAATTGTAATTATAGAAAACATGCATGTATAAATGAATATAATAACATTACTATATGTATAGGTCCTTTGCAACGTACATTACACATATACTTTTATAGCATGTTTGCTATAAAATATATATTTATTATATAAAATATATATGTTTCTAATAAATATATTTGTATAGCACATCTCTAATATGCATTTCACATAAATAGACTGGTATATTTATCAAAAAGTTAAAATGAGGACTTCCCTGGTGGTGCAGTGGTTAAAACTCTGTGCTCCCAATGCAGGGGGCCGGGGTTCAATCCCTGGTCCAGAAACTAGATCCCACATGCATGCTGCAACTAAGAGTTTGCATGCCACAACTAAGGAACCCACAAGCTGCAACTAAGGAGCCCACAAGCTGCAACTAAGACCTGACGCAACCAAATATTTTTTTTAAAAAGTTAAAATGGGTTATTTTATAATTGTTTTGCAATAGTAGAGGTTACTTCTCAAAAATTCAGTACAATCAATAAAGGATAATAAAATTCAAGAAGTAAAACTATTTGTATTGTTACGTTTTCCAGAACCTATTACCAGGGTTATTACATCTAATAAGGTTCAAAGTTTTTATTTTAACGATGTCTATCTTCAGGAGAAGATGGTCAAAATTGTTGCCGGGCTTGTAAATCTAGGTAATATTGTGTGTGTGTGTGTGTGTGTGTGTGTGTGTCTGTGTGTGTGTGTGGTGTTACAGTAGTATTCCTAGGTTTAAATTCAAGGTTAAAAAAATGATTCAAAATACCATACAAAAAAGAAAAAAAATATACTCACAGCGAGGAGAAATAACTTTATTGGTGCATGAAAGAAAAATGTTTTCATAAAAGAGCAATCTAAAGGAAACAGCAATCTCTAAGAATCCTATGACATAGTCTATAAATCTTTATAGTTCATTTTTTCCTCTAGCTTAAAAAAAGAAAACTTCACTAAAAGTAAAAAAGCCAGTGTGATAAGAAAACTCAAAGGAAAAGCCAGGATTTAAAAGAGTTTAGATCTTTGTAAATTATTTTCAAAATTTTTAACACAGAACTTCATTTCAAATAGTATGCATTACTGTTATAGAAAAATATGTACTTTTTTTTTTACTTGTTGCCCGCTTGTTTTGCTGGACAATATATGTTATTCTGTATATAGCCCTCAGACCCTGATGCATTTTCTGCTAACATATATTAATGTGCAATTGATATTTATTATTATTAGTTTTCTATAGCTAATATTTTCAATAACTAGGTCCTCATAGACCAAACAATAGCCCATATAAGTGTGTGACTGCAGATGAACAGTAGATTCTCTGCAGAATGGGGAGGAAGCACGGTACAGGGAAAGAAGACTTCCCTATTTCTTTTTTACTGTACTAGTTTGGCTATTATTTTATTAATTATTTTATTTTATATTTATAATGGATATATATATCATCTCCCTTTTAAAATTAACTCAAAATTTAAAAAAATAAGATGGTGTTTTACAAATAATTTGGGAAAATAACTGAGCTCCTGTTTTTCATACTTTTTAAGAGTTTACATATGGCTCTAGTTTTAGTACCTCATTTGATTCTCACATCTAACATGAGAATGAGAACTACTGTGCTCTGTTAAAAAACAGTGTCTGGGACCAAAATTCTGAAGTATTTCAGGGTTTGCCTTTTCCTGACAGGTAAGACTTCGGTAAAAGTATTGAAGCTCTGTAAGCTTAAGGTTTCGAACTTAATGACACAGAGATAATAATGACACCTAATTCACAGTATAGTAGTCAAATAAGTTCATATATGTTAAAGCAATTTGTAAACTGTTAACAAACAATAGCCAATATGCGCCTTATTAATCACCTAAATTCACATGGTTAAAATGTGATACAACGAGGGACAGGATTCAAGTGGCCTGACTCATCCAGTAACATTTTTCTTAAAAAACAGTGTCTCTCATCCACCTATAGGAGTATGCCATCATTCAAATATGATGCCAAATATAGATTAATTTACCCTTGAGCTCAAATATATATCATTACTCATATAGATGGCACTAATGGAAATAGTGGAAGTATTGATAAATCCATCTAATGAGTTTTAAAGATAATATTTTCCATTTTAACACTTACTAATGAACCTCACCAAAAATTTATTCAACAAACATTTTATTTTTTGAACATGCTTATTCTAAGATACACTTGACACTATCAATTTGGCGTATAACTTTGGATGTGTTTATCAAGGGTTACCAAGGTTTGAGAAATGTTTAAGAGATACAGGGCAAATATTTTGAACTTTCTGGAAAGCTTAGATTCTTGCAGAACTAATCATCTATGGGCTAGTTTCTATTTTCTTTCTGATTTGTAGAAAATCTTAATATATTCTGAATATAATATTTTGAGAAAGCGTATAAACATTTTCACTATGTTTGCTTATTGTCTTTAAAAAAATTATGGCATTCTTTACCAGTAATACCTTTTTGAGAGATTTAATAAAGCATAGTTAATTGTATCTGTTACTGGAGATCAAATGCCTGGTTCCAAATAGCATCTCCAATGTTTCTCACCTTTTGACAGTGGATAATTCAATTAATTCGCCTAATTATTTCCCTTTCCTTGTGGTCAATAAGTAACCAACACACACTGACCATATTCCAAAGGGCAATTTACTTAAATGTGCTATGCCTTGTTTTCTAACATCCAACAATAGGAAAAAAAACAGTACTTACCTCCCATTGTTATTATGAGTGTTGAAAATATCAATAACAAATTATGCACTTAGAATAAATCCTGGAATAATAAATAAGTGCTCAGTAAATAATAGTTGCAGTATAACTATATTATTATTTTATTACTATTATTGTTATTATATTGTTTCTGTTGTTGCTATTATTGTTATTGTTACCACATTTCCTCTTTGCATGTTTCCTTGTTATTTCTACTATCTGATTAGTCATATTTTCTTTGTTTTATTCCTCCTCACCACTTCAGCCTGGGCGACCTTTGTTTTGGTGATGAAAGGCATTACTGCACCTCTCTCTTTGAATTGCTTCGTTCTGCCTCTCTGCTCCTGCAGTGGAGTTCTCAAACACTTTTTAAATTTCACTTAGAAACCCACACTCACACTACAAGGCCTTCCCACTTTCTTAAGAGTGTTAGCCTTAGAATTTAGACTAGGTCAAATGATTCTGGAGGGTCTCTTTTTTTGCTGAGATTGCAAGTTTGTAATCACTTTGATGATTATAGCAGCTTTTTTGAGTGTGTGGCTCTTCTGTGTTTTGACTTGGGGTAGGAATTTCTCTAAATCTGTCATTATCTTCACACTGGCCTTTTCCTGCAGTGTACTGATTGCACTATGGTTACTTCCACCTTGTCATTATGACTTCTATCTGCTTTCTATTTACCAGGCATTCCCCAATAATTTCTGGTCTCTAGATGGCATTCATTCTTTTTCCTGTTATATTTATTAATATAAATTGTTTTTTATTTTAAGGGATTTTTGGTGGATTTGGATCTAGATCTAATCTCTTACTTTACCTTATTCTTTTTTCACTCAGTAGTATATTTTGTTTATTTTTTAATTCTTAGAAATATTTTAATAAAATATTAAGATAAGCCCCCAGGCTATCAAATTATGCTATTTATTGATGTCTTACAAATTAATCAGCTACTATACCTTGACAATCATATCAACTGTCTTCATAACTTATAAGAACACTGAGAAAATTTCCCTGGATGTAGACATTGAAAAGTGAAATCTCTTTTTAAATAATTTTTTATAAAAAGAATACTAGTAAGCAATAAAATTTTAAGAGACAATATTAGATTAAATTACAGTTTTGAAGAAAACTGTTTGGGATGTCTGGCCTTTGTCTGTACTTTGCTTTCTTGTCAATTTCTCACTGTTGATTTTATTGCATTTCTCTATTTCAGTGTCAAAAACCTAACGGCATGTATCTATCAGATTCACCTTCAACTGATTTCAGCATTGTTTCCTTCAAAAGTATCTACAGCATTGTAAAATTTGTTTTGATAGACACAATTTCTTGTCTTTTAAATGTGTTGGTGACTGTGGCATATTGTATTTTTTATTCCTTAGCCCTTAAGAAAGGCCTAAAAAACTAAAATATATTATATCTTATGAACAGAGCTTTCAAAATATTTCTCCCACTGACTTTTCATTGCTTTGGTCTTTTATTATTCAATACACTTCCTCCAAATAGCTGTGCTTCACATACTCTGACTACAATGAACAGCAATAACCTAAAATGCTGCTTTAGTAAGATTTAGTAAGGGGCACTGTTGTTTCATTTAATTTATTATTAATTTACTGGAGGTATCTATGCTCTTCATTTGTAAAATAACTATAAGATTCTGAAGGCCAGGGAATGAAATTTCTGTAAATAAATCTTCCATATAGCAAGTTGATTATTATTACAACAATTTGTGGAATTTCACTGATTTCTACTTATATTTTCATGGAATATAGAAAAGAATACTACACTGCTACAGTTTCCCAATCTCACTCCCTCTCTTAGGGACTCCCTAGTTTCTGAGACACAGCAATATTGAAATTATTAGGCCACTTAACAACCCTTCAATGGCTTCTAAGTGTTCAAGTGAAAAGCAGAGTCAACTGATGTGCCAAACATCATTGTCATATTTTAAGAAATTGTCACAATCACTCCAACCTTTAGGAACCACCACCCTCATCAGCCAGCAGCCCTCAACATCAAGGCAAAAAGATTAACAACTCCCTGAAGGCTCAGATGATAGCATTTTTTAGCAATAAAGTATTTTTTAATTAAAGTATGTACATTGTTTTCCTAGACATAATTTATGCACAATTAATAGACTACAGTGCAGTATAAACATAACTTTTATATGGACTGGGAAACCAAAAAGTTTCTGTGACTTGCTTTATTGTGATACTTGCTTTAATGCAGTGGTTTGGAACTGAACCCACAAAATCTCTGAAGTATTCTGTATATATTGATAACATATATGCATATATATAGTAATATATAATATTTATTTAGTATACTTTCTCTGAGAAGCGATACCATGCTTTTGCAATGTATAGTTCAGGTTTGAACTAAAACTTCCTCGTGCTCCATTGCCAACTGTAAAGTCAAGTTGTAGACAAGTACAATTCAATTATTGATTAATTTTTTCAAGGGTATAACTTTCCAATTGGATTTTTGTTAATAAGGATAAAAATAAACAAATATTCAATGGTATTGCTGATTGGATTCTCCTAAAGTTAATTTACTAGCAGTCTATTTGACCTTTTCCATGGCAATGTAAGATCTTTGCATGCAAGGAATGGTAATTTGTTTATTAATATATGTCTAGAAGCTAGAACTATGTTTGATATATTTGGCACTCAAAAAACATTTACTGAATGCAAATTTAATCCTTAAAAAGTCTATTTAAATATTTCAATTTAATTGAGCATACAAGGTAGAAACTTTAAAAACTTTAGAGAAATTACATCGAGTGTAGGGGAGAACAAAAGAAATTATAACAATGATAACTATTTCCCAGCACTCCCCTTTAGTATCCAATGTGTTGTGTCTCAGGATAGATAAACTGATGGGCCAAATATACATTTCTCAAGCTGTATAAGGCATATACAAATATGGTGTTAATGGTTCCTTCTGGATGACAACCAGCTATGTGGGTTCTATCTTGAGTAACTAGTGGAAGCACAGAGAAGTAGAGTTATAGCTCAGATACCATCTGAATAGGATGGATGCAGCAATCACAGCAGAAGTATATTCCTGACTGTTCTTCATTTATATTATTCATAATTATTTCTCCTCACCACCATCTGCATTTTAATCCTGTTCATTTGAAGCAAGAGTGCTAATGACATAATGATCTCTCAACTCTAAAGCCATTATATCAGAAGGCAGATCACTAATTTATTCATTCAGTACATATTTATTTGGGCATATAAACTCTACTAGGTACCTACTATACTTTAGGTTTAGCTATGTTAAGGCAAACAGGATTAAAAAAACCCTTCTTTTAAATAACTTTCAATTTATTAGTGGGAAAAAAATTATCTGCAAAGTAGATTTAAAAACTTATTAAGTTCTAAGAAAGAAAAAAGATAAAATGTTAAAGGTATATGTGCACATGGGAGGTGTCTTTAACTTGGGGGTTAATTCTGATTGATTTAATCTTTTAAGACCTATTTAGAGGGAAAGTATCTAATTATTATTGTTCTGATTTATTAAATTTAGAGTCATGCTGACTAATAAAATGTTACCTCTGAATAATGGTATATTATAAAAGTGAAACACATTAGTAACTGAACCACACAAAGGCCCGTTATTCTCCAGAAGAAAAGAAGAACTACATTCTGAAGGACACTCCCAATATATAGGTTTGCATGTGCATTATCTTTTTGCAACTTCCTTATAGATATATTCCATAAAACTATATTTGTTCTAACAGTATTTCTCAGTTCCATATTTAAGCTAATATGATTGAAAATGCCATGAAATGAAATGATCTACTAACTCACCTTAAACTAGGGAAAGGTTTATTAGTACATGTATATTATATATATAGCTATATTATACATTAATATTACATATAGATGCAATATATCTTGAGCTTCAGAGGGCATTTTCTGCAAAAAGAAAAGTGAGGTCTTCCATTTTACAATGTGAGATACTTAAATTCATGTTGAATCATTTATATTCAAGGTAAGGATATAGAAAATATTTCTTGTAGACAATATTATAAACAAGGGTTGTGATAGCATACTAAAAAAGATGCTAGCTAAAATTGGCAAAGAAATATATAGTAATGATAAATGTAAGATAGAAAATGAGGATAGGACCAAAGGAAAGAGATTAAAGAATTTTAATCTTTATTTACTCTTTAGTGTTGAATTAACAGTGATTCAATATTAACTCTGAGTTTTTTTCTGTTTGGTAAATTTTATTCTTTAATGTTATAGGGTGGAATTTTTTCCCTCAATATTAACTTCTTTCCAAGTCACAGGTACTTATACAGGACATTATTTGGGATCAATTTGGTTCTAGGATACTAAATAAACTCTTCTCTCTCCCTCTCCTTTCTCTTTCTCTCTCTCCTTTCTCTCTCTCTCTCTTTCTGTTTTTGTCACAGGATTTGTGAAAAGATTACCTCAATTATTGCTTTGATAAAATTTAGTGATTTTAACATTTAACAGAACAAAGAGAAGAAAACATTTTGAAAAGTGAGACACTAAAATTCTGCTGAGCAACACTGTATCAATCATTGGTTTATTGTACAAAAATAGAAATGGAAGGGGCAGGAGTGAGGGTCAGGAGAATCAACAAATCAAATATCATTATGTTTTTTGCCAGGAACTGAATACACAATGGTGAATGACGCACATAATTATCTTGTTCTCATTTTCTTAGATTCTCAGTGAAAAGGCAGACAAAATTAAGCAATAGAGTAAAATAACTACAAATTTTATAAACTCTGGATTTTTCCATATTTCCCATACTGAATCAACTGTCACTCTGTGCTTCATTTATTGTCTTTCTTCACATCATTCATCATGTTTTAGTTTTTTTTTTTTTTTTTTTTGTGGTACTCGGGTCTCTCACTGTTGTGGCCTCTCCCGTTGCGGAGCACGGGCTCCGGACGCGCAGGCTCAGCGGCCATGGCTCACGGGCCCAGCCGCTCCGCGGCATGTGGGATCTTCCCGGACCGGGGCACAAACCCGTGTCCCCTGCATCGGCAGGCGGACCCTCAACCACTGCGCCACCAGGGAAGCCCATGTTTTAGTTTTTTGCATAAACTATTGAGTTACTTCGCTTCTCAAGTCTCATTTATATATCTAAGATGTTTTTGTGGCTTTCTGGTTTCAAAAGTAGAGAAAGAATGGTTCCGTGAAGGTGGGTAGCACAGAGATACAAGGAACATTAGAATTTTAGGGGTAAAGCTTATATAAAAGAGATTTGTGTGCATAAACAGTAATGTGGAGAGAACACATAGAATTTGTCCTGGAAAAATGGATTTCTGTATTTGTCTGTGTAGGAACACAAACCAAACAACAGTTTTGGCAAAGGTAAGATATAACTCAGGTGTTTTTTTTTACTCTTTCGTTTCATTAAATTATTGAGCTATAACGTGAAGTCAAACAAGCCTGGGCACTATATTACTGGATTAGAAGGTTATAGTCATCATTTTTCTCCTTGTACAGAACTGTTTGGCCTTATAAAGTTATTAAATTTAGAGAGTCAGTCTTTTGTCTATCTTTTTGTTAGGATTCTATCTATCTAAGTTTGAATCTGTTTAACATAAATATAAATTCCACTTTAAACATTAAATTTTAAAGCACTTTAAAAATTAGTAAGAGGGCTTCCCTGGTAGCGCAGTGGTTGAGAGTCTGCCTGCTGATGCAGGGGACACGGGTTCGTGCCCCGGTACGGGAAGATCCCACATGCCGCGGAGCGTCTAGGCCCGTGAGCCACGGCCGCTGGGCCTGCGCGTCCAGAGCCTGTGCTCCACAGCGGGAGAGGCCACAGCGGTGAGAGGCCCGCGTACCACAAAAAAAAAAAAAGAAAAAAAAATTAGTAAGAAAATCCTTTATATTCCTCAAGTGAAACATGCACCGTATATGTGGTCTAATCTGAGGCCATCCAATAAGACTGAGAAGAGTGTACACAACTGACACCAACTGAAAAGCATGATTTTCCTTCCCACCTTCTGAACAACAGCTATGGTAGAAGGAAAACTTTGGCTTGTGAACATTTGTATTTGCATAAGAGAATTTCTCTAAGTTGGTCAATGCAGTGGAAAATCCATACTGAATTTAGTTACCACATGTTATTATAAGTTCATTTTCTTAAATGATCCTGTTTAAAATGGATTCAAACAGATGGACAGAATTCCTCTGGCTGGATATCAGCTGAATAACTGAACCATGGCACTTAGCAAACACATGGAGAAATACTAATTGATACAAATATCATAGATATCATTTTATATTTTCTTTAATAGTTTCTTATTGCTGAAAATTGGAAAATGAATATTGCAATGACCACCATGAAAATTATGGCCACTTGGCTCTTTATAATTAGCAAGTTGAGAATTCAGTCATATCAAATCATTTGTTTTCTTTTGTTTGTAATAGATTGTAAAAATAAGTTTTCTCACTGTTCAAGGATAATGGTGAAAAAAAACCCCAGTAAGAATAAAACTAGAATTGACTTCTGCATTGGATAATTTAAATTTGTTTGTAGTGCTACAGTCCAAAGTACATAATGTAGCAAAAATACACACTGTTATAAATCACTACAATAGGGAGAAAACATATGATGAAATATTCAGTTAGAAGTGAAATGCCTCATGTTTTGTTTTGTTTTATTTTCAGTATGGTGGGCAAGTATTGATGTAAAAGGAATGCAGACCTGTGACTCAAGAAATTTAAGTTCTCACTCTGACACTGTCTTTCCCTGGACCACAGTCTGTTCTTTTTGAAAGACAGTGAATGGGCTATTTGATCTGCAATGTGTCTAGTGCTGGCATTAGGAATTTCAGAGTACAATTTCTTGTAGGTAAAATATTAATATAATTGATTTATTTGTTACCCATTTTAATCTAAGAGCATAGAAATTGCACATTTCATAAACAATTTTTAATAGATTTCTGAAACAGACTAAGAAATGGAAAAATGTTAATATATACATTTAAAGGCATATATTTATCCTGTATATTGACTCGGTTGAAATAGCATTAAGCTGCATATATACTTAAGACATTTAGATAATTAACTTATAGTGTGATTTGTATTTATTTATTATTTGCATTTATTTTTGAATTACCAGACCTATTAGCTGTGGCTAAAAGTTAAATTTATGAATTTCACACAGAAGAGTGCAAAGCAGAGTTTAGAACTAGAAGTAAGACTGCCTTAACTTTCTCATTTAATTATTTTGGAAGATAAAAATTATCCCTGTAAACACTAGATGGCTTCCCAGCAGACAAGAGGGAAAAAAGAGTAACAATCAGTGTTTTTTCAATGCTGTGTGAAGTTGCAAAACATAGAATTAATTAAATGTAACTTTATGTATTTTAAAAGCACTGCAAAATAATCAGATTACAGAAATGCATAGTATAAAAGATAGAATAGTCTGTAATTATTTCTGAAAAAAGGAAACGACATATAATCAAAAACAGATAATTCTTTAAGCAGTTAGTCTGTACTTAGGATATAGTAAGGACCCAATAATTATTAATTATCATTATTAATATTTATTAATAGTGTTACGATTTAACATATTTAGAGGTATTTTAGAGGAAATACATGCTTAGGTATATAATAAATTTTCTTACAAAGGTTTAACTTTAATTAATCATAGCTTAGTCTTATTTATATAACCATATTTTCTAATATCCTAAAAGACTGTATTAAAATTAAATACACCTATATATGTGGTAATACAGACTTGACGGGATATTTTATGTGGGCAAAGCTTCGTTCAAAAGCTAAATTTGTTAAGTATGAACTGATACTGATACAATGTTTATTGATGATTTGCATTCATTTAGAAAACATCTTATTCCCAATATCTATTTGGTGACCAATTTATAATAAATTTCTTTCTTCTAAATTCTAAATGCAGATCTCTATCTAAATTTATAACTAAATTTTTAAATGCAGTACGATATATGTTGAAAAAGAATTTACTTCCCTTTACAAATAATAGGATATTAGAATACCTATGTTAAGTAATATATATTAGCAAGAAAATTAATTGGTATTGGTAATTGAAGTATGATTTATAAAACCTTTGACTCTTTAAGTTTAATTGATACTGTCATTTGAGTATAAAACAAAGTCATATTCTTTTTTCTTCCTGCTTGTTTTCAAAAAATTGTTTTGAACAAATTAGATGACGACTGTTTATTACTTAGTGACTTCTAGTATAAAAACCATCTCCTTGCTTTGCTGATAGTATTACATTTCTTTATTATGTGGTAATATTTTATACATAACCTGGAACTTGTTATGAATATGCTTCTTAAAATGCCATATTAAAATCTACAGGGTCTAAAGATTCTTTGTTGTACTTTTTCCTATTTTAATCACTCAAGAATCAATCAAGATTCTTTGTTGTACTTTTTCCTATTTTAATCAATCTTTTCATCTCTTGAAAATTATAACAATTTTTCTCTCACATCATTGAATATGGGTTTCTACAGTGTTGAATAATCTTAATATACTTATAATCTTACCCTTAGAATGTCTTTAAAATTTTACAAAACATTGTGCAAAATGATTGTAACAGAGTTGAAAAACAGTTTCAGTAGAAAAAAAAACTGAATTAATGCAGGTTTTGTGAGTAGGAGTTTGGTAATTCTGGTTCTATGATCACTTTAATTTGCATAAAGATTATTCTCAATAAATCAAAACAACTTACTCTAATACTTCACTTGATTCCATGTATCTTTCTTTCTAATTTTCTAGAACATTATCAAACATATATGATAATATAAATATCTAGGATAGATGATATGATAAACTGTAAGTTACACCCCTGGATAGGGCAACCCAGGCACTCTCACTGCTCAGATGCTACTGTAGAAAGATAACTTAGAGCTCCTCTAGGGTAACAGATTTTCAGGTATCCAACATAAACCAACCATTTAAAGAGAAAACCTCTGTCTTCTACTGTATATTTATAAGTACGAACTATATAAAGCAATTTAAATATTCTCAATTATGAAAGTCCTGGTCTCCAACATTTGGAAGTAGATTATCTCTCTGGTCTAATTCTTCGTGTTTATTTCAACATTTTGTTCTACTTATCATTATCTTAGCTTGACACTTAATTTTATCATCACTCTTAGATACCGAAGCTATAGTAACTAGCTCTTATGTGACAACTCACATTCAGGTGAAAATTCCACTCCAGTCATTGTACTGTAATATGAATGTTGTTGAGCTTTCTTTAATGTCCATGTACAGAAACATGCTGGGCATACTTTTCAGTGTTGGGATTACTAAATCACTTACTCTTGCAAACTTAACCTAATTCCTTTTTTTTTCTTCTCTCTGATCTAGCTCTGGTTATCTTTACATCTATTTCTTCACTCCGTCATACATAGCTTAGAACAACTTTTCTCACACACCACTAACTATTCTGATTTTATCTTTGTCCTAAAATACAACATAATTTAACAAGCTAATTTACAATAAGGAAAAAAAAATTGAATTACATAGGATCCTTAAGTTTCAGGCCTTGTTTGACTATTTAAATTTTGCCATTTGTTCACATTTATAGAATTATAAGATGTATACAAATATTAACAGTAAATAGGCCTTCAAACAACTTGAATATGAAAATAGTTATATAAGATTTATAAATAATGAATAATGGAATAAATTGTAATATTTTATGAAACTCATTAAGATCCTAAAAAGGCATTTGTAACTTAAGTGTATGACTTTGATAAATTATAAAATTTTTTTTTTTAAAAAGGTAAAAGTTGAGCACATGGGTTTTTGCTCCTACTGGCAGCCAAAAAACTGTGTTCTTTATTAGACCTAATGTGAATTATCGCTTGGCTGTTGAATTTGCAAATCAGTAAGAACACTTGTAAATCTGTTACTTTTTATGGATGTGGCCAAACACCTACATACCAAGTATAAATTGATTAATACCACTTTTGGCAAGATATCATCTTTAGCTGTGTAATAATATTAAGAGCAATCTAACTACATGGGAACAGTTAACCTTCCAGAACAAAAGTTTATTCATCTATTAATTCTGTTGATGCTTATTATGTAATGCAATGGATTTTCTGTGTTTAAAATTAGCTTTTGTACTGCTTTTACTAATGCATCTATGTATCTGTCTATAACATTAAACAATTCAGATGAAAAGAAAAATATAAAAACTAAATTTTTGATATTCTGCTTCTCATTCCTATATCATCCTTATGGCTGCTGAATTTAATATCAGCAAAGGTATCTGAACTTAATGCAAGCAAGTCAAAAGAATGTAATACATAGAGAAAATGCAAAAGTGTTAAGTTAATGAAAAATACATTCTCTATTAAATTTATTTGTAATCCGTGTGTAGTGGAGGCTAACACAACATTGTAAAGCAACCATACTCCAATAAAAATTAATAAAAGAAATTTTCAGCCATATGGAGTGAAAAAAAATTTATTTGTAATCTAATGATATAAATGTATGTTCTTTTGCCACTTGATAAGACACTGCTTATGTTGCCTAAATGTGAATAAGCATTCAATAGGTATAATAATCTTACTTAATTTACTTAAAATTGATCAAAGCTACTGTTATTAAAAAGATCGTAAGTTATTTTTATGATTTTATTGGGTGTAGTCAAAGAGTAGTATACTTTGACATGGTTCCTGACCTAGTTATATTTAGCAGGTCAACATTTGACAACTCTGTTGTAGATATATGACACTAAAATTTTAGGGATTGGTATTAGGTATTGCTTGAAATACATGAGCCAACTTTTCAAAAGCGATGAATAATAGTATAAAGCTTCTAACTATGCTATAATCTTAGAAGCAAGATTATATGTTTATGGTTTTGTGTTGATAACACTACATAAATGTATAACAATCAAGGAACTTCTTTTACCTAAAATGCATTCTTCATCTCCACAAATGGCTTTTGTAAACATCACATTGGAATTATAGTCAGGAACTGAAAAAAGAAAAAAGAAATTGAAAGCTTAACTCTTGAAAATGAACAGATGAGCATACCAAAGTTACCAAGAAATTTTCCTGCACTAAAATTTCAAGACATAGCAAGCCATTCCTGAGGTAATTAAATTAATAACTGATATATTAAAAAAGAAGAGATGTATATAAAAAGGGAGACTACCACAGTTATTAAGAAAAGCTAAATGAAAGGAAGGCAAGAGCGAGATACACCAGACAAATTAAATAACAAGAAAGCAAGGATTGGGTTTTTCTGCCAACCAAAGAAAGATACTCTATGTTAAAATACACAGTGTATGATAAAATACAATAGTTATAAATATCTATGTATTAAATAAACAATCATTTGTAGAAAGCAGAAATTAAGAAGATAAAGGGATCCTATAAAACACGTTGGTAATAGGAAAAAGTAACATGCTACTCCCAGTTCAAGAGAGGTCAAGTGGAAAAACAGGTATAGCAAATCTTGCTGGAATGAAGCATTGTTTTCAGAGGCAAATGGGCGATGAAGCCTGTGGAAACTGACATGGGGTTCCAAATTCTAATCCTGCCATTTCTTAGTAAGATATTTTTGGGGGAAACGTAAATCTTTGAGGTTTCTTTTGCCAACTAAAAATTGTAGCTAGCCATCTGGTTCTATATGAATGAAGTCCCTAGCCACCGCAGTTGCTGACCTTCAACACACCCTGAAAGGAGTTTAGGGCAGAGATCAGGAATGAGGCACTCTGTGCTCTGGGAAAAAATGGCAGAACAAGCCTTCAGATAGTTAGATATTTTCAGGAGAAGACTTTATAGGCCCAATTTTTTGCATCTTCTCATATCTAAAAAGGCACTAAATCATTAACGGAGGTATTTGCTCCTCATGACTAGTAGCAAACTTCTTGTGACTAGCAGAAACCTTCTGATGAAATGTGTGCTTAACTGCATGTATCCTCATTCCCTAAAATCATATATATACTGACCATTCCCCTACCTCTTTGGAACAGTTCCTCAGAGCTATCTGAAAGGTGACTCCTGGGCTATAGTCCTCATTTGGCCCCAAATAAAACTTAACTCACAACGCTTGCATTGTGCATTATTATTTTTTCAGTTGACACTTTCTTCTTGTGTACAAGGGAACAACAACAAAAAAATCTTATGACTTTACTATAAGGAATTTATGTGATAATGCAGGTAAAGGATTTAGCCTGGAGCCAGGAACATATACATTTTTCAGGAAGTATTAGCTGCTATTATTCAAATACGAATATTGTCTCTTTGTTTACCTTTTATTATAGAAATTTTCAAACATTCAAGAGGAGAAAAAAATTTTTCTTTCTATGATTCAAAAATCTAGACACAATTAGGAATTTTAAAATTTGACTTTAAAAAGGTATGGCTAAAAAGAAGCAATCAAAGAAAAAACTATAAGTTATACATAAAGACAAATGTCAAACTTTGTAAAATACCTACAATGCATATGTTATAAACTTAGAGTTCACTTGAGAGAAATATCCCTTTAGGTGGCTAATTTTAATAGGTTCTTACTAAAGCTTACAGAAGCCTAAACTTTTCTAAACCTTATCCTCTAAGTCTTAGTATTTACAATGTATCTCAAATATGCCAGTCCTCAATTTTTTTTAACAAATGGAAACTAATGTTAACTGAGGTTTAACTAGTAAATAGTTGACATGATTTCTTTTATATTCTGCAATATTCTGCTGAATTGGAATCTGGTCCCATCAGGGAAAAAAAAAATCTAGTAACTCTAGTCTTGCTGAGAAATAAAGAGATGAAGTCAGAAGAGCAAAAACTGGGGACAGATAATGGAGAAATGTGTAAGAGTCATACATTCTAGTACCAGTTCAGTTATCTGTTTTCACCGAGACCATTCTGATTGAGTATTTAGAGTTGCCTAGTTTCCTTGTTTTTACTATTAATAAATATTAAGTTAATTTCAAAAAATGTTGATGCCATTGACAGATTTCTGTAAGTGCTTTGGAGACTTCACAGCAAGTATGTTACTCTGCTGTCTAGTTGACAGTCAATTATTAATATATTTATATCATCAATTTATTACAACAAACAGTGGTGGATGATAAATAAATAGTAGGTTTAATTAGTGAAAACTAATTTTGTTCTTATTTAGCAAAATGACAATTGAAATTCTGAAAACTCACTGACTAAATATTAAAGTCAAAATAAAACGATTGCATACTGTGCTTTTCCTTTTGATAACCGTTTATGAAATCCATTTATTCTTAGCACATGCAATTTCAAGCTGGGTCTATTTTAGATTTTGAAAATCAAACCCAACAAGGTGGAAATTCAAAGCAGTGTTTTCTAATAAACACTGAAAAATGGACCTTGAATACTGTAACAGAATTTAAATAACAAAATAAAAATATTGTTTTAATAGATATTTACCCGTAAAAAGGTAGTTAGAAAAAATGTCACGTTTCTTCACAGATAGTACGCGTATACTTACTATCTTTCCATGGGTCTAAATGGAAAATACTCAAGTAAACAGTTTTTCTTTTAAATTAAACTTACATTTAAGCGACAGTATTAAAATAAGTACACTGACATCATTATCAACTAAAAGGCGAAGCTGAAAAACTTTCAATTATACTCAGAATCTCTAAGGCTGCTGTTTGAAATTATTACATGAATTAATTACTATAAAATTTTATTTTGCAGTTTTAATTTTATTAGTACCTAAATATCTGTGCATATGTTTGTGTGTGTTTTCCAAAGTCACAGATTTTCACTGTAGAGTTCATGGCTTTTTAAATGTGACTAACCTATGACTCTAATAGGAGCTCAATAAATACTTGGTGACTAAAATATGGTTATATCTAGTAAAATGTAAGGAAATATGAATAACCAGGGTGACATTTATTACTTAGCTCAAAATTATTAAGTTCTACATTTTTAGCCCTTGGGAGAGTCTGACTGTGAGTCTGGTGTGATCTTCCTCAAAGTAAAAACATGCTGGAGAAAGTAAAAAGTCTCATGTTAGATCTTGAACTCAATTCAGAAGCCACTAAGTATATCGTCTTTTATGTCAAAAGTGTTTATTTAGCTAAATGATCTATACCACAGCAAAGGATGTGGGAATTTGATATTCCAAGTGCTCACATGTTCACCAGGTGTAAGTATCATATGTAGGAATTATTAATGTGGGATGTGAGACAGAAGACAGAAGGAGCAAAGTTAAAAGTGATGGGGATGCAGCTAAACTAATGAAAGGTATCATAAACTGCAATCAATTTTGAGTTTCAAGTGTCCTGTAAGTTAAGACCACTTTTAATGAGAAAAACTAACTTTTCAATGTGATTGTGTTTATTCTTACACCTTATTCAATTATAAGACTTCAAATCTACAAATTTAAAGCTGAATTTTAAGTAATGTTCATGTGTCAAGTGTTCTACATATTCATGTGCTATATTAACAGACAAAATATAATGTACAATATTACATTTTAAAGTATTTAATTGAAACAGAAATAACAGTAGATATTTCTATTTAACTTCATATTCATGTGAAGAATAATACCAAATGGCCATAGAATATTACCAACATACATCTGACCTATTATTCATATTACTTAGTAGTTATATGCATAAAATAAGCAATATTTGTTAACATTTATGACACTATTAAAGTATTTTATTTCATACGTCCTATACTATATTTTAAGTGTATGGAGAGTTGAACAAAAATTATAATGTTCATATTTTACTAATGAAACTATTATTTATGAATAACATTATCAACCATATCAGACTACAATTCGTGATGTACTAAAACTACAGAAAAGGCAAGCACTTAACATGACTTAAACAGTTAAAAATTCAGTGTATTCTGTGTCCTTAGTATTGAGTTATCTAGGTTAATCTATGTGTTTTTTTAATGTCATCATTAGCATTAATTAAGTCTGATTAGTGTCCTTAATAATGCAACAATTTTTCTTTAGACTAAGAGAAGTAAATCTCTTTTTTAAAAATAATAATATTACAACTAATGATGATAATAAAGACAGAAATGACATATGAAGTCTTATCATAGATAGTTCATTGAGCTACCCACTTGACAGAATTCTGGAATACCTTGCAAATTCCTTAGACATCTTTTTTATTAGAAGAAATATCTTTTTAAAATATTTCTAGAAATGATAACATCCTATGGGCATGTATCCAGTTCAGGAAAATATCTTTGATTTATATTGCCTCCAATTTAATGGACCAAATAAAGAATTAAGTGAAACTGTCAGTAAACACCTAATTTAGCCCATCTAACTCATTTATGTATTTATTCTACAAAGAATCACAAAAGCTTATCCAGATAAAATATGTTGACTTCAGTTTTGGTGCCATTCCTACACTGAAAATATTGTAAGTTCTGTAAAGTTTCTATTTAATAAATGTATTGTTACACAGCAACATATATTAGCACAAACAGAACACCTATTTTGCATAATGGAACTGTAAATGACAGCAATATGTTATATTGTTATATATGTTATATTGTTATATATGTTATAACATATATGTTATATATGTCTATATGTTATATTAGTCTCTTTTCTCATTTGTACTCCCCATTCAGCCAAATGACCACATAATGACTTTCACCACAGAAACTCATTAACAAAAGCAAGTGCTCAGATATTTATCTCTGGCCATTTAAAAACTTTATCTAATGTGTCCTGATCAGAATCAAGAAGAGAGACAATAACCTACAGTTTTCAAACACAAACACAAATGTAGGTTTAATCATTTAGCACCTTGAATTATCATGTTGTTTTAATACAGAGAATCATATGATGATTTAGGATACGTTGTCTTCATGAAGATCCTTTTTTGGTTAGAATCCCAGAGATACATTTCTTCTCAATCAAACCATATACATTTTAAAGCCAGCTTTCTGATGTTTGATAAAGGAGAATTGTATTGAGGCTGGGCACTTATCACAAAACAAACAAATGAACAAACACACGGAGTATTATATATGTATATTTATCTACTGGCATAATTTATTTTTTGCCACACCACACAGCTTGTGGGATCTTAGTTCCCCAACCAGGGATTGAACCCCGGCCTTAGGCAGTGAAAGTGCAGAGTCCTAACCACTGGTCCACTAGGGAATTCCCTCTATTGGCATAATTTAAAGGTGTTGTGTCCAGAGGTTAAGAATCCCTCTTAGCCATATGCGAAAACAAAATTGTCTGTTATATTCCTGATGTCTGTTTAGTTCAAAATCATTATTACTTCTGAAGATTGAATATGACCTTCTGAAAACATATAAAGATTGGGAGGAAGATGTTTTTGAGGGTTTTTTTGTTTTTTTTTTTTAAAGAAAATATATGTAAAATTGAATATGTATGGAATTAACTTCAATAACCATCCATAGAAGTCATAAACAATAAAACAAGTTTGGTATTGATAATAGGAGAATTTCCAAACTCTGCTTTATCTATTTTTTCTGCATATTTAATATTAGAAAGTTTTCTTTTAATAACCATCAGCAGACCTAAAACACACTTTTTAAAACATTGCCTGCTAATAATTTTGCTTAGTTGTTGAAAGTGTTTAAAAGTGATTTAAAGTCTTTATTGCGTTTTCATGCTTCTGGAGCAAATTTTTAGTATTTTTGAGGCAAAATTCTGTCCTTACATAACACCAGTGAAGTTAAAACATAGTCAATTATTTTTAATAATAAAAATGAGAAATAAAGTTTTAAAAATTATTTACCCACATATTCATCATTTTTTGATTTCTTTTTTCATATATATATATATGAATGAATATAATCTATATTTATCCAGTATTATTTTACTTCTGCTTGAAAATTTTAATTAACATTTCTTACAGTGTATAATTCTATACTGTGTATAGAATGCTTGGCTGAGGATATTTTTTGTTTTCAGCATGTGATGATACAATTCTATCAGTTTCTGGATTGGGTAGTTTCTGATGAAAAGTATGCTGCAATGTGCTTCTTTGTTCTTATAATGTGCTTTTATCCCTTTGTGCTTTAAGATTTTCTTTTTTGCCATAGATTTCTATAAATTGGTTATTTCGTGGTTTAATGTTGTTTTCTATGTGTTTATCTTAATGGGATTTTCTTGAGTTCCTTAGATTTGTAGGTTTATAATTTCATCAAAGTTAGAAAAATCTTACCTATAAATCCTTTAAATATTTATGCACACTGACTCCTTTCTTTCTGCATCTTCAAATAAGCTTTGGTTAAACTGCTTATTATTTTACAGGTCACTGAAACTATTATTTTTTTCATAATTATTTTTTTCTCAATGTGCTTCATGTTGTCTAGTTTCTATGGTGTCTTCAAATTCATTAAGATTTTCTTTTGTAATACCTAATCAATAGTTAAACCCACTCCAGGGATTTTCAAATTTCAGATACTACAATTTCCATCTTTAGAGGTTCCACTTTTTATATCCTCCCCTTCTGGGTTGCATTTTATTGCTTTCTGGAATGGTTAGTAATATTTGTGTAGATGCTGACACATTTAATTTTCTCTTATTGAGTGTTTGGATTTTTTTGTCTTCTTCTAAAGAATATTGTGCTTTTTACTTCTAGGCAATTCATTACATTAAGTGTCAGCTTGAATGTCAATTGTTGTTTTAAAGCTTTGTCAGGGAATGTTTGGAGTACCCTACACATTGATGAGCAGTTAGCCTTAATACTAAGCCATGGCTCTTATGGAGTATTATTGAATTCTACTCCAGCATGTTGAAACTCAATTTCATTACAGCTATGTGAAACTCTAGAAACCATTCCACTCATATGTTTCAGCTCATTTTTTTACCCATATTTGTGGTATTTCACCCATTCTTTTTGGTTGAGTTTTCAAGAAAAATTCAACAGGACCTAATGTCCATTTATAGAGCTTTTTTCTCTAGAGCTCCCTTTTCTCTGAAACTGTGCCCTGAAATGTTCAGACACGCCATCATCTTTACTAAAATCTGATCACTATTCTGAAACTCAGCAAGACTACTGCTTGGGATATTCCTCCTTGCTCTGTGCTCTAGGTGTTCCTCCAGCCAGTAAGCCTGAAAATTAATGGGTTCATCTTGTTTGGTTTAGTTCTCTCAGAAACCACAGTCCATTTTTGGCTTTTCAATGTCTGAAAAGTTATTTTTTTTAAAATTTTGTCCAATTTTAGTGTAAATCTGGTTCCTCCAACTCTAACATGGTCAGATACATGGTCACATGCATATTCACAGGCTGACGTTTTCCAAAAAAGAGCTCATAGTGTGTCATTATTTCAACCAAAGTCCATTTCCATTTTGTAAATGGCAAATTAATTATGTTAGATATATGTTTGTTGTTACAGTTCTAATGATTATGAATTTTTGCTCAATTTATTAGCAAGTTTTAACTGGGTAAAGTTTTTCTAGATTTACAGGGGATAAACATTCTACAGTTCTTGGCCTGTTGTAGATAAGCAGACTCATTTGTGGGTTTTCTTTCATACAGGGCTCTTACTTGAAAGTCACAACTTCCCATGACTCACTGCTTATAATACACTCATGTTTTGCTTCCAAGTACTTTTCTCCAAGGAAATACACATTCAAAGCTGTTTTGCTTTTGCTTCTAAACTCTTAACACATTTTAAATTGTATACAAGGGGTTATAGTCTATGAATAGAGGTAAATAGATTTTTATGAAGAGGAAGGTAGAATAAATATAGCTGACTCTGAAAATAAGCCTCATTCTGGGAGATGGGGTGAGAGTAGGGAAGAATATCTGATATTTTTACCTTTAGAAAGTAAAATTATAACAGGATACATTTGCATCAAAGTTTTCCCAGTCTTTTTGATGGCACCTATCCATAAGTGATGCAAGGAGTATTGTCGAATTATACAGGATTATGATTATAAATCAAACTCTATCATTGTTAAAGTTAGTGAACATTTTCCTCAGATATAACTAATGTTTGTTTGATTCCAGGGTTGCTGTCTACTTTTGTGTTATCTTCACAGATATTTTAATGGGATTTTGAATCAATGCAAAATTTTACAAACACAAACTATATGTCTGCTATGGTGAAATCTGAAAGTTTGTTCTTTAGACATGGTAGGAAACATGAATTCATTTCTTGATTTGGAAAAAAAAGCATTAAAATTATTATTGTTGATATCTTATATGTGACATAATTTAGCATTTATACAAACCCCCCAATATAACAAAATAGCTTTATATTAGCAGACTCAAGTAGATCTAATCATTATGAAGTAGTAAAGTAACTTTTATTTTTGAATTAAATTATGTAAATGTTAGAATTAAGTCATGTGTTCTCTTCCTGTAAAAGATTTAGTCTTATCAAATATTTTTTCTAAATAATTCTGAAACATATTAAAAGAAAATATATTTAAGGATTAAAATTAATTTTAATATATTCCTATATTGCTCAGTGGTAACTTTAAAATTCACCGTTCAAAAATTTTTTTTTCAAAATTCCAAACAAATAGTTTATTTTAGTAATTTCTGTAGAATTCAATTCTATAGAATCTGAAAGGAAAAATTCATCTCAACTTTGTGTTCAAAAAGGTGGAAAACAGACCAAGATAAATGTTTAGACCCAAGTAAAAATAAGAGAGTGTGGGGAGTTTACTTTGTTTTCTAACTGGAAAACTACATTTCCCAAGACTCCTTTCTCCATAATTATATGTTAAAATTAGCCACAAGATAATTTTGCATGAGATTTGTAAGGTAGAATTGAAGCAACCTCATGCTCTGTAGGTTAATTTAGAGTGGCAAGCACCACTGTAGTCTAGCACATTGTTACTATCTGTTGATTCACTTTATTGATGTGGGCAGCAGACAGGCCTTCACTTACCCTGCCCTCCTCCCTGTACACAATGTACAAACTGCACAAAATGTTCTAGTTGTCCTAATGGGCTCCGATTTCCTCTCATGTTCCAGGATTTCATGTCCAGCTTTTCTTCCTGACTACCAGCTGACATTTAGCAATTCAGGTCTATCACCAGATTCAGAGGCTACAGCTCTTTATATATATTTTAACCAGTCCCCCAACTAATCAAAGTCTGATTCCTATAATATAACCCTTACTCCATAATGCTCTTGGTATTTCTGCTTCCCTGATTAAAACCTAACTGATACAGAGAGAGATAGGGATATTATTACTTTACTTGCAAACCTCAGTTTTCTCACCTGTTATATGTGTAAATTGTCATGTTCTCATAGACATGTTCATGTTCTCATAGATATAAATGTAATAAGATATGTATAGCACTTAGGACTGTATCTGTCAAAGTAAGCACTATATATATATATATATATATATATACTGTATAATAGGAATAAGTAAATATGATGCTTGACCTGCTGAACTTCATGTTACTTATATTTTCCTTAAAATGAATACTACATTTGCATATTTAAGCACAAGTTTCTCATTTCTGTACTTATTTATTATGCCTCTATTGTGAAAGTGGCAAGTCTGTTACATTTAATTCTGTTAAATCCACTTTCATTTTTATATAGGATAATTTTAAAGTGGAATAAAGCCATATTTATAAAAATAATTAAATGAGTAACAAACAATATTTACAATTTTGAGACAAAATAATTCAGTGGTTTGATTTTCAAATGTTTATAAATACTTAGAATAGAACTTTTCATGTGAACAAGTAGCATTTGATACAAATGTCGTGTTTTAGAGTTGAAATACTTTATTTCTATTTTTGACTATAAGGATAAATAGAAATATTCATGTAAAAGTACAATCTATGCTATCTGAAATAAAGGAGAATTTAAAATTTTGCAATTTAAATTTACATGTATGGAAATATAATACTTGTCCCGGCTTCTGATTTTATTATATTCAATTACTTAAACAGTCATTTTCACAAGTATCTTATTCATAGAAAATTTCCTTTCTATTAGGTTTAAATAATCCAAATATTTTTAATAGATAAGGCATCTCTTTTCCTTTGTTTAAAAAAATTCTTTAAGAAAAGCTTCAGTTTCAGAACCCCAGAAAGAACTGACAAAATTCCAAGATTCCTAGAATGAACATTTATATTTTCCTTTTCAACTTTATATATATTAGATTGTGTATTAAATTCTCATTAATTTCAGATTCATTAAATTGTACTCTAAAGAAATAAATCCCAACTTATATACCACATTTTAAAAATATAATAAAATTAAACTCTTGATGGAGAAGATGACTGCCCAACAAGAGACCATTAGCAATTCCTTCTTATGCTCTACAATAAAACATGCTGTATAGAAGTGACTGCCTTTGAAGTTATTCGTACATTTGAATGCAAACTACCCAACCGTGAAAATGAGGCTTCCATTTGTTATAAAAATAAATTAAGAGGCAATGTTTTGCTGACAAAGGCATTTGAGCATCTCAATTCATAACTATTCATGGTAACATAAACAGATGTCTTTGCTCATACTGTGAGCTGCTATATGATATTGTTTTATTCAACATTACTTTATATCTAAAGTGACTGTAGGTGACTTGTTTTAGGATATTAAAAAAACCACTCCTGATATAGAGATCCTGAGGGAAATTATACAATAATGTTACCACCATAACTAATTTTCTTCTTACGAAATCATGATCCCACAACAATTTTAGAGCTAAAGAAAATATTGTTTAACATCACCATTTCCATGTTCATATCTCAGTAAATCACAATAAGGTAATTTTTTAAAATAAAAACATACTTTATGTTTCTATAAAAAACATAAAGGACTGCCTTTGGGAAATATGTTTTCATTTCTAAATTAAAAGTACCATGAAGACTGAATAAGTTACATACTGCTTATTGACACTCTAATCACTTTTATTAGCAAAAAATACATTTCTCTGAGAAAATATCATAATAGTGGTGCCCAGCACATTTTAAGAGAGTTTATTCAAGAGAAGAATAAATTCTGCTGAGTATGCATTTGTTTAAAACTCCTGGGAAAAATTTAAGAATGCAAAGATATTACCTTAAATGTAGCAGTCCCTTCTGCCCAAGTACATGCACTCACATTCATATATTGATTTATACATTGGAAACAGTATAATGTAATGGAAAGAACAAAGGTTTGAGGTTTAAAAAAACCTATTTTTGATCTGAATTCAAACGGCTATATAAGTTTTTCATTTAATATTCAAAATTCATTTTCTCATCTATAAAATGGGAATAATAAAAACTACCCTCTACGTTTTTGAGGATTGCATTTTTAAAGGTTGAATTAGAGAATGATAATGAAATTTTTAATTTAGTGCTACACTAAATTTATTACCATAAATTTGCATTTAAAAATGTTTCTTGGTATTTAATAACACTTGAATTAATCCAGTGTCTTTATACTGGGCCCCAAAAAATAAGACACTCAATTAAACGACCCTAAAGACATCTCCAAAAATACTGACTTATGAAAAAACAAAAACAAACTCCAAAGCAATCTTTCAGATGCTCCTTTTTTGTTACATTTGACTCAGTGATATATTAATATCAGGCATTAATGGCAATTTTAATGGCAATTGTTCGGCAGTAAGTGCTCCTAACATTTTTTTCTTTTCACAAGAAAGAAAGGTAATTATAAGAGAAAAATATTAAATTAATTTGGGGCATGGGGAAAATCATAGCCTTCTTTCCATTATATTGTTCAAGATATTAAAGCACTTTTATGAATTTAGTTCACTTATACTAAATGCTACCAATAATCTATCACTAGTTATTTGCCAAATAATATTATACAGTTTAAATTTTATCTCCTTTCAAGATGCCATTTAACACTGTTGCTCAGGTTGACCTTCCTTGAGATTTCATGATAATGTTTTAAGTGATACATCCATATATATTTATTCTCTGTGTATCTGTCAGTTTCTATGTACTGTAAAAAATAATAATAATAAAAAACACTTCAGTTAAATAGAGTTTGGAGACCAGAAGGGGGAACTCTCATACACTGCAACCGTAGCACAGCCCAATAGAAAGACTCCTCCTCTTTCCTGGCAAGGACAAAGCCAATGAAAAGCCATAAACTCTTTGTTTACTATAGCCCTCTCAACTTCTTTTTACCCTCTATAAAAGCACAGTCCTTCCCTTGCTGTGCAGGGACGTGCGCATAACTTGACATGGTTGCAGACCCTGAACTGCTGATCCCAAATTCTGTTGATCCCAAATAAAACCCACTTTTACAGAAGAAATATCTGGCAGTCTCCTTAGTTCAGGTCAACATTTTGGTGGCCCATATGGGGCCCTGAAGGCTTCAGGGCTCGTGAGCCACAGGTGTGGTACCCTGGAGTATACAGGTATGGCTTTCTCCCAGATCTGAGCTCACACCCTCTTTACATTTGAAACTCTCCAAATTTTATCTCAGATCTATTTTAAGGTTTTGTCTTTCAGGTGAAGGTCTAATTCTGTATTCACGTACTCCTTTGGCACTTCAGTCTGATTTTAAATAAGACTGTTTCAACTGAAGCTGAAAATGCACTTGATCCATTCCTTCAGAATTCCTGCTTCACTAAACCTGTGCTGGTTTTTCAGCCTTGGTGTATTACTTTGGAATAAGTTATTCTCTGGAAACTGGCTGAAAAAAAGCCTTTGGCCTGGCTCCTTCAAGACCAAGCTGTTTCTTTAGAACTGGCTGCTATTAGCTTGCAAGCTGTTTGTATTGAGCTGTTTGCCCTGTAAAATGTTTAAACTGTTTGAAAATTGTTCTTTTACCCTAGAGAAAAACCTCTGAGAAATGAGATCCAAATTATCTAAGTATTTTGAGGGCACCCACCCCATAGGGACTCTGGCAGATTTGATGCTTAAAAACCTTGGTCCTTTCTCATGTGCATTTCTAACTAAATGGATTGACCTGACCAAAGGCAATTTAGAATATCAATGGCCATTATGGGGAACTTTTGAAATCCCCACATTTAGTTTCATTAAAGCTGGATTGTGTTACAACAGCTCAGACATTTCCAGAATTGAGTGCAATGCCTATTTTCACTGGTAGTTTGAGGCTTCACAATGTTATCAGGAGTCTAAAATTGCCTTTCTGCAAATAAGATTTTAAGATGAACTGAGGCAAACAAATGACAAAAGAAAGAGAAAATGGCAGCCAAGGCCTCAGGCTCTTCTTTCTTGGCTCTTTGTCCCAGACTCTACTTCTGACTCCCCTATAGCCTCACTTCACCCACGCTAGTCACCTTGCTGAACTTCCTCTTTTCTCTGAAACTCTCCCCACTCCCTTTTCCTCTGAACTTTTCAGAATCTGTCTCTTTAAAAATTAAGTCTTCTGAGGATCCAGAGGCTAAACCCTAATTTTTTACATTTCCTGGTAGAAAGCTGAACCGTGAGCCATAGAAAAAGATTTCCCCAAAGTAAAAAAAAAGATGCTCACAGAATTGCTGAGGAATTTAATATAATCATTTGAACTTATCAACCTAGTTTCTCTGACTTATATCAGCTGGTTCATATGCTTGTCAGAGAAGACCAGGCCCAGCACTGGATGAAACTGCTAATGGGAAAAATCCTGAAAGGTCTCTGTAATTATAACCAGTAGACCAGCGCGCTAACTTATTATATGATCAGACTAGAGTAATCGCTAGGCAACTTCATCAAAGCAATTCCTAGAGCTTTTCCAAAGCCTGTTGATTGGAACAAAATTCAGGTTTGCAAACAAAAATCTGATGAACCTGTTCATGACTATTACAATTGACTTCAAATTATTTTTAAAGAAAATTCTGATCTACCTTCAGATGTTGATTACACTTAGAGAAACTTAATTCTACGGTTACTAATAGGCTGAACCAGGACCTTTCACTTCTTGTAAAAAAAAGGACTGGGATGGAATGAGAAACTATGTCTATCCAGATTTAGTTAATCTGGCAAACCAGCTCTCCTGTACTCTAGATGAGTGACTTCCAAGGAAGACTGCCAAAATTCTTAATCTTCAACTCCAGCAAATGAAGGCTTATAAATAAAACCCAAACCCTCTAGTTTCAGCTTTTATTATCAAGAGCCAGGATACTGGAAATGAAATTATTACAAATCTAAGCGCATTAGGCACTTAAATAATCAGACTTCCCAATGTCCTCCCGACTCGCAATGACAGGGCTCCAAGGAACTACAGAGGCTCTTTCCAATTCTCCTTCTTCATCAGCTTGGAGAAACATTTCTCCAGATTGGAGATGAATCCCTTCTATTTCTAACTAACACCAAATCCACACTCTCAGTGCTCAACCCCACTACTACAAAAAACAAAAAAACAAACCTTGCCTCAGAGTACTAATACAATTCAAATAGTGGAGACCTCTAATAAACCAGTCTCTGAACCTATTCCCTTTTGTTTAGGCTCTTTAAGAGATATCCACCCTTTTCTCCTCAGTTGCTCTGCCCTTACCCATTCATTAGGCCAAGACTTCTTAGAGAAGTGTCATTCCAGAATCTCTTTCTCCAGATGGTGGAATAATTTGAGAATTTGATAGTAGTCATCAAAGTAATCAACCAGGAGAATTAAATGACCCTTTGACATCTTTTTATTTGTTTCATCTCTAACAGTACTACAGCTGATCCTGGAAACACTGATAATTTGTCCCTAGTGAAACAGCTACCATCTTCCTCATGGGAAAAAAAATCTCCAACTGATGTTGGCAAAATTCACAGCACACCTCCCATCAAGATTCAAATAGACCCTTCAAAATTTCTTTCCAGATTAGTCAATACCATATAAATAAAGAATCCCTTCAAAGCATAAAGCCTGTAATAGAAGATGTTAAGGCTCAAGGCCTCAGAATCACTTGTACTAGACCCTGTAACACTCCCATTTCACTGGTGAGAAAACCTAAGGGCCAAGGGTGGAGCTTTGTCCAAGATCTCTGAGCAATAAATGACATTATTTTTCCTAGACACTGTTGTTTCTAACCTTCATACATTACCAACATCCATTCCCATTAGAAACAAATTCTTTACTATAATTGATTTAGCAGTGCATTCTTTACTATTCTAGTTGAGGAGGCTAGCCAATATCTTTTGCCTTCACTTGGGAAGAAAAACAATTCACCTGGACAGTAGTGCCTCAGGGTTTTATTGACAGTCCTTTTTATTTCTAACAAATACTGAAGGCTGATCGAATGATATAAAGTTCCCCAGAGGTTCTACTCTGTTGCATTATGTGGATGATTTGCTGCTTTACTATCCTTCTCAAGCCTCCTCACAGGAAGACAGCATCCACCTGCAAAAACTTTCAGTCTTAAAGGGACATATGTTCACCAAAGAAGAGTTGCAGTTTGCCCAAACCCAGGTTTGATATTTAGAGCAACTGGTATCAAATCATGGTTTACACCTAAATCCGGATAGACTTCTTGGTGTCCTAAGTTTTCCAAAACCCAAAACGAAGCACCAGCTGTGACGTTTTCTTGGGCTGGTTAGTTACTGTCAAAATTGTATTCCAAATATCCCTTTTATGGCCAAACCTTTATATGTTTGTTTTACTAAAGGAAAACAACCCCAACCCAATTTATGGGAAGAACAAGATGACATGAACTTTAAGGTCTTAAAGGAGAGTTTGATGAATCTACCTGCCATTAAGAATCCCAATTATCAGATTCCTTTTTTCTTTTTGTATAGGAAAGGGAAAGGAACAACTTTGGGGTACTCACCCCAAAACACAAGGACCCATAAGATATTATAGCTAGCCACTGAACCTTATGGCATGTGGATAACCCCCTTACCTTAAAACTATTATGGCTACTGCACATTTGATTAAGATCATCAAGAAAAATCACTGTGGGAACCCCTTTAACCATTTTTGTACCTCACGCATTAGAAGCTCTTCTGAATTCTCATTACACTGAACATTTCTCAGTCAGCCACCCAACCTACTATAAACTCCTTTTGTTAACTGCTCCTCACATTACTCTTTTATGTTGTAGTAACCTTAACTCTGATACTCTTTTCCCCTCTATCACTGGTGAAATCCTTCACAACTGCTTAAAGCTGATGGATAACTTTCTGACTCTGGTGATGATCTACAGGAAATTCCTTTGGTATTTCTGGCTTCTCATGGTTTGCTGATGGTTCTTATTTAAAAGGTGACAATGGCAAATATTGTGTTGGGTATGTTATTGCAACTCCTTTTGATGTCGACGAGCCAGTATCTTTATCTATGGCTACTTTGGTTCAACAGGCTGAATGATATGCTCTTACACAGGTTTGTACTTTAGCCAAGAACAAAACTGCCAATATTTATTTTGATAGTAGATATGCTTTTGGAGTAGCTCATGATTTTGGAATGCTGTGGAAGCCACAGGTCTTCCTTACTTTCAGTGAAAATAAAATTTAAAACAGCCCTTATGTTCAAGAATTATTAGATGCAAAACTTTTGCCTGCCACTTTAGCTATTATAAGATTCCAAGGCATTATAAACTTGATTCTCTGGAAGCTAAAGGAAATCACCTTGCTGATATTTCCAGAAGAAATGTTATCCTTATGTTTTTGTCATGGTTTATGTGTTTTCACACTGGACTGAAGCCTTCCCTTGCAAACGGGCTACTGTCTCTTCTATGACTAAAGTCTTTTTGGAAAAGATCATTCCCTACCTAGGAAACATCTCTCCAACTTCATAGTGATTGAGGAATTCATTTTACTGGCCAGGCAAATTTGTGCTGTTTGGCTGGTTTTACAACACTTTCACTATGCTTATCACCCTAATCTTCTGGTTTAGATGAACACACTAATAGCATTATTAAGATTCAATTGGGAAAATTTATAAAGTTCCTCCAAATGCCTTGCACAAAAGCACTGCTGTCAGTCTTTCTAAATCTTAGACCCACTCCTTTTGGACCTCATAAACTTTCACCCTTTAAGATAGTTGCAGGACACCCAATGCACTTGGTTTCTGCTTCTTTTGAACCAGGCCTGTTGGAAGCTTGTCACTAAACCTTTGGTGATGACATACCACTTCAGAAGATCTCCATGTCTATGTCCTTGATAGCATACAGATGTTAGATAAAAAGTACCTGAGAGTTCTCTCTCCTACCCTTCCTTTTCCCTCAAATGTGACCTCAAATTCTCATCTGTACACTTTTCCTCCAACATGAGACACACACCGAGGAAAAGTTCTTCTTGACACTGAGGGACAAAAAGCAACTGAAACTAGAAAACCTGACTTTGGATCAATAATGCTCTCAAGGAAAGATCTTGACCAAAAGAGGGAAATGTAAAAAATTAATACACAAAAACCTCAAATAAATAAAGTTGGGAGACCAGAATGGGAGCTCTCATATCCTGTGATGATAGCTTAGCCCAACAGGAAGAAGAAAGACTCCTCTTCTTCCCTGGAAGGGACTCAGCCAATAACAAGCTATTAACTCTTTGTTTACTGTAGCCCTCCCAACTTCCTTTCCCTCCATAAAAGTGTTCTCCTTCCCTTGCCATGTAGGAATTTGTATGTGGCTTGCCATGGTTGCAGACCCTGAATTGCAATTCTCTGCTGATCTTGAATAAACCTATCTTTGCTGGAGAAATATCTGGCAGTCTATTTAGTTTATCTGAACAATATTTATATTGAAGTATAGAAAACTTCTCATATCCTTAGGAATCATGTAATCTAGCTATTGAAATAAGGAAGATTCACATAAAGTAATTTCCTAACAGTATGAGTATAAATTTACGTTGCATCTTTGAATGAATAAACCGTAAAACTAATTAAAAGAGTAAGTAGAAAAATAATAATTTTAGGTCAAATAACTTACCTGAAATACTGCAGAAATTTAACAAAGCTTAAAGATAAGTATTTTGCATTTGTGACAATTAAAATATTAGAATATCTATGTTGTACTTATTTCTATTGCATCATCTTAAATTTAAATTGTTGGATATATAATAACATAGTTGAGCAGTGGCCCTGTATCATTTTTAAATAGAATGTATTTATTAATTCATTAAAAATATTAATTGATGCACTACCACTCTTCTTGCCTTAGGATACAGATCAAAACTTGTAAAGATCTTTGCCCTTTACATTCTGAGGGAACAAATAATCTGATAAATTTTATTACATAAAATTATGTAATATTTTGGAATACAATAAATACTGTAAAAAAATACTCAAAATAAGAGGAATAATGTGCGTCCATTAGGCTAATGTTGGGGAGGCAAGATCCTTTTTTTTTTAAACCACTTTATTGACATAAAATTTTAAATAAAATTCAATCTTTTTCAAGTACACGATTCAACAGCTTTTAGTAAATATGTAGTTTTGTGTACACCACACACACACAAAAAATTTTAGAACATTTCTGTGATGTCAAAAAAGAATATTTGTGTTTACATGCAGCCATTCCATTTTCCTACCCCCGCCTAAGGCAAATATAAATCTACTTTATGTTTTCTTTCTATAGGTTTTCTTTCTCTAGAATTTTTACATAAGGCAATTGTACAAAATGCAAAATGCAGTATTTTCTATCTGACTTCCTTCATTTCAGATTTTTTAAGGGTCATCAATATTATAGCATGCAAAATTATTTCATTCTTTTTTAATGTAAAACAGTATTCCATGGTATGGGTATGTAGGCAGCTCTTTGCGGGAAACCTCCCTTAGCAGGAAACGCCTTTTCTGGCCACTTTAGTAAAGCTCCATTGTAGCTAACTTTTAAACCAGGCACCCCCACGCTCTACTCATCTCAGGCACAAGCACATCTTTCAAATCTTCTAGTCATACAATACCTTGTCTAACTTGTCGGTTCTTTCCATAGATCAAAGTGGTAGAAATGAAGAACAAGTAATTAACAGATGACCGGACCTCTTTCCTACCTTCCCGTTCAGTAATCTGAACAAACTGTGTGAACAAGATAACATCTAGAGGAAGATCATAAGAAGTCCATGAGCCCGTATGCAGTGGGGGGATGGCAACCACTCTGACCCCCTATCACAATAAGTAACTGAGATTGGTTCCCTCCTTCCCTTTAAAATTCCATGACCAAGCAGAATGGGGGTGATTTTGGGGGGACATTGAGTCCACCATCTCCCCAAATTGCTGGTATTCTGATTAAAGGCACCTTTCCTTTACTACCAACATTTGTGAGTATGTAATTGATTTTGTAAATGGCGAGCAGAGGGACCCCATTTGATAACAGGTATACCACATTTTGTTTATTCATTCCCATTTGATAAACATTTGCATTTTTTCCATTTTTTGACTATTATGAATAACGCTACTATAAGCATTCATTTATGTGTCTTTGTGTGGACATAGGCTTTTATATTTCTTGAGTAGATACCTAGGAGTGGAATTGCTCAGTCATCCGGTAAATCTGTGTCTTAATTTTTAAGAAACTACCCAATTGCTTTCCAAAGGGGCTGTACTATTTTACATTCCCACCACCTAGGAGAGAGGCATGGAACAGATCCTTCCCTAGCACCTTCAGAGGCATTGTGGCCCGTACCCACAACAGGATTTTGGACTCATCCTCAAAACTGTGAGAAGTAAATTTTTATTGTTTTAAGCCACTCAGTCTTGTAAATTTTTAAGTTAACCCAAGGAAATTAACACAAAAGGGGAGAGCAACATGATTCAGCTGACTGTTTTATTAAAAGGTAGCACTGACAGCATATTTGTATGCTAATGGAGATGCCTCAGGAGAAAGGAAAAACTGATGATATAAAGAAGAGAGGCTTCAGTGTCTGCTCTGACAGGAAAAATACTTGATCATCACCCTGCCCTTGCAAGAAAAAGGTCAACCTAAAAATCAACAACTTCTCTTGGAATCATCAGAGAACTGAGGCCACAAGGTAAAGGACTACCTTGAAATCTGGAGAGCTGGGCAAATCCAGTTCTGAGATGTTTCCCTAGAACAGAAGCCAGTGAAACCACACGCTGGTGGGAACACTAAAATGATAATTTTCCTGAATTGTGGGAGGCTGAATGTGAACTAGTGTGCAAGACAAAGACTCTTGAGTGCCACAGTCCAAGGGGTTAAACCTATAATTCCATAAGTTTTACCTTCAGGAGCCCCAAAGGGTTCACATAATGAAGAGCCAAAAAAGATCTCTTCCTGTCTCTGGCAAGGGGAGAGAAAAAATAATCCTTTTGAAACATGAATTTTTTGCATTTTAAAAAATTGCATTTTTATTTATTTATTTATTTATTTTTGCGGTACGCGGGCCTCTCACTGTTGTGGCCTCTCCCGTTGCGGAGCACAGGCTCAGCAGCCATGGCTCATGGGCCCAGCCGCTCCGCGGCATGTGGGAATCCTCCCGGACCGGGGCACGAACCTGTGTCCCCTGCATCAGTAGGCAGACTCAACCACTGCATCACCAGGGAAGCCCCTGCATTTTTTTTTTTAATACGAAAATCTTACTCTCTAGAAGAAGCCTTTACCAGAGCAGTATCCCACTTTTCCTGAACTTCATTTCCCTAAATTAGGCTTCCAGTCTCACCAAAGGGGGTGAGTTTTAGAAACATTTGTGAAGGTCGCAACTGAGATACACGTTCTCAACCTTAAAAGACTCAGATTTAATCATAAGATTAGAGAACTCTTTCCTTTCCCCATACCTTATCATAACATCAACAGCACTCCAGTAGGAGAGTGGATTACAGCTGGAAGAGCTGCAAGACACAAATTGTATTTAATGTGGTGTTCTTAGGGAACTCAAAAACAACAGTAGAAGTAAGGACGCAGGAGGAAACTGAAGGCTCTGGCATGTACAGCTACAGCAAATGTCAAATACAGCCCAACTTTATTAGCATAAAACTGTAACCAAGCACGACCCTATGGGGCCTTCCCAGGTCAGGCCTTCCCCCATATCCTCTGCTTTAGCTCCTCTCTGAAGTACACAGATAACAGTATCTGATGCACATTTCCCGAGATGTTTTACAGATGTGAAAAAACCCCAACAAATGGAAAATATTAACTACTTGATGACCATGAGCACACAGCCCCAGGCCTTCTGGAGCCTAAGGACTGATAAAGTTAACCCCTGTGACACTACCCTGTTCCCTCACCATCAGCCAATCAGAGAATTGTGCACGAGGTGATCACACATACCCTGTGACCATCACCCCCCCCCACCTGGCTTTTAAAAATGCTTTGCCAAAACTCTTTGGGGAGTTCAGGGCTTTTCAGGGCATGAACCACACGTCTCCTTCCATGGCCCTGCAATAAACCTTTCTCTGCACCAAACTCCAACGTTTTGGTTTGTCTGGCCTCACTGTGCATCGGGCATACAAACTTGCACTAACAAAACCTCACACTAAAGACCTACTTATCTCAGTTCTTATTAGCCAATATATCAAGCCTAGCTTTTAACAAAAAATTACAAAGAAAAAGAGTATTTCTAGTAATGTCCTTAGCTAGAATAGAAGGTATAAGATGCAGTGCACAAGTGGAAGGATTGTTTACTGTGGGAACATAGAAAATTGATGTATGGCCAAGAGGTTTGGAGGCAGAGAACCATAAGTACAGATGCTGGTAGTGAGTAAAGGAGGTGTGAGAGTTTATGCAAGTTCTTTTCTAATTGCCCTAGTTCCCTCAGGTAAGTAGGAAGCAACATCATCAGCTTTGATTGTGGACAGGGCATCAGAGTCAGAAGATCTTGAAATTTTGCCAAGAGGCATGATGTAAAATATTTAGAAGAATGAGAAAGTAAAAGCAAAGGTAAATGTGGTAAAATAGCCTGATGGCAGTGTAAGATTCCCATGATGTTTATGGTTTAAATTGATGTTTATCAATTTAAAATAAGATTTTATGGCTTGATGGTTTGTCTGCTGGATTGTATGCTCAAATTTGCTCTACTGATGGCTTGGAGATCATTAACCTAAAAGATCAATTATTGGTACAAAAGCTAAGAGCCTGTCAGAGTGCTTAACACTAAGTTGTTATTTTAGCATATATCAAAGTCCTACCTTTAGAAAGGAAACTCTTGGAACTAGAGCCATGATTTGCTAACAGTGAGATTGAGGAAACAATTAGAAGCTAAGTGAAGGACTGTCCCGCTTCCTGAGGCAGGAGATAGATGGGTTCCAGGCTAGGCATTTACAACTGGCCTCCTGTTTACATTTCCTGAGGAAGGAGGCAGGTGGACTCTAGGCTAGATATTTAATCGGCCTTCTATTTGCACTTCGAGATGGAAATAACAACAGGAACAGGGTAAATAGCTGGACTTTGCTTCTTGTGGGCACTTTAACAGTCATGGCAGGGACAGAGAGGGGCTAAACCCTGTTGGAGTAAAAGATCAAGAGGTCACATGTTCCCCATCCTTGGGGCAAGGGAGACACTGCACATGTGCAGAAAGTCCCCTTGTGGGTCAAAAAGGAGGAAGCACTACCCCATAATAGGTGATGCCAAGGCCCCCCATAGGCCTCTGGGCTGGAATCCATCTTGGAAAAAAAGTTGGGCATGCATGTTGGGGAGGGCCCTAGGGCAGGTCAGGTGTGGAAAAAGAAACCAGATAATTGGCCAAAGGTAAACAAAGACCCAGAAGAACTGCCTTGTATAAATGATTTAACTGCCTCTTTACAGCTCTCCTAGGGAGGATGCCCACACCCTTTCTGGGTGTGTATCTCAGCTTTGCTTCTGTCTACAAACTGTTTCTCTGTGTGCTCTCCCACTTGTTGTCCTGTGTCTCTAATAATAAACATGTACCTGTTTTTACAGTCTGTGCCTCCTTTAGAAATGCATTTTTCATCGCGGGCAAGGGCCAGGGAAATTTTGTTTCTTGCCTCTAGCCCCGGTGGACTAGTGGCTAGGATTCCTGGTTTTCATCCAGGCTACCCAGGTTCAATTCTTGGGCAGGGAACTAAGATCTCGCTTCAAGCCACCACTCACTGCTGCTTCTCCTAGATCATTCTCACTACAATTTAACCCTCTGAACATATTTTAATTGTTACCTATAAAAAGTCAAGAATATGCATTTTGAAAATGTAAATGATTTATACATGACCAATAAATGTTTAAAAAGAGCTCAGTCAAATCATTTAGAGCTAACTACATCATCTTTTCTGATGATTTTATTTATCACTGAAATATGTTGGTATTTCAAAAAATAGAAAGGAATTTTTTTCTTAAGTAATCCATGCTGCATGGCTTAAGCTATCAACATTTGGCTTTTTCCTCCTTTCCTGCCATGTCCCTGCACTCTGCCCATACATCCTCAAAAAAATGCTGTTTTGTCGATTTAATAGCATCAATTACATTGTAAAAAATTAGTTTCTCTTCTTTAATGCTAAACATTTCAACACTTGTGATCTTGATAGTGTCGGCGATGCTATGATTTGAAGAATGATGTTGCATTTACTCATTTACTTACCAAGCTCTCTGTTGATCTTTCCTTCTTTTTAGTTCATCATCACAATTCATCTAAAACGGGCTGTCCAATTAACAGTGATACTTAGCAGAAGCAATTTCCTTTATGTGTTTGATGTGTGCCTACTGATACGGTATCAATCACAATTAAGCAAAGGTATTTTTGAAAATCTAATGAGTTTCTAATAATTCAAGTGTCACATGCTGATACTAATTATCAGACTAAAAGTATATTCAGTTTGCAAAGAATTTTCCCTCTTAAAGTAGATGCAGCTGACAATTTGATGCATGATGATTCTATTTAAATATGTAATAATTCATTACTCATTGAATTATATTTTCAAATGTCATATATATTTGAAACATTTAAAAAGGCAAATATAAAATCCAAGTTATTTGAGCCTGTGTAATCAAACGTTATGCTGTTTTAAAATATTATATAGGGCTTCCCTGGTGGCGCAGTGGTTGAGAGTCCGCCTGCCGATGCAGGGGACACGGGTGCATGCCCCGGCCCGGGAAGATCCCACATGCCGCGGAACGGCTGGGCCCGTGAGCCATGGCCGCTGAGCCTGCGCGTCCAGAGCCTGTGCTCCACCACGGGAGAGGCCACAACAGTGAGAGGCCCGCATACCGCAAAAAAAAAAAAAATATATATATATATATTATATAAAATATTCTACATGACTTTTTTTAAATCTAGAAAATGTAATGGCTCTCTGTAACATGAATATATCAATTTAAAAGAATTAATTATCTTAATTCACATGAAGCAAAATCTAAATTTTAACCAAGTGTCAAGGGCATATAACAAATGGACCAGTGAATTGAAGTTTCTGTTGTTTCATCTGAATTCTTTAGTTAATGTTTCATTTGTCCTAGACATTCTGTAACTGCATATATATAGATATACATACAACACACATATAAACACATATATAAATATATATTTATTCACACACCCACACATACTCCAATAAAATTGTTTACTCATTAATTTTATCTTCAATACATGTACCAGGCTTTACTCAGACTATGAATGAGGTAGTATAAAACTTAATAATATTCACATCCACACATACTCATATAAAATTGTTTGCTTATTAATTTTATCTTCAATACATGTAGCAGCAGGCTTTACTCAGAACTATGACTGAAGTAGTATAAAACTTAATAATATTCAGATCTTTATTATTTTAGAAATTATGCCTGCTTCAAATTCATGTTATCTTAGTTGTGTATCATTTATTGACAGCTAACTGCTGCAATTTGCTTACATATGAAAACATACTATTCATATTTCACATTTTATACAAAGTTGAAATTTACTCAAAATGGATAATAGACCTAATGTAAGAGTTAAGTTATAAAGACTATACAAATTTAAGCAGCAAAAATAGGAGAAAATCTTTTAGTTCTTGGGTTAGGCATAGAGTTTTATAAGCAGAATCAAAATAATCCATTAAAAAAACCCAAAATAATACATTGGACTTCCTCAAATTCAAAGCTTTTGCATCTCTAAAGAGATAAGAAACACATAGAAAACAAGCCTCAGAGAGGGAGAAAATGTTTGCAAATAATATATCTGACAATGGATGAAAAATAAGCAAATTAAGAAAATGATATTATTAGTAATTAGGAAAGAACAAATTAAAACAACATAAAAGCACTACACACACACACACACACACACAAAGCACTACACACACACACTATATGGCTAAAGTAAAAAAGACTGATGATAGCAAGAGTTAACAGGGATTTGTAGAAACTGGAACCCTCATACATTGCTGTAAAATGGAACAACCTTGGAAAGCAATTTGGTAAATTCTTGTAAAGTTTAACATACACTTAGATGTCAGCAAGCAATTCTACTCTGAGGCATTTATGCTCAGAAAGAAAGAAAAATGAACTTGTAGTCCAAAATAAAACTAGTACACAAATGCTCATATTAGCTTTTCTTGTTAAGAGTCAAAACCTAAAAATAATCGCGATGTTCATCAATAGGTACATAGATAAACAACATGGGGTATACCTGTATGACTGAATATTATTCAGCAATAAAAGGAATGAACTACTGCTACGTTCAAGAACATGGGTGAATATTAAAAAAAAATTATGCTGAGTGAAAGAAGCCAGCAGAAAAGAATACAGACTGTATGACTATAGTTATATAAAATTTGAGCAAATGGAAATTAACCTATAGGGATGAATATGGAGGAATACATGGATTATAAAGGGGCTTAAGGAAATTTTGGAGCTGATGAAAAGTTTTGTCATCTGAATTGATGATTGTTTCATGAGTATACACATATATCAAAACATCAAGTTATACACTTTAAACAGTATTTTATTGTATAGAAGGATTTTTATCATTTTCAACCTCTTTTTACAGCAAAGTAAACAATGTAGTATAGAATTTATAATGTAGGAATAAAATGTAATGTGTATAGAAATAAAATGTAAGACAAGAACAAAAGGACAGGAGAGCAAAATGGAACTATATTGTTGGCCATATCACACTATTGATGCTAGCAGAATTTATAGCCAACAAATTTTCCTAAGATGAAGTGTCATGGAGTTTGTATTCATAAATAGTAACAATTGTAATTATTTTCTACATTGTTTCTTTAACAAAAAAAAAATTTAATTTACCTATAGAGAGATTGTATTTAGAGTAGGACAAATGGTTGAGCTATATAATATTTAAATAAGCATCCAAAACACAGACTGAGGAAAGGAGGATAAGAGAAAGAGAGGTTATCAATAATTATCAATAATTAATGTGTGATGTGTGTGTCTCTGTGTGTGGTGAGTGTATGTTTGTGTGTAATTACAGTTGATATGTTAAGCATTCATTCTCAGTCCTGAAACTTTTGGGGGAAAATAGCTAACTTTAACTAACATAATTATTTCTGAGTTTATATTAATAAATATAATAATAATACATATAATAACTACTTCTGGTTTATATTCATTTCCAGAAAATATTTTTATTTGCATCTCCATGGCTTAAAGCAATCTATTATGATCTCCATTTTTATTTAATTCACATTAAAAATATAACCACATAATATAGAAATTTACATTTTGACATTTAATGTTAACATAATAAAAATGATGGACTGATGGTGTCTACATCACTTGTATACAATAAAAAAATTATAGAATTATTTGTAATTTGTCTGGAATTATGATCATTATCCCTTTTTCTGGGTGTTCTATGAATGTGTCTATTTGCAAAATAGTTATGTCTTTGTATCTTTATAAAAGCATATGTACTCTGTTATTTCATAACCCCTGAGCATTTGTGACTGATTTTTGTCCATGGATTTTACAAAATCCTAACAATGTAAGATCTAATATTATTGAGCACTAAGAATGCTGCACTCATTATTTCATTTAGTCATTAAAATAACTTGATGAGGAAGAGAACTTGCTCCTTTTGCAAGGGAGAATGCTCATGTTGTGTGTGGATAAGTCATTTCCCCAAAATCCCTTTTCTGATAAATGCATGGATGACTTGAAAGCCTGTGCCTTTATGCATTAAGGTATACTACATCCCTACACTGACATGTTCTTTTATTTTTCTAGCCTTATTGTTCTTTTTTTTCACTTCTAGAACTTAATATTTCTTTTATTTAAAAGAATAGTTTGAACTACAATTGATAAAAACAATTTATTGAATACTATTGCTAGGACAGTAAATTTATTGATCATATATATGCATATATATACATATATAACATATATATAAATACTATATAGATTTCACTTTTATGAAATTATTTATTTGCAGTATAATTAATGTTTTATCAGTAAGTAGAAAAGTGATGGAGGCACTAGTTGGCTAACAATTGAAATATTTGCACCCAATAGTCATAAATTGATTTTTACTTACTCTTTTAAAAATTTAATTTAAATTTAATGTCCATGTCAGCTTACCCCTGGGATTCTGAAAATCCCATAATCATTTGAAATATAATTTCATTGTTCTTCAGGAACCCTTTCAGCAATCCTCATATTACTTTTTGGATTTATGAATTAAGATGAGCTCTATGTCAACTCATATCAAGACATTGCATTTAAGTCCAGTAAACAGAATTGAAGAGAAAATAAGATGGTACTTAAATAGAGCTATTACACATTTGTATATTATCATTTTAATAACTGATAGTATTAATTAAATTGATACAGTTTTATTCTCAGGAAACATAAGAATGCTCAGAGACTCTGTAACGTAACATCTGTCTGGTGTAGTTTTTAATCATTTCTTCCATTTAAGACCTAAATCTTGCTTACATTTGGAAGACTTCATAATGATGTATTTGTTAGGCATAGAGCAAAGTATTCAGATAGAAGTTGCTTGACATTCATTATTCAATATTGAAAGGGATTCTGGAGCTGAGAGGAGCCTAGAAATACAGTTTTAGTAGAAAAAACTATTAATCTTACTGTAGATTTTAGAGTTTTGCCTTGTGATGATTTTTCCCAACTGACAAACTACTTATACCCAGGAGGCTTGATTAGATCTTTAATTAACTCAATCTGGAAGCTCAATGACCTCTAATTAAATTAAAGTTTGTTTCTTCTGGCAGCAAAATAATGAACTTATTCAAATGAGTTTCACAGCTATTCAAAATCAAAACATATTAGAAGCTAATAATGAAGTATGTCAACAGGTATACAACAAACTAGAAAAGAAGCAAGTTCCCCTCTACTTATTAAAATTATGAGGGTTAAACATTTGATTAGTACAAATGAAGCAAACTGTAAACATCCATATGTAGTTAACATGAATAAATGAAATGTATCTTTGCCAAAGCACATCAGGAAATCATAAAAATTGTAATTATTTTTCTGAATGGTTTCCCTCAAAATCGATTTAGTTTGCTATTGCCTGAAACACTTTTATAAGTGCTATTTTTGAATTGCCTACAAAATCAGTATGTCACATTTGAAAATCGACTATGTATAATCATGCTATGTCCTCTTTTAGTAGGATTTAAACATAAATGTATATGTATGAATAAAATGCTGTGTTCTCTGATGGATCTATTACTCAGATCTAATAATATGAAAACCTCTAATAAACCAATATGTAAAATAATATCAGAGAGAAATAATGCCAGCCTCTATCCATTAAATAAAATGTTTTGTCTTATTGCTTGTGACCTTAAATATATTAATTCTTTATTATAAATATTTTTATTTATACTCATGAATTAAGAAATTACTGAGGATAGTGTATTTTTCAAATACTTTAATATTTTCATCTGCTTTATTTGGTTTTTGACTTTAAAAATCACATGTGAATATTTAAGCAAAATATAAAACGAAGAAATATATTTTAAAAGTTTATCTCTTAATGCCACAACCCAGATACATTGTCCTTTTATTTAATATTTTAAATGCTTAGTTTTATTTACAGAAATTTTTCTTTTAGTAAGATTCTTATGAGGGGAGATACACATTTTATATGTACATGAGTGAGTTTGAAAAAAGCATGTCTATACATGTTCTATTATGCAATAAAATATTCCCATCTTTCAGAAATTTATCTAGCTCTTCAATGATTGGTCATGTGTGTAAAAGAATCTACAAAAATTCTTGTATTGGCCCAAGCAGGTCACTTGGACATTTTCATAGCCCTATGCCTTATGATGAGTAACAAGCCCATTGCGCAATTAATCATTAGAATGGTCTATGTCTGTGGCTTGATATACCAACAAATTGTAATATGCTGGCAAAATACAAACGCTAATAACACCAGTTCATGCCATTTTTTTCCCATGTAACTGACTAACCTGAATGAAGTAAATATTTGTTTGAATAGCCAAGGAAATATGGATTTAACACTTAGAAGAGTAAAATACAGCATCTTGAGGCCACATGTCCATATATAATTCATTAATTTGGTGCCAGATTTATATCTTGTATATGTTTATCTCATTTAAGTTTATCACCACTAGTTATTTTCACTATTCAGAAATACTGTGAAATTTTGTTCAATACTTTTTCATTCTAAAAATCCAATCATCAAAAAGATAAAAGGGCCTTAACTTCTCTCATATCCCTTGGCATCTCCCCATTCATATTGGAACTGCTTTAATTTTGGCCCCCATCATTTCTCACATGGACAAAGATCTGCTTCTAGTCTAACTCATTTCTATTCAGACCTCTCCAGTTCTTCGAGAGTGATCATTATAAAGCATAAATTCAGTTATATCATTTTTAGAAAGAAATCTTTCAATAAATTCCCATCATAAAATACAATCTTCTCAGCATGGCCTATATAATCTGTCCACCACCAGTCTCTCCACCATTATTTCTTGCATCTCTCCTATGGTCTCAGCATTTGAATGATGTATCATTACCTCAAATGCAGGTGTCTCTATAAAGTCTTTCTACTTGTAGTTTATTTTTGCATTTGCTATTTCTGTAGAAATTATCTTCAGTCCCACTACCTCTAGAATAGTCCTGAGTAATGATATAGGAAGAGTTTATATGAATTAGTTAAGTCTGACGTCAAAAAAAGAATAATGTGTTTAAAATAGAAGACATTTTAGGAACATCATAGAACCTGTAAGAGTTTTTAGATCCATGACCCCCACCAAAACATATATACAAGTTGTACCTATTATTCATAGATCATGAGGTTTTAAAATGTACTATTTTACACTTTACAGTTCATAAATGAACTTGTGAATTCACATGGTATGGTTTTTATTATTGAAATAGGTATTTCAGGTTACAATATAATTCAATTTTTTTTACATGTTATTACAAAACAGTTAAAAGATAGTCAAGACATGGCAGCTTACTCTTCACTTTCTACATTTATCTATTATGTTTTTTCTGATTACATGTTTATGTCCCTAACTTTTTTTTTGATATTGTAATTTATTTTTTTTTAATTGGAGTAAAATTGCTTTACAATATTGTGTGAGTTTCTGCTGTACATTGAAGTGAATCAGCTATGTATATACATATATCCCCTCCCTCTGGGTCCTCCCTCCCACCTCCCCTGACCCCACCCATATGACCCTTGAATCTTATAAATGTTTTCTTTGGAAAACAAGATTATGCAAACAGACATATGTTATAATTCACAGTTAAAAGCACTGAAGCTTAACCACTATATGCGCTTCCATATGATTTAGAAAGTAGACTTCTCTTTATTACTTTCCTTCTCATGCAGTCTTTAAAGAACTTTGACAAGGAGAATTCCATATCTGTTTCATAAAAAGGGCACAGATATTTGTCAACCCAGGAACAGGCATTAGCGTTAGAATATGCTTTAATGCAAGCTATAAGACCTAGGACAAATGAACTTTTCTAAGTTACCGTGTTCTCACCTATAAAATGTAGAAAGTTAATAATACCTACTCATTTTGAGGAAACAAAGCCCAAGCCAAGCAGTGCAATAGAAAGTTTAATGTGGGGAACTACTTTTTAAGTGTTGGAAATGGGTAAAAAGACATAATGTGACAGTGAGGCAACACTTTGATCAGCCATAGCAAGAAGCCAATGCCCTAAGTAGAGCTGTGGGGTAGAAGAGAAGGTGAAGGTCCCCTGTCTCTACATCTTGTCATTGTCAACACTTGATATCTTTTGTCTTTTTAATATTCACTCTAACAGATGTGATATCTCCCTGTGGTATTAACTTGCATTTCCCTGATGATTAGTGATGTTGAGCATTTTTTCATGTACCCATTAGCCATTTGTATTTCTTCTTTGGAAGAATGTCTATTCTGTTCCTTTGACCATTTTTAATTGAATTATAGCTAGCAACACTGTATTACATACTTGAAACTTGCTAAGAGACTAGACCTTAAATGTTTCATCACAAAAAGAAAAAAGAGAGAAGGTGAGGAACAGAGCCCAGGAGTCAGAAGCTGTTTGTTAAGAGCTCGAACTCTGGAGAGGATGTCACTGCCAGAACCAGTGCCTGCAGCAGAAAGAAGGGGGAGAGAAACCCAATCTCTTCACCTCCTGCACTCCAATTTCCTGCAAGTGCTCTCAGAGGCAAAACTTCTCCAGAAGCCATTTGGTGAGTGCTGGGAAAATATGCTTTAGAGTTGTATCCTCTGTAATACAGATTACAACAAGGGAACATGTAGGCAATGGATTTGAGCAGAAAAACAGACACACGACGAGCACAGTAGGATGTTCAAAATTTCATGCAACCATTTTCTTAGTGACAGGCATTCACTTTCCTTTTGCCACTCTGAACAAAGCTAGATTAAATGTTTCCATTTATGTGATTTTTCTTTCAATTCTATGTTAATGTTTCAGAGATGAGGACTTTGGGGATCATAGGATATATTTCCTTTTCAAAATTTAATAGGTATAGATTTTCAAGCATCTGTCATAATTTACTTTTACTTGAGCAATGCCAACAATATTATATATCACTTTAAAAATATTTTTCAAAATATTTAAAGTAGTATTAAATTAATGCTATGGGTTGCATTTTATCTGAACTTCTCAGAAAGTTAAATATGTTTTCATAAGTTTTATGACCATTTAAAAGTTAATCTGCTAAGAACTGTTCATTTTTCTTTTGGCTTCTGGTCTTTGTATCATCAGTGTATAAGGACTCAATTAACCCTTTATCCCTTATATGTATATTATTATTTTCCCAACATTTCTTGCCTTTTTAGATTATTTTGACCATATCCAAATAATAACTGTATTATTAAATACATTAATTGTTTTATACTCTGGGGCTTTTGTCTAGAAATGTTTACCCATTTTTTAATTTAATATTTTAAATATTTTCTTAGGATTTTTACTATTTAGAGTTAATTTTCAAGATTATTTTTGTATAGTAAGAAGAATAGTGAGTTTACAATTATTTTTAAAGGTTTTTAGAGTTTTGTCAGTTATTTTTAATATAACCTTTATTTCCCTCTAAATTAAAATATCACCTATCTCATACATTATATGTTCAAATACCTAGGCATTTATTCTTAGGTATCCTCTACTGTTTTGATTATCTATTTGTCTATACATCTGTTAATCTCATTGTTTTAAAAGGTTTATGTAGGCATGAGTAACATAGCATAACATTCAATGATTCTTCTATTATATATGGTGTCGTGAAACCCTCAACACAATATATATTAGAATATTTGCATCTGCCCAAAATGAATTCGTATTTCCTTTTGCAATCAATCCCTGTTCCTAGCACCAGTCACAAGCTTGCTATCTCTATAAAATTGACTTTTCAGGATATATCATATATATGGAATTATACAATGTGTAGTTTTTGTGTCTAGAATCTTTCACTTAGCACAATGTTTTTGAGATTCATCCATTTTGCAGCTTCTTTCAGTAGTTTAAACAATTTTAACATTGCCGAATGGTATCACATTTTACGTATATACCATCTTTTATTTATCCATTCACCACTAAATAGACATTTGGATTGTTTTAAAATATTAGCTATTATGAATATCACATTAGTTAAATTAGTGTACAACTCTTTGTGTGCACATGAGTTTTGATTTCTCATAGGTAGACTCCTAGGAGTGGAACAGCTGGATCTTAGGGTAAGTTTATATTTACCTTTTTAAGAAACTGCCAAAATATTTTCCAGAGCTGGTGTCATTTTACATTTCCTCCAGTACTGCAGGAGGGTTCCAGTTTCTTCACATCCTGGCCAATACTAGTTATTATCTGTCTTTTTAATACTGCCATTCTACAGAGTGAAGTAGTGTCTCATTACGGTTTTAAGTTGTAATTATCTAATTACTAAAAACGCTAAGCTTCTTTCCATGTGCTTATTAGTCATTCAAATTTATTTGGTGAAATGTTAATTCAAATATCTCGCAAGTTTTTATTTGATCTTTTTTTAATGATTTGAGTTGGATATATTCTTTAAATGCTTTAGATACAGTCCTTTAACAGATACAATTTTCAGTTAACAGATATGATTTTCAGGTCAGTGACTTGTCTTCTCGTTCTTCTAATTGTGTCTATTAAGGCATATACTTTTTAAATTTAGATGAAAAACAATTGATCAAAATTCCTTTTATGAGTTAAGAACTATTTGTTTAACCCAAGTTACAAAGATTTCTTCCTATGATTTATTCTAGAATTTCTAAAGTTATAGCTTTTACATTTAGGTATATGATCCATTTTTAGTTAATATTTATGTATGATGTGAGGTAAAGGTCTAAATTATATTTTATTTATGTATTTACTTATTTACATATATGATGTCCAATTGACCCACAAAACTCTACCACTTGTGAAATAACTATCTTTCCCACATTGAATTGCCTCAGCAACTGTGTCAAAAGTCAGTTGGCCATCATTTTGGTTTTAGGATCAGATTGTAGATTTCTGCAAAAAATAACTCTGCTGAAACTTTAATAGGGATTGTGTAGACTCTATCAATTTGAGGAAAATTTCATCTTAACAATATTAAGTATCCCAATTTTTGAATATGTAATGTCTCTCTATTTATTTAGATTAGAGGTTGGCAAGCTATGGCTTACTATCAATTTTGTTATGTGTTTTTGCATATTTAATGCTTAAAATGATTACTTACATACTTTTATAATAACCTTGATTTTGCTTCTTGGCTGGAAAAGTCTTCAGTTTGTTTATTTTCTCAGGACTTTAAGAAAATATTTGCTTAAAGTGGATTTAGATCTTCCTTAATTTCTTTCATAAATGCTTTGGCGGTTACTCTTTAGAAGACTTGCTCACATTTGTTAAAGTTTTCTTAAGTATCTTATTTTTGGATGCTATTGTGCACTGAAAAGGTTTTTTTAATAGATTTTTTATTGTGTAAGCAGCTTTTGGCAGGAAAGAGCTCTTTTCAGGAGGCTCCTTTTGTCTTGCCACTAACCTTAAATCAGGCACCACCATGCTCTACTCATCTCCAGCCCAAGCACACCTTTCCAAGCTTTTGATCATATAATATGTTGCCCAACCTGTTGGTTCTTTCTGTAGCTCAAAGGAGGAGAAATGATGAATAAGTAATTAACTGATGACCAGATCTCTTCCTAGCTTCCCCTTCAGTAATCTCATGAACAAACCACGTGAACAAGACAGTATCTAAGGAAAGATCACAAGAAGTCAACAAGCCAGCAACGCAGTGGGGGATGCAACAACTCTGATCCTCTATCTCAGTGATTAACTGAGATTACTTCTCTTTTTCCCTTTAAAAACTTTCTTGGCTGAGCAGAATCTTTGAAGATGATTTTTGGGGGACACCAAGTCCACCATCTTCCCAGATCACTGGTATTCTGATTAAAAGGAACTTTCTTTTCTACCAGCATTTGCCTCTCCCTCGGGTATTGATATGAGTGGCAAGTAGCCGGACCTCAGCTTGGTAACAATTGTTCAGTGCTAGTGTATAGTAATGCAATTGGTCTTGTATACTGATTTTGTATCCTGAAGCTTTGGTGAATTTTTTTCTTAGTTTTAGTCGGTTTATTTATATATTTATTTTTCGTGTGTGTGGGGTTGATTCCTTAGTATATTCTACATGCAGGATGAGGTTGTCCGTAAACAAGAAGTTTATTTCTTCCTTTCTAATATGGATGTTTTAAAATTCTTTTTTTCTTTGCTTTGCTTTTTGTTTGTTTCGTTTAATTGCACTTAGTGGAACATTCAGTACAACGTTGAACTGAGTGGAGAGAGAAAATATCTTTACCATGTTTTCTATTTTAGCAGAAAGCATTTAATCTTTGATCAGTTAGTATGGTATTATCTGTAGGCTTTACATAGGTGGTCATTATTAGCTATCTTGAACTTATTTATACTTATTTATTTGAAGTCTTTGTCTGCTAATTCTAATATTAGGGCTTCTTTCAAATAGTTTCTGTAAACTATCGATACTTCTTTCTTCCATATGTCACCCTGTATTTCTTCTTTGAATTATATTATTTTGTTCAAAATTGGACATTTTAGATAATATCTTATAGCAACTATGGATTCAGATATCCTCTGGGATGGTGGTGGTGGTTGTTTGTGTGCTTGTGTTTTGTTGTAGTGATTTCCCTCATTTAATTCTGTAATGTCTGTCTCCAGCATAGCTTGTAGTGAGCCAATGACTGACCAGAGTTTGTGTTCAAACACTGTGAGCCAGTAAGGTTTCCATCCACTTCTCACCCAAAGATGCCCATGTTCTAATCCCTCAGAATCTGCTAATATGTTAACTTACATGGTAAAGAGAACTTTGCAGATGTGATCAAGTTAAGGATCTTGAAATGGAGAGATTATCCTGGATTGTCCAGGTGGGTCCAGTGTCATCACATAGATCCTTAGAAGAGGGAGGCAGGAGGATCAGAGTCAAAGAGAAGAAGACAGGGCTTCCCTGGTGGTGCAGTTGTTGAGAATCTGCTTGCTAATGCAGGGGACACAGGTTCGAGCCCTGGTCTGGGAAGATTCCACATGCCACGGAGCAACTAGGCCCGTGAGCCACAACTACTGAGCCTGCGCATCTGGAGCCTGTGCTCCGCAATGAGAGGCCGCGATAGAGAGAGGCCCGGGCACCGCAATGAAGAGTGGCCCCCGCTTGCCACAACTAGAGAAAGCCCTCGCACAGAAATGAAGACCCAACACAGCCAAAAATAAATTTAAAAAAAAAAAAAGAAGAGAAGAAGACAATGTGACAGGAGAAACAGATTGGGGTGATACCACCCCAAGCCAAGGAATGCCCAGAACATTTACAGCCGGAAGACCTAACGAATGAATTTTCTGCGGAGCTTCTGAAAGGAACTAACCTAGTAACACCATGGCATTAGCCTAAGAGACAGATTTTGGACTTATGACCTTCAGAACCAATAAGACAATATATTATTGTTATTTAAAGACCTGTGTTTGTGGTAATTTGTTACAGCAGAAACCGGAAACCAATACTGACCATTTCTGTTCTCTCCTGTCCTTGGATGTACTTTGGAACATGTGCGCAGCTTCTCAGATCACTAGAGATATGTGGCAGTTATCAAGGTCAACTATAGCTACCATATTCCCTGGATATTATCAAATGGTAATTACAGATATTTAATAGTATGTTTTAATTTTCAGTAATGTAAATTCAACATATTACTCATATGTGTTATTAAGCATTGACTTTGACAGACATATATTTATCTACATGATTTTTAGATAAATTATTTTCTGACTATTATGATGTATATATGGGCATATTTTGGTCACAGTAATTGTCCTAGTAATTGTCAGTTATATAACAGAATACCATAAACTGTGGGGCTTATAACAACAACAACAACAACAACAACAAAAAAAAATATATATATATATATTTTAATCATAGTTCTGTAGGCTGGGAAGTCCAAGACGCAGATTCAGTGTTTGGTGAGAACCTACTTTTAGTTCATAGATGACTGTCTTTTCACTGTACTCTCACATGGTAGAGTGGGCAGGGAGCTTTCTTGGATCTCTTTTATAAGGGTACTGATCCCATTTATGAGGGCTCTACTCTCATGACCTAATCACTTCCCAAAGGGCCACTTCTAAATTCCATCCTTTTGGGGATTGGGCTTCAATATATCAGTTTTAGGAGGTTTCAGTTTATAGCAGTAATGCTTCAAAATGGCACTATATGCCCATGTAGTCAAAACCTAAAGCAGTTCCAATACATTAAAATCAATAAAATCACTTGTCTTTGAAAGTACCAAATAATTCAGCAAACAATCATTCTACTGACTTTGTTTTCAACCAATATAATTTAAATGATTTTCCTGTATATAGATTTATTAATGATATGGTCAGTAGATATGCCATCTAGAGAACTAAAAATCAAAAAGAATGATACTTTAAAAAAGCCTATGTGGATATAAATATATATTGACCATTGTAGAAGAAATTGTACTTTTAACTCTTCAAATGGGTTACAGTTTGTTAATGAATAGACAGTTAGGAAAAGCTCTTAGTAAAAGCAAATTAGACTAAATTTTAGTAACTAAGACTCTTTGAGAGCTTTAGAGAAAGGTTTTATCTTTAACACATACTTGACATATAAGGAGAGAAAACATTTAGTAGTCAAACTGTGAGATTAAGGGAGATAAGAGTAAAACATAACATGAAGAGACACATTTTTGTCATTCAATTTTACTATAAAAATAGTAGACTTGGGCCCTTTTCTTCTGTACTTTTACCCTTTATCTACATGAAATTATTTAACCCCATGGTTTTAAGAAACATCCGTGTAATACTGGCTCCCAAATTAATTTCCATCCCACTCTTCTTGAGGTTCAAATCAAACTGTCTAGGTCTTTCATGTATAGATGCCCACGGTAAGAGCCTCTGATGAGACCAACTGGAAAAAATCTGCTAATCCAGTCTGCACCATCCAGACTGCCACAACTGCTGCCTGGGCCAAACATCACACTGGGCATAGAAAAACATATACCATTATATCCTGGGCACAAAGTAAAGGACTCCATGTTTCGATGCAAAGTCTACAACTGAATGCCAGATTGGGACTACTGCCAAAATTTAACCTGTTTGTCTCATGATGGATAAACCCACATTACATGTGGCACTGCCCCCAACCTCTTCTAGAAGATAAACTGTGGTAGGCCTTTGTTCCCTCTCAGGGCTTTTTGTTTGTTTGTTTGTTTCTGCGGTATGCGGGCCTCTCACTGTTGTGGCCTCTCCGGTTGCGGAGCACAGGCTCCGGACGCGCAGGCTCAGCGGCCATGGCTCACAGGCCCAGCCGCTCCGCCGCATGTGGGATCTTCCTGGAGCAGGGCACGAACCCGTGTCCCCTGCATCGGCAGGCGGACTCTCAACCACTGCGCCACCAGGGAAGCCCGCTCTCAGGGCTGTTAATGGTGCCTCACCTCTGCTGACTTTTTTTCATGTTATGATGTTGCTAATCCAAACCAATTGGCCAACTTCTGTCACAAACATATGACCACTAAAACTAATCTCTGTCATCTGTTTGTTTTCCCAGACCATTTGCAGCCTGACATGGTATGCCTATTATCGCAAAAGCCACTCAGCAATGGGCCACAGCCAAGATATAATATGAACCCACCACAATCCCTACTATCCACAAGCACTTGGTATCTTTGAGAGTTTGATCTCCTCAAAAATCAACTCGAAAGAACTTCTAGCCTTTCTACCCTCACCTCTTTCTCTTCCACACACCTCACTAATGACATTTTTATTTCAATTAATGTGGCTGTCCCAGAAAGCAATCATCTCCTTTCAGCTGCTTCTCAGGTAATGATCAGAATGAAAGAGATAGGGGATAATACACTTTGAAAATTCAGGGTGTTATGCTAGCCATTGCTGGGCATAATGCACTTTTCTTTCCCCCAACTTAAACCCATGGCCACACTGCTGGGCCAAAAGGAAGCACAGAGGATTTAAATTTCATTCTGGATACATTTTCTAAAATGCAGTTATAATATGCAGTTATAACTGCATATTAATATAACTGCATACTAATGCAGTTATAATAACTTTGCACTTGCCTCATCTACCTGAAAAGTCTGGGTGTAAATAGGTGATTGAAATTACAGGTAATGCATGAGAAACACAGATTTTGTGGTGGTGAATGGTGTAAAAGAAAATAAAAATCGAACGTGGTAAAGAAATAATTTCCCTGTTGAAAATGAGATCAACCTTCTTTTCTTAGGGACTTTTTTAGAAAATATGTGAATTGTAAGTTATTTCTCTGTCTCTTTGCAATGTATGTAAACCTTTTTAAAAGCTAAGTCAGGCTCTTGCCAGCTTTAAGGCTCAGAAAGTCTTTTCTCAAGGGCCTATTCACCATCTCTTTCAAATGCAATCATTAAAGAAGCTAGACTCCCTATCTTCCAGTTTCTGTGGGAGGATAGGAGCCTAACTTCTTCAGGTGCCTGCCTCCAAGATGCAAAACTATCTCCTATCACAAAGATACCAAAAGTTTATTTTTCCTTTGGATAAAGTCAATTAGCTAACATAGACGGTCACCCCAATTACCAAGTAAAGTTAAGATGAGCTGTGTGTGATAAATGGTGCTGTTGAATCCTCTTACATATGCATTCTCAAGATCAACAATAACTAGTTCGAGTAGTAGGACTTGTATCTGCTTGGTATACAAAATGGTGGGATTTATTTGTCTCTGAAAATTTTTAGCAGATTGCCTGTGATGTGCATCACATTCTGGTTTAATGCTTATTCAAAAATAAAACTATTTCTTTCTCTTCTACCTTTGTAAAGACATTTTCTGTTTGGGAAGGAGATTTTAATTTTTATTATATTTTCCAAACAATGGAGATAAAAATTCTGGCAACTAGGGAGGAAAGAACATGCTATGCCCCAGGTGGTAAGGGAGTGAGAGAGTGACATTCATAATCTCTTTTGGAATGGCTGCTGAAGCCTTTCTTACAAAGGAAAACAATGATGTCTCTTTCTCAAACCATTATAAGCATCTTAAATTTAATGGAGTGCTGGTCTGTCATTCTTTCCAGATGGCTTTAACAATGATTCAATCACTATTCCTCTTAACTTTACCAAGAAGTATATTGAAAATAGCAGCAAATAGTGTCAAATTCTGCACCTCTAACACAAAGTACTTGTCAATAGCACCAGGTGCCTTCTCTATCCCCACTTACTGTTTCTCAATCACTTTGTAGGGTGGACAAATGCCCTTTGGCTGGTGGCATGGGCAAATAGAACAGATTTGACTGATTTCAGTCAGGTAGTTCTAAACACAAGAACCAAGCTCAATAGTCTGACGTAAATTGAGAATCCTAAGTCTCACCATCTCGCTCGGAGGCCACACTGGATACATTGGCATAACATGCCTTCCAACAGACATAGCTCTCATTGTGGGTCCTTGTGAGTTATACATAACAATATCTTTCCAATGGCACTGTGTATGTACATGGGACTTTACATTATGTGTTGAAGCCAGGCGTTAACTTCTCTTCAAAACATTGGGCCTTAAACACTATGTGTGGTCATAAGAGACCTTAACTGTTTAAGAAATCCAATGAATCGTGTAATACTAACATGGTTATGGCATTAACTCTAAAATTAGGCCACCCTTCTGTACCTGGATTAACATCTCAGGTCCAAGGGAAGAGTCAATAGAGAAACTTAAGGTTAAAGTTATCTGGCTTTCTAAGCTAAATCCTGATGTTTTATGGGATTTGTTCAGCTGGTTGGATCTGGGACGCTGGGTTGCACTGCCGTGGTCAAAAGTGCAAGTTGGTTTCATCCTTAGCCACTTGAAGCCAGGTTGAGAGTAGCTTTAATTAAATGTTGTTGGTCAGATTATCAAAGTGTCTGAGGGAGAAGTACACTCATAGGAAAATTTGTCAGAAACCAAGACGGCACAGAAGTGAGGGTAGATATTATCGGGAAAATCCCCCAGGGATCTCTGGAATGTCTGTACATCTTGCAAACAAAGGCACTCCTGCTCTTTTGTTCTGGATTATCTTTCAAATATAGTTACAAAGGGCAGATTTGTTTACTATCTAGTATAGTAAATATAAGTCTCCTTCTGGGAAAATGGTCAGGCAAATTTGTTGCAGCACATTATGAACATTTGGGTTCATTAAGCCCAGGGTTCCTCAACTGTGATGTAAGTCCACTGCACATATATATAGCATCTACCTGGGCTCCTCTGCATCACCTCACGTAGGACTTGGTGGTAAGGAGACCCAACAGGAACATGACACTCATATTACTTGCTATGCCATGAGTAATACAGTTCTTGTCTCCAATCTAAGAGTCTCCTGTATTCTTCCAGCATTCATCAAACTGTTGCAAGTTTACCTTCTTTAGACTGAAGTAGGGCGAGATCTGAAACCCTTCACAATTCCCACCAACTCTCCCATGGTAAGCTTAGAAATCCCAATAAATGTTCTACAGAGGAAGATTTTAAATGCTATATTGAAAATATTATATTTCATTACTTAGGCAGGAAAGCATCGCTGCCTATTTCTAATATGGGAACTAATCAACTTCGAGTTGTGCTTTCAGAAGATTCATGTACTAATGGTAACTAGAAGGATATGGGAAAAAAATGAGACTTGGGCTTCCCTGGTGGCACAGTGGTTGGGAGACCGCCTGCCGATGCAGGGGACACGGGTTCGTGCTCCAGTCCAGGAAGATCCGGCATGCCACGGAGCGGCTGGACCCGTGAGCCATGGCCGCTGAGCCTGCGCATCCAGAGCCTGTGCTCCGCAGCGGGGGAGGCCACAACAATGAGAGGCCTGTATACCGCAAAAAAAAAAAAAAAAAAAAAAGAGACTTGCCTCATGGATAACTGTTAGAAGACATTTGCTGTAATCCAGGATAGAGTTAACAGTGGTCAGTATAAACCATAGTCCTAAACAGAAGGAGCTCCTCTTCCATTTTACTTTACCTTTTGTTATATAAAACATGATTTAATGAGATGAGTAATTGATACTGAAATGATGTGTTTGTGGGTTCGTTCATACTTAGTTCAAATTCCTAATAAAACATGATGGCTCTTTACATACATTAGAATGATTGATATAGCTGATTCAATTAGCTGAAGCATTTCATTACAAAATGTAAATGTAAATATATCATTTTCAAAAGTTAGATTTGCATCTGTTGTTTTGAATATTTTACACTCCTTGGAATAAGTTCATGCTATCAGATAAACAGTAAATGTTCTGAATTCAGTTGACTGTTATCTTTATTAAATCCAACTATGACTAAATAGTCAAAGATACAACCCACTATACCCCCCCCAATAAATCATTACAATTAGTCACAGATAAAACTCACATGCTCTAATATCTTTGAGTAGTCACCTAGTTTCAACTTATTGGTAAAGGGAGTAAAATAAAAGGTGTTTTGTGGAAGAAAAACTGAATATATCAAAAATAGATGAAATACAACTATGATTAAAGAGTAATAAACTTTAGCAGTAGGAGTCATAATAATATCTATGGAATCAGTAATTTATTTCTTATGTGTTTTCACTACATGAAACACATATTGTACATCAGTAAAAATACATCAAAAAAACCTGATGTGGTTATATTGTATTTTTAAATCTGTTTTACTAGGTTTTTGGAGAAAGAGTTCAATTGAGTCATGATAAACTTTTTTTGCTCCTCAACGTTTCTCTATTTTTTTTTTCATTATAAGGAACGATGCTTCCTTACTCCCTAATATACAGTATTGGATAGTATGCTTCATATTTATGAAAAAAATCAGTAAACTAGGAATAGGGGGAAACAATCTCAACCTGATAAATAGTACAAAAAACCTAGAGTTAGCACCATACTCAGTGTTGAGAAACTCAGACGTTTCCCACTAAGATCAGGTAAAAAGTAAGGATGTTTACTTTCCCTCTTCCTTTTCAACAATAAGCTGAAAGTCCTTTCTAATGCAATAAGGCAAGAAAATAAAGTTATAGAGATTGGGAAGAAAGGATAGAACTGTCTTTGTCTACAAATGGCATAATTATGTACACAGAAAATCTGAAAAAACTGACAGAAAAACTCCTGGAACTAATATTCAATTATAACGAGGTTGCAGGATACAAGATTAATATACAGAAGTCCATATCTCTTGCACCCATGGCTGCCAGCTTTCCTGCACATTTGGTGCCACCAGGGCTCCCATGATCCAACCAGTCATACCATCTCTGTGCCCTCTCCTCTACAGGGCAGACCCAAGAGCCCCAAGACAGCCTCAGGACCAGACTCCTGTGTGTGGACCACACACAGAGGTGGGGATAAAACCAAAGCTGAACCCCACAGGGATGGGGCGACTAAGGAAGAAGATCAAAAATCTTTCCATCAGCTGTACAAGCTACAGATTAAATCCCCGCGATCAGCTAGGTAGACACTGTGTCTATGGAATATCTGAGTCGACAATGAATGTTCCTACATTCATTGCTAGAAATGAAAACAGTCTAGCTCTGGCAGCTGTGGAATTTGGGGGCAAGCACACGCAGGAATTGGGTCAGATCAGAGTCTGAGGGGTTCCCACAGGGCCCACAGCAGGTCCAGAGACCAGCCCAGATGCAGAGGAGAGCCTCTTGGGGAGGTGTAGGTGGGTTGTGGCTTATGGTATGTGCAAGGACACATATAGGGGAGTCCGCAGAGAAACATAATTATTACTATTAATTTTATTATGTTTTGATTCATTCTGTTGTTGGTTCTGCCTTTTGTTCCTTGTCTTGCCTTTTTTCTTTCTTTTTTGTTTGTTGTTTTAGTATTTTTTCAATTTAGTTTTGTGGGATCTCCATATTTTAAAACATATTTTTAATTTTTTTGATATATTACTATTTTTATTTTCCTTCTCTGTTGTTGTGTTCTTTTCCTTTATTTTTTTCTACTTCTTTTTCTTTAATATATATACCTTTTTGTATTTCCATTTCTACTTTGCTTTTCTGTTGTCCTGTGCTTTTTCCCTTTTTATTTTATTATTGATTTTAATCAGTTTTAATTGGTCTGTTCTGTTTTCTTGCTTCATTCTGCAGTTGGCACACTACTTTGGTTTGGTTTTTAGGTTATGTACTTTTGTTAGTTTCAATCCTAATTGTTTGATTTTGTTTTGGGGTTCTTATGTTGTCTGGTTGTTCTCTTGCTTTTTGTTTTATTTGGTTCTGTTTTTGTTTCTTTTTTGTGTGTGCGTGTTTCCTTGTTTCTATTTTTGTTTGTTTGATTTTACTTTTTACCATTTGCCTGGTGTTTTGTTAGATTTTTTTTTTTTAATCTCCTTTATTGCTGGGATGAGCGACTCGCGGGGGTCTCAGATCCTCAACTGGAAGTTGGGCCTGAGGCTCTGGGGTGGGAGCACCAAGTCCAGGATGCTGGACCACTAGAGAATTCCTGGCCCCAGGGAAGATTAAATGCTGAGAGCTCTCACAGAGGCCTCTATCTGAATCCAAGACCTAGCTCCACCCAACTGCCAGCAGATCCCAGCACTGGACACCTCACACCAAACAACAAACAAGACAGGAACACAAAACCACCCATCAGCACACAGACTACCCAAAGTCACACTAAGCTCACAGACACCCCAAGACACACCACCGGACATGGCCCTGCTCATTAGCGGGAAAAGACTCAGCTGCACCCACCAGAAATCAGGCATCAGTCCCTCCCATCAGGAAGCCTACACAAGACACTGGACCAACCCCACCACCAGGACAGAGAAAAGAAGCAAAAGGAATTATGACCCTGAAGCCTGAGGAAAGGAGACCTCAAATACTGTAAATTAGACAAAATGAGAAGACAGAGAAATATCTTGCAAGCAAAGGCGCAAGATAAAAACCCACAAGATCAAATAAGAGGAAATAGGTAAACTACCTGAAAAAGAATTCAGAGTAATGATAGTAAAGATGATCCAAAATCTTGGAAATAGAATAGAGAAAATAAAACAAATGTTTAATAAGGACCTAGAAGAACTAAAGAGCAAACAAACAGTAATGAACAAAACAATAACTGAAATTAAGAACACTCTAGAAGGAATCAACAGCAGAATAACTGAGGCAGAAGAACGGATAAGTGAGCAGGAAGACAGAATGGTGGAAATAACTGCTACAGAGCAGAGTAAAGAAAAAAAGAATGAAAAGAATTGAGCACAGTCTCAGAGCCCTCTGGGACAACACTGAGTGCACCAACATTCAAATTATAGGAGTCCCAGAAGAAGAAGAATATTAGAGTTGAAAACTTCCCCAACATGGGAAAGGAAATAGTCAAGTCCAGGAAGCACAGAGTCCCATACAGGATAAACCCAAGGAGAAATATGCCGAGATACATACTAATCAAACTAACAAAAATTAAACACAAATAAAAAAATTAAAAGCAGCAAGGGAAAAGCAACAAACAACACACAAGGGAGTCCCCATAAGGTTATGAGCCGACCTTTCAACAGAAACTCTACAGGCCAGAAGGGAGTGGTAGGACATATTTAAAGTGATGAAAGGGGAAAAACTACAACCAAGTTTACTCTACCCAGGAAGGATTTCATTCAGATTCAACGGAGAAATCAAAAGCTTTACAGACAAGCAAAAGTTAAGAGAATTCAGCACCACAAAACCAGCTTTACAGCAAATGCTAAAGGAACCTCGCTAGGCAGGAAACAAAAGAGAAGGAAAAGACATACAAAAACAAACCCAAAACAATTAAGAAAATGGGAATAGGAGCATACATATCAACAATTACCATAAATGTAAATGGATTAAATGCCCCCACCAAAAGGCACAGTCTGGCTGAATGGATACAAAAACAATACCCATATGTATCCTGTCTACAAGAGACCCACTTCAGATCCAGGGACACACACAGACAAAGTGAAGGGATGGAAAAAGATATGCCATGCAAATGGAAATCAAAAGAAAGCTGGAGTAGTAATATGCAAATCAGACAAAACAGACTTTAAAATAAAGACTATTACAAGAGACAAAGAAGGACACTACATAATAACCAAGGGATCAATCCAAAAGAAAATATAACAACTGTAAATATCTATGCACCCAACATAGGAGCACCAAAATATATAAGGCAAATGCTAACAGCCATAAAAGGGGAAATCGATAATAACACAATAATAGTAGGGGACTTTAACACCCCACTTATACCAATGGACAGATCATCCAAACAGAAAATAAATAAGGAAGTACAAGCTTTAAATGACACATTAGAACTGATGGACTTAACTGATATTTATAGGACATTCCATCCAATAACAACAGAATACACTTTCTTCTCAAGTGCACACAGAACATTCTCCAGATCACATCTTGGGTCATGAATCAAGCCTCAATAAATTGAAGAAAATTGAAATCGTATCAAGCATCTTTTCTGACCACAATGCTATGAGATTAGGTATCAATTACAGGAAAAGAACTGTAAAAAATACAAACACATGGAGGCTAAACAATATGCTACTAAACAACCAAGAGATCACTGAAGAAATCAAAAAATATCTAGAAATAAATAACAATGAAAACATGATGACCCAAAACCTATACGTGCAGCAAAAGCAGTTCTGAGAGGGAAGTTTATAGCAATACAATCCTACCTCAAGAAACAAGAAACATCTCAAATAAACAACCTAACTTCATACCTAAAGCAATTAGACAAATAAGAACAAAAAAAACCCTAAAGTTAGCAGAAGGAAATAAATCATAAATATCAGATCAGAACTAAATGAAAAAGAAATGAAGGAAACAATAGCAAATATCAAAACTAAAAGCTGGTTCTTTGAGAATAGAAACAAAATTGATAAACCATTAGCCAGATTCAAGAGAAAAAAAAAAAGAAGACTCAAATCAACAAAATTAGAAATGAAAAAGGAGAAGTAACAACTGACATTGCAGAAATACAAAGGATCATGAGAGACAACTACAAGCAACTATATGCCAATAAAATGGAAAATCTGGAAGAAATGGAGAAATTCTTAGAAAAATACAACCTTCCAAGACTGAACCAGGAAGAAATAGAAAATATGAACACACCAATCACAAGAACTGAAATTAAACGTGTGATTAAAAATCCTCCAAAAAACAAAAGCCCAGGGCCAGATGGCTTAACAGGCGAATTCTATCAAATATTTAGAGAAGAGCTAACATCTATCATTCTCAAACTCTTCCAAAATATAGCAGAGCAAGGAACACTCCCAAACCCATTCTGAGTCAACCATCACCCTGATACCAAAACCAGACGAAGTTGTCACAAAAAAAGAAAATTACAGGCCAATATCACTGATGAACATGGATGCAAAAATCTGCAACAAAGTACTAGCAAAAAGAATCCAACAGCACATTAAAAGGATCGTACACCACAATCACATGGGGTTTATCCATGGAATGCAAGGATTCTTCAGTATATGCAAATCAATCAGTGTGATACACCATATTAACAAATTGAAGGATAAAAACCATATGATAATCTCAATAGATGTAGAAAAAGCTTTTGACAAAATTCAACACCGATTTATGATAAAAACTCTCCAGAAAGTGGGCATAGAGGGAACCTACCTCAACATAATAAAAGCCATATATGACAAATCCACAGCCAACATTGTTCTCAAGGGTGAAAAACTGAAACCATTTCCTCTAAGATCAGGAAGAAGACAAGGTTGTCCACTTTCACCACTGTTATTCAACATAGTTTTGGAAGTTTCATACATGGCAATCAGAGAAGAAAAAGACATAAAAGGAACCCAAACTGGAAAAGAAGAAGTAAAGCTGTCACTGTTTGCAGATGACATGGTACTATGCATAGAAAATCCTAAAGATGCCACCAGGACACTACTAGAGCTAATCAGTGAATTTGGTAAAGTAGCAGGATACAGAATTAATGCACAGAAATCTCTTGCATTCCTATACACTAACAATGAAGAATCAAAAAGAGAAATGAAGGAAACACTCCCATTTACCACTGCAGCAAAAAGAATAAAATACCTAGGAATAAACCTACTTAAGGAGACAAAACAGCTGTATGTAGAAAACTATAAGACACTGATGAAAAAAATTAAAGATGATACAAACAGATGGAGATATATACCATGTTCTTGGATTTGAAGAATCAACATTGTGAAAATGACTCTACTACCCAAAGCAATCTACAGATTCAATGCAATCCCTATCAAACTACCAGTGGCATTTTTCACAGAACTAGAACAAAAAATTTCACAATTTGTATGGAAACACAAAAGACCCCGAATGGCCAAAGCAATCTTGAGAAAGAAAAACGGAGCTGGAGGAATCAGGCTCCTTGACTTCACACTATACTACAAAGCTATAGTAAGCAAGACAGTATGGTACTAGCACAAAAACAGAAATATAGATCAATGGAACAAGATAGAAAGCTCAGAGATAAATCCATGCACATATGGTCACCTTATCTTTGACAAAGCAGGCAACAGTATACAATGGAGAAAAGACAGCCTCTTCAATAAGTGGTGCTGGGAAAACTGGACAGCTACATGTAAAAGAATGAAATTAGAACACTTCCTAACACCACACACAAAAATAAACTCAAAATGGATTAAAGACCTAAATGTAAGTCCAGGCACTACAAAACTCTTAGAGGAAAACATAGGCAGAACAGTTATGGCATATATTGCAGCAAGATCCTTTTTTCAGATGCCAATCTGAAAAAATTATGTACTATATGATTTCCAATATTGTGGAAAAAGCAAAACTATGGAGAAAATTTAAAACAGTGGTTTTCACGGTTGTGCGTGGGGAGGTACTAGTCAGAGCACAGAGGATTTTAAATGAAACTATTCTGTATGATATTCTAATGATGGATACATGTTATACATTTTTTCCAAACACGTAGACTGTACACAGCAAGAGAACCCTAATATAAGTTTTGGACTTTGGGTGATTATAAACCGTCAATGAAGGTTCATCAGTTGTAACAAATATACCACTCTGGTGGGGAATGTTGATAATGGGGGAGATAATGCTTGTGTGGAGACAGGGGCTATATGTGAAATCTTTCTTCCCCTAAAATTTGTTGTAAAACTAAAACTGCTCTAGAAAATAGTCTTAAAAATGGGGGAAAAAAAGAAAATCATTTCCTTATTAAGGGAAATAAGTTCAAAAATAACCTACTTAATTATAAGATAATTGATATTTGTAAGGTTTGGTATGTCATATTAAGTCTCTACTTATTATTACTTCCTCAGAGAGGGCTATAGTAATTTTCATTTTTTTAGTCCTTACTCAATCTCTCAAAACAGGATATAAACTTTGCACATGTGTGTGTTTGTGTGTAGGAATCATTCATTCATAAGACTGCTATTTGTATCAGAAAAAGTACTTAATTAAACCTCAACAATGATTCATGTTTGAATCATTAGATTGAAATTTCTTTGACAAACTAGAAAGGAAAAAGAAAAAACTTGCCTAAACTTGTATACTTAATAAGGTATATACAAAAAAGGAAACTGGTAAACATAAAACACAGTAAGTCAATTGAAATATTAAAATCATCACTTTTAAAATTAGAGTAGGAAAACAATGGTAAATTTTAGTGCTTCAGTTAATAATACTAGTCCCAGATACAACATCAGAAGACAGAAAATAATTACAATTTTTGAAGATTAAAAATGTTTACTGCTATTTTCATAGATATGCTTATTTTGAAACCCAACGGTAGTCCTACAAATATTATTAAAATTAATAAGATACTTTGGCAATGTAAAGGTTAAAATAACATAAAATTTTCAATTTCATTTCTGCAAATAAGAAACACTTTAAATGAAATTTACAAAGTCTAACAAGAGCAACATTAAATAAAGATAATTGAGAATACGCTTACTGAAAGTATGCAAGATCAACAGGGAAAAATATAAAATATTATTCAAAGAAGCTTAAATAAATGGGGAGCAATTTCTAATTCATGGATAGGAAATATAAATTCTTCCCAATTTAGATAATAGATTCAATTCAATCCAATCATATTTTTGATTTTTTTAGAACTCAACAATATTCTAAAATTTAAATAGTCATAGTACCTGCATTAACATGTATAAAGTCTATAGAATTAAAGTTGGTTTAATATGGGCTTCAGAAAAGACAAATCTAAAATGTGGCCTTTGTGAAGGACCTTGGAAGGTAACTCTAAATCCTTGTAATTTCCTTAGTGACAGGAGTGTATTTGTTATTCTTGGTGAACCCCTTGGACTACATCTGATAGTTTATGTTAATGAGATGACTTTTCTGTCAGTGAAGGCTGGTTTCATCATTTCAGAATGCAGCATGAATTAAATAATATTGAACTGTCTGTTGAAACTTCTAGCACATATAAGGATGCTGCTAAAAATTTGCACCCAGATTGAAGAATAAGTAACAGTAGGGGGTTATGATCATAATTATGTATTTAATGTCGATTAGAAAGATTTTTTTGGGGGGGAGGTAACCTGTGTGATGAAAACTAGGATTATGAAGTAGCTATAAAGGAGCTAAAGATATATTAACTCTTCCATTAGGAGGCACTACAGAGGTGACTTTAAATTAAAACCTTTACTTATCTTTCAAGCTTTTGAGACTCCCAGAGCCCTAAAAATAATGACAAATCATCCCCACCAGTCATTTGGCTGGCAGTAAGTAACAATAACATGGTTTTAACTGTTTTTACACTAGCAACAATAACACTAGTTTCAATTGTATTTTTGTCCAGAATAGAAAGGTATATAAGTAAACAATTAATTTTTTTAGAATAAACATGAAAACAATATTTCACTGTACCTATTCATAGTTTTCTTATGTCCTTTTTCTAGAGATTCTTCTTTATATGGTAATCAAACAACTTTGCTCTTTATGAATTTTCTCCTATTTCTGAGGCAATGCTGGAAAGTGCTTATGGAAAAGAGCTAATTTTCCCCTAATGACTTGATCCATGTTGATTTCTTCCTTCAAAGACTCCTTTTGTAACTTTTATCTGAATCATACAATTAGCAACTGATTACATGTTTTCTGTACAAAACTTGTTTAAAAACAAATTGTGAGATTGTAAAAGTTGTCTAAGATCTTCTTCACCTCTTTTCTACACATTTTTCCTTACTTGCAGGAAGACTTGACTCAGATATACTAAAATCTCCTTTCAGGGAAATTGTACATGATGAGTGAAAATATAAAACAATGGTCTTCCTTTCAAATATTTAAAGTTTTAATTTTTCTCTCAATATTTGGGTAAAAGATTTTGTTGCCTGTTACTTTGTATGGTATCCTTTGAATCTTCCACAGGTAATCAAATACTTGAATCCTGTTTTTCCCTGCAGTGTACTGTTTTTACTATAACTTCAGAATAATTGTACTCTGCTTTCAATGGGTCAAGAGTACTCATTAGTCTGCAGTTTCTCCAAGCTTTTCTCTTATTAATATGATAGGCTACTCTTGCTCTCTCCCTTGCTAGGCTCCCATAAGTTTTTAAGTAAAAGCCAACATTCTCATTTCAATTCCAAAATTGATGATTTTTTCTTTTTCTCTTTCTAGTTTTGAACATCAACAAGTGAAAATAAATAAGTGAATTTAAGCATATCATATTACCATGTAGAAATGTGGAACAGTAAGGTGTATATATATATATATATATATATATAATAGTATACATATATAATAGTATACACACTATTGTATGTAAAATATGTAAACAAAAAGGACCTGCTTTATAGCACAGGGAACTATACTCAATATCTTGTAATAATATATAATGGAAAAGAATCTGGATATATATATATATATGTATATATAACTGAATCACTTTGCTGTACACTTGAAACTAACACAACATTGTAAATTAACTATACTTCACCAAAAACAAAATAAAATAAAATAAAATAAGAGGAAACAAGATCACAAAACCAGTAAAATAAAATATAAAGCCTGTGTGAAAAAAAGGACAAAATTCTGATTATGTCAATAAATAAAAAAGATTTGACAAAATTTAACATCCATTTATAATAAAAACTCTCAATAAAGTGGGTATAGAGGGAATGTACCTCAACATAATAAAGGCCATGTATGTGATAAGCCCACAGTTAACATCATACTCATTGGTGAAAAGATAAACGCTTTCCTTCTTAGATCAGGAATAAGACAAGGATGCTTACTCTTGTCACTTTTATTCACCATAGTATTGAAAGTCCTAGTCAGAGTAATTAGGCAAGGAAAAAAAATAATAAAAGTTATTCAAATTGGAAAGGAAGAAGCAAACTGTAACTATGTCCCAATAACATGATATTATATATAGAAAACCCTAAAGACTCCACAACAAAGGACCCAAGAACATACAATGAGGAAATGACAGTCTCTTCAATAAATAATGTTGGAAGAATTGGGCAGCCACACGCAAAAGAATTAAAGTGGACCACTATCTTATACAATGCACCAAAAATAATTCAAAATGGATTAAAGACTTTAATGTACAACCTGAAACCATAAAACTTCTAGAAGAAAACGTAAGTGGTAAACTCCTTAACATAGGTTTGGTGATTATTTTCTGGATCTGACTCCAAAAGTAAAAGCAACGAAAGCAAAAATAAATAAGTGGGACTACATCAAGCTAAAAATCTTCTGCACAGCAAAGGAAATAAACAACAAAATAAAAAGGCAACCTACCCAATGGGAGAAAATATTTGCAAATCTCATACCTGACAAGGGTCTAATATCCAAAATATATAAAGAACACATACAACTCAATAGGAAAAAACAATTCAATTAAAAAAATGGGCATCTCAATTGACATTTTTCCCAAAAACACATACAGATGGTCAATATATACATGAAAAGATGCTCAACTTCACTAATCATCAGGGAAATACAAATCCAAACCAAAATGAAATGTCACCTAATACCTGATAGAACATATACTATCAAAGAGACGAGAAATAAAGTTGTGAAACAAAGGCTACTCTTGTGCATTGCTGGTGAGAATGTAAACTGGTGCAGCCACTATGAAAAACAGTATGGAGGTTTCTCAAAAATTGAATAGAAGTACCATGTGATCCACCAATTCTAATACAATTCTACTTTTTATACAAAGGATAAAAATATACAAAGTATTATATAATTTGTATATTTGTGTATAAAAATATACAAAAATATTAACTGGAAAATATACATGCACCCCTATAGTCATTGCAGCACTTTTTTAAATAACTAAGACTTGGAAGCAACCTAAGCGTTTATTGATGGACTAAAAAAAAATTATATATATATATATATATATATATAAATATCACAGTACCTTTATATTTTACATTATATATATATACCCACTATACATATATGCTAATTTTTTTTTTTTTTTTTTTTTGGTACGTGGGCCTCTCACTGTTGTGGCCTCTCCCGTTGAGGAGTACAGGCTCCGGACGCGCAGGCTCAGCGGCCATGGCTCACGGGCCCAGCCTCTCCGCGGCATGTGGGATCTTCCTGGACCGGGGCACGAACCCGTGTCCCCTGCATCGGCAGGCAGACTCTCAACCACTGCGCCACCAGGGAAGCCCTATATGCTCATTTTATATACATATATATATATATATATATATATATAAAATGGAATACCATTTAACAATAAAAAAGAATGAAATCTTGATCTTTGCAACAACATGGATGGACCTTGATGGTATTATTCTAAGTGCAATGCGTCAGACTAAGAAAGACAAATACTGTATGTTTTCACTTATATGTGGAATTAAACAAACAAACAAAATCAAGCTATGGATAGAGAACAGATTTGTGGTTGCCAGAGGTGGTGGGTGGGGGAGTGGATGAAATAAATGAAGGGGGTCAAAATGTACAAACTTCCAGTTATGAAATAAATAAGTCATGGAAGTAATATACACCATGATGACTAGAGTTAGTATTTCATTTAGATAAAAGAAAATGTATATTGTTATTAAGAGCCACATGTAAAATTTCCTGCAGTTTGGTTTCACAAAGCAAAAACTTTGAATTATATAATACATATTTCTTTGCTGCTTTAGCAGTACGAATAAAATTAATGACTCCTAAATAAAGATTCCTCTGTGTTCCATTCTATTTGTATTAATGACAAATGAATCTTATTCATCATTTCTCATCTAAACTAATATCGAGAGCCCTGAAAATTTATTACAGTTCAAGTAATTTAGATGTAGAAACAGATATGCATTGAGAAGAGCAGCTCACGAAATGTCCATTGCAAAAGATAGAGACCATTCTATGATAAATTTGGATCTCTGTAATTAAAACAATTCCAACTTATCAAAGTACTCTTCATGTAGTATGAAACACCAAAGAAAACATTAAACAATGTCAAATAAGGAATGCATGTTTTCAACCTCTTTCATTATTATTATTTTTTAACATCTTTATTGGAGTATAATTCCTATACAACAGTGTGTTAGTTTCTGCTTTATAACAAAGTGAATCAGTTATACATATACATATGTTCCCATATCTCTTCCCTCTTGCGTCTCCCTCCCTTCCACCCTCCCTATCCCACCCCTCTAGGTGGTCACAAACCACTGAGCTGATCTCCCTGTGCTATGCGGCTGCTTCCCACTAGCTGTCTATTTTACGTTTGGTAGTGCATATATGTCCATGCCACTCTCTCACTTTCTCACAGCTTACCCTTCCCCCTCCCCATATTCTCAAGTCCATTCTCTAGTAGGTCTGTGTCTTTATTCCCATCTTACTCCTAGGTTCTTCATGACCTTTTTTTTTTTCCCTTAGATTCCATATATATGTGTTAGCATACGGTATTTGTTTTTCTCTTTCTGACTTACTTCACTCTGTATAACAGACTCTAGGTCCATCCACCTCACTACAAATAACTCAGTTTCGTTTCTTTTTATGGCTGAGTAATATTCCATTGTGTATATGTGCCATATCTTCTTTATCCATTCATCTGTTAATGGACACTTAGGTTGCTTCCATATCCTGGCTATTGTAAACAGAGTTGCAATGAACATTTTGGTACATGACTCTTTTTGAATTATGGTTTTCTCAGAGTATATGTCCAGTAGTGGGATGGCTGGGTCATATGTTAGTTCTATTTATAGTTTTTTAAGGAACCTCCATACTGTTCTCCATAGTGGCTGTACCAATTCACATTCCCACCAGTGGTACAAGAGTGCTCCCTTTTCTCCATAACCTCTCCAGTATTTATTGTTTCTAGATTTTTTGATGATGGCCATTCTGACTGGTGTGAGATGATATCTCATTGCAGTTTTGATTTGCATTTCTCTAATGATTAATGATGTTGAGAATTCTTTCATGTGTTTGTTGGTAATCTGTATATATACTTTGGAGAAATGTCTATTTAGGTTTTTTGCCCATTTTTGGACTGGGTTGTTTGTGTTTTTGTTATTGAGCTGCATGAGTTGCTTGTAAATTTTGGAGATTAATCCTTTGTCAGTTGCTTCATTTGCAAATATTTTCTCCCACTCTGAGGGTGGTCTTTTGGTCTTATTTATGGTTTCCTTTGCTGTGCAAAAGCTTTGAAGTTTCATTAGGTCCCATTTGTTTATTTTTGTTTTTATTTCCATTTCTCTAGGAGGTGGGTCAAAAAGGATCTTGCTGTGATTTATGTCATAGAGTGTTCTGCCTATGTTTTCCTCTAAGAGTTTGATAGTTTCTGGCCTTACATTTAGGTCTTTAATCCATTTTGAGCTTATTTTTGTGTATGGTGTTAGGGAGTATTCTACTCTCATACTTTTACATGTACCTGTCTAGTTTTCCCAGCACCACTTATTGAAGAGGCTGTCTTTTCTCCACTGTATATTCTTGCCTCCTTTATCAAAGATAAGGTGACCATAGGTTTGTGGGTTTATCTCTGGGCTTTCTATCCTGTTCCATTGATCTATATTTCTGTTTTTGTGCCAGTACCATACTGTCTTGATTACTGTAGCTTTGTAGTATAGTCTGAAGTCTGGGAGCCTGATTCCTGCAGCTCCATTTTTCGTTCTCAAGATTGCTTTGACTATTCGGGGTCTTTTGTGTTTCCATACAAATTGTGAAATTTTTTGTTCTAGTTCTGTGAAAAATGCCACTAGTAGTTTGATAGGGATTGCATTGAATCTGTAGATTGCTTTGGGTAGTAGAGTCATTTTCACAATGTTGATTCTTCCAATCCAAGAACATGGTATATCTCTCCATCTATTTGTATCATCTTTAATTTCTTTCATCAGTGTCTTATAATTTTCTCCATGCAGGTCTTTTGTCTCCTTTGGTAGGTTTATTCCTGGATATTTTATTCTTTTTGTTGCAATGGTAAATGGGAGTGTTTTCTTAATTTCACTTTCAGATTTTCAGCATGGTGCCTGTTCTTTTTTTTACAACTTTCCCTTCTGCATACTTAAAATATCTTAAACTATTAATCTATTGGTCTTTCCGTAGGATATGATTCATTGTGTGTACCTATTGCCTCAAACAAGTATTCTTTCTGCTTGAGTTACACATTTTAATTGGTAGAAAATTAGAGAAAGTAATTATTTTACCCAATATGAAGATCAATTATAATTCTTCTCTTCCCTTGGTCCTCTACAACTTCTGAGGTTTTTTTGTTATTTTTTTTTTTAACAGATTGCAAAAGAATCATATCTAGAAGGCTAAAAGGAATCCTAAGATGTATGGCTATCATTCCTCTTATATGACAAATGAGAAGACGATTGAAAGGTTTAGTGATTACTATTCCAGAATTATGCAGCTAATGGAAGGCTCATGGCTCCCTAAAATATACTATGTTCTCTTCCTTTTGACTCCAAACGTATAACAGCAATGACATTAGTCATCCCAGAAAGTGGAGTTGGGTGCATATTTTACTTATAGCTGCATACTGATAACATTACACGATGTTTTGTATCTTTGAATACTTAATAAGGATGCCTACATGTATGACAAATGATGGTATTTTAAAAGGTCTTACTTGGTAGACTGGTTATAAAAGGACATTTTGATAATGTGAAGTTTACTTGTACTGGTTTCCATCATTTTAATGGCCCACTATGCTTCAAAAACAATTGCTGAATTACTAGAGTAGAAATTAAAGAGAGTAGATCGAAGACATAGGGAGATAAAGTGAATTTTTAAAATATATTTAAGTTTTTAATGTATAAAAATATTATCTTTTCAGTTTATCCATCAAATAAAACAATATTCATTCTATATTTAATGTCAAATATGTAATGTATACTTTGAAATGGAAATAGTACCTTAGGATAAATGATTACGAACCTCCTTCAATTACATTTTATGCTTATGACCTTTATTTCAAAAATAATTTAACATTTTAATGAAATTTGAAGTCATTTTCATTTCTAAAAATATATTCTTCATCCCTTTTTCTCCAATTTAGTGGAGTGTTTTTCCATCTTAATCTGCAATATCTGGTTATAAATTTTAATAGCATTTTCTAGTGAAGTTCCTCTATGTTATTTATATTAAGGCAATATTCAGACTGCTTGAAAATTAACAAATACTTTGATTTATCAGCAAATACTTGAGTAATACACAATTGAGGTAAATATATAGTTATCACTTAAGTGTAAATATGTTTTAAACAGTCCTTACATGCAAATACATATGTGTAAGCAAATTATTTCTTTGAAATTTAATATGATGCCAGAATTTCACATTTTTGGGGGGAAACATTTTTTTTTGGCCATTCTCAAATGAACACATTATTTCTGGTGCCTGTGTCTGTTGATATAAAGCTAACTAATCTAAAAAGTTTACCAAAATTTAAATGGCTTTTATTAGGCATGCACGACTATATAAATCCAAACTAAGTTGTACAATAATGCATATATTTTCCAAGTCCCGCATTTCACACATAAAGAATGGTTGTTCCTTTTCTGCAGCCACCCATTAAGTTAGAGAATTGAATCTAACGTTTTATCCCTTGACTGATAATTTTATGTATCACTAAAAACACTAGATTTATATTTAATTTTTGATGTATCTTAGGTTTGGGGAACTCTTCCTGGTTCTATGATATCACAGTGATTAAAACATTCAAAATTCTTGCCGTCATAGAGGTCAGTGTGGAATATAAAGTAAACAATTAAAGAAATGTCACATTTTCTGAGAGTGATAATACTATATAGAAAAATAAAGCAGAGTGAGGTTATAGAGAATGGCAGGGGAAGAAAACTGTTTTAGATAGATTGGTCCAAGAGGATTCATTTTCTCCCATGTAAAATAAGTGTAATAAAAATACCTAACTCATAGTTTTTGAGAATTAAATGAATTATTACTTTAGAGCCTACATGAAGAAGTGTTCAAGAAATGTTAAGCAAAACTATGCAAGAAGGTTTGATTTTGATGCAATGATAGCTTTTTGATTTTATAAAAACTATTTCAATAAAAGTTGTTTAGCAAAATAATGAAGATATGATTAGATGAAGTGGACTGAAGACAAACTGATGCATAATCTTTAGTTATGTAACATTGTCTTAAAAATGAAAGTGTTGGGCTTCCCTGGTGACACAGTGGTTGAGAATCTGCCTGCTAATGCAGGGGACAAGGGTTCGAGCCCTGGTCTCGGAGGATCCCACATGCCGCGGAGCAACTTAGCCTGTGAGCCGCAACTACTGAGCCTGCGCGTCTGGAGCCTGTGCTACACAACAAGAGAGGCCGCGATAGTGAGAGGCCTGCGCACCGCGATGAAGAGTGGCCCCCACTTGCCACAACTAGAGAAAGCCCTCGCACAGAAACGAGGACCCAACACAGAAAAAAAAAAAAAAGTGTCACTTAAACGAAAGAAATCATTGTTTCTACTCTGAAAATGCTTAGGTCAACTTTTAAGTAATTAAAAGATGCAGTTCTTATGTCTAAAGTAAATTATTTGAAGTCTATAGCTTAAAAATGGAAATTTATTTATCCTTGTATTTACATTTATTAGTTGCCTACTAGATACAAAATACTCTGCCAGCACATTTTGACCACACAAAACACATTAACTGAAAAAATTTGTGATGCCGCCTATGAAGATGATGGTTCATTGCTGTTTAGATTTGCATTTCTCTAACAATTAGTGATGTTGAACATCTTTTCATGTGCCTGTACACCATCTGTATGTCCTCTTTTGGAAAAGTATCTGTTCAGGTCTTCTGCCCATTTTCTGATTAAGCTGTTTGTTTCTTTGACATTGAGTTGTATAAACTGTTTATATATTTTGGATATTAACCCCTTGTAGATCATGTCATTTGCAAATGGATAAATTCACTGACTTTAAAGTGAAATGTTAATGTTCCAATCCTATCTTTGTTGTCTTACAGAATTTAACTTTGTTCCCAATTAGTTTTCTCTCTTTAACTTTAGACATATATTAATGCCACCAAATTAAAATAGTAAAGGTTAATAATAAATGTATAATAATCTCAAGAGATGCAGAAATCCATTCATTATAAATCAAAATCTATTCAGGATTTAAATTCAAAAAGCATTAAAAATGTTATATTACTAAAAATTTCTAAAACTAATTTCATTATAGTGAAACATGAGAATAGTACCATTTAAAATCAGGAATGAGACCAGAATGCTTGCCATCTCCAATTTTGTAAATAATGTACTGGAGGAACTTGCCAAAGAAATAGGGCAGGGAAGGAAATTGAATATATTTAAGGATACAGAATACATATTCCAAACAATCTTTATCTGTCAGATATGATTATTTGAAGAGATTAAATATTAGATTTTAGCAAATGTTCTAATTATAAGCAATATTTTAAAAATGGAACCCTTTACGATAGGAACAGTTTAATTATATAAGACATTTGACAATGTCAAAGATATTTTTGTGCAGTGGTTTGGGTGAAAACTTTGGAGTAGGTTTAAGAGATCATGGAATGGAAGAATGGGAAAAGAGTGCAAATAACTCAGTAGCAGAGTTTTCAGGCAAAGGGGAGCAACTATTTTGCTTCACCTTGTTTGGTTCACTCTATGTTGATGGAAATGCCTTGAATGAAAAACACTTGGTATAGAAGAGATGGGAGAATTGGCAGAGTGATGATCTGAGGTAGAGAAGCAAAATGGACTCCAATGCACGAGTGAATAAATTGGTTTTATGTAGGACAATAGAAAGCTTGTCTTTGCTAAAAGTAGAAGGGGAGAATACCTGCTGGGTACCTGTGATAGGAGATTATGCAAAAAATTATTTTCTGGCTGTATCAATTTCCTCAGTAAAGAAGGAAATGCAACTGTTGGCTGAGTAAGGCTAGAAGGACAGGTGCTGGAGTTTGAGGAGGGAAGATAGGTTGCAAAACAGTCAAGTTGGAACAAGAGAATGTCAGTGGATTACATGCAGTAATGCAGCAGCTTTAACAACCCATTTAATAGCTATAGACATGAGATAAACGTAAAGTTTTTTCAGCATGACTGTTGCCTTGTCTCTGTCCATGCTCTACTCCCCAGGCATAGTGATGGATTATGTTCCAAGGCCATGGTACTGCGTATGGAAAGAATTCCTTAGATTTGTGTGGTGTTTGCATTTATATGAAATAGTATCTTATGGTTCCCATTAAGATATGGGTCCAGAGGAAGAAGGAAGAATCAAGAATAATACCAGAGTTACTGTCTTGGACTACAAGGCAATTCAATTATTATAATTAGGAGATGGGGCAGAAGGGTTTGTACAAGGACTGGGAATGAGGAAAACCAATTATATTAGCTTTTACTTTTTGTATAAAATTTCTTTAATCAATCAGAGTAAAAATGTTTAGTTGCTTGTAGAATATATGGATCCAGAGTTCAATAGAGCCTTGTGGACTGAAGAAGTCATTGGAATATAGAAGATTATTTAACCACAAGAATAAACATGATAATTTAAGCCCTTTCAGTAGAATTATAAAAGAAGACCCCAGAATGGAACCTGGAAAAACACTACTATTTAAAGATAGAGGGAAAAGAACCATCAAATAAGCTTGTTTGGGGATGAAAGAACATTCCTTTCAAACAGCTAGTACAAACAGAAGGGATTAAACTGTATTCATACTTCAGTTTAAATTAATATAAATATTTATTATAATATAACAAATATATATTTGTTACAAATATAGGCATTAAGCATACCATATAAAAACAGTATGCTTAGTGTCTATATGATATTGATGGCAAACAGAGATTACAGCTTTGAGTTGGTAGTAATAGTTTTAGATACAAATATTTTGGGGTTTTTTGTTTACAAATCACTTTAAAATTTAAGGTATTTTTCAACCTCAACAAGAAGCAATCTTTCTCTCTGGGATTGATGTCACACACTTAGAGAACACATATAACAGAGTGAAGTAGTAGACTACGGACAATGAGAATGTCATCTGAAATCACTCAATTTCTAGATTAAGAAGGAGATAGTAGGAGGCTCCAAAGGCCAGCTGGAGAGAGACGGAAAGAAAGCCATGTCAATTCTTGTTTACACACTGATTTTTCCTAAGGCTCCCATGGTAGTTATTGACACACTACAAATCATTTTCGATACATAAATTGAATAAACACTAAAAGTTTGTTTATGTCTGATTCAAGATACTATGATTCAGTTGGAGACATGTATTTAGTAACTACCAGTCCATAATGTTGGTTTAAGACTGATTCAGTGTCTCTAGGGCAATTACAGGTCAGTCCACTGTCTTTAAATAAATCAGCATCTCTCCTCATGTGGTAAGATGAGAAGCAAGAGATAATGAAAAGAGGATGGGGAACAACAGTTTCATGAACTCTCTCTAACTTCTCCAACTTCAAAATAGCATGCCACCTTACCCATGGGAAACTCTAGGTAACTCTTAAAGAATGGAAAATCTCATAGTACTTGTCCCAAATTAAACTGTAACCATTAAGTTTAAATTTGAGCAGCATATTTATTAACTAATAACAAATTTTATGATAATTGAAAATATATACAGGAAAGGTGTTATCACTTATAATATTCATGGTCTATCATCAAAATGTAGCTAATTAGTTTTGAAATTCTGCAGTTATTTTAGATAAATTTATGACCTCTAAGTCTAAAAATGTTTATTAAAATCATAGTATTTCTATACATATAAAAGCAATTAAATATGTATAAGACATCATTTCAAGGCATTTTTCTGACAGATTTTGAGTTTAAAATAGCTAGCTTTGTAACACGGAAGTAGTGGTTATGAAGAATATGTAATCCTAATTCAGAATAGTAATATCAGAGGAACAAAGATTTTTATTCACAAACATTCTTGCTGTGACTCCAATTCAACTTGAATCTTTTTTTTTTTTTGATTTTCATTTTAAGTCTAGCATCTCAACTGTATCCTAAGCAGACTGATTTTCAATTGAGAATGCCAGGGAAAAGCTAAAGATGAGAAATCAATTGGCAGAATATGGATTGAGTATTGAAATACAGGCCTTTGAAACTCCCGTTTAGGAGTTTAGAATTTAGAGATAACCCTGGTATATCAATTAGGAGCCCCTGAAATTTTACCACAATAAAATCCATATTTTCAGAGAGAGGCTTAATGTATACTTTATACATTTGCTGTTATAAAACATTTTGAAATATCATGTTATTATTTTAACTTTGAAATGCTATATCATCAGTCAAGATGAAATGAAGTGTTTAAGAACCTTAGAGTCATTCCTAGTTTTTATAATGACTTGTGGTACTTAAAATAGCCATTTCTTTTTGTCTTTCTGTATTTCTTAAGGAGTTAGTTATTTTTATTTAATAATTATCAGGAATTATTACTACCTAATAACTATATTCTAATTAAAACTTTGTAGAAACAGTTGTAAAATCTTTCTTCAACAGTAAAAATGTCAGCATGCTAAAAGTAAAACTACAATGATATTCACCTATTATAGTCAATATACACTTTTGAAGGCATGAAAACATTCATTCTAAGCATGAAAAGACAATTTTTAAAAACTCTTATCCATTTGTTTTTCTTCTAGTTCTATTTTATTATTACTAAGGTTGATGTATTGCTTGGAGCTACTATTAATATTAAACATTTGATGGATTACATTAGGTTAACCCTCTCTGAATTCAATCATTCTTCCTTGAGTAGAGTAGAAATGAATTGACAGTTTATTTTTAGAAAAGGAACTAAAAACAGCATGCAATTCGGGCTCATTTTTAAGGGAAAAATCCAATTTGTGAGTGAATATGCATATCTCTATTTCTCACTTAAAGATTTTACTGTCTATTGCTCTGCTTGAACTTAAGCATATATATTAAGAGACACAAACGTTGGAAGAGCATAAATAAGTGGATAAAATTGTGAGAATCAGTGCTTACTTATCTAAATTGAGTGTCTCTTTCTATATGTTTTATCAAAAGTGTTTTATTCTCTAAATGCATAATATTTTTCTTCTGATTTTAAAATGATGCACGCTATATATAATTTGGAAAGGAAGAAAACAAGAACTATATTTGTAAATGATGCAAAGTTAGAAGACATTCAAAACATCATGAAAATTTTATTGACTGCCTTTTTAGCCTTTTTGATGTTTATGCATACAACTATGTTACATAAGTATAATATATATATTTGGCTTTCACATACAATTATAAATATGTATATATAAATCATATATATGATTTTCATTTATCTATGATCACCTAGTTCATACTCTTTACAGTATTTTTGCCGAAAAAGGTAAAATTGACTATGTAAAACATAAATATAATGTAATGATAAATTCACTGAGAAAAATATTTTAAACATATATTAGAAAGGGCCATATATTCTTATATTTTTGAAAATGGAAGCACAGCAATGATTATTACAAAAACAAAAACAAAACCCCCAAATCAATTGCTAGTATTTTCCCTATTAGTAAGTGTTTATCTGGTTAGATACAGCTGTGTCTGAAATTTGGCTCCAAGATTTAATAAAATTTTGAGTCTACTAAATTACATAATGCCTCTAAGTTTTAGCTTTCATGTATAAAAGTGGTGATAATGATACTGCCACTTATGACTGTTGTAAGGATTATATAAGAAAACTATAACAGGTAAAATTATGAGTAATAAATAATAGCTATTTTTATTCTTTACAATGAACCTAAGTTCTGGGTAGGAGCTGTCTCTGTATTCTAAAAAATTTCTATATTAAAAATTACACAGGGGGCTTCCCTGGTGGCGCAGTGGTTGAGAGTCCGCCTGCCGATTCAGGGAACACGGGTTCGTGCCCCGGTCCGGGAAGATCCCACATGCCGCGGAGCAGCTAGGCCCGTGAGCCATGGCCGCTGGGCCTGTGCGCCCAGAGTCTGTGCTCCACAACGGGGGAGGCCACAACAGTGAGAGGCACGCGTACCACAAAAAAAAAAAAAAAAAATTACATAGGGAATTGAAATTATTCATCAAACGGCATGAACAACTTAAAGTCTTAACAAAATATTGCTAATTGATTTTAAGAAACATTATATCAATAATATTGCCAACAACAATGTTGATATCTCAATATTTTGAAAAATATGCAAAAACATTTAAATAGTCATTGCCAATTTGACAATTTTGACATTTGCCAATTTTGAAAGGTTTTGTAACAATTTAAGTTCTACCAATAATGCTTTCTTTGAAGAAGTTTGATTCTGGAGCCAGCGTACCTGAGTTCAAAACCCAGTTCTGCCATATATTATAGATATAATAAATCTGAGACGTTTGAATCATGTAAGTAAAGTATAAATACATGAAAATATATATACTTTATATGTATTTATAAAATACTTATAGTCCTTAAATTTGAACAGATTCAGAGTCACTAATTTATTTTTAATGTAAAGATGAAAAGCACTTTTTTCAATTCTTAGTGTTAAATATTTGTCCAATTGCTGTATAAAAATTAAGGGACTTTAAAATTTGTAGTGCCAGTCATATATGTATATTGACTCATGGGAAACCTTTTTTCCACAGTAACATTAAGAATTACATATTTTCTTATCATAGTCCAACAGTTTTGCAGAAAATTATTATAATGTAAATTAAAAACACTGAATCATGGATTTCTTCATTGTATCATGCTCACTAATTTGTTTTATTCAGCCTAAGCTCCAAGATCTTAAATCGTCTGCATTCTAAATGACTATCAATTACAGTTGCATATTATAAATTTAACGCTCCATTTGAATATATTTGCAGTTTTACAAGATGGTATTTCACAATTGGTTTATATATTAAATGGCATAACAACTCAGATATCCATATCAGCAGACAGCATACAGACATACACACGCACACACCCACAAACACATCACACATACCTTTACAATCTGCAGGGGACAATTCACTAAGGAGAGTCACTTGTCTTTAATCCCTGGGCATTTATTATTTATCTTGTCTTGCTCTACCTTTTTTTTCCTAATGAAATTTTCCCACATTAGTTGGCACAGCCTCTATGGCAAACAGTTTGGAAGTTTCTTACAATATTAAACATAATTATTCAGTTACAGCAATGTGACTCCTAAGTATTTACTCAAGAAGACTAAAACTTGTATTTATAAAAAGACCTGTATATAATTACTCATAGCAGCCTTATCTACAACAGCTAAAAATTGGTAACAACCCATATATACATGAACTGGGACGTGGATAAACATATTGTAAAGCATTCATACAGTGAGCTACAACTCAGAAAAAACTACAGATAAATGCAACATGTAGATGAATGAAAGAAGCCAAAAAACCATGTGATTCCACTCATGGAGTTCTTGATTAGGTATAACAGACTGGTGGTAATAGACATAAGATAATGATTTTCCCTGGATTGGAATAAAGGGGGAATTGTTTGGAAACAAGCACTAGGGGACTTTAGTTACACATTTGTTACACATTAGTTACACATTTGTGTAGAATTGGCAAAATTCACCAAATAGAACAATTGGAACTGCATTTTATCTTTTCATATATAAATTGCACCTGAAAGTTAAAAAAAATAAACCAGTATAGTACCAAAAGTTACCAGGTAAGGGTATATGATAATCTATCCCATTCTCTCCCTTCCTCCAAAATAAAGGAAATGAAAAAGCTTCCCTTTGAATTACTAGAATGTAATTTTGCCTCCCTATGAGGAGTCCAGATTAATGAATTTCTGAGCATTTGTGCTACAATTAGGGGGAAATTATGGGGGAAATACAGAAACAAAGTGTATATAAAAGCATATTTTTATACCTTTATTTACTGTGATTTAAAATCTCATACATAATTACAAATAAGATTTTTTAAGTACTAAACTATCTGCAGATGTAGATGTTTTCTGCATTCAGTGCACAGATAAATTTTATGTCAAGTTTGAATTTATTTATTCTAGATTTGTTTTTTATTAAGTTAACATTTGTTTATATCATTATATAAGTTTCATGTGTACAAAATTATATTTCTCTGTCTATATACCGTACAGGGTGATCACTACCAAAAATTTACTTTCCATCTGTCATCACAGAGTTGGTTCACTACCCATGTCCCCCTTCTCCCTCCCCTTTCCCTCTGGTAACCAGTACTCTGTTCTCTGTATCTACCTGTTTGTTTGGTTTGCTCACTTATTTTGGTTTTTTGTGTGTTTGTATTAATATTCTACATATTAATGAAATCATTCAGTATTTGTCTTTGTCTGGCTTATTTCACTTAGTATAATACCCTCTAGGTCTATACATTTTGTCACAAATGATTTTATTCTTTTTTATGGCCGAATGATACTCCTTTGTATATATATACCACCTCTTCTTCATCCATTAATCTGTTGAGGGATACTTAGGATGCTTCCATACCTTGGCTATTGTAAATAATGCTGCAATGAACATAGGGGTGTGTATATCTTTTGAATTCACATTTTGTATTTGAACAAATACCCAAAAGTGGGATAGTTAAATCATATGGCAGTTCTGTTGTTAATTTTTTGAGGAATTACCAAACTGTTCTCCACAGTGGCTGTACCAATACACTTTTCTACTAACAGTGATTAAGGGTTCCCTTTTCTCTACATCTTCCCCAGCACTTGTTGTTGCTTGCCTTTTTGATAATAGCCATTCTAACAGGCATGATGTAGTATCTCATTGTGATTTGATTTGCATTTTTCTAAAAATTTTTAATCTTGAACAACTTTTCACATGCCTGTTGGTCATCTTAATTTCTTCTTTGAATCTTTGAAGAAATGTCTATTCAACTCCTCTGCACATTTTTTAACCAGGTTTTTTTTTTTGATTGTTAAATTGTATGAGTTATTTGTATATTTGAATATTAACCCCTTATCAGATATATCATTTACAAATATCTTCTCCCATTCAATAGATTGTCTTTTCATTTTGCTGATGGTTTCCTTTGCTGTGCAAAAGCTTTTTAGTTGATGTATTCTCATCTATTTGTTCTCTAGTTTCCATTGCCTGAAGAGACACATCTAGAAAGATATTGCTAAGACTGATGTCAAAAAGCATACTGCCTTGTTTTCTTCTAGGAGTTTTATGGTTTCAGGTCTTATATTCAAGTCTTTAATCCATTTTGAGTTGATTTTTTTACACAGCATGAAATAGTTGTTGAGCTTTATTTTTTTGCACATTGCTGTCTGGTTTTCCAAACTTCATGTCTGGAAGAGATTACCCTTTCCTCATTGTATGGCCTTTGCTCCTTTGTCATATATTAATTGTCCATACACATGTGGGTTTATTTATGGGTATTCTATTCTGTTCCATTGATCAACATATCTGTATTCCTGCCAATGGCATGCTGCTTTGATTACCATGGCTTTGTAATATAGTTTGAAATCAAGGAGTGTGATACCTCCAGCTTTGTTTTCTTTTTCTTAGAATTGTTTTAACAATTGCTTTGGGGTCTTTCATGGTTCCATATAAATTTTAGAATTTTGTTACAGTTCTGCAAAAATATGTCCTTAGAATTGCACTGAATCAGTAGATTGTTTTAGATAATTGGTCATTCTGACATAGTTAAATACTCTAATCCATGATAATGGGATATCTTTGCATTTAATTATATATTCTTCAATTTCCTAAAAGGAATTATAATTTTTAGTGTACTGGTCTTTCACCTCCTTGATTAAATTTATTCCTAAGTATTTTATTCTTTTTGTTGACATTGTAACTGGGATTGTTTTCTTAAATTCTCTTTCTGCTAGCTCATTGTTAATGTAAAGAAATGCAACCTTTTTTTCTAGATTGATTTTGTATCCTGCAACTTTTCTGTATACATTTATTAGTTCTAATGGTTTTTGGTGGAGTCTTCAGTGTTTTCTATATGCAGTATCATACCATCTGTAAATAGTAACAGTTTTACTTCTTTTTGTCCAATTTATATGCCTTTTATTTCTTTTTCTTGCCTAATTGCTCTGGCTAGGACTTCCAATATTATGTTGAATAAGAGTAGTGAGAGTACACATCCTTATCTTTTTCCTGATTTTACAAGGATAGCTTTCAGTTTTTCATCACTGAGCATGAATGTTAGCTGTGTGTTAGTCACATAACCTTTACTCCACTGAGATACATTCCTTCTATATGCAGTTTACTGAGAGCTTTTATTATAAATGGGTGTTAGTATTTAATCTCATCAAGTGTTTTTTCAGCATCTATTAAGATGATTGTATGGTTTTTATCCTTCACTTTGCTAAGGTGGTGTATCACATTGATTGACTTGTGGATATTGAACCATCCTTTCATCCCTAGAATAAATCCCACTTGATCATAGTGTATCATCCTTTTAATGTATTGTTGTATTTGGTTTGTAATATTTTGTGGAGTTTTTTTGCATCAGAGATATTGGGCTGTATTTTTCTTTTTTGTATGTTGTTTTTGTCTTGTTTTGGTATCAGGGTGATGTTGACTTCACAAAATGAGTCAGGATGTGTTCCTTCCTCTTCAATTTTTTGGAACAGTTTGAGAAGGATGGGTATTAAATCTTTTTGAAATATTTGGAAGAATTCACCTGTGAAACTATTTGGTCCTGGACTTTTGTTTATTGGGGGGATTTGATTACTGTTTCAATCTCTGCACTAGTGATCAGTTTTCAGATTTTATATTCCTTCATGATTCAGTCTTGAGAGGTTGTATGATTCTAAGAATTTGTTGACATATAGCTATTCATAATATTCTCTTCTATTCATTTGTATTTCTGTGGTATTCATTGTTATTTCTCCTCTTTCATTGCTGATTTTATTTATTAGAGCCCTTTCCCTTTTTTTCTTAGTGAATCTACCTAAAGGTTTGTCAACTTTGTTTTTCTCTTCAAAGAATCAACACTTATTATTATTTTTTTTTTGTGGTACACGGGCCTCTCACTGTTGTGGCCTCTCCTGTTGAGGAGCACAGGTTCTGGACGCGGAGGCTCAGCAGCCATGGCTCACGGGCCCAGCCGCTCGGCAGCATGTGAGATCTTCCCTGACTGGGGCACGAACCCGTGTCCCCTGCATTGGCAGGCAGACTCTCAACCACTGTGCCACCAGGGAAACCCTCAACTCTTATTTTCATTGATCTTTTCCCTTGTCTTTTTAGTCTCTATTTTATCAATTTCCATTCTGGTATTTATCATTTCCTTTCTTCTACTGGCTTTGTGTTTATTTGTTCTTCTTTTTCTAGTTCCTTTAGGTGTAAGGTTAGCTTATTTGCAACTTTTCTTGTTTCTTGCTGTAGGCCTGTATTGCTATAAACTTCCTTCCTAGCACCACTTTTGCTGCATCCCATAGATTTCATTATGTCATTTTTTCATTTTCAATTGTCTTCAGGTAATTTTTTTCATTTTTCTTTTGAATTCTTTTCTGATCCAATAGCTGTTTGTAGCATGTTGTTCAGTCTCCATATATCTGTGATTTTTCCAGATTTCTTCTAGTAGTTGTTTTCTCGTTTCATACTATTGTGGTCAGAGAAAAAATGCTTGATATGATTTCAATATTCTTAAATTTATTGAGACTTATTTTGTGTCTCAACATATGGTCTATTCTTTAGAAAGTTCCATGTGCTCTTGAAAAGACTGTGTATTCGTCTGCATTTGTTTGAAATGTTCTGTCAAAATCTATCAAATCTATCTGGTCTAATGTTTCATTTAAGGCCGTTGTTTCCTTGTTGACATTCTTTGTGCATGATATATCCATTGTTGTAAGTGGGACATTAAAGTCCCCTATACTATTGTTGTGTTGCTGTCAATTTATCCCTTTAGCTCTGTTCATAATTGTTTCATGTATTTTGGTGCTCCTATGTTAGGGGCATATGCATTAATAATTGTTATTTCTTCTTGATGATATAACATTATCTTTATATGCTGTCAATTTTTGGCTTTTATTACCTTTTTTGGCTTGAAGTATATTTTGTCTGCTATGAGTAAAGCTATATTTGCTTTCTTTTGGCTGTCATTTGCTTGGAGAATCATCTTCCATCTCTTCACTTTTAGCCTCTGTTCATCTTTGGAGCTGAGGTGGGTTTCCTGGAAGTGGCATCTAGTTGGTTATATTTTTTAATCCACCCAGCCACTCTTTTGATAGATGAATTAGCATTAAATCTATTTATATTTAGGGTGATTACTGATACATGAGGACTTAGTACTGATATTTTATCTTTTGTTTTCTCTATATTATTTTTTTCCTTGTGTTTCTCTCTGTTGGTTTGGTGGTCTTCTGTAATGTTTTAATCAGTTTCATCTTTTATTTATGTTTTGTATCTCTACTGTAGATTTATATTTTGTGGTTACTATGGTGTTTGTATAAAACATCTCATAGATAAAATAGTCTTTATTCTGCTGATAGCACCTTATCTTCATTTACCTCTACAGGTTTCATCCTTTTCCTCTTTCCCTTTTATGTTTCTGTTGTCTCAAATTGTCCTTTTTTATGTTGTGAGTTTGTTACCAAATTGAAGTACCTATAGCTATTATTTCTACTTTTTTGTCCCTTTAACCTTTATGCTACAATGAATTGTTTAAAAACCTATTGTGATAAAGAGTTGCAATTTTCTGCTTCTATTTATTACCTTACTCATAGTTTTGTGTATTTTTGCCCTTTTGTTTCTGATAGAAGAGCCTCTCTCAACATTTCTTGTAAGGGAAGTGTACTATTGATGAACTCCCTCATTTTTCTTGGGAAGATCTTTATTTTTCCTTGATATCAGAGTGATAACTTTGTTTGATAGAGTATACTTGGGTGACAGTTTTTATCTTTCAGTATTTTGAGAATATCATTCCATTTCCTCCTGGTATATAGAGTTTATGCTGAGAAATCTGCTGATAGCCTAATGGGGATACCTTTGTAGGTTACCATCCTTTTTTCCCTGGTTGCCTTTAGAATTCTTTCTCTGATATTGACTTTTGTCCATTTTAATATTATGTGTCTTGGAGAATGTCTTTTTTTCATTGAGGTAATTAAGTGTTGTCTCAGTTTCATAGACTTATATATCAAGTTCCTTCCCCAGATTTGGGAAGTTCTCAGCTATTATTTCTTTAACTCTCTGCTCCCTTCTCTATCCCTTCTCCTTTTGGGATACCAATTACCCTAAGGTTGCCTTCCTAAAAGCATCCGGTAACTCTTATAGAATTTCCTCATTTTTTATATCTTATTTTTCCTTCCACTTCTATCTCTATTATTTCTGGATATCTATCTTTAAACTCACTAATTTTCTTTTCTATATGGTCTGCTCTATTTCCAATGCTTTCTAATCCATCCTTTATATTGTTTATTGAGTTCTTCAACTACAGAATTTCTGTTAGGTTCTTTTTTAGAGTTTCAATCTCTTTGATAAAGTATTCCTTATGTTCATTAATTTTATTCTTGAGCTCATTTAACTGCCTTTGATCGTTCTTGTAGCTTACTGAGTTTCTTCCTGACAGCTATTTTGAATAGTCTATCAGGTAGATTACAATATTTCATGAATTTAAGTTTGGTTTCTGGAGAGCTATCATCTTCATTTTGTGATGCAGTATTCTTCATGGTCTTGATGAGTTTTTCCTCTTCCAGTACGTTTGAAGAAGCAAACACCTTTCTGTTTTATTCTAACATTCAACATGTTAGAAATTAGAGACTTCTGTTTTCTAGGAGGTGGTGATATAGCACAAGTATTTGCTTTCTCTTCCCTGAGCAGCCCCTGGTTATATTTTCAAGTCTGCATTTTCTAACCTCTACCTGCCTTTAGAGATGTGGCATTGTGCCTTTATTATAGCTTCTTGTGCCTCCGGAAACATTGGTGCTTTGCTTCTGCCAATGTTGCTGACATTGCTGCCTGGTGCACTGGGATGGTGGGCTCTTCCCTTGAGTCTGGGAGCCCCTGTCCTAGGCTCTGCTGCCTCTTGAGGGGAGGGTGGGGAGAGAGGAGTGGAGCCAGGGTTGTATGGGTACCTCTACCATGTCCAGTGTTGTATGGTTGGTGGGCTCTGTCACTGAGGATGGGGGGAGTTATGGGGCTTAGAGTCATGGATGCCTCAGCATCTGGAAGAATGGAGTCTCAGGCCCCACTGCCACTGCTGCTCAGTTACCTGGGCTGCCGGTTCTGCTGTGGTCAGAAGGCTGGAGTCATGCACACCTCCTCCCCTGCTACTACTGGGTTTTCTGAAGCTATAGGCTCAAGTGCTACAGCTGGGGAGCTGAAATGCAGGTACCACACCTGCTCTTTTCTCAGTTCTGCCTCCTCTGCGTTATCCAGTCCACCTACCTTTAGATGTACAGACGTGGAATTCTCCAGCATCCTGCTGTATTAGACAGAGGCACCTACTTTGCCTTGTGTATGTTTTACTGATTATCAGTTGAAGGGGAGAGACAAAGGTAGCTTTTCACTTCATCATGTTGCTGTTGTTACACCCAGACTTCTTGAGAAATTTTAAATTAGGTAAATTAATTGCTTTGGTTGCTACATTCTAAACAACTGGTTTTACTTAACTTTTGCACTAAATTTACTCACTCTTTGAACATTCTTCAAATATATGCTTTCAGTTCTATTATCTAGAAGAAAACACTAGGAAAGGAAAAAAATTCAAAGGAATAAAGTTTGGATATGACTCTACTGACATATGTTTTCAAATGATAGATTCTTCTTTTAAAGCAGTTTCAGAAATTCAGCAGTTATAAAATAGAACTATATTTTCTATGATTTCACAATCAGTTGACTTTTGTTAACTTCTCTTCCCTTGACCTTCTGTGGTATTAAGGAATATATTCCAGGATTATCTGTCTTCCTGAATTTCTTCTGAGAAGTTAAAATATTTTCTGGATAGGAGTGACTGGGCATAGTGAAAGAGGATTTCAAAAAGATTGCCTCAAGTATTCTAGGAAAATTTATGAAAATAGATATTCCCACATAAGTGTGCAAAAGCACTCAGATCCTCAGAAACTTTGGTTTCTAAGAAAATCATATTTTTGTAATTATTTTAAGCATGGTTTTCATAGCCACATTATCCTTCCATTGCCTGTAGAAAGATCTGAGTGTATTGTTCCATGGTGCTATACTCAGTTTTCTTTCCTTAAACCATCATGAACAATTCACCAACAACCCAGCCGCTGCAGACTTAAAAAAAATTTTATTTTTCTTTACCAGTTGATGAGGCTGCAGGTAAGGAAGAACAGCCAGAAGGTGTTCAGGGAAACAATCCCATTATATTTGTGAGAGAATGGAAAACAACCTGCTATGAACCAAAAAAAACACCCCCCCAAAACCAAAAAAACCCCAACAAGACAAAAAGAAAACAAAAACAGAGTGCTTTAAAGAACTCTGCAAAAAACTAACCCTTTATTAAATTCTGACCTCTTTTTTACCCCTTTAAGCTTAAACAGAAGGACAAGTTCTTCTGTTCATAATTACTTACTAAATTAATTCCAACAGTGGTATCATATTGTTCTCCATACAAAGATTAATTTGCATGTAACAGATGGCTCACTCCACTAAACATCTCCCCTATACACACACATAAAAAAACACACAAACTCTTATACACACAAACTCAAACACACAAATACTTTCACATATTTGTTCACACTCTTATATATACTCACACACACAAATCCATATATACAAGTCTGAAAAATCGCATAGGATACTGGCCATTACTTTTATCATTTTCTATTACTTGCAGTGTACTTAATAAAAAGTTACATATATTTGATACCAACAATAAATATTGAATAAATGTTAAAGATTAAAATATCTCAAGGAAGTTTGGAATATAAAATTTTTACTAGCAGCTGCATTTGCTCCCTCCATGCTTAGAACAAGTGAGGCTTCTATTGTTGTTGCAAAATGAAAGTAACAAAATTTTGGAACCTGTATTTCTGAGGATACAAACACTCTTGAATTAATGGAATGTCTCCATTAAAAAATGAATACATAGAGACAGACATATATACCTATCTACATACATACATAAAGCAGGGAAAGAGAAATGCAACAGAGAGGATAAGAACTTTTAAATTTTTTTAATCTTTTTGTCCTCTGGACAGGGTTTTAACATTTATTTGATTTGATTGTTTTGTCCAATATTTACAAATATTGGCATTTACAAACTTCAATTTCCAACAGATGTCATAACCCTAACCCTAATCTTTGCCATAATTGGTGTTCAACGAATATTTGTTGAATGACTTAATTAATGATGGTATGAGGCAAAAATTAGGTATCTGAAAGCTTTGTCCCCCCAAAAATACTCAGAAGTATGTAAGTTTGGAAAAGAAAAAGGAGATTTCACTCATTCTTTCAAAGTACAGACATTGATTGATCACCAATTAACCAAGATCCAAAGGAAAAAAAAATGAGACTTCTCTAACAGAAGCAGAAATAAGTACTGTGAAGATTCATAATAAGAAGTGGTTTACAATTATACTAGACCAGTGAACTTCACATCTTAAACTTCTTAGCAAACCTCAAATTTTAATTATGAATTGATTTTCTAATATTATTACAATTAAAGGTTTTAAGACCAATGCACACAGGGTAATTACATTCAGAAAATAGAAAAATGTTAGAGATGAGTTGGTTTTCAACATTTAAATTCTGTAACATTGATTTGTAGTCTGAGGATTTCTGTCTAAACCACTCAAGTAGACAGTGAACATCTTAACTCTTCATAAAATGGAAACTGTTAGCATTTGTTTTTAAAGTAATGTTTGCTAACTGAAAAATGCCATTAGGGAAACAGTAATCCTATTCTTTGGGATATATAATAAACATTTGAAAATCATCAATGAATAATGTACTATATTAGGCAATAAAAATGTTAATATTACTACTAATTTAAATACTATATTATATACCATTAGTGTGCACAATGATAATATTAAATTGCAGTTGAATACTTGATTAAAATTAAATAGAAGGTGTGAGTTTTGATTCATTGTCAGCTAAATCAAAAATAAATAGTCATTTGTGTTGAATAGATCCAGTTGACTTAATGTCTAAACAAAACTCTTTCAAAATCCTTGCAACATGTTTCTCAGTTAACTACAGAGAAATATCAATAACTCATCTTGAAGTATGTATTGACATTTAATTAACACTAACTATTTACATGCAAATTAAATACCTATCTGAGCAACCTAATTGAAGTGTTTCTGTGATGCTTTTATTGATTTGACTAACAGCTTGGAGTATCTCATCAGTTTTAGCTGTCTAGAGTAACAGCAACAAGCTTTACTATAACCATATCACACAATAAATGCCTAGAATAATATTTTTTGCATAGGTGAATACTAGTCATCCAAATTCACAGATAGTCTTATGTTATACTAGAACTATTCATCTACATGAATTATTCAAAAACATCAAATAAAGCTAGACAAAAAGGGTTAAGTTTTAAAAACATAAATAATAATTAGAAGTATTAGATTATGGTTATGTAAACAGAATCACTAAATTTATTTTATATTTCAAACCTACTAAAAAAACCCAGCACTTTTTTACTCAGTACTAAAACATTCAAGTTAAACTATAAATACTAAGCACAAGCATTCCAAAGAATGGCAACATAGAGCAAATATATTTTAGCATAAAAATAGCTATTGAGACTAAAAGTTTTTGCACCCGTCTTTATGTAACATTTCATAAAGTGCAGAGTCTGAGTCAACTAACCTCTCATATAGCATAAGCATCTGAAATTAAATACTTCAATTATAGTAATAAAATATTAATAAAAAAAGAGAGCACAAAGTTTTTGTACATCTTAAAGCCCTTACTATTATACATATATTTTCCATTTTTTACTGCTAAGTTCAAAAATAATCTTAACCTAGTTAAATTGCTCAATTTCTTCCAACTAAGTTCATTGCTTACATATTGTTAGAATGTTCTGGTTGAAGATTCTTGCTTTCCTGACTATAAAAATGTTATCTGATATACTTAAATGCACCAAAAAGATGCAATGATAACTTGAATGCATTTAAAATTTATACATACATCTCAGGTAACCTATTAACATTTCAATAGGGTCTGCTATGGACTGGATGTTTGTGTCCGCCCAAAACTTATATGTTGAAATCCTAACCCTTAATGTGATGGTATTTAGGAGGTGGGGCCTTTGGGAGGTAATAATGTCATGAGAATGGAGCCCTCATGAATGGGATTAGAGCCCTCATAAAAGAGACCCCAGAGAGCTTTCTAGTCCTTTTTCAGCCACGTTAGAAAATAAGGAGAAGGCAGCAGTCTTCAACTTGGAAGACGAATCTCAGCAGAACCCAACCACGCAGGTGCCTTGAATATGGACTTCCAAGCTTCCAGAATCATGAGAAAAAAATTCTGTTGTTTATAAGACACCCAGTTTATGGTATCCTGTGATATCAGCCCAAACTGACAGAGATAGGGACAAAATATTTAAGTCAGAAAAGTGAAATATTTTTTATTTCATGAATGGGAATCAAACAGAAGAAAAAGGTATTCTACTTGATTTGTTTTCAATATTACTTGAAACTGCATAGTACATATAATTTTTCCCCACCAAATGAGAAGTTGCTAATTCGCCATTCACTGAACTCTGATGTGAAATTATATGTATTGGTAATCATGGCAATATGATAATCCTCACAAATTTAGTCTGATAAAGAAATATCAGCCTGCTTATCCAACACTGTAAATAACAGGATTCAAAAAAGAAACGCCAGGAGTCTTTATAGGATGATGGTACAAATACTTATTGAAGTAACTCTCATCCCTGCAAATCTATCTTAAAATAAAATAATTTTTATACAAAATATACAGACGTTAACAACCATGATGCTTAATTTTATGTGTCAACTTGGCTAGTGCCCAAATGTTTAGTCAAGCACCAGTCTAAACGTTGCTGTGAAGGTATATTTTAGATGTGATTAACATTTCAATCAGTAAACCATAAATTAAGCAAATGACCCTCATAATGTGGATGGGCCTCATCCTCATCCTTAACTTGAAGGTCTTAAGAGAAAAAGACTGGTCCCTGAAAAAGAAGGAATTCTACCTGCAGACTGCCTTGGACTTGGGACTGTAACATCAACTCTTTCCTTGGTCACCAGCCAGGTACCCTGCCCCACAGATTCTCTCCTATTGGTTCTGTTTCTCTAGAGAATCTTGACCAATGCAGATTTCAACTATATCGTACTATGTAAAGAATTAAATAACTATGCTTTCCTTGGCTAAAGTTGTAAAATTGCAATTTTACCTCTTCTTATTCGATCTGCTCTCATAATCAACCTGCAGATTGGATAAAAATCGAAACAATCTACATCAACAAGGAAATGATTGCTAAGTTTCAATGGACTCCTGGGGATGCAAACTATATTACAATACAATGAGAAGTAAGTACAATGAGAAGTAAGTAAATGGTAAAGTATCAAATATAGACAAACATTTTATTAAGTCTGACCATGATGAAGAAGAGGGAGAGAGTTGGGGTCAAGAGCAACTAATTTTCTAGTTTTCATTTTTAAATAATATGAAATGTATACAGGAATGATAAAAATATTCAGAATATCTCTATATCCTTCATCCAGATTTACCAATCATTAGCATCTCTTCACCCATAAATATTTCAGTGTATTTTGCCTAAAAAAAATGACATTCTCCTAAATAACTACAATGCAATTATCAAATTCATGTGGCCCAGATTTCTAAATATATAATCTTAAGCAAATCAATTAATCTCATCAAGTTGTAGATTCCTCAGATTCAATTTTAAATGTACAGTAAAAATTAGATTCTTTGGATTTAAAATTACAGTAAAAATTTATATAAACATACAGAATTTTCAAATGATTAAGCTAATATTAACCCTGAAGTATTCAACATTAGTATCCACTTAAACATAGATGAAGATGATAACGACATGAAACAAAAAGAGAATTTTTAAAAAAAAGGATGAAGAAAGAGAAAAGGGCTGACATCTTTGATAATGAAGAATTTCTCATAGGGAATCAAAACTCAGGAACACTTAGTAGCTCTTTCCTATTCCCAGACAGTCAGAATTAGGGACCAAATTTCTGAATTTTGGCTGTCAGCCCCAGGTCTAACTAATTACCCAGTAACACTTCTTCATCCATGTGGAGAAGATGACAGAGCATTAACAAACCCTTTATCAAAATCAACACTTTCTAGAAGTGTTGCAATCTAAAAACAAATCAGCAAACAAAGATGAAGAAACAAAATCAGGAAAGTTAGTGCTAGTAAAATAGTATTAACAGATATATAGGAGATATGCCAACTTCCCTAAATGTCTCAATAATGACTTTTATACCATTTTTTTTCCAATCTTGAATTTAATCCAGAAGCATGAATTGCATTTACTTATAATGGAAAGCAATTTGAGTTTGTGATCATGCTTACCTTGTAAGACGTAGTAATTTAAAACAAATGAAGGAAATGGTACAATTAAAATTATAATTCCCTAAATTGTTAGGATAAGGATGGCATGCAGCACATGAATGAAAGAACTGTGACAGAAAGTAGATTTACTAGTGGTAGTACAAGTAAATTTGTAGGTCTATTGGCAGGAAATTTGTGCCTATTTCCTCAGTAAGTTGAAAGCGAGTTTATCTGCTGAGTGTTAGAAAAGCGGTTGCAGGGTCAGAAGTATAAAGTGTTTGGAAAGTTTTTAAGTAGTGTTGTGAAAAAAATGAGAAAGCTGATGAAGGAAATGGAAGGTTGTTCTACAATACTGGGGGCAAACATTAAGTTGAACACTTTAAATTTTATGGTGGCAACAGTCTTTAAGGTTGTATGATTTACTGTGGCAGTATATAGTGGCTGCAGGCTGTCAGAGAAAATTCACAGTTGGAATTTCCCAGGATTGGAATTTTTCTAGATGAGTTAAAAACATGTACAATGAGGAAAATGGGTGAAATTTTTGATGAAGGGGCTTGAGTGATACACCATGTAGCCTAGCTGGAAAGCTAAAAAAAAAAAAAAAAAAAAAAGAGTGGAGTAAATAAATAGAAGTGTGAGGGAAACTAAGGTATAAGCTTCAAGACAAGTAAAGGTGAAGTAGATAAATTTTAAAAAGAATAAATTAAGACATCCAATTAAGAAGTGAAATTCTCAATAGGCCAAATATGATGTATGGTGGGGGTAACAGAAGAAGAAAGATGGGATGCAAAGACAACAAAATATTGTACAGAAATGATATAGAGGATCGTGTTATTAAAAGAAGTACAGGTGTAGCTATGAGAAAGGATATCTGGTGGCATTTGATAAATATGATACTGACCAGTCACTAAGTAACTGTGTATTGTTGGAAATTCGATATGAAATTTGAAGTCTGCAAAATATGGACAAGTATTTAAGTAGAGAGGGAGATAAAATATAGTTTCCAAATCCTGCAATACACGAAGGAAATTTATTTGACAATGAGAAGGTGAAGAAAGGTGCTGTAGCTGGTGGCATGTGCCTTAAAGAAGCAAGACTACTTTACAAAAGATGGATGAGGAGAGACATAAAGTCATGAAGCGCATCTGAAAGTCCAACTTTCAAATTTTAGTCAAAAAGAGTATGCAGGAGAGGAAGAGCCTACTTGTCATTATCACAATAAAATGAAGAGAATGTAGAGGGGAAAATTAAGAATGAGAGTTTGTTTTTTTACCAAGGGACAGAAAGTCCAAAATGTACAGTGAAATAAATTTGGAGAGAAGAGATAGGGGGATGCTTGGATAGGAAAAAAGAAAGCACAGATAACTATGAGAAAGAAAGCATGAGTATGAACGTTATGGCAGTGGCAACTGGCAGTATGATTTTCTAAAGTAGTAGCTAAGATAGGTGATTAGAGTTCACCTAGAGAATATAAGGAAGTAGCAGTGCTCTGCATGGGCTGCAGTCCTGATGGTGTTTTATTCTTTTCTTAATAGCAGGAAACCAGCCTAACTTGAAAGAAAGAAGCTGTGGATTGGATGCACTATGTTTTATATGTGTTCTGAGGCTCGAGTTAGAGGCTCAGAGTGTACTTCTACTTGTATTTACATTCATAGTTTTAAAGAATTATTCTACTTTCAGAAAAATTATGTTATGTAAAAAGAAAATGGAGGCATCTGTATCTGTGTGAGATGTTGGGCCTAAGTGGGGTTGACGGAGGGACATAGAGGGTGTTCATGAGGGGCAGGGAATAGATTTAATAGGGATAACACAGTATGGATTTTCAGAGCCTGAGCATAGATATTCAGAACCCAAGAACAGATGGAGGGCAAAAGAAGGGATGCGACATTGTTTACACATAGTGGAATGGGTGAAATAAATAAATGTATAATAATCAAATAATGATAATAACTAAATTTCTCACTGTGGGAGAACAGAGTTACAAATAAGGATCCTGTAGAGGTGAAATATTGTTTCTTAATTAAGGCGCTGGTTTCATTGATGTGCAAGATTTTTTGTGTGAATTTAATTTTTCATTTCTCTGGGATATGCATCTGTTGTCATGTCTAAGATTTTGTTCTAAGGTTTTGTTCTAAAAGTTTTATAATTTTATATTTAAATCAATGAATTGTTTTGAATAAATGTGTATATGGTCCTAGGTTTTCTTCTAAATGTTTTACAGCTTTACATTTTACATTCAAATCCATGATCCATTTTCAACTGACTTTTGTATATATATAGTGTGAATTATAGGATTGGTTTTCTGTTTGTTTCTGGTTTTGTTTTGTTTTATGCCTAAGAAAGTCCAGTTGCTTCAGCACTTATCCATATTGAACAATTACCAAACTAATACCCATGAATTACATATGCGGTCTATATTTGCCAAAACTCATTGGGAAAAAGTAAATATTTTCCAAATGTAATTCTCAATCTTGACATTTAAAAATTATATATTTTTATCTCTAAACTTTATTATAATCAGTTTTTTCACTTTTTCCTCAATTTTTCACCCTACAAATACTTGTCATTTTGTACCACTAGTTTGAAAGTTTTAGGAATATGGAAGCAAAAAAACTAGCATTGTTAACTTGAGAAAAAGTAACAACAATTCCAACATTGTTTAAAAAATATGTTATAGATAATTACTAGAGATCTATAAACACAGAATCCTTATTAGCTGAAGAACACCAAGAAAGGGCCAACAGAGAATTCAATCTTTGTGTCTTTTGGCCCTGGATTTTCAAGAGATACAGATACTCTTTTGTTAATTAATCAAGGCACTCATAATATACCAAATTCATTTTCCTACTATAATTATTACAATCCACTCACAAAGTCCAATTTTGTTCCATTATATAGTTTTTAATTTTTTCCCCTTTAAAACTGGCATGTGATGAAATACACTAGAAAGAAGGACGAGGCTTGCTTGCAAAGCCTAATGTCTCCCTAAAATTTGAGAATTGATTCAAATCAACTTAGATAATGTATATCTATACTAGCTGAACATATCAAAATCTATGTGTGTTGTTAAAGAAATAATCTTTTCTTCCATTAGAGATCTAAAACAGCTCTTGCCCATATTTTATTGGCACATTGCATTAGTATCTTCCAGTTTTACAGAATGTCATGCTGATATTAGCTCAAAAGATAAGATTAAATATAACTTGGCTTTATAAAGGATTCTGTGAATAACTGGTATAAATTGAGCATGAAATGATTGTATTACTGCAAAAGCATGAAAATAAAACCTGTTATAAACTGAAATTAATCGTTGCAATGACAAATCATTTTGTAAGCTGCAGGATTTTCTTTGAGACTGTTTTGCTTTATTCTTTTTAAAGGTTTGTTGAAAAGCAATCACTTTCTCTTTTTACTTTTATTACTTATGACTTTCATATGAATCTTTACCTCATCTATCTGGTATATACTTGAAAAACTAATTGGTTTTTAAAGGCCTATTTGATTTGGTGGCCATGCTCTTATATGCCTTTCATATACCTTTTTAAAATCTATCCATGACCTGAAATTGTCATAAAATAAAATCTCTAATTAAACATAAATCATGTAAAATTAAAATTTCCTTCCTTGATACGTAAAACAGGATAGGTAAATGCTCTATAATTATTGAAACAAATTCCCTGAGAGTTTTACTCTGTTATTCTTAAACTCTCTTGTGTCATGGCCATACAGTTAAGATATGGAATAGTAGAAGGCAAGTGCATTTGTTGTCTATTAAGTGAGTTTATGTACCTTTAGTAAACTTGGGGGGGCCATTGTTATTCTGAATAAATTATCAAGTTAGGGATTAATGTGTATATATGATATCTCTCTGTAAAAATTTGAAACTTTTTTCTTTGTAAAATTTGTTCCACAGCTTTGTACGCGGGCCTCTCACTGTCGTGGCCTCTCCCGTTGCGGAGCACAGGCTCCGGACGCACAGGCTTAGCAGCCATGGCTCACGGGCCCAGCCGCTCCGCGGCACGTGGGAGCTTCCCGGACCGAGGCATGAACCCGTGTCCCCTGCATCGGCAGGCAGACTCTCAACCACTGCACCACAGGGAAGCCCTGTTCCACAGCTTTTAAATCAAACATATTAACATTATTTAAAGAGAGACATTCCTACTTGAACACTATATATGTATTTGTGAAAAATATTTTTCAGTAAAAAATATACCTGTGAATAAAAATAGGAATGGAGCCAATCACACTTATTAAACAGAATACACATAGAAACACGAAAAACTGCAAATAAAAATCTAACACATTAAAATTTCTAACAAATTTTTAAAAATACTATAGTAAATATTGGGCTTTTCAGAGGAAACAGGTGATGGCCATTTGATGGAACATAAGAAAATCATGGAACAGCTGAGTTTCATAAACAAAGGCAGAAGGCAATCACATTCAGAAGTTGTAAGTGAAGATGTAGTTTAAAACTGTGTGAATTGGAGGGACACCAGAGATGAAGGGCTCCAGCTCTTTGTTTTGTATTCGATTCCACCCTGAAAGTATCAGGGAAAACTGAGAATAAGCTCTTCCAAGGCAGAGCATGAAGTCAGGCCGAACCAAAAGGAAGATCATGGGGTAAATGAGAATTCTACTCTGTATTGTCTTCCCTTGCCTAAATCGTTTTTTTGGTGATGCAACAAGGTAATATGCACACTTCATTGAGACTTCCACATTATATTAAATAGTTATTTTCCATTTGCAGATGAACTAATTAGAGAAATATGCACTGGAACAGAACAGACTATATCTGTTTTGTATAATTAAATTTACTTTTTTCTTTCATATAATACTAGCATATGATTTCCAAAGAACTCTTATTGGAGAATATAGACCCATTTATACAATCACAGTAGATCCCAATGATAATCCTACATTTATGTTTGTCATGGAGAAAAAACTATCCTCAACAGTTAATTTCTTGAAAGGAATTTCCACATAAGAAGGCCTTTGAAAATACAGGCTGATCCCTCAAAATATTTCAGTTATGGATTCCTTTCCCAGAGACATGAAAAGAGATTATCAGATGCAGGCTTTATTTTCCAAACATTAGCTCATGGACTTTTCAAAGTTTCGTATGTTTCCTCAGTCTAAGATTCTAGTTTAAGATCCAATACTGCAGAAGGATTGTGATGAGGCTAGTAAATGTGTAAAAGCTCTCAGAAACATTCTTAATTAACAAATATTTATTGAAAGGCTTCTAAAGAAAAAATAATTAATACTAAAAACTGGAGTTGATGAGAGGCACAACCCATGATTTGTCTCAAAGAATTTTATATTCCAATGAGAAATTTTAGTCATGTAATTCAACAAAATTGAAACAGTGTTATTGATGCTTTTCTAAAATAGGGACAAAGCATGTTAGTATAGAGAAAATTAAAGATTAAGAAAGGTTTTTAAGTGGATGTCATACTTAAACTGGGTTTGAAAAAAATAGGTATACATTAAACAGTTAAACAGGATTATACATCCTTTTGAAAATATTAAAAGTGACACTGAAGGGTGGCAGAATATGCTACTCCAAAACATTCCATGTTATTAGAAGGATTATTTTGAGCTAAGGCACGTGAAAAACAGCAGATGCAAGAAGGACATTCTAATGATCCTTTTTATTCCTGATACCAAGGGTAAAAATTCCATGTAAAAGATGCCCTCCCCATACCAGAAAAAAAGAAACATTCTTCTATGTGGAGTCATGGCAGAGAGAATTCTATTAAAAAAAGACTCTATCAAAATTTTTCTTACCTTCCTTTACCTTCCTTACATAGTTCAGTTACGTTTCCAAAATTGCCTCCCTTTGTTCAGTCTAGTATATAAAAGCATTTAGGTTTTTCCATTTATTTGAGTCTTTATTTCTTATGAAGCCTCCTGTGTCACACAAAACTAAAATTAAATTTTTATACTTTTCTCCTGTTAATCTGTCTTATGTCAATTTCACAGGCTCAGCCAAAAAACCCAACAGGGTAGATGTAAAATTAAAGACAATTACATTAGCATCAAAACCATTTACAAAAGATGAAAAGATAGAAAATATATCACCTAAAGTTAGTTAATAACCTGTGTTAACCACGATGTTTAAATAGAATTTCACACTGTCATTTTTTAAAAATTCCAATAGGCTACCTAGAAGAGTGGCGAAGAAAGAAATTGACAGTTAAATATAGTAGTCAAGCACACTCAATAAATAAAATGACATATTAAATAAATAGCAGATAAAATTAGAAGTCAGAGAGAGCATAAGGTAAGGTAGAATATGCAATGAAATTAAAGGATTTTGGGGATTTGAAATGGCAGAAAAACTAATTTCATTTCTTGTAAATCATCCAAGAAACAAGGATATAGAGAAATTCAGTTCTTTGCTCTGGTTTATTCATTAATATTATGGAAGTATTTATGCCTCTCCTGCTATATATTTAAGAAAAAATTTTGAGTACTTGAAAACCCAAAATTATTGCTGTTGCTTCTATACCATAATAAAAATTTGTAATAGTCAATGCAAATGTATTTTGACTTTATTCTAAAGCATAGGAAAAGAAGACTAACTTCCAAATTCCTTTCCATGAGTCTAGTATAAGATTGAAATTTTATTAAAAGTCAAGTTGAACAAAAAGATTACGGAAGGCTAATTGATTGATTAAATGTATGCAACATCACAAGAAAATTTTAGCAATTGATTAAATGTATGCAATATCACAAGAAAATATTAGTAAACATAACCTAGCCCTATATTTAAAGAACACACAAAATATAATTCCAATGTTAATATTCAAGAAAAAATTTATAAACAACTTTTCATTGGGTGAAAGTCATGCAATAAAGTTTGTGTGCACTTGAGTTAAAAATACTATATAATGGAGAAATTAAACACTCAATATTCTGAAGATTATATACAGAAATATAATACACCATATGACATATATAAGTATATATTTATAGAGGTATATAAGAAAAGAAAAGTGTGGAAGCATTTCTCATAAAGTTGCAACAAGCATTTAATTACTCTTCTTAAACATTTTCTGGAGATGCAAGCTAACTTAGAAAAGAGAAAGAAAGAAATTTTATAAGAACTGAAAAGATGGAAGTAAACAATCATAATTATTTGTAGGTAATATGAACACAAGCCTGGCAAACCAAAGAAAATTAACTTAAAAACTATACAAATGCCCTCCTGAAAATAGCTTAAAACTTAATATACACACAAAAAAATACTTAAAATGCAAAAGACAATATCAAGTGTTGACAAATTGTGGAAAAATTGAAATTCTCATATACTGTTGTGATTACTAAGTTAATGAAACTACTTTGAAAAACTATTGGGCAATATCTACTATAGCTAAACACATGCATACATACAAATTTCCCAGCAGTCCTAATTCTAGATATATATCCAACAAAATTTTATATATATGTGAATCAAATACAGGCACAAAAGTTTGATAGTAGTGATATTAATAACCCAAATCTGGAAGTGGCCCACACAAGAAGAACAGAATTGATAAAAACTTTGGGAAATATAGCACATGAAATGTTTTTTATGGAATTGTTGGAAAATACAGATATTCCTAAAATATATCAATTTTTGCTATTTGCTAGTCAGGAAACACTGTGAAAACTCTGAAATTGACAAAGTTACAGAGTATATCGTTGAACTCTCTCAGGTTATCTCTGACTTTTCTTGTCTGTGACCTATTTACAATCTATAAATTGTAAGTAAGTATAAAACATAGCAATGAAAATTATTCTTGTCCTGAGAAATGCAAATGGTGTCACTTGTAACATAAGTGCTTATTGCTCTATGTATGTTGATGGCTTTGCCAGTTTTACTTCTATCTGTAAATTTATGGCATCATTCCTGCCTGTCTATGTATGTTTGGCACTCTGAATTCTCCCATGAACCAGCTGTAACATTGTCTCTCTCAATAGCTAATGAGTTAAATAAAAATGCTGACATGTTCATGCTATATTTGTATGAGAGTAAGCATTTTATTAATTTATTATTTTAAAAGCATTAGACTGTTTTTAAACAATGAAATATTTCAACACTAAAATACTTTAAGTGATACATCAGTTAAAAATATTTGTTAAAAATATTTGTTTTATAATAAACTGTTATTTTTGTGTTACCTTTCAAACAGTAATTATTTTGTCTTGAATTTTAATTTAAAAATTCTGAAGTATGATCATAGAGAGAAAGTTACATGTGCAGTACATACTCTGAATTATCCATAACCTAGCCAATGCAGAAAATTATTACAAAGAGCTACAGGAGATGATCATAGTTCATTCAAAAATTTGACAAAATTACATATCAGTTACACATTTTATGGAAAGGCATATTCTAAAATCTGTTCATCTTTGCTAGAATGATAAGATGCCATAATTATGTCACCAAGCATATAATTTTGAAAAACAAACAGATGCAATTAAAGTGTTCCAAGAAACTGCTTCTAAAATAACCCTTGTTTTGTGAAGACATAAATTAAAAAAAAATTGAAAACAGTTATTTGGAAAACTTTCCAGCACCGAGAAGAGACTCAAGTATTCCTAAAGCCTACTAAGAACCAACAAGAAATTAACCTTTGATTCATACTTCATGCTGGGAGGGATGTGTTTGAGTTGTTTCCAGGAACTTGCATGTGGTATCTTTCAAGAAGAGGATGGAGGAGCCTGAGGGGAGCTCATAAGGTCTTCATCTCTATCAGGAGGTGGAATGAGCAACAGTAACAAGAAGTGCCTTGAAGTGCCAACAAAACTTGCTCCTCAGATTGGGGTGCGCTTGTGTGGTATTCATCTCATTGCAGCTATGTTTTTGTGTTCTCTATCTAAAATCAGTGTTACTTTATTCTTTTTTTAAAATTAATTAATTTATTTATTTTTGGCTGTGTTGGGTCTTCGTTCCTGTGCGAGGGCTTTCTCTAGTTGCGGCGAGTGGGGGCCACTCTTCATCGCGGTGCGCGGGCCTCTCACTGTCGCGGCCTCTCTTGTTGCGGAGCATGGGCTCCAGACGCGCAGGCTCAGTAGTTGTGGCTCACGGGCCTAGTTGATCCGTGGCATGTGGGATCTTCCCAGACCAGGGCTCGAACCCGTGTCCCCTGCATTAGCAGGCAGATTCTCAACCACTGCGCCACCAGGGAAGCCCTAAAAGTGAGTTTTATCTAATGAAATCGTTTAATGAATAGTTTACTTGAACCTGGAAATTGAACTGTTACTAAATTTCAGTCATGTTTCTATCACATCCTCCAGATATAGGTGAACATTCTGAAGAAGTGAGAGGGCATCCACCCCCACCCCTCCTTGGAAGGAAATCACTTAAAGACATGTTGGAGTCTCTTTTTCTCTCTCTTCCATATACACATACACGGATAATGATTAATGTCAGTAAAGGTTTGCCTTTTGTGGATATTCTGTGGCTTTTTCTAGTAATCTTGAGTTCAAACAAGCCTGTTTGCAAAAGTCATTGCTCTTCTCTTTATTTCTGCTGCCAAGTATAAAGCTCTGCTTTGATGGAGAAAGTCACCCTATCTTGTAGGAAAAATATACCACCCACCAACTCTAAATATGTTCTATTTATAGGGGAAGAATTAAGAAGCTTTTTTGAGATTTAAAATAAAATCCATATCTCCAATATATCACTTTGAATAGAATTTTTAAATTTTAAATTATATGTAAGATAAGAAGTCTTCCTGTTTGGGGAATCTAAATGTTTCATTTGCCTATTCAAGAAACAGATTTTATTTTGCCTAACATATCGATGTTGTTTCTTTTTTACAAAAAAGAGAATAAAGAGCATGAAATTTAATACTGATAGGATTGATAATTGAACATTCTGGCTTTTCCAGCAGATATACTAGAATAAAAATAAAATAATGTAGATAGAAGAATCTGAAATCAAGTTTAAGTTTGAAACTGCAAAGAATAACAAGACAATTTATTTGTCCTCCTGAGAATTTTATTTTTATCCTGTACAGAGGAATGACTATTAAGCATTCCAAGTTCTCAGAATATGTGATAATATCAAGTGCCTGAATCGCTTTTAGTGCCTTGCACTAAATTTCACATAACTCTCTTATTGCACATTCAGTAGACAAGTTGAGGAACGTATAGATTCAAGCCCGTTAGAATGGAATAAGAAAGTAATATTTTTTTGTGTATCTACTATGCATTAGGCACTGTGATAGTGAGTTTATACAGTCATTTTATTTAGTGCTTCAGTGTTATAGTCAATCTTCCAAGAGCTTCTCATACCTTGTTAGTCTTTTTTGGTGGCCTTAGAATGTTTATTAGTCTGACAAGCACACATTCGTTGTTTCTAACATACTCAAGCAGGCTGCTTATAACCAATATTTCTATCTGAAGCATGTTGTTTCTTAATGTTCAAACTTTGTGAGTAAATGTCTGATTGTCATTAACATAAAGCCATTATATATTCTTCCTTAAACAAAAAGAAAGAATAACATGCAAAGAAATGGAAAACAAAACAAAAATCAAAAGCTGAACATCACCAGCTGTATCATTACCTTGGACACTCGAAAAATAGAAATAAATAATACCTAGTATATTTTTTAATTCTACCAACATAATGTTGGCAATAGTATTTAATTCACTTATATGGAAGATAGTACATTATGGAGCAAAAATCAGAAGGTGAAATATTTTAAAAGACTCATTTGTATCTATTTGTAATTCTGGTTTTAGTACCTTTAATAGTAAGAGAATAATATAACTATGTATAAATATATATTAATTTATACACATGTATTTATAAATCTATAAATATAAAATATTAAGATAGGCATTCTTGTTTTCCTAATATCTATGCATTTTTTCCTTGAAAAGAAAAAAATATCTATTTCACATCTCTACAGTGAAGCCAGTTTCGATGCACACATATTTCTTTACCATATCTTTAAAGTTAGCTATTTCAATCTAACATTACTAACTGCCTGTATACTGTTAATATATTCTGTGTTCTTCCTATATATAAATATTTTATACTACAATTTAGAGAACTATAAATATATTAGATCTTCCAAATTATATTAATTATCTCCTATGAATTAGAATATCTTAGTTCTTTATTCTCCAAACTGTAAATCATTATTTACATTCAATTGGTCTTGAATTATTTTAAAATGTCCATCACTGAAAGTGAAATATTTTCTAATCACTAAAGTAAAGATTACTTGTATTTTGATATTTTGGATATTACTTTGGGGGGTTATAAATACACACTGACCATTTATTTGATGAATCTATTAGTCCCTAAAAATGCTTTCTTCAAATCTACTTGGTAATTTTGGCCATTTTGAAAATATTTAGAAATACAGACTTGTTAAAGTGTCATTTTTCTTTAAGTACTGTTCTTTCAACAGTAACAATGTATTAATTGATCAAAATGATTAATTTCTTCTCATATGATTTTAAAGATTTTTGTGTGTGTGTTTTTGTTACATATTCAAAGAACTAGGGATTTCTTAAAGGATTTTCTGTCTTCATATTAATCACGAAAAGCTTTATAAATCAGATCCAACTTCATATAATCATAACTGTAGATTCATTATCCACTAAATTTCTTCCCACTAATGGTGTGCAAATTCTGACATAAATTTATTTCCTAACCAAGTAGAATAATCATGGCTGTTCCTGGCAACATCGTCAGTTTATTTTTAAGTGTTTATTTTTACATTCACTGAAAAATACATGTCACATTATGCTCTTGCCAACTGTGTAATGGAGATTTGTCACATAGCCTATCACACTACACATTTTGCAAGAATATACACCATGCACAGTGCTTGATTCCTGGCCGCACTCTGTGACCCTCAAATTTGAAGGTGTAATTCTCACTGGGCTGTGCTTTTTTGTTTGCTTGTGTTTTAAAAAAAAAACAAAAAACACTTTTTGTGTTTACAGATACTAAGGTTTATTTTCCTAGATCTGTGACATAAAATAGAAAATTATGTGTACGAAGGTCAAGTGTTGCAAATCATAACTGAGAAATCCATACTGATAAATGCTAACCCTGTACATCTTATACTAATTTTTATTGTTACTAAATCCAAGAGGTTGTGGTCATTGCAGGAAATGTTAAAAGTTATACAATCAGGAGTTGGAACACTTTCCTCTTTAGAAGATCTTCTGAAATTCATGATGCCTGTATTTAAGATGATTCATCTTTTACCTGTGTAGCAAGGTCTTGAAAAATTAATTTGCCTACCAAATTAAAGGATAATCTTATTGCTGTCACTCCATTCTATCTTTAAATTTCCTCTCTTTCTGACTACTTTCCCTTTATTCAACATTCCTGCTGAACTAGTACCCTGCTCTTAACTCTTCTGTAGATGGGAAATGACTTCAAGGAATCAGATATATTATTTTCTGAGAAGTACTCTAGGGATGGATTAATTTTCTAGTGCTATGTAACAAATTACCACAAACATAAATCACCATAATTTTTTAAGCTCACATTTCCTGTACTTCAGGAATGTGGCATATCTTGGCCAGATTCTCTGCTCAGGATCTCACTGGGATGAACTCCCTTACTGGCTAGGGCTGCACTTCACATGGGGATCTTCTTTCAAGCTCTCTTGTGGCTGACAGAATTAACTTCTCTGTGGTCATGGGACTCAGGTACCAATTTCTTGCTACCTGTCAACCAGGGACTGTTCTCCTCTCCTAGATCCTACTCTCATTCCTTTCCATGTGCCCCCTTCATTTTCAAACCACATGAGCAGATCAAATCCTACTGTGTTTCAAATCTTTGAATTCCTCTTCTGCTGCCAGCCAGAGAAAACCCTCCTTTTAAAGGGCTCATGTGATTTTACTAGGCCACACAGTATAATTTCCCATTTGCCATATAATTTACCAAAATCTAGGAATTGATGTCTCATATTCACAGGTTCCTTACACAGAGAAAGCGGGGGATTTATACAAGGGCAAACGTCAGTAGGGATCATCTTAGAATTCTGCCTACCTCAAGTGGTAGATTGAAGAGAATAGGAATCTGGATATTATTATACTCATAGAGAACACATTAGAGAATGATTTGTAACTTCTGTGATGTTTTCAAACATTTTCACCTTCAAATAATTTATATTAAAATGTTTTGAATAAATCTCTTAATTTATAATCACTAATTTAACATGTAGCTTCCGTTGAACAGCTAAAATGGAGAAAGCACATATAATTATTCTAATGGTTATAAATCTTACAAAAAGAGTTAAAAAACCTAATGTTGGGCTTCCCTGGTGGCGCAGTGGTTAAGAGTCCGCCTGCCGACGCAAAGGACACGGGTTTGCGCCCCGGTCCGGGAAGATCCCACGTGCCGCGGAGGGGCTGGGCCCGTGAGCAATGGCTGCTGAGCCTGCGAGTCCGGAGCCTGCGCGTCCGGAGCCTGTGCTCCGCAACGGGAGAGGACACAACAGTGAGAGGCCCGCGTACCGCGGAAAAAAAAAAACAAAAACCTAATGTTATGGATCAGATATCTTTCTGGGACATATTTATTTTAATACCTAATGATATTTTATATGTAATCCCAAAATTGAGAACTCTAAAAAAAAAAAGTACCATCACAAATCATTCTAAGTTTAGAGTTCTGGAATATCAGGGAGATTTTGCTTGTCATGATAAAGAATTTCAAATAATGCAAGGAACTGATCAATTGAATCAATCTACTTATTTTATTAAATTAAAAAATTATTGAAGAGTTGATTTACATCATATTACTTTCAGGTGTACAACATAGTAACTCAAAATTTGTATAGATTACACTACATTTAAAGTCACCAAAAATAAAGGGATTACACTACCTTTAAAGTCACCAAAAATAATGGCTATATTTCCCTGCACTGTACAATACATCCCTGTAGGCTGTCCTTTTTATACATAGTAGTTTGTACCTCTCAATCCACTATCCCCACCCCACTTTTCCCACTATTGCTCTACTCATTGGTAATGACCTGTCTGATCTCTACACCTGTGTGTTGGTTTAATTAGTCTGTTTTATTTTTTAGTTTCCACATGTAAGTGATAATATACAGTAATTGTCTATCTCTGTCTGACTTATTTCACTACATAATATCCTCTAGGTCCATCCGTGTTGCTGCCAAAGGTAGACTCATTTTTTATGTCTGAGAAATATGTCATTGAATATATATATATATATATCCCATTTTCTTTATCCATTCATCTGTTGATGGGCACTTAGTTTGCACGTTCCTGGTGCCTATTTGGGTGTCCAAATTTCCTCTTCTTAGAAGGACAACAGTCACATTGGATAAGAGCTCACCCTAACAGCCTTATTTTAACTTAATTGTATCTTTGAAGGCCCAATCTCCAAATACAGTTATATTCTGAGGTACCTGGGGTTAGGATCAATTATGAATTTAGGGAAGACACAATTTAGCCATGACAGTTAGATAATGCCTTGGTTACTTATTTATTTTTTTACTTTTTAAAATTCAGAGATTTTCTGCATCTTGCAGTAAATAATAGAGACAAAATAGACTAAAATTAAGATTAACTATCTTCATTAACGTAGGAGTTAACTGTAAATTTTCCCTAGGCTTTGGCCTTTGGTCCACCTTTGCCTTTAAAATGTTAAGAGTAGTATCTGCATTAGAAATTTAGTGGTAGCTTTGGAAGTGCTATATGAGACACTACTGTTTAGATACTGTGTTAAATGGGAAATCTCATTTGTAAGATATTTTAAATTGGAAACGATCCTTATTCCCTATGGTGTTATATTAGTTTCTATTTTATTCCCACTCAAAAGGTTTGTGAATATGGGTGTGCCAGAATTATCTCAAGAGTGTAGTAACTTTCTTGGTTATATAGCTACATATATAGTTGAGAAAATATATAATTGTCTAATCTTTTCTCCTCTTTATGGATTTTTTGGATTGTTGTTATTCCTTTTGAAAGAGCTTGCCTAACATAGCATAGCACATTCCCTAGAACCAAGCTGTCTGGGCTTTAATTCCAGGTCTACCACTTATTATGCTTTCTCATCTGTAATATGGTGACAACAATAGTACTTACAAAGATTTATAATAATTAAAAGAGCCAATACACAGAGCACATATGATGATGCCTGTCAATAAAAATCTACATGAGAATTTTAAAACTAAATATTGGACCAGTGAAATTTTTCCACCAGGATCTACAGAGGTATTGGGCTGTGCATATTCAAAAAATATTTCTACAATGGTAGATAGCATTATCCTTTCCCTTGTGTATTAATATGTACTTCCTAATTTTCCTTGCTTTGTTCATTGACACTCCTCTTAGGTCTCTAATAATCAGCTGAATTTTGAATTCTGATTAGTTTTATCTCAAATGCACAAATTGTGTAACTACTATTGACCCTTGCTTTCTGATTCCATCACACTGAAGCTCCATCTAAATTCAGTCATCCACAGTGGAGCCAGATGCACAAATGGAAGATGTTATGGTACTTCTATTATGTCTAATTCAAGACCAATACATAACCATAAAAAAAGAGAAAGCCAACAAAGTTCTACTTAAATGATATTATAAAATCAAAAATAAAGTTGTATCCCAAATGATACCCCAGATTTTCTGATTCTTTAAATTATATTCACCAGTATAGCAGTTATTGTATATTTTCTCTAAATTTTGGCCTTTGGTTCACCTTTGCCTTTACCATATGAGGTTAGTATATGCCCTAAGTTTAGGAAAATTATTTGGTAAGCTAGTCATAGCTGAGCTTTTTTATGGGCCTCCTTCTTTCCCATTTCTCCATATTTCATACATCCCACTATTCTTTTTGCCATGAAGTAGAAACTTCCCTGAACACACTCTGAGATCCTCTCTCTCCTTATGCACTGTCTTGTGGATAGAGTGACCTACCAGATGAACAAATTTTATTGGAGCAATTTGATGTGCATTAGCTCAGCTCCATTTATTCTCTTTGAAATTCCTCTGAGGATTAAACCCTCCCTAGAATTTAATAATAGACCTTATCTATATCTACTTCCCATGTGGAAAGGCCCACGGGAGTCCCAGTGCTCTCTGCAACTAGGTAGTTAGCCTGGTATTTAGAGAATAGATCCATAAGGACCATCAGTTAAGTGGCATCATCTGATATACCCTTGTCAAGATTATAGGTGATATTTTGATCTTTATTTTTATTCTGTGTTTAATCATGTAAATTTTAAAAAATAAGAGCTTAAAAGAAGAAAGTATTTACTAGGGGCCTGCCTAATGACCTGAAGAATTTTTTGTTTGTTTGTTTTGCTTTTCATTTTCCAATTGCTTATTAAGATTTGTGCCCATTTTATAGCATTTTGACATATTCTTATATATCTGGAGCTGTACTTATTTATAGGGTATAATAATAAACAAGACAAGGTCCTTTACCTAAAATAAATTAAGTTTAAGTGATACAATTTTTTTAAAGCAACAATTGCTGTTCAGCTTCTACGAGAGAGGTATTTACATAGTACAGAATGTAGAGGCGGATAGCAATACAGTTAAGAAGTGGTAGATAAATATAGCTTTGTGGAAATGTAAATGGATATATTTTCTCCAAATACATCTTAATATGCAATAATGCTTTAAGATTATGTTCAGAAAAATGTAGCTTGAGATGCAATGAATAATGAAGCATCACTGCTATACAAGGAGGAAAAGAATACAAGTTTAATGTGTAAAAGTGGAAACTGGCAGGAATAATTTAAAGATCACAGGATTTGAACGGCACTGGTTGTAAGAGAGTGTATCTAAAATACACAAAACTATTGTTTTTTTTCTATAACTCTGAGTATAGGAACTGTCTCGAAATAATGACTTTTCTTTAAACCAGAAAGTTCTCTGCCATGGTTATTCTATAGTAATAAATCAACAAAATTTTGTGTTCCTATTAAGGTCCCCTCTCTCTGAAGATAACTAGATGGTGGTGCCATTCTTTTAGCTAGAAGCAAAGAATTGTTTCCTGGGATGCTTACATGACCTGGATTTTATTTTCCTATTGTACTATACTCTGCATTTGTTGTGCAGACACTTGGAAAGTAAAATGTGTTTATATAACGTACACCCACACATCACATGTTAAGAGTATGGAATTATGAATTGTTAGTTGACATCACTAAATGGTCATTGTGTAAGAATTTTTACACATAAGTGTCTGAATGCTTAATACAGTTGAGACATGTATCTTAGTTCTTTTAAGAAGAATTCCAGAAAAGAGTACTTCTAAAGCCATAGATTTATTTTTTAGCAACAATTAAACCTATAAGATAAATGAAATGGAAATGAATATACCATTCACAAAAAATCAATTCAAGACAGATAACTAATATTTTTGTGAATGACCTATTTTAAGAAAGCCTATAAAAATATGATATTGATAATATATTATAATATGATATTGTAATGATCATTATTATGATATTGTAATGTATTGAAGAAGGAAATATTAGGACAAAGAAAGCCAAAATTTAAACTAAAACTAAATAAAAATTAAGAATTTCTTTTTATCAAAATGTAAATTAAATAACTGGAAAGACAAACCACAACTAGGAGAGATGTCGACAATATTTAAAATAGGCAAATGATTTCTATGCAAAACATATAAACAACTCTCAAGAATCAATAAAAAGCAGCAACACATTAGGAAAATGAGCAAAAAGACATAAGCAGACATTACACAGAAGAGGAAATACAAATCATCAATAATGCATGGAAATTTGTTCAACCTCATTTGTAATTAAGGAACTGCAGGTTAAAAGACACAGTAAGATAACATTTCACTCACAACAGGTTGGCAGAAGAATATAAAGTCTGTGATACAAAGGTTCCATCAGTACCCTCTTGGGAGGAAATTGTTATATGCCCTTTAGAAAATATTTTTTGCATTAACTATTGTATTTGAAGATATGTGTACTCTTTGACCTATTCCCCAGAGCATACCTGTGAAAAGCTCTTTTGCATGTGCCTCCGGATGAATATTCAAAGATACTCAAAGCATCGTTTTCTGTAATAAAAATGAAATATCATAACCCGTATGTCATTTAACAATGTAATGTATAAATACATTGTGGTATATTCATATAGTGGATTATGTTATAGACATAAATGCAATGAATTAAATCTTTAATTTTGATACTGATTTTATACTGATAATAGTATTGATTTTATAATCATGGAATTAAATGAAAAAACTTGTCTTTATGTCTTTTATGATGTTATTTATAATAGAGTTTTAAAATAGGTAAAAATAAATAGTAAAACTATAAAAATTAACAACATATACCAGTAATTTCAGGTTATTGATTTCCTGAGGGTGAAGAGAATATTATATAAAATTAAAAGGCACTCATTAAGGAATCAAGGTGCTGGTAACATTCAGAAATTTGGTGGTGGATATACAGATAATGCTTAGTTACTATTACTAAAACTGTACATATAAAATATAATGTATTTTATATGTAAGTTATACATGCAGTAAGAATTTAATTAAAATAAGAATAAGGAAATATGTAAGATATAGGTCTGTACCCAAACCTCAATGAAATTCCTGAAACAATAGGAAATTTTATAATATTTTCACCACTGTGTGTCACATTAAATGTTGTAGTGAAACACCCATGGTTATCATTAAGATTTCTGTTAACTATTAATCAATAGTTTTAAGCTGTAGTAGCTGGATTATTCTAAGGTCCAAATCTCTCTGAGGTATATGTTATAAAATTCATTATACACTTTATTTCTTTCTAGCTCTTAGAAAATTTTCCAGCAGCTTTAAGAGATGGAAAAATGCTGAGATTTTTTTGTTTATATTTATATACGTAAGAAAACAAGTTAGTCACATGGGAAATCTATTTCTCTAGGAGGTGGGTCAACAAGGATCTTGCTGTGATTTATGTCATAGAGTGTTCAGCCTATGTTTTTGTCTAAGAGTTTTATAGTGTCTGGACTTACATTTAGGTTTTTAATCCATTTTGAGTTTATTTTTGTGTATGGTGTTAGGGAGTGTTCTAATTGCATTCTTTTACATGTGGCTGTCCAGTTTTCCCAGCACCACTTATTGAAGAGGCTGTCTTTTCTCCATTGTATATTCTTGCCTCTTTCATCAAAAATAAGGTGACCATATGTGCATGGATTTATCTCTGGACTTTCTATCCTATTCCATGGACCTATATTTCTGTTTTTGGTAGTATAGTCTGAAGTCCGGGAGACTGATTCCTCCAGCTCCGTTTTTCTTTCTCAAGATTGCTTTGGCTATTCAGGGTCTTTGTGTTTCCATACAAATTGTGAATTGTTGTGTTTCAGTTCTGTGAAAAATGCCATTGGTAGTTTGACAGGGATTGCATTCAATCTGTAGATTGCTTTGGTAGTACAGTCATTTTCACAATATTGATTCTTCCAATCCAAGAACATGGTATATCTCTCCATCTGTTTGTATCATCTTTAATTTCTTTCATCAGTGTCTTACAGTTTTCTGCATACAGGTCTTTTGTCTCCTTAGGTAGGTTTATTCCTAGGAATTTTATTCTTTTTGTTGCAATGGTAAATGAAGTGTTTCCTTAATTTCACTTTCAGATTTTTCATCATCAGTGTATAGGAATGCAAGAGATTTCTGTGCATGTATTTTGTATACTGTTATTTTACCATATTCATTGATTAGCTCTAGTAGTTTTCTGGTAGCATCTTTAGGATTCTCTATGTATAGGATCACATCATCTGCAAACACTGACAGCTTTACTTCTTCTTTTCCGATTTGGATTCCTTTTACTTCTTTTTCTTCTCTGATTGCTGTGTCTAAAACTTCCAAAACTATGTTGAATAATAGTGGTGAGAGTGGGCAACCTTGTCTTGTTCCTGATCTTAGGGGAAATGGTTTCAGTTTTTCACCATTGAGAATGATGTTGGCTGTGGGTTTGTCATATATGGCCTTTATTATGTTTAGGTAAGTTCCCTCTATGCTTACTTTCTGGAGGGTTTTTACCATAAATGAGTGTTGAATTTTGTCAAAAGCTTTTTCTGTATCTATTGAGATGATCACATGATTTTTCTCCTTCAATTATTTAGTATGGTTTATCACATTGATTGATTTGCATACACTGAACAATCCCTGCATTCCTGGGATAAACCCCAATTGATCATGGTGAATTATCCTTTTAATGTGCTGTTGTATTCTGTTTGCTAGTATTTTGTTGAGGATTTTTGCATCTATGTTTATCAGTGATATTGGCCTGTAGTTTCCTTTCTTTGTGACATCTTTGGTTTTTGTATAAGGGTGATGGTGGCCTCGTAGAATGAGTTTGGGAGTGTTCCTCCCTCTGCTATATTTTGGAAGAGTTTGAGAAGGATAGGTGTTAGCTGTTCTCTAAATGTTTGATAGAATTCGCCTGTGAAGCCATCTGGTCCTGGGTTTTAGTTTGTTCGAAGATTTTTAATCACAGTTTCAATTTCAGTGCTTGTGATTGATCTGTTTATATTTTATATTTCTTCCTGGTTCAGTCTCAGAAGGTTGTGCTCTTCTAAGAATTTGTCCATTTCTTCCAGGTTGTCCATTTTACCGGCAAAGAGTTGTTTGTAGTAATCTCTCATGATGCTTTGTATTTCTGCAGTGTCAGTTATTACTTCTCTTGCATTTCTAATTCTATTGATTTGAGCCTTCTGCTTTTTTTTCTTGATGTCTGGCTAATGGTTTATCAATTTTGTTTATGTTCTCAAAGAACCAGCTTTAAGTTTTATTTATCTTTGCTATTGTTTCTTTCATTTCTTTTTCATTTATTTCTGATCTGATCTTTATTATTTCTTTCCTTCTGCTAGCTTTGGGGATTTTTTGTTCTTCTTTCTCTAATTGCTCTTGGTGTAAGGTTAGGTTGTTTATTTGAAATATTTCTTGTTTCTTGAGAGTTGTATTGCTATAAACTTCCCTCTTAGAACTGCTTTTGCTGCATCCCATAGGTTTTGGGTCATCGTGTTTCCACTGTCATTTGTTTCTAGGTATTTTTTGTTTTCATCTTTGATTTCTTCAGTGATCTCTTGGTTATTTCATAGTGTATTGTTTAGCCTCCATGTGTTTGTATTTTTTACAGATATTTTCCTGTAAGTGATATCTAGTCTCATAGCATTGTGGTCAAAAAAGATACTTGATACAATTTCAATTTTCTTAAATTTATCGAGGCTTGATTTGTGACCCAAGGTATGATCTATCCTGGAGAATATTCCATGAGCACTTGAGAAGAAAGTGTATTCTGTTGTTTTTGGATGGAATGTCTTATAAATATGAATCAAGTCCAACTTGTTTAAAGTATCATGTAAAGCTTGTGTTTCCTTATTTATTTTCATTTTGGATGATCTGTCCATTAGTGAAAGTGGGGTGTTAAAGTCCCCTACTATGACTGTGTTACTGTTAATTTCCCCTTTTATGGCTGTTAGCATTTGCCTTATGTATTAAGGTGCTCCTATGTTGGGTACATAAATATTTACTATCTGACTTTTTAATAGAAACTTTCTTGTAAAGTTGGCAGAGAAGTAAGAGTACATTCAAATTGCCACCACAGGAATACAAAAGCCTGTGCAAAAGCATAAATTTTAAGCTTAAAACTTAAAAAGTCATTGAAAAATCATAATTGAAATGGTGGTATATAGTAAGGTTATTTTACTTTGTAATTTAAATATAGCTTTGGTTAAAAAAAAAAAGACATTCTTATGTTCATAGCTACACATTACATGATGTATTGTGTATTATTCTGTAGAGTAAGAATGTAAACTGTATCTTTAAGTTGCAAAATAGTAATTCTGCCTTAATATGAAAAATGCCTTTAAGTGGAAAATTATGTAAATTTATTATAATGATGTATTATGTTTCAAAACCTTGTACACATTAGAAGTGAAGTCACACAGAAATGAGCATGTGTGTATATACATGTGGATAAAAATACCTACATTATGGAAAAATAAATTTCCTGGGTTAGGTCTGACTAAGAGAGTCAGTTATAAAACAGTAACATAATATAGTCTATTGATTATCTTATAATATCAAAGAGATACATACAAGATATCATTCTGAAATATGACAAGGATAAAGTTAAATAATCAAACTTAAATATTCTGTCAGCATTATCAGCTCCTATCATTTATCCAAAGTGTGGTCATTAGAAAATAAAGGAAATGAGTGGGCATTAACATAATTTGTTATCTACCCTTGAAACTGAATTCCATCACCAAAAGACTAATTCTTTTTAAACCATTTAAAAATGAAAAATTGACATTTTTGAAATGGTTTTGCTTAAAATCTGGTTTATATTTTCCAACACTTAGGTTCTGAATTCCATCTTGAATTGAATTGAAACTGAATTCCATCATCAAAAGACTAATTCTTTTTAAACCATTTAAAAATGAAAAATTGACATTTTTGAAATGGTTTTGCTTAAAATCTGGTTTATATTTTCCAACACTTAGGTTCCTTTTTTTCCCCTGATTAAGCATATCTTCTGTTAATCAGAATCATTAAGTGGATGCTGTCAACCGTGATATAATTTACTGGGATCACTGACCCAGTATATTTTGTGTTCAGATACTCATTAAACATGTTTGTTAAAATTAGGATTTTAAAAAGAGGAAGATAACTACTGTCAATCATATGCCAGATATAATAGAAGTCAGTCTGAGATAGTTTAATGAAAACTGTCTATAAGACAGTTAAAACACAGCAGTGAAAGTACTCAAAATCTGAGTGACTGTCATATGTCACTGGTGGGATAATATGTAAGATACAACTTTTGGACAGATTTTTTTCTTCAGAGTTCATTTTCCTGTTAAGAAAATTTAAACTTATAGGCGTTATTAGATTAAAATTAAGAAAATATATTACCATTCAATTTTAAGTATTTAAACATTCTTTTTTTACCACTGAAAGAAAGTTATTTAAGGCCTAAAGGAAAAAAGTATTGGCTCCAAAATATCAAGTACAATTTTAAGTGAAAATAAGTAAATGTTTGAATGTTTAAAAATCTCATCTTGCACATATATTGGGTTGGCCAAAAAGTGCCTTCAGTTTTTACGTAAAAATAAAAGGCACATTTTTCATTTTCACCAAGAACTTTATTGAACAACGTATTCACCCTTTTGTTCTACTACCTTCTGCCATTTTTCAGGCAACTTCACAATTCCACCTTCCCAAAACTTTTTATCTTTTTGAGCAAAGAACTGTTCCAGGTGCCTTTTACAGTCTTGCAGGGAATTGAAATTTTTTCCATTAAGATAATTTTACAAAGAAATAAATGGAAATTCAAAGGCACAATGTCTGTTGAATCTGGCTGATGAATCAGAACTTCCCAGCCAAGCTATAACAGTTTTTGCCTGGTCATCAAAGAAACATGCAGTCTTGCATTATCCTGATGGAAGATTATGCATTTTCTGTTGACTAATTCCAGACACTGGTGCTTTCAGTTGGTCTAATTGGGAGCAGTACTTGTTGGAATTGTTTGCTTTTCCGGAAAGAGCTCATAATAGAGGACTTCCTTCCAATCCTACCATATACACAACATCACCTTATTTGGATGAAGACCAGCCTTTGGTGTGGTTGGTGGTGGTTCATTTCACTTGCCCCATGATCTCTTCTGTTCCACATTACTGTACAGTATCCACTTTTCATTGCCCATCACAATTTGTTTTAAAAATAGAACGTTTCAGTAGAGAATCTCTTGCAGAAAATATGGTCAAGAAGGCTTTCTTGGCTTAACTTACGTAGAACCCAAACATCAAAGTGATGAACATAACCAAGCTGGGGCAAATAATTTTCAATGTTTGATTTGGATATTTTGAGTATGTCAGCTATCTCCCATGTGGTATAACGTTGATTGTTCTCAATTAATGTCTCGACTTGATCTTTATCACCTGACCATGGAGATCATTCAGTGAGAAATCTCCAGCACAAAACTTCGCAAACCACTTTTGACATGTTCGATCAGTCATAGCACCTTCTCCATATGCTGCACAAATCTTTTTTTTTTTTTGCGTTTCAGTTGAATTTTTACCTTTCTTCAAATAATAAAGCATAATATGCTAAAAATGTTGCTCTTTTTCTTCCATCTTCAATATTAAAATGGCTATATAAAAATTCACTGATTTTGATAAGTTTTTTTAAAATGCATGCTGATATGACAGCTGCCACAAAAATCTAAGAAAATTGTTTCGAATGAAGTTAAAGACAACTAAGCACCCACTAGAGCCATCTTATGGGAAAACTGAATGAGCATTTTGGCCAACCCAATACATATTTGTTGTATTTTCAAAACTATGGAGTTTAGATTTATTGTCATATTATTTTACATTTAGGTGTTAAAATCTTTTCAACAATTTACAGCAAATATTTAAACTTAAGATGTGATATGTATATATTCAATACGTCAGAAAAGAAGCTTAAGACTGCTCAGGGCACACATTTTTATGAAAACATTTGACAAGTGGTAGAGTGAGGTTATATTTTCTATAGTATTAGCAAATAAGTGTTCCGATTTACTAGTGCTTAATACATAGAGGAAAATGAATCCTAGCAGCAATCATTTAATTACCCCTTAAAAAGTCCATAAAATTGTTATGGGCACTACAAAAAATAAAAGCAGTTATATTGACAGATAACTTGCTTCAGTTTGTTAAAAATTAAATATTTTTATTGTATTTTTAGAATAAAATTTGAAATTTACACACTCCACCCTTAGCTTTTAAAATTTCTGGTTATTTGTTTTGAGATTTAATTTTAAATTTATAAGTTTGTCAGATGTAAATGAAAGTGAAAAGTCATCCCGTTACAGTGATTTAATATGTGGTAATGAATGGTAAGCTAAGAAATTTTGACTAATTCTACCAATGAGAACACTGGAAAGTCTAGCGAGAAAAAAGAAATGAGGAAAGGAACATTGGAGACTGAATAAGACAGCAAAGAATTGCAGAACCAAAATTTAAGAGACAAAGAACAAACAGATTTGTGAGTCTTGCATTTAGAATCATTGTTTACCTGGAGGTGTCTGGCAATTCACAAAGACTAGCTGAGTGACAGAAACCAAGCAATCAGCAACACTTCAGAACTTCCTGGAGTGAAGAAGAAAAAAATTGAGTCTAGAGTCAGCCAAGAATGGCTTTGCTGGGAAAACTCAAGTTTTGGCGTAGACCCCAAATGGACCACGGGTGAATTGGAATTACAAGGTCCCTGCAAGGGGCAAAATATATAAATTTCCAAAATTATGCTAAGGGGATCCGAGATTGTTATGATATCTAGTTGTTGACAGATGTAAACATAAATTTTCTCTAGAGGAAGAAAATATCCTAGATCTCAAAGTATTTGAAATATTTTTTTTCAAATAAAGTATCTGGTATTCAAACAAAAGTGAATAGGTCTATTACGTTTCCATACAAATTGTAAAAATGTTTGTTCTAATTCTGTGAAAAATGCCAAAAAATAGAGCTGGAGGAATCAGGCTCCCTGACTTCAGACTATACTACAAAGCTACAGTAATAAAGACAGTATGGTACTGGCACAAAAATATAACTATAGATCAATGGAACAGTATAGAAGGTCCAGAGATAAACCCATGAATCTATGGTCACCTAATATATGACAAGGAGGCAAGAATATACAATGGAGAAAAGACAGTCTCTTCAATATGTGGTTCTGGGAAAACTGGACAGCCACATGTAAATGAATGAAATTAGAACACTCCCTAACACCACACACAAAAATAAACTCAAAATGGATTAAAGACCTAAACGTAAGGCCAGACACTATTAAACTCTCAGAGGAAAACATAGGCAGAACACTCTATGACATAAATCACAGCAAGATCCTTTTTGACCCACCTCCTAAAGTAATGTAAATAAAAACAAAAATAAACAAATGGGTCCTAATTAAACTTAAAAGCTTTTGCACAGCAAAGGAAACTGAAACAAAAAGACAAAATGAAAAGACAACACTCAGAATGGGAGAAAATATTTATAAATGAAGCAACCAACAAGGGATTAATCTCCAAAATATACAAACAGCTCATGAAGCTCAATATCAAAAGACAAACAGCCCAATCAAAAAATGGGAGGAAGATCTAAATAGAAATTTCTCCAAAGAAGACATACAGATGGCTAAAAAGCACATGAAAAGATGCTCAACATCACTAATTATTAGACAAATGAAAATCAAAACTACAATGAAGTATCACCTCACACTGGTCAGAATGGCCATCATCAAAAACTCTACTAACAGTAAATGCTGGAGGGTTTGGAGAAAAGAGAACCCTCCTACATTGTTGGTGGGAATGTAAATTGGTACAGCCACGATGGAGAACATTATGAAGGTTCCTTAAAAAACTAAAAATAGAGCTACCATATGATCCAGCAATCCCACTCCTGGGCATATATCCAGAAGAAAACATAATTTGAAAAGATACATGCACCCCAATGTTTGTTGAAGCACTATTTACAATAGCCAGGACATGGAAGCAACCTAAATATCCATCAATGGAGGAATGGATAAAAAAGATGTGGTACATATATACAGTGGAATACTACTCAGCCATAAAAAAGAATGAAGTAATGCCATTTGCAGCAACATGGATGGACCTAGAGATTGTCATACTGAGTGAAGTAAGTCAGACAGAAAAAGAGAAATATATGATATCGCTTATATGTAGAACCTAAGAAAAAGGTACAAATGAGCTTATCTACAAAACAGAAAGTGACAGATGTAGAAAACAAACTTAAGGTTACTGGGGGATAGGAAGGTGGCGGGATAAATTGGAAGATTGGGATTGATATATACACACTACTATATATAAAATAGATAACTAATAAGGACCTACTGTATAGCGCAGGGAACTCTACTCAATACTCTTTAGTGGCCTATATGGGAAAAGAATCTAAAAAAGTGTGGATATATGTATATTTATAACTGATTCACTTTGCTGTACACCTGAAACTAACACAACATTGTAAATCAACTATACACTAATAAAAATTAAAAAAAGAAAAGTTAATAGGATCACAAGGAGAGAAGATGACATGTTTGAAGGCAAATCAATAGAAATTAATGAACCAAGTCACATGTCATGGGGTTGTGATGCAAAGACATTAAAAATATTTAGAGAACTAAAAGTCAAGATTAAGAAGTTATTCAAATAATTAGAAATAATAATAATAATGGCAAGTAGAACGTTAATAATTAAATAAAATCATCAACATTAGAGAGACAGAAACTCAGGTCAAAGAAATAAACAAGTTAATACAAGAAAACTACAAATATACACACAGGCATATTTCAATTAAATGTTATTGCATCAAATACAAAACTAAGAAATTGTTTTTAACCAGCAGTCAAATTAAAAAGGAACTAGAGTCAAAATAACACCAAACTTTTCAATGGCAACATTGTTAATAAAATGTAATAAATTAAATACTTCAAAGAGTTGAAGGAAAATTACCTTAAATATCATATTTTAAAATAATTGCAACTTGAGGTATAATTGCAGTACAATAAACTGTGCACATAAAGTGCACAATTTGATCAATTTTGACAAAGGATTACACCCATGATCAAGACAACAAACATTTCCATCAACCCCAAAAGTTTCCTTGTGCCCCACTGTAATACCCCTCTTCCATGTCCCATTCTTAGGCAGCCACTGACCTGGTTTGTACCACAATTTATTTTTTTTCCATTTTCTAGGCTTTATATAAATTTCCTTAATTTTATATAATTTTTCCCTACCTTTTTATATTTAGCATAATTATTTAAAAATCCATCCATGTTTTTATGTTTCAATAGTTCATTCTCTTTTATTGCTAAGTAGTATTTCATTGAATTCATACAGATGAGTTTACTTATTTGTCTGTTAGTAGACATTAGATTTGTTTTCAGTTTGGGGCTATTATAAATAAGGCTTCTACATACATCCATACACAAATCTTTGCCTGGAAATGTTTTTGTTTAATTTGTGTATATGTAGGAGCCGTATGTCTGGGTTGTATTGTAAGTATATGTTTAACTTTTTTTTTTTCATGGAAAGGCATTTTATTTTAAATGCAGCAGTGTTTACATACTGAACTCCCAATCTATCCCTCCCCCCACCCTTCCCCCAGGTAACCATAAATTTGTTCTCTAAGTCTGTGAGTCTGTGTCTATTTTGTGAATAAGTTCATTTGTATCATTTTTTTTGATATTTAACTTTTTTAAGAACCGTTGAAACTGTTTTGCAAAGTTTTTTTCTTTTTTTTTTTTTAACAGTTTTGCATTTTCACTAGCAATGTAGTAGACTTGTAGATTCCCAATGTCTTCACCATCAATGGTTTGGTCAGTTATACTTTTATTTTACCCAGTCTAATAATGTATTAAACTTCAAAAGTGTATATTCTGCTAAAAATATCATTTAAATATAATGACCTACAAAAAATATTCTCACACTTACAAGACCTGAGGAGATCCTGTGTGAAGAAATACTTTGGAAAGGACAGTAATAAAGCCAGAAGTTTACTGTGAAATATATATAGGTAGTATAACATATATCACCTAAAAGAGCAATTAAAAAAACAAACATTAGTGACTGATGCTAACTTCGGGCAATGGCAGTGTTGATGATGTTGAGAAGCAGCAATCAAATCCTATTCCTTTTTGCGGTATGCGGGCCTCTCACTGTCGTGGCCTCTCCCATTGCGGAGCACAGGCTCAGTGGCCATGGCTCACGGGCCCAGCCGCTCCGCGGCATGTGGGATCTTCCCGGACCGGGGCAAGAACCCGTGTCCCCTGCATTGGCAGGCGGACTCTCAACCACTGCGCCACCGGGGAAGCCCCCTATTCCTTCTTTATGGGGAGGCTGAAACGTAATTATCCTGGAGAATCCCTTCCCTGTTCAAATGTAAGGGCTTTCTTCTGCTTTCTACTACATAGTGCTTTCACCTCTAATTAACCCCTATTAAGCTCTGCCTTTCTAAGTAGTATATCATGTCTTATAATGAAGGAAAACAACAACAACAAAAACATGGTTAAGACCTTGACTTCACACTTACTTATGTGGCTAGGCAACCGTTGAACTACATTTCTCTCCTATAAGATGAGATTAATCATTTCAAGTATTGTTATGAGGTGATACTCTGAAGTATTATGAACCTACAGTTACTAACTTTTCTTGACCACAAGATTACAATGTCCTTGAAACATTAACAAATATATATTTTATGTGTTTAAAACTCACATTCAAGAGATGTAAAAATTGAATGTTTGAGCTTTAAATGTAGTCATACACACACAAATGCATTTCAGTATATACTCTCATGAGTGGCAAAGTGATTATTCGTCCAGTAGATCAGTATAACATTTACGTAATATTGTGAATAAAAGTATTTTTGTGATACTCTGAATTGTATTCTCTCTAGTAAGCATAGTTTACAACAGCACAATAAAACTCTAACCATATCCTACAGTGGGTAACAAATAATGCCTGCCAAACTATAAAGCTAGTGTCTCCCTTTAGTGAACAAGTTTCATTAATTTGCTTTAAATTTGGCAGAAGGCTTACTGTTGGGAACACAATGGCAGGTACTTTATTATGAGTCCAGCACCACTCATAAATGGTTGAATTCAACCCAATATACATACACCAGCCATTTGTCCTTATAAGATTGTATGTCAGGTATGACTCACTATTCTTATAGATACACCAAGGGCCCAAAGAGGAAGTCAATTATGTCTATCCTATGCTAACCCATGGAGTGCCTTAAAGGATGCTGCCCCAAAGTAGCAACATCTTTCTGTGACTCTTATGAGAGTTAAATTCAGTTTGAACCAATAAATTCATGATGGGAATTGATATTCATCCAATATGATTCCAGACTCTGCACGGCCACATCTGAAGTACAAATCTCGCAGCTGAAAACATTAGAATAGCATAATCTTCCTATAATGACACATGCCAGCATTTGGTTTGCTTTTGTTTTTGTGGCAAATAATTCATCTGTTTTGTTTCACAGAAATTCGTGAGATTGCTTTAATGAAAACTATTTTCTTTCCATTTAGAATAGTGTTCAGCAATATTATTCTCTGAAGTTAATGTGTTTTGTCATTGTCGGGAAAGGAAAACACTAAAACCATGCGCAATGTTTTAAGTTAGTCTCATGTTTAATTAAGAAATCTTTTCTGAAGCCTTAAAATAAGAATAATTTATAGATAAACAAAAAAAAAGTGTTTGTGATCAAAGATGGCTAATATGAAGTATGACTATAGGAAATGTTCTTAACCTATCTATTAATAGGCCAGAATTATCTAATCTTTGTGGGCATTTTACTTTGTATCCTGAAGATCCATTATCCTTGACGCATTCATCTACCTTCTTCATATTTTATTCTCATTCTAGCGTCTTTCTATTAATAGTGCTTGGAAAAATGAAACTGTTTGGTGAATAAACTGGAGTATTGAGATACGCTGCAAAAATATTGCTCTTCTTGTCGCTGCTGAGGAAAGAATTGCTACTTTGCTCATTCTACTGTCCTCTTTTCCCTACCTGTGTCCTTTTGTGTGGCGGAAAGGGGAACTGAATACCCAATTCTGTATTGAATAAATTAAAAACTATTTCTAGACCCACTGTGTTAGTTTCCTACTGCTGTTGAAACAATTACCACAAATTTAATTACTTAAAGCAATGCAAATGTATTATTTCATGTTTTGGAGGTCAGAAGTCTAAAATGTGTCCTCAGGGCTGCATTCCTTCTGGAGGCCCTAGAAAAAAAAACAAAACTATTTTCTTGTCTTTACCAGTTTCCAAAGTCTGCCTCTCTCTAATGTCTGAGCCAGTACCTTAGCATTTGCCGACCCTCCCTACCCACAACCCTTGACCTCCTGCCTCTCTCTTATAAGGATCCATGGGGTTCCCACAGGCCCAATGAGATAACGCAGGTCAGTCTCCCCATTTCAATAACCTTAATCACATTTACAAAGTCCTTTTTGCCATGTAATATAATATAGTCACAGATTTGGGGGGTTAGGACCTGGACATCTGTAGGGGGTATTATTTAGCCTAGCATACTCATGAAGTTCTAACTTCTTGGTAAAGAGAAGTTGGGCAGGTGAGTATGTCTTCATTAGGGTTTCCTAGCCTTACCTTTATGAAAAGGACTATCATAATGATGTTAGTAGCTAGTCGAGATGTACATGTACTTGTTTTGTTCAAATGATGATCTTTTTTATGGAGTAGGGATAAGTAAGGGGTTAATTAAATCTAGTCTAGTGTCGTAAGCCTAACTTAATTTGAATAGTTACTTTGCTTAGTTCAGAATTTTGGAGACAAACTTTACGTTGAGGAGGCAAAGAGTCAATCTTTCGGGTTTCTGCCACTGCTCTCTTCCCCTTCTAATCTCCTAACTGGCTTATACCACCTTGTAGAGCAAGAAAGGACAGATTCTACAGAACCCACATGAACTTTGAAACTTCTCTCATAATTTCTGAGGAGTTAGGTGATCAGTCAGTCTACTCCATGAACTGATGACTTTTGAGGTGTATCTGATATTCTCTGCCTCTTTGGGTGGCTGGTTTGTAACAACAGAGTTCTGGTCATGTGACTCCAGACCCAACATTTCCAACTACAGAAGTCTTATTTTCCCAACACTGTACTTCTCCCAGGCCACATGCAATCTAAATACCGCCAGTTTTGTTGGAATGGAACCCTGGTTACCTCTACATAAAATTATAAAACCATGGTAATCCAAGAAATTTGCTTAAATTCACCTATTTAGCTACTTCCAAATAATGATTCATTATCTCTGCCTTGTACCATGTTTGAAGTCCTTTCTATAGACCTACTAGTGGTTCATAGTTTTCCTTATTTAAGTCTGAGAAAATGCAACACCCCTTTAGATTCCCCACTGTCAAGCCAAAGCTACATATAAGTTTTTAACCCCACTCCAGCCAACAGGTGTGGGAAACATACATTGGCAAAATCCTGGTACAGGATATTCTTCTAGTGTATCTAACATGTTTCCTTCTCATTGCAAAACACCACAGTGTTGACAAGGGAAAGTATTTTGTGTTCTATTTTTCTATATCATCTCTATTCATAAGTAAGAAAGCCTTACGATTTAGTTATCAATGGCAGAAGTAGTACTAACTTACATTATGGAAGAATTTCTTGTAATCAGTCATTTGAACATCTGAGCTAATATTATAGTCAGAAACAGTTAGATATAATTACCATTTTACATTTTATTTGTTTTCACAGTATTAAATTTTACCTTGGATTTAAATTTTGATATTAATTTGACTTATTTTAGTTGTTTACTCTTTTGCTAATAATCAAGTGTATGGCATCTAATGAAACAAAACTTTCTTACTGATAAAATAATTTTAAAACATTTGAATGATTAAACTATCGTCTCAAAATTTAAAAACTAATTTGATGATGTAATATATTACGTTAGTTATATAACTGTCATTCATGCAATTAGCAAATATTTAGCGAGTGAAGGATATTTTGCTAAGCACCAAAAGAGATGATGACTATATTATAGTGTGAGATGCCCAGTGGTAATCTAGTAGTAACATTTTAATAAATAAATTTAAATCACAGGGAAGTTATTCAGGCCTGAGGAAACAAAATATAATCGGTTATTAAGGCAAGAATTCATCTTTTACACATTATGAATAGTGAGAAGTTGTGTTGAATCACAGTTTAAACAAAGAGCAGATAGTATATTAGAGCTAAGCACTTTGATGGCATATTAAGAGCTGTGACTTGAACTGCATAGTCAGTGAAGGTTTTTGAAAATGTGGATGATATGAAAACTTTACTTTAGAAAGAAGGTTCTAGGTTCAGTATTGAAGATGTACTTTAGGTAGAAGAAGACTGTAGGAAGAACCAAGAAATATAAACATAAATTTGTGAAGTTGTAAATATGTACAGATATTTGGGGACATTTGCAAGAGACACTGACCAGGTAGAACTAGCAGAATACACCTTTCATAGGGAATGGCAGGAAATAGTTAAAATGACTCTAGGTTCTCATCTTCCATGGCTGGCAGGACTGTGTTATTAAAGAGAGAGAGAGAGAGAGAGAGAGAGAGAAAAAGAGAAGTAGGGAAAAAAATCATACTATGTAAGCTCAGAAAAAACCAAAACAAAACAAAAACAACTAGTTCCAGTAGTAGTTTTCTGATTGGTTCTTTCCTTCTATTTTTTAAGAAACTGTAGTGTGGTCTTCTAAAAATTATATTGATGATCAATATAAGATGAAAAAGTAGCTACATATAAATCAATGAAGTTAGAACACACCCTCACACCATGCACAAAAAATAAACTCAAAATGGCTTAAAGACTTAAATGTAAGATATGACACCATAAAATTCCTAGAAGAGAGCACAAGCAAAACCTTCTCTGACATAAATTCTACCAATGTTTTCTTAGGTCAGTCTTCCAAGGCAATAGAGATAAAAACAAAAATAAACAAATGGAACCTAATCAAAGTTATAAGCTTTTTGCACAGCTAAGGAAACCAAAAAAAAAAAAAAATGAAAAGACAATCTATGGAATGGGAGAAAATAGTTGCAAATGATGCAACAGATAAGGTCTTAATCTACAAAATATACAAACAGCTCATACAAATCAACAATAAAAAAAAATCCAACTGAAAAATGGGCAAAAAGACCTTAATAACATTTCTCCAAAGAAGACATACAGAGGGCCAGTAGGCACATGAAAAGATGCTCAACATCACTAATTATTAGAGAAATTCAAATCAAAACTACAATGGGGTACTACGTCACACCAGTCAGAATGGCCATCATTAAAAACTCTACAAATATCAAATTCTGGAGAGGGTATGGAGAAAAGAGAACCCTCCTACACTGTTGGTGAGAATATAGGTTTTACAGCCACTATGGAAAGCAGTATGGAGGTTCCTCAGAAAACTAAAACTAGAATTACTATATGATCCATCAGTCCCACTCCTGGGAATATAACTGGACAAAACTATAATTCAAAAAGATACATGCACCCCTATGTTCATAGCAGCCAGTGCTGTTCACAATAGCCAAAACATGGAAAAAACCTAAATGTCCATCAACAGATGAATGGATAAAGATATGGTACATATATACAATGGAATACTACTCAGCCATAAAAAAGAATGAAATAATGCCATTTGCAGCAACATGGATGCAGCTAGAGATTATCATACTAAGTGAAGTAAGTCAGAAAGGGAAAGATAAATACCATACAATATCACTTATATGTGGAATCTAAAATATGGCACAAATGAACATATCTACAAAACAGAAACAGACTCATAGATGTAGAGAACAGACTTGTGGCTGCCAAGGAGGAGGGGAGAGGGAGAGGGATGGGCTGGGAATTTGGGGTTGGTAGATGCAAACTATTGCATTTAGAATGGATAAACAACAAGGCTTAATGTATAGCACAGGGAACTATATCCAATCTCCTGGGAGAAACCATAATGGAAAAGAATATAAAATAAGAACATCTACATGTGTATAACTGAGTCACTGTGTTGCATAGCAGAGATTGGCACATGATAAATCAACTACACTTCAATTTAAAAAATGTAAAAAAAAAGAAGATGAAAATGTGATAGTGGGAATTTAAGATGAAAGTGTCTTTACCACACATGGGATGAAGTTGCACCTTAGATATCAGTGTTCCCTTCTCTCAAGGCCAGAGCGCTTTATTGGCTATGGCCATTCAGGACAGGCTGTGACTGGTGCTGAGATCATCCAGAGGTGATAGAGCAACCTCTGTGGGCACTTGCATATCAAAAAAGCAAAGCTCTATAGGCCTTAGGTTTCAGAAGATAGATTTTCCTTCTCAGCCAAGATCCTGTTACCAGTAACTAATTTCCCTTGTACGAACTTTTCTAGAATAACTTCAAATGGGATCAATCCCATCCCCAGGGCAAATCCCATATTATAATGTTCTTGCATGATTTCTGGGACTAGGGGAATTTAAACTCTCTACTATATTCTATAATACAGTATAATATATTGTTATCAATATATCCTAGGCTAGTCATTCTTGAATAACCCTATGCATAGGGCAAAAATATTCAAGATCATTTCACTTTTTTTTAACCCCTAGCATGAAGTTGTTTTTCTTGCTATTATTATTTGCTTTTAGTACTAAGTCTCAAATTTGTGATTCATATAAAAACTATTTCAACAACACACTCAAATGCTCAAGAGTAAGGAATTATTTAATTACGCATTACCTAAAGAGCTGAAAGCTATGTGCCAGATTTGCATAAATCAGGAGAAACATACTGCTAGACTTCATTTCCCAAGGCAAGGGTCTGTGTTTCTGTGGGATTTGAAGATAAGTAAGCTTGGAAATAAGTTTTTAACAGAAGCTAAAGAATTTTTTTTATTAGATGTTATGCCTAAGACCTAAGGAGATAACTTTGATCCTACTCAGAACATAAAGTGCACATGATATTGGCAAAAATCCTCAGAAACTGCAGTGTGGTCATACACAAGTGAGATTCAATTGTGTCTAACAGTGTTATGCTTGGGGTTGGAACTTACACATCCCATGAAAGATTCCTTCAGAATCCAAATCACTGAATGTCAAAGCAAAGAGTGGCTACAATGCATGCACTGAATTTATAATACCAGTTTACAGAGGGAAAACATGCTACATATTTGCATGATAGAAAAATTAGTACTTTGCCCAGGAGTGGTAGAACAATGGCATAGAGAAACAAAAATGACCAGTTCAACACAGGAAAGTTGCACTGTTAATGCTGATTTATAATCAAGGTTGTTTATTAAATAATGGTTGACTTAATCACACTTAAGGGGAATTGTGAAACTTATAAAACTAATAAGAAAAATAGACAATTATGATAGTTTATCAAAAAAGGGATCAATTAATGAATCCCCATCTGAGACAGGAATGGTATTTATGTGATAGAAATCAGAAATCCTATTGACTGGTGATAATCAGGTTCTCTGATTCTTTACAGAGATCTCTAAAATGCAATCTCTGTCTTAGTTTTCTAGTTGCAACTATTACTTAATTTCCATCATGCCAAAATTGATCATCAATGGAATCACTGTTAATATTTTAGCTACGTATCCCAAATTATTGCTCTAAATCTAGGGAATTAATGAGAATTTCACACTTATTTTAGTGAGGATTATTTGTGTCCAGTTTTTATAGCAAGGGGGAAAAAAAACACTGAGAATGAAGAACTTGTCATATTCCTCATATTACCAGAGTCAAAGATTCTAACATTGCATACCATTTTTTACCTGTCCTCAACAACTCAAGATGAGAAGAACCATACTGCTTGAATCTTAGGTATCCTAAAACAAGAATGAGCCTGAAAAATTCTTCAGTCTTCTTAGAGGAATTGCATTCTCTGCAGTATAATTATGAGAAATGTGCTGGGGTGGGGGAATATGTTTTTACCAGACTGAAAATATGACAGGATCAGTATTTGTTCATATGTAAGAGTTTTCAGCCTTCTTCACCAGGTTTGTTCCTAATATATTTTATGCTTCAAAATCATAACAGTAAGTATAAAAAATAGGTATATAAAGATAATATTTTTCAGGATCTTTCTTGTTGTTGGAATCCAGATAATGGGCTATGTAGAAGAGAAAAACAAAAACTCAGGGATACTAAATGGAGTGGGATGAGTGTAGAGGTAAAATAAGGAGACTAGGGAGAGTGGGGGAAATTACCTGATCTTTCATAAACAACTGAACACTATGCTGGGAAGATGTTTTCAATTAGGTTCTGTATACATACTATTCACTGATACATAAATACACTCACTGATGATGAAAGATTACTGGCCAAATTAAAGTGCAGAGACAAGTTTCTCCTGTATTTAAGCATTTCCACTTAATCACCTGAATGATCTGGACTGGAAACAGTTCCAAAGTGATATGCCCTAATAATATTAGTGATATAAATTATAGTCCATAGCTTAATGGCCCATTTTTTTCAGATCTATACTAGAATATTGTGGTGGCTATACAATAATTTGTCCAAAATGGTTGCCTTTAAAGACATTTGGACTTCAAAAATTCACTACTGTCTTAATTGGAATATAATCACTAACTTTAAGATCATAAGAGCTAAATGTTTATCATGAATAGTATTCCATGTTTCTAACTTCATTTCTATATGAGTTATGAATTCTCTTGTTAGTCAGAAAACAGTTTGATTGCACTTATTTGCAATGGTGCATAATAAATTGCTGGCCACAACAGATTACTTTGTAAAAATAAATTAAAATGGGAACATTTTTCTGTCACAATTTGTATGCTAAATTCTTTTCCAATGACTTTTGACTAATGGACTTGTTTTCAAAGTGTCCAAGTTTGTCAATATTTTCAAATATCGGTATCCATGGTACTTAGAATTTACATGGTTACATAATTACTATGAATCAATCTATAACAACTTTACATCCAAACTGGGGGAGGGCTTAATGGTGCTGGTTCAATTGGTCAAATACAATAAAATTTCAAAAGCCAGGGTAATGTGGAAGAAAAAAAGTCAAGAAAAAATCCCAGCTAATATCCACATCAAGATTTAAATTGACTGGAGATTGCTGCAAGATGGCAGAGTTGAAGTCTCTGAGCTCATCTACCCTCGTGCAGAGACCAAAATTACAATTATTTACAGAGCAACTATTGATGAGAAAGACTGGAATCTACCAAAAAAGGGTCTTCTATAACTAAAGACATAAAGAAGAAACCACAAGGAGATGGGTAGGAGGAGAGGAGTCATAGTATAATCAAGAACTATATATCTCTGGGTGGGTGGCCAACTAACAGGAGAATAATTACAGTTGAAAAGGTTCTCCCCAAAGAGCGAGGGGTCTGAGACTGGCATCAGGCTCCCCAGCCCAGAAGTCCTGCACCAGGATGAGACCCCAGAATGTTTGACTTTGAAGGACAACAGGGTTTTCTCTCAGGAGACCCAGAGGGCTGTGGGAAATAGAGACTCTGCTTTTAAAGGGTGCACACAAAATTTCACATGCTCTGGGACGGAGGGCAGAAGCAGTAGTTTGAAAGGAGACTTTTTCAGACCCCTTTGCTTATCTTAAAGAGTCTCTTGGAGAGGTAGGAGGAAACTGGAGCTCACCCTGGGGACATAGACACTGGAGGCAGTGATTTTGGGGAGCTTGTTCTACCACATGGACACTGGTGCTGGCAAGAATCAATATGGACTCCTCTCTAGCTTATTAGCCTTGGGACTCAGCCCTACTACTGCCCACCACCCTGTCAGTACCAATACTGGTAGGCCTCAGGCCAAGCAACTAGCTGGGCAGGAACACAGCCCCACCCACCGGCAGGCAGGCTGCCTTAGGAACCCTTGAGCCCACAGCCACCCCTGGACATAGCTCTGTCTAGCAGAGGGCCCAGGGCCTGGCTGTACACACTAGTGAGCAGGCACCAGCTGAGGATCTCCTAAGCCCCAACTTTACCCATCAGTGAGATGGCTCTAGCCTTAGGTCCAGCCTCACACGCAAGTAGGCAGGCACCAGCCCCAGAATCCACTAGCCAAAGCCCCCCTCAACTTAGGGCAGACACAAGACCACCACAGCCCTGCAGCCTATGATGGCAGGACGCAGCACATGCACCAGCAGGCAGGCACTAGCCATAGGGCATTCTGGGCTCCAGCCCTGCCCATCAGCAGGCCAAGAAAAGCCCTGAGATACACTGGACTCCTCAGCCAGCTGCCCCGAGATCCAACTCCACTCAACAGAAGGCCACTAGCAACTTCGGGACACTCCAGAATCCATAGCTGGTGATGTCCAGAACCAGCCCCATCCACTAGCAGGCTGACACTATATCTAGCAACCCTGGACCTGCAACCCCCCCCCCAGAACCCAGCTCTGCCCACCAGTGAGTCAGCACTAGTTATGGATTCCCCTGGGGTCCTACACCAGCTGCCTCATGACCCATCTCTGCCAAACAGAAAACTGCAGCCTCTGCACAAGGCCAGGCCTGGCAGCCATGAAGACCAGGGGCTAGCCATGTCTGCCAGACCATCCACAGCAGTCAGCTTGCCACAACAGAAGGACCCATGCAGCCTGCATAGGGGTTACCCCAGAGCATATAGCTCTGGTGACCAGAGGGGAGTATGCTGCTGGGATGCACAGGGCATCTCCTGCACAAGGCCACTATTCAAAAGTCAGGAAATGTTAACCAACCTACCAGATACATATAAATAAAACAGAAAATTAGGCAAAACGATGCAACAGAGGAACACGTTCCAATCTATGGAATATAATAAAACCCCAGAAGAAGAACTAAGTGGAGATAAGCAACCTACCTGACAAAAGTTCAAGGTAATGATCATAAAGATGATAAAGTGAGAAGCTTAACAATGATATAAAGGATATAAAGAAGAAGCAGATATGAATAAAATAACTGCAATGAAAAAATAAACTATGAGGCCCACGTCAGAGTAAGACCAAAACCAGACAAATATATCACAAAAATAGAAAATTACACATCAATATCACTGGTGAATATAAATGCAAAAACCCTCAACAATATATTAACAAATTTAATTCAACAAAATATTAAAAGGATCATACACCATGATTAGTAAGATTTATCCCAGGGATGCAAGGAAGGTTTAATATCTACAAATCAATCAATATGATACACCACATTACAAAGTTAAGAATTAAAACCATATGATTATCTCAATAGATTCAGAAAAAGCTTTTGACAAGATTCAACATCAAATTATGATTAAAAACTCTGCAAAAAGTGGGTATAGGGAAAACGTACCTCAGCATAATAAAGGCATTTTATGACAAAATTCACAGCTAACATCATACTTAATGGTAAAAAGCTGAAAGCCTTTCCTCTAAGATCAGGAACATGACAAGGATGCCTACACTCACCACTTTTATTCAACATAGTATTGGAAGTCCTTGCCACAGCAATCAGACAACTAAAATAAATAAAAGGAATCCAAATTGGAAGTGAAGAAGTAAAAGTGTCACTGTTTGCAGATGGTATGACACAATACATAGAAAATCCTAAATATGCCACCAAGAAACGACTACAGTTCATCAATGAATTCAGTAAAGTTTCAGGATATAAAATTAATATACAGAAATCTGTTGCATTTCTGTACATGAACAACAAACTATCAGAAAGAGAAATTAAGAAAACAATCCCACTTACAATTGCATCAAAAAGAATAAAATACCTAGGGAGAAATCTAAACAAGGAGGTAAAAGACCTGTACTCATAAATCTGTAAGACAATGATGAAAGAAATTGAAGATGATGCAAAAAGCTGGAAAGATACACCCTGTACACGAATCGTAAGAATTATTATTGTTACAATGACCATACTACCCAAGGCAATCTACAGATTAAATGCAATAAAAAAACAATGTCATTTTCACAGAAATATAACTAATAATTTTAAAATTTGTATGGAAAGACAAAACACTCTGAATATCCAAAGCTATCTTGAGAAATCCAAACAGAACTGGAGGAATCACTCCCAGGCTTCAGACTATACTACAAATCTACAATAATCAAAACAGTATGGTACTGACACAAAAACAGACACAAAGGTCAATGGAAAAGAATAGAGAGCTCAGAAATAAACCCATGCACATATGGTCAATTAATCTATGACAAGGGAGGCAATAATATACAACGGGGAAAAGTCAGTTTTTTCAACAAGTGGTGGTAGGAAAACTGGACAGCAATATGTAAAAGAATGAATTAGATGGACAGCAATATGTAAAAGAATGAGATTAGAACATTTTTTAAACCATATTTAAAAAAAAAACTGACCCAGCAATCCCACTACTGGGCATATACTCTGAGAAAACTATAATTCAAAAAGAGTCATGTACCACAATGTTCACTGCAGCTCTATTTACAATAGCCAGGACATGGAAGCAACCTAAGTGTCCATCGACAGATGAATGGATAAAGAAGATGTGGCATATATACATATATACAATGGAATATTAGTCAGCCATAAAAAGAAACGAAATTGAGTTATCTGCAGTGAGGTTGATGGACCTACAGACTGTCAAACAGAGTGAAGTAATCAGAAAGAGAAAAATACCATATGCTAACACATACATATGGAATCTAAAAAAAAAAAAAAGGTTCTGAAGAACCTAGGGGCAGGACAGGAATAAAGACGCAGATGTAGAGAATGGACTTGAGGACACGGGAAGGGGGAAGGGTAAGCTGAGACGAAGTGAGAGGGTGGCATGGACTTATATATACTATCAAATGTAAAATAGATAGCTAGTGGGAAGCAGCCACATAACACAGGGAGATCAGCTCGATGCTTTGTGACCACCTAGAGGGGTGGGATAGGGAGGGTGGAAGGGAGACGTAAGAGGGAGGAGATATGTGGATATATGTATATGTATAGTTGATTCACTTTGTTATAAAGCAGAAAATAACACACCATTGTTAAGCAATTATACTCCAATAAAGATGCTAAAAAAATAGAATATAACCCTAAATGTAAGACCAGAAACCATAAAACTCCTAGAAGAAAACACAGGCAGAACACACTTTGATATAAATTGTAGCAATATTTTGTTGGATCTGTCTCCCAAGGCAAAGAAAATAAAAGCAAAAATAAACAAATGGGACCTAATTAAACTTAAAAGCTTTTACACAGCAAAGGAAGCCATTGTCTTTTCATTATGTAGATGAAAAGACAATCTACTCAATGGGAGAAAATACTTGCAAATGATATGATTGAGAAGGGGTTAACATCCAAAATATATAAAAAGCTTATACAACTCTATACCAGAAAAACAAACAACCCAATTAAAAAATGTGCAAAAGACCTGAAAAGACATTGTTCCAAAGAAGACTTACAGATGGCCAACAGGCACATGAAGAGATGCTCAACATCACTAATCATCAAAACCACAGTAAGAGAACACCTCACACCTGTCAGAATGGCTATCAGAAAAAATAACAAATGTTGGCAAGGGTGGGTAGAAAGGGGACCCTTGTACACTGTTGGTAGGAATGTAAACTGGTGCAGGCATCGTGGAAAACATTATAGAGTTTTCTCAAAAAACTAAAAATAGAACTACCATATGATCCAGCAATTCCACTCCTGGCTATATATGTAAAGAAAACAAAAGCACTAATTCAAAGAGATATATGCACCCCCATGTTCATAGAAGCAATATTTATAATGGGCAAGATGTGGTTGCAACCTAAGTGTCCATCAACAGACGAATGGTTTTAGATGATAAGGTGTATGTTTAGCATAGTAGTATTCATACCATATACAAATACTACTCAACCAAAATAAAGAATGAAATTTTGCTATCTGCAACATGGATGGACTTGGAGGGTATTATGCTTAATGAAATTAGAGAAAGACAAATACTCTATGTTATCACTTATATTTGGAATCTAAAAAATAAAACAAATGCATTAATATAACAAAACAGAAACAGACTCACAGATATAGAGAACAAACTAGTGGTTACCAGTAGGGAGAAGTAAGGGGGAAGGGGCAGGATAGGAGTAGGGGATCATAAGTTACAAACTAGTATGTATAAAGTAGATAAGCTATAAAGATATACTGTACAGCACAGGTAACACAGCCAATATTTTATAATAACTTTAAATGGAGTATAACCTATAAAAATTGTGAATCACTATGTTGTACACCTGAAACTAACACAATTTTGTAAATAAACGATACATCAATAAAAAATAAAAAAATAATTAAAGATGAAAATTGATTTAATATAAATATTTTTATTTAAAGTACATCCAAATCTAAGAAGATATTTACCATTCCACATGTGTCTTACAGAAATATAAGGATAAAAAACCCTGCTAGTTTGATAACATCATGCAAATTGTACTACTTCCATGTGGACAAGGAAAGCCTATAGTTATTGAATTGATATAGTCCGGGCACAATAACACTGATGATACTATTTTCGAGCGTTGGTAGTGTAAATGTAAATTTACATAAATAAGTTTAGTTTTCTGGATAATTGTTTGCCTTTGTAACTAATTTGTAAACATTTTCCTATATTTTTCTATAACTGATACTCCATATTAATAAATAATTTAATAATCTGTAATTAAGTGGTGATACCAACATATCATTTTTCTCTGCATGAAAGAATCAAGATCATAATTTATGGACTGTTAATATTTTTAAAATTCCAAGAATGATATAAACATCAGTAGATAGAGGAGATAATCTATTCAGGAATAACAATAGTATGCATTAAAATTAAATTGTCTTCTCACTGTGAAAGGATGCTTACAGGATCTAATATCATCATGCATAATAAGAGAAAACAAGTTTATGTATTTTACTATTCTACTTATTTTAATTATAATAGTAAAAGCATATTATGATAGATTGGCTTATATTTTTCCAGTTAAGTATTACTATTTGATGTTAGTACATTACCAAATATGTTTTTCCATCAAGTCTCCAATCATGTAAACATAAAACAGTTCCTAGGCTGGTTCTGTTTCTACTTAGACTAGTACTCAGAATTCTTCCATGACTTTTTTTTCATGTAAGTGTTCATATTCCTAAACCACTACTTTCAGTCTTCTTCTCATGCGTTTTTACACTCTTCTTCGGTGAAATAATCCATAATTATGTCTTCAGTTAAAATCTATATGGTTAGGCCAAACCACTTCCTGGAGACCCAGATTCATTTTATTTTCCCTTGTAAACTGTTAGAAAGCTTATTAGTTACCATCTCAAATCTGAAGTTACCATCCTCCCCATCAAAATTGCCCAGCAATCTACATTCCCTATTATGTTGAATAGCAATAGAGCTTATAAACAATCTTATCAAAGACCTTAAGAATGGACCACAAAATATCATTTTTAAAAATTCTCTTCCTTCCTCTGAATATAATGTTTACTTTATTAAGCTATCTAACCTCTCACCTTGTCCATGAGCTTTAGGGGAGGCTGGCCCCAGCTCCATACCCCAGAGGGTAGGTCCTGAATGATCTAACTCAATCACACTATGGAAATATGAAGCACATTAGTAAATGAGCCATGAGGAAAACTCTGTTGAGGTGTGTCTAGATGTGATGTCTAAAAATGTTGAGTTTCTATAACATAAAGATAAACTTCTAAAGTTAAAAAAAACCTGGGCATTTAATGACATTACTAAGACACTGAACTAACAAGAGACCTACCATACATTGGGACATATTACATATGTTGTCACTCTGAGTCTTATTTTTTATGTCATCATGAGGGATATTTTTTGCTAAGGTTAACTGAAAGCACCATGATATAAATGGTCATGGCAGATAAAGTAGGAGTTATCCTCCACACCAACTTAAAAGCATTCTCCCATTGCTTTCAGAGGTACAGTCTATGTATCATTTGAATGAGCTATTTCCTCTTTGCCAAAATCTGTGCTACTTTAGTTAAATTTTTAAGAGAAGTTTCCCGGTATTATTGAAACAGCCTCTGAAACACGTGGGCCTAACTATTATAGCCTACATCTTTTTCCAAAAAAAATTTCAGGCTACTTAATATGATGAACTTTTTGAGTCTATCAAACATTTAAAAAAATGTTACTAATGCTTAGTATAGTCCTAGAAAATAAGACATCCAGTTTCTTGAATGAACAAATGACTCTGCAAGAATGTGTGTTAAACTCTATGAAGATTGATTTTCATCCCTTAGCTTTAATGGTAATAGGTAATTGAGTGTTTCTTCTATTTAGCAAATACTTTCATGGTACTCAAGAAAACTTTTAATATTTGTATTTTGCTTATATCCAAGAGTAATCTAAATCCTTAAAGCATAAACCTAGTATAGTAGAAAGCAAGATGAACTTTCCATAAAGATCCTATATTTAATTTATGGATATTCTTCTAATTAGATATACAATGTTCAACTATAGACTTAAACAGTTTAAACCCAGTCTCCATATATGTATAATAATGATAATTACACCATATATTGTGTTATATGAGAATAAAATGAGATTAATTATATTGACTTCTCTGAAAATGCTTAAGGACTATAAAACTGTTATTAATAGTAAAAATTCTAATATAGAAAAAATCAATATAAATTGCCAGAAAATCCTGTGTCAAGGATATAATCATTTGACATAATCTCAATCATTTGAGGTACATATAAAGAAAGGTAAGAAAATGAGGATTTGTATTGATCAGATGATTCAACTGTATTGATCAGACTCAACTTTTAAAAGCCATCTCTCACAATTCTGTGCACTACCTCCTCTTCTCCCCAAGCACAAATGAAGTATTTGATTTAATAAAGTGCTAAACTATAAAGAGGTTGTTTGGTAATATTCAGAATTGTATTATAGTGAGATCAGATCAATTTCTATCATCTTTCTCCTGGGAAGTCATGAATCAGTAATAAACTCACTTCTACAGAAAATAACAAATTATTGTTTAAAGGTTAGTTCTTCTGAGGCCCATGAATCATATATGAGGTATCATAATAAAAGCAGTAATACTGATACACTTGAACACATATTCATAAAATTATTACACAATGTAGCTCAAAATACATAGGGCTTTGTGAGGTATGTGCTAGAGACTTAACTCAGGGAATGAAAAAACAAGTCCCTTCAGCTTGAGAAACATTACATGTTGTGCATCACATTTCATCAAGCGCCTACTGAAGAGAATTTGAAAGTTGTACAACCAAGCAAGAGTCAGGACTACCTCAGAATGGATTATAGAAAGTTGGAAAAGTACTGAATGACTTCTTTATATAATATTTCAAATATATGTGTTTAAAAATTTAAAAGAGATTTGAAAGTAGAGAGTGTACTAAAATTGATAAAACATAGAAAAAGAGAAAAAATAATAAGTATAGTAAGAAACAGGAAAAATGGAAACTGGAAAAACAGGAGAAATGGAAACAGACAAGTGGAATGTTGAATGAAAAGCTATATATGTTGATAAAGCATCAAAAAGCAAGGAAGGGAGGAAGAAAATCTGTGTAGTAAAATTATAGACCAGAAGGCTGGAGAGGCAGCTATGCTCATGACAAAATAGATTTTAAAACTAAACTTCCAGAATGTCAGTGAAGAAGGAATAGGGCCATGTCAACCCGGGCCGCTGTGTGGTTGGACAGGTTGTACTTTGCACAGGGTCCTTTAGATGGGAGTGGCTTGTCAAACAAGTGCGGGGGCCACTTGGTAATTAGTTCTGCCCAAAGAAGGGCCTTTATCTAATACACCTAGAAAAGAGTACTTCTTTTTCTTTTCCTCCTTCTACTGATTCTTCGCACAAAGGCATCATATGTGCTTGATGCAGCATTCCTCCCCCCAAAAAAACCCCATAATAAGGTTACAGGAGAGAGTGAAAAAATGTTTAAAAGTCAAATCATGATTGGAACTTTGAGAAAACATGTATTATTTTGTGGTATGGGTCACAGGACAGTAGATGACTTAAGTAGTGGAGTCAATAATTAATGAAGTTAGCAGCCAGATTGGAAATTGACAGAATGTGCAAGGGATCTGTTCCATGTATACGGAAGCTAAATTTAGTCACTATTTTTATGTGGAGATTGTAGTGAGGAGTCCTTGACACATAAGTTTCTTAACCAAGAAAACTAGTCAGGCAATAATACTTAAGGAAGGGAGAGAGAGAAACTTTGTAGGTAATGACATGTAAATGATATGTGAATGAAAGCTGAAAGGATATATTAAAACACAAGATGTAAATTAAAGGGTAGATTTTGAAGCCATCTGCATCAATGTTGTGATAAACTACCTAATACAAACCTGACAAATTTTGATTAAATAATTGACTGATTTTCTTTTCATTATTTCATTTACAAAAAAAATTTTTGAGGTCTTGTTATAAATGAGGCATCTAATAGTTCTGTAGAAATATATAAATTAGGACCTTAAAATGCCATTGGGTAGATACGTACCATATATACATACATAAGTGTGTTAAATCCCTAGTAGAGAATCCTCCAAGGATTTGCAACACGATATCATTCTGAGATTTAACTCAAAGTATATTTGGCTTTAATATGTATTTATTAAAATCAGTATGACTAATAATGAGCACTATTGTTGAATTATGATAAATCATAGTTTAAATGGTCCTAAGAGTGTAATGTGTATCATATTCATTAAAGCCTTAAAAAATAATATGTTTTTGAGATGGTCTGGCACATTCTAACATTTTCAACCTAGTTTCTGTGAGTAAATGTAGCTTTAAGTTTGAAATCATTACTTATGAATCACTGATTTTTAACTGAAATATCACAACTTAGGGACCACCTACAATGACTTTAGAACATTCCAAGAGTATGAAACTCTATGAGGAAATCCATAATAATTCATGTAATAATTAATGTCAGCATGAAACCCCACATATTTATTCTAAGAAAAAAATATATTTTGTACACTATACTTGTACATTGATTTAAAATAAGTATTTAATAAAATATCATTCCATTCAATCATAGTGATGGTTTTCAATAATCTTAATAGATTAGAAACAGAGAAAATGGAAAATGCATCCAAGATATGCAAAAGTACCTCAATGGTACCACAGGTTTTATCATCTATGAAGTCTTTGTCTTTCCACATGACCATCATATCATGCTGTACAAGCACAAATATGAATGAATACAAAGAGAGTCTGTCTAGAAAAGATTTAATGACTCGGCAGCATCTCTTATCTAAGAGTGGAATAGACGAAAATTTCGCTGATGAGACCTTGCTGAGTTGATGGACAGTAAAAAGTTTTTACCCAGCTTGTAAAAATACTGCAAACCATATCTCTCCAGAAATATATGAGAATTCATACTAAAGATGAGTACTATATTCATCTCTGTTTTCAAAGTAGGAAGTATGCACGTGCCATTAAGGTAAAATTTCTCTAGTTCATCCTTGGAAAAGTTGATTTTATTGAATGCTTGAAGTTTTTTCAGCTTTTTATTTCTTTGATGATAATATTCACATTCTTAAGTAATTTCTATACTATACGTTTAAAATCAAATTGTATTGAAGTACATGAGAACAAAAGAGATATAAATCTCCTCTTGAACAATGTGCCAGAAAGATCTAGAAGTCTATTTGTAGTTTTATTTGTTTGCTTGCTTGTTTTTTTTGTTTTAACAAGTTACCTATTATACAGACTGGGAATTAGGATCTATTTTAATTGTAGCATTGTAATTCTGCCTTAAGAATGGGTTGGTTTATCTAAACTTCACATCAGTCCCACTGGTAATTTACTTATCTCTTAAAGATTTCAACAGTACCAAAAAGTCATAAATTTGAAGTAAAAAAATTGTTTGTACTTCCTTAAACCATTTGTAAGCACTGACAAATTTTCTTTTTGAAACATGTTAACTGAATCTTATTTTGAAAAATATACTTCCAAGCATAACAGCTTTCCTGAGATAATATTGTGTATTGATTTTAAACTACTAACAATATGCTTTCACATTAACAATGTTTGATTCAATTGCAAGTAAGATTCAAAGTCTAAGATGTTTTATTCTGCCCATTTAATGTCTGCCAACTAGAAACTTTTACTTTAATGATGATGAATGGACAAAAGCTCAACTATAAATTTTAAATAAGTATGTTGTTTTATATGCAGAATAAAAGTCATGGTTTAGAATAAGCTGAGAGTACATATTGATGGATAAGATAACTAAATTCACTTATACAAAATAGTAATAATCTGTCAAAATTATGCAAACTATGTTGAATTGGTGAGAAAAAAAAGTTAGTTGTCAAACTGAGTAATAGATATATATCTGTTTTAGAATAAATTTCATTGTTCATCTATAAAACATTTCACGATGTTTGATTTCTTGCCTGTACTGATGCTTAAAACAAAAGGTATCTAGATAATCAGCATTCTTATTCAAAATATATAAACATGACAGTATTCTAGAATTTGATCATTTAAAAAATTTACATATTGCTATTATTTTCAAAACTTAAAAGTCAAAAATATTTCTGAATAAAGTAATGAAATAAAGATATTTCCATGACATCTACCTTCTGAAATTAGCTGAACATAACAAAAATAACATAATTAAGCTCTAAGGTACACATGTGTTTTGAAACAAATAAGGTAGGATCTCTGAGAAACACATATTTCTACAGATCTTACCTCTCATGTGAAATTCTTTAGAAGCCATATAGTACAACCACTGATTTATTACATGAATTAGCATGTAAAATTGTTCTTCTAAGCCACCTCAGAAGTAACTTACACATTGAAATATAAGAATAGAGTCATATCAAAATAACTAGCCAGGAAAATCTGCCTTTACAGTGATAGGAAAGCAGAAACCATTCAAAATTTCTTTCCACTACTGGAGTGGCTGGGGATAAAATGTGCTGAAAAACTAAACCAAACCAAAACAACTTTATTCAACTAGCATGAAAAAGTGTTTCAAAGATAGGTTTTACTAAATTGAATAGTTATTGCCTTAGAACAATATGAATACCATGATGAGTTCAGGAACTAAGGACTGCACAATGACTTTAATGACATTAGATGGGTTAATCACAAGAACAGATCACTAAATTACTAGTTCAGCGTGCAAAGTAGAACACAGGGAGTTTTATGACCACCAGAGGGCCTTGAGGTCTGAATAAAACACTCATTTTTGTGATCCTTCTGGTACCTGACTTGAAATATGAAGTGACTTAATGATTTCACTAGATTGCATGGGTGAAACTGACTCTCGGATTACAGATTACAAAGAGTACAGATCCAAGAATTTACTATGTGGGAGGATTTGGGTTACTCAGAGTTCTTAAACTCTTAAGCCCCATGTCCACTGAGCCCAATTTGTCAGAAGAAGCAGCAGTACTTCCCTTGAATGAAGAAGCTCTTATCTTGCTTTAGTAATTAATAATTCTTTCACCTAAGAAAGCTTCTCCTCATGTCCCATTCCCCATTGCCTCTAGGCCTATTATTAGAATCAGATATCATCCTGCCTCTGGGAGAGGTACAAATACAAGGAAGATTAAAAATATAAACAAACTCTGAGGATGCTAGAAATAAAGAGAGACTATTTTAATTTTACACTGGAGTAAATTTTAAAAATGAGTGCCATTGTCCACAATCTGGATTCAGTGGACCACTTAGAACACCAGAATGTGGTTTCAATTGTTCATTCTTTACTTGATTAGTTAACTGGAACACAGCCTTAAAGAAGACAGAAATTAGAGAAAAAAAATAATTAGAGGAAAGAAAAGATTTGGGGATATAGTCACCTGTGCCCAAACTATGCTTGAGGAGAGAGCCCAAAAGAGACCAAAATCATCAAATTCTGGAAGAACATATTAATAAGGGGGACACTATATATATATATATATATATATATATATATATATGTCATTTTCATATATATATGTTATTTTCTGTGGGTTTGTGATGCTGCTGGGAGATTGTGTTATTAAAATCTGCTCCCAGATTTTAGTAGGAAGAGATGATTTGGGGCAACAGAGACCACATACTTGTACTACAGCACCAAAAGCAGTGGACTCCAAAAGAGGCAGAAGTGGTTAATCAGAAGGATTATATCAGAAAGAATCTTTAATGTTGCTTAATTGTGCACAGGGTCTCTGTAGTGAAATAAATGGGCAGCTCACTTGGTATTCTTTTAATTGGTATAACTAAAATTATTTCAGCCATGTTAACAGAAGTCTAACCTGGGAATCAAAGACTGGAGATACACATAGAATTAAATGAGTTCACGTATTTCAGAATCTGCTGAAAGAGGTAAATGTCTGGTATATTACTTGAAAGTGTATCTTACAATATACTTGCAAGCACATTATAAGTTTCCTTTTATATTCTAGATTTATATAAATAAACAGTAAAAAAAAATTACATAAATAGTTCACAGGTTGGGCAGTCATCTAGAATGAATTATGCTCTCAAAAACAGAATACAGGGGCTTCCCTGGTGGCGCAGTGGTTGAGAATCCGCCTGCCAATGCAGGGGACACAGGTTCGAGCCCTGGTCTGGGAGGATCCCACATGCCACGGAGCAACTGGGCCCGTGAGCCACAACTACTGAGCCTGCGCATCTGGAGCCTGTGCTCCGCAGCAAGAGAGGTCGCGACAGTGAGAGGCCCGCACACCGTGATGAAGAGTGGCCCCCGCTTGCCACAACTAGAGAAAGCTCGCACACAGAAACAAAGACCCAACACAGCCAAAAATAAATAAATAAAAAACAGAATACAACAATAAACTTAGCTCCAGGGTTTCTCCCTGATTCTCCTGGCCTATGTAGTCCAAGTTTCACCTGGGAAAGAATAACCTACCTACTTTACAGAAGTGTCAAAAAGCTGTCAAGGTTGAAGTGGGTATAATGTATTTCTACCTTATTTTGCGATCCAGGATAAAGTAACTGAAGTGAATTAAAACATTATGGTATTTTTATGCAAAGCAAAATGAGAGTCAAGTACAAGGCTTTGGAAAAAAGAAACAGTATTAGCAAAAATAGCTCTTTTGTCAGAAGGTAAGTAATCTTCCTCCTCACACTCAGAGCAAGAGAGGGGTAGAGGATACCCATCTTGAGAGGTAGGTTCTATATCCAAGTAGTATATATATATAATAGGAAGTTCTCAGGTCAATAGAAAAATAGAGGGCAGCCAATAGTGATCTTAAATTGTGTTGCTTATGGAAGTGTTTTTCATACTGAGGGTAGTAAACTATTAGTGAGTATAAAAACAGTTATTTGATCCTGCCAAATATTTTTGCATTGAATTACTGGAGTGGATTAAAATTGAATAGAATAAATTGAAATAGAATCACTATGATACACATATTTCAAATCTTAATTGGGATGTTAGAAGTAAACTATATTATTAATTGTAATTATGAAAAAATAAGAGCTTTTTCCCCTAGGCTGTGAAAGCAATTCCTATTGTGTTTCACAAAGGTAATTTTGAATTCTTGAATTTAAAGTATTATGCTGTATATGTTAGTTTGGTTCCAGAACTAAATAGTGACAACTAATCAATAAAAATAAATGAATATTGATATTGTAAGACTTTTACAGTATTTTATAGCACCCGTAAAACAAGCTAGATATTGCATTTAAGGAATCAATACGGTGATATGGAAATTATAAGGCTAATATCCTATATGTTAAATTCTTAGTGTGATGAATAGTTGCTAAATATTTATTCCTTGATGATTTGCTCCCTTGATTAGTTTGAAAAAGTTATTCCACTTTAAAAAATGAGCAACATGGAATTATTGATTTCCTTTACATTGGACTATACAGACATTCTCTAATTTTTTTGCTGGGTATGCAAAAAAGAGAAAAAGATCATCTAGAAAAAAAATAGAAAGAAGCTGAATGTTTAGTTTATTCTGTGTCATAAATTTTGAGGTGGTAGAGGATAAAAGAACGAGGGAGGAAGATGCTGGTGGTCTTTAATGTTCAATTATTTGACATTTAACATCTTAACATCCTGCTCTTTGGTTTAACTATACATTTGTAAATATATAACGTGTCTTCTATGCCTTGGACAACTCTCATCCTTTTTCTATTGTCTTCCACATGAAAATATGCAATGTTTGCTGTCTTTAAAGTACTTAAAATTATAGAAAGAGATTCAAAGGAGATATTTTTTAGACTATTATATATTATAATAGAAATATCACTGAAGATCATGAAGTCCTCTTGACTGTGTGCTCCTTTAGGACACAGACTACAGAAAAGACTCCAGTTTTTCCTATGATCCTCAATGCTTAATATTCTTTCCTTTTGTCCACAAATAAAAGGGAAAAATAAGTTAAATAAATCTAATATGCCTAAACCATTCAATTTTCAAGAATAAGTACAATTTTGTTTTAATTATATAAAAGAAAGAGGATAACAATGGACAGAGGCTTAGGGAAGTTTATGAGGAATTTGAGCAGAAGCACTGAGAAGAGAGCAGAGGTATGATCTTAAATATATCTTAGTCTTCACTGAATGCTCCTTTGCTTCCAGTCCCTGAGGTACAATAAAAACATCTTGGGGTTTTTAACAAATAAATTGAAATTTTAGCTTGAGAAAGGATCAAACTGATTTGGAAAAGGAGAAGAACTATTTGCAATTTCTTATCCAAGTTAATCTACTAGCTGAAAACTCAGATGGTACCAAAAAATAGAACAAGAATAAAGAAAAGAAAAGGAAAGAAAGAAAGAAAGAAAGAAGGAAAGAAAGAATTTCCTTTACAATGGTAAAAAGACTTGATACATCTTAAGTTCTTAAAAAACAATCTCAAGATATTTAATAAGAAAAAATCGTTTTCATTTTTAAAAAATGTAATAGTCCAAATGAATCTTAATCCTAATAATTTACTGTTTATTTTCTTCTTTAGTCAGAAACTTTTTTCTGAAAACTTATCTATATAACACTTATTTTGCATTTCTAATTTTTATTTCCAGGCTTCAATATTCTATCTTAAACTTATTAATATATTGAAGCTGCAATACTTCAAAGCAATTCTGATGCTAACTAGTTAGTGTAGAATCCACTAGTTAAGGGCACTAGTCCCCAGAAAGACTGCCCTCAGTTCAGATGTCAGCTGCAAGTTTGAGGATCCCCAGGCCACATGTTATTTTAACCAAATGGCTACAAAAGCAGGAGGATTCCATCCCCTTAGTTTCAATGATTCACTAGAAAGACACAGAACTCAGGAAAGTACTCTACTGGTGATCACGGTTTTATTATAAAGGATACACATCAGAATCAAGCAAATGAAGACACATAGGGCACAACTTGGGAGGGTTCTCAACAAGTTGCTTCTGTACCCTCTCTCCATGTAATCAGGATACATTCCAAAACAGAGAACTTGAGGGCAAACTGGGATTGTGGATACCCTTTTGTTTTTTTTAACACTTTTTAAAAGTTTTTCTTTCATTTTTTGGCCGCACATGGCATGTGGGATCTTAATTCCCAGACCAGGGATCAAACCCATGCTCCCTGCAGTGGAAGCGCAGAGTCCTAACCACTGGACCACCAGGGAATTCCGTGGATACCCTTTCATTTTGAGAGAAGATAAACCACTAGTTTTGTAGGAAATTGGTTTTAACGTAGCTAATCCTGATGGGGTAGGAGCTCCATTCCTCAGATGATAATTTTCAGTTAAGCCACAGAAGACCCCTTTTCAATTTACTGTATGATCCTATTTGTTGCCACAGTTAACATAGTAGAAGTTTATTTATTTCTCAAATAAAGTCAAACCAGCACCTTAGAGGTGCATTACTTCATGAAGCCATTCAGCAACCTAGGTTGATGAAAGCTTTGACCTCTTCAGTGTGTGGCTTCCACTGTAGCTCTGGGTATTGACATCCAGCTGGCAAATGGATTTGAGATAGAGTTCAAGATTAAGAGCCAGATTTAGAAGTGTTGTGTATTATGTATGTCAACTTTTAATCAGTCAGGAACAACAAAGTGGCTTTGGTAAAGAGGAAGCTAGTCTCTGTGAATTAGTTATCCAATTCTACATAACTTATTACCCCTAAAGTAAGCAGCTGGAAAACATAAGTGGGTCAAGAATCTGGAACCAGCTTAACTGGGTTCTCTGGCTCAAGGTCTTTCATGAGGCTTCAATTAACTTGTCAGCCAGGACTACAATCGTCTCAAGCCTCCTTTAGGGGAGATCCATTTTCAGGTCATGATATTCCCTCCTGTGCATACTCACATGAACCTCTCCAAAAGGCTGTTTCAAGACTGGGTATCTGGCTTTCTCAAGTACAAGCAATGTAAGAGACAGCTAGAGACACTAACTTAGAAGGAGAAAGCCATAATCTTTATATAATTTAATTTCAGACGTAAAATCCCATCACTTCTGCCATTTTATATTCATTAGAAGCTTGTTAATATGTCTAGCCCAAATCAACAAGAGGGCATTCCACATGCTCTGAAATGTATGAGTTTTGCATAAGTATTATAGAGCTCCTGCTATGTATATAGCAATGAGCTAGTTAAGGAAGATGATGTGAATAAAGAAGAAGGATAAGGAGGGGAGGAAAAAGAGGAGATGGAGAAGAAGAATTTATAAAATAGCATGAATAACAGAGAATGAGAAGTTCTCATTAAATGTAAATTTTTTGTTTTGTTTAGGTTTTGCAGTTTCCAGAAGTCAATTGTAATCTTTGAGGCTTTGCCATACTTTGTCACAATAAAAATAAGATATATTATAAGAATTCCAACAATTTCATATTGATTACAAAGAAGCCATCCACATAAAGTATATCACCCAACATAATTTCCTAATCTAAATGACAAGAAATAGGTAAATATACATGATAATTAGTTCAGAAAAGTGAGAAACTCTTTACATATATGAAAATATATTGGTTAAAATTGTTCTAAAAAGGTGACACAAATGAAAGGAAAAAAATTATTGTAATGCTATATAAAACTCACTTAAAATTCACTTTATTGTGAATAAGCAATAAGGTCAGACAAAACATAAGTGAGAACTTTGCTTCAAAACTCATTGGCAAACTGATCAAACCTCATTGTTTAGTTCATGAGATTGTAAATCAATTTCACTGATAATAAAGACCAATGTATTTTACCCAGAACCCCAATAAACAATTTTTTTTCATTCAAGTGCTTTGCTTTATATTTTTCTTTAATTAATAATGAGTATATTTAAAAGGAGATACATGTTTTTAATGATATACTTGCATTTTCTGAAGGATCTCAACTATATTTGTTTCATAACTCAAAAATGTAAACATACAGGCATTAATTAATGGATTTTTCTTGTGACTTTAGTACAACGTTGCAAAAAGAAAAGAGGAGAAGATCCATGAGTTATGAGGTAACATTTTGAGTAGACAAAAAGTTTGGTTGAATAGTGAATATGATTTATGAGATGCAGGAAAAACTTTACCCCAAAGTACAAACTTTATCAAACAATTACAATGCAGACAATTCTACTCCAAGTTATGCATGGATTTCTAAATTTCCTTTTAAAATACAAAGATACTATGTAAGCATAACTTTACATTTTAAGTCAATCTACTTGTAGTTAGTGGCATGCTAGTAAATGTTTAACAATTAGCTATCCAGGGAACAAAAACAGCTCCAAAATTCTGAATTGTAACATTTGTCAACTTCTGTAGTGTAACTATTCTCGGTTAGTTTCAAAATACTAATATGACCTCACTGAACGCAGAGTTGGGAAGAAATGTGAAGTAGCACACCATTACATAGTCGTTCCACCACAAAAATAAAATATATGTATATATCCTCAAGAATACAGATAATAATAAAATATAAAATAATTGGGAAGTGATGAGTGCTAAGTATTTATTTTGCTTTTAATGTAAGTAATTTAATTGTAACTTTATAATTTAGTTTTTACCAATGGCTGCCTTCAATAATCATCTTGCAAAATTTCTAAAAATTTAGCAATCCACTCACCTGAGCAAGTAGGGGCCAACTCCAGCTAACTACTGACTGTAGCACATTTTGAGATGTTCATTTATAATAGGGGGCAGAGGAGAATTTAAGGGGACAATGACACCAGATCTGTGAAATCAGGAGAAAGGGGCAAAAAGGGGGATTATTCCAGTGATAATAATAACGTGAGCAGAAGTGAGCTGTCTGTTTAGAATATTTCATAGAATTGCCTAACATGGCAACTTGGGAGGATCACTACTTGCAGTGGTCATCTAAAAAAGCCATTCTTATATAAATTGATTTTAGCCTTTTAATCTAATGGAATAAATTTTTACATATTGAGGTATGGGAAAGTCATTCTGGTTTATACATGACTTAACTTGAACTTTAGGCTAACCAAAATAGCCTGCTTATAGCCTATTAAACATCATGGTACATCTGCTTTAACCATTAGAAAAAAATAAAAATAAAACTGGAGTACCTGTGCTTCAGGCATCCAAAATGGAGTGAGATGGCATTGTGGATGTGGTTTCAGAAACATTCCTGCATCACTGGGAACTTGAATTTTCTGAGCTGTATGAGACTCAGATGCCATCAGCCGTTCTTAAAACAGTATCTGCTAGCAGCTGCCAGCTACAACATTATGGTCTCAACGTCTCCCCTTGTAACTATGCAAACATTTTGGACCCCAATTAATCTTTGCTTAACAAACACCTTTACTTCTTGACAGCTCGTTATAATTCTTGACAAGTAACTTGTGTAATTTTGTGGGTTTTGCCTTTATAAGCCTCCTCCATTTTGTAGTCTGGCAGAACGTAACACGGGTGCTTCTTGAGCCTGTGTCCTGGGCTATATTCGCAGTTTGGCTCAAACAAAACTCTTTTCTATTCTATTATAGATTGTTTATTGATTACTTCTGTCAACAAATCCATCAATCCATTAATTAAAATTTATAGGAAATTTTGTAGGAATTACTGTACGATATCACTTATGTGTGGTATCTAAAAAATACAACAAAATAGAGAATAAAACAAAAAAGAAGCAGACTCACAGATATAGAGAACAAACTAGTGGTTACCAGTGGGGATAGGGGAGGGGAGAGAGGCAATATAGGAGTAGAGAATTTTAAAAAAGTGTTATTATGGGATTATATGAAATCATATGTGTGAAACTTCTGAAAACTGTAAAGCACTATAGAATTTAAAGAATCATTCAATAAAAAGTTTAAAGTAAAATAAAATAATAAAAAAACAAACAAAAAATTATAGTAAATTTGATATAGGAACATTATTAATCCTCAAATTTACCTCCATTTTCCAACTGCTCTTTACTATTAAAAAACATCAACCGCATCTCAAGACATCCCCACTTCCTATCCATAAACCTCCATTGACTTATCAATGTATGCAAATTAACAATATCCATAATATATATCTCATTTATATCTCTTGATTATATTTCTATTATTTTTTTTTTGTTTTTTGCGGTATGCGGGCCTCTCACTGTTGTGGCCTCTCCCGTTGAGCAGCACAGGCTCCGGACGCGCAGGCTCAGCGGCCATGGCTCACGGGCCCAGCCGCTCTGCGGCATGTGGGATCTTCCCAGACCGGGGCACGAACCCGTGTCCCCTGCATCAGCAGGCGGACTCTCAACCACTGCGCCACCAGGGAACCCCATCTATTATGTTTTTGTCTAAAGCTAAATAACAAGTTTAGACTGATTTAAGCTGAAAGCTTGCAGATATGGTTTTGTGTTATAAATACAAATTTATAATATGAATAGTTCTTGGAAAACTCAGGTGATCAACAGGCTTTTCATTAACGGTTTTTTTTTTTTTTTTTTTTACAGTATATTATCATCATTCACAAATTCTCTTAATTTAAAATTTGACAAAGTCAAATAACTTTAAGATTTGATCAAGTGTTTTGAACTTTGTGCTCAAATGTATTGTAGAGAAAATAATCGTGGAATAAAACTAATTTGGTCCCACTTCCATTTAGAGTTGAAATAATTATATTTCAATAAATAATTATATACAATGTAAAAATATTAGATTATTTGAAAATTAATATTCAAGTAAAAATTTAAAAAAATATGTTGAAGAATGAAATTAATGTTTATATTTCCTTGAGAGCTAGTCATTTTGCACATTTTACCTTACTGATGACTCAGCCTTTTAGCAATCTACTGCACTCAATGGTTTGCATTCATCTCTGCAGTTTGAGAGGAAGTTCACACTTGTTGTTATTCATTTATCTCTGCACATTTGGTCTCTTTTTCTCTGATATTTGCACCTCTTATTTGGTTCTATTTCTTGGTATTTTGCCATATCTATTTTAGAAGTTATAAAAAGAAATATATATATATATATATATATGAAGGAGAAATATGAATAATTCCATGTCAACCATGCGTCAACCGTTTTTAGTCTAAGTTAATGAATTCCACTTATATGTCAAATCCTTATCCTTTTGAGGTGAATTGTACATATAGCTCTGTAGGAACTCCCTACTTAGAAGACAAATATGCATCTCTAGTTCAACAAGTACAAAACTGAATTCAGCTTTCCACCTAACCTAATCGTTCATTATTTCTTATTGAGCTCAGAACTTTGCTGAAATATATTTAAATTTAGCTCCAATGCCCTATCCCATGTCTGTAAGGAAGTTTCATTACTGCATTTATACAAAGTAGTATATATTTTCATTGTTATCTTTCTATCAGAAATCTAATTACCTGTTACCATTGAGCTTCCAATCTGATCTCATTTCACTCTGATCTCAACTGTTTTCCCTGGAGGTGTTCTAATCCCTGAGCCTTCTAAGTACCCTAATATTGGAAAACAGTCCACTTCTTTAATTTCCTCCAAATTCCAATTGAACATATACATATATATTTAATTTTTACAAATTTAAAATGCATTTGAAAAATCTTATATTCAAAAACTAAATGAAAGAATATAGTTGGTCATATTGTTTGAAATGTTAGCCCCTTGTATTTTAGAAAATCTGATTTTTTAGTATTCTCAGAAGGCTCCAACTTCATCCTTGCAAACATTTCTTAAGCTATTTTTATTAACCAGGAGCTAGTCTAAATGCTGGGCAGGCATCTCTTGCTTAATTATTACAGTAAAACATTAAAGCACTTTTTAATATCTTCATCCTAAACATAAGAAAATTGAGGTACAAAGAAGTTAAATAACTTTCTCAAAGCCAAATGCGCAGTAAAGGGAGTAAGTGGGCTTTAAACCCAGGCAGTCTGGCTCTTAAAACTTCTTTAGTTATTAGGCAGAGTGTTTTTTAGTTGCTTTTTTTTGGTTTGTTTTTGACTAATATCAAGTCGCTCAGCCTCATATTGGATTTCCTCATTAGCAAAAAGAGGACAATAAAAGCTTCCTCATAGGATTTTTGAGATGATTAAATGAAATAATACTCATCAAAGTGTCTAGCTATACAGTACAATGGTAGTTGTAGTATTCATTATTAATGATAGTTGGAGTATGAAGTCATTCTAAAGAAGTAATCTGAGATATGAAGAAAGATTTATGTATGATGAAATTGAAGACGGTTTTATTATTAAAGTAAAAATGAAAAACAGTCTAAATGCAATTTAAGAAAATGGTTATAAATAAATTATGTTAATCTAGGGAACATTATATAGTCAGTAGTACTACTTTTCAAAAAATATTTAGTTACTTGGAAATGTTTGTAATGTATGACTAAATGGAAAAAAGAATAAAAATCACATGGAGGTAACTGTATACAAACACACTAAAATATATGACTATAAGTAATTTCTCAATGTTATTACTGATTATTTCTGGTTGGTGGCATGAAATTTTTTTTCCTTTTACCTTGTATATTTTCCAAATTCTCTACAATAGATGTTTATCAATTTTATGTCAAAATAAGATGTTAATTTAAAATTTCATGTCTTCAAAATAGAAGAAAAGTAACATATTATATCCTAATATGGCTTTTTAAATTTTATATCATGATGTTATAATGAAAGTACTCATATTATTTAAGAGTAATGGCCAACACTTACTGAAAACTGTGTTCCCTACTTTTGAAATGAATCAGTGTCCTTGTCTAATAATCGAAAATAACAATGTATCTGTTGTATTAATTGTTAAATGTAAGACCTTAGAATATGGTCTTTCATATAATACTGCAATAAATATTAATTGTTATTATTAATATTTATATCATCATTATTATTGTATACCAAATTCATTCACTTTTCCCCATATCTCCTGTAACTACCTTATTCTAAAATACTATCTTTTCTTGTCTGGCTGCCTATAATGGTCCCTTCTCTCAGCTTCCACTTTTTTTTTTTTTTTTTGCGGTACGCGGGCCTCTCACTGTTGTGGCCTCTCCCGTTGCGGAGCACAGGCTCCAGACGCACAGGCTCAGCGGCCATGGCTCATGGGCCCAGCCGCTCCGTGGCATGTGGGATCCTCCCGGACCGGGGCACGAACCCGTGTCCCCTGCATCGGTAGGCGGACTCTCAACCACTGCGCCACCAGGGAAGCCCCTCAGCTTCCACTTTTGACTTTAAACATATATTTTTCAAAAAGCAGTGAGACAGATTTGTTAGTACAAAATACTTAATTTTTTTGATAAAAAGTTGTTTTTCATTTGTATGATTATCTTATATGTGGTATATCTTTTTGTTTTGCCTGCTTTTAAGGTTTGCTACTTACATTTAGTTTTTAGCAATTTGTCTATGCCTGTGACAGACAGACACTAAGATGACCCCAATGATTCCAGTCTTTCTGATGTTCACACTGTCGTGTGTTCCTCTTTATTTGTGTCTGGGCAGGATCTGTGACTTGCTTCTAACCAAAAGAATATGACAAATGTGATGAAATGGCGCTCTCCTAATGATACTTGATTAGGTTACACTATATGGCAAAGGTAATGAGATATCATGTATGTGACCCCATTATATTAGAAACGACTTCACATTAGCCAATTAGGGATACAGAGTTTCCTCACAGGCTTGGTATAATAAGGGTAAGTGACCATGCTGAAAAAGTCCACGTAGTAAGGAACTGCACAGGGCCTCTAGCTGACTGCAAACAGCTGGTGCCCATTCTTCTAGCCACAAGGAAATGAATTCTACCAACAACCTGAAGGAGCTCAGCAGTAGATTCTTCTCCAGGCCAGCCTCCAGAAGAGAATAAAGCCTAGCTATCACCTTGATTGCAGGCTTGTGAGACCCTTAACAGAGGACCAGTTAGGCCAGGCCCCTGCTCCTAACCCACAGAAACTGAGATAATAAATGTATGTTTTTCTAAGCCCATAAGCTGTAGTGTTGTGTGTGTGCACCAATATCCATATCCAGAATAGCCTTGAACTTAGCACTTTATTTTGATTATGATCTACCTTGCTGATCCTTTAAGAGGAAATAACCAAGGATGACCATATATATTCTAAATTTATTTGGAATTCAGATATTATTGGTTTAATTTCCTTTTATTCCCATTTATTTTATTACATTCTATGAACCTTTATTACATTCTATGAACCTTATTACATTCTATGAACCTTCACTATGCTGAGTATAATTAGTTATATTGCACAAATTGTTAATGTCATGAGAAAAAAAAAAAAGCAGTAAGTATATTTTTTTCCTAGATCACATACAGAGGCAAGTTAAGTTTCTCTCTATGAGCCCCAAACATTTAGTTCAATGCTCATGTTCATGGCAGAATGCAATGTCATAATTGGGAAACTGAATACTAAAATGTTGCAGAATAGGATATGCATAGAATAATGATACACGTATATGTGGCTCCTTGACTTCTAGATTTGTAATAAATTTGCATTAGAGCTCTATTTAACTCTTTAACAAATTGCAAAACTATCTTACAACTCTATTAAAAAGCCCGTGACTTAAGTAACTCAAATCCCTACATTTTTTAAATGTTCAAAAAGAGGAATAAAAAACCACAAAAATAAAATTATATTTGGTGCCATATCAGAAGTGTGTTTTTTTACCTTGTGTTTTATCCATATTAAATTATATTGAATACCTCTCAAATTTCTTGCATTTCAGAAAATGATTGCTCACTCATATTTTTCCTGAAAAAAAATAGTTACCTTAAAATGATGTTTAATCCAATATCTAGAAAGATAGTATCAGCACTACAGTTCCTATAAAAGTGTATTTCATTACTTCTGCCCATTTATTCTATCTCCAAAAGTAATCTCCTGTGAACGCTTCCCTGTATACCAATTCCCACTCTACCACTTACAGTGTAATAAAGGATTACATATTGGAAACCCCACTTCTATCCATTTCTTATTTTTCTGATTCCAAGGACATAAGGAGACATTAAAAATAGCTCAAGGTGACTAAACAGCCTACTGCACTTAATTTTTGACACAAATGAAACTTTTTAAAAGGTAGCTGCAATATTTAAATTGTACTTCATTTTCATACTATGTCCATTCCTGCATGTTCTCTTACAAACATGGGATAATACATGTATAACTATAGATCATATGAAGATAATTCATATAGAGAGTCATAGTATTAGCAGTATTTTATCCCATCCATATAAAGTCAGCTAAAGATTCCAGGGCACATCTTAAAATTTATGAGCATCCGCATAGGATGAATATCCGAATATGCAAACTTATCACACTTCACTATATACCATCTCAAAAAAATTCTTATAGAAAGAGAATTATCTTTATTAAATGATTATTTCATACAAACTTTAGATTTAAGATAATATACTAAATGATTTTAAAGTTACAGTATTCACGGCAAATTTTGGATACAACCAACCTCATAGGTTCTTTTTTTCTTTAATTTATTTTTTTCCTCGAGAAGAACTTATGAGAAATAAAACATTTGGTCATAAAAATTAACACTCATATTTTCAATACTCTAGATATATTTTCAGAAATAAAAGTTAAGCTTAGTGAAAGAACAGTCTTTAATTATGTGAATTAACTATGAATAACGGCTAGAAGTTTAAAGTAACAAATAATAACATTTTTATAGTATGCTAGTCTCTAGTTTCAGTTGCACTGACCCTAAGTCTCAAGAAGAGTGATTGTAATAGTCTCAAAATACAGGCTCTATGAGTAAATAAGAATGAGTAAGTCTTTAAAGTAAATGATACACAGATAAAATGAAGGGTTTCAAACTAGTAGATATTCAAAACCTATTATTTTGAAAGTAGGTTATGAATGGATAAAAGCAGACTGGGATGAAGTAGAGTACCAAATAATTTATTCATTTATTTTTTACATTTAACACAGGTGCTTTATGACTTCTTCAATTTCTTAATATGATGCTAGAATAAACATTTTTCCCATAAACCATCTAGGAGCTAAATTTGAAAGTCAGAATTAGTGTAATGCAAAAATGTATGTAATCCATCCATACACATTTTCCATGATAAATAAGGGGAGATATGAAATTTATAATTAAATTACATTAATATGATTAAGTATGACTGAAGCATATCAAACAAGTATTAAAAATGTATTAATTGAATAGGGCCTGCTTTTTGAATGTTAAACCAGTGTAGTTACACAAGGTCCCTTGCTCCAGAAGGCCCTGCTTTCAGGGTTTAATGTTCCATGGTAGTTATCTTGAAATTCTTAATTTTATTTTTGAATTCCTAAGTGAAGTATTTTGTCAGTGAAGACCTAGGAGGCAATGAATCATGCGTCAGGTGCCTGAGGTCTCAGCACATGTGCCATACCACATCCTGCCACCCTCCATTTCCCTAAAATGGATTCTTAGCCACCTGCTCCCTGTCTCCTGATGCCCAAATCCACCTGTCCCCTCTCACACCATCTCTTTCCCACAGTAGCTGCTGCCCTCCACTTGGAGTGGCAATTGGATCCCATCAGCAGGTAGGGGAAACTTTCATTTTGTCTGCCCTCCACACCTGGTGGGGGCCTGAGCACAATCATGGGAAGGACTGGGGTCTCCTCACATCTTATGGCTTCTAGCATAGGGCAAGGCGACAGCTATCCTCTCTCTGGGCTGCAAACTCCATGGCGTGTTCAGTAGGTAACTCTGAAGGGGACTCTTGCCCAGCACTGATCCAGGCACCAGCCACATCCTGGCATGGAGGCTGCAATCTCCTGTGGGTCACTCAGTGGATGTGAGTTGGAGTGGCAGCCTGTGACAAGGAGATACTGCATTCCCTGCCTCTTGCCAAGGTTCCACATTTTAATTTTGCACCGGACCCTGCAAATTACGTAGTCAGATATGACCACAAATAAATATAAATGCCATTAAGCATTTTGAATATATGAAAAGATTTTCCCCTGCCACCAAATCTTTGTTGGCTCAAATAGTTTTCCACTAACTTGATTATTTTGAATTTCAAACTCAATTATGTCAGTCTGTATTGAATGACTAAAAGTTTATCTCACCCTTCTCTCTCTCTCTCCTTCACACGTACACGCACACACACGCAAACACACACACACACCTTTTACCAGAATCCTTTTGTCACTAATTTCTATTCAACCTAATATCTACAGTCAAGCCTTTAGTCCATATTAACTGTATCAGTTTTCACAGTACATCATACACTTTACTGGCTATAATTTTTTCACATAATTATTCTTAGGTTTGAATTTTTTTTTTGTTTTACCCTAGTTTGATTCTGCCATTTTTCATCTTGGTAACCCCCATTCATCATTCAGGTCTTGCCAGAAATGCCTCTTTTTTTCTAGTAACCATTACCTGTCACCCCACAAATGGTTTACATGCCCCCTTTCCACTCTGCTGTGGTTGTTTCCTTATCTCTATGATCACCACGCACCAAATTATTAAATCCCATCTCCTATCTTCTAACTTATTTTGTTCACTGTTATATTTTCAATCCCTATAAGAGCACCTTGCCCAACTATATGTGCTGAACATTATCTGACAGAAGCTCTTTTGTACATAACATTTTCATACTAGCTCAAAAACGCCAAGTAAATCCATAATGACAATTCAATATACATTTCTTAATAGCTATTTTGCTAAAGCAATTGAGTGCATACCGCAAATAAAAGATTTATTTCAAAAGATCTATGAGTGTGTTTTTTGCCTAATGGATTGAATCTCACTGAAATCCACAGGAGATCCACAAAGTATCTGTAAAAACTGTTTCAGCTAAGATAGTGACAGCTTGGGTTAAAAGGAACAAAGAGTATAAAATGAAAGAAGCCTACTGTACTCCACAAATACTATTTCCAGGAAACCAGCCAATAAAACTATTCAGTTGGGAACATATTCTACCTTCAATGAGAAGGATAGAATGACTCAAAATGTAGAACCAATAGCCCAGAGAGTGAAGTCAAAGCCACAGAGAGTTATTCTCAGACCTTGAAACACACAAGAAACTCCTAACATTTGTCTAAGTGGATTTTAGAATTGCTATGGGCCAGTGACTTTTTTAAAACTTCAATCTCCCTTCTTTTTGAATGGAAATATCTATACAGTTGGCTCTCCAGTTCTGTATGTTTCATGAAACACGTACATAGAGGGCCTACTGTATTCATTGTATTATAACATAAATTTTATATAAGGGATTTAAATATTCACAGACTGTGGTATACATGGGGGCTCCTGGAACTAATTCCCCAACGGATACCAAGAGACAACTATAGTTGTCTTTCTATGCCAGTGCCAACATTGTATATTTTGAGTCTTAATTTGTCTATTTTAGTATGTACAGAGGGATCAAGAGGAACTATGCCTATCGTACCTCACGCCTGGAGCTGATTAGATTCTGAAATTTGAGCAGATGTGTAATGGAATGAGACACTGGGTACTCAGGGGAGGGGTGAAGTTATTTTGAATGCGGGAGGGACATGAAGCATTGGCAATCAAAGGCAATAATGTGCTGGACAGACTCAGGTTGGCCCCATATAATCACTGCCTCCTTATGTTCACACTCTTATTTAGTACCCTCCTATTGAGTGAGCATTATCTATGAGCTGTTTCTAACCAACAGAACATGAAAAAGGTGAATGATGTCATTTCTGTGATTGCACAACACAATTTAAGACTTTGTCTTGCTAGCAGACTCATGCTAGAGACTATATCTCTAACTCCCTTTGAAAAAGTAAGCAACCCTTTCGGGAGGCCCACATGGCAAATACCTAAGGGCAGCCCCCTAGGAGCTGTGAGTGGCCTCCAGCTGACCCTCATCAAAAGGCTGGGACCCTTAGGTTTAGATATGTAAGGAAACAGATTATGCCACAAAATTTAAGCAAACTAGGAAGTAGATTATTGAATTGCAGCCTTGTGAGACTCTAAAAAGAAGAACTAGTTCTGTTGTATCCAAACTCTAAACATATGGAAATTGTGAGATAATAAGTTTGTGCTATTTTAAGTCACCAAGTTTGTGGTATTTTACTGTGCAGCTATTGGTAACTAATACAAATTGATATCTGACTAATAACAAACATATGTATATTACCTTAACAATGTTTAATATATGATTGAAAATCTTCATTCTTCTCCAAGGAAATCAGATTATTTCTTCATATATTCTTTAAAGTCTTTATTTGTATGACAAATTTTAACAAAATTTTACTGATAAGAGTAAATTTATATTACTTTAACTAACAGAAATTGATTTTTTAAACTTCATACAAATATTTTATAGGTGATGATAACATTAGTATTAGATGCAGGTACTAATTATCGAGCTCTAAAACACTGCATATGTGGTTGTTTTAATTTCTGGCAACTGGCTGGTGCTTTCATTTAGTTTTGGTGTTAAAATAATTTTTGTCAATATTAGTATATTCAAAAATACTAACTTCTAATAACAACTATCCTTATATCAATAATGTCCTGACTTTTAGTATCATCTAAGCCATGAGTTTGTCTGCATTGATACATCATCGCTACTGATATCCCTCAATAAAATATTTTAAAATCTTTAAAAATATTTAAGTATCTTCAGGTAAATCACCTGAAGCCCATGGAAGACAGAATTGCCAAAAGTCAACAAAAAGATTTCAGAAGATATAGAGTTAAAAGGACTCATGGGAAAAAAAAAATAGAAGATATGGGAAGATCAGTAAGAGTGATAGGTAACACACATCCACGGCCTTCTCAGAGAAGAAAACTAAAATAACAAAATGTTATATAATACAAAATGTTCCAGGGATAAAACAAGATTTTACTCCACAGAAAGAAATGGTGAATCAATAAACAGTCCAATAAAGTAGCTTAATTTCTATAATAATGAAAAACTCAGGCAAAATAATCAAGTAAAAACTAACAGGCTACGTACAGCTTTCTTTCCAGCGACAATTTAGCACCAGAATATTGTAGATAAATGTCTACACAATGCTCAAGACAATAAATTATGATTTGAGAAATGTCTGACCATACAAATTGTCATTTAAGTCCAAGACAAGAAACTGGAACATCTGAACATGCAATGGCATAGATATTGCTTTCATAAGTGTTTCTTGAAAGCGCTACTAAGAATGAAACTAACTTAAGAATGAATTTGCCAAAAGCTGAAATATTTAGGTATCTATATAACAAAATGTGCACAAGATCTGTATGAAGAAAATTAAAAGCTCTGATGAATGAAATCAAAGAAGAACTAAATAAATGGAGAGATAATCCCTGACCATGGATAGGAAGGCTCAATATTTTCAATATGTCAGTTTTCCCCAAATTGACCTATAGATTCAATACAGTCCCAATAAAAATTTGAGCAACTTATTTTATGCATATGAAGAAACTGATTCTAAAGTTTACGTAGAGAGATAAAAGACCCAGAAGAGCCATCTCGGTATTGAAGGAGAAGAACAAAGCTGGAGGATTGATGATATCCAACTTCAAGACTTACTATATACCTAGAGTAATAAAGTCAGTGTGATTGGTGAAAGAAAAGACAAATAGATCAATGGAACAGAATAGAGCTCAGAAGTAGGCGCCCAGAAATATAGTCAACTGATCTTTAACAAAGGAGCAAAGACAATATAATAGAGCAAAGATTATCTTCTCAACAAATGAGGCTGGAGCAACTGGACATCCACATGCAAAAAATGAATCTAGACACAGACCTTAAGTCCTTCACAAAAATTAACTCAAAATGGATCACAGACCTAAATGTAAAATGCAAAAGTAAAAATCTCCTAAATAGGGCTTCCCTGGTGGTGCAGTGGTTGAGAGTCCGCCTGCCGATGCAGGCGACACGGGTTCGTGCCCCGGTCCGGGAGGATCCCACATGCCGCGGAGCGGCTGCGCCCGTGAGCCATGGCCGCTGAGCCTGCGCGTCCGGAGCCTGTACTCCGCAACGGGAGAGGCCACAACAGTGAGAGGCCCGCGTACCGCAAAAAAAAAAAAACCTCCTAAATATAACATAGGAAAAAACCTAGATGACCTTGGGTATGGCAATGACTTTTTAGATACAACAACAAAGGTACAATCCATGAAAGAAATAATTGATAAACTGGACTTCATTAAAATTAAAAATGTCTGCTCTGTGAAAAACAATGTCAAGAGAATGAGAAGACAAGCCACAGTCTGGGAGAAAATAATTGTGAAATACACAATTAATAAAGAACTGTCCTCCAAAATATACAAAGAACTCCTAAAACTCAACAATAAGAAAACAAACAACCTAATTAGAAGATGGGTCAAAGTCCTTAATAGACATTTCACCAAAGAAGATATCTGGAAAACAAATAAGCATATGAAAAATTGTTTCAAATCATACGTCAACAAGGAAATGAAATTAGAATGACCAAATCCAGAACAATAACACCAAATGCTAGTGAGAATGTGGAGCAACAGGAACTCTCATTCATTGCTGGTGGAAATACAAAATGGTACAGCCACTGTGGAAGACAGTTTGGTGTTTTTTTTACAAAACTAAACATACTACTACCAGAAGATCCAGCAATCAAACTACTTGGTATTAGCTCAGAGTAGTTAAAAACAAATATCCATGCGAAATTCTGCACATGGATGTTTACAGCAGCTCTATCCCTAACTGCCAAACTTTGGAAGCAATCAAGATGTCCCTCAGTAGTTGACTAGATAAGTAAACTGTGGTATATCCAGAGAATGGAATATTCAGTGCTGAAACAAAATGAGCTATCAAGCCATAAAAAGATGGGAGAAATCCTAAATGCATACTAAGTGAAAGGAGTCAATCTGAAAAAGTTACGTATTGTCCGATTCCAGCTATATGACATTCTGGAAAAGGCAAAACTATGGGGATGGTAAAAATATCAGTTGTTGCCAAGGGGTTGGAGTGCATTAAGCAGGGATAAGTAGGCAGAGGATAGAGGATTTTTAGGGCAATAAAAATATTCTGTATGATATCATAATGATAGATTACATATCACTATACATTTGTCCAAACTGATAGAGTACAGAACACCAAGAGTAATCCATAAACTATGGATTTTGAGTGATGATGTATCCATGTAGGTTCATCAAGTGTAACAATGCATCATTCTGGTGTGGGATGTTGATAATGGGGGAGGCTGGGGTGTGTAGGGTCAAGGTGTGTGTGAGTAATCTCTACCTTACCTTCAATTCTGCTGTGAACTTAAAACTGCTCTAAAAAAATAAAAATAGAAAAAGGTGAGGCACAGAATTTAGAGTTAAAAAAAAATAAGTAGGTCAAGAAGAGCCTAAAAGAAAAAGGTTATGGATTTCCTTTGTTCCATTTTATAATTTTAAAAGTATTTTTTTCTCCTCCTCTGTTTGTTTTGGAAAATGTCAAACAAAAATCATCAAACCATTTTGTGAAATAATTGTTTCGCTAAAATTCATTAAACGTTTAAGGTTATAACTAACAAAAACAACCAAAAAACAAAGTTTGCTCTTTGATTCTAATTTAGGAGTTGGGAGAACACAGAAAAACTTTGAGCTTCATGGTAGCACCAACACAAATCCGAATAATACGTATTATGACAACTAAAGAAGTGTGATCAATGAAAGGTGTGTGTAGATCATATAAAAAATTTAAAAGATGAAAAAAAGAATGTTCTGTAAACAGAGACCACCAGTAAATTTACTGCTATCTTTAAAATCAAGTCAATATTATTTTGTTAAGATTATTTTACTATAGAATACCTCTGTGCAGCTTCATAAATTATGTTTATTGCCCTTGTAAATTCTTTTTCTTTAAATATACTATTTTATCTCTTTTAATCACTGAAATAAATCTCTAGAAAGTATTATAAGAGAAATACATATAAGGAATATCAAAAGAGTAAATTATGTAAATAACAATATATAAAACAATAGATTTTAAATAAATCCTAATCATAATTTCTAGTTTTTATCCCTAGTAGGTTATTACAGTGTGCTTTGGGCAAGATATGCTGACTAAAAGATGTTTTGTTTTGTTATTTTATTGTAGGAAGAACACTTAATGTGAGATCTACCCTCAACAAATTTTTAAGTGCACAATACTGAAGTGTTGTCCGTAGGCACAGTGATGTACAGCAGATCTCTAGAAGTCATTCATCTTGCTTAACTGAAACTTTATACTCCTTGAATATCAACTCTCCATTTCCCTCTCCTCTCAGCACCTGGCAACCACCATTCTACTGTCTCTATGAATTTGACTATTTTAGATACCTCATATAATTAGAATTATGCAGCATGTGTCCTTCTGTGACTGGCTTATTTCAGTTAGCATCATGTCCTCCAGGTTCATTCACATTCTTGCATGTGGCAGGATTTTCTTCTTTTTAAAGGCTGAATAATATTCCACTGTCATCCATTCATCTGTCAATGGGCATGTAGATTGCTTGGGTATTTTGACTATTGTGAATAATGCTGCAATGAACATGGGAATGCATGCATATATTTCTTGAGATCTTGATTTCAATTCTTTAGGATATTATGCTATTATATATCTCCAGTAGGATTGCTAAGTCATATGGTAATTCTGTTTTTAATTTGTTGAGGTACCACTATACTATTTTTCATTGTGGCTGTACTCTTTTACATTCCCACAAGCAGTGTACAAGTGCTCCAATTTCTCCACATCCTTGTCAATGACACTCGTTAAATTTTGTTTTTATCTTTTATTTTTTTGGTAATAGACATTCTAACAGGTGTGAGGTGATAGATCATTGTGGTTTTGACTTACATTTCCCTTACGAATAATGATGTTGAGCACCTTTTCACATACCTGTTGACAGTTTGTATGTCCTCTTTCATGAAACGTCTATTCAAGTATTTTTGCCCATTATTTAATGTCTACTTATTTTTTGCTATTGAGTTATAGAGTTTTTAAAATATATTTTAGATATTAATCCTATGTTTCAACATAAAGGGAAAACCACCTACTTAAAAATAGCAGAGATGTTTTTATACATATAAACACACTATATATATATATATATATATATATATATATATATATATATATATATATATATGCATTCATTCATTCCAAAAGCAACTACCCTACTAATACACTGAAATTGCCTGCTGAAGGCCCAACCTGGAAGCAATACTCTGTGAGGATAGTACACTGTCCTCGAGGAGGCACTATGGTCACTGAATCACAGACCTCTGTGTCTCACTATCCTCAAAAGGAAGAATACATGGGTCTGGAAAGAAGAGGTGAATTCCCTTATCATTATTTCCAAAGATTCACATTTGGAATCAACTAATTCCATCATCAATACTAATTCTTCAAAATAACTTCCTAAATGTGTTCATGTTCAACTGTTCTCACAGAAAACAAAAGGTGAAAATTAATATTCTTCAATGGATATAAAATGATAATGTTTAAACTACAAAAATCTCTAGAATTAATTAAGTTCTATATATAATTCTAGAGGTCAAGAAAGTAAACTACAAAAATAACTTCAATTATGTATCAATATCATCAGTATCATCTCAGTAACTAAGATAATTACAATAATTAAATTGCAAAGTCAAATGAATAGCAATAGGAATGTAGAAATTTATAGATTCCTGATTATCCTGACACTTTAAAGCAAAGGACTAAGTTTAGGAAAGCAGTTACTTAAAATGATTTTACAATATATTGGTGTTCTTCCTAACTGTAATGTCATCTAAAATAATTATGAAAAGAAAGGTGACCAAAGTTGAATTTTTTTATGTCTCAGATTACTTTCTAGGCAATCTCCTTGAACTTTTTCCTTGGCCATTGCTAATCAGATAATTCATTATTGAAATGGGGCTCTGAAAAGTTTACAAGTAATACATTTCAATTTTTTCCTAGTGCCCAAATCCATTAATTCATTTAATTAGAAGTAAGAGGTATTGATTTTGTGGCAACAATTTACATTAAAAGCAATGCACTATTCAGTAATCAGGGACACTGAGCCACTATAGAATGGGATGATTAATGATTATGGCTGCAAATGATGTTTTTCTAGATTAACACAGAATACAAAGCACTACATTGAACTAAATCTACAATTCTAATTTCAAATATTAAATGAGCAAAAATAATAAATTATTACAATTTAAGTAAAAAAATATGGGATTTTCTTGAAAAGTATAAAAAGAAATTGCACAACTCATTATTAGATCATACACTATTTTGCAAAGGAATGTCTAAAATCACAAACATAAGTTGTCATTCATGTTTTCTGTATTTCCCCCAAAATATACTTCACTGAACACACTTCTACCTCATTAGGCTTCAGAGCCAGATATATGTCACAATATCCAAGAGGAATCATAAAACAAATATATATAAAGTAATGATGAACACTTCACAGATGTAGACATGATACTTATTAGAACATGAATGGAAAAAGATTTTCCTCTTGTTTTTTAAAAGCACCTTCTTGAAATATTTATATAGCTTCTAGCAATAGCTGTCACAATGAGTCTATTAGTATATATTTAATCCTTAACCACAAAAAAAATTTCTCATAAAAAATTCTGTAGTTCTGTAATTATTATGTACTACACCATTTCACCAGGACAACTTGCACTGCCATTTAAGAACAGAGCCTGTCTGTCACTGAAAGGTGGGATGACAGTGGATACCTAAGCAACTTCATGGTTGTTGGATAGCCACTTTCTTTCATGTTTTACAGAGTTTGATTATTTACAGTTTCTTCAAAGGAAAAAAAAAAAAAACTAACCTCTTTGACTGCTTCGTAAAAACCAGATCAGATTGGAAATATTCTACCTTTGCTAACAGGTCATCTCAATTTTAGTTGGTTGATATATTGCACTACCAAATGATCATTTTTATGGAGGAAAAAAAAATTTAAAGATGATGGACCTAGACCACTTGTTATCTTTTATGTATTAAATATCTAATGCTTAAAATTAAACATAATTTCAGGTCAAATCAATATTCAATATTAAATCATATCAGACAATGTCTGATATTCAAATCTGTATAGTACATTATAGGTTCTCATACAACATTCAGTTTTCATTTGAAGTACCTATAGCAGTTGTGAATTTTTATGTACTCGCATGAATATTTTATCAACAACTTTTGGTCCCTCAGTATTTTAAGCTTATAAATGTAGGAACTATACTTACTACTTGATAATTTACCTTTCCCTATCACCTAACACAGTGACTAGCACACGGTAAGGTCTCAACAAATATATGCTTTGTATACATTTGAATGGCTCAAATCTACCAATTGTCATAAATTTCTAGAGGGCACATTTTTTGGAGTCTCTACAACACCTGTTAGACCATATATGTAATTATCAGATTACCAATGAATTTTTATTTTGCTTAAGATAATAAAGTTGCATTTGATTAAATAAGTGAGGTTATTATACCATCATTATTTTTCTCATCATGTTGTCTATCATAACTATAAACAGACTAGTACCAAGTTATTGCATTTCACTGATAAAGACAATTATTGCATTAAATTCTCAAAACACTCATATAAATGGGCTTACATTTTTTTCTAATTCTTTATAACTATCTTCCTTTTGGTTGACATTTTTACATTCCTTCAACAGATATTTATCAAATAAGCACTCTTTGCTCAAACACTGTGGTAGGTAGAGCTTTGCTGTATCAGTGAAGGAAATAAACAAAAATACCTACTCCTGTGAAGTTGAAATTATATAAGAAGGCTCTAAAATATTAGAAATGAATGACTTTCAGTTATACAAAAAATTGCTGAAGAATTCTCTTAGCATATACATATACATCTGCTCTGAATGATGTGAAAAAACACAACATGTTAATCAGTATGCTAACCAAACAATGCTCAGAGATTAAATTTGTTGCTAGGTAGACTTTATTCTGCTATTGCTGTTGTAGGCATCTCAGTTTGCAAAACAATGTAACCTAATTTAAATTTTTTATTTGACTGATTTTTGACATTATTTAGGTAATGCACTAATCTTGTCAGAATTCTAATAGCATATATCCTATGCTAAATTTGGTAAAACTGTATACATTAATTTTTAAGACTGTGTGATATTACTCAAATTATATAACTAAGAATATTTTAATTAAAATAATTTTCATATAAGGAAGTTAGGAAGTTATTAAATGTGGTTAACCTGTAGCCATCCATTCATCTAGTTATTCATTATTTCATTAATATATTCATATATTTAAAATATCTAATAAGTGTCATCTATGAATTGAACATTATCCTTGGAGGGAAAAAAGGAGAAAAATGAAATGTGTACAGCCTTAAAGACTTTAGAATAAAATGAGAAAGAATTAAATAAGAGAGCGGGAAAATCTTGGGAATATACAGATTTGTAATGATGTCATCTATATACTATGCTTGACAAATGCAACATCATGGGCAGCACTTTTATCAATCATATAATGTAATTACTTTGCAAAACATGTGATTTGTTCATTCTTTGAGAAATAATTACTTGAAGGTCTACTGGGGAGGCAGACATTATTCTTTAAGATATAGTTAAAATGGTGAACAAGTTAATAAGATCCACGTGCTTATGGAATTTCAATTCTCCTTCAGGAGAAAGAAAATAAATAGTAAATTTATAAGAAAGTAAAATAATTAAATTGTGATAAATTCTAATTCACAGTCATCAAAAAAGTAATGAAAGTTGACTAAAAGGCACTGGTACAGGCAAAATATATAAAATATTTTTAACATATGTAAGGGGAATAATTTACCTTCCAGAAGTAATTGGACAAAGCAATTTCTGTTGGGGAGCTAAGCCTACAATACCAGCTGTGTGCCAGCTGTTGTACTGTACTACTGTACTGTTCAAGGTACTGTACTGTAAAATTTTAAATGTTTTATTTTTTATGTATTATTTGTGTGAAAAGTATTATAAACCTATATTACAGTACAGTACTATATAGCCAACTGTGTTAGTTGGGTACCTAGGCTAACTGTGTTGGACTTATGAACAAATTGGACTTCCTTACTCTCAGAATAGAAATTGTTTGTATGTAGGGGACTTACTGTATTGAAATAGAGTAGTGAATGTAGCGTCAGACTGCATGTGAGGTCTTCCTATACTATGTTAAATAGAAGCACTGGGAATTTTATCATGCTTGGAGGTGGAGTTTGATCAAAGGCTCTTACAGCATGTTATGATCATATTTTTCATAATTTATTTAAATGGATAATGATATTTATAAATTTTCTAATATATCATGATTGCAATTTTGAAATATACTCAACTTGATTATGGGGTATTTTTATATTTTGTTAATATTTTGTTGAGAAATTTGCATATTTATTTGTGAGATTTATTTTATTTTTTTGTACTTTATTTTCAAGATTATAATGGCTTCATGGATATACCTGGGTAAAAATATTTCCTCTAATTCTTTCTCTGGAAGAGCTTTATAAGATTCAAATCAGCTGTTACTTGAAAATTTGGAAGAATTCATAGTCTCAATGTCTTATGGGGGAGAAGATTTTTGCTGTTAAATAACTATTATTAGTATCTATAGGAATCAACAGGGTATTATTTATACTTGATCTAGTAGTAGTATACTTTAAAATATTTTATATATTTTATGTCACAAATATTAACTTCCACTTGGTTAATTCGATTTTTTTTAAAATCTAAAACTGTCTTAAATTTACAATGGTAATTTTTTCCAAATGTATGGGTGTAAGCAAAGCCTCGGATTTTATGATGTCCTAATATACGAAAAAATAAATAAATCTCTTCTCAGGCTTCTATCTTTAGAGGTAAGATTAGAATATAAAAGTTTTTACTCTTCTTATTTCTCTGCCTTTCTTTTCTATGATATGCAGAAACTAGCTGTAGATTCTCATTATTTCTACATCATTTTCTTCTTTTCCTTTAGGAAGCCTCCCAAAGCTATAATGGCAAATGGCAGTTGAAAAGGCAACATAAATCAATAGGCATTTTAGAAGTATTATGCTTTTAAATTTTGTGAGCAGTCATGTTCTTTAATTTCTCTGATAGAAATCTTTTGTAATCTAACAATTTTTATCTTAATTAGAACAGAATTAGATTTTTCTTTTTAACTTGTTAGCTTTCTTTTTATTGGTTATGGGGTTTTTCTTTAATTTCTTATTTATTTTTATTTAATGTGAGCATATTGAGGACCTTCTGTCTTGCTGTAAAATATTGGTATCGTTTTTATTTGATTATTTTTTCTATTTAGCAACAAAAAAATGTTTTTTATTCTCTTTCCAGAACATTATGTTCAGCACCAGGTATTACTGCTTTCCCATTTTTTAAAAGATCTTCCATGCTCTTCTTCTGATAAGAGGGAATGATGGGCAGCAGCCATCAGTGAATTTATGTCCTCTCTTTCTTTGTAACCCCAGTTAAAGCTCTGCCTTATCTCCATTTTATCCAGGCCACAGCTGAAGTCATAGAATATTTCTTCAGAATTGGGATCATTCCCCAGTGGAGGTTTAGTTGACAGAAGGGACCTCATTGTGTAGCCTGGAATTTATGTTTCTTTCTTTCCCATTTCCCTGCGTGTAAGCTTTCATTTAATCTACCCTAGTGAAAAAATCTTTAATAAATTGCTAATTCTACTAATGTGTCTAGGGATTAAACTTGATTCATCTGCATAAAAGCTACATTCCCTCACAACATATACTTATATCCTCAAGCCCTGACCCCTAACTTCTTTGTCCCTGGATTATTGGGGACTGAGCATGGATACAAGGGTCTAATTTGATTTGAACTAAACAATTTGGATACTACAGAATGCTTTTCAATTTTTGTGATTTGAAGTTGCAATCTTTCATTCACTTCCAAAATGCTAGAGTATCCTTTGCTACACCAAATTTTTATTTTTAGTAGGGGTTGGAAAAAGTAAGTTCTTCAAGATTGCGTATTGTGTATAGCACAGGGAACTCTACTCAATGCTCTGTAGTGACCTAAATGGGAAGGAAATCTAAAAAAGAGTGGATATACGTATATGCATAACATTAGTTTGCTGTATAGCACAAACTAACACAAAATTGTAAAGCAAATACACTCCAATAAAAATAAATAGATAAATAAATAATTTAAAAAAGATTGCATATTGAGTGAGGTTGAAGATTCCCAGCAGTTGGGTTGAAAGTTCTAATCCAGAATGGCCCACTTCTAGCCACAAACATGAGAAATGATGGAAAAAATAAAACCCTAAACATTTTAAACTGACAGATGCTCTGGAAAGAAGGAAAAAAAACACACATATAGAAGGAAAAGTAATGAAAAGCCTGTGTGGAAAGCAAGAGTTACAATGTGCTGACACCAGGTATTGGGTCAAGTACAGGATTCAAGGGATAATGGTTGAGGTTTTCATATCCCCTGGAAAGAGGCCTAGTTTGAGTTCACATGAGTTCTGGGAGCTAGAGCTAAGCCCACAGTAGGAAGCCAGTAACACCAAGGTAAACCTATCCATTATTTTAAAAAATGAGCTAGGAGGAACTGTGCTCACTCAAGGAAAAGTTTCGTGCCATTTCTCTCTTCTTTCTCACTAGGTTAGCCTGTTTTATTTTTCTTTCTTTTTTTCCCTTTCAAATCAGTCTAAAAGCAGAAACAAAGATTTAAAGAATTTCCTCCTTTAAGTGCCAGAAGAAAGTTCAACTGCACATGTGTTCAGGAGCAGGTTTTTCATCTCCCTGACACTACATAATCTGAGTAATAAGATCATAATTATTCATGATATCATACATCACGTAAGTCATTCTCTCTCCACAATTTTACTGAAGTTGAAACATACATAGCAATTAAGCACTTAGATATTTATTGAACATTTACACATTCTTGATTAAGTGATGACTCCAGCATTACAGAACAAGAAAGTACATTTAGGAGAATACTCTGGCACTTCTCTCTCGTCTCCTGCACAATGAATGAGCTCTTTGTATTGCAATGTCCTTCAAGCTCTGAAATACAGGAGCCAGCTAATTTTAAAGGTGAAGTCAACCTTATCATCAGCTTTCAAATGTGACTCTTCTTTGCCAACCTACAGATCTTGGATAGATACGATTCACATTACTTGTTCCTTTTTCAGAAGCAAGCATATTAGACATGAAGAATATTCTCATGACTGACATCACACTGGAAGCATGATGACTGTGAATTGCAGGACTACCGATTAATCTTGCTGTCTCTTGCCTGTGTGCTTCCTAGTGTGCCTAGACAGAATTTTTGAATTGTTAACATCAGGCCTCTGATCACAGAGAATGAAAGAGCAACACATTTTTTTTAAGATAAAATATTGAAACGTGGCTGTGTAAGGAGAACGTCCAAAGTCATACACGAGTTAGGGCTTCCATGAATGGTGGCTGAACACATTATCTTAGATCCCTAATCTTTGATCTTAACTAGATTTTGTTGGCCTGTTGCTGTCCAAGGTCCTGAGGCTGGAGCCATATCCTGTAATATTTCATTCTTTTGGCTTCTTAATGTCCTTTCCTGGTTCACATTGATTTAGCCTTTTCCTTTTTCTTTCTTTTTTATTTTATTTTTCTTTCATTGTCTTTTTACAGGTTAAACAGGGGAAGTTTATAAAGAATCATTAATTATGATAAGACGTATAGTAAAAGAGATATAAGGAAACCCTGTGGTACCCTACAGCAGAGGACAGTATCCAAGGAAGGACAAAGTTGGCACGAGTCCAGACCTCTCTGTAAAAGGTATTTTGATTTTGTCACTGGATAACAGAGGAGTTCATTGGTTTATCTAAGCCAGAGCTGATCTGGAGGTACTGAGCAAAAATAGGCCACCCTCACTCTTCACTTCTACCTGAAGTGAATAGGCTCTTCACTTCAGGTCCAGAGCAGCTAATCAGTGTCTAGTGTGGTATGGGTTCCAGTGGAAGTCCAGGAGAGACGGGGGAGATAGAAGGCTTTTGGAGCATGAAGGCTTTGCAGACAGTGAGAGTGGGGCTGGGGTTGCAGAAGGTTTGGCTATTCAGTGTGTGACTTTCTGGGCCACAGATAGCTGTGCACACATGTGCAGTGTTTCCACATATAGAGGGTTGCCAAACGATTATCATCAGGTCAAGACTGGAAGGTTGCAGGACCACCACCTTCCGGGCTGGTGGCTGGGCAAGTTCCACTGGGTGTCTTCACATCCACAGCCTGGCCAAGCCAGAAGTTGCAAGAAGCCTCCTTTTCCTCCAGTTCCTCACCAACACCCTCTACTGAGAAAGCTTAACATCATGCTTACTTTAAAGGGAGAAATAAAGAAACTGTGTTATTTATCATACAGGATAGTACATAGAAGGGTACACTAGGAGCTGAGAGGCAATAAGTTGACAACTGACACATGTTTTAAGTATCAGAGATGAAATTTGACTCCAAGGTCACCCTCCTTTAGGTATGTGTAGTATCTGAACTCCAGTCTATGGCTATTCTAAACCGTTCATTGGTGGCTCAAATTTTTTTGCTCACTCTGAGTTCATAGGAATGACAGAAAAATACTGTGGGTACTGAGTTGGAGTTGGTGATTAGATGTATTCACAAATACAGAATCTGAGGCTAATCAGGATAGATTATATCCTTTCCTAAAAGCAAAAGGTAGCTCTAAATCTACTACTTAGATATTTTAAAAACTGCATGCATGATGATATAGGTCTTATTACTCTCCATCCTGACATCCCCATTATGGGTAGGTCAATTCGGACTTCACAACTTATAAAGTAAGAACCCAATGGCCTCATAAATTAATAAAAACAAATCTGAGAGTCTCTATGGGCCGACTGGCTCTAGCACCAACCTGTTTTCATGAAAAAGTGGCAGCTATCTCTTCTAGAAAAGTTCTTCTCTCCCACTTCAATCTCTGAAGCAAATGGGGTAGCTCAATGGAACCCTTGATTTGCAGAGGTTTTCTTAAATACCTGAGCCTGTTCACTGATGGTTCAACTGTCCAGGCCAACTACCACTCTGGAAAACCAGCTTCAGGAACGACTACTTAGCACAAGAGGCTGAACTGAAATGTAGTACACTCGCCTCAGACCAGGGTTAGGCAGCTACAGCTCACAACCTGTTTTTGTGAGGACAACAATCAAGCTCAGAATGTTTTGTACATTTTCAAAGAGTTGTTTAAAAATGTGCATATTTGACAAAGAGTATAATGGCCCACAAAACTTAAAATATTTACAGTCAGGCCCTTGATAGAAAATGTTTGCTGCCCCCTGCCTTAGACAACATTTCAAATTGCCAGACATCATATTTTATTGAATCTTAAGCTATCATCAGTGGAATTGGCATTTGGTGTGCCACCTGGAGGAATAAAGACTAGAACATCAAAGATACCCTTCTGTGGGACTGCAAACTATGGAAACAAATTGTGGTGGCCAATAGGAAATTTATATAGATGCCCATATCGAGGGCCAATTCTCCGATGAGACTTAGTGGAATTAAGCAGCAGATCAAACCTGAACTGACCAAATTACCATCATCACAATCTGGATCCATCATTGCATCAGAATGCTCTCCATTTGCCATAATACACTGGGCACAAAGTAAAGAACTATAGATTTCTGATACAGAGACACCATTGTATGCCAGATTTGTGACTCCTACCAGAATTTTGTCTTGTTTGTCTCATGGTGGAAAAACGTCACATTGGATGGGACTTTGACCCTGCCTGCTCTTGGAAGATTGACTGCATTTCAGATGCCTGAATCACTGTGAAGACACTATTGATAGAATAGTACCTCACCACTGTTGGTACTTTTCAGGTATGGGTGTTGCTGTTTTAAGATGATCAGCTGACTTTGGCCACACAATTATGATCTTTGAAACTAATGTGTGCTATGTATTTGGCTCTCCAGGCCATCTATATTCTTGCAATGATCTACCTTTCCTTGCAAATCCTACCTAACAATGGGCCATTAGTCAAGGTATTTAATAATAATTCCAAGGCACCTACCATCTTACAGGTTTATGGTTTCACTGAGCTCTAGAATAATCTCCTCAAAAATTAACTTATAATGATCTCTGTCTCTATCTTCCTTATCTCTCCCAGTCCACATAACTTTGTAATCACTGAATGTTGCTACACCCAGAATAGGATAATCTTCTTTTGGCAACTTACTAAATAACGATTAGGAAACAACATTAGTGAAATTTGAGATTTTGCTGTTATCATTACTGGGCATGATTGTTTTTTTCTTCTCCTGAGAGCAAGCCTAGACAAGTCTGGCTGACACACCCTCCAGGTGGCTGCCCAGTCATAAGGGTACTAAGATTCAAACTTAATTCTTGTTAGTCACCTAGACTATCTTGTCAGATTTACGTAGTCCCATATCATAAAGAAAATAACCACATACCTGAGAACATTGTTTGCCAACCCCCCATATAATTGCTTATTCAGACCAAGGCAGGAGATACAATGGGTCTCCAAGAATTTTGTAAAAATGTACCTATTCTTCATCCAGAGGAAATATCTGGGTACAGGTAGGAGATGACTAGAGAAAATGTAACTTTATAGCTACCAATATGGGTACACTGATTTTGTGGCCATAAAAGGAAAACAGTAACTCCAGAACCTTGAAAGGAAATTTTAGTCTACAGAGGTATACAGAGTAGAGAAAGTTAATGGTTTCTTTTTTCCCCTATATTCACCCTTCAGCCTAGAAAAACAAGCATAACGTCTATCTTAGTCAAGAAGTAGTAGTGGCTGGCGATCTGACCTGCTTGATTAGTCATTCTCATCAACATGCTATGACAATAGAATAACTCATATGGACATGGCCAGTCCTATTTTTCTGTGGCTAACACCATCGATGACAAATTCCAAATGTGGATTCCTCTTTAAAGTGTACAATCACAATGACTGGCCCAAATTTGTTCCAATCTGACTGATACAAATGCTCTCCTAATGCCTGGATGGACTTGGCTTATGTTGTACATGGATACTGAAGCTGCAATTACTTGGTGACACTGCCCATGAGGCTTAAGCAAACGAATGTACTGGTGAATCAAGAGAAATTTAATAATACATCCCAAGCTGAAGTGACTGGTATGACTTTGGGTTATTTGTTTATACGTGGGAATGACTGAGCCATGGACTGTCTCTATTGGGGATGAGCTGCACCTTGGCACATCCATTAGCCCCTCTAATTATTGGTCATGGCACCAAAGATAAGCCAGTCTGTCTAAACTCTCTTGCTTGGACTGTAGTAGGTAATAGACTGGCCACGGCCTACACCCTCACCATGTAAAATAAGCCTACTTGTCTACCCTGGGACTTATTCAGAGTTGTCTGAGTACAGGACCCTGGCAACGTGATTGAGGTTAATATGGCAGATTGACTTCAACCTGCTCCTTGAAGTCCTATCAATATCCTTAAATAAATGCTATGTATGGAAAATTTAATAGATTTATTCTTAGCTTCTGTCAGTGAGATAAATCAGAGTGGCTGACAAAATAGCATACTTATATGAAAATTCACCAGAAACCTAGGAAATGACAGATCCATAGAAAGTAGGAAGAAAAAGATGTTAATAATATAAAGCTAATTTTAACATACGATTATGCTTTCTCTGCCTTTATGGAACACTGTACATACTTATATAGTGTTAAATGTTGCTTTCTTAATTAAAACAATATGATGAGACAAACAGAGTGAGGGCGAGTGAAAGAAAACAAATGCTTCCATGTTTTGTCTGCTGCTCTTCTTCTGTAAAATTTTGATGTACCTGTTTGCGTAATTTATCTATTATTCTTTCAACATACAATTCCAAATGTAGACTAACTTACAAGAAGAAGACAATAAGGAGGTAACTGATATTTAAGTCAAGATCTGAGAATATTTGTTCACAAATATTAAATCCATATATTTCTTTATGAAGATAAGTACATTTTAATAAGAATTTGGTCAAAACATTTGAAATAATAAAAGGTTTTTGTTCTTTTTCTTTGGAGACATTCATGCATGGTTTCCCTTGATGAAAAAATAATTCTTTTATAACCATAACATCTATTTCTTTTTCAAATATGTCTAGAAATTCATTTAAAAGACTACTCTCACACTGCGGGGTCTCCATTTGAAGGATCCGATGTACATTTTAATACAGCTAAATTGTATACTGTATACGAACTTTAGAATTACTTTCTACAACACATTTTATAATTGAGAACTATGTTCTCATTTTAGATAATAAATAAATTTCACAAAATTTAAAGTGACATTTTGGATATATATAATATACATATATAAATATATGTACATATATATATACATATATGTATATATACATTTATAAAAATTCATGTTTTGCATACTAGTGTAAAATTTTGCTGAACTGTATAACTTATTTTTCAATAAGAGGTTCACATTTAAAATCTATCATAGGGGACTTCCCTTGTGGCACAATGGTTAAGAATCCGCCTGCCAATGCAGGGGACACGGGTTCAAGCCCTGTTCCGGGAAGATCCCACATGCCGCGGAGCAACTAAGCCCATGCACCACAGCTACTGAGCCTGCGCTCTAGAGCCCGCGAGTCACAAGTACTGAAGCCCATGCACCTAGAGCCCTGGCCCAGCAACAAGAGAAGCCACCACAATGAGAAGCCTGCACACCGCAACGAAGAGTAGCCACCGCTTGAAGCAACTAGAGAAAGGCTGCACACAGCAACAAAGACCCAATGTAACCAAAAATAAATAAATAAATATATATATATAAATAATTTTTTTAAAAAATATATAATTTAAGACAGAAAACTACTTTCTACTGTTTTCTACATAATTTGCTTATTAAATTCCTGTATATGTGTACTTTTTTTGTATATCATATTTTCCCAGTCAGTATGTGTGTAAATATGTTTATATATACACACACACATACATACGAAATAGCATTTGAACTTCAGTAACTACATACAATACCATACCACAAACACATGTATAGGAAGATGTGTAGCTTTCATTTGACTGATGAATACAACTATTTAAATGTTGTGACTTATTAGAATTCAATGTGTTTCAAACAGAAGGCATTATCTATACAACACTTTCTTTACAGCCTCACCTCATATCTGCCTTTATCTTTTTACATTTCAGCAACACTAGATTAGGCAGTATTCCCTGAATGTTCAATGTGTTTTATATACCTGAAACTTTATCAAATACCTAGAATACCTTCCACTATTTCAGTAACTCTTGGCATCATACTCACCATTGCAGGTTATATATGAGAATTTCTAGCAATAAGTTTAAGGAGAAATTATGTTTCTTCTCTGTGATATTACAAGAGGCAACTATTGCTCTTACCAACAGTTACTCAATCAGTGAAGTATTAACATGCTCCATATTGGAGCAGCACTCCAAATCTGACTCTGAAGTCAGCTCTTCTCCACTCTGGGTTTCTGTGATTTGTGGTGGTACTGTTCCACAAACAGCTCTAAGAATGGCCTGACTCAGTCTGACAAATCAGGACATCATTCTGGTGACTTTGATCAGTTAGGGCACAGAGGAATTTATAACTGCAAGATTTTTTTCTCTGGAGAGTCTAGGAGAGGTGTTCCATTTCTTTTTGCTCAACTCGGAATATGAGATTTAAGCCTGATAGCCAGCCACATTGTAGAGTCAGCCTACTAATAAATAAAGCAAAGCCAGAGTGAAGAGAGGAGGTGCTATCCTTTGAGTGTTTTCTATTTCTACGCATATATGTTGCAGGCAAGTGACCCAATAAATACTGTATTGTTTGTATTTTTATTCTCCTGTATCTAATGATTTTTAAAAATATTATTTCATATATATATTCATATGTTTAACCTTGGGTTAATATTCTATTCAACTACCTATCATTTATATATATATATTTTAGTTCATTTAAGGTAAAATGTATTGTAATGGCATTTGTATATTAGAATCTAATACTAGGCTTTGCATATAATGGATACTTACCAATAATCTGTTGAATTAAATAGGACCACAGATAATTGAATTTACACTGTAAATACTGACTTTTTAAATGCTTATTCATAGTAGAATTAAAAGCACAATTTTAGGAAAACATATGTAATACACAGAGAATCCATTCATATATCTGTTTAATAATTTTGTTGCTTTAATCTATTATGTATTTGGCACCATGCAAAATATTGAATTTAAAAAGGTAAATAAACTGATCTTTTCCATAAGGAGAACACAGGCTCATAGAAAACCAGATGTAGTTAGTTATTATACAATGTAAAAAGTATTTTATAAAAGCACAAAAGACATAGAGAATTACATCACACTGCCAAAAGAAAGGTGAGAAGGTTAGATTTATCTGGCAAGTTTATTTGAATTAATTAAATGACAGTAATCCATGGGATTTCTCTGAAAAGTTAACCAATTGGAGGGAAAAGGAGAAAATATCAGTGGATATTCTTGGAAGAAGTTGATTTTATGAGAATGGAGAGGGAAGGAAGGAGAAAAGAAAAAGCCGCAGAGATTTTCCTATTTTCTAAGCAGCACAGGTACTTTCCTATTAATTTCTAATGTATAATGAGAGAAATATTAGGGGAGTTTCAGATTCTTTATCAGTTCTAAGTAAAAATATGTATAGTCCACATGGTTACCTAGGATTCTAGAGCCAAAACTCATGCCCAAGTAAGCTTAACATTAATAGTAAGGTTTCAGACAATTATATTTTTCCATGGTTTTTAATTTTTTACTTAAAAGTAGTATAACTCTTATTATTTTACAAATAGACTGCCTCAATTTATTTTGTTTTATATACACAGAAAAATGTGGAATCAAAGTATGAATATGTGGTTCTGAAAGATGGGACAGCTCGTCACAGATAAACTGAAAACAAGTTTTTCATATTTTACTGATTTAATATGTCTTGCTGATAGTGATGAAAGACAAGCTAAATAGGTTACTAAACTTTTTACTGACATATATTTATAACAAATTTCTCAGTTCTCTCTGGATATATCAGGTAGCTATATTTTTCCATATTTTATGAGAATTTTTGCTTTAGTTTCAATTTCTGAATTTGCTCTGCATAGGACTGCTGTCCTTTAAGCTTGTTTATGTTAGCTTTATGTCTCTAAATTTGTCTCTGTCAGTATCTTCTTTGTTTTTCCATGTAAAGTTGCACTCTTATTTGACAACAAGAAATACAGAAGTTTAGATTTAATGTAGTGATCATAATGCTTTCTGGTTTACAACTGATGGTTTCTAACCTTTCAACAAATTTTTTCATTAAACAAACATACGTTAAGTGTTTGTTATATGCTCCACTGTAGAAATAGAGAAGATATGACCTTGAGGAGCTTGTAATCAGTTAAAAAAGACAAATATACGTGAAATTTAAAATGCCAAAAGAATAAAAGATAGTGCATAATTATACACAGTACATAAAGAATATATACATATAGGAGTTAACTAAATTGGCATATTATGGGCAGATACAGCATCAGAAAAGGGGTTTAGAAGAGGTCTAGCAATGTTTGGTCTTGAAGAATATATTTTTACATGTCAAAAAAATGCATTTCAGATAAGGGGATAGAAAATATAGACATAAATGTCAAATGAGAAAGTACAAATGGTTCCATGAAATATAAACTAAAAATAGAGAAGAGGGTAGAAAAAATGAGATTAAAATTTGTAAATGACATGATATTATATACAGAAAACCCTAAAAACCCCACCCAAAACTCTGAGGACTAAAAAACAAATTCAGTCAATTTGTAGAATACAAAATTAACATACAAAAATCTGTTGCACTTCTATACACTGATAATAAATTATCATAAAGAGAAATCAAGAACAATCCCATTTACACCTGCAACAAAAAGAATAACTTAGGAATAAATTTAACAAAGGAGGTGAAAGATCTATACACTGAAAATCATAAGATATTGATGAAAGAAACTGAAGAATCCACAAATAAATGGGAAGATATTCCACGCTCATGGATTGGAAAAATTAATGCTGTTAAATGTCCATACTACCCAAAACAACCTATGGATTCAACACAATGTCTATCAAAATTCAAATGGCATTTTTCACAGAAATAGAACAAACAACACTAAAATTTGTATGGAACCATAAAAGACTCCAAATAACCAAAGCAATCTTGAGAAAGAAGAATAACGCTGGAAGCATCACACTTCCTGATTTCAAGTATATTACAGATATATAGGAATCAAAACAGTATAGTATTGGCATTAAAAACAGACACATAGATCAACGGAACAGAACACAAAGCCCAGAAATAAATCCATGCATACACAGTCAAATTAATTTACAACAAAGGAGCCAAAAATATACTGAGGAAAGAATAGTTTCTTCAGTAGACAGTGTTGGACAGCCACATGCAAAAGAATGAAACTGAACCACTATCTTATACCATATACAAAAATTAACATAAAATAGATTAAACACCGAATGGAAGACCTGAAACCATACACTCCTAAAATTGTAAGTATATATATATATATATATATATATATATATATATGTGTATACATACACACACACACATATGGGGTAAGCTCTTTGATATCAGTCTTGGCAAGATTTTTTGGTTTAACACCAAAAGCAAAGGCAACAAAAGCAAAAGTACACAACTGGAACTACATCAAATTAAAAACATCTTCTGCACAGCAAATGAAGTGGTCAACAAAGTTCAAAGGTAACATATGGAATAGGAGAAATTATTTGTGAATCATATATCTGATAAGAGGTTAATACCCAAAATATATAAAGAACTCACACAACCCAAAAGAAAAAAATAATAATCTGAGTAAAAAAAGGACAGAAGATCTGAATAGACATTTTTCCAAAGAAGACATACAGATGGCCAACAGGTACGTGAAAAGGTACTCAACACTACTAATCATGAGGGAAATGCAAATCAAAATGATAATGAAATATCACCCACACCACTTATAATTAGAATGGCTAGTACCAAAGAGACAAGAAATAACAAGGATGTGGAAAAAAGGAAACCTTTGTGTACTGCTGATGGGAATGTAAATTTGTGCAGCCATTATGGAAAACAATATGGAGCTTCCTCAAAAATTAAAAATAGAACTACCATATGACACAGAAATTCCACTTTTGGGTATTTAACTGAAGAAACAAAGTCACTATCTTGCAGAGATATCTGCATCCCCATGTTCAGTGCAGTATTATTAACAATAGCCAATGATAAACAATGTATGGAAACAACCTAAGTATCAATGGATGAATAGATAAAGTGTTGTATATATACATACATATTTATATAGTGTTCATATACATATTTATACATAAATATATGTATATTAATATACATAAAAAGTGGAATATTATTCAGCCACAATAAGAAAGAAATCCTGCCATTTGGGACAACATGGATGGACCTTGAAGGTATTATGCCAAATGAAATAATCAGAGAAAGACAAATACTGTATGATCTCACTCATACGTGGGATCTATAAAACCAAAAAAACCAAAAAACTCTGAATTCATAGAAACAGAAAACAGATTGCTGGTTACCAGAGGCAGGGGAGTGGGTGAAATGGATGAAGGGGGTCAAAAGATACAAACTTCCAGTTATAAAATAAAAAGTCCTGGGGATATAAGGTACAGCATGGTAATTACAGTTAACAACACTATGTTGTATATTTGCAAGTCGCTAAGGGAGTAGATTTTAAAAGTTTCATTATGAGAAAAAAAAGTTTTTTGTAACTCTGTGTGGTGACGGAAGTTAACTAAACTTGTAATTATTTTGCAATGTATATATATAACAAATTATTGTGTTATATACCTAAAACTAATACACTATATCTCAATTTTTAAAAGGGGTTACCAAATAGAAAAAAATGAGATTAAAATTTAGCTGCAGCCAAAGTAGCTTTTATACTCTATGAACATAGTTGTATTTTAATCTGCAGGAAAGATATTTTATATAGGAGGGTGGAAAATCTGTAAACACATTATAAATAAATTTCCCTGGTGCAATTCAGATGAACAAATTGAAAAGATGACAGTACAGAGAACTGAAGACAAGTTGACTAACAGTTCACAAAATACCTAAGAAATACAGAAATCCTGAATAAGACAGGGATTGCTGATGAAAAACAGGGAGCATTTATTTATTTTGAATGGGAAATTCTTGGGGAGGTGGTTTTGATTTGGAAGAAAAAGTTTGGACTTTGAATCAGAATGCTTAATTTTAATTCACTTTCACTACTTACTACCAGTAAGATTTTTGTAAGCTAATTACACATTTAACTCTCAATTTCTCATTTGTATAATGAATCTAACCATACTGTGTACATTTACATTTTTTTCTTATAGTTGTTCATGTTCTTTCTAGTTATATGTCTTTCCATATTTCTCAATATGAAAGAATAATTATATGAAAGGAATAAGTGACATTGAAACTAGACAAGTTTGATCCTATAATAAGTAAGCATCATCAAATGTGCTGTTGGTCAAAATGAACACTTTTTTCATTTATCTTCCAAGACATCACACTCTCTGGATTTTCTGCCCACCTGTGTAGTCTCTCAACAAAGACACTTTGTCTGTTTATTCTTCTTCTTTTCCTTTGGAATAACAAATAATTATTGAATGTTACACTGGTGAGCTCCTGGTACTTGATCCTTCTCCCTACCTATAGTCAATCCTTAGTAATCTCATTTAGTATCATGGCTTCTTTCTTTTTTTTTTTACATCTTTATTGGAGTATAATTTGCTTTACAATGGTGTGTTAGTTTCTGCTTTATAACAAAGTGAATCTGTTATACATATGTTCCCATATCTCTTCCCTCTTGCGTCTCCCTCCCTCCCACCCTCCCTATCCCACCCCTCTATGTGGTCACAAACCACCGAGCTGATCTCCCTGTGCTATGCAGCTGCTTCCCACTAGCTATCTACCTTACGTTTGGTAGTGTATATATGTCCATGCCTCTCTCTCGCTTTGTCACAGCTCACCCTTCCCCCTCCCAATATCCTCAAGTCCATTCTCTAGTAGGTCTGTGTCTTTATTCCTGTCTTAGCCCCTAGGTTCTTCATGACATTTTTTTTTCTTAAATTCCATATATATGTGTTAGCATACAGTATTTGTCTTTCTCTTTCTGACTTACTTCACTCTGTATGACAGACTCTAGGTCTATCCACCTCATTACAAATAGCTCAATTTCGTTTCTTTTTATGGCTGAGTAATATTCCATTGTATATATGTGCCACATCTTCTTTATCCATTCATCCAAAAATGGGCAGAAGACCTAAATAAACATTTCTCTAAAGAAGATATACAGACTGCCAACAAACACATGAAAGAATGCTCAACATCATTAATCATTAGAGAAATGCAAATCAAAACTACAATGAGATATCATCTCACACCAGTCAGAATGGCCATCATCAAAAAATCTAGAAACAATGAATGCTGGAGAGGGTGTGGAGAAAAGGGAACACTCTTGCACTGCTGGTGGGAATGTGAATTGGTACAGCCACTATGGAGGACATTATGGAGCTTCCTTAAGAAACTACAAATAGAACTACCATATGACCCAGCAATCCCACTACTGGGCATATACCCTGAGAAAACCATAATTCAAAAAGAGTCATGTACCAAAATGTTCATTGCAGCTCTATATACAATAGCCCGGAGATGGAAACAACCTAAGTGTCCATCATCTTTTTTTTCTTTTTTTGCGGTATGCGGGCCTCTCACTGCTGTGGCCTCTCCCGTTGCGGAGCACAGGCTCCGGACGCGCAGGCTCAGCGGCCATGGCTCACGGGCCCAGCCGCTCCCCGGCCCAGCCGCTCCCCGGCATGTGGGATCCTACGGGACCGGGACACGAACCCGTGTCCCCTGCAATGGCAGGTGGACTCTCAACCACTGTGCCACCAGGGAAGCCCTATTATGGCTTTTATAAGCCATCTTATGCCAACTTTGAGTTATTGTTATCTTTTAATTTTAGTACATATCTCTACCTAACCAACTCTATGACCCAGATACCGAGAAGAGTGTTTGGCAATCACCAAATGAATAAATAAACAAACCAATAAATAAATAAAATTGAAATATTACATACCCAGTTTGCAGAACGATGAAGTATACATCTGCTGAGTATTGCCCTCATTAGTCTATAATGAGATAAAAATGAAAGATAATACAGATTAATACAGAAAACATTAAAAAAATGAGACTAAAATAAGAATTATTCTGAGTAAAAAAAAAAGGAAAATAGGGAAGAGAATAATGTTAATATAATGTTTAATAATGTTAAAACTCTGAAAAAGAAATTCCATTTTATGTTCTCCAATATGCATTGAAGAATATAACTTCTTTGAGAACCAAGCCCACTAATGGAACTAAGGCTGTCTTTTTTTGTACAGTTTTGCTCTGGACTTGTTACTGGAGAATAAGGAATTAAAATGTGTCATTCGCTTAATGCCGATTTGTTGAAGTTTAAATAGTAATACACATAAGCTTCATGGGAAAATGTTTATCACAATGTTAAATAAATACCAGTTAATTTCATGTTAATACAAACAGTTATTATGCTGTAGAACTAAGGGAATGGAAGGAATCTACGATGATATGATGTTTCTGGCTTATCTGGTGGGGCTTTTATGTTGTCAATAAGCTGTTTTGTTTCTGTACTACGTGTAAATGCTTGTGGGCATACATCTAAAGATAAGAACTTTTAACAACATAATTCACACATATATGTGCTGCTATGCCAAAGCACCCAAACAAGTTAAATATAAGAAAAAAATGGCAATGTCAAATGGCTCGCATTGGCTCAACATGCAGGTGACGGGATTGTTAGCAATATATCGTTCGTATATATAAGAGTGAGTACATTACTTGAAATTGTTATTGATTGGAAAAAAAAATGCCTCAAGTGAATTGTATTAGTCAGGGTACTCCAGAGATACAGGACATATACATACATACGTATACATAGAACAAGAGCAAGAGTGAGAGCAAAAGTGGGATTATAAGGAATTGGCTTATGTGATTATTAAGGCTGAGAAGTCCCATGATCTGTTTTCTGCAAGCTGGAAACCCAAGAAAGCTGATGGTACAGTTCTAAGAAACAAAGGACTAATGGGGGTTTGCCCCAGTCTGATGAGAAGACTGATGTCCCATTTTACACTGTCAGGCAAAGAGAACAAGTTCTCCCTTCTCCTTTCTGTTTAATTCACGCCATCAATGTATTGGATGATAACTACTCATAAAGGGGAGACAATTTGCTCTACTCAGTTCACCAATTCAATTGCTAATTTCATCCAGAAACAACCTCACAGATCCAGAAATGACATTTAGTCAAATATGTGGGAACCCAGTGATTTAGAGAAGTTGACACATAAAATTAACTAGCACATGAATGATTAATGAATTTAGTGCCCACTATTGGGTAATGGGATAATAGTTCCAAATTGGGGTCAGAATCAGAAACACCTAATAGAGGCCTGGTTCAGCTTTATTTTTTGTGTGTGTGTTGGCGGGGGTGGGGTGTGGGGGGTCAATGAGAATTAGTTCAACATGGATTAACATGCAAGTAAGAGAAGAAAAAGGGGACCCAACCAGAAGAGCACACAGGCAAAGGAAATGAAGTGAGAATAATTAACGCCACTATTCATCAGCATTCTCCTAATACTTATTGTAGATTTGTTTAAAGGCAGTGATTCCACTCTTTTTAAAGTAAATCTATAAATATGTATTGAACTGTCTTTGCATCTCTACTGACTGAATTTTTTTGATATAGAAAAAGAGTCAGTCAGGATACTCGGTACTGTAGCAGTCACACAAATATTATAAAATTGCTTTCTACAATATAACATTAGCACAAGAGCTTGGATCAGAGATAAAAAGTGATTTTGTTTGAGCCCACTTAACCATGGGTATAAGCATCATAGAGCTGGAATAGAAGCTACTATGAACTGTCACAAGTAAAAATCTAGCAAGTTATAGGTCTAGATGCTCTCATAACTGAGTAGACTTAAAATCATATACGCTAGCATCAACGGGTCAATTAGGTCAACACAGGTTATAATAACAGGTAAATTTAAGCTGTTGTTAATCTTAACAACAGGAAGGTGAGGATTAAAGCACCTAAGGCTCATCATAGCAAAAACAGAACTTTAGGGTGAGGTATACAGAAAGTCTTATTTTGATAAAAGGTATACAGTAAACCCAAATCCAGGTAAAAAAAAGTTATTTCCTTCCTGGGGCTTGACAAGTTGGCACAAATCTGATTTTTCTGTGAGGAGGAGATTATACTTAGCCTTTAATATCTTTGCACAAAAGAGACACTACCAGCAAGAATGTTTAGCAAAAATGTTACTGATTCCTTTAAACTTTGAGTTATCCCCAGGCCAACCTATTTAGTCAGTATTGAAGTGACGATACACATTATTTAGTTATGAGATATATAAACAATTACATTATTAATGTTTAAACCAATTATAAATAAAGTTCAAAGTTCTATGTATTCATACAGAACAATTCAAGTGATCAAATATTTAAAATCCCATATACCCTATAAAAATTTCATGCTTAGGATGTCAAAAATTTAACCTTTGTCCTGTACTATTTATCTTACCTTATATCAATCATTTAGCTAAATAAACTTTAATAAAGCATAAAATAGTAAGTAAAAATTATATAAATTTTGGAAGAATATCAATAGCTCTAATTTAGCTCTCTTACTATAGATGGCTTGTTGGAAACTTCTAGTACAAATCCGTGTTGACAGTTTGATCACTTTATGTATTCTTTGAGGAAAAGGATTATCTCTGTAACTATATAAATAAACTAGTACTTTGCTGGTTCCAAAGAAATATATGCAATACCCAAAAATGAATATTATGTAGTCACTCCTGTAGGAAATTTTTGAAAATCAGCCCAAAGGTTAACCAGTGCAGTTGAATAAATTAATTTATTGTAAAAAAAAAAAACAAAAAAACCTTAGGAGCTCTGCAATAATGGCATATTTAAAATATAATCCTGATGTTTAAATGGTTTATAAGTAGATCATTATAAGGAAGGCATCCATTAATAAGGATATAGGTAATAAGGTCATTACCAGAGTTGAAAAGAATTAAAATTGCATGATTAATGTGTTCATTAATATATTAAATAGTATAGTATTAAAGAGATGTGTTCATTAATACATTAAATAGTACAGTATTAAAGAGATTTGAAATATTTCTTAAAGGCACATTTCATTTTAAGGAAATATCATATGAGGAAATCTAGTAACTTTAGGTAATTCTCTAAAAATAGTTAAAATAGCCACCAAGATGAAATAGCACAGATTTTTTTTTTTTCACAGAGAACAATTTACATCCAACTTCTCTATTGGAGTTAAAATGAGGGAAAATACAGTAATACAGATGGACCAGTGACCTGGAAGTCAGGGGTATGAACTCTAATTGTAAATATCAAAATCTAGCTTTATGACCTTATCCCAAGACTCCTAATCTTTCATTGCTTAACTTTTTTACCTGCCCATAATATATGAGGGATATATTGCATATTTTAAGTACTTTAAAAATTTTAAAGTGATATACCAATGCATTTGCAAAAGTGTTTGTAGCTTTTCAATAGTAGCAACAAGAATTACCTTTCTACAGATATTACTAGCATGTATCAATTAACAATTACTAATATTTCAAAAGAAAAGTGATAGATACTGAATGGCAATATGAAATTAATTTTTGAATGTAAATTATATTTGTCAGGATTCTACAGAGAAATAGAACCAATAGGATGTGGATATAAGCAGAGAAAGATTTATTTTAAAGAACTGGCTCACATCATGATCACGGAGGCTGGCAAAACCAAAATCTGAAATTTAGGTTCAAAGGCCCCAAGGCTGGAGATACAGGGAAGAGAGTCTATGTTACAGTTCAAATCTAAGGGCCATCTGCCTACAGAACTGCCTCTTGCTCAGGGGAGATTAGTCTTTTCTTCTATTCAGGACTTCAGCTGATTGGATGAGGGCCACCCGCATTCTGGAGGGCAATCGGCTTTACTCAAAGTTCACAGATTTAAATATTAATCTCAGCAAAAAACACCCTTTCAGAAACAGCCAAAATAATATTTGACTACATAACTGGGCACCATGGCCCAGCCAAGTTGATACATAGTATTAACCATCATATATAAATTAAATACAATTATTAATTATGAATCCAATATATTCATTCTTTAATTACAAGGTTGCCTTAAAATTAATATGAGACAGAGTAGTGACTAAGTAAATGATAGGTAGCTCCCAGACACTGTTTACCCAATCCTTTGTCCTCATCAGCTTAAAGTTTATATAAAAGCCTTAACATAGAACACCTCAGCTTTCCCCAAGTCTTCACTTGAACCACTCCCATCCCACTTGCTTGTATTTCATTTAGTCTTTTGGTTTCCATGCATGTAGAATTTCCACTCAGGCCCACTACTGGGACTTTATTATTATTTTTTTTAATGCAAGGTCCTCACTCCAGTCTCTCTCTCCCTCCCCCTCCCTCCCTCCCTCAGTTGATAAAAATTCAATAAACATCCCTCCTATTTACAGGGATTCAACATACTTATTAAATTTATGTTCAAAGGAGAATTATGTGCAGTGGTTATAAATTTACAGTCACAACTCACATATGAAAAACTATATTACAAAAAGAGCAGATTTAGTACCTATAGTCCATCACCGAATTGCATATACTATATAAAAAAAACCTGCTTTCCTTTTCTCAATATGAATGAAATGTGACTATCTGACATGTTCAAATGAAGCATATAGTTTCACAAAAATTATCTTTTATAAAATTAACTACTTGGAAAGATGAACTAAAGGGGCTCTATTTGGAGTAGACTGGTGCAAAGCAGTGCATTTCTGATATGCTGTGTGTGTGTGTGTGTGTGTATGTGTGTGTATTTCAAAAACAGATGAGAGAGTTCAGAATAACTAAATATCTTTGTAGCTATAATGTGGGAATTAAAATACATTAATACATTTTGCTTTGTCTAATTACTTGATGTTTAAATGCACGTGTTTATACACATAGGTTAAAACAACTAATAACATAACAATGGTTAGGTTATTTTTAACCATTCTACTATTCCTCTTTGATTAACCTGCCATATTATATATTTAGACACATATACTAGGAGGAGTACAGCTGATACTGTGAATGAAATAAACAGATTTTTCCCAAAATAAATTACGTTTCACCAAAAATCTAATCATCTTCTTTCAATCAGTGTAGATACCTCCTTAACACATACTCCAATATGAACTTTTATTTCAGAAATTCCCTACAATTTTTTCTAATTAAAACTTCTTTTATTCATAACTTTATATCCACACATATTTAGTACTTCAGTGCCAACAGACTTTGGCTATTTCAATATTAGGATATAGTGAATTATATGCTATTTACAGCTTTGACTCCAATCATTAGCTGGAGGTAACTTGTATGATGGATGAAGAGTATCCTTAGAGATTATAAATCATTGGATCCAGCATTTTTGTTGTTGCTGTTAAACATACAGTGGATCAAAAGAACGGATTTCAGGGCACGAGATTATAGAAATTTCCCTAATACAACTCTCCAATTATGCACATGATTAAACTGAAGCACATGAAGCCCAAGAAGATTTTCTGTGATCACAAAAGTTTATTCTGAAAAATCTAGACTGTTCCAGGTCTCCTGACTTTTAGTTAAATATTCTTTTTTTAAAAAAGTTCAGGACTTCCCTGGTGGTGCAGTGGTTAAGAATCTGCCTGCCAACACAGGGGACATGGATTTGAGCCCTGGTCCGGGTAGATCTCACACGCTGCAGAACAACTAAGCCCGTGAGCCACAACTACTGAACATGCGCTCTAGAGCCCGCAAGTCACAACTACTGAGCCCATGTGCCACAGCTACTGAAGCCTGCATGCCTAGAGCCTATGCTCTGCAACAAGAGAAGCCACCACAATGACAAGCCTGCGCACCGCAATGAAGAGTAGGCCCCACTCACCGCAACTAGAGAAAGCCCGCGCGCAGCAACGAAGACCCAACACAGTCATAAATAAATAAATAAATACATACATACATACATTTATTTAAAAAAAAAGCTCATACCACCTAATATGAAATTTTCTGCCTCTCTTGCTCAGCATCACTGTTTTTCTACTATTTTAATTAGCCTATAGAAATAAACAAGAATAATTTTATTTGTAAGCTATATTGTTTTCATCTACTTTAGATGAATAGCATGTAAAATATTGAATAAACTGAAATTAAATAAAATTATAACAAAAATAAGTATTAAAATGTTTAGAAAATTGTTGATTTCCTTAAAGATTTTAGTCAAACATCTGAAGTTATAGATAGTTCAAAAAAACTCGAAATAAATGCCATGACTTGAAGTTGTTCCATTAGTAAATAAGATATTTGTAAATAAGACAAGCTAAATTTTTAGCTTATCTAAATTTAGAACTGAACCATACATATCACAAGATAGCATTTTATATATACATTGATCAAAACGTAAAAATACACTCCCAATTTTTGAAAAACACGGTTATTTTAAAAATGAGACCTATTGTCTTTCTTTTTTAGATATAAAAAATGAAGTTGGACTTTAAGTAACATCATAAACAAAAAATAACTAAAATTGTATCAGAGATTTAAACAGAAGATCTAAAACAATAAAACGTTTAGAAGAAAGCAGGACAAAAGCTTCATGACACTGGATTTGACAATGGTTTCTTGGCTATGACACCAAGAACACAGGCAACAAAATTTTAAAATAGATAAACAAGACTTCATAAAAATTAAAGTTTTGTGCATCAAAAGATATTACCATCAGAGGGAAAAGGCAACACAGAATGGGAGAAAATATTTTCAGATCATACATCTGATAAGACATTAATTCTAAAATACATAGAGAGAAATTCTAAAATTCAATAAAACCCCCAAGATGTCTCTCTCTCTCTCTCTCTGTGTCTCTCTGTGTGTGTCCCTCTCTGTGTGTCTCTTTCACTCCATGTCTCTGTGTCTCTTTCTGTGTGTGTCTCTCTCTGTGTCTCTGTGTGTGGGCCTCTCTCTGTCTCTGTGTGTGTGTGTGTGTGTCTCTCTCTCTGTCTCTCTTTCTCTGTGTGTCTCTCTCTCTTTGTGTCTCTCTATCTCTCTCTGTGTCTCTTTCTGTGTGTGTGTCTCTGTGTATGTGTCTCTCTCTCTCTGTGTCTCTTTCTGTGTGTGTGCCTCTCTCTTTCTGTGTGTGTGTCTCCCTCTCTGTGTCTGCGTGTGTGTCTCTCTGTCTCTCTCTGTCTCTCTGTGTGTGTCTCTCTTTGTGTGTGTGTGTGTCTCTATCTCTCTCTGTGTCTCTCTCTCTGCATGTCTCTGTCTCTCTCTCAATGGCTCCTGTAACCCTTTGATATACCCCCATCACTCTGTGTGTGTGTGTGTGTGTGTGTGTGTGTAAGTACTTCCTTAAATTCTGGCTCTAAAAGATTCTTCAGGCTCATTTTGTATACTTCTTAACCCAGCCCTAGAATCAGTCATTTCACCAAGGAGCCCTGGTTCCTTTTATTGAATAATGGTATTAGAAACAATTATTTGGGTGCTAGGTATGGTCATTGCCATTGATTTGGGATTTTAAGTTTTTAAAAGATAGTAATTCTACAGGGAAAGTATGGTAAGTAATTTTGTATTACTGACAGGAAAGTTGGCTTCCGTTTTAAAAACATCAAAATGCTTTGTCATGAAACTTGCAAAGGACCCTAGCTATAAAACAATAAAAAGCCCTAGTCAACATAGTATTGGAAGTCTTAGCCACAGCAATCAGAAATGGAAAAGAAATAAAAGAAATCCAGATTGGAAAGGAAGAAGTAAAATAGTCACTGTCTGCAAATGATGTAATACTCTACGTAAAAAATCCTGAAGATGCCAACAAAAAACTATTAGAGCTCATTAATGAATTCTGTAAAGTTGCAGGATACAAAACTAATATACCCAAATCTGTTACATTTCTATGTATGAACAGCAAACTGTCAGAGAAATTAAGAAAATAATCCCATTTAAAATCACATCAAAAAGAATAAAATACCTAGGGATAAATCTATGATCTTTCTTAATTTTGCTGTCTCTCTCCCCGAATTTTAGTAAACATTGTTACATTTAACATAAAGTATGTAAAGTTTTACATGTGTGTGGATTTAGGGTAGATTGTGGAAAAGCCACTTTGATATCTTGGATTAACAACAATCAAGGTAGTGATCAGATTAATGGAAACAGGTACCCAGAGTCTGAGGACAATTTAAAGATATAAAACCTTCAAGAATTCACAGAAATATCAGGAAGTTTTTTGGACATCCTTATGATTTAAAATCACTCCAGCTTAACATCCACAATGTTATATTCGTCTCCTAGTGGTTGTTGATTTGAGCTTAATGGTTGGTTAACTACTCTCCCTAAATTAGAACTCTGTTTCTGCACTTCTTTGTCAACTCATTCTAAAAGGTAAAATTTAACAAGAAGATTTGGTAAATGTTCCACACCTATCAATTTCAGTGATATTCTATTCCATAGAAGGCAACTGTGAATAGGAAAAAAATCCTAGCAGTCAATTTTATTATACCTGTTTAAATCCATAATTTCCCTCATGGTACTATTTTCTGAGTGTGTAAAACTACATTCATTTGCTGTACTAAGGATCTGATAACCAGGTCTCACAAGAAATTTGTCATTCAAATTAATTGTTGCTGATAGCAATTGTTTTAACATAACATTTTAAAATGTTGTTCTGTTATATGTATTTTGAAATGATATTTAAGAGTATAACATAGAAAATTGAAAATATGAAAAAATTTTAATATAATTTACTCAAATCAAATTTAAAAAGTCAAGTAACTATGTTGTGCACCTGAAACTAAAATAACACTATAAATCACCTATATGTCAAAAGATATAAATAAATAAATAAGTAAATAAAGTCAATATGTAGTATAATAAAACATGATAAAAATCCTGCAGTGAATACAACCTAGTTTATGTGCTTTAAGTTTGGAGATGAATAGGGAAAGTGTTTAGCTGTATAATAGTAACGTAAATTTTCTATAACTAAAGGCGAAAAATAATGTGGTCCTCAATAGTTTGTCTACTCAGTTGGAGCATTAAGTACTATAATTTTCTTATGAGAAAAGAAAATACTGTATGTGACATATTAAGTCTAATACTATGGTCTAATGAAATTATTCTGAAGTATGTTGTAATTTGAGATACTATTTCCAATTATTTGTATTAGTGGTTTTCTTGTTTTGTCTAAAAAAATTAAATATCTTCTTAGTTATTTATAAAGTAGGTCCTGCTACAATGACCAAGAATGAAGAATTGAAAAGTATCATGTATTAAATATAAAATTGCATTCGCACACATTACAAAATTAAACATTTTAGGGACACAAAAATAAGCTTTATTCGTGTAATTCAGATACTTAATTACATGGCCATTAAACTACGACTACAAATTAGGATGCTTAGTGCAGTCACTTATGAATGGTTGAGAAGTTTTTTTACAACTACAAGAACATGGTTTCACATAAATTTAGTTGTGTTTTTCTTTTTGAAGCATGATAATAATTATTTTAATTATGGGTAAGTTTTATACACTCAAGTCATATAATTTACAAATATTCATTCTTTATAACTTGAAATAAATGTAATTTATTTTCATTTATTTTGGTTTCTTAGTCCTTTGACAACAACTCCTCATTACTGATACACTTCTTACAATTACTCTGCAGCCAATCAGCACTCTGAATAACTTTGAATTTATCATCACCCACATTTTATCACACAAACCCCTCAAATTTCAGCTTCCCATTTTGAAACCAAAAGTATTTTTCTTTCTATCTCAGCTATTCAAATAATTTACAACATTTAAAAAGTATGTTCTTAATCTCCCAATCCATTAAATAAATTGTTGACTTTCTAATAACATCTTCAGTATTTATTCCTCACTGGACTCAGTGCCCCGTGAATAAAATCATTCCATTTGGAAGTACATTTAACTTGGCCCCTTTATCTCCATTTTACTCACCTGGCAATGTCCTGTATGAACTCAACCATGAATACATGCACATATCCAAGTATTTTGCGATAAACTGACAAGCCTAGAGAAACTGTTTCTAGTATAAAAGAATAATCTCAAACTATAACTATATTTCAATTCTTCTAGATAATTTAGTTTTCTAATAAACTACATATGAATTCAATATCTTCCTTTCTCTTTTGAAACCTTTTTTCGTCATCAAACGCCTCCCATTAGTCAATCTCAGAAGACTAATTTTCTTAATATTTCACTGAGGTCCTAGAAGTTATTGAATGAGAGCTCTTCTGTCACTCTGCTACCAAACCCACAAAAATTCTGGCATATGTATTCAACTTAACTTTCTCCCTATCACTGTTCAAATGCTCCTTACAGTAGACATCCATTTCTCTGACAAGATCCCCAGTGCTACTTTCTTTTGTCTTCTTAAAGCATTGATTCCTTTAAACACACTCTTCCTCTTACATCAGCATGTCTTACTCTCTATGGAATAATCCCTTACATGTTATAAACTTACTCCAGACTACACATTACACTCCATCTCCAGCTGTCTTCTACTCTATTTGTACTCCATTTGCCTACTCCTTTTCACAACATAGCTTTAAAAAAGCTGACTACATAAATCTGATGTTTTGCTCTCAGTACAACTCCTTTACTCTCTGTATTTCTCCTTTTTCAATATCTTCATCTATCATTGCTCAAAACTAAAACAAGTGCTCATCTTGTACCTTCTTTCAATAAAGAACTATGACTTTTCCTCTACCACTTAATACATAGGAACTTAGTAATTATTTGTTGAGTGAACAAATGAATAAATCAAAGTGTTTTGTTTTCTAAAAAATAAGTTATACATTGAAATATATTAATTTAAAATAAGAAAATATACTTAAAGAGGAAGTTAAAAATTAACTTTTTAAAGTTTTGTACATTAATCACTTTTTAAAATATATGAATCTACACTCTCTCAATTTCATAATCTCAGAATTTAATAAATAACTTACTATAAACGTCCTATTAGTATTTTAACTTAGTTACAAAGAAACTTCATAGAACTAATTCCTTTATCACGGTTCTCTGTTAGATTTCATCATATTAAAGTCACAACTGCAAATGTATTTTAAGCTAAAAATAATTTGGAAACTTTTAGTTAAAAATGGTTTTACAGTTATTTTGTTTTAATAAAAATTGGGGGGTATGTTTCTAGAAAAAAAACATTGACATGGAAATATATTTTAAAGGATTAAAGCTAAAATTCTTTAATTTTAGCTTTAATTAAAAAGTCAATCTTTACATTTTTAAAAATCCAGATAATTTTCAAAAGATGTTCAGTTAACGTGCAATTATGCTGCATTAAATATATTTCATATTATTAGAAGACATTTACTAGGAATATTATAAGTATAGCAAGAGCTAGTGGTACCCTTACTATTCCTATACACATTGATGGCTTTCTAATGAAAGCATTTGTAAACTTACCTGATATGTGAGGTAAGGAAGACATGCCAAGGTATTAATGCTCTGAAAACTACCTTTAACTAATGATGGAGAGAAACTAGGATATAAGAATTTCTACCCCTAGAGACAACTCTGAATTTTGTTCCATACTGTTTGCCAGAGATCCCTAACAAAAGAGACCCAGTTTCCTGTATTGTTAACATGCTCATTAACATACATTGAATTGATTTTCTTCATTTCCCTGTTTCATTTCTTCACTTCACTTCCCTTTCTCATTTCTCCACTCCCTTACTGTTGATTCTTGTAGCTAACTCTTAAAACAACTGGTCTGTGTCTGGGGGAATCCAGACTACGGTGCTTTGTATTTGAAATACTTCTAAGAGTAGACCCCCGGGATGGGATTGTGGCAGTGGATGGCTTGCCCAGCACATGTCAAAAACTTTGTTGAGGCTAAGCCGAGTGTGTTATTATCCAGCATTTTGTAGGAGCAAAATTATTAAGACTTTCACCTGTGGTGTACTTGCATTGGTTACAAGTGGAAGAGGCTATTATTATTTTCATGATTGTGGAACTGGTGAGTTATTACTAATTGTCACAGAAGCCTCAAAGTATGAAAAGATCAAACTAAAGTCAGCCAGCTAACAATTTAGGACATGACATGAATCTGCACTGAAAGAGCTACCTCCATTATAAATTAGATCTGAGAATTAATTGTAAACATAAAAGAGTTACAATGAAAACCAAGTTCACAGTCTCTGTAAGTCTCCTGCACTGAAGCGAGGAACCTAAAAGAAAAGGAGCAGACTCCAAAGCAAGGGATTAAATAATTTTTCTGTATGTGTTTAAGAAATTTAATTCCCCAGATAACCTTGAACTTCTGGGTTGGAAGGAGCAGTCTCCTCATGATTTCCAGAAGAGAACCTCCTCCCAATATCTGGAACCCATTCAGTATTTTCACTTGAAAAAAGTACCTTACAAAATCATATCTGTCCGTTTATCTCTCCATATCCCCACTTATTTCTTCTAAACAGCTTCTAAAACAGGTCAAGTTTCAGAGTGGCCTAAGTGGCCATAACCCTACCAGAAGGAGAAACATGATTATTCACCAAAAAACCTATAAGATGTAGCTAATACATTTAAGAACCAGGAAGACATGCTTGGGAATGGATTTTGAAAGTGCTAGTAGAATGTGGACTACAAATCCAGATAAGAGAGATTTTCATACAGGGATATTCTTAATTCAAGTAATATGCCTTTATACAGTTTTTATATGCTGCTGGAATTGCTGCTTGAAACTTGAAAGCAAGGATGGCATATAAGAAAAGGGATGAAGAGAGAACTGGTGGCTTCACCTATCTATCAGAAATAAGGCAGGCAGAATTAATGGAATTATCAGCAAGGCTGAAATAGCAAGTAGAGATCCTTACTTGCAGGAATCTGTGGTGATGGCTAATAGACCACAGTATTCTTAGGGATGAGAAAAGTGTGCAACCAAATGTGTTTTTAGTTTGTTTGTCTGTTTTACCTATATAGCCACAAAATATCAAGAGTGGGTGAGCCAATGGCTAATGGTTAATGCTGTAATGGAAAACCATGACACCAAACTCAATCTCTAGACCTGAGTCAATTCTCAGACTGAGAGCCAGATGATTGAAGAAACAGACTGAGAGCCAGATGATTGAAGAAAAAGACATAGCCTTTTTTTTAACTATCAGGTTACAGATTTATTTTTAACAAGTAAATCAGAATGGTGTGCTTTGTTGTAGAAGAACAACTTGGGAAAACTAGAAAAAGTGTGATGCAAATACAGCCTCCCTTTCAAAGACGACAGCCTACTCTCCTCCTGGAAATCGGAGCTCCATTCTATCAAGACAACCAGCTGCAAGTGAAGGTGACATACCCTCTTTAACAAGGACCCTGCAATACTTCAGGGAGTATATCTGGTAGCTATTCTGCAAAAGAGAACAGAGTAATGCATATCAAGAACAGTGGAGTAACCAGAAAATTCTATGAGAATCTGAGCTGAAACTAGTATCTGGTGAATTAAAATGAAAAATATCCCCCATTAGAATGAGAGTATATGAACACTAGGTGATAAATGCTGTCCTAGTCCAGGTCTAATTCACAATGGGTCCATAGAGTCTATAAACCCATCTAGTTCTTTCAAGTCCCTATGTGAATAATTGACATGGGTTTTCTTAATAGATAGCGGACTATCACATTGGTCCCCTTTCACGTGGAGTAATACAAAATTATATAAGGAAAAGTCAAGTGGAAGCCTTTGAAACTCCTCCTATAGCCAACATAGTAAATCAGAAATGATGCCATATCCCAAGTAAAATGGCAAATATTAATGCTACCCTTAAAGACCTAAAGATTAAAGAGATACACACTTAATTCACTAGTTTTATCCATGCAAAGACCAGGGGATCTGAGAGATAATGCTATAGCCCTAATTTTAGAATAAAGGATCTGAACTTATAATAAGAGGTCAATATAAGATTGAATTTCTGCGTGAGTAATTTTTTTAGGAAGTGAAAAATGATTTCATGTAACTTCAAAATGTTAATTATTTTATTCCTTGTAACCTTGAAACTATGTGATTTTGTTAAAATTAATTTCATGTTTAGTGTATTGTTAGAAAAATACCTGAATTTATTTAAATAGTAAATTAGTTCATTTTATGAGGTTGAATCGCTAATCTTGTGGTAATTAACTAGTTAACTACGTATTTATTATAGTTATAACTCGATTATGATTAGTCAACCAGTACATAAAATCTGTACCTTCCTCATTAAGATCATTTCAAATTATTTTTATTTCCATTAGTTCTTCCCAAGTAGTAAGTAAATGGAACTAATTGATTGACTTTTAAACTCGCCAAATAATCTTATTCTTCCACTAGTCAGTCTCAGCTTTGCACAAACTCTCTCCCATCCATCTTTCTAACAATACGTACTACAAATCTTACCATACATACTATGTTCAGTTAAACTTCAGCTACCCTATGATTTGCTCCCTAATTCCTACACAAAGGAGTCTCACAACCTGGAATTCCCTTACACACATCTCCACAATATTTTCTGTGTACTCTATAGGGTACATATCATTCTTTCAATTGTACCTATAAATATATAAAATTTTAAAATCCTTTAATAAAATATTATGCCTGATTTTCCTCTATATTCTTTCCAACACTGAAAACTATGAGTAACATAGAGCACTCAAATATACCTGTTGGCCAATAAAATAAGTAAACCTCTAGCCATTCTGATGAAGAAAAAAAAGAAGAAAACATTAATAACTAATATTAGAATTGAAAAAAGGCTAGCAGCATTGCTTCCATGGACACTAAGAGGATAATAAAAGAATATTATGAACAACTCTATGCCTTGAAATTTCACAACTTAGATAAAATGGGTCAATTTCTTGAAAACATATTCTACCAAAACTCACATAATACAGAAATAAATTTAATAGGTCTATATGTATTAAAGAAATATAATTAATAATAACCTTCCAAAACAGAAAGTCCCAGGTCCATAAGTTTTCACTTGTGAATTTTACCAAATATTAATGGAAGAAATTATACCATTTTTATAATCTCTTCCAGAAAATTGAAACAGAGAAAGTATTGCTTATTTATTTCTATGAGGCTAGTATTATTGATGCACATAAATATCATCAACTTACCTTTAACAAAAGAACATAGACAATACAGTGGAAAAATGACCATATTTTCAGCAAAAGATTCTGGAACAGCTGGACATTCACAAGTTTTAAAAAAAATTGAATCTAGAGATTGACCTTACCACTTTACTAAAATTAATTCAAAATGGCAATAGACCTAAATGTAAAATGCATAACTATAGAACTTCTGGAAGATAAAATATAAAAGAAAATCTAGGTGATCTTTGGTTTGGCAATGAGATTTTAGAGACAACACCTAAAGCATGATCCATTAAAAAAAATGTTTTTGTCGTAGGACTTAATTAGGATTAAAACCTTCTGGTCTGTGAAAGACACTGCTAAGAGAATGAAAAGACATGCCGCAGACTGGGAGAAAATATTTGCAAAAGACATATCTGTTAAATGGCTTGTATCAAAAATATGCAAATAACTCTTAAAACTCAACAACAAGAAAACAACTCAATTAAAAAGTGGTCAAAAGATCTAAACAGACACCTCATCTAAGAAGATATACAGATGGTAAATAAGCATATGAAAAGTAGCTCAACATCTTAAACGGTTCTGAGGAATTCCAAATTAAAACATAAGATACCACTACACAAATTTTTGAATGTCTAAAATCCAAAACACTGATAACACTGAATACTGAATGTGGAGCAACAGGAACTTTCATTCATTGTTGTTGAAAAAGGAAAATGGTACAGAACCTTTGGAAGAAAGTTTGGCAGTTTCTTACAAAGGTAAACACAGTTTTACCATATGATCCAGCAATCATGCATTACTATGTATTTACCTAAATTAGTTGAAATCTTATGTCCATCCAAAACCTGCACATCAATGTTCACAGCCACTTTATTGATTATTGCCAAAAACTGGAAACAACCTAAATGTCCTTAGATAAGGGAATGGAAAAACAAACTGTAGTATATCCCTACAATGGAGTATAATTCAGCAATAAAACAAAAAGAGCTACCAATCCACAAAAAAATAAGGAGAGTAACCTTAAATTCATATTGCTAAGTGAAAAGATCCAAGTGAGAAAAGGTTATGTACTATATGATTCCAACTGTTTGACTTTCTGAAAAAGAGAGTAAAAAGAACAGTGGTTATCAGGGGTTCAGGGATGAGGGAAGAAAAGGAGGAATAGGTAGAGCACAAGGGATATTTAGGGCAATGAAATTATCCTGTATTTTAATGTAATGGTGGATACATATCATTACACATTTTATAAAACCTACAGAATGAACAACACAAGGTGAACTCTAATGCAAACCCGTGAACTTTAGTTAATAATAATGTAACAATATTGACTCAACAACTGTAAAAAATGTCCTACATTAATGGGAAATGTTAATAATGGGGGAAATTGGGGCTGTGTGTGAGGAAGCTTGGGAATTTTGGGTACTTTCATTCAATTTTTCTGTAAACTTAAAACTTCTCAAAAACAAAGTCTTAGTCTATTAATTTTTAAAAATGGAAAACTGAAACTTCTGGAAATGATGGGTATGCTACTTATCTTGATGGTGATAATGGCTTCACGGTTATATAAAATATGTCAATATTCAGTGATAAAGAGAAATGAGTTATCACGCCATGAAAAGTCATGGAGAAACCTTAAATGCATATTACTAAGTGAAAGAAGCCAATGTGAAAAGTCTACATGCTGTATGATTCCAAGAGTTCATATGGTATGACATTCTGGGAAAGGCAAAGCTATAAAGAGTAAAAATATCACTGGCTGTCGGAGGTTAGCGGGGAAAGAGGGAGATGATGAATCGGTAGAGTGCAGAGGATTTTCAGAGCAGTGACAGTATTCTGTATGATACTGCAATGTCATGCATTTAGCAAAATCCATAGATGTGTACAACGCAAAGTGTGAAAGGTAACATAAGGTATAAATGTTAGTTAATAATGTATCAATATTGATTCAATTGTAACAATTGTACCACAGCAATGCATGATATTAATACTAGGGAAAACTAAGGGCAGGAGAGAAATAGTATATGGAAACTGTACTTTCTGCTAGATTCTTCTGTAAACTTAAAACTGTCCTAAAAAGTAAAGTCTATTAATTAAAAAGAAAAGAAAAACCAGTATAAAATAGTTTAATCATAACAAATCTTGTTTTCATCTAGGTCAAAACTAGACATTTTGTTTTTCATCATAAACCACAAAATGTATTTTTCCATAACTTATTTTGTCAAGGATTTTGGAGAGCCCTTTGTTTAAAACATTGGAGAAGGGCTTCCGTGGTGGCACAGTGGTTGAGTCCGCCTGCCGATGCAGGGGACACGGATTCGTGCCCCGGTCCGGGAAGATCCCACATGCCGCGGAGTGGCTGGGCCCGTGAGCCATGGCCGCTGAGCCTGCGCTCCGCAACGGGAGAGGCCACAACGCTGAGAGACCCGCGTATCGCAAAAAAAAAAAAAAATTAGAGAAAAATTGAACTGTGTTAAGAAATACTGTTTGTAATTTCATTTGTAAATACAGTGAAATCAAATAGTATGCTGGGTTGTCCTCTTGGCCAATTGCTGCAATGGACAGATGGTTTTTCATTATCTGTTACACAGAAATTCAAGGCTGGTGACAGTGTGTTTCATTATCTGTTACACAGAAATTCAAGGCTGGTGACAGTGTGTTTGGTATGGATGCTTACTCATCTGTGAGAGAGTAATTTCTGCTGCTTAGCCAGAGCACATCCTAAATCTTCCTGTACGTCTGCGACAACATCTGCCTAAAACAACATGTTAATGTCTGTATTTTCGCTGGGAAGACACATTTCACCTTACGTCTTCCCAAAGGCAAAATTATATGAGCATAAAATGGGATTTTAAAAATGATTTCAAGGGATTAATCTCTAAATGTATTCTTCTTTTTGCATAAAATGTAAAATCTTATTCAGTACAAATTTTGCTTTGCTAACGTATGTTCCTAACAATTAACTTGGAAAAAGTAATTTCTATTTGAAACTGCTTTGAAATGCAGAATCAGTGCATCAGCGTGGTTATTTATCTAAATATTATGCTTTATGGATAGAAGAAATCTTGAGTAAATGACAAAATTTCATATAGTAAGCATTTAAAAGATGAACACATTTTGTGCTTTTTCTAAAGAGAAATACAATGCATCATGCTTAATACTTTTCTTTGATAAGTGATTTATACAATTTTTACAACTCAGTAAAATAAATTCATTTAAATAATACATTGAGAATTTTTTTGTTATGCAATAGTGTTCTCCTCTAGGTTGAATATTATGGGCACATTCATTTTGTTTTTGCTTCAATTCTTCCTTCTATATTAATCTTCCTTAAATAATAATTATTGAAGCAATAGACAAATGCATTTAATATAGTATTTGAAATAGATGTAGTGACTTGATAAGCGAAAGGCTCCAAGAGTTATTTACTCACTTTTCTCTCTGTTTCTCATTAGTCTATGGTTATTTTTCTTTTTTCTGGTGTTTTCTTTGCCAGTTTTTCAAGATTACACTATTGGCTGCTTGAAGTCAGATGTACAGCAAAGCCCACTCTTCATGCTCATTTTTACATTCATATGCTCCATCAAAGAAATACATCGACTCACTGGAATTTCTTAGAAAATTTCAAGTGAATGTTTTAGGTGAGAATTATTGAAAATTTGGCTTAGCATAGGAAATTACCCTATGAAAAGTTCTAATTCATGTTTTCCAAATTTCCTAACTTTTGCCTGTCCTTGCTTTTCACAGATTCAGTTCATATCCCAATAATATGATTACAGGAACATCAAAGAAAGACAAATATGCTAGCTGAATGTTTTAATTAACTTTCTATTAGATAACAGTCAAGAACTTTCTAAGGTTATCAGATAATACCCCCAAACAAGTTTATTTCTGTGAAATTCATGGCAATAAATTTTAATCTTTTTAACTCTCTAAACATGGCCAGATGATGATCTTGAAACTATAAAGATCAATTTTACTAAGATATAACATATTACAGTCATCAATAAGAGTAAACCTTATCATGTAGGGATGTTTTTCTTGGATCACTGGAAATCACAGGTCACTTAGAAGGTGAGTTAGCAGCTACCAGATGTAGGAACCCTCTGCTGGTAATGAATAGTAAGGCAAATTCATATCTTGAACCATAATGAAATTCATTTGTTTCTATAGAAGGACTGGTAAAGAGCTAATAAATATGGGTAGAAAATAAAAATCCAAAGAGTGAGAGAACAAATATTCTCTGTTATTCATATATAGTCAGATTATATTAATATTAGACATTTAAGTAGACAATGCATTATATCATCTGATGTTTCTTTTAATGTTCCTTTATTTCACTGTATTAGGAATACAAATATGGATTCATGAAAGAAATAGAACTTCTTACCGATTTTAGTATCCTTATTAATTCTGATAGTCCTCCATAACTATGTGAATCTCAAGGTTTTTGTCTTATTTTGGCATTGATGTATATTGCATTAATGCAAGGACATATGTCCTTAAAAGTCAGAATAGGTATCTTAATAGGACTGTACCGAGTATGTGTGTCTGTGCTAAATGCACATATTAAAATAAGGTTTCTGTCATCATGCCAAATTTGTATAAATTCAAATCTCAGACTTTCCATTAAATCTTTTTACTTTATTCCCCAATCTCTGTTCTGGCATTATCCTCCACTCTAGATACAGTCAGAAAATTACAAGTAATCAGTGACCTTCTTCCCTACTTGTGCTATATAATTAATTACAAAGTACTATACATTTTAGTTCCTCTTCTTTTCAAATGTATCTTTTTATTGTCAGGCCCCAAATTATCTCACTTCAAATGCCTATCATTAATAGCCCAAATGCTTGATAAAGCCTAGAGAAACTTTTGAGATTGGACTGTACGTGCTTAAGGAAAGCATCATATTCAATAGAAATATCTTTAATAATACTAATTAAATGCTATCACAATAAAAGAAAATCTAGACATTTTCCCTTTCATGTTTTAATGTACTTTTACATGGGTAAATTAAAAGTAATGTATTAAAGCTATACATTTACTAATGGACCAAACAATGGTCCATTTGTTTTATGCATGTTAATTTAATTCCCATAAAACCCCATAAAATTTCAGGTTTATTACCCTAATTTTATAAATAAACTGAATCACGTTACTTCAATAAAAATAAGAAACTGAAAAACATAAAATATTCTACATTCTTAAATAATGAATTTATGGTTGTAGTTAATGTTGTCTCCTTGCCCAGTACTTTATCATGTTATAGTTTTCAACCCATACTAACAAGTAAAAACTTTTCTATTTCACTTTGCTGAACATCATATTTTCCCATAGATACAATTACATCATATCACCATTGATGTGGCTAAATGATTTTACAATGAGTATATATGCATGGAGAGAATGTATGTGTGTGGGGGGGTGTGTCTGTGTGTGTGTGTGTGTGTGTGTAAATTAACTAGTGAATCAAGCAAATATTATATGTAATTGTAGGGATTTAAATATATATATATTTATATATACACACATATACATATATTGGAGATTATACTGAAATCTCTAAGTGGTTTATGAGTATATCCTTTTATAATATAAATTGCTGAAGATAGATTGATATAAATAAGAAACTCAGGCACAAATTAAATTAACTGAATGCCATGATCAAATTATTCAGGAATATTTAGATTAAATTATACTTTCATCTGAAACAAGGTGAAAAACCCCTCTTAACATATGGAAATCATTTGGACCATCATATGGAAATAGTAAATATTGAATTAGTAACAGTACAGTGGCTTGTATTATTATTTCCATTTGTTCACTCATAGTTTCCACAAAAGGATTGAGCTTCCTGGCTCACGTTGTCATGTGATACAGCTTCCTCCAGTGGAAAGAGTAAACTTCCTTTCTACATTAATGTTGAGCTTGGGCATATGACGTGATTTGGTCAATGGCATGGGAGCAGAGGTGATAAATACAGCAGATTTAGAATTATGGTACGTTTCTGCCTTTTCTCTTGCTTTTTTGTATTACACTTGTAACTACTACTCCTTTAGCCAGGACTAAGAGTGAAGATTTAAGAAGACACATGGATCAGTTGAACATAGCAGAAGAGAGCTGCAGCTTATTCCCAGCTGCCAAAAGATAACATAAATGAAAAATGTCATTATTATAAAGCCACTGAAATTTCTGAGTTTTTGAGTATTTAGCCTTCCCTACGGAAGATTACAAATGCACTTAGCTGTTTCAGATATTGCTGTAAAATGACCTGACATTCCAGCATGCTGTAATCCACTAAGAGTAGCATAATGTTGGACAATTTAGTAGAAGAAAAATAAACTGGAGCATTAGTATTGATGTACAGGCTAGGAGGCATCACAAATCCATTCAATGATTAAAGCTAATATCATAGATATGTGTTACTGGAACGGAAGCCACAAAGAGTAAAGGCCCTGCCTAAAAATTTGAACTATGCCTAGGACGGTCCCTAGAGAACATCTGCTATCACCATACTCCTAACCTATTTTACAGACATACTAACTTTATTTCATGTCCTTACACATGCCAAGGACTATCTCACTTTAAGCCTTCTCACATGAACTTCCTTTTTTGAAAAAACAACAAAGAGACTAACCCTAATTTACTTTTAAATTCATGCCCCCCAAAGAATGATTGGGAAAAAATGTAGTTCTTTATGCTAAATGGGACACACTGATTTTATATACTATGAGTAAATATAACTAGGGAAGACGTAAGAGAAGCAGTAAGACATTAATAATCTTTGTTTTTCAGAACTGTTCCTGGAAGCTTTCTCCTCTTCCTCAAGGAGAATTCCCTATGCTGCCTTTCCAAAGTTCCGCAAGCTCTTTCAGACGAAATTGATTGCTGAGCCCAAGATCACACCTGGCAGTGCTGACTATGAGACAACAGGCAGTGTCCTTAGCTCCTCAAATTTACACACAGCACACCTTCAGATGCTGTGCACGCTGGTGAGGTAGATGAACTGGTATTATGGATAAGCAAGACTTTAAACTGACTGCCTTCAGGAAACCCCTCTAATCCTCTCCAAAATTACTTGGTCTAGACTGAGAACCATAGGTTAGCAGGGCTAACATAGGTTAGACATAGGTTAGACTACAATGGTAAAGTCTTTGTTCCTAGAGTGCACCACGTGTTATCTCTAGACTGTACTTCTTGTGCATGTTTTCTGACAATCATGGCATGGCCTCAGCCCTGGATGGCTTTCAGGTCAGCTTTAACATACTGGCCAGAGTGTTGCTGTGACTGATAACCTCAGGCCAGGTAAAAAAGTTTAATGTAGAAGCTAAAGAGGCAGTCATTTGACTTTCTAAGAGAGATCTTTATATTTAATGAGATTTGTTTTAACAAAGTCCAGGAATCCTAATGGACATAAATGAGATCAATATGCAGATTGATCTACATGGGATCCTACTGATAATGATTTTCCTGTAAAGATAACTTGACTAAGTGCCAAAGGTATGGACTGTATAAAAAAGGATTAAGATAGCAGACTTGAGACTGCTGTCCTTAAAAGGAACGCCCTGCAAGGTTGGCCTTTACCTGGCATCTGGGAACTTGGATTTTGGGAGGGTTCCCACCATTCTCAGAGCTGATAAACATAGCTCACTGTGCCTAAAATGTTTGTAAAAGCAATGTGGCTTATACTGAGCACCGTACTTTCTTCTGGAAGTCTCATATTTTGTACATGCTAGGCAGAGGGTGATTACATGACTAGCCTCTTATAACAACCATGGCATGAGTCACTACACTATATGCTGTCACAATTTTTGCTGAAGGAATTAAGCATGCCTGTGTGACTCCAGTGGGGGAAGACTCTTCATAAGCTTATACCTAGTTTCCTCCAGATTTGCCTCATGAACCTATTCCCTTTGTTGATTTTGCTGTGTATATTTCTATTGTAATAAATTATAATCATGAGTATGGCTAAATTCTGAGTCCTCTTGAAAATCATCAAACATGGGTGTGGTCTTGGGGATTGGCAGCACAAAAACCATATCAATAATTACATTAACTATAAATGAATTATTCACACTAATTAAAGAGCTAAGATTGCAAGCCTGGATAAATAAAAAGACCCAAATACAAGCCTCCATAAGATGCACTTAAAATTTTAAAACACAAATAAATTAAAAACTAAGGAATGGATAAACATATATCACACAGACAGTAAGCAAAAAACCAAAAAAATACTGGTGTGGCTATATAAATACCAACAAAATAGACTTGGAGTCAATGAGTATTAAAGGAGATGCAATTAAGGATACATTTACCATATGACCAAAAAATTTCACTCGTAGATGGTCACTTATGAGAAATGAAAATACATGTATACACAAAGTCTTTTAAATAAATGTTTAAATCAATTTTATTCATAGTGGCTAAAGCATAAAAAATACTCAAGGGTCCATTGATAAGTGAATGGACAGTCTCATTGTGGAATAGTCATACAATGGAATACCAGTCAGCAAGTCTGCAATAAAAAGAACCAATCTAAAAAAAAATTAAAAACTTGTTGAGTTAAAGTGACCAGACACACACACACAATGCTTATTGTTGACATGAAAGACAATATGCTCTAGAAGTGTCAACTTCTTCAATGTATGGTGATGGAGATCATGTCAGTGGTTGCCTGGGTTTGGGGCTTGTGGAGATTGAAATGTCTACATATTGTGTTAGAAATTACATAAGTGGTTATACAATGTAAAAACTGTTCATTAAGAATGTGTTTATTTCAATTTAGTTAATTATACCTCAAAAGTGAACCCTTAAAAATATATTAGGAAGGGTCCAGATGACAAGCAAGCAATAACTGTGCATACTATGTAATATCCCAGTTTCTGAGGTGAGGTAAGAAGTGGATGCAAAGTCACCATTATTATATTTCATGGAAAATTCTGAAAACTTGAAAGTAGGAATTCCATTGTTGTGATCATTGCTGTGTCTTCATCATATAGAGCAATGCAGGCATATAGTAGGTATTTAATAAAAATTTGCTTAAAATAGAATTAAAAGAGTTCATAGCATATGAAGTGTAGCCTATTTAATACAAGATTGGTGTATTTCAGCTACCTTTTTTTTTTTTTTTACATCTTTATTGGGGTATAATTGCTTTACAATGGTGTGTTAGTTTCTGCTTTATAACAAAGTGAATCAGTTATACATATACATATGTTCCCATATCTCTTCCCTCTTGCATCTCCCTCCCTCCCACCCTCCCTATCCCACCCCTCCAGGAGGTCACAAAGCACCGAGCCGATCTCCCTGTGCTATGTGGCTGCTTCCCACTAGCTATCTACCTTACGTTTGGTAGTGTATATATGTCCATGCCTCTCTCTCGCTTTGTCACAGCTCACCCTTCCCCCTCCCCATTTGCTTTTATGTTGGAGACATATTTCTGATTAGGTACCACTAATAACATTTATAGGGAATATTGGTTATATTTTCTTGTTTCATTAATATATAACTCATAGAATTAAAATGATCAGCAAAATAAATTATAGAATATTTATCAACATTTTAGAACATCAGTAAGAAAGCTAAGAAATTTAAGTAAACATAATAAACTGTTCATTCCTTTTATGATGTTACAAGATATACTACATGCTATATTTGTATATATACTATATATACCTAGTATATAAGATATATACTATATTTGTATATATACTATATATAGTATATATACTATATATTTGTAAACATATAGTATATATATTTGTATATGTACTATATTTGTATATATTTATACATATATACATATGTATGTTATCTATTATATATATTACCTACTATATATAAATTTTGGAATTATTTTATTTAGTTATTTTCACATTTTAGCAACATAAGAATCACCTAGGAGTTGCTAAAATACAGATACAGATTTTGGGGCTTCATCCCTGTAATGCTATTTCAGTTGAATTGGAGTAGGGTCCAATAATGTGCATTTCTTGCATGCTCTCAGTTGACACTAATGCAGTTGGTTCAAGAACTCCAAAGGTTCTCAAACTCAAAACTCTCTATTTTAAATTTTACTCTATTTTAAATTGTAGAAGAAAAAGAGGCCTAAAAAGGCTAATATTTCTCAATTAAAACTTTTTTCCAAATTACAAACTAGGTCTCTTGATAGTCAATTTCATGTTTTATTCTCCTTGCAATTTAAATGCCCATATTACCCAAAGTGATCTATAGATTCAATTGAATTCCTATCAAAATTCCAATGGTATATTTCACAGATATAGAAAAACAAAATCCTAAAATTAGTATGGAACCACAAAAGATCCCAAATAGCCAAAGCAATCTTGAGAAGGAAGAACAGGTATGTGAAAATGCGCTCAACATCACTAACCATTAGGGAAACCCATAGTGAGATCTCACCTCACACATGTTAGAATGGTTGTCATAAAAAAGTCAAGAGAAAACAAGTATCAGTGAGGATGTGGAAAAAAGGGAACATATATATATATATATATATATATATATATATGTTCCCTTTTTTCTATATATACACACACATACATAGCATTCAGCCACGAGAAAGGATATCCTGCTGTTTGTGACTACATGGGATGGAAGGCAATATGCTTAGTGAAATAAGCCAGACAAATAAAGACAAATACTTTATGGTATCACTTACATGTGGAACTTAAAAATGCTGAACTCATAGAGACAGAGTAGAATGGTGGTGCTAGAGGCAAAAAATGGAGATGTTGGTCCAAGAGTACAAACTTCCAGCTATAAGATGAATACATTCTGGGGATCTAATGTACAGGATAATAATTGTACAGTTGACCCTTGAATAACATGGGGGTTAGGGGTGCTGGCACTCTGCACAGTTGAAAATCTGTATATAACTTATAGTTGACCCTCCATATTTTTGGTTCCTCCATATTTTCAGTTCTGCATCCTTAGATTCAACCAACCAAGGATCATGTACTACTGTAATATTTAACTGTTGAAAAAATCCAAGTATAAGGGGACCCATGCAGTTCAAATCTGTCTTGTTCAAGGGTCAACTGTAGTTAAAAATACTGTATTATACATTTGAAAATTTCTAAGAGATCAGATCTTAAATGTTCTCACCACAAAAAAGAAATGGTAATTACGTGGCATGATGTAAGTATTAGCTAACTGCAGTGGTAATCATTTTGCAATATATAAGTGTATAAAATCAACACATCAACCTGTTGTGTGCCTGCAGCTTATACAATGCTATATGTCAATTATATCCCAAAGAAGCTGGTAAAAAAATTCCCCAACAACAAAAAAAAACCAGAATTATTTTCTACTCCTTTGTTATATAAAAGTTACTCTAAATTCAATAATTGCAATATTTCCTTTAAGTCTTTTTATTGTGTTAAGAAATAGGTCTTGAAGAAGCTGAAAAAATGTTTTTCATAACTATAAAGGATTTTTACCAATACTGATATTTTCTCATATTCAAGTATTGGCAAACTTTTCCTGTATAGAACCAGAGAGTAAACACTTCAGCTTGAGCGCCATAAAGTCTCTGTTGTAACTACTCCTTTCTGCAATGGTAGCATGAGTGCAGCCAGGGACAACGCATAACCAAACCAGAGTGACTGTATTTGGCCCACAATGGGCCAGATTTGACTTGTCATAGTTTTTTGACTCAAGAATTGTAGATTAAAGGTGATTTCAAATTAGATATAAGATTATGTTGAAAAATTACTGTGATGAAAATTATATTTATATACATATAAATTTATGCAATATGATTAAATTGGGCTTAGACAAATTCATATAAGTATTGAATATGAAATAAAGAAAATTAATAGACAACTCAGAAAATTGGAGGAAAGGTATAAATGAGGTATTAATCTAAACAAAAGAAAGGGAGTACTTATATAAAATACATTAATACATTAGGATAGATAAAAATTAATAATTTGACAAATCCAACAGCATGCTCTTTGGAAATAAAGAAAAAGCGAGTTAAATCATCCATTACTGAACAAGGAAACAATAATACATAATCCATCAAATTTCAAAGAGTACAACACGATTCACTTCAATATGCTATATATATTTTATAAAGTACAAAGTGTTCATGTTTTATATGTGTATCTTGAGAGCCATTTGATTTTCCATGTACACGTGATGATTTATTCAATTATCACACTATAAATGGATATGAAGTTTGTTTTACATTTTGTTATTACATAATTAACATGTGGAAATATAAGATACATTTCCAGAAATGGGTTTGCTGAGTCTTAGGCTAGTAGCCTTTAAAGAATTGGTAGCTAGTGACTAGCATACTCATTATCATTCATTTAAACAAAATATATCTACAAATAAATTATGTGGGATTACCTATTTCCCCAACTTTGTCTTCACCAACTGTCTCTGTCTTTCTGATATCATTGGGAAAATGTGTTATTTCATTGCAGATTTAATTTGAGCTAATTCTATTATCTTTTATACTTATTACTTCTTGATCTGTGAGATCACTGTATAATAATTCACCAGGCTGCATCTTATGACTTGTGTACTTTTCCTTATGAAAGTTTGTGACGTTTATCCATGTTGTGAATATAGCTGTAGGTTATTCTTGCATTGCTACCTAGTAGTCCACAATTCCAATTCTCCATGCTGCTATTGATGAACAGTAGTAATCTTCACTAAGATGCATTAGTATAGATACATTATTTTTCTCCTCCCATTCCTCCTTCATATATTTCATACAGTGCAACTGAATTTTGACAATTATAGTGTCACTAAAATAACTCATTTTATTTACTATATGTTCTCTAAATTATTAGCATTTTTAAATATCTCTCTTTTAGATTTATAGGTTATTGTATTCAGAATGGCAATAGTGCAATGCTATTATTATGTCGATGTGGGATGGGAGAAAGAACAGTGGCCAAGGGATAAACAGACTGCTGCTAGCTTTAGCAGGGGTGACTATCTTCAAGCTACATAGTAGCAAAAGAATTTTTCCTTGTTCCAAACAGAAGACTTTCAACAGATATTCTATCAAAATGGAGTAAGGACTATGACAAATGAGAATAATAGCATAGTAATTTTGTTTATACCTTCAGCACAGTGCTGCTCCTGAAGTCCTATCAAATATTAGTGTTTTCCTTTATTCCACTGACCACAAGACCTGCAGATGTGTTGGTGAGGTTGGTTTCCTTCATATTTCTTTTTTATCCTCATAGACAGTGCCTCCTTATTTTCTTTTTTACTTCTTCTCCAATAAAAATCAAAATGCCATCAGACTGGGCTTCCCTGGTGGCGCAGTGGTTGAGAGTCCACCTGCCGATCCAGGGGACACGGGTTCATGCCCCGGTCCGGGAAGATCCCACATGCCGCGGAGCAGCTGGGCCCGTGAGCCATGGCCGCTGAGCCTACGCGTCCGGAGCCTGTGCTCCGCAACGGGAGAGGCCACAACAGTGAGAGGCCACCGTACCGCAAAAAAAAAAAAAAATGCCATCAGACTATTCACATCCCGTATTATTTATTTGCACTGTCCTACTGACACATACTAGTGTGTGTGTATATATGTATGTCTGACTGTATACATGTACATACATATTATATACACATATATACATATTATATATATATATATGTTTGCTATCAACAACTGTATCACCTCCAAGATTATTATTTTAAACATTTCACTACTAATTACCTTCCATTTTTCAAAATGACTTATTCCTGTATTCTCACTCTGGATATCATGCCACCACTACTTTCATCAAATTTATTGACCCTACCAATAAACTTTACTACACCTATCTTTTCCTCCCTTTCTCATTATTCTCTTGTTCCTCTCTACATTTTTAAAACTTGGCTGTCAAATTTCTATCTCTGGTTGAAATTACAGTCATCCTCAGTATCCACAGGGGATTGACTGATTCTAGGACCCGCCAGGGATACAACATCAATGGATAGCCAAGTCCCATAGTGGGCCCTTCATATCCCAGATTCCACATTCGTGGTTTCAGCCAACCATGAATCATGTAGTACTGTATTTACTATTGAAAAATCCATGCATGAATGGACCCTCGCAGTTCAAACCCGTGTGGTTCAAGGTTCAACTATAGATCATTCCATACTCAGTAAACGCACCCAGGAAGAAAAATGTGACTGGAGAAAAAATAAAACAGCTATGCTCACTCTTTTTATTCTAAGTGAACTGAGATGCTTATCCATCTCAATTATTTCTTCTAGGCAGTCCTATTAATTTTTCTCTAATCAATGAACTCTCAAAAATCTCTAGGATGACCATTTTCTCATCAAATCTCTGACATCTCTACTCTTTAATCAAGCTGCCATCTATTTTACAGAAAATACAGAGACTAACAGAAGAAAGAGACTCATTTTCTTCCAGAAAATATTCCAACTCACCTGTATCTGTCATCAAATTCTGCCTGTACTCCTGTTACGGAAGATCACTTGCTGCGCTAACTCTGCACCTCAGTCTACCCAGCATAAGTCTTAATGTCTTTGTGGTTAATTGTACAAGGGACATAAAATCATCCTAGACATATTTGTTGATACTCCCTTGCAAGGCCAAAATAAAGCTTGAATCTTGGTTATATTTTCAGGACAGTACCTACCCAAAAGACTTACTAGTTAGAAAGACAGAAACATTACAAAGCAGAAGTTAGAAAGGCAACGTGTAAACTAAGTTATCACCAGTAATAGAACATATATAGAACTTATGTTCTCCCTGTGATCATGTTCATAAAAGGATAAAACATTACATCTTTGGTATTCCTGTCAGAAATGCCTAACCTGAACCTAACCATAAAGAATCATCAGACAAACATAAATTGAAGGACATCCCACAAAATAAAAACGATACTGAAGACAAGAAAATACTGAGGAACTATCAGAACGTATTAACATAAAACATAATTAAATTCAAGGTAAAATTCCAGATTGGATGCAGGACCAGATTTTTTTTTCTGTAAATAATGCTAGTGGGACAATGGTTAAAATTTTAATCGGGTCATCAAATGAGATACTAGTACTGTATCAATGTTAATTTCTTAATTTCTATAACCACACTGTGGTTAAGAGAACATCTTTTTTACACATCCCTTATTCATAACTAAGAAGAAAAACTTTAAACATTTAACAATATAATTCTTCAAGATAATAACAGAAAATTCAAAAGTTTTTTGTCTTGTCTGCTACAATTTGTGGAGGTTAATGACCTGATTCTGCGCGAGAAAGATACCTACGGAAATTCACCATTATGAATTAATTCTCTTGTAGTTCATTTCAAAACCATTTACTAAGCCTTTCAAACATATGGCTTTAAACATGCATATTTTATACAGAAAATTGCTTGAAACATTTCCGTGTTCTTTGAATAACCATTATGTTTATATGCATAAACCAGGAAAGGTCTAATTGCTATTTGCATGGATTATTTACAGCTAAGTGGTCTATGAAGAAATGAGAGTCCATAAAAATGCTATTGTGTACAAAAACCAATCTGTCTTGCTCATTTTAATTGGGTGTGAGAATATCAGTTTATAGATTTCAGAAACATAGCCATATAAATGCTTCTCACAAAGAACAAATGTTATAAAAGTAATCTGTCAACTAAATTCTTTAATAAACTTTTCCTACTGAATGTTTCATTTTCACAGAAAACTGGGCTTGCTGTTTCCAATAGGTCTATCACTGCAAATGTAAATATGCATTTTTAAAATCACTAAGATGCCACTTTTATTCTGTAGAACATACTTATCATTTTATCTGACATTGCTGTAATAACTAAACACATCTAACATCGGTGGCCACGAGGAAGTGATATTATTTTTTGTTGGTTTTTTTTTCATTTATTTAGCCAAAATATTTGAGGTATTTAAAAATAAAGAAATGGCTAATAAATAGTCACTGATCTCAGGATATTCATACTCAAGGAGAACAGAGGACAAGGTAACTATACCTTCTTCCCTTTTGTTTGTTTCAATGATAAAAGCAAGTGATTCTACTCTACTCTGATGTAAGCACCAAAAGTTGCAACAGTATCATGACTGTAAATTACGAAGGTTCTCAATTATTTTAACAGTTTTTCTGTAACCTAGTGTAGTTGTGTCTCTTCTTAAATTTTTATGCTCCCATTTTCTTTCAAAGAGAAAATAAATAATACTCTGTTGAGTGAGAAATTTCTCACTCCTACATAAGTACTAACAATGGACAACTCTAAAGATGTTCAATCCTTAAATCAGCAGCCAGTGATAAATATCTGTAGAGAATGTCACACAGGAAATGAAATAAAATCCAGGTATCCAATCAGATGCAGAGAATGAGGATGCAGAACAATATACAAGAAAAAGACTAAAAGATCGGCGGGTCTCAATGCTTGATGAAACATGGAAAGTCAGAGGATTATCTTCATTTTTGTTTTGATTTGCCATTATAATGTTTCTCATTGTTGTGTAGCATGGTTAGCATGCATCTCTTTATGAATATAACTATATACATATGCTTTTATTCATTTTAAAATATTTTATTTAGATATCCATTAATACTCTGTATTAATAAATTACTTTTTGTTCAATTATATGATACAATTTTATTTTATTTTATATGTAATGTGACATAAAATATGGGAAGGTTAAAATTGCTTCCAAAGCATACCTTCAATCAAAACTTACAATCTTCTGGGACTCTTGTTAAAAGTGCAGATTTCTAGGGCCTTCAAAAGGTCTAATAAAGTAAATCCACAGAAACTAAATGAGTTCAACATCACCAGCTGTAAACTCTCTTGCATTACATGGTGCAGAGTATACCAATGCACTTGCTGTCAATGTACATACATTATTTTGACTCTGTTTTTCATGTATTACTTGGTGTAGGCCCTTCTGTATTTCTATATCATTCTTGACAATTTTTTAAATGTTGGCAGAGGGAAGAGAAATTTTAATGGTTGTTTTCTGTAAGGGAAAATCTACCCCAAGTAAAATGTTAAGCAGATTATTAAGGCAGGTGCAATTTCCCGGGTGTAATCATTCATGAAAATCAAAAATGCTGCTTTCAGGATATAAAAAGAATCTGGACTGGTTTACATTGAATTATTGCTCAAATATTGAATCTTTCCCCTTGATTTTAGGGACATGGAATTGATGATCACAACTACACTACATCTGTTCCAGGATTTCATCATTATAAAATGTCATGTTGGCCTTCCTAACATTCATCTTAAAGTATAGGTATATTCTAACTTTATTAATAACTAATACCTGTCTCTGACATTCAAAAATTATCTATACTATTTTTATAAACACCTATATTTCTACTACCATCCTTGTATACTAAGTTCTACAAATTTGTTATATGCTATATGAAGTACTACAACGTTCAGATTTTTAAAGAGTGCTTCCTTGGTCCAGGCAAATTTTTATGTACAATTTTCTATCTTAGAATATGTATTTGTGCACTAGCACTCTTGTGGGACATTTATATCCTTTCGAATAATTTAACATAATATTTAAAAATTATGCATACTTAAAGTTGCTCTTTATGTAATATATGTCTTATTTTTTAATGCTTATGAAGCATCTCACTAAAAAAGTTATATTGATAATTGCTTTTAATCATACCATTGTATATACTTCCTCAGAGATATGTGTACCAGTTGTCATATCATTGTCTGCATCCTACAATACATCCAAAAAGGATTGTAGTTGGAGAAACTAAAACAATAAAGTTAGAGAAACTAAAACAACAAAGTGTTTCTATCAAACAGTCCTACCTTATAGTTGTTATGGGAAGCCACTGGAGAGTTTTAATGAGAGTGACATGCACTGAATTCCATATTAAAAGAAGCATTTGCTTCTTTGTGTAGAATAAACTATAACAGACAAGAGTCTAATGAGGAATAAAAGACTATTGAATTTATTTGGGTAAAAGATGATGGACTAGAGTAGTAATTTTGAAGGATATGTGAAGTTAGTGGACGTAGGGTATACTATGAAGTTAGGTCCAATAGGATTTATGGACTAGTTGTTCAGTATGAAAGAATGGAACTGTTCATTTATTAATAGTTTTTGCATTAACCCCTTGTAGGTCATATCATTTGCAAATATTTTCTCCCATTCCATAGGATGCCTTTTCATTTTGTCATTGGTTTTCTTTGCTGTGTAAAACCTTTTGTTTAATTAGGCCCCATTTATTTATTTTTCTTTTTATTTCTTTTGTCTTAGATCCAAAAAATATTGCTCTGGTTTATGTCAGAGTGCTGTGCCTACATTCTCTTCTAGGAGTTTTATGGTTTCTGGTCTTACATTTAGGTCTTTAATCCATTTTGAGTTTATTTTTGTGTACGGTGTTAGGTAGTGTTCTAGTTTCATTCTTTTACATGTAGTTGTCCAGTTTTCCCAGAACCACTTGTTGAAGAGTCTGTCTTGTCTCCATTGTATATTTTTACCTCTTTTTGTAGTATATTAATTGACCATAGGTGCATGGGTTTATTTCTGGGATTTCTATTCTATTCCATTGATCTAAATGTCTGTTTTTGTGACAGTAAAAAAAACAAACAAACAAAAAAAAAACCTCAATCAAGAAATGGGCAGAAGACCTGAATAGACATTTTTCTAAAGAAGACATACAGCTGGCTCAGCTGGCTAACAGTCCCATGAAAAGATGCTCAACATCACTAGTTACCAGGGAAATGCAAATCAAAATCACAATGAGGTATCACCTCACACCAGACAGAATGGCTATCATCAAAAAACCTTCAAATAACAAATGTCAGAGAGGATGTGGAGAAAACAGAACCCTTGCACAGTGTTGGTGGGAATGTAAATTGGTGTAGCCACTGTGACAAACAGTATGGGGGTTCCTCAAAAAACTAAAAATAGAACTACCATATGATGCAGCAATTCCACCCCCAGGTATATATCCAGAAAAGATGAAAACACTATTTCAAAAAGATACACGCACCCCAATGTTCACAGCAGCACTATTTACAAGAGCCAAGATATGGAGGCAAACCAAATGCGCATCCACAGAAGAATAAAGAAGATGTGGTACGTAAACACAACGGAATATTACTCAGTCGTAAAAAAGAATGAAATAACGCCATTTGCAGCAACATGGATGGACCTAGAGGATATTATGCTTAGTGAAATAAGTCAGACAAAAACAGATAGTGTATGTTTATCACTTATATGTGGAATCTAAAAAATAATACAAATGAGTGTATATGCAAAACAGAAATAAACTCTCAGATACAGAAAACAAATTAGTGGTTACCAAAGAGGACAGGGAAGGGTGGAGGGGAAAATTAGGAGTATGAGATTAAAAGATACAAACTACTGTGTATAAAGTATATAAACAACAAGGATATATTGTATAGCACAAGGAATTATAGCCATTATCTTGCAATAACTTTTAATAATCTGTAAAAATACTGAATCGCTATACTTTACACATGAAACTAATATATATAGTAAATCAACTATACTTCAAAAGGAGTGGATAGTTAGTTTAATATTTTGGCGTGAGAAACTGAGTGCTGTTTACAAGTCTAAAACACACTAGAAAAGAATAATTGAGGTGGGAGAATAAATGGTTTGATTTTTGACATCTTTTGATATGGTTATAATATCAAAATGAAGTAGACATTTGTACATAAAAATATAAGGTACAGGACAGAGATCTGGCAATAAAATATACCTTTTGAATAGAACATATAATTTAAATGGAACTAATTGACATCATTTATCAAGATATGAATCTGCACTCAGCATGATTTAGATGCTTGCATATTAACTCATTCTCAGAATTCTTCTTCATGTATAATGACACAAAAGTTTCTATTTACAATGGACCACTGGACAAATTTAATCATCTTAAACATAAGAAAAATTATAAAATAAATTTTCATAGAAAAATTTCTTTAATTTTGAGACTACCCTTAAGAAATAAATAATAGATGATCAGTAAAGTAACTACTCCTTTTTGTTTTCTTTAGTAGCATCCCTTCCCATTATTCATTATTTCATCAATGCAGAATTGGCTTAGATTTTGTGAACATCTGTGTATGTTCATCATTTTCTCCTAAGGTCCAACCTCTACACACACTTTTCTTTTCAGAGTATTTCTCCAGCCATCCTCTCTTTCCATTATTATCAGTCACACAGCTTTTCACCTGCACCATTGTAGAAATTGCAGTGCATGGCCATTTTGTATTTTCTGTCTCTCCTTCCCAGCCTACTCTAAACTCAGCATGCAATTAAATTCTTAAAACATAATTGTAAGGAAAACAATCTTCTGAAATTAGAACACAAGCAAACAAAAATCTTGAAATCACTCCCTCTATAATTACATTTCTCTCACTCTGACAATTGATGCTTTCCTCAAAAACTCTGCCTGGCATCGGTCTCTTTCAGTCCCTCTTTTCATCTCTTTTACTCATTTTATATATCTCATCTTTTAAGAAGTAAAACAAGCAACTTAATAAGCTACCACACACTTGAAACAAAAAGGATAAAGACTGCTAAAGAAAAAAAAAAAGTCTAGGGCTTCCCTGGTGGCGCAGTGGTTGAGAGTCCGCCTGCCGATGCAGGGGACACGGGTTCGTACCCCGGTCCGGGAAGATCCCACATGCTGTGGAGCGGCTGGGCCCGTGAGCCATGGCCGCTGAGCCTGCGCGTCCAGAGCCTGTGCTCTGCAACGGGAGAGGCCACAACAGTGAGAGGCCCGCGTACCGCAAAAAAAAAAAAAAAAAAAGTCTAAACATCCAAAATGGTAGTTAAAGTATAGGCATCAGGAGGTAAGAAGAAAGAGGTACAACTTCAGTTTTGAAGGAAAATATAACAGATTGGTTCTACCCAATGGTAAAACACAGAAAGTACAAATGTTGTGAGAAATATTTGGATAATGAAAGTACTCCCCCTATTACTCTCCCCTATATTTATTCTTTCATTCATTTATCAACCAGAACATCTAAGGTCTTTGATTGGGATCATTCACAACGCCAACTCAGAATACTTCACAATATCAAGCATTTGACCATGTTAAGTAAGCAATTCAAACACCACTCCTATCAGTTCCTATCTGTACATAAAGTGATTTTAAGGAACTTAATGTATTGGCTAAACATGCTTTCTGTCTCTTTGTGTGTGACCCTATCAATGGAAAGAGCTCCACATCACCAAGCTTTGAACTAAAAACTCTCTCAGTCTGAGGCTAAATGTACACAGAATAAAAAATATTCTGCATTGGGCATAAAATATTCTGCATTCTATATTGGGCATTATAGAAAACATAGTAACTGGAATAAGCAATTTGCATTCTGTACTACTCAATCTCTATTACAGCAGGCTAGACTACACTAACGCAGGACCCAATAAGAGGTGGCCCGAAGCTCTCCTTTTATAAAATGGAAGTAATATATCATAGAGTGAAATAACTAGAACCAAATAATATATAATACTTAGATTAATATATAGTATCTTTCAAAAATTAAGCTTGCCAGATGTCGATAAATTTTCAAGGGACAACCCCCATCCCCTTCACCTGTGATAAATGGTTAGTAATTGGACACCAACAACCTGGCTTATAGGGGTGATATGCTGACACCCCCAAAAATAATGAACTGAAAAGCCACAGGTCTTCCACCCTGCCTCTGGACAGAATTTAATCAAACCCAAAGGTCAGAGAAAACATCCCAACATGTTTAATTCTAGATCAAATATGATGCAAACCTTTATGATGTAAAGGTTTTCAATATATAAAAATAAAATATCATTTATACAGTAAGTCCCCTACATACAAACCTTCAAGTTGCAAACTTTCAAAGATGCGAACGTGCGTTAGCATGTCCAATCACATGTTAGTTCTCGTGTCTGGCGTACATTGTCACATGCGTGCATCCTCTACAAGTGGTTGTGCTTTTGTGTACTTTACTACACAGTACTGTATAGAGTGTAGTATATAGTATCTTTATTTCAAGCCCAGGATGTCCAGAAGCAAGCGTAAAAGCAGCAGTGTGTAGCTGGTGCTTTTAAGAAGCACCAAGCGATAGCGATGGAAACAAAAGTGAAAATAACTGAGAGTGGAGCGACAAGAGGAAGAAGATATAACTGAAGAACTGAAGAGATTCACAACACAGGAAATGGCAGGGGGATTTTATTTGAGGAGGCACAGTTAGTTTTTGAGGCAGAGGACTCGAATGTAGAATGGTACACGAAGGTTGCAGCAGCCGTTCAGAATGCAATCCAGTGCTACCGTGTCATCTATGATGAGATAAAAAGAGCTACTACCCAGACATCACTGGATCGTTTTTCCAAGAGGGTAGATAGAATTGAATCCAGCAAGGGACCAGAACCTGTGCCATCCACGTCAGGCGTGAGTGAAATTGCATCTTTCCCTCCGTCTCCTATTGCTGACGATCCTTCAGTTCTACCATCTCCCACCTCCTCTCCCCCCTCCAGTCAGTAACTCTTCTTGCCTGTCCACTCGATGCCAGCCCCTGTATTCCGGCTGTTGTACTGTATTACTGTACTTTTCAAGGTATCATACTGTACGATTAAAAATGTTTTATTTATTTTTTTGTGTTTGTTTTTTATGTATTATTTGTGTGAGAAGTATTATAAACCTATTACAGTACAGTACTATATAGCCAATTGTGTTAGTTGGGTACCTAGGCTAACTTTGTTGGACTTACGAACAAATTGGACTTATGAACACACTCTCGGAACAGAACTCATTCGTATGTAGGGGACTTACTGGTATTAAAAATATAATATCATTTCTAACTTTATGTTTATAGAGCATGGCTCATTATTTGTACAATATGATTTAATAGGGTATCAAATTATTATGCACATCAACTAAATCAATACTTCAGAGAACAGGTAGCAGTGAAGTAGTGCCAGCTATGGCTACTTTAATTATCACGGTTATACATTTAAAATGTATGACAGTGATATGTTTTTCATAATATAGAGTGAATTTTAGTCACACTAATTTCTAATTTAAGTCATGTAATCTCAAGAGTTACTGAGTCTTCTTAAAAAGTCAAGTGTATTTTTTTAGATTAAAGCATCATGAAACTGTAGACCAATTTACCTCATGTTAATAATAAACTATCTTAAGAGATTTTTCAAATATACCAATTAGCAGGCTTTTCAGTACTTCATATCTACTATCAAGTTACATTTTAAGCTATAAATTATTTTCTTGGCTTGATCCATATTAGTCACTTATACTTCTGTAGCCTATAAAATTATATTTTTAAAAGTTAAACAGTAAAAATATCAATAATGATTATAGTGCTGAGTATATTTTATAACTTGGATTTAAAAGTATTTTCAAATGCATTCCTTATCTTACTGGATTTTGACAACAAATATATTATAATCATATATATGCAGAGAAAAAAACAAGACCAAATTTATGATTACATGAAAGTAATAAAGCTAGTAAACTACAACTTTTCTCTAAAGTATTCTGACTTCAAATGAAAACTATTTTCCACACCCCATGTTACTTCATAGAGAAAATTGGAAACAACCCACTCATGTTATAGTGGTATCTATCGTTGTAGCAATATAAAAATTAGTTCAGAGTTTGAAGTTATTAGAAATTTGGTATATTATTTGTCATTTATTACTTTTTGAAAATCCTTCTATTTATATCCTCTGTATATTGATCCTCCTAGCAGTTTTGAGAGTTTATTATCCTTTCCAAATTTACTTTCCTTTTATAATTCCATTTCTTCAAGTACATTAATAATTTTTAATAACTAATTCATGTTATTATAACTATAGCTAATTCATTCAGTAAATAATATCATTATTAATGTTAATTTGACTTTTTTTCTTTAGTTTCCTCCTTATAGGCTTTATTCATTTTCTTGATTATGTGTAGTAAACTATTCTGCTTATTTTCCCAATGAATTTATTCTCATGTAACGTCCCTTTCTTTTTTCTTTCTTCTCCATGATTACATACCTTGATTTCTCTAATAGATTCACATTTGAATGGTATTTCTTCCTCCATCATCTTTTCCTTCCAAACCGTTCTCTACTTTTTAAAAGTTTATTGAAATTCTAAAGCCCTGATTTCATCTTGGAACTTGTGTAACTACTTATGAAATATCTCCTTAGACTGATATTCAGAAATTGCAAAAATCTGAACTAGCCTTTATTCAATCTTCTCTGCCCAACATATTTCTTCTGTTCAGTTCCTAAGGTATCATGTGCTTACTTAACCCTGTACATATTATGCTCAAGCTTCACACAGTGTTTATACATGTTATTCTCGTCTAAGCCCATCACATCTATAGTTCAGATCAGGATGGTGAAGCTTTCTTTACTGATTTCGGTCATCTTTTATTTTTCCCACCTCTGAACTTCTATAAGAATTATTTAGAAATTTAAATCACATGACGCCTTTATGGTTTTAGAATTTCTGGGTTATCTTGACTAGAAATAAACTTTTTTTTTTTTTTTCAGTATGCGGGCCTCTCACTGTTGTGCCCTCTCCCGTTGCGGAGCACAGGCTCCGGACGCGCAGGCTCAGCGGCCATGGCTCATGGGCCCAGCCGTTCCGCGGCATGTGGGATCTTCCCGGACCGGGGCACGAACCTGTCCCCTGCATCGGCAGGCGGACTCTCAACCACTGCGCCACCAGGGAAGCCCATAAACATTTTTAACATGTACACCCAAGTGATTCTTATGCACATTAAATTGTGAGGACCTTGGTATAATGGAGAATGACTTTGGAGTTAAAAGTTGTGTAGACTTCTCTGTGAGCTTTAGCGTTTTTCTGCTGTGTAAAATGAGTATATTGTGTATTGCATTGGTTGCTTGTGATAGATGAATGAAGTAACTTTCTAAAGTTCCTACACATATCAAGTTCTCAATAGGCGTTCCGTTTTTTTGCATATTTATTTTACCTGGAATAATAAAGTAAAAAGTAATCTCTACTTAATCATAGACATTTTAACACAGAAAGTTAAAACTTTTGGTATAAAAGTCCAGACTTAAATATTTACTTTTAAACAATTTAATATCTAAGTGTTATGGGTTGAATTGTGTTCACCAAAAAGATATTTTGAAGTCCTAACTCAAAGTACCTCAGAACATGTACTTAATTAGAAACAGGGCCATTACAGCTAAAATCAGTTAAGATGAGGTCATATTGGGTTAGGTTGAGTCCTGTATCCAATGTGACTCGTATCCTAATAAGAGAAGGTGATGTAAAGAGGCAGAGGTAGAGAAAGATGTGAAGACACACAGGGAAAAGATGGTAATGTGATGAACAAAAGCAGAGATTGACGCTATTCCACCACAGCCAAGGGATGCCTGAGGCCACCAGAAGCTGGAAGAACCAAGAAAGGATTCTCCTCACAGGTTTTTGAGGGAGTGATGGTTCTGCCAACACCCTTATTCACACTTCTGGCCTCCAGAATCAAGAGAAAATACATTTCTGTTATTTTAAGCCACGCAGTTTCTAGTTCTTATGACAACCTAAGGAAAATAATATACTAGGTAAGAGGAATATAGGCCTTATTTTTGTGCTTTTTACATTCCCTTCTTCTTCATATTTTTCCAGTGTTTTAAAGTAAGTACATTTTTATAATGTAAATGTGTGTAAAGATATAAAATATTAAATATTTTAAATTTCAATTTTTATTCCTACACATTTTTTTATAATAATTGTTCAATTTTAAACCTCAAGTTTTTTATCAATGAGATATATTTGGGCAATAGGTTAAAATTATATTATTCATCTGTGACTCAACAAAACTGTAAAATTAAGAGAAAAATTGGCTTTACAATTAAAAATAAGAATTTATCAGTTTCTAGTTTAAAATCTAATATCACATTATGCTTCTATTACAAAAAGTGTCTCTAATTTACTCTCTAAACAATTTCCATTTTCCATGTCAAACTCATCTCTTTCAATTCCTCCTTAAATCCTCTTGGAGATTATACTGTAGTATTTGTTTGTTCTTGTCACTTTAAAAAAAAAATTGAGTTAAGTGAGTTTTTACTGATGATAATGGTACATGGGAGGAGAATCCAGTAAAATATCATTGTGAAAGCATGAGTTTCCAAACTTTTTTTATTTTGTTTTTTTCATTTTTTGTTTTGTTTGCTTGTTTTGGATAACAAACACTGCATTTTAACACGGACATGATTCTAGAATTAAATATACCCGTTCAGTTGTTGAGGGTTTATACGCCATTAAAATTAATTATCTATGCCAAATGATTGTCCTAAGGTTAAGGGACAAAAATGTATATGTAAAATCAATCAGCTTGCTAATTAAGAAATTAATGCTCATATGTATAATCTGAAGAAGACATTTTCTTTTTCTTTTTTAATAAACTACATTTGCAAGAGATTTGACCATAGTTCTCTAAAGCAGGGGTCCCCAACCCCCGGGCCACGAACTGGTACTGGTCTGCAGCCTGTTAGGAACCAGGCCGCACAGCAGGAGGTGAGTGGCGGCAAAACGAGCCAAAGCTTCATCTGTAGCTCCCCATCGTTCCCCTCGCTCGCATTACCGCCTGAACCAGCCCCTCCACCCCACCCTTTCCGTGGAAAAATTGTCTTCCACGAAACTGGTCCCTGGTGCCAGAAAGGTTGGGGACTGCTGCTCTAAAAAGTCAGATTTCTTCCCAAATGATTTAAGAGATCATTTCTAATTAAGACAATTGTTTTACAACAGAGATTAAGAGCTCTTAATTTAAGTATTAACTCTTAAGAGTATTAGCTCTTAATTTAAGTATTAACTTAAATACAGTTCTTAATTTAAGTATTAACTTAAATACAGTTCTTGAGACATTTAAAAATTTTTTATATAGTAAGATGAAGATGTAAATTAAATGTTTTCTAGAAAAGCAAATTTTTCATTATTTATTGCCAATTCAAAAAACCTAAATAGCTGGAGCGCCGTAGGCCTTCTCAAATCTGCTTCTGCTTTTCTCTTGGCTTTAATAAACTTCTAGTTCAAGTAAAGTCTGTCAAATTACCTTACCCCAAATCTTTTTTAATCTGTTTCATCAACATGCCAGTATTAAACCAGTTCCCTTGGCTAGAATTTAGGAGTCTAGTTAGTCAAGACCTCAAGACATTTTGCTTTCTTCCCCAGTGGTATTTCCTGGTGGTATTTGTCTAATGCTGCTGATCACTATTTGTCTTCATATCCGACTTCTTAGCTAGGTTTTTTTAAACATCACAAAGCAAAAAATAAAATTATCCAACATTTAATTATCACTAAATTGTGAAGTGTCCCCAAACCAATATGACACTAGGGAGTATATGTTAGATTAAAGCATGCATTAATTAATTGATCAATTAATTGACTGAATGATCAATAAGTGAATGAGAATAGGAAGGGGAGTGCATCAAAAATAAGGTCAGTTTAGGAATTTGTCATGAGAGGAAGGAGCAGGCATATTGTAAAAACCATGAGGAAACAGTCTTAATTTTAGAGAGTACATTGTGAGTAAGAATAACACAAATTCAGGTACTAAGTGAAAGTTAGCAACTGACACCAATGACAGATGATTTTTAACTGTTAAAGAGCATGTTGAACTCATTAAGCTCTACTGGTTACCTAAGGTTATACTTCACTTTGTGGATTTTGCCAAACAATTTTAAGACAAAGCCTCCAAATTAGGTAAGGATTTCAAGAATTGCACATGGCCAATTAAAAAAACAAGAAAATGAGAAACAATATAACCTCTGCAGTATTACATGTGGAATAGAGGAGGTAAACTGTCTATCAGAGTCAAGTAGGGATCTAAAATAACAGATGAATCTTCTGTGGAAGAGGAACTGGATTTTGATAGAGCGCTTTTTGTTTAAAGGCTATTTAAGTCATGTACTATCTCCAGAATTCCAGTAAAAGGCAGGAATTGATTATAAAATATGAACCGTTTGCTTCCTGGAGAGTGAGAAGAGCCATTGACTGTAGGTTGGTGGGGGGAGCAACAATACTGTGCAAGGTTCTGACTACAGTCATATATTTTATATTCCTAGGCAAAGCCTTGCTAACTGTTTTTGAAAATACTATCACTTAGAAAATATAAAAGGATAGAATATGTTTATAAAATACATCCCCACTGATTATGCCATCCCCCAAAGAGAAAGTAGAGGTGCATCTTTTAGCCCAACTATGCAGAAAGAAATATGAATATCCATTGCAAGGGCACCATCTGGTGGAAGATAAGTAAATAAACATAAATTAGTATGCAGAATAGTAACCCATTCACAGTGGTAGGCTGTTAACATCCTCCTTCTGATCTAAACTGCAGGCTACTATAAATATATTTAAATGTTTAATTTTCTCCCGAGGAAGTATAATAACGTGAGAGCTAGTTTCATGATGAAAAGTTATAATAAAAATTATTAAATAATTAGATTGAGTATCGTGTTAGGTGCATAAAGTTGTACTTTGCATTTCTGAAAAATGTTTCTTTTATACAAAATAAACATATACATAAATACTACTAATTACAATTCAAAAGATAGATTTTATAGTCTATACAAGTTTTGGTAATGAAATTTCTATTTTGGTGATACAGAATGGGTTGTATATTCTTTCATTATACATTGCACACAAACTTTCTTCAATGAGTTATTATATATAAATAAATTTTAAAACAAGTAAACAGACACTAGCATGTATTTCTAGCTTTTCATAACTTTATCTTACCATATTTTGTAAGTTCTCATTTCACTTAACTTCTTACCTGTTTCTTGCTGAAACCATATATTTAAAGAATGAAGGATCATTTCTTTCAAGCTACTGGTTTTTCAGGGTTTAAATATGACTCTCTCACTTATATCTGAAATCATGGTTTCAATCCTATTTCCAAATCTAATTTTTTATCTTTCTTTTCATATCTAGTCTTTCCTACCACACAAGCCTATGTGTTCTGTCATATTGCTCTCTTCCATCTAGCACAGGGTATGCTACATCATTCTATCCAAGAAAGGATATAAATTATTCACTGGAACTCCACTACGCTAAGATCAATTTTGTAATTAGAACAGATAATCAATAAGCTGAGTATTTTGCAATGGATGCAAAGAACATGAACAACCAAATATGGTTAGGAAGGCGCCTTCTAAGGCAGGCAGACACTGATACTTACAGGACAATTGTCCTTTGCTAACAAACGATATGAGTCTGGATATATGCATTTTCAATAGAAATGGAAGCAGAGCTCAAATGATTTTTAAGGTAACAGGGAGGAGACTGTCCTGGACAATGGATGACCATGAAGGGATATTAGAAAAGATAAATACTAATTTTGGAATTTCCCTGCTGTGAAGTGGGCTTTGTGAAAACAAATGCACAAGGAAACAAAACAAAACTTCCTTTTTCTTTGCTCCATAATACTGTGTTTATTTCTATGTAATATTCTGATGAAAAATCTGAATTGATCAGTAAACATTTTGTGTGATGATATTATTTGGAAAGGCTCAAATAAGAGCTATTACTGCAGCCAGGTTGGTGTTTAGGGCATAAAGAGAGAAAACACATGCTCTAATAGTCCACATCCCTTGTGCTAAAAGTGTAAATGTGTAGTATGTACAAAATATAAAGTGAGAGTCTCAAAGACACCTCCCCTGATCTGCCTCAAATGGTTTAATTTTATTTAATCCACTTCTCAGAAAACTATCTTCTCCAAAGTTAATGCATTAGTTTTACCTCTTTAAAATAACGTTCTATAACAAAAATCTTGTACTAAGGTAAAAATGCATCTACCACTCACACACACAGATGCAGAAACATTCTATGCTTAATTATTATAATTCATTATGCTTTGAAGACAGTTTTTATTCCACTGAAAGTCTACATTTCTCATCCACTGGCAACATTCAATGATCTATTCCTTTTTAAACAATATTGAGAATTGTCAGTTCAGTTGGAACTGAGGTGGCTGTTGAATACATTGAGAAGAGCAGCTAACAAGCACAGGTTCTGATAGAATATACTGAGAAATACAACCATCAATTAGTTAATGAAATATCAAATTATACCTTAAAATATGTTATTACAAATTATAATTAATTCCCAAAAGTAAAATAACAAGGGTCAGTGGGGGTAGAAAAAAAACAAAACAAAACATGTAGATGGGGGAGGGTTGATTCAGGAAGAATCACTCTTAGGAAGACAAAATTGAGGTGAGGCTTGAAGACTGATGTGATAGATTGTTTGCAAAAAATGGCTGTAATAAAGCCTCCTACCTCTTTATGTATGTCTCCTTGTGATGTGACCTTGCCACAACTTATATTAAGGAGTGAAATTTATTTCTGAGCTTCGGTTTGGCCATATGACTTGTTTTTGACAACTGGACAATAACAAGAATGACCATAAGCGGAGGTTTGAAGGTGCTCATGCATACAGAGTTGCCTTCTCTTGCTGCTGGGAACATTTATCCATTATGTAGACAAGCTTAGGCTAACCCATGAAGGATAAGAGATCAGGGGAACAGAGGTGACAGATGAGGCAGCCATCCTACCTGAGGACCCAGATATGTGAATGAGTCTGTCACTGGGTGGATGTGCCTTGAAACAAAATAGCTTCAACCGAGGAGCCCAGACTAGCAATCTCGGTCCCACAATAGTAAGCAAAGAATTGCAAACTACCACTTTAAGTTTAAGCACAAAGCAAAGGGAGAGGGGGAGAGGGGGAGAGGGGGAGAGGGGGAGAGGGGGAGAGGGGGAGAGGGGGAGAGGGGGAGAGGGGGAGAGGGGGAGAGAAGAGCTGTTTTAGCGAAGTGAAGCAAGCCCAAAGCAAAGTTTATAGAAGCACAGGTACACTCTCAGAGAGCGGACCAGAACTTGACAAGCCCAGACTTGAATGTGTTTTTCACCCACTATGAAAAACAGTATGGAGATTCCTCAGAAAATTAAACATAAAACTACAGTATGATCCAGCAACCCCACTTCTGGGTATAAATTCAAAGGAAATAAAATCAGTATTTCAAAGAGATATCTTTACTCCCATATTTACTGCAGCATTACTCACCACAGTCAAGATATGGAAACAAGCTGTGTCATTCAGCAGATGAATGGATACAGAAAATGTAAGAGAGAGATATATGTATGTATATTGAATATCATATAATATTTCATATATAGTATATAATATTCCATACATATATAATGGAATATTATTCATCCCTAAAAAAGAAGGGAATCCTGCCATTTGTGACAACAACACAAAGGAACCTGGAGTATATTATGCTATGAGAAATACGCCAGACACAGAAATACAAATATTGTATGATTTCACTTAAATGTAGAATCTAAAAGAGTTGAACTTGTAGAAGGAAAAAGTAGAACAGTGGTTGCCAGGGACTAAGAGGTGGGTGAAATGGGAAGATGTTTGTCAAAGAATACAAATTTTCAGTAAGATGAGTACATTCTGGGAATCTAATGTATGCCACGGTGGTTATAGTTAATAAGAATGTATTTTATAATTGAAATTTGCTAAAAGAGTAGATATTAAGCATTCTCATCACACTCACCCAAAGGTAACTATGTGAGGTGATTGGTATGTTAATTAACTTGATGTGGTAATCATTTTATAATGTATACATATAGCAAAACACCACAATGTACGCCTTAAATACATACAATTTTTACTTATCAATTATACCTCAGTAAAGCTAGAAAAAAAATTTTAATATATGAAAAATGTTCCATGTGAATTAGTAACAGGCAACAATAGAGTTTAAGAGTGAGGCAACATCTAGGTCATATTACTCCTAATAGGTTGTGGTAAAATGTTGCAGCTTTGGGAAGAGTCACTTGGCAATGGGGATGTCAAGATTAGAACAAAAGACAAAGAGCAATATTGTAGCAGTCCTAGCAGATCATAATTGCAGTTTAAAGAAGGGTACTAACAGTAGAATGAGAGTATATATACTTTTAATCTTTTTCTTTTGTTCACCTTACTGAAGATAGGAATAATTTTCCATAATCTTGAAGGTTGAAGAATGTAACTAATCTGTTGTCACTGAAATACAATGGTATTTTCTATTAAATTAATGGTGCTAGCTTTCAGAATGATAGCATTCTGCCATATTCCAGAAGCTATAGAGTTGTTTATAAATAACTGACAGTTTTGAATTATTTCACTTTAATGTACCTATTTGTCAAAACTCTCCTATATAATAGGTCAGAGTCCCTTAGCTCAAGGTGTAAAACTGATTAGTATCCACAGAAAAATAACAAATGTAGGACGGTAGACATGAGAGCAATAACCCCTGATGTATAACGTATTAAGTGCCTTTATTAGTATGCATAAAGCCGGACATTGAAAAAATACTTTACCTTGATTTGGAGTGTACTTAAAATGACAAACATTTGATTCTCCCTTATGGATTATAGTACTTAAAAAACAGAGTAAAATTGATTTAGTCAAAAGCATTATTTTTTTTGTAAATTCATGCTGAATATTGATTATATTGAGGCATAAAATTACTTGATTAATGATTAGCAAAGATGATATAAAACTAAGCATATGTTAAGATATTTTTAAAATATGGTGTCCAGAGAGAACTAATACAAATCCTCTCAAAATTGTTTGACATAATAGAACAGATATATAATCCATGTTCTGAATTTCTATTTGCTCACAAACCATAACATTTATCATAAAATCAACACTCAGGAACTTCATCTTAATATAAATAATAATAAAAAAGAGAATACCATGAAAAATAGTAACAATGATCGAAGACATAATTTAATAAATATTATAAATATATGTCAATTTTATTTGATAGCACACCTATAAATTTAAGATATAAATAAATGAGCAAGGAGCTTTGTCGGTGAACTTTAGAATAAAGAAAGTGAAAGTTATAAAGTTAAGTGACTATCAAAGATTTTATCACATTGCTTAACTTCCATAAGTAAGGAGAAAAGGTCTTTAAAAAATTGTTGGTCCAGTCTTTGCTCTGACATGTAAAGAGCTTAGAAGTCGTCAGTCTTGTCCTCATAATTAAAAAAAGAAAAAAAAGAGGCTGAACAAACTAAAAATCATTGACTCTTCATAGATTTACCAGAGAATTGAAGTAACATGGCAAACCACTACTCTGAGAGATGGAGAGGCAGGCAAATACAGAGAATCACAGACAATATCAGCTTATCTGGAGCAGAAGCCACTGGAGCCAGTATTGATAGAGGTACTTAAAACTGTATTGACACATTGCTGGAGACTGAGCATGCTGGAGGCTGAGGACTACGCTGAGAATTAAAAATTTCTGGGGGCCCAGTATTAGGGAGCCCCCACACATTATGGGTTTTACTTCCAGGAACCTCAAAAAGTTCTCCTGGCTGAGACTGAAGAAAAAATTCCTGTGTGTTTCAAGTAGAAAGAGCAGGAAAGTAATCATTTTAAAACATGCTTATAACATCCTCCATAACAAAAGCCTGCCCTCAGTGGAATCTACTTTACCAGACACTTATGTGACCTGGGAAAAGGACAAGTGGACCATTCTAGCTCCCTCTGGCCTTCCAGTCATACTAAGGGGGGTAAGAAAGGCTAAGAAACATTTTTGAATATCACAGCCCAGGGACTCAAGCTCGCTAAGAAAAACTGATGTTTAATTATAAAATTATAGAATGTTTCTCCTCCTCAACACCTTAACACCCATCAACAGGGCTCCAAAAGTTCAACTATAATTGATAGAGCTATAACACAGACTCTATTTAAGGAGTTCTTTAGGAAACCCAAGGAAAAGGAAGGAAACCAGGGAGAAAATAATTAGAAACTGAAGTGACAGCTTCAGTTACAGCTTCAGCAAATTTTAAACACCATCCAGTCCTAGCCAGATTGACATAAAGCCTCATACTTAAACCCTGATTACTTCAGTTCCTACTACTAGATACATTATGCCCAATTTTCAACAACAAAAATTACTAGGCACGCTAAAAGATAAGAATAAACATAGTCTGAGGAAACAAAACCTGCATCAGACCAACTCAGATAGACTTTTAAATTATTAGAGAATTTAAAATAAACAATAATTAATATGTTAAGCAGTCTAACGGAAAAAGTAAACAACATTTAAGGATAGGTAATGTAAGCAGAGAGATGGAAATCTAAGAATCAAAACAAAAATGCTAGAAATCAAAAACACTAACAAATATGAAGAATGCCTTCGATGGGATCTTCAGTTGATTGGACATAACTGAGGAAAGAATCAGTGAGCCTGAAAATATGCCAACTGTAACTTCCCAAATGAAAAGCAAAGAGAAAAAAGAGCAAAAATAATGGAAGAGAATATTGAGAACCATGAGACAGTTACCAAGTGTGTACCATACACATAATGGGGATAACAGAAGAAGAGAGAAAAAGGGACAGAAGAAATATTCAAAGTAATAATGCCAAATAATTTTCCAAAATCAGGATACAGATCCAGGAAGCTCAGAGAACATCAAGTAAGATAAACAGCAAAATGCTTACACCTATGTATATCGTATTCAAACTGCAGAAACCCAAAGTCAAGCAAAAATTTTTGAAAGAACTCGGGGATGAGGGCAGGAATCAAACAGAGCTGAAATTATAGAATAACAAGGATAAGAATAACTTTGGACTTCTACTCAGAAATCAGGCCAGCCGGAAGTAAGCGGAATGAATTTTTTAAAATGTTAAAACAAACAAAAAACACTAAGGCACTAATGTAGAATTCTGTTTCCAGTGAAATTACATTTCAAAAGTGAAGGAGGATTAAAGACTTCTTAAGATAAATAAAAACTGAGAGAATTCTTCTCCACAAGACTTGTCTTGAAAAAAACGTTAAATAAAGTTCTTCAAAGAGAAGAAAAAAGTCATAGGTGAGAAAATTGGGCATGCGTAAAGAAAGGAAGAGCATCAGAGAAGGAATAAATGAAGGTAAAATAAAATCTTATTTTTCCTAAGTGTAATTTACTTAATAAATAACTGTTTGCTCAAAGAAATAGTGGCAACAAGGTGTTTGGTGATCATAGCTTATAGATTAGTGAAATGAATGACAGCATTGTTACAAGGAATGAAGGAAGGAATTGGGAGTACTGTTATAAGATACCTGCACTACTTTTGAAGAAGTTTAATGTTATATGAAAGTGAACTTAGATTATTTTGAATGTATATTGCAAACTCTAGAGTAACTAATAAAAATGTTTTTAAACAATGTGTACTTGATATGCTAAGAGGGAGAAAAAGTGGAACCATATAAAATGCTCAAAACCAGAAGGCAGAAAAGGAGAGTAAGTTACAAAAAAAAAAAAAAGGACAAGTACAATGAATAGAAAATAGTTATAAATGTTATAACTATTAATACAACTATATCAATGATCAGTTTAAATGGGAGGAAAAAACTATTAGAAATGCAAGGAAGAATAGACAAAATTTACTATAATAATTGGAGACTTCAATACCCCTCTCTCATTAATTACTAATAGATCAAGCAAGCATAAAATCAGCAAAGACAAAGTTGAATTGCACAGTAGCATTGATCAACTGGATCCAATAGATATTTTTATCTCAAAACTGATATTTCAACTTAAAAACAGTAGAATACATGTACTTCTAAAGCTCACATGAAACATTTACCAAGATAGATCATATATGGGCTATAAAATAAACTATAATATGTAAAAGAATAGATATTATACTAATATATGCTCTCAGACCACAGTGGAATTCAATTAGAAGTCAATAACAGAGAGCTGAAAAATACTAAATATTTGGAGATTAAACAACAACCTTCTAAATAACACAAGGGACAAAGACAGTCTCAAGAGAAATTTTTAAAAATATTTTGAACGGTGCAAAAATAAAAATAAAACTACCACAACGTGTGCAGTGCAGCAAAACTGGCATTTAGAGGAAAATTTATAGCAGTGAATACATGTATCAGAAAAGAAGATCTAAAATCAATAATCTAAGCCTCATCCTTAGAAACAAGAGAAAGAAGAGCAAATTACATGCAAAGCAAATATAAGAAAAAAATTAAAATTACAGCAGAAATCGATGAAATTGAAAAAAAGGAAATCAATAACACAGTCAACAAAACCAAGGCTGATTCTTTGAAAAGATGAATAAATTTGATGGACCTCTAGCCCTACAAACCAAGAAAAAAAAGAAGACACAAAATTTTAATATCACAAATGAGTCATTTCTATCGATCATGTGAACATTCAATGATAAAAATGCTAAAGAAGAAAAATTACTTGAAAATATCAATAGATGCAGAAAAAGCATCCAATACCTATTTATAATAGAAACTTTCAGCAAAGTTTCTAGGGAATAGAGTGGGAATCCCTTGAGAAAAACAACGTCTCCAAAAAACAAAATGATACAAGACAAAACACAGGTCATAACTAATGGTGAGAAACTAGATGCTTTCTCCCCAAGACCAGAGATAATGCAACCCATCTCACAAAACTGGAAGTCTTAGCTAATGCAATAAAACTAGAATAGGAAATGAAAGATTGGGAAGGAGGAAATAAAATTGTCTTTGTTCCCAGATGGCATAATTGTTTATGCAGAAAATTCCAAAGAATCAATTAAAAAAATCTCCTGGAACTAACAAAGCAAAATTGCAGTATACAAATTGATATATAAATATCAATCGCTTTCATATAATCCAGCAATGAATGATTGGAATTTGAAATTAAAATACAATAACATTTACATTAGCACCAAAACAATGACATATTTAGGTATAGATCTAACAAAATATGCATAGTATATAAATGAGAAAAATTACAAAACTCTGATGATAGGAATTAAAAATGATCTGAATAAATGAAGAGATGTTCCATGTTCAAGGACAAGAAGATTCACTATTGTTAAGATGTCAGCTCTTCCTAACTTGATCTGTAGGTTCAATTCAATACCATTTGAAATTCCTGGAAACTGTTTAGTGGATTTCTGCAAACTGATTACACGTTTTGTATGAAATGGTAAAGTAAAACACACAAACACTACTCAATACAGTAGTGAATAAGAACAAAGTCAGAGGATTGGCACTATTCCACTTCAAGACTTATCATCAAGCTACAGTAATCACAACAGTGATTAGCAAAAGAATAGATAAATTGATTAATGGAATAGAATAGAGAGTCTTGAATCAGACCCACACAAATACAGTCAACTGATCTCTGACAAAGAAGCAAGGGCAATTTAATGAAAAGAAAAAAAAAAGGGGGGGGAGTCTTTTCAACAAATGGTATTGGAGCAATTGGACATGCACATGCAAAAAAAAAGAAAAAAACCTAGACACAAAGCTTACATATTTTATAAAAATTAACTCAAAATGGATCTATATGTAAGATGCAAAATTATAATGCTTCTAGAAGGTATCATAGGAGAAAACCTAGGTAACTTTAGGTTGTTGATGAGTTTTTATGTATAACACCTAAGACATGATCTATGAAAGAAAGGATTGATAAGTTGGACCTTATTAAAATTTAAAACTTCTACTTTGACAAACACAGTATCAAGAGAATTAGAAGACAAGCCACAGTCTTGGAGAAAATATTTGCAAAAGACACTTCTGATAAGGAACTTTATATCTAAAATACACAAAGAATTCTTAAAACACACAATAAGAAAAACAGTTCAATTAAATGAGTAAAAAAACAACGGTTATTTCACCAAAGATACAGAGATGACAAATAAGCATATGAAAAGGTGATTAACATGAATTATATGTGATTAGGGAATTAAAAATCAAAATAATAATGTGATACAACCATACAGAAATTCAAATCACTAAAATCCAATAACTGCCCAAGGAAAATACTAGGGAAGATGCTGAGCAACAGGAATTCTCATTTGTTGCTGTTGGAAAAGCAAAATGGTACAGCTGCTCTGGAAGACAATTTGGTAGTTCCTTACAAAGATGTTCTCTTGCCATATAATCTAGCAATCGCATTCCTAGGAATTACCCAATTCAGCTGAAAACTTATTTCCACACAGATGCCCGCATTTGGATGTTTATAGCAACTTTATTCATAACTGCCAAAAACTGGATGCAACCAAATGTTCTTAAATAGGTGAATGGTTAAACTGTTGTAGGTCTATACAATGGATTATTATTCAGGGATAAAAATAAATGAGATCTTAAGCCAGAAAAAGACATGTAGGAATGTAACATGAATTGCTAGTGAAAGAAGCCAGTCTGAAAGGGTCACATTCTGTATGATTCCAAGTATATGACATTTGGGAAAAGGCAAAACTATGAAGATAGTAAACAGATCTGTGATTTCTAGGGGTTTGAGGGGAAGGGGAGAGATGAATGGGGAAAGCACAGGGGATTTTTAGGATGTTAAAACTATTCTATATGATACTATAATGGTGGATACATGGCATTATGCATTTTTCAAAACCCACAGAACCGTACAACACAAAGAGTGGACCTTAATGAAAACTATGGAATTTAGTTAATAATGATTTATCAATATTGGCTCATTAACAGTGACAGATACATCACACTAATACAAGATGTTAATAACAGAAGAAACTCTATATGGGGGCGGGGTACATGTATCTACTCAATTATTCTGTAAATTTAAAACTGTTCTAAAATTAAATCTTTTCAGCCTTTCCATTTTTATCTCTAGTTAATGATTCATTTTCTTTGATGCTAGAAAGAACACAATTATGGTCAAATCATTATTCAATGTTTTATTAGTCACACAGAGCAAAACTGAGAAAAGTTTTAATATTATGTCTACATGTAGAATCTCTCTTTCTCATGCTCTCTTTCTCTTTCTCATGTGTGTGCAAGCGTGCACGCCCACACACACACATCTTTGAGAACCTAAAGACCTATTATACTCCTTTAGAAGAGGTTCTATTTCTAGCTCAGAATCCCTTCAAATGGTCATGGCATTTGCACTCAGGTAGCTTAGCATTTTTTTTTTTTCTTCTTCAATCTAAATTCTTTAGAAAACTACTTTTGTTTTTTTCACAGAAAGAATTTAAATAGGTTATTTCTCTTGAGTAGGAATACTAGAAGAATAAATAATAAAATATATTGCTGAAGAATGACTATGGTAGTTCATTGAGATATGCATGTTAAGCACCAGTAATATATCTTGGTTGTATTTTTTAGACATTTAGATTTTTTCTGGTTTCTAATAAAGCACAAATATTAAAATACTCTAAACATCAATTAATTGATTCTGAGATACGTGAATAGACAGATCTCTTATGATATATCTTGCTACATTTAAGTAGTGATAGCCAGATCTTCCAAATTTCATTTTTTCCAATTTATTCAGTTCTTATTCAATATAATTGGATATCTGACAGAGTCAGTTGTTTTCTTTATAAAGCCAAAGTGATGACCCTGAACTGCTCTGACAGTCTGAAGTACTGAGTTCAGCCTCACACTGAGTTATAATTCCCACTAGGTTTTTCAAATCCCAAGCTCTTCAATCTTCAGATCAGTGATTTAGTCAGATGCTACCTATAAACGTTATCCACTTGTTTCTTCGTGGTTCTGAGGTGTAATGTCATCCGTGACTGAAAGATGATACTGGTGGTCACATTGCATTTGATACTAGCAAAAATGACCCAATGGTCATTTGACTGGATACTCAGCAACAAAACAGATAACTTTAGGCTTAAGTATTGTAGCTTGGTGAGAACACAGTGCAATAGCAAGAGTAGATCCTCTGTAATATGCAAAAATCAGAGCTGTACAACAGGCTTAGAAAGCATTCCTACATATAACCAGACTTACAGGAAAATCATATAAGCATCAATCCCTGTATTCACTTGAATAAATATGCCTATAGCACTAGTATTAGTGACAACTGACAGTTTCCATGGGTAGATTAGTAAAGGAGTGAATTTTTATAACAGCTAAGTAAAATCTCTAATAGTCTGTAAAGATATAAAAGAGGAATTCTAAAAAGTAAATATCTTTGTTAAGATAATATTTAATTATTATTGCACGTAAACAAACAGAAAAAGCAAATCATTTGAAAAACTTCTGATCTTAACCTGCTAAATCTGATTGCATGTAAATAAATATTCAAGAAAAAACTGTCACCAATACTACTGTTAAAGTAGTAACATTATTAAAAATGCTCTACTCCAAAGAAGACATACAGATGGACAACAGGCATATGAAAAGATGCTTGACATCACTAATTATTAGGGAAATGTAAATCAAAACTACAATGAGGTATCACCTCACACCAGTCAGAATTGCCATCATTAAAAAATCAACAAATAACAAATGCTGGAGAGGGTACAGAGATAAGGGAACCCTCCTACACTGTTGGTGGGAATGTAAGCTGGTATAGCCACTATGGAAAACAGTAAGGAGGTTCCTCAAAAAACTAAAAATAGAGTTGCCATGTGATCCAGCAATCCCACTCCTCAGCATATATCTGGGTAAAACCATAATTCGATATATGCACCCCTATGTTCATAGCAGCACTATTCACAATAGCCATGACATGGAAACACCTAAATGTCCACTGACAGAGGAATGGATAAAGAAGATGTGGTACATATATACAGTGGAATACTACTCAGCCATAAAAAAGGAAATAAATAATGTCATTTGCAGCAACATGGGTGGACCTAGAGACTATCATACTAAGTGACGTCGGTCAGAAAGAGAAAGACAAATACCATATGATATCACTTACATACAGAATCTAAAATATGACACAAATGAACGTATTTACAAAACGGAAACAGACTCACAGATGTAGAGAACAGACATGTGGTTGTAGGGTGGGGGGTGGGGGAGGGAAGGAGAGGGAGTTTGGGATGAGCAGATGCAAACTAGTATATACAGGATGGATAAACAACAAGGTTCTACTGTATAGCACAGGGAACTATATTTAATATCCTGTGATAAACCATAATGGAAAAGAAAATAAAAAAGAATGTATATATATATATGTATGTGTGTGTATAACTGAATCTCTTTGCTATACAACAGAAATTAACAAAACATTGTAAATCAACTATACTTCAACTTTAAAAAATGCTCTATTTATCTAAGACAAATACTGTATCATATCACTTATATGTGGAATTTAAAAAAATACAACAGGGCTTCCCTGGTGGCGCAGTGGTTGAGAGTCTGCCTGCCGATGCAGGGGACGAGGGTTCGTGCCCTGGTCTCGGAGGATCTCACATGCCGCAGAGTGGCTGGGCCCGTGAGCCGTGGCCGCTGAGCCTGCGCGTCCGGAGCCTGTGCTCCGCAACGGGAGAGGCCACAGCAGTGAGAGGCCCGCGTAATGCAAAAAAAAAAACGTTTTAAACAAATTTATCAGCATACTAAGAAACTGTAATGATAAAAAGGATAAAGGTGTTCCAGAGGAAATGACATCGGCCAAGAAACTTCATTAAAGGGATTCTAGGAGATATTTCATGACATTGACAGTGCAAACAATATAATGCTGAAAGCTGACTCAAACACAGAAAAGAAGTATGTTAATTCCTCATAACAAAGATATTTGTTCCAAATTGTAGATTATACAATAAGCAAAAGGCAAATGCTGTTCAAAGTATTCTTGGAAATTTTTCTACAAAGAAATAAGGCATGTTAATTCTGTGTTTCTAATGTTTTAAATTACAATGTAGTAAATAAATATTAGTTTTACCATTTTTTTCATTTCCTTAGACATGTAACTGAGAGTAAGAAAAAATTTAATGTTTGAAAAATTATTTTAGAGGTTGTGGGAGAATCATAATTTTTTCCTATTGATTATTAAGAATACTTTGTATGATTTCAGCTTGCAAATTTATTTTTATGGTCTTGCATTACTCTGCAAAGAAAGGACTCCGTGTGTGTGTGTGTATGTGTGTGTGTATGTGTGTGTTCTATAAAAAGCAGGAATAAATAAACACATAGATGTAAGTGATTGTGAATGCAGGAACCTACATAGGAAGAACCAGCAGCAACATAGCATGTATACACTATAATGATTCCTTCAATCTTTTCCCTAAATGGATCTAAAGCCACTTAATGTACAGTGGGAAAAGGGAAATCGCAGAAGTTTCACTGACTGTTGGGCCACAGATTATAATGTGATATTTATCCCAGATACCTAGAGCATCACCATAGCCCCTCTTTTAGAAGAGCAAACAGAAACTAGGTAATAATGGAAATCCAAGCCAAAATCTGGCTTACAGTAGTCATTGTTTCCATGGACACACCCAGTGTCATTTATCTACCCCATGTGTATATAATTGAAACACACATACTTAGAAGTTGGGATAATACCCAATTGGGTCTTTGGTCTGTGGGGCAAAAGCTACTAAGTAGGAAAACCTCTGTAGTAAATCACATCATCATCATATCCAGGGAAATAGTAGAGATTATGGATACCTTAAAAATATAAAGGGTGTGGGAGTAGTGGTATTTAACATATCTTCATACAAGCCACATATCTGGATACTGCATAGTTCATTAGGTCCTACATGAGGACTACAGAATTCCAAAGGCTCAAGCAAGCCATAGCGACAGTTGTGGCTGCCATCCAAGAGATGGCACCTTTGCTAGAACAGATTCAAAGCTCAGGTATATAATATGTGGTCATTGATTTGTCAAATGTGTTCTTTTATATACCAAAAAATAAAAGAAAAAAAGGTCAGAAATAGTTCAAATTCACATTGAATTGGCAAAAACATATTCACAACTTTGTCCCAGGACTATGTTAATGTTCTCATTTTCTGCCATAATACAGTCTAAAGAGAACTGGGCTATCTGAACATCCTGAAAAATATTAAAGAAATTTCTTATATCATGATAACTGGTGATAGAGAAGACTAAGCAGGAGGTAGTTAACACACTGGAGGCTTCAGTAAAAGCCAATGTACTCCAGAAGGTAAAGTAAACTTTATGGAGAATTAGAAACCTGTTTCTTCAGTAAAGTTTTTAGGGGTCCAGGGAAAAGGGGCATGCCAGGCAATTTCCCTCAAAACCAAAAGGTATATTGCTACAACTTGTATTCCCTGCCATAACGAGGGACCATAATACCTGGTAAGCTATTTCACTCACCTACGAATACTTCTCCAACCCCTATACCAAATGACAAGAAGGCTGAAGATTTGAATAGGGTGTAAAACAAGAAAGGGCTCTGCAGCAGGTTCAGATTTTGATGCATGCAGCCCTGCAATTGGGCCTTAAAATCTGCAGAATCTATGGTGATGGTCGTAGAAAAAATTTCAGTGTGGAGTTTATGTCCCATTGGGAGAATCATAACATAACCCCCCACCTTGCAGTTCTGAAGCAAGGCCATATCATTTGCAAGACAGAATTACCCATCTTTTGAAAAAGAGCTCTAATGTGGCTGGGCCCAAGTAGTCATGAAACCTTTTGTAACAAGAGCTTCTGAATGCATGATAACTTGTAGAATTGGATCCTGTCAGATTAGCCAAGGCATAAATTCTGGAGGACTAAACCTCAATCTATTGCAAGATAAAAATGCTACAAAGGACAGAGTACCAAGAGGCATACTTATTTGGGGACTGTTTTGTCCCTAAAATGTCACACTCTGCCACGGGAGGGTTAAAATCTGTGGCTGCCTCCTGAGATTTTTGTGGTTCTCTGTAGTCCAGGGACCAGGTATAAGTCAGAATATTGGCAAGGGTAACCAAGGAGGTAGAGCTGCCCTAATTACACAATTAGGGCAGGGAGTTATATACCTGGAACCCAGACTGTCTGATGGTACTACTCGCCCAATTATGATTGAGTTGACAAGTCCATTGAAGGGGTCTTGACTATGCCACTGTGACATAAACATTATTTTGAGTGAAGGCATTTGAGAATAGGCTTTTTTCTTAAAGTACCTTATCAACCTAAAAGCAGAGCCCCCCAAAAGAACTAGATTGTCATAAATCTGCTCCCCAAAAGTTTTACAACCAGTGACTCTTATCACTAGTGAGAAGTCGACAGCACACCAAAACATTGTCACAAAACTATCATATCACCCATCTATTTTCCTAAGGGCCCATTTACATTTTCTAGGAGTCATTTGTTTTCCCATAAGTGCCCTTTCTCACCCCCTTCCCCTACTAAGATGATGTGTACGCCTCAAATTCTAACCACCTCCTTGAGCCACAACTTTTCTGTGAACTGCATCTGTACATGAATAAAAAGCATCTGTCTTTTCTCTTGCTGATCTGTCTTTTGTCAGCTTAATTTTCAGGCCCTCAAACATTGAACATAAAAGGATAGAGGAAAAGTTTTCCTTGCCAACAGCCCTAATCCTGCCTGAGAAAAATATGGCTGTCAGAGACACAGACCCCTCAAGAATAAGGCGATCTAGAATAGACAGTTGTAAAGGGAGATAGTGAGTGCCCATTGCTCCTTAAGTTTACCCTAACTTGTAAGTTTTCCCTCAGAAAAAAAGCCCACTGGAGCTAAGGAGGAGCTACACTCCAAATGTGCATGTAAAAGCAAAGTCATGGGTTGGAATGCAAATCATCAATACATCCACTTTGGAAGACAGTTCAGTGGTTCTTACAAAACTAAACGTACTTTCATCAGATGATCCAGCAATCATGCTCCTTGGTATTTACCCAAAGTAGTTGAAAACTTATTTCCATACAAAAACCTGGACATGGAATATTAATAGTAGCTTTATTCATAATTGTCAAACCTTGGAAGCAACCAAGATGTCCTTCAGTAGGTAAATGGATATATAAATAATGCTACATTCAGACAATGGAATACTATTCAGTGCTAAAAGAAATGAGCTCTAAAGCCATGAAAAGACATGGAGGAACTTTAAGTATAATGCATATGCCTAAGTGATGGAAGCCAGTCTTCAAAGACTACAGTATGATTCCAAATATATGACATTCTGGAAAAGGCAAACTATGGAAACAGTAAAAGGATCAGTGGTTGTCAAGAGATATGGAGGAGAGGTGGAGGAGAGGTTGTGGAAGGATGTTCAAGCAGAGCCCAGAGAATTTTTAGGTCAGTGAAAATATTCTCTATGATACCATAATGATGGATACATGTCATACTTTTTTCTAAACCCACAAAATGTACATCACCAAGAGTGACTTGTAATGTAAACTATGGACTTTGATCATGATGTCTCAATGTTGATTCATCAGTTGTAACAAATATACCACTCTGGTGGGGGATACTAATAATGAAGGAGGAGATTTGTAAGCAGCTCTTTTCAGGAAACCACCCTCAGCAGGAAACCCCTTTTCTTGTCAATTTAAGTAAAGCTTTTGGGTTGGCCAAAAAGTGCCTTCGGTTTTTAAGTAAAAATAAAAGACACATTTTTCATTTTCACCAAGAACTTTATAGAACAACGTATTCACCCTTTTGTTCTACTACCTTCTGCCATTTTTCAGGCAACTTCATAATTCCATCTTCCCAAAACTTTTTGTCTGAGCAAAGAACTGTTCCAGGTACCTTTTACAGTCTTCCAGGGAATTGAAATTTTTTCCATTAAGAGAATTTTTCAAAGACCCAAATAAATGGAAATCCAAATGTGCAATGTCTGGTGAATATGGTGGATGATTCAGAACTCCCCAGCCAAGCTGTAACAGTTTTTGCCTGGTCATCAAAGAAACACGCAGTGTTGCATTATCCTGATGCAAGATTTTGCGTTTTCTGTTGACTAATTCCAGATGCTTTTCATTAAGTGCTGCTAACTGGGAGTAGTACTTGTTGGAATTAATCATTTGGTTTTCCTGAAGGAGCTAATAATAGAGGACTCCCTTCCAATCCCACCATACACACAACATCACTTTCTCTGGATGAAGTCCAGGCTTTGGTGTAATTGGTGGTGGTTCATTTCACTTACCCCATGATCTCTTCCATTCCACATTATTGTACAGAATCCACTTTTCATTGCCCGTCACAATTTGTTTTAAAAACGGAATGTTTTTGTTATGTTTCAGTAGAGAATCGCATGTGGAAATATGGTCAAGAAGGGTTTTTTTTGCTTAACTTTTGTGGAACCCAAACCTCAAGACGATTAACATAACCAAGATGGTGCAAATGATTTTCAACACTTGATTTGGATATTTTGGATATGTCGGCCATCTCCCACGTGGTATAACATTGACTGTTTTCAGTTAATGTCTCTATTGGATCACCATCAACTTCAATTGGTCTACCCGACGGTGGAGCACGGTCCAGCAAGATATCTCCAGCACGAAACTTTGCAAACCACTTTGGACATGCTCAATCAGTCACAGCACCTTCTCCATACACTGCACAAATCTTTTTGTGTGTTTCAGTTGCTTTTTTACCTTTCTTGAAATAATAAAGTATAATATGCTGAAAATGTTGCTCTTTTTCTTCCACCTTCAATATTAAAATGGCTATACAAAAATTCACCAATTTTGGTAAGTCTTTTTTTAAAAGCATGCTGATATGACAGCTTCACATACAATCTAACAAAACTGTTTCGAATGAAGTTAAAGACATCTAAGTGCTACTAGAGCCATATCATGGAAAAAAACGAATGAACATTTTGGCCCACCCAATACATTGCAACTAACTTTCAAACCAGGTGCCCCCATGCTCTACTCATCTCTGGCCCTAGCACACCTTTCAAATCTTCTGATCACACAATACCTTGCCTAGCCTGCTGGTTCTTTCCATAGATCAAAGAAGTCGAAATGAAGAAAAAGTAATTAACAGATAACCAGATCTCTTTCCTAGCTTCCCCTTTAGTAATTTTGTGAACAAACTGTGTGAACAAGATAGCATCTAAAGATCACAAGAAGTCAACAAGCCTGCATGCAGTGGGGGATGGTGATGACTCTGACCCCCTATCTCAATGATTAACTGAAATTACATCCCTTTTTCCCTTTAAAAACTTTCATGGCTGAGCAGAATCTTTGAAGACGGTTTACGTAGGACAATGAGTCCACCAATTGCCCAGATTGCTGACATTCTGATTAAAAGCAAATTTCCTTTCTACAAACAACTGCCTCCCAGATATTGATTTTCGAGCAGTGAGCAACCAGACCTGAGTTCAGTAACACACGCATGTGTTGGGGCAGGGTGTAAATGGGAAATCGCTGTACCTTCCCCTCAATTTTACTGTGAACCAAAAACTGCTATAAAATTTTTAAGGAAAGAGTTAAAAAATAAATAAATCCATGAAGCACTATTGAACTGTGCCAACAACAGGGATGTATTATTCAGATATCCCTTCAAAGATCTTGCCATTCAACTACAGGGAGTGTGGTTGACCTACAGCCTTCAGCTGCATTATCTTTAGGATCTGCCTCAGCATTTATGCTGAAACCATGGTATTCCCAGGTTACCCCAGGCAATAACTAGCATGAGGGTTTGGCCATTTCTGTCCACTCCTGATCTCAATTTTGCTTCACTGAAGACTTAATCTGACACAGGACAGAAGGGCAGATGGTGGAGAATGGATGGATGGATGGTAAATGACTTAGCAGGATGGGAAGTAAAAGTTGTTTTTGAGAACTAATTGTGAATGTGATTTATGTATAAGAACCCAAGGAAATATTCAGAATTACAAACCTCAGTGAAGTAGTTGGAAGCTGGAGGAGTTGAGTTCAAATCAGGAAAAATGACTGAACATAAAGGAATAGTTAGCCTACTGAGTCTTCTCCACAAAACCTTCTAGCCATGCCTTCACTTCCTTCCTACAAATGCAGGATGCATATTTGGATAAACGGACACGTAGAAAAACTGAAATATAATTCACCAAGTAGATGGGTGAGCAAGTGAGCAACACTAATATATAACTATTTACATAAATTATTATTGACATTCAAATAATAATAATAATAAAGTTTGTAATACTAATGAGAGGAATGAAATTCTTTTACAAAGGAGTTATGGGTTGAACTCTGTTCCCTCAAAATTCATATGTTGAAGTCCTAACCCTCAGTACCTCAGAATGGGGACTCATTTGATTATAGTATCTTCACAGAAGTATTCAAGCTAAAAGGAGGTCATTAGGGTGGGCCCTGATCCAGTATAACTGGTATCCTTATAAACTGGAAAAATTTGGAGACAGATACACACACAAGGTAAATGCCTATGATCATCAGTCAGAGACCAGGGCTATGTGTCTACAAGTGAAGGAACACCAAAGACTGCTGCTAAACCACCCAGAAGAGAGACAGGGAACAGATTCTTCCTCAGCCCTCAGAAGGAACCAAATGGGCAAAACCTTGATTAATTTCTAGCCTTCAGAACTGTGAGACAACAAATCTGTTGTTTAAAGCCACCAGCTCGTCATAGTTGTTATGGCAGCCCTTGCAAACTAAAATAGGGGGTAACATTTCACTTAATTAAAATTAAGTTAGTAATCCCTATCATCAAAAAGATTCCAAATGCCCATCTGTTAATGATGAGATGTGATGAGATTTTTTTGTATTTCATCTTTGAAAATGTCTTCTCACTAAGATAGGTACTGACGAATACTTTTATCAATCAATGAGCATATGATTTTAATTGAGCTTATTCAAGGCTTGGAAGACATTCATCAATTCTCTTAAATTCCTCTATTGATATTTGCCTTTTAGCATATCATTATGCTGCAGATTAATCATTTCCGATTGCAGGTGGGGTAAAAGCTCTTCAATTGAATAGTTAAATATATTTTGAAATATGGACATTTCCTTTGCATCTGCACTGAGGTCTGAAAAAAAAAGCTGCTGGAACTGTGGTTTGAGCTCAGAAAATACGTCTGCTGGGGAGGTATGGTGGTGGTGATCTCATTTTTTTTTTTTAACTTTTATTTATTTTTTTAAACATCTTTATTGGAGTATAATTGCTTTACAATGGTGTGTTACTTTCTGCTTTATAACAAAGTGAATCAGTTATACATATACATATATCCCCATATCTCTTCCCTCTTGCGTCTCCCTCCCTCCCACCCTCCCTATCCCACCCCTCTAGGTGGTCACAAAGCCCCGAGCTGATCTCTCTGTGCTATGCGGCTGCTTCCCACTAGCTATCTACCTTACGTTTGGTAGTGTATATATGTCCATGCCACTCTCTCACTTTATCACAGCTTACTCTTCCCCCTCTCCAAATCCTCAAGTCTATTCTCTAGTAGATCTGTGTCTTTATTCCCGTCTTACACCTAGGTTCTTCATGACCTTTTTTTTTTTTAGATTCCATATATATGTGTTAGCATACAGTATTTATTTTTCTCTTTCTGACTTACTTCACTCTGTATGACAGACTCTAGGTCCATCCACCTCACTACAAATATCTTAACTTTTGAGAGTATGGCAAGTATATAAAGCAGTTTGATATTCCCGGTGATTCAAACAACATTAGTTTTCATCTAAATGACACTGTAGTATAAATTTTGCATATCAGCACATTTTTTTGCCTTGTAATTTTAGGTTGAATTCATTTAAAGAACATTATCAAGTCTGCAGCAAAAGCTTATTTCCAAAGCTATTTAGTGGTTGATAACAGTAGTTGAGGGCAGTTCTCTTTCATAAAAATTTCAATGTTGGCCCTGAGCCCAAAAAGTTGCAATAAAATTTTCTAACTTCTCCTCCATTAAACCCTTGTGTACTAGGACAAGTCCAAATATTTAATTTTTATTTCTGACAAAAATGTATGCAACTAATGTTGATTAAGCCCATAAGATCAAATGAAGGTCACCATTGAGCCTACTGATTTAATTATACATGAGATTCAAATAATTTTCGCAAATTTACCTGCTGATAAATAACACAATGAATAGGCATTAAGCTTCTTAAGTTCTTATAAGCTTCTAACAGTTGTCCAATTATGCTTTTTTCTGTCCCACACATATTTTTATGCTTATCAGTTGTAATACATCTTAGCTAATTCCATCTCAGGTTGAACTAAATTTATGTTCTCTCAATTCTTGGCTGTAGCTGTTCCACACAAGCTATTCATAGAGGCTAACTCTTCAATCACTTCAAACTCACCACTGGCCTCTCAGATAAACAAAACAACTAAATAGTAATGGTAACACCTGTCAATTCATCAAGAACCAAGGAAAACCATTAGAAACTCTCTTTGTTTTCTAATTGCCTATTGATGTTGCTCCTGACGCCCTCAACTTGTAAAGCCACTATTATAACTGAAGGTTAATAGTCTTAAACAAGTTTATTTTCTCTGAATACATTTCTTCAGGCTTTGTAATCAAACATGATTTAATTAACTCACCATAGGTAAAAGGCTTTCACTTCTTGGCTAACAAATGAGTCACTTGGAAGCTTACTTTGCTTGTAACCTCATTTTGACGTGTGTGTGTGTGTGTGTGTGTGTGTGTGTGTGAAAAATCCACTGTGATGAAGTATTCTGCTTTAACCTTTCTAATTTTTCTGACCATTTTTTGTGAGTTGGTAATACTCCACGTATATTGTATTATTTCAGCCCAACTAGAGTATAGTTGCATTAACTAAAATGCTTTGCTGTATAATTATGTAACAAAATTGTCAACACTCCCCAAAAGCATGGCATTTGAAGTTCACTTTTCTTTTTTGTTTTGTTTTGATAGGTATGCACTGATAATAAACACAAGGAAAAAACACTGTATTATGATTATATATGTGACATTCTAAATGCTGTCAAATTATAACTACATCACCGTAATTTGTAGTAAGCCCAACAGCAGTGTAAAACAATGAGGGCTCAAATACAATCTCAGTCACAACTACTCAGCTACAACTGATTTTATAGAATAAAAGTAGCCAGAGACAATACATAAGCAAATGAGTTTGGCTGGATTCCAATAAATGTTTATTTATAAACAATTAAATTTGAATTTTATATAATTTTCATCTGTCAAAAAATCATTTTTAAAAAAAATCATTAAAAGATGTATAATAAAAACCATTCTTAGCTCATGGTCAGTACAAAAATATGTAGTGGATAGAATTTGCTGACGTGTGATCTGTACAATGTAAAATTAAATTCTTAGTCCCATTCTGACATGCAGCAGGCACAGCTAGGCTTGTAAATTGCACATGGAACTTTGAAATATTTCTCTTTGGAACAGTTATTTTTCTATATATCTCAGCATTTGGAGGGCTGTCCTCCAACCAAATGCCTAGGTTCCATCTTAGCATTCCTCACACCCTCATAGGACATAAACATAAGCCCAGAGCTGCCAGCCATTTTATGAATTGGCAACCAAAAAATACCAAATATGAAAGACTTTATCATGAAAAAAAAATAAAGTAATCAGGAAACAAAGATTCAGAGGAAAAATATAGGTAAGGAAATCTAGTAGAAAATAGAGGAAAATAGGGGGGGAAAGAAAGGCCAAGAAGAGAATCATTTCAGGACGTCCAATATTCAACCAACATGAGTTTGAGAAATGAAGAGAAGCTGGAGTGAAGAAATGTACCACAGAAATAACAGTAAAAATTCATCAGAACCAAATTTCTTAGGTTTCCATTTCAAGATGGACCATGGTGTGTCTAATATGATAATGAAAAAATACCTAATATATACATCATAATTTGTATATAATCAAATATAGACAGGAGATCTAAAGCTTGCATTGAATAAACTAGGAAAGTAACGACAAAAAGAAGAATACAAAGAAATAAACAGAATATATTTGCCTGCAAATAACTGTGATTTAAATGGCATAAATCTTTGCAAGAACAAAATATGAAATAAAACAGCAGGTAAATATTTTAAATTTCTGAGAAAAAATTCTTTCCAACCAGGAAATCTGTAATTAAGAAACTTTACAATTTGCAGGATCTTAAAATATATATTGCCTGTGCTTCCTTTAAAAGGAAGCCGTGGAATGCTTAAAATGAATAAACAAACCAACAAAATTAAAGATGAGACATGAGATCCAGTTAATGAAGAATTTAACATAGAAAAAAAAAAAAAGACCTTTTCCTGAAGATGGTAAAGGGAATATCTAAGGTATCTTCTGTGTAGTAGGTCTAGTAAAAAAAAAAGGTCTGGATAGAAGAAAAAAGGCAGAAGGATCCTTGAAAGATACCTCCAAGAAGAGTAAATTGGAATTAATAATCTAATTTATGCATTTGACTATATCGAAAGAAATTTACAGTTAAAGAATTTTGAGAAGTATTTATAAAAGAAGAAATAAATACTAAAGAACAGCAATAAACAAGCATATATTAATCCGAAGTGTTGGGGGTGATGGCAAACCCAACTGAAAAGAAAAGCAATTATAACATTGTATTGTACTTATAAGCAATATTTATTTAGTCATCAAGTATAGATGTCAAATTATTATATGATTTTTATTGGGAGCTTTGGAGGGGAGAGAAAATTGACTGGAGCAGGGAGGGGTTGTAAAATAGATTACATTTTTCCACAGGTGAAAATCAGTACATAATATGTAAAGCTGGATAAAAAGAAATAAAGAACCAAGAGAATATACATATCATATAGAATTATGTAAGTAAATATTAAAGTACTTATTGAAAGATTTTAAAGTGGTTGCCTATGGATAGTAAAGGACCAGATTGGGGACTTTCAAAACTATATTCTGCATTAATTTGCATCTCCGGTAAATGCTTTGATTCAGGACTCAGAATGATCAGGCCCAGAGCCTCTGACTGCTTGCCAGGGAGCTTGGCCTGAATTTTAGCCTCCTTTCCTCAGGTACCATTCCTAGTGATTCTAATACAGATGGTTCTTACCTCACAATGGGAAAAAAATCTGTATGGTATATTCCAAAATTCATGTGTTTCTAAAGTATATGCTTATCCTTAAAATTGCTCAATAATCCAACAAACATAATAGACCCAACATTGTAGGAAGTAGCCTGTCATCTAATATAAAGGATATTTCTCTCCACACATACATCATAAGAATAAATCAAATAAAAATTATTCTATACAAATGCCAGTGTCATATTACAGAGCACTCAGAAATTATTAAATTGAATGTAAGTGTTACCACTTGAAAGAATGTGTAACTACTTCATGTAGTAATCTACTTTACATACTAAATTACTCCAAAATGTAGTGGATTAAAACAAGAAAATTTGTTATCTCACAGTCTGTGTGCTTCAGAAATCAAGCTGTGGCTTGGCTAGCTTGTTGGAAGGATTTAGTTCCTCATGAGCCTCTGGCCAGGGATATACCTCAGTTCCTTCCCATGTGGACCTCTCCAAAGAGTATATCTCAACATGGCACAGTGCTTCATCAGAGTTCCAGCAAAAGAGAGAGAGCTACCAAGGCTACCAAGTCACAGAATTTTTGTTTGTTTCATAATATAATCGTGGAAATGACATCACCTCATTTTATTATATTTTGTTAGAAGCAAGTCACTGAGTTGAGCCCACACTTCAAGGATGGTGATTGCCTAATAATGTGCATACCAGAAGGCAGTCATTGAAGGCCATCCTTGGAAGCTACATATCACTCTACTTATTCAACAAGTCACCGTGAGCACCCCCTTGTCAAATGCCAACAAGAAAACGGGGTTCTTAGCTCTACAATCAAAGGCACCTAAATTCTGTGAATAACCTGAATAAGTTTGATAACATATCCTGAGCGCCACATTAGAACTCGGCCCAATTCGGATTGGATACCAAGAACTCAGATACCTTGATTGCAGCCTTTGAGACCCTGAGCAGAGAACCCAATTATGTCCTGACCAGAATTCTGACCTACAGAAATTGTGAGATAAAGAGCATTGTTTAAGCCATTAAGTTTGTGATAATTTGTAACATGGCAACAAAAATTAATACACATCCTTTTCAAGGTAATTTTTGAACCCGCAACTACTTTCAATATATTTCAACCCATTCCTTTTGTACCTTCCCTGACAACTGTAAATAACCGAAGTTTTAGGCATTTTGCATGAGCTTCCTAAAATATTTTCTATTCCAACACATCATCAGTTTATCTTATTTTTCAATATTGTGTCCATTATAGCAACAAATAAGTCACATATTTTAATGTCTGCAGCAAACTAAACTTTGAAATACATGTTGCCTATAGTCAGTAGGGATACTACTTAATAAATTATTTGTTCATTGCACTAATGGCTTATTTATTTTATAACTCATATAAATCTATGTCTGGGAATTGTTAATGACTAGAGGATGGAACTGGACATAGTGAGAGTTGATTATAATGTTTAAAAGTTAAAACCTTGATTGACAACTTTCTGCTCTAATCTGTGTCATATATTAACTAAATAATTGAATTTAAGGTATATCTGTGATTTTTCTTTACTAATATTTACATATTCTGCTATATTTCCTCTTTGTTTTGATATAAATTCTTAGAATATAGTGATGTGTCAACAAGGAATTCTGCCTATATTTAAAGGGACTGTATTGAAACAGAAAATAAAACTGTCAGTATTTTGTTCAGTCCTTACTTTTAAATGTAAATACAAATCTATGTAAACCATATTTAAATGTATTTCAGTGAGAGGTATTTGACTTGTTCATGCATCCATGCTATATAGATTCCTTTAGAACTGTGAGTCTTTCACACTAGCTAGGATCTATGCTTCTTGAAATGACTATAAAATGTACAGATAAAAAGTGATACTCACTATAAGAAACATTATCTCTGCATTAGGTTGCCATCTAAGTTTAAAAAAAAAAAAAGTCACAAATGTGGAGGCCTGAATGGTCAGCCATTTAAAGGTGGGCAAGATTGAAAAACAACCTGATAATGCATGTGACTAGAATAAAAACACCAAATGACTATTTAGTTCTTGGAAAGCTCTGTAGAAACTGGATATACACATCAGGAAATAAACCACATTTTCTTTGTATGCTCTACTGATTTCAAAGGGAAAATTCTATTTTGAACACTTTCATATCACCACATTGCCTAAGGAAGCAAAATCAATTAAGTTTATAATGTAAACCTTATATATAAACTTAGCTGTTTCATCAGACATATAAAAGGAATCAGGTAGATAATATTAAAGCCTTAGGTTAAAGAAAAAAAATCATTTATCTTGTCTATCTCCATACCTTTAAAGAATGTTTTTTATTCCACCCAGATATTAAAGATTTTACGTGGTCTGCAATATCCAGGGGCTATATTGATCTACCCAATTAATGCACCACATCCAGTACAAGAGGTACAACTGGGGCTACCATTTGGTTAAGTTTACATTAATTCTCTATTATCTGTCATAGTGCACTTGAATTTCCATAAGGCAATATGAATGGACTGAAATAAGATAGGATAGTGATAAGCATCCATACATCCTTTATGATGCAACGCTTTCTGCAGTTCCTCCTGGAACGCTGTGCTGCATTTGCTTTACTATTTGGGCATGGGGCAATTTCAGAGGCTTACACTTTGCCATTTTTGCCATAATGGCCATTTAGCTGCAGGTCAGGAAACCAATGTGAGAGCTTTGCCAGCTGCTTAGAGTATTTTAATTATCAACTTAGGAATGAAGAAAATATAAGTTTTTCAGCAGTCAGATTGGTCTCACTGAGAGCAGGATTGGGGCCAAAGTTAATTTATCACTTGGTCATTCATAAGCCCACACTCAGAAAACACATTATGGTAGTTCAGGGCCTGGCTACCTAAGGGAGTTCCTCTGAGACTTCCTGAAAAATCAAATTCTTTTAAAACATATTATAATTTACGATAAGAATAAAAAGAAAGGTGTGGCACATTTACATCCCTTCCTTAGTCCTTTGAGTAAATTCCTAATTGTAATGTCCCAATAATGGGACAAAATGTCTAAAGATAACTGAGTACAAACATTTATCAAGGAAGTGTGTACTGTGTCATTTACTTAATCTTTCAATTATCTGATTTGGGTATTTGTCATGAAAAGCTCTGCATTAAGAAATGCATGAGTGTTGTGCAAAACAATGTGCTACTCCCGGACAGAATAAGCCCACATATAAAAACACACTTGTAAAATTATGAGAAGACTGGCTTTTGCAAAAGCTAGAAATGAGCTTTCTAAAAAATAAATTTTCCAATAGAAATACATGTTTTACACTATTTTAAACCTTGGAAAAGTCAGTCCATAAATTAAAAATAATTTAAAGTTGTTTCTTTGCAAAAATGTAAAATATCACATTTTTTCATTGAGTTGAAAGTTAACTACAGACCTACAGCAATGTACTAGACACTGATATTCCAATAATACCACTTCTCTCTAATGAACAAAACCCTAAGTTCTTTGCTCATGTCAAACTGGCAGGTTTTAATAAGTACATTTTTATCCACATTGTTTAATATTTTAGTCATTATTCTTTGTCAATTCCTAACTGGTAATGATTATATGAAACTTCTATGCTATTGTATCTAATTTATGCATATCTCAAGTTTCTTATTTAGCAGTCTGTGTGCTTGTTGCATTCAACTCTCTTTCAATTAAATGGTTATTGCCTTGGGACTATCTCAAATGAGAAGCTTGACTGGTAAAACTACACCCTTAAACTTTTATTTTTTTTCCCAGCACTGATTTCCTTTGGTCATTTTTGAGAAAACTCAGAAATAATCAGTCAGAGAATATGCAAGTAATACATAAATTGGTATTGATGACCACAAGTGTGGTATCGATACAAAATGTCAGGAATAATTTGAGTGCCAATTTAATTTTAATATTCTATTAAAATCTATGATTCAATAAACATTTTGTAAAGTTATAAAATGTGTGCAACTTTCTATCAGTTACTTTTATTTACAGAGGGAATTTTTGCAACAAACATTAATAAGGACGTAATTTTGAAAATGACAAAAATTTAACTAATATTTGTACAATATCTAAATATACACATTTCTGGATACACATATTGTACCATGGTGTCTGAAAACTATTAGGTACTTGATAAATCATAGAATGAATAAATGCAGGGATACACTGAAGAGAAATTAAACTGGATGTTATTTTATTTTTTCATTCAGAATAGCTTCAAAACATCAGAATAGTTCCATTATTAAAGTGTCCTACTATGTTGTTATTTCCAGACTATTGATTAAAGTAGGGATGCCAAATGTCAGTCTGTATGGCAAATTTGACATTTACAAATAAAGTTTTATTGGAACACAGCCACACTATTTAGTTTCCTGTATTGTCTCTGGCAGCTTTCTCATTACAATGGCAGAACTGAGATCATATGACCCACAAAGCATAAACTATTTCCTATATGGCCATTTACAGAAAAGTTTGTTGACATCTAAATTAAAGGACTAAACCTATTTCTTAGGGATTCTGTAGTCCCTAAACATTCTTATTATATATAAGTAAAAAGTTGAAATAAATGCTATTCCATTATTGAGTGCTTCGGAACAGGGTTAACAATAATAACAAAAAGGGTTTTGATCTGATAGCTACTAGTGTGTAGAACATTATTTTGTACTAATTAATTCATAATAGAATGATCATTGCTATCTTAAAATCAACAGGTAGAAAGGTCATTGACTCTACATTGTGGATTTTCATGTTTGACAGTGTTTTTCAGTGATGAATTCATATGAAAGTTTTAGAAAGAAAAATGTTTTACCTCTTAGCCATCATTTCATTGAAAGACCTATGTAAGCCTCAATAAATCTAGGATTGCTTTCAGAATTTTTACTTCAATTTAAAATGTGTATAGTACCCTATATCTGCAAATATAACAGTTTTGTTAGTAAATATCTTAAAACTAACTGTAAATTTTGATCTCTAAACTGTGTCATTGTTATGAGGCATCTAAATAAAAGAGAAAATAAGTTAATTTTATTCTCTAAGCTACCAAAGTTGGCTATTCCAATGACAGTGCAAATTTTTTCACTTGAAATTGGTTACTTTATTACACAAATTATAATAAAATAAATTGAATCATAAAAAAGCAGTCTAAGGAGGAAAGGAAGAGCCAAGAGATGTACTTTACTAAAAAAATATAATTACTTCTAGGAAAACTGACAAACCATTTGGGTCCAGAGAGTTCCTAATTACTCACCTTTATTTTCATCAAGAGATATAATTTGTTTCCAAGTATATTAAATGTTATTTAATAAGTAAAGTTATACATTAATTTGAATGTTAATAGCCTAAAAATTTTTAATTTAAATTAATTTTATTTAGTCACTAACCCTGCACTGAAGAAAAACAGTAAGCTTTATACTTTCTCTTTTATATATAAAGTACAAATCTATATACATTAAATGAAAAGATACACAGCATATCTATAGTATTAGGGAAAAAAAACTTTTTCAAAGACTTTTGAGGAGGAAGGAAATTAAGAAAGATTGAGACATACTGAATGGGACAAAAACTCTTATGTTCCCATGGAAATGCAAAATGAGATATTGGAATGGCATGGTATTTGTTGACTTCCCAAAGTGAAAGATGCATACTGAGGCAGTATTTCTCATGGTTTATAATGAAAGCAGCTTTTGGTTGAATTCTCAGTCTTAAGGTTTTTCTTATTAAGTCAATGTAGTAAGCACATTCTAATTTCTGATTATATCTATCTTTGCATATAATCAGATTTGGGGTTTTCTTTTCAGTGATTGGACTGAAAATGATTATTGCCCTGCATATGCAGGATGAGAAAAGGTTTCATAACAGTCCTTTGATCTTCATAGTTTTTCTGAGATTAGTTACCTTCCCTGAGCCTATAACTGTTTTTCAAGGCATTCAGTGCCTTGAAATTCATCCCATTCTTTGATAACTATTACTGGTTTCCTATTGCATAAATATCACAACCGCTTTTTACTCCAATGCATTCTCTATCACCTGTATTGTCAAGATAGACCGTATTCTGGGTCATAAAGCACACCTTAGTATTTAAAAGTTTGAAAAGTAAGGTTAAATTAGAACTAAGTAACAGAAAGATATCAGAAAAAATTTAAATATTTGGAAGTTAAAGGATATACTTCTCAAAATTAATTGTTAAAAAAGGAACTTAATAAGAAGTACAAAGTTGAAAAATTCACATCACCTGTTTTTAAAATTTACTGTAATGGAAAGTAATTTGTGTTATTTTAGTGAAAGGATAGATATATAAATCAATAAATTAACAAGGAGTCCATATAAAGACCCACATAAAAGAAGCCAGTTACTTTTTGAAAAGGTACAGAGTCATTCAATAGAAAAAGGATAATTTTTTCCAAAATGGTACTAAATAATTTAATACCTAAATGAAAAAAATCATATTAGCTTAAAATTATACCTTAAAAATTAACCCAAAATGGATCACAGACATAACTATAAAATGTAAAATATGAGAAAAAATTGTGTGACTGTGTGTTTGGCACAGAATTATTCTAAGGCAAGTACTGTTGTGATAGTCAACAGGAACAAAACAACATAATTATCATCCCAATGATTTTATATGTTAGAATTAACTGATATAAAATATTATGAATGAGAGAGGGGAGATCAAGGTGGCAGGGTAGGAAGATTCAGAGCTCACTTCCTGTAATGAACATATCCAAAATATGTCTATATGTGGAGCAATTCTCAGTGAAAACAAACTGGCAACTAATAGAAAGACTCTTCTAGAACCAAGGCTGTAAGAAAGATCCACATGAACTCAGGTAGGGAAAGGAGAGAAGCAATCAGGTCTGGACGTGGGCCCCCGGGAGGGCACACAGTTGGAGGAAGGGATTACATGGGCTTAAATATCCTTCCTGGAGAGCAAGTGGTTCAATCCACATGCTGCGCACCCCAGCCCTGGCTGATCCAACACTTGTAAGATGAGTCCCCTTCAGTAGTCTGAAAACCAGTGGGACTAACAGGAGGGCTGTAAGAAACGTAGACCCTTCTGGTGTAGAGTGTGCACAATCTTGCTTACACCCATAACAGGTCAAAGGAAGCAGACTGAAACTGCCTGGGATTCTGGCTGGTTTCCCCTCTCGCTCCATGGAGCAGCTCCACAATAAGGCAAGGGCTGCAGCAGCCAAGGGGAGTGCACAGTTGTGAGGGATGGGCCTGCTTAAACCAAGAAAGACATATGAATGGGACTAAGGCAGCCATCGCTGGCAACTGTGGAGGCAGCAAATCAAGAGGGATCTGGAACTCTGACTGGGGCTGGACCACCAAAGCCTGTGCCCTGACCCACACTGAGTACCCACTCCAGCCCTTTCTGCCCCAGCACTGTGCCCCTCTAGGGTGAGGGAGATAATGCTGGGAGCAGGGAAAACACACACCTAGAGGGAACAGAACCAGCTGGGCCACAAAGTGTAGAGCTTCTGCTCCAGCAACTTGCTACATACCTCCACTTCCAGCAGGGTGGTGTTGGCCACTGAGCCGAAGTGAAGCCTCAGTTCACACCTGGCTCTAACTCTAGCACCTCCATCTTCAGCCCCACTTCCTACCAAGGTGATAACTACAAGAACACCCTGAGGGAAGATATGACTTATGTTCATGTCAAATCCAGGTCTCCCACCAAAAACACTGTACAGGAATGCAGACTGTACAGAGATGCTCCCACACAAGGAAACACCTTCAAGACTGGCATAGTAACAGCTTCACCTAATTTCATAGAGACAGAGAAAATTAAGCAAAATGAGAAGTCAAAGAAATTTGTTTCAAATAAAAGAACAGGAGAAAAACCCTGAAAAAACAATTAATGAAACAGAAATAATTTACCAGATAAAGAGTTCAAAGCATTCCACAAAACTCATCATCTATTCATGAAAAAACTCTCAACAAAGTTGGTAGAGAGGAAATGTATCTCTACATAATAAAGACCATTTACAACAAACCCACAGCTAACATCATACCCAATGGTAAAAAGCTAAAAGCTTGTCCTCTAAAGTCAGGAACAAGACAAGGACGCTTACTTTTCCCACTCCTATCTGAGGTAGTACTGAAAGTCATTGCCACAACAATTAGGCAAGAAAAAGAAAGAAAAGGCATCCAAATTGAAAGGGAAGAAGTAAAACTGTCACTATTTGCAGATGACAAAATACTACATATAGAAAACCCTAAAATCTCTGTGAAAAAACTATTATAACTTATAAATGAATTCAGTAAATTAGCAGGATACAAGATTAATATACAGAAATCTCCTGCTTTTCTTTACCCTGATAATGAACTATCAGAAAGAGAATTCAAGAAAACAATCCCATTTACAAATGCATCAAAAAGGATAAAATACCTAGGAATAAACTTAACCAATGAGGTGAAAGACCTGTGCTCTGAAAACTGTAAGACACTGATGAAGAAAATTAAAGATAATACAAAGAAATGAAAAGACAATCCATGCTCTTGGATTGGAAGAACTAATATTGTGAAAATGTCCATACTACTCAAAGCAACCTACAAATTTAATGCAATCATTATCAAAATATCCATGACATTGTTCACAGAACTAGAACAAATAATTCTAAAATTCATATGAAACACAAAATAGGCAAAGCAATCTTGAAAAAAAAAGAACAAAGCTGCAGGTATCATGCTCCCTGACTTCAGACTATACTATGAAGCTACACCAATTGAAATACTATGGTAAGGGAACAAAAATAGACACATAGATCAATGAAACAGAACAGACAGCCCAGAAATAAACCCACACACCTATAGTCAATTAAGATACAACAAAGGAGGGAAGAATATACCATGGAGAAAAGACAGTCTCTTCACAAGTGGTGCTGAGAAAACCAGACATGTAAAAGAATGCAATTAGAACATTTTGTCACACCATATAAAAAATAAACTCAAAACGGATTAAAGACCTAAATATAAAACTGGAAACCATAAAACTAGAAAAAAACGTAGGCAGAACACGATTTGACCTAAAAACGTCACAATATTTTTTTGTATCTGTCTCCTAAGGCAAAGAAAACAAAATCAAAAATAAACAAATGGTACCTAACTAAATTTAAAAGATTTTGCACAGCAAAGGAAACCATCAACAGACCAAAATGGCAACCTACTGAATGAGAGAAAATATTTTCAAAGGATATTATGGATAGCGGTTAACATCCAAAATATGCAAACAGCTCATACAACTCAAAATTTAAAAAGCAAATAACCCAATTTAAAAATGGAGAGAAGACATGAACAGACATTTTCCCAAAGAAGATATACAGATGGCAAACAGCCACATAAAAAGATGCTCAACATCTCTAATCATCAGAGAAATGTAAATCAAAACCACAATGAGATATCACCACACACCTGTCAGAGTGGCTATCATCAAAACGTCTACAAATGTTGGTGAGTTGTGGAGAAAACGGAACCCCTAAACACTGTTCATGAAAATATAAATTGGTACAGCCACTACAGAAAGCAGTATGGAGGTTCCTCAAAAAAAAAACCCTAAAAATACAACTACCATATGATCCAGCAATTTCATTCCTGGCTATATATCCGAAGAAGACAAAAACATTCATTTGAAAAGATACATGCACCCTAATATTCATAACAACATTACTTACAATAGCCAATATGTGAAGAAGCTTAAGTGTCCATCAACAGATGAATAGATAAAGAAGATGTGGTAAATATATACAACAGAATATTACTCAGCCATAAAAAATAATGGAATTTTGCCACTTTCAACAACATGGATGGACCTGGTGGGTATTATGCTTAGTGAAATAAGTCAGAGAAAGAAAAATACTGTGTTTTCACCTATATGTGGAATCTAAAAAATAAAATGAATATAACAAAATAGAAACAGACTCCCAGACATAGAGAACAAACTAGTGGTTGCCAGTGGGGAGAAGGAAAGAAGGAGGGGCAAGATAAGGTGGGGATTAAGAGGCAATATAAAATGAATAAACTACAAGGATATACTGTTCAGCAGAGGGAAATATAGCCATTATTTTCTAATGATTTTAAATGGAGTATAATCTATAAAAACATTGAATCACTGTGTTGTATAACTGACATTATATAATAATGTAAATCAACTATACCTTAATAAAAGAATATATAAACAGAACAAATATTATGAGTGAAAGGAACTAAAAAAGTGTATATTACCTAATTCCATTTACATAAAGTTGAATATAGCAAAGCTCTATCTGTAGCATGCATTATCAAAGAGCAAGACATCACACCCAGAGAGTCAAAATTAGTTCTTGGGGATGAAAAAAATCTTTCTCTTGATTATTTATAAAGCACAGATATACAGATAATATAAAACAAATACATAGTTACACAGATGGGCAAGAGAGGAAATAAAACGTCTACAAACATTTCTTGGGGAAGGAGAGATTTTAAAAAGAGTTGACAAACACTGATTTATAGTGTCACACCTTTCGAGTAGTTTGTGTAACAATTAGATTAATCCAGTGTTGGGGTACTGGCATGCTGGAAAATATGAGGTGAGTTGGGACAGCAGGGTTGAAACTGAGAACAACAAAGTAGTTAAAATAAATAATGAGAAGGGCCCTGACATATTGTTGGGTAAACAAGACAAACAGAACAAGGCATTACATAAGAGCTCTTGTCAAAGTTAACAAATGTATCCTAGTGAGTGAAACAGAAATAATTAGATCAAAAATTAAGATGTGTAGGGACTTCCGTGGAGGTCCAGTGGTTAAAACTTCACCTTCCAATGCAGGGAGTGACTGTTCAATCCCTGGTTGGTGAGCTAAGATCCCACATGACTTGGGGCCAAAAAACCAAAACAGAAAACAGAAGCAATATTGTAACAAATTCAATAAAGACTTTAAAAATGGTCCACATCAAAAAAACTTAAAAAATAATTAAGATGTGTGACTTTTTTGTTAGATTTTATGATTTCTAAGGTGAAGCAATTCCAAGTAATAACAAATTTCAAAATTTATAGTAAAAATTGGTCAAGAAACAAAGGATTCCCTTACGACATTCTCTGACACTCCCAGTAGTTATATTAGTTTCAAGATCAAACTCATAATTTCTGTATTGTTAAATTTTGGAAGGAATTCAGCAACACTTGACTAATTATCTTTTATGGAAATCAATGCCATTTTGATGTTAAAGGATATAGTTTTGTTTGCTAATCTCATGTTATTAAAAAGAACTTTTGAGTTAGTAAAGAATATAAAAAAAGAGTTTAGAGTTTTATATATAAAGGCTAATATTTACATATAAAATAAATTTACCCATTTATAACTACATAATTTGTATTTTAAAATATACAAATGTATATTAAACATCTATATATATGACTAATATGTGTTTACTAGGTTATAAAAGATAAGCAAGTTATAATGCAAAATACTTTTTGTAAGAAAGAGGATGACTTAATTCACAATATCAATTCTTTTTATTCTCTAACAAAATGCCTATGTTTGCCTTAGAACTCATTAGACTGATAATACATCCAGTGAAATATAATTTAACCTTTAATTAAAAGATCACTTACAGGATTTAACATTTTAATGTGATAGCTAAAATGAATTAATTTCAAGTGAAAGAACTATATGTACTTCAGTGTAAAATAAATTATAATTACATAATTATACCAAATATCATATATAAATTAAAATTATATGTTATTTCAATTATAACCTGAAGCTATTATCTTGATATATGACATGATTACAATTAAAGTTAAGTAGTTACTATAATATGTCTTGATGAAGATATTAACAGCATATTAAAAATCCCAGCCAATGTTATTAGTACTTTAAATATAATAGAATGTAGTAGGTACTAAAATAGAGCTCTTTTAAGAAGAATTAACTAGTTTATATGGTTCTTAATGATTTTTTAAAATAACTTTATTTACCATGTTTTCATATGTTGGACTGGAACACTATTCTTAGGACAGCCTAATGTCACATATTATTTAATTTCTTTTAAAATGCTTGGTTATAACACATCACGTCATTTAAAAAATGTACATAAAGTAATTCCATTTCCAAAGCACTTTCACAGAGCAAATTTTACCAAATATAAAATAAGTGCTTTCTTTGTAAAATATTTACCAGTACTGACCAAAATACTGATCAATAATTTTGTTTAAAATTTAATTGAGGAGTTCATTTTCTGAGTTGACAAATTGCAAGGGAAATAAACTGGAATACTAAACAGAGAAATGCTCAAAATAATGTACAAATATATATACTGGAAGTAATTTTATGTTACTGAAACCTGAGAAAATTACAATAAAATATGTAAACATACAAATATATAAAATAGGCTAAAATACCTAGATTCTTTAAATTATAAATTAATAAGCTAGAAAGTCCTCACTAAATTTGAGAGAAAAAATGAGGAAATTTGGTGGCAGTTTTCAATTTCGCCACTTTGAATTATATGTATATACATATAAAATCATATATATGCTTGTTAGGGAAAAAATAAAGTACTTCTTTTAATAAGATACTAAAATGTGAAGAAATTACCTTGCTTCAAAATAATTTTTATATTTACAAAATACATAGCTCTATAATTAACATTGATAAAACAGAATTATCATACTTCAGACTTTATTTAGAAACAAATACCATCATAATTTCCAAAATGAGTTCTCTATGTGATATACTCATTTTTAAATTAATAGATTAAATGTTAGGCCTCCTTTGAAAAGATAATTTAATTAAATTACATACAAAGTTAGTTTTCTTAAAAATATTAGTATTTAATATGTATATGGGTATATGTGCATGCATTTTGCATGTATGGTCTTTTCCCCCACTTTTCTTAACTATCCATAACAGATAAGTAGATGAGATTTCTTAGTACTTATACTTACTAAATATACTTACTAAAAATACTAAATGTATTTTTTTCAGTTATCAAAGGAATATTGTATATACATTTATACAAATTATAAAATTGATGAGTGAACTGAATAATAACAGTATTAAAGTCAAAGCAAGTTGTTCACTATTGGAACTTAATATTGGCTTACCTAGAAAAAATACTTCACTGATTTTTTTTTACAGAGGAGGAGTATTTCTTCTATAAGCTCTGTGTAATAGGCAGACTAAAAACTACTCGTAAAAGTGACTGACCTGACTTTTGCTTCTGGATAAAATGGAGTAACAGGTACCAGACTTACCCTCTAACCCAAAATGAATGATAAAGTAAATAAAATATGTGAAAAACTTTGGTGACACAAAAGAATGATCCTTGAGAGAAGTGAAACAAATGAGTTGAGTCTTAGAATTACTCAGTTTCCTGAGTGGAAAGAGTCTCTAGTCTATAACACAGTGAAGACAAATCCCAGTGGTTTACGGCAACCTCTCTGATTTGAGTAGATTGAGAGTCTAAGAAGACTAGCATTCAAATGGCACAGTAATTCAATGGAGAGAGTGCCAGAGACACACACCCAAAAAGAGAGAGAGAGAGAGAGAGAGGATGAGAGAGAGAGGTCTGTAGACCTGCAGAGGATTCTCCTTGTCTTCAGCTGAGTACTGATTAGTTCATGCATGTTCATACGACTCAAGGTTGGTGAAAGGACCACCCGAAAGAAGCAAAGTGAAGAGTGCCAGAGGCCACACAGTCCTAGGAATAGTTTATTTCCCCAATGGTATGAATAAAAAACTTGTTATTCATAGGGGATCTAAAAATCACAATTAATTCTTGGGGTAGAATAATGAGAAATGTATTTCCTCAGGAGTGAGGAAAATGAGCCTTAGAATAAGACTGCTGCTTTGTTTCTGCAGAACTATATTAAATGCTCAAGAATATTTTTAGGCATATAAAAATATCCATAATCATACAAGGTACACCTTATAATAACTGGCACCCAATTAAAAATTTTACAAAGAAGTAGGAAATTATACAGAATGAGAAGAAAAAAATCAACCAAAATAAACAGACTCAGAATTTACACAGATGGTATGTCTAAATAGTTATTGTGTTATACAGTGTTAAAAGGTAAAGATTGAACATGTTAAGTAGAGACCTGAGAGTATAAAAAGATCCATCTTGAACTTTTAGAAATGAAAAATACAATGTATCTGATTTAAAATATTCTATATATAATTAACAGTAGATTATGAAATGCAGAGAAAGATTATTGAAATTGAAAGCATAAAAATAAAAACTACTGGAGAGAAAACAGAGGAAAAAGAAATGAAGACAGTGAAATGTGGGGTAACTCAAGCAGCCTAATATACATGCAGTTAGAGTTTCCAAAGCAGAGGAAATAGAGGGGAATACAGAAAAAAAATACATGGATATATAATTGCCAGGAATTTTCCAAATTTGATAAAATCCAAAACCCACAGATCCAAAAAGCTCAATCAGGCCCGAGTACAAAAAAAAAAAAAAAAAAAGAAGAAGAAAAAATGTGAAGACTATACCAGGAGGCAAGAATATACAGTGGAGAAAAGACAGCCTCTTCAATAAGTGGTCCTGGGGCTTCCCTGGTGGCGCAGTAGTTGAGAGTCTGCCTGCCGATGCAGGGGACACGGGTTCGTGCCCTGGTCCAGGAAGATCCCACATGCCGCGGAGCGGCTAGGCCCGTGAGCCATGGCCGCTGACCTGCGCGTCCGGAGCCTGTGCTCCACAATGGGAGAGGCCACAACAGTGAGAGTCCCGCGTACCGCAAAAAAAAAAAAAAAAAAAGAATATGGTTTCCTGTTAAAATCAATATAATAAGCCTATTTTTATAACTTTTAGTATAATAAACATCATCCCTACAATATCACAAATGCCACTTTGGGTAAAAAATAATTATTTTGTGTCATCAAAGAGGTGATACTCAATGAAACTGTTAAACATAAAACAAAGTGACTACTAGGACCAATTTTATCATGCATTGGGCACCTTGGATGTTCAATAAGTCATTAACAAGAGTAATGACTTTAATAAAAACATAATTTTCCATATTCACTCAGTGAATCAGATTAATATTGTATTTTGTGATTTTATGACATATAGTACTTAATCTACCTCAAGTTGCTCATTCTGCTTATATTAAATGCATCATATTGATGTTGGTGAGAAAGTTGACCGGAGACTTTTCAAGAAATAAACTCAAAACACAGAAACACATGCACTACACACTGGTAGGTACTGCAAACCTCTAAAACTCTAGAATACTATTCATAATGAAATATATTATGTTAATATAAAATGCCAGGAGAAACAGTTTAATTAAAGCAATGTCACAGACAGTAATGCAGGTACCCAAAATTATTCTTGTCATATAAATTGAAATAATTTACTTCGTTCTTTTGAGATAAGTACATCTGATCATCTGAAAATAATCTCAAAAAACAAAGAGAATGAATTTGGATATTCCACAGAAACGTATGGTTATGAATGTATTGACTATTTCCCAGTTCTGTCTCTAAAGGAACATTATTTTATCTCTGTATTAATGAGACAGTATGTTGAAGCATTTATAAGCTTTAGATAATTATAAGGTGAAAACAACAATACCACCAGATTCTTTTTTTTTCTCTCTGTCTTTAAATAGCACATTTAGACAACAAAGAGAAGCAAGAGCTATTTGAACAAAAAGGAAGAGGGAAAATAAAACTCTCACTCTTCGCAAATGATATGATAGGGTATGCTGTCTTCAAAAGCACTTGCTGTCTGAGTCTCAGGTACTCCCATTTATATAGTCAGGGCTGACTGGCATCCATGGGACAGTCTTTTCCTCTTCACTTTTAGTTGAGGCCAATGCTTCTCAAACTGTCAATTTGGTTTATCTGAGAAAGTATTTCCCCTTCACTTTTGAAAGAAAATTTTGCTGGATACAGAATTCAAAGTTGATGTTTTTGCTTGTTTACTTTTAATTTTTGTTCAACATTTTAAATATTTCATTCAATTCTCATCTTGCTTACATGGTTTGTGAAAAGAAGCCTGATATAATTCTTAACCTTGCTCCACTATAAGTAAGCCCCCCCCACATAAATACTTGGCTTCTTTTAAGATTTTCTCTCTATGGTTTTTTTGCAATTTGAGTATGATAGCTCTAGGTGTAGACTTTTTGGTTATTTATTCTGTTTGGTGTCCCTTGTAGCTATAGTCCACTGTTATTAAACAGGACCCCTGTTGATGTGGTGATAAAGTGTGGGGGGAGAGGAAGCATTCAATAATCCTCTGATTACATCTCAGTCTTAGTGATTCTGTCTGTGGCTGTGACCTTCACAAGTGCTTCTGAGCTTTTTTTTTTTTCCTTACTCTTCTTGGATGAGACACGAAGGATAGATTGAGACGGGTTATGTAATTTTCTACTCCCAAATCCAATAAGGCCCATGATGTCTTTTTGGAATCTTGCTGAGTAGGACTTTGTTGTGGAGAATTCTCTGAGATTACTTAAAGATGATTATTTTTCTTCTGGGAATATTTCAAAACGGCATTTTTTCCCCTGGACATAATTCAAAATTGTTACTGTTTCCATTCCCCCGGCCAAAGAGAGAATTTTTCTCTAATCTTGATTGTGAGAAGCTGGTGGAGCTCCTGGAGATAAAACCCATGAAAGTATGGTGGCCTCCCTTAGAATAGGCATCCAGGGGTTATTAACTCTCAAGTCTGTCCACACTTATCCTCCAGCAATTTAGCCAAGATACCATTTAATTGTTCCTTCCAGTTACTGGCTGCAGTGTATTCTACTTCAGGTAAGCTGATTTGTCTTCTCTGTATTTGCCTGCCTCTCCAGTTTTAGGGTAGTGGTTGGTTCTGTGACTTCAATTTACTGATGGATCGAAGAAAAGTTGTTGAGTTTCAGTTTGTTCAGTTTATCTCTTGTTATAAGGAACTGATGTTTTTAACCTTTATTATTTATATTCAGTCAATTCCTCCATGATGGATATATCACTTTGGCAGAAGCTTAAGAGGGATAATTTTTTTGTTTGTTTTTTCTTTTTTGCGGTACGCAGGCCTCTCACTGCTGTGGCCTCTCCCGTTGCGGAGCACAGGCTCCGGACGCGCAGGCTCAGCGGCCATGGCTCACGGGCCCAGCCGCTCTGCGGCATGTAGGATCTTCCCGGACCGGGGCACGAACCCGTGTCCCCTGCATCGGCAGGCGGACTCTCAACCACTGCGCCACCAGGGAAGCCCCAGAGGGATTTTATTGCTTTTATTTCTGAATTATTAGTTATATGATGAAAACAAATTCCTTCTTTTGAATGTGCATTGTTTTTCACTGGAAATCACCTAACGATGAAGTCAGAAACTAATTTGATATGTAAAGAGAAGCTTTGTTTTTACTTGAAATGACTATTAGAAATAATCAGTCAATAACTACAAAGTATATTTTCTTATATGTAGAATGTAAAACAAACAAATATAACAAAACAGAAAGAGACTCAAATACACAGAACAAACTAGTGGTTGCCAAAAGGGAGAGGGGTGGAGGGAGGGGTGAAATAGATGAAGGGAATTAAGAGTACAAACTAGTAGTTACAAAATAAAATAGTCACGGGGATGTAATGTACAGCACAGGAAACACAGTCAAGCTTTTATAACTTTGTATGATGTGCAATGTATAAAAATATAAAATCACTATGCTGTACACCTGAAACTAATATAAGTTAACTGTAAGTAAATATGTCAACTATAAGTATATAATAAGTCGATTTAGCTTCACAAAATATCTAATATTCATAAAGTGTTTCTAATGTATCAGATAAATAATAATATTCTAATTAGCTATTAACTATTTATGAGTGCAAAGTGAGAGATATATTTTTATATTAAGGGAACCTAATAATCATCTTTTCCTAAATAATTAAAAAGAAAATCTGGTTTCATGATTATTATGTGAGTTCTCAACCTTACAACATATTTGACTGTTTTGTTTAAATTATTTTTATTATTACAACTGTAATTTTCCCATTAGCTCTTATTTATAAAAGTGCATTTTTTAAAAAATAAAGGGTTTGCCTATCATTTCACTATTGATTTCTGAGAACATTATTATTTTTCAACTGGTTGAGAAACTTTATGATCTAGGGTATAGTCATAATTAAAATATTAAAATTTTGTTGAAAATATTATTTATTTTTTGAGGGAGTACAAAGTTTCTTATGTATCAACTAGATGAAATTTTATCATTGGTTGTTCAAATCTTCTATAGATTTACACATTTCTACTGCTTGAAACTTAGGTTAGTTTGAAAGATGTTGTTATGACTAACAGAAATTTGTATTTGTCAGTTTGCTGTTTATATTTACAAAATCATATGGTCCAAATTGTTAAATTTTTATCATTAATTTCTTTAAAAACATTAATTGCTTATATTTATTCCTATTAATATTTTATCTTCAATTATATTTTGTCTGTAATTATAATAGTTTCTTTCTTTGGTTGAATGCTTTTCCGTACTATATTTGCTATATCCATGTGTCATTTTAACTATGTCCCTTTACAGTAGCATATCCATTCTGATTATCTTACTTACAATAAGTGTTTCTCAGTAGTTTTCATTGATCAAAATGTCCAATATGCTTAGATACACTTCTGCTATCTTACTTCAGGCTAATTATTTACCATGCTTCATCTCTACTTGTTTTCCATTTCTTTCTTGTGCTTGGTTAATTAAATTTTCTCTTGATGGTTTTCCTCTTGGGTGGTTTATAAAAATTACTATTGTATTTCTATTTGTTTAGGGTTATCGCTAAATTTTAACAATTGTGCTTTAATTTATATTACAAAAAATGTTGCAAAAACATTAAATGGGCAGTTTAAACATTTATTAAATTAAGGTAGTTTGGAAATTATACTTTTCAGAATTCAGGCTTGTTTACCACAAGAAGACTTACATAAATATTAGTCACTTATTTAAAAATATTAGGCATTTGTGAAATATTAGGCAGTTCAACTATACTGTTGGACCAAATTATTCATTCCTCCCTGTATTCTAGCCCTTGGTTGTATAACTGTGTGTCCTTTCATTAAATCGCTAGTATATTTTCCCATTTCTTGACTTGAGTTTGGTCATATGACGATTTGATCAATAGGATACAACAAAAATGATGGCATGCCAGTTATAAGCCAAGCCCTCAAGAGTACTTCCATATTTTCACTTGTGTTTCTTAAGCATCTATTATCACCATAAGAATAATATACATAGGCTAGCCAGTTGGTCTTCAGAGGAGGATGAAAGCCAAATGAACGTGAGCATGGCTTAGATCAGCTGATCTCTAGCCTATACGCTGAAACTCAAGCTATAGGATTATTTATTACTCTACGCTTCCAAGATTTTCTTCTCTCTTTTGACTAATAATTACTGTAGCTGACGTATTATATATGGTAGTTTATTGACGTTTTGGAGGTGGTCATGGAATCAGAATTTACTACTACAGACTCATTGTATGATTATGGTTAAGGTTAGGAACAACAGCAACATGGAAAAACAGCCAACCCTTCCCCAGAATTTCTGGTGAAAATTTCATTCCACAAGCTCCTGCCACTCAACTCTAAGACTATAGGACTAGAAACTACAGAATCAAACAGAGGTGCTCCAGAACAATCCAATGCCTTCTCTATTATGCTTAAAAACTTGTTTATATCTTTCTTCCAATTGCCTGTCACCTTTTTCTTCTTGGTAGAATTACTGGTCATTAGGTCACATCTTGAACTTGAGAAGCAAATCCATCTGTAAAATGTAGTTTTCAGAGTTCTACTTCTTTATTACACAAAGACAAGAAGAGTCATTATCAGAACTGAGAAAGCCACCTTAGAAAAAGTTTTGTTATCTTTGAACTTGAATTAAGAGGTCTATCTTAACGGTTCATGTTTATTTTTCTGAAAGTAAAACCCTTATAATCTGTTCTTTAATTGATTTGCCTTAAAGAATATGTGATTTCACTCAGTTAATTGTATAGTTGCTATCCATATCTGCATATTTAGTAATTATATGGTCATTGGGCTTCGTCACCTGCGGCCAGTTCTTCTTCCAAAGGCTAACATAGTGAAGTTTATTATCTAAGTACTCTCTTTTCCTGGCACTGATCCTGCCAACCAGCATAGCTATTATAAGAACAGCATTTTGATCCTACCCCCTATTGGTCTTGTATAGAAACTGAACTCATTCTTGGTTGATCATGTTTCCTTCTCAAATGAATCTGTAATGAGAATTTTGAAAGAAAAAAGTAGCTATCACTAGGTGAATGAATCTCTGAGACAGAAAATTCAGGGGTAATTAGTGAACCTGTTTTCCCTCATGTGGAGAAAACCATTCTGCTAAACCCAAGAATATAGTCAATATAGAGAGAGAAGAAGACAAAGGAGACAGGATCTTTATAGTCTTAGAGACATAGTTCTGATTGATGTTGAGGACTACTGATTTCCTGGTCATGAAAGAGGCACTCAGTGTATTTATCAGAATGTGTCCACTCTGTATACGCCAAGTCAGGAAGTTTCCATCACATTCAATCAAAGTGATCTAACCAACTCATCAGCAAAGAAGTGTTGACTAATCTTGTTACTCTCAGCTCTGTTAGTTCAACTTAAACAGGTACTAAAATATTAGTCTCAACTCATTTTAGGTTCACAGAAAATTTATTTTGTGTGGCTAAGTAAAAAACTATAAAGATAATTATTTATTACAAATAAATTATGATTATTCTGCTCAATGTAATGAGATACCTCCAAAAATATAATGGATATATTTTAACACACACACAAAATTACCTTGAAATATTTATTAGGTAAAAATGATAAAGACTATTCTATAATAGCCACCACTTAGAGAAAATATCTTAAAGGTTTATCTTAAAGAAAATGATACATAAATAATGATAAAATACTGAGCTGAATACATTTACATCTTATATTTTGATCATATTATAGTACAACAAGCTTGAGTGTACACATACTACCAGGAAAAAAAGTTCTAGTTAATAGAAAGAAAATGTACACTTTAATTCTTAATATGGTTATATTTATTTATATGCTCAATAAATATCCATGGAAAGAAAAATCAGTATGGAGCTACCATAATTTAAGTCAATATTATTTGCCTAGATTCATCCTATTTCAATTAATTTTCAAAAGAACATTACAAGGTAGGCATTATCATGTTCCACAATTTACGGAAAAGGGAATTTATGCTTAGAGGGTTTTGTATAAAGTTATCCCTGTACCTATGCAAACTTAACTAATAAATCATTATCAGTTACTTTAGAAATTATTGAGTATTAATCAGCTGTCTTATGAGAATACGGATTTTTTTAACAAAATAAAAAGTAAAATATTGAGTTTATCTCATGGGAAAGAAGAATACCACTTACATGTTCAGCAGTGTATCTGAGTAACCACACTGCCAGGGCAGTTGTCTAAGTAGCACTCAGAACATATGCTGAAATGCTCAACTGAGAGGGATGCCCTTCCTCGTAAGGAAAAACCGTGGACTACATGAATGTACAATTACACCTAACTATGACCCAGAGTACCAATGATAGTAAAAGATGCATAACAAATTGGAATAATTAGCTCTCATATAGTAAGTAGAAAAAATAAAAAGCAAAAATCCCCCCCAATATTGTGTTAGGAAATAATATTTGAGGAAGCACTCAGAAAACTTTTTGTATTCAGTGTTACCCATTACAGATTCCATGGATATCTGACAATTTATTTTGCCTCTTAACTGAAAATCAAGGATATTTTCAAGTGTTCTGGATAATTTTAGTGACTGAATAAGCAGCTATTATATAAGAATGCTTTAGAAAGCACTATTCTAGCAGGGAGCTCAAAAGCTCAATAAATATGAAATCACTACAGGGTCTCCAGCATATGTGTATATAATAGGGCATGAAGAAAATAAGTATTTCAAAGCCTGTCAATAGAATTATGAACTGAAGAATCTAGTATTGTTTACTCATCCATGCGTAAACTATTGATTTCTGCTTTTGAAAAGTAAAATAATAAGAACATAAACTATTATTAATTTCAGCAAATTGGAAAGTAGCATCATTAGGGTTGGTGTCTTTAGACCATCTTTAACGACTTTGACTGAAATCAAATCCTGCTCTTCAATGCTTCATATAATTGCACAACTATAGGAACCCATCAAGGATCAGACAGTAAGAACAGTACATTGCAATGAATCTACTCTTTTCTGCATTTAAGATGGTCTCCAATGGAAAAATAATGTGAATCCTAGAAAACACAAAGACTAATTGTTGGTGTCCAATAAGTAAATCATAGAATGTCATTAATATGTGTTTCTCTCAAGTTAAACATACTTTAAATACATAATATATCACAAGAGTGTTTATACAAGAGTATGTCGATAAATACATTTACATATATTGGGATGCATGCCAAAATGTTTTACTGATGGGGCTGCATGAATAAAAACATTTGAATCTAAAACATTTTTGATCTAAAAATTAATGAAACCGAAGAGATAATCTGTGGAGACATTTATTTTCAGAGTCTCAAAGACAGAGAAGGAAAAGATAAGCAATTGAATTCCAGAGCCAAGACACATTTTGTGCCAGTCATTCAGGCCTGGGGAAGGCCATTCCTCCTACAAAGTTAAGGTAAACTGAGATCCACTCCACCCATGTGCTACGTGTGTCTTAGTGTAGGTACTATATGCAGATCATAAAAGAAATAAATAATGATTCACTATCAGTGTAATTAAAATTTACTTGTAACCTCTGAACAATATAAAGAGAGAAGAATATTGTTAGGTCATGTGTTGGCTGGTGATGTTAACACAAATACTTAAGAGGAACACCTAGCTCCTGATTTCTAGTAACAGAACTAAGTGGAAATTTCATGCATATGAACCTCAGTTCACCCCATATAAAATGTTTAGAAGACTTGCTCCTATAAAATTCACATGCTATTATGAAGATAAATTAAGAAAGTTAATATTACTTAATAAAACACAAATATACTATCAAGCATGAGATTTAATAATTGTCATCATGAAAATATGACAAAAACAAAGTCTGTCTCATTTAATTCTAGAATTGCTAGGTCCCTCAGGAGACTACATATCCCTTACAGGGATCTAGAAATAAGGATATGTCAGGCCATAAAATAAATCCCATCTACCACTGTAAATTTTACTCTTATATTTTGATCAATAATGATGACTAGTGTTGATAATTATGATGGTGATGGTGATGATGATGATAAAGATGATAGTAACATTCATGAGACACCTGTAGTCTGTAATATAATAGGTAATGCCTACTCACATGTAAAGTTATATATTATTATCTCCGTTTTATAAGTAATTATCATAAGTATAAGTGAGACTAGGTGATTTACTGAAAGTCACCCAATGGTAGGATGCAGATCCACTTTAGTCTTTCTCCACAATTTATGCCTGTTATATTACATCATGTATAGACTCAGTTAAGTATGTATTAAATTTATACACATAATCAGTCAGAATAAGCATTACTGACCATAAAGAACATATTAGTTGAAAGATTCATATTATAGGATAGCATGATGTATACAGAACATTTTTATTTCTTTAATTGAAAAAAGTCATTTTTTTAAGAAAAATTAGATTAAAATGTAAACAGAAGTGTGTGTCTGTATAGAGACCTGCTTACATTTATATGTGCCTATTTACTTGCACCATACTGCCTATGGGATTATGTACCAAGAATACTGTACATACATTTTGACAATATGTGTTCTCTTGGGCACAAGGTGTTGTGGAAAGACAAATATGCTCATTCAGACCAATTTATTAGTTGTATAATATTGGAAAAGTTACTTAAAGCTCTGAGCAATGATTTGTTCATATATAAGTTAAGGAAAATATCACCTACATCACAGAATGCAATTAGCTTTTGTATGTGAATAAGAGAATCTGGTACAATGCCTAGTACACACGTGCGACATATTTTTCTATCTTTATTTGTTCTATGGTATTAAGTTATGCACTCTTAAGAAATGAAGTTCTATGCTACATTTTCTATAAAACTGATATCCCTTAAATCACTATTATTCTAAAATTTTAAAAAATAAAATCTGAATCAGAAACTATCTTAAAATGATTATACATTTAAAAATAAGACGATAAACATAGTGCATGCTTCCCTTGAATGCATCACTGTCAATATCCATTTTGGCTCACACTGCAGGCCAAGTGCAATGTACAATTAAACAATGAAGGGAAATTATTCTCACTGTATCACAGAGATAATTGTTTAGAGGATGTGTATATGTCTGTGTGTGTGTTTGTTAATGTAGCTAAAATTTTAAATGAAATTTGAAGGTTTTATAAAATGCTTTTTGAACTGAATTTTCAAAGGGAATTCTATTCCTATGGGATCCTGCTCACAGGATCATATTATATATTTAGTTTTAGTACTAACATACTAAATGTCCACATAAATATAAATGTCCATATTTGTAACTTCAGAATTATACTGAAACTGAAGGCAGTGCAAGGCAATAAAACTATTCAAAAACAATTATAAGTTTTTGCTTTCATAGTGTGTTTTCAAAGTAGTGTTTTCATAAAAAATATCATACACCGCGACCAAGTGGGATTCATCCCAAGTTCACAAGGAGGTTTCAACATATGCAAATCAATCAATGTGATACACCACATAAACAAAAGGCAAAAACAACATGATCATCTCAATACATGTAGAAAAAGCATCTGACAAAATTCAACATCCATTACAATAAAAACTTACCAAAGTGGGTATAGAGGTAATATATTTCAGTATATTAAAAGCTATTTATGAAAAACCCACAGACAATATAATACTCAATGGTGAAAAGCTGAAAGCTTTCCTGATAAAATCTGGAACGAGACAAGGGTGCCCACTCTCAACTCTTCTATTCAACACAGTATTGGAAGTCCTAGCCACAGCAATCAGACAAGAAAAAGAAATAAAATGTATCCAAATGAGAAGGGAAGAGGTAAAATTGTCATTATATGCAGATGATATGATACTATATATAGGATACCCTAAAGACTCCACACAAAAACTACCAGAACTGAAAATGAATACAGCAAGGTATCAGGATGCAAGATTAACATGCAGAAATTGGTTGCATTTCTTTACACCAACAATAAAATATCAGAAAGGAAATGTAAAAAACCAAACAAAACAAAACAATATCTTTTAAAAACTCACCCCCCCATAATAAAATACTTAGGAATAAACCTGACCAAGGAGATGAAAGACTTATATGCTGAGAACTATAAAATATTAATAAAGAAAAGTGAAGATGACTCAAAGAAATGGAAAGATATCCCATGCTCTCGGATTGAAAGAATTAATATTGTTAAAATAGACATAATACCCAAAGCAATCTGCAGATTTAATGTGCTGCCTATCAAGTTACTCATGACATTTTTCACAGAACTAGAACAAATAATCCTAAAATTCGTATGGAACCAGAAAAGACCCAGAACTTCCAAAGCAATCCTGAAGAAAAAGAACAAAGCAGGAGGTATAACCCTCCCAGACTTCAGACAATACTACAAAGCTACAGTAATTGAAACAGTGTGGTATTGGCACAAAGAAAGGTATATGGATCAATGGAACAGAATAGAGAGACCAGAAATAAGTCCACACACCTACGATCAATTAATCTTTGAAAGAGGAGGCAAGCATACAATGGGAAAAAGATAGTCTCTTCAGCAAGTTGTGCTGGGAAAGTTGGACAGCTGCATGTAAATCAATGAAGTTAGAACACACCCTCTCACCATACACAAAAATAAACTCGGAATGACTTAAGGACCTAAACATAAGACATGAAACCATAAAACTCTGAGAAGAGATCATAGGCAAAACATTCTCTGACATAAAGCATACTGATGTTTTCTTAGGTCAGTCTCCCAAGGCAATAGAAATAAAAGCAAAAATAAACAAATGGGACCTAATCAAACTTACTAGGTTTGGTACAGCAAAGGAAACCATAAACAAAATGAAAAGACAACCTACAAAATGGGAGAAAATATTTGCAAACCATGCAACTGACAAGGGCTTAATTTCCAAAATATACCAACAGTTCACAAAACTCAATATCAAAAAAAATAAACAACCCAACTGAAAAATGGGCAGAAGACCTAAATAGACATTTCTCCAAAGGATGCATACAGATTGCCAACAGGCACATGAAAAGATGCTCAATGGTGCTAATTATTAGAGAAATGCAAATAAAAACTACAACGAGGTACCACCTCACACCAGTCTGAATGACTATCAATAAAATTTCTACAAATAACAAATAACCTGGGTTATTTGTTGTGGAGAAAAGGGAACCCTCCTACACTGTCGGTGGGAATGCAATTTGGTGCAGCCACTGTGGAAAACAGTATGGAGTTTCCTCAGAAAACTAAAAGTAGAATTACCATATGATCCAGCAATCCCACTCCTGGGCATATATTCAGACAAAACTATAATTCAAAAAGATATGTGCACCTTTGTGTTCATAGCAGCACTATTTACAACAGCCAAGACATGGAAGCAACGTAAATGTCCATCGACAGATGAATGGATAAAGAAGATGCGGTACATACATACAATGAAATACAACTCAGGCATAAAAAAGAATGAAATAATGCCATTTTCAGGAACATGAATACAACTAGAGACTATCATACTAAGTGAAGTAAGTCAGAAAGAGAAAGACAAATACCATATGATATTACTTAAATTTGGAATCTAAAATATGACACAAATAAACCTATCCGTGAAACAGAAACAGAATCATGGACATAGAGAACAGACTGGTGGTTGCCAAGGGGGAGGGGATTGGGGAGGGATGAAGTGGGAGGCTGGGGTTAGCAGATGTAAGCTATTATATATAGAATGGATAAACAACAAGGTCCTACTGTATAGCACAGAGAACTATATTCAATATCTTATGATAAACCATAATAGGAAAGCATATTAAAAAAAGAATGTATATATATATATATACATATGTATGTGTGTATATATATATACACATGTATATGTATAACTGAATTACTTTGCTGTACAGCAGAAATTAACATTGTAGATCAACTCTACTTCAATAAAAACATTGATAAAGAAAGCTGTTTTTGTATATATGTGTGTATGTGTATATTTAAATATTTCCTACTCATTTAATGTATTAAATATATTAATTTAGGAATATTATTAAAATTATGAAAATATTTTAATAGAGCATTATCAGAAAAACTGATTATTTATGCATTATTATCTTAATGTTTTATAAAATTACAGTATATTAGCTGATATCCCTAAAATTTCATTGACTGTCACACTTGTTTTTCATACCTGAAAATCTTCAGTCTTTTGGTGATGAAACACTTGCATACAATGCAAGCTGGTTCAACAAATGTTTATGCCTATACATCAGTGTTGAGCATGAGAAATCTGGCTCAGTGAAGCAATTTATTGGCATATACTTATTCACACTTAGGCGTGATAACAGTTCCTGTTTTTTTTTTAAGAAGTGCATTCATTTTTAACATGATATGTGATCATTTTATTCTATTTCCTTAAACATATTGGTAGTAAAATCTTTTTAAAATTTTGTTTAGGGATTTTATATTTTGCATAAACGTCTTTTAGTTTCACTACAAACTGGCTGTGGAAGTCAACTTCAACAAGCAACTAATTTTGTAATAAATGTAACCTCAAATGTTTTCTATAGATTTTAATTATAGTTTAATATTTAAAATATACCTATAGTAATGTGTAGAAATGTATATATGATTATGTACAAATTGGTCAGTGAAGTTATTAAAGATAGGTTTTATCTATTTCTCTAATTGTTTTGTCAGTGGCCTAATAGCTTTACATAAATATTGTTAAGGCTACTGGCCTTGATGGTATTTACTCTGCCTTGTTTTAATTTATATAACTGATGTTATATATAAATAATGATAATCTTTATTTTCCTTATAGGTATTCGCAGGTGGAACTTAAAGAATGCTCAAGTAAAAGAAATACAAATCATATAGTCCTTAACATCTGTTTCTAAAGTGAACTTCCCCTGCTTTAACTCTTTTGTTATATATTTAAAATTTATTTGACAGAACATAGGTTATGCACTTGAAAATTAAGTCCCACGGCTAAAACTGGTGGAGGTCCACAATACCGTCTGAACTATAAATACTGAGAATAGAATTTGTTCAGCGAGCAAACTGATACTTTGTGATTAGGGCTATGTGGAAAGTTCTGTTTTATACCATAGAAAGATACATATTGAAAATAAAATTCTTGAAGAAACAGATCAATTATGCATCTTAAATTCCCAAACATATTTCCTAACACACAGTAAGTGCTCTGTTTGATGATTTACTGATTAAATGGGTACAAGATAATACATGGATATATATGAATGAAATTTGTAGATATAAGTATTGTTTTGAAAGATGTAGGTCTAATTTATTCATATATCTAATCATTCTGGCCATGGTTATCTTTCTCCCTACCAAGTTTTTGCTTTATGATCAAAGTACATATACACAAGTAAATTGGCATTTTTGATCCATATTATTTGTTCCTTTCACAAATGCTCCCAATTGTACTCCTCAGATTATCACATCAAGTTGCAAATAATGTGCTCGAATGAGCACAGTAACCTAGTTGGGTTTGTTACAATACAGACCTTTGTCAGTTTGGAACAGAGCCTTATTCTAATATTACTCCATGAATCAGCTTGACAGCATTTTACACCATTCTAAACTGAAAAGACTTTTCTTTGCCTCGCTAATTATATTACCATTCAAATCCCTTGTTAGGGCTCATTCATTCTAAAAGCCATTAGTACTACCTGAATTCACAACAATAAAGGATACAGGCAAATGATAATTATTATTAAATTTCATTATCCAAAAGAAGAGTATTTTCTTAAAGTAATGATAATATTAGTTCTCTAATTTTGAATTGGGCTTTGACGTGAACTATATTTCTTTTTAAATGACAGAAATATTCTTAAGCTATCATTCTAATATTAACATAATGTAATAAAATGACAATCTAATACATACGGTTGTGTTTCATTGATTTTATTAAACTTCCTTCTTTTTGATAATTTACTAATGTACATTTCCACTATAAACTATAGAGCTACTAATATAATTCCATCCTTTGTAGGTGGCTTGGGTATTGCTGTCACTCAGCACCTTTATTCAGATCACACAATGGCAAGAGCATTCTGCAAGTGCTGGCCAGCATATAGCGAAGGAAAACAGAGAGAATCTGTAATCAATGAGTGTCGTGCTGAAGAGGCCCTACATGAGCGCATCCTTATTGGATGGCATAAGGCACAGGTCAATCCCTGCTAAGTCAGCGATTAGAGATCATTTAGGTTGATAATCTATTTGTAAATTAATTATTGAATATGTGTTTGCTTACTCTTTGATTAATAAGAAGTATTTATTTTACTTATTATTTCATTAACATTTTGATTAAATGGTAGTGACTTTCAACATTTCAGTTTTTAAAATAATATTAACAAATTGAATCTATAGAAGCATTTCCTCCCAATTATTAATATATTTCCTGATAAGTAACAATATCATTAATGGCTAAGAGCTCTTTTCCTACAGAGTCATTAATAGGAGTCAAATGTTTGGTATAGTAAAGCTGTTTAGACCATGAAAGAGGTAAGTTTAACTGAGAAAACGGACATACTAACACCGGCAGAATGTATATTTGTGATAAGGAGCTCTATCTTATCAACTGTTATACAGTATTATGATGGTAAGTTCAAATGAGTAAATTTAACTCATATTTAAACTAATAGAATTTACATAGGAAATAGGAAAATAAAACCAAAATAATAAAATTTCTTGATATTTCATCTACCTAATGTTTGTATAAAATTAAGATTAAACATAAACAATATTTTTCAAGAATAAGTGAGTGAAACAGCCTAAATACATCAAAGGAAAACTATGAGGGTAATCCATTTTCAAAAATTTAATTTAAATAGGCAATAGATTGCTAAAATATATAAATAAATTGCAAGAATGTATTAGGGATGAAAAAAGTAAGTTTGTAGATAGAGGCATTATCATTATTAAGAAATAATACACAATACTAAAAAGAGTGTAAGAGACACGCAGGACACAGTGAAAAAGTACAAAAATTAAAGGGTTTATAGTTATATAGAGAAAAATTACAAGCTTTAACCCTTCAGATTTCATACTGCTGCCTATCCAAATCCCTGGAGATATTTATTCTTCTAAAAGTTAACATTAGGGCTTCCCTGGTGGCGCAGTGGTTGAGAGTCCGCCTGCCGATGCAGGGGACCGGGTTCGTGCCCCGGTCTGGGAAGATCCCACATGCCGCGGAGCGGCTGGGCCCGTGAGCCATGGCCACTGAGCCTGCGCGTCCGGAGCCTGTGCTCCGCAACGGGAGAGGCCACAACAGTGAGAGGCCCGCGTACCACAAAAAATAAAAAATAAAAAATAAGTTAACATTAACAGAGGCCAAGGGATAAATGATGACAGATATAATTCCACCATATCTACTGACATATATTGTTGTGTATTTATTCACACATATGTATGTAAATTATATTTCCATCAAGCAATAACCAAGGCCATCATTATGACAAATGTTACTTTTGTTCTTATAGTCACTTAGAATTTATATTCTGTGAATTCGTTTTATTTTTTTCTTCCTACTCTCAGGATGAAGATTTGATCACATTGAATTTTAGTTACTCTTAGGAATTAAAAATTACTATAATCATTTAAGTGAAAAAACAGGCCAGTAACCAGAATATCTAGTTTTGTATAATTATCAAATATGAATTTGAATATGATATGTTAATCTTATTCCTTCCCTTAGCTTGTAACTGTTATGAACAGGAAGACTATAGTTGGAATAGTGAGAATTCTGTTTCCTCTGTCTTCTCTGCCTCCTCCACTTTGAAACTTGTGTATTTTGATTCTGGAGGATGAGGCAGGGTAGGAAATATGCCTACTATCAAGGATCATTTTCCCCCAAGTTTGGTATATTTTTGACATTCTTTCTCCTTTAAAAGCTCTCTAACCTTTAGATTCTTGATATGAACTAATGTGTCTCGACTCTAACTGGTAACTTGAGATGACTTCTGTCCTCCTCAGCATTTCTTTGCCCACTGCCAGCTGCCTTATGTGGAAGTCTCACTGCTTCTCAAGATAGACAGGAGAGGAGAGAATAGGGTAGAGTAGGGTCAAAAGAAAATTTCTGTCATCTTTTCTTTTGCATGTGGCTCACAGAAAATACATCCCCTTAGACTGATAAACTTAGAGCTCAGTCCTGATCCAGTAAAAGCAGCTTTCCTTTGGACGAATGCATATTGAACACTGCCCACACAAGTGCTTATAGATTTACCTAATTTATTTTAGCAGGAGAATGTCATGTCCTTCTATGAATGAGATATATTTATGTAATTTTCACAACTGGTGGTTATTAGGTTATTTCTAGTTGTTTGTATTTCAACTACAAACAATGCTAAACTGAACTTCCTTAACATTTTGAAATAGTATGACACTTAGGAAAATATCCAGAAGCTTAACTGATGTAATCAATAGTTCAAAAATTCTGAATGAACCAAATTTTGATCATTTGTTTTCTAATAAATGGTAGTAATTTACACTTTTAGTAACAATATAAGAAAATCATGGCTATTTTGCATAGATATTCATAAGTACCATTTGCCTTTAGTTTTCCTTTTTGGTATTTTCTTGCCTTGAATTTTGGGTTTGTGTTCCCTGTGTTTGCTTTGTAAAAACAACTTTAGATTTACTTTCCTTTATGAACTATACTATTTTAAACAGTATCAGGGGAGGAGATCAAGATGGCAGAGTAGAAGGATGTGGAGCTCACCTCCCCCCATAAACACATCGAAAATACATCTACAATTGTCACTGAAAACAACCTGGACACTGGCAGAAAGACTCATACAGCCAAGGCTGTAAGAAAGATCCACACAGATCTGGGTTGCAAGGGAAGAGAAGCAATCAGGTCATTACCTGCGCCCCTGGAAGGGGACACAGAAGAGGAACAGAATTACATGGGTTCACAGGTCATCCCTGGGGAGCAAGTGGCTTGTACCACATATTGGGCACCCCAGCCCCAGCGGCCAATTCTGTGAGGATGAGTCATTTAGCTGATTTGAAGACCAGTGAAACTGACAGTGAACTAAACTCAGCTAGTGAGGACTGTATACACGCTTCTTTACTCCTGAAACAAGGTAGAGGAAGCAGAATGAAACTGCCCTGAACTCTGGCCAGTTTCCCATGACCACCCCAGAGCATGCCCCAGCCTGAGCTGAGCCCCTCCAGCCACTCTTGCTCCGTGGTACAGCATCACACCAGAGAAAAGGTTGCCATGTCCAAGGAATTTATGCAGTTGTAGGGGGTGGAGCCAGCTCAGACCTGGCATAGCATCTGAATGGGATAAGGGCAGCCATTACTGGTGTCCATAAGTGTTACAGATAGGGAGTGGACTGGAGCTCTGACTGGCGCTGGGACCACCCTGACCCATACCAAGCACTCTTTCTGGTGCCTCTTGCTTCAGCACTGTTACCCTCTGGGGCAAAGGTGCCGATGCTCGACGGGGGTAAGAGGGCACACTTAGAGGGAACAGAACCAGCTCAGAACCTGACCCTAAGGACTGCTGCTCCAGCAAGTTGGGACCCGAACCTGCCCCGATAGGGTGGTGTTCGTCACTGAGCAGAGAAGACCAGCTCACACCTGGCTCTAATTCTAATCCCTCTATCTCCAGCTCCACCTCCTACCAAGGTGATAGTACCAACACACCCTGGAGAGAAGACGTGACTGTGCTCACTTCAGTTGCACCACTCCTACCCACCACTGGGCAAACACACACTATACAGGGACACACTCACACAAGGACCCTTCTTCAAGACAGGGATCAGTAAAGGTTTCACATAATTTCATAGAGAAAAAGAAAGGTAAGCAAATTGAGAAGACAGAGGCATTTGTTTCAAATGAAAGAACAACAACAAATCATGAAAAAACAACTAATGAAACAAATAATTTACCAGAGAAAGTGTTCATAGCATTAGTAATAAGAATGCTAACTGAATTAATAAGGTAAAAAATAGATGAGTACAGAATTTTAACAAGAAACTAGAAAATATAAAAGAGAACTAGTCAGAACTGAAGAATACAATGACTGAAATGAAAAAGATGAGAAGGAATTAACAGCAGGCTAGGTGATTGAGAAAAATATGTAAGTTCTCTGGAAGACAGGATAATGGAAATCACTCAATCAGAAGAGCAAAAAGAAAAACAAATTTTAAAAATTAGAACAGTTTAAGGGACCTCTGGGACAATACCAAACATATCAGCATTCAAATCATAGGGATCTCAGAAGAAAAAGAGAGAAAGGGATAAAAAATGTATTTGATGAAATTAAGGCTGACAACATCCTGAACCTGGAAAAGTAAACAGATATTCAGATACAGGAAACACGGAGGTCCCCAAACAAGATGAAGCCAATGAGACCAATACATACAATTAAATGGCAAATATTAAGGATAAAGAGAGAATTCTAAAGGCAACAAAAGGAAAACAGTGTAACATACAAGGGAATCTCCATAAGGCTATCACCTGTTTTTTCTGCAGGAAATTTGCAGTCCAGAAGGGAGTGGTATGAGGTATTTAAAGTGCTAAAAGGGAAATGCCTACAACCTAGGATATTCTACCCATCAAGATTTTCATTCAGAATTAAAGAAGAGATAATAAAAGATTTCTCAGACAAGCAAAAACTAAGAGTTCATCAACACTAAACTGACCCTAAAATAAATGTTACAGGATCTTCTCTAAGTGGAAAATAAAAGGTTACAACAAGTAAGAATATATAGGAAAGGAAAACTCCAATCAGGAAAGGCAAATATACAGTAAAGGCCATGGATCAACCACTTAAATAAGCTAATATAAATGTTAAAAGTAAAAAAAAGAAGTCCTATTGACTATAACTAAACAGTTAAGGGATAAACATGAAGATGTAAAATATGACATAAAAAAATGCAAACTGTGGAGGAGGGGAGTAAAAAATGTGTATCTTTTAGAATGTGCTTGAGCTTAAGTGACTACCAGTTTAAAACTAGTAGATATAGATATAGGTCAACATATATGAGCCCCATAGTAACCACAAATCAAAGACATACAATAGATACACAAAAATGAGAGAGAAAGGAAGACAAGCATACCTCTAATAACCATCATCAAACCACAAGGGAAGAAACAAAAGGAAGAACAAAGAAGTACAAAATCAACGAAAACAAGTAACAAAATGGCAGTAAGTACATACCTATCAATAATTAGTTTAAATGTCAATAGACTAAACGCTCCAATCAAAAGACACAGGGTAGCTGATTGGATGAGGGAAAAAAAAACAAGACTCATTTATATATATGCTGCTTACAAGAGACTCACTTAAGAGCTAAAGACACACACAGGCTGAAAGTGAGGGATGGAAAAAGGTACTTCATGAAAGTGGAAACAAGAAAGTTGGGGTAGCAATGCTCATATCAGACAATAATTCAATAAGGAAACAGTAGTCTTAAATAACACATAAGACCAGTTTGACCTAATAGATATCTACAGGACATTTCATCCAAAAGAGTAGAATATACATTCTTTCAAGTGCACATGGAATGTTCTCTAGGATAGATCACATGCTAGGCCACAAATTAAGTCTCAACAAATTTAAGAGGATAGAAATTTTCTCAAGCATTTTTTTCCAACCACAATGGTATGAAACTATAAATCAATTACAGAAAGAAAAGTAGGAAAAACAAATATGTGGAGACTAAATAACATGCTACTACAAAACTAATGGGTCAATGAAGAAATCAAAGAGGAAATCAGAAAATACTTTAAGACAAATGAAAAAAAAAATACACAACTTTCTAAAATATATGGGACAGAGCAAAAGCAGCTCTAAAACGGAAGCTTATAGTGATACAGGCCTACCTCAACAAAGAAGAAAAATTTGAAATAAACACCCCAACCTACCATGTAAAGGAATTAGGAAAAGAATAAAGAAACCCCAAAGTCAGCAAAAAAGAATAAAATAATAAAGATCAGAGGAAATAAATAAAATAGAGATCAAAAAAGCAATAGAAAAGATCAGTGAAACCAAGAGCTGTTTTGTTTTTTTTTTTATGAAAAGATGTAAAAATTTGTCAAGCCTTTAGCCAGTCCCGTCAAGAAAAAAGAGGACCCAAATAACAAAGTAAGAAATGAAAGAGGAGAAATAACAACCGGCATCACAGAGATACAAAAAATTATAAGAGTGTTACAAACAGTTATATACCAATGAATTGGATAACCTAGAAGAAATGGATAAATTCCTAGAGATAGACAATCCTCCAAGATTAAATCAGGATAAAGTAGACAATCTGAACTTAACCAAGGAGGTGAAAGACCTATACTCTAAGAACTAGAAGACACTGAAAATAAATGGAAAGATAACCCGTGCTCTTATATTGGAATAATTGATATTGTGAAAAGGTCCATACTACCCAAAGCAATCTACAGATTTAACACAGTTCCTATCAAAATACCCAGGACATTTTTCACAGAACTAGAACAAATAATACTAAATTTCCTATAGAACCACAAAAGACCTGGAATAGCCAAAGCAATCTTGAGAAAAAAAGAACAAAGGTGCAAGTATGACATGCCCTGACTTCAGACTATACTATAAAGCTATGGTAATTAAATCAGTATGGCACTGGCACAAAAACAGACACATAGACCAATGGTAACCAATAAAGAGCCTGTGAATAAACCATGCACTTAGAGTCAAATCATCTATGACAAAGGAGACAAGAATATACAATGGAGAAAATACAGTCTCTTCAATAACTGGTGCTGAGAAAACTGGACAGCTCCATGTAAAAGAATGAAATTAGAATATTTTCTCATACTATATACAAAAATATATTTAAAGTAGATTAAAGACCTAATAAATATAAGACCTGAAACCCTAAAACTCCTAGAAGAGGACACAGGCAAAACACTTTTTTGACAAAAATCATAGCAATATTTTTTTGATCTGTCTCCTAAGGTGAAAGAAATGAGAATAGAAGTAAGTAAATGGGACCTAATTAAAATTAAAATATTTGCACAGCAAAGGAATCCATTAACATAACAAAAAGACAACCTAATGAATGGGAGAAAATATTTGCACATGATATGGCCAATAAGGGGCTTATATCCAAAATATATAAACAGCTCATACATTTCAATATCTAAAACAAACATAAAAAAGCTGATTAAAAAATGGGCAGATGGCCTGGATCGACATTTTTCCAAAGATATGCAGATGGCCAATAAGCACATGAAAAGATGTTCAATATCACTAATCATCAGAGAAATACAAATCAAAACCACAGTGAGATATTACCTCACATCTGTTAGAATGGCTATCATCAAAAAGTCTACAAAGAACAAATGTTGGCAAGGATGTAGAGAAAAGGGAACCATAGTATACTCTTGGTGGGAATGTGGATTGGTGCAGCCACTATGGAAAGCAGTATGGAGGTTCCTCAAAAAACTAAAAATAGCAGTAACTATGATCCAACAATTCCACTGCTGGGTTTATATCTGAAGAAAACAAAAGCACTAATTTGAAAAGATACATGCTCCCTAATTTTCATAGCAACATTATTTATAATAGTCAAGATATGGAAGCAATCTATGTGTCCATCAACAGATGAATGAATAAAGAACATGTGGTGTATATATATACAAAGGATTATTACTCAGCCATAAAAAAATGAAATTTTGCTATTTGCAACAACATGGATGGACCTGGAGGGTATTATGCTTAGCAAAATAATTCAGACAGAGGAAGAAAAATACTGTATGTTATCACTTATATGTAGCATCTAAACCATGAAAGAAATGAATGACTATAACAGAAACAGACTCACGGATACAGAGAACAAATTATTGGTTACCAGCAGTGAGAGGAAAGGGGGAAAAAAGGTAGAGATAGGGAATTAACAGGTACAAACTACTATGTATAAGATAAACAAGCTACAAGGATATATTGCACAGCACAGGGAATATAGCCAATATTTTGTAATAACATTAAATGGAGTATAATCTATAAAAAATTATTGATTAGTGTGTATGCCTGATACTAATATTGTAAATCAACTACATTTCAATAAAAATAAACAACATCAGAAATTGATATTCCTTAACTGAAAATAATTTACTTGTGAAACGGGGACTTAGGAACAATTTTATTTTGTTTTATGGAATCTCCTTAAATTTTTTCTAAGCTCTTTTTAATGTGATAGGACCACAGGAAATACAGTAAAAATTTAAAAATCCCTTTTCCATCTCTTGATCATTGCTCTCCATGATTATCACTTTATGATGATTACTTTTATTTAAATTCTGGAATTTTATTTCCACTTACCAAGACTTTAGCTCTAGAAATTATATGAGTAAAATTTGAAGTTATAACTATGCTTAGAAGTGCAATACTCTCTACCAACTTTATTTCTTGAGTGATTAAGTCTGCCCCTAGCAAAAAGCTAAACATAAAAATTGGAAGTATAAATTAAGGTATATATCTGTATAAGTATGCTAGAAGTCATCCAAACTTAAAGAGCATACTATAGTTATATTTTAGTCTATAAATTATACAAATACTTTGTTTTTTTATATATGCTACTGATAAATATTACATACTCTGAAGTCAGAGAAGAGAATTCTGTTTATAATTTTGTTTTGAATCTAATTTGTTATACAAAGAAATAATGTATGATTTTAGAATTGTTGGCATATTACTGTTTATTGGTGTTCTGCCTAAAATATATGAATATGAAAAAACACAAATATATTCTCATGTATCTATTCATAATTCCATGATCTTTAGAAATACTATAGTTTTAAATTACTATATATGATACAATTCTAGAGCTTCTTACCATAATTCAGAATTAAATTAAGTTCATCATTCATAGTTCAGATTATTAAAATAATCATATGCAAAGTAGTTATCATATTCCATTCTATATTATGGTTATTACATTTGTTTTCTCTTAAAGGCTTTGCACTGTTACAGTGAAAATATCATATATTGTTAATTTATATTTACATATATTCATAAATGCTATTCATAATTAACAATGTCCCCAAAATGTGCAGTAACTCAGTAAAGCTTGAATTATACAATATGCTACAATTGTAAGTCACTTTCATTCAAAATACTGCATTACTGCACAATCCCATGAAGTAGGTGAAAGAGATAAATCATTTTAGAGGGTAAAGAAATTGAGACTTTATCAGAGGAAGCTGACTTTCTAAAGTTATAAAGTTGGCTAAGCATACAATTTTGTTGAAACATGCACAATTATCAAGTTTTTGCAATAAATAACCCAGGAATGGGAGTGTTCTGGGGAATTCACTGAGAATGAGATATCTAGATGGAAGGTTTTCCCTGCTCCATGGGCACACTGGATGAATATATGGACAAACATACTTTTTCATGTATGAAGGTTTTAAAACAGAATGGCTAGTGGGAAGCAGCCGCACAGCACAGGGAGATCAGCTCGGTGCTTTGTGACCACCGAGAGGGGTGGGATAGGGAGGGTGGGAGGGAGGGAGATGCAAGAGGGAAGAGATATGGGAACGTATGTATATATATAACTGATTCACTTTGTTATAAAGCAGAAACTAACACACCACTGTAAAGCAATTATACTCCAATAAAGATGTAAAAAAAAAAAGTAACAATGGAAATTAAAAAAAAAAACAGAATGGCAAGTTTTTTTTAACAATCCTACCATTGAAAGATAGGCTTTATGTCCCTTCCCCTAGAATCTGGGCAGGTTTATGACTGTTTCAACTTATCGCATGCAACAAAAAGGACACTATTTTTGAAACTAGCTAATAAAAGGTAATGGATTTTCTACCTTGTTCTCGGATACCATTGCTCTCCAATCCCCAGGTTATTATGAAAGAAGTTGCACAACCTGAGATTCCATGCTGTGAAGATGCCAAAGAGGCATAATCGTTACATTAGAGAATTTCCAGCCAAGTGGATTTTGAATCACTGCAGCTGTCTTATGGTTGGGCCACAGAGGGTAGAGTCAACCCTCTTCTTCTCCCAAAATACTGGTTTGGATGTCGAGACTGCTGACACTACACACACACCATGAGTGCATTAAAATACTTATTATTGATATAATCAGGCTTCTAGGGACAACAGGGCAGGCACCCAGCAAAAGAAGGGGTGGGTGGCTCTGATTTTTCTTGTAGTTGGGGGTGGGGTCAAGGTGACAGCTCACACACACAGGCCAGGGCTTGAGGGAACTTCCTGCCAGTGCCAAAAGAGGGAGCATGTGTGGTGTCTTATGAACTTGTCCTGAGGTGAAGCAAAAATAAGGTGGAGATGTGGGGCTTGAAAGCTGGTAGTTAAACATCAAAACTGGAGTCAGACTCTATTATACAAGCCAAGGAAGCAAATACATGAGTGAGGGACCCTCCATTGGATTCTAATCTATAGCCATTTGAATCAGCAATTTGAGTCTTCCCAGAAATCATAAAGGAGAAACAAACCATCTTCTCTGTCCTCTACTTGAAATTCTGACTCACAAATTCCATGAACCTAAAAGAAATGGGTGTTATTTTGTGATCTAATATTGTAGTGGTTTGTTAGGAAGCCACAGATAAACTGAATATTACGGGATCAAGGACCCCAAAGTCCAAGAAGTTGACTTTTCCCAGACTCTCATGAACTACTAACCATTAGGCTTTGTTAGCTTGGTAACTGACCCCAGATTTTGTTTTTCCCACGCAAAGGCACTCATGTGCGTGCTTTTACATTTTACTAGGTATTAATAAAATTATTGCAGGGAATGAGTCACTTTAACCTAATTATATTCTCTACATGATAGGTTAAACAGTTAGTAATGAAAAAATAATGAATCATAACAAAAAGAATGAAGATGAAATATAATTTTATGTGATAGTTAATATTCAGAGCAATTATGGAAAACGTGCATTAGAAGTACTTTCAATTTTACTATTAATATCTGTAATTTAATAAATATGGTTAGAATCATAAACCTGATATTTAATTATTCTGTTTGTTATTTATTGTTATTAAATTGTCAATAACCATATTTCTACAAGTCTAGATATTTTGAGGAATGCAAGCAATTTTGTCAAATGCAAAGCATTGTAAATTCCATGGCATAGACTGCAACACATGTAATTCACATAAAAGCAAATAAATATTTATATTTAGCAAATTGTAAATATTATTCTAGCCTGACTGTTGTGAAATATAAACAGTGATATCCCACTATAACTCTGAAAACTTTCATTCTCTAAATATATACACTGAAGATAGAACCAGCAGAAAATAAAAACTGTGTTTAATTCATATGTACTTGATACATTAAGCACATTATTTCCCACTGATAAATCTCACGTCAGTCAGTAATATCTTTAATAAATTAAGAAAATCAACATAAGCAGATCATCAACTAGTTGTAAAAAAAAATGCATATGACCAATAATTAGTACTATTTAATTTCCCTAATGAAGTTAAACCTATTTGTTCCTCTGTTTTAATACCTTATATGGGATTTCTTTTAACAGCAGCTTTATAGGTTCCTAAAGTCAATTTTAAAGGTGTACTTTCCCAAGGCAAGCTATGAATCTAAACCATTGCTATATTAATAAAGAGAATGAAATCTTACCATTTGCAACAATACGAATGGAACTGGAGAGTATTATGTTTAGTGAAATAAGTTAGATAGAGAAAGACAAATACTGTATGTTTTCACTTATATATGGAATCTAAAATGTAAAACAAACAAACATAAGAAAACAGAAACAGACTCACAGATACATAGAATAAACTAGTGATTACCAGAGGAGAGATGGGTGGGAGGAGGGGCAAAATAGGTAAAGGGAATTAAGAGGTATAAACTACTAGGCATAAAATAAGTTACAAGGATATAATGTACAGCAAAGGAAACACTGCCAGTATTTTAGAATAACTTTATGTGGAGTATAATCTATAAAAATGTCAAATCACTATGTTGTACACCTGAAACTAATCTAATAATATTTAAGTAAAAAATAAATATATAATAAATAAATTTTAATAAAAATATTTTCAATATATGAATAAGTATTTTCATGTTTATTTTAATTTGCCAAATTTAGGTGGATGTTGGGTTATCAAAATTATTCACTTAATATTCTATTAAATACATTATGTATTAAAATAATCTGTTTTATTGCAGAGATTAGCTATAAGGTAAACTGAAAATATGAAAAGCAAATTGGCTTCTGTGTTTCATGATATTCAATATAATAACTTCTATTAGTTTTTTATCTTTATCCCTGTTAAGAAGATTTTGTGAAGTTGAGAGATTATCAAAAGCACAAATCAATTGGATTTAGGTTAAAATATTATAAATACTTCTCCATCTATTTTTTTCCTTTGTTTATGCATCTCATTACTTACAGCCACAGGAGAGATTTAATTGTTACTTATATTAATAGATTTGACTTACTATGCTACAATCATCAAATACTTAGTCATCAAAAAAGCTATTTCATTAACAGCATGGAATTGAAAGCATGTGGTTAATGCATTAGTTAAATTGTCTATTATTTCTAGTAAAAGAAAGACAAAACTTAGTCTGTTTTTCTAAGTTGAATATCAGCTTCCTGACAGAATCAACGGAAGAGTCCAAATGCCTTTGAGGCCCGATGCTGTCTGCTAGTAAACCATAGATACTACTGTTTCATCTTAACTCAATCTATACCTTATTGAACATGTGTAGCACTTTACTTTTAAAATCAATAATGAATACCATAATTGTTATATTTCAATAATTTAATTTCTATATAATATCAACAAAACAGCAAAAATATTATTTATTTAAAAACGCAGTGAATATAGAATGTTTATTAATAGACAAAAACTAAAGATATTTTGCCCAGAATATTCTTTGCTATTTTGCCTCCAAATGTATTTCCTTTTCTCTGTTCTCTATTTTCTTTCTCTTCCTGTACATGAGATTTGTTCCTGGTACCACTTGAGTTGTCAGAAAAGGGGTTACTAAATACTTGAGTTTAAATAGAAAAAAGAAACAAATGAAGCAATATAATTCCTTAATTTTTTAAATTTTTTCAATCCTTCACATAAGCCCTCTATATATTGCATGGGCTTAGGATCCCACTACCTTTTTATCTATTCACTACTGAACAGGGGATAGCTTTAAAGTAAAGAAAACTCATTTATTTCAGACAAGGTCAAATTCCTTGTAACAAGTTAAGCTGGCATAATAAATCAGTTATGTAGATGAGAATTAGGATTCCCAACTATATGTCAAAGTAAGTTTAATTCTAAATTTCTAGAACCATTATACAGTGTGAAAACTATTGATATAATGATAAGTGGAAAAAAAAAAGAACTGCTATACTCATCATAGAAGTGGGGACTCTTGAATTGAAAAGGCATGGGTTTATGTCATGTAAAAAAAGTGTATTATGTTTTGAGATTACTGTCCTTAATGCATGAGTTATTGAAGGCTCCAGTATAAAGAATATTTTTGCTTCTAAATTGGCACCAAGAGTAATTAAAACAAAAAGATTTTATTATACATGCAAAGAAATTTGGCTTTCTCAGTATAATATTGTGTTTTGTTTGTTACCACATCCATGGATCTTTCCTCTTAAAAACAAAAACCAAATAACACTCTAGAATTTAATTGAAATCAGATAAAGTGTATACTTGTACCATAATAATAGCAACAACTCAGAATTAAAGATGGTAGCTCCAGAATATATGCAAAGTTTTCCATGAGAGAAACATAAAAACAAACTCTTTGTAAAATTAACATTAAATATGTCTGAAAAAGATATGTTAATTCAGGAAATGCACTGTTTTAAAGTAACCCCTAACGGAGGGATTTCTTTCTTGATTCAAAGATCGAAGAAGGATCTTTAATAATTCATGGAAATCATTACAGGAAAAAATCATAAATTTGAAATTACTCAAAATTTCTGAAAATCAACTTTTTTTCATCTACCAATTTCCTTGTCACAAAGGTTAGTTAAATTTTATGCAAAACTTCATGTAGATTTTTGGTTTCACCAAGTTGGGGTAGCCTCATTTCTCTCAGATCCTCACCTATACAACTAAAAAAACTCTGGATATAATAAAACAAACAAGAATAGGAAGTCTCTGAAAGTGGAAAGAAGGCAAGTGCCTATGGAATTCAGGACTTGGGAACAACATGGCTGTTGAGCGGTGAGTTCCCTGGGTTTCCTCACTACATCTCATACCTCCAGGAAAGGACACTGCACAAGCCTTCAAACTGGAACAAGAACAGACCAAAGACTCCCCCATGCCAAACAAAAACAAAAACACACAAACAGACAAACAAAATCTTGTTCACCCAAACCAAAGGCTTAGAAAGAAGGTGGCAAAGGACAGAAAATCCTTTGGTCAATACCCACCCACTATTTTTTTTTCTCCATTGCATTTCTTTTTAAGGTTGTCAAAATCTTTTAGCTGTATTTGCGTGGTCTATTTCTGACTTCTCTATTTTGTTTCATTAATCAATGTCTATTCCTCTACCAAAACCACTGAGTGTATCCTACTGTGGCTGTAGAGTAGTCCTTAACGTTGGAGAGTGTAATTCTTCCTATTTTATTCTTCTTTTACAAAAAGTTTTTAGATGTATAAACATAGAAATTTTCTACATTTAGATCTTCTTTGATTTCTTCTATTAGTATTATATGGTTTTCATTATAAAAGTTCTATGACTGTTTTGTTAGATTTACACCTAAGTATTTCAACTTTTTGAGAGGTTGTAAATGATATTGAAAATTTAATTTTAATGAATCAACAGTTGATTGCAAGAATATAAAAATACAATTGATTTTGTATATTTATCTTGTATCCTGTGGCCTTGCTAAAGTCACTAAATAATTCTAGGATTTTTTTTTTTTTGTAAATTCTTTGGGATGACCTAGGTGGACCATCGTATCAAGGGAGACAAGTGTTTCTTAAAAGTATTCATTTTCTTTTTCTCTTTCAGAGAAGCCAGTTTTGACTCTGATAATTGTAAAAGTTTGACAATGTCAACATTTTATAAGATTACCAATTTGCTTATAATAACTAAAATATCTAACATAAGTAACATAACATTTAATTTTAAGACACTGAATCATAAGAAACAAAGTATAACAAAGCATGTACAAGAAAAAAGAATGGTTTTAGCTATCTTCTATCAGCTGGAAAACATTAGCCTTGTATAAATGGAATTCAGTTTCTTGTGTGCAATACATACTTTTGTTTCCACAGTTTTTACCTCAAGGATTCTTTGTACTAGTAGAATGATCCATTTTGAGTTATAAAATAAAATTTTGTAAAATTAGTATTTTTTTTCTCCCATTGCTTACCAGGAAGACACAACCAGTGACAAAAAATAATAATAAATAAGTAAATAAATAAAAGGGATATTAATCTAGTTACTGTGGTACTGTGGTTACTATATTACACTTCCAGTCAAAGAAGTAAGCCAACTTCATAAATGAAGTTTTTTATTGGTTTACATGTTAATATTAGTGTACTATATTTGGTATGTCAGTTTTATTGACAGTGCAATCCTTACACACATTGCATCAATTCTTTAGGCTTACTCTTTGTTCCTGTAGTGCACAGTATGGTATGACATCTAGGAGATTATCTTCCCTCTATGACTGAAATGTGCATCCCTCATATGTTTGAAGTCTTGGCAGTCAAAAGCTCTCAGTTGAGTCTCTGTCAGGAGCTTGCCTTCAGCTGAAGAGAGTTCCTTTGTCCAAAGAAGATCACATATAATGACTGTTCAGTGCAGGGACATAATGGTTGAGTTAGCTACCTAAATTCAAGGTACTTACCATCCAGTTCCTGATACAAATGAACTTACTTATAAAACAGAAACAGACTCACAGGCTTTGAAAACAAACTTATGGTTACCAAAGGGGAAAGGTGTGGGGAGGGATAAATTAGGACTTTGGTATTAACATATACACACTACTATATACAAAATAGGTAAACAGCAAGGGCCTACTGTATAGCACAGGGAACTATACTCAATATCTTGTAAGAATCTATAATGGAAAAGAATCTATAACTATATATATATAGAATCACTTTGCTGTACGCTTGAAACTAACACAACATTGTAAATTAACTATACTTCAATAAAAAATTAAATAAAATATAAGAACAGGAAAAAAAATTATACATGGAAAACTAACAATGTCAAATAGCTCCCAAGAAATATGTAGTTTAGTCATGACCCAAGTATAAAGACTATAGGATAAAAATTATGTGAAGTATCAAGAAATGAGAGAGCAGGAGACAATAAATGCAGTATAATTTTCTCACAAGCAAACATGTTTCATTAACCTCAAACTATATGCCAATTTTTTTTTTTTTTTTTTTTGCGTTACGCGGGCCTCTCACTGTTGTGGCCTCTCCCGTTGCGGAGCACAGGCTCCGACGCGCAGGCTCAGCGGCCATGGCTCATGGGCCCAGCCGCTCCGCAGCATGTGGGATCTTCCCAGACCGGGGCACGAACCCGTGTCCCCTGCATCGGCAGGCGGACTCTCAACCACTGCGCCACCAGGGAAGCCCTATATGCCAATTTCTGACAACATTAAAAATTTCTACTCAACTGTTTAGTGGGTTATTTACATAATAGACGCCAATAATTCCTCCCATACCTGTGTTCTTATGCTGCTTGGCCTATGAATAATAAGAATTTATTCCCCTCTCATTGAATATGAGCTATCCTAGAGATTTCTTTTGACTAACAATATGTATAAAAATGACAATGTGTGACTTCAGGGCTTAGATGTTAAGATGCCTTGGAGTTTCCTGTCTTACCTTAGAAGTCAGCTATAATGTAAAGAGTTATGATCTCCCTACTGGAGGGCAAGACCACTTGTAGAGATTGCAGAATGAAAGACAGTTTCGGTCAAGAGAGAGGCCCAGACTACTCCAGCCACTCCAGCAATCCAGCTGAGATGCCAGACATGTGAGTTGAAAGCACATGTCCTGAGGGACAATTGAGCCATCCTAGCCAACATCGTAACACCACATGGAACACAAACAGTCCATCCCTGACAAGCCTGATTTGAAGTGAAGAATCACGAAGAAACAAATCGTTGTTTTGAACCAGTGAGTTTTGAACAGTTTGTTATACATCATTAGATAACTGAAGTAACTATATGATCACATTTAGAATTGTTTGCCTTGAATTTCTCTGCCTAATAATTAACTAAGTGACTTTTATATTCAAAAACTGCAAACTGATAAACTTTACTAATGGGTTTTCTTGATAAATACAACATATTTATTTCAGAGAAGAAAATGATTATACTTAATCTGTTCATTTAATATATAATTTTTTTCATTTAAAATTAAATAATGGGAAAGGGCTTATAATCCATGTATAAGTTAGGTTACACTACTCAATTCCCATGAAAACATTACTTTTCCATAGATAATATACAAAAAAAATTACCTGCTTAACATATGGTAGCTGATATTTTTATTATTAATTTTGTAGTGAAAAGCTATATGGTCCTGGACATAGTCTATAAAAACAAACTTTACTTTTTAATGCCATTAAGTTATGAGAATAACACTAAAAGAGAGAGGAAGGAGTACATATTTTAAAACTGGATAAAGCTGAAAGAAGAAAGATCAAATACAATAGTAAGGAGAGAAGTTGTGCTTACTTGGGAGAGCATCACGAACATGAATCAGATCTGCTTTTGATCCTCTGCAATTGAAATACCATACTAGTTTTCTCAGTCCATCCCTCCATCCTCAGCCTCAGCTCACTATTCCTAGTTAATAGATTTGACCTAATGTTCTTTATTTTTTTTACATCAGAGTTGAAGACATTAAGCTAGCTATTAGAGCCAAAATAATAGACTCCTGTAGTGTGATCATTAATAGAAGTACATATAAACCAAGAGATGACTTATAAGAAATAATGCTTTAAGTCTGGCTATCTTTGAATCATATTACTTCAGCTTTAGTCAGTTGCTTCCTATTTTTAAGTCCTTGAATTTAAGTTACATATGGAAGGCAACATATTTAGGCTAAAAAGTTAATTTTAGGGAACAATGAGAATCCTGAAATGAGGCTTTATTTCTGCTCTCATAAGTTTTATATCTTTCTCTTCTTTCCATAATTCCTCACCATCTGCTGTGACCTTATTTGCTCATCAAGTACGGGGATCTTGGCATCAATGGCAACAGTATGTCTCTCCTATGTTTATTTTTTTCTTTTTATCCCTTTATCTCCTTAATTATTTCTTATGAACCTTTCAATTCATTTACATAGAGCAATTATATTAATTGAAATAAAATCAATTATTAAAATCCCTCTCAAATTTCAAGAGTAGGATAAAAGATTTTATATGGTCATCTTAAACTTAATCAACAGTTTATATTTTTCCACCAACTTAAAACTTATAAAAAATTATTTTGTGCATAAAAATACTACATTTCAATAGCTGTCATTACTCCAGACTTATAATATTTGAGCATTTTAATAAATATTACTGGGAGTTGTTATACTGAAACACAAGTCTCATGTTTAAAAAGAGTAAATAATACTATATATCATGGTATCTGTTGGGGGGGGGATTTTCCATTCTTATAGTTAAATTGGAAGTGTAGACATTATGAATGACAATAAATATAATGGAGGCCTAAGACAAGGATATAAAGAAAAATACCTACTTGTTCAAATGAAAAAATGTAAAAAGGAAAAAAACAGTTTCTTGCTTATACTGACCCCAGATATATCTTTTATAGGTCACATAATCTCTGAATGTTTCCTACGCATTTTCCTTCAGGAAATCTTTATGGAGTTTTTAATATTTTTTGTGTGAGGGTATGTTTTTACTGTTAAGAATTTTCATAAGACTATATCCACAGGCATCTGGCTGATTTTTTAACTTTCCTAAAAATGTAAGCAGAGAGGTAAATGTAGCTTCCCTCCCCACACACACTTTATTCCATTTTACATTTTTGACACAGGCATTTAATTTAAAAATTTGTACAACAGATGAAGATGATACCAAGACATTCTCGCTGTTTATTAATGTATTGTGAAGTACTGCATTCTGAACACATAGTTGGGTAAACTAATTTAAACGTTAACATATTTTTATGCTGTTAGTGAGCTAAAAACTGTATTCTATAATTTACATATAATCTGGTAAATCCATATAAGAACACAACAAAGTAAAGTTTTTATCCCCATTTTGGAAATGTAAAGTATGCAGCTCAAATGGTTAAACAACATACCCAGGGCCATCCAGCTAGTTAGTCTTAAAGCAGAACTTGTCCGAGGAAAAAACATCTTTAACTGGGAAACATTTGGCTTGGTTTCTTTCACCTCACATTTGATCTTCTAACTCCTAGGAAAGTATTACGCTCATGCTTCAATGCAGAAACTTCTGAGGGAAGGACTCAGGGTCATAGCATTTCTGCTGTGATCCTGAAACTAATGCTGAGGGTGTCTGAAAGAATCATTTGAAACATTTTTAAGCACTAAAAATTTCTCTTGACTTAAGTTGATCAACTGAAAACAGGACAAATATGTGCTGGATGATGATCATCTAGATCATATCCTTGGTCTGTTTCCTTTACTTCTATGTCCCAAGGTGGGTTCTTTATATATCAGTTGATAATTGTTCATTCAAGTTTAAGACCAAGGCATGAAATTGCTACTTGGCAGGTGTGTGTGTGTGTGTGTGTGTGTGTGTTGTACATATGCCTGAATGTGATCACTGACTCGTGGAATACACATTACAATAAATGGATAAGTTGTATTGCTTCTGACCTCCCTCTATTGATCACCCCATTATTCTCTTGATCACTGTCTCCCTTTGTCTACCTCTTACATGGGCAGATTACTAGGAGTCTGAAGATTCTAATTTGTGAAACTAATGTAAAGATGACACATTCATTCTAGTACATAATGGTTTAGTGTGAAATTGGGGTATGAAAAATCAGGAAAGAAATTTTAAACATTATAATATTTTTAACACAACTGCACTGGCCTGAGAAGATGTGTTTTTACAAAATTAGGCATCAAAGAATTGGCATATATGTACCATTTCACAAGATGCTAAAAATCTGTATTATAGAACATAATTGCTGCTCAAAAGTAATTTTAACCTGAAAATTCGTTAAATAGCGAGGTATATGAGTCTACAAATTATACATCTTCTGGTATCTACCATTGTATACATATAGTATTTTGCATTGAAAACAGCGTATATATAGTTTTATGCCATTAGTCAACATGTTAAATAAATTTAAGCAGCTATTTATGACAATTCCATATTTACTACTATGGAAAACTGTGATAATAGCACACCACTGCCTTTTTTCATTGTTGATTTTGTCAGGACTTCAGTGACTTTCTTGTGGAAATTATCCCTTGGATTAATTACCAGAAAAGATAACATAGGCTTTGATGTATCATATATGACATTTTGTTTTATCAGTTGGTAGCTAAGTAACCCTTGGCAAATTACTTATCATCTCTGAGAAGTTACTTTAACCATCAAATAAAGGCAATGATAATATTTACCTTATAGAATTCTTTTGAGAATCAACTGAGATAATATGATGTGCTTTGCTTGTTACACACACAGAAAAGGCTTACCAAATATTAGCTATAATTATTATTACTGTTAAAGATTCATATTGATATCTCAATAATATTATGATGACCCTAATAACTGTGTTCTTCACATTTGTATATTTTTGATGTGGACTTAATTTTTTTATATCTATTGATGCTTCTACTTATACTTCTATTTTATTACAATTCACACTTCCCCAGTTATATTTTTGCCTACATCTGTTATTTTGTTATCACCCTTTTACATAGTAACATTTTTAATTTTTCAATGGAATCATATTCTTTGTGTAATTAGGTGGAGTATCAATAATTATCCATTAACTTTGGATTTCATATTTTCAGTTATATGAGGTATTATATTCAGAATGGTAAACACAAAACTTTGCTAAAATAAACATTTCAGATAAGAACAAATTTTATTAATTAACACATTCAATTTACTAACTTTACTTACATTAGTAAATTACTTTATCTTGGTAATTAACTGTCTTTCAGCAAGCAAGTCAATGGGAAAACAGGATTTTTCATCTATAAAGTTTTAATTTAAAGTAAATTTGAAAAATTTCATAGATACTATAAGAGAAAATGTAGTATTTTTTCCATTTTATTTTATTTGAAGAATAATTTGTAAAACAATTAGACGTAGATTGTAGAACATTCTACAGTAATATATTTAGATGTAAATTAATTAATTTATACTTTATTCTGTTGAGTTTGAAAATTTCAAATCTGCAACTATTTAATGTAATGAGAATTAAAATGCATTACTGATAGTATTTAAAATGTTTATTAATTTATTAAATATTTTAATTAACTTTGAAGAACAATTCAAAAATTATTTTTCCATAAGGCAATAATACTCTGTGTTAGCAAAATATTATATTTCTGCTTTTTGACAGTTTACATATTAAACCTTTCTTTTGAATAGGCATGAGCTAAGTGAGTCATAATTAAACACTGCATAACTTTTGATTTTTACCACAATAGGTAATTTAGGGAAGAGGGAAGTAGAAGAAGATAAAGTTCATAACCTTAGGGGCTTTACAGTCTACATATCTTATAATTGAAGGCATTATATAATAAAATATTGAAATGTGAAATTTTTTAAAAAAGGGGTTGGGGTATATAGGTTTGATTCTCTAATCAGGTAACAATTTTTTAAAAACTAATTTTATATTAAGTCCTAGATATAAGCATTTTTATTTAACCTATGGCAGCCCTTTGAGATAATTACAAACATTATTCCCACTTTACAGATGAATGACACAGGTTAGTCTAAGAGCAGTTGGGAAAACTCAAAGTTATGAACCTCTGCAGTCTCAATTCAGATCTCACACCTTGAATATTATACTATTATACACATATAAAATTAAGGCTAAAAAGTTGCAATTCATTTGCTCTTGTTATAACTGCTCATTTTAATTCTTTTTTCATAAAGGTTAAAGAATTGACTTATTCTCTCTAACATCTATCAATGCAACTCCTAGAAAATTAGATGAAAATTACTACAGTGGAAATTATTCTCTGCTCTACCTTCATTTTATAGTCCATTATTAAATATATCTGGACTATAATCAAAAGCAGATTAAATATATAAATTAAGTCCAAAACATTCTCTTTTCTATTTAATTTCGAGAAAACTATGTCTTGCTTGAACTACAGTGACATCTTGTGGCCCAAAGTTTTGTGTTTTGTTTTTATATGTAAATTGTTAATGTTTTCTTCTTCTCTTCAGTTCAGTTTTAAATCAGGTAGTTTTCAATTACCATGAATTCTGAACAATCACTAAACATTACAGAAAGAAAATATTAGATAAGGAAAAAAGAAAACTTGACAGTGAACATGTTCTAGGACCACTGCTGACCTAATTTCTTTCAAAAGAGGTTGTATTACTTAATGTAATACAATAGGCTTTAAAACCAAGGTCATAGAGAAAGACAAAGAAGGGCACTACATAATGATAAAGGATCTATTAAAAGAGGATTATTACACTCGTTAACATATGCACCCCAAACATAGGGGCACCTAAATACATAAAACAAACACTAACAGACATACAGTAAGAAACTAACAATAATACAATGATAGTAGGAGATGTTAATACCCCATTGACATCAATGGGCAGATCATCAAAACAGAAAATCAACAAGGCAACAGAGGTCCTAAATGATGCAGTAGAGCAGCTGGACTTAATTAATATCTACATGACACTACACCCAAAAGAAATAGAATACGCATTGTTTTCAAGTCTCATGGAATGTACTCTAGGATAGAACACATGCTATGTCACAAAGTAAACCTCAACAAATTTAAGAATATAGAAATTATTTCAAGCAACTTCTCTGACTACAACAGCATGAAACTGGAAATCAGCCAGGAGAAAAACGGGAAAAGAATGAACATATGGAGACTAAATATGTTACTAAAAAAAAAAAAAAAAACCAATGGGTCACAATGAAATCAAAGAAATCAGAAAATACCTCAAGACAAATGAAAAGGTAAACAACTTTACAAAATCTATGGGATACAACAAAAGCAGTTCTAAGAGAGATGTTCATAGTGATAGAGGCCTTTCTCAAGAAGCACAAAAAGTATCAAATAAACAGCCTAAACTACCACCTAAAAAACTCTAGAAATAGAAGAACAAACAAAACCCAAAGTCAACAGAAGGAAGGAAATAATAAAGATCAGAGAGGAAATAAATAAGAGATTAAAAAAACAAAAACAGGAGAAAAGATCAATAAATCCAAGAGCTGGGTTTTTTAAAAAGATAAAATTGACAGACCTCTAACCAGGCTCACAAAGAAGAAAAGAGAGGACCCAAATAAACAAAATAAGAAATTAAAGAGGATAAATAACAATAAAAACCACAGAAATACAAAAAAAAAAAACATAAGAGAAAATACAGTTATATGCCAACAAATTGGACAACCTAGAAGAAATGGACAAATTTCTAGAAACATACAGCCTACTAAAACTGAGTCAAGAAGAAACAGATAATGTGAACAGATCAATTGCTGAGTGAAATAGACAAGTCCAGGACTGGATGCTTCACAGGGGAATTTTACCAGATATACAAAGAAGAACTTATACTATCCTTCTCACACTATTCCAAACAACTGAAGAGAAGGGAACACTCTCAAATTCATTCTATGAGGCCACCATCACCCTGATACCAAAACCAGATAAAGACACTACAAGAAAAGAATATTACAGGCCAATATCTTTGATGGAAATAGATGAAAAATCCTCAACAAAATATTAGCATACTGAATCTGACAATACCTATACAGGATCATGCACCATGATAAGTTGAATTCATTCCAGGGTCACAATGATGCTTCAACATACAAAAATCAATCAATGTGATACACCACATTAACAAAAGGAAAAACAATAAACAATGATCATTTCAATAGATGCAGAAAAAGCATTTGACAAAATTCAATACCATGATTTTTAAGTGGGTATTGCGGGAACATATCTCCATATGATAACGGCCATTTACAATAAGCCTACAGCCAACATAATACTCAGTGGTGAAAAGCTGAAAGCCTTCCTGCTAAATTCAGGAACAAGGCAAGCATGCCCACTCCCACCAATTCTATTCAACATAGTACTGGAAGTCCTAGCCACAGCAGTTAGAGAAGAAAAAGAAATAAAAAGGTATTTAAATTGGAAGGAAAGAGGTAAAATTATCAGTATTTGCAGATGACATGATACTCTATATAGGGAACCCTGAAGTCCACACACAAAAACTATTAGAACTAATAAATGATTTCAGTAAGGTAGCAGGATACAAGATTAATACATGGGACCCTGTTATATTCCTTTACTCAGTATCAGAAACATCAGATCAAGAAGGTAAAAAACAATTCCATTTAAAGTTGCACACACACAAAAAAAAAATACCTAGGAATAAACTTAACCCAGGAGGTGAAAGACCTAAATGCTGAAAAATATAAAATGCTGATACAGGAAATTAAATATGTTTCAAAGAAATGGAAAGATACCCTGTGCTCTTGGATCAGAAGAATTAATACTTAAAATGTCATACTGTCCAAAGCAATCTACAGATTTAATGCATCCCTATCAAAATATACATGACATTTTTCACAGAACTAGAACAAATAATTCTAAAATCATATGGAAACACAAAAGACCCAGAATTGCCAAAGCAATCCTGAGGAAAAAGAACAAAGCTGAAGGTATAACCCTTCCAGATTTCAGACTCTATTACACATCTACAGTAATCAAAACAGCATGGTATTAGCACCAATATAGGCATACAGGTCAAAGGAAAAGAATAGAGGGCCCAGAAATAAGCCTACATATCTATGGTCAATTAATCTATGACAAAGGAGGCAATAATATACAATGGAGAAAAGACAGTCTCTTCAGCAAGTATTGTTGAGAAAGCTAGACAGCTAAATGTAAATTAATAAAATTATAACACTCTATCACACCATATAAAAAAATAAACTCAAAATGGTTTAAAGACCTAAATATAAGATATGACACCATAAAAATTCTAGAAGAGAAAACAGGCAAAATATCCTCGAACATAAATTGTAGCAATATTTTCTTAGATCAGTCTCCCAAGGCAAAAGTAGTAAAAGCAAAAAATAAACAAATGGGACCTAATCAAACCTAAAAGCTTTTGCAAAGCGGAGGAAACCATCAACAAAATGAAAAGACAACCTACAGGATGGGAGAAAATATTTGCAAATGATGTGACTAACAAGGTGTTAATACCCACTATATACAAACAGCTCATATAACTCAATAACAATAACAAAAAAAAAAACAACCTGATCAAAAAATGGACAGAAGATCTAAATTGATATTTTTTCAAGAAGACATACCGACGGCCAACAGGCACATGAAAAAATGCTCAATATTGCTAACTATTAGAGAAATGACATCAAAACTACAGTGAAATATCACCCCACATATGTCAATGTCTATCATCAAAAAGTCTACAAATATATGCTGGAGAGGGTGTGGAGAAAAGGGGACCATCCTACACTGTTGATGGGAATGTAAATTGATACAGCCACTATGGTGAACAGTATGGAGGTTCCGTAAACAACTAAAAATAGAGCTACCATATGACCCAGCAATTGCACTACTGGGTCTATACCCTGAGAAAACCATAATTCAAAAAGAGACATGTACCACAATATTCATTGCAGCCAAGACATGAAAACAACCCAAGTGCCCATTAACAGAAAATTGGCTTAAGAAGATACAGTATATATATGTGTGTATATATATATATATATATATATATATACACACACACACCCCTATACATACATACACACACACACCACACATACATATACACAATGGAATATTACTCATGCATAAAAAAAGAATGAAATATTGCATTTGCAGCAACATGGATTGACCTAGAGAATATTATACTTAGTGAAATAAGTCAGAGAAAGACAAATATTAAATCACTTATAGGTGGAATATAAAAAATAATACAAATGAATCTGTATACAAAACAGAAACAGACTCACAGACATGGAAAATGAACTTATGGTTAAGAAAGGTGAGAGAGAGCAGGGGAGGTACACACTAGGAGTATGGAATTAACAGATACAAACTATTCTACATAAAATAGATAAGCAACAAGGACTTACTGTATAGCACAGGGAATTATATTGTAACAATAATAGCTTGTAATAACATAATGGAATATAATCCGAAAAAAATAACTGAATCACTATGCTGTACAACCGAAACTAACACAATATTGTAAATCAACCATACTTCAATAATAATTTTTAAAAAGACTACAAAAAAGCGAAAGAAGCACTAAATATAAGAACAAAGACTATGTGGAAGTGAGAGAAATAACAACCAAAAACAAAGTTAATATACCTATATAAAACTTTAAGAAAAAAATTGAGATAAATAAAATCAAAGGATCACTTCACAAAAAAGATATAATAATTTTAAATTTGTATGTAATAAATATGACATCAATTTAATTCCAACAAATGACCTAGTCAGGTAACTTAAAAAATAAATGATAAAATTCATATGTAAGTGCAAGAGTCTTTTCCTAAAGAAGAAGAAATAAGAAAAAGAACATTCCAAACAATAGCATTGTTTTTTATACAACTCTGTTAATAAAGTCAGTGTGATACTGATGCAGGGATGGAGCCCAGAAGCAGATTTAAATGTATATGGAGAAATCATATAACACAAGTGCATCTGAATATTAGTGAAGTAAAAATAAGTGATTTAATAAATGGTGCAGTAACAAAACTAAATATGCAGGCAAAAGTTTAAAATGTTTAGGGGAAAAAAATAGAAGATCTAGAGTCAGGAAAGATATTGCTAATATACAAACTGCAAAAACCACAAATAAAGAATATTGATAAATTAGTGTACCTTGCTATTAGAAACTGCTAGAGAAAAGACATAAGGATCACAGAGTTAAGATATTTGCAACATAAAAACAGAAATTATAAATATATATGCAAATATATAAGCATATACAGACACATATACAAACACATATATACGTATATGCAAACAATTCTAAAACTCACAGAGAAAAAGAAATATAAAATGGGCTACAGTTATCAATAAACAAGTAAATGAGAAATTTAGATGAATAATAACCTTGAATATGTGTTAAGCCTCTCTTGTAACAACTAAACTGAAAATTAAAGCAAAAGTGAGACTATTTTATACTTATAAAACTGGCAAAACGTAATGTCTGTAAACATGAAGATACAAAATGTACTGAAATTTAACATGTACATAAATATGCATACATTAAATCAAAAGTCATTCTCTGATTTACATATCCCAGCATAACTCTTATCCATGTGCACATGCAAAAATATAAAGTGATAGTAATAATTGCATTGTTTTAAGTGAAGAAAATTATATTGATAATAAAATGGAAATAAATTATACTGATAATAAAAGTGAACACTACTTTTCAGCAAAAATAAAACAATCAACACTATCATTAAGTCATGATTTCCTCAAATATAATATGAGGAAAAAATGTTGCAGAAAATACATGTGAAATGATACTAGTTATAGAGTGTTTATACCTTGCAAAACAGTATCATACATTAATAGAAATTTCTTTTTATGTAGTTAAACAAAAATGTTTAATATAAGCTCAAAATTAAGGGTACTGAACTACGGTAGGCATAAGAAAGGAAAAATGTAGGAAAGGCACAGGGAGGTTTAATTATAATAAAGTGCCATGCTTTTAGTTGCACAGTGTGCATAACTTATTACAATAAGGTATACACATAATTTATAACAATATTCTTTAGATTAATTTTGTATATCTGAAATCTTTCATCACAAGTTTGAAATGTTTAAGTATAAAATAGGGTGGTGATGAAAATAATTCAAATAATTTAATATATACATAATGAATAAGTAAACAACATAAGGGTGAAGAGACAGTAACCTTTATATCACTGTTGAATTAATAGGTATCTATTGCAATGCCCCATTTACTTATAGATTATACTTATAATGTATAAAAATCTACTTATAGAGTCTTTGTGGGGAAGAGTAAGATAAATTGTTTTAAATATTGAAATAAAAGAGGTTAGTATGGTATAACAAAGGGAAATTTAAAAGTAAACAAGATATTCTGCTATGCATAAATTCTGGAAATTTTAAGTACATAATTTTACATGTACATAATTAACTGAAGACAATAATTTAATAAGGAAAAAATAAATACATATGTGTAATAGAATGACAAATAGCTACAAGTACACATAAATATTAAAGATTGCCTAGATGTTTTGTTCCCAAATAGCAATGCAAATTGATAAAGAATATTAAAGTAAAAAAACTCCTGCAGATGCCTTTCACAAACTACAAATTTGAATTTGATTTCTTTTGGGCTGTGCATATTGAAGACAGATGCTAATGCTCACCACAGAAAAACCCTGCATCAAAAGCAAGATAATGAATTATGGAAAATAAAACAATCTTGAAAAAGCCCTCTGATAAGCCCTAAATTGGAGAAACATAAGTATACTTGGAAGCTTTTCCTTCACTGCGGTCAACCTCTTGGCCAGCCGTCCCTGGAAAAGCACCACCTGTGCATGGTTTTTGCAAACAGGGGGACATCAGCCTAGTCAGCATCCACCTGGCTTGACAGGACTTCTCTCCCCTTCATGGGGCTGGCTCTGCCCAGGAAGCCAGGCACATCTACACCATATACCTGGCTTCCGGCGAGGACAAACAGAAAGGTGAGTACAGAAATCTGGCCTCAATCCTGTTGCTTCTGCTCACACCCAAAAGTGATTGTAGAGATGTTCCAGTTCTACCTTCACAGGCTTTGAACTGTTATAAAATAAATACACATCACAATAGCCTACTGGGACTTTAAAATCTTAGCATCAGATAATTCAGGCATTAAAGTACCAGAGGCACCAAGGCAAATCTGCCCAAGTAGTTTGTCAGAAAATAACCTGCCTGTAGAGATGGAGAGATACCTTCTCATTTAAGAAAAAAAAATTTCTAAATAGATATTCTATCTATTTATCTATCATCTATCTATCAACCAACCTACCTACTTTATATAGCGTATACTCGTAATATATATACACACTATATATATGTATAAAACCATCATTACAGTTATAGTTGTTACATATAGTTTATCCCTGACATCATTATCATAGTGGCTATATAGTTTGTTTTATAATATATGATGAAACATGAAAAGACTCCAGCAATATAAATGTAACAGACCTTCATCACAGTCCTTCCAAAAGACGAACTGAATTGACAGTGAAGATATAAACAAAGTAACAGTTCTAAAGAAGAAAAATCCATCAATCAAGCAATTATTTGGTATATTCCTAGAAAATAGGAATTAGATTTCCAAAAAAGCTAGAAAAGAGGTACCATAATTCAATTTGCTGAAGAAGTAAGATTAGATTTTTTTTTTTCCCAGTGGAACTCATGCAAATTTCCATGTTGGTTTATTTTTTTAAAAAATACTAAATGCTGGCATGGACTTTCAGGCACTTAGGATAATCATCATTATCAAATAATGAAATTAATTATTTCCTAACGAACATATGGCTAGCCTTTCCCTTTCCCAATAAATATACACAAGCTGTCAGAAATGATGTGCAACTTAATAAAAGCATAAACATCTATTTTCTTAAGAAAGCGAACATCACCAATTAGTGATGTTGCCAGAGGGAACACCATAGAAAAGCCTCTATTAACTCACACTTGTTCAGTGGAAAGAATGAGCTAATGGTAAAGTGGGTCCAACACAGAAGAAAGGAGTACCTCCTCCCCAAATTCCAAGGGAAGACTATTAATTTACACAGATCCCAAAACGAGTCCTATTATTCCCAGAGAGATGCAGTTGAAGACACCTCTAACGCTGCAGAGAAAACTTGCCTATGTACCTTAGTGGCCCCGATTGTAGCTGTACGTTGGAGTCAAACGGAGGAAATAAAAATTACTGTTACCTGGAGATTGTGATTTACCCTGTCTAGCATGCAGCTTAGACACTGGTTTTTTGGTTTGTTTGGTTTGTAAAAATTCTCCAAGTGAGTCTAATTTATAACCAGCTTTGACAAATGCTGGTCTACCGTTAATATACCCAATTAGGATCATTTCAGAGAGGGCTAACAGAAAATGCAAACGGTAAGATTTATGGTTTCAAATTCAAGATGCTTCTAAGGAAGAGCAGAGTTTGATGAATTCAGTGGCTCCAGAATGTCTTCAAACACCACTTCCTTTTGCCCTTTGCCATCTTCCATAGTCCAGGCTCCCTCCTTTATGATCAAAGGAGAACTGCAGCTGCTACATTCTCACAGAGAAAATACTTCCTTCTTCTGAATGTACTTCTTTATTAAGAGTGATCAAACTTTTTCCAAAAGCTAGAACTGGGTCATTGTTTACTTCTGAACTTACCGCTAACAAGAAAAATAGACTCATCATTATAATTACTCTGAACTTAACAATATTTACTCAAGGCATGTGAGACAATGGTCTCACGTGAACACATAAACACAAGAACAAGTGCTTGTGCACAGAAAACTGTTTTAAAAAATCCTCCTAGCCTTTTTGATTTTTTTCCCCAATCTTTTACAGTTCTCTTTCCTCCATGGTAAACTTTGATTTGAAAGTTCATTAGTAATTCACATTTGAGGTTGGTTTGTTTTAAACAAGCATTATGTATAGTTTAAAAAATGCAATTCTTTTTGTTGTTGAGACACCTACAAATATCATTTGTAAATAAACATAACTGATTCTAGTTAATCATAGAATTTAACTAATGGAGTCTATAATTCCAGGGCATATATATTACTTGATAACTGTTTTGCTTTTCCCTCGTAACAAATGATACAGTCATCCAGCATGCTGTAAGCAACTATTATGCTTTGGGGAGAAAATGGATAAATTAACGTGGCACAAGCACTGTTTTGTTAAAAGTGGTTAACTAAGAGTGATTCTGTTCTACATATCAATAAATATTTCTGATACCTACCTCTATAAAATTAGGATCCTGTGTCTGTGAAAGAGACACGGGAGAGAGGGATACAGGGAGGGGGAGAATTTTTTTCAATTGCCATCTCTGAGATGCAGTGTTAGGAAAGGTTTATTTAATTAGTTTAAACTGGTATTTTTTACTTCAAAGTTTTCCTCATCAATATACTTTACCTTTTTAACCAGTTAGAACCACATTATTTAAATACGACCAGGTGACTCCTTTAGGGAAAACAATCTTTTCATGCAATTCTTGTTTCCTCAGAAAGTAGCTCTCAATTGTAGTATGTTTTAACACTTTTGGAATGCATCATTATTAGCTGGGGACAGGGTTGCCATTAAAATAACATGAATTGCAATAATATAAATTCCCAAAGCACTACTGCAATCTTTTATGTTCTTAAACTTACCATAATTCATGAAATAACTAAATGTCTGCATATTTCTATATGTTGCTTCCATAACAGAACACCAGTTCTTTGTTAAAATGATTAGTGAGATGTTCGCTACGAAAATTTATGAGCTACTTTTTACAGAAACTCCCCACAACAGATACCACCACTGAAGAAACATTAGCTAAGAGCCTACAAGTTTTACTGGTCCTTTGGAAGCAGGGGTTCTTAAGAGAGCTTCTCTAAGGAGAGTAATGTATCAAATGGATTTGGCAGGAATGTTAAAACAAGTAGACAGAACTATGCCCTCAGATTGAACAGGATTTAGAAGGATCGACCAGATACTCAAACACACTGATCCAAATAAAGCAAAGGACTTACATCTTCATTTTTAAAGGGCCTTAGTATGGAGCAACTTGGTATGGCTAAGAGTATTAGTTCTTTTCAGTGTTATTAAATTATTTTATTAAGATTAGCAAACACATGAAGACAATTATAACATGAAAGTTGATTTGATATTGAAGTCCCCTGGCATTTTATGTTCCATGATTCATATGATACCAAAGTCCCTAACTTTTCTCAGCTTTTCCCTTTAGCTTCTCCCTTCTAGCGTGTTTTTGTTTTTTCCCCTTTTTCAGTTTCCAGAAAAATCAACTGTGTATGCAAGGGAGGGGTTATGCATGAGGGTGTTTCAAAAAGAGAAAAGTAGTAGTTTCATATCAGCTTTCTTAATCAATGTCCCAATTCTAATATTCAGCTTTCTGGCTCTCCATACAAAAGGGAAATATGCCCATCCTCTTGGAAATACACAAATAAATCATGATTAAATTTCTTGAATCACTGTTCTAGTTTTTCAGGCAGTTGTATGATTTTTCTTTGTTATTATGTGTATTTATCAGAAAGTAGTCTGCTTTATATTATGATGATATATTCATTGTCAATTGATTTTCTTTTTAATTATAAGATACAAATACATTATCATTAAAAGATTCAAACTGTACAGCACTGTAACAGAGAAAAATGCATCAGCAAATACAAATGCAAAATCTCATCTCTCTTCTCTCACCAGTTTGGTACTTCCCATGAATGTGTGTGCTTACCTTTTTTTTTAAAAAAAACATATATGTTATCTTATTAAGTATTTTGTTTGTTTCTTGTTTTGGCCACGCAGCATGGCTTGCGGGATCTTAGTTCCCCATCCAGGGTTTGAACCCACACCCTTGGCAGTGAAAGCTCGGAGTCCTAACCACTGGACCACCAGGGAATTCCCTCTCATTAAATATTTACTTAATTATATGATTTGAATATCTTTTCATTTGAGAACATATAGGTCTAACATTTCCCCAGTTTCTTTACTGTGGTAAAATAAATAAACCATAAAATTTAGCATTTTAACCATTTTTAAGTGTACAATTCAGTGGCATTAAGTGCATTTATATTGTGTGACCATCACCACCATCCATCTCCAGAAGGTTTTGTTTTCCCAAACTGAAATTTTGTACCCATTAAACTGTAACTCTCCATTCCCCAGCTTCTGGCCAGCACCATTTTACTTTGTCTCTATAAATTTGACTATTTGAGGTACCTGATCTTAGTGGAACCATACAATTTTGTCCGTATGCATCTGCCTTATTTCACTTACATAATGTCTTCAAGGTTCATATATATTGCAGCATATGTCAGAATTTCATTCCTTTTTAGAGCTAAAATGTATTTCATTGTATGTATACACCACAGTTGGTTTATCCATTCATCCACTGATGAAGATTTGGATTGTTTGTACCTTTTGGCTATTGTAGATAATGCTGCTATGAACATAGGTACACAAACATCTGTTTTAGTCTCTGCTTTCAATTCATTTGAGTATACCCAGAAGTGGAACTACTGGATTGTATGGAAATTCTATGTTTAATTTTTGAGGAACCATCACACTGTTTTCTCCAGCAGCTGTACCACATTACATTCCCATCAGCACTGAATACTATTGGACCAGCAAGCACACTGGTAACCCCAAGCAAGAACCTCCCTGTAAAGCCCAGTTTACTCACAGAACTGTGAGACAAAAAACATTGTTGCTTTAGGCCACTAAAGTTTTGGGCTCTCCTATTACAAAGCAATAAGTAACAAACAGAAATTGGTAACTGGAAGTAGGACGATGCTACAATTCATACATGTGACATTCATTTTGGGACTGGGCAGTAAATGAAAACTGGGAGCTCCTCAAGAAGTCCATTAGTGAAGTACTGAAGGACACCGAGGGTGGAGGAAAAAGGGATCCCCGTTATGTAGTACCAGTACATTGGACAACACTGCTATCTGTGGTAACATAGAAAAGGGGATTTATAGTGAACTGGAGGATTTGGTGTAGGAGATTTTCATGCAGAATGTTTAAAGTGCCAACTGATTTGTGTATATGTTAAGGTACAGTTTGAGAGAGATGAAGAAGAGTATAGGTGTCCAGCAGATATTAGAGAAAATATAAAGTATCCAGTACTTACTGGGTTCAAAAATAAAATTAATTTTCCTACTGTTACTTCCAGCAAAAGTCAAACGTAGTAATATATGAATTAAGGGTAAAATAATGCCAAGTATACAGCTCTAAGACATTTATTGAGACCTCAGAGACTTACTGAGACCTCAGAATGGTTCAACAGCATATTTCTTAGACCCACTGTGTCAGATAAGAGAACTTCTAAAAATATTGAAAGAATGCTTTCACAGGACTTTGATTCTAAATACATGAGACCTGGCTCAGATGTTTTGAGGACATGGCTTCTTTTTTATTTCTATTTTAATAGACTCTAGTATGAGTTATAGATAAGTTGTATCGACTCTGGAGTATTTTTAGAAAAATATTTCAATCGAAATGCCAGTTACCTTAGATAACTTTATATATTCTAATTACATTGTTTCATTAAGAGAACATTTGACAACAAAGTTATACTTCTCATATTAATTATATAATAGCTATAATATAGTTCCCATATTTCTTTTTATTTTTATGTCAGATTAAATTATATAGCGGTATTAGAATTAAGGAAGTAACAAAAAGTACTTCAAAACTATTAAAATTAATAAAGAAAATGTCATCTTTTCCTTTTTTTCACTTCTATCATTTCTCCGTAGGAATATTTTAGTGAATTACATTCATCAGAATTAGTACAGTGTTATTACATGTGATAAGTTTTCTAATTACAAATTTAAAACACATGTTTATTTCAATAAAAGAAACTAATTTTTAGAAATTTAATTTTATTTAACATTTTGATAAAATGAATCATAGATTTTGCTGAATTGCATGTAATGCATATATGTTTTTAAAGAGCTTGTCCTAGAAAGCCAATCATGTACTTTTTGTGTTTATTTTTCTTATTAACAGAATAACCAGATTTTACATCAGCAAATGTTATATGGATGGGGGAAATAATTCAGCCTGTTTTTTGCCTCAATGTTGTTTTCATCTATAGCAAGAATCTTGCAAGAGCTGAAATTATTGTATCAATTTGCTAAAAAACAATCACTTTCCAGACCTTGATTTCTATATTTGCATTTTCATGAATGTATATTAACTTACTGTTGTGTATGAAGGAACATATTTGTGTACTAATTTTATCAAATTTAAATGTTTGTGATATCCCAGTGAGCATGAAGCCTAGTTACTTGGTGGCACCTGTTCACATAATTGATTTCTATATTCATAGGGATTTTGAAGCACTAAGTGCATGAGCAGTTACCATTAAGATAGTTTCACAGGGCCCTGAATGTTGGTGTTCCAGTGATCCACAAACTGTAAAAGAATATGAAGAAAGACTTAGCAGCTGCTCTGAATATCATGAATAGCTGTTATTTTCTTCTCTGAGCCATGGAAATGAATCACTGTGTATTTGAATTAGAGCATTCACTTCCATTTAAAAATTCTGTATTTTATGATGGGGAAGAAATGTTAGCTGAAGATTAAAAATTCACATTATCTGGGGCTTCCCTGGTGGTGCAGTTGAGGTTGAGGGTCCGCCTGCTGATGCAGGGGACGCGGGTTTGTGCGCCGGTCCGGGAGGATCCCACATGCCGCGGAGCAGCTGGGCCCGTGAGCTGTGGCCGCTAAGCCTGCGCGTCCGGAACCTGTGCTCCGCGGCGGGAGGGGCCACAACAGTGAGAGGCCCGCGTACCGCAAAAAAAAAAAAAAAAAATTCATATTATCTGAGAAACCTCTCATGCACTTGAATAAATGATAATTTAACAAATATTAAATATATGTATTTTCTTTTTCCTTAACCAGTTTTCACCTCTATATTTACATAATCATACACACTCGGGCTGGGGCATAGGCAAAGACAATTTACCACAAATTATTCTAATAAACCACTGGATTGATAGCCATTGGTATCAAATACCAAATGGATAATTGCTAACAGGTGTTTCCTCATAGAATAATTCTATATAGATACAAAAATACCAATTTCTCCTATTCGGTATTTCCCAAAGTGTCTCAAAGTAAGTAGTTACAGGTTAATAGAAATTTCAGCGATAAAAGTTTCTATGTCCTCATAAATTTTCCAAATTATGGGATTATCAAGGTTAAACAAGTTTTTTTCAGCAGACTAAAACATTTGCTAGACCAATATGCATTAATTTGTTACTTATTTGTTCATCTTAAATATGTGTGTTTGTGTGTGTGAAGAATGTTGTTTCCACAGTTGTGTAAAATATGCTTTTGAAAACATTTCACTATTCACATTTCTCCAGTGAGGACAAAATGTTCTTTTTATATTTTAATATGCATAAAAAATTGTAGAATTATTATGCCTAAAATCATGAGGTAAAACTATCCAGGCTCCATCATTACTTAGTGCCACTAATCCATTAAGAAAATTAATACAACATATCCACTCCATTATTTATACAACATATCCACTGTTGTATCCATATTTATACAACATATCCACTCCAAATTTCAAGTGGAGAGCCAATCCATTATTATTATTATCATTATTATTATTATCATTTTTGCAACAACTATCCTATTGTTGAAACTCTACTTCCCTCTCTTTAGGTGGTCAGCATTTACTCTTATCTTTGACTCTACAGAAGGATTCCTGGCTTAGTCTATTCAAATTTTTCCACTTATTTTTCTGTTCACTGTTATTATTCCAAGGTTGAAGCATAATTTGAGCTTGCTTGCCCAATAATATTCTTTTCCATGCAATTCAAAAGAGATATGGAGGAGGGGAAAGGTGGTTGATGGGATTATTTAGGTTGGACATCATAACCTGGGGTTCCTGTGACAATCTTTCAGAGGTTCTAGAGGAAGACTACTCTTGCCAGTTTTTACTGGGACCCAAGGAATTCTGTCACTTTGGCTTAACGGATACATTTTTACTTATATTTTCTGTTGCAGATATGCTTGCTGTATGGAGCTTCTGGAAAGCCACAATAAAGTAACAACAGAATTCTCCAGATAACTAGTCTCTTATAGAGATATAGCCCCAGGCTTTCTATTGAGCCATATAGAGACTAATCTTCTGAATTTGAGTTGCCAAGAGACCATTCAACTGAGCTGTTCCTCAAGGACTAAACCATAAAGCTAAAATGTAGAATATATACAGCAGCATTCCAATATTATGTGCAAGTAAAAATAGGATATTGGATTTAAGCAGATCCTGCTATCATAATATAGTGTATCACACACTAATAATACTCGCTGCCCCTGCATTGGGTACCTTTCCCTCAACTCATCCATATTGGCCTCATGGGGCTTTATATGTACAGCTGTCTGAGGAATGCTGGCACCATGCCTGTGAACATTATCTCTCTACTCAAGGATGAACCTGAAGTGGAATGAGTAGGACTTTGAGGCGTATATATGATTGTTCATAATTAAGAGTTGGCCAAAGACATGGATCCACATAAATCCATGGAGAGTCACTAATGGTTAGCCTAGATGGTCAGGGTATTGGAAGAGCAAGACTGAAGGAACAATGACAAGGGGCACTGGGAAAGAGAAGTAAAGATGGGTCTTTAATGATGGAAACAAGGTGTAAGGATGACCACCAAAGGACATGCCCTCCAGATGAGGCCCTTGATAATAAGGTGAGCAGTACCCTATGGTCCTTGCCCCCCATGTCCTCTGTTTACCTTTTGTCTGTGGAAAAAATTAGCCAAAGAATAAGTTTAATCAGAGAAGTGAGAAAATGCAGAAGCAAAGGAAAGCAGGCAGACAAGACTAAATAATAATAGTTTAGTCATTAAGCAAAGTCAAGGATCTTCAGTTCCTCCTCAAGGGCTATAGGTAATATTCTGAGTCATATAGCCTTTGAGATGTTTTGTATATATTGAAACCCCCACCAGGTGGAAGACGTTGACTACACGATGACCAGACTGTAGCCATGACATAAGCTGCCACAATTCTGAGAACTGGCCTCAAAGAAATGAGAACAAACTGACCCTGGAATTAAAGACTAACAGTATTTAAAACAATCATGATGATGCTCATCAGACCACTGCATGACCAATTTCAAGATGGCTGTCAGAGCTGACTATGCTATTTCTGCGTGTAGCCCCCTCTCTCCACCTAAGCATCCCTGAAACTCCCCTTTAAAAGCTCTTGCCCACTGACTGTCAGTGGTGGTGGTGGGGGAATCAGACCTCCCCCCACCCAGGTTGCTGGCCTCCAAAATAAAGCAAAGTTTCCTTTCCACCAACCTTGCCTCTTTATTGACTTTAGAGCAGTGAGCAGCTGGACCCCACTTTTGGTAACAATATGGCTAAAACTCTAATATCAGTTGATCTCTTTCTCTACTCCAGTGTTACTCAGTGAGATCACTGACAAAGAGGTAATGGTGGAAGAACTGTAATTGAAATAATGCATAAGCTAACAGTGTGGGCTTCTGCACATCAAGATTTATCTGGTTCTTCTATTGCAGAGTACCCAACTTTTGAAAAGCAGAGACCAAAGCTAATTCCCTTGAATGACCCTTTATCGGTACCTAGAAATAGGCTAATTAAGGCTAATTACATTGGACTTTATCGTGGAGGGTGTTGGAAGGCAATACTTCATGGTATTTCTATGTGTCTTATAAAAACTCTTCTTCAAGACTATCTTTCAAGGATGTTTCCATAGGAAACAGCCTTGGAAGTTAAAGATAGCATCTTCCTCTGGGTTACAAGGCAGATGTGTTTGCTAACCAATATAACAAAGATAAAGACTTCTTCCAGGACAAATATTGGGCTGGTTTGCTATCAATCCCCTTATAAAATTGGGGTTGGCTAAGGTCAGTGTTCCTCAGCTTTGACAAAGATCCTCTGTTTGTATAGCATTCACCTAGTCTCATAGCAGTTCAGACCTACAGGACTTGAGGAGCAAGAGTAACTGATTCCGGGCTTCCCTGCTGGCGCAGTGGTTGAGAGTCCGCCTGCCGATGCAGGGGACACGGGTTCGTGCCCCGAGCCGGGAAGATCCCACATGCCGCGGAGCCGCTGGGCCCGTGAGCCATAGCCGCTGAGCCTGCGCGTCCGGAGCCTGTGCTCCGCAACGGGAGAGGCCACAGCAGTGAGAGGCCCGCGTATCGAAAAAAAAAAAAAAGAGTAACTGATGCTAACATGAAGTTCCTGCTTCCTACTTCTTGCTATACCATGAGTAATAAACTGTCTAAATTGATCTGGGCTCGTAGATCTCTTATTGGTCGGATCTATGGAAGTGTGGCAAGAAAACCAAGAATCTCTCTGTTGCTCAGGGACTGTTTGACTTCTTGCAAGAGGATTTCTTCTCACTGAAATAAACTGTGGTACTGTCCACAATTCTTATGCCAGCACTATTTTTGAACGTGCTGAATTCGTTATTTCCCATCGTGCTTCTCTATAATACTGCTTCTTGTAAAGTGCAGCAAAAGAAGTAAAGAAATAGGCTTTTGCTTACAAATGACCCACTACCTTAAATCAGTTGGTAGCTAAAATTATGGAATTGATTACTAAAGAAACAGAACTGGTTGAGTGACAAGACCTAATAAACTACATTCTGAATACCATAAAATCTATGAACTAGCAAACAGCATTTTGTACTGTTTCTCCAACAGCCAGAATACACAGTCTGGGAAACAAGGAGTTAAGGAAGAAGTGTCTTCTTAACCTCATACTCCAAAAGTCTCATTTTACATCTTGAAACTTAGGGCTTTGTTGGATTAGAGGGTTTTTTTGTTTTCTTTTTTGTTTGTTTTTGTTTTATTTTGAACTGAGGAAGAAAAATTTCTACTAGAGGTCAAAACCTTGTTTGCATCGAGCCAGAAACTAAGAATTCCAGCTAGTCCCTTTAAAGTTATCATGACACTAAATGAAGGCAAAGAATGGGACATTTGGGGGAGATGCTCACTCAGTATTTCATTTTCTAGAGTAAAAATTCTAGAAGATTGTTGTAAATGCATAAAGGCAGGTTAACTAATGGTTCACATAATTTAGCCTTAATCTTTAGTTGCCCATTTCAAAAAGGGAAATCTGAAGAGTGGAATACATTAATCAGCTTCCAGCAAATAAAGAGATGCGTGAGAATTCCCTCCTTTGACCAGGATTGTCGCTTAGTGCTTTCTCTGACAGATATTAAAAGTTAAGCATGTTGCTTGCAGATCTAATTTTTCCAGCATTCTTAGATTAAAAAGCAAGCCAATTTCCCAATGGCTTATTTATTACTAAGGCCTATTCAAGAGAAGTTTGGATATAATTTTTATTGGTTTAACTGCTTACATTATTTTGGGTTTCCCCAGGAGCTGTGTGATGTGAGGATTTGCATAAAGTAAGTTTATTTGTAAGGTGTTCCTAGGAAACATTGTTAGGCGAGAGGAGAAATGACACAGGGAGAGGAAGGAAGCCAGTACAGGGTGCCTGATTAAGCAAGTTACCATGGTGAGCAACTGAAGATAAATCCTGCTTTGAGACTAAGGAGTTTCATTTAGAGCATATAGATCAGTGTTAACTCACGTTGAGGGATGGGACCTGGGGTATATCCATATCAATTCCCATTAGCCACTGGTCGAGAACTGTTCTCAGGGGCATGTTAATTCATTGGCATTTCCTTGTGACATGGGCATATCAGGTTCTAGAGAGCAGAGATTATCTCAGGGAAAGAGTCACAAAGGTTGACACTTGGAAATTATTCTGATGTGGGCAAAAAGTTAAATACTGATGGGACAATGTACCTTGTTATTTGCAATGTACAAACAATGTCTATTTATTTGGCGAGGCAAAGTTTATTTAATGAGGCAAAGCTTATTAATACTAAGATATACACTTTGTTTAAATAATTCTAGATGAGGACAAAATGAATATTTTTGTGTTTTGTTGTATTTAGTTTGTTTTCTCAAACTTCTTTACCATCCTCATCTTTTATAGTGAAATAGTAAGAAGAAAAATGATATTCAAAATTTTCTTACATGAAGGTTGTAATCTTATGTCAAGAGCTGGATTATTATATCACATCAAATAAGGTCAATGAGATAATTATACAGGAAAGTGATCTGTAATGTTTAAGTGCTATAATGATTTCAGTTAATTAATTCCATAAATCCATTCACATTTAAAGATCAAATAGCACTGAATGTCTTAACTGAAAAGAAGAGCTAGCAAATTAATCAGGTAAATGGATTTATTTTCATATATAATGTTTAAAGATAAAAATTATTTCATGAGTAAACTCATAATATGGAGCATATTTTATTTCATTCTAAAACATATTTAAATTTTAATACCTCACTTCACACCAGGATGGAAGATACAATCAATTCTTCCATGGTGAGTGTGTCTGTTTCATAAATATGTAAGTTCACTTAGCAATGTCTTAAATGTAGTATAAATGTTACATATTCTAGCCTAAGTGGTTCATATAACTTGAAATATAATAAACTTCTGTAAAAAAAGTGTTAGAGAAAAATGATTGCATCATTAAAAGAATGTTATGTATCAATTCAAATGAGGAAATAGAGCAGTAATGAAGTCCAGTGAGAGTGAATACTTTAAAAAATATATCTGGTTAATACAAATACATTATAAAGTGATTGGGAAACATTATTGTTATAAATTACAATATTGCATTTTTACTAAATTCTGCCTTTGATAATCAATGCATTTGCTATAATATGGACACTAATGATTATACACAGTAGCATGAGCTATACATTCCAAAGGTTCTTTCCTTTTCAATAAAATGTATGTATTTATTCCTGCTATATTAAATTTAATTAAATTCAACTTAATATTAATCATGCCTTTTTAAAAAATATGCCTGTAATTTAAATTATTCTTTTTTCTAACATTTTTATTATTTGAGATGTGGTTATTACTTAAAGAGATCACTAATTAAAACATTTTATGATGAGTACATTGCTCAGTGAAATTGAAAAATAGGAACTGGCTCTATATATCTGTAGTGAAAATGGAATATATTTTCTGAAAACTGAAGCTTTTACTGTAGATTAGATATTAAATAATTTATCCAAAATATTATTTTCTAAAATTTCAATTTAAGAGTTTATATATACATTAGATATATGAGTATACGTATTCATTTTTGTTAACAGTATCATTAAAATCACCTCGAAAGTAAAGGATTTTTAAAAGATTGCAATGGAAATCTTTAGAAATTTATAACGGCCAAAACGAAGTTTAATACTACATGCTACTTTTTAAATGTACATCAGAACACACAAAAAACATTTTAAATATCTTTTTATTTGAATACCATATTTTCCAAACTACCTCCAATTTCTACAATTTACATACATTTCTACAAAATATGTTTACTAAAAAACTAAATGACTGCAGTTAGATAGCCTCATCCACCAGAGGGCAGAGAGGAGAAGCAAGAACTACAATCCTGCAGCCTGTGGAACAAAAACCACATTCACAGAAATATAGACAAGATGAAAAGGCAGAAGGCTATGTACCAGATGAAGGAACAAGATAAAACCCAAGAAAAACAACTAAATGAAGTGGAGATAGGCAACCTTCCAGAAAAAGAATTCAGATTAATGATAGTGAACATGATCCAGGACCTCGGAAAAAGAATGGAGGCAAATATCGAGAAGATGCAATAAATGTTTAACAAAGACCTAGAAGAATTAAAGAACAAACAAACAGAGATGAACAATACAATAACTGAAATGAAAACTACACTAGAAGGAAACAATAGCACAATAACTGAGGCAGAAGAACGGATAAGTGACATGGAAGACAGAATGGTGGAATTCACTGCTGCGGAACAGAATAAAGAAAAAAAAATGAAAAGAAATGACAGCCTAAGAGACCTCTGGGACAACATTAAATGCGACAACATTCGCATTACAGGGGTCCCAGAAGGAGAAGAGAAAGAGAAAGGACCCAAGAAAATATTTGAAGAGATTATAGTCAAAAACTTCCCTAACATGGTAAAGGAAATAGCCACCCAAGTCCAGGAAGCGCAGAGAGTCCCATACAGGATAAACCCAAGGAGAAACATGCCGAGACACATAGTAATCAAATTGGCAAAAATTAAAGACAAAGAAAAATTACTAAAAGCAGCAAGGGAAAAACAACAAATAACATAAAAGGGAACTCCCATAAGGTTAACAGCTGATTTCTCAGCAGAAACTCTACAAGCCAGAACGGGGTGGCATGATATACTTAAAGCGATGAAAGGGAAGAAACTACAACCAAGATTATTCTACCCAGCAAGGATCTCATTCAGATTCGATGGAGAAATCAAAAGTGTTACAGACAAGCAAAAGCTAAGAGAATTCAGCACCAAAAACCAGCTCTACAACAAATGCTAAAGGAATTTCTCTAAGTGGGAAACACAAAAGAAGAAAAGGACCTACAAAACCAAACCCAAAACAATTAAGAAAATGATCATAGGAATATACATATTCATAATTACCTTAAATGTGAATGGATTAAATGCTCCAACCAAAAGACACAGGCTTGCTGAATGGATACAAAAACAAGACCCATATATATGCTGTCTACAAGAGACCCACTTCAGACCTGGGGACACATACAGACTGAAAGTGAGGGGATGGAAAAAGATATTCCATGCAAATGGAAATCAAAAGAAAGCTGGAATACCAATACTCATATCAAATAAAATAGACTTTAAAATAAAGAATGTTACAAAAGACAAGGAAGGGCACTATGTAATGATCAAAGGATCAATCCAAGAAGAAGATATAACAATTATAAACATATATGCACCCAACATAGGAGCACCTCAATACATAAGGCAACTGCTAACAGCTCTAAAGAAGGAAATCAACAGTAACATAATAATAGTGGGGGACTTTAACACCCCACTAACACCAATGGACAGATCATCCAAACAGAAAATTAATAAGGAAACACAAGCTTTAAATGATACATTAAACAAGATGGACTTAATTGATATTTATAGGACACTCCATCCAAAAACAACAGAATACACATTTTTCTCAAGTGCTCATGGAACATTCTCCAGGATAGATCATATCTTGGGTCACAAATCAAGCCTTGGTAAATTTAAGAAAATTGAAACTGTATCAAGTATCTTTTCTGACCACAACGCCATGAGACTAGATATCAATTACAGGAAAAGATCTGTAAAAAATACAAACACATGGAGGCTAAACAATACACTACTTAATAATGAAGTGATCACTGAAGAAATCAAAGAGGAAATAAAAAAATACCTAGAAACAAATGACAATGGAGACACAACGACCCAAAACCTATGGGATGCAGCAAAAGCAGTTTTAAGGGGGAAGTTTATAGCAATACAAGCCCACCTTAAGAAGCAGGAAACATCTCGAATAAACAACCTAACCTTGCACCTCAAGCAATTAGAGAAAGAAGAACAAAAAAACCCAAAGCTAGCAGAAGGAAAGAAATCATAAAAATCAGATCAGAAATAAATGAAAAAGAAATGAAGGAAACAATAGCAAAGATCAATAAAACTAAAAGCTGGTTCTTTGAGAAGATAAACAAAATAGATAAACCACTAGCCAGACTCATCAAGAAAAAAAGGGAGAAGACTCAAATCAATAGAATAAGAAATGAAAAAGGAGAAGTAACAACTGACACTGCAGAATTAAAAAAGATCATGAGAGATTACTACAAGCATCTTTTCTGACCACAACGCTATGAGATCAGAAATGAATTACAGAGGAAAAAATGTAAAAAACACAAACACATGGAGGCTAAACAATATGCTACTAAATAACCAAGAGATCACTGAAGAAATCAAAGAGTAAATCAAAAAATACCTAGAGACAAATCACAATGAAAACATGATGATCCAACACCAATGGGATGCAGCAAAAGTAGTGCTAAGAGGGAAGTTTATAGCTATAAAAGCCTACCTCAGGAAGAAAGAAAAATCTCAAATAAACAATCTAACATTACACCTAAAGGAACTACAAAAAGAACAAACAAAACCCAGTTAGCAGAAGGAAAGAAATCATAAAGATCAGAGCAGAAATAAATGAAATAGAAACAAAGAAAACAATAGCAAAGATCAATAAAACTAAACGTTGGTTCCTTGAGAAAATAAAAAAATAATGATACCCATTAGCCAGACTTACAAAGAAAAAGTGGAAGAGGACTCAAATCAATAAAACTAGAAATGAAAAAGGAGAAGTTACAGCACACACTGCAGAAATACAAAGCATCCTAAGAGACTACTACAAGCAACTCTATGCCAACAAAATGGATAACCTGGAAGAAATGGACAGATTCTTAGAAAGGTACAACCTTCCAAAACTGAACCAGGAAGAAATAGAAAATATGAACAGACCAATCATAAGTAATGAAATTGAAACTGTGATTAAAAATCTTCCAACAAATGGAAGACCAGGACTAGATGGCTTCATAGGCAAATTCTATCAAACATTTAGAGAAGATCTAACACCCATCCTTCTCAAACTCTTCGAACAAATTGAAGAGGAAGGAAAACTCCCAAACTCCTTCTATGAGGCCACCATAATCCTGATACCACAACCAGACAAAGATACTACAAAAAAATAAAATTACAGACCAATATCACTGATGAATATGCATGCAAAAGTCCCCAACAAAATACTAGCAAACAGAATCCAACAGCACATTAAAAAGATCATAAAACATGATTAAGTGGGATTTATCCCAGAGATGCAAGGATTCTTAAATATATGAAAATCAATCAATGTGATACACCATATTAACAAATTGAAGAATAAAAACCATATGATCATCTCAATAGATGCAGAAAAAGCTTTTGACAACATTCAACACCCATTTATAATAAAAACTCTCCAGAAAGTGGGCATAGAGGGAACCTACCTCAACATAATAAAGGCCATATATGACAAACCCACAGCAAACATCATTCTCAACGGTGAAAAACTGAAAGCATTTCCTCTAAGATCAGGAACAAGACAAGGATGTCCACTCTCACTACTATTATTCAAAATAGTTTTGGAAGTCCTACCCACGGCAATCAGAGAAGAAAAAGAAATAAAACGAATACAAATTGGAAAAGAAGAAGTAAAACTGTCACTGTTTGCAGATGACATGATACTATACATAGAGAATCCTAAAGATGCCACCAGAAACCTACTAGAGCTAATCAAGGAATTTGGTAAATTAGCAGGATAAAAACTTAATGCACAGAAATCTCTTGCATTCCTAAACACTAATGATGAAAAAACTGAAAGAGAAATTCAGCAAACACTCTCATTTACCACTGCAACAAAAAGAATAAAATACCTAGGAACAAACCTACCTAGGGAGACAAAAGACCTGCATGCAGAAAACTATAAGACACTGATGAAATAAATTAAAGATGATACCAACAGATGGAGAGATATACCATGTTCTTGGATTGGAAGAATCAATATTGTGAAAATGACTATACTACCCAAAGCAATCTACAGATTCAATGCAATCCCTATCAAATTACCAATGGCATTTTTTACAGAACTAGAACAAAAAACCTTAAAATTTGTATGGAGACACAAAAGTCCCCGAATAGCCAAAGCAGTCTTGAAGGCAAATAGTGGAGCTGGAGCAATCAGACTCCCTGACTTCGGACTATACTACAAAGCTACAGTAATCAAGACAACATGGTACTGGCACAAAAACAGAAATATAGATCAATGGAACAGGATAGAAAGCCCAGAGATAAACCCATGCACCTATGGTCAACTAATCTATGACAAAGGAGGCAAGGATATACAATGGAGAAAAGACAGTCTCTTCAATAAGTGGTGCTGGGAAAACTGGACAGCTCCATGTAAAGGAATGAAATTAGCACACTCCCTAACACCATACACAAAAATAAACTCAAAATGGATTCGAGACCTAAATGTAAGACTGGACACTATAAAACTTTTAGAGGAAAACATAGGAAGAACACTCTTTGACATAAATCACAGCAAGATCTTTTTTGATCCACCTTCTAGAGTAATGGAAATAAAAACAAAAATAAACAAATGGGACCTAATGAAACTTCAAAGCTTTTGCACAGCAAAGGAAACCATAAACAGGACAAAAAGACAACCCTCAGAATGGGAGAAAATATTTGCAAATGAATCAACGGACAAAGGATTAATCTCCAAAATATATAAACAGCTCATGCAGCTGAATATTAAAAAAACAAACAACCCAATCCAAAAATGGGCAGAAGACCTAAATAGACATTTCTCCAAAGAAGACATACAGATGGCCAAGAAGCACATGAAAAGCTGCTCAACATCACTATTAGAGAAATGCAAATCAAAACTACAATGAGGTATCACCTCACACCAGTTAGAATGGGCATCATCAGAAAATCTACAAACAACAAATGCTGGAGAGGGTGTGGAGAAAAGGGAACCCTTTCCCACTGTTGGTGGGAATGTAAATTGGTACAGCCACTATGGTGAACAGTATGGAGGTTCCTTAAAAAACTAAAAATAGAATTACCATATGATCCAGCAATCCCACTACTGGGCATATACCCAGAGAAAAGCATAATTCAAAAAGACACACGCACCGCAATGTTCATTGCAGCACTATTTACAATAGCCAGGTCATGCAAGCAACCTAAATGCCCATCAACAGACAAATGGATAAAGAAGATGTGGTACATATATACAATGGAAATAAAAAGGAACGATAAAGCCATAAAAGCCATAAAAAGGAACAAAATTGGGTCATTTGTTGAGATGTGGATGGATCTAGAGACTGTCATACAGAGTGAAGTAAGTCAGAAAGAGAAAAACAAATATTATATATTAACGCATATATGTGGATCCTAGAAAATGGTACAGATGAACCAGTTTGCAGAGCAGAAATTGAGACACAGAAGTAGAGAACAAACCTATGGACACCAAGGTGGGAAGCAGTGGGGGTTGTGGGTGGTGGTGGGATGAATTGGGAGATTGGGATTGACATGTATACACTGATGTGTATAAAATGGATGAGTAATAAGAAAATAAATAAACATTAAAAAAAGTAAATGACTGTACAACAAAAAGTTTGGCATCATAACTGATAGAACTTATTAAATTTTACTAAAATATGAAATATATTTTACTATAAATAAAACCTGTAATGAAATCAAAGTAAAAAATACTTGGCTCTTATAAGCTGCAATTTTTTCACTAATGCATTTACTAAGTCTCTCTCTATCATTGTTTCCTGGTGGTGACATCATGCATGCCAGTTAGGAAATTCTCATTGAGAAGACAAGAAAGAATATACAGAAGAAGAAAAACGGATGAAGAAAAATCTATAAGTGCTCAAACCAGGTGAAGGAGAAATCCATTTGCCAGATACAGAAATATTTGCAGTATATTGAACAGTTGAGACAAGGAGGAAAAGAAGTATTCAATGGTTCATGATTCACAACAAGCTGAGGAAAAGCCAAGTGAGAATATAAGAAAATTTAATTACAAATCTCAAACAGAATATATTAATATCCTTTCTCCAACCCATGCACACCACCATCACCCCTACTAGGTAAGATTTGTTTTAAACAAAGATTTGTAGACCTGGATTCTTCCAATCAAATACACTCATGGCAGATGGGATTAATTACCAACCTACCTACATCTTTGCCCATAAAGTCTGCCATTTTTCCTGTCTCTATGCATGAACTGATGATGATATTAGCCAAGCCCTCAGCTTCTTTTTTTGCACTATGTCACATCTTTAGTCCCCAGTACAAGAATATTGCTCCAGTAATACTGACATTGCTCCCCTGCATCACCAATGTTTATCTCTTAAGTGGATTATTACTATGATTTCTCCAATGTGGAAAAGAAAAGCCTTAATTCCATTTCAACTTTGAGCTTCCATCTTGGTTCTATTGCCCTTTAAAATAAGCTGATAAATTTGCTTATACACAACGGCTACAAATTGTCTCCTCCAATTTCTCTTGAATCCAATTCCAGCAGGATTTTTCCCATGCCCCCCACAGAAACTGTTTTGTCAACATCAAAAACGACTATCACTTTGCTAAACCCAAACATTTCATTGTTTGTTCTCATTGTTCTATCTGGAGCATTTTAATGGACAGTTATTTGTTTTTCTTTTGAACACACTCTCTGGGAAGAATGGAATTTTATTTGAGGATTTTAAGTAGTAGATTTCCATGATTTGACTTATGTTTAACAATATCCCTCTGACCGCACTGTGGAGAATACCGAAGAGAATACTGTTTTGTCTCTTGCTTTATAGGAGTGGCTCCTCTTTTATAGCCTTTCTTTGCTGTGGCTCCCTCTTCCCCTAAATTCTTAACCAAGATGCAATTTAGGATTGGGCCTTTAGATCTTATCTCTATCTACAGTCACTTACCTGGTGACTTCATTTAGAACTTTGGCTTCAACATCTACCTCTATATGGACTGTTTTCCAAGCCTGGATGAATAGCTAATTTTTTCTTAAATCTCCCCTCTTGTATGTCTAATAGGCATCAGACATTTAACATGCCCAAGACTGAACTTCTGAAAATTCCTCTTCCTCTTCCTAATTTATGGCAACTACATCTTTCCAGTTCCTCAGGACACATGTTTCAGAATCTTCTCTGACTCTTCATATACATATTATATCTGGTTCAGCAGCAAATGCTGATAATTCTACCTTCAAAATATATTTTTGATCTGGCCATGTATCTCTCACCATGGTATTGGAATGGCCACTTCATTAGTTTCATTGCTGTGGTTTTTGCTTCCCTTCAGTATTCTCTATCCAGCAGCCACAGAGATTGTGTTAAACTTGCATCAAGTCATGCCACTCCTCTAATTAAAACCCTCAAATACTGCCCTAGCCCTTTCAAGGAAGAAGCCAGGTCCTTAACGTGGCCTACAAGGCCTTAAACGATCTTGACTCTCTTAACACAGATAACTTTATTTCTCACTCCTTCATTACCTTTTGACAATTTTATACAATGTCACCTTCACAATTAGATTACTATAGTCAAAACTGCAGTCTTAATAGTCACGTTTCCTGATTTATTTATCTCTATAGTACCTAATTTTGTTTAGTATCTGTTACTCCATTTTATAATGCAAATTCCATAAGATTTAGGGCACTTGGTTTTGATCTCGTCATAGCCCTGAAATTTACTAGCATTCTGGAATGTAATAATTGATTCATAGATTTGTATTGAATAAGTGAAGGAATAACTGAAATTATTAATGGAAACTAAAGCCAGAGTTTCTCCCTAGTGTTCTTGTGGCTACTGGTCAAGCAGGGTAGCATGGGTGGTTGCTTTGGTAGTTAACAGAAGATGAAATTTTCACTATAGCAGTGGCAAACTATAATCCCCTTATTAATCTTGGATAGCCTGAGTCCCTGTGGCAGGAAAATCAGGTGGATAAGATGCAGCTTCTGGTGTTCGGCCTGGCTTATATTTCTGCATATGGCTCTTAAACCTCCCTACAATTTTATAAGCTATTCAATACATGTATATTCTAATGTATTTGTGACAGTTAATTTTATATGTCAACTTGGCTAGGCCATGGTACTCATACTGATCTAGATGTTGCTGAGAAGGCATTATTTGGTGTGATTAACATTTAAATCAGTGGCCTTTAAGTAAAGCAGGTTATCTTCCATAATGTGGGTAGGCTTTATTCAATCAGTTGAAAGGCCTTAAGGATAAAGTCTGAGGCTTCCTGAAGGAATTTTATTTTTAAACTAGAGCTACAGCATCAGCTCTTCCCTGCATCTCCAGCCTGCTGGTTTACTCTACAGACTTCAGACTTGCCAGGCGGCCCACACAATAAATACCTGTGTGTGTGTATATGTATTTATATTTATGTATATATTTATTTATATTTATTATCCATAATAAATATTTATTGTACATTTATACTTTGTATATATGTATTTATGTGTATGTATATATACATACACATGTGTATATATAAATATATATTTATATATATAATTTTATTTATATATATAAATATATATTTAGTTTATATGTATTTATGTGTGTGTGTATATATGTATATATACATATGTGTGTGCATATATATATATAAAACATTCTATTGGTTCTGTTTCTCTGGAGAATTCTAATATACTATTTCTTCCCTAAAATCAGCTAGCATTGGTTTCAGTCACATATAAAAGGCTTGATTGATATAGAAATTGGTACAGAGAAGTCTCAGGAACTAGAACCATAGAAAATTTAGGAGGTGTGATAGAGTAGTTGGGTCTAATTTGGGCTAAAATGCCATGAAATTACACATGTAATTAAAAAGAGAGAGAGGATTTTGTCAGTAAATGTCATAAAGTGGCAAAAAGACTTAAATATCATCGGTAACCACTACTTGTGAAATGCTCATCACAGGCAAGGCCTGGGAAATCAAGTGTACACTGCCATAGATCGCTATCAAAGTCACAAAGGATTAGAGGACTGTTGCAGGAAAATAATGTTTATAAGAGTGTTGTCAAGTTAAAGAGAATGACAAACTTCAGGTGTCTAAATATTTGCCTCAAGGCGCTAGGATGTTTAAAAGAACACCAAAATGAATACTTCTCTCACACCTGGAATACTGAGGCAGAATTCTTCATCAGTTAAATCCAGATCATCCAAAACTTTAGTAAATAAAGGATAAGGCCGTGATATACAAACACTAGAACCCTGTAAGTTGGAATGAACACATATGGGAATATTCAAAAAACAAAAAACACACATCAATGAATTTATGTTGCCAGTCCTTTTTTCTTTCTACTGCACGATGATGGTGCTTCAGCTTCAATAATCATTCTGCCTAATTTCTACTGAGTGTGTTAGGTTGAAAGACATTAACTTCACCTCCACTACTCATTTATCCAGATCTGTAACTAAACTTTGATATCAACATGGATCAGTATGCTAATTCTAAGTTCAAATTTAATATAAAAAGAATTATACAGAAAAATAAATGAAAAAATTTCATACTTTATACAGGCAAAATGTGAAGAATACAGCTATGTATTGATTCTGAAACTGAGAACCCAATAGGAGAAAAATACTTTTGAGTTATATGTATTAGTATGGGTGCACTTATCTGAATTTGAATTTAGTATTCTAGCATTAAAAGTATGACATGATTTTTATATTTGCTTGGTTAATTATCTAAATGTGGACTTAATGACTGCCTATGTAATATAAAGCTAACAGAAAATTTTAGAAACATGCAGAGGAAGGATTTTAATGCCTTAGAGAGGTTAGACTGTTGGAATGAATTTACCATTTGAAAATTGCTAAAGTACCCTTTAATATTACCTGTACATAAAGATCTATAGGGAGTATGAGAAATTTAATTTTTCTAATAACTTAAAACTATTAAAAACATAAAGTATATTATTTTTTTAAACAACATGAGATATCACTGCACATCCATCAGAATGGTAAAATGAACAATAATAACATCAAATGTTGGCAGTTTGCAGAGAACCTGGATCACTCCTATATTGCTGGTGGCAACGTAAAATGGTACAGCTTCCCTGAAAAAGTGTTTGGCAGTTTCTTAAAAAAAAAAAAAAAAAAAAAAAAAATCAACACTCAATTACCATGCATCCCAGTAACTGCACTCCTAGGTATTTATTCCAGAAAAACAAAGACATGGTCACACAAAATCCTGTATGTGAATGTTTATAGCAGCTTTATTCATCATAGCCCCAAACTGGAAACAGCCAGCTATCCTTCAATAGGAAACAAGTCATATCAACTATGGTACATCCATATGTGGATTACTATTCAGCAGTAAAAAGGAGTCCAATATTATATGCACAACAACCTGAATGAATTTACAGAGAATTATTCTGATAGAGATGGACTGACTATGTTCTATTCCCCAACCTCCACTCTTCACTTATTTAACCTCTCCTCTTATCTCCCTCCATTCCAGCCACACCTGACTCCTTACTGTTTTTTAAACATGCCAGGAAAGTCTCAGTTCAGGGTCTTTGTAGCTGCTATTTCTTTTGCCTGCTAATACCCACACCCCCACTCCAGTCCTACAGTCCCATGTCCCACATGGCTTGCTTTCCCCTGCTCAGATGTTGCCTTAAGTGTTGTATTTTTCAGTTAGATCTTCCCTGAACAACTTATTTAAAATTCCACCATACTCTCCAACAATCTGCATCCCCTTTTTTGCTTTATATTTCCAAAACACATATAACTTTTTGAAATACTCTGTATTTTACTCTTTTATTCAACATCTAAGTTCAGTTGGAATGCAAACTATGAGAAAAAGTCTTTCTCTTTTGTTCACCACTGAATGTGTCTATATGTGACACAATCTAGACACATGAGAAAAGATTTCCTTCACAAAGCATTGAGAATTATACAAGAGAGAGTAGCCCTATCATCTTTGAATAGCTCTTTGTGACTTTGGGACAGATGTGGGACAGCCAATTGAAATGAGTTCTCAGTTCTCAATGGAGATAGCAGAGTTCAGAGTGGGAAAGGTCACACAGAAACACTTTACAATTACAGAAAAGGTAGATTAACAAAATAGTCAATGATTCGATATCCTGGTACCACAGAACCAAAATAGATGGGAAGACAATTTTTAATAACAATGAAAGTAACAACAAAACACTCCAGATAATATAGACCGAGGTCTGACTTGAGCCACCACAATAGATAATTCTGTCCCCTATTTGAATTATTTACTGGGTTAATCCACAGTTCCAGATAGAGTCCAGGTGAAGCTGAAAAACTTGAGAAAGGACCCTGCAGTAGTAACACAGAAACAGTATTCTAAATGTCACGCCAAACCTTCAGCCAAATATTCTGAGGCTATTTAGCTAGGTATTTTACGTACTAAAGAAAGGAAAACACCCTTATCTTTCAGAGATTATGGAAAATACAACTAAATCAACATTAATTTCTGGATACATGAATGACTCTGTGGTTTACTAGATGAAGGTAACTTTCTAAGTGATACGAGTTTTGACACAAACCCACCTCATGGTAGGCTTCATTTGCAGAGATTATCACATGATAAATTTCTTCACTATTTCAATGCGTATTTGGAGTAGGTATACTCTGAAAATAGCAAAATTCCTGCAATGACTACCTTGCTAATGATACTAAGATTATTGTAGTGGGAATTACTAAGTGGAAGCTGCCAGTTCTCTGTCACTACTAAAAGGGTAAATCAATGGTACCCACAAATTCTGCAAAGATACCAGTCGGTGAAAATTATCACATTTCACAGTTCTCTCCAACTTGGCTGATACATAATAGGTATAAATGAAGGCTCACAAGAAAGAGTTACTTTAAATTTAATAAATTCAAAGTGATTACTTTAATCCCAGATTTTTATCCAAATATGATCTCTTTACTGATGACTTTACTGACATCTCCTTAAATTGTAAATGTTCACCATCTCCACTTGATTACATTCCATCTTCTCTCAACCTCATACACATCAGACTTACCTAGTGTTCTACTGAATGTGTGTCAAGATCAACAATGAACTCTAATTGCTAAATCAAATGATCAATACTCAGCATCATTTAGAATAGTTGATCTCCAACCTCATGTGACTTGTTTTCCCTTATACCATAGTTTAATTTTCTACTACCCTACTGGAAGTTCTTTCTCTCTCTTGTCTGGTTGTCTTACCTGACCACTGAAATTTGGTGTGCTCCTGTAATAAATCCTCAAAATTTCTCTATCTATATTCATCTATAGGTGACATTATCAGTTCCATTAATTAAATATCTATGCATATTCTTGTATCTCCTAAATTTATAATTTCAGCTCTAATTTCAAATTAGGCATGCACAAAACAGATACAGGGTTCCATCCATACTTCCTGCTCCTTTCCCAGTAGTTTTCATCACAGTAAACAACACTAATATCCACCCAGTTGCTCAGGCCAAGAAATTAAAGTGACATTTGACCTATTCTCTCTCTCATGCCCCATATTTCATTTAGTAATATATTATGTTTTTAAATTTCCAAATTCGACAACCTCTCTAAAACTGTGCACCCGCCTGCCTTAACCGAAAGTTTTACATCACTACATTTTAATCTCTTTTAGTCTATTCTTTATATGCAAGCAACTGATCATATTTTAAACATAAAGTAGTCCTAGAAAAGTACACAAGGTCTTTATTAGGCTCTCCAAGGCCTCTATCATTGGTTCTTTATTCTCTATATAATTGCTAGCAATATTTTCCATCTGACACCACTCCAATCACACTTGCCAAAAATTTTCCTCTATCAGAGAGGAATAGATACTCACATGTGACACTCTATCATTATTTTTCATTACACACTTCAATGGAAAAAAAAGCATCACAGTAGACTTCAACATGGCGTTTAACAAAAATTCAAATCACTTTGTTGATAAAATAATTAAAATAGAAAAGAAGCTTATCTTGATAGTAATAAAAAAATGGATATAAGCAAAATGTCCTTCTAAAGAAGACTGTTTAACAACATTATACACACACACACACACATACACCTACACATACATACACACATATACCATATGTACTATCTAAAATAAACGTGTTTATATGTTATGTTATATTATTGGTAATAAAATTAATTTCATCATCATTAAAATATTTAATAAAGCAGTATTCATCTATATATGAAGATAAACATATTTAACATTTTCAATATGAATGAAAATCTTAATTTTTATTAATTCTTCTTTCCAGGCATAAAATGACTAGTAAGTCATGCTTCTTAAATATCACTTGTATTTTGTTTTACACTTGAAAATGTATGTCCTGATTTTTAATAATATATTTGATACAATATAATAAATATTAAATTGATATTATATTGGATATTTAAGAGAAATATTTATATGATACACCAATTTAATTTTTAATACCTTACTTCGTGGAAATTGCCAAAAAATTAAAAGGTAATTTTCTTCACACAAGCTTCCCATCTTCTGTAAGGTAGAAAGTAAACATCTATCTCACCATTTCTCATTTAATTTCATTTGGTAAAAGCAAACAGTACAATTATTTAGTGAAAATTTTAAAAGACACTATGCCACTTTAAAAGTATAGAAAGATTGTATTAATCTTCAAATATTTTATCAATTACAGAAATATTACAAAAGATTTATTGAAAGGGGTCACATAAAAATATTAAAATATTATTGACTACTGAAAGTTGTACAGTCAAATGTCACATGACTATCTTCTCTTATTAGACTCTGAAAGACTATAATATGTATAATATGTATAATTTATGTATAATATGTATAATATGAGTGATTTTTATCTAAACCTTAAATTAATACTCAGGACACAAAAATTACAACAAAATGAAAGTATAATACAGAGGAGTATTAAATAACTATATAAATTTTATATTTAAGATCGATGTTTTAACTTTAAAATAAAGGAAAGGGAAAGTATCTGATAGGTAGTTGGCATCTATAGTATTTTGTGAAACTAACCTTGTTGAACAAAAATAGGTAAGCATAAGCAGGTTATTACAGTCTCAAAGCATGATGATAATGACTAATTCAATCTTCTTTCTGAAAATAATTTCAAAAGACTAAAATACAATTTCTGAATAACTTCAAATCTAAACAAACACATGATTGTGCACAGAAATACACAAAATAAAAAAGAATCATTTTCTAGGGGCAAAATATTAAAATAAATTATACTGATTATTGCTTCCTTATTCTCCAAGAATTTTGCTTTAGGGCATGGCAGTCTTGGTAGTTCAAGTGTTAATCCACCATCTTCAGGGGTTAGAAATGTCTCTAGCCAAGAGAATATAGGTGCTTGAAATGCAGCATCCATATACTTGTATAGGTTATATGTTTATATTGGTTTCACCCTGTCATGCATGCTCATTTAAGCAGCTATAATGTTCAGTTATTCCTATAAATGGAATGACAGAGAAGAGGCAATAAAGCCATTTATAAATTATGATTAGTTTTGTAAATCTTATTTCCACTATTAGGAAGCTAAATATATTATTCACCACATTATGTTTTACATACAACCTTGTTACACTAGTCTTCTACATGCCTTCAACTGTTTGAATATTTTATATTATTTTTTACAAAATCATATTTGTACATGTATCAAACACTATAAAACTAGATCAATTTAATTCAACTCTATAGTAGAAAAATGTGACTTTATGTCTTAGAACTCCTATATATTTTGTGCTCTTGAATCCAGAAGTAGTAGTTTATGGACTCTTATTTATGATCCCAGAATAGCACTATGTTTCACTTTTGTGTGAAGGTAAATTGCCCTTTTATATTACTGATGTGTAATTAAATCTAATATTATTTTAATAAAATCCATCCTAACACTAAAAGAACCAATTAAAAAATGCAAAAAGTTATGCCTTGTGGAATAAGTAGACTTCTAAAAATCTAGAGTAAGAAAGATATCAATCCATTATTTATGAATCACATCATCTAATAAAATATATACGGTGTATTATCACCAAATCAATAGTACTAGCTCTACTAGTTAAGAACTGTAAGTATGATTCCTACCACTCTCCCCAGAGAAAGCATTTTTAAGCATGCCTTTATTTCAGTCTTTTAAATAAAGTTGATAATATAAATGAATTTATTCACTAAGCGATTTGCGGTTTTATGTGAAGAGTTTTGCAAGTGTGATTCATGTCAGTAAGTTCAAAAGAGGTGTCCATGTCTCTCCAGCAACTTCCATTCCTGTCTCAGTGATTAAGTGTCTGCATCATATTTTAAACGTGGTTGAAGCGACCCAACAAAACAGACTGAATGAACACTGCTAAGAGATCCTGGACTTGCGGGTGCCAGCAGTAATTGAACTTTGGCTCTTCTCTCTTTTAAAGAAGAGCTGAGTGTGATTTTGATTTATGTGAAATAATTGCATTGTGTTGGATAGGGGGATTGAACATTGTGTTAAACAAAAATGGGTGGGTATGTGGTTGAACGGAGTGAACTGAATTTTGATTCACTTCCTTGTGTATTTTTTCTAGTACATCACCCATCAGTTTGTAAACTTTAAATATAAATACTTGAATCAACTAAACAAGACTACTAAAACTCCATTTTTGTTTACAGAGGCTGCTTGGCTTAACACAGGCTATTTAAATCCCCTCCAGGAAAAACACCTTCAGGACATAATTTCAAATCTATAGTTCTTTCCTTTCTTGAATATTGGTACTTCTATTCTTTGCTTCTGAAATTTCTAGTTTCCTTTAAAAATATGTTTAACAGCCTTCCCCCTGCCCCAGATATAATGAAATTGGATTTGGTTTCTGTTGAATGGTTGATTTCTTCATTTAAAATATTTGCTAGTAATACTGTCCAGTGTTTACTGGGCTCTTATTTTTGAATGTATAAATAATATTCAATACTCATAAACACTATGAGTTAGATCTATTATTACCTTCGTGAGGAAACTGACTCTTGGATTAAATAACTTCCCTAAAGTTCAATAATGATTACATCCACGAGATGGCTCCCAGGTCTTTGTGAAAGTTCTGGCAAGAGGCTTTTGAAAAGATGTTTTTAAAAGATTTTTATCTCAAAAGGGACAGGAAAAGAACTTATATTTACAAGTTGTGCAAAGTAGATGCTCTAAGAAAAGAGAGGTCAGCGAGTCAAGAAGAAGCCTGTCTAAGGTTTAATCAAGCTGAGGAAAATGTTAAGGCTGCCTTGGTCACAGTCTTCATTAGAGTTCTGTGCCTTCTTCAGTGATATGGTACTTTTTGCCCCCTGCCCTCTACTTCCCTAGCTCTAACATTTACAGTCTATTTCCTTGAAACCATGTTTTTTTTTGTTGACTGTGTGCTTTTCCACTCTGAGACAGGAAAGCTGGAGGGTAAGTGTGGAAGATTTCACTTCCTAAACTCGGGCAAAGCTCTTCCTTGAGAGTGAGCCTTTGTTATGGAGAAGAACCAAGATGTTTCACAATGTTTCCTCTTCCCTTCACCCTGCCTGCGGGAGCCTTGAGGGAATTTTCTTGGATCCTCACAGTGAGAACCCTGTGGGGTTCCTGGAGGGAAAGCCCATAAAAGTTTCAGTCTCTTGTTAGTCTACAGTGAGTGTCCAGCAATTTGTCAAAGTTGCCATATAAATATTCCTACCATTTTGTGACTTCTGTCCCAGGTAATAAAGTCTTCGTTTTTGTATCTCATTGGATGTACCTTTGAAACAGGAGGGAAGGGGGCAGGGCACAACATTTAAAAGAATGAGATAGCCACAGGACATGACAAAAACTGGTGAGAACCAACTAGGTCCAAGAAGGCGGAAGATTTGACTTCCAGTAGACCTTCAGCCTCATTATACGCTCATTTTAATATATTTACATACATCCATTTAATACATACATCCTGGAAATCCCCACCCCTTCCCTAAAATAACTGGAATAATCCTCTCACTCATTAGCCTGTGAAATTACCCAGCTCATAAAAACTAACCACAGCGCATTTGGGGGCTCTCTCACCTTTTGAGACGGCCCAAGCTCTGTCTGTGGAGTTTGTTTCTTGCTAAATAAATCCATTTCTTAGCTATCACTTTGTCTCTCACTGAATTCTTTCTGCAATGAGACATCCAGAACCTCAAATTCACCAGGAACACCTTTCTCTCCAGATTTTAGGGTGGTAGTTTGCTCTATGTTCAGTTCTCTAGCAGGTCCAAGAAAAATCATTAATTTTCAGTTTGTACAGCTTTTTCTATTTTAATGAAGACAGTGATGACTTCCAAGCTCTTTGCATGTCTAAGCTAAAACCAGAAAGCTGGCAATGTTTTTCTGATTATAAAATTATCACTGAAGGAAATTTATAAAATACATACAAATTTATTGAATCAACAATAAGACAAAACATACAATAACAAACTCGAATGGATTCCTCTTGGAATTAAAATAAAAATCAAATATTTTATGAGGATCTTTTAAGGCCATATATGGTTCAATCATACGCCATTTCAGGCCTTCCTCAATGATTGTGCTACAGTTATATTGGTCACAAAGCCTTTTTTTTTTTTAATTGAATTGTATACTTTATTTTTTAATTAATTAATTAATTTTAATTTTGGGCTGTTTTGGGTCTTTGTTGCTGCGCGTGGGCTTTCTCTAGTTGCGGTGAGCAGGGGCTACTCTTCGTTGCGGTGCCGGGGCTTCTCATTGTGGTTGCTTCTCTTGTTGCGGAGCATGGGCTCTAGGCTCGTAGGCTTCAGTAGCTGTGGCTTGCAGGCTCTAGAGCACAGACTCAGTAGTTGTGGCACACGGGCTTGGTTGCTCCGCGGCATGTGGGATCTTCCCGGACCAGGGCTCGAACCCGTGTCCCCTGCATTGGCAGGCTGATTCTTAACCACTGCACCGCCAGGGAAGTGCATTTACAAAGCCTTTAAACATGTTGTTTCCTTTGGCTGAAATGCCTTTTCCTACTCCTCATAGTTCTTTCTTATTTTTGTCCTTTAAATTTCATTTTAAACAGTTCTGCTTAGAAACACATTTTCTTAGTCACCCTGTATCAAATAAACTCCCACGTATATTGTCATATATTCTGACCTATATTCAACTTTAATACTACTACTAATCCGTCTGCTTGGTTTTGCCTGATGCACATTAGAATGCTGGCTCCATGAAGACAGTGACCATATTTTTTTCATATTTATTACCGTGCCCTAGTGACTAGTACCTCATTGACATATAGCATCTTACTAATTAATACTTTCTTATTAATAATTCAAACAGATTTTTCTTTAAGCCAATGATTAAAATAGTCAAGCAGAAAGGAAAACTGAAATATAATTAATCCCCATAGACTCTGATGCCTACATCTCAATAAGCACTGTTTCCTATTTTGAGTGTTATTGGACAAGGTATATTTCTTCTTCTCATGCATGAGTTTCCTTATCTGTAAAATGAAGCTAATAATAGTGTCCATTTTATCGAATTGTAGTGAAAAAAAGTATAAGTGAGTAAGTGTAAAACCTTAGAATAGTCTCTGGGATATGAATGCTTAAAAATATCTTCATATAAAAATTAAACATGAATACTGATCATATGTCACAAAAGAATATACTTAGTTTGTACTATTTTATAATATTTATTTGAAGTGTGTTTTAATGCATTATAAAAGCATAATCAGATTCATTTTTGTAAGAATCCTGTATATAGCATAGTTAATAGCTTATTGCTTTTTGCTTGTTTGTTTTTTAAACAGAGTCAAAGACATAATGAGGACAATTATCCTTCACAAGGTCAAAAAATGTATTTTTCAGGATATGGTTTTTTTTAGATGAACTGATCAGCTTAAGAAAACTTATGTTTATATTTCAATTAGTCTTCATTATAATTCCATCGAGTGTTACCATAGTATAAACAACTTGTATATAAATTTATAATATTGCAAAGAACCTTAGAAAATGTACCTCCTGTTATAGAAAGAGAACTAAAGAGAAAAAAAGAAGACAACTTCTCAGAAGTCATAATTTGGCCACCCCAAATTGGCATTCACAGCACTGTTCTACTTTACCTCTCTCACACTAAAATGGTAGGTACAAATTTCTAAGATCATTACGTAAGGTGTTAATATTTCAGATATATGGTTTCTTGTCTTTGAGTTTAATATTTTTTTCCACAGCATTCTACTGAATTCAAGGTTATTTCAATCATTTTAACATACTTTGTTAGGTATCCAACCCATCTGTCAGCTTGGGACAAGTAGGGTAAATATATTTCACTCTTTTCTGTCCTGTTCCTACCCAACTTGGGGTACTGTGATATATTCTGATAAACCCACTGAAAGAACATTATTAACAAATGAATGTGTCCAGAAGAAAGCAAACAGTATATTGAAAATACATGAACTGGTGTCATGATGGAAAAGATATAAAGGTGTTAGGAGCTACAAGTGTGATAAAAAGAGAGTTCATATCATATTTTTTAATTGTTATATTATAATGGAAATAATCTTATCAAAAAAGATTAAAATTTGTGTTCACGCGTCTATAACACTATTCTTCCATTCTATATTTTGTGCATCTTTAAAATTTTACATTTTTATTCCTCTAACTCAGTGGTTTTAAAAATTAGCTATACATTGCACATTGGAATCACTTGGGGTACATTAAAAGTTATTCATCCATAACTTGGTCCCATCCAGAGAGATTCTGATTTCATAGATCTTAGTTGCTGTCTAGAAAGTGGTATTTTTAAAACTCTCCTAATTATAATATATAGCAAACGTTGAGAATTACAGCTTTAAGCATTTTTTTCCATGCATTTTAACTCCTTCACCTATCTAGTTACAACTCATTTATCTAAACCTCAACTGAATTGTCATTTTTTTCAGGGTAGCCTAATCCAGTATTCCTAAATATCCTTAATGTATATTCTGTAAAAAGTTAATGAACAGTAACCTTAATTAATTAGAGTTGGGAGACCAGAAGGGCAAGCTCTGGTGATTTGTGACTGTAGCAGAGTCCAACAGGAAGAAGAAAGACTCGTCTTTCCTGGCAAGGACTCAGCCAATGAGAAGCCATGGACTCTTTGTTTACTATAACCCACCCAACTTCCTTTTCCCCTTCATAAAAATGTTCTCCTTCCCTTGCCATGTAGAGACATGCACGTGGCTCACTATAGTTGCAGACGCCGTATGGCAATTCTCTGCTGATCTGAATAAACCCATCTTTACTGGAGATATTTGGCTATTTGTTTCAGGTCAACATTTTGCTGGCCAGTACGGGGACTAGAGAAGGCCTCTCCAATGGCTCCAAGGCTGGTGAGCAAACAGGTGCACTACCCACAGTTGAGCCGATCATTTCTCACTGAATTTTCTCAATGAATTTAAAGTTTGAAGGGACGTCTTTCTCCTATATTGGAGCCCTTGCCCTCCTTGAATTTGAAACTCTTTAGGTTCTATTAGGTATCCATTTAAAGGTTTTTTCCTTCCGGAAAAAGGCCTTGTTCTGTATGCCAGTACACATTTGGCACTTAGGTCTGATCTTGAGATCAGACTGTTTCAACCAAAGCTGGCTGAAAAAGTCTTCAGCCCAGTAAGTTCAGGAAGGGGCTGCTTCAAGTGAAACTGCCAATTTTTCAGCCTCTGGCCTATTCCTTTATAAGGGCTATCCTCTAGAGACTGGCTAAAAAAGCCTTTGGCCTAGCTCCCCTGGGACCAAGTTGTATTTTGGGGGGAATGGCTGAGATTGGCTTGCAAGCTATTTGAACTGAGCCATTTGTGCTGTAAGCTGTTTGAGTTGTTTGAAAATTGTTCTTTACTCTTGAGGAAAAGCATCTGAGAAATGGGAGCTCAGTGATCTAAGTTTCTTGAGGGTGTCCCCTCCAGACAGACTCCAGCCAATTTTATGTTTAAAAACCTCTTTCCTTCCAATGCACATTTCTAATTAAATGAACTGACCTGCCCAAACCGACCTGACCATTCAGAAGACCAATGGCCATTATCGGGAACTTTTGAAATCCCCAAACTTAATTCCCTTAAAACCAAATTGGACTACAATAGTTCACAAGCTTCCATAAGAGAATGAAATGCTTATTTCGATTGGTATTTTGAGGCTTCCCAATGTTATTAGGAGTCTAAAATTTTCAGTCTTCAAAATAAGATTTTAAGATGAACTGAGGGAAGACAAAATTAAGGAAAGGTAAAGTGGGTCCCAAAGCCTCAGGCTTCCTTGGCTTCTTTGTCTGAGGATCAGCCTCTGGCACCATCTTCTCTCTCTCACTCATCTCCTTCTGGCCAGACTCCACTTGCAATGTCATCTTATTCTTTCCCTTGTATGCCACCTACGACTCCACTATACCTTCAATTTCCCCAGAATAATTCTCTCACCAAACTACCCTATTTCTCTGAAACTCTCCCTACTCCCTTTTCCTCTGAACGTTATCAGAACCTGTCCCTTTAAAACTAAGCTTTCTGAGGATCCAGAGGTTAAACCCATAGTTTCTTATTCTCCATGGACTAAAGCTGAGCTGTGAGCCACAGTCAAAGATTTTCCCAAAATAACCAAAGAACCTCAAAGATTTGCTAAGGAATTTAAAATAGTCATTCAAACCGATCAACCTGGTTTCTCTGACTTATATCAACTACTTTATATGCTTGTCAGTGAAGACCAGGCCCAGCATTGGATGACAACTGCTAATTGGGAAAGTCCTGAAAGGTCTCTAGAATTACAATTGGGAGACCAGCCCACTAATTTAGTATATAATCAGCCTTGGGCAATCACTAGGTGATGTCATTGAACAATTCCTAGGGCCTTTCCAAAGCCTGCTCCTTGGAATAAAATTCAGGCTTGTACACAAAAATCTCATTAACTTGTTCATAATTATTACAATTGACTTCAGATTATTTTTAAAGAAAATCCTGGTATTCCTTCAGATGTTGATTACACCCAGGTAGCTTTTAACTATGTTTATTAATGGGTTAAACCAGGACTTGTCCCTTCTAGTGAAAAGGACCAGGATGTCCACTCTAGATTTATTGATAGTTAACCTAGCAAACCAATTCTCTCTTACTCTAGATGAGTCACCTCCAAGAAAGACTATCAAAATTCTTAATCTTCAACTCAAGCAAATAAAGGCTCCTTAACAAAATCAAAACCTTCTAGCTTCTGCTATTATTACAAACAGTCAGAACATTGGAAAATACATTGTTACAAATTTAAATGCTTTAGGCACCATCAGCCCACTAAATTGCCTTTCCAATGTCCTTCCAATTCTCAATGACCAGGCTCCAATGAATTACAGAGGTTCTTCCCAATCTTCCCTCTTAATTGGCTTGGAAAAACATTTCTCCAGATTGGGGATGAATCTCTTTCAGTCGTAAATGATACCAGAGCCACACTCTTGGTGCTCAACCCCATTATTATAAAACAACCCCTACCTTGGAGTACTAAAACAGTTTAAATAGTGGAGACCTCCAATGAACCTCAAGAGGTTCTTGTCTATGAACCTCTTCCCTTTTATTTAGACCCTCAGATATACTCTTTTCTCCTTGGTTCCTTCTCACTAACTGTTTATTAGGCCCAGACTCCTTAGAGAAGTATCATGCAGGAATTTCTTTCTCCCAAAAGGGGAAAATAATTTTAGAAATTGACAGTAGTCAAAGTAACCCACCAGGTGAATTAAATGAACCTTTGACAACGTTTATTTTTGCCATCTCTGACAGTACTAAAGCAGATTCTGGAAACACTGATCATTTTTCCCTATGGATTTAGCTACCACTTTCCTTATGGGAAACATCTCCAACTCATGTTGGAAAAATTCACAGCACACCACCTATCAAAATTCAAATAGACTCCTCCAAACCTCTTCCCAGAATTAATCAATACCCTGTAAGTAAAGAAGCCCTTCAAGGCATAACGCCCATATTAGAAAACTACAAGGCTCAAGGCCTCATTATCTCTTTTACTAGCCCCTGTAACACTCCTGTTTCACCAGTGAGAAAACCTAAGGGCCAAGGGTGGAGGTTTGTCCCAGACCTTTGAACAATAAATAATATTGTTATCCCCTGACGCCCTGTTTTCCTAACCGTCATACATTGCTAACATCCATTCCCACCAGAGGTAAATTCTTTACTGTAATTGATTTATGCAGTGCATTCTTTAGTATTCCAGTTGATGAAGCTAGCCAACCTTTTTGCCTTAACTTGGGAAGAAAGACAATTCACCTGGACATTACTGCCTCAGAGTTTTTCTGAGTCCTTCTTTCACACAAATCCTGAAGGCTGATCTGAATGACATAAATTTCCCCTAGAGGTTCTACTCCACAATATGTGACTAAGCCTCCTCACAGGAAGGCAGTATTCGCTTGCTAAAGCATTTAGTAATAAAGGGACACAAGTTCAAAAGAAAAATTGCAGTTTGCCCCACATCAGGTTTGATATTTAGGAAAACTGATATCAGAACAAGGGTTACACCTACATCCAGATTAACTTTATGGTGTCCTAAGTTTCCTAAAACCCAAAACTAAGCACCAGCTGCAAGGTTTTCAGGCTAGTTGGTTATTACCAAAAGTGCATTATAAATTTCACTTATTGTTTAGTAAAATATATAGGTTTGGCCATAACAACCCTGACCCAATTTTATGAGAAGAACCAGATGGCAGACTTCAAGGCCTTAAAGGAGAGTTTGATGAATCTTGGGTAACCCAATTTTCAGGTTCCCTTTTTCCTTTTTGTATATGAAAAGGAAGAAATGCCCCAAAACACAGATATCACCGTTGACCCACAAGGTGGTATAGTCAGTAACTGGACCCTGTGGCACAGGAATAACCCCCTTGCCTTAGATACATTACAGTTACTGCCCCTTTGGTTAAGGCCATCAAGAAAATTATAATGGAATCTGCTTTAACCATTTGTGTACCTCATACACAAGAAGCTCTCTTGAATTCTCATCACACTCAACCTCACACTCAGCCAGTCACCTCACCTCCTATGAGGTCTTTGTTAACTGTCCCTCTCTCCCATAACTCTTATAATAACCATAGCCAGGCTACTCTTTTCCCTTCTGTCATGCATGAAGTCCCTCACAACTGCTTAGTGCTAACAAACCACCTCTGGACTCCTCCTAATAATCTACCAGAAAGTCCACTGAGTAACGCTGACTTCTCATGGTTCATTGGTGGCTGTTATTTAAAAGGTGACAGTGGCAAACACTGTGCTGGGTATGCTATTAAAACTCCTTTCTATGTTATTGAGGCAGCATCTTTACCTATGCCTATTTTGGCTCAACAGGCTGAATTATACACTGTTACATGAGCTTGTACTTCAGCCAAGAACAAAACTGCCAATATTTATACTGACTGTAGATGTGCATTTGAAGTAGTACATGATTTTGGAATGTTGTAGAAGAAACATGGCTTCCTTAATTCTAGGGTAAATAAAATTAAAAACAGCCCCTATATTCAGAAATTACTGAATGCAATACTTTTACCAGCCATTTTAGCTATTATTAAGATTCCAGGGCATTCTTTTTTTTTTTTTTTTTTTTTTCCCCATGCTATGTGGTTGTGGGATCTCAGTTCCCAGGCCCAGGCCACAGCAGCAAAAGCCTGGAATCCTAACCACTAGGCCACCAGGGAATTCCCCTCCAGGGCATTCTAAACTTGACTCTCTGGAAGCCAAAGCAAATCACCCTGCTGATATTTCTGCAAGGAATGCTGCTCTTAACAGGACCAATAATAGCAAAACCTTCATCATGATCCAAAGGAATATTTTTCCAAATGATAATTTGGAAAAACTGGTTAGAGAATCCCCAAAATTGGCCCCAGAGAAAGAAAGATAAGATTGGAAATTTTAAAACTGTCGGTTTGATAAAGAGAAAGCTCTGGTTTGAACCAAATAACAACTCAGGGAATCCTGTTCATACTGCTCTAGGATATTTTAAATTGACCCACCTATAGAAAGCACTGAACCCTGACTAGAGCTGAACATCATCTAGTAACCTTGACTGATGCAACAACATCTGATGAGACAGCTTTTCCCACGATATCTGGACCAGGCCTATTGGAATTTTGTCACCAAACCTGTGATGATGACTTACCACTTCATATGATCTCTAGTGTCTATGATCTTCATCACATATGGACTTTAGATAAAAAGTACCTGAGTGCTCCCTCCTCCTGTTACTTGAATGTGACCTCAGTAGTTTCCAATCTGTGTACTTTCCCTCCAACATGAGACACTACACCCAAAAAAGGTACTTCCTGTCATTGAGAGATGAAAAACTGCTGAAACTGAAAAATCTGACTTGATCAGCAATGCTTTCAGAGAAAGATCTTGATCAAAAGGGGAAATATTAAAAATTAGTAAGCAGAAACCTCAATTAAATAGAGCTGGGAGACCTGTTTCATGAAAACAGGATGAATTTATCCATGTAAGTCCTTTTCTACTTCAGGCATGCTCTAGGTATTCAATAAATAAAAGAACTCAGACCAAGACATAGAAGTTTCAATAATAATAGGTTCCATATTAACATATAAAACTATAACTAAATTATCTACAATATGCTGAATACTCATGACATAGCCAAGAGTCAATAGCTTTCCTAGATGTGATACAAACAAAACAAACTAAAGAGGTTAATAAAATTCCCCAGGGTTACACTCTAGGAAATAGCAGAACCCAATCAAAGCAGTTGGATTGACAATATCACTTGTGTATTTAATTCTATAATACTATATCTCGATAGTATAAGAAAAAATACTCTAAAGTTATTAGATATATTCCAGATAAGATGTTATCTTGTTAACTATCAAATTTTTAATCATTGGTAGTATTCAAATGGATGCATTATAGACAGAACTTCAACATATTATCATGAATCTCAATTATATTTTTGAGATTACTCTGTATTTTCTGATCTACCTATGTGTTATGTGATAGAATTAAATTTGAAGGTACAGCTTTGGTATCCTGACTATGAGGATTTTTAAAGGACATTTTAATATAAAATTTAAAGATAATGAATTATGTAGCTTTGTTGTACAATTTGTATAAATTTCTGTTTTGAATACAGTGGGCTGCCTTTTGATTTTTATCTGAAGTATCACTATCAATGCTTATTTACTGAGAGACAAGTGGGTCTTCTGCTAGTCGTAGTTTTGAACACACAGATTACAGTATGCCTATATTAATTAAAAGTGCTACTTAATAATACAAATTTAATTTTTCCCAGTTTTCCAGAAAGTCTACTAAATTTGTGTTATTTTATAATATCTAATGCTAAAAATATATATTTCTCCTACAAACACACAGGATGGATAATATATGTATAATAATCACTGCAGAGAGGTGTTTTCATCCCAGCAGCTTATTTTGGACACTGAGAATATAATGTTTGCATTTTCAGGACATAGGAATATGTTAAAAACTAAGGAAAATGTTCAATATTAGCAGAGAATGTTTAGCTGGCAAAATGACTTTTCTATGTGAATGCACTAGCCTTTTTTTTTAAATCAAGTTTACAGAGTCTTTATTATATTGATTGTTATACATGTTTTCAGGTCGAAGCTGAGTGTGGTTATTGCATTATTATTTTTCATTTGGAATTTATTGATTCTTCTGCCAGTAACTTATAGGTCAGTTTAAAAAAAGTTATTGTAATCACTTGATTTATATATTTTCTAAAAGATAGTGCCAAAATAGGAATCCTTTCATCAGTCTGTCAGGTCTACAGAGCTTTTATCCTGTGGTCATTTTGACTTAAAGGTGTGTCAGAGATTCTTACTCATACTTTTTAAAAAAAATTTTAGACATTCACGTTATTTATGAGTCAGAAATTAAACATGATAAATCGATTGTTTACTAGTAGACACTGGTTTTAAAGTTGATTTTACCACATTCATAATTGTCTTTATGAAAAATTAGTAAAGTTTTATTGCCATATGACCTTTAAGGTCAAGGGAGTTTTAAAGAAAAGAACCATGGTACTTATATTTGGTCAACCACATGTAACTGTCATTTGTTGTTGACTTTAAACAATCTTTTTTGTTATCAATTTCATTTGAAAATATAGAAGACAGACAGTACAAAATTGTTTGGGATATAGAAATTGATACTTAACTGCCAATTCTATCATTATAATTTAGCTAGAAATGGGACTGGATGTTATCCAGTAGGAAAAATGTCATCTAAATTGAATATTTTCACTTGGGGATTTGTATTAACATATAATTGACTTTCCATAATAATTCAATATATATTCTGGTTGGACTGTGAAAATTCAATCTGGAATTTTTAAATAAGCATAATTAAATGAAAATATCACTAAGTAAGAACAAGATGTGAATTATGATTTCAGCTCTGCTTCTAAATAGCTAAATTACTTTGGGAAGTCAATTTAACATTCCTATCGATTCCTGTTACTTTGATAACTAGACTAGAAAATCTCTTAGAACCCAAAGTCCATGTTCATAAAAGTGAATATACTTCATCACATAAAAAGTCTACATATGATGCTTGAATTTGCTCCCCACAAAAAGGTGACAAATACAGTATTTATTAGATCCCTGCATTGCATAGTGTAATTTATCTCATCTTGATGCCATTACTCTTCTATTTTATGTTTTTGGATTTCAACCCCATCTCTTTTTCCACCTAAGACTCTTTGATCTTAGTGATTTTTCTAAGTTGCCCTAAGAAATTGTGTTTCTGTTCTCCATAATAGAATATAAAGCACCATTTATAACATATTATGATTCAGACACTGTAATATATATTTTGGTATGTTATCAAATATATATTCAGAAAAATCCCATAAATACATTATTACAGATTTTCAGGTGCCACAAATAATCTCAAATATTCAAATTCAGAATCCTACTTTAGGTTTTCCCTGGTGGTGCAGTGGTTAAGAATCCACCTGCCAATGCAGGGGACACGTGTTCGAGCCCTGGTCCGGGAAGATTCCCACATGCCATGGAGCAACTAAGCCCATGCGCCACAACTACTGAGCCTGCGCTCTAGAGCGAGTGCTCCGCAACAAGAGGAGCCACCACAATGAGAAGCCTGTGCACCACAACAAATAAATAAATACATAAAATTCATTTATTTAAAATAAATAAATTTAAAAAAAAAGAATCCTACTTTAGATAATGTCTTTGATTTTACTAATCTCTGTTAAAAGATTTCTACTACCTACTGCTTGATTCATCTACACTTACTGTTTGATACTTTCTGTTTGTATCCACAGTTTAGATGATTCATATTAGCTGTTCAAATACATTTGTTTATTATCCAACCTGCCCCAATGTTTTTGAATACAACCTTTATTAATGCTCTAAATGCAATGACATATGTGACATCCAGAATGTAAGTCATGGTGTGGATATCCTATTTACACTTTGTCAAAGGAGTCTACAACGCACTATCTACTCTTTATGACTGCCACTTTGAATTTCAAAACATTGAGGCAGTGTTCAATGCAACAGAAGTTCAGGTACAACCCTTAGTTAAAAATGTGATATAAGACTGAAATTGTCATTACATTTACCTCTGTATTATTTGGTTGATTTGGAAATTTACCAAAAGAGGAAAGGCGGACTTCTTATAAATATCATTTAAAAATAAACATTTTTTTTCTTCTGGGAATTTAAGGACTCTGTATTATTAGACACAGTAATTATTATTTAACAGAAATTTGAATGTTCTTTACATACAGCCAACAATTCCCCTAATAAAAGCATCACACTGAGTTGCTGTAAATGAAAATATACAAATAAAGTGATTAAAGTCACAGAATATGCCATATCTATTCTTCTACCATTTGTCCAAATACATTCAAATGCATACAAAAATATAATTGCATTTATAACCTACTTAGATTTATTCTTTGTGAGTAAATTTTTAAAATTCCTTGCGGCAGGTTGAAAAAATATATACAATATTTTGCAATTTATCCCATGAAGAGACAAAATCCATTTTTCACCTCTTGAATTTGGTCTTGGTCTTGTGTCTTGTTTTGTCTCATGATCATTAGCAATTATGATGCTAGCAGAGATATGACAGCTGCTTACGCTTAGGGGCTTGCTCTTTTTTTTCTACTCTACACCCTTCCACCACCATGTGAATAAACCAGGGATATCTTGTTTGAGGATGATAACTTCTGCATAGATAGGTCTCAGCAATCCCAACTGTCAAAGATGTGACCCCAGGTATAAAGGTGAGGCTATTTTAGACCATCCAGACACTGCTGAGCTATTGCCTCATCACAGAGATCAGCCAAACTGGCCCAGTCCAAAAATAATACCCAGTGGAGCTTAGCCTACAGCCCTGCGCAATTGCTGAACACAGCCTGTGGCCTGCCCAGGCAGAAAGCAATCCCACCTGACCATGGAGTATAGTATCTAGCCCCACCCAACTATGGTATACAGCTGCAGGCCCCTTCCAGAGATCCCAGTAAGTAACCTTGCTGAATAGTGGAGCATAGCCAACTGCCTAACTGATTATGAAGCCTAACCTAGAGTCTTGCCCAACTTCAGGTATAGCCTGTGGCCCAACCTGACTGCAGAGCAAGGCCTGAGGCCTGAGGCCCAGCACATTGGCAAAGCCCTGCCTGTGTCCCTCCCTGAACATGAAGTTCAGCCAGATTTCACAAGTAAAAATTTTAAGTAAATGTGGGAGGAAATGGAGGGTATGATCAGGGAATAACAATGTTTTATTTTTCCAAATAAAGACATTAAAAAACAATAAGCAACAACTACTATCACTCTTCTTTAAATAAGACTTTTAAGAACCAAAAAAAAGTAGGAAGGACATACGTTCAAAATAAATAAATATTCTTAAAATTAAATAAACTTAGCTTTACAAAAAAAAATGCAACTCAGTAACAACAACAAAAAACAAACAACCCCATTAAAAAATTGGCAGAGGAACTAAACAGACATTTTTCTAAGGAAGATATACAGATGGCCAGTGGGTACATAAGAAGATACTCAACATCACTAATCATCAGGGAAGTAAAAATTAAAACCACAATGAGATATCACTTTATACCTGTAAGAGTGGTTATCATCAAGAAGACAAGAGATAGCAAGTGTTGGCAAGGTAGTGAAGAAAAGGGTACCCTTTTGCACTGTTCTTAAGATTGTAAACTGGTTCAGCCACTATGGAGAAGTGAAGTTCCTCAAAAAAATTTAAAATAGAACTACTATATGATTCAACAACCTCCCCTTCTGGGTATAATATATCTAAAGGAAATAAACACAGGTTATTGAAAAGATATATAAATCTCATGTCTATTGTAGTATTATTCACAGTAGCCAAGATAAGTAAACAACCTGTGTTCATCAATGGATGAATGGATAAAGATGATGTGATTTTATATAATGAAATACTATTCAGCCATGAGAAAAATGGAGATTCTGCTATTTGTGACAACAAATGGACATTGATGACATTGGCCTAAGAGAGTTAAGTCAGAGAAAGACAAATACTGTATGGTCTCTTATATATGGAATATTTTAAGAGATGAACTTGAAAAACATTGAGTGAAATGGTGATTATCAGGGCCTGGGTAAGTGGGGGAATGGAAGAGATGTTTAAGGGTACATAGTAGCAACTACCAGGTAAATCAGTCCTAGATATCTAACACACAATACAGTTACTACAGACAACAAAACTCTATTATAAACATTAAACTTGCTAGGAGACTAGATCTCAAATGGTCCCATCACAAGAAGAGATGATAATTATGTTATGATAGAAGTGTTAGCTAATGCTACAGTGGCAGTTATATTGCAACACAAATGTACCAAATTATTGTGTTGTATACCTTAAACTTATGCAATGTTACATGTCAATCATATCTTAAAAATAAATTGTTTAATTAAAAAAATTACTAGGGAGGAGAGAAAAGGGAATTTAGTCAGCTGAACCAAAGAATAGGAGAAAGACACTACACTTGCCAAAACCAAACAATATCTATGACGTGAAAGTAATTATACATGTATGTAAAATTTTATTCCCGTGTATATTTGTATATGTAATTTTCCAGTGGCTATTTTGAAATTAAATTTAAATAACATGTATATGTATTACTTTAAAATAATTAAAGCACTGTGCAAGTAGTAGACATTACTATGATGATGATTAATTTTCATAACAATATTTTACCTCAATATTTTAATAACTATATTATCCATAAGACAGACTGAGTATTCTATTGGAATATACACAGTCTAATGTAAAATATGTTCTATAATGAAAAATATTTTGTGAAAGAAACCTATTAAATACTAAGAATAGTGTTTTGATTTGTCAGATAACTCACTATGAAAATTACTCCTTCCTTCTTTGCAGTGAGGATTATTATTCCCAGTGTACGAACTGTTTTTGTTTAAAATTGTTCATTTTACTGTTCTTTAACACCTTTGAAGAGTCATAATCACTCAGGAACAGTTACTTTCAGAAATAATGTTAACTAGATAAAATTTTCAACTCTCTCTTTCTTTTCTTCAAGCATAGAGTATAGTATCTATGTCAAAAATAACTGATCAATTGAAGTTATATTGTTCTGCATATGAAATACATGCATGGCAATGAATATTTTCAAAAGATTGAAGAAGTATAGTTATTATGCTTGCTCATGGAGGAAGAATATGAGAAGGATGAAGAATAGTGCTCAAATGTAATCCTTTTAGCCCTCAAAGTGGTAGTTTTGAAATAGACCAGAAAAGAGTAATTGTCCTTTTTAAACATATCATTTGCACAGTGATAGTCAAGACTATATTTATCATAATGATAGGGTGTTTGAGTCTTCCTTTTAAAAAATATATTCTTTTTGTACCAGAGGGAGACCAGCTTTAACTTACCTATCATGTAATCTCTGCTGAGTGTTCTCATATTCCATATGAAGAATTTTCCACAAAAGAATCCATTAGTGGAAATATTAATTTTATTTCCAATTATTTCTACTTACTTAAAAGTTATTTTAGAAAAATAAATTTTTCTTAAAACAAACACGGCTGTAATCAATTGCTCAGAAAATATCTGTGACACATTCTTATTCCAGCTGGTGGATTTATATATAATACCATCTTTAATAATACTGGTTACAAAATGGGATTTGGGGAATATTTCAGGGGGCGATATCAAGTGCTTTATTGGCGTGCAAAATGATTTCATGAGGAATACTAAACAGACTCTCTATTCCAACCCAGGCATGAGATACATTTTGATTTATTATTATTTGATATTTGTTACTGATTTATTATAGACAATAGATTTATTACAGTTTTAGGCATAATATTACAAAGTGAAAAATCTAATTTCACTCAAATGTGCATTAAATATAGTAACAAATATAAAAGATTAAAATTGAAAATATTTGATGTTACTATATTATTTTTATATATTTAAAATTATTTTTCGATCTCTTTCACCTAAGAAAAAGCACAAGTACATAATATTTATCATATGTTAAGCCATTATTATTTAGACAATGATCCCTCTACTAAATGATTCATTTGCAGACTTTTCTGATTACACTTGGAATTGTTTTTAACTTCCTGACTTCAATATATATGTTTTCCAGTGAAAGCTGTAAATTTAATTTTAAATTCTAACATAGTTTGGCCTTTTACTTTGACATTCAGTCATCTGCTATTGAAAAAACCTTGCTTGATGATTGTTCTGAGGATATGCCTCATGGATTTCCAGCTCACTTTTAATGTGGTGTTACTTTCCATTTAATCATTTTAAATCTATTAAAAGATATCAGCATAGTTCCTTAGATTATCACTAAAAATCTTTAAAAGAGCTCATTACTGCAGTATCTTCACATTGCTCTATCTAGATAAACATTAAGCAACCATTACATTAAGCTTTGCCCATTAGATGAATATAGAATATGCTACAAAGGCATAATTTATCTTCTCACCAGGGTTCACAGAAATCCTTGCGTTAACTTTGATATTTCCTCTATTTACTTTGCCCTGCTTCTGAACCATATCTCTCTTATCAGTAACATTTCTTACTCAATAATAAGAATAATGGGATATAAAAGAATTATGCTTTTTACTTTTTGAGTAGTTTTAAAATAAGCCCAGATAAACAATATGTTTACATTTCCAAAAGACCTTTTCACTTGGCAAACTTTTTTTTAGTATTACTTTGTTTTTATCTAGAGTAAATGATATTTTTCAACTTTTAAAATTATTCAGTTATGTTCACAAAGGTATTCTATATTTCAATCCCAGTTAGTATAAGGACAAGTCGTTATTTTCAAGATAATTCAGAAGAAACTGCTTTTGTCCCCTGCCATTTTGTACATATGGGCTGCCCAGACAGACGGCCTTACTGTTTCAGTTTCAGTAAATTTTGGACTGTCTTCTTCCCAACTGTAACTTCCTCACCTGTCTTTTCTCAAAGCATTTGCTTTAGAAAACTTTTAAATTATTTCTTCTGTTCCTTTGAGGTGAAAATCTTCTCCCAGCCTTTGCCAGTTTTTGCAATTCAGGGAATATCTTTCTCATGGACCTGGGGACCATCCCCTTGAAATGTAATCCCACAGAGACTGGGCAATAAGGGCACTAACTTCAAAAAGTGACAATTAGCAAACACAAATGGCCTAATCATATTGACCAATCTCTCTCCTAACACCTCCCAGTGTTTTTTCACTAGCTCACCACAGCTCTTAAAAACTCCAGCTTTTGTTTCAGCAGAGCTGAGTCCACTCTCTCTTCCCTACTGTAATAGTCTTGAATAAAGCTTTCCTTGCCTGCTTAACTCTGTCCAGTACAATATTTCTTTGATAGGTCTATAAAAGATTTATATTTATTCCTGAAAAAATAAGTATACAAGCCAAAATTTGAGACCACTTGATATGTGACTCTAATAATACAACACTAAAATTTATTGAGTGTTTACTATATGCAAGATATTATTTATATGAATCAACTTACTGAATCAAAAGAAACACATGCAAATGTCTCCCATAATTACCATATGGAACTGTGAAATAAAAATTCACATTCTATAGCAAGACATGAAAAATTTAAACATAAAAGGATTTTCAAATTTTCTCTGCCCTTTAGCCTCCCTTCCCCCCCAGACTGTACATTGTATATCTACATTATACATCAGCCAAACCTCCCTATCAGCAGAAATACCTACTCAACCATAAAAAGCAACATTCTCCTAGCAACAACAAGATAACTTTTTAAAAGATAATACTCCTTCTTGATCTCGTAAGGGGTCACAATGACCCAGCACTTTGTACTTGCAGATCTGGACTGTGCAAACTATCTTCATCATGTAATGTACAGCCCTCTGTCTCAAAAACCTGTGCAACTGTGTTTTGATCTCTGGTGAGAAAAACAGTTCTCAGAGCTTTCTAAGAGGCTGTTCCTGGGTTATAATCCTCAATGTTACTCTAACCAAGTTTTCTGTTTCTTTCTTAAATTGATTAGTTTTTTTCATTGGCAGAACAAATGCAGTTCTTGCCAATATAGAATAGGTACTGATAGCAAAAAAAAAAAAAAAAAAAAGAGCTCTTACAAATACTCGATTCTTGTCTAATTCCATTATTGAATTTTCCCCTTAATTAGCATAAAACAAGTAATACTTTAAAAATACTTATTTTCTCATAAATGCCCCCATATCTAACCAGGGTTCTAACTCTTCAAATGAGATAATAAAATGGAGTTCACAGTAAATGATGTGACATGGTGGGTGACTAATGAGTAGCACACTGATGCAGAGAGTCACAAGGCCTTTTTTATGCTAGTTGGAGGAAATGGGGTTCTCTCATTTAAATGCAGTCTTATTGGTCTTTGGAAGAGGATTCAACTCCTCATGCTCTCTGATCATTTTCCTGGTTTACTCACTCTTTTATTGACTCACTTCTCCTGAATCACCTGCCAGGCTTGGGCCCTAGTTAGCTCCCATATTTTTCTTCCAACACCCTCTTTATCTTCTCACCATGGAGAATGAAATCCTGCTTTTATTTCACACCATACCTTGAGTCAAGATAATTTAAGATGTCCCCTTTTCTTAAAGACAGAAAAGGCTCACAAGTTCCAATATGCCAACAGGCAAGATGAAAGACCAATGTTTATTTTTCTCCCATCCAAGGAATCAACAAAAAGTAAGCAAACACAAAGTTAAGGTTTCCACATTAACCATATTTAAAACGACGGAAGTATTCATGTTCTGCCACACATGTATTATGTAGTGGCAATTTTATTTTGAACAGAAGATGCAATATTTTACAATAATGATTAAGTCCCTTTGGTATTATATATTTTCTCATTTTACTTTCCTCTTTTAAATAAGATTGATATGTACATCACTCCTAAATACTCATGAAGTTAAATTAGAAAATGTTGACTAAACTGGACATTTAGAATTTTTTAAATCTCAAGGATGTTCTTCCACAATGTTCACAACGCTTTATTGCCTCTCATGTAACACCACATTTGCTTAAAACACGCTCACATAAAGCTTATAATATAAATTTCACTTACAGACCTTGGAAGATTCTCCAGGGCTGGATTTGGTTCTATGTCTGTTTCAGTCACCCATAGACCCTAAAATAAAAATGGAAAGGAAATCTGAGATCTACAAAACTCAGTAAGAATGGAAGTTTTCTGAGACAACAAAGTGTACACTGCCAGGCTGGGTTGGGAAGCTGCACTGCATTTGTCCCAATTAAGCCAGGGAAAATTAAAAGCACCTGGAGGCCTATCAGTTTGCCATCACTCCTAGGCTCCTGTCAGATACCACAGACAAATACTTCTCTAAATTAAAGATGTATCAAAATACTCCACCACAAGTTTTCTACAAATTATAGTCTATGAAATAGAAGCTTTCAAGAGAATTAATGAATTTGCATTGGACCTGAAGAAACAAAGCAGAATGTACTACAGAAATTTTTTTTAAAATATATGAAAATAGGGAAAAGTGAAGTGGAGGACAGGATTCAAAGGTCTAACAAATGTCTAAATGGGGTCCTAGAAAAACATATATAGAAAATAGAGTTAGAGGAACTATTTGAGAGTTAGTGGTTAAACATTTTCTTTAGAATGAATGAAACAAATGAACCAAAGAGAGATTTTAGAAGAGCACAGCTGAAAAATGTGAAAATTGTAGCAAAACATGCAGAATAGTAGAAAGACAAAATGAAAATCTTAAAATAAGCTAGAGCAAAAACACTTTTGATATGAACAGACAGTAGAATACTAATCATCAAAGAGAAGAAAATTCAAAGAAGAGAAAATTATATTCAGAGAACAGAGAGAAACTATCAAGTTAAAGTTTTGTACAAAGCCAAAATATCTGTACTGGTTTTCTACTGTTGCTGTGACAAGTTACCACAAACTCAGTGGCTTAAACGATACAAATTAATTATCCTACAGTTCTGCTGTTCACAAGTGCAACATGGGTTTCATTGAGCTAAAATTCAGGTTTCAACAGGGGTGCACCTCTTTCTGTAGACTCGAGGAGAGAATCTGTCTTTTCCAACTTCTACTAGAGGCCACTTGTGTTCCTTAGCTCACTGCCTCTTTCCTTCACCTACAAAGCCAGCAACATGGTATCTCTCCAACTCGGCTTCCATCTTAATAATTCCCTGATTCTTCTCTTCTGCCTCCCTCTTTCTCTTATAAAGACTCTTGCGACTACACTGGGCCCACCTGGAAAATGCAGGCTACTCTCCCTACGTTAAGGTCATGTTTAGCAAGATTCATTTCACCGGCAAACTTAACTCCTCTTTGTCATGTAATCTAAGATACTCAGATGTTTCAGGGAAAGGGCATTATTCTGCCTATTAACTTTCAGGAGAAGGGACAAGTTAAAAACATTTTCATATAAGCAACAAATAAAAAAATAAAAAAAAATACCACCACCAACATGCATTCAATAAATAATTAATTCAGGAAGAAAAACGTTTAATCCCATGAGAAAAACAATTTGATGTAAAGAACCCTGAAGATAGTTTTTGAAACAAGATATTTAGAAAAATATCTAAACATTTTGTGTGAAATGTTGATGTTAGTGTTTATTTATGATGAGGATGTTAGTTGGGAAAATTAAAAATAGGCAAAAGTAAAATAATAGACAACAGTAGTAATTTTTTTTGTGTGTGTGTGGTACGCGGGCCTCTCACTGTCGTGGCCTCTCCCGTTCCGGAGCACAGGTTCCGGACGCGCAGGCTCAGCGGCCACAGCTCACGAGCCCAGCCGCTCCACGGCATGTGGGATCTTCCCGGACCGGGGCACGAACCCGTGTCCCCTGCATCGGCAGGCGGACTCTCAACCACTGCGCCACCAGGGAAGCCCAACAGTAGTAATTTTGTGGTAAATGATTAAGGTTTTTAAAAAATATTTTAGTGAGACTACAGTTAAGATAATAACTTTATGCTTATTAAATTAGTTATTAATATTAGAAGGTGAAGTATATCCACTAAAATAATAATAAGATTAAATATAGCTCTCAAACTAGTATAGCAAAGGCAGAGAGAAAACAAATTAAAATCAAATTTGCAGCAATAACATAGGTAAGTAAAGAAAACAAAAAAGAACCTAATTATAGATAAATAGAAAACAAGTCAAAAGGTGGTTAAAAAGCACATATATCAATAATTATGACAGACAAATTAACAGAGCATTCCATTTAAAAGACAGAGAATTTTCATTTTGGACTTTAAAAAAATCCATGTATAACACATGCCTGGATTTTATTTTATTATTATTTTTTAACATCTTCATTGGAGTATAATTGCTTTACAATGATGTGTTAGTTTCTGCTGTATAACAAGGTGAATCAGCTATACATATATCACCATATCCCCTCCCTCTTGCGTCTCCCTCCCACCCTCCCTATTCCACCCCTCTAGGTGGTCACAAAGCACCGAGCTGATCTCCCTGTGTTATGCTGCTGCTTCCCACTAGCTCGAGGGAATATTCATTATAAAATAACTTATTAAGAAAATAATAATTTAAATCAAGATTAAATAAACATTTGTGTGACTAAGTTCACATATATGCAACATATATTCTTAATCATCCACACAAACTTAAATAGAACTTTTAAATAATAGAATTAATATACTATTTCAAATTTCTCTCCTACATAACAGTATTTATTCACAATTTAATTGGCATATATATTGTTAAATGTAATCTTTATTAGTAGAGAAAACTAAATATATGATTAAATTTATATTCTTCACTTTAATACAACAAAATATTAAGACGCTCCAATTAAGCTTCCACTCATCCCCTGAAATCTATTCCCAACTGCTATAACCTTTAAAAATAAATTCATACAGGTTTTACCTGGAGGCTTTCTTTCTTTTTTTTTTTCTAAATCCAAAAATGATTATAGAAGGAGAAAAGAAATTATAATTCATTACACAGTTTTTAAAATACACAAATACTCTGGTGAACCCAACCCTCCGGGGCCCCTCGATGGGTCACGCCCTTGTACGGCATTCTCCGCTTGAGTGCACAAGGCCCTGAGGCTGGCTTGCAACCAACAGCGTACGGGCAGCGTGATGACACGACCCCGTGACCACGTTTTTGTGTGGAAGGATCCGTGTTAGCTACCAGACACTTCCCTGCTGGCCGGGGAGAAGCAAGCGGCCATGGGAAGAGCTGTCTACAGAAATGGCCATGCGGCGGAGAACTGGGGGCGACCTCCAGCAGCCGGGGCCCCGTCCTGCACCCGCCAGCAGCCCGCAGGCTCGCAGGAGGCCGGGCACCCTCCCCACAGCCTGAGAGCCTGGGCAGCACCACGCTCAGCCGGGCCAGACCCCTGGAAACTGGAGGTGACGGATGTCCGTGTGGGGATTTGTTCCACGGCAATACTACAAATACCACTCGCACCCCAAATCCAGCAGAATAACAGTCTTGCTCATTAACTGCTGACACACCTCTGCAATACCGTCCTACTCTGTTGGCTGTATGCGTTTGAACTATCTTGTAAGATGCCAGGGATCCTGAAGCACTGGGTTGGCCAAAAAGTTAGTTCCGGGCCACTGAAAGATGGTCTGGAAAACCCGAACGCACTTTTTGGCCAAGCCAACGTTGCTTATAGAGAATTGAAAAAGAATTCAGCCCTTCCTCTAGCACAGCTGGTCCGAGTTTCTCTTTCATGACGGTTTAGCAAGGTTTCTTTGGCTTCACAACTAGGTGACGTTCCTAGTAAGGGCGGTTTGGTAACTAGTGGCAAATTTAGGCCGTGCATCCCTCTTCCCTGTAAGGAGCCGTAAGGCCTGCAAAAACTTTCCAGACCGGCCTATGACACCGCGTTTGGAGCCGCTGCCCACTCACTTGCCGTGCCGGGCGCCTTGGTCACAGCCCTCCCCGCGCCCTCATCACAAGGCCAGGGCCTCTGCTAACTGCATCCTTAAGTCGGCTTCCCTTGGCTACATCCCAAAATGTCGCGGTCACTGCAGCACACCCTGTGTGGCAGGAAGCTGGACGAGGCAGAGCCTCAACATACATGAACTGCAAGGTCAGGGCCGACTTGCCCACCCCTCCGCTGCCAACCATGATCACCTTGTGAAGGGCCAGGGAGCTCTGGCTCTTGCTCTTGTTTGCGGCCATCCTGCTGGGTTTCTGCGAAACGCGTCCAGAGGACCCAGACGAAGAGCTGAAAGCAACATCAAAGTTCCAACGTTTCCAAAATTCACCCGAAAACGAGCACAGGACGGACGCTGCTCCCACGAGCAGCCTGGACGCAGCTGTCTCGAAACCAGCGTCTGAACCCACCATGGGCACGACCTCCTAGACCTACGGGGACGAGACGAGGCACACGGGCAGGTCCGGGCACGCCCCGGGAGAAGCCGCCCCAGCGCCAGCCCCTCGCTTAAGGGAGCTGGGCGGGGTTGGGGGTGGGGGGCAACTTTACGCTCTGCACCAGGACGGCAGCAAACCCAACGCGCAGCAGACCGCGCAACTTCCGAAGCGCGGCCCCCCGGGCGTCCACGGCCAAGCTCCTGAGGCGGTAAGAAGTTTGTGCAACATTCACAGCCTCACCCTGACCACAGCGGCGACTAAGGGCCTGAGGAATTGGACCCTCCTCGGCTGGAGGCCCGAAAGGCAGGAAGTGGCAGCAGAGGCCACTTGCGGGGCAAGGGAAGGAGAGGCGGATTCGGGAGGTGGCTGGGGCGCCGCCCCCATCTCCTCCGCCCCAAGCGGGTCTGGGAGGACCCCCGCCCCCGGCCAGAGCCGGGCCGCCGACCCAGGTCGCCCTCCTGCCACATCCCTGCGCGGAGCCGGGGCCAGGTGCCACCCCTGGAGGCTTTCTTAGTGGACAAAATAATCACCATAGTTTTCAGAATATCTTTTTCAACCTTTCTTTTGATTTCCTACCATATTTTTAATTACTTCTCCAGTTCTAATAAAATATATACTTACTAATACACTTCCATATTTTGACTGTTTCAGATAGTTTTACTAAAATACTATGTTGTATTTAATATTTAAAATTTTAATTAAAATAAAACCTTGGTAACACATCTTGAGAATCTATAATCTATAATAAAATTTTAAAATTGCTTATAAAACATTTTATGAGGGTCATGGGCTTTTTAAAATGGCTCCTTCTTTGCTCCTACAATTTTAAAAATTACCCTTATCTTACCATTTTATTTGAGTATATTATGTATATCATCACTACTTTGTTATATAACTATTTCATAATCATTATCAGATTCATAAATGTTATTGTGTTGTTGTTCTTTGATATTTCTTTTAATATTATTTAAAAATATTTTTGTATAACTATTTTTCCTATGTCTTTGATGTTGTCTTTCACTCAATGTTTTAAATATACACTATGTGTCATATTGCTTATGCTAAGCTCATATTCCTATAACAGCAGGTAGCTTTATCCTTTGATTTTATTTTGTGTTTAAATGAGGTTTTGATTTTTGATTTACAATAATTTCTTCAAAACAATTACAAATACTAACCATATGTATGTGTTTGTTTATGTCTGCTCATGTATGTAATTGTTTTTTTCTCCCACTGGAATGCAAGCTCTATGAAGATAATGCACATCTTTATTTGTCAGTATACCCATGATACCTGAGGCAGTGTCTGGCATTATATGTATTTAATAATGAATGATCATGGTTTTATATAACTTTTCGCATAGTACATGAACCCATTAATCATGTTTCAAAACCTGTTCTTGGCAGCTCTCCATACATTTTGCAAAAGCCTATCTCAATATATTTTAATATTTTAAAGAATTACACAATTTTCTGTGGTAATTTGTGGCATGGTTTGTCGTATTTTCTTCCTTGAAAGTATTATTTCAGAAAGATCAATATAATGTTTTGTGAGGTAGAGTTTATTAATGGTATTACTCTCACCAGTTTCCCCATCAATGGTCTTCTTTGATGTAGTTAAAGTATGTAATCCAATTTCTTATGTTAATCTGTCTGCTATGTTGTGCATCAAGTCTTAAAATAAATGGTTCTGCCTGAAGAAAATATGGACGCAACATTCATAGGTTAGTTGACTCTGCCTCTATTATGTAGCAGCAACCCTATCTCTACATGATAATTATGGTGAAGTATTCCTTACAGCATACTAGTAACTTTTTCTTTATCTGCTCTTACAAATAGTGAGGGATTCCTCTGACAGCAGATTTCAGTGTGATTCCTTTGCCATTTTATATAGTAAGAAAAGAAACTACTTATATTCAAATCAAATTAGAAAGCAGTCCTCCATATTTTGTAATTTTTATAATTTCTTATTTCATGAAAATTCTCATTTGACATCATTAAATTTCCTGATATTTACCATTCCTTTTTTTTTTTTTTTAAGAAAGCCACTAATTGTCATCTCTCTCAAAATGTGGTCCTGAAAACAGCAACATCAGCATCACCTGAGAACTTGTTAAAGATGCAGAATTTTGGCTCCCACCACAGACAATTTGAATCTGAAATTCTGGGCGTGAGGTTCCACATGTCAAGTTTTAGCAAGCTCTCCAAGGGATTCTGGTAAAAAAATAAGATTTATGAACCATTGCTCTAAGATAGCATCTTCCATCTTTCTGATATATCTTTCTGATGTATCTCATAGTCATAATATTTGTTGCATGAAAAGTTAGACATCAGTGTTAAATGTCAAAGAGTTGAAGGAATGTCAGAACACAGTTATACTAATGAAATTGTCTCTCAGGGATCGAATCCTTATCTATTTGAGTTGGGTTGCTCAAAAACAGACTCTGAGAAAGCGATTGATATGCAGGTGGTTTAATTGTCACATGTCCTGTGGAACAATACCTGTGGAAGCAGGAGTGCGTGAGGGAGAAATCAAACTACACAGTGGTCACATGTGTGCCCTCAGACAATTCTTTCAGAGCTCTGGATATGGGATGGTCCTTCCAGAAGTATATTAATTAGAAGCAAGAGACTCAGTTCTTTCAACACTCTCCCACTCCAATCAGACACTGAATGCCAGTTCTCCTCCGAGAGGACCAAAATATCGATGAGGCAGCTTCCTTCATCTGATTCCTAGAAAGAGATTCAGTTATAAGCTGTGCAGCCATTCTCACAGCCAGAGATTTGGTTAGAGAACAACAGTGTCCCTGGCATAGACCTCATTTCCTAAGATGTTAAAAAGATATATTTTTCTTTCTACACACTGTTCTTTTTGGTTTCATATTTATTTTTCCCCAACTCAATTGTCTGCATTAAATGGAAAAGGAAAACATATTTAGATGAGCAAATGGTGGACAAATCAAAAATTTTATAAAATGACTGAGATGTTTAAAATTATATTAAAGTCAATTCCTATTATTTATGTCCAAAAGTACTTACAGCTTTTAATCATAAATAATATAAAACAGGAGATGAAGTAAAAACTATTAGTTAAAATCAATAGCACTAAGAAGAAATATTTATAACAGTGTTATTGACAGATCTCCATTCATAAAAAAGATGCTTCTGGTAGATATCTCAGATTGTAGTATTGAGTAACTGGATCAAAAAATAAAATAAAAATAGAAAACATGATCAAGTTGAGAAACAAATCTTTCCTAGGAAATATTAGGAAAATGGAAAACTTGTTACACATCTATTCATTAGAAATGTAGCACTAAGTGACAGATATTATATTTTGAACAACAGATTGATTTATTATATTAGTATTTTGCTAATAGAGTCTCCAACTGGATTTGAGATCTCTGTTAACACTTTAGCTTTTCATATTCTCTACCTGTTCCTGGATTTTTTATTTTGGATATTTTAATAAAGAATTGCTGGGCTTGCACCATAATTTCAGGATATATATATATATATATATATATACACATATGTCAATATAAGAAAATCCACAAAAAACACAAACCCAGTCACCTGGTGAATTAGAAGATATATATATATATATATATATATGTGTGTGTGTGTGTGTATATATATATATATATATACACACACACATACATAAATTATTTGAACTATCACTGCTTGGACTAAATAAATTTGTGAATTCAGTCCTGAGAAACTAGAACAAGATCAATAAATCAGCCACCCCTGAGAAACATAATACTTAGCTTTTATACCAGACATGGGGCATATCTTTTTCAATCTTTGTAAAAGTCTCTTTGCTTCAAATTGTGAAGGTCTCAAAGGCATATTTCCTAACTAAGAATGCTATTGAATTAACTAACAAGAAAGATGTCACTAAAATCCTAAAATGGCATGATAATATATGGACAACAACTGAATTTTCAATCTTTAACTCACATTTATTTTAATGCCCCTGGGGCAGAAGTGTCATTTTCAAGAAGACTCATCTATATAATTACTCTGAAATAGGTGCAGTAACTGTATGAGGTTAAAACCAATTTTGGAACAAATGGGCTATACAATTGATAATATCAAAGATCCTTTTAATTTAACTGTAATTTGAGAAACATTCCATTGCATTAATAAAGTTCTTAAAGAGGAACCTAGTATTTCATTTCCTTTCTTTATTTCATTATCATAACTTTTATTATGATATGATTTGAAACTTACTGAAAAATTTTAAGAAAAGTACAAGGAAGTCCCATGAACACAGATTAACAATTGTTTACATCATTTTGCCCCATTTGCTTCTGTCTCTCTGTCTCTCACTGTCTCAGCAAAAAAACATTTGTGTGCACAAACATGCGCTTGTTCACAAGCACACAGGCACAAAGACACACACACAAAGAGGCCTTACATAGCTTCCATAAGAATGAATTTCAGTTACCACGTGTTAATTAAACAACACCAGGCCCAACAACAAAGTTCAGATTTCAGTTACTGTGGTATATTAACTGTATGTAATTGCACAAAGTATAAACTCCGCTGCTACCTCTTCTGTCCTACAAATTACCATGTAAATAGCACATGTACATCATGATCAGTGACTAACCATGTCACTTTTTTCAGTCTGTCAGTATTTGTCGCTGTGTATCTGTTATTCAGTTCATTCACAAATAGAAAAGTGTGTAGCACTTGCTTATCTCCCAGTGATAAACCCAAATGGCATTTTATAAAAATGAATTATTGAAAGAGGAAACTGGTTGACAAAGTTGAAAGTGCAAAAAATAAATGAAAATCGATAATGCTAGAGTGAAATTCAAATTGAACATAAATGGAGTTATGGAAGATATAGAGGCTGACTATGGGGATGTTGATTCCATCAATATTTGAGAGACTAGGTATGCAACACAGAGGAGGTTAATGAAGGCAAATTTATGGACATAAATGAGACAGACACTTATGACAAAAAAGATGATGATGTTCCAGAAGTCATGCTAGTAAAAAAAAAGTCACATTAAAGAAACTCTCAGAGATGTTTCACCATATTGAAAGTGCGAAGGATAAAATATTAGAAAAAGCAATGTTCAAATTTCTCTTGATAAATTTTATGCAAAGAAGTAAAATTATTTAATTGTAAATATTTCTAACATTTTAAATTACAATGTATAAAATAAATTTTAGTTTCACTAATTTTAATTTCCCTATACATTATAAGAGAAAGTAAGAGAATTTTTAATACTTTGACAAAAATGTTAAAGGTCACAGAACATTAGTAATTTTTCACACTGATTGTTAAGATGGCTTTGCATGATTTCAGTTTGCACAGTTATGTTTACAGACTGGCACTAGCAGGCAAAGGGAAGGGTGCCGTTTGACAATAGGTTGGAAACATTCCCATTTACCCCCTAAATATTTCCTTGTGTTTTTCCCCAAAACAAAGTATTTGGTTCAAATATGCAATGCACTTATCATAGTGCAGTTACCAAAATCAGAAAATTAAACATGATACAATATTATTATCTAATCGACAGTACATTTTAATTTTAACTGTCTCAAAGTAAAATATAGAACTATACATTTTTCCCAGCCCAAGATCCAATCTTAGCCCATGCCTTGCATTTAATTGCTATGTGTTAGTAATCTCCTTTTATCTGGAATATTTACTCAGCCTTTCTTCATCTTTTTTGATTTGGCAAAAATTTTAGAAAACATCCTTCAATTTGGATGTTTCTTATATTACTTTATACTTAAATTAAGTCTATATACATTTTGGCAAAAATTAAATTGTCTTTCCAGTTACATCATATCAGGAAGAAAGATACTTGATTTATTTCATTAATGGTGATGTTAGGTTTAGTGGTTGGACTAAGGAATTTTCCCACTATAGTGAAGTTATTTTCCCCTTTGTAACTGATAGCTAATATCAGAGAATCCATATTGAAACTATGAAAATATGCTGCTTCTCATCAACATTTTACTCATATTTTTTGATTATATAGTCAGCAGTCTCCCTTAAAAGGTTTTTTTTTTCTTTTCCTCTGTTTATTACTGACATATTTACATAAGGACTAATGGCTTCTTTTATTCGATGGGTTATATACATTCTGTCATTGTATATTTTGACATTCACATTATCCTAGATTAAGTCCGAAGGAGTCTGTTCAAGATGGCTTCTTTGTGCTTTACACATTTCTTTGCACATTTCGTTACTTTTTAGGGAAAAAAGTTGCTGCAGGTACACCTTGAGATTTTCTTATCTCAGCCCTGAGATGGAGTTCTTTATGTATTCTCAGTATGTTCTTTGTTATGTATTTTACAAATATTTAGTGTTTATTTTGTCTACCTTATTTCTTTACTTGATAGTGTCTTTTGATTAACAGAAGTTTAAGTTTTTAAATTAATAGGCTTTAATTTTTTAGGGCAGTTTTAGGTTCAAAGCAAAATTGAGTGGAAACTGCAGAGTTTTCACGTATCCCTTATTCATTCCCCATCCCCTCATACCTCACAAAAAGCCTCTCCCACCATCAACATCCACCATCAGTGTGGTACATTTATTACATTCCATGAACCAATACTGGCACCTCATTATCAACTGAAGTCTATAGTTTACATTAGGGTTTACTTTTTCTGTTATACATTCTATAGGTTTTGAGAAATGTATAATACTGTAACAGATATCTACCACTGTAACATCATACAAAATAGTTTCACTGCCCTAAAAATTCTCTGTGCTCCTCCTGTTCATCCCTCCCTCTCTCCTCACTGAATCCCTAGCAATCACTGATATTCTATTGTCTCCATAGTTTTGCCTTTTCTAGAATGTCATATAATTGGAATCATACAGTGTGTAGCCTTTTTTAAATTGGCTTCTTTCACTTAGCAATATGCATTTAATATTCCTTCATATCTTTTTCTGGCTTGATAGTTCACTCTTCTCAGTGCTGAAAAATATTCCATGGTCTTAGTGTACCCCAGTTTATTCCTTCACTCACCTACAGCAGTCTTTCTTGGTTAATTCTAAGTTTTGGTAATTATAAAGAAAGCTGCTATGAACATTCATGTATAGGTTTTTGTGTGGACATAAGATTTCAACTCATTTGGGGCAAGATTGCTGGATTGTAAGTGTATGTGTAGTATTGTAAGAAACTGCCAAACTGTCTTCCAAAGTGGTCGCATCATTCTGCATTCCCACCAACAATGAATGAGAGTTCCTCTTGAAAAATTTTCATTTTATTGAGATGTATTTTATAATGTTTAATACTGCTGCTTTCTGAGTTCAGTTTCAGAATTGTTACCTGATCTGAGGCCATGGATATATTCTGTTTTCTTAAAGAAGCTGCATAATTTTAAACTCTAAATTTAGGTTTATGAGCCTGTTCAAATTAATATTCATTTGTGTACGGTGTAAGAGAAAGCTTTTTTCTCTCCTATATAGATATCTGGTTGCTCCATAACAATTTAAAAAATATTTAATTTCTTCACTGAATAATTTGTCACCTCTGTCAAAATCAATTGCCCATATATTGGCAGGTTTATTTCTGAACTCTATTCTTTTGCATTTACAATTTTTAGTTATCATGAAAACATAGCAATCAGTTTTGTAGAAAGTCTTGATTTGCAATAGTATAAATCCTCCAACTTTTTGTTTATTTTACAAGCTGCTTTCAGAAATTCTAGAACTTCTGTATTTTTAATGTAAATGTAAGATTATTCATTCCCATGAGAGAAACATTTTCAATGATCCAAAACATTGATCATATAGGGAAGAACGGGCATCTTAAATATAGAGTATCCAGTTCATGAACATGGTATAATTTCCCATTCATTTAGGTTTTTATTATTTTCTCTCAGCAATGTTTTGTAGTTTTAGGAATCTTGAAAGTATTTTGTGAAATGTACTCTTTAATATCTTATTCTTTGTGATACTATTGTAAAGGGACTTAGAATTTTTTTAAATTTCAACCTGTTTAAAGCTAGTATATATAAATGCAATACATTTTTGTGTTTTGACCTTTTATCTGGAACATTTCTAAATTCAATAACTAGTTCTAATATTTCTCTTCTTATTCCTTAGGTATTTCTATGTAAGCAGCCATTTCATTTGTGAAAAGAGAGTTTTACTTCTTCTTTTTCAATATATATGTCTTTAATTTATTTTCTTTGTTTTAATGTAATGGATAACTTCTCTAGTACAGTGTTGAAAAGAAATGGTAAGAGGCAACATGCTTGATTTGATCACTATATTCACCATATGAGATAATAGCTGTAGGTTTTTAATAGATGCACTTTATTGGATTGAAGAAGCTCATTCTCTTCCTAACCACCTCAGGAATTTATCAAGAATGGGTGACAAACTTTGTCAAATTAATCTTCTCCTATTAAGATAATCATGCTATTTATTTCTTTTCTTTTATTAATATAGTAAAATACATTAAGTAATTTCTGAATGTTAATCCAAATTTATGTTCGTGGGAAAAACAGCATTTAGCCATGATATATAAACCTGTTTACATATTGTTTAATTTGATTTGCCTATATGTTGTTAAGCATTTATGCTTGTATTTATGAAGGTAATTGATCTATAAACAATGCATAATACTTTTATCCGGTGTTTATACCACATTAATGCTGACCTCATAAAAATAGTGTGTATTCTTTCTCTTGTTTCCTGGAACATTTTCTATATTATTTATTTTAGTAATTTACTAACCAAATTATTTGGGCCTGTAGCTTTCTTTGAGAATGTTTTTGAAAATGAATTGTTTTCTTTAGCCAATATACAGGGTTTTTAAATGTCCTATTTTATCTTAAATTCATATTCCTTAAGTTGTGAAATTTGTTTGTCATAAAGTGGTCCATATATTCCTCTTTCTTTCTTTCTCTCAGAATTGTTAGCAATCTATCAATTTTATCCATCTGTTCAATGAACCCACTTTTGTCTTTGTTAATTTTCTTTATCATTTGTCTATTATCTACTTCATAGATTTCTGCTCAGTTTTAATTATTACACTAATTATCACATTATTATTACTTAGTTGGCCTAGCTGAAACAATGAGTAGGAGTGGTACCATTTCTTTCTGTTGGTGTTTCACAGGAATGGGATGGTTATTGCCAAAATGTCTGTCATTACACTACCATTTTTCCTAATCATTTTGCTAGAGTATAAAGCCTTTTCAAACCTTTTGTTTTTCTTTTTTTGTTTTTTCATTTTGGTCTGCCTTTTGTCATTTTGGGGATTCGGACTTCTGTAGAGCTTTATTTGCTATATATGAAAGATGATAAGGACACCCAGGGAACTCATTGCCATGTCTCTCTTGAAGTCCTAAGGTCCCTAGGCTGTCCACCTTCCTCTTTCCAACATTCAGTCTTCCTTTGCTTGCTGTGTTATGTTTAGGCATTTGTGGTTATATGAGGGAGGATCTGGGAGGAATGGAGCTACTTCATCTGGTGAAACCACAAGTCCCCTAGCTTCTTTATATTTCCACATTTATTCTAATGTTCTATTATGAAACTTTTCAAACACAAAACAAAGATAATTTAGAATGAACATTCAATAACCTTTTACTAATCTTTACTATACTTGTTTCATCACATTTTTATAGATCTTGCTATACATTTACCATTTCATTTTTTTTATATCTTTCTAAGTAAATTTAAGACAATGCAAATATTTTAGCATGCATATTGTTAAGTAGAATTCAATATTATTGCACAGAATTTTAGGTGAAATTTACATATATGTTATGCACAAATCTTAAGGATACATATTCAGAGTTTTGACAGTTGCATACTTCTTCAGTGACTTAAGTAAAATAGTATTATTATCACCTCCAAAAGCTTCCTATGTCCTTTTCCAGTCAATCACCATACTCACTCCCCAAGAAGCAATTACTGTTCTGAGTTTTTCCACCATAGATGAATTTTGCTTAATTTTGAACTACATGGGAGTCAAATTATACATTCAATTTGTTTTTATAAGACTTCTGTCAGTCAACACAAAATTTTGACTTTCATTTGTCTGGTTTCACATATCAGTAGTTTCTTTTTTTCTATTTTTATTTATTTGTATAAATATACCATCGGTTTTATTTATCAATTCTGTATGATAGATAATCAACTGATCTCCAGTTTGGGGATATTGTGAGGTATGCTGAGGTTTTTGTTTTCTTTTTAAATTTTTTATTGTATTATTTTACATATTAAATAAAATATGTTTTATTTAACTTTATAAAAGCCTGGGAGTGAAATCGCTGGCTCACAGTTTTTTGTATTTAGTTTTATGTATATTTAAAAACGCTGCCAGGACTTTTTCCAAAATGATTGTAACATTTTACATGCTCAGCAACAAAAGTTGAGCACTTCAGTATTCCCTATACTTGCCAGTATTTTATCTTTTCATCTATTCTGTCTTTTTAACTTTAGCCATTATGGTGGGTGCAGTGATATCTAACCGTGGTTTCAATTTATGATGTCTGAAAATTAATAAGGTTAAGACTGTTTCATGTTTGTTGGACAATAGTGAACTCTTTGTAAACATTATTTAAACATTTTTCTCATGTGTTTATTAAAAATTTTTATATTTTTATTACTGAATTGTAGGAGATCTTTTTATACGGTTTGTGAATATTTACTTTCAACTTATGATCATGCTTATTTATTTTCTTGATGGTATATTTTGATTAACAGAAGTTTTTAATTATGAAATCTACTTTATTATATTTTTTGTATATTTATGCATATTGGTTTTTTTGACTTATCTGAGAAAATCTTTTTTTTTGCCCTAAAGTCACAAAGATATTATTCCATGTTTTTATTTAAAAATATCAGATTTTTTGCTCACAAAGCAATAAATAATTTCAGGAGTATATTACCATGAGTACTAAAATGGACAAAAAATAAAAGAAGCAGCCATACATTCAATGTATGCATCAACCAATGAACCAATAATTATGAAAATCTACTATGTACCAAGCAGTATGTTTTAGTTATAAAAAAAATACTTTTAGATAAAAATTGAATTAGAAATGCACTTTATGGCAGCAAAATCTTAAAAGTGGCAATATTTTTTTTCAAAGAAAGATAAATATAAGGAGATAAGGTAAGAAATAGTAGGTTGCTGTTTAACTAATAATGCCTCTAGATTTTTCTTTTATCAAGGTCATTGTAGATGATATCCCCTGAGCCCTGCTAAGTTATTAATGGAGACTACAAAGTATTATTTTATACAAATACAACTTATGATAGTTTTAACATAAAAAATATTATGAAATGAGAATGATTTATTTAAATCCATTGTTAAAATATACATTTCCATGTATTCCTAGAAAATACTGAAATATTAGATTAAAAGATTATGGATATTAGAAACAATGGAAATCAAACCATTCATTTGTGAATGAACGGTTTATATATAAAGCATGTATTAATAAATTATATAAGCTATGTAATACATGATTTTTTCCACCTAACTGGTTATTGCTGAGTTGTATGGAAATGTTCCCTGAAATTTCTGTCATTCTTGAGGATGTGGTAAACCAGAAGAAAAATTTGCCACATGCAATAGCTTTCCTCAAACATGTGCTGCCAAGAAAGTTTGTTTGGAGCTTGTGATGATGGATGACTTTTTGACAGGTAATTGCAATTCAGATCAGATGCAGACAGATTTAGTACCTAAAAGCTTCTAGTTTATTAAAATCACCATTGATTTATTTAGCACTCCTTCTTCCCTCCAAACTGTCTTGCATTTTAACACTCTTTGGGAATTAATAATTTAGCTGTGATACCTATACTTTATAGAGCTGATTGAAATATAGTAGACTTTTCTTGATTCTGCAAACAAAATCTTAAATAGAGAAGTACTTGAAAATTAAGCAATATTCTTGTATTGTTATAAAACAAAAAATTATGGCATTTTTACAACTGTGCTCATCAATAATCTGTCATTAAACATTCCCAATTTGTTTTGCAATGTTTCTGAAAAAATGATTCTCAGGTGGAGATTTACATGCAGGAACTGTGTTTGGGGGTGGTACCCTATGGATTAACTCCTGAGGAAAGAGAAGGAAGTGAGATTGGGTGGAGGGAGGAGTTGAATGGCGATTCATTTGCAGCAAATCTCAGTAGAGCCTACTGGGAGCTCTGGAACTGTGATGACATTTAGTAAAGGGGTCAGATTTTTATATTGTTCTCCTTTCCCCCATATAGACCAGTCAATGGATATGGGCTCCCCACATATGGAAGAAGACATGACCTTGTGTGCCTCAGCTATACAGAGAGCTACTCAACTTGGAGACATCAGTCACTCAACTACCCTGCTAATGCAGCTGACGAAGGAAGTGCCTTAGTCCTAAAGGGAAACATGGGCAGTGGTATAACCTGGACAGTGGTATATAGTGTTTTTGTGTCTTAAAAGTCAGCATTACTATTATATGTCATGCATATGAAGGTATGCAAATAAATACCATTTATAATAATAGTAAAACTAACAGATATGCACCTACTGTATTACCAACACATTTAAAGTCATCTCTGTGGTCATATCATCTCTTCAATCACATCATCTACCATTTTTCTCCAGAGACAATCAATTTCCTTTTTTTAACTTATTAATCATCTCCTATTGTGATACCAGTAGAAATTCTCTATGATACCAATAGTTAAAAAAATGATTGTGACACACCTGGAGCAATCTTTGGTCATATGCCCAACTTCTGATGAGATGTCAAGGACTACTATGTGATACTTTTATGTAGATTCCTAAATCTGGACTGGCTTGAATATAGACATGATGGCTTCGGTAGCCATCTTGGACCATGATCTAAGGTACCATAAATACCTAGGGTGTATCATGAAGAAAAGAAACTTTGAACAGACCTATAACTAGTAAGGAGATTGATCACTAATCAAACACCTAAGAAAGTACATGTTAGGTTAAATAAAGCAATGATTTAAAAGAAGTCTGGAGTCTTAACACATTAGAATGCCACATCAATCCTCTATCACCTACATCAAGACTTCTTTTATAAGAGAGATACACATTTCTATCTTGTTTCAACCTTTATTTTTGTGTGTGCATGTGTGGCCAATCATCAGTCTAATTATGTTGTTCAAATCTCCTCTCTTCATAGTTGATTTTTATTTTTTTTTCTTTTCCAACTCTATCATACTTCAAATTCACATTTAAAAAATAAAGTATTGCTATCTATGCCAGGAACTTTTTTCTAATTTTGTTATAAATGGAATGCTTAATATTTAGTGTTTCTCTTCTTATAATTTGGATTCAGGGAGCAAATACTGTACAATTTGCCTCATTGCAACACCTACTGGAAAATTTTGACTTGACTTTCCATGCACTTTTAAACTCTCTCTTATCACATCAACATCTATTTCATTTTATTCCCTTCTTTATTTTAATACCATTGACTTATCATCACATCTTAGAGACCTTTTATTTGATCCTTTTTCTTTACTTTATAGCTTTATGCTACTTTCCACGCATGCCTTGTTTTTAATACACTTCTTTTTAAATTGTGGTAAGAACACATGTGTTCACATAGTACTGTTAACTATAATCAGAAATGAAAGAGGAGACGTTGCAACTAATGGCACATAAATAAAAAGGATTATAAGAGACTATTATAACTATACAACAACAAATTGGATAATCTAGATGCAATGGATAAATTCCTAGAAACAACCTATAAAGAATGTATCAAGAAGAAACAGAAAATTTGAACAGACCTATAACTAGTAAGGAGATTGGTCAGTAATCAAAACATCTCTCAACAAAGGAAAAGCCCAGTACCAGGTGGATTCACTTGTAAATTCTACCACATGTTTAAAGAATTAATGCCAATCCTTCTCAAATACTTCCAAAAAGCTGAAGAGGAGGAAACACTTCCAAATTCATTCTAAGAGGTGAGCATTACTCTGGTACCAGAAACAGACAAAAGCACTACAAGAAAAGAAAAATACAGGCCAGTATCACTGATGAACATTGATATAAAAATTCTTTAAAAATACACTGGCAAATCAAATTAAATAGCACATGAGAAGCGTAATACAGTTTCACAGGTGGCAGTTTCCTGAAGCTTTCTTCTGCCCCCTGATGGAAGTCTTTTTCAGACGTATGTTTATTTTTTAAGCTCTATGAATGCTGCTTTATTTTCCCTTACTTTATAAGCCTTACTCATTTTTTCTCTTATTCATCCTCTTATGATGTGGATCTGTATAGACTATTAGGAATCTATGTTGTTTGAGAACTGCCCTTGGTTTAGGTTTCTGTGTAAACATATAAGAGCATCCCATTCTCAGATGAGCTCATCTGTTGGAGGGCAGGTTGTCGTCCAATGCTCCCAACAGAAATAGCAGACCTGGAAGCTTTTCAACCTTGCCTTGTTTGCCCCCACTTCCTGGCATGCTGACATTCTGAGTCAGTGAAATTATGAAACATTTCCAATATTTTATACAGGAATTATTAATGTATCGCCTCTCATCTATAGTATTTATTTATCTAAAAAATAACAATACTATTGAAGCCTTTGTTTATCCCTTTCCAATCTGACTCTCTAGTCCCAACACTGCTTTAGAATTAACAATCATACCTAAATATGGCTCGTCATGCCTAGGTCATTTTCATTTTCTATTTTAATACATATGTATGTATCTATAGACTACATGATTTTGGTTTTGCATGTTTTTAAACTTTATGTACATGTTTCATACTATAACTATCTTTCTACTCTATGATTTTTTTGGTCTATATGAACCTTTTGATATGAGTCCAAGTTAATAAATGGAGCAGAGTTTCATGACTTTAAAATACTATCTAGGGCTTCCCTGGTGGCACAGTGGTTGAGAGTCCGCCTGCCGATGCAGAGGACACGGGTTCGTGCCCCGGTCCGAGAAGATCCCACATGCCGCGGAGCGGCTGGGCCCGTGAGCCATGGCCGCTGAGGCTGCGCGTCCGGAGCCTGTGCTCCGCAATGGGAGAGGCCACAACAGTGAGAGGCCCGCGTACCACAAAAAAATAAATAAATAAAATAAAATACTATCTAGTGTGCTAAGTACATCCTTTATACTTTCAATGAATGTTTTACACAGTATTTACAGGAATGGGTTCTAGAGGTATAATGACTGAGTTTATACCCTGGCTCTACTATTTATTTGCTGAGTAATTTTAAGCATGTTACTTGTTACCACTGGGCCTCAGTTCCCTCTTCTGAAAATTGTGGTACAGTCTAAAACTACTCACTACACAGGGTTTTTGTGAAGATTAACTTAACACATGTAATGTTCCATGAAGTACATGGCACAAAATAAGCACTAAGAAATAGGTAAGTTCCAAAAATTTTGCTACTATAAAGATCCTACTATGTATATTCTTATAAATGTATCTTTATGAAGTTTAATTGGGCATATATATGGTATTTATTAACTAAACATAAATGTTAATCATTTATCCACTCCCCTGGTAATAGATATACGATTTGCCAGTTCTAAGTGTTATAAACAATGGGACTAGAAAATTTGTACAGGTCTCATGTAGACATGAGTAAGAAATTGTTAGGTAGTAAATTCTCTTAGGTTCATGCAACTATAGCTTTGTTAATATTGCACAGTTGCTGTCTACAATGGATATATGAGAATGATCATTTCTGCATGTCACTGCCCTGGCTTAATTTGGCTCACATTTTAGTTTTTGCCAATCTAATGGTTATTATCATATAACACATATATCTGAATATTTTGTCACATGAAAAAATATTTTTCTCTTCTTCTGTTTCTTGACATATTAGGCCCATTTATTATTTGTTATAATTCTTATTGGTTTGTTTGAGATGTGTATATATTTGTGAAAGTTTCAAAAGTACTTTCTCCCAATCTGGAGATATATTTTCATCTATGTTCATTTCTCACGCACACAGATTTATATGTCTATGGTTTTTGAATTTACATATTTTGTCTATGTAAGTTGGCTGTTGGCATGTTGCTTAGGAATTCCAAAATTAATATAATTATCATATATTTTCTCCCAAATAAAGTTTTGTTTTCACATATAGAAGTTAATTCACTGGATCTGTGTGTATCTCTTTGTGTGCTATGAAATATGATTGGTTTTACTTTCCCTTTCGAGTTAAGAAATGATCTCATGATTGATTATATAGTTATTTAGCTTTCCATTTTACATATATTGAGACTTTTTGCAGGCATACAAGTTTATATGTATAATATTCTCTTGCTTGACTGTTCTGGCATTACATAGTGATTCCTTTATCTCCTATAATGCAATTACATAAATATATATTTTGTCTCATATTAATATAGTTAAGTTGTTTTTTTCAGATTGCTATTTTGCAGGTATGTTTTCCCACTCCATAATAGGTAGTCTGTTGTAACGGGATTTCCTTTGTCTTTTCATATATTGATGAACATTGTTACTTTGCTTTCATTGTCTGAGTTTTCCTATTAGATTGATGATTATTGGTTGTCAGCTTGAATTTGCGTTAGAGAATACCTATTCCCTGTATGTGGGTACAATTTCTATCATAGAGGACTGCCTCCAGTGATTGTAGGCGAGGGAGCATAAAATCCTTCTGGAAAGGGTGTAACTATAGTTTATTTTCAGAGAATGATTATGTGCAACCCATTGAGAATGGAAGAATTCTCCTCAATAGAGACTCAGCCCTCTGCCATCCCCAGGATTCACACTCACTGCTTTATGCTAGAAGTGAACACAGCAGCTGTCTGTGCCTTGGCAGCAGAGCGAGAGAGAGATGGGACTGTCAGATTCTGATTTTTCTATATAAAAAATTACCCAATTATTATTTATCTCAGTCAGCTGTTTATGATGTGCATTAAAGTTACTAAAATCTATAATTATTTCATTTACTGCATTAGCTCTAAGCACTATAATGGAATACGTTTCCTTAAGGGAATGATCATGACTACCTTGTTCAGAATTCTACCTTCATTACCGTGCATGTTGCAAGAAGTCATCATAAAACAGATTCTCCAGAAACACAAGTTATGTGAGAATGAATTTATGTACAAGTGAGAAATCAGGCATGTTGTGAAGAAAGCAGGACAGGAAACAGGTCGAAGCCCAGTATGGGGGTGATTTGAGTTCAAGTTCCATGGGGTATAGCATCAGACTGATTTTGCAGAACTCTTCGATTTAGGTTAAGACCCAAAGTTTTTACTCACTCAAGCCAAGGAAATGGGCTTTCACACTGCCACAATTGTCAGCCATCTATTAAGAGCCAGATATAAATTCTGGGGGATAAAAAAATTCCCAGACACTTCCAGCTTTCTGCACACGGGGACAGAGCAGTTCCAAGATGCTAAGGTCAGTCCCTAAAGTGAATCACAGGTACTGGCAATCTGAAGCAGAGCAACAGTTTAAGAGTTTGGAAGGTACCTGGACCAAGTACTTCAGATATCCCCTATATCCCTCCCCTGCACTGGTTGGCTCCACCTGAATTTAAGTTTATTCCATCCTGCTATATTTCCTTTAAGATATTGGATGATCATAATTTGGGGGGGAGCAATATGGAAGGAGAAGTTATTGGGATGCACTAAATCTCTGCTAGTTGCCTATAGTCCCAAGGTAATGTTCATTTTTCCTCCATCTACCATCCATTTTAGACTTTCCTCACCCTCAGCTAGCATTTCTTCCCAACAAAGTAGCTTATCTGGTTGCATGATGCCCTTGTTTCCATGCCTTCTTCAGGCCATGGCTATTGTAATTTCTCACTTAGAGTTAAAATAGGTCATGAGATTACCATGATTGACCCTAATATATATCAGTCAATATATCAATCAATTGGTCTCATTCATCTTCATGATGAACAGGGTCAATAACCCTACCAGTAATGCAGCTCCCTTCTTTCGCTATTGGTTCTTGGCATGGGGATCACAGAATAACCAAGTGAGACTACTTCTGTGCCCCTGGTTCCTATATTGGGACGAAGATTTCTAGACTGATAGAATTTAAGGTTGCAAAATCAGGAAGCACAAATCCTGGGAGTAATGGTGAGTGGGCCACTGCTGTATCCACCCACCCATGGTTTCTCAATCTGTGTGTTCTACCTCCTAAGGACTCAGCATCATTAGTGTAAGATATACACTGGATCCAAAAGGACAGTACCCGAAACTCACAGGGTTTCTCTCCAAATTGACACTTAGCCAAGCTATCAAGGAGCTAGTCCACTGATCTATAAAATCAGCAGATTGTGGATAGTGTAATATGTGGAAGGGTCAGTACTCACAGTTATGTGTTCATTTTCACATCTCCTTTCCCATATAGTGAATCACTTGATCAGAGGCCATGTCATGTGGGATCCCATGTCAGTAAATCAGATACTCTGTGAGCATAGTGCTGTTAGTAAAGATACTGAGTCAAAGAAGTGAACTCACATTGGGAAAATTCTCTAGTCCCAGTAAAGACTAAATAAAATAATTTTTAGTTGTATGAGGTTTGATGTAACCAACTTGCCACCAATGTTCTAGTTGATCTCTTTGAGGGATTAAATTATACTAAGGCTCAACAATATCTCTGCTGCTGATATATCAAACACTCAGTAGTAGCAGTCACTAAATAAGCCTTGGTAAGAAGAAGCTTATGGTATTGGACCCATGCACAGTTTTTACTGTGGATCCACCACCCACCACCATGCATGGAGATCTGTGGACTCATTGTATAAAAACTAGGGTGGCAGAAGCTGAAAGCTACTGAATCTATCAACCTGTTCACCTGGTTTAGTGAATCTTCTGCAGGGGATGTTTTCTAGTGGTCATTAATGAGACACATAGCGATCCTCATATTGTACTTTAAAACCGCTCCCAAGGTGTGTTATGACACTTCTTCTCCGTGTCCTCCTTACTTCTTCATCAAAATCTACCGATTTTTCTCCTTCCAGGCCCCTGACCAAATAGCCATACCATTCATCACAGTTTAGGAATCCATTTGTAACCTAACTTCAGGCAGTTCTTTCTCCAATGCAGTGAATCATCATTGTTGCACACTAAAAGAATTTACCCTGACCACATTTTTTTTTAGAGCCAGCAATGTATGAGGCTATCATGTAATAGAAATTGACTGTCAGCTTGTACAAACACATTGAATTGATCTATGCATAAATGAGACTTGGTTTATTTTCCTCCTGTAACAGCTGGTCATAGAGTACTCTTCATGATATCACAGGTGTGATTTTATGCAAAGACAACCTTATCTACCACAGATTTCTCTAGCAGTGTAAGATCATGCAAAGTCATATCAGCATCTATTTGTCTCATACCTACTCAAAACTTTCTTTCTTTCATTTGATCTGTTAAGTGCATCAGGACAGTATAATGTATCCTGAATCCATAAGCCAAAGAGACCTGCCAATCACTGTTCTTTCTTAGTGGTAAAAGATGGAAGTACAATAACTTGTTCATTATAAAGGATATCTAGTGGGTTAGTCCTGGACTTCTGTGACATAGAAGCCAAAATGAGATTAGAAGAACACAATATTTACTGGAAAAAATGCTGATGAGGAAGATATAGGGGAAAAGGAACTAGACGGGGCTATGAGAGCTGTCAGATTGAAATGAAGATTTGACTCCTGTGAAGGAGAGTGAGAAGGAAAAGAAAAGAAGGGAAAAGTGGATCAAACTATATATAAACTTATACCAGTTCAGTAACTGGATGCATAATACCCTAATATTATAAAATTATAGTAACATCAACTGGTATTATAACACCTAGCTCTTCATTAGAGATTAGGAGGAAGCAATTATACAATACCTACAGAGAGAAATAACAGCAACCTTCTCTCATTAAAAAGGAATTTATAAATTAAGTCCCATCTAGTGAAAAAAAATATGTAATGTTAAGAAAGCCAACAATATAAATAATCAACACATAATTTCAACATAGATTAATTAATTATAAATTATTTATATCTAACAATTTTAAAAGAAATTCATTTAAGATGTTAAGATTCATTAAGATGTTCAAAAATATAAATTAGAGACAGTGAGTAAGACAGAGAAAGGCTTCATGAAATAAAAACAAGTAAAAGTAACATGAGAACAGATGTCTATGAAAAAGATCTCATTGGAAACATTGGAAGATATAGCTGTATATCTATGTCTGTGTCTTTGTTTATACCTATATTTATATCTTTCTATATTTATATGTTTTGCAAATTAAAAATATACTGTCTCATTACAAAGACAGTAGAGTGGATGAAATACACAACTAAAAGAAACAAACATAAATTTGAAGAAATGTATACATTTCAAAGGTCACATAGACACAACTATAAAGGGTCAGTTAAGAAACAGGGAAGAGAGCTTATGGTCATAAAGCTAGTAAATGATCAAGCCAGACTCAGTGCAGGGCTACATTTTTTTTTTTTTTTTTTTTTTTTTTTTTGCGGTACGCAGGCCTCCTCTCCCTGTTGTGGCCTCTCCCGTTGCGGAGCACAGGCTCCAGACACGCAGGCTCAGCGGCCATGGCTCACGGGCCCAGCCGCTCCGCGGCATGTGGGATTTTCCTGGACCGGGGCATGAACCAGTGTCCCCTGCATCGGCGGGCGGACTCTCAACCACTGCGCCACCAGGGAAGCCCAGGGCCACATTTTAACTATGACTCTTTATCATATCGAATGTAGCTTACCACTCTAAAACCCTCAAAATAAAATACTGACTGCATCTTTCAATAAAAAGGAAAGATAAGCATTGAGAAGACACCTGAGATACAAGGAAAAATAGGGCACTCAAATTGTTAAAATTGATCCTTTTTTAATATTAATTGTAAAAGCAACTATAAATTTGTTAGAATATTCACAGTTAAATATTTGTTTTAAACTTTAAGGATTAAAAAAAAGAAAAATACAATCAATGACCTCAAAATAGCACACACACACAAAAAATTAGTGAACTGGTAAAAACTTTATTCCAATAGAAATCAGGAAGGGAGAAAATATAAAAAGAGACATTTTTAAATGATTTTAAACAAAAAATATAAATAGGTTGGTAGAAGTAAGTTCCTTCTCTGCCTAACTCTTAATTTTTAATATTTATGTTTTTATTTTTAAGTTGCTTGGTTAATTATTTTGAGTTTATATAATGGAGTTAAATTTCTTTTATTTACTTTAACAAATCTACATAATTTGTATTGATTTGTAAATAAGAAAAATGAGATTATGGCACTGACATTCCTTGCTGCCTCTAACTTCCACGTGTTAATTCTCAAATTGCTATTTTTATGCTTACATGATTTGCACCATTTATATTTTTAGACCATTGTTTAGGCAGAATTTTATATGTGAGACTAGATACTTTTACTAAAGTTGTTTTATTCTATTAGATGGCTAGATTTTATGAGTAGAGTTTCTTTTTATAAGTAATTTTTGGTACTATGTTCCCTGAATTCTTGTATCATTGAAACTATTTGCTGTATTTATATTTTGAAGTCAGTATGATATGGTATAAAATTGTGTATTTAACTTTCATGAATTTTGGTAAATATTTCTCAGTTTTTACCTGCAATTGAATGATGTTGTAAAGGAAAAAGTATCAGTTTGAGTTTCCCCACCATTGACTGAGAAACAGCTAGATTTATTTATTTGTCTGCCCCCTCCTCTGTCCTAGATGCCTTGAGAGTACAAGTCAGAAAATATCGGGTGAAAAATGCAAAACAAAAAAGAGCCCATATTGTATAACTCCCTATATAGAAAATCAAACACAGGCTAAAGAAATTGATAGTTAGCTGTCAGGACAGTCATTACCCTTGCTGGGGTAGTGACTCCAAGAAAGTAATAAAGGTTTAGGGAAAAAATAGGTTCCATTTCAACATTCCATGAGAGTACTAGGAATATTTGCTGTTCTGATCTGAACGTTGATTACATGGCTGGTTACATGAAGTTCGTTTGGTCAAAATATATTGAGCTTTTTCATTATAAATTCAATATTTTCAAAATGAATATTACACTTCAATAAAAATTTATATTAAATAGCCATATGTAGATTTTACTCCTTTCCAAGCAGTATATGCTAAGCTCATGGCATGCTGAAGCACTTTCAATACCCACAAAACTCCCATGTGCTATTTGCCATTATTATCCTCATCCTGTATGGTAAATACACACAGACACAGACACAGACAGACACAGACAGACACACACACACACAAACCGAGAATTATTGCAATAGAGTGACCTGCCCAATGTCACCAGCCAGGGAGTAGTTCATCTGAGGTATGAGCCTGGACTATCTGTTATTGGACTGCGAGCTTGCTCCTGCTGTGCTGAATATTGGACAATTTCTATGGCAAGAGAGGACAACTTCACTGTCCACAGAGTTCCATAGTCCCTCGGAATCTCCTCATTGGTACGTTCTTCAACTTAACATAATTCCTTTATATATATATATATATATATATATATATATATATATATATATATAGTCTAGTGGGAAGGAGGATACTTAACTACCTAAGGAAAGTTTTATCCGCAATTTCTATAGTCTAGTTATACTTCAAGCATCACATCTGTATGAAAGTCTGTATCTTTTTATGGAAGTATGACTTCTTCTTTTTTAAGTATAATAATTGGGTTTTATAAGGAATGTAAACCCAAAGAGTTAAATTATTAGCTTCTGACAAAAAACTATCATTCAAGAATAAAGTAAAAGTTCCAATCTTTAAATCTTCAAGTTTTGCAGAGAGAAAGCATGTGCTGTCTCAGTAGACAGAGTATTTCATAAGGGACAGTTTCTTAATGCAGATGAGACAATCTGTCTTTGCAAGGAATGTTCTCTTTGGGGAAAAAAATAGGTTCCATTTCAACACGCCACAAGTGATAAGTGAAGCATTTCAAAAATAGAAGCTCCTAGATGTGTTGATGAGACAATATGTCATTGCAAAAAAAAAAAAAAGAATCTGCTTGAAAAGGCTAAATTTCACCCTGTCCCCACATGCCAGTTATTTAAATTTCTACAGCTGTGCAGAGTTAGCAAACCTTATGGTCCAGGAGATGGAAGAAGAGGTGTTCATTTTCATACAGTTATTGATATTTAGTGAAAAATACGCGTTTTAAAAAAATACATTGAATTAAAATTTTCCTTTTAATATAGTAATATAAATCACACTTCATAAAGAGGCTTGGGTCTTAGAATGTATAAAGGAAAATATTTAAGTCACCTGCACACAGGTGTGCAAAACATAAGTCACCTGCAATCTTCACCTTGGTGAGAGTATAAAGATATTAGACTTGGAGTCAAGAAACTTGAACATAGTTATAGTTGTTTTTCTGTATTGCCTATGTGTTATACGGAAGAATTCTTAACTGTCTGATGGTCAGTTTTCCCACTGAGGAAAATTGGGAAGTTAGCGTAAATTCTCAAGTTTTTCTAGCTCTGGAAATTTGGGATTCTATGATATGCAAAATTTTCCCACTATAACCTCCTTTATGTTTAAGGCAGTCTACCTGTCAGAGAGTTTTGTCTATGTTGTTTCCATTAATTTAAATGCCTTGCTTATACTCTTGATCTAATTAGAGTCTAGTTATACTTCAAGCATCACATCTGTATGAAAGTATTCCCCCAAAATTAACGATGACAAATTTTCTTAGTATAGTTTTTCATTGCTTTTTTACCCACCTATGTAGTGCTATGAAAAAAATAAAACAGGTTCCAAATGAAAATGTTAGAATAAAACCTGTGGACCCACGTTCAGCAATATAAGGAGGGACATGGGGTTTCTAATAAAATGTGATGGAAAATATCTGTTTCTATTCTCTTCATTTAGAGTAGGAACCACTGGATCGATCTGGACCATGCTTCATTACTTACATCTGAAGAAAAGGAAGGAAAACAACAAATTCTTTAGCTTTGTTTTTATATTTTTCCTTAGCCAGAGTTTTTATTTTTTTTCAGCTCTGTATGTTATCACACTCAAAATCTGACTGTTTAGATAAAACTTTGGTAATAATATTTTCCCATACATTCTCTACAATTCGCTCCATTTTCATTTATTCATTTATTTTGGTACAGAAGCCCCAAACTAATCATATGTATTACTTTGTACTGACCTCACGCATGCCACAGATATTTTTCTCTCTACTTGTGAGTTCTCATGAGATCACATTTATTTTTGTATGTTTTTTATATACCATTTCACGTAAACTGATTTTAATTGTGTTTTTCTTCTCTGTTTTGAATTGTTATTTTAAATTTTTTGGATGTCATAAATTTGCTGACATTTCACCTTAACACTCAGGTCAACCTGTCTTTTGAGGGTTTTTTTATTGAGGGTTCCTGTATTCTAATTCCTTTTATGTGTTAGGGTTCCATCCCTATACAAAGATATCTACTATTATATGTAGTATTATAATTTTAAAATTCAACTATTCAAAATTAGGTGAAATCATTGTCAAAATTCAGACTTTACAGAATAAAGAACTTTAAAGAATACATAGCAACAGAATTATTAAATCAGTCCCCTTTACATTAGTTTAAGCAACCCTTCAACTATACTAAAAGTTCATATATTTAGTTTTCTTTTCAAGTTTCATTGAAGTATCAGGCTGTCAAAGAATTTGTATTTAGTTAATATATTTGTTTAAAATGTAGATAACTTAAACTTGTTATTTTAAAGTGTTTAGATTTATTTATCAGTTGCTTATTTGTTTGGCAATTATGATAATAGAGTATGAAAACTGAATTTATTTCTTAAAATATATTTTTTATCCAGATTAGTAAAAACACAGATTTGTGGCAAAAGTAACATCTTTCCAAACATATAATTCCACATATTTCAGGACTAATAATTGAAAATTCAGGTTGCTAGGTTGTGGTCACTCCATAGATTACTGAAACTTTGGGAAGAAACATTCTGCCAGGCAGAATATTTCTGTCTGGCATTCTTTCAATCAAATCACAAAAGGCTTTGATTAATTGTCACAAACCTTTATTCATCAAATTACCATTTTCATAATTACTAACCATATTCATCTTTACAACTAGAATAATGGCTTCTTTATTTTCAGTTTTTACTGATTAACTATGGTAGAAGAACAGACATTCAATAAATGTTTGCTGAGTAAATGAATATACATAATTATGTGTCAGAACCATACTGGTGATTTAAAAAACATTATGTCATATAATCTCAGAACAATCCCATGAGTGAAATAGGATTACTTGTTCTATTGACCTGATAATACAGCAAAGAATTTTTCAAGGCTCATACAATGTTAGAGCCAGGATTCACACTTTCAATGTTCTAACTCTAGAGCCAATGATCTTTGTTCCCATACAATAATGTTTATCTGAACTATGTTACCCTACCTTCGTATTTTATTTTACATCATCCAGGAAATTCCTACACTTACACACTATACAAACACAGTATTTTAAAATAATAGACACATTAAAAATAATTTTTGAATGTAAAACATATACATTATGTACTACCTAATTTGTGTGGAAATTAGTTTGATTCATAATAGCATATTTTTTGCATGGTGATATTATTATTTAGTACATGAATTTATCTGATACTATCTCTTTCATATTTCAGTAATCAACATTTTTCTAACTAGAAGGAAACTATCAAATTTTATTATAGATGAACATAGATGCAAAGATCCTTAACAAAATATTATCAAATCAAATCAAATAAAATGTAGAAGGCTAATATATCACGACCACGTGTGGTTTATTTCAAGAATAGGAGGCTGGTTCAATATTAATGAATAAATAAATGCAATTTGTGAGGTTAGCAGATTGTGTAAGAAAAATCATAAGATGCATAGAAAGTATTCAGCAAAATTCAACATGTATTTGTGATTAAAAACTCCCAAAATGCTAGGAATAGAACTCCCTTACCAGAAAAACAGGTTATACACAAAAACCTATAGATACGTGATACTTAATGGTGAGAGACAACTACTTTCCTTCTAAGAGTGGGAGAAAGGCAAGGATGCCTTCCTTCCTACTCCTGTTCAACATCATATTAGAAGACCTAACTAGGGCAACAAAGGAAGAAAAATAAAAGGATGCAGACACGAAAGAAAATAAAATTGTGTTCATTTGCAGATGAAATGATTTTCAATTCATTTTCACTGATTTCAGGGTAGAAAAACCTCAGAGAATATACAGAAAACAAACAAACAAACAAAAAACACCTCTCCAAGTACTCTAATAAGCTTGTTTGGCAAGGTTGCAAAATATAATGCTAATATGTAAAAATGAATTGCTTTCCTATACAGTAGCAATAAACTACTGAATTTGCAACTTTTAAAAATAACATTCACAATAGCACCATGATAATGAAGTATTTATGTACAAATCTAAGAAGTGTGCACAGGAATTACACATGGAAAACTACAAATCACTGAAAAAAAGAAATTAAAAAAATTCTAAATAAATGGAGGTGTATTTTGCATAGATTGGAGCATAGATTGGAAACATAGATTGGAAGATTTGATATTTTTAGATGTCAATTCCCCCAAATTTGATCTATAAATTCAATGCAATGGAAAAATCCCAGGAAACTATTTTGTGGATATCCACAGACTGATTCTAAACTGTACACGGGGAGGCAAAGGACACAGTATAGTCAAAATTATATAAAAGAACAAAATTAGGGAACTTACTATCCAATTTCAAGACTATACAACTAGTGCAGTCAAGAGCACATGATATTGGTAAGAGAATAAACAAACAGATCAAAAAAACATGATAGAGAGCCCAGATATAGACCCACATAAACATAGTCAACTGATTTTTGACAAAAGAACACTGGGGTTCAATGGAAAAAGGGAGAGATTTCAACCAATGGAACTAGAACAATTGGATGCGTATGTATAACAATTGGACCTAGATACCTTATTACATAAAAATTAACTTAAAATGCATTATAGTCCTAAATTCAAGATGTAAAACCATAAGCTTCTGGATAAAAACATTGCAGAAAATATGCATGACATTTGGTTGGCTGGTGAGTTTTTGCAACACCAAAAATACTATCCATGAAGGAAAATTTGATAAGTTAAACTTTGTTAAAATTAAAATTGAAATAAGCCTCTTTCCTTCCTTCATTCCTGAGGGTATGGACCAATAACATTTCTACCAGAATTGGGTTGTTGTAGTTTCCCACTGATTTTAATCACAAGGCATGGTAATGATAAGAGACACCCTAGGGGATTTCAATTATCCTAGACATATTCTTCCTTACCGCCATTGTGGAGTAACAGTTCAATTTCCCCTTGGTAGTCATCATCAATTACCCAGACTGTATAATAACTCCTTTTGTCTACTGATGCAGAGGCATGAGAAGTCCAAAATTGCCTTGTGGCAGTCTTAACTTCCAGTTTATTGAAATAATTGCTGGTGGAATGCATTCCTGGTGGAAGCATTTCTCCCTTTGGAACTAAGACCTTTATACCAGCAGAGCATAAGGTCACAGTGACAGGAAGCAAAACTTTTGTTAGTGAGTCATTAGGGGTAATAGTGAATGATGGCAATCCTTTTCTCACACCTTGATTCCTGAACCTCTGTATCTTGGCTATGGGAGAAACGGTACCATATATTGGACACTGCTTCAGAGCCTATACAGCCTCCTGATAACATTGCCCCAGGCTTGCAAGACATTGCCCCCTAGCTACCACTGTGACTGAGTCTTCAAAAAGCCCTTCCACAGTTCTATCAAGCCAGCTGCTTCAGGATAGTGGGTAATATGGTAAGACCAATAAATTCCATGAGCATGGGTCCATTCCCACACTTCACTTGCTTTGAAGTGAGTTCTTTGATTAAAAGCCAGTATATTATAATGGTAAATAAGACACTGTGTAATTCCACGTACAGCAGTTTTGTTAGAAGTATTGCATGTAGGAAAGGAAAATCTATGTCCAGATTAAATATCTATTTCACTAAGAACAAAAGGCTTTTCCTGTGACAGAAGCAGTCCAATGTAATCAACTTGCCATTAGGTAGCTGGCTGATTATCCTGGGGAATGGTGTCAAATCAAGGACTTAGTGTTGGTCCTAATGCTGGCATATTGGGCACTCAGCAGCAGCTGTGTCCAGGTACATGGAAGTCTACCTTCCTGAGTCCATGCATAACCTCCATCCCCGACACCATGGCCAACTTTGTCACCTGAGCAATGACAAGCGTGATTGGGGAAAGAACTCACTGGTATCTACAGAACAAGTCATCCTATTTACTTTATGATTAAAATCTTTCTCTGCTGAACTTACCTTTTGGTGAGCAATGACATGGGGCACAAATATCTTCACAATTTTTGCCATTAAGAGAGGTCTATCTACACATCTATTCCCCAGAATTCTTTGTCACCAAATATTCAGTCATGTTGCTTCCAAGTCTCTGACCATCCAGCTGAAACACTGGCCACAGCCCACGAAATGGTATTTAATCACACATCTGCCATTTCTCCTTTCAGGCAAAGTAAACTGTTTGAATTTCTGTCCACTTGCAGGAGGTCCCTTTACCACTGTCCTTCAGGGAAGTCAGAAAAAGTGGCTATAGTGTTGAGGCTATTCACTTTTGTGTCATGCCTGCACATCATGCAGAACCATCTATAAACCAAGCCCAAGTTTTTTCTTCCCTGTCAACTGATGGAAGGAATTCCTCATGAGGGAATAGGTGCAGGCTGGGTACTATGGACTGAATGTTTGTGTCCCACCAAAATTCATATGTCGAAATCCTATACCACGTTGTGATAGTATTAGGAGGTGGGCCCTTTGGGAGGTAAATAGATCTTGAGGGTGGAGCCCTCATATAAATGGGGTTAGTGCCCAAATAAGAAGAGACAGGACAGTTTAACTTTGCTTTCTGCTCTCTGCCATGTGAGGACACAATGAGAAGGTGGCCATCTGCAAATCAGGGAGTAGGCTCTCACCAGAATCAAATCTGCCTATACCTTGATCTTGGACATCCCAGCCTCCAGAACTATGAGAATCACATGTTTGTTGTTTAAGCTACCCATTCTATGGTAATTTGTTATAGTAATCCAAGCTGATGAACACATTGGAGTAGAGAAGATGGTATGGCAAGCATGGAGACCATGGGCATTTAGGCCACTTTTTCATATAACTTACTTGTACCTTCAGTGTCTGCTTGGGCCCAGTCTCATATAGATGACTTCCATTTGATGATGGAATGCTGCTATGCCTGGTCAACTTTATGGCTTAGTGGGTCAGATAACACCTAGCTCATGAGGGGCAGCTCAAGTTTCATGGTAACTTGGTGGCCCACTGTTTAAGCATTTAGTCTCTACTGATGCCCACTAGCAGGCCAAAAGCTATTTCTCAAAAGGAGAATAATTATATGCAGAGGATTGTACAGCATTGCTCCAAAATCCTAAGGGCTTGCACTCTGATTTACCTATAAGGGTTAGCCAAAGACTCCAAATAGCATCCCAGTCTGCCAATGACACTTCCAGCACCATTGGATGCACTATATCATACAGCCCAAGTAGCAGATCTGCTTGCATAGCAGCCTGGAACTTTTGCAAAGCTCTCTTATCCTGGGCCCCACTCAAAACTAGAAGCTTTTTATGTCACTTCGATAATGGGCAAAAAAACACATCCAAATAAAGAATACATTGTCTCTAAAACTGAAAGAGGCCCACTAGAGGAGTTCCAAGAAAAAGGAACTTTTTTGGTTGTAGGAGGGCCATCTAGAAATTACATTGAGGTAGAACACCCTCGAATTTTTGTCAGATTTATTTCCCACTCTCTTGGGTGTCTTAATAAGTCTGTAGCAGTTGCTGTTTCTAGCTCACTAGGTCTAATCAGCATAATATCATTCATGTAATGAATCACTCACTGTGATACAAGGGAAAGGTGGTCAAGATCCCTATGAATTAAATATGATATAGGACTGGAGAATTAATATAGGACAGTGAAGGTGTATTATTGACTTTGTCAGCTGAAAGCAAACTACCCCTAGCGGTCTTTACTAGAACCACTAGAGACCCAGGAGAGTCAATGGTGCAGTTTTACTATCATGCCCAGCAGGCAGAGACCCAAGAGAGTTGATGGTGCAAATGAAGTCTAAAATCCATTTGCTGAAGAACTCCTTCTTGCTCAGGGAGGCAGATCTTTTTGTTCTACAGGCCTTCAATTTACTGGAAGAATCCTCCCATATTATAGAAAGCAATTTGCTTACTAGTAGTCTACTGATTTAAATGTTAATCTCATTCAAAAATATTCTTCAAGTTGACACATAAAATTAGCCACCACACTGCTGCATCTCTCTCTTCCTCTCTTTCAGAGACTCAATTCCATGCATACTAGGTCTTTGGAATTTCTACCAAAACTCACTAAAATTCTTTTTATTGTTTTTTATCTTCATTTTTTTTGAAAGTGTGTGTTTGATTCTGGATAGTTTATATTACTGTCTTCAAGCTTATTCATCTTTTCTTCTAAATTTCTAATGTACTGTTAATTCCAGCCTGTATATTTTTCATCTCCAACATTGTAGTTTTCACGTTTAGATGCTTGACTGGTGTGATTCTAACTATATTATTAAAGTAAAGCCAACGGAATGTATTGATGGATTCAATATGGGTGTAAAAGAAAAGTCAATGACACATGTTTTTTACAGAGATGACTAAGTAGCTAAAATGGACAACTTTTTTTTGTTTTTTGTTTTTTTTAGGAGACTGATAATCAGAGTTATTTGGACTTTTTTTTTTTTCAGATATCTACTAGACACTCAGAGAATCAAAAATCAAGAAAGCTCTAAAGAAATAAGTTTGAGCTTGGAATAACTTAGCATACAAACAGTATTTAAAGTCATGAGCCTGAAAAACATCATCAAGCAAATAAACCTATATAGAAATCAATAGCAGAGATTTAATCCTTATGTTGGGAAGAAGAGGAGAAACAAGCAAAGAAGATTGTAAAGGATCAGAGTCTGTGGTGTGAAGAACATGAGAAAATGGCGGTATCTTATAAGCAAAGATAAGATATAAAAGAGTGAGTGAATTGCCCTGTTAATTTCAGAAGTACAACAGGACTGAAATTTTGCCACTAAGTTTGGCAACGCATAAGTCAATTATTACCTTAACTTTAGAGTTTCTGTTCATTACTTGAAAGGAGAACCTGATTAGAGTGGACTTCAGAAAAAGTGGGTGATAAGGAATTGGAGACAATGTATATAGCAATGATGTTTGAGGAGCTTTGTAACATAAGGAACAAAGAAATAGAGTTGTATATAATAAGGAGACAGTGTCAAGAGTATCCTAAGATCATGAGAAAAAAACTTTTTTTTAATGTTGATAGGAATGCTCTAGCAGATATGAAAAAAAAACCAAAAACACATACAAGAAACAACAACCTGATGATGGAGGAGACAAAGAAGGTAATTGTTGGTAAGATGATTTCATTAGATAAGAGGAAGTGGAATAGTATATATACATGGAGATCCTGCACAGAGGAATGGTGGGAAAATGTTGCTATCCATTTAAGAGATGAATATAAGGTGTTTGCCTGTAATTGTTCTTTATTATAAAATTGTTGCCTTAAATATTTTAAGGCTATATTGCCACATTTATATTTGCTCTTTATTGCAGTATTATGTGAGCTATTATTTAATTACAGATTATATCCCTCCCTGAACCACTTGCACTTTAGAGAAATTGTTTTCCTATCGTTTAATTTTCTTATTTTATGATACTGACATCAGTAACTTAGCTTTCTTTTAGGTCATATGTCCTTGTTATGTCTTGTCTATTCCTTCATATTTGAACCCCCCAATATCCTTTTTTTTTGTTGTTGAAGACTTCAGTTTATTTATTTTTGCTTTTTTTAGTTATTTCTGAGATATACATTTTAAAGTAATAACTAGAATTATGACATAACATTATACCAGAACATATAAGATTTTTAGAAATTTCATGCAATGTCTGAAACATTTATATTAACATATTTCCATACAAATAACCCAAAGAAAGTTTAGTATTACTGTTTTTTGTTTGTTTGTTTTTTTATACTGCAGGTTCTTATTAGTCATCAATTTTATACACATCAGTGTATACATGTCAATCCCAATCGCCCATTTCAGCACACCACCATCCCCACACCACCGCGGTTTTCCCCCTTGGTGTCCAGACGTTTGTTCTCTACATCTGTGTCTCAACTTCTGCCCTGCAAACCGATTCATCTGTACCATTTTTCTAGGTTCCACATACATGCATTAATATATGTTATTTGTTTTTGTCTTCCTGACTTACTTCACTCTGTATGACAGTCTCCAGATCCATCCACGTCTCAACAAATGACTCAATTTTGTTGCTTTCTATGGCTGAGCAATATTCCATTGTATATATGTACCACATCTTCTTTACCCATTCGTCTTTCGATGGGCATTTAGGTTGCTTCCATGACCTGGCTATTGTAAATAGTGCTGCAATGAACATTGGGGTGCATGTGTCTTTTTGAATTATGGTTTTCTCTGAGTATATGCCCAGTAGTGGGATTGCTGGATCATATGGTAATTCTATTTTTAGTTTTTTAAAGAACCTCCATACTGTTCTCCATAGTGGCTGAACCAATTCACATTCCCACCAACAGTGGAAAAGGGTTCCCTTTTCTCCACACCCTCTCCAGCATTTGTTGTTTGTAGATTTTCTGATGATGCCCATTCTAACTGGTGTGAGGTGATACCTCATTGTAGTTTTGATTTGCATTTCTCTAATAAATAGTGATGTTGAGCAGCTTTTCATGTGCTTCTTGGCCATCTGTATGTCTTCTTTGGAGAAATGTCTATTTAGGTCTTCTGCCCATTTTTGGATTGGGTTGTTTGTTTTTTTAATATTCAGCTGCATGAGCTGTTTATATATTTTGGAGATTAATCCTTTGTCCATTGATTCATTTGCAAATATTTTCTCCCATTCTGAGGGTTGTCTTTTTGTCCTGTTTATGGTTTCCTTTGCTGTGCAAAAGCTTTGAAGTTTCATTAGGTCCCATTTATTTATTTTTGTTTTTATTTCCATTACTCTAGAAGGTGGATCAAAAAAGATCTTGCTGTGGTTTATGTCAAAGAGTGTTCTTCCTATGTTTTCCTCTAAAAGTTTTATAGTGTCCAGTCTTACATTTAGGTCTCGAATCCATTTTGAGTTTATTTTTGTGTATGGTGTTAGGGAGTGTTTTAATTTCATTCTTTTACATGTAGCTGTCCAGTTTTCCCAGCACCACTTATTGAAGAGACTGTCTTTTCTCCATTGTATATCTTTGCCTCCTTTGTCGTAGATTAGTTGACCATAGCTGCATGGGTTTCTCTCTGGGCTTTCTATCTTGTTCTATTGATCCATGTTTCTGTTTCTGTGCCAGTACCATATTGTCTTGATCACTGTAGCTTTGTAGTATAGTCTGAAGTCAGGGAGTCTGATTCATCCAGCTCCATTTTTTCCCTCAAGACTGCTTTGGCTATTCGGGGACTTTTGTGCCTGCATACAAATTTTAAGATGATTTGTTCTAGTTCCGTAAAAAATGTCATTGGTAATTTGATAGGGATTGCATTGAATCTGTAGATTGCTTTGGGTAGTACAGTCATTTTCACAATATTGATTCTTTCAATCCAAGAACATGGTATATCTCTCCATCTGTTGGTATCATCTTTAATTTATTTCATCAGTGTCTTATAGTTTTCTGCATACAGGTCTTTTGTCTCCCTAGGTAGGTTTATTCCTAGGTATTTTACTCTTTTTGTTGCAATGGTAAATGAGAGTGTTTGCTTAATTTCTCTTTCAGATTTTTCATCATTAGTGTATAGGAATGCAAGAGATTTCTTTGCATTAATTTTGTATCCCGCAACTTAACCAAATTCATTGGTTAGCTCTAGTAGCTTTCTGGTGGGATTTTTAGGATTCTCTATGTATAGTATGTCATCAGTAAACAGTGACAGTTTTACTACTTCTTTTCCATTTGTATTCCTTTTATTTCTTTTTCCTCTCTGATTGCCGTGGCTAGGACTTCCAAAACTATGTTGAATAATAGTGGTGAGAGTGGACATCCTTGTCTCATTCCTGATCTTAGAGGAAATGCTTTCAGTTTTTCACCATTGAGATTGATGTTTGCTGTGGGTTTGTAGTATATGCCCTTCATTATGTTGAGGTAGGCTCCTTCTATGCCCACTTTCTGTAGAGTTTTTATCATAAATGGGTGTAGAATTTGGTCAAAGGCTTTTTCTGCATCTATTGAGATGAGCATATGGTTTATATTCTTCAATTTGTTAAATGGTGTACCACATTGATTAATTTGCATATATTGAAGAATCCTTGCATCCCTGGGATAAATCCCACTTGATCATGATTATGATCCTTTTAATGTGTTGTTGGATTCTGTTTGCTAGTATTATTTTGAGGATTTTTGCATGTATATTCATCAGTGATATTGGTCTGTAATTTAATTTTTTTGTAGTATCTTTGTCTGGTTTGGGTATCAGGGTGATGGTGGCCTCATAGAATGAGTTTGGGAGTGTTCCTTCCTCTGTAATTATTTGGAAGAGTTTGAGACGGATGGGTGTTAGCTCTTCTCTGAATGTTTGATAGAATTCACCTGTGAAGCCATCTGGTTCTGCACTTTTGTTTGTTGGAAGATTTTTAATCACAGTTTCAATTTCATTACTTGTGATTCATCTGTTCATATTTTCTGTTTCTTCCTGGTTCAGTCTTCGAAGGATATAACTTTCTAAGAATTTGTCCATTTCTTCCAGGTTGTCCATTTTATTGGCATAGAGTTGCTTGTAGTAGCCTCTTAGGATGCTTTGTATTTCTGTGGTGTCCACTGTATCTTCTCCTTTTTCATTTCTAATATTATTGATTTGATTCCTCTCCCTCTTTTTCTTGATGAGTCTGGCTAATGGTTTATCAATTTTGTTTATCTTCTCAAAGAACCAGCTTTTAGTTTTATTGATGTTTGCTATTGTTTTCTCTGTTTCTATTTCATTTATTTCTGCTCTGATCTTTATGATTTCATTCCTTCTGCTAACTTTGGGTTTTGTTTGTTCTTCTTTCTCTAGTTCCTTTATGTGTATGGTTAGATTGCTTACTTGAGATTGTTCTTTTTTCTTAAGGTAGGCTTGTATAGCTATAAATTTCCCTCTTAGAACTGCCTTTGCTGCATCCCATAGGTTTTGGATCAACGTGTGTTCATTGTCATTTGTCTCTAGGTATTTTTTGATTTCCTCTTTGATTTCTTCAGTGATCTCTTGATTATTTAGTAACGCATTGTTTAGCCTCCATGTGTTTTTGCTTTTTTACATTTTTTCCCTGTAATTCACTTCTAATCTCATAGCGTTGTGGTCAGAAAAGATCCTTGATATGATTTCAATTTTCTTAAATTTACTGAGGCTTGATTTGTGACCCAAGATGTGATCTATCCTGGAGAATGTTCTGTGCGCACTTGAGAGGAAAGTGTAATCTACTGTTTTTGGATTGAATGTCCTATAAATATCAATTAAATCTATTTGGTCTACTGTGTCATTTAAGGCTTCTCTTTTTTTATTTATTCTCATTTTGGATGATCTGTCCATTGGTGTAAGTGAGGTGTTAAAAGTCCCCCACTATTATTGTGTTAATGCCGATTTCCTTTTTTATAGCTGTTAGCAGTTACCTTATGTATTGAGGTGCTCCTATGTTGGGTGCATATATATTTATAATTGTTATAACTTCTTCTTGGATTGATCCCTTGATCATTATGTAGCGTTCTTCCTTGTCTCTTGTAACATTCTTTATTTTAAAGTCTATTTTATCTGATATGAATATAGCTGCTCCAGCTTTCTTTTGATTTCCATTTGCATGGAATATCTTTTTCCATCCCCTCACTTTCAGTCTGTATGTGTCCCTAGGTCTGAAGTGGGTTTTTTGTAGACAGCACATATATGGGTCTTGATTTTGTATCCATTCAGCAAGCCTGTGTCTTTTGGTTGGAGCATTTAATCCATTCACATTTAAGGTAATTATCAACATGTATGTTCCTGTGACCATTTCCTTAATTGTTCTGGGTTTGTTTTTGTAGGTCCTTTTCTTCTCTTGTGTTTCCCACTTACAGAAGTTCCTTCAGCATTTGTTGTAGAGCTGGTTTGGTGGTGCTGAATTCTCTTAGCTTTTGCTTGTCTGTAAAGCTATTGATTTCTCCTTCAAACCTGAATGGGATCCTTGCCGGTTAGAGTAATCTTGGTTGTAGGTTCTTCCCTTTCATCACTTTAAGTATATCATGCCACTCCCTTCTGCCTTGTAGAGTTTCTGCTGAGAAATCAGCTGTTAACCTTATGGGAGTTCCCTTGTATGTTATTTGTCATTTTTCCCTTGCTGCTTTTAATAATTTTTCTTTGTCTTTAATTTTTGCCAATTTGATCACTATGTGTCTCGGCATGTTTCTCCTTGGGTTCATCCTGTATGGGACTCGCTGTGTCTCCTGGACTTGGGTGGCTATTTCCTTTCCCATGTTAGGGTAGTTTTTGATTATAATCTCTTCAAATATTTTATCTGGTCCTTTCTCTCTCTCTTCTCCTTCTGGGACCCCTATAATGTGAATGTTGTTGTGTTTAATGGTATCCCAGAGGTCTCTTCAGCTGTCTTCATTTCTTTTCATTCTTTTTTCTTTATTCTCTTCTGCAGTAGTGATTCCACCATTCTGTCTTCCAGGTCACTTATCTGTTCTCCTGCCTCAGTTATTCTGCTATTGATTCCTTCTAGTGTAGTTTTCATTTCAGTTATTGTATTGTTTGTCTCTGTTTGTCTGTTCTTTAATTCTTCTAGGTCTTTGTTAAACATTTCTTGCATCTTCTCGATCTTTGCCTCCATTGTTTTTCTGGGGTCCTGGATCATCTTCACCTTCATTATTCTGAATTCTTTTTCTGGAAGGTTGCCTATCTCTACTTCATTTAGTTGTTTTTCTGGGGTTTTATCTTGTTCCTTCATCTGATACAGAGGCCTCTGCCCTTTTGTCTTGTCTATCTTTCTGTGAATGTGGTTTTTGTTCCACAGGCTGCAGGATTGTAGTTCTGCTTGCTTCCGCTGTCTGCCCCCTGGTGGATGAGGCTATCTAACCCCCCTATATCTTTTAAGTTTAAGTTTAAATGATTCTTTATTGCTGCAGCAACTTCTGGCATCATCAGTCTGAGATTTTCTTTACTTTAGTTAGTAAGTTTTATCACATCAGTATTTATTATTTGAATTAATTTAGGATTTATGTCAACTATCATATATGGCACTGCTTTGTCCCTGCTCCTGTTTTCCTGTCTTCCATTTGATAGACTGAAGGTTCTTTCAACTATATACGTTTAGATAACTTATGTACTATCTTATTTTTTCTTGTGTTTAACTATAAGTTTTTAAGATCTATATTTATGTTTGCTTTTTCTTGTTCCCAAATGCATTAATACCCATATTCTTCCCTGAAAAATACAATACCTCTCTTCTTCTCTAAGTTCCATACAACTGTATATGTGGATATTTTGTGAAGCATAAGTTATATATTTTTATTTTTATTATTATTTCTGGATTCTGTTTTCATGACAGTAGATTTGGGGAGGAGAATTTGGCATTTCAGTTTATCACTGTTTTTGTGCTATTTAAACTTTTACATCATGGGATTTACTATCAATTTATAAATTACAGCAATTTCAAAAAAATATTTGTGTATGAAATGACTAAAATATATTTCTATTCTAGGTAACCTTCTGTCTTTTGTGCATTTGTAATGCAAAGGATAGTGTCTGAGTGTAGCCAGATAAACTTATTAATTTTTATTTTATATTAGAAAATTGAGTTTATTTACATTTCTATAAATAAATTTCTTCTGTAAAAATATATTGAAAAGATTTTTTAGCTATTTCTTGGTGTAGATATTACTATTACTAATGAATTTAGTTACATGTAATATTTAGTTAATAGCATGACTTATAGTTATTTTAAATACTTTTGTTGAATTTTAAAAATAATTTTGGAAAAGAAGTATGAATTCCACATTGTTAGAACCTTGTTTAGGCACAAGTTAGTCTGTTAAGGATGGGTGAACTTTCCAATATCATATTATCTAAATTTAATAGACAAAAAAGATTTATTCTAAGACTTTGTTTCAACATCTATTTCCTTATTGATTCACATTATAATCAAAGTAAAAACTGTATAGAGCTATACCCTGCTGCACACACTAAAAGCTGTCATGTAGATTTCTCACCTCAAATACATACCCTGAGTTTCTGAAGAATTTTCCCCCAATGCATTAGCTAATTAAGTAACTTTACCTTATATATTTCACTTTTATAAAATTAATTATTAAGCTATAAAACCAAATTGTTACTGATAATCATTTTCCAAACCTTCTTTGCTTGTCTTTAACTTTAAGGGAAGACTTAGATTGAATTGCAACTACATTTTTGTGATTTAATTCACCATTTATAACTTTGCTAGTATTCAGGAGACTTCTTCAATAAATAAAAGGATGAGCTATGAATACCATATTATGGTTGTAAATTCTCACAAAGGCAACATTTCACTGTTGTATGAGCTGAACCAGAAAGGTTTCCATGTGATAAATATATCAATGTCTAAACTCCCTGTTGAAATATGGCTGGTTTTGCCCTTAAAAATGTGGATCAATCAATGTTATTGAGGACTTATCACCGTTGAAAAATTTTTTATTTATACTTGAGATATTGATGAAGTTTCAAAATAATTTAGTCTTCTTAGATTATTGTTGTAGTCAGAATTTCTTTGTCTACTAAATTTTAGAAATAAGAACTTACATCTATATGTACTATTTGGTATATTATTTTTGTCATAAGTGCTTTCTGTTTTGAGTTTACAATCATTAAAGAATCACTAAAGAAAAATTCAAACAATAATTGTTAAATAGCAATACATGACGCTCATCCCAATTTGCTGTGGCTATGTGTAATCAGTGCTAAGATATAAATGTCAATATTATGATGTGTAAAATAATGTCCTACTTAAATAATTCTAGCTTTATAAGGAAAACATATGTAAGTGTACTGGAAAGTGTTTGCCACAGACTCTAGAGTACACATCTGTGTAAAGTAGCAGAACTGACTACTCTGATAACTACATATTGAGAAAGTAGGAATTTATGAATATACTTAACATTTTTAAAGAAGATTTTAAACTTGCTGGATTGTTTCTGCTTTTACAAAGAGCTGGTAAGAAGGAATTTGTAAAACATTTTTTTTCTGTAATTCCATTTCATGTACAAACATGGAGTATAATTTTTAAAAATCATATTTGGGGTAGAAATAAATGTAAAAGCTAAACTCTGATGTTTTTTCTACATTAATTTTGTCTTATACCTTAAACACTTTCACAGTCAAATGGAATGCTGAAAAATTATGTGTGGTCTTGAATGTGTATATATATATATATATATATCCATAATTAGACAAATATTAAGTGCTAATTTATATTCTTCTTCAAAATATTCATACTCTTTTGTTTGAGGTCCAAATTTTACTTTGAAATTTTTATGTAGCTATGATAACACTTGATAATAAATATAATACATGATAAAAATTCATGAAAAATAGAAACAGTGACTTAATACAGGCACCATCCTGCATTGCATGGACAGTTAAATGGTTACACTAGCCCGAACGGGGGAAAATGTAGGAACTGTCCACTTTCACAGAAGAGTCCAGGGTAAATCTTTTACATTATGTCCTCCTCTACTCTTTAGTTCATTTTTTTTTTAGCACTGTACCTAACTGATGATGCAGCTGACTTCATCAGTGCCCAGCATCATGTCCCTCAGTCTTTAATTTGGGATGCAGCTGTTATGGACAGGTCCAATTCTCTCACTGACAATGTCTCAGGAATGCCATGCATCTTTCTACATTCTCCCTCAAAGCATTCTCTACCAACAACAGAACTATTTCTCTTGTGTATGTGTAGCTTAAAAATGTGGAGCAGTTAATCCCGCCTCCCCAACTGTAATTCTCAAAATTGGAGAATGAAAAATTATTCAGCTTCCAATACATCAATTGAGCCCCTGTTGCCTACAGCAGCAACCTTGATGATACATCCTTACATGGCTACTTCTCCTTTTTTCCTACTGTGTTCCTCTTTCTCTTATTGATTTATTTTGCTTCTTTATATATTCTGCACAGAATATGTTATCAAACATATGTATTGCAAATATTTTCTTTCACTCTGTAGTTTGCCAAATCACCCTCTTAATGGTAATATTTGAAGACCTAAGTTCATGATTTTAATGTAGCTCAATTTGTCAAGTATTTCTTTTATGGTTAGTACACTTATTCCCTGTTTAATATATTGTTTACTACTCAAAGTTAATAAAGGTATTGACTTATGATTATATTTCAAAACATTATTGTTTTACCATCACATTTAGGTCTATGATCCATTTAAAACTGATGTTATGTCTGTGGTAGGGGTCAAGATTCATTATTTTTCTAATGGATATCCATTTGACCTAAATTCACATGTTAAAGAAAGCCATCATATCTTCACTGTGTCACTGCCTGGTGGGGATAAAAGTCCCTGGCTCCCTACTCAGCTTTCTTTGACATCACCTAGGCAGTGTAGGATGGTTCTAAGTTTCTCAGTTGGCCTTTCTTGGCATGGGTGAGTATGGAGCCAGAATTTTTTGTGTTTGTGGTATTTTGCATTTACTTTCTAAATTATTTTTGTCTTGCTAGTTTTCTGTATTTCTTTCTTTTTTTTTTTAGTTTTCTGTATTTCTTGTCATTTGGCTAGAGAAAGTATGCTCTTGTCAGGACACTTTTATCTACCTCTGTTTGCACTTCTGGGTCGCTGGTTTCTTCCACTCCAAATCTAGGGTATATGAGGCAAAAATCTAACCAAGGAAATTTACATTTATGTTTTTTCTTGGGTCCTATGATCCTTAGCTGGTCTTCCTTCTTCTGTCCAACTTTTAGAGTCATTCTATGTTTGTCTTAACGTATATTTCCCAGGGTTGTTCATTGCCAGAGAATTCAGAAAAGTATGAATACTCTGTCTTCACAGAGGCAGAAGTCTGACCTCTTTTCAGATTCTTTAATGCCTAGCCTTACACATCTTTGAGAGAAAAATATTAGAGTGGTATGTTCTCCACATCTCCCTGTGTTTCCCTTATCCCTGAAATCTGGGCCCATCATGCTCTGCTACTTTGGCAACTCTAAGCTTCACTTTTTTTTCCCCTGTTCCAGCCCACATTATTCCTGAAAGCTCAGTTGGATTATCACCTCCTAATGGCAACTTTGACTCCATAGCTTCTTTCCTCTGCAGCTTAAGAATTGGCACGGGCTTCCCTGGTGGCACAGTGGTTGAGAGTCCACCTGCCGATGCAGGGGACACGGGTTCGTGCCCTGGTCCAGGAAGATCCCACATGCTGTGGAGCGGCTAGGCCCGTGAGCCATGGCTGCTAAGCCTGCGCATCCGGAGCCTGTGCTCCACAACGGGAGAGGCCACAATAGTGAGAGGCCCGTGTACCGCAAAAAAAAAAAAAAAAAAAAAAAAAGAATTGGCCCATGGAGCCAAACCAAAACCAGCATGTACACTCAATGTGCATTGGTTTTCTAAGTTATTTTGGTCCCATCAAATGATGGCTTCCTCAAAAAGTCTCCAATGCTTCAAATAAGTGTTTTACTTTAGTTATATTATTGTCAGAATTTTTAGTCATTAACTACAAAAGAGTTGGTTTTCTATCAATTATTGCATCACAGTTGAAAACTGAAGTGCACTGTTTATATTTTGAAAGAAGAAATTAATAAAGATAACTGCAAACATTTACAAAGTATATTTTTAAATGTCAGTTTCATATAAAAAATAATATATATGTATATGAAAAACTAGATGTTCAAAATAGACTTTAAACCATAAAGTCTATGCTGAAAGGTAGACTTAGAAAGATAAAGACAGACACTATATGATGATAAAAGGATCAATACAAGAAGAGACTACACTGTTCAATATATATGAACCCAATATAGGAGCATTCAAGTACATAAAACAAATACTAACAGACATAAAGGGAGAAATTGAGGAGACTTTAACACCCCATTCACATCAACTGACAGATCTTCTAGACAGAAAATTAAAAAGGCAACAGAGATCCTAAAGGATACAATATAAAAGTTAGATTTAATTGGTATTTTCAGGACATTACTTCCAAAACACCCCCAGGATACACATTCTTTTCAAGTGCACATGGAACATTCTCTAGGATTGACTGCAATACTAGGGCACAAAATTAGGGCACAAAACAAACCTCAACAAATTTTAGAGTATAGAAATTATTTTAAGCATCTTTTCTGACCACAATGGCATGAAACTACAAATCAACCACAGAAAAATAAATGAGAAAAAAATGATTACATGGAGACAAAATAACACGCTACCAAAAAACCCAGAAAAACAAGAAACAAACAAACAAACAAAAACAATGGGTCAAAGATGAAATGAAAGAGGAAAGCCTTGAGACAAATGACAATGAAAACACAACCATACAAAATCTTTGGGACGCAGCAAAAGCAGTTCTTAGAGGGGAGTTCATAGCAATACAGGTCTTCCTCAAAAAAAGAGAAAAATCTCAAACAACCTAACCTGCCACCTAAAAGAAGTAGGAAAAGAGAAATAAACAAAACCTAACGTCAGCAAAAGGAAGAAAATGATAAAGACCAGAGAGGATATAAACAAAATTAAATTTTAAAAAAATAGAAAAAAAATCAATAAAACCAAGAGCTGGTTCTTTGAAAGGACAAACAAAATTAACAAAACTCTGGCCAGGCTCACAAGAAGAAAACAGAGAGGATGCCATAAAAGAAAATAAGAAATGAAAAAGGAGAATAACAACTGATACCACAGAAATACCAAAACAAAACAAAACAAAAAAACAATACTATGAACAATTATATGCCAACAAATTTGACAACCTAGAAGAAATGGACAAGTTTCTAGAAACAACAGCCCACAAAAACTGAATCAAGAAGAAACAGATAACTTAACAGACAGATCACTAGAAGTGAAATATTGGGTGGGCCAAAAAGTTTGTTCAGGTTTTTCCATGTTACAGAAAAACCCGAACATACTTTTTGGCCAGCCCAATAGAATTTGTAATAGAAAAACCCCCTACAAAGAAAAGTCCAGGACAAGATGACTTCACTGGCAAATTCTACCAAACATACAAAGAAAAACTTATACTGATCCTTCTCAACCTCTTCCAAAAGATTGAAGAGGAGGGAATACTCCCAAAGACATTCTACGAAGCCAGCATCACCATGATACTAAAACCAGAAAGAGACACTACCGAAAAAGAAAATTACAGGCCAATATCTTTGATGAATATAGATGCAAGAATTCTCAATAAAATACTAGCAAACCAAATCCACCAACACACACAAAAAGTTACACAACAACCAAGTTGGATTCATCACAGGGATGGTTCAACATATGCAAATCAATCAATGTGACACACTACATCAACAAAAGAAAAGACAATAACCATATGATCATCTCAATAAATAAAGAAAAAAGCATTTGATAAAATTCAACATCCATTGATGATAAAAATTCTTACCTAAGTGGGTATAGAGAGAACATATTTCAACATAATACAAGTTATTTATGACAGATCCACAGCCAATATAATTTTCAATGGTGAAAAACTGAAAGCCTTCCTGCTGAAATCTGGAACAGGAAAAGAATTTCCACTCTCACCACTTCTATTCAACATAGTATTGGAAGTCCTAGCCACAGCAGTCATACAAGAAAAAGAAATAAAAGCTATCCAAATTGGAAGGGAAGAAGTAAAATCATCATTTTATGCAGGTAACATGATACTATATACAGAAAACCATAAAGACTCCATGCAAAAACTACTAGAACTGAAAAACGAATTCAGCAAGGTAGCAGGACACAAGATTAACATACAGAAATCAGGTGCATTTCTTTACACTAACAATGAAAGATCAGAAAGGGAATGTAAAAAAAAAAAAAATCCTTTTAGAATCGTATCAAAAAAAAAAAAATTTTAGGAAAAAACCTGTCCAAGGAGGTAAAACACTTATATACTGAGAACTATAAAACATTAATAAAGGAAACTAAAAATAATTCAGAGAAATGGAAAGATATCCATGCTCTTGTATTGGAAGAATTAATATTGTTAAAATGGCCATATTACCCAAAGCAACCTACAGATTTAATGCAATCTCTATGAAATTACCCATGACATTTTTCACAGAAATAGAACAGATAATCCTAAAATTTATATGGAATCATAAAAGACCCAGAATTGCCAAAGCAATCCTGAGGGAAAAGAACAAAGCAGGATATATAACACTTCCAGACTTCAGACAATACTATAAAGCTACAGTAATCAAAACAGTGTGGTGTTTGCAGAAAAGTATACATATAGATCAATGGGACAGAATAGAGAGCCCAGAAATAAACCCACATACCTATGGTCAATTAATCTTCAACAAAGGAGGCAAGAATATACAATGGAGAAAAGAGAGTCTCTTCAGCAAGTGGTGTTGGGAAAGTTGTACAGCTTCATGTAAGTCAATGAAGTCAGAACACACCCTCACACCATACACAAACATAAACTCAAAATGGCTTAAAGAGCTAAATATAAGACATACTATAAAATTCTTAGAAGACAACATAGCCAAAACATTCTCTAACATAAATCATACTAATGTTTTCTTAGGTATGTCAGTCTCCCAAGGCAATAGAAATAAAAGCAAAAATAAACAAATGGGACTGAATCAAACTTACTAGGTTTTGTACAGCAAAGTAAACTATAAGCAAAGTGAAAAGATAAGACAACCTACAGAATGAGAGTAAATATTTGCAAACCATATGACTGACAAGCACTTAATTTCCAAAATATACAAACAGCTCACACAACTCAATATCAAAACAAACAAACAAACCAACTGAAAACTGGGCAGAAGATCTAAATAGACATTTCTCCAAAGGAGGCATACAGATGGCCCACAGGCACATGAAAAGATGCTCAACATCACTAATTATTAGAAATGTAAATCAAAACTACAACGAGGTACTACCTCACACTAGTCAGAATGGCCATCATTAAAAAGTCTACAAATAAAAATGCTGCAGAGGGCTTCCCTGGTGGCACAGTGGTTGAGAGTCCGCCTGCCAATGCAGAGGACGTGGGTTCGTGCCCCAGTCCGGGAGGATCCCACATGCTGCAGAGCAGCTGGGCCCGTGGGCCATGGACGCTGGGCCTGCGTGTCCGGAGCCTGTGCTCTGCAACGGGAGAGGCCACGGCAGTGAGAAGCCCGCATACTGAAAAAAAAAAAAAAATGCTGGAGAGGGTGTGGGGAAAATGGATTCCTCCCACACTGTTTGTGGGAATGTAAATTGGGGCAGCCACTAATGAAAACAGTATGGAGCTTCCTCAGAAAATGAAAAATAGAGTTGACATATGATCCTGCAATCCCACTCCCGGGGATATGTCCAGAGAAAACTATAATTCGAAAAGCTGCATGCAGCCCAATGTACATTGCAGCATTATTTACAATAGCCAAGACATGGAAGCAACCTAAATGTCCATTCACAGATGAATGGATAAAGAAGATGAGGTATATATATATATATATATAAAATGGGATATTACTCAGCCATAAAGAAGAATGAAATAATGCCATTTGCAGCAACATGGATGGACTTACAGATTATCATACTAAGTGAAGTAAGTCAGAAAGGAAAAGACAAATACCATATGATGCCACTTCTATACGGAATCCAAAATATAACACAAATGAACTTACCTACAAAACAGAAACAGACTCACAGGCATAGAGAACAGACTTGTGGTTGCAGGGTGGAGGGTGTAGGAAAGGGATAAATTGGGATTTGGGGATTAGCAGATGCAAACTATTATATATAGAATGGATAAGCTCTAAGGTCCTACTTCACAGCACAGGGAACTACATGCAATATTCTGTGATAAGCCATAATGGAAAAGAATATGACAAATAATGTATGTGTGTGTGTGTGTGTGTGTGTGTGTGTGTGTATATAAAACTGAATCATTTCACTGTACAGTAGATATTTACACAACATTGTAAATCAACTATACTTCAATAAAATAAATTTAAAAAAACACAAAGATCTCATATATAAAAATAAAAGATCAATAAAATTAAGATATTTTGTAATTCTGACCAAGCTAAAAATTAAAATAAATTAAGAATTATATAGACAAAAATATATTAGGAGTATGATGTTTTATACTGATACACATAGCTGGAGTTAAAAAATATATTTGACATTATTATGAAGAATTATTCATACAATAAACTTTAAAATTGAGATCAATACTCACTAACTCATTTTATATATGTTAGACACAGTGTTTTAAAGAAATTACAATTTGTTTCCAAAATCACAATCCAATAGATTCCAAATCAAAGTAAGAATCTTTGGCTTATCTTTAAAAAGAAGGAAAAGCCAATAGTATAGGAATTGTACTTTTCCATGGAGCCGAGTAGTTGCTGCATATTTTGCATGGAAAACATAGTTACTTGTTTGCCACAGTACTTTCCTTTCCCCATTTGTCCTTGACATTGTGGTCAAGTAAAAATGTAGAAATTATTTTCCTTGCATTTTTTTTTAATTTTAAGAAAGACTAAAGTGAGAAATCACTCAGATCTACTTTTTTATAAACCTCTGAAAATAAAAGTTTTGCATAGCAGTTGTATGTTATGGAAAGAAATGCTCAAGAATGTAGTAGATTATAGGAATACAGGCATTGATAAACTCAGGCCACTCTACTTGATTACATTATCAACCTACCTCCTGTAGACATTTTTAATTGCCAAATTGGTCTTAGAAAAATAATAGTTTTCCTGGAAAACCAAATCAAGGAGTGGTAAATAAAACTTTAGTGAAGTGATGAACCATGAAGGAAGAAAAGTACTAGGAATAAAAGTCATGAGATTCAGTCATCTTTAGCTTTTTACTTCTGTATGAACATCAAGAATATATAATTTCTATCTAATATAAAGCATTCTAGAATCATTCCAAATATATTCAGACTGATGGATGATATACAGAGAGATGGAGCTGCAAATTGTTAAAAATCTTGAAGGTATTTTTTGTGGGGGAAGGGGACAGGACAACTTCCTTCCATGTAGTAGGATCGGGGTTAGGAATATTTTTAACTTGTTATTTTCCTGTTCCCTTGTTTAAATTTTTTAAAATATATATTTTTTTGTTTTGTAATTAAGAGAATTTAAAATAATAAAAAATGTTAACATTTCTGATAAATATATTTAAGCAAGCTCATACAATCCAATTAAGATATATATCCCCTAATAAATATACAGAGTAATATTTCTGTAAATATATCTTTTAATTCCAGCCAAATGATTGCATTTTTAATATGACTATTCAATTCAGAGGTGTGTGATCTAAAGTTTAATATCTAGGTCCTCATTTTTAACATGAATGGCACAAAGTGAATTTTATATAGATGGAATAGGTAGAGAATAATACTTAATTCTTGTATTTAAACCCAGGATTTTAAGTGATATGACACACATCTACAAAAGAAACAAAATCCTTCTTGGAATTAAAAATTTTTGCATTACAGATAATGTAATTTTACATGCTCATTACTCATTGGGGTGCAAATAATAAATCGTATAACAGATGTATAAATGCATTACTACATGACAGAAGGTTACTGATTAAAATTCAGGTACTAACTGGCAAATATGTATGTATTATTTATGAGTCCTCTTGGCACACGACATAAAGAAACATTTCTCCCTTTATTTAAGTGTTAATCTCAAAGGACCTATCAGGAATTAAAATAAACATAATAATGTATAATCATTGTTGCGATTCCCACGCAATTTATTAACTCCACACCACTCTGATATTTTCTGGAATTTTTATTACTTTATTTCTGTTTCCTGGAGCATAATATAGTTTTACTAACAGAGATTTCTAAAGGTGAATAAAACAATCTTATTAAAGAGATTAGTAAACAAGTAAACTGTTAAGTGCTAACTGTGGTTAATGTGAGAAGACATCTTATGAATGAGATAAGCAAATGCTGGTAAAATGTATATTTCCTCATTTAAAAGAACAAATGTGATGAAATCATCTAGATTTTCCTTCATTCTTAAAAAACAAAAAAACTACTGTTTTTCTAGATAAGTTTATAAGTGTGTAAATTACATACTCAGGGTTCTAAGATTTTGTAAGCAGGTACACTTCATCATTTTGTTTGTTTTGTTTGGAAACAGTATGAGAAAACTCCAGTCCCTGGTCATGTTTTGTAGTATAATCTTCCAATTGGGTTTTGAAAGTCATTTTGAACCAGCACTATCTTTCAAAATGTATGGTCATCTGATATAATGAAAACTAAAGATGACCCATATCCTCCAAATATGAAACCCCAAGCTAATGAAAACAAAAAAGCAGGAGACATGTATATGTAACATGGATAAAGAGAAATTACAATTATGTTAATGCTCAATGTTCTTAGAGAGAAAGAATACTTGCTCTAATATTTTTCACTCCTTTGGTTTTATTTTTGTGATAAATATTTTGTGTTACATTTTGATACAAAAGTCTTACAAGTTTTTGTTATTTAAGTAATTATATTTATAGGCTAAATCAGTGTTTGCATATCATTTTTTAATACATTATACAAGCAAACAAATTATTTCTGTGCAATTGACTGACTCAACTAGGTAGATGCTTAGTACATATTAAGACTATTTGAATGGAATACAGACTAAACAAATAATGATCAATACTCTATTTTTAAATAAGCTATGATTTCTTTGCAAGTGTGAATAGAATACTGCAATTCTCAACAATGACACTGACAAATATAAAACTAATTTATTCAACCATCATCAAATAGTATAAAATATCCAAATATTTACACATTATTTAAAGTATATAAATTAATTATAGTCTTTTAAAGTATTTTATTAGTGCCTTATTTTCAATATACTTAACAGTTCTTCAAATCATTTAATATGCTGATATTTCTCTATCTTTTCCCACTGTTTTTATATCCCTTTAGGTTATGCCTTTTGGTTTTGAAGAGTAGTAATGATATTCACAATAAATCAGTGCCTAAATGTTAGGATTCTAATTATTATTTTATTCTTTACTGTGTTTTCCCTTCTAAGCTTGAATTCAAAATGTAGACTGGTATTCAATTAATTTCTTTCTATTATCTGTATGATCAAATCTTTACAACTGTATGTTTCCTATCATCTGGAGATCTACTAATTTATTCATTTAAAACTCAGTGAGTTCCTATTATATGATGAGATATAGTGGAGAACAAAATATAATCTTCACCCTCATGAAGCTTAACTTATTACAGAGAAAGAGAGTGAGAATACAAATAAGAAAATAAATACATATAAATCTAATATAATGTATTCATGTGTTCTAGGAGTATAATGAGGAAAGATACGGTAATAGGAAATGAGGAATAATGTATTTTAGACAGGGAGACAATTGAAGACCTCCTCAAAGGTGTTGAAATTTGGGTACATGACAGCATGAATGAGGGAAACAAATATCTAAGTGTAAGAGGTTTTCAGACAGAGGTAACAGCAAATACTGAACCCCTGAGGCTTGAGTGTGTGTGAAGGTTTGAAGGATAAAAAGATATTTACTAATGCAAAGAATATGGAAGAATAATGATTAAAAAAAAATAAGTTAGCCAAAAAACAGTGTATTTTATATATTTATTGGTAGGCTCAGCTGAAGTCTTTGGATTTTATTAAGGATGGTTTGAATAAACAATCTGATTGCTGAGTGGAGAATAGAGTTGAGTCAAGTGTAAAATCAGTAAAACCAATTGTAAGGCAACTGAAGTTGCATAAATGAGAGATGATTGTGTCTTGGGCTAGCATGATACAGGTGGAGGTGATGAAAATGGTAATTATTTATATATATATAATTATGTACAGTATAGTATATAATATATATCTCATATGCATATATATTCAATTATATATATAAATATATGCTCATATACACATACATCCATATTGAACAGTGACATTGGTGTAGTCACTGGGTTAGTGCTGTTTAAATTGTAATGACAGAGGCCTAGATAATATAATGTATAACATTGAGGAGTTCACATTTTTGAGCAGAAAATTTTGAAAATACAAGTTCATAGGTAAAGAAAAATAAAGCAATCTTTACATGGCTCCATATATTAGAGATAAGTGAAAATGTGAACAGAAAATCTATAAAGTTAATTAAATATAAGATATGGGAATGTTGTTAGGGCCTATTTTTTGTGGATAACAATGCCTTAAGCAAAAACTCGAAAGCACAAGCATATTACAAAAAAAAAGGAAGACTATGAAGACTTCTGTTCATTGAAGGATACTATAGACAAAGTTGGCAGAGAAATAACAAATAGGAGATGAATCCAAAAAAGAAGTAGAAAAAAAGATACAAAAAGAAATGTCAAAAGACTAACAAGCATATGAAGAGATGCTCAAAGTCATTTATAAGAGAGACACAAAATTACAATAACAATGACTGCACACATTAGATTGGTTCGCATTTAAAAGGTGGTTAATGCCAAGAAATTCCATGGATTTGGTGTGGAGGAAAACTGTAGATTGGTGCTGCAATTTTAGAAAGCAAACCTAATTTCCATTAATCCAGTTTCTGAATGTATTATAGCCCAGAGAAATTTTCCAAAAGATCAATGAGACTCCATATACATGAATGTGGAAAAATAAATCTTCTCTGGATTTCTCAGTGTTCTTATAAAGTCTCAGCCTCCTGAGGCATAGGAATTGATACATGATGAAGATAAAGAAAGGTTTGTTTTCACTTCCTAGAAACATTTTGCATTTCACCTAAGAAAAGAGTTGATCTGTAGCCACTTGTCTCTCTAATAATATATCTAATTGCTCTCATCCTCTGGAATAAAAGAGTTCCAGACTATGGACCCGGGTTACCTCAAAGGATGGCTGAGTAACAAGAACTCTGGAGGGATTCAGAAGCTATCTTAATAGGTATTTACATTTCAAAAGGGATGGACATCTGGGTTGTAAGTCTAGAGAAGCTAAATATCTCTCATTTATTTATTCATTTACATACTAAAGTGTGATAATAAAAACCCAGGACAACTTATTACTACTTTGCCAAGGAAAACTGCCTCAGAGGGTGAGTGCTGACAGCTGCCTCTTTCCCCCATGTAAGCAAAAAAAAAAAAAAAAAATTATATTTGTGGGTTCGTTGCCTAAAATATGGACGTCATATGTGTAGGGTGAGATCTACCTTTCATTGTGTTGTCCCATGGATGAAAATTGGTGTTCAGGGAAACCAAGTGTCTATTATTTGTCATAAATAATAATCTACTTTGGTTCAAAGACCTCATGTGTGCTTTCAAAATAATATTAATAAATACAGATATTAAAAAGTTAACAGTGAACGCTCATTGTAGTATTGTTTGTGTTAAAATAAAATTGAAGGTGTCAACCTCAGATATAAAATAGTGAGTTATTTTACCAGCAAAATGGGTTTATTCGGGAATAGCAGAGACAAACATAGTGAAACACAGGCAAGTCTAGAGAACAAAGGGTAGGGGCTTCCTTTTATTAGGTCTTAGGAGGAAATTGGGAGGGTTGTTTTGAACAAAAGTTCACTGGAAAACAGCAAGAGTCTGAGGTTGTAGAGGTTTCTAATTGGCTGCAGGCTATGGCTAAAAGCAGAGGATTAAATTCCCACATGATCAATGTCCTCCCTTATACCAGAAGAAAAGTAGCATTCTTATCTTCCTTCTACCAGCTGCTTATGCATGCTGCGAAAGTGGTATGTGCTTGAGAGCTCAAGCACATACCACTGATCCCATTTTAAAATGTGCTTTTCCTTTATTTATTTTCATAGAGGTTATCAAGGTGTCCACACCTAGTATATGAATTATACTAGTATATCAATTAGGTGCCACACCTGATGTTTGAATGCTGACAGATTCTGTCCTTGACCAAACTCTACTCAGGCTCCTCTGAGCTCATTTTCAACAAGGCTTCAACTTTGGACTTCTGTGTACATCCCTGCATTGTCCAACTTATAGCAAGAATAATGCTAAGTCAGTTTAGCCAGAATCCTCCATCCTCCATATCTGATCACCCTCAATATCTAACTGGGTTCCTTATCCTGCCCCATTTTCCAGGTGATATCCTGCTGTCAGCAGGAGTCTTGTTAGGTCAGTTTAGCCAGAACACCTTTTTATCCCTGATTGCTCTTCTTAGTAATTTTCCATCCACTTACCCTCACTCATAGACTCTTGACTATAAATTCCTTTTCCTGGTATTTGGAGTTGAGCAAAATATCTCTCCCCCACTGCAAGACCCATTGCAGTGGTCACTACACCTATCACAATAGCCCACCTTGAATAAAGTCTGCCTTACCATCTTTAACAAGTACCATGAATAATTTTTTCTTGAATAATGCTGTGAAATACTGATTGGCAACTTGAAGTAATGGACATCAAACTACATGGATGGACATAAACCTGAGATGAGAGGAAAAAGGAATTTAAAAAAATGAAGTCATTTCATGATTCCATTTATATAAATTAAAGATACATAGAGAGATTCCTTAAAAAACTAAAAAAAGGAACTACCATACGACACAGCAATCTCACTCCTGGGCCTATACTCAGAGAAAACCATAATTGAAAAATATACATGCACCCCAATGTTCATTGCAGCACTATTTACAATAGCCAGGACATGGAAGCAACCTAAATGTCCACCAACAGAGGAATGGATAAAGAAGATGTGGTACAATATACAGAATGGAATATTACTCAGCCAAAAAAAGGAATGAAATTGTGCCATTTGCAGAAACGTGGCTAGATCTGGAGACTGTTATACAGACTGAAGTAAGTCGAAAGAGAAAAACAAATATTGTATAATATCACTTATATGTGGAATTTAGAAAAATGATACAGATGAGCTTATTTGCAAAGCAGAAATAGACACATAGACATAGAGAACAAACATATGGATACTAAGGGGGGATGGGGTTAGGATGAATTGGGAAATTGGGACTGACATATATATATATATATATATATATATATATATAAAACTATGTGTAAAATAGATAACTAATGAGAACCTACTGTATAGCACAGGGAACTCTACTCACTGTTCTGTGGTGACCTAAATGGGAAGGAAATCCAAAAAAAATAGGGGATATATGTATACATATAGCTGTTTCACTTTGCTCTACAGCAGAAACTAACATAATGTTGTAAAGCAACTATACTCCAATAAAAATTATTTAAAAAAAAGATATATATAGAGAATAACCACACATGTTGTACAAAACATATACCCTCAAAAGTATAGCTATCAAATACATTAGAATCACTGCCTAGGATAATGGGGGATGCGCAGGGTGGGACCAGGAAATAGAATAAAGGAAATATATATTTTTTAAAGGAGGAAGTGGTATATTGATGAAAATTTGGCATGTAGTGAGAAATATTAATGCATCCTTCTGCCCTTGATGAAGAAAAAGTGAAAATATGTTTTTCTGAAATACTTAAAATACTTGCTTAGGTTAATCACAACCATACATATTAAAATTATATTTTACATTTGCACTATCATAATTGTATAGCTTTATATCCATTTTAAAATTGCAGACTTTTAAAAATAGGATGATATTTTTGGAGATGAAAATGAAATGTTGTCATTATCATGCTTTGCAAGTCCTTACTGGTAATTGAATAATCTAAAAATGGTAATTAGCATTTTATCTGAACCTATGATTATTTATTAATGTTAATAGTGGTAAAAAACAAGACATGTTCAAAATGGAGTTGCTTATGCCAAACCCCACATCACCAAACCTATACTTAATTTAGTTACAGTTTTGGCTCCCCCAGAAATGAAAAGTAACCCTGAAATAACCAACACTTCTTTGCCTGGTATAACTTCCTTTTTCTTGCTCCCTCTGTCTATAAAAACCATTTTGTATAGCTCCTCAGAGTTCCTTTCTATCTGCTTCGTTGGATGCTGCTGGATTTGAATCGATTTTTGTTCAGATAAACTCTTAAAATTTTTAATATGCCTCAGTTAATCATTTAACGGTTCTGGAGTTAAAAGAGGAAAACAGAAGGAGACCCCTGACATCCTGGGAGGAACAATGAGCAACAAGTGTAGGTTTGAGCCGAGCCCCTTGAATTCGCTGCTTTCTCCCTGACTCTTAAGGTGGAGGGGTCAGTCTCTCTTGATCCCTAGCGCCACAGTTTTTGCATTATAAATTTGACCTTTTTTTTCCCTCCCAGACTGAGTCTGGAAATCACTGGAGTCAGACTGGGTGTCACTTGGAAACAAGACTGGGTCCAGAGTTGGACTGGGTCCGCCTTAAGCTGGACTGGGTCCAATGTGAGACCTCAGGTGAATAATTTTAAGGCTGAACAAGTAGGTTAACCTTACCAAAGAAAATCTTGAATTACAGTAGCCACAGTGGAGAATTAATAACTTAAATAAACATCCATTTACAATGTGCCCTAAAGAAAAAGAGGTGTAAGCCAAGAACTCACTATAAAAGGTAGAGAGAAAATTATTTTTCCTCCTCGACAGTTTCTGGTGACTAGGATGAGACCCACTGGGACATCCCACTCCAGAGCCTACAGATAGAATCCTGGGAAGACTGGCAGAAGTCAGCAAAGGGTACAAATTCTTACTAAAGGAAGCTCTCCCAGATTTCTTTCTATGGTGTTTGGTTCAGAGAGGAAGTTAAACTATCACTTTGTCCCTTTCTTTCCAAAATAAGATTGGCAGAAAGAAAAAAAAAAGAAAAAAAAATATGAATTAGATCTTTGAATTGTGACTTGAGAATTTGCTTTTGGGTACCCATTGATCATTAATCTTTTCTCTCAGGGACAGCCATTGCCTTCTTCTTTGTCTTAAGGTTGAGGGCTCCAAAAATATGGCCAGACAGAAATGTGAGTTAAACTTCATTTGCTGCTAGTGTCCTACTGACTATTGCCAGCTCTCAGGGGAATTGTATAAGTCTTTCTTTTTGTCTGCTGGTGAAAAATCCCCTCTATTGTTGTTTGTCTGATTTTATTTGTTTGTTTTTGCTTTATTACTGCAAGATTTTTCAGTATAGAATTTTAATTTGTCAGGGTTCCCCCCCAAACCCATTTTTATCAGCTTGTTAAAGAAATTGTTAAATATATCGTTCTATTGTGTTCTGGCTAACATTGTTTTTGATGAGAAGACTGATTTTTCTTTTTTTTTAATTCTCTTTGGTAGGCGATGAACCTCTCTCTTTCTCTCAGGTTTGAATGCTTTTATAATTTTCTCCTACATTAATTTTCACTGATTTAGGTTATGATGTCCCTTGCGGTAGATGTCTGTCCTGTTTATCGTGCTTGAATTTTGCTGCTAGTTTAGACCTGTGGTTTACAATATTCATCACATTTAGAGTATTTTGGGCTATTCTATCTTAAATATTTTTCTGCTCATCACCATCCTTTGGGGATCTGATTACATGTATGTTAGACTACTTAATATTGTCCTATGGGACACTGAGACTGATTTTATTTATGCATTTCCTTATTTTGGACATTCTCTCTCTGTGCTTTAACACAGATCAGCATTTTCCAGTCGGACTCTGAAATGATAGAAATGTTTTACAATATGCAGTATCTAAAGCAGCATCTCAACACCATGTGTGGTTATTGAGTACTTGAAATGTTGTTTGGTGAACTGAGTCTATCATATTGGAAAGCTCATGTTTACATGGCTGTGTCTTCATATTTTCTTTTATTTCCTGTGTCCAACATTTTGCTTAGCCCACTTAGTAATTTTTAAAATATAATTCACTGTGTTTTCTATCTTTAAATTTCCTTTAAAAAGTCTTACACTACTCTCCTAACTCTTCATGTATTTTTTCTTTAAATACTTGAACATTGATTGTTGATTGTTGATTTGAACATCACTATCTTTTCAAGATGTGTTTATATTGACTAATATTTCTCTTAGGATTGCATTATCCTGATTTTAGTATATATGTAGTAATCTTACTGCATATAGACAGTGCCAAATTTTGAGTTTCTGATTATGTTGTCTTACTTTTAGAAGTTCTGAGATATACTTAGGCAGGCAATTAAGCTATTAAAGATTAGCTTGATACATTTACGACATTTTTATATTTGTGGGTACAGATCAATATTTTAGTCTTTATGTTAGGACCAGTTTAGTGCTTCTACTACTATATTGATATTTCTAGAGGTCATTCCTAAATGTCAAGGAGTATCTTTATTCTTGCACATTGACATTTGAATGTCTCTGAAACTTGCATAACATCTTAGAATTGTTTAGATTATAGCTCCTCTGTATATCTTTGCTGGTCTCAAGAAGTTTCAATTTAATGTCTAGTCCCAGCAGAGGCAAGGGACTACATTAGCGGATTTGCAGAGCTCTGCCTTTTCATGCCCTGCTCTTTCTATTACTCTGCCCCATGAATTTCAGCTGCCCCAGCCTTTCCAATATTCATACTGTCTCCAAAGCTCAGTGCTCTGATTGGTTCCCTCTGACTGTGCTGCAGTCCATAAAGTGCTTCCAGGCAGACAGCAGTATAACTATTGGGGCACCTTGTTCTTTTTTTTTTTATGGAATCAGAGTCCTGTGCTACGTGTTGTTTGGAAACAACTGAAACCAGAATATTATATTCATCTCCAATACAAGAGCATAATAAAATATTATCTGGTATACACAGACTCAGAACACTGAAGATACCTCTAGATGTAGTACTCAGGGTGAGAGCAAGTCTTTTTATACTGCAAGAATAATGGACATAGATAATTATTGATCCTGGACAATGATATAGTCTACATATAACAATATATAGCAAGAAAAATGAATTAGTGTCATGAAGATAAAAAGGGAGAAAATACTGTCATTATTTATAGGTGACATAATTACTTACTTAGAGAAGCAAGTGAATGAACAAATAAACTAATTACATAATATAGCACATATGCTGGACACAAGCTCAACCTACAAAAATCAATAGTAATTGTCTTCTCATGTGACAGCCAATTAGGAAATTTAGGGAAAAAATAATATGCAATAAATATTTGCAGTAAATATTGTTTTCCAAAATTTTCTTAAGCAATAATGCAAAATAACTCTACACTAAAACATTTACTTCTGATAAATGTACTTGCTCATGTATCTCAAGCACAATATTTTTAGCATATTTAGCTAGAACAGTTTGGAAATTTTCAATGATGTTTGCTATTTATAATTTTAAATGACATATGTGTTTAGAAGTGAGATTTTATTCTCTTTTTAGATAAATTTCTTTTAGGTATGAACAAATTTTTAATGGTGCAAAGAGAAGTCAATAAAAATGTTTAAAAATTAAAAAAAATTCTATATTATAAAAAGAACTTGCATTTTTCAAGTTTTGAGCAGTGAGTTTAAACCACAGGGTTGGCAGTTTAACAAGAAATACAGAATATATTTCGAGTCGAAACTGACACAAACAGACTGTTTCTGGATCATTGTTTTAACACATTGACCAAGAACAGTTTGTGTTTGTGGCAAAGGCCCAGATATGAAATAGACTAAAATAGAATTTGGTGGAATTGAACAGCTTAGAAAGAAACATGTTCTTGTTGGAAGAGTTGTGACTCTTGGAAAAATGACTGGGGACAGTTTACAGAATTTTTAAAAAATTCATCCTTTCCTTTCTCTTTGTGCCAGCATACAACCAACCACCTGTTCTTCCTACTACCTGGGGAAAAATTATAAGAGAAAACATCTGGGTGATTTAACTAAGATATAAGATTGCTTATTACACTTCTGAGATTTTTTTCTACAAAATTCTGACAGTAGGAACACAAAAAGTTTGGTATTATGGGTTTTCTGCACAACTACATAAGCTTGGTTAACTTGGAGTTCAGCGGGAGAAAATATGCTTCAAATTTAGGAATTTATCTTTATTGATAGATTTATTGTCTTTTTTATTGAAGCCATTTGCAATTAAAATCTGTATAAGCATATTCAAGAAATCTCCAGTAATTATATATATTATCTAAGAAGTGCAATTAATGTTTAACAAATATATTAAAACTCATGCATATAAGTGAATATATTAATCAAACATCCTCATGGAAATTAGTTTACTTACCGTAAGTCTTCTCTGGATTATTTAGGCCCCAATGTTGAAATTGCTCTCAGAGTCTGACACATTGTTTAAATATATTTAGAAGAATCAAGGGTGTATTTTATTTACTGTGTACTTTATATTCGGAAAGAGCAATAGCAATTTAGAAGTTAAATCTAGTACCTAATATATAAATCGAGTTAAGTAATATCTCAAAAATAAATCTCAATGGGAAATAAAATACTTAAAAAAAACCCTTATACATCAAATTAAATGACTTCAGGTAATATTCATGGCAGGTACTATTGCAAAGACACACCAATTCTCCAACACTAGCCTACTTAGCTATATACAACATTGCTGCTTTCTCATGTCTTTCTAGCAATTAGTTCAGGCATCTCTACTTTCCCGTATTTGGATTAAAATTAATATAACTTATCTTATTGTAGAAAGGCACACTTTAGTGACCAGACTACTGAAACTCCTTCATCATGTTACCTTCCTGTCTTTTTTTCATTGAGTTTTAGCTATGGAAGTATCCCAAGCATGAGTGTGCTCAGGGTTATGTACGCTTACAAAATTCTAAATATATGTTGTTGTTTCCTGAACATTGTAGTATAGTAAAAGAAAATATTAAGATAAAGAAATAATTGGCTTTAATATTTTTGTTTAATAGATTAGCTATGTCTTTAGTTGATATATGCACACACATATACACATATCTAGTCAATTTTACAATTACTCTGGCATGGATTTTTCTCTATACAGCTAAGAAGCAAGTGACAGAGATAGTCTTGCTTATAGCATATGGAAAGAATAATAGCAAGTGTATTTTAAGAAATTTACATATATAGTTAATTCAAGAGACAACACTAATTTTAGAACTTAAAGGAAAGTTAAAGATTATTCTTACAATCCCTCCTTTTAAAGTCCCGATAACAGATTCAAAGAAATGAAATTTCAGACTGTTTTTGAGTCAAAGATAAATATAATCAAAATATGATCTATCTTGAAGGAATATTTGACACTACATATAAATTCAAAATAGAGTGGCAAGTGATGATTGAAAATCAGTAAGAGAAATAATGTTTTTTTGTGATCGCTAGTACACACTTATCTAAGCAAATTCTAAGGCATATATAGACATTGCTTAGATCTTATTTTACAGTGTTAAAAAGTTTCCCTATTCACAAAAATTAATTACTAGTTACAATAAAACAAATAAAGCCAAAGAGAAGAAGAAGGTAAAGTTTAAAAGATAGAAGGGAGGGCTTCCCTGGTGGCGCAGTGGTTGAGAGTCCGCCTGCCGATGCAAGGGACACGGGTTCGTGCCCCGGTCCGGGAATATCCCACATGCCGCGGAGCGGCTGGGCCCGTGAGCCATGGCCGCTGAGCCTGCGCGTCCGATGCCTGTGCTCCGCAACGGGAGAGGCCACAACAGTGAGAGGCCCGCGTACCGCAAAAAAAAAAAAAAAAAAAAAAGACGATAGAAGGGAAAATGGCATGGGAAGGGGAAAAGAAGCTAGGAAGAGGAAATAAAGTGAAAAGGATAGATATAAGTGAAAACAACAAATTTAAAAAGTAATCTGTTTTTCAATCCTAATTCTTCCCTGGTAGAGAAATAAAGACACCAAGGTAAGAATACATACGTACATATGCATATATACATACATAAATGAATATATTAGTTAATTAAGGGTATAATTAAAGATTACATTCCTTAAAGGTATAAAATTTTAAAACTTAAAAAAAATTATATACTCCAAGAGACATCAACTTAGTGATGTAGGGTAGAATGCCCAACTATACAAACCATACTACAGTACAAATAATATGTAACATAATATTTATGTTGTAAGTGTTCATATTTTTTCATCTTTAGAATCAAACTTAGAAAAAAAGGTGACTTTTATTTCACTTACAGGGAATATAATTTTAAAAATATTGATAATATAAAAAGTATAAGAATTTCTAGTTTCTGTAATGGCAAATTAGATGCTTTTGTGCCACTAGGCTGCTACCAAGAAGACAAGGATTTGTAGGACCAATTAATGAGAGAAAGGGAATGACAAGCTCATTGACATGGACCCACACTGACCCTTGAAGCACTTTCCTAATTTATAGCTGTGGCAGAGATGCTAAGAAGCTGAGGAGAGTCTTCAGCAGGCTCTTATAATAGCCAAAATATTATCAACTGAGATTTAAGTGCTGCCAAGAAAGAGGAGACATAGCTAACACTCAGAATTTATGTTTGATACAAGGGGTGAGGGTGAACAACAAATGAACCCAACATTCACGAAATTGAATACTAGCTTCAAGTCATCTCACTCTCTGCTTATTCAGTCAGGATGACCTATCACGACCCTAATATCTGGTCAGAAAGAGTAGAAAGCCTTCACTGCAAGAAGAAAAATGTCATTCAGAGAGATATAAAGTTTCTCTATACTTTTTCATATATGCTGTCTGTTACTTAAACAATTACAACTAGAGATACAGAGATGGTTTGAATAAAAGCAAGAGAAAACAAAAACAGAAAGAAAGAAAGGAAGGAAGGGAGAGAAAGAGAGAAAGGGAAAGAAAGAACAAGATCATGGGATATTCAGATATTAGGGTTATGCGATAGTTAAAATAATTCATATACATATTTAAGGAAGTTATAAAATATTGAGACACATTAGGAAACTATAAAAATAGAAAATAAACAATAAAAATATATTTAAAAATTGAAAATTTTAACTAATCTTTGGATACTACAAAATAATCAAATGGACATTCTGGTACAAAGATATAGTGTCTGAAATAAAAAACTTAATGTATGGGTATAACAGCACTTTAGACATATAAGACCAAATTAGTAAACTGTAAGGCAAAATAATAGAAAAGCGGAAGCTCAAAAAAAATGGCACATCATTGCAAGCATTAAAAATAATAATATTGGTATAATTATATTAGTACATCCATAGCAGACTTTAAAGCAAGTAGTATTCTAAAGACTATTAACTACTAGGTTTTATTATGAACACCTTTTTTAATCAACTTGCTTGCCTCAGCACAGTATTTCTCAATTTCCTACTGATTAGGATTACTTGGTAGAACATGTCAAAATACTGATGGCCTCAAACCACTCCAAAACATTCAGATTCAAATGGTTTGGGGCAGAGCTTGGACATGAGATTTCTTTTTTAACTTAGTGATTCTAATGTAAAGTCAGTGCTGAGAACTCTGCATATCAGTTGCCAAATCCAATTTTTACTACGCATTTGTCTTTCCCCTCTACTAGGCTGTGAACTTTTGAGGATAGGACTATGTTTTCTACATTTATAGCCTACTACAAATGTATTTCACTACATCTAAAATAGTGCCCGATACCAAGTATTTGCTCCAAAGTTAGTTGGTGATAAAAGGCTAAGCTTCAGAAGATGGTTATTTCAGTTCAACTTAACAGCTACTAATCAAATTTCTACTGTGTGCTGGACTTTATACAAAGTTGGTTACTTTATACAAGGTATACAATACAGTGCCAGCCTTTAGGGGAATCATTCATTATTCAATCTGGTGGTCACAAATTATCAATTACTACCATATTGATAGTATCTTTAGGCCACTACATCCAGAGCTACAACACTCTCAATCTAATATAGCAAGTCATTTTTTCCTTGAATAGGATTCCATTAAGTAGTTGAAAAATAAAATAAAATAATAAATAGAACACGCATCAATGACAGAATATGTATACTTTACATGTGTACATGGAACATCAACAAATACTGACCATATTCTAAGATATAAAAATTCAATATATTTCAAAAACTTTTAATTATTCAGAACAGATTATGATCTCTTTAGCAAATCTGGAAATAAAAATGACACAAAGATAATTGGAAAAATCCCTATATGTTTGAAAATTATGCATTCTATTCCCAAACATCCCATTAGTCAAGGAAAGGATATAACTTGAAATTAGAAAAGATTTTGAACTAAACAATAATGAATATATAACATATAAAAGTTTGATGATGTGGTTATGTATATTTTAGAGAGAAATTTATAGATGTAAAGGCATATACTACAGAAAAGAAAGTTGAAAATGAATTAAGTATACATCCATATCAATAATAAGCAACAGCAAAATAATGAAAAATATGAAGGAATAAGATAATAAAGATATGAAATTAATCATATAAAATGAATTTAAAGAAATTCAACAAAGCCAAAATTTGGATTTTGAACCCCCCACCCCCCAAAAAAAGAGATGATGAACACTTGACAATACTGGTTCAGTGACAGAGAAAAGATACAAGTTGCAAATGTTGGAAAGGACAAATGGATCTTGCCACTACAAGATCTTTACAGAAAAAAAAGGCAGATAAACATCAGGATTGAAAAATAATCAAGGTCGCTGGATTCAAATACAAAATTTAAAAACAAATGGAGTTTTTATATTCTACCAATAATTGAATAGAAAATATAAAATGACAACATATGCTATTTATCATAGCATCAGTGAAACATAAAATATCTCATTAAAATTTTCAATACATCTATGTTGAAAACTACAAAACATTATTGAGAAAAACAAATAACTATGTTAAGTGGATGGATACAGTATAATAATAGATGATATGCTCATTCTTATGAGACTCAGTTCTTCTGAAATTTGACATCTAGATTAAATGCAATATTGTTCATAATCTAAATAGAAAAAGGAAAACAAAAGTGTGATAGTTTATTGTCAGTAGACTACAAGTAATGGCAAAGGAAGTTTTCAGTCAGAAGGAATAGAATACAAGACAGAAAGCTATTTCTACACAAAGAAATGAAGAGCACTGAAAATGAAGTAAAGAAGATAAAATATTTTAATTAGTTTGTGCTAAAAGACAATAAGCTATCTAAAGCAAAATTAATTGCAATATATTTTATCTTTACAGCATATTATAAGTATTTTATGCTTGCTTTAAAATTTAATAAAAGTGTACAAATATTTAACACAGGAGATAAAATACAGTCATATAAAAGACTCACTTAAGCTAAGAGAAATCAGAAAAAGTGGAAATATATAGCAAATTGGAGGGATTTATTCCAATCATATCAATTATCACAGTAAATTTGAATCATGTAAGCAAACCAAGTAAAAGAGATTGATTGGGTTAAAAAAATACCTAATTAGCTGCTACCTACTGATAACCTACTTTAAACTTAGAGAAACAGTCATGTATAAAGTAAAAAGATGAGAAAAAGTCATACCATTCAAATACTATTCAAAATAAAGCTAGAGAATTATGTGTACATACTTAAAAACAGTGTTTCAGTATACAAGGTAAAAAAAAGAATTGACAGAATTTAGAGGAAAATAAATAAATCTAGAGTTATCCAGACTTCAAAACTTCTCTTTTAGTAATGAATGAAACAAGTAGGCAGGCAAACATACACAGATACAGGAGACCTGAACAATACTATCCACCAAATTTACCTAATTGGCACACAACCGATCTTCAGCAGAGTGCACATTCATCCCAAGTGAACATGAACCTTTCACTAAGATAGACCAGATTCTGGGTCCTAAAACAATCCTCAACACATTTAAAAGAAAAGAAGCCATACAATGATGGTCTCAGACCATAAATAATTTAAACTCTGAATCAATAACAGAAAGATATCTAGACAATTTCCAGGCATCTGGAAATAAAACAACCCACTTATAATTAATTAATTGGTCAAAAAGAAAGTGTAATAGGAAGATACAAATACTTTGGACTAAAGGAAAATAAAAGTATATCATATTGAAATATGAGTGATGAAATAAAGCTGTGATTAAAGGAAAATGTGAGCAGAAAATGCTTACATTATTTAAAAAAAGGAAAACCTCAAATGAATATAAAATTTTACCTAAAGAATCGAGAAAAAGAAGATCAAATTAAACACAAAACTAGCAGAAGAGGGACTTCCCTGGTGGGGCAGTGGTTAAGAATCCACCTGCCAATGCAGGAGACACGGGCTTGAGCCCTGGTCTGGGAAGATGCCACATGCCGCACAGCAGCTAAACCCGTGAGCCACAACTACTAAGCCTGTGCTCTAAAGCCCGGGAGCCACAACTACTGAGCTCACGTGCTGCAACTATTGAAGCCCACGCACCTGGAGCCCGTGCTCTGCAACAAGAGTAGCCACCACAATGAGAAGCCTGCACACCACAACGAAGAGTAGACCCCGCTCACTGCAACTAGAGAAAGCCCACATGCAGCAACGAAGACCCAATGTGGCCAAAATTAAATTAATTAAAAAAGAAAAGTTTGCAAAGAATAAAAACTAGCCGAAGAAAGAAATTAAATTCACAGAAATATCAATGTGATTTTAGAATGGTTGCAGAATAAAGCATCAATATACAATTAACTGCATTTCCATATAATAACAACAAACAACTGAAATTTGAAATAAAATACCATTTATGTTAGCATCAAAAAATGAAATACTTAGATATAAATCTAACAAATATATGCAGGATATGGATAATGAAACCTGAAAACGTCGATTAAAGAAATCAGATAGCACCTAAATAAACTAAAAGATTTATAATGCTTATGGATTGGAATACTCAATATTGTTAGGATATAAATTCTCCTCAGTTAGATCTATAGCCTCCAATGCATTCTGAGTTAAAATAAGGTTTTGTAGCTATTGACCAACTGATTTTAAAATTTATATACAAAGATTACAGAAATACAATAGCTAAAACAGTTTGAAAAAAAAGGAAGCATAAATGTGTAGGACCCATCCTAACTATATCACAAGTTACAAAAAAGAAAAGATGGTATTCAAGAGAGTATTGTTGAAAGGATACACAAACAGATCAATGGGACAGAGTAGAGGCTTCATAAATAGACCCATGCAAATGTATTTAAGTGATTTCTGATGAAGGTGAAAATAACAAACAAAGGATAGTATTTTCACAAGAATTTTACTGGAACATTTTGACTTCTATATATTGGATTGGCCAAAACCTTTGGGTTTTCTGTAAGATGTAATGGAAATAAACTTATATACATTCCTCACACCTTTTACACAAATTATCATTAAATGGATCATTGCCTAGACATAAATACCAAATTTTCAACTACAAAACTTCTAAAATTTAGGTGAAACTCTTGTTGATCTTGAGTTTGCAAAGAGTTTATGATCTGACATCAAAAACAAAATACTTAAAAAAAAAGACTTCGTGAAAATTCAAGTTTTATTCTGTGAAAGATGTTAAGAGAATGCTGACAAAAGTAAGGTACAGATTAAGAGTAAATATTTTCAAAGCATATATCTGATAAAGGAATTAATACATAGAGAAAAAATAAAACACACCAATAAGAAAGCAATCAATCAAATTAAAGATGAGCAGCAGGTCTGAGCTAGCAAATTAATGATGAAGATACATGAATGGCAAATAAGCAGATGAAATGGTGCAAAACACCTTTCAATATTAAGGAAATGCAAATTACACTGGTAAAGAAATACCAGTATATATTGCACTTAACAGAATGACTAAAATCATCAAACCTGACACTATCAATACTATTAAGCATTTAAAGCAGCTGCAACTCATTCATTGCTGGTGAGAATGTAAAATGTCACAACAATTCTCAAAACTATTCCTTAGATATACATCTACCATGCAACCCTAAAATCCCTCTCCAAGGTATTAACCCAAGTGAAATGAGCACCGATGTCCACACAAAAAAAGTCCATGAATATTTATGGTAGCTTTGTTCACAATCACCAAAATCTGACAACAATCTAGGTGTCAACTGTAGTACCTCCAAGCAATGGAATAATAACATTCAGCAATAAAGAGAAACAAACTATTAATTCACACATCCAGGACATTAAATGCATTTTGTTAAAGAAAAGAGGTTAAACCCGTAAAACTATTTATTATATGATTAGATTTATATGATATTCTAGAAAAGACAAAAATACAGAAATGGAAAAGAAATCAGTGATTACCAGGGATTGGAGGTACAGATGAGACCGACTGAAAGGGGCAGCTTGAGGGAAATTTCTGGTTGACAAATCTAAGCTGTATGCTATTGTGGTGGTAGGTAAATGACTATTTGTATTTGTCACAACCTACAGAACTACACAACACAGAGTGAATTGTAAGTGTATATAAATTTGAAAAGTTCAATAATGATGTGCAGGGAATTCAAAATGGAATGTAGATGGGTAAATAAATTTACCTGTGTTACAAATGAATTACATAATAGTGCTTGAGGAGATGGAGAGGAAAAGAGTTCACCTAAATAACTGTGGCAAGTACCAAAAGAACTGTACGTAAACATCATTTTCTGGTAAATGTGTTTCTCACAGGTCTCAAGATATCTCCCCCTAAATGTGTATTGATTATAAAATTGAAAAATGGTAGAAGTGAAGAAAAATAGCAGATACTATCTAAAGTAAGTGATCAAAGTTTGTCACCAAAATGAAGAGATATTGAAATAATATTTTCTGTGATATGACGTATTTAAAAGGACACATCATCTATGTGGTATTACTTCCAAAAAATATAACTTCAATTTAATCATGAGAAAACATCAGATATTGAGGGACAATGTCAAGTACACAATACTTGACAAATACTTTTGAAAAGTGTCAATGTCATAAAAGAGGAACTATTACAGATTGGAGATTAAGAAGATATGACAACTAAAACAGAGTGGAACCCTGAATTGGCCCTTGCAATCCAGATCTTGCAATCCAATATCAGAAAAATGACATTAGTGGAAAAACTGGTGAAATCCTAATAACATACATAGTTTAGATAGTAGTACTGTACTGGTATTAATTTCTTAGTTTTTAGTTTTTGTATTGCACAATTGATATTAACACTAGGGGCACTGGCTGAGGATTAAATGAATACATCCTTCTAATCTTTTGCAATGTCTCTGTAAGCTTAAAATTATTTCAAAATAAAATTATATTTATAAATAGCATACTCAAAAAATTTTAAAATCACTTGCAATATTTTAATTCTTCCTTATTGGGTGTTAAGTAGGTCTCTTGCTATTTTGGATGTGAAATAATTGTTGAGAAAATTATGTAATATTTTCCAACACTGCAATCAATTTAAAAATACTTATTTTATGCTAGAGTTTTATTTCTCATTTTATTTCTGTCACTCCTTGCTAATTTGATTTAGCACTAAATTTATAGATGAGACAATTTTATAAACTTTAACATTCAGTATCCATACATAAATCACAGCTACTTAATCTATCAAATGCTCCAAAACAAGAACAAACATAATTAATTTTAAGGAAGTATGGGTGAAAAGTCAAAGATTTGTGTAGACAACAAAATGTCATAAGCTTTAGCAAAAAAAGTATGTTATATTTGGCTGTCATATCCAGAAATAAATATGTATCAAAGTCTTAGCAAAAAGCACAGTTCATATAACATTTTAAACTTTAATTTTAAAGGAATTACATTTTCGTAATAATGATGCTAGTTTTACTCTAAATGATACATAATCTAGGGTTATCCATTACCCTCATTATTCACCATGATATGACATTTTATTACGTAATTATTATAATCATTTAAACCAAGAACAACATCGTTAACTATTTCTTTGAAACAGGTAGAAACTGCCTATAATGGGAACCATGATTGGTGATAGCCTATTATTTGGCCAGAAATGGCTAATATCCAATATAAAACACAATAAAAATAGAGAAAATTTTTATTTATTTTGCCTGGGAAATTGCAAATAGATGTATCCTGTGCATTGTGGAGTGTGTTATAGAAATCTGACCAGGACTTTGCAACATATGTATCTTTTTTGAACCTCAAAATGATGATTGAAATAGTTATACACAAAACGTATTCTAAACTATAGAACGCTTAATTTGAATAATTCAACTAGACAAACATTTACTAAATTCTGGGTATAGTGGGTATCATAGTCAAGTGAACTGACAAAATCCCTATAGTCATGGAGCCTACTTTTAGAAGAAGCAAGACAGACAACACACAAAATAAGTAAGAAAATCAAGATGGCATGTTGTCTAGATGACCCTTCTATACCATGGAGAAATAAAAGCAGGAAAGTAAAATAGGATGTTTGTGAAGAACAGAGTTGCAAATCATTCTCTTTCTCATGAAGGTGAATCACGTGATTGTTGTAAACTTTTTTCTATGAAATAATTTTAGATTTACAAAAAGAGTTTCAAAGATAGTATAGAGAGTTTCCATATACCCTTTAGTCACCTTCCTGTAATGTTAACATTTATGTAACCATGGTGAACTTATAAACTTTATGAAATTAACATTGGCACAATACTGTAAAATAAGCCTTAGACTTTATTCACCAGTGTTTCCACTAATCCTTTTTCTGATCCTGAATCTAACCCAGAATGTTACATTTAGTTGTCATGTCTCTTTACTTCAGTTTGTTACAGTTTCTCGGTCTTTTCTTATTAGTCACAACCTCAGTATTTTTGAAGAGTGCTGGCCAGGTATTTTGTAAAATATCCTATGTCTGATGTTTTCTCATGATTACTCTGGGATTATAGATTTGGGGGCAGAATATCACAGAGGTGAAGTGACTTTCTTATCATAATATCAAAGGATATGAAATATCAATAGGACACATTATTGGTGATCATAACCTGAACACTTGATTAAGGTGATGTCTGCAAGATTTCTTCAAAGTAAAAATATTATTTTCCCATGTTATGTTCTAGTCATTCATCTGTGACCTGGTATTTACTGTTCTGTTTTGTCACAAGTCTATTTTTAAACTTTTTTGATTTTGTTCTGTAGCTATCCAATTATATTTTTTATTTTAATTGTACAATTTAATGAATTTTTAATAAAGATATACACCTAAGGGCCAACACAAACAAGATACAGAATATTTCTCTCACCCTAAAAAATTCTGTTGTGCTACTTCTTAATTTTTCTCATTCCACCCCTAATTTAGTCAACCAATAATCTTTTTTTTCTATCTATAGATTAATTTTTCATTACTAGAATTTCAAATAAATGGAAGCACCCAGTATATATTTCTTAGAGCGTCATTTCTTTCTCTCACCATAGTATGTCCTAGGCTCTTTCATGTTGGTTACAACAGTATTTCTTTCCTTTTTTTGATAGATCAATATTCATTGTAGAGACATAAAACAATTTGTTTATTCAGACACTTTAGCTTGTTTTCAGTTTTGAACTATTAATAGTGAAATTACTATGAACATTTCTGCCTAAGTGTGTGTGCAGACCTGTTCTCTTTCATTTTGGCCAACTGCCTAGTAATACAATTGAAAGGTCATATATTAAATATATGTTTAATTTTCTGAAGTACTGCAAAACTGTTGAGAGTACAGTGTCAGTCGTGAGTACCCATTATCAAACTTCTTAGCTGACATTGTGTCTGTTCCTCCTACTGATATCCACCACTTTGGAAAACAGCAAACTTAAAGCATGATTTCCAGCATATGTCTCTAAACATACTGGATGTGATATCATGCTTCATGCCAATCCTTGTTCTTTTCTATCTTTTAGATATTTCTGAGAATTTCTAGTAAAATAAGATAATTAGTTATTTTATGCAGTTACAGTTTTATAAGTTTCTATTTATAATTCATGCCATTTCAAAGATTTTGTAAAGGAGTCTATAAAACATGTTCAGTCTCCACCAAATTTAGTTAATTAGTTAATTTTAGTGACCAAAAAGGAAACTACAGAATAAGTAATCATATGTTAAGACCAAAACTGAGACACTGCAATGGTAAAACTATTAATAAATATACTTACATTAAATACAGTTTTTAAAACTTTTATTTGAAGACTAACACATTTGCTTTATTATACTGGTAAAATTAAACTATTTTAACATAAAATGTATTCTAAGAAATAGAAGCATCTTATGTTTATATTGATATATTAAGATGTTTTTAAATAACATACTTATTAGGTAAACTTTAAATTATGTCATGCACAGAAAAATTATTTTTGGTACAATTTAATGACTATAATAAGTTTCATGATATAATTTTCTAAAACCACATTAACGATTTTTCTGTAGAATGTATTTGTCCAGTATGATTATATTTTTATTCTTTAATGAAATTACCACATATTTTTAAAGTTATATTTTATGAATAAAATATGTCAAATTACTGATATATTCAATTGGATCTACTCCACAAACCATAATATTTTCCTGCTTGGATATATTGTTACAGTAGATAACAAGGTAATTGGTAAGCTTAAATTATATAAATGAAGATTATTCTTAAATCTAATTTTTGATAAGTATAAGTCAAAGGTAAGACATTGTTTAATATGAAAAAATAATCTGGCATGAATATGAAACAGTATGAAATGCTGAAACAACACAGCAGCCTGGTAGTAAAGTAATTTATGGTTTACATTTTTAATTTAAGCTTTACATCACGGAGAACCTACTAGTGTTACTCTCATACAAGAGCTTCATAAAGTGTTCTTCATAATTTCAACCATCCAATTTTGCCTCCTCTTTATCACATAGCTGTAACGTATTTCTTACATCTTGTGATTTGGTGTCACATCAAAGTATATATTTCAAACTACAAAGCTGTTGAAAAATTTAGAAACATTAACATTCAAATGCCAACTTATGGTTGCACCCTCCCATAAAATATTATCTGCATAGTGCCAAACACTCAATGTGTGTTCCTTTATTTTTTGTGAATGAGCTTACATTTTTCAAGTCTACAAATTTCTTCCTCACTTTACAAAAGGCATATGTAAAAATGTTCATATCTGATAGGATCAGTATTGTGGTTGCAATTCTAATTTCACCCAAAATTCATTTTTCACTCGTAGATGAGCTTGGACTACACCCAAGCATAACATAAGGAAATATTCATGCACATATGCATAAAAACTCCATGGCAGAACCTTCATACATTTAAATTAGCATATGGAATCATTTTACACACAATAAATTCAATACACCAACATCATCACACAGAATGAATAGCAAAATGATTTCACAAAATCTGTTGCTTTATAAATTTTAGTGTGAATTCTTGGCAGAATATTACATTCCTTACTTTAGAACTTGTGTCTTTAGTTAAGATTTGTGGAAACGTCTCATAATTTTGAGTCAATTATTTTTTATGGATCAAAAACTTTTAAAAATTAAATTCACATCTTGCATCTGAATACTTTATAACTACATAAGATTCACTGAAATCTCCAGTATCAATAGATTTTTTAACCACTTTATTGAAGTATGATTGATATACAAAAAGCTGTATATATTTAGCATATACAACTTGATGATTTTGGATATAAGCATACCCATGAAACCATCACCACGATCAATGCCATAAACATAACCATCACCTTCAAATATTTCCTCTCCCACTCTCTTTAGTTATTTGTGTGTATGTGTGTGCATGTGTGCACATGTGTGTGATATGGACACAACATAAAATCTATCTTCTTAGCAATTTTTTAAGTACAGTTAAGTATTGTTAACAACAGTCACTATACTGCATAGTAGATCTCTAGAAGTTATTCATTTTGCATAATTGAAACTTTTTACTATGTGGCCAATACCTCCACATTTTCTCCCATCCCCATGTCCTGGCAACTACCATTCTACTCTCTGATTCTATGAGCTTGACTACTTTAGATTCCTCATACATGTGGATGGTGTAGTATTTGTCCTCCTGAGTCTGGCTTATTTCACTTAGCATAACATCCTCCAGATCACAAATGGCAAGATTTCTTTCTTTTAGAAGGCTGAATAATATTTTGTTGTATGTATATACCACATTTTCTTTATTCACTCATCCGTCAATGGATATTTAGGTTGATTCCATGCCTTGGCCATAGTGAAAAATGCTGCAATGAACATGGGAGTGCAGGTTTCTCTTTGAGATGCTGATTTAATTTCTTTTGGAAAAACATCCAGAAGTGGGATGGCTGGATCATATGGTAGTTCTATTTATAATTTTTTGAGGAAAGTCAATACAGTTTCCTCTAGTGGCTGTATCAATTTACATTCCCACCAGTAGTCTACAAAGTTTTCCTTTCTCCACATCCTTATCAATACTTATTTGTGTGTATGTGTGTTTGTGGTGTTTTTTTGTTTTGTGTTGTACTGTATTATTTTGTTTTGCATTGTACTGTATTATTTTGTTTTGTTTTATAATAGTAGCCATCCTAGCAAGTAAAAGGTGATATCTCATTGTGGGTTTGATTTGCAATTCTCTGATGATTAGTGATATTGCATACCTTTTCACATACTTACTGGCCATATATATATATATATGTGTCTTCTTTGGAGAAATGTGTTTTCAGTTACTTTGCTCATTTTTTAATTGGGTAGTCTGTTTTTCAGCTATTGGATTATAGGAGCTGGGGGCTACAGGCCAGGTTTTGAGATCCCTGCACTGTTTTTGAGAACTCCCTCCTTTCTTTGTTCTTAGTTACCCCTAACAACCTAGTCCAGCTGATTCCCTTGGTCTCCTGGGTGAGGTGCATTAAAAGCAGACTTCAGGCGTAGTGCTCTGAAATGCTGGGAGGTCAGGTGTCCACTCTGCCCCCTATTTCCTCCACAGGAAATTCCACGAGGGTCTCTCACTTAACGCTGAACTGTGCTGGTTTGGGGGAGAGGTGATGAGGTAAAGTGAAACTTCTCTTAACCTTTTCAATGCATCTTTTCTCATTTCTGTGCTCAAGTGGGGTGCTATAACCTCTCATCTGAATTTGGGAGGCTCATAAAGGTATATTCATCCATGGATGATTGTTAAATTGATGTTTTTATTGGAACATGAGGACTGGGACCTCCTAACCCACCATTTTGCTGATGTTACTTCCAACAGAATTCTTAACAAGTTAATTTTCACCCCTTGGATTACTTATAATCATCAACATTGATTATAGAGATATTTAAAAGTTCTTCATTGGATATAATGTATTCACAGGAACTGAACAGTTTCCTAAGAATCTTTTACTAAATTTCATCATTTATCATATCTTTTTAGAGCCTCCCCTGTTCCTCTGAAAGAACACACACACACACACACACACACACACACACACAAAGGATGACTTAAAGTTAAAGAGTTCACTATAATTATTTAGCAATACATCACATAACCTGGATTTTAAAAAGCCATTCTCAGACTCAAGCTATCTACTCATTGATGCTAAAGTCATAAAAATTGTCCAAAAGTTCTATGAAGATATGTCTACTCATATATTATATCACTTGTAATACCCCTGACATAAAAAATATCAAGTAGACAAGCTGATCAAAATTAAATTGTGAATTTCATCTACTAAATGAAAAATGTACATGTTATTTATATTACTAAACCAGTTTATGCTTGAGTAATAACAGACAGCTGGCACCTTGGGTGGGGGGAAATATATATATATATACACATACATAAATGGTTGAACTAAAGAGTCAACATCCCTGAGATCTCTGTTGGAACTTCTTTCAGAAAGTCTTAAAACTCAGGAGGCATGTACAGTCCATTTCCATAATTATCCCATGTTATATCAAGAAGAAGGAAGTGTTAAGCATTTTCAAATGATGTTAAGAGGTTAAGTGAAACAAGACAGACAAGGTCTACCGGATTTTTGTCATGTAGCAGCCTCTGATGAGCAAAGCAGGAGTTGCTCTGTTGAAATAATGAGTGAGGGCTATATTGGAGTATGAGTAAAATGAGTATATGACAAAGCAATTACAATTATATTTAAGGACATCTGATATAAGTAACCAGCATGTAATTCAAACTAATAAAAAAGGGTGATCTATTTCTTAATATTACTAAAATTTCAGTGACAAATCTTCTGGTAAAGTATTAATACAATTCAGGCCTTCATATTATGAGATCAGATACTTATCCTTCTCATTTTGACTCTGCTCTCCTCTATTATTACTTGATTTCTTCATAGCCAGATCAGCAGTCCAGGCTTACATTCTCTAAAGTTTAAGGTCTGGTAAGAAAACAGAAAGTGCCTCTTTTTAACCTGAGGAAATGCCCACTGTTAGTTTTGAAAGTCTCTGATTGAGACAGGCAGCCATCTCTAATCAAATACTGTGAAGAGTATACAGTGCTTTGACCCATCAGGCTGTGTTCACATGTTCAACTCTGAAGTCAAAGAAAAAATCAACTCCACATGAACCATATTAATCAGAGTAGAGGAACAGTGATTCTCCGAGGAAAATTCCAATGCTGTTATCAACAGCAGGAAAAATGGATATCAGTCAGGCAAACAATAAATTCAATAAATTGCCACTGCAGTTATATATACAAATCTTTCTGTAGATTTGAATGTGAAAAGAAAGGAAGAGACAGATTAATGTGAGATTCAAAACAAAGATATATATATATAATTTTTAAATGTTGGATTCTTGAGTATACTATTTATTTCAATAGACAAGATATAATTGGAAGAGGTGGCATTCAAAAGATTGGAGAAGTGTTTGGCCTTAGTATGAGAGGCATAGCCTTTAATATATTGATAATTGAGAGGCAGAAGAAACAGAGTGAATCCAATAAAAGTAGTTTGGCATATTTGTGAACAGAGATTTGGCAGTAGATCAGAACTTCTCCTAAGTGGAGTAAGGGAAGTAATGGGGGTGAAGGCTTTGAGGTTTAAAGAATGTGAGAAAGACTTGATACGTTGGAAGATTATAGCAGAGTTGTTTGCACACAGACAGTATTATGTTTCCCAGGAGCTGTTGAAGGTTCAATTAAGACACTAAATTATGATTTTTGAGTGACTTTCCTCTTGCTTGTTGTGTGACTCTTTCCAGCCAAACTCCCCTGCTCGACTGCAAGTGAAGAAAAACAATAAGTCTCTTCTGTAGTATAAGGGTTTGTGAGACACAGAGGAATAAGGTAACTTAGTGAATATATGGACATGATATAGTAATCCCAGCTACAGATTATAAACTGGATAAGCAAGAATGTGAATAAAGTATTAGGGCTACTTGATGGGGTGAAATGTGCCCAATGAATTGGAGTCTAGCTTTTATAAATTATAGAAACATTTAAAGTTACTGGAGAAAAAAATCACAGAAAGACAGGTTGTGTTTAGAAGACAATAGCTTTGGTTAGTGACTTTGAGATTAGTAGACTTTCTGTTGAGTAGTTTTTACATGTTCCTGAAAGTTGATGACTGAAGAGGACAGGGGGAATAAACCTGAAGATGTGGATAATATGGCACCTTCATTTGAGAGGGATGCTGGAAATGATGCCATACAGGAGGGCCAGGTTTTAGGTACTGCAAAGAAGAGTTTGAGAATTTAGGATAATTTTCTGGTAACATACCAGGAGGAGAAAGTAGAAAGATTTGGGAGGTAAGAAGGAAGTGACAGATGGAGTCAGAGGCAAGTCAATACTTATCATTATGAAGCTGATGACAAAGTAGAGCAGAGGCTGGCAAGCTACAACCCTCAGAACAGTTGCAGCCTGGCACCTGTTTTTGTAAATAGAGTTTTATTGGACGACAGCTATGTTCATTTATTTACAAGATATCTATGGTTGTTTTTGCATTACAATAACAGAGTCGATTAGTTATGATGCACACTGTATGATCCACAAAACCTAAAGTATTTACTATATGGCCCTTTAAAGAAAAGAAGTTGCCTTTTTGTTTTGTTGATGGTTTCCTTTGCTGTACAAAAGCTTTTATGTTTAATTAAGTCCTTTTTACATTTTTGCTTTTATTTCCTTTACTTTAAGAGATGGATCCAAAAAAATATTGCTGCGATTTATGCAAAGTGTTCTATGTTTTCCTCTAGCAGTTTTACAGTATCTGGTCTTACATTTAGGTCTTTTTTTTTTTTTTTTACATTTAGGTCTTTAATCCGTCTTGAGTTTATTTTCGTATATGGTATTAGAGAATGTTCTAATTTCATTCTTTTACATGTAGCTGTCCAGTATTCCCAGCACCACTTATTGAAGAAACTGTCTTTTTTCCATTGTATATTCTTGAATCCTTTGTTGTAGATTAACTGACCATAAGTGTGTGGGTTTATTTCTGGGCTCTCTGTCCTGTTCCATTGATCTATGTGTCTGTTTTTGTGCCAGTATCATACTGTTTTGATTACTGCAGATTTAATCATAGTCTGAAGTCAGGGAACTTTATTCCTCTACCTCAGTTCTTCTTTCTCAAGATTGTTTTGTCTGTTTGTGGTCATTTGTGTTTCCATGCAAATTTTAAAATTATTTGTTCTAGTTCTGTGAAAAATGACATTGGCATTTTGATGAGGATTTCATTGAAGGAAGACATGTAAAATCTTAATAGAATTATAACAAATGCAAAAGTTGAATGAATAATTTTAAAACTTCCCATAAAGTAAAACCCAGTCCCAAATGTCTCCATCATGAATTCTACCAAACATTTAAAAAATAATTAACCAATCTTTCATAAATTCTTTTAAAAAAATAGAAGAGGAAGGAGCATTTTCCCACTCATTTTAAGATACCAGTATTATCCTGATGCTAACCCCCAAAAAAAACCCAAAACACAATAGAAGAAAACAAAAACTAAACAACAATATCCTTTATGAATATAGATGCAAAGATTCTCAATGGAATATAATAAACTGAATCAAATCAAACAATGTATACCAAATATTATGCACCATGACCAAGTAGAATTTATCCCAGGAATGCAAGTTGCTTGAACATCGTAAAATCAATTAATATAGTATACAAGAATAAAAAAACACACAGGAACATCACAATAGACACAAACAAAGCATTTGATAAAAATCCAAAATACTTTCATTATATAAACACTCAACACTAAAAATAAAAGGGATCTTCTTCAACCTACTAAAGGGCACATTAAAAAAGAAAAAAATCCACAGTTAGCCTCATACTTAATAGTGTAAGGCTGAATGCTTTTCCACTAAGATCAGGAACAGTCAGGGTCCTTGCCACCTCTATTCAACATTGTACTACAGGTTCTAGTAAAGGAAATTAGGCAAGAAAAAGAAATAAAAGGCATTCAAATGGGAGAGAAAGAAGTGAAATTATGTCTATTCACAAATGGCATGATCTTGCATATAGAGAATCTTAAGGAACCCATTACAATTATTGGAATTGATCAATGAATTCAGCAAGCCTTTAGGGTATATAAGTAATATTGAAAAAAAATCAATTGTATTTTATACACTAGTGATGAACAATCCAAAATAAAATTAAGAAAACAATTCCATTTATAATACATTAAAAACAATAAAAATAATTACTAATAAATTTATCCAAAAAGTGTAAACCTAATACATAGAAAAGTATAAAATATCATTGAAGGAATTTTTTTAAATTTCCATAAATAAATGGAAAGACATTTCATGGATTGGATAAATTAACATTGTTAAGATAGCAATACGTTCCAAACTGATCTACCGATTCAACTCAGTTCCTATCAAAGTTTAAGCTGCTTTTTTTTTTTTTTTAACAGAATAGACAAACTGATCCCAAAATTCACAATGGGAGATGAGAATTCAAAATGATGCTAGAACAATTGCATATTTACATGCAAAAGAAGGAAGGAAGGGAGGGAGGGAGGGAGGGAGGGAGGGAGGGAAGAAGGAAGGAAAGGAAGGGGGGAGAAAGAAAAAAAAGAAAATAGTTCTTTCCACACACCATGCACAAAAATTAACTCAAAATGGATGGAAAACCTAAATGTAAGGAATAAAACTATAAAACACTTAGAAGATAACATAGAAGTAAATATTTGTGGTCCTGAGTTAGGCAAAGTCTCCTTTGATGTGACAACAAAACCACAAGCAACAACAATAAAATAGATAAATTGGACTTAATCAAACTTGAAAGTGTTTGTGCATCAAAGCATACCATCAAGAAAGTAAAAAGAATAGCCATAGACTGGGGGACAATATTTGCAGAGCATATAGGGACTTGTATTTAGAATATCAAAAAACGTAATAACAATAATACAAAGAATCCAATTAAAAATTGGCTATAAAGGATTTAAATACACATTTATCAGAGTAGATATAAAAATCTGTTGCTCAACATAATCAGCCATCAGGGAAATGCTAATCAAAACCAAAACAAGATACCACTTCATACATACGAGGATGACTACAATCAACAAGACAGATAGCAATGAGCATTAGCTAGGATGTGGAGAAATTATTAACTCGTGTACTTCTGGTGGGTGGAATGTAAAATGATGCAGCTATTTTGAAAACACTTTGATAGTTTCCCAAAATGTTAAACACAGAGTTACACTATTACCTAACAATCCCACTCCCAGATATATATCCAAGAGAAATGATAGCATATGTCCATACAAAAACTTGCACGTGGATGTTCTTTGCAGCATTATTCATAATAGCCAAAATGTGGAAACAACACAAATTCTTATCGATTGATGAATGGATAAATAAAATGTGGTATATTGTTATAATGGAATATTATTTGACGTAAAAAGGAATAATAATAAATAACATGCTACAACATGGATAAATCTTGAAAGCGTTATGCTAAGTGAAAGAAGTCATAAAAGCCAGATACAAAAGGCCACATATTATATGATTCCATTCATATGTTGTGTACAAAATATGCCTATAGAGAAAGTATAGTAGTTGTTGTCTAGAACTCAGAAGACTAAGGAATAATGGGGAGTGATTACTAATGGGCATAAAGTTTCTTTTTGGGAAGGTAAAAGTTTTCTAAAATTGATGGTTGATTGATGGATGATCGATGATGGTTGCACAACTTTTTTAACATAATATAAACCATTGAATTATCCAATTTAAGTTGGTAAATACTACTGTATGTGAATTACCTCTCAATAAACTGTTATAAATTATGTTGACATTTAAAGTGACTAAATTTAATTCATCAGTAGAGATTTATTAGAAAGAAAAGGGTGAGTATTAAGATTTGTTTTAAGTATTAAGAAATATTTTTTCATTGAAATAAAAAGTAAAATCATGCATCAAATGTAATACTGGAGTTTTGCAAAGAATTAAGATATAAAATATCATTCTTGAAGATTAAAAGAGATGGTTGATTAGAGAAAGTAGAAGCATCACAGGGTATTGTGGATTTGCCCAAGATTTGTGGAAATTTATATAAAGAAGAATAATTATCACAGTTAAGGGTCTTTTCTCCATCCACTTGCTTTTGCTCAATTTTAGGCATGAAGAATGCAAAAAAAAGAAGAATTAAACATAATATTGTTATAATTGTCATACTAAATCATTAATTCAATGATTTAGAATTTAAATATGTAGGCAGATACATGTTACAACCAGGTTATTGGATGGGTAACTGCCCACTTACTTTTTAAAGAATCTCATCCCAAAAATTAGTAAAGATTTAGTTTGACCTAAAATTAAAGAAGCTATAGGAGAAAATTAACTTTCCCATGGAATATAAAGAATATTTAAGATAAAACTTAGGTAAAAGTATACTTTAAATGATTGATTCCAATATTCTCCTTGATCTTTTAGGTAACTGTAATCAATCATGTAACTGTAACTATTGAAAATTATGAATTATTGTGGCCCTTGAAGAATCACTTGAATACTAAAACAAGCTCATCAGTTTCACATTTCCTACCAATATTTAAGCAATATTAAATATTAATATTATATAGTAAAAGTTTCTTAATGTGACAATTAAACACTGGTATATGTTGTTTATAAAATATGATAGTCTCCTGTTTTTAAACATCTTTTTATGAAAAACATTGCTTTTAGTGTTCAAACGAAATTTACATCAATTAAAAATCTTAATGGCTGAGGAGACCTGGAGCCACCCCTGGAAGTCCTGCGCCTGGGACCTTCCCACAGCAGGAGTTGCTGTCACTTCCCTGGCGGTCTTGCCTCCTGGCATCCTGTCCTGTGGTGCTCCTGGGATCCTCTCACCTGGACCTGCATCAGGAAGCCTACACAAGCCCCTGGACCAACCTCACCCACCAGGGGACAGAAAACAGAAGCAAGAGGAACTATGACCCTGCAGCCTGTGGAATGGAGAACACAAACACAGTAAGTTAGACAAAATGAGACAAAAGAGAAATATGTTGCAGATGAAGGAGCAAGGTAAAAATCCAGAAGACCAAATAAATGAAGAGGAAATAGACAATCTATCTGAAAAATACTTCGGAGTAATGATAGTAAAGATGATCCAAGATCTCAGAAACAGAATGGAGGCATGGATAGAGAAGATACAAGAAATGTTTAACAAGGAGCTAGAAAAACTAAAGAACAAATAATCAGTGATAAACAATGAAATAACTGAAATGAAAAATACACTAGAAGGAATCAATAGCAGAATAACTGAGGTGGAAGAACGGATAAGTGAGCTAGAAGATAGAATGGTGGAAATAACTTCTGAGGAACAGAATAAAGAACAGTCTCAGAGACCTCTGGGAAAACATAAATGAACCAACATTCTAATTAGAGGGGTCCCAGAAGAAGAAGAGAAAGGGAAAGGATATGAGAAAATATTTGAAGAGATTATGGTTGAAAGCTTCACTAACATGGAATAGGAAATAGTCAATCAAATCCAGGAAGCACAGAGACTCCCATACAGGATAAACCCAAGGAGAAACATGCCGAGACACATATTAATCAAACTAACAAAAATTAAATACAAAGAAAAAATATTAAGAGAAGCAAGGGAAAAGCAAACAAATAACATAAAAGGGAAACCCCATAAGGTTATCAGCTTATTTTTCAGCAGAAACTCTGCATGCCAGAAGGGAGTGGCAGGACATATTTAAAGTGATGAAAGGGAAAAACCTACAACCAAGATTACTCTACCCAGCAAGGCTCTCACTCAGATTTGACAGAGAAATCAAAAGCTTTACAGACAAGCAAAAGCTAAGAATCAGCACCACCAAACCAGCTTTACAACAAATGCTAAAGGAACTTCTCTAGGGAGGAAACACAAGAGAAGAAAAAGACGTACAAAAACAAACCCAGAACAATTAAGAAAATGGTAATAGAAGCATACATATCGATAATTACCTTAAATGTAAATGGATTAAATGCTCCAACCAATACACACAGATAGGCTGAATGGATACAAAAACAAGACCCGTATATATGCTATCTACAAGAGACCCACTTCAGACTTAAGGACACATACTGACTGAAAGTGAGGGGATGGAAAAAGATATTCCATGCAAATGGATATCAAAAGAAAGCTGGGGTAGCAATACTCATATCAGACAAAATAGGCTTTAAAATAGAGACTATTACAAGACACCAGGAAGGACACTACATTAGGATTAAAGGATCAATCCAAGTAGAAGATATAACAATTGTATATATCTTTTATATATGTACCCAACATAGGAGCACTTCAATATATAAGGCAAATGCTAACAGCCATAAAAGGGGAAATCGACAGTAACACAATAATAGTGAGGGACTTTAACACCTCACTTACACCAATGGACAGAACATCCAGACAGAAAAGTTATAAGTAAATACAAACCTTAGATGACACATTAGACCAGATAGACTTAATTGATATTTATAGGGCATTCCATCCAAAAGCAGCAGAATACACTTTCTTCTCAAGTGTACATGGAACATTCTCCAGGATAGATCACATCTTGGGTCACAAATCAAGCCTTGGTAAATTTAAGAAAACTGAAATCATATCAAACATCTTTTCTGACAACAATGTTATGAGATTAGAAATCAATGAGAGGAAAAACAACTGTAAAGAACACAAACGCATGGAGACTAAACAATACTCTACTAAATAACCAAGAGATCTCTGAAGAAATCAAAGAGGAAATCAAAGAAATACCTAGAAACAAATGACAATGAAAACATGATGACCTAAAACCTATGGGATGCAGCAAAAGCAGTTCTAAGAGGGAAGTTACAGCAATACAATCCTATCTCAAGAAATAAGAAAAATCTGAAATAAACAACCTAACCTTACACCTAAAGCAACTAGAGAAAGAAGAAGAAGAAAAAAAATTAGTAGAAGGAAAGAAATCATAAAGATCAAGGAAAGATAAATGAAATAGAAATGAAGAAAACAACAGCAAAGATCAATGAAACTAAAAGCTGGTTCTTTGAGAAGACAAACAAAATTGATAAACCTTTAGCCAGACTCATCAAGAAGAAAAGGGAGAGGACTCAAATAAATAAAATTAGAAATGAAAAAGGAGAAGATACAACAGACACTGCAGAAATACAAAGGATTATAAGACACTACTACAAGCAGCTACATGCCAGTAAAATGGACAACCTGAAAGAAATGGACAAATTCTTAGAAAAGGGCAACCTTCCAAGACTGAACCAGGAAGAAATAGAATATATGAACAGACCAATTATAAGTAATGAAATTGAAACTGTGATTAAAAATCTTCCAACAAACAAAAGTCCAGGACCAGATGGCTTCACAGGCAAATTCTATCAAACATTTAGAGAAAAGCTAACACCTATCTTTCTTAAAGTATTCCAAAAAATTTCAGAAGAAGAAACACTCCCAAATTCATATTATGAGGCCACCATCACCCTGATACCAAAACCAGACAACAATATCACACACACAAAAAATTACAGGCCAGTATCACTGATGAACATAGACACAAAAATCCACAACAAAATACTAGCAAACAGAATCCCACAGCACATTAAAAGGATCATACACCATGAACAAGTGGGGTTTATCCCAGGGATGCAAGGATTCTTCAATATATGCAAATCAATCGATGTGATACACCATATTAACAAATTGAGGATGAAAATAATATGATAATCTCAATAGATGCAGAAAAAGCTTCTGACCAAATTCAACACCAATTTATGATAAAAACTCTCCAGAAAGTGGGCATAGAGGGAACCTACCTCCACATAATAAAGGCCATATATGACAAGCCCACAGCAAACATTATTCTCAATGGTGAAAAACTGAAAGCATTTCCTCTAAAATCAGGAACAGGACAAGGGTGTCCACTCTCAACACTATTATTCAACATAGTTTTAGAACTCTTAACCACAGCAATCAGAGAAGAAAAAGAAATAAAAGGAATCCAAACTGGAAAAGAAGTAACACGGTCACCATTTGCAGATGACATGATACTATACATAGAAAATCCTAAAGATGCCACCAGCAAACTACTAGAGCTAATCAATGAATTTGGTAAAGTTGCAGGATACAAAATTAATACACAGAAATCTCTTGCATTCCTATACACTAACAATGAAAGATCAGAAAGGGAAATTAAGGAAATCATCCTATTCACCACTGCAACAAAAGCAATAAAATACCTAGGAATAAACCTACCTAAGGAGGCAAAAGACCTGTATGAATAAAATTATAAGATACTGATGAAAGAAATCAAAGACAACACAAACAGATGGAGAGATATACCATCATGTCCTTGGATTGGAAGAATCGACATTGTGCAAATGACTATACTATCAAAAGCAATCTTTAGATTCAGTGCAATCCCTATGAAATTACCAATGGCATTTTTCACAGAACCAGAACAAAAATTTTTACAATTTGTATGGAAACACAAAAGACACCAAGTACCCAAAGCAATCTTGAGAAAGAAAAGTGGAACTGGAGGAATCAGGCTCCCTGACTTCAGACTATACATCAAAGCTACAGTAATCAAGACAGTATGGTACTGGCACAAAAAACACAAATATAGATCAATGGAACAGGACAAAGTTCAGAGATAAACCCACATACGTATGGTCACCTAATCTATGACAAAGGAGGCAAGAGTATACAGTGGAGAAAAGACAGCCTCTTCAATATGTGGTGCTGGGAAAAATTGGACAGCTTCATGTAAAAGATGAAATTAGAACACTCCCTAACACCATACATAAAAATAAACTCAAAATGGATTCAAGACCTAAATTTAAGGCCAGACACCGTAAAACTCTTAGAGGAAAACATAGGCAGAACACTCTTTGACATAAATCACTGCAAGATCCTTTTTGACCCATCTTCTAGGGTAATGAAAATAAAAACAAAAATAAACAAATGGGACCTAATGAAACTTCAAAGCTTTTGCACAGCAAAGGAAACCATAAACAAGACATAAAGAGAACTCTCAGAATGGGAGAAAATATTTGCAAATAAAGCAACTGACAAAGGATTAATTTCCAAAATATACAAACAGCTTGTGCAGATCAATATCAAAAAAACAAACAACCCAATCAGAAAGTAGGTGGAAGACCGAAACAGACATCTCTCTTAAGAAGACATTCAGATGAACAACGAACATGGAAAAATGCTCAACATCACTAATTATTAAAGAAAAGCTAATCAAAACTACAATGAGGTATCACCTCACACCAGTCAGAATGGACGTCATCAAAAAATCTATAAACAATATATGCTGGAGAGGGGTGGAAAAAAGGGACTTGCACTGTTGGGAATGTAAACTGATACAGCCACTGTGAAGAACAGTATGGAGGTTCCTTAAAAACTAAAAATAGAACTACCGTATGACTCAGCAATCCCACTATTGGGCATATACCCAGAGAAAACCATAATTCAAAAAGACACATGCATCCCAGTGTTCACTGCAGCACTATTTACAACAGCCAGGACATGGAAGCAACCTAAATGTCTATCAACAGAGGAATGGATAAAGAAGATGTGGTACATATATACAATGGAATATTACTCAGCCATAAAAAGGAATGAAATTGGGTCATTTGTAGAGACATGGAGGGACCTAGAGACTGTCATACAGAGTGAAGTAAGTCAGAAAAACAAATATTGTATATTAATGCATATATGTGGAATCTAGATAAATGGTATAGATGATTTTATCTGCAAAGCATAAATAGCAGCACAGACTTAGAGAACAACCATACAGATACCAAGGGGGAAAGAGGGGGTGGTACGAATTGGGAGATTGGGATTGATATATATACACTATTGATACTATGTTTAAAATAGATAACTAATGAGAACCTACTGTATAGCACAGGGAACTCTACACAATGTTCTGTGGTGACCTAAATGGGAAGGAAATCCAAAAAAGAGGGGATATATGTATACATATAGCTGATTCACTTTGCTGTACAGTAGAAACTAACACATGTTGTAAAGCAAATATACTACAATAAAAATTAATTAAAGAAATCTTAGTGGTCTCTAAATCCAAATTCTTTTTGTAAGAAAACTTACACAGTTCTGAATTCTAAAGTTTGAAGCACATTCAATGTACAGTTGACACATTCAGAAAAGAAACTCACAGATTTTACTATATTTTCATAATTTTTGTTTATTCAATCTGATAAATTGCAGTGTAGTAGAAATCATATAATCATCAAGATAATCTGTTTCTACTTTTTGCTTCCATAAAGATTGATTTTCAAGTTGAACTGTGAATAACTGAAAACTTAGTGATATTAATTATATTTCAGAGGTAATCAGTACGTGAGTAGCAAGGAGGCATGCCTCTGTCCAACTGTCAGTTTATGTAACTGCCCTGTGGCAAAACCAGTATTAATAGTTGAGAGTTCTTAATGCCCTAAGGCTCTCTCATTTGCTAAGATATGATAATCAGCTATGCCAGGCGATATGGCTGCATCTCTGACAACTTGTGAATACATCATTCAAATGATGATCATAACAGACAGAAGTGTAAGTTGCTTCTGTCTTCAGAGCCTTCTGTCAAAACTTAGAAGCGGGCTTGTTGTTGGGAATGTGAAAGTTAAATAGAAGTCTTACTGAAAATGCAACAGATTAGTAAGATCCCTTATTGGAGAAATAACCATTAGGCCAATATTCAATTCCACATAATTTTAACATAATATGAAAAGAATATTACAATCTCTAATCCTAAATATTCTAAATTCTAAACCATCTATAGGTGAGGTATATTTTTCTGAGCTCACTAAATTTCAAGAAAAAGTAAAATCTTTTGTCCTGCTATAACAAGATGGTGGTGTGAATAGATTGTCTATTTATTAATTATTTTACCTTATACTCTTTTATGTTGTAATTCGTATGTTTCTAGAAGATCATACCTATGTTTTGTAGAGAAAAATTCATTTATGTTTCAATACTATACACAGAAAGATATTTTGTTTTTACTGCTGCAGAAAAATCATTACCAATCCTAGAATACAAATATATAAATTTATACCAAATTAATAAGCTTAGGATTTAAACCCAAAATATAATTTTAGATGTGTTTTAAATAATTAGGCCAATTTACAGGCTGTGCTGTTAAATACACATGGGTACATTTACATTCAGAATTTAATCCCTTCTCTTCTAGCAAGGTTAAAATTTCACTCCATGTCACAGAAAAGACAAGCATGTTTCTGTAGGAAATACCATGTTGCACTCACATGTTTTGTAAAAATATACAATTTTAACATAATTCTTTGTTTACACTCTTAATCCATCTTTTAAAATTAATTCATGGGAAAATATTCATTTAAAAAATTTTTCCACCAATTAAAATATATTTTATATAAAGTATTTTAGATAATAAGGAAAAAATATAAGACTACCTGGTAACTTCAATTTTGAAGTGGCATTATAATTTTTAATTAATGGTATTCAATTACAAACATATAAAAAATTGCATGTACATGGCCAAGTTTCTGTAGTTATTATAAGCCTCAAAATACCAGCAGCTACCAGTTTTACTTCATTCACTCAGAGAATCTTAAATAAGAAGTTGAAACTTGCTCAATTTGCAGCCCCTCTACCTGCCAGCAACAGCTAGGCAATCATTCATAACTATCTTCAGTGAGTAGCAAGTTCACGGCCAAGTCAATAATTATAGAATCAAATGGAACATCAATTTCCAAGCAAGATTTAATTTGGCAGTATAGTGCTGTGAAAAATAAGACTCTCATATATTATTGCTACAGTTTCTGATTTACTGTCTTACTAACACTTCTGCCCAAGCTAGTGTAAATTATCATGTTTCCATTAATATGGTAATATAATCGTTTAAAAATTGAATTTTGATACTAACCCCCTCACTTAAAAAGAAATATTGTACATCGCTCAGTTGCTTACGGTAATTTTTAAACTATGATATTTTCAATCTTATCACCTTAACAAATAATACTGCAAGGTTCTGTTTTACTTTTGCAGATTCTTATTTATTTATATATATATATTTCTTTTTTGAAGTTGGATTTCTTTATGCTTTCTACTTTTAGATATTTATCTCAGTTCTAGATTAATTCAAGACAGTTTTTTTTTTTTTTGTGGACAGAAAAGCTTCACATATTAAAAATGATCGACTTCTCTCACTTTAGGATTCTGTAAAACAGATGAACTGATATTCATGAGGCTTACTTCCAAGAATTCTAATGCACTCTCTCGCTTATGCTATAATTGTTGGTAACTCTCCCTAAATGTAGACTTCTGAAGGAAATCCATTACTGTAGACACTTTGGACATATCCAAATTTTATTGGTGAAGACAGCTGTCTCCAATCTGAAGAGGCTTTTCATGTTAATGTAAGCTTCTGGTACTCATCTTTGCATCTCCCTGTGGTTATGCTAAACTCTTGGTCAAGGATTGTGAGAAATTTAACTAGACCACAAACGTAATGACTTATGGAGAATCTTTCATTGTAAAAAATAATACATATTATAGTATTGTGAAGTTCATTAACTCAATATTTGTAGATATATTCATTTTCAGAAAAAAATAGTATTATGGTTTTCTATGCCTTATAAATAGGTACTTGTTTCTTTGCGGGGGGGTGGGGCTGTAGCAAATATAATAGAAAGCCTAAAATAATGTAAAATAAAAGATGCTGAGTAATAATTATAAGTGTTTTTAAAAGAAATGATGAAAATGCAGGAAAAGGTAAATAACTGATTGGAGTAATCTATAATGGGTTTCAAAGTAGCTGCAGTGAATATTTTAACAACGGGGAAGATGGCAGATTTCTTACAATCGTCCCTTAACTTAGAGTATCACGGATAGGTTCATTACCATTCTGACTTTCCCTTGCTAATCCTGGCTTCTTGCTATCAAAAATGCCTCACAGTACCTTTTGTTTGCTGTGTGTGTGCTGGGGGCAGGGGGAAGAATTCTAATCACATCAAGGCATTTCCAGATTTCATTATTAATAGCATCTGTTCAATACACAAATATTTTTACTATTACAAAACCATATTGAAATTTGAAAGAGTTGGTTTGTAAATTAGCAATATGTAAAACAACTTATCATAGACTTTTTTTCTATTTTAAGTTGAATTAAGTTAGCTTGGCAATCTTATATTTTACATGGAATTTGATAATTTTACTCAAAATGCTTTTCTAATACAACTTTTTAAAGCTAAATGAAACCAAATTACTTTTTTAACATTATTAAATAATTTTTGATTATGTTAATGCACTTTGAGTAACACATTTCAATACATTTTAACAATTTATATTTTTAACATATTAATTTATTGAATATACTTAAACAATATTATCAGCATATGTCTTGAAGAATTTGTAGAAAATAGTAAATTAACCTAATGAACGTTTATAAGAAGAATTAGTGTAGCTAAGAAGGGCTTAATTTTAGAATTTTGTGTGGGTTGTAAGAGTGTTAAAATAAGAAATTGAAATGAAAGGAATATATTGATGTGGATGTGTCCACAAGATATTATATAAAAAACTTTTAATTTTAATGTCTACAAGCAAAATTTACATTTCACAAGTTGAATTACTGTCAATGTGTATGCCTATGTGAGACTAAACATTTTATGAGAATATTTCTTACATGTTAAAATATTAAAATCACTTATACAGTAATCATCCATTTTTTTTATATTCTTGTTTCCCTGATTTTTAACTAACTTTGTATCTGAATTATTTTTCTAAATTTATAAATTTCCAAAATGTGCCAGTTATTGCACATTTAAAAATAGTGCCTGACTTGGCAATGTTTCAATAATTCCACTCACAAAGCGATTACAAAATAATTATATTTACCTGATGATAAATGTTGTTCATCTCTAAAAAAATGAACAATTTGGTATGTACTAATAAAATGTTCCAAAGAAACAGTCGTTTAACATTTAATTATGAATCTTTTTCATTATCTTTGTAAAAATATTGCATTTATAAAGTAGCAACTGAATAGATTATATCAGTTGCTGAAATAATCCCGTTCAGTATCATTATTCTGTATGATACTGTAATTGTAGATACATGATGCTAAGCATATGTCAATACCCATAAAACTTTACAGCACACAGAGTGAACCTTAATGTATGTAAATTAAAAGAAATCATTTTGTAGGTCAGGGAATTAAAGGATGGGGTGCACAATGAGAGAAAACAATTTAACTGAATTATGCATATATGAAACCTCACTGAAGAGGACAGGAGAAAAAAATGCTGACCTATGCAACTTTGGAAATGAACAGAGTCTGTAAAAGTAAAGGCAAATTAAACTGTACATAAACACTGCAGTTGGGTTGACATACTTGCATACAGTGGAGGTCCTGGTTAACAATCCTGACAATGCTATACATGTATACCAGAATTGAACAAGTAAGTGAATGGATTGATAGATGGTGAGAGCTAGGTTTCTCATTTTTGGAGTGGGAGTTCATATGAGTTTAAGGAAGGACAAAACTAGTTTATGATGACTAATATAAAACTTATTAAGTGTTATCTTTGATATGGTATTGACAGGGATGATGCAGAAAGGAACCTACCAGGGTGTTATAAATGTTTAATTATCTTTATTAGGTGGTAGCTACAGAGGTGTTTACATATGTAAATATTTGTCTTGCTCTTTATATATAAATTAATTAATTTTGTTGTTATGCTTTAATCAAAGAAGATGATGCAAAAAACAAACAAACAAAAACCAAAAATAGTGTGGGAAGGACAAGATATAGTTGAGGAAATAATTGGTTAACTGGAAAAGAGCACTGAAAAATAAGTAAAATACAGCCTAAATTATGGAAATATAAAAGGGTGAAAAACACATAGTTCAAGAAGCCCTAAAATGCTAGGCAGCAAATATACATATACTAGGAAAACCTGCTGAAAATCAAAGACAAGTTGGAAATTTAAAAATTAATGCAGGGTAGTTGGATTGCCTCAAAAAGGTAACAACTGCATTGAAATCTGATATTTTACAAGGAACAATAGAAGCTAGCATCAATATAATGATATTTTTCTTAGTAAAGAAAATACTTGCTAGTTCCGATTCTCTACCAAAGAACTTTACAGCACACAGAGTGAACCTTAATGTATGTAAATTAAAACTCTTGAGGCTGTAGGACAGAATCTACTTCCTTACCTTTTCCAGCTTGTAGAGACCACTTGCATCCTTTGACTCGTGGCCCTTTCCTCCATCTTCAAAGTCAGCAGTGGCAGGCAGAGTCCTTCTCATGCTGCCATCTCTGTGGTTCTCTGTAAGTAGGAAAGATCCTTTGCTTTTTAAGGGCTTATGATAGATTGTGCTCACCTAGAATATCCATGACAATCTCCTATCTTTAGGTATTTAAGCTTAATTATTTCTGCACAATCCTTTTTGCCATGAAGTTAACATATGCAACAATTCTGAGGATTAGAGTGTGGATATCTTTTGGGGCCATTATTCTGTATAAATTGCTGATAGAATATGAGACCTGTCTAACAATATCAAAAGTCATTTGATTCAAAATATGAAAAATCACAACTGCTTATTTTAGGCTTAAGATAAGGCATTCAATTAATATTTTCAATGTAATATTAAGTAAGCATATATTTATTGGTCAAATATGAAAAGATTAACTATAAAAGGAAATATTTATAAAATTGTCTTCATTAAAATTGAGAATTTTGGTCACCAAAGAGCATTATTATGTAACTGAAAAGGCAAGCTACTCATACCCAGATTATATAAGGTGCATCTACAAGTCAATAATAAATGATCAGAAAATGCAATAGAGAAAAAAAGCAAAACACTTGAATTTTCACTTCACCAAGAATAAATACAAAATATCTGTTAGCATATATAATGGATCTCAATATTATTAGTAACAAGGAAATGCAAATTAAAACCGTAATGTTATACACCTAACTTAATACCAATTAAAAAAAAACTGATGATACTGACTTTTATAAAAATGCGGAATGACTGAGACATTGACACACTACTTTTACAAGTGTAAATTGGTACAACCACTTTGGAAAACTGTATAGCAGTTTATACTAATGCTAAATATATGCTTTCCTTATAAACCATTCATTCCCCTCCTAGCTATATATGTAATAAAACAAGCACCAATATCCACCAAAAACATGGAAAAGAAAGTTTGTAATTTATTTTTCGTGCTTGCTTCTAATAGCCTCAAAGGTGAAGCAACCAAATCTCCATTAACACTAAGATAAATTGTGATATGTTTATACAAGGGAACATTAAACTCAATAAAAAATAACAAACCACTACTACATGCAACAACATGGGTCAATCCACATAGAAACTGAAGAGCAAAAAGACCTACACAAAACAGTATATAGTATGTAACTGCACCAATATGAAGTTCAAAAACAAGGGTAAATCTCTGGTGATAAAAGCCAGATGGCAGTTACTGCCGTAGGTGTTTTATAGATGGTAACGTGAAATGAGAGAAACTTTTGTGGATAATGTCTGGGATGGTGGTTACATAAGGATATTTACATGTAAAATCTTATAAAACTATTACATCAAACGTCAGTACATTTTAATCCATGCATATAATATTTCAGTTAAAAATATAAAGAATCACCTGGAGTGGTGTTTGTTTGCTTTTTTAATGGCAATTTCTGGGGCCACCTTCCAGAGTCTGATTCAATTAGTCATGTATGAATACAAAGTCTGAGAGTTTTTGGAAAGTCTCCTGGTGATTCTAAAGCATAGTTTGGATAGATAGCCACTTTTATAAAAATAGCTGGAGCACTGAGATGTAATGAGACTGCTTAAGGACTAGATGAGCAGCAATTTGGCTAAGGGAGCAAAAATGATAGAATGAAAATGCTACAGGGGTAAAGGCACTTTGAAACCTGCCAACAACACTGGATAAAGAGATAATGGCCATAATGGCCAGTTGACACCATGCCACAACGCTGGAAAAGTTCCCAAAAGGCCCAAGCTCTCTGAAGTGACCACATGTTTTCCAGATACTTTTGGACCAGACTATCATTTCCAGGAATTGGAAGATCATAGCATGCATGTTTAGCTTCCCATTTGTTTCCCATGCTTTCTAGTTGTTTTGTGGGTGTTCCTACTAAAAATATAAATTGGAAAAATAACAAACGTCTTGAAGAACAAGTTCATGTACAATTAAGATCTTATAGTCCTGCAATTTTCTCCCCTCCCTCATGTGCTAGGCTTCTTTGCAGCCCTAAATTCCAATCTCTGTCTCCCAACAGTGGCTACCATTATTTCTCATAAGGAAATCAGACTCCAATGCAATCTAGTGGGTCATAAGGAAATCATATATTTAGCATTAGTATAAACTACTATACAGTTTTCCAACTTTACTTTTACAATACCCAAACTACTGTTTTCCATTCAATCTCTATTCCCCTGGATAAGAATTGGCAAATTCTCTAAAGAGAAGAGTGTTGTCCTCACATATCTCAGATACTCAACTTCTTGACTCAAAATAAATAAATAAATTGCCATCAGTCACTGTATATATTGTTTCCAGGTATTATAGAGTGGGAGAGGAGCAAAAGTGAACAAGCTTATATTCTTGATATACAAGAAAATACAATGTTGTAGTTTTACACTCTTCCCAGACAAGTAAAGGATACTAAAACAACATAAATTTCCTTCCTACTCATATGTTATAATGATCAATTTTATTAGATATAGAACATTACATAAGACATTGCTATTTTATGCAGTCAGTGGTAGGTATATTTACTGACATATTTTCTATTTTAAATGATTCTCTTTTAATTTCAAATCTCTCAACCATATGGGATAATTTCCTCTCTGCCTTTTGTATTTCCATAAGTACAGATGTGCTATTGATGAAGTATCTCACTTTATCTTTGTCTGAAAAGCCTTTTACATTTTATTCTCAGGAGGAAATATAACCCTGCTGATGCATTGGTTTTAGCTAAGTGAGACCCTTGTTGGAATTACCTTAGACTTCCACTTCTAAGTGGAAGTCTAAGATAATAAATTTGCAATGTTTTAAGCCACTAAGTTTTGGTAATTTGTTACAGCAATCAGAATGGATGTACATATGTATATATGTGTATATATGCACATTCTTACCTTTATTTTTACACGTATCATGTGCTATACTTACTCAAAGATCATGCCATAGCACCCGTGATTTCTCTAAACCTTTTAAGAATTCATAATTGATCTATCACAGAATCAATTTTAGTATTTTCCAAATATTTGATGAGCAATATTGGCAGAATAAATAGGATGATTCTTACTATTTTTGTTTATGTTTTATTGATAGAACACAGGAACTCTACATGATTTTAGACAGAATGCAACCTGAAATAAAAGCTAAAACATGAACAATGTAAAATGTTTTGAAAACTGTTCAGAGTAATTCAGGATGCTGTGGTAAAGGCAAGTGAGAACAGATGGCTGATGGTGGATCATCATCAAACTCAGTTACTTAGACTGAAATAAACTTCTAAAATAGAATAATTCATCAGGACAGAGAAATATTCATTAAAATCACTTTAATTCTCTCAATCTTATTTTCCACTCAGAAGCATAATATTGAGCCACAGTTGTGCCTATTGTGTGAACCTGCTCCCAAACTGGAGGATATCCTATCCAAGCAATTGGTCTTACTTCTCAGACAGACTTAAAGCTTAGTTAGACTATTTCAGCCTACTCTGCTATGCTGCTGTTAAAATACATGCATGACCCAAGAACTCAAATTGGTAAATTCATGTAACTACACTTCTTATAAAATGTTATGCAATCATATTCAAAAGATGTAGGTTTATAAAAATAATTTGAAACAGGAAATCTTTAAGATATTTAACTTAATGGGTATTTATATGCATGTATAATATTTAGCAAAACTAGATAGTCAACTAACACATTGATAGCAAATTTACATCATGGATCATGGAAACACACACACATTCACACACTGGCATGAACATATACACAAATTTATACACTAAGTTGAGAATACTAAAAATGAAATTCTGCTATCATCTCTCCTATCTCTACTTTCTTAGAACCTGTTGAAAACACCTAACATTTTCTGAGGGCCAAGAGTTATGTCGCGGCTTTGATTGACATGAACTCCAATTTTCCTTGCATAACACCATAAGTTCATGGTAGCATAATGTGTCTCTTATTCTTTTGTCCCACACTGTTTGAGTGAGATAGTCTTTCTTTGCTAGGGACAATTCCTATAAACTCATTAGTCTGTGCATCGTAAATGGTTAAATGTTCATTTCAATACAACTCTGCCTGTTGTCTTTATGGAAGTGTTTTTCCTTCATTTTATTTTACAAATGCTTGAAGACTACCTTACCAAGTGTTATTTTTCCTTTCTAGTCCGTTTAGTTAGAAGATTTTATAAAATCTCCACAGATCACTTTTTTTTCTTCACTCCTGGTTACAATCATTGGAAAATATATATTATAAATGGATTATAATAACTTGCAGAGATGTAAAAAAACCATTTTAGTCCTCTTTTGCGTTTTAAAACTTACACTGTCAAAGTTTTGGAATTATGTGTTCATACATAAAATATCTTGACAGGATTTTTAGACAAGAAATTATAATCCATAATTTAAAAATAAAATTTTATTAAATATTTAAAACACATGTTAATAAATTGAGAGCTTTATGAACTATTATAAATGAAAACTTTGATTAAAATATAAGCCAGATTAATAAATTGAGCATTAATAGCAATGTTAAAACCCCACTGCACCCACCTATAGTACCTATCCAAATAAATGCAATATTTCTAGAGTCAACTCATGTAAATGATCAGTGATCATGAGTGCAAATATTCCTATGTTATTTCCACATTAATTTTGTTTTATTATTTTTTTATCTTGTCTTATCAGCACTGTAATATTTTTGCAGTGAACACTAATTAATGGATATCTGTAGAGTGATTAGAATGTCGCCCTGAAGGAAAAAAATCAGAAAAATGTGCAAAAGGCTCTATTGGGGTGATATTACTATGGCTATAGATGCATGATTGATAAAATGGAAAATTTATGAAAATAAATCAAAATTCAAGCTTGAAAAAACATACTTCAACAAAATCAAGTGTAGTAATTTGAAGAAGAAGAAAAAAAAACTTCTGAAGTTTTATTCTAATTTTAGAGTTACAGAAAGCATCACATAAGCCCATCTGACCCTCAAATATAATTCCTGGAAGCATGGACACCTCAGGGTCCATGCTCCAGTACCAAATTTCTGACAATAAGTAGCCATATTATGATCTCAAATTTTCATCCACTGTATATTTAAACCACTTACGAACACATAATTCCTCCTTTATATAAATGTATTTATTTGCCCCCCAAATTTTTGAAATTATGTATGCTAATTAAAAAACAAATCAAAACTACATTACCAATATTCTTTTTGTGTGTGTGTGTGTGTGTGGTACGCGGGCCTCTCACTGTTGTGGCCTCTCCCGTTGCGGAGCACAGGCTCTGGACGCACAGGCTCAGCGGCCATGGCTCATGGGCCCAGCCGCTCCGCAGCATGTGCAATCCTCCCGGACTGGGGCACGAACCCATGTCCCCTGCATCAGCAGGCGGACTCTCAACCACTGCGCCACCAGGGAAGCCCCATTACCAATATTCTTAATTACAATGTTTCAAATGAGAAGGGATATTTCTTATATAAATTATTTGTAACATTTAATAAAATATGACATATTAATACTAGCTTGGGCAAAAATTACAACAGAATGGAATTCCTGTATATAACAGATTATTAATGAAGAGTTATTCAATTATATTTACATATTTACTTTACTAGTTTGTAAAGAAACCTTAAGTTATTTAGACAGTTTTTGTCATTATTTTTATTTTATTTTATTTTAAATTATTTATTTATTGTTATTTTTATTGTGTTATTTCATGTTATTTAGGCAGTCATTTTGTTATTTGTCAGGTGTATGGGAGGATAATATTACAAATCACTGGAGGGAGGAATTATAATATTGTTTCTTACACTTCATATTACATGGTATAATATTACTTAAAGGCAGATTAAGATTTGCTAAAAATATAATTTGAAAAATAAACCAATATAAGATATTGAATGAAAATTCTCAATGAATAAAATCATAGTTGGAAAACTGGGAGAAAGAAAGCACCAAAACTATATTAAGTTTAAAGCAAAATGTTATATTTTAATATAGTCTTGTGAATGATTATATTTAATATAAACAATCTAAGCTTACCAATTAAGTGATTGCAGAGACTGTAGACTCAATTACATGCTATCTGGTAGAAACACAGCTTAAATAAAAACATACTGATACATAAAATTTAAAAAGATGAAAAAGGTAGACTATACTAAAACTGTTCAAAAGAAAACTGGAGTAGTTTTATTAGTATGGGTAATAATAGAATTAAAAACAAGGAACTATTATTAGGGATAAAAGAGACATTACATAATGACAAAGTAGTCATTTCACCAAAAATACAAAATAAAGCTAAATATTTATTCATTTAGATAAAAACCTGCAAAAATGGAGCAAAAGTGGAAATGACTAAGGCACAATGTAGATAAATCCAAAATTATAGTTGGATATTTCAACACTAATATCACTATAACCAATGCAATGAGTAGGCAAACAATCAGTAAGGGTAAAGAAAATATGAAAAACATTATCAACTAACTTTACTTAATGACATTTATGGAATGCTACAACCAATGACAGCAGAATCCATAAATACTTTTTAAGCGCCCACAAGACTATTCACAAACATAGAACATACACTGGTCTATTGAACAAATATCAAAAGTTTAAAATAACTGGTACTATAGAAAGCATGTTTTTTGACCGTAATAGAACTGAAAACCAATCAGAAAAAAATATTATTAAGATAACAAAATATTTTGAAAATAATGAAACACTTGTATGGATCTAAAAGTCCAAAAGTTGTGGATGTCACTAAATCCATTTTTTAGAGAAAAATATACATACACACACACACACACACACACACGTACAAAGGGGAAAAAATACTATAAAATTAATGATTTAAGCTTTTAATTTAACATACTAGAAAACAAAACCAGAAAATGCAAAACAAGAAGGACAAAGGAAATAATACAAATGAGACTAAGAATAAATAAAATCGAAAATAGAAAAACAGTAGAGAAAATAAAAAGCCAAAATTATATTTAGTTGTAAAGATCAATAAAATTGATAAACTTCTAGAGGTTGACCCAAGAGACAGAAAGAGAAGAACAGAGTCATGAAGTGGGTGTGGGGGCTGGGGGGAGAAGGAGTGAGAGGGAGGGAGGAGGGGGAGGGGGAGGAAGAGTAAACAAATCACCAGTATCAAGAATGAAAGAAGGGATATCACTACAGACCCCACTGATACTTAGAATGAAACTAAGTAAATACCTCAAACAACACTGCATACATATAATTTATTTGTCTTTATTCATTATCTCGGAGTCAGAATGCTGATTATTTATTTTATACAGTTATCCCCTTGACACACAGACATACAGAGATTTTGTTTATGTTCCTTTCTTGGGGAGTGTCTCTTCATAATTCTGCTAAATGAGCAGTGCTGCATATAATCTGAGACTAACTTGGAATAAGTCCTGACATAATTTCGTAGGGTATACTAAGTAGCAACCATGTTAGGATGGAATTAAAGATGGAGCTTTGAGAATATGAGTAACCATCAAGAGTCTAAAGATCTGCTCACAGAGGTGCAATTTAGACCAGGAGGTAAGGAAGACAGGGAGAGGCCATTTGAGACAAGAGCCCATAATTATAAGACAGACGCTTGCTTGATTTGAATATTTATATGAGACATGAATAAAGAACAGAAACCTCATGTGGGTGATGATATAAGTAATTTAAGTAAGTGGTTTGGCTATATTCATAATTTTGAAGGATTACGAGGGAGAGTTAAATGGTTTTTGAGATATGCAAATACGGTAGGCAGAATAATGGCTCCAATCACAGGAATTATGAATATGTAAAGGTACATGGCGAAAGGGAATTGGGGTTGTAGATGTAATTAAGATTGCTAATCAGCTGACTTTAAAATAGAGAAATTAGGATGATCCAGGTGGGCTGATTGTAATTACAAGTATCCTTAAAGTAGAAGAGGAAGAGTCAAAATTGGAGAAGTGATGGTGGAAGCAAGATTAGAGTGACATAATGTGAGAAAACTTGATCCGTGTTTCTGGCCTTGAAAAGGGGGGAGGAGCCATGAGCCTAGAAATGTGGGTGGTCTCTAGTAGCTAGAAAAGAAAATGGATTGCTTCCTAAAGCTTTCTAAAGGGAACATAACTCAGCTGATTCCTTGATATTAGACCAGTAAAACCAATTTTGGACTTCAGATCTATAGAACCATAACAGAGGAGTCTGGCACTGGTTAAAAATCTGTGTGTGATTTTTCCAGGACTGACTGTAAGCAATTACAAAGGTTTTACTAGGCAGGCCTCTCAGGGAAAGCTGCCCTCACAGCAGACTTTGTGCACAGCCAGTGTTTTGCAGTGAAGGACTCAGGCCCTTTTGGTTGGTTATTCTCTTTCTTGTATTTGCATTCCTAGTTCAATTGCCTTCATTCCTAGGTCTCTTTATTTGAGACCTTGAGCAAAGATCCTCTTCAGTACCTCTACCAAAGCCTTCTGAAGTTGGGGAGGTGGGAGAAATCTTGAAGATGTTTTATCCCACCTGAACTTGGTACCGAGTACTTTTCTACTTCTAGCCTCTCCTGACCCCAGAGTCCATAAAACTGCTGAACCTTTTTGTTCAGAGCTCCTTCAACAGTGAGATGACCCCCATATCTGCACTGATTGTTCAATGAAGGCTAAAAGGCTGTAGGATGACATATTCAAAGTGCTCAAAGAAGGAAACCTATCAATTATTTTTCAAAAATGAAGGTCAAGACGTTTCCAAACATACTAATACTGAGAGAATTCATTTCTTGCACATGGCCTTACAGGAAATACTAAAAGATGTTCTTTGGGCTGAAAACAGGTGACTCAGACAGTAATTTGAATGCAAACACACACCCCTTAAATGTAATCACGTAAATATAAAAGACAGTATAATTTATATTTCTTCTCCTTTCTTCTTTAAACTGATTTATTAAAAAATTAAATTTAAAAATAAGTATATAATTTTACTGTAGGATGTGTAACACACAGAAAAGAAATATATTTAGCAATAATAGCAGAAAGGCAGTGGTTGGAAGCAAAGCTGCACTGGAGCAAGGTAAGGAAATGACACTAGGCAGTAACTCAAATTCACAGCAACAAATGAAGAGAACCAGAAATGGTAACTAAGAAGGTTAATATAACATATTCTGTCTATATACACGTGATCTTCTTTCTTTGATCATATTTAAAAGACATAAAATTATATAAAGTAATATTTCCAAAATGTATTTCTTGTTTATAACATATAAAAATGTACCACATATAGCATTAATAGCACAAAAGGTGGGCAGGGGTAATAAAGCTATATTGGAGAAATGCTTTTTTGTTCACCAGAAATAAGCTCTTTTAAATCTAAAGTAGATTCAGATAAGTTAAAATGCATATGTTAAGCCCCAGAACAACCATTAGGAAAATAAATAAAATTAATATAGTTAAAAAAATCTTTAAAGGATTTAAAAATGATATATTAGAAAATACTAATTTAAAGCAAAAAGAGAAGAGTAAAGTTAAAGGAAAAAGAAGACATGATACATAGAGAGACAAAATGTAAAAGGGCAAATGTAACCACAACCATATAAACTATATCCTTAAATGTGTATTGATTAGTATATCCATTTACAAGGCAGAGATTGTCCTTCTATATAAAAAACCAAGATCCTCCTGTATGCTGTCAACAGCAGACACACTTTAGATTCAACATATGAAAAGTTTGAAATTTAAAAACAAAAGGAAAAGTATATCATGCAAACAGCAACCTTAAAAAAGATGGAATGGCTATATTGCTATCAAAGTAAATTCAAAACAAAAAAGTTATTAGAGATATAGGGGATCATTAAAAATGGTAACAGAGACAATCCATCAAAAAGATATACTAATTACAAAAATATATACACATAAAAACAAAGTCCCTAAATATATGAAGTAAAAATTAAGGGAAATACATAATACAGCAGAACTAAGGGAGATAGACAACACAACAATAATAGTTTCAATTTCTAATTTTCAATAGTTGATTGGACAACTAGGTAGAAGATCAATAAAGAAGTAAAATACCTTAACAACACTGTAAACTATAGCTATAAACTAGACCAGACATCAATAAAACATTCCACCCCAAAACAGCAGAAGATAGATTGCTTTCAAGTACACATGGAACACAATCCATAATAGCCCAAATCCTAGGCTATAAAACAAGTTTCCATTAATTTGAAAAGCATGGAACAATGCAATGCATATTCTCACACCACAATGGAATAAAATTAGAAATGAATAACAGAAAAAAATTAAAAATCAAAACTATGTGATAATAATATAGCAATACATTTCTAAACAACCAATAGGTCAATGAAGAAATCACAAGAGAAAATCTGAAAATACCAAGATGAAAAACAAACACACAGTACCAAAACTTCTGGAACACAACTAAATCAGAGCTTAGAGGAAATTTACAGCTGTAAGTGCATATGTTAAAAAGAAGGCCTTGAATCAAATACTGTACATTATAGGTGTCCTGCAAATTGAGCTATTAGAATGATTTACAAAATGTGAAACATTTGAATTAGATATGAAAAGTCAGGACGCTATTACAACTCCATTAATATCAACAGTATATGAAGTTACCTATTTGAGATGTTATAATTTTAAATAATTAAGGCAAACTCTTCACCCTTTTTCTTCCAATACAGTTTACTGAATCTATTATTAGAAATTATTAAATTTCAACGTATAATTCAGTTCTTATAAATTCCTCCTCAAAAACACTTATCTGAAACATCAAAGTGAAACAAAAGCTATTTCCCCCCTGTAATTTTAAGTATGTGGAATAAGTTGCATTTTCAAAATATACATTTCAGAAAACTCACAATTTCTTTTCTAAATAAGCCGAGAACAGAAGCAAATCTGAAGGAGTCAGATTTGTTGGTTCACAACCTGGGGAGCTGGGGTGAAATTCGAAACTGGCCCCCTTATGTGGAGGGCAAGGAGAGACGGAAGAAAGGGGCAGGCCACCTCAGATTGGTAGGTGGCAGTTTTAAGTTTTAATAATTAAGGGAACGTACATATGACGCTTGTCTTTGGCGGCCACCAGACGAGTAGACTTCCGTTCCCGCCAACCAGAAGCTCAGGCCTTTATAAAGAGGCCGTAATGGGGTTGCGTCACCTGCCTGTCCGCAGACGCCTCAACAGCGCGTTGCTCGCTCTCTCTCTCCAGGCTGAGCCCTTGGCACCAATGCGGCTGCGCTGCGCTGCGGGATCAGTGGGTGGAGCGTAGGTGCCAAGGACCAGGATGTGAGGAAGGCGCTTCGGCTAGCCCGATGGTGGAGTTGTGGAATTGCCTGGGCCCGCTTCTCCGTGCACCCAGCCCTTATGTCCTCTCCATGACCTCCTCCAGCTGCATTTTAGGTAAGTGAATACTATTCCTCTACGTCCATCATTCTAGCAGTGTTTATAAGTAATAATTCTGTTTTGAAGTTCTGTGGAAAAGGAACTAAACAAAGAGGCAGTTTCCACATGGAAGAAATAGAATGTCTTTGCTGGGTTTTTGTAGGAATTTTTTAATAAGCCACTTAATGATAAAAACATATTTTCAGGGCTTCCCTTGTGGCGCAGTGGTTGAGAGTCCGCCTGCCGATGCAGGGGACGCGGGTTCGTGCCCTGGTCCAGGAAGATCCCACATGCCGCGGAGCGGCTGGGCCCGTGAGCCGTGGCCGCTGAGCCTGCGCGTCCGGAGCCTGTGCTACGCAACGGGAGAGGCGGCCACAGTGAGAGGCCCGCGTACCGCAAAAAACAAACAAACAAACAAAAAAACCCCCATATTTTCAAACTTGAAAATTGTACTATGCTTCAAGAACATGTGCCTGCTTAAATGACATTTTAGCAGCAAAAGCACTTTGAAAATACATATTCAGATTTAATAATCATGGATGTGGGTTTCTTTTAAAACTAAAGGTCATTTTTAAAAAAAAATTTTTTTTTTTTTAAATTTATTTTTGGCTGCGTTGGGTCCTTGTTGCTGCACGCGGGCTTTCTCTAGTTGTGGTGAGAGGGGGCTACTCTTCGTTGTGGTGCACGGGCTTCTCATTGCGGTGGCTTCTCTTGTTGCAGAGCATGGACTCTAGGCACGCAGGCCCACTAGTTGTGGCACACAAGGTTTAGTTGCTCCGCGGCATGTGGGTTCTTCCCTGACCAGGCTCGAACCTGTGTCCCCTATATTGGCAGGCGGATTCTTAACCACTGTACTACAAGGGAAGTCCCAAAGGTCATTCTTTTTGGTATGATATAGAGACCAAAGTGTGTTTTGCTTTATCTTTCCTTAAAGTTATTTGATCGTTCCAGCTACATTTTTTTTTTTGAAATGACTAGGCATCTCCTGTGATTTTTCTTTTTATGTCTTTGTCAAAAAATAATTGACGTGTATGTATGGATCTATTCCTGAACAACCTGTTGATTCTGTTTTTGCTCACATCAAAATCACACCCTCTTAGTTAATGTAGTGTGATAGTGACTTTTAAAATCTGGTAGAATAAATCCCCCAACTTGGATTCTTTTTCAAGATTGTCTAGGCTATCCTAAAGCAATTTTATTTGTATATAAATTTTAAAATCATTTTGTAAACTTTCAGAAATATAATGCTGTTGAAGCTGTTTGGGATTGTGTTGAATCAGTATAAGAATTTTGGGAGAATTGACATCCTAAAGAATTAGTTGCAGATCAAGAAATATATAAAACTGTGTTTGTCTTTTAAATTTCTGTCAGCAACATGATCTGAACATACTTGACTCTTCTTTGAAAATCTATATATTTACACTATTTTAAATGAAATTTTCAATTTTATGTTGCAGTATATTGAAATATAATTGATTTTTATGTATTGATTTCATATCTAGCAATTTAATTCACTTATGATTACTAATAGTTCATTTTATAGGTACTTTTGGTTTTTACCTATAATCATGTCAATTGCACAAAATCTTTGTGTCTTTTAAATCTTTATTTTGTATTATTACACTAGTTAGGAATTCCCTCATAATAATGAACCAAAAAATGAACAAAATACATCTTTTTCCTTTGTTTCTAAGGAGAACAAGTTTGATAGTTAACCATTAATTATAAGATGCCAATAGGTTATTTGTAATTAGTTTTTATACCTTTGGAAAGATTTGCTTCTGATTCTAAATTTCTGGGCACTTTATCATAGGGTGTATTGAAATATATCACATTATTTTTTCTTTATTTTGATGTCTATTTGGATCTTTTCTTTTATTCTGTTAATATGGTTTTTAGCAAATGATAAAACAATTTGCATTCTTAAAATACACTACACTTGCCATGGTCCTTACTGATCATGTTTTGTTCTATTGCTGTCTAAAAGAAGTGTGTTAAAATATCTGATTATGTTTGTGCTTTATCTGTTTCTCTTACTCTCATGTTCCCTTTTAAAAATAAGTTTGGAATTCATATTATTAGTATGTTTCCTGTTGATAGGCCTTTTCTCATCTTTATGAAATGTCTCTTTGTGTCTCTAATAGTTCTTGCATTTAAATCTCCTTTGTATGATATTAGTATAGACATTTACATTTTCTTTTTGTTTAGGGTTTTTAGATTTTTACTTTCAAACTAGTCACATCTTTATTTTTAAAGTATGTATGCTTTGAATCTGAATGTATTGTGTTTTTTATCTAGTATAACAAACTTTAGCTTTTAATTAAAGGATTAAGTCCTTTCTTAATGAGTATAAATTACTAAAGTAATTGGGTTAAATCTACCATTTCCTATTTTTCTTCTTTTCTGTCCCATCTGTTCTTTGCCATTGTATTCCTCATTTCTTAACTTCTTTAGTATTGTATACTTTTTCCCTTTAATTTTTACTGTCCACACCTTATATAAATATTTTATTGGTTATTCTAGAGACTGCATCTTTCACTTATTATAACTGAACTTAATAGTTTAACTCCACTTTTCCCATTCCCTCTTTTCTATTATTTTGTCATTAAATTTTACTTATATGTACTTTAAAAAATCCTACAAGATGTTGTTATAATTGCTGCTATAAACTGTCACTATATTTTTATATTTAATTATATGTTTGCTTATTTTAGTACATTTCATTATTTCCTACAATCCTGTGCTTCCATCTGGAATTAATGAATTTATCCTGAAGAACTTCCTATACCTTCTTTTGTAATTGAAACCTGTTGGCAAAAAAAAAAAAAAATTCTGCTTTTTCTTTTTGTTTATTAATGTCTTCATTCACTTTCACTTTTGAGACCTATTTTGGTAGGTAAAGAATTCTAGGTTGGTAAATGCACAGGTGTTGCTACTGTTATTGATATTGTCATTTTTAATATTTTAAAGACATCATTCCATTGTCTACCGCCTTCAGATTTTCTGTAAGGAAACCATTAGTCTTTCTGTTGCTGCTTTGAAATTATTGCGTCTGTTAATTTGGCGAGTTTTAAGGTTTTCTTCTTGTATTGGCTTTTCAGCATTCTATGATGTGCCTAAATGAGATTTAGTTTGTATTTATCCTACTTGATTTTTACCAAGCTTCTTGAATTTATTGGTCATGATATTCATAATTTTTGGAGCATTCTCAGTCATTAACTCTTCAAATACTGTTTCTGTGCCATTTTCTTTATCATCTTCTCCTGAAATGCCAATATACATATTTTAGACCATTTAATTGTACATATTATATGCATATTGACATGATATTACCATAATTGAAAACAAAACCTTTATAAACAGGCACCTACTGGGGGACTGGCTGAAATGGAGAATATTTTTAGAGAAAATGTGTATAAAACATTCCAGAAGTCACAGTAAGATTGCATTTATGAAACTGAGCAGCAGATGAATGTCTAGGAGAAACATTGGTCAAGGGAGAACAGGAAATATAAAAACAGGGAAGCAAAGAAAATTTTATACTCATGAAAGTATTTAAAAGTCTAGGTACCCAGACATATGAGAAAATAAAAATAATAACTTTTATTAGGTAATTTTAAATTATAAATGTTAAAAAATAATCAGGAAATCAGAGTAAATGTTTATGACGAGAATACAGACAAAGCATCCAATCTAAGCAGACAGTGGATGACCACATTCCAGATACCATCAGTGTGGTCTTAAACATCTCTCACTGGGGTAGAGCAAGTTCATGGCATCACGCAAATGTGGGAGCAGGACAGTGGACATGTATATCATAAAAGGGATGGGAAGAAAATAACTGTAGATTATGATAACTCAAGTTTCCTTTTAAGAGTTTCTTTAGCACAATGCTAAGGAAGGTGAGAAGAAAAAGTATAGGTAATTAGAAAAATTGAAGTTGAGGATATTTACCCTTTCACAGTGGTATATTGCACACTTTTAAAATATGAAGACTCCTTCACATCTAGATCTTTAGAGGAAAAATTTCTTAGTACCTAGAAATGGTTTATTTTTCCTTTTCATATATATTCAATTAAATGGTCTATGCTGCACACTTTAAAAAAACAGCTTTAAGGGGCTTCCCTGGTGGCGCAGTGGTTGGGAGTCCACCTGCCGATGCCGGGGACACGGGTTCATGCCCCAGTCTGGGAAGATCCCACATGCTGCGGAGCGGCTGGGCCCGTGAGCCATGGCCGCTGAGCCTGCGCGTCCAGAGCCTGTGCCCCACAACGGGAGAGGCCACAACAGTGAGAGGCCCATGTACCGCAAAAAAAACCAAAAAAACAAAAAAAAACAGCTTTAAGGAGTACATGAAAATGTATTTTGTGGTTCTTAAACCTTTGTAAAAAAGTTGATATTTTAAGTCAATTCATGAATTATCTCAAGGTGAGTTTCTAATTGTGTCATTATTTAAATGCAGTTTTTCATGTAAGTGTTATTCTCTTACTGACATCAAAGGCATTAACCAAAATCTTAGTCATTTTGAGAAATTACTTTGACATAAATTTTATCTAGTTCATATAGTGTTATATGAGGCATATGGGAGGTTATAAACAGAGGAGAGTTCCTTACTGTGACTTATCTATCCGTAATTGTTGCTTGTCAACACTAGCATCTGTAGCATGTACTGATTGAAAATATTTTTTTCCAAAGAAAAGTAACAAATCCCACAAGATCAGCAATGTCTATCGCGAATAGTACTATTTTAACATTTAAATTTACCCCCAATACAAATATCTTCTATAACTGCAGTTCACCACAGCATTTTATGAATATCTTGCTATTGAAACCACACACCATTTCCCTAATCAAATTTTAACTGAATATTGCCTATAAAATGATATATTCTTTCACTAGGTTGGCATTCAAATTCATCACATCCTGTACTGTCTTCTCATACAACTTATTCTAGTGCCAAACAGATCTTCACTGGGACTAAAATTCAATGTACAATTTAATGTCTGTGCTAACTTGTGCATGAGCTTTAAGTTCTCTGACTCTATTTGATCAAATTTAAAGTAAGGATAATATTGGTGTCTATCAGGTTTAGGAGCTTTGTAAAAATATCCATCTTTGTGTATTAAATGAACTTTTTCATTGCTCATAGAAATCTGTATTTTTTGGCTAAAATACCTTTTCTTGTACTAGTTTGTGTATCTGTAATAACTTTTACTTTTAGTACTTCTACTCATTTTTCTAGATCAAATACCACCAACAACCAAAAAGCTCCCATGTTTTGTATTCTCAGGAGAAAGGACTCTTTTACTCTTTTATTACTCCATGATAATATCATAAATCAATATAGAGCTGCCCATTAGCTAGGGTCAGTCCCAGGTTATGCCTGTTGTACCAGTGTAGTTGTAAATTGCATCTCCTTTTACTCACAGAAGAGTACAAGTAAGATGAGTAATAATACAGTGTCCCATTTTGTATGACTCCAGCACTACCTGCTATGTTCTGCTTTGGTTAAGAGTTATAGTATGCTTATTTTGACTTTAAATAAATTGACAGTTGAGGCTAAGTCTTCCCATTGGTATCTTTTTTTTTCCCTTAAGTCTCTGCATACTGCCTTGGACATAGATGTGACAAATAGATATTTACTGAAGTGTGTTTTGATTTTGATATCATAATTGGCATTATTTGGCATCATTCAAAATATTTGAAATATTTTTGTGAATGCTTTCTTACATATGAGGTTGGAATCTCCATATCACAAAGCTCTCTTCCTGCACTTAAATTGTTTAAACAGTTTGTATGAATGAGTGCCATAATAATAAAAAGCTCAAGAATTAAAAGAGATAATAATATACAATTTAAGATAAATTATTTACAAATATTTATCATCTTTACATGTTTTAGGAGCTGTACTAGGTTCAGCAGATACAGAAGTAAATTAAAAGAAAAAAATAAGCCTCTGCTTCCTTGATCTTAAAGTGAGGTAGATTGGTAATTGAGAAATTAAATAGAAAAATTGTAAATTGAAATAAATATAAATAATAGTAACTGTAAGTGATTTAGTTAAATTTACATAATTGCTATACTGGAATAGAATGTCAAATAGTTAAACTTGAGAAGGTTTCCCTGAATTAAGGATTATTTGCTAAGATCTGAAGGAACAAGTTTCTATTTCTGTTAACATGTTGACTTATATATGTTGGAAAATTCTCCCAATGGGGGAAAAAACCAGAAGCTTCTTAGAATATAAATGGAAATATATATTTGCAAATATGCTGATTTTTGTTAAGATAATAAGGAGTAATCAGAAGCAAAAAATGAATACAGTAGTAAAGAGGTTTAGCATGTTAGAATCAAATAACTGCTTTAACAAACCCCAAATCTCAGAGACTTAAGATATTAGAAGTTCCTTTTTCTTCTGTAAAACAGTTCAATGTAAGTGTTTGGTGATGAATTCCATGTAGTAATTCTAAAAGTCATGCTCCTTACATATGGACACTCACTAAGGACTAGGAGTTCATTGCTTACATTTTCGGTTTATAATCAGTTACCTTTTGCAACTCTGCTGACACAAAAATTCTGCCCTCTGTTCTATTTTATTTTGGCTTGTCAAAAGACCAGATCCTCCTGATCTCAACAGTTTTGTATATAATATGTTGCTAAGTGCAGCTATTTGCCACCAATATCCTTCAGACATACCATTTTCAAGTTCTTCTAGAGCTTTAAATTAGTAGGCACTTAGTCTACATTGCAACTTCTAAGTTATCTCAGACAGCATTGTTTAGCATGGGTATACTGCAGGTTATGCTGTAGAATCAAACCACTTCATATCACAGTAGAATGAGACAAAAATGTTTATATTTCACTGATAGTACATGTCAAATTACTGTGTGGCTTGTGAGTTCTGCTTTGTAACATCTTTGCTCAGGAATCAAAGCTGATAGTATAACTACTACCAGGAAGATTGCCAGTCATTGTGGTTGAAAAATAAAAGAGAGCTTTGAAGGATCTAACACCATCTAATTAACACTCTAGTCCTGAAGCGTTATGTCACTTTCACTTGTAGCTTATTGGACGAGATTAGTTAAGGACTTCATCCAACCACAAAGAGACCAGAAGGTGTAACATACATGTGTAGAAGAGGAATGAGACAAATATTGGGGATCAACAGTAATGACTACTACAATAGATCCGTATTTGTTTGTTCTAACTTTATGGCATATGTGTTCTATGAAGCCTCTACCAATGTGTTCTGTGAATGTTAGCACTTGTCACCTGACATTAAGGCATTCCCACATTGATTATTACAACACTGAAAATAGCCAATTTATGGATTAGATAAGTAATGCTAGTATCATAAGAGTTAAACCTAAAATATCAGTGACTTAACACAAGAAAGTTTACTTCTTATTTATGAAAAGTTAAATTGGTGATACTGGAGGCTCTGCTTTAGGTGATGATTCAGGGATTCACTCTCCTAGAGTCTTGTGGATCTGCCATTGTGAACACATGGACACTGACCCAGGAGACAGAAAAAAATAATTAAATGACTGTGTGAGAGATTTTTAAGGTCTAGATCTGGAAGTTTCTTGTGTCACTTCTGCATGTGTTCCATTGTCCAGCACTTAGTCATACCACCACACCTAAATAAATATACATGAGCCAAGATAATGTGGATCCTGTTTGATCAATAATATACCAGTAACATTTTAATGCTATATAAGGAAAACTAAAATATTTGGTGCAGTATTATCTCATTCAATCCTAGCAGCTTGCACCTTCAGGATATCAGCTAGACTCTAGTAAATTTAGACATCTCGTTTGAAGTCTGTGCTGGAAAATAATTCAGAAAATAATATCTGCCCATATTAGGGAATCTAATAGGGCGTGCTTTTATAAAAGTAGAATCATAAAGAGAGACATCTTCATTGTAAAACTGAGGAAAAAATAAACCCATTTTGAAAAAGTTGCCTTAAAAGAATCTTTCCTGTCCTGACTCTTTTATTGAGTAGAAGGGGGAAAAAAACATCTGTATTTAATTTGTAGGCAAGACAACTCATAAAATAGCATGGATGAAATTATATTTTCTTTTGTGAACTATTTAAAAATAAAATTCATGGGGCATTTAAAAATTTATTTTATTGAAGTATAGTTGATTTACAATGTGTTAATTTCTACTGTACAGCAGAGTGATTCAGTTATACACATATATATATATACATTTTTTTCATATTCTTTTCCATTATACTTTATCACAGGATGTTGAATATAGTTCCCTGTGCCATACAGTAGGACGTTGTTGTCTATCCATTTTATATATAATAGTTTTCATCTGCTAATCACAAACTCCCAGTCCATCTGTCCCCAGTCCCCTCTTTCTTCTGGCAATCACGTCTGTTCTCTATGTCTGTGAGTCTGTTGCTGTTTCATAGATAAGTTCATTTGTGTCATATTTTAGATTCCACATATAAGTGATATCATATGGTATTTATCTTTCTCTTTCTGACTTACTTCACTTAGTATGTTAATCTCTAGGTCCATCCATTTTGCTGCAAATGGCATTATTTCATTCTTTTTTTATGGCTGAGCAGTATTCCATTGTATATATGTACCACATATTCTTTATCCATTCATCTGTAGATGGACATTTAGGTTGTTTCCATGTCTTGACTATTGTAAATAGTGCTGCAATGAATATTGCAGTTGCATGGTATCTTCTAGAACTATAGTTTTCTCCAGATATATGCCCAAGAGTGGGATTGCAGGATCACATGGCAACTCTGTTTTTAGTTTTTGGAAGAACCTCCATACTGTTCTCCATAGTGGCTGCACCAATTTACATACATCCCCACCAACAGTGTAGGAGGGTTCCATGGGGGCATTTTTATATAAAGTTGTTTAAGTTGTTATTACACTTAGCCAACTGGAAGAAGAGATTTCAAATTCTCTTTGAAAAATCACATATTCAAAACAGAACTCGAATAATATAGATTAATTTCCCAGGCATTTGAACTCATGTCAAAAACACATTATGCATTCAGAAGATAACCATGAGTGAGAGATAGCAGGAAAAAAACAAACCAAAACAAATTCTTTGCTTTTGGAATTTTACATAGAATATAATAGAGGTGAAATTTATACATTTCAAATCAAAATGAAAAGCTAAAAAGATAAACTAAAAATAAGCATTATAAAAAAGTCCAAGAGAATTTTAAAAATAAATAATTCTAGAAATAATAAATGTAATACATGCTATTAAACCATAACAGACTGTTTAAGAGCCACACTAGAGAAACTTGAAAAGAAAAAAATTATTAACTTGAAAAAAGATGTAAAGACATTAAGATATAGTCCAGATATATAATTAGAAAAGTATGATGAAATTAAGATACATGAAAGGTAATGTGAGAGTGCTCATAATATTATTCTAGTAGGAGATAATAGAATGGAAAACATGATTTTTAAAAAAGATATTAGTTAAGCATTTTCATAATTGCCAAGAAATGTACAATATAAAATACAAAATTCATAATGAAACTCAAAAAAAAAAAAGAAACCTAGGAAAACACCAAAGGAATAAAAACAAATATTGGATAAAAGAGTAGCCAGAGAAAAATGGTCACCTAAAAAGGTAAAAAAAAAAAAAAAAAAAAGATAACAGATATAGCTCTTTTCAATAACACCTATAGGAATCAGGATAAACACATACACACACACACACACACACACACACGAGAGGAAATATGTACTACAATCAATTTAAAAGTTTAGACCTAGAGAAGCTAGTTTTTAAAGAGCAAGGGCAAAATGAACATATCTTTTATCTCACAAAATATGAGAGTATTTGTCAATAATATACTTTCATTGCATAAAGAGAAAAAATAATTCTGAAGAGATGTTTTATGAGCTGCAATAAGAAAATTGATAAGTAAGAGGGTAAAACCAAAGGCTGACTATTTAAAGCAGTAATAATAATTATACCTAATTTGTATATTTAAAAACAGAATTTAAATATTGGACAGTAATTTTGAATGCCAGGTAATCAGGTTTAAAACAGTTACAGACTTTGTATTGTTTAACAGAGTATAAGAATATTGATAACATTACACTTGGTAAAATGTTATTTTAAAATATATACCATTAAAATAATAGAGAAACAGCATATACTTTTCAGAGTAGTACAGGGAATAAATTGAATGAGATAAATATTAAGGAAGAAAAGAAGTGGTTCACTAGATGAGGCAGTAGGAAGAACTAGAATGGAAAGAGAACATTCCATGGCAGCAGAACAATTCATAGAACAGTCATGGTGGAAGAAATGTTATTTTTATGAGTAGGGGTCAGTCTTTCAGCAGTGACTGTATGATGGTTAATTTTATGTGTCAACTTGGCTGTGCTAAGGAATGAACAGAAAGCTGGTAAAACATTATTTCTGGGTATGTCTGTGATGGTGTCTCTGGAAGAAATTCGCATTTGAATCAGTAGACTGAGTATAGCAGATTGCCTTCTCAATGCAATCGGGTATCATTTAATCCAATTGAGGGCCTGAATAGAACAAAAAGGCAGAGGAAGGGTGAATTTACTCTTGCTCTGCTGGAGCTGAGACAGCCATCTTCTGCCCTCAGACAGTCGTGCTCCTGGTTCTCCTGATTTTGGACTGGAACTTAAATCATCACCTCCCAGTTCTCAGGCCTTTGGACTCTGAATTACACCCCTGGGTTTTCTGGTTCTCTAGCTTACAAAGGGCATGTTGTGGAATCTCTAGGACTCCATAACCCTGTGATACAATTCCTATAATAAATCTCTCTCTCTCACTCACTCTCCATATATATATATGTATGTATATATCTTTCTGGCTCTCTCTGGAGAACTCTAATACAAACTGTTCAGATTAATTCAGAACAATCCCTATGGAAAACATGTAGCACAGCTGTACAAAACATACACTCAGACTTGTGTGTCGACACATACACAGTCTATGTGCAGGTGTTAGAGAACCATAAGGCAACCAGGACTGGAGAGGCCAGGATCCTGGAGAAAAGGGACATGCACCTGCACTAAGATAAGCATTGCCAGTTTTAGAGTTCTCTCCCTTGAAATATGTCAGTTCTTAACCACTGCATCTCCAAAATGATAAAAAAAACAGAATAGAAATCTGAGTCTGAAGGGCTGGGAACCTGGGTGGAAACTTGGGAAGTTTTACATGAGATGACTGGCTACAAAACTTGGGGTTTAGGGATGTCAAAGCAACTAGGACTTGAGGGGTAGAGTTTTTGGCAATAAGAAAAGAACACTAAAGTAAGCCCAACATTTTGCTTAGTGTTTAGTGAACAGAGCCAAGGGACTAAAAACTTTGCAAAAATGGTAGCTAAGAATAGTCAAAAATTGGATTTTAAGGTTCACCAGTTGAGAAATATTGGTAAACATCACATCCCAGACTTCCTTTTGAGGTGGAACAAGCAACAAACCAATCTTCACAAAGGCTGAAATCTAGCTTCAAATGGGCCCCAATCCATAAACTAATCTGCATGTACTTTAATAGTATGTTAGAGAGCAAAATTAAATCTTTGGAGGAAGGTACCATTGGAAAGAATTTAAATTATCTCCACAGCTTTCCATACCAAATAGCCAGCTTTTAATAAAAAATCATAAATCATGTTAATGGAAAGGGTCAAATACAAAGGGAGGAGAAGGAGGAGGAGGAAGAGGTAGAGGATTGGGGGGAGAGGAGAAGAAAGTCGAAAGATAATAAGATAATGAAGTTACCATACATGGATTTTAAAATAACTGTGCTTGATTTATTCAGACCTAGATGGATGGGAATGGGGGTGGTGGTGGGCGGGACGTCCAAGAGGGAGGGGATATATGTATACATATAGCTGATTCACTTTGTTGTACAGCAGAAACTAACACAACATTGTAAAGCAATTATACTCCAATACAAAAAAAAAAGAAAAAAAAAAGAAAATAGGTGTTAAAATGGAGAATGGAGAATTTTGCCAAACATTTGGGATCAAAAAAAGGGAGAATGAAGAGTCAGTGGATTGCTAACCACTACCACCAGAAAAGAAAAACAAAAACACTCAATGGAAAAGTTAGTCCAGCAAAATAAAACAATTGAAATTAAAAATTCAGTAGAGCAGTGGAATTATTTAGTGAGAAAATTTGTGACTGGTGAGACAAATCAACGTAAAATACATAGGTAATGATGTGAAGAGAGAAAAAAAGATGGAAAAAAAAACATACGGGGCATGATGATTGCAGAATAAACTCAATTCTACAACCTGCTCAAAATACCACAAAAAAAGGAACATTTCAGCCCAATTGTTCTCATAATCATTGAGGTAAAAATTATAAGCAGAATAATAGTGAACTGAATCCAAAGATGTACCCAGGAATTTTGGGTTGGTTTAACATTTAAAATTTAAAAGTCAATAGATAGGGACTTCCCTGGCGGTCCAGTGGTTAAGACTCCGCACTTCCAATGTAGGGGGCGTGGGTTAGATCCCTGGTCGGGGAACTAAGATCCCACATGCCCCGTGGCCAAAAAAAAAAAAAAGTCAATAAATATATTCATCATATTAACAAAATAAAGAAGAAACCATATATGATTACCTCAGTAGATGCTAGCAAAGCACTTTGTACATTTCATACCCATTATGACCAAAACTTTTAGCAAATCAGAAACAAAACAGAAGTTCCCTAACCTCATAACAGCCATGTATTAAAAAAATATGCAAATCATTAATAGGCATATTAATAGCTGTCCTACATCCTTGCTGATTAAGAGGGTGCAAATTGAAACTACACTAAGATATTTCTACACATCCTACTGGACGACTAAAATTAAAAATTCTAAAAATACTTATGAGTTGAACAGTGGAAGTTCTTGTGCACTTCCAATAGATAGGAGAATTAGTAAAACCACTTTGGAATACAACTTTTCAACATATATGAAGATAACTGTGTAAATATACTCTGTCCCCAAAATTTCACTCCTACTTGTATAAATAACATAACCCCCTGGATATGTGCACCAAAATACATGTACAAGAATGCTAGTTATGTTATTATTTGTGATAATATCAAAGCAATCCAAATACCCATCCACAGTCTACAAAGAAAATAAACTTTTGTTTCACAAAACATACATGAATCTCATCTTGAGTGAGATATGCCAGAGACAAAATAAGACAAAATATATGTCATTTACATATATTTCAAACATGGAGAAAACTAATCTCTTGTGTTAACAATCAGCATGGTTACTTTTTAGGAGGGGCAGGTGGTGACTGGGAGAAGGTATGAGAAGTTTTTTGGTGCTTGATGTTCCTTCAGATGACAAAAATAAAACAATTTAATAATGAGTTTGACGTCCGTTATTCAAGGGAAAACAATCCATGGATTGGAAGAGTGCAGTGCCTCACAAGCAGTGGAGTACTCTTCCTGAGGGGTGTTTGGGCAAGAGCAACTTTTACAGAGTGTTAGAAGCAGCAGTGCAGAGAAAGGGCATGGTTTTTGGCTGGGGTTGCATATCTGACATTGTTTAGAAAGCTCAAGGAACAGGGAAATAAGTATAGAGTCTAGAGTTGCCTTGGTGTTTGGGGATTGACTGGATATATTATGTTTCTGGTTAAGAGGAGCATTTACAGGAACAGGAAAGTTCACTTTGCTGATGTGGCATCCCAGGCAGGAGCAACTCCATTTGGGCCTAGAAATTTTTTTCAACAATTCTGTTTCTCAAGAACATTGCATTTGTATATGTGCGATTACATAATGAAAAATCATCTAGATGTAGTTATGATTTATTCATTTTTTCCTGAAAGTATAGTATAATCAATAAGTGTATTTAAAGCATTAGTGTTGATCATGGTATCACATTGTCAGAAGTTGCTGGGGACAAATAGAGGTCAAATCACACAGCATTTCATGACGCAAATATTAAAGGTTTTTGTTTATGTCTAAGAGAACTGAATAGCCATTTAAGTGTTTTAATAAAGGGCTTGGTCTCATCATCACACTTCACTTTAGAATTCCCAATGCAGAAATGGGGAATAAAGTAGAAAAAGAAAAATGGATTTGGGGGAATAACTAATATTCCAGAAGATACATGATGGTAACTTGTAACTTGAAATACTTTGTGTGTGTGGTTAGGGAGAGGCAGGGAAAGGTGGTGGCAGGTAGGGAAGAGAAGATATTGTCAAGAGTGATGGTTAGATTTCATAGATATAGTTTAGGTCATACCAATAGGGTTTGATGCTGAGATTGATTTTGGCAGGACTAGAGAAGGAGAGAAAGGTTCAAATAATATCTCCTGTTTCTATCTTGTGTAACAGAATAATTGGAAATGTCTTTTATTAATGGGTAACAGTACAAGATGTTTTCATAGGGGAATGTAAACTTTCTTGTTATGCTTTAGAATGTTGAGTGTGAAATGTTTTAAAGACATTCAAATAAAGATACCAAACAGGCATTTTCGGGCTTCCCTGGTGGCGCAGTGGTTGAGAGTCCGCCTGCCGATGCAGGGGACACGGGTTCGTGCCACGGTCCGGGAAGATCCCACATGCCGCGGAGCGGCTGGGCCTGTGAGCCATGGCCGCTGAGCCTGTGCGTCCGGAGCCTGTGCCCCACAATGGGAGAGGCGACAACAGTGAGAGGCCCGCGTACCGAAAAAAAAAAAACAAAAAAACAAAAAAACCCAGACATTTTCCATCAGGAGAGATCCGAAACCGCATTATACATTTGTAAGTTTTCTGTCTGTAAGTGGATTTTGAAACCAAGGATATGGGTAAGTTCTTCCAGAGAGAGGATATAGATTGAGAAGTCTTCCTAGGTCCAAACCTGGAGTGACTCAACTTACAATAGTATTTCAGTTGAAAACAAGTCTGCAAAGGAGACTATGAATGGGGATTCAGTGAGGTAGAAAGAAAATCATGAGAATATTGTGAAAGAGAAGACAGAGCAAGTGGGAGTTCAAGAATGGAAGGGGAAGGAGCAACACTCTGGGGTAGAATGAAGGTTGGTTTTAGTGACACAGGAGCCATGGTTTGATTCAGCAGTAGGACTGTTCTGATCATTGAGACAGAAAGCAGTGTAGTCAATTGCAAGTCATATAGATGACAGAATCAAAACAATAAAAATAGGCAAATATTTTGAGAACATTGGTTGTGAAGGAAGGATTACTTCAGATTGGGAACAGGAGGAAGAAGTGCGATACACAGAATTTTGCTGTCATTGCTGCTGCTGCTGCTGCTGCTGTTGTTGTTGCTACTGATATTTGGAATGATGAGATTTGAGGACATATTTTTAAAATGAAAAGAATGCAATTGTGTGAATCTGATTACATATTGAAGAGAAAGAATAGATAATAGCAGTGGGAGAGAAGATAGCCAAAAAGACACAGATTGAGGCATTCTCTTTTCAGAGAGGAAGAGGTGCTCATCTGCTGTAGCAGGTGGTTGGACTCCAAATCAATGGGTTTTGTAACTGAAAAAAAAAAGACATTGCTATCCAAATAAGTGATTTTGGAATCAATTCTAAATATACCATTTTAATATAAAATTATGTTCAAGTTTATATTTTTAAGAAGAAAGTGTGTATATTCAGATAGATAGTTTATACAATATGTATATTGCTCAAATTGTATTAAATGAATAAATTATCTTTAAAAAGTTTTTGCTGTACTTAGAGCAAGTCATATTACTTACATAATTTGTCAATTATATGATATACTCCTCAGTGCTCCACTTAAAAGTGTTATTGATATTAGCATTTACATACAACTTAGGCAATTCAGATTTTAGGAGTGAAATTCCTGGTAGTGAAATAATTATAATATCCAGGCTTTTAGTTCTTTTATTGAAAACAGATGTAAATATTTTACCATTTATTATTTTAATAAGAAGAAGTATATTATTTGTTTATTTATTTTTATTGGAGTATAGTTGCTTTACAATGTTGTGTTAGTTTCTGCTGTACAGTGAAGTGAATCAGCTATATGTATACTTATATCCCCTTTTTTTTGGATTTCCTTCCCATTTAGGTCACCACAGAGCACTGAGTAGAGTTCCCTGTGCTATACAGCAGGTTCTCATTATTTATCTATTTTATACATAGTAGTGTATATATGTCAATCCCAGTCTCCCAATTCATCCCACCCCCTTTTTCCCCCCTTGGTGTCCATACGTTTGTTCTCTACATCTGTGTCCCTAGTTCTGCTTCGCAAGTAGGTTCATGCCTTCCCAGTAGAGAATTCAAGCAATTAAAATATGTTTTGTTACATCCACAACATGAAACCAACTGAGTGAAGATTAGAAAAAGGTTGGGTTTGGGAGATACAAATAGAGCTGCTCTTTCAAGTACATTTATTTTTATGTAAATTAATACTTATTACAATAAAATTTAATCCTAATACTCTTTTAGTTTAAAGAATATACTTCATCTTTGCAAATAGACAAAAATGGTGATTTTAGCCCAGTTTTCCTTAATAAGTGATGAGTTTTTGAAATCTAGGACAGATAGGTAGGACCTATTCATGCTTTCAAATAATTACCAGAAATGTGCAGAAATATGTAATAAAATACAGAAATGTAGGGGAAGGGAGAGGACTCTACAAGTTTAACCAAATTTAAAGAGCAGTACACATGAATCCAATAGTCTTTAATATGCGTTACAATTTCACAGTGTACAAAATTTAAGATTTCAAGTACAGGCTTTAGAAGGCAACATGTTACTGTGATTTTATGATGCAAAACTGCTTATGCACTAATATGATACAAAAGAATCACTTCTTCAGTTTAGATTATTTTTTATTGTAATGCTGAAAAGGTAAGTTGTAAATAAATGCCATCATCAATTAATTTTTAACCCCTCTAAAGCTCCTATTCAATACACATGATTTCTTTTAACAGTTAGGATCTTGAATATGATATTATTTGATTTGCTCTGTATGAAATGTATGAACACTAGCACTTCCAAGGAATTAATAGATTAACCAAGAGAAAACAATTTTATAAGATTTTTTATGTGTAAACTTAACCTCTATAAAAAATGGTGAATGAAAGAATTTAAACATTTATCTCCACCTATGATCAGCTTCCTAAGGTTACACATTTTCTGTACAGATATTATTTCAATTATGTCACAATGTAAAAAGAAAATTTAGAAAAAGTTGGCTTTTAGCTACAAATGGGAGAATATTTTAGTTGTAAGTAAAAGAAAACTATAATTGTCCTATATTGACTAGATAACTGAAAACCTCACATACTGGGTCAACTTAATGTTGATCTAGATTTGACAATATCAAAAAAAGACTCTCTTCTTGTGTAACCTGTTGTCTTGTAGTATATGTTCTATATTATGAGGCTGGCTTTCCACATGGTGGCAAAATTACTGGCAGCAGCCTCTGATGCTAGCACTTTCCATGTAGCTTCTGCAGAATGTGAAAGAAGATTCTTTCTCAAGACCTGCAGTTAATTTCTCCTCATGTCTCATTCAACAAAACAGGCTTATTGCCCACTCTTTAGCCAGTCACTCTGGATAAGTGATGAGAAGTACTAATCAGACTAAGAAAATCAGGTTTTCCAAGAAATTCCAGAAAATGATGGTGCCAATTTACTAAAAAGCACCTGGGGTACTTCAAGGAAATGTGGATATCCAAACTAAACTTGTGGAACTGTTACAAATGTAATTGAAGAATGTACCTGAGCCAAAACTGGCAAGTGCAACATATTTACACTTGTAAATAATTACATTTTAATGTTTATCTATATTGCAGAAAAAAATAGAAAATATGAATTAAACTGAGGAACAAGTTTTCTATTTTCCAACTTTCAAAGTGATCTTATGATTATGGTTTATGTACAGACTCACATATGGACTCCTGATTGACAATAACCAAGAGTTGGAAAGACAGTGAAAATAATATATGTTAAAAAAAGTTTTAAGTGTTTGGGAAAATGTAGCTGAGCTCTGCTCAACATGTATCATTTTTATCAAAATTATATCAAAACTAAAATTTCAGGCTCTTTAAATGAGGTAAAGTTTATTTTTAATGAGATTAAATATAATGGGAAATTTTAATTTAGAAAGCAGTTATGGAATTTTAATTAGAACCAAGCATATTATTACTGTAAATTGTCAATTTTCCTTTCATTCTGTGGTATTGGCCCTTAAATACGTTGTGTGACTTAAAAAAAAAGTCTAAAACAAGTAAAACTGTTTTAATAGTTTTGATTAATTTCTTCAGAATAGTTTTACATGTGTGTAGCAGGAAATTCTACAAATCTAAATATAAACTCATCTTTTCATGAGAGGAATAAATGTGCTAACATTACCCTTGGTATTTAAAATAATTTAGCCAATGCTACACTCACATATTTTAGTATTTATTTTAAATATCACCATGGAAATGTTAATTTTGGTATTTCCCTTATTATATTTAATCTCTTGGAGTATATCTGTTTTTCTCAGTACTAGAAAACATACAGTTCACAAATAAGATTCATGGTTTTTAATTTTAAAGTTACCATCAGTGGTAAATACCAAGTTATGTCTCTTTACACCCCAAAATGGAGATACTCTGTTTTACATAGCAATCTGAGGACTATGCTTGTAATGTTTTTGGCCTTCAAACTTTTAAAAATTTGCAAAGCATTATGACCTGAATCTTCCAGCAAACAAAAATACAATAAGGAAGAACTCAGTGTTTTTTACACCAAGCCTCATATCCAATGACAAACATATATCTGAAACTCAAAGGTAAAGTTTTCTTAAACTTTACACACAATTGTTTTGTAAACTATTTTTAAATCATTGATTCAAGCAAAAATCCCATTCCATATACCCCTTCAATTTTCTTATACACTTCATGGTCTTAATGCATCTTTTCCAACTACAGTGGTATGAAACTAGAAATAAACTGTAAGAGGAAAGCTGGAAAAATCATATATGTGGAGACACAATAGTATGCTGCTGAACAACTTTTATTATGTCAATGTATAAATCAAAGGAGAAATAAAAAATTACCTGAATACAAATGAAAATGAAACACAACCTACTAAAATATACTGGGTGCAAAAACAAAACAAAACAAAGCAAAACAGTACTAAGAAGGAAGTTTATAGCAATATGGGCCTACCTCAAGAAACAAGAAGAAAATTCAAATAAAGCACCTAGCCTACACGTAAAGGAACTTGAAAAGGTAAGAACAAATGAAGCCCAATGTCAGTAGAAGGAAGTATACGTATAATAAAGATCAGAAGTGAAATAAATAGAGACTAAAAAGAATAGAAAAGATCAGTGAAAACTAAGAACTGGTTCTTTGAAAAGATAAACAAAATTGACAGATGTTTTGCTAGACTCATTAAGAAAGACGATAAAAAGCGCTAATAAGGGGCTTCCCTGGTGGCACAGTGGTTGAGAGTCCGCCTGCCGATGCAGGGGACACGGGTTCGAGCCCTGGTCTGGGAGGATCCCACATGCCGCGGAGCAACTAGGCCCGTGCGCCACAACTACTGAGCCTGCGCATCTGGAGCCCGTGCTCCGCAACAAGAGAGGCCACGATAGTGAGAGGCCCGCGCACCGCGATGAAGAGTGGCCCCACCTTGCCGCAACTAGAGAAAGCCCATGCACAGAAACAAAGACCCAACACAGCCAAAATAAATACATACATAAATAAGTAAATAAAAAGCGCTAATAAAATCAGAAATGAAAGAGGAAAATTACAATGGATACCATAGAAATACAAAGGATTATAAGAATATTATGAGCAGCTGTACACAACAAATTGGACAACTTAGAAGAAATGGACAAATTCTTAAAATCATACAAACCTTCAGGACTCAATCATGAAGAAATAGAAAATTTATACATTCATCACTAGTACAGAGATTAAACCATTAATCAAAAAGCTCCCCCAAAATAAAAATCCAGAATGATATAGCTTCACAGGTGAGTTCTATCAAACACTCAAAGAAGATTTAAGACCTGTCCTTCTCAAACTATTCCAAAAACGGCTGAAGAGGAGGGAGTACTTCCTAACTAATTTATGAGGCCAACATCACCCTGATACCAAAATCAGACAAAGACAACACGAAAATGAAAATTGCAGCCCATATGTCTGATGAACACAGAAAAGTCCTCAACAAAATATTAGCAAACCAAATACAGTAATATATTAGAAGTATCACATATCATGATCAAAAGGGACTTATTCCATGGGTGCAAGGATGGTTCAACATTTGCAAATCAATCAACATCATAAACCCCATTAACAAAATGAAAGATCAAAACCATATGATCATCTCAATAGAGGCAGGAAATAGCTTTGACAAAATTCAACCACAATTTATGAAAAAAACCAAAACAAAACCCAAGTGTGTATAGAAGGAACATACCTCAACATAATAAAAGCCATTTATAACAAACCTACAGCTAACATCATCCTCTATGGTAAAAAACTGAAAGCTATCCTTCTAAAACCAGGAGCAAGACAAGAATGCCCACTCTCATCACTCTTATTCAACAAAATATTTGAAGTGTTAGCCAGAACTATTAGGCAAGAAAAATAAATAAAGGGCATCCAAATTGGAAAGGAAGAAGTAAAGCTTTCACTATTTGTTGATGACATGATTTTATATATAGAAAACCCTAAAGACTCCACAAAAATAAATGGATACAGTAAAGTTTCAGTGTAAAAAATTAACATACAAAACTCTGTTTCACTTCCATATGCTAACAATGAGCTAGCAGAGAAATTAAGAAAACAATCCCAATTATAATCGCAACATATAGAATAAAATACCTAGGAATAAATTTAGCCAGGGAGGTGAAAAACCTGTACACTGAAAACTATATGACATTATTGAAAGAAAATGAAGAAGACATAAACAAATGGGAAAATATTCTGTGCTCATGGATTGGAAGAATTAATACTGTGAAGACATCCACATTACCTAAAGAAATTTACAGATTTAGTGCAATCCCTATCAAAATCCCAAGGACATTTTTCACCAAAATAGAACAAAAAATTCTAAAATGCATACGGCAGCACCCAAGACCCTTAATAATAGCCAAAATAATCCTGAGAAAAATAACAAAGCTGGAGGTGTCATACTCTCTTATTTCAAGTTTATTACAAAGCCATAGTAAACAAAGTAGCATGGTATTGGCAGAAAGATACATAGAATGGAACATACAATGAAACAATTGAGAATCCAGAAAGAAATCTACCCATGTATGGACAATTAATTTACGACAGAGGAGCAAAAAAATGTACAATGGAGAAAGGATTGTCTCTTCAATAGTGTTGGGACAACTGGATAGCTACATGCAAAAAAGTGAAACTAGACCACTATCTCACACCGTACACAGTAATCAACTCAAAATGTATTAAAGACTTGAATGTAAGGCTTGAAACCCTAAAACTCCTAGAAGGAAACATAGGCAGTATGCTCTTTGACATGGTCTTAGCAATATCTTTCTAAATTTGTCTCTTCAGGCAAGGGAAACAAAAGAAAAAATAAACAAATGGGATTACATCAAACTAAAATGTTTCTACACAACAAAGGAAACCATCAACAAAGCAAAAAGATAACCTACTGAATGGGTGAAGATCTGCAAATTATATATCCTATAGGGGTTTAATATCCAAAATATATAAATAACACATACAAATCAACCAAAAAAACAAACAAAAAAAATTTAAAAATACAGGAACTGAATAGACATTTTTCCAAAGACGATACATAGATGGACAGCAAGCACATGAAAAGATGTTCAACATCACTAATTATTAGGGAAATGAAAATCAAAACCACAATGAGATGTCAACTCATGCCTGCTAGAATGGCTATTATCAAAAAGTCAAGAAACAAGTGTTTGTGAGGATGTGGAGAAAAGAGAACCCTCACACATTGTTGGTGGGAGTATAAATTAGTGCAGCCACTATGGAAAACAGTATGGAGATTGCTCAAAAAATTAAGGATAGAACTACAATATGATCCAACTACCCTACTTCTGGGTTTTATCCAAATAATACAAAAACATTAATTTAAAAAGATATATGCACTCCTATGTTTATCACAGCATTATTCATAATAGCCAAGATATGGAAACAACCTAAGTGCTTATCAATGGCTAAATGGTAAAGAAGATGTGGTATATAAATACCACCACCATCTATTTTACAGCTGAGTAGATGTAGAATACTACTCAGCTATAAAAAAGATGAAATCTGGGCTTCCCTGGTGGCACAGTGGTTGAGAGTCTGCCTGCCAATGCTAGGGGACACGAGTTCGTGCCCCAGTCCGGGAAGACCCCACATGCCACGGAGCGGCTGGGCCTGTGAGCCATGGCCACTGAGCCTGCGTGTCCGGAGCCTGTGCTCCGCAACGGGAGAGGCCACAACAGTGAGAGGCCCATGTACAGCAAAAAAAAAAAAAAAAGATGAAATCTTGCCAACTGGATGGACCTTGAAGGTATTATGCCAAGTGAGCTAAGTCAGGCAGAGAAAGACATATAGCATATGATTTTACTCATATTTGGAATATAAAAAACAAGAAAAACAAATGAATTAATCAAACCAAACAAAACAAATACAGGGAACAGAATAGTGGTATGCAGAGGGGATGGGGTTTGGGGAAGGGTGGAATGGATAAAGGGGGATCATCTCTATGGTGATATATGGAAACTCAACTTCTGGTGGTGAGCACACTGTAGGGTGTACAGAAGAAGAAATATAATGTTGTACACAGGAAAATAGTATAGTATTATAAACCAATGTTGCCTCAATAAAAATGTCTTAAATGAATGAATGACTGAAAAAATAATGTTTGAACCCAAATGATTGAGTTGATATTCACTGGAGGCTATCAATAAAATGTTTAATTCTAGAGAATTAGACCTCAGTAATTTACCTATAAACATCCTAATCTTATTTTGAGAGCTTCAGGAATATTATAATTTATTAACCAAAAAAATTATGACTCCCACATGAGTCATATCTGAAAATGGCTCAATATTTTATAGTGAGGTATTTCTATCCTCCTGGAAAATGCCTTGGATCTGTCACCAGACTGCCAGGCATGGACCCCTGACCTGGCAGCTTGCTAGCTGTACAACTTGGGGCAACACAATTAACATCTCTATGGCTTAGTGTCCTCATAACAATGACAATTATATAGCATACTAATTCCATAGAGTTGTTGCTTAGGATTAAATTATATAGTCCTTGGAACTATGCAATAGTTATTTTCACTTCTGTTTTAGAGTACATTTTCCTACTGTTGCTTTTCTTTTTTTCTTTTCCCCTATCTTTGGAAAGCATGTTCTAGAAGACCTTGGAACCTTGTGGTTGATAATCATCTGGTTTATCACATTGTGAAAAATAGCAGTTAACATAGATTTTAAGTGGGCTTATCATCTTTGTAATTTAATATATTTAAATGATATGTAATCCATGTGTAGAAATAAAAGACTTGTAACTAAAACTGTGTATCTTAATTCATAGGATTCTTAGTCTATGAGATTATTGTAGACATTTGAGACAAAGGTTAAGAAGATAGTTACCATTTGAGAAAATATATTTTAAATTCAAGTAAAAACACCTTAGGTATTTATTTTTGAAAATTGTTGCTCTACTTCCTAAATCACAGGAAGTTATTCTTGTAGTACTGCTCACCTAAGTGTAGCTTTTTAACATTTACTTCATTATGAGTATTTAGATTGTGATTATAGCTATAAAATTTAATAGCATATTTTTATTGTTTACTTTGAGGATCACAATTACAAATTTGTGATGTAATTGACATTTAATAGCCCAAAGCTTTATGCTAAGCACATAATAAAATAAAACTTTCATTTGTCCTTTATATTATTCCTGGTGGAAGGTGAACTACAATTTGTATTCACCAAACAAGAATGAAGTTAAACACATTACCTTTCAATAATATTTATTCATGAATTCCCCCCATCCCAAAGGTATATACTTCAGAGATTTAGGGATGTGTCATAATCTCTCTTAAACTGACATATGTTCAAGGAGGATATTAGAATACAAAACAGATTCAATAAAACACAGACAACACAACAATATTTCTTTCTTTGTTTTGTCAAAAGTTTCAGAGAGAGAGAAGAAAAATGAAAAACATATATTAAACACATATGGCTTTGTTCCAGCACAGCAGAAGTACAGCTTTACTTATAAAATAAAAATACATTTGAAGAGAGGGTTTATCATCTCATTAATATGCTGCTGGTCCTGTTTTATTTTTGTACTTGGCAGTAGCCATAGCAATTTTGGAAGTTCAGAATTTGTTGAGGCCTCCTCTCTATACAGGGTTAAATATAACTTGTTTTCAAAATCCATACATGAGTCAATAGTAAATTTAAGGATATATGATAGGATCAGGGTAGACTAAGTGTAGTGAAGAAAGAGTAAATGGAAATAAGTTGAGGAGGCTCCCTTTTTTATTAATTCAGGAATGGAAATATCTGAAAATCTAAGTAGCGACTGAAAATCTAAGTAGCGACAATGCTAAGCCTAGGGAAAAGATTGTTTCAAGTGATCAATAAATAAAATAGGTAAAATAATTGTTCAAGTTTCTGCGTTACTTAATTCTGTTCATCAGGATGGGTGATATAAATGAAATATAATTGGAACAGAATTACTTGCACTTTGTTCATTTATCTACAGAGATCTTTCTATATAGCAAGTAAGTCATGACTAAGTGAAGAAAGGAAAAAATTAATATGTAAAGGAGTGAAGGAAAGATAGAAACAGAATATTCACCTTACCTGGTTCCTCTGATGGCATCAGTGAGCTAATCATAATGTTTTAGTACATGGTTTCCTAAGAAAAAAACTGCAAAAGCCATCAATCACCAGGTGGTGTAAAATAAATTTTGAAATCATTCAAGGTTTTTTGAAACTTTTCCAACAACATTTTGCAGGTGTTTTTAATAGAGAAAATGTGCCCATCTGTGAATGTTTACCCACAAAAACTGTTTCAGCAGATCCATAGATTCAAAACAGTGCAACATTCAGCAGGCTCCTATTATGTGCATAAGCATATGTGATTAATTTTATTTACAGTAGTTTTTCACTGTGTGTATTCATGAATGAAACAATGGGAAAGATAATGGACACAGCTGTCTGTGATTTAGCACTCAAGTTATTTGGACCAAGTGACTAAGCTATTACATATTTCTTCAAAAAGGATTTTATGATAGTTATCGACCACCTAAAGCTCTCAGTGTTGTTGCTGATTGCCTTTTGTGCAGTTGCCCATTCTTGAGAAGCATTACTGCATGCTGTGCTATTTGCAGCCATATCTTTACTGAAACATTGCCATGGTGCTGATCAAAGCCCAGAGATGACTCTGGAGTTCACATAAAATGTGTAGAGGAAGAGGGAGCAGTACATCTCTATGAGATATTTCATTTTCATGCTGCTCATCTCTGTCTTCACGTTAAAACTATTGAAGGAGATTTTAACACCTGCCAGCACTGAGCCTATCAGTTAAATCAATACCTGAGATGGGGGCAGGGCATCGGTCTTTTATATTCATTTATTTATTTTCACATCTCCTCGGGTAATTCCTATGTGCTGTCATAGTTTAGAAGTCCTGCTCTGTCTAGAAAATGTACAAATTATTTTGAAACAAATGCAAAGTATATTAAATATGAAACATAAGATTTTTAAGAAAAGTAAAAGATGGTAATCCAAATTTGGTAAAAAACTTAGGTAAGAACGATAATATCATATAAAGATCCCAAATTTGATATGTTTTAATTAAAATGTAGTTTATAACAAAAAGAAAATATTTACCTAAAGAGTATAAAATAAACATGTTTGAATTCCCAAAGTAGCGCTAGATCAGTGAGAGAAAATGAAGGATTTATTTTAGAAAAGACAAAAAGAGTGAAGAAAAATACCTGTGTAGTATTTATAGGTTATGTTGCAAATCTAGTTGATAGTGATCAAGAGAATCAGATATTTAGAGGTACTGACAACTCTTTTAAGGCTTTTGACCCACCTGTAATGCATTACCTATAGCTTCACTCAAAATACTCCTATCTTATAGCCAACCATACTTCCCTCCCTACCATAACTACTACTAGTTATGTCCTGCAGTATAATCCCCTTGACTTCTACGTGGTGCCACTGCCTTCCTCCTTTTTTTTACTTAACTCTCTGTGCAATATAATAGTGAGACCACTCAAAATAAAGAAGGCATTCTCAAACTTTTGGTGCTTCTGACTGCTCTTCTTTAGAAATTACACCTGAGCGTCATAAACCACGCAGGCTTTTGTTACTCAGAGTGTGGTCCATGGATCAGAAGATTTGAGGTCACTCAGGAACTTGTTAGAATTGCAGTATCATGAGCCCTATCCCTGATCTACTGAATCAGAATCATTAGATAAAATTCTAAGGTCATTTGTATGCAAACTAGAATCAGGACACAATGATACATAGCATTTGTGTTGAGTCTTGCTGTTAAACCAAATTCGCTGTCATATTAAACCATCAGCCTAAGCTATCATGCTCTATGTACACTTCTCAAAAAAAGTACACTCTACTCTGCCTCTGCCATTCATTCATGTATTTTAGACACCAATATTCCTACTTGCTCCCTCTCCAAGTCCAGAGTTGAGCGTTTAAACCTCAGAGTTCTTAGTGACCATCTCTTGCATGTGCCTGTCATCATCAGTGCCTGCCACAGTGGACCAAGTGAAAAGGAACACCTAATCCCACATTCCAAGATCATCCTTATAGAATTTATTTACATACTATGACGCACAAATGCCCACCAGTCTACAAAAAAGGTCATTCCAAGCCCACTATGTTTCACTTTCCTGTTCTAAACTATCACTGACACCTCTTCCAAATTACCTTTGGTACTTCTATGCCCATTCTGCTTTGTGCTTCTTCTTCTCTTATCTGACAGTCTTCCTTTCTCTCCCCAATCATGGACTTCTCTCTTTTGTTTGACTTTGTCTTGAGTAATTATAAAATTCTTCTATACCCTCAATTCCTCTATGAATGTTCTTTTCAAATACATACCTTAACTGAAATATCGCCCATCCCTCTTGACTTTTCCTCACCTTGAATTCTCAAGGTGAGGATGGTTATTTTCCAGTATCTCACTCACATACATCAGGGTCAGGAGCTGGTGTCCTCTTTCTTCTCAGTGAAAATATCAGATCATTACTAACCTATCTTCTTGAGATAAACACTACTTCTGTGAGACAGGTGCAATTTTGTTTGTATCACTGTTTCCTTACTGTTATTATTGACCCATTTCTTTAAAACTTACCTACCTTCAATGAAAACTTTGGAACTGAATCTAATCTTTCTTTCTAATCCTATGGCCTAGAATGACTTAAATAACAGCATAGACTATCTATCCATTATCAAAGCCACTTAATTTATTGTTCCTGCACTCCAAGAACCATCTCCAATGGGCCTCCTTACAAACTTCCTTGTTCATATCTGAATTTGGATTATCCACTCTTGAACTTAGTATTTCCACTTTGGAGCTCAATATTTCATCCTTTTAGGATTCTTACTGAAACACTGAAAACAACTATTATTTGACTTTGGCAATACTTCAGTACAATTCATACTTCTAATTTATGTATTCCCATCATCCCTACCTCTCCTCACTCTCCTTCTTTTCCAGCTAAATTACATGTGCCATCTTTTAAACACCCTCTCTTACTGATATCTGGCATGTCTGGGATTCAGGAGTAATTTAGGAATCATTTGCATATAGATTATATGTAGAATTGCAGAACAAAAACTTTTTGTTTTAATGACTATTTTTATAAATCTGTTTGACCTAGTCTTTCAGTATTCTTAAATTTTTCAACACATTTCAATTTCTTTCATGTATATATGAAATATGTATCCTTAAACATTTTCCCCTGCATTCTTCTTCAACCTGTATGATTTTATCTGCAAGTTACCACCATCTATTTATTCCTGTTATCCTTTGTAAAATTATTCTATAAAAATACTAGTCTATTCCACTATCTTACAATTTTCTCATCACTTTGGCTTTAGTTATGCTAACATTTTTCTTATTCATATTTGCTTTTTGTGTTATATTACCTTATTTTAATATTCACATTTTCAGCTCTGTGTATGAAGGCATATTTTAAAAGTGTAAAATCATATAATCAATTCCAGAAAAATATTGCACAAGGGAATAAGAAGAATGTTTATCGTCATATTTTATAAGCAAAGAGTTGGCAGTAACCTGTCTGATTGTTGCAGATCATGGTGAAGCAATGTTTATGTATACTTCTGACAAGATATTATGTAGTAATCAGAAGGAAGAAACATTTCTTCATATAAAAATAAAAGCAGATATTAAAAATATAATTCTGAATGAAAAATAAACAGGAAGTAAATTTACAGCAATTATTTATAAGATGTTTAAGTACATATATCAATATATTGTGTGTATATATGTGTATGTATGTATATATGTTGGGGTGTGTATGTGCATGCATACAGAATTAAATAATCAGATCAACAGTGTATTCAAAGAAAATACATTAAACACAAAAGATAGGGTGCTGATGGTGATTAAGGGTGGGGACTAGATGTAAAAGTTAAACAAATTTTGAAAAGAAAAATGTTAGACAATAATAATAGTACATCATATGCCCAGATGTTTGTTGAACTCAATTCTTTAGTCAGAATACTAAAATAAATCATAGAAATCCAAAACCATAATTTATCTTGGCTTCAGGCATTGCTTGGGAATCTTTATAATAGTATGGTAGTTTTTTATGTATTTCAAAATTCTTTATGAAACATTCTCCCTCTTCCTTCTTCTCTTATAGGCACTATTCTGAATTCTAAAAATGTCCCCAAATCTTCTGTTCCTCATATCCTTTTTGTTGTGAACGTGGTGATGATAGATTCATCTACAGTTGTAAGAAATAAATACAGTACCCTTTACCCAGTTTCCGCCAATGGTAACATCTTGCAAAACTATAGTACTATATTTCACATCTAGAATATGGATATTGATAGTTAAAATACAGAACAGTTCCATCACCACAAGGATTCCTCCTGTTGCCTTTTTATAGCCACACCCATTGCCCACCTCCACCACCTCTTTAACCTCTGACAACCACCAATCTGTTCTCCGTTGCTATAAATTTGTCATTTCAAGAATGTTGTATAAATGGGATCATACATTATTGACGTTTTTCATGCAGCATAATTCTCCAGAGAGTCATCTGAGTTATTTTGAATATCAATAGGTTTTCTCCTTTTCATTGTTGAGTAGTATTCCATGGTGTGTATGTACCACATCCATGTGTTTAATCATTCACTCACAAGAGGACATTGGGTTGTCATCAGTTTTTGGCTAGTAAAAATAGAGTTGCTGTAAACATTTGTGTGCAGGTTTTTATGTAAGCATAAATCTTTAGTTCTCTGGGATAAAGTAATTCCCAGGAGTGCTGAGAACTCTTAAAAATAAACATTCGGATGTGCTCTCTCCATTCTCCCCATTCTCCCCATTTTTAGGTAATTTTACTATTTACAGTGTCTGAGCCAAATAGTTTGTTTGTTTGTTTTGGTTTTTTTTTGTGGTACACCGGCATCTCACTGTCGTTGTGGCCTCTCCCGTTGCGGAGCACAGGCTCCGGACGCGCAGGCTCAGCGGCCATGGCTCACGGGCCCAGCCGCTCCGCGGCATGTGGGATCTTCCGGGACCGGGACACGAACCCCGTGTCCCCTGCATCGGCAGGTGGACTCTTAACCACTGCGCCACCGGGGAAGCCCAAATAGCTTTTACTTAAGCTGCTCTCTCTCTCTCATGCATCTTTTATTTTTAATTAATTAATTAATTGGTTTTGGCTGTGTTGGGTCTTCGTTGCTGCACACGGGCTTTCACCAGTTGCAGCATGTGGGGGCTATTCTTCACTGCGATGCACGGGCTTCTCACTGCGGTGGCCTCTCTTTGTTGTGGAGCACAGGCTCTAGGCACGCGGGCTTCAGTAGTTGTGCCATGCGGGTTCAGTAGTTGTGGCTCATGGGTTCTAGAGCGCAGGCTCAGTAGTTGTGGTGCACAGGCTTAGCTGTTCCGCGGCATGTGAGATCTTCCCAGACCAGGGCTCGAACCCATGTCTCCTGCACTGGCAGGCAGATTCTTAACCACTGTGCCACCAGGGAAGTCTCTATGCATCATTTTTTGAAACATAAATTTCTCTTTTTATTTTGGAAGAAGCACAGTTGTGTCTTTAGCCTTCAAAACTAAAACACTGTAAAGCAGCTTATTTAATTATGCTTTATCTGTGGTTTATTGGAAGCTCTCTTGTTTATCAACTAACATTTTATCTGTCATAAATGAAAATCCCTCAGTGGGAGAATTATCTTATTTCTCCATAACCTAATTCCGTTTGGCATTAACATTCCAATTTTTACACTAAATTATCTACTACTTTTCTTGAGTTGTTTTAAGAAAGTTTTAGCCAGATTGTATCAGGCAAATTACTTTTTCTTCATTTGAGAAAAGAAAATATAAGCATTCAGTGTTGCCATATAAATTCAATTTTTCAAAACTGTCCACAAATAATCTTAACTTTATTCTGATGTTCTTTAATCGTTATTTAAATTATAGCATCCTCTGGCCATCCCTACTGTATATTATTTAAAGATATAACTATACACATCTCTTCTTGGACAGAAACTCTCAGTTTTTGTAAAGTGGACTGCCTACCAAATCTTACCACATGATGGCATTTATGTTATGTTTCCTGTTATATCCAGATTTATTTATTTTGTTTTGCCTCAATCTCTTTTTGTTCCATAGAAACAAAAAAGAAACAAATATTGATAGGTGTTTTCCTCTGTTTTTGTTGCTTCTACTAATATATATTTTTTTCACTTTTCAGGGTTCCAGAATTATGTAACATGTTTAGGTCTTCTGTAATCTTAATCATTTTAATATACATTTGATCACTACCATTTCTTAACACTCTATTTGAAGGAAACTGATGAATCAATCTCTTATTCTCCTACTTCTGTTTCTCTTAAAGATTTTTTTCTCATCTTTTTCTGCATAGTTTTTATCATGCCCTTCACTGCTTTTGCTGCTTTGATGGGGACCTTCAGTAGCAAACACCATATAGCACGGTTGGTGTTTCCTCAGAAATGCACCTGTCCTTAGTGAAATTGATTAGAATCCATAACTGTCTTTAGAGACTTCTAGTTGAAATCTTATTTCTGTCATTTCCAATGGAATTTTAAAATACATGAGGGAAAATGCTTTACTTATTACTGAAATATATTAGACTTCTGTTAACTGTTTTTGAATGCATTATCTCTGTGAATTCTCATAAAAGCTTATAATAAATTTGATTTTGTACTAGAGGAAGAAAAAATTAGGAATACTTCTTTCTGAGTAGCCCAGATTTTGTTTAAATTTAGAATCTTTCATAAATCCTATGCACAAAAACCTGCTTCAGGATTAAAGTCTGATTTTGAAATCACAGATGAGAAAAAGCAACCAAAAGTAGACAAACATTTTAACATAAATCAGTAACATATACTGTTAAATATGGTATACCATAATTATTCTAGGTTTTAAAAATCAATATTAAAGAACAAATAGAGAAATATAAGTAAAAAGCAATATAACCTGCTTTATGAAGAGTATCGAATGTGATTTTAACAGGGTTAAGAAATTTAAACAGATTAGTTGTATGTGTTACTGACCATACATTTCACTTAATGGATATTATTTATCATAATATATATTATATAATATATATCATATAGTGTATTTATGTACACATGCATATATACTTAAATGTGTGTATAACACCATAGTATTTATTTATTTTTTACATCTTTATTGCAGTATAATTGCCTTACAATGGTGTGTTAGTTTCTGCTCCATAACAAAGCGAATCAGCCATACATATACACATGTTCCCACATCTCTTCCCTCTTGCTTCTCCCTCCCTCCCACCCTCCCTATCCCACCCCTCCAGGCGGTCACAAAGCACCGAGCTGATCTCCCTGTGCTATGCGGCTGCTTCCCACTCCTATCTATCTTACGTTTGGTAGTGTATATATGTCCATGCCTCTCTTTCGCTTTGTCACAGCTTACCCTTCCCCCTCCCCATACCCTCAAGTCCATTCTTTAGTAGGTCTGTGTCTTTATTCCTGTCTTACCCCTAGGTTCTTCATGACATTTTTTTTTCTTAAATTCCATATATATGTGTTAGCATACGGTATTTGTTTTTCTCTTTCTGACTTACTTCACTCTGTATGACAGATTCTAGGTCTATCCACCTCATTACAAAGAGCTCAATTTCGTTTCTTTTTATGGCTGAGTAATATTCCATTGTATATATGTGCCACATCTTCTTTATCCATTCATCCAATGATGGACACTTAGGTTGTTTCCATCTCCAGGCTATTGTAAATAGAGCTGCAATGAACATTTTGGTACATGACTCTTTTTGAATTATGGTTTTCTGGCCATCATCAAAAAATCTAGAAACAATAAATGCTGGAGAGGGTGTGGAGAAAAGGGAACACTCTTGCACTGCTGGTGGGAATGTGAATTGGTACAGCCACTATGGTGAACATTATGGAGCTCCCCTAAGAAACTACAATTAGAACTACCATATGACCCAGCAATCCCACTACTGGGCATATACCCTGAGAAAACCATAATTCAAAAAGAGTCATGGATAACACCATATTATATCCTACTTTAGTGTCACAGAATGCCAGTATTATTATCCTTCTGTGAAAATCATTATAAATCAGTAAATAGCAAAACTTATCTTTGAGAAGCCATACCATTTTCTTGTTTTTATTTCTCAGTTTCACTTCTTCAGTCTATCTTAGTTACTAAGGTTAGGCTAGAAGTTTAGTAAATTACATTTATAGTTTCATTTGAAAATATGGAAATATTATGTCTTAAGCTGCTCTGAGGCTTAAGTTTATAATGATTTCCATTATTGATAAACTTAAATAGACAATGCAATATACAGAATTATATGGAAAATAGACTCACAAAAACAATACACAATTTATTGGTCAGCATTGATCAAGAAGCAATACCCAAGAACTAAATTTAACAATAGCTCTTACAGACATCTCAGAGATGAGACTTTCGTAGGATGAGAAACAGAATAAGTGGTAAAAAGCTGAGGCCCTGGAGTTAGCCAGTCAATATTGTGCTTTGGTCTTGTAGTTTTCTTATAATAACTGACAAACTCTTTTACCACTTTCAAAGCCCAGCACAACCTTATTCTCATGACATGTTGACATGTGCAGGTAGAAGAGGTATGGACCTTTCCTGAATGAGGAAGATTCTCTAAGTGACATATGCAAGTAAAACATATTGGCGTTAGTGTGCCAGGGTTTTGCAAGAACAAGCAATTAAACATTCTTAGACCCTGTGCACCTGTGGCAATGCCAGTTCCAAATTCATTAAGCAGGCATCTGTGTCCAGAAGTAGACGGTCTGTTGATTTTTTATCTGCTAACATGAAAACCAGAGCTAATTTACATATTGCTATGGTAAATTAGAGAAGATTACCATTTCAAGAAGTTTTAGTTGCTGGTGTTTTGTTGTTGTCATGTTGTTTTTGGTTTTCTTCCTAATCCATAATGAATTTTATAGATTTAAATTATCTATATATTAAAGGATTTCTACCTCCAACATAATTTTCAAAGCATTAATAGGAACAATTATAGTTAATCATACTGGGATCTTTGAAAATGTGATTCAGGCTATAATATCTCTCCTCATAAAGTCTATGTAAACTCAATATTTTTCATATATTTCAATAGGTATTAGTTAAGATATAGGCTTTTTTCTAAGTGATTAAAAAATGACTTAAGTTAGTGGCTTGTCTCTCACATAAGAGTCTAGTCTCAGAGGAGTAGGTGGGCTGTGCTCTAGATTCCATTTCTTTGTTTCATCATTATAGCCTAGTTTGTTATATTCATACCTACAGTCAAAATGTGATCACTGCTATGTTTGTGTTTCTAATAGGAATAAGAGAGGGGACAGCATGAGACAAAAGTAACTTTATTTGTATAATTTTAAAGCAGTAGGTGTTCACGTCATTTTCACTCAAGTACTATTGATCAATAGCTAGTGGCACAGCTGCCCCTACCTACGGGGATAGTTAAGAAATAAAATCCATAGCTGAGCAACCATGTACACAGCCAGAAATCCATCAAAAGCAGTATTATTAATTAATAGCAAACCTGCTATACTTGGGTTCATTGAACTCTTGTTCTATGGACAGTTTTCAAGGACATAAACACCTTAATATGCCCTATAAATATATTCAGATATAAGCATTTGAGAATTTTAATCTGATTCTTAAAGGGGCCTCCTGTCCCCCAAATTTTTAAGAAATTTTAAAGAGAACACTCCATCCTCCACTGTGCCCTTATCGTCCAGTTGTTAATGTCAAAAATGTAGAAATCTTGATATTTCTCAGGCATACCATCACCACACACAGTTCACATTCATTAGTTCTAACACCAAATATACTCCTAACTCAGTGGCTTCCACAAGTTTCCACTGTTATCAGGCTAGTCAAAGTCATCAAGGTAAAGATATCCCATTTCCCACACATATAGATTATTTTAAGAGCCTACTAATTTGTCCTGTTGTTCTTTTTTGTTTCTCATCTCTTACGAAGATAAATCCAGGTATTATTCTAATTAAAAAAATAGAATTATTTGACTTCAAAATCTAAATGTTTAATAGCTTTTTACTTCTTTAGATCATATTTAAAATTTACGACAACATGCCATATCATGCATTCATGGCCACAATCTCTCTAATGTAATTTCACACCAAGCGCCTCTCTTCCCCTTCATCCTCCTGGCTTTAAAATTTCTTTCTGTTCTTCAAACACACCAACCTACTTCCCAAATGAGAGCTGATGCTACAAATTCTTTTTCTTCTACTTTAAATGCTTTCCTCTTTGTACCATTTCAAAATAGTTTTATTGAAATTTGGTATAGACATATTTTTAATGGACATTATGGGTTTTTATGGTTAAGCTAATTTACTTGCATTTGTTGTTTATGTGGTTTTCTTCTGTCACTCGTACATGTCTAGTTCACCTAGCTAATTAAAATAAAGAAGTGTCCAGTAAATTTTATTACCTAGATTATAATGGTTTAAGCCCCTGATAACTTGATTGATGAATCCTTGCCTCTTCCCTGCTACCAAACGTGGTCCCAAATGATTTTTGAGGATGTGTAAAAAGGTATCTGCCATATTAAGTATTTAATCAGTTGAAAGTTTCTTCCTGCCAAGAACTGATTTATCTCAGTTGTCTTTCTTTCCTATTCTGGCTTCTCCATCTAATTTCATTAAATTGCCCTTAAGATACTGAAGGTTGGTATTTACACTAAGTCTGGTGCCCAGCTTGAGGCCATTATTACCCATCCCAAGTATTTAGTTTCCTTTTATCCCCAACGATACCATTTTTTATTGCTCCCAAACAATAATGGATTCTGTAAGGCAAAGGTTTAGTGATATCCACTCCTTGCCACATTTTGGTGTCTTGATCTCAGATCTGCATTGCTTGTAAACATACAAAGCATCATCTAATATTTGCCCTAATATACTACAATCAAATATTCAATTTAGAATGCTTTCAACTCCACATAACAGAAATACCCAACTCAAAATAGCTTAAAAATTTAAAGTGCAAAGTTTGTGTGAGGAATTCTAAGCATAGAAAACTCATATTTGGATAAATAGAAAAACTGCTCATTAATTTATTTTCCCAGTAACTAATAATTACCAAACACACACATATACATGCCCACACATATATGTTTCAATAAAGATTATAGATAACCTAATATAAATCATATGCCATCTTATTTTGAGTCTAAAGGAAGATATATATTAAAATTCCTATCTATATGTCTTCTAAAATAATCTTAAATATATATGAAGCAACACCGATAAAGTTAAAAGAATATAAACAAATACACAAATATAGTCAGAAAATCTAACCCTCTTCTCTTAATAAAAAATGAAAAAAAGCTGAAAAAATATAAAAGTTATTCAATCCCAAATAAATAATAAAGGCAGAAATAATATAAGAAATTAAACTAATGGAAGAAAACTGAATATCCTGAGACAGACTCCCACATATGGAGTCAACTTATTTAAGACATCAGCAGTACTGCTGTGCCCTGAGAAAATGATGATATTTTCAATAAAGACCAGTTGTGTTAATTGGATCCTTTGGGGGGAAAATTGGATCCCTAAATCATAATATTCATAAATGTCAATTTTAGTTGGTTTGTGACAGATAAAGCAGTGAACTTTCAGAAGCAAACATATGAGAATATCTTTATAACAGATGGTAAGCAAAGGTTTCTCAAATAGGGCACAAAAAGCTTTAACCATAAAAGGAAAAATTATAACACTGACTGTATTAATGATTAGATCTTCTGGTCATCAAAATATTCCATTGATAGAGTGAAAAAACTCACATTGAGTGAAGATATTTGCAATACTGGTATCTGACAAAAGACTTACATCTGCAGTATACAAAGAACTCCTAAACATTAATAAGATAAAACTACCCTGTTCAGTAGCAAAAAAGCCTTACAAACTTAACAGTTACTTCACGCAGAGAGGCTATCTAAGTATCCAAACGATGCATGAACATGCATTTAATTTAATTAGTCTTTAAGAGGATACAAATGAAATATAGTGAAATACAACTACACACTTGTCAGAATGACTAATAGTAATACCAAGTGTTACTGGGAATGTGGAATACCTTCAAGTCTCAGGTACCGGTGGTTGGAGAGTAAAGAGACAAAATAATTGACTAATATGCTGTGACCCAGCAAGTCTATTTCTTGTTGTATTTTCAGCAGAAATGCACACACCTATCCAACTAAAATCAATTAGAGGGTTCGTAGCAACAATATTCAGAATTGACAAAAATGAGAATGAACAAACCACTACTCCATAAGTGATATGGATGTTACTTACAAACATAATATTAAAAAAGAAACCAGATGTAAAGTGCATGAACTGTTCAACATCATTCAGCTAAAGTCTGAAAAGAGCAAATCTAATCTGTTAGAAGTCAGGGTAGTGGTTATCCTGGGAGACATAAGTAGGAAAGGTACGAGGGGATTTCTGGAGTTCTGGTGATGTTGATTTATTAATTTGAGTGCTTATTGTATTCGTTTTGTGAAAATTTATCCAGTTGTATGCTTATGATTTCTTCATTTTACTTACATATAAAATTTACATAAAACATATCACAATGTATTAAAGGTGACTAAATAATAAAATTATGTTATCAGTCACCTTCTGTATATGTTTTCTAGATAGAGCCACTATATTTTAAACTATTTACTAATATATATTTCAATACAAAGAAAATAATTTTTAAAATATCTTCAGATATTTTAATCCAGATATTCTGTAGCTGATACTATTATATTACCAACCTGTTCATGATACATTTTTTTCCATAGCATCCTCAATTTATTCTGCCAAGCCACAAAATAAGCTAACCAGTGTCAAATAACCAAAAGCCAAGATTATCTCTGAATGGGTTTTGCCAAAAAAATAAAAACTTAAAATTGGACCAAAAAAGATACTATTTCTAAATCAGTGACCCAAATAGACTGTAGTAGAGTGCAACTTAGCTCAGTTTAAGCAAGGTGTGAGTGAAACACACAAAAAAATTGTTTCATTGACATAAAAAAATGTAAGTTTAAGAAATGTCATGGTTTAAAATAATTGATGACAATTATTTCAGGAATTGAAGTGAAAGAAAGAAAAGTAGCTAGAAGATGAAATGTGTAAAAGTAAAATTTTAAAAATGAAATTCTACCGTTAGCTATATGCTTAACTAAGTAGTCTATGGGGAATGAATTTCTTAAATGTAACTAGGAGAATGTGAAAAATATGCAGTATTATATATCATGTGAAAATTTCAAAACACACCAGAAATGTATATTAGGATAAAAGGTGATAATCTTAAACAACTACAAGAAATTTCAAAACAAACCAGAAACGTATGTTAGAAGGGTACAAAGTGATAATCTTACAGAACTAAGAAAAAAATAGAGTTCTTGATAAAATAGAAATGTTAAGGCTTGAGAATAGAGAGCACATCATTCAGAGTGTAAGCATATTGGGTATAAGAGTGATAAAGTTAATAAAATAATTGCATAAAGAAGGGAAATCTAGTTGAGAATAAAATCATAGATATGTCATCAAACATGGCAAATAAAATGAAGGGCATTGGGATGGAATATTTCAGAGCAGCCTTTACTATACCAATAGCTATTTGTCATATCTGCCAACTATGAACCATACAAAAGCTGGATGCCTTTGAAATGTCTTGCTCAATAACAATCCCAAGTGCCACTCAAAATACTGATATGAGAATTTATAGTATAATTTTTGGTTGAAACTAAAATAAGAAATGACAATAAGAATGGAGGCAGACATATTTCTTCACTCGGAGTATATTTATATCCATCAGCAATTGGACTTATTAATTCAATAATCGTTGGAAAGATTGTGTTTAAAATCTATAGTGCTACTGGTGGATAGACATATTTCTTCTTTTTTTTTTTAATATGGAACTTTTCACAGGACATCTAAGATGAGATTTTTCCGTTGAATTGAAGGTGATATTCTGTATGTTAAAATTGTGTTCAAATTAAACAAAATAAAAAGTACAGTTCAAAGGAAAAGTGGATTTTATTATATTAGAGTTGGGAAATAGACACATTTTTATCCCTGAATATCAGAAACATTAAACACCAACATAGTGCGCATTTCCAGTGCAAGTGTGTTAAATATATTGTTGAATATATTTAACTATATTAATGAGAGTATTAGTAATGAATCCTTCATAAAATATAAGTTAAATTCTCATTTGAACATATTTATGTTTTCAACAGAGTAGGTAGAAGCTAGTCTTTTATTAAAGATATCAGTAGAAAAATAATAGCAATGTAATATAATATCCATTACTTTGTTGTAATACATTTACATATTTATATATATATTTATATTTTGGAGATGTATATATATCTCCACGCCTCCCCAATTATGAGCTAATTCCTTAAAATCTCTCTCTCTCCCTCTGTCTCTGTCTCTCATATTCCTCATATACTTTTTTATTAGGGCACCATGGCCCAGCCAAGTTGACACATAAAATTAACCATCACACTAATGGAAACTTTGAAAGGCAGGAAGGCAGTGGCTGATATAGCCTGTTGACTGGGCAGCTAGTAAGGAATTTTGAAGATGATGAATATTTAATTTAGGTCTTTTTTTTTTTTTTTTGAGGTTTGACATGAATACCTTTCTCCACTTCTCCTATGTAATAATAAGAAATAGCCACTTTATCCACTAATACATTTGGGTGTGGTGAAAAATCTAACTGGAAAAAGTGTTATTTTTATATCATGTCAGGCCATGTGAAAAGTGCGACAGCTATAGCAGTCCATTAAAACCGTCCATAACAATAAGTGTGTAGGTGTTCTTGGCCGTCCAGCTGGAATACATATCCTAGGTTCTTATCCATAGATATGACCATTGTCTAGGTTCTTACGGTAGAATGTAAACCACTGGTAACTACCAGCTTTGAGAAAAGATGTGTTCTTACTCCATGCTCTCTTTCCCTTTCTCTACAACAATAATCTGGTATATGTGAGTCAGGTTCAGCCACACAGATGACACCAATGCCCTCAAACTTTTGGTTCCTTTCACTTTTAAAAATCATTGAGGGCCTCAAGAGCTTATGTTTCTTCAGGTCATGTCTATTAATACCAGCAGTATTAGAAAACAAAACTGAGAAACTTTAAAATACAAATATATTTATTCATTTGCAGTAACAATAAATTTGTAACATGCTAAAAAGTGAATGGCACATTTTTATGAAGAATTATCTTTCCAAAAAAATTAGTGAGAAAAATAGCATTTTATGTTCTTTCAAATCTCATTAATAACTGGTTTAAGAGAAGGCAGTTGAATTCTCATTTCTAATTCTTTATTCAACTTATGGCAATATGGCAATATATTGTTTTGGTCAAAATATATGAAGAAAATGTGGTCTCACAGACATGTAGTTGGACAAATAGAAAAATTTTAACAGCCTTTTCCAATAATTGTGAATAGTTTTATATTCCATCAAAACTTCACAAGCTCTAGTTTGTTAAAAATTATTCATGATGTGAAATTAGGAACTCTGTCAAAAAACTCTTTCCACTCTGTTACATTACACTTCATACAGCAATGATTTTGATACATTGTGCAGTGTTCTTTTGGAAAAGTTTGGCTTAGTGGGCTATATAGATCTTCCAATGTTGACACATGTCCTTAGGTAATACCAGCATTCACATTTGTTAATATCTCCACCAGTCTCATCAGAAAAGCCTTTAAGTGTTGGAAAGATGTCACGATCATAGAGGCAGATCTGAGTCCCCCCCCCCAAATTTTTTTGCTTGAAAATTCTATTATTTCTTAGCAAAAATAGTGTCATTTTCTCCTTGTAAAATGTTAATTAAAAAAATACTATCAAATAACCCAGGCTGTACCTAAGTGCATTTATCAACTGTCTTTTTTTCCAAGTAAAATTGGTCTTCTATAACAACAACAAATACAAATAACAAAACACACTCACACAAACACAAAAGCAATCACACAGATGTTCTACTTAGAGAAAACCATCATATTGTTCAGTACTTAACAGAATTACTTTATGTGTATTTATCATTTTGTCACACACAATATTAAAAAGATGTGTAACTAATGATAAAGATTTAATAAAACTAATAAGTTTACTGTTTCATTAAGGCAATTATTAAGCAACACTGTGCATTTAAAACTTTTCTTAATTGTAATTGCATGGCAGTGAAGAGTGCAATGCCTATGTACAAATATAAACACAGGATAAAAAGATAACTAGTATCTTAGTATTAGTATGAAAATTATTTTGACTTTGAAGTCTCCTGAAAATGTCTCAGAAATCCCCAGAATTCTATACACTACACATTGAGAACCCCTGCCCTCAAGGGTGTTAGAAAACCCAAAATGAAAGAAATCTGGTTCCCTAAAAACAGGACTGTTGGTTGTGACAAAAAGGAAAATTTTGTTCATTCAAATACTTATTCACAAGGATTTTTTTTTCTTTTAGTAGTTATTCCTTTACTCTAACAGAGATATTGACCCAGAAGTCAGCTGATGTGACAAAAAAATATTTGGAATTGGCTAAGTTGGCAAGAAAAAGCCTATTGCAAACTAGAATTAGACTTCTAGAGTTGATTAGACTTATAATGCTTTGGCAAAAATATTGTATACAATTTTTACTGATAAATACCATGTGCTTTTTGAGATATAGCTCTAGGGAAAGTATCTAGAAAAGTTAGGAGTAAGTGTTTACTCCTTGCTACTCTAGCAAAGTAGCAAAAGAAAGACATGAGCTCAGGTAAAAAGTTGCCAATTAGTAAGCAGTAATAGAAGGAAAAGAATTTACAGATTTGGCACACCATAGTGTCAGAAAACGAAATGTTCCTACTTACAAAGTAGCAGGATATATGCCTGTTCTTCAAGGATTTTCTTTAAGGCCTGTTAAGACTACTAAGCCAAAAAAAAAAAAAGCCGGGGGGGGGAGATACCCCTGTGCCATGTATCAAATAAGGATGTATCAGTACCTTCCCACAGACAGTTTATTGTTTTAAATGGCATAGGGCAGCTTCCACTTAAATGAGAGAGAAGTACATGGGTGCAGAGTAGAAACCAAAAAATAAAGTGAGCTTGAGCATTACATCTACTACCAGCACATAGGGCTGACTTAAAGCAAATTGAGTAGAAGCCTACTAAGTTTTGGCAATTGTATGTTAAAGAGATAATAAGCCTGGCCTTCATAGCCCACCCTAAAGACCACGAAGCAAGGCATAGTTTCCAATTCCTACTTCAAAAGGTATAATGGTGGACAATAGACACATATGGTTATATATTATTTACCCTCACAGAGGGCAAAGGTACAGTTCACGAAATATAAGGGCTCTTATGGACTGAATGTGTCTCCCCAAATTCATATGTTGAAATTCTAACCTCCAATGTGATGGTATTAGGAGGTGGAGCCTTTGGGAAGTAATTAGGTCATGAGGGTGGATCTGTCATGAATGGGATTAGTGCCCTTATAAATAAAGAGTCCCCAGAGAGCTTTCTTATCCTTTCCACCATATTAGGACACAGAGAGAAGATGGCCATCTATGAACCAGAAGCAGGTCCTCAATACTTTGCAGTCTCCAGAACAGTGAGAAATAAATATTGGTTGTTTAAATTACTCATTCTGTAGTATTCTATTGATGAAGGATAATAAAATTATTCTAGACAGCAGAACCAGGGGTAGCTAGATTGACTAAGGAAAGAATTTATCTCACTGCTATGGTAGGAAGCTTCATAATTCCTGCCCAGATGAATTTTAAAATTACTGTCAGTTAATAACTGTTTCCCAGTCTTGCCATTTTTAATTGGCTGTTTTTACTAAAGTATTTGCATACTGTATATTGGGATGAATAGTTTTGAGCTACTATATATTGAAAGTGGGTTCAATCTTGGGGGGATGTCATGAGAAGCCACATCTAAACTGATACAGAGGTTTGTACATCATCCAGATATTTGAAGTTTCAAGTGAATACAATAAATATATGAGATTTTGGTCTTCTCACTTTCGGAAGGAGTAAATGTATTCTATGCAGGGGAAGAAAGGTGGTCAGAGGGGGCCGACTATGCTGAGACCATTAGCATTACACACACACACACACACACACACACAATTTGTTTTTCTTTTCTTCCTTGGAATTTTAGTTGTTGGAACGCAAAGCTTTCCAGGAATACTTTGTTACCTACTTTCTCGTTATACTTGTCCAGTGGAATATGACCAGAAGTAATGTGTGCTAGTGATACCTCAGAATCATAAGTCATGGACTTACTCCCCTCTTTTCCTCCATCCAACCAACAGAACACTACATAGAACAATGTGATTCTTTGACCAGCCTGACAACAATAATGCCCTAGAGGATGATGCAGCCTTACGATGGAAGAAATTTGGGCCCTTAAGAGGTTATTTAGAGTAGAGATGCATGCAGACCTGGATAATTCACATGGTCAGCTTCGTGGAGATAAACAGTTTGTATTCAATAAGCCAATGAATTTGTGGGAGTCTTTGTTATAGTAGCTCAGCTTTTGTTCCAACTACGGAAGGGTGGTATAAATGTAGCATTTGAGATCACAGAAGGCAGAGTCAGAGAAAATATAAAATTCAAGACTCAGGAAATTTGCAGAAATCTTTGAAAAGCTTAAGACTTGAAAACCGTGAAATCCAAGGTTAATGTTGGACATACCTAAATATAAAGAATGAGGATTCCCTAGTGATAACTGTCTCACAATTGGAACAAAATATTATCTTTTTATCTTCCTATTTCAAATATGGGGTGGAATTGGGTGAGGAACAGAGAGAGAACAGAGCAGCAGAGTGAAATCCAAGAATGAAGTGAAAGTCAGTGATACCAGTGGTGCTGGTTATTTGGTAAAATAAATCATTAACATACATTTAAAAAAATATCTCTTAAAATTATGTTAAAATTCAGTATTAGATTCAAATGCCAAGTATACTGCCACCCCATATCAGTCATACATATATATCACTCTTACCTAGATTTCCAAAACATAGAGAAAATATGCTATTGCCAAAGATGTTATTAGTTACATTGCTTCTGAGTGTTAAAGGGCTCAACAGAAAATTTTGAGCTGAATATTATACTGAAGATAACTTAGGGAAGCTGATTTTTTCCCCCTGCTTCTCTACATGTTAAAAAAACAAAAAGACTCAAAAACCTCACTACTCTAATGTTGGTATGCTGACTTCATAATTTCAATAATTTTGTTTTATTTGTATGCTCAAAATTTTCTGGAAAACTATCTATAATCTTTATCAGGAAAAGAAAAAAAATACATATAGAACCCATGACAGATTGTTATATTGTTATGTAAAGTGTGCTTAATAGGTCTATTATTGGGTAACAAGGTCCCACCTAGAATTTATGGTAAATGCAAGATCTCCATCTCCTTTCTACTAGGTACTAAAGCAGTGATTGCTGGGAAGAGTATAGTGTTTAGTTTTTTAAGGAGAGAAGGCAATATTGATAAGGCGTAAGTAATAGTAGATGAAGTGGGTAGGGTGCATAAAACAAAAGGAAAGCTGAAGTTGACAGGTATTCAGAGAGAATGCAGAAGGACTTTGGACCATGGGTATTCTTACTACTGAATGTCAGGGAGGAAACAAAGGCAACTTAAATCCTCACAGTACAGGTTCCATTTAAAAATATTTTTAAAAAATTGAATATTCTGGCTCCTACATGAAAAATTCCTCCTCAAGTAAAACTATAAAATATATTGTGATAGAAAACTTTGGTATACAGTGTTGTGACAATCCTGTCAATCCTAGAAAACACAAATACAAAAGTATTATTTATTATTTGCTTTATAGAGCACATTTGGGGTATACTACTGTGTATGATATATGAAAAAGTGTTACAAATCTTTTTTCTTAGGGTCTTTTGGTGGCTTAGTAACAGAGAAATGAAAGAGGTAGTAAAATGGGTCACCAGTTAGTGAGGGATTTTCTTGTTTTTTATATCAGGAAATATTGTTTGAGGATAATAATAGATATAAATCATGGATATGTTGTGCATTACCCTGAGACAGCCAAAGCTCTGTGAGCATTACCATTTTTTTCTATCATTCTTCCCCCTTCTGGGGAGATGTTAAACATAAAGTAAGCCATTTCTCTTATGTTTCCATAAATGTTAACAATTTTTCTTAATAGCCTATGAGTACTTCAAATTATATATGAAATTAAATAACACTCATTGCACATTTAGAGGTACTGTCCATGTTTATCGCAACAATAATCACTATTTTGGGACTTCCAAATGCAAAGGAGTCATTCTTTTTCTGCAAACAAAGTGAAATATAAAAGGTGTTACTTCATTAAAGTTTTGATTTTATGTTTATGGTACATGTAAGTATCTAGGACATTTAATTTAGACTGATTTAGGTAATCACTTTGCAGGGTGCTACATTAATTATAATCACATTAGTGATATTCTAATTATGTGTTTGTTTGCATAACACAGCTTAGCTTGAAATCATTGAGGATTTCTTTCCTTAGATATTAGAAGACACAAAAGCACTATAATGATTTATTTTCCATGATGAAATGCATGACTTTGGGTTCTGTTTCCAGATATTCAGAAAATAATTATTAACTGTGAACAAAGTACATTTAAAAAAACTCCCCCCCCAAAAAAAATATTCCAATACCTGAAGGCAATGGAGAGTAACCAAAAGGAAAACAAAACCAAACAAAAACCTAGAAGTGAATAGATGCTTAAGAGAAGGTAACTTTATAGTAGAATATTTATATTTATATGACTTTCCACATAAAGGCCAATGAAGTTTGCACACTAGAGAGCAAGAAGAAATCCATCAAAAAGCCATGTTTTTTTCTGGTTACAAAGTTAAGAGCTTCCAGAGTTGTTGTTAAATAAGGGGACAGATTCTAGTAAGAAAAGGGTCATGAAAGAGGAAAGTCCTACATAAGTTAGAGAGAGAGATCAAGCTTTCTAAGGGAAAGGAATAGCTAAATGATTGAAAAACCTAAGCTGCTGCCAACCACAGGGAAGACAATGTTTGGAGTTTAAGTGTAGTAAAGATAACTATTACATAGACCAAAATCATCCATATACAGAAGAAAATAACAGAATCAAGCATTTCTAAAAATTTGCCATTTACAGTGCCTAGTCTAAAGTAAAAATGAACAAACAAAAATACTAGGCTTGAGAAGAAGAAACATTAAGCTATAGTTAAGATAAAAAGTAGTCAATACAAACTGACCCTGAGTTGGCAGAAGAATTGGAATTAACAATTGAGAAAATGAAGGAAGGAAAATATGGATATAATAAATTAACAGGTAGAAAACTACAGTGGAGAAATGAAAATTATTTTTAAAAGTATATAAATTATAGAACAAAATATACACTACTTGTAAAAAAATATCCGATGAATAGGATTAACAACAGATTGGAGATAGTGGAACAATGGGTAATTGAAATTGAAAATAATCCATAAATATCCAGTGTGCATGACAACTTAAAAAAAAGATTAAGAAAGGATCATTACTAAGATGTGAAACAGTATCAAACATTTAACATATGTGCCACTGGAATTTCAGAGACAATAAGAAAGAAAAAAATATTTTTTAAAGGGTAGAAAGTTCCCAAATTTTGTGAAAACAAAAACCTTCTTATATAAGGAGTTCAGCAGCCCAAACCAAGAGAGACAGGAAAAAATAGTAAGGTAAACAGGTACAACATATAAAATTGAATAAAAACAGGGGGAAAACTTTGAAAGTAGTTAAACAAAAAACACATTATATATAAAGTAATAATGATACAAAAGAGGGCTCAATTATCAAGTTTTGTTAATATTTCTTTCTAGGCATTTCCCCATTTAAACTTAGACTTAAAAATTGTTGGCATGTAGTCATTGATGATATTCTCTTACTGTCTCTTCCATCTCTACTGCATCTATAGTGATCCCTATCCCCCATTTTCTTGCATAGGTTGTCTTTGTTCTGTCATTCTTACAAAAAAAAATTTCTTTTCGGTAGATATTTATGAGCTTTCTAAATGCTACGGTTTTCTCTAGGAGAGTGTAAGATTATGAATGTGTCATGAATTTATATTTTCACTCACCCTAAATATATTAAGAGTTTCCCAGATTCAAAGTGAACTGTATGAAAATAAAGCAACATATAATTTCCAGAAACAGTAGAGTTTAAAATGTGGTCAATAATTCTTTAATAGGGAGATTACAAAGAATTTAGAAAGACCACCTCGTAAGTCTCCAAGTTAAGGTTAAGACAAATAGAAAAAGAGATAATATAAGTTAAACTGAAAGTAGAGATATACCTTAGTGGTTTTTTGGTCTCCTTGTAACTGAAAACATGCCCTCAAAGACAATTACATGGAGCTATTTTTTCAGTCCCAAAGGGTATTGGATTTAGTGATGCATATTATGTTTATTTTTAAATCAGATCAGAGATAACGATGAATTCCATACCATTTACAGCAAATAATTTGATGACTAAAAATATTTATCAAAAAAGAATCAGAGTAATGAATGGTAGAATGATACCTGCTTTCTTTTCCTGGCTGTGCTTTCCTGTTAAATCTGCCAACAAATATTTAAATACTGTTCCTGTTAGGGAAAAATATGATATACTCAAGAGAAGAACAGTACATGATCACAATATTTTTCAGGCTAGTAAAGCAGTAATGTGTCAGAAATTAGAGGAAATAATGTAGATTTAAAATTTCTGAATAAAAGAGGAGAGTGGGAAAAAAAACTGCATTGCAACATTGGTTTTTTTTCTTAAGGAATCCATAGTTCTTTTAATAGATTACTCAACACCCCGCCCCAAATGAATTATATTCTTCACGTCTGTGAAAATATATAACAACTTTGGCATTATTTGTTAATAAAAAGTTACGTTTCCTCACAAAGTTATATTTTTAATTCTTGATTTAGACTTATGTTTACCCTCAACTTCACAGTCTCCTGTTCATACACCTAGTATAGAAAAGAGAAGAGCACTCAAATGACCCACAATTTGAATCAGGTTTCAGATGGATATTAGTATGATCTTCTTGCCCAAAGGGTAACATCAAAATACTGTAAAATTTTACTAAATTCATTCAGTTTTAACATTAAGTCTAGTTTAAAACATTTGAAATCAAACTTTGAAGTATTTAAAATGCACGTTAATGGTTAACCCCAAGTTAATGCTTTAGTTTATTAATATACATGTTGAAGGGAAGTGTATAATAATTCCTTACCATTATTTTTTATGAAAACTTTTCTTATTACCACCTAGTAGGAAAGTTCAGAAAACATAATCCCAGTTAATTTGCCCTATCTGTAATTCTGCTTTTTACATGAAGCTAAGTTTTTATGTTTTTGTTTTAATTATAAAATTAAATCACATGAATCAGTAAATAAAACTTGGAACACATATAGGGCAATTAATAATTATAATAACTTGATCATCATTGATATATGAACAATTAAAATAAATATGAGAGAGGCTACGACAAAAATTGAGCTTTTTAAACTTATACAGAATGGTAAAATAACAAATTTGAAAATAGTCATTAAATTTAAACATTTTCATAAGCAACATATATTACTATAATAAGCCCAACAATAAATGGAAAAATTCCTGCTTAATATGATGCCTAATACACCTCCTATCAATTTACCTTTATAATGACCATGATGATATATAATAAAGGAAAATCCAATTCATGAACTTGCAAATAAATTCAAGTGAACGTAAAATAAAAATGCCTGGGGAAATTTTCTGCTAACCACAGCATCAGTAATTGGAATTCAGTTACAAGGTACACACTCTCATGTGTAATTAGACAAGATGCTCCAGTGTAGGTAGAGATGGACATTGGTTTGTTCCTGTTGTTTCATTCTAACTTGAGATTTCAGGGGATATAATAACTAGAATATAAAGGAATCATATTTAATGTGTGGTATGTAGGAGCTATCTTGTAAATCAGCTAGACAAAAATTTCAACCTTCAATACATGTGTTAAACTCTACATAGTTATCAGGATTAGTTCTTTTAACTTAGCAACCATTTAGAGGCATTTATGTTTATAATAAAGTTTGAAGTGGAGAGGTTCTTTACAACATGTTGCATCCTGGTACTCACAGCATAAAAATAAATAGTTGCATGAAAATGCAAAGATCAAAATAAGACAGGGTTTTAAAATTATTATGTTAGAGAAAGTTTATTAAGCTATATCTATTCCCTAGTCTTGTCAGAGGTCGGGCTATACCACAGAACACCAGTATATGGATGCCTGGTAGTCTAAACAAGTAATTTGATTTGAGGATTGTATTTGAGCGATCAATACTCAAAATATGTAAATTGAAAGTGAAGGGAGCTAAGGATATCCCATGAGTGTTGCTTGTTGAAAACCACCAGGCCTGAGCAGAAACATTTACAGTTATAAATTGTGGCAGACCAACCAACCCTAGAATAGTCCCAAGTTCATGTCCTATACTCTCCTTGAGTATGAGAAGGTCCTATGCCTAGAATATGGCAATGTTGATGTGAGGTCACCCTCATGTTTCTGTTATGCTATTTATAGGCTCTGTCACACTTGTATGAGTGAGAAAAATGACTCTTTCCTTTGCTGGTTTTGAAGGATGAGCTGCCTGGTTGTGAGTGGGCCGGTGGAGAGGGACATGTTCCAAGGAAATGTGGGAAACCCCTCGGAGCTCAGTGGTACCTTGCCAGTAGCCAGAAAAAAAAAAGGACGCTCATTCCTCCAGACACAAGGAGATGAATTCTGCCAACAACCCACGGAAGCTTAGGGGCAGATTTTTACCCCTGGTAACACTGGCTCCACCTTGATTGCAGTCTTGTGAAACACTGAATCAGAGAACCCAGCTAAGTTGTGTGTCCAGAACTCTGACCTATAGAAACTATGAGATAATAAATATGTGTGGCTTTTAGCTATTGTGTTTGTGGTAACTTGTTTTCACAGCAAGAGCCAACTAGTACAACGATAAAATCTTTACAAAATAAAAATCATAAATGAGAGGGAAAGTTTCCTTTGTAACCCAGTAATAATAAGATATAGATAAAAATCATTTTCTATAAGAAATAAATAAAATACATAGTTGATATTCTCCAGGTATAAGAGAGGTTGCTTTTATGAAACAGAAGAAACCATTAAAGATAAAAAAAAACAACAGTTTCATAAAAGGAGATATGTAAAAAACCTACTTATAATTTTTTAAATGCAAGAAATATAAAATTCAATAGAGAGATTTTAAAATACACCAAACACTACTTAAGTAAAAGTAATCAGGGCTCCATAGAAATACAACAAATTTCTAAGAATAAATGCAAGGATTTCTCATAATAGATGGAAGGTACTGGGCTTAAATGTGACCTGATTACCTTTAAAAATTTTATTCCTCTCTCACATTCCTTAGCCTTCTTACTATTTTATTTTGTCACTAGAAATTGTCATCTTCAAATGTGTTATATATTTTACTTATTCACTAGGTTTATTAAATCTCTACTTCTACGGGAATAAAAGGTTTCTGCATGCAGAATTTTAGTTTGTTTGTTCATTGATGTACCCTAAATATCTAAAACAGGGCATGACTTATCCTGGGTACCCAAGACATATTTGTTCAATAAATGGAAGTAAAATAGAAAGAGAAGAAAATGACAAATAATGAAACCAAGAGAGATAAGGAGCAGAACAGAAAAAAAATCATAGAAAACATCCATTAGTTTTCAGGATTTTTTAGTCTACAGCTCAACAAACTCATTAATTTCCTATAAGCACTCATTATGTAGTTGGTTCTAATGAATGCTTAAAAGTAAAATAATTTATATGCAGATGATGAGGTATGGAAGTTATTTTTCCTATTATTTTCAAATGTTCAATTAAACAATAACCTTCCATTCAATTATTAGTTAAATTATATTCATTAACTAATACTTTTATTTGTTTATATTATAATAAATTATAAAATAAAATACAATATTAGTATTATTTATGAAATATTTTGGTCCTCATAAAATTGCTGATGTAGCATTGCTATTTTACTAATTTATATATTATACATTTTAGATTTGCTTTGATCTAATACTTATCAAGCCAAATTTTTGCTTATTTTTCATTACATGGCAATACAAGTTAGATTACTTCGATTTGATAATTTCATAGTTTTCATTTATTTGATGATTTGGAACAGTTTCTGCCAAAAAAAAATGTGTCTTTCTATTTATTTTGATATCAGCACATTGTATTCAGAGCTGTAACTACTTGAAATACAGCTCAACAGCTGCTCTTCACTTTGCTTAATGTTTTGTTTCATGGCCTGTGTTCTGCATCTTACTGTTTTATAAATTATTTTTCTATTCCTTGGGAACATCTGGTATTCTTTCTTACATTCTAAACTGTGTTGATTTGTCTGAAGAATAGCATTTGTAGGTTTGGAATACTTTCAGTTCAGAAGTTTATTTTAATAACAGTAATTTGGAAACTACACTTATTTATAGTTAAATATGCTTCTGCAAGTTAAATATGCTTCCTCACATTCTGGGAAAGGAAAACAGAGGATTTCAGGAAGTACAATTATTTTAAGGTGATATCTGTTAAAGATAAAATGTGATGACATACTGTCTCTTGTAAGTTCCTCAAGTAGTACAAAATTTACTAGTAATATATATTAAATACTCGTTAAGATCACAGCCCTGCATTTTCTGTTTTGTTTTATTGATATAAAGTTTCAATCATATCTTTGATGTTACAAATTAATGCACATAATCTTCTTAAATACTACTTAATCTTAACATGTTTCCATGGTTATAGGTAGCTTTACTCGTAATTTTACTTGTATCCATCAATGTAAATAACAATTTTAGAAACGATCATACTCTTTAATTAATAATCAATTAACAGGTATTTTTTGAGCATTGAGGATACTCAACACAAAGCATTAGATTTATGTGGAATAGAAATAAACAAGACTTACTCCTACCATCAGTAATGTTGTAATCTACCTAAAGACAGGACTCATATAGAGTTCAATTGGTTATGAATTTCAAAAACATTCAAAGAATAGAGATACAAATTGTGCAGTAGATATTTGAAGAAGCCTTAGAGAATGAAGGACTCAGATTTTGAAGGCTATATCATATTAAAATATAAAATGAAAATAATGAAAGCAGGAAGGATGTTTTTACATTGTTCATAGTGAATTTCAATTGTTGATTGACTATCCTAATGGAAACTTTCAGCTTGGAGTTGTAGCCTGGCTAGTGAGTACATCATAGAGATAAATATGTACAAACATCTATTGTTGTGTTATAAGACAGAGTTTGATCTGGTATTGCATACCCAAAAGAAACATAATTGATTTTGTAAATTTACCTAAGTTTTACTCCTTTCCCTTTCCTTTGGTTCTTCCATTTTTTTTCAAATAAAATGATGATACAATTTAAAACTGAATTTTGATGACCTTTTATAATTAATTTTAAGAAGTACGAATATGTACATTGGACCACAATTAAAATAAACTTATTATTAAAGAAAACTCTAAGCATGTGTGGTTTCAGAATGTAGATACCTTTTCAGAATGTTTTAGTTATTTATAAAGATTTGTTATTTTACATTTATTTTTGCAAAATTAACAATAACATATGCAGTGTGCATTTATGTTTGTATACTTTCTATTATGCTTACTGCATGTTCAGAGTTTTTAAGATTTATATTTTTAAGAAAGGAAACAATAGAAATATGTTTTGAAAAACTCATGCCAAAAAAGACCAAGGGTTCCCTTAAGTACTTTAGGTAACTTTTATGTTTATTTACTTATCAACATAGTTGACACATTATTTTAATTTTGGAAAATGATCAGATTAACCAGAAAGCACCTTTAAAAACTTAAACCAGGATTTGGGCAATGTAATTGTTATCTAGCATATGATTTTACATGCCTTGATAATTATTCTCTTCTTCAAGCTAAATGACTTACATGAATGAAAATCTTATTAAATAAAAAAGTAATGCCACCTTTGTCATAAAGTGTTGATGAATATGTATTGTTTTCCCTAGGCTTGTCCCTGAGCTATACTCAAAATGCTGCTGAATTCACAAAGAATTTGGCCTGTATATCCTTAAGTTTAGGACACATAATAGCACGGAGACTGTTGTCTGGCTCCCACTTTGTGATATTTATATAGAGGAGACTGGTTGGATGAGCCATAGAGACTGGTTGGAGGAGTCATAGATGTCAGTATAAAGAGAGAGGGCAGAGGTGGGCAGCCTGAGCTGCCAGTGTTTGGTATACATTGTACAATGTGGCACGTACAGTACATTTCCTGTGTGTCAACTAGATCCAGAAGAAGATAAGAGACAATCACTATTGCTACCCATCAAAAAGGGACAGCCTTCTTCTGTTGACAAGACCCCAGAAATCTATCCTGTAAAAACAGAGAGTACATTCCCCAAGACAGTAGTGCAGTATTCTTTGATAACCTCTGAAGAACTCACGTCTTCATCTGAAAGGTGAGTCAGCATTTATTAGTTGAAGGTAGACTGTGAAATGTGAAATATGTATAGAATAAACTCTAGAGTAAAAACTAAAATGTATAGAAAAAGTACTAATAAACCAATAACAGAGATACAAAAAATGGAATCATAAGAAATGCTTAATCCAACAATAACAGAACAAAAGGGAAAACAGAAATAATAACATATAGGAAAAATAGAAATCACTAATTTAACTGCAAAAGATAATAAAATCAAGCATTTTTAAGGTACTTTGTATTCATGAGAACATTTGGGAAAGGTGCACAGGGGTGTGCTGCACCAAGCAACTGCTTACCGAAAAAGAGCTGTGCTAGCTATTAGCTTAGAGGAGTTACTCTTTGAAGAAGGTCATTACATAAAATTAAGAGGAAGAACTCACCACTGCTATATAAAATTAACAAATCAAGAAGTTAAAATAATATCAAGGATCTAGAAGATTTGAAAAGCAAAATTAACATGTAATCTAATGGACATGTGTGTAGACACATGCACACACACACACACAAACACACACAATTCTTCATTCAATAATTAGCAAATACTCAAAATTAAAATTGTTGCATGTGAGCACAATGGTTTGAAGTACCTTCAAAATCTAGTCCCTGACTGTGTCTTAACTCTCTGCTCTTTCTGTTTCACTTCGAATAGCAGTGGACTTTTGATTTCTTGAAGATAAAGTTTCCTTTTAGACTCTGTTACTACAAATTCAGTCTCCTCTATCTGTAAAACTCTCTCTTCACAGTTCTAACACACCACCATCTCCTCTTCATGCTTTAAAGTTCTCACAGATGCTATTTCTGCAGGGAGTCTTTCTCTGGCTTCTGGTTAAAGTCAAATATATGTTTCCTCAGCATGTTTCACTTTCACTTTTTTATGTACTCTGCAATCACTTTAATAATGGTCTTTATTTTCTCCCCTAGACTCCTAAAGGTTAATATCATATTTGCTAAATTCATCATTATATCTTTTGTTCTGAGCATAGTAATTGGCACAAAATAGACTCTCAGAAAGGTTTTGAACTAATGAATAAGTAACCACATTGGTATTGTGACAGCCATATATTACATAAAAGATATTGTTAGCATTTCTAAGCTTATATTTCATAAATATATTATGAAATTATATTGTTCTACCACCTTTTGCACATACCCTTTAAATCTAATTCTAACATGATTAAAAGCCTAACCCAAATGCCTCATTTCAGAAATTATCCTAACCCCTACCTGGTCTCTGCTTCCCAGTGCAATATTTCCTTCCTCTCACCTGGATTTCATTATCAACACTTATATTAAAACAAGTTACAGGATCTACTTTCCTCTATAGCTACTTTCATACACATCTTTATTACTAAATTGCTTTGAGAGACTTAAAGTAGGGTTTTCATCATTGCCTGAGTTGGAACTAACACTCACTCATTATTTGTAGACTACAAACTGAATGAGATATGATGTCAGTATTTCCAAATTGTATGTAGGTACTCCAAGTGGTCAATAGAGCACTTGGTAAAATGGTTAAATAAATTCATTAAGTTAAATAACAAAAGTGATAAATTATTTGAACATTCCCAAATATCTTGGTATGATATACCTTTCTCTAGGTATCAATGGGGCCCTGACCACTGGCTGCTTCCCTGTGTACCAGATCACCTCCTGTGACCCTTCACATTTATGGCTCACTAAGTCCAGCCCAGTGTGCTGCTGATTCTGCCTCTTCTTCATCCAAATTAAGTTACTGGTTCTGAATCAGAGAAGCAGCCTGGCCTACTGAAAAGGTTATGTCCTTGTAGACGGGAGTACAAATCCTAGCAACTATATAACTTTCAGCAAATTGTCAAAATGGTACAAACACCAAATGGTGGCACGAACTACAACATCCGTACTAAATTACTATATATATATAACTCACTTGAGAACACTGCCGACAAAATGTATCCAATAGCTGGCAAATACTAGGAATTCAAACAAGTATAGGGATTACTGTGACTGCTCATTCATGTAACACTCCTTAGTACAGTTCTTTGCCTTGTGTCTATTTCCTGCTCATTGTTTATGTCTGGTCCCTGAGAATGCTTTCTCTTTCCTTCACAAATCCCTTCTTCTTAAGTGCTCCAGTCAATGAAAGTAATACAACTTAGGTATGTTTAAAAAATAAGTAAGCTCTAATACAGCTGTGAGTGAATAAAAAAATGGAAGTTACAGTAAAAACTGAGAGGAATTAAGATAAGCTGTATGAAATGAGGTATCATGTTTAATAAGTTAAAAACCTTACTCAGCAGCCTTAATGTCTCCGGAAGCAATTTAGTTTCTCCCAAAGACATTCTGACTTATGATAACCTATTTTAGCATTACCTTAGCATATCCCATGAGAATCATTGCAGTTTACTAGAGTCACAGAGCTGAGCTGTACTGATTGGCTTCACTCCATTCAGTATCTGTCAGTTGAAGAAAAAAAATTCTTACGTGCACTGGAGCATATGCCAAATGGAATACATGCAAAATTCTCTGTTAAAATACAGCAACAATAAGAAATGCAAATCCATTGTATATACTGTAAATTACTTTACAAGACATACTAATATTAGATAGTTTTCTTCCTCAGGCTGACTACAAAAGGGCTGCCTTTCTGTATTGTGGACGTCAGGATAAATGCATCACTTTAAACTAGAGCAATGTGAACAAAAGTCTAAAATACACAGAGGAGATTATTCCAAACCTAACCTTCCTTTAACACTCCTGTGAATTTCTGTGTAATTACAGTTACAAAACGTAGCAGTGAATACAGATGTTTGCAAAAATTCTTTCACAAACTGAGGTTTTGAACTGCTGGTAAGTGCAGCAATATTTATCCTGGCAGTTATGACTTATTAAGTGTTTCTTCCAATGAGTAATTCAACCATTCAAAGATTTCTTCAGTTTAAGAAAGGAAAAAGTTAGCTCTTACTGCCGACTATCTTTTGAAAACTTTCAGTTAGATACTGAGAAAAAGCAAATTATCTCTTTAGATTTTAGTTTTCTGCTGCTGTTTCATTGACAGTGCAAATTTCTCCCATCTGTGCATTTTATTTCTCACCTCTTTTCCTTTGGTTCTGTGTGGTTATCAATTGACAGCAAAGTCACTTTCTTAAACATGTCATTAATCGATGCACTTAGTATTCTAAATATTTATAAATTTTGAGATTATTTAAAGTATAGTGGATGAGCATGGGGCTTGTCAGTAATTTAGAGGCTGGGCATCTTTACACAAATTCCAGAATGAAAACCAAATAAAATTCACAATGAAGTTAATCTGACTCATATTGACAAGTGTGACTCTCAATGGCTGAGAAGAAATTAGGTACAAGTGATTAAAATGTGCTGTAAATGACCACAATTTATAGTACTTTTCCACAAAGAAACTAAGTTTTGTGTTGTTGCTGTTGTTGTTATTTGGAAAGAAGTGTGGTCATGGGAGGGAAAAGTTACTGAAACTGCTTCTTCACTTGTGAAACAAGAGGAATTGATCTATTGTTTTTTCTTTTTTTAATTCTATACCAATCTCTGGGGTTTAAACCCATGCTTTTGTGTCTTTTGGGGATTTTATGTGAGAATGCTATCCATGTTCATCTAATTTGGCCCATGGACAAAATCGATTGGTCTGCTCTATATCTCAGGAATTACACACATGAACCTGTGAGCGGAGGTCTACCAAACATGTTACAGTGGTGGACTTTCAGTTACCAACATGGTTTATTTATGTTGGTTTACTACTCCAGGTTCTGCTTCTCTGTTCCTCTGTAGTTCTTCCCACTAAGAAAGAAAACTGTTTAAGAGTTTTTATTGAACACTTTTCCAAAAATATATCTTACCAAGTTTTCTGAAAAACATATCAATTAGATTTGATGTCATAAGCCAACATAACTTTGACTTAAAGAGAACTCTATTAATTTGCCAACTTCCAGCTTTCTTATCATCACAATTGTTTCTGGAGTATAATCTCAGGGAGTACATCAAAGATTTATAATCCTCATAATGGCACAAATAAATTATCCTTATTAGTAATGAGGAATACCTGCTAAACCTAAAATCTTCTATTTAATATTCAGTTATGTAATAACAGAAAAAATATTCTGCAATGAATTTAACAAATTGAATAGACAAAGTTAAAAGTTTTTTTTAGGCTTTGTAGGTTCAGGAAGGTAGGAAGTGATTTAGTGCAATATGACAGCTATTTGCTTCTTCAGGGGAAAAGATAGCTGCCCCCAGATGGTTTTTAAGAACTCATTAGGAAGCAAAGGTGACAGGTGGTGCTTTCTTATTATTAGGTACAATAGTTAGAGAAACTTCATCTGTAGAAAAAAAGAGAAACCTCGGTGAGTGCCTGGATCTAGCATTTGGATCGACTAAAGGCACAAAGCCACCCATGCATGCTTATATATTTTTTGAAATCACAGCATAATATATGGAATTCTACTTTGCTTTGCTAAATAGCATCTGCGTGTGGAGTGAAAAAGCATCCCTATAATAATTAGAGAAAAAATATACCTTTTCCTTCATGCTTCAAAACAAACTCCAACTCTCAGAATTGTGAGGCAATCCTGTATTTTCCCCTAGCATTTAAGGAATTCAAATATCGATAATAAGAGGGAAATAATTTTATTATGGGGAAATCACAGAAGGGAGATTTAAACTGGTGACAGCTGATCCTCTAGAACCTTGAAATTAAAAGTGTAGTTGGAACCAGCAGCTTCAACATTACTTGGGACTCCATTAAAAGTGCAGATTACGTTTTGCCAAGAAACACCTCTTTAGGTAAACATTAAGCATACTGAGAAAGTAGAGTTTAGTAAAAAGGGGAGAGCCTGAGGGAGATGGGAGCAGAAGATAAATTTAACACATCTAATCTAGATATTTCTTTTTTATTCTTTTTACTTTTTTTAAAAATTTTTATTGGAGTATAGTTGATTTACAATGTGTTAGTTTCAGGTGTACAGCAAAATGAATCAGTTATACATATACATATATCCACTCTTTTAGATTATTTTCCCATATAGGTCATTACAGAGTATTGAGTAGAGTTCCCTGTGCTATACAGTAGGTCCTTGTTAGTTATCTATTGATATTTTATATATATTAGTGTATACATGTCAGTCCTAATCTCCCAATTTATCCCTCCCACCTTCCGCCCGGTAACCATTAGTTTGTTTTCTACATCTGTGACTCTATTTCTGTTTTGTAAATAAGTTCATTTGTACCATTTTTTGGTTTGTTTTTTAGATTCCACATACAAGCGATATCATATGATATTTGTCATTCTCTGTCTGACTTACTTCACTCAGCATGATATTCTCTAGGTCCATCCATGTTGCTGCAGATGGCATTATTTCATTCTTTTTGATTCCCTTATGATATATACGTACCACACTTCTTTATCCACTCCTCTGTCATTTACTTTAATACTATTCTCTGCCTTCATTGTAAAGGCTTAAAGTGTACTGCATTGCCATCTTGATTACCTTGTTACTCCCCACCTTGTATCTTGGTCTAATATTTCCTTCTTTTTTTCATTACTGCTTCTTTTTAGCCCTGCCAATAAATGCTTCAAATCCCAGACCTTAGCTCACAATTGTTTTTGAATTCTCTTTTGTGAGTAGCTCTTGTAGTTTTTCATATCACCTCTAAGTTTTTTATTCTGTGTTCTTCTCACCACTTTTTCCTTAAAATTGATCGCAGAAGTATCTTCCTGCGCAGTATGTTTCTACTTTGATGTTTAAGATTTCAGATAAGTGTCTAAATCCATTTATCACAATCCCTTAAAAAACTACTTTCTCTTCTCAAACTAACATTTGCTTCTCTCAGTCCTGCCAGTCAATCAGACCAAATTCTAATTCTAAAAATTTCTCTTCCATTGTCCACTATATGCACTAAATTTCTGATATAAGGTAAATTACGTTTAATATAAAATTTAAGGTAAGTGATATAATGTAACAATTTATTACATGGGTCCATTATTTTTCTCCATACCCATTGTAACAATTCTGACTTCATTAGCTCACTTCTAGAATATTCTAACTTAAAGCTAGATAGGCTTTCTAATAATATCTTTTCATCACATCTATTCAATTTTTTCAAAATCGCCACTTCCATATTACTAAACACTAAAATATACTTAATATATTCTTACCCACTTTGAGTCTCAGTACTATGCCTGATTTTGAAGATCCTTTATGATATTCCACCTGGTAGCCTGAATAATTCTTTGGGTAATATTAATAATTCCTTTCTAGATTATCATGGGGTTTTTTTTGTTGGTTTTTTTTTGCAGTACGCATGGGTTTGTTTTAAATATCAACTGACATGGTGTATATAAAAACAGGTTTTTTTAAGGTAATAGATTATTTTTTAGAGACTTTTTAGGAAGTTTCCATAAACATTGAACAGAAAGCACAGAGAATCGCCATACGTCCTCTTCCCCACCAACCCACATACAGTTTTCCCCTATTATTAACATTTTCCATTAGTTCAGTGCATTTATTATAATTGATGAACCATACTGGTACATTATTATTAGCTAAATCCATAGTTTACATTAGAGTTCAGTCTTCGGGTTGTACAGTTTTGACAAATATATAATGACATGTATTTACCATCACAGTGCTGAGCAGAATAGATTCATTGCCCTAAATATCCCCTGTACTCAACCTACTCCCAGGCAACCACTGACCTTTTTACACTCTCTATTCTGATGATACTATCAAAGGCATTCTTTTTTTATTTTACAGTGTTTTTTATTAGCAACATTTCCTTTTGTTTCTTCCTTAGAATTTCCATCACTCTGCTTATATTACCCATTTACTCTTGTATGTTATCCATTTTTTCTACTAGAATCCTGAAAATATGAATCATAGTTGGTTTCAAACTGCCGTCTAATAATTTCAATATCTCTACACTATATGAGTCTGGTTCTGAAGGTTGCTTTGTGTCTTCACACTTTGTTCTACCTTTTCACATGCTTTATAATTTTTGTTTAAAGCTGCACATAATACATTGCATTAAAATTGAGATAAATGGGCCTTTAGTATAAGATTTTATCTTTATCTGGCTAGAAGTATACCTGTGTTTACTGTTTGCTGTAGCTGTGGTGTCAAAGCCTAAAATATTCTCTAGTTCCTTAGTTTTTCCCTCCTCTGTTGTCTTTGGGTTTCCATAGATATTCCTTCATAAATAAGGTGCAAGACTTGCAGTTCATTCAGCTGTAATCTCCTGTGATCGTGTAGAAGGTCTATTGATGTGTTGGTATGGTATAGTATAAGGAGAAACATTCTTATAGTCCTATGATTAGATCTCAGTCTTCTAATGAGCTGGTGTCCCAGGTCTGTGACCTTCGCAAGGGCTGTTCAGTTCCCCCACTCAGGTAAGACCAGAAGTTTAGAGGACACTGGAGTTGTGTATTTTCCTTCCTCTAAGGTACCATTAGGTTCTTGAAATACAGAAGTTATTAGGCTTTGATAAAATAGCGTCCCTTGAGAGAAGGCTGTTTTTAAGGAGACCATACCACTCTGGGCAGTTTTTCCTGTGACATCAAATCTCTGGTGGATCTAACATGAGTTTTTGTTTTCAGTTTGTTCAGCAGTTTTTCTTGTTGTAAGGATGTTGGCAGCAACTTCCAAGTCCTTTGCCTGTTGGACCTGAAAATGGGGCTCTGTTTTTAATTTATGTTTTACTTAATCAAACATGTATACATATATATGTATAAAATTATAAAATGCAATATAATCTAAATATTTATAGTAAAAGAAAAGTCAGTTCCTTTCTTTTATCCTCCAACTCTGATTCCTATTTCTCAGAAACAACTGCTTTCAAATATTTTAGAAGTTTTTTTTCCTTATATTTATCTCCATGTTACATATAATTGGCTTACATAAAAATTTCTTTTTAAGATTCTGATATCAACTGCTTTTATGAAAATTTAGGATACAGCTTTCATATTCCCTTCTCCTATACCTTTTCCTACCACACACTTATCACTTTCCTCTATTGTCACAGTTTAGTTATAATATTTGGTTAGCATAATCCATACTGCATATATTGTTATACCTAGAAATACTTTGTCTTTATTTTTCATGTTTACTTTTCTATGTACTAAATATTAATCCAAGTTTAAGCTCTTTGTCAGCAATAAAAAATGTCTTCTCAGTGCAATGTAGAAACCCCAGATAATCTAGAAATATTACTTTTTCTTTATGGTTAAGTTACTCTGGGAGGTCCATTCTCTGCTTCTTTCTGGAGTAATTCTCTCTATATCTGCTACTCGGGTTTAATTTCTAAGCCTCTACATTTTTTTTAATGTATATGTTTTTTTGTTGCTTGCTTATTGTTTGTTCCATGCTTCCTCCTTTTCATAACCTCAGAGTATTTTTGATAAATTTAATAATCTCTTTTCACCAAAAGCAAAGTGTATTTCAAGCAGTCAGTATGTATATAGGCATATTCTATTAGGATAGTAATTAGTGGCAATGGACTTCAGCTATACTAAAAGACTTCCTAATGAGCAATAAAGAACACAACTTCACTAGCATTTTAATGACAGCATCAATATTTGACAATGTCAAGTCACCTTGTTAAGGGAGAATAGCTAATTATAATGTAAATAAGTTACCTCTCACATATTTAGAATGCATATATCTCATATAATATTTTTGTCCTAAAATCCAAAAATATTATGAATGCCATTTAACTTTCTACTGATGAATTACCTTGGATTAAGTAAACTGTAGGACAAAAAAACAGTCTTAGAAAGTAAAATCAAGTAAAAGTAAAATCAATTTCTGAAATCAAGGATAGTTGCAAATGAGTATATTGATGGCATATGTTAATTCTATCTTGGAATACCATAAAGAACCAGAGTATACCATAGGTACTGGCTTCCGATGACTTTAGTTCCCTTCCTTACTATATAATGGACATTTTGATTTCAATGCTCTATTTTAAGGATTAAATAAGAAAATGAAGGTAAAACTGCTTACAGATTTGTCATCAAAACTATTTATCTTGCCCTTTTCTCTCTACTAATAGTAACAAAACATTTTCCTCCTGTAGTGGATATTTTCAGAACATATATAAGCTAGTACAACATTGTTGAAATGGTTTTGAATGCAAACATCATAAAAGACAATCATAAAATTTCTACTCCTGTTAACAAAGTAGAAAAGCCAACAGTGCTGCGGCACTGAGCAAGAATTTTACCTCAATAAGTCTGACTCTAGAGTTCATGTTACCTATAAACTGTGTGTGCTCAGCTTACTGGCTTTAAATTGTAGAGAAAAGAAGAGACAGGAAGGGAAGGGATGAGAAGAGAGGAGAGGGAAGAGGAGGGGAAGGGAAGGAGGAGAAGAGAGAAGAGGAAAAAAATCAGGAAGAGAGAAGGGAGTACAGAAGCACTGTAATTTAAAAGGTTTGGAAAAGGATGATTTAAAGAGTTTTTAGGACCTATTGAAATTTTAGTCTGCTATTGCCCATTGAAAACATTGAAGGAAACAGGTTTTTTTCATCCCAGGACTCATTCATCTTCGGCTATGCTGGATATAAACTTCGGCACTTTTGTAAGGAAATATTGGAAAGAAAGATACTCATATTATTTTAATTTTTCATTAAGTTTGAATCATAGCTTCCCAAAAAACAAACTTGTGTTTTACAGTAAAACAAGTTAAATTAACAAGTTCCAAAAAGTTAATGTAGTATGCCAGAAAACTGTTCTCATAATTTACAACAAAGTGTCTTAAAATTTTACCTCTCAAGATTCAGGTAAAAAGATGTTATCAAGGAAGTAAATAATATTATTGGTGCTCATTAGAAAGTTAAGAGAAACATATAGTTGTACTTACTTGCAATTAAAATATTCATAATGTAGGTATGAAATAGAAGGAATTAATCCTCACCTATAATAAAATAGTTAATTATAATGATAGTAAAAGATATGAAACATTCATTTATGTTAGAAAATTAACATTAAAATTAAAAAGGAAAAAAGAATACTCAATACGATATCAGCTTTAGAAGGTTGTCTTTGCTGGGAGCCAAGTATATTTGTTATAGTGGGGAAAGTTTGAGATTAAGATATATAGTAATTGTGACAAATTGAAAGTAGGAAAAAAAAGGTTACAATTTTTTTAAAAAAAAGCTTGTAAAATACAACTTGCCATAACATCCAGATTATTAATTAATTTTGATTATTGTCCTTATTAAATTCAACCATAAATATATTTAAGACAGTATTGATAATGTGAATTGGAGAGGGTATCCAATTTTAGTCCAGAACAGTAAAGTATCTGCTGTGACTCCTACCTCTGTTCACAAAGCAGAGCTTTTGTTAGCTATATGCTGTACTAAGACTAGTAGGTACCAAGGCCACTGTTACAGCCTGTGAAGTTAACTGAACAACAAGAAATACAACAAATGTATTAAACAATGATGGGTCTTAAAGCTCTCTCTGAAGACACTACTCTGCCTCTTTTAAATATGTATCTTAACTTTCAAAAATAACATGTTGCATTTTATCAAATATATATGGTAATTTGCTTTGAGAAACATCTGCATATTAATCATGAATAAAGTATGTAACAAAAATGAATGTCACCTATAGCAAAATCTATGCAAAATACTACCATAAAGCTAGCAGCAGGAATTCTCTAAATGGATGAAGATAAATCACATTTAATAAATTATAAATAAGAAAAAAAAGCATACCAAAATTTTCCTTGAGGCACATGATCTCAGCATCTAAGTATAATTATTTTAAATACTAAAGTCGCTTTTCCTGATATCTCTGATGGATTGCTGCTGACAACTCCTCTACTTCCTAATATAATTTTTGTGAAGATTGAAACTCCAAGTACACCAAGGTATGGTTGTGATGCAGAAATTCACTGTGCAAAATGGTGAATTCAAAGAATAATATTAGAGGGAACAGATTACTTTTACCTAGCTTTTGAAATTTATATTTAATAAAATTTCAATTTGGCAAACATTACATTGGTTATCGGAAATTACTTTAGAAATGTAATATCACATTCTCTTCTTCTTAGACTCTGTGAATAAATATACAGATGAGAAAACATTTGCAATATTTTTATATTTCACATGTAGTTTACTTAGGAATCTGTATTGCATCAGAAATGTTCCTAGAGTTATGGTAGAGATTCTGAGTAGTGGATAATGGAAAAAAAGAAATTTGATGAAATACTTGGCAATTGAAACAATATGTATCTTAGTAACATAAGATGGTAAGATAAAAGTTCAGCATTACAAATCAACAAGTACAAAATTGATTCTGTCTTTATGTGTCTGATGGCTTAGAAGTGAAGTCTATGGGCTCTTGTTTCAGAATGCCTGAATTTGATCCTAATTCTCCATTTACAGGTTTTGTAGTTGTGGGAGAATTATCTGACTGTTCTATGCTGCAGTTTCATTATCTGTAAGAGAGAGATTAATGAGTAACATTAGTTATAGATTTCTTGTGAACATTAGTTCATATCTGAAAATCATACGTGTATTAGTTAATATATGTTTAATGCATTAGTAATGCTATGATCTGAATGTTTGACCATCAAAACTCATATGTTAAAACCTAATTCCCAATGTGATGGAATTAGGAGGTAGGTCCTTTAGGAGGCAGTTAGGTCATGGAGACAGAGCCCTCATGAATGAGTAATGTTCGTAATAAAAGAGACCCTGAGAGCTGCCCTGCTCCTTCCACCATGTGAGGTTACAGCTAGAAGGTACTATCCATGAGGAAGTGGACTCTCCTTAGACACAGAATCTGCCAGTGCTTTGATCTTGGACTTCCCAGCCTCCCAGAACTGTGAGGAATAAATTTGTATTGTTTATTAGCCACTTAGTCTATGATATTTTGTTATAGAAGCTCAAAGGGACTGACAGTTAATATATGTTGATATTAATTAATATATGTTAAATCACTTAAAGGCATACTTGATCTATCATACACACTCAATAAAAGTTTGTTTTCATTATAAGGTTTTTCTTATTAAATGCTTACAATTTTTTCTATAAAGAGTATTACCTACATTCAAATTCACCTAGTTTATTAATGTAAATAATTTAAAATGCAGGGCTAATTTAGGTATATTTGCTTTACATTAGAACCATATGTAATTCAATCTGCCCTTTGGCAAATGAAAGATAAAGACTCAAAAATAAAAGAAAGAGCTAAAATTCAAGTGAGCAGAGTTAATGGCACAGTTCTCAACACTTTCTTAATGATACATTATAATGTGTTTTTGTCATTCATGTTGGTCAACAAAATAGTTGTAAGGACTTATAAATGAAGAAAAACATTCCTTAAAAACTAGGTTTCAGGGCTTCCCTGGTGGCGCAGTGATTGAGAGTCTGCCTGCCGAGGGGACACGGGTTCGTGCCCCGGTCCGGGAAGATCCCACATGCCGCGGAGCGGCTGGGCCCGTGAGCCGTGGCCGCTGAGCTTGCGCGTCCGGAGCCTGAGCTCCGCGACGGGAGAGGCCACAACAGTGAGAGGCCCGCGTACCGCAAAAAACAAAAATAAAACTAGGTTTCAAATGCTAATAAACATAGAGCTTTGTCAAAAAATATTGGAAAACTTTCAGTTGGTAATCTATGACATTTTTATTGCATCAGTTTTTGTAATGTAATATGTTTAATGAATCCCTGTATTCATTTGTTCATATTTGTATCAAGTTAGTATTGTAAGTTCAGCATTATTCATGGTTTGGGGAACATGAAAGCAGTGAACAAGACATATAAAGTCTCTATCCAGAACGAAGGGAAGGGACACAAAATGTAAGTAAACAAATAAATAAAATTCAGTAAGTGCTACTATGAAGTAAAACAAACAAACCACCACCACCAACAACAACAAAACCGATGATGTGCAGAAAGTAGCTGGGATGTGAAGGTAATTTAGAAAAGTTGGTGAAGTATGCCTCGCTAAACTGAAACCTTTGTAATATCCTTTGTAACATACAAATGTGCATAATTCTAAATGTTAGATAATATATTATCTAACATTTAAAATTATGAGGAAAATTATAGCCATTTGCAGATGTGGTGACTTAGAGTGCAAAGGCCTTAAGGTTGTAACCAGCATAGTGGGTTTTCCAAGGGACAGGGGGAAGCTGTCAAAATTAGATCCTGGCCCGGGTGATGTTTTTGTGTTACTGCATGTTCACATTTTTCCAATCATTAACTCTTGAGCCAACCTTCTGTGACTCAGGGGAGGGCTGGGAGACTAAAGCTTTTCTACAAACAAGAGGCAAGTGGAAGACTTGGAGGGGTCTCTCCTTGGAAGGCCCCATAGGGTCCTGCTTGGTTATACTATTAAAGAAATATTTCCTTTCTTAATTTAACCTTTCATCAATTTCATATAGTGTGTGAACTTCCTTTCATAGCTTCATAATTAACATATAACTGATGTGTTTTAGAAATATAATAAAGTGTGATTTATTAAGCTGTCTGCCACTTCACAGATTAAATTTCTGATTCCATTGATCTCACTGACTATTAAATTATATGTCTACCATTACCAGTCTGAAATTTAAGGCTGGATCAAATAAACATGGTAAAATATAGTTCTTCAAAATATTGTATTCGGGAATCTGCAGTTCCTAACCAAAGAATTTTCTAGCTGGGTCATTCCAGCTGAACTTCGCCAAATATCCCAAATACTTCATGACTGAATAGCTATAAAATATCACAAAACATTCTATACAGATAGCCAAATTGGAAGTTCTAATCAACAGTATTTATTTTTAGTTCAAGCTAAGCATTCTACACAATTTCTAATCCTGGAGGTCAGAGGGTTTTTTTGCTAAAATATTTTTAAATAAGTCTTAAAATTATCTTGGATGGATGGATAATAGCAATCAAGGAATTTTCATCTCCCTATGGCAAGGTCAAGTTAAATAAAATGGTTCTAGGCATTTTTTTCCTTTAAATGTATAAAGGTCATCTGCTGTTCTTGTCAGTAACTTTAATTTTCTTAAGTTGTATTTTTCTCTAATACTAAACTGCTTTTTGTATTGCTCAGTGACGCATTTATCTCTGCAGTGTGCTAAGTACTTTCTGGCTGAAAAGATATATAGTATGTGGCATTCTTGCTGAATTTAATTAAATGCAATATAGTATGTATTTGAACTGTAACATTAAGATGGAACAGAAAAACTGAACTAATTTTAACTTCTTGAGAAAACACAAAGCAAAGTGATCCCATTTACACCAACTATCGGATGCTCATAAACAGACAATTTAAAAACCATGTCAAAATGTATTCAGTGACACATAATGAAAATATTAGGAAAGCACAGAGATAGGATACCATCTTAAAAGCTATCAGAGGATAGGTCAGAGGCCACATAAAAATAAAATCAAGGATATAAAATAGAAACTGTTTACCTAGCAAAGACTGCATTCAATCACTGGGTATTTGTATGATCCTGTAGACATATTTTATATTTTATAATGAAACACTATCAGAATTTTCAGAGTGGGCAAAGCTCTGGTAATAAATTTGTCACAACATGATAAATCCAAACAGAGCGAATCAAGATATAAATACAAAATTTTGAAGTTTTTATCCATTTTGGCTCTTAGGGAGACTTGACTGAATGACAGTGTCAATGTAATGAGCTATATAGTGAAGGGCTTATTGGGGTTTTCTTAGAAAAAACAGGAGAATCAAGGTCACTCTCTTGTCATAAGAATTTTGAGCATTAAACTTGGAAATAAAGCATTTATACAGTATATAATAAAATGGAGCATTTAACTTTCACTTGATTATTCTTTAGTATTAAATAAAACATCTTAAGCGTAAGGAGCTGCATCATCAACATATTCAATAGTGTATAAAAGTCGTTCTTGAAGTGACTGGGTTCAAATTGAACACCAAGTTGCAGGATTCCTAGTTTTATCAGTTTTGTCTCAACTAAAGCCTTGCACACTTACTGGAATTCCCTGATGGTCCCGTGGTTAGGCCTCCTTGCTTTCACTGCTGAGGGCCCGGGTTCAATCCCTGGTTGGGGAACTATGATCCCACAAGCCTCGTGGCATGGCCAAAAAAAAAAAAAAGCCTTGCACACTTACTTTCTGTTCATAGTTAAAGGGACTTTCCTTAGATGCTAAGACAAGTCACATAATCTCAAGATTAGGTATGAAAATGGAATAATTCATCACTTGTTACAGAATTTGATTGTAATTTAAGAAAGTCTGGAAATACAAAGTAGAAATAAAAAATATTTATTGTTAACCTAAGTTACTAGTATATTTTTCATATTTCTTTTAATATTATTCAATGTACATGTAACATGATAGTAATGCTTCAACAAATATTTGTTAAATAAAATGAATAAAATAAAATGAATCAGCATTATACAAAGAAGAAATAAATAAATTAAGTATCCCTGTTTCCCCGTTCCTTCATATGTTCAACCAGCAGCTAGGCAAGCATCTTTTATGATCATTTTAAAAACAACTCCTCTTATGTGCAAGAGGTGGAAACCAAATGCCCCAGGATCATCAAACTCTAATGGATTTGGTGCCATTAGAGTTTCTAGAACTGACATAGTTATTAAAATATTCATTCCTACAAACATATTATTGACTTTGCCTGAAATGTCACCGACCAGTATATAATAGGTACTTTGTTTTATTTATTTACAGGGATAGTCTCCCAACTACATATAATGAAAATTACAAAACCATAAGTGTATCAGTTGATAAAACTTCATAGTAGCTCTGCCTACTGTGTTGAGAATAAAATACATAAACGTAAGAGAAAAAGGTAAAACCCCATTAGGAGATAAGGATGGTATCTGCTTTATTTCAAATACATTTTGAAGGTAAAGTCAAAAGAATTCCTCATGAATTCAGTGGGGTATGAAGGAAAAGTGGACAGAGGAACAAGTGGAAATGAGGGAGTTACTATTAACAAAACTGTGGAAAGATAATCCTGGGTCAGATTTCTGGGGAAATCAGATTGGGAGTTCAGTTTTGACACTTGAATGTGAATATCTAATAGAAAATTGTACTTATGAGCCTAAACTTTGGGACACATAACTGGATTATATATACAAGTTTGAGAGTCATTGATATATAAAGAGATTATATTAATTAAATCATGACACTGGATGAAATTACTAGAATGTTAAAAGTAGAGAAAGTGAAAAGCAAAGGACCAGAACTTGTACCCTGGAACATTCCAGCATTAAAAAGTCTGAGAAAAGAGTGTCAAGCAATTAAGAATGAAAAGGATTTACCAGGGACATAGGACATAGGCTGTGGAGGCCAGGTAAAGAAAATGCAGTAGGAAGGGAGTTATCAACAGCAGCAGTATCAAATGCTGCTAGGTCAAGTAGGGAAAGACCTGAGAACTGATGACCAGGTTTAGGAACATGGACATCAAATCCTGACTGAGTGAATTAAGAAAGAATGAATGGACAGGAACTATACATAGCCAATTAACTTCTTTGAGAAATTTTTTACAGAAGTGTCAAAGATATATGATAGTAACTAGCATTGGAAATGAGATTAAGAGATTTATTTATTTATTTTTAATATTCTGGAGATAAAGAGAGTATGCTTTATGGGAGTATGGGAGTAATCCAAAAAGGAGAGAGGAGAGGTGGGCTAGAATGGCTAGATGGAACTGTAGGTGGACATGATAAATATACCCAACCTCAGATTCTACATTTTGAACTCTAACTGGCCACTATCTGGACCCCCCTTCCCCAATGGAGAAACATGTATGACTTAGTCAAGTTTAGCCCTCTGGGCACATAACAGAGAGGTAAAAAGCAAATAATAAATCTGGCTGGGAAGGAAAACAAGGCAGTTGGAGAATATTCAGCACATTTCCCCTTTTTTAACCAAATGAAAGAATCTATTAGAAGTCATTTATTCATATTGCACATAATAAAAGAATAAAACAGGGCTGTGTGAACTAACGTTGCACATAATAAAAGAATAAAACAGGGCTGTGTGAACTAACATTTCAGGAATGTTTCCTAACTAGCAAAGAATATAAGATATCATATTGGTTTTAGCTGACTAAATATTACCATTTAATATTAAATGTTAGATAAATATTATAGAAAATGAATAGTCAATATTTCTGCCCTTTAATAGGTACAGTGTTATGTTTATATGTCTCAAGGCATTATATATATTTGCTTGGAAATATCCCAATATATTTCATAGGGTCCAAATAAGTATCAATAATTGCAACTATGTATTCATTTTTTCAATCTTACTGGTTCTTAGAGCTCATACTAAGATTTATTTTACATGTATTCCTGTTGGTACTTTTGAAGTATGACTTATTTTTTGTATATTGTCTTTATTTCTTAAATGGGGGGTGGGGAAAAACTATACAGACCAAAGCACTTTTTTCTGTCGTATAAACTGACTTTAAATATATTTTGTCCATCTTTCTTTTTTGGTTCAAAGCAGCATAAATTCTTAAAATTGCTTAAAATTCTTTGTTCTTGGTAACTTTCTAAATATTTTACAGAAGGAGTCAAGGGAAAATTGCTTTCTTAATTTATAAAATACTCACAATATATGCAAAGCAAATACTTATTCTTTGCATCAAATAATCTTTGAAAACAATATTTTGGTATCATTTAACAAATGGAAAGATATGTATCCTTGTGAACCTTTATTTTTGGTGATTTTACAATATACAATTTCTAGGGTGACTCCTTATGGTTTCAAATATATAAGGAGTATTAATTAAATAGTTATTTTTGATGTCAGTTTAATAAAAAAATAGTAATAATGGGATAACAGTTATATCTAATTTTGCTAAGTAAGCCATTTATAAGTACAGTTTTTTTTAATCTAGAGAAGAATGGTATCAATTTAAATATAAGATAACAAATTATTGTTATTAGTAGTATATATTATGGTCTGACAGTTTGATGTTGCACTTAAACCTCATTAAATTAAGATACTTTAATTCTGAATTTTAAGAAATTTAATGTGGACTTATAAAAAGTTACCTTTTCCTTTCCTAGTAATGGCAACATGTTTTAGAGCTTACTGTGTGAATATGACTATGTTTAGTGCCTTATGTGCATCACTTTGCTTATTCTTCTAATAACTTTAAATCTATTATCCTAAATATGTAACTCTATATAAATATACAGATATAAATCTATCTATGAGTCATATATCTATACTTACGACCATTTTACAGTTGAAGAAATGAAGAATCAGAAAGCTTAAACTGATACTGATAACAGAACAATTAAATGACACAGACCAGCTCAAAGTGACTCTGTAGAGTTTTTATAGTATTTTCTTGTATGAAAATTCATGTATTTGGAACATATACGTAAAAGTTACTAAATAATCATAAAGAGTAGGATATATATCATATTACATACATAAATACAAACTCATATGTATAAATGCCATACTTACACACATATAATCCACAAGTTATTTTATCTGGTAAGAACCAGGGTTTAGGAAGTGTACCCAAAAAAAAAGAAAATGAAGTAACTTCTCAAAAGAGTTTGAACCTAATTGAAAGAATAGTATGTGTATGAGATTGATACACAGAATAATTGCTTCATAAATGTTAAGAATAAAGTTATTGTGGGTTGAGTAGTTTTTATAAAGTATACAAATCTGAAATGGGAATTGAGTGAATTTACAAGTTTGATTAGGAATAAAGCACTACTGAAATTAGAATATAGGTATCCCAGTTCTGTACGGTTTGCACAGAATAATAATTGTGAAACTTCCCAGAAGAAAGAAAACACCTTCATAGGAAATCACTCGAGTTGATTGCATTTTTGACTTCTCCAGATCAATATTGTATTAGTTCTAGGGCACAGATGCCCATACGACTGTAATGCAGGCTATTATTCTCCTGTTAACAGCATTTCAGACATCTTCTAACTCAATCATATACTTGATGGCTTTTGCAGTACTAAGGCTAAAATATTTATGAAAGGATTCTCTCTCCCTACAGCATGTCTGTAGCCACAGTCTATCACAAACAGACTTATATCCTATTCAGTTTAGAGTACTGCAATATGTTTGTTGTAGTAATCTTTCTTAAGGATTACCCTGACAAATCACCTAGTGTAAATTTCGGAAGCTAACAGTTTAGAGATGTGTGTCAAATGAAGTTTATTCCCCTTGTTCTCTGTATTCTCTGGAATCTAGTATGCAGGAGATAGTAATCTTCATTTAGATTCCCTTGATTCAAGGTTGAATTTGTCTATTAAGTTTTACCTTTTGTAGCTATCACTCAGGGCATTCCTAATAAGATAATAAACATAAACCTTAAGAAAACAAAATTGGATTCAATTCTCAAGAGGGTGCTCAACTCTGAATTGTTACAGTACTCACCCACATTCTATCTTCCTTAAATATGTATAAATGACATGGCTACTGGTTATCAGGTTACTGTGTCTCTTGATGTATTTTTATTATAGTAGATTTAAGAATATTATAATGTATTAGTACATATACACAAAAGTGATTTTTTAGAGTTTATGTTAGTAAAGTTTTCTGTAATCTTGAGCTACTCAAGGAATAGAGATGATATGGCTTTTTATCATAATTATAAAAAATGGCATTTGTCTTTAAGGTCAAGGATAAAGACATTACAAATTGACTGGACTATTGTCCATGTAATTGGGAGGATTGTACTTGATAATTCAACCCTTTTGAAATTATTTTAACATGCTGTATTTTAGAACTATGTTATAAAATTCATTTGTAAGCCATGATTTATTTCTATAGTATTCTAATTCAACTAATAAATGCTAGCTATTAATACTGCCTTCTATGTTTAAGACACTTCACATATAATATTTCTATTCCTAAAACCACTTTGCAGACAGGTATTAATTCTCTCAGTTTGTAGGTGTTCATTAACAAATTATATTTCTGCTTAATTTTATAATAGTGGAGTGGGTTTTGGCTTGTATTAAGAACAATGACTAATATATAGAACGTTAAAGGGTTCTTTGTTGCTAATAATTGAAAAGAGATAAACTGTGACTTTCTGCATGAGATTGAGTTTATATATCAGCATATAGTTCTCATTTTTTATGACTGATATCAATGCAGATAATGTATATGTGTTTGTGTGTATATATATGTGAAAATATACATGTCTGAATAAATTTTTGCCTTGATTGCTATTAATTTTATAATATGTGGGGTCTAACTGGATTAGTAAAATATATTTTAATATATTTTAGGTGAAAAATTAGGAAATCTAGAGACTTTTAATTAGCTGCATCTCTGTCATTTTATGAATCATCTGTCATCTATCAGAGTTTTAATTACACTGTTTTCATATTACCTTATAACAGGTAGTGTCACAGTGTAGAAGATGATATTTAATTGCTTATTGTACTTACAGTGTGAGGAAAAGCCATTGAAAACAATGTGAGGAAGGCAGGCAGAAAAGCAGGAAGAAAAAAAAGTGTTTTTGCCAGGGTGGGCAGGGAGCGGGGGTGGTGCGGCCAGAGAGAAATAGAACAAAGTAATAGTCAGTACAAATTAAGTCTGTATTTTGCTTTCCAAGCAAACCTCATCGGAACAGACAATAACTTCTGTAACTTGAACAATTAATTAATGTATTTGCAACTAAATTTTAGTTGAAGGAATCTCTATAATTTCTATCATTGCTATTTTAAAAGAAATTGGAAATTTATCCAACAAGCGATTATATCATATTTGGCTGAAATATAGGTTTGTAAAAATAGTTATCCATTTAATCACCAAAATTTGTATTGTTCAGTCACCCTCTATATTCCAAAGAACTAAAAAGTTCGGCAATATGAATTCAGACCTTTATGTTCAATTGAGAATTTATATTTTAAATATCATGTTACATTGTTATCTTGTTTTTAATAAAATTAGATCTATGATAAATAGAATTTTTCTTAAACTGTGAACTATTCCATCAGTATTGCTTATATCAATGAATTAGGAAACTATTAAACCAGTTGTTCAGTGAGAAATATTGTAATCTTAAACTTTTCTTTCACACTGCTCATCCAATCCATCTTTAAATACTATTATAACCATCTTCAGAATATATCTCAAATCTAAACATGACTCACCATCTCTATCTTTCCTTACATCTCTAGTCCAAGATACCATGTTTTCTTTCCAGGAAAAATGCAGTCACCTCCTAATTGGACTTCCAGATCATATTCTTTTTTTAAATTTATTTTACTGAAGTATAGTTGATTTACAAAGTTTTGTTAATTTCTGCTGTATGGCAGAGTGATTCAGTGAACATATATATATATATATATATATATATACATATATATATATTCTTTTCCATTATGGTTTGCAACAGGATATTGAATATAGTTCCCTATGCTATGCAGTAAGAGCTTGTTGTTATCCATTCTGTATATAATAGTTTGCACCTTCTAATCCCAAACTCCCAATCCATCCCTGCTCCCCCTCCCTCACTCCTGGCAACAAGTCTGTTCTCTATGTTTGTGAGTCTGTTTCGTAGATAATTTAATTTGTGTCATATTTTAGATTCCACATATAAGTGATATATGATATTTGTCTTTCTCTTTCTGACTTACTTCACTTAGTATGTTAATCTCTAGGTCCATTCATGCTGCTGCAAATGGCATTATTTCATTCTTTTTTAATGGCTGAGTAGTATTCCATTGTATATATGTATCACATCTTCTTTATCCAATCATCTGTTAATGGACATATAGGTTGCTTCCATATCTTGGCTATTGTAAATAGTACTGCTATGAACATGGGGGTGCATGTCAGATCATATTCTTGACTCTGGAATGTATACCTTGTTTCTTCTCATCACAAGGAAACTTTTTTTCTTTTTCTTTTATTTTTTTATCTATATGAGATAATAGATATTCACTAAACTTATTGTGGTAATTGTTTCATGATATATATAAATCAAATCACTATGCTATACACCTTAAAGTTATACAGTACTGTATGCCAATTATATCTCAATAAAACTGGAAGAAAAACAATATATATATACACTTTAATTTTATATATAAATAATGAGACATATGCACATTATGAAATAAAACAATAAAAAGAACATCCATCATACTAACACTCAAGAACAAATCTGTGCTAATACTACTGAATCTATTTCTGTGCTCCCACCTTAAATCAGACCAGCTTCTCTCCTTGAAATACCTTCTACTCTAATATTTGTTTTTTGATGTGTAATTTTTATATACTTTTATGAAATGTACATATATCCTGTTGGTTTTAAATATTAATGTTTATTAACTTTATCCTCAGTGTGCATGTGAGGTATTCTGAATCAGAGACATATTTTATATTACCTCGTAGTAAATGATAAATGCTAGGTCCCCTCTAGCTCTAGTCCTTACCAGTGGGGTGATGCAGTGAAAACAGATGGAAAAATACCCTGTGTGAGTAACATGAAAATCTGTAAGTGAGGGGTAGGGAAAAATAGATAATATTTTCTTAAATAGAGGAGATAAAAAAAGAATAATCTTTGCTTCATGAAGAAAGTGTAGAAATATTTCTGGGTTCTCACCATAACCTTTTGAAATTAAATATACCTCTTCAAGTCAGATAAACCCTAGTGTCACTGGCTTTTACAAACTAGAGATGTTTCCAAAGTCCTGAGCATCATTTTCCCCAGAAATATAAAAAAAACTCCTCTCTAGTTAGGTAAATTTCTCTGGATTTCTAGAACTATCTATAGAGTTATAAATTAGCTCCCCAAGGCTTTCTCTAAGCCAAGGACCCCAAGTGTTCAGCAAAATATTCAGAAATTCCACCCCTTCATTAATGCAAAAATATTTTCTCTTCAACCCACACATCCTAAAATAATAGCTTAATTTTTTTTTCTTTTTTTCTTCATATTTCTATTCATTTGCTGAAGAAAAATACAACCACTTGGTTCAAAGATCCAAACATATAAGATACATAGTGAAATATCCTCCCATCCCTGTCCTGCCCCTCCTTTCTTGGATTCCACCTCAATACCCTATAAATAATTTTTGTTTTGTTCTTATGTTTCCTTCCAGCGTTTCTTAAATAAAATGTTCCGGCTACTACTTCTACATAACAAATTACCTCGAACTGGTGGCTTGAAACAGCCATTTATTTTTTAAGTTGAATAGTATCTATATGTGATCAGTTCTGTCAGGGCACAGCAAGGATTGTCTGTCTATGCTCCACGGTGTTAGCAGTTTCAACCCAGACACAGCTCAAAGGCTCGTAATCCTGCAGCTGGCTTCTGGCATCACTGAAGACTCATTGAGTCACAAATTTTGCCCCTTGGCTCCAATAACTCAAAGGTCCATCAGAGCACCTGTACATGGCCCCTGCATGTAGCTTGAATTTCACACAGTGTATTCAAGGTTGTTGGAATTCTTACAAAGCATCTCAGGGCTCCAAGCACGAATGTTCAGTGGACAAAGTACAAGTAGCCTTTCTGTTATAACCCAGCTTCAATAGTTATATACAGAGCCCAGTGCAAAATGAAAATGCAGACCCAGATTGTTCAGTAATTTTTAAGAATTTCAAGACTATGAAGGTAGAGTGTTAAACTGAACATGAGACCCTTATATGCATAGGGTTCTGTGTGACTGACAGGTTGCATGTCCATGAAGCTGGCTCTTGGTAACATAGCATCATTTCTGACACATTCTATTGTTAACAATTGAGTCACAATTTTAACCAAATTCAGAGGAGGAATACATGTATCTCATCTCTTGATGAAGGATTTTTGAAGAATTTGAGACCATTTGCAAAAAACATTATACAATATAAGTGAGTATATGCATTGATACCCCTATTTTTCCACAAAATATATAAAATTGTACACCTTGCTTGTTTCACTTAATAATATATATCTTGCATATCATCTAATTTTGTTCCCTCGTTCTTTGACTTAGCTGGATAATATTCCATTAAATAAACTATACCGCGATTTAAACAATCCCTTGCTTGAGGGACATTTGCATTCTTCCAAACCTCTGGTTAAAACAAACCCGTAAGAGCTAAACTAGTGTATTCGCCCCCACTTACACCAGTGTGAAAGAACTCCAAAAGTGGGAATCCGGATCAAAAGGTAAATGCATTTGTAATTTTATTCAATTGAATAAAATTATATATGTATATGTAGTACTTGGACAAAATTATATGGCTCTTCACAGTGGTTGTTTCACTCTATACCCCACCATTAACATGTGCAAGCACTTATTTTCCCAACCTGTTTTCTTACATCTTTACTTTCCATGTTTGTTATCAAACGTGAATTTTCACCAATATTGTAGGCAAATAGTCGTATCTTCGTGTGGTTTCAATTTGAATTTCTCTTAGTATGAGTGAACTTGAGCATCTTTCAAATGTTGCTCGGCCATTTATATTTCCTTTTATGTTAACTATTTATTGATATACATTATTTATTTATTTTATTATTTGTTCTTTCTTACTGATTTAAATGATCTCCTGTGGTGTGAGATAACTATCTACAAGATTAATCATTCCAGCATTACTTGTATTTATATTTTTTAAAGGTCAAAATGATTATTTATAGAAGACTGAATAAATATGTTACGATAAATCTATCCATGAAACAAAAACTATGAAGCAGTAAATAGATAAGAAAACTCTTTTAATTTTCTTTTAAAATACACTACAACATGTATTTAGTTGAAAAAGCAAAGTGCAGAACACATTGCATTGCACATCATTATTTCTATTTTTTTCAAAAAGAACCTTTTATTTGCTCTTATATACATAAAAAAATAAACTTTGAGAAGGTACAAAAGAGAGTAGTAACAACAGTTACCTCTACAGGAAGAAGGGATTAGATAAAGAAGGGGGGGGTGGGAGTAATAGAATGATTTTAGACTATACAATATTAATACTTTTTAATTTTTAAAAGGTTAATATAACTATGTAAAAATAAATATATCCATAAAATTATACAGAGTTAAATAAAAGAAGTTACAAGTGGTATAGGTTTATCTTAATTTTGTGCACTTTACTGACAATGTGAAGTTATTTATTTCTTAACTTTTTTGATGTTAAAATAAAATACTAGAATAACAGCTGCATTATTACAAGGAGTCATATTTTTTTGTCTTTTTCACAGTTTGCCATTTTATCTGATGATACTTCATATGAATAGTTTTAAAAATGAAATTTAATTAAAACCAAAAAAACCCAGGGCATTCAAGGCATTTGTTGATGGTAATTTTTACACTTAACTTTGTTCTGATTATTTTTTTTTATAATTGTGAATTATTGTATGATGAAAATAATCATTAATCATGTTTTCACTTTCTTTTTTATGATATTTCTCAAAAGAATAGGATATTTTAGAACTTACTTCAGCTTGTATGTTTATGGATTTATTTTAAAAAATGAGATATTAAGCTGAAAATATGGAGAGATAATATAAACTTAGAAGCCCATAGACACTTTCAAATTTTGAGTTTTTTTTTTTTTAATGACCATCTGAGTCATTTCATTCTTATATTCTTTCTTTCAAACCTATTCAAACATTAGAAAGTTTCACTTTTCTGAAAGAAAAACTACCATCTATGTGCCATTTTCTCATAAATTACCAATTCTGTTAATCTCAATAATTATTTAAGCCCATGACCTTTAACTATCAGTGCTAACAAAGGCCGATGATAATGTATGGCACTGAGATATTTGGCGTGTAATGAAAATGGTCCAATTTAATTAAAATGTAAGTTATTGTTAGAAGGAAAGGTCATACTAAGAAAATGTCATTTCAGAAGTATATTAGCAAGCACCCTCCAGTGTTTGTTCCATGTAAAATATACAGTTAGTACTTGACATTTAGGGAGGAAATTGGAACAATTCATGATATACACTTGAACATTTTTGTGTTCTCATCTTGTATTTTTTCATCTTACCCACATTATATTTTAATCAGTTAAATGTTAAATATAACACTGTTTACATTTTATCTTGGGTACCCAAATGTTTTATTAATAAGAAAATTTATTTACAAATTTTAAAGAGTGTAATTTATGGAATACTTGAAGATATTTTTGAACACGAATTTTATGCATTATAGATAAAAAATTAAGTTGTTATAGTTGTATTTTTTAAAATAAATTCTAGATAAACGTCTCATAATTTAATCTGTCAGAAGCATGGAAACATGATTCTTTGTATATTGTCAATATTCTTATTTAAAAGATTAACATATCTTTTTATGTTTTATGATGACACTGACTAGTATGTGTCATGTTTTATGGTATAGTTTTATGGTGACACTAGTGAAGCTGTTTGAGAGTCAGGTTTTCGGCAGTTTGCCCCTAAGAAATCAATGTTCTGGAGGCTGTGAGTATGTAGAAAAAATATATCTCCAATGATGGTACAACTTAATAATCTTGATATAGGTTAGAAATGAAAATTCTGTGTCCTTAAAAGTACTCATTTTAGGGGGCTTCCCTGGTGGCGCAGTGGTTGATAGTCCGCCTGCCGATGCAGGGGACACGGGTTCGTGCCCGGGTCTGGGAAGATCCCACATGCCGTGGAGCGGCTGGGCCCGTGAGCCATGGACGCTGAGCCTGCGCGTCCAGAGCTTGTGCTCCGTAACGGGAGAGGCCACAACAGTGAGAGGCCCGCGTACCGCAAAAAAAAAAAAAAAAAAAATACACATTTTCACCAAAAAAAAAGGAGTTCTGGTTGTTTTGTTTTTTTTTTAATTCAATGATCATGCAATTCACTGAATATTGAACCATACAGACCTAGACTAAAATAGCATCTGGGCTCATTGCAGATAATGCAGTCTTAACAGGGTTCTTCAATTTTTACTATATGTTAAGTTGGGAAAGAAAAAATGTTCAATACTGCTTTAAAAGCACCAATCTCTCATCCTTCTAAATTACAGTCATCATTAGGAAGGGTTATAGATTTACTGCTTCAGACTGTATATTTTGTTCATTCAAAGGATAAATTTCACTCTATTACACTTTGACATTATGTCATTTTAATTGGCAAAATCAGAAGAAAAGAAATAGTTGAACCTAGAAGAATAGTTGAAAGAGTTGAATATATTTTCTAAAACTTTTTAGGGATGAGATTGATGATATTGCCCATTTTATTACTTGGTAAAACACATTGAAAAACTCAATGTCCTGTTTCAAAGCAAGAAAAAAAATGCTTGTCTTACTTCAAACCATATTTTTTTTCTTTGTGAATCTTATAGCTGACTGTGTTTCTTTTTTGTGGTGACTAGTAGAAAATTCAGAGACAGATTTTTACCATAATCTGTCAACTGCTTCTGATTAATGACATGTATATTTGTGACATAGTATCACATATGTTTGTCATATATATGACACATGACATATTCTCAACTTTGGTTTTACTTTATTTACTTATAATCTCCTGCTTTCAATTTCCTTTTTAACTTATTATATACATACTGTTTGTGAAATCTTATAAACTATCTCATATCATATTGTTTTATAATATAACATCGTATTTTCACTAATTATTTAATTACCTCTAAGTAATAGTTCATAACCAAGAAATAGAAATTCTTGGATGAGAGATATAGATTCTATCAGAGATGTTAGTATTGCTTTTCTGGTACACGGAAGGCATAACATGGGGTTATCTGTTTATAGACATACACTTTTTTTCCTAGGCATTTCAAATAATGTAATTTTTATTTAATTTATTTCCTGATATATATATATATATAAATTTTCTTTTTATTAAGCTATAGATTACAATATTGTGTTAGTTTCAGCTGTACATCAAAATGATTCAGTTATGCATATATAGATAGATAGGTATTCTTTTTCAGATTCTTTTCTATTATAGGTTATTACAAGATATTGACTATAGTTCCCTGTGCTATACAGCAAATCCTTGTTGTTTATCTATTTTATATATAGTAGTGTGTATCTGTTAATCCCCTACTCCTAATTTATCCCCTCCCCCCACCTTCCCCTTTGGTAACCCTAAGCTTGTTTTCTATGTCTGTGAGTCTCTTTCTGTTTTATAAATAAGTTTATTTGTATTTTTTTAGATTCCGTATATAAGTCATATCATATAATATTTTTCTTTCTCTGTCTGACTTAACTTCACTTGGTATGATAATCTATAGGTCCATCCATGTTGCTGAAAATGGCAATATTTCATCCTTTTTTATGGATAATATTCCATCACATCTTCTTTATCCATTCATCTGTTGATGGACACTTAGGCTGCTTTCATGTCTTGCCTATTATAGCTCTGTTATGAACATTGGAGTGTATGTATCTTTCCAAGTTAGTTTTTATCTTTACTGGATATATGCCCAGGAGTGGGACTGCTGGATCATAGGTTAACTCTATTTTTAGTTTTTTTAAGGAACCTCCATACTTTTTTCCACAGTGCCTGCAGCAATTTACATTCCCACCAACAGTAGGAGTGTTCCTTTTTTTCCACACACTCTCCAGCATTTATTATTTGTAGACTTTTTAATGATGGCCATTCTGACTGGTGTGAGGTGAAACCTTATTGTAGTTTTGATTTGTATTTCTATGATAAACATCTTTTCATGTGCCTGTTGGCCATCTGTATGTCTTCTTTGGAGAAATGTCTATTTAGGTCTTCCAGTTTTTGATTGGGTTGTTTGTTTTTTTGATATTGAGTACTATGAGCTGTTCGTATATCTGGAAAAATAAGCCCTTGTCAGTTGCATGGTTTGCAAATATTTTCTCCCAGTTTGTAGGTTGTCTTTTCATTTTGTTTATGGTTTGCTTTGCTGTGCAAAAGCTTGTAAGTTTGATTAGGTCCCATTAGTTTATTTTTACTTGTATTTCTTCTGCCTTGGGAGACTTATCTAAGAAAATATTGCTACAATTTATGTCAGAGAATGTTTTGCCTATGTTCTCTTCTAGGAGTTTTATGGTGTCATGTCTTATAGTTAAATCTTTAAACCATTTTTGAGTTTATTTTTGTGTAGATTGTGAGGGAGTATTTTAAATTCATTTACTTACATGCAGCTGTCCAGCTTTCCCAACACCACTTGCTGAAGAGATTGTCTTTTCTCCATTGTGTATTCCTGCCTCTTTTGTCGAAGATTAATTGACTGTAAGGGTGTGGGTTTATTTCTGGGCTCTCTACTCCGTTCTGTTGATCCATATGTCTGTCTTTGTCCCAATACCATGTTGTTTTGATTACTGTAGCTCTGTAGTATTGTCTGAAGTCTGGGAGTGTTATGCTTCCAGCTTTGTTCTTTTTACTCAGGATTGCTTTGACAATTCTGCATCTTTTGTGTTTCCATACAAATTTTAGGATTATTTTTTCTAGTTCTGTGAAAAATGCCATGGGTAATTTGATAGAGATTTTAATAAATCTGTAAATTTCTTGTCATTTTAACAATATTAATTATTTCAATCCAAGAGCATGCGATATCTTACCATTTCTTTGAATCATCTTCAGTTTCCTTTATCAATGTTTTGACAAATGTTTCGTGTAAAATTTGGTGCATTTTGAAAAACTTATGTACCTGTGTAACCAATACCCCAATCAAGATAGAGATCTTAATGCCCCTGTTACTCAATACTCAACCCTCATAGTCAACTAGTATTCTGTTTCAAAACTACAGATTAGTTTTACCTCTACTTGATTTTATATAAATCGTATCACCATCTCTGCATTCTTTAGTGTTTAGACTATTTTGTCAACACATTGCTTTTGAGATGCATCCATATTGTGCATATGTTAATAGTTTATTTCTTGGTGTTAGTTGAATAGTTTTCCATTGTATGATTTTTGCACATAGCCCTTTTCTTTCTAATGGACTTTTGGATTATTTTCAGCTTTTTGTTATTACAAATTAAATGATATACAAGTCTTTTTGTTCCATCAGAAGAGAGGGTTCAGAAGTAAATCCACACATCTATGGTCAAAGGAAAAGACAATTATATGAGAAAATGAAGGTCTTTAACAAATGGTGTTGTAGCACATCGATAGTATTCATAAAGGAGAAATGATCTTTGATACTCCATGTCACAACATGAACAGATACTATTTTTTTTTTTTTTTTTTTTGCGGTACGTGGGCTTCTCACTGCTGTGGCTTCTCCCGTTGCGGAGCGCAGGCTCAATGGCCATGGCTCATGGGCCCAGCCGCTCCGCGGCACGTGGGGTCCTCCCGGACCGGGGCACGAACCCGTGTCCCCTGCATCGGCAGGCGGACTCTCAACCACCTCGCCACCAGGGAAGCCCAACAGATACTATTTTAATATTGAGTTACGAACTTAAATAGAAAAACTAAAATTATGAAGCTTCCATCAGAAAACACAGAGGAATATTTTGGGGAGGTAAAGATTTTGTAGAAGGGACACTAAAAAGTATAGAGGGAAAATATATACATTTTGCTTCATGAAAATTAAGACCTTTACTGAGCAAAAGTTACTAAGGAGAAAAAATGAAAACAAATGTAAAACAAACTTTTATATATAGTACAAGTAATTCTATCTTGCATATATAACTTTTATGACAAAAATGGATTCCCATGTGCTTAATTCACAGGCATTCATTTTTCCAGTCTCTCCTATCAGATGTTCACTCATCATTATACCAATTGTAGAATTCTTCGTGCTTCTTTTTGACTGAGGGATTAATATAAAAACTCTCCAAATCAAAAGTTAGTGAGACAAACCTCTCATGCACATATTTTATTAAGAAAATCATTTAAAAATATTGTTTTATCTTTTGGGACATAGTATTGCATATAGAGAGGAGAAAGGATTTGGATGTGGGAAGCATCTATGTGGGGAAAGCAATGATATATATCTTAGTTTGCTCAAGCTGAGACCATGCCACACCCTTGGAGAGCTTGCTAGGGAATCCCCATAGGTGTGGACCGTGATCCCAAGAGTAACTGCTTTAGTGGCAGAGCCAGGAAAGTTCTGATGACCTAGAGAAAATCAAGGACATCCCAAAATTATAGTAAAGCCAATATTAGAAATCAAATTTCTTAAATGTGTCAGTCCAACAGTGTTATTCTATGCAAAGTAGTGTTTATTCTCCTATGCTCAAATAAATTGCACAAGCATTAGAAAACTGTATTGGAATATTGTTTACATCTCTGTGAATAAATGGTTTATTTTAATAAGGGACAGGGAAGATTAGTGAAAACATATTGGCCATTTTGATAGACGTAACACACACACGCCTACACACACTCTTACATAATTAAACAGCTCTGCAAGACAGCTTCTAAAAGTATTATTCAGAAAGTCAGGATAAGTTTCTTCATATCCATCACCATTCCCTTTACAAACCTGATACAATGGGCCATAACCTTGAGTGTGTGAGTAAGATTAAAAATAAAAGGATGCAAAGGATACTGCCATTGCAATAAAGCTGACTGCACGCTCCTTATTTTTTAAAAAGTGCTTGCACGTTTTCAGAGTATTAGCAAGGTGACTGAGGTTTTAAATTTTTTGTTCTTTACTGAATGTCAAGTATATGCTAATGGCAACGCCAGGACAGACGATAATCAATCATTTCAACCCAGAGCATATGGTGCAAAAATTACAATCTAACCATGTACTTGGTTTTTCTTTGATATACTATTTGTTTCTTAAGCATGGTAGTTCCTTAGGAAAGGCCAGGATTAGGAGGAAATTCAATTGATCAGTTTATAAAATGCAAATACAGAGGCCAAATATATGCCCTTAAGATAGTGCAAATACAAACTGATTCCTATCACCATGAAATAGACTTCTTTATGATTGGTAATATTTGTTGCTGTAAAATCAATTTTGTTTGATGTTAATATAGCTTTTCAAGTTTTCTTTTGATTATTAATATTGAAAATATTTTTATTTTAATGCACTTATTTTTTTACATTTTAAAATTAGTTTTCTCTTAGGCATCATACAGTTTGATTTTTTTAATTCAGTTAACAACACCTGCCTCTTAATTAGGTTGTTTAGAATATCTGCATTTAATGTGATCATTGTTTCTAATATTTGGCATTAAATCTATCATATATCATCTGTCATATCATGATATTTATTTTAAATTTGTTGCATATGATCTTGGTTCCCCTCATTTTCCTCTTCTATCTTCTTCAGTATTAAGTATTATTAATGTCGTGCCAGCATATTAACTATAACTCTTTGTTTTGTGTTTCTGTGGTTACTTTAGAGTTAATAGCATATATCTTCAAGAGATACTGTGCCATTTCATGTATAGTTTAAGAACTTTACAATATTATAGTTCCTTTATACCTCTCCTGGTTTTTGTGCAATTTTTGTCATTCATTTTACTTCTACATGTATTATAAACTCCATAATACACTTAACTGTTTTGGTTTTAAACAGTCAATTATTTTTAAAGACTTTAAAAGATGACAGAAAATTAAATTTACTCATATTTTTACCATTTCCAGTGCTCTTAGTTTTTTTGTGTAGATACTGATTCATAGCTGGTATCATTTTTCTTTTGCCTGAAAGACCTCCTTTAACATTTATAACAGGACAAATTTGCTGGTCATGAATTCTTTCAGCTTTTTTATGTCTAACATATTTATTTCACCCTTGTTTTAGAAAGAGGTTTATTGTTGTTGTTAATATGATTCGAGGTCAACAGCTATTTTGTGTTTAAGTAATTTTAAAATGCTGCTCTCCTCTTTTCTGGCTTGCATTATTTATAACATAAACTATGTTGTCATTCTTATTTTTGTTCCTCTGCATGTAATGTGTTTATTTCCATTTACTGCTTTACAGATATTCTCTTTATCATTGATTTTAAGGAACTTGATTAAGATTTGCCTTTTAATTTTATTCAGGGTCTAATATTTGGGAATGGTCAAGTATCTTGGATCTGTGAATTTATACTTTTCATTAATTTCAGGAAATATATGACTGTTACTTTCTCACATATTTTCCTGTGCCACCCCTTTCCAGGACTTCATTTATGTTAGGCTGTTTAAAGTTGTCCCACAGCTCACAGCTACTTTCTTTTTTGATTTCACTGTTTTGTCTCCATTTTCGATTTCAGAAAGTATCTATTGTTATATCTTAAAGTATCTAATTTTTTCTTCTGCAGTTTCAAATCTGCTGTTATTCCCACCCAGTGAATTTTTCATCTCAGATATTATATTTCTCATCTATAGAAGTTTGATTTGGACCTTTATGTCTGTATTTTCCATGTGTCTAGCTAACATGTTCAATCCTTCCTCTGCCATCTTGAACATATAAAATACATTTAATAATCTTTTTATGTCCTTACCTGCTTATTCTATCATTTTTGTCATTTCTCAATTTGTTTCTATTGATTGATATTTTCTTAATTATAGTTCATATTTTTCTGCTTCTATACACATATAATAACTTTTTATTGGGTACCAGACATTGTGAATTTCACTTTGTTCTGGGGCAAGGTTTGTTATTCTTGGAAAAAGTTGATCCATCTGGGATCCATCTGGGTCTTGCTTTTAAGTTTTGTTAGGTGGAACCAAAGCAACTGTTAGTGTAGGGCTAATTTTGCACCACTACTGAGGAAAAACCATCCTGGATTCTCTTGAATGATGACGTTTTCCAGTATGGCTGGTTGAAGTAGAAAGCGTTCCTGGCTTTGCCTGAGCTCCAGGAGTTATTCCCTCTGCTTATTTCATGTGGTTCATTCCCCAGGCTCAGTTTTGTTATGTAAGTATGCTGATTCTTCATGATTGAATTCTCCAGGGACACTGCTGCTTTCTATATCTGGCTCCCTCTCTCTCAACCTGCCTCCCTCCCTCCCTTTCTTCCTCTCTCCTTCTCTCTCTCTCTCTTTTCCTCCCCCTCTATCCCTCCCTTCCTCTGACTCTCTGTTTTTCAGTACTTTGACTTGCAAACTCTAAAACTCATGTCCTCCCGTGACTCAACTCCATCTCTTCAACTCAGGGAGTTCACCATATTTCCCCTCCCTTCCTGGAACCTCAAAACTTTCATTGGGTTTTCATAAGATTTGTCTCATTCATTTCCCCTCTCACAGAAATCATAGCACTGGGCTACTTGATATGCAGTATCTGAATGACATTTTAAAATATATTTTAATCATTTTAAAAATTACTTCAGAAAGTTAAAGCTGGTTCCTATTATTCTATCTTGACCAGAATCACAAGTCTCTGAATTTTTTTAGGTATTCCTGAAAAATGAGAACTTTTTCATTTCTTGGACAGCTTTTAAATATACATCCACACATTAATCTAAGAGAAATGCCCTTTATATTTATCTGTGCCTAGAAGCAATTCTCTCATATATTAACAGTATTTTTTTTGTAAAATTTTAATAAACAATATTTTTTTTAAAGGAAAACAAATATGTAAGTCGAAGGAAAGCTGTAATTTTGTTACATACCAGGATTTGCTCACTAATAGGGAAAATCACTTCTCCAGTGGCAGAGATGCCTGTATATTTTTATTACCAATACAAAACACTTATATCAGTCTTTACTTATAGTTGCAACATTCATGTGATTCAAAACATATACATAGGAAAAAAACCATTTAGTTTTCATTTTACAAATGCCGTCTAAGAAAAAAATGTATGAATAATATTTCAACTGATACTTCCAAATAGGTTTTATAATGCTACTAACAAATGCATAGTTACAAACATGCCTGCATTTCTTTTATTTTAATTAGAGGGAAAATCAAGATTAAACATTTTGCGAGGAAATATGCTTAAAAAGTTGGGAAAGGCATAAGATACTTCTACCATCTGGAGGATGAAGGTTACTTTTCTTCAGAATAATAGAGAATATGAAAAACAAGAGTGGAAATCCCATAATATTTAAAAAATACTTTTTCAGCGGAACAAGTATAATTATGGAAGATAATCTAATGAAATAATTTTATTCCATTAAGCATTGACAGTGTTTAGAGAAGAATGTACAAGAGAGTGAAAGATCTCAAATGGGTGTCATATAGTGTCAGCTGTGTGTCAACTCTGTCAAATATGTGTCAACTGTATAATAAGATCTAGTCAAGCAGATTTTCATTACCAGTTGATGAAAGCATCTTGCTTGAAAATTGAAGCTTTACTGCCAGAATTTGTAATGTCTATAAGAGTAAAAAGTCTCAGCGGAAACATTGTTTTTAATATTTAAAACAGTAAAATATGTTTCAGAAGCATGCTAAAAAATGTCTTTTCAGCTACTTTTTTGTGCAGAGAAAGACCCACCATTTGGATTGGTCAGAACCATAGATTGAGCCAACATAAAAAAAATAGCATCAGGTGTTTTGGCATTACATTGCCCTCTTCATATATGACACATTGTAACCAAGAATCTCAGTGAGAGACTTCACAAATCAAGGAATGTTATCTATGGTATTAATAACATTAAGAGCATTCCTTTGAATAACTGAGAATTTCATAAGCAGTTCAGAAGACTTTTAATAGGTTTTTCTACACAAAGGACTAAAACAGTTAACTCAAGTAAATTTTTAAAAACATTTTATTCACTATTAAGTGTTATTATAACACTTATTCAACAAACAATAATTAAATATCTAAATGTAATTTAAATTTAAATATTAAAAATAATGTAACACTTTCCAGATACATGCAAAGTGCTTAATCAGGTCTTCTGAGACTTCAAGGAAAATAGGGATCAATCATATTAAGGTGAAGGGAATGACCATGGTTTTCATAGACACATTATTTAAAAACAACATTAATCTTCAAGAAACTTCCAGTTTCCCACCAGGGGAGGTAAGTGGGATCTTACTCACACCTTGGCCCCTGAAATACCTGCTTTCTACTTGCTCACCTGGACAGCCCTTCCTTGGCATTGTTCTTTCTCTGTCCATGACTCTCCAGGTCGTTCCAACTTAAAGATTACATCTGTCTGGGTGCACTGATACCCTGATTTCTGGAAGTGGCTGATTTGCTTTGTTAAACTCTTAATATTTATCATCTCATTAACACCTTCAGGTATTGTTTTAAAATGTAGGATTTAGTATCCTGATATGAGGCCAACAGATCAGATGATTGCCATTGAAGAGATAGTTACTTACGGTTCTGTAAGATGAGGGCACGCCGTGCTCCATAGGGCCACATGGAGTAGAGTCGAGTCACAGGCAAAAGGATGGAGGCGGGAAGGGTAGGCAAAGACTGTATTGTAAGTTTCATGAGGAGGAGCGGGCCAGGTGAAGCAAGCAGGCTAAGTAGGTTTAAGATTAGCTAGTTTGGATAATTTCAGTGCAGTTCAGAGTGCAGGGGCGGTCCTTAGTTGTCTGGTATCTAGAGAAGGGTCTTGAAGTATGAGAACTTGATAACGTCAGTAGTTGAGGGGTCTGGGCTCTGGAATGGCTGGTTTGCATTGAAAGGCACACCCAATGGGGAAAAGTATCTGGAGGAATTAGCTAGCTCTAGGAGGAGCAGTCTCTGCAGGATCAGCGAGGTCCCAAATGTTAGAACTTCAGAATAAAAACACATACTTTAACACATGGATATCCAAAATAAAGGGAAGGAGGAAAATGGCCAGGAATTTAAAAAAAACCTTCCAGCAGGTAAGAACAAGGTCAGGAAGTATGAACAGGAAGTCAGACTACAGGGCCCACAGCCCTGACACGGCTGTGAGGGAGGTGAAGGAAGTTGCCCATTTACAATTTAGTTTAGACCATTTAATTGTGAAATGTGTAACATACCTGTGAGCAAAGAGATTACAAATCTTTGACCCTCAAATCTCAAGGATGACATCATTGAGTACTACAGAGGCTCCCTGGCATCCCACAACTGAGACTGGAAAGGTGGTCTGTGGGCCAGAGTGTGAGTACAAAGGAGAGTAGCACATACTCCCAGAGACCAGATTCCCGTAGGTCTCCAGCACCATGTCTTTGGCAAGGGCACTCCCCACTGGAACTACCAGCTCCCCCTCTCTCCAAGTTAAACTCATACATAGATCCTGAACGTGACTAAGCCTAAAACAACATTGTCTTTAATTAATCTCAAGTTAAGTGCATTGAATGATGCACATATTCCTTATTTCTCTCTTTGTTGAAGGCAGAGGCAGAGTATCAATAGAAGGAGCAAAAAGAGATGAGAAAGTGTTGGCTTATGTGCTATAGAAACACACAGCATTGATCTGGCATTTACATCTTTATAGATAAGGGTAAACAGTGGGTATATTTGCAGGTTGGACCACTTGAAGCCGTACATCTGTATACATATATACAGATACACACAGATATTAAAATACATTACATATATTTTAGGGTTATACACATGTTCATATACATATATATGGTGTCAAGTGGTGTATATACATACACATACATATACATATATATATCAATATTAGGAAGATTCAGGGTCGTTTGTCACCAGACTTCCTCTGTACTTTGTCATCACTAAATTAAATCCTGGTTAGTTTGTTAAGTTCCAAAAAAAAAAAAAAAAAAAATTTCCAGTTCTACTGCATTATAAAAGGATATACTTACATACACTGATTTACAACTACCTTGTTCTTATTTGGATGCTATTAAAATTATGCTTTGTTAATTTTAAGTTTTCTGTACCTTTATGATATAAAAACATGGTATAGAATGTTTTGGCACTCTTTATAGAAAAAATTGGAATAAAAAGTGACTTTGAGGTGAATGCAAATTTAATCTAATTGCAAAAGGTTTTATACTCAAATAAGACTAAGAAGATTTTTGAGACTCCTATGAACAGGAAATTTTAAATTTGGAAAGACATGCAGTGCAACAATATTATTTAATCTCATTAGTAAAGGTAATTTTCAAAATATTTCTCATTTTTGTTATTTCTGCAAATTTAAACATTTGTAGCACAATGGTAAAATATTAATGTAAAAATTGCATATTGACTCTTTTTATGTTTTTTCACATTGTCTGCTTTTTTCCAATCTTACTGTGATGTTCTCCCCAGAGTTCTCCATACAAACAATCATAGCATTTCACCCAATGCTTCTTTTCCCAGTTAATCCTCTATTCTTTATCATTTATCAAACAATATGGCCTCCAAGGTCTTTTTTAACCACTGGAGGCTGGATATATTTCTCAGTATACTATGGGATTTCAAAACAGAAGATAGGTTTTCTGTGCTAATTCATCATTTTACCATCCTACATCATAATATCAATAATTATTTTGTCACTGCACTTATAAATAAGTTCCAAGTCATCTGCAGGAATAGCATAGTTCATGTTCCTCCTTCAACTTGATTTCTCATTTTTTTTATAACATGTTATTTAAGCTTATGCTCTTCTTTTTTCTTATCATATACAATTAAATCATGTGCTTTGTTACTTTTCCCAATAACTACTTTTACTCTAATGTCCACTTGTACCTCTGCTTTTAAATTTTCTTATACATCTTGTACAAAAGGACTTTTTAAAACAAACTATTTCACTTATAAATTGGTGTATACATCTGTCTATTATGTGTATCAGTTTAGTCATACCTGAGAATTTAGGCATAATTATGCTATAAGTTGTGTTTCTTTTATCTCTCCCTTACATCATGACAGAATCTTCATTTTATTTTTTTTAAATAAAGTGTATAGGAAATTTATATTAGTGTTACAGAAGCCAAGCTTGTACTGCTCATCACACAACAGGTCAATAAATGAGAGAAGAGTTTTTGGGGGAAGGAATAGTGACTCTATTCAAAAAGCCAGCAGACCAAGAGGATGGTGTACTAGAGTCCTGAAGAACTATTTTGCCCAGGTTTGGTTGCTAGTTTCTTTAATAGATCAGAGAGGGGGAGGTGAGGAGGTAAAGAAAAATGGCTATAAGTTGTTCCAGATATTTCCTGGTTCTGTCCAGACTCTGGAGGGGATGTTAATTTCTTATTTCCTGTAGCCGTTCACAGGTGGGGCAGGTCAAGATGTATCCTGTGAGCTAAACAAAGGTATTTTAGCTTAACACTCAGGCATGGGACACAGGGTTCCCAGACATGGGCCATTATGTATACTTTAAGCTGTAGGCACCATTGCTTTAGTGATTAACGTAGCAAAAGCAATAGAATACAAAGGTTAAGGTAAAAGAAATGGATCCAATATGGAGTCAGATTTGTTCTTTCCTATTACATTAGCAATGAATTTTAATATTACAATAGTGAAAGTCACATTATAGATAATTTTTTGTCAAAAGAGCAAACTGCATCCATTATAGTTGAGAAGTCCAGACTATAATCAGTCTCATCTTACTGTAAGAACATGGCTATATTCTACTCAGATTGACACTTTTACAAAGCGTTTCTTATCAGAGGGCATCAAAAGAAATAAAGTGGGTACCTTACCGGTTGTATGTCTGCTTTCATGATGCCTGCTACCTATTTTTATTGGCAGTAGGATTCTGTTAGAAACTTTATTATGTTGTACCATGTAAACTGTTAGAGACGTAGTGAGGAGAAGAAACAAAGTTCCTTAGTCCATTCATGCTGCTGTAACAAAATACCACAGACTGGGTTAGGTTATAAAAAACAAATTTATTTTTCACAGTTCTAGAGGCTGGAAGTAGAAGATCAGGGTACTAGTATGGTTGGATAAGGACCCTCTTCTGAGTCGCAGACTAAGTACCTCCCAAGGGCCCCACCTCCAGTACCATCACATTGGGCATTAGGACTTCAGTATATGGATTAGGGTGAACACATTCAGACCATAGCAGTGCTCATCAATTTCTAATAATCTAAGGCCATTTTTATTATTAAAATAACATGACAATTATTACAAAAAATGGCTGAAGGCAGTTTGCAACTAGTACCAGCTCTAAAGGGTGGTGAGGCAGTATGTAAGCTAAATCTTGTGTTACATGTTTCAAAGACCAATTTGATAACTGTACATGTCACTAGGCTTTATTACACTATTCTTCCTCTTCACTGGTCTTGTCCTTCTTTTATGGTATAATAATGTATAAATACATTAATTGATAGTGCTTACTTTCATTCTGTATCCTAAAGTACTATAAAGTAGTTTCATCTGTATTCTTCAAAGGTAAAAAAAGGCTTGTTTCTGATGATGTTTCGTTGCTAAACATAGACAATTATTTTGGTCTTACTCTAAATCATAGTCATTCATTGAGACATTGTTTAACATTCTAAGGGATATTGTGCATCTGAAAAATAAAATAATGTCATTCTAAAGGAGATAAACGTATTTAGTGTTAAATAATTAGTTTATGTCATCCAGTCCTTTTTTCATCACTGTGACTTATCTTGACAATTATTAGCACAAAAGACTACCAAAACAAGATTGATTAGGAATAAAAATGAAAAACATGCTAATATGATCATAACCTTTCTGTAATGTTAAGTCCAGTCACAAATGGAACTTAGTACTCATGATAATCACTTTCTTGACAATGAAGTCATTTCAAATCATCTCTACTTTTGGAGAAACTCAAAATTACGATTACAACCATTTATTCCAGAACTTGTCTCCCTTGTGACAAAGAACCTCTGTCCTTTCAATAATGCTCATCATCACGTCACAGTGCTAAATAAACAAAACAGAAATGGACAAGATGTAAGTGTATGAATTATTTATGAAGTGTGGAAAGTTTGAAACTGCCTACTCATACTAAGACAGAATCTTCCCAAGTAAAATTTGTACAAAATGACCTCCACAAATATGTACATTCATAAGATATACACACGCATACACAACACACACACACACACAAACTCATGGCAGTGTCAATAAAGTACACAATTATTTGTTGTTGGCATTAGTGTTGAAGTTGTTGTCACAGCTGACTATTAAATAAAAAACAGGTATTAATAAATAAGACCTGATGACTAAAGTGGTATTTTACAATGTCAGTCCTCTATGTATCATAGAAACTTTATTTTTAATTACATGAGCTGTCACTGGGAAGTAGAATCAATTTTTAAAATGACTTCAATTTGAAATCATGTACAAAAACCATGTTAGAACAAAACAGTACTGTGCAGAGCCAGCATAGTCATTTTTAAAATATACTGTAATAAGAAGTGCTCAAAGGAGAAAATTTGAAATACAAGGATTTTTAAATCAATGTTATACCATATAACTAAGCAAAATTTTAACTTAAGCATAAATCTCCAAGGAGGGCAAATAATTTAAAGTGCAGGTCACAAAGCTTACAGTAAACGAGGCAAAGAAAGACAAATTGTAGGAACATTGTCTGTAGTATTACTTTATGTGGCATGCTGAAATATTCATATAAAAACTTGTCTCATCACCATTCCATTCTCTGCTTCACTGGAGGTAGACATTATTCCTAGTCTTCAGAGAGTTCCACTGAATTCCCTCATAGCTATCTTCGTGTCCCCATCCCTAGAGCCACCTTGTAAATGCAAGATGATAAACTTGATAACCCATAGATATGTCTTCATGCCCCTCCAAATCAACATTCTTCCCTTAAAACCTCCATATAAAACCACCTTACTATTCAAAGTCATATTATCTTACTGATGGAAATCACTTTACTAAATGGAAAAAAGCATTCAAGGAACACTTGCTTTAATACATATTCTGCAAAAATAATAATTTTAAATAAAACTTACTTAAAACCTTGTTCTCCTCTCCTGTCACTTAAGTCACCACTTAGGTCCTGAGTTTTCCTCTAATATACTGGCTGCTTAATATATAACACCCAGTTACCCTCTGAGGTCTGCCCACCTGAGGCAGTGCCCTCAAAATATGATTATTCACTCATCTCTTTTATCAAAATTTCCACCCCATGTGCAATGCTGGTTATAAGGGGAAAAATCTGATAAGTCACTATATATTGACATCTCATATAAGACCTCATTTAGGCAAAATATTTATGGTTGAATTTCAGACACTTAGAAGAGGCAATGTCTTACATATTTTGAGTATTAAGAGCTTTCACAGCATATTGTGAAAACTTATCCAATTATACAAAAGGTCAATCCTTTGTAAAACACAGATATGTTTGCTGAAGTGCCTTGGAGTATTAGCCTGTGTGTAGAGCAGGAAGTGCTACTTAAAAAACAGTGAGTGGTATGCTGTTTATATTTTGGTCACCAAAATTATTATTTAATATGTGGTCATGGAGCTTGATTATATGTGCCCTTACCTATTCATAAAATTAAGCATTATATTTAAAATGTATATGTTAGAATGAGTATTATTAGTGAGTCCAAACTCGTACTGCTTCCTGCACAACAGGCCAATAAAATCAAGACACAAGGTGTTGAGGCAAGGAATAACAACTTTATCTGGAAAGCCAGCAGACTGAGAAGATGGTGAACTAGTGTCCAAAGAATCATTTTACCTGAGTTAGAATTCTTTTATATTAAAAAGGGAGGTGGTGTGGCTGGTTGTTGCAGACTTCCTGGTTCAGGCCAGATCCCTGGAGGGGATGTGATAATCCTTTGTTCTTGCAGCTGTCTACGTAGGTCTGGTGAAGATGTTCCTATAAACCTCCAACAAGACATATGCTATTCTCTGTTCTGCATTTTTTTAAAAATCTTTATATGAATCGAAAAGTGTTATACCTTAAAAGGTCAAGGCTGAGAGGCAGGGTATTGAGAATGGGCTATCATGTATCTTTCAGGTGATAGGCAACATTCTTTTCCAAAGTGCAGAGCGAGCATGACTGAGCACAGGCAACAGAGCACAAAGGTTAGAGCTAAAGGAATAGATCCAATATGGAGTGTTCTTCTTTTTTACATGTTACTGTTGAAATCAATAAGATACGATGTTTTAACAGTTATACATGAGAGGAGTAAAATATGACTGCGAATATCCTATCTTGAGTTACTGGTAGAATTCTCAAAGGAAGAAGAGCAATTCTGGGAAGCAATTTTTTAAAAAAGACTAAATTATAAATGACATGATGCACAGAGACTTGGAAGATTTATATGTTGGAGGATTCAAACAAAAAAATCCTCCAGCTCACCAAGATAAACCCCTCCATTATAATTCTCATATCGAGGGTTTGTGTTTAGGGGTCCTTCTGGCACTCTTCTTTTAAGATCATAGTGGTTGATTATTGAGGTCATCTCCAATTATATCCGAGGACATAGGACCTGAAAGAAGAAACATTTAACTCTCCAGATTCCTGGGTCTTGCCACTTGAGGGCCAGTCTTCTAAGGTTTTAATCCAACAAATAAAAAGCTCAGCAAATTATTTCGACTTCCCTTTTACTCCAGTCACACTTGTCTCTCTGCTCATTGTGCACAGTGGACACTGTTCCGAAAAGCCTTTTCTACCCTTAATAGCTAGAATGATCTTCTTCACCTCACCCTATTCCTATATCTCTATGATCCCACTCCATTAAATCCTCTACTCTTGACTCAAATGTCTTCCTCGTGGATTTCCATTCTTAGAATGGTGCCCAAGAATAACAGACATCCGTAAAAGTACTTACTGAGCAAATGAAAAAGTGAATTACTGGTGATGAGGGTGGGAGTAAAATCATTAATTACACACATAACTACCCAGACAACAAGATAGACTACAATTTGTTCTACCCTAATTTATACTGACTTCCCCACATTTGGCATGACACATATCTACCAGTGTTTTTCTCCCTCTGAGCCTTTTGCAGTAAAGTGTCCACAGTTCAAATGTTCCTGCCATTGCAAAATTCTTACCATTACTGCCAATGCCTGTCCTATTACCACCTGAGCTTTTGTATATAGGTTCTAATTTTCCCCAGATTTAACTGAACTGTGAGTATCAATGAGATTACAATAATACTGAAAAAAAAAAAGGATTTCCAATCAACTATTACATTTTACTCACTGTGCAAATAGAGACTAACAATAAATAGTTTTATCCCAAAGGCTCATGATGACATTGTAGATTGATGAAGAATATTAAGGGCGGAATATGGTCATTATGTCTTTAAAAAACATCAGCCTGATAGCATAGATTGAATTTTTGTGAAATCCAAAAGATAGGAAATCCTAGAGAAGTTAGGAATTAAAACAAGATTAATGGAATGAATGAAAAAACAGAAGCATAGGTATTTAAAAGAGAAATTCACACCTTATGACTAATGGAATGTGGGAAGAGGAGAAGAGAGAATAGTATTATGACCTCTAATAATGACTCGAGAAATGGTAAACTATAAAATATAGATAAAGGGGAAATGGTGATTAGGCTGTTCACTTATAGTCAGATTAGGTTAAAATTTTTGTATTAATAGTACTCAAAACTGAAAATGTAGGTCAGATACTCAATGGTGAGTTCTGAGATGAAGCTGTAGATTTGGAAACATCAGTGTTGAAATGGGAAATACAGATGTGGAATTATGAATAAAGGATATTAAAAGGAAGAGGAGAGCACCATGAAAAATTTTGCAGTAATTGAAAAGTGAATAGGAAAGAAGAAATTAAAGATCTTAAATATAAACTGATTTTTAAGATGTTTGATGAGAGAGAGAGAGGGGAAGATAAATAAAAGTAGAAATGTACATTGAATGGGAGAGGGTACAGTGAATGAACTTGTATTGATTTTACTGATTTTATATTTTATGCCTCAGATGTTTTGCACATTTTATTTTTATGAAAAAAATATATAATTGCTAACTGCCTAATTTATAAATTACTCATTTTAATTTTTCACTTTTCTGCTGTGTATATCAGTGTACAAAGATTTATCACAGACCACAACATCTTATTTTTTGCCAATTCTGAAAATAAGACCCTCTTTTTATTATTTGAAATTGCTTACTAAGATCACATTATGCCAGATATTAGCATTAAACTTTCATTTTCTTTATATTTCATTTACATTATTGCCTCATTTCATTAGCACCTTGTATATACATGTTAACTGTGTCATCTTTGCTTTAGACATCTGCCTGCAGCCATTATTCACCCATCATGGTTAAGTTCTGAAAAGCCTTAGCTAAAATTATTTTTCTTATTTTATTGGATACTAATCAAACTCATTTAGAAAAGTCACCCCATGTGGGTTTCAGTTAACTTTGTACAGAGGGGAAATTATTACTCTAGATTGTACCCTTATAATGATAATCCCTTTCACAAATTTATGTTGGTGATTACTACAAGGAAAAGGTGAGGTATGTATATATAATTGGTAACAAATTCATCATCTCCTTGCAAAAGATTATAAATGTAACAAAAATAAACATTGAAGTCTAGTCAGTAGCACTCTTCATGTGTGAATCATGTTATATTTTTACTTTGGAAGGAGTGGCACGATCTAATGTCTCATTTTGGATGTTTCACACATAGGATGCAAAGTATATTATCATTTTCCAGTGACTTCAATTGAACGATCATAAAGAAGTGAAATATCAGTCAATAAAATTGGAAAAAATGGCTACTTTGTATTGTAAAAATAGTAGAGTAATATTCTATGATACTCATTTTATTTTGCTATTAAATTCTTATTGATGTAACCTTGGAAGTCTTACTTCAAAACCTGTTTTAACATATTGGATTAAAATGATTTATGCATACAGAATATCCCTTTCAATAATATGGAGTTTCCATATTTCATATATTTCACCTGGCTTTAATATTTTGCCTTCCTTTCTAAATTCAACCCCTATGGTTATTCATTATTTCTATAAATATATGTAAAATTTTAGCAATCAGTTATGCTCATTTTATAATTAGAGAACTTGTGTCATTTTAACTGATAACATTTCACCAGCTTTATACAGATTCAGTATTATGCAGTAATGACCATATATTCAAAAATAGAATAGCAGGCCTGCTAACTTACGAAAAACAATTGAATATGAATGTTTTCTGTACAGAATGACAGTATATTACCTTAAGTCATGGCTAGAGCATCTGTTGTAAATTAAATGCCAATACTAATTGTTAGGTTTATATAATCAATTATTACTGATATAATCAAAGAATAAATGACTAAGTAAAAGTCTGCTCATAAGAAATTAGCATATATATGATTAGGCATTTAGGTGCCCCAGATATAAAAATATGTGGAGATTCTTGCAGCCATTTATAATTCAATGACAAAAATGTTTCATGATGTAAGAAAAATAAAAGACCCTAGTAATAGTTTGTTTCCTATAGTGGCTTCTTTTAAAAATATGTTTAATATCCAATTAATTCCAAAATCATTTTGGAGCCTGTTTTGCTGCTGCCTAGAGCATGTGGTTAGTCTTCCATTTGATTAACCCAATACAAATTAGACAATATTAATATACCACTTTGTTATATATTAAGAGTTGGGATACAACAATAAATTGAATTAATAAATTTTGAAGACTGAGGTTAGCTAAACATCATTTTCAAATGAGTAAACTTAGGCTAAGACATGTAAAATTATTGGCCCAATTAGGAAATAAGAAAAACATTTTAATTCTTAAGAGACTCAAAAAAGTATACCAGATACAGTTCTTAATCTGAAATGCAAAATTTCATAGGAACTGACAATATTGTACAGACAATTTCAAAGGATATATAGACCACTGAAGCTTACCCATTGGATCTGAAGATGTCATATGCAAAATTTTATATCCTTTGAACAGAGAATAATTTGCATTTCATTTTCAAAAGAGATGTTGGGAGGTATGATTCATCTCAGGTCATGGGGATGCTGTCCAGAAAGACTGGCTAGGACTTCAGGTGGTAATGAGTGAAACAGTTGCAAGGTTAGAACCATTGCTTCTGCTGAAAGGACTGAAACCTGAAGCACGCCCACTTCCCAACCTGTGAGCAGGGCCCTGCAGTCTGTTGCTGTCTCTGCCACCCCACCCAGCAGTCACAACCATGGCAGTGTCTTCTGGGGTCATTACTGTTATAGGTGCTAGCAGATTTGAGACCGGTGACAGTGGAGGATTTTAAAGCTTGGAAGACCTACAGCTGATGTGCCTTACTGGGCTAAATGGAGAGCTGAGTATGCTTTCTCATTGATTGTGTTCTCTCTTAACACCCTCTAGATATGGTTAAATATGAGTTAAATTCATTTTTCAATGTCAGTGATTATCATACTCTAAGGTACATAAGAGGTATCACCAGGACAGCTTATTAAAAAAAAAAGATTCAAGCCCCCATCCAGGAAATTATAATTGAGCTGTTCTGTGTGGAGCCCAAGGATTTGTATTTAAAATACACACACACATACCCCATGTGTAAGCCTGATACAGGTGATCAGTGGATCTGTATTTGAGAAACAATTCTGCAAACAAAACAAAACAAAACAAAAAACACGTGGTTGTTGTCTTGCTAATATGTGTCTTGGTTTGGAAGTAGTCACAACCTGCTGACATTTAAATTTCAAAATCCACACAGCTTCTGAAAGAAAAAATATATTATTTCACAGATTTATTTTCATCTGGTGGAGTAGCTCCAATGAGGATATTATTTACAAGCCATATTGGAATAAATCCGTATCTAAATTAGTGAACTTGCCACAGAGTCACTACTACTTAAGAATGTCAAAGAAATTACAAAATACATAGTTCAATATAGAAAATTTTGTGGAGAGATACCACACCTTGTAAAAATTATAAGAGCTTTCAGAAGCATTCGAAAGTTCTCTTACTGTGGATTACCTTAGCTCATCAGCAGCAGCTTGCATATGTTCATTTATTTCTACGGAAATATCATCATTTTGACTTACATGGTCAAAACTTTGGAATAAGTGTCAACATGCGGATTATATATTTACCTATGAAGATAGAAAGTTATAATTTAAATATCTCAGAAGATCATAAAAAGTAAACCTTTTTTGAAAGGAAGCTCCAGATTTAAAAAAAACTATGATTTCTCAAGAATAAGAATCTGTGAAAGAAACTTTGATCAATTGTGACCAAATAGGAAAAGTATCAACAGAAGAGACAAGGAAATGAAGGACTGAAAGTCCTGTATATTACACTGTTAGATATAGTCATGAGGGAAAAGTAGAAATATTATTCTCATGAAAGCCAAGATATGTATTATATAAAAGGGGCAGTTGCAGTACAATTGCATTGTAAGAGTACAGGCAGGTTGAGAATTGAGAATAGGCTATTAGAACAGACTTGTGAGCTTAAAGAGGGCAGTTTTTGTAAACTGAAAGTGTGAAACTCATACTACAGGAATATGAAAAGGAATGAAGTTAGAAATTGGTAACTGGTGAGTAGAAACTCCTCTTTTGAGAGGAGTCTCTTTTGAGACTTTATCCAAAAAGACTATTGCAATAGGGAGAATACTTGGAACACTAGATCTAGAAATGTCTCAAAATTAGTCAGAAAAAAGGCTTTTCTTTTATAGGGAAGTATAAGCAGGGCTAGCAAGCACTCTGTGACGGAGTGGGGCAAGCAGATGGAAGTGAGGAGATGGCATGATAGAAGTGTTTAACAGGAATATATTCTCTTCTGCCATCAGTCAATTCTTCGAATGAGGTTTAAGGGAGAGTGCTATTTTTCTCTGTGCTTGCTTAAGCTGAAGAGTGAGCCTATAGAGGGGAGAAAAGCCTGGCTACCATTGAATTAAGTCAAGTCAATGGGTCAGTAATGGGTAAATGCAAGTACTTGGTCATTACATACACACTATTATGTAGATACATGATGATGATAGATAGATAGATAAGATATAGAAAAATAGAAGACAGATTGAGCTAAAAGCATCTAGATGGTAAACTTAGGTCTGTTTGATTGCAGGTAACTATGAAAAGTAAATTTTTATGACCCTGCCTAAAGTTCTTACCCTCTCTGGGCCTCAGGTGCCTCAGTAGAATAATAGGACATAAAATCAGATAGTCTCTCCAGGCCTACCTAGATCCAATAACCTGTGATTCTCTGAATCCATCCTATGGCCAAATTATGAAGAACATAATAGAATTAAGACAGCTAAATTCAGGACAGTGAATATGGAGGCCTTGGAAAGGAGAGAGAGGCGGACTCTTCATGCTGTTTGTTGTCAGGAACATTGCTGCAGGTGCAATCACTTTTCTCTGAAATAAGGTTTTTTTCTCTTTTCTTGCTCTCTAGAATGGAAATCAAAGTTTTGGTATTTTTCTCAGAGGTGGAGGGAAAAAATGCCAGAAGAAGATAAAATGAAAGCTAAATAACTTAACCCATTAACAGACTATACTAAAATGAATAGAACTGTAGAAAACCAAGTTATTTTTTACCCATTCTGCAGAGAAATAATTTTTGACATAAGTGTCATTGGAAAATATCCTGTTTGCTAAATGATATATTTCACTTGTCCTATGAGAAATTACGTAAAAAAAATAATTCTTTTAGTCATTGAAATCTGATCATGTGAAGGTAAGTAAGTAAACATGTATTCTAGTATATGTAAGAAGGAATTAGTGAATAAAATAAATAAGATTGTTTTGGAGCTTTTATGAGAATATGTGTCTTACTAGTTTTGCCAAATATCCTGTTTTATACTGCATACTCTGACTTCTTTAAGTGCATTGATACTCTAACTGTGTTGGATGATTAGGATAACTCTGTGAGAGTGCTAAAGGGCAAGGTTCAGGGCAGACTCATGATTAAGCAGAATTAAGGTGCATGCAGAGAATAATGGTTTCTTAACATTTTTTTGAAGAATCAAATATATGCAAGTTGCATATACAAGAAAATTTCCAAACATCATTGTGAAGCTTTTATGATTTTTGTCTCTCTCATATGATGAAGTAAACAATTTCCAGCAAAGGCATGCACGCTACTTCATGTCTTATTATTGATAGATTATGATGCATATGCAAGTCCACCTCCAGCCCTTTGGCCATTATTTCCAGTGTATCTGATCACTATCCAACTTTGCATTTAGTCAGCTTACTGCCTGCTTCTCAGAAACCTCCGAGTGACTTTCATCACAGTGGGTGCAAGGAGGTTGCTTATAATCTGCTTAGCAAGAAAAGCTGTGTGGATGCCTTGCTCCCTCTACTCTCAGGGTCAGGTTTATCCTGCACGGTGATCTGTCTTGGTTATAAGAGCTGAAGGGGGAGAATGGCAGTGACAGTCTGTTTTATTTTGTGCTCTGAGTGCAAGCAGCAGAATGCTCTGCATATGGTACTTTTAAAGATTTAATGATTAGGATTTAGGTTCAGTCTGAGGGAAAGATTGATTGATTTTAGCATATTGGTGAACCCTCGCTTCAGGCTGGGAATAAAAACCTTACTTCTCAAGTCTGATGTTATTACTTTTCATTTGTTTTTATTGATTAGCTGTCAGTGATAAGATCTTGCCTCTCAAAACCAGACAGGTGCTGGTGGCCATTTTTCCTTTTTTAAAAGCATTTGTAGAAACAACTTACAGAAAATAGAAATAAAGAAAATAGAAATGAAAACAAATACTCATGCCATTTTGGAAATAGTAGATATAAAATGTTGAGATATTAGAATTTTACTGACTCAGAAAGATAAATTTAAGAATAAAAATATTGAAACATACTTTTCACAGCTAACCCACATATTTTTATCTTACTTAGGTGTGTATGTGTGTGTGTGTGTGTGTGTGTGTGTATATGTTTTCATCTTATCTCTACCCCATAGCTTGACTTTCTTAGGGAAGAAGGAGCAGGGCATATTTGACACTTTTGTTAGTAGATCATTTTTAACCAGCTTCTTCATTAAGAATCATGAAAAAAGACAAATAATAACAATGGCCATAAAGGAAGGCATGGGACATTTTATTTTATATTAATAATCATGTGAGTAAAAATAAAATTAATACATAAATTAAGAAACATATATACATAATTAAAAGTAATCATATAGTATAAGAAATGGCAAAGAGAAAGGATTTTTAATACATTAATGTATTTTTTGAAGAAAGTACATAAATACAAAATGATAGACACTGCCAAAAAGTGCACTCTACCGGTTCAAAGAATGCTATGCACAGTGATTTCATGGAAGTAATGAGAGTTCTGTTTCTTTGTATTTACAGTCACTGTTATTGTTGTTTATATCTAAACATTGAAATGGAATATGGAGCACCACAAGGTTTAGAGTTGTGAACTGTACCCTGAGTGAGCTCAAATAATTCTGAATATTATGAACTAACTCTCCGTGGGGATTCATGTGGCAAAGCTGTGCTGTGTCTAGGGCTCAATGTATTGTTGGGAGTTCTCCAAATTAACATTTGCATGCACTACAATTTTTTACTAAACTATAAGTAACATAAATGCACTAATTAGAAGCTCAATTATATGTTTTCAATCAGTATTAACTATAGCAGTTGTCTTAACCAACAAATGATTTTTTTCAGGAAGAATGTTTAATCAGTGATATTAATAAGATTACCAATACAAAATGAGTTTTTGAAAAATAAAACAGGCCAACATTGAATTGACTTTATCACTGCTTACAAATTTCCCATAGACAATGCATCTTCTTTTTTCCCACAGCTTAGACAAACCACTCTCCCTGCCCCACTGTTGGTCCACCACTGGAAAGAATAATTAGTAAGTACTTCACATAAAGTGTGACATGCTATTTAAATTTTAAAACACTTAAATGACATTGAACTTAAATTCATTAGAACCATCTAAGCTGCGTTTGGCAGGCATTCAGTTCAACTTTATATGAGAAGGAGTTTATTATCAATGTACTATGGTAACTACAGAATTGAAATGAAACTTTCAAGAACCAGGAGAGTTCCAGGTAACTCAGTCTCTAGAACAGGAATTGAGTTATTTGTGCTACTTTTCTTTATCTCCTAATTTTACATGGTATGGGAGAACCTGTAGGATCTTATTGTTACTGAACCAAACTTGGGTCCACTTGCCCTCGCACAGTAAATCCAATCTACTGACAGCGGGTTGTGGTGAAGGAAAGTGCATCATTTATTTCAGGGGCCAAGCAAGGTGTATGGGCAGCTAGTGCTCAAAAGATGGAACTCCCCAATGGGTTTCAAGGAAGAGCTTTTAAAGGCAAGGTGAAGGAGAGGAGTCTCCAGGTGCCTGATCAGCTTATGCATAGTTCTGTGATTGGTTTATGGTGATGTAACAGGGTGTGTCACAGGGGTTAACATTATCAATCCTCAGGTTCCAGCCAGTCTGGGGACTATGTGCTCATGGTTATCATGCAGTTAACTTCTTCCATCTGGTGGTGGTGTTAGTATCTGTAAAACAACTCAGGACTGTGCATCAGCACTTATCTATGTTCTTCAGTGAGGAAATAAAGATTCTGTGACTACCTTATGGCAGATTTACTGTTTAAATTGTTACCAGTTCTCCTAGCCCAACTACTGTTGTTTTGTAAGTACATGTTCACATTCTTTCAGTCATTAATTCTTTTATTTATTTATTTATTTATTTTTAATTTTTGGCTGTGCTGCGCAGGTTGTGGGATCCTAGCTCCCCGATCAGGGATCAAACCCATGCCCCCACAGTGGAAGCGCAGAGTCCAAACCACTGGATTGCCAGGGAAGTCCCTCAACTGCCTTTTTAACAATTTTTAATAGATATTTATTGGAGTATAGTTGCTTCACAATACTCTGTTAGTTTATGTTATATTCCACGTGGGAAAACATATAAGTTGGGCAACATCCAGGCAAAGTAACTACATTCAAGATACTTTTGATGTTTCATTGTGTATCCTTTTCATGCATATTTTTAAATTTATTTTTTAATTGAAATATAGTTGATGTACAATATTCTATGTTATAGATGTACAATACAGTGATTCCCAATTACATTTCTTTTTATTTTTTATTTTATTTTTTAATAGATCTTTACTGGAGTATAATTGTTTCACAATACTGTGTTAGTTTCTGTTGTACACCAAAGTGAATCAGCCATATGCATACATATGTCCCCAAATCCCCTCCCTCTTGAGCCACCCTCCCATCCTCCTTATCCCACATCTCGAGGTCATCACAAAGCACTGAACTGATTTCCCTATCCTATGCTGCTGTTTCCCACTAGCTAACTGTTTTACATTCGGTAGTATATATATGTCAGTGCTACTCTCACTTCACCCCAGCTTCCCCTCCCACCCCATGTCCTCAAGTCCATTCTCTATGTCTACATCTTTATTCCTGCCCTGCAACTAGGTTCATCAGTACAATTTTCTTTTTCTTTAGATTCCATAAATATGTGTTAGCATACAGTATTTGTTTTTCTCTTTCTGATTTACATCACTCTGTATGGCAGACTCTAGGTCCATCCATCTCACTACAAATAACGCAATTTCATTTCTTTTTATGGCTAAGTAATATTCCATTGTATATATGTGCCATATCTTCTTTATCCAGCTATGGACATTTAGGTTGGTTCCATGTCCTGGCTATTGTAAATAGTGCTGCAATGAACATTGTGGTACATGTCTCTTTTTGAATTATGGTTTTCTCAGGGTATATGCCCAGTAGTGGGATTGCTGGGTCATATGGTAGTTCTATTTTTAGTTTTTTAAGGAACCTCCATACTGTTTTCCATAGTGGTTGTATCAGTTTACATTCCCAACAGCACAGGAGGGTTCCCTTCTCACCACACCCTTTCCAGCACTTACTGTTTGTAGATTCTTTGATAATGGCCATTCTGACCAGCATGAGGTGATACCTCACTATGGTTTCGATTTGCATTTCTCTAATAGTGATGTTGAGCATCTTTTCATGTGCCTCTGGCCATCTGTATGTCTTCCTTGGTTAAATGTCTATTTAGGTCTTCCACCCATTTTTTAACTGAATTGTTTCTTTTTTTGATATTGAGTTCCATGAGCTGTTTGTATATTTTGGAGATTAATCCTTTGTCTGTTGTTTCATTTGCAAATGTTTTCTCCCATTCTGAGGGTTGTCTTTTCGTCTTGTTTATGATTTCCTTTGCTATGCAAAAGCTTTTAAGTTTAACTAAGTCCCATTTGTTTATTTTTGTTTTTATTTCCATTACTCTAGGAGGTGGTTCAAAAAAGATTTTGCTGTGGTTTATGTCAAAGAGTATTTTTCCTATGTTTTCCTCTAAGAGTTTTATAGTGTCTGGTCTTACATTCAAGTCTTCAATCCATTTTGAGTTTCTTTTTGTGTATGGTGTTAGGGAGTGTTCTAATTTCATTCTTTTACATGTAGCTGTCCAGTTTTTCCAGCACCACTTATTGAAGAGGCTGTCTTTTCTCCATTGTATGTTCTTGCCTCCTTTGTTTTAAATTAGGTGCCCATATGTCCGTGGGTTTATCTCTGGGCATTCTATCCTGTACCATTGATCTATGTTTCTGTTTTTGTGCCAGTACCATACTGTCTTGATTACTGTAGCTTTGTGGTATAGTTTGAAGTCAGGGAGCTGATTCCTCCAACTCTGTGTTTCTTTCTCTGGATTGCTTTGGCTATTCAGGGTCTTTTGTGTTTCCATACAAATTGTTAAATTTTTTGTTCTAATTCTGTGACAAATGCCATTGGTAGTTTGATAGGGATTGCATTGAGTCTTTAGATTGCTTTGGGTAGTGTAGGCATTTTCACAATATTGATTCTTCCAATCCAAGAACAAGGTATATTTCTCCATCTATTTATGTCATCTTTGATTTCTTTCATCAGTGTTTTATAGTTTTCTGAGTACAAGTCTTTCGCTTCCTTAGGCAGATTTATTCCTAGGTATTTTATTCTTTTTGTTGCTGTGGTAAATGGGAGTGTTTCCTTAATTTCTCTTTCTGATTTTTTGTTGTTGGTGTATAGGAATGCCAGAGATTTCTGTGCATTAATTTTGTATCCTGCACCCTTACCAAATTCACTGATTAGTTCTAGTAGTTTTCTGGTGGCATCTTTAGGATTTGCTATGTATAGTATCATGTCATCTGCCAACAGTGATAGTTTTACTACTTCTTTTCCAATTTGGATTCCTTTTATTTATTTTTCTACTCTGATTGCTGTGGCTAGGACTTGCAAAACTATGTTGAATAAGAGTGGCAAGAGTGGACATCCTTGTCTTGTTCCTGATTTTAGTGGAAATACTTTCAGTTTTTCACCATTGAGTATGATGCTTGCTGTGGGTTTATCATACATGACCTTTATTATGTTGATGTAGGTGCCCTCGATGCCCATTTTCTGGAGAGTTTTTATCATAAATGTGTGTTGAATTTTGTCAAAAGCTTTTTCTGCATCTATTGAGATAATCACCTGGTTTTTATTCCTTACTGTGTTAATGTGGTGTGTCACATTGATTGATTTGCGTATAATGAAGAATACTTGCATCCCTGGCGTAAATCCCACTTGATCATGGTGTATGATCCTTTTAATGTGCTGGTGGATTCTGTTTGCTAGTATTTTGTTCAGGATTTCTGCATCTATGTTCATCAGTGATATTGGTCTATACTTTTTTTGTGATTTGTTTTTCTGATTTTGGTATCAGGGTGATGGTGCCTTCATAGAAATAATTTGGGAGTTTCTCCCACTGCAGATTTTTGAAAGAGTTTGAGAAGGATGGGTGTTAGGTCTTCTCTAAATGTTTCTTAGAATTCGACTGTGAAGCCATCTGGTCCTGGACTTTTGTTTGTTGGAAGGTTGCGATTTACAGTTTCAATTTCATTACTTATGATAGGTCTGTTTATACTTTCTAATTATTCCTAGTTCAGTCTTGGAAAATTGTACCTTTCCAAGAATTGTCCATTTCTTCGTGGTTGTCCATTTTATTGGCATATAGTTGTTTGTAGTAGTCTCTTATAATCATTTGTATTTCTGCAGTGTCAGTTGTGATTTCGCCTTTTTCACTTCTAATTTTATTGGTTTTCATCCTCTCCCTTTTTTTTTTTGGTTGAGTCTGGCTAAGGGTTTATCAATTTTGTTTATCTTCTCAAAGAACCAGCTTTTAGTTTTATTGATCTTTGCTATTGTTTTCTTCATTGCCACTTCATTTATTTCTGCTCTGATCTTTATGATTTCTTTCCTTCTACTAACTTTGTCTTTATTCTTCTTTCTCTAGTTGTTTGAAGTGTAGGGTTAGATTTTTTATTTGAGATTTTTCTTGTTTCTTGAGGTGAGATTGAAATGCTATAAACGTCCCTCTTAGAACTGCTTTTGCTGCATACCATAGGTTTTGGGTCATCGTGTTTTTGTTGTCATTTGTTTCTCTGTATTTTTTAATTTCTTCTTTGATTTCTTCAGTGATCTCTTGGTCATTTAGTAGCACATTGTTTAGCCTCCATTTATTTGTGTTTTTTACAGTTTTTTTTTCCTGTAATTGATTTCCAATCTCATAGCCTTGTGGTCAGAAAAGATGCTTGATATGATTTCAGTTTTCTTAAATTTTCCGAGGCTTGATTTGTGGCCCAAGATGTGATCTATCCTGGAGAAATATCCGTGTGCACTTGATAAGAAAGTGTATTCTGCCACTTTTGGGTGGAATGTTTTATAAATATCAATTAATTCTATCTGGTCTGTTGTGTCATTTAAAGCTTGTGTTTCCTTGTTTAGTTTTGTGTTTGAATGATCTGTCCGTTGGTGTAAGTGGGATGTTAAAGTCCCCTACTAATATTGAGTTACTGCCAATTTTTCCTTTCATGGTTGTTAGCATTTGTCTTATGTATTGAGGTGCTCCTGTGTTGGGTGCATAAAAATTTTTAATTGTTTAAAAACTTTTTAACCTGCCACTCCCTTCTGGCCTGCAGAGTTTCTGCTGAGAAATCAGCTGATAACCTTATGGGGATTCTTTTGTATATTATTTTTTTGTTTATCCCTTGCTGCCTTTAATATTTTTTCTTTGAAGTTAATTTTTGTTAGTCTGATTAATATGTGTATTGGTATGTTTTTCCTGGGGTTTATCCTGTATGGGACTCTCTGTGCTTCCTGGACTTGGGGGACTATTTCCCTTCCCATGTTAGGGAAGTTTTTGACTATAATCTCTTCGAATATTTTCTCAGACTCTTTTTTTTTTCTCTTCTTCTTCTGGGACTCCTATAACTCGAATGTTGGTGCATTTAGTGTTGTCCCAGAGGTCTCTGAGATTGTCTTCAATTCTTTTCATTCTTTTTGCTTTATTATGCTCCTCCAGAGTTCTTTCCACCATTTTGTCTTCCAGCTCACTTATTTGTTCTTCTGCCTCAGTTATTCTGTTATTGATTCCTTCTAGTGTATTTTTCATTTCAGTTATTGTGTTATTCATCTCCATTTGTTTGTTCTTTACTTCTTCTAGATCTTTGTTAAATATTTCTTTTATTTTCTCCATCCATGCCTCCATTCTATTTCCCAGATTCTGGATCATCTTTACTATCATTACTCTGAATTCTTTTTCAGGTAGATTGCCTATTTCCACTTCATTTATTAGGTCTTGTAGGTTTTTACTTTGCTCCTTCATCTGTGACATATTTTTTTGCTGTATCTTTTTTTTTTTTTTTCTTTTTATGAGTGGGATTGTGTTCCTGCCTTACTGGTTCTTTGTCCTTAGGCTTCTAAAACTGGAGTTTGTAGGCTGTTGTGTAGAGCTGGGTCTTAGTGCTGAGATGAGGACCTCCATCAGACCTCACTCCAATGAATATTCCCTGGGGTCTGAGATTCTCTGTTAGTTCAGTGGTCCAGACTCAGAGCTCCCACCACAGAAGCTCTGGCCCGACCACTGGCTCATGAACCAAGATCTCACAAGCCTTGTGGGGTGGCAAAACAACAACAAAATAGAACAATAACAAACTAAAAAATAAAATTAGACTAGGAAACTAACAGATATCTTAGAAAGATATAAAAATAAAAATATAGATGAATCAGCAACTGGAGGGTACATTAGTACCACAATAGTAAAAAAGATGAGGAGGGAAAAAAAAAAAAGAGGAAAAAAAAAAACGAGGAAAAAAAAGGGGGGAAAGGCTGTGGAGGGCGGGGCCTAAGCAAGGGCAAGGTTTAGGTGGTGGGTGGGGCCTATGCTTAGGACCCATAAGGCTGGAAAAGGCCGTCGGGGCTGTGGGGGGTGAGGCTTAGGCTCAAGGAACAGAAGGGGCCCAGGCGTGCCCCCCACCCGTGGTCTCAGAGGGCAGGGGACCTCACCTGTGAGCCCAGCAAGCTTTGTGGGCTTGACGGGGTGGGGCAAACACCCTCCTCTCCTCTCTTGCTCCTCTGGTCCCAGAGGGCCCCTTCTGCCTGCCTTTCCTGATCTCCCCAGCCTCCCTCCTGTGCACCCAAGGACCCATGCAGCCTGGAGGGGGCTTTATGGGGGGGTACCAGTATGGGAGCTCAGCAGGCTCCCCAGCCTGAGTGCGCCAGGCAATCGCCCTCTTCTCCTCTCCCGCTCTTCCTGAAGTGTCCCTCCCACCTACCTCTCCTTATCTCCCTGGCCTCAAGGGCATTGATCCTGTCTGGCCTTCACTTCTCCTCCCCCTCTGTCCCCCCACATCCTACCAGTTCACTTGGTGGTTCCTCCTATCTCCTTGGGCATCAGAGTCCCCCACCAATGGCTGGCAGGCACCCTAGTTGCGGGGAGACACTAACTTGGCATCTTCCCGCACCACCATCTTGACTCTGCCCCTCTGTCATTAATTCTTGAGCCATCCTTTTTTGACTCAGGGGAGGCCTGGGAGCCTATAGATTTTCTACAAACAAGAGGCAGGTGGAGGACATGAAGAGGGATTCTGTCCTGGGAAGGCCCATAGGGTCCTGCTTGTTTACATTATTTGGAATTGACATTCTGTGTTGAAAGTTTGGTGCCTTAATATAACTGCTGTCTTTGGGATTACATTCATAATTTTTTAATTAATTTCTGGCTGCATTGGGTCTTTGTTCCTGCGCATAGGCTTTCTCTAGTTGTGACGAGCGGGAGCTACTCTTCGTTGTAGTTTGTGGGCTTCTTATTGTGGTGGCTTCTTGTTGCAGAGCATGGGCTCTAGGCACACGGGCTTCAGTAGTTGTGACATGCGGGCTCAGTAGTTGTGGCACGCGAGCTCTAGAGCACAGGCTCAGTAGTTGTGGTGCACGGGCTTAGTTGTTCCAAGGCATGTGGGGTCTTCCCGGGCCAGGGCTTGAACCCATATCCCCTGCACTGGCAGGTGGTTTCTTAACCACTGCGCCACCAGGGAAGCCCCTGATATAAAGTTCTTGACCTGAAACATGACCACCCATTAAGGAAAGGTCAGCCAAAGACTTTCTAATGCTCTTATCTGAGTGACTGTTAATCTTGCTGTTGCATTTGTAAATCCTTGTATATGCTTATTTAGGGCCTATTTATTGCATTGTTTCATCACTCTTGTGTTTACTGCTGCCACAGTAGCAGCAATTCAGCAACTTACTACAGAATAATACAGCTGTATTTGACATATGTAAACATCTGAGGCAGAAAGAGATACTTTACCATGGTGCAAGAGGGAATAAATGGGAATAATGGGATGGAATTAAGAGATGCAAATATCAAGAGAAATCGCCAGTCATTTTTATTAGCCTTAACAGAGAACTTTCAAAAGAAACAAGGCAAAAATATCTTTTGAGACATTAGACCAATATGAGAACAAAATATTGGGAAATTTAAAGAGTTTTACTCTGAGTATGAAATTAAATGAATGAACTTTAATCTGTATTCCCTTCATGAGAAATCCTATTTCATTATCATCTAGGAAAGCAGCAGTAACTGAATTTTAGAGTAGATACATTGTCTCCCCCCACCCCCCCAAAAAAAAACCTCACAGTAAAAATAAAACAGAAGTAATGCATGATGGTATTGTACCTTAAGTATAGAATAAAGAAGTACTTTTTTCATTGTTATGTTTTCTTCGATTCTCAAAAAATAAAAGGTTTGATTTTTTGCTTCAGTTCAAATCAGGGAAAGATGAGTTTCTATTGTTTTCTTTCATCAAAACTCATTTGCAATTGAAGGAACGTGAAAAACTAGGTCAGTGTTTCTCAAAAGTTACTAGTTAAAATTACAGAATTCTGTTCCTCTCTGCAGACCCACTGAACAAATATTTCTGTGGGTGATTTTCTATACACTGCCTTATACCCCAGGGAAGTCCAAGACACTCTAAACTTTGAAGAGCATTGGGCTACACACTAATACAAGCTTTACCCTGAAGAATTCATAGAATCAGAATAAGTTAAATATCAAAGGGTAAAATTAAAGTGTGAAAATTTAATAGTTTACTGATATATTATGTGCATGTGACACATTTATATATTATTAATATATACTAAAATTTTTAATAGATAGTATATATGTTATGTATATATAATATACTTCCCTACATCTGTCTCTGCATAGACAGAATGCAGTACAAATCAAAATATCATATAAAAGGAATTTCTAAATATGTCTTACAAATAAAATCATTTCCAATTATTCAAACATATTTAATGCTCCTTAAGCTTACCAATTACTTATGTAATATATTACATTTAGATTGTATCTTATTGAAAACAATATTTCTGCCTGATACATTTTTTATTATATCCCTGAACACTGTTCTTTGCATTTATTATTCTAGGTATGCAAGTTGAAAGTGATGCTACCCATGTGTATGGGAACATATGCTCACAGAAGTATGAAAAGAGATAAGCAATATATTCTAACCTGTTTGTGATCTCAGGTGGCTTCAGCCTGCAGAGGCGTGGAGCAGGGTTTAGGTTCCTGGCCAGAGATTGAGGTCAGGCCATGGCAGTGAGAACACTGAATCCTAACCACTAGACCAGTGGCCAGTGACAAGGCCCTGGCCCTTCGGCTTTGCAGAAAAGAATTCCCACAAAGACAGAAAGTAGTGAAACAAGCAAAGTGTTTATTAGGAGAAAAAAGAGTACAGTATTGTGGATAGACACACTGGTGGGCTCAGAGAGAGAGTCATGCCCTCCTGGTAGTTTCTTTCACTTATATGGGGCATTTCTTCCAAGTTTCCTTTGACCAGTCATTTTGATTTGCCTGGTTCAGAGTCCATATTTGGTATATCTCAGGGTCCTCCCATGTGTGCGCACACATCTCTCAGCCAAGATGGATTCCACCAAAAAGGCCTCCGGGTAGCTAGCATTGCTCCCCTTTTGACTTCCAAGGAGCTTTCTAGTCGGGAAGGTTTCCTTGACTTCAAGAATGAGAAATATGTGGTCTCTTATTTTTTATCTGGGCAGGGCTTAGCCTCCTCTCTAGATTGTCCTACTGTTTTGGAGTTTCCATCCACAGGAAATGAACTCCAGCTGCTCAACCTGGGGCTCATCTATCTCCTGCCTCCTGTGTAGGATGATAAATATGAGATAGATTTGGTCTTTTGGGAATATATTTCATCCATTATTATCATTTCTTCTTATTTTCTATGTGATCAGCAACTATTCAAATAGAAAACTCTGAAAGTTAACTTTGAGACTATTTAAAATGGTCTAGTTTACTTTCTGTGAGTAATAGAAATTAGAATAATTCCTCTGTCTTGAGGATAAGGGGGAGTGGCTCATGAATAGGTAAACCTAACCAGCAAGCGATCAGATGTAAAAAGGCATTAGTGACAATTACAGCAGGAGTGATCTCTTACAACTAAGAGAAGAAAATCACCTTAGAAAATAACTAGCTCAACCATACAATTTAAATATTAAAAAACTCAAGCCACGAGCTATTAAGTGATTAAGCCAAATTAACTCAGAGAGTTAATTACGGACTTGGGAGCAGAATCTAATTCTCTTGACTTTAACTTTGATTTCTTTTTTTTTAAATGTGTGCTGCCTTCATAGATCCCCTGACATTTACTCAACCACATTTTTGAGAGGCAGATCAAAATTTCTTTCCCCACCTTAAGTCTTCCGTCAGTATGTATAATTCAGCATCCTTAGTTGGCTCAGCTGGCTGTGTGAATGAGCAGTTTGAATGTCTATGTATGGCTAGTAGCTTAGAAGGTCCACTGGATTAAAAACAACAAAGTTGGTTCTTTAAAAAGATTATCAAAATGGAAAAAACATTAGCTAGATTGATCAAGGAAAAATAAAAGCCCCAGATTCCTAGACTCAGAAATGAAAAAGTAAACACTACTGCTAAACTTAATGAAACAATAGGTCAATAAATCACTTAATTAGCATGAAATAGATACATTCCTAGAAAGGCAAAACTACAAAAGATGACTCAGGAAAAAATGTTTAAAAATTAAAAAGATCTATAAAAAGAATAAAGATGGAATTTATCATTAAAAAACTATATGCAGAGATAAGTCAGTTGGCTAAACTAGTAAATGCTACTAAATACTTAAAGGAGAATTTATACATATTCTGTATATACTCATCAAAAAATAGCAGGGGAAAAACGCTTTTTAATTCTGAGGCCAGTATTACCCTGGTACCAAAACCAGACATAAATGCATAACAGCACTGTTCACAATGGCCAAAAGGTAAAAAAAAAAACCCCTCAGATCCCATTAATGGATAAATGGATAAACAAAATGGGGTGCACACATACAATTAAATATTATTAAGCCATAAAAATGAAGTACTGACACATGCTTCAATGTGAATAAACTTCAAAAAGTCAAGCTAAGTCAAAGAATCTATAAACAATTGTCACATATTGTATCGTTACACTTATATGAAATATTTAGAATATGTAATTCATAAAGATAGACAGAAACCATATGGTGGTTGCTAGAGGCTGGGGAATTGGTGGATAGGGAGTGACATTTTAATGAGTAGGGGTTTTCTCTTGGGGCAATGAAAATATTTTGGAACTTGATGTTGGAGGTAGTTGCACAATATTATGAAGGTAGTAAATACCACTCAGTTGTACAGTTTATAATGGTTAATTTTATGTTATATGAGTTTTACCTCAATAAAATGTAAAAAAGACCAAATCATGTGAGATTACTTCTAAATAGGGATCATTGAATTTAAAAGTTGATATTCTGCTTTCTTTGGTAAAATAGGACCTTGTTCATATCAAATTTATTAAGTAGTGTTAATTTTCAAAGTTTTACCCATTTTGGAAAGGTTAGAAGTATAACTTTTGAGGAGATATTATTGGTGGATTGCAATTTTTGTCTGAGATACATATTAATGTGTATTATTAAAGCTCTTGAAATCATCCAAAAATGAGCAAAGAATCTCAATAGGCATTTCTCCAAATAAGATATACAAATATTCAATAAACATATGAAAATATGCTCAACATATTAGCCATCAGAAATGTGCAGACCCAAATCACAATGAGATAACAGTTCACACACTAGGATGGTTATAAGAAAAAAATCAGGTAAAACCAAATGTTGGCAAGGATGCGAAGAAATCAGCACCCTCATAAACTGCTGGTGGGAATGTATAATTATGCAGACACTTTGGAGATAATTGGGCAGTTCATTCAAAAAGTAAACATAGAGTTACCATTTGGCCCAACTATATATATATATATATTATATATATATATATATCTCCAAGAGAAATAAAAATATATGTCCACACAAAAACTTGTACATGAATGTTTATAGGAGAATTTTTCTTAAAAGCTAAAAGGTGAAAACAACCCAGTATCCATCGACTGTTGAATTGCTAAACAAAATGTGATATGTGTATATAAAGGAATATTATATATTCAAGCATAAAAAAAGAATGAAGTTCTGATACATACTACAGTACAACATGAAGGAATCTTGAAAACATCATGTTAAGTGAAAAGTTACAAAAGCACATTTTATATGATTCAATTTATATTAAATACCTGGAATAGACACATCTATAGAGTCAGAAAGGAGATCAATATTTGCTCAGGGCTTTGGGGCTTAGGGTAATTTGCCAGTGATAGTCAGATGGTACAGATTTTCTTCTTGAGGTGACAGAAATGTCATAAAATGGATTGTGGTGATGGTTCCCCAACTCTGTGAATACATTAAAAAAGTTGAATTGTACACTTTAAGTTGGTGAATTGTTGAAAACCATTGAATTGTACACTTTAAATTGGGTAGATTATATGGTATGTGAATTATATCTCAAATAAGCTGTTACCAAGAAAAAAAAGCTTCCAATAAATGGCAAATGGTCAATATGGAAATCAGTTGCAGGAAAATAAACAGAAAAGAATTGTTCCTGCTTTTTAATTTGTAAAGGTCAATTTGTTATGCATATTTAGGGTTATAAGTTTATACTTGATTTTGAATTTATTCTTAAAATTGTGTAGACTTTAGAAAGCCTGTTAGGAATTCACATTGCCAGTACAGACTTAGTGTTTTTCTCTTCTTCCTCTTCTTGTTTTTCTAGGTTTCTCTGACATGTAGCTTATATAAAGCCAAAACGATTTGATGAAGCAGTAAATATTTTACTTACACTAAAAATGTATTTATAAATTCCTTTATTGTAGAAATAGGCATACTCTAGATAAACACAAGGTTTTTATGATCTCTAATCTCTTTCAGCCTCCAGCCGTCTTAAACAGATGTATATAAATAAGTATTATAAATGCTTCAAAAAGGTTGATTTCATGGACCCTTTCAGGAAACTTTTTCTTACATTCTAGCAACAACTGAATTTAATGTAAATTAGACTCAAACTAATCAACAGAATTGTATAGTTCCATGAATATGGTTTTATTATAAAATAATCAAGTTTTCAAATGTTGATACAATTTTGTTAATGTAAAATGAGATAACAATAAAAACATATTTAAACGAAAGTACTTTTGCTACATGAAGCTCCTAAAACAAGAAAGGAATCTTGTTACTTAGATTGACATCATTGATCATTGAACAGTTAGACTTTTCTTGTTATGAATTATAATTTTTATCTGCCCTACTATGCTGGTTAGTGATGAGTAATTTGATCTCAAATAAGAACAGAAAGCTTTGGATAACATTTCTACTTCCCAAATAATCACTTTCACTACTTCACTCAAATCTTGCCATTAGACTCTCAGTAAACAATGATTGAAGGAACAAATACATGGATGCAAATGTGGTAAATCTTAAATACTTGTTTTACATATTAGATCCAGTACGATTAAAAAGAAAAAAAAAAAAGGACCTTACTAAAGTAAATCAGAGTGTAGGATTTTGAAGCCCAAAGGTGAATTAGTGAGAAGGGAGACTGAGAAATGAAGCAATAGTAGAAATAAAAAGATATAGAGCAAACAAAAATTGACCTACTTGTAACTATGATAATATCCATGTACTTAAACGCAACAGAGGTTATTAGAGATAAAAGAGTGTTTTTCACAACAATAAAAAATTCAACAAGAAGCTTTTACAATTATAAATTATTATTCTCTTACTGATCTAAAACTAATTATGAACCAAAACTAAATAAAAGAGTATACAATAAATAGTTTAATATGGAAAAATACATGAAAAACACATTTCACATGGTGAGATAAATATACATGTGGGTATACAAGGATTTGAAGACCGTGTCATCTGCATGTCAATTTGAGGAAAATGTTATAGAACTACTCAAAAAATAAGGAATCAAGAAAGGAAGCTGTAGAGATGTTAAAATCCGATTAAATAGTTTTAACTTGTTTGCAATGAGAAACCAACCTTTTAGTCTAAGTGACTGTATACATTTGAAATGATTGAGATATTGTATGACAATTGGTTATCCATGGTTTTTAAACATTCTTGAAACAGAAAAAAAAAAAACTTAATAGTGGGAAATTCATACATAGCATGAAAATACAAGTACTTCAATTATTTCTGCAAAACCTTGGCATTGAAGTGAATACACTTATTATGTTATAGAAGGGTAAAAATAAAGGGCAATCCAAGAGATAATAAGGAACAGCAAGCCAAAAGTTAATACTCTTAAATTTAGATATAAAAAGGTCAAACATATAATTGGAGTATCTTAGAGATATTTTCAGATAAAAATGCTTATAGTTGACTACAAGGAAAATCTTTAAAATATTTAAAATTTGACATTTAAAAATCCACATTCTATAAATCAATAAAATTAGAAATAAATAGTACAAATTATTACAATTTATATACTTAGAAATTAACAAATACACATTTAGATAATCCTTTTGTCAAAGGAGAAATTCAAAGTGAAATTATGATCTCTCCACACACTAATGAAAAGAGGAACATTTCAATGAAAGGCTATGGGAAAATATGCCCACAGGAAAAAATTTAGCTTTCAATGACTTTATTATTTAAGAAAAAAAAAGAAGCTTTTTAATAAACTTTAAAAATATTAGAAAAATAAGTTAAGCTTGAAACTTTCTAGAAATGTAAATTACTAAATCTAAAAGCCAAAAATAATGAAATTCTTAAAAACCTAAAACTAAAATTATGGAAATGATAAATGAATCCAAAGCTGGATTTTTTTGTGTTTTTTTTAAAACATCTTTATGAGAGTATAATTGCTTTACAATGGTGTGTCAGTTTCTGCTTTATAACAAAGTGAATCAGGTATACATATACATATGTCCCCATATCTCTTACCTCTTGCATCTCCCTCCCTCCCCCCCTCCTTATCCCACCCCGCTACGTGGTCACAAAGCACTGAGCTGACCTCCCTGTGCTATGCGGCTGCTTACCACTAGTTATCTGTTTTACGTTTGGTAGTGTATATATATCCATGCCACTCTCTCAGTTTGTCCCAGCGTACCCTTCTGCCTCCCTGTATCCTCAAGTCCATTCTCTAGTAGGTCTGCATCTTTATTCCCGTCTTGCCCCTAGGTTCTTCTGACCATTTTCTTTTTTTTTTAGATTCCATAAATATGTGTTAGCATACAGTGTTTGTTTTTCTCATTCTGACTTACTTCACCATGTATGACAGTCTCTAGGTCCATCCACCTCACTACAAATAACTCAGTTTTGTTCCTTTTTATGGCTGAGTAATATTCCATTGTATATATGTGCCACATCTTCTTTATCCATTCATCTGTTAATAGACACTTAGGTTGCTTCCATGTCCTGGCTATTGTAAATAGAGCTGCAGTGAATATTTTGGTACATGACACTTTTTGAATAATGGTTTTCTCAGGGTATATGCCCAGTACTGGGATTGCTGGGTCATATGGTAGTTCTATTTGTAGTTTTTTAAGGAACCTCCATACTGTTCTCCATAGTGGCTGTATCAATTTACATTCCCACCAACAGTGCAAGAGGGTTCCCTTTTCTCCACACCCTCTCCAGCATTTATTGTTTGTAGATTTTTTGATGATGGCCATTCTGACTGGTGTCTGCTGATATCTCATTGTCGTTTTGATTTGCATTTCTCTAATGATTAATGCTGTTGAGCATTCTTTCATGTGTTTGTTGCCAGTCTGGATGTCTTTTTTGGAGAAATGTCTATTTAGGTCTTCTGCCCATTTTTGGATTGGGTTGTTTGTTTTTTTGATATTGAGCTACATGAGTTGCTTGTATGTTTTGGAGATTAATCCTTTGTCAGTTGCTTCATTTGCAAATATTATCTCCCACTCTGAGGGTTGTCTCTTCATCTTGTTTATGGTTTCCTTTGCTGTGCAAAATCTTTGAAGTTTCATTAGGTCCCATTTGTTTATTTTTGTTTTTATTTCCATTTCTCTAGGAGGTGGGTCAAAAAGGATCTTGCTGTGATTTATGTCACAGAGTGTTCTGCCTATGTTTTCCTCTAAGAGTTTGATGGTGTCTGGCCTTACATTTAGGTCTTTAATCCATTTTGAGTTTATTTTTGTGTATGGTGTTAGGGAGTGTTCTAATTTCATTCTTTTACATGTAGCTGTCCAGTTTTCCCAACACCACTTATTGAAGAGGCTGTCTTTTCTCTACTGTATATTCTTGCCTCCTTTATCAAAGGTAACGTGACCATATGTGCGTGGGTTTATCTCTGGGCTTTCTATCTATTTCCATTGATCTATATTTCTGTTTTTGTGCCAGTACCATACTGTCTTGATTTCTGTAGATTTGTAGTATAATCTGAAGTCAGGGAGCATGATTCCTCCAACTCCATTTTTCTTTCTCAAGGTTGCTTTGGCTATTAGGGGTCTTTTGTGTTTCCATACAAATTATGAAATTTTTTGTTCCAGTTCTGTGAAAAATGTCATTGGTAATTTGATAGGGATTGCATTGAATCTGTAGATTGCTTTGGGTAGTACAGTCATTTTCACAATATTGATTCTTCCAATCCAAGAACATGGTATGTCTCTCCAACTATTTGTATCATCTTTAATTTCTTTCATCAGTGTTTTATAATTTTCTGCATACAGGTCTTTTGTCTCCTTAGGTAGGTTTATTCCTAGGTATTTTATTCTTTTTGTTGCAGTGATAAATGGGAGTTTTTTTTTCTTAATTTCACTTTCAGATTTTTCATCATTAGTTTATAGGAGGGCAAGAGATTTCTGTGCATTAATTTTGTATCCTGCTACTTTACCACATTCATTGATTAGCTCTAGTAGTTTTCTGGTAGCATCTTTAGGATTCTCTATGTATAGTATCATGTCATCTGCAAACAGTGACAGGTTTACTTCTATTTTCCAATTTGGTTTCCTTTTATTTCCTTTTCTTCTCTGATTGCTGTGGCTAAAACTTCCAAAACTGTGTTGAATAATAATGGTGAGAGTGGGCAACCTTGTCTTCTTCCTGATCTTAGTGGAAATGGTTTCAGTTTTTCACCATTGAGGGTGATGTTGGCTGTGGGTTTTTCATATATGGCCTTTATTATATTGAGGAGAGTTCCCTGTATACCTACTTTCTGGAGGTTTTTTTGTCATAAATGGGTGTTGAATTTTGTCAAAAGCTTTCTCTGCATCTATTGAGGTGATCATATGGTTTTTCTCCTTCAATTTGTTAATATGGTGTATCACGTTGATTGATTTGCTTATATTGAAGAATCCTTGCATTACTGGGATAAACCCCACTGGATCATAGATCCTTTTAACATGCTGTTGGATTCTGTTTGCTAGTACTTTGAGGATTTTTGAATCTATCTTCATCAGTGATATTGGCCTGTATTTTTCTTTCTTTGTGACATCTTTGTCTGGTTTTGGTATCAGGGTGATGGTGGCCTCGTAGAATGAGTTTGGCAGTGTTCCTCCCTCTGCTATATTTTGGAAGAGTTTGAGAAGGATAGGTGTTAGCTCTTTTCTAAATGTTTGATAGATTTCGCCTGTGAAGCCATCTGGTCCTGGGCTTTTGTTTGTTGGAAGATTTTTAATCACAGTTTCAATTTCAGTGCTTATAATTAGTCTGTTCATATTTTCTATGTCTTCCTGGTTCAGTCTTGGAAGGTTGTGCATTTCTAAGAATATGTCCAGTTCTTCGTGGTTGTCCGTTTTATTGGTATATAGTTGCATGTAGTAAACTCTCATGATCCTTTGTATTTCTGCAGTGTCAGGTGTTACTTCTTTTTCATTTGTAATTCTATTGATTTGAGTCTTCTCCCTTTTTTTCTTGATGAGTCTGGCTAATGGTTTATCAATTTTGTTTATCTTCTCAAAGAACCAGCTTTTAGTTTTATTGATCTTTGCTATTGTTTCCTTCATTTCATTTATTTCTTATCTGATCTTTATGATTTCTTCCCTTCTGCTATGTTTGGGTTTTTTTGGTTCTTCTTTCTCTAATTGCTTTAAGTGTAAGTTTAGGTTGTTTATTTGAGATGTTTCTTGTTTCTTAAGGTAGGCTTGTGTAGCTATCAACTTGCCTCTTAGAACTGCTTTTGCTGTATCCCATAGGTTTTGGGTCGTTGTATTTTCATTGTCATTTGTTTCTAGGTATTTTTTGGTTTCCTCTTTGATTTCTTCAGTGATCTCTTGGTTATTAAGTAGTGTGTTGTTTAGCCTCTATGTGTTTGTATTTATTATAGTTTTATTCCTCTAATTGATATCTAGTCTCATAGCGTTGTGGTCGGAAAAGATACTTGATATGATTTCAGTTTTCTCAAATTAACCAAGGCTTGATTTGTGACCCAAGATATGATCTGTCCTGGAGAATGTTCCATGAGCACTTGAGAAAAATGTGTATTCTGCTGTTTTTGAATGGAATGTCCTATAAATATCAATTAAGTCCATCTTGTTTAATGTATCATTTAAAGCTTGTGTTTCCTTACTTATTTTCATTTTGCATGATATGTCCATTGGTGAAAGTGGGGTATCAAAGTGCCCTGCTATTATTGTGTTACTGTCTATTTCCCATTTATGGCTGTTAGCATTTGCCTTATGTATTGAGGTGCTCCTATGTTGGGTGCATAAATATTTACAATTGTTATATCTTCTTCTTGGATTGATCCCTTGATCATTATGTAGTGTCCTTCTTTGTCTCTGGTAGTAGTCTTTTCTTTAAAGTCTATTTTGTCTGATATGAGAATTGCTACTCCAGCTTTCTTTTGATTTCCATTTGCATGGAATATCTTTTTCTATCCCCTCACTTTCAGTCTGTATGTGTCCCTAGGTGAAGTGGGTCACTTGTAGGCAGCATATATACGGGTCTTGTTTTTGTATCCATTCAGCCAGTCTATGTCTTTTGCTTTGAGCATTTAGTCCATTTACATTTAAGGTTGCTATCAATATGTATGTTCCTATGACCATTTTCTTAATTGTTTTGGGTTTTTATTATAGGTCTTTCCCTTCTCTTGTATTTCTTGCCTAGAGAAGTTCCTTTAGTATTTGTTGTAAAGCTGGTTTGGTTGTGCTGAATTCTGTTAGCTTTTGCTTGCCTGTAAAGCTTTTAATTTCTCCATCAAATCTGAATGAGATCCTTGCTGGGTAGTGTAATCTTGGTTGTAGGTTATTCTCCTTCATCACTTTAAATATGTCCTACCAGTTCCTTTTGGCTTGCAGAGTTTCTGCTGAAAGATCAGCTGTTAACCTTATGGGGATTCCCTTATGTTGTTACTTGTTGTTTTTCCCTTGCTGCTTTTAGTATTTAATTTTTGATAGTTCGATTAAGATGAGTCTTGGCCTGTTTCTCCTTGGATTTATCCTGTATGGAACTCTCTCTGCTTCCTGGACTTGATTAACTATTTCCTTTCCCATATCAGGGAAGTTTTCAACTATAATCTCTTCAAATATTTTCTCAGTCCCTTTCTTTTTCTCTTCTTCTTCTGGGACCCCTATAATTTGAATGTTGGTGTGTTTAATGTTGTCCCAGAGGTCTCTGAGACTGTCCTCTATTCTTTGCATTCTTTTTTCTTTATTCTGCTCTGCAGTAGTTATTTCCACTATTTTATTATCTAAGTCACTTATCTGTTCTTCTGTCTCAGTTATTCTGCTATTGATCCCTTCTAGAGAATTTTTAATTTCATATATTGTGTTGTTCATCTCTGTTTGTTTGCTCTTTAGTTCTTCTAGGTCCCTGTTAAACATTTCTTGTATTTTCTCCATTCTATTTCCAAGATTTTGGATCATCTTTACTATCATTATTCTGAATTCTTTTTCAGGTAGACTGCCTATTTCCTCTTCATTTATTAGGTGTGGTGGGTTTTTGCCTTGTTCCTTCATCTGCTGTGTGTTTCTCTGTCTTCTCATTTTGCTTAACTTACTGTGTTTGGGGTCTCCTTTTTGCAGGCTGCAGGTTCGTAGTTCCCATTGTTTTTGGTGTCTGTCCCCAGTGGCTAAGGTTGGTTCAGTGGGTTGTGTAGGCTTCCTGGTGGAGGGGACTAGTGCCTGTGTTCTGGTGGATGAGGCTGGATCTTGTCTTTCTGGTGGGCAGGGCCACTTCTGGTGGTGTGTTTTTTGGGGTGTCTGTGGCCTTATGATTTTAGGCAGCCTCTGTGCTAATGGATGGGGCTGTGTTCCTGTCTTGCTAGTTGTTTGGCATAGGGTGTCCTGCACTCTACATTGCTGGTCATTGAGTGGAGCTAGGTCTTGGTGTGATCTCTGGGAGATTTTCACCGTTTGATATTAAGTGGAGCTGCGAGGTCTCTTGTGGACCAGTGTCCTGAAGTTGGCTCTCCCACCTCAGAGGCACAGCCCTGATGCCTGGGTGGAGCACCAAGACATTGTCCTCCACACAGCTCAGAATAAAAGGGAGAAAAAATAGAAAGAAAGAAAGAAGATAAAATAAAATAATTTAAAAAAATAATTATTAGGAAAAATATTTTAAGTAAAAAAAACCCAAAAAAACGGACAGACAGAACCCTAGGACAAATGGTGAAAGCAAAGCTATACAGACAAAATCACACACAGAAGCATACAAATACACACTCAGAAAAAGTGAAAAAGGGAAAAAAAAATATATATAGTTGCTCCCAAAGTCTACCTCCTCAATTTGGTTTGATTCATTGTCTACTCATGTATTCCATAGATGCAGGTACATCAAGTTGATTGTGGAGATTTAATCCGATGCTCCTGAGACTTCTCGGAGAGGTTTCCTTTTCTCTTCTTTGTTCGCACAGCTCCAGGGGTTCAGCTTTGGATTTGGCCCTGCCTCTGTGTGTAGGTCACCTGAGGGCATCTGTTCTTTGCTCAGACAGGACTGGGTTAAAGGAGCAGCTGATTCGGGGGCTCTGGCTCACTCAGGCGGGGGGGAGGGAGGGGTACGGATGTGGGGCAAGCCTGCGGCGGCAGAGGCCGGCATGACGTTGCACCAGTCTGAGGCGCGCCGTGTGTTCTCCCGGGGAAGTTCTTCCTGGATCACGGGATCCTGGCAGTGGCGGGCTGCACAGGCTACCAGGAGGGGAGGTGTGGAGAGTGACCTGTGCTCGTACACAGGCTTCTTGGTGGTGGCAGCAGCAGCCTTAGTGTCTCATCCCCGTCTCTGGGGTCCACGCTGATAGCCGCGGCTCACGCCCTTCTCTGGAGCACTTTTAAGCGGCGCTCTTAATCCCCCCCCCACCATGCACCAGGAAACGGAGGCAAGAAAAAGTCTCTTGCCTCTTCGGCAGCTCGAGCCCTTTCCCAGTCTCCCTCCTGGCTAGCTGTGGCGCACTAGCCCTCTTCAGGCTGTGTTCACACCACCAGTCTTCTCCCTGGGATCCGACCGAAGCCCGAGCCTCAGCTCCTAGCCCCGCCCGCCCCGGCAGGTGAGCAGACAAGTCCCTCAGGCTGGTGAGTGCTGGTCGGCACCGATCCTCCTTGCGGGAATCTCCCCGCTTTGCCCTACGCACCCCTGTTGCTGCGCTCTCCTCCACAGCTCTGAAGCTTCCCCCCTCCGCCACCCGCAGTCTCCTCCCGCGAAGGGGCTTCCTAGTGTGTGGAAACCTTTCCTCCTTCAGAGCTCCCTCCCACTGGTGCAGGTCCCGTCCCTTCTTTTGTCTCTGTTTTTTTCTTTTTTCTTTTGCCCTACCCAGGTACGTGGGGAGTTTCTTGCCTTTTGAGAGGTCTGAAGTCTTCTGCCAGTTTTCAGTAGGTGTTCTGTAGAGTTGTTCCACATCTAGATGTATTTCTGATGTATTTGTGCGGTGGAAGGTGATCTCCACGTCTTACTCTTCCACCCTCTTGAAGTTCGTCCCCTGGGTTGTTTTAAAGTTATAAAAAAGCAATAAACTTATTGTAAATTTGTTTAAGTAAATCATAAATAAAATATAGATAGATTGCAGAGGTTAAATATAGAAGGGAGAGGAAACTAAATTGGGTAAATTTAAGAATGAGTAAAAAAGATATAATTATGGATTTAGAAAGAAAAAAATTATGATTTTTTAAAAAACAAATTCAGTTACTTAGCAAAATGAATAAATTGCTAAAGGATATTGATGACTTTCTGGAAAAATTCAATGACTAAAATTTATGATTAAAGAAGTAATTTGGGTATTAGTTTTAATGTATGTTTGTTATGAGCTTCATTTTATTAACTATTAATTTCTAAATCATTGATTTTTGGAAGTTATTTATTTATTAACACATACTTTATTGGATATTTTTCAATGATTGTGATTTGTAAGATCTCATCAGAGAAAGATATAAACAAGTGTTTTAGAGACTGGGCTTTGAATCCAGACTTATTTCAAATCCCAGCAACAAGTCGTCAAAAGACACAGGAATAGATGAGTTTAGACCACCTCAGTTTGGGAAAGCCATCATCTCTGAAGTCATTTTACCTTTTATACTTTTCTAGTCTGGTAACTTAATCTGGTTCCTCATCAGAATTTATATTTATTTTGGAGCCAAACTATAGGTAAACTCCTCTAAATTCCTTGAACTAATGTTTTACAAAATACTGACCTATGGGCAGATTCTCTTCTCTTCCTGAAATTAGGTAAAAGGCCATAGAACCAGATGCCCACAGGATCAGGAAGTCTGCCTGTTCAGAGCTATGCATAAGCTACTTTGAAGGGGTATTGAGATTCTTTATTAGCTATTCACATATGGGTAAACAAAGTAAACATTTGATGAAAAATTCCAGTTGTCACACTGTCTACTACGTCTTTAAAGAATACTGATAAATTCAAGGATGGAGAATGAATAGCTTCATAACTATGAAAACATTTCATTTATAATATATGTCAGGAAATTGGAAAATAAAATAGAATCACCAATACTACAACACATTATATGATAGATAAATCATTCAGAGGAAAATGGTTATAAAAGACATGTTTCAGAAGGGTAGATCAAGATATATGAAGTGCTTAAGTAAGAAGAGGGAAAATAAGCATCTAAATGGAGAAACAAAACCAAATTGCCTAATGATAGCTCCAACAGAAGAAAGTTAGCTTAGTTTGGTTTAACTAACAAAATGTTACTAGCAACTGACAAACTTTTTACACAAAGTATTGTTTATCAGTAATTATGTCCAGAAAGAATGTATTTTGTGTCAGCACGTTTGGATTTCCAGCTCTATGTTATGTACTAAGGAGATAAATGAGCTGCACAGGTTGATAGTACCATAAGTGTGGTCCCTGAACTTAGTGGGAATGATGGGAAAACTTGATACAAAAGTGAGATTTCCTCTAAGATTTAAAGTGTAAAATCAACTTTAAATAATATATCTGATCAAAGTCAAAAGAGACAGAATGGTTCTCACGTCAGTAAAGTTTGACTAAGAATATGAATGAGTGAATTTATCAATCCAAGAAATAAATGTATGATGAAGTTTTAAAGTCATGGGATCCAAGAATAGTAAGCATGAGACAAGGAAGTTTGGGCAGTGTCCATCTGTGTACTATCCAAGAGACACAGGACAGCTGAAACTATGAGAACTGAATATTTATGGATCATATCTAGGGAAGAAATTTTTGGGTTGGCCAAAAAGTTCATTCGGGATTTTCTGTAAGATATGGGGAAAACGAACGAACTTTTTGGCCAACCCAATACTTTAGCTTAAAACTAACAGTTCCCTCATTAACACCAGTGCTTCTATTGTGTGGTTAGTGCATCAGGCTATCAGAATTTGTAGTAATTTAGTATTTGGACCATGTAATCTCTCTTGTTCTAATACCATCCAAGGAATAGCAACAATTTATTAGTAACAATTTATAGGCATAGTATTGGGTTGGCCACAAAGTTCATTCATCTTACGGAAAAACCAGAACAAATTTTTGGCCAACCCAATATGATTCCCTGACAGGTACCAATATCAACATTTCACATGTATTACTTCCGTTTGTTCTTGCAATAACCCAGATGGGATTCTATTACTGTTCTTTTTTTGCTGAGAGGAAAATTAAGACAGAGTGGTTTACTGTGGAAGGATGATGGAGCCAGGAATAAAATGAAGCCTTTATTACACTAGATTGTGTAGTTTTAACTTCTGCCTGTTTGTTTTAAGTAGATCTGACTCATGAGGAAAAATTCAAAAATAATATACAATTTTGATTATTTTTTCATTTTAAAGTGATTTCTTATGAAATAAAGTAAGTTTTGATTATGATTTGTTATCTTCTACAGTTACATTAAAAATAATAGTCACTTGTACAATTATATTCCATTGTACACTAATAAGTATCTTGGGGTCAATATCAAAATAGGAATGTAGAGCAAAAGTTTGTCGATATGAGAAAAGTAATAACAGTTATTGATGAATGAGAAAAGAAATAACAGAAAAGTATTATGATATGGTAATATTTTGTATATCAATTTAGTATAAAAATCTATGTATATGTGTTCACAGAGTTAGAATATATATGGCATTTTTTGATCATGGAGAAAGTCAATATGAGTAATCAGTAAACTATTAAAGTGAGTTTATAAATAACAGGTATTACATATAAATTGAGGAAGAAGAAGTGTAGTATATATATATATATTTTTTAGGAGTATAGTATATCAATGATTTACAATTATGCTGTGGAAAGAAATTTGAGACAGGAAGCATAAGAATTATTTTAAAATTAGTGTTTAAGAGGAAATTTATAGATAGGTAAAATACATATTACATTCAAGGCATATATTTTATATTAATTTTATAAATGCAATATATAATATATATAATGCATGAAGTATTATAAGCAAAAACACCTATGAAATCAAGTCAGAATTATAAAACATAATCATTAGCCTTTAATGGAAACAACATTCAAATTTATAAGTTAATCTTTCACACTTTGAATTCCTTCCAGATAATGAAGTAGAGTTAGATGTAGAACATTTCACAGGAAAGTTATAAAGTTCATGAAAATCAAAACAGAAAAGTAAAGTGGACTTAGTAAAATGCAGGCAAAAACTTAGTTGATGAATCTGGAAAATTATCAAATAAGAATAGAGGAGTGAAACTCATGCCAACTAATTTCCAGAACAAATTAAGAGTACAGGCACAAGATGAATCTTATAATGGTTGGCAAGAGTAGAGCAATTATATAACTGCGGAAGATGCTGTAAATCAAATCAACCTAAAAATGCTGGCAATGGCCAAATTTTGGAATGAACAGCGATAGCCACTTAAAGAAGCAAGACAAAGACACTGACAAGGTGGAACATGATTTATTTTTTCCTTACTAGTATTAACCATCATTACAAATCACTATTTTGGAAGAATATAATATAAAGTATCTTATTAATTATAAAACATTCACACCTAATATAATTTAAAATCAAACATAAAATCAATGTATAAACAGTTTCACTCTTCATTTTTATACCAATGATTCTCACCCATCAGCCTTAGAACAAGTGATGCAAAGCTTTTTATGACCTCCAAATCACTGTATAACCTTCCTAAAAACTACAACTTGATTCCCGTATTCTCTCTTCTTCCATTCTCCCCAGTACAAAGTTCTGGGCTAGAGACTTTAGAAAGATGGCCAATCTTTTATTTGGTTTTGAATGAAATCAATGTTAACAGACAATACTGAGGGTGGAGGAAAACAACAATCTGAACAATGCAAGAGTGGATTTATATGTTAAATGTTAATTTCTCAATATTTAGCCTTCATGGAATACAACAACCAAAACTTAGAGAGGAAAAAAAACAGATTGACATTTTCACCCCTTTCAACTTTTGGATATGTTTTTAAATTATATACCTGTATTACATCTAAAAACTTAAAAATAACTTTAAAGTTATCGTATTAAATTGGTGCTTGTCCTAAAAATGTATTTCAGTTTGTACACAATGCTTATGAATTTTTTACTGTTAAAATAGTAATAATAATTATTGGCATTTATGTCCCGGAGATTCTTTGAAAGATTTTATATATATTATCTGATTTAATTCTAGCTTTTGAAGTAGCTATAATTACATTTATCTCAAACATTTTTTGTTGTGTCATGGACTTCTCAAAATATTTTCGAGAACTATCTGTGGCTATCCTAACTTTACAGGTGGAGAAAGTCAGGCAAGAAGCCTCTCTTATGGGTTTAATAGAATCTGTGAACTCTGAAATATTGTACAATGTTTTTTGAGGGTTTTGTTTGTTTGTTTCCCTTTGGAAACTGACTTAACTTACATTTAATTCTCAATGGTCTTCACAACATAAATCAGGTAAAAACAAGTACTCTAAGCTACAGATTTAAAGATGTTCACCTTGTTTCAAAGTTGGGTTTATTTTTTTGTTAGGAGACAAGGTAATTACTATCCCATAGATGTATGCAGATAAATATACTTTAAAATTCTCTGGCATAATTCAAAGTATGAATTTTGGGCATGAATGCAAAAACTGTCCAAAATTGGTTAAATCAACTTATTTATAACCATGTATAAAAGAATAATCTTAATGTTAATCACTGATCTTTTTAGAAAAATTCAATATAAATAAGGATATTTAAAATATTCAAGGTGTTTATAAAGGGTGGAGGTCTTAAACTTCAGATGCATCATTTTTATTATAAAGAATATACTTTCACAGTCTTGGGCACTAATATCATCAGTTTGACCAAATATTATTTTTTAAAAACCTCTTGGTATACAAAAGGAAAGTGGTAAATATCTAAAAGCTTCCAAATTCTAGCTCCTTGATTGAAAAAGTAGTCTTTGTTGAAAAGACTCTAGAATTCTATGCTATTGGCATTTTCCTACTTTGAACTAACCTGCCCCCAGTTTTCTGTTAAGCTATTAAAAAAGGAGAAAGGAAGGGGTCTCCAGAGCTATCTTGGTATCTCTTTCTTCACAGTGACATACATCCAGAAATAGGTCTGAATATCCATGGGATTTTTAGTATATGATAAATAGTGCTTAGTGTTCTATGCAGGAGAGACTGTGTTGCTGTTATTAACCTTCAAACTTCAGTGGTTTAATCTCTTGCTTATGGTACATGGCTAGCTTGTATTGGTAAGATTCTGTTAACGCATGCTTACTCTAGAGGGAGGCTTGGCCACCTGGGAACTGAAACCTGGAACATGTGGCATTTGAAGTTAGCATGAAATGAGAAAGGAGGGATGGGTAAGGTATACCAGCTTTCAACTACCTCCTACTTAAAAATTATACTTACTCTAATTGCGTATTGCTCTTTAGACACAAAAACAGATATGGCCCTGGCCAAATAGCAAAGCTGACTGAAATATATAAGGAAACATTTGGACTACCTAGTGAGCGTCAACTGTCTCTGCCAGCAGTAACACCTACAAACAATGAGAATGGGGGGACAATTGACTAAATACTAATGGAAAAAATGAGTAGTGGTTTGGAGAAAAATGTTGGACATATAACTCAAACTATACAACAAGAATAATTACAAATAGATCAAAAATCTAAATAGAAACAATGAAGCAAAAATGCTAGAGGAAAACACAGAAGTTTTTATTTCTAATTAGAGAAAGTTTTGTATTAAAATTATGGCATAATCTAGAAGCAGAAATGAAAAGATTGGAAAACAGACCACATCTACTAAAATTAATTAAAAATTTTTAACTAGCTGAAATACACACACACACACAGGCTATTTGTCTTAAAAAAGACAAATAGCCAAAGGCAAAAATTTGGCAACTTGTATCCCCAAAAGATTACTTTCTCAAACAAGCTGGAAACTTCTACAGAATGATTATAAATGACCAAGAACCTAATAGAACAATATACAAAGATATGTACATTGCACCAAAAATATGTTTAAGGATACTAAGAGGGCAGTTTGATAGTGTATGTTACAATTACAAATGCTCCCACACACACTGTGACTCAGAAACTCCACATCTAAGAATATCTTACATGATTATGTAACTTCATATGAAACAAAATATTTGCAATATTTTTTACTAAATTACCATTTATAACTCCAAATAATTGGAAACAAAATGTTTATCAATATGGTACTGGATAAAATTCAAGTCATCTACCCAATGGAATATTATGCAACAGTAAAAATAACAAAGATTTTATGTATTAAGATGGGATTATTTCTAAAATATATTTCTAATTAAAAGCAAGAAAGGTGTATATGTTTTATATATATGTACTTTTGTAGAAACAAAATGGAGGAGTTGATAATCCATAATAACATTTTCTTGTATATTCATAAGGAAGCTCAAGGAAGAGTTTGGGAAGGGTGGAAATTGAAAAGATCAGGGATTGTGATTCAGAAAATCTTTTCACTGTTGACATCCTTTTTGATGCTTGTACTAAATAACTGTAATACCAATTCAAAAATATCAAATAAAGTGTTAAACAATTTAGATGTATTCTGACCAAAGTATAATATTTTGATGAATTAAACAATTTTTATGGACATGTTTCTAAAACACTGATAGAATTGCAATACTCACTTTACACAGTTGAAGTATATTGAGATTAAAATCGGTTAAATATTCTTTACTTTTTCATAAGCACTGCTATTAAGGAGTATATTTTCTATTTAGTTCTTGTGCTCTTTTTGCTTTTTGTATATATGTATATGCCTTTAAATTGTTGGTATTTCATTTTATCCTGACATTCAATTCTTACTTTTCAAAGTCCTTTGATTTTTTAATCTAAAATATTGCTGTTTATTTCACATTCCATGTTTCTTCATCAACAGAGCAGCAAAGTACTTTTTCAAAGTACTTGACAAAAATGAAAAGTCAAAGTCCCTGCCCTTTAAATCTAGGCACTGCAAATGAATGTGACCAAAATAAACAAACGTCCCAAGCAAATGGGCAAGTTCTCACCAAAAAAAGGCCTATGTGTGGTGCTGTGAGAGCGGTAAAGGTGTTTTCCTAGGTTGAGTGTTAAATAATCCCTCATGGAAGAAACAACGCCTGAATTCATCCAAAGGATATATAGGAATTTGCTGTGTGAAAACCGGGACCCATTACCCAAGAAACAACACATGCCAACATAAAGAGGCATGTTATTTCCATTCAGCCCATCCATATTTAGTGACTAGTAAGAAATACTTTTTCAAGATGGTTTAGTCAGCTGCTGTTTCACCTCACAGGTGTGTCAGAGACCTAGGATGTTTCTCTCTTTTTTTGCTGCATTGAATATCCTCAGTGCCAGTCTTGCTAGTGTTTCACTTCCCTTGTGATTCTCCCCCCAAATAATGTTACTGTTATGACTATTATTGTTCCTGTTGATAATCACTTTTTTTCTTTTTAAGATTCAAGATTCTAATTGCATTTTTAAAGGTGCAAAATTTATCCTTTTAACAATGTACCTGATAACCTTTCCTGGGATGGATTGTTTTGTAAAACTATGTTTTTCTCCTTTGTGGAGTCACAACTTCATTTACTTCATATTAACTTCTGGTACTTCCAGTTTAATAACTTATTGCCTATCTCTCAAAAGGTTATCGGGCTCAACTGCAAGTACTTTTAGCATCTTAAGATATAATTCACAGAGATCAAGAGATTTAAAATCATTCAGAGCAGCTATCTGCTTTTCAAAAATCTCATTTATTTTGAGCCTCAATTTTCTATTTCAAATATGTGTTCTATATCTATAGGACATTTCCAAATAAATGTATTATCAACATCTCAAACTTAGCATAACCAAAACTAAATTTGTCATTTTCATGTTCCTCCCCAAAGCACAGCTATAGAAACTTCCTACTTTTCAATGAAATGTTTTGTAATATAATTATAAAATAATTATGATTTTTCTTTATTATCTCTATATATTTGCAAACAAAATCATAACTATTTTCATTATAATATAAAGCTAAACAGGCAACTAAACTTGATAATGTTTCATAAAAATCATTGAAGCAAATCATTTTTGCTAGAAAAGCATGAAGGAAAGTGTTAAATATTTCCAATAATCCTGAATAACAGGAAACTCACCCTTTGATGTATACTAAAGGAACATTCAAGAAATGTAATAAAAGGCGGGAAAGAATAGTTTAATAATGGCTTGCAACATTTATTCCTTCCAAACACATCTGAGTAATATCACACTATGGTGGCTTTTCTCAAAAATAATCTGAAGGAAGATGATTCTGATTTCCCTGCCTGATTCCGTAAAACAGCACTACACAGAAGGAGGCAGACTCCTACTGTACAGTATGAATATATATTCTTCTACTTTAGTCACAGAAGCCCAGTTTGTAGCTTAATAAAATGCAAGTAATGCAGACCAAACAGAAGCCTGCATTTCCCAGTCTCCCTTGTAGTAGATGAGGCCAAGTAGCCAAAATCTGAACAATACGGGCAACTCAGAAGAATAGTCGCTTCCAGAATATATTCTTAAAATGGGAAGCTGCCACTTCCATGTTCCTGTTTCTTTCATCCTGCTTCTGAGGGTTGGAAAACACTCCATACTCATAGATTGAAGGACCTATTTCTAAAATTTCACCAATACCCAAACTGATCTACAGATTCAATCCTGATAAAATCATCTTCCCTTCGTCCTTCTTGTCTTCCTTCCTCCCTATTTTATTTTTTAAGATTACAGTATGTAAATTACAACTTGATAAAACTATTTAAAAATAAAATTACTCAAGCTGTGTGTATGGGACCATCCATTGCTTATAATCAGATAGGATATCAAATTCTTAAGCTAATAATTGATAATTTAAGGGAAAGCTATAAGTTTTTTTTGTCTCATTTTATCCAGTGTTCCATACATTTTCATCTCTGACCTCCAAGTCTTTACCAACAGCCTCCTGAGGTTTTGTTTTCTAATTTTCATCAACCATCCAGTTTCAAGAGCAGTGCCACCATTTTTTTTTTTTTTTTGCGGTACGCGGGCCTCTACTGTTGTGGCCTCTCCCGTTGCAGAGCACAGACTCCAGACGCGCAGGCCCAGTGGCTATGGCTCACGGGCCCAGCCGCTTGGAGGAATGTGGGATCTTCCCGGACCGGGGCACAAACCCGTGTCCCCTGCATTGGCAGGCGGGACTCTCAACCACTGCGCCACCGGGGAAGCCCTGTGTGCCACCATTTTTTATTTCTCATATCAGATTCCTAATTCCAGTTATCACATTTCTGTTCCACTTAGCTGTTGATGCATAACAAATCTCAAAATTTAGGGACATAAAACAAAGCAATTATTTTATTATTTCTCATGGTTTTTGTGGATCATAAATTCAGGAAACGTTTACCTGGATGGCTATGTCCTGGTGTTTTATGTAGGTGCAGTCAAACAGTGGCTAAGGCTGGAGTATTGGTGAGGTCTGGGTGCTAGATGAGCTGGTGGTTAGTGCAGCCTCTCTCTTTCTCTATGGAATGCTAGTTTGGTCTTCCTAAGAGCATGATGAGATTATGGCAATTGGAATGACACTTTAAGGCTTCAAAACATGAGTATCCCAGTATTTCAACTAAAAAGGCAGAAGCTTCACTGTCTTTCATGACCTGTCCTTGGAAGTTATATTGAATAATTTCTGACACATCCTGATGGTTATAAGTGATTTAAAAACCCATTCAGATTCAAGGGGAGAGGATTATACAATACTTTGTAAGGAGGAGGAGTAAATTTGTAGAGAGGCATATTAGATGAGAGATGACACTGTGGTCGTCTTGGGAAAAGGCAGTATGCCAAAGTATTATGTTAAAAATTAAATAAATTTATATTCAAAGATATACCAAGGAAGAGTAAAAAAGGATGCAAAGCAATTTGGTAAGAATAATATACTGTGAAATATGTTGTTGTCAGTGATAATCTTCCTTCTTTTTTAAGATGAATAACAGTTCATGGTAAATGGAGGTAGAGATAGAAATAGAGATAGAGACATAAATATGTAGATTCATATCACATTTTCTTTATCCATTTGTCTGTTGATGGGCATTTGAGGTGTTTCCATATCTTGACATTTGTTAATAGTGCTGCAATAAACATGGGAGTGCGTACATCCCTTCAAGGCCCTGATTTCAATTGTTTTGGATAAATACCCGGAATTGGAATTGCTGGACCATATGGTAGTCTATTTTTAATTTTTGGGGAACCTCCATATTGTTTTCCATAGTAGCTGATCCATTATATTCCCACAAACAGTGTGCAAGTGTTCCAATTTCTGTATACCCTCGCTAACACTTGTCATTTTTGTCTTTTTTATAATAGCCACCCTAACAAGTGTGAGATGGTATATAGTACAACTTGTGGAAGCATAAAATAAAATGGTCATTGCCTGGAGATGGAGGAAGAGAGAAATAGGGAGTTTTGTTCAATGGGTATAAAGTTACAGTTATACAAGATGAATAATATAGTGCCTATAGTTAGAAATAAGATGTTGTTTACTTAACAGTGTGTTACAAGGGTACATCTCATGTTAAACACTCTTACCACAAAAACAAAAACAAAGGAACACAAGGAAACATTGGGAGGTGACAAATATGTTTATATTACCTTGATTTTGGTGATGGTATCATGAGTGTATGTATATGTCCAAACTCATCAAATTGTATACATTAAACACATGCAATATTTTTGTATATCAATTAACCTCAATAAAGCTGTAAAAAAAATAACAGAAATGTGATATTGGTGTTGAAATGAATAGATGGAAAGAACAGATGTAAAAATTTGTAGAAACAGATAGTAGTATACAATGTCAGTAAACACTGACATGTATTTAGTATTTAATAATTAATATGATTTTATAATATATGTTATACACACACATATATATCAGTTGGGGAAGGATAGATTTTCAATATGACATTGATATGACTATCTTACAATTTGTGGAAAACAATAAAATTAAAACTGAACATGTCTTTTACTATAAACAGAAATAAATCAATATGGTTTAATCATAAAATATAAACCACATAGCCATGAAAGCACTAAAACTAAAAGGGTAAATCTGTATATAATCTCAAAGAGGAAAGGTCCTAATGTTGTACCAAAGGTAAAGAAAATGAAATATTTTTTGACATATATGACTGAATGAAAAATAAAAACTAAATAGTTAACTAAGGATAATTTTATTATATAAACATTTTTAAAGAAATAACTCATATTTTTACATAATCTCAAATCAAATTTTAAAAACCAAAAATCCAAAATAATTTGAGCAATTCCACCAAATTTTGTATCTATGCAAGCTAGCCTTTAGTTATTATTTGCACTGAATTCTTTTTTTAATGGCAACTAAGTTTTTAAAATTATTGTTTATTTTATTGAAGTATTGTTGGTGCACAATATTATATAAGTTTCAGGTGTACAACATAGTGATTCATAATTTTTAAGGTTATACTCCATTCATAGTTATTATAAGTTATTGTCTATATTCCCTGTGTTGTACAATGTATCTTTGTAGCTTCCTTACTTTATACATAGTGGTCTGTATGTCTTAATCCCCTACCCTTAACCTACCTCTCCCCCTTTCCCCCTCCCCACTGGTAACCACTAGTTTGTTCTCTATATCTGTGAGTCTGTTTCTTTTTTGTTATATTCACTAGTTTGTTTTATTTTTTAGATTCCATATATAAGTGATATCATACAGTATTTATTTTTCTCTGACTTATTTCCCTTAGCATAATACCCTCCAAGTCCATCCATGTTGTTACAAATGGCAAAGTTTAATTTTTTTTATGGCTGAGTACTATTCACATCTTGTTTATCCATTTATCTGTTGATGGACACATAGGTTGCTTCCATATTTTGGCAATTGCAAATAATGCTGTGAACATTGGGGTGCATGTATGTTTTCAAATTAGTGTTTTCATTTTTTTTTGGATATGTACCCAGGAGTTATTTGCCCCAAATTCTATTCTAACCTTCTTACTTTCAACTTTTTGCTATCTTTAATTTTCAGGTGTATCAATTAAAATAACATAGCATTGCACTTTTGCTCTGCTTTTTAAGTGTTGGGTCAAAATGTTTGTTTTCCAGGTCAAAATATTCTTTGCAAGTTATAACAATTTACATAATAAGCTGGAACATTTAGACCATTTACATTTAATGTGATTATTGACATGACATCGCTTATTATCAGTGGCCCCTCTTGCTTAACAAAAAGTTGCTTCAAATACAAGACAGTAAAATATTACTATGCTCTTACATAATATCTAAAATCAGGTACTCAAGAATAAGTGATATAGAACCTATTTACTCTCCAAGAAATAAAAATTCAAATTTATGAGACTTTTACTTCCCTGCCAATAATAATTAAGTTTTAAGGATATATCTATATATCTCTCTCTATATAGATATATGCTTAATCATATCAGGATGTTGGGGAGTGCTTATGAATGTCAACAGAATGCACATATACCTTCTAGCACTGTTGATTAAGGGTTCATTAGCCATCAAGAAGCATAATTGACCATTTTCATCAGTATTGAAATGCCTGCACTTGACATCCTGTCACTCATGATGATGAAGAGAAAATGCTATTGCATTGGCAATCAACTAATGAGCAATAAAGTGTGAAGACCATTTAAGAAAAATATTAAACATTTATAGCTTATGTAAAAAGAAAACATAGAACTACCAAGCCTAGTTCTGTGTTCTTAAACTACCAAGTGTTTATTTAAACACCTAGAATGTACAAAATTCTAAGTGTTTAAATAAACCTCACATGTCTTTAAAAGTATATATTTTGTCTTCCTGTCATTGGCAAGAGGTGATAATTTTAAGGAATGTTAAAATATAAAGTTTATTAGTTCTTAACTCTATTTCTAAAGTTATTCTAAGTGTGTTATACATATTAAATATTTTAAATCTCATGACTTCCCTGTGAGGGTCATATTATTATTTCTATTTTATTGTTGCAGCACAGAAATGTTAAGTAATTTCCACAGTGTCACACATCATGTAAGGATCAGAGCCATTATTCCAACCAAGATAGTCGTGCTCCATAGACTGTGCCCTTAGACATCATGCTACATTAGCTTTCTGTGTTCTGTAAGGTAGTGTTATGGAGGAGAGGAAGAAGAAGAAAACATAATCTTGGGTAAGAGACCAGGTATAAATATACAAGCAGCCTCAAAATACTAACACTTGAAAATTCAGGAAAGAACCTTTGAAGGGCAAGCTAAAGTTATACTCCACATAACAGAAAAGAGGAAATAAAGTAAAACAGAAGACTGTATAGTCTGAATTCAAGATTTGATTCATAGTAACAGTAGAACAGGACCAGGCAGTATAAACAGCATTCTCACATTTTAGTTTCTGTGTAAAGATTTGCATTTTGTGTGAATCAGGTGAGAAAGTAAATAAATGTTTGCGCATGGGCTAATGGACAGGAAACATGGACTAGAGAGACCTTGATATCAAGGAATGGAAAACGTACTTTTGAGGGCTTTTATGTGTCTTAAAAAAATGTATAGGAAGAAAGGAAAGAAAGAAAAAGAAGAAAAGGAAAGAAGGAATTAATAGAAAGAAACAACTAAAGGAAAGAAGAAGAAAATGAAAAAAAGGAAGGAAGGAAGAAGGATGGTGGAAGAAGAAAACAAAAAAAGAAAAAGCAATCTCCAAGGATTTTCATTACATTTGATCGCATCTGTCAGTCCCACTGCACATTTCATGCCATTTAGCTATGGGCACCATCTCTCAATAGGTTAGTCTATTACTCTGTATTTTATATTTGTGTCTGTTCCTTTTTACATGGCATTGCTTTATTCAAAAGCTTTTCTTTGACACCAACTGAAACAGTATGTGTACTTAATTTCAAGTCTGTTCCACTCTTACATGAAACCTTGGACTAACTCCACAGCACATATCAGGAGTGCAGTTATTTCTTACATTACTTTATCAAGTATCTGTTGAGTGGATTTCATGGCCCAGGAAGTGTGATAGGTTTAGAAATATAAGTAAAATTCCTAAACTTGACTTCCTAATTCTCAAATGCATTCAACACACTCGTGATTCAAACTGTAAAATAATCAAATAAATTACTTAAATTGCAGTGCAAAAGTGATTTTATAGGTGAATTGAATGTAAAAGGAAGCATGCCAGAGATTTTTGTAATGTATCAAGATGGGCTCAGAGAAAGCTTTATAAAGTGACTGTGTTTGAATTGAGAAAGACACAATGAACAAATACACGGGAGTGAGAAATTGCACTATACAGTTTGTATATAGCATGAAAAGATTGCATATAAGATTGTATATAAGGGAAAAATCAATCTAAAGAGAGAAAATAAGGTAAAGCTTTATATGCTAAGCTGTTTGAACTTTACACTGAAAGCTTTGGGAAAGCACTCAAGGATTTTGAGCAGGGAAATGTCCTGATCAAATTTGCTTTTTAGAAAGGTCATTCTAGAATTAGTGTGGAAAACAGATTACACAGGAGCCACCTGAGACATAGAGGAAGCATTTCCTGATGAATCCACATGAGAAGTGGTGAGAGTCTGAACTGTAGCTGTGGGAGAAAATGGATTTGTGAGATAGTGAGGGATAGAATCCGCAGCATTTATTGACATGATAGAATGTGTAAGTTAAGTGATACACTAACTCTAAGATTCTAACCTAAGAATATGAATGAATGGCAAATTAGTTATTGAGGTAGAGAACATGAGAGAAAAATATTTCCTGAGAAAGTGGCAGAGTCTGATTTGGAACATAATAAATTTGAGCTATCAATGGGACATCCAAACTTCTCAAGAGCAGGTGCTTGGCTCCTTGTTTCCAGAGCCAACACCTGTGCCTAGCGCACAATAGTATCTTCCTAAAAATTTATTGCATGAATGAGTGTTGAATGAAAAAATTTTGAATGAATATGAAGTAGAATTGTGTCATAACTTGATAAAGACATCAGGATCATTAGGTGAGGCCAGGAAAATAAATATTGTTGATCAAGAATTGGCTGTCTAGAGGTAGAGGTACTAGGCCAAGGATAGTGCTTCCAGAATAATATAAAGTTAACTAGCAAAAAACTAAATAAAGGGAGAGCCCAGGAAGTAGGAGAAACATCCAACAGATAGTGGTATCCCAGGAGCTGAGGGAAAAAATATTCAAGAAGGAGAGAAATTCCAGGAGTAGCAAAAGTTTTGGAATAGTTATTTAGTATTAAGACAAGAAGACAAAGTGGCCTTTCTGTTTCCTAATATGGATGAATTTCAGGAATTCAGAAAGAGCAGGTTCAGGGATCTTTATGTTTTGGGCGGTTTGTATTGTACAATCCATCATAACATTCTGTGATGTATGCTGCTTGAGAAAAATAGTTGGGCTTAAAAATGCTCTAAGATCCAGTAGGGCAGAGGCAGTTGTCAAATCTGATGTGTTGTGAGTCTGGCGCACGGGCACGCGGGCATGTGTGTGTGTGTGTGTGTGTGATAACAGAAAGGGCTTTGGAGTTAATGAAACCTGAATTCAATTTTCATTCCAGCTGTGTAAACTTGGATAGCTCTGAGCAACTTTCCTATTTAGTAAAGTTGGCAAAATAATACATACTTCCAGGGAACTTTTAAGTATTAAATGAAATAACAAATACAAAGCACTCAAAACAGTGTCTGAAACCTTGTAGATGGTGAATAAAGGGCAGCTGTTTTTAGCGCCAGTATTTCAAATCTTCTCAGTTAAATACATTCAGTGAGAATTAAATCTGAATACAAATCTGTTCCTTCACAGATTCTGATTACCTGATTTAATATTCTGAGGAGGAGAAGAAGGAGGAAAATGAGAAGCGTAGTTTGTACTAAGAATTCTTTAAAATGTAGTACTGCCTGGCATTGTTAACTAGAGCCTTGCCCAAAACATGAGTAAAGAAATCATTACCAGAAAGAACATAAGCCTTCTGATAGGCACTTTTGAACCTATGCAGACACAAGAGTCAGCCATGAATGAGTAGATGAAATTTCCTTCTCCCCTACTCTTTCTTCTTCTTTCATTAATCCCTCTTCCTTCCCGCCCGAATCTTTGAGCCCTCTACCAGCATTAATTGCCCCATCTTCTTAATTCCTGTGGTCAGATTCCAAAAGATGGTTCTCTCTTACTTTTTCTGGAGAGGGAAATGGTAGGTCGTGACATTCCTCCATGTATGACAGCTTGTGTTGTCTCCTTTCTACAGAATGAATCTCCTGTAAGACAAATGAAAATTATTTTGTTCATATATAACTTCCACAAGTTTTTATGGTAAAAGACCCTACGACAGGGTTAGGTGAAAATCAACACAATGGACAGAGATTATCATTGTGTCACACCAAGAAATGGAAAAAAATAATCTTGTAAAGGTCACAGAAATGATTAATTTAGAATATTTCAGTCCTTACTCTTCAGCAAAACTGAATAAACAGTAGCATACAGCTAAGTTATATATAACTATTTACAACAAACTATAACGAAGCTCTTATATAATAAATTTTTCTTCTCTAAAGATATCTTTTGTTTTTTTAATCGGGATTGTCTTTTGCTGATCCTCATGTGAATATTACTGATTTAGTTTAACCCTGGTACTTGGGCATGATATTTTTAAATTGGAATCCTTATTTCTGTTTGGAAAAAAAATTCTCATTATCTGTTACGAGGTGGATCAAAGTTCATTTTAAGATGTCTTTTTCAATTGCCTTCCTAAAACATTTTGTTCCCTCTGATACATTCTGCAAAAGCCCTGCAGCCCATTGCATTATAACCTGTAAATGGCTCTTTCCACAGATTGCTGACCTAAATACTGTGCCTTTATGACCTATATTCTTCTCTGTGGGTTCCTTTTTTTTTCCTTTTATTTTGAGCACATTAAGGCAATGGAGAACATTTTATCCTGCTTCCTGCGTGTATCTTCCTGATTAGGAGACAAGCTAAAAATGAACTTGGCATTTGGGGAGAAATATGGAAACAAGATACCTGTTGCAAGGCACTTTAAAGTGCCTCCTTAGATTCCCTGTGATGAATGTGCACCTACTTGGCTATCTTTAATACAATATCGATATGTAGAAAACTAGTGATAAATTATTTTTAACACAGGCAATCCCAGAACAATTTAAAATGGAGAAAGTATAAAAAATAACCTAAAATTTAAAAATTACTAGACATATTTTAGCTGTTTTATGGTTTAAAATGTGTGATTTTTCCAGCTGGTTTTAAAAGATGCTTCGAAAGTGACTTCTAACCTAAGTTACCATACAATGAAAAATGCATCATTTAACCTTGTTAAAATAACAGCAAAAATATATTTGATGTTAATGAATCACCACCAAGAGATGGAAGTAACATGTAGTCACACCATGGTATGACTATCAGAAGTAGTCTGACATTCCAGCACGAAATTTTAATACTGAACTTTGATGACTCTTCATTTCTTCCATCTGTTTTCCTGCCTGTTTGATACTGTTATATTTCCTCTGTTTTGTTTACATTTGCTCTCCTGAAGATTTTAATTGTATACTTAGGTTTTTTCAGTTTGTAAGTTATTTAATTGAAATAAAATCCAACTTCATCTATAATGAAGCTACCAAAAATGGATGTGTTTAGGGGATGTAAAATGTGACTCTGAACAAAGAAAGCTTGTTGCCAGTCACGGCAATCTGGCATCCAATGATCTCTGCAAGTTGTACATTTAATTAGACTGAAAACTCATTAAAGTATCTGGGAATATTAAGATGATGCTATGATTGTAAATAGAAGTGTGCAGCCGTTTGACAAACAGTTGGCTGAGACTGCCAGCACCTGCCTTGACTGTCTCTACCCTACCCCACAGACACAAATATTCAGAAAACATCCTTGGGTGATACAAAATTATTATCTCCTAATCAGCCTCATTCAAAGCAGCATGTTATAGAAATGCAATATATGTAGCAATGTATATTTTTGTTCCTCTGAGGCATACAAATAAATTATACTAATATTAAAAAGCTGTTCTTCAGTTTTCCTCAGTGATGCAAGTTAAGAAAGAAATCATTGTCAAACTGTTCATTATTTCATATGGAAAATCTCTGGGGTAGCATCAGAAGTAGAATTATAATTGAATGATTTTTATAATTTTAAAGTAGAATAAAACAACTCAAATGTATAAATACAATTAAGAGTACTTGCAATTATTTAATGAAGAATTTCTTTCTTCTAAAATGAAAAAATGAATCACAAAGAAGATGCAAATATTCATGTGGAGACATAATAAAATTCCACTTTTATTGAAAAATTACTAACTTCTCTCCACATCCTCTCCAGCATTTATTGTTTGTAGATTTTTGATGATGGCCATTCTGACCATTGTGAGGTGATACCTCATTGTAGTTTTGATTCGCATTTCGCTAATGATGAGTGATGTTGAGCATTCTTTCTTGTGTTTGTTGGCTGTCTGTATATCTTCTTTGGACAAATGTCTATTTAGCTCTTCTGCCCATTTTTGGATTGGGTTGTTTGTTGGCTGTCTGTATATGTTCTTTGGAGAAATGTCTACTTAGGTCCTCTGCCCATTTTTGGATTAGGTTTTTTGTTTTTTTGATATTGAGCTGCATGAGCTGCTTGAAACTTTGGAGATTAGTCCTTTGTCAGTTGCTTCGTTTGCAAATATTTTCTCCCATTCTGAGAGTTGTCTTTTTGTCTTGTTTATGGTTTCCTTTTCTGTGCAAAAGCTTTGAAGTTTCATTAGGTCCCATTTGTTTATTTTTGTTTTTATTTCCATTTCTCTAGGAGGTTAAAAAGGATCTTGCTATGATTTATGTCATAGAGTGTTCTGCCTATGTTTTCCTCCAAGAGTTTGATGGTGTCTGGCCTTACATTTAGGTTTTTAATCCATTTTGAGTTTATTTTTGTGTATGGTGTTAGGGAGTGTTCTAATTTCATTCTTTTACATGTATGGTGTTAGGGAGTGTTTTTTTTTATTTTATGTATGGTGTTAAGGAGTGTTTTAATTTCATTCCTTTACATGTAGCTGTCCAGTTTTCCCAGCACCATTTATTGAAGAAGCTGTCTTTTCTACATTTTATATTCTTGCCTCCTTTATGAAAGATAAGGTGACCATATGTGCATGGGTTTATCTCTGGGCTTTCTGTCTTTTTCCATTGATCTATAGTTCTGCTTTTGTGCCATTCCATGCTGTATTGATTACTGTAGCTTTGTAATATAGTCTGAAGTCTGGGAGCCTGATTCCTCCAGTTGCATTTTTCTTTCTCAAGATTGCTTTGGCTATTCAGGGTCTTTTGTGTTTCCATACAAATTGTGAATTTTTTTGTTCTAGTTCTGTGAAAAATACCATTGGTAGTTTGATAGGGATTGCACTGAATCTGTAGATTGTTTTGGGTAGTATAGTCATTTCCGCAATGTTGACATTTCCAAATCCAAGAACATGGTATATCTCTCCATCTGTTTGTATCGCTTTTAATTTCTTTCATCAGTGTCTTATAGTTTTCTGCATTCATGTCTCTTGTCTCCTTAGGTAGGTTTATTCCTAGGTATTTTATTCTTTTTGTTGCAGTGGTAAATGGGAGTGTTTCCCTAATTTCTCTTTCAGATTTTTTCATCATTAGTGTATACGAATGCAAGAGATTTCTGTGCATTAATTTTGTATCCTGCTACTCTACCAAATTCATTGATTAGCTCTAGTAGTTTGCTGGTAGCATCTTTGGATTCTCTATGAATAGTATCATGTCATCTGCAAACAGTGACAGCTTTACTTCTTCTTTTCCAAATTGGATTGCCTTTATTTCTTTTTCTTCTCTGATTGCTGTGGCTAAAACTTCCAAAGCTATGTTGTATAATAGTGGTGAGAGTGGGCAACCTTGTCTTGTTCCTGATCTTAGAGGAAATGGTTTCAGTTTTTCACCATTGAGAACGATGTTGGCTGTGGATTTGTCATATATGGCCTACATTACGTTGAGGTAAGTTCCTTCTTTGTGTACTTTCTGGATGGATTGTTTCATAAATGGGTGTTGAATTTTGTCGAAAGTTTTTTCTGCATCTATTGAGATGATCATATGGCTTTTTTCCTTCAATTTGTTAATATGGTGTATTGCATTGATTGATGTGCATGTATTGAAGAATCCTTGCATTACTGGGATAAACTCCACTTGGTCATAGTGTATCTGTTAAATATGCTGTTGGATTCTGTTTGCTACTACTTTGTTGAGGATTTTTGGGTCTATGTTCGTCAGTGATTTTGGCCTGTAATTTTCTTTCTTTGTGACATCTTTGTTTGGTTTTGGTGTCACGGTGATGTTGGGCTCGTAGAATGAGTTTGGGAGTGTTCCTCCCTCTGCTATATTTTGGAAGAGTTTGAGAAGGATAGGTGTTAGCTCTTCTCTAAATGTTTGATAGAATTCGCCTGTGAAGCCATCTGGTCCTGGGCTTTTGTTTGTTGGAAGATTTTTAATCACAGTCTTAATTTCAGTGCTTGTGATTGGTCTGTTTATATTTTCTATTTCTTCCTGGTTCAGCCTCGGAAGGTTGTGCTTTTTTGAGAATTTGTCCATTTCTTCCAGGTTGTACATTTTATTGGCGTATAGCTGCTTGTAGTAAACTCTCATGATCCTTTGTATTTCTGCAGTGTTAGTTGTTACTTCTCCTTTTTCATTTCTAATTCTATTGATTTGAGTCTTCTCCCTTTTTTTCTTGATGAGTCTGGCTAATGGTTTATCAATTTTTTTTTATCTTCTCAAAGAGCCAACTTTTAGTTTTATTCATCTTTGCTATTGTTTCCTTCATTTCTTTTTTATTTCTGTTGTTATCTTTATGATTTCTTTCCTTTTGCTAACTTTGGGTTTTTCTTCTTCTTTCTCTAATTGCTTTAGGTGTAAGGTTAGGCTGTTTATTTGAGCTGTTTCTTGTTTCTTGAGGTAGGACTGTATTGCTATAAACTTCCCTCCTAGAACAGCTTTTGCTGCATCCTATAGATTGTGGGTCACCTTGTATTCATTGTCATTTGTTTCTAGGTATTTTTTGATTTCCTCTTTGATTTCTTCAGTGATCTCTTGGTTATTTAGTAGTGTATTGTTTATCCTCTATGTGTTTGTAATTTTTACAGAATTTTTTCCTGTAATTGGTATCTAGTCTCAGGTTGTAGTCAGAAAAGAAACTTGATACGATTTCAATTTTCTTAAATTTACCAAGGCTTGATTTGTGATCCAAGATATGATCTATCCTGGAGAATGTTCCATGAGCACTTGATAAGAAAGTGTATTCTGTTGTTTTTGGATGGAATGTCCTATAAATATCAATTAAGTCCATCTTGTTTAACGTATCATTTAAAGCTTGTGTTTCCTTATTTATTTTCATTTTGGATGATCTGTCCATTGGTGAAAGTGGGGTGTTAAAGTCCCCTACTATTATTGTGTTACTGTCAATTTCCCCTTTTATGGCTGTTAGCATTTCCCTTATGTTTTGAGGTGCTCCTATGTTGGTTGCATAAATATTTACCATTGTTATATCTTCTTCTTGGATTGATCCCTTGATCATTATGTAGTGTCCTTCTTTGTCTCTTGTAATAATCTTTATTTTAAAATCTATTTTCTCTTATATGAGAATTGCTACTCCAACTGTCTTTTGATTTCCATTTGCATGGAATATCTTTTTCCATCCCTTCACTTTCAGTCTGTATGTGTTCATAGGTCTGAAGTGGGTCACTTGTAGACAGCATATATATGGGTCTTGTTTTTGTATCCATTCAGCCAGACTATGTCTTTTGGTTGGAGCATTTAATCCATTTACATTTAAGGTTGTTATCAATGTGTATGTACGTATTACCATTTTCTCAATTGTTTGGGTTTGTTATTGTAGGTCTTTTCCTTCTCTTGTGTTTCCTGCCTAGAGAAGTTCCTTTAGCATTTGTTGTAAAGCTGGTTTGGTGGTGCTGAATTCTCTTAACTTTCCTTGTCTATAAAGATTTTAATTTCTCCGTCGAATCTGAATGAGATCCTTGCTGGGTAGTGTAATCTTGGTTGTAGGCTTTTCCCTTTCATCATTTCAAATATGTCCTGCCACTCCCTTCTGGCTTGCAGAGTGTCTGCTGAAAGATAACCTGTTAACCTTATGGGGATTCCCTATATGTTATTTGTTGATTTTCCCTTGCTAATTTTAATATTTTTTCTTTCTATTTAATTTTTGATAGTTTGATTAATATGTGTATTGGTGTGTTTCTCCTTGGATTTATCCTGTATGGGACTGTCTGTGCTTCCTGGACTTGATTGACTATTTCCTTTCCCATATTAGGGAAGTTTTCAGCTATAATGTCTTCAAAGATTTTCTCATTCCTCTTCTTTTCCTCTTCTTCTTCCGGGATCTCTATAATTTGAATGTTGGTGTGTTTAATGTTGTCCCAGAGGTCTCGGAGACTGTCCTCTATTCTTTTTATTCTTTTTTCTTTATTCTGCTCTGCAGTAGTTATTTCCACTATCTTAACTTCCAGGTCACTTATCCGTTCTTCTGCCTCATTTATTCTGCTATTGATTCCCTCTAGAGAATTTTTAATTTCATTTATTGTGCTGTTCATCATTGTTTGCTCTTTAGTTCTTCTGTGTCCTTGTTAAACGTTTCTTGTGTTTTCTCCATTCTATTTCCAAGATTTTGATCATCTTTACAATCATTACTCTGAATTGTTTTACTGTAGACTGCCTATTTCCTCGTCATATGTTTGGTCTGGTGGGTTTTCACCTTGTTCCTTCATCTGCTGTGTGTTTCTCTGTCTTCTCATTTTGCTTAACGTACTGTGTTTGGGATCTCCTTTTTGCAGGCTGCAGGTTCTTAGTTCCCGACGTTTTTGGTGTCAGCCTCCAGTGGCTAAGGTTGTTTCAGTGGGTTGTGTAGCCTTCCTAGTGGAGGGGACTAGTGCCTGTGTTCTGGTGGATGAGGCTGGATCTTGTCTTTCTGATATGCAGTACCGCGTCTGGTGGTGTGTTTTGGGGTGTCTGTGAACTGATTATGATTTTAGGCAGCCCTCTCCTGATGGGTGGAGTTGTGTTCCTATCTTGCTAGTTGTTTGACATAGGATGTCTAGCACTGTAGCTTGCTGGTCATTGAGTGGAGCTGGGTCTTAGTGTTGAGATGGAGATCTCTGCGATAGTTTTCACCATTTGATATTATGTGGAGCTGGGAGGTCTCTGGTGGACCAATGTCCTGAACTCGGCTCTCCCACCTCAGAGTCACAGGCCTGACACCCGGCCGGAGCACTAAGACCCTGTCAGCCACATGGCTCAGAAGAAAAGGGAGAAAAAATAAATAAAATAAAATAAAGTTATTAAAATAAAAATTAAAAAAGTATTAAAAATAAAAAAAATTTAAAAAGAAAAAAGAAGAGAGCAACCAAAGCAATAAACAAATCCACCAATGATAACGAGTGCTAAAAACTATACCAAAAAAACCCAAAAAAAACAAAAAAAAACCTGAAAGACAGAACCCTAGGACAAATGGTAAAAGTAAAGCTATACAGACAAACTCACACAAAGAAGCACATATACACACTCACAAAAAGAGAAAAAGGAAAAAAAATATATATATTTTAAAAAAAGGAAGAGTGCAACCAAATCAAGAAACAAGTCTACCAATGATAGTAAACTCTAAATACTAAACTAAGATAAACATAAAACCAGAAATAAATCATTTGCAAAAAGCAAACCCCAAGTCTATAGTTGCTCCCAAAGTCCACTGCCTCAATTTTGGGTTGATTCATTGTATATTCAGGTATTACAGAGATGCAAGGTACATCAAGTTGATTGTGGAGATTTAACCGACTGCTTCTGAGGCTGCTGGGAGAGATTTCCCTTTCTCTTCTTTGTTCTCACACCTCCCAGGGCCTCAGCTTTGGATTTGGCCCTGCCTCTGCGTGTAGGTCGCCTGAGGGCGTCTGTTCTTTGCTCAGGCCGGATGGGTTAAAGAAGCAGCTGATTCGGGGGCTCTGGCTGACTCAGGCTGGGGGGAGGGAGGGGTACGGAATACAGGACGAGCCTGCGGCAGCAGAGGCCAGCATGATGTTGCACCAGCCTGAGGCACCGTGTGTTCTCCTGGGCAAGTAGTCGCTGCATCACGGGACCCTAGCAGTGGAGGGCTGCACAGGCTCCCGGGAGGGGAGGTATGGATAGTGATGTGTGCTTGCACACTGGCTTCTTGGTGGCTGCAGCAGCAGCCTTAGCATCTCATGCTTGTCTCTGGGGTCCACGCCAGTAGCCACGGCTCGCGCCCATCTCTGGAGCTTGTTTAGGCAGTGCTCTGAATCCCCTCTCCTTGTGCACCTGAAACAGTGGTCTCTTGCCTCTTTGGCAGTTCCAGACATTTTCCTGGACTCCCTCCCGGGTAGCTGTGGCGCACTAGCCCCCTTCAGGCTGTGTTCACGCAACCAACCCCAGTCCTCTCCCTGGGATCCGATCTCCAAAGCCCAAACTTCAGCCCCAGCCCCCAGCCCCCGCCCACCCCGGCGGGTGAGCAGACAAGCCTCTCAGGCTGGTGAGTGCGGGTCGGCACCGGTCCTCTGTGCGGGAATCTCTCCGCTTTGCCCTCCGCACCCCTGTTGCTGTGCTCTCCTCCGCGGCTTCGAAGCTTTCCCCCTCTGCCACCTGCAGTCTCCGCCTGTGGAGGGGCTTCCTAGTGTGTGGAAACCTTTCCTCCTTAACAGCTCCCTCCCACTGGTGCAGGTCCTGTCCCTATCCTTTTGTCTCTGTTTATTCTTTTTTCTTTTGCCCTACCCAGGTACGTGGGGAGTTTCTTGCCTTTTGGGAGGTCTGAGGTCTTCTGCCAGCGTTCAGTAGGTGTTCTGTAGGAGTTGTTCCACGTGTAGATGTATTTCTGAGGTATCTGTGGGGAGGAAGGTGATCTCCGCATCTTACTCTTCTTCCATCTTGAAGGTCTCCCCCTAAATTTCAGTTTTATAAGATATTTTGTTATGGCAGCCCTGGCAACTAATATAATGACTCTGGCTAATATGTGGAAAACATATTTATTAGGAAAATAGGTTTAGAGGTAGTACAGAAGTGAGATGTTGGTGAAATGGGCTAAAGAGGTGTAGGAAATGGCAGGAGGTATTTAGGTCCTAATATATATTAGGAAATTAGAGCCATTAGGATTTCCTGACAAAGTGAATATGGGATGTGAGATAAATTAAACCTTTGAGGAAGGATAATCCCAAGGTTTTTGCCCATTGCCATATTTCATTTTTGTCCGTGTTGAAATTAAGATTGTTTTTCTGGTCCAGTATATGCTTTAATGCATACTAGCTTTGTTCATTTGTTTGTTTTTAATAAATATCTTTCACTAATGAAAATATGCATTACACATTATACATTAAAATAAGAGCCACATAATTTAATATTAAACTCAGTTAATCTCACCTCTTCACAGCAAAGTTATCAGACAGCCTAGTTGGAAATACATTCACTGAGTTGACAGTATGGCAAGGCTCTTTTCAGTTTTGAAAAGTTTGGCTGAATTCCAGAGATCAATGTAGAAATTAATTGCTTACAGTTTCTGGCACAAGTCTTCTCATCAGCACTGATTTTTTGAACAGCCATCATAACAGGGCACTGCTTGCCAAGGTAAGGAGCCTGACAGTTTTGCAATTAGAGAGGATTGGGTGGATGATCTGTTGGTTTTAGGAGATGTGCACATTGTACAAATTATATGCAAAGGCAAATTAACCAGTGTTTTAAGAAGAATTGTTTAATATTCTCTCACTTAACTTCTCTATCATTCATTTTATTTCTCCCATAAGGAACAGACTTGAAAATAATTAGACATAAATATCTCTGAGGTTAGCTTCTTCTGTATGTGTTTTCACAATATTGTACTTATAATTTAATCATTCCAGAAATTATGGGAAATTGATTTTTATGAAAAGAAGCATCTGGTGACATAAATAATGTTTGCAGAATTGAGTAATTTATAATACCTAAGGCATTGCATGAAGTGAACTTCAACTCAAAGTGGTAATTAAAAACATCACCCTACCCTTTGCAGGTTTTAGAAAATGCTCTATTCTATGAAAGAACACAGATAGATAGTTTCTATATTATAGATTAGATTTAAATTATTTATGAAATGTTAACTTTGCTATTTCATTATCCTACATGAACTGTCAATTTATTTGTCACTAATCCTGATTATATAACCAAGTAAATTTTGTGATATATGAATATTATTTTCCAAATAGTTGTATTTATTTAATACTCATTCTTTCACACACAGATATGCACACTCCAACTTGCAGACTTAAATCTGATATTCATTATTGTTCGTCTTTATTTTTCTGTAACTCAGGTTAATTTTCATTTTGAATTATCTTTCAATCAAGATAGAAGAATGTTAATCTTAGTTAATTTGCTACTTATCTCCTTTTTTCAGGGTTGAGTAAAAATTCTGGGAGGATTTTATACTACTAAGTAGTAGGAAGCATATGTAGTCCTTGTATCATCTGTCTATATACATATCAACTGATCCATTGAGAGGCATCACTCCATTCATTTGTTTCCAATTTGTAAATGTTGTGAGAATGTTCTTTACTACTGTCTCTAATGACTCTTGCATCCAGCAGTTCTCTCCAGTCATCTCATGCTATAGCTAAGATTCACTTTGCTATTTCTCCATCACACTGGGATAAGAAAATCTCTGAGAAGCTCTTTACAGCCCAAAGTGACTAGGTTCATTATTGCTATTTTTTTTAACTCTTACTGAACACCTATAGAAAAGAGGGCACATGGCTTGTCTTTCTTTCAAATCACAGGATACAGACCACTTTGGAACAGACTGTTCTATTATTTGCCCTTCTTTTGCCTTACCAAGGAGAATATTTTCTAGTCTTCAGAAAAAGTCTGCATATTTCACAAATTCCTTATTATATAACCTCTGAATATCTATCAAATGTTTTGCTTATGAATAGAGTCTTTCAAAATTGCTTGAGTTCTTGGAAACCAAAGCATTAAAACAAACTTTTTATTTTTAAAAATTGTTTTTGGTTACATCCCTGCCCTGGGAAAATGAGCGTGAAAAGTCCTAAGTGAATGAGAATTGGAGAGGAAGGTGTGAAAAGTAAGATGTAAAAAAAAATAAAGAACATGAGTTAATATCACTGAAAAAATTAAAAACATATTTGCAGTGCAAAATCCTGCTCCTTTTAGATTCACCTTTGCAGAATACACTAAATGGAAATTAAAGGGTACTCTCAGAAACAACATATTACCTACCACCTCCATGCTTTATAAGGAAAAATAAAGATAAGCCTGAGGAGATAAAGCAAGGTTGTTTCTATAGATAAGAGATATATCAATATATGAATTATTTGTGTGGGTGTGGAAGGTTTTAATTGTAAAGAGAGCTGTTTGTGTGTTTTGTATTTTCTCTCCCTCGTCAAACTCAAGTCAAGGGGGGATGAGAGAAAGTGCTTCTATCTACATCAAGACAATTGAAAGGCTTCAAGATAATCATTGGGAGAGCTTTCCATAAGTTCACTGGAGTCCAGGGGACATCTGACTCCATGTGGTCAACTCTAAGGTGAACAGTGATTACTAGAGTTGCTACTCTTTAGCAGCAGAGCGTGGATAGCTGGCTGTCCCAGAATGGACTGGGTAATGGACTGCATTTAATTCTCCTCTGAAATTGTGTAAGGAGTCAGACAGGGCCATCTCTGTCTGGTAGAAATGCCTGCAGGAGTTAGGATACACAGACAGTGGTACCATCCTAGGGCTGTAGGAAGAATGCCCAATCAGAGGCAACATTACTCACTTGACAGAGTGAACTACCCATGAGAGATGCCCCACAATGGAATTCTTTAGGGAACCCACATAAGTACCACCCAGAGGAAATAGCCAGAAATTTTGAATCTACCGTGTGTGTGTGTGTGTGTGTGTGTGTGTGTGTGTGTGTATGTGTTAAACCTTTGCTATGTCTTCATTGCTGTCCTGCAACTGCCCCTGTCATACTTAAAGGGCTAAAATAGCAAATAAGAATTGGGATGTGGAGCAAGGAAGTGAGAGAACAAACACTTGTGTATGCGATTTTATCCAGGGGGAGAGTTTGAAGAGACGATGAATAAACTTAAAATGTATACTCTTATAGAGTCTATTCAAAATACTTTAAACATATATATGTTAATACTGTACTACTTTATGGACTCTTGTGGAGTCTAGTTTATTCAAAATAAACATTCATTATACATTTATGATGCCTGTTTACTTCAGCCATCAAACATGTATGTTTCCTGATTTACACAACTTTATATTATAGACTTTAATTTAAAAAAATTAAATTACCTGACTGTCAGTTTCCCCTTTTCCCTAGAGTATTTGGGCAAAAGAGAATTAGTCTTAATCATTTCCTAGGGCTACTCTAAGATGTAGCTGCTTCTATGTACCATTCTCATTTACTGCATTCACTCTACTCCCTATCATGGCAGGAAGCATCTCTAGAATTTATTACCCTTCTTAGTGCTGGTCTCCCCATTGTAACTTAAGCAGAGGTGTGAATATTGGAAGTCACTACTTTGTGCTATTTTTACTCCCAATACCATCGTTTGAGGCTTTCCTGTGCATATCAGATTTTACTCAATATTTGAGGAGGTGGTTCAGTTTTATTATGCAATAGGACAAACAATCCAAAGTGAATATAACATATCTCTGATATTAGTGAAAAGTTAGCTGACAACCCATCTTAAGGAATTTTTATAATCTCTAGATTTCTGCATCATTGCCTAATCTCTCTCACCTCCTTTTGTTTTGTTTTGTTTTGGCCACACTGTGTGGCATGTGAGATCTTATTTCCCTAACCGAGGATCAAACCTGTGCCCCCTGCATTGGAAGCACGGAGTCTTAACTGCTGGACCGCCAGGGAAATCCTATATTCTCTCTTCTCTGTTTATCCCTACTTTAAAAACACTGTGTCATGTGCAGAGCAATTCATCTTTGTCCTTTCTTCTCTCTTCACTTTTTGCTAAACTATATCCTTAGGTCTGCTCCTAGGCAGGTTATGTTCATTTTCATGAATCAAAAAAGTTCCAGGTATATACATATGAATTTATGTGCATATGTATATATATGTGGGTGTTCATAGCTTTAATCTAGATACAAATATAGAGTAGAAAATAATTTTTCATTTCTTTTGTATCAAAGTTCTTCTCTTTTATTTTAAAATTTAACTTCCAACTTCTTTTACCTTTACTAGCAATAATTATCCTCTTTATATCACAAACTATAATTAGTGCAGATAAATATGTATTTTTAAAAGGTTTTCAGCAATCTTAACAGTATAAAATGTCCATTTGGTCAGAATTCTCACATGAAACATATGGTGATCTCAAAAAGTATAAATGAAGAGGGTTTCATGAAACAGCCTCTACAGAGGTAAAGACAAGGTTAAGGAAAACTAATAAGGGATGGTGAATCGCCACAGGACTAGCAATAGCGGTCATCTCTTATCACCCCTAGGCTGGTAGGGAATCGGGAGCTCGTGGTTATCACATCTGATGGCTGTAGCTATTAAAAAAAAAAAAAAAAAAAAAGAGTGGTGAGCAACCACAGCCACAGTGCAGCCAAACAGAAATTGAAGTGAACCAAGGTAATAAATATCCTGACTTTTCTCTCCAGTTGTCCTTGAACCCCTTCCAGTGCTGTCTGTTGGATAACTCTCCTGGAAGATGGGAATAACAGTTTTGTGAGTTGTTAGCCCTTAGAAGCCATGTGTTCAGTGTTTGTAGCAAGATAGAGTAGATGGAGGAGTGGACCTGGAGGGACAAATGGAGAATAACTTGTACAATCTACCTCTTTTTCCCCTTTTCCCCTTAATATCAACTCAGGTGTTTTGTTTGGATGACTCAGGTAACTTAGCAGAGCAATGGAAATGATGAATAAATATAAAACATGGTTGCTTTTATGTAGCTGATTAGTATCCCTTCTTATATCATTTATTGCATGTTTCCTTACCCTCCATAGGTATATCAACTGGTTGGAGATTTTTTATGTGGAGGGTTAATTTGACATAAATCTTCATTCCCCTGGGGCACAAGTTCTCCATGCTCCTGTCTTTACCAGGGTGACCACTATTACTGAGCATGGGGGAATAGGAGGCACTTAAGAGAACCCCCTCGCTTTATGATAGAATGATACAGTTGTTCTTGACACTAGTTTGGAGCAACAACTTAATTTTTCCTTAGTAATAAGCATCAGTCACTTTGGCCAGTACATTAACTCCTCCCTGTTAGTTCAGTAGCAGAAGCTTCAAATAAGAAGTGGACCTTCTTAGGTTTCAATGTAACAAACTCATAACTATGTTTCCTGGTGAAAGCGTTTCTTCTTAGGTACTAGGGCATCTAAATATATGATCCCAAGAATCACAGAAATTGAATGCAAAAATGTTGTAAGTGGATTATTAGATATAATAGTGAAGGGGGGCACTCTTAACCACCCCCAACCATGGATCCTAGGCCTTTGCTTCCTTTCTGTGGGAGAGATGAATGCTGAATATTGGCCCATAGTGACTATAGTTTCCTATGTACTGCAGGCACATCTTTTGTCTTATTATCATATTGAATAGTTCCCTTTTCCCTCTGAAAACATCTTGGTTTCCACGATAAGTTATATGATCACCCTATTAAAGGCACATAGTGCATGCTATAGAACAGCACCCTGTGCTTGCAGGGAACTCTCTTTGCCTTCTGGCATGATAAATGATTCTGCAATAGGCCGTTTTACAGTTTTACCAGGTGAGCTGCTTCTGGGTGATGGAGCACATTAAGACCAGTGATTTCTTGAATATGAACTGATAGCCCCACTTTTCGGTGTTCATATTAATTCCTTGGATGAAGGCTATGTTTTTGACATACCAAGGTGCTGATTAAAACACTATTACTAAAAGTGTAGCCTGCACATCAGTGCTGGTCGCCAAACTACTAATTACCAGTCCAGGAATAGATAAATTGAGAAACTGAGAAAAAAAATCTTAGAGAATTTTATAGAACTTTGACACGGCTGCTACATGCAAGCACGTTATCAACGGGCTTATCTCAGAAAAAGTTATATATCCATTGGTCCTGTCAAACTTAAACTGTGTACTTACCATGTACAGTAGGCTCCATTGTGATGTTCGATATTTTGAAATTAGTTTGTCAATTGTAACCCCAAATTATATAAAAATCTGAGAATATATAAACATTCATAAATATTTAACATTATTTTATAATAATTTTAATTTTCCTTTAAGCTCTGATTTTATATATTTTAACTATATTAGCAAAATTGGGGGAGCAAAACCTCTATTATTTGTTTTGAAGCTGAATTTAAATATGTCAGGATAAGCTTTACTCGACATTTTTATCAAGAAAAGGCACAGATATTCTCACTGTGGCAATAGTAGTAAGCCAAGTGAAAACAGTGGAGGTGGTTCTAGAAAAAAATTAAGATTAAAAAGGCTCATACTCAGTTTTTTTTATTCATCTTAATTTTATAGCCATAATTTCTGGAGAGGTGCTATAAAACTAATATATGTTTGTTGAGGAGATATACTGGCTAATGAAGCAGTGAAACCATCAAAACTTTAACTAGTTCTGTCTAACATTTTGGTGTCATCTGCATATAGAGTACAGGTGTACCCCACCCCTTGGCACATTTTTAGATGGCATAATTGTTTATTTATAAGAGAAATCAGAGTTTTTAAATGGAGATATTTGCAAAAGTAGATGAATTGGGAACATAAAATATGTTCCAAAAGAAAGAAACAAAAATTGTGACTGATAGGATTTCAATTGTAGGTTGAATATGTTTTTAAGAATGTCTCTGGTTAATGTCTGGCTTAAAATATTAAGGTAAATTTTAATCTACTTTAAAGAAAGCTGTGTATCTAAGAATATCACCGTATAGGTAATAGGGGCCTAAATAGTTTATATAGTTCAGCAAGATGATAAAATATAGAAATAAAAGAGAACTAAAAAAGAAATCACAAAATAAATGATAAAACCAAATGTAATACTTATGACACTAAACTGAGAAAGATATGCTTACTTTTAAAGGAGGACATTTAAAAATCTAGCTTCAGGGTAAGAAATAAACCTCAGTGCTTGTTTGGTACTAGTAATTACTCAGGAAATAGTTAAAACTGAATGACATAAAAAAATTAAAGCAAAAAAAGTGGCTATTAAACAAAAACAAACATGGATAAGTGAAACAGTATACAAATAGCACACAAAATACAACGCTTAGCAAAAAATTACATATTTATTTTTTTTAAAAAATCACTAGTGGAAATTAAAAATAAAGTCAATGGTTATTGTAATTAAAAAGAAACTTTACTGGGCAAGTGCATTGGAAGTCCTTGGGATGCCATGGTAACATGCATTAGAGTTGATGATTTAGATATCAAAGCAGGACAAAGCTCTCCTAGTCTCATTTGAATTAATTCAATTCAGTTTAAACATATTTAGTTTTGGAAAACTTTTAAAATACAAATAATAATGTTTCTATGGTTTGATGAATTATTTTGTTTTCTTGTTTTATATTTTATTAATAAGCTGTCATATATCAGGCTTCTCTTAGAAACATAAAATTAGAGCTTGAAGATTCCTTACAGGTTAAACACATGCACACACCTTTTAGAGATTAGTAAAATGTGGTTCAAAAGATTAAGAAGAGGGACTTCCCTGGTGGCGCAGTGGTTAAGAATCTGCCTCCCAATGCAAGGGAGAAGGGTTCCAGCACTGGTCTGGGAAGTTCCTACATGCTGCAGAGCAAGTAAGCCTGTGCACCACAACTACTTGGCTCTAGAGCCCAAGAACCACAACTACTGAGCCCATGTGCCACAACTACTGAAGCCTGTGTGCCTAGAGCCCGTGCTCTGCAACAAGAGAAGCCACCGCAAAGAGAAGCCTGCACACCACAACAAAGAGTAGCCCCTGCTCACCACAACTAGAGAAAGCCCACGCACAGCAACAAAGACCCAGCGTGGCCAAAAATTAATTAATTAATTTTTTAAAAAAGGTTAAAAAGGCTGTTCAAAGAGGGCTGGATTAGGACTAAATATATAAATCACGACTTCCTGCCAAACATACCTTCTATTCTTTTTTCTCCCTCTTTATACTCATGTAATATTTTACAAAATGCATGAATGAGAGCACATTAAATTCATTTTGAATTGTTATGATTATGGTACAAGAAGTAAGAATTCCATGTTAAAAATATGATTATTGTTGATTTGCCAGATTTTCTCAGTAACCATGGGATTTGGTCTTTGACCAGTTTTTGAAGAAATGTATTTTAGCTGGAATTATATGTCAGTTTGCTGACAGGGCTTGCATATGATTAAACTTTCCTTTAGGAGGAAGTGTTAAAAGCTATTCATAGAAGACAGCTAATAATCTGTTTAAACTTTATTACATATTTTCTAATTATTGATCAAGAAATTTTAAGTAATAATTGCTTGAGATTGTTAGTTTTAATAAAAATTATGAATTGACTTGTAATTGATGTCAGGCATATAATGATTACTCATTTTTTCTCAAAAGAAGACTTTTCTGCAAATATTTGTGAAAAAAAGAGTCTCAAATGATATTTGGACTGCATAAAGTCAATTGAATCAAGGTGACATAAAAGAAATGATTATGTCAAAAGGAAAATAACCTTTAAAATAGGACAACGGGGAGCTGTCCATTTTACTTATTCTTTCATTTCTCTTCTGTGATTTAACCTTATGCTAGTTTATCTTTATATTTTAGATAGCAATAGCTTTAGTGGAAAAAGTGGACTTATCTCTTTTGTCCAGTGTTTTTGTTGCTGTTGCCCGTGTTGTTTTCCCAAGTTAACCCAGTAAGGTACTATTAAATGCTATCACCTTTTATTTTCAAGAAAACATTTTGTAAAGTTTAAATATTTCATTAGATCCTAAGGCTATAATAATCTGGTTTACTGTCACAAAGGGATTTTATTTTATTTTTATTTTTATTTTTTTGCAGTACGCGGGCCTCTCACTGTTGTGGCCTCTCCCGTTGCGGAGCACAGGCTCCGGACGCGCAGGCTCAGCGGCCATGGCTTATGGGCCCAGCCGCTCTGCGGCACGTGAGATCTTCCCGGACCGGGGCTTGAACCTGCATCCCCTGCATTTGCAGGCAGATTCTTAACCACTGTGCCGCCAGGGAAGCCCAAGGGATTTTATTTATATCAAAGTTTAAGTAAAAAATAATATGTTTATTGTACTTTTGTATGTTAGGGACAAAAATCACAAAGTCATACAGATGTTTGAAGACATACCATTAAGTGAAGTCAACATCTACAGTCTTGCCTCTACACTTGAGGTATTTTCTTGCTGACACAGTACTGTGAATACCAGCTTTGAGTTCCCAAGGACTTGAATACCAGCTTTAGGCAGGACACGTTCATCAGTTTGGCTTTCAACAGCTTCTCCTTCCTACAACACAGATAGTGAGAGGAAGTTGCTTTTCATGGAATAAGAATAGCTCTTTTTTTTTTTTTTTTGTAAAATCAGACCCCAAAATGATGAATAACTCTGGGAATTTGGGGTTTTATCTCTTTCAATAAGAGAAGGACCCTTTTTTGGTTATGCTAACACCAAAACATACTCATGGATTTCCCAGCGCTCTGACTCATGCAGTCTGAGATTTAATAGGTCACAACAAAGACATAGCCCAGAGTACGCCTAGAAAATATAAAATATGTTCTAAAAATGTGTTCAGTTTATAGTTAAAATTCCATTTTAATATTATTTTCATAAAAGAATCTAAGTATTTTTCTAGTTATCAGAACATGATGATTAATGGCATATGTGAATAATATACCTATAAAATATATTTACTCCGGCAGTATTACTTTTGGCTAGGAATTTATTTTTGAATTATATCATCTTGGAACACTTGCATCAAAATACTAAAAACGTAACTTTAAAAAATAAAATTTATAAGGAATTAGGTCTGAGCCCTGTAAAACATCAGGGAATGGCAGTTGACCATATGAAAAATCATTATGGTCTCTATTTTAAGTATTTTTAAACATAGAAATTTTAACTAAAGCTATTTTTCTATATATACAAATCACAGGATTAGTCTGAGAGATTATTGAGAAAGATATTTTGGAGAGTGATAATTTATAACTTTTCATTTCATATTATTTTAAGTTTTTTTGAGCAATATTGACAAAATTAATGCTTCTCTGAATTAAAGAAACAACAACAAAGCCTTCATAGTGATGAAACTGAAGGATACTTGGTCCCTACTGCTAATAACTTGGTGTAGTATATTTATATCTATCTATTTATTATCTCCCATATTCAGTGTTACTCTGTTAGCAATAAGATTTTTTCTGGAAAATTATTTTTATAAAAAATAAAATTAAAAAAATGTTTAATTTTTATCATAACAAGGAAATATTTTAATACTAAATTTTTACATAATGTAATTACTATCAGTTGACTTCATTCTTTTTGAAATTAAAAATGAGCCAAAGTCCTTATGGCTCAGTGTCTCCTTCTATTAAAAATAAGTAAATCCTGCAAGATACTTATCACTTTGACAGCTAAATCTAGTACAACCATGGCATAGATGATTATATCTATAAATCTAAGGAAAACTTGTCCTGGACAAGTAAGTCCCTTGATTTGTTTGTTTGTTTTTTCTTTTTTTGTTGTTTTGTTTGTTTGGTTTGTTGCTGTTGTTGTTTTTGTTTTTATTTTTTGGCCCTAGTTTCCTCATATATGAAGCAGGGAATTAAATCAGATTGCTCAGGGACTACCCCACACACATGCTATGGTTAGTACTCAGACTGCACTAGCACATATACTCCTGGTCTGGAAGGAATACGATAAGGCCCAAATAACAGACTTTCACAAACCAGCTCAGGCTTGGATTGGTGGCATCCTGGAAGATAAAGTCGTGTAACTGCATCCCTCCCTCTTATGCATCTTTTGTAGACCTGCTCCAGGTCAGTTTCTCAATTCTCAGTGGAATTACTATAATAGTAGCGAGGAATCCCCAAGAGTGCCTGTGTCCCCACTTCTGGACATGCTTAAGGACCTCAACTGCAGAATCCCCTGAACAGGCAGCCCCTCGCCTCCCTGGAAAACCTGTATGGATCTCCTCTCTGAGTCAGTGATGCAAGGGAGTCAGGTTTGTACCTATAAACTTGAGGGGCCTTAACTCTGAATAAAACTTAGTATTTTAGGCTTGAGTAAATGTACATATCTGTTTAGAGCATTTACATATCCACTTTGATATTCTAAGTATACACTCTTGAGAAAGGGAATAAACAGTAGTTTAGATTTGGAATGTTTATTAAGAGATGCCTGGGGCTTCCCTGGTGGCGCGGTGGTTAAGAATCCGCCTGCCAATTCAGGCGACACAGGTTTGAGCCCTGGTCTGGGAAGATCCCACATGCCACGGAGCAACTAGGCCCGTGTGCCACAACTACTGAGCCTGTGTGCCACAACTACTGAGGCCCACATGCCTAGAGCCCATGCTCCGCAACAAGAGAAGCCACTGCAATGAGAAGCCTGCACACCGCAACAGAGGAGACCCCACTCGCCACAACTAAAGAAAGCCCATGTGCAGCAACAAAGACCCAACACAGCAATAAATAAATAAATAAATAAATAAAATGTGTTCAAAAAGAAAAGAGATGACTAAAAAGCATCTGAGTGTAACTATAAAAGAGGTACCTGAATGTATGTATGTGTTAAATCTAATAGAGAAGTTTGAACAGGAGATGTAAGTTTTGGGAGTCATGACCTGGAGATGCCATTTAACGCTATAGATTTGTTCGAGATCACAGGGAAAGAACATTGAATGAGAAGAAAGAGAGGAGCTGCATCATATCTTGACCCAGTCACACTCTGTCCTTAGTTTCATCATCTCCAAATTTAGGTGACAGAAGTATCTATATAAGAGAGTTGTTGTGAATAAGATAATCCATATAAAGTAACTTTGCAAGCTGCCTTGCACAAAATAAGTGCTTGATAAGCATTTATCACCGTTATTATTTTGCTGTATTTTGGCTTTTTTTTTTTTTTTTTTTTTTTTGCGGTACGCGGGCCTCTCACTGTTCGGGCCTCCCCCGTTGCGGAGCACAGGCTCCAGACGCGCAGGCTCAGCAGCCATGGCTCACAGGCCTAGCTGCTCTGCGGCATGTGGGATCTTCCTGGACTGGGGCACAAACCCGTGTCCCCTGCATCGGCAGGCGGACTCTCAACCACTGTGCCACCAGGGAAGCCCCTTATTTTTATTTTATTAATTTATTATGAGTTTTTTGTCTTATTATAGTTTTAAATTTTGTTTTACTTTGAACTAACATGGATCTCTTCTACACATAATGCACTGTGAAAAAGAGCAAGCCTGGAAAAAGATATGAGAAACGATGGCCAAGAAAGTAGGAAAAAAATAAAGCTTGTAATGCATAGAATGTAATAGAATATGTATAAAGTAAAGCAGTTATCAAATAAGTTAATTGCTAATGAGAGATATTAGGGGTTAAAGACTGAAAGGGACCTACTGTATTTTGCAATGTGTATGGGTGAATTTATAATGCAGTTTTAGTAGCTTGGTAGAAGAGGAGAGCACATTGTAGTAAGGTGAAAAATGAACGGAAGATAAGAAATTGACCCATAATATTTGCATCACTTCTTGAATAGCAGCCGCTGGTGTGTAGCGGCCAGCAGATTTAAGGATTTAAGGATTTAAGATTTAAGGAGTAATAGGGCCAATAGATGTAGTTCATTTGTTTGCTTGTGTGTGTGTGTGTGTGTGTGTGTGTGTGTATGCGCACGTGCACTTGTGTATTTTAATGGGAATACCTAAATTATATTTGTATGGCATAGGAATGATTGAGTGACTAAACTGATGGGAAGAGATGTTAAGTAGTAAAATAGAAATAGGGTATCAAATGATGAACTATTGGATTTTGAAAGGAAGGATTCTTTATTGTTATGAGGAGCGAAAACAGTTGCAAAAGCCTACATGTGTGTACATTCAGTGAATAGAAAGATACAGTCTGTGTTCTATTTTTTAAAATAAAACAGAGTAGCTGGTCAATAACTAGAATAGCAACTTGGACGTATGGAGAAGTGAGAAGTTTGAGAAGAGAGATTTAATTATGAAATCATCAGTATGAAGAGCCATTGAGTTTGGTGATCTTTAAGATATAGTTACCTCAGTCATCTTGGGTACTTGATTTCCTCCAATTATGCTTAGATTGACAGTGTGGCCACTGAAATAGTATACATAAGTTTCATTGAAGGATGAGGTCTTGCCAGGCAGGTGGGATGAGAAAAAGAGAAAGAAAGGATGAAGGTGAATTCATGGTGCCTGCAAAAAGATAAGAATAATGATAGATGATAGAAATTGAAGAAATTAAATAAAGTGATAGATTATCAACATCAGTAGATTTAAAGTTATAATGAGTTTAGAAATTGTACTATAAAGAAAGGGAGTTTATGGTTAAGGATGAGATTCTTGTGTTAGTGCTTTGGCATATGGAAAATTTCTGATTTATGGAGTGTGACCATATTTTAGCAGGTGAGGAAGAAAAATTCATTGGAGATTAGGAAGTCATGAACTGAGTATAATTCTTAGTATATCAGCATTTGTAATGGTTTAGTCTAGTCTACTGAAGTCTCATAGAATGATGGCAGTATCTGAGATGGTGATAAAATAAGGCAGTCAGGGGCTAAAGCCCTTCATGATTTCCATATAGTAACCAATCAGTACATGACTCCTATAAAGGGATAGATTAGGTGGTTGGAAGATATCATCCTTTTACTACTCAACGAACTAATGTTAAACTATTGTCAGAATACAGTGATTAAATTTACAAACTTAAAATGAGCCTCTATTATATTAATTGGCTTCTTTAATGTCACTGAATAAAATGGTATGCACCCGTTTTTAAAAATTCCAACAAGATCAGAAAATGATTTTGACTAATATTTAAAAAGTTACCCTATTTAATTAAACTGGTGAAGAGGTCATATCTAATATATCTAAACCAGAAAGCCAATACTGGACTTAAATGAATCCTTTCCCAGTTAATTTAGTGTTTAAAACTCCTGACATAAAACTTTTAATCTTGAGGGGAAAAGATAAAACAAAATATTTTTCAAAGAAGATATGAATATATTATTTAATAAAATGCATTATTTAAAGCATTCTACTGAGAACATTTAAGGCATTTTAGAAATGAAATGATGACTGTTGAGTGTGTTAACTATTGCTCTTATCTAATGAGAGATACAAAAATATATTTTTAAACATCAGTGAACAACACAAAATACTTAAAAACCATTTCATCAGAATACGACTATGATAAGAAAATGAATAATAATGACTTAATGAGTGGTAACATAACAGCTATCTGCCTGTGTGTTTATTAACCCCATACACCTTAGAGCTTAAAAAAGAAAAACTTGTATCATGCTAAAAGATATTCAAAGGAAAAGAAATTTAGCATATTATTTGTTCATGTTATTTAAGGAAAAGAAAAGAATGTGTCTTAGACATATAAACCATAAGAATGAAAAATGTGTCAGAATAAATATTTTAAAGCATATATGATAAAGGCATCAATTAAATATTTAAAGTATATATAATAAAAACAGTAATAAAGCACTCCTTCCTCCAGATATTGAGAGTGTTGGTGACTAAAAGCTTGCATCTGAGCTATCTTTTGGTGATTGCTCTTGGCCAAAGATGACCTCTCAAAGTAATGTCCTCTTTCTAGGGCAGAATTACTGGTCAATATTGGTGTAAAGAGCCTAGCCATGTTCTCCCAGTGTGGGACAACTCTGAAGGGTCCTTCAAACTCCAGAGCTCCCTTTGGATTAGCTGAATTTTCTATTGTAGTGTATTGCAAATGAACTTCCCCATCTACTAAGACTGTCTTCTTCTTAACCTGTAGGTATTGAAACCAAAGGCATACCATAATGTCTGAAAAAAACAGATTTTAGTATGGGATTGTACAGTTGTATCAGCACGAGACATTTAGAGCCCCATCACTGGTGAATTGGTAGAGCTCAGAAAGATCTGGGCATGAAATTAGAATTCAATTGTTAAACTTTAATTAGTGATGACATGGATGAGATAATCCTGAAAGGGAATGTATTTATTAATGCAATGTATCAGGAGTTTGAGAAATGTGGGAGAAATAGTAATTACAAGGACAATGATATCAGATGGCTGCTTCTGGGAGCAGATGATATGGTTGGAGAAATAGGAAGAAAGTGTGAGTGTGATTAATAACCAACCGAAATCTAAGTGCTAAAGCCAGAGAGCCTCTTTGACAACATATAAAGAGATTCTTCTTTTTAAAATTTTTATTGGCGTATAGTTGATTTACAATGTTGTGTTAGTTTCAGGTGTGCAGCAAAGTGAATTAATCATACATATACACATATCCAGTCTTTTTTAGATTCTTTTCCCACATAGGCCATTACAGAGTATTGAGTAGAGTTCCCTGTGCTATACAGTAGGTCATTAGTTATCTATTTCATATATAGTAGTGTCAATTTATAGTATATATCAATCCCAAGATATATATCTTATATCCTGTAGAACAAGCTCAGGGCAGAAGAATGAGGGTTGGGCTCAGGACTTACTACGTTACAGTGGCAGATGTTGAGAGAATGTTGAAATTTTAGCCATAGCAGGTCCACCATGCCAGGGTCATGGGACTCTGAAATGTGTGATGATGACATCTGCTTTGAATCAACCCAGATTCCCCAGAACATTTTTAGTCTGCATAAGTAGCACTTCATATTATTAAAGAGTAGTGTTTTCCACCCTCTTGCTTGATGATGATGACGCAGAAGCCTCTGCCTTGCAAGTCAACACATATCCCCCTGAGGATACGACCAAAATTCCCCTCATGTCAGTAAACCAATAACTAGGACTAAATCATTACATAACTTCACTAGGGAATCAGAGTCTTTTCATGGAGAAAAAGGTCTATACCCCAAGAAGCTATAGAACCTACCAGTGGGAGCTGGAGAGTCTGTATGAAACTAAATTCAAGAGGATAAGAAAAAACGATTGTATAAAGGAGAGTGTATTGATATGGGAATGTATCCCTGTTCCATAGGATTTAAAACCTTGACAACTGACACACTATGAGGCTGATTTTTGGACTCTGAGAAAAATACTAGTTGAAGTAAAATAACCACAGTAGCTGTGGCACATTGTGGAGGAAGGGAACAAAAGGCTTAGATGGTTTGCATACCATGACATATACACCATAGATGGAAAACCCACCAAAGGTTGTTATGCCACTAGAGGATCTAGCAAACATTCCATTTAACAAAGCAGTAAGTAATGTTCTGTTGAGAGGAGAGCCATCAGCTTGGAAAAGCTCAGTGGTGGCTGTCCTCTTCAGGTCAAAGCTGTCAGTAGGGAGATACTGTTAGAGAATTTGCCACCCTAAGAACAATCCACATAAAATGACCCTTAATTAATCAAACCTGGATTTGATTAAGATCTGGATGCTTAACTTTCAGAAGCCAGTTGGACAAAGTTATTGTAGTGAACAGAAATATCAGAGCGGTGGCCAGGAGTACTTAGGAACCATGGCAATGATAGCATAAGATGGGGACTGTATGGACAAGACAGATAGGCATCCAACAAGGTGTTGGTAAATGTTTAAGATCAAAAGTAATTGAAGATGAATAATCAGATGGCTGGAGTGGCCACTCCAGTAAAAAATCTTGATTCCTCGCTAGTTGCCAGATCTAAACCAGTATTTATACCCAGGACACATTGACCCATAACCCACTGACTGAAAGAGAGGCCAGGCCTCAAAAATCAAGACTGTTTGGTAAGAATTAACCTACCCTGCTCTCAAAGAGAATTATGACCTTTTACTTATGTAACTTATACCAGGGAAAGGGAAATGTTCAAATCACTCAAATTCTGTGATGATATTAATATTCAAAGACCTTATACATCATCTTGACTATACTTAGAGTCAGGGCATATTTGGGTCAGGTATTAATGGATTTTTGTCTTAAGTTCACCTCCTAGTGGGCCCATTGGAATTCAGAATTACTACACAGTGGTCTTTTTCCCTATCCATGAATAGGGAATTGGAATGGACCTTTCTGGCAGTTGGCAGTACCCAATCCCTCTGCTTTAGAAAAATTACATAATATAGTGAATATCTGCTTTAGAAAGATTTGGTCCAACATGAGCCTAAAATATTTTACATTTTTTGGTTGGATTTTGTTTTTGGGCAAAAGTATTAGACTGTTCCTTCAGTTTCTCTGGTCTTTTGCTTCTATTTTGTCAGTTGTGTTTTCTGTAAGAAAACATCCTTTTTAACTATATTTTTTAATTCAGTGGTAAAATGTGACATTCTACCAAATTTTTATTTGAGCTCTTTTTGATAAATTATTCTTAAATATTTTTAAAGAATGCATATTTCTGTCTCTTCTGTAGTTTTCATGTCAGTATCTGTAACTGCTCCTTATGTGCTCTTCTTACATGGATAATTCATTTATTGTTCATTACATGGTTCATTGTATGTTCCTAGAGGCACCCTCAGACTAAAGTTTCATCTCCAGTCGAGTTGTTCTCCCCATACAGTCCACTCTGTTTCTGGTTCTAGAAATTGCTCTCTCCTCTTGCTCTTTCAAGTCTAAAGCTGTTTATGGTCTTAATTTATGTTGCCCAGATCATGAGTGGAAGAAACATTTAAAGTTCAATTTTTGCAGGGGGGAGGGGTTAAGAACTAACACTTGCCAGGAATTGTCAAGGATTGAGATACAGTGGTGAATCAACTGGACAAAGTCTTATGGAGATTGAAATATAGTGAGAGGAGGCATAAAAGTAAGTAAAATAAATATGTAAATATATCAAGTGATGAAAAAAGCAATATAAAAGAAAAAAGCATAGTATAGATATAGTGAGGGGGGCATGAGAGAGTTTCCACTTTAATATCAAGTAGTGAGGAAGAACTATGTGTTAAAGGGTAATTGAGCCAGTGTGATTGGAAGTGTGGGAGTGAATCATGTAACTCTCTTGAAGGAGAGTGTTCAGAGTATAATGGATATTAGAACTATAGCCTAGGCCAGCAGCCTGCTTAGTGTGTTTGAGGAATGGCCAGGAGGCCAGTAATGGTTAATTGGATTACAGGAGGATTTCCTAATGTTTTACTAATTCATATTCTTTGTAATTAGTATATATTATTTTTATGATGTAAAACTAATTAAGTTGTACATGTAGAACATTGGATGTTAGGCAACATGGCCCTGGTCCATTATTGCTGCCATCTGGCTCATATGATCTAAGACCAATCATTTAGTTTTTCTAGTGTTTATATTTATCTTCTGTTCAGGAATTGGACCACATCATTTCCTCAGACCTGTCTATGAATATGTAAATAGGGAAAAGTATTGTGTAAAATTTTCCTGTATATTCTAGAAATACTCAGTCTCTAGACCTTATTAATATTTCAATAGATCATTTCATTGTTTATCTTTGTACATTTTAAGTTTGTTAAAACTTCCCGGTCCTTTGTGGAGACTGAATTCAAAACTAAGTTAATAAAAATTGGAATCTTTGCTTCAAGATGTAAATTGATATAGAAGCTTAAAAATCAAATGAAAGTGATAGTAAATTTATGAAAACTCTAATTCATAATGTGAAATCCATATAGCAAATCTGGATCCTGAATGACAGGCACTGTTTCATATTTTTGTATGTATGTTAAATCATGTTCTTTAGTCAGTGCGAAAAGGCCACCAGTAAATCAAATTTTCTAATAGGATTCTTCCAACATCAAAAGATACTAATATGTTTCCTTAATGCAGATTACAAAATGTATTATTTCTCTTCTGGTGACCTATGTTTGCTACATTTTTTATAAAAAGAGAAATTAAAAATATTAAATATCATAAATCATAATGATATAAGGAAAGAATGTAAAACTTAATTAAAATAATATTCCATGAAAAGGATAATTTTAAATTAAATTTTAGATTTTTTACCTGTTCAGGAATAGTCTATATATTAGGCTTAATTTTTTTAAGTTGTTTTATAGTTGTACTTACTTATTCTGGAATAATATTTATTCTACAATTAATATTTATACATTCTCACTTTATACTTACCACTGATTAAGCCTTGGATGAAATGTGTAGAACATGTTTTTTTCACCATAAAATTTCAGAAGATTATTAAATGTAGAATTTAGACACAGTAAGCTTTTACCCAATTTTCTAACTGAAGTAAGTCTTTTAAAACTCAGTCAAGACCAAATAGAGCTATTTGCCCTCTCCCAAACTAATTTGAGCTAGTATTTTGAGCTCTGCTTAGCATGGAGGTTTGATAGCCAAAGACATATTTTATAGCAGGTTTCAAACTAGAAAGGCGTGACTGCCCTGGTGAGATTGATGAAAAGTCATTCCTGTTCGGTATTCTTGATTGATAAAAATAAGTATTCCTATAGAGATAAGTGCCATACTCTACAGTAGATGACTGAGTGTATCAATTGCAGTAATAGTGTGGCTTTGATGTATATTTTTATTCTTTCTTGAGGTGATAAGACCATGTATTTTAGTGCTTTTTCAGAAATTAATTGATAAGTCTAATTATATATTTTTTTAAAATTTAGAGATTGTGTTTGGGAACCCCCGGGGAATTTTTTTCCATGTGTAATCTAAGAAAATAACTTATTTTGAATGACAGTATTATGAATTAGTAGTATGCAATTTCTACTAAAATATAATATACCATATATCAAAAATTACAAACTTCATAAAAACATCAGCGTAAGTGATAGTATAAGGCTAAACATATTTTATGAAATTGAACGAATAAATACGATTGGAGTAAATTCTGAAAGACACATGACTTCTCCATGCCCCTCAGTTTCAGTGTCTAGTTAGATCTCACCATTAATACTTCATAAGTAAAACTAGAATAGACAATTTTAATATTCATATTATATTAAACAGATCATTTAACAAGTTGGAATATTCCATTTATTGAACACTTAAGAAATGTAATGTTTCATGTTTATATACATATACACAAATACATAATATATTACAAGTCTTGTCAAGTTAAAATTTAGGTGATTAGATGATATGGGATATTATTCTTAGTAATCAACATTATTGAGAATGCTTTGTAATTGTCATCAGCAAAAAAATAATAATAATTGATTATATGTCAGAAAATAAAGTAGTGCTTATTAAAAAGTCATTGATCTTTTTCTATAAAAAAATTAATTCAACAAATAATTATTGGGTATATTTTAAAGTAATTCAGTAGTTACTAGGGATAACTTGACAAGTTATAAGTGGACATTTAAGAAATATAATATGGCTAATCCTGGTTTTCATGGAACTTATATTTATTGGGAAGAGACAAATAGGGAATGAAACAATTATTTAATTACTATTATAAAAAGTATTATCAGAGTGAAGTAAAGTATAATAAAGAGTTTATAATGGTAACTTTATCTGGTAACGGGGTACAGGGACACCTTTTCTTATGAAGGAATGCTAAAGTTGAAGTACAATTAGCTCAGTGAAGAGGGAATGGGAAGGGACAAGAGAAATGCTCCAGCTCTAGATAAAATGTTTTGCAATCAGTTAGTTTCAGAACTTGAAGTTATGAGTACTACTCTCAGCCAAGCTGTCTCTACATGTCAGTGAATACAAATAACAATATTTAGTTATCATAAGAAAATGATGTTTGGTAACTATTGACAAGATTAGGATTGCCTAGAGAAAGCAAACACTTGCATTACTGGTGCACTTTAAAAAGATACTTAGTTTACTCAATGGAATATTTATTTTATTAATACAGCAAATACGTATGGAGCATCCACTGGTGGGCCAGGTAGCTTATGTCTCTTCAGTCTTATATTCCAAAGGGAGGACATAGTTAAATAACAGTGTAATAAACTATGATATATATAATTTTAATATATTAATATTAATATATTAGAGCAGAGTGTGGAAAATTTGCAGTAATAAGAGGAGATTTGTGCAGTTTATACAGTGTGGTCAGTCACTGAGAATAAGATAATTGAGAATAGACAAAGAATATGAGAAAACTGGTCTGCCTATAAGTTGGGAAAGAGTGCGTCAGGCCAAAGGAAGATCTGTTGCAAAGGCCTAAGGTAGGCATCCGCCTGGTGCATTTATGGCCTGGCAAAGAGGACAATGTGGCCAGAGAAAAGTGAGGGAATGGAAAATGGAAATGAAGTCAGAGAGATAAACGGGGGGCTGAAAGTCTAAGGAATTACAGGGTTATTTTAAAGAATCTGCTTTTAGCCTGAGTGAAATGGGAGCCATTTAAGAATTTTAAGGAGAAAATTAGCATAGTCTGAAATATGTCTTAATTGTTATGTCTCTAGCTGGGGTGTAGGAGACAGACTTTCAACTAACTGGGCAAAGGTAGAATTAAGAAAACCTGTTGGTAGGCTATTGCTATAATCTGAGTGAGAAAGAATGGCAAATTGAACCAGGGCTCCAGCAGCTGAGATGATGAGAAATGATCAGATTCTAAATCTAGTTTGACGATAGAAATAAGAGGACTTCCTTCTAAAATAGATATGGGTTGTGAAAGAAAGAAAAATCAAAGATTACTCATAAGTTTTTGCCTTAGTAATTGCATGAAAGCAGTTCTTTTAAATTATGAAGAGGAAGGCTACAAGTAGAGCAGGTTGGGGTGAATATGAAGAGATCAGTTTTAAACATGTACAGCTTGAAATGTCCGTAGTTATTCAGGAGAATATATGATTTAAGACTAGAACTGATATCTGAGCTGAATATATAAATAATATAAATGTAGATTTTAATCAAAATATGGATGCTAATTAAAGCTATGAGACTGGCAGCATTCCAAAGAGAGGGCACCATGTCAAAGAAAGTTGCCAAGGACTGAGCATCCCAACACTCATGTCTTGGAGAAGAAAAGGAACCAGAAGGATCCAGAAAAAGAATCTGAGACGTAATCATCCAAAAGACAAGATGAAAACCAGGAGAGCTCCCGTGTTAGTAATAAACAGATCTAGGGTGTGATCATAGAAATGGGTAGCTGAGATTATTGGAGGAGAAGACTTCAAGGATTAGAGGAGCCAGAATGTTGAAGATATTAACCATATAATTATTGAAATCTCCAGACATTAAAATGTGATTACTGTTGGAGAAAATCATAAAGAGCCAGGAGTTAAACTGTCAAAGAAATTAGGGGGAGTATGCTAAAGGGTTGCTTGATTAGACTTTTAATGAGTAGTACTGGATAATATAACCGGATAACATGTGTTTCAAAACTGAGGGGTCTTGGGCTTCCCTGGTGGCGCAGTGGTTGAGAGTCTGCCTGTCGATGTAGGGGACGCAGGTTCGTGCCCCGGTCCTGGAAGATCCGACATGCCGCGGAGCGGCTGGAACCGTGAGCCATGGCCGCTGAGCCTGCGTGTCCGGAGCCTGTGCTCCGCAAGGGGAGAGGCCACAGCAGTGAGAGGCCCGCGTACTGCAAAAAAATAAATAAATAAAAGAAAAGAAAAAAACTGAGGGGTTTAAAGGAGGAAGGTGAGAGAATGATTTGAAATTAACAATAAAGAACAAGGAACATGCATACCAGCCTCCAGTCACAGGGATGTAAAGACTCAGGGAGAAATAAATAGTCATTACTTGAAAAGACTTCTGTTACTGTGGTGTCTTCAGATGAGCTACAAAAAAAAGATAGATGATGTAAGTGATTTTGCCAATCATGGACTGTGAATTCAAGAGAGTAGGGTTGGGAGGACATTTGGGAATATTTATAATAAAAATATTTGTTGTTTATCTAAAATTCAAATTTAACTGGATGTATTTTTTTCTTTTTAAAGTATAGAGTAGTTTAATTTTTTTTAATGGAGTATAATTACTTTACAATGTTGTGTTAGTGAAATTGGGTCATTTGTAGAGATGTGGATGGAACTAGAGTCTGTCATACAGAGTGAAGTAAGTCAGGAAGAGAAAAACAAATATCATATATTAATGCATGTATGTGGCATCTAGAAAAATAGTACAGATGAACCTATTTCCAGGGCAGGAGTAGGGATGCAGATGTAGAGAACGGACATATGGACACAGAGGGGGAAGGAGAAAATGGGATGAATTGGGAGATTAGGTTTAACATAAATACACTACCATGTGTAAAACAGATAGCTAGTGGGAATCTGCTGTATAGTTCAGGGAGCTCAGCTCAGGGTTCTGTGATGACCTATATGGTATGCGGGGAGGTCCAAGAGGGAGGGGATATATGGCTGTACTTGTATTTTATCTGGCATATACTCCACAGAAGTGCATGCACATGCACGCAAGGAGACATGTACAACAGTGTTTCTAGCATTACTAGTAATATTAAAAATCAAAACCTGGAAACAGCCTCAAATCCCTTAATAGTAGAATTGAAAAGGCAGTAGATGCTATTTAGTGGCTGTGCAGAGCTTTTTGAAGCTTATAGTAGTAAAGGATGACCTGGGAGTTTGAGGCTTTCTCATGGTGAATAACCAAAACATAGAAGAGATAGAATAAATATAGTTCAAGATAGGCAATGGTTGTAAAAGTTGAGGTATCAATGGAGCCAAGGAGTTTGGGGAAGAATGTGATTTAATTCCACAATGAGAACCCCTCTGGCATATGATGACAATAATAAATCCTAGAGGAGGTATGCCTTCAACCCAGGGTGTAAATTCACCTTCATATCCGTTAAGGGAGAAGTGAGTCTATACCTGGTTTCTGGGCCTGAATTGAACATTTTGGCTGGGTCCAGACTTTTGAAGTTCCAGGTATTACACCAAGGGCTCAGGCTCAACTTTATTCCTGAAGAAGAAGATGTAAGGCCCAAATAAATCATGGACTTTAGACCCAGGTCAGAAGTTAATTGGACCCTTATTGGAAGAAGAATAAGCTTACTGTTAAAATGCTGACCACTCCTAATGAGATTGAAGACACCTGGGGAATTAACCCTTCATACTGGAAATAGAGTGATTTTGAAGACCTTCCTTTTTGCACAGTAAGAAGGGCTTGAATCCTCAGGCTTTTTCCCTTCTCTGGGTAACTAAGATTTATATAGGCTCACATATTAATCACATCACTAACTTACAGGAGAGAAACTATGTGTGGTTACCACCTGCAGACCTATAGAAGTATTTCTTTCAGTTAAATAGTCTGTTTAGTCTGGATGATTTTTTTTTCTAGTTTCATCTCACTTAAGCAACCAAGAATTACCCAAACTATTTTTGTAATTCAAATTCAATTAAGAGGGTAAGGGAATCAAGTTGTTCCATGCCTAGGTGGAGATACTTCTCTGACTTGAGTCAGAGACATATTGGTAATGACATAGAAAAATTTTAATCAACTAAAATTACCAACTTTAACACCCAAGAATATCTTAGAGTAATCTAAAAGCACACTAAACATAAATATTTTAAGGTGATGTCATCAAGATAATCCATCTTTCTGCTAAACTGACTGACATAACAATTTTACTCTAAATATTTTATTCCATGTAGTCTTATCACTTTATATGGCCAAAGTGTTTTTTGAAAGTAATGACTTTATTTCTTATTGCTATAGTCATATTAATAACATAATGATCTCTTGAATATTCCAATTATATATTTTTATTCCACTATTTTAAATGTCAAATTTTAAATTTTAATATGAATTCATTTTTTCATTCATTCAATGATATATACAATATTTAGCACCTTCTACATGTCAAACTTTTTTGATACATTAGGGATAGGAGGGAAATAATGATCTTATGAACCTCACAATCTAGTGAGGTGAAACAGATGATAAACAGATCAGAACAGGGGTTAAGGAGTTCATGGAGGAGGATGGTGATTTGCAAGTTCATTTAGACGGTAAATGAAAAGTATCTAGGAAGGGATGACATTTTAGTGAAAAAAAGAAAAGAAAAGATGGATTTCAGGCAGCTAGGCATTTAGAGATATGGGAGAAAAATATTCCATGAGAGGAAAAAGCAAATGCAAAAGTCCTAAGATGTAGACAGTTTTTATATGAATGAGAAAAGCAAGGAGGTAGCTGGAGCAAAGTAATAAAAGAGAAGAATAGAAGGAAATGAGGTCAGAAAGGTAAGCTATTTGATGCTAGAGACAAGTGATTTGATGTAATTTGCAATTTGATTGGTTTTGAGAGGACACGTGATATAATTCACAGCATCACAGAGGATCTCTATCTAGGTGTATTCGGTAATCTACAGGGGACAAGAGTAGAAGCAGACACATATAATAACATAGTCTATAGATGACAGTAGTTTGGACGAGGGTGACAGAGCAGTGGAGATGGTGGCAAATTGTAGAAGCAATAGGATTTCGTGATGGATCAAATGGTCTAAAAGGAAGATAAATGTCAAGGATGTTTCCAATATTTTTGACTTGAGCAATCAAAAGGTAGAGGTTGGCAATAACTGAGAAGAGAAAGTCTTGGGATAGAGCAAATTCAACATTTTAAGCTTGAGTTGCTTGTTGGGTAACGAAGTGGAAGTGTGAAATATAGAATTAGATTTATGGTCCAAAGTTTATGGAAAAAGTCTAGGCTGAAGACAACATGTAGGAGTTGCAAGTTTCAGATGTTCTTTGAAGCCTCATGATAAACTCTTGTGAAGAAAGTGAGTGTAGAAAACAGAACAAGTCCAAAAAATGCTTTGTTTGTAGCTGGGGACATTTTTCAAGTTAAAATGAGAAACACTGTTTTTTTGGTTTGAAAATTATTTTGAGAGACTTTATATAGAAAAATTCCACAAAATTACACTACCAAAAAAGAAGTGCCTCCTCTACTTTAAAAACTAACTTCTATTTTTCTTTGCTAAAATGCTGTCATGTGTTGAATGTTTTATGATTTTGTCATAGGTGAAACTGGCCTATGACCAAGGTGTGCTACAGGCCTTTTTGATCCAATCTTCTTAGATGGAGTCCAACACTTATCAGCTGTATATGGAATACTGTGGCACTATAATTCTCATTAGTGTTATAGAGTCTTTATAATGTCTTACTTCTGTTACATGAAGGGTAATAAAAATGTATTTATTTATATGTTTGGGTGCCACTGAAAATATATATCTTTCCAGTAAATAATAAAATGTTAAAAATTAATTACCTTTGTTAAAATTGTAGTAACCCATGCTTTCATGGTAGTAGCATCCAGAAAAATGTTAGCTAATTTCTCCCATATCATTTAAGCAGCAGATATTTTTTAGCTGTTTGTTTAAATTCACATGTAAATAGTATGAACCATATATACTAGAATGGAGTCAGCTTTCTCAATGAATATACATTCCGTTCAATTAACACATTTTTAATGAAGTGATCAAAGAGGCATCAATGCAAATGAGGTGTTGAAAACATTGTTTTTCCTTACTATTTTCAATAACACATAAGTGATATCAAAACACTCATAATTTATTCTAAAGTTATCATACAGTAACAGCACATTTCAAAGACTTTGCTTAAAAACAAAAACAATCTGTTTACTGCATAATTTGTTCTTATACTGAATTTGTTTTTATGGTATTGAATGTTAAAAGTGTCATACTTTACATCCACTCACAGGTTTTGTTTATATGAAACATTCTTGTTAATATCTGCAAGATTAAACACCTCATACTAAATAATATATAAAATATAAAAAAATATAAATATATATGTATATATTTTCAATTATATATGCACATTCACTACATATATATATATACACACACTCATTTTACTCCACCAAAAATATTATCTTTAATTTAAAACACTTTTACTAAAACTTGTATATATTTGTATATAAATATATTCCCATTTATTTTATAAGATCCTAAGTTTCTTTCAAATTTGATATTCTTATTATGAATTCTAAGTAAAGATAATATCTTAGTATGCTAATGTCTTCGTTTTAATTGAATATTTTGAAATTTCTAAAAAGTCTTCAACCACTGCTTTAGAGGTGCATGTGTTTTATAAAATAAATTATCATGTGTTCCTGATTTAGTAAAACTGTATAAAATTATGAAAAAGGACAATCTAAGGCTAATTTTTGTGGATTTTGTGGCTAAAACATATCAACAGCATTGCACCACTTCTGCCCCATGTTTTCTTCATTCAGAGGAGCCAGCAGTGAAATCTCTCTCTCCACAGGGGAATTAAGGCTTGCTTGGATAGGGTGACTATTGGTATAAATACAGATTGCTTGAATGAAATCAAAATTTTAGTTATTTTTTAACAACAGTTCATGAGAGGTTTAGGGTGGAGGACTGAGAAAAACATTTTGTTTTCTTCTCCTTTGAAATATTAGTAAAGTTAGAATAGTGAAAAAAAGTGAAAAAAAGGAATTAATTATAGTAAGTGGAAGAAGAGTATGTTCATCACTGAACATAATTCAATAAGTTTGTAGAAGACAACATGTAAAAGAATGAACACCAGTAGAAGAAACCAAGGGAGGAAGTTGCAGCCTAGGCTATGGTGTGGAGCACAGTGCAGTGGGTACCTGTGGAAACCAGAGGGTTTGTCTCTAAACAGCAGGCAAGATCACAGGAGGAGAAGGGAGGCTGAATAAAGGGAGATAGTGAAAACTTTCTTAAAATGCTTCAGGTCTTTTTTTAAAATTTTATTTCTGTGCAGAAAGCCCAGTATTTTAGGTAAGGAGGGAAAAGCCTTCAGTACTTCTCTTTTAAAGAGGTAGAATCAAATTCTTGGAGAAAATTCAGTACGCCAGAATAGATTTTGAAGTCAAAGTAAACATCTTTGTTTTGGCTTTTGTCTGTTCTCCACTTACCCACTTGCCTGAAAAGTAAGCCTACTAATATGTAAACATTTATTCTTTTAAACCTTCTGGAATTGCATGATTTATGATGTGAATTGAGTATACTTCATTTTTTCCCCAAAGATCACCTAAATTTCCAATGGCTATCTAAATGAATACTACTGTTAATGATATTTTCCTTAATATATGTTAGGGAAATTGTATATAATTTTTATGCTATTAATTTTTATAGAAGTGCCATAAATTAAAAATTTAGGGGAAAATGCTTTCGAAATAGCATTTCACAATCTAATTTTCTTTATCTCCAAAGAGACTTTTAGATACTTTTTAATCCCCCTTCCCACCCATGGAATTTTAATACCACAAACAAATATCTGTCTGTGTTGTCCAGTAGAGTTTAGCTTGGGAGGGCCACAAACTATTGTATTATCTAAGAATTTTTCAGCCCCCAAGAGCCAATATTCATTCCTTGGGGGGGGGTGATATAACTCTCATCGGTAATGCATGATTTAAAACAAGTTAGTGTGAGACATGTTGGAACCTTGACTGAGCAAATGAGTGAGGTAGATATGGCTCAAAATATTTTCCAAACATATTCGAACACGAATTCTGTATTTCTCAGATTTCAAGAGAATAGCATTCCAACATCAAAATTGTTGGAAGCAGTGAACCTATAGCATTTAAGGACCGAGGCAATTCTTATGTTCTTTGATACTTTATTCTGCATATATGCACTCATGACCTGTGGTTTGGCATGAAATCACTTACCTAGAATGGTGCTTGATCTTTTTTCCTCAAATTTTCCCCCATCTGTATATAGATAGTAAATGAAATTTGAGTAAAATCTGGTAAATGATGGTCACTGAATGAATGGCATCTTAGCAGAGTATTTTTTTTAATCATCTTACTTGCAGGACTTCTTCTCTCTTTGAGGGAGTTGCTTTCTCTGACTTGAAATGCAATGAAAAATTTCAGAAAGCAGCCTAGTTTCTTTAGCAAGGTACTTTTAATAAGAAATTCTCAAGTAATCAGATTTGAGAAGGTGAAATATTATTCTGGATCTAAATTCCAGTAATTAAATCAGATATTTAATAAGATATTTCTTAACCAAAACTGGCTCTGAGCATTTTCAAAACTACATCTGTTTTATAACTCATTTAGGAAGCCCTTTTAATAAGATGTTATTACACATATTACTATCATGGCCTTTATTTTGCAAAAGGTCATTCACAAATCATTGCATATAAAAGGAAAAAAATCTACTTCATTTTTTTTTTTAAATAAAATGAGTCCTTAGGAAAGCCTAAAGTCAAGAAGGGAGACAAAAACAGACCACTAAGAAATTTGAAGCCTCTGGTACCTCTGTCTAAAACAAACATTAAACACTAAATTCTAGCCAGATAAACATGAATACTTACACCAGAGGCCTATTTGCCTCAATTCCTATTATCCATTATAATATCCCAGGCTTTCAACAACAGATTTCAAGGCATACCAAAAAGCAGGAACATACATTCAAGACACAAATAAAATATCAGAACCGAACTCATATATAACACTGATGTTGTAATTAACACACAGGATATTTAAATAACTATGACTCATGTTAAGGGCACAAGTGGAAAAATTAGATAACATGCAAGAACAGATGAGCAATATAAGCAGAAATATGGAAACTCTAAGAAAGAATCAGAACTATCAAAAGCACTGTAACAGAAATTAAGATTAACTTTGAGGTGCTTACCAGTCAGCATGACAAGGCTGAGGAAAGAATTGCTGAACTTGAAAATACACCAATAAAACTCCCTAAATTGAAATGCAGAGAGAAAAAGGAATGAAAAGACAGAATATCCAATATCTGTGTAAGAATTACAAATGTGTAACTTATGTGTAATTGGAATATCAGAAGCAAAGGAAGGAAGCAAGGAAGGAAGAAAGAAAGGAAAGAAGGAAGGAAGGAAGGAAGGAGGGAAGGAAAGAGAAGAAAAGAAAGGAGCAGGAATTTAAAATAAAAAGGAAATAGTAGCTGAGAATTTTCCACAATTAATTACAGGCACCAAACCACGGATCTGGAAGCTCAGACAACACACCAAGCAGGAAAAATGCCAGAGACTCTTAGCTAGGCATATAATATTTAAACTGTAGAAAACAAAAGCAAAAAAAAAAAATCTTAAAATAAGCCAAAGGAAAAATAAAATTCTTTACCTATAGAGGAAGAAAAGAAACTGTCACTGTTCTTCAAACACTGTTGAAGGTCAAACACTGTTCAAAGTACCCGTTAGTGAAATGAATTGAAATATTCTTACTCCAAGGACAAATGTGGGGTTTCTTAATGAAATTTAAGTTTGACTCTGAGCCCCCAATGACTATTCTGATTGAATTAAAAAGAAGTCTTTATATTAGTCAGCCCAGGCTGCCATACAAGATATCATAGTAAGAATGGGAGGCTTCAACAACAAACATTTATTTTCTCACAGCTCTGGAGGCTCGAAGTCCAAGATCAAGGTGCCAGTAGGGTTGACTTCAAGGGAGCCCTCTCTTCCTGGTTTGCAGATGGCCTCCTGTCACTGTGCCCTGATATAATCTTTCCTCTGTGCACATGTGAAGAGACCACGCTCTCTGGTGTCTCTTCTTCTTATGAGGACACCAATCCTGTGGGATTGAGGCCCCACCCTTATGATCTCATTTAACTTTACTTCCTTAAAGTCCCTATCTCTAAGTTTGGTTTCATGCAGTTTAAAGCTTCAAAATATGAATTTTAGAGGAATATAATTCATAACAATCCTTATGAAAGATATTTCCTTTTTCTGTAGGATTACAATAATATTAGAGGCCTTACCCACGTGCAGCAACAAAGACCCAGCACAGCCAAAAATAATAAATAAATAAATAAATAAATAAATAAATAAATAAATGTAACAAATGGACTCTGACTTCTTCTGTGGCAAACTATTATGGTTGCTACTCCTGCTATTCTGAATGGCCATAATCTATGAGCATTTAAAAAGCAAGCAGCTCCACTTCTTTGTACCAGCATTGGGCAGGAGGAGTTTTGTGTTTTCCATGGATTCTCATTAGTAAACATTTTAACACACATACACACACTCTCCACTAACTTGCCACAGATCCTACAATTTAAGAGGTTCCTGCTAATCACAGAACCCACTCACACTCTTGAATCTCATCATCTTGGGGGACTTCATCAAACAAAATATCAACATGTGCCTCCTCCTCCGCTATACTCTGATGAATTTCTATCAATGGGTCAAGATTGGTAAAAGCTTGGATGAGAATAATCTACAGGATGTTCTTAACTTCTCTTTGAGAGTCTGAAACACAGAATTCACTAGTATAACCGTGAGACAAAGGAGGACTGTACAATACACAAATGTTTGTCTGTCCTACTTATTTATTTATTCTGAGATTTTCCTCCAGCCACCAGAACTAAGTAAATTCATACAATAAAGTGTCCAATTACATTCATATTCCTTTAGTTGGCAGAGCATATGCTCAGAGAATTTCAGAGCTGATAAGATTGAAAGGGCTATTGACTCCAAACCCCTTATTTCACACATGAAGAAACAAAGCCTTGGAGAAGTTAAAAGACTTTTCAAGGTCACACAAGAAGTTAGTTCCAGAAACTTTGTCTCAGTGAAATGCATTTCTTATATTCATTCATTCATTTATGTCTACAGCATATTGTTAAATAAATTATTCAAAACAACTTGTCAGTATTTTATGTAATTAAATATTTAAGTTATTAAGGGAAGTTAAACTAGAATGAAGTCTTAATAATAGGAAAAAGAGCTTCAGGATTTAAATAGCTGGTTATTGAAAAAATTCTATGCTATTATATGTGGCATTTCCAAATTCATTTCCAGGGCTCATTGAATTTATGAAGGCTAAATTCAAAAATAATTCACAGAAATTTAGATTAGTTCTTGCTACATTTGCTCATTTGTTTTATTAGCTTTAAAGTGAAGGAGAACAAAGTCCACATTTCACTTCTCTTCCATCTGCATAAAAGACATTAACATTTCAACAACATTCATATCACACCTGGCAACCTGGAAACTGTGGCTGGTTATCATTTTTGGCTTTAACGGCACGTGGTTGTCATTTTTAAGAGATAAATATACTGAGTGTAATATAAGTGAGCCAATCTTAAGGAGAGCAAAGAGTTAACAAATTAATTCCATGGGACTTTTCTGTAGAATTATTATAAATGGAAAATGTCTAGGTAGTAGAGATTTTTTTCCCCCAGTTTTATTGAGAAATAATTGACATACATTACTGTATAATTTTAAGGTGTACAGCATGATGGTTTGATTTACATATATTGTGAAGAGGTTACAAGAGTTTTATCTAACATCCATCTTCTCTAACATCTTATCAGTGTATACACACACACACATACAATGGAATATTATTCTATTGTATTATATATATCACAACTTCTTTGTCCATCTGTCTATTGGTGGACATTTAAGTTGTTTCCATGGCTTGGCTATTGTAAACAATACTGCTATGAACATGGGAGTGCAGATATCTTTTGAGTTAACATTTTTGTTTCTTAATATATATTCCCAGAAGTGGAATTTCTTGATCATATGGTAGTTTTATTTTTAATTTTTTGAGATTCCTCCATACTGGTTTCCATAGTGGCTATACCATAGTGGCATGTTTTATTTAAAGATATTTGACAGTATCTTGAAAAAAAGTTTGCCACTTGCATATATTCAGTTAAATATTTAGTCCACTATTAAAAATTTCCGTATTCAACCTTGGTACTCAAAATTTTCCTTTGTGTCTTAATAAATTATTTATAAATTACACATTCCATATTTTTTAGCTGGAAAGGCCTGTTTTGATATTGACTAAAGTTCAACAACAACATCTAAACTAAATTTAAAAAGAAAGAAAAATGGTGACTACATAATATTGAAGTACAAAACATATGTTCAAATGAAGTTGAGCCATTTTGATAATAAATTTGAAGTTGATATAAACAAATTTCAAGTTAATTATAAAAATAATCTAAGCTAATATATGTAGAAATACTTAAAATTCCCTACACACATGAAGTATTATTAATGATAGTAACTAACTTATTTTTTAAGTTATTTAAGCATTGTGTTAAATATTTTAGATGCATTATCTCCTAGGGTACTATGATTTAGGTACTTTTATGACTTAGCTATCTAATTATGTAAATCTTAAAAACACATTATTGACAAAATATTGACTAAAGAACCATGTACTGAAATTATTTGATCAATTTAAATATATCGTAATGTCAAGGGCAGATAGACAATAGATAGAATAATACATAGGCACATAGATACATATAGATAGATAGTTGAATTCTATATTGGGATTATTGGGCTAAATTTCTTGGACTATGCTTTCTAAGAAAATGAAAGTAAATTTATGCATATATACAAAAGTTAAAACATTAAACCAAAAAAAAAAGAGAAAAGGAAGAGAAAAAGGAAGGAAGGAATTGTTAATTATAATCTTAACAAAACTAAATATGAAGTAAATAAATAAAATCTCAATAGGGCAAAATAACTGGCAAAATTTTTTAAAAAAGCATATGTAGGAAATTGGGGTAGATGGTGTTCCAAATTTTTAAAGAGAAAACTAAAAGGCTTTTTTTTCAAATTTATAAAATTGGTGTATTTGAAAAGGTGTACTAATATTAATAATAACAATAATGATGAGTTAGTAATAAGGAAAAGCTAAAAAATTGCTTGTACTCAGAAGTTTCCACTTTGGTTTCCTAGTGAATGGTTAAATTCAGTGTAAAATGTGCATAATAATAAGATTGGCATGACCCAAAAGTGCATTTATTGGGGTCCACTGAATTTGTTTTTAAATTCTAGCTGTAATAGCATTAGATGCTAATGGTTTCCTGGAAAAATAGGTCATCACCATTAGACAAAACTTTCTTACCTTACCTTTCCCTCCAGAAATTATTTTTCTGTTTTTATCATAGGAGTGTGTGGTAAATAAAGAAAGCATAATATTAAGCTTTGTGCAATAAATGACATACTAATGCAACAGAAATAACCTGAGTAGAGTGTTATAAAGTAGTTTGTAAAAGTTAGGACTTTTAAATAAATGATATACTAATGCAACAGAAATAACCTGAGTAGAGTGTTATAAAGTAGTTTGTAAAAGTTAGGAGGGAAAGGTAAGGTAAGAAAGTTTTGTCTAATGGTGATGACCTATTTTTCCAGGAAACCATTAGCATCTAATGCTATTACAACTAGAATTTAAAAACAAATTCAGTGGACCCCAATAAATGCACATTTGGGTCATGCCAATGAGATGCAAGAGGGAGGAGATATGGGGATATATATGTATATGTATGGCTGATTCACTTTGTTATACAGGATAAACTAACACAACATTGTAAAAGCAATTATATTCCAATAAAGATGTTAAAAAAAAAAGTACTGGATCAAATGCAGTTAATTCAAAGAACAATTAAAGGTATTGAGTTCTGTATTTAGTTGTTCAGAAAAAAATAACATTTTAAATAAATTCACTGGCAATTAGTTAATAAAGTTAATAAAATAATCCATAAAGTAGTGGGGTTTTTTTGTTTTTTTTTTTAGTAGTGTTTTTTAATGTCACTACTTTTCCTGTTAGTTTTTTTTCTCCCTATGTACATGATAAGCATTATATTGGAGCCTGAATATTGCCTTGGTACAGTTCAAGTCCCTTTCACACGTTTCTTCTCTATATTGACCTCAGTGCAAGTAAATTCACCTTGAAGTAGAAATTTATGTACTGAACAGACATAAAACCATCTAATTTAACTTGTTTAACCATTAGAAGCTTTGTTGGAATATTTTACACAATAATTCATGCCAGAAGGTGGCACCAAAAGACTCAACTTCAAAATCTCTTTATTAATAAATTCACGAGATTATTCTATATTTGGATTTCTAAGTGCAGGCAAATAGTAATGCAAATGTGGATTAAAATAATAAAGGTCCTACATACATTTTAAAGTTGTGTGTAACACTGGAAAGAAACAGTCTATTTGGACTTCATATATGGCACTGCAGAAATCTAACAGTGTATGCTCATTCTTACAAATCTATATGTATTTCTGAACTCTTTAAAAATAGTTACTTAAAAATCGTCAAATAATAGTCCAAATGCCAAGGGAAAGTATCATATCTCCTTCTCAATGAAGTATCTTTTTGCTATCATGTGGTTTAATTTTCTGTTATGAAACTTCAGCCATTTCAGCTAGTTGTATCCCTTTAAAGATATATTCAATGCCACATTAAAGGAATAGAATTTCAAAGCTCCATCAGTATTATCAATAACATATTATTCATTTTCATTTGATTTTCTCTTGGGAGGTAGTTAAGGTCAGTGATCAGGACCTCAAGCTCTGCTGTCCAAATGTATGAGTTTGAATTCTTATTCTGCCATTTAGTAGCTGTGTGGTCTTGTGGAACTTACTTAAATTCTCTCTCTCTCTTTCCCTCTCTCTCTCTCTCAATTTAATTTGTTAAAAGCTTATTTTTTGAGAGAAGTACAATGGAACTTAAATAAGATACACACTTAAAGTGCCTAGACAATTCCCAACACCTTGTAAGCAGGCAACGAATATCAAGTGTCAATGATACTATTTCAAAGAGAAGTTTTCCCTTCTGAAAGTAATCTCCAGAGGTGACTTATTCTTAAATTCATAAATAATAAAACTCCTTGATTAGAAATCATAAAAGAAAACATTATCTGATTAGCTTCTTAGCACAGAAAAATTTGTAGGTTTTTTACTTTTTCCCCAATTGTCACAAGTAAAAAGATATAAATATTTTAACCCACTGCTACAAAGAACGTTTTGAAAACATTTATGCCTGAGCACTTACCTCTCTATAAGATAGCCTGACAGAAATATATATGAAAGAAATAAAATTTAAGCAATGAGAATGCTTAAGAAATCAAAAATTCTACAGTTAATTTAGTCAGAGAAAGAACAAATTTGGTAAAAGAAGTACTATTTAATAATGAGTTTCATATACAAGATAAGTAATGTTTGTGAGGAATTTTATTGTTTTAACTGATGTGTGGCTGCTATAAATACATAGCACATTTATCTTAGAGGCATAAACATCAAAAACAGAAGCTAATATGTTAGTTAAATATGCTGTAGGGAAAGACAAAACCATTCCATTTCGCACAGTTGTAGGTGCTTTATACAATGAAATAACAAGTGTACTTAATTAATCACTATTTGTAAAACATATGTGCAAAGCAAAGGCCTATAGAAGTATCTAAAAGTTTTTTAAAAGAGAATCTAATCTGTCAACCTCAAAAAAACTTAACTGCTTTGTCTCCATAAAAACAAATCTTAATCATAAAAAAAAAACATAAACAAGAGATAGAAGCCAAATACACTATCACAACAAAGAACTGAAGAAGTATTTCTATAGTAAGAACATAATGATTTATAATCCTGGCAAATTATCACCTCATCAACCTTTCTGTCTGTACTAGAAACTTCTAAATTCAAGACACCTTTATTACCATAGCATAGGAAACCAAAGTTCATAGTTGATTATTACATGACTTATAAATCAAGCTTATAGTCTGTTTGTTCTTATCATTAAGACAACAGGGCTTGAATTAGTGTTAGGCTGATCTCATGAGGTATACAGAGTCAACTCAAATAACTATTCCTGGTTCAAACTGGCTTTTGAAATCTTCTCGAAACAATCACATTAATCTGCCATGTTCCTTGTTAATTACGGGAAGTTTGCACATGTGTACATATGAATGTTTGGAATATACTTTCATATATATATATTTATCTTTATGTCCTAGTTTTTTTTTTAATCTGTCATAGTTTCTATTAAAAGTCCTACTGACCAAGCCTTCCTCTGTTCCTTTAACACCACTTTTCACTATACAATGAAACTTCTCAGGATTTTACTTCAACAGCTGCCATTTCAGCCTGCCATACTCATACCTTACTTTTAAGAGAGCTGCAAGGTTTTTGTTGAAAGTTAAACTTCTTTGACCTTTTAAAATTCTCTGTCTTCCTTCAGTTATACTATGAATAAACTGTAGGAATCTAATATATGGCATGATGACTGCAATTAATAATAATGTATTGTGTATTCGAAATTTGCTCGGAGAGTAGTCCTTGAGTACTGTCAACACACACACATGCATACACACACACAAATTTAAGTATGAAAGGTGATAAATGGGCTAATTAATCTGATTGTGGTAATTATATACCAAAGATATTTAAATCATTGCATTGTACACTTTAGATATATAAAAATTTATTTATGAATCATAATACAGCAATAAAACTGAAAAATAAAGAAAGAGAATTAAACCTCATTTCATAGCAAATTATGCCTTGCGTTTCTGGTAAACTTGTAATGTTTGTTTTGGGTTGTAGATTCCTGAGATGCTGGTTGGACATTCATTTGCTCTATTTTTGTTTTGTTTTTAATTTAGTATAAACAAAATGCCAACATACCATGTTAGTAAAAAATTACAGTCTATCCTTAAACATTTACCAGTGCAGAGACATAGCAAGTTTTATATAAGGCATCAAAATGATGCCAACCTGTGCAACTATTATATGATCTAGAAATTAACCCCATTTGACAGAAAAAAGCCTGAAACAGAGTGTAAATGATTTAAGGTCATAAAGTTATTAAGATAAAGAATTTATGAGCAGAATGTCTGATATCAAAACATATGTTCATAGACCATAGTATCATATCTTGACCTGGAAGACATTACTCCACCTTCTTTTCCAAATAGATTCTTTTGAAAGGATATGATGCATAAAGAATATATTAGAATACTGGTTCTCTATCCTGTTCTCCATTTACTATGGGGGTTCAAATAGTCACAGATACTTCCTCTACATATTATAAGCAAAACTGAAGTGAGGGTGGGGAGAAAAAGTGCCTTGAGGCATTTAGTTAGATAATTTGACATAATACCTAATAGAATTAGTTGTAAGTCAGACTTAAATAGTTGTTTTAATAATATAGATGCTTTCTTTTTTCTTGTTTCTTTTTTGCTTTCAATGCATATTAAAGTGACTTATTTGCTCAGCTCAAATTAAGAGTTTTTTAGAAGTTTCCTTGTAAGAATTTTATAATTTTAGTTCTTACATTTAGGTCTTCAGTGCATTTTGATGGTGTGAGGTGATTACTTAGCTGTCCCAACACCATTTGTCGAAATGCTATTTTCCCTCCATTGGATAGTTTCTGTACCCTTGGAAAATCAGTTGGCCGAGGATGTATGGGTTTATTTCTGGACTCTCAGTTCTACTCCATCCATCTATATGTCTACCCTTGTATCAATCTATATGTCTACCCTTGTGTCACAGTCTTGATTATTCTTGCTTTGTTGTAAGATTTGAAATCTGGAAATATGAGTCCTTCTACTTTGTGCTTTTTAATTATTGTTTTGGCTATTCTGGCTGCCTTGCATTTCCATATGAATTTTAGATCAAACTCATCTATTTCTAGAAAGTAGTTGAGATTCTATTAGGGGTTATGTTGAATCTATAGATCAATTTGGGGAGTGTTGCCTTTTTTATTTATTTATTATTTTTTTTTTTGCGGTATGCGGGCCGCTCACTCTTGTGGCCTCTCCCGTTGCGGAGCACAGGCTTCGGACATGCAGGCTTAGTGGCCATGGCTCACGGGCCTAGCCGCTCCACAGCATGTGGGATCTTCCCCGACCGGGGCACGAACCCATGTCCGCTGCATCGGCAGGCGGACTCTCAACCACTGCGCCACCAGGGAATCCCAAGGGAGTATTGCCATTTTAACAGTTAAGTCTTCCAGTCCATGAACACAGGATGTTTTTTTCATTATTTAGATCTTTGTTAATTTTTTTCAACAATCTTTTGTAGTTTTCAGAGTATATGTTTTACACCTCTTTTGTTAAATTTATTCCTAAGAACTTTATTCTTTTGATACTCTTGTGAATGTAAATGTTTTCTTAATTTTATTTTCAAATTGTTCACTGCCAGTATAGGAACACAGTGGATTTTTGTGTTAATTTTGTATCCTGAACGTTTCCGAACTCACTTTTTAGTTACAATAGTTTACTAGGAGATTGCTTAGGGTTTTCTACATACAAGATCTTGTCATATGTGAATACAGAAAGTTTTACTCTTTCCCTCCAATCTAGATGCCTGTCTTTTCTTTTTTTAATTAATTTTTATTATAGTCAAGTCTATAAACCCTTATGATATTTATGAACTTTTATCTATTATTTTAAATTTCATTTTAATATCCTATTCAGCACTTTTCCATCAATTGTTGTTACTGTTTTGCTTTCGTCATTTTTCTTAATTTTATACTTAAATCAAGGCTGGGTACTGATTATTATTATTATTATTTTTTAATATAAATCTCTCACTTGTGATATAGCTTGCCAACAGCCAATAAACTCTTCCTAGGAATGCTGGAGATCCTAGCTGTTCAGAATATTTTATAAGTGCCTATGACACTGTACCAATTCATGATAACTCTATTTAAGAATAAAAATGCAGCTATTGATTTTAGCATTAACTTGTTGCATCTACTTAAAATTATTTTCTAAATGTTTTCCCGTCAAAAACCTTCAGACATCTATGGAAATATTCGTGCTTTTCTTCATGTCTCAACTGAGTGCCAACAGTTGCATGGGAGACAAAACATGATGCAGTAAAAAATGTACTCTCGATGGATACCAACAACACATCAAGTTGAGTAAGATACTCAGCTTCTCATTCAGAGTTAATTGCTATTGCATGCTATGTATTTCACAATGAATTGTGAACAAACTGTTTTATGCTTTCCTCTTGTCTTAGTTTGTTAATAGATTCCTATAATTAACTTTTTATAAGTATTATATTCTCAAATAAATTTGTACACTGTTTCAGGAATCACTTTAAAGCCTGAAAAAGGTGTACTCTATAAATCCTTACTGGCAAAAATTATTATCTATCAAGATTTCTAACTATTAACTATGGCACAAATATATTTACTGAATTATAGTTAATATAAAGAAAGGGTTTTGTCAAAGTGGGAAAGCAGTTATGTTCCTATTTTCCCTTCTAAATAGTGAGCTTTTGAAAAATATGAATTTTTCATGTTCTACAATAGCCTATACTAGACTATTAGATTCATACAATGAAAGTACCCACTTTCACTGACAAATATTTTAATTCTGATCCACTGCTCTAGTTCTTGACAAGGAATGGACTCTGAATATTATATATCATTTTTGTCTATTTGATTTGCTGAGAATTCTGATATAATACCATTTGTAAGCTAGAAGAGGAGCCACATAATTTCTCAATAAATCATTCCATACTCAAGACTTCCACTGGCTACTAACATTATTGAAATTCATTAATAAGCTCCTTATCTTGAGTGTTCTTAGGACAGTTTCTGGCATACAGTTAGTGCCCTATGAATACAATTATTATTTCTAGCATTGATGATGGTGATGATGATCATTATTATTCCCCTCTACAGATCTATGAGTTGTACAATAAAGATGAGGTATAACAGAGAATCAGAGAGGGTAACTTGCTTAAGTTTACACAGTTAATAGCCACAAAATAAGGATTCCAAATCAGGCTATCTCAGTCCATATCATGTGACCATTATTACAAATAATCTGGCCACAACTGTTTCCTAACATGGGTCTGAAGTACAATAAAACCAACTATCTCTATCTCTGATTTTCAAATAAGGAAATGAAGTCCAGAATGACAAATTAACCAATTAACTATAAGGCATTCACTTTGTCTAAATATCTATTTTGCACTCAGCATTTCTAGGATTTGTGAGGGATGCAAGAGAAGGAAGTATACACATAAATACACATATATGTGAATATTGACTTAAAAAGAAATTAGATATAATAAAACATTGACATAAAATAATTGAAATCATTTTATTATTGTTTTAAAATGCTATATATTTCAGAGAGAGAAAATACGTGGCCTTAACTGGAAAAGGCTCTGTGGAAGAGGAAGCTCCTTGGTGGTCATTCAGAAACAAAGACTGTGAATAGAATGAATAAAATCCTAGGAACGCCACTGGTGAAAATGTACCACAATGGAGCTTGCTTAAGTTGCCTGAGAAATACTGGAAAATATCATTGCTGAAGTATAGCAAAATCATATTATGCCAGATCATGAAAGCCAGGAGAGATGATTAGATTTAATAAATTAAATAACAGTGTAAATTTGTGTACATAGGAGAACAATAGGAAGAAGGCAATGCTTTATAAGTGTTATATGAACAGACTTCAGGCTGAGATTAAAAAAAAAAGGAATACTATAGATGATAATAATGTATTTATTCAACAAATATTTAAAACCAGTTCCAAGAGGATAAATGGTTCAGTGGGGAAAAACAGCCACTTTGGATAGGAAAGTTTAAGATCATAATACTCAGTAGATTGTGCACGTTTAGACCAGCATCTGGATAAGGTAAACCATTCTGTCAGTGGTAAATATGCCTGGCAGAGACAGAACTAGAACTCATACCAGTGAGGTTGGTAAGTTGTATAGTAATAAAGCTGCCCAGGGCTAATTCTTCCTAACCACATTGCTCCTTTTACTGTGCTAAAGGTTGTAGAAAATGTAAATATAGAAAGTTGATTGAGAGAACACAATCACAGAACAGGGACTTAGAAAGAAATAAGGGAAAAAAGACATTAATTATATAGCAGCTAGGAAAAAACATCAAATTTTTTAATTTTCTTTTTGGGTGTGAACCTATGAGAAGAATGCCATGAACCGCTGATACTCTGTCTGGCTCACACTGCTTGAGACAGACCAAGACTTTGTACTTGCTATTCCCTCTGTCTGGAATATGATTCTTGTCCCTGGTCTTCATTCAAGCCCGCCTTATAACACTCAACTCTTTGGAAAGGAGGATTTTAGATTTATAAAGACTAAGACTGTGAAAACTTTACTTTCCCGAGTAGGTCACTGAGAATGACTCAGTCTTTGAGAACAGGGCCACTCCTACTTCAATGTCTTACTCCCAGGCCCATTTATTTTACCTCTTGGAATTATAGAATCATACAGTGTCCATTGATTTAAGGAATTTTCTGCACCATGAAAGATAATACACCAGCCTCATGTGGTATAATCTCCAAGCTGGTGTTTCTGCTACATTTTCAAGAGGCTGTCCCATTGCTCTTTCAGGATGGAAACTTCTGGAAGATACACCATTTGCTGGGACCAGTGTATTCATGGTAGTATACCCACTGCAACACCACATTTTCCACAAAGTAGATCTCTTAAGTATGAGGCATGTTAAGCAGAAGCACATTCTAGTAAATTGAGACTTCTGAGAACCTCAGATAGTGACGCTGGGTGAAGTCTGTTGTCAGGAGAGGCAAACTTATAACTGAATACATGTGAACACAATTAGGATGAAATGTGGTTATTTCCAGGGTGGAAGGGACGCACTGTTATTAACTTGCCACAAAGACATTGGTAGGTCTCCTTAAGGATCGTGGCAATAGCCTTTGCTGCTGGTAAGACAGATGCTCAGTATGAATAGTAGTCCATCAGCTTTGATGAAAGAAGATCATTGCTGTTACACATTACATGTAGGAAATAACTTTAATAGAAAAAAATTTAAAAGACAGCTTCAGGAGAATATATAAACTACAGTCAGACATACAACTATTAAAACTTGGAAAGTAATTATATATATGTATATGTGTGTACATATGTATGTATACATGTATGTATGTATCTATGTGTATATATGTATAGTTAGTGTTAGTTTAGGGATACAGAAATGTGGTAGTAAAACAACGAAGAAATTCATGGAAATTATGTAAACTATGTGTGATGGAGAGGGTGGGAAACAAAAAGACTGAGCAGAAAATTTCATTATTTATACCTATTTATTTATTACATAGTTCATAATATTTTAGAGACATTGCTTGATAAGCCATTTCTAATTTAGATAGTTTTTTTTGTTGGCCAGGTCTTTGTTCCCAGTGATCTTGCTGTTTTTATTTTTTAATAATTGAGCCTATTAGTAACAGTAATGCATTCTGTTTAAATAGAACTTAGCACACTTTATACTTTCATATATGACACTTTGATGAAACCACAGAAGTCACATAAACAGATTTTCAGAACTAAAGAAGCTAGGAATAAATTATTCCTAAATAAATTATTTTGATGGAAGTATTAAAATCCGAAATTATCCTAACAGGCTGGAGTAGTGGGCTGTTGCAAAAATAATTAAGCAGTGGGTTTAGAGATAAAGAACTTACTGACACAAAGAAAGCACCATTCCAAATAGTCCCTGTGGAAATGGAAACGAAAGTGTTTAGCAGCAGAGTCTTATTTTATCTATATATGTATATATATGGTGAAACTTTGATTAGTCATGCATGACTGAAATGGAGTTTCTTATTTTCTTATTTTTGAATGTGTATAAACCAAGATATCACTGGTCATAAGAGTGAACAATTGAAAATATTCAAAGAGATTTATGAATAAGAATGGGTTAAATTAGAAAGTCATATTCTCCAACCCAGATATATTTGAATACGATATCTGAACTGAATATTTTGATGCATATTGGTTTTAATGTGAGAAACATGTAATACATAATAAGAATAGAAGAAAAATTAACTTACTTTTCTAAGCTTTAAGATAAGATAATCTCAAAGACAAACAAAAATAGGAAGTTTAATAGAAGGATCTCCCTGGAGTAATAGTTCTCAAATACATGAGAATTTCTTATTTTATTCTTATTTCTTATATTTTTCTGTATGTATAACATATAAACACCATGGTCTGTCCTATAAATATGTACCCTTAAACCTAAAAAAGAACATTTAAAATTATCAAAGTATAAATCTATTTTTTTCTTAGGAACTAACATGATAGAATGAAACATAGAAAACTTTTAGGGGGAAAACTCTTGATGGACAATGAAGAATACTAAAATGTTTATCAAAAAGTAACCTACCCTGGGCTTCCCTGGTGGCGCAGTGCTTGAGAGTCCGCCTGCCGGTGCAGGGGACATGGGTTCGTGCCCCGGTCTGGGAAGACCCCACGTGCCACGGAGTGGCTGGGCCCGTGAGCCATGGCCGCTGAGCCTGCGCGTCTGGAGTCTGTGCTACGCAATGAGAGAGGCCACAACAGTGAGAGGCCTGCGTACCGCAAAAAAAAAAAAAAAAAAAAAAAGTTCCAAATGCCCATGGATAAAAATCACTTGAAAACTTTGGGAAGCAAGATTGGATTAATTAACATATTTGAAAAATTCTTTTTAAACTCACTCATTAATTTTTTCAGTATTTCTTGAATGCAAATATATTGATTTTAGTAATACATAATGTAACATTCTATATATGCCATAATAAGACATGTTCATTTCAATTCAAATCAGAATAATAGGCTTTTGAATAATGAGAATGACCAATTTGAAATGGCCTTTTATAAAATGATTTTATATAATCAATAGTAATTTTAGGAAAATAATTGCACTTATGCCCCTTATAAGAAAATGTTAAATATAGCCTTTAATATTTTGGTTTAATGTTGTTACCAAGGAAATAATATGAAAAGAATGTATTTTCTTTTAAAATAGAGTATAATTATTTAAATTGCATAATGTTATTTATATTCATATTTTTATGGTCCATATCTAAGATTGGTGCAATGAACCAAAGAAACATAATTAAACTGCATATATTTGGCACTAGTATGCTAAGTTAGGTGTGTCAGGCTTTTTATAAAACTTACCTTATTAATGAAATTTTTCACTATCATAATGCCTTTATATATTTTCTCTCTTTTCCAATTTTATTAGAATTTTCTCAATATAAATACTAACCTTCCTCTTAAAACACAGTATTCAAGATAGCACTTTCAGCATATCTAATGTTTCCAGTTGTGAGGGGATATGCACAGGACAGCCTAAGCAACTATCACTGATTTTTCACTTCCCAGGCCATTCCCTAGCTCATATCTAAGTCCCAGCAGTGTTTTCAGTGACCACAATCACCCCCACCACCAAGTCCTTTGAGAAAACAAAGGACTTGAAATGTTTGGGAGAGCAGGAATTGATGAAGAGAGAGAGAAAAAAAAAAGCAATGAGAGAAGAATAGTAGTAGAGTAAAAAGAAGAAAAGAGGAAGAAAAAGAAAGGAAAATATTGTGAAGTTTCAAGTAAATGAACTTTACTTGAAAAAGTATATTGAAAATATCCATTTCAGTTCTCATTAATCTATTAAATTATTTCCTAGGTTTTTATGTGAACAGCAGCTCAACTTTCCTTGTTGGAAAATGAAATCCAAATAAGAAAGACCATGTCAGAATATTTTTCATTTTTCTTTACAGAACAATATCACAGTCATTATTATTCATAAGTAAGTCAAGTACCTGGTGAGGCCACAGCTGAGTAATAGAGAATTAAACAATGCAGGCTGAAATGCTTCTGTAAGTAGTTTGCTTACACTTAAAGAAGTGATGGGAGAAAAGAAACAACTGAATAAATAAGAGGCCGAATATTCATTCACTTGGCTGGACTCCTCTCTCAGGTATGTTTGTAAAGTCCACATGAATTCCCAGTGACATGTACAGAGCAGCTGCTTGCAGGCATTGGCTGATTTCTGCACCCGCTGAGTTAATCTCAAAATGTCCATTTTGCTGCCCCTTTGCTATAGCAACGAAGTATTTTACTATCTTGATAACTGGTTAGTCATACACCCAAATCTACAGCTCTACTTTTTTTCTCATTGTTTCTTTTCAGTCATGGCTATTGCCATTTGATTTCAACTTTTAGCTGATAATTTCAAGCATACTCTCATTTCTGTTTTTTCAGAAAAGATGTTATGTGTAAAAGTCTGCTGCTTAAAGTAAGACATTTACAGAAAATTAAATTGAAAAGTTCACAGAGAACCTATGATTTTAAAAACCTTGAAATCGCTCATGCTGTTGCCCTGCCTCCCTTTTGTCTTCATGTTGAATGAAATTTTTCTTCATCGGTTTTGATTATGGATTCAGTTGTGATTCCTCTTCAACAGAGACCCATTCACTGATGTTGATGATTGCTCATCCAAGGAATAGAGACAGAACATGCAGACTAATGAGGAGTCTTAATATAATAGGAAAGGCAAATATGTAAAAATTGAAAAGAATGAAAATATTTATTAAGCAAATCACAAATTTAAGTAGTGTTTTACTCTAATTTTTACCAGACAGCAGAAACACAGGAATTTATACTAATTTAGAGCTATTTGCTATTTTATGTAGCAGTTATAAATATCAATGCTGACCAGATTTAGATATTCAATGATGTTCCATGAAGAGTTTATGATTACTTTTCTTTATATAGCCTTAGCCTACTCTATTTAATTAAGCAATCTTTTTTGTTTGTTTTTTTTTTGCTTCTTTTTTATTAAGGTACCTAAGTACCTCATTGATTGGCTGGGGATATAATAATTACATTAGTGTTTGCAATTATTAAGATATAATAATTTTTTTACTAAAGTTAAGTTGTATTCTGTCACTCAGTGTATCTGGCTTTACAAGAGAATGCTTATTTTAAAAAGCGATAGAAAGTGATAATAGCTTGAATTCATACCTTACTTACAGAGATTTTAGAAGAAGCACTCTCTCAAAGAAAATAAGTGGAACCAGCAAAATGACCTAAGATATTTTAGGTAAATTCTGCCCTCAGTTGTTCAGATTTCTACACCAGTATCCCATCTGTGATTTTAAATGAAATTACTACTTCTGTGAGAAACATATGTTAAAACTTCTACCTAGACAAAACAAAACGAATTATTACTTCTGAGAATTTTATGCCAATGAAAAGTTTAAAGGAAGTCATACATTATTTTGAGGGCATGAAAAGGTAATTTTAGTTATATAAAACCCATAATTTATATTCATTAATAATGGGAAGATATAAGTTTTTCAAGACTCAATTATTGGATATTTAAATTAAACTATGTGTTCATTTATTACATACAGAAATTAGATTGAATGCAGTACAACGTTTCTTATCAAATATTCTTTCTTCAACAAATCATAGTTTAAAGCAACCATTAACTTGTTAAGTCTAAGCATTTCTATGCCTGCATGCAGACCCTGGGCTTTATTAAGTATTCTCATGGACACATATACTATGGCAGTGGTTCCCATCCTTTGCTAAATATTAGAACCACTTAATACTTAAGGAAATTTTAAAGATTCTCGTTCCAATTAAATCTTTATTTGGGGGAGTTAACTTTGGAGAAGTATTTGTAAAGTTTTCCAGGTGATTGTAATGTGGAGCCAGAGTGGAGAACCACTGTACTATAACCTATCCTAAATGAACCCTAACCAAGGTCTCTCTGGTCTGTATCAGGATACTCAACATAGGTAAATTCCTACCAATTACATCATCAGAGAATCCATAAATGAGAAGTGCATGCACTTTTCATTCTCATGCTGCTTAAATGTGCCTCCTTTCTGAAGATGTCACAGATAACTCCAACTTTGTAATTTCTCTGGAATCTTAAAGAACTTTATTTTCTTCAACAAGCTTTCAATGAATTTTTATGGAAACATACGATGTAAGAGATACCCTGCTATTTCTTCCATACCCTAATTTTATGCCTTGATATCTGTCATTTAAATGAAGTATCTAACATCTCCAATAAAATTGTAGTCACTTTGAAGGCATGGATCAGCATATTCATCTCTATAAAGTAGCACAGTGTAGCGCAACAGTATAAACTTGGCTGTGGAACAATACGGAATATGGAATCAGACATGTATGAGTAAGTGTCCCAGTTTTGCTACCGTGGAGTCTCAGATAAAATAATTTCTATGAACCATGGTTATCTGAGCTATAAAATATAAGTGATAAATGGCTTCATCAACAAGCCATAAAGATTGAATGATGTATTAAATGTGAAGTACCTACCATAGATCTGAGCAGGAAAAGCATGCATTTGTACATCTCTCCATTTATATAACAAATATTTGAGTGCTTGTTCTCTGTCACTTTTTTAGATGCTAAGGACAGTGAGGTGAATCAAAACATATTAAATCTCTGCCCTGATGGTGCTTAAATTCTTATGAGGGAGTCAGACAATAATAAAAGAAACAAGTACATATATTTTACAAAGAAAATAAAGCAGGGTAAGGAAATGATAGTTACAGAGAATATTATATTACATAGCTTGGTTAGTGAAGGGCTTTTTGAAAACAGGACATTTGAGCAAATGAAATAACACAAAGGAGAATTTGAAGCATGCATCTTTGAGAAGATTTCTCTTCAAGGAAGAAGGAAAAGATGATACAAGGTCCCTGCCATTTTATTGAAATCCACATTTTCAAAGAACAACAAGGAAATTACAATGTCTTAGTTGTATCAACAGAGGCATAGAATGGTAAGAAATGAAAGTGGAAAGTTCATCAAAGGTAGATTATATGAATTTCCAATAAATATGTATGGTAGGTGGAATAATAGCCCCCAAAGATGTCCACATCCTAATCCCCAGAATCTGTGAATATTTTGTTATATGATATAGGGGAATTAATATTTAAACTGGGATTAAGTTTGCTAATCAGATGACCTTAAAATAAGAAGATTATCCTGAATTTTCTGAGTGGACCCAATGTAATGACAAGGTCTTTAAATATGGAAGAAGAAGAAGGCAGAAGAGTCCGGATCAGAGTGATGTCGCATGAAAAAAACTTGACCAGCCATTGCTGGCTTTGGAGATGCAAGGAGGACATAAGCCAAGGAAACGAGCAGCCTTTAGAAGCTGGAAAAGCCAAAGAAACAGATTCTTCCCTAGAGCCTCTGCAAGGAGCACAGACCTGCTGACGCCTTGATATTAGCCCAGTGAAACCCATTTCAGACTCCTGAACTCCCAAACTTGACATAATAAATCCATGCTGTTTTAAGCTACTAAGCGCATGGTAATTTTTTACGGCAATGGCAGAAAACTAATACAGTATGATAAAGATGACTCTGGTGAGTCCAGAGAAGAGCATGACCTCTTCTGATTAACACTTTAAGAAAGGCATTCAGCTGCCATGGAGGATAATGTGTAGGGAACAAAAATGGAAGCAGAGAAGTCAGTTGGGTAGATGTTTCGGTAGTTCAGGGGAGAAGTGATGGGCACTTGAACTTGGGTGGGATAGGTTACGGTTAGATGCAGTATTATTTTGGTAACAAAAGAGACCGAATTTGCTGATGGATTTGATGTAAGGTATGATAATAATGAGTCTTAAATATATTCAAGCTGCGTTGATCAGTAGGATGAATTGTGAAGCTATTTACTGAGATGAATGTGGAGTGGGACTTTTCCTACTGTACCTATAACACCTAATATCTTAACAACATAGTAAGCATTTAATAAACATTTAATGAAAACAATAAAAATACTGATGAAGATGATAATGGCAATGTCAGTGGTAATGATGCAAAAAGAAGAAAAATAGAACCTTAATGGGCTTCTGTTGAGAACTACAAATAAGCATATTAAATAGCACTAATTAATTGCCCCCCTTTTTTTAGAATTCTAGTGAGTCAGTTGCAGTGAAACAAAAACAGAATGTACCATGAGCTACATATAGATTTCATTCCACTCTGATGCTTAGGATTTTCTCTCAATTTGTCTTTCTGTAAACTTTTATTATCATCTTACCTTTAGTCAAGTCACGAGAAGTTAATTTCTATGATCTTCCTTATAAATGCATTATACCTCCATATAATACAGGAAAGCCTTAGCAAGGACTATATATTTAAACCTTATTAACATTGAATTACTGAAGGTATTGTCCATTAAGATAGAACGTTGCTTTGTTTACTGCTGTGCCCCTATCACCAAGAACAGCAAATTGCATATAAAGCTCTCAACAAAGACTTGATAAAATGAACAAGTGGATATGTCTTGTCTAATTTTTTTTCTTCAGAATTGCCTGAATAATGCAGATTCTCAGTGAGTCAATTCACCAAAATGTCCAGTAAATTAAGTTTGGTTTACAATTCTACATGGGTTATACCAGACATTTTTATGAGGACAATATAGATCATATTCCAGACCCAAAGTTCAGATTTTATTAAAAAGGAAATTACTTCTGTGTGAGATGATACATTCATTCTAAGAATACCTGCAGAAATAATAAAAGAAGACATAGATTTAATATTGCACTTATTAATATACTACTAATTTTATCTCCAATCTCATAATAAAGAAACATATTTTAAAAGAAACAACTACTTTCTCTTGAAGAATTACAGAGAACAGATGATCAGGTATTTAGGTATGCAGAATACAGTCAGTCTTCTGTTAGTGAAACTTCAAATGTATAATTCTCAGTTGTCTTCAATGTTCCCAATTTCCACATTCAGAACCTGAGGAATAGTCCAAGCCAAAACCACTAAATATTTAGAAAAACTTTCAAAATAAGACATTTTAAATATTAAAAAATCATTTTAATCAACAGTTACCATATTGAAAATTAAAATGAAAAGAACATATTGAACAAGTTGAATGGCTCTATTTTTAATCATAGTTGAATTTAAATGGCTAATTACAATAGTTTTATTTACTTAGATTTACAACTATACAGCAATCACTTATTATTGGCAATATTTATTTTTCAACTATTTGTGAAATTTACAAAATTATTTGTACCCAATCTCAAATTACATATAATTGAAATGAGTTCAAACTGTAACAAACTATTATTTATGTACCAAAGAAAGCAAGCAAAACTGTCCCAACTTCTAAATGTGTTGTAGTTTTTATCACTGAATAGTTTTATCCTGCTAAGCTTGCATAAAAGCTCAACTAAGAAATTTTAGTTGGTTAACATTGTTATTTTATTCAGTATTCAGCCATACTGAATACTGAATTCAAAACAAAAATAGTATGTTAATTTGAAAATCGTAGTGAAGTAACATATAGAATGCTGCAAATATTAAAAATGATTGAACTTACTCTTTATGCACACATGTAATGATATAAAAATTACCATGATCACTGCAGAAATCGTAGAATATAATGTAATTATAATAGGTAGCCTACAGAAAGTCCATATTTTTTTAAATTGATAATATAGGGTTGGGAGCTATCCATGAGCACACTTAGGCATTATACTTTTTATAAAGATACATTCATCACAAAGTATGGGATCAAATCAAAGATATAACATAAACAGTGTGGGAAAATCAAGAAGCAGTCTTTAGAGACTTATTACTATCTTTAGTGTATTTGTCGGGTTGGAATGCCTTAACAAAAGACCACAGACTATGTGGCTTAAACAAAAGAAATCTATTTTCTCAGAGTTCTGGAGGCTGGGAAGTCCAAGACCAAGGTTCCAGCAGGGTTCAGTTCCTGGTGAAGCTTCTATTCCTAGCCTATAGACAGCCACCTTCTCACTATGTCCTCTGATGGCTTTTCCTAATAGCGTGGAGAGGAAGTGAGCAAGTATTCTTGTGACTCTTCTTAGAAGGACACTATTCCTATCAGATCAGAGCCCCACCCTTATGAATTTTTTTTAACCTTAAGTACCTCCTTTAAGCCCTATCGCCAAATACAGTCACAGTGGGAGTCAGGAATTCAACATATGAATTTTAGGAGGACACAATTCAGTCCATAGCATTTAGGAATATTACTTAATGATGGCAGTTAAACTTTATGTAACACCATATGCCATACATTCTTCTAAGTGATTTATAGGTCTTATCATCCAGTCTTCTAACTCCATTAGATGTCATCTCATCTCATCATCATCATCTCCATTTATAAATCAGAAAAAACATGATCAAAAGATGCTAAGAAACATGTACAAATTTACTCACCATATACAGACTAGTCTGTTTAACTGAAGCAGTTTATGATCTGAATCACTATCTAATGCTGTCTCTAAGGGACATACTGTTAAAAAAAAAGGGGGAAAAATTTAGACTATTTGAATCAAAAGACTATTTCTCAGGACATGAAGAATCTCAGATTTTAGTCATAATTAAGACATTTAAGTGATTTCCAAAATTACTCCAATATTAAAATTACAATGTGAATGTTGATTAGGTCTATTGACATCAAAAAATTTTATATAAAAAAGATTTTTAAAACTCAAAACTACATAGGACTCAGTAATAGTCTTCTGATTTTCCTACTACAATTTAATTTTTCTTGCTATTTAACTAAATTTCTGCTCTCTTCTGAAAAGGCACAAGCTAATCATACCTTGATTTGTGTGCCTTAAAGTCAAAATTCTCTTTACTTGTTCATTGTAGGCATCTGAATGTTAGAATACCAGTGTACTAAATGCTTCCAATGAGTTCTTGAACTGCAGCAGGTATGGAGAGTTCATGAATTTAGCTATGATTATTAGTAAAGGCGTAATGCATAGTGTCCTTTTCTATGACTTTTCAAACTTTTTGGGGACCTCCCTGGTGGCACAGTGGTTAAGAATCCGCCTGCCAATGCAGGGGACGCGGGTTTGAGCCCTGGCCCGGGAAGATCCTACATGTCGCGGAGCAACTAAGCCCATGTGCCACAACTACTGAGCCTGTGCTCTAGAGCCCACGAGCCACAACTGCTGAGCCCGTGTGCCACAACTACTGAAGCCCACGCACCTAGGGCCCGTGCTCCGCAGCAAGAGAAACCACCACAATGAGAAGCCTGTGCACCGCAATGAAGAGTAGCCCCCGCTCTCCACAACTAGAGAAAGGCCGGGTGCAGCAGGGAATACCCAACACAGCCAAAAATTAATTAATTAATTAAAAAATAAATAAAAACTTCTTTTTGGAAATAATTTTAGACTTACAGACTAAAGCACAGCACAGTGTTCCTATATACCCTTCCTCCAGCTTCCCTTAATATTCACATCATACATAACCATTTCATATGTAATAGAACTAAGGAGTTAATATTTCTGTAATACTGTTAACCAAACCACAGACTTTGTCTTATACCAGACTTTTCACAAGTATCCTCTTTATGTTCTAGAATTCAGTCTAGGATCCTACATTGCTTTCAGTCCTCATATATCTATAGTCTTCATAATCTGTGAGAGTTTTTCCATCTTTCCTTGTTTCACCTGACGTTGGAACTTTTATAGAGTGTTAGTTAGGTATTTTGTAGACTATCCCTCAAATTCAATTTGAAATGCCCCAGGAGAGGTGTGTCCTTTCTATTATATTATAGCAGAGGGTACATGATATCAACACAACTTATTGCTGATGATGTTAATCTTGATTTCTTGGGTAAGGTTGTGTCCTTCAGGTTTCTCTGCTGTGAAAAAGTTACTATATTACACTTTCCATATTCAATTCATTGAAAACAAGTTGCTAAATCCAGCACACATTCAAGGATAGGGTAATTAAGCTCTGCCTTCTGGAGAGAAAAGTATAGAATATCTGTGAGCCTATGGTAAAACCACCACAAATATTAATAAATATTATAAAAATGATACTTTAAGACTATGTAAATATATGTTTTTCTTAAAGTTTATAGATTCTTTGGGATTTCCTACATAGTCATGACTTCTGTGAAGTTTTACTTTTAGTTCTTCTTCTTGATTTATGAAAATTATGAAAATTGAAGTGCTGAGAGCATTCCTGCCTTGTTTTTGATCTCAGGGAGAAAATATCCAGTCTCTTACCATTCTTTATTGTGTCTTTTTATGTTTTCTTGTAGATGTCTTTTACTAGGTTACAAGATTTACCGTCTATTCCTAATTTGCTGAGAATTTTTAATCATGAATGAATTTTGAACTTTGTTGAATCTTATTTCCATATTAGCTGATACAACTATGAGTTTCATATTCAGCCTGGTAACATGGTGAATAATATCAACTGATTTTTAAATACTGGGTCAGCTTTGTATAATTTGAATGAGCTCTACTTGGTTGTGCTATATTATCTCCTTAATATATTGCCAGATTCAAACTGCTAATATTTTGTCAAGGGCTTTTGCTTTTACTTTCATGAGTAATATTGGTCACTAATTCTGTTTTATGGTAATGCTTCAATATTAGAACAACGCAGACCTCATAAAATAAGCTTGAAAATATTCTCTATTCTATTTCCTGAAAAAGTTTATAAAAATTGGTATTCCTACCTTCCATCCCTTGTGCTATTGTATTAATATATTTCACTCTTATATATGTTATAAACACACATTACATTGTTTCTCTTATAGCTTTAAACAGTAAGCTATCTTTTAGAGTAATAAAAAATAAGGGAAAAAAGATAAACATCTTTATTTATTCCATATTTGATACTCTTCATTTCTCTAAGTAGATCTGTCTTTCTGACCACATTGTATTATTTCTGCCTGAAGAAATTATTTTAGTATTTTTTGTAGAACAGGTCTTCAAAACTCCATTTTTGAGGCTATTTCCATTGGGTATAGAATTCTCAGTTAACAGTTGTTTTGTTTTTGTTTTTTTTTTAGTACTGTAAAGACATCACTCATCTTTTTGCTTACATGGTTTCTGATAAGAAGTTTGCTGTAGTTGTTACACTTATTCCTTTCTAGGTAATATGTATTTTACATCAATTGGAATGATACACATTGGTTTAGGGGGGTTTTGTTTTGTTTTGTTTCATTTTTTTAAATCCTGATTGATGTTCTCTGAGCTTCTTGGTTCTATAAATTGGTGTCTGTCACTAAAAAAAACTGTCAGCCATTATTCGTTCAAATATATTCTTCCCATTTTTCTCTTTTCTCTTACTGAGATTTCAGTTGTGTCTGTTGACCTCTTGCTATGGCCACACAGTTGTTGGATGCTCTATACCTTTTTCCCTCTTTTTTTTCTCTTTGTGTTTCAGACTGAATAATTTCTAGTAACCTATTTTCCAGCATACATTCTTTCCTTGGATGTCTTGAACCTACTGATGGACTCATCAAAGGTATTATTAACCTCTGTCACTATGTCTCTGATTTCCAACATTTCTGTTTGATAATTTCTAATAATTTTTATCTATGCTGAAATTATCTGATTTTGCATGTTGTCTACCTTGTCCATTATAGCATTTACATATTTATTTACTTATTTTAAACTCTGATAGTTCTAATATCTTGTCATGTCTGAGTCTGGGTCTTTTTATTCCTTTTTCTTTTCTGACTGTGATTTTCTTTCTTGTATGTCTTATAAATTTGGTCCAAGTCAGCCATATTGTATAGGATAGATAGAAATTGAGATAAATATTATTTTATGCATAAAGATGAGTATGCCATCCTTCTGGCATACTTAGCCTTTAGTGGGGGTGTTTAGTGTTTATATAGTCAGAAGTTGAGCTGGGATTGAATGTTTTTTCCTGATTGGCTTTAGATCTTCTGACTTAATTCTAGATTTTTCCTTTCTTACTAGAGAAACTCGATCACTTGCAGCTTTCCCAAATGTATTCTGCTTTTATTTTTACTTGATGCTGTTAGCACGATGACAGGTATGAGGTTGGGAGGTCATTTCTCTGATGTTCGGAGTAAACCTGAGTCCTAATAGACACTGAATTTTGGACTTCACAAGTGTTGCTATCCATTTTCCAGAAGTAATACTGGGCCTAGAGGGTATAACTGACCGTTCAAATGTAATGTTTTCCTTCCTTCCCTACCTTCCTTCCTTCCTCCTTCCCTTCCTCCCTCCCTCCCTTCCTTTCTTCTTTCCTTCCTGTCTTCCTTTCTTTCTTCTTTCTCTCTCTCTCTTTCTTTTGTTTGTTTTCTATTCCCCTCCCTCCTGCTGCAGAGGGTTTACATATTTGTTCCAACTTATTATTTTGTTTCCACTCTCCCTGCACTATAAAGCTCTTGTTCTCTAGGGTGGGTAGAGAAGATAGATAAAGACATATTTTCAGTGGTGGCTGCTATTCTGCTCCCCAACTCCACTGGGTATCCACCAGTGTCCCAGGCTACATTTTCCCTTGGCCTTCTCCCTATAACCAAAATCTGCTGCTCTATACGGGAAAGAAGGAAGATGGATATGGGCTTATTTTGGCAGTGGTTTTTATTTCTCTCCACAGCACCACAAGGAAAACTTTTTCAAGATTCTCACCCATATTTCCTGTGAATCCCTTGGGGTTCTTGAAGAAAAGCTATTAAGATAGTGCACATTTCCCTATTTCTGTGATTCCCAGGAGCTTCATATATTCAGCTAGCCCACAATCAGTCTTTAGCAGTTTTTAAAAACATTTCTAGCTGAATCTTACATGTACAACATCCAGTAGAATCTGTCCCAGGTAGGCAAATTCTAAGTCATTTTTCTCCCTGCAGGTGCTTGTATTTCTCCAAATTTAAAGTTAGTTTTGTTTTTTTTGTTTGTTTGTTTGTTTTTTGCTTTTGGGTTTTTTGTTTGTTTGTTTTGGTCCTGTGACTTCAGTTATCTAATGACTTCAGGGGAAGTTTATGCATCTTTTTCCTTATTGTGTTGAGCAACACCCTTTCAAACACTCTATATCTACAAGCTAAAACTGTGTATCCCTTCTGAGACGTTTGATTTTGTTTTGTTCAATCAGTACATTAAAATTTAATCTTAAAAAGTATTCAGAATACCTTCCCCATGTAAAAAGACATTTGTTAAAAACATATTCTCAAGTTTTATATAGATTATAAGCAGAGGACTTGGAGATACCATATACAAATACATGAGCTTAGAATGTTTTCTACCATCAGGAAAACCTGCAGGAAAATCCTGCTCTTCCGTTTCCAAGTTGTTTGCCATGGAAAACATGAATGAACTTAAGCCATATTGATGTGAGTTTTAAAAATCTAATGTATATGAAGTACTGAGAATAATACCTGTCATATAGTAGATATACAATACACATTAGAAGTCATTATCATTACTAACACAAATGTCATGAAGGTCATCTGCAGAGGTTTTAAATGAAAACTTCTGCAAGAGCCATCCTAAATATTAAATTCTATGGCTACAAGATAAATAGTTACATTTTATATTGAAGTCAGTCCAATTATCATTTTGAAAAACCTTATTACAGCAATCTACAGCTGGCCATATAGTGGCTGCTTAATAAACATGCCTATTGTGTTCTCACCATTGGCTGGAGCTCTTGGAAATGCGCGCACACACACACACACACACACGGTTCTTATCTTGAATTAATTGCCACATAATATGTTGAGATAAAAACACAACAGAATTAGAGAAAATGCATATTTTTTTTTGCTCTGGCAGATATTAAAGGAGCTCATAGAAGAGATATATACAGTTGATCCTCATTATTAGTGAATTTCTACTACATACAATTTATTTGTAATACTAAAATTAATGCTCACAGTGCTTTCAGGGACATTGCAGATATATGCAGAGTCGCAAAACATTTGAGTCACCCTAAGTTCATGTTCCCAGCTGAGAGGTCAAACAAAGCAACACTTTGCCTTCTTGTTTCAGCTTTCATACAGAAATAACCAGGGGACAGTGCAGTACAAGAAGCTCTTGCTCTGGGGCCAGTGGGATGGAGTTTGTAATCCCAGCTCTGGCACCTGAGACGTGCAGACATAGATACACGATTTCTCCTGGGTGTAATACTCCAACATTCGGTAGTTCAGTGTTCACAGCAACTTCATAGAGCACAACTTCCACAAATGAGGAGAATTGACTGTGAAACACTGTGAAAACAAAAATGAGTGGCTTAAATATGTATGTGGTGAGAAGATAAGTCTTAGATAAGACTTCACAGTCAAGAAATGACTATACATTTAGAAATACAAGCAAGCATGGGAAGTGAGAGCTGGGGGCAAAGGACAGCAAGAGAAGTTCAGGTTATAGAAAGTCTTAGGTGCCAAATCGAGCCATTTGGATCCAATACGCTAGACAATTCAGAGGAGCAAAAGGTTCTGACCAAGGGAATAAAGTGCTGAAAGCAGTGTTCGAAGAGTGTTAATCTGGAAACAATATAAAAGTTACCTGTCTGATAAATGCAAAAAAAAGAGAGATTGGAGAATCTTGTTGTGACAAGCCAAACAGATAGAAAAGATGAATCACGACCATTAACAAAGAAAAATTGATTAGTGATCTGATTAGAGGTGAAGCGGTAATAGGAATCAAAGTAATGCGAAAACCGTGACCCAGAGTAATTGGAAAGAATAGTGATGATCTTGATGGAATTGTGAATTTAGAGAGCAGAGAAGGATGAGAAGACAGATGTAAAGCATGACATCTGAACAGCTGGTATTTTTCATTCTAAATGAAGGCAAAAGAAATACTATCAGGATGCACCAACACACAGCTGAATTCACCAAGGCACAGATGTGGAAAACAGAAATAACAGTGGCAAACAAACTAAAATGATGCCCAACCCAGCAAAGATGAATTTCTCTTTTTCAGCAATGACTTAGCAGAGGTTGCTAACCCTGCCAGATAATTGCTGGGGAAACTGAAATGTTCAAAAATAATTTTAGACAGGCAAGAAACTTCTGAGTAACATATGGATATAATGGGAAAGAGATTTCTTTTCTCCTGATAAAGTCACAAGATGACTAGCGTTGATTCATTGTAATGAGGCATCTGGATGTCAAACCAGCTGTTTCATCTGGCCTCTTTGGGCATGAATCTCATTCTTTCTGGAGAACTACATTACGTGGATCTGATTAGACTGGAGGGGCTCTTCCTTTTTCCTCTAAGAAGAATAACAGTTGCACAGGGCATGCATTGCTCACGTTCATGAGAAATTCCTCCTCTGGTTCTGTTGATTTCCTCCCGGGTCAGTGAATAAGGTTTTCCCTTCAGGCTCCCACCACAGACAGGGTATGCAAAGCCCCTAGCTTCCATTGGTTTGGAACAGAGCAGAGGGTATGATTAGAAATGTCTTTCACTGTTACAGTGTAGGCGGCCTACAAGTAAAAACTAGAGGAGCATGCACGCTCACCGGTACTTTATCCCTACAGACCCTCCCTGTCTCCAAGGCCCTCTGCGGTAGCTGTCTCCGTTATACTAAATAGTTCTCTTCCACAATATGTCCCAGCACATTGCTTCTTTCTTTCCTCTCCCTTTCTGGCACTTAAATGTGAAATATTGCTTTTACAAGTCAGACTTTTTGTTACACTAAGATTTGTGTTTTCTTTGAATCATTGTTTTTGATTTACTGTGGTTGGGGAAAGAATATGTCCTGAAAAAAGCAAGGGGGGAAAACAAGTAAACACAGTAAAAAAAAAAAGTGCTTTTCATTGTTGTTGTTCTGTTAACAGCAGTCTGCTTCCACCACGATTGCAATGAACATGTTTTTTCACTCTTTTATTTACAAATCCGTAAACCATGAATCTTAGAAGAATCACAATGCAAAAAGTCAAATTGACAAACTATAAGAACCTATTATCAAATTACATAATGAATTTCACATATTTTCTTTGTGGGAAATAGCTTATTTGACCTCAAATATATTCAGACTTCAAATGTTCATAAAAGTATATGTACAAATAGTAAATTAAATGTGTATGTTTCATATAGACAGGCAAGAATGTAACTCATGGCTACTTATAACTGTTCAGCTATTGTTTATTGATTATCAATTATGTTCCAGGTTCAGTGAGGGATTCAGGTTTAAATTAGATATATTTCTTGCCTTCTTTGTGCTTACATTCTGGTGAAGCAGGTGGTTGTAATTGTCTGTTTTACTGATGTATACTTTGCATAAAATAAAATTCGCCTATTTTAAATATATGGTTTAATGAATTTTGGCAGTTGTATATTCATGTAACCACCATCACAATCAAAATATAGAACGTTTACATCAACTTAAATTTCTTCCTGTGTTTTTCAAGTTGAGCTCCACCCTCAGCTTTCTGCTCTAGCAACCACAGCTCTGTTTCAACTACTAATTTTCCTTTTCTAAATTTCATATGCATCAAATTATACAGTATGTACTTTTGATGTTTCACTTATCAATGTTTTTGATGATTATCCATGTTTTTTTCATCAATATTTTACTTTGTAGATTCCTAGGCATGAGAACTTAGTATGGATATAACACTATCTTTTAATTTACCAGTGATGGACATTTGACTTCCATTAAATTCTAACTACTGAAAACAGTAATGCAATAAAATGATTCTTATTTACTAATCTTTCTTTGAAAGCATGTTTCCGTATCTTGGCTAATGTAAATAATGCTGTAATGAACTTGGGAGTGCGGATATCTCTGATATACTGATTTTATTTCATATATGTATGTATGTATTGTTAATTGTTGATTTTTGAGGAACTTCCATAATTTTTTCCGTAATGGCTATACCAATTTCTAACCCCACCAACAGTACCCAAGGGTTCCCTTTTCTTCACATCTTCACCAACAGTTGTTGTCTTTTGTATTTTTGATGATAGCCATTCTAAAAGGTTAAGGTGATATTTCATTGTGGCTTTAGTTTGCATTTCCATGATGATTAGTGATGTTGAGTAAATTTTAATGTACCTATCTCAAGATAATTTTTGATTTTCCTTTTGGAGGAAAATATCAGCTCTGTGCTTTCTTCCCAGCCATGCAGAACAGTGTGGGGTGTAAGAGGATGTCTGCACCTTTTCTTTATTGCTAACTTTCAGGGGACTGTGTTCTGTAGGTTGTTCAGCGTTTGGTATGAGGAAAGATAGAAATTGGCTCCATGGAGAGTGTTTTAAAATGCTGGGGATAAGGCCCTCTTCCCTTCCTTCTAGCTCTAATAAAAGAAAAATAACCTTAGTTCTGTACCTATTCCCAGTCTCACAGAGCCATGCTTGGCTGTAGGGGAATGCTTTCCCCTTTCCTTTGTTCCTACTTCTCGCAAGGTAGCAGGCTCTGCAGGTCACTCAGCACTCCATATAAAGTGAGATAGAAACTGGCCCCATGCAGGATGCCTTGAGAGGCCAGGAGCACACTCCAAAATCTCACTTTCTCCATAGGAGAAATTACAAGCAACATTCTCTCTTGGAACAAAGCAGATTTGAGGAAGGGACTGTCAAGGGTTAAGGGAAATAGTTCTTCTTACCCATTGAAATGTGACTGCTGTCAGTTTGTGCTCCTCCAGAGTTCTACTTCTTAGCTGGATGCTGAATTTCTCTTCAAGTTATGTTGGTACCAGTGTCATTGTTAGATCATTGTGTTTGTGGAAGAATGAGAGGTAGGGCTTCCTATTCCTCCATCTTGCTGACATGATGCTCCAAAGCCTATTTCAGGATCAAATATTGCATTCTCATCAGATATTTTTAATTGAGCTGCTTTGACTCTGTTTAGCATATGCTTCCTTCATATTAGCCAAAATGTGGGTAGAGAGAATTTGGGGATTTTCTCTATGGCTTTTTTCTACCTGAGATTCCCTACCTACTAATCCAGCAGTTTCCCTGGATTTAGGTTTCTGATTCCTCGGGCAAGAATAATTGCATATTTTCCACCAGAACCAACACCGCAGATGCCACACTAGAATGTGGTTTGCAAAAGGCTAAAAGCTGTGGAAACAAGAACTCACGACATAAGACTTTGTTCCTCCAAGTATGTATGCTCAATAAGAATTTGCCGTCTGTATTTTACTCTCTAGATCCTCCATGTAATTCCTTATGTCTAGATTGTACAGTTGTTTTCTGCAGAGGAAACAGTCCTGTAGGAATTTAGTCATTAGTACAAATGGAAGCTTGTTTTTGTGTTTTGACTACATGGAGATTTTACTTTCTTTCTCAACCATACTGATTTTTCAGTTCTGATAAAATGTTAGTAGGGACACTGGACTCTTAGGAAAGAGAGTATATGCTATTTAATACTGCATTACTAGTATTTAGTACAGTGCCTGAAAAATTGTAGTTTTTGTAAAGCCTTTAATGAATGGACATGCTATTTAATCAATAATTTTATTAATAAGTCAGTTTAGTAATATTGCAACACTAATCTACTGTGACAATTTATTTGAAAGAGATTTTTTTCTCACAAGGTATAATGCATAAAGATGACCTCGGTGACATATCTAATGTGTGTTCTATGAAACATCAGTTACAAAAGTTCTTCCAAAGGAAAAATACAAAACATTCATGATGAAATGCTACGTTATATATTTTTCTCTTGGGGATGTACAGTCTAATTAAAATATTTTGTGAAAAATTACTTTATATATTATGGAAATTCATCTCTTTTCACTGTCTATCCCTTTACACTGCTTTAATTTTTATTGTAGTGTTAATCTCCTAGTGATATATTACATGAGAGTCTCTATAAAATTTGTTTTGTTCTCTATCTCTTTAAAAATGTAAAATCCATGACAAGAAAATTCCATGTAATTTTTTGACTGCTGTATCCCAAGCCCTAGAACACAAAGGAGAAATAAATGAATGGCAGTATCCCTTGTGCATTTATTCAGAAAACACATTATTAAACACCAATTAGATGTAAGTCTTCATTTTTAGCTCTGGGTATAGAGTAAGGAACAAATGGCTGATTTTCTTTGATGGAGTTTATATTATTGATCATTTCTGAAGAAATAAAGATAGCAATTATCATATCATCTATAAAAAATATAAAATTATTCTGAATTATTGTCATCATATGTGGCTAAATCGAAAACAGACTTGAACACAAAATAGTTGTTCTGGCAGTAATTTAAATATACTTGGAAAACTAAGTAGAGAAACGTATTCAGCTTCTAAGTAAAATGTACAGTTCATTTTTCAGTCTCAAGGTATTTTACTGCTTTCTTTTACAAGCCATAATTTATATAAAATATTAAAAAACAGTACTTCTCTGCAGAATAAAGTAAATTAAAGGAAAATATACTTGAATAGTTTTAAAACTTGACTGTTCTCTTATTCATTTTAATATTAAGCTGTGTAGGCGAGATTACTTCGTAATCATTGCTGTAAAGAGAAAAGATTGTACTTGTGGTTACGTGAGTCCTTTAGTGCGTAAACCACTATGAGGAATTTGTACTTTCATGATCCCTAGTAGGTATATTTTTGTGGACTTCATTATCAAATGTGCTCTATAATATAGACAGAGTTTAAATATTAAAATTACTTTCATAAGAAAAACAATACTTAGAGAAATTGTTAATTTCTTTTAAGAAATGAAGAGAAAATCTTGAGTCTCCTCATTTGTTGCTAATTTAGCAAAGAGCCACCACATATGAATTTAATTAAGAGCTGCCCTTGCCCCATTTACCACTCAATGAGCTACAACAGGTTTGGAAGAACTACTGCCAGATTTCTGACTTAATGCAATATTTAAATTAATGATATTCATGGATAATATATGAAACTTCTAGACTGAGTTTACATGAGGAAATGTTACCTAGTATGATTTTGTATTCAGAAGAAAATTTGTCACTACAGTCTCTTTGAGGAAGTATATACTGAAATACATACAAAGTGATGCAAATTTTATAATCTTATTGATTCATATGTTCCTGTTTCTCATAAATGTCAAATATCGATTGCTTGTAAGTGTCTTCCTAATACCATATTTTGATGATATTCCTTCTTCTAATGAATTTTCCATAAAGTGTATATCTGAAGTTTTGTTGCTCTATAAGCCTATTTCTTTGCTGTAAACTCAATGTGTAGCTGAACTCTACATCTGACTATATCATTCTAAGCAAATTATATAACTTCCTTGCATTACTTTTTCATTTATAATAAAAGGAAAAAATATATCTTAGACTATGTGATAATTAATATAGAAATACTTTAAATCATATTCAAATGTAAAAATTTAATAGTCCACTAGAGTTCAACAATGTATTGTTTTTGATATTTTGCCTGCCTGATAATCCTCAAATGATTTAAAACATCAGTTAAAATGCAGACTAAATAATGTTGGTCATAATTCTGTACAAATGATTTCTTTTATCTGACCAGGATGGAATCAATTGAAAGGTCTTGCCTTAGAAAATGTGTTTATTATATTTTTGATGGTATCTTTGGCTTTTATAAATTTTTGAGTGAAATACCACATTCTTTTCTAAAAAGGAAAACATGTTCAGAGAGTCAATAAGTTTTTGAGATAAAAATTATTAAATAAAACACTTTTCTATATTTATTAACAATCTATTATTTAACTGTGAATTCAATATTCACTTTCTTCCATATAAAATAACTATATGATAATTATATCTGATTTAAATTTAATGAGTATCCATTCATCTGTCAATGGGCATTTAGGTGAATGGATAAAGAGAATGTGGTGTGTATATATCTATATCTATAACTATTTATCTGTCTATATATATATACACACACACATACACACAATGGAATATTACTCAGCCATATAAAAGAATGAAATAATGTCATTTGCAGCAACATGGATGGACCTAGAGATTATCATTCCAAGTAAAGTAAGCCAGACAAGGAGAGAAAAATATCATATGATATCACTTATATGTGGAATCCAGAAAATGATACAAATGAACTTATTGACAAAACAGAAATAGACTCACAGACATAGAAAACAAACTTATGGTTACCAAAGGGAGGTGGGAGGAGGGATAAATTAGCAAATACACAGTACTATACACAAAATGGACAACCAACAAGGACCTACTGTATGGTACAGGGAACTATATTCAGTATCTTATGATAACCTATAATGGAAAAGAATCTGAGAAAAGGATATATATATATATATAAAATATAAGCACACATACATATACATATATATTTCTGAATCACTTTACTGTACACCTGAACCTAACACAATATTATAAATCAACTATACTTCAATTAAAAAAAATAAAAATAAAAAATAAATATAATGAATAATAAGTCAGTATAGAGCTTTTTACTCCAACTGAAACCTAATGTGAATATACTAAAAATTATTCACTAATTATTTAATTAAAATAATATGTGAACATTACTTAACCAATTTAAAATTATATAAGTTCAAGTAAATTACAAAGTAAAAGATAAAATATTTGTATTCATTGAATTAATCAGATTAATTGTTAAAACATACTAGTAGTTTGAGTGCTAGACACTCTTCAGAATACCTGTATTCTAACTCCTGCTACGTATGACTATTTTAGTAAAGTTTATAATGTTTGCATTCTGTAACAGTATTATTAAGATCATGGGGGTTAATACTGGTAAACTATTATCAGTGATAAAACTTTATATTTCTTTATTTTAAATAGTTTACTGTCCTGTTTAATAATATAATCATTCTAAAAAGATAAATAATCATGTTTCATTATCATTGTTATGATATATTTTGTAGGTTTTATAAGCAGATCTGTATAGTCAGAAACTTCATAAGTGCATTACATTACAAAATATGCCAGAGATGAGATTTCTGGTTTCTTTGAAAAATTTTTCATGTAATACCCAAATTTTAGAATATTACTTGTTATATTATTTCAAGGAAAATTATTATTCCAACTGAAATTTGTCCTAAACATCAAATAAGAACTTGATTCTCTGTGAAGCACAAGATTTCTCTGAGGAAGACACTGTGAAACATTGCAACTGGAGAAAAGTGATCCAGATATATCATACTGCAAAGTTTCTCTGTTTTCTTATACTTCTGGGTAAACTAAGCATTAAATTTAATGCTTATCTTAACTTTTTATTGGAGAGACATGGTAGAAAAAGGAGGGAATTGTGAAAAGAGAAGTGTTCCTATTTTGATACCACTTAATGTTCTCCTGTACTCTAATATATTTTCTTAAATACTTCAAATACCTGTTAAAATTATCATATTTCTTTTAAATAGTTGTCATTATTTTGCTTTTGAAAAAGGCACATATATAGACCCATATGAAATTCTAATAGTTCAAGGATAAAACATAATCAACAATATCCAAGAATAAACCATTATTTTAAAAATCTTACAGGCAGGAGGAGATATACTACTCCTATTCTCTGCCTACTATAGTGTATGTGTAGAGACTGCCCTTCATCACTTATTGCGTCCTTTCTTCTATCAGTAATATCCTTATTTCATTGGCAGAATTACCCCCTCCTTATTGTGTTGTAGCAGTCACTCAGAGAAATTCACAGAAGGACTCAAAGTCTTTAATAGGACATATCATCACCCTACTCCCAGTGATTGTTCTAGGGATGGACGAGTAAAACATTTTGAGCTAAAGAAACAAAAATTTTGTAGAAGGCTTAGTAATTAATACATGTGATTTTGCTCATTAATAGGAGATGTAGTACGGACATTCTATATTTCTCTAAATTAGATAACATGTTGGTTCTTGCCAGTAAAGATGACTCAGAATTGAAGCACACTACAAAAGTCAAGATTGAGTTTACTGCTAGGAAATGAAGCAGGAATGCTGATGATATTATGAACTTTTTGATCAAATGGCACTTAAAATGAGAAACATTCCAGAACTCCTCTTCAAAGTGGAAATCTGGAACAAAAACAGTACTTCAGCTAACTAATGACTCTATTATTTTTCTTTATCTAATGAGTGTCTTTTTTTATTGAAATAGCAAACATACATAATAAGTGAAGAGATGGTAACACCAGCATTAGACTTCTCATATTTGACACTGAAATACAGTAAAATCCTGGCTGGTGGATAAGTCAAGAGAGAAGTGACAAAAAATGAAAATCAAAGGAACTTTTAGAGCCATGATGACTTTCATCTATCAGGAACAGAGAATACGATTTTCAGAATGCAAGGGCTGAGTTACTGTACCTCTTGTGCATTTTGTCTGAGGTCAATACCAGAAAAACTACTCTGACACTATTGAACTAGAGAAGATATCTCAACAGAAGTGAATTTACAGCAGAGACAAGGTGGTATTGTGTCGGCGTATTGTTAAAGGTGAACTAGTAAATTTCATTTCCATAGACAGAGTCAAAGTAAGTTAAATGAGAAGAAAATCCTGTCAAATAATGTTATTTGTATTCCAATAAAATAAAATGTATTCCAGTATAATAAAAAGATATAAACAAATTGTGCCTGAAAACATTAATATCAAAGTAGAAGTTAAGACTAAAAGGGTTATAAAGTAAGGAAAAAATAAAATTACAATGATTATGTAAAATAGAAACAGTAAAATACAGAAAGCAAAAAATCCTTTAAGAACAAAATATGATGAAAACAAGTTCAGCAGGAAAAAAATGAAGTAGAAAATAATGATATGCTTCTATCCTTATATTCAGCCAACATGGTGCTTTTCATATGTCTTTGAAATTGTATCTAAATTTTGCACTAAATATGTAGAGACTAAAAGCCAAATTTCATATTATACATCAATAACATAACGGTACATATAAATAATAAAAAGATACCTCAGATTCTTGACTACTTAAGACTACTTAAGAATAATTTTCAGGAAAACTAAAACAAATTATATATTATCTAGAAATAGTAAGAATAAGAATACTTCTTAAATTTTATAATATACTGTTAAAATATGTGCAGATTTTTAACTGTTTTATTTAAAAATATAATAGCAAATTTTATAAAATAAGTTCAACTTAATAAATCAGAAATATAAAACAAAATAATTAATAAGCACATAGAAAATAAAAAAGATGAATACATGGGAATGTACCAAATAGTGAGAATGATCAATAAATATAAACATTTTTTAAAATTGAGTACTAAGCACTAGAATGATGATGCTGTTGAGCAATTGTGCAGCTATGCACAAACTAACATATCCTTTTGTGGGATAATGAGAATTCAGGGCATCATTTGTGTTCTACTAATTCTTTGCATTTTTTTTTCTAATAAAACCTATTTTGTATTTATATCACATGATATTAGTCATTGGTGTATTTGTGCTGGTTTTTTACAGTTCAACTATAACAATCAGAGATAATAATTAAGAGACTTAATGAAAAATAAATGCTTATTTCTCTCACAGGTAACATCTCAAATGGCAAGTAGCTGTGGTTCACATTGTCATTTATGGATCAAGATCCCATCTATCTTTTTTGTTACCGTCTTCTAAGTGTTTCATTTTCATGTTTGAAACTGTTTTGCAGGTATTTCCATGTTCTAGCTTGTGGATAGGGGAAAGAACAAACCTGAAAATGTTGGGTTTTTTGGTTTTGGAGGTTATTTTAGGCCAAGTGTAGATATACACATCTCATCTTATATTGGGAAGAAATAAATCAAATATCTACACTTAGCTTTCATGAGAGCTGGAAGATTCACAGCCAGTCAGTCCATCTGTACTACAACTCTTTTACCAGGAAAGTGGTAGAGAATGGATCTTGATAGGCTACCAGCCATCTTACCGTAACAGGAATAGAAATGTTGCAGGTTCTGAAAATTTGTAATTCTTATAGTAAATAGGTTTATACAATCTCCTTCTTTAGTATTTATTTTAAAATATGTGAAATTCATATTTATATACATTTTTAAATTCAGAAATCAGTATTTTATACTTATGATATTGTTTAACTTTGGGGAGATAAGAAAATACACAATTGAAAAAAGTTGACAATAATTTACAGAGCCTTTACCTGAGACTTAAATAGTTTCATTTTTAAAGGAATGTATATATTCAAATTCATTAGAAGAACTTTGGTCATCATAACATATGAACTGCTGCAGAACATGGAAATACTTCAAACTTCCTTTCTATTCAGAGGAACACACACATACTTAGGTTTATCACAGATTTTGGAGTAAATACTAAAGTTTTGGAAAATGAAATAACTATTTTTTTCAAAATGAAAAATATCCAAAGAGAAAATTTCCAAAAACAGTATCAGATCCAGTACCTTTTTCTCAAACACTGGGCATTAACTACACATAATAATATTAACTTATGTTAAAAGTCAAACTAACCACTTTCTATTTTCCACATTTTAAAAAATAATATTTACAGTTGGGAGAGTAGCAGCACTTCACCTAGAGTGTTACTTCCTAAGGTGCCCCATCTGCAGTTCTGTTTTCCTTTTTCAGATCAGAGATCTCAGTCATTCTCCAAAGAGACCTCTAGTTCTTTCTCCTAGATTCACAAGACTTTTTCTGCTATTCAAAATGCCAAACAACCAGGTGTCAAGTTGGTCAATTGGAGCAATGAGCCAATGTGAAAGTAATAATCAGGCCTTTATTCACATACTACAGCAGTGTAAGCAAGAAGCAAAAAAGGAAGGGGCCAGCTGCCCACTGTTCCATTTCCCCCCATAGAATGGCACCAGGTAAGGGTCACGTGGATGCAGCACAGATATGAGGTATCTTCTTATTGCCAAGGAGCCCCCAGAAGGGTGATTGCCTCTTTATGGACCTGTGGGCCAGGGACGGGCTAGGAGCAGAAAGGTAGTGAGTCAGAGTATGGAAAAATCCCTTGGCGTTTCCCCTGGTAAAGCCTCTGAATAGAGGCACCAGGACCAGGTTCTTGAGTATGGCTGGCCTGCGGATGGAGGAGGGTACTGAATCCCAACTCTAATGCCCTGCAGAAAACTACAAGACATTGCTGTGCACCAAATCTGGCGTGAGGAAGGCAGCTTCCCCCGCACAGGGCTGTCAGTCAAATTGTGATTGCCAATGATGGAGCCTGAAATATTATCCATAGGATTTTGTCATGGAGTAGACTTCTCAAACGGCAACTAGGATTCTCTTAAACGTATGGATGTGTTCAATCATAATTTATTCTATGATTCATGCATTCATATCTTTCTTGGTCTTTATGGTAGAAATTTTATTGGTAGAAAGTTTTATTGTTTATCCACATCTGGTCCTCCTTCTTTTCCAGGAATGCTAGAGGATTATACTTCTTTGTCGCCTGGAAGTTAGGCAGAACCATGTCTGGTTTTAGAAAAGTAATGGGTATCAGTTCAGGACCAAAATATTTGTCAGTGAAAACTATCTAGTGTTTTCATTTCTTGCTGGAGAGATAAAAAAGATTACATGTTCCAGATGGTATAGCTAGAGGACATTGGGGCATAGTTTAAATGTTTATCCCCTGTTTATAGTTGATTAAATTTTGCATTCAACATTATGTTTAAAATTAAGCATTGTTTTACATCAAAAATAATTTCTCTTTTATACCCTATTTTAATGAGACAAAAATTTTAATTTCTATTTCTCCCTCTTATATCACACATTTCCAGGAAAACCATTTTCTTTATTAGAGGTGTTCTACTAATGAAACATTTTTAAATCATAATTACTGACTCAGATATATGGGGGATCAGTTTTATATGTCATTTATTAAGTAAAGATGATTTGATGTCATTGATTCAAGAATGTCTTAGAGTTGTATACGATATAATGATGAGAACTGACCAAATTAAGTCTTGTTGAAGTGATTTAAGAAAAATGACTAGCGGAAGAAATGGTCAGCAAAATATATATGGACATAGGAAGTAGGAGAATTGAAATGGAGCCAACTAGATAAGTAGATTTAATCCAGGTGGAAAAGAAAATTAAAGTGAGAAGTAGTTATTTTGGTTCCAGATAGCCAAAATGATTTCATTTAAATGCCTATGGAAAACTGTATGGAATATTTAAGGTATAAACAATCATGAAATAAATTCACTTTGAAAAGGAGTATAATTGATGTGCCCTGCATTAGTATATAAAGTACAGAATTTTGAATTAATAAAACAAATTAGATGATACTTTACCTTTAACATGGTTTTAACTTTGTAACATTCCCTTTGAAAAAGAGATGTCATGGGATTTATCAAAACAATATAATACTACTAATAATAATAACAGCAATGATGATGAATGTATTTTAGCAAATTGGTAATACATCTCCACATAAAATATCAGAATAATTGATAAATAGAAGAAATGGAATTGATGAAACCAAATTTATATTCATTAGCAGTATAATTAATCCCAAATAGTTAACTTTAAATATACTTAATTCAGCTTATTTGACTAAAGACCTTTAACTTAAATAACTCTACACATAGTCATTAAGATCTTCCGGTTACTGGAATAAACTTAGTATTAAATTCAATCCTTGTGTGAGTTTTTATGGCATAAAAGCAATTTGAATCAAAATATATTTTGACATTGCAGAAAATGACATTAAATTCAATAATGAAACATCAGGACTCTTTCTTTATATTATTACTTAAATCTGCATTAACCGTAACAAAATTAGAAAAGAGTTTGGTACTCTCATGTTCTGAAAACATAAATGTTTTTGTATATGTTTTGAAAACTGTTGCTAAAGAAAATTATTTCAAGATGTCTGTTCTGAAAAACGTTTTAACTAATACATTAGAGGAATGTATGGAAGGAAATGTTTGTTATTAAAAAAGATGTCTTTTCAACATCTAAAGACAAAATGTTAAAAGTACAATTAATGAAGCAAAAAAGGAAATTATAAGTTTCTTTTCAACATTGTTATCTCTTAGAATTAATAATAATGCTATTTAAACATTTCATAACATTTTCAAATAAAACAATGTATTTCAAATATTTAAAAATTTAGCAGCATTATGCATAAAAACCAGTCCTGCTAACTAGAATTCTTTTCCATTGGGTATTCATTATTTACAAGAGCCAAACAAATCTGGAGCAAAAGCAAAAAACAACTTATAAGAATACATTTTTCCTCAGGGCATCATTATGATAAAAATACAGTAGTAGAAATGTTCCTAGCAACATAAGCTTAGGTCATTCTTCTAATCCTCGTGAATGACAAATACAGAGACTTTCAACAATGGGATGTGTACTGGAAGGAAATGTTGGAAGGAAAAGTGAATTTTCACTAACTTTTTTCTTATAGTTTGGATGAAAACTAAATGGGAAGTTTTCAGAATATATTATTTGTGCCAAACATATGTTTTTTTTAGATTACCTTATTTCTATCTTTATTCTCTGCTTATGTATAAATATTTTTATATATTTTATGAATTTGCTGAGTATTGTTTATGCTGCTTTTAATTTGAACAAGAAAAATGGAAAGAATGGGAAAGGCATGCCAGCAGGGAGACAAAGATACCCATTTCCACGTGAACAGCATTGGTACTGACCCTGTAAGCCATAAGGAGAAGTATCAACAACAGATGCTCTTGAAATGTCTCTGACACGTGGTCATCACTAATGACAAATAAGCTCTGCACTAATAAGACAATTCTACATGTCAGTATATCAAGAAATCTCCTGTAAAATGTTTATCAAGAAAGAAATTTTCTGCAATGTTTGTTGAAAACAACTCCAGCAACCTTGAATGTCTTACTTCCCATGGCAGAGTGTGATATCTTATAAGTGAATTAAATATTTTACAAGTAAAATACTGTGACCCTTTCTAAGTATATCATTATTTAGAGCACTTATTTCAAAAAACCTTTTTTTAAATTGTGAACTTTAGAAATACACTTTCCCGTCCCCTACCTGAGTGTGCTCAACTCTCTTACCCCACGTCAGTGTCACAGATCCTACATCCCAGTTGACCACAGACCATTCTCAAACAAGTACTTGGATGTGCTTTTCAAGGGAATGCTTGTAGAAAGAAAACACATTTTGACATGTTGAAGAACCAAGTAAGTAAAGGTACCCAGCCTCTGGCTGGGAGACATTTTACCTCTTGCTTCCTTTAGTGAAGCTTTTTTAAAGGGTCAAGTCTTATAAAATTTCTGAGTATGATATCAGTGTACTAGATAAATAAGTGATCTAATAGCTTTCCATAATCTATCACTCAGTTTTCACTATTTTCTTATACAATAAATGGCATTATTTTTCCATTTTTTTATTCAAGTAGAGTTGATGTACAATATTACAAAAGTTACAGGTATACAACATAGTGATTCACAATTTCTAAAGGCTGTATTCCATTATAGTTATTACAAAATACATGCTATATTTCCTGTGTTGTACATGTCCTTGTAGTTTATTCATACTTAATAGTTTGTACCTCTTAATCCCCTACCCTTATCTTGCCCCTCCCTCCTTCCCTCTACCGACTAGTAACCACTAGTTTGTTCTCTATATCTGTACGTGTGTTTTTTTTTGTTATATTTGCTAGTTTTATTTTATAGATTCCACATGTAAGTGTGTCATACAGTATTTGACTTTCCTGTCTGACTTGTTTCACTTAGCATAATACCCTACAAGTCCATCCATGTTGTTGTAAATGGCAAAATTTCATTCTTTTTATGGCTGAGTAGTATTCCAGTGTGTGTGTGTGTGTGTGTGTGTGTGTGTGTGTGTATACACACACACATATATATACATATATAGTATGTGTGTATATATATATGTGTGTATGTATATATACACCACAGCTTCTTTACCATTCTTCTGTCAATAGACACTTAGATTGCTTCCACATTTTGGCAATTGTAAATAATGCTATGAAAACTGGGTTTCATGTATCTTTTCAAATTAGTATTTTTGGGTTTCTGTGGGGGTTTTTTGATATATACTCAGGGGTGGAATTGCTAGGTCATATGGCAGTTATATTTTTAGTTTTTTGATAAACCTCATACTGTTTTCCACAGGGACTACACCAATTTACATTCCTAGCCACAGTGTAGGAGGATTCCTTTTTCTCCACATCCTTACCAACAATTGTCATGTATGTTCTTTTTGATTATGGCCATTCTGACAGGTGTGAGGAGATATCTCATTGTTGTTTTGATTTGCATTTCCCTGATGATTAGTGATATTGAGCATCTCTTCATGTGTATGTTTTATGGATATTTTACTACTTTTGTCTTTTAATGTCCCTACTAGCCTTGTATGTAGATGGTTTCCTACCTTTATTGTACATTTGCCTTTACCAGTGAGTTTTTTCATTTCATAATTTTCTTGTTTCTAGTTGTGGTCTTTTCTTTTTCACCTAGAGAAGTTTCTTTAACATTTATTGTAAAGTTGGTTTAACATTTATTGTAAAGTAGTGCTGTCTCCAAGTATGTTCTCAGCCCCCTTCTCTCTATCTTCTCCTTCTGGGGCCCCTTAATGTAAAAATTAATGTGCTTTTTGTTGTCCCAGATGTCTCTTAAACTGTCCTTAGTTTTTTTCATTCTTTTTCCTTTCTTCTTTTCAGCATCAGTGATTTCCACTACTCAGTCTTCCAGCTCCCTGATCTGCTCCTCTGTATCATTTAGTCTACTGTCAATTTCTTCTATTGTATTTTTCATTTCAGTTACTGTATTCTTCATCTCTGTTTGGTTGTTCTTTTTATTTTCTAACTCTTTGTTAAAAACTTTTAACTTCTTTCTCTGTGCATCCATTTTTATCCCAAGTTCTTTGATCATCTTTATAATCATTACCCTGAACTCTTTCTTGGGTAGACTTCTATCTCCACTTCATTTAGTTCTTCTTCTGGGGTTTTATCTTGTTCCTTCTTCTGGATCACGTTACTCTGTACCTTATTTTGCCTAAGTTGCTGTTTGCATTTTTATGTATCTGGAAGGTTGGTTACATTTCCTGACCTTGGAGGAGTGGCCTTTTCTAGAAGTCCTATGCATCCTACCATGTCTCGTCACCCAAGCTCTATGCTCTAAGGATTCCCTCTATGAGGACTGCATGGGTCCTTCTATTGTGGAGGCCTAATTATGTGGGCAGTCTGGTTGGCTTGGTTTGGCTCCCAGTCCAGTTGGTTGCCAAGCCCTGCCTTGTGTGGAGGCTCCCAGCCTCTGGTTGTTGGGACCAGCTCACAAAGCAGGTGATTGCAAAACCTCAGGAGGGTCCCAGGGCTAGTGCTGGCTCACTGGTGGCTGAAGTCATGGTCCAGAAGACTCCAGGACTGTTGTCTGCCCACTGGTGGGAGAAGCCAAGTCCTGAGGTTAGTGTTGGTCTACTGATGGGTAGATCTGTGTCCTGGAGTCTGGTTGCAGCGCCCTGATATCCCAGAGCTTGTGTTGGATCACTGGTGGGGGGGGGGGGGGTGTGTGAGGTGAGGGGTGGTTCCTGACACAGTTGGGTACAGCGTCCAGGGTTTCCTAAAGCTTGTGCTAACCTGTTGTTGGGCAGGTCCAAGGCCCAGGTGGTCCCAGGGAAGGGTCTGGCCCACTAGTGGGCTGGTTGGATCCACTGGCTGCCAGATTGTGGTTTTCTTGCATCTGGTGTCTGCCCCCTGGTGGATGAAGCTGGTTCAGAGGCTAGAACAAGCTTCCTGGAAGGCTGGGCCAGGGCCCAGGGGATTTGGGGGCTGGTGCCTGCACGCTTGTGGGTGGACCTGTGTCCTCTGGTGGGCAGGGCCTTATCCAGAGGTGGCTGTTGGCTCAGGGGGTCTTAAGATACCCTGTCTGCTGATAGGTGGGGCTGTGTCCCTGCTCAGTTAGTTGCTTAACCTGAGGCATCCCAGCACAGGTGTCTACAGGTTCTTGGGCCAGGGCAGGGCTGAGTCCTGGGGCTAATAAGCTAAAAGGAGGATTCTACAATGACTCTTGCCATCCCAGTGTCCATGTATTAGAAGGAGCTCTCCAAAATGGTTGCTGCCAGTGTCTATGTCCCTAGGGTGAGCCACAGTTGCCTCTTACCTTTCTGGGAGACTCTCCAAGGTCAGTAGATAGGTCTGACCCAGGTTTCTTTCAAATTACTGCTTCTGCTGTGGGTCCCAGAGCATGTGAGATTGTGTGCACACACTTCAAGAGTGAGGTCTCTATTTCCTCCAGTCCTCTGGAACTACCAAGAATAATTCCTGCTGGCCTTCAAAGCCAAATGCTCTGAGGGCTCATCTTCCCAGTACAGGACCCCCAGGCTGGGGAGGCCAACATGGGGTTCACAGTTCACTCCTTTGGAAGAACTTCTGCAGTATAATTATTCTCCAGTTTGTGGGTTGCCCACCAGGGGTATGAGACTTGACTATATTGCAAGTCCACCCCTCCTACCTGTCTTGTCGTGGTTGCCTCTTTATGTCTTTAGTTGTAGAAGATCTTTTCAAGTAGGTTCCAGTCATTTTCATCGATGGTTGTTCTGCCAATAGTTCTGATTTTAGTGTGTCCATGAGAGGAGGTGAGCTCAAGGTCTTTCTAATCCACCATCTTGCTAAATGGAAATTTTTTTGACATAAAGACTTCCCTAACAGCTGCAGATAGAGAACTTGAGTACATCTCAGGAAATGGACTAGATTTCATTCCACTGAGTAGTATGAGACAATGAGGTTCCATGAAAAAGATAGTTTAGAATAATCAATATAAAGAAACACCTCCCTTTTAAAATATGCAACAAATATATTTGTCATTTATAATTCAGCTGAGACTGAATAAGGCAAAGTTACAGAGAGGCTTGGAGTTTTAAATGATATCCAATTCATCCTAACTCCTTTAAAATGAAGGAGCCAGACTATTCAAATAAATGAAAATAATATCTCATAAAAACTCAACTATAAACATCATCCTCCACTCTGACAATCCTCTATTGGTTAAAATACTTCTTCACTCTAACTTTTCAGTTTTTCTGTTTCTATAATTCCTATTTTGCCCTGCACTTCTACTCCTAAAATTTCCCACAAATAAGGTTGACTTATTTGTGATTATATGGAGTTAGGCCTATCTAGAGGTTAAAGTCAAAGTCTTCCAGACTGCAAAGTCTGTCCAAGACTTCTGGTACCAGTCACAAGTTTAAGATTCCCCAGGGTTACCCTCACTTCAGACCAGTTGACTGCAAAGGTATGGGTCTCCGGAGAGGGCTTCAGATTTGATAACTCCCTAGAATGACTCACAGAACTCAGAAAATCTCTATACCACTACTTACAATTACAGTTTTATTATAGCAAAATTATACAAATTACAATCAGCCAAAGAATAAGAAACATAGGGAAAGACTGGAGAGTTCCAAATGTGAAACTTTCATCATCTTCAGGAATATTGGATCCTTCCAGCATCCAAGTGTGATGATTATCAGAATATTGCCAACCAGAAAAGCTCTCCTTTTACCTAGGTATGATTGATTAAATTTTTGCCCATTTGGTTGAATTCATCTACAGCCCTATCCCCACACCAGAAGTTGAACAAATATCACGTGGCTCAGAACCCCTAACCCTTGAATATGTTTGACCTTTCTGATATGGCCAGCCCCCACCCTTAGTCACTGTGTTAGAATAAACTACCCAGAGGCCCACTGTAAGTCACCTCATTAGCATAAACTATCAGGTATGATCTGAGGGACTAACCATGAATAACAAAGAATCTTATCAATTGTGAAATTTCAAAGGTTACCTCCTAGGAGCTGAGACAAAGGCCAGACTTCTCTTGGGGTAAAGTTAATTCTTCACTACACAGTGATGCATTCTAATCCATGTTTTTTGGATGGTCTTTGCATGCTCTTAGTGCCTGGTTTTGTTTTTTCTCTTTTCTTAAGGGGTGGTGATATTGGGTAAGAAAGGGCCTTGATTAGTATATCATCCAGCCAGGCCCACCTACCCCGCTGGACTCCTTTTAGGGAGGGGAGGATTGTGAACCACTAACTTCCCTATTTTTCATCAATGCCAGATTAAATCAAATGACATTGCTTTTTATGGGTCAAAAATACTGTCAATTCCATGTAGTTCAAACTATCTAGTGTCCAGATTAAAGATGTGATACTACTCAAGGGTGACATCTTTAATGGTCAGGATAGTTTGGAAATGTATGCTTAGAAATTTTTAAATTCAACCTCTTCATTATATCAGGGTTTTGCTTTTACCAAAAGTGTCATTTTCCTCAAAGCATGTTTGATCCTACTAGGACAAATAAATTGAAACTCTACCATCAATACATATATTTAGATAAGCATCCCAACAACTCAGAAAAGGAAGCTAGTGAACTGAATGATGAGAAAGTTGCCCATTTTTAGAGATTGTTTTTGAATGATACTATTTTTTTTTCAAAGTGCTGTTAAGAATTTTCCATACATCTTGTAAGTAGTAAAAAATTACTTAGAACATATTTCAACTGTAAATGTTGGAGAAAGCCTAAGGCACATTTTTCTTCTTGAACTACAATAGCAGTGGTGTTCAATTTCAGTTAGTCAACAAAATACAGAAAAGGAAAAAAAAAAACAGTGGTTTCCTTTTATTACTATTTTACATCTTATTATTTTTTAAATATTTCTGAATTTTTAATTTAAAGTTTTTTTTAATTTTAAAACCTGAGTCCTTGAAAAATATTTTTTAAAGTACTCCTATAAGAATCATGTTAGTTTGTTACTCCGTTTTTTAAAAATTGAGATATCCCTATGTTATATTTTGGTTGAATTGTTTCCCCAAACTAAGGTTTGTCAGAGTCCTAATCCCCAGTACCTCTGAAGTGACTTTTTTAGAGTCACTAAAATGTTTTAATTTAGTTAAAGTAAGGTCATTTTAGAGGTAATAGGAGAGGTAATTAAGTTAAAGTGAGGTCATTAGGGTAGGCTCTAATACAATATGACTGATGTCCTAATGAAAAAGGAAACTTTGCAGAGAGACAGGCATGTATAGAGAAACGCAATGTGAGGAGACGGAAAGAAGCCATCTACAAACCAAAGAGAGAGGCCTGAACAGATCTTTCCCTTAGCCCTTGGAAGGAGCCAACCCTGCTGACACTGAGTTCTGATTTCTAGCCTCCAGAAATCTCCAGAAATCTAAGACCATACATTTCTGTTGCTGAAGCCACCAGTTTGTGGTATTTTGTTACAGCAGCCCTGGCAAACTAATATCCTTTATTAATGTAGTACTATTACTATATTATCAATACTAACCTTATACCTACGAAGGTAGTATTTACTTTTGTAGTAGTATTTTCACTGCAATTTTCTCTATAAAATTAATACAGGTGAAGAACTTAATAATCTATTATATGATGTTTCACATGTACAAAGTTGTAATTCTGTGTACATGTAGTAATTGAAAGTTGATCATTACAATGTAAATTCAGTGCATTTTGCTCCATCCTGTTTGAGATTACCGTGTTTTCAACTTCTTATGTAGCTTATTTTTTTTAACACAAATTTCAGTGCTGTGAGTCACTTCTTTGATAAGATGGCAATTTTGCCTTTACATTCTACTGATAATGTCACAGTTCATTGAGCCTAAATGCACTGTTAATAGTTGTACCTCAGACTAAACATTGCCATTAAAACTGAAAACTTATTCGAGTCATACAGACATAAATAGAAAAAGCAAAAGTAAATTTAATATTCTAAAACAAAGATATAAAGAATTAGTAGGTATAAAGATTTTAAAAGATACTCTCAAGACAAAATACCATGTATTTTATCAAATCTTTAATAGTACTGCTTAGTTGTCTAAAATGTATGGGTTTTGTTGTCTTTATTAAAAATTATCTTCATTATGAAATCTAAGAATATTAAATTGGAAATAGAAGTAGAAAGGGATTATAGAATGTCAAACAAAGACTTATGAATTCTTCATTTTGCTGCAGTGAGAATATTTTAGGAGAATTTGAGGGCAAAAACATTGAAAGATAGGAATTAGAATTAGAAAGGGTGAAAAGGTTACAGTATCTAAAATGAATGGAATGGAGAAATATTAAAAGCAGGACTAATTTTAGTATGATTATAATATGTTTAAGCATTTACTAAAGCAATCACTCATACTTGAATTGCTTCAAGGTTCTTCTTCTTAGTAAGTTTTGTTCATGATCCCCTCAACCAAACATAAAAGCTCCTATATTTACATTTAATCTTGCTGTTTTCACTTTAGAGTTTTTGATTTCACTTTAAATCATATCTGGCATGATCTTTGACAAGTTCCTCAAAGTCAGGAGCCTGTCTTTGCCATGTTTATGTATTTCTTAACATGTTACATCACACATTACATGCAGTAGAGCACTCAGAAAATGATTCATAAGTGAATAAAAGAGAGTTTAAATAGCAGAATAATTATTTGGCATTGTTCAAGAGCAAGTGTAAATTCTACTTTTATATTCCTTCAAATTTTTAGAATTTGTACATTGTGAATCTGAAGATTAAAAATATTAAAATTAAAATATTGTTTTGGTTTTGTCTGAGCAGAACCGTTGATTTCTCAGGACCTCTGTCATTTCTGAAATTGCCATCCATTTGAGAAATATAAACACTGGCAAAAGAGACCAGATACTGAGGGGGAAACAGCAACAAGAAAAACAATAACCTGGTCTAGAGACAAGATAAAGTTAAAAATGCCAAGTTTCAGGTTAAGATTTGGCCTTGCGGAGAGGAGGATTCTCAGGCAACAAGCATGGAGAGTGGCCAGAGGAAGATAATTTAAGATTTACTGAATTTACCCCTTGATAATCAGTCACGACCAATTTAAATTAAGAGGTTTACCATAACCCTTAAATTTTTTTTTTTTTTTTTTTTTTTGCGTTACGCGGGGCTCTCACTGTTGTGGCCTCTCCCGTTGCGGAGCATAGGCTCCGGACGCGCAGGCTCAGCGGCCATGGCTCACGGGCCCAGCCGCCCCGCGGCATGTGGGATCTTCCCGGACCAGGGCACGAACCCATGTCCCCTGCATCGGCAGGTGGACTCTCAACCACTGCGCCACCAGGGAAGCCCATAATCCTTAAATTTTAATGAACAGAAAGGATAAAGACATTAAAAGTAATCATAACTTGATGCACTATAATTTTAGGCTTGTTGGTAGAATTTTAGATGTTATTTGTATATATGTTAATGCTTGTGCCTCTATGCAAAAGCAAGGAAGATGTATAAATATAAATAAATATTTTTCTATCATTTCTCCTTTAGTTAACAGTCTCCTAGAGAAAGAACAAAAGAATTTTAAAAATTGTTGTTCAGTTCCCTCCTGTTAATACACAATTCAGAGGAAGCACCAGCGTAGTTATCAGCCTTTAAGATTAGCATTAAACTTATAGCCATGGTTGTCAATTGGTGATGAGATGGGCACCACAGACATTTTGCAGTGTCTGGTGATATTTTTGGTGTTGTAACTGGAGTAGAGCATTGATACTGGCATGTAGTGACGTAGTGGGTAGAGAGAGGCATACTGTTGAACATCCTATAATGTACAGAGCAGATTCAGTAACAAGGAATTATCCTACCCAAAAGAGTGATAGTGCTGAAGTGGACAAACCTTAACTCAGAGGCTTGTTGACTTTGACTTGACATTTCAGCTTTCACATGCCTGTGTTCTATCATTAATAAATTCTGTAAAACCTTTTAGGTATCTAGTTATATATTCAATTGAGCATGGTGTGATAATGCACCCCATAAAGTAATTACACACTATATAAAGCAGTCCTCATTTGTATATGATTTAGCATTCCCTTTTGCAAGCATGTTATGAATAAGGATTATATTTGCAATCTATCATACTAAGAGTAATGCTCAGTTTGTTGTGTTTCTTTTTTTCTTTGTCATTCCATTTTTATCTTCAAGTTTATGAATACCACATACTTTTGTGACATTAAATTACTCTAAAGTCCTAGGAATATATATTTGTGTTGTGGGGAAAATAATTACTCTGTAAGTATTTAGCTCACAGATGGTGTTGTCTCAATCTCTTTCCTTTCAACATCTTAGTCTCACTTGCCAACAAGGAAGAAACACACCTAACCTCACACTGAGTCATCAGGAAAACCAGGTATCCATTTGCAGCAGTGGAGGAAATTAAGGAAACAAATTAAGGAAATTTTGATAATGGACCACGATATCCTGTTTTCTGTTGAGACAAACTCTGTAGACTTAACATCTTTGTAGACATGCCCAGATTAAGCAAGCCTAGTTTTTCATCCAAGCCACAGCCATCTTACTTGGAAATGAAGGCTATTTCAGAGTATTCCTGTTGGAGACATCCATAGCAAATGAGTCTGCCATCAAGCCTTCCAGAGACTAAACCTTCTGTATTTCCCAATGCACTTTAGTACCCTAAGTCCTTAGTATTTTCTGCACAAAGACAAAAGGTATGGCAAACTCTGAAAGACAAAAGACTTTATCTGAGTTTCACAGATCTGAGGTTTGCAAAACTCAGATTTGCTAAACGTCCTTACTCCCATCTGTTTCCCACATAAATGAGCATTACTGGACGAAGAAGTCTGTTGCAAAGCTTAAGACAGGATAATATCTCGAGGTTCTAACAAGATCAAGGACAAGTTTCCTTTTTAGGATTCCTTGAAAATGTATGTAGACAGCAGATAGTACCAGGAGAAAGAGGAAATAAGTATTAGAGGATAAGTGAGAGGTATGGCTCATAAAAGATGTTGGAGAAGATAGATTCAGGATGGGAGGGTGAGATAATACTCATGGTAAGAATGAACACTGTTTTCCTCAGTGATTACATGAAAAAAGAAATAGATATTTTTCAGAGAAAGAGAAAGGAAGTTACACTGCATGGTCTTTACCATCTGCCATATATTATACCAGGTATTCTGCTCAGCAGTAGTGATGGACAGGAGGTTGGAAACTTTAGTAGCATGGAAATATCTAGAAAAACAGCTAGGGGAAATGTGACAGAGTGTTTAAAATGAATCAATGGCTTAGTAAAGAGCAGTGAGCAGTCAGTAGATAGTAATTGCTTTATAATGGAACTAGCAAAAGAGAAAACTGATTCTGATCTCCACACTCAAGTAAGGACTCAAAAGTGTAAGTACTAAGTAGGTTTAAAGAAAGTTTACCCAGCCACAAAGGGAAAGCAAGGGAATTCTCTCAAAGATGATACAAATTTACAGACTAGGGAGAGTTGAGAAGCTGGGGTTCATAATGAAGACAGGAAGACTCTTAGTAGAAAAGAGAATAAGCATATGGTCAGAGTGGATATTTAAAGTTTGAATGCTTTTTGCATTTATTCAACAAATATATTATGGCATCGTTGTGGGTGATGGCCACTCAAAGGCAAATTTTGCAGAAAAACAAATCCCCAACAAAACAAAAAGCAATGATGCTTCAGCATGACTTATTGCTCATTGCCCTTTGAATAATAATTTATTTGTAATATACATTAAACTATGTGTCAAATAAAATCTTTTCTTGCCAACAAATATTATATTTGAGTATAATAAATTTATCTGAATTTACTTTAAGCAATGTTTTACATAATCAACATTCTATATTTTAGAAATATTGACTCTAAAATAAAACTCATGACTGTTTCTTCTGAATGTTACAAAGCTATCACTAGGTATTTTATTTTTTGTTTCCTGACAGAATTTTTTTTCCATCTGCACATCCACTTTCAACTAGTGCTATGAAACTAAACAAGTAATCAAATTTTTTTAAATCCCTAGTATAATTCAGTTAATCAAGCTTCAAAGAGTACATAAATATGTCCTCTCTTCAAGGATAGAATATTAAAACTCATGTAATTTGAGCATTCTGCTCAAAACTATTCTCCAAGACATAGGCTTATTTCCAGTGATCAACCATTTGTTTTTCCTCTCATAAATATTTTTGAAGAATCATTTAAGACTTGATTGTAAAGAATTAAGCTTTTGAAGCAATAAAATGTATGAACTGAGGTTTGCTTTTGTATAAAAGAAAAACTTCATCTCGACGCAATAGATTAATTTAGTAGCTATCAGGCTTTAATTCGTCCTCTGTAATATCCTTTATCTTATAATTAGTAAGAAGTGGCTGATCAGACTTCTCTTTCTATTTAAAATGTCAAGCAGAGATGTGAAGGGTAGAAAGGACAGGGAGAGGCTTCTGTGAATGGTTAAACCATGATATTTACAATGTGCACATTCAAGCAGGTATATGTAAATAGTTAGATCCTTGGGCTTCAGCCATCACATTGATAATATGAAGCTAATTGTAATATTTTGAGAATAATGTTGACGGTTGAATTAAATACTGAACGCTCTCTATAAAATCTAAGAACCTGTTAATACTTAGTCACATCTGCAAAATATCCATTATTCCTAAATATCCCCCCCCGCCCATTCTGTTTACTCATTTTATAATGTGACTTCGAAGTTTGTCCCCAGATGAAAAGAGAGCTTCCTTGCCTGTTGACTTTGGGCTCATCGTAAGACTTGCTTTGGCCAATAGGATGTTATATCAGACTTAATGCAAGCAGAGGCTTGAAATGTACTTGTGTCAGTGAAATTGCTTCTTTTTCTTCTTCCATCTTGTAATAAAAAAACATACCCTTGTCTGGCCAATGATCAAAAAAAAAAAAAAAAGACACATATAGCAGATCTGGGCCCAACCTGGAGGTTGGAGGCAAGTCCAGCTTACACCAGCCAACTCTCAACAGAAACGCAGATACGTGAGAGTAATGATTATTGTTTTAAGCTAATGAGCTTTGTAGTGGTTTGTTACACAACATTATTGTTACAACCGTTGTTTTATGTCTTTATTTTATTAATGCGCAGTGAAAATATAGAAGTCTTTTGTCGAGAGTAAGAAAAGACTATAAGAATTAGAGGACCTGCAAACAATTAAAACCAGTCCATTGAATCTTGACTAGAACGCTCTAGCCTCAGTGCTTATTTTGTTGTGTTAATATATCTTAATCATTCTTAATAGTTCTTGATCCATAGTCATTAAGTCACTAGGAAGTTTTTGTGATAAGTATAATTATGCTTAGAATGACACTGAGTAGCCAGCCTACTGGCTACTTTCAAGGCTAGTTTCTAACTCTAGTTTTCATGTAGGTCATGTTGTTATGTCATAGAAAACAGTGAAATGATGCTATTCAAATTTTAAAACAGGAAAAAAAATCATTTACATCTGAGGCATCTACAAAGCACATGTATCTGGTCTGAGGGCTCGGTCATCATAATGGTAATAATCAAAACATGTTAGTGATTAACAGATGTAAGGGTTATGTAAGAAATTAGGTGAGGTACTGTGTAGGTTACTTATTCTTAAACTGTCAAAATTGTTAATGAAGTGAAGTATAATTTTAACATGTTTCTAAAAATAAACAGCAAAGTTGATCAAAGAGCAGGAAAGCTAACAGAAGAGGATTGGTGATTAACTGCCACCAGATACCATTACTCTCCTAGGCTGAACCAAATAGAAGAATGTTGTGGGCTGAATTGAGTTCTTTTAGCATCCATATGTTAAAGCCCTAACCTCTAGTGTCTCAGAATGTGATTGTTTAGGAGATAGGGTCTTTAAAATTTGATTAGGTTAAAATGAGGCCATTAAGTTGTGCCCTAATCCAATCTGACTGGTGTCCTTATAAGAGGAGGAAATTTGGACACACAAAGAAACACTAGAGATGCACATGCACGGAGGAAAGATCATGTGAGGACACAGCAAGAAAGTGACCTTCTGTTAAACATGGAGAGAGGCTTCAGGAGAAACCAAACCTGAGGACACCTTTATCTTGGACTGTGAGAAAACAAATTCCTGTTGGTTTAATTTTTTTGGCAGCCCAAACAAACTAATACAAAGAGGTTAGCCAGAATCACGGTAGGCCAGTCAGGCAAGAGGTGGAGCCATGAGGAAATGTAACAGCTGAGAGATATGGTGCAACACAGAGGAATTGATATCTCTCTTCCTCTCATTCTTCATTCTCTAACCATCCTTGCCAATTAGAAGGAGAAAAATACATTTGCCTATTTGCTTCATACCAAGTTTCAGGGACTTTGTTAATTCGCTTCAGCCAAAATTGGAATCACCACCTAATTCAGTTTACAGTGACAGTGTTCCTCAAAATTCCTCAGGCTTAAGTGCTGGTGCAAAATGTGATCTCCTTTTCATTGCTTTTTAGGCAGATTGAATTTTAGGGTTGATCTCTTCTATCTAGGGTAATTCAGAAGTTAAGTCTTAATTTGAAAATGGTAATATATTTGTTATATTTTCAATATGTATTTTTATTTTGGGGTATAGTGATCACAGATAATTTGCTAAGCCTTTTTTTTTTCTTTTGCTAAGCATATGTGGAAATGTGCCATGGACATACAAAAAATAGATATTCCTCATTCAGAAATAAATACAGGAATTTCTGTATGTTAATGCAATTTAAAATTTGATTATATTTTAAATATATAATGAGTTACTTTGGGCTGTCTAAGCTGTCCAGTTATAAAATAATATGTACTAATATCTCCCTTTCAAAGCTTTATTTTCCTTTTTTACATAGAATTTTTAATAGTATTGACTTCATACATTTACAGTAAGTCCCCTACATACGAACGAGTTCCATTCCAATTTCTTCATAAGTTCAACAAAGTTAGCCTAATACCCAACTAACACAATCGGCTATGTAGTACTGTACTGTAATAGGTTTATAATACTTTTCACACAAATAATACATAAAAAACAAACATGAAAAATAAAGAAAACATTTTTAATCTTACAGCACAGTACCTGGAAAAGTACAGTAGTAGAGTACAACAGCTGGCATACAGGGGCTGGCATCGAGTCAACAGGCAAGAAGAGTTACTGACTGGAGGAGAGAGAGGAGGTGGGAGATGGTAGAGCTGAGGGATCGTCAGCAGTAGGAGACGGAGGGCAAGCTGCAATTTCACTCACACCTGACGTTGATGGCACAGGTTCTGGTTCCTTGCTGGATTCAATTCTGTCTACCCTCTTGAGAAAACAATCCAGTGATGTCTGGGTAGTAGCTCTTTTTTCTCATCGTAGATGACACAGTAGCACTGGATTGCATTCTGAACGGCTGCTGCAACCTTCTTGTGCAGTTCTACATTCGGGTCCTGTGCCTCAAAAACTAACAGTGTCTCCTCAAATAAAGAAAATCTCCCTGTTATTTCTTGTGTTGTGAATCTCTTCTGTTCTTCAGTTACTTCTTATTCCTCTTGTTGCTCCACTCTCTCAATTATCTTCACTTTTGTTTCCGTCTTTATCACTTTGCGCTTATAGTACCAGCTACATCACCGCTGCTTTTATGCTTGCTCCCAGACATCATGGCTTGAAATAAAAATACTGTACTGCTGTACTCTATACAGTACTGTGCAGTAAAGTACACAAAAGCACAACCACTTGTAGAGGATGCACGCAGGTGACAATGTATGCCAGACACGTGAACTAACTTACATGATTGGGCACGAGAACAAATGTTTGCCTCTTTTAAAGTTCACAACTTGAAGATTCGTATGTAGGAGACATACTGTAATTGGTATTTTGAGGTGTATGTTAATTTATGAATGTTATATCTAATTCCTAAATTGAGATTTTTATCAATACACTGTACCCATCTTTAACCTATTTAAAAATCCTATCATTTGAATTAACACTAATTTGATGTTAATAATGCCACTTAATATTTATTTCTATGTGGTTATCTATTGTGCACCTGCAAATTTCTTTAACTTTTATCTTGTACTTTGTTTATAAGTTATTTTAAGCAATGTAGAGCTCTTTATTTACTTTAACCCAGTAGGATAATCTCTGATATTCTATGGATTATACTAATCTAATATATATATTAGATTTATTTTTTATCACATTTTAATTCTCTTCTTTGAAGAGATTTTTATTTTGGCCAGTTTGATGCATATTACTATTAATTGCCCTCTTTCCCACTAGTTAATCTGGTGGTTCTGCTGCACAGAAGGAACACTTAGACTAATGTAACTTTTGAATTTTCACCAGCCCTGCTATGATCTGTAAAAGATTTCACTCCTCACCTTCCTCCCATCTGGGCTTTGATGTTTGACCCAGTTTCTATTATTCTGTTTTTCCTTGTAATATGTGTACTAGATTTTAAAAATCCTTTTCAGCATAAATATTACAAGCTGAGACATTTCATTAATACTATCTTAGATTTAAACACACATACATAGTGAGATGAGAGAGAGAGAGGACAGACATGCTGATTACTCACCACAATCCTTCTTCATCTTCCCCTATCTCCAGTTCTAGTTTGGCTTAATGCACTGTTTTGTTTATGCATTTTTACAAAATATTTTCTTCAGATAAGGGCGTAAGTGATATAATCTCTGGATCCCTGAACTTTGCAAGTATCTTTTTATCACCCTGATTGATATATTTCTTAGTTGCATAAAGGATATTGATATTGAGATTTTTTACATTATTACGTAGATGCTATTCAGTCTTCTAGCTTCCAGTTTTGCAGATAAGAAACCTAGTATCAGCCTTATTATTTCTACTTTTACAAATCATTTATTTTCTCTAATTGAAAGCTTGTAAGCTTTTATGTTTATTCATGGAGTTGAAAATTTTTAGCAAATTTTCAACTGTGTGTGTGTTCTTTCCAGTCTTACCCTGAACTTGAAAAAAAATTTAAAACAGCAGAATTTCACCTCAAAAGATTTTTGAATTTATATTCTTTGCCTCTCCTTAATTTGATTCTTTTAAAATATCATTCATAACTTTTTAAAAAAATGTTTTTACATTAATTGTCATTATCTGCTCTAATTATTTTGTCTCTTTCTTCATGATTTTTACCTTTCTGGAATTTTACCTTAAGTTTTATGATATTTCTTCCATGTAATCTTCCACGTAAGAATTGATCTATCCACTAGTGAAAATTCTTTCAATTTTTCTCATGATTGCTTACAGGAAATATATTTCTTAAGTTCCACAAACTGTTTTGTGCTATAAAAACACTCCCTGACAATACAGAACCTTACTTGAGGCCTGTAATCCTAGAAAAGAGTGAAGGTTAAGAAATCTCCTCACACTTTGTGTTGTAAAAAAGGGTTTACTACAAAGAACCACTCATCCCCATATGACAGATAAAACTCATGGACATCTCCATGTGTACTTATAACTAGACGAGACATAGCTCCTTCAAATTCCCATTCTTTGTCTCATAAAAGATTGGCTGATCCGTTGGAACAAAACACTTGTTAACCAAACTCTGGTTAATTTTCTCTGCTTCTCAGAGGTCTCTGAACTTGGCCCACCTTCAGCCTGAACCAACTATCAGCCCCCCTCAGCTTCCCCTGAGAATAGGCTGGCCTTCAGGTAAAACATTCTCTGATCTTCTGTCCAGTCATGCCACTTGCATTCATCCCACTTGCCCATGCTTGGTCTTCTAACCTTGTTCAGTTTGCTCTATAAAAGAAAAATCCTTGAGGTGCTTGCTGATCTTATGATCAGAATATTCTCCCTATTGCAATAGTGCTTCACCCTTGTTGAAATAGTACCTTTCCTCTTCTTACAATATCCTTTTTTTTTTTTTAACTCTCTATCCACTTCTTATATATTTTTTAGTAAATCTGTTTACTTATGTATTTATTTTTGGCTGTGTTGGGTCTCCATTGCTGCGTGCGGGCTTTCTCTAGTTGAAGCAAGTGGACGCTACTCTTCGTTGTGGTGTGCTGGCTTCTCATTGTGGTGGCTTCTCCCATTGCAGAGCATGGGCTCTAGGCATGCGGACTTCAGTAGTTGTTGCACACAGGCTCAGTACTTGTGGCACACGGGCTTAGTTGCTCCGCGACATGTGGGATCTTCCCGGACCAGGGCTCAAACCCATGTCACCTGCATTGGCAGGCAGATTCTTAACCACTGCGCCACCAGGGAAGTCCCTACAATATCCTTTCAAGTAAAGTTTCTCTTTACTAAGTTTGGCTTTGGTTTTTATTTTACATCCTAAAATTAATCTCCCTCTCTGTCTCTCTCTTCCTCTCATTGTTGTTCCAATTGCTGCCTCTCTCTTCCAGAAATTCCACTTTACTATGATTTATCTGTTTGATATGTTCAGTTTGTTTTTCTTTTTTGTTTTCTTTTTTTCTGTCTGCTAGAACACATTAGGTACGTTGTCAGAGGTTTTGACTACTCCTTGGAGCGTGGCTTCAGGTACTAACTTAAGTGGACCTCAAGAGGGGTGAGAATTATCAGAACTCCCTCTCTGTAGACTAGAGCTACACCAGCTTAGAAGTTGTCAGTTCCCTTGTCCAGGAATAAGGGGAAACTTTTCTCCTCCTAATGTTGGATAGAAACTTTAGAGCTTTCCTAGCTTTAAGGTTAGAGAGGCTTCTGTCTATCTGATTTACTAATTTTCAACCTCTTGAGACTCAGGGAGAATGCCACCTTTCCTTTCTACACTGCATAGATCTGCTCAAAGCAGTGATTCTCCAGAGACTCTATTCATGAGTGCAGCCCTGGGATATTCTACCTGTGGTCTCCCAGATATCATTTGATCTAAGGGAATAACGTCTTATAACTATTTTCATTCTATTGGACCATATTTTTTATCCTACCTCTCATATTTCAAAGAGATATTTGATTATAGAGACATTAGTGTTTGGTACAGAGTTGGGGAGCACAGTTAGTAGCAATGGTTTGTACTGCCATTTTCCAAGGTTTCACAGTAACCTTCTCTAGTATTAATAGTTTCCCTGGTTTTATATCAATACTATGTGATCTTGGGGTTCCCTACGATACAGAAATATTTCTAATTAGTTGAGGAAAACGAGAGGGCTTAAATATGATCTCAAAAAGATCATTAAAGGCAAAAGAGTGGGGAACCTGCTGGTATAAAAAGGCAAGAGGAGGAAATTCAACATTCTGTGTAATGCTAGGCAGTTATCCAAGCCATTGAACTTTAAGCCTTTGCTTTAGCCAGGGTAAAAACAAGCAATCCTTCCGTTATAGAAGCAATTGACAAAGTGATATCACTGACTTAAGTAAGCAAAATGACCTTTTCCCAGGCATGTAACATTAAAAATGCTGTTGCTGATGTTAATGGAGAATGCCCAAAGAAATATAGGTTATTACATCACTTCTGAGAATTTCTGGAAGAATTTATTTGTGTGTACTTGTGATTACACATCAAAAAAATTTAAGTGAATATTTCTGATACAATAAAAACTAGCCAAATACTTTGATACTACCAAGTATGTCAGGCTACTGAGCAACAACTGAGTTTTGATTTCTGATTCTGTTGCACTCATAATTAAAATAAATAAAAATAGGACTTTCCTGGTGGCACAGTGGTTAAGAATCAGCCTGCCAATGCAGGGGACACAGGTTTGAGCCCTGGTCCGGGAAGATCCCACATGCCGTGGAGCAACTAAGCCCGTGCACCACAACTACTGAGCCTGCGCTGTAGAGCCAGCGAGGCACAACTACTGAGCCCACGTGCCACAACTACTGAAACCTGTGTGTCTAGAGCCCGTGCTCCACAACAAGAGAAGCCACCACAGTGAGAAGCCCGTGCACCGCAACAAAAAGCCCCCGCTCATCGCAACTAGAGAAAAGTCACTGAGCAACAATGAAGACCCAATTCAACCAAAAATAAATAAGTAAATTTATAAAAATAAATAAATAAATAAAAATACAAAATCTACAAATTTATTCAGGACACTTACACCTACTAAAAATTGCTATATTGCAGTAGAATTCATAACAGAGAGCAGAGAGTTTACAGAAGAGCAGTCTATCAAATTGGCTTCTATTATAATCAAATCTTATAAAATGGCAAAAGAATAAATAAGACCTTCAATCAGTATAGAGGAGAATCAATAAAGTTGGCAAAAAAGAATGGAAAGGCGAATGTACAATTGATGCTGAAATGCAAATTAACACTATCGACCAGCCCCAAGGCAGTAAAACTAGTGCATCAGGAACTTGAAAAATGAGAACCTAGCACTCTGTCAAATGCATGGTAAAATTTGCCAGAAGTTACCTGGAGGAAATCAACATTTCGTTCCCCAGATAAGACAGTGTGAGACCAATACTGATGCGTTTTCTTATGATAATATTTACAACCAGTGTAAAAAAAGAATATGAAATCTTGATGCAGTGTCACTAAGAAAAACTGTATTTGTACTCTATCTGCTACTGACTCAAATGCTTTCTAGCCTGTGCTGAATTTAATTTAATAGAAAATAATATCTGTTGCCCATGTTGGGATGATGAAACTATGTTGGGTAATTATATTAATTAAGATGCTAAAGTAAGGATCATTCAACATAAGTATCAGATCAACATTTAGTTAATACTGTCTTTATCCATATTGATGACCAGAAACTGTAGAGCCTTTGAAACCAATTAAGTGGGGAGTCAAGGACAAAATATAGAGAACACAAACAATAAAGAAATTGGACACAAAGTTATTCCAATTAAAAATTTACTGTGCCATAGAAATAAACAAAAAGAAAATAACATGCATAATTCTATGATAACAACTTTGAAATGAAAAAAATACATTTTTACAAAAAGTTTACAAAATAGACTTAAAAATGAGTGGGAATGAATAGATCAATAACAGTTGTAGAATTTTTTTAAATTGTTAAAGAACTATTTTCAAGAAAGTGACTGAATCAGGATGAATGTCAATTCATTCATTTATTCAAAACCTATTTAAATTGATCTCCTACTCTCTGCCAGGCACTGAATTAGGTGCCAGGTACTCAATGTTGAAAAGGTCTTGTGTGGTGGCTGCCTTCTAGGCTGAGGAAGGGGGATAGGCAACTAAATATTATAAATTTTTATAGGATATTAGATTTATAAAGGAGTGTATCACTCTGGTCTCATTTTGGAAAGCTGACTAGAGGAGGTACCAGAAACGAGAAGGACTGGGAGAGTTAGAATAACTCTCAAGGAAAAATAATAAGAAAATACAGGTGAATATCTGATCTTTGTTTACAAGTGAAATGTTAAATGAATATGTGATCTGTGGTGCAATAGCAAAGAAAAAGACCATGAAAGAAAATATTGTTAGATTTATTAACTAAAATTTCATCATATTAAAATGTCATGAAGGTAACAGAAAGGCAAAGGACAATATATAAAATTTAAAAATATTGGGCTTCCCTGGTGGTGCAGTGGTTGAGAGTCCGCCTGCCGATGCAGGGGACACGGGTTCGTGCCCCAGTCCGGGAAGATCCCACATGCCGCGGAGCGGCTGGGCCCGTGAGCCATGGCTGCTGGGCCTGCGCGTCCGGAGCCTGTGCTCCGCAACGGGAGAGGCCACAACTGTGAGAGTCCCGTGTACTGCAAAAAAAAAAAAAAGAGAATGAGGTAGGTGATCAATATCTGTACAGAAGATATTAGAAAGGAAAGCTAAGTGCCCTGAATCAGAATAGTAAAGAATACTATATGTGAATGAACAAGGATAAAATGGCTTAGAGAACAGGTGCTGTGGGCTTATGAAAGAGAAAATAAATTTAAGAAAATGTTGTGTGTAAAGAACAAGAATGTTGGATCAATGTATGCAACTGTAAAAAGATTGCTTTAGATTTTAAAACACAATTATGGAGAGACTTGAAATGGAAAGAAAGAATGGTAGGAGGTAAAGACTACCAAGGATGTTTCCCAGTTCCTGTCCAGGTAGTAAACTAGTACAGTCTGCTGGGTCCCTGCTTTAGAAAAAATGGTGGAAAATTACTGAAAGAGAGCAGGAAATATGAATAATAGAAACAAACAAAGCTATTATGAAAAAATCTTGGAGAAACTGAAGGCTGCCTTGAAGTGGAATATGTGTTGGGTAGTGGCTGCAACTTGAAGGCAGGGGCAGATTGATGTAGCAGTGAAAGAGTAGGTGGAAAAAAATGTTTAATATCTGCCCTTGACTTTTCTTCAGATTGTTTTAGGAAATATTGACTGTCTCTTAGCAGTAGTTTGGGTAAAATCAAAGCATTAAAGGCCCTGACGGAGTCCTCAGTGCTAACATCTGGTTCTTTGACTTTCCCACTTCCTCCCTGTCTGAACTCCTGAGGCTAGTGTATTTAAACCTATAAGGACATTCATCAACTTTTACCACCTTCTACAAAAGAGTTTAACGTGAAATGCTGAGGAGTGCTATTCACTGCTTCCCTCTCTAAAACACTATGACAGATACAAACATGTCAGCATCAGGATTTAGGAGTCCCAAGTGGAAAGAAATACAAATAAGAGAAGAAAGTGTTGAAGAAATAATGGGAATAAATTTCTTAGATCTAGAGAAAGAAGAAAATGCAAAAGTTTTCATGGAGTGATAAACCGGAGAGATCAAGAAAATCCCACACCTAGACAACTTGCAGTTATATTTAGAAATATCAAGTATAAAAAGAAAATTATAAAAGCAAATAATCTTTTAAAAACCTCACTCTCATTAAATGGATATAAGACAGTTAGAAAACAGTGGTGGATAGCATAATATATTTAAAGAAAAAATATAAAATATAATTTATTTAATAAAGTTTTATATTTAATATAAAACTTTCTATAAATATAAATTTATATAAAAATAAAACTATATGAAATATAAATATTTTATATATTATATAAAGATATATTGTATGAAATATAGATATTTTATGTTATATAAAGATATATGAAATATAAATTATATATTATATGAAATATAAATATTTTATATATTATATGAAATATATTTTGTATATTATATATAGATATAATATATAATATATAAATATTTTATATATTATATATTAGACATAATATATTAAATATATATAATTTATTTATATATAATAATATAATTTAATTTATATATAATATAATTTTAATTTATATAAATATACATTTTATAGAATATGAAATTATATATATTTAAATACATTTAAGGTTTTTAAAGTATTGCAATATTTTAAAGCATTAAAATAAAAATGTTCTTCCTAGAACATAAAATGGTCATCAAGAATATAAAGGTGATCTGAATAAATGCAGATATGTCCCATGTGCTTATACAAAAAATATTCACAAGTAAATTAAATATCAGTATAAACTCTACTAAAATTGAAGTGGGTACTTTTTAAGAAACTTGATAGGTTTACTCCAAAATTTACATAAAGGAATAAAGCCCCATGAATAGGTGAGCCAAGCTGCTAACTGGAAAAATAAGTAAAAACATAAAGAGGTATTGCTCAGCTATAGTTATAAAATAAAAAATGAAAAAAAAGATGAATGTGATTACATCAAAATAAGGATTCATTACAATGAAGGGCACCACTGAAGAAGCTAATAGACTGATTATATCTTGGAAGAATACATTTGCAATGTCCAAAAGGGACAAGAAAACGATGCCTAGAATATGCAAGGAATCCTTACAAACCAAGAAAAAAAAAATTTTTTAAATGAAGAAAAATTCATAAAAAAGGAAATGCTTAACACTAACATATATGGAGAGAAGCTCAGATTTATAAGAAACAGTAAAATGAAAGATGAAAGAACATTATGATGACTAATTGTCAATATTTCAGTTCTCTTAATATCAGCTCATAGGACAAGGCCTTGTTGCAGGTAGTTGTGGGAGGTGATCACATGAAATACACTACAAATGAGGGAGTAAGGAGAGTAAGCTGTGAATGAGAGAGATTAACTATACGGTGATGAACAGGTGACTGCTATGGGCAACAGGGACTAATCCTGCCTGTAATTCTGAGAAAGTACATGGACTGTGCTTAAGAAGTTGCACCAAGGAATTGAGAAATGCTCCTCCTGTGTTCCTGACCAGTTAGTCAAATGTATTTTCCACTGCCTACAAGTTAATGTATATCTTTATCTGCAACATTTCTCCCTCCATGCAAAATTGATGACCACGTATACTGCTTGAAATTCTTTCTGCTAGGGTATTTCCCTTCAACATTATATTTACTGCTACTTGTTATGTGGTAGCAGTCTATTTTTCAGCTCACATATATATTCCACTGACCCATCCTTGAACTAGTCTTCAGTAGTTTTCTCCTCCATCAGCTATTGTATGAAACCAGTTCCTAGCTGAGGAAGCCATATTGGTGCAATAAATGTAGCTGATGTTGGGTTCTGTTCATATAACTCATTTGTACCATCTCTACCTACTCAATGATTGTGACTCCATCACACATGAATGATTTCCATCATGTGATGGATTGCTGCTGTGCCCATCTAAACTTATTAAGTGGTATATCTGACAACCCAGCTTATGAAGACCAGAGTCAATTTCACAGTCTCTGGATGCAATATTTTCAGTAACTGAGTCTCTTCTAGGGCCTAGTAGAATGCTAGAGGCTACCTTTCAGAGAGCAATCATAATTATTGTTTACTAGTTACTAATAATTCTTTACTGCAGAAGGCATGATCTTGCTCCAGCATCCTAGTGGTCTGCACTGTAACCCACCTTTTGGAGTTGGCCTACACTCCTCATATGGATACCTGAACCTGCTGCAGATTCATCTCTTGCTCTGGCCTTCACTTAGAATAGGTAGCCCTTTGATCCCTCCTTCCCAAATATGAGTGGTTCTCAGAACAAGAGTGGAACCAGAAAAAGCACATTTGCCAGATCAATAGCGGCACATCAAATGCTAAGAGGCAAATAGATGCAGATAGGCTTCCCATTCTCACATAATAAATCCATCCTAACGCCTATCTCTCTGACTCTTCTGACTCCTTTTTTTCAATTTTCTGTCAAGGCAGTGATGATTATATCTTTTCCTAAGCTTTAAGAGAGATCAGATATTTGAAAAATGGCTCAATTATCTACTCCTTCTAGTACCCATTTCTTTGTAATATGACTTTGCAGCTCAAGAGGTAGAATCGGTTTCCTTATTCTCTGAATCTCAACTGGGTCTTTAACCTGCACTGACCAATAGAATGAAGTGGAAGGAACAATGTACATGTATCTAGCCTAGAGCCTTACATACTTCAATTCTTACTCTTGAATCTCTGCCTCATGAAGTATAAACAAGTATAAGTTAATCTCCAAGAGATGCCTGATTCAAGGTGGTACTAGAACAGCTACATTCAGACCACCTGTCTGCTAAAATTATATGCCTGAGATAATCCACTTGCCATAAATTGAGCCTGATCTAGAACAGCAACAGCAAAAGACCCTGAATAAATGGTTACTCTTTTAAGTCATTGGATTTTGTGGTTATCTGTTTTACAGTATTATTATGACAATAGAAGACTGATACAGAACTACTTCCGCAGTGTATTAGGAATGGCTGCAGGATTTTCATCAAATCTGCCAGTCTTTTAATCCTGATTAATCAGATATCACTCCCATAACAATATACTCTCTTGCTAACCTGCTTTATATCTTTCCTTCTTTCCTCTGTGCAGTTTACTCAAAGTTCACTTCCACATATATTCTCCGGGCTTCTGCTGTTTTTTTCAACTTTTTAAGGAATGATAGACAAACATAATTATATATATTTAAAGTATATAATGTGATGATATGATACACATATATATTGTGGAATGATTACCAAGATGAAAATAACTAACACACCCATCATCTCCCATAGATAATACTTTTTTATGTGGTGAGAACTCTTAAGATCTATTATCAGCCACTTACATTCAAATATACAATACCATATTATTATAAATATAAATTTATATAAAATATAAAACTTAACCATAGTCTATTAACCATAGTCACCATGTTATACATTACATCTTCAGAATTTATTCTTCTGCTGTTAGATGTTGGCCAGTTTATGATGTCCTTGCATGGATAATCCTTTTGTTCCCATAATATAGCCCATACTTCCCATTTGATACATGCTGAGATTTTAGCTTAGTTATTAATTTAGAGTCAATGAAAGCAGGAGGTAAAAGATCATGAGGGAAAGTATCATTAATGTACTACCTATCTTAGGTAACACCATCCTTGATCTTCAGTCAGTGGAACTTTTCCCTTCTAGAGCACGAGATAAGGCACATTTCCACCAGCTCAGAGGGTTCAGAAAAATCCGAAGTTCAAAGTTAAGTGAACCTATCCAGTGTCTTTTCCTGAGTCTCCAGGTCTCAGTCCTTCTCTATTAAGGGCTTAAGGTTTTCAGTGAATACATTCTGGAGTTGCGAATTTAATATTTTTGGTGGTTCTACATCTCTTAAAATCAAAACATGGGTTTAATTTTTAGCAAAATCTGACTTTTGGCTACTAAAGATGTGGGTCTCTAAATTTTGCCATGAAGCATTTCTGACTTTCAGTGTGCCTTAAGTTGATAGTCCACTGGCCTGAATCTGTCATTTTCTATTTTTTCCAGGTCAGTAAATAATATGTAGCCAAGTTTAATATCTTTATAACTACTATTGCTCCAATATGTTTCAAGTGCTTGAACTATTGCATGAAACACCTTCCTTTCTAATTGCACCTGATTTCATTCTTTGCAAATGAGAGTCTAAGTAACTGTGATGCTTCAGTTTAGCATACATGATCAATTTAGCAATTTGACCCCATTTGTCACCAGCAGTGGGGCTCTTGGTGCTCTCTAATTCCAGCATTTCATTATGATCACCAATACTATTGCCATTTTGGTACGATTTCCTTAAAATAAAATAAGTAAAGGTTTGGGATGCAATTTATTTGTCCCAGAAGGTAATCACAGGAAACACAAGTGAGAAAATGGGAAAAATGATATGAGAGAGGAGAGACAGGGCTGGTTTTATGAGTATACAAGCTGTGCTTTCACATAGAGCCTATGATAAGAAGGACGCCACCTGTAATTTCATGCACTGCTGTCACCGTCATGAAGCTCTTAATAATTTTATTTTTGAATTTGAGTTTTGTAAGCGATGTATGATGGAACAATGAAGTATGCATGTGAGCAAAAGAAATATGTGCAATGTGCATATCCAATGTTCCTTGTCATCCCATTGCATATATTATTTGTCATGTGTACAGAATGCCAACTTTGTGAGAGTTCATTAAGACTCACAATGCGTCATTTAAGGCCGCAAAAGATAACAGAAACCAAGAAAAGGAAATGGAGTCAGAAATATGAATCTACAAGTGATGAGGTATTAAGGAAAGATACATTTTAAGGACAGGAGATGGGGGTGAAAAGAGCAAGGAGAAGGCAAGAGGGGAGAGACATAGAGAATACGAGTTAATAAGAACTTAAAAAGTCAACAGTGTCACAATCCCACTTTAATAAATGGACACCAAAATTTTAATAATACTTTTGAAAATGCTAGTTTTCTGAGAACTTCTATAATACTTCAGAATAGATAATTAACTGAACTCAGAATTTGTTTGTGGAAGGAAATAAAAAGATATTCAAGAAGGATTATTAACTTTATTCATGAGAAGTTTATAAATGGTAATACCATAATAGGTTAATAAAAGAAGTCAGAATAACTTAAATCCTAATTCTTTAATACCTATTAATTCTTGATATGACTACTGGAAAAGCAATATAACCTGTAAATACTGTAGGCTTGAAAACAAGTCCAATTTTATGCTATATGGCACAATGATTTTGACTATAGCAATAAAATAATCTGAGATACAAGCAATGTTAATTAAATAATATTATTTATATTTAAAGGATACAGAAATCAGGGTATCTGAAAAATATACCCTAAATATTTTTCAGGAAATACACTATGAGTACAAATATTTTAAAACAAGTATTGTAATAAGTTTCCCTATGGAAATATCAGAGAATTCTGTTAAACCAAAAGAAGCAAACAAAACTTACCTATAAACTGAAGTCATTCAGAAATAACAATTGCTAGCTTTGGGTCATATATCTTTATGACATGTGTTTGACAGAATCATAGCCCCCAAAGAAGCCCATGTCCTGCCCTGGAAACTGTGACTATGTTACCTTACATAGTAATAGGGATTTTGCAGATGTGATTAAGGTTAAGTACCTTGATATAAAGAAGTTATCCTAGATTATCTAGGTGGACCCAATCTACTCACATGAATACTTAAAAGCGGGAAACAACATAAGAAGAGCAGGTCAGAGAGATGTAGCAGGAGAAGCTGTCAACCCATCATCATAGGTTTTGAAAATGGAGGAAAGAGACTAGGAAACAAAGAATGCAGTTGCATCTCGGAGCTGGGAACCATCTTCAGTTTACAGCCAGCAAGAAAACAAGGACATCAGTCCAACAACCTCAACGAACTGAATTCTGCCAATATGATGAACTGGCAGGAGCCACATTCTCCCAAAGAAGCACAGCCTACCAGTACTTTGATTTTAGTCTGCTAAAAGAGACATATACTGGACTCCTGACCTAGAGAACTGTAAGAGAAGAACTTTGTGTTGTTTAAGCCATTAGATTTATAATAATTTGTAACAGTAGCAACAGGAAACTAAAACACATGTCATTTCTTATCTTTGTCTAGCCTGTACAGACTATTAATTTTTTTAAACAAAAATTTGGGTTGTAATTTACATAACATTTTGTTTCCTGTTTTATTCACCCTACAATATATTGTGAATATCTGTCGTGAGAAGCAGTATAACGGATGAGAGTACAGCTTCTGTAGCCAGACTGCCTCAGTTCAAATCAGTCATCTGTCTTACTTAACTGATTTGTTCTCTATTTCTTCCTATATAAAATGAGAGAGAGACTTCCCTGGTGGCTCAGTGGATAAGACTCCGTGCTCCCAATACTGGGGACCCAGCTTTGATCCCTGGTCGGGGAACTAGATCCCATATGCATGCCGCAACTAAGAGTTTGCATTCCACAACTAAGGAACCCACGTGCTGCAACTAAGGAGCTGGTGAACCACAACTAGGGAGCCTGCCTGCTGCAACTAAGGAGCCCACATGCTGCAACTAAGGAGACAGCAAGCCATGACTAAGGAGCCTGCCAGCTGCAATTAAGGAGCCCGCCTGCTGCAACTAAGACCTGGTGCAACCAAATAAATAAATAAATATTTTTTTTAAAAAAAGAGCCTAACCTGTGACAAAGCCCAGATATTAAATTTCTAAATAAAATAAAATGAGAGAGATAAAAATAATACTACTTTATGAGGTTGACATGTGAATGTTATGTGTTCATATGTGTAAAGTAACTGAAACAGCATTAAATACACTGTAAGTGAAAAAAGTAAATAATGGTCCTTAAGTTTTGTTACTATGATCCATCCTGCCATATATAAATCTGCCTCTGCGATTGTTAAAGTTGCTGTATAACCTTCCATTTTAAGCATGTTGCATAGTACAGTTAAACAATCCCTAAAGTATTAGTTTGTACTTCTTTCTGTGAGTAGCTTTTGCTGTGTAACAAACCACTTCAAAACAAGGTGGCTTAAAACTGCAACCACTCGGTTAGATCAAAATTTTATGGGTTACTTCAGCAATTATTCTGAATTGGGCTAGCTCAATTCATTTTTGCTGGGCTGTCTCTTGCATGACAGGTTGATAGTTTGGTGGTTGGATGTTCCAGCTTGGCCTCACTCATGTGAATGGTTTGCAGATTGTCAGCCAGGTTGATGGGGTTACCAGTCATGTGTCTCTCATCATCTGGTAGCCTAACTGGGCTTATTTTCATTGTAGCAGGAGCTGTTAGAGAGGACTAACCCTCTGTACAAGTACTAGTAAGCCCTCTGCTTCCATCACGTTTGCAAACGTAGCATTGTTCCAAGCAAGTCACAAGGCCAGGCCCTGATTCAGAGTGGCAGGGCAGATCATAAGGCAAGGAGATTACATGGCAGGAAAAGCATGTGGTCATGTTTGGAATCCACCACAAATATAGTCTGTTTCTGCTTTTCGTTTTTTTAATATGATGAACAATACCAAGTGAATTACAATCTCAACTTGTCTAGAAAAACTCAGATGTGCTTTATCTAAGTCAGACTTCTCTGGCTCTGTTTATTCAAAGAAATGTTTTTAATAATTTGATTTCTAACAATTGTAAAGATAAATATTGTAATATAAATTAATATATGATATATAACATATGCAGTATTTGGCTAATTTCTTGCTAATATGAGAATTTATATAATTGTAATATTTATTGCAGTATGCCAAATAATATGTATAACATTCAGTTATAATTTTCAAATTATTCTCCTCAGTAATTTTTTTTGTCACATATATTTTATAATCTATTGAATTTTTATAATTGAACTACATTTCATTGTTATTGCCTCCATTTTCTTACTCTTCAGTTGCAGTGATAAAATGTCTATACTTAATTTAAGTGCTGAGGACCATCATTCCGGTAATAGAACATAATAGAAACGACAAATTAAACCTTGTGTGTGTGTGCACGTGTGTCTGTGTTTAAAGTAGCTAGACCGTATATACTGACCATAGCATTACAACTAGAGGATTTTATACAGGTTTCTATATCCATTGCTAGTATTCTGCGTCCTAAGCCCCTAGCAATATTAGCAGTAAGACTTGCAGAGATTCTTATACAGATGAAGGCTGTACCATCTCCAATAACAAAGGAATCTGATTTGTTAGCATATAGCATAAAATATGCTAAGAATTCTGAGATAGTTCCGTAACTCTATTTTCAAACCTAGTGTTACTTGATCTACATGAAATTACTATTATATATTTTTAAATAGCCATTTTATTGTGTGCAATGTTTCCCTCTAGTCTTAAAGCTCTAGGAAAGAATACACATCTTTAGACTTAATAATCTGACTTTTTAATGATGGAATGATGTTTATTTATGTTGTTTATACTTATATTTGAAAACACTGTCAAAATTGAAAAGCCAGTATGCTTCTAATGAGCCAAAGTATGAATTCTATAAATTTCAAAATGTAATTTGTTCCCTTTTGTTCCTTTTTCCTGCGAATAATGCCTTGCAGTGCTATATATTGAGAAGACAATCAAGAAATTTGCTTCCTTAAGCAATGTGTTTCTTTAACCCCTCTCTTTTGGAATGGCAACTGTAACATCCAAAAACATTTCTTACTGAATCTTGTACTGTTTTCACTGTTGAAGACAGAAAATTCTGTATAAGACCATGCAACTATGACAAGGAAAGGAATAAGTACTAGGTCATTTAGACTCCAAATCATGTCATTGTAGGTACAACCCTACAATGCTTTTAAGCATAATCAAACTTGTGCTGGAGCCAGTGGAGATATTTGCTTATGTCACCGAGAAGAAGCATAATAAAGATGTCTGGTTCAGTAGGAAAATATTTTTCAGTAGGTTGAATTCATGTGTTCTCTTCCATGAAAAATCCAAGGTGGTCCCTAAAGCGCTGGCCCCACTACAGAAGAAGATGCAGAGTAAAAGCACCCTTAGTCCAGCAAAATAGAATGGTTTTATCAGATATTTATGATAGAAAGGGGGGGGTTCTCAATGTTACAGCATTGCTAAGATTTAGAGGAGCAGATAAAGACTGTGGTTGCTTCAAACAATCTTACATTGTAATTGTAGACTTCCTCTAGTTTATCTTTGAACTAGGAAATTTCCAAGCAGCAATACTGATGTACAGCTTACATATATGTATATGTAACCTTCATAGAGTTGGAATAACTTCTTCTTATGTTGGTTGGCTATTTCATTCAAGAATGTATGGTCAACAAAAAATAATTTATTTTTTGAAATTCAAAAGAAATATCTAAATAAGAGGACGTCTCCACAATTCAGTAAAATTTATTTAATTATTCCCTGTCCTTTCTCCATGTCTCCTATGCTGGTAATAATTCTCGCACACAATGTGGCTGCTTCCAAAAATTCTTCCTTACCCATAGTCGAAATTTCTCTGACTAATCTCTGGACTCTTCCTCTGCCTTTCCCTTCCTTTACATTTTCCAATGTAATTCCTCTAGGCTTTCAGTTGATCTAGATCTCCTCTCACTCATGACTTCAACCTACCTGATGAGGCCCTGAAAAAGTAAAACATGCCATCTATATTTGAAATTTTGAGGTGGGATGTTTGTGGAGAATTGAAAGGTAGAAAAGCAATACCATCCTCCTGAGTATGGGGGGGTGGTAAACAGAAGTTGTGATCAAATATACTCACCACTAGCAGTGTTCGCCTTTATGTTTTGCATTCATCAACTCATTAATCTCACAACAATCCAGTGAGGTATGTTTAATTATTACTCCTATTTTGCAGGTGAGGAAACTCAAGTTCACAGAGGTTAAATAACTTGTAGAGGACCCACAGTAAGCAGCAAGTCTTACCTCAGGCCTAACTCTAGAAGCCATGCCCTTAAATGCTAAATTATGGTCCTGTGTTAAACTCACCTGTGCTAATATTTTTAGTCCCTGTCACACATGACTAACATGAAACTGAACCAGAACTGGGAAAGAAGAGAAGCATTTGGAAGGGAAGGGTATATGCAGACACTTCTACCTCACTGAAAGCTGAATGAGAGCAATAAGATACCTACTTAGCTCATATTCTTTACAGTCTTGATGTTCTGTGTGTCTTGTCTTAAAGGTAAATATCAAAGTGATTTGGTGAAACCTTAGACTATAAGCATTCTTTCAACAAAAAGTCTCTATTTTGAAAATCATAATAAATTTCTACCCACTCTTCAATAATTGGCAATCAGAAAATTAAAACAATGATTTTAAAGGTTTCTTGATGTGCTCTACAATAGAGAGATTGAAAAAAAAGATTAAGACTTTAGAAAATACATTTATGATGTTACAAAGAGCCAGGTACATAAACTCAATGTTTGTATTGGTTTAATTACCACCTTAGAAATAAAACATTCACATTAACCAAATAAAACATTGCAACAATATGCCAAATATTTTTATAATTCACCACAATTTCCTTATGCCCAGCTGTTCAGCTTATATTAAAAATTTCTCATGACCATTGAAGCATTTGTTTTAAGGATATTTTTCTTTGTTATGTTAGAGAAATATCTGCCAAGAGTTTGTTGCATTTTGGAATTTTTAAAAAATAAAACCACAAGTGTTAGTGAAAAATATGGTACTTTCTTATTTTAGTAAGAAACACTACCCAAGTGCTAGCCATTCACCTGGCAAAATGTGGGTATTATTGACACTATCGGCTGAGATGGTGTGATTTTGATGTGAAACACCAGGCCTTACTGATGACTAGTAAGAACTGTAAGATCATAAAGGAAAGTAAATATCTATTGATTTGGAGATCAGAAGGTTCTTCCACACTTAGTTAAAGTTTCAATATATCTGCATAGATGGATAAATCTGGTAAGAATTAGGTACCTATGATTTTTTATCAGTTACATTTTTTTCATGTATCAAATTTTTTTGAGCACCTGTTATGTGGCAGCCTAAGGAGCTCATAATCTATGAAATAGATTCTGTGGCATGATGGAAGTAATTACAACATTCCATGAAAACATATCAAAAGGGTACCTAACTAAGTTGTTTGATAGATGAAAGCTTCACAGAGGAGAGGACATCCAAAGTGAGTAAAGCGAAATTAGCCACGCCCAAGTCTGAAGTTTGGAAGGCTATTCCAGGTAGCGTGAGGAACTTGTGAAAGACACAGGTGTCTCTGAACATGGGTGAGTGGTAAAAGATGTGGCAAAATAAGTAGAGTTTGATCATGATATTTTTCAAGTCATACTTTGTTTTTTGTTTTTTTCAGGGAACAATAAGATGTCATTGAAATATTTGCAGCTGAAGAATGAGATGATCAGATTGGCATTTGAAAAAGCCTGATTCAGTGTAAATTGATTGTGAGAGGATCAGCTTGGTACCTGGGAGAACAGGTAAAAATTCTTACAGAGAAGCTTATTCACCTGGAAGAGTTACCTGTCAGTCTGTGTCCCTGAGAGGGTTCCAGCAGGTTCCTAGATGTGTGTGTTAAATTAGATTCCATGCTCCTCAGGCCGACACTGTAATATAATCAGGTGGACATCCATCGCTTTAAAGTCTGGGCGCAATCAGCTACCTCCGAGCTGGGCCCTGGGCCTGGTGAGCCTGAGAGCAGAAGCCCTTTAGGAGCAGCTTCTAAGATCACAAGAGTCTGGTGGGTCTAGGAACATGAGCCCTGTTGGTTTTCAGAGTTAGATATTTGGGGAGCTTATCTCTCCAGTGTATGTCTTGAAAGTTGGAATGCCTGAGGAGTGAGTTTGAACCCTTCAGTCCTCAGGGAGAGGCTCCAGGGTTTGAGTTCCCTCCTGCTTGTGGGACGCCGCGCCGGGGGTAGGGTATATGGTGAGATGGTTTCCTAGCCTTTCTACCCACTTTGATGTGATTTTCTTCTCATTTGCCTAATGTGTAGTTATTACTCAGTCAGCCTTTAGGTTTTTATAAGAGGAAGTTGTTCCATGTGTAGCTATAGACTCTTAGGAGGAGGTGAGTTCACAGGCATCATACTGGGTTGGCCAAAAAAGTTCGTTTGGGTTTTCGCGAACATTTTATGGAAAACCTGAATGAACTTTTTGGCCAATCCAATACATCTCTGTCTTGAACAGCAACTGCTATGTGATGTTCTTAAGCAATTTCTTCTTCATTTTCAAATTAACTCCAGGTATCTAAGGGCCTCTTCAAAGCAATACTTGGCTGGGTTAATTTAGATTGGCTAATGCATATATATATGTTGTTTGGTAGCTCTGTTAAGCTTATTTTATAATTTAGACTTAGCTGATTTAGACTGGCTTTGCATCAAAATAAATAAAATGTATTTTATCAGGTTAGTTTTATTAAAGTTGTCCTCAGTCAATTTTCCTCAGAATTAACTTACACTTTTTAAAGAAACAAGTTTATACATGAATTGTGATAAATATACACCAAAAAGTCTCTGTAGATATTTATTTTGTTTACATGATGATTATTAACATGTAATAATACCATAATCTTATGTCATAAAATCAATAATGTTTTAACCATTAAATATACTTATATATATAGTATTGCTAATTATAAGAATTGATAATCCTATTATAGATTTTATGAGAAGTTTATACCTTGAATTCTGTTAGAATTCTAACATATAAATGCAGAACACAGTGTTTCAAAGTTTCTATCAAAAACTTTCAAGTCTGCATTGCTTTTTCCAAAGACTGCAGATTAATCACCTGGGAAATATATTTTTAATTTGCTTTAGGTTGTGTATAAATCTTGTAACAAAGTAAAATCCCTATAATTCAAAGAACCAAAACTACTTTCACTTCAGCATGCTGTTTTCCCCTACAGCCCTATTGTTGCTGATTAATCTCTCAGTTCAAATTTGGAATAGAAAAATAAGCTTCCCAATTTTAAGATCAACACTGGTGTGGTGAACTCTTCTTACAGGAAAACACAATTTCAGTGAAACTCCGGAGGTTGCTCTTCATTGAAAAAAATTTATTCTTAGATACATGTTAGAAATGAGGATGCATGAAATATTTTTTATTCTGTCAGAAAATACATGTAGAGTATATATTCTTCTTGGACACTTTAGGGGTAACAGTCATGGCTGTGCATAAAGAACACATTATTGGAAAATAGGAGACCCGAGTTCTAGTCCTATTTCCTTTGGATGGTAGAGGAGTAAATGTGGATATCAAGATCTGTGAAGGGTATGAGGTTTGCCTACTTGCAAACTAACAGTATAGCTGCCCAGTCTCATGTATGTTGGCAGAAAATATGAAATGTTTTGGTCTCACAAAGACTTTTGCTCAGAACACCAGACAGCATGAGCTTCATGTTGGCATTGGTCGCCCTAACTTCCAAGCTCCATGGGGATGATGTGGAATTGTCCAGGTGGAGGCTGTACGTGCAGTGAGTTTACATCACGGCTGAGTGACTTCCAGCTAAGAAAACCACCCAGTTGTATAGACAGGCTGCTAGCAAACATGCCAATCAGTGCCCAGGAGGGAGACATTGTTTTTATTAGTTTCATCAGGAAACAAATCTGTCCTCTGTCTGGAGAGAAACACTATTCACTCTCCTACTAAAATGTCTGCTATACAAAGATCCTTGAAAAGATAGTCCAGAAAGAAGCCTGTGCTTAGAAGAAGAACACAAAGATAGAGACTCAAGGAGAATTATCTTCCAAGATTAACCACCCCATGTTTCTACGCCATCTTGGCTTTAGGTAAATTTTGCCATGAGCACACTACTCTCTCAGCTACTTTAATTCATCTGTCAAACAGGAGCTGAAATCAAATCTGATCAATTTGCCTCAGGCAACATTGAACTAAGGTTGCAATCAGTAGGGCTCCAAGCAGCAGGATGAGGCTGATCATCAGCATTGACTTCAGCCATGCCCTTCAGTCCTGGCTGAGCAAATTTGTGAAACCCTTAATATCCACCATATAAACCCACATGAATGTACTGAAAATTTCCACTTGTTCTGAGGATTGTACAGATTGCACCTTGACCTTCAAGGAGGAAGTCTAGGGCAATTCCACCATCCATTAGAACTTTGGCCAGTGAGTTGAGGCTGCAAAAGTGCCTTCCAAGGTTGAGGTGATATTTCCTTGAACACTTAAAGATCTCTAATCCACATAAGATGAAAATCAAGAGAGGCAATTTAATGCCTGATTTTCACACTGAGAGTGCTAAGGAGGCAAAGAGTACCCTTGAAATGAAAGTGCTGTTCACACTTATTGGGGCTCCCCAGGTAGGACTTGCAAAGGGGGGGCATAGGTTGAGAGTACTTGTCACGTGGTCACCCACTGGCTAAAATGCATTAAAAGCTTCAGTTCCTTTTAGAATAGTGAGTCTAATTCTTCCGTTGGGGAAGAAGAATTAGACAGTCAGACCCACCTGTCACTCAGGCCCACCTGTTCTGTTTGTCTATGCCACCAGCCAGGTGGCATTTGTGCACCCAAAGGAATGATGGAAGGTATGGTTGGAGAAGACCTCCATAGGTACTTTAAGCTGGACTATCTCTGCAGTTTCTTGTCTTTTCTGCTAAGATTAATGGGAATAGCAATCAAATTATGGTCAGAATTGTATGGCAGGATGGCAGACATAGCAGTCAATTAAATTTACTGCACTTGTACCAGTTTGAAAAAGCTGCACCATCCACAGAATTTCTTTCTCCATCCATAGAATTTATTAATAAATTATCACAACAGTTCTCAGGCAATAAAATGTCCCCCATACAGTGTGACTGGCCCATCCAGGAGAGGTTCTGGGAGCACATCCATCCACAAAATAGTAGGTGGCAATGTTTTCATCCTCTAGAGCCCAGTGCCTGTTCCACAACTCTGTAACCCTGTTGATAAGTGAGCAAGATGACAGGTCCCTAAGAGGATGTGTAACAGCTCAGAAGGTCCTTTCATCACAGATCCCATTACCATTCTGATGAAGTCCAGGAGCTGGGAAGAGTCTGTGCACAAGCCTCAGACACAAAAAGAATCTAACTGCTACACTGTAATTGGATCCACACAGCCATACATGGTAATGACAGTGCAAATAAACCTGGGAACTCAAGAACTGCTAGATACTGCATTCTTACAAGCGTTGATTGTCTTCCTCAGGGACAGTTCTCAAAGACAAAATAACACTAATGGCCTTCCCTGTCCCATATTTCCCAGGGTCTAAGATGTTCCCTCTGTAGGTTTAGGGTTCTTGCTCTACCTCCACCTCCACAAAATCTGCTATTCCATTCTAGCAGGTGTAAATTCATAATTTTTCCAATTATCCTTTATGTGAGCCCAGACCTTTTGTCTGGAAGGGTCACCTTCAAGAGGGACACAGGAACTTTTATAAAACATAACCAGAAACCTGTTTGAATTATCTGTTCTACTTTTGATAAGGCTACCATCTGGGACATGTGCCTACTTGATGCGTCAAGTTTGCCAATAGTGGATGAAAAGATGCATTATGCCCAGAAATGGTCAGGATAGTCTCCTGAATGTTCAAAATAGCTTTATAAAGTCCCTCTAATCCCCCCCTTGTTTGTTGTGATCACTATTTATGAAGCAGCCAAGAGGAAAGAATCCTGTTATGGGAGCAGACACACTCATTGACTAAATTCCTTTCTAAGGAGTATGTGGACAGAAGAAGGTTAGGGTGGTAGAGTCAGACTATCAGATCTTTGGCATTTTAGGGATAAAAGAGCCATCATTGTCATATTGCAAGTGATCCAGAAAGTCAAACACATGACACAGACTAGATTCAGGGATCACAGTGATGTGACTTGGGTTAGTTGGTCAATTATCTGAACAGAGTCAAGAGTGGTGCTGCACCACTGATTACCCCAGAGGACGTCCAAGGTACGATTGGTCAGCCTGCTAGGAGGTGAATGGGCAGTGCTCATGTGATGTGTGGCTTTCCGCACCCCACCCCCAACACTGGGAGACAAGGAGGACAACTTTTGGAAAGAGCCACAAGTTAAGCATACAGTGGAAATCTCTGCATTAGAGACATAGAGTCAGGCTTCATCAGTAACTTGATTCCAATCTCATCAGAGAACAGGCCTTTACTGAGTGATGCGGACAGTTCAATCACTAGCCATAATTTTTTACACAGTTTATGGCTCCCTGAAGGGGTTCTTTAATCTATTAGTCTGTGGTTTTCCCAGTGGGAGACCAAACACCTAGACTTTTGGCAACAGCCCAACTGACTATTCAGTTTCACTAAAACTCTGTGTAGCTTTGTTGTAGACGGTAGGGTGGGGATACATTTTCCTCAGAAGGAGAGTTGCAGTTTTTCATGTAAAGCACCGGTGTCATCAGGACCAGACTAACTGCATTCTTAAATATACTGTCTCAGTCTGGGTTCAATTAGGAAATAGACTCCACACAGTGGGTTAAATATGCAATGTTTAATATAAAGAATTATTAAATACTGACAAACAAATGATGATAAGATATAAGGAAATTCTATCAGGTACCCTAGGAATGAGGGTCAGAAACCAAGGAAGGACAAACTTGGGACAAGATTTTAAGGCTAGGATTTTGACCAAGGCCTGGTCCAACCCACTGGATAGCAGAGAAATTCACTGTATTTCTCAGATCAGAATTGGTCAGCAGTTGCTAGGCAAACAGGACGCAATCCTCCAGAGTACATACAAGGTGTCAGGGGATGAGGAACTGTTAGTGTAGGTGTGCAGAGAGAATAGGGGCACACATGAATGTATACTGATCTGCAGAGATTAGGGTGGTTCGTGTAATAAGTTATGCACACAATTCTGCAGAGGGATTGGCTGCTCACTGGGAACTCCTCAGGATGCAAGCCAGCGAGTGGTAGCAAAGTGGTAACAGTAGGGGCCTGGTGATGACCCTCTGGGCCTTGGTCTGCATTGGGAATCGTGGTGCTACTGTATCCAAGAGGCTCTCGGTATACTGGTTTCCATTTTGAGAGGGTCACAGGAAAGTTGTTGCTAGGTTAGCCCATAACGGCAAGGTCGCCTAGTGACTGAACATTCTGGATGTGGCGCTGGGGGAGATCTCCACCAGATGTCCTCACATTCCCACCCTGGCCCACTGAGCAGCAGCTGGAAACAGCTTCAGTGTGCCTCCAGTGCCATTTAGCCAGAAAACTTAGCATGATACACTCTGTAAAGAAAAATATACTGAAGGATGGATTTAGAGCTGAGAGGCAATAAATTGATAACTGCCACATATAACAAGACTTTTGAGACACTTCCTCCTCTTTTAGTCATTAAGTACAAGCTGACTCACCCCAATATGGAAATATCAGGCCAGAGAGTCATGAGGTCTCTACGGTTTTGGTGTTTGATTTAACAAGAGCTCGGTAGAAAGCTAATAGCTACTTTTCAAAAGAATAGCCATGTCAGTGAGGCTACAAGTCCTAAACACCAAGGGATGGGGCTGAAATGGGGAGGCCACTTCGATGGAGTCTCCAGTTTGCAAAAACATCACAGAGATTTGTATAAGTAGTACAATGCACTGTTGGGTCTCCTTTGTGGTTGCTGGAGCTGAAGAGACAGCAGTACTTCTACCACTGCTAGAAGGATAGAGTGTGGTGAATCAACCTACATATTCCTAAGAAACTACATGGCAATAAGGCCCCTAAACTTTTCCAGGGTTACTTAGGCACCCTTTCTGCTAAAGCTGTGATAACACCACAGTCAGTAACTTTGAGACAGAGGCTTCTAACTTACCAACCAATAGGATATCATCTATGTAGTGAAAACTCTGGAAATCACAAGGTAGAAATGTTTGCACTGAATCCTGACCCATCGCTCACTGGTGGCAATAGGAAGGGCAGTTTGTCTTACTAACACCTCTATACTTGTAGCTCTTCCCTGGGAGGAATACTTTCCTCTTTCACTTATGGGATGAGTAAGTAAAAGCATATAACACATCAATTCCTACTGTATATTCAGACCTAGAAGCAACAAAAAGAGAACATAGAAGTAGCTTAAAGGGCTCAACCCTCAATGTCATGTTTGGTTCTTCCCATACTGTGAACCCTGCACAAACTCACTGTGTTGAAACCAGTAAGCCCTACACACCATGAAGCTGAGTAAGATGATCTGTTGGGTACTTGTATTCAGCAAGGCTATCCAAGTTTAGGTCCTTCCACATACTTGGACAGGCATATATGTCCCATTTTTAATCATCTTTTTTCATAAAGAAGCTGATGTTGGAATGGAGGGAAAGAGAGAGTAGGGTGTACAGAAGGAGGGATTGTTCCACAAGCAAGATTTTACATTTATTTTCTGTTTTGAGCAGCGCATTGTCTGCCTTGACTTATCTAAGCAAACTTTTCAATCCACATCCTCATTGCTGATAGGATTTATTTCATCTTTAGGGACTCCTTGACCCTTCCTCCTCCTACCAAGAGAATGTGTAATATCCAAAGCACCTCTTGTTTCAATACTCACTAGCAGGTAGGACACTGGAGAGCCCCTATACCAATCTTTTTGTCAACAACTTGGGCAAGATCCTTCACGCCACATCCCAGGGAGTTTTCTCATATCTCCTATCCCAAATGGCCATTATAATTTTCGTTTGAGAAAGCCATTTCTCTTTCAGCAGCTAATCTTCATCACCAAAGCTGTCAAGGACCGGAAAGGGTCTGAGATTTACCCTATTTGCTAGCTAAAAAGTTAGCTTGCCACAGTTTTATGGGCACTGGCAGAAGATACAGTAATGTTCGGGTGGAGACAAGGAAGAGTTTATGACTCATAGCAATAACTGTAACACTTGCAATTTAATGGAGCAGTGGTGTTTATACAGATATTTGCAGTTGCTTACACTTCGTTTACTTCAAAAAAAAAAGAGTGACAGATTCAGGTCAATCAGCTATCAGTTCAAGGCATATCTCGGAAGCCAGAAAGTCTTTATGACAACATATATATATAGAGACGTACATCATCCACAGTTAAAGGTCAGATTATGCTAAAAATCATTTATGATTATAAGGATTATAGAACCATGAAACAGACTAAATGCCCAGCCTCAGTATGTCTTCCATGCTAAAATCAGGTTGTAGTTTCTCTCTATCTTATCCAAAACTTGGTACTCTCAGTGTTTTCAATTTTATTCATTCCAGTGAGAATGTAGTGAAATCTCATCCTAGGCTGCTTACTATACAAAATCCTTGAAAAGAGTCTATAATAAAGCCCACCAATGCTTTGCTCGGAAGATGAGCAGTAATGCAAGAGACCCGTGGAGAACTGGTTTCCAACAGTGGGCAAATCATTTTTGCTTTCAGTGCACATTAGTTACTCATTTATCATAAGCTTGAAAATCCCAGCACTATTTACATCAGAGGGTTGTTCTGAGAAACAATCTAATGGATAATGGAAAGGAAATGACTTTCTTTTACTTAAAGAGTTATTAAAAGGTTTACAGTAATGATAATGTATTTGTATAATGTTATTTAAATATATGAATTCTTTTATTATAAACTTTGACTATTATCCTTAATTTTTAAATTAGCTGCCCCAATTATTATTTTGGCAAATACTAATTTATGCTGACAGATAAAAGGGAAAAATAAAAAAGTTCACATAACTTTTGACGTGGCTTGAGCTTCATGACTAGGAAAGATATTTAGAAACTTTGGAATAAACTATTTATACAGCAATTGGATGACTTTTTCAAGTGCCATAACTATTCACAAAATCCAAGATGGGCGAGCATTGAATATTCCATTTACTTGTGATAAAAACTAAAATACATAAATATTACATTTATGTTAGAGATTCATAAATAATCACCCAGTTGGATAAGTCACTTTCATGTATTTGTGTTAGTAAATACACAGAGCTCTTTCTTTTAAATAATAGTTATCTGGTTTCTTTCTGTTTAGAAAGCATGAAAGTTGATGTGAAGGAAATAGAAAACATTCAAAAACAGGAAACAAATCTCTGTATGAAGCAGCTTCTCTTTTCAGAACAGTTTCACTGTTTTCAGAAGTGTTAACTCCGTACTTCTTATTTTTATCACAGTGTGATCAAGGAGTGAGATTTTTCATGGCCAAGGTGTTAAATTGACTTGTAGTATCATCTGTCTAGATAATGAAAAATGTTCCCAAGTCAAGATCTGCACCAGTGTATTGGAAACAGGCTTTAATATGCCTGTGCTGTGGCTGTAGGTTACGAGTGATGGTTTTCTTGCAAGTTTCTGTTTATCTTATAGATTTGCAGAATACTCTTCCTTGCCTGTAGAAAGTTAAATAGAATGACTTAATTCAGATCCAAATATCACAAATTGCAAGAGATTATAAAAAGTATTTTCCTTCAGTATTTGTATTTATTTATTAGATTCTATGTTCATGTTAGATGGAATTACTGACTTTATATGGCATTTTTATTTGGAATATGTCTAGCCCTCATATTTGTATCTTGGACTATGTAGTGAGTAATGAGCTTTAACCTTATGCCTTTTGGCTTTCTATTCTTTAATCTTCCCTGTGCTATTCAAGTTTGGAATGAAATAGCATTATTTAAGAACACTTCCCTTCTCTGTATTGGCTTATAGGCTTAATGGAAGAAGATGAGGTCATGCTTATTAAAATTTTCTTACTAGTCTTGAAAAAATATATTTTCATAAAAGTGAATCATTTAGGGCTTCCCTGGTGGCGCAGTGGTTGAGAGTCCGCCTGCCGATGCAGGGGACGCGGGTTTGTGCCCCGGTCCGAGAACACCCCACATGCCGCGGAGCGGATGGGCCCGTGAGCCATGGCCGCTGAGCCTGCGCGTCCGGAGCCTGTGCTCCGCAAAGGGAGAGGCCACAGCAGTGAGAGGCCCGCGTACCGCAAAAAAAAAAAAAAAAAAAAAAAAAGTGAATCATTTAGGAACTATGCTACAGCAGAGCACGATGATAGCACAATTATGGTTTCTGTCTTCTAGAACTGTGAGGTGAAATATGATATGATGGCTGCAGCTTTTCTTCCAGACATTTTCATGATGAATACAGTAGGTTTCTTCCAAGAATGTTAAATCATTTTTTATAATTAAAATAACAAAAAGCAAGAATAGACAATGGACTAGTTCCAGAAGGTAAAATAATAGGAGGCAGATTACTACCTTATAGGAGAATCTTTTTCAATATAGGTGCCTTCCTGCCAAAAGTTACATATTTAAGATGAAAAATTAATTTAGTGTGTAGTCATAAGATTATCGGCAATCGAAACAGAAAACAGATTCCAAGGTATATTCATGTCATACTCAAGTAAGGTGCCCCTCACTGAGTCCTTCTGGTAGCATAATGTTGGACTCCTAGCACACCACTGGGAAATTCAGTACCTAAGAGTTCACCTTTCTTTCTGCTGAGGTTTAGAATGCTTGTGTATCACAATATATACAAGAGTACATAAACTTTTGCCCAACAGATATATAGCAAGCATTGCTTGTTTCTTTATTCAAATGATTTGCTACTTAATATTCTAGGCTCTGAAGAGCAGTATATATTTTTAGAAATCCACTTTCAATGCAAATTATTTATAATGATACATTTGTGGAATATATTAGTTTTAGGTATTTCTCTGTTTTTTAGCTCCTTAATCTCTAAAATAGAAAACGAAATGTAGCTGCTTCATTAACCTTTTACCACAATTAGAAGATTAAAGTAAAATTTAAAATAGTTTATACACATAAAGCACGTAAAACAGTTCAGGGTGCACAGTAAGTGTTCTGTAAAAGCTTGTTATTATTTATAGTGTGATTCAGGAGGGAAAGAATTAATTCTCAATAATAAATATCAGCTAGCTATAGTTAGAGTTATTTTTGTAATAATGATGGTTATAGTAGCAGCAGTGGTTAATTCAAAGTTATGTTTAAATGGCAGCCATAATAACTAATTGTAGTTATAATGAAATTTATAAATATTATTGAATCTACTACAATAGGTATACATTAGCTCTGAAATGTCATTCAGATGTGAAACCACACCCTTCCTGCAATAATTTAAATGACACTGAAAGGCTAACTTTCTGCACCCCAGGCCACCTCCAGGACTAGAGAACACTGAGACTCTTCTAGCTAAAAATCATGTTTATACCTCTCTCTCCTGTAAGACCCCTTGAGAGCAAGAACTTTTCTGATTCAATTTGTATAGCTTTTTTTAAAGTCAAATTAAGGAACTGCAGTTGCTATTGATTGAACCAATGAGCAACTTTTATTATTTTAGAGAGGAATCAGAAGGATACTTTCAATTGTTCACACTAGCTGAAGGTTTAAAGGTCATTTGCCATTGCTAGCAATTCCCTCCACCATGTCTGCCAGTCTGGGATCCAGTCTCCTCTTCTGTTGTTGGGGCCTTTTGCTCACTCCTTTCCTGCTCCCTTCCCTTATTCCCTCATTCCAGGCCTTGTTTATATGAATCTAACTTTCCCTTTAATATTAATGCTTTTTGTAAACTTGAAACAGGAGGGAATGGGGCAGGGCACAACCTTTAAAAGAATGACATAGCTATAGTACATGATGAAAACTAGTGAGAAGCAACTAGGTCAAAGATGGCAGAAGATTCGACTTCCAATGGACCTTGAGCCTCATTATATGCTCATAGTAATACATTTGCATATGCTAAATGACACACCCACAGGCGCCAGGACAGTTCTGAGGCTAACCATAAAAGGCCAAAAGGTGGGCAGTGGCCCAATTCTTGGAAATCCATGCCCCTTCCCCAAAATAATTGGAATAATCCTCCCACTCATTAGCCTATGAAATTACCCAGCACATAAAAATTAACCATGTCATATTTTGAACACTCTTGCCTCTTGCCTTCCAAGATGGCCCACACTGTCTGTGGAGTGTGTTTCTCCCAGGCTCTCTCTCATCTTCTGATGTCGCCCACACTCTCTCTGTGGAGTGTGTTTCTCTCTACATAAATCTGATTCTTACCTATCACTTCATCTCCGAATTCTTTTGTGACGAAGAAAGAACCTTAAATTCACGGGGAACAAACTCACTTAAGATGTCTCACTTGAGATGAAAAGGATAAAAGTATAAATGCACAGCACAATAAATTATCACAAACTGAGCACCACTCAGTTCTAGAAATAAAGTAACTCCAGAAACCCAGAAAGTTGCCATCTTGCCCCTTCTCAACTACAAATTAATATTTCTTTCCTTCTCCCAAAGGTAATTACTATCTTGATTTTAACATTACTTTACACATAATATACATACGTATTTATATGTTATATAATACAGACTATAAAATATACACAGTGCATTTATTATATGTATACATACATATAAACACACATTTGGTGTAGTACTTTTGTGTAATTATACATAAACTACAGAATATACATATACATAGATATAGATATAGCTAATATCTAGCTTTTATGCAACATCATGTTTATGAAATTCATCTCTGTTGTTAAGTGTTGAGGTAATTTTTTCATTTTAATTGTGTTTTAATATTATAGTGAACAAATTTATCGAATTTTATCTATCAATTTCAGTAATAATGAATAATTGGGTTTTCACCAATAGTTCCTTATTGATTTCCTTATAATGTTGCTATGAACATTCTTGTACCTGTTTGTAGGCGTCTATATACACAAATGTGTTGTCTACCCAGGGGCAGAATTGCTAAGTCATAATGCTTTTATATTTTCAAATGAAGTAAATTGAGTTCAGAAGTTTTCAGTAATAGTTGAATAAATTGCACATTTACATTTCCTTTATCTGTGCAAGAGAGTTAACATTGCTACATCTTTGGCAACACTTGATAATATCAGTTGGTTTATTTTGTTTTGTTTTCATTTTGCCATTCTTGGGGGTTCGTATTGTTATCTCTGTGCTTTTAATATGCATGTCCCTGATTACTAATGAGGTTGAACAATTTTTCATATAGTTAGTGGTCATTGGTGTACTCTTATATGTTTTCTCACGCCTCTTTTTTCTAAGTTCTCTTTTACTTAATAACATGTTTGAGTTCTTGAATATTATGGGAACCAGTAAATTAGTGTAAATATTGAAACAAATTCTCTCACTTGATATTTGCTTTCTCACTTTTTTAATGGTGGTTTTTGATGAACAAAACTTTGTAATTCTTAATGTATTGAATTTATAAATCTTTTTATTATTGTTAGGTCTTTTTATGTCATATAAACAAATCCTTGCTTATATAGTGGTTATGAGGACATTATCTTATGTTAACTTCTTGAAGCTTTGTTTTACAATTTACGTTTAAACCTACAATCCACCTAATTAATATTTTTATACAGTATGAGTTATTAGGTGAAGATTTATTTACTCCTTCATAAGACTATTCAATTGACCCAGCACTCCTTATTGAAAAGATCATATTTTCTCCACTCACCTGTATTGATAAATTAATTGTCTATATATGCACAGATTGCATTTGCATATTCTTTTGCCACTATCATACTATTTATTTTTATAATTTATAATAATTCTTGTTATCTTGTAATGTGTCCAGTCTGATAAAGGATACCTACAAAAAAACAATAGCAAGTAGCACACTTAATAGTATAGTGCTGAAACCTTCCTTCTAGGATTGGAAATGAGACAAAGTCTCACCTTTACTTCAAGAAAGCCTTGCTATTCATGGCCCTGGAATCACTATGTAAATACTATACTAAGTGTGTGCATATGTATATAAACATGTATACATACATACGTACACACAGAGGTATTTGTATTTTAATAACTGGACAAAGCAAAGTTTTTATACTTATTTCAAAGTTAATTGCATCTTCTTTTGTAGAATGCATATGCTCTAGATTAATTTAAATGCTTGAAATTTAGTTCCAAGAAAATAAAAGCACATGTAGAAACACTGACTTCATGATAAATGGATTTGAAAAATATTGAGCTACCTTATACACATCTGCCCAAACTCTGTTTCTATAAACTCAAAACACTTATACACAAAATATGACAACCAACAAAAATTTTTGAAAGAATATCATAACCTGCGTCAAAGAACTCCTCTGGCCTTACCTTAACAAATCTTAATCAGATGTTTCTCACTAAAGCCCAAGTTTCTTATCTTTTTATCTCACTGAATTTACAAATTTTGGATCTTGGAAATGATTTTTATAGGCTCTGAACCCTTGAATTTTCTGACCAATTTATAATTCCCTTTATGGCTTAGTGGACTAGCATTACTTCTCACCTTTCCTTCCCATCACATGAATCACAAGCTTTGTCACTGAGATACTTAACAACTGGAACAGCTGCAATAAGCTCAATTCTCAACAATGTTTGGGAATTCAAATTAGGTACAAGTACTTTAAATATTGATTTAATGACATACTAGATATTATCAAAATTAAGTGATAAAAATCCTTGGCAAGTGTATGTCCCATGGCTTAATTCTAAAAGAGTAAATATGTGGAGTGTATATCTTCATTCTGACTCATCAGATGCTTATGCCCTTAACTATCAATATATAATGTAAACACCTATTTATGTCTTGCAGTTTTGATCTTTTCATCTGGTGTATTTTTAATTTGTATTTCTATTTTATGATTAGAGTACTGGAAAATTAATCATGTGTTTTATAACTCATGGAAACAAATATTGTCAGTATAATTGGTGGAGCCAGATGTATTGATCTATAGCATGGTAAAATGTTAGTGTGCAACCATAAGCACTGGCAAGAGAAAGGAAGCACAAATGAAGGTTCGCAAGTGGCTTCTGAGTTAAAACTAAGGAGGAAAAAAAATCAAGAAAATTAAAAAGAATCAAAGGCATGGTATCTAATTGGCATATTTTATAGACCATAATGAAAAAGAAATAAGACTAAAATGTGTATTATTTAGTCATTTTAGCAAGGATAGAACCCTTTGAATATGTATATTATGGAATGAAAGAGAAAATTTATAGATAATAAGATATTGCTTATTCTTTTTGCAGTTTACAAATGTCTGGTGAAACTTTAATTACTGTAAGTTAAAAATAATGTCCCTCAAATCTGAGTCAATAATCAGTGAAATTGGTAAGTGTCTCCTATTTTAAAATGGAAATAGAGTGCATTCTAAAGATTTTTTAGTGGCTTGTTTACCTAGTCATACATAATGTACATATGTGAAATACATGTGTATTCATGTTTAAGTATGCATAATTATATTCTAAATATAGATTTATACATAGCCCAATAGGTATAAACACATTTGCTATAATAATATATAATCCAATCATAGCTTTTATTTGAGAAATGCTGAAGCAAAGTAAATATTTTGATGGAGATGGGTTTGTATACAAAGGAGTGGTTACAAGCTAAATAGGTATAATTTGCTAGAATATGGTCATTGCAGTGGAAAATAGTTTATGGCATGCAGATTTGGGTTTCTAATTGTGAAAGGAAGAAAGCAATGGATCACATAGCTTAATCAGAGAATGCCTTCAGAGCCAAGACCCCTCTGGGGTAGAATTTACTCTCATAAAATGGAAGGCTCTACTGAATATATTTATCAACAGAACAACAGACTTATTCCTCTACAACATTCTTGTTAAAATATATTGTAAACATATTACTATATAGCCTAGAGTTTTTAATCCTTGGGCCAAATAATGAGGTTGAATACTCTGCCCTGATGTTGGTTTCCACACCACTGGCAGTGAAATTGAGAAAAATTTGTCTTCCTTATCAGCTTGTCTCTCTTCAATCAAGGATTAGATCTTGGTTAAAGGCAAGGCTGGAAGCTGACTATTTTGATGCCTGCATACATGCTCTTTGTTTTTACTTATTTTTCAAATATACTAAGTCTCCCCAAGAGCTTAAACATTTGGAAAGCAAAAACTAGGAAGACTTGCTACTTTTACTTTTTGATCTGCCCTACATTTATCCTGAGGAAATTAAATATAGACAACTTCCTTTCTCTTGCCAATGCTTATGGTTGCACACTAACATTTTACCATGCTATAGATCAATACATCTGGCTCCACCAATTATATTGACAATATTTGTTTCCATGAGTTATAAAACATATGATTAATTTTCCAGTACTCTAATCATAAAATAGAAATACAAATTAAAATATAGATGGACAACTTCTTAAATAAGATAAGAGAAAATTGACATTTTTAAGAAAAAAGTAAAGTCCCCAAACAGTATTCATTCTGTCACAGTCGTATTTCCTCTTTCCTGAGAAGGTAAAAAAGGTATGTCTTTCTGCATGATATCACACTCTCATTCAGTGCCTCCTTATTGCAAGTTTGGGGTAGTTGCAATAGCCAAATATTGTCTCAGAGTACATTCAGATGTCAGGGATCATATCAAACCTAGTTGCCATGCAGAATTGGGACATGATATATTTTTATATAAATTATATTAGATATAATACTTTTCCTTACCTCCAAGAACATCTAATCAGAGTTTAATTCAAAGGTATAGCAGTAGGTCCTATGATTCTTCATTATACTACAGCACTTAAGCACAAAAGATGATATTTTATTCTTATATTACTTCTTCAAATATGCATGAGTGGTGGGTTGTTGGGTAGGAGACTCATTTTCATTGTCCTGCTGAGTATACTGTGCCTGGTTTGTTTTGCTATTCTGATTCTGAAAATCAGAAGCCTGAGTACCATTTTCATTGCCATCTTGACATTTGGAATCCCTTTGATTCCAGTGGGATTATCTATTATAGTTATTGTATGTGGTGTGTCTGCCAGGAGTAGTAGAGGTCACTTACCAAAAATTCAATTAAAATTTAAACTTTGTTAATAATATGTTACAAAGAAATCCCAACATTTTCCAAAGCTACTTTTCTCAAATCAGGTAGCACAGCATCCAGATAATTAACAAGCAAGAAATAACAATTTCAATTAATGAGACTGTCTTTCCCTTTGTCTCCATGGCCTCTCCCTCATGACAACTTACCTAATTGTGCCCCCTTCATGAACCAAAAGAGAAAATGAATTAAAGCTAAGGAAGAAGAGGAGATGATTTTTTATTTCCTCAAAAGAATATGAACAGTTCCTTTTAGAATTTGAACGTGTGCACTGTGCCAGTTCTGTCTCCTGTGAAGGCTACTACTAGAGAAAGAATTAGACCCACTAATGAGTATTTGTAAAAGACCAATCTAATTTCAATGCCTAAATTAAATAGTGAAAGGATAGAACAGTAATTTTATGAGATAATTTCTGAGAAATGTGTGGCTTCTCCAGCAGTTGGATAAGCCAACTGCTTTAGGAAAAGCCACACTGACATGCATCTTTGAAGAAAGGTATGAAATAGCTACCTGAAGGAGGATGAGAAAAATAATGTCATGCTCTCCTGACAGAAATCAAGTTGTTAAAAAGGGAGAAAGTGTCTCCTGTTAATTTTCAAAGAATGAAGAGCTTCATCCTATTTCTACATTAAGAGTATGATGCATTCACACATGTTTTATTAAATAATTTCTTCTAGATATTTCTTCATATGTAAAGTACAGTAAAGATTTTGTCCTATTTCTTAAATTTTCTAGAAACCACTTCTATGAAACCTCTGGTTTTAGATCATTTATGTTTCAGATGTAGTCTTTCAAACACTATCCACTAAGGATGAAAGTCCTTATTCATCGTCAAGGCACTTGTAAAGGAAAAAAGTATTGGAACTTTTCAAGAGAGGCTGTTTACATTGTTAGGACAAGTTTAGAGACACAGATGGTCAAACCTGTAAAGCTTTAGCAATACTACAATAGTCATATTGCTCTGAAAGGCAGTGCTCATTTCATTTTCTGCAAGAGAATGACCAAAGTGTGTGTGTCATTATTAAACCACATTTTCCAAAATTGTTGCAGTGAATAGGCAGGGCTTTCAGAGTGTTGCTACTTCATCTACAATCTCTAAAAAGAGTTCCCAACTCTCCTCAGTAATTTGTTGTGAAGTCTCAAAAACTCCACTTTTTTGTCCATGTTTCACCTTGATCACCCATGCAGTAATTAGAAGCTATTGCTATACTTAGTAACCTTCCTTTTTTATTCAGAAAGCAACAGAAATACTATTAACAGGGTCCTGTTTGCAAATATAATTTATTTTATTTTTAATCTATAATTTGGATTCTTCAATACATATTTTAGATGATTTACAGCCCACATATGGTAGAATTTACATATTTTTATGTAAAATATATTAAACAAAATTTAGTGTCCTCAAGAATAGTTTTATGAAATCTACAGAAAGCTTCTTCAAATGAGCATTTCTAATGTCTATCATTGATAGAAGTTGAGTTTGTAATATCAAAATGTAAACCTATAAAACCACATTTTGAATCTGAAATACCCATAATTCTTATAAGGAGGAGTTAGTCAAGAATGCAAGCTAGTGTAAAAATGAACTGAAACTAAATTGACCAGAATGGAAGAATGGGTTCAAATTCAGGTTGATTAAATCACCATTTTTCTCAAACAAGTTGTGATGAAGCCACACTGCTCTCAATACAGTAAACATGTTGCCTTTCCACCTAAGAACTACCCCATGCTTAAGAAAGAATGCAAAATGACCAAATTTGTGGTAGAGAAGCAAATAGTAATAACTATTAATTCTTTGGTATTTTTATGTCTGCAGTTGGCACAATTCTAATAATTATTGTAGTTGCTGTTTCCATACAAATTTATCTCAGAAGAGCTTAAAGTGTTTTCCTAATGTTATTTTACCTTTAACAAATCTGGCTAGTGACAATTGCAATGATTAAAATATTCTGTAATTAGAAACAAAATGCCATAAATATAAATATTTTTTGCAAGGTGAGAAAATCTGCAATTCCATAAGGAAATACAGTAGTGGTTCATTTGTCCATCCTTCGTCAATGTCTTATATATTATAGTTCTTAATAACGAAATTAAAAACTAACATCTTTCTATATACTAGATATTAACATGTTCCTGACAATAAAGTCGTATTACAATTTTTTTAATATATTGATGATGTCAAAATTATACAGATACAGCATTTTTGTTCTCATATTTTGGTACTTACATCTGGAACTGGGAAGGAAGGGAGGTAAAGGAACTGACACTTAGTGAATATTGGCACAGATTTTACATTTATAAAAAAATATTCCCATTACAAGAAAGTGGTGCTCGTGGAAATTAAATAACTGAATCAAAATCACATTTTAAGAAAATGGTAAGCATTCTGAATCAAGTGTTTCCCATCCCAGGACCTGTGCTTTTTCAACGATAGTACAAAATGAGAAAAGTGCTTAAAGCAGCAATGTCAAGCACTTACCCAGTTTCTTTCTAATCCCTCCTTTGCTTCTCTGATATTAGACATCCACATATGTGGCCCACTATGCCTGAAGATGATGTCACAATTTTCATAAGTGTTCCATATCAATTTATTATAATAGACCTATGATTTGAAACTATTCTTTGCCTAAGAATTGTATAGGTACTTAGAAATTTGAGAATCCACGTCCACCAACGTTACTGGATGTAGGTAGAAAGTTGAAGGAATTTAGAGATGGAAAATCTATCTGATCTAACGAAAAGATTCAGTATGATAGTTATGGGGGAAAATGGGGTATGGGACTAGAATATGAGTTCTTTATCCAGACGGAAGCATCAGATATTCTGGGATTTCAGAGCACCAGATGTTAGCTCTGAAGAATCTATTACTGAAAACAATTATAGCACTTCACAGATGTCTGTACACTTCACAAATGTGTGCACCACACTAGCACAAATGAGTGCAATTTGTAGGGAAATGATTTAAAAAACACTAATCAAGTGTTTGTATTTTCTTATTAATGAAGCTAATTATTTCCCTCTCCATTTTTTGGAGGTTTGAACTAAAGATAAGAATATTTTAGGGAAAATATCTAACTATTCTCCATATCCCCATTACCTGGTGAAAGAACATACAGAAAGTTGATAATTTTACATCTTTGTTTTCCCTTTATTTCTTCTCTTTTGATTAATCATTGAAGCACCTATATTTTGTCTCTCTCAAAATCTTCAGGTCCTAATTCAAGACTTTCTGCACTAACTATTATCACATTTTCTTGTGCAATATGTCTAATAAATGCCCAGTCACTAGAATTAACTTTAGGAAAAAACTTTATCGCAGACATGGTGTACTAAAATAATTTATAGTTACAGTATAGAAACTTTATAGATACATTCTTAATTTACATATATTTGGAGCACTTGGTTTCACTGCTCTTTCATATTTTAAGCCGTGTTCTTGGTAAGTTTTCAATATAATGAAATGCTTAAGACAAGTTAATTTTGCCCTAATGTTATATTGACTTAAATGAAAGACCATGTAACTTAATAAGACTGCACAAAATAGCTCATACTCCATATACTGTCCTGTTTCCCTTATCATCTCCATGGGGCGCCATCACAACTAACTGCAGGGGGCAAAAACCCTATTTCCACATCAAAACCATTTCTAGTTCCCTCTTACAAGCCATAAATTCCACCTGTGTTGAGGTATCAGTTATTGAGCCATTGTCTGCTGGCACAACATCACATGTGCACACAATCACATACATACACAATCTGTATATCGCACTGAGATGTGATGTAGCCCAGACTTGGAGCTGATCACTCTGTCACACCACTTTTGCAATATCCCCTGGGTTTTGACGGGTAGAACAAGCTTGCAGAAAAAGTCACTACTCCCACAGGGGTGAAAATTGCAATTTTCCCCACCCCCTGTGTAAACCTGTGGATTAGAGAATGAGGCTTTTAATGTGCAAAATTAAAAGAACAGTAGGAAGGAAAAGGCATGTTTTAAAGAGAATTTTAGACTGAATGCAGGCTTATTCAATGACACATGTAAGAAGACTAAAGTTTAATATTGTTAAAAGGAACAACAAAATGCCTTAGGTTCTAACATTGTTCAGGTTGTGGGAAAGAACAAAGAAGACACATTCACTTTTGAATGTACTATATTTTTAAGCAGATTTGGTTCCATGTGAAACTGACATTTATGAGTAATAGTTATTGCATTTAAGAATCAGAGAAAAAAAAGGAGATTAAAATTGTGATTTCCAATTTTAATTTAAAAGTGTCACAAAAAGAACCATTCCTTACTTAATCCGTAATTTTCAAGCTGTAGGTGTTAGCACTTTTGGAAGAAACCAGATGAAGAAAATGATAATAAACATCCAAACCAGCCTTTAGAAGCAAAGAATCCTGCCTCTGTGTGTGTGTGTGCATTAACATTTTAAGGTGCCAAGAGTGAAAAAGAGTAATGACCTTTCCTCCTCATTCAGTTCCAATGAATAGAATAATTAGCCATCAGTCTTATTTTGTTTGTTTGTTTTTTTTTGTTTGTTTTGTTTTGTGATATGCGGGCCTCTCACTGTTGTGGCCTCTCCCATTGAGGAGCACAGGCTGCCCCATCAGTCTTATTATTAAGATGTAAATCTAGATAAATTACTTCTTCTAAAATTGCCTTTTTTTCAGAATTTCTATCTATTCTTGTAGTCCTAAAATTGAATTCCTTCTAAAACTGTATTTTTGTCTTCCTTTATATTAAGTGGGCATATATTTGATTGTGCAGTGTAAATATATGTATATGTATAAATATATATTGTATGTATATATGCAATGGAATTATGCTTTTCCTCCTTTAAATTTCTATTCAGATAATTATCTATATAGAAGTTTGGTTCATGCTTTGGGAAACATTGCCAGAAAAAGTCTTATATTCTAAGTTCATTCATTACATTTATTTAGCAATGACAGATTTTGGAATGGACTTCTGATTTTTGATATATGGTAATATTAAACCATCAGTACCTAACACAACTGACAAAGTGACATGTGGGTAAATTGTATACTTTTTGCATTTGGAATTTTTGACAAACATAATGCAATTAGTTATAATATTTCATACCCATAAAATGTATTCTTCCAAAACATAGGATACAAGAGCACACAAATTCAAAAATGACTATGCATGCAGTGAACTACATAATTTTATCCTTTCTTAATGTTACTCTAGCATGTTCCTTGTATATGTGTTAAAAATGTGAATAATTCAATGATTTTTCACAAGTTTCTCATAAAAAGGACTTTAAAAGTCTGACCCATTTCATGTGTTTTAAAAATTTGAATGATCCACAAAAACAGCTACTGAAAGAATCTACTGAAATCATTTTATCCCTTCACAATGAATAGTATACGAATTTCAGTCATGCTAACAAAATTTTCCTTTCTCATTTCCTATAGATACATATGGAAAAGACTAACTCAAAATAAGTTGAAAAACACTTATCTGGCCTACTAATATGTTTGAGAGTCAAAAGATTTGTTGAAACTACTTTTAGTGGATAAAATATAGGTTCTTCAAAAATATTTGCTGGTAGTAGCTCCATTGATAGTAAGTTGCTTAAATGTAATTCTGATTCAGACATTTCCTCTTGCAGCCAAGCTAACAGCTGCCTATTTTATTATGTAACCTCATAGCAGCTCTGCTCTTACAGATGAGGGAGAAATTTGCAGGCTCAATTCATAGTTTTTTAAAGAAACCCAAATTGTTATAATGAGGAGTTAGAATAGCTTATCACCCACTATGTGCCAGGAGTACAGCCTTGTGGTTTTCCTGTCATTCAATCTCTGGTAAGTAAGAATCCATATTGGACCTCATAGGACAATTGGGAATTTATTCTGCTGTCTTTATGTATTTGAAAGGCCTGCCAGAGAACTGCTGTCTACTGCTGTCTGAAGTTGGAAATCACTGACTAATTAGTCAGATTTTTCAGAGTGACAGTTGGTCATCTAAGCAAATATACTGTGACCCAAATTCTTTACTTTCACAATTTTGTTAGTGTATATGGCACATGAAATAAAATATAAGAAAAAATTGCATATTTGAAGAAGTCTAGTTTACTATCTCATGAGAATTGTATACTGTTTGATCAACTCTTCCAAACTTGGGTTCCAAGAAAACTAAGATGCTATTAAAACTGAGGCAGTATTAATGATGATTTTATACATAGCACCCACAACTTTAGGTTAGATTTAAGAAAAGTTGACAGAAAATCATTTTCCAATATATATAAATTGTGCTAGCTATAGTCTTGTGGATTTCGTTTTTAATCCTATTTAAGATGACTCAAACAATTTTTTTCTGTGATGTAACTTTTTTTTTTTAATTATTTATTTATTTATTTATGGCTATGTTGGGTCTTCGTTTCTGTGCGAGAGCTTTCTCTAGTTGCGGCAAGTGGGGGCCACTCTTCATCACGGTGCGCGGGCCTCTCACTGTCGCGGCCTCTCTTGTTGCGGAGCACAGGCTCCAGATGCGCAGGCTCAGTAATTGTGGCTCACGGGCCTAGTTGCTCCGCGGCATGTGGGATCTTCCCAGACCAGGGCTCGAACCCGTGTCCCCTGCATTGGCAGGCAGATTCTCAACCATTGCACCACCAGGGAAGCCCCTCTGTGATGTAACTTTATTAGTCATTTCCATTTTCAAGATCCTTTTGGAATGATAATAAAACCTTATTAATCCTTACATGTGTGCATTCAACTGGTATATTAGTCGTAGCCTACATACATTGTGATCTGAAAAATTCTACAGTATGATGAAATTGCCATAGTTTCTGTGAAAATATTTATGAAATATTTTGTGTAAAAATTAGCTATCAAGAATTATTATTTTGTCATTTATTTTTTCCTGCTAATGTAATACTTTTTCCAGGTTTGAATTGAGATAAGCCTAGGATCACCAACCTTTTTATGATTCCTTCTTATACATATATTATTCTAGTTTTCCCACATTTTCCACTGAAAATTGTGTCCATTGCTTCTGCATTTTCTTACTACAGTTTTCTCTAGACTATGTGCAGTGTAGCTTCTCTTGTGTTACTTCATTAAAAATTAAGGCGATTGTAATACACCTTCAAATCATTATTTATTAAAATTCAATTCTCCTTTTTCTCCTCTCAGTCACATTTGATATTTTAGCATGTCTTTTAAAATTTTCCCCTCTTTGGTTTCCATACCAAAACAATCTCTTGGCTCTCTGTTACATCTCTGAAAACTCCTTATCAGCCTCCTTAAGGTAGTTCTTTGAAGAATATCATTTATATTTCCCAAACTCATTCTAACATTCTGATCTATGCTCTTTTGTATCTCCACTCAGTCCCCATGTGTGAACAATTTTTCGTTGTTTCCTCTGTAGACTCTAATTATTCCCTACTGCATAGTCTTTATATAAAAAAGCCACAGTGTCTACAAATTCAATCCAAACTCCTTATCTAAACTACAATCCCACACCATCACAAAGAAACAAAGAAGAAGAATATCTCAAATTGAACATATTTATAAATAATAACATTTTTTCTCTCTTTACACTTGAACTGCCTGTGAAAATGATAACAGTTCTTTCCTAATAAGCTATTTCTTTTAAAAGAAATATAATTTCCATTCTTCATATTTGTTATCTTAGAGGTATCTTAAAATCTTTTATTTCTGTTTAACATTAATATTCAAACCTCAAATATCTTTGATTATTTCATTGTCTTTTCCTTCTTATAATAACCATCACTACAATAGTATAATTTGTGAAATAGTTATTAAGGAATTAGGAATAATGATATTAGTGCCAAATATCAGACTGAATTTTAATTTGAAGTAGAATAAAGTAGAAACTAGAAAGGATGTTAAGGTCTTGGGAAATCATTGGTAGAAAATATTAAAATTATAAATTAAGCTAAATGATAACCCCTTAATATATACTTTACAGATTGCAGTGGCCTTTACATCATTCCAGCTGAATCTATTTGATTGATCTTTATTAAAATATAAATGAAAACTTCAAATTATATATAATGCCATTGATTTTTTTCCAGAAAATAAGTAGTTTTGGTACAGATTTTTAAAGTCAGAAGAAATGATCTGCACATTTAGCTTAAATCCTGGATTTTTTACAATCAGTTGCTCTGTTATTTGGTCTCTCTGCAATATTTCTACAAACATTCCCAAGGCTTGGAACCATGGTCTTTAATTGTTTTGTCACAGTGACAGAATTAATTCTACAACAAACACAATATTCCAGCTAAAAATGACTAAAAATGATGGCTGTGTAGACACATTTATCAAATAATTGGAGCTGCCAGAAAAAAAAAGAGAAGATATCTATAAACATATAGGAAGCAAAGAAAGTTACCCAATTAAAGAAAAATAAGAGAACAAAAGTAGAACCACACCTTTTTGCAGTACAGATATTGAAAAAGCTAGAAAAAAAATTTTTGAAAATGTTTAGACCTAGTGTATCATTTTCACTGCCATCTTTTACCTGTAAACCTAAAGGGGAGTTTTAAATAATTTGAAAATATACAACTCATATATTGTTCTTCAAAAAAAATTACTTAAAGGTGTAATCCAACCGACAGAATGAAATAATCAAAATACATAATTACAAAATGAAGAACTGCTTGGCTAAATATATTGGTGGTGATCAGTACACCAGTTAAATTTAGAATTTCCTAAATCATTGAAAAGATGGAGACCAGAGTCAATGCAAATATCAGAAATTGCACTTCAAAGGGTAAATAAATAAAGCTAGAAACAATATTTTAATTTTAAACTCTAGCACTAAAAACAGAGATTTTTATTAACAAGACAAATAGTTGGTGATGTACAGAAAAAATTTAGGAATTAGCATGTGTTAATCTCTTTATCATTCATCACAGTTTATAATAATAAAAAGAATATACATTAAAATATTTTAAGAGGAATATGCTAATAAAATTCTAAATATATATAAAGTACATCAAATTAAAGCAGTTATGTCCAAGGTGTTGGAATTAACATTCTTGCACTTTTCTTTATATATTTCTGTATTCTGAAATATTTTGAAGATGAACACAAAGCACTTTTATAATTAGAAAACATATTTTTGAAACTAAGTACTAATTTTAATAACTGCTAAGAAGCAGTTATATTAGAAATCTACTAACAGAAAAAATGTCTATTTATGTGTCTATATTTTTTTATGGATTAACTTTAAAGTGAATTAATCTGGGCAAAAATTTATGAACTACTCCACATGCTTCCCTAGAATCCAACCACAATGCTCAAATCATGAAAAAGGGAGGATGAGTATTTACATCAAAGCAAAGAAAAACTTACAATTGTAAAGTCCATGCAATAAAGCATACCTGACAAGTACTTGAAATCTATACTAAATACCAGAGTGGCTGCTGAGAGCTAGAAAACTACTCCCTAGATCTTGAGTAAGAAAGAGATTTCTCTAGAAGGAAGTGTCACAATAATGAGTCTCTTCAGTGATACTTTGACTAATTTGAGAACATGGGCAAAGATGGGAGCAAGAAAACACCTCTAAAATATCCTCAGAATATATTCCTTCTATTAAAAAAAATAAAATGAATCCATAAAACCTAACAGGTTGCTATGAAAAAGAAGCAGGAAGAAAGAAAGAGGTCATGGAAAATAAAAACACAATTGTCTAGAAAGAAATCAATATGTTATGAGAAAATAAAGCCTAGGGAATCTACCCACATCTGTCTAATAGAAGTTTCTGAAAAAGAAAAGAATGATAGTGAAATAAGGGAAATAATCAAAATAATAATAGAATACATTTTCACAAAGCTAAAGAAAAGCTTTGTACTTTATTTAAATGGCCCTGTCAAATGTTAGGGCCTTTTAAATAAATATATAGACACATTCTCTTGAAATTTGGGTATTTAGAGAATAAAAATAAAATCATAAAATCTTCCAGAGTGAGTGGGGAAACAGATACAAGCTGACAGTGTATGTACACATGTAAGGTGTAGCATACATAGCTGGAGACCATGTACTATGTTCTCACTCATACCACTGCCATACATTGCCTCGTGCCCAGCTTCCAGGAAATTCAATTCCACACCCAGTGAATTCCACATCTGATGCCTGTCAAAAACTGGGGTATAAGCTCCCTAGTCCTTCACTCCTCAGATGGAATCACTTTGAGCAACATCGTCTACACTGAATCCAAAGGATCCTCTGTGGGATTACGCTTCAGTTACCCACAGTGATACCTCACTTGATAACAAAGCCTCTATTGGCTGCCTTTCCTTCTCTGTACAGCTTACTCCCTACCCTTCAAGTGTTTTTTAGGTTCACCTCTAAAATCGACTATTTGGAATCAAATTATTGCCTGAAAGGCTGCATTGAGGAAACCCAAACTAAGAAAAAAAGCTTATAGACTTTTATCAGGCTTTTCATTAGTAATTTTAGAAAAAAAAAAACAAGGCCAGCAGAGTTCTCAGGAAAAATAGTTTTCCACCTAAAATGCTATGCCCCATCAATTGGTATAAGGATAAAATTTAAAAAACTAACACTATGCAAGGACCCAGATACATTTCTTAAGTGCTGAAATATAATTGAAAAAAAAAGCAGAGCTAAAAGGAGTAAAAAATATTGAAATTAAAAATAGTCCAGATATGAATTAAAAAGAGATCCCAGGAAAAGAACCAAATAACCCACTTAAAAGGAAGTCAGTAGAGACTTATCTGTTTTATCAAGTAAAGATGTTTGAGATTTATTATTTTTTTCTTTTAATAACAAAATAATAGGAAATACATAGGAAACTGGTGAAAGAGGGACTTGGAAGAGAATACATACAAGAAAGTGAAAATTTTTAAATAAGGTAAATTAAACATTTTGATTGGTTGGAAAAGTATAAGAAAATATACTGCATCTGATTTTGAAATTTGAAACAGTATGCTTCGTGACATACAATAATATTTCCTTCTCTATGATTAAATCATATTACTGGATTTAGAGAAAATGTTTATATAATAGGGAATAATATTTGAAACTGGGAAGATTTAATCAGATTTACCAGTTTACTACATTTAACTGCCTTGACAATGTAAGCGTAACAGGAGAGCAGACAGTTGAGGGATAAAAAGAGAAAGGAAAGTTTCTTGGGTTTTTGTTTGTTTTTTAATTTTTTAACTTATATTTTATTATTTAAATTTTTAAAAAAATTTTATTGGGGTATAGTTGATTTACAATGTTGTGTTAGTTTCAGGTGTAGAGCAAAGTGAATCTATTATGCATATACATATACCCACTCTTTTTTAGAGTCTTTTCCCATATAGGTCATTGGGAGCTCAAACTCTACAGAGCATTGAGTAGAGTTCCCTGTGCTATACAGTAGGTCCTTATTAGTTATTTGTTTTATATACAGTTGTGGGTATATGTCAGCCCCAATCTTCCAATTTATCCCTCCCCAACCTTTACCCCCTGGTAACCATAAGTTTATTTTCTATATCTGTAACTTTATTCCTGTTTTGTGGATAAGTTCATTTGTAGCCTTTTTTTAGATTCCAAATATAAGCAATATCATATGATATTTGTCTTTCTGTGTCTGACTTACTTCAGTCACTATGACAATCTCCAGGTCCATCCATGTTGCTGCAAATGGCATTATTTCATTCTTTTTTATGGCTGAGCAACATTCCATTGTATAAATGTACCACATCTTCTTTACCCACTCCTCTATTGATGGACAGAAAGGAAAGTTAGAAGGAAGTGTAGAAATGCTATTTTCTTAATTTTATATAGTGGGTAAATAAGAAACAATGTCTAAAGTTGAATGATTGCAAAATAGAGGTCTAAATGTAGTATTTTTTTAAAAAGCTAACCAATAAAAAATATAAACTGAAAATTAAGTAATAAATATTGCAGGTTATGGTAAGAGAGATTATTTTAACCAAACAAATTCTACAAGCTTTTTAGTGGAAAGTTAATTACAGTTAGCTGAGTCTTAAGAATCAAGAAATCAGTGTCCTGTTGGCATGGTTAAGCAAGTAACCCTGGCAGCATACTGACTGTAATCTATGGAAGAGTACTTCTCTCCTCCTTGTATTTTGTTCTTTACACAATGGGGCTAATAGTCATAGGTACCTATTAGGGCTGTGGCGAGTATTAAATGATATAACACATTTAAAGAATTTAGATGTGCCCAGGACATAATAAGAAATCAATAAATATGACAAATCATGAATTAGCTTGCTAGGGCTGTTGTAACAAAGTACCACAGACTAAGTAACAACATCAGAAAATTGTTGTCTTATTAATTCTGGAAGCTAAAAGTCCAAGATCAAGATGTTGGTAGGGCTATGCTTTCTCTGAAGTAACTAGAGAAGGATCTGTTCCAGGCCCCTCTCCTTACTTCTGCTAGTGTTTCGCTGGTGGAAGCATAACTCTGATCTTGACATGATGTTCTCCCTCAGAAGTGTCTGTGTCCACATTTCTCCTTTGCATAAGAACACCAGTCACAGTTGGATTAAGCGCCCATTTTCCTTCACTATGACCTCATTTTAATTACATCAATAACAACTCTATTTCCAAGTAAGGTCACATTCTAAAATACTGCAGATTAGGACTTCAACATATGCATTTGGGGCAGGGGACACAATTCAATTCCTAATAAATCATTTTGAAAGAGTCACATAATATATTATTTAGAATTATGGATTGAACTGTCAGACAAACTAGAAACAGAAAAGGACAAAAGTGAGCTGGAGTTATGGCAATGGCAAAAAAGGAGATTTTAGAGCTTCCCTGGTGGCGCAGTGGTTGAGAGTCCGCCTGCCAATGCAGGGTACACGGGTTCATGTCCTGGTCCGGGAAGATCCCACATGCCGCAGAGCGGCTGGGCCCGTGAGCCATGGCCGCTGAGCCTGCGCGTCCGGAGCATGTGCTCCGCAACGGGAGAGGCCACAACAGTGAGAGGCCCGCGTACCGGAAAAAAAAAAAAAAGGAGATTTTACTTTTCATATTATGCCCACTTAGATGGTTTAAAATTTAAACATTTAAAATGTACATGTATCTCTTCAATAACTATAAAAAGAATATGAAAAATTATTCTATTTAACCAACTAAAGATTAGTGGTAATTATAACATAATCTGAAGATAAACACAATCTTAAGATTTTAACAGCATTTTTTTACTCATTGAAGTGGTTTGCTTTGCAACTTGATCCGAAAATCTTGTTAAACTAAATCTTACATTACAATCTGTGGCATCCCCACAACTCATATTTTGAAGTCATAGTTTATATTTTGTTTTAAATTTTGACAAATGGCTTTGAAACAGAAGCACCAGGATAGAAGCATCAGCCTTTTCTACTTGGAAATTTGACTGAACAGTTATTAGATAAGTTCAATTTATCTGTCAGACATGATATATATTTGTAACATAATTTTTAAGTTGCAACATGGTACTTTTATCACTTATGCCAGTCAGAATTATGTGTTCAAAGGCAACTTACAGTTTTCAAATGATCTTAGCACAGTTGGCTTTTCTCATCATCACACAGGCTTTCCTGACCTAAACTGTCTCCTTAATCTAAAATGGTCTCCCCAAATATTTGCAAATGAAGCAACTGACAAAGGATTAATCTCCAAAATTCACAAGCAGCTCATGCAGCTCAATATCAAAAAAACAAACAACCCAATCCAAAAATGGGCAGAAGACCTAAATAGACATTTCTCCAAAGAAGATATACAGACTGCCAACAAACACATGAAAGAATGCTCAACATCATTAATCATTAGAGAAATGCAAATCAAAACTACAATGAGATATCATCTCACACCAGTCAGAATGGCCATCAACAAAAAATCTACAAACAATAAATGCTGGAGAGGGTGTGGAGAAAAGGGAACCCTCTTGCACTGTTGGTGGGAATGTAAATTGATACAGCCACTGTGGAGAACAGTATGGAGGTCCCTTAAAAAACTAAAAGTAGAACTACCATACGACCCAGTAATCCCACTACTGGGCATATACCCTGAGAAAACCATAATTCAAAAAGAGTCATGTGGCACAGTGTTCATTACAGCTCTATTTACAATAGCCAGGACATGGAAGCAACCTAAGTGTCCACTGACAGATGAATGGATAAAGAAGATGTGGCCCATATATACAATGGAATATTACTCAGCCATAAAACGAAATGAAATTGAGTTATTTGTAGTGAGGTAGATGGACCTAGAGTCTGTCATACAGAGTGAATGAAGTAAGTCAGAAAGAGAAAAACAAATACCGTATGCTAGCACATGTATATGGAATCTAAAAAAAAAAAAAAAAAAATGGTCGTGAAGAACCTAGGGGCAAGACGGGAATAAAGACGCAGACCTACTAGAGAATGGACTTGAGGGCATGGGGAGGGGGAAGGGTAAGCTGGGACAAAGTGAGAGAGTGGCATGGACATATAAACACTACCAAATGTAAAATAGAGAGCTAGTGGGAAGCAGCTGCATAGCACAGGGAGATCAGCTTGCGCTTTGTGACCACCTAGAGGGGTGGGAAAGGGAGGGTGGGAGGGAGGGAGATGCAAGAGGGAAGAGATATGGGGATATATGTATATGTATAACTAATTCACTTTGTTATAAAGCAGAAACTAACACACCATTGTAAAGCAATTTTACTCCAATAAAAACGTTTAAAAAAAAATTGAGAATGAAAAATGATCCCATAACCCTGAAGTGTTTTTTTCCTATGATGTATTATTGCTTCAATAAAAATCTATGTTCTCCAACTGACCTATTTTTCCTTTGGAGGAAATTTTGTCTACTACATAAGCAAAACAAAATTAAAGCCTTTAAAAGGAAAATTAATTAATTAATTAATTAATTTAAAAAATGGTCTCCCCTATCCATCCCCAGATATTTTCTTTCCCATTATCCTAATTTTATTTTTAATTTAATTGTAATTTTTACATAACACTTATCACTGTTTGAAGTACTGTTACATATTTTACTTAAGTGTCACTTACTGTCTGCCACTAAAATGTAAATGCAACAAGAGAAAGGAACTAGCTTGTCACATTTCTGTTGGTATCCTCAGATCTCAGAGTGGCATGTGGTGTGTACAAGGGCACACAACTATAAAACACAATAAATAGCTGTATAATAGATGAACGTCATGCAAAAGAAAACAAATCCTAAGGATAGTTTTAACTAATTTTTCTTTTAATATCCTTATTTTTGTTTCAGTTTTAAACAGATAAAAACAACTTAAAGGGCAATATTGTAAGAAAAGATCTTGCTTAATCTCTAATCAAATGTGAGTTATTCAGGTTATTTCAATGATAATTTTAAGTGGAGCGAAATCTTTTTGTATAAATATAAAACTTTATGTTGCTTCTACTTATTAGTTTTAAGCTTATTTTTAAAAACTTTTAAAACTGTTACGGAAAACTACCCCTACACTTGAAAACAAGCCAAAAATTTGAGCGGTACATCTTTACAATATCATATGGGACAAAAGCCCACCTAAGGATTATGCTTTATAATATGTAAATCCCCTGTATGTCATTAACTAAATATGCATCTTACCCTGCAAATCTTATTATAACATTCCTTTATTAAATACACAGCTTCTCAAATACTTTGAATTGATCTGAACATATTTCTGAGTCTCTCCTTCATTAATGAGCTGAGTAAAATTTTTGACACATTTTCAAATTTTATATTAGCATAAAGGTCACAATTTTACCTTTTTTTGAAAATTATACTGCAACAAAATTAGGTAGATATTAAAGAATATATATATAATATTTATGTTAATTTTGAAAGAAATAATGAACACCTATTAAGCCATTACTCAGTTTAAAAATAAGAACATTACAAATAGCATGAAAATCTCTCATATGCTTCTAAATGATGGCCTGTCTCCATCTCAGAGGTATGCACACTACTCTAAATTTTGATTTATGTATTTTCCTGTAATTTCTGTTACTTAATTTTTGGATGTCATAAGGTTTATTCAAGTGAACTCTAAAAAAAATGCTTGGTATAAATATTCTTTTAAAAATACACCTTTAACAATATAAGTAAGGCCTTTCACTATTGTACCTAACTTTCACAAACCCCTTAAAAAATGAAAAATACTAAAGAAGTCGAGATGTATAATGGGATTCGGTGCTTTAAGAAAAGGCTGGACTAACGTGGACCGGTCAAAAGTGAGCTAAAAGAAGATACAACATGATGTAGTTGCCAAGAATACAGACGCTTCGACTGCATTTAAAAATATATCATCAAGGGCTTCCCTGGTGGCGCAGTGGTTGAGAGTCTGCCTGCCTCTGCAGGGGACACGGGTTCGTGCCCCGGTCCGGGGGGATCCCACATGCCGCGGAGCGGCTGGGCCCGTGAGCCATGGCCGCTGAGCCTGCGCGTCCGGAGCCTGTGCTCCGCAGCGGGAGAGGCCACATCCGTGAGAGGCCCGCGTACCGCAAAAAAAAAAAATTATATATATATATATATATATAATCAACAGGGTAGGAAGTGACATTCATTTTGTGCTAGATGAATTTTAGTTCACTAAATTTTCACTAGAATAAGAAAAGTAGAACCCAGTCAGGAGCAATGATAATTTCTATATCACTCAGGAAGATTTAGGTTGGAAAATTTATAAGGCAAGAAGATCTCTGTAAAATAATAGCTAGAGAACTACAGTTTAAGAAAGCAGTTAGATTTCTGTAATAAACACACAGAGAATAGAACTGGGAGAAATGAAAGATAGATTTAGGATCAACTTATAGAATAACCCTCTAATAGTGAAAAAGGCCCAACCATGAAATGGCTTGCCTTGGGATTTACAAAATTCCCTACCTCCATATGTTTTCTAGAAAAAGATTGGAATTACATTGTTTAGCAGGTTTTCATACATTTTATGTAATTAAACCAGATGAAAATTATAAGCATATTAACTCTGAAATTTCCTGCACTTTTGTATGTTTTTAACTTCCTGCCATTGAAGGCAATGTGCTATTAGGAAGATGAGATAAATTACAACAAATATATAATAATTTTTATAATATGATAATGAAATACATATGAATCCCCACCATTATCAAATAATATGAATGTATTATTCAGGAGTTTAAAAACAGCCTTGTTTTTACTTAGCACTTATCACACACACAAAGTACTAATGTGTTTGCTATGCACACAAAATAATGGATTAGAGACTAAAATAAACAGGACATTTTTAACACAACATTTATAGTAAGCAATCATGTTTTATAAAATGTACATAAAATGGCAGGTGAGCAAACTATAAAATTGCCTGTGGGCAAACTAAAGTATATTGCTTCTACTGCCATGACACAATGGCAAAAACACATACAGACATTTTTCTAATTGCATATTGAATCTGTTGATAATAAAGAATTTCACTTAGCATAATGACCTCCAGGTTCATCCGCGTTGTCACAAACGACAGGATTTCTCTCTCTTTTTTTAAAAAAGACTGTTTAATATGTATATTACAATGGAGCAATGGTGTGAAGGGATGTATAAATCGCATTTCTTGATCCATTCGACAGACACTTGCGTTTTTCATTAGTAATGTACTCTGGGTTTAGGTAAATACATGATGAACCCAAATAAACCATAAAATATTTAAATGTCTATTTTAACCATTTACGACTATGTGATAATATTCTGGCTAAGGAGATGCAAACAGAAGTGGCTTTGTAAAATTTCTAGGAAATATCCTTAAAGGGAAAGGTTAAGGCCCTCTTTCCTCTTTCTATTTAGCAGCCAACCATGGATTTGAGTTGAGCTATTAAATGGCCATTTATGGCAAAGCAATAAAATAAAAGGGAATTGGGAATCTGACTTCATGGAGAACTGATCATAACAGCTCTGACCCTATCACTTCTAGAATTTCAAAACATGAGAAAAAATTTATCTTTTTATCCATGGATATTCTGGTTTAATCTGTTAAATGCAGCCAAACCTAATCTTAGCTAATATAAAACGCTTTTTTAAAAGGTTTTTAATACTAGATTTTAATAGAATGCTAGTGATTGTTAAAGAATTAGTACCTCATGACCAAGTAGGGTTTTCCCCAAAGATAGATGGAAAGTATAATGTAAGAATATCTATCAATATGTAGGCCCTCATTAATAGGTTAAGCAATTGTCCCAGATTGCCTAAGTTTACAATGTTTCTTGAGATGCTGGATTTTCAGTGCTAAAACTAGGGTAGTCTTGTGCAAAATGGGATGGTTGGTCTTGTCCATTTATTCTGTACAATGTACAAAAGGAAAAAATAGATGATCAGTTCAATATATTTAGAAACAGCATTTACTATAAAACACACATTCTTTTTTTTTCCCCAGAGTTTTACAATTATCCATTTATTTTTAATTTTTCTTTATTTTTTACATCTTTATTGGAGTATAATTGCTTTACAATGGTGTGTTAGTTTCTGCTTTATAACAAAGTGAATCAGCTATACATATACATATATCCCCATACCTCCTCCCTCCTGTGTCTCCCTCCCACCTTCCCTATCCCACCCCTCTAGATGGTCACAAAGCACTGAGCTAATCTCCCTGTGCTATGCGGCTGCTTCCCACTAGCTATCTGTTTTACATTTGGTAGTGTGTATATGTCCATGCTGCTCTCTCACTTCGTCCCAGCTTACCCTTCCCCCTCCCCGTGTCCTCAAGTCCATTCTGTACATCTGCATCTTTCTTAATTAAAAATAAACGTCAGTTCTTCTGGCTGTGTCAGATTAGTTTATTTCAGATCTATACACTTACTAGTAATAACTAGAAAAGCTAGATAAACAAACAAAAACATAGACAAAAACACCTTGTTGAAGACCTCAGAGGATGAGCAAAGTGTCAATAACTTGTAAGGCAAGAGGAGAGAGAGAAAGAAATCCCAGAGAAGTGGGCCAGCTGGGGCCTCATGCCTGCTGGAGGCATTAACAAAGGGTGCAGAAACTGACCCACACTTACACAGACGTGTTATTTGCGACCAAGGTGGCTCTACTGAGAGAAAATAAGGAAAGGAAGGCCTGGTCACCTGTATAGTCATATGCAAAAATGATCTGGTCCCAATCTTCTACCAGACACAAAAATCAGCTCTACTGGACTCAGATATAAATGTATAGTAAAATTGTAAAGCTTCTCAAAGATAATATTGTAGACCTTTAGTTAAATAGACATGTCTTAATCACAACACAGAAAATAATAATTACAAAGGTAGACATGCCATGTTTGGTTTATTGAAAGATAACCATTAATAGAGTAAAAATGCAAACCGTGACTGGAAGAAAATATTTTCAACACATAAAACTGACAAAAATACTTCTTCCCCCAAAACAAAAAAAAAGTCAATAAAAAAGGGTGAAAAAAGTCAAATGATGTGAGTGGACGTGTCATAAAGATATCCTAACTGATGTTAAACATTTAAAAAGATGTTTAAACCATTAATCATCAGTGAAATTCAAGTAAAAGCCACAGTAAGATATCACAACCCACCAGCAAAATTTCCAATGTGAAAAAAAGTATGATAATACCAAGTGTTAACAAGGACATTGGGCAACAGGAAAGGAATTTGGTAAAATCATGTTGAGGAATTTCTTGTAAGTTATGGCATATAACACTAGGAAATGTAATTTCCATTACTAGGAAATTACCTAGTAATTACCATTACTAGGAAATTGTAATTATTCTTTTTAGATATATACTTAACAAACACTTAAGTGTCGAAGGATATGGACAGGCATGTTCGTCTACGATATTTCATTCAAAACACTATTGTTTTTATTTGTTTATGTTCCTTTAAAAATCTTAATCCATATATCTCATAGTTTTAAATATTTAAAACTGCCATAATATTATCAGTGTTTTCCAATAAGTTAAAATTCAAAAAAATATATATTTTGGTCACATATAATTCCATGTTTAGTTAACAGGGGCTTGCTTTTTCTAGATAGGTAAATACTTGTTTGAATTGAAATTTGGCAAGTTACAGAATGCATCATAGTGCTATTATGATACATAAAGTCACAGAATTGTAACCATTTTTACTGGAATTTATTAATAAAAATTGCTTGCACTCCAAAGGGCAACATGTGATGTTTCCTGACTTATTATTTTGGGAGGACTTTGTTAATTTAGTTGAAATTATGCTTGTCATTAATTAAAATAAAAAGCCAGTTTGGAAATAGCCTCATGAAAAATGTATTCTTTCACTTAATCAGTCATTTATATTTAATGTCTGTCTCCAGATATACTCTGTGTAATTCTACTTGTTTATCTTGGAAATGACTATACATACTTGTAACATTTAATAGAGCCCTGAAGGTCTCTTGTGATTGAATTAGTATCCACTGAAATATGCCAAAATTTGTATGTTTGGGTATCTCCTTAAAAAAAAAGGTTATCATGACCTATTCTTGCTGCCTTTGTTTGAGAAATCTGGATTATTACTAACACCTGCCATGCCTTTTCAAAGGTCATGCAGATGTCTGCCGGGGCATTATTTGATAATAAACAAAACTGCAGAAACAATTCAAAATAGTTTTCACAATCCTATCCACTTCCTGAAAATAAGTAAATATTTCGCTGTCTTCCAAGAAAACACAGGTGTGATTAAAATAAGAATATTTGTACCAACACCTTTCCATCTATTCTGGTCCTAAGTTTCAGAGTTCACAGTTCTTCTACAATTCTTCAAAGCCTTTAATTAAAACTATGGTATTTTTGTGCATCTACCCTTACCTGATTCTTTCAAGCAAGCTATCTGATATCTCTCATGCATTTTAATTATTCCACAAGTGTTTGCATTAAAAATGTTTATTATCTTTTATGGATCTCTATTTGGTTGCCTCTCAGGTATCTTAACTAAATCACCTTAGAAAATTCAGACTTTTGTATAGAGATATTTGAGAAAGGATTCAACACTTCAATATCCATTTTATTTTATTTTGTCATTAATCAAATTATAGTCAAGTTGTCTTTAAAGGAGAGTGATTAGGACTTCTGGTTTAGTTCCAACGTACAAAAACTGAGAAGTCATCACTCTCCTCCTCACAACAAGAAAAAGCTAGACAAACTTACATCAGAGACTTTTCTCAAACCCATCAGGGAATTTAGGTCATATGACAAACTACCACCCTGATATCTAGAAAGACAGGTGCAGCCAGAGAGATATAGCAACTGAAGTCTACTTAGCTGGAGCAAAAGTAACTGGAGCCATGAAATCGTAGGAATACTTACGTGGTTGTTTTGATGAATTGGTGGAGGCTGAATGTGGATTAGCCTGAGAACGATAAGCTCCTGGAGGCCATCACTTCTTCATGGGCTTTCCCTCCAGGAATCCTCCACCACCTCCTGTCCACCCCAGTTCCTGGTTTCCATGGTAAAGATCCTGCAAAGTTTCCTTCATGCCCCTGACAGTAACCATTGTGATACACTACCAGAGCTCTCTCCTTATTACTGTAAAGGCCTACTTTCCAAGGAAAAGAACTTTGTCAGAGTGCAATTCTAAAACATTATTCCAGGTGACGGAAGGGAATTCCTTTGCTCTCCAGCTCCCTCCAGTCTTCCTGACTCACCCAAGAGGAAAAAATTAAAACATGTCAACAGGGATCAGGGCCTCGAAAAAAAACAAATTGGGAACATGATAGCCAGGGAAGGGAAAAAAAGGTGTACCACTGGAAAAACACTTATGAAGTACACAACCTTGAGACACAAACCCCCTAAAACTAAGATTTAACTAAAAGACTACAGAATACTACCTCTACCCCACATCTTATATCATACTCACTGGGTTCCAATATGATAATAGTGAGTTACAGATGAAAGAGCTGCAAAACACAGACCATCTCTGAAGAAGAGTTTTTATGGAAGCTTAAAGTCAAGAGGGGAGACAAAAACAAGGACATAAAAGGAATTTAAAGTTTCTGGTACCTATCTGGGTCTTCATATTTAAAGTGGATTTCTTGGGTTTCCCTGGTGGCACAGTGGTTGAGAGTCCGCCTGCCGATGCAAGGGACACGGGTTCGTGCCCCGGTCTGGGAAGATCCCACATGCCGCGGAGCGGCTGGGCCCGTGAGCCATGGCCGCTGAGCCTGCACGTCCGGAGCCTGTGCTCCGCAACGGGAGAGGTCACAACAGTGAGAGGCCCGCGTACCGCAAAATAAATAAATAAATAAAGTGGATTTCTTGTAGTCAACAAGGAGTAGGGTAAAATTTTTTAATCCACTCTGACAGTTTCTATCTTTTAATTGGTGTATTTATCCATCCACATTTAAAGTGATTAGTAAAACAGTTGAATTAATATCAACCATATTTGTAACTGTCATCTATTTGTTACGTTTGGTCTTTGTTTTTCATTCCCCTCTTTATCTGACTTTTCCAATTTTAATTGAGCACTTATATGACTCCATCTTATCTTCTTTCTTAACATATATATTATGCTTTAAAAAAATTTAATGACTGTACTAGGGTTTACAATAGGCATTTTTAACTAGTCTAAATTCACCAAGAAATAGCATTATATACCACGTTATATGTGGTACTATCATTTTCAGAAAGTACTCCCAATTTTTCTCTCCTGTTCCTTGTGGTATTGGTATAATTTATTATATTTATCTATATGCCGTAATTGTCCAGTGCACTTTTCTTTCATTACTGTAAGCAAAAAGTTATATTTTAGATCAGTTAAGAATAAGAAGAAGATCTTTTATTTAACCTTCATTTGTTCCTAGTCTGATACTCTTCCCTTTTTTAGGCAGATCTGAATTCAGATCTATATCATTTTCCTTCTACCCTAAGGGAGGGTGTGCTAATGATAAGTCCCTTCAGTTTTTGTTTGCCTGGGAACTTCTTTATTTATTCTTTATTACTGAAGGATAATTTCACTGCATATAGAATTCTAGGTTGGTGGTTTTATTCTTTCAACATTTTAGATGTTTCACTCTACTCTCTTCTAGTTTGTATGGTTTTGTACAGCAAATCTCCTATAATTCTTATCTTGTCCCTCTATAAATAGGTGTCTTCCAACTCTCTGGATTGTTTCTTCTAAGATTTTCTCTTTATCTTTCTGCCCTTTGAATATGCTATTCAAGATTTCACGTTGACTTCTACTTTGTCTGATAGTTAATGTTTACACACTTGCCCTCTATTTCTTAATATTTGCTTGATACATATTTTTTCTAGTTCTGCATTCTTAACCTTTCTGGGTCATTTTGTTTGTCTCATATTTCTTAAATATAGCATAGAGCTGGATTTTGTCTGTTCAGTCATTTTTAACTTTTCTTGTATTCTCAGAATATAATATGAAAATATAACCAATTCATACATATTATTGATGTTTTTGAGATTATTTTGGATATTTTTCTTATTCATGTTTTTCTTCCACCACCTCCCATACTTATTCTTTGAATTTTTCAAGATGTCTTTTTCTCAGTCCTTCTCTCTGTGTGTATTTTAAAATCTGTGAGTTATATGTGTTTAAGCTTCTATTTTCTTCCAGTATTTTGAATTAGTAACTATAAACTATAGCCTCTTTTTACTCCATTTTCTCCCACTCCACCACCTACTTCTTTGTCATAAACAGTAATATATTATTGTTTTTAATATTTTGGACTGTTGTGCAACTGGTAATCTTAGCTATATGTTTTGATTTTTTTTCATGGTATTTTCTCACCACCATTTCTTATAAAACACATATTTTGGTTTTAGGTTTTTGTTTGTTTCAAAATCATACTCCTTTAAATATTTTAAATTGATCTAGCTTTGAACAAAGAATTCTATATCCATTATAAACTAGCATTCAAGAGTAAGGGCAAAATAAAAATAGAGAAATAATAACCACTTGAATACGTCTGAGTCTATAATAATAATTCTTTTTGTTTTCTTTAGTTACATTTATAAATTTATTTCCCATTTTATCTATTCTTCTGATTCAGTTGTTTTACTTTTTCAATACTATTTCACTTTTCTCATTGTTGGGATTTTGAGTTTGGAACCACTTTTTCACCGTATTGACTTTTCCCAAACATTTGTATTAGTAATCCAGTGTGAAAACATAAACCACACTAGTTACCATCATCATCATCATTATTTTTAGTATTTTATTTTGTCTTGCTTTTGTGATATATATATGGTGAGTGCATAAAGTCTAAGAATTATAAACATAGATCACAATGGATTTTACATATGAAGGTACCTGTATAGCTACCATGCAGATAAACATAGAATATATTTTCAGAACACTGGAAGTTTCCCACATGCTCTTTGCCTGACATGACTTGTAGAAGAAAACGCTATCCTGACTTGTCAGCATAGATTATTTTTTGTCTATTCCTGAACTTAATACAAATTGAATAATCAAATCATAGATTCTGGTTTCTTTCACTCTAGGAAATGTCTGTGAGATTTATCCATGTAGCAGTTGTTTGACATTTTTAGTTGTTGTGTAGTATTCTGTTGGACGTACCTGCTGCAATTTTTAATCCATTCTCCTAGGGGTGGAGTTGAAGGAGGATTTCCACGTTGGGGGGACGCAGATCACTGAGGAGGAAGTGCTGCCTTGGTGGCTTTTTTATCTGTGAATGGACATTATGCTGCTGCCAGAGTGGAAAAAAATTGGGTGACAAGGGCTGGAATAAGAAACTCAAAGGGAATTGCATGTTGTGTAATGTCTGGCATTACGGTGTCTTTTCAGAACTCCATATTGGAAAATCCTATAAGGGAACTAGCTGGCAAGGGAGCTTTATCATTTGTAGAGCCCTAGCCCCAACATCCTAAAGCACAGGATAGTGGATTGGGTTTCAGATTGAGACAGAAGTATTTAATATCCAGCACTGGTGTCAGTAGACTGCTTCTAGTCATTGTTGGGGAGAGATAAGATATGGGGTTGAACAAGCTGGCTTCCCCATCTCTCAGAGCGATTGTAAGTGACTTCAGTGTCTCTCCTAATGTCTCATTTGTCAGTACAACCTCTCTGGGGAACAGAATGCCATTCTTCTACCTCCTTTTGGTCTTCCTTTTATGGATAGGGTGTGGTTCACAAAATTACATCAAATTGTGCTCTTTTATTTTCTTGAGCCCGCAAAACTTATATTACAACACTTCCCAGTAAGTCAGAGAACTTTGTTTGGAAGTTAGGATTGCTTTTTACTCTGAAGACAACTGTCATTGCTTCCTCTGCTCAGTGTTAACAAAGGAAGAAGAATGGTTTGACTGACATTCTGTTTAAATTGCTAAGCTTCCTCCTGCCTTGTTTAATTGATGACTTCTGGATTAGAAATTTTTGGGGTATACTTTGGAAGAAAATTTCTTAACCTTGGTCTTTTGTACTGGGATTTTAGCTACACCAGTTTCCATCCTCTGTCTCTTACTTATTGGAATATGCAGTTCCCTTGAAATCATCCATTCTTGTCTTTTCAATATGTTTATGCATATACCCATATGCATATTAAAATATTAACGGATTTTATTAGGCAGGGGAAATACACATTTTGATTCATATCATCATCTTGATGCATTTACTCTTCCTTAACTTGAAACCACAAATTATAGCTACAAAGGTTTTCCAAATCAACAGCTATGTGAGTAGACTTTAACAATAAGAGCCCAGGGATAAGAAAACACAGTGCTATTTGAATTATGGTATATTTCAGATTACGTTGGGTAAGTAAGGTTCTTGATAGAAATAAAAGCTTAAATTGAAAGTTTATAAAGCAAACTTCTTAGAATAAAGTAAACATGTTTTCAGGTATATTTATAACTGCCTAGGGCTTCTAATGCTTTGGGATGATTTTATGCAATAGATTCTCAAAGCTACATCTCATAAAAGAGATTATCTTCTATTATACATGACTTCAGAGGATAGAAAAAGCAACCAAAAGAAGATTAATGATTTTCTTCATTGAAGAAAAGCCTTGATAATTTAGGCTTAGGATAACACTAAACCAGTGGTTCTCAGTGTTTTGGCATCAGAATAACCTGGGGGGCTTGTTAATACACACATTGTTGGGCACCTGTCTGTGGGTTTTCCATTCCATTCTGAGGTCGGGGGTGACACTGAAATTGCATTTCTGAAAGTTCTCTTGTGATACTGATGCTGCTATCTGGGGATTCCACATGGAGGACTACTGCTGTAAAATAATCTGGCAGAATATATAATATAAAATTAAACATTAAGGATTTTGTATACTTTGAAATATATTAGATATTATCTAATTAGGCTTAATATTACCTACCTACATGTATACCTATGTGCCTGTTCTCTAACTCTATCACATCAGGATCATTCCCTGATGACCTTTTAAAATTTCAACCTTAGAAAGCATCTGAGGGAGATCCAATGATCAGTAAGTAGACTGAATAAATGAAAACAAAATCCATACACTCTAAAACTATAGAAAATATAGCGAATAAAAAAGCACCGTTATTGTTTTATTTGTATACAATCATTATTTCTCTATTTTCTTCTGTGCCTAGATCATTATTTATAAAGTCCATGCACATGCCACTTCTGAGAGTCTGAAAGGAGGAAAGATTAGGAAGTACGTGCAGAATGCAAACAGCAGCCATGAAAAGAGTGGACGTTAATTCAAATTGCTCTATTCTTAATAGTTTTACTAATAGAAGTAAAGGGTTCTTTTTTTTATTATTAAAGGGGATCTTTTTCATTTTAAAATGAATGTGGATATTATGTTTTATGTTAAAAATGTCAGTGATCACTCATGGATGCTTAGAAAGAAATGTTTTAAGACCTATTGTGGGACAAATCAGGTTAATTCATAGCTACCCTCAAGGGCTGCTTTTAGAGCCATGCATAACTATGAGAAGAGTTTTGTCTGTGCCAGTTGGGGTCCAGTTACTTGATTATCCAGTGACCAGAGAAGGGGAAAATCCTCAGGTTTGGAGAGCAAAGCTTTATATTTTGAGGAAGAAGGACAAAGCAAAAACTGAGAGGAGAGGAGCTGGAGAACAAATGATAACTTGTGACTGGGTGGCCTTAGGTAGGAAATAGTATTATCTAGTAATAAGTATCACTTGAGAAATTAACAGCCTCTTCCACTCTTCTTTCAAAGAGGGATTTGGAAGAAATTAATAGAGATCGTCATTCCTTTTAACAAAGAATGTCACCACTACAACTTGTAAAGTTCTTTTGTGTCCCTGTCAACCCCCAGAAAGAGCAGGAAGGAGTGATTGTCTCAATTAAATAAATCTAGGGCTTCCCTGGTGGCGCAGTGGTTGAGAGTCTGCCTGCCGATGCAGGGGACACGGGTTCGTGCCCCGTTCCGGGGGGATCCCACATGCTGCGGAGCGGCTGGGCCCGTGAGCCATGGCCGCTGAGCCTGCGCGTCCGGAGCCTGTGCTCCGCAACAGGAGAGGCCACAACAGTGAGAGGCCCGCGTACCGCAAAAAAAAAAAAAAATCTATTTTTCTTCATGTAAGTACAGAGTTTTACCAAAAGAGAAAATTTGTTTTCGTTAATTTATTAGCTTTTACTCCTGCAGGAGAAAAGGAAGTGGTTTTAATAAGTTAACTTATAAAGCAATGTGGAGAGCTTTAGTGCTCAGTGGTAGAAATATTGGGAAATGCCAAAGAGAGAGATTCATTAATATACCCCATAGAACTGGGGCGTAACAACCTCTATCTCCATATTTATGCTTTTCATCATCCCAACACCTGACCTCTAACTAGAAGTGAAACAAGGTGACAGTAATTAGTTTTTAATTGAGACCACATTTTAAAAAATGAAAGTTTGTTAGGGGAAAAGAGGAAAAAAGTGCTTAAAGAATATGTTGTCTTCCTGTGGAAGAAGTCCAGTTTTCCCAAAGGAGAGCAATAAAACTGGTGGTCTAAGAACTGAAGGAGATGTTATTGGTGAGGCAGGAAAGTGAGTCAGGAATGAAAGGAGGAAATGTCCGCCAGAGACGTCTTCAGCGTGAAAGTGTCGGCATTTAAAAAGTGATTAATTGCTGTATAGTTGCAAGTGAAATTCCAAGATACCTAGTATTAAATTGTCCTTTCTATATGAGAATTAGTTTCTTTTCTTTAGAAAAGAGTCTTGCACAGTTAGTCCTGAGGAGGCTAAGGGGAAAAAGTAGACAAGATAAAGGGGAGCAGTATATTCAATCCTCCCAGCTCCAGGGACACAGAGGGAGGTCTGTGCCTCTATTACTGCCACAGACTGTGATTACGAAAAGCAAGAAGATTGAGAAAGATCCACCGAGAACAATCTGTGGTCTTAAGGGAGTGCTCTTTTAGGGAAAACATTCATGGGAGATAGTGAAAGGATGTCTTTTGATTGTCCCAAAAATGTATCCAGGGGTTCCCCTGAGTAGGGCCTCAAGAAACTCCTGGGAGAAATAGAGTTTTGCAAGATGTATGCATGAGTGTGCATGTGTCCTGCATTCTTTCCTGGACCTGGGGCACACTTTATCAAGGATCTTAGCCTAACTGGGGAAATACAGAAAAGGAAGTTAGGGCACTACAATACAGCAAAATGAAAGTTAACTTTATTGGGATAAAAAAGAAATGGGAAACATTCTGCTTCTATTGTTTAAATCATTGCTAAATTGGCAAAAAACAAGACAAACTAACTAAAAAGCCAAGACCTGAATTGTGAGCAATAAGCAAACACAAAACTAGAGTTACAGCTTTACAGGACATAAGACTAAATCTGGGGTCAGAGGCAATATGTAAGAGCCACTTCTCAGATGGATGCATTAACTAGGACCCATGTAGCATGCTAAAATGCTTCCCATCGGTGCGCATTCACTCCCACTCAAAAGCAAACCTAAAGTGCTCTTGGAATAAATTTAGTTTCTTAGCAATGCCACAGATTGGGTATAATCTAATATATAGTACCAGTGTAAAAAATATATATATATCAACCATTTAAGAATATGCCTTATAGGGCTTCTGTGGTGGCGCAGTGGTTGAGAGTCCGCCTGCCGCTGCAGGGGACGCGGGTTCGTGCCCTGGTCCGGGGGGATCTCACGTGCCGCGGGGCGGCTGGGCCCGTGAGCCATGGCCGCTGGGCCTGCGCGTCCGGAGCCTGTGCTCTGCGGCGGGAGAGGCCATAGCAGTGAGAGGCCCGTGTACCGCAAAAAAAAAAAAAAGAATATGCCTTATAAATGAGTTTCAGCAAAAACTATAGATTTAGATCTTTAAAGACTTTAGATTTTGGAATTATATAAAGAATGTAAGAAAGCTAAATCCAATCACTTAAAGATGGAATTGAAATAAGCAAGCAAAGGGCTTCCCTGGTGGCGCAGTGGTTGAGAGTCCGCCTGCCCACGCAGGGGACACGGGTTCGTGCCCTGGTCCGGGAGGATCCCACATGCCGCGGAGTGGCTGGGCCCGTGAGCCATGGCCACTGAGCCTGGGCGTCCGGAGCGTGTGGTCCTCAGCGGGAGAGGCCACAACAGTGAGAGGGCCACGTACTGCAAAAAAAAAAAAAAGGCAAGCAAAAAGAGAATTGTCAATTGGAGCACGGAAGTGAAGAAATAAATCAGAATAGAGGGCAGAAAGACAGTGTGATAGAAATATGACGTGAGCTTAGCAATCTGGAGGATAAGCAGGGAGAGGGGACCTAGGATGGGGGGGAGCACGTGGTGAACTTCAAAGTCATCATTGATGTTCTAGCTTTTACACTTGAGTGTTCACAAAGGTTCATGATAATATTATTATCACAGAATATTCAATCTAACAGCACAGTATTCTCTCTCTCTCTCTTGCTCACTCTCTCCTTCAATCATTATAATAAAGCAAGAAGGCATAGACATGCTTTTTAAGGAATCTTAAGATTGTTCATTGTTAAATACATTCTTAGAATATATGTGCAAGACAAAGGAGGAAAAATGACCGTAAAATATTAAAAGTTAAGCCAGAAATTTAATTCTGCAGAAGATGGTTTAAGTTTCTCGATTTTTCATTGATTTATATCACAAGAATTTATTGAATACTTACAGTAGCCAGACAGTATTCTAATTACTCGATATGCAAAGGTAAATGAAACAAATCCCTAGAAGATTACCTTCTAGGTTAAAAAAAAGAGAGGGACAATTTAAAAAGGATGAATAAATGTATAACGAGCTATAAGAGAGTAAGTGTTATAGAGAATAAATAATTATAAAATGAATTGGGTATTGGGAGGGTATATTAGTCTGTTCGGGCTGTCATAACAAAATACTGAAGACTGGGTCCTTAAAGAACAGAAATTTATTTCCCACAGTTCAGAAGGTTGAAAGTCCAAGATGAAGGGGTCAGCAAGGTAGGTTTTATTCAGAGGCCTTTTCTCTTTGTTTATAGGCAGTCACCATCTCTCCGTGTGCTCACATAACCTGGTTTTTGAGCACTTGCTAAGGGAGAGAGAGGGGGAATGCTCTCTGGTGTCTCTTCCTATAAAATCACTAATTTCATCATGAGAGTACCACCCTCATGATCTCATCTAACCCTACTTACCTCTCAAAGGTGCCATCTTTAAATATCATCACATTGGGGGGCAGGGGGAGGGTTAGCATTTCAACATAGAAATTTAGGGGAGATACAAACATTCAATCCATAATAGAGGGGAACATCAGTAATGTTACTTTAGGAAAAATGAATCCTCTGGTTCTTTCAAGATTCAACCAGAAGTCAAATAATATATTACCAGATATTATTTCTCAATTCCACCATAGAAAAAGTATATTTACTCTAACATGTTAGGAATAAATATTTTTCTTTATTTCTTTATTATGTTCAGAATGCTTAGCAAACGTAATGATGGTATCTTCCAAAAATGCCTCATCATAAAAATAAATGATATATGTATATAAATATATATACACACATTCATTTTTCTTTATGTTTTCATTTTAAAATGAGGAAGAGTACAGTTAAATGTAATATGAATATATGTTTTACTTCATCACACCTATGATTCTTATGAAGCTGTCATGACATCTAAGATTTGTATATCTATTTACCATAGTTTACTAAGTCATCAAGAGTTACACAGAAATCAGTGATAAAGTAGACTGAAATCAAATTGTAATAGATGTTCCCTATTTAAACAGTTTTATAATACTTACCATAAAATGCTGCTTACAGCACAGAAATATGTTTTTCAGATAATGACATTGAAAAGAAATGAGAAAAAAATTTGGCTAAGATGATGTTACTTGTGTGGTTGTATTAGATTTTGGATTTCCTTTCATTTTAAATTTCAGATTTGGTGTTCAAGGACCTTGAAGTCCAAGCAAGGAAAGGCCAAATAGTCTCCTGCTTCAGAATGTAACTAAATCCTCTAAAAAGTAGAAGGTACCATCCCCTGATCTTAGATCAGGAAAAATAAGACAGAGAACAAGACACTAAAAAGGGAGATGAAAGTAACTTGTCAGCATATAGGCAGCCAAGAGTGGATTCACTCTCCCTTGCCTAGATCTTACCAGCAGGATTAGTTCTATTGTTTTTCTCCCTGACAAGAACATTTCTCTTCAGTTTAGAGAATCCTATGTTTGCAACAGTAAAAGAGCAGGGCAGAAGGGACTTTTTTTAATAAAAGTTTTCCCTAATTTTTAAAATTTATGTGCTGTTGAAGCATGATTAATCGCTAAGAGAGCACTTCTTTTTGTGGCATCATAAAAAAATCAATTAGGTAAGTACATTACCTTGATAATAGACCTGGCTACCACTTATTGGGCACTTGGTATGTACTAGACACAGTGTCACATATTTTAAATGCATTTGCATTTAATTTTCTCAAAAATTCAATGTGTAAATATTATTATTCTCATTTTGAAGGTTATGAACCAAACAATTCAAGATTTAGGGGTGTTAATTATAATGTGCAAGATCACATCGCTAATAGTGCAGTTGAAATTCAAATGCATTTTTAAAAAACAGACTTTACCTTGGGGACATTTTAAGTTTATAGAAAAATTGAGCAGAAAATTCTCTCCCAGTTACTGCTATTAACTTTTTGCATTAGAATGGTATATTTGCTATAATTGATGAGTTAATATATTACTAACTAAAATCCATAGTTTACATTAGGGTTCATTGTGTTGTACATTCTGTGGGTTTTGACAAATGTATAATGAAATATACCCATCATTATAGTATCATATAGCCTAGTTTTACTACACTAAAATCCTGTGTGTCCCACCAATGCATACCTCCTTCCTTCCCCTGGAATTCCTGGCAACCACCTAATTTTTTTACTGTCTCCATAGTTTTACCTTCTCCAGAATTTTATGTCGTTGGAATCATGCAGTATATACCCTGTTCAGATTGGCTTCTTTCACTTAGCAGTATACATTTAAAGTTCCCGCATGTATTTTCATGGCTTAATAGTTCATTTCCTTTTAGCAATGAAAAACATTTCATTCTCTGGATGTATTACAGTTTATTTATTTATTCATCTATGGAAGGACTCTTAGTGCTTCCAAATGTTGGCAGACATGCATAAAATTATTATAAACATCCATGTGCAGGATTTTCTGTTGACGTAAGTTTTTAGTTCACATGGGTAAAAACCAAGGAACATGATTACTGGATCATATGGAGTTTGTTTAGTTTTGTAAGAAACTGCCAAACTGTCTTCCAAAGTGGCTGTTCCATTTTGCACACCCATCAGCAATGAATGGGAGTTCCTATTGCTCCACATTCTCACCAGCATTTGGTGTTATCAGTGTTTTGGATTTCGGCCCTTCTAACAGAGGTATATCTCATTGTTTTAATATGCAACTCCCTAATGACATATGATCTTGATAATTTTTCAGATGCTTATTTGCCTTCTGTTTATCTTTTTTGGTAAGCTCCCTGTTCAGATCTTTTGTTTATTTCTTAATTTGGTTGTTTTCTTATTGTTGAATTTTAAGAGTTTTCTGTATAGTTTAGATACTAGTCCTTTATCAGTTATATGTTTTGCAAATATTTCTTTCTCAGGTTTTGTCTTGACTTATTTTTAACAGTGTCTTTTGCACAGAAGCTTTAAATTTTAATATAAGTCCAAGTTATCAATTTTTTCGTTCATGGTTGTGTTTTTGGTTTGCCTAAAAAGTCATCACCCAACACAAAGTCACATAGATTTTCCAAATATACTTTCATTAATGAATCTATAGATTAAAAATGTAAATAAGTTATTTCTATCTGTGTTGAATTTTTTAATTTAGTTTTTATGTGCTGTTTCTCTTTGAAGTTTGTATTATATATTTTAGGCTGGATTGAGAAATTTGAGCGTGTATAAAATCTGCTACAGATGATGTGAAAATATTTCAACTAAAATTTTGGGAACATTCCTACCAAAATATCAGAAATGCAGCTTTATATTGACAGACTGAGAAAACACATAAAAGAATAGAGAAGATTCAAAAGAAATATGTTAAAATATTATGATTTTCTTTCTCTAGAGCTATGTTTACCAATCTATATGAACTGGTGTTTTCCTGGTATATTTCAATCCAGGGTGTGCATTAGGAAGAATATTACCTTCCCAAGCTCTTCTGGCTTGGAATAGCCTAAGCTATCTGTAAATACATTTCTGACAAACACTTGGAGAGTTGATCCCAACATATACATTGAAGTTTTGGGATGTTCACAATTGTCTGTGAAAGTTCACAACTCCTACAATACAAAGGAAAAATAATTAAAATTTCAGTCCCGGGCTTCCCTGGTGGCGCAGTGGTTAAGAATCCACCTGCCAATGCAAGGGACACAGGTTTGAGCCCTGGTCTGGGAAGAACCCACATGCCAGGAAGCAACTAAGCCCGTGTGCCCCAACTACTGAACCTGCGCTCTAGAGCCCATGAGCCAAAACTACTGAAGCCCGTGTGCCACAACTACTGAAGCCCGCATGCCTAGAGCCCGTGCTCCGCAACAAGAGAGGCCACTGCAATGAGAAGCCTGCACACAGCCCCACTCGCCGCAACTAGAGAAAGCCCACGTGCAGCAACGAAGACCCAATGCAGCCAAAAATAAAATAAAAAACAACAACAAAAAAAAAACACTTCAGTCCCTACTGTATCTTATATATGACGTAGATATTCCATCACCTTCCCCAAAAGATAAACAACTAAATTCCAGTGAAAACTGTGTTCAAAGAAACCGAAAAAGACGTGATGACTCATGGAGGTGGTTCCTCATAAGGAGAAACTGATTTTTTTCTCGTAATGAATGTGTATTATTCAATCACCAAACTGTTCTGAACAAAACAATAGCTATGAGATAATTATGTACTTGTGGTTTTGCAATACAGTTTGAAATGTCCTCTAGGTTCTCAAATAATTTTCTCTGTAAGAAGAAACAGACTTATCTAGTGTTCAAGTCCAAAGCACTCTTCAAATATTACATGCTGTACCATTCAGAATTTATGTAACATTAAGGGATCTTACTGAGCTGGAAAATAGAGAGATGCTCTTTTTTTCCAATTTGTTCTTCACTCATTTTCCAGTCTAGTTGCAAAATACTGCTCAGAAAGTGAAAGTCAGTAAAAATGCTATAGGCTGTTCATGGTTTCCATTGGGAAGAACTAGTAGAAATACTTGAAAAAATTTATAAAGTACTGAGGCGAGGGCATCTTGGTGTCAGAAGTAAAATCTTTTTTAAACTGCTTTTGCAAAGTAACTGTAAATATGCTCTCTCCAGATTGAAAACATGTGAGATACATTGCATAAATTCATTGAAAAAGCACAATATTATGCAAATTTTTCTAAATTAAGTTCATGGTTCAGTGATCTAAGCACCCCACCAAAAAATTAAAAGACGTTCTAAGGAATTCTGAATCTAATGATATATCAGTGAATAACTGCTGGATAGGGCCTTGGACAAGTCAGATAATCTTTCTAGGAGCTACATTTCTTTACAGCTCAATTTCTTTTCAGCTATAGCCGTGCTCTGACTTAATGAAATGGAATTAAGTGAACATCTTAGTGAGCAATTCTAGGGAGTGGGAAAATGTGCTTCTCAAACAAAGCATACTTTGTTTGGAGAGGGGGACTCTTTGCCCCTCCCCATGTCCCCTGTAGTACAGCCATCTACTGCAGACAACTAGGCAGCTCTCTTCTCCAGACCCAGAACATACTCCAGTCAGGGTATCAGGCGAATCAATTCAAAAAGCACTCTGCATTACTTGGTACTGAGATACTTAGGGACTGCATAAGTTATTTTTCTGAAAGAAACTATTTTATTGAATAAAGCTGAATTAAGTAGCATGTCATTGATAGAAAGAGTTAAAATAGCTAGGAAAATCACTTAATTTCTACTTACGGGGCAACTTGCATTAAACAAAGATCAACATTTTAAAAAGTCATATGTTTTAACACAGTCTCTAGTCTGCATTTTTCTACACGGTTTATATACTGCAGTGTATTTCTGTAAGTTCAAGTAGGTTGAAGAGTATTAATCCTTTTGTTTGTTTTGATTTGTTATAATTTGTTAAGTCAAGGTTTTCTTTTAATGCATATTTCTTGTGACATAATTAAACATAAATGTGAATAACAGTGATTCCAACCGTTTGGTCATCAATCCAAACCTCAAGCTTATATCCCTATGTAATCACTCACCAAGAAGAGAAAAACAGCAAAAGGAAACCTGTTTCTATGAAAACAAACTGAAATACAGTACAACACACCTTAAGTTATCTTTACCCAGTTTAAGTTACTGTTTTCCACCACCTCCTATAAGACTGAGGAGACAGGTCACATATTGATCTTGGACGTATGTACAGTTCTACTGATAGAGCTTAAATGCCATTCTGTGAATTAGCTAAGACTTATTAACAACTCCTCTTTCTGCCTATATAGAGCAATTATATATGATACTATTAGTGGTATCAATTAAGACAGATAAAGTAATAGCCTAATTGAATGCATGAGGAATCTAATGGCTTTGCTTTCCTTGATAATGGATTGCACTCTATCCTGAAGTACAATAAGCCAGACACAGAATCAATAGAATTTTATGCTTAGGAAAACTACTAGCCTGAAAGATGCCAATACCTAATTTAGGACTCATCATACAGATTTTTAACTTAATGGAAATATGCATAAAATTAAACAGTTATTTCTGAAACCAAAGTTCATGTCATTTCATCCCCGAACAGTGAGGCTTTAATTTTTTTTATTTCTATGTATGAATAGTCCATCTTATAGCTGTAATATTCAATTCAAAACTTTTGTTTTGTTTTGTGTCTTGCTCTTTATGACTTTTTTAGTTTCTATAAAATGAACTTGGGCATGGGTGAGTCAGTGCACCAACATTCCAGTAGTTGCATAACTCAATTACCCATAAAAAAACTGAAGAAAAATGTGAAGTTATTGTAACTTGCCTGAGCACTCCCCTGGTGAAAGTTAAACTTATTTTGGTGGAGAAACAAACTTTATTTTGCAGAGCTTGTGAGAATATTGTGTCTCATTTCAATCACAGCCTTGCATTCAAGTATAAAGCAGCCTTGGGAAAGCTTCGGGCTTCTAGGTATTTTCCAATATTCTTGATAGAGGCAATTCTGGGAAAGCAGAAGGGATGACAAAAGGAATTCAAGTGAAATTTATGTAAGGCGACGCACTCAGATGAAGCTAGAGTGATTTTTTTTGTTTTGTTTTTTGTGGTATGCGGGCCTCTCCCTGTTGTGGCCTCTGCTCCGGACGCGCAGGCTCAGCGGCCATGGCTCACGGGCCCAGCCGCTCCGTGGTATGTGGGATCTTCCCGGACCAGGGCATGAACCCACGTCCCTTGTATCGGCAGGCGGACTCTCAACCACTGCGCCACCAGGGAAGCGCAATGTAGAGTGTTTTTAAGCAACTGTAAAGTGAACGAGCTTTGCCGCAGTCCAAGCTTTAACGAAAGCTTTGTAAAACTCATAAGCTTTGCTTCTTATACTTCTCTCATCATCTAAATGAATAACAGGATATACCAGAATGGTAGTGATTGCATAGAAAAGAAAAATAAGAGGCTCCTTGTGAGAATATGTTTTATTATAGCAGTCACAGCCCACATGTGTACAGATTAATGACATGGGAGACTTTTGGTCTCCAAGCACAGTGCTCTCACTTAGTATACTATAATTTAAAATTAGATATTCATATTGTAGTGGAATGTGGGGTAATGGACATAGTCAAACACAATTAGCTGAGAGTGAAAATTGGTACAAACTTTCTGGAGAGCAATTTGGTACCATTTACTAACATGCAAAGTGCACACAACTGTTGACACAGCTATTCTATTGTAATTGCTTTATGTGATTTATATATTCATAAATGTTTTCCAAGATGTATTATAATGTAGATTAGCTTGAAATAGCAAAGTTAGGATACAGTTGAAATGCTAATAAATTAACTGAGTGATTAAGTAAACTATAGTACATGTACATGAGGTATATCTACATGTGCTGATATGGAATATATTTTCAAAATATATTGTTAATAACTAAAAACTGAAGAACAGACAAGATATAGTGTATGATCCCATTGTAAAAATAAAAGTTATGAGAAGAAGATAAAAAATAGAGAGTGGGGGACTTCCCTGGCGGTCCAGTGGTTACGACTTCGCCTTCCAATGCAGGGGGTGCAGGTTTGATCCCTGATCGGGGAGCTAAGATCTCACATGCCTCATGGCCAAAAAAACATTAAAAAAACAAGTAATATTGTAACACATTCAATAAAGACTTTAAAAATGGTCCACATCAAAAAAAAAAAAAAAAAAAAGAGGGTGGGACGATGTGGTTTATTTTTCTGGAGATAGATGCAGGAATCATTTAAAGCAAGTTAACTGTATTGCTAAGCATTATATTGTTCTCTTCTGGTTACCTTTTTAATCACATCACTATGCAACTTTTTAACAATATTACAACAATATTCTCATGGGATTGTGGGCTAGTATTTTTAATGTACACTTTTTTTTGAAAAAGAAAATAATATATAAGTATTCATAAAGTAGCTATGTTAAGATAAATGTTTATTTTCAAATAAAGTGATAAAATAGATTTTTATATATCTAGTATGTTTTAGTAACAAAGCCATCTTTAATTATGTAAGCATCTTTGTGAGCATGATTCTTACCTAGTTTAGAAAATTTCAATCCTGAGATATTTGACCATTGTGAGTCTTTGAAAAAAGAAAATAAATCCTTGTTTATCAAAAATACAATAATCACTATTAGGATTATTTTGTTAAATAATTTTAATAAAAATCAATGCATAACATTGTTACACTAATCAAATAATTATTTGGACCCCTACAGATTGTAAAATATGTACTGTTATAGAATGGATTTAAAGATATATAGGTCAAATGCATTTTGAAATTACTTTAAAATTATTAGTAGTAATTTTGAATGTTAAATCCATAAAAAAACATTAAATGAAATGATGATACTACTACCAAGAATAACTATTTAAGCATTTATTGAGCTGGCAATCAGACAGTGAGCTATGCACTTTAAACACAACACTATGTGGAACTAAGATGGAAAACATTCTCAGAGCAACCTGGTAGAAAGAAAAACTAGAACTTTAAGAATAAGAGATGCTAAAATTAAAATAGGGAATAAAACCTCATGGAATTAGTGTTCTTTTCAGTAGTGATATGTTCTGCATCTGTTAGCAATATATCATGTTTATTGAGGTTCTTTCAGCACATGAAGCAAGCAGCATAGAGGACAGTCTTTGATAAATAGCTGACTAGCATTTCTGAATCATCAAGTGTATCAGGCAGAGTACATTACAGACAGTGTTTCACACAATTAAATCCTCAATTAGAACCTGAAAATCATCTCTACTACCCTAACGTGGAAGATTTAATGCTTTCATAATGGAATAAGTTTTTATATTCTTTGCTTTTCCTCTTTTATCATATCCTAATAAAAAAAAACCTTACTTGATCATTGAGATTGGCCTTCCTTATATTTCAAAATATAATAGTGCCATTTTTACAACTAGAATATATATTTGGAAAACTCCACTGTGTTGACCTACCTGCTTTAATTTGTCAGACTGATAAGATAAAGCTTAAGTGAGTATTTTAATTTAATAGAAATTTTAATAAAAATATTATCAGAAATTTAATCTTGATAGAAAAAAAAGTCTCCTTGTAAAAAGATATTTTATTGCTGAGTGCCCAGTACAAAGGTTGATACACAGAATAATTATATAAGAGCAATTTTGTTCCCCTGTTATAGCACTTAAGCACATAGCACATATATAAAAATGCTCTTTTTACATAAGAAGTTTTATCTGGGCTTCCCTGGTGGCGCAGTGGCTGAGAATCTGCCTGCTGATGCAGGCGACACTGGTTCGTGCCCCGGTCCGGGAAGATCCCACATGCCGCGGAGCGGCTGGGCCCATGAGCCATGGCCGCTGAGCCTGCGCGTCCGGAGCCTGTGCTCCGCAACGGGAGAGGCCACAACAGTGAGAGACCCGCATACCGGAAAAAAAAAAAAAAAAAAAAAAAAAGCTCTTATTTAATGGTTAAGGAAATTTAAAATATATGGCAAACCATAAATAAATAAAAATTACTTACTCTTCAGTCCATTCTGAAAGTCCTATGAATTTTTAGTGTTAATCTTGACAGAAGAAAAAGTCCTTCAGTATTAACTAAAAGTTTTGCAACAATCCAAGTGTTTATTCAAGAAATATGGCTGAATCTCAGAATAGTGATCTTCATGGCATTTTAACCTGCCCTAATTCTATCTTTCTGTCCCCAACTCTTTGATAGCCTTAAAAACCAAGACCTCCCAACAATAACTTTGAAAACCAGTTGTCAAGCAGTCGCTGAAAGGGGCAGAACAAGTTTGGAGCTCCACAAAAGCTTTACCCTCAGATTTTTTTCACCATTTTACCTATCCAGCAGCTTGCTGAAAAGCTTCCTTCTCAGGACTTGTCTTTATTTAATCTGGTTTAGAGCTTACTCTGTGCAGAAATCTTATTCCAAAAGCATTTACTGAAAACAATAAGTGGCAATTTAACATCAGAGCTGCCTGAGGCATCTTTACCAGCTGGGGCTGTCAAGAGACTGACCAAAAAACTTAAAAGGAAAATCATGGGAATCAGATATCCATAGGACATTATGAAAAGATAAGGCAAATTCTAGGGAATATCTAAAGGGCCATGTATATACAGAGGGTATTGCACTTACCCAGGAAAGACTTGTAAAGCCTTAATTTAATATCTCTAGCCAACTTAATCTCAATGCAAGCAGAAAATGAAATATAAGACAGAAATAAAAACTGCCTGCTGGAGTATTGAAGACATAGCCACACACACACACACACACACACACACACACACACATAGCCCCTTATCGAAGACTGGAAGTCTTTTTTTTTTTTTAAGACTTTAATTAATTTATTTAATTTTGCGTGTTCGTTTCTGTGCGAGGGCTTTCTCTAGTTGTGGCAAGCGTGGGCCACTCTTCATCGCGGTGCGCAGGCCTTTCACTATCGCGGCCTCTCTTGTTGCGGAGTACAGGCTCCAGACGCGCAGGCTCAGTAGCTGTGGCTCACGGGCCCAGTTGCTCCGCGGCATGTGGGATCCTCCCAGACCAGGGCTCGAACCCACGTCCCCTGCATTGGCAGGCGGACTCTCAACCACTGCGCCACCAGGGAAGCCCCGGAAGTCTTATTAATTCAAAGTATTTAAAGAAATCTCTGTCTAATAATTATGTGACCATTAAGCTAATCAGACAGAGACTTCAGTGACCACATATGACAAAGTATAAAGATTTAAAGACTAGTTCAGAAAAGTATCTAAATAAACAACAAGAATAACAATGATATTCCTTGGGTGAAGTAATGTGATGGGGAAGTATCTGATTTTCAGAATTGCTACATTGCATTTTTCATACATGTATCTGTTCCAGAAATGTATAAAGGACACTCACAAGCCAGAAATAGCAAAAAAAAAAAAAAAAAAAAGACATCCTCTAAATAAGATATAGAAATGGCCAATAAGTACATGAAAAGAAGCTCAATATCATTAGCCACCAGAGAAATTCAAACTGAAACAAGATACTCTTTACATGCACTGGCATGACTATAATTAAAAAGACAAATAATAAAATGGGTTGGTGGTATTGTGGAGAAATTTGAAGCCTTATGCATTCTTAATGGGAATACAAAATGGTGCAGCCTCTTTGGAAAATAGTTTGACAGTTCTTCAAAAAATAATAAACATAATTGTCATATGATCCAAATACTCCATTTCTAGATAAGGTAATTGAAAGCATATGTTCACACACACACACACACACACACACACAGCTTGCATGTAAATATTCATAGCAATATTATTCATAATAGCCAAAAGTTAAAACAGCTCATATGTTCCTCAACTGATGAAAAGATAAATAAAATGTGATATATCAATAAATCGATTTTTTTGGACATAATAAAGAATGAGAATGGTATTAGAAACCGAAATCTAGATATCAGGAGTGCTCATCATTATTGAGTTGTTGCTATTTATCCTTTCAATACACAGAGCTTGGAAATATATATAATATGTTGTGCATGTGTGTGTGTATGTTTACATACACATATTTATTTCTATTATCTCTATACCTATACCTATAGCAATATACTAAAATCCATAAGTTCAGGCAAATATCTTCAGTGTCAGTCCAGTACTACAGGGTTCATTTCAGTTTATTCTCTTCCCTTATTTGTAACTCTTTTATCCAAAAGTGAGAAATCCGTCTCCTATAATTATCAATTATTTTTACTTACTTGATCAATGACTAAAATGATGTTGTATAGGTAGAAGCCATCCACCCACCAATCCCAGCATAAAGATATTTCCCACTTCACTTTTGTTCTAAGATCATTGCTGGGCCACTACTATCTTCACCTCCTGCCCAAATGACCTCTTCACCCAAATGATGCTTCAACCCAGCGTGACATGCTGCCAACACATCCTCCCTACCCACAGAGAACCTTCATACTCTACACAAACTTCAACATACTGTTCAGCTTTAAATACCCCCATGGTGCCATCTTTCTCACCATACTGGTGTTGCCTTATCCCATGCCAGGCCTTCATTGTCACCTTGCTTCATAATTGCTTTCCTCACCCCACTTGGGCTCCAATGCCCTACTCTAGGACTCCTACATACCATAGATGCCTTTCTCACACTCCTTGATCTCTGACACACAAGACTGGTCATTCTCCCACCCAAATGTTCCCCTCACCCTGCTTTGGCTCTGAAATTTCCCTGCATATCCATCACTGCTCCCCCACCTACTGAATGGCTATTCTCCTTACTCTGTTCCAGTTAAGACAGTCCCCACTGGGTCACCATAGCTGCCCCTCACTCTTCTCACATGATAGACATCTTCCTTGGTCTCCGTAAAACAGACTTAATCTATAAGGAAGGGAAGGGAAAAAAATGGAAGGAGAGATGAACAAAAAGGCAAGTAAGAAGAAGAGCTATAACTTCCTTACCAAATTTTCACCATATATTTGGAACATCTTATTATGTTTATAAACATGTGTCAACATAAATATTTTTTATAATATTCTGACATATTGACCTATAATAATTTAGTAATTTTCCAATTTGAGATATGTATTTATTTCCAATTATTTTTCACAATTAGAAATTCAAAGAGGTCAAATAATTGTATTGGTTTTAGAGCTTTAAATTGTTTTCCTGAACTTTTGGGGTTATTTGTATTTCACCACCTGTATGTAAGAAAACATTTTCTCCTTGTCTTCTCTTGACATTTTGGTTTGGGACATTATTTATTGTATAATATGAGAGTTAAAATGTAGCATCTCATTTAATTTTGTCTTTGGTTGCTAGCAGGATTGTTTTATATGCGTGTTTATCATTTGCATTTTTAGTCTCGTGAATTTATTGTGTATATCCCCAAACCATCTTCCCTATTTTGTTTTATTCTATTCATTAATTTTCATGTGTTCCTTAGACAAGATAGATAGATAAATAGGGTTATAAGATTAACAAATGCTTAACTTTTTCCTACCCATGTTTAGTGTGAATATTTTCTGAATTCAGTTTTGCCATTTCTATAAGACTTTGGTTATAAAAATATTTTATTTTTTAAGTAAATATTTAAAAGTAATTTATTTTATGATTTATATCTGTGATTTAAATTTCTAAAATCCTTATCAGATGAACTTATATAGACATATATATATTGCCTAAAGTTTTTCTAGTTCTTTTATCATTTCTTTTCAAAATATAATTCTTATTGATCTAAAATCATTTTGGCATTGAGTACAAGTGATTATTCATAAAGCATTTATCAACTAATGAATTACTTAAATTGCAAAGCACTGAGGCATATTTCTGTCTTCTAGATTTCATTTGTCAATTTCTATGCCAGTTTAATGTGTTATTATAATGCATATTAATATGCTATAGAAAAAACCCTCTTCCATTAAGTTTTTCAGAATTTTCTGATATTCTTATGCATTTACTTTACAGATGAATTTTAGAATGACTTAGTCATTAATATATTGCACTCACAACTTGATTGGAATTGTGCTAAATATGCATATCAGTTTTGGGAGGATGTATGATTATCCTCTGTAAGACATTCAGCCAAAATTTCACCTGTGGCCTTCAATTTTTATGACTTTTTAAATTTGTAAATCCTGTGGATTTCTTATTAAATTCAGCCCTTGTTTTATGTTTTTGCTTACTTTGATAATAGACCGCTCATTTTTCCTTTTTAGTTTTTACCACATTTTTCTTAGCATATCAAAAAGACATCGATTTTTTTGTACTCCTTTTTCAATGCTACAAGTCATCTTAAATTCTAAAAATTCTCATGTTTTTTTCAGTCAAATCCGTAAGTGTCTATTTTAAAGTGAAAATATGCTTGGTATATATGATTTTTCTTTTGTTTGGTAACCTACATTAAAAAAATTTATTTCATTACTGACTAAATAATATGTAGTATTTTGCATAATTTTATCACAAATAGAAGTGATCTTTTCACTTCTGAGTATATTTAAAAAAAAAAACTTTTTAAGTGCATTCTCCTTACTAGTAATAATCTATCTTACAAAAGAACAAACTTCATGATTTCCCTAGTTTTCAACATTTGGTTAATATCCTTTTGTTTCTTTTCTCTTTAGCTATTGAAATAATTCTGTAGAAGATAGCAGTGAAGATTGTATCTTTAAAGTTAGATAATTCTGAGCATGAAACCCAGCGCAATAATTTACTTGTTGTGTGACAGACACATTCTTCAATTAAAGATATTAAGAAGGAAGTACCCAATAGGATGCTTGGAAAGATTAAATGAGGTCGGGCATGTAATGTGCTTAACAGCATGCCTGCCACACAGTAAATGCTAAATAAATAAATATATACACACAGGAAAAGACAAGAAAAAAGTGAAGACCACATGGAGACAGCTTCCTAGAAGTTAAGTTAAGGAGTACAACTTCATAAACATTTTTAAGGAATTGAAATATTACTTTAAAAACAAAACTTTTTGAGATAATTTAAAATGTTTTTCGATGTAATGCAATTATAAGAAATAATGCAGAGAGATTCTGAGAAACCTCTACCCAGTTTCCTCTAATGGTGATATCTTGCAAACTATAGTACAGTATCACAAAAAGTATATTGACATGGATTCAGTTGAGATACAGAACATTTCCATCACCACAAGGACCCCTCCCATTAACCTTTTTGGCTATACACAAATTATTCCCCACATATCTGTCAACCGTTAATCTTTCTCATTTCATACTTTTGTAATTTTAATATAAATGGAACAATAAAGTATGCAGCCTGTATTAAAGCCTGATTGACTTTTTTCACCCAACATAATTCTCTAGAAGTTCATCCAAGTTGTTGCATACATCAATAGTCTGTTCCTTTTTTAATTGCTGAGTAGTATTCCATGGTATGAATGTAGCACAAGTTGTTTATTCACCCATTGAAGAACATCTGGGTTGTTACCTGTTTTGGGATATTACAAATAAAGCTTCTCAAAATATTCATGTACAGGTTTTTAAGTGAACATAACTTTTCATTTCTCTGGTATAAATGTCCAGAAATGCAACTTTTGTGTTATATAGTAACTACATGTTTAGCCTTGTAATAAACTGTCAAACCATTTTTCAGAGGAACATAGTCCCATCACCAAGACATGATTGATTTATTTTCTCCACCTCCTTTAGAGCATTTGATATTTCATTATTTTTTATTTTAGCTATTCTGATAGGTTTGTAGTAATATCTCATTGCAGTATTATTTGTACTTCACTACTGATTGGTGATACAGGATGTGCTTTTATGTATTTACTTGCATTTGTGTATTTTCTGCAGTGAATATCCAAACATTTTCTTCTGTGGTTGCTACGAAAAGTTCTATAGTTTTGCATTTTAAGTCCATGATCCGTTTTGAGTTAATTTTTTATAACGTGTGAGGTTTATGTCAAGGTTCTTTTTCTTCTTCTTCTTTTTTTTTTTTTCTGCCTATAGATGTCCAATTTGTTCTAGCACCATTGTTCAAAAGAGTATCCTTTCTCCAATGAATTGTTTTTACATATTTGTCAGAAATCATTTGGTTTTCTTCCCACTGGACCCCTCTGGAACTCCCTGGTAGGGAAATCAGAGCACAGCCTGCTCTGCCAGAGAAGGGTACTTTATTCCAGCTGATAGGGGAGGGAATATATTCTCCCTCCTTGAGTCATGGACACTACCAGGCAGGGGAGTTGGAGTACTGTTTGCTTCTGCCAGGTGGGAGATGGACAGCCCCCTGAAGATGCGTGATGGGGGTGGTTTCCATTGGTATTAGTTTGGAGAAGGACGGGTATTGGCAAAAAGGTCTCCTGTCCTTAGGCCATCATTATCCTAGGCATAAGCTTCTTGGAGATTTTTGCCTGTGTCTTTTGGCAGTTTCTGATTGGGGACTTCTGCAGCCTTCTGTCTGGGATATATGGGAGGCAATAATTCCAAGCAATTAACTCAATTTCGTTTCTTTTTATGGCTGAGTAATATTCCATTGTATATATGTGCCACATCTTCTTTATCCATTCATCTGTCGATGGACACTTAGGTTGCTTCCATGTCCTGGATATTGTAAATAGAGCTGCAATGAACATTTTGGTACATGACTCTTTTTGAATTATGGTTTTCTCAGGGTATATGCCCAGTGATGGGATTGCTGGGTCATATGGTAGTTCTGTTTTTAGTTTTTTAAGGAACCTCCATACTGTTCTCCATAGTGGCTGTATCAGTTTACATTCCCACCAACAGTGCAAGAGGGTTCCCATTTCTCCACACCCTCTCCAGCATTTATTGTTTGTAGACTTTCTGATGGTGGCCATTCTGACTGGTGTGAGATGATATGTCATTGTAGTTTTGATTTGCATTTCTCTAATGATTAATGATGTTGAGAATTCTTTCATGTGTTTGTTGGCAATCTGTATATCTTCTTTGGAGAAATATCTATTTATGTCTTCTGCCCATTTTTGGATTGCAATGTTTGTTTTTTTGATATTGAGCTGCATGAGCTGCTTTTGTATATTTTGGAGATTAACCCTTTGTCAGTTGCTTCATTTGCAAATATTTTCTCCCATTCTAAGGGTTGTCATTTCGTCTTCTTTATGGTTTCCTTTGCTGTGCAAAAGCTTTGAAGTTTCATTAGGTCCCATTTGTTTATTTTTGTTTTTATTTCCATTTCTCTAGGAGGTGGGTCAAAAAGGATCTTGCTGTGATTTATGTCATAGAGTGTTCTGCTTATGTTTTCCTCTAAGAGTTTGATAGTGTCTGGCCTTACATTTAGGTCTTTAATCCATTTTGAGTTTATTTTTGTGTATGGTGTTAGGGAGCGTTGTAGTGAGGTGAATGGACCTAGAGTCTGTCATACAGAGTGAAGTAAGTCAGAAAGAAAAAAACAAATATCGTACGCTAACACATATATTTGGAATCCAAGAAAAAAAAAAGGTCATGAAGAACCTAGGGCAAGACAGGAATAAAGACACAGACTTACTAGAGAATGGACTTGAGAATATGGGGAGGGGGAAGGGTAAGCTGTGACAAAGTGAGAGAGTGGCATGGATATATATACACTACCAAACGTAAAATAGATAGCTAGTGGGAAGCAGCCACATAGCACAGGGAGATCAGTTCAGTGCTTTGTGACCACCTAGAGGGGTGGGATAGGGAGGGTGGGAGGGAGGGAGACGCAAGAGGGAAGAGATATGGGAACATATGTATATGTATAACTGATTCATTTTGTTATAAAGCAGAAACTAACACCATTGTAAAGCAATTATACTTCAATAAAGATGTTTAAAAAATAAATACATAAATAATTCCAAGGAATTCATCACCAATATTGTTTATCCTCATCCTAGTCATTCATGTTACTGTCTTTTCATTCTGTATTTTAGAAACATGTCTCAACTTTATCCTTTATATATATATATATATATTTTTTTTTTTTTTTTTTTTTTGCGGTACGCGGGCCTCTCACTGTTGTGGCCTCTCCCATCGCGGAGCACAGGCTCCGGACGCGCAGGCTCAACGGCCATGGCTCACGGGCCCAGCCGCTCTGCGGCATGTGGGATCTTCCCGGACCGGGGCACGAACCCGTGTCCCCTGCATCGGCAGGCAGACTCTCAACCACTGCGCCACCAGGGAAGCCCTATCCTTTATATATTTGATTGGACTTTCTGCAGTGTTAATTCTGTTTACCTGGCTTCTATGTGGATAATTTTGTGTTCTTTTTTATCCCTCCAGTATTTTTTCCTGGGTCCTCTTCTTATCAGTTAATTTACTTCTCCCTTTCTTGCTTCAGCACATTATGTTGTTTATTCATTATTCCTTATCTTGTTTAGTAGAGGTCATATCTTTAGTCCTACTTGGGAACATAGAACAGATTATATATATATACACAGAATTTTTTCTTCATTATTAAAGTGCTGTTCTTTTTAGTTTTCAATATAATATTTCCTTTCAAATGTCAGCATTACTTATAAGCCCAATTTTTGATATCTTTCTAAATGACTAAAAGTTTACTGTTTGTCACCAGGCATGGTGCCTGGTCTTATCCATTTCTTGGTTTTAGAATCCTTCCGTCTATTCTTTAGTTTCTGTTGCCTCTAGCAGAGAATCATTGATGTAGTTCATCGGAATAGGTTTTCACCAACCCTTACTGCTCTTTTCTTTAACTTTAAACAGAAGAATGTATCTTCCAAAATATCTGAAAAATCTTAATTTTTTTCAAACATGCAGGTAATGAAAAGGACTCTTTCTTAATCAGGCTCTGCCTCAACCTACCCAGACCAACACCTTATGCTCTTTGATGACAACTTTCAACATGCAGAGTGCTAACATCACTCTTTAACTATAACCTGGTGATAGCCTAAGAATTGCAGTACCTGGATGGATGATAAAAATATGGATGGCACATAAGACAAAGAAAAGAGGTGAGAAAGAAGCTTAAGAAACGATACTATCTTGGTTACTCAATAAAGACTGATAGAGTAGGGACAGTGTCATGTTTTTAATTTTTTCATCAAAATCTTCATCTTAATGGAGGGAGAAAAAAGTAATTAAGGACAAAATCATATTATTTCTACTTCCAATGTAATAATGCTGATCTCAAACGTATATATATCCAAATGGGTTAACATTCAGATCCTTCAACACTTTGCTGAAATTTTATTGCATAATCTTACTCTTTTCCATGGTAGTATTATTTATAGTTTTGTTGTGCTCAAGGACACTGTGATGTGGAAACAGGAGTAATTAAATCAGGAACTGCCATTCTGGTATTATATTAATTCAGAACTTAATGCACATTTCAAAAAGAATGTAAGAAATATGTTAGAAGTTAGAATCTTTTATACAAGTACATTACAGAAATTCAGATGCATGACTGATTAAGTTATTCCTTACAAATACAAATAGGAGCCAGATCTTACTCCCCTCCAAAAAGACACATTTTATTTAATAGCTCATTATGTTAGATTTGTTTATTGCTCTAGAAAATGTCATCATGGTAGTGGAGTCAGGCAGATAAAGCAAAAATTAATTTAAAACCTATCATAGGGCTTCCCTGGTGGCACAGTGGTTGAGAGTCCGCCTGCCGATGCAGGGGACGCAGGTTTGTGCCCCGGTCCGGGAGGATCCCACATGCCACGGAGCAGCTGGACCCGTGAGCCATGGCTGCTGATCCTGCATGTCCGGAGCCTGTGCTCCGCAACTGGAGAGGCCACAACACTGAGAGGCCCGCGTACCGCAAAAAAAATAAAAATAAACCTATCATATACTGACAAATCATATCAATACAGGAAAACTTTTAAGAGACAAAGAAAAATGTAAGTTTGGATATTGTACTGCCATGCTCTCAAAATTTGGCAATAATTTTAAAAATATCTCAACAGGGAACTGAGGTTTACCTATTAACAGTAAGGTACAAATGCGAGAAAATGCACAGTGTGTGAATGAATGCATGAATAACTGAAAGAGAGGGAGTCTGACATGAAACAAAAAATAAGAATCAAAGTCTTGGTGGATCCCAATACATATTCAGTATGACAGCCAAAAAACTATCCTTACAAGTTGCCATTTGAGGGCAGTTAGTAAATACCATTATTATTTTATGTTAATGAAAATGTGAAGTGATTGGAACAAATAGAGTCCTGGTATAAATAATTGCCAAAGGTTTTTACACTTTAGGTTTAAGCATAAAAATAAAATGCTAATTGCACATTTCATTACTACGTGATTGCATAGTCTTGGCATTTTAATCTTATTCATGGAATTAGGCAGATAGGCAACTAACTTCATATATTCTAGTATCTTTGAGGAATTCCTTTTTAGATAAAAAATGAAAATAGATTTAAAATGTGCATTTTGGAAAAATATATGATAAAATACTGACATATCTGTAGGCAGCATGACACTCCCTAGCAAACTACTGACAGCTGGAGAGCTTCATCAACCCAGTTTGCAGTCAGCTGTTTCAAATGGCATAATTCTCCACAAAACTGCATAGATACATTTATCAATTTCTGCAGGTTGTGAATTATAGATTCTGTTTAAGACTGTGTTAGGCATGCAAACTCAAAGAAAAAAATGAGCCAACAGTTGAAAACTACTAATTTTATAGTATCTAGAATAGTTGTTAAGCATTCCAACTTAGAGCTAATTTATTCAGTGTGTCAAAGATAACAACAATGAGGAATAGCTTTCATAATATATAAAATCTTAATAAATACACTTTTATATATTTAGGAGGTTGATAACATGTCATTCTCCATACTTTTTGTTGTCTGGCTAAATCATGAGAGGAGAATATTATGATATCAATTTTCTGTATTTTTCTCACCAAATTCTGTGTGGTTGTGACAGAGATTGCTTGTTTTTCACCAAAATCCTTTTTCTACTCTTTCCATTAAAAAAAAAAAGAAAACAAAAAAGAAAGAACTGTAGCTGGATATATACTACTGCTCAGCTAAACTATCCTTTCCAGCCTTCCTTATAGTTAGAAATGGTGAGGAAATTTTTGCTAATTGAATGTAAACCAAAGTGTTATCTGTCACTTCCATGTTTGGATGTTATAAAAACAGTATCCTAATTCCATACTTCCTTTCCCCTCCTTGCGAGTGAAACTCAGACATGGCAGTGACCCAGCTTCAACCATGTAATAACAACATGCCCTAGTACAGGGGTTGGCAAACTGTAGCCTACAAGCCAAATTCCTCCTTCTGCCTGTTTTTAAAAACTTTTTATTGGAACATAGCCACGTCCATTCATGACATAGAGCCTATGGCTACTTTCGCACAACAATGGCTGAGTTGAGTAGCTGCACCATATACCGTATACCCTGGAAAGCCTAAAATATTTATACTCTGTCCCTTTACAGAAAATGTTTGCAGGTCCCTGCCCTAGAGAATGGCAGAACATGGTGGAAGCAGTCTGAGTCCCTGGATGAGCACACTGATTTAGCAGGGCTGTACCGCTACCCTGGACTCATCGCTCCAGGAGTGTTATAGGAGACAGAAATTTATTTTCTTTAAAACCACTGTATTATTGGGTCTCCTAATTACCAGCAGCTTGCTATTTTCCTAAATCAAGCCCCTCTGAAAAGGATATGAAAATGAACAGCAGCAAGAAAATAATATAAGTTCCCAAAATAAAAGCTAAATATCTAATCAACATTGTCCTAACTCTACAACATAACATACTTCATTCTGGAAAATTTTTCTCTTTAATAATAAGCATCGTAGAGACAAGTATACTATTTTACTATAATTAATATGCAGGTAGTATAGCTAACATGTTTCATGGAGGATATCCATTTTGCTAACAAATGTTTATCTTCAGTACCATATGAGAATGAATACGCCTTTTAAATTTAATATCCAAAAAATGTATGTGTGCAATTTTAACATAACTGGCCTTAAGTTCTGTAATCAACATCTTTTCATTTGTTCAGAGAAAATATATGACTTATCTGGTATATAAACCAAGTTATTATTGTCAAAGTTATTCCATTAAATGCTCTCCGATCTGGAGAACCATATATCTAGAGAAGGGTCACTGATATTTTTCTAGGTTTTAAGAATGATATAACAACAGAATGTGCTGTATTCTGAAAACAATGCAAAAACATGAATACTGATTATTGGAATATCCTGTTCATCTCTTCTAGCTATAGCATCTTCTACAATGAAAGCATGAATTCTAATTTTATCTTTGTACTTGCCAGGTTTTCTATCAATTTGTAATTATGCTATCTGTAGTAAAATTTCAACAAGAATAATAGTGTTAGTGACTTCGGCAAGAGAAACACAATGGTGCATGGCAATCAAGGTGGACTTTTTCTAAGGTACCTAAAACAAAGAGAAGTTATACATTTGAAATTGAGCTAAAAACTAAATATGAGCATTTTACATTAAAAATGGTACACAGTTATTTATGAATGTGTGTAATTCATTTGAAGTGTCAATAATTTGCAATCAGTATAAGACTACTCTTCATTTTCCAAATTTAAAAACAATGCTGTAACCAAACATAATCGTACCTTGTTTAAAAGCCCTTTCTAAATTGTTTCATATTACTTGAGAAGCTTTAGGAATAGCCTAGCAAATTGACCTCAAGACAATCTAAGGCCTAAGAAAAATGAAAATTAGCCACCAGGATTGGATAATAATGAAGTAAGAGACCCTGTTAGTTTTGCTTAAATACGAGGCAATGTTCTTCTCTCTTAAAACGTGGGTGCTTCTAATCTGGAAAAATAGATACTGAGTTCATCTAAATATCCCCTATTTATTTTTTTTAACTTTTCAATTATAATTTTTTAAAAACAATTATCAACTGAAAAGGACATTTTGCTGGAATTTCTTTAGATGTTGTACAGTTTTGTCACATATTCACAAAAACAGAAAATGATGAAAACTCTCCTCCACAACATTTAAAACTAAAAGTGACAGATTAAAAATGTGGGAGCAATTGATATTAAAAGTAAGACAAATAGAACTAGGATAAGAAAAATCTACCAGCTCCCAACATAGTGCTGATTTGTTTTGTGAAACAGGAATCAGGTGAGGAATCTAGAATCTCCTCAATTTTTCCATGTTTTCAGTATGTAGGACTTGGCAAGAACATTACCTTGTGGGGTTAAGTATTCCTCCCAATTTATAACCCCTCCACCTTTTTATATGATATTGTTTGCTGTAACACAAGTGATTTTGCAATTCAAAAAATAAAAATGAAAAGAGTTAGTAACAATGGAATGTTTTTAGAAAATTCTGGGCCTCATCATCTCCAAAAGTAAATTTTAGAGCATGATAGCATGCCAATAATAAGCTTTGAGTGCTGGACCTTTTGTTCAGAGAATTGTACTTGTACATACATTGCATTCAGAATATCAGAAAAACAAAACTAGAGACAGCAGAAAAGAACATTACACTATTTTATAAAAGGTATATTACACTGTATTATAAGAGGTATAAAGGTATAAAAGTTTAATGGCTCTAGAGGAATTCAGTTCACCTTGCTTGGCTTCTAAAAGTAATAACAGAAAATCAGAAGTATTCCTTATTAAATAACATAAACTGTTTACTTTAAATTCAAAATCTCATTAGCACCATTATAATATCATCTTGGCAACACTAAGAAAAAAATGATACCACGAAAAACAGAATGTGTAATACAGAAGACCAGAGAAGATTTCACAGATAGACAAAAGACACAGCCAATAAAAATACTGATTGAAATTAAAAGCAAAAAAATGCCGTGTTATGATATGGGTAATATGTACTCATGACCCAAATAAATTGACCATATACAATGATCAAACTTTTAACAAAAGTCCATGTACCTACTAGTCATGTTTGTTGCTTATTTGTGAACAATATAATCAGACTCTGATTGAATTAAGCAGAAAATACTTTATTGATACTAATGTTGACAGTTCACCAAATCTCTAGAAGGAGGGAGAAACAGGCTTAGAAAGTCAGCAGGAGGAAAAGAAAACTGGCCAGCCAGAGCTATTGGTCAATTATCATTCACCAAACAGTCTAGTGAAGGCACCAGTTGCCAACAGCCCTCAACACCAGATGGCACACCCTGAACCATGGATACCATTTGAAATGGATATTGGATGCTACCATTAGCAATGATGCTGCTGTCTCCCATGAAAACTCCAAATGCATTTTTCATGGTTCTGCTTCTTTGCATCATTAAATCCTGCATACAAGTCAGAGGTAAGAGTCTGAGGCTAAGCAATTTTTGTGTGTTCTGGTTGAAAGGACAACTAGGGAAGTAAATATCTAGTTTTTTTGGGTTTCATATTATTAGAGTCAAACTCTATGCTTATATGTATAGACAGTTCCCCAAAGAAATGAGGTTATGTGTTGGGAAGCCAAAAAGAAAAAGGAAAAAAAAAATGTCCTAAGTAATTCCAACTTTAGTTTCACAATGTCATTATAAACCTTTCTCCCTATCATTTTACTCTCCCCAACTATGTTCCCACTAACATAATCCAATTATCTTCAAGCAATACAAATTATATCTCAAGGCTCATTAATTCCACATTTATCTCCAAGCTAAATACATCTAGGTGATGGCTATTCTTCTTTTAGTTTCCTAGACTCAGAAATGAAGCAGGAAAAAAAAAAAAAGAAAAAAAGAAAGGAAAGAAAGGAAGAAAAAAAGAAAGAAAGAAAGAAAGAAATTTCACTACATAAATAGATATAATATATAATAAGATTATACATCAGAATAATATGTATGTATATTATACTTATCTGTATATGTATTACATCTGTGAAATATATGTACCTCCATCTATGTGATATATATTACTACAACAGGTTACATATGATATATATATGATATACATATATGTGTGATACAACAGGAAGAGATGCTGGCATAGGACACAGCTCTCAGTTCTCACTTCACCTCTCTAACTGGCACTAGGGCATGGCTGTCACAAATGATTTCACTCTTCCGTTATTCATTCCTTTTTCTTTTTCTATATCTTCAACTATTGCTTTAGTGCAATAATATTTTTTTATCCTGAGAAACCTAAAATTTTGTCTCATGGATGTAAGCTCTTAATTACATGCACATGAAGTTATATTGGTGGTCTTAAACTAAACAGGAAGTACCCAAATGGCCCTCCATATAGAGTAAACATTTACTTAACTTTATGCCAGTGTGTTTGTTAATGAAGGATGCATTCTAGGTTCACATTCCTGCCCCTTTCTTCCCTCTTGTCCTCCAGCAAACACTACAACTTCCTGTTTATTTTGAAAATAGATTATTAATTACAATAATCAAATAATCTGTCCCACTTTGGCATCACAGAGACAAGATATGTGCCTTTTAGCATTGGAAAAAATCATCTTATCTATGGATCATTGACCTGAGCATATTTTGAATGCTTACTTGCTTAGTGTTGGCATCCCTTATTCTTTAAGGCTAGGTATTACATCTGGGTAGTAGGTTATATATAGTAATACCAGCAAATCTATTGAACAGTTCTTTCATTTGCTCTCAGATAAGTTCCCAAATGTGAAGCAATGTGGGTAGGCTACCATGATATAATCAAAGGTGTTCAATATAACCACAAAAGTCTTCAATAATTCTGCAGAAAAAAAAGGCAGGCATGGAAAGCAAAAAGAAATTCAAAATAAGTGTATATTTTCCTGAGAAATATTATAGTCCCATTCGTAACAGAAAAGGTTCCAGGGTAATCAACTGCTGTAGGGAATAGGCTGGTCACATGGTGTATATTGCCACAGTGGGCTTGGCTGGTTTCTATTGGAGGGAAATTGGTTCATATGAAGAGAGAAACTTCATACGAGGAGAGAAAGATGTTAATTGAGGTCCTTTAATAACTTCCATCCTGCCATTAAATCCACAAATATATGAGTTCTGCTTAGAGTTCTTTCCTGACTGTTCTGTCTAAAACATCACCTGTCCTCATTTAATCTCTATCACCTTACTCTGCACATAGCACTCTCTCACATAATATCATATATTTATGTTGTCTATTTGATTCGCTAGATTTTTAAGCCAAGGATTTTGCCTGATTTGTTTACTTCTATATTTCTTGCACCTAAAATAGCTCCTGGCACATTAGAACTCCCCAGTAATCCTAATATTGGTTGAGTGAGTAAATACACCCACTGAACAAGCATGGCAGGAGATAGGAAAAAGTGTTGAATCAATCATCTGTCAGTTTTTCTGGTGATTTCCAAAAACCTTTCCAGCAAATAGTCACTTTAATGATAACTCATAGGCCACCTATATTTTTGTGCTATAGACTATTAAAATGCCTTTTGCAAACACTCTTGACACCAGTTCAAAGTCCATAACCATCTAACAAAAAAGAAAAAAAAATGACAGCTTGTAAATAAATGCAGATACTTTTTTCAGGCCTGATCTTCTAGGCAAAGAGAAAACAAAAACAAAAGTACTCCTTGAAGTTCTGCCTACTAGAAAGATTTCCCATCCTAACCATCCTTCTGGACATTTTTCAGAAGATTTCAACATATTGGAAAAATGCATTTGTGGGTACAATAGGAATCAACACTCTGGTATTCTTTAAATAGTTTATTTTACAAGTATTTTTCTAATCTGTGATAGCTTTTGGCTTATTCTATAATAATGGTACTTACATTTATAGTAAGAAAATAAATGGAATAATTCTAACTAAAAATATCTTTTCCAACTATACTACCCAACTTAGGAACTTTGGAAATAAGCCTGTGGTTATTATGGGGTCTAATGAAGTTTACTTGGAGTTAGACTTGTATCAAAACTCCTTTTAATAACTGCCCTACATAAGCCATCACAATGAGCAGCAAAGGATCTTTCTGGATCTTCAGGAATTAATGTTAGTCTCCCATAATTCTGGAAATGTATTTTGGTTTCCTTAGTGCAAAGGTAGCCTGGTAATTATTCCCAGAACCCTAGAGAAGGCTATAAAGAACGTTCACCACATACTCTAATGATGTTATTGCAGGATCCTTCCCTGGTTGTACTAAGATTTCTCTTCATTAAATGTTTCCAAGGTATTTTTACTGGCTCAGGTCTTGGTAATGGCTTATTACCATGTCAGACCAGTTGTCTCTATGTCCACCTTGCTCCTGCTTCTTCTTAAGTGTCCATTTTGGTCTCTGCCATCCTAGGATCCTGGGAGCCAATATTATGTGGCACGTGCCTCACAGATACCTCCAGGCTATAGGGAATATCCACTAACAAACTTTTTAAATATCTGGAGATCCTTTCTAAAAATGTTTAAATGTTTTAAATAGACTTTATTTTTTAGAGTGGTTTCATGTTTATAGCAAAAGTGATTGGAAAGTATGTCGAGTTCCCATATATCCTCTATTCCCACACACACACAACCTTCCCCACCGCTGACATCCAGAATCGCCATGGTACATTTGTTACAAGTGATGAACCTACACTGACACATCATTTTCACCTAAAGTCCATTGTTTATACTAGGGTTCACTCTTGGTGTGGTACATTCTATGGGTTTTGACGAATGTGTTATGACACGTATCCATCACTGTAGCATTTTACAGAATATTTTCACTGTCCTAAAAATTCTCCAGGCTCTATTCATCCTGCCCCTCCCCAGTCACTGAAAACAACTGAACATTTGCCATTTCCAGAATGTCATATAGTTGGAGTAATACAGTATGTATCCTTTTCACATTTGCTTCTTTCACTTAGAAATATGCACTTAATTTCTATTTTTTTTATTGTTGAATTTTAAGAGTTCATTGGATGATAGTTCTTTGGATAACAGTCCTGTATCAGCTGTGTGATTCACAAATATTCTCCAAGTCCATGTTTCGTTTTATTATGCTCTTGACAGTGTCTTTTGAAGTTTTTGAACCTTAACAGATTATCAATTTTTTCTTTCATGGGTAGTGCCTCTGGTATTGTATCTTAAACGTAAATGCCATACTCAAGGTCATCTAGGTTTTCTGTTATCTTCTAGGGGTTTATAGATTTGTATCTTACATTTAGATTTATGATCCATTTTGTGCTAATTTTTTGAAGCATATGTTTCTAAATTCTTTTTTTCTGTTTTTGCATGTGGTGATCCAGTTGTTCCAGCATCATGTAGATCATCTTTGTTCCATGATACTGCATTTCCCCCTTTGCTGAAGATCAGTTGACTATATTTATGTGAGTACATTACTGGGCCTAGAAGTCATATAGTGTCAGAGTTTTGATTTCTGTTCTTTTCCTTCAAAATTGTGTTGGCTATTCTGGGCCTTTTGCCTCTCCATATGAACTTTAGAATCAGATTGTCAGTATTATCAAAGTAACTTGCTGGGATTTTTATTGGGATTCATTGAACATATAGATCAAATTGGGGAAAACTTACATCTTGACAATCTTCCTATCTGTGAATGTGGAATATCTCTCTATTTATTTAGTTCTTCTTTGATTTTGTTGCTCAGCGTTTTATTGTTTTTCTCATATAGGTCTTGTACATACTTTGTTAAAATTTTATCTAAGTATTTATGTTTGGGGAGTTTTAATATAAATGGCATTGAATTTTTAGTTTCTGATCTACTTGTTCATTGCCGATATATAGGAAAGTGATTGACTTTTATATACTGACCTTGTATCCTACAACATTCCTATAATTGCTTTTTTAGTTCCAGGAATTTTTCTGTTGATTCTTTCAGATTTTCTATGTATGCATTATCTGTGAACAAAACAGTTTGTTTATTCCTTCCCAGTATGTTTATTTTTATCCTTTTCTTGTTTTATTGCATTAGTTAAGACTTCCTATATGATGTTGAAAAGGAATGATGAGAGGAGAGAGACATCCTTGCCCTGTTACTGGTCTTAGCAGGAGAGCTTCTAGTTTCTCCCCGTTAAGTAGACATTAGCTATAGTTTTATTTTAAAATTTATCAAATTGAGGAGGTTCCCCTCTATTCCTGTTTTACTGAGAGTTTTTAATCATGAATAGGTGTTGAATTTTGTCACATGATTTTTCTGCATCTATTGATATGATCATTTGATTTTCTTCTTTAGCCTGTTGATGTGATGAATAACTTTAATTGGTTTTCAAATGTTGAGTATGCCTTGCATAACTGGGATAAATTCCTCTTGGTTGTGGTGTATATTTTTTATAGTTTTATGGATTTGTTTTAAAAATATTTTGTTGAGAAGTTTTGCATCTATATTCATGAGAGATATTGGTTTGTAGTTTTCTTTCCTTGCAGTATTTTTTGTCTGTTTCTTTGTGTTAGGGTAATGCTGATCTCATAGAATGAGTTAGGAAATACTCCCTCTGCTTCTATCTTCGTAAAGATATTTTAGAGCATTTGTATGATTTCTTCCTTAAATGTTTGGTAGAATTCACCAGTGACTCCATCTGGGCTAGAACTCATTTTTACAAATACATTCTCAATCTTTGATAAAGATAATTTTGTAGATCTATTCAAGAAAATAAGGTGCTTAAAAAAGATTGTACATATTAAACATACTTCCACACCCATATTTCCTTACATCTCATGATTTTTTTCCTCTATATTATATCAAGCAATATCTGGAACTTTATGTACATCACCATTCTGTCACTACTGAATCAAAGTTTCAGTCATTCATTAAAGCAAATAGCCTCTAAAGTAGCCCTTTCTACTAAAACTTTGTGCAATGAAAGAAATGTTTTATATCTGGGAAGCAGGCAAAACAAAAGCAAAATAAAGTTATCAATGGCCTCTAGAAAATCAAATAATATCAGAGACTTACGTTGTTATAATACTCAATATGTTCCAGACACAAATAAAAATTACTCAACATTAAAAAACAGGGAACTCTGCTCAATATTATGTAACAACCTAAATGAGAAAAGAATTTGAAAAAGAATAGATACATATATATGTATAACTGAATCACTTTGCTGTACACTTGAAACTAATAGAACATTACAACATTGTTAATCAACTATACTCCAATATAAAATAAAACACTAAAAGAAACTAAAAAACAAACAGACAAATAAAACTGCTAAACATACAGGAAAATTGAAGAGTCTGGGTCCAGGGCAAATCCTATGTGTGGTTTTTCAAGCCCAACCCTAGCCAATTACAAAGGCTTTACCTGGCAGGTCTCACTGGAGAAAACGACCCTCCCTACACCAGACTTTGTGCACAGTGAGTACATTGAAGTCTTTGAAAGGAATTGCAATCAAGGACTCAGGAGCTAACAGCCCATGGCCTTGCACATAGCTGCATTCTGAACCCAGGTGCTGCCATTTTGAGGCCTCCTTATGAGTGTATTGGGGGTAAGGGAGTCCTGAGCCAAGGCCTTTCCCTAGTACCTCTGCCAAGATCTTATCTGGAGGAGGAAGTGAGCTTTGAAAATATCTTTTCATCTCTGACTCAGTACTTTTCCACTTCTGGCCCTTCTGCTCTCCCTTCTCTCAGGTCCATAAAAGGGCATGAGCCTTTGTTTGGGACTCCCTCGGCAGGGAAAAGAATCCCCAGGTCTGAGCTGGTCCACTTGCCCCTCACCCAGTGCTGTTCTGTGTGGGAAAATGGGACCAGGGAGAACCAATGCTTTTTCCTGTTTGGCCTCTTTGTTTACAGCATAGCAATAAGCGATTAAAGGCTTGACTGTTACCTTCATTTTGCTTGTTGTTTTAATTGAACTTCTAGATACCTGGCAGCTCAGCACTCTCCAGTTCAGTTCTTGACAATTCTCTAGAGAAAATACAATCAACAAATGCAAATCCCATGATGACAAGGTCTTTAAAGTAGCTGTTATAATCAATTAATGTGAGATAAATATAAACACGCTTGAAATGAATAGAAGGATAGAAGTTCTCAGTAGAGAAGTAGAAAGTATAAAAAAAGAACATGATGGAAATTTTTAACTGAAAAATATATCTGAAATAATAAAATTTTTGGATAAGCTGAATAGCGTAATAGAATGGAGATGACAGAGGAAAGCAATGGTTAATTTAAAGATAAATGAAGTTAAGTGGCACTTGCATGATCACAGTCCCAGCAGGAGAGAAGAACGGTGCTGAAAAATATTTGAAGAAATGACTCAAAACTTCCCAATTTTGGGGAAAAATTATACATTCAAAAAACAGAAAAGTCCAAACAGAGTAAACTTAAATAAAACTACATCCAGTTACATCATAAGTAAACTGCTGAAAATCAAAACTAAGGGGAAAAAAATGAAAGTAGTCAGAAAAAAAAATGATACAGTTCATATAGAGGAGCAAGTGTTAGAATGATTGCAGTTTCCTGTTGGAAACTACGAAGTGTAAGGATATCTTTAGTTGAAAGAAAATAAGTAGCAACCAAAAATTCTATATCCTTCAGGCATGAAGGGGTAAAAAAGGACATTTTCAGAAGCATGAAAACTAAGAGAATTTGTCAACAGCAGACCTGCTCTGAAAGAAATACTAATCTAAGTTCTTTAGGCTAAAGAGAAGCTATCAGAGGGAAAGCTGGAACTTCAGGGATGAAAAGCAAAAGAAATGGCCAATATCTAGGTAAATACTATATACTATTTTTCTACTCTTACTGGTGAAACAAAATTATAATTTTTTCTAGTGACATTTTCAGTGTATGCAGATGTAGTGCATATGTCTACTGTAACACTATGTGGGTAGGGGAAAGGGTTTATATGGTTGTAAGGTTCATATATTTTATTTGAAGTGGCAAATATAAACTCTAGGTAGACAGTAGAGGGTTAGATACAACAATCTACACAATCACACAAAAAAGAAAAATACAGAGAGATAGAGCTTTGAAATCCAAGAGATAAAATGGATTATTAAAAAAATTTAAATAATCCAAACACAAAAAGAAAGTGGAGTAGAGGGAAAAAAAGATGGGCAAACAACAAATAACTAATACAAATAAAGACTTAAATCCAACCATATCAGCAATTACATTAAATGGAAAACAGTTTTACAGTTTCTTATTAAGCACGTATTTACAACATGATGTAGAAATCCCACTAAGTATTTAACTAAGAGAAAAAACTATGTTTACAAAAACCTGCATGTAACTGTTGATAGTAGCTTTATTCGTAATTGCCGAAACCTGGAAACAATTTAAATGTCCTTCAACTAGTGAAGATATTAAAAAAGAAAATCTAGTAATTCGTGTAATTCAATATTGATAGATGCAACAATATAATTTATCATGCTAGTGAAGGAAGCCAGACTCAAAAGGCTACATATTGTATGATTACATTTATCTGACATTCTGGAAAAGGCAAAACTATCGAACCATTGGGTAGTTACCATGGGTTAGGAGTGAGGGGATGGGTTGACTACAAAGGGGAATCACGAGGGACTTTTGGAGGATATTAAAATTGATCTATATCTTTAGTGTGGTGGTATTTACATGATTCTGCATTTGTCAAAGTCAAATGAACCATATACCAAAATAAGTGCATTTTACAGCATGTAAAATAAAAACAATATTTTTTAAAGTGCCCCACAGAAATAATTAATAAATGTTAGCTATAACTGTTATAATTATTTCATGTTAGTAATAGTGTTTTAGTATATTTGAATATAGAATGACATGTAAGTCCAACCATATCTATAAATTTACCTCCATCTAAAATTATGTTCTTTGCCTATACTTCCAAAACCCATTCCCACATATATTTGTCCAATTTTGTGTATATAAAAAAAGTCTTGAAATACTTTTGTGAGGCATGTCTTCTACTTTCGCTCATAACTTTATAATTCGCCCATCAGAGTGCTGAGATCCTGACTCTAGTTGTGTGTACAGAGGTTATGGGGCAGCGTTGGAAGAGGAAGGCTAGAAAGGGAGATTTTTGAAAGAAGGAAAATGGGCTTTGCCACACATGTAATTTGCTTACATTAAGTTATTGAACAAACTTCAAGCAATGCAAGAAACCATTCCTGAATAATAAGGAATCAGCCCTTCAGGTGGCAATCCCCCACGGGTTTTGGGAGATGAATTACCAAGAGTTCCCTTCCAATTCTTAGTACCCCCTTCTATCTTACCCTCAATTTTGTTTCTAAAACCTTGTGAGACAGTAAATCCTACTAACAATTACAAATTGGCAAACAACCAATTAGGACTTTACATATGGATTTTGGCAGCTCTAGCCTTATGGCTGCATGAATTAAAAGAGTTTTAGGAAGCCCCTGGATTCAGTCTGTTTTGAGATTAAATTGTAGGTGTTTGAGCTTGTCTTTCTCTTTCTTCTGGTTATTTGTAAATATTGAAATTTACCCCCAATCCTTATATTCTCCTCCTCTAAAACAGGTGTGTTATGTTGTTTTATTGTTTATTAGTTTTTATCAATTTCTACTTGATTTTTCAGTGTTTCCTTAATGTACCCTTCAATTCTGAATGATCATATATTATTATTTAATTAGTTGTTTTACTACTGCATGCTCTATGCTGCCAAATTCTAATTATGCAATACCTGCTGGATTTTTAATTGCTCTCAGTTCCAACTGGAGCCAGATAATCAGTATCATATTACCATACTTAAAAAAAATGTCTGTCTGCAACCAGCAAGTATTCCTCATACTTCATCTCTATATCTGTTTTGGTAATGTCAAGAAGTGCAAGCTAAATCTGATTTGAAGCAGAAAATAAAAGTCAGTGAGTGTCTGGGAAATCTGGAGAAGTAGGCTGCCCTATTTTCTAGAGTTGAGAAGAATTTTGGAACATATGTACTAAATACCTAAGATTTACAGAATACAGATAAAGGTGCCCGAGAAATGAACAAATATGAAAAAGATATCTATATATGAATTTGGTCAAAATTGCAATTTTGATCAAAGTCAAGGAAGTATTTCAGTCCAGATTTTGGAATTTTTCTACTACTGACTATTTCATGATAAAAGGACAAAAATATACAGTTTTGAGACATTTTACCTAGTAAGGCTTTTTAAGCACTGTTTCATCTGTCTTTATTTTATATTTCATTTTATTTAGGCAGTTTTTATAAAGTTTTTATTATTTAGAAAAATTAATGAGGTAAAAGAGTATTTGTGGCGAGATGTGGGTGGGAAGGGTCCCAAGAAGGTCTTTCAAATTTTAAATGCTGCTGATACTTGATTATGAAAGAAGTAAATAATACTTGACTGGTGTATTTCACATACACAAATTATTACAATAAAACCTCAATTATTACAAGAACAAAAGTAGAAGTGTAAAGGGTATAAACACTACAGTGAAAGGAAAAGTATTTTTGGCCATAAGGAGTTAGGATACTTCCTAAAAAGATTACTCTTAAGCTGGAGCTGGTAGTTAGAGATAAGACAGTATTTAAGGGTATCAATTCTGGAAGCTTATTGTTTGGGCACAGATATTAACTCTGCCACTGTTATGAACTGAATGTTTTTGTCCCTCCAAAATTTATATGTTGAGATTCTCACCCCAGGTATTATAGTATTAGGAGGCATGGCCTTTGGAAGGTGATTAGTGTCCCTTTAAAAGAGACCTCAAAGAGCCTGCATGTCCTTTCTCCCATGTAAGGGCACAATGAGAAGATGGCCATTTATGAACCAGGAACTGGTCTTGCCAGACACCGAATCTGTCTGGTGAGATCTTGAACTTCCCAGCCTCCAAAACTGTGTGAAATAATTGTTTAAGCCAGTCAGACAATGTGTTTTTGTTTTGCTTTTTGTTTGTTTGTAGCAGTGCAAATGGACTAAGGTAGCCACTGCCCAGCTGGGTGACCACCAGCTGTTATTTTTCACTGTGCCTCAGTTTTTGCATCCATAAAATGAAGGTGGTGATGGTAACTATTTCATCAGTTTCTCTGAAGATTAATGTCTTAACAAACATAAAGCACTTAGAGCAGTGCCTGGAACAGAGTAAGGGGAAAATATTTATTATGATGAAATAGAAGAGGAACTTGTATTGTGGCATGGGCATGATGGAAGAAGGGATGCTATGAGCCACATCACAGGCTGGGAGAAGCAGGCCAGTTTGGCGAATAAGAATCATGGAATCATTGCTGTTTTGCTGTGATGACGTGCAGAAAGGTAGTAATAAAAGATCCATGAAATACAGGGAATACAGGGAGTATGTTAACAATCATGAGGAATGCTTCATAGGTGCAGTGGGAAGCCACTACAAAGGTCCTTAGGCTTGCAAATTGTGAAGTGTTTAGTTGCGATTGTTCTAAGGCTTTTAACCTCATTTTAAGCATATATAGTAATTACAAAATAAATGTTCCATTCACAAAGTTTAAGCATAATAAAAACTGATTATTTGTGTACACAAAAGTATCTAAAATATAGGGTACCTTGCAAACCTAACTACAGAGCCACAAATAGAAGTAAATTGTAAACTTTTAAAATTAATATTAAAATATCTAGCTGAGAAAGAAGTAATTCAACTTCCTCACAATACAAAACACAAAGATGTCCAATATAAATAAATAAATAAATAACACCTAAATGCATATAATTTATATTACTATATATATATATATATATAATGCATATTTAAAAGATGATACCATTTCAAGGGGCATGAAAGACCTAGCATTTAGGAGATCCCAAATTTTAAAGGCAAGAAGATAATACAAGGAGTTGAGACAAATATAGAAAAACACATTAGGAAATAATATAGTTGGGGCTTCCCTGGTGCTGCAGTGTTTGAGAGTCCACCTGCCGATGCAGGGGACACGGGTTCGTGCCCTGGACCAGGAAGATCCCACATGCTGCGGAGCGGCTGGGCCTGTGAGCCATGGCCGCTGTGCCTGCGCGTCCAGAGCCTGTGCTCCGCAACGGGAGAGGCCACAACAGTGAGAGGCCCGCGTACCGCAAAAAAATAAAGAAAAATAATATAGTCTTTTAACAATAGATCTTCTAAGATTATCTGATTAAACCTAAAAGACTGTTTATTTCTCGAATGTCATTTTAAAATTGATAATTGAATGTTTTTCCATATCCTGAAAGAAGACTAAGTCCACATTAACCATAGTCAATAGGCACATCTATTATTTATTAGGCATATTGGATGTTCCAATCACTTGGCAGCCTTCAGGCATATTTCTAATGGAAAGAAGGATACTATAGGGTTTCAAAACAGTGTTAATTTGCAGATTTAAGTACAGAAATGCAAAGGCTAACTTGCCTACAAAGACAACATTTTTATTTACAGATATATCTAATAACACTGAAAGTGGAACTTGCAAAAATACATTTATTTCTGTGTTATTCTGTTCATATAGCCACATTAAAAAATAGTATGAGCTCAGAAAATTCAATGCCCAATTACATCGTGAATGTCACTCACCTGGGAAAGCTGAAAGTTATAGTCCTGCAGGGTAAATGTCAAGTGAATGTGTTTGGAACGTGGCCCTATCTGATTAGCAAAGCTGTTTTCAGCATATTCAACAGCCAGGCATGTGTAATTCGCCCTATGTTCCTGAAATATAATGGGAGAAAACAGGGTATTCTGTGAACTCTGGACAATTAAGGCACTGGGGGTGAGGATTCAATTCCAATTAATAAACATTTATTGAATATCTAAAATTGTCAAATAAATGGGCTAAATTTTGTCAAATCCTTTTATAAAATGCCCTTCAAGCTGCTTCAGCTCTCTATGCAAATATTTGAATTTTTTCACACATATTGACTATTTTATGATCAGATACTTGACATATTGAGTTAGATACAAGTTGTTTATTAATACACATCTTCTCTCTGTGACTGGATTTTAAAACTGCCTGTCAGTGAGGTCATTACTAGGGTCTTACATGTTTCCGTTTACCTTGTGCAGTGTAATACATATAATGTAGATAATAAAATAATTCTTAATTAAGTGAATTAATAGATAAATAGATTGCTAATTCTTGCTTTTAAGTATGAAACATCACTTATACAATAAATAACCTCAAGAAAAATACCTAGAAATTTTGCTGGACTCAGAAAAGGAGAGTAGGATTTGGATGTATCGAAGGAATGCATATTAATAAGCTTTTCAAAGGAACCAATGTGAGGCCTACGAATAAGATTGCTGTTGTCCCAAAGTGACATTGTTAATTTGGCTGAGAAAGTTTGATAGCCTTGAATTAAGCAGTAAATGATTGACTCTTTCACACTAATAGTGATAATGAGAAACACTAACTCTGGAAGTCAAGATTTAACTTTTCATATGCTACATTGCTGAATGATCTTTGATGCAGTATCTTTGGGGACATCATAGAAATGTAAAGAGATTGCTGTGACCTCCTGGAAATACTGTGTGGAGGGCAATCTAGTTATCTATGCAGAATTAGTCTGAACTGTGTATCACAAATGGTAATCCCTGACATTAAACTCTCTAATGAATGCTATTCAGTTTTATAACTTCTCAAAAAGCTAGTGAATTTGTATTCTGATATTTATGGTTCAGGAAAAAAAATAGAATAATGCACAAAATGTACTTAGTATGACCATAATCTGTTTGATACTGAAATATTTTTATTATTTTTTGTAATATAAATCATCCATAAATGGCATTTGTTAGGGTGTTTCACAAATATCTTTTATCAGTTTTTCTATAGAAAAAGAAGGAAGGGAAAGAAGAGGAAATGCAATACAAGTGACATTTCTAAGACTTCATTTTTCAGTGTCCACTGAAAGACTGGCTCCTGCCCTGAAGTCGTGGTTGGGCTCATGAATATATGCCCATCTTGCAACATAAAGCATACCCTAAAATGTAAAGTCACAACTTTATCTCTACAATACCTTCCACCTTTTCTCCCTATTTTAGAGAGTGTAAATTTAATTTGGGTAATCTTCTATTTGCCCTCAATGTAAACATATTTTTGAAGTGAGATATATTCAAAAATTTATATTTTTCTTTAAACAGTCTATGCTTTAAGCATTTTAAAGTAATAAAGGCCATACCTATGACTGTCAGCTGTTTCTTTGTGATTACAGAAGCCACTTCCCAGTGGTAAATGAGGGCAGCTACTCCTAGTGTACAGTAGAATGCATTTGCTTTGACCTATCTATAATGTGTATAATCAATACAACTTCCTAAAATATATACAAAAACTGGCAAATAAGAATATTCATAGAAGAAATATAAGCTAAATATAATTAGTATGATCAGTTGATGAGTTAGGAATAATCTAATTCAACCTTAGCAAGCCTATTCATGACTCTTTCCAGGTCTCAAAGGTAATAATTGTAAATTAATTCTGCCAAGATTCTAGCACTTGATAGGAAGAACTATTCAGCTTTACTTAGGAAGACATAGACATAGAAACATCGATTTTTAAGACTCATTCAAAGAACTAAGAAGAGCAAATTAAGACTGAGTAACAGCATTCTATTCATATTTTTAAAATAGAAAAAAGGTTTTTGAAAGTGCAAAGCAACCTCATAAATTATCCTACCTTTTTCCTGTGAGTGGACCTGGCGTTGTCTCAAATAAGTCATTTTAAAAAGATGAAACTGGCCTAATTTCCTACTTTAAATAAAAGAAGAGGACTTCCCTGGTGGCGCAGTGGTTGGGAGTCCGCCTGCCGATGCAGGGGACACGGGTTTGTGCCCCGGTCCGGGAAGATCCCACATGCCGCGGAGTGGCTGGGCCCGTGAGCCATGGTCGCTGAGCCTGCGCGTCCGGAGCCTGTGCTCCGCAGCGGGAGAGGCCACAACAGTGAGAGGCCTGCGTAACGCAAAAAAAAAAAAAAAGAAAGAAAATTCACCAGAAAAATCTCATCATATACTTAATTAACCTTTCCATGGCTATCGGGTTTTGCTTTCATATATCATGAAATCATATTCATGGTGTGTGATTTTCCAAATCATATATAACGAAATCATATTTATGATATCATTTAAAAATTAAAGAAATGTTCATCTCTCTCTTCTTTCTCCATAGAAGTAAATGGTTTATCCATCATTTTCATTGATTAAATTCAGCTTAATTCCTGCACAATTTACATTTTCTAGAGTTCCCTTGAGTTTTCTGTGCCCTGGGTAGTGTGTAAAGGATATTTTCTATAGCAGTGATCTCTCCTAACTTTATAACTGGTTAAATATTAACTTGCATTTAAATAAATGTTTAGTTATTTATTTATAAATTATATACCTATATTATTATATCAACATATGATATACATATTACATGTAGAAAATAATTGAAAGAATAACTAGATAAGACAAAATAAATGTGATAAAAGTTCTAATATTGTATTTTCTTCTCACACCAATATTGAAACTCCTCTTGGGTGTACATGTTTTAGAGTCAATAGGCCATGAATATTCATGTACTTAAAGAAGTACTTAAATGCACTTAAGCCACACTATTTTTTATTTTTTTGGTTCTTTTTCTGTAATTGCTTATGCCATCCTATGAAGAAATTAAATTTAAAAATATAGACATCATTATTACTTTCCTTCAAATACTGCCAATTCTGTATAAATCTTGGGTTGCTCAGTCCCAGAACTAGTAATAATATTCTAAATAGTATCCTATCAGTGGTCAGAGTAGCCTAACAAAATAGATCTCAATTTTATTTTGAGAATCAAAGTTCTTAATTTCTTAACAGATATACAGAACTGAATTATATGTAACACAAAATCTTTTTAACAGTTTGATTCCTTTTTTTTTCACATCTTTATCCATTAACAATCACATTTATAATGGAAACAGTTTTAATATTCTTTTATATTCACAAAGAACTATATATATATTTTTTCATTTTTTGAAACTTGGGATAAATATCTTTTTAGTTATTAAATGTGAATGGCATCTCTCTTTTTTTTTTCTTTTTTAAAGCAGAGATTCATTATAATAGTGATAGGTGCAATTTCCTTATATCAGGGAGTTAGAATGAGGAAACGTAATCTAATAATATGCATCCTCTGAAAAGCAATTCAGAAGCCACTTTCCATAGAAGGAGGGAGGGAAGCTATGGGCAGATGCGAAAGACCCTCCCTCCCCTGAGGGCAAAAAACGTATACAGTGTAAAGATAAAGAAAAAGCAGAGTGAAAGCTATTCCCAAATGTATGTTCCCCATCCACTCAATGTATCTTAAGCAGTTTGCATTATATGGATATTATTTATTTATGTGTTATGTTATATTAAGTACATATGTTATGTTTTGCAACCAAAGTACTTTACTGGCCAGAATTCTAGGCCATATGGATTGACAATACTTTCCTGGTAAATGTGTCTGTGTTTTTTGTTGTTATTGTTTTGTTTTTTGGGTTTTTTTAGTTCAGAATATAGGATGCCAACCTTCCCATATTAATTTTCAAAATATATCTAAATAGCATTTCTAACCTGTAACTCAAAATTATTAGTGTTAATAATTAATTATTAATTAGCAGAGCCTGGGGACAAGTGAGATATGAGGCAAATATTATTCAACACATTGTATAGATGACTAAGCCAGGCCTAAGTGTAACTGTTGATGATCGATATCAATCCTTATTCATAAAAATGAATGATTTCCAAACTTATAAATTCTAGAGGGAAAGGGGGGCAAATTAAGATCACGAGTCCCAAGCCAATTAACAAGTAAGTATTTTTAAATTGACCCAATTACTGCTCTTCTCAATGTATGCCCAGGATTTAAATAATGATGAAAAATCAATTATTTTTTGATCAGCCTCTCCCCGAATGGCTTTGTCCTCTGTTGTTTCCCACTATTGCCTTACAATAATGAATGAAATACAAAATGTGCATTTAGCTGTTGCATACAGCATACTAGCATGCAAGGACCATAGTAGTATTGAATGTCAGTATGTGAAAGATCCTTGGAATGGAATAATTGTGCAAAGTGGCTGCATGAAAGTGGGAAAATGATGCAGTGTCAACAACTGTGCCTTTTCATTGTAATCCTGAATTTATTAAGAAAATGTCTCTTGAAATACATAAGAATGTGTGTGTATGAATCAAGTGTAAAAGCAAATAGAAAGGGGAATGATGGGCATCCCTGGTGGTGCAGTGGTAGAGGCCCTCCTGCCAATGCAGGGTATGTGGGTTTGAACCCTGGTCCAGCCCCCGCTCACCGCAACTAGAGAAAGCCCACGAGGAGCAATGAAGACCCAGTGCAGCCAAAAATAAATAAATAAAATAAATAAATTTAAAAGGGGAATGACTGTAAGGCAAGTAAGTGGAAGTCACTATTAGGTCTTTTTATTTCCGTCCAATTTTATAAAGTGTAAATTTGGGAAATTAATTATAAGCTAGAGTTTTACCTACACAGGAAGTTTTTTGTTTTTTGTTTTTTTGTGTGTGGTACACGGGCCTCTCACTGTTGTGGCCTCTCCCGTTGCGGAGCACAGGCTCCGGACGCGCAGGCTCAGCGGCCATGGCTCACGGGTCCAGCCGCTCCGCGGCATGTGGGATCTTCCCGGACCGGGGCACGAACCCGTGCCCCCTGCATCAGCAGGCGGACTCTCAACCACTGCGCCACTAGGGAAGCCCGGGAAGTATTTTTAAAGTGCACTTTTGCAATCTCCTTTCTATTGTTGCACTTGAGAAAGCACGTGGAAGAATAATTATAATTTATACTAACATATCTATGAACAATTTCCTCCTCTCACAGTCCTTCTGAATTCTTGGTCCCCCCATTACGTCTGCCCGAACTATCCTCTCTTAGCCCTCATGTTGCCATTAAAAATACTAATATACTTTTGAATCACAGATTCTAGTCTTCCCTGACCTCTTCAGCTCCTAGTAATCTCTTCTCCCTTAAAACTTCTATATCTTTTATATCTATACAAGAAAAATACAGCAAAACGTTTTAGATTCTTGTTTTAAGTATTTAATTAGTTTTTTTCATATATTTTTTTCCTTTAAGTAGAATTGAAGCTCTGTTAAGGTAAAAATGCTGTCTTGTGTTTGCTCATATACATACCAAAGAGTACTAGAGCTATAATTTGCTAAATTAAATTTTAATTTTGCTTTATTGTTTATTAGTTTTTGAGAAATAATATCACATCTCTGAGCTCCAGTTTTCTCATCTATATTTAGAGAGTATGTTGCTCACTGGTTGGTCAAAGGGTTAAGCAGCAGGGTAATGAGTTAGGATAGCACCTTAGTATTAAGCTGATCTTCAATAATTATTACTTAAGTCAAAATTCACATCCTATAGGGGCTTCCCTGGTGGCGCAGTGGTTGAGAGTCCGCCTGCCGATGCAGGGGACGCGGGTTCGTGCCCTGGTCCGGGAGGATCCCACATGCCGCGGAGTGGCTGGGCCCGTGAGCCATGGCCGCTGAGCCTGCACGTCCGGAGCCTGTGCTCCGCAACGGGAGAGACCACAACAGTGAGAGGCCCGCGTACGGCCAAAAAAAAAAAAAAAATTCACATCCTATAGTATATAGAGAACATGGTAGATATTCTATATATGTATAGAAAATACAGATATATATATGTATTTATATATATAGGAGTTATAACGGACTTTTGATTTATATATCACATATTTTAAAACTAGAATTGTATATAATATCTCATTTGATATTCAAACTTCAAAGAAAGGTGAGACAGATGTTTTTTCCATTCTGCACAGTGCAGCTGAGAATTTTGTGTGTTGAAGTGATGTCCTCACATACTTTGTAGATTCTGAACTTGATTCTAGATCTTTTGATTCTTAACTCCAACATTTCCTTACTTAGATGTTGAATTAAAGCATAAATACGTTTTATGTAAAAATTTCCATTTTCTCATAAAATGAAATGCAGAGCACTTGTTTACACTCGCACTATGAGTAAACAGCACACGTTACAGTGTATTTACTCTGTTGTCCCTGACCCACATGTGGCTCCAAATTAGAATCAATACTTTCATACCGTTAGTTGGTTTAAAATGAAAAGGTGAAAAAAGCTATATTTTCTTATTTTGCATATATTAACAGAAGAAGAAATATATTATCAAAGTAAAAACTTATCTAAATGCCAAACTCTCTTAATTAAAATGGCCTGCTTTGACTACCCCTCTATAAATCATATACATTTTGCCTTTTGCTTGTGATTTAAACAAATAAATGGAAATGTATTTTTGCTTAGTCAAAATGTAAGCAATTTGTATGGCACAATGTGGGTAATAATAAGTAGAAGTTATGATGTTATTTTGTTAAGAAGCAAGACTATATGTTTATGGCTTGTGCTTTTCATTTGCCTCACTTTCTCACAAAAGTGGCGTGACGGACACTGAAAACAAAATAAGGGAGAACAGATATCAGCATTTGCTATTACTGCTATGAGAATGCAAAGGAAAAGCTAATGAGAAGCTGGGGTAAAGAACTGCCTTCCTGGTCCTGAATGTGCCATTGGTTTCTTTGTGAAGTAATGATTATACTAAAGCATTTTTGTTTCTCTCACTGTGCTGACAGGAACACTATGTAAAAATATGCTTGTTTCTAACCTGCAATGTTCCTTGGTGTTAATATGCAAAATATTCAGTCATAGGAAACATGGAACTGGGTTACACCAGAAAATATGGGGACTAATGTGTTTTTATAACAGTGTAAAGATTATTTTCTCATGCATTGAATTATTAATGTGAATAATTACAGGAGTTGAGGATAGGATTATAAAGAGATTTATGAAGTTAAATTATGCCTTTTTTCTTATTTAATTTAAAGATGGTATTATGTCTTCAAAAATATAATAAGAGATAGTGGTTATTAAATTATACATGTTTAAAAAACCAAACATTTCTAATGAGTTAGAAGTAGTCAAGTCCATAATAATTATTCTGTTAATCACACCTAAGTTATCAAGAACATAGCTTGGTTTCCATGAATGTGTATGTGCACTTTCCAACCCTGCTCTTTAGAAAAGGCCAAAGCACTTTTCCAAAAGATGTATCCTTGAGTATTGAGGAACATACTCTTTGATACTTTCCTGTTTCGTTCTTAGCATTCACATATCCTTGCATAATCATTTATGTGTCACAGATTCCAGACACTGCATCTTTTTTTTTCTTCAACTGAGTCCCCTAGTTAATCAGTATAACATTTAAAATGGATTCTCAAGAATTGAATATGGTAATTCAAATGTGTGAACTTACATTGAAATTATCACTGTTCTTGACTTTTGTAATACAATAGCAGATCCTGACTGTTTCACACTCATTTACCATTTTAAATTGCTAAGAACCTTGACTTTACTAATAGTATCCCTCACATATAACTCACTGTTCAGGGGTAAAGCCTGATGTGTCTAAACCAATTATAGTGTTTCCATCCTGTGGTGTGCTGATAAATACTTAACAGTCATCTCTATAGATGAAGGAGAGAGAGATCCTAATTTGTAGTGTGTACTGATTTTGGTGTAAATATTGTCAACATAGAGTATGATGTTTACCCATCCTGATCATTAGGAAGATAGATAGATAGATAGATAGATAGAAATAGATTACAAATTTGAATTTCAAACATGTATACTTATAATTGTGTGACCTTCTATAATTGAGATATTTTCATATTTACTGAGAGCTATTAATATTGTCCTATAAACTTGATTTTTTTATCAACACTACGTCTTGTTATTAAAGGTTCTTTCAGAGTTGGCAATCTGATGTTTAAAAAAATCTCATGTTTAAAAATATGCTTAACTTGGAACATCTTATTTTTAATTACCCATAAGTCTTCATTTACCTTTCTCTTTTGGTGGTAAAAAAAAAAATTAACTGTGCATTTTTGTTTCTTACTTGCTGTTGGGTTCCTGCTTATGTTAAGTTATAAACACTTTTGTTATATAAAGGATACAAGCCCTCCAACATATACAGCAAATATTTTACCTAGTTTATCTAAAAAAAGGCTACAATAGTTAATGCTGCATTTTTCTCTTCTTACGTTACTAGCTTTTGTGAAAGTACTTCTAACATCAAAATTCTTCACACTAAAATAGTAAAAAAAGCTACACATATTTCTTAATATTTTGTTAACAGTTATTCTTCCAGGGTTTGAATAATTATGCAAAAAAAAATATTCTCTTCCCATGGTCTCTACTCATCGGGAGGAAATAAGGAGGCTCTGAGAGATGACGTGAGACACAAGCTTGAAGCAGGGTTGGGGATGTCTCCTGAGTTTGTACTTGCTTTTTTCCATTTTGAGTTGTCCTTCGCATCTCTTAGGTACCTCATATTAGCTGTATCAAATTGTCTGTGACAAAAATATTCTTTTTTATTCAAGTGTATAACACCTCAGGGCATTTAGAATTACACAGAGGAGGCTGGAGACCTTAGAAATAAATTCCCCCTTCTTCAGAGATATTACATAAATTTAATCTTGAATCGTAGTTTTAGATGGACACTCCCCAATAATGATTGTTTCCTCCATGGGAAGGTGATCTCAAAAACATATTTTTTTCTGTCTATTAAAGGCATTATCCTTGCTGTTTCTCCCACTTGGCACACACCATTTATTCATAGTATTAGAACTTGGGAGAGAGCCTAAAATCCACTCTGCTAACCTCAGGCTGACTTTGTGCTTTTACTTCAAATTAAACCACCACATCTACTGATTGCACAAAAGCATAATCAGCTAGGCTTGCTGCTCCTCCAGTAACAATGTCATGTTTATATGTTCCAAAATAAAATTTCTACCTTCCTTGGCTTTCAGCTGTCCCCGTTGTTTGAGTTTATTGGTTCTTCTTCAGTTGTTCACACAAAGTGCTATTTTGGCATAATGCCTATTGATCAAATTGCCATATTAACTCCTCAAATTCCCTCTCTTATTCGTCTTGACACATTCACTTAAAACAAAGAAGAGGAAAAGGGAACTTCTGTGAATATCTGCAGACTTTTCCACACCTACTTTTGGCTTGAAGTAAAAATGTTCATTGTGAAGAATTGCCATAAAAATACAATTAAGTGTATACATTTTTTAAATGTCCATAGCTCTTTTGCTTTCATTTAGCACGTTGTACCTTTTTAATGTTCTAGCTTCATGAAGACTTGAGTCCTTCTTCTTATAGAATGAATGAATGTGATTTAAAAAAATGTACGTGAGGGCACTTATAATATATACAAGTACATCTTTTATTGTACTTGTATATATTATACAAGTACATATATATATGAGAAACAAGGTATATAAAAAAGATATAGAATAACGGTTCTGCTGAGGACCTTGCTGATTTTTTCTCTCTGCCTCCAGCTCTGAAAAGCAATGAATGCTCTTAAAGCCTCCAGTAGGCTCTGCTGACAGCCATGGTACTGATTCTAAAAGAAGGAAGAAAAATAAACCTGCTACTGTGTGTGCATGCACTAAGCTATCTGGAAGTAAGAGTTATCTATGGAAAATGTTTGTATTAATATTATTTACAAACCTAATGCCAGAGGGAAAAGATGTGAACAAATATATTGCACAGCATAGAGCATAGGTATAGGTAACAATATACAGCAAACAAATATCTCGATCATTTCCTATGTTTAATAAAGCTAATAATCATCTTAGATATTAGATAGCTTATTTGTATCTTTCCTTAAAGGAGCCAATAACAGAGATTCCTGAGCAAATATTGATAAAATGCCAATTTTTAACATTAAAAGTATATAAACATAAAGAATAAAACTAGAGATTGTCATACAATTACTTTAAATATATCCAGATATTTTAATTCCAGATTCAAAAACTTCAACCCAATATATCTTATATCTACATGCAATAAACCTAATTTAAATTCTTGGAATCCTTATCTAGATGACATATCAGGCAAGATATTTAATCACTCTGGTCCTCACCTCAGTCCACTCATGGAGAAAGTGAAACATTTGAGCCAAACTATCTCAAAGACTTCTTCCAACTCCACAGTCCTGGTACTTACACCCTTTCTTCACCTTTTACTACTTTTATGTTGGTTTCCCAATGTGTCAGGGTGCTGTAGTGTAGAAGAGGTCATCTTGTAGAGCAGTTAGGAGGGCAAGAAGACCTAGTCTTGCCAACTCTAGATCTGTGGAACTTAAACTTTATATGCCTAATTTGAAAAACAAGCAATTAATAGAATACTTATTCCTTATGATAATGAAGTAAAGAATTCATACAAATTACTTATCAGAATGTCTGACATTTATTATGTGTGTGATATGTATTAATTATAGAGTTACTGCAGAAATTATGGAGCTTAATAGGGAAGCCAAATCAGGTTTGAAGGCTGTTAGAAGATAATGTTTTTAAGTTTCAAATTCATAATAATTTAATGCTCTACACATATCTAATTAAAATTTTTAAATGTTCATTTTATGTCAACTGTAGAAACAAAAATTTAATAAATTTATAGACCTATAGATTTGACTGAACACATACACACACACACACATTCATACCATACACAATTTCTTTGAAGAAGAAATGAAAGGGAAAAATATCAGGATAAGTAAAGTAACAAACTATGAAAAAAGGTGCAAAACATACTGCAGAGAAAGATTTAATATATTAGTAAAAAATAGAAACAAGCATCTAGTAGAAACATTTCTAAAGATAAGCAGCTTATAAAAAGAAGCAACTGTTTATCTCAAGAATATACTAAATATGAATATTAAGACAACACTGATATGCTATTTGTACGTTTCAATTGAGACAGCTCATAAAGTTATAATAACATGTGCTACTTAGCATGGATGTAGAGGATAAGACAAAAAACTATCCAAAGATTACCTGTATTGCTTACCATCACAAAGATATAAACAAGTTGAAATAACACATAAAGAACTAAGCAAGAAACTTAGCTAGGTTCTGTGCCAGGAGTATTTGTTTTTTAAGTTCTGAAATAAATTTTGATAATTTCCATGTCAAACTTGATTGTGAACTCTGGATCTGAGGAAAAAAATGCACACACACACACACACATATATATATACACATATACACACACAGATATCATATGTAGATATATGATAGCTATCTGTGTACTCTTTTGGGAAAATCTGGGAAATTTCTTGACAGGCATCAAAAGTTCTAACAATGATGCATTATCTTTGACTCAGAAATTCTACTTCTAGGAAGGTATCACATGATTATCATTGTCTTCATAACACCTAATATTTATTGAGCTATTTCATGTTCCTGTCACTGTACTTAAGATTTATTAACTCACCCAGCGCTCACTCCATATGACCTGTGGTTGTTATGTTCAACAATAAGCTATTTTATTACTATTGTTTTTCTAAAAATCTCCATTGGAGAGTAGAATAATGCTATTAAAAATAGAGTTACACAAGACTATTTTATGACATGGCAAGATACGAGACAGACTGTAAAGTGAAGGATAGAATTTATCAAATATCACTATGATTTCAGTCCTGGAGAGTAGAGGGGAAAAGGGGAGAATAAATATACACCAAGCAATGATGTTCACATCTATTTGGTGGGCTATAGGTAATTTTTATTTTTTTTTCCTTTTGCTTATATTTTCTTTACCTATTCTACAATGAACCGCTTTTATTCTTGTAATATCAAAATACAAGAATATTTTGTTTTTGTTTTAGTGCTGGTTCTTCTGCAAGACTTGAGAAGCTGAGCAAATTAGTCTTTTCTGAAAGATTATTTACTTTGGCTGAAGCCTTTTCAGTCAGTGGGAAGTAGTCAATTGCCATTATAGGTAGGTAGATAGGGAATAGCCTGTTATTTTAAGCATGACTCACAAGACTGAAATTATTTTTTGTAACCTCAATTTTTTGATTTTGTGTTTTTTGTGTTTTTAATGTGTAATTTTCACCCTTAGAAAAGCCACTTATATTGGAGCTACCATAGATTACCGAGTGTTACCTTACAATATGAATATTTCCTCAGGATTCCAATAAGCCAAAATTCAACAATTTCTCTGAAGCTATTTAAAATCTTGACACAGATTTAATATTTCTTTCATCCATATTTCAAACACTCAACATCTAAATTCCTACTTTGATATACTCAGATTTTAATTTCTTTTAAATTCCCCCCCCCAAATAGATCATTTTTCTGGGTTTGTTTTTAATACTAAGTGGTGAACAAAAATTGTTTTATGTAAATATCAAAGACGTTAAGTAAACATATTTGTTTCACCTGTTATAGCTGTTTAAAACCCAGGAAAGCAGTGATAATATTAATGAAATTCTAATTATGACTGCAAACTCTCTGCGATATATTTAAAAGCAAGAGTGCTACCTACAAATCTCCTTAAAGGACACTGAGGGAACATTCCATGTAACTGCGAATGGAGTGGATTTTTGTAGCACATGCTATTCTTCCTTCCAACATTTCCTCACCCAGATTGTTGACAGAGGTATAAATAAAGAGTGCCCAAATACACATTTTAAGGTTATGGAGAACTCATTCTGAATCAGAAGAGGCAAAGTTCAACAAAAGTACTGTCAAAAGGCTTCACCATTTTATTTATCATTGAAAATAGGCAGTTTTCTACCAAAACAGGCAGTTTATCTCCACTCTACTGTTGGGCTGTCTACAATCCTGTTCATTAGTACATTGTTTGAAGTAAAGTAGACTCAGAATTAATTATTTACCGGTACGTCTTGTCTTCTGCAGGCTTCCATATGTAGGAAAAGTGAATTCTAGTGCTGACATTAAAATGCAGATTATTATGTGCCACAGCCAGACATTCTGATTCAGTAGGTCTGAAACAGATGGTCAAAAAAAAACAGTTCAAAGAAAAGTGGTTTATAGAGCATGGGATTTGAAGCCACAAAGACTTAAATTGACTTAATAGTGACTTTGACCCAATTAATCTTTTTAAATCTCAGATTTCTCATTTTTACATGGGTATAATTACAGTATCTATCTCACCTGATAGTTAACAAAGACTAACTAAAGGACTGCATGATAATTGCATAAAGAGTAATTATCTACCAAGTAACAGTATAATTGCTCAAAAGTGTATTATCCTTATCTTTATTATTGTTGTTTTTCATGAGTAAAGCATTTCTACACAATAAAATCTTTTTCATCCACTTTTTAGTTTTGACTGTATTTTGATTTGCATTATTCTAAATTCAAGGTTAAATACTGATTCAGGTAATGATGAATAAAGATCAGATTTTACATCATTTCACTACATGTAATTCTCATTTAACTTGGAGATGCTAGTTTCTAATCCTGTAATAAATTTTATTTTTGTCCTGATGTGCAATAAAAAGTTTTGTATGAGGACAGCTCTGCTCCTATTTTCTTCCATCTAGAAAATATGCATTTTAATTTAGTAAAAGAAATAAGTAAAACTAGGAAAGTCTGATTATCTAAAAGACAATCCTGAGGAAAAAAGGAGTAGGCAAATACTAATAGAAGAGTTACGAGAAGATAATAAAAACATACATTTAAAAATAGCAAGCATATAAAAGTAACCCTGCATTGAATACAGTGGGCATTATAAACTTTATTATAAATCAAAGACTAGCTTTATAACTTTGCTTAGTAAAGATATGTCTTAAATGCTAGAGGTATGAAGTCTATAAAATGAAGGCAGAATCACAGCAGATCAGAAAGGCAAAGAGAAAAATCATCATCCTGAACCATAACTAGTTATGATTTCTCATTATACAAATGTGCCTCGAATTTCCCCATTAGTGGAGGGTTATTACACCCAGTAAATATTGACCTCTAGGTCATTAATTAAAATCAACCAGATCTACAACTCCGTTTAAATTATAATGTATCTCTCATTTCCTGGAAGAATCTCATCATGGAGATCATAATTACAAATTGGCCAATATATGCATAAGAGGTACTTAGATTTATTTTAAATTTAAAAAGTAGCATCCAGTATATTCCATCAACATAATAGTAGTTTGTTTATAACACATTTAAAAAATTAAGTTTGAGCATTTACTTACCTACTATTAAAAGAATATAAGGTACATATTTAAATTAATAAATGGATGTCTTTCAGTTGAAAGTGCATAGAAAACAAGTATAGTAACAAACACAATTCACCTTTATTCTCTTTCCATAGACTCTTAACTAATATATAGTAAATATAATAGATCTACTTTCTGTAAAATCTATCTTTGTCCAAAAGGAAATAAAAAGGCCAAGACAAATTTTTTTAAATAATAATAATAAAAATAAATGGGATCTTATTATGCTAATGAAATTCCATGTGAATCACTTTCTTTAGTAATGACATATTTTAAATCTAAAATAGTTGCTTAACATAACTAAGCAAATAAAGGGATAAGACATAGTAATATTCTAAAAACATAATTTCCAGGTGGGAAATTAAAGTGCCCAAATGACTTCAAGAGAATAGAAAGAGCCATTTATGCTGGTCACCTGCTTTACAAGAATTCCACAAAAAACTTCCAATGAGGGTAAGTATCTGCTGTTATCTGAGGTATCTTCAAAATAGAGATTATTTTCTATTATAGTGTTAGCCTGAGCCTCATAGTCAGTATACAAAGTAGTATTTATTTCCTAACGTAAATCCATTTTGTGAGAATGTAAATTTATTGGGTTTTACCAGAATTTTACTGGGAATAAAAATTGATGATTTTGCCAACTACTCAACCTAACTCAGGCTATTTACATGGCTCAGTTCCCCCTTAGAATAATACTGTGACATTACCACGGTTCCTAATGTGTCCAAATTTCTAGTGAATTTAACATCAGTTAAGGGTGTCAGGATCACATGCAGAGCATGCTAAATAAAATTTTAGTGTGTGTTTGTTTTTTATCTAAAGATTAAGATAAGCTAAAGATAAATCCCCCAAAACTTTTAATAAGCGAATTTGAGGAAATTGGTTAACTTAGATTTAACATGTAATACACTACTAATTGCAATAAAATTAGATTGTAATTTCAGTAGCATATTACTTTGCTTACATAAAGAACTTAAAATAATTTAAATATTGAAGGAAAAGACACTGAATGCCAAGATTACTATTTAAAATTATATGTTGTTTGTTGTTAACAAATCTTTAAATTCCTCATTTTGAACACTTAGGGTCATTTTTTTTGGAAAATATGTTTTCTTTTATGATTACTTTGATAAAACAGCTCTATATATTAAAGATAAACTATTATTACTGTAAGTCTAAGTCATTTCATGTTTGTAAGTTACATAATTAAGAATGAGTGTTAACAGATTTAGTTTGATTCACTACAATTCCCTCTTTACTATTGAATCTTTCCTATAGGCATTTAAACATACCTTATTTTTTTCTGCATTTGAAGTAAATAAATATACATATAAAATAAAACTCTTTCTAAGCCCAAACCCACCCTCTGCCCCTGAATCTATGATCTCATGCCTTTAGTCCTCTACATATTTTAACTTCTTAAAAATGAAAATATTGGGTTAGAATTTATTTAAGCCAATCAAGACAATTCAAAACTGGCTTTGAGAAAAAGTGGAACTGAAATATGGAACTCCATCAGGACTATCTTACTGCTTCTCTTCTGCCTTTCTGTTATGAGCATCACACAACAAAATGCTTTTAATAAATGCCACATTTTTTTATGCCACTTACTAAAATTTAATTCATTCTATATTTTATCCCACCGGAGGAGTATAAAACTCAGTGAAGTTGGTGAAAGACTTCTACTACCAAATTCAGGCAAAGGTCTTAGGGGTCATATACAATCCCAAAGTGGACAGACGTAGGTTGATATTTGTATCCACCCATAAAGATTCTTGAGAAAAGAGGGCTTGAAATTAACATCTTTGTGAAACATATGTCTCTATGGGATCACGTCTTGAGCATGTACTACTTGAACATTTCAAGTCTGCTTCCCAGTTTAGAGGAATTCATTCAACACCTCTCCTTGGACGGTTGCTTTTACCTCCTCACTTTCCAAATCCCAGAACCATTTCTCCCACATTTGTGTATGAGCTGAGGCTAGAGATTCCCCCAAACTCTCTTAAGGGTCTTAAGACTGTTTTGTTTGCAATAAAGAATGTTTAAAGATTGATTAAGTGCCAACATTTAAAATGCAGGTGGTTTCATATAAAAATCTGGATTTATAGCTTCTCCTGAAAAATTAAAAATCTGGCCAACACTGGGCCTATATTTCTTCATACGAAGAGTGCTGAGTAATGACTTCCTAATTTATAAGACTTCTGTTCAGTTAATCACAGTGCCTAACATCCTTTATTCCTTTCTTTTTTATCCTTAGTTACCTTTGTTGACAAAATGTTTTGAAGTAAAATGCAGATATCATGCTATTCATCTCTAAATACTTCAGTGTGCTTTTCTAAAAAAACTAAAAGAATTTTTTCTATATAGCTATGATTTCATTATTACACCTAAAATTTAGCAATAATTCATTAATATCATCTAATACTGAGGCTATATTCAAAATCTCCAAGTATTCCCCCAAATATATTTTACAGTTAATTATTTAAGCTGTTTATTCATTTCTTAAATCTGACCAAATTTACTCATTTGGTTTACTTACCTAATTCCAGTTGGCATTTGAATTTGTATAACTGACTTAAGATATTAGGGCAAAAATTAATTTAAAAAACATGTTCAGTCTTCTCTTGACACAAAGGAAACTCTAAGACTTCAAAACCTAAAACTCTGACTAAATTAGATCCATATTTCCCTTTTTTGGGGTGATGGTAGATGGAAAGTATAGCTGGAAGAGGGAAATTAAAACCAATAAAAAAAAAAAAGCTTCTTATTTTCCATGATTCTTTTATAGCAACAAGCACAACTTAGTATCTCTCCAAGTGTTCCAGACACATTTCAATATGTTTTGTTAGCTAGTCTATGTGTGTGACAACACAGAGAAGGGCAGATGTACTCTAGGCTTAAGGAGTGGAGAATCAGTCATAAAAGATGTGGAGAAACTTACCTGAAGTCCTGGAAGAGAAAGAACACTTCAACCCCTTCCTGTGGTTCTGGGGATACAATTGAAATCCACGAATGTGGCTTATAATTAATTCACATCATGATTTGTCTGTAAGACTGCTTGCTCTATGAACTGGAGCCACCTCTGGCTCATCATCATTTTGTCTTCAGCCCTTGTGTGGCCCAAAGCACATAACAGATATCCACTAAATGAATTAAAAAAAAGATATAGAGTTACAGTGTTATTCTAAGACAATTTTTGTTAAAAATTTAAAATGAGCTCATCAAATACACTGTAAAATACATTGCTTACACTTCAAAGCAATGTCTTATTTCTTCTTGAATGTGCTTCACTGCCATAAATAAAAGCCTAGGACATATTCTATAATAAGGAGGGGAGCTTAGAAGAATAATGTCTTAGCAGATCATTAATGTGTTCTAGTTTCGTTTCTGTATATCATCAGTCCATTATGCATTCCTGACTAAACTTTCACTTGCTCCATTGCTAAATTACAAGAATAAGACTCCATTTCTTTTATACATCTCCTGATCAAAGAGGAGAAAGTTTAGACATTAAAATTACTAAAACATTGATTTTAGACTATAAGAAGAACTTAGAAACCCACAAATGGTAAAAATGCAGGCTTCAAATGGCTTAATTCACAAAAAGATCACATAAAACAGTTATCAGCACAGAAGCAAAATTTATGTCAAGCCAGTGTAGTAAAAAAAACGTGAAAAATGTAATATGTTAATTACAACATTGAACAAATTATGTAGGGTTTTTTTGCTAGTAAGTCATTTATGATTCTAAACTGGAATATCATGGCTCAGGCTCTGGTCAAGGGCTTTTAAATGCAGTTATGCCCCTCCCCAGGGTTCTGTGACCTTGTGCAAATATCTTACCTGTTGTGGTCTCATTTTCTTTACTTGTAAAATAAGGGTAGGTTGTCTCTAAGGTCTGTCTTATATTGAGCTGTTCCTATTTAAATTTTTTCTCTCTGCTTTCAAAGTCAGCATATCAGAGATAGCACGTTTACTTGAATTAATGGGTGGTCATTTTACCTCTTTTGAAATCCTCATATACATTCAAAAAAGTTTATAACATAGCGTAGCATTTTTGTTTTCATTATCTCATTTGAAACCCAAACAAATATTTATTTATTTATTTATTTACATTTCCTTTTTACACATAGGGAAACTGAAGCTCAAGAACTTTAGTGAGGGACTTCCCTGGCGGTCCAGTTTTTAAGACTTTGCCTTCCAATGCAGGGGGTGCTGGTTCGATCCCTGATCAGGGAGCTAAGATCCCACATGTCTTGAAGCCAGAAAAACAAGAAAACATAAAACAGAAGCAGTATTGTAACAAATTCAATAAAGACTCAAAAAAATGGTCCACATCAAAAAAAAAAAAAAGGAACTTCAGGGAATTGCTCATGACCAAGTACACATTAAGTCATATATACTCATAGAGTCTATTTACCTTGACTCCACCTGTATCACTTTAGCCCCACATACAGGCTTGCCCTGGTTTCCATATTGTCCAAATGCTAGCTGTAGATGTCTCTGCCAAAAACACATTTAAGTCACTTTCAGAAGATGTTTAAATATAAACAGGAGGCGTGAAAATGGGAGAAGTTAACTATATGCATCCAGTCTAAATTTGATTATCACCATAGCAAATTTCTTGGAGGGCAAGCTTCCAGAAAAATTTGTGATTATTCCAAGAGTAAGAAGAAACACCCTTAATAATACAAAGATGATGATCATAATACTGATGACAAAGTACACTGTAAGACTGTCTTATTACCATACAAACATTTTATTTTCACACTTCCAGATGCAATGTATATAAATAAATATCCATTGAAAAGAATTAATTTTATGGAATCAAGTCAGGTCTGGAGCTAGTTTTATCCTCTAACACTCACTTGATTTGAAAAAAGCTTTGAACAAGTTTAAATATTTCCATTTATTCTCAAAATTACTGATTTAATGGGTAAAACCTCTTATTGAAGAACTTTGTGACTTACGAAATGCATGTCATGAACATACAAATCTCTCACCAGATCTTTTTTAACTGAAGCAATATTCTGACCTATGAAAATTGAATTTGACAACTTTATTAAAATGAGATGATTTAGGGATGAACTTTCCATTACTCTGTCAAATCTATTGGCTTGCACTCACAGGTTTAATTGCTTTTAAGAATGAAGTAATGGGAAGATATGTGTTAAAAACAAGAGAATAATATTTAAAATTCATATTTGTTATTCTTCAATTTTTAAAGTATTTTAAATTGCTTCTTATGTATTTTCAAGAGTTAGGAGGAATTTTTCTACCACCTTAAGTATGATGTTAGAAAAGGTATGATTTCAATTATACCTAGAATAGATCTGCAAAAGTAAATGTCTCATGAAAGCAAGAGGTTAACTTTGCTGTCTGTGGTATGAATAAAAAGTATTCAAAGGGGTTTCTCCTCAGATAACTGACTTGCACACACGTATACTCCTCTTATCCCACAGATTTTCTAACAGGCAAGGCAGGTGCAACAATTCCATGCTGTTCATCCAAAAGGACACTCAAACTACATTACTGAGTGAAAATTATTTGGCAGCTTAGATATACATGACATCTTTTAAATATGGGTGGAGAACTAAGTGGATCCCAAATTATTCTTCTCCTTTCTTTGAGGGGTTGGGAAGAGGTAAAGAAAAGGTCTTTCTTTTATCAATTATGATAGTTATAAGTGCTTGGCATATATATAATGGTTGTTTATTAGTACTAAATTTTGGAAAACACGCTTTTCTGGATAGCTTCATTATTTCCATTGATTCTTTTGAACGGCTATTTCTTATTCTACACTTAGGATCATTCCTTTTTTCCTCAATAGTCAACTCACTCAAAGTTTCTTTCCTTTCATGTCTCTGATCACCAGGCTCAATTAATATTCAACAAAACATGTGTATATTATGATTATACATTATACTTCTATAGCATTTTTATCATCTCCCATCTGGATTATAAATTAAATGAGACTGATATTTCCTTTTTTTTTCTTTTTTAAACTTTCTATAAGGACTTAAGCATTTTTGTAAATGGGAAGATGAGGTTATCTGGGAAGGATGGAGGAAGATCTGCAGTGAAGAGAGGACATCAGGGTACTTATGTTACTTCATGATCCACACATATAAATCAACTAAGTAGACTTGGGGGGTTATCATCCATCAAAACTGAAATCTGCACAGATCATGGAGTATGTCAATAGATTTAGGACACTTTCCAAGGAAAAAGTGTCCTATACTTCAGAATAGTGAAGTACAATCTGGTAAACTAAATAAATACAACCTATATTCTCTAATAAAAGATAAACCTAGAACACGTTCTAGAATTAATGGTCAAGGGACAGATTTCAACTCACAGTGAGTTGGATGCTTTTTTAAACTACCAAAAGAAGAATTATAATACCTGGTGTGGCTGATTCTGGATTCCTTCCTTGTTTTCCAGTATAGCTATATTTTCTTTGTCAAGTTACATGTATTTCATTGGCCATAACCTTCCAACAGAACACCTTATACATATTAAACACTGAATAAACATGACACTCTGACGATTTGCACTGTATTTAAGAAAAGAGATATCATCTTTCAAAATTGTTTCCTTAAATTTAATGTAAATTTTTTGGGTGCAGTCCAGGGATATTTATGTGAATCTTCCATGAATTCACTTAAACAAGAAATATTTATTGGACATGTAAATCTGTCAGTTATTAGTATGCTGGAGATACTGAAATAAACAGAAGACCCATGGCCCCTGTCCTTTTGAAATTTACCAGGTAATTGTAATATACAAAGAAGTAAACAAAATTATAATCCAGTGTGATAAATGCTAAGAAAGGAGAATTCTTTGGTATTGTGAGGCCACATAGGAAAGTTACAAAACCCCAACTTGGACATAAGGACAGAACATCCTGGTGAAAATGTGCCCTTTAAGAGTCCTCCAAATTTGTAGCCCCTTAAATTTGTAAGAGATAATAGAAGTTCCCTTCACCTAAATTATAATAAGCTCCATTATGTAATTTAGTTATAATTCATTCTGGCTTAATGAGTTTAATATGTTTATAAGGTAGTTTAACTCTTAGGTTATTTAGTTTTTGTTTCTTTTATTTATTTTTGGCTTCAGTTGGTTGATTTTTGTCTTGGAAAAAACACATGCCTGTACTTATCACACAAATGATGGAGGTCTCCTCCTATGTCACTAAATTGCATAAAGAAAATAAACAAACTTGGACACATAATCTTCAATGAAGGCTTGGAGAGTTCTTTGCTAATAAAAATAACCAGTTACTGGGTTCAGGAGTGACTCACAAAGGGTGATGAAATAACATAGATGATATCTATTGAGATCCAGTGTTATTAGTTGAAAAACGGGATGAGGAAAAAGGGCCTCTGGGCAATACAGTATCACCAACTCCCAACAGACCAAATATGTGGAATGACAAAGCAGGCATACAGAATCACTAAAGGACTCAGTTGAATTTAGGGTGGTAGTGGAATGTATATCATTTGCACTATACTATTTACAATGGAACATATACGGTATAGAGTAGACTCTATTTACAATAACTATTAACTTCTAAAACACAAAAGAAAGTCTTTCTAAACTCAGTCTTTGCAACTCTGATGTTATACTGTCTGGATTGCAACCTTGGCACTCTATTGGATCGGCTATGAACATTTGGAAATGTTACTTATTTTTCGTAGAATAAGTTATGTATTTCTCAGAGAGTACTCCACTGTAAAATAGAAATACAAGTCGTACCTTGCTTCAAATGTTTGTGGTTTGATTTAAAGGAGATAATATATATGAATTACTTAGCAAAACGCTTGGCTGTAGGCAAAGAGCGCTAACATTCAGCAATACCCAAGTTCTTCCTTTCTTATCTAGTAATAATTCTAAACTATATTTTCTAATAACCTAGCAGATAGGTGGGATCATGTGACACTATGATGGGTAATACAACGTGACCAGAAATTTTATATATAACTTCCAAACCTTACATAAAATATTCCATGGACACTCTTCAGTAGTTTCCATTTATGAGGCTAGATATAATACATTTGAAAATCACTAGATAGACAAGCCTGTATCTTTGAATGAATGCATGGAGCAGAGACCTCGGTCCTCAACCCACATTGGCCTGTGACATGGCTAAAATAAATATGCATCTGCTGAACTTGCTTTAGGTGATGAGGTTGGAAAATGTGCTCTTTGTAGTGTGTGTAGATTGTTATGAGCCATATTTAGTTAGATATTCAATATATAGGGGGCAGACAGGGAGTTCTCAAAATCTGGTTGACAGTATTACCTCCTTTCTGAATATTACTGCATTAGCTTCCTATTGGTACTATAGCAAATTATCACTAATATGATGACTTTAAACAACAAAAAAAAATATTATTAGTTTTAAAGTTCAGAGGTTTGAAAATCAAGGTGTCAGCTGTTTCCTATATAAACATTCTTCAGAACAATCCAGAACAAAGGGTTTTCAGTGCCTTCCTTTATAAGACATGCAGAAACATGACAGATCCCTGGAGGATTCTCTCTTGACCCCAACACAGCTATTCTCTTTGTGGTCCATTTTCAAGCATTGGGCTAATAACAAATCTAGGTGACTGTGGTACAAAGAATCGTGCTCTTCCCCTAAAGATGTCCATATCCTAATCACAAGAAAATGTGAACATTTTAGCTTACGCGGTTAAGGATCTTGAGATGGGAATATTATCCTAGTAAGTCCAGCATATTAACAAGAGGGTCCTTATAAGAGAGAGGCTGAATAATCAGAATCAGAGATGGAGGCATCACAGAAACAAAGGGAGAGAGAGAGATTACTATGTTGAATTAGATAAGTTATGATTGTGGCTTATTCAAACACAGTAGCTATGGAATTGATGACAAGTGTTTGTATTTTGGATATATTGATAAAGTATGATCCATGAGAATTGCTGCCACATTGGGTAAAAGCTGGAAGAGGGGATGAATCAAGGGTGATTCAGGATGATTCCAAAGTTGTTGTTTTGAGCAAATGCAATATGGACTTGAAATCAGTTGAGATGGGGAATACTACATGTGGCACAGGGTTTGAGCAAGATCAGGAATTTAGTTTTGAATACGTTGTAATTTATGCTATCTATATTCGATATTCAAGTGGAGAAGTAAATCAGTATGTTAATAATGTAGAGATGTAAATTTGGGATCCACTTACATGTAGAGGGGGTTTGACACCTTGGGGCTGGATAAGATTGCTAAGACAGTAGGCATTGACCAAGAAAATAATCAGAGAAAATGCCAGTCTGGATTTAACTTACTTCATAAATCATAATTGCCAGAGAAAGAAATACTGAATAGAATTAGGCTTTGGAAAAGATACTTCTTTTAAGTTCTAAAGGGAAAAAAAAAAAAAAAGACGTCATCCTATAGCCAAACTCAAGAAAGACTGTGATTATCAAAGATAAAATGTTGTCATTGATAACGCATTCAGAAATTAAGGCAACATACCTACAGGTATAGCAGTGGGGCTATACACTTAGTTGCTCATTAATGGATTTACATCTTTATAAAATCTTTTTAAAAGATGGAGGGAGAGGGCTTCCCTGGTGGCGCAGTGGTTGAGAGTCCGCCTGCTGATGCAGGGGACGCGGGTTCGTGCCCCGGTCCGGAAGGATCCCACGTGCCGCGGAGCGGCTGGGCCCGTGGGCCATGGCCGCTGGGCCTGCGCATCCGGGGCAAAAAAAGATGGAGGGAGAGAATAAGTAAAATGCCAAAAATTGCATTAAACTAGAATAACATTGCCTTAGAGACTAAAGGATAGAATGAGTTGATCTTTGAGAAACAGAAACAAAATACTTACTTGGACTAGAGCATGAAAGAAAAAAGAGAGATAGACTGAGACTAGACAAATAAAGAACACCATGTCTTTAAATTAGATTTCATGGCATCTAAGCACACAATCAGTCCTCAAGCATTTGTCATGTATAGCCATTCCAGTTCATTTTCATGGTCATTATTTTGGCTCAGATATTGATCATCTGGCTCTTAGCAACCAAAATTGAGTGGAATTTCTGTCTCCTTTCTCTGTATTCTAGAAGGGATTCTACAAACAGCATTTCTTTACTAACACAAGAAATCTTTATACAGAAATGCAGATTTTTAATAGTCCGCACACGGCACATTGGCTCGTTTCCTCACGCAGCAAAATAAAAACCAGCATTCCTGTCTACTTGCAGGGTATAAACAGTTAATTGTCTCTGGTCAGCCAGCAAGAACTTTCTAAAGTTCCCAAATAGGTTTAGTGTTTTAAATGGTTTTTTCTATTCACTCTTTTTCAATAGATATTATTCCACTGGGGACTATCTTTCTGCTCCCCACCATTTTCCCACCAAAATCTATCAAGGGCTGTAGAAAGGGTCAGGTGTCTCTTAGTAAGGTAATATTTTCAGGATAGTATCTCTTCAAATCAGATAATTTATATAATTGCCTTTGACTATGAGTTACTTTGTCAACTCCAGGAATGCCTCAGGGTTATTTTTCAGTATGAAGATCTTGAAAATTCTGAAGAAAAATTTTGCTATGAGCAGAATGTACAGCTTTCAGAGAACAAATGCTGCTGTTTAGATTATTACTAGACTAATTCAAAGGAAAATCATGAAAAATAAAGCATATTTACTACCATGCTCTCATTTCTAGTTGGCAGTGGAAATAATTTTATTTCATTAGAATGAAAGTGTATCTTCTGTCAATTAATTATGCAAATATATAGTAAGATAAACTTCAGGTATATTCTATGAAAGATACAATTTTGATGACAAAAGAACATTAACATTCAGGCCATATTATTTCCCAAATACATCTAATTTTCCTAATGTAAGACAAAATAATTAGGATATTAAACTTGAACTGTAAAGGATATATGGAAAAGATCAGAAATATATTGTTTTGAAAATACCTTATGAAAGCAGTATAATATAACAATATATTATTGTCTGCTGATAATAGTATTCCCATTTTCTTTTTATCACTTACCTCTTTCTTAAAAAAAAAAGTATGTGAAGTTTCGCACCATAAAGTGCAGCTCAATGAAAGTGACATTATAGCTGACTCTTTTGTGATCCCTAAAGCTAATAGGATTCAAATGTATAGTCATTCAGTTATTTATTTACTTACTTATATTTAGCTGTATTCCAGAAGAGGACAACCAATACATTGAGTATTGGTTGGGTAACATTCTTCCTCAACTGTCACTTTCAACCACCAAAGTTTCTCAAAGTTGAGAAAAAATTAAATAAATGGGGATTAAGAAAAAAAATCACAGTTATTATACTTGTCACACCTAGTTCTTGTAGCAATACATAAAGTGGTTATCACCTAAAGATGGGAAGAGAGGTAGTTAAATATTTTAAGTTGTGCTTCAGTCATATAATTTGTACTCTATTTATTTGAGATTTAGACTCAAAATATGTTTAAGTATTTTGTAGACATTCAATATATTAATTTATCTATCAGTAAAACAGATATTTTTCTTTCCTAATAGCATACATATCAGTATAAGTTATTAGAAATGGTACTAGATTATTATCATGATGATAATGATGGTTGTGTATTATTCAGTTGTTTAAACTCTTTCTTTATACAGATTCTTTCCTTATTAACAGAAACTACAAAACTATACTGCTGTTCGAAAAATGTATTCAGTGTTTCCTGACATTGGAAATAGCATTTGTAATCAACATAATTCTGTAATAAATGACAGATCATTAAGTATAGTTTTAAATTTTGAAATTTGTGTGAGATTTGCTCTTGTGTCAAATCTGAAATACAATATAAAGATAGTAGTTTCAGGGGTGTATCAAACAAAGGAAGAAGAGACTCCCAGGAAAGTACAGATTAATGAAATAGCTTCATAGGTATGGTGTATTTGATTTTGTGTCATTTTTATCATTTTACTTGGAGATTTAACATATTATTTCTGTAATATTAAATTAAAATTAAGAGTATGGAGTTATGCTTAGAGACGTTAAACCCTGATGGATATAAAATACTAAGCAGCTGTATCATCTATTTTTGTTAGGGTTTATCTTTTCCTGAGACTTAAATTTCAAAATTTCTTAGGCATCATATCCTTTCCTGTAGCCTTCAGGACTCTGTCACCAGCACTCCAGCATTTTGATTAAAGTGCATATGCTGCTGTTTGCTATCCAGATGCAATTTCCCCCTGTGCAGATTGGAGGAAGGAATGTAGCTTCAAGTCAAAAATACTTTGTGTTTTACTTTTTCAAATGTAGGCTGAAGAACTGGAAAGGAAATACATTACACACAAGGATGCCGAGTTGTGTTCTCCACTGAGTTTTATTTAAAAGCTCATAGATATTTTCGATTGCTGTTCTGTTCTTTTACTTTCACATATTTCATTGATCTTTTCATTAACCACTTATTCTCTTTTATTTTCTTTTGATATGGAAAGTTTGTATAATAATGAAAATAAAACACCAGATAAATTATGTCCTGGTAAGAATAATAGTGAATGAATATAACCTTTATTTTTCAAAAGGGCATTGTTGGCCAACAGTAGTAATTACTACTCATTGAGTGTTTACCATGTGCTGGCCACTTTAATAAACACTTTGTATACACTATCTCACTGTCTCTTCTAGCAGAAATATTTTCCTTTTCACAGATGGAACTAAGACTGAGATTAAGAGATGTTATGTGGTGGGTGATGAAGCTAAGATTTGAATATTAGTTTGTCTGGTACAAAATCTATACTTTGTCATACGATTCTTCACTCTATTTTTCTTTTTTTTTTACTAGTCTTATATTTTACTATTAACAAACGTGTGCAATTGAAATTATACACATTGGATACTGATAAGTGATAGGCTTGGTATTATTTTATAAAAGAATAAAATTTAAAATGAGCATATTTATGTTATTAAACTTTTAAGTAAGCACAGTAACACGAAATTTCTTTTCACCAGTTTAAATAAATAAGACCAACCTTATACTCCAACCTAATTACCCTCTCAAAAATATATTGCTGAAATATTTTCTGCATGTACAGAAAAGGAAGAAGAAGCAATATAAATTACAGGCACGCAGTGATTATCCAAAATCCTAGTGCTGAAAAATGAAGCGTAACACCAGTTAAGCTGTCACTAAGTCAGAGTTATGAGTATAGTCAGGTAAAATTCTTGATAATTGCTTATAATTTTCAGTGTTTGGAAAACAATTTCCTGGGCAGATGTTTTTGCATTGTCTTAAATGTTCCTGTCTCTATAAAGTGTTGAACATTTTCTCTGGTATACGCTCCAACGTGTTAATCATTTCCAGTCTTTCAAGATGATTACCTGGTAACATTAACATACAAATGTACAGTGATCACTATGCTATTATGAATTCCTTACACTCTACACACTTGAAAAAAAATCAAATAAGTCTTTGTTAGGTGGTGTGGTGCCTTGTTCAAAAACTGAATTTATCATTAAGTCACTGACCTTGAAAATTAGGTATTAATTGCTCTTGGACTATTAGAAAATTATCTCAGAAAAACATCATTTAACATGTAATTCCTTTAAATTTGTGATATTATGAATGAGGTTACTGGGCCAAAAGCTTGTTTACACCAATGGGATAAGTTACTTTTGTTGCTACTGCAAAGAACAGTGAATGCTTATCAAACCTCCCTTATCAAATTTCATTTTAAATTCCAGACGTATTAACTAGTTAGGAATTAATTATCCAGGTTATGATTTCTCTGAACCTCTGTTTTCGTTTCTTTGTGTAGTTCTTTTTTTTCTGTAGCAATCAAAATTCCAAAATCTTTAGAAAATGGGGAAAGGAATATATGTTGATTATTAAGTCTTATCAATTCTACCTAGTCCTAAAGAAAAGTTTGATAGAGATTATATATGGTTTTAATAAAATAAGACTGGAAACCTAAAACTTTAATTTGTTCTGGTTGTTTATACGCTAGAATAATGAATGGTTATGTGATGATATTTTGAACTAAAAACGAAGTTACTCCTAAAGGAATAAATACTAGTTAATTAAGAAAGAATGGTAAATCATTTTAAAACCTTAAAACCATTCTTTATGACATGGTTTTCTCATCACCATTTCTTTCAAAACATAGTCAATAAAAAATGATCTAAACAGTAGCAATGTAGAAGGTATCCTATGTAAACATTTTTATAAATTATACTTTTTCCAAATTAGTTCAGAAACAAACCTATCTAAATGTTTCCGAAAGAATCTCAGTCTTTCCTAAGAAGCAAAATTAGTTCTGTTGACTCTCTCATTACTTTGTTCACTGGAAAAATATATATATTTCAATGTTCTAAATACAAAATAAATTCCACCTTAAAATGAGGTATCAATATTGGCAGTTCTTTAAGCTGTTTATCGCTTTGCTGATTCATTTTAAGTTCAGAAACAAACAAACAAAAAACAGAACAACAGTCAACTCCACACTTCTAGTCTCAGTTTGGCTCCATTATCAAATCCTATTGACTCTAACCTCAAAACATATTCAGCTTTCCTTACCAATACATCTCATGACTTTGCTCCAAACCACTATCATTTCTCACCTAGATGATTGCAGTATTTTAGAAGATAGTTTCCTGTTTACAGTTCCACATGAAAGGAGCTTGGAAGTCACCATTCCATACTAACAAGTAAAAGCTAAACACATTTAAAAAACCAACAATTCTTCTCAGATCCATAAGAGAGGGGAGGTCACAGGGGAAGTCATACCATCAGTATTGCCCCTTTGAATTTATGCAAAGGAGTTGAAAACATCCACACAAAACCCTGTACAGGGCTGCTTACAGCCAGCCACTTCAGTCACAGTTTCCAACAGTTGGTAACAACCAAGATGTCCTTTAGTAGGTGAATGGATAAATAAACAGATGCATCCAGACAATGGAATATTATTCAGCACTAAAAAGAAATAAAATATCAAGTCATAAAAAGACATGGAAGAACCTTAAATTCATATTGATAAGGGAAAGAAATCAATCTGAAAAGGCAACATACTGTAAGATTTCAACTGTAAGACATTCTGGAAAAAGCAAAATAATGGCGAGAGTGTAAAAAGATCATTGGTTATCAGAGTTTAAGGGGAATAAGTCAAATTGGTGGAGCAGAAAAGATTTTTAGGGCAATAAAACTACTGTATGGCACTCTCTTGATGTGTGTGTGTATATATATATATATATATATATATCACTTATACATATGTCCAAACCCATAGAATGTACAACACCAAAAATGAATTGTAACGTGAACTATAGGCTTTGGGCGATTATGATGTGTCAGTGTAGGTTTATCAATTCAGTTGTAACAAATTCGCCACTCTGGTGGGGGATGTTAGGAATGGGAGGAGGTATGCATGTGAGGCAGGGGATATATGGGAAATATCTGTACCTTCCTCTTAATTACACTGTGAAGTTAACACTGCTCTAGAAAATTAAAATTGTTAATTAAAAAAGGAAAAAAATCGTTTTCTTATTTCTATCCTTACAGGAATCAGTGTATTCGGAAACCAGAAGGCTCTTTTTAATATGAAAATAAGATTATGGTAGCTTTTGTAACCCAAAACTCAATAATATATTCATATACTACTAAATTAAAAGCTAAAACCTATAACATACCTCAGTGGGTCCTCGTTCTCTGTGGCTTCCCGTTCCCCGACTCTCTGACCTCATCTCCTCCCAGGCTCCAACCCCTCAGCTCACTCTGCTGCATCCATGTTGGCCTGGTGACTGTTCCCAGAATCCACTAGGCATGCTCCTGGCACAGGGCCTTGGCGTGTGTTTTTATCTCTGCTGGGAAGTTTTTGTCTCAGATGTGCAAAAGGCAAACTGTCTCACCTTTTTAAAATCTTTGCTCAGGTATCACTTTCTTAGTGACTCTTCTTTTTAAAATTGCTTTACCACACAAACCATATTCTTTTTGCTCCTTTATTTTCTTTTTATCTTCTATTATAATAACTTTTAAAACACCATATAAGTCAGTTGTAATTTTTGTGTCTGTCTCTCTCTTAATATAACATAAAATTGCTTTTTTTACTCCTGTATACCTACAGTCCTACAAAAGTACCTGTCTACTAATAGGTACTCAATGCATATTTGTTAAATAAAATGTCATCAACAAATTAAAAGTTTTATTAAAATAAAACATAACCAAGGTATGAAAAGTAAGCAAAATGCCTTAGGAAAGGATTTAGATATTTACATTAATGTTAAATTTCCAAAGAATTTTTGAAGATCAGTAGGGATGAAGCAGCATGTTAATAAATACAAAGCACGGGGGAAAAAAGATTTCAGTCTTCTCACAAAAACCACTGCCTTTGAAATAAATACTAATATTTCTTGTTTCCTTTTATGTAATATAGCAAAGCAGGAAGTAATGCAATTATTAAATGAAATGAAGGACCAATTAAAAAAGAAATAGAGGGGCTTCCCTGGTGGCGCAATGGTTGAGAATCTGCCTGCCAATGCAGGGGACACGGGTTCGAGCCCTGGTTTGGGAAGATCCCACATGCCGCGGAGCAACTAGGCCCGTGAGCCACAACTACTGAGCCTGCACTCTAGAGCCCGTGAGCCACAACTACTGAGCCTGCGTGCCTGGAGCCTGTGCTCTGCAACAAGAGAGGCCGCGATAGTGAGAGGCCCGCGCACTGCGATGAAGAGTGGCCCCCACTTGCCACAACTAGAGAGAGCCCTCACACAGAAACGAAGACCCAACACAGCCAAAAATAAATAAATAAATAACATTTTAAAAAAGAAATAGAGAGAAGGTTCATAAATTTAGATTTATCCATGAGATCCTCAGAAAAGTATCTGCCTAGGAAATGTGTTACGTATTTACAAGCATAAAACTACAGCCTGCATCTAGGTGGTAAACTGTGCAATATTGCATCAGAATCAGCTTGTCCTCCCAAATGCAGAAAGTCAAAAGGAATTAAACTCGGAAGAAAAAAAAAATTGCCTGTGCTTACATAGAAGCTATGAATTTCACAATCACAAAATTACTATGACTTCTTTATTTATAATGAAACTAAGCTTTTAAGCCTCCTTCTGTATTGACTATAAAAAACAAATCTGCCAGCGCAAAGTAGCTCTGTTAGTTATGGTTTACACTCTTTGAAGAATTGTTTAATTCAGGTCTCTTCTTAAGATTTTCTGCCTTCTTCTTCCCTTCTCTCCAAGCAAGATCGAACTTAAGTGTTGGGTTAAGAATGCTGCTGTGGGTGTGATGCTAGTCCTGGTTAAGGACCCCATGAGTCACCTGGTCTTTGGTGGACTTCAATCCAGGTTGGCATCACTGAAATGTGCACACTTTATCAGACTTTTGGCATTTGTCCTTCCTGCCATGGCTATTGGTCATCAGATTTTTATCCTCCTGATCCAAATAACCAAGTTACTGTCTTTTTGCAAGTTTGCCCTCAAGGGGACACAGGAGTTTAATACATGAGTGTCACGTTCTGCCACAGGACATAGGAGTGGTTCCCTTAACACCTGACAATTGAGGTTCTTTTTAAATTCATCATTATTAATTTTATCATAAATGTGCCTATGAGGTGTTCTGGATCAGAGACAGATTTCTTATTAATTATATTACAGCAAATAATAAGCACATTGGCTCTCCTTGGCCCAGGCTTTATTCTGCTTCAACATGAAGAAAACCAAGTCAAATATCGCACAAGAGTGACTGGGCAGCATAGGTAATGATGGAGAATAGCAGAAGGTCTCTATTTATGAAAAGGAGAAAGAACTGCCCTTCATCCTCCAAAAGAATGACGAGGGACGTGCTTCTTTGAGATGGATGGAAATGATTCAGGTTCTCAGCCTAATATTTTAGAATGTAATACATCTTTCTAAGGCCCAAGTAAACCCCATATATCTGTGGCTTTAACAACCTAGGGATTTATTTTCTCTTTCTGACACCTTGCACTTAACCTAGGCACCTAGCCAGGGCTGGAACCATTTGGCCTTCTTGAGTCAGAGCAATTAACTAGACAAATGGCTGCATCTAATTCTCATGGTACTTAAAGATTTAGATGTTCCTGGTGAAGTGAAAGCAAATATTCCTTATCTTTATGTTGTATGCATTTCCGTGGATCATGAAGCCAGAACTCTTTAACAAAGTGCTAAAATATGCAGAGAGTTTTAATTCCCCACATTGATTCAGGGATTTCTGCCAGGCTGGGGCCCGGCTCCAAGTGTAGCTGCTCTGGGAGGATCCATGACAGGAAGTGAAGGGCAAACTCACTGCTCTCAGATTCCCACAAAACTTCTCTGTGGCCCTTCATGAGGTGGGCAAGACGTTTTCCAGCACCAAGCAAATGTCTCAGCTCCAACTCAACTCTCTTACTCTCTAGTCTTTCAGCTGATGAAAATTGAGTTCCTTTGGGACAGAAATTAGCTTGTACACATGTGTTCTTCAAATCCTTTATTATGTAAACTGTTTATTTTTAATATTCTGGCTAAAATTTATGCAATATCAAATCACCTTTTCTCTAAAGAGCCCAATTTTGACATTTGAAAGGCTTGGTTTTCAAAACTGTTAGTCATCACTATGGGCTTAAAAATATGTCTATTAGGAAAAAGGGGGGGACTAATTTAATTATTATCTAAAAATTCTATCCAACTTCACCTACTTCCAGAGACTCTGTTTAGCAGCCATGGTCTTGGTTTTAACACACAGGTATACAATGAGGAAACTTTACTGAAATTTTAAAAGAACTGAAGTTATTGCCACACCTGGAAAAAGCTGCGTAACAACTATTATATCCACCTGTGTAAAGAACTTAGCCTCTGTAGGTATAACAATAAGGTGGATGTAGAACCTTTTAATTATCATTAACATGATCCAGAAAGTAAATCTTTTAAAGAATAGACCTTACATTTTTGAGAGGCAGAGCACTTTTATTATCTGATAAAGTCATACTCTCCACCCACTAATTAACATATCCTCATAAACACAAAACCTCTTCAAAATAACTCAAATCTAGGTCCATGGCCCAGAATGTCAACTCCCTTTTCAAAAGACCACCAAAATAACCTGTTCCTCAAGTTTAGCTAAGTTTATTAGACCTTTTATTAAGGGATAATACATCTTGACAGAATCTTTGTCGTTTTGGAGAAGGGAATGGTTAAGAGAATACACAAGGTTTTGGAATCTGCGTTCCTGTGGTTTCATAGTGTCAGAGGGGGGAAAGCAAGAAAGTATGTTTATAGGATTTTACAGTCTAAGCTCAAAGCAGAAACCTAATTGGGCTTGGCCAAAGTTTGTGACATAGTAAAGTGAGCAAGTCAGTGAATATATAAGCAGTTGTCTGTTTGCATGGGTGAACAATTTGTCCTGATAGGAGAGGTATTTGCCCAAATGACCAAATTGTTTAGAAGTATGGTTTGACTCCTAGTAACAGTTTCTAAGATAACTGAGTAACATGAATAATTTAGTTCCTTAAAGTATCAATTTCAGATGTTAAAAACATGACTCTCATACACTAACAGAGTGAGTGTATATTGATTATTTTATTCAACTCATTGATTAATGAATTAGTAAAATGGTGACTCCATAAGCATTTAAAGAACCAGAATATATAGTCCACTGTGAAAGGCCTTTTTTAAAAAAAGAATATTATAAAAAGGTTTCTAAGTTAGATACAAACCTAGTTAATGTTCATGGCCCTTGGAGCTATCTTTTCTATCAAAAAGAAATGTATATATTAACATGAAACTTTACAGTGAATGGGCTCTAATCAAATAGCAAATAACAGGTAAACTATCCTAAAGAAACGAATAATTTTCAGATGGGCTTATTAAAACTGCCATAATACTCCCTTTTTAAAATTTTTCATAGGTTTTTATAGTTTTTTGTATCAGTTTCTCCATTTTGATCATAAATAATCTTAAACGGTAGTTGGTTTAACAAGAAGGCTAATCTCATTTTGTTTTGTTTTGCATGCTTACAACTAAAGATATTAACTATGTAAACCTCCTTGGATACAAATTATTGAGCAGGTGCTAAGGCCATAGAATGAATTTGTATCCTGAACTTTCATTAAGGAATACAGGATTAGACCTTCTAAAAGCCTTTGTTACTTCACTGGTAGTGCTTGTTGATTTTGGAGAATTTCTGTCTACTTAAGGATCCCAAAATATACTGAGGTCTTTGACTTGCCAGGAAGTAAGGCCAAGGTCCTTTAGGTGTAAAACAGGTAGCAGGTCTGGATTTTTTTAATATGCATTGCCTTTACATATAAAATATAAGCTCTCTTATTTAATAGAGGGGTTTTCAGTTCTGATTCAATGAGATTTATTCTCAAATATGACACAAAGTATGTCTTGGTAGTACAATTTATGCAGGTAAAATAAGGGGCAGGGGCAAATTCTCACTGAATGTATGCAGATACCCACATTGCCATAAAAATTAAGGGAACAATAAAATATTTATTTTCCTGAAATCTGAAATCATAGTGGGTGATCAGCAAAGAAAGAATAGATTCAGTGTTTGCAAAGCAAATATTCCTGTACCTGTAATTGTTCTATTAATACTGGTTTCTCTTTTTCCTCCTTGTAGGGCCAAATCACTTTTTGGCAGAAAAAAAGCCAAAATGTTAAAGGGCAAATTCAATATGATTGACTAAGTTGTACAAAAAGCCAGGAAGTTAACTTAATGATTAACTTCCCATTGCAGTTTAAGTTGAACTTGAATATTTCTTTGAGTTGCCTGCAGGTATATAGCCTTGTAAAAGATTGGATTTGTAACCAGCTGTGAGCTTTCAGGACAACATTTTGGGCTGAATGAATTAGCAAATACCTTCAGCCAGACAGGTTAATGTATGTGTCTAGGAAGACTGCAGCATGTTTAATACATTGTTTTTCTCTACTGCATTTTGCTTATTTCATTGTACCTGACTTCTTTTTGGAAGACAGAAATGCACGTCTGAATTAGATGTAATGGCTCAAAAGAAGCTTTGATCATATATGGCTAAGACACACCTTATAACCCTCAAATCTAGACATGAGATAATCCCCATATTTTTTGTTAAATGTTTATTTTCAGGATATTCCAATGCTTTATGTCAAATTAACTATGTATGTTTATGTGATTTTTATGTAACCCTATATAAAGGAGATTTAGTAGCTATGTATAATAAAGCATAGCCATTGATTTTCCAAAGTCATGATTACTTATTTCTCAAGTTAATGATATTTTATACCCTCCCCCATCCATTTATTTGATCCACATAGATTGACAGAATTTTAGAACTAAAATTATTTGATAAATCATGAAACCCAAAGCCTTTCTTGTACACATAAGGGAATAAGACCCAAGAGTTTATGTGACTCACTCAAGGTCCTATAGCTATATGTAGGAACTTCAGCTTGTGACTCTAGACTCTTAATCCAGTGTGCTTGCCTCAGTATCATTCTGCTATAATGGAAAGATTAAATCTAAAATGCTTGTTCAGGTAGATTTATAGAGAGTATCTTGGCCTCATTTAATTTTAATTTAAGAGCCATTTTGTGAGTTTGATGAAGCAGTTAAATGAAAGTAGACTTTATTTTTCACATTGTCTGATACTGTATGTGCTATAGCCACCTGTGGGTGCTGAGCACTTGAAATGTGTCTTGCCCAAGCTGAGACATGCCATAAGTGTAAAATACACATTGAAATTTGAAGGCTGACAATAAAGAAATAATGTAAAGAAACTTATTAATAATTCTGTGTTGACTGTATAATATAAATAATATTTTGGATATATGGGCTTGAATAAAATGTATCAAATTTGATTTCACCTGTTTCTATTTTTAATGAGCCTCCTAGAACTTTTCAAATTACATGTGAGATTCATGTTATTTATCTGTTGGACAGTGCTACTCTAAAATGACTTTGAGAGCAAACTGACAAATTTAATTCTGTTGATATCTGAAGACTATACCTTTATGTTCAACTAAATTGAAGCTTCCATTTAAATAAACTCTTTAAGAGGGATGGTCCATTAGCACCTATTTTTACAAATAGTTTTTGTCTGAAATAAATGACTTTATATAGCACTACTATTTACCTTCGCATTTAACTCTGTTCACACTCAGTCCCTTACATTTTGTTATTTTTATATGATTACATTATGTCTTAGTGTAGCCATTGTAATTTATATCCCTTAAGGGGAAGGTCCAAGAATCATTTGATTTGTGGCTCACATTACTCATATAATAGGGCACAGGCTTTGGACGTTTAAATATTAACAAGGTGAGCAACTGCAAACAATACAGAGAAGAATCTGGTTAAGGGTAATATCAAACAAGTGTCAAAACATTTTGACTCAGCCCAGTGGGAGAAACAGATTTTGGCTCAAATTGTAATCTAGATTTTGCTCTTTGTAGTTAAATAGAATAGAATGAAATCTCTCTTCTATTGTGGCAACTGAACAGAGAAAAAAGGAGATTGATATAATGTATAGATATTGAATGCAGACATAGAAGCATTTGTGGATACAGAAGCTATTTGATAGGGTTGGCAGGCAATTCCTCATGGGCCTCTCATGTTTCTGCATGTCTTACAAGCAGAGGCACTGACTACCTTGGTTCTAAACTATCTTTCAAGACTGTTTTTATAGTGAACACTTTGGAAGATAGAATAGTGTCTCCCTCTGGAGGAAGGCATCCCTACTACAAATTAAATTCAAGTTCCCCAAGATTAAGGTTACTCTGCTGTGAATGCAGTTACCATTTTGTCTTCTTAGTGTTGCCTTGTGAGAACTGGAATTTAGGGAATCACACAAGGAAATGCTGATACATTTGGCTAATGTTATTGCTGTGAGTAATGAGCTCCTTTGTTTCTGACCCAGTAGACTTTTACTTTCTTCAGGAATCTATGAAAATCCATAGCAGATTATCTTGTTAGATTGCAAGTAGAGCAATTCTCAGACCCTTCATAGTTATTGTCAGGGAGGTAGTACATACACTCTATTTTGCTTTTTAAAGATACTATTGAAGAATGTAGTAAGCCAGACAATACACGTGTGTAAAATGAATTCTGTACTTTAACAAAGACTCAACAATTTCTTTAAAAATGTTGAAGATCTTTTATAAGAAGACAACTCAAGGCTTCTCTCATTATGATGCCACTCTGGCTCATGTGGTTGCTCCAGATTAGGAAGTGGATAAGATTCTAAGTTAGAACAAATCCATAAAGGGCAAAGGACAGATAATTTTTTAAATCTGTGATTAAGTGTATTTGTAAAATCATGTTTATAAAAGATGTATGGAAAGAAAGGGACTGAGAAAATATTTGAAGAGATTATAGTTGAAAACTTCCCTAATATGGAAAAGGAAATAGTTAATCAAGTCCAGGAAGCACAGAGAGTCTGATACAGGAAAATTCCAAGGAGAAACACACCAAGACACATATTAATCAAACTATCAAAAATTAAATACAAAGAAAGCATATTAAAAGCAGCAGGGGAAAAACAACAAATAACACACAAGGGAATCCCCATAAGATTAACAGCTGATCTTTCAGCAGAAACTCTGCAAGACAGAAAGGAGTGGCAGGACATATTTAAAGTGATGAAGGAGAATATCCTACAACCAAGATTACTCTACCCAGCAGGGATCTCATTCAGATTTGATGCAGAAATAAAAACCTTTACAGACAAGCAAAAGCTGAGAGAGTTCAGCACCACCAAACCAGCTTTACAACAAATGCTAAAGGAACTTCTCTAGCCAGGAAACACAAGAGAAGGAAAAGACCTACAATAACAAACCCAAAACAATTAAGAAACTGGGAATAAGAACATACATATCAATAACAACCTTAAATGTAAATGGATTAAATGCTCCCACCAAAAGACACAGGCTTGCTGAATGGATACAAAAACAAGGCCCATATATAGGCTGTCTACAAGAGACTCACTTCAGACCTAGGGACACATACAGACTGAAAGTGAGAGGATGGAAGAAGATATTCCATGCAAATGGAAATCAAAAGAAAGCTGGAGTAGCAATTCTTATATCAGACAAAATGACTTTAAAATAAAGACTATTACAAGACATAAAGAATGACACTATATAATGATCAAGGGATCGACCCAAGAAGCAGATATAACATTGTAAATATTTATGCACCCAACATAGGAGCACCTCAGTACATAAGGCATATGCTAACAGCCATAAAAGGGGAAATCGATAGTAACACAATGTTAGTAGGGGACTTTAACACCCCACTTTCACCAATGGACAGATCATCCAAAATGAAATTAAATAAGGAAAGACAAGCTTTAAATAACACATTAAACAAAAAGGACTTAATTGATATCTATAGGACATTCCATCCAAAAACAACAGAATACACATTCCTCTCAAGTGCTCATGGAACATTCTCCAGGATAGATCATATATTGGGTCACAAATCAAGCCTTGGTAAATTTAAGAAAATTGAAATCGTATCAAGTATATTTTCTGACCACCACCCTATGAGACTAGATATCAATTACAGGAAAAGATCTGTTAAAAATACAAACACATCCAGGCTAAACAATACACTACTAAATAACCAAGTGATCACTGAAGAAATCAAAGAGGAAATCAAAAAAATACCTAGAAACAAATGACAATGGAGACACAATGACCCAAAAACTATGGGATGCAGCAAAAACAGTTCTAAGAGGGAAGTTTATAGCAATACAATCCTACCTTAAGAAACAGGAAATATCTCAAATAAACAACCTAACCTTGCACCTAAAGCAATTAAAGAAAGAAGAACAAGAAAACCCCAAAGTTGGCAGAAGGAAAGAAATCATAAAGATCAGATAAGAAATAAATGGAAAAGAAATGAAGGAAATGATAGCAAAGATCAATAAAACTAAAAGCTGGTTCTTTGAGAAGATAGACAAAATTGATAAACCGTTAGCCAGACTCATCATGAAAAAAAGGGAGAAGACTCAAATCAATAGAATTAGAAATGAAAAAGGAGAAGTAACAACTGACACTGCAGAAATACAAAAGATCATGAGAGATTACTACAAGCAAATCTATGCCAACAAAATGGACAACCTGGAAGAAATGGACAAATTCTTAGAAATGCACGACCTTCTGAGACTGAACCAGGAAGAAATCGAAAATATGAACAGACCAATCACAAGCACTGAAATTGGAACTGTGATTAAAAATCTTCCAACAAACAAAAGCCCAGGACCAGGTACCTTCACAGGCGAATTCTAGCAAACATTTAGAGAAGAGCTAACACCTATCCTTCTCAAACTCTTCCGAAATACAGCAGAGGATGAACACTCCCAAACTTATTCTACGAGACCACCATCACCATGATACCAAAACCAGACAGGGATGTAAGAAAGAAAGAAAACTACAGGCCAATATCAACGATTAACATAGATGCAAATATCCTCAACAAAATACTAGCAAACAGAATCCAACAGCACATTAAAAGGATCACACACCATGATCAAGTGGGGTTTTTCCCAGGAGTGCAAGGATTCTTCAGTATACGCAAATCAATCAATGTGATACACCATATTAACAAATTGAAGGAGAAAAACCATATGGTCATCTCAATCGATGCAGAGAAAGCTTTCGACAAAATTCAACACCCATTTATGATAAAAACCCTCCAGAAAGTAGGCATAGAGGGAACTTTCCTCAACATAATAAAGGCCATGTATGGCAAACCCACAGCCAACATCGTCCTCAATGGTGAAAAACTGAAACTATTTCCACTAAGATCAGGAACAAGACAAGGTTGCCCACTTTCACCACAATTATTCAACATAGTTTTGGAAGTTTTAGCCACATCAATCAGAAAGGGAAAAGGAATGCAAATCGGAAAAGAAGAAGTAAAGCTGTCAGTGTTTGCAGATGACATGATACTATACATAGAGAATCCTAAAGATAGTACCAGAAAACTACTAGAGCTAATCAATGAATTTGGTAAAGTAGCAGGATACAAAATGAATGCACAGAAATCTCTTGCATTCCTATACACTAATGATGAAAATTCTGAAAGTGAAATTAAGAAAACACTCCCATTTACCACTGCAACAAAAAGAGTAAAATATCTAGGAATAAACCTACCTAAAGAGACAAAAGACCTGTATGCAGAAAGTTATAAGACACTGATGAAACAAATTAAAGATACAAATAGATGGAGAGATATACCATGTTCTTGGATTGGAAGAATCAACATTGTGAAAATGACTCTACTACCCAAGCAATCTACAGATTCAATGCAATCCCTATCAAACTACCACTGGCATTTTTCACAGAACTGGAACAAAAAAATTTCACAATTTGTTTGGAAACACAAAAGACCCCAAATAGCCAAAGCTATCTTGAGAACGGAAAATGGAGCTGCAGGAATCAGGCTCCCTGACTTCAGACTATACTACAAAGACAGTATGATACTGGCACAAAAACAGAAAGATAGATCAAGGGAACAGGATAGAAAGCCCAGAGATAAACCCACGCACATATGGTCACCTTATCTTTGATAATGGAGGCAGGAATGTGCAGTGGAGAACAGACAGCCTCTTCAATAAGTGGTGCTGGGAAAACTGGACAGCTACATGTAAAAGTATGAAATTAGAACCCTCACTAACACCATACACAAAAATAAACTCAAAATGTATTAAAGACCTAAATGTAAGGCCAGACACTATCAAACTCTTAGAGGAAAACATAGGCAGAACACTCTATGACATAAATCACAGCAAGATCCTTTTTGACCCGTCTCCTAGAGAAATGGAAATAAAACCAAAAATAAACAAATGGGACCTAATGAAACTTCAAAGCTTTTGCACAGCAAAGGAAACCATAAACAAGACCAAAAGACAACCCTCAGAATGGGAGAAAATATTTGCAAATGAAGCAACTGACAAAGGATTATACTCCAAAATTTATAAGCACCTCATGCAGCTCAATAACAAAAAAACAAACAACCCAATCCAAAATTGGGCAGAAGACCTAAATAGACATTTCTCCAAAGAAGATATAAAGACTGCCAACAAACACATGAAAGAATGCTCAACACCATTAATCATTAGAGAAATGCAAATCAAAACGACAATGAGGTATCATCTCACACCGGTCAGAATGGCCATCATCAAAAAATCTAGAAACAGTAACTGCTGGAGAGGGTGTGGAGAAAAGGGAACCCTCTTGCACTGCTGGTGGGAATGTGAATTGATACAGCCACTATGGAAAACAGTATGGAGGTTCCTTAAGAAACTACAAATAGAACTACCATATGACCCAGCAATCCCACTACTGGGCATATACACTGAGAAAACCATAATTCAAAAAGAGTCATGTACCAAAATGTTCATTGCAGCTCTATTTACAATAGCCAGGACATGGAAACAGCCTAAGTGTCCATCAACAGATGAATGGATAAAGAAGATATGGCACATACATACAATGGAATATTACTCAGCCATAAAAAGAAATGAAATTGAGTTATTTGTAGTGAGGTGGATGGACCTAGAGTCTGTCATACAGAGTGAAGTAAGTCAGAAAGAGAAAAATACCATATGCTAACACATATATATGGAATGTAAGAAAAAAAAATAGGTCATGAAGAACCTAGGGGCAAGACAGGAATAAAGACACAGACCTACTAGAGAATGGACTTGAGGATATGGGGAGGGGGAAGGGTAAGCTGTGACAAAGTGAGAGAGTGGCATGGACTTATATATACACTACCAAACATAAAATAGCTAGTGGGAAGCAGCCGCATAGCACAGGGAGATCAGCTCGGTGGTTTGTGACCACATAGAGGGGTGGGCTAAGGAGAGTGGGAGGGAGGGAGGCGCAAGAGGGAAGAGATATGGGAACATATTTATATGTATAACTGATTCACTTTGTTATAAAGCAGAAACTAACACACGATTGTAAATCAATTATACTCCAATAAAGATGTTAAAAAAAAAAAGATGTATGGAAACCAGAAAGTCATGTATGGTTCCAAAAACAAAGCTCTTAATAATTCCACAAAGGTTTATTCTTTTGTTTTGTTTTGTTTTTGTTTAAAAATTATGACTAGCTCTTATGTTAACATCTTGTGAACGCCAAAGGGGTTTCATCTATGTTTATTCGTTTGTTCTCAAAAGTTGTTCATATTTGATTGCAGTTTAGAAAGCAAATATTTGAGCTATTGTAGAATGAGAGATACTGTAGCAATTCTCAGATATCCAAACTGATTTTTTGAAAAAGTAGTTTGTGGTCTTATTTTATTTTCATTTATCAATAAAGAAACAAATTATTTTACATTTGAAATAGTATAGCTCTGTAGAAATCATTTAAAAACTTCTTCTTTTGCATTTATTTATGATACAAAATATAAAACCACTTAACACAAAAAAATTTTAATAGAATTTGTGTTCCGCATCATGTATTGTATGCAGCAATGTAAAATTTAGAAATAGCAGTTTGACAAGCAGGGAGAGAAAGTGTTTAAGTAGGACAGCATTATGTAGAAAACAGGAAATTCATGACTAAGAGCAAAACAGGAAGTGGTAATTTATATAACCCTGTGCAAAACCACTAAGTGTCAAAAGACCTCTGAACAGTGGGCAATTAAAATGCAAAAGGTAATTTTAAGATTTTTTTCATGTTTTCTTCTCTGATGATAACATTGCATTTTTTTAACAATGACTAAATATACTCATTGCACATCAGGCTGAAATATTTTGTTTTCTTATTATTTGACAGTGACACTAAATTACAGCAACATGGAATTTGTCTGCGGTCCAGAGGGAGTCATTGCTTTTGGGTTTCATTTATAATCAGAAGAAATTCAATTTATCAGGTCTAGCTTATATAAAAACTACCAGGTAATTGGACTCATTTGAAGAACATAAGATATTGAAAGCAGTTAGTATTAAGATTTAATTTTGAATTCTTGAAAAAAGTTATGCTTGAAAATTAATGTATATTTATATTGAAATTATAGGAATATGTCTGAATATTAAATATGCCCAATATAATAAATATTTTCTTATATGTTTTTATAACTCTGCCTAAGCCGGAATCAGAGTAAAGGTCAATTTTCATATTCAAGACATAACTAAGTACAGGCCTAATTAGGTTGTTTGTTTTTGAGAAACACATTACTGGATTAAAAACGCAATTCTATACCTGACTCTGTATGAAAACAAATTTTTTGTATTGACCAAGAGGTCCCTAACATACCCTCTACTTGAATAAACTTTAGGTAGGTTTTTTCCTGACTATGGTCCCCAAGACCTCCCTTTTCTTAGAGCATTTACTTTAGAAAATTTGCTATTGAAAATTCTTCCTCTGTCCCATGAGATGTAAATCTTCTGCAACCTAAGGATATCTTTATAAAGGATCTGGAAGTCATCCCTTTGAAATGTAATCATCAAGAAGATAGGGCCCCTATCTTCCAGTCTCTGTGTGGAGGGTAGGACGCTAACTTTGTTAAGCCAATTAGCAAACACTGATGACCTAATCACATGGACCAAACTCCATCCCTAATGTCCTCCTGTACTTTTACATTAGCTCACCCGATTCTTTAAAAATCCTCTTGCCTTTGGTTTCAGTGAAGTTGAGTATGGCCTCTCTCCCCATTGCAATAGTCTTGACCTCTATTGCAATAGTCTTGAATAAAGTCTTCCTTCACTGTTAAACTCTATCTGGTGCAATTTTTCTTTGACAGTTCATGTAATATCCTCAAGAATAGTTAATTGTTAACTCATTATTCCCAAATGCCCTTCCTACTGTCTTCCCTCCCAGAATTAAAATATGCCAATCCACCATGTCAATAATTGTTGTTCCAAAAATAATTTGGGGATAAAATGCAATAGATAACAACATAAGGCAACCGCTATAGTTTATGTTTTCAACCTCTTCTAAAAAATCATTGAGGATGACTTAAGATATCTTGCCATAAGATACCTATGTGTTTTTGAGAATTCCATACTACAAATACTGTTCACTTTTTTTTCTTCTTTTTTTTACATCTTTATTGGCGTTTAATTGCTTTACAATGGTGTGTTAGTTTCTGCTTTATAACAAAGTGAATCAGTTATACATATACATATGTTCCCATACCTCTTCCCACTTGTGCCTCCCTCCCTCCCACCCTCCCTATCCCACCCCTCTAGCTGGTCACAAAGCACTGAATTGATCTCCCTGTGCTATGTGGCTGCTTCCCACTAGCTATCTATTTTACGTTTGGTAGTGTATATATGTCCATGCCACTCTCTCACTTTGTCACAGCTTACCCTTCCCCCTCGCCATATCCTCAAGTCCATTCTCTAGTAGGTCTGTGTCTTTATTCCTGTCTTGCCCCTAGGTTCCTCATGACATTTTTTTCCCTCAAATTCCATATATATGTGTTAACATACTATTTGTCTTTCTCTTTCTGATTTACTTCACTCTGTATGACAGACTCTAGGTATCCACCTCATTGCAAATAGCTCAAGTTTGTTTCTTTTTATGGCTGAGTAATATTCCATTGTATATATGTGCCACATCTTCTTTATCCATTCATCCGATGATGGACACCTAGGTTGTTTCCATCTCCTGGCTATTGTAAATAGAGCTGCAATGAACATTTTGGTACATGACTCTTTCTGAATTATGGTTTTCTCAGGGTATATGCCCAGTAGTGGGATTGCTGGGTCTTATGGTAGTTCTATTTGTAGTTTTTTAAGGAACCCCCATACTGTTCTCCATAGTGGCTGTACCAATTCACATTCCTACCAGCAGTGCAAGAGGGTTCCCTTTTCTCCACACCATCTCCAGCATTTATTGTTTCTAGAGTTTTTGATGATGGCCATTCTGACCTGTGTGAGATGATATCTCATTGTTGTTTTGATTTGCATTTCTCTAATGATTAATGGTGTTGAGCATTCGTTCATGTGTTTGTTGGCAGTCTGTATATCTTCTTTGGAGAAATGTCTATTTAGGTCTTCTGCCCAATTTTGGATTGAGTTGTTTGTTTTTTTGTTATTGAGCTGCATGAGGTGCTTATAAATTTTGGAGTATAATCCTTTGTCAGTTGCTTCATTTGCAAATATTTTCTCCATTTTGAGGGTTGTCATTTGGTCTTGTTTATGGTTTCCTTTGCTGTGCAAAAGCTTTGAAGTTTCATTAGGTCCCATTTGTTTATTTTTGGTTTTATTTCCATTTCTCTAGGAGACGGGTCAAAAAGGATCTTGCTGTGATTTATGTCATAGAGTGTTCTGCCTATGTTTTCCTCTAAGAGTTTGATAGTGTCTGGCCTTACATTTAGGTCTTTAATACATTTTGAGTTTATTTTTGTGTATGGTGTTAGGGAGTGATCTAATCTCGTACTTTTACCTGTAGCTGTCCAGTTTTCCCAGCACCACTTATTGAAGAGGCTGTCTTTTCTCCACTGTATATTCTTGCCTCCTTTATCAAAAATAAGGTGACCATATGTGCGTGGGTTTACCTCTGGGCTTTCTATCCTGTTCCCTTGATCTGTATTTCTGTTTTTGTGCCAGTACCATACTGTCTTGATTACTGTAGCTTTGTAGTATAGTCTGAAATCAGGGAGCCTGATTCCTACAGCTCCATTTTTCGTTCTCAAGGTTGCTTTGGCTATTTGGGGTCTTTTGTGTTTCCATACAAATTGTGAATTTTTTTTGTTCCAGTTCTGTGAAAAATGCCAGTGGTAGTTTGATAGGGATTGCATTGAATCTGTAGATTGCTTTGGGTAGTAGAGTCATTTTCACAATGTTCATTCATCCAATCCAAGAACATGGTATATCTCTCCATCTATTTGTATCATCTTTAATTTCTTTCATCAGTGTCTTATAATTTTCTGCATACAGGTCTTTTGTCTCCTTAGGTAGGTTTATTCCTCGATATTTTATTCTTCTTGTTGCAGTGGTAAATGGGAGTGTTTTCTTGATTTCACTTTCAGAATTTTCATCATTAGTGTATAGGAATGCAAGTGATTTCTGTGCATTAATTTTGTATCCTGCTACTTTAGTTCCCTCTATGCCTACTTTCTAGAGGGTTTTTATCATAAATTGGTGTTAAATTTTGTCGAAAGCTTTCTCTGCATTGATTGAGATGACCATATGGTTTTTCTCCTTCAATTTGTTAATATGGTGTATCACATTGATTAATTTGCATTCCTGGAATAAACCCCACTTGATCATGGTGTGTGATCCTTTTAATGTGCTGTTGGATTCTGTTTGCTAGTATTTTGTTGAGGATATTTGCATCTATGTTAATCGTTGATATTGGCCTGTAGCTTTCTTTCTTTCTTACATCCCTGTCTGGTTTTGGTATCATGGTGATGGTGGTCTCGTAGAATAAGTTTGGGAGTGTTCATCCTCTGCTGTATTTCGGAAGAGTTTGAGAAGGATAGGTGTTAGCTCTTCTCTAAATGTTTGCTAGAATTCGCCTGTGAAGGTACCTGGTCCTGGGCTTTTGTTTGTTGGAAGATTTTTAATCACAGTTCCAATTTCAGTGCTTGTGATTGGTCTGTTCATATTTTCTATTTCTTCCTGATTCTGTCTTGGCAGGTGGTGCATTTCTAAGAATTTGTCCAATTCTTCCATGTTGTCCATTTTATTGACATAGAGTTGCTTGTTGTAATCGCTTATGATCCTTTGTATTTCTGCAGTGTCAGTTGTTACTTCTCCTTTTTTATTTCTAACTCTATTGATTTGACTCTTCTCCCTTTTTTTTCTTGATGAGTCTGGCTAATGGTTTATCAATTTTGTTTATCTTCTCTAGGAACCAGCTTTTAGTTTTATTGATATTTGCTCTCATTTCCTTCATTTCTTTTTCATTTGTTTCTGATCTGATCTTTATGATTTCTTTCCTTCTGCTAACTTTGGTGGTTTTTTGTTCTTCTTTCTCTAATTGCTTTAGGTGAAAGGTTAGGTTGTTTATTTGAGATATTTCCTGTTTCTTAAGGTAGGATTGTATTGCTATAAACTTGCCTCTTAGAACTGCTTTTGCAGCATCCCATAGATTTTGGGTCGTTTTGTCTCCTTTGTCATTTATTTCTAGGTATTTTTTAATTTCCTCTTTGATTTCTTCAGTGATCATTTCGTTATTAAGTAGTGTATTGTTTAGCCTCCATGTGTTTGTATTTTTAACAGATCTTTTCCTGTAATTGATATCTAGTCTCATAGCATTGTGGTCGGAAAAGATACTTGATACAATTTCAGTTTTCTTAAATTTACCAAGGCTTGACTTGTGACCCAAGATATGATCTATCCTGGAGAATGTTCCATGAGCACTTGAGAAAAATGTGTATTCTGTTGTTTTTGGATGGAATGTCCTATAAATATCAATTAAGTCCATCATGTTTAATGTATCATTTAAAGCTTGTGTTTCCTTATTTATTTTCATTTTGGATGATCTGTCCATTAGTGAAAGTGGGGTGTTAGAGTCCTGTACTATGAGTGTGTTACTGTCGATTTCCCCCTTTATGGATGTTAGTATTTGCCTTATGCATTGAGGTGCTCCTATGTTAGGTGCATAAATATTTACAATTGTTATATCTTCTCCTTGGATCAATTCCTTGATCATTATGTAGTGTCCTTTTTTGTCTCTTCTAACCGTCTTTATTTTAAAGTCCATTTTCTCTGGTATGAGAATTGCTACTCCAGCTTTCCTTTGCTTTCAATTTGCATGGAATATCTTTTTCCATCCCCTCACTTTCAGTCTGTATGTGTCTCTAGGTCTGAAGTGGATCTCTTGTAGACAGCATGTATGTGGGTCGTGTTTTTGTATCCATTCAGCAAGCCTGTGTCTTTTGGTGGGAGCATTTAGTCCATTTACATTTAAGGTAATTATTGATATGTATGTTCCTCTTCCCATTTTCTTAATTGTTTGGGGTTTGTTATTATAGGTCTTTTCCTTCTCTTGTGTTTCTTGCCTAGAGAAGATCCTTTAGCATTTGTTTTAAAGCTGGTTTGGTGGTGCTGAACTCTCTCAGCTTTTGCTTGTCTGTAAAGGTTTTAATTTCTGCATCAAATCTGACTGAGATCCTTGCTGGGTAGAATAATCTTGTTTGTAGGTTATTCTCCTTCATCACTTTAAATATGTCCTACCAGTTCCTTTTGGCTTGCAGAGTTTCTGCTGAAAGATCAGCTGTTAACCTTATGGGGATTCCCTTGTGTGTTATTTGTTGTTTTTCTCTTGCTGCTTTTAATGTGTTTTCTTTGTATTTAATTTTTGATAGTTTGATTAATATGTGTCTTGGCGTATTTCTCCTTGGATTTATCCTGTATGGGACTCTGTGCTTCCTGGACTTGATTAACTATTTCCTTTCCCATACCAGGGAAGTTTTCAACTATAATCTTTTCAAATATTTTCTCAGTCCCTTTCTTTTTCTCTTCTTCTTATGGAACCCCTATAATTCAAATGTTGGTGTGTTTAATGTTGTCCCAGAGGTCTCTGAGACTGTCCTCAATTGTTTTCATTATTTTTTCTTTATTCTGCTTTGCAGTAGTTATTTCCACTATTTTATCTTCCAGGTCACTTTGCGTTCTTCTGCCTCAGTTATTCTGCTGTTGATCCCTTCTAGAGTATTTTTTGTTTCATTTATTGTGTTGTTCATCATTGCTTGTTTCATCTTTAGTTCTTCTAGGTCCTTGTTAAACGCTTCTTGCATTTTGTCTATTCTATTTCCAAGATTTTGGATCATCTTTACTATCATTATTCTGAATTCTTTTTCAGGTAGACTGCCTATTTCGTCTTCATTTGTTAGGCCTGGTGAGTTTTTATCTTGCTCCTTCATCTGCTGTGTGTTTTTCTGTCTTCTCATTTTGCTTATCTTACTGTGTTTGGGGTCTCCTTTTTTCAGGCTGCAGTTTCGTAGTTCCTGTTGTTTTTGGTGTCTGTCCCCAGTGGCTAAAGTTGGTTCAGTGGATTGTGTAGGCTTCCTGGTGGAGGGGACACTAGTGCCTTTGTTCTGGTGGATGAGGCTGGATCTTGTCTTTCTGGTGGGCAGGTCCACGTCTGGTGGTGTGTTTTGGGGTGTCTGTGGACGTACTATGATTTTAGGCAGCCTCTCTGCTAATGTGTGGGGTTGTGTTCCTGTCTTGCTAGTTGTTTGGCATAGGGTGTCCAGCACTGTAGCTTGCTGGTCGTTGAGTGAAGCTGGGTGTTGGTGTTGAGATGGAGATCTCTGGGAGATTTTCGCCATTTGATATTATGTGGAGCTGCGAGGTCTCTTGTGGACCAGTGTCCTGAAGTTGGCTCTCCCACCTCAGAGGCACAGCAGTGACTCCTGGCTGCAGCACCAAGAGCCTTTCATCCACATGGCTCAGAATAAAAGGGAGAAAAATTAGAAAGAAAGAAAGAGGTAAAATAAAATAAAATAAGGTAAAATAATGTTATTATAATAGTTATTAAGAAAAAAATTTTTAAGTAAAAATAAAATGGACAGATAGAACCCTAGGACAAATGGTGAAAGCAAAGCTATACAGACAATATCTCACACAGAAGCATACACATACACACTGACAAAAAGAGGAAAAGGGGAAAAAATAATAAATCTTGCTCTCAAAGTCCACCTCCTCAATTTGGGATGATTTGTTGTCTGTTCAGGTATTCCACAGATGCAGGGTACATCAAGTTGATTGTGGATATTTAATCCACTGCTCCTGAGGCTGCCTGGAGAGATTTCCCTTTCTCTTCCTTGTTCGCACAGCTCCTTGGGTTCAGCTTTGATTTGGCCCCGCCTCTGTGTTTAGGTCGCCAGAGCGCGTCTGTTCTTCACTCAGACAGGACGGGGTTAAAGGAGCCGCTGATTCAGGGGGCTCTGGCTCACTCAGGCCGGGCGGAAGGAGTGGTACGGAGTGCGGGGCGAGCCTGCGGCGGCAGAGGCCGGCGTGACGTTGCACCAGCCTGAGGCCCTCCAGGCGTTTTCCTGGGGAAGTTGTCCCTGGATCCCGGGACCCTGGCAGTGACCTAACACTTACTTTTAACACCGCTATTGGCAAACATGTCTAAGGAATGTTGAAATTGTGTATTAATAGTAGAAAAAACTAAAATTCAAAATAAATATAGTACTTGAGCAGTAAAATATTTCTTAATTAATAAAATTTTATTTGAGAAGAAAAAAATACTGCTTTACATAGTATCAGAGACTTAAAATCAAGATAAGATAAAATATAAATGACTTGATTATTTAAAATAAAGTAAACAATGTCTAAAGAACCATCCAGCATGAAACTTGCTGGTGAGAGCCGCAGAGCCACTAGGATTGATGCAACTGAGTAATTCTTTCCCCAGTTTTACATGAACTTTAATTTTGAATAAGTCTAATCAAAGTTTATCCTTCCCATAACTTTCTAAGTTTCTAGAAACACAAGAAGGTAATCCAAGTGTGAGATAAAAGAGCACTAAGAAGTGAAGGTTTTAGTAAGTTAGGCATTGACTTTGCTTAATTATAAAGGATTCTAAAAAGAAAAGCTAATAAAATAACCATAAAGTCAATGGCTACTTAATTAAAAAATGCTAAAAGAGTTTTAACTCTTTGTATAGAGTATTTTCTCAGGTTTTCACATGATGAAAGCAGTAATAGTTCTTTGTTCTGGGCCTTTAAGCATTGATTGCCAAGTGTTAAACTGACTAAGGGAGGTGTTTCTGGGTTGCAGTAAAGAGGCAAAGAATAAGTAGGCTATTAACAGACATTCTCTGGAGCAAACCTCATTCTAGGCAATTTCAACCTAAATCAGAAAAATGTTCAACCACGGGGAAACCAGCAAGAAAAACACATATCAAAACGCAGTACTCTGACATTACAGAGAATGAATGCACTACCACTATAAACAGCTATGTGATGGATCTCACAAGCATAATATTGAGACAAACAAACAAACATTTTGTTTTGAACAGATATGTAGCCATATTTTCAGTAAAAACACATAAAAGAATGTTCACAGCATCACAATTCATAAGAATCAAAATCTGGAATCAACCAAATGTCCATCAACATTAGAATAGATAAACTGTGCTATATCCATGCAATATAATATTACATAATAATGATAATAAATAATTACTGCTAGATATATAATATCAAATGAAAGAAGCCAGACACAAAAGCATATACCCTGCATGATTCTATTTATACATAGTTCAAAAAGGGCACAAAACTGTGCAAGGGTGTATTGCTAACAGTGTTCTCTTTCTTGGTCTGAGTACTGGTTACATGAGTGGATTTACTTCCTGAAAATTTGTAAAACTAAACTGATGATGAGTGCACTTTTGTTTATTTTTAAGTTTACCTAAAAAATTACACAAATATATAATATGCTTCATTTTTTAGCATAATTTTAACTTGTAAAGAGATGTCTTTTCACAAAGCCAAATATGTGTTAAACAAATAGGTTTGAAAATACAAATTAATTCAACTTGGACAACTTTTGTGGTTAGAAAAAAGTTATTATTCACTTGGCTTCTTTGATTTTTTTCAAAGATGAGGACAAAATAGCTACAGACAAAGAAATAGAATATTTGTTGTATAATTCATCAGAAAAATATCTAACGAATATTTGAGGTTGTTCTTTTAGTGACATAATTTGAATTCTATTATTGAATGTTATATTGTAAAATCCTAATTATTGACTGCTTATCTTGTGCCTTACGGTGCAATGAGGATCACAAATATTATATAATTTCTCTTAACATCTCTATGAAATATATTTAAGTAAGTGTTGGGGCAAATACTGTAATTAGGTTCTGTCTGATACTGAAATCAGTGCTATATGTGCACTAGACTGCAATTTCTCTGAGAGTGGATATACATCTTACTCAGTATTTTGGCTGCCTCTACTACTTTCTTGGTTGGTACCAGGTAATATATATCTACTAAAAGAATGGATGTACTAAATGATGAAAAACATGACAATTTTGAGGGAATCCCTTTACATGAGGATATAAAATTACAGGATCTCCAGAATTTCCAAACGAAAGGGTTTCAATGGTCTTGGATAAGAAATGATTGTTTATTCTAACGTAAGCATCATCATCAATGACTGATAAGGTTAGAAAGGGTTGAGGTTTACGGAGACGCTGTGTTTAGGAAGAATATTGAGGAATCCAGCCAGTAAACATTAGCACTGATTAAGTTCACCTCTCAGAGTAATCATAGTTTTCACAGTCTTACCTAACCTTTTTTATTAAGCCCATTGAGAGAATGAACATCACTCACTAGTTTATTTTGTATGCAAAGCTACTAGTTAGTTTATGTTCTTGCATATATATATATATATATATATGGTCATTTATCTATATATCTATATGTATAGATATAAATATGTGGATATAGATGTATTGAAATATATATAGAGATATTTGATTGAATGGAAGTCAAAATTTTCAGTTCCCTCCTTTAAAACAAATGATGCTTTTCTAGTTTTATAGTACAAAGATAGGAACACAAATCACAAGACGCTGAATTCACCTTACAGACTTGGTTTTACTTAGAAAATAGAGCAGGAAATTCTTTGATAGTTTTCTGAAGTCAGATTGTTCTAAAGGCATGGAATCACTGCATTTCTAGGAGCATGAGGCATAATTATTCTACCTTTACAAATATGTTAGTCTCAACAACTTTCGCAAAACCTTTGTGAGGAAATGGTGTAGACACTATATTAGTTAGTTGCATTTGAAAATTTGCTAAAACTGCTAGAACAATTTATGAGTAATGGTGGAAATGCTGCAGTGCCTTGAGCCATCACTCTCTTGTCCTTCAGAGTACAGTTCATGTACCCCACTTTGCCAGGATATCATGACCATCAGCTGCCAGGTGTTTTCAACTGCACTGAGAGCACCTGGGCTTCATAGTAATGTATGTTCTCCATGTGAACTTCACCTTGCAGAATCTGTGTTCTAAATTCTTGAATCTGCAAGTGAAATATTGATGAAATCCTCCATGGCTGAATATTTCTTTGCATATATGAAACGAATAGAAAATATTCTGAGTTCCTTTGTTTCCTCTACAATACTTTGTAAACAACATGCAATTGGAAGCTACACCTTTGAAAAGAGACATCTAGTGATGCAATGTTACATGCTAGTTTATTTTCTTGGGTCAAGTCACTTTTGTTTCAGTGAAGAGATGCCAAAAAGTATTCCAATTTGAAACAGCATGTGACTAGTGGTGCTTGATATAATCTTTTTCATTTTCCCATGAAAACACGTGAAGACAACAAAAATCAGAATGCTTCAAAAATTATGAATTGTTTTCTGTTAAGTAACTTATTTGTCAGAAATAATATTTAGTTTTATTGTGAGAGTGTGATGACTTGAATCATGAAATAAAAGTATTTTGCAGGACAGAGCCATGAATGTTCTAGTTAACAAAATTGTATAATGCTATGTTGCAGTTAGAGGCAAAAGATAAAGCTCACTTTAGATATCTTCTAAAGAAAGAATTAGCTTATTCCATATATTTTGGACACAGGTATTTGCATTTCTTTGTTGTTGCTGTATCATAGTGATATCCAGTGGGGCTCTGAAAATATCAGTAATAAATATCATTGTTTGACATTTTATATAACCAATGAAGCACTTTCTGTTTTCTTCCTAAGACTACATGTTTAAACTCCCATGAGAAGTTTGAGAAATTACACTTTCCCTCAATTCAGACTGAAAATGCCAAGAGACTATATCAGTTGTCAACTGAAAGCAGCAGCATTATTTATTCTCAGGTCAGAGTTCATGAATGATATCTGAAAAATGCAAATCAGTGAAAATGGAATTAAGAAAATTGTATAAAAATATATATTTGTCTTTACAATGTGGGCATATCTCTACTGGCCTCAGCACCATTTAGAGGGACTGTCCAGCAGTGGCTTAGACTGTAAGTTTGTACATTACACACTGTAATGCAGCTGTGTTCAAATCTTGAGTCTCTTTCCAATTGATGAGTTATGTGATTTATAATCCCCAATTTTATCATATACATAATAAAAATATTTAAAATTTCTACCAAATAAGAAATAAGTGGGATAATTGGTGTAAAGCACTTGGTTAAATGCATATAGTAAGCACACAATAATTGTTAGCTACTATTACTACTATTAGTAATAATAGAATCATGACAAAGCTCTAATACATAATATTGAATTTATTTAGGGTTTTACAAGAATTTTCAGCTGTGATTTATAATCATTCTATATCAAATGGCTTTTTTTCCCCTCTGTTATATTTCTCAATCTTTGGACACCACTCTTCAATTAAGAAATATTTCAAGTATTATATTACTTAAATGATTATTTTTGTTTGTAGCAAAAAATATAAAATATTTTTTTACTAAATCAAAAATTTTAAATATAAAATTTGAATTGAACATAATTATTTTTTCCCTCTGGAATTTGGAGGTGATGGGTTGTCATAAATTCTCAAAGGAAGACTAACCCCGCACATAAATTTGTTCTGCTTGAGTCTTCTCCCAGGCGTCATAAACTCAGTGTCTTCAAGTTTTTTGCACAGAGGACATAGACAGTTTTTCATTTTCCCTAAGATGAGTTATCTCATACTTCTTAAAAAAGAAGCATAATAATAATTCCTAGGACCTAGACAGATGGAAAACCATTCTCCCTATAGGTCAGTATGGGAAGGAAGACAGAAGAACATGAGCAGTAGCTTTTATACCTTGATGCTTGGGGAAAAGTGTACAAAATTTCTATTTTGTTCAAAGGATAGAATTATGCCTCTTACATCTTTTGAAAAATAATATCTGAAATAAATATATGATATTTTAAAAATCTTGATATACTTAGTTAAGACGCTAATAGCAGAGGATGTTACTCACATTATTCCTATATTTCAGACTCTGGCACTCTCTATTCTAAAAGGTGCTCAGATGTCTTTCATATGAATTTCCATAGAAGCACTTAAAAAAATCTTATCTGTACTTCATGATAAATCTGCCTTCAAGAAAGCAGCAGGAATTCAGAAAGATTTGCTTATTCACTCTTCTATCTTTGTGACGCATCATCCTTCACGAGAAGAATACTACTTATCCTTCATTTAGAAAACTATATTGTACATATTTTCTCAAAAAAAAAAAAGGATAGGAAAGAAGGGGAAAGACCTGGCAAAACTAAAGAAATACTTTATCATTTGCCTTTAATTAAATGTTATTCACTAAATTAAATGATCTTAAAATAACTAATGTGGCCTATTGTAAGGTGGCAGTTAATAATGTTAGAAGGTATGTTTGCATTATACAGTAAGTCTGGACAGATAAGCCTGAGTTGGATCTTGTAGTTATTAACTGTAACAGTGGAAACATTATTTAAACTCCCTAAGCTTCATTTGTTCCATAAGCAAATCAGAGTTAATACATACTGCCAAGGGTTTTGGTAAAAATTAAATTAAACTGTTAAGTGAAAACTGTATTGTAGGTGGCCAATAAACTGTAGCTATAACCTACAGTTTTATAATTACAGGTTTTGATCATAGTTTTAATGTCTTTTTAAACAAACAAAATGCTTTCTTATTGAATTTTCATGCTCTCCTGAAAGATTGATTTACCAAAGTATTATATTATTACAGTTGTATTTGTTAGTAAAAAGTGAAATTGAGAGTTTCTGTTTTCATAACTCCCTTCTTATTTAGATACAATAACTCTAGAAATAGTTCATTATTATGTACATAACCCAGTGATTTAGTTTGCATCTAGTTTTTGCCATATGGCTGATTGAGACACTGAGACACAGAAATGTGATATTTTGATATGAGTTTTGTTTTCTTTTGCCTAAATTACTCCCAGATCGCAAGTTAAATGAGTAAAAAGAAATATTTACTTGTACAATTCACTATAAAACTATTCAATGAAGATAGTGATGTATCATTGATTTGGAAATACACAATGATAAATATTTTAGGCAGGAGTCTGAAACAGAAGAAAGAATGAAAATAATTCTCAAATAACCCAAAGTCAGTTCTATCTCAGTCAGTCAAAGGCTGAATAAAATTACTGCTTATTGCGGAAGAGATGCTTGAATATTATAAATGCAGAAAACATAAAAATCTTTATCAAGACCATGCTATGCAAAAGAGGACAGTGAAATAAAAGAAAGTAACAACTGAACACTAGGATAATGCCTTAAAAGGTGAAGGTAGATCAAACCAACCTGCAAAGTGAGAACATTAAAAATATGTGTGTGTATGTATGTGTGTGTGTATATATATATATATATATATATGTTTATAAGATATAAATATATTTTTCAGGTAGAACAATTAATTAGAATTGTTATTCTGCCCTATTCTATTTTAAATTGATTTACTTGTAGCTTGTTTCCATGCTTTAATGAATTTAAATCTCCCTTTTAGATGGAAGAGCAATAGAAGGAGACAGGGATACCAGTTTAAAGGGTCCTACAGGTGTTCTGATTCTGAGACAAGGTGAACTAGATGCATTTCTCTCTATTCCTCTTGCTAACTACAGATAATAACCCTGACTATCATGTAGAGAGCAAACATAAGAAGCCTTTGAAATTTGTTAAGAGGGTAGATCTCATGTTAAATGGTCTTACCACAATAAAAAATTTTTTTCAAAAACTAAAAATAAATTTTCAAAAAGAAAAATACTTCTTTCCCTAGAAAAGGACTAGGAAGAGGGCAGATTAGCAAGACACAAACCTTTTGGACAATACCCATCCTACTTCAGCCTCGGATAAACCAGTGACTCCACGTTTACACTCTTCAGCAAAGGCCCTGACTCATTACTGGGGTGATGATAAAAGTCAGATAAACCCAACTGGGGACTTGGGACTTCATTTCCGTCAGGCAGGAAAGAGGCTGCCCCACACAATGCTGTGGAAGCCATATGGAAGCAGTAACAAGCTGCCCTCTTCCACCGCCACCCGGTACTACTGAGACACCCTCCCAACCCACTGAAATGTCCTCTGTTGACATGTCAGAGGACATTTCAGTGTCTCTGAGAGGGGACCCTTGACTTTTATTCCCACAAAGTAGTAATGAAGCACCATCTTCTTTACCCTACCAGTGTGGTACCAGTAAAGGCCTACTAAGACAGAAGATTTAAATATGATGCAGAGTCTCATAACATAGTACCCAAAATATCCAGGATATGATTGAAAAACACTCATCTTAGCAAGAACAAGGAAACCTCAACTTTAATGATGAAAGATAATAGACAACAATGAGATAACAGAGATGTTGGACATTAAAGCAGGCATCATAAAAACAGTTCATCTAGCAAATTTAGATACACTTAAAACAAATTTAAAAATAAAGTCTCAATAATGAAATAGAATGTTTCTGGAAAAAATATAACTAAGAACCTAGTAGAAATTTAAAATTAAAAAGGACAGTAACCAAATTAAAAAATTCATAGGAGGATGGACTCAACAGCAGAATGAGATGATAGAAGAATCATTAAACTTGAAAGTAGAGCATTAAAAATCATACAGTCTTAACAACAGAAAGGAAACAGCCTGAAAATAAATGGACAAAACTTTAGGGACCTGTGAGACTATAGCAAAAGATCTAACATTTGTGTCAACTAAGTTCCAGAAGGAGAAGAGTAAGAGTGTAAGGCTCATAAAATATTTGAAGTAAAAATGGCTAGAAATTTGCCAAATTTGACAAAAGACATAAACGTACAGATTGAAGAAGTTGAGGGAATCCAAAACAAGGTAAACCAAAAGAAATTCATGCTAGGTGCAATAATGAAACAGGGAACATCTTTACATACCTTGAAGTCATCTAAAGGAAAATAAGATAATACAATTCTGTATACATAAATTTGGTAACAAATGAAATGGAAGATTTAACAGTAAAGGTAGTTCTCCCCAAAATGATGTATATTAACAGAATTCCAATTAAAATCTCAGAATATTTGTATATACAGGCAAGCTTATTCTAAATTTACAAGAAAATGCAAAGGAACTAAAAAGGCTAAAACAATTTTGAAAGAGAATAAAGCAGAATTAATCAACAAACCTAATTTTAAGACTTATTAAATGGCTACGATAATCAGTACTCTTCAGTATTATCAAAAGGGTTGATGTGTAGATCAGTGGAAGAGTAGAGAAACCAGACTATGGAATGCTGTTTAGCAATACAAAGGAACAAACTATTGGAACATACAACAGCTTATATAGATCTCAAAGTTATAATGCTCAGTTGGTTCACTTAAGGCCAGTCTGCAAAGGTCACATACTGTACAGGGATGAAAACAGATTCATGATTGCCAAGGGTTAGGTATGGTGGGTTGGAGTGGGATGGGTGTGACTATACACGAGGAGCATAAAAGATTTTTGAGGTGATGAAATCGTTCTGTGTCTCATAATATAGGAATATCCTGAATATTTATGTACACATGTGATAAAATTGTATAAAACCATATACACACATTTCACCAACGCCAATTTCCTGGTTTTGATGTACTATGATTATGTAAGATGTAACCAGTGAGGGAAATTTTGGGGTACATATACATGGGACCTCTCTGTACTATTGCCGCAACTTCGTACTAATCTATAATTTTCTCAAAATAAAAAAGTAAGAAAAATTTTCTTCTCACAAAATATTGTTTTTTTCAATGCTTTAAATAAAAGCTTTAAAAGTTTTGAAATTTTCTAAGATTTAAAGATACATTTTCTTCACTGATGGGTACATTTTTTCACTGAAGGGTAAATCTCTTATTACCCTCCAGTCAGAATTTGATATTGTGAGTTAAGAACCAAGGTTCTACATTTGTGTTTGAATTAAGAAGAAAACACTGTCATTATTCTTACTCAACCTTACACATTTAGTAAGACTTTGGGGGTTTACATCTTAAATACGAATTTCACAAAATAAGACACCCGGAAAAAAAGTCACTGGTTTCTTTTTAAGTTTATTTTGACCTGAGATGATACCCCAATAATTTAAAATGCACTGAAACTTGTTTTATGGCCAAGTACTTGTAGAGAATGTCCATTTTGTATTCATATAGTGTAGTGTTATATAATTACCAATTGGTCAAGGTGGTTGGTAGTGTTGTTCAGATTACCTGTGTCTCTATCATTGTTTTACTTATTTATATTCTTTTGTCTAGTTGATTTTTCAAATGTTAAGAAAGGAGTTTTACATTTTTCTAATATAATTTTTGAATTGTCTATTACTCCCTTTAATTCTGTGAATTCTTATTTCATGCAGTTTGAAAGTCTGTTATTATAAAAAATAATGTTACAATTATTCTATCTTCCTAAAGAATTATTCCTCTTTATTTTTGGTGATAATCTTTCTCTTGAAGTCTATATTATGTCATATTAATATTGCCACTCCTGCTTTTTCATGATTTCCATGTTTATGGAAAGTCTTTTGCCATCTATTTACATTCAACCAATCTGTAGGTGAATATTTAAAGTCCATATTTTGAGGATAACTTGTAATTGAGTCTTACATTTTTATATTCCAGGAATCCCTGACTTTTAATTGAAATGTTTACTCTATTAATGTTTAATGTATTTATTGATATGTTTGGGTTTATAATTACCACTTTAAAAACATTATTTTCTCATTATTCCCTTTGCGTTTTGTTTTTCTAGTCTTGTTTTCCTGCTTTCTTTTGGATTATTTCTAAGCAATGCATTGAATAAATTTGTCTCTGTTTTAATTCAGTATGATAATTTATAATAAAGTTGAATAACTCAAAAAACTATATATTGGGTACCACTGATTTCAAATAGGTTAAGTTTACTCATCCATTCTTTTCGAATGCATTTCACATGTTTTTATATTCCCAGAATTATATGGGGATAATTTATCAGATGCTGCATTTCACTGAAGTACAAACATTATTCAGTTTTTCATTAAATTTCCCCAAATGCCTCTTTCTAATAGCATGTCACCTGTCTGTCTTCTTTGCTATTCTTAATACTTGATTTACTGGCAAAAGCTGTGTAAGTTAGGATTTGGGGCTCTCTTCCCACACCAATTGGATTCAAATTCTGGCTCTATAACTAGCTTTAAGCATGTTACTAATATTACTTGGCATTTTAATTGTCTCAGTTTCCTTCTTTGATTTACAGACCAGAGTATAGTTGCATAAAACTTAATGCATTCAAGATTTAAGAAGAAAGCAATCCATTTTAGGGATTAAGTGATATACAGAAGTGTTCAAGAACCAGAGAACTTAGTTTGACCAATCAGGAAAGCCTCCCAAGACATACTGTAAAGCTGGCTTGGCAAGGGAACTGACAGTTCTGCTGAGCTAAGAACCATGCTACATCTTTCACAACCAAGAAAGCTTTAAATCAGGAAGCAGCCATTGTGGATACTTGGCAACATTGAATGCAGGGACTCTTTGGACTCTAGAGCCACTATTATAGCTTTTTCAGAAGGAAAACAAAACACCTTGCTCAAAGATTTCAAAAGAGCTATGCAGTTGCCACTTTAAAGGGGTCACTTTTAAGTTCCTTGACTCACAAGACTATGTGTGCTTGGTATAAGCTGGGTTACATGCAAAGTCTAATGTAAGGAGATCTTTACAATGCATACTTTATATTTCCAGACTTGAGTTTATAGGGATTCAAGCTAAAATAAAGGGATAAAGAGAGGTTGAAGACTCAATTTGCCATATCTCTTTCCTATGTAAACTGGCCATAATACTAGTACCTACCTCTTAGGGTTAGTTGTTAAATGACATTAAATGCCCTAATGTGTGTAACATATGTGGTACATTCCCTGGCACATAGTTGTTGATGGGGTGTTTTCCTTCTAGATTCAAGAGATGGTACCTTTCTTATTTCTGCTAGGGCTAAACAAAATTTTGATAGGAGAAAAATGGTACTGTTAAAACTTTAAATATAAAGATACATTATTACCTAAAATAAATATTATATTAAAAAATTCAAGTAGATTAGTTGTGGGCTTAATTTTGGGGATAGAAACATAATCTATCAATATAGTTTTTACTCTGGAAACTGTTTGGTAGAGATTTTCATCTCATTATAGAGATATAAAGCATGAAATATTGTAATGATTTTTAAAACAATACTTTGACAATCAAATCGTTAAGAGATATAGAAAGCAATGAATATTTAGTGAGATTTTATAATATCATTGTATGATCAGGATGCCCTGAATGCATATTTATAGGATGCAGAGTGTTCCCATAAAGAAACAATCAGACTTAATTTACTATTTGTTCATCTATTTATTAATAAATGTGACTTTTGTTTGACCTTAAATAGAGGGACTCTCAATTTTATGTGATACAATGTGTAGTTACTATTTGATTTTAAATAGACTATAAAACACTCTAAACTATCAAATTAGCTTTGACCTTTTAGGTGTAGAAATGAATGTATATGACATTATATATTAAGGCACCTTTGCAAATCATATTTATATTCCATGATACACGTATTTTTGGTAAAGATATGAATAGAAATTATATATTCAACTTTATCTGCACACTATTTAAAGATTCAAATTAAGTATTAAGAGTAAACCTAATGTAAGTATATTAATCTCATTAAAGTCTTGAAATGTGTGCATCTACAGTTTGATTTAATTTTAATTTATTTTTGTGCTGACTCTGATGACTTCCAATAAAAAATTGTTGTATTCACCAAGATGATTTATGATGGCACACTTCTCTGTTATATAAATAATATCCAAAGCATTAGTTATTAATGTGGTACCTTATTTCATTAAAACAACAAATAAATCAATTTAAATCATGTTTACATATTAGTTGAAAGCAAAGAAAGTTCCTAACTTAATGGTGTCAGAATTTAAATTGTATAATATAATATGGTTTAAAGAAATAACTAGTATACTAAAGTTTTTACCCCTACCCATACATGCATGAAATCTTATTTAATAAATTGGCCATATGACTTTATGAAAATATATACATAAATATCCATTAGTTATTTATTTATGTCATGACACACGGGCCTCTCACTGCTGTTGCCTCTCCCGTTGCGGAGCACAGGCTCCGGACGTGCAGGCTCAGTGGCCATGGCTCACAGGCCCAGCCGCTCCACGGCATGAGGGATCCTCCCAGACAGGGGCACGAACCCATGTCCCCTGCATCCGCAGGCGGACTCTCAACCACTGTGCCACCAGGGAAGCCCCAATATCCACTAATTAAAATACATTAAAATAATTAACTTTAATGCTATATACATGAATTTAAACAGCTTTCAGAATTTCCATGTATCAACCCCTTGATTAGAAGAAAATTTTGAAGATAGAAAAATATAACATTTGTGGCCAAATACACAAAGGGATCCTCATACTGCAGATTATGCACAAACTGGTATTTGAGACTCACAGGAAAGAGGAGAAATCATAAGAAGTAATCTCAACCAGTATTGAGCCATGAGCACATATAAAAGGAAGGGTTGCTCTAAGCGTGTTCCTGGTGTCAAGAAGAGGAGCCACATATCAAATATCACATTGGACTCTAAATCAAAGTGAAGCAAGAGTGAATCTTCTGTGGAAAAAAAATCTCATCAATTTAGGCCTCCACATTTCCCAGTTTGTGATCAAATTATATATGAGCACAAAATCAAGAATCAACTAATATACAATCAAGCAAAATATCATGAATTAGAATTAGCCTGAAAATGGACAGATTTTAGACTACTCAGTACTTTGGATATTAAAGTTAGCTGAAATGTGTGTATATACATTCCTAGGAGTGGATGTTTAAGAACAGAAAATTAGAATAACAAGTAAGCAGTCAATAAGAATATTTGAAAAAGAACAAAATATTCTTAAATAAAAAATACAAAGTTGAAAAAATACTTAAAGTATGAATTAAATAGCATGGTAGATATAGTTGAAAGAGAATGATTCAATTGAAAGAAAATTCTAAAGAATTTACTCAAAGTGGACTTAGACAAAGAAAGCTATTTTTAAAAGTGATTTAAAGGTATAGAAAATAAGTTCTAAACACAAATACAAAAATGGAGAAACTTGAAAGAGATTTATTTGAGAAATAAAGAATGAAATTATTCAGAACTGTTGAAACGCCTAAATTCACAGGTACAAGAGACACAATATATATCAAATATAATGATTAAAAGAAGCCCACACACAGATGAGTCAAAATATAACTAGACACAGGAAGGTCTAAAAGAATATCTTAAAGCCAGAGAAAGAGAACTCCTTTAAAAAAAAAACAATAATTAATCTTTATGTGGAAAAAAAATAAAACCTTGCAAGAATGTGAGTGAAATAAAACATCTTCAGATCAAGAAAAGTGATACTATACCAAAAACAGAGCTAAATTAAAGAGAGTTTTAAAAAATATACTTTAGGAAGAAGGAAAATGATACTATCAGTGAGAAAAAAAATTAATAAATACAGTTAAATCTAACCATATCTTGTTTGTATAAACAATAGTTAATATAATGTCTTTTTGTTTGTCTGTTAAAAATAAATAATTCGTGGCCAAAAATGGCATGAAATTTCATAAGGAATTAATATAAGTTAGAGTGTTCTGAGGTCCTTGTATTTTCTGGAATGGTGTTCAAGTATATATGCTACACTTTAGAAAGTATAATTTCCAAATAATCACCTCTAGAAGAAAAAAATATAAAGTTCAGCTTCCAAAGGAACAGAAAGAAATAGAATACAAGGTACAAATGTACAAAAAATAAAATTTTTCTCAAAGGCTAAAAAGTCAGTGGAAACAGTGAAAATGGAAAAATAGAGAAAAACAGAAGCAGATTTCAATAGGCAACTAGTCTCAGACAAACTCTTCATTTAGAAGCAAGAAATTGTCAAATTGGACTTCTGAAAATTAGGGGTGTGATGTTTATAAGAGGCTTTCCTAAAACTAAAAAAAAAAAAAAAAAAGAAAACATGGAAAGAAAAAAAATAGAAGATATATACCAAGAAAATATTAACCAAAATAAAGCTGATATTGACACTGTTAATATTATACAAAATAACATCAAGAAAATGCAGCATTAAGAGCATTATAAAATGGTTAAAGATTCAATTCATCGAGAAGGTATAAAAATTGTGAACTTGTATTCTTAATAAAATTGCCTTGTAATATATAATAATATGCAAGGTACTTCCTTGAAATGGGCAAATTCATCATTTTAGTTGAAAACTTTAACAGAATCCTTTCATTAGTGAAAAAATTAGGTGTAAAAATTTAGGAAAGTAAGACATATTTGAATAATGAAATCAGCAAGTATGATTTGTTGAACATATATAGAACCTTGCACCTAACAATAAGAAAAAAATTATTCTACAGCACACAAGGGACATTTATAAAAACTGACTGTAAACTTGGTGCTAAAATCAGTCTAAAAATGTTCAAAACCTTTATCATACAGAACACTCTGCAAACAATACAATTAAATTAGAAGTCAATAAGGATAATATAAGCAAAGAAAACAACATCTGTTTTGAATTTTAAAAACATATCTCTAAGTACCTCATTTCAAAAAGACTTTAAAACTGAACCAAACAAAACTATTGTATTAAAACTTGTAGGCTGAAGCAAAATAGTAATGAGAAGGGAAATTTATACCTTAAAAAGTATATATTAGAGAACAGAAATAATAAAACAAAGTAACCTAATGATCCACATTAAGAAATTTGAAAAGAACTACAGAATATTCCCAAAGGCAGTCCAGTGGTTAAGACTCCACATTTTCATTGCTGAGGGCATGGGTTCAATCCCTGGTCAGGGAACTAAGATCCCACAAGCTGTATGGTGTGGCCAAAACAAAAACAAAAACAAAAACAAACCAAACCAAAACAAAAAAAACTGTTGGGCACATATCATACTTTTAGTGTTCAGTTGACCAAAGTAAGTCACATGGCCAACTCTGTTGTCAAATGGGCCAGGAAATACAGTATATATAGAATTAGCATTCCTATAAACATTAGCATATATATAGGAAGTCATTCCTAGAGGGAGTGGTTGTATAAGGAAGAATGATAGAAAATTGAAGCAATTTTTAAAATTTTATTTTTTTATTGAAATATAGTTGATTTACAGTGTTGTGTTAGTTTCAGGTGTACAGCAAAGTGATTCTGTTATTTATATTTATATGATTTTTCAGATTCTTTTCCATTATAGGTTATTACAAGACATTGAATATAGTTCCCTGTGCTATGCAATAGGTTGTTGCTGGTTATCTATTTTATATGTATAGTAGTGTGCATCTGTTAATTCCAAACTTCTAATTTATCCCTCCACCCCCTTTCCCCTTTGGTAACCATAAATTTGTTTTCTATGTCTGTAAGTCCATTTCTCTTTTGTAAATAAGTTCATTTATATCATTTTTTTACATTCCACATACCACCCCCTTTCTCCTTTGGTAACCATAAATTTGTTTTCTATGTCTGTAAGTCCATTTCTCTTTTGTAAATAAGTTCATTTATATCATTTTTTACATTCCACATATAGGCAATATCATATGATATTTGTCTTTGTCTGACATTTCACTTAGTATGATAATCTCTAGGCCCATCCATGTTGCTGCAAATGGCATTATTTCATTTTTTAATGGTTGAATAATATTCCATGGTGTATGTATGTGTATATTGTGTGTGTGTGTATATATATATATATATGCCACATTGAAGCAAATATTTTGAACAATTACTACTAACCATCAAAATAGATAATAAGAAAATACTATGAACAGCTATATGAAAAGCAGTTTGAAAACAAATGAAATGACTATATTCCTCTACATCTGTAGCTTAACAAAACTGATTTGGGATAATTAAGTCAGGCTTTTCACATTTGTTATCATAGTCTGGCTCTAAAAATGGCGTTCTTGTTTTGCTCTCTCATATGATCAAGATTCTGTTACATATAAAGTGCTTTTTGTTCTTCTGCTCTTTAATCCACAATTTGGCAACTTGCTCAGATACCTGGTTTCACACCATAACTCCCGCTGCACTGGAGTGCTGTATCTTAATGTCCATTTTTCTATGACTTTTCCTAAATGCTTATGAGAACAACAGCAGCATAAACGTAAAAAAAGAACAAAAAAGTTAACTGTAGAGTCTCAGAACAGCACCAAAGGGATGGACATGCTTAGCTCAATCTAGGTACACAAAAAGAATTATCTGGGAAGCAAGGGGAGGAGTGTCATTAGCTGAGGGATGAGCATGCACACAGTTTAGAAGGCTAGGAGCAGCCATTCTCGGAAATGTCACATTGAGACAGGCAATAAGGAATGTGTTTAAAATGAAATATTAAGGTTTTAATCAATAATAATCTGTTTTACTTGGATTAATAAAGAAACTGTTCTCTGACTAAGTGATTAGATTCATCAACTGAAATTTAAAAATAAACAAAAAAGAAAAATATTTTTTAATACATGGCTTTATAAATAGTATATTTAAGCTTATATACTTTTTGTCTCTACCTGTTAAGTGGGACAGAAATTGTAGTAACAAACTAATATTTGTTAAATGTTATAGGATTCACACAGATGTCATTCGGATCTATTTTTATGTGTTTGTGAGAAAGGAGTTAAACTATACTTTAGATACACTGCATTCCAGACTGAGGTGAAAATATAAAGGAACTATGCATTATAAATTTACAGAAATGTCACCATTTTTTCAGAGATGAGTACAGAGATCCTAGACACAGGTGGTCACAGCCTTGCCTTCAGTAGCTTGTAGATAAACTCCATTTTCTTCCCTTTTGGAATTATTCTTACGGTATTAGAAACTGAGCATGAACATAATTTTTTTTTTTCCTATTCCCAGGAAGATAAGCAGGATTCTTTCACTTAAGAAAAAGTTCAAATGCAGATGAATTTCTGTGGCGTTTTCACATGTCAAGAAAACCTGTTAGTTCGTCAGGGAGACCACCAGGTTTTAAAATAATAGGCATATATGCATATGCTCACTCATTTACTTTGCCTACCAGGAGCTGCCAGATACACTTTAAATAAGTTGACAGTTATTGTTAAACCCAAACATATATTGAGACTCACAAAGACACAGAGCTGTTAAAGGAGAAATTATTTTATAGAAGGAGGTGCTTGGTGGAATATAATAGAGGTTAGGTTTAAGAGAATTAATTTGGATAAGGAGACTATCACAAGATCCAGGATCCTATTGTTAGTAAATGTCTCAGCTTTCCAGAGTTAAAGGTCATGAATACTACTTGTTATCTTCCTCACATGTATTTTGTGAAGGAAGTGCATATCTCACCTTCATTTAGAGATTGTAGCAAATTTAATATTTAGCAGAAGCTGTTGTCTGGCTTTCTGACAACCAAAAAAAAAAAAAATCCTTCATTTGTTTTTCTCTCTTCTTTCCTTTCTGGTAAAGAGCCAACACAGACCTGTCACTAATCTACAGTAGTCAAATTTTGGTGCAAATATTTCCTTTTGACAACACATATTGTTCTGCAGTATGTTCTACTAAGAGATGAAAGTTATCTGACTGCAGGGACTGTGCTTTTCTATTTATTATGTTCAGGACCTGAAATAAATACCAAATAGGAATACTGAAGATTATGGTAATGATGCCTGGAAAGTTCTTAGGATACTCAAATGAAATGCATTAGTGGACTACAAAATAGTTAATTGAAGTCATCATCATTACAATAGTTGATTCCTTTGATGTATTGCCTCTGGGCATGATTAAAGATTTAACAGTATTGGTCTTATATCCTGAGATGTGAAAAATGTCTAACCATTTGTTCAATAGTATAAGGATTATTTAGAATCAAAAGACTAGGAAAATGCTGTCTACATATAAATTAGCCTGACATTTGTTTTCCAATCATAATAACATTTCTCATTTCTAAAGAATACATATATAAAGAAGAAAAATTGTGTGCATTTTTATTTAAAAAAATGCAATTTAAGAGCTGAGAAGAAGAGAGAGTAGTTTTACAAGAAAAACACAGATTTAAGTCTCAGAAGGCCTATGTTCTTGTTGCAGGTCCTTTACTTCCTTGATGGTGATTGTTAGAAGGTTATAATATCTGTCTGGGTCTAGACCCATCCTCTTTTAAATAATGACCTCTAAGTTTGCTTCCAACTCCAACCTTCTATATTGTTAAAGTAATACAACATAAAAAGTACCACCACAATATTGAGCTAACTTAATATAACCCAGAGTATTTATTTCAAGGAACATTATAACATTCTCAGGAAAAATTAACTTCAATGTTATTCCTAAACATTGTTCAAAATTTTAGGAAGGTTTTAGGATACAAACATCAAACTAATTAAAGTAGTGACTAAGAAAAAAAGAAATCTCCAGTGTTTGAACATTAAATACACACATTTCATTTCTCATAATATTAATAACTAACATTTATTGAGCATCTACTATGTGCCAGGCATTATTCACATTAAGTGTGTGCTATTATTACACCCAGTTTACAGAAGAAAAACTGAGGTGCACAGAGCTTAAGTAACTTTTCCAAGTTCAAATGTCAGTAAGTGAAAGTCAAAATCAAGATCCAGACAGTCAAGCTACAGAACCCACACTTTTAACCTTTTAACTACAGTATTCTTCTCATGTGTGTCTTCCTGTGTTCTCCCCACATGATCAAAAGCCAGGTAGCACAAGTACTCATTGATCATTTCTTTATATCAGTTAACAAGAAAAAGAAATTTATTTGTTTGAATTTTGCTCAAGGCAGACTATTAATGGTTTATGCCACCTCCTCAAAGGAATAGTACTTATACAAACTGATTGTTAAGTACTAACGCTAAAGATTCTATTCAGTATTTAACTTATTAACGAACATATAGTAGACAAAATATTGAGATCATTTTCCTTTAAATAAGAATTAACCTTACATAGGTCTTTGATATTTGCTCTGTAAAAATTTTCATTTTAAAGATATACATTAGCTACAAAGGATGATAAATCTGAGAGAATGCAGCTTCATTTAGAATCAAATTAGTTATTCCCTTATGCCTGGGGCTTAGCATCCATGAAGATGATAGTATTCTACTCCGAACTTCATCAATGGTTAGGAAGTTTGAATCTGTTAACTAGAGGAAGTTTCCCATTTGGTAGGAGTTTTATTCCATTTAAGCTTGCTCTCAGTTTAGCAAGGCAATTCTGACTTCTAGAAGGTATTTGCATGCATATATTCATGACTAAAAGGAGTTTACTTGGAAATTATACAGTATTATTTCCATTTTTATTCCTAAAGTCTAGGAATTTCTAGATTCAAGAATGCCAGTACAAAGATTTAAAGGTGCCTACCTAGATTAATATATGGGTATAGCGGGATTTTTAAAACTTGATCCTAGCATATTTGATTTTTAATATTTCATTACAATTAAGAATGTCAAATTTATTTTATCTTTTTTTCAAATGAAAATATGGGTTTCTCAAAGGTGTTAGGGCATTTGTAATATACTTTCTAGAGTTCATAATTTTTGTGTTTACATTAGCTATTAAAGAGATTCCTTATCTTACAGAATGAATTTTTTTTAAAAATGTGGTAAGGTGGAAAAATTAATTAAAATTGCTCAGTTTTTTTGGAACCAAATCAAAGTTACAAAGTAAAGTGAAAAATAAATTTAGTAAATTTTAAATATATATTTAATAATAATATTATAAATAATTGTTAAATATTAAATACCTAGAAGAAAAAAATTCATTTTCTTCATGTAAGAGATAAGTTTAGATCTACGTAATCATGAGAATTGAAGTAGGAATATATTATTGGTCTCCTTTATAAACCAGGCAACAGGATGTGGAATGTTACAAAAATTAAATGCTATATTCTGTTATAATACTTATCAAGGACCAGACATCAGTTAAGAGAAAACAGTCTTAGAAAACAACTGAAAAAAGAGTAGTACTAGGCTTTGGAAGAACTTCTTGACAATATAGAAATATCTGTCAAATTATTGGAATTAGTTAACAAACAGTGAAGTAACTTCAGAATTTTTCAAGTCTCTCTCTGCTAGTAGTAACACATATGATTTCACTGTAGAGGCACAAAAGGCAAAAAGTGTTTTTACATGTCTATTGGCCTTTCATTTAGTTTTCCATTTGGAATAGAATAGTCTTTACAAGTTCATATGAAGTCATGTCTTCGGACCAGAGAAATTACCAGGCAAAGTGATATTTAATTAAGCCTGGTTTAAAAAGTCTGTACTTTGACTGGTATAGAGTCACATTACATAGATCAATATTTTATTTTCTTCAGATCAGTAGTTCAAAATCTTCTCTCATTATATGTAGTTTATTCCTTTTTTCTTACATCTCTTGAAAATTCCTGGCCATTTCAGTATTCAAAGTACAAAGTCAAATTATTTTTTTGAATATTTTACCTACTGTAAATAACTCATCAAGTGTATAAATAGTAATATCTTTAAAATAAATTTATTTTCCCCATATGTATAGCAATATTAAAGAAACAAATTCGTAGAGTATAATATACAAGACAGAGATACAATCATACACCTTTACTGCTAATCAATGAAAAGTATGTCTTTCACGTACACCATTATAATTCAATTTATGAAATCATTTCCTTTAAAGAATACACAGTTTAGAAAAAGTTTTAGATGAGCCTAACCTTTTGTTAACATAATTTGATAAATGTCTTGATTGAGGTTGCAAAGAGGGAATGAAATATATTAGGTAACAGAAAATTATGTAAGATATCCATTCACAATAATTGCATGCCAAAATCTTAAATAAGTAAGTTTTTAAAGCAAAAGCCTAATACATTCATCCAAAAAAGAAATAAGTGGTTATGAAAATATTAAAATTTAAAACAAAGTCAAAAGGATTTCAATTTTATTTCACCACCTATTAGCTGTGAAACCTAGGCAAATCGTCTAACCTCAAACCCCAATGTATATCTTCACCTGTTAAAAAAATAAGAAAATAAAACCTACTACTCAGAGAGCCTTTAAGGACTAATACCTGTATATAATAAACACAGCTCAGTAAATGACTTGCTGTAGATCATATGAGAAAATTTCCTTCCCGTGCTTTTCTGATTATCTATGCCTCTCCTCCTCCAAATGCAAAAGTGTATCAAGGAAAATCAAGGTGTGTGTGTGTGTGTGTGTGTGTGTGTGTGTGTGTGTGCGCATGTTCAGAGATAATATTTTTAGACCTTGTGATGCTGGCAGGTAGTCTTTTATATTCAACAGTGAATTATCTGAAAGTGTTAGACATTTTAACAAGTGAGTTTGTACAGGTATATATCCCAATTAACAGTATATCATGCAGGAACTCAGAAGAACTTTCTTCATATTCAGTCAAATCCCCTAAGAATTATGGAAAGCAAATTGATATAAATTGTACTTCTGGCTTTCCAAAATGTAATAAAAGACTCTAATGAATACATGCCACAGAGATTCACAATATAATAAGAGTGTTTCCAGGAACAATACACAATAAGATGTAACTAAAGTAAATGCACGAGTTTAACAATTCTCTTATGTGTTTAATCCTACTAAATTTAATATCATTACAAATATATTATTCAAACAGTGAAGCATTTGGATTCCCTTATCTAATTCCCCCACAATTCCTGAACTACATTTGTAAGTACTGGACCTTTCTCTGTTTATATAGTTCTTTAAAATTTCAGAGGCTGAGAAGTTTTGAAACTAAAGGTAGCAGGGGTTTGGGTGGAACTAGCTCAAGGGAAGAAACAAACTTGGTTTAAAATGTATAGTGGCTGGGCTTCCCTGGTGGCACAGTGGTTGAGAGCCTGCCTGCCGACGCAAGGGACATGGGTTCGTGCCCCGGTCCGGGAAAATCCCATATGCCGCGGAGCGGCTGGGCCCGTGAGCCATGGCCGCTGAGCCTGCGTGTGTGCTCCGCAACGGGAGGGGCCACAACAGTGAGAGGCCCACGTACCTTAAAAAAAAAAATTAAAAAAAAATGTATAGTGGTGATCTATAAATAGGGAATAAATGTTATAAATTTGCCTTTCATATATATTGATATATATGGGGGGGGTGTATACATATAATATACATATATATACTAACATTACTTTATGAAATCGATTATGGAAGTAGTTATGTGAAAAGAATCATATGACAAAGTGTAGGTCTCATAATTGAAAGAAATATTTTTATTCCTCAGTTGAACTTGTGATATAATCGCCATACCAAAATATATATTTCTCTTACCAGCCTACATAATTTAATATGTTAGATTTACTTGCAGAGGTTGTCTTGCCTGGGAAACCCTTGAAACAGAGCCCAAAGCAAGGACTTAGATGCAGGTATTTTTAGGAATTAATTTCAGTGAGCAGGAGTTCAAAACTTGGAGAACTGAGGGAAGGAGAAAAGGCCGTAAGTGTGAAATAATACTCGTTGCTGTGAACAGAGGCTCAGTTTCAATTGGGATATTCAAAGGCGGACATTTCCACCTGAGTTTAACGCATCTGCTTCCACCATGGCATTGGTTAAGGATTGTTCTCAAGGGCACTGACTGCTCTTTGTTTTTGGATTACTATTCAGAGTAACTCTCATCTGTGTCTGCAGCTCTGGAGAATCCTTGAAACAAGATACTGTTGACACCAGATGTTGCAAAAGCCCATGCAGGACTGTCCACAAAGCCTCAGCTAGAATTATGTATGAGACAAAGAAGATGTGGGGTGAGGCAGCCTAGGCATCTGATACTGTCTACCTCTTGCACCATTTTGGTCTTTTCTATCATTGCACTTTCAAACTGGGGGCTAACTATCTTTTGTGTATAATACAACAAACCATATGCAATGGTCATTGAATTCATGCTAGATTTTTCTTAGCCTGAATCCGCAATTCAGCTGGACTAGATTGCTCTCATAGTGGGCTGATTCTTCGTTAAAGAATCCCATAAAGCTCTGAGTTTTTACTGCTTTGTCCTTATTAGGCTATGGTCACAACAAAAGCATAGAAGTAACAAGAGAGAGTCCAGTATATCCCCTGAATACTGGACACGCTCCTGCCCACGTTACATAACCTCCCTAGCTATACAATTGAAAAACTTGTATTAATACAGAATGTCTCTGAATTTTTGTAGAGTTTATTTCCGACAAGCAGACATCCATGTGTCTTAGCATGACATATTAAATATATGCCATTTCCTGCTACTGAGTCCAATTTTCATGATGTAATTAAAATAGTGAGCCAGTGGGATGTTCTGCAGAATGTCAAGATAATCAAGGTAATACAGATTATTTTTGAGCGGAAACAAGTTGTGTTAGCCTAGCCTTAGGGCAAGATAGTACATTCCTGTGTTCTTTCCACAAATGGCAGAGTTTTGGATCCTCTCAACTGATGGAGAGTGAAAAGAATGTATTTATCGTAGTAATAGCAACATACTACTTGTCCAAGGCTGCGTTGACATATTTAGGTAAAGATACCTCTTTAGGACTATAAATATCATAGGGGCTAACAACTGGTTACAATTATGGTAATCCACTATTGCTTGTTACAATCCATCTGGATTCTGCAAAACCGACACAGTTGAATTGAACACAGAAATGATGGAGGCCTCATCTTCAACATCCTTAAAGTCTATGAGGGTAGACTGATCTCTTCCAGAGATGTAGCACTGCCTTATTTTACTTATTTTGTCTGGTAGGAGTATGGCAGTTTCAGTGTCTTGCAGTTGGCTTTTCCTACCACAATGGCTCTTACTCCATTGGTCAGAGAGATAGTGGTTCTTGCCAACTCCTGATTCCTCCCAAGTAATCAGCCAGTTGTATCACTTGTAGTAAGGATAATATTTATGTACAGCCCTGTGACCAAGTGTTCACCTTAAATTCTAGTTTCTATAATCTGGAACCTATCTTGTCCTCCCATGTCTGAAAAGAAAGTCTAGGTGGACTCACAGATGGGAGTATAAAGGCAGGAGACACTTCTGAAAGTCAGGACATCCAAACTCTAGTCTTGGATGTCCACCAATCATGGAAGTTTACTTTCAGGCAAATCACTTAGACCCTCTATTATTTTAGAATTTCAGCTAGTGAAACAGGAGGCTGGACCTCCTGTTTGATCATTTATAGTAACATATTCATTACAGAAATGTGATATAGGAGGTTTTATCAGTTAAATATCTATAACATTCAATTCAGATCTCAAAAGCATTGCTAAAATATAAAAGAGTTGCTGCATATTCAAACTCAATCATTGCCACAGAAGTGATTAATAATAACTAACTCATATTGAATGTTTACTTTGTTAAATGCTTTACATTGATTACCTATTTTATTTTCTCACCAAAAATTTGAGGTTGTTGTTATTATGATTCCCAATACAGGTGATAAAATTGACAGAGAGGACATGTCCCAGATTAATCAAATATCTAGTAATTAACAGAAATGTGATTTGAACCCAGGCATTTCATGCTCTGAATCTCTGGATTATACAACCACTTTGCATTATCTGTCTATAAGTTAAATGGTCTGTTCAGTAAAAATGAAAATATCCAAATCAGTTTAAGCATTTTGGGGGGGGGTGGTCAGTTCTGTCAAAGCGATAATTCTGGTAGCTTTAGTATGGGGGTAAATTTCTTAATTTGGCATTTATTCAGCTTGTGTTCTTTATTGTTATGATTGTTACTAAATAAAAATATTGAAGAAAATAGTGACACAAAATATTTCTACAGAACTTTCTGGAACTTTGTGATAGAGATTTGAACACTTCTTTCTTCCAGAAGACTGAGATCCAAAGACAGAAAAAAAAAAAGAAGCCTTTAAAAGGAACCTCTTTGCAACCTCTCCAGAATTTCTTGATTACTCCTCATCTGGTCTAATTTTTTCCCTGATGAGAAGCTGTGCTTGAGAGTAATAAGTACTGCATCAACTAAATACATCACACTTGACTGTCTGCATAATGGCAATGGTGGAAAGGAATCAAATGGATTTAGGTTTCATCATCCTGCAGCTATTGATTTTTCAGCTTTCCATGAGCAGCAAAATGGAGTTAGCACAAAACACTTTTTGCACTCAAAAGAGTGAACAGCAAGGGAATATCAAACTATGCTTAAATTTAACGAGCGTTTCTTTAGACAACTTGCATCTCACCCCTGACTCCTTCAGCAGTAAAAGCACCCCTCTGCTTCACAAATGTACACTGCATAGAGGAGCGTTTTGCTTACCTTATACTACTGATAAATCTGAACAGTTATACCACTAATCATATATTTTAAAGTTCATAAAGCATCAGCGGATATTATATAGATAGATAGATAAATTTAGAACAGAGAAAGGAATGATTTGTGAAGGAATCATTTTTGAAAAGAGGTAGAGTAAAATTGAGTTTGACTCTGAATATTCATTTGAATATTTTTTTAAATGCCTCACTACTATCAAAAAACAAAATAATTAGATATCTGATACAAAACATTAGATGTCTTTGATTTTTGTAAAAGACATTGTATGTTAACCAACAGCAAAATGGTTGTCTTTTTCATTTTAATCTATTTTTTAATGGGTTTTGCAAAGGTAAAAGGGCTTTTTTTTTGTATTTGCAGGCAGAAAGATTGTAGGTAAACCTTATTCAAAATATGTTTGGCTTTGTGAAATTCATCTTTGTAGTTTGTTTAAAGTGCTTTTTTACCTGCCATTCTATCCAAATTATTTTGTCCTCAGATTACAAGCAGAACCATTCATCTATTAGCTTCAAGCTTATCACATGAAATTAAACACCAGGATGTGCAGTAATTAGAAATTACCTCACCCTGGAAAATGGGATAATGACAGAGTCCTTGAATCAGTGGAGGTTAAAGCTGTATGTTTAGAGCACATTTGTACGAACATGAGACAGGCTTCTGATTAGTGATATTGTATGAAGGTACTACAATTAAAAGTTATATTTAATTTAGCAGAAAGAGTTTATTTTAAGCACAGTGATCTTAGAATTGTATCAAGTAAGTAGAAGAAACTCTGGCAAAAAATAATATACAATGCCCTTTCTTCAACCTTGTCTTGAGTTCACTTTTCAAAAACTCACTGAAATATTAGTAACAACATTGTGTACAAGGCATATAAATTATTAGGTACAATGCACTAATATACAGGATGGTGGCAATTGTTAGTTATTTACATAGGATAAAAAGGTTAAGCCTGACCACTTATCATGTAGTGAGATAAATATAGATACACTAAAGATGCAAAACCTGAAACTATACAAGTCCTCAAAATATGTCAGTACTCTTGGATTTGAAATTGACCCTCTAAGCATAATACCAAAAGTAGAAATAATCAAGAAACTGTAACTGACTCAGCAAACACAAGATAGACCTTTTTGTTATAAAAATGTAGGTGGAATAATACATAAGAAGAAATTTCATGGATACCTAGTTGTCATGAATGGTGCTGTTCCTGAAAGAAATTGCTAGAAAATATGGGCACTGGATTCATGACTGAACCTCTGGAGACAGTATGAACCCAATTTCCTATTCTTTACTCTAGTTTCCTGATATTAACATAGCTCACATGTCTCTCTGAATGTCCTCTCTTTCTTCCCCCATAGTCACCTGAAAATATTTCTTGGACTCAAATTTAAATTCCTGGGTGGTGGTGGAGGCCAGAGGGGGTTCTGATTAGCTTTGCTACTATCATCTATACTTGGTAGCAGCTTCCACATAAAACCACACTGTGGACTGCTGGCCTAGCTACATAGATCTGCACATTAAAAGATTCAGCACCATGAAACAAAGGGGGACTTGAGTTCAATACAACAAGAGAAGCATTATGAAATTACTAAGCCTTTAAAATTCTGACAATATGTCAAAGAAGAGACTATGATGAAAAATGAGATAACATAACAAACTTAAATGAAAAGGAAAGGGACTAAAATGCATGAAAAGATTATGTGGGAGAAAAAATATTGTAAGGTAATTAACACATTAAAAGCAATATTAAAATTTAGAGATCATAAAGAACTGAAAACTGCAGAAAGTAATATCTGAAAACTGAGACAAAATTTGAGAACTGCCCACTGAATATGGAGGAAAATATCAAGGAGATCAAAATAACAGGCAAGAGATTGCTAGAAATCTTGAAATGGATATCTGACATTCAGAAGTAACCAGAACTAGTAGAGTCAAAACAATAATCAAATTAAAACAGATTTTTAAAAAACAGTGATCTTCAAAATGACTAAAACTTATAAATGGTAATGACTCATTGAGATTTCTCAAAATAAGTAAAAATAAGCCTCCACCCTTGAAATAGGTAGGTGGATTTTTTCCTTAATTTTTAAAAATAAAATAATATAGAAGTATTCATGCAGAAAAACTAATATCCAACCAAAAAGAAAAAATGTGACTTAGGAAAGAACAAAAATCATACTGCCTAAAGATTTCTCAACAACAAAATTCAGTAGTGCATGACCATTTTTATTTTCTAATATTGAGAAATCTTTCTGGACCTTCAAGGAAATAAGTTAGAGACTCCAAGAGTTTACAAAGATAGCATGGTGATATTAATTCTATGGAATATATAAAATATAACTCACAGGTTACCAGTAATGTATAAAAAGACGCAACTAAAAATCACTTCAGAGCACTTAAATATGTTTTGTCTAAATAATTTTATATATCATTTTATAAAATGTAAAGTAAACATTAAATCAGAGAGATAACTTCTCAAAGAGAAGATAGAAAACAAACCATAAAATTCCCAAGAAAAATAAATCTAATAAGCTAAAATATATATATATATATATATATATATATATACACACACACACATACGTATATAAAATTAGGAGGAGGATGGAAGTGGGTAACAAGGAAAAACATTCCTCATCTCAGCTAAAGTGATGTTAGTGACTTCCAGACAAGGGGTCACTCCTGTGAAACATTCGGATGACTCTTTCTTCATACCTTGCCCACAGATCTTTCATGACTAGAGCTTGAGAAGCCATCTTAAGATCATTAGGGAAAGGCCAAAATAATACTGGGGACATTGACCCCGCTCTGTACTTCTCTAAACTAATGGCAGCCATGACCTACTTCCAGATTTGTTTTTTATAAGAAAAATAAACTTGTATTTCTGTAAATAAATGTAGTTTGATTTTCAGTTATAGTCAAATGCAATCCCAATTCTCTTAGGACAAAATTAGATCCTTCCTTATTCTTAAAACTCATTAAAAAATATTGAGTTAGCATACACATTTAGCAATGAGAATAAGCATAAAATGACCACTAATGAAATTTAAAACATTATGTACACTACCCAATTTTGCTAGAGGTTAAATAAAAGAGTATAAAGAAAAATAGTCCATAACATAAAATCAGAGCAATGAAAGCATCAAGAATGGAAATCACAAAACAGAATAACAAAACAAAACATTTATAAAATAATCAAACGGTGAAAGACTTCTTTCAAAAGGTTTTTAAAACTTTGTTGAAGATCAATATATCTATTATTTATAGTATATATAATATTGACAATTATAAGTAACAGATTGAGCAAAATTTCACCAAAGAAATTCAAACAAAACAATGCAAGATTAATTAGAATAATAAACAAGAGTGAAGTATATTTCAAGGCAAAAAGTATTAAAGAGGGCAAATAATCCTCATAGAAAAAAACATTCGGCTGATCTACATATCATTGAATTTATATGTCAGAAATTTTTAGACATACAAATATAAAGTACACACAAATAAGAGGCATTAACCAGCCACCCACAATCTTTCAAAATAAATGCAAAATACATATATCCATGTTCTCTGTGTAAAAATACAGTTTACATACAAAATGAATAGAAAATATAATCTTTGCTTTTGCCTACTCCCATTGGCATAAACAATTGTGTGTTGTAAAGCACATTTAATAAAGCTAACTTTGTAGGATAGCTCTTATTTTTTCCTAAACAGATTCAAATATTATTAGACCATGAAGAAAATCTCAATAAACTCCAATGAGCAGAAACTGTATCAGTCACACCTTTTTTCAAAATAATAAAATTATAAATTAACTGACAAAAATTTCACTAAAATTATTCATTTGAGTAAAATAACATTCCTCTAAAAACTTGGCTCAATTACAATGCTCTACCTACAATTAGAAATTATTTTTGAAAATGGGAATACTTTCAAATGCTTTAGTGGCCACAGCTGTTTTCTGAGATAAAGTCAAATACTTGCATTTTAAAAATGAACAGAATTAATTAAACATTAACTTAAGATGTTGAAAAAATATGAGAAAATCAAAGAAAGAAAAGTGGAGGAAATAGGCAAGACCCCCAGTGGTTTATGCTGTGGACTTACCTCCAGGCTTTGTGAGTCCCTTAACAGCTGCCATCTTGCTTTCTTAGATTGAAATAAAGGGGTTCCCATTATTTTCCATTGTTGAAATAAGCCTTCTTAATTCAACCAGCGTTAATGTTTCTGGCTGGTTGTGCACAGTTCTTCAGACCTGTCAGGAACTCCCAGAAGCATTTACCTTGTTGATGAGGTTGGCCACAAACCCAAATGTTGTGGCCCACTGAGTCTCACTGTGAAAAATCTTCAGACTCTCACACCCCAATTTTCCATCCAGAAGGGTTAGGACAAACAAGCTTGAAGAGCTCAGAATGCAAAGTAAGTAGTGCTTGATCTGAGAGAAGCTACTGGAGACCCCTTGAGAGTAGCCAAAGATGGCAAACCAAAGGGCTTGGTGGTACTTTCACCTGCATCAAGGAGCAGTCCCCGGAATCTTTAGCACCTGTCATAGGGTCCCATGTCATAACAAAACATTCAAATGACAAAACTAAAACAATATAGTAACAAGCTTTATGTCCTTTATTCAAGGGGGAACGATCCATGGATTGGGGGGGGATGCACTGCCTCACAACCAGTGGAGCACCCTTCCTGAGGGATTTTGGTTTCAGAGAACATTAGAAGAGGCAACTCAGAAATAGGGCATAATTGGCTAGGAGGTCAGAGATTTCCTCCTAAGTCTAGCAGGCCCTATTTTCTAGAGTTGGGAGATTGTGATTAGCATATTTTAGGTTTCCTTGACAATGAGGAATTTCCCATCAAGTGAAAGCTGATTTAGGTTTAGATTTTTGGATATGGACGGGGTCATGAGGGATGTCCCCATTTTCTGGTCTCAAAATACAAATTACCTTTATCAGTTGTAAGGAAGTGCCTGGGAATGAGAGGTCCAAAGACAGACTTTTATACAATCTCCTGTTTTCGGCTTCCCATCTGATTTATTCTTCAATAACTGAAGTTTCCAGGAGCTGTGGAAACAATTCTTTTTCATATCAGTCATGCCCCTGGAGGTAATATGTTGTAAGTGAGGAACTATGACTCTCCACTGCTGGGATTTCCTACCTTGTTCTCTTTGATCTTATGGGTTTTATATACTTTGAATTCCTATTTTAATGAGTTTTCATGAGAAAAGGAGATAAATGTTAGTGACCGTTCAATCTTCCATGTCTAACCGGAAGCTTCAGAGTCAAGTTAGTAAGTAAGAAGGATGTAATCACTAAGGAAGGTATTCGTTTTGCAATATTTTGAATATATATAATCAATACAATTGGTAAAAACAAATTAGCATTATTTTTATGCATTTTTATCTCATATAATCATGTATTTATCTAGTGTGAATTTATCATTGACCCTATGTAGGTCAAGCAAACTTTGTCTTGCATGAGGCTCTAGAATTTAATCTGGCCTTTATTAAAATGTAGCAGCAAAATTTGGAAACGAATCATGAAATGACTCAATATTCTTTTTTCTTTTTACCATATCGCTGTTATGAGCTGTTTTCTTATTATTTAGTGCTTCCTCCTGTAAATAAAATGAAGAAAAAATTGCAATTGATGCTCAGTTTAGCCAATTCCATTTAATTAAAAATTGAAATTTATGCATTATAACTAATAATTTAAAAATGAATTTTAGCTACATGTTCATGGTTAAGAAATATTTCATAAGTACATGTTTTTAAAAATTACCACTGTCTTAAATTTTTATTTTTCTAAGTCACTGAAACCATATTTTTTCTGAGAGCAAATAAGCTTAGACCTCAAAAGATTTACTTCAGAAGTTAAAAGCTCCATTTAGGAAATGAAAACCCACAATGCTCTAATGGAATTTAAACATAGCAAAACCTCTTCTCCCACATACTATCATTGACTGGTATGAGGCTTTTTTGATGAAGTTTAAAAGACTTCATCAAAAAATTCCCACCAGCAAGCCAAAATAAGAACAAAGTGGTAATCTGAATTTTACAGCTTTGTTTTCTTGTTTGATTTTATGTTTATGTAATAGTGCTGTATTACTTTTAGCCAGTTTATTGTTTTCTGTAAATTGACCCTTGAAATAAAAACAATATTGTTGTTTGTTTTAATATTAAAAGTCAATAAGGAGTGAAACAGGAAAGGCAATGTATGAGACTTTTAAAAAGTTATTGTTGGGAATTCACTGACAATATTTTCTCATTATTACATGCAGGAGTGCCTTCCCAACCATAAAGATTATTTCTGAAATCATTTGGTGGGAATATTTTCAGTAGTGAGCCTTAAGGATTTTTTAGAAAATTTTGGTAAAATAGATCCAGGTGCCTAAAATAAAATGATAAAGACAACACATAAGTATAAAAAGATCAGGAATGTGTTATATTTTCTTAAAATATTAAGAATCAGTACCAGCTATTTAATTTTTAATTATCTTTCTCTAGGCACTGTAAATTTTACAAGATTACCTCACCACAAAGCATTAACACAATGCTAGAAGTTTCTGGTTTTTTCCAAAGGATATGCATGTTGAAACTTTCTTTTAGTCATATTCTATTTTCTAATTTTAGAGCACAAAATCTTAGACTTCAGCTTTTCTGGCCCCAGTACAACAAAGCCTTTTAAAAGAGAATTTTTTAAAAATGAGATAAAATTTCATTAAGGTATTAATTACAGATGAATAAGTAGGGTAACATTCAAGCTCCTACCACTAGAAGGGAATAAATAGCTTAAGTTATATAGCATGTCATAGGACTTTCTACTGTTTCTTACATATAGAAATTCTTTCTCCCTAAGAATGAAGAATAGTTAGAAGATTTAGATTCTCTTCTACCCAGCTTCCTTTACTTCTCCTGGGGTTTAATTCTGCTTCACCTTCTACTTTAGCTTCTTAATTCATTCAAGAAGTCCTAAGTTGTGCTGTGGTAGCAACAACCCTAAAAGTTTTCTTTGGCTCAACCCAATATTTATCTTTGCATACACATCACTGTGGGTATAGGACAGGCCCCAAGACCATGTGCCCTCCCTGTATTTATTCAGCATTCCAGGCTGTTCTTGAATATATGGCACCTCCACATCAACATACACTTTCACAATCACTGAAGCAAGAAGGAGTCAAGCTGGAAAATCGATCACTGATTTCTAGCAGAAGTAAGATGCCTCAGTTCTCCTCACATTGGATTGGCCAAAACACATCACATGATCGCTCTTTGATTCAAGGGGATGGAGAAGTGCATCTTCCTGTATGTCCAGAAATACAGAAGCACTGTATTTTGGTGAACAGTGGTAATGCCTACAAAGATCTTTTTATTTTTTTAAACCTGCCCATAAATAATTTTTATATTAATTAATATAAATTAGAATCATAATGCTATAGTTGGCTAAAAAGTACAACAAGATAGGTACACAGGATTTTGTGTCAAGGAAGAATTAAAATAATGTTAACTTCATTCATATTCCGCCTCCCAACCCATGCATTTATAAATTCTTCACTAGTTCTGTAGACCTGCAGCACTTTCTATAAATAAGAAACTCCAAAGAACTCTTTAACTTCTATCAAGAAAGAATCTCTTCCTCATTGAAACTAAAGAAAGTAAAGTTGTATCAAATTATATTCTTAGTCTCATGGTATCCATACTCATGTATTTCACACTGATTTCTGCATTACATTTTTCCATCTCCAAAATTATTCCAGAAATATTTCAGCATTTTTTTCTTTCAGCTAATATCCACTCTTTCTGAAACATATAATAGAGATTTGGAAAAGAGCCTAGTACTATTCCAGCTCATGCTCACAATGTCTGCATTTTAACTGTTTCATTTGTATCAAATTTTAGAGGATTAAGAGTTCCCTATACAGACAAACTTTTAAATAATTGATCACCTTACTTTCCTGCATCATCAAGGTTTCACTCTTTACTGGGTCATTCCTATCAGCCTATAAACATACTCTACATTCCAACATCAAAAATAATGTCTTCTTGTCCTTGCTTCCCTCAAACTAGTGTCTAAATTCTCTGCTTTTCTTCATAGCCAAACTTCAAGAGTTATTTATAATTACTACTTCCTTACCTTCATTCACCACATTTTAATGGCATTTGTTGTTTTGTTTCTTTTTATTTTTTTGGATTTAGGAAATGTAAAAGAAGAAAATGCAAAGAAGAAAGTAATGAGTTGTCATATTCCCCTCTCTCTAAACCAACCATCTTTTTTGTTACTGGTGTTACTATCACATTGCGATTTAAGAATCTATTGTTTCCACACCACTCTGCCATTTTTGTTCTATCTCAAATCAGTTTTCCATATATGCATCCATCTATTTCTATATGCTGAGTCTATATTTAAGCTCTCTTTCAGTGCCTTTTGTCTACGTGTTTTGTCTATATTGAGTCTTCCCTGTGTTAGTTACTATATCTTTATGGCTGCTTTTTAATATGTGGAAGGACCCATCTCTGCACATTGTTCTTTTTCTAGAATACCTTTGAATGTTTTTGATTATTTGCTCTTAGGTATAAATTTTTAGAATCAAATTCTTAAATTAAATGTATTAAAATTAAGTGAAACAAACCATATTGAGAATTTTACTACAATTGCAGTTTCTATCAGTTGGTTAAGTCTATATCATAGCAATGTTAAGTATCCCAATCCTTGAAATAGTTATATTTCTACCATTTCTTCAGATTTTCTTTAATGTCTTACGGTAAAGTTTAATAATTTGCTCCCTACAAACTTTGCACATTAAAAAAGATTTGTTCCTATTTTTTGTTGCTATTGTAAATGATCACTTTTTCTTATTAAGAAGATAATAAGATGGGTGCTAGATTTTAGAAATGCATTGATTTTTGTGTTTTGAGCCTTGCTAAACTCTCTCATTTCATTCTATTAATTTATCAGTAGATTTAGGCAGATTTTCTCTGTGGAGAATCATATTTTATCAAAACTTTTTTTTCCATTTCTTATATTCACCTTGTTTTTTGACTTGCCTGCACAGTCAAGGACCTCATAATTATGTTTAATTAGGAGTAGTGATGGCAGGCATCCTTGTGTTGTTTCTAATGTTAAAGAGAATGTTTTCATTTTTTTCTCAATCAAGTATGACATTTTAAAATTATTTTTGTACATGTACTTTACTAAGTTAAAAAAGACTTTCTATTTCTCTTTTGCTAAAAATATTTAAAAAGAATGGATGTTAAATTTAATTGCACATTTTTCATCATTTATCAAGATAATAATATGATCTTTACCTTTTCATTTGTAATATGCTAAAATATATTAATCACTTGGAGAATGTGGAATTGTATTATCTTCGTAGGTTTTCAGCCTAAGTCAAAGCCATCTTTTGATTATGAATGCATAGGGGGTATTTTTGGCTCCATTCATTTCCAAGGCCAAGATTCGAAAGTTTTCCAGTCTGTCTCTTTCTGTGCAGTGTGTTTAATTTTCATTAAGGTTAGCGTTCTGCTTTACGTGGAGTCACCAATCCAATTCTGCACCTTAGGCAGACGGAAGCTTTGTCTTCTGTCCTCCTTTATGTAGTCATTAAAGCAGAACCTCAAGGTTTCAGGACTTGGCAGAAACTCTGGCTGAAAACTAGCTTTGGTACTGTTGAAATAAAATTCTGGTCCCAAGATGTCCTGCGTAGGGTGCCATATCAGCAAACGGAAACTTAGATAACTTTTGTGTCCTGATAAACAGTCTGCTTGATCACAAAGTCAGGCAATCCCAACGCCAAGCCAACTCTGGGTTTTTTCACCCCAAGCAAGGTTGACTATGAGGCCCTAGCCAATCAGATACTTTCTATTAGGCTCTTTCTTGTTTATTCTAGCCAATCAGATATTTTCTATTAGGCTCTTCCTTGTTTATTCTTATTCTATAAAAGCTTCTTGCCTTCTGCCCATTTTGCAGTTCTCTAAAAAAAAGGCTCGTCTGCTTCATGAAGCGTTTGTTCACATGAAGTTTGTATAACCCAAGTTGTTTTCTTTAATAATTTTTGATTTGTTTTTGGTGACAAGGAATGGGATCCAAAGCTGGCTGCTAAGACCTATGGGACAAGGAGACAGGCAAGAAGCCCACTAAACCCTTTGTCTCACAGTTCCTCTTGTTCTTACCCCTGGGCCTTGGGTAAGTCAGTCCCAGATTTGAGCACCACCCCCTTATGTGCAGTTCTCCAATCCAAACTATATATAGAGAGCCCCCCTTTCTGGGGCCCTGGAAAGGTTCTAGGGTTTATTGAAGTTCCCAGAAAGGTTCTGGGATCCAGGAAAGTTTCCAGGGTTTGTTAAAGGTTCCAGAAAAGTTCCGAGACCCTGGCAAGGTTCTGGGATTTGTTAAAGTTCCCAGAAAGGTTCGGGGGTAGTTATATTTAGACTTCTCAGTGGGTGGCAGCTAGTAGGAGACTCACAAAGCTTTGAAGTAAGTTCACAGCATAAACCATTAGAGGTCTTGGAGAAGTAAATTAAGACAAGAAATTCAGACTGTTTTGATCATAGAAATTAAAATCTAAGTACACAAGTCAGACCATTAAAAGCTATCAGGATGTACACCACTGCAAAAAAATCTTCTTGTGAAAGGAATAATAGATCTACTGCTAATGGAAATCTCAGAAGCCAAAGCCACAAAGCTGGTGGTCAAAAGTTGAGCACTTAAGAGCTGTTAGAGCGCCCACCTAACTCTAAGTCTCCTGTGCTAGGTTAAGTTGTTCATGGAATGGGTTAGATTCACACTAGGTCACCGCCAACCTCAAGAAAATTTCCATGCAACAAGGTAAAGCACCACAAAATCCCCCAGCCCAGCAGCACATTCTTATTAGGTATTAATTTGGCTCTGAGAGACCCAAAGCTTAGCTAAAGAAATGGGATCCTCAAGTTTCAAAGAATTGAATGCACCACCTTCTGGCACACTTGCTTATTTTCTGTCTAAGAACTGTGGTCCCCAAAGCTATAAATAATATACAAAAATGGCAAAATCTTAGTAAGACAACCTAGAATTACAATGGCCATTATGGAAAATGTTCCTTCATTTAAAAAGTGCATTTTAAAGCAAAGTTTCCCAAATCAATAAACAGAATAGAATACCCATTTTAATTGATATCCAGAAGCTTCCAGAAGGCTTCAAGATTCCCAAATAGCTTCATTGAAAGATTCATCACAAAAGGCTAAAGAAAAGAAAAAGATGCAAGAGGTACCTAAATCAGAGCACTATATGGCTTACCTGACTGCTGCTACTCCCCTCTATCCTCCTTTACCTAAGTACTCAGTCTACTGTATCTCTATGTGAATTGCCTTTCCACCCTGAAAAGACTACAAGACCATAAACCAAAGTCCACCAAGTTAGTGGCCTTACAACTGCAAAGGCTCCAAGGCCAAAAAGCTAAAACACCTGTGCCTACCTCGTTGCACTTTCCTAGGGGTCCATCATCAAAACACTGGCCTGGAAATCTGTCTCATTTGCAATTAACTGGGACACTGGAAAAAAGTTTGTCCTCAAAGATTTTATCAAATTCTTTCACACCAACTCGAATGCCCCCATATCCAACCTCAAGAGAGCCCCCATATGAGTCCCTCCCAGAGTTGACAGGACTCTGAGGGATTCTCTGGTAAATTGCTACCAGTTATTCCCTTAAACAACCAAGGAGGAACTAAAATTAAAATTAATAGAAAACCTTGCCAAATTCTGGTAGATATCAAGGCTTCAGTGTCTATTTTAAACCCACTGACTCCAGAGTCCGAAGATGGGATCCTGGGAAAACTAGCAGAAGCCTGTGAAGGGTGACAATTCTTACTAGAGTCAGTTCTCCTGTTCCTCTGTAGTGCCTAGTTCAGAGAAGATGGTAAAATTTCATGTTGCCCCTTCCTTTCCAAATCCAGACTCTTGTCACTTCAGTTTTGAGGTACCCATTGTTGTCAATCTTTTCTCTCCCAGGGACAGCTATACTTCTTGTTTGTCTCATTTCATTTCCTGAGAACTTGGCTTGGCTTTTGCCTGCCTGGTGTACCCAGACTGTCTGTTCTTATGTATATAAGCAGCTCAGCCATCAGGCTGGGGGCCGCAAAATGTGATTGGTCAGAAATGTGGGCTGTGCCCCGTTTGTGGCTAGGGGCCTACTAACTGTTGCCAGCTTTCAGGGTTGAACTGTCTAAGTTATTTTTTTTCTTGGTTATCTTTGGGAGTGGCTCTGGATCTTGGGAGGGTAGAAGGTTTTGAGATTATTCAGTACTGCCAGGAATGTTTACTCTTTCTTTGGCTTGGCTGGAACTTGACAAAATTGTTGAAAGATTTTTTTCTTTTTTTTAAGTAACTCTAAGGTCAGAAGTCGGCCAAATTAAAAGCTGATATTCAGAGCCCAAGAGCCTGATAGGAACTTCTTTTAAGCCTCTCCCCTAATCTGAATGAAACTCTGTACCCAGAGAAAAAGAAAAATATTCCAAAGGCAAATAGCCCTAAAGCTAGAACAAGGAGTCTTTTGATTTCCATCTTAGTTGAAGATCTTCTCTCTGATATAAAGAAGCAAATTGAAGATAATGCAGTTGGATGGGTGGGTCAGGCCCTTGATATCATTCAGGTTGCAACCCAATTCTTTGAGGAATTAAAAACAACTTCTAAAAATTGAGGACAACTTGTACAACTTGTTTTACAAATCAAGGCTTTACAAGAACACAAAATGCCCAGCTTTCCTCTTTACAAATCCCCAAACCTCCCTATTCATCTCAAAAGACTTATAGATATTTTAACAATTTTGTTGTTAGGAAACCAAAGTTCTTGGAGAAACTTGCATTCTTTCTCTGTGCCTTAGAGATGTCAAAGTTCTACCTGGTCTTCTCTAGGAACCAAGGTAATACTTATCAGAAGGGGAAAAAAAGTCGGGGTTGAGTGGGAATGGCTATTTGGAAACTAAAAGAATAAAAAAATCTTAAAAAACATATGTATCAAATAGCATTTAACCTTGTTTTATTACACTTTTTCACCTTTAAGATCAATAACATATTTTGCTGTATTAAAAGAAAATGTTCTCAAAGGCTCTTGAAGTTTGTAGAGCTATTATACTTTCACCAAATACAATAGGTCCACATTGCACTGATTTTTGAGTTGATGAAACTGCTTTCTAGAAAAATTCTGATCCACAATTTTTCTAGCAAATCCTTTTGCTAATTTTATTGTGTGTGTTTGTGTTTTTCTAATTTCATTGTGTATTCTTCTAATATGTAGCATATTATGTGTGTGTACATTTGTGGGAAAAGGCTTACATTTTATATTAATATATAATTAACAAATGATAAAACTTGAAAATCTTGTGCTCTTTTTTTGTTGTTCTCAGTGTCTTCTTAACACATATTCAAACAATAGAATATTATCAGCATTCCAAAAGCCCCTGTATGCTCTCTCCAAATTACTACCCTACAAACACACCCTACTGACTTCTATTGATGCCAAAATCTCGGCCTCTGTGCACCAGTGCCAAATTGAGTCTCAGACAGTTTTTGGTGAAGTAGAAAAGAATAGCTTTACTGCTTTGCCAGGCAAAGGGGGATACGGCAGCCCCTGCCCTCGAAAACTACATGTCCCAACCTGGGAGGATTTGATGAGTTTTATAGTAATAGTTCAAGGATGGGGTTGCTGATAAGATTAAGGTATACGCAGGGCCTGCACTCCTCTAATCTGGTCTCAGGTAATCTTCTTGATGAGCTTCTCTGGTCCCTTTAATCTTCTCTCAGATGGTTTCTTGTTCCAATCTGTCCTTTGGAACTCAGGGAAGGTCATACAGGCTGGAGACTGTTCCCTACAAACAAGAAAGAGGGGAAAGAAAGGCTTCCGTGCCCAGGAGACCCACAGTGTTCTACTTGGTTTCACTATCATACATTAATTCTACCTATTTTGAACTATATATAACTGGTATCATATATTCCCTTTGATGTCTAGATCTTTCACTCAATATCATGAATGGTGTTCTGTATAGCAGCAATTTGTGTATTCCCATTACTAGGAAATATTTGCTTTTACAAATAGGATACAATATATTTATCTATTCTTCTGTCAGTGTTCATTTGGGCTATAACCAGTTATTAGTTTCAATACATAATGCTACTATGAAAATTCATGTATATGTTTTATTGAATATGTTTATACTTATCTGTTGAGTATACAACAAAGAATAAAATTGCTGGGTCACAAAATGAGTGTATGTTCTGCATCAATAGATAATACCAAACAATTTCCATGTTATTTTTACTATTTTACACTCCCACCAGCAGTATATAAAAAGTCCAGTTACTTCACATTCTCACTAAAGCTGGGTATTATCTCTTTTTAATATAATATTCTGGAGGTGGTTCAATGATTGCATTTGAAATGATTTGATTTTTTTTTAATCTGTTTTTTTTTTTTTAGATGTTGGGGGTAGGAGTTTTTAATTATGCGAGAGCTCCTAGTTGTGGCAAGCGGGGGCCACTCTTCATCGCTGTGCACGGACCTCTCACTATCGCAGCCTCTCTTGTTGTGGAGCACAAGCTCCAGATGCACAGGCTCAGTAGTTGTGGCTCACAGGCCTAGTTGTTCCGCGGCATGTGGGATCCTCCCAGACCAGGGCTCGAACCCGTGTCCTCTGCATTAGCAGGCAGATTCTCAACCACTGCACCACCAGGGAAGCCCCTGAAATGATTCGATTTTAATTTGCATTTCTCTGTGGTCAGTGAGGTTGAGCACCTTCTTATATGTTGACTGGACATTTGGATACCCTCTTCTATAAGGCCTATTCAAATCTTTTCCTTAGTATTCTAATGAGTTTTCTATTTTGTCAATTTGCATAATTTCCTATAATAGTCTATGTAAGCCTGTATTAACTGTACACATTGCAAATATTTTCTCCTAGTCTGTGCATTACCTATCCATTTTCTCAATGGTTTCTTTGAATAAACAGAAGCCCTTAGTGTAAATGTAGCTCTATTTATTTATTTTTTTCTTTATGGTTAGTACTTTTGTTACCTAGTTTAAAAAAAATCTGTATACTCCAAGGTCATGAAGATACTGTCCTGTGAATTTTTTCTGCAAGATTTATTTTTCTACCTTTCACATTTACATTTTTTCCACCTGGAATTGTTTAATATATTGTGCAGTAGCAGGTAAGATTGATTTTTTTTCACATGTATATCCAGTTGACCCATAACCATCCCTGAAAGAACCATTCTTTTCTAATTTCACTACAGGATAAACTTCATTATATCAGATCAGTATACATTTTTGAGCCTGTTTCTAATGTTCCATTCATTTCCATTGGTCCATTTCTCTATACCTAGGCCAAAACACACTGTTTTCATCACTGTAGCTATGCATGTCTTGACTGTGATAGTATAAGTCCTCAGTCGTTGTTATATTCTTTAAGACTTTTTGCTAGTTACTTTTTGGTATTTTTTCTTGTTTAGATATAAGTTACATGCTCTAAACTAAAAAATATTAAGCTTTCAGCTTGATGAGCTTCAACAATTATACATATCCATTTCAGAATCACCCAAAGCAAGATATAGAACACTGTCATTATACTTCCTGTACTATTTTGATGCAAACACCAGGTGTCATACTCAAAAATATTTCAGTCTATAGCCCCACAAGAAAAGTGTTCCTAAAAACAAAACCATAATAGCATTTTCACTCCTATAAGTATTAACTATAATTCCATAATAATACCAAAGTTTCAAAGACTCAATTTTTTAATTTAAAAACATACCGCCTGAAGAGAGGAACCAAGGTGGCATAGTAGAAGGTTGTGCTCTCACTCCCTCTTGCGAGACACCAAAATCACAACTAGCTGCTGGACAATCATAGACAGGAAGACACTGGAACTCACCAAAAAAGATACACCACATCCAAAGACAAAGGAGAAGCCACAATGAGACAGTAGGAGGGGCACAATCACAGCAAAATCAAATCCCATAACTGCTGGGTGGGTGACTCACAGACTGGAGAACACTTATACCACAGAAGTCCACCCACTGGAGTGAAGGTTCTGAGCCCCATGTCAGGCTTCCCAACCTGGGGGTCCAGCAACAGGAGGAGGAATTCCTAGAGAATCAGTCTTTGAAGCCTAGTGGGGATTGATTGCATGACTTCAACAGGACTGGGGGAAACAGAGACTCCACACTTGGAGGGCACACACAAAGTAGTGTGCACATCGGGACCCAGGGGAAGAAGCAGTGACCAGGGGAGATGGAACCAGACCTACCTGCTAGTGTTGGAGGGTCTCCTGCAGAGATGGGGGGTGAGGGTGTGGTGGTTCACCTTGGGGGCAAGGACACTGACAGCAGAAGTTCTGGGAAGTACTCCTTGGCATGAGCCCTCCCAGAGTTTGTCATTAGCCCCACCAAAGAGCCCAGGTAGGCTCCAGTGTTGGGTTGCCTCAGGCCAAACAACCAACAGGGAGGGAACCCAGCCCTATCCATCTACAGTCAAGTGGATTAAAATTTTACTGAGCTCTGCCAACCAGAGCAACCGTCAGCTCTACCCACCACCAGTCCCTCCCATCAAGCTTCTTAGATAGCCTCATCCACCAGAGGGCAGAGAGGAAAAGCAAGAAGAACTACAATCCTGCAGCCTGTGGAACAAAAAACACATTCACAGAAAAATAGACAAAATGAAAAGGCAGAGGGCTATGTACCAGATGAAGGAACAAGATAAAAGCCCAGAAAAACAACTAAATGAAGTGGAGATAGGCAACCTCCCAGAAAAATAATTCAGAAAAATGAAGATGAAGATGATCCAGGATCCTGGAAAAACAATGGAGGCAACGATTGAGGAGATGCAAGAAATGTTTAACAAAGACCTAGAAGAATTAAAGAACAAACAAACAGAGATGAGCAATACAATAACTGAAATGAAACCTACATTAGAAGGAATCAATAGCAGAATAACTGAGGCAGAAGAACGGATAAGTGACCTGGAAGACAGAATGGTGGAATTCACTGCTGCAGAACAGAATAAAGAAAAAAGAATGAAAAGAAATGAAGACAGCCTAAGAGACCTCTGGGACAACATTAAATGCAACAACATTCGCATTATAGGGGTCCCAGAAGGAGAAGAGAGAGAGAAAGGACCTGAGAAAATATTTGAAGACATTATAGTTGAAACTTCCCTAACATGAGAAAGGAAATAGCCACCTAAGTCCAGGAAGTGCAGTGAGTCCCATACAGGATAACCCAAGGAGAAACACGCCGAGACACATAGTAATCAAATTGACAAAAATTAAATACAAAGAAAAATTACTGAAAGCAGCAAGGGAAAAATGAAAAATAACATAGAAGGGACCTTCCATAAGGTTAACAGCTGATTTCTCAGCAGAAACTCTACAAGCCAGAAGGGAGTGGCATGATATACTTAAAGTGATGATGGGGAAGAACCTACAACCAAGATTACTCTACGCAGCAAGGATCTCATTCAGATTCGATGGGGAAATCAAAAGCTTTACAGACAAGCAAAAGCTAAGGGAATTCACCACAAAACCAGCTCTACAACAAATGCTAAAGGAACTTCTCTAAGTGGGAAACAAAAGACAAGAAAAGGATCTACAAAAACAAACCCAAAACAATGAAGAAAATGGTCATAGGAACATACATATCGATAATTACCTTAAATGTGAATGGATTAAATGTTCCAACCAAACACATAAGCTTGCTGAATGGATACCAAAACAAGACCCATATATATGCTGTCTACAAGAGACCCACTTCTGACCTAGCGACACATACAGACTGAAATGAGGGTATGGAAAAAGATATTCCATACAAATGGAAATCAAAAGAAAGCTGGAGTAGCTATACTCATATCAGATAAAATAGACTTTAAAATAAAGAATGTCACAAGAGACAAGGAAGGACACTACATAATGATCAAGGGATCAATCCAAGAAGATATAACAATTATAAATGTATATGCATCCAACATAGGAGCACCTCAATACATAAGGCAACTGCTAACAGCTATAAAAGAGGAAATCGACAGTAACACAATAATAGTGAGGGACTTTAACACCTCACTTACACCAATGGACAGATCATCCAAAATGAAAATAAATAAGGAAACAGAAGCTGCAAATGACACAATAGACCAGATAGATTTAATTGATATTTATAGGACATTCCATCCAAAACCAACAGATTACACTATCTTCTCAATTGCGCATGGAACATTCTCCAGAATAGATCACATCGTGGGTCGCAAATCAAGCCTCAGTAAATTTAAGAAAATTGAAATCATATCAAGCATCTTTTCTGACCACAACCCTACGAGATTAGAAATCAATTACAGGGAAAAAAAACGTAAAAACCACAAACACATGGAGGCTAACAATACGTTACTAAATAACCAAGAGATCACTGAAGAAATCAAAGAGGAAATCAAAAAATACCTAGAGACAAATGACAATGAAAACATGATGATCCAAAACCTATGGGATGCAGCAAAAGCAGTTCTAAGAGGGAAGTTTATAGCTATACAAGCCTACCTCAAGAAGCAAGAAAAATCTCAAGTAAACAATCTAACCTTACACATAAAGGAACTGGAGAAAGAAGAACAAACAAAACCCAAAGTTGGCAGAAGGAAAGAAAGTTTAAAAAGCAGAGCAGAAATAAATGAAATAGAAACAAAGAAAACAATAGCAAAGATCAATAAAACTAAAAGCTGGTTCTTTGAGAAGATAAACAAAATTGATAAACCATTAGCCAGACTCATCAAGAAAAAGGAGAGGACTCAAATCAATAAAATTAGAAATGAAAAAGAAGTTACAACAGACACCGCAGAAATACAAAGCATCCTAAGAGACTACTACAAGCAACTCTATGCCAATAAAATGGACAACCTGGAAGAAATGGACAAATTCTTAGAAAGGTATAACCTTCCCAGACTGAACCAGGAAGAAACAGAAAATATGAACAGACCAATCACAAGTAATGAAATTCAAAGTATGATTAAAAATCTTCCAACAAACAAAAGTCCAGGACCAGATGGCTTCACAGATTTGAATTCTATCAAATATTTACAGAAGAGCTAACACCCATCCTTCTCAAACTCTTCCAAAAAATTGCAGAGGAAGGAACACTCCCAAACGCATTCTGTGAGGCCACCATCCGATACCAAAACCAGACAAAGATACTACAAAAAAATAAAATTACAGACCAATATCACTGATGAATATACATGCAAAAATCCTCAACAAAATACAACAAAATCGAACAACACATTAAAAGGATCATACACCATGATCAAGTGGGATTTATCCCAGAGATGCAAGGATTCTTCAATGTACGCAAATCAATCAATGTGACACACCATATTAACAAATTGAAGAATAAAAACCATATGATCATCTCAATAGAGGCAGAAAAACTTTTGACAAAATTCAACACCCATTTATGATAAAAACTCTCCAGAAAGTGGGCATAGAGGGAACTTTCCTCAACATAATAAAGGCTATATATGACAAACCCACAGCAAACATCATTCTCAATGGTGAAAAACTGAAAGCATTTCCTCTAAGATCAGGAATGAGACAAGGATGCCCACTCTCACCACTATTATTCAACATAGTTGTGGAATTCCTAGCCATGGTAATCAGAGAAGAAAACGAAATAAAAGGAATACAAATTGGAAAAGAAGAAGTAAAACTGTCACTGTTTGCAGATGACATGATACTATACATAGAGAATCCTAAAAATGCCACCAGAAAAATACTAGAGTTAATCAATGAATCTGGTAAAGTTGCAGGATACAAAATTAATGCACAGAAATCTCTTGCATTCCTATACACTAATGATGAAAAATCTGAAAGAGAAATTATGGAAACACTCCCATTTACAATTGCAACAAACAGAATAAAATACCTAGGAATAAACCTACCTAGGGAAACAAAAGACCTGTATGCAGAAAACTATAAGACACTGATGAAAGAAATTAAAGATGATACCAACAGATGGAGAGATATACCATGTTCTTGGATTGGAAGAATCAATATTGTGAAAATGACTATGCTACCCAAAGCAATCTACAGATTCAGTGCAATCCCTATCAAATTACCAATGACATATTTTACAGAACTAGAACAAATCATCTTAAAATTTGTATGGAGACACAAAAGACCCCGAATAGACAAAGCAGTCTTGAGGGGAAAAAACGCAGCTGGAGCAATCAGACTCCCTTACTTCAGACTATACTACAAAGCTACAGTAATCAAGACAATATGGTACTGGCACAAAAACAGAAACATAGATCAATGGAACAAGATAGAAAGCCCAGAGATAAACCCATGCACCTATGGTCAACTAATCTATGACAAAGGAGGCAAAGATATACAATGGAGGAAAGACAGTCTCTTCAATAAGTGGTGCTGGGAAAACTGGACAGATAGATGTAAAAGAATAAAATTAGAACACTCCCTAACACCATACACAAAAATAAACTCAAAATGGATTAAAGACCTAAATGTAAGACTGGACACTATAAAACTCTTAGAGGAAAACATAGGAAGAACACTCTTTGACATAAATCACAGCAAGATCTTTTTTGATCCACCTCCTAGAGTAATGGAAATAAAAACAAAAATAAACAAATGGGACCTAATGAAACTTCAAAGCTTTTGCACAGCAAAGGAAACCATAAATAATATGAAAAGACAACCCTCAGAATGGGAGAAAATATTTACAAATAAATCAATGGACAAAGGATTAATCTCCAAAATATATAAACAGCTCATGCAGCTCAATATTAAAGAAACAAACAACCCAATCCAAAAATGGGCATAAGACCTAAATAGACATTTCTCTAAAGAAGACATGCAGTTGGCCAAGATGCACATGAAAAGCTGCTCAACATCACTAATTATTAGAGAAATGCAAATCAAAACTACAAGGAGGTATCACCTCACACCAGTTAGAATGGGCATCATCAGAAAATCTACAAACAACAAATGCTGGAGAGGGTGTGGAGAAAAGGGAACTCTCTTGCACTGTTGGTGGGAATGTAAATTGATACAGCCGCTATGGAGAACAGTATGGAGGTTCCTTAAAAAACTAAAAATAGAATTACCATATGATCCAGCAATCCCACTACTGGGCATATACCCAGAGAAAACCATAACTCAAACAGACACATGTACCCTAATGTTCATTGCAGCACTATTTACAGGTCATTGCAGCCAGGTCATGGAAGCAACCAAAATGCCCATTGACGGACAAATGGATAAAGAAGATGTGGTACATATATACAATGGAATATTACTCAGCCATAAAAAAGAACGAAATTGAGTCATTTGTTGAGACGTGGATGGATCTAGAGACTGTCATACACAGTAAAGTAAGTCAGAAAGAGTAAAACAAATATCATATATTAATGCATGTATGTGGAATCTTGAAAAATGGTACAGATGAACCGGTTTGCAGGGCAGAAGTTGAGACACAGATGTAGAGAACAAACATATGGACACTAAGGGGGGAAAGCCACAGTGGGGTGCGGATGGTGGTGTGCTGAATTGGGCGATTGGGATTGACATGTATACACTGATGTATATAAAATTGATGACTAATAAGAACCTGCAGTATAAAAAAAGAAAAACAAACAAAAAATAACTAATACTAAACTTTCTTTGGGTTATTTGTATGGAAATATGTTAATATAAATGTTTCAGACATTACATGAAATTTCTAAAAATCTTATATGTTCTGGTATAATGTTATAAGTCATAATTCTAGTTATTACTTTAAAATGTATATCTCAGAAATAACTAAATTTCCTTGTCAATTGCATTATTATGAACTTTCATCAAATCTTTAACCGTGGTCATTTTTAAGTCTCTTGTCATTTACAGACAGTTCTGGGTTTACTCTGATGCTTTTGCAAAAATGTTCCTATAAAAGGGTTTCATCTTCAAGGAATTCATGGAAAAGACTCTGACAAGTACAGGTTTCTGGTAACTGACTATACTGCTGACCTGAATGAATAAGCATTTTCAGAACTCTAATGGAAAACTGATGAATTCATAGAAGTGCTAACAAAAGATCAAGATGAAAAAAAAATTAATTACATGGGACTGAGTGAACTGATGAGGATGATTATAATTTTTGTGACTTTCTGTTTGAATAAAAAAAATAAATCCCACATAGACTCAGAGGCAAAAAATATACAAATCAGTTTTCACTGCAAAGTAAAGGAGCTTTACAGTGGAGGATTACTGGACTGAATATCAATATTATGACATAGTATGAGCATGTTTCATGTTTGGTAATTGCAATGATTTTTGCTTTTGTTGTGGTCATCCATTTACAATTCTTGGTGTCAGTTTATTTATCTCTTGTAAAAATAAAATACAGTGTGTGTGAAACAAAAAATAGACATGGAAACATCCTAAGTGTACATTGACAGAAGAATAGATTGAGACGATCTCACACACACAACACACACACACACACACAGTGGAATATTACTCAGCCATAAAAAAGAAGGAAATCTTGCATTTGTGACAGAATGGATGGACTTAGATGGTATTATACTAAGTGAAATAAGTCAGACAGAGAAAGGCAAATACTGTGTGTTTTCACTTATATGTAGAATCTAAAGAAAAAAAACAAATATGATAGAACAGAAACAGATACAGAGAAAAAATGAGTCTTTGCCAGAAGGGAGGGGAATAGAAGTATGGGTGAAATAGGTGAAGGGGATTAAGAGGTACCAAGTACAAATTTTAAAATAAATAAGTACAGAAATGTAATGCACAGCATAGTGATACAGTGAATAATACTGTAATAACTTTGTATGATGTGTAATCTATAAAAATATTGAATCACTATGTTTTACACCTGAAACTAATATAATATGTAAGTCAACTTTACGTCAGTAAAAAATAATAAAAACTATATAAAATTAAAAATAAATAAATAAAAATAAATTAATTAATTAAAACATACCTCCTTCCCTTAGAGGTCAACTTCTAGACAGTTATAGCCAGAAGGATCCTATAGCAACAATACACTCAACTTTTCTCAAGTTGAATTTTACTGTGGTTGAAATGGAGATTTTTAAAATATCTGTCCTGTCTCAATCAAAGCATACTTATTATAAGATAAGAGACAAAATATATGAAAACACTGACAATCATAAAATGCTATATACATATATCAACAATTACCTCCACCAGCCCTTTCATTTTTATATAAACCAAATGAAGACCAAGAGGGCTCAATTTGCAAACTTGAGTTCCCCCTCCCCCTCTTTCTTGAGGAAGTCTCTTTCCTCTCCTGGGGCAGAGGAATCTCCTTTGGTCATGGATGACTTCTCTTCCACATCTTCTGGCAGACGTCTCATGAGGGCATTTATCTCTGCTTTCTTTGCTTACTTTGTGATCATTTCTACAATCAAGCTCACACTGTTTCCCTCATGTCATCTTCCCATTCAGGCATCTCTACTTTCTCAGTAATACCAACATTTGCTCACTTTACCCAGATACAAACCCTGAGGGTATTAGCAAAGGACAAGTCCATGGTGCTCCTTTCTCTATAATTTATCTTGTTCTGGTTTTGCAGCATTTCTTAAATCTGTGGGTTGATGTCTTTTGTCACTCTTGGAAAATTCTTGACCATCATTAAGTATTGCTCTGTTCTGTACTCTTCCTCCTGTCCTATTGGGACTCAAATTGCAAGTATGTTATAACATTTCTCTTTATCCTCACATGTCTCTTATTCTCTTTTCTCTATTTTCTATCCTTTTACTCTTCATGCAGTTAGTTAGAATATCTTCTATTGAAGATATTCTAACTGCATGAAGAGTGAAAGGATATCTTCACTTCTAATCACTAACCTCTCTTTTGCTATATCCCATTAGTCAGTAGACTCATCTATTTGTTTCTTAAGTTGTTGTTGAATTTGTAAATAGTAAAAATTATATGATTATTTTATTTTTATAGATTCCAGTTGTCTGATGAAATTCTTTATTATATCAGCTATTTTCTTTAACTTAAACACGTTAAAGTATGTCCTCAGTAAATACAATGTTTAACTCTTCCCCAGGTCACATTTTATTCTCATTTATTTTTCTTATTGTGCTGAGTATTTCTTATTGGTTATGGGATGCTTTGCATTAATAAGTGTAGAAACTCTGAATAATTGTATCTTGCTCCAGAGAGGATTCATGTTTCCTTCTGCTGGATAACTAGAGCAGGGCAGAATATCTTAATCCAGTCAAGAACTGAACTACTCACAGTGTGTTTACCAAGAGCCCCTCTCCTCACTATGTCCTCCAATTTTTTAAATCTCTTCAACATTTTAAGATTTTCAAAAATTATGTGATATTTTTGAGCAACTTTGTCTTTAGCTTCTCTACTTCTTTCCCTGTGTAGTTTAAGAATTCAGTGGATGCCCAAAGTCAAAAAAATCACAAGATTTTCCCTTACATCTCCATGCTTCAATTTTTCTGAGATCTTGGCCTTCCAAGTTTTGCCTGCCGCTGTAGCTCAAAATTATCCTTTTTCTCCCAAGACTTAAGAAATTGCTGAAAGCACTGCTGGTTTTCTGTCCTCTTAGTAACAGCTCTGTGTCTGACCCCATAGCCTTTTTGCCTTCCCCCAAACTGACAAATGTACTGTGATTAGAGCAGCTTGCAGAACTTCAGCCCACCTCTCTTTGGTTCCCTCAAATCCTGGCTAGCAATTCTAGAAAGAAATTTTTCATTTTCATTTTAGTTGGTCTTATTTTCCTGCAAGCTACTGCCTCATATCCAGAAGCAGTAATCTCCACTACTACCTTTTAAAGTTATTGTTTTTGATTTCTCGAAGAAGTGGGATTGGCACAGAAAAAGAATTTAAACTGTTAAATAGAAGGGAGGATGTCTATTGTCAATAAAATAAATTCCAGAAAATTTTACAGTTATTTATAGTAATTTTACCTTACTTCTTGTTTCTTGCTTGTGTTCTAGATAGTTGAGATTGACATATAAGAAAGATGCATATTAAGACAACTTGTAAAATTTGTGAATAGGAAATGTAAAAAAAAAGAAAGCTCATGTAAAGTAAATGGTTTCCATTTTTTCCCTTTTTTTATTAGATTATATTAATGATATTTTCAACTTCATATCAAAGCTATTTAAAATAACTACCTACACTTTAATGACATCTGAATTCAATACTAATTTCTACAACTCTTTTTCTTTAAATTTCTAAATTTTTCTCCCATTCTCAAATCTTATCTTGGTCATAGCCTCATCTTGTACCATTCTCGAAGTCCCAGAATATGGCATACATATCTAGGTCATTTCTTCTGACTAATTTTCTCTTCTTTTCATTGACCATCTGTTGAAACACAATTTATTGTTCCAAGTTCAGCTTACATTTTACTTATTTTTAGAATTTTCCTGTCCTGATATAAGAAACATAAAGAGCACTGTGCTCACATATACTCATTGAATGAGGGGGGTGCATTGTTGGACATGGTCTTATTAACCAGGTTAGTCATTTATGGGACCCTCATACCATGATCCCCATAGGAATAAGTTTGCAGCATAGTGCATGTGTGTAGAGCACAGAAAATTTATGATTTTTATAATCGTATGTTCTTTCAGCTACCTTTTATACAATTCTTTGGCCATATTGCCAAGTTGCACTAAATTTCCTGATATCTTTCATAATATGAAATTCCATCCACCACCGCTCCTAGATTGTATGATAATCTTTGCCATCTGTTTTTTCAGGCACTTTCTGATGGGTGTTCCCATCTATATGACTTCCATTTTAATATCCTGTGTGATACATCTTTTAGTTCTTTGCAGCAGGTTAAACACTATCACTTGCTTTTTCTTTTGTCAGACATATGAGTCACAGATGTTAATCAAAACAAAAAAAATGGCAGGTAGTGTTTATAGTGGTGTAAACTATACTTCATAATAAACTCAATTAAGGACAGCAAGTTAGAACAAATATTGGCTGAAAGATATAATAGAATAACACTCAAATAAAATTACAGATTGTACTATAGTAAAATGTTCTATTTTAATATATGCAAAATTATCAGAAGCATATCAGAAACAAATAGCACTATAATAAAACAAGCAGGATGGCATAAATGACAAATCTATGTGCAGTACTTGGCTTATCCATCAATAGATGCTCCACAAATTTCTGCGTGTTATTTCATTCTCCCTTAGGTAGAATTAAATGTTTTCTCAATCTTTACCCATAGCATTTAAATATTCTAAACACCAACCTGGAAGGAATTCAGGAGTCACAGCTGGCTGCTTCTCCCCTGCATCCAGAGTGCTGCCCAGTATCTGGCACAGTCTATGTGATCCTTAAGTATTTGCTGAATAAATGAATCAACAAACAGCATTTCTTCACTAAAATAGGAATTCCCTAGGCCTCGAAAGGTCTTGATAATAATAGATATTCAACTAATACTTACTGAATCCATTACAGTGGTACCTCAGTATCCATAGGGGATTGGTTCCAAGACCCCCGTGGATACAAAAAAATCCTGGATGCTCAGGTTCCTTGCATATAATGGTGTAGTACAGTTGTCCCTCCATATCCGGAACCTGCAGAGTTAACCAATTGAGGGTATGGAGGGTTGACTATATTAAGGATCTATTGAGTGTTTATTGTCTGCCATGAATATTCTGCTGAATTAGAATTACTATAAGCAAATTGAAAATGTATCCCTCACTACCCTCCCATCTGCCTATTCTCTTCCTTCCTAATTTCATCACTGAACATTTTTCTATGGAGGACAGAAGTTTAGGAAGGCTATGAGACAGTATAAATGCCTCTTGAAAGTCATTTATGTTTAAAGCTTTTATTTATCTTTAATGTTAGATAGTCCTCAATTTTTGTTTTCAGATTAATCTTCCATTAACAAAAAAGTTCTGAAGGCATAAGTATTTAGAGAGTGACTGGAGAGAATATTGAGTGGTCAAAGTCCAAATTTGCATTATGGAGTTTCCCCCTCCTGGGAAAGGCTCCCTATATAGAAACAATTGCAAACTCTGCTTGAAAGAAGATATTTTTCAGTAATTCAGGGTTGTGTGTTTGTCAATGATCTTGCATGGGAATGGCTGGAAGGAGTATGAAATGAGGGAGGTAACCGTAATTAAAAAGGTTAAAAAAAATTATGTTTATTATTTAATTAGGATTTTATTTAAAAAATTTTTTTAACATCTTTATTGGAATATAATTGCTTTACAATGGTGTGTTAGTTTCTGCTTTATAACGAAATGAATCAGCTATACATATACATATATCCCCATATCCCCTCCCTCTTGCGTCTCCCTCCCACCCTCCCTATCCCACCCCTCTAGGAGGTCACAGAGAACCGAGCTGATCTCCATGTGCTATGCGGCTGCTTCCCACTAGCTATCGGTTTTACATTTGGTAGTGTATATATAGGAGATACAAAAATTTAAATGCAATAATTTCCTAACAAAACCTCTCATCTCTCATTCACATTCTCTCTTACATTCGTTAAAAATAATAGATGTTTGTCGAAGACTTACCAAGTACTTGATATTGCACTTCAGACAGTGAATAACATAAAGAATAAAATACAACACATGTAATCCATGATATAGTCTAAGAAAGATCATAATTTATCAGGCAGTCAAGGAAATTAAAAACCAACTAGAAAGTAATTAATAGTTATATGTTTTCACTTTGCTGTAATACCTTACCCAGGACAGAGTGATTCATTCCCCTGGTGAGGTTGTGGTCATCCTCAGAGAAGGAAAAAGTTTGAATGGCCCTAAACAACAAATAGGAATTCAAAAATTAGGAAAGAAAGGGAAAATTCTTTTCAGGCAGAAGAAACAATATATAAAAAGAGAAAAAAACAATAGAAATGGACAAATTTCTCTGGCAAAATCGCGCCATCAGATGGCGCTAGAGAATGATGTTGGCAAAAGAAGGGATGAAGAGAATGTGCAGAATACTGAGTGGAAGGAGGCTTGGAAAGACTGGGGAGAGCCTTAAATGATGTAGACTTTAGGGAACCATCAGGATATTTCTATGTCTTTAATTGAGCAAGAAATTGGTGCCTCATTACCAAAAAGATGCAAAAGAGACAGTGACTATGCTGAAGGACATCCTTTAAATTAAATCCCTATACCCAAAATATATGTGACATGTTTTTTTGTTTGTTTGTTTGTTTTTGTTTTCTTTTTGGCTGAGCCACTCGGCTTGTGAGATAGTAGTTTCCCAACCAGGGATTGAACCCGGGCCCTCGGCAGTGAAAGCACTGAGGCTTAACCACTGGACTGCCAGGGAATTCCTATAACATGTTTTATTTTTACTAAAAATAAAACACTGGGTAATAATGTAGATTCATTTAATTACATGCTTTTAGTTTTATATAATATATTCATGTCGAAACAGGAACTATCACCATGTTTTTAAATTAACAAAGTACAATTCCTTTGTGCTGATATTCAAAGCTCTTTTATTCAGGGGTGGTTGTAATCAGGTCTACATTAGAAAATAACTTCAGTATTTTAGAGGAGAAATTAGATAAATAGAAACTGGGAATCAGAGATGAAGTGCGATTAGATATTTCAGAAGCAAATCTGATAAAATTAGTGACACACTAGATGCTAGGGATAGGAAAGGGTGAAGAGTTAGTGATAACTGAAGTTTTTAACAATGTGGGAGCCAAGTAGAGCATAGGAATGAATTTAAACAGAATGAGAAACACAAATGGTGACAAATCAGAAGACACCAGGTGTCTCGAATTGTCATAGAGTTAATGTACACCTGAAAAAAAAATCCCAAAACAAAGGGAACAAAAATACAATTTTTTGTAATTATATATCAAACTCAATGTAGTGTACTGCTCTTTTTATTGATTTTTAAAAAATTACATTAAAATCCACAGTATTGTGGAATGTCATGAATTAACTTATATTTATTGAATTCCTATTTTTCCATTTGGTATCCCTTCCCAGTGGCACTCTGACTAGAACAAACACAGTCAATAGTACCAGAGGAACTGGATGTCCTGTTCTTCAGGGGCACGAGGATTTCCTTATTTTGTCAGATTCAACAGATAATCTTGTCTCTTCCTTGACATGTGTGGTTAATTGCCAGGAGTCACTTTATTCTCTGCATCTTCCTCACCGGTGTTGCTCAGGCTCTGCTCTCCAGCTGCCACACTGCATCTCTCAGAAGAATTGAAATATTTAAATTTATATTTAAATTTAGTCCTGTGATAGGCTGAACCTGTCACAAACCTGCCATCCTCACCTAATAATAGGCAAGTCTGAGTGAATACAAGGACTCCAAGTGTATATTCAATACACTATCCATTGTGTGAAAATACTGACGTGTTTCCTGGAGTCTGCATTGATGCATACATTTGTTTTTCTTATGCCCACTCTCCTTGCCATGGACAGTTTTTATTAAACCCAGTGTTTGGTTAGTTAATGTTTTCTGTGTTTTCTTTACTTATGTATTTACTTCAAATGGAAAATCACCAAATTTAAAAACTAACTCCAGCCTTCAAGACTTTTATACCTAAAACTTACATAGTGTAGTCAGATAGACAGTACCTGATCAGGATGAAATCAATACTTACTAATTTTAAATTGTACCTCAGTGCATCGCATTTTGTGGCTTTTGGGGGGAAAAAATTAAATTAGTCAACTTCTTTTAGGACTACCTCAAGAAGCATGAAAAATGGACTGATAGTAGGATGCAATCAGTGCTTTTAAAAATATTTCTATTAATAACAGCTTAAATGAATGCGGACACAGCATGTTATTACAGTGCTTTGTATTTGTCACAAACACCCTCATTTAATTCCAAATGGAAATAATATTCCCATTTTCTAATATGCTCATTAATTTTCCAAATAAGAAAATGGGATTCCTCCATTTTTACACCTGGAGATGCCATGTGATATCATCAAGCCTAAGCATTTCACTTATTTTATAATACTGAGTTCAAGAGAAGGGTTAAATATGGAAAAGGCATCTCAGCTTCCATGTTTTGCATTTGTTTCCTTTTAGTAACATTTTGAAACTGTTTCCCCACATCACATTTTGTCCCTTGCATACATTTCCTGCCACATGTCCAGGAGCAAGCCATGTGGAGTCACTGATGAATACAAATAGTGATCAGACCTTCTCTACAAAAACCATATTCTCCCTTGAGGGACTCTGCTCTGAATTCTACTCTACAATTCCCTCTTGTAGCTTCTATTTCTCTGCTCAGCCAGCATGGAGTTTGAGTAATGGAAGGCTTCTCTCCCCTGTTTTCATAGTAACACAAATTCAGTCTACTCTCAGGAAATAAGACAGAAAGTTCACAATGTTGAATTAGCTGCATTAAATATTCTGAATAGACTCAAATATAATGTTGAATCTACTTGAACGTATAAAATCTTGTGATATCCATATAGCTTCCTTCAGTTCAGATCATAGGAAGCTCAGATCACATCTTTTTTTCACTCTAATAATAAAGTAGGCACTGCCAAGTGTGTTTTTTCAGGTGCCTTTCACAAGTTTCAGGTACTTTTTTTTCATTTATTCATTCATTTATCTATTCGTTCATGCATTCGATCATTAATGATTTTTTTCACTAACATTGATTTTTAACTGGGAATACAAAAATAAAGTAGGCAATCTTGGAGATTGGTAGATACTGACTTAAAAACAAATTACTGATACTTCCATTTACATTACAGTAGTCCAATTTTATATAGTTGGCATTTCAATGGATTATGAATATTTCTAAACTCCTTCCTAGAAAGATGCCTCAACATAAGAAATTTGATTCTGTAGACTCAAATATTTTTTTTTCTGATAACACTGCTAAGAAATTTCCTGTTAGATGGCTGATGTTTTAGATTTTCCATTCAAATAACAACTGAAAGATATGTTTGGTAATGCTTTGTAATTTGAAGTAGTTTCTGGAAATATGTAATTGAACATGTGGGGACCTTGGAGTATAATCAGAAAACAAACGTATTTCCCTTCCTTTTCTACTCATTTAAACCTGCTCTGTAAGAATAGAACTATCCTGCCTTAAATGAAAGTTTTGACAGGTTCTTTAACTCTTGGTTACACTCAGTCTTCACCCACACGAGAAGAAGGATCTCATTTTAATAATTAACAAGACCAGTCCAGCATAATACTTAAAAACTAAGAACTTCATTCAAAATTAAATCTTGTCCCTTCCAGCAGAATGAGTCTTCCAGAATGGAAGCTTACAGAAGGAAAGAGCTGAATGCATGGTTTCTATTTCCTACCTAGATTATTACTTTCCTCTCTCCCTTGCTAGGCTGTGGTAGGCTGCTCTAAGATGAAAAGGAGTAGGGGAATTGGTGAGAAAAGAGGTAAAGGGCAGAAATTTTGTTACTTGACAGTTATTGATGTTATTTGGCATTGCCAAATGTTTCTGTGCTTTTCATGTCTTTAAAGCTAATTCTTGAATCACGTTCATGATGTGTTTTCGCTTGGCTGGTCATTTATAATTCCCCCAGCAGCTCCTGATTTTGTGATCTCAATTCACTGAGCTGTTCTTTGTTGGAATCCCCATCCGAACTTTCCTCTTGTAATGTGTTGGGGGATTTTTCCACCATCAAACTCAAGATACTTTATCTAATTGTGCTTAATATTGTATGTACACATTCACTAAGCAGTCACCAACTCCTTAATGTTTTAGACCATGTGTGTGCACTTTTGTGTATGTGTGCATTTGTTTTAAGGGATAGAATTTTCGAGAGGAGTGATAAAGAGATGAAGGCATGGAGAAAAATCATCAACGCAAACTTAGTCAAAACGAGAAGTCAGCCACATAAATAAGTTTTTCTTTTTTTAAAAAATATAATTGATTTACAATAGTGTTAGTTTCACAATATTGTGTTAGTTTCAGGTGTACAGCAAAATGATTGGGATATATATATATACCACATATATATATATATATACTATATTCTTTTTCAGTTCTTTTCCCTTATAATTTATTACAAGATATTGAATATAGGTCTCTGTGCTATACAGTAAATCTCTGTTGTTTATCTGTTTTATATATGGTAGTATGCATCTGTTAATCCTATACTCCCAATTTATCCGTGTCCCACTTCCCCTTTGGTAGCCATAAGTTTATTTTCTATGTCTGTGGGTGTGTTTCTGTTTTGGAAATGAGTTCATCACATAAATAATTAAAATAAAATATGAAAAGTAATGAAATAAGAACTAAATAACGTGTTTTGAGAGCATAATAGAAGGTCAAAGGAACAAAATCATCGCTGACCCCCTGGAATGTGATAGCATCCTTTCAAAAACATTGCCATAGGTGTTCACAAGATAACTGAGTAATCATCATTTTTGACTCCAGATAAGAAATAGTAAAAACCAGTACTACTAAGTGTTATGTGTTACATCATTTGCTCCCGACAGTTCTATGAGATAAATTAATGTCATTTTCATGTTATAGATAAGGCAGTTGAAGTGTTTAAGTGGACAACATTTGTGCATTCCTAAAGTCTGACTCCAGAGTCTTAACTTTTATTTTATGTTGTATGTTTGGAAACAGGATACTGCTCATAAAGATAAGCTGGCAGATTTGTTAAAGGTGATTCCTCAGTGATTGGTGCTCCTAATCATCTCACGTGACGTTTAATACATTTTCTGAAGGAGAACATATATTATGAAACACCCAAGTTTGAGAGTAACCCAAAATCTTCAGAAATCTGGTGATTAAAGAACAAGGTAAATAATTTTCTCTTTTTTTTGCGGTACGCGGGCCTCTCACTGCTGTGGCCTCTCCCGTTACGGAGCACAGGCTCCGGACGCGCAGGCTCAGTGGCCATGGCCCACGGGCCCAGCCGCTCCGTGGCATGTGGGATCTTCCCGGACCGGGGCACGAACCCATTTCCCTTGCATCGGCAGGCGGACTCTCAACCTGTGCCACCAGGGAAGCCCGTATAAATAATTATTTTATCATTATAACCAAGTTGCTGATTCTCAAAGAGTATCAGACAGAAACAAAGACTGGATTCCATCAGGTTATAGCAGCTTCATGGAGTTGCAGGGCAAAGTGAGGGGCAGAGAGAGAGGAAAGCAGGCTGTGTGCTGAGAGATTGTGGGATAGAGAGGGACTAGTAGAGGGGTTTTTGTCCTTGTTCCACAGTTTTGCTGGAAATCCTGTGAGAGAAGGTGATGCCTAAAGATAAATTTTCTGTGGAATATGTTTTGTGTATTTTAAAGACACCTACAGTAGAGAGCTACAAAATTCCTCAGGACTTTAAGAGTTGTCCTTATAACTTGAGGTGTTTTAATGTAACATCTCAGAAATCAGTCATTATGGTGACTAGTTTTATATAGATTAAATCTGGATATCTATCTGTGTATCTCTAGAGAGAGAGATTTTTGGGGGTATATACCAAAATATTTTACACGAGAGCAATTCTAATATAAAGTATTTTTAAATGCACACTTGTAAAATGAATTGAGTACTGAGCTCTAGATAATAATATCAGAAAAAGTCTGAAAAATATTTTTGATTGTGTTATGGATCTAAAATTTAGCCTCAGTCTTAAAGACTAATGAAATGATTTCTCAGAAAGGTATTAGAAACTCAACAGAATGTTATCCTCTAGTTTTATATAAATGGCTATGTGGTTATGATCACTGTGCATCAAGAAGGATGTGATAGAACCACAAATGGGCAATGAAAATGAACCAATATATAAGGGAAGGAAGATTGTATCAGGAAATAGTAAAATGAGGAACTAATTTAAAATTAAGGAGATGGAGAACAGAATTTCAAAATTATGGTTGTGAAGCCATGAAGGTAACCTCAGATTTATTTACCAATTTCCCAAATGCAAGAAGAAGTCCTGCAGTGAATAGCCATTGTATTACTGGCCAGACATCGATCTCCCCTTTTTCTAGTAACAGAGCTTTTTTTTTCCCTTTGAGAGCCATGTCCCCACTACCCAGTTATCGGTTCTTGCTATTAGTTTGGGGAAGATCGGGGATTGGCTCAGGCTTGGGTCTTCCCAGAAAACTTCATCCAACTCAGGCTGAACCAATGAAAGTCCATGATCAGGAATTGCTAGAACTGTTGTGAAAGGCAAATTCACTTTCTCTGGGATGGTTAAGCAGGCAGGATATAATTTAGTAATTTCTTTTTTACTTTTTATTTTATACTGGAGTATAGTTGATTAACAATGTTGTGTTAGTTTCAGGTGTACAGCAAAGTGATTCAGTTATACATATTGAAGCCAGCAAAAGAGAATATCAAGTGGGTGATGGGGAGAGAAAGAGTGAGTTGCTGAATTCAGCTGATAAGAGCTAAGTCCGGGCTTCCCTGGTGGCGCAGTGGTTGAGAGTCCGCCTGCCGATGCAGGGGACACGTGTTCGTGCCCCGGTCCCACATGCCGCGGAGCGGCTAGGCCCGTGATCCCTGGCCACTGAGCCTGCGCGTCCGGAGCCTGTGCTCCACAACGGGAGAGGCCACAGCAGTGAGAGGCCCGCGTACCGCAAAAAAAAAAAGGGCTAAGTCCACCTCAGGAATTTTTAGGTATATGAGCCAATAAATTCTCTTTTTTATACTTTTTAACAATTTCTTTTTGAAATAAGATGTGTAACAAATTATGGATTACACCACAATAAAGTCTAAGAGTTTGGATGTTCTTAAACGTTATTTAGGCCACTGTCACTCTTATACAGTTCAATTAACAAATGAATGTGTAGTTTCTACTTGAATTTTTTGGCATACTTCCTTATTGACAAGGTAACTCTTTCTATTGAAGGATATTTTAGTTGTAAAGCTGTTTCTTGCATTGAAATGAAATGTGTCCCCTTTCAAATTCACACTATTATTTCTCACTCTGTATTCTGAACCAATAAAGACAATTTCAATTAAGCTATGATATTTTCCTTTAAACTTCTCTAGTCCAAATATCGTCAATCTATTAAAACATTTTTCACTCATATATATCAATGGTTTACTATGTGCCAAGTGCAGTGCTTGGCAGGAGATATAGGAGTAAGCTAGGCAAAGAAAATTTACCCTCCCATAAATCTTATTATCTGTATGAAGAATATATAGATGTGTAAAAATAAAATAACGTTTATTGCTGTGAACATAAATAAACAAGATGATGAGCAGATGGTGTCCTGGGAAGGAAAAGACTAATGAAATGATTTAGTGAATGATCAAAGCATCTTTTAGCAGGTGATATTTCAGCTGAAACCTAAATGATAAGAAAGAGCCATCATGAGAAAATCTGGAGAAAAAGCGCTTCAGACAGACAGGCAAAGTATCTCCAGACACGCAATGACTAGGAGAAAACTGTTTTGCTTATTTTATGATTTCTAATGCGCTCTTTTCTGACACAATCTAGAATTTTTTTCACCCAAAGTGTAAGTCTCAGAGATACATATATTTAAAACTAATTTTTAGTGAACTCAAATACAGGAAAATTATTATTTGATGCTCTGGTTCAATTAATTCAGCCTGAGATTACATTACCCTTTTTAGCCATCAAATCGCATTATTGATTCCTATTAATTAAGCACCATTTTCAGTATAATTTTTTTTTACATCTTTATTGGAGTATAATTGCTTTACAATGGTGTGTCAGTTTCTGCTTTATAACAAAGTGAATCAGTTATACATATACATATGTTCCCATATCTCTTCCCTCTTGCGTATCCCTCCCTCCCACACTCCCTATCCCACCCCTCCAGGCAGTCACAAAGCACCGAGCTGATCTCCCTGTTCTATGTGCCTGCTTCCCACTAGCTATCTACCTTACGTTTGGTAGTGTATATATGTCCATGCCTCTCTCTCGCTTTGTCACAGCTAACCATTCCCCCTCCCCATATCCTCAAGTCCATTCTCTAGTAAGTCTGTGTCTTTATTCCTGTCTTACCCCTAGGTTCTTCATGACGTTTTTTTTTTTTCTTAAATTTCATATATATGTGTTAGCATACAGTATTTGTTTTTCTCTTTCTGACTTACTTCAATCTGTATGACAGACTCTAGGTCTATCCACCTCATTACAAAGAGCTCAATTTCGTTTCTTTTTATGGCTGAGTAATATTCCATTGTATATATGTGCCACGTCTTCTTTATCCATTCATCCGATAATGGACACTTAGGTTGTTTCCGTCTCCGGGCTATTGTAAATAGAGCTGCATTGAACATTTCGGTACATGAATCTTTTTGAATTATGGTTTTCTCAGGCTATATGCCCAGTAGTGGGATTGCTGGGTCATATGGTAGTTCTGTTTGTAGCTTTTTAAGGAACCTCCATACTGTTCTCCACAGTGGCTGTATCAATTTACATTCCCACCAACAGTGCAAGAGTGTACCCTTTTCTCCACACCCTCTCCAGCATTTATTGTTTCTAGATTTTTTGATGATGGCCATTCTGACTGGTGTGAGATGATATCTCATTGTAGGTTTGATTTGCATTTCCCTAATGATTAATGATGTTGAGCATTCTTTCATGTGTTTGTTGGCAGTCTGTATATCTTCTTTGGAGAAATGTCTATTTAGGTCTTCTGCCCATTTTTGGATTGGGTTTTTTGTTTTTTTGTTACTGAGCTGCATGAGCTGCTTATAAATTTTGGAGATTAATCCTTTGTCAGTTGCTTCATTTGCAAATATTTTCTCCCATTCTGAGGATTGTCTTTTGGTCTTGTTTATGGTTTCCTTTGCTGTGCAAAAGCTTTGAAGTTTCATTAGGTCCCATTTTTATTTTTTTTTATTCCTATTTCTCTAGGAGTTGGGTCAAAAAGGATCTTGCTGTGATTTATGTCATAGAGTGTTGCTGTGATTTATGTCATAGAGTGTTCTGCCTATGTTTTCCTCTAAGAGTTTGATAGTTTCTGGCCTTACATTTAGCTCTTTAATCCATTTTGAGCTTTTTTTTGTGTATGTTGTTAGGGAGTGATCTAATCTCATACTTTTACATGTACCTGTCCAGTTTTCCCAGCACCACTTATTGAAGAGGCTGTCCTTTCTCCACTGTACATTCCTGCCTCCTTTATCAAAGATAAGGTGACCATATGTGTGTGGGTTTATCTCTGGGCTTTCTATCCTGTTGCATTGATCTATCTTTCTGTTTTTGTGCCAGTACCATACTGTCTTGATTACTGTAGCTTTGTAGTATAGTCTGAGGTCAGGGAGCCTGATTCCTCCAGCTCCGTTTCTCAAGATTGCTTTTGCTATTCAGAGTCTTTTGTGTTTCCACACAAATTGTGAAATTTTTTGTTCTAGTTCTTTGAAAAATGCCAGTGGTAGTTTGATAGGGATTGCATTGAATCTGTAGATTGCTTTGGGTAGTAGAGTCATTTTCAGAATATTGATTTTTCCAATCCAATAACATGGTATATCTCTCCATCTATTTGTATCATTTTTAATTTCTTTCATCAGCGTCTTATAATTTTCTGCATACAGGTCTTTTGTCTCCTTAGGTAGGTTTATTCCTAGATATTTTATTCTTTTTATTGCAATGGTAAATGCGAGTGTTTTCTTGATTTCACTTTCAGATTTTTCATCACTAGTGTATAGGCATGCCAGAGATTTCTGTGCATTAATTTTGTATCCTGCTACTTTGCCAAATTCATTGATTAGCTCTAGTAGTTTTCTGGTAGCATCTTTAGGATTCTCTATGTAGAGTATCATGTCATCTGAAAACAGTGACAGCTTTACTTCTTCTTTTCTGATTTGGATTCATTTCCTTTTCTTCTCTGATTGCTGTGGGTAAAACTTCCAAAACTATGTTGAATAAGAGTGGTGAGAGTGGGCAACCTTGTCTTGTTCCTGATCTTAGTGGAAATGCTTTCAGTTTTTCACCATTGAGGACAATGTTGGCTGTGGACTTGTCATATATGGGCTTTATTATGTTGAGGAAAGTTCCCTCTATGCCTACTTTCTGCAGGGTTTTTATCATAAATCGGTGTTGAATTTTGTCAAAAGCTTTCTCTGCTTGTATTGAGATGATCATATGGTTTTTCTCCTTCAATTTGTTAATATGGTGGATCACATTGATTGATTTGCACATATTGAGGAATCCTTGCATTCCTGGAATAAACCCCACTTGATCATGGTGTATGATCTGTTAAATATGCTGTTGAATTCTCTTTGCTAGTATTTTGTTGAGGATTTTTGCATCTATATTCATCACTGATATTGGCCTGTAATTTTCTTTCTTTGTGGCATCCTTGTGTGGTTTTGGTATCAGGGTGATGGTGGCCTCGTAGAATGAGTTTGGGAGTGTTCCTCCCTCTGCTATATTTTGGAAGAGTTTCAGAAGGATAGGTGTTAGCTCTTCTCTAAATGTTTGATAGAATTCACCTGTGAAGCCATCTGGTCCTGGCCTTTTGTTTGTTGGAAGATTTTTAATCACAGTTTCAATTTCAATGCTTGTGATTGGTCTGTTCATATTTTCTATTTCTTCCTGATTCAGTCTTGGCAGGTTGTGCATTTCCAGGTTGTCCATTTTATTGGCATAGAGTTGCTTGTAGTAAACTCGCATGATCTGTTGTATTTCCGCAGTGTCAGTTGTTACTTCTCCTTTTTCATTTCTAATTCTATTGATTTGAGTCTTCTCCCTTTTTTTCTTGATGAGTTTGGTTAATGGTTTACCAATTTTGTTTCTCTTCTCAAAGAACCAGCTTTTAGTTTTATTGATCTTTGCTATCATTTCCTTCATTTCTTTTTCATTTATTTCTGATCTGATTTTTATGATTTCTTTCCTTTGCTAACTTTGGGGTTTTTTTGTTCTTCTTTCTCTAGTTGCTTTAGGTTCAAGGTTAGGTTGTTTATTTGAGATGTTTCTTATTTCTTAAGGTAGGATTGTATTGCTATAAACTTCCTTCTTAGAACTGGTTTTGCTGCATCCCATAGGTTTTGGGTCGTCGTGTCTCCATTGTCATTTGTTTCTAGGTATTTTTTTATTTCCTCTTTGATTTCTTCAATGATCACTTCGTTATTAAGTAGTGTATTGTTTAGCCTCCATGTGTTTGTATTTTTTACCGATCTTTTCCTGTAATTGATATCTAGTCACATAGCATTGCTGTTGGAAAAGATACTTGATACAATTTCAATTTTCTTAAATTTACCAAGGCTTGATTTGTGACACAAGATATGATCTATCCTGGAGAATGTTCCATGAGCACTTGAGAAAAATGTGTATTCTGTTGTTTTTGGATGGAATGTCCTATAAATATCAATTAAGTCCATCTTGTTTAATGTATCATTTAAAGCTTATGTTTCCTTATTTATTTTCATTTTGGATGATCTGTCCATTGGTGAAAGGGGGTGTTAAAGTCCCCTACTATGGTTGTGTTACTGTCGATTTTCCCTTTTATGGCTGTTAGTATTTGCCTTATGTATTGAGGTGCTCCTATGTTGGGTGCATAAATATTTACAATTGTTATATCTTTTTCTTGGATCGATCCCTTGATCATTATGTAGTGTCCTTCTCTGTCTCTTGTAATAGTCTTTATTTTAAAGTCTATTTTTTCTGATATGAGAATTGCTACTCCAGCTTTCTTTTGGTTTCCATTTGCATGAAATATCTTTTTTCTTTTTTCTTTTTTCTTTCAGTCTGTATGTGTCTCTAGGTCTGAAGTGGGTCTCTTGTAGACAGCAAATATATGGGTCTTGTTTTTGTATCCATTCAGCCAATCTGTGTCTTCTGGTGGGAGCATTTAGTTCATTTACATTTAAGGTAATCATCGATATGTATGTTCCTATTCCCATTTTCTTAATTGTTTTGGGTTCGTTAGTGTAGGTCTTTTCCTTCTCTTGTGTTTCTTGCCTAAAGAAGTTCCTTTAGCTGTTGTTGTAAAGCTGGTTTGGTGGTGCTGAACTCTCTCAGCTTTTGCTTGTCTGTAAAGGTTTTAATTTCTCTATCAAATCTGAATGAGATCCTTGCTGGGTAGAGTAATCTTGGTTACAGGTTTTTCTCCTTCATCACTTTAAACATGTCCTGCCAGTCCCTTCTGGCTTGCAGACTTTCTGCTGAAAGATCAGCTGTTAACCTTATGGGATTCCCTTGTGTGTTATTTGTTGTTTTTCCCTTGCTGCTTTTAATATGTTTTCTTTGTATTTAATTTTTGACAGTTTGATTAACATGTGTCTTGGCGTATTTCTCCTTGGATTTATCCTGTATGTGACCCTCTGTGCTTCCTGGACTTGATTAACTATTTCCTTTCCCATATTAGGGAAGTTTTCAACTATAATCTCTTCAAATATTTTCTCAGTCCCTTTCTTTTTCTCTCCTTCTGGAACCCCTATAATTCGAATGTTGCTGTGTTTAATGTTGTCCCAGAGGTCTCTGAGACTGTCCTCAGTTCTTTTTATTCTTTTTTCTTTATTCTGCTCTGCAGTAGTTTTTTCCACTATTTTATCTTCCAGGTCACTTATCCGTTCTTCTGCCTCAGTTATTCTGCTATTGATCCCATCCAGAGTATTTTTAATTTCATTAATTGTGTTGTTCATCATTGTTTGTTTCATCTTTAGTTCTTCTAGGTCCTTGTTAAATGTTTCTTGCATTTTGTCTATTCTATTTCCAAGATTTTGGATCATCTTTACTACCATTATTCTGAATTCTTTTTCAGATAGACTGCCTATTTCCTCTTCATTTATTAGGTCTGGTGGGTTTTTATCTTGCTCCTTCATCTGCTGTGTGTTTTTCTGTCTTCTCATTTTGTTTATCTTACTGTGTTTGGGGTTCTTCTTTTTGCAGGCTGCATGTTCGTAGTTCCCATTGTTTTTGGTGTCTGTCCCCAGTGGCTAACGTTGGTTCAGTGGGTTGTATAGGCTTCCTGGTGGATAGGACTAGTGCCTGTGTTCTGGTGGATGAGGCTGGATCTTGTCTTTCTGGAGGGCAGGTGCACGTCTGGTGGTGTGTTTTGGGGTGTCTGTGGACTTATTATGATTTTAGGCAGCCTCTCTGCTAATGGGTGGGGTTGTGTTCCTGTCTTGCTAGTTGTTTGGCATAGGGTGTCCAGCACTGTAGCTTGCTGGTCGTTGAGTGAAGCTGAGTGTTGGTGTTGAGATGGAGATCTCTGGGAGATTTTCGCCATTTGATATTATGTGGAGCTGGGAGGCCTCTTGTGGACCAGTGTCCTGAAGTTGGCTCTCCCACCTCAGAGGCACAGCACTGACTCCTGGCTGCAGCACCAAGAGCCTTTCATCCACACGGCTCAGAATAAAAGGGAGAAAAAGTAGAAAGAAAGAATTAGTAGAAGTAGAAAGAAAGAAAGAAAGAAGGGAGGGAGGGAGGAAGGAAGGAAGGAAGGAGGGATGGAAGAAAAAAAGAAAGAAGATAAATTAAAATAAAATAAAGGAAGATAAAATATAATAAAGTTATTAAAATAAAAAAATAATCATTAAGAGAAAAAAAAGAAAAAAAAAAAAACAGACGCATAGAACCCTAGGACAAATGGTGGAAGCAAAGCTATAGAGACAAAATCTCACTCAGAAGGATACACATACACACTCACAAAAAGAGGAAAAGGGAAAAAAATCATAAATCTTGCTCTCAATGTCCACCTCCTTAATTTGGGATGATTCATTGTCTATTCATGTATTCCACAGATGCAGAGTACATCAAGGTAACTGTGTAGCTTTAATCCGCTGCTTCTGAGGCTGCTGGGAGAGATTTCCCTTTCTCTTGTTCTCACAGCTCCTGGGGCTCAGCTTTGGATTTGGCCCCGCCTCTACGTGTAGGTCAACGGAGGGCGTCTGTTATTCTCTCAGACAGGACGGGGCTAAAGGAGCCGCTGATTCGGGGCTGTGGCTCACTCAGGCTGGGGGGAGGGAAGGGCACGGAGTGCGGGGCGGCCTGCGGCGGCAGAGGCCGGCGTGACGTTGCACCAGCCTGAGGCGCGCCGTGCGTTCTCCCGGGGTAGTTGTCCCTGGATCCCGGGACCCTGGCAGTGGCGGGCTGCACAGGCTTCCCGGAAGGGAGGTGTGGATAGTGACCTGTGCTCGCACACAGGCTTCTTGGTGGCGGCAGCGGCAGCCTTAGCGTCTCATGCCTGTCTCTGGGGTCCGCGCTTTTAGCCGCGGCTCGCGCCCGTTTCTGGAGCTCCTTTAAGCAGTGCTCTGAATCCACTCTCCTCGCGCACCCGGAAACAAAGAGGGAAGAAAAAGTCTCTTGCCTCTTCGGCAGGTCCAGACTTTTCCCCGGAGTCCCTCCAGGCTAGCCGTGGCGCACTAACCCCCTGCACGCTGTGTTCACGCTGCCAACCCCAGTCCTCTCCCTGGGATCCGACCGAAGCCCGAGCCTCAGCTCCCAGCCCTGCCCGCCCCGGCGGGTGAGCAGACAAGCCTCTAGGGCTGGTGAGTGCCGGTCGGCCCTGATCCTCTGTGCGGGAATCTCTCCGCTTTGCCCTCCGCACCCCTGTTGCTGTGCTCTCCTCAGCTTTCCTCCTCTGCCACATGCAGTCTCTGCCCGCGAAGGGGCTTCCTAGTGTGTTGAAACCTTTCCTCCTTCACAGCTTCCTCCCACTGGTGCAGGTCCTGCCCCTATCCTTTTGTCTCTGTTTATTCTTTTTTCTTTTGCCCTACCCAGGTACTCGGGGAGTTTCTCGCCCTTTGGGAGGTCTGAGGTCTTCTGCCAGCGTTCAGTACGTGTTCTGTAGGAGTTGTTCCACGTGTAGATGTATTTCTGGTGTATCTGTGGGGAGGAAGGTGATCTCCACGTCTTACTCTTCCGCCATCTTCCCAGTATAATTTTTTAAAATAATTTTTACCAGGTGATTAGTTTCATCAACATGTCTCCTTTTCCTTGCACTCTTGGAAATAACTAAAATAAGGAGTTGGAACTTTTGCAGCAGAATTATATTAATAGTTATAATTAACACCAAAATATCTTTAATTCACTTGCTGTTGTATGAGTCTGGAAAATCTGTTCTCACTCTGCAAACAAATTCTTTATTTTTATAGATGTTTGCCTTCAGGCTTACAATAACTAGAGATAGGGTAGTCTTCCTATTTAGTATTCATTGACTTTGTTCCTTTCTGAGATAACTCATTGATTGCAGAGTCCGTAATTGTCCTCCTTCCTATACTGCTGGGATTCATCATGCTACAGTTTTAAGCCAATCTGTAGTGCTAGAACTCACAATCCAGATACTATGAAACTCTCACTGATTTCACAAAAATGAAAAGAAATGGTGTTATTTTTTTTAACTTGGTAATCATCATTTTATCTGTTTTCCAATTTCTACCAGGTACCTGCAGCTTCAACCTTTTACTGTCCCAGGGAAGGTTGTTTCTAATCTTCATTGGTCAAACTTTTTCTTTAATCAAACTACACACTTCTTTCCCTTTAGCATTTGCCATGCCTCTGTGTTTTCCTGTGGTTTTATTTGATTATTTTTTGTGAGTAATCTACAGTGAGATTGTGCAGTAATACTGACATTAACTAGCACTCCTCTTGGGATATTTTTACAGAAAATGATCTTTCACTATCTTCATGATCATTGTGTCTCAGGGCTCAATTATAACCCTTAGAATACTGAAATCCCATATGCTCATTTCATAGGGTAGATTGTGGATTATGATAAAGGCTTGTTGGGTGATTTGATCTTTGAAGATAAAAATTAGAATTATGCAGATTAATTAGGTCATATCAATGCATGTTCTTTTTAGGCATGGCTTAAAGAAGAAGGAGAAAAAGAGAAATTTCCATGACATTGGCACAAGGTGTGACCTTCAACTTGCTGACGCATCTGCTTAAGTCATAGCCTGATATGTAGCCTTAGTTTCACTGACTACACCCATGACCATCCTCTAGACTCCTCAAAAGGTAACTTCTAGAAAGCTATAACTTTCTTGGCTAAATCATAAACATTAATAATAATATCAATAAGTACTATGTTCAGTTGGTTTTATAGATAGCTTGATTCAGTTTTCTAACATATTGTGTTTTTCTTTTATCTTAAATTTCTGACTTTCCTAGGAATAAGACGAATATCTTTGCACTTATTTTCTAGGTAACATCATGTGGACATATTGTCTAAAAACTGATACTTTTATTTTTTAAGCTTTGTAATCTTCCTAAACATTATAAGGTTTCTCTGAATTGCTATTTTCTAAATGTCCCAGCTATTTGTTCCCTGTACTATAGCCCTTGTTAATATTTAATATGGGGTTTATGTGATAGTAAAGGGATTAGGATCAAGAGTGTCAGCTGTTTCAGGCAAGGCATGAAATGTCTTGAAATCACCATAACCAGAATTTGTTCTCAGTTATTAAATAATAAAACATAATTTTCTTACTTGACACAGAGGTAATCTGACTTTAGAATGCTAACTCCCACTAATAATCTCACAGGAGGCTGATAGACACAACAACGCTAATTATTAATTTATATTGAAAAATATAAATATATAGGTATTCTGAAATTAAAAAATAGATTGAGATAAATTCTAAGCTAAGCAGTACTAGAATATAGCTAACATCATACCCATAACTCGCTCAATTTTATTACACATCTAAGCCAAAATTTGGGTCATACTAACACAATTCTTTATCTGCACATACAAACTCATAGAATGTGTGAGATTTGAATTCCTATTTATTATGTTTATAGAGAATATTCAAGAATTTATATTCAACTATAAAGAGGTTGTTCTGTATTTCTATCTAATCTTCAAATCTTTTTTGGAAAACATCATTGAAGTTGTCCCTGAAATGTTTGAAAACCTTCAAATTTATGTATAGTTGTATGCAATTATCTTCGTCACATATGCAGAGAATCTTTATGATATCCTAAAGTTATTGAACTACTGGTTCCCAATTGGATGTGGAGTATGTAGAGAATAATAGCACAATCACCCAGGAATTTTTTTCAAAATATACATGTTCCTCATTCCCAGATAGCAATATGTGAGACTATCATAATCCCTGGGGTTGCAGAGTATATGTATTTATTTTGGGAAATATCCACAGATTGTTCTGATTTTCTGTTTCTCCTCAGTTGAAAACCAGTTACTTGATTGAATTATAGATGCCCAAATGCCCACAAACTACATCATTTGCTCATGTCAGAAAAAGAAAAAAGAGAGAGAAAGTCAAAAAGGAAGGAAGGAGGGAAGACAGAAGGAAATAAGGACTTAGGAAGGAAGGGGGAAAATAAAGAAAGCGACAGTGTTCTTCCAACTTTAAAATACTTCAGCCATCAATAAAACTAAATTTTGTAACAGAGATATTGAATAAGAGAAGAATTAAAAGTATATCATACAATATATCTTATCCTTTTTAAGTATATCCAAATTTTTCAGATAACCACTGGACTATTCACTGATTTAATGTAAATCTTTTCGTTTATATCACAATGCATATTAACATGGCAGCTCTAGGTAAAAAGGAGTAGTGGCATTTCAGTTTCCTAGAAATTGGCATACACTTGTTATAGTAAAATGGTTAAAAATGCATAAAATGCATTACCTCTTGAACACTCTGAACTATAAACCTTCTGAAAGCTAAGAACAATAGAAACAACCATGAATCTTTACTGTGCCTATTTAGCCTTTCTATATCTCTATGATATAATGTCTTTAAATAAAATAAAAATTATTTCGTGAACAATATGTTGGCTGGCAAGCTGAAGGCCCATGTCATATTAATGGTTCTGTCAGAACTTCTACTAAAAGTGCTGCTGACTTTTACAGCATCAAAGCATATTTGAAAGAACCCTGCACATCTAAATATATATCCAAAAGAGCTTCCAGCTTGAAATTCAGATACCACCTGTATTAGTTCAGGATTTACATCGTTAATATTTAATTTGACATTTGCAGAGGAGACGTGCTGAGTTTTTTGGTATATATTTAGGTAAAGTAGTCAGCAAACCACAGACAGACAACTGTCTCTTGGCTGTGTCCTTATCTTTATTTCAGATAAGCTTCTCTCATATCAAATTAATAACAAAAATAGAAAACACATTTTTAAAGTTGTTATATTTTTCTTTACTTGTCATAATATTTATTTCATGTTACTTTTGCAATATTAAAATGGTGATAATATTACAGCAATCAATATTCAAAAAGCAGTTTTACTTAGGCATACACAAACCCAAAAATTGTTCATTTTTCTCAAGCTGTAACTTATAGTGATAATGATGACAAACAATGTAAAAAGAGAAAAGGAAGCAGTATTTTTGTAAATTCACAATTAATTCAAACTTGAGTATGAACTTTTGATTTATATTAAGTTTTTCTTATTTGGAATCTAAAACATTTATCTGAGGTCTGTCATGTGTACTCAGCTCAGAATGTGTGTTGCTTCCATTATCTTTCTGATAAATTTTAAGCTGAAATAAATATAGTAAATACTGTACATGTCCTTTACTAGAAAGAAAGAATAAATGAAAAGATAATGACCATTAAAACTTAGAATAGAATGGACAAATACCCAGTTGAATGTAAAGGATCAAGAAACATACAGAATCTCATAGTTCAATATAAAATTTACCTGAAATTTAGCCCAACATATTATTTTTATATTCTACAAATGTCTATGCCATTTTAGTAAATTTCAGTCTTTTATTCCTACCAAAGTATGTTATTATTTAGCTCCATATTTCATATAATAAAAACAGATTCAAGTGAAATGGGTAATTTATTTGCAAAAGTTTGAACCATGTCTAGAACAGGTTTACATGAAGTAGAAGAATATATTGAAATCTGCATGTAAGAAATGAAAGAGTGTATTTCCATCCCATCATTGAATTGGCTATGAAAACTTTGAGTTGCTTTTTGTACTATGAAATTTGAAAGTTTATTTTGTCTTCCTTTTTTTCCCTCCTTCTTTGAGTTCACGGAAGCTTATTACTAAAGGAAGGGGGAGCATGCAAGAATTTAAGGAATAATGCAGCTTTCAATTTTGATACTGAATAGCAAATTTTATGATTTTATCAATCATTTTAATGTATGATGTAGTCATTTCACTGATTTAAATATATGGCTGTTTTTACTGAGCTTTAAACATAAGAGATATATTGATTTTGAACAAGAGCTTTCAGGGGAAAGGCATATTTTAATGAAAAGTTGACAAGTGTAACTTTCAAAAATCTTTTGTCAAGGAGCATCATGGTTAGGAGCCTGAACTCTGAAACCAGGCTGTGGGTTCAAATCCCTGCAATATCCCTTGCGAGGGGATGAATGGAGAGGCTCCTTAACCTCTCTGCTTGTTTCTCTATCTGTAAATATTGTGTTGAAAATGAAAGTTCACAAATGAAGAATGCCTGGTATATAACATGTATGCAATGAGTGCTCATTACTGAGAATAGTAAAAGTGTGCCTGTGCTTGTGTATGTATGTCTGTGTGCCTCTGTGCATGTCTGGTAAAATAGGGTGGGTGGAAGAATAATATCTGAGAATCCCTTTTCCATTTTTCCAGTATGGGCAGATATTAATTAACTAATCATGCAACTGTGAAGGGGTAGTGCTTTTTAGATATATAAACCCAGTGACTGTAATTTGATCTCTGTACACTAAGATACACACCCATTACATATATATGAATAGACTACCTTTTTTTCCCCAGAAGGGTATTATTTCAAATAATGGAAAAATGGGTTTCAGGAGCTGTAAGATCCTATAATGAAACACTTTGTTTGCCTTCAAATAGTATTACACAAAAGGAAACAAATTTTGCAAAACATTTTGCTTTCGTTGAGATAAATAATTAAAATGGTATGGAGAATACTATTAAAATTTGAAAGTTAGAGAAATTGTATACATTATGAAAGGTCTTTTCATATTAAAATGTAAAAACATTAAAGAGAAATGAAACAAGTATTGCCTTTTTGTTCAAAATTAACTACCCAGTGGAGAAAAGGGAACCAACCCTCTTGCACTGTTGGTGGGAATGTAAATTGATACAGCCATTATGGAGAACAGTATGAAGGCTCCTCAAAAAACTAAAAATAGAACTACCATACGACCCAGCAATCCCACTACTGGGCATATACCCTGAGAAAACCATAATTCAAAAAGAGTCATGTGCCACAATGTTCATTGCAGCACTATTTACAATAGCCAGGACATAGAAGCAACCTAAGTGTCCATTAACAGATGAATGGATGAAGAATATGTGGTACATATATACAATGGAATATTACTCAGCCATAAAAAGAAACGAAATTGAGTTATTTGTAGTGAGGTGGATGGACCTAGAGACTGTCATACAGAGTGAAGTAAGTCAGAAAGAGAAAAACAAATACCGTAGGCTAACACATATATATGGAATCTAAAAAAAAAAAAAAATGGTTCTGAAGAACCTAAGGGCAGGACAGGAATAAAGACGCAGACGTAGAGAATGGACTTGAGGATACAGGGAGGGGGAAGGGTAAGATGGGACGAAATGAGAGAGTGGCATGGACATATATACACTACCAAATGTAAAATAGCTAGTGGGAAGCAGCCACATAGCACAGGGAGCTCAGCTCGGTGCTTTGTGTCTACCTAGAGTGGTGTGATAGGGAGGGTGGGAGGGAGACGCAAGAGGGAGGAGATATGGGGATATATGTATACATATAGCTGATCCACCCTGTTATACGGCAGAAACTAACACACCATTGTAAAGCAGTTATACTCCAATAAGGATGTTAAAAAAAATTAACTACCCAGATTTTACCTTTTTTAGAACTAATAAAAAGTATAATAAGGTTTCAATGGGAAGTTTAAATAGAATTTCATTTTCTCTACATATATATGAATAACAAGATAATGAGTCACATGTTGATTTTTTAAATTAATTTCTTTGAAAATAACTTTATATTAAGCAACTTCTTTGTCCTTCTAACACTGAGGATTGGCACCTGTTTAAAAATATCAATTTTTTTAGGAGAAAAGTCATTACTATATATCGCTTTTAGTAATTTAAGCCACAGTAAATATTTGTATATTTTATAGAATCCTTTTGACAAAGATATTTATATTACAGAGTGCATATATTTTGAGAAAAATAGATACAGATTTTTTTTTTACTCTACAATTGCATGTATCTGAAATAATCCCTCAGCTGATAAAATTGATAAAACAAAAGCTCAGTAGCTTAACTGCAGCAAGTTATTTATACTCCAAAAAGCCAAATGACAGTGATTACAACCACGTAATTGATGAGTTAAATGAGTTTTATGTTCCCCAAACAATTTTAAAGCTGAGTAACCCAAATTTATTAGCCATATCCAGATGGAATATAAAGTCAATATATTGCTGTTTATGTATCAAGTCAGAGAAAATTATTAAGGATGATTTCAGCCACGGATGGTTAGGGTGGGAGACCTTGGTTAAATTCTGAGGCTATAATTCAAGGAAATTTTGGTAGCTTCAAAGCTAGTGTAACAAATAAGATAACTGTGCAGTAATAGACTTTAGCTGAATTATTTTCTTGACTTAAAAAATGTACAACCGAAGTTGAAGTAGCAACTCCATAAAGCATTTCAAAATATACTGTTGGAAAGAAATATTTTATTCAGGCTTATTAGCAAGTAAGACTTCACATTCATGGAACTTGTAAAAATTATATATAAATAGATATTTTTATACAACTAAAATAGAAATGAGCTGTTGGCAAGTACTTGAAAATGATTCTGTTTTAGCACCATTTTATCATAGGAAATCTGAAAGATTTTTTTTTAAAAATGATGAAGTACTAAATGGCTTTAGCTGAAAATAATAGCACGCATCTTGATCATTAATAATTATCATATAAACATGAATATAATCATGGAATATCAAAAGATATTAAAGGGTACATGCAAAGGAATATTAAAAATACATCTTTTCATAGACACTGGGGTTCTTCATTCTAGTTTTAAATGATATTAGATAGAATACATGGGAATCAGCCCCCACACTTCAAGTTATTCACTGTAATTGTGGGCAAGATACGTAAATCCTCAAGACAGTGCATTCAAGCATTCTTTACCTCAAATCATACTTGCATAGCCCATTAGTATGTAATTGTCAAGAAATGTGAAGATTTGAGATTTTATCCTATAGCAAGATAACAAGTTATCTTGCAAGGGTTTCATGAATGCTTGGAGAACGTATGAGACTCCTGAGTCAGAAACGAAGGACTATATTACGTACAGCACTGCAGGTGGCCTTAACATTAGCATATTTGTGTCAGTTTCCTTTGCTCCCCAATTCCACAAAGACAAAGCAGATGGGCCCAGATGGATGTCTTCACATATGATGGGCTGTGTTTTAGGAAAAGAATCCTGAGCATAAGCATGTCTATCTTATACTCTGGAGAGAAAATTATTTTTATTATACTAGACTATAAGCCTGTCACCCCTTTGCTTCAGAGGAAGGCAATCTATCTTCAAAGGCTGTTCACTATATAAACAGCCTTGAAAAGATATCCAGAACAAAATGGCAGCCAATGTCTTCTGCAAGATTTGCAGAAATGTGAGAGAACTATGAAAACGTGTCTTCCAACAGTAATAAACACCATTCATTTATTAAAAAAATATGATGGAGCACTGTATCTAGACACTATTCTAGGAATTTACAATACAGTGATAATTAGACAGACCAGGTCCCTGCTCTCATGAAGGTCCCTTGCTCTCATGCCTTAAGCAAGGCAGAGAATTTCAGGAAGTGTTTAGATTAATGACACAACAATATACTTGGTGCCTGTAAGAAAATCATATAGTGGGGTCAGAGAAGCCTTTTTTGAGATTGCTTTTGAGTTGAGACCTCAATTATAAGATCTAGGGAAATAAGAATCATGACAGATGGAAAAGTGAGAAGAAAGGCCTTGAGACAAGTTGAATAAAAATAAAGATTGTTATGTTAATGAGTTTGAAATTACACATATGGACAAATTCCTGTAAAAATATATTTTTACCTTTTTCAAGATGAAATATAAAGCATAAATACCCTTATAGTCATTGAAGACGTTTGTTCAGTATCTTAAAAATTTTCTCACAGAGGAAATGTGTTTGACAGGCAAGTTTTAGAAAATATATAATCAACAAATATATCTGAGAATTCTAATATTGTATAAACTTCTCAAAATAAGAAGGGATAAAAAAAGAAAGAAACATTCCCCAACACAGTGTATAAGCCTGGTGTAAATTTAATACCTAAATCAGAGGAAGAGAGTGTGGAAAGGATATTAATGGCCGATCCCTATTCAGGAACAGAGAATCAAAAACTATAAATAAAATATTAGTGAATAAAGAAGAGACTTTCTAAAAGGAAAGGTGGCCAACTTGTTTTTGCATACTGTTGAGAGCTCATGATTCACAATTAAAATTCTCAGCAATTCATTCCTCGTGACATTAACCAAGAGTGTTTTCAATGATAAAGGTTGAGAAGAAAGACCAATTAACGTGGGTTGAGGAGGAAACAAGGGTATCAAGTGAGATCATTCATATCAAACCAGTTCTTTTGTTTTAAAGTGTTAAGATGCAGCTCAAATATCTCCTCTCCGAAAACTTTAACTCTTCAAACTGAAGAAAGTGTCCATACTCTGATTTTAGTACATATCTTGTTTGTGGTTAATAAGGTGTCACTCCATAGACGCTGAGCACATTCCTCATCTCTTCTTTCTTCTCTTTCCATCAAAACTATGTCTTTGTATGTTGAAAGTGATTGGTAGAAGTTTTGCTAAGTCAAGTTGAATTGAATTGAAATGTAAAGTAAATTGAGTTTAATAATTGTGCATATCTTAAAGAAAGGATTCACATTATTCTTAATAAGACCTAGATTATTCGTAACCAGTGATACTGTAATAGTATGCCAACTGCTCCAAATATTTGGGGGAAAATATAGCACCACATTTAGATATGTGTTCAAATGCAGGTACATTAGTTAAACTCACCATTACGATGTTGTCCTAAAGACCGTGTATTACTTGGAGGCTATTTAAGCTGTCAAAGCAAGGCAGCAGGACACTGTGTTTTCACACTACTTAGAAGTGTTAAAAACACAGCGTATGTGGGGGTAAGTGTGTAAACAACTTTAAATAATAACATTTTATCTGAAGTTTACTCAAGCTTGTATTGCAACTTGAAGCAAAACTAAACATAGAGCTGAATGTGGCTTTCTCTGCCATCAAAAGCATGCTTTCTCTGAAACTTTACATTTTTAATTTGGCTTCTCTAGAATAATGGTTGATAAGAGTGCTTGTTCTCACTTTTATTATCATTTGGATAATAAAACATACATCTCTGAAGATGTGTGGTTTTGTTTATATTTTATATTGATTCACAGTCATCTTTTGGCAAGACCAAGGGATGTTTATGAAGTGAAAATGAATGTAGTTTTTGTTTATCATCTCTTCTTTACATGCCTGAACAAAGCTCTATGAAAGTGTAACATTTGATACATATGAAAACTTGATTAAAACTTGATTTAAATAAACCTATCTCCTAAATACTTTCTATTCTTTATATATTTTTACTTCACTATATTCATATCAAGTATAAAACTTTGAAGACGGTTTGCTTGTAAAGGTGATTCCAAATGAATGCAAAATATTTCTTTAGGCAATCTAGGGAAATATTTTTTATGGGTATGTGTACGTTTCGATACAGTGTCTTCTGTAAAATACATCAGAGAAATTGAACAGGTGCTACCTGATCTGTGCTTCCATTTCATAGTTAGTTAGGCTTGAGTTACTGGTCTAGTTTAAAATCATATATTCAAGAAAAAATATTGAAACAAATATATATACTTGAAAATGTCTCAGCTATTATAAAAGTTGAGGTCTTTGTTAATAAAGAAGAATAGAAATCAATCAAGTAATGGTTTGCAGATGCTAATTAAATTCAGATATACAGATACTCCAATTAAAGTTTGGGGATTCTGATTCGTTGGAAGGAAATGCTGAGATTCACAGTGATTGAAGTCATTTTTACTTCAGTCTCACTCCTCCCTCTATTTTCTGTCCCATTTTTAGCAATCCTTCTCAACCTCCTCAGTTTTCTATTTCCAAAATATCTTGAACTCATTCGGATATGATTTTCATTCCACCACTACCTGAAAGGGTAATTCATTACTTCCACTCTGCCCAATCCCACTGCCATTTCTTGATTCCCTCCTCTATGACTTATTAGCAACATTTTGAACCCCCTTTATCTTTGAAACATTATCTCTGCTTGTCTTCAAAATCCATATTTTCCTGGTTTTCTTCCTCTCCTTACCTGGCTGCTCCTTGTCATTCTCTTTAAATGGTTCTATGTCATCTCCCAATATTATAATGCTTCAGCAATGAGCCCTTTAATTTCTTCTCTTTTCCATCTTCGTTCACGTCCTTAGTGGTATCATCCAATTTCATCACTTTAAATAGCATTTTATGGTAATGATGCCTATGTTTACATCTCTACAATTCTCTCCTGAACTTTAGATTCATATTCACCTAACTAATCAGTGTTTCAGCTTTGATTCTTATAAACATTTTAAATTTAAAATCCCTGAAGCTAAACTTTCAATCACTAACCATGCCTCCCCATCACCACCACTCAGTCTCTTCCCAGAAACTTGCCATTTCACTAATGGCAACCTTATCCTTTCCGTTACTCAAGCCAAAAGCTTGGGTAGCCCTTTAAGTCTCTTTCTTTCTACCTCCTTTCCAATTTCCAGAAAACCTGTTAGTGTTTTCTTCAAAATATAGGCAGAATCCTACCACTTTTTACTGACTCTACTGCTACTTCTCTGGCCCAAGTCACCAATATTTCTGTCATGATTACTGTCATTTCCCTGAAACTAGTCTCCTTGTGTCTTCCATGACCACGTTTCAAGCTGTTTTTCCACACAGCAGTAAGATAATTAAAATGTAATTCATAAAGCATGGAACCCTTTTGTAGGCCTCTATTGCACTCAGAGTACATGTCAAAGATTTTAGCGAAGTGTATGAGCAAATACAAGATTCCCACTCCCAGCAGCATCAGCACCAACACCTTTCTAACTTAATTACCTGCTAACAGATACTTCAGCCAAACTCACATCCTTGCTGTTCTGGACTCATGCCAGGTGTGCTTCTGAGCCACTCTTGCTCTACCTGGAATTCTCTTGTCCTGCATATCTGCATGGCTTGACACTTGCTTCTCCAGGTCTTTACTCAAATGCCATTTGACTTAGTGAAGCTTTTCTTTGCTATTCTATTAAAATGGCAATTTGCTCCTTTCCTTGTGTGATTTTTCTTCATAACATTTATCACCATATAATAAGTGATTTATTTTACTTATATATTTTGTTATTTTCTGTTTCATCCCACTAAAATGTCAGCTCATAGGTGACTTTTATTTCTATAAAATTGTGATTTTGAACATTTCAAAAAACATCTTTCTTGCTGTTCTGATACTATTTGATTTCAATAAGTAACAAAGGAGACTTTACCTCATTACTTGATACTGATTAGTTTTTCTTTCTGTTTACTTTCATACCTCTTGAAATTAAGAAAAATCAGTGTCTTAATGTAGAATATGAATATATTCTATTATAAATTTGGAACTAATGTGCTTCTTGATTTCTTTTTAAAAATACAGAAAATGTATTTTGGATATGAAAATTATTTTCTCTGGCAAGTGCTTTGATTACATATTCTACATTTTTTCATAAAATTATATAATGATCCTTGTTGAATTAGAACTCTTACACTATCTCTTCTACCACATACTCAATCCTCAGACAGTGTAAGTAGATGAGAATAACTTCTAACTTAGGCTTGATATATTTTAGAAGAAACCCTTTCCAGATTTAAATTACTTATCCTAAATCAGCCAGTTCCCTGCTCTTAGACTGTTTTAATTAACCATTTGAGACGTAAGACAATTATGACATAGTAGAAGCAAAAAAGCACATAATGGCATAATCATTATTTAAAAGCACTGTGGGGATAATGTAGGTTAAACGGCCTGCTGGTCTCACTGTTCCTTCTGTCCAGTGTTGTCACTGACATTTCACACTCCTTATTTGTGAAAGGTTAGATAGTTTGATTTTGCATTGTATGGCACGTGCTCTAATTAGGGAAGTTGTATCCACTTTTGCACAGATGTGGTGATGAATGATACTAAACATAATACAGTTGCCTGGATTAGTAAGGAATAAGGAAAACATAGGAAATCGCAGAAGCAAAGCTATCAGGTGCAAAGATTTAAGTAATTTTTATTGCTTTGGTTATTGAATGGAAAAATAATATATTATTCAGATGGAATGCAAAAGAAAGAAAAGAATGTTTATATAGAGATTAGGATAAAAGCTACTGAATATAAAGGTAGAAAATTTAAGTCAAAATGACCCAAGATCTCTTCTTCTACCTATGAAGACCCAAATATTTCAGCAAATTAGCTGTAAATGAAGAGGAAATGAGACCTATCCATTATTGTATTCTTTTATTCACTTAAATATTCCTATGGGTATAGAATACAACATTTTTGACTATTATAAGAATGAAATCAATTATAAGGAAGAGATATCACTGGTGTTTAGGGACCTAAGTAATGAATGTTGCTTTCTTGGACATTTTTGTTCCACTATAGAAGCTTAGAGGTTGACATTAATATTTATTTCTCTCTATTCCTGGGTCTAACTAAATCTGATCAACTGTGCTGGATTGACTGTCTTTGATTAACAATGTCTCAATTACTTAAATTATAAATACTTATAATAAGCTTCTGCCTTAGAGGAATATTGTGCTATTTACTAAGAACCAAAGAAATCCCAAGAAAATTGATTTACCAGGACAGAAGTCAAAATGCTAGGTAGAAATATGCATTGAATAATCTTGTATGAATGTTGCTGTTTCCCTGCAACCATCGTTATTTTCTAACTTTATTCCAGACTAAGGAGACATCTTATAATGATATTGAAACTTCTAGTAAAACTTTTATTTTATTTCTTTTAGTTAGACAACAATTTTATTTAATGTAAATACTAAGATGTTTCCAAAATCAAAAATTGGAAGTAAAACATGTATTTAATATTTAATGCAACCCATCAACTGAGGAAAAATATAGGTGCAGAACTACACCAATTGTCTTATTATACTCATTGCATTTTACACATCCTTTCTGTTTACACATCCTTTCTGTGATTATGCCATATCTGGTGGGAAATACTATACCAACCTCAGCACACATACACATAGCTCCAAACTGCCCATTCTTATTACTGGAGGCAGTGACACGAAAAGGGATGAAACCTGGGAACAAAGTGAAAATGGGTGAGAAGATCAAAAGAAAGAAAGTGGATGGGAAAAAACCTAAACGTGGCAGAAAAAATCTAATCCACCAAGAGAAGCCATGGAAGGACTTTTCTCACGGTAGTGTTTTATGACTAAAATAGGAAGTAATTGATAAGCAGACCAACAATATTAAATACAATGTTGAATAAAGTCTACAGGCTAAAGAAATAAACAATTAGAGAAATAAAGATTTATGATTAAAAAAGATGTTTGCAGCAAAATAATTTTCATGTGAAATTTCACATGAACTTTTCAAAATGTAGGCGACATTAACCAAAGAAAACTATAGGAAAGGCTTTGATAAGGATTTTATAATATGTATGAATGAAAGTGTCTCAGTATTCTTCCAGGGAAAAAGGTTTAAGTGATCTCAAAAAGTTAGAAAACTAGTTCCAGGCCTTTGTATCTCTGGCAGTAGTTTGAGTCAGAATAAAGAGTAGCAAATAAGTGACATAATTTGGTGTGTCATTTAAATGTTCCATTTTTCATCTGTGAATTAATGCTATAGGTAATATTTTGCTATTTTAATGGGATTTCTGTGACTTTTATAAATTGAGCATACTTTTTACTCACTGATTATCCATTTGCATTTAGCCACTTGTGAGTCACCTATTGAAGTTCTTTGTCCAATTATCACTTATAGTATGTACTTTTCCTTCATTGACTTTTACGAATTTTTACACGTTCTAGATACTAGTCTCATATGAATTTCAAATGTTGCAAATAATCTCTGCACAGTGTACTTTCTCTCTGTTATTTTTGTCAATGTTTAGAATTTTATATCAATTTTAACCTTACGGTTGGTGCTAGTTGAATACTATTCAACCCATCGTCTCCCTAAGGTCCTATTTTTCTCCTACTTTCTATTTTATTACCTTTGTAGTTATCTTTGTCATATTTTGGTCTTTAGTCCAGCAGAAATCCACTTATATACAATTTTGTTTTTCTCCTTACCTAAGCAAGGTTTCTAAACATTATTTACTACACAATTCATTCTCTCCCTATTAATTGATGGTACTATCTTTATGATATATAAATTTTCCAAATACAAGTGTCCATCTTTGAAGTCTTTATCTTGTACCACTGGTCTTGACTTTTCTAGTAATATTAACAGCAAATTTTTACTACACTGTTCCTATAATTTATTTTACTACCTGACAGGGCAAGTTCTTCCCCATACCCTCCACTTTGCACTTCTCATTCAGAGTCGACTTAACTCTCTGAGAACTTCATTCTCCTACATTTATCTTAGAACATGTTTTAGAATAATCAGAATAACTTTAGAATTAACTCAAAATAATCTATCCACAGAATTTGATTGGAATTACAATAAATTTAAGTAATACTTCTGGAAAATTGACATTTTGAAATAAATAATCTTATCTAGGAGTAGGAAATATCTTAATTTGTGTCCTTTAATAAAATTTAATCACTTTTCTCAACTGGAGGTCTTATGTATTCTTTTCAAGGTAATAATTTAAAAATACACCATAGTTCCTGGGATTCTGGGAATTATATCTTATTTTTCCATTGTAATTTCCATTTTCAATTTATTATTGTTGACATAAGTAAATACTATTAATTTTTGCAATCTACTTATTAGAATCACTCAGTAAGGTGTTAAAAAACACTGGGTCTGTAATACTTAGTTGTAGTGAAGGAGCTGAAACTCTCCAATTATGGTTACCAGATTTAGCAAGTAAAAATACAGATAAAAACAAATACTCTTTTAGAATAAGTATATCCCATGAAAAAACAGGGACATAATAAAGTTATTCATTGTTTTTCTAAAATTCAAATTTAACTGGAAGTCCTGTATGTTATCTGGCAACTTGTGCTCAAGTGATTCTCTTCCATAGGCAATACTGGGAATGACTCATGTGGCTGATTATATTGCCTGCAACTAATAATAATTTTATTGCTTGCCTTCAGATCATTACATTTCATTCAGTTTCAAGTAATTAATAAATTTCCTTATGATTCATTAAGCCAATGGAAATGTGTAGGATGCTTATTGGAAGTGTATTGGTCTGTTCCATTAATTCTGGCTCATGCATTATGGATGATTCAGTTAGGTGTCCATTTTTAGGGTGATCGTATTCTTTTCTGTGTAGTTCCTTTCTCCTGTGTATTCCTTCCGAGACGTCAGCCTACCTGTTGGTAATGTCAGATCTCCATTTCAGTATCTCCTGTGGAAATTTGGAACCATATTCTGGGTGTGCTCATTGTTATCCTGCCTTCAAATTTTTGGAACAATGCTCATACTAAATGTAAATTGTGAATGAGCAGTAATTAGTCCATATTTGCTTACTTGCCTTATTTGTATTTGTTTTCAATTTCAAAAAAATTTACAGCTTTATGTAAAACCTAGAGGAGAACTCAGCAGAGAGAGAAACAAGTTGCAACAGACAAGAAAAAATTAATTTTTGCATTAAATTAAAATGTGCTGAAATACCATTCCACTCATTGATGGAAACAGGCAGCTGTAGTTAAGGATTACATCACATTCCCCAAAGTGCAATTAGGATTGCAGTATATTATGCAGTAAAATGGAGTGTGTACATCAAACTTCCCAGAGGTTTCAAGCTAGGGATGGGGCTGGAGATCTGAGAGCAATGGTGGAAAAGCTTTCTAATAAAATTTTGTTCTGTAGAATATTCACAAACTTTCACTGATTGTAGGTATTATAAAAACTACTGATATTAGTAGAGAACTAAATATCTCCTTTATGAACTGATTGTAAAGAGAGATACATAATACCTTTGTCTGCCAGAAAGCACAAGTTGATTTTCAAAATCAAATTGCTTGAATTGCAAAAACTCTATTTTGAAAACTGAACACAAATAAGAGTGAGATAAAAATGGAATAAGAGAAACTGCAAGCTATTGTTAACAAACTAATACTATTGAAAATATTTATTGTAAATGTACTTAAATTATACCCCCAGAGGTCACTACTGAAGATATTATATATTTGAATATGCTGATAAGTTAATAAAAGCAAACATTTCAAAATACAATATTTTCCCAAAAAGATAGTGTAGAGAGCAAAAAATAAAAATTAAGATAAAAGTTGAACATTGCCAATGTTAGAAAATTACATACATGCCAGCTGCTTCCATTCTGACATAGGCCTTATTTTGCTGTCTCTTCTATATCAATATGAGGTTTACTCTAACAAGACGTTTACCTAAACAATAGTACTTTCCATGTGAAATCAAATCTAATTCAGTGTAACTTTTACAAAAGCTAAATAGCAACGTACATGTCTGGATACTGTAGACTGACTGACTTCTGAACGTGAACCTTGGCTCTGTTTCTGATTAGCTAAGCAACCTAGAGTTAAGGGACTATTCATCCCAGATCTTTAGTGTTCTTTTATGCAAAGTAAGAATAACTCTTACCTCGGGGATAATCCAAAGTTATGACTTTTTTTTTTTTTAAAGAAGATGTTGGTGGTAGGAGTTTATTAATTAATTTATTTATTTTGCTGCCTTGCGTCTTCATTTCTGAGCGAAGGCTTTCTCTAGTTGTGGCAAGCGGGGGTCACTCTTCACCACGGTGCACGGGCCTCTCACTATGGTGGCCTCTCCTGTTGCGGAGCGCAGGCTCCAGATGCGCAGGCTCAGTAGTTGTAGCTCACGGGCCTAGTTGCTCCGCGGCATGTGGGATCCTCCCAGACCAAGGCTCGAACCCATGTCCCCTACATTAGCAGGCAGATTTTCAACCACTGCGCCACCAGGGAAGCCCCATGACTCTTTTTGATGTCCACTGTCCATCCTGTTCCTGTCCTTCATCTCCTTGATCTCCAAAGCCTCCCATCCCATCACTGTCCTTTATGACTTGCTCCTGACATTTCATGTGTCTTGCTTCAATACAAACCTCCAGGGCATTTTGTTCTTCCATTCTTATGCTACTGTCTCTTAAGATACATTTTTCTAAGGTTTTGGTTTTTATATTTCCAAAGAGCAGAGGAATGTATACAAGTACAGGGACAAAGGTATTATGGGAGCCTAGGTGGAGACACTACTGTATAAGTTTTATCTCACTACATTTTTCTTTATCCTCCTTTTTTCTTCATTTCATTATCAACATCACCATGATCTTAATTCAGGTATAATCATACTATTTTTTCCATACTCAACTGAGCTGTCCAGAAGTTGCACAACCAGTTGAGCATAATAATGTATCATCTTTGGTCCTACCTGTCCTTCTTTCTTCATACTGGGTTGAGTTCTGAATAGAAGCCAATCAATTTTCACTAATACACTATTGCAACACATTTGAAGTTAACATTGCTCACCATCGCCAGGAATTCCCTTGACTCATGGGAATTCTCTTTAGTCATTGCTGAGCATGGGTAACAAGGGTCCCTCTCATTGGAATACTCTGTAAATGGAAAAAAATACACAAAAATCTACAACAGTGAAGTTAAATGACTTTCTAAATCATTAAACACAACAACACAGAGAACTGAAAATAGACCCCAGATATCCAGGGCCACAATTGCATCACTAAGCCACACTCTCCTTTTGGCAAAAGCCTTAGGATGATTAATAAGTTTATGGGTTAAAATGCACAGGAGAAACTTCCTTTGTAGACCAACAATAAGGAGATGTGTTCTCATTTTATTTTAATATCTTAGCAAACCACAGATAAATGTATTAAAATCACATCATGCTGGATGATAAAGCTCTTTCAGAAATAAGAGATTCATTGCTGACTTTTACTTCAACAGGTGTTAACAAAACAGTCCTTTAGAGTTCTTGGCTTAAATGCTGATGTTGCTGATAATATTTGATTTGACTTATATAGTTGGCTTATCCACTAGGATTATGTAGACTATTTGCCTAGAAAATTTGAAAAATTATAAAATAATGAGATGTCCTTGGCATTTCCATCCACAGGAATCAAATGATTAACATAATATATTAGTTTTATTGTGTCCCAGTAAAATATACTTTTTTGCACATGACCCACAGTAAAAAATAAATTTTACATTGTGATTCTTTCCTTCATCACATAATTTGGAGATATATTACTGAAAGTAGATATTTACTACTTGCAATGTATTTTGCTATTTTCTGTTTTATTCAATAATATCTCCTTTTTTTTAAATGCTGGACAAAACATAGATTTTAGGACCAAATTCAGTTTGGTCTATTCTATAGCATCTCGTTAGAATGACTTCAAATTGTGTGGAAGATGTATACATGTTTTCTTTCCACTGATATAACTATTATACTGTGGATAATAGGGTATTGGAAGAAAGATGTTGGCCAACTGCTTTTCAAATTCCTGAGCAGAAAACACACAAAGCTATGTATCATCTCCTCTTGTACTATTAGAATACAAGAAGTTTTTCTCTATCATTTCTTACCACTAACTCCAAAACCAACCATGATTTCACTCTTGCCTTGATCATTTCAATAAAAGAGTTCTTACCAGGGACACAATCTACTTTACATCAAACATTCAACTGACACATTTTCAATCCTCATCTTATTTATCCTCTCATCAATATGTGGTGGTGTTGACCATCCTTTCTAAATCCCTCTTTTCTTTCATCTGTTCTTATACCATGGCTCAGCCTGAAGCTTTTTTCATTCTCACTTCATATTTTCTAGTCTCAACCTTGAGCACAGCTTAGGTTATCATTTATATGAAAATATGAAAATAATTTATAAATTTATGTCTCCAGCTCAGACATTTCTTTCACATTTCAAACCAATGCCTTCAACTTCAAGGTTGACATCTCTCCTACTTATTTTCAGCCTTAGTTAATATTGAAAACCATATTTGATATAGCAACAAAGACTCTTCAAAATCAACCTATCCATAATCAAATGTTATCAAACACCCCAATCCAGCAGTTCTTTCTTTTCCAGTATTACCTATTTCAGTGAGTGTCACCAATATACATTCAGTTGTATACTTTAGAAAATCTATATTTCCCTTAATCTGCATCCAGTGCTATTAACTTTTTCATTTAAATAACCCTAACTCTTTAGATTTGTACCCACCATGCCACTACACATAAAAACCATTGTCTCTTACCTGGTCTATTATAACAGTTTCCTAAAATTTCTTTCTGGATATCCTCTTGCCCTCATCTTAATCATCCTCCACCCTGCAGCCATAGTATATTATTTTTTTAAAAACACACATCTGGTAATGTGAATTTCCTAGAAAAAAATCTTTCCTTGTGTCTGATTGCTCTTAAGATAAAAAGTCTTAAGTTCTCAGAGAGGCATAGAAATCCAACATGGCCCAACGTCTTTGTAGCCCTTCAGTTCCACGTATTCGCTCTCACCCCAAGCCCTTGTCCTTGGTTCCTCCTTGCTCTTTATGTTGAAGCCGCATGGGAATTTTTGCAATTCATCAGAGATACTTTCTTTCCTCCTATCCCTTTATATCTGCCATTTTAAATGCCAACAATGAATTTTAATATTAACTGGGTTTACCTAATTTTTAGTCAAGCATATTTCGCCTGTTATCACTACATCCAATCCCTTAGCATATTTCCATAAGTCTCTGCTTCTTTCTTTCAACATTTCTCACAGATATAATATTTTAATTAATGTCTATCCCTATTCAGCTGTAAGCTCTATGAGGGCATGATCTGTGTCTATTTTTTCCTTAGCATTGGGTCTCTGACATTTATAAGAGGTATTCACTATATATTATTGTTTAATGTATGAACAAACTCTATTAAAGTGTTAAGTTAGGGAGTAGATTTCAGCTGTTACAAGAAGTGTGTTACATGTTAAAAGAGTATTTTAACAATAATTGGTAAACATAAAATGATGTAAATAAATATGTTTATGAAATTTGCTTCTTTGCAAAATTGTCAACAATTAGATAGGAATCCACATATACTGTAGGATAAAATCTCTTTTAGGAATTTTTCTAGTTATAAATACTGTAAAACATTACAGTTACATAATTTAGCTAAAATTACGTGATTACGTTTTACAACTCTAGCTAGAGTCCAAAATTAAAATACTTTAAGCTCATAGACTTTTATGAATTAATTGTAATAACTAGAACCTATTCAAGAATTTTAGTAACCACCAAATAGCCCTAAAATAACTAATTTGCATACACTCATATTTTGTGCCAGATTTACTTGGCATCACATCCAATAAAATGGTAATAAGATGTGTATAACATGCAAAACTTGGATACATATCTAATCTCTATAGCTCCTACACATGCACAAAATGCACACAAAATGACAGTGAGTGGTTATTGCTATATCTGTTTGTTCTCCCTGAAAATAAATGGTGAAAACATGTACTTTTAAAATTTTTATAATACACTATATATTTACAAAACATCTCCAGGTACACAACATAACATCTCACCATGCACAAGTTATTTGGCAAGAAAATTAGAAGATTAAGACTGTTGCCTAATTATACATGATGCCAAGATAGAAGATTTTGAATAATAAATGTCTTAGTCATAAAAAATATGGTTAATCTGATACTTTATCAACTCAAACTGATAACAGTTGTCCAACTTACTTGAGTAACATGCTTCAGAATTCAAATATGACTCTTGAGGTATCTACCAGCTGATTCAAAATAAGTGAAACTTAAGTGTCCCCAGGCCTCAGCACCCATTGAAATGAAATGAAGTTGCATTAGTGACAATTACCTAACATATATTTTACTATTACTTACCCTTTGCCTATGTAATGTAATGCAGGCCACTCAATTCCTCTTCCTTTCCTAATGATGTCCCCTCATGTCTGTTTCTGAAAATCTCAAAAGGAAGCCTTATATGAGATCAAAAAACAATCAGTTGATTATTTTAACCAAGACATCTATCATCTTATTCCTCATCTTCAACCTTTACACAATAAGGGTTCCTTTCCTTTGAAAAATGTCATTGGCTTAATAAAGGCCTTGTCTTCTACTGCTCACGTGACAGTGACTAAGTGATGCTGGTTGCAGTGCAGAAATAGAGATAGTATCACCTAACTCCATGCCATTCTTTGTCATTTGGCACTTAAAGCAGCACTCTTGTCCGTAAACAATAACTTGTCCTAACATCAGCTTCTTTTTTTTTTTTTTTGCAGTACGCGGGCCTCTCACTGTTGTGGCCTCTCCCTTTGCGGAGCACAGGCTCCGGACGCGCAGGCTCAGCGGCCATGGCTCACGGGCCTAGCCGCTCCGCGGCATGTGGGATCTTCCCAGACCGGGGCACGAACCCGTGTCCCCTGCATCGGCAGGCGGACTCTCAACCACTGCACCACCAGGGAAGCCCACATCAGCTTCTTAATCATATCTTCTCTCTTCATGTAGAGGCTCCAGACTAGTCAAAGGGTCTGGCTGAGTGCAGGTGGCACCGCACCCCACCCCCTCTACACTCTTTGTTTTCTTCCCTTTATTTTCCTCTTTGTGGTTCACAAATACACTTTCATATACATAAAGTCATCAAAAGGCTTTCGCTAAAGTAAAAGGCTCTGTGGATAGCAAATACCTCAAATAGATGCTTGAGCATAGGGGGTCACTTAATGCAACTAACAAGATGAAAGCAAGACATGGGAATATCCTGAATATTTTTAGAACATTATTTTAGACTAGTGTCAAGCAACTAAGTGACATTATGAGTAAAATATGTTTTGTTTATTTTTTCAGATTTGGTTCATTTTGTTTTAAACCACTATCCTGTTCACAGTGAGACATTAAAATGTATTGAATATGTTTCTTTTTAAAATACATTCCTTTAGACCAGTGGCATACAACAGGTAATGTGCAGTTGAGTGAAATGTGGTGTTTGTTTTGTTTTTAACTGGTGGAACAATAGAAACAGAAAAGAGTTGGCTTCTTCCATGATATTTTTATGGATGAGAAGAATCAAACTCTAAATTGAAAAAATATTTTATCATGAAACATGTCAGGGTTCTAAACATCTATCTGATTATCAATTCCATGTGAACTTAACTACTTCATGATTTTCAGAATTGTATTCATTAACTTCATATCCATTCCTATAAATTAAAGTGGAAATAAATTCTTCATGTTAGCAAAAATTAATATAATATTTTGATATGTTTATGTTTAGACCATCTAGTGTACATTATTTTGTAGAAATAATCTGATCTACTTGCTGGATCTTAGAGATCATCAGTGTCTAAGATATACATAAATATTGTGGCCCTATAGGAAGCATTTATAAAAATAAATGATGGTATAGCATTAAGTTAGTTTCTCATGATAGTTAGTCTTTGGTATCCCCAAGGGATTGGTTCCAGGACCCACAGGATACCAAAATCCAGAAAAGTTCAAGTCCCTTGTATAAAATGGCACAGTGAAGTTGACCTTCCATATAGATCAAATTTTGGGGCTTCCCTGGTGGCGCAGTGGTTGAGAGTCCGCCTGGCGATGCAGGGGATACGGGTTCGTGCCCCGGTCTGGGAAGATCCCACATGCCGCGGAGCGGCTGGGCCCATGAGCCATAGCCGCTGAGCCTGCGTGTCCGGAGCCTGTGCTCCGTAACGGGAGAGGCCACAACAGTGAGAGCCCCGCGTACCGCAAAAAAAAAAAAATTTTTGATCAGCTGTTGGCTGAAGCCATGGATGCAGAAGCCACAGACAAAGAAGGTAAACTGTATTTCTTATTTCCAAGTCTAATGATCCCCTGTATACAATAACTTTCCCAAATCATGGAAGTATAGGCTCTCAGGTGAATCTCAAAAACCATCTCTATCTTATAACGTTCAACACGGGCTCTAGAGTCAGAATGGGTGGCTCCAAGTCCTACCTCCTCTGCTTGCTAGCCCTGTGCTCTAAAATAAAATGCTTCGCCACGGCTTGTGCCATATCTAAAATGGGGAGAGTAATAATATCTGTCTCTGTGGATGTGTTTTGAAGAGTGAATGAGTCCATTAATAGGAAATGCATAGAATAGTGCTTGGCAAACTGTTATTTATTCTTCTATTGTCTGAGACCTTCATTATACAAATGAGAAAAATGAAGCCAACAAAAATTGTCTCATGAAATTATGATTGGTTTGTGATGCTATTCATTCATTTTTATTTATTTTTTCATATTTCCTTCTTTCTGTCCCTAAATATTCTTTGGATGCCGACTCTGTGTGAAATAGTGTACTAATATACTTCTCTCTGCTAGGTGCTTCAATGTTCTCTTGCTAGGAAATCATTTAGTATGTCCTGCTGTAGTATAAATGGCAATGTGCCAGAGAATATGTGTCACCCAGGTCCCATGCCTCTTGCCTTAAAGACTCAGTATCATGTTTTGTTATTTCAAAACTAAACACTAATGTATCATTGATCTATTAACCTTTTTTAAAAGTATATTGCACTGCAAATTTTAGGACACTCATGTGGAAAATAAAAAATATGTATAGGTGGTATGCCAGACTTCTCTGCTTAGTCTTACTGACTCTAATTTCTTTAGTCACATGCTACCTAATATAGTAGAATAATAACTTCAACCTCTGAAGTTATATCCATTCATAGTTAAAAGTTGCCTCTGTAACACAAATGCTCACTCTATAATTTTAAACAGAAGAGTTGATGGCAGTGATTTTTTGAATTTACTTTCCAGTTTTTTCTTTAAATGTCACTAATTTTGCTTTTAATTCCTCTTTGAGTAAATTATTCCATTTCCTCAATAACTGAATCACTAGGAAAGCCTAAATGAATATGCAACCTAAATTTTCCATTTTGCAATATCAGAGTCTTTATTTCACTTACTGACTTAAAATATGTTTTTTTCTTTATTTTTACTACTTCTAAGAAGATGTTGGGCATTTTACAAGTGCATTATCTCCTGTTTAAGGCTACATGTCCATTTGCATTTTCATATTTCATTTCCTTAGAAAATAGTCTCTGCTTATGAACTTTGTTTATAAGATTCTTAAGCCTAAATATTTCAGGTCTCCTTTAAAAAGTGCTATTTTAGTTTATTACTTATTTTTTAGTAAGAATAACAGAACTGAAAAAAATGCTTCCCTAGCTGATTATAACTGAAGTGAGAAAATTGATTTTTGGTCCAGGTGTTCAGATCAGGAGACTGGTTTCAATTTTGAAGGATTTTGCCTTGTCAAGTGTGGAGGCCATCCTGGTCCTTTGGAAGTTAGATGGTAGAAGCACTCATGTTCTGATAACCATTAGAGTTCAATATAAAACTAACTCCCTTCGTGTTGATTCAGAGTTTGCTAAGCAGCATTTTAATGATAAGCTATCTTCCCGTAGTGACTAGAAATTTGGGAATTCATAAAACTACACATCATTTCTTGTGCGTTCAACAGTCTGTGACCATGCTGAGAGAGGAGTTAATTCTCAGGGTAATTATCAAATCAGATCCTGGTTCTACTCTGGCAAAATGATAGTTCAAGGAAAATGCTACCTTGTAAGGTGGTAGCTGAGCTGGGCACTCGCCCTCATGTAGAAATACACTCTATATCTTTTAACAGTGTGCTCTTCATTTAAAGCGTCTACTGACAAAATGACTTCTATGGCCAATCTAGTAAAAATAGTTGGATGACCAAATTGTGTATTACTGTTGTACATTATTTAGAATTTCCATTAAACTAAGAACAACTTGTTCTGTAGTATCAAACTCTTACTATACACCTGGGATTTCTCATTATTTGTCTGATTTAATGGTTATAAAAATACATCAAAGTCTTTACAAATGAAGAAATTAGAACTCAGCAAGGTTAGCTATTATGTTGACGTCATACCATGAGTGTCAGATCTGCTATGAATCCAAGAACCAAGCTGCCTCCACAATGCCTGGCAAAGGTTTTGAGTAAGGGAGGCCCTAGTGGGTAAGTTCATGAACTCTCAGGGAATAACTTTGGAGGACAGTATTCCAATGTTATAGGTGAATCCGAGAACATCCTGCTATAGTTCTTGCTTCTGACTCCTAAGTGAACAGATGAAGGAAAATGGTATTTTATATATACACAGGACTTTCAGCTCCCTCTGTCATCACTTCCAATTATAATGGAATTTTTCTTTGCATTCCTCATTATGTTTATTTTCCTTAAAGATTATTTTGGTTAACAGATTCTGAATTTATTATAAAAGAGTTTTAAAAAATGTAACACACATACGTCTCACATAGAAATCATCTAATCATATTGAGGGTCCAAAAGAAAAGAGGACCATGTATCCAAGGGTCTCTCATTATCATGTTTTACTTCTTTTTTTTTTTTTTTTTTTTTTTTTTGCGGTACGTGGGCCTCTCCCTGTTGCCGCCTCTCCCGTTGCGGAGCACAGGCTCCGGACGCACAGGCTCAGCGGCCTTGGTCCACGGGCCCAGCCGCTCCGTGGCATGTGGGATCCTCCCCGACCGGGGCACAAACCCGTGTCCCCTGCATCGGCAGGCGGACTCTCAACCACTGCGCCACCAGGGAAGCCCCATCATATTTTAATTGAAAGTTACAGCTAAAAGAGCAGAGGTAACTCATCCTTATTAAATATGTGTGTGCATGTGTGCACATATGTAAGGGTGAATTGGAGGTGGTGATGGATGGTTTGTTTTGTCCTAGTGGTATAAAATGGAGACAACAGATGAGATGAAAGAATCTTATAACAAAAGTAAAATGACATGTCAAAATCCATGTTCTGGGGTAAGACGGGAATAAAGACACAGACCTACTAGAGAATGGACTTGAGGATATGAGGAGGGGGAAGGGTAAGCTGGGACAAAGTGAGAGAGTGACATGGACATATATACACTACCAAACGTAAAATAGATAGCTAGTGGGAAGCAGCTGCATAGCACAGGGAGATCAGCTCGGTGCTTTGTGACCACCTAGAGGGATGGGATAGGGAGGGTGGGAGGGAGGGAGACGCAAGAGGGAAGAGATATGGGAACATATGTATATGTATAACTGATTCACTTTGTTATAAAGCAGAAACTAATACACCATTGTAAAGCAATTATACTCCAATAAAGATGTTAAAAAAAAATCCATGTTCTGAGACTATATTGGCTGAAAAATATAGCGTTTCTTTTTTTGTTCTCATTTTTCTCTTGTAGTATCAAATATAGACACTGAAATTAAAATTTTCATAGGTACAAATATTTGCAATGAATACAAATTAGAATTTTTTAAATGAAGGACTTTCCTAATGCCTATTTCTCTGACATTATTTCTTAACATCATTGTTCAGAAATATTAACAAAATGATATATTAAATGCCAGGGAAATAACAGATAATGATTTATTATCTTCTGAATATAAATCCCCCCCAAAATAAAGTGAAAGAAACATGACATCCAGAAGCAACTATAAATATGTGCTGAAAAGAAATAACACACAGCATGCAAATAAATATTGAGGAAACACATGAAGGAAAATTCCCCAAGAGAAAAATGTAGATCAGACATTCTATGTAACAAGGATAAAAGGAGTATATTCAAAAATGAAGGCTACTAGATGAAATTCCTATTAATGTGATTGTGTCAGTATATTTTAATTGTGGTAGCAAAGGATCAAGTTTCTACTTTTGGGGATTAAGTAGTAACATTTAATCTGATTAAAGGTTAACCAGATAGATCACTGATCTGTACAGCAGCTGTGGGCTAAATATTCCTCTGGGCTTCATTAAGTCATGGGTTGGTTTGAGTAAAGGAAATTAAAGTAGAACTCTTCCTCAGAAAAAATATAAACTCAGAACATTTACAGTGGAGTGCAGTGTATTATGTATTAACGGGAGGAAGTAATACGAAAGTCAGTGAGCCCTGAAGTCAGAGGAAGTCTTTACCAGGATTTAAACCACGTGACTAAAGCATGCTGAATCTCTGCCTATACAAAATAATACAATTAAAAATAGTGTAAAGCAGTAACAGACTTTTTCTTAAATATATATCACCTTTATTTTGCTAAATGACAGAATTTGTTTTTAGTGTTGAACATTACGACTTTTTGTAAGCAGCAGACTATGAAAAAATCATAATCTTCCAGCATGCTACTTTAAATAACTGTCTATTCAGTTACTATAACGTTGAAACCAGAATTTCCTGTCCAACTTATATTTTTCAAAAATCTCACTTTTATAGGGTTGGCTAACTGTTCTGTAAAGCTGGCTAGAACTGAAATTTCTCCCTTGACCCTCACTTGGTTCTAATCAGACTCCATATATAATCACCAAAATCATGTCCCTCCAGGCCACTCATCTCAGTAGAGCACTGGATAGTGTCTGGGACCCCGTGAATCACAACCAGCTCTAAAATCCACAGTTTGATTTTCTGATTCTTCGAGGATTCTCTCCTGGGATGTTCTCTCATTTTCTCTCCCCATTTACTAATAAATGAATGAAGGAATTCAGCAAATACTTATAGACTCTTTACTAGTAACACTCTGTAGGGGCTAGGCATAAAAAATGGATCGGATATTGACCTTGTGTCAATTGCTTAGAACAGCATATACATATGAAGAAAAATTAGTGTGAGGTGGCACCAGGTACTGTTTTTAATAAGGTGGTCAGTGAGGACCCCTATGAAGAGGTGACCTGAATAAAGTGAGGATGTGAGTCATGTGCAAATCCCAGGGCAGAGCTTTCCAGGATGAAGAAGCCATGCAAAAGCACTTTAAATGGAGTACATCCAAGAAGAAAATGCTTGGTTCTGTCTCCCTGAATGCATCCATTCTCGCATCCACACAGAGACCAAACATGCTCTTTCTTATTGACCCATTTTAGTATATGACAGCTGTCTGTAATGTGAGGGTGTTGGGAGTACTGGGGTCACTGGCTTGTTTCGAAGATGAAATAAATTTATATATAAAATTACTTAGCGTGATAATATATAGCTGGTGAATGTTATTAAATAATAGTTAATTTTGCTATTATTATTTTTCAATATTTATTTGAATACTTTTCTTTTTGGAGTTTTTTTGTTTTGCTAAAATTCCCAAATGCTTTTAGTCTCTTGTTTGTGTTCTCTCTGTTTAGGTATACTTAGTGTTTCCTGGTATCATTGTTATTTTTTCTTAGCTATTTTTAGGTTTGCTTGCTATGGTTAGAGATTGGCCTTTGTGATTGTCATTTACACATATATGCGTGTGAGCACAAACACACACATATTTTAGGTATCTTCATTCTTTAGTTTTTAGTCAGTTTTGTTAAATGTTGTTCAGAGCTTTGAAAAAATCTTGTAATTTCTATTTGTAGAAAAACGTTAATAACAAACAATGTAACTTTAATTATTATTGTATGGTTTCTAACTTCAACTTTTAATAGTTCTCTAACCGGATACAGAGTGCCATGTGTTAAATTTCCCTCTTTCTCTCATATTGTCAGTGTTTACTTATATTTTTTTTTGCTTTATGCCATATTCTTTTGCATATAAGGGTTAGTGAGTTTAGCTTCTTTCATTATAATATTAACCTATTGATCCCAATGAATAGTATTTCTTTGAATTTTGTTTTCTGATATTTTATCATAATAATAGGTTCTAATTTGCACTGAATTTCTTCAACTAGTGTTTTTAAACTTCCTTGGGTCTTGTTTCTCTCTTAAAGGTAATTTTTAGATTTACCTTTAATAGAAAAAATTTAAACTGTAACACTTAATAAAGTTTCAGATGTGTATTTCTATCCCCATATTATAGATTTTCTTCCTTTTCTCATTCTTTGCTAAATTTTTACTTGGCTTGTTTGTGCTTGTTTTAAGGGCTCTGCCTGTTGCTTTTATACCTGCAGGGTAGGGGCTGTCAGCCAAGGGATATTTGCCCCTCAGGGGTTATTTGGCAATGCTTGGAGCTACTTTTGTTTAGCACATCTCAGAGGGGTGAAGAAGGGCATTTTGCTACTGTCATCTAGTGGGTATGTTCCCAAACATCCTGTAATGCACAGCCCAAATTGTAAATAGTGTTAATGTTGAAAACTCTGCTATAGAGTGTGGAAGTTTCTATTTATGGACATAATTTCAGACTCCTCATAACCTACAGAAAACACCAATAGTCAAGGTTTTATTTTTAATTACAAGTCATCTTTTAATCAATCAACTACATCCTTGAACTTATATTCCTCAAATTATAACTCCAAATATAAGCAGTTTTCTGTGGTGCCTATTCACAATCTTACTTTATAGATTTTGTTAATTTGTACTGAAATTTTAATATATATTTTTATTTTTAAATTTTATTAAGTTGTGAGTTATCTTGAGAATTGCTTATTTCATCATCAATTTATAGATATCTCTACAATATTAGTATTAAAAAAGGGACATTGAATCTAACAGTTTGAGAACGAATGATCTGGGGTCACACTGTGTGTCTTCCCTACCCAGGAATTTCAGGCTTTGGGGAAAAAAAACAACCTAAAGCACTTTTTAGTCTGTTTAACCATGTTTGACATATTAAAACTACATCTTTCCTTCTGTAATATTCATGGGTTCTATGACTGTTCACTACCTTCACCTCTAACCTACCCTCCCTCCATACACACACACATACACACACACACACACACACACACTGAACATTTTCTGAAGTTCTACATGTTCCAAGACCAAGTGCACTGAGACCCATTTTCCTCTTCCCTTGTTCTGCTTGCTGACTAGGAGTTGTAGTCTTTGAGTAGATACAGAAAGAAAGATCAGAGGGGAAATCAGGAGGAAGAAGTGATCTGCCTCAGAAGTGAAAGTGGGGGGTGAGTGTCCCGGGATTCAGGGTTGCTGACACACCGCTGCACACATTACTACGTTTAGGTTAGTCTTGCCTGTGCTTCTCACTCAAACCGCATAACTGTTGTGGTTAGTAGAAATTCCTCCCAGACTGATAAACATTACATTTTTACCCTGATTTTCATGGGTTCTTGCAAATTTTATCTTTTTAACATTCCATGTTTATTTTAATAGGACTCTGGGAGAGGTAGCATGCAGGTCCAACACTATCTCTTTATTGAAATATCTTACAGTATTTTTTTTCCAAATTTATTCATGTGTCTTCTATGAGAAGGGCTTCTGGATCATCTCTGTGTATAGAGAGACCCCATTTCTGGATTCTTCTGGCTTTTAGATTCCTTCCTCTTTTTAGGGTGCCAAGATAAACTGAATTCCATTTATGCCCCTGCAAGGAACTAAGAAGTCAATGGGAGCTATGTGCATGCACAGTTAGCCCTGATTTTTATGGATATCCTTTGTGTGGCTGGCTTGACAATATACTCTGTAAAAGTGGCTTAATCTGAGGCCGGTTGTTATTCTGACTGGTCTTCAAACTATGACAGGCTGCATGTGGATCCACACCTTGTGCACAACCCCCGGGTACATCATCCATATTGTACTTTGTGTTGTACAAATGTTTGCTTTAAAGTAAGTATATTAGTAAATTATATAGCAGGTTGGAAGTATAGAGAAAAATCAAGCAAGAGGGAGGACAGAGATAGGTGGGAATGGGAGCTGAATTTTAAGCAAAATGCTCAGGGAGATACTCACTGACGAGCTAACATGAGCAAAACTGGAAGGATACTGGCAAGAGGGAGTTTCAATGGAAAGACAGCACAAATCTAAACTTGCACAGTAAACTTTGTTTATAACCTTATCCGACTCACAAGCCCCATTATTTTTTCACATATGTTAAGTGACCATTAAATATTATGCCATTTAGAGCATATTTTATTTCACTATTAATATCTTTAAAAATTAAACTTGAGATTTTTAGAGTCCAGGAGAATTTGAAGATATACTAGTCTCATTTCTCAATCCTACCAAAGGGCAACTTAAGGCTGGGGAAGTGAGAGTGCTTTGGCCAAGGTCGCAGGTGGTTAGTTTGAGAGATGGAACTAAATTTGGGGTTCTTCACTGTCTTGTTACCCCATTTATTTTCTACTATACAGATAATTCAATTTCAATTATCCATAGAAAACATACATGAAAATTAACACCAAACAATGCATATATTTAAGAAGCATATAAAATAAGTAGATAATGGTTTTAGGTACTTTGAAATGTATGGTATCAACTTATCATTTGTATCTACAAAATAATTATTCCCTTCTATTTTATATTAACATAAACCTCATCACTATATTATCATCCTCTAGGCTTGTAAAGTTACTCCTTTTCCTCTAAAAAGAATTTTTGTTTTCTTCAATAGTGAGCATCACTGTGTCACTTTCTAGAAAACAGTGAATGAACTTGGTGAGTATGTAGTGTTCAGGTGAAGGAGCATTGAAATAGGCACTGTGAGGTGAAGCTGTGAGGGAGGAAAATAGGTGGGTGAAAAGTTTTGATCACAAATTAGTTTGTATATGATACGATGAAAATAAAGAGTCATTATATGTCCTCTTGCAGAGGCTGGCCTGATAAAATGACATTAAGTGAAGATTGTTCTAATACCTGAGTTGGATGAAAGCAGTGTTGACAAACCTTTCATAGCTGGGAAAGGGGTATGGGCTATAGCTCATCTTTTTTCATAAAAGCTTTGGGATAATGAGTAGCCTCACAGCACCATTTGATCTGTTTGGGGACATGAAATAAAAAGTATCCATCAGGGCTTCCCTGGTGGCGCAGTGGTTGAGAGTCTGCCTGCCGATGCAGGGGACACGGGTTCGTACCCCGGTCTGGGAAGATCCCACATGCCGCGGAGAGGCTGGGCCCGTGAGCCATGGCAGCTGAGCCCGCGCGTCTGGAGCCTGTGCTCCGCAACGTGAGAGGCCACAACAGTGAGAGGCCCGCGTACAGAAAAAAAAAAAAAGTATCCATCATATTGTCATAATAAAATTGGACATATTATCTCTATCTGTGAGAGAGTCTCTCACATTCTGCTGAATGAATAAAAATCTTTCAAGACAGCCCAGTTTTCATTTCACATACCTGTTCTCTTCTATCTACAGGGACTCTGTTTCTATGACTTAATCTCTGTTAGCTTAATCTTGCTCTTAAGTTCTGGGATATGATGAAGGCCAGGGTACTTTTCATTTTAGAATAATATATAATATTAATGATTTGAGAGTTAAATTGTATACTACTTAGAAGAATAATTTCTTAATAAGTAATTCTCTAGTAGAGATGTTTTTGAATTGATTGTTTTTTCCAGCACCTGTTTGGGGAACATTTAGAGAGCAGTGCTGCATAGGTCAGCTGGTCAATATAACAATGCAATAATCTGGAAGTTCAAATACCTTCTATGAAGAAATAAACCTCTGTTTATAAAAATAACTCTAATAGCTATAGGAACAAAATGTCTGTGTACCCTTTAAAATGTTTCAATGCATGACAGATCATTTAATACTTATTAAATAAAAGCAGAGGCATCCAAAATTTTGACCTTTTAAATCTAATAGGTTTTGCCATGGAAATAACTATATTAGATAACAGACAATTCTTTGGCAGGAAATTTTTATCTGATTGAAATTCAAGTTATCACACTTATTCAACAAAGACCTAGTATTTCCCCAAGAACTGCTCTTACACAGTTTGTGAAACTGTGAAAATAGCTTCTTCAAATTTGCTGTCAGTTCTTGTAGATTAGTAAGTGTTTGCAGACTTCACACATAGATCTCTTTAGTGCACAACACAGTTCCTGAAATATAATGCTCACTTAGTATCTCTTTAGTTTTCATTTTAAAGACTTTGGGTCAAAGTCAGTCTCTTAGAGAACCCTGTGTTATTTACATTTGAATATATACATGTGCAGAAAACTCTATGGTGATATAAATATGTAAGTTTTATGCTATGATTATTTTTAAAGTTATGTATGAGATTCAACTAAAATTTGAACTTTTAAGAAAAATGTTGTGGATAATCTCATTTTAAAGTTATTCAGTGGCTATGGCTTAACATTTTGTGTCAATGGGTATATGTCATTGTTTTCTCTGTTACCTCCCTTGTAAGTCTGCTGTATTAGCAAAAATTAATAACAAAAAGTGAAAGAAGGAAAGAAAGAAAGAAAGAGAGAGAGAGAGAGATGGAGCATCCCATGCAGATTTGCTAATTCTGTAAACTCTAAACTAGAGACAATTTCTATAGCTTGTGACCAAGATCTTTGACTAACCATCTCTCCAATTCCAGGTCATTCTTAGATACTTTACAAAGAACACTTGTCTATGAGATACTTTGCTCACTGTCCCTAATATTGATAGCTTTCATCTGAATGATCTTGAGAAATTGTTTTTAATAATTTTACTTTAGTACATGTGATAGTCTAACTGGTATTATGGTCCCCTTTATAGTGGTCTGCCTGTGTTCGTAAATTCTGGGTAACTTAACAACCATTAATTTTTGTGTCCCAGTTAACAAGCACAAGACCCAGTCCTCAGTATAGGTTCTCTGAACTGAACTGAAAGAGGAGATTTGATTGTACTTTTATATTTCGCAGGAGTTCTGTGATTTCATGAATATCTAGTCATCTTTTTTCCAGATTTCTTTTAAATACCTTCACATACACTAATGAGAGAACTTCTTGGTAGGGAGTATATACAGTGACGAGGGAAAGAAAGGAAAGAAGGAAGGAAAAGGGAGGTAGAGATCATTTTTGTAGTGAGACTCAGTGTACAAGCTTGATTACATGAACATCAGAATCTAACCAGCTCAGTTAACCAGTCATGGAGAATTTCAGAGGTTTAAAAGTCAGTAATCAAATAAATCCCAGGCTGTTGGCTTGCACACATAGTTATGCCTAAATATAAGCCCTTAAAACTGTGCCTTTGGGTGAAAGGAAAAGAGATTTAATACAGATCTAAATCCCTGTCTGTACAGCTTTAGATGCTAGTTCGTGAAGAAACTAAAATAAAGAGTGAGTGCTTCCAATGCCCATGCAGACAACAGGTAGAGCTTCAGAGGACAGTGTGTTGAAGGTGCACGAGTTCAGATCACACATTTCCAGTGTGTGTGGCTTCAGGTACCAGAGCAGAATCTCCCTCTTTAAGCTGTGCATAGTGTTCAAGGTTTCAGTTGCTACTATTTAGTATGTAGTTTGATACGTCACTGTATGTAACTTGAGACACCCATATCCCCAGGGTCTGGTGCTTTAGACATTATTGTACGCAGTGAACACAGTTTAGGATTCAAGGGTATACAATTTGTATAGCTTTAGATGCCAGAATTTATATGTTTGTATCCAGAATATGTCCCTGTGTTCACTAGTGGATACAGCTTCATATGCTTGAGTAATTCCAAACAAAAATTTTCCACTTGGAAAAATGGAGGTAAGAAGGGAGTTTTATAAATAATATGCATGTAGTTTTATTATCAGTCTTTGAAAAAAGGTCCTTTTTAAAATTATCTGTTCAAAATGTTATACTACATGCAGACTAGACGTACAATGTCTTTTAGGCATGATTTCATACAGTTTAGAATATTCTTCCATAATTCATGAAATTCCAAAAATAAAGCAAAACAATTTCAATCTAGTAGGCCATGAGAACATTGAGTGCTGTGATATTTAAAATGACTGCATTACTTAAAGTTTTAAATTTTCTTTTTAAATTGGTAGCTTCCAGTCCATCTATAAAGGAAATCCTGCTAATTCACAGTGAAGCCACATGGCAAGAGAAAAATGGGTATAAAGTCATAGAGAATCAGATATCATTGCCATCATTATGCTATTATTATGGGCTCCTGTTAGACCCAGATGTATCAATGTATTAGAGAAGAGAATAGGTAGGGTTCATGCAGCCTTTACCTGAGAGGACAAAACTGATCTTATTATATATTGAAGACTTGTTATACAAATATATAAAAAGATATACACACACACATATAGAGATGCAGTATATCCATATCCATATATATCTACATCTATATATCTATAACTATATATAAATATAGTATATATATACTTTTCCTACACATACTCTGTGAGGAGCAGGGTAAGACTTCCAGTTGTTAGAGGCAACTTCTTCCCTGGAGGTTCTGGTGAAGGTGGGTGTCCTCCTCTGTCAAACTCCACAAATGATGTGAAGTATAAGTGCCCGTTCTTATAAGTGCCCGTTTGATGTGGAATTATACCTGCAGTGATATATATATATATATATATATATATATATATATATATATATATATATATATATAAAATTAGTGTTTGGTTGGTCTTAAATAAAGTGCACACTATCGACATGAACCATACAATACTGTGAACCATACAGAGAGAAATAAATCTTTTAATATTTATCTGATATTTATTACATACCTAGTAAGTTTTAGATGCTACAAGCAGTATGTTGCATGTTGTATTAGTTTCCTAGGGCTACTTTAGCAAAGTAACAGGAACTGGGTGGCTTAAAACAGAAACGTATTGTCTTACAGTTCTAAAGGCAAGAAGTCCAAGATCAAGGTGTCAGCAGGGCTATGCTCCCTCTGAAACCCGTGGAAGAATCCTTCCTTGACTTTTCCTAGCTTTTGGTGGTTTGCCAGCAATCTTTGGCATTCCTTGCCTTGCAGCTGCACAACTCCAGTTTCTGCCCGCTTTGTCACATGATGCTCTCCCTGTGTCTTGCTTTCTTCAGCATAGCAGTCTTTTTATAAAGACACCAGTCATCTTAACTAATTACATACGCAGCAACTCTATTGCCAAATAATACCACATTCTGAGGTTCTGGGGGTTAAGACTTCAACACATTTTTTTTAGAAAGGAAAAAGGAATAATTCAACTCTTACCACATAGGTTTTCTAATTTCATTCTGTTTAGTCTTATTATTTTGTCTTAAGATTATCAATATTTTACAGATATGAGGAGGCTCTAAGTCAAAGATATTTAATGAACTTCCAACTAGTAGTTGAAGGAGTTAACATTTGATCTTCATCTTTCTAATCACAAAACCAACGAGGAAATTCTCATGAAAAATAGCTAACTAAAATACAAGATGTAGTTAAATCAATGACACTAAGTACAGTAGAAGCCAAAGGAGTAATTAATTACTTCTGACTGGAGAGATCATGAAAGGCTTACTATAGGTTATTACAGTTGAGTTCAACCTTAATGGGTGAGTTGGAATTTATTAGGGAAAGAAAAAATGTATAAAGACTGGGAGGGCTTTGAAAAAAGTATGGAAAGATTACAGTATTTAAACCAATTATCCCTCAGTTGCAAGTAACAAGTCTCAGTACATTCCACTCAATTTCACTAAAACAAAAAGGAAATTTATTGCTTCATGTAATTCAAATTTCAGAAATAGTGCCGGATTCCCAATCAGCTTAATTCAGTGGCGTCAGGTCTGTGGATTAGACGTGAATTTCCCTTAGCTACACCCTCCTCCTTCAGATTTTCTTCTCAGGTGTTTGCCTTACAGTGACAATAGCAACTACCATTTCTTTGTACATCAAGACTTCCAAGGAAAGAGATTATGTTCTCTGCTGGCATTATAAGGGTCCTAAGATTCTCACTCACTGCACACATGTCTACCCCTGATGCAATGACTGTATGACATAAGTTAGAGTATAAATGTAAAGAATTAGAAGAGTGTATGGAACCGTTAGTGTTATATATGTGTTAGCTGCTATTACTAGATGTCCATTCTTAGTGACCCGGAGAACCCAGCTTATACCTCTATCATTATCCCGAGTGTTTCCCTCTCTATTTTGAACTTCTTAATAATGGACTATCATCTTTTACTCATCTTATATCCCCAATGACTATTCTTGTATGGCATATGTTTAAATGTTGGTTAAATGAAAGAATGTTAGATAAATGTTAACATTTATTGAAAATATAAAATAAGACCAGACGTTTTTATGAGAATTAGGAACTAGAATAAATTCGCCACTATATTTACCCCTTTAAATATATAAATATATATTCTAATATTCTTAAACTAAAAGGCCAAGAAAAATTATACTGATATATTGCTTTGAATAACTTGTTAACTCCTAGGACTCCAGGAACTCTTGGAGTGAAGAAGAGTTTCACTCTTCTTAAAGTGATGTGAAGCTTCACTCTTCTTAAAGTGACAAAATATTAATTAGAAAGAACTAGGGATTCACCATTCAATTCAACAAATGTCTATTAATCATCAATTATATATGATACTGTGTCACATGACACAAGGGGGAAAGCATTGAATTAGTCATTGTCCTAAAAATATGAATTGGTAAAAAGTATCCCAATTAAGTAAACCTGTCATGTCCATGATTTCGAATGGTTTTATTAAGGTTCCAGAGAAGCATAAGCTTTCTGGAAACTATATATTTTGGATGTTATCACTAGAAATATACATATTCATAATATAAACATTATGTATGTTATGGTTGTGCTAATCAAATTGATCCTATTTTATCTGTTATTACATGAATACAACTCTCTACTATCTGATTCTTCTCTTTCTAGGAGAATTTTGTTACAATTTCAAATATAATTTTTCTAGCAATATCTGTTGTTTCTCTTTCACAGGAAACCCCATTTGCGTTTTATAATGAACGTTTAAAAACTAGTACCATATTTTGAACAGATAAAATACATAGGGGCTTCCCTGGTGGCGCAGTGGTTGAGGGTCCGCCTGCCGATGCAGGGGACACGTGTTCGTGCCCCGGTCCGGGAAGATCCCACATGCCACAGAGCGGCTGGGCCCGTGAGCCATGGTCGCTGAGCCTGCGCGTCCAGAGCCTGTACTCCGCAACGGGAGAGGCCACAACAGTGAGAGGCCCGCGTACCGCAAAAAAAAAAAAAAAAAGTCAAGGAAGAGCACTACTTTGACAGTAAATCTTGTCTCAGAAGAGAGGATGAAGTTTGGACATTCATGAGATTTTTATCAGGTAAATTGCTAATCTGTTTCATTTAGTTCTTTTTCTGAAGTTTCATCTTCTGGTTGGAACATATTCCCCTGTTTCTTCGTTTTACCTGATTTTCCGTGTGTGTGTCTATGAATTAGGTAAATCAGCTATCTCTCCCAGTCTTGAAAGAGTGGCTTTATTTAGGAAATGTCCTATGGGCCTCAGAGGTACAATCCTGCCTCTGAGTGGTATCCCCTGTGTGGGCTGTGTGGGCTTTCCTGTTGTGGTGAGATCACAGCTACTGCTGCAGTGCACTGGCGGGCAGGGCTCTGGCTCAGCTGGCTGTGAGGCCCGGCAGAGGCACAGGGTGAGCCGGACTCTCAGCAGGTCACGCCTATTGATGTCAACAGGTTAGAGGGAGAATTTCAAAATGGCTCCCGCCAGTGTCTCAGTCTCCAGCAGGTGTCCCAACTGGCTCCTGCCTCTCTGGCAGGTGCTTCAAGATTAGTAAGTGGGTCTCCTTCACCTGTGACCCGCGTGCTTTCCAGTTTGGTGTTTCTGTGCTGGTTTTTGTGATCAAGTGAGTCTGCTTGGGAGCCCCTTTACAGTTGGTTCCACGTTCCCTGCAGTTCTATGATTTTCCCGAATGTAATCCCCATTGGTTTTCAAAGCCAGGTGTTTGGGTGGTTTGTCTCGTTGGTGCTGCCCGATGTGGAGCTCAAATCCCTGTCTCCGCAGGGAAAAGATTTGTGTCTTTGTAATCCTTCCCAATTGCGGATTGTTGCTGCTGGGGTGTGTTTTTTCTCCTTGGTGAGACTGTATCTGCCTTTCCTACCCATCTAATGCTGTCCTTTTACCCTGTTCATCCAGTTTTCACATCCGTTTCTGAGGGAATTATTCCGTATGTAGTTGTAGATTTGTTGTGTTCGTGGGATAAGATGAGTTCAGGATCTTCCCACACTGCCATTTTGAAACCTCTTTCAAGCAAACTTTCAAAAAACCTTTATAATGATTAAAAATGAGTCAAATAATAATTGATACATATTTACATACTTCAGTCAGTTTCTGACCCTAATTCTGTGTCATAAATATTTTTCTAAAGAATATTCTTTTATTATAGAATTTGATTTTAATTTCTTTTATAATGTTGCCTGCAATCTTCAGAGTTGAATTTTGTCATTAATATATTCTATAGTTCACACCTTAATTACCTCTTCTTTGCAGACCATGTTATTTATAATCGAGGAAATATTCTGTTTGGGGATGTCAAGATACCTCCTAAAAAGAGGCTATTCCCTTCTTATTTTTTAAATAGAAGTAGATAATGTTTTCAGAGGTATAGTCTTTTGATCTCTTTTAGGGTACCTTTCTTCAACACATTTTTTTCAAGACAAGTTGTCTCTAGTTGCGATTATTTTGACTATTACAATAAATTTAGATGATTTAGAATAGTAGACTGCAATTTTATCCCATTTCAATATAGAGTATAAATATATGCAATAAAATAGAGGAGCCATAAAGTTCTTGCTACAAGTCATGATATTGCAGAGTACAATTATATTATTCAAAAATTCAATTTTATACACCCTGTGAGCTCACATAATTTGATTTATTCAGTACAACTCGTCTTTATAGAACTTAATTTCAGTGTTTTTCTGTTTTCAAATTTTGTAGTTAATACTTATAGGTCAGTAAACCTTGAAAAATGAGGAAATTTTGTGCTCCATTTTTGAAATAGTTTATTCAAATTTTCTAAATGCATTAGAAAAGGATTCAAACAAAATATAGAGGAGTAATGCATTTAAAAGTTAAACACCATTGTAGGGCATTTAGGTTGATTAACAAAATAGTTCCTCAAAGGGCTAAACATCTCTAAAATCTGACTGATGACATGCAGCAAAGAGAGAAAGCACATACTGCTATGCTATGCTACGCTGTGTTATGCTATGCTATGCATATATATGTAAGCTATCAGCTCCCTTACAAAAATACTGTAGTTCAGTTACTCTAGCTTCATATACATATACATACAGAAACACACACACAAATATTTGGAAGTTATGACAAGTAAAAGAAAATTCTTTTTACATTTGGAAAATAATTGAGGTTGTTCAGAAACAATCATGAATTATGCATGTACCACAACTGATTTCAAGTACATTTTAATTCCATTCTTCTGTTACCTTTTTTAGTAAAAATATTGTTTCTACCATGACTCTTTGCTTTACCAAAATCTGTACTTTGAATTGTAAAATAAAATACTTTTATCTCAATGTTGAGTTTTAATTGGGTTTAAAATAACACATAATAACATCAAATGTCACATTAACTTTCAGTAGCTTTACTTTGATTCCAAGAATTGGAGGAAAATAATTTGAACCATTATTGGATTTAACTTTTCTGGTTTATATTTTAAATCTCTCAATGCTCCATCTTCAAACGACATCATTTAACATTTTGTGATATGATTTTTCTTCTAAAGGACCAATACTAACAGATCTCATTTCAAGCAGAAGAAAACTTTTCATTGAAAATGATAATAGTCAATTTAGGAGAAGTCATATGATCTAAATGAAAACTCATACTTCACAAAATGATATGTAAATGCCTTTCTGGAGCTCTGCATGATAAATCATCATCATAGAGCACATTCTAATGAAACTAAATATAATGTTTAAAATAGATCCTAGAGCTTATTTAGCAGATTCACAGTGGTTATCTTAATAGGATATTAAATCACAATAGTCTTAGTAGATGATAACTTTCATTATACGTGGACTTTTTAATCTCATTGCTGCAGAAAAGCACCATTGCAAAATAAAAGGCTTCAAGTAGTAATAAGAATAGCTGCAAATTATATCATACAATATATTGCAAAAGCACTGTAGTGAGAATCTTTGAACTCCACTCTATACTCTCTTTAAACTCTGTAGTAGGGCTGCTTGTTATTTATTACCCACACATATTTCACATTCACAAAGATACAACTTTTACTGCCCAGTCCCACTGATAGGCATTCTGGTGGCTTCATGCATTTGGCAGGCTTCAGCACCATCCATGGCACCCTGGCCGTATAGTTAGGTTCTTGGCTAACTTGGCTATTATCCAAGCACCTTCATTTTATCAGCAAATATCCTAAATGCTGAGCTTGAAAGAGAGTTGGGAGTTAAGTTGAGACTGAAGTAGTCCAAAGAAAGAAAGAAAAGAAATGTGTTATTACAGACAATCTTTTCATTTTAACCACATGTTAAAGTAAGAACTCTGTGCTTTGCACGTGTCTCACATGTGTCAATGAAAACAAATGCACAATGTGAGAATTTTGAGTTTAGGGCAAAATGAGGACTATAGCCTGGGAGACATCCTCTCAGACAGCTCTGAGGAACTGTTCTGAAGAGGTGGGGTGGGGGGGTGGGAATCAGTATATATGTGATTTTGGTGAAGGAGAGTACGTGAAATCAAGCACACATTTTGGCAGAAGGTTACTCCTTGTCATGAGAAGGCTCCTAGTCATAAGGAGCAGATGTCTCCATTAATGATCTTAGTGCTTTTCTAGGTATGAAAAGATGCAAGAATTTGAGCTTATGCCAGTTTTCCCAGAGCACAGAGTGCTTCATTCCTGATTTCTACCCTGAACTCCTTTCAGGGTATGTTGAAGGTAGGCAACCACAGTGGCTAGTGACTTAATCCTTGTAGAGGCAAATGGCAAGTGACAGTTCTTAGTTGACACATGATACAAGAAGAAGATATGGTGGAAGCTGGAAGTAGCAAACGGGAGTCCACCAACGTCATGCACATTTATGTAACTATTAATACTTTTAGTGTGTTTAAAGAAAATGAAAAACATCCAGAAAAATGCTAAACCAAGTAGACAGAATTCCTGAACAATAGAAATTAACCGGAACTGTCCATGTCAAACCAGGCTGCTTAACTCATAAGTTTCTCTTATGATTTGGTACATTCTTGTCTTATGCTGTCATTCTTTTTAATTGCTATTTACTTACTCAATTTATTGATTATTGTCTGGCAGAGCTTTTCCTTTTCTTAATAAATTGCTTCTAAAGTTATCTTAGTAATGCTTTAATGTTGTGCTTTGTTTTCCACTGTGACATTGTTCTGTGTTTCATAATTTGGACATTTTGAAATATGTCATTGAAAGATTTAATAGTGCTTTATATAGTATGGAGTGAGAGAGCCAAACACTCTTGTCATTTTAGTGCCTCTCTTCCTATTTCTATAGCATTAAAGTTAAAATTTTGAACTCAGGAACTGGACAAGCCAAATTCAGATGCCAATCCTGCTCCCTTGGGCAATTTAGATACTTAATCCCTCTGTGCTCCAGTATCTTCATTTGTATCTTATGAGGTAGATTTTCCCTGGGGATTAAGTGAGTTAATAAAAGTAAATTGCTTAGAAGATACCAGGCTTACTCCATGCTTGCTATAAACATTGTCCTGAGGCTACAGCTTTATTTCTATTCTGTTGTTAGTTGCTTTGCCTCTTTTTTCTTTTACTGTTATTATTTCTCAACTCGTTGTGGACTGTAAATACCTACATTTACATAACCCATGCACTCTATAAAAGGTTCACCCAAGACCTATCCCAACTTGGCTTGAATTTTGCTTTAAAATTTGAATGTTTTTCATGAAGAAAGTACAAACCACTTAGCACATTGCCTGGCCCCTCCAAGGGTTCAAGAAATCGAGGCTGCTGTTGTCACCACAGCTGCTTGGTGAAATCAGTGGTGGCATTACTACTGTTGAGGTCATTATAACTACTTCATATTATTATTTGGGAGTTATTATTATTCCCATTTCTTAGGATCCAAAAGATGAGGGATTAGAAGTGTACCATTTGTAATATATTTCTCACACAGAAGAATTATTGATAGTATGTCTTCAGTTAATTTTAACAGAGGAAAGGGCAAATCAACAGCTACCTTGTTCAAGTTAGAAACCAAATTATGAGGTTATTGTTTCTTTGCTTTATATTTTTGACTGGGCAAAAAATAATGATCTTTGTAAGTATGAATCAATGAAATATTAATTTGTTTTTACTTAAAGCAGACTAAATTACACCAACATGAAAACAGCATGTTGGGAGTCCTTAGTTATGAATGCATTTCATTATACTTCGGTCTGCTTTCTCCACAATTGCTGCTTCACAGTAAAATTGATGGTTCCCTAATCCTTTCAAAAATGATGTCAATTTAAAAAAAAGCCTTCCTTCATAAATTTAAGATCATTTAGTAACAACGCAAAATTCTCTCTTTTTTTTTTTTTTTTTTTTTTTTTTTTGCGGTACGCGGGCCTCTCACTGTTGTGGCCTCTCCCGTTGTGGAGCACAGGCTCTGGACGCGCAGGCTCAGCGGCCATGGCCCACGGGCCGAGCCGCTCCGCGGCATGTGAGATCTTCCCGTACCGGGGCATGAACCCATGTCCCCTGCATCGGCAGGCGGACTCTCAACCACTGCACCACCCAAAATTCTCTTTTTTTTTAACTTTTACTTTTAATATGGATTACTCCATATCTTTACTGGGAAAAAAAAATCCTATTGAGTCTATGACTGACATTTAGACTTTGAAATTCATCTTTATCTTCGCAATAAAATAACAAATTTGTTCTGAGATACAGAATGCGTTTGCGCTGTGGAAATCACAGAATTAAACAGAATGAAGTCACATTTTCAAAAGTGTGTTTTTTTTAAAAAAAGTCTTACCATGGATAAATAAAGGATCTTCAAAATCATATAATAAATGTTAGTGAGAAGGAAACATGTGACCATTATTTTTTCTTGCTTCAGTGCAAATAATCTAAATATTAAGAAGAATAGATCTTTTAAAAATGGTTTTAGACACAGAGGAAAGCAACTTTATTTGTTGGTTAAATAATTCTATGTAACAAACTACCCAAAATTCAGCAATTTAAATATGCATTTATTTTACTCCTTAAAATTATTAAGATTTGGGTTTCTAAATGCTTATCTGAAACTTCACAACTGCAAACAATTGTAATACTAAAGAGAATATTATGCTGTTATTTACATAATGAGGGTAATATTAATAAGTAACTCAAAGTTTCATTTATTTTCATGTCCACTGCATTAATAAAGTCTGCCTCCTTCTCTCTTCTCCTGTGTTGCTCGTGAATCAGCAGATTAGCTGAGATCAGCTGAGGTAGCTGGGCTCTGCAAGCTTTGATGAGGCTTGCTCATGCATCTACAGGTCAGCTAAGGACTCTGCTCTAAACTGGACACTTGACTAGGACATCTTAACTGGAAAGCATTGGTCCACATGACCAGGCATGGTCTTACAGTGATAATGAAATGACAGGAGAGTAGAAATCCATAATGCCTCTCAGGCCTTAGCTTAGAACTAGCATAGTGGCACTTTCTCCTCATTCTGTTGTACAAAACACATCTTGTAGCACAGCGGTTCGCAGCCCCTGGGCCAAGGACCGGTACGGGTCTTCGGCTGGTTAGGAACTGGGCTGCACAGCGGGAGGTGAGTGGTGGGTGAGCGAGTGAAACTTCATCTGCCACTCCCCGTCGCTCCCCATTGCTTGCATTACCGTCCCACCACCTAACCCTGGTCCGTGGAAAAATTGTCTTCCATGAAACCGGTCCCTGGTGCCAAAAAGGTCAGGGACAGCTGTGAAGATCAAAAAGTATAGGGGTGGGGAAATATGGTAACCTTCTTATTGGAAGGAACCAGAAAGTAATGTGACAGAGGGCTTTAATATTGGCAGGAGTAAAAATGTAAAGTCAATAATGTATCCTACTTCATTTTCTTTCTTTCTTCTTTAATCTGAAGCACTGATTTTTGTTTTCCTCAAATTTTAGCTGCACATTTCACAGAAGAAAAGCATGTGTTTTTTTTGTTTGTTTGTTTTTTACTTTAGAGTTAGCTTGGAACTATTGTCACTATAGACGGTGCACAACTAAAATAAGCTTATTTATTAGTGGCACTCTAAAAGCAATCTAGCCTTATACGGTAGCAGTAAGATTTCTATGATGCAGTTAAGTTTGGACTTTCAGTTTTCTCACAAATAACCATGAAAAAATACTGAGTGCTTCCTTCCATGGCTTTATGGCAACTCTTTTCTTCCTTTAATTGCAAGTTTGGGATTTCTAACTGTTTGTCTATGAATTTATACTTGCAAACTATTAAAGTCCTAAACGGAATTAATATATTAGTTACTCTATTGTTGTCTACGCTAAGAGACCACTGTTATTATTGTATAATTGAAAGCTCTGTTTGTTTCTGTGTTCACATGTTAACTTGGTCTGCCTCTTTGGACCTGGGTTCTCTGAAGAATGGCATTGCATATTGACAGTCACTTTGTGAAAAACCAGTGTTTGTTAAGATTGTAAAAATAGTCAGCTTCATGGAAATATTAGGAAAAGTTCCAACTATAAAACTGGAAATGACTTGATCTTTTTATATTCATTAGTGTATAGATATATAATAAATCCAGATTTGCTTATTTTCCAAAATGCAGGCCATGGCTCATTATGTACATTTATATTAACAGATTAAAGTTGGCATTTCAAATGTTTAAGGAATGGAATAGAAAGAAACAGAACAAAAAGGAAAGTATTAACTACAATTCACACAGTTATAGTAAGAACTATTTTATGAAACTCTCCTTTCTGGTATGTGTGTGTGCATGCTCTAGGTCAAAGAAATGTGATGACTGGCAACCTAAACTGTGATACCATAGCATGGATCTGAGAAATTCTCTGGTTCATCCCTCTTTCACAAACCAAAAAAAAATTGTATGATTTAAATAAAATTGTACAGAAAGTACAGTCTCACAAAAAAACAACATGCTTAAAAAATGGGCAGAAGACGTGACTAGACATTTTTCCAAAAAAGATATACAGATGACCAACATGTACTGAGAAGATGCTCAACAGCACTAATCATTAGAGAAATGCAAATGAAAACCACAATGAGATATCACCTCACACCTGTCAAAATGGCTTTCCACAAAAATCTACAAATGACAAATGTTGAAAAGGATGCAGAGAAATGTTGAAAAAAGAAACCCTAATTCATTGTTGCTGGGCATGTTAATTGGGGCAACCATTATGGAAAATAGTATGGAGGTTCCTCAAAAAACTAAACATAGAACTACCATATGATTCAGCAGTTTTACTCCTGTGTATATATCCAAAGAAAATGAAAACACTAATTCAAAAAGATACATGCACCCTAACGTTCATAGCAGCATTATTTACAATAGCCAAGGTATGAAAGCACCCTAAGTGTTCATCAATAGATGAATGGGTAAAGAAGATGAATAGATGGTTGTAGATAATATGACGGAATATTACTCAGCCATAAAAAAGAATAAAATTCTGATATTTTCAACAATATGGGGACTAGTATGCTTAGTGAAATAAATCAGAGAAAGACAAATAAGTATGTTATAATTTATATGTGTAGAATCTAAAAAATAAAACAAATGAATATAACAAAACAGAAACAGACTCACACATATAGAGATAAAATTAATGGTACCAGTGGGGAGAGGGGAGGGTGGAGGGGCAAGATAGGGGTAGGGAATTAAGGAGTACAAACAGCTATATAAAATAAATAAGCTACAAGGGTATATCATACAACATAGGAAATATAGCCAATACTTTATAATAACTTTAAATGGAGTATAATCTATAAAAATATTGAATCAGTATGTTGTATACCTGAAACTAATATAACATTATAAATCAACTCTACTTCAATAAAATGAAAAGAATATCTCATAAATTTTATTAACATATTTAGTATTTCTAAAGCCTAACTTAAATCCTTCTTGCTATATGAACCTTCAGACCAGTACTGATGTAAATAACTTTTTATGTACAAGAAATTTGTGAAACAGATATGGAAATGTGAGTGTTGCCAAATTATTGATAACTTGCCATACAGAATGGTTGAAAGCACGACTCCTATCTCATTAAGTGTTTTATGAAGCATGGGGTTTTAGATGGCCACCTGAAAGGTCATCCAGCTTACAGAATTATACAAAAGAGCATTCTCTAGACAGATTCATTTAGAGAAACTTTTTGGTATAGTGAAAAGATAACAGGGCTGGAAGTCACTGAGTCCTCTGGCAGACTCCAGATTTGCTGCTTGGGTCTCAATGTTTTAACCTGTACAATCTACACACTACTGCATTCATCATAAGATCATTATGAGACTCAAAATAATCTACGGGAACATTTTTTGTAAACTCTAAAGTACTTTTAAAAATGATATGGGGCTTCCCTGGTGGCGCAATGATTGAGGATCCGCCTGCCGATGCAGGGGACACGGGTTCGTGCCCCGGACCGGGAAGATCCCACATGCCGCGGAGCGGCTGGGCCCGTGAGCCATGGACGCTGAGCCTGCGCGTCCGGAGCCTGTGCTCTGCAACGGGAGAGGCCACAACAGTGAGAGGCCCACGTACTACAAAAAAAAAAAAGTAATATCAATATTTAACGGTAGTATACAATGCACAATGTCCCTCCTTTACTACTTTCAGTCTAATCTTAATACAAATTAGCAGTTACTATAAAGGTCATTTGAGAATAAATGCTTCAAGTTATAGTCATATTTAGCCTCACGGAGATAAAGGGACTTATGTTGAGGCAATTACTTTTCAAGTTATAGGAGAGATAGGAAAGTAAATGAGTGCATGCATATTTAGTGATAGAAATAACTTTAAGACCTATAGCTAAGTATAACTATGTCTTCTCCACACCTTATCCCTGCACTGTGGCTTTATTCCTGGTTAATATCTACTGTCCTTCCCACATGTCATGCAGGGTCTCACTCATGTATTACCCTTTCATTACACAACAGAGATTGTTGTGATTCAGTAATGCTAGATTTGAAATATAGACACATTTTTCATCTTATTTGTAGTTTACTTTCTTTTTCAGGCATAGGAGAAAACACTATTCCATTAATATTTCCACTAGACTATATAACTATATAGTAGTTATATGATAGAATACAATCTATCTGAGAGTCAGTGATTGAGTCCAATTATAGGTGAAACTGGAAGCTATTCACTCAAGTAATCTACCAGTAAGTAGGATACCAAATTAATTTTCTTTGAGTTTGATGGGTCTCTGCTCTGTGTTTTTGTGTGTATCATTTTATACATTAGTCATAGTTTGAGGGGAAGTACAGCATCAAATTTATGGTAACAACAGTTTTCTTTAAAGCATAACAGCAGAGATGAATTGGCAGATTCTGGTTTGCCATCTTTTATACAATATTGCCCTCTATGGGAACCTAAAATATTGAAGATTTTAGTTGCGTGGTAAGCATATTTTTTGATATACTTCTGTACTCATCACATGCTTTTTCCCCCTCAATTTAATGACTGCTTCCTTCCTCACCTTCTATCAGACATAAACAGCTGAGCTGGCAAACAAATTTATCACTCCTTCATTAGGCAGTGTGTTTACAGTACCACTTTACTTTATTCATTACAGAATTCATTTTAATTTATTTTATTTATGTATTTTATATTGCATTCAGTTATTCATTTTGTCTTCTTTTGGTAAAATATCTCCATCTTCAGAGTACCATATTTATTTCCAGTTAAGCTATAATTATTTCATGTATGATCATTTCTATTCAGAAAGGGGAAACATCAATTAAAGCACTAAAATAAAATGATACTTGTAATAGAAAAGATAGACAAATCATATTATATGATGGAACATTTAGAAATTACAATGTCATTCCTTTGATTGTATAAATACAAATCAAATATATATATACATATATATTTAAAATATTTAAAAAAGAAATGAAAACTTTATTCTTACTAAAATATTTTTATTCATGAGTAATATTAGGGAGATTTAAATGACATGGGTTCTAAAAGGGAAAACTAATCTGGGTTTTCTTATCCATGGGGAAAATTGATTTATAACACATCTTCGTGGCTTCATCTTGAAATGAGTTGTTGCTTCTATTTGTGGAATATAGAACTGGCGCAATGATTGCATTGAAAATATATTTGTATATAAATATTAGTGCACCCCCTCCTTATTTCCCGGCTCTAAGTTGCCACCATTCATTCATTCTTAAGTTTAATTTTTTTTAATGTACAAATATCTACTTTATGCCATGACAGTGCTCCAAGTATTGAAGATATAACTTAAAAAAAAAAAGATATGATTTCTGTCCTCAAAAAGCAAAAACGCCATTGCTTGGATTATGACTGGGGACTCAAAATTAGTGTGTGTCTCTAAGACAGGTAACGGTAGCAATATAGTGCTGTATACCTAATCACTAGCTGGTTACAGAAGGCAGCACTGGGGTTACAGGTGGAGTACTGTCTGTTCCTTGTCATATATCTCATATGTTTATTTGTATCACCTCTCAAGCATAAAGGAGACTTTCAACGATTGCTAGCTAACTTTCAAACATCATATTTTTGTACCATTGTTCACAACTCACCCTTTCGCCTGCCCCCAAAACACACCACTGTACTAAAACCAAATTGGAGAAAGAGTGACAGCATCCATTGAATTGCCCCAGAGTGATGGGAATGTCGAGTGAGGTGTAGAAGCTAACAGAACAGAAGCCAACTTAGGAAGCCTTGGTGAAGCATTAAGATTTCCCACACTGATCAGAACATTAGCAGGAGTAGCTCATAAATGAGATGCTTTTCCCCAAAGGACTGGAACAGACAGAAAACAAATGATATTGGGATACCTAATATAAAATGAATTTACTAACAGATGAAATGAAATATCCTTTAGGACAGAAAGTTCTTACAAATTTATCACCATGATGTTAGGATTCTGGTCTGCAAGAAGGTGTCTCATTTTGAGCACTTCGGATTTTAAGTTATAGAGGATATAAAATGACTTGACTTGCAAGGCCTAACTCAAAAGGAAATTACCACGAAACCATAATGAAATTTTGGCAAACACATTACAAAGAAAAGAAAGAGAAATGAAGTAAACAAAGAGTAACTCCCTATTGTAGATACCCCATTCATACTGAAGCGCTTTGCAGTATTTAAAGATTCTCCTCTGATAAGAGACTCCCAATGGAGCTGTGACCTAATTAATGTACTTTAGGAACTCTAACCACTTTTATTTAGCCTCAAAAAGTGAAATTCACTGAAAATTCTCATAACAGGGATCAGACCATGGAATAATCATAAATTCAATTTCTACTGTGTTCCCCTCCCTCACCAGGGGTCTCACTTATGTGCTACCCTTTTTTTTTTTTTTTGCAGTGCGCAGGCCTCTCACTGTTGTGGCCTCTCCCGTTGCGGAGCACAGGCTCCGGACGTGCAGGCCCAGCGGCCATGGCCCACGGGCCCAGCCGCTCCAAGGCATGTGGGATCCTCCCGGACCGGGGCACGAACCCGTGTCCCCTGCATCGGCAGGCGGACTCTCAACCACTGCGCCACCAGGGAAGCCCCTGTGCTACCCTTTCAATACACCACAAAGATTTTTGTGATTCAATAATGCTTTGGCCAACATCTGCTATTTATTAAAAATCATGTTCCTTTAAGCTGTTGTCAGCCAAACTGGAAATGGACTGTTTAGTCTGTTTGTTCCCTCACTTGGCCTTTCAAGCTTTGCATCTTCAAAGGATTTATTTGAAGCATTAACATGCTGATTTGTTTCTTGCTAAAACAATGTGCTACAGTGATACTGGCAAGAAGATTCTTTCTTCCAACCTGTGGTTCCCATTTATTCCTCTCTCAATAACTTGCTAACCAGAGATCCAGATGTGTAATAAGATACCATTTAAGTATGTGAATGGAATACCTGTTATATAATTAATGCTACATGGCACTAATTTTTCTCACCATGTATATGATTCCAGTGGAGCTAAGCTGGCTTTATGCTCTTTCTTTGTCACATGATTTCTTATCTGACTAATTACTAGCAGAAGGTTTTTTCCTTAAAAAAAGAAGTTTTTGTGTTAGTCACCCACAGCCAAATTAGAGACTTTTCGCCCCAATGGCATAAACTTTGAACATAACAGTTTCTTCTATTCATGCTTTTTCCTTTAAAAAAGAGTTAGAAGAGCTTGTTTGTGTTGGTTGGGACAACTAGAAAGTTGCTCATGATTGAAAAAATAATAATTATAAGGAAAGGGGACGGAAAGTAGTACCATGTTATATAATCCTACATATATAAGATTTAGTAGTTTAAATTGTAAAATACATTAGTGTTTTTTTCTAACATCTTTATTGGAGTATAATTGCTTTACAATGGTGTGTTAGTTTCTGCTTTATAACAAAGTGAATCAGCTATATGTATACATATATCCCCATATCCCCTCCCTTTTGCGTCTCCCTCCCACTCTCCCTATCCCACCCCTCTAGGTGGTCACAGAGCACCGAGCTGACCTCCCCTGCTACCCACTAGCTATCTGTTTTACATTTGGTAGTGTACATGTCAATCCTACTCTCTCACTTCATCCAGTTTACCCTTCCCCCTCCCTGTGTCCTCAAGTCCATTCACTACATCTGCATCTTTATTCCTGTCCTGCCCCTAAGTTCATTGGAACAATTTTTATTTTTTTAGACTCCATATATATGTGTTAGCATACGGTATTTGTTTATCTCCTGACTTACTTCACTCTGTATGACAGACTCTAGCTCCATCCACCTCACTACAAATAACTCAATTTCCTTAAAAAACTAAAAGTAGCACTACCATATGACCCAGCAATCCCACTACTGGGCATATACCCTGAGAAAACCATAATTCAAAAAGAGTCATGTACCACAATGTTAATTGCAGCACTATTTACAATAGCCAGGATGTGGAAGCAACCTAGGTGTCCATCAACAGATGAATGGATAAAGAAGATGTGGCACATATATACAATGGAATATTACTCAGCCATTAGTATTTTAATTGTAGTTATTCAAAATTGTCATTTTTGTAGTAGAGTTAAGGAAGAGAAATAAAACTTGGAAAACTAAAAATGTATATTTAAAGCTATACTATCTTCTATTTATAACCTGTACATGCATGTGAAGGGTTTTTAAAAAACAGAAGCTACAATGGGCTTCCCTGGTGGCGCAGTGGTTGAGAGTCCGCCTGCCGATGCAGGGGACGCGGGTTCGTGCCCCGTTCCGGGAGGATCCCACATGCCGCCGAGCGGCTTGGGCCCATGGGCCATGGCCGCTGGGCCTGCGCGTCCGGAGCCTGTGCTCCGCAATGGGAGAGGCCACAACAGTGAGAGGCCCGCGTACCGCAAAAAAAAAAAAAAAAATAGAAGCTACAAGATACTTGTAAATAATTCTTTGGCATTTTCTTTGCAAATTTCTATTTATTTTAGATGCATGGATTTAAAACTTGCCTTTAGTATTTATTAACAAAAAGAAAGTTAATGAGAAAAAAATAATGGAAATTTTAGAAATTGTTAAATTTGCTGAATTTTTCTGAACTCTTCTATTATTTCTGTTAGTATATATACTTACTGTCTTTCATTGTAAAAAATGAATTGACATCTAAATGAAACAATGAGTTTCTTTCTTTACTAAATGTGTTTGGTTTGGTTTCTGCTTCTTCAACTGAATAAGTAGGCACTGGTGTATTCTTTATATGCTTTATATACGTTTTAAGTGTGTATTATAGAATATTTTCCATTTTTTTTAATTTTACAATTTCAAAACCATGCATATAATACATTTTTTTAACTTCCAAGAAAATTCAGTTGAAAAAAGAGGTTTTGATAGCAATTGAATAAAAATATGTGGAGCTCCAAAAATTTATTAGTTCAACATATTCAATTCAATTTAATAAAGAACCGTTGAGGACTTAGTATATGTCTGGACCTGGGCCTATGTCTTAATAGATAAAGAAAAAATTATATTGCACTTCATGGGACATCAAAAGAAAAATAATAAAATTCAACTATGAGCAGGTGGGCAAATGCTTGGCATAATGTGTATTATTGCAAGCTAACTGTATAGATGCTACATCTGACTTAAATGCAAGCCCTTTAAATTGTGAAACACAGGTTGAGTGATTAAAAAACACTCTGAGAAAGTTATTCTTCCTATCTTCTCTTGCATATCACATTTCTTCTTCACAACGTTCAAGGTCATTTACTCCATTTCCCCATCCTAACAGATTAGAAAATGATAAAAGTTAAAATGTTCACAAAGTTGTTTTTAATGACTGGAAAATACAATTTATAAAGGAAATTATGAGAAAACTATTCAAGGTGCTTCTGGGATTATTTTATTTTTATTGTTTAGTATGGACACCATGAATTTCTCCAACTTTCCCCAGGAGTAGCAAGGAAAGCGCTTTGTGGTTGGCTCCCATCATTTATACATGGTATATCTGATGGAACCCTCTATCCCCAAGACTATGTTTAATTCTGAATAAACAATGAGAAAAGCACAACAAATTGTTTTGTTTTTTTCTTTCCCTTTTCCTACTAGGAAGTTGAACTCAGGAATTTGGATTTTTTTAATTTTAAAGTTAGTGTTTAACAGACGTTTTAATGTATTTTGTGTTAATATATCTTCCATTAATATTGTAGACAACACTTTTACATTGTCAAAGTGCTTTCACTCTATTATTCATTTCATTCCAAATAATAATGTTGTTTCTTTAGCTACAGCATTATTTATAGACTAATACTGGATTAAAAACATATCAACAACTTTTCCTCGTAATCAATTCACACCAACTACGGTTATCACCAGAGCTAAGGATATAAATCCTCCTCCGTGTTTTAACACCATGGCTTTGTGTAAGTGAAATTACTCTGATAAAGTAGCATTCTTTACTGAGCTGTAAAATAGAAATATATCAACAGGATACAAAAATTGAGTAATTTTAAAATGTTTATTTTCATTTGTGTATACGTAAGACAAAAATGAGGACTGAACTTGAATAAATAAAAAGACATTATTAGTATGAGAAACCCCATAAAATGGAAAAATCTTCAATCAGCTTTTTTATTTATTTTATTTTGTTTCTCAGCAATTAGTGTTTGGCTTGATGTTGTTCTAATAATTATTATTTTATTAAGATAGTATTGAACTACTTAGCTGCAATTTATTTATCCATTTTGTATTTGGATGTGAGTCACTGTGGAAATTCTTGACTTGACCTTCAAATGCATCTTTGCTTTGCAAACATTCTTAAAAGGTAGTAAATAGTTCTTTGAGTCTTGAGGATTTTCAAAATACAAATTTTTCCTTTAGTATACTTTTATTTATTTATTTTTGTTGGTTTGTTTTTTTGTTTTCTGCGATACGTGTGCCTCTCACTGTTGTGGCCCCTCCCGTTGCGGAGCACAGGCTCCGGACACGCAGGCTCGGCGGCCATGGCTCACGGGCCCAGCCGCTCAGCGGCATGTGGGATCTTCCCGGACCGGGGCACGAACCCGTGTCCCCTGCATGGGCAGGCGGACTCTCAACCACTGTGCCACCAGGGAAGCCCTCCTTTAGTATACTTTTAGCCTGTGCACCTGAAAAAATAACTGACACATGATCCATGATCTATTAGTGATAGTGTTGTTAGGTTAGGAAATAACTGGTGTAGTCTTTGCAATTTACCAGATTTTTTTCCTATCCTCTACTTAGCATATGCTTACAGCTTGCTGACCCTCAAAACTTTGTGCAGCATAACACTAGTACCACTGAGTGCATTAAAACTATTCACCCAAAGACCACATCATTAATAAATGTGTGTTTTGAGGGACAATCCCCCCTCTACCTGCAGCATACTGAAAGGGTCTCTGACACCACCCCAGCAATTCTAGCAGAGCTCTTTCTCACCAAAGACACAAGCATACCAGAATAGAACTTTGGGTTTGAGAAAAGTTTGCAGCTCTCTTCTCTAGCCTATAAGGGGCCTCGAGCTGAACTGTCATTAACACATTTTATTTCATTAAATTAAATGGTGGAGACTAAAGAACGTACCCAAACAATATGAGCCCAGGGAATCAGATAGCCTGGAATGAAGAAATACCCTTGAAAGTACTTTACTTTTATCTTGTATGTATTTGAATGAAGAAGTTCAAAGAACTTTACATAAAGTAAATAAGTGTAATTTATAATATGCAATGTATAATATCTTTATGAGTTAATGTGAGTTAGTAGAGAACAAAGAGCAGGTAATCATCCTATATTTTGCCAAGTAGAAAGTGAGACATGGAGATAATTTTTGTCCATGCTGGGAATAGAAGAGAACTTTTCCATAATAATCCAGTAATTTACCTCAATGAAACCATTTATACCCTTAACACACGCACATATGCCTACTCATTGTTTTTCTTCTAGCATTTATTATGATCTAAAATATTATTATTAATTTCAGGAATATGTAGGTCACTAGTATTTCTCCAAGTTTCCTCCTGCTCATCCTTGGCTTTTGTTGAGTTCATAACTCCTGCTCGACTAGCACACATTTACCACAGAAAACCCTGCTGTGAACTTTTCTTTTTTCACCCAATAGAATCTTCTGGTACAGTGTCATAGCTGCAAAGTAAAATTTTACTCTCAAATTTCATAGGAATCAGTCCAACTGTACAATGAAAGATTATGCAAATCCGCAAGGAACATCTAATCAATCACCGTGGTGTGAGAGGAATGCAGCTGATCGCTGAATTAGCTTCTGTGGGAATGTATTCATGTGTAACATCCCACTGACTGGATGACATCACAACAGCTCCAGGTCCTTGAAAGTCTTGAGGATGATTAGCCGAAGGAATTGGCCGTTTCTGCCAATCATAATCCGGCAGAGCTGCCTTTATAGTTCTGGAGATGTGAGAGAAAGAGGGGGGAGGGAAAGACCAACTCCAGCTAAACGAGAAGCACAGCAGCAGTAGCAAGAGCAGAGCCGGAGCAGCTGGTATTCTGGTGATTAAATAGTTCTCGTAGCCTTTCTGCTGTACTCGGTCCGCTCCCTGGTGTAAGTCTCATGTTCAAGAAGGAAGCTGCATTTTAACGGTGTGCTGAACAGAGGTTTGAATCATTCCAGCTGGCTGCTTGTTTTGAAAAGGACAATGTGCGTATAAATAAAAACAGACTCTGCTGGAAGAGTCCAGATACTAGGACTGGAGCTAAAGAGTGCTCTCGGAATATTAAGGCAGATTGTATGAACTGAAAGCTCCTTCTAATTAACCTGGAGCCAAATGAATCTGCATACTGGATATCTCATTTTCTAACTCGGATAAATACAAGTTAGAAAAAGAAAAAAAAAAATTGAAATGCTTCTCTAGGTAAGTTATTGCTTAATTTGCTGAAACTGAGGTGTGTGCATTAAATGAATATATGTTGCTTAGCTATGTAAATAAGTTGAACACAATAAAGTTTTATTTGTGAAAGATTTATGTAGAAGCAGATTATAGTTTTAAACCAAACGCAGTTTCCCTTTTCAGCATATGTGTGCTTACCTGTCATTACTCTTTGTGGAAGTTATATTTGCACACTAAATGGAAAATACAATCCTGCCTAAAAAAAGATACAACTTGAAATATTGTAAACTGTTGCCAGAACATTTGCATAATAAAGATCTCACTTGATAACAATTTTAGCCTTTTCATATTAAAATGCCAGTATTCCAAACTCAAGCCGAACAGTGGGGTTATAAATGTTTCCCTGAGAAGTGTTACTGATAACATGGCATTCAGGTTACTCAAGATGGGAACTCCTCTCTTTGGGACCTGAGATTTATAGCCACGTTCTGTCCTAATGGTCTGCTTTAGAGAAGCAGCTGTCACAGACATTTTAAATTGCTTTTAAAGAAATAGATGCTTTCCTACTAGGACCTATTAGGAAAGAAAAACAAATTCTTAAAACAATATATGCCATATGCCATAAGCGCAGATTCCCAGGAGGATAAAAACAGCTTTATGTTACACCTGTAAATACCTCCAAATTCCTAATGCACAGAATAAGGTGAAATATAAGAAATGTTATTTAGGGAAGAGATATGGGAACATATGTATATGAATAACTGATTCACTTTGTTATAAAGCAGAAACTAACACACCATTGTAAATGGTGTGTTATACTCCAATAAACATGTTTAAAAAATGTTATTTAAATATGGTTTTCATTAATCTCTTCCAGCATCTCTGATTAGAGAAAGTTAAACAAAAAGGGAACCTTAAACCTGTATTTTCCTTGTAATTTTTCCTCATTAATAAGATACTGTATTTTTCAGAGTTACTATCAAGAGTATTTCAAGTGATAATATATTTCGTTTGCTATGATAGGTTATACTGTGAGTTCTAATATAGCTCTGAGAAAGTTTCGATAGTTTATACTTTATTCTGTCTTTTCAAGCTCACTATTTCTTGATTTCATGGTGTTGTCTATCAGAATATTTTTCATCAACTCAGTATCATAAATGTTGTAATGTAAATTGCATGCGAAGATATTGATGTGTTGTCTTAATTATCAATATTTTAGTTATTCACTTTCTTACCAACTTCATGATTCAAATCCTGTGAGTTTCTTTATACAAATGGAAATAGATGAAGACAAAAGTTGTTGTAATTGGCTGAATATCTCCCAAACTAGGAGGCAATTTTTCCCCACAAAGATTTTTAAAGTCTTTTTTATATCAAAATAATAATTTTAATTTATTCTATTAAAATATTTCAGCTAGCTATATCCAGATGCCAGGTAGGTGCTATGTTGTTCATGGCTTTTTCATGAAGCAAATGTATGTAGAGAATGTAAAGTCCACTGACTAAAAAGTCTAAGTCTTCAACTGGAATTCATAAAAAATGAGTGATTAATAAGCAAAATGTATTCAACACATACATTTACCTCCATACAAAAATGAGAATTTAACATAATTTAACACCTGCTGTGATTGTTAATATTGTTATAATAAGAATCCTGTGAATATATATCTTATGATGATCAATATGACACAGCACCTACATTTGATAGAAGTCTCATGATAAGCAGATGGAGATTTTTGGAAATTGAACATTAAGCAGAATCATCGTTTTTTTACTCCATCTTAATGGCAGTTGGTCGGCACTAAGATTGATGCTTAGAAAATCCTTTGAAAAAATTATAATATGCATGACTTATTAACTATAACATGAAATTCACCCTGAGAGGGAAAATATAAATGCAATTTAGAAACTCAGGCATCATTCTTAAATAAAAAGGTAAAATTTCACAAGGATTCTAATATTTGTTTTCCTTTCTATAAACTTGCCAATGTATGTAAATTGCATTTTTTTTCCTCCAGCTGAAGTTATTATCTAAGAGACATCTCATTTAAATGATTTTCCTTAAATACCAAAAGAAAGTAAATGGAGACTATTTTATATATAAATATATAAAATCATAATTTGGAATTAAATAAATGCAGTTTCTTAATTCAAATCTAAGTGCTAACCTTACTTCTTAAAGATGTTAAATAAATGCTCAGTAAGTATTTGTACCCTATAGGTCTGATGTTTATATGATCCTCAACACGTTCTGTTTGAGTGGGAAAGGTGCCATTGAGAATAAAATCCAAAAATCAAACTTTCTGTGCTTCATATAGTAGCAACGACTCAGGGAGAAGAACAGAGAAACGTTTAGCATGCTTTGTTCAAACTAGAAGTTTCTAGCTGGTGCTGCTGTCTCCCCAGATTTGGAAAGCAGCTGGAAAAAGTTATAAAATAAAGCTAGAATATCAGCCCTGGCTGGAAGCCATGGCAGAGAAGCTGTGCACCCAGAAGGCTAATTCTTTCTGGGCTGAAATTCATTGATAATGCATTATGCTTAAAGTCTAACCTAAAGTGTTACTTTTTTCTCTAGTACAAACTGTGGGATATTTAAAGAGCAAATATATTTTCTGAGGAGAGTAAAATTTTAAAATAGCGAACTTGTCTTCTTTATTAAAGATTGCCCTAATGAAAAATGCGAATAGCCTAGCTGAAAGTCCTATAAAATATAGTTGATGTTCAGGAGCAGAAAGAGAAATAAAGATGAGATGCACTGCCTAACCTTTATCTTGGAGATGGCAGAGTGGTCAGAAATACCACATATATTGGGGCTTCCCTGGTGGCGCAGTGGTTGAGAGTCCGCCTGCCTCTGCAGGGGACACGGGTTCGTGCCCCGGTCCGGGAAGATCCCACATGCCGAAGAGCGGCTGGGCCCGTGAGCCATGGCCGCTGAGCCAGCGCGTCCGGAGCCTATGCTCCGCAACAGGAGAGGTCACAACAGTGAGAAGCCCGCGTACCGCAAAAAAAAAAAAAAAGAAAACAAAAGAAAAGAAATACCACATATAAATACATGCCCAAAAGAAGTGTGAAGGTTTTCTGAAAGTAACTGGCCTAGTAAAATTTACTGTAGAAGTAGACTTACTAAAACTGTGGTGGTGTATATATCTTGTGAAGCTAGACAACAAAAGGGAAAGTTAACTCTCATCCATATTTATTCCAAATCACTAGGAAAAAGGGAAACCATATTGTCTGTTGATTTATTTTAAGTTTATGAAGTGAGAGAAATGGGTCAGGTGGTAGACATAATGCTGCTGTCTTCAGCCATCAGGGAATAACATTTAGTCAACCTTTTCTTTAACACTTGAGGAAACTTTCAGCTATACTGTTAGAGTGTCAAATGCCCTCTTTTTTTAGTTATTTTCAGCAAGCTTCAGAAGTTAGAGATGTCAACTGCAATGTAGAACTTTTATAAACACAGTCTTATTTCCAAGTGTTCTTTATCTCAGTTTTCTTAGGAATGCTATCACATTCTAGAGTTGACAAATCTAAAATATCTTTTAGAATAATATTGAATTGATAACAGATTTTCCCCAAATCCAAAACAGTCTTAATAAAATCCAAACATATCAATGGCTTTCAGCATTTCAAGACAAATACATTTTTTTTAAATGTGAAGATAACTTATTCTCCATTCCTACTGGTGAAAATGTTTGTGGATATAAATTGATATATTTATTTCTTTTGTCTTCTTATAATTTGTCTATATTCATAAAGATCCATATAATTCAGGCCATGACATAGATTATAACAAAATAGCCTGTATATGACAAACTAAATATTTGCTTCCAAGTGACTCATTGAGGAAATTCTCATACATAGGCTACCTTAAAAATATTTCTTCAAGAGATATACTTGATACTTTATGAATTCTAAATGATAATCATGATTAATTAATTGGAATTAAGGAAACATGAAAAAATTGAAGGGTTAAAAAAGACTGAATGCTTGATAACTTAATTTGGTGATGTACTCAGGGTATCTGAGAAAACAAAGCTGATGACTCTAGTTCTAGAAAGAAACTTCTTTGCCAAACTCAATTTTTACACTTCTTAGAAATTAGTGTTTTAAATATTTGAAGGGTTTGATAAGAAGGAACTTTTACCAAGCTAACACACACATGCACACACATAACACAAAGCATTCTTTTTCCCCAGATTAAAAGGTTTCCCCCATTTTGGACCCTCCACCATCAGATGAACTTGAATTTGCTTTATTTCAAATATTTAACCTCCTCATTAAAAGTCTTTAATGGAATCTGTCTTCCACCATAACCTTATGGAAGTTGAAAGCTGGGCAATTTCAGTGTGTTCAAGCAAAAGGTAAATGTGGAAATGCTTCCTTAATCTCTTTACACTCACTTTTTTCTTCCTTTCTTTCTGTTCCTCCTTTTCCTTCTTTCTTTTTGTCTTCCTCTCTCTTCCCTTCCCTTTTTCTCCTTTCTTCTTTCTCCTCATTCTTTCCTCCCTCCCACCTTTCTTCCTTTTCTCTCTTTCCTTACCGCTTTCCCTTCCTTCCTTACTCCCTTCCTCTTTCCATCCCTTCTTTCCTTCTTTCCTTTCTTCCCTTCCTCAATCCCTCCTTTCTTTTCTCTCTTTATATTTGCCACCTCAGCTTAAATGCTCTCTTGCAAAGTTGGGGAGCACACCCCTCATATTGTATGGCAGCTATTGTTTGTCTAATGGCCAGGTCTGAACATGGAAGTGGGTAGAAGAAAATGCACAGAAAAGGGGGTTAAAGAACACTAAACCATAAAGGGAAAGTATGATAGGACGCGAAATTCATGTCAGAGAAGTAGAGATGTCATCTTTAAAATATTGACTGTCCTCCTACCTATGAATTTCTATTTAATTGACTAAATTCTTTAAGAAGAACCCTTTGCTCCCTTTCCATACAGTTCCCTTTCATTGTCAGCGAAGTTTTTTTCATGCAGCAAATGCAGCTTGGTGGCAAAAATAAAATAATAATAAATGTAGATAATCCTTATACTTGTGTTTTAAACCCCCATAAATCATTTTTATATTTAATAGTTTAAACATAGTAACATTCATATGCAGCCTAAATAAAGGCCGACTGCCATACGAATAGAAAAAAAAGAGAGTCAAGCCAAAGCACATTAAGATGCTTTGGCTTGACTCCATTCCTGAATCACAAATTCAATTGTAGCCTGCTGATCCACAGAATTTGTCATATTTTATCAGACATCTCAAAAGAGTTCTTCTTGATGTACTGAATAGTCTTTCACACCTACATAAAAATAATTTAAACCTCAGAAATAAATATAGCGACACTAAAGATTAATACAAGAAAGGAAAGAGATGCAGAGATACATATGCTCCTGTAAATGCATATAAAAGTCCTAATTCTATTCATTACTCTAAAGTGCACATGGATAATTAGAATCAGAATTAAATTTCATTTGCTTCCCAGCCAATCTTTCACTAATAGTTATGTCAATCCACTTGAGATTTCACATACTGTAATATGTAAAATCAAACACAGGCAGTCATTTAAAAATTACACTTATTAATTCAAGTATGATGGCTCCTGATATCTGTTTGTAAAGCTACTTTCCTTGGAATAGGGTGCTTTTTGAATAACCCCCCAAAAATGATCAAAATTGGTCAAACGAAGTTGAATTCAATTTAGTACTTCAGTTATTCTCCTTCTCCATCTACACATATATTCACATTAAACAGAAAACATACCTTTTCATTTTTGTTCAATAATGTTCATAGTGATAATAAATATTATCTCTTATTTTTAATATGTGCCAGACACCATTCAAGATACTAGGGTGAACAAAACAGCTCTCAGGAGGCTTGTATTCTGGTGGGAGAAGACAGGCAGTAGACAAATGAAGACTATGATAGGGCTATTAAGTACTGTACTATGAAGATGAATAAATCAAGGTAGGTTAAACCGTATAAGTGAAAGCCATAGAGCCGGTTAGGAAATACCTTTCTGATGAACTGACGATACTCAGAAAATCTACTGAAAAGTGATATGCCAAACTGAGAGCATTACTTCATCTTGTAGAAAAGTGTGATGAGTAGCATCTTGTTGTAACATGCAGGCTGACAGGCTGAATTTTGACCCTACCTGTTGATTATTTTCCTTGTTTCTATGAAATTGTCCGGTAGCATTTAGGATATGGCACACAGTTTAGTGTTACTTTCTCTGGAAAATAGACCAATCAGTTTTAGAAAATATAATTCTCAACTTTACTTCTTCTCTTTACAGTACCAAAGAATTGGAAAAGTAGTGTATGAGTAAATTATCTCAAGTTATTGTATTTTTTTCTATAGCCTGTAAGTTAATGCTATTATTGAAATGTAAGCAGCAGAAGAACTAGTCCCCTAACTCATTCTCACAGATTGGTGGGTGTAAGAACCAATATTCCAAATCATCACTCAGTTGGCCAGAACAATGGACTTAACTTAATGAAATTACAGAGGGATAAATGTAATTATTGAATTTTTAAAAACATTTCACCAATTACAAAAGTGCTTCAAACTCAACAAGAACCAAAAATATAATAAGGCTAATACAATGCTAATGCAAACGTAAAATGAAGTAACAGAATCACAGCATCAACAGCAAGGAAACAGTGATCCTAGTTAGCACAGGTCTGACATCATTTGGCCTATTCACCAATCTCAGGTTCCTGATGCCTCATAATCAGGAGCAGTCTTCTGTGACCTTCTTTTTCCCCCAGGGTGGACCATTGTCCCTACTTTACTCTCACAGTTGTATCGCAATATCTATACCTTATGGTGTAAGTACTGTGTTTATCAGTGCCCCTAATGTAACCAAAAAATTTAATGGCAGGAATGCTAGAGAGTGCTTGACATAAAGTCAGGTAGCAAGGGTTTGATAAATGTAAAATGGAAGCTGACATCTGGGAAGCGTGTCATTTGAACAACAGTTGAAGAAACAATGATATATAAGAAGAAAAAGACTACGGAGAAACAGTATAGTTACCTTTATATGTTGCAGGATTTTTTCCTTAATGAAAAGCAAATTTGCTTTATATTGTGTGATACCAGCAGACTGACATATGAAAGACATTGGGAGGTTGTTTCTGTGCAATAGCAGGAGACACTGTACATTCTGAAAATCAGTGAGATTCCAGTCAATCAAAGCAATCAGCACACGTTGTAGTGCAGCTTATCCAGAAGACTCCCATGGAAGGAATGTCTGCTGTGAGTAGGAGATAAATGGTGGCTACAGAGGTGTCTCGTGTTTTTCATTGTGCAACTATAAGGAGTGTGGATAAAGGCTTTAGCGTGAATGTCCTGCCCACCTAAAACCCAGCTCTAGCATTGGGTTAGAAGACTAGTCAACAACATTCAAGTAACTAATGATGGTGTACAACTACATAGCAGGAATATATGTATTGATTAGGATGTGCCCTACCGCATAAGAGCAAATTTTTATTAAAAGGCCATTTATATAAAGTGTATAATCTCTTAAAGAAAATGAAATGATAAATTTCTTAAACAAAGAATTGATTTTTTAAAATTGAAACGTATTGGTTTTACTCCTCTTTTGAGCCAGTCCAAGAAAGAAAATATCTAAAGATTAGATGAATGAGTAAGAAAGATACTTCTGGCTTCTATGAACTTCTACATGATAAGGAATATAGAGATTGTTTGGCTTAACTGTGAAGTGTAAGCATTGCTAGAGAAGAGTTGAAGTCATGTAAACAAATATGAATTGATTTAAGATGAGATGGCATCATGGCATAGCAAGAGGGAGGAGGTAATGTTAAATTCCTCCAAAGCTGGAATTAGAATCTTGTAATATAACCTCGAGAAAGCTAATTAACCCTCTGTGCCTCAGATTCATGATCTGCAAATGGCAGTAATAATTACTTCACAGAATTGATGGGAAAGCTAAATGTGATAATATACATAAAGTTCCTAGTATGATGTTGGAAACATGAGAGATGTTAAATTAATAGAATTACATATTAGTTACATGCATCAGTACTCTGACTTTGGCCTACAGTGTAACATTTTGTACTAATTTAAAGAAACTCCTGAGTGATGGGTACTGACTGTTTCCAATCCTCTTCACTTGGAGGTAATGATCTAAATCGCATTTTGCACTGTCTCTACTGTATTTTTATCACATATTTGAATATTAATAATATTAAATCTAACTTAAAGGATCAAACTTCACTAACCAACATTTTAATCTGACTCATCACAGTTTTGAAAATTAACTCACATTCAAATATCTTAAGGAAAACAGACCATAAACTGGAAGAAAAAACTGTCAGAAAAAGTTTCCAAATAGTTTATCTTAATTTTCTGGCATGCTGGAGTAAGGAAGAACGTGGGATTGGAAGAAGACAAGAAGGCAAAGTTTCAGAAACTGAAACTGGATAGAACTAAAACAGATACAAATGTTACTTTGTTTGCAGATTTCTCAAGTAAAACACTAAAAAATATTTCACATGGTGTCTATATTGACATATTTTCTAGAATTATTACAAAAGATACTTATGAATGGTTTAAAAGGATGCTAGGCACTGAACCAAAATAATTCATTTAGGAAGCCTATTTGGTAAAAAATACTGGGAGATTATGAAATGTAAAATATTTTATTTACCTTCAAAGTATATTTGGGTAAAAAAAGAAAAGGGAAAATGAAATTTGTTTTACATGTGGTAAACATGTAAACATGTGAAAATTATGCCGCTACATAATTTTCCCCAGTTGTTTCCTTGATATTTATTGAGCAGTTTTTTAACCGACTGCAGAGCAGGTTTGGAGGTGGGCGGAATGTTCATTACCCACACCCCTTGTAGTCCCGCAATGAGAAACACGAGAGAGCTTGGTAACTGCTGTCTCGCTTCTACTCTTGGCAGGAATTCTTTCCACAGAAGCTTTTGGACAATAGATTGAACTACTCTAAATTACTAATGTTGACCCAGACTGAGAATAAAAAGATACAAATTATATTTTAAGTTTTTCCACAAATGTGTTGGTATCTTAAATTGACTTTATGGTTTTCACATTTAAAACAAGACCACTTTCACTCCTCCTATTCTTTTCTCCCAAAGATATTTTGAAGATCAACAAAATATTTTGCATTTCATAATCTCCCAGTATTTTTTTTATACCAAATAGGCTTCCTAAGTGAATTATTTTGGTAGTGTGCCTAGCATCCTTTTAAAGCGTTCATAAGTAACGTTTGTAATAATTCTAGATTCCACTCATCAAGTATTAAAATAGGAGCATCTCAAGAAATGTTGCCTCTGACAAGTAGCAGAATGCTTGAAATCATTCCAAGTCTCTTCTCATGAGTTTTTATCATGCTTTTTCCAAACTTTGAGAATTGTGTATCCTGGATCAGTTTTGAGTGGGAAGATGAAATTCTATATGGGATATATTTATATGTGACCAGTCATGTTATTTCTGTTGATGGCCAAGCTGGCGTTTTATTCTGCAGTATCTAAAAGTTAAAATTACATAAGCTATAAAGCAATTAGATAAAAATATAAAATAAAATAGGCACCTGTGAAACTGAATGGAGCATGTCTTTCTTTGGTAAAGGATTATCCAACTGTTTTGTGCTGTGTAAAATTAAGAATGCTCTGAAGTAAGAGAAATAAGTAAAAGGTGGAAATAGTAACGATAAGATACATACAATCCATAATTAGGAAAGAAATCATCAACAAAACTCAATATTTTCATTTCAATAAAGTTCTTTATAAGTCTTGCTCATGGCAATGAAATTCTACTTCTTGATATTTAGGGTATAGATGCAGAACAGCAGTAATGGAGAAGGAGATAGAGAATCAATCAGCAAATGTGGGTTCATGTGAGCTGTGTGGCATTGGACAGTTCTCTTCAAGCTTCTGTGCGTTAAGTTCTCCATTCAATCATTCCCTGCGTTCCTTGAATAATAATTTTGCATATTGGAATTTATAGTTGCTTGTACACAGGATAAAAGTGTCCACTTGAAAAGAGTTTATTTTCCATTACAAGCAGCTCGAAGTCAGTAGTCTATCATGTTACACGATAGTATCCTGACAGTGAGATAATATAATGAAAAACAAAACCTACTAGAACTTCCTATAAACTAGAACAAAACAAAACAATCTAAATTTTCTCCAGGCATTTATGTATTGAGTCTCTAGGTAAAAAAGTCAGTGGTAGAGAAGTGATTGTTGAAATGAATTTTAAGAGATAGTAATTTTTGTTACTTCTGCTGTAGGTAAATTCTATTAATAATGATAAAGAAATACCTTAATTCAAAAGGAGAATAATTAAAATATTAAAAGTATAGCTTCTAGGAGACTCTGGATATTAATGTAACTTGTGAACATAAGTGTAACACTATTAGTAATACATTAAAGTCACAAATAACAAGCCAATAATTACAAAAGTTTAAACAACTTATAGTTTAATGAATTCCTTAGTGATTTCTTGAAATTAAACTTCGATGTTAAATACTAGGCAAAATTCGTTTTCTCTCTCCTCTATTCATTCATAGGTCAAGAAGTACACTCCTATGTTATAACTTCATTCATTCATCTCTATATCTTATAGTTCCCTTGCCAGTAAGAATATGAAAGCTAAGTGAGCATTTTATGTTTCATGAATAACTGCTTCCATGATTGTCTGCTGAGACAATTAACAAGGATGCAGATCAATGCTAAATATAATAATAGTATTTAAAGAATGATTACTGACCTAACCCACAACAATTATCAGTTGATGACAGTCACTTTATTGCTGCTGGCTATAAGTTGATTTAACTAAAATGTATGGAGAAAAGCACAGAAAATTAATACTGTATTGAAATTCTAAAGGCAAAATTGATCCTGTCATTACCCTGCCTGGTCCTGAATCTCGGTTTTCTTCTCTGTTTCAAATCTCTCTCCTTTCCCCTCAAAATCCAAATCATCTCATTCTTCAATGATTAGAACAGTTGACTTCCCTCTCTAAATCCTCTCCTAATAACTTCATGTTCATAGGACTCTCTCCTTTTGCTTACATCTCATAGCATACCCTTAGAGTTCTCACTTGGCAACAAATTTTGTATTTCTATTCATTCTTTCACTTTCTTTTTCTTTTAACTTGCAGCTATTCTCAAATTGTTCACCACCTACTTCCTTCTCCACTTAGTTTAATCTTCTCCTTGACTTCACTACACCACCAGACATTTTGCTAAGGTCACCAAAGTCAAGGTCAATTTTCAGTTGTATTTCTTGACTCATATATAGCATTCAATTCTTTTTTTTTTTAGAGACCTTTTTTTTTTTTCACACACACACACTGTATTTTATTTTTACAAGAGATAAATAAACTGACACCAAGCATTGTAAGTGGATGACCACAACAAAAGCAACAATGATTGCAATTACCAAACATGAAACATGCTCATACTATGCCATAATATTGACATTCAGTCCAGTAATCCTCCACTGTAACAGCTCCTTTACTTTGCAGTGAAAATTGATTTGTGTATTTTTTGCCTCTGAGCCCTTGTGGGATTTTTTTTTTTTCATTCAAACATAAAGTCACAAAGATTATAATCATCCTCATCAGTTCACTCAGTCCCATGTAATTAATTTTTTTTCATCTTGACCTTTTGTTAGCACTTTTATGAATTCATCAGTTTTCCATTAGAGTTCTGAAAATGCTTATTCATTCAGGTCAGCAGTATAGTCAGTTACCAGAATCCCGTACTTGTCAGAGTCTTTTCCATGAATTCCTTGAAGATGAAACCCTTTTATAGGAACATTTTTGCAAAAGCATCAGAGTAAACCCAGAACTGTCTGTAAATGACAAGAGACTTAAAAATGACCACGGTTAAAGATTTGATGAAAATTCATAATAATGCAATTGACAAGGAAATTTAGTTATTTCTGAGATATACATTTTAAAGTAATAACTAGAATTTTGACTTATAACATTATACCAGAACATATAAGATTTTTAGAAATTTCATGTAATGTCTGAAACATTTATATTAACATATTTCCATACAAATAACCCAAAGAAAGTTTAGTATTAGTTGTTTGTTTGTTTGTTTGTTTGTTTATACTGCAGGTTCTTATTAGTCATCAATTTTATACACATCAGTGTATACATGTCAGTCCCAATCACCCAATTCAGCACACCACCATCCCCACCCCACCGTGACTTTCCCCCCTTGGTGTCCATACATTTGTTCTCTACATCTGTGTCTCAACTTCTGCCCTGCAAACCGGTTCATCTGTACCATTTTTCTAGGTTCCACATACATGCATTAATATATGATATTTGCTTTTCTCTTTCTGACTTACTTCATTCTGTGTGACAGTCTCTAGATCCATCCATGTCTCAACAAATGACTCAGTTTCGTTCCTTTTTATGGCTGAGTAATATTCCATTGTATATATGTACCACATCTTCTTTATCCATTCTTCTGTCTGGGCATTTAGGTTGCTTCCATGACCTGGCTAGTGTAAATAGTGCTGCAGTGAACATTGGGGTGCATGTGTCTTTTTGAATTATGGTTTTCTCTGGGTATAGGCCCAGTAGTGGGATTGCTGGATCACATGGTAATTCTATTTTTAGTTTTTTAAGGAACCTCCATACTCTTATTCATAGTGGCTGTATCAATTTACATTCCCACCAACAGTGCAAGAGGGTTCCCTTTTCTCCACACCCTCTCCAGCATTTGTTGTTTGTAGATTTTCTGATGATGACCATTCTAACTGGAGTGAGGTGATACCTCATTGTAGTTTTGATTTGCATTTCTCTAATAGTGATGTTGAGCAGCTTTTCATGTGCTTCTTGGCCATCTGTATGTCTTCTTTGGAGAAATGTCTGTTTAGGTCTTCTGCCCATTTTTGGATTGGGTTGTTTGTTTCTTTAATATTGAGTTGCATGAGCTATTTATATATTTTGGAGATTAATCTTTTGTCCGTTGATTCGTTTGCAAATATTTTCTCCCATTCTGAGGGTTGTTTTTTTGTCTTGTTTATGGTTTCCTTTTCTGTGCAAAAGCTTTGAAGTCTCATTAGGTCCCATTTGTTTATTTTTGCTTTTATTTCCATTATGCTAGGAAGTGGATCAAAAAAGATCTTGCTGTGATTTATGTCAAAGAGTGTTCTTCCTATGTTTTCCTCTAAGAGTTTTATACTGTCCGGTCTTACATTTAGGTCTCGAATCCATTTTTTATTTTTGTGTATGGTGTTAGGGAGTGTTCTAATTTCATTCTTTTACATGTAGCTGTCCAGTTTTCCCAGCACCACTTATTGAAGAGACTGTCTTTTCTCCATTGTATATCTTTGCCTCCTTTGTCATAGATTAGTTGACCATATGTGCGTGGGTTTATCTCTGGGCTTACTATCTTGTTCCATTGATCTATGTTTCTGTTTTTGTGCCAGTACCATATTGTCTTGATTACTGTAGCTTTGTAGTATAGTCTGAAGTAAGGGAGTCTGATTGCTCCAGCTCCATTGTTTGCCCTCAAGACTGCTTTAGCTATTCGGGGTCTTTTGTGTCTCCATACAAATTTTAAGATGATTTGTTCTAGTTCCATAAAAAATGCCATTGGTAATTTGATAGGGATTGCACTGAATCTGTAGATTGCTTTGGGTAGTAGAGTCATTTTCACAATATTTATTCTTCTAATCCAAGAACATGGTATATCTCTCCATCTGTTGGTATCATCTTTAATTTCTTTCATCAGTATTTTATAGTTTTCTTCATACAGGTCTTTTGTCTCCCTAGGTAGGTTTATTCCTAGGCATTTTATTCTTTTTGTTGCAGTGGTAAATGAGAGTGTTTCCATAATTTCTCTTTCAGATTTTTCATCATTAGTGTATAGGAATGCAAGAGATTTCTGTGCATTAATTTTGTATCCTGCAACTTTACCAAATTCATTGATTAGCTCTAGTAGTATTTTGGTGGCATTTTTAGGATTCTATATGTATAGTATCATGTCATCTGCAAACAGTGAAGTATTCAGTTCTTGATCAGACTCATTTGCATCCCTTTGCTTGTAGCTTCCGTGGCTCTCTTCCTCTAACCATAATTCAAGCAAAGTCAAAGGTCTTGATGGTATGCCTCTATCATTTTACTATACATACTGTTCCTTAGCTCTGCCACTCAATATAATGGCCTTTCCTCCCCTTTAAGTTACCATTCCAGCACAGACCTTATATTCCATTATTATATATTCAGCAGGCAGCTTGTTGGAACTTCATCGGATATGCCTGTTGCAAATATTTTCTCCCAGTCTGTAGCTTGTCTTTTCAATCTTTTGATAGTGTCTTTCACAGGAAAAAAAAATTTTTTAATGAAGTCTAAGTTTCCAATTCTTTCTTTCATGGATCATTCCTTTGGTGTCATATCTAAAAAGTCATCAGCAAAGCCAAAGTCATCTAGATTTTCTCCTACTTTGTATTCTAGGGGTTTTATAGTTTTTTTTAATTTTACAATTTGGTTTCTGATTCATTTTGAGTTAATTTTGGGGAAGGGTGTAAGATCTGAGTAGAAAGTATTTTTTTAACATATGTCCAGTTGTTCCAATACAATGTATTGAAAAAACTATCCTTTCTCCATTGAATTGCCTTTGTTGTTTGTCAGAGATCAGTTGACTAACTTGTGTGGGTTTACTTCTGGGATCTCTATTCTGTTCCATTGATCTATGCATCTATTTTTTTGCCAATACAACACTGTCTTGATAACTGCAGCTTTATATTAATTCTTAAAGCTTGTTAGTGTCAGTCTGATGACTTTGTCCTTCTTCGGTATTGTGTTGGCTGCTCTGAATCTTGCTTTCCATATTAACTTTGCTTACGTTTTCTTAAAATCCCTATTTCTGTTTTCTTTTTTTCTTTTCTTTTAGTCCTTGGTCTTTGTCTCTTTGTTTCCAAAAGAAGAGACAAAATAGGGTGGCAGTTATGAGTGTGAGCTTGTGAAGTTTAGATTCCGACTTTGCCACTTTCTAGCCACATGCCCCTTGAGCACACTGCTTAAATAGAGCTTTTCTCCTTTGCCAAACGGGTCGTAATATCTCCCTCATAGGTTCATTGCAAAGATCAAGTGAAATATCTTAAGTAAAGTATATCACAAAGCACCTGGCATAGAGTAAGCGCCTCCTTAGCCATAATGTGTTTCCATATAGAGTTGAGTGTAATTCTTCACCTTCTCTTCGCTTTCACTGATTTAAAGTTCTTTGACATCCCTGCCCCACTGCTTTAATTATTTAACTGTTGCTTCACGAAATGTTTTTTTTATCCTTTTCCATTATAGTTTATTACAAGATATTGAATATAGTTCCCTGTGCTATACAGTAGGACCTTGTTGTTTGTCTATTTCCATTTTCTAAAGTGGACTATTGCAATCAATTTTTAACTGGTCTCCACCCTTATGGCTCCAGTCTGTCCTCTTACTCCCTCAAAAAAATTTTTATAGAACAACATTTACCATGTCAGCCTTGAAATTAAAATGTTTCAATAATTGTCCAATATTCAAGGCAATTATAAATCTGTAACATTTTGAATAAGACCTTTTTATCTTCTGGTACCTACCTATCTTTTCAATTCAATTATCTATTATTCCCTTTTAAAGTGTGATATAGACACTGAGAGTAGAAGAGAACAAGACAGAATAAGATCCCTGATTCAAATGCTAGATTCTATTGGAAATGATAGATGCAAAAAAAGTAATATTGTTTATATAGTATAATAGATTGTTAAAATCACACACCCATAAGAAAAAAAATGAAGAGGTTAGAAAGTGTTGGGAGGGAGCTTGCAACTTTGCATTGGGAGGCCAAAAGCAGATATACTGAGAACATTACATTTTTTTGCATGCTTAATTTTCTTTATTTTTTTATTGAAGTATAGTTGATTTACAGTGCTGTGTTAATTTCAGCTATACAGCAAAGTGATTCAGTTATACATATTTATATATACTTTTTAATATATTCTTTTCCATTATGGTTTATTACAGGATATTGAATATAGTTCCCTGTGCTATACAGTAAGACCTTGTTGTTTATCCATTCTGTATATAATAGTTTACACCTGCTAATCCCAAACTCCCAGTCCTTCTTTGTCCACCCCCACCTCACCCTTGACCACCACAGATCTGTTCTTTATGTCTGTGAATCTGTTTCTGTTTTGTAGATAAGTTCATTTGTGTCATATTTTAGATTCCACATATAAGTGATATTACATTTTAGTAGGACTAAAAGAAATGAGAGTGTATGTCATGTTTATACTTGGGGGACAAGTATTCTAGACAGAAGAAACAGCAAGTGCAGAAGCCCAGAGCTAGGTTATCTGAAGAGCACAGCATATTCAGAGAACATTGAGAAGGCCAGTGGGTTTGTTGAGAGTTCAGTGAAAGAGAAGTGGTAGACTAGGTAGAGCTGTAGAGACCACTCTATGAATTTCACTGTTACTCTGAGTGAAATGGGGGAGTCCCTCTGGGGGTAGGAGTTGATCAGAAGAGAGGCCTAATCTGATGTACATTGTAAAATGATTCCTTTGGCCAAAAAACTGATGTGGGGAAAGAGCAGAGCCAGAAGTCAATTAGGAAGTTATTTCGATGATCTGGTGGAGATATAATGCTAATATGAACTAGAGTGAGAGCTGAGAAGGTTTTAAGATTGTTCAGATTCTAGATACATTTTACAAGTAGAGCCAATAGATTGAAAATCTAGTGTGTGTGTGGGGTGTGTGTGTGTGTGTGTGTGTGTGTGTGTCCCTAAGCAAATAAAGTAACACATCTATCATTTACTTCTCTGGGGAAACTGTGAGAGGAATCAGTTTGGGGTTAAGAAAAATATCAGGAAATCAGATTTGATCTTTTTAAAAAAATTTTATTGGAGTATAGTTGATTTACAATGTTGTGTTCATTTCTGCTGTACAGCAAAGTGAATCAGTTATGCATATACATATATCCACTCTGTTTTAGATTCTTTTACCATATAGGTCATTGCGGAGTACTGAGAAGAGTTCCTTGTACTATATATTTAGTAAGGTCTTATGATTTGGTTTTGTTCTAGTTTTAGATATCCATTAGTTTTCCAAGTGGAAATACCAAATAGGCGGTTGAACACACAAATAGAAGCAAGTAAAAGATTTAACTGGAGATGTAAATTTTCAAGTCAGCTTATAGGTAGTGTTTAAAACCATGAAACAGTGTGAGGTCACCAAGGAAATGAATGTAAATAGAAATGAGATGAGTTTCAAGGACTAAGACCCAGGGAACTCCACATTTGGAGGATAGGGAGATGGGAAAGAACCAGAGAATGTGACTAAGAACTTATAGAAAACCAAAAATGTATGATTTCCTGGAAGTTGGGTAAAGATGATTTTGTGTGGATGAGAGGATAATTAGTAATTAGTAAATTAGTTTGCTAGGCCTACCGTAATAACGTACGGCAAAGTGAGTAGCTTAAACATCAGAAGTTTATTGTTTCATCGTTCTGGAGGCTGGAAGTCTGAGATCAAGGTGTCAACAGAGCCTTGCTTCCTCTGTCCACATTGCATTCTCCCCTTGCATGTGTCTGTGTTGAATGTCTCCTTTTTATAATTTCCCATTTTACCAGTCATATATGGGTGTAGGGGCCTACCTTACTCCAGTATGACTTCATCTTAACTAATTGTATCTGTAATAATCTTATTTCCAAATAAGTTCACATTCTGAGATACTAGGGGCTAGGGCTTCAACATACACATTTTGGGGGGACACAAGTCAACCTATAGGAGTTACTCTCAACTTTGTCATGCCATTTCATTCTTTTTATAAATTGCTAATTTGGTTTATAAGTACTTTGTTTAGAATTTTTACACCTTATATTCATGAATTATATTTCCTGTGATTTCCTTTTTCATATCATCCCTTCATCAATTACTACTATCAAGATTATGGTAGCCTAATAAAATGAGGTTGACAGGTGTTACTATTTTTTTCATTTATCTGAAAAAGATTGTGTAAGTTTGGAAATATTTATTCCTTGAAGCTTTGATACGACCTTATGGTGAAGGAATCGGTGACTAGAGTGTTCTTTTGGGAATATTTTTGACTATTTATTCAAATTCTTGTATTTTGCTTTATTCATTTTGAGGCTTCTTTTAAATCAGTTTTATAAAGCTACCTTTTCTCGGGCTTCCCTGGTGGCACAGTGGTTGAGAGTCTGCCTGCTGATGCAGGGGACACGGGTTCGTGCCCTGGTCCAGGAAGATCCCACATGCTGCAGAGCGGCTGGGCCTGTGAGCCATGACCGCTGAGCCTGCGCGTCCAGAGCCTGTGCTCCGCAACGGGAGAGGCCACAACAGTGAGAGGCTCTCGTACCACAAAAAAAAAAAAAAAAAAAAAAAGCTACCTTTTCTCAAAAGTTTATTTACTTAAATTCTTTTAAAACTAAAATCTTTTCTTATAAATTTATCCGTAACTTTCTTGTATTTTTTTAATGCCTGAAGGAAAGCTAGTTATCTTCTCTTTCTCATCCCTATAATTTATGTGTGATTTATCTCTTTTTAATCTTAATGTGTCAAATTTATCAGCCTTTTGAAAAGAATCAGGTTTTAGATTTGTCTTTTTATTGTATTTTTTTATCTGAATTTTTTTCAGTTCATTTTTTTTTTTTTTTTTTGGTGGTACGCGGGCCTCTCACTGTTGTGACCTCTCCCGTCGAGGAGCACAGGCTCCGGACGCGCAGGCTCAGCGGCCATGGCTCACAGGCCTAGCCGCTCCGTGGCATGTGAGATCTTCCCGGACCAGGGCACGAACCTGTGTCCCCTGCATCGGCAGGCGGACTCTCAACCACTGTGCCACCAGGGAAGCCCTTCAGTTCATTTTTGATATCTTTTCTTCTATCATCTTTGTTATTATTTTCTAGCTTCTTGAGAAGAATGCTTACTTTATTAGCTCATTAATTTTCACGCTTTTTTTGAGTACATGCTTCTAAGGCTCTAAATTTATCTATTATGATAGCTTAATTCACAAATTTTGATATGTGTTATTTTGGACATTATTTGTAACATAAAATATATATTCATGTTTTTCTTTGCCTTAATTAATTTAGGATCATGTTTCTTAAATTTTTAATATATGATAATTTTATAGTTGTTTTGTTATTAGTTCCTAGATTAATTACATAATGGTTATAGTACATCTCTATGTGGCTTTTAGTTCTTTGAAATTTATTGAGACTTTCTTTAGGACTCAGTATGATTAATTTTTGTAAATATCTCCAAGTTCAGTAAGCATTCTACAGTTGTTGACTATCATAGTTTAAGTATGTCTTTTAGACCAAATTTGTTAATCGTGTTTATAGGTATTCTTAAACTTACTAATCTTCTATCCAACTTTTCAATCAATTCCTGAGAAATGTCATAATTCATCCTCTACAATTGGGAATTTAAAAATGGCACCTTGTAGTTCTGCTTTATATATTTGAGGTTGTGATGCACATAAATTTAAATTTTAATGACTTCCTAGTAAATTGAATTTTTTATTGTTTTACAGTGATCTCTGTATCTCTAGTAATTCTTTCTGCCTTGAATCTAACTTCCTGATATTTACATAGCTTTATCAGTTTTCTTTTAATTAAAATATTTCTGATGTATCTTTTTCTAGATGTTTACTTTCACACATACTTTCATGTGTCACTTTTAAACAACATATACTTGGATTTGTCAAACTGCCAATCTTTGATTTTAAAAGATAATTTAGTTTATATTTAGTGTGATTACTAACATAAACAGACCTAAATATTTTTTGCTTTGCATTAGTCCTACCTTTTCTAGGTTTCTTTTTCTCCTCTTTATTCTTTTTTTAATTGAATATTTTTCTTTCATTTCATTTTCTCTCCTCTACTAGTCTTGAAGATATATATTCTGTATTGGTTTCATTAGAAATCAAAATATGCATGCCTAACTTACCAATGTCTTAAGTCAGTTAATATCATTACCATAATACAGGGTTCTTTAGAACATCTTTACTCCATTTACTCCCTCCTGATTTCTGTGGTATTGTTTTTGTTTATTTCAATTGGTCTTTGATTTTGTTTTTAGTCCCACAAAGCTTTATTATTCTCATTTTATATATTTAAGATCCTTTAGATTAATTTACATTTTTATCAATTATTTTAATCTTCACTCTGTTCAACAATTTGAACATTCTTCCTATGTTTGAGAAATTCACGATCCTAGAAGTTTCCACTTCTTCACTTTAGATATCAGATAATTATTTCCCTCTCTCACAGCCAAGGCATGGACATGCCAACTAAAAGTGTGTAATCAGATGTACCTCTACCAGACTTTGACTTAGAAGCTAGTGAAGTGAAGAAGCAGGTCCAGAACAGATTCCCTTTAGGTTAGAGTGTCTTCACCTATATCCAAGGTCCAGAGGCATCAGTAACAGCATCTCTTGAAGAGCTGCCGGGATCTCAATACTGACAATGCTGAATGTGCAATATTTGGTCTATGGTCATTTTTTCAAAGTGGACCTTTATGATTTGGGGTCTGTGTGTGTGTGTGCGTGTATGTGGTCTTAACTGTGACATGAGCAGAATGATATGACTAAATCTAATTAAGAACTATTTTTGATTGCATTTTTCAATCATCCTGATGTTTGCATTCCAATTATAGTTTGTAAGTTATACTACCATCTGATTCTATACTCATTTATGATATATTCTGTGATATTGAACATCATTTCTTAGTCTCTAAAATACTTTAACAAATTTTTAATGACTAACTTTTGGAAACAACTTTGGGAAAAACTCAAAATGTGAACAGAAATAAATTATATGCTTATACCTATTACTCAGGATGATTAATTTGAGTATATTTCATTGCACGAACAACCTCCTAATGATCTATTATCTTTCAAATAATCAGCAAAGCAGCTACATATGAACAGGTATTTTTATAGATTCTCAGGTAAATGATAAATTATAATGAAAGCACATAATACTACAATTCTAAGATATAGCTGTGAGCAGTAGAAATTGATATCTAGAAATCTTTCTTTGCAAATAAATCATAATGTCATTTTAAATAGAATTGTAACCACAATTTTAAATTATTTTGAATATAGTTCTTATGTTTTATATTTCCACATCAGAACTGAGAAGTAAAGTAAATTGGGAGATGATCTAAATCATAGTGTTCACGTTTCTCTTTTGTATTTAAGTTTTGCTTAACATTCATTTTATGTTGTTTATTTACTCAAGATTATGAAAAGGAGTTAATCATTTAAGCAGATTCAGATCTTCAAAAATCATGTTTTGGGGGGCAAATGAAATTATTGCACAAACATGATTGCATAATAGAGAAATGTAAAACTGAATGGTAACTCTATTTCACACAAAAAAAGCATACATTGTACCTACTTAAGAAATAGAAGTCGTATATCCTAAAGAAAATGTTAATTTGGAAACAAGATATGGCAAAGCTGGTTTATACATCTTTGCATTACAGGCATTATACTTTTGTTCCTTTAAGTAAAAAATTTAGATCTTAAAAGTTTGCAAAAACTAGCACAATATTAAGGACAGGTGATATTTCATTTATCTTTATCTTGGGTATAACAGCAAAAAATATACTTAATTAAAAAACAGAAATAAGAATTCAGAAACAGGGAATCATACAAGCAGTATAATATTGGTTGTTTATTTCAAATATGAGGAAGAGAATTGACTAAATATATTTGGTGTAGAATTGTGGCGTAATTGGTGTTTTAACCTTAAGAATCACTGATGTTTCTCTGATGTCAACAGCAGAATGCTTTTCCTAAGAGCAAAGTAACCTGTGGTCTCTGTACTCAGCACTTCAGCTGTCTATGGAGACGAAGTGCTGTGGGTCTATTTTTGCAATAAAAGCAAGAACATATCGCCCTCTAGTGTGGAAAAAGCTAGGAGATTGAAGGATTTTTCAGGAGTACAGAAAGAATACATTTTAAAAAGCAAATGTCTTATTTTCTCTCTTCAAATAAATGTGATATACCAATATTTAGGTTAACGTCTTGAATTCTAGAAACACAAATGCTAAACATGATTGATTAACCTATTTGTATGGCCCGTGTTTTAGGAAATGCTAACTAGATTGAGAATAAATTATTTCTTTTTAATATTTTACTTTAAAAATTTTTTTAATTATATTACATTTTATTGTAGTTGTAAACTTTATGAATTAGTTATAATACTTTATATCCTAGTATTTATAATAACTTTACTTATATTATAAAAATTAGTTGTAAGTATTCTTTTAATTGTTAAAAAGGTATTGAATAAAATTCTGTAGCATGGATCACTCAGTTAGCAGAGGTGACTGTATGCGTCCTTTGTAGCCAGAGTCTATCCCTAGAGAAAAATCTTTTCCCTTCCCTGAAATTCAAGGCTGAGGATTATGTGAAAATTTTATTAGAAAAAGTCATCTAGAAAATAAAAGTAGGAAGTTAATGATTAAGGCAGAAAGAACAACATTTATCACTGTATTAATAAAATGAAAGACTGACACAAAGTAAATTCTGGGGGAAAATATACCAATATTAATATAATCCAATTTCTCCAGACTTCCACTGCCTGTAGGTACACATGGGCTCGGTTAATAATAAAGCACCTACATTATTGGCTCTTCTCTCTCATCACACAGTCATTTCAGTGCCCTTCAAGGTTTCATCTGTGCTTGTCAAATGGTAGGTCCATCCTGGCTTTCCTGCCTGTCACCAATCTCACTGCACAGAAATCACTGAATGTGTCTCAGCAAAGCCACTGCTGCAGGCACCCACCATGGAAACACAAGTGCACATGCAGAGTTGTGCCTTCCTATACCCCCAGTGCTCTATGTGCATGAGGGTCTTGAACAAATTTTGCAAATCAACTCAGGCAAATGGATGGATGCGTATCTGCTGCTCCTTGAAGACTCAGGTTGATCAGAGATGCCAGTGCCTATCTCAGGGGTAGACAAAACTTTGCCATTTGGGGATCCTGCCACCCTTTTTAATCCAAGTACTGTATTTTTCATTTCAATAACAGATTAATATGAATATGGTATTTTTAAAGAATTATTTACCTGTATCTTCTGACAAATTTGGACTCATGAGAAACAACTGATGCATCATAATATTTTAGTTATAAGTAAACTTAGAGATAATTTGGTGCAATTGATTTTCCAATTTTCAAAATCTTAGGTTTGAATTCTGAGATCATTGTTCCAATAGAACGATTACAAATATACTAACATGGAATATATATTTAACTGATTTAGTCAAGATTATTAAGTTTCAACTATGTGTCTAATTTAGTATTGGGTTATGCTTGAGGGGAGGGAAAGTAGTTTAGTGTGAAAAGAGAAGTTTAATAAACAGACTAGTCTATTGAAAATGTACCCACAATCATCTTGGGAAGACTTAAATACGTTTAACAAAAATGTAAGGGTATCACAAAAAATATATGGACGACATATTCTTCAGCTATTTAGAGGAAGAATGGTTATCAGGGATCAGAATGAATAGGGAAGGCTTATTATTCACAAAATTACAGAATTTTAGAGTTTGAAGCAACCTTAATATTATCAGATTCACCTCCTTTTAAATTTTCTACTTAGATTTTTTGTGCTTTTTATAAATATACTTCATGGTTCCTGCAGAAAATTCAAATGATATAGAAAAGTATAAGAAAGACATAGATGATCAATCTCTTAATGAGTATCCTTTCAAATCTCCCTTTTTAATGGATACATGGAAATAGAAAGATAAACAGCTACTTTTCTTTAGTTTCCCAATGATGAAATTGAAGCTCAGACTTTTTCTCCCACCCCACAAGTTTCTGGAGAAGATAGCATTTGAGCTATTCCTTGAGGTAGAGGAAAAAGTTTAATATATGCAAGATGTGAATAAGTTGCTGATTTAGCATAAATCAGCATTGTTTCATACATGAGACAAAGACTCTTTGCTTGACCAAACTCTAAGCAGGCTTCTGAACATTCTCCCAGGTGTGCACTTTCTTGCAAAATCTAGTTTTCACAAGAATCCTGCTCACTCAGTTTACCCAGAACCCCTTCACCCCCACCTCGATATCTGATCACCTTCAGTATCCACTCAGTTTCCTCATCCTCCACCATCCCCAAGACGATGTCTCATAATCCCAGCCTGTCTTTAGCAAGAATCCCGTTAGGTAGTTTTAGCTAGAACCTCCCTTACATAGAATGTTTCCTCTTAGTAATTTTCCATTCACTGACTCCCACTCTGATTCTTGGCTTTAAATTCCTACTTGCCCATACTGTATTCGGAGTTGAGCCATCTCTCTCCACCACTATAAAACCCATTGCAGTGGTCCCTATACCTATCACAGTGGTCTTGAGTAAAGTCTACCTGACCACCTTTAAGTGTCATTGAATTTTTTTTTGTTAATATATGACTTACAAGGTGGTCTACAGTGTGCTGAAGATTCAATTCTGAATAAATCACAGTCCCTGGCTTCATGGGAATTCATGAGTAATTAAATTGAAACTCATTTAAACTAACGTTTGCAAGGCAGGGGAGGGAGAGTGATTTTCTTGTTGTGGCTTTATCTAAACTGAATCTCTAAAAGTGAAACAGAGCTGGTCAAACTTAGAAAGAGGAGAGACAGCATTGGTCATTACAGAACTGCAAATGGGTCAACATGTAAAGTGCAGGAATAACAAGAGGAAAGAATTTTGCAAGAGAAAACCTTCAAAAAGTTTGACTTTAAAGGTGCAGAGAAAGATTAAGGCAGTAGCTAGGGCTGGGGTAGGGGGCAACTGTGAGAGGAACTTGTATGAACACAGGTGTGAGTTAAATTTGTGAAGAAGATTATAGTCTTAAACTAAAATAAATACAGGACAGGCAGATAGACTTAAATTAGTGAGCAAATGGTGGCGACTAAAGCCATTCAGATATTAAAATATTGTAATTACCAGACAAAACGTATGCAAACGCTGTTTATAGTGAATTACTAACATGATTATCCCCAGTTTTTAAATCCTCAGAAAAGAGAGGTTGAAGTTCTAGAAAAGACTTAGGGGTGAAAGGAAATAAAATAACTTTAAAAGAGATATATATTTTCCACAGAACCAGGAAGCAAGTAAGTAAGTAAAGTGATACTTCCTTAGGTTTGAGAAACATTGATGGGAGTCAGTTTGGCTCCCTGGGTGATGTTTAGCTGGTTCAACCCTCACTTTCTATTTTCTTTGTACCGTAAATTGAGGAGTTAGGTGATGGGTCTACCAGGTTTAAAAAGGTATTGAAATCATCAGAGTGTATATAGTTTGGGGAACAGAAATGAAAAAAACAATGATGGATATAAGAAGGACTTCTCAATCACGTGTTCCTTTTATTATAACTAGTTATGTTATAATTTTAAGTTAAAAAGTAGGATAAAAATTATGTTTATCGTGTAATCACAGCTACATAAAACCAGATTACAAACTACATATCGAGAAGACACTAGGAAGAAATATATGAGAGGATTTTGTTGAGCAATATTCATTTCATTTTTATTTTTCTAGGTTTTCAAATTTTTCATGCTTTTGTAATAAGATTTATTTAATAATTTGCACAAAGTAGTAGTGTCAGCTTTTTAAAATTTTTTCATTTCACCTTTGTAGATGAGACAACTTATAGAAAAAGAGCCTACTTTTGAGAGAAAATGGTTAAGATTATATCTAAATAAGTAAGCAAACCATTGTATTTCCTCAGTCATCTTTTGTAGCTCCCATGTAAATTGTTTATATGGAGAGAAAATAAAATGGTGATAGGAAATATTGTCATATAGATTGGCTGATTAATGGCCACACTTCACAATAAATTCATTAGCACAAGTTTTATATCCAGTGTTAAAAAAATAAAAAAGACTTTCTAGAAATGAAAGAAAAATAGATAGTAAATAAAGAGAAGAAATTAAGAACAAATGAAAGCAAAATAAGGTAGGTTTTTTGTTTTTTGTTTTATGATGAGATGATATACAGCTGAATTTGTAGATGTACATGGAAAATAGTAGGCTGTTAATAAACGTTGATACATTTATGTGTTGAATGAATGTTGGATGAATGCCTTTGCTTCTTACCTAAAGGAGAAAATAGAAGCATATCCAAAATTGAATTTTAGACAGTTTATCTGGTCCTAGTTTGATTTTGAATGTCCCATTGTAAATATTACCCCCAAATCTAGACAAAAATGAGACAGATGCCACAGATGTATCCAAAGTCATCCCAAGTTTCTAAGGGAGTTGCCTGGATTTCAGGAATCTTTAGGAAAGATACAGGCATTTCAAAGCGGTTTAATTCTACTTAATTCTGGACCATACTGGAGATATCATTATTTCAGTAGTGTTAAGGGCAAAAAATCAATAATGAAATTTTAAATATAAATACAAACAGTTTTACACAATGATTATTTTACTAGATCACCCCACTTGGTCACAAATAGCATTTCTGCTACTCTATCTAGAAATCTTATGTGGTAAAGCAGAATAAATATCCATTTAGTATTTTCCTTCTCAAAGTTCCCATGTTTTTCTGATAAACAAGATAAATATATAGATATTTACAGTTTGATTTTAATAAAAATGGATTCTTTTTGAAAAATCATAGTTTCTCTGCTTTAGAAAACAAGACCTAGGAAAATGGTAAATAGGCACTATATATATCTCTAAGAAATGATGAGAAAAGAAATCAACTGAAATTTACTTTTCTATTTACTGAGTTGCCTTTTGAAGTGTGAATACAGCTGATAGCTCAGAGCTATGTACCTAGTATAATATGATGTTACAATATACTATGGTGGTAGTAATGTTATCATTATGTTTGAAGTGACACTTTTAGGAGTTGTACTGATAAAAATGCACACTTGAGGACTGAAATAAGTGTATATTATGTCACTGAAGTCAAGAAAATATGAAATGTATAAAAGTTAAGTAATAGTCAACTGGTTATTTACAAGGGTAGAAAATATCCTTATTGCAGAAAATCATAAAATAAATATACTTCTTTGATTTTGAGTAAATATAACAATTACTCATCACTTTACACCTTTATTTGAAAGAAGTTATATATGCGGCTTTGGTTGTTGCCAAGAATAATATCACAATACTTTGTGTCCTGGAAGCTGAAAGGAGCGCCAAGTGACCAAACTACATGTTATCAACCAATTCCTAACTTGAGTCAATAGTGGATATTTTCAGGAACCACTTGGAATCATAGGAGACTACATTCATCTACAGCTAAAACGTCTTCAGTATTTATAAAACCAGGTTAAACGATTTGAATTATCTGTGCTCTCTTGAGTAGTGTTTCGCAAAAACTTTAGACCCTGACTCAGAATAAAAAATAATCTTGCATTGGGACCCAGAACACAAATAAATACACACACACACACACACCCCAAACATGTTTCCTAAAGCACTATTTACCTTTACACTTCGTGAAGTACATCAATATTTCTATTCTCATCTATTTTTTTTCTTTTATGTGGTGTTGACCTATAATTTGAAAAAAAAAAGAGTATCTCTCTTGAAATATGGTTATAAATTTTGGAATTCTCCCCTAGAGATTGAAGGTGCCATTAATATATTTGAATGCATGGTTAACTGTGTACATAGTACAGTTTTTAATTAAAAACACTGCTTTATTTATATGAAATATAAGCTAATTCTTCATAATATTCCTAAGGGCAAACAAAAATCTCATGAAGCATGTAGAAATGGGATACTTAATAAAATGTTTCCCCCCCATGTATCATGAAAAGTCAAAGGTGGTCAAATTATTGCAATTCTTATGTCATCCCAACTTACAACACAGCTTCTTTTGATCTGATCCAATTCACTTATAGATGTTTTCTGCATTTTTGTTAGATATTTTTAGCTTTGAATATCTGAATTGTTAAAGTTGAAATAAAACTTGCCAATATTTGTGTTAAAGTACTTAATTACAGTAACTGTTAAGAGTTTGGTTTCAACTAACTTAATTTTTATTTTTCTCATCAGTGCAACTGTGAGAAAATAGAACTCTAGCATCACAAATCACTCATGGTATAATCTCAGTCTTTTTCCTAAACCCTCTAAACCTCAATTTCTTCATTTAAAAAATAGACTAATAATGGCTAAACAGGATGATGAATGCAAAGAAAGTAGCATAATGACTGACAAGTAGTAGCTACTCATTAAATGCTGGTAAATAGTTTCTCTTTTTTTTTCAATTTCAGCTGAACTTTAAGAGCCTCTTGGATGTTCTGTATAGTTCATCAGTTCACGTTCTAGAAAGAAACAATCACACATACAATCATTGCAATTCTTAGCCCCTGGCTTACTTCTGAATTTCCTTCTTGCCAAAAATCACTCTAGTACCTGCAGTTGCTTTGTTCACTAATTTCTCTGCTGCTACCTGATATTACTAAAAATTTACAATGATTGAGACCCCTTGGTAAATGGACTTTGCAGACTATTTTAGAAAATCTATAAACACAGTTTGGAAATAAGTCAAAGAGCAATTTTAAAACAGATACACAGAACAATAATTTTTTCATACTATCTAATCTTAAAAGAGGGAAATTCTGGGAACTATTTATTCCACTACTATTGATATGATGAGTCACACTTGGAAGACCAGAAGTTAAAAAAAGAAAAAGAATGAGAACAAGGAAAGCAGCACCTAAAAATGCCTTGCTTTTTTTCTCATCAAAGCCTGCACAGGGATCACACAACTGGAATTTCGGGATAGATTGTTGCCAAAATAATGAGAAGGTCTCCCTTTCCAAATTTTTAACAATAGATTTATTAGGATATGTGAAAGCCAGATTCAGCAGAATTGGGATCAAAGTCTATTTAACTTGCTTGGTATGGTGCTTGAGGAAATATCAGTTCTTCACAGATACAGTTTACTCAGTCATCCACACATTTGTCCATTCATTCGGTAACAAAAGACCAACATCATGGTGGAAGGGGAAAGCAGACAAAGTGCTCCTGTTTGTGCCAATTCGTTGCTAACTGGTCTCAGGTTCATCCTTCACAATGCATTTTATTAAGGTAAAATTAAAATTTAACATATCACATAGACTCCTTAAAAACACATGCCACATAATTTTTAGACTTTTGGAGCAGCATTTTAATGTCTTCACCATTATCTCTAAATGAATATTCTTAGTTTTATATGACTCATTTAACATACATGTGTCTTTAAAAATAATCTCGATTGTCTTATTTGACCTTTCCAAGGTGCTTAAGTTGGTGTTCCTACCTCCTTGCACTTTGCCTTGCCTTTTTTTTTTTTTAATGGTCACAGTACTAGATAGGCATATAGAAAACCTACTTTTCCTCCTGTATGTTTCTCCTTTACTCTCGCACTACTATCACACTCATAACACTTCCAACACAAGGTGTGTGCGGTTCTCCCCCACACACCAAGCAGTGCTTTGTGACACCAGCCAGGCGTCCTACAATTCAAATTTGACACTAACTGGAGTTAGCACAGACCCCATAGGTTAGGGGCTCGGTCCCATAAGACTGCTCCCCTCTTCAGATCCAATCACAAGTAGTAGGTCCCTGGCTCTGTCCAACTTGGCTACAGATCGGAGGTCCCCATGACGCCCCACCTTGGATTTGATTATTTGCTAAAACAGCTCACAGAACTCAAGGAAACACCTGCTTAGTTTTACCGGTTTATTATATGATAAAGGATACAGATGAACAACTAGATGAAGAGATCCATAAGGCAAGGGCTGGTACAGTCCTGAGAGTAGGACCTTCTGTCCTCACAGAGTTGGAGGTGTGTCACCCTCCCAGTGAGTTGATGTGTTCCCAAACCTGGAAGCTCTCTAAACCCAGTACTTTGGGAGGTTTTATAGAGGCTTCATTGCATTGGCGTGATCAGTCATTTCTAGCCCCTCTCCACTTCCTAGAGGATAGGGCTGGGCTGAAAGTTCCAAGCTTCTAACTATTGTTTGGTCTTTCTGGTGCCCAGCTCCCATCCAGGAACCCACTAACTGTTGCCTCTGAAGCTGAATCCAGCCTGTGTACCCTGACACTGAATTAAGTCTCTGAGACAGAATTTTGGGTGAAGTAGAAAAGAATAGCTTTATAGCTTTGCCAGGCAAAGGGAGCCACAGTGGGCTAATACCCTTAAAACTGTGTGTCCCAACCTGAAGTAAGGGGTTTAATGGTAGTGGTTCAAAGAGAGCTTGATCAGCTCATGGACATTCTTCTGATTGGTTGGTGGTGAGGTTAGTGGGAGTCAGCATCATCAACCTTCTGATTCCAACAGTCTGGGGTCTACGTGCCTGTGGGCACCATATCGAAGTTAACCATTAACCGTTAACTTCTCCCGCCTGGTAGGGGTTTCAGTATTTGCAAAACAGTTCAAAGATATTGTGTGTATCCCTTGTTGGGGAACCAGAACCTTGCGCCAAGGCTGCACTATTGTTTCTCTTGACTGTTGTTTCTCCCTTGTCTTGTATCCTCTCTCTTCCCTAATGAATAATTGCTTGAACACGCCGGTTGGAACTCAGGGAAGGTCATGGAGGCTGAATGAAGACTATTTCCTGTAATCAAATAAATGGGGGGCACAGGAAGGCTTTTGTGCCCAGTAGCCCCACAGGGTCCTGCTCGTATCACCTCATTAGGACGAAAGACACTCGTATCACCAAGGAAATTACAAGGGATTTAGGAGCTCTGTGCCAGGAACTGGGGGCAGAGATCAATATACATTGTTGGGGCTCAGGGAAGCCACCCCAAATGTGCCAAAGTGGCATATTGATTATTTGGAATTAAAGTTACTTAAGAAACAGCCAGTGTGAGAAGAATACTCTACCTCTACTTTGTCTCCAGAAATTAGGAAATAATCTCCCATGTGAAAGGTACCTTCCCTGAAGCAGGAGGTAAGGGGACATCTTTATCACCAGAGATAGGGAATTCAGAGTAGAAAAGGCTGTGTAAACAAACTGCTTAGATTCTACACTAACTAGTACCCAAGCCCAAGTTTCTTTGTCTGTCAATTACTCTCAAATTTATTGTTTCTTTGCCTAAAAGCTGCTTGCTTTGGTCACTTCTTGTTTTTTTTTTTTCACATCTTTATTGGAGTATAATTGCTTTACAATGGTGTGTTACTTTCTGCTTTATAACAAAGTGAATCAGTTATACATATACATATGTTCCCATATCTCTTCCCTCTTGCATCTCCCTCCCTCCCACCCTCCCTATCCCACCCTTCTAGGTGGTCACAAAGCACCGAGCTGATCTTCCTGTGCTATGTGGCTGCTTCCCACTAGCTATCTATTTTACGTTTGGTAGTGTATATATGTCCATGCCACTCTCTCACTTTGTCACAACTTACCCTTCCCCCTCGCCATATCCTCAAGTCCATTCTCTAGTAGGTCTGTGTCTTTATTCCTGTCTTACCCCTAGGTTCTTCATGACATTTTTTTTTCTTAGATTCCATATATATGTGTAAGCATACGGTATTTGCCTTTCTCTTTCTGACTTACTTCACTCTGTATGACAGACTCTAGGTCCATCCACCTCACTTCAAATAACTCAATTTCGTTTCTTTTTATGGCTGAGTAATATTCCATTGTATATATGTACCACATCTTCTTTATACATTCACCCGATGATGGACACTTAGGTTGTTTCCATCTCCGGGCTATTGTAAATAGAGCTGCAATGAACATTTTGGTACATGACTCTTTTTGAATTATGGTTTTCTCAGGGTATATGCTCAGTAGTGGGATTGCTGGGTCATATGGTAGTTCTATTTGTAGTTTTTTAAGGAACCTCCATACTGTTCTCCATAGTGGCTGTACCAATTCACATTCCCACCAGCAGTGCAAGAGTGTTCCCTTTTCTCCACACCCTCTTCAGCATTTATTGTTTCGAAATTTTTTTGTTCTAGTTCTGTGAAAAATACCAGTGGTAGTTTGATAGGGATTGCACTGAATCTGTAGATTGCTTTGGGTAGTAGAGTCATTTTCACAATGTTGATTCTTCCAATCCAAGAACATGGTATATCTCTCCATCTATTTGTATCATCTTTAATTTCTTTCATCAGTGTCTTATAATTTTCTGCATACAGGTCTTTTGTCTCCTTAGGTAGGTTTATTCCTAGATATTTTATTCCTTTTGTTGCAATGGTAAATGGGAATGTTTTCTTGATTTCACTTTCAGATTTTTCATCATTAGTGTATAGGAATGCCAGAGATTTCTGTGCATTAATTTTGTATCCTGTTACTTTGCCAAATTCATTGATTAGCTCTAGTAGTTTTCTGGTAGCATATTTAGGATTCTCTATGTATAGCATCATGTCATATGCAAACAGTGACAGCTTTACTTCTTCTTTTCCGATTTGGATTCCTTTTATTTCCATTTTTTCTCTGATTGCTGTGGGTAAAACTCCCAAAACTATGTTGAAAAAGAGTGGTGAGAGTGGGCAACCTTGTCTTGTTCCTGATCTTAGTGGAAATGGTTTCAGTTTTTCACCATTGAGGATGATGTTGGCTGTGGGTTTGCCATATATGGCCTTTATTATGTTGAGGAAAGTTCCCTCTATGCCTACTTTCTGCAGGGTTTTTATCATAAATGGGTGTTGAATTTTGTCAAAAGCTTTCTCTGCATCTATTGAGATGATCATATGGCTTTTCTCCTTCAATTTGTTAATATGGTGTATCACATTGACTGATTTGCGTATATTGAAGAACCCTTGCATTCCTGGAAAAAACCCCACTTGATCATGGTACATGATCCTTTTAATGTGCTGGATTCTGTTTGCTAGTGTTTTGTTGAGGATTTTTGCATCTATATTCATCACTGATATTGGTCTGTAGTTTTCTTTCTTTGTGACATCCTTGTGTGGTTTTGGTATCAGGGTGATGGTGGCCTCGTAGAATGAGTTTGGGAGTGTTCCTCCCTCTGCTATATTTTGGAAGCGTTTCAGAAGGATAGGTGTTAGCTCTTCTCTAAATGTTTGATAGAATTCGCCTGTGAAGCCATCTGGTCCTGGGCTTTTGTTTGTTGGAAGATTTTTAATCACAGTTTCAATTTCAGTGCTTGTGATTGGTCTGTTCATATTTTCTATTTCTTCCTGATTCAGTCTTGGCAGGTTGTGCATTTCTAAGAATTTGTCCATTTTTCCAGGTTGTCCATTTTATTGGCATAGCTTTGCTTGTAGTAATCTCTCATGATCTTTTTTATTTCTGCAGTGTCAGTTGTTACTTCTCCTTTTTCATTTCTAATTCTATTGATTTGAGGCTTCTCCCTTTTTTTCTTGATGAGTCTGGCTAATGGTTTATCAATTTTGTTTTTCTTCTCAAAGAACCAGCTTTTAGTTTTATTGATCTTTGCTATAATTTCCTTCATTTCTTTTTCATTTATTTCTGATCTAATCTTTATGATTTCTTTCCTGCTGCTAACTTTGGGGTTTTTTTGTTCTTCTTTCTCTAATTGCTTCAGTTGCAAGGTTAGGTTGTTTATTCAAGATGTTTCCTGTTTCTTAAGGTAGGATTGTATTGCTATAAACTTCCCCCTTAGAACTTCTTTTGCTGCATCCCATAGGTTTTGGGTCATCGTGTCTCCATTGTCATTTGTTTCTAGGTACTTTTTGATTTCCTCTTTGATTTATTCAGTGATCACTTGGTTATTAAGTAGTGTATTGTTTAGCCTCCATGTGTTTGAATTTTTTACAGATCTTTTCCTGTAATTGATATCTAGTCTCATAGCGTTGTGGTTGGAAAAGATACTTGATACAATTTCAATTTTCTTAAATTTACCAAGGCTTGATTTGTGACCCAAGATATGATCTATCCTGGAGAACGTTCCATGAGCACTTGAGAAAAATGTGTATTCTATTGTTTTTGGATGGAATGCCCTACAAATATCAATTAAGTTCATCTTGTTTAATGTATCATTTAAAGCTTGTGTTTCCTTATTTATTTTCATTTTGGATGATCTGTCCATTGGTGAAAGTGGGGTGTTAAAGTCCCCTACTAAGATTGTGTTACTGTCGATTTCTCCCTTTATGGATGTTAGTATTTGCCTTATGCATTGAGGTGCTCCTATGTTGGGTGCATAAATATTTACAATTGTTATATCTTCTTCTTGGATCGCTCTGTTGATCATTATGTAGTGTCCTTCTTTGTCTCTTGTAATAGTCTTTATTTTAAAGTCTATTTTGTCTGATATGAGAATTGCTACTCCAGCTTTCTTTTGGTTTCCATTTGCATGAAATATCGTTTTCCATCCCCTCACTTTCAGTCTCTATGTGTCTCTAGGTCTGAAGTGGGTCTCTTGTAGACAGCATATATATGGGTCTTGTTTTTGTATCCATTCAGCCAGTCTGTGTCTTTGGGTGGGAGCATTTAATCCATTTACATTTAAGGTAATTATCAATATATATGTTCCTATTCCCATTTTCTTAATTGTTTTGAGTTTGTTATTGTAGGTCTTTTCCCTCTGTTGTGTTTCTTGCCTAGAGAAGATCCTTTAGCATTTGTTGTAAAGCTGGTTTGGTGGTGCTGAACTCTCTCAGCTTTTGCTTGTCTGTAAAGGTTTTAATTTCTCTGTCAAATCTGAATGAGATCCTTGCTGGGTAGAGTAATCTTGGTTGTAGGGTTTTCTCCTTCATTACTTTAAATGTGTCCTGCCAGTCCCTTCTGGCTTGCAGAGTTTCTGATGAAAGATCAGCTGTTAACCTTATGGGGATTCCCTTGTGTGTTATTTGTTGTTTTTCCATTGCTGTTTTTAATATGTTTTCTTTGTATTTAATTTTTGACAGTTTGATTAATATGTGTCTTGGTGTGTTTCTCCTTGGATTTATCCTGTATGGGTCTCTCTGTGCTTCCTAGACTTGATTAACTATTTCCTTTCCCATATTCGGGAAGTTTTCAACTATAATCTCTTCAAATATTTTCTCAGTCCCTTTCTTTTTCTCTTCTTCTTCTGGAACGCCTATAATTCGAATGTTGGTGCATTTAATGTTGCCCAGAGGTCTCTGAGACTGTCCTTGGTTCTTTTCATTGTTTTTTCTTTATTCTGCTCTGTAGTAGTTATTTCCACTATTTTATCTTCCAGGTCACTTATCCGTTCTTCTGCCTCAGTTATTCTGCTATTGATCCCTTCTAGAGTATTTCAAATTTCATTTATTGTGTTGTTCATCGTTGCTTGTTTCATCTTTAGTTCTTCTAGGTCCTTGTTAAATGTTTCTTGCATTTTGTCTATTCTATTTCCAAGATTTTGGATCATCTTTACTATCATTATTCTGAATTCTTTTTTGGGTAGACTGCCTATTTCGTCTTCATTTGTTAGGTCTGGTGGGTTTTTATCTTGCTCCTTCATCTGTTGTGTGTTTTTCTGTCTTCTCATCTTGCTTATCTTACTGTGTTTGGGGTCTCCTTTTTGCAGGCTGCAGGTTCGTAGTTCCCGTTGTTTTTGTTGTCTGTCCCCAGTGGCTAAAGTTGGTTCAGTGCATTGTGTAGGCTTCCTGGTGGAGGGGACTAGTGCCTGTGTTCCGGTGAATGAGGCTGGATCTTGTCTTTCTGGTGGGCAGGTCCACGTCTGGTGGTGTATTTTGGTGTGTCTGTGGACTTATTATGATTTTAAGCAGCCTCTCTGCTAATGGGTGGGGTTGTGTTCCTGTCTTGCTAGTTGTTTGGCACAGGGTGTCCAGCACTGTAGCTTGCTGGTCGTTGAGTGAAGCTGGGTGTTGGTGTTGAGATGGAGATCTCTGAGAGATTTTCGCCGTTTGATATTACATGGAGCTGGGAGTTCTCTTGTGGACCAGTGTCCTGAAGTTGGCTCTCCCACCTCAGAGGCAAAGCAATGACTCCTGGCTGCAGCACCAAGAGCCTTTCATCCACAGGGCTCAGAATTAAAGGGAGAAAAAGTAGAAAGTAAGAAAGAAAGAGGATAAAATAAAGTAAAATAAAGTAAGATAAAATAAATAAAGTTATTAAAATAAAAAATAGTTATTTTAGAAAAAATATTTTTTAAGTTAAAAAAAAAACGGATGGATAGAACCCTAGGAAAAGTGGTGAAAGCAAAGCTATACAGACAAAATATCACACAAAAGCATACACACACACACTCACAAAAAGAGAAAAAGGGAAAAAAAAAAATATATATATCTCATCGCTCCCAAAGTCCACCTCCTCAATGTGGGATGATTCGTTGTCTATTCAGGTATTCCACAGATGCAGGGTACATCAAGTTGATTGTGCAGATTTAATCCGCTGCTCCTGAGGCTGCTGGGAGAGATTTCCCTTTCTCCTCTTTGTTCGCACAGCTCCCGGGGCTCAGCTTTGGATTTGGCCTCGCCTCTGCGTGCAGGTCACTGGAGGGCGTCTGTTCTTTGCTCAGACAGGACGGGGTTAAAGGAGCCGCTGATTCAGGAGTCTGGCTCACTCAGGTGGGGAGGGAGGGGCATGGCGTGCAGGGCGGTCCTGCGGCGGCAGAGGACGGCGTGACGTTGCGGCAGAGGACGGCGTGACGTTGCACTAGCCTGAGGTGTGCCGTGCGTTCTCACGGGGAAGTTGTCCCTGGATCCCGGGACGCTGGCAGTGGTGGGCTGCACAGGCTCCCTGGAAGGGAGGTGTGGAGAGCGACCTGTGCTCGCACACAGGCTTCTTGGTGGCGGCAGCAGCAGCCTTAGCGTCTCACGCCCGTCTCTGGGGTCCGCGCTGTTAGCCGCGGCTCACGGCCGTCTCTGTAGCTCCTTTAAGCAGCGCTCTTAATGCCTTCTCCTCGTGCACCAGGAAACAAAGAGGGAAGAAAAAGTCTCTTGCCTCTTCAGCAGGTCCAGACCTTTTCCCGGACTCCCTCCCGGCTAGCCGTGGTGCACCAACCCTCTGCAGGCTGTGTTCACGCCGCCAGCCCCAGTCCTCTCCCGGCGCTCTGACCGAAGCCCGAGCCTCAGCTCCCAGGCCCTCCCGTCCCGGCTGGTGAGCAGACAAGCGTCTCGGACTGGTGAGTGCTGGTCGGCACCGATCCTCTGTGCGGGAATCTCTCCGCTTTGCTCTCCGCACCCCTGTTGCTGTGCTCTCCTCTGCGGCCCCGAAGCTTTTCCCCTCCAACACCCGCAGTCTCCGCCCGCGACGGGGCTTCCTAGTGTGTGGAAACATTTCCTCCTTCACAGCTCCTTCCCACTGGTGCAGGTGCCGTCCCTATCCTTTTGTCTCTGTTTATTCTTTTTTCTTTTGCCCTACCCTGGTACGTGGGGAGTTTCTTGCCTTTTGGGAGGTCTGAGGTCCTCTGCCAGCATTCAGTAGGTGTTCTGTAGGAGTTGTTCCACGTGTAGATCTATTTCTGATGTATCTGTGGGGAGGAAGGTGATCTCTGCATCTTACTCTTCCGCCATCTTCCCCCTCTCCTCCGTTGGTCACTTCTTAAGTCCTATATCTATGAGACCTCCATACATATGAAATTAACTTTGTTTTTCCCCTGCTTTCTTTCTTTTTTTTTTTTTTTTCATTTTAATTGTTAGAACACCCCAATGAACCAAGTGGGCTAGGGGGGAAATTTTTCCCCTCCCCAAATATATATACTATATCTCTGGCATACCATATCATTTCTTATCTCAGGCATAGGACATAAGTAAATTTCCTTGTTACATTATCTTTTATTGCTCAGGCTTCCTCACCTCCACTGGCCAGTTTTTGCTAGGGAAGAATAAACAGGAGGATTGAATGGGAAGTATAACTCATTCGATTAACACACACACATACACGCACACAAACACAGAGTGAAACATATATCTACAGTGGTGGTAATCTGCATCTATTAATTTTAAATAAATGTCACATTTAAATTTTATTTATTCTTTTGGTTGGCAGATTCTAGTTCCATATGCTTTTTTATTTCCTTTTCACTATTGCATATTAGAATGAGCTGTTCTAATATGCAAAACTGACATCTCATACTTTGTACATTCAAAAATAAAAGTCACATTTTTGATGTCAGAAGAGATAAGGATTTAACAAATATTAACCTGGCATGCACTTAGTTTCTTTTCAAATTCCTGATTGAATGCATTCTGAAAATACTAAACCACCAAAGTATGTGGATTAGATTTCTACTTTTGTGGAGTGATGCAGGGGTGGGGTGGGGTGGGGTGGGTGTGGGACTGGGACTGATTCCATGTCTCCTTAAATGGATTTTTTAATCAAATACATGAGCTTGGAGAAGTCTGGGAAGGAATATAATAAAGACTGGATAACTTTCTTTGGCAAATTCCAAATCTCTTTCAATATTTATTATATATATATAATTTAATTTGATTTTTATTTTAAAATGTACTTTATGAACATTTTCAAACATACATAAAAGTAGAGGGTAGACCATAATTGGTTTATATATTTTATACCAAACCTAAGCCTTTTTATCACTGTATTTTATTTCCTTTTAGTAAAATAATAATTCAATGTATTCAAAGGGAACAGAACTTTAAAAAAATTGAAAGGTTTTGGGGGAGCAAATAATTATCTTAAAAATTATGTCTGATAACAGTGTATTAGTAAGTCCCTAGCATGTGGAGTTAATTTTCCTTTAAAGTGAATTTGAGATCACTGGAGAGATTTTTTAAATTGGCTCACTATTTCAAAGGGGAAAATTCAGGCCTACTTATATATTTGGAATCTGAAGAAGTAAGATGTTTGGTAGAAATTAAAAATTTTTAACTCATGTACTTTTGAGATTGTTTAAAATTTTTTTCCCCAAAATCTAAGACAAAAACAAATGTTATTTCAACTTATTGTTGATTTTTAAAATTTAGATTACTAAGTAGAAAAAATGTGTTTCAGAACATAAAAATAAAGCGCTATAATACTATGTTTAATCATTTAATCTAATATTCTTTTAATCATTATTCAGTTTCTTCAAATTAAAAAATAAAAAAGAAACATAAAATATTTGCAGTGTGATGGAATATACAACTCATATTACAAAACACTCTAATTTGATTCTCTATGATATAGTACATCAATAATATACACCTTAAAGTATATGTATCACATTAAAAACATAACCTATTTTGGTTACTTTCCTAGGGATGCTATTTTGGTAAACTGGGAAATAGAGAATTCCATAATTAGTCTAACACAGTTTTGAGGAGAATGAAGAAAATTTGTATAGGAAGGAATTCACTAAAAATCAGAGTCAAAAATAATGGAAAATTATGTCCATTTGTGGTGAAGCAATTTGGGAAAGCTGGGGTTAATGCTTTCTAATTTTTTTTCTTTTTTTCTACTTTTTTTCTTTTTAAGGAAATTGATAAGGGAAGTAGAACACTTGACTGTTGGATAAAATGTAATAATCGAAAACAATTTTAATTCTAATTAGAGAAATCAGCCAAATTTAGGAATGTGCTTTGAGAAAAACATGTCAAGATTTTTCTTCTCATCTAGGTTTCTGGCCTCTGTTTCATTAAAAAGATCTAAGATCCTCTTCTCATTTTGTTCTTTCTCCCATAGCTTCTCTCTCACTTTGCTTCTAAGAATGGTGAAAGAGAAATCCTCTCTATTTTGGCTGTTATGGTGAAGAAGGCCAAGTGCCTCCCTGTGACTTCAGAAAAGAATGTTACTAAAGGGAAGAACCTGTAACTACTATGTATTTGAGACAAAATCATCCCCTCACCTTAGAACTCCAGATACCTAAGTAGATACTTAAAAGCATGTTAAGTGATACTTAAAAGCACTGGTCCAAATCCCACACGGATACCTGATTTTCTAATTCTGTATGTATATAATGTCTACCAGCCTTGCAGAAGCAAGTTTTATGGTTTTTAAAAAGGTGGTTTTACCATTTATGGTTTTATGGTTTTACCATAAGTTTTATGGTTTTACCATTGTACACTAGAACTTTATTTCTTACCTTTTTTTTTTTGAGGTGACTAGTTTGAAAAATCTCAATCAGTATTTCTATATAGATGTATATTTTGGCAAAATTAAATAGGGTCTGTGTTCTTGAAGACATGAAAAAAATCTACTACATTCTAAGTAGTAAAATCTAGACTGTAAACATTGGGTTATTAATATTTTAGCATATTAACATACTAAATTTATCTTTAATATGTATGTTTCTTATATATCAGCATAGGTATACACGAAAATACTTATATTACTATTTTTGTTTTAGTCATTATATTTCTCCTCTTTTTCAGGTAATGTTTAGAGGACTCTACAGCAACATTTGGTTTTGGACATATTCAAAATCTCTTCAACTTTTACTTTCCTAGTCCACTGTCCTTCAAATTTAACTTGCTTGCAATCCCATCAAACATTTTACATGGTTTGCAATGGTTACATGAACTTGTGGGAAGTAGCATTTGTACCATTTCATACTTTATTTACTATGGCACTTTAGGAAAAGAACTTGGAAAAAGCTTCCAAAGCAGTATTTTAAAAAATGAATCTTGTTGTGAAGCTTCGGAGAAGTTTTCGAACATTGATTGTTCTCTTAGCCACCTTTTGCTTGGTGAGCATTGTCATTTCTGCCTATTTCCTCTACTCTGGCTATAAACAGGAAATGACACTTATGGAAACCACTGCAGCAGCAGAATGTACTGACGTTAAAATCCTACCATATCGGTCAATGGAGCTGAAGACAGTCAAACCTATTGATACATCCAAAACTGATCCTACAGTCCTCCTGTTTGTGGAGAGCCAGTACTCTCAACTTGGTCAAGATATTATCGCTATCTTGGAGTCCAGCCGATTTCAGTTCCATATGGTCATTGCCCCTGGCAAGGGAGACATACCCCCTCTAACAGATAATGGCAAAGGGAAATATATTTTAGTTATTTATGAAAATATTCTGAAGTATGTCAGCATGGACTCATGGAATCGAGAGCTTTTAGAAAAATACTGTGTGGAATACAGTGTTAGTATAATTGGTTTTCATAAAGCCAATGAAAACAGCTCACCAAGTACACAATTAAAAGGTTTTCCATTAAACCTTTTCAATAACCTAGCTCTAAAGGACTGTTTTGTCAACCCTCAGTCTCCTTTGCTGCATATTACCAAAGCCCCTAAGGTTGAGAAAGGCCCTCTTCCTGGGGAAGACTGGACAATTTTCCAGTATAATCATTCAACCTACCAGCCTGTGCTTTTAACTGAATTACAGACAGAAAAATCCCTTTCATTCTTCTCCAGCAAACCACTCTATGCGACGGTGATTCAGGATCTGGGGCTTCATGATGGAATTCAGCGAGTTCTCTTTGGCAACAACTTAAACTTTTGGCTGCACAAGCTCATCTTCATAGATGCCATCTCCTTCTTGTCAGGGAAGAGACTGACATTGTCTTTGGACAGGTATATCCTTGTGGACATTGATGATATCTTTGTTGGGAAGGAAGGGACAAGGATGAATGTCAAAGATGTGAAGGTAAGAACATTTATAAATCACATGATTATTTTTCTTTCACTAACTCTGTGGTATTGATGAAATAGAATTTTGAATATTTTAGACTTCTAATTACTCAAAACTTTAAGATGCAGTAAATTTGAGATAAAATAAGCATTAAAAGTAAAACTTAAACTAAGCCTTAACCATTCCTCACCTACCCCCAAAATGCTTCAGAGGGGCATAGAACTAAAATATCCTAAAGAGTATTTGAACTTAATCTCCTTGCCTCTTTTAGATTTTGCCCATCCCAGCCAACACCCCATAGAACAGCCTCCATTACTCCACACATGTTGCAGTTTGTAGCAGTAAGACTAATAACAGTCATGAAAATCTATCGCTGGACAGATCCTCCTGCCCTACTTAGGTTTGACAATGGTGGTTAAAATATAAGATAGAGAAGCAGCCCAAGACTTTTATATAACAAGTAAGCATAGTGCTTGTCTATACGAAATGTTCATACATTTGTAAATATAGATATGAAAAAAAAAGTTTTATAGGGGATGTGGTATTAGACTTGACCTCAGGAGCTACCATCACTATCTCTATTATCACATCATTTTGGGTAACACAGCAGTGTTAACTGGTAGCACTTCTAGGCTAAGGTCAAGTTGGCTTCAGTATAACAAATTCACCCTGTGATTGCTATCAGATAAAGGAAAAGCCAAATATGTTTTACTAAGGTGGGTAGGTAATTCTGAGAATAATTCCCTTTTTTATCATCTTGATTCAAGAGTTTCACTTGTGCCTATCTTGTTTTATATATAATCAAATTCTTTCTGTGAACAAGTAATTTTAGCAAGCATATAAACAAAAATAATAGAACACAGCTTAGAATAATAAAGGAACTAGAGATTGTTAAGATCATGTCATCTTTTTTGTATTTCTGCTGTTAGGCTTTTTATCCTCCAAAGATGAAACCTCAATATAACAGCTTTTTTCCCCATCCTAACAGCTTATGACCATTATAATAAAATATTATTAAAACCAGTGAAATAAGTTAACTTTTTAAAAATCTTCAAAATGCATGTGGACCAGTGAACTCTGTTTTTAATGAGCCACTGAATGAAGTATCACTTGACTGGGATCCAAATATTTTATTTTGAGTATTGTTGTAAAGGGATTAAGTGATCCCTCTTGAATTCTGTCTAGAGTTTTCTTTTTTTTTTTTACTTATGCTTTTTTTGTATTTACTATTCCTTTTAATTAATGTAAATTCTAGTTTTATTTTAATTTTAAAATCAAAAACTTAAGGCAAGGTCATGTGCTTCAAATGGTTCTCTGAGTGATTCCTATCCTGAAATCCTGAAAGGAAAAGTTTCCTAATTTTAGTCTAATAAACTGTATGAATTGAAAAAGTTCTTTATAACTCTTAACAAATTTTTCCACCTCAAATTCAGCTCTATCACTTATTCTCAATAGAAAACAAATAGCTATTCACCACTACTCATCTAATATTCAAGGATTACTGAGGACTTCTTGAATGACATAACCCCAAACAAAATAACAGAATACCAAAATTTAACAAAGGCTGGAACAATGCCACAGACAGATAAAGAATCAGAAAAGTTACGTGTGTATATATATATAGATATATATATAGTGTGTATGTATGTGCATATGTAAAGTAATTGTATATTCTATACACACACACACAAACACACACACACATGCCCATGCTAAGTTAACTGTCACTTTGAAGAAAATACTCTTTTCTGCCCCTTTGTGTGTTGTATCTGGTTCTTGCTCAGAACTATTAACCAAAGAATATCAGAAACTTGACTGGAACTGAAATAACTTGTTGGGTTACTTATAGGTCAATAGGGAATACTGTTTTTCAATATAAAAATTATAGTTCTAGTCTTGGGAATTTGATTTCTCTTTTGACTATTATTTTTTGGATAAATATGATTTTGTGGGAAAGAATCTTGAACTGTGTGTAGAAAAGCTCTGCATACTACCAGTTCTTCATCCTCATGTTCCTTTTCTGGTGGTGTAAGATTTCTTTGCACACTGATAGATGAGGAGAAATCCATCCTCCCTCAAAATCTCCCCAAATTTTCCAGAGCTAGGGTGTTGGATAGCTAGTGACATTTTTCTATATTATTCTAAACTAGAGAGTAGAAGTATGCTGTTCCTCAATAGAACAAATTGAGGAAAGCTGGAGGGTTAGGGTTGAAAAACCTTGGCTATGTGCATGATTGGACCTTCCTCAGGCCACTCCCATGATTGGACTGGGAATACATAGCTGGGAGCAATCAACAACAAATTCAAACATGGCCTTGACTGCAGCACCACCTCACTCTATGGACAAAACATATACTCGCATATTATTATTTGAGCCAATTTTCTCACTTTGTGGTAGAGATTCTGGATCATACTGTTAAAGAATTAGTGTTTTTAAGGCACAGAATTTGATGCAGTGAAAAGAATGCAAGTTTTTCAACTGAACTTGAAAGTCCATATTCTTTCCACTACATGGTTCTGCCGTATCTAAACTAAAGTATATCTAGGTTTTGTGGGGGTTTTTTGAGATTTATGTGCTTTATCTTATTTCATCATGCCCTCATCTGACCAAAGCCACTGATATAGAAATTAATATGTCCATTTCTAAGGCAAGCAAAATTAAGCTCAGTTTCAGTAACTGTCATCTGACTGTTAATTAAATTTCACTGTGTATCTAAAAATTCAAGATATGAGTGAAATTTAATGTATAGAAACTTGTAGAAACTAACTGTATTTTGAAAGATTGTGAAATATTAGCTATGAATGAAGTCAGAAAATATCGTCATGTTTTCACTTGTTAATATTTCTGTGTGGTCCTCAAGGCCATCATGAAATATTTCCTGTAAATCTAAAGCTCTATTAGCAAGATGACCTTCATCACCCTATGGAGGGTGATGTCTTATACACTTGAATTTACTGTTTCTTGGTTTTGAAAGTAACTCTTGTTTTCATCATGGCCTTACTTACGTGTAGGTAATGTTCATTCCCAAAGTGATATCAGTTGAGTGATAATGCATTTTTTAGAGAAAAGTAAAATAATAAAGGGCCATCCTGATTATTAAAAACTTAATTTAAAAAGTCTTCTTGCAGACCACTAACCTGATTTCTATGAACAATGTTTTACCCTTGGTTGTTAACACTTGGTATAGTCATAGAAATTTGATAGAATTGAGAAAATATGTTCTTTTTTTCAGTTTCCCTAAGACAGAATAAATGCTCTTTCTCGATGGTGAATGTAAGCTTCCACACTGGAAATGAAATCAAATATATTATTGATGCTATAAATAATTCTGGTGCTTTCATCAATTCTGTTGACCTGTCATTATTCTCTCTGTTGGCAACAAGGTACCATTATTAGCACTTTATATGTCTTTAGATTTCTTGGAGAAATGCATCCATTTATTCATTGGACATCTACTCTGTATAAGACTATATTTAAGACATTATCTGCCTGAGAAATCCAGACTTTATTTTAAGGTCCTATGTAATCCAGCTCAATTTACCTTTTCAACATCTATTCTTACTACTACTCAATATACATTGTTTCTGTTAGGCTAGCCCACTGTCTATTCCCCTTCGATGGATTGATAGTGTTTACGTTCACCTCTTTTCTCAGCTTCTAAGCCTTCGCTAAAATACTTTCCTTGAATCTACTCATATTTCAAAAGCTATCTCAAGTCCAATTTCTTATGAGAAGGCAACAGATGCCCTAATGACCCAAGCTGAAACTGTGTCCTTAAATAATCACTGACCTTAACTGCCACTTATCTTCTTCGTGTACATGAGTCAACTCCAAAATTAGGTGGTGAAACTGTTTTTTCCCATACATCTAATTATGTCTCAACATATGTAATAAGTAATCTTAGACCTGATTTGAAAATATTGTATTGACAGTCATTACACTGTATTTTAACTGTTTGGTGAGTGCAGAACTAATTAGTCTCAGAATTGAACTTACTACTTTAAAAAAGAACAATTTAAGGATAGTTTTGAGTTTTGTCTCAAAACAAGTGATATATATATTTTGAGTCAGAGGCAAAAATAGGAGAAAAAAAATCTATGTTATAAACCTGAAGTCCAAAATAAGCGGCTAGCTGACTAATTCGTTTGACTCTTTCCCCCACGTAGTGTTTTTAATGGATCTATATACATAGACTGGTATTAAGGTTTGGTCCAGATAAAGCAATTTACCAGTGTCTTAATTTGGATGTCTTTATGCAGTTGTTTGACTCCATATTTCCTGCACTGAAAATCATAGGTTCAAAGATTTATAGTGCAAAAGTAATAAATTGTGCAAATTGAATGACTAAAACAGAGATGTTAAGTTAATAGATATAAAGAAGACAGTTAATAGAGGGTCTTAAAATACAGAGAAATGAGTTTTGGTTAGTCCCAATAGCTATTTGAAAACTGTTCTTAAACAAGGAAATGATATGATGAAAATATTTGAGAAAGGTTTTTTTTATTATTAATGTAAATATCTAAATAAAATCCCAGTTCAAACTTGTAGGAGTTACCATGTTTAACAGGAGCCAGATTACTATTAATAGGAAAAAAGAAATCTAGCATAGAAGAGAAGTTAAGACCCTTGTTATAGATTTGAGTAAGGGTTGGAAGAGAAAAAGAAAGAAATCTCATGATATTTAAAGAAGTGACCAAGAAAATAGAAAGTTATTGGTTCTATGAGCATCAACAGAGATGATGAGAGGCTACAGTGGCAATTGAAGACTAGTTTTCTAACATTTTACAATTGTAACTGAAACAAGTTGTTATATTTGACAACTTAATAAACATTTTTTAAAGAATCTGTGATATCTTAGAATAAATGGAATCACAATCAAAAAAAGGAAAGGAGCCTAACAGGAAAGGTTGGTATGTGGTAGATGGACTTCAGATTTGATACATTATCAACCAGTATAGATTCGACAATGCAGGACAGTCCAGGCAGCAGGAACTGGATGGATGGCCCGTCAGAGTTAATCAAGCAGCATCTGAAAGCTCCTCGGCAGCTTCTAAGCAAGTGAGCCAGCATGCAATCAGCAAGTGTAGCATAAGAGCTAGGCAGTGGCCCAGGCAGATGGGGGTCAACATTTATTGGGATATTTCACAGCAGAATGAATGGATAAGGTTTGTGGGCATAAGTCTTCTTTCTGAAAAAAACAAACAGAAGATTGTGGAAGAGGTGGAATTTGACAACATGGAGTTTGGCAGAGAGAACATGACAGAGACCTGGAAGCAGGAACTCAATCACAACAATAATCCTATAAAGGAGAGAGGACCCATCAGCAAGACTTGTGTGAAACTACAGCCCTGACACTGACTCACATTCTTTAGATATCCAGGGAAGAATTGCATTTAGAACCTCCTTAGGTGCCCAGATGCAAGAAGTTTATGTACTACTTGAAGACACTCAATTGGTTCAAAAAAAAAAAGCAGGTACTATCAAAGACTTATAAGAATGATCCATGTTCTATATAAACATAGAGAGAATTACTGTGTCAATTAAAATGTTTTTTAAATTTATTTTTCAGCTGGGAAATATATTTTTTTAATTTTTTATACAATTTTTTAAAGTTTGTTTTCCATTTTCAGTTATTACAAAATATTGGCTACACTCCCCATGTTGTACAGTACATCCTGGAGCCGATCTTACACCCAATAGCTTGTGCCACCCACTCCCCCACCCCTATGTTTCCCCTCCTTCCCCTCCCCACTGGTAACCACTAATTTGCTCTCTATATCTGTGTCTGCTTCTTTTTTGTTATATTCACTAATTTGTTGTATTTTTTAGATTCCGCATATAAGTGATATCATACAGTATTTGTCTTTCTCTGTCTCACTTATTTCAGTTAGGATAATACCCTCCAAGTCCATCCATGTTGCTGCAAATGGCAAAATTTCGTTCTTTTTTATGTCTGATTAGTTTTCCATTGTGTGTGTGTGTGTGTGTGTGTATATATATATATATATATATATATATATATATTCCACAGCTTCTTTATCCATTCATCTGTTCATGGACATTTAGGTTGCTTCCATATCTTGGCAATTGTAAATAATGCTGCTATGAACATTGGGGTGCATTTAAGATGTTTCATGTAAGTAGAGTTTGACTTGACTGGAAAGAGAAGCTACATATAAGTATTTTGGCAGAGTCAATATTGTCCTCAAATATACTCGGAGGAGGACAGCCACTGTACAGGGTATATTTAATTGTAATTATCTTTCTTTCATCTAAAGTCTCAATGTAAATGTCCCAGGTTTTTTTTTTCTTCTGAATTCTTTCAAGTAGCCATATATTTAACTCTGTCAATGGAAGGAAAAACTATTTTTCCAAATAAATATTCCTTTATGGAAGCAAATAGGGTCTTTCTCCACTTTAAAAAAAAAGTCAAAATTATATGAAAGTACACTTTTAAATGATAAGAATGAAAAACGTGAGAAAATATACACCAGTAATATCTCTTCCAAACTGGGCATTCAGCTAAAAACATTTACAGTTTATATATTAACTTAATATAATTTAATTCAATGCTCAAATCACTTATTTCTCACCTATGGGCTCTGTATATTCTTCACTATAGAGTTTACACAAATATGTGAAATATTAGGTTCTTGATTTCAGTAGTATAGGCAAGACATATTCACAATTATCAACATTACGAGGCAGAATACAATATGTGCCATGACAACATTACTATGGGCAATGGGAACAAAGGAAGAGAAACGATATTTCTTCTTCTAGTAATTAGGGAGATTTCTTGGAGGAGGTGACATTTGAGTCTTCTGTGATGGTTTGACAGAACACTAGCAAATCAAGATGGTGAAGTAGATTCTTGGCCAGCAGGTCAGCCCAAGCTCAGACTTGGCTGAGACTATCAGGACAAATGTTAAGTTGCTTGTCTTAGTTGGATGATTAAGAAATAGTAGTGGGACTAAATGCTGAAGATTTGGTTGTGGCCATAATATGGAGCTCTCTGGGTAGAAGGATACCATTTGAATCACTGAAGATTTTAAGCCAGACAGTGACATGATCAGATCTAGGATTGAAGAAAAATATATTGTTTGAATAGGGAGATATTTTTGAGAAGACCTAAAAGAGCCTATTACAACTATATGGGCATAATAATTATTATACATGTTTTAAAATAGTATTTATTTGGCATATTAAAAGACACTAAGCACTGGGATAATCATTAACAGGCAGTATATCATTTAATACGACAACACTAAGAGGAAATATTTTGTACATTTTCTGAATGAGTAAAATGAGGCATAGCAATATCGATACTCATCTAGCTAGTAAGTAGCGGAGCAAACCCAGACTATTTGTCCTGAATGTCTAAGCTTTCTTTTAGAATACAATGCCTTGTGTTTGGGTTTCAGTCTGGGCATCTACACTTACTAGTTAACCCTGAACATGTCTGAAAACCTCTCCAATTCTCAGATTGCAAATCTGTAGAACTGATGGAAAGCAACACAGTTCTTAGTATTGGGATGAGCCCTGAATGAGATAAGCACTAGAAAGCTTCTAGGACAGAGCCTGGCCTGACAGAGCCAAGACAGAGCTTGGTGGCAGTCATGATGGAAAGGGGAGACTGGGAGAGACCATGCAGGATTGACAGGACTTGGAAACATGCTCAGTGAAGGAGCAAAAAAAAAAAAAAAAAAAAAGATGCAGATGCTGTAGTATCATGGGTTTTAGCCTGAGTGTGTCCATAAACATATGCAGAATCGGGCAGAGGAAAAGGTGCTAGGAAGATGAGGAGTTTGGTTTAAGATCTAATGACTTAACATAGGACATCCAGATGTAGGCATTTGAAAAAATAGATCTAGAGTTTCAGACACCATCAGAGGTGGCAGTATAGATTTAGAAACCATCAGCATAATACTTGCAATCTTAGTTATGATAACTAAAGGGAAGGAATCAAATAAGAAGGAAAACAGGTGGAATGCATCATTTTGGATATCCTGTAATAAACCCAAGGTCATAACAAGTTAGTTTCAGACAGAGAAAAATTGTTTCATGTACCAAGATGCTAGCCATCCCCTCAGGCTCTCTGGTTATAAGGAAGAAAGCCTAAAACTTCAGTAAGTACCAGAAGTCCTCAGGAAAATTAAATTAAAGGAATGTCTAACTGGGGATACACTGTGTTCATGAGAAGAGAAGGCACAATCTTTCATCTGGAACTTGGCATTTTGAATTTTTTTCCATCCTATTTATGACCCTTTGATTAACAAGAATTGCAGTAGGACCCCCTCCTAACATGACTGTGAGATGTACCAAATGACGCTATGTTACAAATATTTCTGAAATTTTTAATGATATATAGGGGTTAAGTATTAAATGAACAAAGAAGCTAAATCTTCATTTTAGTTACTGTACCCAGAAATTATATTCTACTCAGAGCATTTTACTTAGTTTTTATGTATTTATTTTCTTGATGACATCAGCTATTGTGAAGATGTCTATTTTTTGTTAGAAACAGGAGTTTAGAGGCATACTTTCATTTACACCTGTCTTCTGCTATTAATCAATTATTATCATTTAAAAAGCATATTTTAAAACAAGACCTGTTACCAAGTAAGGATGTTCTGTTCAGGACAAACTAGATTTTAATTTAGGATTAGACATTCCCTGAATTCATTTGCACTCAAAACAGGCTAAATAGTAATGGATCTAACACTAACTTGAGTGCTCACTTTTTTAGTTCACAGTGTAAGATAATTACTGAGCAGAGAGCAATCTCTTGATACACCAGGGGAAGAACACAAAGTCCGTGTTGCTCCATTTTGCTACTCAAGGTGTAGCAATTGTCTCCATGGGAAAGAGAAGATATTAGGAAATATTTTGGTAAGAGCAGCCAAGCTGGTCACCTCCCAGCAAGGAGGAAAACATCCCCTATTAGAGCCTTTAAATCTCATGGTTAATGCCTTAAAAGCCCTGGGGATAAGCACAGGGGATATTTTCTGATTGGTTTTGTTATTCTCTGTGATTATATAAATAGTGATTAATTAATTAGCCAATTAGCTCAGATTATTATAAGGCTCTTCAGCTAAGACCAGCTAAGTGTTGTTGTTCATGATAATCATCAAAATATGCTACAAAATTGTTTCGTATCTGAAGAATGACTGAAGAGAAAAACAAAATAAAAACTTGCTCCTTTTATACTCCCTGTAGAAATACAGTGTGTTCTGAAATATATTAAATTATCATGGAGAAAAGCACCTTGATTATAGAATCTTGTGGCAGGTAGAATATATTATTATTATTATTCAGATAACAGATTAAGCTGTTAAAGCAGTCATAGACATTGCATTTTATTTTCATTCAACCCTTCATTTTTTTATGTCTACCCTGAGCTTTGCTCTCTAGCTCTTTGCTGGGATTGATAATTTCCATCCACTACTCTTTACTTCTTTTTTTTTAATTGAAATATAGTTGACATATAATATTATGTTAATTTCAGGTGTACTACATAGCGATTTGATATTTGCATACTTAATGAAATGATCACCACTGTAAGTCTAATCACCATCATCAAACAAAGTTATTATAATATTATTGACCGTATTTCCTATGCTGTGTATTATATCACTGTAACTTATTTAATTTATCACTGGAGGTTTGTACTTCTTTATTTGCCTTACCTGTGTCGACCAACCACCCGCTCCACTCTCTTCTGGGAACAACCAGTTTGTCCTCTATAGATATGAGTCTGTTTTCATTCTGTTTCTTTGCTTTGTTTTTTAAGATTCCACATATAAGTGAGAACATGCAGTATTTGCCTTTCTCTGTCTGATTTATCTCACTTAGCATGATACCCTCTAGATCCATTCCTGTCTTCACAGATGGCAAGATTTCATTCTTTATGGCTGAGTAATATTACATTGTGCATATATACCACATATTCTTTATCCATTCTTCTATCGATGGAGAAGTTGCTTCCATACCTTGGCTACCATAAATAATACTGTAATGAACACTGGGGTGCATAAATCTTTTGGAATTAGTGCTTTTATTTTCTTCAGATAAATACCCAGATGTGAAATTGCCAGACATATAATAGTTCTATTTTCAAATTTTTAGAAACCTCCATACTGTTTTCCATAATGGACACATCAATTTACAGTCTCTCCAACAGTGGACGAGGACTCCCTTTTCTCCACATCCTCACCAACACTTGTTATTTGTTGTTGTTTTGTTGATAGTCATTCTGACAGATGTGAGGTGGTATTTCATCGTGGTTTTGATTTACATTTACCTGATGATTAGTGATGTTGAGCATCTTTTCATGTGTCTGTTGGCCATCTGTATGTCTTTTTTGAAAAAATGTCTATTTATATCTTCTGACCATTTTTTAATCAGATTGTATGTTTTTTTTGATGTTGAGTTGTGAGAGTTTTGTGTATTTTGAATATTAACCCGTATCAGATATATCATTTACAAATGTCTTCTCACATTCAGTAGACTGCCTTCTCATTTTGTTGATGGCTTCCTTCCCTGTACAAAAACTTTTTAGTTTGATGTAGTCTTATTTGTTTATTTTCACTTTATTTCTTTTGCCTGAGGAGATAAATCCAAAAATATATTGCCAAGATCGATGTCAAAGAGGATACTGCCTATGTTTTCTTCCAGGAGTTTTATGGTTCCCAGTCTTACTTTAAGTCTTTAATCCATTTTGAGTTTATTTTTGTATATGGTGTGAGGAAATGTTCTAATTTCATTCTTTTACATGTAGCTATCCAGTTTTCTGAGCACCATTTATTGAACAGGTTATCTTTTCCCCATTGTATATTCTTGCCTCCTTTGTTGTAGATTAGTTAACTATAGAAATGTAGAGTTTATTTCTGGGCTGTCTGTCGTGTTCCATTGATCTATGCATCTATTTTTGTGCCAGTGCCATAGTGTTTTGATTACTGTAGCTTTGTAGTATAGTCTGAAGTCAGGGCCTGTGATTCCTCCAGCCTTGTGTGGTTATCCTCCCATTTGTGGGGTGCCACCCAGAGTTGTGGATCCTAACTATACTGCATCTCTGTCCTACCACCCATCTCATTGTGGCTCTTTATATCTTTAGTTGTTGAAGTATTTTTTTCTGTTAGTCTCCAGGTCATTCTCATAGATAGTTGCTCTGTATATAGTTGTAATTTTGGTCTGCCCATGATAGGAGATGAGTTCAGAGTCTCGTTTTGAATTCAGAGCTATTTTGGCCTCTTTTTTTTTTTTTTCAAATAAATCAGGTATTCCTCTGATGTGTCTCTTAATTACTATAATATTGAAATACTTTATACATTCTAAAGAGTGTATATATGGAATATCTATAATTAAAGCATGATAATAAGAACAGTCTTGTACACACCACTTAGCTTAGGATATAGAATGTTACCAGCACTTTTGAATTTACATACTACTTTTTCCACTGGAGAGGTAACTAGCTACTATACATATTCTCTGCAGCTTTTTTCCTTACTTTTTTTTTTTTTTTTTTTTTTTACGCGGGCCTCTCACTGTTGTGGCCTCTCCTGTTGCGGAGCACAGGCTCCGGACGTGCAGGCTCAGTGGCTATGGCTCACGGGACTCGCCACTCCACAGCATGTGGGATCTTCCCGGACCGGGGCACAAACTCGTGTCCCCTGCATCGGCAGGCAGACTCTCAACCACTGCACCACCAGGGAAGCCCCTTTCCTTACTTTTATGCCCGATATTCATCCACATTGATGCTTATCTCTAGTTCACTAAACTTAATTTCTTTGAGTGTTTGCTCTCTCCAGTGTTGGTATTTTCAGACTTTTAAATTTTTTGGCTATTTGATGGGCCTAAAATTGTATATGAGTTATTATTAGCATTTTTTCTGTTTACTTATGAGGTTGAATAGCTTTTCTTATACTTACTGACCATTATATTTTTTCAAGTTTTTAAAAAACTTTTAATTGACCTGAAAATAAGTCGTAAAATATCACATTTCATCTTAAATACCTCAGCATTGATTTCACACTCACTATTACTTTTCCAACATTAACCTCATTTCACATATAAGTAGAAATGTTCATAACTTTTGGACTATATCACATATTATAAATAGAGCAATATTCCAAAATCTTTTTCAACATACTAAATTAGAAATCACTTAAAATACTAATTTAAATGATAAAATTTGTTTATTTATATGTTATAGTTTGCCTAATTTGTTTAATTATTTTAAGGAATTCTCACTCTTATAAATGCTGCATTCAACCTACAATTAAAGAAAAAGTAATATATTTTTTGTCTCTGGAGAAATGTTCATATGAAATACTGCTTCTAGAAAAAATGTATCATTTCTTATTACACAAACTCCCAAATATATACCAGCCTCCCAAATAATATTTAATAATACATAAGATGGGCCCTCACAATTGGCTCCATCTTAGTCCCCACATTCAAGACATAAATTTTAAACTATAAGCTGTGTTTCAAATATTAAATTTCTATCCTATTTGAATATTTTAAATGAAATTTTAGTTTTTGTTGCATAACTACAATTTAAATTCTGTTTTTAAATTTCTTAGACTGCTGGTAATTGTTTACTTGATTGCAACTTTTTGATGATTAAAGAAGACTACCTCCTTGACCTCTCAAAATAAAAACACACTTTGTATTTTCACAGTGAAAAGGAAGTTATAGTAATTTACAGGAAATACAGGAAATTGCTCTCTCTTTCAAAAACTTTTACTAAATTAGACATAAGAATGTCTCTGCTGACAGTTGTTCATCTTAAGGCCAATGAACCTTGTTGGACATTTTTTTTCAAATGGCACAAATGAAAAAAGGCCTAGCAAATTTTGCAGAATGTAGTAGGAAGACATTGATTGACAACTGTGTAGCAGTACTCTGGAGTATAAATGAATTTCATTTGAATGATTTAGGTACCAAAATAGCCATTGTTACCATATTGTATTTGTCACTTACTACATAGAGTATAAACAATACAGGAAATAAGGGGGAGGTAGAAAAGAAAACATCCTAGGGAAGACAAGAGCTCTTGAAATAACAGGATTTCATTTTATTTTTTCATCTTTATTGGAGTATAATTGCTTTACAATGGTGTGTTAGTTTCTGCTGTACAACAAAGTGAATCAGCTATATGTATACATATATCTCCATATCTCCTCATCTTGAACCTCCCTCCCACCCTCCCTATACCACCCCTCTAGTTCGTCACAAACCATCGAGCTGATCTACCTGTGCTATGCAAGCAGCTTCCCACTAGCCATCCATTTTACCTTTGGTAGGGTATATATGTCAGTGCTACTCAGTCACTTCATCCCAGCTTCCCTTCCCCCCACCATGTCCTCAAGTCCCTTCTCTATGTCTGTGTCTTTATTCCTGCCCTGCCACTAGGCTCATCAGTACTGTTTTTTTAGATTCCGTATATATGCATTAGCATACATATTTGTTTTTGTCTTTCTGACTTACTTTACTCTGTATGACAGACTCTAGGTCCATCCACCTCACTACAAATAACTCAATTTTGTTCCTTTTCATGGCTGAGTAATATTCCATTGTATATATGTGCCACATCTCCTTCATTCATTCATCTGTCGATGGACATTTAGGTTGCTTCCATGTCCTGGCTAATGTAAATAGTGCTGCTGCAATGAACACTGCGGAACATGTATCTTTTTGAATTATGGCTTTCTCAGGGTATATGCCCAGTCGTGGGATTGCTAGGTAATATGGTAGTACTATTTTTAGTTTTTCAAGAAACCTCCATACTGTTCTCCATAGGGGCTGTATCAATTTACATTCCCACCAACAGTGCAGGAGGGTCCCCTTTTCTCCACACCCTCTCCAGCATTTATTCTTTCTAGATTTTTTGATGCTGGCCTTTCTGACCGGTGTGAGGTGATACCTCATTTTGGTTTTGATTTGCATTTCTCTAATGATTAGTGATGTTGAACATCTTTTCATGTGTTTGTTGGCCATCTGTATGTCTTCTTTGGAGAAATGTATATTTAGGTCTTTTGTCCATTTTTGGATTGGGTTGTTTGTTTTTTGATATTGAGCTGCATGAGCTGCTTGTATATTTTGGAGATTAATCCTTTGTCAGTTGCTTCATTTGCAAATATTTTCTCCCATTCTGAGGGTTGTCTTTTCATCTTCTTTATGGTTTCCTTTGCTGTGCAAAAGCTTGTAAGTTTCACTAGGTCCCATTTGTTTATTTTTTGTTTTTATTTCCATTACTCTAGGAGGTGGATCAAAAAAGATCTTGCTGTGATTTATGTCATAGTGTTCTGTCTATGTTTTCCTCTAAGGGTTTTGTAGTGTCTGGCCTTACATTTAGGTCTTTAATCCATTTTGAGTTTATTTTTGTGTATGGTATTAGGAAGTGATCTAATTTCATTCTTCTACATGTAGCTATCCAGTTTTCCCAGCACCACTTATTGAAGAAGCTGTCTTTTCTCCATTGTATATTCTTGCCTCCTTTATCAAAGATAAGGTGACCATATGTGTGTGGGTTTATCTCTGGGCTTTCTATCCTGTTTCATTGATCTATATTTCTGTTTTTGTGCCAGTGCCATACTGTCTTGATTACTGTAGCTTTGTAGTATAGTCTGAAGTCAGGGACTCTGATTCCTCCAGCTCCGTTTTTCTTTCTCAAGATTGCTTTGGCTATTCGGGGTCTTTTGTGTTTCCATACAAATTGTAAAATTTTTTGTTCTAGTTCTGTGAAAAAATGCCTTTGATAATTTGATAGGGATTGCATTAAATCTGTAGTTTGCTCTGGATAATATAGTCATTTTCACAATGTTGATTCTTCCAATCCAAGAACATGGTATATCTCTCCATCTGTTTGTATCATCTTTGATTTCTTTCATCATTGTCTTATAGTTTTCTGCATACAGGTCTTTTGCCTCCTTAGGTAGGTCTGTTCCTAGGCATTTTATTCTTTTTGTTGCAGTGGTAAATGGGAGTGTTTCCTTAATTTCTCTTTCTGATTTTTCATTGTTAGTGTATAGGAATGCAAGAGATTTCTGTGCATTAATTTTGTATCCTGCTACTTTACCAAATTCATTGATTAGCTCTAGTAGTTTTCTGGTGGCATCTTTAGGATTTTCTATGTATAGTATCATGTCATGTGTAAACAGTGACAGTTTTACTTCTCTTTTCCAATTTGTATTCCTTTTATTTCTTCTCTGATTGCCATGGCTAAAACTTCCATTTTTAGAGTTTTAATGGGAATAACTCAAGTTAAGACAGGCCAAGTAGCTCATATACCAAAGCTTTAGAGAGAGCTTACCTAGTAAGATTAGGTGAGTTCCAGGTACACTATTTTAAAAGTTTTAAGATTTCTTGTGACTGCTCCTTATGTGCCTTTGTAGAATGTTTTTCTTAGTTGCTACTAGTTAAAAATCTTAGGAAACTTTGAAATATTTGTGACTAATTTTAGGGGTTCGTAGAGAATAGAATAACTGTATGAATGCACTTTTATATAAAGAAAGAAATTTGGATGAAATACAAGGTAGTGGTAGATTAGAAAAAGTGGGTTAAGAGAGAAATATTCTATATAAAATTTTTCTTTAGAAGACTTTTATAAAGAAAAATCATTGAATTCTCTAGGTTAATAATGTCTACAGCTTTGACATTCTTCTATGGCTGTCCTTGGTCTCTGCACGTCTGTGCTTGTTCTCAGCTCACTGGAAAACCAAATGCATCTCTTTGTAATTCTCACTGTAAAATATTACATCCATGTATGGTCTCATATGTACCAAATGGAACCCCTTCCCTAATGAAGGTAATATAAGGCAGGATGAAATGAAACACTGTGGATGTCCACAGGTATGTGGTTAGAGCAAAGGGGCAAAATGCAACTTTGTTAATTCCCTAAGATTATATTGCTCATTCCATACCCAGCTTAATATCCCTTCCAATATCTCTTCACTTTGGTTATGAACAATTCTCACTGTACTTATTGTTACAATCAGGAGAAGTCAATTGATTTTTTTTTCTTTTTCTTATTTTGGTTGTTGGGGATGGAGTTATACTTTGGACAGTTCTCTTCATCATACTAAGGTTTTAATAATTTTCTGTTCAGTGCTATATGCTAATAGGAAAGAATATAATTCTTGGTTCTTGGTCTCAATAAATTCAATTTTGATTGTGTGTGTGTGTGCCCGCGCATGCACACGTTAGAACTTTGCACAGTGCCAGCTACTCATCGGTTCTGACTCTTTGAAACCATTTTTTTAAATAAAAATCACAATTAATTTTTGCTACGTGCTAAGTTTATATAATTTAATTCTAAGTCTTTTTTACTGCTCTACTTAAGAAAAATATTTGGAGTCCCTGTGGAGTACAATTTCACTTTGTACTACTGAAAAAAGGGAATTAAAAGAGATCTTGAAATTGAAACTGTTTCAGAATATGCTACATTTAAACATTGCTGTATTTACTTCAGAGCAGAAGAAATGGGTTCAAAGCTGTGTGTTCTGCTGTAGAAAAGCACATCTGGATTTCATGTCTTAAAATGTTAAAAAAAAAAAAAAGGAAAAAAAATAAAAGAAAAAAATAGGTGGTGTGCATTGGCAGGGGTAAAGTTAAACTATGTTTTAAAATCTCAGAACAAAGTAATAAAATTTAACAGGAAAACAAAAAGAATTGCTTCCTATATTGGAAACCAAAACACAGAAGAGGCAAGTATATTACTAGGATAACTAGCTCATCCAAATTTAAAAAGCAGTTTTATAGTGCTTAGCTTGAAAACCGTTGTTATAGCAACAAACCCACCACAAAAAAATTATCAAATACATTTTTTCCATCTGCAATAGTATTATTGGCGTTGCTTTGCTATTCAAATGCAAGTAAAAGAATAAGCACTTAGGGCAATAATACAGTTTAATATCATTAACATAATTCAAACAGTTAAAAAAGTCCTGTTCATCAGGACAGTAATGGCTCAGGTGAATCAACAGCTCTGAAAAGATAAAAGTATCATTTCCTATGCACAGTAAGGAGGAAAAAAAAAAAGTGGGAAGGGGTCCCTCTCTTTATATTTATTTATATACAAATGCAAACATGTGTATACATATATACATATTTAGAGAGAAAACATGTCTGTGTGTATATATATATATTCCTATAAAAGACATCAGGCATCTAGATAAACACACATCTGAACCCTGCCCATTTCTGATGTGAGTGTGTGCATGCACTCAAGTGTGTGTATATATGTGTGTAGCTATGCAGAAAATTTCTAGTCACAAAAAACAAAGCTGTATCTGTGTATCTAAGTCATTCATTCAAGCACTGTGGGTAAATTGATATGTTTATTAAGTCAGCCAAAATAATAGCCTTGCAGGACTAAATTGAAATATTTAAACAGTTCATGCTAAATGTAAACTGCATACTTATATGCAACTGTTTTCAGAAACAAAACTGGATTTTTTGTTTTGACTGGATTTTAAAATTTTGAAATTTCTGCCAGATGTCTTATAATATAAGCATAGTTTTAGCATATTTACTGTGATTGGATCACTTGACTGAAAGAGAAATGAAATAATAGGGATGCCATAGTAAAGAATGGAATTGACGTGTTAGAATGGACATTTCAAAACAAAGCAATAGGTAAAAAAGCAACAATAATAGAAAATAATTTTTATTATTACTGACTCTGTGCAAAGCATTATTCTTAGTGTTCTATGGATTTTAATTCAAATCCTCAAAACAATCTAAGTCATGAGTGCTTCTAGTAATCCATTTTACAGAAGAAGCAACAGAGATGCTTTGAGTTTAAACATTTGTTCAAAGTTACATAACCAGAAGGTAGGAAAGTTGTTATTTGAATTCTGAAAGTCTTAATTCCTACCAAATATACTACAATGCCTCTTAATATTGACTTTTGATCTTGAATTTTTCCATCGATCATTACATTTGCAGAGTGTTTGCTTTTCTCTATATAGTTTTCTTTGAACAAATATTTTGTAATTTGACTATCCTCATTAGAAGATGTAACCCTAATAAATGAAAATTTAAGATAGGAATCATAATTCATAATTTGTTCCTTTGCCAAGCTCATCTAATACCTTTATATTTTTTAACATAAGATAGTGAAGCTTAACTTAAAAATTATTAGATATTATGTATCTATTAAATTCCTCCATTATGAGCATTTGATTTTGATAAATCATCCAAATGCATGTATTAAATATGCATATGTGTTTGTATATTTAATCACATTCATAAAAGTGATTATTCTCCAAAGATCTGAAAATTTGTCTCCTTACAGCTAGTCTGTTCAGTTCTTACCATGTAATACTGGAAGGAAGAAAAGCTTTTTAGAAATGTATTTTATTTATCTCAAGACTATTTTCTAATGCTACATATATATTACTATTAACGGTTTGCTTGTTGTTGGCTATATCTTTACTTTAGTGAGTAAATTAATAAAAGTGCTTTGTTTAAACATCAGATATACAGAATGAACCTAAGAGTCTTGAAAACATATTTTAATGAAATATATTAGATGAAGTTGTAAGAGTTGTCTAATTATTTTAAAGTAATTTTTCAGTATTTTAAATGTCCATTCACTGTATTGCTGCAAATTTGATTTTTTAAAATGGTGTTGGAAGTTAAGGAGTTTGTAGGAAAACAGGAGCTTTACACCCTGGTTCTTCCATCTTAAGAATTTTGGTCTTATTAACTATTATCCCACTACAAATACCAGGATATGAAGTGAAAGGTTGAAAATATTTTTATATGTTTAGTTGTGTATGAATTGATCTGTATGCACAGAAAGTCATAGATGATAGGGAATACAGATTATTTTAAAATATCAGGATATTTGTATTTTTGTTTTTTATTTGGTTGTAAAAAAAACAAAAAGTCCAAATTTTTAAATGGAAACTGCAGTATATTTTTTAGCCTCTCAACTGAAACTGCTTCTTCTTCTTTTATGTGGGTTTATAATTTCCTTATAGAAATCTGGATTTTCATTAAATAAGAACTGAACATTATTTTAACTAATCAAGAATGTGTAAGAGATGTGTGTGGGTTTGTGTGATGTGCGTGTGTGTGTGTGTGTGTGTGTGCGCGTATCCTCTTAGTCTTATAGCACTTGGAAGCTATTTAACTTCTTTTAGAATATGGACAGGACATATTATCTCCATAAAGCAAGTTTCTCATAGTCTTGTTAAATGTGATCAATCAGTAAGTCAACCTCTTTATGTTTACTTTAGAATTTTTGTCTAAATATCAAAATATGAAATACTATATTCTAATGTTCAGTTATAAATGTTGGTAATAATATACAAATATGTCAAAACTATCTGATGTCTGTCAATAACTGGCAGTCATAGAGTTAACATTATTTAAGAGATGGTACTCTATATAGAACTGGATTAGCCATGGGTGAGATTCAAGAGAAGCTGAATTCAATCAATAAAATATATTCATGAAATTCCTACTGCAATAAAAGTACAGTTTTATATTATTAGGGCTAGAACACAGGAATAGCTTCTGGAAATTTTGGGTAAGATCAATGGCCTGCTAGAAGAAATACATACATGCAAATAATTTCAATGTATTATATAATATGACAAAAGCAAGATATAAATAAAAGAGGAATTGTAGCTATTAGAATGCTGAATTGGGATGAAGGTAACCAGAAAAAAAATTATGGAGAAGGTGGTATTTGAACCAGACCATCAGTGATTTAAGGGAATGCCAGCAACCAGTGAATAGGCCAGACAAAAAGAATCCCTCAGAAGAATTCTGAGATGGGAAAGTACAATATTTGTCTGGTGGGCTGGATCTTGTATTTGTGTAGAAAATATGAAAAGGAGACTAAAAAGTTATTTTAGCATTATTTTATATAGTGACGCAAAGGACACAATGAGTTTAGGTTTCATTCTGCAGCAAATGAAGAACGATTGGATGTCTTGTTGTTTTGTTTTTTTATGTTTCAAGAAGGACCAATCGAAGTTCTGACTTAGAAAAATAACAGTGTAGGATGGGTGGGAGGACTTGAGGCAGGAGAGAAACCCTTAGAGACACGGCACAGGGAATTGTGGCAATAAATCACACGGACAATAAGACCTGAACTAACCCTGTGTCAGTGGAACTAGACAGGAGAGGATAGATACAGAAGACATTCCACAGATAAAAATTTACTACTTTAGAAGGGTAACAGGGGTCAGCATCTCTAAGGAACAGAAGAAAAGAAACATTTAAAAATCATTCTAAGGATTGATCTAAAGTCATTTAGATTCTGGTTATGCCATCGAGAGACAGAAAAACCTCAGCATGTATTTTGGGGGCACAGTTAGGGAGAGAGCTGGCGTAATAAGCAAGATATCCAATTATGAATTAGGAAACATACTAATGTTTATAAAATTAAAAGGTAGTGACATGTTGAAAAAAGTTAACTAAGTTTCATGAAGATGCTGAGTATTGATCAAGGAAAGGAGAGAGAAGAGAAAGTGCTCTCTGTGGAAATCCAATAGGGAAGGAGGTTTAAGGAATGATTTCGAAGTCCTTATAGGGAAGCATTAAAAGTCACAAATGAAATTAGCTAAAGTAAACCATGTCTTTAAGTACATTCCGATTTGCTCACACAGACCTAAGGAAGGGAGTCACGGGGGTTTGCCAGGACAGTCTTTCAAGGAGAGTTGTGGTATATCGAAGCAGGAAATTATATCCTCCATGGGATTATATCCTGAGATGGATTCAAGTAAGAAAGCGCGGAGAAGCGCTGTTTCCCTGACGTGTTGGTGGTTACGTCAGAGTGACCACGTGAGAGCTGGGAGGAGGAGATAAACCTGAGATATTTGGTGGACGAGTCTACTGAAGTTGGCGAATTGAATCTACGGAACACAGAGAGGGGAACCATGAGTATCACTTCAAGTTTCCATCGTGAAGCTAGGAAGTGAGGAGGAGGTAGTTCCTATGACACAGAGGCCGTTGGAGGAAAATACAATTTGAGAAGATTTCGATTTAAGCAAGGAGACCTGGTGAAAAAAAGATCTAAAGAAAATATTTGTCTAAGTTTGGAAACATATAAGTTAACAAAAAGGAAAAAAAAATTTAAAAGGTTTAGAAAAGCATCTCATGATGACCTTCCTATTATTTATTAATAATGTGAAAAATTATATTTTGAGTATATACGTTGTGATGGGTATTTTATATTTCCTCTAATCTCACTAATTTTAAAGTGGTTATCATTATACTTAGATGGTTCTGAGGATTTGTGTTAAAATCTGTAGAACACCAAGAATAATGCTTTTTTGCACAGAGTAGCTAATAAATATTGAGTGATTTATTTAAAGCCACACAGTGAGTGACACAGAAACAGAACTGAGCATTCTGTCTCTACATCCTTATTCCCTGCACATTGCCATATTTCCCTTGACTTTCCATGTAGACAGAGCACTTATTTATAACAGATTTTGATGGAGGCTTCTGGTTACAAAGGAGACTATACACAATAACAAGAGTTAAAATTCAATACTGCACATCCAAGTTTTAAAAATCCTTTAGCCATATCCATATCTGATATTAATTTCTGGCTATTTTTCTGCTAGTCCCTCACAGATCACTATATTGCTAAGACTCTTTCTTCTTCCTCCCTCCTCCCTCTTTCCTTCTTCACCTCCCTTCTCCTTTCTCTCTGCCTTCTCATCCCTCCTCCTCCTTCCCTCTTTTTTCTCCTCCTCTTCCTCTGCTTCTCTTTCTCTTTCCTTCTTTCAGTTGCTTAATGTTCACCCAAAATTGCCAAGTTGATGTAATCTTTTATCAAGAACAACTTAAACAATTCGTTGTTTACCTACTTCTTCTTCCCTTCCAGTCTATGCCCTTTCACAGGCTGAGGTTGCTGGACGATTGTACCTCCATTAATACATTTGCTAACCAAGGACAACTCACTCCAGAGAAAAGCAATCTCTGTTTCTTACAAGCAGAAGAAGCATCAGCCTCTGGGGCTATGTACTGCTGATTTACTTACATATATAAGTCACCTTGGTTGAAGTAACTACAATGCGGTATATTAATACTCTTCCTATTTAGCAATATATTAATACAAAATATCAATTCTTACACTGACAACCTCTTCATTTGGCAATACATATTCATATACACTGAATATACTGAGCCCTTCCTATTAGGCAACATATCATCTGCTATAATCTATTTGTCTGATGCTTTTCAACTTTGTATTTGTCTCAGACTTAGAGGACCAACAGGCAATGATGCATAGTTTGCCAAACCACTGACATGACAATGTAATTTGGCCTGACCATTATTAATAATAGCAGCTTCAAGAATGATAGCTTACCATACTTGAGTCCAGATGTTAAGTCTAAACTAATACTTGATGTGGTCATATTTATGATACATTTTCTTTCAAGTTTTTTTTTAAGACTCTTCTTTATAAACAACTGTGTGTGGAGGGGGAGAGAAAAAAGACTAAATACAAGTAGTAAACTAGGAGTATTAAATTAAAACCATTTAACGAATTTGTAACTACACCTATACTAATATGGAGAAGTAAGGCATTTCTATTTTTATTTCTGTTAGTCTTTAGCGAAATAAATGCTGCCTGAAATACATGATCTGTGAGGAGTAACAATTTCAGTTAAGCTGACATTTTAATTTCTAAAGGTAATTTTACTATAAATATGTGTGTGTATGGGAATGTTCATGAGAATAAGAAAACTAAAGAATTAAAAAAAAGCAGAAAATGCTCAAAATGGTGCTGCTTTTTCTAACTGGAATTTGTTGTTGCTATTTATTGTTGTTATTAGGACTTACTACAGCTTAGCTTTCGAAATTGAAATCTCTGATGAAAAGCATCCAGAGACATGAAGGATTTCTTTTTCTGTAATTTAAATTACTTAAAAGAAGATCAATTAGTCTTTGGAAATAAAGAAATTGTGTTAATGTTAAGATCCAGAGTCTTGAAAGTCTATAAACTGTGCTTAAATCATAGTATAAATATTTATTCACTGAGCATGTTCAGAAATATAGTGAAGAGCTTGGTTTTATGGTGAAACAACAATTTCTAATAAAAGTTGTATGGCACATTGTGAAAGTGGCATTCTATCATAGACTGGGTAGAGGGAATCTGATTCTAAGTTTATATCCTATGGCCAATGAAATGGCCTTTCAGAATGCTTTATGAAACTACAAATCATTTGAGCTGCTCCCTGGTTGAGAAACTTAAATTAAATTGGGAAGAAAGTCCAAGACAAATCAAGAGTCTTTTGAAACTGAGTTAGCTCTGTCAACATCACCATCACCCTTTCAAGATTACAACTAATTTAGAAGCCTATAGAGGGTGCTTTATTCTTTTAAAATGTATATGCTAAACTCTAATTTTAATGCACTTTACTATTATTTGCATTATTAGCCATGTCCCAGTCAGTGTTTTTCAGATTTGAATGTTTTATCGGTCCCTTTTAAAGAGAAACAATTATAAACAGCAGTGATAATTTGAAACATTTTTATATTACAACAAATATTTGTTAATATTAAACTATATGTAAACTTGGAGTTTGTATTCAATTATAACCCCCCCAAATCCACAATTTATATAAAAACAACATTAACCAATGGTCAGTACTAAAATTAACAACATTAAGTTAATGTGATGGAAGATGTTATTGCTCAAATATTTCTCACAATGTGAGTAACCTGAGCGGTGTGAATATGGTACCATCTGCTGTGCAGAGACTCATGAAAGTTCAGCTTGCTCAGACTTTTTCTTGGCATCAAGGATTCATTTGTACATCCTGTTGGCCTTTGCTTTGTGCTCTCCTACCACCTACTTATTAATTATCCCTGTGTCATTTCTCATTAACATACAGAGGCAAGTATTACTTGGCACAGATTACATTAGAGACTCAAATTAGGCATTAATATCACCTGTGCTAGGCCATAAGTTGGAAAGTTAAGCACAACCACAAAATCTGTTTGGATTCAAGAACTGAAATGAATGACAAGTTAAATTCAGATTAAGCTTGTTTTCATTTTTGTTTATTTCCAAATGAAAGAAGAACACAGTAAAAGGATTTATACAAGTCAGTAACACAGGTGTAGTAATATAGCTATCTATTTATTCATGGGTGAATGTGGACTTTACAATGGACAACATAACTGTAATGGAATAAGGAGGCTTCCAAGTCAAAGGTGATCTGAGTTTTGGGTTTTCTGACTTTTATAAAACAATCAGCCAAGGGATAGAGACCACAACAAGAATCAAGGACCTAAAATTTCCAGATAATAGTAACATATGAGGAAACTTTTGGTATGCAGTTGTCAGGCCTACACCATAAGGCTCATAGCAGGCCATTGACTGCCCTCGGTGTTCCTTTGGGTCAGCACTCTACAAAGGAGGCTGCGTGCAGACCACTGGAATGCCAAGAGAAAACATTAAAGTTTCAGCTTGTTAGGTTTTATCTCACCTTTCTAATAATTATATTTTGCAGTATATCTGTTTAAATTTATATAAAATCAAAAAGGTTGGTGATCATATTTCTATTTGATCTTGAATATGATGATACTTTTTAAAGATTATCGTTGAAATAAAATACAAAATTGTGTATTATATATAAGCGTAAGAGAGAACTTGTATGCTCACTAGAATAAATTCAACGACTTCAGTTTGAAAAATACTGTGCTAGATAAATACACCAAATCACAAAGAAAGTGACTCAATTCAATGACTTTATGTCTGATATTCCTTTTTTATCTAGTATAACTCATATGCAAGTGTGTGACTCCAGTGATTTCTTGCCTCACAATAGATATAAGTTCTATTTCTTTGTTTAGTTCTCCTCATTCTTAGAGTGAAATAAACTCTCTATGTCTTATCTCTTTATACTAGTTCATATCTGTTTAGATACATCATGCTTTAAATATTGTACATATTTCATTATTATTAAATATTATAAAAGTTTAAACTGTAATAATTTTTTGCTTTTTTTCCTTTTAAAAAACTCATAGTGACTTATTAGCATTTAGAGAAATTTGGTGGGTAACATACATAGAGATTTCAGCAGATACAAGATTCTTTACTGAGAGCCAATATGACTAGGATCCATTCTGTTTCTATAGCTGAGATAACTAAACAAAGAAATTTTAGATATTAAGGTAGATATCCCTCAGTGTAAGAAGGGGCAGCATCATTTTCATAACTGAGTAGATTTGGGAAGCTAACGAACCAGCATAGTGTTGATTAAAAGATGAGAAGTGCAGAGGCAGTTTGTGGGAGACCACACTATCTAGATTCATATTCCCTCACTCTCTTCAACTGACTACTTTACTTTTTCTAACAGCGTAAGTGCATGCTAGACTGTACTAATTATTATGACAAGTTTTGATAAATAGCACGCCTGATTTTTGCATTCCCAGGAAAATGTTCACATCCTTGAATATCATTTTGTGTGTGACCATGTTTATTATGCAGGTGTCAGAGCTATCCAAGCATACAGTAAAGTATTCTGGGAGTACAGAGGACTGAGAATTTAATCATCAGAGAAGAGTTTGGCATGGAAAAGGAGACAGAATTAAGTCCCAGAGAATAATAAAATGTAGAGTACTGAGAAAATTACCTCATCAGTTTTTCCAGCTTTATTGAGATGTAATTGGCATATAGCATTGTGTTAATTTAAGGCGTACAACCTGTTGGTTTGATACACTTACATATTGCAAAATGACTACCACCATTCTCATCATTTTTAAAGAATAAGACTATGCATTGAGTATGTTTTCCTGAAATTCCACTACTAATTCTTTACTAGTGGTTGGAATGTTCTTCAATGGTTATTATCTAGATTTCTTTATAAATCGGACAACGAAATTTTATTTACATTGCCTGTATCATCTACATCTGCTGCTCACTGGCACTGAGAGAAATGTGCTTCTTGTACAATTTTACTTTCAGTCAATATATTAATCTCCCATAACATGTGATAGAGCATCCATTTATTAATGGTTCAGCATATGCTGGCCACCCTGATTTTTCCACTGGACTCTAGTATGGAATAAATGGCCTTATCATGTTATAAACAATTGTCTTTTGTTTAAGTAGTGCAGTGACATTTTGACCTGAAATGTTCTTGGTGTTTTTTTTTTTTAACTTGGTTTACATCTATACTTAACATCAGGATTTTATGTGGCTGAATCACAACAAAATTCAAAGTGATTATCATTCTTTCTTAAATGTCTTTCTCTAGGCAGGTTCTTTATGACCATGCTAGGTGGGTTAGAATAAAGCTGATAATACTGCACAATGTTTATAGGATCCACTGAACATCTGTTTGAATGGATAAAAAGGTGAATGAAGTACCGTATCCTGGCAAAATACTAGGATGAAAATTTATATCTATACCTTTTCTCTATATGTTTTCTGAGAGGAGTTGGGTAAAAACTTTATAGGGGATAAAATGCTGTTTCAATCTGATTGCCTATCAACAGTGCTGGCTTATAAAGCCACCACAGACAACTCTGATTTTAATAGAAAGCCTGGAGATGGAAATGTATTTAGATTTAGGGTCATGTAAATTTTAAGCCAATCCTTCAACGTTTGGTAAGCTAGAGACCAGTTTTCACATAAAACTTATAGGAATATATGCTTTATATGAATTTAGGTAAACAGTGTGTAGAGGCTCTGAATTTTGAACTGCAGTTGGGGATACATTTAAAACTAAACAAAATCATAAAGGCAAGTAAGAATTTAATAAAACTAGAAAATATATATATATACTTACTGTCTTGGGGGAAAAAGTAAATATAGGAAGCCAGGGAACAACTCCTAGTGCAGTAAAATCTTGCAATTTTAAAAAGAATTCTATCTATAAAAGTTGTTTAGCTTGAAATTACAAAACCATATTCTTATTGAGGTAAGCTCAGACGTACTTAGAACAATTTTACTAAAACGCATACAATCTAAATAAAATGCAGTATGCCACTCTAGGAAACCATTTTCCACTGATTAATCTGAGGATTTGCTTCTGAAATGAGATTTTCTGCATTACAAACCCATAATATTTTCCTGTTTGAAGGAGCCTTTATATTATCAAGGCATGTATAACCTACTTATTTCTACAGTCATAAGAATTTAATGTAGCATAACATCTGACATCTCACATTTTCAAATTGTGACTAATAACAGTCCTTTTAGAGGGAAACATGCAAACACAGACTATGTATCTTTTATGACTCTCACAAACCGTGCATGTCTCCTCCCATAGTACTGCTGAAGTTCATGGACACAACAGCCAAGCATGATTAGGATATTATAAACAATAATTCTATTCAATTTACTATTGACAATGAAAACAAAGTTTCCCATAAAATGACATCATTATTTATTTGAAAACTAGAAGCTCTCTTCTAAAGCATGGCCATGACCATAAGTACCATAAATATCTCTGGACAGTCTCTGAAGTATTTCATTCCATTAAAAACCGACAGACATGTTCTCGCAGTGGTGTGTGTGTGTGTGTGTGTGTGTGTGTGTGTTGCTTCATTTTCAAAGCATATATGCCAAGTAAGCAGGTATAATTTATGATTGATTTAGTATGCTCTTAGCCATTTACATGCTTCTGGAAGGTCATTTTGCAATATTTGTAATTGATGCCTTCAGAAAAGTTTTAACTGCAATGAAAACTTTTTACATGTTTGAGGATTGTGATTCCCCAGGGCACTGACATAAGAACAGATCCAAAATATTATCAATAGGATCTTTCCCTCACATAGAAAAGTAAACCTGTAAGAAATCATCTGTATTCTCATAGGAGGAAAAATATGAACACTATGGGAGTTGGTAGGCCTATATTACATGAAAACAGTATATTAAAAAAAGTCACTTTAGGAGGGATAGAAAAAAGCAATGAACACGATAATCAGAAAAGTAAGATTTTGGTCCTAGTCCTGATAGAATTTTAGGCAAAACCCTCTCATTTAAAGTCACTGGGTCTCTGTCTTCACCTGTAAAATAAGAACAATGGACTAGAGGTGCTATAATGAGCTAAAGCCTCCTACATGTTACATGTTGTATGGATGTAACAAAGAGCATAGAGTATGTTTTACATACCTCAGTTTTAAACTTCCCCCTTTCATGCCATCACCTCATATTTTTTTAATCTATTACACAAATTCCAACAATTTTTTTTACCCCCTACCCCTCTTCCCTTCTCATTTCCCAATTAATTTGCTGCAGATTTAATTCCCTTGTATACACCTTCAACCTCTGGCCATAACTAAGGCAAAACTCCAGCCCTGTTTAACTGTGCATTTACTCCACTTATGACTCCAACTGTTAAAGTTCATTGGAGAAAAACACACAATCACACTGCTGATTCACTTTTAATTGATTACCCCTTACCTTAAAAAGGTACTTAGTGCTACCTGGTCATCTACACAATTACTCTAGTGCTGGTGTCTCCCAAACATCTGGCTTACGTGTAATCCTAGGAGTGCACAAGGACATTTCTAGCAGGAGTGGTTTTAAGCTAATCAGTTGCAACATCCTCAACTTTCCTATGCCTTCCTTCCTATACTTGATCTACAGGAGAATGCACCTGAGGTCCTGACAGCTTACTGGCCTCCTTTTCCACTTCCCTTGCATAATCGTCCTTTTCCCAATTTGTAAAAGAAAGACAACCTATATTTTTTTCCTCATCAACCTAAAATTTACCATAGTACATTGCTGAGTTACAAAAGAAATAGTTTCAAAATATGAGTGTCAATAGGGTACACTGACTAAAGATGAGGCAACAAATCCTGTTTTCAAGTTAAGTGGTTCCAATTATTGCTTTCAACAAAAGTAACTGAACATCCTCAATCATTTTGGGGGGTAAGGGGAACACACATTAAGCATAAAGAAAGCCCTCTTTAACATTCAAAAGAATTATTGCTTATTTATTTATTGTTTCTTTTTCTCCTATAACTCTGATTCCACTCAATTTACCACACAAAAAATATTATCCTAATATAATTTATGCATGGAAATATTTTGTTGTTCGTACTCTCACATAATTTTAGCAAAATGTCGTAACTTGAAATATTGTAATGTGATCTATTTCCTCTTTCTGTAAAATTCTAAGCATTAAAAAAAATTCTGGATTGAGTTTCAGGCATTATCATTAGTAAGAGTTTGATCAAAATGCACTGACCTTATAAACTTTGAAAAGGAATTAGTAAGCATAAAATATTTTATTTGAAATTATGTCTTAAGGATGTTGATAAGGCCTTTTTTAAAGTTTATATTTCCTTGAATATATTTGATTTATTTAGAAAATTAGTTCAATATCAGTTCTCTTCCTATATTTTGTTTTTGTAACTGTAAATGCTAAAAGCCTTGTTTATATAACTAAGTAATTGGGAGTGGAAGTTGCCTTTTAGCAAAATTATTCAGTTCTTTTAACTGGTTCCAGATGAGATGCTAAAAATCCTAGGTAACAAGCTCTCATTTGAAAAAGGAAAAAAGAAAATCTCTTTAAAGATCTATCAGCTAAAAAGTTGATCAGGTTACATGCTCCTTCAATTTTTTCAGGTAAAAAATTCTAAATCTCCTGTTCTATAACAAATGTATACCCAGTCATTGGAGTATATCCCTTAGTAAGTTTCTGGAAAGAGCACAAAAATACTTTCCCAGATTTATCAAATAACTACTTTACATACTACAATTTCACATAATGGCCCCTTGTTTAACCTCATACACTAAGAAAATATTGGAAAAATCAAAAAATAGTTAACTTTATGGCACCTTTAACAATGTATTATTTTTCATAAGATGTTTTTTATTGAGCATTAGAGAAAGAGAGAGAGAGACATATATATATATAGTCATCACAACTATAGAGCTGTAGATTTGGCTTGATTAATTTCTTCAGCATATCTGCTATTAAAACTATTTAGTGTGGGCAGCCTTTACTGTCAAACCTGCCAGCCAAATCATACTTATTTACTCTCAGAAAAAGTCTATCCTCATTATTAAATTAAAAAATATTTTAGTAATAATATTAAAAACTACTCTGAAACAAATTAAAGATGCGTCTTATGAAGTATATTAGAAACAAAGCAAGCAGAATTAAAATCAAATGGGTCTAATTTCATTATCCTTATAAGAAGAGCATAAATACATGTACTATTTTCATGACTAATTTATAATAAGACTAATAATGTGTAACAAGAATATTATTTATGGAGCAAGACAAAGAATATGCCAAGAACCATAGTTTTCCTTTGGTAAATGTGTGCCTGTCTATCTGGCATTTGGTTTGGGGGAATATTTAACAATAATAATATAAAAACTCAGAAATAACTTTATTAATTTCTATGTTATATAAAAATAAATATGTATACTGTTAAAATATAATGGATCTGACACATAATTTTATTTTAATAGGTTTTAAAAATATTAAATATTTAAAATAAAATCAAATAGTGATTTCCTCTGGATAATTTTGTGATACAACTGATAAAATAGTTTTTAATTATCTTAAATTATATCTGAAATAAAATCACATACATGTTTTCAGAAGGTTTACCTATCGTATCTTGCAAAATTAAGAGGTCTTGGAAAATATCCCCACTCCATTTAAAAGAATGAACACCAGTAAATGCTCAAGCTGTTAGAATGCGCTTGGTACTCTGATTAAAGGTACAAACTTGGGATGAATTTTGACACTGTGTGAATACATTAAATATGTGAAAATTAAGTCATTTTTAGGAGTTAATGCTTCCTGCCAATTTTCTCTTTGATTTGCTCTCAGTGGACTTTCCATCAAGAGCAATACTTGCATTTGGCAATAATTCAGAGATGGAAGGTATATTAATGAACAATTGTTGTTATTCCTACCACTCCATTTTTCAAAGTTCTGAATAAAGGATGTTACAATATATGCTAAAATACAGGCTTAACAGAAATTACTCTTAAATACCAAATCTATCTATCTATTTATTTGTCAGTTGTCTATCTGATACAATAATTAGATATCTGATACATACCAAACTGGAAAAATTTAAAAATCTACTGTGTTTATGGTGTTGATTAATGGTTAAAGGAAGCTATCCTACAATCAGTATTATGAGTTATCCCTTTCTCCGCCCTCACATACATCAAGAGTTTTCACCTTGGGAAAATACACCGCAGTAAGACACAAACCAGGTAAGCGTTTTTTTCTTTTTCTTTCTTTTACTGTATGGCATGAATGTAGGCAAGTACTGAACATAGTTTTAGTAAAAAGAATGTATGGAAGATAAGGATATAGACAGTTATCTCAGTTATCTTAGTCTGGGTCCTCTAGAAACAGAACCTGAGAAGACAATTCTTGTTTGAGAGGTTTATTGAGGAAGGGCTTAGGAGGAGGACAACAGGGGGGCAGCCTGGGGCAGGGTAAGGCAAGGAAGAAAAGGATCTCAGCTATAAATTAGCTTCAGTCTTTCTCCAGGGGGGAATCTAGCACAAGCTGTTTCACAGACATTGGCCTGGCATGGGGGTAAGGTAGGGGGGTAGCCCTTCATAAGCAGACTGGGCAACCAGGTTCCTATTTGGCCTAGATTATAGCTTATTCTCCCTGGAAAGAAACAACTGTGGGCCATTAGCAGACAGCACTTCAACAGTTGGGGGATGGATGTACCTTCTGATAAAGGTGATTTGGACAAGTACCAACAGAACAACTACAACTATCCATAATGCCCAGTACTTTGCCATTTCAAGAATGAGTAGGAAGTTCATTGCTCACGGACGGACTTTGCTCTAGTAATTCTCCCTTCTCTCTCCTACATCAGTTTTTCCCTCTACTAGACAGGATTCATCACACCCCCACTTGCTATTTTATCTCCACCTTAAAACAAATTAACAAACAAAAGTACTATAGGCAGGGAAGGCATATCCACAGTAGGAGAAGGTGTCACTTATGCAAGGATGACCCATTGCCCCCTCAAGAACAAAAGAGGTCTCAAGTGATGGTAGGAGACCAGTTATTCAATGTTAGTCTCTGCAGCCGAGAAGGTCAGTCATTTGGCAATAGCAAGACCTAGAACACCCTGTGAGAGGGAGTCCCTGCATAGCTTTCATACCTAAAACCGCGCCTATTCCATTCATAGATTATTCCTGTGGAAATTACTAGAGGATGGAAGTTGAGTCCTCTAAGAGATCTACATTCACTTATATCAGTCTCCTAGCGGCACTACCAACAAAAGATAATTTTTAATTAAATTAACTGGTGAGGGTTTCATACATAATAGGTAGCACGATTTTGAACTTCAAATCTTTATGAGGGTTGGCTTATGATTCCAAATTCTTCCACCGCCTAGGCAAATTTCCTTGTTCCCCTCTATAAGAATAGTTTATTTTCACCTCACTCTTAGACTTCATATGTAAAAACCTGGGGTCTCATTTACATGGGTTTCTCTTACTAGACCTCATTAGAGGTTTTCTATGGAATAGAATTGCCAAGTTGTAGAGAATGCCATGTTCATCTTTATAATTAATGCCAAATTGTTTTACAAAATGATTCTACCAATTTGCATTCCCACTAATAGAGTATAAACGTTCCCATTGCTTCACATTCTTGCCAACATTAACATTTCCAGACCTCAATTTTGCCTCACCTAGAGGGTGTGAAATGGCATCCATTGTGATCTAACTTGAATTTCCATGATTACTAATGAGTTTGTGCATCTTTTCATATATTTATTAGCCATTTCTGTGAAATTGCCTGGTCACTTTTTTGATCTCATTTTATTTGCTTTTTTTATCTGTTTGTCCTTAAACATTCATACATAATTGTATTATTCACCTAATAACTCCAGTATCTGATGTTCTTGGTGGTCTAAATCTGTTTTTGTTTTCCTTCCTTCCTGCTGACTTTTACTCATAGTGGCTTGTTTCCTTACGTGTTTGGAACATTTGATTTTGAGTTTAATCTATGAAAATGTTTAGGGCCTAAACTTGGGGGTGCTTCTCATCAGAGATGATTTGAGTTTTTTCCTACTATTGAATCAGTATTTACAATTGATTTGGAATATTTTGGCTCTCATCAATGACCCTGATTTAATAGAGAATCTCTGGTTGACCCCCTCCACCTTGGCATGGCTCCAAGATTTACTTTGTTTCCCTATAGAACACCAACATGGGCACTTGCCCAACGGAAAAAGCATCCTTTACTGATAACCTTCCCTACTCACTGGCTTCCTCCTATTGCTGCCTGAGCATGGTTCAGCTTATAGTTGTGTGTGTGTGTATGTGTGTGTGTGTTTATTACTCCTAAATCTTCAATATTTCTTCTGTTAATTCTAGTGAGCACACCGACGTGAAACATATATGCTATTGTAATACATTCCAAATATTGTAATTTGATTGGTAGTATCTGCAGCATATTTAGCCCACTGTACTATTAGAAGGATCAGTCCCTATCTGTGTACTATTTGATTCTGAAATAAAAACTCAGATTCGGTTTCTGTCCATACTTTAAATCAGTTTCTTTCAAACTATGGGACATAAAAATAATTTAGTAGGCTGTAAACAAAATGCATCAAATATAGAAAGCAAATTATTATTCTGAATGTATTAAAATTTTACCAACATAAAGTTTTAATGAGTCATATAAAAATGCATTTGTGTGTGTGTGTGTGGTCATGGTAAAACGTTTGAAAGTCACTGCTCTAAGCTACCCTCAAAACCCACTCCTATAAATCTTTTTTGATCCCTCAAAGTGCGATTTCTACCCCTCAGAAATACAATAGCATTTTGATTATATTATTCATATAATACTTCATGAAGTCAACTTTTTAATAATACCCCTTCTTTACTTCATTTATTCAGTATTTATTTCATTAATAATGCGTGTCATGTAGTAAGCGTTCTTGGTATCTTATTTAACTCAGAGCAAGATACAAATTAAATATTATTTGCCCATTCCACAGATGAGGAAACTGATGTGGTAAGAGGCATTGGGTAGTTTGCCCATAGTCTCACAGTTATTTCATTGGTTGATCCAGGATTCTACTCGCATACTGAAAACCTATGTTCTTCACTTTATCATGCTGTCTTTATGATACTCTAAACAGCTGTTCTTGACTTTACTTTTCTGCAAAAGATGTGACCCCCTGATGAACTCATGTATATTACCTATACTCATGGATCTATCTTATATCAAGATAGTAATTAACAATTCCTAATGAGCTGGATATACAATACATATGAGAGTTTATTTCCTCCATTCAATAAAATATGTGGAAGTGAAAGTACATAATAGTGATAACTTTGAATTGCCTTGATGTTATTTTTAAAATGTACATCACTCTCAAACCTTGAGTACTTTAGCTAATACTAAAGCATTTTTATACTACTTCTGCCAACTGTTACACACATTCTAGTATATCAGTAGAAGACCATGACTGAGAACTAATGTGTGCTTTGAAGCACGCATTTATTGGAATTTTATTTTGATTTTTAGCTATAATTTTGTTTATATCTCACCTTGATTTTTAAAAATAATTTTTAAATTGATAGGATATTTCTGGTTTCTTCGTGGTCAGAGTCTAGACTAAGAGTAGGCACTGTTTTTTTGTTGTTGTTTTTGTTTTTTCATATGTAAGCAGCATGTGTAGTGGTTAAACAAGTAAATTTGCATTTCCCAAACTTTGTACCAAGGTACCTGGGGCATGCAGTAAACTCTCAGGAGTGCCACAAGATCTTTTAAATATTTGAGAAAAACTCAGGGACATCTGTCAGATACCACGTATACTACTATTATTAACTTTAGGAAACCAAATATGTAATAATAGAACTCTAAGAAATTTTTTTGGTCTAGGAATACCATGAAATAAATTACTGTGATAGTAAAAATGCTATCAATGGAAAAAGTTTGGGAACCTCTGACGCAGAGTCTGGAGCCAACCTCTCGGTGTTTATATCACAGATATGCCAGTTGTAAAGACGTCCAACATATAATGAGCACTATAAACTATTTGTTAAATAAATTTAATAAGTAAATCATTATATCTCTAGCACCACCCTTAGAAGTTGGCATATAATAGGCACTTAATATTTGACGACAATGAATAAATGACTGAATAACTAAACCTTTCACAAGAAGCCATTACTTCATAAGGAAAAAACTGCCACCTGTTTTTTGAGTTTTTTAAAAAATTTCTGAAGTGACTTCCACAGATATCTGAGGGGTAGAGTCTTCACTGAGTGTGTACTGAGAAAATTCAAACCTATCTATAGGCAGGGACTCAGACATCTCACAAGTATATAATGTGATTTGTCAGAAAAAATAAATGAAAAACACCAAATTCTGCTGATAATGATCAGGAACATCCTTGGAATGAAAACGAGATAGATATCAAAGCTCTGTGATTAAATTAACTTCAAAACAAGACATTTAATCTTTTTCCTTTACATTCATATTTCAGTGATACACTTTCATTCAGAGGTAATCCTTCTTGGAGAATGCCATTAGCCAGCCTGTCAGCACAGCGCTAACCAGAAACCACCTTGAACTGATTTGCATCATACCCATATTTAATATTGAGGTTTTTTCTTTTTTTAAACCAGTTTGAATCTTCCTTCAGTGAACTGGGAAAGTTCTGGAAGGCTGAGGCACTTGATAAATAATTGCATGTTTTTAAAAAGCTATAATTAGTAAATAATAATGAGATCCAAGAAAAGAAGCAATCATTGTTAAATAATTTATCTAAAAGTTGTGTTTAATATACTCTGTATTTTCTGTAAATTGAGAGTTGGATCTAGAGACTAGATGAGATTCAGACTCACTATTTAAGTAAGACTCCTTCAAAAAGGGGGTTGTCTTCCTTCATCAGGAGACACGTAATATCTGGCTGTCTCTGGTTTTAGTAGCCATTAATGATCAATGCCTAGATCCATTAATTTATTAGGAATTGTGAAATGGTGATATTGTAATTCCTTCTTTATTTATTATCTAGAGTACCTCTATAAAGAGAAACTTCACTATTTGGTTATTTGTAGTACAGTTCATAAAGGAAAGGTGAAATAAATGCTCACTTTTTTTTACCCACTAGTTTTCAAAAGAAATTGTTGGTTAACTGGCATTCTCCAACTGTGAACAGTTATTTGCTTTTTGTTTTCAGTATCCTTATGAGCTATATAAGCTGTATAAAGATATACATGTATATATTTAAATCCACTGAAGAGATTCTTATCCATTATTGATGCTCAAATTATTCCAACAGGACTTGTGGGAAACAGTTCAATTTGCTATGTAGTATAACAAGATGTTCCAGCTTCAACTTGTTCACTTTCTGGTCTAGAACTGGATTCAAGTATTTTGCCAAAAGGCCCTGGCTCCTGTTAGACATATTTCATGGCCGCAAACTATGCCCTAAGGATGTTCACTGTTTTCATATAAAATACATTATCTAAGTGTCATACTCATAATCCCAATTCAAACTGGACCACAAGGTTTCATTTCTGTCTCACGTGTATATCTCCTTTCTCCATGCTGAGAGGTGTTCAGTGACACTGAGAATACTTGAAGAGGACAATTGACTTATATGTCATATCTCACGATATGAACCGAACATTCTTAGGATAATCATACCAATGTGATTATTGATAACACAAACTTTTTGTAGTTCTTTTAGGTCTTAAGGTGTATTACAGTAGAAAAGTACAGAACATTACTTTGATTAAAAGCTTCATTGGATAGTACCCTACTGTGCAGTTATACCTCTAGTTGGATGGACGTTTATCTTCATTTATTTTATTTTTAATGTCTATGGAATTATTTTCAACAATTAATTTTAAAACTTATGTTAAGTTGTTACATGCTCCCAAAGAAAAATTCACCAAACAAGGTATATTCAAAGAAGTCAAGCTTTTAGTTCTGTCTTTCACTATTCCATCAATCCCCTTTTCAAAAACTAGCTTTGATTTATCCTTTTATTTTTTTAAATGTAAGTAGAGACATATGTACTACTTATACACCCCTCTTTCCTTAGATAAATACTAATATACACTACAAACTCTTCCCTACATTGATTTTTTTTCTTAACAAAAGAACTTGGAGATCAGTTCATAGTAGTATAGAGAGATATACAGCATAGTGTTGGATTTAGGATTGTTAGGCAATATGAATACATTTTCTTTTAATAGATGAGTTAAGCCATTTATATTTATTGATTAATCAATATGGATAGCTTTGGTTCTGTTATATTATGCACATATGTGTGCGTGCGTGGGCACACACACACATACACACACACTTCATGTCACTGTATTTGCCCTGCTTTCATTCCTCGCTTAATTTAGATTCTACTACTAACAGGGTTTTTTTTCCCCCTCAGTATAGAATTTGTCCACGTTGGAAGCTTCTGTCGATTAGTTCTGAGGTTCATATGTCCAGATATAATTACTGTAACTGTACAGTGTTTCCCTTTGACTTATCTGTGAAAGGAGACATGTCTGTTCTCAGGTGTTCCCCACACCCACTTGCTCCCCTTTGCTTCCTCCTCTACAGATGCTGAAACTGCATTAATCTTTTACCTGTACGTAGTTTGATCACACACACTCATTTTGTGGGTTCATTAGAATACCTGTTCACCTACCTTTGTTTTAGATGCAGTCCATGTTTCTAGTTTCCCTATATTTTTATGTTTGTGGGATATTCAGAGGGATGTGCTGCTGCTGCCATATTCCTGGAATATTTCTTATAACTTAATTTTTAAAGGGGAAAAGTCACATGTTTAAAAACTTACATGCTTAACAACAGGTTCTTTAATGCTTTGAAAATAAAGGAGCGTAAGTCTTTATATGAAGACAGAATATTGATATTAGAGATAGGGTGTCTCAGGTTTTTTTCATTGGTTGAATGCTAAATTTAATGAATGGGTGTTAAGCCACTGGACCCTTTTTCAGACCTAGGTTTGCTTCTCTGACTTTCATTTTTTGCCAAACATCAGAGAAATTTATGGCTTCTTTGATGGCATTCATCACCTCTTCTCTTGCATAGGGTTCCTTTTTCCATTGTCTTATCCTTTCCCCAGTTTTCCCCTTCTTGTTGCCTCTGAAGTTAAGGACAAATCAAACTGTAATGATTTTCCCAGCAAATAACCACACAAAAAAGACAGGATAGCAAAAAAAAGAACGGGAAAGTTAGAAAGGTTATTGGACTTCCTAAAATTTATTGCAGTTATCCCTGTTTATATTTTCTCACTCTTTTTATGAAATGGTAAAGAAAAGCCCACTTGAGTCCATTCACCCACTAAACAAATATTAATTGAACAGGTGTAATGTGTAAGGCACTGTGCTTGATTCTAGATGCACAAAATATACAATCTATTCTACCTAGATGAGGTTTTGACTTCTGTTTTTATTCTTACTTTCTGATTTTAGCTTCAGATGCAAAGTCAAAACACATATTTAACACAGAAGAAGTCACCTGTGAACTTCCCTCAAGTTCCCATCTTTGATGGCCTATTTATTCCATGGGGTCATTCTCCCACCCTCTAGTTGCTTCCTTCAAATATTTCTTCATAAATTTATGTCTTCTAATTTAAGAGTAGGGTCCTGAAGCTGGCATAATATTGATGGTTTATGTTGTTGAATACCTGAATCAATAATGATGACTCAGAACTGACACCGACTAAAATTACTAGGATCCTAACTTTAGCCTTCAGCATTACGTATTTATTGGAAGTTATCCAAATCAATTATTTATCCCTTAGTTCAAAAATATTTGTTGAACACATGTGATGTTCCAGAAACTAAATTTATGCCCTTGAGACATTTAAAAAATCCCTGATCACAGAAAACATTCTGGAGAGAAAAGCATACACATCATATATACATAAATGTATATATACATATATATATCATATATATCTATATATTTTATATATATATACACACACACACACACAACAATAGTAGGAACAACCAAAAATTCTGTTACTGAGGATTTGCATAATGTGTAGATAGATACTTTAAAACAGCAATCCCCAACCTTTTTTCCTTTTTGGCACCAGGGACAGTTTTCGTGGAAGACAATTTTTTCAAGGACCGGGGAGGTGGGGGTAGTTTTGGGATGATTCAAGCCCATTATATTTATTATGCACTTTATTTCTATTGTTATTACTTCAGCTCCACCTCAGATCATCAGGCATTAGATCCTGGGGGTTGGGAACCTCTGCTTTAAAATATAAAATTATATCTTTCTCATTTTGCTATGGATTTACAGACTTAACTCTTGATCCACAAATTAGCAATTATATGCTCAATTCAAAATTTAAAATTCACCCATATCTCCTTCTGCTACTTGGTGGTACATTTTGCTTATTTACCTTTACTTGTCTTGCTTTGACTCCATTTCCTTGGGTCACTAGTCTCTAGCAGTGTTCACTATGTTACAGATTACTCTTGCCTCTACATCTTCTTTCCTTTCTGGAAGGCTCATTAATGGCCACCATCCTTACAAAGGAGATCACAACCTTATTGATCTTAAATTAAATCATTCTATTTCTCTTTTCATGAAAGCTCTTGTAGCATACACATTCTTTCTCTGTCTTCCCCCCACCTTTGTCTCTCTCTTAAAATACAACATAATTTACCAAGTGAGATAACAAATAAAAAGTTGCTTCCTCTGATATATATATATATATATATATATATTTACATCTTTATTGGAGTATAATTGCTTTACAATGGTGTGTTAGTTTCTGCTTTATAACAAAGTGAATCAGTTATACATATACATATGTTCCCATATCTCTTCCCTCTTGCGTCTCCCTCCCTCCCACCCTCCCTATCCCACCCCTCTAGGTGGTCACAAAGCACCGAGCTGATCTCCCTGTGCTATGCGGCTGCTTCCCACTAGCTATCTGTTTTACATTTGGTAGTGTATATATGTCCATGCCACTCTCTCGCTTTGTCACAGCTTACCCTTCCCCCTCCCCATTTCCTCAAGTCCATTCTCTAGTAGGTCTCTTTATTCCTGTCTTACCCCTAGGTTCTTCATGACATTTTTTTTTTCTTAAACTCCATATATATGTGTTAGCATATGGTATTTGTCTTTCTCTTTCTGACTTACTTCACTCTGCATGACAGACTCTAGGTCCACCCACCTCATTACAAATAGCTCAATTTCATTTCTTCTTATGGCTGAGTAATATTCCATTGTATATATGTGCCACATCTTCTTTATTCATTCATCCGATGATGGACACTTAGGTTGTTTCCATCGCCGGGCTATTGTAAATAGAGCTGCAATGAACATTTTGGTATATGATCTTATATATTTTTTAAGTTTTATTCTTATATTTTAACTAACTTTTGTTTCATACTTTGCCTTTTCTAGTTGCTGATAAAAATATTATAAGTATGAAAATAAATATGAAAGATATATAATTGTGTTCCTTATTTAATATCAAAATAATATTTGAAAAATTTTGTTATTACTGAATAATGATTTTGCTTTAATGTCTTTATAGTATAAGACCATCCTTAGACATCAGATGCTTAAGAGGTAGATTAGTCATGTATCATTAAAGTATACCTTTAAGTTGATTTTCTATATATAGAAAAGATGTACAAACTTGCAGTAAAAGTCCTGGGGAAGAATTTGGGTTTTGACATCTGCCTGTTACATAACCCTGGCAATTTTTATTAATCTCTTGTTGCAGAATCTCCACTTTTAAAGGGAGAATACATAAGGATTTTTATTTTCATCCTTCTGGTAAAATGACTAGATGAAATGATTTATCTTAAATCACTTTATAAATTATATAAATTTACTATTATTAGTTTTTCTTGTTAGAAAATTTAGACTATTTATACCACATATTCACACACATAATTACTATTTTTAAAATGATAGAAATATACAGTTTATATTAAATCTATATTAAAAAATTAATAGTTTATAGCTGTAAACTATTGTGAACAGAAATGTTTTATATGAAAACAAGAAGAAGGTAAATGGAAAGATCATAGTTTCTTTTAAACTTGTGTTGCAAATATTTGTTAAAGACAGAGCTCTGTTAAGAAATATTACGTAGCAGTCAACTTTGAGAAAATTTTCTAACCAGATGAAAACATTTTTCTCCTTTGAGAAGTAAGGTTTTTGAAATAAGAAACATTGTTAACATTTACATTTTTATTAATTCTGTGTTCCCCCACTGCCTGTTAAAACTGCTATGTTCTAATAAACAATCAAAGAAAGCAGTGTAATCATTTATTTGAATCTTTACTTCCAAAGATAACTACTCAGAAGCTTAGAGTCCCAATTATCTTGGCTAGCATACAGGGGCATAAGATAAATCCAAGTAATGCTCTTATTATCTTTCTGTATCCTTACTGGTAATGATATTTTCCATTGTAAGTAGAATTAAATAATTGACTTTCATAGAACGAATTAGAGTTTTTGCTACATCCTTGTTCTGCAGCTGACAAAGGAGGCCCTGAGCAGGAGTCAGGAATAAACATGGTACTTTTATACCCACATGTGACCGATATATTCAGTGTGTTTAAACATCCACAATGTACCTATCCATATGCCGGATGTTCTTACTCCTTAACTGGTAGATCCATTAAAAACAAAACCATGCCATTGTGTCTTAAATAACATGGTATATATTTTAATCTCTGAATTTAATGGGACTACAAATTATATTTCCACAATTAGTTACTCATCAGCCTTCGAACCTGTCACTCATGCCTTTTGCTTGCCTCTTCTATAGTTTCTATGTCCTTTGTCCATACAAATCCTGCCGCTCTTTCCCTGTATTATCTTACTTTGAAGAACCAGCACCAATCCTATGACTATGTGGACTTTACTCATTACTTCAACTACGACCTTTATCTCTTCACAATTCATAGCCTTTGTTTTCCGTTTTTCTGTATCATATGAAATACTACCTAGTGAAATTTATTTTATTCTATTTTGCATACTCCTATTGTTTAAGTTAGACACAATCTTGTTTTTACCACAACTTGCAAGTCCCTTAGCGGTATGGACTCTCTGATTTAAGGAGGTATTAAAGAACCAGATAAAGGAATAACAAAGCAGCAGACCATGTCCCACTTCCGTCACTGCCATTTTAAATCTGAGCTGGGGAGAACAAAAGACATATTAAACCAGATAGGGGATCACACTTTTTATTTAATGGGACTGGATTTCTTTTCATCCTTGAAAATTAAACTAACACTGAAAAGTGAACAAGAAAGTTATGAGTTATACCTGAGATGTCATTGGGGGGGATAGAGAAACAAGACCCAACAGAGAGGGAATGATGACATTGCAGCGGAAATACTAGTTATATTGGCTACAGTTGCTTAATCATTCCTTACAGAGTACGGTATCAAGATTTCTAAACATCCTTGAAATCCTTTTCTGAATTATCTATCTTATCTATCCTTTCTCCATTAATGTGTGAGATCCAGCACTTGCCTTATTTATAGTACTGTCCTCAAAGAACATGACACAGTTTTGTAGTCTTCCCTAGTAACACACTCTTCACTTTATCTTAAACACATCTTCTGACTTTTGCTATCTTTGGAAACCTCTCCACCCAACTGAATTTATTTTCCTTACCTTGCTTTAAAATTTTCATTGCAATTATTCGCAAATGTAGAATCAGAATTATATTTTTAGCATCCTCTATTCATCTCCTTTGAGTCGCTTTTTAATGTCTCTGACCATGAGATAACAATAAAATGTTTCTATTAAAAGTAAGTAACTTTCTATTAAAAGTAAGCATTTTTGTGGAGGGCAGAATTAAATTCAAGCTAGAGTTTCTCTTGTTATGTCTTCCTTCTAAGTAAGACAGTCGTCTACAAATTCCATTAAAAGTTTATTAGATGCTCAGCATTAACAGAATAAAAAGTACATAATGCATTCATATTATGCATTCAAATGCATTTGAAATGCATTCAAACTTATTCTGAGTTTATCAAAACATTATGCACCACTCCTAACTACAAACTTCCCCCCATGTTCTCTGCAATGCTCTTTGGATTGTGAATTATCTTTCCTACCTTCTCAACTTTTCCACAGAAGGCTTTTATCTTATCTTGCCTTTAATGAAAACTGGAACTCTTAGGGACATTCCTTTCTCTGTGGCCCTTTCTGTAACTAAAAATATACTGCCCTAGCAGAAAAGTATGGCATTCTCCTGATGCTTTACTGCTGCTTCAAAAATCACTCCTCAATCCTGATGAACATTTGGATTGTTTGTATTTCCTGGTTGGAGCATCAGACCAATTGGCCACACAGACCTCAACCTGTTCCACTGTCATCTAACAACCTCCTAATCATAGACTGAAAACTTTAGGTTCTCATAGTCTTCCTCTCCATCCCAATTCCCTCCTTCAACCTAGATTTCAACCTAGAAGTCAACTTCCAAGTGGGGCCTGCTCCTGAGCCTCTGTTGTCACAGAGGATAGTACTAAGACCAATCCAATGAGTTACCTAAGGAGGTAAGAAAGAGATTGCCAGACCCAATCTGGACTTATTGAGACAGTATCTTCATAGATGGTTTTAAAATATTAGCACTTTTAATTCCTTTAGTCATTCTTATGCTTAAATGTGTTCAAGAACCACTACCTTAAGATCTCAGTTCTCTGTCCACATCAGTTTTAATTCCTTCAATGTCCACTCTCCTGCTACCTCCTCTTAAAGCCATCATCTGAAACTTTTCAACCTCAGAGACAGATTCTGAGGTCAACTCTCTGACCAAAACCTTTTTTCCATTTAGCTTTACCATACCCTCACCTAGTACGTCTGCTTTGTTTGTCTTGTAGGACTTTTTAGCCCATGATCCCTCTGTTTCTTCTGTCATGCATATATAACGAAACCCTGAATTGAGTCAGTATTAAAATCTGTGTTCTCTACCATTATGAATAATAAGTTTTATGAGTAAATAATTTGTTTTGAGTTTTCTTTTTGTGAGTTTATCTACTCATTAATGAGTAAATAAGTTCTTCTGAGAAAAATCACAACACTGAGAAAGTGGTAGAAGGTACCTGACCCCCCAGTTGAGCCTTTAGGTATTTGCTTGTCATTCCACTTACTCGTTCTTCTCAAAGATCATAGAAAACACGCTCCACAGTGCCGCCTACTCAACAGCCTTCCCCCTTAGTAGTTTTATCCTCGAATCTTTCTTTTTTTCTGAAATATCAGATGAAGAAGTGCCCCTCTTCCTGTTTAATACCAATTCCTTAATCTGTGTCCTTGATCCCATCTCATTCTCCCCTGGAATCTTGATTTATGAATGAATAACTCTGTTCCCTATATTTTCAACCTCTCTTCGAAGGCATTCTTTGTTACAGCCTATTAACATGCTCAATGCTGACTTATCCTAAAAATGTTTCTTTGAACTCTCATGCCTTTCTGGTTGCAGCTGATTTTTTTTTTTTCTTTTCCTTCTCACTGACACGTTTTTAAACAGTAGCCTACTCTCGATTTTAGCACTTGCTTTTACCACATTTGTGCTGGATATCTTAACATGTGCCTCTCCAGATCTGGGCTGACCTATATGGGTTACATCAATGAACTGCCTTTTCTACAGCTTCCAGTTGAGTTTTGCCAATATGAAACACACATAGAAGCTTGGCAGAAGGAAAGTGAGATAAAAATATCCATTTACCTGTAGGGTTGCAGCACTCTGGCTGAGTGTCTTGACTGAAACTCTTACCTCTCTCGGATGGCCCCTCTACATAGAATTCTTTTCCTCTTAGCCCTCATGATCTCATGACACATAGGTTTGGAAGCGGTAATGGAGTCTTGTGTTTAGGTCCTAAGACATTATATTATCCTTTGTGTTTTTTCTACTCCCAGTCCTCATTTTTATAAATCACTCCTTTATAAAATTCTCCTCTAGTCACCTTAATTTTAACGAGGTGTGCTTTCTGCAAGCATCTTGACTAATAAACACTATATTCAATTCTCACCTAATGTACTCTGGATTTACCACATGTCTATAATACAGCTTTTCTTGCTGGGTGTTCTAAGTACCTCCTACTTTTTATTTCTAGTTAGTCTTTTTCAATTCTTATTTTAGTGACGTTGACACTACATATAGCGTTACTCTCCTGCAACTCACTACCTTCACAAATTCAGGCATATGATAGTCTTCTTGTGTTCCTTGTAGCTTCCTATCGCTTCTTTGACTCTTTTTTTGTCTGGTTCTAATATCTTCTCTTGGAATGTTGTTGCTCCCAGTGGTTCCAGCTCAGTCCATTGTTACTTTTTTTATGCACCTTCAGATTTGCAAGTTTGATCAGTAGAGTTTCAGCACACGTGTACACTAATGTATTTCAAATCCGTACTTGTACCCACATCTCTTTCCTGAGATTCAGATTTTAATACTGAACCACCTGTTAAGCACCAACCCTTGGCAGTTCCTGTCCAAAGTATAACCACAAACTCTACCCTTTATAAAGGATTTTCATCCTACACTTTTTAAACTCATTATTCTTTGATAGCAAGTTCATCCAACCAGATGTTCCTGCTAAGTGTCCAGAGAGCCATAACTGATCCTCTCTGTCACCTCTAACCTCTAATCAAGACTTACTGCTGATTATATCCCCTAAATATCTCCTGGAATTTATGCCCTCCTATCTTTCTCTACTATAAGTACATTCATAGGAATCACTGAGATGATGATTTATTCCACTCAGGGTTATTGCGAGGTGTCAGTGGGCTGATATATGTGAAGCTCTTATAACAGTGCCTGCCAAAAATGTTAAATGCTCAAAAATAGTGCTTTAACATGATGCTAAAATTTAAGTTTCCAACAAGATATAATAGACATGAAATCACAAAATCAGATCAGGATATGAAGGGTTTATGAAGAAAATAGTCAAAAACTGTATCCACGATACTTGAAACTTCACTTACTATGAGACTGTAAAAAAGATCAAGAGATCAGTTTGAGAAAAATTCTTCAGAAAGATCTGGTGAAGACTCATTCTTCTCCCCAGGTGAAGGTAGGATGTAGGTTACTCTCTTTTCCATATCAAACATACAGAGATTGCACTTTAAGGAGACAACTCCGAAAGCTTAATATGTTTTACCTACAGTTTTGAGGCATATTGCTCTCACCCAGAAATCTAGAAATCAATACATGGCCTGACAAACTTCTTTGGTGGAGAAGTTTGGAGTGAGAACAGGGTTTCATTTCCCATCACAGCTGTGTGTTTCAAAAGGAGCAAATATAAGACTCGGGGGCAGAAAGGGGAGTCAGTTGATATTAAGTCCTGTCCAAGAGGAACTTGTGGGGACATATGTAGACTACAGCATATGTATGGAGCTGCCTACCTGTGAAACTCAGTGAAAAGGAGTGGTCAACAGAGAAATTAAATACCATACCTACACAGCCTGCAGAAATGCAATCTGAGAATTCATAGGATTCACGGTACCGTGAACATTCAAAGAACTTGTGAAAACACCCCAACAGAGAAAGGGTCAGCCAGGTTACCTCTTTTCCCTACTATCCTTCCTTTGAACCAAGCTGGGAGTTACAGAGCAGCTAAACTTCAGGAAAGCGTGGGAGTGGCGAAAGCAGAGGCTGATTATACCTTCTTTTCAAAGGCAGGCTGGAGTGTGGAAGGGAGAGAAGGGAGAAGTCTCATCTGAAATAACGATTGATTTGTGTTTAATGTGATTAACAATTTTGTCTGCCTACTTTTAATTTCTAAGTGAATGAACGTGTGAGGAAGCAGGACTGATTACTATTTAAGACTGAGCAGAAAAGTCAGAAGCCTGCTCAAGTTTTCTTTGTAGTGCAGTGTAACACTACACCTTATTGGATGAATTCAACGGGATAGTGGGAGACAAAATAAAGTCAAGTTTGGGTTATGCCATAAACTGTGCACTCCAACTCTCTGGGTACATTAGCTCCTATTATTGTTTCTACTATTATTAATAATGATAATGATGATGGTTACTATCTTCTCTTTTGTAAAATTATAACAAAATGATTCCCAACTCTTTTGCTGATTCTACTTTCGTTCTTTTTAAGTTCATCTTCCACAAAATTACAAGAAGAATCTATCTGAAACATGAGTCAATCAAGTCCTATATAAACTCCTACATAAAACACTTCAATGACTCCTTTTTCTATAAACTTCTGTGCCTTACAGTACCCTCCACAATGCTGTGCCTGCGCATCTCTCTAGCGGCACAGAGGTATTTGAGATGATAATCTGAGTCAAGGCCAAAAAAAAAATGCATGATGAATAAGGAATTATAAATCTCTTCTATCTGGACTTTAACGTGGCTGGCCTAGAGTAGCCAGAGTGTAAACCAGAGAGGTGTGTGAGAGTCAGTGAAAACCAAATTCTGCATATGTGTGTGTGTGTGTGTCTGTGTGTATAAAATATTTTCTTTCCTTCAATAATGAAACTATAAGAAAACGTGTGTCTGAGTGTTCATGTATACATATATACAAGTGTGTATATGTGTGTGTGAGTTTGTGTATGTACATGAGTGATTTGGAGAACAAATATGCAGAAACTATAGTTCAAATGTATTTCACTGAGAAGTTAACCTCCATCATATTTTCTAATATAGAGTGTAATGATTATGATTCCTTCTTATAACACCTCTTTCTTTGAGAGCCCTAAACTGACTCAAACCAAGGTGTTTCAATAAACACAATAAACTTCAATAAAGTCAATGATACAAGATGTTTTTTATAGGAAATTAACTTCAGGTTTATCTCTAGGTAATCAAATGGAAAATTGGCTATCCCAAAAAGAGTTAAAAGGTAAATAAAGCTTTATTATTCTAGACCTAGAGCAAGGAATTTTGGAAGGAAAAGTACTCTGTATAACATTCAATGACATAAGTAGAAAATCATAGATATTAATTTTTAAGACTATAAAACCAGTTCAATGGAAATATGAGTATTATTTCACTAACCTAAGTGACACTTTAATAAAAAGGAACAGATATTATTTGAGAAGCTGGTCCAGTCCATAAGAAATGTTTATAGAATTTACAGAAATTCTCATCAACAAAGTCATATTGTATAAGTATATACCTTGGGTAAACATGTTTTTAGAACTATATCCGGGACTGGTAAGCTTTAAAGTAAATACTTCAGACATCACTTTAAATTATGTCTCTGTACACTAAACTCTGTTCATCTATGGTGATAAATATATACCACGGGATGTATGAACTCTAGAAATGTAATGCATGCTATTCATGTGATAGCAAGCCAATAGGATTTTTATGGAATACTTCTCCTTTGATTATGGCCTTTATGAAGAACAAATAACAAAGATGGAAACTTACTAATAAATTTAAATTATCCCCAAAGGTTAAATTCTGTTGAGAACTCTCAAAAATATCTCTAAATTTTAAGTTTGTTTTTGAGTGTACACTTTGTTTCTTCATGTTCACAGGGTAAGTAATATCAGGAAGTAACCTATCTTTGCCTCATCAAAGACATTTATTCTCCAGGGAAGGTACTGAATTGGCAAACAGGATCAGATTGTCAAATCAGACTAACACGGAAGCTCAGAGGAAGCAGAAAATGTTCTAGGGTATCAAGGCTGTTCTCTAGGTCCCCTCTTCTCATGTTGGATCTGCCACTCTGGCTCAAGAGAATGAGGTACCAGAGGGAGGTTTTGGGGGTCCTTAAAACAGTGGGGAAAACTTAAATTATAAAATGTGTTCATTTTATAACATGAGGGTTTCATAACTTATGTAATATTCTTCCTGAGACCAGGCCTTATAGGTGCACAGTTCTATTTATTATATAAATAATCTTAATTCTCACGGCATTTCAGAAATCAGGTCTCTTCCTTCTAGCAAATCTAATCATATTTTTTTTAACCCAAAGATTCAGATGACAATAAGATTAGACTGGGTTTCCTGCTTTCCTTTTTTTTTCTGGGGATGTCTTTAGTAAAGGGAAAGATTAGATCATAGGTCATTACTCTAACTCCTTTTCCCAAGTAATATAGTCTATAAAAGTCTATATATTATGTATAATCCTAATTGAAAGAAATTTATACTTTTATGGAAGTTTAAAAAAAAATGTTTTCCATACTAGTATATTTTGTTTTGAGGGGAAACATAAGCCCATTGGACAAAGTTAGTAATTTATCCACAGTTATATATTTGGCACAAAATGTCTGGAAACCTTTTCTTTAAATAGTTAAATGAAAGCTGGGTATTATATGGGTGAGGAATCTTTCTTTAGCTCAAGTTATTTGACAACCACATTGCTGATAATGCAGGATCCAGGAGAAATGGTCAGTAAGAACAAGAATTTGGTTAAATGAATATTTAGACAAAAAAAAAGAAAGAAAAGAGGAAATGGTTTTGAAGGGAGAGCTTCACCTTCTGGTACCTTATTTTTTATTGTATTGATTGATATATTTTTACTGAGCATGAACAGTAAGCCTAATAATAATTTATAAGTACTTTATTATCTTAGCTCCATGATTTATTTTATAAATATTCTAAATTTTGCAATCTTAAAAAAATAAAATAATGCACATCTGCCACATGCACCACTTAATTTTTGTTCCTGGTGTTTATGTAAAACTCTGCTCAGGGTACTAATTGATAATAGAAGATTTGTAGTCCATCTTGCAATCATTGACAAATCACTTATTGGAAGAGAATAATATGGAAACACACTTTAGTAATTTTGATTGAGTTCTTTCATTCTTATCTTTTCAAAATTATTTGTGAAAAATAGTGAAGCTGAGATTGCTTGCAAAGAAGAATTTAAATATATGTAGTTAAAAACTCATCAGTTAGGGCTTCCCTGGTGGTGCAGTGGTTGAGAGTCCGCCTGCCGATGCAGGGGACACGGGTTCGTGCCCCGGTCCAGGAAGATCCCACATGCCGCGGAGCGGCTGGGCCCGTGAGCCATGGCCGCTGAGCCTGCGCGTCCGGAGCCTGTGCTCCGCAATGGAAAACTCATCAGTCAGTCCCCATATTATTTATACTGAAAAAGAGGTTTCATATAGAAAATTTAAATTAACATATTTCCATATCGTACTGAAGATTTTAACTCTGTTTTCTATGAAGAAATCTGCTACACATCATACTAGTTAATATGGCAAAATTTCTGCTGCACATGCAACTATTGCAATTTGTATTAAAGATACTTGTAAATAAGTACATGGGGAGTGGAGTTAGTCATTGCTCCCACGGCTATCATTTTTCTATTGTTGAAAGTAAATTATTATTAGCTTAATTTCCTTTATAGTTATCCATTTTAAGTATTTTGAGTACAGTAGTGTTTAGTGACAGGCGTATGCATGCTCCAGCAGCATTTTAACTTATAAAAATAACTAGATCTTGAGAAAAATATGTAATCGTTTTTCAAACACATATATCCAATCCCCTATTACGGACCCACAATATCATACCCTTATTAATACAGTAGGTATATATTAAGTTTTTCTTCTCCAATTTTTTTGTGGAAAAAAGGTCTCTAATTACTATAACCAAACAAATATATGATACTCTCCTCTCCTCTCTTCCTAAAAAATTAAGAATGGGCTGTGAAGTTGGGCACTGGGGGCCTTTGCTTTGCTTCTGGGATCTCTAGTCCAAAAAGTTTGAGAAGCACTGTTTTAGATAAGACCTTTATAAACTATTGCTTTCTTTTTCCTCAGTAATCAAGACATTTTCTGATACAGCTAGCACATTTTTACACTGGATTCACCTCTTGTCATCTGAATGTTACACATTCCTTTAGAAAATAAAATGGCTTCCTTTCAAGGGAGTGAATTAGGTGGCAAGGGAAAATCAAATCCACACCCATACCCGTTGTTGCCCAAACGAACCTTGTGTGTAAGGATTCACGGAATGGAGTAAGATGATACTCCATTGGCTAAGGAAGGAGTGCTCTGGAGAAAAGAGTATTGTACGTAGCAATGTTCCGTGAAGAAAGAATATCTATTATGTGGCTCTTTATTTGGATGATGTGCTTGGTGGATAAAACAAAGAAGAAAAATATACATGTTGAATAAAAGTGGCCATGAAGTGTAATTGAATTTCATAGAATTCAAAAGTGACATTAAGCAAAAGAAAATACTTCGTATTATATCCTTGCTTTTTTGATAATAACATGCTGAAGTTTTAAAAAGCCAATTTGCTTTATTAAATAGTATGTTCTCCCTTAATAACAATTAGTAATATTTGACAACTTTTAAGTGCTTTTTCTGTTTGAGTGACTTAATTGTAATTGAAACCATTTTACAGTTAAGCATCAAGTAACTGAGCAATAAAATTTTTTCAAAAGCACAATAAATAGCTAGTTTCTGATAAAGAAAAACTACTTCCTAATTTTAAGATCTCTCAGGTTTTTCCAAAATTGCTCTGAAGTATGATTCTGACAGTTAACAGTACTGTATTGTATATTTGAAAGTTGCTAAGAGAGTAGATCCTAAAAGTTCTTACCACAAGAAAGAAAAATTGTAACGATGTGAGATGATGCTATTAACTAAACATATCGTGGTAATCACTGCAATATATACATATATCAAATAATTATGCTGTACACCTTAACCTAACACAGTGTTATATGTCAATTTTATCTCAATAAAACTGGAAAGAAGTAATATATGAATGTATTAGTCAGAGTTCTCCAAAGAAACAGATCAATAAGACAGAGAGATAGAGATAGGGAGATTGATTTATTATAAGGAATTGGGGCACATGATTATGGAAGTTGAAAAATGTCATTATCTGAAGACCCCAGAGGGCTGATGGTAAGATCCAGTCTGAAAGCCGGCAGGCTCAAGATCCAGAAAGTGCTGCCTTTTCCTTTTAGTCTAGAGGCAAGAAAAGACTGATACCCCAGATCAAATAGTCAGGCAGGAAGAATTCCCTCTTACTCAGCTTTTTTTCCTATTCAAGTCTTCAACTGATTAAGTAAGGTCAACCCATATTAGGGAAGGCAATCTACTTTACTCTGTCTACCAATACAAAAATTAATCTCATCCAGAAACAAACACCCTCACAGGCACACCTGGGATAATGTCTGAACAAATATCTGGGTACTCTGTGGCCCAGTGAAGTTGACACATAAAATTAACACAAGGAATTTCAGTTAATTGAGTTATTCATTCAATAAATATTTGAAACCCCACACTAAGTGTGGTAAGTTGTGAGCAGATACAAATATTATGGGCTATTCTTAAGTCCAACTGGAAATATAACGCATCAGTAATATACTGATGGCAGAATGTCATTAAGCGGTCTACATAACATATTCAAGGCAGATGGCCTTTAAGCATAGTCCACAAGATAGTACTATTAGTTCAAGCTGGTGGGTTAAGGAGGTAAGAGTGGCATCACTTAGGCATAGAGGAGGAAACAATATTTGTCCTAGGCCTTGAATTATAGATTCAACTTGAATATGTGAAAATGAAGGATAAGCGGAATGTCATTTCCCAAGGATGATGGAATACAGATAATGTACATAGAAAAATTTCCTCATTTGAATGTCATTTAATTATTTGGACTTGGGTTGCATAAGGAAAACTCTGGGAGATAGGCTGGGAAAATAATGTGGGAGACACATTTTAGAGGATTTTGCCTGCCACACAATAACATTTGTAAGCTTTGGTAGATAATATGTAGCTACTGAATGTTTTTGAATGGGCTAACATTGACAGTGATCTAGTTTTGGGTTGATAAGACTCTGAAGTAGTTAAAGGTAATGAAAAGATTTAAAAAATGGATCATGAGGGGAAAACTGTTAAGACAGAGTAGGCAGATGTTGAGAGACTGGAGCATGACCTTGATTCTTTTAGCCTTGGGTAAAGCATTAGAAATTACTGTAGCATTAGAGGAAATCCGGAAACTGGAAGGAGTATGATTTTGAAATGGAGATAAATTAAATTTTAGTTATATTAAACTTGAGGTGATGAAAGGCGTTTGACTTGAGAGGTTCCTTCGGTGACTGGCAAGCGGACTGTGACTCAGGAAAGAGCTCTGGACTGGATGTGTATTTAATGGACAGATGTAATGTGATGATCATTTAAATAATTTTATTTTTAAAAGTATTTAAATTTTATAGGAGTGAAAGTAGTGAGTATGAAGCTTGGGGATTATTCTACATTGAAAATTAAGGAAAGCCTCTGCAATAGACAAAAGCAAGAGTAATAAAAGAGAACTACCCTATTCAATACCATACAAAGATAGGGAAAGAAGTTTTTAAATGTTATCAAAGAAAATGAAGTATGAGAAAAAGATCTATTCTGCAGCTAGATTTTATTAATAGCAATTGTGTTGAATTTCTGATAGTGCTAATTTGAGATAAATTATTAGAAGGAAAGGAGTAAATATAGCTTATTTTTAAAAGAAGTTTGCTAGTAAGAAGACAGATGGAATAATACTGAGGGAGCAAGAAAGTTTTGGTTCTTTTTTCCAGGGTAGAAAAGTTCTTTCTATTCTTTATACATTTAAGAATAGTTTTTAAAAAGACAGAACACAAGTTAGATGTAGGAAATTCCATTAACTGAATTATTCATGAAGTGCTCGATAACCTCACAAAACTAATATAGGTAACAAACTTAATTATGGTTTTGAAAATATATTTCTTTTTTTTTTAAAGAAGATGTTGGGGGTAGGAGTTTAATTAATTAATTTATTTTTGCTGTGTTGGGTCTTCGTTTCTGTGCGAGGGCTTTCTCTAGTTGTGGCAAACGGGGGCCACTCTTCATCGCGGTGCGCGGGCCTCTCACTATTGCGGCCTCTCTTGTTATGGAGCACAGGCTCCAGACGCGCAGGCTCAGTAGTTGTGGCTCATGGGCCTAGTTGTTCCGCGGCATGTGGGATCCTCCCAGACCAGGGCTCCAACCTGTGTTCCCAGACCAGGGCTCGAACCTGTGTCCCCTGCATTAGCAGGCAGATTCTCAACCACTGCGCCACCAGGGAAGCCCTGAAAATATATTTCAGTCAACCTTTGTATTATAGGAATAATATTATATTTTGTTTTATATTATATTCTTTATATTAAGAATCACAGGGCAAGCACTCACTCCAATATAAAAAGTTTATATTACTTAATTTGGGTGAAAAAATTCCAATAAGAAAAGAGAGCAAGTGAGGTCACAAACTATGGTGTTGGATTGATAGTTTTATTTTGTAACCATCAACAACACCATTGATATAGAGTGACACTGAGCCATAACATCAGGTAGTGAAAATTTAAGATGCTGGTTCAATTTCCCATCAGATAACCCAGACATTTATAAGTGAAAGCTCCCATATATCAGTGATAAACGTAAAAAGAAGACATTTTGCTGGTTGTAAAATATGGTCTCAGGAATACCTGGCTTTAATAAGCATAATATCTAGATTGTAAAACTGATAAATTATCATTTTTTTATGATGATAGCATTGACAGAATCAATAGTTGCTTGCTTATTGGTTTGTATTTTTTTGTTTTATTTTGTTCTCTGAAATGATGGATTAGCTCTAAGACTCTAGTACTCATTCTAGGTGGTCATTAAATCCCCCTTTCACTTTATCCACTTCACCTCTGCCACACACGCATGCACACACAAACTTATTCTCTCTCCTTCATTTTGCCATTTATGTATCCTATTTGTAAAGTCTTTTATGAATTAATGCAATTCTTCTATTACAATTAACAACCTATATGTTTTTGATTGTAGACATGAAAAATTTTCACTGGCCAATGTATCTGCAACACTATTCATGTAGGACCTTGTAACTATTATAAGTTAAATATGTTATTTCTTACTTCTGTTCTTAATGATTGGGTTCCATGTGAAATAGTGTTCTTTTGCCTCAGGGAGATGTACTGGAATATAAAATAAAGTAAGTTCTGCGATTCTTCAGAGAGATAAAATATTTTAATTGATACTATATTATTTATGATTCTGAGATGAGTAGACCTTAACAAAATAGATTTTTATTGTTTATTATTACCTGTATTGCTATTTCTCTAATACATTAAATACCTCACTTAAAAAAGGGTTGTATAAGTTGACAGCAATAGACCTTACAAGAAATGTCAGTTCATAAAGCTATCAATCATTTTAAAAAAACAAGTATATACATGGAAATTGTAGCATTAAAAAAAAAGTGATGCCTTAATGTTGGTCTGTTATAAAAGTAGAAAGTTTTATGTACATGAAATATAATGAAAGGTTAAGATATAGACTTGAATGGAATATCTGAAGAGATAAGTGATAAGACTTTTCTCAGAGTGTAGAAATACAGATAAGTACCAGAATGACATGACAGCTGTGAAGTGAGGTTAAGGTAATTGTTTAGCGTGGAGATGAATAGAAAGTATTCAACAGACAAGTAAGTCATACAGTGGAATAAGATAAGCACCTTGTGTCTGACTGCTAAACTTTCAAAGGCAAACTAAATGTAAATATTATAGATGGTTTTATCATTGTCCTTTTTTTATTCTTTTCAACTTATCAGTTGCCAGTTGCTTCATACTGTAGTGACTGTGGGAAAGGAAAGGCATTGCAATTAAATTGCATAAGAAAATTAAACTATCATCAATGGAAAAAAACCCTACAACATAGACTTCTTTGATTATCATTTTTGCATTATTTAGTTCTGAGTTAGTGATAAACTTCAGCATTTTATTTAATCAAAGGATTGCAGAATAGTTGCTACATTTTCTTAAGCAATGGTTTATTTCTTGTTTTAATTGAGCAAAATGCCTAGCAGCTTCACTTTTAGAAATAGTTTAAAAGAAATTTGAATTGTGTTTGAAAGAATGAAGAGTTTATATGGTAATTGTCTTTCACATCATCTGAAATTCCGAGTCTCTATTCAGTCAACCATTTAAGATACTGAAGTCACGAGGAGCCATTTGACAAAATGAATGACAAATATAAACAGACCTATCTTATGTCAATTGGAGTAACAGAAGAAAAGAATGTGAAAGAGGAAGGCAAAATACTTTAAGATATAATGACTGAGAATATTCCAAAATTGCTGAAAGATGTTAACTTCATACTCAGGAAATCAGGCAAAAAAATAATAATAATAAAAAACAAGAAATAAATACCAAAAAAACAAAAACAAAACAAAAGGGAAAAAAACTCACTCAGGTACATTGTGGCCAAGCTACTGAAAACCAAAGTAAAAGAGAAAATTCAAAAGAAGCATACCAATAGGGGACCAACTATACAAATCATGGCTAACTTATCAGAAACAAGAGGCTTGAGGACAATTGAAAGACATCTTTAAAATGCTTAAGGAAGAAAGCAAAACCTGTGTATTAGTCTATTTGGGCTGCTGTAACAAATTACTATAAATTGGATGGCTAAAGCAACAGAGATTTATTTCTTACAGTTTTGGAAGCTAAGAAGTCCAAGATCAAGGTGAAGGTTCATTCAATTCCTGGTGAGACTTTTCATCCTGGCTTGCAGAAAGCTGCTTTCTTGCTATGTGCTCACGCGGCCTTTCCTAGGTGCATGTATGCAGAGAGAGTGATCTCTCTCTTACTCTTATTATGAGGCCATTAATCCCATATGAAAGCTCCACCTTCATGACCTAATCTAACCTTTATTTCCTCCCAAAGACCACATGTCCAAATATCATCACATTGGTGGTAAAGGCCTCAACATATGAATTTTGAGAGATACAAACAGTTAGTCCATTCTTCACCCAGCTTCACAAAATTCATGTCCTTCTCACATGCAAATACATTCATTGTATCCCAACAGCCACCAACATCTTAACTCATTCCAGCATCAACTCTAAACTCTGAAGTCAAAGTTTCATCTAAATATCATCTAAATCAGGCATGGTGAAACCTGAGATACAGTTCATTCTAAGACAAAATTCCTCTCCAGCTGTGAACCTGTAAAACTAGGTAAGTTATGTGTTTCCAAAATGCAATGCTGGGATGGGCATAGGATAGACATTCCTATTTCAAGTGGGAAAAATAGATAAGAAGGAAAGGGTGACAGGTCCCAAACAAGTCCAAAAACTAGCTAGGCAGATCCATCCGATCTCAAGCCTCAAGAATAACCCTCTTTATAGTATCTTCAATAACTGGTCTTGAGGAAACCAAATATCCACATGCAAAAGACTTCACCAGAATTACCCTTCATATTCAAGTTTGCAGCATGTACCTCAAAAATCTTCCAGCTTCTACCCATTACCCGGTTCCAAAGCTGCTTATATATTTAGGTATTCATTACAGTAGAATCCCATTTCTTAGTAACTAAACCTGTATTAGTTCTCTTAGGCTGCCATAGCAAAATACTGCAGATGGTGGATTAAGCGTCAGATTTATCGCTCACAATTCTGGAAGCTGGGAACCCCAAGATCAAATTGCTGGCTGATTTTGTTCCTGACTTGCAGAGAGCTGACTTCTCACTATGTCCTCACATGCCTCTTCCTCAGTGTAGAAGTACACAAATCTCTCCTTCTCTCTCCACTAATCCCACCATTACCTAATCTAACTGTAATTACCTCCCAAAGGCCACATGTCCAAATACAATCACATTGGGACTTAGGGCTTTAACATATGAATGGGGGGGAACATTTAGTTCATAAAAACCTGAGACTTCGAGTTCTGTACCCTATAAATATATTCTTCAAAAATCAAGGTGAAATAACATTTGAGACAGAATAAAAACTGAAAGGGGCTTCCCTGGTGGCGCAGTGGTTGAGAGTCTGCCTGCTGATGCAGGGGACGCGGGTTCGTGCCCTGGTCTGGGAAGATCCCACATGCCACAGAGCAGCTGGGCCCGTGAGCCATGGCCGCTGAGCCTGTGCATCCAGAGCCTGTGCTCTGCAACGGGAGAGGCCACAGCAGTGAGAGGCCCACATACCAAAAAACAAACAAACAACAAAAAAACAAACAAACAAACAAAACTGAAAGGGTTTGTTTTCAATACATATAAACTGTGAAAAATGCTAAAAAGATGTTCTTGAATCTGAAGTGAAATGGTATCATATAAAAGTCAGTATCAGCAGGAAGCAATTAAAAACGACAAAAAGAGGTAAATATCTGGGTTAATTGATGTCTTTGTCTTTATTTTTCATTACACATAATTTAAATTTTTAAAAGCATATTAATTATTTAAAGTGACAAAAATAACAGTATATTTTGGAGTTCAGAGCATATGTATAAGTAAAATATATGCCAACAAGAGCACAAAGAAAAGAATTATAGAATTGCAGTGTTGTAAGGCTCTTACATTGTCAGTGAAGTAGTATACTACTCGAATACAGACTGTAATGCCTTAAAGATATATATTGTAATATTTAAAGCAGTTGTTTAAAAATGGCTATAGCTAAAAAGTCAATAGAGGGGAATTAATAGAACATAAAATGTTCAATTTACCCAAAAGAATGCATAAAAGTAAGAATAAAGAACAAGTAAACCATATGAGATGTATTGAAACAAAACACTGAGATGGTTGATGTAAAACAGAACCATATCAGTAATTATTTAAATGTAAGCAACTAAGACTCCAATTAAAAGACAGATTATAATATTGAGCAAGTGCAAGCTCCAACCTCTATGGTATTTATAGGAAACTCATTTTAAATATAAATGGTAAAACTCAATGGGTAGAAAAATGAGAGGCATGGAAGCATGAAGCAAAGAAAGTCGGTGTATCTATTGGTAAATTATTAACAGACAATAAACTTCAAGGTAAATAGTGTTAAAAGAAATTAAAGATGATACAAACAGATGGAGAGATATACCATGTTCTTAGACTGGAAGAATCAACATTGTGAAAATGACTATACTACCCAAAGCAATCTACAGATTCAATACAACCCTTATTAAACTACCAATGGCATTTTTCACAGAACTAGAACAAAAAATTTCACAATCTGTATGGAAATGCACAAGACCCCGAATAGCCAAAGCAATCTTGAGAAAGAAAAATAGAGCTGGAGGAATCAGGCTCCCTGACTTCAGACAATACTACAAAGCTACAGTAATCAAGACAGTATGGTACTGGCACAAAAACAGAAATATAGATCAATGGAACAGGATAAAAAGCCCAGAGATAAACCCACACACATATGGTCACCTTATCTTTGATAAAGGAGGCAAGAATATACAATGGAGAAAAGACAGCCTCTTCAATAAGTGGTGCTGGGAAAACTGGACAGCTACATGTAAAAGTATGAAATTAGAACACTCTCTAACACCATACACAAAAATAAACTCAAAATGGATTGAAGCTCTAAATGTAAGGCCAGACACTATCAAACTCTTAGATGAAAACATAGGCAGAACATTCTATGACATAAATCACAGCAAGATCCTTTTTGACCCACCTCCTAGAGAAATGGAAATAAAAACAAAAATAAACAAATGGGACCTAATGAAACTTAAGCTTCTGCACAGCAAAGGAAACCATAAACAAGATGAAAAAACAACCCTCAGAATGGGAGAAAATATTTGCAAATGAAGCAACTGACAAAGGATTAATCTCCAAAATTTACAAGCAGCTCATGCAGCTCAATATCAAGAAAACAAACAACCCAATCCAAAAATGGGCAGAAGACCTAAATAGACATTTCTCCAAAGATGATATACAGATTGCCAACAAACACATGAAAGAATGCTCAACATCATTAATCATTAGAGAAATGCAAATCAAAACTACAATGAGATATCATCTCACACCAGTCAGAATGGCCATCATCAAAAAATCTAGAAACAATAAATGCTGGAGAGGGTGTGGAGAAAAGGGAACACTCTTGCACTGTTGGTGGGAATGTAAATTGATACAGCCACTATGGAGAACAGTATGGAGGTTCCTTAAAAAACTGCAACTAGAACTACCATACGACCCAGTAATCCCACTACTGGGCATATACCTTGAGAAAACCCTTAATTCATAAAGAGTCATGTACCAAAATGTTCATTGCAGCTCTGTTTACAAAAGCCAGGACATGGAAGCAACCTAAGTGTCCATTAACAGATGAATGGATAAAGAAGATGTGGCACATATATACAATGGAATATTACTCAGCCATAAAAAGAAACGAAATTGAGTTATTTGTAGTGAGGTGGATGGACCTAGAGTCTGTCATACAGAGTGAAGTAAGTCAGAAAGAGAAAAACAAATACTGTATGCTAACACATATATATGGAATCTAAGGGAAAAAAAAAGGTCATGAAGTACCTAGGGGCAAGACAGGAATAAAGATACAGACCTACTAGAGAATGGACTTGAGGATATGGGGGGGGGAGGGTAAGCTGTGACAAAGTGAGAGAGTGGCATGGACATATATACACTACCAAATGTAAAATAGCCAGCTAGTGGGAAGCAGCCGCATAGCACAGGGAGATCATCTCAATGCTTTGTGACCACCTAGAAGGGTGGGATAGGGAGGGTGGGAGGGAGGGAGATGCAAGAGGGAAGATATGGGAACATATGTATATGTATAACTGATTCACTTTGTTATAAAGCAGAAACTAACACACCATTGTAAAGCAATTATACTCCAATAAAGATGTTTAGGAAAAAAACCAAATATTACTTTAGACAAAAAATATAATGTGCCCTAGTAGTGACACAAAAGAGTAAGTCATCTGAGAGGTGAAAGGAAGAAGATAAAAGGAGGGTTCAATAGAACTATATCTTGAAGAGTTAATACTCGCTTGGTCTTCATACAAATATTTTAATAAGTGATTTTGGAGATGACAGTCCAGCTGCAAGTCTTCCCTTAGTTCAGTTCTCTCTGTTGTTTAATAATCTGTTTTCAATGAATTAGTTCTCAAGATTTTGAGGAGAGCACAGTATATTACCAACATTGTCCTATATATCAGTGACTCATTTGTCCAGAGTAGATATTTTAGAAGCAAGTAAGTGGTTAATTCAGTGAGTTTTATGCGGGGTTTTTCCCCTAGGAATCCTTACTGGAAGGTTACTCTAGTAAATTATTTAGTAAAACACTGAAAAATCAAGGAAATTGCTGTGACCTCATCTCAAAACATTTGAAGCCCTGCAGTTCATGGGAGGGCTAACAGGCAAATTGTATCAGCCTCAGAAAACACAGCATATCATCTGACATCCATATGTATGAGTGCAAGTGTATGTGATTGCTTGAGGCAAGAGTAATGGCAATTCACTGTGTTAACTCTAGTATGTGTGTGACTTTTTTTTTGTCCAATATTGTAAAGTAAGTTATTTGTAAACCCAATAAAGTTGTGCCTATGTCTTTCAAAGACAATCACATAATGTAACTGTCACTTACTATTACCAAATATATGGAGAACATAAATTAAGTAGAGGCAAATGCAAAAACTTCTAGTTAAGATTACCATCTAAAATTTTAGTTGAAATCTGGGAGAAATCTTGAGTAAAAGATGAGTCTAGGTAAAGGAAAAATCTCCTAAAATATTAAATTTATGGAGCTACACTTAGTCAATGAATTTACTTATTGGAGAACCACAAAATCATCTTATATTCTTATTCATATAAGTCTGACAACTATATGGCAATAAGGAAAAGACAAATGGTATATTTATGACATAATAGTTTTTATTGTGCCCTCTCGAAATATATTACATTTGATGTGTGTATGATGAAAATTCTAAAGTTAAGATTCCCTCATCTCGTCCATCCGTCAGAACTTATCATATCTCTGAGGCTATTCTTAAGGCCAACTCAGAGATTCTCTTCTGGGTCAGAAACCTTAGAAAAACCTACTAAGCTCTACGTCATTCCCTAGGTTTCTAAATGTACTCAATGAATATTTTTAAAATGAATAAAAAGAGAGATAAGTGAATTGTTCTTTTTAGACAGTATAGCACCAAACACATAATAGGTATTCAATGAATGTTTATAGCGTTAGTAATGAATTAAAGCTTTAAACTATTAAATTTTAACAATTATATTAAAGATAAGCAATTTAAAATTAAAGAAGTAAGTCCTTGTTAAAATTAGAGGGAAAATTCTCCCACTATGGTAAGATTGAAAAATACTCAACCTTGTAAATTCAACTTTATTTCAGTTTGATCATCTGAAAATCAAATTTGTTACAGCTTGACTTTCCTGTGAAAAGTTTTTTTTAACTTTCCAATGAAAAAATTTTATTTTTCACTTTTTTCTCCTCTCACTAATTTAAAGACAATCCTAGGAACTTTTTGCCCAATTAGCCCTGAAAAGGATGAAATATTAAGGACTGAGGAACTATCATACATGTCATGTACAGCTCAAAACTAATACATCTGTTATAGTAGAATAAGTTTCTATTATATGTACAAATGGTGCTGTGATTTGGGGTTGACTAAAAAGGGGTGGCTCCTGTGATGAGCAGCAAGATGAAGATGCACTTATACCAACCGAGGCCAGCTTCATGTACAAAAGGACAGATATGCAGTTTGTGTGCCACAGCTCGGAAAGCCTCCTATTGTAGTCATTGCATAGTGCGCCCAAAGCTTAGGGATTCGGGAATAAAGTATTACAAAGTGCCAGCTGCAAAAGCAATCAACCAAATCCCTTTACCTCCCAAAGGAATGAAAATTGAATTGTACTATTTGGAAGCCTATACCTCTTTTAGATCTCCACTGAAGATTCTCATTTATTTATTGTTTTGATAATTAGTGAGTAATACAAGCTTAAAGCCAAAATATCTATTAATGTTGAAGGGTGATCATGATAAAACACGTCTAATTATTTTTGTTTGTTTTAATGGGCTATGGCATCATGTTTGTACAAATGACTGATTTTCAACTGTTTAAACACTTAAGTTTAAATTATTTTATTTTTAGCTACTTAATTTAAAAAATTAAAACTTAGGAGATTAGATCCATAGAGGTAGGCAAAGGGCAGGGTATTTATTTAATTTTGAGAAGTAAAGACAGCCATAGATCAGTAAGTAATGAGAAAGCAGATTCTTGCCGTAATGGACTGCCCAGTAGTCAGGGACACACAGTACCAAGTCTCCTCGATACTCAGCCACTTACTGACCACGTGAACAGGCAAAACACATTTAAAAATTGTGTGCTTCATTTTCTTTATTTATAAAATGATTATAAAATAATCAACATTTATTAAATCCTAGTACCAATTTTGTAATACTCCCTTTACATCATTATATAGTAGCAGAGTAGCATCACAATTTAAGGTAGAAGTTATCTATTTATTCTTTTTTTTTTTTAGAGTTTGTGTGATCTCTTTTTTTTAGCTTATTATTTTATATTGGAGTATAGTTGATTAACAATATTGTGTTAGTTTCAGTTGTGTAGCAAACTGAGTCATTTATACATATACATGTATATATTCTTTTTCAAATTCTTTAACAGAAGAGGAGACAGACTACAGAGACATTGTATAGCATGCCCCAGCAGACAAGAGCCCCTAAGTGGTAGAGTAGGTTTCAAACCTCTCTCTGCCCATGTTCTTTCCTATTGGCAATGCTGCCTTTAGGCATGATGATATCTGTCTTGGAAAGTCCACGCAGTGGATATAAAAATAAGTTGATTTTATGAACTAACTTGAAAACTGTAAACGATTATTGAAAACTGGGCACATTTTAACAATTATTATTAAGAACTGCCCAGTGCTTAGTTGAGGGGTGCTGTGAAAATAAGGTATACTACATAATTCTAATCCTGAAGGAGTTTACAATATTATATACATATAAGACTAATACATTAGTGAAAAAAATTAGTGAAAACACTTATAAATATGTAACTAAATTCTAATATAGGGCTCCCATAAAAGTTACCTAATATACAGAGTTGTTTTTCTTTGTTAATCAAATGGGATCAGACTGTGGTTATCTTAAGCAAAATCAGTTGGAAAGTATATGTATTAGAAAGCTGGAGGGGAAAAAAATTGTTTTCAAAACAGAGAGCAGGACAGCCCTGATAGTCTAGGTGGGGGAAATTAATGGCCATACTCTCTACAGCATCACTTTAGTAAGTCAATCAACTCTAAGCATCTGTCTTTGGGTCGCTCCACTGAATAATTAAAATCCTGGAAGAGAGAGTCTGGTACGCCTAGTTTGTGTGCATGCTCACTCCTTAGATAAAGCAGGGCAGGCATTAAGAAACCCGCTAAGACCTCATGCAATGGAGGAAAATTAAGATGCTAGTATGAGGGAAATAAATAATTGGCAAGGAAAATAAAAATTACCACTCTAAGGAGAAAATTATGATGGGTGGAGGATTTCAACGAAGGCTTCAGTAAAGAGATAGATCTTGAAAGATAGGATTTGAACAGCTGGATGCAAAAAACTCTTGCAGAAGGGAAAGAATTTTTGCATAAAAACTAGTATCATACCAAGACTTTGGACAATGAAGACAGAGTTTTTGAGTTTCTGCATCAAGGAATTTGGGGGTTGTTTGGTTTTACTTTACTTTCTTTTTAAAATGATTGGCAATCCACTTGGAACTATGTTTAAACAAAGTTCTCACTGCATATATGGAAAGGAGATAAAACATCTTAAAATCCTTTGTATCTTTGATTTATCATCATGTGCTGATTAATGGAGATATTTGATTTCTTAGCAGGACTTCTAAGGAGCACATATTCCCATGAGGCAATATATAAGAGACAAGAAAGATTAAATTCCTGGGAAATGAGGTAAACTGTTAAAATGAAGATACTTGATTTTCCCACACTGCCTGTAATTTATGTCAATTAACTTTACCCTTAATTTACCATGATTTTGAGTTGGCATTATAGTCAAATCAGTTCCCATTTAGTGTAAGATGATCTAGCTGCCGTGATATTTTAGAAGTGAATTGGATTGATAAACTATAGCTTTTAATCAAGTATAAAATTTAATATTTTGAAACATAATTTTGAATTCCACATTGTTGCATTACAACATAGAATGACAGATGTTCGTGACTGGTGATCAAAAAAAGACGTATATACTTTATTAAGGATTTTGAATATATTTGATAAAGATGAAAATGTTGCCACTTAAACTAAGATTGGCAAAGTGAGGATTTGTCCGTATAGGTCTTTTTTTTTTTTTTTTTTTTTTTTTTGCGGTACGCGGGCCTCTCACTGTTGTGGCCTCTCCCGTTGCAGAGCACAGGCTTCGGACGCGCAGGCTCAGCGGCCACGGCTCACGGGCCAAGCCGCTCCGCGGCATGTGGGATCTTCCCGGACCGGGGCACGAACCCGTGTCCCCTGCAATGGCAGGCGGACTCTCAACCACTGCGCCACCAGAGAAGCCCCGTATAGGTCTTTTAATTGATCACCTCCACCAAGGGCCTTCCCTACATGTCAATTACGTGCTTAGTAAATATCTTATTGGGACTGTGAGGTATTATACACTTCCTAACTGTCCTTACCATAATGATTCTTTCCCTACTACAGCCTATATTTCAGAATAATCATCCTGGAAAACCTCTGTGATTACTTGTTACCTAGAAAATAACTTCCAACTTATTAGTAAGAAAAGAATAGAAAGGACACTCAGAATGTTTTACCATTCCATGAACATGCTATGCTATGACCTTTTGCATACATTTCTTATGCTTTAAATCGTCTCCATTTGGCAAAGTCAGGTACAAGTTTAGTTAAATGAATGCACATCCAGATAACAATTATGTAAATGTTTTATTATGATAATATTAATCACTCATCTTTATTGAGCACTTTCTGTTTGCCAGGAAACTATTCTAAGCACTTTCTATGTAGCATCTCTGTTATTGATCACAAGACACTATTGGGTGGATACAAATATTTGTCCCATTTTACAGATGATGGAAGTAAGAGGTAAATGAAATTCCAAATGGTCACGCTACTAGTACTTAGCAAACCAGATTTCAAAATTCAGAGATCCTGCAAGGGTTCTGAAGCAAGACCATCTATGATTAAATCCAGGCTTTGCCTCATACCAGCTGTTTGACTTTACTTACCTCTCTGAGCCACAGTTTCATCATCTGTAAAATGAAGTAGTAGTAACATGTACCCTACTAATACAGATTAAATGAGCTAATATGTACATAGTGCTTAGAGCAGTGCTTAATAAATGCTCAATAGAGGTTAGTTTTTATTACCTATTCATTTCTATGGAAGTACAATCTAAAAGTCACATTTACAAAAAGGAGCAGATGATTAAATATCTTGATGACGCGTAAAACTGTCATTGGTGTGTTAATCTATCCATTAATTTGCATAGATGCATTTAAGTACTTAGTATAGTACAAACCAGAAACTGTGCTTGGCATTGGTGATATAGCAATAAACAAAACAGACATTGACTCTGCTTTCATGAAGCTTATTCTCCCAGTCTTTCATGGTTGTTAGTAGGAATTAAGCAAGATACATTCTCAACTTGATCCAAAGTTTAGGCCCAGAATGGAGGGGATAGCAAATCATGCCTTGTTATGAGGCTTGGTGGTTGAAGTGACTCATCTGAGAAGAGCAAGCACAATTTAAATTCAAGGCCTAAAAGATCTCTCTTTGCCAGTAGGAGATCCTCAACCAAAGGGCAAAATATACATCATGAGGCAGTAGCCTCATCAAACAGAGGCAAGACCACAAAATATTAAGTCTGGGGTTAAGTTAAAAAAAAAAGTCTGAGTGCAAAACTATAGTCAGACCACAAAATTTCCTCTATCAGCAGTGTCACTATATCTGAGAGCAATGAGGCTTGAAAGCCTGAATTTTAGCACTTATGTTATGAGACTGCTTTTAATCCTTGCCCAGAGCCTGCTTTCTTTTAAAAACAATGTTTCCCTAAGGCCTTCATCAAGGCGGTGAGGTATGTGCTGCTCCAGAGTATCCGCTACCCAGGGAATAGTTAATGGGGTTGTACAATACGAGCCCTGACCTTCAGGTCTCTGCATTTTGGAGACTCCATTTTCAACTTGGATTCTAAGCTAGCAGTGATTCTTTCCATTAAAACAGGTTTTAAAAAGCCTCTCTCATACCCACAGTATGCCAGAAAAAGTATCTCCAGAAGAGGCTATAGATATAAGATGCTCACTTGGGGGATAGATGGAGAAAGTTGCAGTGTGAAATAGCCGTTCTTGCATTTAGCGAAGCAAACACTAAGTTTTGTGGACAGTTGCAAGAATTCTGAGACTAGAGGACATGCCAGGAAAGCAGGCAGGGGATAACAGCCTCTAGTGGAAATTATTAATCCCCAGGCCCTCTAAGTACAGAAATACAGTGCAAGGCAGAACGATTCCATTAGCCACACTACTTAAGTTATCATCAGTGGAGGAAAACCAGAGATTACTATCACAACATATTGTAGATGCTTATGTATCATAGACTTCATATAATTTCCAATATAGAGTGTCATTTCCAACAAATCCTTTAATCCTCTTCAAAAGGATGCAAGTTTAAAACCGCTAGAACTAGGGAAATAGTACTCCTCTATCAAATCAGGATTTTGATGGTTGGAGTGGGCAAAAAAGAACATCACTAACATAATTCTTACAAAATGAGCCATATTTCTCTCTGGATATATTAAGAAACCTAATGGTGTATTCAGTTCAATTCAATCCAGTAGCTGCTGGGTCTGTACTATGGACAGTGCACTGTGCATGTTTGTTTACGTAAGAAATATGAAGATAAATAAGGTTAAGTTCCTTCTTTCTGAGCCCTTGCTATCGTGTAGGAAGTTAAGAAGAGACCCACAAAAACTATAAGACTGAATCACTGACATAGCTTTCTTCTGAGGTAATATTACGTCTATATTCAGATTACTGGTAAATGGAGGTGGACGTTACTTTCTACCGTACTGAAAAAATCGGTCACTGAAAAATTAGAATGGTGACATATTTCACACCTTTAAGAGCCTATTTTATGAATTTTTGATAATATTATCACCGATTTTACAGATATATATTTCCTATAGGAACTTGGAGAGCCTATCTCCATTTTTTTTCCTTGTTCTGTCTCCTTCATCTATATGGATGACTAAATATGCTAGAAGTAGAATGAAAATAGGATGGAAAGGGAAATTCTCTCCTAATGAAGAACTGGGAAAAGCATCATGGAAATTTTAGATTTATAAGTGGATTTGGAGGAAGAGTAATTTTTATAATAGATAGAGCTGCAGTGGAAGTGAAAAGTACCCCAAATACACAAAAGCTCAGAAGTTGGAAAAAAAATCGTATTTGCTAAGCAACAAGTGATACTGAGACAGGCTGGGACCTGGGACCCTTTGCTGCAGTTCTGCAGTGCTTGCACCTGGACAAATGTCTCCTCCAGCAACAAAATACAAAGAAACTGTATTGGACTAAAAATAACGTGCACAGTTGGGGCAAATTCTAAACAAAAGACACAAAAAGACCAAAAAATCCCAACTGCCACTTCTGAAGAGCCAGGAGCAGAAACAGGGTGTTGAGAGCAAAAGCAGGGTACTGTGCATGACCCCTGCACTCAACACTACCTAAGGGGTGGGCAAAATTTCTAAGCCACACCTCAGGCCTGACTCCTGGACACACCCCTACCCTCACCCCGCATAAGGAACCGGCTGACCCCATCTTGGGGAGTGGGCAAGGGAACGTGTTACTTGATTTCACTTTTTCCTGTGGCTGCAGGAGCCCCAGTAAAGCCTTGTCTGTATTTCTTGTCTGGCCAGTAGTCTAATTTCTATTGATTGGGAAAGGTCAAGAACCCTGATTGGTATCAATATCATCAGCCTGGATAATAGAGAAATGTGTGGAAATGTAAAAGGTATACATGACTCCCTCCAGGGTCCCTAAATTCAACTAACTAAGTACAGCATGGACAGTTGAGGTAGCTGCCTCACTGAAACCTACATGCCTCAGTTGAACATCTTGCAGCATCACTGATTTTTTTAAGAATGCATTGAAGTAAAAACAAGTCATTATTTCTTCTAAATGCGACTTTTTTTTTTTTTCATTTTGGTCTGTGAGGCCACCTATGAACACATGAAAGGAATTCTCCAGAGTCATTTTCTAATTTAGCCTGAATGAAGAGACTCACACTGGCAAGTAATTTGAGTTCTCAGTTTAAGCCAGTGGGGGGGCTGCAGACTGAATGAAAATTAGATTTTTAATATTGGCCTTGTTTAGATAACTTAAGGAGTTTGTCATAATAAAAATGAGGGATGTTTATTTGATCCTAGGCCGATCACCTTTCTGACAGGTACAGGGAGGGGACTAGGCTTGCTGCAGAAAGCAAATGTCTCCAGATCTGAGTTGGAACTTGGGAAACAGAGGTAAGAGATGAAGATTCAGCCCTGCCTGAGAATGCCTCTTGCATATTACTGTTATTTAAATGTGTCCTTATGGTGAAAGGTGTTCTTTGACACAACAATTTGGAGTTAGACATGAATAACAGCATAGCATAGTAGAAAGATGAGGGAGCAGAAAACAAGGATCCCAATCTCTACTCTAAGATGAACTTCCTCTAAGAATTTAAGGAATCTTATTATCATCGTTTTCTACTTCTCCGTACATAAAAAGTATATGCACAAGGCAGCTTTTCATGATTTGTATCATTTATATCTCACATTAATTCTTCAAGGTAAGTCTTTTTATTTCTATTTTAAGGATGGGAAAACTCACTCATTTTAACGTTCAGAAAACTCACTCTGTCAGTGGACAACACAAGTTTCTACTTTAAATATTTACTGCATTATAATTTTAATGTATCAAAAAACCAATAGAAGTTTTTTTCACAGTAACAAAAGAGATTTTTTAAAAGATTATTTTTACAGAGAAATTATAAAAGGTATTTGTAAAAATCAAATGTACAATATACGAAACAAATAAAAACCAAGGCATTCAATTAAAATGAATGATTGGGAAGACAATTTTGGAGAATTCAAATAAAATTTACAAAGAAATGCCAGGATCATTTAACATCATTTAGTCTCTGATCATATATGGTAGCCAGAAGAAATGTATTGGACCACACAAAATAATGTCTACACATGTGTCTAATGTAGATGCTTATTCAAATTAACATTGTATTTCAAGATCAGAATTTTAGCAGTGTAATAATAGTTATATAAAAGAGATATCAGAATATTTTCATCTTTCATTACTCCTAAGTGAAAATAGCAGAGGTATCAGTTTATTGAAAATGAATCAGTAATATAAATTATGATGAATCTAATATCTTAATTCAAATTAAAATATATGTCAACATATCATTGTAAATGTTTCATGTACTGAGTTGAGGTTCACAATTTCCTTATCAGTGATGAAATAGCTCTGGATTCATCTGATTATATCATTAACCAACAGTTTATAACTGAATAGTTTCCTGCCCAGTTTAGGGAAAATTAGAAAAAAATGAGAAATGCTTCTTTGAGATTCTCAGAGAGGAACTGTGTGAATTAGAGCAGACAGTTCAGCACACATTTCAGTCTCTAAATTTATACTTCTTGTACCACTTCAGAGATCTGTAATAGTTACAAATCAGAGAATTTCAGAGACTTCTTGAAGTGACCTATTCCAAGAAAAGCAGATAATTTATTCAGAGATTTTTCTGCTGCTGCTCAAAAAGTCTTTTGAGATTTTTATGGTTTTCTCCATTTAGCGTGGCATTTTCTGGTTAGTTAATCATGAATACCTACTTACTTCCAGCTTGTTGATTAATTAACAGGAAAAATGAAAGCCATTATTTATTTATTTTTTAACTCTAGGGGTTTATTTTTCACAAGATCAAAGTGTTCTTCAAGTTGCAATCTTACTCTTACAGTATGATCTGATTATCTAACCCAACAGGCTCAAATACCCAGCTATATACAATGGACCAGTAACGAAAGAAAACATGGTGAACATGATTCTCTATTCCTCTCAGCCAATAGACAGTTAATTACAGCTCCACTGGAATGTCTTCACCCTGGGGCTGTGAAATGTGAGCACCTACCTCCTAGTAATTGATTTCCATCAGTTCCAAACACTGTCATCATTCATTCACTGCATATTTATTGAGCACTCTATGTTCCAGGTACTGTTTTAGCCCCATGGGATATATCAGGGTACAAAGACAGAAAGGTCTCCTACCCTTATTTGAGTGGCAGGCGGGCAGGGAAGTGACAGTTCACATATATAATAAATAAGTAATATGACATATTGAAGGAGTTAAGTCCTATGGCAAATAAAGAAAATGTAGAACAGGATAAGGAGTACTGAGTGAGGGTTGGAGGAGGCTGCATCATTAAATCGCTCAGTCAAGGTTGCTTTAGGGGGAGATTAGATGGAAATCTTGAATTAATCCCAGAATTAACTGCGAGTACTGCTTCAACAAACCAAGGACCCTGTTTTTCTGTGTGAAACCAAGAAAATCATTGTTAGCCAAGGAAGATCTATTCAAAATAAGTAATTACATGAAATGATGGAACATAACTCCCATTACATTTGAAATGCAAATTATACTGAATCTCTTATCAAGAGTTCCCTTCAGGACTTCCCTGGTGGTGCAGTGGTTGAGAGTCCGCCTGCCGATGCAGGGGACACGGGTTCATGCCCCGGTCCGGGAGGATCCCACATGCCGCGGAGCGGCTGGGCCCGTGAACCATGGCTGCTGAGCCTGCGCGGCCGGAGCCTGTGCTCCGAAATGGGAGAGGCCACAACAGTGAGAGCCCCGCATACCGCAAAAAGAAAAAAAGAGTTCCCTTCCAAGAAAAAGACATTGGGTCACAGTTGTTTTGTTTTTAAATAATAACTTCATCAGATTAATTTTATAAAAATATCTTCTATCACATATTGAAAATAAATGTTCTAGAAGAGAGGAAGGAATTTACTAATATATGCAAAAGAGAATGAAGCTACAGCTAACACATGGGCCCCCCACACATTGGACGGTATCATATTGAAGACTGACAAAAAGAAAGGAGGTTTGAGGTAATGCCAAATAACTCCAGTACATATGTACATTTGATTTCGTGGAACTAATATAATCTCACACATTCTGGATCCTGCCTGACCTCAGATGGATTCTTTGTTGTCATATAACAACAGCAACAATGATTTGTGTTTATTGAAGGCTTATTGCCTACCACACGTTGTTCACATGTTGGAACATTATATATTACTCCAATTATTCCTCCCAACATGTCTACAAAGTATGTAACACCCTCGTTTTACAGGTGAGGGAGTTAGGAAACAGAAGGCATAAGTAGGATAAGTGGTAGAGCTCGTTTTGAACCCATGCATATGACTTCTGAGCTCTTAACCACAATGTGACCTTGACAAGCACCACTCCAATGTGGGTTAAGTACAAGGCAATCAATTGACGTTTGGGAAAAAGTGTTAGGACACTGATGGATATTCATCTAAAAGAAAGAGAGGTATTGAGCTAAAATATTACTTTGTAGGGATGAACCCTGATGCCCCACTAGGCTGAATCTCAGGCAGCCTCCTCTCTCAGACCACATCACAGCATCCTTGGAGGAGAAAGGGAGTGACACAGTGAGCAGGGTTGACAACAGTAACCTCCCTGCTTTCTTCAATTCCAATCTATTACTACATATTGTACTTTATAAAACGATATAAAGGCACTTACAGATTTTTATGCTCCAGTTTGATTAAGTTAACTCTCCCAGATGAAGCAAGTAGTTTGAAAACTCTTCCTAGGAAGAGACCACTGATTAAACGTAATACCAATAACTCGAGCACAAATGAACAGCAAGAAAATGGCACAGCTGACAGTACTCCCACTTCCTTAGTGCATGTTTTGTCAGTCAAGTCACATTACAGGTTTCAAACAAGGATCTCTAATCAGATCTGACTTGTTCAGTCACATTCCTTTCAGTTAAGACATTATAATTTTTGTTAGCACCAAAAAAATTATTATGCTGTTAACAAATATAATAAAACATTTAAAATTAGTGTTCATTTCATTTACTCATTTCTATTTTGCACATTTTATAAACTACATAAGTGATTATGGGAGTACAAGTATATGATTTATAAAAATAAATATTCATGTATTAAGGACATAATCTCAAAATATTTACTGATAGTTGTAAGGCCACAGATCCAGATCATCAAAACTATTACCATTACAAGTGGGAATGAATTTTTATTATAAAATTAACATTAATTTACTTTTGTATTAACATACAAATTAATAATAATTAAATGTCCATACTTACACCTTTTGAATAATGTCTCTAAATGTCTGAATGAATCTTACTGTTTCAAGCTTAGTTCTGACTCTGGGTTTTTTCTATCATTTTATAAATGGTTATATTTGGGACATAGGCATGCATTTATGCAAGAACATAGTATGTTTAATTCATCTTCAGGTCATTTTAACTCATTTAAAATATTTAATGTTAACACTTCATTGATGTCACCATCCATACCAGTTATTTTTCCTTTAACGTCAATATCATTCTATGTGTGGGCTCCCAATCTTCTCAGACACTCAGGCTCAAAGTTCTCTATTTCCTCTCTATTTCTTGGCATGTAACAAAACTAGCAAGTCCTGCGTTTTCTTCCTCTGCATGGTACTCCATTTGTCTCTTCCTTTGTGTTCATGGCTACCACCACCAAAGCTCTTAAAGCCCAAGTAAATATTACTTTAATAACCTCTGTTTCACTAGTTTCCCGTTATGTCCAAATCCCATCTAACAGCCATGACTGATCTGTCCACACTTGCCAGATTATTCTAATTTTAAAGATTAAAGTTTTTTGAAGAGGGCTTATTTCCAATCCTCTTCAAAAAACCATCCTGAAGTACACAAGTTCTCCCACCTGGCTCATAAAACTCTCTGCCTCACCTGTCTTATCTTGCACCCTTTGGCCTCCTCATTCTGTATTTTGCCTGCTGCCTGGTACAAGACAATAATGTCAAGCTTCTTTTGAACTTTCATAGCACTTTGCTGATAAAATACTTATGACATTTTTTCTGCTTTTTATTATAATTACTCAGGTACATATTTTCCTTCACACTGATTACCCTTGAGGATAGAGACCATGTTTCACACATAAGAAAAAAAATCTTACCAACTTCTAGCATATTTGCATGCTGATAAGTACTCAGAGTTAATATTTGATGAGTAAAAGTACTCTAAAATAATGCAATATTTCCCTGGTTATTTATAATGGACTTTAACATATTTCAGGACCTTATAGGCCCTAATATTCTCTTTGTCCTTGATCAGTGTGTTTGAGAAAACATTAGCTAATATTGTACATGTGGAAGCTACTTAGACACATGTACAAAGAAGTGCAGGAAATTTGACAATAAGTCATTTTATGGGAAATGTGGAAATAAAGTATACTCTCATAGCCAGATATTCAAACTGTGGGATGTCATTTAAAATAACCCAGTTCTCTCCAAAATCAGAGAATGGGGAGAAAAGAAATGCAGTTTCCAAAATATATGATAGTAATTCACCTCTGCATGCTCTCTCTCACCTTTCCCTGATTTTTTTCTTCTTGTACACTAGGTCAAATATTACAATACCCTCAAAGATCTGGGGTTTTTTTAAAATTTTTATTGGAGTATGGTTGATTTACAATGTTGTGTTAGTTTCAGGTGTAAAGCAAAGTGAATCAGTTACACATGTACATATATCCAGTCTTGTTTTTTAGATTCTTTTCCCATATAGGCCATTACAGAGTATTGAGTAGAGATCCCTGTACTATACAGCAGGTTCTTATTAGTTATCTATTTTATATATAGTAGTGTGTATATGTCAATCCCAATCTCCCAATTTATCCATCCCCCCCTTATCCCCTGGTAACCATAAGTTTATTTTCTACATCTGTAACTATTTCTGTTTTGTATATAAGTTCATTTGTATCCGTTTTTTTTTAGATTCCACATGTAAGCGATATCATATGATATTTGTCTTTCTGTATCTGACTTACTTCACTCAGTATGACAATCTCTAGGTCCATCCATGTTGCTGCAAATGGCATTTATCTTGTCCTTTTTTATGGCTGAGTAATATTCCATTATATATATGTAGCACATCTTTATCCATTCCTCTGGTGATAGACATTTAGGTTGCTTCCATCTCCTGGCTATTGTAAATAGAGCTGCAGTGAACATTGTGGTACATGACTCTTTTTGAATTATGGTCTTCTCTGGGTATATGCCCAGTAGTGGGTTTGCTGGGTCCTATGGTAATTCTATTTTTTAGTTTTTTAAGGAACCTCCATACTGTTCTCCATAGGGGCTGTACCAATTTGCATTCCCACCAGCAGTGTAGGAGGATTCCCTTTACTCCACACCCTCTCCAGCATTTATTGTTTGTAGATTTTTTTATGATGGCCATTGTGACCAGTGTGTGGTGATACCTCATTGTAGTTTTGATTTGCATTTCTCTAATAATTAGTGATGTTGAACATCTTTTCATGTGCTCTTTGGCCATCTGTCAAAGATCTGTTTTAAACTCACTAACTTAATGAAACCTCCTCTGATCAACATTATACTGCTCTACTCTTTTCTTTAATTTGGATTCATTGAGCATTTACGTCTAGTTGCTTCTGTCATACCATTCTTTTCATGCTGCCTTTTATACAGCTTTATTTTGTTTTGTTTGTTCAACAGAAAATTACTTCTTTTAGATGTAGGGACAATTACTTTATATATTTTGGTTCCTGCTAAAACCATGGAACAGTTTCAAGTATATACTAAGTACTCCATCTGTACAAGTTTTATTGAATGGGAATAAGAATATGATTTTTGACAAATATAACACTATATCAAAAAAAAGTCAGCACATAGTTTTTGAGACTTATACAAATGTATCTTAACAATTTGGCATCAATCTCGGAACCAAATACCAGGGTCAAATATGGCTTTCAAAATGAAACAGATACAGGATAATACTTTTAACAATTTCCTTAAGATTTGCCAATAAACAGTGCCCCTAGAAAAGAAGATATGGAATGCAGTTGACCATTTATGAATCATGAATGAAAACAGAATTACTAATCTGCTTTTACACCTTGAATTGAAGTGGTACAACCAAAACCAGAGGAACAATGTGTTTATGGAAGTTGACTTCAAGGATAAGGATTTTAACTTTAAATAACTAGAGAACTCCTAGACAGAAGATAGACTTGATGCGTGCACAGGTTTCCAGGATTCATAACAAACCTGTATAGACAGTTGCCTCCATCACTTGGTTTTGAAAACAGAAGCTCAAATATAATTTTTAAAATTATTTTAAATTTGTTTATCTGTCAAAAGGGATGTAAAGTACACATAAAATATCCAACAAAAACAGATCTAAAAGTCAGCAGAATAGGTGTCCACTGGAAGGCATCATCATAACAACTTGGAATTAATGCTGAGACCGAGCTACTTTCTATGTCTCATTCTTCCTGTCAGCCACCACCACATCTAAAAGTAGTCTTCTTTAAACCAGAAACAATAACTTTAAGGTTAGAGGGCAAAAAGACACCTAATAAGTCTGCAGCCTATCCTTATCAGATAAGGAAAAATATGAAGAAATATATTACTAATTCAGGTTTTTGTCAAAATAAGTGAGTCCTAAACCTTTCAGATTGGGTCCAATTTAGCAGTGGACCCGGATGAAATTCCTATATCCAAAACAGCTCTAGATTCTTAGCATGGAAATAAAAGTAATGAGCAAAAAGATTTTTAAAAATCTCAACTAAATTTTTTAAACAGTATAGATGCTTTGTAACTTGAGTCTCTTTCTTTATTTGAGATTCCAAGCACTTACTGTATATAGCACAGCATGAAACTAAATTATAATTATATAACATAATTTAAATACTATTTTATTTATGTGAGTTTTAACTCCTTCCTTTGAGACATTAAATTCTGAAACTAAAGTGGCTATTTAAGTAAAATATACGTAGCTCAGCTAAACTAGTCACAGTTCAGCTAACCATCAGTAAGTAGATGGTGGCACACATAGGACAGTAGCCAGAGATCCCATAGGTACTATGAGGAACAAGAGATTTGGAATCATAAGTTTCAGATTTCAGAGCCTGGTTGAGCCACACCACTTTTTAGATGAATTTTTAACCTCAGCTGTGAAATAAAGATAACAACAATGCACAGAATTATTCTGAACATTAAGTGAAATACTATATGACAATATTTTGAAAAATTTAAAACGCTCAACAGACATTATTCATAGTATAGCAGTATGGTATAATGTTTTCTCAACTTAAAAAAAAAAAACTTTTGAAATAAGTCCTCATTTGTAAAATTCTCTTCTTTCCCAAATCTTAATTTTCCCCTCTGCATATCTGGAAAAGCCAAAGCAAGGAGACTGTCAAAAGGAAAACTGAGAGCCAATTTTATTGTCTCTCATAACTGGATATTTTGGGCTTTGTAGTTAATATATATTTTATTTATTGAATAACTTCGAAGTGCACACAATTGACCACCTTTGATTTCATTTAAGCACATTTAGACAAAAACATAAAATGGTGTTTAAATAAATATATACAGTAATTTCTTTATGATCAACAACTATACAGAATTTTATTCTCCTTAAAGACAAGGGATGTTTACTGTATTGTCTCCTTCCCACATCATTTTACTCTAGTCCATATCACAGTGCTACATACAAAAAGATGGTCAATAAAAACTGATCTGCCTTTTTGTATTGAGTCATTTACCAAATAAATTTTATTTCAAGCATTATCCATAAACGAAAAAAAATGATAAGTGGGACTTCAGTAAAATTCAAAACTTCTGCTCTGCAAAAGACATTGTTAAGAGAATGGAAAGACAAGCCAGAGAAAATATTTGTAAAACACATATCTGATAAAGGACTTGCATCCAAATATATAAAGAACTCTAAAAACTCAATAATAAGAAAACAGACAACCCAAATGAAAAGTGGGCAAAAGAACTGAACAGATACCTCACCAGAGAAGATAAACAGATGGCAAATAGTATATGAAAAGATGCTCAACAGCATATGTCATTAGGGAACTGCAAATTAAAACAATGAGTTACCACTACCACACCTATCAGAATGGCCAAAGCCAAAGTACTGACATCACCAAATGCCGGGGAGGATGTAGAGCGGCAGGAACTTTCATTCATTGCAAAATGAATGCAAAATGGTACAATGCAAAATGGTACAGTCACTCTGGAAGACAGTTTGGCAGTTCCTCGCAAGACCAAACATACTCTTAACCTTACCATCTAGCAATTGCACTCCTTGGTATTTACTCAAATGAGTTGAAACTTACGTCCACACAAAAACCTGCACCTGAATGTTTATAGCAACTTTATTCATAATTGCCCAAACTTGGAAGTAACCAGGATGTCCTTCAAAAGGTCAATGGATAAACAAAACATGTATATCCAGACAACGGAATCCAGCAATAAAAACAAATGAGCTATGAAGCCACAAAAAGACATGGAGGAGTCTTAAATGCACATTGCAAAGTGAGAGAAGCCAATCTGAAAAAGCTACATGCTGTATAATTGTATAATTTAATTGTATAATCATTCAATTAAATGATATCCTAGAAAGGGCAAAACTAGGGAGTTAGTAAAAAGATGAGTGGTTGCCACGAGGAGAGGGAAGGGATGAATAAGTGGAGTGCAGGGGATTTTTAGGGAAGTGAAACTTTTCTACATGGAATTGTAATGGTGGATACATGAAATTCTACGTTTGTCGAAACCCATAGAATTTACAACACAAGGAAGGAACCCTAATGTAAACTATAGACTTTAGTTAATAATAACGTTAATTCATCAATTTTAACAAATGGGGAATCTGGGAGGGGATACAGGGAAGAGGGAGTATATGGGAACTCTGTTCTTTTGCTTATTTTTTCTGTAAACCTAGAACTGCTCTAAAAAAAAGTGTGAATCTCATAAACAAGAGGAGCCTAAGGAGACATATACTTAAATGTAATGTGGTATCCTGAAGCAGAAACAGGATATTAAGGAAAACCTGAGAAAAATATGAATAAAGTATAGACTTAGTTAATAATAATATATCAGTATTAGCTCTTTAATAGTGATAAATGTACCACACTAACATAAGATGCCATGGGTGTTGGTATATAGGAACTGTCTGTACTGTCGTTGCAATTTTTCTGTAAATCTAAAAAATTCTACAATTTTATTGAAGTAAAATATTTATGGTTCATATACTCTAATCCAGGAACAATGCTTAGAAACATAAAAAGGTATGTACTAGATTTCATGTGTAAATATAAAGTTACTGAAGGCATATGTTTAAATTAAAAATATATTATCATTAAACATTTAGATATTAGAAAGCAATGTACAAGATTAAAATCACCCGTGTGTGAATGTGTATGCTGTCAGAGCAAAATGAAAGTGTTTTGGGCTTTAACCACACTATTTGTTAAGTGCAAAGGCTTCATGTAATTGTTATGCTCGAATCTCTTGGTTTCATTCATATTAAAATTTACGTAAGTAGCAAGTTGTTCATACTATCTGTTATGACAGGACTATATATTATTTAAATTCACCTTCCCCTGTGGTTAGAGGTATGCATTGCCTGCAAAGGCAAATAAGAACTGACATTCCCAGGAATTTCACAGTTTAGCAGCTAAGTTTCCTCTGAATATACATATTCTTATATCTCATGCTAGGTCCACATATCTTATACATTATTAAAAATAGTTCCCCAAATATTGACTTGCTTTTGCTTCACATTCTGTGATAAAATGTTTGAGATTAGTTTTTCTGGGCTCAATTAATATAGCATGTTTTCTCTCAACCCCATAACTCATTCCTCATGCAAAAGACAAATCATGCCCCTGCAGCCCTATTGATCCAGGGAGCCCTTTTGGTTGAGAGTAAAGCCTCTTTAATTACTTTGGCTGACTTTCATTTTTTACAGTCTTAGGCACATTAGCTATCGTACTGTAGGGTTCTCATTTGTCTTAAATTTAGATGCACCTTGGTCTCTGGAGATTGATTGACTGCCTATATTCTTGAGAAACCACCACCTGCCCCAGTCTACACTAACTCTGCTTAGCTTAGAAATCTGAAAGAGCTATCTCTCAGCTCCTCCTAGGGTTTGATAACCTCTTCCCTTTCCTTCACCAGAGGTGTTTTGACCTTTAATTAAAAGGAAAATTTGTTGTCTTCCTTTCAGAAGACAGCAAATAATGAACTCATTAAAATGAGGTTACTGTTCAGGCCTTAGAGCAATAAGAGTTGAAGTCTCATTAGCAGCTAACAATGCAGAACACAGCACATAAATAAACCTAATATTGGCACAGCAAAATGCCTCGGTGCATTAAATTTGAGCAGAATCAAATGTTTACCGTCAATGATGTCTAGGGCATGAAGTTTTAGTGCCCTTAATAAAGGAAAGCAAGTTGCTTCCTATTAGCCATGAAATGTTACCACAGAAATTGCCCCCAAAAGTGTATTTGTAAATGTGGGATATGTTAGTAATTAACAAGGATATTGTAGAAAAGTATCTGTCTTGCTTAATAGATGCAGCAATTAGGAAGAATAAAGATGGCTCAAAAATATAAAAGTAATTCTGGAGATTAATGTAAAATAATGTGGAATGTGAGAGTAAGATTTTTTTAAGAGGCTTTATCTCATTCATGGCCCAAGGTGAGAGATATTTGCAACGTCAAACTAAAGAGTCAGTTAATAAAATGAAACGTCCCTGTAGTTGATTAAATATATTCTAGGAAAGAGATTCCTTAAGAACTTATTTAAAAGAATTAACTACACTTCATTTATAGAAGTAAGAAGACTTTTGTTTCAACAAATTCTAACACTTAGTTAAGTTTTTTTTATAATGCTAAATGAGCCATAATTAGTAAAATAAGAATTAAGTTTTATTGAGTTTTATTTCAACAGTTCAGAGAATGGAATGAAAGTGTAAATCCTTTTTAATATCTGATATCTATACCACAATATCTACATAAAATGATTGGTAATGATATGCTTTTCATTTTACATTGTTTCAGATACCTTAAATAAGGTTTGTTAAATATGTCTCAATGTATTTCCTCTGCATTTACCCTGTATCTAACATTCTTAAATAAAAAATCATTAGAGCAGTAGTTTTACTTGATAACTCATCCCAACATTTTTTTTCCAAAATATTTGAAAAAGCTTGCTTTCACTCCACACTTTTTGAGCTCTCATGAAAACACAGATGGAAAAAAAAAATTGTTTGGCCAAAAATTTTAATTGATTAGGAACACCTGCTTTTTGTAGATGAAGCCAACACACTAAATGATACTCTGGGGATGCTGAAGAGATACTTCAGTCCCTGAGAATAGATGTGGCTGGTAACTTACAAACAACTTTCATCTGATACACAAAATATGGGAACAAATGCAGTAGTCATCATGCAGCCCATTCAGATCTCTCACAAGCTGCATTCAGTTCATCGTGTGATATTTAGAGTCCTAGATGTTTACAAGCTATATCCCGAATCTGACCACTTTCCTCCTACATTACCACCAACTCCAAGACATTCATTCCTCAAATAGGGTAGTTCTTTCTTCTAAATGTTTCCCTCTTCCATACATGTCCTCCTTGACCCAGGTAATTCTTCATACAATGACCAGATTTCAAGGTGTGATGAACATGATATCTCTGCTTGATCAAAACTCCCCAACGGCTTCTTAGTACCGTCATCTTACTGCACCATATCTTTATTTGTTTATTGTCTGTCTCATCCACTGGAATATGAACTCCTAAAGAAAGGACTTTGTTTTGTTCAAAGCTGAATCTCTACTATGTAGAACAGCTGGAATATTAGCTACTCAAATATTTCCTGCATGAGTAAATACAATAACATACTTCACTTATTTGAGAGTCCTTCTTAAAATCAAATTATAGCCAAATTCTGTATAAAAACTATACTGTGAAAGGTGGATAAAGTCAGTCATAGAACTCTAAAGGATACCTTTTACATAGCAAATATTTTGAATGTTGCCTTCTTGGAAAATGAGAGCTGTACAGAAAATGTTGCCATTAATATATTTTTGTTTTTGTCGGTCTCCTTTATGAATATCTCACTAGTTTCCCTTCATTTACCAGAAAGCAGAGTTGGTAGACTAGTAGGTGTTTATCAGATGATGTCAAGACTGTTTTGTTAAGAGCCTGAATCGTAATTAGGCTTTAAATAGAATTGAGCTTGAGGGGGTGTTAACAACATCTCACAGGAGCTTTTTATTTTCAAAAGTCTTAAATTTTGTCAGAGGGAGGGAGAGACTTGCTGAAAGATAATTTGTCTACAACATACAGGAAAAATCCACCTTGAAATATCTATACTATGAATGGTAATATACTTTGGGTATGGTTTCTATAACCAAATCTATATAGATAATGACATGTATATTTCATATTGATTTTTTTGAAAACTACAAATAGATGCATCTTTTCCTTGCTAGCAGTATAATGAGAAGATTCTACTACATAAGAACTTAAACAGTAAAGAAGATTTAATGCCTCCAATGTATATAATTTGACGCATGATTTGATATTTAGCCTTTGGAAATGATTTTTGTGATATGCATTTAAAATATATGTATCTGTGCATTTGCAAAATATTAAACTATGTAGCATACGAAAAATTTTCTGAAGTTTATGGGATTGATCATGAAATTTTTAACTAACCCAGATTTATTCAAAATGGTAAAATAACATGAAAATAAGACACAGAAATGTTTCTACACAGAGACTACTTATTTACACAGAGACTATTTACTTATTTACATAATTTTTAAAGGGGCACAGTATATTAGCAAGACCTAGGAGACAGCTTCAAAGATACCAGTGGTTTGGGCTTCCCTGGTGGCACAGTGGTTGGGAGTCCGCCTGCCGATGCAGGAGGCGCGGGTTCGTGCCCCGGTCCGGGGGGGATCTCGCGTGCCGCGGAACGGCTGGGCCCGTGGGCCATGGCCGCTGAGCTTGCGCGTCCGGAGCCTGTGCTCCGCGGCGGGAGAGGCCACAGCAGTGAGAGGCCTGCGTACAGCAAAAAAAAAAAAAAAAAAAAAAAAAAAAAAAGATACCAGTGGTTAGATAAATGCTTGTTGGAGTACAGTTCCTTATGCAGATAAAGTTTTTGGTATTTACTTAAAGTCTATTTGGTTACTACAGGTAGACGTGTTTATTTACAAATAAATATTTCTCTTTCACCTGTTAAATAAACTAAATACTGAATTTATACTATTACAATGACTAAATGAAAAATTCTAATGACCATTGCAGTTTCAATTTTATTATCAGTAATAACCTTTCTTTGTTTGTTTTCTAAGCCATCAAGGGAATGTTCTTGATTTTTTTAATTTGACACTCCTATCCTTTTATCCAAATATGTCAATATTCTGAATTAATGATCCTTTTTAAAAGTCTAAACAATTATGTTATCATGTACCACCTTAATAGAGTACACCCTGATGATAAATAATAAATTTGCTAATACATGCAGTCTGTTTATTCATCTATTAGCCCAATTGTGTATTTAAAAATAGATATCCTTATTCAGAAAGAAGACAAATATATTCACTGTGGGACGTAAAACACACACACACATATAGATATAGATATATAGATATCAGCATGCCACCTATCCTACACGTATTATGCAATTTTTCAATACCCAATAAAGTCAATGATTTATCTTTGTTCAAATCACTTACAGCATATCAATCAGTTGAATCATTACTGCACACAGCTATTTTCACCATTATCAACTTGCTCTGCCCCAGTGGTAACTTCAGATTGATAAGATTGATTCTATTAATGTAGCAAATAAAAGTAAGGCAAAGCTTTGGTTCCTTTAAAATTAATAACAGAAAGATAGTAATAAAGTTAAAACATATGATTTGTAATTTTCAAGTATAAATCTTAAAGAAATAACTCTAGTGAAAGGAAAAGTTTGGCCACTGGAAAGATCATATGGATTTTAACCTGAATTTTATTTATACTTTGAGTAGAGAGAAATTGTGAGTGAAATCACAGAGAAGACAGGAAGAGACTATACCTTACTGAGAAAAAGTGGATAAAAACCTGCAGACATCCCTTGATACTCTCAGTAATGTATCCCTTCCTTCTGTGGGACAGGAATGATGGAAATTGACAAGAAAGTAAATTTTTTTCTTTTTAATCTTTAATGAAATGGCTGTAGAGATAAAACTGAAATTAAAATGCTGAATACCTACCATCCTCAGAACTCCCTTTCTGTGGTTCCAGGATATTTTTAGGAGAATTATTATAGAACAGACATATCTGCCAAAGCTATGGCAGGAATCTCTGAAACCTGTCTCCAATATCCTAAAAATCTGACACAGAGTTCAGGTGTTTCTAGGGTGCATCCATGAAAGAATGAGGAGTTGTATAAAACTGAGAATAGAGTGTACACCTTCTGTGCTCAAGAAATATTTTGGAATTGTTACAACACAATATTTAATGAAAGAATGATAGCTAATAAGCAAAAGAATGAAAGATGATAGCTAATAAGCTGATAGCTCGACATTTTGAAGAGATTTCTGACTGTATGTGAGCAGAGGGTATTTCTAGAGATGAAATTAGGGAGGTCAGTTACAACACCAGCCTACAACTACTGGATATCTGTGTTGTGCCAGGAACTGTTGTAAGAGGCCCTAGACTTGTACCGAGTGACCAGAGGATGGAGAATGAGACATGGAGATTGTGACCAGAGGATGGAGAATGAGACATGGAGATTGTGACCAGAGGATGGAGAATGAAACATGGAGATTGTGAACAGAGGCAGAGCACGATTCCTAAGGAAGGATGCCAGTACCTGACCTTGATTAAGCAGACAGCTGCTGGAGAGGCCTACATTTTTTAAGGCCTAAAACATAAAAAGAGAATTCTTTTTTTTGGATCATGAAGTAAAACGTAATTTAGAGATACGTCTAAATTTACTTAATTAGACGTATCCTTACTTAATTTAGGTAATGAAAACAACTTAATAGTTGTTTTTAATAAGTTTTCAACAAGAATAAGATGCTCCAAGAAGTAACATCATCTTTATCAAAAGGGTAATTATTTCTAAGTATATTTCCACGATTTCATAATACTAAGAAACTGATTTTGATCTGAAGCTCTTGTGGGATGACAAATCCTGGAATAATGGAAAAGTCCTCTTTTTCTACAGATCACATGCAGAGATTTAGTGTGATTATATAACTGAATACATATGCAGAACCACATTTCATGTAAAATTACAGCTATTATATTTTGCAATTTGCATTTGATACTAAATAGAAAACTGTATTTGATCAAGGATATCATGACCCCAGGAAATACCTCCACCTCCAAGGTATTAGCCATCCACTTAATGTTTTTTTCCTAAGTCTGTATCTTAAAATTAGGCAGGTAGGAGTGTGTGTTGCTGGCAAATAGTTTGGGGGAAAAGCTGAGAGAAATCAAGTACAAAATTTTTTCTACTAAAGACTTTAGCATGTAAATGTGAATTGAGAACCTCCCAAGAGGGATATACTACAGAGTGTTTCCCAAACATTTTGAACATGGAATTATTTTTTCATGGAACTGTTAAATTTTACAGACCCAGTGACCCATGGATCACCGTTTGGAATCTGTAATCAGGAACTCTTGTTTCACTAGTTATCATCTCTTACATAATAAAATCATCCATGATGACTCATTATTGAAGGCAGCCCAAGCTTCCACACTTCAGAGACCCCAAGCTAGCTCCAAAGGTGATTCTGTGTCTGCTTTGGTACTTCCACCGCAGGACAAAGCATTTCTATCAAGTAGGCTCTCCAACACAGAAGTCAGGATTATGCAGGGTGACTCAAGTTTCATTTTATAGTTTCAACCTAACACAGAGAGAATTTGGGCCCAGTTCAGTGCAGATCCTTACTTAGAATCTCTGGAAATATTTTGAGTTAAAACGGCTTTGCTCCCATCCTTCCTTAATAAAGGTCTGACATTATTATTTTGTTGTGCATGTGTATGTTTCTCTCAGCTCTCTGATTCCTGATGATTCCTGAAGCCATCTTTCAGTCACTGAGCTTACAATGACCAGTTTCATTCCACATCCCCGAAGAAGTCCTCATGTAAGATAGTTCTATCTCACTATTACTTTATCATTTACTTAAACATTTGGGCCTAGGGAAAATAAGTCAGTTATTCTTGCCATTACTTTATAAAATCCTTTTAAGGAAATAATCATGCTACATGAACCATGAATTCTAAAGTTACATTATATTTATCTTTTTACAACTCAAAAATTCTTGCAGGCCATGATGGAGACTTGGGAGCAAAGCTTATAGAAAAAGTAAATTAAATAATACAATTGAAGACGAGACTTAGAAGAACTAACTTATAAAGGAAAAAGCCAGTGGTTCAAGTAGTACTATCTCAAGGGTCATACGAGTTCATATTTGATTCAAATTTATTTATTTGATTCAAAATTCCAATCGATTAGGTAGAGCATGAAAAACATGGAAACAGAGGTAGAGAGAGAAGGGCATACTCACAGTTTAAGGTGACCTCTATGGGCTGAACTTGAGAATACAGTTGAAGAAAAACTGGGGCTCTTAAGAACTGGGCAGTAATTCACCACCTTTATGGAATTTTTCTGATCCCAGGGAGATAACCAGAGTGCCAGTCAGAAAGCAGAAGCAGAAATTCATCTCACATGCTTTCAGAATGGACTGAAGTCATTGGCTTAGAATTCTGTGGACACAGAGATGCCAATGACATTCCCCCGTAACACAGTTTAGGGCACAAGACAAATCAGTCCATAGCCACTGGGAAGGGAGTCAAAGACACATGCTTTGACTTTGCTGATACAATCAAAATTTACAACACTGTAAATGCACTTCAAGTTTAATGATTTATATAACCTTCATTGTGTTCTTTGATAATCAAGCAGAAAATGCAGACTCTTCACATACGTGACATGAATTAATATTATTTTACAAGGTCAAACTAATTTTCAATTTATTTCTTCTCTTTGCCTGTATCTTTAATCAGTATCAATGTTTAACCTTCCGGTATCCAAAAAGCACTCCCTGTACTATGAGACCACTCCCCTTACTAATATATACACTCCTTGTTCAGTTACCTCTAATCATGGGTACCAATGTTTGAAAACAATGACGATGTGGGACTTTAAACTCTGTTCTTCCTGTTAGGGGTAATGTAGAGGTTTCAACAACATAGCCATCCTGCTGTGGGGAAGAAATGTTTAGTGTAGCCATGGAAGTGTTGATTTTCCCTCAAAACCTATCTCAACTCTTCCCTCACTTCATCGAATGTCAGAAATCTGAATCATTAATGAAATCACTCGGCTTTACTTCCCACGTCGGCCCATCAATAATTACACTATTTACTTCTTTCCATTCCCAGTACCACCAGTAGAAGCCATGCCTTTATTTTCTCTTACTGGAACTACTGCAAAATCCTCCTAAATGATTTCCCCCATTTCTTACCAGTTTTCCTACAATTCCTTATCAGCAAGTAGCCAGAGAAATCAATTTAAAATGTAAATCATATCCTATGTGAGGTGAAGTAGAGGGTGGTGTATTAAAAAGGTGTCAAGGTCCTTCCTGACATGGAGCCCTGTTTTCACTGGCCCCCTGGCCTGGAGCACATGCTCTGGAGTCCCTGTTTTAGACATAGCTGGCCTCTCATCTCTCTTTCAACTAAACTGCCACTGTTTCAGAAAGACCTTCATACAACTCATTGCCTATCCTGTTAAAATGTAGGTACTCTGTGTTAGTTTCAATATTAGCATATACTATAATTATTTTTACATTAATAATAATTTCAATTAAATAATTATTTGATTGATTTGCCATGTGTATCATCTGCATGTCTAAAAAGAATGTAACCTCCATGAAAACAACAAATATAGTGGTTTTGTCTGGCAGACACTTTCTATCTCCATAGCCTTAGGTAGCTTATTTAGGCTCTCTGCGATTTATTTTCCCCACTTGTAAAATAGGGTTAATAAAGGGATCATGGAGAGATTTTTTTTTAATAAATTTATTTATTTTATTTATTTATTTTTGGCTGTGTTGGGTCTTTGTTTCTGCACATGGGCTTTCTCTAATTGCGGCGAGCGGGGTCTACTCTTCGCTGTGGTGTGCAGGCTTCTCATTGCGGTAGCTTCTCTTGTTGCGGAGCACGGGCTCTAGGCATGCGGGCTCAGTAGTTGTGGCTCGTGGGCTCTAGAGCACAGGCTCAGAAGTTGTGGTGCACGGGCTTAGTTGCTCCCCAGCATGTGGGATCTTCCCGGACCAGGGCTCAAACCCATGTCCCCTGCATTGGCAGGTGGATTCTCAACCACTGCGCCACCAGGGAAGCCCAAGGGATCGTGGAGAGATTTAGAGATAATTCAAGTTGAGTACTTCTTATAGTACTTATAGTACCTAGCAGTACCTAACACAATTATGTTAGATATTATTGTTACCATTCTCTACTGTGTCCTTAGTACCTAGAAGAATGCCTAAAACAAGAAGCAGGGGTTCAGTCAATACTGTTTGAATGGATAAATGAGTGAATAATAGCACAAGGAGGTAGAGAGCCCAGAGAGTTCCAGATTCTTTGCTTCCTGGAGACTTAAGTGAGAGAAGGTAGATAGCAGTGGAACACTTAGGTGATGGGCAGAAAGAGAGAGGATAATTGCTCTGAAACACTATGGTGTTTTTCTACCTGGCAAGTTGTTCTTTGAATTGAATGTGATTTCATCAGAAGGACCCCCCAAGCCCCAAACCTTTCTCCCCACAAAAGATATCAGAAGTATACATTCATTCTTTCTTAATTAACTCACCCATTCCACAATCATAGCTAAACTGTTCCATGTGATATTCTTTAGAAGACTCAGCATGTTGGTATAATAAGCTTTTGTCAATTTATAAATTATATCAAACAATTTCCTCTTTGAGCAGCAGTAAGACTTTATCAAAAAAAAAAAGGAAGAGAGTAGATTTCTGAAGGAATGGAGATTTCTTCTAAGGGGAAAGAGATGAACAAGAAGGGAGGCAGAAACTATCAAAGGCAAACTTCAAAAGCTTCATACTTTCACCCTGGGTCAGCCCTATTCATTTTCATCTGTACATTGACAAATAGTCTCTGCACAAAAGTTCATGAAATTCCGAGTCAAACTGGGTGGCCACACAGATTTACTGTAGAGAGACCTGAGGTTAAAGTCGGACCAAATGTTAAGGCAAACATGCTCAATTTTGGCCCTCTTGTTGTGTTATCTGGGTGGGTCATTTAAACTTTCCATGAAGCAATTTTTTTCCACCTGGAAAATAAGTATAGATGTAACCTTTTCTGATTCCCACATCAAGATCTTGTAAGTAAGATAAAAAGATAAGTAAGATCTTGTAAATAAGATAACATTTTTATTGAGTTATTGAATGTAATAAAAAACTTTCCAAGGCAGACAAACAAAAACTATCACCCTTTGGTATTTGATTTGAAATTCTGAAAACATAAGCCTGTGCCAAAGTATGTATACAGTCATGACTTATTAATTACGTACACGTAGAGAAAGTGTTAACCTGATGATAAGCAATCTGAATATCAGAATGGCTTAAGACATATGCAATATACCTTGAAATTAAATATGAATAGTGCACTAACAATATTTCCTGAAGTTCCTTGATGGCTATAATCTCCAGTTTAAAACTATAAGAATCACTGTTAAAAACACAGATTCCTAGGCTCCATCCTATACTGTAACTCAGAATACCCAGAAAATGGGCCTGGGAAAAGCATCCTGGTGTTTCATTTCATTTCTTATGGGTAAACTGGAAAAAATTGCTTGACCCTTCTTAAGAACCAACTGGGGTCTATAATGAAATACACATACTTGGGCCCCATCATAGACAGATTAAATCAATAACTCTTCAAGTGGGTCCCCAGAATTGACAATTTTAGCAGCCTCCTCTAGAAAATTTTATGTCTGGTAAAGTTTGAAAACCATTGTTCTCTTTAACATTTTGCAGTAGGGCAGAGTTGGACTTGCTTTATTAAATACTGAGGAACTTATTATAAGAACATTAAGTGAATGCAAGTAATGTTTGTTAAAATAATGACTTTTTGCTTATGCTTAAATACATTATATATTTATTCTCTTTGATACCCAATCAAATAACTTAGTGAGCCTTTCATAAATAATGCAAGGGAAAACTTCAAAGCCGTTTATATATATTTTTATGACATAAACTATTAAAGAAAATAACTAAGGTTTATTATCCAAACACTGTATATATTTTATTTTACATATATTTTCAAAAGTTAGTCAAATTTCCCCACAAAATATTCAGATAAAAATAGTATATATACAGCTGTATACTATTTCCTATGCTTTACTGTTTGATTTTTATCTCAAATTGAGACCTTATTTCTAGTCCATTAACAAATTTTTCCAAAAGAAGTTTTTTTGGTTTTATTATATTTTATTTATTCATAATTTTATATTTGTATTTTTCCTGTCTGATATTTCCTCTGGCATTTTACATTTTTCCTGTATTTCAATCCTTTATTTTTTTCTATATTTCTTCATTAATTTTTATGGTTTAACATGTTTTTCTTTTACATTTATTTCTGAGTTTTATTTTTAAAAATTATATCCACTTTATACATATTTATTTGTGTCTCTCTTTTTCTTATCATTGAACCTTTCTTTCCTTGAATTTTGAAACTCAAAGAACATTCAGTTACAATGAAGTAGGAAAGCTTGAATCTTTTACAATTTGCTTCTTTTTATCCATTTGTTTTGTTTTTACTTACAGAAATTGTCATTTTACTCCCACATTAATCAAGATTACATGTTGGGAGGCTGTGACTAGACAACTCTACTTCTTTTAACAATGGAAAGGTCTGTCAAATTCTTCATATAGCTAATTAGCGCCAGTGGAAGAAAATCCATATGCCCTCACCTCTGTGAGCTTGTCTTACTAGGCAACTTACAATAGAAGATTATAAAACATCCATATTATGAATGTGCTCATGAAATGCAAGATCCTATCTATATCATTTAATGGTATGGTCCATGAGCCATTTTTATCATTTTACCATCAGAAAAATATTAGTAATAAAAATAAATGAAACTAATTCAATTGACAGCTGTGCATTAATATATGCTCCTATCACATCTTTTAAATGCCTTCCATATATACGAAGCTATATTTAGCAACATGGCATGTGTAAAAATGAGTAAGGTTTGATCAACCTTCAGGTACTTTTAGACTAAAAGGAGAAATAAAATACAAAGTTATATAATAAAGTGGAAAATGATGCAAGTCTTAAGGTAAACAATTTAGGAACTTACTTTGGGAGATGAGAAAAGGAAAAGCTTTAAGGCATCAGGGAAGGCTTCATACAAAAAGGTGGCATTTGGGCAGATCTTTAAAAATGGGTTGGGACTGGAAAATGAGATTGGGAACAGCTGGACACTTTCCAGCCCCCCCCCCAAAAAACAGAGAAAAACATGGAGAAATGTAGGAGGTGGGGAATAGTGCAGACGACAGGGTGATTTGGGGAAATACCAATGCAGGTAGCTTAATATGGAAATATGAAGGCACCATTTATACCTAATTGGTGGGAAGAGAATGACATATTAAGTGATCATTAACAGCATTTATCAAGCTCTTACTATGTACCAGGCACTTAGCTAAGCACTTTGTATGCCTAATACAATGTAATCTTCACAATAATAGTGTGAAACAAGTGTTAAGCATGATCCCATTTCACAGATAAGGGGAAAGTTGTGAGAAGTGAAATGACCGACCAAGCTGAGTCATTAAGTGAATGGCTTGCCTGACCTCAAGGGTAGAGTGCATTTACTGCTTCTAGGATGTTAGCATGACTGCAGAGTGTAAAATAGAATAGAGGAAGGTGGGAATATGGTTAGCAGTCTACAGTGTTTTAAAGCCCAAGAAAAAGACATGAAGGCCTGCCTAAAGTGGTAGCAAGCTGATTGGTAAAAAATAGATCGTTTGATCTTTTTAAAATGGCCCCTTAGAAAGTATCAAGTGTAGGCCCACTTCCCCAGTCTAAATTAAATCCCTTATTGCATCTATCACAACATGCTCTAGATTTGTTTTGTAGCACTTATTATGATTTGTAATTACACATTTGTGGGACTCTCTATTTAATATCTCTCTCCCTCTCAGTAAAGCCCAAGGTTACAGAGACTATGCTTGCCAAACCCAACACTTTATCCACCTACAAGGAACATTTACTGAATTTAAGAATGGATGGTGGATAAATAAATGTGGAATAAAGAATGACTTCAAGACCCCAGAGGTAGAAGATTGAGTGGATGTGGTTGGAGCGGTGAGGAGAACAGGGAAAGGAAGAATTAAAAAAAAAAAAAAAAAAAACACTATTTCAATACATGAAAGCTCAGGGATTGTGCACTGAACATAACAAGAGTGCCAGAAAAAGGAACTCCCTTAGAAAAAAGGATGCATGATCGTTTTATTTTTTTTAATTTTAAAGCTATATTCTACAGTCTTTACCAATAAGCTCAACTAGTTCAATAAATTCATTTATTTTTAACTCTACTCTCTTTTTAGTATCTAGTTTGCTTTTTTATGAGAACTTTTTTGAATATTTTATATAACTGAGTCAAACTACTAGGTCTATTTTTTCCTTTTTCTATTGAATTGATAATATTTAAATAAGTTAGCCAGGATTACATGCAGTATAACTGTAATCCTGGATAACCAGAAACTATAGCTTATCAACCTTTTAATTATTTGGTCATTTCTTTCTTTTTTTTTTTTTTTTCTTTACAAATTTGCCGGAGAGCCCTCTTAACTCTGGAGAAATAAAAAGTTAGGTTCACAAATTTTTGAAGCAAATGCTTAGCCACCATAACTAATGCTCAAAAGAAATTGTCTAAACCTTTGACTCTTTATTTACCTTAAAAGATGGATAGTAGTAACAAAAATCAGTCTTAATAATATGTTCTTATCCTGTCTACAAACAAGAAATTAACATAGAATAATTCCAAAAGGAGAAATTAGGAAAATTTTTGCAATGTTTAGAGAATATTTCTTTATGGAATTACCAATTTCCTACCTGTCCTTTCCTTGTTCATTTGTAATTACCATCCTATAAAGTATAAAAATTGCTGTTTAGTTTGTAAAGTAAAAATCCAAGCTTTCAACTCAATAATTATGCCTTAAAAATGATAGGAGAGGTTGCACAGTTAAGTAGAATACTCAGTTACTACTCAAACAAAAGTTAACTTCTTATCCTTTACCAACAAATACAGGACCTGCCTGTATCCAACAATTCTGAAAAATTTTCCCCAAGGAAAAGAAGTGTGATAATCTGAAATTCAAGAAATGTCTCACACAGAAATGAAAAATGATTTCAGTGCTGTGTGGTTAGAGAATTGCCTCTCAGCCGCTTATAAAATGCTTAGGACTTAACTGCTTCATAATTCGTAACCTTCAATAAAAATAATAACAATAGTGATTATAATACATACCAGTAGCCATCAAAAACCCAAAAAGCAACAAAGCCCACATTTTGTTTCACTCATGCATACACTTTTGAAAAAGAGGCATCCCAAATCTTCATATTTATTTTTCTAAAATCATGTTAATTTCTTATTTATTTCAGGCATTACTAGAGACTCAAAATTTACTGCGCACTCAGGTTGCAAATTTTACCTTCAACCTTGGATTTTCAGGGAAGTTTTACCACACAGGTAAGAAGGAGCTTTGTATTCTCAGGCAGCTACATATAAATAGGAGAGAGGATTTTTAATGTTTCATAAGTAGGAGAAATAGAATATCCAGGCTGATTATGGGAAAAACTTGGGTGCATTATGAGTAGCCAAATCCAAAATCAATGAACTTGTTTACTTTTTCAAATACTGTTAGGATCAAGGGCAAAAGAGGAAGAGAACTGACTTTGTCAACTCAGTAAAAGAAACTATAACCATTGTTCTAAGTGTGTCTGTGCATCTTGTGTCAGCATAGTCTAAGTAGGAAGCATAGTGACGACGATGATGATGATGATGACAATGACATAATCATGATGATAATAATAATGGACAGTGTTTTTAAATTGTAGGACAATCCAGGTGACATTTTTGTATGTATTATTTTCCTTTTGAAAACATCTAGTGATAAGAGAGGAATTTTATAGCCTCAAAGAAATTTAATAGATTTTGAGTCACCTTGCTTAATTTACCTACCCTTGCAGGATTTTCCTTAAAAATATTACAGTGATTTGGCTCAATATACGTTAATACCATCACAATCAGGTTTATATTTCTTTCCATGTCTGTCTAGTCACAGTTACACTTCTGTTCAGTCTCAGCCTCTCAACAGATTCTCAGAATGTGAACGGCGTTCATGCACTACTCCATGTTCTCATATTTCTCACCTCTTTACCCATCTTTACCTCCAGAATTTGGCTCTTATTTTCTGAATAGCAACATTACAATGTCAGGCACTAGTATAGAGAAAACTATGTGCATAAAAGTGATTGTTGGATAGTAATAACAAAAATGGCACAAAATGGTGTCTTACAGACTGTATTAGGGCAATACCTACTGTCTGCTTCTATTTCTGCATCTCTGCTGAAAGCTAAATGCTTTGTTTAGGACTCTGCATCGTTCTTACTTCACAGTATCTTAGTGAAAACATTTCATAGTATTCTCTATGAGTGCATGCAGTTTAGTGACTCATCAAAAATATCCCATGCAAAGGCAGTCTTTTATTATCATATATGTAGTTCATTTACCCAAAGAGGCTTTTTAATGTTTACCCAAATAAGCTCAGTATGGTTTATTAGAATATTGAAGTAGCAATGTCTTATTGGCTTTTCTTTAATGCTTTTCTCCTCCTGCTCTGAAACATGTAAATCTGTTTAAAGCAATAGAAGGAAAAGTTGTATTTAGACCAGTTGATAGATCAAATCATTGCATATTTTAAAAGGATGTTTTGCAGAGAAAGATTTGGGTCATCACATCTGCACAGGCAAAGCAATTCTAGCTTACAATTTTGAAAATAGAGATGGTGTTGTAAATCCTTTTCAAAAGTCCCCTCAGGAAATGAGTTCAGACCTAAGAATCACCGACTATGAAGTTATAAAGCAGGTAGCTCTAAAGGCTGTATCTACTCATGCTGGGGAAAAAACCATGGGATTATTTGGAGTTCACACACAAACAGTACTATTTTGTCTTAAATAGCTGTATAGGGTAAGTAAAGCCATTCTTTAGGCTGAAATATATCTGGATAACAGCCTCAGCTTTTATATACTTTTCATATTCAGACCTATTAAACCTGCCAGACATTTGCAGCATTAATGTTCATAGCAGGTTATAACACTTCCCATTTCTTTTTTATAATCCCAAACATGTACACACTACACATCCACTAGGAAATGAACAACACACTAGTAAATATCACAGGGACGGTTGTTGGAGGAAGGTACCAAACAACAATAACAAAAAAAGGTATTATATCTCTTAAACGGACCTTATTGACTCTTTATGTTAGTACTAACCTAATAAAAATACTGGAAGAAACATTATCCTGTTATGCTGTGGAGTAACTCACTTTAGAGACTAAGTAATATATATATATATATATGTGTGTATATACATATATACGTATATATATGTATTTATATTTTTATATATAAATTTGTGAGTCCTGGAAGTTTAATTACCTTCACATAAATATGAAACTTTATTTGATTTGCTACTTTATGTGTAGAATCATTGAAATGCATCCATGACGTTTTTCAAGGGTGCAGTCGTATATATTAAGTACTTATTTATTCACTCGGGGATAGCAAGGTTTCTTCCAGAGTGGAGTTAAACATTGATGATATTCACCATGGGGAGGGCATGCCTCTCCCCTTTCTAGTCACATTCCTATATGGAGGTTTAACTGTCGCAAGCTTAACAAATCAGGAAAGTGTTTTCCTCACCTATGCACTTGATTGTGATGTGTAACCATGAGAAGATGGCCTTGTCATAGTGAGTGTCTCAGATCTCTCCTGGGATGATCTGATTTCCCAGTGCATGAAGATGCTGATTGATGAGGCTCATTGTTTTGAAGAGGCTCATTGTTTTGAAGACATTTAATCACATATGCCCACTGTAATAATGATAGATTCTGCCTTCTCAGACTGCTTCACTTATTTGTATTTTCCATGTATTCTTTCCTGTTCAGTTTCTCTGTCCTTCACATGCTAAAAACAATCTCACCCAAAAAGGACATATCACTAAGCCTTCCCTAAAAGTCAGTCACTCATGGGTGTCAAATTGAAAGGGGAAGGACATGCTGTTGATTAAAAGTAAAAAAATAAAAGCATGGAGTTCAGAGTAAAATATTTTAGTCTGGAAATATTTAAAGCATGATTGGAATTGCACAATGAAAACTCAATTGAAAAATGGAGACATTACAAGATTAAGATGGCTTGTAGGGATGGAAGGCTACAAATACTTTTTGTAGACATGATTTCTGGTGGCAGTCATTGCCATTCTCTGTAACTAATAATGAACTGAATATGAATCAAACAATTACCTCGTATAATATTTACAAATTGAATAAATACTGGTCTTTTCTATAAGAGGTCATTTTTATATAAAGAAAACAGATCTTTATATAAAACTATTAACTTTTAAACATGAAAGTAAAAAACAGTGTCACATTTATTCTCTTTTGTTTGCTTTTGCTTTTCTGTATAATATATTGGCTCAAAGACTCGACATTGGAAATGGCCTGCTTTTGTTTAAATCTAGTCTCTGACATTTCGCTAGCTATGTGAACATAAACAGGTCACTTTTCTGTACCTCAATTTCCACATCTCCAAAATGGGAATAATAATATCTCTCTTGTCTAGAACAGTGCATAGCATGTCATGCTATGTAAGTCTCTATTATTATTATTACTTTTTAAAGTTTTGGGTTGTTTTTTTTTTTTGCTATACACGGGCCTCTCACTGTCGTGGCCTCTCCTGTTGCAGAGCACAGGCTCCGGATGCGCAGGCCCAGCGGCCATGGCTCACGGGCCCAGCCACTCCGCGGCATGAGGGATCTTCCCGGACCGGGGCACGAACCCGTGTCCCCTGCATCGGCAGGCGGACTCTCAACCACTGCGCTACCAGGGAAGCCCTAAAGCATTTTTAAAAATCAAATATTATTTTAAAATATTGAATTATTTCCCAGGCTTTATTTTCCAGTTTTGGAAATGCAGATGGCTTGTAATCAATTTTCATCATCAAATGATACTTTTCATTTAGTATGCTATTTAAAATGAGTTTATTCTATACCCACTTATAGGGAACTGTGCCAGGTACAGTGTACAAAGAAAATTAGATACCTCTTCTTGCTTTTGAGGAATTACAATATTTCATATATAATAGCAAATATAAGACAAACATTTGTACAAAATTGATAATGCAGACAATGGAATTGTATGTATCTGATTTTTTTACGAGTAAATACAAAAGAAGTTTATTTCATTTTTAAATTTCTTCAAAACTTAGCATACAGTTTAAAACAAAGATGATAACGATGTATTGTGAGATCTATAATACATGTAGAAGTTTTATAGTTTTAGCTTCTATTTCTAGTTTTCAGAACCTATTCTAGGTCCTTTGCTTTATAGCACTATAAGTTTTTAAAATATCCATCAATTTCTTTTAAAAAGCTTCCTAAGATTATGAATCTATAGATTTATTTTAGAATCTGAATCCATAGATAATTCAGGGAAAATTGATCTAGCCACAAAATTGAGTCTTTTGATCCATGAACACTCATATCTCTCTATTTATTTAGGGCTTTAAAAATTTGTCTCAGAAATAATAAGGTAGTTTTTATTGTAGCAGTCTTAGACATTTTTCTTAAATTTATGGGTATTTAATGTTTTTTGATACTATTGTGAATGGCGTTTTGTACTTTTATTTTGTAATTGTTCACTGTCCTAGTATACAGAATAGCAAATGATTCTTTAAATATTAATCTTGTAGTCTTCCTATATTCACCTATTAGTTATAATAGTTTTTATTGTAGATTCTTTAGGATTTTCAATATGTACAATCATGTCATCTGCGAATAAAGTAAGTTTTACTTTTTCCTTTCACATCTGTAGGCCTTTTATTATCTTTTTATTGAGTTGGCAAGGATCTCCATTACAACACTGAATGAAAGTGATGAGATCACACATCCTTGCCTTGTCCCCAGTATTAGGTGGAAAACATTTAGTTTGGCATTAAATATAACAGCTGTAGATTTTTTCCTGTAGATGCTTTTTATTGGGTTGAGGAAGTTCCATCTACTCCTAGTTTGCTGAGGAACTTTAAAAATATATGTGCAAAGGGCTTCCCTGGTGGCGCAGTGGTTGAGAGTCCGCCTGCCGATGCAGGGGACACTGGTTCGTGCCCCAGTCCGGGAAGATCCCACATGCCGCGGAGCGGCTGGGCCCGTGAGCCATGGCCGCTGAGCCTGCGCGTCCGGAGCCTGTGCTCCGCAACAGGAGAGGCCACAACAGTGAGAGGCCCGCGTACCGCAAAAAAAAAAAAAAAAGAAATATATATATATGTGTGTGTGTGTGTGTGTGTGTGTGTGTGTGTGTTATATATATATGTGCATGGTTGTTGAATTTCTCCAGTACTTTTTCTGCATCTATCAGGATGGTTATAGAGTTTTTCTCTTTGATACGATGTATTGCATTCATTTATGTATCTGATTTTAATGTCACAACTGTGCCTTATGGAAACTAACTTATGGCCCAAATCTTGCTAAAATTATTCTTATTTTGGCAGACTTAAAAACTTCTAGAAGCACGCTATTATCTCATAACACAGATCCTCCAAGAGCGGAAACAAAGAAATGAGTGCATAAATATTTTACTTCTGAATTAAAATACTTTTATCCTCTGGGAATCAGTAAAGCCAAATGATATAACATTTAAATGAAAACAAAAAATACCATATTTTTAATGAACAATGATGTAGATTTGCATCTAGATCAGGTTAGAAGTGAAAGGCTCAGTTTGCACATAGACACCTTAATGTACTAGAACTTGTGCTAAATATAGTCATGTATGAACTGTAAATTTTATTCTCAAGTGTAATTTAATCATAAATTAGGTATAAAAAATAAGTGTATACAAGGAGTCAAAAGTTTAATATTTTAATTTAGCTATATTTGAAAATATTTGAAATTCTTCTTTGGTCCCTCAGCATGACTTGATATCACATTTTTCATTAAGCAATTTCTAGTGTCATGAGCTAGGCTTATGTGGCTTTGAATTGTATGACCTGTATAAAATAAGAGAAAGGCTGATAGGGAATTAATCCTAGGAGTAAAAAAAGAGGTTTTAAATATCACTGTTAACCTTGTGGGGAGTACTTATAAATTAACACACTCTCTGGTATAAAAATCACCAAGATTTTAGGATCAGTTATACATCTGTTTATATCAATAGTTGGCAAATTTTTCTTTAAATTGAGTAATTGGCCTCTTTCTTGGTCAAGTATGCATTATGTGCTTCCTGCCGCTTCCAATAACAATCTATGGAGTTTAAAGTGAATGGAAGCATTTCTCAAACATTGTGTATTCAAAGCACAACAGAACTGTGGGAGAACGATCAATTCATTCATCTCATGTGACATAAAGTAGCCCTTTCTAATCTACGCCTTAGTCTGCTAAATTATGACCATGAGAGACACTTGGTCTATGGCATAAACACTTCATACTTAAAATCCATCTGAGGAAGTGACAAACTTCTCTTCATTTGGATTTCAGTATTTGAAATTCTCAATATATTAACAAAAGCCAATGAATTGTAAGTCTATATTACTAACAGTTTTGGCTCAAGTTAACAAAAATTAAGAATTTTTGTCTGCTTATCTAATTCATAGAACTTTATCACATTCAGAAGTCCTATTTCTTTACCCTTTATATATTTATATAGTAGCAACTGTTATAGCAGTAACTGCCAAAATACTAACTAAACTTGGTGGTCCTTACACCTTTTGAGAATTATGGATTATGGAATATATACCAAGAATATTGCATATACATAAATACACACAGAAATTGACATGCACTAAGCAGACATATGAAGGCTCTAAAATTCACTGACTGTATATATTAAGACTGAATTAAATTATTCCCTTATTTACTCTCCTGGGGAAGTGGCATGATACAATGCGTATTAAAGAGATCGTCTCTGACTTCAAGAATTTAATAATATAGGCAGGCAACATTTTTCATAATGTGTGGAAGCATGTAAATTTAGAACACCACAGGTATAAACCAGTAGATACTACTTTTAAGAAGAAACTGATCCTAATGTTTATGAATGCTAACCATCTGCAATTCACAATGTTAACTGCTTTAATAGATTGATCTCCTTGACTCTTCACAAGAGCCTGTGAGATAGATATTCATTTCCCCATTTTTAAACCAGGAAACCAAGACTCAAAGAAGTTAACTTATACAAGATCACATAGCCAAATGTACGCTTTAACAAATATATGCTTTAACCATTTCATGGCACTACTTCATGATTCATGCAATCTTTACTATAGGGCACTCAAATGGAATATTTAAAGAAGAGTCTTTTAAAATTTTTCCTTAATATTTATCTAAGTAAAGGATATAAAATCACCTATAAAACATACTCCAATTTAAAAAAAAATAATCCAAATAAATATACCTCACACTGTAAGCCAGGATTTGTTACTTTACTTATTTAGTTGAGTATCTAGAGAGCACATAGGAATCAATTTGTATACTATTGATTCAGAATATTTTAAAATTGGGCTGAATGTTGTAAAATTGTACAAAAACTATGAATTCATACAGTGAAAATGTTTTTGGATAGCCTGCAACATAGTGAATTTCCTTGGAACTAAGTTGCTGATGTTGTTTTTCCTTCCTTTCTTTAATTTTTTTTCACTTGTGGCATGACAAATACTTTTTTGTATGCGTTGGGCATTGTTAGCAAATTTTCCTAATAGAGGATGAGAAATTAATATTAGTTTTAAATTCCCAAGTCAAGTTTCTATTGTGTTAATAGATTTATTGTTTACATTTTATAAAATATTTATATCAAAATGAGAAATGTTTGCTCATAATGGTAAGTTTAAAATGTAAGGACACAAACGTATTTATACAGTAAGACCTCAACTTTTAAAAAAATAAGTAGAAAAGGATTTAACGAAAGATACCAAAACGTTTCCACTGGGTTAGCTCTGGAAGATGTTTTTTTGTTTTGTTTGGTTTTTTGTTTTTGAGTTTTATGTATCACTTGTCTATCCTTCTCACATTTCTTCAGTAAGCACATATTATTTTATAATCAGAAAAAAATCAACAAACTTCATCAATTAAATTTAAAGATTTTTCAGCTCAATATTAGACATATGCAGAAATATTTTTAAGAGTAAAAAGAATAATCACCTTTGACTACGCTTCCCCTATGTATGCAACAAAGGAGAGAATTAAGAGTTAATGAATTTAAAACAAAAAAAAAATTGACTAATACTCGGTCTTTTTTTTAATTACCACCATATGTTAGCTATTCTAAACAATGTCAGTGATAAAATTCCCCTAAGTTCTAAATCTAAACAATTATCTGCACTTACCCCCCACCCCAACCCACATTGCCTCTGATGTAATTTAGGTTATGGTCATTTCTCTTTTATTAGAACAACACAAAATCGGATTTATGTATCAGGAGCAAGAAGAATAACAAAAATATGACAAGCATAACCTTTAGCTAATACAGAATTTTCACTTAAGCCATTTTATATGCTGTACAGGGACTGAAGAGGAGGATGAAGGAGATGACCTTTTACTTCGTTCTGTGGATGAGTTCTGGTGGTTTCCTCACATGTGGAGCCACATGCAGCCCCATCTCTTCCACAATGAGTCATCTTTAGTGGAGCAGATGATTCTCAACAAGGAATTTGCACTGGTGAGCACATTTTATTGCAGAATTTTTCAAACTATGAGTTGTGATATATTGTAAAATCAATTTATTGGATATAATCTAATAGAAATATATAGAATGAAACAGAAGATACCAGAGTGCATCACAAGCATTAAGGGTACACATTGCTTTGTATTATTTCGTTTCAGGCACGTGTGTATATTTGTATTGGGTCGTGATGTGCTGTAAAATGTATTTCAGAAAAATTGGTCGTTGACAGAGAGTTACCATCTCCTGATTTATGGAAGGGTTATTCTATGAAGAGGGAAAATAGTACTTTCTCCATTGTATTTCTAGTACATGATAATTGCCATCTCAAAAAGTATTTGTTGCAAGGGTGAATAAATAGATGGATAAATTGAATCATTAGAACAATGACTCTAGATCAGTGCTTCTCAAACTTTAGCATGTAACTTTTTCACCTAGAAAACTTTTTAAGACACAGATGCTAGGCCCACTCCTGGAGTTTCTGGTTTAGTAGATTGTCCAAGAGGCCTGAGAATTTGCATTTCCAACAAATTCTCAGAGGATACCCTTGCTGCTGGGACTGCACTTTGAGAACCACTGTTCTGGACTAGCAGTTGGCAAACTGTGGCCTATGGGTCAAATCTGGCCTGCTGCTTGCTTTTTATTGTTCCTGAACTAAGATAGTTTTGTTTGGGGTTTTCTAAATTACGTCTTAAAATGAAAAACAAAGACAGTAATATTCTGTGACATAAAAATTATATAAAATTCAAATTTCAATGTCCATAAATAAAGTGTTATTGGAACAGTACCACAACTCTTCTCTTTATGCATTGTCTGCAGCTGCTTTTTCACTGCAACAGCAGAGTTGGGTAGTTGCAAAAGAGATTATATGTCCCACAGAGCCCAAAATATTAACTATCTGGACCTTTACCGAGAAAGTCTGTCCACCCCTGTGCTGGATATCAAGTAAATCATGTATCCTTTTAACAATCTAATGAAAGAAATATTTTCCCCAGAAAATACTCAGATGAATATTCTCACATCTTCACACAGTGTGGCAGTTGGTCACAAGGGGTATGTGAATTCCCCAAAGACCCTGGGCCCCAGTTAAAATCTCTGTCTTCAAGTTTTCATTTAAAATAAACAGTTCATTTGCACTGTATGATTGCTGATATGTTTAATTTTTTAAAAGCCAAATTGGGAGGTGTAGACCCAAGGCCATATGAGTACAATGATATTTAATAATGTTATGCCTAGCTATTATGTTAATGGCTCACCCCTCTTTCCATCTCTAAAGCTCCAGGACTGTGTCAAATCTGCACATAGGATCCTTACTAGTAAGTGTGGGAGTATAAAAAGCAGTTAAGGTCATTAACTCAATCGCCAGATTTCCTGTGTTTGAATCCTGGCCTTCCATCAATGGCTGCTTGATCTTGAACAAAAATTACTTAGACTCTGTGTCTCAGTTTCCCCATCTGTAAAAATGAAAATAATCATGACAACTACCTCATACGACTGTTTTGAGGAAATGTATAATGTGCTTAGAGCAGTGCCTGGAATACAATAAGTATTCAATGGGTGTTAATTAATCTTATGATATTTCTAAATCCAGACAATTATGCAGTTGTCTTACTTTACAAAAGCCAAATATTTTTCAAAATATGGATTTATAAAAGTTTGATCCTCACTCACTTTTGGGGAATGTCTAAAAATTTTGTACTGCTTCATAACGTTGGAAAATTAAGTAAATATTCCTTTTTCAAAAAAATAAACTTACCTTGAGTAAGCATGCGGAATTCTCTCAGTGCAGTTACCTTGAAAATAGGCTGTGTTTATCTTTTGGCTTAAACCTGCCGCCCCCACCTCATTCCCACTCTGAAGCCTTGCTTTTTAGGCATGTAGATTATATTTCATAATGGTTGATTTCACCTGTTTGTGTAATTTTTTTTTAAAGCCATGCTGAGAGCACTGGGAAGGACTCAGATGTAATTGCTTTGTAATGAAATGTTGAAAGCTATTTAGAGTCCATTCAGAACAATTACATTTGTTTAGTTGGTGGCTAGAAACTAGATTGAAGCCTATAAATATACTTTGTAAGAAAAATATCTTATTATATGTTGCATAATCAAAATATGATAACTAAAGTGAAGTCCATTAAACACACATAGTGAAATGACATTGTCCTTTTCCTTCTGGTGTTGAGCTCAATAAAACTTCTCAAGATTCTTCAAGCAGTGACATTCAGAACCCCACCTTTAACTGTAAACCTAGGATGGCAATATGTGTGTTGTTCAAAGAGCCAGGAAATGTATTTCTTTCTTATTAAATTATTATCTTTCCGTGCCCAGATGACACTTCAAAACCCTCAACAGTATCAAGATGGGATAGGGTAGTGGAAAGCACTATATTAGCAGGCTAAATTTTATCCCTGACAGCTAGTAACAAGTTCTAATACAGCTGGCAACGCATTTAATATCTTTATGCCTTAGTTTCCTCCCCTGAGGTGGTAATGATTCCTTTTTTCACTCTAAACTACAGAGTTTTTAGATAATTAATTTAAATCAACTCATCTGCCAACCAAAAGCACTGGGCCAGATAATCCACTGATCAATTCCAATTCCAAAATTCTTTGATCATTGGCATCAGTCCACAAATTTGGAATGGACATCTTGAAATACTCATCTAGCTGCAATCGAAGCAATTATGGGAAGAGATTTTCAAACTAAATGACCAATTTATACTGAAAAAAATCAAAAGTGTTTAAATCTCTTTTTTATTTCATCCTGACATTCCTCCCTATTCCTTGATATGACCTTGTCTGGCAGAGGGACTATCAGTGAAAGGCACAGTTGTTCTCACAACATTTACAAAAATGATTCAAATAACATATTAGTAGCTTCATACTGATATTTCAAAAACTGTTAATCAATCGAAATGGTTCCATTTGTAGAATTTCTCCGAATTCTCTCTGGATAGAGTTTATTTTCTGTTGTAATATGTCTAAAGGTCATGAGAAAAACATATTGCAAGTCTGTTTCTATACTATTTCATTATGTCAGAAGAACTATTATTACTGTACAGCATCATTATTTCTTAATCCATGCACACTTATGTATGCAGTGTGAATGTTTGTGTATATGTATGGGCAGTTACATGTATGTCTGTGTTTAATCCATGAGCACATGTGTATGCAGTGTGAGTGTGTGCTTGTGTGTGCATATATATATGTATGTTTAATCCATGAACATATATGCCATGAGTGTGCGTGCATGTGTATGTTTTTATAGAAGGTGTTAATCTAATGATTAGCACAGGCAACCCAGATATGGTCATTGCAAGACATTATACTTGTATGGCAGTAGGGTAGGGGGAAATAATTTTGATCCCTTTTTTTTTTTTTACTAAATCATACTTTTAGTATGACTAGTTTTATTTTAGTGACTTTTTATTGTCACTAAATAAAAACAACACTTCAAAGATGACAACAGAGGGCTTCCCTGGTGGTGCAGTGGTTGAGAGTCCGCCTGCCGATGCAGGGGACACGGGTTCGTGCCCCGGTCCGGGAAGATCCCACATGCCGCAGAGCGTCTGCGCCCCGTGAGCCATGGCCGCTGAGCCTGTGCGTCCGGAGCCTGTTGCTCCGCAACGGGAGAGGCCACAACAGTGAGAGGCCCGCGTACCGCAAAAAAAAAAAAAAAAAAAAAAAAAGAATAATCAGCTAATATTAAAATGCTTGATGAAAAAGCTACCAAAAATCATTCCTGGCTCAACCCACATCTTCTCAAACACAGAGAGAATGCCTGTAGCATAAACCTGAATTATTTATTTTTATTTCACAATAGATTTGTGGGGGGAAAGTAAGAAATGGTGGTTTGTTGTTATAAGTTTTGTATATAGATTCATTAAAATTTCCAAATGAGTAGAGCTTTTCAGTTCACTAACAGTAGCAGACCAAAAATATCCCAAAGGGAAAAAGAGCACTTTCTGTCTTCAGTGATAACTTTTCAAAAATGCTGTGAGGTTTTTTTGACATTTTATCAAACATTTGGAAACCTTATTCATAAGTAAATAAGTAAAGGATTCTTGAAATAAAGGCACAGGTTTTTAAATCTGCTTTTAAAACACTACACGTATTTATGAACTCTATATAATTTTTTTTCATAATAAGCACAATATCCCTGATATGAAAAATTCTGACATTTAAATTGTTCTCATAGAAACCCAAACTGTTCAAAGAGCAACTATGGGGCTTCCCTGGTGGCGCGGTGGTTGAGAGTCCGCCTGCCGATGCAGGGGATACGGTTTCGTGCCCCGATCCGGGAAGATCCCACATGCCGCGGAGCGGCTGGGCCCGTGAGCCATGGCCGCTGAGCCTGCGTGTCCGGAGCCTGTGCTCCGCAACGGGAGAGGCCACAGCAGTGAGAGGCCCACGTACCGTAAATAAATAAATAAATAAATAGAGCAACTATGAACAATCTTTGTGTCGTAATGACCTGCACACTAAATCAGCTATGTAGAGATTTCAATTAAAAAATAAAGGAGTATGATAGTGGAATTAATGGCACAATGAAATAAAACAGAGGGAGAGCTGCCTTTCAATACCTGCTAAGCCTCTATGTTTACTAAATGATGCAGTATGTAGCCTTATGCTGTACATCAAATACCAGATGTCAAAAAACCCTGATAATTACAACTAATAATGTATTTCAATGGTAGGAACTGTAGAGAAGGTAATAATATTTAATCAAAAGTAAAACTGTGAACAAATATTGATTTGATGAAAGTTTACTATGGAGCAAATAGTATATTTTGGAGGTTCAGTGATGTATAAGGCAGTCTGTACACTCAGCAGAGTGGACATTTACATGAACATGGACTTAGATAAAATATAAAGAAGCAAAGCATCCAGGCAAAGAAAAGTTTGAAATATTTTCAGCAATTGCATGAGTTCTTGAGGGATCCTTCAGAATACATACCCTTGTGGTACAAATATCCATGTAAAATACTTTGGTAATTGAGTGTATTTGTCATCTATTGCTTCATAACAAATTAGCCCAAGACTTAACAACTTAAAAAAACACACACTGATATCTAACAGTTTGTGTAGGTCAGAAAGTTGAATATGACTTAACTGGATCCTGCAGTTCAGGATCTCTTAAAAGACTTCAACCAAAGTGTCAGCTGGGGCAGCAGTCATTTCAAGGCTCAACTAGAGGGTGGACCAGCTCTGAAGTTCACTCACATGGTTGTTGACAAGATTCAGTTCCTCATGGATTGTAAGACTATGGACCTGAGTTTCTCCTCAGTTGTTGCCTGGGTCCACCCTCAGTTCCTCACCATGTGGGCCACTCTAGAGGGCAACTCACAACATGCAGATTGTTTTGGCTCTTTGAAGTTCTTTGAAATTACCATATGAATTGTAGGATCAGCTTATCAATTTCTGCACAATGGCCAGCTGGAATTTTGATAAGGATAGCATTGAATCCACAGATCAATTTGGGAAATATTGTCATCTTAACAACATTAGCTCTTCTGATACATAAACATGGGCTGTTTTTTCATTTATTTAGGTGGTCTTTAATTTCTTCCAACAATATTTTATAATTTTCAGAGTCTATGTTTTGCACTGCTTTTATTAAAAATAATCCTAAGTATTGTATTCTTTTTAATGCTATTGTAAATGGAAATTTTTATTAATTTCATTTTCACATTGTTCATTTTTATGCATAGAAGTACAATTGATTTTTGTATATGGACCTTGTAACCTTCAAATTTGCTGTACTCACTTATTAGTTCTAGAGGTTTTTTTAATGGATTCCTCAGGATAGTCTATATGCAAGATCATGTTATATGTAAATAAAGATAGTTTTCCTTCTTCTCCAGTTTGTATACAGTTTATTTCATTTTATTCTTTAATTTCCCTGACTAGAACCTGGAATATAATGTTGAATAGAAATGGTAAGACCAAATATCCTTGTCTTATTCCTGATCTTAGGAGGGAAGCATCCAGTCCTTCACCATTAATCATGATCTTAATTGTGGGCTTTTTATAGATACTCATTATCAAGTTGAATTTTCTGTCTATTCCTACTCAGTTGAGTATTTTTATCATAAAAGGCTGTTGGATTTGTCACATGATTTTTTTTTTTTTGGTGTCTATCCAGTTGATTATGTTTTTTTCTTTTTTTATTGTTATAGTATATTACATTAATTGATTTTTAGACGTTAAACCAACCTTACGTGTGTGTGATAAATCCCATTGACCATGGTGTATAATGCTTTTCATATGTTGTTGAATTTAACTGCTAGTGTTTTGTTGAGGGTTTTGCATCTATGTTCTATAAGGATATTCATCTATAAGGATATTCATCTGTAGTTTTCTTTTATTATGATATCTTTGTCTGGTTGTGGTGTTAAGGTAATAACCAAATATACTGATGCACTTAACAGTGTCCTACATTTCTCTGAGATTCTACTGAATATTCTTATTTTTTTCCTCTCAGTTCTTCAGACTGCATAATCTCTATAGATCTATCTTTAAGTTCATGGGATCTTTCTTCTAATGTACTGTTGAACCTCTCTAATAAATTTTTCATTTTAGTAATTGTACTTTTCAATTGCAGGATTTCCACTTGATTCTTTTTTAATAATTTCTGTCTTTTTATTGATATGATCTATTTGATGAGTCACTGTTATCATATATTCCTTTATGTCTGGAAGTATGGTTTGTTTCAGTTCTTAGAATACATTTGAAATCTTTGTCTACTAAGTCTGGCATCTGGGCCCTTTAAAGACAGTTTGCATTGGTTACTTTATTGTCCTGTCTGTAGGTCACCCTTCCAGTTTCTTTGCATATCTTGTAATTTTCTGCTTAAAACTGGACATTTTAAATAATGTTTGTAGCACTCTTGATATTGATTCCCTCCTCCCATCTCCAGGGTTTTGTTATTGTTATTTACTCATCAGTTTACTTGTTTAGTATATGATTGGGAAATTGAAGTGAAGACCCTTTCCCTTGTAGTGTGTAGCCTCAACGCTACTCCTCAGAGGCAGCACAGTCACTCTGTCATAACAGTATTTTTAGTAAGGTTGCTTTTGCATCTTTTCCTGATGTCTCTATTAAGCTGTCTGCCTGTGGTAGACAGCTAGCCAGGTATAAAAGTTAGCTAGATAAGAACCTACAGTAATTACCAACAATATGCTTTATTGTTTTTGACAATGCCCTAGGATGCAAATTGTGCCATAGTCTGAACCACTGAAATGTGGGCCTTTTCACAGTAGTCTTTGAAGCCAGTATATGAGGCTTTTTATGACTCCAGGAGCAACCCGAGCTGTCTCTTTCCCCGATTCTGTCTAGTAAACTTTTGTTTGGTCTATTATCAGCTTGTTGTTAATCTTAATTAAAATGAAAACAACCTCCTCTTAATTGCTTATTATCAAAATCATCATTTGTTTTCAAGAGTGATCTTAGGTTTGAACTTCTTAACTCTCTGTCCCAAAAAAAGTCAGTTCCCTTCGAGAGAACTTAGGAACTCTCTCTTCTTATGGTGTGCCTCCTACCCTGGGCAAAATCTCTACACCAATGCTCCAGAGCTGAGGGTGGAGATAATGGCCCCTTCTCACAGAGTGATACCCAGATTTATGATCAGGGTGCTGGGTTGAGATAGTAGCCTCTGGTCCTCTCAGCTTGCCTCTCCTGGCTTAGAACTACCACCCTATAATTGAGCTGGAGCCAGGACAAATCATGGTTCCAGTATTCTTGGTCTGCATCTGGGATAGTTTCTGCTCTACGAGTGTGGATACCTTGAGGAGGAGAGGTACCCCCTGTGTTCTTGGCTGCACCCAATGTGGGTAGGGATTTTGCCACTTTAAACTAGAGCAAGTGGGGAAAGGGGTGGGCCATGGCTCAAATGCTACACACTTTCACTGTTCTTACCAATCTTAGTAGATTTCTTGAATAAATATTTCTTTGCTGTATCTTCTTGGTTCATTTTCCAGAGATTTAAAATGCTTGGCATTAAAAAAAAATAATTTCTACCAGGTGTGGTTGTTTTGCTGGAAAAGGGACCACGGAGCTCCTCACAGCACCATTCCAGATGTCTGAACTCTATCATCATTTTTTTTTTAAGCTGAACATAGACTATTTTAAATGAAAGCTCGTGAATATTTTTTCATGCAGTGTCTTGCTGATAGTCTCTTAAAAGACTATAGATATTTCAAATGTATGTCCTTATTAAAGTATTTTCATATAACTGTCCTATTGGTATAATAAAAGTTAAAAGTCTAGTTGCAAAATATGTACCCAAGAAGAACTATTACCCATCTCTGCATATCTCTAAATGAATCATGTTTTGAATTGGAGAATAAAGGAGGACTTTCCAACTATTTTGATTTAATAAAAAATTACTCAGCTTTAACTATAGTTATGGACAATTTGTTTAGACAGAAGACATTTTTACTATTATATATTTATCACTTGACTTTGAAAAATGAAAGGACTGATATCCATCATCATTTCTTTTTTTTAAACATCTTTATTGGAGTATAATTGCTTTACAATGGTGTGTTAGTTTCTGCTTTATAACAAAGTGAATCAGTTATACATATACATACGTTCCCATATCTCTTCCCTCTTGCGACTCCCTCCTTCCCACCCTCCCTATCCCACCCCTCTAGGTGGTCACAAACCACCGAGCTGATCTCCCTGTGCTATGCGGCTGCTTCCCACTAGCTATCTATTTTACATTTGGTAGTGTATATATATGTCCACGCCACTCTCTCACTTTGTCACAGCTTACCATTCCCCCTCCCCATATCCTCAAGTCCATGCTCTAGTACGTCTGTGTCTTTAATCCCGTCTTAACCCTAGGTACTTCAGGAACGTTTTTTTTTTCATTTTTTCTTAGATTCCATATATATGTGTTAGCACACAGTATTTGTTTTCCTCTTTCTGACTTACTTCACTCTGTATGACAGACTCTAGGTCCATCCACCTCATGACAAATAATTCAATTTCTTTTCTTTTTATGGCTGAGTAATATTCCATTGTATATATGTGCCACAACTTCTTTATCCATTCATCTGTTGATGGACACTTAGGTTACTTCCATGTCCTGGCTATTGTAAATAGAGCTGCAATGAATATTTTGGTACATGACTCTTTTTGAATTATGGTTTTCTCACGGTATATGCCCAGTAGTGGGATGGTAGTTCTACTTGTAGTATTTTAAGGAACCTCCATACTGTTCTCCATAGTGACTGTATCAATTTACATTCCCACCAACAGTGCAAGAGTGTTCCCTTTTCTCCACACCCTCTCCAGCATTTATTGTTTCCAGATTTTTTGATGATGGCCATTCTGACTGGTGTGAGATGATTATCTCATTGTAGTTTTGATTTGCATCTCTCTAAGGATTAATGATGTTGAGCATTCTTTCATGTGTTTGTTGGCAATCTGTATATCATCTTTGGAGAAATGTCTATTTAGGCCTTCTGCCATTTTTGGATTGGGTTGTTTGTTTTCTTGATATTGAGCTGCATGAGCTGCTTGTAAATTTTGGAGATTAATCCTTTGTCAGTTGCTTCATTTGCAAATATTTTCTCCTATTCTGAGGGTTGCCTTATTGTCTTGTTTATAGTTTCCTTTACTGTGCAGAAGCTTTTAAGTTTCATTAGGTCCCATTTGTTTATTTTTGTTTTTATTTCCATTCCTCTAGGAGGTGGGTCAAAAAGGGTCTTGCTATAATTTATGTCATAGAGCATTCTGCCTGTGTTTTCCTCTGTTTGATGGTTTCTGGCCTTACATTTAGGTTTTTAATCCATTTTGAGTTTATTTTTGTGTATAGTGTTAGGGAGTGTTCTAATTTCATACTTTTACATGTACCTGTCCAGTTTTCCCAGCACCACTTATTGAAGAGGCTGTCTTTTCTCCACTGTACATTCCTGCCTCCTTTATCAAAGATAAGGTGACCATATGTGCGTGGGTTTACCTCTGGGCTTTCTATCCTGTTCCATTGATCTTTCTGTTTTTTGCCAGTACCATACTGTCTTGATTACTGTAGCTTTGTAGTATAGTCTGAAGTCAGGGAGCCTGATTCCTCCAGCTCCATTTTTTGTTCTCGAGATTGCTTTGGCTATTCGGGGTCTTTTGGGTTTCCATACAAATTGTGAAATTTTTTGTTCTAGTTCTGTGAAAAATGCCAGTGGTAGTTTGATAGGGATTGCATTGAATCTGTAGATTGCTTTGGGTAGTAGAGTCATTTTCACAATGTTGATTCTTCCAATCCAAGAACATGGTACATCTCTCCATCTATTTGTATCACCTTTAATTTCTTTCCTCAGTGTCTTGTAATTTTCTGCATAAAAGTCTTTTGTCTCCTTAGGTAGGTTTATTCCTAGATTTTTTATTGTTTTTGTTGCAATGGTAAATGGGAGTGCTTTCGTAATTTCACTTTCAGATTTTTCATCATTAGTGTGTAAGAATGCCAGAGATTTCTGTGCATTAATTTTGTATCCTGCTACTTTACCAAATTCATTGATTAGCTCTAGTAGTTTTCTGGTAGCATCTTTAGGATTCTCTATGTAGAGTATCATGCAATCTGCAAACAGTAACACCTTTACTTCTTCTTTTCTGATTTGGGTTCCTTTTATTTCTTTTTCTTCTCTGGTTGCTGTGGCTAAAACTTCCAAAACTATGTTGAATAAGAGTGATGAGAATGGGCAACCTTGTCTTGTTCCTGATCTTAGTGGAAACGGTTTCAGTTTTTCACCATTGAGGATGATGTTGGCTGTGGGCTTGTCATATATGGCCTTTATTATGTTGAAGAAAGTTCCCTCTATGCCTACTTTCCACAGGGTTTTTATCATAAATAGTTGTTGAATTGTGTCAAAAGCTTTCTCTGCATCTATTGAGATGATCATATGTTTTTTTCTCCTTCAATTTGTTAATATGGTGTATCACGTTGATTGATTTGTGTTTATTGAAGAATCTTTGCATTCCTGGAATAAACTCCACTTGATCATGGTGTATGATCCTTTTAATGTACTGTTGGATTCTGTTTGCTAGTATTTTGTTGAGGATTTTTGCATCTATGTTCATCAGTGATATTGGCCTGTAGCTTTCTTTCTTTGTGACATCTTTGTCTGCTTTTGGTATCAGGGTGATGGTGGCCTCATAGAATGAGTTTGGGAGTGTTTCTCCCTCTGGTATATTTTGGAAGAGTTTGAGAAGGATAGGTGTTAGCTCTTCTCTAAGTGTTTGATAGAATTCACCTGTGAAGCCATCTGGTCCTGGGCTTTTGTTTGTTGGAAGATTTTTAATCACAGTTTCAATTTCAGTGCTTGTGATTGGTCTGTTCATATTTTCTATTTCTTCCTGGTTCAGTCTCAGCAGGTTGTGCATTTCTAAGAATTTGTCCATTTCTTCCAGGTTGTCCATTTTATTGGCATAGAGTTGCTTGTAGTAATCTCTCATGGTCCTTTATATTTCTGCAGTGTCAGTTGTTACTTCTTTTTCATTTCTAATTCTATTTATTTGAGTCTTCTCTCTTTTTTTCTTTTTTTTTTTTCTCCCTTTTTTTCTTGATGAGCCTGGCTAGTGGTTTATCAATTTTGTTTATCTTTTCAAAGAACGATCTTTTAGTTTTATTGATCTTTGCTATCATTTCCTTCATTTCTTTTTCATTTATTTCTGATCTGATCTTTATGATTTCTTTCCTTCTGCTAACTTTGGGGTTAAGAAAATGGGAATAGGAACATACATATCGATAATTACCTTAAAAGTAAATGGATTAAATGCTCCCACCAAAAGACACAGACTGGCTGAATGGATACAAAAACAAGACCCATATATTTGCTGTCTACAAGAGAACCGCTTCAGACCTTGGGACACATACAGACTGAAAGTGAGGGGATGGAAAAAGATATTCCATGCAAATGGAAATCAAAAGAAAGCTGGAGTAGCAATTCTCATATTAGACAAGATAGATTTTAAAACAAAGATTATTACAAGAGACAAAGAAGGACACTACATCATGATCAAGGGATCGATCCAAGAAGAAGATATAACAATTGTAAATATTTATGCACCCAACATAGGAGCACCTCAATATATAAGGCAAATGCTAACCGCCATAAAAGGGGAAATCGACAGTAACACACCATAGTAGAGGACTTTAACACCCCAGTTTCACCAATGGACAGATCATCCAAAATGAAAATAAATAAGGAAACACAAGCTTTAAATGATACATTAAACAAGATGGACTTAATTGATATTTATAGGACATTCCATCCAAAAACAACAGAATACACAGTTTTCTCAAGTGCTCATGGAACATTCTCCAGGATAGATCATATCTTGGGTCACAAATCAAGCCTTGGTAAATTTAAGAAAATTGAAATCGTATCAAGTATCTTTTCCGACCACAACGCTATGAGACTAGTTATCAGTTACAGGAAAAGATCTGTAAAAAATACAAGCACATGGAGGCTAAACAATACACTACTAAATGACCAAGAGAGCACTGAAGAAATCAAAGAGGGAAACAAAAAATACCTAGAAACAAATGACGATGGAGACACAATGACCCAAAATCTATGGGATGCAGCAAAAGCAGTTCTAAGAGGGAAGTTTATAGCAATACAATCCTACCTTAAGAAACAGGCAACATCTCAAATAAACAACCTAACCTTGCACCTAAGGCAATTAGAGAAAGAAGAATATCATCATTTCTTGACTAATTTGTTTCAATAGCCTCTTCACTGGTCTCCAGTTCCACTCTTGGCCCTGTGGAGTCTATTCTTATCAAAGTAACTACAATGATCTTGTTAACATGTAATTCAGATTCTGTGACATTTTGTCTCAAAGCCCTTCAAACTACCTTAAAAGAGCCCACAAGGCCTTTGCATCTGGCCCCTTATATTGTGTTTTATATGCTGCCATCTCATTTTTTAATGAATAATACTTGAAAGTCTCCAGTGCACCTCCCTTCATGCAGTCCTTGATGATGACTGTTGTTTTTCACAGTTATCACACTTGTGTTGTGCTGCTCCTCCCAGTTTGGTGACTCTGGTTTTGACCCCAGTTTTCTCCTACTCTCCCTACAAGTCACTGCTAACATAATGTCATCCAGGCTCTGGGGTTCTTGAATTTGGAGGAGCATTTCCTTACCTCCCATTCTCTACACCATATACACACTCTTAAGAACAAATCAGAAAGGTATGGGTTAAAGAATATTTTAGTGACATCATCTTGTGTTAATTCAAAAGTTATCCCTGACCGTACTGAAAAGAAGTTGAAGAGAGAGGAAAGTACTGCCTTTGTCTCTTCTCCCTAAAAGTAAATTGCCTGTGTTCTAGTCTTATCTTCCCTTTTCCCTTTTCCTTGCTCCTTAAGGATGGGACCACTTATATTTTACTTCGTTTTTCATATACTTCAGTCTGTGTAATCCACTATCCTAATTCTCCATACCAAAGTTGCCATCCTACTTTTAGATTTAAGCCCTGTGATAGAAATGCAGCTATAATTGCTGGTAATTTCCCCTGATAAGCTAGAATTTCTAGACTGGGTTTTCAAATTAAAACCCACTATATTTTTGGAAACGATTTTTTGTATCAGTTTTTAATCCTGAAACAGGCAAAATATATTTTTAAGCTTGAAAAAGCATTAAATAATGAAATCAAATATTAATGGCATTACCCTGAAAGACAGAGCAGTGAAAGTTTGCTAAATGTTTAGTAAATGGAATATTTGTATGATTTTGCATATATTTAATTCTACTTATTGGAAACCTATGATGAGCAAAATGGTGTTTGGAAAGAAGAAAATAATAAAATCACAGTGGGATGATTATAGGATACCAGCCAGCAAACTTGAAGCTCATTTATATGAGCATTTAAATGATTTTGTTACTGAATATAGAATGTTTATTTATAGATGGCATTTTCCAACAGTTTAAAAGTATTTCCATATATCCCTGTGGTCAGTAGAGATATCCCTTCATCATTATGTCTGTTAATTTTTTCTTTTTATATTATATATGCATATATTTCTCATCTCTTGTTCGAAACTATTGTTCACAGACACAATTCATCCATTACCATATTCCTTTTCTATGACAATATTGAAATATCACAATCCTTTGTACCTTCCTGTTAATATTCTTGTGTTTTATTTACAATAAAAGTGAATAAAACTTAGTGTGAAAAAATTGCACACCTATAGATTCAACCTTTAATATATGCTATATCAGGATGAAATATTGTGTTACAATAAGTGAGCTATCCATTTGTCACTGAAAATCTTTAGCATTTGAGTGCTTTATTGTTTTAAGCATTTCAGAGAGTAACCTTTTAAAATACATAACTTACCACTTTTAAAATGGTAAATGTGTGCTCAGTATCATGACACATTTTTCACGACAGCTAAAGGTTTTCATGTTAATACAAATGATTTTACTATACTCTTTTCCTGCTGTGCTCTCAGAGTCAGCTGTGATTATGTGGATTATTTGCTCCTAAACTATGTTCATAGAATTTTTGAATTCTTGTGTCTACTTTTTCTAGTTTTCCAGTCTACTGTTTGTAATGTTGATAGCTTTCTCTTCTAGCCATTGTCATGTTATCTGGGCCTAGTAGCCAGATTCCCATTTCAGTAAAATGAAGTGGTCAAAGTAGATGACCACTGAAGCCCCTGATATCTGTAAAATTATGTGAATCTGAATTGCCCTGAGCTTGGAAATCAGGTAGAGAAGGCTTCCTAGGTTTGTTTCTAAAGTGATAATGAAAGCTCTCAATTTCACAAATGAAAAAACTGAGCTCATAAGTGACTTGTACTTGGTCACGCAGGGAACCCACACTCTGCCTTGTGGTTCCTAATTCATTGCTCTCAGTTGCACCATACAACACCCCAAGCAAGAGCTGATGATCTGTGGGAAAACCAGACAGTATCTTCCCAAGGTAAAATGAACCAACTTGTGTGCCCTGTTATTCTAATGGCCTTTGGTTAACCATAGTCCAGGTAATTAAGGTAATATATGTGACTTCTGCAAAGCTGAATAATAGTTGAAGAACCCAGACCTTTCTTCTGTATTGAGAGAAGTAGATGTTATTGTATAAAATTTCAAAGATTAATATGGAAAATTTCATGTATTAATGGCATAATTATCAATGCATTGTGTAACAAGCGAAAATATTTTGATTTCCCTTTCAGCTACCCATTGACAGCAGATAGGTATAGGTTTTTGGCCTTTTTACAAGTAGGATGATATTGTTTAATAAAATTCTTAGCTAGTTTATTCAAGCAGTCGCTAAAGTTCTCAATTTCTGTTTTCACCAAACCTAGGACATGAAGAATAGGATAAACTTTTTGCCTGGAAGTTAGAATTGGTTTTTCACTAGCTATTAATATTCATACTGCTTAGTAATGGATTTAGAGAAAAAAATGGCTTTCTTGTCATGTGTTGTATCATGGTCAGTCCTTGACTTGCCAGTCTGGTATTGACAGGTAGATAAAAGAATTTCCCTTAGACAGAAAATTTCTACAATACATATTTATCTATTTGATTTTTTTAGCAGAGGGCACCATCAGACACCCCCATCCCCCAAATCCCTATTTTAGCTGCAGCATCTTTTTTCTGTATAGTAGCTTTTTTTTTCCTGAACATGTTTAATCTCAAAGGAATAAATGCCACCTACAGAATGCACTTTAATATTGGGCAGCAATAATTGAAGGAAATGAACTATTTATATTACTCAGATGCATTGATATGAATCTACCAAGGTTTGCACCTGTCTGTTCTGGATACCTTGTTGTCATTATTTTTAGTAAGTATAAAGTCTTGAAAGTCATTCTTTCTGCTTTATGGTTTTTATGCATTTAAATAATATTTTAAGATTAACTAGAGGAGCTTCAATTCTTTTCAAGTGCTGATACATATAACAATTGCAACAAAGATTTCCCCCAGGAGGTAAGCTGATAACTGCTTAAGTAGTTGTTAATATTTAATTTACTTGCTTTAAGGTAAATAAATATTTCCTCTAAATATTAAGTTTTATTTATATAATACAGAGCAATAAACTGTGCACAAAATACAAAAGAAAAATTCATGTTCCTCTGAAGAAAACAAAACCTTAACTATTTTTATACATAAAAATCTTTTACGACGTGAGTTTACCCTGTGTGTGACACAGCCTAATTGCCCCGAGTAGTAAGTTCATGTGTTTAGCTTCAGATGTATCTTGGTTCAAGTTGCTTCTTTGCCAATTACTAGATGGGTGCCCTTAGCAAATGACTTAAAATTCCAGTGCTTTAATTATGAATGTGTAAACTGGAGATGATAGTTGTTTCTACCACATAGGTTTTTACGAGGTTTAGGTGATGTGTGTACGTGTTCATATGTGTATAATGCTTAGCTAAGTGCTTGGCACGTAAGTCTTTCAAAAAGCATTTGTCCTCCTCCTCCTCCTCATCATGGCTACCATCATTTTTACCATATTTCTTCAGGAAGCATGTGATCATTCCTTTTGAAATAAGAGGTTGATGATCATTGTAAAACGACCAAGTGACTTTTTCAAGGTAATGTAATATGCACATTGGGAACAGATACAAGATAGTCTAATTTGCTTTGCAGTCCTCCATCTATCCATCATTCAGTACTGAATGTGGTCACTAATTTTTAGTGATTCAAAGAGACCAATATCTTACCAAACATTCCAGGAAAAAGGAACGTTGATGATAAGAGTTGTGTTTTAAAGAAAATAAGCGAAATATATATTTTAAAAAGTTGATACATGTATATGTGAACTCTTGAATCTTTGAAATTATTGCTTTCCAGTTATGTCCCAAAATTTTCAGATACTTCCTCCAGTGTGAAAAAGTAACTCCCGTCTTTCACTTGTTCAGCTGTTTGTTCATTTCTTTCTTCTTTCTTCCCTTTCTTTCTCCCTCTTTTCCTTCCTTCCTCTCCTCAACAGATAATTAATGAATGTGTATTATCTACTAAGCGCTTTACTTGACACCAAGGATGCAAAAATGAATGAGATGCTGCTTATTCTTGGGATTTAACTTCAGTTCAACAAAACAGCATTTTGGGTTTTTGAGAGACAGGTACAGAGCCCAGCATAGCCACAAAGGAGACACGGGTTAGTTATAAGGGGAAGAAAAATAATAAACAGGACAGACAATTGAGATAACAACACTTGTGAAAAATGAGTAGGTGTGCTTGAGGCAGAAGGCAGGAACAGGGCATCCAAGTAGAGGGAGCAGTATGAGGAGGGGCACAAGATAGTGCCCAAAAGAACGTGTTCCACTCTTGCGACAAAATATATATCAATATATATTGCTTCAGCAACAACCTATCTGTGGGTCAGGAAACTATTGCCTGTAGGATTTAGCTGCAGCCTGTTTTGGTATGGCTGGTCTGCTAAGAATGGGTTTTACATTTGTAAACGGTTGTAAAAATCAAGTAAACAATGAAAAACATGTGACAGAGACGTTATGTTGCTGGCGAAGCCTAAAAAATTTCCTACATAGCCCTTTAGAGAAAAAGTCTTCCAAACTTTGACCTACACACTTTGACCTATAAAGATGCAGAGGAAGGTATGTCAAATTGGAATCATAAGTATTTCATGAATACCTAATTAATGTACATCTATCCATAATGATTATTGGTAACTTGCTGTGTCCTTAGAAATATGAAATTTGTGGAACATAAAATACATTTCTGATAATTCTTGCCCTTATGAATCTCCAAAAGGAGCATAAAATATTGAAGAAAAGAAGAAGAAATTGATTTGGTGTCAGAAGAGGCTTTGAGTTGGGAATTAAGAGAAAATGAGCCCGTGTAGTTCATGTGGAGCCAGAATATGAAGGAACTTTTCCCTCTAGGTTTTAGGGCCTCAGGAACTCTAAATCCAACTGTTCTGATCACTTTTGCTTAGAACTCTACCTTCTGAAATTCCAGTTCTCCAGATTCTCATATCACCTCCCCTAATTAATGTAATCTAATCTACTGCTCTCCTGTTTACCTTCTAGATCAGGACTCTTATGTGCCTTTTATACATAAGATTAGGAAGTGGGCTGCTTAGCATAACAAGGCATGAGAATTCTTATTTCTACATTCTGGTAGGTTACAGATTAATACTTGGTCATCACTTCTAAATGCATACTCAGTACCCATTTTCACACTCTTCCTAGTGAATAAAGCCAAAGTTTGCTTGTGGAGCCAAAATGTCTAGCTAGAGGACAGATTTTTCAGCTTTTATTTCAGGTAGAGAGCATTTAACATAGTTCTGGCCAATTAGATATAAAAGTAAGTCACGGTATGGAACTTCCAGGAAAGCAGGTTAGAGATGGCTGATGTTTGCCCTTCTGCACTTTACCTTTGTTCCTTTCTCTTGCCTAGTATGTGGTCCTATTGGCTGGAACAAAGACATTCATCTAAAACATGAAGGAAAGGCCAAGAGAATCAGAGACCTCACTTCTGGCATTCTTGAACTTCTGAACCAACCACTCATCTCTGGATTTCCAATTACTCAAGAAAAATAAGCACTTTTCTTTTTCTCAATCCACTGTTTCTTGTTTTTCTGATGCAAAGTTTGACCATTTCCTATCCAGTGCTTTTCCATTGCATTTTTTCTCTTAAGCTGTTTTGAGATTTGCCTACATCCAAACTGGCCCATTGTCTAAAATTTGTAGACCCTTCAAAGGAATATTTATATAGAATACCCTAAACATGGCCTAACACTTTTTAAGAAGTGCTGATAGTGAAAATTTTACGCCTAATTATCAATCAGTTATTAGATAGCAGTTTCGTGAGTGAATTCTTAGAATGCTTAATAATAGCATAATTAACTTTCACTGACAGATTTTCATTTTATTGCTTCAATGACCAAACTTGTTTTTAATTAATAAATGATTGTGAGCTAATCAAAAGCCAAGGTTTGCAAGATTTTTAAAAAAATTTAACTCCTGCTCTACTGAGTATACCCTATTCAAATTGGATAATCCATCAAAAGCAGTAGTTATCACATGTTTTTCCTTTTCTTTTCTTTTATTCTCTTTCATTTTTCAATTTGAAAAATTCAGCTAGATAGTTTCTTTTATGCTTTATCGGTAGGGGCTGAACATTTTCATCATTCTGTAATCACCTCTTCAGAATCAACATTTCAGTTCCATGCAGTCACTTCTGCAGTAACCTGAGCAATATGAGAAATTGTTTTCAAACATGTTGACAGTGGAGAGTGTTAAAGCTGGTTAATAATATAGGAGAACTGAAGGGCTTGAACTGGAGTTGTTTTGAGATGAAAACTGTATTGAAACTTTGATTTCCAAATATCATGCCACTTTAACATGAAGATAACAAGATGGAAGTATAATATTTGGTATGGCATGTCTACAGAAAAGTATAGTAATTTAACCATCTTTATAGGCAGTTACTTAAGTCATCATAATTTAAGTTTTTTTATTATATACGTACCATTTATTAACATAAGCTTTTTGTCTGATGAAATTTATTTCACATGGTAGTAAAGTTTCCACAAAATTGGAAACAATCACAGATGGGAATTATTTTAACTCCTAGAGAAGGCACAGGATGTCACAGAGGACAACATGTAATAACCCTTTGTATTTTGGAGGTGGGGGAGAAAATTTACAACCAGAGGGATGGCTCATTCCTACACCAAATGTTTAAAGAATTTTTCCATAAATGCATTAAGCTGGCATTAAGGGGAAAAATGACTCCTAAGGGAAATCTCAGCTTGACTCAAAAATAATATTAGAAATATATTCCATTGCTCAGAGTAAGTAATAGTTTATGCAAATCTATTCTGCAAAGTGATGCGTTTAAATTAGTGATTCTAAAACATCAGCTATATAACTGTGGAAGCATCCAAAAAGTTAGGAAATGTGAGCAAAATTTTTAAATGAAGGACATTCCAGCCAGTTTCAAAAAGGACAAGTTGCCCTCCTCTACTTGTCTACCACACACACACACACACACACACACACACACCCCTAGCCATTTCACCTAAACCAGCGCTTTATTTCATGAACATAGGCAATCAGGTAGAAGATTTTTTTAAATTATTTAATACTTGCTGTGTATAGATATTTGAGGTACTAAGAATGGAAATATATGGGAAGGTAAATTAGTTACATTATTTACCTGAGATAAAATTACAGATGAACGTATTGTGAAAATGCTGTGATTTGTATTAAGCAAAATTATCTTGAGTACCTTCTTTTTTCACGTTTCTGCTTATAGTAACTATAGAAATGATACCATAATGGAATGGATCATACTATTCTTGTTTCCATCTCTTAACACATTTACAAAGAATCTTGAATATTATTCCTTCCAGGTTAAAGGCATTGTTAGAAGCTCTAAATATTTACTATCTGGTATCATTTCTCTTGTCACTAACTTATATCTAGAACTAGATCTTTCCATGCAGCAGAGGCAACAATGAAGAGAAAGGTACTAAAATGCAGATCTAGTATTTCCTGAGATAGCCTGATATCACATCTTTGCTGTCCCAAACTCTTCACAGGTCTTTGCTTTCCTCTTTATTAAGCTTTTCTCAAGAACCCATCATTACAAGCATTCTCTTGAATCCTCCCTGAACTCCTTTACATTTCTTGGTTCATCAAACTCCCTTGCAAAGTCTCAACTCCTTTTAAATCCAAATCTCTACCTAGTCCACTCCTGTACCCCTGAAAATTAATGTGGCTAGGATCAACACTTAATTGTTCTCACTTTAAAACCATGACCACAGACCTCAAGTGGAGCTCAATACTGCCCAGAAGTTACACAACAAGTCCTTATTTTGTTCACAATCTTACTCTCCTGGATCACTGTTTCATACCTTCTCTTTCTGCAAATTACTACATGTCTTGCCCCATCTTAATTCTCAACTGATGAGTTTCTTATTTCACTGAAAAAAAAAAAAACAGTCAAGCAATTGAAAGAGGACTTCCACATGGCCCCATTACTACAACTACTAGTTCAACGTGGTGATAACAAAATGTAAATATAATAATAGGTTTGATTTTAATTTGAAACGTGAGCATGTCTATACAGAAAAAAAAACATACAAATTATAATAATCTTCATAGCTAGTTACTCAAGTGGTCCTAATTATTTAGTACAATCTTTTTGAATATGTAGGTACCCCTTATTACCATAAACTGTGTTAACAGTGACCTAAATATACGTCGTGGCTTGGCATGCTGTGAGGGCAGCACACAATCCTGGTTTCTGTCTTGAAACAACGAATAAAAGAGCTAGAAATGCAAAGACCAAATTCTGTCCTTTTTCACTCAATCACGTCCCTTCCCAACTGTTCGAGAATATCATTCCAGGGCCCCGCCCAGAAGGCCCGGCAGGGACCTGGCCCTGCGCATCCAGAGCTTGGGCGGCGCACAGCACCAGCGCCAGCGCCACGACCCGCGTCTTCGCGCGGGGCGGGATACGCACCTGCAGATCCTGGGCGAGCTGGCAATGGACAGCTGGGAGACCCCTACCTGCAAGCGCTGGTGGCCGCCGCCGCCTCCAGAAAAGGCCAGGTCCTGGAGGTGGGCTTTGGCGCGGCCATGGCAGCTACGAAGGTGCAGGAGGCCCACATCGACGGGCACTGGATCGTTGAATGCAACGACGAAGTTTTCCAGCGACTCCAGGACTGGGCCCAGCGGCCTCCCCTCAGGGTGGTTCCCTTGAAAGGCCTGTGGGAGAAGGTGGCGCCCACCCTGACAGACAGTCACTTTGATGGGATCCTGTACGACACGTACCCGCTGTCTGAGGGGACCTGGCACACACACCAGTTCAACCTCATTAGGGACCATGCCCTTCTGCCTGCTGAAGCCAGGGAGCATCCTCACTTACTGCAACCTCACCTCCTGGGGGAGCTGATGAAGTCCAAGTACTACTCAGACATCACCACCGTGTTCCAAGAGACGCAGGTGTCCGCCCTGCTGAAGGCGGGCTTCAGGCGGAAGAACATCCACACACAGGTCACGGCCGACTACCGCTACTACCCCTTCCGGTGGATGATCACACCCGGTCACCGAGCATTGAGGCCACTGGGCCCACCCGCTCAGCGCCCACAAAGCCCTGCGGACTCCGGGCTTCAGGTACTCCCAACTCCCACGACCCTACTCAGCACCTTAGTGGCTGGGAGTGCAGGCTCTGGCCTCGCAGCCCGAGCCCAGACCCTCGCCAGCTGCGTGACATCAGCAAGCTTCCCTGGCCTCTGCAACGGGATTACCACTACCTTCCTCCTAGGGTCCTGAGGATGAAATAAACACTAACGCTGGGGTTGGCCAATCAAAAAATATTAAATATATATATATATATAATTTAAATTATATATATAAAAAACTGTAATTCCATTAGTTCTCCCGTCTTCTAAATCATTACCCTTTCTATAAACATACAGCTATTTCTCCCATCTTTAGGTAGTCCTGTGCTTATGTTGTTTCTCCAACTACAGCACCATTTCTTGACTCTTCATTTTAGCAAAACTTCTTAAAATCGTTGTTATACTCACTTTCACCATTTCAGCTCCCTCTAGACTCTCTTAAATCCACTCTGATTTTCCTGCCCTTCACCACTCCACCAGATCTTCTCTTTTCCAGTTCATTAAAGGGCATCCAGTGTTAAACCCAATGGGCAATTCTTAGTTCTCCTTGGAAATTTCTGGTATTCCTCCCATCTCACTTGCAATACTCTTTCTGAGTGTATTTTCTGGATTTCTTCTCTCCTCTCTGCCTTCTTGATGTTAATCTGTCCCAAAGACTTAGCCTTCCTCTTCTCTCTGTTTACACATTCATTCTGTTGGTGATCTTTATAAGTTTTATGACTTTAAATAAAATTGATATCTTGAGCTCTCCAGCTGAACTTGCTCCTCTAAATGCTAAACTTACTTATTTGACTTCCCAATTGAATGGGAAGACATTAGATATCCAACTGAATGTCTAATCTCAAACATATGTCATTTCTCCCCCAAACCTGTTTAATTTTTTGTTTTTTTTTTTCCCCCGTTGCGGAGCACAGGCTCCGGACGCGCAGGCTCAGCGGCCATGGCTCATGGGCCTAGCCGCTCCGCGGCACGCGGGATCCTCCCGGACCGGGGCACGAACCCGTGTCCGCTGCATCGGCAGGCGGACTCTCAACCACTGCACCACCAGGGAAGCCCAACCTGTTTAATTTTTAAACTTTCCAGACTCATTTGGTGGAAATTCTATCCTTCTAGTTGAGCACCTTGTCTCATGTTGCATATTCAATCTATCATCAAATTCTGTGGCTCCCCCTTCACAATATATCCAGAATAAAATCACTTTTCACCAGTTACATTGTCCCCACCCTGGTCCAAGCTATCATTATCTCTCACTTAAATTGTTACCAAAACCTAGTAACTGGCTCCTACTTTCCTCCTTACTTCCTTTCAGTCAGCTGTCAACATAGAAGCCAGAAGAATTTTTTTTTTTTTTAATGATAGTCTAGATCATCTATCTGCTCCAAACCTTCCAGTAGCTTCTCATCTCATTCAAGGTAAATACCAACATCCTTATTGTGGCACATTAAGGACTTAAATGCTCTGCACCCATTCCTTCTTGTCAGTGATACTGCATCATACAACCTCTGTAAAAGCATAGTCGATGTGAATGGTGCCCCCTGGAGTTGTTCAGTACATAACTGACAAGGCTACTTGCAGCAGTGCCACCTCTTGACATTATCTCTTGCTACTCTCCCCCTTTGCTAACGCTGCTCCAAAAGCAACTGAATTCTTCTTCTTCCTCAAAAATACCTGAGGTTCTTTCAACTCACAACAATGTATGTACTGTCCTTCTGCCTGGAATGATCTTCTCCAAGTTATCTGTATGACTTAATCTCTTACAACTTTAGACCTTGTTTCAAAATATTACCTTCTCCATGAATCATCTATTTAATATTGCAACCCATACCCCTTCATTCCTCTCCTTTTCTCTGCTTTATTTTTCCCAGTAGCTCTTAGCCCTTCTAATATAATATACAATTTACCTACTTGTTTTGTGTAATCTTGGTCTCACCCCACTAAAATATAAGCTTCCCTATGGCAGGAATTTCTGTCTGTTTGTTCACTGCTGTATCCTCTGCAACAAATGGCTCCTAGTACGTTATTATACATAATAAATATATATTGAATGATTGTCAATGAAGTGGGACTTCTGGGTACCAAAAGTTAGCAATGAAAATGCTTAATCAACCACATTTTATACAGTGTGAATGAAGACTTGCTTAGCCTTTGTGTTAGTTCTTTTCAAGCAGCTAAGTAGACCTTCAGCAGGGTCAAGAATATTAAAGGGACGTGTCTCAGTTGCCCAAAATAGCTCTACTTAGAATTGCAAAGTTCACACTATAGAAGCAATACTATTGCTGTGCTATTCCTATTTCAAAAGAAAAATCCATTTGTAACACAGAGCTCTCCAGAGATTTGTCACCATTTACTAGGCTTCAGTCCAAACAGTGTAAGGACTGACCCAGCCAATTTCCAGGGTCACACAGTCATTGCTTTTATCACTTATGAAAACAGAAGACAATTTCAGTTCCCAAAACACTGTGCAAAATCAATGATCCTAGGATCATTCTCAAAGTTGACAAGTGATTCCACATTGTCCTTATTAAAAGGAAAATTAGATAATGAGATCTGTTTCCTTTAGCACCAGTGTCACTCCCTAGAAGTTGTATATTTAGGAAGACAAATCAATACTTTAAGTTCAAAAAGTTACTGTTCAGGCTCCCCTGGTGGTGCAGTGGTTGAGAGTCTGCCTGCTGATGCAGGGGACACGGGTTTGTGCCCCGGTCTGAGAAGATCCCACATGCCGTGGAGCGGCTAGGCCCGTGAGCCATGGCCGCTGGGCCTGCGCGTCCAGAGCCTGTTGCTCCGCAACGGGAGAGGCCACAGCAGTGAGAGGCCCACGTACCGCAAAAAAAAAAAAAAAAAAAAAAAAAAGTTACTGTTCAATGAACTCTTTACTACAAGTACATTCATTTATGCAATCATCATTTTATTTATTTTTCTTTTCTATTCATTTATTAAATTTCTATGATGAATTTAATAAAAAATTTTATTTGCTATTTCCTTTAAAAAATATTTATTCAACACCAACAATGTGCCAGTCATAGTGCTAACACTGGGACTATTAAACCATCCTAAATGTATTAGGTCTGGTTTCACAAGCCATGTCTCCTGGAGTGTAAACAGAAGGTCATAATAATAGGGAAAACTGCCATTTGTCTGGCTCTTTCTCCTCTCTGTATCACGACCTCCAAACGTTATTCAGGTTACTGTCCAGCTATTTGTGGTAGCTTTAGGAAATATCTCTTATATGTCCATGAGTCCAATCCTCCCAACTCCTAGTTTTCTCCTTTTCTTCTCTGGTTTTCTATGGTGTGCCAGGTCTTCTAAAGAGTATCTACCAATGACTGACCACAGATTGTTCTTTCCACCTCTGCATATGATGCCTGCAGTTCTTTTTGTCCGTATATTAGGACGTGTTTATCCTATGAAGGGGTATTGCTTTACGTGCTGGCACAAAGGTGCTTGCAAGTCATCAGAATTAATCCATTAGAGCAATGTTCTTTCAGTGCAATCCGTTCCCCTTCTTTTGTTATAACATGATTTCACCATGGGGTTCACCTGTGACTTTTATTATTTAAACAGACTAGTCTCCTAGTTATTTTCTCTATACACTAGTCATTGATCAACATAGGATTTAACAGTCGTATGTATAACATGATAGTATCTAGGTAGACAAATAGGTGTTTCGCATGTATCAATGAGTTTTCTTGGAGAAATGCTGGGCAGTGCTTTAGCAAACTCTTCTTCTAGTTTTCCTAGTTTCCAACCACTGACATCTCACCTGAACCTCTTAAACCTTTTATACTTATTAGAAAGGGGAAAGACCACTTGTATCAGTCAGATTTCCATGATAGACGCAGAAGCCATTTGGAACTTTTTGAAAGGGAGTTTTTATTCAGCGATTTAAGTGCTTCCAAAAACTTTGGAAGGGCTGATGGGGCAGATTCTAGGCTGTACTCTTCTGGGACTTTGCAGAGCCAGACAGAACTGGTTCCCTAGTGGGGCCACTGCTTTTAAAGCTGCCACTGGAGCTCTGACAAAAGCAATAAGTTTTCACCGCTGCCCTGCAAATGGGCACCAAATACTGCTTCAGAAAAGATCTTACGTACCAGCAACAGGAGCCAGGAGCTGCCAGACTTTAGCATCTGCCCACCTACTTCCTTCTGACATCTATCCTAAGTACTTCTAATTGGCTGAAACTTGTTTGCATCAAAAATGATAGCGGCAGAGTTTGGGAAATGTATAATTTTGCTTTATAACCCCCCCCCCAAGTAAAAATAGAGTGGTAGGAGTTCCAATTCAGAACTATATATTAAAATCAATTCCCTTTTGTCAGTAAAGTGCTTCTAGTCATTAACTTGGAGCAGGGAGAGAGGGTCACAGTAGTAGCAACCTAGTAGAAAGGCAAAAGCAGTGAATTTAGAGGACTTGGGTATAATTCTAGCTCTGACATTTGTGAACATGAGTAAGTCATTTGCTTTCTCTGAGCCTCAGTTTCCACATTGGATAACCCAGGCCACCTCACAAGGTAATTATGAGGATAATGTTAGACATGAATGTAAAAACACTTCATAACTATCAGGTACTAAGCAATTGCAAGCAGATAGGATCAGTAAGAATGATTAAAGAAAAATTAAATGAGATCATTTCCATTACGTTAGATGTTTGGTGCTAAATATATTTTCTAGTTTTTGAAAAATGATGACCCTATTTTTATATAGTCTGTAAGTTACCGCATTATCTCATTTTCCAATCAACTGGGAATTTCATGTAAATAGGAATGATCAAGTTAAGCTTCCCATAAATATTTGTGGTGCCATCTCATATTATGATATCATAGAACTCCTAGATCTTTTCAAAGACATTGTTTTAATAAATAATAAAAGCCATGTTTGAATTAGTTTACTCTGTCATTTGCATGTCTAATTTTGTAGTCTCAAATGCTTCCTATATTCACATTAGAAAGTCTTTCAAATTTTGCAATTTTTGTGATCTTGTGTAAATATATGTTTAGCTCACTTTTTAGTTTACCAAGTCACTGTGAAGGGTGTTTTAAGCTCTGGACAGTAAAGAATGAAGGTTTCTATAGAAAGCCCCTTGATAACAGAAAAAGAGTTTGACTAGGGAATTACTTTTCATTTTGTGTTATCGTTTAGATTGAAAAAATATAAACTCATAATTATCTAGTGTGATTTACTGTTTTGATTGAGCTCCAGTTGTCAGTGTGATAAGATGACCTTATAAGCAGTAGAACATTAAGCCCCCAGAAATCAATAAATATAATAAAATCTTCTTACTTCCTTCCTACTCACCAAATCAATTGCTTTTTACCTTCTGGTTTCTTCATGAAAGTTCTACAGTTCATTTTACTACCTGTCAAAAGTGAAATGTCTTTTTTTCCTGAAGAGATACAGCTGTTTAATATTTCAATTCTCTCGTTTTATTTTTTATCTCTTTGCTTCTGGAAGATTCGCACACTTATCTAGTGTTCTGGGCCCAAAATTTGAAATAAAATATTAAACAGTGATAAAAAATGGGCACTAACAAAATGATTGGTGAAGGCTATTAGGATTCATACACCGATGATTTTGTTATTCTTCTAGTCATGGGACAAGACAGTTATGAAACCTCGGTATGAATCGCTTGAAAGAGTAATAAGAGTATAACGGATTGTCTTCCCCCTTTTTGTAAATCAGAACTCCTTCTCTAAGCAACAGTCACACAATCTATTTACCAGACAGAAAGGTTTGAACACCCTTGACCTTAGATTTCTCTCATGAGAAAGTTCATCTGTATCTCATACCCAGTGCATCCACATCTTGGCTACTCTGCGATACTCATCCTCAGAACACTTTGTGACAATTCACTGGGCAACATGGAACTAACCAGAGATCTAAGGCTTTTTCCAGTACATGCTTCCCAGTGAGTGTCAGGGTAACAGTAGTTGCCTGCTCCCTCTGGTAGTTTCCTAGTAGTTTTGTTACTGGACTTTTCCAATTTTGCTTTATATTGAATATACAGGCTCCTGGAAGAAGTATTTTTCCTCTGTACACACAAAGAAATGAATTTTCCCCAATACCTAGCCGAAGACTCCAGATCACTTTACAGCATTGATTTCATAATTCAGTCTTTCTACAGTCATTTATTGTAATAGATGCTAGAAAACACATACTCCTAGTGAAAGAGAGGTGAATTTGGCCATACAATGAGGGTCATTCCATAAAAGGAAGAATGAAGGAAACTTGCAAAATATTTAGGGCCCATCTTCTGAACTGAACGTGGCGTATGACTTAGGTATTGTAGATATGTGACCCATTCACTACCTGCTTATTATGCCAAACTGAATTCTTTTCCTATGCTGTGTGTCATGTAATAGAAAATATAAATGGCAATTGTCAAGTCAACACTTTTGTGTTCTGTTTATTGATTCAATCAGCCTTCATGTATTACTGTATATTGTCATTTATAGCCTCAATTGATGAGATTCAATCCTATAAGGCATCTTTATAAAGCAGATAAGCATTTAAAGGGAGAACTATAAAGAAGCAGAAATTAGAAGACTGCAGATCTGTATCGTGTACTTCACAATATAATACCATTCTTCGACAATTTTTTTCATATTCTTGTTTTAAATGTATACCTCTTTTCCTTTAGAGTTGACTGTCTACCCAAGGCAAGCATCTCATAGTAAACAGTAGGCTTTATAAAAATAAATTGAGCTGCTAAGACCCAAAACCAATCTTCACTTTTCCTTTACCGTCAGTATCCAAAACCACTGAATCTTGTATGGCATTTATCCCCAGGCTTTTAATCCGACCACCAACAATCAAGTTTGGGTACTCATGTGCCCTCTAATCTGCGCCCTTGTAATAGCTTCCTAATGCACAGCCTTGATTCATTTCTTCCCCACTTCTAGTTCATCTTAACATGTTGTGACTATATCCTTCTTCCCAAGACATAGAGCAGATCATGGCCCTCCATGCTCACAGAGCTTCCTGTCTATACTATTCAAATAGAATAAATCCCAATCCCTTAGGTCAACAGTAAAAGCTTATCACATTATGGTTCATACCTACCTTTCTGGTTGTCTTCAACATCATAGACACACACACATACACACACACACACACACACACCCCACATTGGGCTATTCTGTCTTCCATATTTGGGTACTTACTCAAGTGGCACCTTTTTTTTTTTTTTGTATCTGTCTGAGAAAGGGCCATATCTTCTTCCTATCTTCCCCCCAAACCTTCTATTTTCAAAATTCAGAGTTAATCTTAGCTACACACCACATGCCCAAAGTATTTACTATGTCTATCATAGGATTATAAAACTCTACCCTATTAGTTTTTATATTTCTCATCCTTAGCATAGATGTTTGTGGAAACAATTTTAGTTGAATTCAATTGACCACACTCCATATGACGTTGTTCTGGCTTTCTTTTAGGAACATGGAATACCTATCAACATGGGCTATGCTGTGGCACCACATCACTCAGGGGTCTACCCAGTTCATATTCAGCTGTATGCAGCTTGGAAGAAGGTCTGGGGTATTCAGGTCACCAGCACTGAAGAGTATCCACATTTGAAACCTGCACGGTACCGAAAGGGCTTCGTTCACGATAGCATCATGGTGAGCACATACTGCCGTGTGTATTGAAGGTTCTTAGTATCTACATGTGGTATGAAGACAAAATCTAACTTCAAAAATCTTTTACATGAGTATCATAAATCCCTTGCCTACCATGGTGGTCACACATTAATACATTGCTTACCCATAGACTTGCTTCTTAATCTGTGGGGTAGTTTAGGCAAATTCAAGGCAAGCTCAAAATATTGGAAATGGGTTTCATATAGGTCATCCACTGCAGTTTCTGGATTAAAGTTTTATCTAGGGACCTTATACTTCTGGGGAGTTTCTCCATGTCTATTAAACACCTCTCGAGTCACTACACCATCAACAGACAGAATCCAACAAATAGCATCTGAAAGCTAAATTTATCTACTCAGTTTATTTTGGCTTTCAGACACTCAAGAATCTTAAGATAGCATTTTTCATTGTTCTTTTTCTTGCATACTATGAAAACAAAGGTATATATTTTCTTTTCGGATAAACTAACTGAAAAAATAATAATCTGATGTAAGAATGACATGCTCCTATAAATGAGAATAAAACCAAGTGAATGTTAGATGGGAATTTATAATTATTCATTGGAATGAAAAAAACCCTATTTTTTACTTTGAGATAAAATAGTTCATTTTAAAACTTCCATCCCCACGTCCAGTGCCTTAGGTCATGTTCCCATCATCAGTTGCCAAGATCATAGGAAAGGTTTACAGACTGTTCTCCCTCCTTTAAGTATTTACATCTTTTCATTCCATTGTTCAGATCGCTATTAGAATTATCTACCTGTCTGTCTAATAATTATCCAAAACCAAAGAAAAAGTAATAGCACATATGTTAACCAGAGCTAATACTCAATACTCTTTAATCATAAAACTTTAATATTTTATTGTAAATTGGTACTAGAAGACGTAAAGAAGCCTTGGATTTAAATGGAGCTGTTGATAATGCAAATAATAGTATACGGTGCCCATAGAAATCAAGGCGATATAAAAAGTATTACTCTGATATAATTGCAAAGCAAAGTGAAAGCAGTTTTCTTAACTGAGTAGCATGACCATTTGTTATATTATTAAATAAAAACATTCCTTTAAACCAATACTACACACATTCATTTACCTTGAATTTAATACAAACTGTTATGAAAATTAAGCAAAGAATAAATAAAATTATAGCTATTCTGTGCAATTGGATGCATTTTTCCATTAGATTATAAATAGTTTATTATTCAAAATAAGTTTTGGAATAAAATTACTTATTTGCTTTCTCTGCTGAACATTCAGATGTACAACAGAATTAACCACAGAATATGCAGGAAGCAATCATTAGATGATCTGACTACTACTGTGATTAAAATTTTAATTCAGAGTAGTAAAAACAAAACAAAGTAAAGGTGGCGAGGGTGATGAAAACTCATTGTTTTGAATCCCAGAACCTGAGGACCATGTAAAACTGCATTTCAGAAACAAGGAGAGGAATGGTCTAATACCATGAAAAACGCAACCCTGGAGAATCTCTATATTTGAATTAAACCAACCCTAAGAAGACTTTTATTTTTTACCATTTCTTTAACATAACTCAGATGGCGAGTGAGATTTATAGGCATGAATGAAAATGCTTTAACCTATATGTCCTATAGCAGGGGTCCCCAACCCCGCGGCTGCAAACCGGTACCGGTCCACGGCCTGTTAGGAGCCGGGCTGCGCAGCAGGAGGTGAGCGGTGGGTGAGCAAGTGAAGCTTCATCTGTCGCTTCCCATGGCTCCCCATCGCTCACATTACTGCCTGAACCATCCCCCCCATAGCTCGTGTTACTGCCTGAACACCCCGCACCCCAATCTGTGGAAAAATTGTCTTCCATGAAACCCATCCCTAGTGCCAGAAAGGTTGGGGACTGCTGTCCTATAGCTTTTATTTAGCAAGTCTCTTAATATGTGCATAATTACACCAACATCAACTCTTGATTACGTTAAGATTTTGGCTTTATCAGTTAAGGAACTCCAATAGGAATGAAATTCGCAGACTCTGAAGTCATGACACAGTGATGGAGCTTTTAATTAAGTCGTGTCGATGTGCTGCTTTTTCTTTTTCCTCAGGTCCTCCCTCGACAGACCTGTGGGTTGTTCACACACACTATTTTCTACAAAGAGTATCCAGGAGGGCCCCAAGAATTGGATAAAAGTATCAGAGGAGGTGAACTTTTCCTCACAATCCTTCTAAACCCAGTACGTATTCTATTTATGCTTTTTACCATAACATCAGAAATTTCAAATATATGTTTCGTTTTATTTCTATTGTCAACCCTCTCACAAGAATAGTTGGTAAATACTAGAGAAAAATTAGACTAAATCTCCAAATATTCAATTCCCTTTATAATCGTCAATCAAGAAAAACACAGATTGGTCTTCCCTGGTGGCGCAGTGGTTGAGAGTCCGCCTGCCGATGCAGGGGACACGGGTTCGTGCCCCAGTCCGGGAAGATACCACATGCCACCGAGCAGCTGGGCCCGTGAGCCATGACCGCTGAGCATGCGCGTCCGGAGCCTGTGCTCCGTGACAGGAGAGGCACAACAGTGAGAGGCCCGCGTACCGCAAAAAAAAAAAAAAAAAAAAAAAAAGAAAAACACAGATTTGTTAAGATTCATATGTTGAATATAACAGTTAAATGTAAGATATCTCATCTCAATGTTGTCTCCTATACTTGAATTGTAGTAAAGACATATATACAGTTCTATAACCACAAATTAACATTCACAATAATGTGGTGCATATTTTGTCTATAAGTTGAATTTGCTTCTAGCTCAAGGTATTAGTAGACATACATTTCAGTCTCTAAAAATGATCACAATGCAAAACTGCATTGAAAATACATAGCTATGCATTATCTTTGCATACTAGGGTCATCTGAGGCCTGTTTTTAAAATCTCCATTAATTTTATTTGGAATCAAAGCTAGAGAATTTGTCCCTTTCAATTGTGCCCTTTCATCTTTCAAAGCTTTGCAATTTTATTTCCAGTTATATGTGGAAAAGTATAGCAGTGTGGGAATATATCATCATTAGATAATGTTGAGATTATTTCAGCTTTCTCAATTTTTTCCCATAAAGATTCCATTTCTGAGGCCTTAAAGAGGCATGTCCTTTTTTACATCCCACTGCACCAATAAAAAATATCAAATAGTGAGTTGCATGCTATGTCCACCTTGTTTAGTATAAGAAATTTTCATACTCAGGGAAAATGATTCATGCTTTAAACAAAACTATAGCTCAGTTGTCTGTGGCAAAGATCCAGGTATGTTTTAAACAACTTATTTAGATAATTTATATATGGTGTTTTTAATTCCTAAAGAAATTAAATAAAAACCTACCTTGTGTAAAGATGAAAACTTTTAAATTGGATTGGAGGGATAGGGAAGTGGGGGGCCAAAATGCCTCACATGAGTGTGGGTAATCAACAAACCTCCTCAAACTGCAGAACTATTAAAAACAAAACAAAACAAAACGGTCTGTTGTGTTGGGGTACCACTAAACTGGAGAACAGATTGGATGCTCTATGATCTTAGCAAGAAACTCTATTTCTCAGAGCTTGCTTGCTCTCCTGTAAAACAAGCTTGTTGAACTGGACAGTCTTCAGTGTTCCTCAAAAGTATTCCTTTTGGATATTCCTTTTTTGTGTGTATAATTCAAATTCATTGAGACTTAAAAGAATCAAAAACGTTACAAAAATATTTTTTGGAAATTGAGGTATGCATGTGAATGTTAATGCATGCAAATGTGGGAAATCTTTCTCTTTAACCGTTCCCTCATTAATTGAGAATTTGATCTCCATAGGGGCAAGGGTCACATCTTCATACCGTTTTCACTCTGGAGCTACACTCCCAATCCCAAATCTGCTCTGGTCACCTACTCAGGGGAAGAGATAAGCATCAGAACACTGATGATTGCCCCCCCTAAACCTCTTGCTCCCCAGGTCTGATTGTTACTGATATTTACTACCTGGGTGCCCATCTGACTACTTGTCGTTAAAGAGATGGATTTATAACTGTTTTTTTGTTTTTTGGTTTTTTTGCGGTACGCGGGCCTCTCACTGTTGTGGCCTCCCCCGTTGCGGAGCACAGGCTCCGGACGCGCAGGCTCAGCGGCCATGGCGCACGGGCCCAGCCGCTCCGCGGCATGTGGGATCCTCCCCGACCGGGGCACGAACCCGTGTCCCCTGCATCGGCAGGCGGACTCTCAACCACTGTGCCACCAGGGAAGCCCTATAACTGTTTTTAAAATTTTGAATTCAGTACTCTTTATAAAACATCATTCAGAGACTAATAGTTGGTCCCTTAAATAAGATGAAAGACCATTTGGCATTTCTATCTTTAGCACTTGTGGTGAACTAGCAAAATAACACTAACCTCACGTAAAAAGCTTACGATTGCCACACAGATTTATTTTAATTGCAGAGGAATAGAACGGTGGAAGAGGAGAGTTTTCAGGAGACTTCTAGAGTCCAATCACAAACTGCAGTTACTTTATCATTGTGAATTGATGGTGATCTTAAAGTAGGATCCATGAGTAAATGAGAGAGACCCAGATAGACACAGAAGAAAGAGCAATGCTACAGGTAGTCAATAGTGTGGATAATACAGGACATTCTATGTATGGAGATATGAGCCTGGATCAGACAAATAATGGTCCACAAAGATATGGGAGTAAGGAATAATGTTGCTCAAAACATGAACAGCATAGCCATAGGCAATCCAGGTTGATGCTACTCAGCTCTCTATGGAGACAGGCTGCAAGCAGCATCTGACAGAACCCAGATCAAAACAGGGCTTAGTTCTAGAGCTGCATATGCAGAAGTTACCAGATGTATTAGTCAGGGTTCTCCAGAGAAACAGAACCAAGAGGATGAGTGGGAGAAGAGATTTATTATAAGGAATTTGCTTATGTGTTTATGGAGGTTGACAAGTCTCAAAATCTATAGTCAACAAGCTAGAGTCCCAAGAGAGCTGATAGTGTAGTTCTAGTAGAAGTTCTATGGCTTGAGAACCAGGAGACCTAATGGTATAGTTCCAGTCCAAAAGCTGGCAGGATTGAGGCCCAGGAAGAGCCAATGTTTCAGTTCAAGTTTGAAGGCAGGAAATAAAAACAACAAAAAAAACCCAAAAAGCAACCATCTTGTTCAAAGGCAATCAGGCAGGAGGAATTCCTTTTTACTCACAAGAGAGTGAGACTTTTTGTTCTATTTGGCCTCAACTGATTGGATGAGGCCCATCCACATTAGGGAGGGCCATCTGCTTTACTCAGTTGATCAATTTTGTTGTTAATCTCATCCAAAAGCATCCTCACAGGCACACCCAGAATAATGTTTGAGCAAATATCTGAGTAACCTGTGGTCCAGTTGAGTTGAGACATAAAATTAACTATCGTTCCTAATGAGGAACTTAAGATGGGAGCAGACTGGAAGTAAGTGAAATGAAAAGGGGAACACAGAAAGAGGGGCAGAAGTGATGAATGAAGTAAAGATAATGTACGCTTGGAATTTTTTGTACGTGTGTCCTATTGTGAATAGAGAGGCATCACAGATGATGGGCTATGATCAATAGTCACTTCACCGATGTGGAAAAAAAGAAGTATTGAGGCTGCTTGATTAATTATTATTTTAAGTTATATGGTTCCAGCAAGGCTGGCAAAGATGGAGTCTGCAGGAAGAGAATGAGGAAAGAAGAAAACAAAAAATAATACTGATACACAGCCTTCTCCTCTGGTCTATTCTTTTTCTCTAGTCATCACTTAATTCTTTGTCAGAATAAAGAGTATCTCCTTATTCTTTCACCAAAACCATGCTGAAGAAAAAAAATCTATAAATTAATTGATGTGAAGGTATGTTTTCAACATTAATTAATTAATATGCTAACTCTAAAGAATATTTGTATTCTAACAGAGCCTATTCCTGAATGAGAGGTCTATGATTGTATTAATTTAGGTATCAAAGTTCCTTGGGGAAATATGATTTTAGTAAAAAGCATTCAACATCCATGAAATCATAGAGAAAGATGACTGACCACCTCTTCTGACCACCTAGGAAAATTGATGTCTGTGAGGGCTTATAAGTAGGATAAGTGATCATAGTGTTAGCATAAACTCTAAAGATTTAAGGCCATTCTAACTTTATTTCATTTTTTCAATAATGATCTATACTTTCACATCATGAAAATACTGTAGACATCCTATATTATAACACCTCTCCTGCGTGGTGATTTTCCCCTCTGATTTGTAAATGATCCATAGAATTTTGTCCTTTTACTTTTTGGTTTTCAGTATGTTAATGAATGGATGAATAACGATATAGATAGCATGACACAAAGCTGGCAGTGACGGTAATTACACCAGATGATAATGTTAATACCCAGTTATACTTAGCAAATTGGAGTGATAGACAAAATCTAGCAAGATGAAATTTAACAGGGAATAATGAAAAGCCCCCAAATTACTTTCAAACAAAATAGTGTATAATGCCAGCATTATATAAGGATAAATATTATATAAAGATAGAGTAAATCTGCCAGAAAATTGTATGGGCTGCATCATGTCCTATTCAATTCCTTGTCATTGAAGTTGTCTAAACAGAAATTTTGTAGGAATGTGAAATCTCTTACTTTTAATCTGACGCTAAGAGTGTGATTCTGTTCTTATCCAGTTAGATGTGGGGTATATCTTTTTCACTGTAAAATATAAAAATATGAAGTAGGTTTAATTTTACGTATTACAGACCAGCATTATATATTTAGTTTTAGTCTATGATTATAAGGTCAGAGGAAAAAGGGAAATGGTAACTTATCAACATGTATAAGAACTAAAAAATGAGATAAAAATGGGAAGATATTCAGTGGTAGATGTATTGAGGGAAGTAGAAGAGAAAAAATTTTCTATCATCAATATACTGAAAGAAATATCAGTGCCAGATTTAGCAGACCATTTTGAACTGGTTGGTAGTTTCTAGATTCATTTGTATGCAAGCATCCTATGAGTCTAATAAAAGCTGGAAAAGGTATGTGAGGGAATATCCTGGAATTTCCCCCTCTAGAGTACTTTAAAAGAGAATCAATGACTATATAGTTCTTTCTTATTGCCTTGGGAGTTCATCTACCTAAAGGAAGGGGACTGGATTAAATAATGTTGAAAAGTTCCGCATATTTTTTTTTCTGGTTCATAACTTCCACAACTCTGCTCTGAAGTCAAAAAGGCATGAACCACACCAAGACCAGCATAGCCTCTTTCCCTGTCCAGCTTCCAATTTAGGAATTCACATTATTTTGTGTCACCCCCCGACTTAGAATAGACCTGTATCCTTTCTGTGTTCAAAGGTCTCTGATATTTTTTCTTTATGCATTTTCAATAGTTTTTTTAAGTTAATTTTGACTCTAGCTGCTATCCTGTTCTCATAGTTTGACACATTTTAAAATATGTCATTATTTCTAATATATCATAAAGCAGAAAAAGCAAATTGAAATATATTTTTATATCTTGACTCACATATGAACTCCTAATACTGTTGCAGGTTAGATTTTTTGATTCAGAAAACTGCAAGAAATGGGGTTTCTTGATTTCCTTAGATACCAACTTGTTTTGCCCAAATGAATGTAAAAATTGAAAATTAAATGATATTAGGGCTGTTTGAATGACATTTCAAAAGAAGAGCTAGGCATCTGTCCACTTAACATTCAGGTAACTTCCTCATTTTTTTTTAGATTCTATCATGACCTCATCACATATTGATATTTGCCTGTACTGTTCCACACTTGTCAAATACTAACATGTATTTCCCTAGTGCCAAATTCTTCTTGTATTTTCAATATAGTCTTTGTACAGATAGGAAGAAAGATAATTTAATCATGTATGAGGTGAAACAGCTTACACCAGGTAACCCACCATCATTCAAATTGAGACACTACCCTATAAAATATGCAGCAACTGGCAATAGTAAGGAAGTCTGGAGTCTTATCAGATGGTGTCACTAGTAACTATAAAAGCTTGAAATGAATATGCCTTACCGGATTTAATTTTTTTTTCTAGCTCATTTTAATTTTGTGCTACACAAAGAACAGTATGAAGATAGAATTTTCTAAGTTTTCTTAACATATATATCTAAAGATACTCCGATTCTAGAGTGCTTTAAAATGGCAGTACTGTAACCAGGAAGTCTACATTGTCCAAAGTTCAGAGCAGTGCCTAGACTCATTAACCTTTGTCTGTTCTTTGGCCAGTTGCAAATCCAGGTGAACAAAAAATATGTGCCTGAAACAGCAGTGTACTTGAAATTGACAGTAGAGTATAATGGAACCGCAATGATATACTTCCCCATGTGCTGTCTCCTGAAACTTCATACACTTAGGCTGGTTAATGAGCTTTCCTTTCTCATGTATATCAATCTCCAAAATCATGGAATCTAATAGCAGGTCAGTACATTATGGATTAGAGCTGGCTTTTCAGACAAATTAGAGAAAAGGCAGCTGCAAGGCGTAGGAAAACATCAACATGAAATAACCTGAACCAAACTTTAATTTCTTTTTCATGCTTAAATAATATGGAAGTAGATATGTAAGATAATTCACAGAAACATATTTTATGTGCAGTGCAGCAAAATAAAATGCAAGAAACATCCCGAGTCCTTTTCAGAGAAGATTAAAAAGAATTACAGATTACTGATATTCAAAGCATCCAAATATTCTTTGATGATTTTGATTTTGATTTTCTATAAATGCTGCACTTTATAGAAGATTGTAACAATCAGATAATATTTCATGTAGAACAAAACAAATGTATATTCCACCAAAATATACTTCTTAATAAAATAATATATTAATATTTCTAACTCAGGGTCACGGGGGATATTGACACATGTTCCAGCAGTGTTTATTAGAAAAACAATAATAAATTAACTTCCAACTGCTCTACTACAGTGAAATGTGCCTCTTATCTGTGCAGGGACTTTGAAGCAATTAATGTTATTGGGAGCTCTGAGGCTTAGAGCCTGGGAGAACAGCCACCAACTGTGAGAAGAATGAACCCCTGTAGAATATATAGATTGTGGAAAATTATATTTCCACTCACTGAAAAACCTACAGTCACCTCTTTTCTTCCCTTTATCTGTTTTTTGAGTTTTGGGGTTTTTTGGGTTTTTTTTTTTCTGTTTTTTACTTTTCTTAAAGATTTGCCAGACTAACCTTTACAAAAGGACATGAATCACCACTTCTGCAGTGATTCACACTCTCAGCAGGGATACTGTAGAATATGGAGTCAGCTAAGATCCATGGCCTCAGTACAGATGATATTTTTTTCTGTCCACACTGAAAATCAGGATCAGAGTTATTATAAGGTTTTAGAGAATGAGGAGAAAATTTTGCTTTCTCCTGATTTGGGGGTAGTGCATGTTTTGTATGATTTCCCACAGTTGGATTTACTTAGCAATTAATAGCTCAGAATATAAAGTGCACCACCACGAAAGAACAGGATATTTTGTCTCCTAAACCTGAACTCTGTCTTCTTGCCAAATGAGAGAAAAGTTGCTATCATTGTATAGACATGCATCTTTCTAAAGCAATGGTTGCTACAGGTCCTGATGGAATACAATTTACATTCCTCTATACTTCTAGATCATGAACAAATCCATAAAATTGCGTTGTTTTTTTCGATTTTGTTTCCCTAGAAAAATAAATGAAAGCAGCAATATTTTACTGGGGAAGTCTATTTCATCTTGTGTAACTGGGTAATTTAGTTTTCCCAAAGCATGTTATGAAAGGTAGTGGAATAGCTCTTTAGCATAAATAAATTTTCAACAGCAAAAAATACAACCTCCTGTTTATGTAGTTGTTAGTTAATAGATAAACCTTTTATTCCTCTCTGTTTTGAGTCTTACAGTATATAAATATTAGGCGCATAATGCTCACGACGATTAGGGATAGTTTGGAAGGAAAATCAGTGAATTCATGATTGTTAAAAAAACAAAACCATCTCTGAATTAGTCTTTATATGATTTAGTGGCTGGTGAGATAGTAAGAAATTAGGGGGTTCTTTGGGAGCCCACAAAATTAATATTGATATGTGTGCTTTTTTTGTCTTGTGAGTATTCACCCACCATAGTGTTCAAAATGGTTGATTTTATTCTCTCTTCCACAAATTATATAACACCTAGATATATATACAATATATATTGTTTCTCTCTTTCTCATTTATTTATTTATTTTTAAATCTTAAAGTGCATTGAAGTAGAAAGGCCTCTTTGGATCACTTTACTTTATTTCATCTCGGTTTTTCCTACTTCATTTTCCTCTGACTGCTCCTCAGAGTAAGATATTGTGAAAATAAAAATGTGCGTTCTTTTCTAAAACATGTTGATATTTTCACATTTTTGTATTTTAAGAGCCCAAATTACTTTGTCTTAGTTTTTCCATTAGTGGCTTAATGGAAAACTTAATGCTGATATGATAAGGAGTATTTATAAATATTAAACTTGCTGGTACCCATTGAGGAATTAAAAAGTCTTATAATTTCCGTCCATACAGTCTTATCCACAGATGTCCAAAGGGGTCTATCACTCAAGTTAGCTTGAGTTGATATTTGTTAAATTTTTCTTTGAGATTCATAAAACCTCAAACGTAAAAATTGTTGACAAAAATAACTGGGAGTCTGGTGTTTAATTCATAATGAATTGTTAGAATGCCATCAATGGTATTTGTATCTCAATCGTTTTATTTTTGTTTATTTGATCTTTTTTTTTCAAGGAGATCTTCTTGATGTGTTCACTATAAAGTAGTTCTATTGTATGGATGTTTATGTGTGTGTATAACCCCTTCAAGGAAGGCTTCGGAATCCTGTCCAGAGGAGTTGATATTTGAACTGAGCTTTGTAGGGACTCATCAGACAAATGAGGTAGTGTGGTGGGGAATGTGAGTTTGCAGTAGGAGAGGGAAGAGCTGCAGAATGTTACAGAGGCTAAAATGACCGTGGCAAGTTTGGGAACTGTAAATGTTTGCATTTCACAGGAGTACAAAATGAAGATAAGAGTGGGTAAATAAAATTATGAAAGGTTTTGTATGACATGTTGACAGTTTGAATGCTATTATTCTATTGTGAAGAGGGAAGGAATTTAAACAAGGGAGTGATAGATAGACCCAAATAATAATTGTTATTTGTAATTCTAGTTGACAGGTCGGGGCCTTCCTACACACTCCTTCTTATGCCTATAGTACTTTTCTATTCCCACTGCTCTTGACTCGACCTTACTATTTTCCCTCAGATTTTACCTCTAATTTCTTTTGCTCACCTGGGTCCCCTCACAGGTTTAGGTCAGCTCTCACTGCTGTATGTTCACACAGAGCCACATGCATAATACTGTTCACAGTGGTGTCTTTATGTTTAGTGAATGTTGTCTCCCTCACCTGGGCTACATGCATACCCTGGAACATAGTATTGCCTCAGTAGGTACTTGTTCAATTAGACAATAAATAAAAATTATAGCATCAGAACTGTATGTGTCTACCTCATGCCATTTCACATGGTTTGTTAACTTTGTATCAGAAGAAAAGGGAAAGGAAAGGAGAAGGAAGGAATGAAAAAGGGGGTGGGGACAGGAAATAAAGGAGAGGGGAAATATAAAAGGAAAAGGAAGAAAAAGAAGAGAAGAAGGGAGTTAAGGATGGAAAGAAAGAAGGAAAACGGGAAGCCATTTCTTCCTCTTTTCATAAAATCAGATGGGCAGCAGGAATGTAACTGTATTGTCTACTAACCAAACTGAGAAAATCTTGTTTTATTTTATTTTTCCTGGCTGGCTAAATACTGAAGAAAAAGTCCTATGATTTCTCTGTGCCTCAGAATTTCTCTGTCCATAAAATGGGGAAAATAATGTTGGTTCCCTTACTGTTTTACACAGATAGTGTGAGACGTAGCGAAAAGCAAGTGCTTTGATTTTTCAGAGAAAATGTATATAATTTGGACATAATTCTTATTTGAAAAAGTAGAAGTATATATCACTTTTATTATCAATGATATCTGAGGTGTGTTAGCAACCCATAAACCGTGGTTTTATTTACAGTTTGAATTTTGCTTGATTGTTTCTCTCTGCTAGAACACATAAATCATGTGATAAAGACAGTCTCCTTTACAAAGGTATTTATTTCATTATAAGTTTTGCTTCTGAAAACGTTTTTGGTTGTCACCTTATTGTGCTTTCTGAGCTATTTTTAAATGATAAAATTTCTACCATTATTCTTTATTCCAGTGAAACAAACTGAGTCATTGAACCCAGTGCTTGCTTGGTCGGTCAAGACTGCTTTATTTTTGCGGGGGGGGTCGGGTACGCGGGCCTCTCACTGTTGTGGCCTCTCCCGTTGTGGAGCACAGGCTGTGGACGCGCAGGCTCAGCGGCCATGGCTCACGGGCCCAGCCGCTCCGCAGCATGTGGGATCTTCCCAGACCGGGGCACGAACACGTGTCCCCTGCAATGGCAGGCGGACTCTCAACCACTGCGCCACCAGAGAAGCCCAAGACTGCTTTTTTAATTTGATTTTGTTGTCTACCAAAGTACCTCAGATGTTTTTGCCAAAGGTTTTTGTTTTTGTTGTTAGTGTTGCTGATTTTGAGGTCTTTTATTTATTTTTTGTTTTATATTAATAGAGAGTTTTTCTGGAAACACTAGGTCCATACTTTCTAATACTTTATGGCTAACACTGACTGTAGTGCTCAAATGAGAGGTGAGTAGAATTATTGCAGTCTCTGTGTTTAGTACACAAAATGAATGACATGAAAAATGGAAGACCTTCCTAAATAAAACATAATTACAGATAATTTAGATGAATGAGTTGAACTTGCTAGAAATAAGAAAACCCAACCCCACAAGCCAAATAGAAAACTCTAGGCTGATTTTCATGATGTATCACAAAAGGAAAGATACTCTTCATGTCAGCCAGCCTTGATCCTATAGATCTGTCTCCACTGGACTTCACATCTAACAGAACAGTCAGTGTTCAATTACCTCTCTGTGATAACATTAACTACAACTAGAGAGGGAGCCAACAGATTTACAAGTAAAGTAAGGTCATGTTTTTGTGAACAGAGTTCATGGTGACTGCCAGCCTCCTTTAGCACTGTATGAAAATTACTAGCTTAAACAATGTAAAAGGTAAGATTTCGAGCATGAAGTGTTTCCCTGATTTATAGTTGTCACTTTTAACACAATTTAAGGTATCCAATAATGCCATTCAAAACATAAAGTGTAAGTAGCAGAATTGTGCTCCTTCTTTTTTATTTTTTTTCTTAATACTTATAAGCTAGGTATTATTATTATTTTTTAACATCTTTATTGGAGTATAATTGCTTTACAATGGTGTGTTAGTTTCTGCTTTAGAGCAAAGTGAATCAGCTATACATATACATATATCCCCATATCTCCTCCCTCTTGCATCTCCCTCCCACCCTCCCTATCTCACCCCTCTAGGTGGACACAAACCACTGAGCTGATCTCCCTGTGCTATGTGGCTGCTTCCCACTAGCTATCTGTTTTACATTTGGTAGTGTATGTATGTCCATGCCACTCTCTCACTTCCTCCCAGCTTACCCTTCACCTTCCCCATGTCCTCAATTCCATTTTTTACCTCTGCATCTTTATTCCTGTCCTGCCCCTAGGTTCTTCAGAACCTTTTTTTTTTCTTTTAGATTCCATATATATGTGTTAGCATACGATATTTGTTTTTCTCTTTCTGACTTACTTCACTCTGTACAACAGTCTCTAGGTCCATCCACCTCACTACAGATAACTCAATTTCATTTCTTTTTATGGCTGAGTAATATTCCATTGTATATATGTGCCACATCTTCTTTATCCATTCATCTGTTAATGGACACTTAGGTTGCTTCCATGTCCTGGCTATTGTAAATAGAGCTGCAAAAGAACAAAAAATTTCACAATTTGTATGGAAACACAAAAGACCCCAAATAGCCAAGGCAATCTTGAGAAAGAAAAATGAAGCTGGAGGAATCAGGCTTCCGGACTTCAGACTATACTACAAAGTTACAATAACCAAGACAGTATGGTACTGGCACAAAAACAGAAATATAGATCAATGGAACAGGATAGAAAGCCCAGAGATAAACCCACACACATATGGTCACCTTATTTTTGATAAAGGAGGCAAGAATATACAATGGAGAAAAGACAGCCTCTTCAATAAGTGGTGCTGGGAAAACTGGACAGCTACATGTAAAAGAATGAAATTAGAACACTCCTTAACACCATACACAAAAATAAACTCAAAATGGATTAAAGACCTAAATGTAAGGCCAGGCACTATCAAACTCTTAGAGGAAAACATAGGCAGGACACTCTATGACATAAATCATAACAAGATCCTTTTTGACCCACCTCCTAAAGAAATGGAAATAAAAACAAAAATAAACAAATGGGACCTAATGAAACTTCAAAGCTGTTGCACAGCAAAGGAAACCATAAACAAGATGAAATGACCACCCTCAGAATGGGAGAAAACATTTGCAAACGAAGCAACTGACAAAGGGTTAATCTCCAAAATATACAAGCAGCTCATGCAGCTCAATATCAAAAAACCAAACAACCCAATCCAAAAATGGGCAGAAGACCTAAATAGACATTTATCCAAAGAAGATATACAGATTGCCAACAAACACATGAAAGGATGTGCTCCTTCTTGAAGCTGTTATCATATCCACTTAAATTCTCTTTCACACACAGGTACACATTCAAATCAAATGTGAATAAAAGATGGGACTTGAAAATTGCCATTCTCCTGCAATTTCTTTTCAGAAGTCCATTCTGTAGTTCATTTAAACAACTTGCTCAAGCAATCACATATATAGAGTTTTCTACATGGGCTGAGTTTTTATGATCATAAACACAGAGATTTTAGGAATTATGAGCTATTTAAAGATATAAAAAAGAAACTTTAAACACATCGCATTGCCCCAAATTGGAATCACCTCTTATTCCATCTTTTGCTGAATTCATCTTAATAAAATATATGCTATAGCTTATAATGATTCTTGAATTTTTAGTAGTTTAGATTTTAGAAAAGAAACCCATCTATAGGAAGTGCAGTGATAGTGACTTACAATGTAAAGAATCATTGGCTCAATTATTGTGGTTTTGGAAATGATTTTCTAGAGAGCAGTCAAACTCCCAAGTAACATCAGGAGACATTCTTTTTACACGTTTATTCTCAAAGTAGGTCCCATTATATATCTGTTGAATGAATAAATCTATCAATAAGTACTGTCAACTCTACTTCCAGTGGCTCCATCATCTCTCCCCCAGAGAACTGCTATCATTCTGGCCACATAGAATCCATTATCCCCAAGAGCAGTCAGAATGCTATTGTTAAATTCAAAATACAGCATGTCATGGCCATTCTTAAATACCAAAGACTTCTCATTTAATCGCAGAATAAAATTCAAACCGTGGTCTATGACCTGGCCCTCTGCTGGCTTCTCTGCATTGACCAAGTTCCATTCTCACCATGCCATGATTATTTCCACACCGTCCTTCAAATATGCCAAGATTGTTTGCCCCTCAGGGCTTTTGTGCTACCATCACTTTGCTTGGAGTGAGCTGCTTCCAGGAATTTGTTAGCCTGGATTTCTTCTGCCTTTTATGTCTCAGGTCAAAAGTCACTACCTCGGAGAGTGGCTGCCTGGCCTTTTCGCAGTCATTCTCTATCACTTATCTGTCTTATTTTTTCATGGTGTTCACTACTCTCTAGACCTCTCCTATTGATTTATGTGTTCACCATCTGTTTCCCTTCCCCAGTTTCACTCCCCATCCTCAAACCACCAATGATCCACTCCACGTTAGCTCCATGAGTCCAGCAACATTTATGTTGCGGTGGAGGGTACAAGGAGGATATGAGTGGCATAGAAATTGCTAAGCCATTTGATGGTTAATCATTATTTATTCCTAGGTCGATATCTTTGTGAGCTTTGGAAGTGATATTTAGCTAAAGATTTAAAATGTTAATGTGCAAATGAAAACAATTCTGTATATTTGATCATTGTTTATTTGTTTTGATGTACACAGATAATTTTACAATTTTTATGGAAAACAATCCATATACCTGAAGTGTTTTATAATATTTATGCAAATTTGACTTAAAGTAATATTTCATTTTACCTTACCAAACTGGTTAGATTAATATCTGCCTAATATTAGAAAAATATACCTAGTAATCATATCTTAAGAAACACAAATATAAATCAGGAATGTTCAATATTCTCTCAAGTATTGATATCTATTACTTTTAATGTAATAGAGCTCTTTGTTCTATTTAAACTAGTACTTATTCAATGTTACCTATATTTAAAATTCTATATGATTTCCATGTATTAACTCATTTAATTCTCCCAGCAACCACATAATGATAATGCTATTATTATCCCCATTTTCTGAATGAGGAAACTATCCAGAGAAGTTAGCTAATTAATCCAATATCATGCAGATAGAGAGCAGCAGAGCTACAATTTAAACTCAGGAGGCTGGGTTCTAAAACCCCCCACTCTTTTACCAGTATAGTACACTGTCTCTCCAAGTCAGACTACTGTGCAAAATAATAATATAACTTGGGGAAAATCTGTCTTTTTGTGGGAGAGTGATTCTAACAGCAATAACTATGCTCCATCAACTTCCAGGGTTGAATACATTTATGCAATTGCAGATATGTATACATATCTATATATTTTTCAAAATTCCTTGCTCACCTCAAAGCTGTAGGCTCCTTGATTCTTTCGGTATACACCTATTAGGTATGATTAGTGTGCCAGAGACATAAGAAAACAAAGAGTGCAGTCCTCACAGACTCGTGGGAGAAATAAACATACGGCAGAAATTTGGATACAGTTTGATATGTGCTGTCACAAAAGGCATGTAAATACAGACAAGGGGAGATTGTCACACGCCTACAAGGGCGATGTGATATTTGAGCTGAACAGAATGTATAGAGTTTTGAGTGTCATTGGAGAAGGGTGTTTCACACTGTGAGGAAGCTAATGAGCTAATGAGCTGGAGGCATATAAAGAAAAGGGTATGGAAAGGACAAACAATAAAAAGATGGAGGGATAAGAGTAAAAGGAAAGAATGAGATGGGCAGAGGGTCAGGGCTGCAGGTTTTATGGATCATTCATTTGTAGGGATGCTGAGTGATGTGATACTCAGATGTAGAGACAAACCTAGTATTCTTATTTCTTAATATTTGAGCTATTCCATCAAAATGATAACCTTCCTTGAGAGAGGATAGTTTTTTGTTTTGTTTTGTTTTGTTTTAATCAGACCACGAGTTTGCTAGAACTTTTTTTAAAAAACTATCCTCATCTCAAGGAAGTACAGAAATAAATCTTCTTAGTCCTTTGCTCACAAAGAAAATGGTGATCTAAGAGACAAATATATACATATACAAAGTATATGCTGTCCTTTCTTCCTAGGCTGTCTTTGCAAAATGAGCAGACCTCAGGATTTTGAAGATTAGTCTTTTTAAATTGATTTTAAAACCATGTAAGAATTAGAAATATTGCAATATTAGATCCATAGTCTTTGTGGTTTTTTCCTTTTTTTTTTTCTTCTTTTTCTCTCTCCTCCCTCTTTCCCCTCTCTCCCCTCCCCCCCTCCTCCTTCTCTCCCCCTTCCATTTTACCTTCTTCTCCTTCTGTCTTCTTTAATTAACAGGTTCAGCTAATTACTTCTAGAATCATTACATTATTAGTCCACAAGAAACATGTTGTAATTTTATACCATCCATTGACATTCGATGTCATTTATAATGACAAAAATAATAGACTCCAATTAACAACCAATGACTTAGACTTTAAAATGAACTTATGTTTAGAAGAACACACAGGCTTTGTATACTTCTTCTAGTATTTTTAATGAAATCTTTTCTGTGTTAAAGAAAAACAGAAATCTGTTCTTAAGACTGTCACTACCCAAGAAAAATAACTTTAACTTATAATTTTAATGATGAAAAGGAGGGCTGTAATTCTTTGCACTTTTGACTGTTAAACAGATGGTTATAGAAGAGGAAAAAATTTAATACCGTGTATATATATATATATATATATATATACACATATATATATATATATATATCTTCTAATTAGACTTATTAACCTCATTGCATCTTATCTGGTGTCACTGGTGGGAAAATACTGAGCCATTAAGGAACAAAACCAAATTCAAGTACAACTAGCTCACTGGCTCCATTATGGCATTGACCAGTCTTTCGAGGTTCCTTCTTGGGGATCTGACGGCTTTGTGGTTTTGTTCTTAGAAGACTGGCAGAGGCTGCCTATTTGTGATTGCTGGAGAACCCCTGAGAACAGAGGGAGGCTAGTGAGAACAATTTCCTTCAGGGGTCATCTTACCAGTTTACTGGAGAACTTTGCTTTTCAGGTTCATATCTAGCACTTTTGCTAAGCAATATGTTATATTCAATTTTTTCTGCATTTAAAAAAATTCATTAGGATAGTACCAGTTTAATATTTCAAGAGAAAATAAAGATCAGATCAACATCTGTAGTAAAGGAGAAATTATAGGAGCAGACATAAAAAATGCCCCTATCTCCACCTGCCACTGTCTGAGTGCAAGTTACCTATTCTCTGCCTGGCGGTGCCAGGAGTGAAAAAGAACTTGATAAAACATTAAAGGGAAACAAGCAGTTGCTCTTGCCTTTCAAAAGATGGTGATTAAAAGTGTCAACTGGAAATTCAAGTCCTCCCTATCTCAATTTCCTGCCGCCTCAGAATGGTACTAATTCTGAAAGGATGATTGTTACCTTATTAAAAAAATAAGTGCTGATGGATACAAGCACATTTGCAAGATGGGGAATATTGGGAGAGGAGCCAGTTTGGAGAAAGGACTATCAAGAACACATTTATTGATAAGTTGATTTTGAGATGTACTTTAGGCATCCAACACGTTATTTGTTTGCTATTTGGCTACATGAGTCAGCAGCTCAAGAGCTCTCTCTGTAAGATACATTGGCATCAAGATGGAATATACAGTTATGGGACTGAACGATCTATCTGCAGAGCAGAAGAATAGATTCAATAGCAGGCAAAATTTATTTCTCATATTTAGGAATATTATCCAGACTGCTATGTCTTATTAGTAATTGCAAGGAAAATCTCATTTTCTCTGACAAAGAACAAGCCAGAATACACACACACAAAACCCCCTCCCTTTAATGACTGTCATAATATTGAAATGTGCTGGTGATGTTTTAGGGCCTCTTTTTTCTTCTAATAGAAATGTTCATTTCCTGAAGTGGCAATTTTGAGAAATTAAGGACATGGATAATTGAAATGAGCTTTCCATTTTTGCTCACATACTAAAGTTTTTGCCTCATTGGATAACTTTAATTTTCCCCCTATTTCTTCACCAAGATTTTGAGTAGGTCTGAAGAGAAAGTGCTCTGACATATTTAAGACATCCTGAGACAGAATCTGCACCCATGATCATATCTCTTTATTGTCGACAAGGTCTCATAGAATGTTTTTCCTAGCTCATCTTTCTTGCTCCCTTGCCATTTTGGAAGATAAAGAACCAGCTCATAAATACTTAATGGACAAGATAAGCCAATAAATACAGCTCTAAATACCATCCCCTTACAATAGTCCAAGAATTATCAATCCTGGAATAATTCCTTATACCAACCAAGAAGAGCTCTCTATAAAGCCAAACTGTTTAAGTCAAAATTCAAAACAAAATCTACATTTCAAATGAGATATTAACAACTCTTCTGGCATTTTAGTGATACATTTGCTACTCATCTCAATAACCTTTTAATTTCATACTAATGCATAAGATTGTCTTTACTAATGAGTAAGGATTTGCCCAAGGAAATTGGTGATATCTTAATCTATAAATTTTTGAATGGCCATTGAATTAATCTAAATTAGAAATTTAGATTTCAAATAAGTCTTAGTAGTTGAGATTTTTTAAGCCACTAACCCTGATGTTATGCCAGCCTATATATAATGAATTATCTAACAACCTCTTCATCCTCAATATGCCTTATTCATAGACATCATACTGATTAAGGGAAAACATTAAATTATTTATTTATTTATTTAATATTTTATTTTTAAGGGTATCCCAGAATAGGAGGGGGTAATTTTTTGATAAGTGAATTTTGAAAATAATAATAAATATATAAATATTTTTCAATTATTTATTTGGGTCAAATCAAAACACTATTTTGGTTAGGATATTGACAGAGAAATAATATTGAGGTTATAGAAAAAGAATTGGTCCATTCCAAGCCATTATATTATATAAAATATTATTATATTTTGTAACATATTTTTTGTAAAAATTTCCTTTATTTTTAATAGACTTATTAATTTAACAAATTTAGTAAAAGACTTATTACTTTTATTTATTGAAAGCAAAATTTTCATAAAATATGCAAAGACTCCAGTCTTGACAAACAGGCTTAATTGTGAAAAATAAATGCACCACAGTCCCTTCAGAAGAGCTGGAGTCCCAGATATGTTCAAATGCAAGTTGATCCAAAGCTTGCCTCTAGTCTATATAAAGACCAGATTTATACATATAATATATATCTTCCAAACTTAAAGTCGGAAGGTCTATAACAAGATAGACAAAAAAATGATTTTATCCAATAAATATGGGAAAACTTAACAATTAAGTATTTTACATATCTTGTATCTGTGACGGCATGTGAAATTAACTGAGTTAGTGCACAGAGTGGCTTAACCACCTCCATTTGTTAACAGTATGGAAGTTTAAAGATTACATTAATAGTGAAAGGTACGTTACTAAAGAATGCTTATCTGTAGAATAATCTCCCCCAAATATCTCCTTTCATAACAAGAAATGCTGCTAGAGGTGATAACATGGTAGAAAAAGTATAGTACAAACATAAAAGTCAAAGGGACTTTTATCATCCAACTCCAGGTACGTGATTAAATCTGTTTCTTCCTAATTCAAGGTTTTCTACACAATTTCTCTTCCTAAATATGATTGTGTAAGTCTACCTTTCTTTTCAATCCTTCTCCCTCATTTTCCTTCTTAATGCAGAGTTCCTAAATGAAGCAAAATATCAGGGTGTATGGAAAATAATACTTTTCAGCTTCATATTTTATAGTTAATTATGTTATGACTCATAGAAAAATTGATCCCAAGGTTCATAATTTTTCTTTTTCTAATTTCTTCTATTTGAAATCTGCCTTTCCACCATTTCCTCATTAACGTAAACCAACAGTGGTCCTTGTTTGAAACTACTTCATCAGAATTAGCCTCAAGTGAGTGAGCTGGTGGAAGAAATGGTAATAAATTAACATGTGTCAACAGAGGGCTGTTGAGCAAAAAATTCAGTTACCTCCAGCACAGACTACAGGATAATTTATTAAAGTGTCAGAATCAAACCTTTAAGGTAAAAAATAGCTGATACAAAATTCTCGGATTACCCAAAATGAAACTTTAATGTAAGTAAACGGAAAAGAACAGAATTATGACTGTGCTGTTCACCATTCAAAATTATTTGGAAAATGGTTGATTTGAAAATATGAAATACTCTAACTGACCACATAGTGAATAAAATTAATTCCAAGGATTGTTTACACACAGTAGAGTTCCAAAATGAGTGTTAATTATCACTTGCAAGTGATTTGAATCATAGAAGTTATTTTTAAAAAACTGAAATGAAATCAGCTAGACAATGGAAAACAAAGAGAAAGTCATGAAAACAAATATCTTTTGTATCTCAATTTCACCGGTTCTTTGCAGTTTTTATAACTTAAGTTTTAAAAAGCATTCTTAATCTAAGCAAAGTTAAATAAAGCCCTTTATCTACACTTATAAGGACATTCTGATTAAAAAGTCAGATTAAGTCTTCTCTGTGAGCAGCTGATAAGTTGATATGAAATCCCTATTAACACATTACAGAGATTCAATTTGTATGTGCTACACAGTGGTTTTAAGAAGCTAAATATTACCTGTATAATTCTATCCAGGATGAATAGCCTACTTAACAAGCTTTATTCTCACAAATTAGCAATGAAGTGGTCCAGGGATGCATTATGTAGGACTTTTATAGGGTGGTATATCAATTAGTTTAAGGCTACACATGAACACAGATTGATCTGCAAGAGGGAAAAAAAAGAAAGAATTTCCACCGTGCCACTATATTTTGGGTAGGGCAGATGAAGAAAGAAACTAACTTTAAACAAATTATTATAGATTTTTTTTCATTTGTTTGTTAATTTGTTTTCCATATTTAGCTTGGTTTGATGGTGTAGGTAAAGTACCTTTAAGAGGATGTGGAAATTTTAAACTCTACAACCCATTACCAAAGAGTGAAAATGTTCCTTTTTTGGGTCTGTTCCAGTCTTTAATTAACTGTTAATTATATGGATGGGTAAACATAACAAAGTCTCAAAACTGATTATCTGAAAATTTCTATAATACATGTGTGGCCTATAGTAATTAGTGGAGGGGATATTAGATATAATACTTATCGGTCTACTTGGAATTGTATATATTTAATAGTATTGCTATTGATGTTTTATATCTTGTTCTTTATTAAAAACAATCTCTAGAACTTAGTAAAATGATACATATTCTTTTTGTCCAATGTGTTAGAATTACGGAAATAGTTATTCTAAAAATTTCTTTTAACATTAAGCTATTTCTAGCATCTATGTAACAAAGCAGTTGGATGAATATTGTCAAAAGTAAGTTTCAGATACACATACATTTCTTTTTTTATATGTATTTTTATCATCTTTAAGCAATCTGGTATCATATGCATGTACAGTGAACATGTATTATTGATACTAAAATGTTCTTGTTAAATGAGATTATTAATGAAAGTAATATCAAAACTTATTACTAATAATAACTTATTCAATTATAGAATAAATAAACGAGAAAATTCTGTGAAATTTTCTGTTTCTACACTGGTTATCATCCTAATGTTTCAGATTCCTTCATAGTGTAGATATTTATTAATGTGTTAGTTGATGAGGGAAAAATAGATGAGAAATACATGATATACATTACAGTAAAGACTTACACTTGAATGAGAAATAGGAAATTGAAGAAACTACTGTTATTCAGGTATCATTTATATGGAAAAGTATAATGTTTTTTGTGACTTAGAATATCTTTCTCAAATGTTTTCTCTCATATTTCTAATTATACATTAATCAAAGGGCAAATATTTTCATATTTAAATCACTAATATTATGAAAGATATGTGACATTAGGACTAACATTTTTTAAAAACATGAATATAGGAATTATAATGCCAATCTTAAAGGAACCCTAAACTAAGCTTTGCAGAATCTTATTTCATTCCATCAGCTTCTGCCTTTGGCATCTGTAACTTAAGTGAAAATTCCTATAGGTGTCAATAATCTAGAGATTTCCAGATACTGGAGAATTAAGATGGGAGACCAAAGTTTAGATCACAAGTGTTTCACTATATTCAAAAGATAGTGCATATGTTGCTTTTTATTTATTTCTTTTTTGTTTTTCTTTACAATAAATCAATGCAGACCTCAGATTTCTGGTCTGGCACGTAAAGAGTTTGGAAGTCAACACTCCATCCTAACAACAAATAAAAAGCTAAACAAACTGGAAAATCAACAACTCTTCTTAGACAGGTCAGAGAAGTGAGGTCACAGAGCAAACTGCTGCCTCCAAAATTGGAAACAGAGAGAGGTGAATAGAGAGAATCACAACTTTCTGTAGCAGAAACTTCCATGCAAACCAGTGGCCAGGTAGAAGAAACTGAACTGTAATTGATATGTTGTTGGAGGCTCAGTGGAGATAGTCTGAGAGTCCAACAGGGGGACCCAGTCTTAGGGGACCCCCCACACTTTTGTGAGTTTTACATTCAGAAGCTCAACCAGGAAATTTCCAGTTTTAAAATAAGCCACAGGGATATAGCATAAAGGATATGGTCAATAATACTGTAATAACTTTGTAAGGGGACAAATGGTTACTATACTCATCATGGTGATCATTTCATAATGTATGCAAATATCAAATCGCTACATAGTACAGCTAAAACTAACATAATATTGTACATAAACTACATTTCAATAATAATTTTATTTTTTTTTAAGAGTGAGTACCTGAGAAAATTCCTCCTGTGCTTCTGGCAGGGGGAAGGAAAAAGGAACCATTGTGAAATACCCCAGAGCACTCTGTTTTTCTTAACAAGGGCTTCCCTCAGGAGAAACTTTTCGACCAAAGTCTAGCCTACAGGGATTTTATAAGAACCTAATTGACTTGGGAGAAGAAAAATACCCAACTCCAGGCCAGTCTAGATATCCTGTCCCATCTGAGTGAAGAAGGTGACTAAGAAGCACTTGAGAAATTCACAGTCCAAGATATAGGTGCAGCATAAGACTGAGACCTTATCGTAGGACTAGAGACTGCTTCACCTCTTCCCACACCTCACAACCACATCAATTAAAGTCTGTTTACCACAGATCCTTCTATCCAGTACATCATGCCAGGCTATCAAGAAAAAAATTAAAGGCACAGTAAGAGACAAAAAACACATTTTGAAGAGACAAAGCAAGCATCAGAACTAAACTCAGATACAGTAGGGATGTTGGAATTAACAGACCAAGGTTTTTAACACCATTATGATTAATAATGTGATAATGTTAATTAATAATTTTTGTAATGTTTATAAATATCGAATCACTATGTCTTACACCTGAAAATAACATAATGTTGTAAGTCAATTATATTTCAATAAATAGCAAAAAAAAAAAGAAAATGGAGTAAAATATTTAAAGTGTTGAGAGAAAAACATCCACCAACCTAGAATTCTGTGTCCTGTGAAATAATCCTTTAAAGTGAAGGAGAAATAAGGACTCTCTCAGACAAAAATTGAGGGAATTTGTTGGCAGTAGACTTGCCTGCAAGAAATGTTAAAGGCATTTCATTAGAGAAAAGGAAAATTATATAGGACAGAAACTCAGATCTACTCAGAGTAAAAGGCAAAAATATGAACAAAGAATATGGGCAACAAAGGAAAAACAGTAACAAATATGGTAGATATTAACCAACTATATCACTAATCAATATGAATTTGACATGAGCCTAAATATACCAAATAAAAGACAAATTGTCAGAGTGGATCAACAAACAAGACCCAACTATATGTTCTCTACAGGAAATCAACTTTAAATATAAAAACGTATATACATTTAAAATAAATGGATGGAGACATATATAATACTAGCACTAATAAAAAAAAAAGCAGGAGTCGCTATATTAGTTTCAAACAGAACAGACTTCAAGGTAAGAAGTTATCAGGAATAAAAAGGGGAATTACATAATGATAAAGGGGTCAATTCTCCAAGAAGACATAACAGTTCTCAATGTGTATATGCCTAATAACAGAGCATCAAACTATGGAAGGCAAAAACTGATAGAACTGCAAGCAAAAATAGATGAATCCAATATCATAGTTGGAGACTTCAATACTCCTTTCTCAGAAATAGACAAATCCAGTAGGCAGAAACTCAGGACATGATTGAATTCAACACCATCAATCAACAGGATATAATGGACATCTATGTACTATTTCATCCAAAAACAGCAGAATACACATTCTTTCCAAGTTCACATGGAACATTCACAAAGATAGATCACTTTCTGGGCCTTAAAAGACACCTTAACAAACGGAAAAGAATATAAATCATACACAGTGGAATTAAACTAGCAAACAATAACAGAGAAATAGCTGGAAAATCCCCAGGTACATGGAGATTGAACAATACACTTTTAAATAACATATGAGTCAAAATAGAAATCTTATGAGATATTAGAAAATATTTTAAACTAAATGAAAATGAAAATACAATTTATCGAAATTTGTGGGATGTAGCGAACACAGTACTTAAAGGTAAATTTATAGCATTGAATGAATATATTATAAAAGAATAAAGATCTATAATCAATCATCTAAGTCTCCACCTTAGAAAACTAGAAAAAGAAGAGCAATTCAAATCCAAAGTAGCCAGAAGAAGAGAAATAATGAAAATTATAGTAGAAAGGACATTAAAACGATAATCAAATAATACTATGAACAACTCTATTCCAACAAATTTGATAACCTAGGTGAAATGGATCAATTTCTTGAAAGATACAATTTGCCAAAACTCACATAAGAAGTAACAGACAGTTGGAGAAGACAAACCACAGACATGGAGAAGGTATCTGCATCTGATGAAGAACTACTGTCCAAAATACACACAAAAAAGTCTTAAAACTCAACAGGAAGAAAAAAACCCACACAATTAAAAAATGAGCCAAGGACCTTAACAGAAACCTCTCCAAGACAGATATACAGATGGCAAATAAGTATATGAAAAGATGTTCCACATCATAAGATATCAGTGAAGTACAAATTAAAACAACAGTAAGATAACACAGTACACTTCTTAGAATGGCCAAAATCCACAACACTGATAACACCAATTTTTGGCAAAGATGTAGAGCGATAGAAGCTCTCAGTCATTGCTGGTGGGAATGCAAACTGGAACAACCACTTTGGAAGACAGCTTGGCAGTTTCTTACAAAACTAACACACTTTTGCCTTATTATCCAGCAATTTCACTCCTTAGTAATTCTCCAAAAGAGTTGAAAACTATGTCTGCACAAAATCTGCATATAGATGTTTATAGCGGCTTTATTCACAATTGCCAAAACTTGAAAACAACCAAGATATTTGTCAGTTAGGTGAATGGATAAATAAACTGTAGTACTTCCAGACAAGGGAATACATTTAGAGATAAAAAGGAATGACCAAACCATGAAAAGACATGGAAGAATCCTAAATCCATATTACTACATGAAAGAAATCAATATGAAAAGGGTACATACTGTATAATCCCAACTATATAACCTTCTGGGAAAGGAAAAACTATGAAGACAGTAAAAAGATCAGTGGTTGCTAGGGGTTAGAAAGGAGAGAGAGATGAAGAGTTGGAGCACAGAGGATTTTTAGGGCAGTGAAACTATTCTGTATGACACTATAATGGTGGATATATGTCATACATTTGTCCAAACCAATAGAACACACAACATTAAGAGTGAACTCTAATGTAAACTGTAGGCTTTGGGTGACAAAGATGTGTTGATGTAGATTCATCAATTGTAATAAATGTACCAATCTGGTGGTGAATGTTGATAAAGGGAGAAGTTATGTATGTATGGGAGCAAGAGGTTTACGGGAAATCTCTGTACTTTAAGCTCAATTATGCTGTGAACATAAAACAGCTCTAAAAAATAATAACATCTATTTAAATACGTGCATATATGATATATATTGATACATACATACATAAATCCTTGAGTTAGACATGGTTGACTCTGACAAACATTTTGACAGCAAACCATAATTTTCTTAAAAACATGAAAACAAACATAAAAAGGTAGTAATCCTAAAAACATGTAAAATAACTGTTTGCTTGTATTTTCTTGCACATAATTTGCATGCAATCTGAATAATTCATATATAGTCCAGGTGAATATCCAGATGCATAGTTTTTTGTCCAAAGCAAATAATTTAGAAATGGGCAATGATACTTTCACCCTCACTTAAAAAGCCATCATGATTGAAAACCATACTAGTCAATGTCTTCGTTCTCGGTTTCAACTAAAAGAAATATAGGTGAATGATCTCAAAGACTGAGTCAGGACCATACCACAGAGACAGACTTTCATAGTTGTCACTGGTTATATGGTATTAAAGCTTCTATGTTCTTGATAATTTTATACCATAATTCCATGAATATAAGGAGAGTTTTAACATTGTTTAATTATTCTTTTATAACAGAATCACATTTATTTATTGCTTTGTTAGATTAAATACAAGATTCTGAATTCTTAATACAAATTTGTTAGGTAGATTTAACACTTTTGAAAATGAGGAAGCAGATATAGACATAATCTTAACACTCACAATCCCTTTTTAGGCCTTCTCATCTCTCCAGCATACCTATTTCTATCTCAAAATGTCACCGAAAGTGGGGTCTGGCTGCTCGCTGCTCAAAAGCCAATAGAGAGGCAAGGTAGGTGGAAAGGAAAGTTTGCTTTATTTTGGATGCCAGCAACCAGGGGAGAGGGCAGACTCCTGTTCAAAGGCCAACTCCCCGCCACTGACAATCAGTGGGCAAGAGCATTTATAGGCAGAAGGAGGGGACTACATGTAGAAAGAGCACAGTCATCTCTGACAATCATCTTGAAATTAGTCATGCAATGGTCTGATCAGCATTATCTTGATTGTTTTAAGTACAGTTAGTCTTTAGTTCCAGGGTTGGTTTGTTCCCATTTCTTTGAGGCCAGCTCTTAGAATAGTGGCAACTTATATCATGGCTACAGTCTGGTCATCATGTAGTTAACATCTTCCACCTGGTGAGGGGCTCAGTATCTACAAGACAGCTCAAAGGATATGGCTTAGAATATTACCTATAGCCCTTGAGAAAAAACTAAAGGTCCTTGACTTTGCTTACTGACTAAACTATTATTTAGTCATGTTGGACTGTTTTCCTTTGCTTCTGCATTTTCTCACTTCTCTGATTGAACTTATACTCTGGCTAAAGTTTTTCTACAGATGAAAGGCAGGCAGAGGACACTGCGGGCAGGAGGGAAGGACCATAGTGTCCTGCTCCATTTCAGATACATGTACACACTCTCTAATAATTAACGAATTAGTTATGAGAGGCATAATATATGTGAACTGCATTTACTTGCATTATGATAAAAATTTAAGCAGTGTGGATATGAAACAAGGATTTCTTGGTGGTGAAATTTACTGGTTACTCAGGCATCATTCTTATACAAAAGAAGGATAGCACTTTACAGCTCTTTGAGAAGAAGAAAGTGGGACAACTCACACAACTGGATACCAAAGCTAATTATAAAAATGCATTATGTACCTTTCTGTATGTGTGTTATATTTCAAAGCACAGAATGTCAAAAAATATTAGGGTAGAAAAATATAAGTAGGCTAATAGTACTAAGTTAATTATTCACAATATATCCCAACTATAAATGATGTATATGGTATTCATTATCAACTCATAAATTCAATAAGTTAATATTAACTGAGCAATCATAAATATAAATATATGCTGGGAAAATTTCAAAAGAAGATAAATCAATTCTACCTTTAAGGAGCTTCTAACTTAATAGAGGAAAATGTTAGGTTACACCAGGTAAAATTGCCTGTACTCAAACATTTTTGGCCTAAAAACGGCAATTTCATATGGTTCACCTAGTATAACCAAAAAATCTCACACAGAATGTGTGGTATAGGCAGTAAGAGAAGGATGGGGTGCTAAAATTATTCAGGAGGTGAACCTGAGGAAGGACTAGAATTTCCAAAGTAAAATTGGAAAGGAGAACACATAGACAAGAGTACATACACTGATATGGGGAAATAAATGTTTGAGAAACAGCAGTGACATGCAGTTATATCAGAGTCAAGACCTGGGATTCTGGTCTGGGACCTGTGATTTAATCCCAAGACCTGGTTGGGATTAAATCACAAAGGGTCTCAAACAGTACTGAAGCAGCTTCAACTTTAATTAACAGGTACTGAAAGCAGTGAACAGTTCTGAGAGAGAAAGACAAAGATATGCCTTATGGTGAATAATGTGGTGATTGATGCTGAATGAATTATGATGGCAAAGATGGAAGCTCAGACCAAGGAGAAGATTCTTGCAATAAAGCTAAAGACATGGAAAAAGACTCTAAATTAAAATGATGGAAATGCAAATGGAAAGGAAAAACATGTAGCAGGAGTAGTGCCAGGGTAGACTCAATAGTCAAATGACATAAAGATTCTAAACTGATAGAAATAGTGAAGAGAAACTGACTTGGAGATACAAACAAGGAGTTGAGAAGAACCTGAGAGGGCTACATCTCAGATTGCAAATGTGGCATTAAATTTTTTCAGCTCTGAAGGTATTTTTGATTCCTTTACTTTTAGACAATAATCGGAGACAAGACCTTTTATAATATTAGGAGAGGATATTGCACAGCGAAAGAGAAGGAAACGATTGTATACAGAACTCAGAGGACTTTTCAAGAGGAGAGGAAGAATCAATAAAAGAGAACAAGCAAGTGTGAACTGAGTTTGTTTTCTTGGTAGAAGATGAGCACTGTAGAAACAGGAAAAGCCAACACTGTCCTCAAGTCCATCCTCTAGTAGGTCTGCGTCTTTATTCCCGTCCTGCCCCTAGGTTCTTCATGACCATCTTTTTGGTTTGTTTTTAGATTCCATATATATGTGTTAACATACGGTATTTGTTTTTGTCCTTCTGACTTCCTTCCCTCTGTATGACAGATTCTAGGTCCATCCACCTCACTACAAAGAACTGAATTTCATTTCTTTTCATGGCTGAGTAATATTCCATTATATATATAAATGCCACATCTTCTTTATCCATTCATCTGTCAATGGACAGGTAAGTTGCTTCCATGCCCTGGCTATTGTAAATAGAGCTGCAGTGAACATTGTGGTACATGACTATTTTTGAATTATGGTTTTCTCAGGGTATGTGCCCAGTAGTGGGATTGCTGGGTTGTATGATAGTTCTATTTTTAGTTTTTTAAGGAACCTCCATACTGTTCTCCATAGTGGTTGTATCAGTTTATATTCCCCCCAACAGTGCAAGAGGGTTCTCTTTTCTCCACACCCTCTCCAGCATTTATTGTTTGTAGATTTTTGGATGATAGCCATTCTGACTGGTGTGAGGATGATATCTCATTGTACTTTTGATTTGCATTTCTCTAATGATTAATGATGTTGAGCATCCTTTCCTGTGTTTGTTGGCAGTCTTTATATCTTCTTTGGAGAAATGTCTGTTTAGGTCGTCTGCCCATTTATGGACTGTGTTGTTTTTTTTTTCTGATATTGAGCTCCATGAGCTGCTTGTATATTTTGGAGATTAACCCTTTGTCAGTTGCTTCATTTGCAAATATATTCTCCCATTCTGAGGGTTGTCTTTTCGTCTTGTTTATGGTTTCCTTAGCTATGCAAAACCTTTTAAGTTTCATTAGGTCCCATTACTTTATTTTCCTTTCCATTTCTCTAGGAGGGGGTCAAAAAGGATCTTGCTGTGATTTATGTTATAGAGCGATCTGCCTATGTTTTCCTCTAAGAGTTTGATAGTTTCTGGCCTTACATTTAGGTCTTCAATCCATTTTGAGTTTATTTTTGTGTGTGGTATTAGGGAGTGTTCTAATTTCATTCTTTTACATGTAGCTGTCCAGTTTTCCCAGCACCATTTATTGAAGAGGCTGTCTTTTCTCCATGGTATATTCTGGTCTCCTTTTTCAAAAATAAGGTGACCATATGTTCATGGGTTTATCTCTGGGCTTTCTATACTGTTCCATTGATCTATATTTCTGTTTTTGTGCCAATACCATACTGCCTTGATTACTGTAGCTTTGTAGTATAGTCTGAAGTCAGGGACTCTGATTCCTCCAGCTCCGTTTTTCTTTCTCAAGGTTGCTTTGGCTATTCGGGGTCTTTTGTGTTTCCATAAAAGTTGTGAAATATTTTGTATTACTTCTGTGAAAAATGCCAGTGGTAGTTTGATAGGAATTGCATTAAATCTGTAGATTGCTTTGGGTAGTATAGTCATTTTCACAATGTTGATTCTTCCAATCCAAGAACACGGTATATCTCTCCATCTGTTTGTATCATCTTTAATTTCTTTCATCAGTGTCTTATAGTTCTCTGCATACAGATCTTTTGTCTCCTTAGGTAGGGTTATTCCTAAGTATTTTATTCTTTTTCTTGCAATGGTAAATGGGAGTGTTTCCTTAATTTCACTTTCAGATTTTTCATCATTAGTGTTTAGGAATGCAAGAGATTTCTGTGCATTAATTGTGTATCCTGCTACTTTACCAAATCCATTGATTAGCTCTAAGAGTTTTCTGGTAACATCTTTAGGATTCTCTATGTAGAGTGTCATGTCATCTGCAAACAGTGACAGCTTTACTTCTTCTTTTCTGATTTCAATTCCTTTCATTTCTTTTTCTTCTCTGATTGCTGTGGCTAAAACTTCCAAAACTATGTTGAATAATAGTGGTGAAATTGGGCAACCTTGTCTTGTTCCTGATCTTAGTGGAAATGGTTTCATTTTTTCACCATTGAGGATGATGTTGGCTGTGGGTTTGTCATATATGGCCTTTACTATGTTGAGGTAAGTTCCCTCTATGCCTACTTTCTGGAGGGTTTTTATCATAAATGGGTTTTGAATTTTATCGAAAGCTTTTTCTGCATCTATTGAGATGATCATATGGTTTTTATTCTTCAATTTGTTAATATGGTGTATCACATTGATTGATTTGTGTATATTGAATAATCCTTCCATTCCTGGAATAAACCCCACTTGATCATGGTGTATGACCCTTTTAATGTGCTGTTGGATTCTGTTTGCTAGTATTTTGTTGAGGATTTTTGCATCAATGTTCATCAGTGATATTGGCCTGTAGTTTTCTTTCTTTGTGACATATTGGTCTGCTTTTGGTGTCAAGGTGACGGTGGACTTGTAGAATGAGTTTGGGAGTGTTCCTCCCTCCGCTATATTTTGGAAGAGTTTGAGAAGGATAGGTGTTAGCTCTTCTCTAAATGTTTGACAGAATTATCCTGTGAAGCCATCTGGTCCTGGGCTTTTGTTTGTTGGAAGTTTTTTAATCACAGTCTCAATTTCATTGATTGTAATTGGTCATTTATATTTTCTATTTCTTCCTGGTTCAGTCTCGGCAGGTTGTGTTTTCTAAGAATGTGTCCATTTCTTCCAGGTTGTCCATTTTATTGGCAAGTAGTTGCTTGCAGTAATTTCTCATGATCCTTTGTATTTCTGCAATGTCAGTTGTTACTTCTCCTTTTTCATTTCTAATTCTGTTAATTTGAGTCTTCTCCCTTTTTTTCTTGATGAGTCTGGCTAATGGTTTATCAATTTTGTTTATCTTCTCAATGAACCAGCTTTTAGTTTTATTGATCTTTGCTGTTGTTTCCTTCATTTCTTTTTCATTTATTTCTGATCTGATCTTTATGATTTCTTTCCTTCTACTAACTTTGGGGTTTTTTTGTTCTTGTTTCTCTAATTGCTTTAGGTGTAAGGTTAGGTTGTTTATTTGAGATGTTTTTTGTTTCTTAAGGTAGCATTGTATTGCTATAAACTTCCCTCTTAGAACTGCTTTTGCTGCATCCCATAGTCTTTGGGTTGTCTTGGTTTCATTGTCATTTGTTTCTAGGTATTTTTTGATTTCCTCTTTTATTTCTTCAGTGGTCTCTTGGTTATTAAGTAGTGTATGGTTTAGCCTCCATGTGTTTGTATGTCTTACGGATTTTTTCCTGTAATTGATATCTAGTCTCATAGCACTGTGGTCAGAAAAGATACTTGATACAATTTCAATTTTCTTAAATTTACCAAGGCTTGACTTGTGACCCAGGATATGATCTATCCTGGAGAATGTTCCATGAGCACTTGAGAAGAAAGTGTATTCTGTTGTTTTGTGATGGAATGTCCTATAAATATCAATTAAGTCCATCTTCTTTAATGTATCATTTAAAGCTTGTGTCTTCTTATTTATTTACATTTTGGATGATCTGTCCATTGGTGAAAGTGGGGTGTTAAAGTCCCCTACTCTGATTGTGTTACTGTCGATTTCCCCTTTTATGGCTGTTAGTATTTGCCTTATGTATTGAGGTGCTCCTATTTTGGGTGCATAGATATTTACAATTGTTACATCATCTTCTTGGATTGATCCCTTGATCATTATGTAGTGTCCTTCTTTGTCTCTTGTAATAGTCTTTTCTTTAAAGTCTATTTTGTCTGATATGAGAATTGCTACTCCAGCTTTCTTTTGATTTCCATTTGCATGGAATATCTTTTTCCATCCCCTCACTTTCAGTCTGTATGTGTCCCTAGGTCTGAAGTGGATCTCTTGTAGACAGCATATTTATGGGTCTTGTTTTTGTATCCATTCAGCCAGTCTTTGTCTTTTGATTGCAGCATTTATCCATTTACATTTAAGGTAATTATCGATATGCATGTTCCTATTACCATTTTCTTAATTGTTTTGGGTTTGTTACTGTAGGTCTCTTCTTTCACTTGTGTTTCCTGCCTAGAGAAGTTCCTTTAGCATTTGTTGTAAAGCTGGTTTGTTGGTGCTGAATTCTTTTAGCTTTTGCTTGTCTGTAAAGGTTTTAATTTCTCTGTCAAATCTGAATGAGATCCCTGCTGGGTAGAGTAATCTTGTTTGTAGGTTTTTCCCTTTCATCATTTTAAATATGTCCTGCCACTCCCTTCTGGCTTGCAGAGTTTCTGCTGAATGATCAGCTGTTAACCTTATGAGGATTCCCTTGTATGTTATTTGTTGCCTTTCCCTTGCTGTTTTTAATATTTTTTCTTTGTATTTAATTTTTGATTGTTTGATTAATATGTGCCTTGGCATGTTTCTCCTTGGATTTATCCTCTATGGGACTCTCTGCAGTTCCTGGACTTGATTAACTATTTCCTTTCCCATATTAGGGAAGTTTTCAACTATAATCTCCAGATATTTTCTCAGTCCCTTTCTTTTTCTCTTCTTCTTCTGGGACCCCTATAACTCGAATGTTGGTGCATTTAATGTTGTCCCAGAGGTCTCTGAGACTGTCCTCAATTCTTTTCTTTCTTTTTTCTTTACTCTGCTCTGCAGTAGTTATTTCTACTTTTTTTTATCTTCCAGGTCACTTATCCGTTCTTCTGCCTCTGTTATTCTGCTATTGATTCCTTCTAGAGAATTTTTAATTTCGTTTATTGTGTGGTTCATCATTGTTTGTTTGCTCTTTAGTTCTTCTAGGTCCTTGTTAAACGTTTCTTGTATTTTCTCCATTCTATTTCCAAGAGTTTGGATCGTCTTTACTATCATTATTCTGAATTCTTTTTCAGGTAAACTGCCTATTGCCTCTTCATTTGTTTGGTCTGGTGGGTTTTTACCTTGCTCCTTCATCTGCTTTTTTTTGTATTTTCTCCATTCTATTTCTAAGATTTTAGATCATCTTTACTGTTATTATTGTGAATTCTTTTTCAGGTAGACTGCCTATTTCCTCTTCATTTGTTTGGTCTGGTGGGTTTTTACCTTGCTTCTTCATCTGCTTTGTGTTTCTCTGTCTTCTCGTTTTGCTTAACTTACTGTGTTTGGGGTCTCCTTTTCGCAGGCTGCAGGTTCGTAGTTCCCGTTGTTTTTGGTGTCTGCCCCCAGTGGCTAATGTCGGTTCAGTAGGTTGTGTAGGCTTCCTGGTGGAGGGGACTGGTGCCTGTGTTCTGGTGGATGAAGCTGGATCTTGTCTTTCTGGTGGGCAAGTGTGCATCTGGTGGGTATTTTTTGTGGTGTCTGTGACCTTATTATGATTTTAGGCAACCTCTCTGCTAATGGGTGGTGTTGTGTTCCTGTCTTGCTAGTTGTTTGGCACAGGGTGTCCAGCAGTGTAGCTTGCTGGTTGTTGATTGGAGCTGGGTCTTGGCGTTGCGATGGAGATCTCTGGGAGATTTTTGCCATTTGATGTTACATGGAGCTGGGAGGTCTCTGGTGGACCAATGTCGTGAACTCGGCTCTCCCACCTCTGAGGCACAGTCCTGACGCCCAGCTGGAGCACCAAGACCCTGTCATCCACACAGTTCAGAATAAAAGGTAGAAAAAAAGAAAAGGAAAGAAAAGAAAGAAAAAAGAAAGAAAGAAAGAAAGAAAGAAAGAAAGAAAGAAAGAAAGAAAGAAAATAATAGTTATTAAAATAAATAAAAAATAATTATTAAAAAATTAGTAAAAATTTTTAAAGGTAATTAAAAAGAAAGAAAGAAGAGAGCAACCAAATCAAAAAACAAATCCACCACTGATAACAAACACTAAAAACTATACAAAAAACCAAAAAGGACAGACAGAACCCTAGTACAAATGGTAAAAGCAAAGCTATACAGAGAAAATCACACACAGAAGCATACACATTCACACTCACAAAAAAAGAAAAAGGAACAAAATATATATATCGTTGCTCCCAAAGTCTACTACCTCAATTTGGGATGATTCATTTTCTATTCAGGTATTCCACAGATGCAGGGTACATCAAGTTGATTGTGGAGATTTAATCCGCTGCTCCTGAGGCTGCTGGGAGAGATTTCCCTTTCTCTTCTTTGTTTGCACAGCTCCTGGGGTTCAGCTTTGGATTTGGCCCTGTCTTTGCGTGTAGGTTGCCTGACGGTGTCTGTTCCCGCCCAGACAGGACGGGGTTAAAGGAACAGCTGATTCGGGGGCTCTGGCTCACTCAGGCCGGGGGAAGGGAGGGGTACGGATGCGGGGCGAGCCTGTGGCGGCAGAGGCCAGCGTGACGTTGCACCAGCGTGAGGCACACTGTGTGTTCTCCTGGGGAAGTTGTCCCTGCACCACGGGACCCTAGCAATGGCGGGCTGCACAGGCTCCCTGGAGGGGAGGTGTGGATAGTGACCTGTGCTCGCACACAGGCTTCTTGGTGGCGGCAGCAGCATCCTTAGCGTCTCATGCCCTTTTCTGGCGTCCGCGATGATATCCGCGGCTCCCGCCCGTCTCTGGAGCTCGTTTAGGCGACGCTCTTAATCCCTTCTCCTTGCGCACCAGGAAACAAAGAGCGAAGAAAAAAGTCTCTTGCCTCTTCGGCAGCTCCAGCTCTTTTCCCGGACTCCCTCCCAGCTAGCCGTGGCGCACTAACCCCCTGCAGGCTGTGTTCACGCAGCCAACCCCAGTCCTCTCCCTGCGCCCCGCCCGAAGCCCGAGCCTCACCTCTCAGCCCCGCCCGCCCCGGCAGGTGAGCAGACAAGCCTCTCCAGCTGGTGAGTTCTGGTCGGCACCGATCCTCTGTGCGGGAATCTCTCCGCTTTGCCCTCCGCACCCCCGTGGCTGCGCTCTCCTCCGCGGCTCCAAAGCTTCCCCCCTCTGCCACCCGCAGTCTCTGCCCGCGAAGGGGCTTCCTAGTGTGTGGAAACGTTTCCTCCTTCACGGCTTCCTCCCACTGGTGCAGGTCCCGTCCCTATTCTTTTGTCTCCAGGTACGTGGGGAGTTTCTTGCCTTTTGGGAGGTCTGAGGTCTTCTGCCAGCGTTCAGTAGGTGTTCTGTAGGAGTTGTTCCACGTGTAGATGTATTTCTGATGTATTTGTGGGGAGGAAGGTGATCTCCGCGTCTTACTCTTCCACCATCTTGAAGCTCCTCTGAAGGCAATTTTAGAATAAAGAGACTAGATGATTGTAAGCAAAGTGATAATGGAAAGTAGGTAGAATAAATTTGCAAGAGTATGTCTTAGAATAGGAGAAGGGTTTGGGTAATTAATAGGAAAAATGCCCTGAGGACAGAGGAGAGTACCACGAAGAGTACACAGGATTAACTTTAGGTGACCAGCCTAGTCTACGCTATTCTGAGAAGCAAGAAGAGTGAAAAAGAGGATAACGTGTTTTGGAGATATTAGGAAATAAGTTGCAGGAGCCCTTAACTATCTCTTATATTGAGATAGGAATAACAACTGTTATTTCTGCTGGGGGAGAGTTTCTGCATTGTAGTCAACTTCCATAATTTTACTGAAAATATTGGTGGTGATGACTCTTGAGGAAAAGGTGTTTGGGGGCTTCTCTCAGGACATTTCCCATGAATGAGTCACTGTCTCGTTACTTGTAAGGTGATCCTGTAGGCAAGGCTTTGTGCGTTAATGAAGTTTCATCAGAATGTCCCTGACTTACTGCTGTTATTTAAAGTTGCTCTAACACTTTATTTATATTCCTACTTACAGTCTTCCCAATAAACTATATTAGATTTGTAAATATTCTTACCCCCCAAACTATAACTTGGAAAATGGTACAAACGTAGACTCTACAAAAAGAGATGCCAAGAGACTTTAGAAAGAAAGTGGAACTTTCTGTTTTTAACTACTAAAAATTTGTATACTTGTTATACAATGATTAAAAGAACTGTCAGTGGGGCTTCCCTGGTGGCGCGGTGGTTGAGAATCTGCCTGCTGATGCAGGGGACATGGGTTCGTGCCCCGGACCGGGAAGATCCCACATGCCGCGGAGCGGCTGGGCCCGTGAGCCATGGCCGCTGAGCCTGCGCGTCCGGAGCCTGTGCTCCGCAATGGGAGAGGCCACAACAGTGAGAGGCCCACGTACTGCAAAAAAAAACAAAAAAAAGAACTGTCTGTGGATAAAACAACAAATGATTTAGTGTTTAGCATTGGAGTTTCCAAAGAATAGCTTGAGAAAGGTGCCAAGATTTCTTAAGATCCATCTCTGTCATTATTGTACTTTCATTGAACATTCAAAAACACAGTATTCACTGTGAACCAAGTACTTTTCTTCTCGCGATAATCTTATGATGTGGGTATCATTATCCCCAGTTTGCAGATGGAGTCACTAAGGTTCTAAGAAGCTAAATAAATTCCCCAAGGCCAATAGCTAGAAAAAGATGAAATTGGAAGTTACATACAGGTGCATTTGATATCAAGTTCTGTGCTTTTTTCTCATGCAATCTACCTCCCTGGAAGGTGCAGCTGTTCCATTTAGGGACAGCACATAACATTTTTTAAAGAAGTTTATAATTGATGCTTGCTTTGACATTTTCTAAAGGTCTTTGTAAACCTCTAAGAGGATTATCAATTTTGCTGCACCTCTCTTGAGTTTAGTGCTTTGCTCCAAGTATGACTTAACTTCAAGCACATTATTACCTAAAGTGAAAACAGGTTTTATTATCCCTGCCAGATATCACGTTCAGCATAGTCTTATTATTCAACTTAGTGTGTTCTTCAAGGTCATCTTCAGTCTACTCCCTTCTTTGAATACTCCTTAATATTTGATAAGAAATAACCAGTTATATAATATGTATGTTTATCACCTGTCAAAAGTAAATGGGACCAAAATCCATTTAGTGTAAAATGTACTAAAATGAGCCACTTAAAAGTATCTTGCAAAGGCAATCCAAAAGAATATCCCCATTTTCCAAAGAAAGGACTACAAATTGAAATATTCACTTTGGTGGCAAAGGGGATAGGGATAGCTGTTCTTTTGCTCAAAAACATGTGCTTTTTTGAGATATAAAAATCTATGGTTTGAAAATGTAGATGTGCATATTTTATACCATAAAGGATGTTATTTAAGAAAGTATGATAATATCCAGCCTGCCTAAATATGAGGAAGGGGTAGCTCAGCAGAGATGTGTGGATGAGAACTGGAGGTGGAAATGACATAAGAGAAGGAAAGAAAGAAAGGAAGGAAGGAAAAGGGAAAGGAAGGAAAGAAGGAGCGGAAGGGGGAGGGAAGGAAGGAAGGAAAAAAGAAAAGGAAAGAAGTAAAGGAAAATAAGTTTAAGGTAGAAATAAATTACTTGTTCTGATCCCCAAAGTACCAAAAATGTAGAATGAGAAAACAAATCAGAATGACTATGGGATGTAAGATCCAATACCTAAACTATCATGATCTCTACAGAAGAAATAGTGACCAATTGTCTTTCTTAGGGCCAAAGTCAAGGGCTACTCATTGATCAGGAAAGTAGTAACAAGGCCAAAAAATTAAACATGTTAAGGAGGAAATTTTTATCAAATGTAAAAAAAAAAAACTTGTAGATTAACAAGAAAATGATACATTGCACATGGCATACTGTTTAAGAGGGTTTGAGAATCATAAACTCCTTGTGTTTTAAGCCCAATCTGTGTTATTGTGTGTAGGTTATATAATCTCTCTGTTTCAGCTTCTTCAGCGATTAAATAAGCATTATAGGGCAATTGCAAAGACTAGAATATAGGCACTACTTTGTGAGTACTCGTGATTAGATATTTTTAAACTTCAACTGTCCTCTGACTCAGTGACTAGGCAAATAAATGCTTTTAAGCTTGAGCCTTAATAAATGAGCAGCATGAAACTGAACTGATTCTACTTCTCAGGTGTATTATTTCTCCCTGGAATTTTTGTCACTGGTAGTAGCGTGTAGTTACATTCTAAGACAGTGCTAGCTGCAATGAATAAGGGAGAGAGCAGCCGAATCAATATGAAAACTCCAATAGAAGGTTTGCTAGGACCCAGACAACCAATTATGTGAGAAGAATCTCTTACCCTTTTTATCATAATGAAGGCAATCAAAGAAACCTGAGATTACCTAGTGATAACAAGTGGGAAATCCCTGGGTAAAGTATGTGTCCTTTGCCCACCTGTAGTCCAAAAGGTGAAAAAGTTAAATTGCATAGGGAAAATAAACTCATTACTTTAGTAAATGAACTGAATGTGTTCCAGGTGAGCAAAGATATTATCTAACATTTCAGGCATTTTAAATGCCAAATTACCTTCAGCTAGATAGCTTGGGATTTCATAGAATAATTAGGGAACAGATCTACACATGGATGCCTGTTTGTTTTTGTGCCAACAGGCAGACAGGAGATGCTTATAAGTTTTAATCACAGAGCCTCTTCTGTGTAGCTGCAGCTGAATGTCAATTTAGCCTTAATCGAAAACTCGACACTAAACCTTATAGAGAGGTATGTGCAGGTGGACGTTTCCTTAAACACTTCTCACTTAAGCACTGACCTCTTTCTTGCTCAGGTTTGAAATGTTCTCCTGCATGATTCTCAAAACAATCCAGATTCCACTGTCACAATATTTGCTAATTTCTATTTATCTAGCTCTTTCTTGATGTTAAAAAATCACATTTAATTTTTGAAGTACATTAATATTTACAGCAATCAAAGAGTTTGCTGCTGCTTCTTAGAGCATACCAAGTTAGACCCAGATATTCTTAAAAGTCTTTATTCATAAATTACCTGGTTTCTCCTCTAGAAACTGATTTTGAATTCAGATTCTTTGAGAACCAAACTTTAGCATGTTTAGGAATACTTGGTTTCACATTTGCCTCTTGTCACTGCATCGTTGTTTTCTGAGTGTAATTCACAATGGACTCATTGCTATTATGCACCTCTTAAAAAGCACCTACATAGGCCTATCTGACAGATAATATCACATACTCACTAAAATGCATAACTCTCTCTTATCTTTTCTGGTTTTCTCAGTCCTCCTGTGAGTTCCTTTGTTTGTAAGGGGTTCATAAGTCTAAGCCCTCTGTACTCAAATAAAAATATTCAAAACTTCTGTTTGTTATTTGCCAACAAGCAGGCAGGAGATACAGAGATATGGAAGATCCAGAGCCATGTAAGCTGCTGGATTTCTCTTTCCATCTTTCATCACGTGTTTCTCATTCTCTCATTGAATGAAGCCTCAGATGGTATCAAAGAGAAATCAATTTTTCCCATCAAAAAATGATTAGTTCTGGGCTTCCCTGGTGGCGCAGTGGTTGAGAGTCCGCCTGCCGATGCAGGGGACACGGGTTCGTGCCCCGGTCTGGGAAGATCCCACATGCCGTGGAGCGGCTAGGCCCGTGAGCCATGGCTGTGGAGCCTGCGCATCCGGAGCCTGTGCTCCGCAATGGGAGAGGCCACAGCAGTGAGAGGCCTGCGTACCGCAAAAAAAAAAAAAAAAAAAATTCTACCAAAAAATACATGGTAATGAGCAAAACCATAAACTGTAAACAAAAATGTAAGAGGTTTATAGTACTTTAAAAATTAGACAATACTCAATAGTGTACAACCCGCTCCCTTGTTTAGGTTCACAGCCTAATTGCTCATGTCACAAATATTTCTCTTCACCAAGAATTGGCAATGTGAAATCTTCACACAAGGTGGAAAATAACTTGCAGGAAAACAGTAAACAGCTACAAGAAAGTGTTTTCTGCATCCATCCAAAGTGTTGCTCAGTGAATCCAGGGACTTGCCTCTACGTTCTAAAGAATTTGATGGACATTCAGTTCCTTGTTCAATTCCAAGAATGAAGTAGGGGTGCTGCATGGACCAATACTTCTCTACTACATAAGACAGTGAAACAAGCCCCCAATGTTATATGCCACCCACGCCTTCACTTATCACCCCATAAATATCTTTCTCAGTGCTGGTTGATTCAATGATCTCTTTCATCTGGCCTCAGGCTTTCCTAAGCTACATCCCACTGTCTATCTACATAAATCCTCTACTCCTACTAAAATGGTGTGCTCATTAGTTTGCTGGGGACGCCATAACAAAATACCACAGGTGGCTTAAACAGCAATTACTTTCTCACAGCTCTGGAGACGAAGTCCATGATCCTGAGGCCTCTCTCCTTGGCTCTCAGATGGCCACTTTCTTGCCGTGTCCTCACATGGTCTTTTCTCTGTGCTCATACATCCTTGGTATCACTTTCTTCTTTTTATAATGTCACCAGCTAGATTGGATTAGGGCCCATACTAAAGGCCACATTTTAGCGTAATCACTTCTTTAAAGTTTATATCTCCAAATAGTCACATTCTGACATATTGGGGGTTAGTGCTTCAATGACTAAATTTTGAGGGAACATCATCAGCTCATAAAACTTGCCATTCTCCAGTGTGCCTTATAGATCCCATTTTCATACTTTCCTTCCTATCCAAAGTGAAATAATACCAAACACTTTCTTCTAGAGATAATCAAAATATACTTATATTCAAAGTATAATTGAAGTTCCTTTTATTTTGTGAATTCTTCCTGGACGGTTCCAATACACTGAAGACCTCCTCTCTGTTTTCAAAGAAAATGCTATCTGTTGTGTTCATCCAACAGCCTTATAACATGTTTGCATTGCTTGTTTTCATAATTTTTACCTTTCTTTTTCTGTTGACATTTTCACTGGATTTTATATATATATATATATATATATATATATATATTTTTTTTTTTTTTTTTTTTTTTTTTTTTTTTTTTTGCGGTACGCAGGCCTCTTACTGTTGTGGCCTCTCCCTTTGCGGAGCACAGGCTCCAGACGCGCAGGCTTCGCAGCCATGGCTCACAGGCCTAGCCGCTCCGCGGCATGTGGGATCTTCCCAGACCGGGGCACGAACCCGTGTCCCCTGCATCGGCAGGCGGACTCTCAACCACTGTGCCACCAGGGAAGCCCCCACGCCCCCACTGGATTATATTTTGTTTCTACATAATAATTGTCAACGGTTCCAGGTAAGTATAACTCCATAAAACTAGGACAAATGCTGAAATTGTTCAATACTTTCTTTTTACATCTGTTTTTCCCTATTAAATGGTGATATCATGAAAATATTAGCATTATGTTTAATAATAATTTTATTAAGAGCACAAAGAGATTTTCAAATTGAATGAGTACTTGAAGAATTTAAAAGGTTGTTTTTTCTTTAATTTGAATATTTTAAGTAGCCATATATTGATCAAGCAGTCTTTCAGTTCTCTCTTCATGACTTTCTAAATTTCAATATGGATGTTTAAAGGAAAAAATATTTGGGGTTCACTTTTTAGAAAAGTCAATGGAAATTTCATTTTACTTGTAACAATATTACACAGTTGCTTAGTGTGCCTCACAGATCCCATTACTGAAATTTAGAAATTCATGAGGAGATAAGTGAAAGATTGTTTGATCACTATATGGTGGCTTAAAATATTTAAATTAAAGGAAAATCAACTTTTCAAATTTGCAAGCATTCAATTTGAAAACTATCTCTTTATGCTCTTGATTTATAAATTTGTGTAGCCAAAAAAGAAATTGTACTGCATTTTATTTATTTTTTTTGTTTGCCTTTTATTTTTTTAAAGTATTTTTATGACTTTAAACTCATTTTCTGTAGAATAGTTATTAGTTTTATTAATTAATATAAATGTATGTTTTAATAAATGATAAGTTTTAAAATATTAACAACTGGTTAATGAAACCATGCTTCAAAATGAGTGGTCTATGAAATATATAACTTTTGATGCCCTGCTTTTAGCCATTTATATATTTGTTGAGTACCTTCTTCAAAGTTTAAAAAACTGTCAACGCATGACCTAAATTCAACTCACAGATATGTTTTGTTTGAGAGGAATATTGTTCACCATTACTTAAAAATGGAAATGTATTAGCAAAGTTTATATGAAGCCTTGAAAAGAAGCATGGCCATCTACTGGAGAGTAGAGAGCAAAGCATGGGCTTGCTAGGTCAATACTGCCACCACCGCCCCTGATTGTCCTGAAAGTGAATTTGAGCTTTCTATCGTGTGCATCTTGTTTTTGTTTTGCTTTCTTAAATTTATAAATCTAAACTATTGTATTATACTTTAACTGCTGGCCCCTACATTCATATGAGTGTGTGGTTCCTGTTCTGTCTTATGCCAGGAACTACGCAGAGTCCAAGATAAAGAAATGTATAAGATTTTTCCCTGCTCCAGATATGCTCACAATCCGGTGGAAAAAATAATTAATTAAAATATAATAAACAAGCGTATAAAGCCATATTCAAAATGCTGTGAGAACACAGAAGATAGAAAACATTTCATTCACATGTTGCCTCTTTGTCCTTTCATTGAAGAAACGTTACAAAGGCAACATTTAACTCTTATGTCAGATGTGCTGAAGTAAAAACACATTTGTATATCAATACAAGTACCAAATTAAAGCACAGGAACAATTTTCAGGCACATAAATTACTTTGTTTCAGGAGCAAAAGGGTCATGCATATGAAAAGTGTTGAATTCTGAGACAGTTTGTCATTATTAAAATTAGTGCTCTGTCAGTCCAAAATCTCTGTTTCAGCAATCCTTTTGTGTTACTGCAGCTGCTTGTTGAGTTACCAGATCCAAGAGCTCCAGGAGATCCAACAGCAGTGAATGGACTATACTTTTTAATCTGTAATAGCAGATTGTGATCTGTAATGGTAGACTGTCAGGAGATGATACATGTTAAACACTCAGATCTCAGAGAACTGCTGTGACAGATAACCAAGGATGGAGCTGTTTTGGTACTGAGAAATGCACACTTGACAGGAATGTTTTTGTTCACAAGGCTATTCATGTATTTAAAAATATAGCCTTCTGGCATGCAGATCAGATTTTGACAGTTTCGAAATTATAGGACATTTTGCTAGTTCAATAAAAAGACTGAGGCCAGCAAAACCCATAGTTATATCAGCATACAATATAAAGCAGAAAATAGGAAAATGGTAGACAGAAGTTTAAAAAATGGTGAAATGAAAAGATAATTTTTTCTTCATATCTGACCATGGCAAAACCATAAAGGTCACAAGTCACTGAGATGACTATCACACAGTAGGGTCATTTTAGCCGCCTGGCTCACTTTAATCAAAATTTCAGTACCCCTGTTTTTAAATATGTATTTTGATATTATCTGTCAATCATGATGTTTCAATAGAGGAGTTATTCTAATATTCTTCGTTTAGCATTAGGTGGAACACCATTCATATCCTTTACATGACTTCTTTACTAAAAGGCAACAAAGAAAAAAAAAACCAAACCACAGATACTTTTCAGTGAGAAACAATACCTCTTAAAAGTTAAATCAGGGCTTCCCTGGTGGCGCAGTGGTTGAGAGTCCGCCTGCCGATGCAGGGGACACGGGTTCGTGCCCCGGTCCGGGAAGATCCCACATGCCGCGGAGTGGCTGGGTCCATGAGCCATGGCCACTGAGCCTGCGTGTCCGTCCGGAGCCTGTGCTCCACAACGGGAGAGGCCACAACGGTGAGAGGCCCGCGTACCGCAAAAAAAAAAAAAAAAAAAAAAGTTAATTCAAATCAATATTATACATGGATATTGATTTAACCCATGTTAAAAAGCAAGTTTTAACGTAGATATAAGCATTACCTATGTTAAAGTGTTTAGATAAAATAATTTTAAAGGTACCATATCACTGTGAGCTATTAAAGAACTATTATTGGAAAACATATGATTATATAATAAGATTATTATATAAGAACTCTACACGTGCTACATTGAACCTTGCTTCCTGCAGGGTAGGGGATTCAATAAGACTATCTTAACCAGAATCCATAACTCTCTGGCCACTTTTAGTTATAAGAACATTATAAATATTTTAAGTTGAAAGTTGTGATTTTAAACCCAAAGATTTTTCCTTCTCCCAATGTTGACTGTGCCTGCTTGTCTCCCCAGTAGCTTGGAGTTTGTGTAGGTGTGCACACAAGTCTACATATGGATGTGCAAGTGAATATGTCTGAGAGCATATGTGCATGAGTGTACCTGCACATGTGTGTGTGTGAAGAGTATATGTGTGAGTGTGCAAAGTCTGGTGTCTGTTCTTGGCAATGTATGTACTCTTTATTCATGAAATCCTTCTTGTTCTGGAGCCAACTTTTCTAAAATAAAAATAGGTACTCTAGCTTTCTTTGTTTTATGTCAGCATGACATATTTTTCTCCATCCTTCTACTTTTAACCTGGTTGAGTCATATTTAAAGTGGGTTTCTTGTAGACAACATATAGAGTCTTGTTTTTTTAATCCATTCTTATCATCTCTATCTTTAATTGTTGGATTTAGAACATTTACAGTTAATGGGATTATTGATAGTTGGATTAGTATCTACCATGTTATAACTGTTTTCTATTTGCTGCATTTGCTCTTGCCCCCCTTTCTTTTTTGGTCTTTGCTGGTTTTAATTGAACTTTTTTTTTTTTTTTTTTTTTGCGGTACGCGGGCCTCTCACTGTTGTGGCCTCTCCCGTTGCGGAGCACAGGCTCCGGACGCGCAGGCTCAGCGGCCATGGCTCACGGGCCCAGCCGCTCCGCAGCATGTGGGATCTTCCCGGACCGGGGCACGAACCCGCGTCTCCTGCATCGGCAGGAGGACTCTCAACCACTGCGCCACCAGGGAAGCCCTAACTGAACATTTTAAATGACTCCATTTTATTTCCTCTTTTAGCATGTCAATTATACTTCTTTTAAAAAGATTTTTAGTGGTGGCCATAGAGTTTGCAATATACATTTTTAACTAACTTGTGATTACTTTCAAATAACACTGTACTGTTTCATATGCAGTGCAGGTACTTGTACCAGAGTATTCAGAATTCTTCCTTCCCATTCCTTATGACATTGTGTATCTATAAAGTGAGTAGTTTAAAGTATAAAAATATACTTTAAAAGATTGAAAATATTGTTAATTTACAGAAAATACTTTGAGATAATTTCAATCTCTGTCTGCCAGTCATTACTAAGAAACCCCTTGTCGCACTTCTCTTCCATTCCATTACTTTGGCAAATCCCCAATTCTGGAAGAATTCAACTGCCCCCTTCAGATCTATAGCTGGCTTCTAACTGAAAAATACTGGAGAATATCATACAGCTTGGAGTCTCTGTAAATGTATGTGGTATCAACAGACCCCTCAGAGCAGCCATAGCAAGAGCCTGTGCTTCCTTTTTTAACTTTCTGTCTGGTTCTCTATAACCACTGTTTTAGAGCTTTTGTTTCTCAATCTTTTCTTCTATTCATTCCTCTATTGTTTCCTATTTTGGTAAAATTGTTCCAGTATCCATCCAGTTACCTAAACCAGAAAACTGAGTGTCATCTTTGATCGCTTCTTTGTTTCACTTTTCACATATGATCAAACACAGATCATTAGAGATTCATTATTTTTCCATCTTTATAGAGATATAATTGACATATTGTGTAAGTGTAAGATGTACAACAAGGTGATTTGATACACATACATCACAAAATGATTACCACTGTAAGGTTAGTTAACACCTCCATCACCTCACATAATTATCATTGTGTGTGTGTGTGCATGCGCGTGTGAGTGTGTGTGTGTGTGTGTGGTGAGAACAATTACGATTTGCTCTCTTGGCAACTTTTGAGTATATAATAGAGTATATGATACGGTATTTTTAGCTATAATCACTATGCTGTCCGTTAGATCCTCAGAACTTATTCCTCTTATAGCTGGAAGTTTGTATCCTTTGACCAACATCTCCCCATTTCTCCCACCTCAGAGCCCCTGGTAACCACCATTTTACTCTCTGTTACTATGAGTTTGACTTTTTTAGATTTTTTTAGATTCCACATATAAGTGATATCATATAGTATTTGTCTTTCTCTGTTTACCTTATTTTACTTAGCAGAATGCCCACGAAGTCCATCCATTGTTTTAAATTGCAGGATTTCCTCCTTTCTCATGGCTGAATAATATCCCATGACCTCCATGTCTTTGGGGTCAGTTACTGGAAGATTACTGTGATCCTTTGGCGTTTCCTTGATTTTTCATGTTCTTTGAAGTCTTCCATCTCCATCTTCACATTTGAAGTAGTAATCACCTCCTCCAGTCTTTAGTAACTGACTTTGGGAGAGAAATACCTTCCTTCAGCCCTGCTAGAGATTCTGAGGTTTTCTCAGTCCTTCTTAAATACACTTTCTCCACACTTCTTCTCTCTTTTGAGAGAGTTCTTAATTGTATGCCTTCTCTTAATCCTGTAACATACCAGCATGGCTTCTGACAGTCTCCCTTTTGCTTTCCCAGGGGTGGAGCTAAAGCTGAAATTTGTAGTCTCTTAATAGGCCACCAAGTCTGCCTGGTTCCCTGCGCACGTTCATTAGTTGTCTGCTGAGGCTCTTGCTGCCCTTGGAGCGTGCACTGAGAGCCGGCCACAGGGTAGAAGTGTGTGTGGGTGAGGTGTACAGGGCTCTGGGGTTTCCTGTAGGCCATTTGGGGGAATCAGCAGACAGGCATGCCCAGAGGCTCCTGGATGGGCTTCTTGATGGAGTCTGAGAAGCAGTTAGTAGGATCCACAACCTTTGAATCCCTCTGAGAGTCTTATCTGCTGCTCTCCCAGCCTCTTCCCACCTCCCAGTCATACAGCTCATGACTCAGCATGCTGGATGGAGTGAGACACGTAGCCCTCTTTGGCAGCACCCTGCATAGCTGAGGAAGCTGGGTGCTCCTTCACAAGCTTTCACTTTCCCCCTCAGGAGAAATCATGGGTTGAGAAAATGTCTCTTGGTCCTGAACTATGCTGTCTTGGGGGAAAGATGATGTGAGGTAAACTCAAACTCTTCCTCTTACCCTCTCCAATGCATCCAAACTCATATTTTTTTTTCTCTCTAACGGTGATGTGCTGGAAATTCTCCACTGGAATCTGGACTTCCACAAGGGCTCTCTCATCAATGGGTGATTGTCTAAGACAGTGTTCTCCAGGGACCCCTGGACCGAATCCAGGAGGGGCCAGACTCAGTTCATAGGCCACTGCAGAGACCACAGCTGGGACTGAGGTCTGTATGCCTATTACTGTCCCCCCACCAGCACGCACACACACAGGTGGGGTAGACTCCTTCTAGGTCTCTTGGCATGTGATGCTGGATCCCACAGCTCTCTCAAAGGCACTTTGGTCCATGGATGTATGCCAGATTGTTATTGTTTGAAGGAAAGACACAAATAAGGGGCATCTTATTCCACCACATTGCTGACATCACTGCTGGAGATTGATTATCTTAATATCACTCAAATCTATTTAATTTCTCTCCTTTCCCATGGCCACTGGCCAGGTCATCATTATCTCCCAATCATATGCCTAGAAAAACCTCCTAAATGACTCCTGACCTCCAATCTTCACCCTTTTTCATAAGGCACTCAGGATATATTTCCTAAAATGCATATCTGACTATCTCTCACCCCTACGCAAAATCTGTCAGTGTTTCTCCATTGTTCTTAGGATTAAAGCCCAAGCCCTTCAAGAATTTAAAAGATTGATATGACTGGTCTTTTCTTTTCTCTTGCTACCTTACCCCCTTGCGTGGACTACATTGCATTTTTAGTTTCTGGAATGTAAACTTTCACCAACTGCCTTTCACATACACAGTTCCTTCTTCTAACACATGACCTCAGCCTCATGTCACCCACTTCTACTCCAACCTATCCTCTCACCTGAAGTGTCCCTAACTCATCACTTTTCAGATCTTAGCTCCAAGGTTCTTTTTTTTTTTTTTCAAGAAGCCTTCCACAAGTCTTAGATCAATGCCCAACTGCCTGCATCTGTGTGATGTCGTAGAGCAGGGAATTTCCACTTCACATTGTATTATAATCTGCTACGTTCTTTTCTATATCAACACTTAATCCTAAACTCCTTTAGGCAAAAACTATTCATAATTTATTCACAATTATATCTCCAGTTCCTAATAGACTGGCACTTAGTAGGCATTTAATAAATATTTGTCAATTGGTTGATTGTTTGAATAAATAAAAATTACTTTTTTCCCCCTGAAAACTGTTGAACTCTGAGGCTGTTACTGCAGCTTACACCAATCACTAATGGACATGTTTTCTCTACCCAGGGGCTGAACTGCCCGTGATTATTCGCGGGGTTATGAATTTGCACTTCCATGACTTTTATGTGGCATCACTGCAACATGGTTGGAAAGGAGATTTCTTTTCTTGAAAAGAGAGTAGTGCTAAGTAGCTCAGATGGAAAGCAGCTTTGGTAGTTTGTCTTTGTGTGAAATGGTAGATCTTTGTCCAAAATCAGGGCATTCTAAAAGGCAATTACTGTCACATCTAAAACCTCAGTTCTGACTTGACTATTAAAGCAGGACAAAACACAAATATATGCAATAACAATGCGGTTGTGAGCATGTGTTGCCTTTTAATGACTTAGGCCTCTATTAATGTACAAGAAAAATGGAGAGTTAAGCTCCTACTCACTGAAATAGAGCAGAAGCCTTCTGTTCTCCATTAGAACAGCTGCCCTATTTCCGGCTGCTTTGACGAAATCACTGCCCAGCTTCTTTATTCAGGAGGATCAGTGTTTACACTCTAGTTGGTCTTGAATCAAAACAGTCCTGATTTGTTAATAATTCACTAACCAAATATTATGACTGAAAAACTGGGACACTGGTAAATAATCAGATGCAGAATGGAACTTCTGTTGCATTTAGTCTGATAATGGAAATGGAAAACACAAATAAAAAAATGTAATTTAGCAGTTCATTGTATCCTGTTAAATGCCAGCTGTTTTCAGGGATTGAGGATAGAATGTTTTGGTTTTCCCCTCACATCTTTAGAATATGGGAATAATTGGAAAGCAATTAAGTTATTTCACATTTTCTACTAGCAAAAGAAGTGTATGGTACCAAGGATTCATTTGTTTATTCAATAAATATTTGTTGTGCGCCTAGTATTGCCAAACTTCTTACAAACCCTGAGGATATAGCAGCAGTAGAGTGTCTAGACACAGGGAACTTACATTCTAACATGGGAGTGTGGAAACAATAAATAACCAAACAAATACATAATATGGCAAGCGGTGAGTGCCTTTAAGGGCAGGGGAGAGGGCTGGTGTTGCTCTTTGATTTAGGGTGCATGGGGTAAAGCAAAGCAGACAGCAGCTCATGGCACTACCACCCTTGAGTCCTGTCTCTAAAATCTCCTCATGGCACTTTTTGAAATGAAACAAAGGATTCCATTTAACAATCTCCTATACTGATTTTTAACTGCAGCCGTCAGAGGTGATTCTGGGGGATAAAACTTGCATTTATTAAGAAATTACATGAAGACTACAAAAGAGCTTCATATATTAGGTATCAAACTTAGTGATTTTTACTCTGGTGTAAATATACCCAATATTTTCTGTTTTGACTAGAAATCACAGTAATTATCATAAGCACCATATATGCAGTTATTTCAGCGGAACAAAGAAACACCGACTTTGCTTCCAAAAGATATTATTATCGCTGAGATATATATCAACTGATTTAAAATTATATTTGATACGTTAACTACTCCATAGTTACCTTAATTGAATGTGCATAATGATGATAAATTTTATACAATGTTTTTCATTTTACAAAATATTTTGGAATTCCCCAACTCATTGGAGCATCACATAGAACTGTAAAATAAGGTATTGTTTCCATTTACAGTAGAAAAGTCAGAGATTCAGAGAAATCAGTTGATATGATAAGACAGAGACAGTCCTCAAACCCAGACATTCTGGTTCCAAATTTCACATTGCTACTGTCCAACTGTGTGCAAACCAAACCAATGTGAATTATAACAGCAACCCAAAGTCCTTTCTCTATATTTTCTGACTTATGCAATAGAGACTCCCAGGATAATATTTTAATTACTAACTCTTTTGTTTTTTAAACTGTTTGATTAGCATTATTTTCTTCATTAAACCTGCTCCAAATTAAAAACAAAGGTTTAGTTTGGTTTATGAGAAAAGGTTTAGTTTGGGGTTTTTTTGTTTGTTTTTTTTTACACACCCAAGAAAAGTCTTCCTTTTAATAGTCAAGGGTGTGGGGTATTAAAACATCAACTAAGAATAGTAATTAATTATAAATGCCTGTGGTGATGCACATCTTACATGAAACCACATTGAAAGTCACGTGGAGCAAAAGAGCTCCCTCTGCTTAGTGGTTTCACTTAAGTTTCCTGAGTGGTTGAATCAATAGATTCAGTAGAGTTCAGTTTACTCAGCAGAGATTTAAAGCCATGAACTAAATCATTCCTACTTTTTTCCTGTCCATCTGCCCTACAGATGGTGAGATATGTTTGATTTTGGAGCTATTCTTTGCTTCTCTTTCTTCCTTTTGTTCTCTTCCTTCCTGCCCACCTGCCTTCTTCCCTCCCTCCATGCTTCCCTCCCTTCCTTCTTTCCTTCTTTCTTTCCATTCTTTATTCCTTTCTTCTTCTCCTCTTTTTCTTTCTCCTTCTAAGAGTAGTTCTTAGAGGGATATATCTTGAAGGGTCTGTTAAAATCAAACATGTTTCTTTAAGATTGGAAGGTTGGAGTTACTTTTAATTTCTATAACACATTTATATTAAGAAATATGCTAGGGCTTCCCTGGTGGCACAGTGGTTGAGAGTCCGCCTGCCGATACAGGGGACACGGGTTCGTGCCCCGGTCCGGGAAGATCCCACATGCCGCAGAGCGGCTGGGCCCGTGAGCCACGGCCACTGAGCCTGCGCGTCCAGAGCCTGTGCTCTGCAACGGGAGAGGCCACAACAGTGAGAGGCCCGTGTACCGCAAAAAAAAAAAAAATATATATATATATATATATATATATATACTAATCTTTGCAAATGAAATAACCATTTCTCTCTTCAGTGTGAATTATCTTGAAATGTTCAGAGTCAATAATCAGTTGAAATGTATGTATGTAGAAATATAAATATTGAAATATTGACTTATTTCTTAAACTTCTAAAAAATTTTAATACATAAGTGAAATTTTATGTTGGATCAATTCTAGGAAAAGTACACAAAGAAATATTAGTTTTAACCTAATATTGTTACAAATAAAATCTACCAGATAATTAAAATAATAGAAGGAGGAAAAGCAGAAAATAGAAGTTAGATGAACTTGCTGCCAAAGTCTCTGGCAGAACACTGGATGTGAGAAAGCACTGATTCTGAACTCACATGCCCAACTTTGAGCACTGATTTGCTAGGATTTCCTCTATAGTCTCAGAAAGATCACTTAAACCCTTTGATCTTAACTTCCTTTTCTTTAAAAATTAGGATGAGTTCTTAGTACCTAATCAATACAACAAAAATGAACATAAAATCCTATGGCAAAGTTATTAAATAAATTCACATTAAGATTCAAAAACATCATGTGTTTAAAAAAGATCAGTCATTGACCAATCATTCAATATATGATACATTTTAAAAAAAATAAACTTGTATATCTCAATAGTGAATTCCAGTCTAACGATGGGTTTTAGATTGAGTGGCAAAGTAATATAATTATATTAGGTTTGGGCAAATATTCCTTACTTTTGGCATCTGAGGACATAGATGTATGCATATACCAACTTATTAGTTGCCCAGGACCAAAAAGTAGTACTAGGGGGGCCTCTAATTATTTCACAACAATTACGTCATTGGTGTTTAAATCTGGAAATGTACCGGCATACAAATTGGTAATGTTAAGCATGATCCGACTCTTAGTATCTTTTGTATGGTTCCAGCCCATATTCAGAAAAAATGAAGACATAAAATTGCCTTTTATAGGAAAAATATGAGTATGATGCCAAAGCACATAAGATGAGCCATCAGAGATGCCTTCCCCTTTTTTCTGTCTATCTTCACATTTTATGAGAACTAAAAGCCTAATCAATAATTTAACAAACTAATGGACATATTTTTAGACGCAATGGACTCTTTCTGAAATGCAGTACACTGACAGGGCCACAGAGGCAAAAATGGAAACTAACTGCTAATATTTAATGTTTGTCTTGAAAAGTTCCGTGCTGTGTCATGAGCACAGGGCAAGCTGCCTTAAAACAGAGTACATCTCTTCTTTCTCTGCAAAGCTATTGTTTCTGTATTTATTATAATAATGTGGTTTTCCTATGAGCTATATATCCAACAACTCTGTAAATGATATCATTTTTAGAGGCACTATAAGACACAGAACTGATATCCAAATATTTAATGTGTACTTTAAATAAGAATACATGCTCTAAAAAGATTTTAAATTCTAATTTAAGATACTATACTTGATATTCTGGTTATGGATATTAATATCCATACAATTTACAATGACATTGTGCTTGCCATACAAGTAGGAAAAGCCAGAAAATTATTCTGGTATTGGCAGTCTGAAAATATTTTAGCTCAATTTAGAGAGGGTTGATGCTTCATTTTCTGGATAAAATAAAGCCTTTGTTTTTTATTTTATTTTTCCCTTTTTCCTTTATCCTTTCTACTTAGTAAGAGAGGCAAAGTAAAATGCTATACAAAATAATTGTATGACTTGCAGCTAAAGACTCAGAAGAACAGCCACTTGCCCACATTTACATAATATTGACACTATCCTGTTTGTCTCTACAACAGGCAGTGCTTTTACCCACATTTAAAGATTATCCTTAGAGTTCCATTATTTTTATGCAATTCCCTATTATCAAGATTTATACATCACTTTATTTAAAACCTCCTTTTTCCTTGGACTCTAGACACATCATTAAATGGATTTATTCCACAGGTAAATGATCTTCCTAAATTTAGTGCATGCATATTGCATCTGACATTGAGAAATGCTGTTATATATTTTTAATGAATAATTAAACTATGAGAGTGTCTTCAAGATTGGTTTTTAATTTTTACAACAGGTAAAAGGTAGAATGTAGATTTGTTTCTTGTTCGGTTATAATGGAGTTGAGAGTGTTGAGGGTTGAGGAAGGGGCATATGTAGCAGTGTCAATGACAAGGTGGGGGGCAGCCCAGAGGCCAGCTTGGTGATAGAAGCCCGACCTCGGTGACCCCTCTGGAAGGCCTGCTGCAGGTGGCCTGCTGACATTAGCATTTTATATCTTATTCTTAAACTCATCCATCGAACACGGTATCATTGCCCATCTTTATCATGTGAGAGGTAAACTGCTGTTTGTCTGAATCCATGCAGATCTCTGAGCTGCAATATTTCAAGGTACAGTGGGTTTGCATCTGCAAACCATTTGCACCAATGTAGCACAGTCATACCTTTTCTAGATGATGCTTTGTGGAGTACTGAGCCAGAATAGTCTTACTGTATCCTTAAGGAAATAACAATCAAAATAAATAAATATATAATAGCACAGAATAAGTGGAGGAACATACACTGTCATATAAAAAATAATAGCAATATACTATGTCTGTGAAAAATTATTTGCAAATATTTCATACTGCATTTCTTTCCACTTCCCTTATTTATGCTTCAGACCACATACATTCTTAATTTGTCTTATTCTTCCTACACTCTCTGAATAGGTTTTGCTTTTTCTTTTTATAAACAAGCCATGTGGCCAGAAACACTAAAACTAAAATGTTCTGTCTGCACAATAGCTGCTTTTAGCAAGTCAGATATGCACAGTTAAGCTGTGCTTGCAGAATCTTTCTTCTGAAAGTGCAGTCAATTGACCATGTACCAGCACTAATATATTTCTAACCAGTAAAGCATGTACACATGCTACCCTGTACACAATGATTTCAACTGTTGTGGCCAGGGTGCTCATCTTTTTTCTTGACAAAGGAACATCTAAATGCAGAAGCATGCCTCAGCTTAGAACCATGCAACATCTCCAGACCCTGCTTTCTTCCAAAGGTGGATTTTCCATTTGCCCTGCATCAGTGTTATACTTCCTTCAGAAAGCAAGGCTTGTTCTCCTAAAGAGATTCTGGATAAATGACTTAGAATTAGTGGGCCACAAAATCATTTAGAAGCATTATGGCAATACCCTAACAAAATGGTATACATCTGCCCATGATATAAAAATAATTTTTACAGTATTCTTCAAGTAGTATTTTTATTTACAATTTTGGCAGATTTTAGACACTTACAGGTGCCTTAAAGTTCCGTCTTAAAATAACAGTGCTAGAGGGCAGGTGGCAGATTTCTAGGACGTTATTGTATTTCTTCAGGCATTCAGGCACTAGCTGGGTTTTTCAGTCCCAAGAAACTATAATTATCATGGAGAACACTGCTTATACTGTCTTATTTCTTAATTACAGCAGCAACATGAGATAAATGCATACTTATTGGGATCAAATGCATATTATTTTGTGGTGATTACAAAGAAGTTCTCATGACAATGACTGCAATTATATGGTCATCAAGTACTGATACTATGTTATGTTCTAAAAACTCTATAATTAAAGTCCTGCCAAGAGGGCACTTCCTATTTGAAAAAAAGAAAAAGAGCTTAAGAGTGAGGGAGAGTTTGACCAATGTAAAAATCAGTGACATAGTTACCCTGAGTCTGTTCAAGTGATTCCACATGAATCTTAAGATCATTTTATCAACTAGCATTTGAGGGCTTTAATTTAAATTTCTATCCAAGCAAGCTATATAAAGAATATTCTTTAAAATAGCTTTTCTCGTTTTTTGACCTTCAGAATAAAAAGCTTTGAATATACCCTGGGGGGGGGGTAGAAATGGACTGGAAATATGATAGGAGTGATACTGCCTTCAAAGATAAATTTGCAGTCTGTCAGTAAAATTCTTTTCAAATATTATAAATCGTTGTCTGAAAAGTTTTCATGTAAGATTCCAAAAATAATTTATGTTCTGTCATTCTGATTTTTTAAAAAAAGACTTTAAGTTGCCAAGATAATACTTACATAAATTTTCCACTTTCTTCTATAAATAGATATTCTTTGTCTTTTATTTTCAAAAAGGCAAATGGAAAACAATGATGGATATCAAACTCTATACATAAAACTATTTGGGTGAAGGTTTCAGATATATCATGTGTCAGATTTGCCTAGCTTTTAAATTCTGCTCTGCCATTGACTAGATGTGAGACTTGAACAAATTATTTCACTGTGCCTCAGTTTCTTCATCTGTAGAAGGGGACAATAACTGTACCTACCTTATAAGATTGTTGTGAGGACTTAATCATTCCATACAAGTAAAGGACTTAGATTTATGCCTAGCACATAGTAAGCTCTATATACTTTTTAGGTGATATTTACAGGGAATAGGCCAAGTTCTCCTACTCTCTTCCCCACCTTCAACCTTGGTGAGGAGTATCTTTAATCATCTTAATGGGCTTTCCTCAGAGGATCCTTTTCAGCATTCTAGTAAAGGGCATTCCATGAACCTGATACCTTTGACTTACAGTACCTTATCAGAATGTTGTTTTTTTAATTCTTATGCAAACTAATGCTCTATTATTTTTTTCTTCTACTTTTATTGAGATATAATTGACATACAGCAGTGTATAAGTTTAAGGTGTGATTTGACTTAACATACGTTATGAAATGATGACCACAATAAGTTTAGTGACCATCCATCATTTTATATAGATACAGAATTAAAGAAATTAGAGGGCTTCCCTGGTGGCGCAGTGGTTGAGAGTCCGCCTGCCGGTGCAGGGGACACGGGTTTGTGCCCCGGTCCGGGAAGATCCCACATGCCGCGGAGAGGCTGGGCCCGTGAGCCATGGCCACTGAGCCTGCGCTTCCGGAGCCTGTTGCTCCGCAACGGGAGAGGCCACAACAGTGAGAGGCCCGCCTACCACAAAAAAAAAGAAAAAGAAAAAAAGAAATAAGCAAAGAAATATTTTCTCCTTATGATGAGAACTTAGGATTTCCTCTCTTACCAACTTTCATATATAACATAGAGCAGCGTTCGTTATCTTTATCATATTGTGCATCACATCCCTCATAGTTATTTAGCTTGGAACTGGAAGGTTGTACCTTTTGACTACCTTCATCCAATTCCCCCTCCCCCAGTACCCACTACCTGCCACCGGCTCTGGTAGCCACAGATCTGATCACTTTTTCTATGAGTTTGTATATTTGTTTGTTTGTTTGTTTTTGAGGTATAATTGGCCTACCACACTATATTAGTTCCTGGTTCACAATATATTGATTCATTATTTCTATACATTTAAAAATGACCACCATGATAAGTCTAGTTACCATCTATCACCATACAAAAATATTAAATATTTATTGACTGTATTCCCCACAATGTACGTTTCATACTCATGAGTCATTAGACCATACACACACAAAAAAAACAAACAAGTTTTATTGAGTTTGATTTCATTTCAACCTGTATACATATCTATACCAAAAAAGGTCTGGAACAGTTTTTTAAATTTTAGAACTGGTCTAATTCTGGTTCTTCTCTAGGTTGGGAGTTATTAGATTATTGGATTTGATAGTTTTGATTCCACAATGGGGGAAAAAACTGATATGTAAAGTAATACCATACTTTTAATGGGCAGTGAGGGGATGCCAATCCCAATTTCAATTTTTATTTTAAGAGTGAGCTTAAGAGTGACTTTGAAATAGAAATCAAATGTGTGGCTTTCTACCTGTATTAGTCTTTGCAAGCTGCCATAATAAGACACCACAGACCGGGTGGTTTAAACAACGGACATTTATTTTCTCACAGTTCTGGAGGCTAGAAGTCCGTGATCGAGGTGCCAGAAAATTCAGTTTCTGGTGAGACTTCTCTTCCTGACTTAAAGACAGCCGCCCTCTGGCTGTGTTCCCAATTGGCCTCTTTTCTGTGCATTGCAGGGGGGAGGGATAGAGAAAGAAAGAGACAGAGAGAGAGGGAGAGAGAGAAAGAGAGAGGGAGGGAACGCACTGTGGTGTCTTTTTATAAGGGCATCAGACCTATCAGATTAGGGTCCCATCCTTATGACTTCATTTAAGCTTAAGTACCTCCTTAAAGAACCTATCTTTGAATACAGTCACATTGGGAGTTACAGTTTCAACATATGAATGTGGGTGCGGTGTACACAATTCCATCCATAACACCCCACCTGAAATGATAATGTACTTCTCATGAAATTCAGCGTTTAGGTGAGGTACTTCCTAGGGCTTCTATGCCACTTTTGAGCATATGCATATGATATTTATGGTCATTTTTATTTATTTTTCAGATCAGCATTTTCATGACTCATTTGTCAAACTATGGGAATGACCGCCTCGGGCTGTACACCTTTGTGAACTTGGCCAACTTCGCGCAGAGCTGGACCAACCTGAAATTGCAAACTCTGCCTCCAGTGCAACTAGCCAACAAGTACTTTGAGCTCTTCCCTGAGCAGAAAGACCCTCTCTGGCAGGTAACACTGCACGTTCTCTCCTGGGCTGAAAGAAAAGAAACTAGCAATTTGTGAGTGCCGAGTTTGTGTTAGGAACTCTGCTGGAGATACTAAAACTGTCATTTAATGCAAACTTCTTTTTTATCTAATAGTTTCATTCTCTTCAGTAATATATTTTATTTGTTTTATGGATTAAGTGTTCGCATTTTGGATTTGTTTTTCTGGGATTTTGTTAGTTGGTCAGTCAGTTTGGAAGTTTTGCATTGAGGATGTTGTTTTATTGTTGGTTTTTTCTCAGAGCTAGTCACTTTGGCTTGCATTTAGCGTGGGCACTAACTAGCAGTAAAATGGTTAGGCATTGGGTATCTAGGAAGATAGAAACCAAGGACCACAATAATCTAAGAGCATAGAACTAGACCCTGATATGTGTGTGTACAACACAGATAGTCTAAATAAAAAAGGGAGAAGCAATTTTTACTTCATGCTCATACAGATTCTATCTTTAAGATGTCTTCGTGCATTTTTTTAATCTAATTTTTTGCTAGGATCATATCTATTAATAAAGAAGGAATTGTCAGTTTTAGGATTGCTTTTATGAATAATTCAACTTTATGTGGGAGCTACTGAGCCTCAGTGCATGAAAATGTAAACGAGCTGCTTCTTACCATTTATCTAGGAAAATGCCACCTTCCACTTTCTCGGTTCTTTATGCATCAGATTACATTGACCCACACAATCAATAAGCTGGCTGCAGAGAGCAGATCATATGGTCTCCTGCTAAGTAGTCAGTAGAGGACTAGCATCCTCATTAATGAGAAATCACTGCAAAACAGACTTTTTACCATCCTATCTCCCTCTCCTGTGTTTCTATTCCATAATTCATGTTACATGCCCCTCTGTGTCTATATGGTCAGGAATTCATCCACCGTATGTTTATTGAGCATCTACTATGTATAAGGCAAGGCTAGGTGCTCTTGAGAATGCAAAGAAAAACAAAATGCAATATTTTCTCTCAAAGTCAGCAGAACATTTCCTTGTTATTCTTATTCACTGCTATATATTTCAAAATGTCTTTTAAAACTGCTCCAGTAAGTCATACTTTATTTTGATGATTTATTCAGCAGCTTGACCAGCTATATGTTTGGTGTATATATTAAGTAGACGAATAAAGAGATAAAGACATAGTTCTTGTAGTGTATATAGTCACACCACGTAGATGCTGAATTTCATAAAGGCAAAGCTTTGTCTCCCATAAGTGGTAGTTACTCAGAAGTGCTCACATACTTATAAAATTGATAAATCATTGACAGTAAATCAATTCTTTTTTCACACGTTTATTTATAAGATATCTATAATTCATGGTTACAGTAACAATAAAAAGTAAGCAACTTAACAAATATGGCAGACAGATGATCTAAAAAATGAGTCAATGGCCCCAAGCTCTACTCTTTTCCTTCATAAAAAAAAAAATGCTTTTTTTAATGAAGAATTTGTATTTCTTAATATTGTGTGAATTTTTATAAATAAAGAATTGTATTTATTGACACTTTTGGTATCAGTGACACTGTTCATTTTGTTAGGGAATGAATATAATCAAAGACATGCCAGCTCCAATAAGGTTTGGTTAATATGATTATTTTATTTTATTTTACTTTGTTTTTTATTAATTTGTATTGGAGTATAGTTGCTTTACAATGTTGTGTTAGTTTCTTGCTGTACAGCAAAGTGAATCAGTCATACGTATACATATATCCACTCTTTTTTAGATTTCCTTCCCATTTAGGTCACCACAGAGCATTGAGTAGAGTTCCCTGTGCTGTACAGTAGGTTCTCATTATAATGATTTTAAATACGATGATCGAATGCTTGTTAAATATGAAATACTGTGCTAGTTGATTGGAGGTATAAATGAAAATTAGAATGAGAAAGTAGAATTATTCCTTGAGAACTACGTCACTTTGGAAGACATGAGAACATATACATACACAAAGAAAACATTTGTGAGTGTGACTATTTTAATTTTGAATAGCATCACAGAGGTAAATTCCTAGGGAGTTCTTAATAAGTGATACAATTAATCAGAAGAGGCTTCAGAGAGTTCACAGATTTTTGTTATTGTTGTCATATATATATTATCAAAACAGCTTATTATAAGAGTATTTAAGTAACACTCAAGAGTAAATGTTTACTAAAAGACTCCTGTTTTATCACATGAATTATATCCTTTATATGGTTTCTCTTTTTAAATTTATTCATTTTATTTATTCTTTCTTTTTTCTTTCTTTTTGGCTGTGTTGTTTCTTTGTTGTGGTGCGTGGGCTTCTCACTGTGGAGGCTTCTCTTGTTGCGGAGCACGTGGGCTTCAGTAGTTGTGACACGTGTGCTCAGTAGCTGTGGTGCACGGGCTTAGTTGCTCCACGGCATGTGGGATCTTCCCAGACCAGGGCTCGAACCCGTGTCCCCCGCATTGGCAGGCGGATTCTTAACCGCTGTGCCACCAGGGAAGCCCTATATGGTTTCTTTTGACTGAAAAATAAAGTTGCAAACATTTCCCATTAACAAAAGTGCTATATATTCTCAAATATATTTAAGAAAGAAAACAAGGAATAGAAAGCAAAATAGCGGTTAAGTTGAACAGGGAATTATTCACATACGTGAGATTTTGAGAACAGTAGACTTACTGAAACAAACCTGATAAACTTTGCCAGTCATAAAGGGTGTCAGAAAATTGCAAATGATCAGGTAAAGATAAAGTGCATAATACTTTTGAGTTCCTTTCCCTGGTGGTTTTCTCCTCTTCTCATATTTGTATTTATAACATCAAGTAAAACAGCTAAAGGCGTTATCATCATGTCCTTTATACAACATGAATTTAATTTTACAAAAAACATTTCAGCATAACCAACACTAATTAAATGTTTTTTGTTTTTTGGGTTTTTTTGCGGTACGCGGGCCTCTCACTGTTGTGGCCTCTCCCGTTGTGGAGCACAGGCTCCGGATGCACAGGCCCAGCGGCCATGGCTCACGGGCCCAGCCGCTCTGTGGCACGTGGGATCTTCCCGGACCGGGACACGAACCCATGTCTCCTGCATCGGCAGGCGGACTCTCAACCACTGCGCCACCAGGGAAGCCCTAATTAAATGTTTTATAGTCCATTCATCACAACCCTACAGAGTTAGGATCGATTAATAGTATGTGTCACTGCCATTGCTATACATTCTCTAAATTAAATGTCACAGGTACTTTATTGTATTTATAAACATGCCTTTTTATTTAGTGCATTTCACTTTTAAAAAGTTATCTTTCCTTAGATTTTCAATTCACACTTTTTTATTACCACAAATAAAAAGAAAACATGCAAAATGATAATCTTAACATCTATTTAATTCCCTTTGGTTCCTTATGTAAATTTTCATTAGCACCAACTACCATATATGTGAAAACTGCTTTGTCACCTAATTAAAAAGTGCAATATGAATATCTGTCAATGGACAGCATGGTAAGTACAATGCAGAATGTATGTGCGCCCTTCACTGGAAGTGGAGTCTTTCGGAGTTGTTTACTATGAGAATATATGCTGAGGACACACACGGAACTCTATCCCTAGAGTATATCCTCCTCAGTATAGTCCCTGGTGTGTAAGATTCTTAAAATTATACTCATGGGTTTCTGTTAATTCATGTCTCTTTTTGTTTGGGTAGAATAATCACTACAAAGCATAAAAGAATAAGGTTTCCTCTTTTTTTTTTTTTTTTTACCTCTTATTATAGAAACCAAAACCACAACATGGAGGCAGTTGGAAGGTCAGATTCTTGCACATTCACTAATCAATGCTTTTAAGCTCTCAAGCTGTCAGGTTAGCTCAGTCTCAATCTTCAGTCAGTCACTCCAGAGTCTCACTATCAATAAACATGCCAAGCGTGATGTGGTTTCCTGCTTGCCTGTGTGACCAAGACTATGGTCAAAGAGCTGCAGTTTCAAAAAAAACAAAAAAGAGCTTCAGTTTCTCTCTTTCCAGGCCAGTGTCTCCAGGATTAAAGAAGTAGGGAAGTAAAGCCACAGTGTGCTGACCTTAAGGAGTTAGTACCTTAGGTGATTGTAGCCGTGAAATCATCCAACTCCAGCTTGGAGACGATGAGATTTGAACGTCTGTGACGTAAACATATCACAAGGTCTAGTGACATACACATTGTAGATTCTATTAGTTTGTGTCTATTGAAGGAATGCTGATGCAGAGAATTACAGATTGTAAGAGCAGGAGAAGTTAGGGACATCTAGCCCAACTTACTCATTTTAGACACTTAAGGAGGTGAAATGTCTTGTTCTAAGTCACGTGGCTTATTAGGGACAAGTCAGGACTAAAGCTCAAGTTGCCTTATTTCTAAGCCAGTGTAGTCCCAACCACACCAAGATGGTAGTTTTACATTTAGAGAAATAAATCTACTTCTACCACCGACTGTCTGTGTAGAATGAAATATCAGGAATACCTTGTGACCTCTGAAGAATCTGATGGGGTATTCAGTGTGAGTTTTTGCAACCTATGCTTCTGAAGTACCTACATAATAAAAAGAAAGGTCTTTCCCTTCGTGTAATTTACAAACCATAATAGCATCTGGTTATGTGAACAAAATGACATCAAAAATTTGTCTTCATATTTTTTCCTCTCTTTTCCACTCTATACCTTATTTATCACTCTATTATTGCACTTACCTTATGGTATTGCAGACACTTGTGCTTGTCATACACCAGCTCATGCAATCCTTAAGGAGTGAGACTGTGTTTATTCATTCGTGTTTGTAACCTAGAACCTAGCGTAGTACCGTAGCTACTGTCATTAAAACCTCACGAATGGATAAGCAAAAGCAGAGGGATGTGTGTGCACAAGGAACAGTAACAGTGGCACGCTTGTTTCCTGGGGACGAGTCGGCATGTAATGGGACATAATCTCGAGGAACACATACAAGCCAGTCAGGAAGCTTTGAGAACGACCAGAGCAATTTGGGTTCGATAGGCAACAAGGAGCAACTATCTGTGTGTTCTGAAGATGAGAGTGAAATAATTTTTTTAAGTGTTGGCCAAAAAGATTATACCAGAAGCTTTTATTTCCATGACAGGTAAGAACAGGAGGAGCTAAAGTTAGGATAATAATCTAACCATGAGAGAGGGAAGCCCTAAATAGTTTCATGGCTGTGTAAGAAAGTGAGACCTTCTGAGAAGAAGTGTTAGAAATTGTTTGTGGGTGAGATGCTGAGATTAAAGGAACTCTGATACGTAAGTAATGACCTCCACAGCTGGGGAAATAAATAAGAGTTCTGTAATGCCATATTCTTCACTTCCATTTTTTCATCTTTTAGCCTTTCCAGTGAAATAGCCAGAACGGTTTTTATCGCTTCACAGGGTCAGAGCAGAGGTACAGACTTCATCGTCATCTGACATATTTTTCCTAATCACCATGTGGTTACATTTCTCTTCTTAACTCAGAATAGTATTTAAACCTTTCAGGAATGCTGCCCAAATATTCAGGTAATTCCTCACAATTTTAATTCTTTAATTTACAAGAAAGCACTTTACAGTTTTGATTACACAAGGCTGTCAGACATTCTGACATCTAGAAATGGTGACATAAGTCATGGATTTTCCTTTTCCCATCAATCAGTTGCAAGTATGATCTTGTCAGGTGTCCAATTCTCCACACAAGTAACTTACTGAGGTTTCGTCATGGAAAAACTACTTGCAGGTAGCTCATAAAATAAAATTAAATTAAATTAAATGTAAATTGTTATAATACTTTCATACTTTATGAATCAAAATCATCATAAAATAAGTATATTTTGAACCCCTAATCCAAGTATAACAATAAAAAACTGAAATTTTTGTGTGTGCCCTACAGAAATGTCTGATAACTTTAATGTCATACTAAAAATGTCATACTATGAGTGAATACATTATATGAGACCAACCTATTAATAAGAGTTTAAAAATACAGTTTCTTTCATTGAGTTGGTTATCCAGATTCCCTGACAGGATATTCTTATAACAGTAAGTAATAATATAAGGTATTGTATGCGAGAGTGTGCAGTTATCTGTTTGAAGATACCCAGAGCTACAGAGTAAACTTGTCACCTTCTCCTGGGGTCAGTTTTTTAGTCAGAGACTGTTTCATTGGAAAATACAAATAGTATACATTTATTGAAATAAAGGTGGTGTAATATGGTGAAGAATGCATAGGGGTTTAGGATAAATCAGAGGTAGTTTGTGCTTAAAGCAACTCTCGTGGCATTATTACCCCGGATCCACACATGAACCACAGGTCCCTTTTACCCACTTCCACCCCCAGAGGTTGGCATTTATGTGCCTCTGTAATCAGAGTACTTTGGTAGAAAAGTCTGAGTATGAATCAGACTCTCAAGTGCTACAGGAGTTCTGTGGAGAGAGCATTCATTACGGATCAGTGCACGCAGAAAGGAAAGGCGTTTCCAAGGAGCTGAAGGACTCCCTAGCTTACATGGTGTACAGGTAGAGTCGAGTCTCTGTAAGGATGGTGTGTGTCTCAGAGTTTCTCCATATGGATTTGCTGATTGAAGCACCGAGAATACACATCCGTAACCTATTAAAATTCCCCATCAGTGTCCGTGGATTGTATTAAGCTTAAATGACATTGAGAGACAAAAAAACTGAAAGTCACCAGCTTGTATAATGCAGATTTGGAAAAGGATTTTGTTTAAAGACATGTACACGCCAAAATTAATAAGCAGAAGAAAATTTAACCCAACACATCCAGATAGTAGGAAGCAGAAGAATTTAAAAAGAAAAACAAAAACATCTTTCGTAGCATTCTCCATTAAACAGTGAGGTCAGAACAGCAGAAAGCAAGCAGGGGGGATAGAGAGAAAACCAGTAACCTGGGAATGTTTCTAATTAACAAAATAATCCTTCTACCATGAGCACTGGGCATTTTTAATGTTTCAGCTATTAAGGTCTAGAGATCGCCTCGTTATCTGGAAAAGGCACATGACTTGAGAGGGGATAATCAGTCTAACTGATAATTCCATGGTGTTCTTCTCAGGGAAGGATGTGTAGAAGCAGTGAGCAGAGCAGATTCTTAGTAGAGAAAAGGCAGGTAGGTTGGAATAACCAGATCTAGTGAGAACCAAAGTTATCTTCATATCTTCTATAAAAATATGAACTTCAGGATACGGTCAGTAGTGTGATTTTTTTTTTTAGTATGTGTTTTTAGCTTGATTATGAATTTGTAATTTTTACTCAGAGAGGGAGAATCTTGAGTGCTCATACCCTTCTACGTAACATGATGTCATCAGAATTTACTGCCCTTTCTAAGTCTGGTTCATAACCTCAGGGAATCTCCTGTCCATTTTGCTGATGTCTACTTAAAAGTAAATCTGCCTCACCTCATCATATATTCCATGTACAGAAACCACTTGCATCCCCTTTACCTGTGTGAGAGCTAGTTACATGCATTTTCACTACACTGGCACTGTTATCATATACACTGCCTAAAGCAGTTTTAACTGAGAATATTTTCAAAGTTTCAATATGTCTATAATGCTAGATACTAAAAACAGTAAATTACTTTGTGTAACAGTTTCAGATATGTGGGGAACAATCAGATAGGGATATAATTGCTTTGTAACTTTCTGACCTTTAGAATTAAAACCATAACAATGGAGCAAAGTATGAAAGTGCATGCAAATGTATCCTTTTTTTCATAAGCATTGCAGGATCCTGTCTCTCTCTCTCTTTCTGTCGCATACAAACACACACACACACACACACGCACACAAAATTTAACTGCAGAGACAATCCCAGCTTTGGATTTCAAATCTGAAACTAATGTGCTGTGTCACCTTCAGCACGACCTAAATAAAACACCTTGCATCTCAGCTTCCTCAGCTATAAAGAAAGGATAATAATATCTGTCTTGCCAGGTTGCTTTGAGGATTAGAAATAATCTATGTCAAGCAAGTGCCTGGAATATAGAAGGTGATCAATAAAACTTAGATATTATGTTAGCTGTTATTCAGACCATATAAGGAAAGTCAGAGTAGGAAAAGTCTAAACAAAAATTTTCAGAATATAAAATAGGAAATGCAAACATCCTGTTATTAAAGTTGTGATTAAACAGTTACAAGGGAAAACATGCTAAGAAGAGACATAAATGAAGAAATATGGGCACCCGGATAGCCCTAAAACAGCATAAAATAGAAGGAATGCAGTTTTAAAAAAAGTCTGCCTAGGGACTTCCCTGGTGGTGCAGTGGTTAAGAATCCACCTGCCAGTGCAGGGGACATGGGTTCAAACTCTGGTCCAGGAAGATCCCACATGCCGCAGAGCAAATAAGCCCATGCGCCACAACTACAGAACCTGAGCTCTAGAGCCCGCCAGCCACAACTACTGAGCCCACGCACCAAAACTACTGAAGCCCACACGCCTGTAGCCTGTGCTCTGCAACAAGAGAAGACACCACAATGAGAAGCCCGCACACCACAACGAAGAGTAGCCCCCGCGCACCACAACTAGAGAAAGCCCTTGCACAGCAACAAAGACCCAGTGCAGCCAAAAATAAATAAATTAATTAATTAATTTAAAAAGAAGTCTGCCTAGATTGACGTATACAAATGCCACCAATTATAAGATACCTACTGGAAAAACTGAAGTAATGTAAACTGAATAGTTAATAATAAAAACATTTGGAACAGCAAGTATTATAACATCTTAGCATCCAGGTAATTTTATTTGATAGCTTACTCCTATCAGTATAACTTCCTGGGAAAGTACAACTAAAATAACTAGTGTCTTTGTCTACCAAAATAAGTGTTCATCCATGTTCAGTGTGTTAAAGTCAAAGGAAACTCTTTCCAAATCTTACCAATCTGCCTATTTCTGTGAAAGTTTTTTTTTTTTTTTTTTTTTGCTGCGTTGGGTCTTCGTTGCTGCACGTGGGCTTTCTCTAGTTGTGGCGAGTGGGAGCTACTCTTTGTTGTGGAGCACGGGATCTAGGCACACAGGCTTCAGTAGTTGCAGCGCATGGGCCCTAGAGCACGCAGGCTTCAGTAGTTGTGGCGCAGGGCTCAGTAGCTGTGGCGCACGGGCTTAGTTGCTCCACAGCATGTGGGATCTTCCCGGACCAGGGATCGAACCCCTGTCCCCTGCATTGGCAGGCGGATTCTTAACCACTGCGCCACCAGGGAAGTCCCGTGAGAGTTTTAATTCGCCAGTTTTGCATGCAGAAATTTGAATGGCAAAAACATGTGTATTGCAATAAAGAATAAAATTGGTCTAGTTGAACCTACAGAACGAAGAGAGGTCACACAAAAGGCTTTGACTTTCAACAGTGGCACTGAATAATTGATCAGTTTGCTCATCCACTTTGCTGAGCATAAAGAAACCATTTGAGCAAATGAACTGAACACCTACTCTGAGATTTTTTTCTTTATTGAGTTATATATGGGGAATAGGTAATGGAAACTGCTTTCCTATTGCTTAACATCTAAAATACAGTTGAAAAGCAAAATTCTTTGCAAAGGAAGCAGTTAAATGATAATATGAGGGAAAAATTTTTTAAGTTTTAAAGTGATGGTGTGAGTAAATGGCAAGACCTAGCTTCTGGGACCACCATGAAGAACATGACTGGCAACTGTGAATGATTTTTTTTGTGGATGTTTGAGAAGTAAAATATCTACACAGTTCATGTTATGTTAATTTTTAAACATATATCAAAATCTGCCTATGCTTGTTACTAAATGTTTATGGTGCCTGTCCCAAGGCAGTTAATTGATCCTTCAGTCCATAATTATCAAGCACGTCTTATGTATTAGATTGTAGCAATCAAGAAGACAGAGGTCGGGCTTCCCTGGTGGCGCAGTGGTTAAGAATCCACCTGCCAATGCAGGGGACACGGGTTTGAGCCCTGATCCAGGAGGATCCCACATGCCACGGAGCAACTGAGCCCGTGCACCACAACTACTGAGCCTGCTCTCTAGAGTCCGCGAGCCACAACTACTGAGCCCACGTGCCACAACTACTGAAGCCTGCGTGTCTAGAGCCCGTGCTCCACAACAAGAGAAGCCACAACAATGAGAAGCCCAATCGCTGCAACTAGAGAAAGCCCATGAGCAGCAATGAAGACCCAAAGCAGCCAAAAATAAATAAATAAATAAAATCTATTAAAAAAAAAAAGACAAGAGGTCTTCTCTTCAGAGCTTACATTCTAGTTGAATATAATTATTATAGATACAACTATACTATTAGTTTTCATATTATATACTATTACTAGAAACACATCCTTGAATAAAATAATTTCAGGTACTGAAATGCAGTGAAGAAAATACGGCAGGAAGCTGTTATAGAGAGACAGGAACAAAAGGAAGTGCTTTGGCTCTGCTCATCAGGGAAGACATCTCATGTGGGGTGATATTTGAATTGAGCCCTGAAGGATGACAAGTGCTAAAACAATGAATTGGAGAGTTGCAGTAGCCATATAGCAAGAATATCCAGAAATAAACTGAATTAGGATTATATAGGACTCTTTGGGTCATCTGGTAAGACAGCCCACAGCTTCTGGTTTGCCTGAAGAAACTCCAAGCCATTTCCTTATCGGGTATCCCAGAAGTCTAGCCATCTGGCTGTGAGGAGGGGCACCTTAGGTGCTGGTGCTTCTGACAAGCACCAGGAAGTCAGCTCTCAGCATGGCTATCTGCAAGAAACCAGTCCATCAGCAAGAGTAATCTCCTTCTGCTGCTCCAACTGCCTAACTAATCTAGGCAAAGGAAAGAAAAAAGTTAATGTGGGATTACAGAATAAGCATTTTCTTTTATAGAGCACAATTTAATCATTTTGAATATATTAACTCATTTAATATAAATATATATTTTTTGTTTGTTTGTTGTTGTTGGTTTTTTTTTTTGCGGTACGCGGGCCTCTCACTGCTGTGGTCTCTCCCGTTGCGGAGCACAGGCTCCGGACGCGCAGGCTCAGCGGCCATGGCTCACGGGCCCAACCGCTCCGCGGCATGTGGGATCTTCCCGGACCGGGGCACGAACCCGCGTCCCCTGCATCGGCAGGTGGACTCTCAACCACTGCGCCACCAGGGAAGCCCCTCATTTAATATATTTATGCAATATATTTATATTTATGCATATATATACCTATATGCAAGGTAGATAATATCAATCATTTTTTATTATAGGAATCTGAGGTCCAGAGAGTTTAGGACAATTCCTTAAGACACAGACAGTCTCTCTCCTGAGCTCACACTCTTAACAACTGGGCTATGCTACCCCTCCAAAATAAATAGGAAAGGTTTATGGTGGATATTAGCTTCAGCAAGAAGAACTGGCAAGATTTTGACTCTGTATTGTGGGGGAAAAAATAAGAGCATTGCACAGAAAGATAAATAATTCAAAGATTCAGGTGCAGATATATCTATAGTAGGGAACACAGTAGAACTGAAGCTTTAGGTTGGTGTTGGCAGTTGTTAATTCACAGCAGTGCTACTCAAAGTGTGGTCCGCGAACAGGCTTGAATTATTTGTTGCTGGTTCGCCATGAGACAAGAAGTTTGTGCCAACATATAAACAATCTATACCACTAAGCAGCTGGTTGCATCATCCGGAATCTTCTTTTTTTCCTGTAGCAGGATGTTCTTGTTGAAGCATGCAGTGCAGTAATTCACATTCTGACACAAGTTTTTTTTTTTACCTTCTCGCAAAGTGCTTTGAAACACATTGAGTGAGAATATAGGCAATGTTGCTATAATGATGACACTCCAAAACTGCAGTGGCTAAATAAAGTAGAAATGTATTTCTCCCTCATACAACTGTCTAAAAATGGGCAAGCAGTCTACGAGAGTTAGACAGCTCTGTTCCACATGATTATCCAGGGCCCCAGGTTGGCAGGTGTTCAAAATATGTATGGCTTCCACCTCTGAGGCCAAGGCACATGCTGCAATTGTAGCCATTTTACAGCTGGCAGTAAGTAGGAAAGGAAAAATCTAGGGAGAGCAAGTTTATCCTTAAAAAGATACTTTACGTCCTTTTGGCTCCCTTTCCTTAAACTGAAATGATTCATAGGAAGAAAGCTAAATTCAAGAGACACTGTGAAATATAGTCTGTAGCTGAGAACCCAGAGACTGAACAAGGATGCTCTGTTACTGAAGGAAGAAAAAGGAGACAAGATAGTTTAGCCTTCTGTGCTCTAGTGAAAATTACGTTTAGAGAGTTAAGCTGAAGCTAGACCACAGAGGATTGGCGATTGAACACTGAATGAAAGATTGCAGAAAACAGAGACACCAGTAAAAATAAAATAAAATTTCATTTTTATGTAAAATAAGAAATGTTGAGTTTATTGGCTTGTAATTAACTCCTTTTATCACAGTTTCTATAGATGAATTCATCAAGAAATCCAAGATATATAGCCTAACCTTTTGCAAGGCGAATTCTCACACAATGCATACATAACAGGTCTCTCTATATTGCACGCTGTTCTTCTTCCAACGGAAGATGGTAATGGAAAGTGCACTGGGATCAATTCTGAGGTAGGGCTCTGGTTCAATGATTTATTGAGGAAGCGCTTTCAGGAAAAGCTTATAAGGGAAAATGTAGAACAGGAAAAAGCAGAGCATGGATGTGGTCTTAGGAAAAGTCTGGATCCTTGACTGGATCTGCAGGGAGAGAGCTAATTACACAAATTATCTCACCTTGAAGCAAGCTGGTCAGGCTTTTACACCCCTGTATCAGTCAGTCACTGGACATGGGCCACCTCTGGAGTGTCGGGAGGGGATGCACGACTTCCTGTCGGGTAGCTCCTATTGGCCAAGGGCAATACTCAATCTCCCCAGCTGGGGGCGGAAGTGGGGTGGGAATGGGGATAAGGTGTTGCATTGGCCAGAGATAGGGTTTTTCCTTCAGTGGAGGAAAAAGCACTCAGTCCGCCACACACCCTTGTCCATACCTTGTACCATATAGCTATACTTGCTTCTCACATTGCACTGATTCACCCAGGAACAATTTTTCCACAATCGTGAGCATTATTCCTGGGGAAACCTATAAGAGGAAGGTCATTAGGAGAAACTGCAACCTTGTTGCTGCAGTTGGCTCCAAAGCTGAAACCAGTGCACAGTTTCTCCCACCTCTATCCCCTATTCTGGATTTCCCCCACCTGTGGTTAGCACTTCTGCTGGTCTAGATGGCTGGCCTTGTGGGTCAGGTACAGTCTCAGGACCAACTGCAGTAGCAACAGTTCTAGTTTGTCTCACTAATTCTTTTCTTGTAAATTTCCCTAGGAATTATGACAGAGGAAGGCTGTGCCTGGATAAAGATAACTTAATTTGTGAAGCAAGGAGTGCACTGTGGTAGACTCTGATCTGGTGCCCAGCCCAACCCTAATCAGGCTGTGGTGGCTCTGCTTTCTCAATTATTAAAATTGGGCACGGAAGTATCAGCAAGTAACCTAGTGAATTATTTGAGTGCCAAAGATATTTCTCCCTGTATAATAGCTGTTCTACATCTCATGATGATCAGAGTCAATTGTCCCTATCAGGATAGTAACTCATTTCCATGCCTGATGGTCTACTGGCACAAGAAAGCCAAAGTGAATGGGTACAAGCTGCAACTTTTAGTGTGGTGATCCACACTAAAGCATCTCTCCTCTGGGAACCAGAACTCCTAGACCAATAGACCTTAAAGTTGTGGAGATGGAAAGCACAAATTCTCTAATTAAGCCATTAGAAATGATGGTGGAGGGGTCCACTCCTACATCTACTCCTTAATTCCTAGACACAGCTACATTACCCTTTGGAGACACAGCACCAACCAATAGCTTTTGATTTAAGAAGTACAGTGTATCTCCAAGCTGGTTATTCAACTGTATCTTTCATGCGGTCTTTCACCACTCTATCAGGCCAGCAGCTCTGGATAGTGAGGCGTGATAGGACCAGTGACTCCCATGGGCATAAGCCTACTATCACACTTCACTTTGTCAAGAGTGGTCCCTTTACCTGAAGCAATATTATGTGAGATACCGTGTCAATGAGTCAGACACTCCATGAGGCCTTGCATAGTGATGATGGCTAAGGCTATGTAAGCAGAGAAGGTAAATTCATACTCTGAATATGTGTCAGATGAGATCAGGATGAGTCACTGCCCTTTGAAGGATGGAAGTGTCCAACATAATAAGTTTTCTACTAAGTGGTAGAACAGTGCTATTTCTGGGACTTAGAACTCGCCTCTGTTACTGACAGGCCAGGTATTCAGCAGCAGCTGTAACTAAAGCAGACTTGGGGCAAGGAAGCCCAGGAATGGCTTCCATCTTGCTACCACAGCTTCTCCATTCATAAGCCCATTGCTTCAGCACTGGGTTGGTTGAGAACAGAGGCTACATGACATGTGGGAGTGCTGGGAACTGGCTAAATCATCTGACTGCTTGGTTGTTCAGCACTTCTACATTGAATACTCTCTGGTGTACATCAATGGGCAATACAAAGATTATCACACATTTTGGTCACTATCACAGGTCCATCCACCTGCCTCTTCCCTAGAACTTAGCAGCCCGAATATTCCTGTCTTGCTCCTTTAAGTTCCTTGGCTAACCCATTCATCACTGCTTACCAGTCCACCACACCCTTACCTTGGGCTACTAGTCTATTTGCAAAAATGTGGATGGCCAGAGACACTGTCCAGAACTTTGCCAATTGGACACTTTCCCTTAACCATTTGTTTTTAGGAACCTCCCTGAATGGACCTGTAGGGCAGCTGCAGTCCACTTTAGGCTTCTACCAACATATGGGTCAACCTATCTACAAACCAAGCTAGGGTTTCCCCCTCTCCATCAGCAGGTTATAGAGGACCTTCCATGAAACTATAAGAATGAGCTGATATAGAGGCATGAGTGGAACAGTGATAGGTGACATGGGGTCTGGGCACTTGTTTATAAAGTGAACTTATAGCTTTTGTATCTTCTTGAAATCAGTTCTGGACGCACCACCCCATCTTACAATGAATTGCTACTGGGTACACTTGAACTTATGACTTGGTTGGTCTGTCAATACTCAGCTTATGATGGCCAATTAATGGCCACATGATCACTTTGAAAATCCATGACAAGCATTATCTCTTCCAGGGCCCAGCAACACCTTGCTGCAGAACCTTAGGGGAGTACACTGTGATTCTCTTGTGGGACTTGACCAAAACTCTCTTTGGTGTCATTTTATACCATAGATGCCATGGTACCATGGGTCTGGCAGGATGTATGGCCCAAGTGGGAGGGCTGCTTGGACCTCAGTCTTACCTCTTATAGGGCTCTTTCTTTTTCTGGGTTCCACTCAAAATTAGCAGGTTTCTGCATCATCTGGTCGGTGACTCAGAGCAATAATTCCTAGGGCAAAAAAAAAATGCTGCGTCCAAAACCCAAAGAAGCCCATCTAGCACTGTGCTTCTATCTTAGTAGTAGGAGTTGCAAAGTACAATAACACAGCCTGTACCTTGGAGGGCATGTCCCAGAATGCTCCAGACCACTGGGCTTTGAAAACCCAGCAAAGGTAATAGGCCCCTGACATGATATTAGAGAAGATATGGCTAAAAAACTGATTAAAGTATATAAATGTGAACCATAAATAATTATTCATCTTATGCTATTTTTAATATTTGAATAATAAATGTAAAATTATAATTGTTTTAATGGTCAACATATTTTTAGAAAGAATTTTATTTGTAAAAATGATTTTTGAATATAATTATTAATTTGATTACCAATATAATAAAACCAATTTGTCAGTCAATAGATATTTCAAAAATTGTATCATTTTCATTTAAGGGCTCTTTTAATTCTCAGAAGTGTCATGAATTGGATGATGAATCTGGTCACTTGAATGGAATGGAATGGAGAGCAGCACAGAAGAACGTTGAGATGGGGATAAAATTGGACAGATGGCTATGTTAGGTCTGGCATTTCCTCACCATACCTATACAACAGTGACACATATTCAATTTAAAATATTGGTCTAGAGTTCAGGAGGGAAGTAGGGGCTAGAAATAATGATCTGCATGGTATCTGCTTGCGGGGTAGGGCCAAATTGAGAGATTATCTGGATCAGCAGAGAATAGCACATAGTGGAAAAAGTTGGCCAAGTCTGGAGTTGAAGGATGGCTTTCAAGCCACTAGGGGAAAAAAAAAGGAACGATTAGGGCAGAGCACAGAAAACTGAGAAACTACGTTCAAACCAGGTAGAGACAAGTTAAGGCTCAGGTATACAGAAGTAAAACATGAATTCAGAGACAGAGTGGAATCTCAGCAGTTAGAACCTAGCCAAGGCTCAGAAGCATGACGGCAGGAGCGACTTGATGCTGAGTTCTAACCATGAAGGAAAGGAAGATGCCAATTTAGAAACCAAAGAACTAGAACAAGAACAAGGTCTAACTCCTAGTTCTAGGGTATCAGGCAAGAAGTTGATCCTGTCTTTTGAACAATTTTTGTGGAACAGAGCTAGGCATTCATTACACAGTAAGATTCATTATTCTTCCTTCTTGCAGAATCCATGTGATGATAAAAGACACAAAGACATCTGGTCCAGAGAGAAAACTTGTGACCACTTACCAAAATTCCTTGTAATTGGGCCACAAAAAACAGGTAAGAACAGCCAACTGTGCTGTTTACATTCTTTTTTTTTTTTTTTTTTTTGTCATGAAACACATGGTCATATGGTATTTGATTATTTGGCTTTGTGAAATATTTAGACACCCATGCAAGTTCATTATTTGAATTGTTCTTCATCCCTGTGGATCATCTTTATGCCATGATCCTCAAAGAGACCCTACAGTTGCTCATTTAGACTTATGGGCTAAAGTTTTATCTATCAATTTAAAAACTGTTCAACAGACATCACATTTTTGTTTGTTTGTTTTTTGTTTTTGCGGTACGTGGGCCTCTCACTGTTGTGGCCTCTCCCGTTGCGGAGCACAGGCTCCGGACGCGCAGGCTCAGCAGCCATGGCTCACGGGCCCAGCCGCTCCGCAGCATGTGGGATCTTCCCGGACCGGGGCACGAACCCGTGTCCCCTGCATCGGCAGGAGGACTCTCAACCACTGAGCCACCAGGGAAGTCCCAGACATCACATTTTTGACAACTTGCAGCTTATATATCACAGTTGTGATATCTGATTTTTAATTTCTACTTTTTGTGGCTTTGCCTAATTAACTCCTGAATTAAGTTATAAAAAAGGGCTTTGGCTTGATTCAAATTATTTTACACTGCATATCAACCTTGAACTGATTTATTTTTCAGAACCACTGTCATTATTACCTTCAAATATTCTACCTGTGTAGTTTGTTTTCCAAATAATCATTATGTATGAATATGGTTTAGACTTATTTTCTGATATACCTATGGCTCATCAGGCATTTTTTTTCCCTTGATATTTTCTCATGTTTTGAAGGACAAGTGTATAAGAATGTAGTAAAAGAGTTGAAGGATGGCTTTCATTGGTATTTCACCAATGAGATGACACTTTCAATTAGAATATTTTATACTTTCTTCAGCATGTGAGAGCTTTATATACTTTGCTCATGTCCTGATTAATTAAACTTTTTATTGAGTTGCTGTATTTTGAATTCACAACTTTGACTAGAAGCACTTTGATCAGTGAGTACACAAACCATAACACAAAACAAACAGTCACAATAAATAAGACTGGCCTAGATGAAGATATTTATAATACAAGCATGTAGACCATTTTAAAGGTTGTGGGCAAAATTTCCAGACTCTTAGATATTTGTTGTTGAAATCTTTTCTTCCTCCATGAATATAACTTGTATTACAATAATAAGTTACATGTGCAGGGAGGGAAAAAAGCAGCACATATTTTCAGATATACCGCTTTTGTTGTTGTTATTGTTTAAAATGTGCATTAATTTTCTACCAACTCCCTCACAGCAGTTCTAACACTGGAATGACTACTAAAGAAACAAAATATTCCTATGTTGTAAAATCATGCTAAAGATTTAAGTCATATCCTCTATCATTTGTCATTGAATATTACTACTTCTTAGATCTGCTAGAACACTACAGGTCAGTAAGAAAAGATCTAGTTTTCTTCTTTGCTGTTTGTATTTACAGACAATAACTTATACCTTTAGATTTTAATATTTGACCTACCGGTATGGAAATGATAAAGTTGTTAGCTGGTTTTGGTCTTCCCAAGACAAACAAACAAGTTAAAGGAATTGGATGATAATATTTTATATGCTATGAAAATGCTATCTTAGTGTGAAAATGATTGTGATAATTCTTAAAATCCATTCAGTCACAGAAGTCTGAAGTCTTCATTTGTTCTCCTATTGCTTCTGTTGGCAAAACTCCCTGTCAGAGGCTGTAAATTCCCTGGAGAATGGGCACAGATAAATGCTAAGAACCTGGCCTTTAATGTAAAGTTGTCTTTAAATAACTTAAACCTGACCCATGCATCCCTTGCAATAAACATGAGATATAAAAGTGGTCCTCAAACCCCTATTTGCTCAGTTGTTCTGAGGTGAGAATGGAAAGATGAAATATCCCACCTCATTGTTGAATCCTGGAAAAAATTTCTATCAGCTAAAAGTGGGGCAGTGAATGGGGATTGACAGGGAGTGGGGTAGGCCTGGGTTTAAGGCACTCAAAGTTGACACCGTAGTCCTACTAGAATCCTGTGGACACATGGGCATTCTTCATGATTCTGGGTCACGTGATTTTGATATCACTAGGGTAGGAGAGGATTTCCAAAAGGGTTAAGTTTAGCACAATAATTCTGAAAGCATAATTCATTGGCCCTTAAATCTTCTAGAAGATCAGATTTCCCATTGTCAATATTGATATCTCACAATTTGACTGACTTACCCTGGTACATTTACTCTGGTAAAACTAAAAAGAAGTTGATTATGTGCAAAATAGAACAAAGTTTCTCTTAGAGCATTACAACATGTGAGAAACTTCCTCTACAAAATATTTATATCAAAGACAGTGGATAAAAATGAATGTCAAGGATAGATGAAAGCACAGGCAATAATAAAGTAAGTATACATTTTGAGGCCATGGACCCAGATTTTATGGCTGATCATATGAACATCAAGCCATGTGTCTACTGTCCCTGGCTGAAATTGCTTTCTCCTTCCTTCCTCTCAGAGGCCTCCCGACATCCCTCCTGCTTCTGGCAGCGTGAAGGTGTATGGCTCAGAGCATAAAGGCTTTGACTTTCTGTAGCCCAGGGTAGCTCTGGGTGCAATTCTGTGACCATCAGGGTGGCTAAACATTTGTACATGTTACCAAATGAGGTTATAGAGTATTCATTTTAAAATATTCAGCAATAATTCAAAAATATCCCTATATCTTTGCCCTGGATCCATCCAATCTCGACATCTCAGGGATGTTAACCTATTAGTATTTTCAGCTCTTGTGTGTCTCAAAAATCTCCCTCTCTGTCTCTCTCTGTCTCTGTCTTTCTCTGTCTCTCTCACACAAACACAAGCTTCTTTCTCATCATCAATTAAATATTTTTATGTAGGCCCCATTCTAAAAAGTATTTAGAAAGAAACCTTCTGGACTCCCTGTTCCCTTCCAGCTGCTCTTCTATACTACTCCACCTCTAATTGATTTCCTCTCCCTGGAAGATTTTTGTTCCTCCTCTCACATGTTCTCCTTGTTGAACTCCTTTTATTTTCAGGAGAAAATCAGATCAGTTCTTCAGGACTGCTATTGCCCCCCATAACTTTCATGTCTAAATTTTTCAGTGTGTTTGAGATAGTTCTTCTGTAGTTTGGGCCTCTAATTTAGTTCTTAACCAGTTCTGACTCCTTTAATATTTTTTGTTACTTTTATATAATTTGATTCCATATCTGTTCATTTTAAACATGCATTTCAATTAGTAATTAAATCTCCTTAAGGGCATTTATTAATTTTTGTCCTCACATTTCACTAGGAGCCACCCATTCTGGATTTCTTAGGTCCCCCAAGATCTGTTGTTACTTTCCTTTATATACATAATTCTCTGATGATCTTCTCTGCTTCCAGATCCCCAGCTACTATCATTTTTGTTGTGCCAGGCCTCTTGTGTAGTTCATTCCAAGCTCTCCTAGGGCTGGGAAATCCAACAAAATCTCCTGGGTGCAACACGTTACAAAAGAAAGAGCCTTTTCCATGAGGGAAGTTTTGATTTATGAGAGCCTGTCCCTTCATGACCCTTCCTGCTGTGGTCCTCAGTATCTGGCCTGACTCAGGTTTAGAGGTGACATTTGTGCCTTCTGTGATATGTACACTCAGTGGGTTCTATCAGCCAGTCTGTTTAGCCTAGTATCTCAGCTATCAGACTTGATTGTCCCATCTTGTCAGGGTAGAACATTCAACTGGCCGCCTTCCAGAATCCTGCACTCCTCTTTCAGCCTTACTGGAAACATGTTTTTAAGGTACAACCTTAAAAAATGCTTCCTCCTGGAAGTCTTCACTGACTTCCCAAGTATAAATCACCCATTTTCTCAGGTATTAGAAAAACACTCTGCTCTTATCATGGAACCTCCCTCACTACGCTGCAATTACTTGTTTACTTGACTCAAGTCCACAGATACACTTTAAGTCTATCGAGGCCAGCAAATGTATTTTTCTTATCAAGATTTATCGTCAATCATTACTACAGCAACTTGTACAGAGTTGCACAGGTCAACATCTTTTGAATAGTTTGATTTAATTTAATTGATCTGAATATAATATTAATTGAGGTTCAGGTATTGTGCTCGATGTCTTTGATACTTTTGCCACTCATCCGACTCCAGGAGGGAAATTGAACCACCTGATTTCTGAAGTTCTCCCCTAGCTGTATTATCTACCAGTCTGCCTGACTTTGACTATATCCTCATATTAAATGAAGTGTTTAGGTCAATAGAATCATGAAGACTAATATAAGAACACAAATCATTGCCACATGAAATGCACTCAACTGATTTTAAGGAAATCATTTTGATACTGGAATGATTTGGTCTTTTGCATATTACCTTTTAAGCAAAAATTTTGTTACAATATATGTCTTTTCTTTTATTGCTGTATAACCTGTTGCCTCCTGTTTTGTAATAGGAACAACAGCACTTTATTTATTTCTTCTTATGCACCCTTCCATCATCAGCAATCTCCCCAGCCCCAAAACATTTGAAGAAGTCCAATTCTTTAATGGCAACAACTACCACAAGGGAATTGACTGGTAAGAAAAATAACAAAAAGTAAAGTCCATTATTAACACATGCTCGTTCATAGCTGAGCAATTATAGATGTATGCATGGCATCTACATAATTACAGAATAAATGTATGTTCAGTTCTACCATAGTGAATTAGAAATTAATTTATAATGATATATTTAATCAGTGTTGCCTATAATTTGATTTGGACAGTGCAATAATGATAATATTTTTCTGGTAAATTATTATGATTGAAAAAAGAGGATTATGGAATATTTTTCATCAGCACTATTCATAAGGATATTTAAAATTCTCCTTAAGCATATTATTATTTTACTGTGCCTAGAATTTTTTTTAACTAAATACATAATTTGTCTTCACAATGACTCTTGAGAAAACAAATAAATCAGCAGGTTGTTTTATTTTATAGTCCGTGACATGTATCTTTATTAATCACACAGACTGTAAATGTTGTATTATAATATAAGCTGATATTTGTCATGCCAATAACAGAGCGTTTCCAAAATCGTATTACTGCTAGTCACACATGTGCATAAGAGGAAAATTACTTTGTATTTGATAAGTTATGATAATTTCAAAATCACAATATTTTTCCTTAACTGAAATAGAATAAACCTGGTATTGTAACTGATGTTCACTCTGGGGAATTTTTCTAGCTCTATCCCAATTTTCTAAGGAAAATATGGCCCTGATTTCCAAATCCCCCCGAGGAAAGTTCCCCTCAATGCATACCTCTGTAGCATGTAACCTTATGTCAACATTACACGTGAATATGTCCTCATAAAAGGCTCATTCTTTTAAGATGCAGCTAGGAGGAGAGGGGGACAGGGGCGATGCCAGTGAGCAGATTTGACTTCCTATCTTGAGTAGAGCCGTGTCCACTCTGCACCTAGGAGATCACTCTTCTACCTTACTTTAAAAAGACTAAATGAATTTTGAAATTGCATGCAAGTTACTGAAAGCAGAGCAGCAATTTTATCTGTGAGCTCAAATGGAACACAGATTGTTAAGCAGGAATATAGATGACACTTTTCACCACTTCACATTTGGGAAATATAATAACAAATGTCAAAGAGGAAAATAAGTGTCTTCTATGAATTCTTCATTGCTCTTATTATTTATTTCTAGAACATTTGAGGGTTAGAGAAGTGATGAGCTGTAAAGAGGGTTACACACATAATTAACACCTTGCACTGAATTAACTTCTGAACATATTGATTCCATAATCTACACACAGAGGAATGTTCCCACAGCATATGGAAGAGTGAACCTGCTGAGGCACCACAGAATCAACTGGCAGGAAATATCTCCTTAATTACTCTGGATAGACTATAATGTGTTCACATTGCTACACATACTACAAATCATGCAGAAGTTAAAAAGGAGGAAAGCAACTATGCCCTAATCAGTTTAGTATTTTATAGCTATTCTGAGATTTTCCTCTTTTGTGCACTTTAATCTCAACTTAAGAATTTTGCATTCAAGTTTGCAAACATAAATTTGCTATTTTTTTGAGAGAACACATTTTATTCTCAGGAATTTTAAATATATCATAAAAGTTTAATATATACAAATCAAGATAAGAATAATTCCTTAATTACATCTAGTATGGATGACACAGGGAAGAATATATTTTGAGAGACCAACTGTGAAAGGAAACTGTTATATAAATTTTCCACAAAGGTGTAAATAGTTTAGCAGTCTATCCTGTGAGGTACTTGAAAAATTCTGTTTTTTTTTTCAAGTTAGAAATAATTTATTTTGTATAGTTTCCCTATTAAAAAAATTATACAATTTTTAAAGGTTGCTTTCCTTTTATGGTCATTACGAAATATTGACTATATTCCCCGTGTTGTACAATACATCCTTGAGCCTATCTTACACACAATAGTTTGTACCTCGCACTTTCCCACCCCTATATTGCCTCTCTCCCCCTGCCACTAGTAACCACTAGTTTCTTCTCCATATCTGTAAGTCTGCTTCTTTTTTGTTATATTCATTACTTTGTTGTATTTTTTAGATTCCACATGTAAGTGTATCATACAGTATTTGTCATTTTCTGACTTATTTCACTTAGCATAATGCCCTCCAGGTCCATCTATGTTGCTGCAAATGGCAAACCTTTGTTCTTTTTTACAGCTGAATAGTAGTACATTGCATATTCATACCACATCTTCTTTATCCATTCATCTGTTGATGGACATATAGGTTGCTTCCATATCTCGGCAGTTGTAAATAACATGCTATGGACATGGGGGTGCATGTAACTTTTTTTTTTTTTTTTTTTTTTTGCAGTACACGGGGCTCTCACTGTTGTGGCCTCTCCCGTTGCGGGGCACAGGCTCCGGACGTGCAGGCTCAGCAGCCATGGCTCACGGGCCCAGCCACTCTGTGGCATGTGGGATCTTCCCAGACCGGGACACGAACCCGTGTCCCCTGCATCTGCAGGCGGACTTTCAACCACCGCGCCCCCAGGGAAGCCCCTCATTGTAATTTGGATTTGCATTTCTCTAATGATTAGTGATGTTGAGCATCCTTTCATGTGTTTGTTTGCAATATATATATCTTCTTTAGAGAAATGTCTGTTTAGGTCGTCTGCCCATTTATGGACTGGGTTGTTTTTTTTTTGATATTGAGCTGCATGACCTGCTTGTATATTTTGGAGATTAATCCTTTGTCAGTTGCTTTGTTTGCAAATGTTTTCTCCCATTCTGAGGGTTGTCTTTTCATCTTGTTTATGATTTCCTTTGCTGTGCAAAAGCTTTTAAGTTTCACTAGGTCCCATTTGTTTATTTTTGTTTTTATTTCTGTTTCTCTAGGAGGTGGGTCAAAAAGGATCTTGCTGTGATTTATGTCATAGAGTGTTCTGCCTATGTTTTCCTCTAAGAGTTTTATAGTTTCTGGCCTTCCATTTAGGTCTTCAATCCATTTTGAGTTTATTTTTGTGTATGGTGTTAGGGAGTGTTCTAATTTCATTCTTTTACATGTAGCTGTCCAGTTTTCCCAGCACCACATATTGAAGAGGCTGTCTTTTTTCTGTTGTATATTCTTGCCTCCTTTATTAGAAATAAGATGACCATATGTGTGTGGGTTTATCTCAGGGCTTCCTATCCTGTTCCATTGACCTATATTTTGGTTTTTGTGCCAGTACCATACTGTCTTGATTACTGTAGCTTTGTGGTATAGTTTGAAGTCGGGGAGCCTGATTACTCCAACTCTGTTTTTCTTTCTCAAGGTTGCTTTGGCTTTCGGGATCTTTTGTGTTTCCATACAAATTATGAAATTTTTTGTTCTAATTCTGTGAAGAATGCCATTGGTAGTTTGATAGGGATTGCATTGAATCTGTAGATTGCTTTGGGTAGTAGAGTCATTTTCACAATGTTGATTCTTCCAATCCAAGAACATGGTATATTTCTCCATCTGTTTGTATCATCTTTAATTTCTTTCATCAGTGTCTTACAGTCTGCTGCTTACAGGTGCTTTTCTCCTTAGGTAGGTTTATTCCTAGGTATTTTATTCTATGTTTTGCAATGGTAAATGGGAGTGTTTCCTTAATTTCTCTTTCAGATTTTTCATCATTAGTGTATAGGAATGCAAGAGATTTCTGTGCATTAATTTTGTATCCTGCTACTTTACCAAATTCATTGATTAGCTCTAGTAGTTTTCTGATAGCATCTTTAGGATTCTATATACATAGTATCATGTCATCTTCAAACAGTGACAGTTTTACTTCTTCTTTTCTGATTTGGATTCCTTTTATTTCTTTTTCATCTCTGATTGCTGTGGCTACAACTTCCAAAACTATGTTGCATAATAGTGGTGAGAGTGGGCAACCTTGTCTTGTTCCTGATCTTAATGGAAATGGTTTCAGTTTTTCACCATTGAGAATGATGTTGGCAGTGGGTTTGTCATATGTTGCCTTGATTATGTTGAGGTAAGTTCCCTCAATGCCTCCTTTCTGGAGAGTTTTTTATCATAAATAGGTGTTGAATATTTTGAAAGCTTTCTCTGCATCTATTGAGATGATCATATGGTTTTTCTCCTTCAGTTTGTTAATATGGTTTATGACATTGATTGCTTTGCGTGTATTGAAGAATCCTTCCATTCCTGGGATAAATCCCACTTGATCATGGTGTATGATCCTTTTAATGTGCTGTTGGATTCTGTTTGCTAGTATTTTGTTGAGGATTTTTGCATCTATGTTCATCAGTGATATTGGCCTGTAGTTTTTTTTCTGACATCTTTGTCTGCTTTTGGTATCAGGGTGATGGTGGCCTCGTAGAATGAGTTTGGGAGTGTTCCTCCCTCTGCCATATTTTGGAAGAGTTTGAGAAAGATAGGTGTTAGCTCTTCTCTAAATGTTTGGTAGAATTCACCTATGAAGATATCTGGTCCTAGACTTTTGTCTGCTGGAAGATTTTTAATCACAGTTTCAATTTCAGTGCTTATGATTGGTCTGTTTATATTTTCTATTTCTTCCTGGTTCAGTTTCAGAAGGTTGTGCTTTTCTAAGAATTTGTCCATTTCTTCGCGGTTGTCCATTTTATTGGTATATAGTTGCTTGTAGTAATCTCTCAAGATCCTTTGTATTTCTGGAGTGTAAGCTGTTACTTTTCCTTTTTCATTTCTAATTCTATTGAGTTGAATCTTCTCACTTTTTTTCTTGACGAGTCTGGCTAACGGTTTATCAATTTTGTTTATCTTCTCAAAGAACCAGCTTTTAGTTTTATTGATCTTTGCTATCATTTCCTTCATTTCTTTTTCATTTATTTCTGATCTGATATTTATGCTTTCTTTCCTTCTGCTAACTTAGGGTTTTTTTGTTCTTCTTTCTCTAATTGCTTCAGATGTAAGGTTAGGTTGTTTATTTGAGATGTTTCCTGTTTCCTGAAATGGATTGTACTGCTATAAACTTCCCTCTTAGACCTGCTTTTGCTGCATCCCGTAGGTTTTGAGTTGTTGTGTTTTCATTGTCATTTGTTTCTAGGTATTTTTTTGATTTCCTCTTTGATTTTTTCAGTGATCTCTTGGTTATTTAGTAGTGTATTGTTTAGCCTCCATGTGTTTGTATTTTATGCAGATTTCTTCCTGTAATTGATATCTATTCTCATAAAGTTGTGGTGGGAAAAGATACTTGATACGATTTCAATTTTCTTGTGACCCAAGATATGATCTATCCTGGAGAATGTTCTATGTGCACTCGAGAAGAAAGTGTTTTGGGATGGAATGTCCTATAAATATCAATTAAGTCCATCTTGTTTAATGTATCATTTAAAAGCTTGTGTTTCCTCATTTATTTTAATTTGGGATGATCTGTCCATTGGTGAAAGTGAGGTGGTAAAAGTCCCCTACATTTATTGTGTTACTGTCGATTTCACCTTTTATGGCTGTTGGCATTTGCCTTATGTATTGAGGTGCTCCTATGTTGGGTGCATAACTATTTACAATTATTATATCTTCTTCTTGGATTGATCTCTTGATCATTATGTAGTGTCCTTCTCTGTCTCTTGTAATAGTTTTTATTTTAAAGTCTATTTTGTCTGATATGAGAATTGCTACTCCAGCTTTCTTTTGATTTCTGTTGGCATGGAATATCTTTTTCCATCCCCTCACTTTCTGTCTGTATTTGTCCCTAGATCTGAAGTGGGTCTACTGTAGACAGCATATATACTGGTCTTGGTTTTGTATCCATTTAGGCAGTCTGTGTCTTTTGGTTGGAGCACTTAATCCATTCACCTTTAAGGTAGTTATCGGTATGTATGTACCTATTACCATTTTCTTAATTGTTTTGGGTCTGTTATTGTAGGTCTTTTCCTTCTCTTGTGTTTCCTGCCTAGAGAAGTTCCTTCAGCATTTGTTGTAAAGCTGGTTTGGTGGTGCTGAATTCTCTTAACTTTTGCTTGTCTGTAAAGGTTTTAATTTCTCCATCAAGTCTGATTGAGATCCTTGCCAGGTAGAGTAATCTTGATTGTAGGTTTTCCCTTTCATCACTTTAAATATGTCCTGCCACTCCCTTCTGGCTTGCAGAGTTTCTGCTGAAAGATCAGCTGTTAACCTTATGGGGATTCCTTTTTTTGTTATTTGTTGCTTTTCACTGTGGCTTTTAATACTTTTTCTTTGCATTTAATTTTTGATAGTTTGATTAATATGTGTCTTGGTGTGTTTCTCCTTGGATTTATCCTGTATGGGACTCTCTGCTTCCTGGACTTGACTGACTATTTCCTTTCCCATATTAGGGAAGTTTTCAACTATAATCTCTTCAAATATTTTCTCAGTCCCTTTTTTTTTCTCTTCTTCTTCTGAGACCCCTATAATTCGAATGTTGGTGTGTTTAATGTTGTTCCAGAAGTCTCTGAGACTGTCCTCAATTCTTTTCATTCTTTTTTCTTTATTCTTCTCTGAGGTAGTTATTTCCACTATTTTATCTTCCAGGTCACTTATACTTTCTTCTGCCTCAGTTATTCTGCTATTGATTCCTTCTAGAGAATTTTTAATTTCATTTATTGTGTTGTTCATCATTTTTTGTTTGCTCTTTATTTCTTCTAGTTCCTTCTAAACGTTTCTTGTATTTTCTCCATTCTATTTCCAAGATTTTGGATATCTTTACTATCATTACTCTGAATTCTTTTTCAGATATACTCTCTATTTCCTCTTCATTTGTTTGGTCTGGTGGGTTTTTACCTTGCTCCTTCATCTACTGTGTGTTTCTCTGTCTCCTCATTTTGCTTAACTTTCTGTGTTTGGGGTCTCCTTTTTGCAGGCTGCATGTTCATAGTTCCTGTTGTTTTTGGTGTCTTCCCCTAAGTTGGTAAGGTTGGTTCAGTGGTTTGTGTAGGCTTCCTGGTGGAGGGGACTAGTGCCTGTGTTCTGGTGGATGAGGCTGGATCTTGTCTTTCTAGTGGGGAGGACCATGTCTGGTGATGTGTTTTCAGATGCACCTGGTGTGTCTGTGACCTTATTATGATTTTAGGCAGCTTCTCTGCTAATGGGTGGGGTTGTGTTCCTGTCTTGCTAGTTGTTTGGCATAGAGTGTCCAACTCTGGAGCTTGCTGGTCATTGAGTGGAGCTGGGTCTTAGGGTTGAGATGGAGATCTCTGGGAAGTTTTCACTGTTTGATATTACGTGGGGCCGGGAGGTCTCTGGTGGACCAATGTCCTGAACTCGGCTCTCCCACCTCAGTGGCTCAGTCCTGACACTTGGTCGGAGCACTAGGACCCTGTCAGCCACATGGCTGCTAGTGTTGGAGGGTCTCATGCAGAGGCAGGGGTGTCTGTGGCTCACTGCGGGGACAAGGACACTGGCGGCAAAAGTTCTGGGAAGTACTCCTTGGCCTGAGCCCTCCCAGAGTCTGAAAAATTCTTAACTAAGTAAAGATATGAAGTAATTTAAAATATTTACTAGGCAATATGGTGTAATTTGCTGTTTGCCAAGGGTAAACCTAATTTTTCTGGTTTTGGTTTTCGATAGCACAGAACATCAACCCAAATGTAAAGGATTTTCCCTCTGTTCTTTAACAACCTACCTACTTCATCTCACTCTTTCCCCTGCCCTAACTAGTCCATTAGAACAATATTACCTGGGATTGTTTTTACATTCAAAGTGTATACAATAGTCTCTATTTTGACTATTATAACACCAATAATTAGAAATTGATATAAATGGATGTCAAATATTTAAATTATTTCTTATCCATAGTATGGCAGGAAATCAATTAGACCTCAAATTAATTAATTGTCTTTCTCTGCCTTCAGGTATATGGAATTTTTCCCTACTCCATCCAACATTACAAGTGACTTTCTATTTGAAAAGAGTGCTAATTACTTCCATTCAGAAGAAGCTCCCAAACGAGCTGCATCTCTGGTCCCCAAAGCCAAGATCATCACCATCCTCATTGACCCCTCAGACAGGGCATACTCTTGGTACCAGGTACGAAGCAGTGAAAAATACCATTAAAAGCATTTGGTCATAGCTTGAATGTAAGCAATGGTGAATTAACAAAGTAAAGTCCAGATGTATTGAACAGTCAAATGTTAAAAGAGCTAAACAAACAAAAAAAATTATGAGAAATAAGAACTATTGATAAGATCTAATTGATATCAATTTGGGCAAGGAGTTTCAAGCATAAACATAACAGAAGAAAATCACACATCAAGGAATTAATAGATTGAACCATATAAACATGTAAAATGTTGGTCAGTCACAATTAACAAAATTAAAATTACTATCTAAGTAGAGCATCTTTAGCAATACATGTTAAATGGCTTAGTTCCCTTAATTCGTAAAAAAAAAAAAACAAAAAGTTCCTGCAAACTGGTAAAAGTAACTAAATAAATAAATATTTGAGTAAAAAAATGAGCAGACAAGCAAAAGGCACAGATAAACAATTTACATACACACACACAAATCCAACCGGACAATAATTTACATGAAAAATTAGGGATCAACAAAATATAAATCAAAATGGTACTTTTTAAAATATCATCTTGGCAAAAATTGTCATGCTTGTTCTCTCTGTTGACAAGGGTGTGTTGATAAAAGTACTAGAACTTTCCAATAGAAGGATATATATGGAGATATTTTCTGAAAACTAATTTGATGACAGTTATCAAAAGGTTTGTAAAGGTACTTTTGTGCTGTGATTCCTCTTCTGGAATCAATCATAAGAAAACCTCAAAAGGATTAAAAATATGTATCCCTTTTTTATTCATCGAGGTACTAATCATAATAACAAAAGGAAAAGTAAATATCCAACAATATAGAATTGTGTCACACCGAAATGGAGTATTCTTCAGCATTTCATGATGGTTTTAATCCATAGAATGATAATTAAAACATAGTGTTCATTCTAATGTGTGGATAGATATTAATCAAATAAGCAAAAAGGTATATAATTAGAAATTTTGAATGCTCTGTGAGGAAGTATGGGAGGTGCTATGAGAGCACTCTCTAGAGAAATCAACTTTAGACTTAAAACTGATGGACGAGTAGGTTTAACTGAGTGAGGGTAGAGGGAGAGTGGGGCAGAGGGAAAGTATGTGTAGTCCCCTGGGTGCAAAGAACCACAGCACAGCTAAAGAACTAAAAGAAAGGGTTCACGTGGTTAGAGAGCAAAACCCGAGGTGGAGACCTGTGGGAGATGAGTCTGAGAGGCAGACGGGGGCTAGAAGCCAAGTGGGAGAACCAAGTAGCCACCATTCCTCGAGCCATCGAAAACCTTTTTAAAATGTTAAACCAGTGTGTAACTACCAGAATTCCTTTTAGAAAACATGATACTATCTGCTATTTGAAGAATGGATTGGAGTGGAAAAAGTAACCACTCAGAGAAGTCAAGTAGAGGCTATTGCAGTAGTCCTGCTGTGAAATGGCAGTAGCAAGGACAAAGATAGTAAGTAGAAATGGAATGAAGGATAAAGTGTCAAGAGACAGGGATTAAAATCAACAGAGCCTGGTGAGAAAAGTGTCAAAGATAAATCAAATTTCCAGTCTGGGCAACTGGATGATAACCATATATTCCCGTGAAAAAGAAGCACTGAAGAAGGATACAGGTGTTGTGCAGGGGTGGGGGAAGGCTAAAGATGTGACACAGATGGAAATCATGAGGTTATGGCATCACTGTCACACCAAAAGCAGCAATAGAGGTGGCTGGCACTGTGGGGAAGGGTCTGAGCAGGAGACAGAAATTTGTGAATCAGAGGCAAAAAGCCACAGAAATGGTGAAATCGCCTAAGGAGAAGGTTCAGAGAAGAAAAGTAGAGAACAGAATGAAGCAGCCAGAGAGAAAACAGCCAGAGGAGTAATAAAAAAATCCAGCAGATACCAAGAAAGGAGTACTACCAAATGAAGGAGGTGACAGCAATGTCAAACAGCTGCTAAGAAATTAGACAATTAGGCAAAATAAGGCCTAAACTATTTTCATTCAGTTGAAAGACATGGAGGGAAGTGAAACTTTTAGCAAACAAGACACAGCGGATCAAGGAAGATGTGTTTATAGTGGTGGTGATTTGAATAATAATGAAAAGTTTTCAAAGGAAGAAGGATGTTAAAGGTCCCCCAAGGGAAAATGGGGAATCAGCCCTGGGAGGGTCCTGAGAGATCTGGAAGGGTGGCTACAGGAAATAGCTTAGATGGGAGGGAAGCACTCCATTTCCAGAGTTCTTCACTTTTCTTGTGCTGGGACCCTTCTGGCAGTAGGGTGGAGTCCATGTTCCCCATTTCAGAAATATATTTTTAAAGCATTAAAATACATAGTATTACAAAGGAAACAACTATATAGAAAATTAATTAAAATCAGTAACAAATTTAAAATCAAATTTGTTTAAAAACAAATTTAAATTTACTGATTTTAAATTAAAAGTAATTTAAAATCAGTAACAAATATTTACTAAATCATTAAACGGAAATATCTAATGATGGGGCTAATATCACTGTAATTTTGAAATAGCGGTGAGTATAAACATTTGATATATCTGAAAGACCTGTAATGTGATTAAAAAGGACTGATTTTTATTGGTGGTAAGATCACAAGTACAGTACATACCAAATTTTATTTAGAAGATACTAAAAATAAAGAGACATTTTTTTGAAGATTCAAGTTCATAGATCCTCTGAATTTTATCAGCGGGAGTTATTAAGAACCCCTGCATTGAAACTTAAGGGATAAAAAAGGGTATAAAGGTACTTGCTGGTAAATTTGAAGGTCTGGGATAGAGAAATTAAAGTGACTATGATGGTCTCTTTTTCCTTTAAAAAGTTGAGAACAAGTTAATCTAATGAAAAGAGGGGGAAGATTTGGGAGGCAGTAGTTTGAGGAGAGAAAAAAGGGGGTATGAAATCTTGCTACAGGGGTGAGGTAAAGCTGACCAGAGAAATGTAAAATTGCCCATTGCAATGAAAGCCTAATTAAGGCTGATGGCCTTGAATTTAAGGTGGTAATAATCTATATGTACTAAAATCCCAATGATATGAGTGCATACATAAATTAATGTCAAAATAAACTAGATTAAAAGAAAAAATTTAATAGCATTGTAAAATAACAAGTAATTTTTCTTTTTCCTTTATTCTTTTTCTTGACTTTTCAAAATTTCTTCAATAAACATATATCACTAAGAACAAATAATGATGGACAGGAAAACGTGATACTGCAAACTGAGATTGCCAGTGGTTAAGAATTCAAGTGGAACACTTGTTTTGGGAGCAAAATCCAGAAATTATTGTTAGAATCCATGAGTCAATGACTCCCTAATATACAAAAATGTGTCTTTCTCACTATAACAACAAAATTCATATTGCAAAGCAAGATAAACTTATTTTTTTCAATCGTGCCAAAAATTTTGAGTTATTAAGCCTTAATGAAACATTTTGAATGCGAACACTTGGGGAAAAATGTTGCACATTTTCCTGGCAGAAAAAATGGTCACTACTTAGAGCAGATTATATGAATCTCTTTTTTTTTCCCACATGGATTCAACTTTTTTTTTAAAAAAGAGAGAATCTATGCCTGCTTCTTCAAGTAAATTCTTTGAACATACACATTTGAAATGAATAATTTTTTCTGATAATACTTTTTATTGCTATATTGCTAAGAGTAGGGTCCCCATCCTGCTGTACATTTCAAAATAATGCAGCCTATTACTTACATTGCATTATTACCCAGTCCTGTCTATTCAGTAAGTACCATAAATTTGAAGCTCAGCAGGTATAATTCAGAAAGTCCTACAAATGTCACCTGCCACTATAATTTCTACCCCACATTTTTATAATGGGCCTCACAGAGGACCTATAGTGCTATTTTTTCCAATTCTGTGTGACTTCTGGTCATATTTTTACGCTAATCTTTTTAGTTGCATAAATATAAAAAAAAAGTTGGTGCTAAACTGGTATAAGTCAATATAGAGCAGATTAAGTACAATTCCATATTATCACTGTGCAAAGTAGAAATGTTTGCATTATTGTATTAACATGCACATAGTATGTTTATATTTCTTCACTCAAGTTACCCTGTTTCTACACCTTGTATTAATTAAATGTACTATGTAGTCTCTATGTATGTAGCATAATGCATTTACAAATAAGGTCAATAAGTATGCAATTATGAGAGGACTTCAAAAGTATTATTATTTCTACCAACCTACCACTCACTAGTTACACTTTAACCATTTACCACTTAATCATCTTTACTTTCTTAGCAATTTTTATTTCTAACATATATAAGGGCTGCTATTACATAATTCTATCAGGCTCTAATATACTTCCATCCTTATCCTGTAGTAAATTTTCTTTAAGTTCACTTTTAGATATCTTGCAAAATCAATTCATCCATTCCCACACACCTCATTCATCTTCACTCAAATTTACTTTAAAGTTCTCTTAGTTTCCACATTTATTCTTTTCTGCTTATTAAAATCTTTCTCACTACACTTTAGCTCAAAAGCATCAATCATTAAAAAAGATCCCTTCATCTTTCATTCAGAACTAATCACTTATTGGTCTGGCTATCACAGCAAATAACTTATACCTCTAGTCAAATATATGACTTTATCACAATCTGTTAATCTGTTGTTTTCCATACCAGATTTTGATTTCTTTGAAGACAGCAATTTTGTCTTACCTATAGCTTTTTATCTCTAGAATCTATTGCAGGTTATTGTTATGGGAAGGATCTTAATAAATGCTTATACAATTGTATTGATTTGTGTGGGGCTCTTGAGCTTGACCAATGATGGTAGGATGTGAAAGATTCAGAGAATTTGGTACTGAAAAGCAGTAGTGAATCGGTATTTAGGAATTAGCAGAGTTAGGTGGAAACAGCAAAGTGCCTTGGGCAACATCAACATAAATATGATACCTGAGCAAGCATGAATAAACATCTGCCTTCTCTGTACCCATAGCACCTGCCACATAGGGATATTGGGGAATTGTCGGAACCCTCAGGAGTGGCTGTAATGAAACAAGAGAACAGTAATACGTAAGCCTACTCCTGCCAATCAAAATCTCTTTTCATCAGGCTTGATCTGTCTGGTCCCTGACATCTTTTCACTTATAATCAGACCCATGGAGAAAATCCTTGTACTCTGTCTCTTGTCTTACACCTAAACGTTTTAGACATGAAGACAACCACAGGCTTATCTGAATGCTACTTGATATATATGGAAGGCTTAGACTCTATATAAACAATATGCCAATGCCTAGGCTTCAATATAGTGTGCACTTTTCACCTTATTTTTCATTCTAAAGTCAATTATTTTTAGTTACTCTTTTTGGAATAAAAGACACATGACACACACACATATATCCACACATCAAACACATACATGCACACATACCTATGCAGGCATAAAGAAAATTAATTTTACAATTGACTTTCTTATTAAAGCACCAAAGATCACATGAAGATCCAGCTGCCCTGAGGTTTAATTTCTATGAAGTTATCACAACAGCACATTGGGCCCCATCTGACCTGAAAACTTTGCAGAGAAGATGCCTATTACCTGGATGGTATGCGGTCCACATAGAAAGATGGCTAACTTACTTTGCTACTTCTCAGGTAATGTCCTGAACTGAATTTCTTCTGTTTATTATATCCTCATAGTGTTGCACTGACAAACAGAAAATATAAATTAACATTGCCACAGATAGCAATTTATTATCAGAGATGATCATACCTAAGGAAGAAATGTGGAGTTCTACATTTTTAATGTCAGTGGTAGTACTACAATGTTAAGTGGCTGTGAAACACATTCTGGGGATCTTCTTTTGGATAGTAGCTGGTCTCAAAGTGGTAGGGCCTCACACAGGAGGCGTCAGGTGCTTCACAGGCAATAACCAGTAGAGGAGCAGCCAGTTAGAACCTTTATGGAACACCATGTGCAGATACCCGTGTGTCATCTGTCCTGTGGGAATCTTATAAGGAAAGAAGGAGGTTATGGATTAGACTGTCAAAATGGAAAGTGTTGTAACAGCTCCAGGAACTTGGGATAGAACAGGAAATAAGGATTTGCGGAAAGCGTCCACATCCTTTATCTTCTTCATTCCAGTCAGGTCACAACTAAAACCTGAGTTCTCTGTTGTGGTTTGTAAGGAGAATAGATGGGTAATTTTCATCTGTATGCCCATTATTTCCAAGCCCTTGGCTCCAAGGTTAACTCATGGAATTTCATAGGTTGGATAATTATCTGTATTACAGAGCAGATGGAAAATCGTGTTTCTACTGAACTACTAAATCAAGAGAGTGTCAGTGTTTATGATTTACAATCAAGTTAGTTAAGGGTTATAAAAAATGCCTTTGGCAAAATTTGCTGTTTATTTGGAAGGACACAAGAATAGTAAACATTAACATGTATGCTAAGTAGTGCATATTTTCTTCCTTTTCACACTGATCTAATTGATTAACATCATACCAGGTCAAGGGAGGCAGCTTGGTCTATTTAATTTAATTTTGTTCTTCATAAAGTGACTATTTTTGACTCTACAGTTGCTAATTATTGATGGACAGCAGCTGAGATCTGACCCAGTTACTGTGATGGACGAAGTCCAGAAGTTTCTGGGAGTTACACCTCATTATAATTACTCTGAAGCACTAACGTGAGTGTATTCTCATGGTTGATTTCATTTCCATTATTTTCCATCATAAATTATCACTGGTAGGTGTGTATATAGCATCATTAATACTAGGCATGAATTTATACATCATTATGCTACTCAAAAGCAGTCAAAGGAATGTCCTCATTATTCATGTAGTGTCTCCCTTTTGAATACCAGGAACACTTTACCTTATAGGCATTTTATGTATCACAAATTCCCCTTTTTGTGAGCTTTTTCCCAGTATAAATTTGTTTAAGTAAACTTTCTACATGCCTGCTCTATGCAGAAAGTGTTCTAGGAATTGAGGTTACAAAGGTGAAAAAGATGATCTCTTTCCCCAAGTAATTTACAGGTTAGAAATAAAATGTTGATGGCCTCCATTAGCTCTGTGAAAGTGAGCAGTGTTTTGGGCAGAACTGGGAAAGGGATACATTCATGTTTTACTCTGTATTTTTTAAATTGTATGTAACCAAATATAATCACGTGTAATGTTGTAGTTATTATTGCACAACTGACCGCCCAGAACCTACCGGCATGTAACCATAGCCATTTTATTATGCTCATGGATCCTGTGGGCTGGGAAATTAGACAGGACACAGCCAGGACAGCTTGTCTCTGCTCAAAATATATACTCGGGGCCATATTTGGGAAGACATGAATATCTAGGTATGACTTGAATGGCTGGAGACTGGAGTCTTCTGGAAGCTTCTTTACTCACACCTTTGGCTCTTGGACTGGGATAGCTCGAAGCTGAGCTCAGAGGGACAAGACCTCTGTGTGACTTTCTCACAGTGTGGTGGCTTTGTGTTCTGAGAGGGGGTGGTATATCGAGGGAATGTGGTTCAAGGCCTTCTCTGACCTAGCCTTGCAAGTCACATAGCATCACTTATGCCATATTCTATTGATTGCAACCAAGTCACTAGAGTCAGTGCAAACCCAAGGGGAGGGAAAGGAGCCTCTGCCTCTTGATGAGGAGGGGCAAGGGGGTTCTGCAGAAGAGAATGTGGGAGGGGGGATATTCTTGCAGTCACCTTGGGAAAATAAAATCATATACTTGGGTGATTGAAAATGGAAAAAAAAGTGTAAAGAAGCAAAATAACAAACAAAAACAAAAGCTCCAAGCAGTCAAAATATATATTTAAAAGGGCATGTACTTGATGCCCTCACAAAGGCCTGATATACAGCCTATTAAGTTTTAGACAAAATTTTGACAAGCTTGATTATATAATTTCCCAGTTCACAGCAGATTAGAATCAGCAATTACACAATTAGAGAGGGTAATGGAAGGACAGGAAAAGAAGCAATAAGATTGGGTTGTTCCTTATCCACTACAACAAGTCTAATGAAGTTTTTACCTACACATGGAAATAACAACACAAGGCATGGCCCCTGTTGATTAAGTAGACAAAGCTTCCCATAATACGTTTACATAAATACTTATTGATGTCAGCATGTCTTCCCCTGCCTGCCTGCAGTAGTTTAGGGAATGGCTCTGTCCTGTTTACTACAAATAGTTCCTTATGGTTCAATAAACCTGTAAAATCATACTTTTAAAGAAGAGATTACAAACAAGTACAGAATATATGGTTTTTAATACATCTCACACATCACAAAAATTAATAACTATAGTGATGTTCAGTGTAATAAAAGAACTTGTAAGGCAACAAATTCATATCCTCAAAGTTGTCTAACAGTTATTTGAGAAAGGCTTTGCATCTTAATTTCACAATTTCATGCCTACTGAAACCAAACCATAAAACAAGGAATTGATATAACTTAGCAAGAATAAATGCCCATTGTTAGACTTCGGGTATATAACATTGTCAATGCAGTAAATGAAACCAAGGCAGCAAAGTAATGTGGATTCAAGGTTATGGCAACCCTATCTAAAAGAATGACTTTCAATATTCTGGATGGCTCTCCTTCCTCAGGTTGTATTAAGCTCTGCCTCACAACAGCTGTTTGGAGAGCAAGGAGAGACAGCAGCCCATCCTGAGACCTCTGTACACCGGAGAGCAAAGGAGATACTCTTAGTGTGTATAAATATCTTGGCTTGGTTGCCAGAGCTGTATTTTACCTTAATGCAGTTAAATATTCTCATCCTGAGGCAGAAAATGCTGTTTAGGGGCACTGTTATGCTGCCTTCCCCATCGCATTTTGCACAGCATGCAGAATTGTTTTTCCTCTTGGGAAATTAATGAAAACTAGAGAAAGGCCTATGATAGGCAAGGAGCAGATTGAAAAGTCCAGGTTGGAAATGACTCTGTCTTCCTTTTATCCATTTAACCAGTGATGTATTTAATTTTAATTGATAACAAGTACTAGGACAACCTGGACTGCAAGGATCAGGTCTCTAATAATAGATTGGGCAGGAAACTGTAAAGAAAAATTCCCTCTCCCCCTAAATGAGTTCACATATGTGCAGAAGCAAATTGCAGGTGCACCGGTATTATAGGAATGGGCCCAGGGCAACAAAATATTCTGCAACTAATTAACTTTACGTCCTACTCAATTATGCTCCATCTTTCTAAAACATCTGCTGAGCAACAAAAATGCAAACCTTTTCGATGTTTTATGCATGCAGCAAGTCCCATAGCAGTAAATTTAAAACTTCCCTTCCTATTTGGTTTATTCTTTCATTTTTCCTACCTTGTTAGTCCTAAACAAAAATTCTTATATATCTGAGTTTAAATCAAATAATTAGGCCACACATTCTTTTGTAACTTTTTGCAGCCATGGGAGCAAAACAACATTAGAATTTTCTTTAAGAGTATCAGGTTTGAATTAACCAATAGGATCATCTGCCTTCAACAAAAGAAATGAAGATTTGTCTAATCTTACATTCACCATTTGTATAATCTGTGTCTCAAGTTCCTGGAAAAATATAGTGAAGTATATCTTTACCCTTTTAATTTCCTCCTTGAAAAGTATAAACATATTGAACTGTTAAAAAAATATAGCAGTTTTCTAAGAAGATTTAATTCAGGTTTATATACATGGAAGCAACATAAGTGTCCATCAACAGATGAATGGATAAAGAAGATGTGGCACATATATACAATGGAATATTACTCAGCCATAAAAAGAAATGAAATTGCGTTATTTGTAGTGAGGTGGATGGACCTAGAGTCTGTCATACAGAGTGAAGTAAGTCAGAAAGAGAAAAACAAATACCGTATGCTAACACATATATATGGAATCTAAAAAGAAAAAAAAAAGTGGTCATGAAGAACCTAGGGGTAAGACAGGAATAAAGATGCAGACCTACTAGAGAACGGACTTGAGGACATGGGGCAGGGGAATGGTAAGCTGGGACAAAGTGAGAGAGTGGCATGGACATATATACACTACGAAATGTAAGATAGATAGCTAGTGGGAAGCAGCCACATAGCACAGGGAGATCAGGGGTGGGTTTGGGAGAGTGCGAGGGAGGGAGATGTAAGAGGGAGGAGATATGGGGATATATGTATATGTATAGCTAATTCACTTTGCTATAAAGCAGAAACTAACACACCATTGTAAAGCAATTATACTCCAATAAAGATGTTAAAAAATAGAAGTATATTTTCATTACATTCAGTCACCTTACTATATACCACTTAATGATGTCAAAGAAATCTGTGTATAACTTATAATCATTATATTTTTATTATCATTTATATATTTGATCTTTTGTAGTTTTGATCCCCAAAAGGGCTTTTGGTGTCAACTACTGGAAGGAGGAAAGACCAAATGCCTTGGAAAAAGCAAAGGTCGAAAGTATCCACCCATGGATCCAGAGGTAATATTTTCCTCATCTTTGAAATACACTGGTAGAACCCTGCGCATACAACTATTTCAAAGCTAGTAGACAATATATTTGATTCCTTTTTCTGCTTTTTTGTTGCTATCAATAGTTTTATATATTCGGAAAATAAACAGACCAACAGAGATAGATGATTGATAGGTATCTGTAGAAATTGTGTGCTGGGATGCAATTCAAACATAAATACTTACTGAACAGTAATTCCTTTCCAAATGTGTAAAGTACTTAAATAAATTATCTACTAAACAAGTGATTTTGGATAAAATATATAAGCATTTTTATTACATATTAAATACATATATCCAGCGCCTATACAATGCCTGGTACTGAGTTAAGCAAAGGAGAGTAAACTGCTCTGATCACCAATTACAACATATGGTGGAGAGGTTGTTCCACATCACCAAGCAAGGCTCAGACACCAGCTGGGTGTCCCACAACTCAACACAATTCTGACACTGTCTTCCCAAAGATAGTAACAGATCCCACAGGCTAAGGGCCACATCTTACAAGACTGTCCCTCCCTGTTCAGGTTTTCACCTCAAGTCCCAAGTCCAGGTTATCACCTCCATCTTGAACCACTGGCTATAGATTGGATGTTCCAAAACCCCCCTCCTTGGTTCTAATGAATATGCTAGAGTGGCTCCCAAAACTCAGAGAAACATTTTCCTTATTGGATCACTGTTTTATTACAAAGGGATATAACTCAGAAATAGATATATGACATATATCAGATATATGAGGTGCAGATATATGAGGTGCATAGGCCAAGATATGGGGTAAGGGTGTGGAGGTTCCATGCCTTTTCTGATTTCTCTAGTCTCTCTACATGTTCATCAACCCAGAAACTCTCCAAACCCCATCCTTTTTGGGTTTTTATGGAAGTTTCATTACAGTGACATGATTGATTAAATCACTGACAAATGGTGATTGATTCAACCTCCAGCCCCTCTCCCTTACCCCATGGTGACGGGATAACATTAAAGTTCCAACCTTTTGCACCAGAGGGCACACAGCAGAAGCAAGAAGAACTACAATCCTGCAGCCTGTAGAACAAAAACCACATTCACAGAAAGATAGACAAGATGAAAAGGCAGAGGGCTATGTACCAGATGAAGGAACAAGATAAAACCCCAGAAAAACAACTAAATGAAGCGGAGATAGGCAACCTTCCAGAAAAAGAATTCAGAATAATGATAGTGAAGATGATCCAGGACCTCAGAAAAAGAATGGAGGCAAAGATCAAGAAGATGCAAGAAATGTTTAACAAAGACCTAGAAGAATTAAAGAACAAACAAACAGAGATGAACAATACAATAACTGAAATGAAAACTACACTAGAAGGAATCAATAGCAAATAACTGAGGCAGAAGAACAGATAAGTGACCTAGAAGACAGAATGGTGGAATTCACTGCTGCAGAACAGAATAAAGAAAAAAGAATGAAAAGAAATGAAGACAGCCTAAGAGACCTCTGGAACAACATTAAACGCAACAACATTCGCATTATAGGGGTCCCAGAAGGAGAAGAGAGAAAGGACCCCAGAAAATATTTGAAGAGATTATAGTCGAAAACTTCCCTAACATGGGAAAGGAAATAGCCACCCAAGTCCAGGAAGTGCAGCGAGTCCCATACAGGATAAACCCAAGGAGAAACATGCCGAGACACATAGTAATCAAATTGGCAAAAGTTAAAGACAAAGAAAAATTATTAAAAGCAGCAAAGGAAAAACGACAAACATACAAGGGAACTCCCGTAAGGTTAACAGCTGATTTCTCAGCAGAAACTCTACAAGCCAGAAGGGAGTGGCATGATACACTTAAAGTGATGAAAGGGAAGAACCTACAACCAAGATTACTCTACCCGGCAAGGATCTCATTCAGATTCAATGGAGAAATCAAAAGCTTCACAGACAAGCAAAAGCAAAGAGAATTCAGCACCACCAAACCAGCTCTACAACAAATGCTAAAGAAACTTCTCTGAGTGGGAAACACAAGAGAAGAAAAGGACCTACAAAAACAAACCCAAAACAATTAAGAAAACGGTCACAGGAGCATACATATCGATAATTACCTTAAACGTGAATGGATTAAATGCTCCAACCAAAAGACACAGGCTTGCTGAATGGATACAAAAACAAGTCTACAAGAGACCCACTGCAGATCTAGGGACACATACAGACTGAAAGTGAGGGTATGGAAAAAGATATTCCATGCAAATGGAAATCAAAAGAAAGCTGGAGTAGCTATACTCATATGAGATAAAATAGCCTTTCAAATAAAGAATGTTAGAAGAGACAAGGAAGGACACTACATAATGATCAAGGGATCAATCCAAGAAGAAGATATAACAATTATAAATATATACGCTCCCAACATAGGAGCACCTCAATACATAAGGCAACTGCTAACAGCTGTAAAAGAGGAAATCAACAGTAACACAATAATAGTGGGGGACTTTAACACCTCACTTACACCAATGGACAGATAATCCAAAATGAAAATAAATAAGGAAACACAAGCTTTAAATGACACAATAGACCACATAGATTTATAGGATATTCCATCCAGAAACAGCACATTACACTATCTTCTCAAGTGCGCACAGAACATTCTCCAGAATAGATTACATCTTGGGTCACAAATCAAGCCTCAGTAAATTTAAGAAAACTGAAATCACATCAAGCATCTTTTCTGACCACAATGCTGTGAGATTAGAAATGTTACAGGGAAAAAATGTAAAAAACACAAACACATGGACTAAGTAATACGTTACTAAATAACCAAGAGATCACTGAAGAAATCAAAGAGGAAATCAAAAAATACCTAGAAAAAAATGACATGAAAACACGACGATCCAAATCCTATGGGATGCAGCAAAAGCAGTTTTAAGAGGGAAGTTTATAGCTATACAAGCCTACCTCAAGAAACAAGAAAAATCTCAAATAAACAATCTAACCTTACACCTAAAGGAACTAGAGAAAGAACAAACAAAACCCAAAGTTAGCAGAAGGAAAGAAATCATAAATATCAGAGCAGAAATAAATGAAATAGAAACAAAGAAAACAATAGCAAAGATCAATAAAACTAAAAGCTGGTTCTTTGAGAAGAAAAACAAAATTGATAAACCATTAGGCAGACTCATCAAGAAAAAGAGGGAGAGGACTCAAATCAATAAAATTAGATATGAAAAAGGAGAAGTTAAACAGACACCGCAGAAATACAAAGCATCCTAAGAGACTACTACAAGCAACTCTATGCCAGAAAAATGGACAACCTGGAAGAAATGGACACATTCTTAGAAAGGTATAACCTTCCAAGACTGAACCAGGAAGAAATAGAAAATATGAACAGATGAATCACAAGGAATGAAATTGAAACTGTGATTAAAAATCTTCCAGCAAACAAAAGTCCAGGACCAGATGGCTTCACAGGTGAATTCTATCAAACACTTAGAGAAGAGCTAACACCCATCCTTCTCAAACTCTTCCAAAAAATTGCAGAGGAAGGAACACTCCCAAACTCATTCTATGAGGCCACCATCACCCTGATACCAAAACCAGACAAAGATACTACAAAAAAGAAAATTACAGACCAATATCACTGATGAATATAGATGCAAAAATCCTCAACAAAATACTAGCAAACAGAATCCAACAACACATTAAAAGGATCATACACCATGATCAAGTGGGATTTATCCCAGGGATGCAAGGATTCTTCAATATATACAAATCAATCAATGTAATACACCATATTAACAAATTGAAGAATAAAAACTATATGATCATCTCAATAGATGCAGAAAAAGCTTTTGACAAAATTCAACACCCATTTATGATAAAAAAAAACTCTCCAGAAAGTGGGCATAGAGGGAACCTACCTCAACATAATAAAGGCCATATATGACAAACCCACAGCAAACATCATTCTCAATGGTGAAAAACTGAAAGCATTTCCTCTAAGATCAGGAAAAACACAAGGATGTCCACTCTCACCACTATTATTCAACATAGTCTTGGAAGTCCTAGCCACGGCAATCAGGAAAGAAAAAGAAATAAAAGGAATACACATTGGAAAAGAAGAAGTAAACCTGTCACTGTTTGCAGATGACATGATACTATACATAGAGAATCTTAAAGATGCCACCAGAAAACTACTAGAGCTAATCAATGAATTTGGTTAAGTTGCAGGATACAAAATTAATGCACAGAAATCTCTTGCATTCCTATATATTAATGATGAAAAATCTGAAAGAGAAATTAAGGAAACACTCCCATTTATCACTGCAACAAAAAGAATAAAATACCTAGGAATAAACCTACCTAAGGAGACAAAAGACCTGTATTCAGAAAACTATAAGACACTGATGAAAGAAATTAAAGATGATACAAACAGATGGAGAGATATACCATGTTCTTGGATGGGAAGAATCAACATTGTGAAAATGACTCTACTACCCAAAGCAATCTACAGATTCAATGCAACCCCTGTCAAATTACCAATGACATTTTTTACGGAACTAGAACAAAAAAATCTTAAAATTTGTATGGAGACACAAAAGACCCCGAATAGCCAAAGCAGTCTTGAGGGAAAAAAATGGAGCTGGAGGAATCAGACTTCCTGACTTCAGACTATACTACAAAGCTACAGTAATCAAGACAGTATGGTACTGGAACGAAAACAGAAACATAGATTAATGGAACAAGATAGAAAGCCCAGAGATAAACCCATGCACCTATGGTCAACTAATCTATGACAAAGGAGGCAAAGATACACAATGGAGAAAAGACAGCCTCTTCAATAAGTGGTGCTAGGAAAACTGGACAGCTACATGTAAAAGAATGAAATTAGAACACTCCCTAACACCATACACAAAAATAAATTCAAAATGGATTTGAGACCTAAATGTAAGTCTGGACACTATAAAACTCTTAGAGGAAAACATAGGAAGAACACTCTTTGACATAAATCACAGCAAGATCTTTTTTGATCTACCTCCTAGAGTAATGGAAATAAAACAAAAATATACAAATGGGACCAAATGAAACTTAAAAGCTTTTACACAGCAAAGGAAACTACAAACAAGACAAAAAGACAACCCTCAGAATGGGAGAAAATATTTGCAAATGAATCAACGGACAAAGGGTTAATCTCCAAACTATATAAACAGCTCATCCAGCTCAATATTAAAGAACAAACAACCTAATCCAAAAATGGGCAGAAGACCTAAATAGACATTTCTGCAAAGAGGACATACAGATGGCCAAGAGGCACATGAAGAGCTGCTCAACATCACTATTAGAGAAATGCAAATCAAAACTACAATGAGGTATCACCTCACACCAGTTAGAATGGGCATAATCAGAAAATCTACAAACAACAAATGCTGGAGAGGGTGTGGAGAAAAGGGAACCCTCTTGCACTGTTAGTGGGAATGTACATTGATACAGCCACTATGGAGAACAGTATGGAGGTTCCTTAAAAAACTAAAAATAGAATTACCATATGAACCAGCAATCCCACTACTGGGTGTATACCCAGAGAAAACCATAATTCAAAAAGACACATGTACCCCAATATTCATTGCAGCACTATTTACAATAGCCAGATCATGGAAGCAACCTAAATGCCCATTGACAGATGAATGGATAAAGAAGTTGTGGTACATGTATACAATGGAATATTACTCAGCCATAAAAAGGAACGAAATTGGGTCATTTGTTGAGACGTGGATGGATCTAGAGACTGTCATACAGAATGAAGTAAGTCAGAAAGAGAAAAACAAATATCGTATATTAACGCATGTATGTGGAACCTAGAAAAATGGTACAGATGAACCGGTTTGCAGGGCAAAAGTTGAGACACAGTTGTAGAGAACAAATGTATGGACACCAAGGCGGGAAAGCCCTATGGGGTGTGGGGATGGTGGTGTGCTGAATTGGGCGATTGGGATTGACATGTATACACTGATGTGTATAAAACTGATGACTAATAAGAACCTGCTGTGTAAAAAAATTTAAAAATAAAAAGTTCCAACCTTTTAATCACAACGTTGGTTCCCCATGCCACCAGCCTCCATTCTTAGGTGGGGTCCATAAGCCACCTCATCAACATAACAAAATATACCTTTATCACTATCTCACTTAGGAAATTCCAAGGGTTTTAGGAGCTCTGTGCCAGAAATGGGGCCAATGATCAACTTCGTATTTCTTATTATGAATCACAATATCACAAATAGGATACAGGATAAAACAGTTATGAGCCCAGATTTATTATAGGAGGATAAGTTAGTTACAGTCACTTGTTTATAATAAGATACCCAAAACAATGTGAAACTACAAAAAGGCAGGGGAAAAAAAATCTTTCAATAAAAGTTATAGTATGAGGAGATAGACTAGGATTGGGAAACCAATTAGCAATCAACTGAGCAGATATAATGAGTATCTCTCCTAAGACAAGGTGGGCAAAAGGAGGATGGAAGATATTAGGTATTACTATGGATATAGAAGAACCAGAAGGTCCTCAAACTATACCTTTGAACTCAATAATTTCAAAAGGCCTTCAAAAATCACTTTAATCTACCAAGAAATCAGTGTAAAATTCCACTACTTCTATAAAAATCTTATCCAGAATTTGAAGTGTTTACAATCTGGTTTAAGGGTAGAAATGTAATGAAATTCCTGGTGAATGGTACAAGACAAAATGTAGTTATGTTAAGTCCATTTCCACAGTACACACAAAAGTGGCTAAGGGAGTTTTAGGAAGAAAGAGACTCATTTGTGCTAAAATATTGGGAGGGCTTAAGAGAGATGGTGTAACTTTGACCAGATGGAAGCCGATACGTGGGCCATTGCTGCCTATATTTTCACAGGAAAAATGTTCATCTCTACTATTTTATCAAAGAGACACAGAACTATGTTCATTGGGTTCTAATATGAGGTAAGTGACATCCACAGAGAAAGACCAATTATAAATTTTCTGTCTTCCAGAAATAAACTAAAACCACACATGTATCTGATAATCCTTTTTTAAACCATTCATCTAAAAATGGCCCATCACTCCAGCTTGGTTAGGAATATAAGAATCACAGGAAAGATCATTATAGTGATCTTTATAATGAGACCTTATAATATCTTTGAAGAAGAAATGCTTAATGATTTTTCAAAAAAACTGTTTTGGTCCTGAATAAATATAGAAAACATTTTATAAATTGCAAGTTATTTCTTTAATCATGAAATTCAGCTTTTGTGATTATGTTCATTTTTCATCTTTATGCTATGACCCAATTTTACATAAAGTGACCAATTTAAAAAACAGATGTTTTTTCTGTACATTTGGTACCGCATCTGGTCCCTACGTACCTCATTCTTCTTTAGTATTATATACTTCTTATCAACTTTTCTCCCTACATAGACTTCAGCAATCCCTTAATAAATTGGTGTTTTAGTGGTTGTATAAGGCACGTAAGTTATACCTGGACCCATTTTTATTTTACAGCTATACTTCTGCCAAATATTTTCTAATGGTAAAAATGAGTGATATCTGCAGAAAAATACAAAGAAATACCTATTTTATAGCCAGTCCTAGTGTAGTAGAATTTCTTAAGAAATGTGCGCAATCTCATTTAATGAACTAATAGCTTCCTTTGCCTTCTTTTTCTTCTCACTTTTCAGTCTAGAACCTTCCTCTCTAATTACTACCGAGATCATAATGTGGAACTGTCCAAACTGCTACACAGACTGGGGCAGCCTCTCCCATCATGGCTGAGACAGGAGCTACAAAAAGTGAGATAGCACTGGAGAGAAGAACCAAGGCTCCCAAGATACTGACTTTTACTATGAAACAGAAAAACAAACCCCCCATCTTTTATCCCCTTAATGCACTTGTGACTGTCAACAGAGGATCGTGTGAATAAATCTCCTTCTATCTTTTTCATAAAATGAAAACTTATATATGCACTCATTGGCAATTACTAGCATCAATCCCTGTGTGACTTTTGAGAAATAATGTGGGGTTTCGTGGCATTACCCAGTTTCCAATGTGGGGATCATAACACAGCCCAGTTCCTCTGTTGACCATAAGGTTTCAGAAACTGTGTTTGACTGAGAACACTGATTATATGCAAGAGACAAATTAGAATCTTGAGGAAAAGATAAGGACTGAGATATCTGTAAATGAGGCTAGTAGTAACCCAATATCTGAATTAAGGGCTTACATTTTCCCCTGCTAATTTAAAAACAATTTTGATTTTGTTATGAAATTATAAGTATAATCCTATGCTCTTATTTTGAGCAGTTATTACTTATTATATTTAGCCCACACATGTTTTCCTCTGTTACTCCTCTTTATGAATTTCTTTGACTTGCTAAAGAAGTTGCAAAGTTGTAACCTTCCACATTTTTGGTCTGTTTTCCTCTTATAGGAGGAGACTATCTGAAAATTTCCATATTCACTGACAATAGTATTTTATCTGGCAAGCATGCCATTCTCAGTGAATTTTGCATTATGGTTCCAACAGCGGCTATCAGAGATTTGGGGGGAAAATGAATGAGAAAGTGCATACTTTGCATAATATTAACTACTGTGTGTAAGGCCATCTTTCCATGGGTAAAAATCTTACCATACTATTAATCTAGGTATTTCCACCTTGACAGTAATGTAGTATTTATATATTTTTTCACTATCCACAGAAGAAAAAAAACTTTATTGATAAGACATGGAATGAAAATACCAGTATGTGTTTACAGGTAGAGAGAGGCACTTGTGCCTTTTATGTAGTACATGTCAATCGTTTAAAGCATGGACTTTTATATGTGTCAGTATGTATACTAATGCAGAATATTATGTTTTTAATGCCTATTTAACAGAAGAAATGTAATCTAAAGCTTACCTCTTTAAACACCATGAATTCTCTAAATTAAACCATGTTTCTCATCCATGCCATCCAAAAATTAATTTCTAGAGAAGTGATGCTCTTCCTGTCTTAGAGTTATAGGTTACTCTCCCATTTGGAGGATTTTTGTCTCATATGTCAATGAAGGTATGTTAAAGGTTTGTTAATCTTTTCCGTGATACATGAATGTAAAATTTCAGCAGAACAGTAAATCAAAGTGGCTTTGGTAGCATTACCTATCAATCCATCCTTCCTCCAGAGTAATTTTTCTATAGGCTGTAAATAATATTACTTTCTCCTATAATTTGAGCAGTTATGCTTGACATAATTCAGTGTCTTCAAAGGAAACTGAAGATCATCGTTTCTGTTTATTTGTTGTTTGTGGTTTTAAGCAAACAATTCAAGTATGATCTAAAAGAGAATCAAGAAACAGGATTCACCTTTGGATCTATACTTCATTAAGATGTTTATTTTTCTGTTGTTTTCCCACTGCATCTAAAGGCTCTTGATCTTTTTCAGAAAATGTTAAGATTTTTCTTGGGTATGAATTGATACAAATCACAAAACTGTTGCTTTTGCTGTTCTTTGTTCAGTGTGAGACTCAGTTTCTCCACCTTATTGTTACTTAGGTGAGCATGTGCTTGATAGCATTCCATTAAAGCACACTAAAATCGTAAGAATTGTGTATTTAGAACTCTAACTTTTGATTTGTTCACTAGTTTCCTCCAGTTACATTCTAATTTTTTCTTTCGTGAAGTAAAGATTAACATTTTTTTTCCCAAGTGGGAAAAAAGAGATATTTGTAGAAAAGAGGGGAGATACTTTTCATATTGAGTAAAATTCATATAATTCAAAGTCTACCTAATCACCAGATTTTTTTAAATGTAACTAATTTTCTGCATTTTCTTATTTTTCCTAAATAATGCATATAGTATCATTCACCTACCTACAAATAGCTGGGAGCAAAATTCCCACAAATTCAACTAGTCTTTTCTTCCCTGGTTCATTTCAATCAGTATGCACATTTTTCTTACTAAGATTGACAGTGAAGACAACAAAACAAATTTTAATTATGTAATTCAACTCTTACAGTAAACTACTTAAAGGGACTCTGGGCTATGAGAAGATTATAATAAATCTGGAAAAATTTTAGTTTTAAGAATATCTTGGTTTTCCCAATTTTTACCCACTGGCTACTTCAGAACTATTGACTCAATATTTAGCATAGGTAATAGTTTAACTCTAAATAAATTATCTTTCATGGTCTTGAATGACATATTTTTTAAACTTTTAAAGAACTTCCTAAAACCTTTAAACAAGCCAATATTTCTCCTCTTTCCTTCTTTTTCTTTATTCCAACTGCCTAACTTACAAATATAATCATTGATTACATTAATAAAGGTAAGGAACAATACTTGATTATAACCCTATATCAAAATATATTAACATATGCTTTTCAAATACCAGCCTCTAAAAATTATATTACAAATCTCATACAAAAACAAATTTTGTTTGTGTTTAACAATGGCCTCAAAACAATTAAATAAGCAACAAAGAAGAATGCTAGTGAGAAAAATTTATACTCCTTCTAACACTGTATTTTTTTTCTACAAAAAAGATAGTTCTTCATCCAATAAGAGATTTTATTTGCCTTGATTTCAACAAACCCGTTCACATATACCTAATGGAGTTTTTGTTCTTCTATCTCACTGTTTTAATATGATATAAAGTGACCTGCTTACCATGAGTGTCGATTTATTTTTAATTATGCAAACAATTTACACTCTAATAATATCTTACAAGCCTGCTTTTGGTGGCTAGATAAGATATTAACCATTTGCTTGATGGAGGTCCCTCAAAAACAATGCTGGCCAATGATTTCAAAAAGAAAAAAAATCAAAGAGTCTTGCATATAGGATTTTACTTCAACTGTAGGAACACAGCTTGGCCATAGGTACATATGTTTGTTCAGTATATGTATATATATGCAAATGAATATTTTCTTGTGTGAGCCAGTGAGGTGGGTGGGGAGAACATAAAGAGAACTCTGCTTTTACTGAAATTGTTAAATAACTGATGTAGTACATGCATAACATATCTTCGGTTCTCACTTCTTCAGAATAAATATTACTGCTGGTATGGCCACTAGAGTAATGTTGTTTCTCCTCTAAAATCCAAGGTTTTCACCCATAGATGAATCTATTTCCTTCCCTTTGACTTGGTTTGCTCTATACGTGTTCCCTAAATTCCAAACATATAACAAGTGTAACCAGGAAATTATGAGAGGGGACTTTGGGTATCTGGGTTCACATCCCAGTTCTGCCTCAGGCAAGCTATGTGGCCTCGGACAATTTGTGGAACTTCCCTGAGTCACAGTTTCCTTTTTTGTAAAATAGAGACAATAAAGTATTACTCATTGGGTCACTGTAAACATTAAATGAGAATATATTTAGACAACTTAGCCCATTGCCTAATGTGGTTATGCTGGAACATGTTTGTTACAGAAATAACGTATAATATTCAAACCACTATCTCTTTTTTCATCAGACAAGAATATGTTTTTCTATTCCCTTTAATAATAAAACATATATATCTTAAACATATAATTAACTGTATTTGGTTAAAATGAGAAACTGTCTTCACCATCATCATTCAAAAATAAATTTCGCATGACTCCCTGCTATTGTTCTGATCAACAGTCAGAGAAAAATCATTCCAGCTCAGTCCCTTCTATTGAAGTCTCTTTGTCCCTTTCCTCCTACCTACTTAATCCTCAGTTTATCTAGTAGAATACCTTCCCCTTATCTTCTCTTTATATCTCTCTCTTCAAATTTTTTGCAACACAACAGATCCTCTATCAGGAATATCAGGTCTAGAGGTACAACTCCCTCAAAGGAAAGTCATAAAATTTAATGAAGAGATACATGTAATAACAAATCAATGCTTAAAGATACTAGATAGTTAAAAATTACAAGAAAATTTATCTGAATTCTCTACGAGTCTTTATTTCCAACTTCACCTCTTGTGATAAGATCTCCTTTCCACAAATGAAGCACTCTATTATATAATATATTGTTTCCTATTATATTTACTAATACCAAATATTATTTTTGTTGCATTTTTCATTGCAAATGTCTGGTATTTCAGGCCCCCAATAAGACATTTATATAAATAGTTAATTTCCATTCAAAACTATTTTACTGTTTCTCATATTTTATTTAATACAATATGTCTAAAATATTATTTCAACATGAAATCAATTAAAAAATTATTAATGAGATTTTTATACCCTTGTGGTCATACTGAACCTTCAAAATCTAATTTGTATTTCACCCGTATAGCACATAACAATTTTGGACTTGCCACATTCCAAGTGCTTGATAGCCACATGGGGCTAGAGGTTTCTATGTTGGACAGCACAGCTGTAATCTCTATTCTCTTCATCTACTTGTTTTTGATCACCTCCTATTCACCCCAATGGTGAGAGCTGAATTCTTGCCCTACAGTTATCAGGGGATGCCAAACACACAACTCCCAATACTGAAGAGGTGGGATCAACAGCGGTTTATTTGTTACATATACTCAACAGCCTGGGAAGAGGACATTGCACACCATGCCAGATGCCAAAGGGGCTGCACTTGGGGAGAAATGAATAACCAGGGCTGTGAGAGACAAGCTTTGTAGCACCAAGAGGTCGAGGTGGCCCTTGGTTCCCGCAAGAACATGTAATTGGCTAGTTTGAGTAATTCTCAGGCTGGCAGGGAACTGAAACCCACTTTCAGGGACAAGCAGAAACTGTACCTGATCCACTTGATAAGGACAAGTTTTGGCTAGGGTACCTTGCCCACAGAAGCAGAAAGGAGGCAGACTTTGTGGGTAGGCCATTTAAGATCATCCCAATTTTCCAGATGTCAACAAAGTATGAAATATTGAGTCAGTTTAGACTTCACACCATACCTCTAACCACTGTTTTACTACAGGCTCTCCTTATCTCTCCTAGAATTTTGTCACACACTCTGACCTGGAGCTGTCATTTCTCTCTAAATCATACACACTAATGTTGGAATGGTCTTTATAACTTGTAAATAGGATCAAACTATTCTTTACCTTAGAAAACCTTCAAATGTTCCCCAAATGTAAAGGACAATATGCAAACTCCAATATATATTCCATGAAGTTCCTTTATGATCTGTGATTTTGTCTACCTGGCCATTCTTATTTCACAATCTTTAAAAATTACATTCCAAATTCTAGTAACAATCACCTATTTACAATTCTCCAATTACCTCATGATTTTTACATCTCTAGGCCTTTGTACATGCTGCTGCCTAGAGCACTTGAATTGGCATTGCTAATTCACTAACACAGTACCACTTTGAATTTCAAGCAACCTGGCTGTGTAAGTCCCTTCCCTTTTGCTCGCCAATTCCTTCATATCTAAATCACAGAAGTATCAGTCTTCTCAATGTTGCATCTCTGGCCTTAAGTTGTACCAGAAATCTTCCATTTCCCTTGGCATTAGGCCCTCAATATCTGGGTAATAACTATAATATATTTATCACTATAATTCCAGCAGCTGGTTTGATATTCTTAGATTACACCATTATTGTTTCACCTACATTGTAGTGTTGTCTACGTGCTATACTGTAAATTATTAGAATGAGAGATGTCTTTTCCTTTTTTCGTCTCTCATGCGTAACACAGTACCTGGCACAAGATAAGTAATTGTTAAATGAACATATGCATTACTTTATATCTTTATACTAGTAAGAAATGAACTTCAATCTGTAAGCATAAAACTTATACAAAGTCATTCTCTCACTCATAGCACCAAGGTGTACGTATTCATGGCTGTTTGCATTTAAAGGTATTGCCTGTCCTCTAAGGAGTCGTTATGTTTGTACATCCCAGTTGCCTATTCTTATCTAACAAGACCAGCCAAACAGACCAAATTAAACATCCCTAGACATATCAGGAATTGAACGACCCCCGACTGTTGTTTTTTTATATTGGTGTAAAGATCTCACAGTAGTGCTGCCTACAAATATGTTTGTTTGCAATCAGTACAAAGCTAAGAGCCGCCTGTCTACAATGCCCTTCATGTGGTAAAAGTGCATGGCTTAGAATTAAAATGAGTTCAACATGCTGAAGGGGATAAGAGATCATTGACTTGGTATTTGACCATTGAGGCCCTTGAGTTTTAAAGATTTATTTTTCCTACTGACAAAGGAAGTAACGCTAATTGTTTAATGATACATGTAAAATGTCTGTGGCAACACTGCCAAGAAAAAACATAGGTGGAACTGCCATGTCACAAACATTGGCACTTTCTTTTTCAAATCAAGTGGAATTCGAATATCGCCATATAATCAGATATGTCCATGTAAACGCAATTATTTCTAGGATATTCTTAATTATTTAAGACTTCATTCTCATTTTCTTAAATCTTACAAATCTTTTTGGAATTCTAAATGGTACACCAGGAATAAGACACTAGCTGCAGGGTAAGACTATACAGCAGAAAAGAGAAGCCAGAAGCCAATTTGAAAGGATACAAGAGAATCAGGACTACATTTTTGTGGATACCAATGACCACTTCTAGATCACATGAGTTGGTATGAGACCAGAATCACTGTGGGTTGTATAATTGTCAGCAGTGATTTCAGAAGAGCAGCAAGAAACCTCAACTACTTCTGACCTGGAGGAAGAGAAGGCATCTTAGTACCTGGACCAAACGTACCAAGGAAAGGAAGGGAAGGGTGCGTCCGGAGAGGAACTTTTATATTGAGTATACTTTCCCCCATTTTGTTTGCTGATAAAGATGGACCACAAGTCAAGGATAGCGTAGTGTGTTTTGGGGAGTGTTGGAGGTGGGGGGCTTATTGTAACACAGCATTTGAGGTTCAAAACCAACAGATTGTGGTTTGTCTACATTATCTAAAATAAGTTCTCTTCATGCTATGCTCTATGGAGTGAAGCTACAGACATGTTTTTCTTTCTGAACTTCCAGGTAATAAAGTCTACGGACTAAATGCTCACAGGTCTAAATCAATTGTAATTCTCTCCTACATTCTCAGGACGTCGCCTGGAAATCACACAGAGTCTTATCCAGAAGCCTTTAGCATCTCGAAATTAAACATATGCAAACCTATAGCTATGTATTGAAGAGATAAATAATGTTCCCACAGACAAGACCCGGAGGACACTTGGTTCCCATTTCAGTAGCACAGTGAAGCTAAAAAGAAACATGACAATAAACTTAGTTAATGAGAAATTATGCCTTTGTCACAGGTAACATACAATGTATACAATCACCAGCCACCTCTTCCCACCTCTTTTTATAATCAATATAAAAAAGCAATCATTTAGCATTGCCTGTGCTATTCTCTGAAATGAACCAATGTGTATGAACCCCTCATGATTTCTGTAACAAAATCTCTCAAACTATTTTAAGCTATTTCAACCTGAAGAGAAGTCCAGTGCATAATGTGTTATATGGAATTCTGAAGCCAGAGTCAAAGCTCAACTCCTGGCAATGCCACTTATCCACTGTGTGAGGTTCCTCAGGCACATTACGTACACTCAATATGCTACAATTTCCTCATCTCCACATTGCAGATACTAATATCAGCTACCCCTTGAGGTTATTGTGACGATTATATGAGTTAAAATACATAAAAGCACCTAGAACAGTAGCTGCCCATTATGAGTGTTTGCTATTATTAGCTACTTTGTGCATATCTATTTCAAAATTCATATTTTAAAATGCATATCCACACTTTAAAATTCTAGTTCTCTCAACTATTTTTATGTGGTTGACCAAGTTATGGGATTCTTATGAGTCTCATTTATTCCTGAATAAAGAATTGAGGATAGGAACCTAAGAATAGAGCACAGATAAAAGAAACTGAAGTCCAAGATCTATGAATAAAAAAAATTATAATTGAATACTGAAATTAAATTAAATTCAAGTTTCCTGGAAGGGATGGATTTATTCACAACACTGAGAGAATGTGCAAAGTAGATCGTCATATTTATAAAGAATAACACAAAATTGTTTAAGTGTTATTATTGAGAAATAATAGAAAAGAAAAGTTCCAATTGATAAGTTATAGAAAATAACCTAATTTTTTTAATGGAGTTAAAAACAACAGCAACAACAGTGTAGTCTGTAAACTACAGATCATTGAAATTAACAATTTGGGCTGCTCACGGGCAAGTTTGCAATTAAATTTGCCAAGAATACTCCACAGAAAACTATTGTCGGGACGTAACTTGAGATGAGATAGAATGTCCAAATTCCTCACGTGATTCAGATACAGTCTTCCGACAACTCTTTTTGAGGTTTAAGAGTTCATATATTTAAACTTTTGAGGCCCCACATATATGGATGTAAGTAAAGCATCTATCTTGATTTCAAGAAATCCTGTCAGCTTTATCTTCCAAACTATTCAGGCTCCAAGAATGCCCTATCACATCCAAACCTAGGGGCACCCTAATTCAAGCCCCCGCTATCTTCTCGAAGGGAACTAACCCTTCTCACTCACAAATGTGAGCACCTGTAGCCTATTTTCCACATCAACCTGATCAATTCTTTGACCAACTTTCCTATCACTTCCCCCTTTACTCACCGTCTTCAGTTCACACCAGCTCCCTTACTTTCCTCTGATTTTGCCAAACAGGAGAGCAGAGCCTTCACACTCCCTGCCCCCTCGGCATAGGCATAAATACTACAATTTCCCCAGGCATCTGCACTCCTTATCCCCTCCCTTCTTTCAAGTCTTTGCTTAAATGTCACCTCACCAGGCAAGTCTTTCCAGACCCCTATACCATCATTCTCCCATCTATTTCCCTGCTTGATTCTTCTCCCTACCACTCATCACCAACTGATACACGAATTATTTGTTCGTTTGTCTGCTTCCCCAAACTATAAGTTTCATGAGAAGGGCTTTTCTTTCATCCATAATTTTGGTATGCCCTGTGCCTGGAGCTCTCCAGAACCTTGTATTAAGCCCTCAATAAATATTAGTAAAAAAAATAATAATAATAATAATTAAAAGAAAAACAAGATATGTATAGAAAGTGTATACACAAATCCATATATAAATGCATACATATATATTACGTGTGTGTGCATTATAATACAGATTAGTAATCATGTCTCCAATACAGCAAGCATGCCAAACCACTGTAGTTTGCAAAACTGAAATTTATCATCACTGGGAATGCAGTATTGTTTTCTTTTTCAAGCTGTTTCACTTCTAAAAGCAGGAAATAAATACTTTTGTCTGTAGCATTTTATTCTTCACATTATGACACTTATACTACTTATCAACAAATCTGTTCTTTCTGGTTGACTCTATGATTCAACTTCTCCAATAAAATTTTATAACAGGAGTCCAATGAATTAGACCCTACAGAAAGAAAAGTAAATTGGTCTGTTTCAAAGATCAAAGCTACAACAATAAGTTCTATGGATTTATTGCAGTCCGCTCCATTGCTCCAGAGAGGGTGATGAATGCTTGTTTCCAAGCCTCCTTTACAATTTTTTTTAAAGACAGAAACTGCTAAAATCTATTCCACCGGAATCACAGAAGACCAGGGATTCGCAGAGAAGCCAAACAAGAGATGCCATACTGGATTCAATGACATGAGCACCAGGAGAAAAATGGTGATTGTGTGGGACATGTTAAAAGACTGCATTCAGGTACTGGTCTTAGAAAGCCTGTATCATGTCAAACCTGGAAAAACAAGGAAGGCCACAGAAATAAGCCTAACCCTTTGGGATAACATCAGAGCAGTCTGGGGGTAGGACTGGCCAGGCCAGGGAAGAGAGTCCTTGCGGTCCAGGAAGCCCAGAGGAGAAGCAGCACCCAGGAAGACAGGGATTGTGACTTGCATCTCAAAGAGTCCAAGGCAAGAAACTTAGAAGAGGATTATAAAATAAAATGCTTGACTTTATCAGTTGTTAAAGTCTAGAAGGGGATTGTTTTTGTTTCTGTTGCTGCTTATCTTGCCAGGAGGAAACCAAAATTGGAAAGATGACCCTGTGCTACCAGGCATACTGGCACTAATTAATTTTTGCAAAGGCTGCAGTTCTGCTACATATGTCTTGGTGTCATATTTAGATAAAAAAGAAAAAGAACTCAAATCATCGAATTCATTGTTAAAACAAATTCAAATATAGGAAAAGAATTGAGCATAACATTTACATGATTAAGCAAATGACATTCATTTTAGTTGGTATAGGTGATAGTTATTTCCCATCCATAATTTATCAAGTCATAATTTAGCAGCCAATAATTTAATTTAAAAGGATTTTGAAGGTAAATGAAACAAGCGAAAAGTACAGATGAAAAGTTGCTAAAAATTCACCGTTTGCCTTCTTAACATGCTTAAATCATTTTTAAATGAATAAGAAAATAAAGTTAGTTTTGGGCAATTGGTATGGTATTTTTGATCAAAATAATCATTGTAGGGATCCACAATGAACAAGAAATTTGGGGACAGTAAATAATAGGCAAACTTTAACACACTATATTGGTAATATTATATGAAGTGTCACTTTTCCTGGTATTTACGAAAATGAAATATATAACAAAAAATGTTTGTCCATGGTACCCAAACACATAACAAAAAGATTTCCTTTTTTTTGTCCATGTGTTATATATTACTGGCTGGTCCATATATGATTAGAAACACATTTTTAATTTAAGATACATTTGTGCATATTGACACTGTTCTGCAATTGTACAGCTACCAATTAAACAATTTAGTTCCCATTCATATTAATAAAATTGTTGCAAGTATATTACATATTATACTACATATATGTATTAGAGCTGCTTTGTTTCAGAAAAAGTCCCCACCAAATATTAACATGTCTTCTACTACTTGTTTCTGCTGGAGGAATGATGGTGCCTCATAATCCCACAACTGCTGACATGTCAAGTGAGAGTAATTGTCCAAATTTCTCTCCTTCATTCCCCCTACAGGCTTAGAGTGCCATTTTTATCAAATTTTAAAAGTAGGCTATTCATGTACTTCTATTGAAATGTTACTGTGCCAAAATCAAACTTTGCTGACCAATAGAGCTTTTAGTTTATATTGTTAGAATTATTCTTGTTTTTCAAATGTTCTATGTCTTTTCCTGTTTATTCTCCAACACAATTTTAATACTTGACAAAATTAAATAAACACATTAATCCTATTACAGTTTTGAATGGAAGTGAATTATATATAAAATATAATTTAAAATGTCATTAAATTATCCAGTATTTCCATCAAAAATATTGTGCAGTTAAGTCTTCTTTTTTGCATAAAATTATTATATGTATAAAATAAGATTTTAGAGATGTTTATTAAGACAATTAATTAACATTCATTAGTCCCTAGTTTCCTCCACACATTTTATAATTTAGTTCATATTATGCAAGGGGAAATATTTTCCCCAGCGTCATTTCTAAAGTGTTAGTTTTCATTAGGGGAAAACGGTTGTTCCCATGAGACAGCTACAAATATCTTTTAATTATTTTGCCTTGGTACTATATGACAGTTTTCCAAAATTTTTGTTTTTCAGTTGATTTCCTTGAGTTTCTTGGATAGAAATTTTTGTAATAGAAAAAGCACGATAATTTTATCTCTTCCCCTCATATAGCCATGTATCATTTTTTTAGTACATTATTAAGAACTTCAAAAAGGTTGAACATTTTTTTAAAATTAATAAAGCATGTTCAATTTGCCTAATTTAGGTTCACATGAGTTTGTTTCTTCGTATCTAATGGAGCATATATGAGCCAACCAAGCAGTTTCAGCATGAGGCTCATTTAAGCATTTAAATGAGCATGAGGCTCATTTAAGCATTTTAAATTTTAAACCCTAGGATCTTCAAAACATAAGTATAAATAAAAAAGAAACATATCTGGAAGGTTTGTAGAATGTGAGCGAATCATGAGACCATTCCTGGAGGAGCTTATTAGATCTCTATCACCTGCCTACAAAGCCCCATGAGATAGTTTCGCATTCAATATTGCTTCATTACAAATACTAGTGATGCATCTGTAAATTAATAGATTTATTTTAATTATAGAAACAAAAATATTGTCAAGATATTAGAGACAAATCTTCCAGTGATAGGAAGAGAGTTCAGAGATGCTTGTGTATAGTTAAGCCTAGACTGAGAGCTACTCAGTACAGAAGTGTCAAAACAAAGTTTTAAATTAAAATTATTAATTTTAACTTAATAATTTGCTAAGTTATTTAAATCAAACTTGGTTGGACTGAATTTAGAGGAACATGCAAGTGGCATTTTTAAGTGTGCTTTCTATAGTATCCTTTTCTCCAACAAGGTGACACTGTTTAAATACACGGGATTAAATATCATCAAATGAAAAGATAGGTATACCTGGCAAGAAGAGTTAAAGTCTGATTTAACTTCATAAGTCATGACTTTGAATAATGAGATAACAGACAATAAAAATGTATATGGCCGCGGTGCTTTATTATTGAACTATATGTAATTGCTTTATGACCAGTACCATATTGACCTAATAATTTATTCTGCAAATTTATTTTTATATTGATTTTCCATCCAGAATATAAAAATGAACACAATAAAATTAATTGGTCTGCTCCTGAGATATAGCATTTAGCGTTGACTAATCAGGAAAAATAAAAGTAAGTGATGACATTGTACTTGTGAACTTCTTTCCAAAAACTCCTTGGACCTGGGCCAAAATCATAGGAATTAAAATTCTTTATAACGTTGACCTACCAACGCCCAGGCCTATACATACCCATCTGATTGTTTTCAGATTATTAATTTAAATATGCAATATGATATCAACTATTCTCAAATACCCATTCTTTTTAATCAATTCAAATATTTCTTGTATCTCAGATCCTTCCAGAGTCTAAGTCAGAAGTGCTTGAAATTGACTGACCACTTTCAGATGGATTGACACTTCAGCCGTAGCTTCACATACACCAGAGTCATCCATTCACTAAATAGATACTTATAGATCCCTTAAGATAGTTCAGGATTACTAAGTGTTAATGACAAAGATACAGTTTCTGACTTCCAGTTGTTTAGAGTTAAGCAGGGGAAGAGACAGATGACCAGTCATTTCAATGCAGAATCCTACTGTTCTGATAAAACTGCCCATGGATTTATACGGGAGAGATAAGAAGGGACTTGATGGGTACGTAATGCATGGCATGGCTACTCTAGTTAACAATACTGAACTGCATATTTGAAAGTTGCTAAGAGGGTAGATCTTAAAAGTTCTCATCACAAGAAAAAAATCATAACTGTGTAAGGTTATAGATGTTAACTAGGCTTATTGTGTTGATCATTTCACAATATATAAAAATATCGAATCATTATACTGTATACCTGAAGCTAACATAATGTTGTATGTCAATTATAGTTCAATTAAAAATTTTTAAAAGCAAAAACAACACAAAAATAGCATAAAAACGCCTTATTAACACACACACACACACACACACACACACACAAAAGGGACTTGACCCAGGCAGTAGGGTTTGGAAAAACTTCCTAGAGGAAGATTTATCTGAATCAAATTCTGAATTGTGAATGTGAGCGAAATGGGTATGTAGGAGAGGGGAGAAACAGGAATTAGAGAGAGCAGGAGTGAAGAAAATTCAGAAAGTTCAATTTAAATGAAATAGATGGTTATTATATGTGTGTCTATACATGCAGTCCAGGGAGGAGATCTGACAGTCTATCAATATCATTTTGGGTCAACAAATTCCTCTAACCGATATAGCAGGTGGCTAGTTCAAAAACAATTGTTTTTCAGTCTGAAGAGATATAGAAAAATTTTTTTAGCATTACAGTACCATTTAAAAAGCTTTACTGCATCTGCAGAGATTGGTACCACTTGTGAATTCTGGTCTACACGCCCCCACCATTCTGAGATCTAAAATATGGAAATATGGTCCAACTGACAGGGTACAGCTGTCACAGTAAATAATCTGGTTTTGAACATTTAATCTAGGAAACGTGGGCAGTCTATATAATTCTTAGCTATGAAAATATCAAACGTTTTAGACTCTGAAGCCACAATATTTAATATTTTAAGCAATCACACAAACTTAACCAAATAAAGCATTAATTTTAAAAAGGTACCTGGAAGTTAATTACAAGATGGAAAATAGCGTATCTTGACTTTGTGTTTTTAAGGAATATCAAATTATTAAAATGAATACTTTACTCCAAATTTTCTCAGGATGCAGAGTTTATTAAATTTGTATGTAGAAAGTCCTTTAACCAAAACGTCCAAATCAGCTTTAATTTTGCCATCAAAACAGCAGCTGAAACAATACTTTTCATAAGGGAACTCTAAGTAAAACACCCCAGGAATAAAGTGAAATGCTTATTTTAACTCATTATAAACACAAATACATACAGAAATTAAGACACTGGTGGCATAAAAATGATGTGAAAGGGGGTATTTTCATGACCTAATGCACTGTATCTGCTTATTTTATGAAAAAAATCAAAATTTTTAAAAAGTAACTGGAAACAAGTAATTTACCTTGAAGAGACCTCAAAGAGTATGAGCACAATGTCATAAACAGTATTTGGAAAACATGCCCTCCTTAATGGTCATCTACAGCTCATTGAGTGTGGTTTTTCTCTGAAGTTAAGGGCACTTTTCAAATTTAGTTTCACAACTGATTCACTTAAGTAACAGTAAGTGCATTTTAGATTGATAAATTTGTAATAAGTCTAGACAATAAAAATCTACTGTAATTTTTACAAACTGAGTTGCCTTCCAGATGCTTATATGCTCAGGAATGACATTATATTTTTAGGACTTTTTGTTTCATCTAAAGAATGAAACACATCTCCAAAAGGGAGATTAAAATGTGTTCATATTTACTGAGTTCCAGGTGTATACTTTAAAGAAATATACTAAAATGACTGAAACTTGGGCCTTGAGATGAAAAATGCTAAAAAATAAAAGTTTACAATTTACTACATATTGTAGAATATCCATAAACAAAACATGCATCGTTTTAAATGTTTCAATCACTATAAATATATTATAGGCACTTCTACATTTATTGAAAAGAATTCAATTACTGAGTCAAAGCACTGAGTTGGGTAAACTAGTGATAGTAATATGTTCTCTGTTTAGCTGATTTGATGAAAAAATAAAACTATGGTTTAGAATACTAAATTTTGCATTTTGAAAATTCAAAATGTTACTGACCCTTTAAAAAATTTCCCCAAAATAAATAAAAGCCTTTCTATTGTGTTAAAAGATTAGATTAAAATATGATGTTTGGCAAGGGGTTAAATTTAAATTTTCAGCCCTTTCCTTACTCCCCCAAATTATACATTTTTAAAATAGATGTCACATACTATTTTTTTACGTTTATTTTGAAGTAATTCAGCAAAGAATAAGCAAAACAGTGTGGTGTATATACAAAGTAACAAAAGTTATGTTGTTATTTTAAGTACCTAATGTCCTAAATATCTTAATATTACTGCATTAGACCAGGGAAGTGAAACAGACTCCTGCACATCAGTATTCAATCTGAGCAGAATGACAAAATGTAAACGGCAAGGACAATGAATGACAAAATGTAATATCACTTTATAATGCCTTTTTTTATAATAGTGTATCTAAGAAAGTCATTAAATTAAAATAAAGTGTATTCTGTAATTGCCTTCATTGAACAGACAATTGAAAACAGAATTGTATAATGCAGATTCATTTTACATTGCATTCATGTCCTAGGTTTAGGAAATTGACAAGACTTCCAAATTACTCATTACATTTCACACTCACTTAAATGGATATCTATATAAATAATATTGTATAAAATATGATAACATGACATGGGATTTCAAATAGGATTTCAAACGGTGTGTATGGGGCTTGTTACAGTCAATCCTCCCTCCGGGCTTTTTCTTTCCTTTTTACTAGTTGCAAGAGTCTTCTACCACACTACTATGAAATCTAAATTCCTTTCCTTATCTTTTTTTTTTTTTTTTGCCGTACGCGGGCCTCTCACTGTTGTGGCCTCTCCCGTTGCGGAGCACAGGCTCCGGACGCTCAGGCTCAGCGGCCATGGCTCACGGGCCCAGACTCTCCGTGGCATGTGGGATACTCCCGGACCGGAGCACGAACCCGCGTCCCCTGCATCGGCAGGCGGACTCTCAATCACTGCGCCACCAGGGAAGCCCTCATCTTTTTTTAAAAATAATAACAATTACATGTGTATATATGTATATACATATGTGTGTATAGATAGAAAGATATAGACATATAGATATAGATATAGAGATGTGATATATCCCTCACAATAGAAGTCAGAATCCAGCATAATCTATTATTTCAGTGTATCTATTACTCTCATTCCTTCCTCCCCTCCTCCTCAGTACCAGCCAGGCCTGAACCCTCAGTCAGGCCACACTGGTCACCGAGAAAAGGAGAAAGGTAAGAATGCAAATCATTTCACAAAATAATTCAATTTGGAGACTGAATTAATTGCCCAATTGAAAAATTGGTGGACTTCCCTGGTGGTCCAGTGGTTAAGACTTCAAGCTTCCACTGCCCGTGGGTTGGATCCCTGATTGGATAACTGAGATCCCACATGCCACATGGTGTGCCCCTCCACCCCCCCTAAAAAAAAGAAAAAAGAAAAATTGGGAAAAAAAAAAAAAAAGAAGGGGCTTCCTTGGTGGCGCAGTGGTTGAGAGTCCGCCTGCCGATGCAGGGGACACGGGTTCGTGCCCCGGTCCGGGAAGATCCCACATGCCGCGGAGTGGCTGGGCCCGTGAGCCATGGCCGCTAAGCGTGCGTGTCTGGAGCCTGTGCTCCGCAGCAGGAGAGGCCACAGCGGTGAGAGGCCCGCGTACCGCAAAAAAAAAAAAAAAAAAAAAAGAAAAAGAAAAAGAAAAAGAAGGAAAGAAAAACAAGAATAGGCATAGCACGGAATGGCTACCAAACCTTTGAAAAGATGCTCAAAATCATTCATTATCTCACCTAATACTCAAATCTATGGCAGAAGTGCTGTTATTACATCCTTTTAATGGATGGGAAAGTTAAGGCTCAGAGAGGGTGAGTATACTAATTATCAAGGTCACATGGGTAATAAGTTACAGAGTTGAGATTAAAATCCAGGTGCTACACTGGGGAAAGCATGATTTGCTTAAGATAATGAAGTAAAAAAATGTTCTTGAGTGCACAGAAATTTCTTTTTATTGAAGAAGTACAGAAGGACAGAAACATATGCAAAAGTAGGTAGGATCCAAAGAAAGGCAATACATTTACATCTTGGGCCTGAGTAAGACAGATCTGTAAATTTCATAGCATAATGTTTCTGGGTAGGGTTCCACGGCTCTATTTTTTTTTTTCTTTTCATAAAAATGATAACCCTCACACAAGCACTAAATTCCAAACTCAAAGAAAGTAAAAAGATTTTAGTGTCCACAAATACATTCCCATCACAGAGCAGAGTCATTGACCTATATGAGTGCTCCCATAGAGTTGTTGAACGGGTGGATGCATGCATGTATTAAAGAAAAACAGAGCAAACAATACTTAATGTAATGAATTTGCCAGTAACATTCCAACGATAAGGCTATTTGTCATTGTGATGATAACATATACACTCCAGGGTATTCTTTCTTTCTATTATTATAAAGGGAACTTACAAGATCTTCTCTCCTCTCATCAATTACAAAAGGAATTCTCTTGCTAATTGTAGCAGCCTTATCCCTTTTTTCTCCTAATCCAAAAATTAATGACTAGTTTTTATTTTCCTCTAGGGATCAATATTTGTCAGCAGAAGTATAGGATGTTTTCTTTCCTTTTATGTATCACCTTCATCTCTTACTGCACATTGTCTGTGGTTTCAACTTTAACCGAGATGCCAAGATTTCCAACATACCAAGATAGAGGCAAATAATGCCAATAAGGATCAAAGAGACTATCAAATATCAGGTTCTGCCCCAGTAATAGAGGTATTCTGCTTCTAATTAGGCTGTTTTCTTCTCCTAGTTTCTACCCTGAAATAGCTAAAAATTTGGGCTTCTGATTTATTCTCGAGATACGGTGTCTAAGCTGTTCTAAAGTTTATGATGGCATGCAATTATAGAATTTTAGGTAAATATATTTCTTTAGCAATCATATCAAGATGGCAGTCTCAAGAACTACTAACTGAAGAGAGAAAACACAGGTAATAACTATGTATTGATAATATCCCTGGAAATTATCACAGGGGGAAGTGTCTCAACTTGCAAATCATACTAAGAATGCCACAGACAGCACTGTGTTAGTCCCCCTTGATTCAGATTGCCGTAAGGTACATTCAGTACATTTCTATCATGCAAGAAACTGAACTGATTTGTCCTTTCATTAGTGTTCCCCTAGTATTTGCTGAGAGTATGCTGTGTGCCAGGTTTGGAGCCCGTCCTGCGTGCCTACTCTCCAGGTGAAGTGCTTTTCACAGGCTGTTCATAAACATAAGGCAAAATGATTCCTATCCTGTTTCTCAGTATTCTTTCCCAACTTTCACTTATTTTTGTCCAGGCAATACTTCTTTGCATATCATTATCAACCTTTGCTAATTTTCTTTCCTCTTCACGTCTCCCCTCTCTTAAAATGAAGGAGATCTAAGGTCAATGAAAATAAGAGAGAACAAAAGGGTATAGAAATGTGAAGAAACACAAACTTCAAGGTAGCAGTAATCTAGTTTACCTGAACGTAGCCTGCAAAATAATGAGTGCATACACAGGAAACAGTGGACTAACAGGAGAAAAATTAAACACTTTTATGTTCTAAATAAAATTTTTTTATGAACGAGATATGACTCAGAGAAAATCCTGGTTAAAAAAATATATACCATCCTAGAATGCATTTTGCCTGGTAAATGTAATAGTTGTATCATACTTGCTCTCTTCAAAGTAATCTTGCATTCGGGAACCAAAATCTCAACTGCAATCCTGTACACATTCGTACTTTGTTCAGACCAGTGTATCTGTTCCCTTCCCTGGGAAGTGCTTTCAGTTATGCAGGATCCCCTTTATCCACGATCCCCAATAATGTTAGGTACCTATGGCCTTGTTCCTCTGTTATTTTTCTTAGAGAAATAGCTTTCCAGTTTATCTCAGAAAATACGTTAGCAACCCTGTCTTAATCTAAACAACCTACTGTGACAGCCAGCAAATCCCTCTCCTTGTGTCTCCGTCAGTTGCTCTGCAATTTCATCTTGTAATATGTAAACTGGCCATTCCGTTGTAATATTTCACAGATCCAAAAACTGCCATTCCCTTCCTATTTTGTTAAACTTTAACCAATTTTGTTAGGAAACCCTTAGCCTGCTTGGCATTTAGGAAAGAGCAACTTAGGGGAATTCCCTGGCGGTCCAGTCATTAGAACTCGGCGCTTCCACTGCCAGGGGCCGCCTGCAGTCCCTGGTTGGGGAACTAAGATCATGCAAGCTGCGCAGCGCAGCCAAAGAGGAAAACAACTTTGAGATGGACACTGTGACATGCACGCCAGATACCCTTTCAGTTCACTGTTATGAAGTCAGGACTTAGAGCCTCGGCTGCTTTGAGCACCATCAGGGGTCGGGCCCTGAGTCACAGACTAAGCTGCAGAGAACCACTCACCCAAGGTCATGCCTCCTTCTTCTGTGGCTCACATTCAATGACTGGCTGATGTGGGATCATGAAGGCGTGGTCATCTCAGCTCAACTTGAATAAGAATGAGGAGCCGGGCTTCCCTGGTGGCGCAGTGGTTGAGAGTCCGCCTGCCGATGCAGGGGACACGGGTTCGTGCCCAGGTCCGGGAAGATCCCACATTCCGCGGAGCGGCTGGGACCGTGAGCCATGGCCGCTGAGCTGGCGCATCCGGAGCCTGTGCCCCGCAATGGGAGAGGCCACAGCAGTGAGAGGCCCGCGTACCGCAAAAATAAAACAATCAATCAATCAATCAATCAATCAATCAATCAAAAAGAATGAGGAGCCATCCAGTTCTGTGGCTCCCTCCTGGGGCCGGGGTCGCAGCTTGACTTCTGTCTTTGCCCACTCCTCCTTCATCGTCTCTCTCCCACAGGCGCTGATCTTAAGAACACTAATAAGCATCTTACACACCAGATTTCACCTCAGCATCTCCTTTTTGGAAAACGCAAGGACACATTCATCCTTCCAACCTTTCTTGCTCATTCATAGGGGCTGCGATTTAATGAGTATTGCCCCAGAGTCAAACAGAATGACATCTCCACCCCACTCACATAATTTGCTTTCTACCAAGACTACTTAGACCTTCTGATCCTCAGTTTTTCATCCATAAAACGGAAAGAATCATATCGACACACAGATTTTTCTGTGAGGGTTAAGTTAGGTAACCGATATGAGAGGTATAGCACGGCAGTAAAAGAATAAGCGGTCCTTAAATATTAATTTTCTTACCCATCCTTTTCCTCCACTATTTCTTACTTGATTTATTCTCTGTATGTATGCTGATAATGATGTCATTAGATGTTTTTTCTTTCTGCAAAGCTTTGCACTTAGTCTTATGAAAAATGGGTTAGGAAAAAAAAACTCAGCCCAGTTATAGTTCCAGGTTATTCATTAATTGCAGCACCACTCAGCTTTTTCAGATAATATGTTATGTGACTGTGACCCAGTTTACAATAATGCTTAGTAGCACTACTTCCTCGTTTCTATATAAGAAAGTAGATGCCATGTTTTATTAGTCACACAACTGTTAAGAAGTTCCAGCTGCCTGTGGAAAAATAGAAAAAGTAAGTAATGCTAGTCCTCATTAAGTTTTAGGAGTAATATTACAATGTCATCTATGTATTGGATATTAGAGCCTTATAGCTAAGTTCATCAAAACATTAGAACACGAACAGTTCACTGTTATGAGGTCTCATTAAGGGAAGTCTCATTAAGTTTATTACTTGCTTACAAAAGCAAGTAACAAACTTCCTTCCTAAAGCAAAAATAAACATGTGATAATAAACCAGTCTCCAACCACTGACTTCAAAATCTTAGAAGACACAAAAATAATATTAATTCATGGTTATCTTTTAAAATTAAATGGATATCAAACATTATCAGAAATCTACTAAAAAAGAAATGATTATACATGTTTCATTTGGTCCATTCATAATTTCTCGCTATTATAAAGAATTTTTGTTATTTTTCTAGTAGAGATCTTATTGAAAGTCTAAAATTTTGTCATCATTACCAAATTTATCTTGAAGATATCTCCCTGACTCTAGTGTGCATTGAGAAATGGAAAATTCTGCAATAAACTGTTTAAATACAGTGTAATGGTGAGGCTCTCGTTAAAGTGACATTCATATTTCATTACAGTGTTATCCTTCATTAACACTATTGACATTTAACCACTTCATAGTTTAAACAACAAACTTGCTCTAGAGAGTAGAGACCCTGAACTCTCCCCTTTCCAGCTCAGTAGTGATGTCAGATGAATTTCACTTACTGGCTTTTTACTACCACATGACATGGGTATAGTTTGTCACTTACTTCTTAGGCCCTCAATCTTCCCATGTATAATCGATGTAAAAATAAAATTTGAAAAGGTGGGTGAACATCTGAATAGACTTGTTTTCCAAAAAATGTAGGTACTCCCTCCTCCTACCCCTAGGTTCTTTGTATAAATAACTGCAGAAAAGTCAGCAGTAAATGTTTGGAGAGGCTCAATAGTAAGCCCCAATAGGCCTCAGTGTTTGGACTGGAGCAAGAATATTGGAAAAGGGGGAACATTTTTTTGCATCTATATGCAGCAAAATATAAACACACGCATGAGAAATATACATAGCGCCTTGTTACCTTGGGCTTAGATGTATTTGTAATATTACATTTTGTTACAACATCTAAATCACTATTGCAAATAGCAATATTTTTAATCATGATGATTATGATTTCTGCAGGCTTGAAATACATCAGAAGCCGGGAATTGAAATTCCTTGCATAATTATCTTAAATGTTACATGTACAGTGAGCTGGGAAAAGTCTTGACATATGCTGCCATCTGGAAAATATTTCTTCCCCTTAATATGAATGTAGATTCCTTATCTGAGAAAGGCATGTGAGTTGTCAGTGTTAGTATTTCCGTGAGTGTCTTTACTTTCCAAGATTTAACAATGAGACAAAAACCTGGGGGAGGGGGGAGAAGGTGGGGAATTTAAAGGGGCCATGATTTGAAATGATTAGGGTCATTCTTCCCTGTTCTGCTGCAGTCTCTCCACCCTATGGAGTTTTCTAGCCAGAATAATTCTAACTTTCTTGAAAGTAGACTATGGCTTATTTTAATCACTGATTTCCTTGACAAGAAGATGGAGGAGGTGTTTTGGGGGGGGTGCTAATTATAGGGTGAGAAAAATCCTTGTAAATGTAAAATGAAGTTTTTCCAAAAGCTATCGGATACTCACACTAAATGAATACATAAGTGGCTTATTCTGAGAAATGTGGATATAGACTCAGGGCAGCAAGACTAGGAATAAGAAGCTACTCACTGGGCTTCCCTGGTGGCGCAGTGGTTGAGAATCTGCCTGCTAATGCAGGGGACGCGGGTTCGAGCCCTGGTCTGGGAAGATCCCACATGCCACGGAGCAACTAGGCCCATGAGCCACAACTACTGAGCCTGCGTGTCTGGAGCCTGTGCTCCGCAACAAGAGAGGCCGCAATAGTGAGAGGCCCGCGCACCGCGATGAAGAGTGGTCCCCGCTCGCCACAACTAGAGAAAGCCCTCGGACAGAAGCGAAGACCCAATACAGCAAAATTAAATTAACTAATTAATGAACTCCTACCCCCAACATCTTCTAAAAACAAAAACAAAACAAAAAAAGAAGGTACTCACTAAGGGGATCTTATAAAGGATATAAACTATATTTACCTTTCTAGTCTGGAAACAGATATATTTAACAGCTAACTTCTTCCCTGTAATATACTCATTCCTTTTTAACCTCAAGCCTTCCAAGTCAGATATGCACAATTGATGTGACTTACGTGGGATACAAGAAGTAGTGTAGTGCTGAGGCCTAGATCTGTCTATGAGTTTAGAACTGACATGGGCTGGGAGGGAGTTAAGTCCTGGGGTTAGTTCCCTGGTTCCAAGGAAAACAAAGGATATCAAGTGATTGGCTGAGAATAGCAGACAGAAGTCGGGTGAGAGAGGAGAATGAATTCTAACAGAGGCTGGCTTGGTGGTGGGTGGGAGAGAGCTCCTCCTCCTCCCTGTCTACACAGAACTACTAGGAGGTGCTGCTTAAGGGGATAAAGTGGGTAGAGACAAAACTTTCAATTTCTCATCCATTTCTACCATTTTTCAAAGTGTCTGTGTGGAGTCCTAAGGAGGTGCCTCCACGACTCAGGGTAAATTGTTAAGAGAATGGCTGAGAAAATTGGGCTGCAGATCCAGTAATCCTCTTCACCAAAAATTTTTATGTGGACTTCCATCAAAGAATTAATTTGTTAAAAGATCCCTGTGACACAGAAAAGGAGTGAATAACATATCTATGTTTATTAAATGAGAACATTTATATAATACAGATAAAAATAAATAAATTATGTTTTTCCACAATGGCAAGATAAGAGGATAAATAGTCAAGGTATTTGTCATGGTAGACTGACATTTTAAAGATTTCTGTAATACTACAGAGTAACTTTTTTTTTTAACTTTAAATTTTCTGTCTTTGTAGGATTAAGATAATCAATTCCTTAATGCTTATACACAGGGGTTTTAAAAGAATGAAAGGAAGAAAGTAGTTTTGTGTTGTATAGAATTTAAATGTACAGAAATTAATCCCACATTGTAGAATCTATTAGAGGAGAGGTCTTCTCTGTTCTCTCAAACACCTGCTTAGCTAGTAATTAATAGCTAAGAAGTAAAGCTAAGCCCTCGAGTGTTTCCCATCACTTTTGGTGAATGCCTGGTCTTTCTAGTCTACCATTCCAAAATGCAATGTTTTCATCCTCCCTTCTTGACTGTCCAGATCCCAGAAATCCCCTTTGGAAAGCCTTTCATATGTTGTAACTAATTGAGTCCTCTTGCGAACTACAAATATGTGACTACTTATGTCATCTGTAACTCATAACCCATTTCTTTAGTATCCCTACTCAACTACTCTGAGATATGTGCAGTGTAGAGCAAGAGAAATGAACCTTATTTCTCCTCCTAACTCCGTTACCAGCTGTATCAACATCAGTAAGCCTCCATGAGGTTGTGTTTCCTCACTTGAAAATGAGAAATTCTATTCTATGGAATACGATTTTCTTCAGTTGTTAAAAAGCTTTAAGAAACATATTAAGCAATGTAAAATGGTGTTGTTTATGGCATGACTTTCCAGGACTTTCGCTGTACAAATGCTCACTGTAAATCTTCAAAAGGCAGCCATGGTGTGCACCATTTCCCAGCTTTATTTGACCACGAAGCCCTGTGTTTTCAGAACATCTTATAGGAATAGTATCCTAGGCAGCAGATTTAGGGAACATGGGTCTTGATATTTCTCTGTTCTAAGATTCTACCTTACATCTTTCTGAATGTAAGAGAAGTAAAGATATAAATGTTCGTTAATAACAAGGTAGCATTAACGGGTTTTCTCAGACATACTTAATGAGAATATCTAGGGTAAGGGGGTTAAGAATCTAAAAAGCATCATAGGTGAGGGTAATACAACAAGCAAGGAAAGCCTTAGTGAATGGCTAACTTATGTGAAAGTAAAAGGAATTGCTCTAAAGCCTAAAACAATGCATAATTGAGAATTCAGAGGGGTGGTTTAGTAACGGAGCCAGATTTTGCCCTGGAAACTTTGCCTCGGTTAAGAATCCACAGAATCTAAATATATGAAATAAGCCACAGAATCTAAATATATGAAATAAACCAGAGGAAGAAACAGGGTAGCCTTGTGTTAATAAGCCTGAAAATAATCGACCCAAAGAGGGAAATGGGAAGATACTTATCAGTCTTTCCCTTTATAATTCTCAGCCACAAATCCATATGGGTTTGGTGCTAGAATTGACCCTACTTGTACAGCCCCAAAATCCCAAGAAAAAAATTAATCTTAATTGGCCTTAGTTATATGACCTAATTACCTATAAAAGCTCAAACCTCTGAAAGATGACACTTTAAATGCACCACCAGAGGCCAGACTCTGGTTGGTGCTGATAAAGGAGTAACCTTTGTTCTGGTAACCTCCCTGATTCCCTGACTTCATGGAGGTTAGACTCTAACGCAACCCTGTACATTCCCAGACATCCACCAGCCGTATGTGAAAGAAGGCAGACAAATATAACATTTTTACAAGTCATGTGCTAATTAATTTTAATGCAAAGATGTCTTTACATTAGAAAATCAATTGATGGAATTCACCATGTTAATAGATTGAAGGAAAATAGACATATGATCATATTATTGTAATAGAGGCAGAAACAAAAACACTTGATGACAAAGCATTTATGACAAAACTTCTTGTACTTGACACAGAGTGATAAATCTTTAACCTGGTAACACATCTGTGTTAAACATATACTCTTAAATGTATATATGAATTATTCATGATAAAAAAATGTTTAAATATTAACATCCTATGTGACAGTTATTCATTGTCATATCTAGTAAGCACTGTTCTAAATGGCTCATTCTGTCAGCAGCAAAAATGTAAATGTACTGAGCAAAAATAATATAAAAATTTATTTTCTGTGTAAACTCTAGGATTTAAAAAAATGGCATATATAAATAACCAACAAGGACCACTGTACAGCACAGGAAACTATACTCAATGTTTTGTAATAACCTATAAGGGAAGAATATATATATATATATATATATATATATATACACACACACACACATATATATAACTGAATCACTGTGCAGTACACTTGAAACTAATGCGATATTGTAAATCAACTATACATCAATAAAAAGGATTGGCTTAAAAAATGACATATATAAAAACATAACATCTCTCATTATCAGTTCCAGCTAATCTTAGAATGTAATATCAGTAATTCACACAGGTATAAGTTCTCACTGTTTTCACTTGAGATTTTTTTCTGTTCATTTTTTAATAACAGCTTTATTGAGATCGTTCACATTCCGTAAAATTCACCTTTTGAAAGTGTACAATTCAGTGTTTTTATTATATTCACGGAGATGTAACCATCATCATTATCAAATTTCAGACTAATTCTATAACCCCCCAAATAAATTCTGTGCCACATAGCATTCAGTCCCCATTTCCCCCTTCTTCCCAGCCCCTGGAAACCACTAATCTACTTTCTTTCCTAATGGATTTGCCTCTTCTAGATGTATGATATAAAAGTATTCAATGTATGACCTTAGCATCCGGATTCCTTCACTTAGCATAATGTTTTCAAGAGTCATCCATATTGTAGCAAGTATCAGTGCTTCATTTCTTTTTATGGCAGAATAATATCAATTATAAAGGTATACCACATTTTGCTCATCCATTCATCACTTGATGGGCATTTGGGCTGTTTCCAATTTTTGGCTATTACAAATAATGTTTGTATGAACACTAGTGTACAAATTTTTATATGGACATATGTCTTCAATTCTCTTGAGTATATACCTAGGAGTGGAATTGCTAGTCTATGGTAACTATTGATCTATGTTTAACATTTTGAGGAACTGCCAAACTGTTTTCCTAAGAGGCTGCAACGTTGTACCTTTCTACCGGCTGTGTATGTGGGGTCCAAGTTTTCCACATCTTCACCAAACACTAGTTATTCTCTGTCTTTTTTTTATGTTAAGCATCTGTGAGTATGAAGAAGCATTTCATTGTGCTTTTGATTTTTATTTCTCTAATGATTAATGACATTGAGTATATTTTCACTTGCTATCGGATAATTGTATATGCCCTTTGGAGAAACAAGTCCCTTATCAGATATATGATTTGCAAATATTTTCTCCCATTATGTGAGTTGCCTTTTCACTTTTTTGATGAAGCACAAAATTTTTAATTTTCAGGAAGTCCAAATTATATATTTTTTTAGACATGTGATTTTAGTGTCATATCTAAGAAACTATGAAGATTCATTCCTCTTTCCCTCTGAGAATCTTATATTTCAGTTCTTAGACACAGGTCTGTGATTCACTTTGAGTTAATTTTATGTATGGTATAAGGTAGATAATCCAAATTTATTTTTTGCCTTTGGACACCCAACTATCTCCATACCTTTCATTAAAGACTTCCTTAAGTTTTGATAAATGACAATGCGTGAATGAAATATAAATGGAGCTGGCCAAAGGCCTCACAAACTTCCCCTACAAATGTGAACCAGAACTTGAAGATAGTGTGGGAATTTTAAGGGAGCTTGTAGATGAAAAGCTGGTGCTCGTCTATTCCTGCCAACTTGAAGAGCCTTGGCAGCAAATGGAATCATTTCATGTGTAAATCTCTCACAAACTAAACAATTTCCCTCTGGCCAGTAAACTTGTTAACATTTTTAGAATTTTAAACGTAGTAGTTAGGGGCTTCCCTGGTGGCGCAGTGGTTGAGAGTCCGCCTACCGATGCAGGGGACACGGGTTCGTGCCCCAGTCTGGGAGGATCCCACATGCTGCGGAGCGGCTGGGCCCGTGAGCCATGGCCGCTGAGCCTGCGCGTCCGGAGCCTGTGCTCCGCAACGGGAGAGGCCACAACAGTGAGAGGCCCGCGTACCGCAAAAAATAAATGTAGTAGTGAAAAGCCACATTTACCTCCTAATATAAGAAACAGGTATCCATTCAATCACTAAACCTATCTTACAAGCTGAGTGTCAAGTAACAGCTAAGTGCTCAAGATGCTGCAGTGAGTAAGGCAGACACTGGCTCTGTGTGGAGGGAGTCTAACCAGCATCCCTCACAAAGCAATATGCTGTGTGTTCTTTCCCTCTAAAATGATTCTCTATTTCATTTCTTTTCATACAGTTATTCATTTATTCCTTAAAACTAATTGTCTACTATGTGTCAGGCACAAGCTAGGGAGTAATTCAACAGTATTTAGAAACAGATACTATCCTGTTCTCATAGGACTTTAAACCGAGTGATGAAAATCCATATTAATCAAATAAACTGGACAACAAAGACACAATAGCTGTTGCAAAAGGAAGATTCATAATGTGGTGAAATTCTCTAATGGAGGGTTGGATTTGACCTTGTCAGAAATCAGAGAAAAATTCTCAATAAAATACCACTTTATCTAAGATCTGAAGGTAGAATGGTATTGAAGAAATTTGGAATGCCCTGAGCAGAAAGGGATACCAATTTTCCAAGAGAACAAAGTATTACCCAGAAGTTGAGTGTATTTGTTTGTTTGCTCTTAAGTCAGTGCAGCATGATTCGATGCTTCTGCCTGAACTTAGAGAGCAATGCTCTTGTCTTCTGTTTTCATTGTCTCCTTTGCTGTCAGCCTTTGTATAATTCTGGCTATTTGTTTCACTTGTACAATTTTATGTTCCTTCTCTAGCAACCTGCCATTTATAGTTAAACTACTAGATAGTTCTATGACATTGTAGTGAGGTCTTCCAAACCCAGTCCAACTTATACTCCTTCACAAGACTGTCAAAACCCTCAGAGGTCTGCTCTGAGAAGATCACTGGCACAAAGCCAGGATTTCTGTCTTCTTGCCTCAGCTCTGACACAAACAAGTTATATGACCTTGAACAAATTTCTTTACCTTACTTAACCCCACTTTTCTCAAGAGGTAGCTTTTAGTGCCCCTGCTAGCTATAAAATTAGAAGATGCTGTTTTCAGCAACTTTCTACATTTGCTCTGCGTTTGAGCCTGGCCACCCTTCTTATCATTCCCAAAGGTACTTCAGTGTAGCCTAATGTTATCTTTTTCTATAAAGTAGCCCATGCAAAGATGTTCCTTGCATTGGAATACTGTGCTATCATTTGGAGCATGGTTCCAAGTCTACCCCTAATAGGAATTTCTGAAATGCCCAAAACTTGAGTTTCTTGAGAAGGGAGAAAAGAAGAATGCACAAATGAATCACAAGAGTTGACTCTTCTCACTCAGTGTAAATTGTTATTCACCTCCTGTGAGTGGGCAAATGACTACTTACAAAGCCATTACAGGTCTCATTAATTGTCATTATTATTCACAGATATCACTGCAATTACCAGAGTGCCTCTGTGTGCTTTACCTTGGAGTTCTCTTTTTAATTAGTCATATTGAATGTAACTAACTGACCTCCTTGCATAATGGATAAGGCAAAGGAAGTTCACAGCAAGGTGATTAAAAACAGGATCTTTGTTGTAAGGAGAGGAAAGGAGGGAATCTGTGAGGATCAATCAGTGGCACTTCATCACCACGCACTGACTGCAACTTTACCTTCACAGAAACCAAGAGAAATGACATCGTTACACATGCAGAATAATGACATTTTAATGGACTTCCCCTCCTCCAGGGAGGGAGAGGAGAGACGCTGTCTTTCAGAGCCTAGAAATCAAGAATTAAATTCCCAGCAAGCCTCTTATCCTGTTATTTAAGCTTTTAACCCAATGTCCTGGTGAAGCATGATTAATAAGAAACCTGCCCATGGTATCAATTTATGTTGATGGGATTCATTGTCACATGACACAAGCACATTACAGACTTACAATTTATTATTTAGGCTGATTTGTCCTTATGGTTCCCTTGAATGCAAAGATTGGTGTGCTTATCTATATCTAGCAATTTCTAATCCATAAAGTAATTATTTTTGTTTTACTAATATAATGCAATTGTTCATCAGGCCTTTTGCAAATAATATTAGGAATAAACTATTCCAAAGAAGGATTTGTATTTGCTATATTATATAATGCTTGCTACTTATATCAGTCAATCAAAATTATTATTGATCACCTACCACAGTGTGGTAGTTGCTGAAGTGAAAGAATAACAATAACAACAACAAAAGTGTAATTAACTGTTACGGTGAGTATTGTAGCAGGCTATAAGTGATAAAGTTTAAAGAAGGAAGAGATATATGATGACTAAGGCTATTGGAAAATTTTTATGGGGGAAATAAAGATGGAACCAGACTTAATAATATATCTTGACAAATGTATACAGAAGAGAATGATAGTCCAGAAAAAGGGAAACACCAAACAAAAATATACAGATGGGAACACTTTTATTATGTTTTTAGGTCAGTAAAAACCTTCTCCTAAAGGGTTCATTTTGAGAAGCAGCAGAGAAATGTGAAATAGAAAATAGAAAAAAAGCATTGTATAGAGTTTCAAAAAGTTAAGAAGAAGTGTATAAACTTAATGTGTGTGGCTCTTGACAGTTCTTTCAAGCGGTCTCACAATGATCATCCTCAGTGGGCAAGCCAGACGTTGTCATCATCCTCATTTAGTAGATGAGAAAACAGCGTTATTAAACCTCAGGGACAAAAAAGTGGTATCCAATCCACAGCTTGTCGAGGTGATCTGACTTCAGAGGCAGGAATCCTACGAGATGACTGCGTCAGTCAGGGGAAATTAGTCTCACTGCACATTCAGAGTGGATTAAGGAGATGAGAAACAAGAGTCAAAGTCACCTGGAGTCAGCCAATCAGCTTCAGTGCCTCCCTTGACTCAGGTGGTGGGATGGATGTGGAATCGTCTAAGAAGTGTGATGAACCAAAGAAGGGGATAATAGCGAGAAACTAACAAAGATTCAGATTTTGGTTAAGAAGATAGATTTTAGGAAGGATTGAGTTAATATTCAGATGTTCTGTGTGAGAAGATAAACATAAAGTTAGTGGAAATGAAGGAGCTCTGCAAAAGAAACACAGGGAGCATAGAGGACTTCCCACTGCCCTGTCCACTCTCACCCTTACTCATTCTTCAAGGCTTGGCCCATGCAGTACAGACAGTAGAAGTCCTGACTTGCCTGTCTGGTTTGAGTTCTATTCTGTTAGTACCCTAAACCCAATAATACCTCTGTAATAGCACTTATTAAATCATGTGGGACTTACTGATGTACTTGTATTCCTCCCTGCCTACTAGGCTATAAATCTTGTAACAGCATCTAGTTCATTGACACATAGCAATGAATTACTAAACACTGTAAGAGAAGAGAAAGAGGTAAAGGTGGTTGCAGATACAGGTAGTATTTTACATCAGCCCCCCACCCCGACACACACACACACACACCCCGCCCAGGCCCAGATTCAGATTATTCACCCATTAAGTGATTTTGATTTCCTTTGAAGTGAGGGCAGACAAGAGACTTTTGAGGAAAAGTAGAGTATTATGTTTAATAATATAAAAGTATATGTAAAAGCATACATTTTATTATGTTTAATAAAGTTATGGAGAATGGGAAAGGGAGCTGATGAGAAAAACATGGCAGTTTTGTCAGGTGGTGTTAAAAGACCAACTGACGTTGCAACTATACATTTAGAGTGGTTAATAAGATCTCTTAAGTTTTATTGAGACTGGCTAGAATGGAGCTAAACACTGGATTAGATCAGTAAAATTGTATTCTGTCTGTAAAAGCAGACCTGTTTAGAGAGAAAAATAGTATGTCAAGAAGTCAGTCACCAAGTTGAAAATCTGTGAATCTTCTGGGACAATGCATGTTGACATGTAAACATATTGCTAAAGAGAAATGAAAAGGGAAATGGAGATAATATTACTGTGGAAGTATTCTAGCGCATCAGATTCATTCTTGTCACAAAGGTAAGGAGCCATTGACAACTTCCAAATACTGAGAAATCCTTGGAGTTCATTTAGCTAATAAGCATAGTTCCTAACAAATTCTCACCTAGCTGAAAAATTCATCTTAGAGAGAAAGAAAACCACTACTCCAGTCCAATGAAGATGAATTTGTGTTGAAGTGAAATTAGCAGGATTCAGGGAGGATGAAGCGACAGAGAATTTGAAAATAGAGGAAATGAGATTATTTTTGGAGAGTTAAACTATTAACACATAAGAGCTTAAAGCAGAAATAGGCAAACTTGCCTTGGGGAGTATGGGACAGCAAGGAAATATCTTTATGTTTCTGCCCACGTAAGGCTTTCTGAGCAAATCTTACTGAAACTTGGGATTTGGATTAAAAACAAGCTTTTGCAGGTAATTTATGACTGATTGGAAGCAAAACATAAGAGAGATTTAGATTTAATAGGGAGATAAATGGCTTATAGACAAAATTGTTACCTGATTCAATCAGCTAAGATATCTGATAAAAACTCTAGTGTATATGATTGGAAATGAAGGGAAAGAATTGGGAGAAATCACACCTTCAAATGTCAGTAGTGTTTTTGGTGTTATCCAGGGCCAATGGTCCTAATCATCTATAGCAGAGTTTTTCAAAATTGAGGAGACTATGGAGCTTCTTGTAAGGGAAAATATACTCAGAGACCCTTGTAAATACTGTCCAAACATACTCAGAGACCCTTGTAAATACTGTCCTCAAACCTCTAGGAGTCTGTTCACATCAATTTCAGAACATTTACTTGAGAACTAAAAACTATTTTCAACTATGAATAAATCCTTAGAATTATTCATAGTCTTTAGAATCATTCATGGTCTTTAGAATTCATTTTTATAAATCTACAAATGAAAATCAGAAGTAAAATATAATCATAGAACTAATAAATCCCCAAAACATATTGAAAGTCTTTAGAAATTTCTAAACAGCAGTTTGAAAAATATTTCACATTTAGATATTTCCCTCTTCCAAAGGTTGATGCATCAGGCTTTCTTAGAATGATGTCCTAATGATTAAAATCATCCAACTCATTTTAATATCTGATTTCATGATTTTAGGTTATAATTTGACTTTTCGTGCGCATTTGACTACAGAGAAAGAATAAACTCATCACTTAATGCGAGTATCTACATGTCATGGTTGATATAGATCTGTTTGTGTAAGTTCATAAATTGTCATCATGTATTTTTTTTTTTTTTTATTTTGTGGTGCTCTTAGCTAGTTTTGCAGTGAGGCAAGTGACTCTGCACACACATTAACAATATTTCCAAGGCAGCAGATCTGGGAACAAAATCCTGACATGTGTTCATCAGTCACTTCTTCTGAAGGCTGACTAGCTTTCCTCAGGTGGCACTATTCCTTCTCATTGCAAAAATGAAACAAGGACAAAGAAACTATGTCATTTTAGTGTTTATAATAACTGAGAAGATGAAGACATGTATCCTTGAAGGCAGAAATCCAAATATTTAGGAAAGAGAAAGTATTGATCTCATGATATGAAATTCTGTCATAGAAAGTGTTTAGGGGTTCTCAGAAATATATTTTTTCAATCACAAATGATCCCATTGAGAAAGATAGAAGAAGATACCTAAAGAATGCCAGGAAAAGTACATGCCGTGTGCTCTGATGAGCATGCACTTTAAAATCCACATACAAAAGGTGGGGAAAATGTACTTAGAGATAAATAAGGTGACACATACCAATCTGATCAATGTCCTTGCATCTAAAACTCCTAATGAGTTTAGGCTTTGAAAAATTGTTCTTAACAGCAATGTTTCTTCTTTTGTTTAAATTCAAATTAAAAAAGATGATGAAATACGAAGGCTTGTTTTCCGCAGCCTGTGATGCACTATTGTGGACAACACAAGGCACATTTTCTCTTTTATCTTGCTTCTATCTCTCCTCTCAAAAAGAATGATTTGCAGCATGGCAAGAAGGGAACAAAGCCTAGTGTGAAGGAGGAGATTGTAAGAGAATACCCAGGCTGTTGTCAATGAATTAAGGTCTCATGGTGGGAGGACAATTATATATCAGGATATAGGGAAATGTGTAAATGAGATCAGTGAACTACTGTTAGAAACCTTTGAAGAGCTTGGAGAGTATGAATGATGCCAAAGTCCTGTGGAGAAATAAATACCATGGCTAATTTAAAAAGAGGAAAGATATAGAATCCTTCATCTGTTTATTATTTATACATTTTTTGTCCTACTAATTTCATATAGGGTTTGAGGGGATTTACACAAAATTGCTGTAGAAATGACAACAGCAATAACTGAAATATAACAGAAAAAAATAATTAAACGGGGCAGAGAAGGGAGACCCCTAGCAGCTGGCATGTGAAGTGCACTTAGAGACGTCTCAAGACTTCTCTGAGCTGGACTCTTTTCCACTAGCCACAGCTAACTGACTGATCCAGGGTTGGGCAGCTAATCAACCCTGGACCATTCAGATTATTATTTCCAGCGAACAGAAGTTCAGGATGGAATAATATGGAGGTTGGTAGTTGTTAGAGCTTGATTACATATAGTGCTCTAGATATAAGATTAGCAAAGGTCCTGCCAGGATCTCACAGCTGACCTGGATCCCTTTCTTCCTGAGACCTGATTGTTGAACTTGTCTTCTGATACTTTCCTCTACAGTCTAACTATTGTAAATAAGAACCCCTGGCCCCCTCCCCAATTCACAGTAAAAATGTATCTGCTGCTCACACAATAGCCCAATGGGGTTGGTTTGGGTAAGATGGCTCTCCTAGGAGGTGTCTTTCATTTGACAATTTATAGACTTCAGTAGCTTCTTCCGTCTTGTGACTCTGCCTTCTTCGACGTCCTCAGAGTTGAGCAAGTGAATAAAGAACATATTTTTATTGTTCAGACCTTCAAGTGTTAGAATCACTTCTATACCATCCATTGGCTGGAACTCAGTCCAGTGGCCACACGCTATCTGCATATCATCTAGCTGTGTGCCCAGGAGAGAGACAGAGAAACAGTTTGGTGACCAGCTAGTCAGTCTCTGCCATAGTCAACCCTCTGGTCACCAAATGCCTCTTACTCCTCCCAGACAGAGAGTATACCCCATACTCTAGAGACACCACTCAAACACCATGCAGTCACTACACCCAGTTCACATTCCAAGAAAAGGGCAAAAGCTTGGTGCCAAGTCTCTATCACATCCCAAATCCTTTGTCTAAGCTAATAAGAGTAGAGTTATGATGTTGCAACCAAAAATGTTAGCTAATAAGCAACAATTGAGAACAGGCTTTGAAGGCTGGATTTTTTAATATGAGCTGGATGTTGGACTTACTTAGGGAGGTTTTTGTTTTCATTTTGTGTTTTTTAAGACAAATAGGCTCTACCTTCAAAGATTCTGATTTAATTTAACTTGGTTGGGGCCCTGGCACTGGTATTTTTTTAAACACTCCCCAGGTGAGTATAATGTTCAGGCAGGACTGAGAACCATTTCTCTAAGAGAAAGGTGAAAAGACAGCAGCTGCATGTGTAAGTAACCACCTCTACAAAATAAACAGAACCAATAGGTTAGGAAGAAAATTGTACACATAGGATAAATCTACTAATTTTCTAACCCTTGTCAATAACCATCAGAGTAATGAGCTTCATTTATAGCCAACATATGAGTATTAATCCTTTATTGCCAGGGTAACATATCAGAATAAACGTTTTTTAAAATGTTGTATGAAAGAATTTGCATTCTGACTTGAATAAAACTTATCACAGAGCCGAGAGACTACATTCATCTAAGCTAGAGAGAAGAAAATGGCTCAAGAGTGCTATTTGGTGTTTGAGAATTAAATCTGTGTCTCACAGGGCACTTCAAGATATCACAGTGGTTTTCCCCCCTTTAAAAAATCTCTTTTTTTTTGACTTTTTAATAACAGTTTGAGATGAAAGAAAATTTAGATGAAAGTTCACCAAAGGGGTTGTTGGCTATTTATAGATATTGGATTTCCTATCCCCTCCCTACACAGGAGTCCTTTATCTTGCTAAACTTGTTCTCTCCTTCTGCCTCCCCACATCCAGTCCTGTAAAGGTGGGACTGAAATCCAAGCTGCAGTGACAGTGGGAGGAGCTTCGGGCAGAAAAGCCCCATAAGCCACTTGGGTTTGGGACTTAACACTAAACTGGGGAGCTCAGACTGATAAGCCATCTGCCCTGAAGTTGCTTCCTTAGTGTTGGTATAGGATACAAATAGGTATATCTTTAAAAACACACCTTAAGATTTAAGCAGACTTACAGAGATTATAGAATCAACACTTTTGGAAATGAAACTGATATAAGCCGACAAGCAGGAAAAATACATTCTCTTAAACAATGACTCAGACTTGTAAGAGTTTGGCAAAAGTAAAGTTTCTTTGATGCATCACACTCAGAAAGGGTAAGATGTGGATAGACTAATTTTACATGTGGATAGACTAATTTTACTCAAAATGGACTGCCCAATTTACAGCTATGTGTGTATACGTGGACATAGCATAAATGAACATTCAGAAATTCTATCTATAGACATACAAAGGACAAAATATTTTATCTAAGCATTGGAATATGAGACAATGGGGTATTTTATTATCATACACAGTTGCTAAGTGATTTTAATAATTCTGAAGAGAGCATTTAAATGTATGGATATTTCTCAAATTACCTATCTCTAAACAGAAAGGTATCATTATAAAAAATGACTTGTTTCTTATTGCCCTGCCAACTCAAATTCGATCTATGGCTACTCCATCTCTGTTCATTTTGAGCCAGGAATAACATAAAATAAAATAAAAAATAACCATGTGGCGTTGTCCAATATTGATTAGATGTAAATAAGGTATTTTGGAATGAATGCTGTCACCAAGTGTCTTCTATTTATTTTTCCACATCACAGGAATAAAGATGGGCTAAAATTGAACCACTTCTAATAAACATATAGATTTGACATTTATAAGAGCTTGGATTAAGAGCTTGTTTCAGACTAATTGGCCAAATATGATAAGACAATTTTTCAAGCTACTTTATATATTTCCATTTTACAATCATTTTATTTTTAATTTTCTGCCTGTCACTCCTTTTCAAACTTATCACTTAGTCTTTAAAAGCAAACTGATTACAATCCTTTGGGAAAAGAGCTCCAAATTGCAAACAATAATGACAGACAGCTTCAGAGTCTTCAGCTTGGCTCCAAAAAAAGGCTAATCCTACACAGAGGAAGGACATTTGGATTAAAAAATTACCGACAACAATGAAAGTGAGACACTGATTGGCATAGAATATAACACGTCCTAAATTCTTAGCTTTGCTTTTAGTAATTTTATGTAGTGTAAAGACTGTAAATGCTTCACATGTCTGTTTTTATGGAAAATAGTTATAGGTGCTTTGGGTAGATTGCCTAACTCCACCATGTGATGACATTAACTTTCAATGTCCATTTGCACTGTCTCCATTATCAAAAGAGGCTGCAGGTAAGTACAATGTAACCCTAAGGATTTTTCAGGATGTGCTTGGGTCATCAACTCTTGACGAATCTTTTTGATAAAAAACTATGATACATATAATTTTATAAATCAATGTTACTCAATAAATTTTGAAAAACACTCTATTTTATTTGGCAATGATAACATGCTTTACATTCCCTAATTAAGATAAATTTGCACTGCAGAAGTCAAATGCTTTGTCATCATGACATATAAACAGGAAAACAAGAAGCCTATTAAATGTTAGGACAGCCAGGGGTTTTTAGGCGTCATAATTAATCTAGGATGAAGATAGTGGAAAAAATAGTCTGTACGATGTGAAAAGTAAAAACAAGTTTTTTGTTTTTACCCTAGGAGATATATTGAAAGGTGAAAAGATGTATTTTCATGCTTTGTGTCCCAATTGAGAAAGTATATTTTTCACATGATATAAAGTGACACTTTCTTGTAAAACAGATTAAAATTGAACCCACTAAATTCGATGTCTCTAAATCACACAGAACTCTAACAATTGAAAATGTCAGTTAGTAATCTCCCTTCTCCTGGTGACATACCACAAATCCCTTCTTCTTGAGCACAGAAAATTAAGAAAGAATTTACAGGTGAAAGATTTTTTTAAGACCCATGAAGCGCTACACTATTTGTCTAATGATTCCGTTAAAGAGAACAGGGAACAACTGAAATCAGATATTCTATCTCCTAAAAAGAAATGGTCTCTTTTAATGAAAAGTACAGAAAATTTTTTAAAGGAATTGCTCACATTACTGACATTTTAAATCCTTCTTGCTTAAAGTTAACATATTCCTTACTTAAACAAACATGTGAACTGAAAAACAAATCAGGATAATAATCATTTATGTGGAAATAATTTAAATATATAGGTTTTAGGTTGAAGGTTTTGCTTGTTCAGCTATGACTAGTGGTTTGGTGTATATTACCAAGAGCAGAGAGAAGACCCACAAGGGGTCTTTGTTTGGTTTTCCCAGCTTCAGTTCATGGGGTCTGGTTTTATTTAATGTTGTTTCTGATCATTCACTGGCTCCCTAAATGCACCGACTATTAGAAAAGTTGATATTTGGCATGCTCAGAGTTAAATTTCCTCAGATTCCAGAATAGATAAGCAAACGAGGTTCCTTTTGAACCTGAAAGTCCCTTTCCTTCTCTGTGCTGCCTTTCTATTTCCCCTGCTCCCAAGGAAGACTGGAGATAGTAATTCCCTCAACAGAGACAAGTAAAATGTACCCCAAGTGCTGAAAGGGAGAAAAAAAGAAAAGGAAAAAGTAGGGAGGGAAGGAGAAAGGGAGAGAAGAAAGGAAGGAAGGGAGGGAGGGAGGCCACTGTGACCAAGATCCTTTCCAGACTGCTCCCAAGCTTTCCATGCGACAGTATTACAAATTGTTTCAAACACAGGCTCTAAATGTAGAAGCTGTACTGAACTGAACTTAAGTAGGAAAAAGCTAGACTAAAGTCTGCCTAGAAAATTTTACATTTTTCCTTTAATCTTCTATTATTGTAATGTTCATATATAAGGCCTTACTAAAATCAGCAGTCACCATTTATTGAGCATGATGTACAACGCACATGATGTACAAAGCATTATTGAATATATTAATTAAGTATTCACAACATTATAAGGTAAATTTTCTTAGTTTGCAGATGAGAAAATTGAAGCTCAGGAAATGCTGTTTACTCTGTTTCTAAGTATTAAAACTAATAAACTAACCCTCAGTCCTTCTCTTTACATAGGTATTGAAACCTATGTGCATTTTACTGGCTGCTGGCGGGTAGATCAGTAGTCTAAGTGCTTACCCCAGCTTTGATGATGTCTGGGGCAAACGTTCAACACCTGACTTGGCCCCTCCCACTTGTGGCTATGGGTAGGTCATTCCCACTGGTCTTCATTTGTTCTCTGCATGTCACCTTAATAGAAGCCATCCCACTAGTATTAATTTGTGTGATGCCCATGGGCCCTTCTAGATTGCAAGCTGCCTGAGGGCCCCGTATTCTGTAACTGTTTTAACTTCCACAGACTGATATAGTACTAGGCATGTAGTTGTGGCTCAGGAAATGCTTGCTGAAATAATTGGTTATAAATGATTATAACTTACTGTGATCTCAAAGATCTAGGGGGAAAGATAAAATTCTGTGCAAATGGGAACCTTCTAACTACAGCTACTTAAATGACTAACTGCAGACGTACTGTCTCATGATCAAGTATTTGCCTCTCTGGCTGGTAACAAGTTAGGCAGTGAATTCAATGTGAAGGAAATTGTGTAGCCATCTCATATGCTATTACTTGACTCAAATTTCATCGCCAAGCAAAGCCCTTTCTATCCATTGTTACAAGGTGCAGAACAGTTTTCTCTCTACTTCTATGTAGATGAGAGCATAACTTCATCCAGAGAAACTGATTTCACTAAAGTTGCAGGAATTAGTCTAAATATGTTACTTAAAATAGGGGGTTAGAGGAAAATGGTTCCTTTCATCATTTCTGCCTGGTAGTGTATAAAATTCATTCTTTTCCAAATGCAAAAAAAGACAATCACCTTGGGCTAAGAGTGTTGAATAAACCCTTCATTTACATCCATTATCCCCCCTGGCTAACTACTCAGGTCATTTGATGTTTCTGGCACAATAACTTGCCATCTGAGAAACAGAATTGTTATAGCAAGGAAACTGAAAACTCTTGAATCTTATTGTGTGCCTGGTTGAAGCAAAAACATAGCAAATTTATAATTAAAGTGAATTAAACAGTTTTACTAGAATGGGTAAAGGCAATCCACAGACATATGTATTTAGACAAACATAAGAAGCAAATTGAGCATGTCATTATTTCAAATTGGAAATTAAAAAAATAACAGATTACTTACAAAGCCATCCAGGAACACAGAAAAATTGGTCATGGTGGAAATTTTAACTGTGAAAGTGATGCAATTAAACATAATTGGACATCCCTCTGAACAGCAAGATGATACTCAGGGCAATCAAGAATAGATTCAGAATCGGAAAGAAAAAAACTGAAGAAGACACCATCAACGGTCGTATTTTTAAAAATGTAGTTAGGCAATGTGCATTATGGCCTTCAAGTAAAATTACTTTAAACAGATTCATGTGGCCCATAAATGAAATGTTTTGTTCACCAAGTCTCTATAGTACCTCTGGACTTCTGAAAGTCACTTGTGCTCCAGAGAACAAAGGGCTGTCAAAGTCAGGCTTGAAATGCTCACAATGGTATTCTGAAATACACCTACTTTTCAGGTATACATTAGCTCAACAATCACTAATACATTTCTACTATGGGTCAGGTAATAGGAAATATAAGAATGTATGAGCCTTGCCCTCATGATATGATTGCTCAAAGTAATGTGTTGTGACAGTCTTATCAAAGTGCTAGATGATCCCAGAAAGAGAGATACTAACTCCCTGGAATTATTAAGCAATCCAGTTTGACCTGTCTTGTTGAATAGAAATTTGCTATGTAGGGCTTCCCTGGTGGCTCAGTAGTTAAGAATCCGTCTGCCAATGCGGGGGACACGGGTTCGAGCCCCGGTCCGGGAAGATCCCACATGACACGGAGCAACTAAGCCCTTGAACCACAACTACTGAAGCCTGTGTGCGCCTAGAGCCCGAGCTCCTCAACAAGAGAAACCACCGCAATGAGAAGCCCGCTCACTGCAACTAGAGAAAGCCCCCTTGCGGCAACGAAGACCCAACACAGCCAAAAATAAAATAAATTAATTTTAAAAAAAAAAGGAAAAGAGGGCTTCCCTGGTGGCGCAGTGGTTGAGAGTCCACCTGCCGATGCAGGGGACACGTGTTCGTGTCCCGGTCCGGGAAGATCCCACATGCCGCGGAGCGGCTGGGCCCGTGAGCCACGGCCGCTGAGCCTGCGCGTCCAGAGCCTGTGCTCCGCAACGGGAGAGGCCACAACAGTGAGAGGCCCGTGTACCGCAAAAAAAAAAAAAAAAAAAAAGAAAGACATTTGCTATGTAGAGAAGGGATAAAACAATCCAGGTCTGAAAGATCAAGTAAGGGGAAAAAAATCTCTTTAGGTATTTGTGCTAAAGCATCCCCCAAGAAATATTACATCCTATGAATGAAGTATCTCAAGATAAATACTGCTTAATTAAATACATACATGCCAGCTTTGATGCTTCCATCCACATTATATGCTCTTGGATAAGGATGGGAAACTCATGTTTCCCTACCAAAATCCAGACCGCACGTATTCTCTCTACACGGATTAAGATATTGTGATACGCTACTAATTTGCATTTCTGTAAGTGCTCCACTCTCCACATGACATGAAAAGAGGTGAAGTAAATCTATAAAGAAGTTATGTACCTTTTTTCAAATCCAGCATAAAGCTTGAGAGTAAAAGTGTATTGGTTAAAAGCTGAGACTCCGGAGTCAGACTACTTGGATTTGAATATTGGCTCGGATGTTTACCAGCTTTGGGAAGCTGAGCAAATTTTTTAATCTATCGGAACCTTAGTGTCCTCATCTGTAAAATGGAAATAATATGGAAATAATAATGCTACTACCTTTAAAGCCTGCTGTGAAGAGTAAATATGATCATGCTTATTAGTGCTTTGTATGGTTCCTGCCACTGAGTAATCACTCAGTAGTTTAGTTATGGTTGTCATAACTGTAATCAAAGCATAATCAAGAGTCACACACATACACACATGTACATGCAGAAGAAGAAGGGAATTTTATATTATCTTGAAAAAAATTAACCAGAATTAGCTGACGGAACCAAGCCTCTACCTTCACCTTGACCTTCGTTTATCATATTTTATGAAATTTTTTGAAACTAACCAAAATGGCATTGGACAACATGCTTCTCCATCTTGACAGTGCAGCTTCCCTGCTCATCACTAAGACTGCTTGTTATGTGAACCGCTAAGAGAAATACTAAGAATGTCTCTCCAATAGGATACACTGTCTAGGTGACATGCCTTCAAAATTCTTTTCTTTTTTTTTTCTCTCGTTATACCCACTGCTACAACTTTCTCACTATAATATTTGGCTCTCTTTCTTTTCTATTGTATGTATTTCCATCATTTATTCCTCATCATAGAGACACCTGAATCCTTACCTACGAGTACAGCTCTCACTCCTCAAACAGCTGATGAGCAAGCCCCTCTGCTTCCTCCTTTGCAAAGCTATCTCTTCCTTTCACTTCCACTGCTACCAACCTAACCCAAGCCCCAGTCTCTCATGAGTGACCTGTCCTCCAGACTGTAACCCTGACAACTGAACCTACAGTTCATGGGAAGAACACTCCTATGCTCAACAACCTCCAATGATACCATTAAATGTAAGATAAAGTAAAAATTGATTAATAAAGTGTTCAAATGGAAAATTCAAAGAAGAAAGAAAATCGCACTGTTTTTTCTAAATAGGTAATAGGTTGAAAGAGACACATGGAAGGAAGGAAAGAAGGGAGGGAGGAGATCTTAGACTTTATAGGTCAAGGTCAAGCTTGAAATTTAATGTGATAATAGAGCAGTAACCCTGCCCTTCTCACTTTGTACAAGAGGAATGAAGCTGCACCTCATGGACTATGACCATTGCAAGATCTTCTTTCAGATATATTAACTTAAAATACTGATTTTTCCTTAAAAATTGTCATTATTAACCAAATGTATAAAAACAAAAGGATTACACTGTTTTAAAGATATAATTTCAAATCATATCTGTTTTTGATATTTAATGTATTGTGTTGTGCAATTTTTTCTGTTACATTCTTTATACTTTTTGTAGTTTCACTGATCACTAGAGAGAAATATAGCTCTCCTCTTGCTAACTGTAAAAATATAATATACCCTAAATAAAACAATTTATTGTCTATATTTTGGCAGGAAACTCCTCTCAAGAAGTCATAAAACTTAGACGTTTTCATCCTATGATCAACCCCAAAGGCTCTGTCATTCTTTTTTTGTGCTGCTGATACTAATTTCCCAGATATTTTTAAGTTTCTTTGTCCTAAAAATTCATCAGGATTGAGCACACTTAAAAAAAAGGGAGCACCAGTACAAATGAAAGGTTAATGATGAATTTCTTGTTTGTTTGTCTTTTAATCACATATCCAGTTTTAAGTTAGATAGGCCCCAGGTAAAAATCTAGGCTTAGGTAGCTCAACTGATTCTGTTTATTTATTTAAGTTTACAAGTTTTTAGAGTTCTTTTCTCAAAGAGAAAAACAGAAAAGCTTTCCACAATTTTCAACAGTGGCTCAGAAACCACTGCCATTCTTCCCTTCATTCAAATACTATCTGAATACATTTTATCTGAGATCTGTTGAATCACAGAGCTTTCTGCCATATATGTGTGTGTTTATATATATAATAATGTAATATAATTTTTTGAATGTATTCATTCCTGTCTCCAATGTTCTGTGAACTATCAAAGCCACTTATTCCCAGAGACCAGAACAAATTGTATGGATTGCCTTATAATCCTTAAAATGGCACACACACGCCAGAAGTAAAATAAAACTGAAGTCTGTCACTGCTCTGTGGGTATTTTGGCAAAATATCTTTAAGAAATGAAAATACATTTTTTTCTTATCATAAAACTGCCTCAGGCCTGCATGTTTCTTCCTCTGGTAACCAGTCACAAACATCTTCAATAGTACTAAGATATTTTTCTGGAAAAATTCCTTCATACCTCTTGAATCTGTATCTGCTCTTTAAAATAGAAGTGTCTAATTACTTTGAAAGTGTCATTATAGCAAAAATAAGATTGTATACATATGCATAGCAATGGCGGGGCATCTCGGGCATTTCAGTTTCAGATGATTTGGCAAAAGTGATAGCAGATTTGTCATTTGTGAGTTGGTGAAAAATTTGTGGTCGAACAAAACCCCAGCAATTTCTATAGCACAGGGAGATGGGCTCGGTGCTTTGCGATGACCTAGAAATGTGGGATAGGGAGGGTGGAGGGAGGCTCAAAAGGGAGGGGATATGGGGACATATGCATGCATATGGCTGATTCACTTTGGTGTGCAACAGAAACTAACACAGTATTGTGAAGCAATTATACCGCAATAAAGGTCTATTTTTAAAAAAATGAAAAAATTTTGGGCCAGAAAAATTGATGTAAAAATGAATACTTAGATAATAAGCAATCATGGCTACAAAGTTTTACCTGACAACTTTAGAATCCAAAGAGTCCACAGAGCTGGCTCGTAACTCCTCTTCTAAGATTATGACAAGCTAGTCTACCTGCCACCAGCCCAAAATTCATTCTCTTCCTCACAGCCAGATGTCATAAAACTTACCTGCTCAAAGCTTTTCAATGGTTCCAATTGCCTTTACAGTAAAAACTAAATTTCCTTGCAAAGCGCTTTGTGATGTAGCTCTGCTTACGTGACCTTACAGCCCACCAACCCTTCCTGTATTCTCCAGGAACGCGGATAATAAAAGCTGTAGTTCCCCCAAGCACTTCATGGATTTTACAAAGATGCTCCTTCTTTCTGATTCCTCTCTTCTATGTTTACTATCACTTCTCATTTAGGAATCAGCTCAAATATTAACTCTTCTAAGAACACTTCCTTCACCGTTCACCCCTTCCTGCCCCCATGGAACCCTAGGAAAACTATTCCTCACGTTCAGCTGTGCTTATTTATGTTTTGTTACTTCATTACTTACTTCATCAGACAGTAAGCTCTTAGAAGATCAGAATGCTATCTTTCTCATGACTGTGTCTCTGTACTTGGCTTACTGCCTATCATAATAAGAATTGGTCATATTTTGCATTCATCTATTGTATATGGAACAATGAGGAAGGACTGTCTTAAAAGGTAATATAAAGCACAAAAAGCTTTCTCAACTAATCCAAAAACATTAATACAGAGAGCGGACATCTAATCTATTTAAATGAGTATATTGTTTAGATACAAGACCTCCAGAAGAGATCTTCTAAAATGTAGAAGAAAACTGTAAGGTTTTCAAGTCTAAAAAATAATGATATAAATAGTTACCTAGTGCTATTTACTAAATTCATGAATGCCAGATGACAGATTTGATGTGTATAAGTGACTGTTCACTTCTTTTTACCTCATCTGCCATAAATACTACCTTATACTCAGCAAACTCAATTGCTGTCCATTTAAGCTTTTCAAGGTTTTGGATGGTCCTCTCCTTAATAAAGAGTAAACCAGTTCAAAGGATCTGCAATATATATAATTTTTATATCCAAAGAACAATGGTGGTAATAATGAAGTTCTCAAAAACAACTGAAGCAATTGCTGAACAACTTGCCAGGTATTGTCTGAAATGCCCTACAAAGTTTGATTCCCCCCAGCATCCTGTACCCAATTAAGAAAATACTACTACAATCATTTCACAGATGAAGAACCTGAGGCTTAGAGAGGTAAAAAATCTTGTCCAAGGTCAGGTAACTAGCAAAAATCCAAAAGCTGGGATTTGAAGCCAGAGAGTCCGACGGCGTACCTGTGTGATTAACCACTCTATGATAGCCTACGTTCCAATTTAATACTATGCCATTACTACCGACACTACCCACACTTAACAGTCATGATAATAAGTTATGTATCAACCTCTTTCATCCCCTTAAATTATACAAGAAATAACACTCAACAATATCATCTTTAGGGCTAGAATTTAACATATAATTTTGATCAAGGTAGGTAATTCGGAATGCATGTGAATTTGCAATAAACATTACTGAATTTTGAATTGCTGAGATGCCTTAAATAGTTTCAAGAAGATATGCAGCTTGCAACATTCACTTTCCTCAACCACTGCTGGTTAGTCCTCCAGTTATACAGTCTTTCCTCATCATGCAAGCTGTTATATAAAACATTACATTGTGAAGCCTAAAATACTGGCCAGTTGAAAGGAAAATATCCAGCAGGGCTCTGTTTTATATATGCTTGAGAGTTTAATCATGTACTGCTGGGTGGACGTTTGGCCTGTGAAGGTTACACAGTGGTCTCTTAAAGTATATTGTAAAAGCTCTCGTACAGGGGGAAAGATCTGACGGGCTGATGAAGCTTCCAACCTGGGCAATTATTTCAACAAATCTCCATACTGTGGACTTTTTAAACCACATGACCCTTTTCATATCCCTGTGTCTATTAATTGGAAACAATGTCACTTAGGAAAAATAACTCCTTCAGTTTTCTTCCTCCTCTGATCTTAGCTGAAGGGAAAGCTGTTATAAGTTCCTGGCCCCTTCAAGGCACCTAAAATTCAAGTAGCTTTCTGGATTTTTTACACACACACACATACACGCAAAGTATTTGTTATGTAAATAGTTGAGGAGGAATAAAATTTTATTGTATTCAGCTGACCTGAAACCACATGCTTTTCTCTAAATTTTGGAATTTGCCAAATATTCAATATCCAGAAAACTCTTTTGATCTCCTAGCTAAGTATGCGAATCATAACATTGATTCTTCCCTGCAAGATGTCCTTCTTTTTTTTCTTTTTTTTTTTTTCGGTACGCGGGCCTCTCACTGTTGTGGCCTCTCCCGTTGCGGAGCACAGGCTCCGGACGCGCAGGCTCAGCGGCCACGGCTCACAGGTTTAGCTGCTCTGCGGCATGTGGGATCTTCCTGGACCGGGGCACGAACCCGCGTCCCCTGCATCGGCAGGCGGACTCTCAACCACTGCGCCACCAGGGAAGCCCCAAGATGTCCTTCTTGGGAGTGTTGGTAAGTTACATGATCCCAGTGTACCACTGAAGCACTGGATAATACCCTTGAAAAACCAGTGTTGCCAAGATGGGCAGCCCGATATTAAAGATCATGTCTGAGATTGTCGTCATGTCCATTTGTGGCCTGCCTCTGACTAAGCAGAAATGAGAGATGGATCCCGAGAATAAAGTCGGCTTTGTGGCATTTGTCAACAAAGCTATATTACTGTTTTGATCTAGATGACTCTCTAGATAAAAGAGAGATGTCTGTAAATCATACAATGGATGTAATTTAAGAAGTGCTGAGCAAAAATGGCCCTGAGCAGCAGAGTACTTTGATTCTTTTTTTTTTTGATTCTGTGGATTATTTGTGTCACATCTTTCACAATTCTCCTCCATTAACTCTATCAGCTGGGAAAACACCTCTAGCTTTGAGAGAGGAAAAGAAAATCACTCTCAGCAGCACCACGGTCCTGCTGAGAGGGAGTGGTGATCATTGCAGCAGCTTCTCTCTGCGAGACCTCATACGATCCTCCAGTCCAATTTACAAGATAAAATTACCAGGCCTTAGTTGGTAATGAAAAACTGCATTTACAATGAGAATTTTCATCTTAAAAAATTAAGGACTTTTCCTCTTTAATGAGAGAAATAGGTTTTATTACTATGCTAGTTCCTACCAGTCTTATTTTTCCCTTTATGACTTTTTTTTATTAACCTCAGCTCTGCCCTGGGAATCTGTATTATTATTCTGTTCTTCCTGCGATAAAGAATTTAGGTTGACATCAACAAGGAATGTGTACCAAAAGGCACTGGCAAATTAGATTTAAAAAGTCAGCCATTGTGAATTCAAGCACTGTTACTACTAGAATGAGCGTAGGAGATACCTTTGGTTAGACATTGCTATCTGATTACTTCTTCCCTCATTAATTTATTTGAAGATTGGATTTTGGCTTGCAAATATCCTGCTTATTGCACACATACCCAGTTTTTCCTAAAGCAAATAGAATAATTCCAAATATGTATGAACCTCTAAAGGTAATATTTCAAGTTTTGCACACTTTTTTCCAAGTAAAATATTGTCTTATGTTGTAGCCTTTGTCTATAAGAACAGACAATGCTGATGAAGGAACTGGTGGATCTTCTTATTTAATCTGTTCTCTGATATATGCTATGCTAACAACATATGAAATTTCATTTTCTAAAAGAGACACATTGAATTTTTTTAAATGTCTAATAAAAAGAAGCTTTTATAGACTTATTATTTTTTCAAAGTGTTTTTCTTCTTAGTACTAAAGGCTTAAAATCTGTTAATGGTGAAGCAGCACTAAATAAACAATATTTGTTCACAGGGACAGAGCATAAGATAGTAAAAATAACTTTAGCAAACTTAAGCTCATATTAGTGATGTAACCTGGGGAAGTTACTTTCTTCCTTTGGGATTCGTTATCCCCATGTCCTGATAAAGAAATTAATACTAATACTTGCTTTATAGAAAGGTTAAGAAATTCAAAACACTGATTGTAAAGTGTCTACTGTCTGGTTTAGTAAACTCAAAGAAAAATCAGGATTACTATTTTTAACAATATTGAAATCAGTTACTTACTGTTTTTTTTTTTGTTGTCTGTTTGTTTGTTTTGTGGTACGCGGGCCTCTCACTGCTGTGGCCTCTCCCGTTGCGGAGCACAGGCTCCGGACGCGCAGGCTCAGCGGCCATGGCTCACGGGCCCAGCCGCTCCGCGGCATGTGGGATCTTCCCGGACCGGGGCACGAACACGTGTCCCCTGCATCGGCAGGCGGACTCTCAACCACTGCACCACCAGGGAAGCCCTTAGTTCTTTTTTAATTGTAGTGGATTGTTGTTGTTTTTTTTTTTCTCTGTGACTTAGTAGCACTTTGATTTTTGTTTTATCTCTGGTCAGATCATTAACAAATCTTTTAACAGCTCCCTCCGACAGTTTTTATATACATCTTCCTGACCATTGCTGCTTACTAATTCAGAAATGTAGAACTGCTGTCTCCATTTTCTTTCTCTTTCACCAATCTCTCTCTCCTTGGTTACTTCATTGTGAAAAATACATTCATTCTTTCTTCCTTGCTTTCACTTTGTCTTTAAATACTTATCTATCAAGTTAAACACTGTGCTAAGCAATGGAGATATTACAGTGAACAAAACAGACACTTTTTCTGCCTTCAAGGACCTCACACTCCAATTGTGGAGTCAGCCTTTAATCCAACAATGCTAATATACCAAAAATAACAATAATAAATCACAACTATGTTAAATACCACATAGGAAAGAAACATGGTCTTTGTGACTAAATAGAGGAGGCAACTGGGGGGTCAAAAAGGCTTTACTGAATAAAAATTAAAATTTACATGAGATTTGAAAGATGAGTAAGAGTTAAGAAAGGTATTGCTGGGATTGAGAACAGAAGTGAGCAAAGCAGAAGAAACAGCAGGAGCCAGGGCCCTGCGGTGGGAGGGAACAAGGCGTGTTCAAGCACCTGTGATGGGGCTAGAGGCCTGAAAGGGACCAAGGTGGGAAGAGAGGTTGGTCGGGGAGGTGGGGAGGGATGAGACTAAGTTCTGTCCTCTCAGATGGATTAACGATTTTAGTCTTTGGCAAGGGAAGCCACTGAAATGTTTTTAAGAAAGGGTAGGTGACATGATTATATTTGTGTTTTGAAAGATCTCTCTGGATGCTATTTAGAGCATTAGGGGCCTGAGAGCTTTCAAATTCTATGTGCCTACAAATCACCTGCAGGTGTTGTTAATGCAGATTCTGATCCAGTACATCTGCGGGTGTGGCCTGAGAGCCTGCACTTCTAACAAATTCCCAGACGACAGAGCTACTATGGGTCCACAGACCATGCTTTGGGTACCAAGGGTTTAGAGAAAGGAAGTATGGATAGAGTAAGATGGAAGGCCAGGAAATCAGAAAGCTATTCTTTGATTCATTTAATCCATGTGCACTTAGTATTTACTGAGGGCCAGCCCCAGCCCCTCTTCTAGACTGTGGGAATAGAAAGGTTAACAAGACAACAGTATCTCCGTTTGTAAGTAGCTTACATGCTGGTGGATACTGCAGTATTCGGTAAGAGATGACAGAAGCTTGGGCTGGATTAGTGACAGCCAGACAGTGCAATTAACAGATTGTGGAGACACTTACATGGCAAAATAGGATAAGAGAGATGCTGACTTTTGAAGGATGAGAGATAAGATTTGACAAGGCAGAGTTCTAGGTTTCAAGTAATCTTTGGGATACCCACATAAAGTATATGTTTAAATCTATGGATTTAGAGCTAAAAATAAAGGTCAAGGCTGTCAGGATGATTGTGAGTTGGATTTTCTATAGGTTGAACATGCAGTGCCTTAAATATGTTCGAGTGGAGATGTCAGGAGTCCTCCAGCCACCTGCTCTATTGCCAGCTCCATCCCCCTTTCCTCCCACTTTTCTGAGAAAAATAGGGCAATCAGATGTTTTCTGTTCCCACATTCACATTTAGCTATAACTCAACTCACCATCACTTTTTTTCTCCAGTGCCTGAAGAGTGATAGCTCCTTTTAAAAATTAATCTGGGCTTCCAGGAAAATGGCAGAAGAGTAAGACGCGGAGATCTCCTTCCGCCCCACAGATACACCAAAAATACATCTACACATGGAATAACTCCTACAGAACACCTACTGAACGCTGGCAGAAGACCTCAGACCTCCCAAAAGGCAAGAAACCCCCCACGTACCTAGGTAGGGCAAAAGAATAAACAGAGACAAAAGAATAGGGACGGGACCAGAACCAGTGGGAGGGAGCTGTGAAGGAGGAAAGCTTTCCACACACTAGGAAGCCCCTTCGCGGGCGGAGACTGCGGGTGGCGGAGGCGGGAAGCTTCGGAGCCGCGGAGGAGAGCACAGCAACAGCGGTGCAGAGGGCAAAGCGGAGAGACTCTCGCACAGAGGTTCAGGGCCGACCGGCACTCACCAGCCCGAGAGGCTTGTCTGCTCACCCGCCGGGGTGGGCGGGGCTGGGAGCTGAGGCTCGGGCTTCGGTCGGAGCGCAGGGAGAGGACTGGGGTTGGCGGCGTGAACACAGCCTGCAGGGGGTTAGTGCGCCACGGATAGCTGGGAGGGAGTCCGGGGAAAAGTCTGGACCTGCCGAAGAGGCAAGAGACTTTTTCTTACCTCTTTATTTCCTGGTGCACAAGGAGAGGGGATTAAGAGCGCTGCTTAAAGGAGCTCCAGAAATGGGCGCGAGCAGCGGCTAAAAGCGTGGACTCCAGAGACGGGCATGAGACGCTAAGCGCTGCTGCTGCTGCTGCCGCCACCAAAAAGCCTGTGTGCGAGCACAGGCCACTATCCACACCCCCCTTCCGGGGAGCCTGTGCAGCCCGCCACTGCCAGGGTCCAGGGATCCAGGGTCAACTCCTCTGAGAGAACGCACAGCACGCCTCAGGCTGCTGCAACGTCACGCCGGCCTCTAACGCCCGCAGGCCCGCCCCACACTGCGTGCCCCTCCCTCCCCCCCGGCCTGAGTGAGCCAGAGCATCCGAATCAGCGGCTCCTTTAACCCCGTCCTGTCTGAGCGAAGAACAGACGCCCTCCGTTGACCTACACGCAGAGGCGGGGCCAAATCCAAAGCTGAGGCCCTGGGAGGTGTGAGAACAAAGAAGAGAAAGGGAAATCTCTCCCAGGAGCCTCAGAAGCAGCAGATTAAAGGTCCACAATCAACTTCATGTACCCTGCATCTGTGGAATACCTGAATAGACAATGAATCATCCCAAATTGAGGAGGTGTACTTGACAGCAAGATTTATTATTTTTTCCCCTTTTCCTCTTTTTGTGAGTGTGTATGTGTATGCTTCTGTGTGAGATTTTGTCTGTATAGCTTTGCTTCCACCATTTGTCCTAGGGTTCTATCCATTCGTTTTTATTTTTGTTTTTTTAATTTTTTTCTTTTTTTCTCTTAATAATTATTTTTTTATTTTAATAACTTTAGTATATTTTACCTTTATTTATTTCACTTTATCTTCTTTCTTCTTTCCTTCCTTCCCTCCTTCCTTCCTTCCTTCCTTCCCTCCCTCCCTCCCTCCCTCCCTCCTTTCTTTCTTTCTTTCTTTCTTTCTCTCTTTCTACTTCTACTAATTCTTTCTTTCTACTTTTTCTCCCTTTTATTCTGAGCCGTGTGGATGAAAGGCTCTTGGTGCTGCAGCCAGGAGTCAGTGCTGTGCGTCTGAGGAGGGAGAGCCAACTTCAGGACACTGGTCAACAAGAGACCTCCCAGCTCCACATAATATCAAATGGCGAAAATCTCTCAGAGATCTCCAACTCAACACCAGCACCCAGCTTCACTCAACGACCAGCAAGCTACAGTGCTGGACATCCTATGCCAAACAACCAGCAAGACAGGAACACAACCCCACCCATTAGCAGAGAGGCTGCCTAAAATCATAACAAGTCCACAGACACCCCAAAACACACCACCAGACGTGGACCTGCCCACCAGAAAGACAAGATCCAGCCTCATCCACCAGAACACAGGCACTAGTCCCCTCCACCAGGAAGCCTACAAAACCCACTGAACCAACTTTAGCAACTGGGGACAGACACCAAAAACAACGGGAACGACAAACCTGCAGCCTGCCAAAAGGAGACCTCAAACACAGTAAGATAAGCCAAATGAGAAGACAGAAAAACACACAACAGATGAAGGAGCAAGATAAAAACCCACCAGACCTAACAAATGAGGAGGAAATCGGCAGTCTACCTAAAAAAGAATTCAGAATAATGACAGTAAAGATGATCCAAAATCTTGGAAATAGAATAGACAAAATGCAAGAAACATTTAACAAGGACCTAGAAGAACTAAAGATGAAACAAACAACGATGAACAACACAATAAATGAAATTAAAAATACTCTAGATGGGATCAATAGCAGAATAACTGAGGCAGAAGAATGGATAAGTGACCTGGAAGATAAAATAGTGGAAATAACTACTGCAGAGCAGAGTAAAGAAAAAAGAATGAAAAGAACTCTGGGAAGAGACCTCTGGGACAACATCAAATGCACCAACATTCGAATTATAGGGGTTCCAGAAGAAGAGAAAAAGAAAGGGACTGAGAAAATATTTGAAGAGACGATAGTTGAAAACTTCCCTAATATGGGAAAGGAAATAGCTAATCAAGTCCAGGAAGCACAGAGAGTCCCATACAGGATAAATCCAAGGAGAAATACGCCAAGACACATATTAATCAAACTGTCAAAAATTAAATACAAAGAAAGCATATTAAAAGCGGCAAGGGGAAAACAACAAATAACACACATGGGAATCCCCATAAGGTTAACAGCTAATCTTCCAGCAGAAACTCTGCAAGCCAGAAGGGACTGGCAGGACATATTTAAAGTGATGAAGGAGAAAAACCTGCAATCAAGATTACTCTACCCAGCAAGGATCTCATTCAGATTTGATGGAGAAATTAAAACCTTTACAGACAAGCAAAAGCTGAGAGAGTTCGGCACTACCAAACCAGCTCTGCAACAACTGCTAAAGGAACTTCCCTAGGCAAGAAACACAAGAGAAGGAAAAGACCTACAATAACGAACCCAAAACAATTAAGAAAATGGGAATAGGAACATACATATTGATAATTACCTTAAATGTAAATGGACTAAATGCTCTCACCAAAAGACACAGACTGGCTGAATGGATACAAAAACAAGACCCATCTATTTGCCGTCTACAAGAGACCAACTTCAGACCTAGAGACACATACAAACTGAAAGTGAGGGGATGGAAAAAGATATTCCATGCAAATGGAAATCAAAAGAAAGCTGGAGTAGCAATTCTCATATCAGACAAAATAGACTTTAAAATAAAGACTATAACAAGAGACAAAGTAGGACACTACATAATGATCACGGGATCGATCCAAGGAGAAGATATAACAACTGTAAATATTTATGCACCCAACATAGAAGCACCTCAATACATAAGGCAAATACTGACAGCCATAAAAGGGGAAATCAACAGTAACACATTCATAGTAGGAGACTTAAACTCGCCACTTTCACCAATGGACAGATCATCCAAAATGTAAATAAATAAGAAGACACAAGCTTTAAATGATACATTAAACAAGATGGACTTAATTGATATTTATAGGACATTCCATCCAAAAACAACAGAATATGAATTTTTCTCAAGTGCTCATGGAACATTCTCCAGGATAGATCATATCTTGGGTCATAAATCAAGCCTTGGTAAACTTATGAAAACTGAAATTTTGTCAAGTATTTTTTCCGACCACAATGCTATGAGACTAGATATCAATTACAGGAAAAGATCTGTAAAAAATACAAACACATGGAGGCTAAACAATACACTATTTAATAACGAAGTGATCACTGAAGAAGTCAAAGAGGAAATAAAAAAATACCTAGAAACAAATGACAATGGAGACATGACGACCCAAAACCTATGGGATGCAGCAAAAGCAGTTCTAAGAGGGAAGTTTATAGCAATACAATCCTACCTCAAGAAACAGGAAACATCTCGAATAAACAACATAACCTTGCACCTAAAGCAATTAGAGAAAGAAGAACAAAAAACCCCAAAGTTAGCAGAAGGAAAGAAATCATAAAAATCAGATCAGAAATAAATGAAAAAGAAATGAAGGAAATGATAGCAAAGATCAATAAAACTAAAAGCTGATTCTTTAAGAAGATAAACAAAATTGATAAACCATTAGCCAGACTCATCAAGAAAAAAAGGGAGAAGACTCAAATCAATAGAATTAGAAATGAAAAAGGAGAAGTAACAAATGACACTGCAGAAATACAAAATATCATGAGAGATTACTACAAGCAACTCTATGCCAATAAAATGGACAACCTGGACGAAATGCACAAATTCTTAGAAATGCACAACCTGCCGAGACTGAACCAGGAAGAAATAGAAAACATGAACAGACCAATCACAAGCACTGAAATTGAAACTGTGATTAAAAATCTTCCAACAAACAAAAGCCCAGGACCAGATGGCTTCACAGGCGAATTCTATCAAACATTTAGAGAAGAGTTAACACCTATCCTTCTCAAACACTTCCAAAATATAGCAGAGGGATGAACACTCCCAAACTCATTCTACGAGGCCACCATCACCCTGATACCAAGACCAGACAAAGGTGTCACAAAGAAAGAAAACGACAGGCCAATATCACTGATGAACATAGATGCAAAAATCCTCAACAAAATACTAGCAAACAGAATCCAACAGCACATTAAACGGATCATACACCATGATCAAGTGGGCTTTATTCCAGGAATGCAAGGATTCTTCAATATACGCAAATCAATCAATGTGATACACCATATTAACAAATTGAAGGAGAAAAACCATATGATCATCTCAATAGATGCAGAGAAAGCTTTCGACAAAATTCAACACCCACTTATGATAAAAACCATGCAGAAAGTAGGCATAGAGGGAACTTTCCTCAACATAATAAAGGCCATATATGACAAACCCACAGCCAACATCATCCTCAATGGTGAAAACCTGAAACCATTTCCACTAAGATCAGGAACAAGACAAGGTTGCCCACTGTCACCACTCTTATTCAACATAATTTTGGAAGTTTTAGCCACAGCAATCAGAGAGGAAAAGGAAATAAAAGGTATCCAAATCGGAAAAGAAGAAGTAAAGCTGTCACTGTTTGCAGATGACATGATACTCTACATAGAGAATCCTAAAGATGCTACCAGAAAACTACTAGAGCTAATCAATGAATTTGGTAAAATAGCAGGATACAAAATTAATGCACAGAAATCTCTGGCATTCCTATACACTAATGATGAACAATCTGAAAGTGAAATCAAGAAAACACTCCCATTTACCATTGCAACAAAAAGAATAAAATATCGAGGAATAAACCTGCCTAAGGAGACAAAAGACCTGTATGCAGAAAATTATAAGACACTGATGAAAGAAATTAAAGATGATACAAATAGATGGAGAGATATACCATGTTCTTGGATTGGAAGAATCAACATTGTGAAAATGACTCTACTACCCAAAGCAATCTACAGATTCAATGCAATCCCTATCAAACTACCACTGGCATTTTTCACAGAACTAGAACAAAAACTTTCACAATTTGTATGGAAACACAAAAGACCCCGAATAGCCAAAGCAATCTTGAGAACGAAAAAAGGAGCTGGAGGAATCAGGCTCCCTGACTTCAGACTGTACTATAAAGCTACAGTAATCAAGACAGTATGGTACTGGCACAAAAACAGAAACATAGATCAATGGAACAGGATAGAAAGCCCAGAGATAAACCCACGCACATATGGTCACCTTATCTTTGATAAAGGAGGCAGGAATGTACAGTGGAGAAAAGACAGCCTCTTCAATAAGTGGTGCTGGGAAAACTGGACAGCTACATGTAAAAGAATGAAATTAGAACACTCCTTAACACCATACACAAAAATAAACTCAAAATGGATTAAAGACCTAAATGTAAGGCCAGGCACTATCAAACTCTCAGAGGAAAACATAGGCAGAACACTCTATGACATAAATCACAGCAAGATCCTTTTTGACCCACCTCCTAGAGAAATGGAAATAAAAACAAAAATAAACAAATGGGACCTAATGAAACTTCAAAGCTTTTGCACAGCAAAGGAAACCATAAACAAGACCAAAAGACAACCCTCAGAATGGGAGAAAATATTTGCAAATGAAGCAACTGACAAAGGATTAATCTCCAAAATTTATAAGCAGCTCATGCAGCTCAATAACAAAATAACAAACAACCCAATCCAAAAATGGGCAGAAGACCTAAATAGACATTTCTCCAAAGAAGATATAAAGACTGCCAACAAACACATGAAAGAATGCTCAGCATCATTAATCATTAGAGAAATGCAAATCAAAACTACAATGAGATATCATCTCACACCAGTCAGAATGGCCATCATCAAAAAATCTAGAAACAATAAATGTTGGAGAGGGTGTGGAGAATAGGGAACCCTCTTGCACTGCTGGTGGGAATGTAAATTGATACAGCCACTGTGGATAACAGTATGGAGGTTCCTTAAAAAGCTACAAATAGAACTACCATATGACCCAGCAATCCCACTACTGGGCATATACCCTGAGAAAACCATAATTCAAAAAGAGTCATGTACCAAAATGTTCATTGCAGCTCTATTTACAATAGCCCGGAGATGGAAACAACCTAAGTGTCCATCGTCAGATGAATCGATAAAGAAGATGTGGCACATATATACAATGCAATATTACTCAGCCATAAAAAGAAATGAAATTGAGCTATTTGTAATGAGGTGGATAGACCTAGAGTCTGTCATACAGAGTGAAGTAAGTCAGAAAGAGAAAGACAAATACCGTATGCTAACACATATATATGGAATTTAAGAAAAAAAAATGTCACGAAGAACCTAGGGGTAAGACAGGAATAAAGACACAGACCTACTAGAGAATGGACTTGAGGATATGGGGAGGGGAAAGGGTAAGCTGTGACAAAGCGAGAGAGAGGCATGGACATATATATACACTACCAAACGTAAGGTAGATAGCTAGTGGGAAGCAGCCGCATAGCACAGGTAGATCAGCTCGGTGCTTTGTGACCGCCTGGAGGGGTTGGATAGGGAGGTTGGGAGGGAGGGAGACGCAAGAGGGAAGAGATATGGGAACATATGTATATGTATAACTGATTCACTTTGTTATAAAGCAGAAACTAACACATCATTGTAAAGCAATTATACTCCAATAAAGATGTAAAAGATAATAATAATAATAATCTGAGAGCTTCCCTGGTGGCGCAGTGGTTGAGAGTCCGCCTGCCGATGCAGGGGACACGGGTTCGTGCCCCGGACCCAGAGGATCCCGCATGCCGCGGAGTGGCTGGGCCCGTGAGCCATGGCAGCTGAGCCTGCGCGTCCGGAGCCTGTGCTCCGCAACGGGAGAGGCCACAGCAGTGAGAGGCCCGCGTACCGCAAAAAAATAATAATAATAATAATTAATCTGAGTCACATTCCTTAAATTAATAATTTATGTTCAGTGTGTCCATTTTCTTTCCTGGCATTCCTGTTCTACTAACTGCAATATAATTTCTACCCTGGCAACTCAGTCAATCAACGAATTCAATCTACAGTTTTTAAGTCCTGAACTTGTTTTGACTTCTCTGCCACAGTACTGCATATGTCTGTCTTCTAGAGACTCTCGTCTCTTGGCTTCTACGACATACATTGCATATGTTTTCCTTTTATCTCTCCAAGCATTCCTTCTAATCACTTCTCTTGACAGTCTTCCAGCAATTTGTTTAATGCTGACATAACCTAAAATTTTGTGCACTCCTTCTTCTCATTACACACTAACACTTCTCATTAAACACTTAACCAAAATTCCGCTGCTGTTTACATACTTGAAAACAGAATCATTAATCCGTATTTTCTGAGCTCCAGACCTATATAGCCAATTGCCTAAGGACATGCCACTTGGATGACCCCAGACACCTTAAAGCCAAACTGAATTCATCTGCATTTAATGAAATGTCTCTGACCCTGTTTTACTGTTCTTGGTGAATGTTCCTGGCAGAAAGCTGAGATCCAGTCAAGAGTTACTTATCCTTCTCCTTCTTACCCCCAGACCAGAAGATGACTAAAATCTATGGATTCTTCTTCGTCTCCACCGTCACCTCCTCTACTGCTTTCCTTCCAAAACTCCTCAGTCCTTCGTTCCAGGGATCACTGAACCAGTCTCAAAAAAAGTGCTCTGTTTTGTCTTCCATTTCATCTTCAAACTTTTGCCAGTGTGATTTTCCCCTTTGTGGCTTTAAAAACTCTTTACTGGCTCCCTACTCTCTATGAGAAAATGGCAGAACATACTAGCATCCTGGTAAGGTTCTTCACGATCTAGGACTTATATATCTTTATAACTTCTATGTCTCATAATAATCTCTCTTTTAGTCCACTTGTACTGAGTTCCTGGCATTTTAAATTTGCCAGATTTTTTCATAACAATATGCCTTCCAGTGTGGAACATCATGCAAGCCTCCTACCTGAAAGGTCCTTTTGTAGTCAATTTGGAAGAAATATGTTCATCTTTCCAGACTCAAATCAAGCACTTCCTTTTTTCTGAGAATCTTTCCCCATCCCTCCTCTCGCTTCTGTGTCTATACTGTACACAGGCACATGTTTCTTTCATGACAGGGCAATTTATTTGTGTATTTTCTAGTATTCCTAATTTACTAGGCTGTAAATTACTTGAGGACAAGATTTTATCTTTGTAGCTTTGAATTTCTCAACCCAACTCTGTGTAATAATATAAACTCAACACAAAATCTAATATATATGGCAATAACTCAGTTTTCAACCCATGCCTGCAGAGTGCCACATCTTGTCCCATGTCACTATGAAACCTGTTGTCCTAGTCAGTTCTCAAATGTGCATGAAGTCATTTCTCTCCTATATCTTTTCCCTTACACATTTAGACAGTATTCCTAAATAATCTCCCTTCATAACAAACTACGGTGGGAAACCCACTCCTCTGGCTCTCCCATAACAAGCTTGGATGCCTAGGCATCTGGCTTAGACCTCTCCTTATTTACCATAGACCCTGGATTGCCATCCTTTCCAGGGAAATACATCCTTGCCCCCTTCCTTGCATCCACTTTATACACATTAGTTGTACAGTTGGACCATTCTGAGGAGTCTTAACACCCCCTATACCTGGGGCAAGAATAATACAAATTATCTTGGACAGTCTCTTCTGGGTACACCCTAATTTATTAATTTTCATCTTAAACTGACTCTAATTTCATGAGAGGTCCAGATACCATGCTATAAAACAGATCTTTTTGTGGAACTGTCATCCATTGAACATTTATGAAGTGCCAGGTATTCTTCAAAATGCTTTGCTTGTGAAACAGGGACAGTCAGAATGAGACAATATCAAATCAGATAAGTTAGAGAGAGAGAGAGGAATTCTTTTATATTTAACAAAACTAAATTTCCCTATGAAATTCTACTTCCAGTTGGCAGTAACTAATGTTGCTACTTACAGTCACTTACAAATCAAAACATACTCACAGTTAGGTGAATATTTAATGTAATTGATGTATTACTCCCTCAGCCAAAGATTATCTATCTCTCTCTGATCTTCTTCCAATTCTCAGAAGTCTTTCCCTCTTATACCACCTGTTTCCATCTTTTAATTTTCCTACTTTACTTGTGCCAGGAGCCAGGAGCGGCAAGGACAGAATGAAAGTATCACTCATGGTTGGGAGCCCATTGGCATAATTGTAGTGAATACGTCATTTCTTCAGTTTCATCTGTTCCTCCAGCTGGTGCAGGTACCTTACTGTCTCTTGGCATAGATGGCTTCTGAGTTTGGCTTTTATTGTGCAGCCATGAGAATGACCTTCACGTGCCCATATGGGCCCTCTTGCAGCTTTCTCACTCAGGTACTTCTCTAGAGGCATGGCGAAGTTTCCCTTTGTCATCCCCAGTGGGTGACCTACCCCACCTCCTCTGCTGGTGTGGTCATTGGGTATGCCGGGTTCAGAGATATGTTTTATTTCCCTTCCAGCCAGCTGAAACACTTTAAATGAAAGAATCTAAAAATAAATTTGTTTTGGCTCACAGCTTCGTGTAATGTGCCAATTTGATCAGCATGCCTTATTAATTGAAATAAAGTTATTAATTGAAAATGCTGAGTATTACTGTGAAGAGAATAGAGCTCTGAGACTTCATGTTAGATATCTTTTCATGCTAACAGCTCATTAAATTTTCAACCTTTGCATCCAATTAATCAACTAGTCACAATTTTACCTAATTATACCAGAAGCCATCCCTCATTCTCACCCACAAAAATGCTATTAAAAGTTATTGTCAATGTCTTGCAGAAAATCAGGTTCTACATGTCTAGAAAATTCTCTGGTAAACTTAATAAGCAAGGAAAGGAGGAAAGAAGGAAGAAGATTAAAAACTAAGAAAGAAACAAAGGATGTGGAGGAAGGAAATTAATGAGAACAACAACAAAAAAAAACAAAGAAAGAAAGGAAAGAGAAACTCCCATTATTGACCCTCACTCAATTCACTGTGGGTGGTAGTGTTCACTGCAATCCTCCCCAGCTGTTCACAGATCTAGGGCTTATTAGGCCATTGTATAATGTGGGAAGTTTTTTTCATGATTTTTTAAAAAGTCATAGAATACTTCGACCCAACCAAAGTCTTATATGAGAAAAGCAAAGCATTGATATTTCGGTTGAGGTCTCAGGGCTGATACTCAGCTCTCCCTGTGCCTCTTCTTTCTCACCTCCAGCCCCTCCCCCAGCACTGCTACCCTTATTGTTTCTGTTAAGAATCTCAGGGTATGGAGAACCACATGGCATGGACAACCAAAGTTTGTAAAACTGCAACTCTGTAGATCTTTTTCTGGAACTGCTTCAGGCTCACCAATCTGAAGTACAGATAATCTATCATGTCTTCTATTTATTGGAAACCAGGATGTTATTTTCTGCCTCCAATTTTTCTAGCATCCTCCCATTTCCCACAAGTCCTCAAAATGTATTAGCAGCTGACATGTGGACATCTCTTCCCCAAGTTCCCTTGGAACTGAGGATACAAACTGTCTGGATCATTTGGAGCACCAGGTTCACTCTATAAATTATCTCACCTCTCTTGCAGATCAATTCTCACCTGACAATATGGGCTCTACCCTCTGTAACTGAAGCATTATTTCCTCTGACAAAGTAGCTAAAACTTTGTGAAGTGAAGGAGTTCTGTTTTCCCCCTGTCGTCTGTTAACATTATACCATCTGTCCCAAGCAGCAGGCTTATGCTTACTTTTGTGTTCTCCTTGCTTTTAACATGCCTGAAAAAGCCCTTTGGTACTGTTGACATTTTTCTGAAACCACATTTTACTCAGGGTTATAGATTTACTGATGTCATTTATATAAGTTTACAACACGCTTAATATTAGTTCTTGGTAGTGTCAAGTAATTTCCATGTTTTGTGCCTGATTAATTCCACTCTAAATCAACAGAACCTAAGTGTTAGTTGGGCATTAGTTGATGTTCTATATTATAAACTTGAACTCTTCAAAATGCTCCTTCTGGAAAGAGCAATGCCACTATACCAGCTCCCCTCCTCAACTTTTACTCACTCATGTTGGAATCCTTCATTATTAAGAAGTTTTTGGTTTTGAGTTATCAATCCCTGCCAAACTCCTTTTAGAGTCCCAGGATGAGATTCCATAAATATCTTTACTCTTACGTATTATAATCTACATTCCTGCACTTTCCACTGCTCACATGACATTATCTGCCTGGCGTTCCCTGCTTTAGTTACAACTCCCTGCGTCCAACACTTCCACGTATCCAACCACTATTATTTGATGGTCACCATTAAGTTCAGAGTACTAGTTCCAATTATTACTTGTCCTGTGTTCTAAAAAATGAAAATGTTATTCAAGACCTCTGCTATAGGTTGAATTGTGGCCCCATAAAAATTCAAAAATTGAAGTTCTAACTCCCAGTACCTTAGATTGTGACCTAACTGGGAAATAATGTCATTGCAGATGTAATTAGTTAAGTCATACAGAGTAAGGTGGGTCCCTTATTCAATAAGACTGGTGACCTTATAAAAACGGAAAATTTGGACACAGGCACACACCAAAAGAACCCCATGGGAACATGAAGGCAGGGATCAGGGTGATTCATCTACAAAGCAAAAGATGCCACAGATTGCCAGCAAATCTAGCAGAGAGGTGTGGAACAGATTTTCCTTCACAGTTCTCAGAAGGAACCAACCCCACCAATACTTAGATCTTGGACTTCTAGCCTCCAGAACTGTGGGACAATAAATTTCTTTTGTTTAAGCCACCCAGTTTGCAGTACTCTGTTATTCCTCCTTAGCAAACTAATTAATACAACCAGTTATAAACACATCAAATAGTATGTTTGAAAAGAATTTGATTCCAGATGAATCCTCATGTTAAGAAACTCCCATTACTATAGGAACTTGTCTATTTTCTTTGTCGGTCTTTTTTTTTTTTTTTTCCCAATTTTTCCTAAAGCCCATCATCCATTTTCTGCCTCTGGCTGGAAAGCGTTACCTCAATGTAAATTTTACCTTCATTTCGTTTATTGCTTGGTCACCTTAGAGGGAGGACAAATGTTTTTCCTGACACTCAATTTTTTTTTACCAAATTAATTGGCACTTTCTCTGTAATTGCTACATATTTATGTCAGCCAGACAGACAGAATAGTATTCAAGTCCATGAGCTCAGGAGATAAACTGCTGATTTTACCTCTTTACTAACTTCATGACCTCGACCAAGTTTTAAAATTTCTTCAGGTCCCATTTTCCCCATCTACATTTGATGATTTAAATTGAAAATAAAAACTTACCCAATAAGTTAGTGGAGGTGATTAAACAAGCTAATGTATGGAAAAATCTTAGAACTTATAGTGTATATTAAGGATTCAATAAAAGTTAGTTCTCATAATGTACGTACTCTGTTTTTTGTTTTTGTTTTTTTAATTTAATCAAACACACTTTCTCTCCCTTCCCTCTACTTTTAGATTAAAATCCTACTGATTATAGTGGCAATGTCTGGGTCACTGTTCTTTGTTCCCACCAAACAATTCAATCCAAATCAAGGACACATTCTCATAGATTAAAACATGTCAAGGGAAATAAATCCTGTTTTTCTACATAGCAACCATTTGTTCACTCCCAATTTTCTTTCTCCTCTAAAGTTATAATCTTCCATTATAAGAAGAGGTAAAATCAAATATATCTTCAAGACTTTTAGTTTTCTACCTAAATGTCTATAGTTCCTTAGAGATCTCTTACCAGATGATCTGGCAGTGGCATTTGTTCCAGTATAGACCAACAGGAACAAGGTCGTTTACAAAATTTCATTGGATGTTCTGTCACGTAAACAATAATTAATGTGGGAAGGCAACACTCCTCCCTCCTCATAATAGCCTGTCCACAAAAACTCGCTGTACACTTCAGTCACCAGCCATTAGCTGTCTTGGTTTTTTTTCTTGGAGGTCACCAACAGATTTCCTCAAATTTGTTAATGACTAAAAACCCTCTTTATTGTTCAGAGAAACAAAAGCTGCATTTCGTCTTTAAATATCTCAATTCTGCTCATGTGAAAAGGAATTCACATGTCATATAGCACTGTTGGTTCAGAGCTTCTCTTCTTATCAGTTTTTTTCAGTCACTAGCCGAGTTTCACTGATTTTGATTGCCTTCAACTCCTCACAATGCCCCCTGCCCAGCTTTAAAATTCAGGTTATTTCTTATGTGCAATCTAGGAATATTTCAACCCCAATAAAGAAATCTTTCTCAAACACGCACAGGTTCTTTCCATGCTTTCACCTTCTCTTTTGCTTTAAAATTCAGAAGTTCATAATAATTTGCCCAGGGATTAGCACTAGTCCTCTAGCTATTTTTCAATCACAAAATGCAAACACAGATGTAATCAGCCATACCACAGAGAGCGCTGCTAAAATTTTTTTGAACAAATTTCTGTTTTCTTAAACTTTAAAAAAACCTGTTTCTCTTCCCTCTTTGGCAGGTCTTTAACCATTTCCAGAGTTTTTAAAAAATAAATCAGGTACTGATAGCAATGAATTAAATCAAGAAAAGGCTTCCCTAATTTTGTCATGGAGCACTGTCAGTCAAAGACAGTCCTGATCCAAAATCCCTGCTTCCTACTTTTCTTTCCTTAAAGACTGCCAAATGTATGATGATTTAATAATCCTGTTCCTGGCATGGGGAGGTGTACAAAAGGATATTTGGATGAGACTAGCAAACTCATTATTCATATCGACCTAAAATGTGATCCCTTGAATGCTAGTGGTGAAAGGTTAATGGTATAATTCACTAGACTCCTTTGAATTTTAATTAAAATTATTTAAAAGATTCTGAATTTCAATATGAACTGGAGCTTTCTATATTGACTATCAGATATGTCATTGCAGCTAAATCTCCTGTATGCAGTAAATGAAGAACTCTGATAGCACTTCTCATTTACTTCTCATGAATTTCATTCTATAAATATTTCTGACAATGCATTTCTAATTATCATTGCACTTCTTTAGTGGGCAGTGCTACCTAATAAATGTCAAGGAACTATATACCCTGCATCCCAAGAGCCAGACTCTCTGAATGATTATTCAAATATTCATTATGGGTCAAACTTGTATTTTCAAGCCATAGAATATTATTTCTTTATTGCATGTTGCCTTTTCACTGTGCAGTGTTTAAAGAGGTGACATTCAACCTCATCTACAGTAAAGCCTTCAGGAATTTAAATTAACTCTTCCCTTTTGTTATTACATGTCAAAGGAACTGATCTCTTTGGGAATCACATTACATAGCACCATACTAATAATGTTGATAATAGCAAATATGCTGGTAATAGTGCATAGCTTTATAATGTTTATGCACTATTCTAAGTGTTTTACATAGATTAGTTCGATTAATTCTCACAATAATCTTATAAACAAGTGCTATTATTATCCCAATCTCCCAGGTGATGAACCCAAGGCACAGGGAGAATAAATAAGTGTCCAGGCCAGGGTTCAAAGCTGGATATCTGGAACTAGAATCCACAGTTTATTTTAAGTAAAATCAGTTATCCTCTCCAGATCTACATATGTAATGAAACCTGATACCTAAAACATGAAGAATTTTCCACTGAAATAAGACTGTATGCTAAATATGGTATATGGAATATTGTTAGATACCATGGTGTGATGGTAAACATTGCAATTTTGTATTCTTACTATTATATATAAAAAAGGAAGGAGAAAGGAAGCAGGATTTCAAAAATCAAAAAGTGGTTTATTAGGTGCTTGGGAACACAGGCAGTAGAGGAAAAGGTGTGGCCTGGAGCAGCTGGGAAGTCTCAACTGTGGAGAAGGTTCTATCTTTTTCAGCACATGTATTATGGGTTGTATTCTCCAGTATGCCATCTGTATTGGAGTCAAATGCCATGTAAGACCCTTCCATGGTTAGAGTTTTCAGATATTTCAGTGTTATTATGTGCATCACCGTGTATTCATAGTATGTGTATTCATATGAGTTTATGCAGGATATATATAAATTCATCTTGATATTTTCCCTTAAAGATGGTATTAAATAATGTTTCTTTTTACAATAATTTTCTTATAACCAACTTTGCTAGAAAACATTGATTCCATTGGATTAGGTATGTTTGCATTCATGATTATAAACTCAAGATTCTCAGGATAATTCTGAATTATCAAGCTTCATTACATTGTTTATAAAGATTTAACTTATTTATACAATAGGTATGTTATTTAAAGCATATATTCCATATACTCTAGTGAGGAAAACTCACCATGTTGTGAAAAATATTTCAAAAGTGATCTCAACATCTGTATTTTTCTTTTACGGCATCTTTTAACATTGCCAATGAGCAGACGGTTGTAAAACAATTAACATCAGAAAAGAACAGACGGAATCTGAATTGAAGGATTTAAACCAGCAGGTAAGGACAGATTCATGGTTTACAAAGCCTAGATCTGTAGTTTGAAACAGCAGGTGGGAGAAGGGGATATTTTTATTTTAAAGAAGTGGTCAGTTAAACAGAGTAATATCTTTGGATTAATGATGGACACATACTAAATTGACTTATTCAGGAGAATCGGCGGAATGTTTTTAGGTTCTATTTTGCTTCTCTTTTCCCCCTTCCTAGAAGCATGAAAATCCAATTCTTTTTAACCCTGCTGATTTTTTGACATTTTCCATTTGGCCAAAAAGGAATTTCTCTCCCTCTATGGTGTTTCTAATGGACCTGAAACCCGTGTGATTAACATGGTTTCCTTCCTCACACTAGGCTTGGCATCAATAACGCTTTCAGAAATAATGTGTAGATCTCCTTAGATCAAATGCTAATTTCTGCAAGTGCTGGCTTAAAAAGCTGTTATACATGGCCTCCCTTATTCAGCATGAGATCTAAGAAGAAAATATTTTTGTTGCTTAGGTTTTGCCTTTAAATTATTCAGAAAGAATTAAAATTATGTTAATGAAATATCAAGATAAAGTTATGAAATTCTTCCTTTTTTGAGGGGCACTACTCCCCTGACTTAGCACAGACAGGCCATGTTTCAGGGTTCTTAATCCTGATGCATAATAGAATCATCCAGGGAACTTTTAAACTAAAAAATATCAGTACCCAGACGCCAGATTCGGAAAGTCTCAGTCAATTGTTCTGGAATAGCACCTGCCATCTAATAGTCTTTTAAAGTTCTCCAGGTAATACTAATGTACAACCAGGATTGAAATCATAGGCTTACTCTACCTAACTTCATATAATTGAAACTTAAAAAAAAAAAAAAAAAAGGCATTGGTGAAATCAATGATTTGGGATTAAGTCACATGAAATTTTTTCATTTAAATAAAAATCATTTACCAGGATAAGGCAGTCATGCTAGTTTAACATTTCATGCTTAGCAGAATTCAGCTTCATGACCAAAGTTTAAAATCGGTTCTGGTAAAGTAATCTTTCTTTCTGTTAAACCCACAACCAATTTATCAATAAATAAAAGTATTCCGAGAACCTGATCACCTCTCACCAAGCCCACTACAACCACTCTTACCCAAGCACCATCTTTTCTTACCTGGAAACTCCAAGTCTGCTAACTGGTCTCCCTTTTCCACTATTGCACCCCTTACTGCCTTGTCTTTCTTAAATTTCATTTTCTCAATGAGATCTATCCTGATCACCTTATTAAAATTGTAGCTACCCTCCCTGCACTCCTTAACCTACTCCCCTTTTTCCTTTTCTACAACACTTACAATTTGAATTATATATAATAAGCTAATTTATCATTTTTATTGTATAGTATCTCCTTGTTTTAGACTGTGAGTCCCATAAAAGCAAGGTCCTTTGTCTATTTTGTTTAGTGATCTTTTTTTTTTTTTTTTTTTTTTGCGGTACACGGGCCTCTCACTGTTGTGGCCTCTCCCGTTGTGGAGCACAGGCTCTGGAGGCGCAGGCCCAGCGGCCATGGCTCACGGGCCCAGCCGCTCCGCGGCATGTGGGATCTACCCGGACCGGGGCACGAACCCGTGTCCCCTGCATCGGGAGGCGGACCATCAACCACTGCACCACCAGGGAAGCCCCTAGTGATCTATTTTAAGGGCCTGAATCATTGTGTGGCACATAGTAGGGAACATGAATAAATATTTGTTGAATGAATAAGTGACTGAATAAATACAAATAGCATTCCTGTAGGATCATGCTTTCTAATAGTAACTGATCATATCTTTAAAATATGGTAATATCTTCTTTTTGTAGAACTGTTGTTAAATTTCTAATTAGTTTTACTTGTTAAATATACTGTAGTGCTGTAGTCTGAGTGCTTCAACACTCCTGACAGCCTCTCCAGGCCCTCAAATTGTTTCATGCATGGAAAAAGGTATACAAAATAATCTATTAAGAAGGCATTCCCAGGGGATAGCTTCAAGATGGCAGAGGAGTAAGACGTGGAGATCACCTTCCTCCCCACAAATACATCAAAAATACATCTAAACGTGGAACAACTCCTACAGAACACCTACTGAATGCTGGCAGAAGACCTCAGACCTCCCAAAAGGCAAGAAACTCCCCACATACCTGGGTAGGGCAAAAGAAAAAAGAAAAAAACAGAAACAAAAGAATAGGGACGGGACCTGCACCAGTGGGAGGGAGCTGTGAAGGAGGAAAAATTTCCACACACTAGGAAGCCCCTTCACTGGCAGAGACAGCGGGTGGGTGGCAGGGAAGCTTTGGAGCCACGGAGGAGAGCGCAGCCACAGGGGTGTGGAGGGCAAAGTGGAGAGATTCCCACACAGAGGATCAGGGCCGACCGGCACTCACCAGCCCGAGAGGCTTGTCTGCTCACCCGCCGGGGCGGGCGGGGACTGGGAGCTGAGGCTCGGGCTTCGGAGGTCAGATCCCAGGGAGAGGACTGGGGTTGGCTGTGTGAACACAGCCTGAAGGGGGCTAGTGTGCCACAGCTAGCCGGAAGGTAGTCTGAGAAAATGTCTGGACCTGTCTAAGAGTGAAGGGACCATTGTTTCGGGGTGCACAAGGAGAGGGGATTCACAGCACCGCCTTAATGAGCTCCAGAGACGGGTGTGAGCTTCGGATATCAGTGTGGACCCCAGAGACAGGCATGAAACGCTCAGGCTGCTGCTACAGCCACCAAGAAGCCTGTGTGCAAACACAGGTCACTATCTACACCTTCCCTCCCAGAAGCCTGTGCAGCCCGCCACTGCCAGGGTCCCGTGATCCAGGGACAACTTCCCCGGGAGAACGCACGGCATGCCTCAGGCTGGTGCAACGTCACACCGGCCTCGGCAGCCACAGGCCCGCCCCGCACTCCGTGCCCCTCCCTCCCCCTGGCCTGAGTGAGCCAGAGCCACCTAATCAGCTGCTACTCTAACGCTGTCCTCTCTGGGCGGGAACAGACGTCCTCAGGCAACCTACACGCAGGGGCGGGGCCAAATCCAAAGCTGAACCCCAGGAGTGGTGCGAACAAAGAAGAGGAAGGGAAATCTCTCCAAGCACCCTCAGGGGCAGAGGATTAAATCTCCACAATCAACTTGATGTACCCTGCATGTGGAATACCTGAATAGACAAGGAATCATCCCAAAATTGACGCAGCGGACTTTGGGATCAACTGTAGACTTGGAGGTTGCTTTCTGCATTTAATTTGTTTCCGATTTTATGTTTATCTTAGTTTAGTATTTAGAGTTTATTATCATTGGTAGATTTGTTTATTGATTTGGTTGCTCTCTTCCTTTTTTCTTTTTTTATGTATATATTTTTTTCCTTTTTCTCCTTTTGTGAGTGTGTATGTGTATGCTTCTTTGTGTGATTTTCTCTGTATACCTTTGCATTTACCATTTCTCCCTGGGTTCTATTTGTCTGGGTTTTTTGTTTATTTGTTTGTGTTTTAGTATAGTTTTTAGCACTTGTTATCATAGTGGATTTGTTTTTTGGTTTGGTTGCTCTTTCTTTTTCTTTATTACTTTTTTATTTTAATAACTTTATTTATTTATTTTTCTTTCTTTCTTTCTTTTTTCCCCACTTTTCTTCTGAGCCGGGTGGCTGCCAGAGTCTTGGTGCTCCAGCCGGTGTCAGGCCTGAGCCTCTGAGGTGGGAGAGCTGAGTTCAGGACATTGGTCCACTAGAGACCTCCTGACCCCACATAATATCAAATGGAGAAAGATCTCCCAGAGATCTCCATCTCAATGTTAATACCCAGCTCCACTCAATGACCAGCAATCTACAGTGCTGGACACCCTATGCCAAACAACTAGCAAGACAGGAACACAACCTCACCCATTAGCAGAGAGGCTGCCTAAAATCATAATAAGGTTACAGACACCCCAAAACACATCACTCGATGTGGTCCTGCCCACCAGAGACACAAGATCCAGCCTCATCCATCAAAACAGAAGCACCACTCCCCTGCACCAGGAAGCCTACACAACCTACTGAACCAACCTTACCCACTGGGGGCAGACAACAAAAACAACGGGAACTACAGACCTGCAGCCTATAGAAAGGAGACCCCAAACACAGTAACTTAAGCAAAATGAGAAGACAGAGAAATCCACAGCAAATGAAGGAGCAAAGAAAAAACCCACCAGACCAAATAAATGAAGAGGAAATACGCAGTCTATGTGAAAAAGAACTCAGAGTAATGATAGTAAAGATGATCCAAAATCTTGGAAATAGAATGGAGAAAATACAAGAAATGTTTAACAAGGATCTAAAAGAACTAAAGAGCAAACAAACAATGATGAACAACACAATAAATGAAATAAAAAATTCTCTAGAAGGGATCAATAGCAGAATAAAAGAGGCAGAAGAATGGATAAGTGACCTGGAGGATAAAATAGTGAAAATAACTACTGCAGAGCAGAATAAAGAAAAAGAATGAAAAGAATTTAGGACGGTCACAGAGACTTCTGGGACAACATTAAATGCACCAACATTCGAATTATAGGAGTCCCAGAAGAAGAAGAGAAAAAGAAAGGGACTGAGAATATATCTGAAGAGATTGTAGTTGAAATCTTCCCTAATATGGGAAAGAAAATAATCAATCAAGTCCAGGAAGCACAGAGAGTCCCATACAGGATAAATCCAAGGAGAAACATGCAAGACACATATTAATCACACTATCAAAAATTAAATACAATGAAAAAATATTAAAAGCAGCAAGGGAAAAACAGCAAATAACATACAAGGGAATCCCCATAAGGTTAACAGCTGATCTTTCAGCAGAAACTCTGCAAGCCAGAAGGGCGTGGCAGGACATATTTAAAGTGATAAAAGAGAAAAACCTACAGTCAAGATTACTCTACCCTGCAAGGACCTCATTCAGATTCTATGGAGAAATTAAGAACTTTACAAACAAGCAAAAGCTAAATGAATTCAGCACCACCAAACCAGCTTTACAACAAATCCTAAAAGAGCTTCTCTAGGCAGGAAACACAAGAGAAGGAAAAGACCTACAAAAACAAACCCAAAACAATTAAGAAAATGGTATTGGCTTCCCTGGTGGCACAGTGGTTAAGAATCCGCCTGCCAGTGCAGGGAACACGGGTTTAAGCCCTGGTCCAGGAGGATCCCACATGCCGTGGAGCAACTGAGGCCATGTGCCACAACTACTGAGCCTGCGCTCTATAGCCTGTGAGCCACAACTACTGAAGCCCGCGAGCCACATCTACTGAAACCCACGAACCTAGAGCCCATGCTCCGCAACAAGAGAAGCCACTGCAATGAGAAGCCCGCACACTGCAACAAAGAGTAGCCCCCACTCGCCGCAACAGAGAAAGGCCGTGTGCAGCAACAAAGACCCAACACAGCCAAAAATAATAAATTTTTTTAAAAAAGAAAGAAAATGGTAATAGGAACACACACATCGATAATTACCTTAAGTGTAAATGGATTAAATGCTCCAACCAAAAGACATAGACTGGCTGAATGGATTCATAAACAAGACCCATATATATGCTATCTACAAGAGATCCACATCAGATTTAGGGACACATATAGACTGAAAGTGAGGGAATGGAAAAAGATATTCCACACAAATGGAAATCAAAAGAAAGCTGGAGTAGCAATTCTCATATCAGATGAAATAGACTTTAAAATAAAGACTATTACAAGAGACAAAGAAGGACACTACATAATGATCAAGGGATCGATACAAGAAGAAGATATAACAACTGTAAATATTTATGCACCTAACATAGGAACACCTCAATACATAAGGCAAATGCTAATAGCCATAAAAGGAGAAATTGACAGTAACAGTGTAATAGTAGGGGACTTCAACACCTCACTTTTGCCAATAGACAGATCATCCAAAATGAAAATAAATAAGGGAAAACAAGCATTAAATGATACATTACAGAAGATGTACTTAATTGATATGTATAGGACATTCCATCCAAAAACAACAGAATACACTTTTTTCTCAAGTGCTCATGGAACATTCTCCAGGACAGATCATTTTTTGGGTCACATATCAAGCCTTGGTAAATTTTAAAAAATTGAAATCACATGTGGTATCTTTTCTGACCACAGTGCTATGAGACTAGGTATCAATTACAGGAAAAAATCTGTAAAAAATACAAACACAGGGAGGCTAAACAATACACTACTAAATGACCAAGAGAGCACTGAAAAAATCAAAGAGGCAATAAAAAAATACCTAGAAACAAATGACAATGAAAACACAATGATCCAAAACCTATGGAATACAGCAGAAGCAGTTCTAAGAGGGAAGTTTATAGCAATACAATCCTACCTCAAGAAACAAGAAACACCTGAAATAAACAACTTAACATTACACCAAAAAAAATTAGAGAAAAAAGAACAAAAAAACCCCCAAAGTTAGCAGAAGGAAAGAAATCATAAACATCAGATCAGAAATAAAAGAAAAATAAGTAAAGGAAACAGTACCTAAGATCAATAAAACTAAAAGCTGGTTCTTTGAGAAGATAAACAAAATTGATAAACCACTAGCAAGACTCATCAAGAAAAAAAGCGAGAACACTCAAATCAATAGTATTAGAAATGAAAAAGGAGAAGTAACAACTGACACTGCAGAAATACAAAGGATCATGACAGATTACTACAAGCAACTCTTTGCAAATAAAATAGACAACCTGGAAGAAATGTACAAGTTCTTAGAAATGCACAACCTCCTGAGACTGAACCAGGAAGAAATAGAAAATATAAACAGACCAATCACAAGCACTGACATTGAAACTGTGATTAAAAATCTTCTAATAAACAAAAGCCCAGGACCAGATGGATTCACAGGCAAATTCTATCAAATATTTAGAGAAGAGCTAACACCTATCCTTCTCAAACTCTTCCAAAATATAGCAGAGGGAGGAACACTCCCAAACTCATTCTACATGGCCACCATCACTCTGAGACCAAAACCAGACAAAGATGTCACAAAAAAAGAAAACTACAGACCAATATCACTGATGAACATAGATGCAAAAATCCTCAATAAAATACTAGCAAACAGAATCCAACAGCACATTAAAATGATCATACATCATGATCATGTGGGGTTTATCCCAGGAATGCAAGGATTCCTCAATATACACAAATCAATCAATGTGATACACCCTATTAACAAATTAAAGGAGAAAAAACATATGATCATCTCAATAGATGCAGAAAAATCTTTCAACAAAATTCAACACCTATTATGATAAAAACCCTCCAGAAAGTAGGCATAGAGGGAACTTACCTCAACATAATAAAGGCCATATATTACAAACCCACAGCCAACATCATTTTTAATGGTGAAATAATGAAACCATTTCCACTAAGATGAGAAACAAAACAAGGTTGCCCTCTCTCACCACTCTTATTCATTCAACATAGTTTTGGAAGTTGTAGCCACAGCAATCAGAGAAGAAAAAGAAATAAAAGGAATCCAAATTAGAAAAGAAGAAATAAAACTGTCACTGTTTGCAGATGACAGGATACTATACATAGAGTCCTAAATATGTTACAAGAAAACTACTAGAGCTAATCAATGAATTTGGTAAAGTAGCAGGATATAAAATTAATGCACAGAAATCTCTTGCATTCCTATACACTAATGATGAAAAATCTGAAAAAGAAATTAAGGAAACACTCCCATTTACCATTGCAACAAAAAGAATAAAATACCTAGGAATAAGCCTACCTAAGGAGACAAAACACCTGTATGCAGAAAACTGTAAAACACTGATGAAGGAAATTAAAGATGATACAAACAGATGGAGAGATACACCATGTTCTTGGATTGAAAGAATCAACATTGTGAAAATAACTCTACTACCCAAAGCAATCTACAGATTCAATGCAATCCCTATCAAACTACCACTGGCATTTTTCAAAGAACTAGAACAAAAACTTTCACAATTTGTATGGAAGCACAAAAGACCCCAAATAGCCAAAGCAACCTTGAGAAAGAAAAATGGAGCTGGAGGAATCAGGCTCCCTGACTTCAAACTATACCACAAAGTTACAGTAATCAAGACAGTATAATACTGGCAGAAAAAAAGAAATATAGATCAATGGAATAGGATGGAAAGCCCATAGATAAACCTACACACATATGGTCACCTTTTCTTTGATAAAGGAGGCAAGAATATACAATGGAGAAAAGACAGCCTCTTCAATAAGTGGTGCTGGGAAAACTGGGCAGCTACATGTAAAAGAATGAGATTAGAACACTCCCTAACACCATACACAAAAATAAGCTCAAAATGGATTAAAGATCTAAATGTAAGGCCAGAAACAATCAAAATCTTAGAGGAAAACATAGGCAGAACACTCTATGACATAAATCACAGCAAGATCCTTTTTGACCCACCTCCTAGAGAAATGGAAATAAAAACAAAAATAAACAAATGGGACCTAATGAAACTTAAAAGGTTTTGCATAGCAAAGGAAACCATGAACAAGACGAAAAGACAACCCTCAGAATGGGAGAAAATATTTGCAAATGAAGCAACTGACAAAGGATTCATCTCCAAAATTTACAAGCAGCTCATGCAACTCAATATAAAAAAAACAAACAACCCAATCCAAAAATGGGCAGAAGACCTAAATAGACATTTCTCTAAAGAAGATATACAGATTGCCAACAAACACATGAAAGGATGCTCAACATCACTAATCATTAGAGAAATGCAAATCAAAACTACAGTGAGGGGCCTCCCTGGTGGCGTAGTGGTTGAGAGTCCACCTGCTGATGCAGGGGATGCTGGTTTGTGCCCTGGTCTGGGAAGGTCCCACATGCTGCGGAGCAGCTGGGCCCATGAGCCATGGCCACTGAGCCTGCACATCCGGAGCCTGTGCTTCGCAACGGGAGAGGCCACAACAGTGAGAGACCCACGTACTGCAAAAAAAGAAAAAAAAAAAAAAACTACAGTGAGGTATCAACTCACACCAGTCAGAATGGCCATCATCAAAAATCTACAAACAATAAATGCTGGAGAGAGTGTGGAGAAAAGGGAACACTCTTGCACTGTTGGTGGGAATGTAAATTGATACAGCCACTATGGAGAACAGTATGGAGGTTCCTTAAAAAACTATAAATAGAACTACCATACGACCCAGCAATCCCACTACTGGGCATGTACCCTGAGAAAACCATAATTCAAAAAGAGTCATGTACCACAATGTTCACTGCAGCTCTATTTACAATAGCCCGGAGATGGAAGCAACCTAAGTGTCCATCAACAGATGAATAGATAAAGAAGATGTGGCACATATATACAATGGAATATTACTCAGCCATAAAAAGAAACGAAACTGAGTTATTTGTAGTGAGTTTGATGGACCTAAAGACTGTCATACAGAGTGAAGTAAGTCAGATAGAGAAAAACAAATGCTAACACATATATATGGAATCTAAAAAAGAAAAAAAGAAAAAGACGGTTCTGAAGAACCTAGGGGCAGTATAGGAATAAAGACACAGAGGTAGAGAATGGACTTGAGGACACAGGGAGGGGGAAGGGTAATCTGGGATGAAGTGAGAGAGTGACATGAACATATATACACTACCAAACATAAAATAGATAGCTAATGGAAGCAGCCACATAGCACAGGGAGATCAGCTCGATGCTTTGTGTCCACCTAGAGGGGTGGGAAAGGGAGCGTGGGTGGGAGAGGCAAGAGGGAGGAGATATGGGGATATATGTATACATATAACTGATTCACTTCATTATAAAGCAGAAAATAACACACCATTGTTAAGCAATCATACTCCAATAAAGATGTTAAAAATAAAAAGAAGGCATTTCCATGAAACTATTCCCCATCCCTAAATCATTGTCATTTCATCAGTGTAAACACAACTTTCTACTTCATCTTCATAGTTTCTTATAAAATGAACTGACTCCACTACATATCAAGCAACTTACTTGTCTTCCCATTATTCTTCATCAGGGTATTAGCAACAGAATCTTTTATCAGGGCTTTACATAATTTCTAATTCGGTAATTTCACTAGTTAAAATGGTCTGATAATATATCTAACTTGATTCAAAAGAATTTGATAAAAGTTAACAACTTCAAATAAGTGCTGTACCCTTTCTTCTTCCCAATAATAAATGTGATTCTTTGTTTTTGGCTAATTTTTTCACTTGTCAATTTATTAATTCAACAAATACTTTGTAGTGCCAGGCACTGTTCTAGGAACTTTGCAATGAATAAATCAGACAATGATTGGTCCCTGTGGAGCTCACATTCTCATCTTTTGATTCAGAGACAATTCAACAATTGGTTTCATCTGGGTGCTAAAAATTTCTATTCTATGCAAATCTTGATTAGATGCATTATTAATGACGTGTGGACACATTTTTAAAAATAGCAAATGCAAATACCAGCCTTCTGCTAATGAATATCCTTGCTCTGACTGGGGTTCTATTGCCCTGAGAATTACAAAACTTATCAGCATTACAGACCCCAGACCTGGGCATCCATCTCAACTCCATCACTTCCTGCTTGTGTGACATTGAAAATGTTACTTCAATTCTCTACCTCTCACAGTTTCTGTATCTACCAAATGCAAATAATACTTCACAGAGTTGTATTAAAATCCTGTAAAGCACCTAACAACATTATTAGCCAATAGCACGTATTTACCAAATCACAGTTATTATTAAGTTGCATATAGCAAAGGAAAAAAAAAGAATCCAATATTCTCTATCTATAACATCAGTAAATTGAAAAAACTATTTCTTGATGATAAAGACCCAGCAAAAATACTTTACTAGCAAAGAAAACTACCTATCTCTGATGCAACTGGTCTCCTTATTAGGGTTGAAATCATATATTCTCTACTCTAGAGAGAATTTATGACCAAACCAGATCAGGATAAATTCCCTTACTTTGTTCCCATATTACCTAGCCTTTTCCCTTCCCCACACCTGTCACACTTATAAATACATGATTCACATCTGACTCTACCACTTCACACTAAATGCTGCAGGACAGCAGGAGAAGGGCCTTAGCATTCTATAGCATTGTCTGTTTCCTACTGAATGCTCAGCACACAAGGCCTGGGACACAGGTACACAACAAGATTTCTTTTTAATTGTAACGCAATCAGCGAGAAATTTATAATTTGCCTCACAGAAGGTCTGTTTAATTTTGTTTTTTAGTATAGCCTAAGTCATCTTTAAGAAATTTAGGTGCCAATATCCTGAAAAACAAAGCAGACCCAGTATAACAGTTTTTATTTTTATCCATAAATTTGTTCTATCTGTTGTGATTTTGTATTGGTTTACTTACTTTCATTTTATGTTTCAGAGAATTGCCTCCATAGAAACTCTTATTTCCAGAAATACTGAAGAGCAGTCTACATCAGCTGAGAAAAATGAAACTGGCATTCCTGAAGAGAAAAGCCAGGTACAGCCACGTGGGAACTAGGGATAACCTGAGAGGAAAAGGATGCAGCTCCAAGGGCTGCAGGCCAGTCCTTTCTTGTGCCATTGTTTGGGAGGTTCTAGGCCAAGTCCTTCCATGAAATACCTGTTGAACCCTCACCATACCCTGTGGTGGGCCTTCTGTTGCTGCCTCCGTTTTGTCAGTGAAGAAGCGTGTCTTAGGTGAAGTTTAGAATTCTCACGGATACACACTGGTCAGAAGGCAAGATGGGTTTCCAGTCCAGGGCTCCCTGCCCCCATGTCATGACTGTCCTCAGTGTCTCATCAATGTCCTTTTGTGATCTTGATACTGGGTTCAAGTAAGAACAGGTTTACCTACACTACAAGCAAAAAGTAGACTCATGAGGTAATTAAAATCCAAATAATGGATATATTTTTTCCAATTTGCCTAAAGAGATACCACAAAGAACTGTTTCATAATTACAACTTGGTTTCAGAGAGCAATTTCTTTCGCCAAAGTAGTAATGTTGGGAAACCTTATCTCTTCAGTTAGAAGGAAAAAATACATCCCATAGTCTTACAAATTAACATTCAGTAGTGAGCTTGCTTCGGACTTCCTGAGACATGTAAACATCTGGGAAATATTTCCACATTGTTTGCAATATCCTTCTATCATGTACACGGACAAAGAATTGGTATGTATAAACTACAATAAATAAATTCATATATTCAGTCTTGTAACTGACACACTAATAAAAATGCTAGATTAAGCTGAAAGCAGTGAAAAGCTTCTAGCTAATTTACTGGGTGGTGTGAAAAGTGCTAGAAAAAGTTGACTATTTAATTGTATAAAGTCTCTAGTTTTAATGACCTCACAACAATTTGCAAATTATATTTTTAGGTATTATCAGTTCTTAAGACTATAGTAGAGGGATGTTATGTTACATTAACCCCCATGTTCTTGGGGAATAAGTTGAAACACAAGCAGGTGACTTATTCAAAGTAACTCCAATTGCCAATAGAGCCAGAAATGGGCAAGAGGCTCTCTTTTGCAAAATGTCTCCCACATTCCTACCCATCACATGCACATACCAAAAACTTTGTTATTCACTACTACACTATATCAGGAGTGGCTTGCTCTTGAAAATGTGGTTAAATGGTATTATCAAAAACAGATAGGTTGAAATTTTGTTTAAAGAGTTGAGGTGACATCAAATGCATGAAAAAGTCTAGGAAATGGTGAAAGAATGGACTTATGTGAAGAGGGAATATTATTCTTTCAAAAACGGTGCTGCTGCCATTCTTCAGAGTAACAGTTTTCATTTCCTTAAAACCTTTGGACTGTCCTCCAGTTTCTTTAGATGCCATAACCTTCAACATGAGAATTACTAATCCATACCACATTGCTACAAGTAAATGCTAAAAATTAATTTCTTGTAGATGTAGTAGCAAGCAAAATAAAGGAAGAATTCTTTTTTTTTTTCATTTAGATCACTAAAGAATTCTTAAGCTGTGCTTTTTGCTCAGCTTTTATATAGTACTACTGATCTGAATCTTCCTTCATCACATAACATCATTTTGTAAATCAACTGGGTACATTCAGGAGTGTGTATGTGTGTGTGTGTCAGTGTGTGTGTGTCTGTGTGTGTGGTGTATGTGTGTGTTTTCCAGAAGAGCCCAGCCCAGTTCTAGCCTTGGCTGTCCTAATGTTCTTTCATTTGGATGTGCTTTGGATTAAAACAATTGCAAAGCACAAACGTGGATTGCCAGCAAAGGTGACCTTTCTTTAATATTAGATTACAACCTGTTTCTATGAAAATGAGCATCGCTGTCCTAAACCTTGGTTAAAAGAACCAGATGCTTCCCTAGCTTATTGCTGGTTAAGACTTAATATTTGATTAGGCATTTACAGGGCTGGATTCAAGAATCTCTCTGTTGGTGCAAAATATCTTTATTGCCGCTACTGCTTGGAGTTTCCATTGAAGAAAACAGGCACCAACAAAATAACCAGTCATAGGTATTCACGGGGAAGAAGGTCATTCAACACAGACACGAAATGTTCCACTTGGCCAGTTCATGTGGTCTGCCTGACTATATTCAGAATTAGGTGGTGTCAATCCTGGATTTCTCAGAGAACTCTAAGCTGGGTTGATGCCTGGTTTGAATTGCTGACAGCAGCTCCAGCCAGGTTCCTGTCTCCCAGTCTCCACTGCCGGCTGCATGACCGTCTTCCTGCCAGTAACTAGCTGGGACCTCTGCCAGCTCCACAGCAGTCCCTCCCTGCCACGTGGCAGCCCCTGCAGCCCTGTGTCAGTCCTGCTGGCACGTGCAGAAAAATCATTCAGTGCGTTGCCAGAAATTAACTTTCCCACAGAGCCGCTTTCCCTGAGCTCATTGTTTGAGTGAGGTGTGGTTTAATTTTCTTCTTTTAGACAGTTTGCATATTCCATGCGAAGGGATTCTTTTGCTGGTAGGCTGACCGAGATGCTCTCAAAAACAAGTTTGCTTCTCACACTTTTGACCACAATTTTCTTGAACTCAGTAAAATCATTGGACAGAAACAACTAAAATTTAAGTCTGGAATCCATATTCAAACAAACAGGAACGTTAAATGATCTTCTCCTAATGTTTACAAAACGTCGTAAATTAGGAAAAGAAACTGCAGAACTCAGAGCTTCCACACTTTTCAACTCCATGGAATATATTAGTTTGGGCAGAGTTCACAAAGTCTTGAACAAACTGCTACCCGAAAATCTATTAAAAAAATTTTTTTTAAATAGTAGTCAAATACCTACAGTGCTCTAAGGTATTAGAATAGATAAAGAGATATAAAAGAGCTTAAGACATGGGCCCTACTCATAAGTAGTTTTCAATTTACTTTGGGATCCCAATAACGTTTTACAGAGTATTGCAACACCAAAAAGTCAGCTCTCGTTTAATTACACATTGGACACCATGGTCTTACAGCACATACAGCGCCAGGGGTTTAGGGGAAGATCTACATTGAAATGCGAAGGCTTCGAAAGGAAATGGGTCTTGAGATGGGCTGATTTGACTGGATTAGCAAATTTGTGGTAGAAAATGCTGTGCCCAGATTGTGAAACCTCTCAAATACCCAGGTTATAGAGCCTGAATTTTACATTATCAGCAATGGGAAGTGATTGAAAGTGTCTTGGGTAGAGCAGTAACACGATAAACTTTGGAATAGGCTGATCCATATACATTTGGCCCTTTTTTGTAAGGCAAAAGCATTCAGTATCTGCACTTTCTTAAGGTTCAACCCGACAAGATGAACTAAGACATGATGAAGAGAAAAGAACAGAGAAGTTTTCTTAAGAACCGTTCGCTCTATCAACAAATTTGCCAAAAGACCCCCTTTACCAGTGTCTACTTTCTTAAACAAAGAGATGAAAAGAATAAGAAAAGAAGATGAGAAGATAGAACAAAAGGAGAAGGAAACAAAAAGGGAGGAAATCAGAAAGAATCACAGAGCGTCTAAAAAATTCTTTAACAAAGAAAAGTAACTACCTTCTTGGAAAGCTCTCAAGTAAATCTGTGCTAACACTTTAGTTAGGTCACAAGGAGTAGAGCAATTCTTTAAAGCTTGCACATGGGCCCATTTTGAGTTGAACAAAATATAACTTGAAGATTATATTTTTTCCCTTTCCTCCCAATTAGCTATTACTTACATTTTGTAAAAAAAATTAATTCATGTTTTCAGGCTCTAAAGAAATTCTGGCAACTTATTTCTTAATCTACTACTTGAAATTACAATTAGAGATATCAGAAGCTATCTATTTACTTGCATTATATTTGGTGGAAGAATTGTATTTTCTGCTAAACTACAGATGATACAATTGAAATGCCAAACATTTGGCTTCACAAAATATAAGCACAATGTCCTGCTGCTCTACAGTCTTCGCAGCTGGGATCATTTAACTCTTGGCCCACACTCTGGGACCTCTCACCTCCAAAAATGAGAATCTGAGCCCAGCTCAGGCATGGAATCAACAAATATTATTCTTATTGTTGATCATGTATAACACCATGCAGAGCCTCCTACCATAATGAACACCCCACGCTGACTTCTAACTTCCCATTCATCTGGCCCACATCTTTCTGCTTCCTTCTTCTCTGCAACCATTCTTCTCCCCGCTGGACATTTTCTATAGGACCATTACAGAAAGGGATGTTATTTCCCCGTCCTTTCTCTACCCTTCTTTCTCTGAAACAACTAGAAGGAAACACGGAAGAGATAGTATAATGGACAATGATAACATTACAAAGAAAATACTGGTCATAAGAAGTGTAATATTCATTCAGGTTTTATTCAAGTAAAACTGGGTCTTTCTTACTTTCTGTCTTGCTCTTTCACTGGAATAGTGTTTTCCTATGTCCATGAAATTTGGGATCCAAAAATCTCTCTCTCTTTTTCCTTCCTAATAAACTACTGAATTTCCTTTGTTCTTAGACAAGAAGCTCCAATCTTAGTCTCTGTAATTCTGAGACAGAAAATAAAACTGATGAGGGGTCAACTCTGTTAACATATACAAAAAGAGTCATCTACATGGGCCAAGACTTCTGCCAATAGCCTGTATTTTAATCTTTGAACTTCCATTGATTGTCTGTACCAGTCTTTGCTTGAAAAGACACACTTTATCTTAGATTCGCTTTCCAAGGGTCAAAACTCAAGTTCCTAGAGAGTCCAGAAAGGTAACATAAATGAGTGACAAGGATCCAGGTATAAATAAAATAAGAGTGACAGGAACTGTGATGATCTGGAGGGATTGTGTCCCATCTTAAGGGGGTCACACAAATAAATCAATAATTGCCTTGGAAAGAGCTGGGCCAGTGTTTCCAGACCTTTTTACATTTTTTCCAAATAATTTTAATTTGAGAAATTAATTTAAAATTATTCTAAACGTTTTTCAATCAAATGACAAATCTTTACAAATGTATCTTAAAAACATTCATCTTAACGATAAGTAACTTTATGCATGCAATCAAGTAGACCATCTATAGCAAGGGTTGGCAAACCTTTCTGTAAACAGCCAAATAGTAAATCATTTCTATTTTGCAGGTAATTCAGCCACTAAGCTCTACAATTGTAGTGAGAAAGCAGCCATATGTACACAAATGATTCATGGTTATGTTCCGATAAAACTTTATTGGCCAAAAGACGTACAGGGTCAGATTTGACCCATGGTCATAGTTTGCTACCCCAGTCTATACATATCTCTGTAAAGCTACTCATAGAGTGATTTCCTGAGTGTGTATCTAATAGTCCATATAGTCCTCAAATCTCAACTTAAACAGTGCTTGCTTCCCTGGGCTCTGAGTCAGAGGCCCCTGGTTGGTGTTTTCATTGCACCTGTGCCTGCCTTATTATAAGATTCACCAAAACATCATATTGTTTTGTAACTTTTAATTGGCTTTGTTTTTAGTAGACTCTAATCTTTAGGAGAACAATGACTTTGTCCTGTAGCTGCTGTGCCTGGCACGTAGTAATCATACAATAAATATTTTCAGTGCATTTTCTTGTCTTCTTCCCTAATTAATCTAAGTTGGAAGTGTTTTACTATTTTACTTCCAGAAAGAGAAGACAGGAAGCCATAAGACATGAACTGCTTGCTAGTGCCTTCATCTAAACTAGACTGTATCATCATCAAAGGTCGTCCTATGAAATGGCACATTTAATTTTTGCAGTCTTAGCATTAGGAAATTATGAAACTGGTTGTAGTGGTTCTTCTCTCATAACATAAGGATTAAGAGCCAGATTCTTGGGACCAGACTCCTTGGGTTACAAATCCTGGCTGCACCAATTACTGTGTGTTATTATTCAAGTTACTTAGCTTTTCTCTTAGCTCATTTTTCCTGTCTAAAAAATTGTGGGTCTTCCCTGGTGGTCCAGTGGTAAAGAGTCCACCTTACAATGCAGGGGACGTGGGTTCAATCCCTGGTCAGGGAACTAAGATCCTACATGCCAGGGGGCAACTAAGCTCGTGTGCCACAACTACTGAGCTCACATGCCTCAACTAGAGAGCCCAAGTACTGCAAACTACAGATCCCACGTGCCCTGGAGCCTGCACGCCACAACTAGAGAGAAGCCTACGCACTGCAAACCACGTGTTGCAATGAAGATCACGTGTGCTGCAACTAAGACCCAACGCAGCCAAAAATAAAAGAAGAATTAAATAAATAAATTTTAAAAAAATAAAATAAAATAAAAGTGTGTGTAATATTCATACCTTCCTCATAGAAGGTTAATGGCTAGAAAGTCCTTAGAGAAATACCAAGATATCCTCTGCACTCAGTAAATATGAGCCAATCTTACTGAGTGCAGACAATTGTCCATGCTTGAAACCATTCCTTAGTGTCCTCCAGGTCCTTGCTGCATCCACTGAGTCGAGCCTTTATCCTGGCCACCCAATTGGAATGCCTTTGTCACACTCAGCTGTGACCTCCAAGTTGCCATATCCAATGACCGACCATTCCATAGGCCTTAGCTTATTAGATCTCTAAGCAGCATTTTGATACGGGCAATCCCTTCTTGCTTCTTGAAATATGTTCCTCACTCTGCCACAGAATACCATTTTCTCTTGCTTCTTATGCCTACTTCACTGGCCATGTCTCCATCTCACTCCTGCTGCATCTTCATCTTCTCATCTTCTTGATCTTAGAATGTTCCTAAGCTCAGGGCTTAAATCTTCCATCTTCACTCACTTCAGGGTGATCTCATCTACATTCAGGGATTTAAATATCATCTAGATGCTGATGATTTCCAAATACATACTCCAGCTCTGAACTTTTATGTGAACTGCTCCCACTCAAACTCTTGGCTTGGTTATTGAATTAGAATTCCAAACTCAGCATGCCTGAAACCAAACTCTTGATCACCTGCTTCTTCTGTAGTCCTCTTTATCTTAATAAATGGCAACTTGATTTTTACCAGTTGTTCTAAAGACTTAGAATCAACCTTAATCTTTACTCTTACTACCCACAGCCCATACACCTGCAAATCTACAAACCCTGTGAACTCTACCTTTAAAATATCTCCAGGATTCTAATTCTTCTCACCATATTTCCACCCAATCCAAGCTTTAGCATCTCTCACATGATATATTCTGGTAGCTTCAAGTCTGGTGTCCTGGTCTCCATCTTTGTCTTTCTTATGGCCTGTACACCACACAGCAACCAGCATAATCCTTTAAAACGGAAATCAGACCATGTCGCTCTTCTGCTGTAAACTCTCAGTGTCTTTGCATCTCACACAATAAGGTCCAAAATCCTCAACATGGCCTAGAAGGCTGTCCATAATTTGCTTCTGCCAACCTCTCTCATCCTATTTCTTTACACTCTCATTATTCATTGAGCTCTAACCTCACTTAGCATTCTTTGAAAACTCCAAGAACACTCAACTTGGGGCCTTTGCAGTTGGAATTTTCTTTATTTGGAATTCTCTTCCCTCATCTATCTTCAGCTACTTATTTCCTTCATGACTCTGCACAAATAATACCTTATCGGAGTGATTTTGAGTTTTTCCTGTTAAAAACAGTGCCACCCATCATACCCTAGCCTCCTTATTCTGCTTTATTTTTCTACGGAACACTTATTACTACTTGACATATATATATATATATATATATATGATACATACAATCCATTGTCTCTTCTCCATGCATACAATAGAATAGAAGCAGCATGAGAGCAGGAACGTTATTCCTCTTTTGATTGCTCTAGCCAAAGCATTTTCACTAATGCTGGATGCATCGTAGATGCTCAATATATGTTTTTGAATGAATTTGTGACGTTTATCCAGATTTTATGTATATTTGCAGATATTTCTGACAAGTTTATTTTGTGTTATGATATTCTGTAGCTCTAAGTAATGTTGCATTTCTAGAAATGCCAACCCCCCTCACCAAGTAGATTCTAAGTGGATTCCAAGGGCAATGGGGCATATCAAGACCAAAACCAGTGGTTTTCAGACAGTGTGTAATTTGTGAGGCTACTCTAGATAAAGGTATGAGGACAAAGTTATAAAGTGACAAGAACCAAAGGGTCCTGGATTAGAAATTAGAAATTTCTAAGGAGACAAGGAGTACGACTCGGAAAAGCAAGAAAAAATAACAAAACAAAACATGTATAAACACTGAGTGAGTCTCTAACTCTGGCCACACAGACTGGGTCTTTCTTCTGTAAAGCTGTTCTTAATGGCTGGGCGAGTATGATCATACAACACAGCATTTAAAGTCACCACCCAATATCTTCCCAGAAGGAACTTTGCTTTACAGACTTTTGTAATCTCAGTGCTTAGCAAAGTATTCTACACACAGCAAGCAATTAATGAGCATGCAATAAAGCTGAGGGTAATAATTTTGAAAATAGGAGACTTACAGCCCTGCTTATTAAAATACAAGTGAGATTCTCAGCAGGCGAATATTCTCAGAATGTGTACCTTTATCAGATAAAGCACTTTGCTTGCATTTTGTTTCCCTGTTGAAGTACAGACTACTGTTATCAGCTAAGCAAACAGGAGAAACAATCTTTTTGTCACCTTTCTTGGCAAAAGTTGTGAAAGACGTAAGAAATAGATGTCAAAGAGAAAAGAGGATTCTTCTTTGGGATCTCCCCAGGAGAGAGGACAACTTTTCAACATTGTGCTTATTTAGTATTTTCGTATCTGTCATTTTATTTCTTGCAAAGAACATGCAATCTCACCTTTACCTTGACAGGTGTCTTGTCTTCATGCAAATATTAAAGAAAATTCTGAGATTTCTCTATTGTCTCAAGAGCCCAAAGAAGCTTATTGGCAGCTGTGCATACTGTAACTTACATATGAGCTACTTTGTCTTTACAACATTTGGAAAATTATCGAAACTACGCTTCTCCCTCATCAAAATTAAATCGTCAATGAATAAATATCTGACAATTACCATTTTAATGGATCTTGTTTACATATGTCAGTCACGTCACGAAACCTAGCAAAGGTAAATTTAGCTTTATCCAAAAGGCAGTGACTGATTTGGGTGGAGGTTTTTCATGTTAAATAATATATTATTTGATGTTTATATGTCATTGGTATAATATTTGATGCTTCAAGTTTAATTTTCTGCAACCCAAGCCTTTGCAGCTCACTTAGGAGAAAACAGCTAAAATAACTTGGAGTGGGGGGCACGTTGCCAGGGACTATCCTTGTTTATCCCTCTAGGCTCAGCATAATTATTAATAATGCCTTTTTCATTCAGAAAAGCAATTGAATAGTTAATTACATCATCATCTAACCATACAAGTACTTCATGATGCCGATATTTCTCCAAACACTTTTCAACAACTACCTGTTGAAATTGTTTTCAAGGTCGATCGCCTGAACTGGAATATTAGAACATTGTTTTACAATCAAATGACCAGAATAGTATTATAACATTTAATCACTCATTTTAAAAGAATTCAGTCAAAATGTCTTCAGTTGTTTCTAATAATCAAGCACAAGCTCAGGAAAAGATGTATCTGTCACTGAGAATTTCAAAAACTGTCTTAGCAACTAAAGGCAAAAACAACTGCAGTAGTAGAATAGTAATAGTGGTAATAGCAGCAGTAGCAGCAATGGGATAAGAACAATTATTTATTAAGCATTTGCTGTTTTCCAGTCATTGTGCTAAGCACTTAATATAAGTAAGTGTATATAATCTTCATGTCAGCCCTGAGAAGTAGATGTTATTATCCCCATTTTAGAGATGTGATACTGGAAGTTGGGCTTAGTAATTTTAAGTCACTTGACCTGGCCTCATGGAGAGCAAATTGCAGAGCAGAGATTCAAGGCCTGTTTAAGTTGACTCCAAAATCCATGGCCTTCCTCACTGAGCTATACCGCCTCTCTAATCTCTCATTCTAGGAAGGGGACTATCAGTGCGTGGCTGAGGGTGGAATGACCTGGGAATAGTGGTGGTCCAGCGTGGCTGGAACGTAAGGTGATGGTAGGGAGTCGTATAAGAAAGGTAATGTGGAGCCACCTTACGAAGGACCTCGTAAGTCAAGTTAAGAAATCTTAACTCTGATGCATATGATAAGGACTTAATAGAGTTTTCAGTCAGAACAGTGAAAAGATGAAACGTGTTTCAGAAACACAAGTTTGAGGGAAGGAAAGAAGTAAAATTAGAGAGAGGCTAGACATAGCAAGTCCCGTTAGCAGGTTGGCTCTGGAAAAGAGAGAACAAGATGCTGAATAAAATCTTTGACAGTGAGAGTGCGAAGGAGAGAATTTATTTGAGAGATGTTTGAGAGATAGAGCAGACTCTAGGACTGACTGGCTGAGGTAAAGGAAGATGAATAAGACAGGAAGGAGGACTCTGAGGTATGGCTTGAGTTCCCCAGCAAAAGGTACTCCACCTTAGGAGAATATTGATAAGTTATAGGTCAAGGTCTTTGGGGGTGGGAGGGACAGGTGGAAATAAAAAGGTGAGTTTAATAATTGTTAAATTTGTGGTCCCTGTTGTCATAATGACAAGGGACAGACTGGAGAAGGGGAAGCCTAGGACTACTGTGATAGAAAAGATCATGAGTTAAATACTTTGAAAACTTGAGTACAAATAATTAAGGCATAAAAGAGAATGTGAAATTCTGGCTATGGAATTTCATACCAACATTTACCTGTCTGGATTCCTATCTTGCATCAGAGAATTCAAAATGATTATTTGCTATTCCTCTTACAAGTAGAAAAGCAGTCTAACTCTTTTTCATTTTAACTGGTATAAATTATAGGGGATATTAGTTAAAAACCTAGATAGTTGGTGCATCTACATCTTTAGAGCCAGAAACAGTGTGCTTTTATGTTGAATGTAATCATTACTGTGATTCTTGTCCTATCAGTTTTTAAAGCCACTTTCACATTTCAAAAATAATAATAATGGAAACCTTTAAGCTCCACCATTGCCATCTTTCTTTTCCCTACAATAGTGAATCATGGTATAGCTTGCCCAGAGCAACAAGATTTAGGGTAGTAACAATCATAAAGCAACCGACGGTGATCCACTCTTTCCAACTGTTTGGTAATTTTTTAAGAAGAAAATGGGGTGAGACAAAATAAAGACTTCTTACTCATTAGCGGCAGATGGCTTTAGTACTGAGTATTATACACTTTTCACCTTTGTGTTGCTTACATTCCCTACATATTCAGTCGTGGACAACAGGCAATAGTATAGGCTGGGAAATTGTAATTCTAGATGCATTTTTTATTGGTTCATTGTAATAAGTATATGACTCAGCTAAGCGCTCTCTCTTTAAGCTTATTTTTGCTTAAAATGGTGACCTTTCAAAATACCATGTGAAATTCAATAGTTATATCTTATAAGATGTTAATCATAGGTACAAAGGATATAGGCAACTTGGTGTAAACAGTGTCAGGTATCTGTTAGCTTGTTCATCTTCACAAATACATGGAGTATCTAGGGCTGTCATTTAAAGGTAACCTAGAAGAGAGCACTTAATAAGAGCTTTATTCCACGTGTTAAGAAAGCATGCAGAGAAAAAGATGAGAACGGTAAGATGAGGCCCTGATTGTGAAGCTCATGGCATTTTGGTCCATCTTTCTGCCTTTTGGTGATCAATACACATCATATTATCCAGAAATATAAACAGAATTGATCTGATGATAACATTTTCTCTGAGGTATTTTCTATTCAGAGCCAATGAGCTATTTCTTTTAAATCTATGGCCTTTTCACTACATTCATACAGTGTGCTATAATAAAAATTAAAATTTTGACAATTCAGTCACTGCAAGTACATCTGATTCATATTCAAATTTTTTAACTATTAAGGTAAAACTTTAAGAAGGCTCTTGGAAATCATGTAAGTCATACATGAACCAATCAAATGGAAATTGAGTTCTGTGTATAAGTTGTTTTCTTTTGTTTATATCAGATCTGAAATCAAATATAATTACCTTTCTCCAAAATGGCTTTCTCTCACATCTGGAATTCATTTCCTGGAATAAAAGTTTCTATTTGGTCATAAAAGACCTTGAAGAAAGTGGTGAGAAACCTCTGCAAAAGTCTAAACTGATGGCATTTGCGCAACCCAGACACAGCACATGCCTGAGGAGGCCTGAAACCTAACTCTGTTAGAGATAGAGCACTCAGATCACCAGGTCTGTAAATAATTAATAGGTTAGTGTAGGAATCATTAAGATCCTTTCTTAACCTGAGATGAGTAGGAAGAAGAATCTCCATTATAGCATCCTTTGTTCTCTTCCATCAGGGTCATAGAATTATTAGGATTCCAATGTACTGAAACTGACATAGACAGACAGATGATTTGTTCTATTTGTTCCAAAGCTGAATTTGTTTTAATGAGGTTTACTTTAAACTATTTTTGGTTTGATAATTCTTCAATAGATATTCAATACTCATAAAACATTTCAGTATCTTTGACCACATAAGATGACAATACATCTCAATACAAATGATGTTGTTCATTTTGAAACCATGGGTCATCTACTCTGTGTGAGACATGGTAGAAACAGAAACAGAAACTCCTGCCTTCTATGATTTAAGTGTCAAGGAAGAAAGTCATGCAAATTAATAATTATAATTGAATAATATAAAGACAATAATAGAGATATATAAAATTCTCGATTATCCTAGAGAAGAGAATAAATAAACGCTCAGGGAATTAAGAAAAATGTAGAGAATAGCTGAGATTTGAGACAGGGTTTGAAAGTTGGACAGGAATTTTTAGCTGGAGAAGTCAGGGAGAGACATTGCAAACTGACTAAATAAAATGCAGGCAATGGAAATATATAGGCCCATTTATTACCTAGGGTAAATGCTAAGTGCTATTACAAAAAGACGAGATGGATACAAACAAAAACAAAAGTTTACCTCTCACTCACATAAAGTGGGTATTTCTGGTTGGCACGTGGCTTTTCTCCATGCAGTAATCCAGGAACGCAGGTTCCTTCCTTCAGAGGGTCTGCTGTCTCTTAAGGTATGATTACTTTTTGTATACACCCAACAGACAGGGTGAGAGATCTTGGACGGTCATATCTGCTGGCGCACAAATGGCACGCTTTGCATCTATTCATATTCCATTTGCTAGAACTCAGTCAGTCATATGGCCACGATTAACTCTAAGGGGAGCTAGGAACTTTAGCTCTACCTTCTGGAATTCACGTGTGCTTGGCAGGGAGGCTAACTTCTATGAAAAAAGATATCTCAGTGGCTTATCATAGTAAATGTTCGCTTCTTGCTTGTATCGCCATGTAATGAGGGTCATCAAGGAGCTCTGCTGCGGGAAGCCATTCAAGCTTACGTCCATGTAGTGGTTTGGCCATATCCTGGGACCTTAAGGCTTCTGCCTGATCCTCAGCAGTAGCCAGAGGATAAAGGGAGAGAGAATTATGTGAGGGGCCACCTGAGAGTGGTGGGCAGCACTTCCACCCACTATCCCAGGAGCAGAAATGAGTCATACAGCCCCACCTATGAAACGGCTGAGGAGTCATGTTTAGCTGGCTGCCAAGTAAAATCGATATTTGTGAACAACTAGCCAGTCTTTGACACCCTTGTGTTTTGAACATGCCTTTGCTCTCCACACAGAGTACTTTTGCCACCTCCCCAAAAGGGGACAGGCAAAGTCTCATTCAGACACTGCCTCTAACCCAAAGCCTAGAATCTCCAGATGTGCAGTCCTCAAGTGCAAATGCCATTCCTGGTGATTCTTTATGTACTAAGAAAACAAGTTTATTTGGATTATATATATATATATATATATTATATATATATATATGATTATAGACATAGAGCAGGGACAAAATAACTACAATAAATATGCCCATTTGAAAAAGGGAATAACAAGAGCAGTCATTTAACTGCAGTGACTCTGAAATCCTGTGAGGTCAACATAGTAAATGTAGGTTCCTGTCCTGGCACTTGGTAGAGGTTCCTGAATTATACCCTGCTTCTGCCTTCGGGGAGACATTCTTAGTTTTTCATTGTTCTTCGTGACCCTGGACTCAACCTCTTAGAAGGTTCTTCATTTTCCATCATTCTCCACTGGGAAGAATGCCATCCTTTGGGGGTGCCCAGCTTTTACTGCTCATTTCCTCTTGAAGAAAGCTTGGTGGCCTGAAATTTGTTTAATAGCTTGAACATTCAAAGGCTTTTTCTCATTGTCACTGTTACATTGACAACACAAGTCACTCAAAAATGTAGTAATAAAGACCTACAATAACAAACCCAAAACAATTAAGAAAATGGGAATAGGAACATACATATCGAGAATTACCTTAAATGTAAATGGACTAAATGCTCCCACCAAAAGACACAGACTGGCTGAATGGATACAAAAACAAGACCGGTATATATGCTATCTACAAGAGACCCACTTCAGACCTAGGGACATATACAGATTGAAAGTGAGGGGATGGAAAAAGATATTCCATGCAAATGGAAACCAAAAGAAAGCTGGAGTAGCAATTCTCACATCAGACAAAATAGACTTTAAAATAAAGACTATTACAAGAGACAAAGAAGGACACTACATAATGATCAACAGAGCGATCCAAGAAGAAGATATAACAATTGTAAATATTTATGCACCCAACATAGGAGCACCTCAATACATAAGGAAAATACTAACAGCCATAAATGGGTAAATCGGTAATAACACATTTAAAGTAGGGGATTTTAACACCCCACTTTCACCAATGGACAGATCATCCAAAATGAAAATAAATAAGGAAACACAAGCTATAAATGATACATTAAACAAGATGGACTTAATTGATATTTGTAGGAAATTCCATCCAAAAACAAAAGAATACACATTTTTCTCAAGTGCTCATGGAACATTCTCCAGGATAGATCATATCTTGGGTCACAAATCAACACTTGGTAAATTTAAGAAAATTGAAATTGCATCAAGTATCTTTTCCAACCACAATGCTATGAGACTAGATATCAATTACAGGAAAAGATCTGTAAAAAATACAAACACATGGAGGCTAAACAATACACTACTTAATAACGAAGTGATCACTGAAGAAATCAAAGAGCAAATAAAAAAATACCTAGAAACAAATGAAAATGGAGACACATGACCCAAACCTATGGGATGGAGCAAAAGCAGTTCTAAGACAGAAGTTTATAGCAATACAATCCTACCTTAAGAAACAGGAAACATCTCAAATAAACAACCTAACCTCACAGCTAAAGCAATTAGAGAAAGAAGAACAAAAAAAACCCCAAAGATAGCAGATGGAAAGAAATCATAAAGATCAGATCAGAAATAAATGAAAAAGAAATGAAGGAAATGATAGCAAAGATCAATAAAACTAAAAGCTGGTTCTTTGAGAAGAAAAACAAAATTGATAAACCATTAGCCAGACTCACCAAGAAAAAAAGGGAGAAGACTCAAATCAATAGAATTAGAAATGAAAAAGGAGAAGTAACAACTGACACTGAAGAAATACAAAAGATCATGAGAGATTACTACAAGCAACTCTATGCCAATAAAATGGACAACCTGGAAGAAATGGACAAATTCTTAGAAATGCACAACCTGCCAAGACTGAATCAGGAAGAAATAGAAAATATGAACAGACCAATCACAAGCACTGAAATTGAAACTGTGATTAAAAATCTTCCAACAAACAAAAGCCCAGCACCACATGGCTTCACAGGTAAATTCTATCAAACATTTAGAGAAGAGCTAACACCTATCCTTCTCAAACTCTTCCAAAATATAGCAGAGAGAGGAACACTCCCAAACTCATTCTACGAGGCCACCATCACCCTGATACCAAAATCAGACAAAGATGTCACAAAGAAAGAAAATGACAGGCCAATATCACTGATGAACATAGATGCAAAAATCCTCAACAAAATATTAGCAAACAGAATCCAACAGCACATTAAAAGGATCATACACCATGATCGAGTGGGGTTTATTCCAGGAATGGAAGGATTCTTCAATATACGCAAATTAGTCAATGTGATACACCATATTAACAAATTGAAGGAGAAAAACCATATGATCATCTCAATAGATGCAGAGAAAGCTTTTGACACAATTCAACACCCATTTATGATAAAAAACCCTCCAGAAAGTAGGAATAGAGGGAACTTTCCTCAACATAATAAAAGCCATATGACAAACCCACAGCCAACATCATCCTCAATGGTGAAAAACTGAAACCATTTCCACTAAGATCAGGAAAAAGACAAGGTTGCTCACTCTCAACACTCTTATTCAACATAGTTTTGGAAGTTGTAGCCACAGCAATCAGAGAAGAAAAAGAAATAAAAGGAATCCAAATCGGAAAAGAAGCAGTAAAGTTGTCACTGTTTGCAGATGACATCATACTATACATAGAGAGCCCTAAAGATGCTACCAGAAAACTGCTAGAGCTAATCAATGAATTTGGCAAAGTAGCAGGACACAAAATCAATGCACAGAAATCTCTGGCATTCCTATACACTAATGATGAAAAATCTGAAAATGAAATTAAGAAAACACTCCCATTTACCACTGCAACAAAAAGAATAAAATATCTAGGAATAAACCTATCTAAGGATACAAAAGACCTGTATGCAGAAAATTATGACACTGATGAAAGAAATTAAAGATGATATAAATACATGGAGAGATATACCATGTTCTTGGATTGGAAGAATCAACATTGTGAAAATGACTCTACTACCCAAAGCAATCTAAAGATTCAACGCAATCCCTATCAAACTACCACTGGCATTTTTCACAGAAGTAGAACAAAAAATTTCACAATTTGTATGGAAACACAAAAGACCCCGAATAGCCAAAGCAATCTTGAGAACGAAAAATGGAGCTGGAGGAATCAGGCTCCCTGACTTCAGACTATACTACAAAGCTACAGTAATCAAGACAGTATGGTACTGGCACCAAAACAGAAATATAAATCAATGGAACAGGATAGAAAGCCCAGAGATAAACCCATGCACATATGGTCACCTTATCTTTGATAAAGGAGGCAGGAATGTACAGTGGAGAAAAGACAGCCTCTTCAATAAGTGGTGCTGGGAAACTGGACAGGTACATGTAAAAGTATGAGATTAGAACACTCCCTAACACCATACACAAAAATAAGCTCAAAATGGATTAAAGATCTAAATGTAAGGCCAGAAACAATCAAAATCTTAGAGGAAAACATAGGCAGAACACTCTATGACATAAATCACAGCAAGATCCTTTTTGACCCACCTCCTAGAGAAATGGAAATAAAAACAAAAATAAACAAGTGGGACCTAATGAAACTTAAAAGTTTTTGCACAGCAAAGGAAACCATAAAGAAGACCAAAAGACAACCCTCAGAATGGGAGAAAATATTTGCAAATGAAGCAACTGACAAAGGATTCATCTCCAAAACTTACAAGCAGCTCATGCAGCTCAATATCAAGAAAACAAACAACCCAATCCAAAAATGGGCAGAAGACCTAAATAGACATTTCTCCAAAGAAGATATACAGATTGCCAACAAACACATGAAAGAATGCTCAACATCATTAATCATTAGAGAAATGCAAATCAAAACTACAATGAGATATCATCTCACACCAGTCAGAATGGCCATCATCAAAAAACCTAGAAACAATAAATGCTGGAGAGGGTGTGGAGAAAAGGGAACACTCTTGCACTGCTGGTGGGAATGTAAATTGATACAGCCACTATGGAGAACAATATGGAGGCTCCTTAAAAAACTAAAAATAGAACTACCATACGACCCAGCAATCCCACTACTGGGCATATATCCTGAGAAAACCATAATTCAAAAAGAGTCATGTACCGAAATATTCATTGCAGCTCTATTTACAAAAGCCAGGACATGGAAGTAACCTGAGTGGCCACCAACAGATGAATGGATAAAGAAGATGTGGCACATAAATACAATGGAATATTACTCAGTCATAAAAAGAAACGAAATTGAGTTATTTGTGGTGAGGTGGATGGACCTAGAGTCTGTCATACAGAATGATGTAAGTCAGAAAGAGAAAAACAAATACCGCATGCTAACACATATATATGGACTCTAAGGGGAAAAAAGGTCATGAGGAACCTAGGGGTAAGACGGGAATAAAGACACAGATCTACTAGAGCATGGACTTGAGGATATGGGGAGGGTGAAGGGTAAGCTGTGACAAAGTGAGAGAGTGGCATGGACATATATACACTACCAAACGTAAAATAGATAGCTAGTGGGAAGCAGCCGCATAGCACAGGGAGATCAACTCGGTGCTTTGTGACCACGCAGAGGGGGGGATAGGGAGGGTGGGAGGGAGGGAGACGCAAGAGGGAAGAGATATGGGAACATATTTATATGTATAACTGATTCACTTTGTTATAAAGCAGAAACTAACACACCATTGTAAAGCAATTATACTCCAATAAAGATGTTTAAAAAAATGTAGTAATAGACTTCTGATTTATTTGACTTTCACATGCCAGTAACCACACACAAGATACTGTCCTAGACCTCGCTGTTTCTGTGCTTGCTCATCCTTAAACCTCATCTCTCAACTTAATGGGCCACCTTGATGCCAGGAGGGACAATAGGCCAAATTAGAAGATACCTTTAATTTGATTTGTCTGTGGGGCTTAGTAACTCACTTCAACTGAAAAGTCTCACTGGGATTTCCATGCTCAAAGTTTCTTTTTAATCTTATCTTTTATGTCTCTCATAAAAGTTCAGAATCAATTGGCTTTCTTACCTTAGAAAGGCCTCCAAAATTCTCCTGTTCTTTTCTGGTAACAAATAGGCCCACTATTTTCTGAGCCCTTCTGTCTCTTGCAATACCTGGCCAAACTCACCCAACAGCAACCACTACTCATGAATGATGGTCTGTTTTCCAACCTCTTTTCACAGAGACAGTATTGGCAGGCTTGAGGTCTGCCTTTCTCATTATCGAAAGTTATATTTTTACCAAACATTTGGCCATGATAAAGGATGGATCTCAACTGTCATCCTGTTACAGCTGCTCCTTTGTAGCCCATTGCCCAACCACTGAACCACTGACACATAGCTTAGGGTTTATTACAGCTGTAAGCTCCCCTCAATTTTTGTGTGAGTCTAGTAGGCCAACAGTTATTAGAATCAACAATAAAAGTCAATGGATTATCATGCCCAAAAAAGCTTCGTTCTTATTGACATCACAACCTAATGTGGGTTGGAGGGGGGACACTGGTCATGTAAACAGTCATGGATATAAACTCCTGTAACTTATAGGCTCCACATCTGGCCTGCAGACAAAGAAAGAGAAAGTGAGCATGGAGGATAATGTAAGGCTTTAAGGGCCAAGGCTGGAAATGGCATGCATCACTTCTCTGTAAATTCTGCTACCCAGCACTCAGAAGTAGGGCCCCATTTTGTTGCAGAAGACTGAAACATATAAAGAATATAAGAAGTGAGACAGCACAGGTAATGATTGCAGCTGGCAAGTTTCTGCTACAACACAAAAGAAATAGATTTTTGGTGTGCTATTGTCAGCTTCTGTGTTAGCCCATTTCCAGGACACTGTACTACTTAGAAATTGAGCCAAGTGCTTTAGTGCCAATGGGGTTCCTGTAACTTAAGCCCACCAGCTGAGACTGAGGGTAGAAGAGGAAAAGGTACAAAACGGCCAGATCATTGAAATTTGTACGCCATGGTAGAGAACTGTTTTCCATTCTGTAGTCAGGGAGAATCTATTTGAGATTTTGTTTTTCATGGTAGAATAACACATTCAAATCTGCATTATAGAAAGACTAGAAATATAAGAGGAAGAAGGAAACTAGCATTAATTGGACATCATTTAACACCATAAATTAGCTAGGTGCTATTTCATTTAATTCTAGCAATAATCTTATAAAGAGGGTAATTTTTGTTGTGTCCCATTTTGACAGGTGAGGAAAGTTTAAAATCTTATAGCTTTAATTATTTTTCTCTTGTCCAACAGTAAGTTTCAAAGTCAGTGTGCAAACCGAGAAATATCTGACTTAAGAATCCATACCTCACAGATGAACCAGTTTGCAGGGCAGAAATTGAGACACAGATGTAGAGAACAAACGTATGGACACCAAGGCGGGGGTGGTGGTGGGACGAATTGGGAGATTGGGATTGACATGTATACACTAATATGTATAAAATGGATAACTAATGAGAACCTGCTGTATAAAAAAATTAATTAAATTTTTAAAAAGACCCAATACAGCAAAAAATAAAATAAATAAAATTTTAAAAAAAAGAATCCATACCTCTTTTCACTAGCTAAATTAGTTAATTGGAAGTGAGATTAGAGACATAAAGGCATTTTAGAAAAATTTTTTAATATCTCATGCAACTAATGAAAAGAGGGTATGTACTATATAGGTCAGCAGTTATGAAGGTGGAAAAGTGGGGACTCATCTGGGAAATACCTTGGAAATATAATAGGCAGAACATGGACAAACAAAAAGTGGATTCTTTCCTGCAGCCTCAGAAAGAAGTTCAACCTTGCCATCACCCTGATTTTAGCCCAATGAGACATATTTTGGACCTGTCACATCCAAGATTGTATAACATAATAAATTTGTACTGTTTTAAACTGCTAAGCCTGTGGTGATTTGCTACAGCAGGAGTAGGAAACTAATATGTACGCCAATGGCAATAATCCTTTAACCCCAGGAAAAAAAGTCATACTTTGATCATATTACATTTCCACTGCCTCCCACTTTCCTCTCACTTCACTTTATTCAGTCAATTCACCAGCTTAAAATCACTGGCCAATTATTTTAATCATCCCTCTCTCTTCCTTTGTGATATTCACTTAGCAAAACCCACACACTAGCTCTCTCTACCCACTCTAGACCTGCACTTCGATGACAGAGCGTAGTGATGACAGCACACGCAGATCACAGCCACTTTAAAATTCATCATGTCTTCCAGCAGGTGGCTCCCTAATACTGCCCCGCTAAAATACTATAGTCCTCTAGTCCATTTACTAAGCCACTCTCCTGATAACTAGGCTATATGTATTTCTTTCCTCAAAACCTCACATCAATTCCGTCATTACTTTGGGTCAATGACCTTATTTCATTAAATGAAAGGAAACAAACTGAAGTTTACATCTGCACACTTGCACCATTCTATCTCCCCACCTTCCCGCATCTGTGCCCTATGATTTCTCTTCTATTATTGTGGCTGATGTGCTTGTGCTTTTAGCTAACGTCAAACCTTTCACCTGTGTACTAAGTCTTGTCTCCTCTTATCTACTCAATCCAAAATTTCTCCTGTGTCTCTCAAGCTTCAATTTTCCCTCTCTACTGGACTATTTCATCTATATATGAACATGCTGTTATTTCTCCTACCTTAAGAATTGAATATATTCTCTTGTTTCTCCCAACCCTCTCCACAGCTGTCCCGTTTTCTTCTTTTAGCTAAGCTTCTCAAAAGAGTTGTCTACACTCATTGTATCCACACCTCTCATGCCCTCTTGAACCCACTCCAGGTAGGTTTTTCCTCACACACTACAAAAGAACAGCTTTAGTTAAGTTGCCAATTACCCTGTAGTCCAAAACCCAAAGGTAAACATCAGCCATCATTTTACTTGATCCATCAATAGCATTTGATCCTGTATATCACGTATTCTTTCTCAAAATATTTTTTCACTTGCTTCCTAGGTCACCATCATTTCCTGGTTTTCCTCTTATCTCAGTGATGCTTCCTTCTTCATCTTCTTTGTTGTTTGCGTAGCATATTTCCAATCTTTAAAGAGTGAAGTGTCTCAGAGCTCACCCATTGGACCTCTTCTCTATCTGCACTCACTTAGTGATGTCATTCAATCTCATGGCTCGAGATACACTGCTGACAATTCCTAAATTGATATCTCTACTCACGAACTCACCCCTGAACCTCAGCCTGTTATATTCAAGACTTTCTATGCAGCATCACCATTTGTATGTTTAATAGGCATTGCAAACAAAAAGCCCCACTTGACTCTTCCCCTCTCTCTCTCTCTCTCTCTCTCTCACACACACACACACACACACACACACACTCACACACACACACACACACAGAGCTTGCTCCTTTGGAACTCTTTACATCTCACTTTTCAATAGTAACTCCACTCGCATATTTTCTCAGGTCAAAAACTTCAGATGACAATTTGAAATTTTCCTTTCCCTAATATCCATATTCTGTTGGTTCTACATTCAAAATATTTTCAGAACCTGACCATGTCCCCCTTACACCTACTGCAGTATCCTTGCTCAGAGCTTGCTTAAATATGGCAGTAACTTCCTAACTGGCTTCAACTCAGCCACCATCAACTGGCTTCTCATCCTAGTTGATGAAAGTCAAAACCAAGTCTAGCCCATTTGAGCCTTTGTAGAAAACATTATAAACCATCCAGGATAACCAACACAATATTGAAGGAGAAGAATAAAGTTGGAGGACTGATGCTACCCGATTTCAAAACTTACTATAAAGCTGCAGTAATCATGACAGTGTGGTTAAAGTTGGTGAAAGAATGGATAAATAGATCAATAGAACATAATAGAGAGCCCAGAAATAGATCTTCATAAATATAGTCAGCTGATCTTTGACAAAAGTGCAAAGGCAGTACATTGGAGCAAAGACAGACTCTTTAACAAATGGTGCTGGAAAAACTGGATATCCACATGTGAAAAGTTAATTTGGACACAGACTACATCCCTCAAAAAAATTAATTCAAAATAGATCATAGACCTAAATGTAAAACTCAAAACTGTAAAACTCCTAGAAGATAACATAAAATAAAGCTTAGATGAATGATCCTGGGTATGGTGATGACTTTTTAGATACTACACCAAAGACATGATTTATGAAAAAAATAATTGATAGGCTGGATTTTATTAAAATTAATAACTTCTACTCTGCAAAAGACAATATCAAGAGAATAAGAAGACAAGACATGAACTGAGAGAAAATATTTGCAAAAGATTCATTTGATAAAAGATTATCCAAAATATACAAATAACTCTTCAAACTTAACAATGAGAAAGCAAAAAATTAGATTAAAAATGGGCCAAAGACCTTAATAGGCATCTCACCAAAGAAGACATACAGATGGAAAATGAATATATAAGCAAACACACAAATAAGCATAAAATGTTCCATATTATATGTCATCAAGGAAATGCAAATTAAAACAATGAGATACCACTACACACCTATTGGAATGGCCAACATCTGGAACACTGACGACACCAAACACTGTCAAGGATGTGACGCAGCAGGAACCCCTCATGTGTTGCTGCTGGGAATGCAAAGTGGTAGAGCTACTTTGGAAGATAGTTTTGTGGTTTCTTACAAAACTAAACGTACTCTTACCATGTGATCCAGCAATTATACTCCTTGGTATTTACCCAAAGGAGTTGAAAATGTATGTCCATACAAAAATCTGCACACAGATGTTTATAGCAGCTTTGTTCGTAATTACCAAAACTTGGAAGCTATCAAGATGTCCTCCAGTATGTGACTGGATAAACCGTAATACATCCAGTTAATTGAATATTATTCACTGCTAAAAATAAATGAACTATCAAGCCACGAAAAGACAAGGAGGAAGCTTAAGTGCATGTTACCAAGTGAAAGAAATCAATCCCAAAAGGCTACATACAGTATGATTCCAACTGTATGACATTCTGGAACAGGTAAAACTGTGGAGTCAGTAGAAAGATCAGTGGTTGCCAGGAGTTTTGGGGAGGGATGAATAGGCAAAGCACGGAGATTTTTTAGGGAAGTGAAACTATGTATGACACTGTAGTGGTAGACACAGGTTATTATATAGTTCTCCAAACCCATAGAGTGTACAACACCAAAACAACCCCAACTATGGACTTTAGGTAATAGTGATGTGTCAATGTAGGTTCATACTTGGTAAAAAAAAAAAAAAAAAAAAAAAGTGTCATCCTGGTGAGTGATGTTGATAACGGGGGATGCCATGGATGTACTGGATGGGGAGGTGTGTGGGAAATTTCTGTGCCTTCCTCTCAATTTTGTTGTAAATCTAAAACTGCTCTTAAAAAAAAGTACATATACATATAATTCTCCCCCTTGCTCTAGTAAATAGTGTTCCCAAACAAGGCATCCAGCATAGTCAAAGCCTTCCCCATCTACCCTATTTATACCTGTGACTCCTCTCCCCACTCCCACTTCACCAGAACTCCCTTTCTTCCTTCTTGACTTTATTTTTCTCCATTGCATATTATATTTCTCACTTGTTGATTTTGGTTATTTTCTCTCTCCCTGCTCTATAATGCAAGATCCATGAGGATAGATATGCTTGTCTGTCTTGTTTACAATTGGATCCTTAGTGCCTATAGAAGTGCCTGATATATAATAGGTGCTCCATTATTTCTCGAATGAATCATATTTTTGAATAAGAAAACCTAACATACTTGAAATACAATGAAAGCGATCACTCAGAAAGAACGTTTAGAGTGAGACAACACGGAGCAGAGGAAACAAGGAAGGACACTGAGAGGAAATGGTTAAAACATCCGACTTGATTTCAGCTCCTCAAACCCATAATAAGTCCATTGCTTCCTACGATAGTGTAAATCATACTGATGATTCTTGAAGTTGTCAAATTATTTCTAACAAGGACTGTGTGAGTGTGAGTGTGTGTGTGAGTGTGTGTGATGGGGAATTAGGAGAGGGGAAGAGATGACTAACGATTTTAGTCTTACCTTCAAAGATCTGAAATCATTGGGAATTCACTCCAATTAACGGCTAGCTTGGAAAACCTCAGGCTAAAGTAAATTAGACAACCAATGCTCAGTTTTATTCTTGTTTATCTTTTCTCTGATTGCTGTCAGTCTCTCACAACGTACAAAACCACAAGTGGTGGAAATAGCTCAAAATAGTTGCCAACAGCTCAAAAATCAAAGCAAACAGCACCCACATTTGAAAAACAAAAAATAACACTTTGCCTTATCATTTTCTAATAGAAGATCTAAATTTTAAACTGCATTGATTTTACTAAAATTTTATTCCTTTGCATCAATGTATCTTCCTGGTACTGAGTCTTTTCAGTTAGACTGTAATTCAGTCAATTACACAGAAAATATTAGAAACTTTTAAAAAAGTAACTTCTTTGCTTTCTATGCTCCTCTGTTTTTCACCTCATGGGATGTCTCCTCTTTATTTGAATGTGTTTACAAACTGAATATGTCTACTACACTGGAACTTCCTGAGATGAAAGACAAAATCACCCAGCTGCACCATTACATGCATAAATTATCAGACCAGTTTCTGTCTATGGAAACAGTCGTGAATTCTCTGTTCTATGATGTCAGTTCTCAGGTTCTTATTATTGTTCATTGTCATATTACTCATTGAAATCAATTCTAAAAGTATGATTCCTGATCCTGTGACATTGGATTCCAGCTGCTAAAATACCAATTGCAATGAACAGCATGCTCTGACTGTCAACCCACATTAACAGACTGTTCTAGCCAGGTATCTTCCTTGCCCTTTCCGTTTGCCTAACATTTGTCCTGTTCTACTAGCCAACTTGTATGAAATTAATTGCTTAAAATGGCCAAATGATGTTTAGACTATATAGAAAGCAACTCTAAAAAATGGCCTTTTTCCATTTAAAGTTGCTTATTGGACAAACACTGTGAGAGACCTTTTGGGGACAAAGGGCAAAGTTTGACAGTGGACTGGGGAGTGGATGGCATTTAGAAATTTTTATTCTCGGATGTGTTAATGCTATTGTAGGTGTATGTGTGCTCTTATTTTTGTAAAGATGCACATTGGAGGTGGTTAGAGATGAAATGTAATGAGGTATGTAATTTATTTCACAAGAGCTCAGTGAATAAAAAATGGAATTATAAGGTAAAAAATAAAGCTATCAATTCCTAAAACATAATTGATGATCTTCATTAGCTCTCATATTGGCGTGTATTCTTCCAGTTATAAAATAAGTGTTACTACAAAATAGTTACGGAATGCTTATTTTGTGCCAAGCATTCTAATAAGTATTTCATATGCATGATATCAATTAATTATCCAACAAACTTGTTTGCTACGTAATAACATTTCCATTTTAAAAATGGGAGAGATTAAATAATGTTCCTACATTATATAGTTTTGTCAGTTATCCTCCAAGGTGTATACACACACACACACACACGTACGCATATACTATAACAAGAAGATACATACCTCCCCAAAGGCTTTCTCTCAAATATGATCTTTGTTTCTTATATGTATCCCTCACTACTCCCAAAGTTTCTTAGACATAGATTCATATACCTTCACCCGAGCAGGCCTCTAAAGACATTTGGGCTTGCAACCCCGGATTTAGAGCAGCGGTTTTCAAACTGTTCATTGCAGAGCTGTGGTTGCCATGGAAGGCATCATGGGTCCCATCTCATTCAAAAGAGACTCCCTTTGGGTAGACTTCTCTTTTAATCCACTTTATTTATCAGGCTGCACATAAAATCCAACTTGATAAAAGTATCCTGCTACTAAAAAATATTTGAAAAATACATATCTAGATGAATGGATGGATAATATCATCTCCATGCAGTCCTTTATGACTATGGCTTATCTTAACCAAGCTTTTGAAAGCTATTGAAAGACAGGTCAAGATTATACTCCTGGAAAGGACCCTAAGTACAGTCGCTTTCACTGTGGGAGGTCAGTGCAGTGCTGTCTGCTTCAATAGGCAGGTGCGCTGGGAGCGGGATGACATCTTCTTGTAAAAATTTTAAAAGGGCATGTACCTGACTAGGGCTGATCACCTCTGCTCCCAGGTGAGCCAGGTAATACCCGCGGGTAAGACTAAGATGGTCATCAGACAGCAATTCTGGGTGTTATACAGCGACAATTGGGCAAGCTAGCCTTCACGACTCCAAGCCATAGTGCATGCCTGAATAATTTTAGCTGGGAACATGTTTATAGGGTTCTACCCATTGCCCCTTAAACTATATGAAGATGCCCAATAAACCATGCAGAACACCGGATGAGCCTCTATATATTAATTTGCAATGAACTGTAAATAAGCCAAACGTTTTCCCTATGTTAACTTTCACTTCAGAATATTTTACATGTAATTCTTTCTTCTGCCAAGAAATAGATAGTTGGAGACAGTTTCTATTGAGGTTACTATTAGATCCTGGTAATAAAACTAATTCAATTTCATACAAGAGAATGTTTATCATTCAATTGTCTGTAGCAGGGGACTATTCATCTAGAGATATAAAATATTTATGGAGTATGTTAAAATGGTGGGGGGGGGGGAGGAAGCGTGACCAGAACACATCTCTGTTTCCTTCCTCTTGGAGGCATTACCTGATGCATCAATAACCCATGCCTAGTGACTTGATTCTCTTAGTACTATTACTACATAATAGTATTACTAGTAGTATTACTACAAGTAGTATTACTACTTGATTCTCTTAGTAGTATTACTACATAAATCTTTATACATTAACTAGTTGATGTTAATTAGTGAAGTGTAATCCTTAATAATCTCTGTCCACAAATTTAAAGACTAAGAAAGCTTCAGTGAAAGCCAGTTTTAGTTTCCCATGGAAATTTTTGGCAACAAAGTGGTACAAAGTGTTAACAGTGGTTAGTCCTGGAATAGCAGTGCCTAAATGCAGCTTACATTTCCTATGGAATATTGGCCTGAGTCATTTGCACTTGTATTAAGCAAGAAAGTAGCCACATTTGCTATTGAAATCTTAATGGGTTCATAGTTTGGGTGAAATAAAGAGCTGCCTTTTAAAAAATAGGATGGACCATGTTCAGAGTTATACCAAATAGGAAAATAGCGACAAAAGGACCTGCTGTATAACACAGGGAACTCTACTCAATACTCTGTAATAACCTATATGGGGAAAAAATCTAAAAAAAGAGTGGATATATGTATATGTATAACTGATTCACTTTACTGTACACCTGAAACTAACACAACATTGTAAATCAACTATACTCCAATAATTTTTTAAAGCAAAACATGAAAAATCTTTATACAGTCATAAAAGAACCAACTTCCCCACTCCCAATACACTATTTAGCCAGACTTTATCATTTCAGCTCAATTACTATACATGGCCCAATCACAGAGTAGCCAAGAATCTGGCAGGTGGGATTGGTATGTTATACTGAGAAAATTAGGTCACTCCTGTGTGAATTTGTATCTGAGCTTCAACAGCTTACTTACCAAGTTCATATATGGGTGATATGTCTCCTTATCTATCTATCCTCCTTCCTGGATATATCCACCAGCATTGGTTTCCCCCGCAGAATCACTTCTAACTAAGGTGTAAAGTAAACTTATGCATTTTTACATTTAATCAGATTCTGAGTGACCACTACCAATCTTTCTCATTATCTCACTAATATGGTTAGAAATTTTTCCATTGCCTAATCTTTAGCAAGAGCAGATACTAAACCAGAAATTTCTAGTTTCCTGGGACATTGTACAGATAAAATAAATGTAAGTTATTTATCCTCTATGGTGAGGAAAGGAGAAGCTCCCCCTCAAATAACAAGAGAGTTTTCAGTGGTCTTCAAGTAGCAGCAAATCTCATATACAACCTGAAAAGACTCTGTTCCTCTTAGCCTTTTCTCTGTTCCACCCATCTTGCTCAATTCAAATTTGTGTACAGAGAGACCCAATATTCTGGGGGAAATGTGCTAATTAAAATTATGCTAAAAACCGCCCATTATCAACTGTACCTCAAAGGAAAATAAATGTAAAGAAAAAAAACACCCAACCCCCTTCATCTGTTCCTATCTCAAATAATAGAGCATTGATATCTTTTATTTTTCTCAAAATGAAAGAAAAATACTCTTGCAAAATGCCTAGTTCATAGTAGCCATTCTATAAGTACATGTTGAATGGAATCACTGAATAAATGAATGAAAAAATGCTGTTAATTTGAATTTCCACATCATGTCCATCATGGTTCCCTTTTCAATTTTTTTTCAATGTGGCTCTTGAGTTCTCAGTCTAGGCTATTGAATTTATCTGAGGTGTGAATAAGAATCCATTCATTCGTGTCGGGCAGCATCCACATTGCTTTCTGCTGACAAGAATGCTACAGGCCTAAGGTTCTGATTTCCACTGACAACAGTGGTATTTTAGAAGGACTCACTTACGCGGACTATGATTTAGTACACCGGCACTAATGGCTCGTTCATGTTTTTTAACTGTTAAAGCACATCTAATTATTTAATATTAGAAAATCAGCCAAGCGTTGACTCAGCCCAACCACACCAAATTATGAGGGGAAAAGCCCACAATAACTCGTTCTCTTTAGGATGAAAAACATATCTTTTATAGGCTTATTTTAATGTCACAAATATAATTATGTGTAAGCAAATGATACATATTTACTTAGTGATGAGAGTCTGATGACCTAAGAAACAAGTATTTGCCTGCAGCTAGTTTCCAATAATCAACCACAACGAAAAGAGATTACAACAGAAAACTTGTAACGTATTTATACATCTATGTTGATAATTTGTTTTAGATGGACAATATAGAGATACGAATTTATATGAGTTAAAATTGAATGAATTCTTCAATGTGGACAATTTCTTAGAATAAGCAACTTTTTCCTATCTCTTCAAAGGAGATGAACAAGGTTTTATTTGTCTCTCCACTGGACGTCAGTATTTTACCGCTAAAATACCACTGGCACCTTACTGAAAAACATTAAGCCTTTATGGAGAAACTCAAGAGTCAAACAGCTTCAAGTAATTTTACCTGCAATCCAACTAATAATCTCACTGTTTTTGCCTGGTGTGCTGCCTTTGTGATGCTTCTTTTTAGCAGCTACAGAATCCTGTTCGTTCAAAAACGAATGCCTTTGAAAGACGACTTGAAAATGTCACCACCACTTGGAACAACCTTCAAAAACGCTTAGAGGAGGTCAGTACTCTGTCGAGGTTGGTGCACCAGTGAGGATGATTAACTTTTTAAAAGGCTAATAATTCAATTTTAAAAGAGACACAGTTACTCACCTTGAGTGCAAGAACCTATTTGTTCATCTTGGAGGTGGTTGGCAGGAAGCTACGCAATGATTTCTGAAACTGCAAATGGAGGTATATAGCATATCATAATATATTTATTAAGGACTAATGCAAACCACGTTGAGTTATAGGAGGGAAAATGTATTCCCTAGTGCTTAGAATTTACTGAACATGAAGAACTCAGATGAGATTGTTTAGTGAGAAGGAGGAGAAATTTCCATACATACCTCCCCAAACAAATAAATCACCACTTATATCCTGGGAGTGTTTTCAAATAGACTGTGTTTAATGATACGAGTAGTATTAATAACTGAGTTTATATTCACATGCCTTTTCTGCTTTACTTTGCAAGTGTATACTTCAGACTAGGACTGCAAATATTTTATATTTAGGATATAATACAGGATATCAAGTCAGTTATCCTTGAATTGTTCTTTTGGGTTTAAGACAGTGGCAGTTTCTTCACTGAATGGCTAGCTTGTATTCATCCATAAACAGCACAGAATAATTTCATGCAATAGCATAAGAGCATCTTTGAAATCATCCCGATTCCAGCCCAGAAAAAAGGGTCAGTAGGCTAAATAGAAAAAAGGAGGCTTTCTTTCCCAGATTTGTCATCTGTTCATGCCATTTTGTTAAAACTTTTTCTTTGTTTCTGAGTCAGTGTCTTGTTGCTAATTGATCGAATGTTAAGTGACTCACAAATAGGCAGGCATGGAGCTTTTCTTGGAAAAAATGCTGTATCAAAAGAATGAAGCTGGGTTTTCAGAAGTCCTCACATGATACATCTGAGATCAAACATATTTAGGAGACATTTGAACAAAATTGCATTGAAATGAGCAAAGGAGAAAAATGTAAAAGACAGACATCTAGACTTGATGTCAGAAGATCCGAGTGCCAACTGGCTTATCAGCAGACATCATAGAAAGAATGATAACCATCATTCAATGAATATTCGTCAAGGTCAGTGATGGGCAAAGAATGTAACAGGATGAAACCTGAGCAAAGAAGGAAAACAGACACCTTAAATAAGACACAGACATTGGCGCTGATAAAAACTTTTATGTGACAAAGAAAGCGTGACCAAATCAGAGTGAAGAAAGCATATAGTAATGAAGGCTGGAATTATTATTTATCAACTGGGGAGAGAATCAGCTTAGGCAAATATCTCACATTAAACACTAAAGCTAATTTATATTGATTAAAAATTAAAATACTCAAAATGAAACAATGTACAACTAATAGAAATTAGAGCTAAATATCTATCAACACCCTAGAGGGGACAGAGGTGACTTTGTAAGTCTGAAAACTCGTAAAGGAAAAGAGATTAGAGAAAAATTAAGCTGTTACCTACAAACATTAAAGGCAAATAATACAGTAGGAGATATTTTTTGCCAAAAAATATGAAAACTTATGGGAAACCTGAAGAAAAAATTTAAATACTAACAGATAGACAAGAAACCATACACAAATATCTTTTTTAGTGAAGAAATGAAAATTAAAATCAAACAGAGACAAAAATTTTCACTCAGCAAACTAGCAAAAGAAGGTAAAACAAGTTTAACCCATAATAATGATGCGTTGTAGGAAAATAGGCACTAATGATACTGTAAACTGTTGAAGGTTTTTTTGAAAAGCAGTTTGACGATGCCTACCAAGAGCCATCAAATATTCCTATCCACTGGTCAAGTGAATTTCAGTTTCTGGGCTCTATTGTAATAAAAGAATGCAAATATATGGGAGTAACAAACTCAAAGATATTCCTGAAATCATTTTTCTTAATAGTAAACAATAGAAAGATATAAAACAGAAAATTATATTTTTACACACATGCACACAATGATTAAGCTATGACGTATCTTCTGATGGACTATTATACAGGACAACAAATGTAAATATAATCCTTAGCAATGTGGAAAAATGTATATTCTGCAATGCCAGGCAAAAAAGGAAACAGAAAAATTATATATATATTACCATGATTACGCTGAAGAAAAAAGTTACAAATGCTTTAATGAAGATAAAAAAGAACACTCTAAAACAAGGACATTCTCATTTGGAGGGTTATGTACTCTTTTGTTTTGCTTTGTCTTTATTTTTCCAATGTTGTTAGCTCTATGTCACTCAGCCTCTCACAGCGCCCGTTTCTTTTCTTTTTTTTTTTTTTTTTTTTGCCGTACGCGGGCCTCTCACTGTTGTGGCCTCTCCCGTTGCAGAGCACAGGCTCTGGACGCGCAGGCTCAGCGGCCATGGCTCACGGGCCCAGCCGCTTCACGGCATGTGGGATCTTCCCAGACCGGGGCACGAACCCGTGTCCCCTGCATCAGCAGGCAGACTCTCAACCGCTGTGCCACCAGGGAAGCCCTCTTTTTCTTTTTTTTATGTATAATGGACATTTAACTTTGTATTAGTTTCAGGTATACAACATAATGATTCAATATCTGTGTATATTGCAAAATGATCACCAGGATAAGTCTGGTTAACACCCATCACCATGCATATTACAGGTTTTTTTTTCTTGTGATGAGAACTTTTAAGATCGACTTTCTTAGCAACTTTAAAATAAGCAATACAGTATTATTAACTACAGTTACCATGCTGTACATTACATCCTCATGATTACTATTTTACAACTCAAAGTTTGTGACCTCCTTCACCCATTTTTGTCCCCACCCCCTACCCTCTTATCTGGCAATCACCAGTCTGTTCTCTGTATCTACGAGCTAGTTTTGTTGTTGTTTTTAGATCCCACATATAAGTGAGAACATACACTATTTGTCTTTTTCTGTCTAACTTATCTCACTTAGCATAATGCCCTCAAGGTCCATCCATGTTGCTACAATGGGAATATTTCATTCTTTTTATGGCTGAATAATATTTCATTGCATATATACACCGCATCTTCTTTATCCATTCATTCATTCACCCATCAATGGACATTTAGATTATTTCCATGTCTTGGGTATTGTAAATAGCACTGCAATGAACATGAGGGTGCATATATCTTTTCGAACTATTGCTTATCAGCTTCCATTTCTTTACATTTAAAATCATGTTGTGGGAATCACATAACTCGGGCAGGTTTATTAGGGTCTCAATTAGAGTTGTGGGATCTGAATCCTAGAGCCAAAGATGCCAGGTGCAGCTTTAAAATCTGTAGGTTTTTTGCAAGAAGACAAAAATTGCCCCCTTTACTGGAACACACAAGAACCAAGAATCATATGACACCAAATCAGAGGAAAATCAAATATTACAAAAGATACTCCAAAGCGAAGGTAAGGGCTTTGGTTTCTTCAACCTTCATGTTTAGGACAGACAGCATTAGCAATTCCCTCTCACAAGCCTGTAAAAGTCCTGATGCACCAGGTATAGACAACTTCTCCCACTCACCAAAACATCAGAACAAACTTGAGTGAGAATAGCATTATTGCAGAGTGACTTTGAATTGCCTCTGTTGTTAAAAAAAGTAAGCCATTACTTGTGACACACAGGGCAACTGATCATACCCCCAAAGTCTTTCAATTCTGTATTTTAGTAATGCTCTCATTTTTAGTTCTAGCAAGAAGACAGACTAAAATAGCTGAAGAATCTTTGTTTTAGAGGCATCTAGAAGTAGTGGATAAAATATACCTTTTTAATATGCATCTTAAATTTCCTGACAAAATTAAGGCCTCATTATTATAAAGCCCCATAGGATCTCACACCACTCCATTTAGTTCTAATGCTGTCGATGCTAATTCTCCCAGCTAGGCTGGCTGGCCACTCTGTGAAGACCTGGGTCCACTGTTCTCCACTGTCTCCTTAAACACAATGCCCTTGGCATGTAGTAGGCATTCAGTAAATATTTTTTAATGAATTAATAAAACCAATAACTGGTCCTAAAATTTTGACCATGTGTTTCAAATATTTCCTTGTTCATTTAGAGTATGATTAATGCATTGGAACTCATCTAGTGTAAAGAAAACACGTATTTCCCCTGAGAAACTCTAGTAGTTTAGATTATTATATACTGTCTCATTATCTCCCTTTCAGTTCACAGGGCTAAATCAACATAGCAAAGTGCAGACTAAACATTTAATTTAATCAATATAGACACATTAATGTAGGTAAATGAGGCTATGAAAAATTGTTTGGACTTAAATGCCTAAAGTAATTAAATTAACTGGATAATTAATGAAAATTCCAGTTCTGCTTGTAATATGTAGACACAGCCTTCAGAAGAATAATTGTGAATTTTTTTCCTACCCTTTGATAGAATTTTGTTCCAAAGAGTAAATAAAGCATATGAATAGTCATATAAAAATCAAATGAGATTGGGATTCAGAGGGAGCTTGGAAGTTATCTAGTCCAATATGTTCATTCTAAAAATAAGGTTTAAGCTTAAAGACATTAACTAATTTGCCCCTATTTCTGTTAGTAGATACACATCTGAATACAGGCTCTGTCTTCAGCACTGTGTTTCTGCCACTGAAACGTGCTGACTCAAGCTCTTAGTTCATTTGTTAAAAATATAGATCAGAGGCTTCCGGGAAGATGGCGGAAGAATAAGACGCGGAGATCACCTTCCTCCCCACAGATACACCAGAAATACATCTACACGTGGAACCACTCCTACAGAACACCTACTGAATGCTGGCAGAAGACCTCAGACCTCCAAAAAGGCAAGAAACCCCCCACGTACCTGGGTAGGGCAAAAGAAAAAAGAATAAACAGAGACAAAAGAATAGGGATGGGACCTGCGCCAGTGGGAGGGAGCCGTGAAGTAGGAAAGGTTTACACACTATAGAAGCCCCTTCGCGGGGCAGAGACTGTGGGTGGCGGAGTGGGGAAGCTTCGGAGCCACGGAGGAGAGCACAGCAACAGGGGTGCGGAGAGCAAAGCGGAGAGATTCCCGCACAGAGGATCAGGGCCGACCAGCACTCACCAGTCCGAGAGGCTTCTCTGCTCACCCGCCGGGGCAGGCGGGGCCTGGAGTTGAGGCTTGGGCTTCGGTTGGAGCGCAGGGAGAGGACTGGGGTTGGCGGCGTGAACACAGCCTGCAGGGGGTTGGTGCACCACGGCTAGCCGGGAGGGAGTCCGGGAAAAGGTCTGGACCTGCCGAAGAGGCAAGAGGCTTTTTCTTCCCTCTTTGTTTCCTGGTGCGTGAGCAGAGGGGATTAAGAGCGCTGCTTAAAGGAGCTCCAGAGACGGGCGCGAGCAGCGGCTAAAAGCGCAGACCCCAGAGATGGGCATGAGACGCTAAGGCTGCTGCTGCCGCCACCAGGAAGCCTGTGTGCGAGCACAGGTCACTATCCACACCCCCCCTTCCGGGGAGCCTGTGCAGCCCGCCACTGCCAGGGTCCCGGGATCCAGGGACAACTACCCCGGGAGAACGCACGGCGTGCCTCAGGCTGGTGCAACGTCACGCCGGCCTCTGCCGCCACAGGCTCGCCCCGCACGCCGTGCCCCTCCCTCCCCCTAGCCTGAGTGAGCCAGAGCCCCCGAACCAGCGGCTCCTTTAACCCGTCCTGTCTGAGCGAAGAACAGACGCCCTCAGGCGACCTACACACAGAGGCGGGGCCAAATCCAAAGCTGAGCCCCTGGGAGGTGTGAGAACAAAGAAGAGAAAGGGAAATCTCTCCCAGCAGCCTCAGAAGCAGCGGATTAAAGCTCCACAATCAACTTGAAGTACCCTGCATCTGTGGAATACATGAATAGACAACGAATCATCCCAAATTAAGGAGGTGGACTTTTAGAGCAAGATTTATGATTTTTTCTCCTTTTCCTCTTTTTCCATGTGGATGACAGGCTCTTGGTGCTGCAGCCAGGAGTCAGTGCTGTGCCTCTGAGGTGGGAGAGCCAACTTCAGGACACTGGTCCACAAGAGACCTCCCAGATCCACATAATATCAAACGGTGAAAATCTCCCAGAGATCTCCATCTCAACACCAGCACCCAGCTTCACTCAACGACCAGCAAGCTACAGTGCTGGACATCCTATGCCAAACAACTAGCAAGACAGGAACACAACCCCACCCATTAGCAGAGAGGCTGCCTGAAATCATAACAAGTCCACAGACACCCCAAAACAAACCACCAGACGTGGACCTGCCCACCAGAAAGACAAGATCCAGCCTCATCCACCAGAACACAGGAACTAGTCCCCTCCACCAGGAAGCCTACACAAACCACTGAACCAACCTTAGCCACTGGGGACAGACATCAAAAACAACGGGAACTACGAACCTTCAGCCTGCAAAAAGGAGACCCCAAACACACTAAGATAAGCAAAATGAGAAGACAGAAAAACACACAGCAGATGAAGGAGCAAGATAAAAACCCACCAGACCTAACAAATGAAGGGAAAATAGGCAGTCTACCTAAAAAAGAATTCAGAGTAATGATACTAAAGATGACCCAAAATCTTGGAAATAGAATAGAGGAAATGCAGGAAACATTTAACAAGCACCTAAAAGAACTAAAGATGAAACAAGCAACAATGAACAACACAATAAATGAAATTAAAAATACTCTAGAAGGGATCCAATAGCAGAATAACTGAGGCAGAAGAATGGATAAGTGACCTGGAAGATAAAATAGTGGAAGTAACTACTGCAGAGCAGAATAAAGAAAAAAGAATTAAAAGAACTGAGGACAGTCTCAAGGACCTTTGGGACATTAAACGCACCAACATTCGAATTATAGGGGTTCCAGAGGAAGAAGAGAAAAAGAAAGGGACTGAGAAAATATTTGAAGAGATTATAGTTGAAAACTTCCCTAATATGGGAAAGGAAATAGTTAATCAAGTCCAGGAAGCACAGAGAGTCCCATACAGGATAAATCCAAGGAGAAATACGCCAAGACACATATTAATCAAACTGTCAAAAATTAAATACAAAGAAAACATATTAAAAACAGCAATGGAAAAACAACAAATAACACACAAGGGAATCCCCATAAGGTTAACAGCTGATCTTTCAGCAGAAACTCTTCAAGCCAGAAGGGACTGGCAGGACATATTTAAAGTGATGAAGGAGAAAAACCTGCAACCAAGATTACTCTACCCAGCTAGGTCCTCATTCAGATTTGATGGAGAAATTAAAACCTTTACAGACAAGCAAAAGCTGAGAGAGTTCAGCACCACCAAACCAGCTTTACAACAACTGCTAAAGGAACTTCTCTAGGCAAGAAACACAAGAGAAGGAAAAGACCTACATTAAGAACCCAAAACAATTAAGAAAATGGGAATAGGAACATACATATCGATAAATTCCTTAAATGTAAATGGACTAAATGCTCCCACCAAAAGACACAGAATTGCTGAATGGATACAAAAACAAGACCCATATATTTGCTGTCTGCAAGAGACCCACTTCAGACCTAGAGACACATACAGACTGAAAGTAAGGGGATGGAAAAAGATACTTCATGCAAATGGAAACCAAAAGAAAGCTGGAGTAGCAATTCTTATATCAGACAAAATAGACTTTAAAATAAAGACTATTAGAAGAGAAAAAGAAGGACACTACATATTGATCAAGGGATTGATCCAAGAAGAAGATATGACAATTGTAAATATTTATGCACCCAACATAGGAGCACCTCAATACATAAGGCAAATACTAACAGCCATAAAAGGGGAAATCAACAGTAACACATTCATAGTAGGGCACTTTAACACCCCACTTTCACCAATGGACAGATCATCCAAAATGAAAATAAATAAGGAAACACAAACTTTACATGATACATTAAACAAGATGGACTTAATTGATATTTATAGGACATTTCATCCAAAAACAACAGAATACACATTTTTCTCAAGTGCTCATGGAACATTCTCCAGGATAGATCATATCTTTGGTCACAAATCAACACTTGGTAAATTTAAGAAAATTTAAATTGTATCAAGTATCTTTTCTGACCACAACACTATGAGACTAGATATCAATTACAGGAAAAGATCTGTAAAAAATACAAACACATGGAGGCTAAACAATACACTACTTAATAACGAAGTGATCACTGAAGAAATCAAAGAGGAAATAAAAAAATACCTAGAAACAAATGACAATGGAGACACGACAACCCAAAACCTATGGGATGCAGCAAAAGCAGTTCTAAGAGGGAAGTTTATAGCAATACAGTCCTACCTTAAGAAACAGGAAATATGTTGAATAAACAACCTAACCTTGCACCTAAAGCAATTAGAGAAAGAAGAACAAAAAAACCCCAAAGTTAGCACAAAGAAAGAAATCATAAAAATCAGATCAGAAATAAATGAAAAACAAATGAAGGAAACGATAGCAAAGATCAATAAAACTAAAAGCTGGTTCTTTGAGAAGATAAACAAAATTGATAAACCATTAGCCAGACTCACCAAGAAAAAAAGGGAGAAGACTCAAATCAATAGAATTAGAAATGAAAAAGGAGAAGTAACAACTGACACTGCAGAAATGCAAAAGATCATGAGAGATTACTACAAGCAACGCTATGCCAATAAAATGGACAACCTGGAAGAAATGGACACATTTTTAGAAATGCACAACCTGCCAAGACTGAATCAGGAAGAAATAGAAAATATGAACAGACTAATCACAAGCACTGAAATTGAAACTGTGATTAAAAATCTTCCAACAAACAAAAGCCCAGGACCAGATGGCTTCACAGGCGAATTCTATCAAACATTTAGAGAAGAGCTAACACGAATCCTTCTCAAACTCTTCCAAAATATAGCAGAGGGAGGAACACTCCCAAACTCATTCTATGAGGCCACCATCACCCTGATACCAAAACCAGGCAATGACGTCACAAAGAAAGAAAGCTACAGGCCAATATCACTGATGAACATAGATGCAAAAATCCTCAACAAAATATTAGCAAACAGAATCCAACAGCACATTAAACGGATCATACACCATGATCAAGTGGGCTTTATTCCAGGAATGCAAGGATTCTTCAATATACGCAAATCAATCAGTGTGATACACCATATTAACAAATTGAAGGAGAAAAACCATATGATCACCTCAATAGATGCAGAGAAAGCTTTCGACACAATTCAACACCCATTTATGATAAAAACCCTGCAGAAAGTAGGCATAGAGGGAACTTTCCTCAACATAATAAAGGCCATATATGACAAACCCACAGCCAACATCATCCTCAATGGTGAAAACCTGAAACCATTTCCACTAAGATCAGGAACAAGACAAGGTTGCCCACTGTCACCACTCTTATTCAACGTAGTTTTGTAAGTTTTAGCCACAGAAATCAGAGAAGAAAAGGAAATAAAAGGAATCCAAATCGGAAAAGAAGAAGTAAAGCTGTCACTGTTTGCAGATGACATGATACTCTACATAGAGAATCCTAAAGATGCTACCAGAAAACTGCTAGAGCTAATCAATGAATTTGGTAAAGTAGCAGGATACAAAATTAATGCACAGAAATCTCTGGCATCCCTATACACTAATGATGAAAAATCTGAAAGTGAAATCAAGAAAACACTCCCATTTACCATTGCAACAAAAAGAATAAAATATCTAGGAATAAACCTATCTAAGAAGACAAAAGACCTGTATGCAGAAAATTATAAGACACTGATGAAAGAAATTAAAGATGATACAAATAGATGGAGAGATATACCATGTTCTTGGATTGGAAGAATCAACATTGTGAAAATGACTCTACTACCCAAGGCAATCTACAGATTCAATGCAATCCCTATCAAACTACCACTGGCATTTTTCACAGAAGTAGAACAAAAAATTTCACAATTTGTATGGAAACACAAAAGACCCCGAATAGCCAAAGCAATCTTGAGAACGAAAAACGGAGCTGGAGGAATCAGGCTCCCTGACTTCAGACTATACTACAAAGCTACAGTAATCAAGACAGTATGGTACTGGCACAAAAACAGAAACATAGATCAATGGAACAGGATAGAAAGCCCAGAGATAAACCCATGCACATATGGTCACCTTATCTTTGATAAAGGAGGCAGGAATGTACAGTGGAGAAAGGACAGCCTCTTCAATAAGTGGTGCTGGGAAAACTGGACAGGTACATGTAAAAGTATGAGATTAGATCACTCCTTAACACCATACACAAAAATAAGCTCAAAATGGATTAAAGACCTAAATGTAAGGCCAGAAAACCCTTAGAGGAAAATATAGGCAGAACACTCTATGTCATAAATCACAGCAAGATCCTTTTTGACCCACCTCCTAGAGAAATGGAAATAAAAACAAAAATAAAGAAATGGGACCTAATGAAACTTCAAAGCTTTTGCACAGCAACGGAAACCATAAACAAGACCAAAAGACAACCCTGAGAATGGGAGAAAATATTTGCAAATGAACCAACTGACAAAGGATTAATCTCCAAAATTTATAAGCAGCTCATGCAGCTCTATAACAAATAAACAACCCAATCCAAAAATGGGCAGAAGATCTAAATAGACATTTCTGCAAAGAAGATATACAGACTGCCAACAAACACATGAAAGAATGCTCAACATCACTAATCATTAGAGAAATGCAAATCAAAACTACAATGAGATATCATCTCACACCAGTCAGAATGGCCATCATCAAAAAATCTAAACAATAAATGCTGGAGAGGGTGTGGAGAAAAGGGAACCCTCTTGCACTGTTGGTGGGAATGTAAATTGATACAGCCATTGTGGAGAACAGTGTGGAGGTTCCTTAAAAAACTACAAATAGAACTACCATATGACCCAGCAATCCCACTACTGGGCATATACCCTGAGAAAACCATAATTCAAAAAGAGTCATGTACCAAAATGTTCATTGCAGCTCTATTTACAATAGCCCAGAGATGGAAACAACCTAAGTGTCCATCATCGGATAAATGGATAAAGAAGATGTGGCACATATATACAATGGAATATTACTCAGCCATAAAAAGAAACGAAATTGAGCTATTTGTAATGAGGTGGATGGACCTAGAGTCTGTCATACAGAGTGAAGTAGGTGAGAAAGAGAAAGACAAATATCATATGCTAACACATATATATGGAGTTTAAGAAAAAAAAATGTCATGGAGAACCTAGGGGTAATACAGGAATAAAGACACGGACCTACTAGAGAATGGACTTGAGGATATGTGGAGGGGGAAGGGTAAGCTGTGACAAAGTGAGAGAGAGGCATGGACATGTATACACTATCAAACGTAAGGTAGATAGCTAGTGGGAAGCAACCGCATAGCACAGGGAGATCAGCTCGGTGCTTTGTGACCGCCTGGAGTGGTGGGATAGGGAGGGTGGGAGGGAGGGAGATGCAAGAGGGAAGAGATATGGGAACATATGTATATGTATAACTGATTCACCTTGTTATAAAGCAGAAACTAACACACTATTTTAAAGTAATTATACTCCAATAAAGATGTAAAAAAAAAAATATATATATATATATATAGAGAGAGAGAGAGAGAGATCATTTTGTACCTTAAAGTCAAATAAAAATCTAACAATTCATTGTTTGGGAAGTTATTTTGCTTAAATAACATATAAATTAGAAACCTAGGTCAACAAAATTTTCTGCAACCAATTATAAGGACATCTTTACCCCATCATCCTAAAAATATAATGGTTATAAAATATGATGAATAAGGGCAGGTTATTGAAAATAGAATATATATACACAGGTTCCATCTGAATTCTCTTAGAATTCCACATTTCTGGAATTTGCCTAGTCAGAGTAAGTAAGTGTGGTTCTTCTACTCAGAAGTGGAGCATATCTACATCAGGGAAACATAACTTCAGAAAAAAATGTATTTATAAACTGGTGAACAAATTGTTTTAAATTTTATTCTCCACATAAATTTCTCACAATAAAATGTAAAAATCTTTAGTAAAAGTTCCTTTTTCTCTTTCATGATTCTCCCTTTGTTCTTAACCAGTTTTATGGTATTTTTTCTAAAGAAAATAACTTAACTAAATTTCTCCATTTTATTCCAATCTCCAAATCTCAGCATCTCTCAAGATTGTATTCAACACTGACATCTTAGATTACAAAAAAGTGGATGGATAAATCTACATTTTACCACTAGATGTCACTAAAGGATTGTTTATCATAACACTACCTACCCAGCATTTTAGCCTTTGGATCTCCAGCTCCTGTCAGAAAAGTATTTCTTCTATTTCTCAACACAACCAGGAAACTAATTTTAGTAAAATGTTCTTCACTATATTTAATACCTCAGCACTTAAATAATGTGTTTCTACATGCTACACAAAATAACTCAAGTACATATTAATAGAGAGGTCACTGTTTACCATTTTTAAATTTTTAATAGACCCAGCTGACAGGCATTGCCATCTTGACAGTTATTTTGTAGTGAATACTTATATATTAACATAGTCATATAAATATATACAAATATACATATTCATGTATATTTTCTCTCCAGTTTTCTTTAGAAAATAAGGGAAAGTTGGCCTCTTTCACCCATCAGAGACCTCACTGATGTGGGGAATTATAAGACTATTTGTAATTGAAACTGTTCATATCATTATGAGCATTACTATGAGCCCCAGCTGGAAATTTGACAATTAATTTTACATGTTTAATTGCCTTAAGTATTTGAATATATATTTTTCACTTATGGGGTTTATTTCCTCAAGAAATAGTAATGGAATTATTTGCTTCATAAGGTTTTATGGTAGAATTCCTTCACAAAGCAAACTTCCATGCTACATGTGCAATTTTATTCCATAAATCTAACCTAACCATCTCTTTTGTTTGTTTCAGGTGAGTAAGGTAAGATTTACCTGATGGGCAAACTTTTAAACCTAAATGGATCAAGAAGGAAAAATTGATAATAATATAATTTAAATAATGAATAAGTTATCTTAAATATGGAATATTTTCTTTATAATGTACTATCAGAAACCACCTTTGGGTATTAAGTGTTTTCCCTAGATGTGCTTTGTACAATAGCATCTCTTTTTTTTCTGGACATAATGCAATGTAACTGAAACTATTTTGACTGAGCATTTTTTATCTTCCTTTAAACACTCACTAATTATAATTTGCTTTGTAGGACATGGATGGTGTTTTTTTGGCAGCTTTCCCAACTTAAAGACAATCTCTGTGTTATGGAGAGCACATTGAATATCACCAGGATGGAATATTTAAATTTATATACATTACCAGTTCAACCCTTCCAAGAAAAAGAAAAGAAATTTTATACTACAGGACTCTCATATGTAATGTCTAGTTAAAATTATTAGATTTCTGGTATGTTGATCATTGGTTATATTGATAATTTGCTTTAGTATGATATTGAGAAAAGGGTGGGCATACTACACGTTTAGTAACTCATTGTCTATCCTCAGACGTATTTCCTGGCACATATTAGGCATTCTGTATGTATCTGTTGAAGGAATGAATAAATGCATGAATGATACACGGCAATAATCATGAGAAGAGAGACTTTGGATTTTTCCACACCAGTCCCTGTTTCTGTAAATAATCTAAATGCCACATGTAATATTAATGGCAGCAACATACTGACAAAGCATTTTACCTGGGAAATATTTTATTTGCGTAACTTACACTTGAAAAGCAGAGATTACCAATAATGCATGAATGGAGAAAACTAGGAGATTGTCCACCTTGTCACAGCAGCTTGAGATAAATTGAGAAATCTAGTCACTGTATGTAACAGACTTGTCTTTGAAACTTTAGTATGGGTATTCCGTATTCTTTGCAACTCAATATTTTTGGTATTCAAGTCCATGCTGACCAGGGGTAGAGTTTGGAGGGGGTTGTTATGCTCTCAGGAATGTATTGTTTACTTATATTTAAGGAAAGGACATCTATAAGATATAGTGCTACCAACAGAGAGAATATACGGCTTGTCCTTGATTATTCCCACATTTTATTAGAAACATCCCCTCCTGAACCTGCACTTATTCAACACTATTTAACAAGTAGCAGGTACCAGGCATAGCCCTGCTCACCGAGGACTGAACGTTGGAGAAGATCCCTGCTCTTGTAGAGACTGCATTCTTATTGAGAGAAATAAACATAAGGAAGAAAGAAATGCATAAATAAGGTGATTTTAGATAATGATAAGTGCTATGGAGATATTAAGAAAGAGTGATTAGATAAGAAACTGCCAGAGAAGGGTAGTTTAAATTGAGTGATCAGGAAAGTCCTCTCTGAGTAGAAGGCATTGGGACAGAGGCCTGCATGAAAAGAAAGGGCATCAGATAAAGATCTGAAGGAGGGGCCTTCTAGGGGCGGAACAGCAGTGCAAAGCCCTTAGGGGAGACATGAGAAACACAGAAAGTCCAGTAAGGCTGAAGCTCACTGAGAAAGTGGAAAGTGTAGTATAGCTGGTTGAAAGCACAGGTCATGGCGAGAAGAGTAGGATCAGGTGGGCCACAGTAAGATGTTTAGGAAGATATTTAAGTAGGATATTTAGAAGCTTTCAATAGGGTAGTGACATGGCAGGATAGATGTTTTTTAAAGAGGTCTCTGGTTGTTGAGTAGAAACTAGATATTAGAAATCCAAGCATGGAAGATGAGAGACCTTTTAGGAGCCTTGTGCAATAAGCTAGAGGTCATCATGACTGAGGCGGAGAGAAATGAAAGGTTTCAGGAAAACTCCCAGTGGTAGAGCAACAGGACCTCACTGTTTGATTGGCGAATGAGAAAAATATAGCCATCGAGGTGTTTAAGTAACTGGACAAGTATTAGTACTGTATACAGAATGGGAAAATCGCAGGGGAAACTAAAAATTCTGTTTCTGACATTTTAAATTCGAAGTGCTGCCAGACTGAAAAGTGAAGATGCCAAATAGACAGTTAAGTTGGGAATTGTAGGGACAGGTAAGATCTGAAGATATACATTTTGGACATCAACATATGTATGATAATCGAAGGCATGATGTTCTGTGGGATCCTATAGGGAGAGAGTTCTGATAGAGAAAAGGGCCCAGGACTCCAGTTCTGGGGAGCTCCCACATCTGGAGGTCTAACAGCAGAGGAGTAGCCAGAAATCAAACCTAGAAAGGGTCACTGAGATAGGAGGGGAAACAGGATAGCACATCTTAGGAAACAATAGTAGCTTTCATTTATTGAGAAATACCATATGCCAGGCACCATTCTAAATTCTGTTCCTGTGTTAACTCATTTAGCCTCCACAACAACCATGACACAGGTTAAACATAGTACTGTGTTCTCCTTTATAGAAAATGAGATGGAGACGGAAAAATTAAGAAAATTAATTATTTCAAGGCAGAGGGAATTATGTCAAATATTCTGAGAGATTGGGTTTGAATAAGATAAAGACAAAAAGTGATCCTTGAGTCTGACGAGATGGAGGTCATTGGAGGTCTTGGAAAAAACAGTTTAATAGAATAATGAGGGAGGAAGTCCAACAAAAGTGGGTTACATAAAGAATAGGGGGACCTTTTTGAGAAGTTTTGCATTGAAAGAGAAAGCGAAAACCAAATTAATTGGAGGGAAACACAGTATTAAGAATTTTTTTTTAAAGACAGGAGATGGCAAGAAATATTTTTATTCTGCTGGGGATATATATGGAGAGAAATCAATGCACAGGAAATATGATGGATAATTGCAGTAGTAAAATCCTGAAAAATCAGACTGGGATCCAAACTGCAAGTAGAGAAAAACTGACTTCTGATGGGAACCGGATGCGTTTTAACAATTACTAAGGCAAAAAGAATGCAGATACAGAGGCAGGGAAGACTGGTAGATTTGATGTAGAGTACGTGAGGAAGTTCATGACTACTTCTATTTCCTAAAAGAAGTATGATGTAAAATCATCACCTGAACCTGAGGGAGAAGAGCGACTGTAGAAGGATTAATAAAAGAGAATGTAAAAATAGCAAATCTACCAAGAAAGCATAGAGGGAAGGGTGGGCATTGTTGCCAGCCCTATTAAGATTGGGGTCAGGAGTATAATGAGGCTGACCAGCTCTGTGGCTTCTCCAACAATATTCAGCTGTTCTGGAGCAGGTGTGGGGCTGGGAAATGAGTTTTTCCAGGTGAGTAATTAGACGGGGTTGGTTTTTCCCAGGAGAGTTTGATGAAGATCCGCATCTGGACGTTAGTGCAGTGTAATAGCCATCAATGCGCCTTTGCTGGACTAAAGTGAGGATTTCTGCTGTCTTCACTCCCTACCTCCCTCTCTGAGTAGGAGAGCTTCCACTTTGTTTGTAAGATGCTTTTGGAGCTATCACTCTCACGAAGTCCAGTGTTGAAGTAGTATTGTGTTTGTTTGAAAAATTGGGGATGTTAACTCATATCATATGAGCATTTATATGGGTTCATATACATTCATTCACAAAGTGAATCTCAGCAAGTTGTCCTTTCCTATTCTGTAGGACCCCCAAAACCCTTGGGGATCTTCCATTCTTGCAGCAGAGTGGAGTCTTTCAAATCATGCCATCTGATGTTTTATCAATATACTTAGTCAAAATTTCTCTTTACAGTTCTCGAATGGGTAGCTGTTGCTTGGTTTCTTGAACTACTTGGAGTTATTCTTTTTATGTCTGTCATTGTCACCATGGCTATTTGTTAAGAGAGTTGGTTGAAACTACATTTAAGAATACTAATTATACTAGAATTCTCAACCTGGGCACCTTCTACAACATCACACTTCGAAAAAACCTCTTGCCGTCAAACTTATCGTTAGACAGTAGAGTCTTTGTGCGAAAGACAATGTCTTATTCAACCTGGTATCCACACACACAGTCCTGTGCCTAGCACAGAGTGGGAGCTCAATAAATGTGTCTTTGAAAAAACAAAGAAGTGGATTATCCTGCTGAGGAGTCTGAATAACACACACAGAAAAGCACGAAGCCAAGAGGGGAGAAGGAAAGGAAACATTAACTTGTGAGAACACGTATAACTGAAAAGAGTGTGGAATTAAACATTCTGTTCCAGATCACTTGGTGAGATGATTATAGCGTGATAATTTAGACCCACGTTTTGTTTGCCTAGATATCCTACACCAAATATGTGACTATTCCGTTTCCCACCTCTCTTAGACCAAGGTCACTGATTGTTTTTCTCTCTTTAAAAAGCTGTTCCAGAACCAGCGTCACGAGATCCTAAAGATGTAGTAGATTCTGAAATATTGGAAGAGAAACCCAAGACAGTCATTTCATTCATAAAGGATCTTAACAGGTAAGTCTTACAATTTGATGTAAGGCTGAGTGCCCATGCGTATCACCTGGAAAAGGTTCAACAAGTAAGAAGTAGTTTGTCTCCAAATCACCTGCCTTATTTTTAGTAATATCTATCCTATAAATATTAAATGTCCAAATTTTAATTATACGTACATATACTTTCTTTTTGCTGAAACATTCAATATATTTTTGTATATTTAACTCTAAAATAACTCTAAGGCTAGGGATAACTGAAAAGTGGAATTTCTTCATTTTGTCCTGCATCCCTACTCTATATAGTTTATTCTATAAAATGAAAGCAAAAATTACGTGAACTTAAGTGATTAGTATCCAAGTTTTAGAAGCATAAAATGAAGCCACACTAAGACTACGAGTGAAACTTGTCCAATTATAAAAACTTTTGATGAATTTATATTATCTGGATATTCATGAGTAACCTGTTAATATTAGTTCATCAAAAGATAACAAATCCTTCCAACATGGGGGAAATAGTGATTAAAGAACTTAAGAAAATGACTGTAGGTTGCCTGCCTTTGACATGGCTAAAACTGTTATTATTTTAAGCTTTCCATTTGCATTAAAATGATATATTTGCATGGGTTTATTTTCTAATAACATCTTTATTGAGATATAATATATATGCCACATATTATAACACGTAATTATATACACAGTGTATAAAATCGTGGTAAATACAATATATTCGATTCATGTTTTCCACTAAACATGGAAAGCCAGTGTGTTCTACCTTAATTTGTAACATCTATAAGTTAATCAGGGCAACAAGGGAGAAAGGTAACTACTACACAAACAGATAGTGTCAAAGAAAAAAAAGTTTATCTTTAGAAAATCAAGAACAATGTGGACTCAAGAAAGAAACAGAGGCTCTCCCACTCTTCCCCTAGACTTTCCCCTGAAGCGAATTAACTAATTAGTTAATTCTGTAGCCTCTGTTGAGAGCCTATCCTGTGTTAGACACCAACTATACATCAGTGAATAAGACAGATGTAGTTCCTTCGATGGAGGAACTCAAAGCTCAGTAGGAGAGAGGAAAACATACGCTTAGTGCTAGGAGAAAGCTAGGAAGGAGATCTTACTTGAGACAGAGTGCTCGAAAGGTGACAGTTATGTTGTCTCGTCAAACATAAGTTTAGCCCTATCCCCACCCCAAATTCTTATCCCAGCTCCCAGCACACTGATCTGGAGGCAGTACGACCAAAAAGAATTAGAATGCTCTTTCATTCATTCAATGCACACTTTATGTGTGCTTCCTAGGTCTCAGGTCTGTTATGAGTACTGGAAATACAGATATAAAAGTCTCTAATACAATGTCTGTGGTGGAGAAGCTAATATGTGAACAATTATGAGTACAGAAAACCAGAAGAGAAATTGGGGGCCAGGGGCATAACTCAGACTGAGAAGTCTTTACCTAAAAGGTAATTTCTGAGGTGAGATTTGAAGAGGTTAAGAGTTAGCCAAGGAAAAGGTCAGGACAGAATTGGGAAGAGGGGAAAGAAATACTAATGCTTATATTTACTAGAGAGAATATAATACATCTGAGAAGTTACAAGTAGTTCCATTTGGCTGATGAGATGGTATAGTAAGCGGCAAGAAATAAGTTTAGGGATGGTGTCAAGCACCAATCAATGAAAGGTCTAATGTGCCAGTCTAGGTTTTATCTCATTATAAATAGGGAGCTATTGAAAGCCTTCGAGTAATAAGAAGTAACATGATCAAGTGTGCATGTTTAGATAGATCATTCTTTAAGTAGGAGAAAGATAGGTTGTAAAGAAAGAAATCTGGAAGCAGGAAGAACAATTAGGGAGGTGTGGCTAATAAATCAGGTAAGAGATAACCCTCCAAAGTAAGATGATGGCGAAAGAGTAAAGACTCAAGAGATGCTAGGGAGGCAGAACTAGCAAGACATTCTTGTTGGAAGGGAGGTGATGAGTAAGGAAGGAATCTAAGATGATCCAGCTTTCATGGCTTGGGTGATTTACTAATGCTCGTGTCAGTAACTGAGAGAGGCAACAAGGAAGAGGAAGCGATTAGGGGACTCGGGTCAAGAAGCCGCTGATATTGAGTGCGTGCTAGGCGCCAAGCACTTTTCTTCTGCCATGATTTAATACCATTGTTATTTGTCGCTGAATCCTAAGGAGGTCTCTCCAGCCAGGTTTTCTTTCCCGAGTTTATTCAAATGCCTCCTAGATATTCTCATTCACATATTTTGATGGCATGACAAAACTGAAGAATTCCGAAGTGGAGTCTAGATAATGAAATTAAATTTAGACACTGAGAGGGAATGTGTGTGAGTTTTGTTATTGTCCGTTTTGTTACATTGTTATTTTTTCACTGAAAACTATAGAAAGGAAGAAAAAGGCATGGATAGAACGAGTTAGGAGAAATGGCAGGATGTGAAGGAACACTTGCTTGTGGACATCTTTTTTCTCAGTAAAGCAAAAGCAAGTTCATCCACTGGAACCAACGTGGGTAAATTGGCAAGTTAAAAGACCTGAGGGGAAAATGATGAAGGTTTGAAATAGCTATGGAGAATCAGAGAGCTGAAATGGAACAAATCAAATGATGAGTAGGTATCGTTGGCAGTCCAACTAAAATGAAGAGCTTGATTTTTCAGTAGCATCAACCTATGTGGCTATTTGATTTTTGCCAGCATTGCTTACCAATCCAGGTACAGGAAGAAAGAACACAGGTGGTTGGGTTGATCCAGGATTGGACTTTGCTATATGGATGCAGCAGGATAGTAAAGGCAAGAGTTTGTCAGTATAGACAATAGAATTTTTAAGTTAGGGATCAAAGGCTCAGACTTAGTATCAAAGAAAATACTTCCAGGAAGAAACTTTTAGATTGAGAGGAAATAAATGGAATAGTTATGGAACTGGACACCAATAAATAGTAGAAATGGGTACTGGAATAACAGGAAGCTAAGCCAGAGAGTGAGATACTGGCGTAGAATATTTCAGAAATGGAGAGTCTCCATGATAATAGGCCAAATTTGGCTGGAGGTAGTGACTGAAGAGGAGGAAAGAAAAGGTCAGTGGCTTTGACAACACCAAGCAAATATGATACTCATTTGTCAGGTGGTCCACCCAATATTTGGAGAAACCTTAAAGGGCACTAATCCAACTTCCTTAAACAGAAACTTATATTAAGGCATAACCTTCAATAAATCTTGGCCAAGTAGCTGTCATCCTAATCATAAAGTAGTGACCCAAAATAGAACATTCTCTAGGAATGATTTTACTCACGTTCTTTAAAGCGAGTGTAAAATAAAATCAGTGATACTTTTTGTTTGTTTGAAATTAATGATGATTTGCATACAGTGGTTTGTATTTTTTACTTTATTTTCAGAAGAAGTCGTTGACATAATGTGGAGAGAGGGAACTTTTGATCACTCTGGGTCAAAACCACTTGAACAAAACTTCTAGTGGGAGAAGCAGTGAAGGATGTAACTAAGGTTCTCTTTGAGTGGACATTTAAATTACTTTTCATGCACAGGCATGAAGCCAACCTCCGTTTTCCCAGCCCAGCCACTCTTGTTCAGCCAGCTCTATTACCTTAAATACCCAGGTTTGGCGACATATCAGACAGCTAAATCCTATTTTTTTAACCTTTATATAAATGCATCCCTGGACTTCATATGGAACCAAACATGATCCAAAACATCAATACCTAACCTTGGAGCTTTAAATCTATCAGAAGGTTCTACCATTATTGGCCTCTATCGAAAGAAAACTTAAAGCTGCTTGCTTCCCCAGCCTCTTTCTCTCACTTTCTCTCCAAAAATGAGTCAAGATCAAGGAAAAAAAGTTTAAGTTCCCCTCCTCCCCGAGAAGGAGTGTCGCTTATTGCCAGCTGCAAGGCAAGAATAGGCCTGTTGAGCGTGAACAAGTTAATCGAACCCTAGTTAAAAAGCATTAGAAGATACATGCACACGCTTCTTAAAATTTTCCTGAAACCTTTCTTAACTTTATAGCCTAACTATCTTCACCCACTGCCAGAGAAAAGTGAATCTGAGAAGAGAGCTAACTATTAAGAGTCAGATGCCATGATTGCTTCATTTACCACACGCAGTTCCTTCAACAGTCCTGCAGTTGAGTTTGCCTATCCTTTCCTTCTGCACTTTCGGGAAGCTTTAGGAGCCACAGCTGATCTGATTCTGGGACCTGGGTTTGGTGTTTGGAATACAAGCTTTTGTGACATGGAGATTAATAAAAATAGTAATAACTGCTAAAACAAAGCCCCAAACAAAACTCCAAAAAAACCAAGTGTTAATTGGATGATATGCATGGCTACATTTAAAAGCCCTAAAAATTGTAATAAAGAACATTTAGTTATATTTCTTGTACATTACTGTTGTTGCTATAGTAATTTCTCTTTCGCTGTTGTGGACAACATTAGGTCATAACTGCTGTACTCACATTTAACCCATGACTGCCTAGATAATCGTAATGCTTACTCTGCCACTGTCTTTCTCGAGCACTCTGTCAGTCAGTGTTCCTAGACATTTATTTTTCTTTACCATGTTAAGCAAAACATAAATTATAAACATAATTTATAAATTTATTTGTAACTGTAATTTCAGGATTTTGCTGAATCCTTTCATTACCAGAAAAGAACTCATTTTCCTTCAAACTAGCTAAGAAGTTGGACTTATTACAACTATTTTGCAGATTTCCTAAGTCAAGCGCAAGTAAACTTAAGAGTGTTAGAATCTGGTCTTTTTCTACAATTTAGCAGGATAGAAGGGCCTTTACATTATGTCAAATAATGTGTAACACAAGAAGCTTGACACCAACAGTGGTGAAAGCTGGGCCATAAGACCAGGTGTTCGGCACTCAGACACAGACACAGGCCTGGGGTGGGTGGGGGGGAGTTACTGCCTAGCTAATGCAATGCAGGTTACATTGGAGAGTGATTAACTGAAGATCCAAAGGGAAGACAGTTTTCAGAAAATATTTTTCCTTAGTATGGTGGCCATCCCGTCTTCAACACATACCGTCTTGTCAGAACAAACTACTTGCAGTTTCTGACTGTGCCGCACTGCTGCATAACTCATGATCCACCATAGGATCATGCCTTCCCAAAATTACCTCTAATCACTTCTCTGCCTGGTGAACTTCTATTCATTCTTTATAATTCAACTAAAACAAGCCCCAGGTGGAACATTCCCTCATTCTTCTCTATGCCTCAACAGCATATTGTCTATACCTAATTACAATATAAATTCCCCTGTTGACTGAAGCTGCTTACTTGCGGGTTTTGTCTCCTTCAAGTCAGGGACTGTGGCTTCTTCATCCTTGTATTCCCAGTGGCACGTACAGTGAGTGCCTGGCACTTTAGAAACACAGAAAACAATGTTGGATTGTGTTTTAATAAAGGCAGTACTGAGATCAGTGAGATGGAGAGGATAAAAAGAATACTGACAAAGGAATGTTATTTAGTGGTGCTATAAATGACGAAACAACCTTTGATTATGTGTAAATTAAATGTTATAGATCACATCCAACTTAGCATAGGAGATGTCGGTATGTTCAGAATTGGTAGCAAAAAGAGTAGGCTACTTTTGATGTAACATTAAGAAGCGTTAGAAAAATAGGAGGGAGAAAGTGAATATAATAAGCAAATGATTCAAGGGCTTGGGATAAAAAGATTACAATGTAGTCAGATGGATATTTTTGGTAACAGTTTGGTAACAGTTTTAGTAGAGAATAAAGATCCAATAGATACATAAAAAACTGTAGTATGCATGAAAAAGAATCATTTCATTAAAATGCTTATATTAATGAATGAAGCAAATAGAAACCAATAAAAACACTGAGTTTATGGTTTAACTATAAAAACACCTTGAGAACACATAACAGAAGGATAAGTATTAAAGTAAATGATCAGATAATTCAGAGTAGAATAAAGAGAAGTGATAAGCTGGTGTTAAAAGGAAGGTAAGGAACAATTGACTTGTTAAAGAAATGTACGGCAAAAGCCCAGGTGGGGAGTAAAAATGACCTAGGTATATCTTAGGAACAGAAGCACCAATCCAATGAGGACAAAGCACTGTTCTGATGGGTGGTAGATGCTTGAGTTGACACCAAAAATCAAGTCTTTCATTTCCATAGATCTTCAAATCTTTCTCTATGGTGCTGACAACGATGCCAATGGATGTTTGACTTACAATGAAATAGAAAGTCTACTAGGAGAAGAGACACCAGAACAAGAGTTACTGGAGCTATTTGATGCTGATAACAATAAGATGTTCTCCTATGTTGAACTAATAAGAGCATTTGGACTGACTGGTAAGGGGCTTCAGGGGCTGGGACATGGGTGAAGGCCAGGGGACAGGTAGCCTTGAACAGCACTCTGTATTACAGCCCCAAACTAAGTAACCCACAACTTATAATTTTTAGTTTAAAATTAAATCCAAAAGCAAAGGTTATAAGAAAACCTCGAAAGTAACAAATAAACATGGCATCCCATGCCAAATGCAATGATAAATAGAGTAACAAATCAGTTTAACTGCATGAGTAGAGGGTTTATGTCTTCTGGAGGTTAAGGAAAGACATAGTAATTAGTGTTCCTCTGTACTTGCTTAAAGGATTTTAGGATGACACTCTTAAGACTAAAACTTTAAAGCTTGACTAGTAGAAAACAATGAGGTAAAAAGAAAACTAGAAGGCTACTTACTATTCATTGATAGAATAAAAAGTTAAAGCAATATAAGTGAAGTGAAATCATACAGAATCTAAAGCACCTTCTAAAATTATACTATTTCCCTCATCTGCTTCTTTTCTATTTCGTTTTCATAGACTCCATGGTGTAAGGCATTTGAAAACACTTACATTAAATATCTAGGGGTAGTTTCTTAACCAGTGATGTGAAGAACAGCAGAAGGAAATATGGTGGCTATGGAGAGGAAGTGTTCAGTCAATTAAATGAGAAAATTCTGATGTGAAAAAAAGGAGACGTTTTTAGGTCTAAATTTTTTGAAGACATTAGAGCTGACATCCGAAGCTGGGAGATTAATAGAACACACTTGGCCATAAAACAAAATTCCATGTAATCAAATGGTAAATTCAATCTATTTACTTTTAAAACTGGAGAATAATAAATTATCCCTCTCATTTGAGAAAATATACAATAGCCAGCAGAGAGTTGTTTTGAACCGTCCCATCTTGGCATGGAAACACATGAGCTGACTCTACATGCCCCTCCAGTGCTGTAGCTACATTCTCAGGGATCACATCTGCTGCACGGTGAAAACATCTATGACATAAGAGGACCCACATGGCTGTAGATGCCTGGATACCGCCAAGGTCTTGCATTTGCCAAATCCCATTGACTTCCCTGGGTCCTGTATTCAAGACTTTAAAGGTCTTTGCTTGATTTTGCCCCGTCCCACCTTCATTTCGGTGAAGAAGAAGAAAAAAAAAAAAAAGATGGGCTAGCATTCCAAAATACAAATTGCATGGTTGGAGGAACCATTCATCCAAAGCATCCATTCTGAGGCAGTCATGGATCTGAAACTTCTGCCTCCTTCCCAGGACATCCTTGCTTTGTTCCCCACACCTGTTTACTGCTACAGGGAAGATGAACATGCTGCCATCCTAGGCTAAGCTCTTGAATGGCTGCCACCTATCAGGCCTGGGCCTATCTCTGGCTCTACCTGACAACTGGCTGCATTCCAGCATCTTCTTTTAATATCAGGGACAATGAGTGATGCTAAATAAATGAGAGTTAGAGAATCAGAGATAAAATGCATCCTGGTGCAGAAGATCCTTTTAGAAGCTCCAGTAAAGATTATGAGGCAGGCTCTCATGGGGGAAAGTTCAGGTCTCTATTTGTACAAATCAGTTATATAAAAACTTTGATTGACCAAGTGGGAGGTAAGAAGGGGTATACATGGCTTGACAGTTTAAAGATCCCTAAGCTACACCCCAAACCAGTTTACAGGGTCCCCCAGCCAGAGGTCTACACAGTGCCCTAGTCAATGCAGCATTCTTCCCAAACCTATGAAGAAGCACCATCTGTGTATCATTGTTTTTAATGGAACTTCCATCCTAAATGACATTCAGCTAGTTCAAAATATTTTTTTTGAATTTTATATTTTTTATACAGCAGGTTATTATTAGTTATCTATTTTATACATATTAGTGTATATATATCAATCCCGATCTCCCAGTTCATCCCACCATCACTACCCCCTACCACTTTCCCCGCTTGGTGCCCATGCGTTTGTTCTCTGTATCTGTGACAGACAAAATATTTTTTAACACAGTTGAACATTTTCTCAGTTTGGCCTTTGGTAATTTGGAATGCTTGAACTTCCAATTGGGTTTCCATACTCTGTTAAAAAACAAAGGCATCATTATATACATAAGCACAATCTATGCACCATAAACCCGGAAATGCTAGGGCAACTTAGAAAACATCGAACAGCAGACAACCCAAGAGAGGAAACTGAAAGCTTGGAAGCAAGAAGATGGTAAGCAAGGAAGGGAAGAAGGCAGCTTATGCAATAAGTAGTATGAAATCTGGAACCGGAAGCCAACACACTCAACTCAAAAGTTAATTGCGGCTGGGCCCGTGAGCCATGGCCGCTGAGCCTGCGCATCTGGAGCCTGTGCTCCGCAACGGGAGGGGCCACGGCAGTGAGAGGCCCGCGTACCGGGGCGGGGGGGGGGGGGGGGGGGCGGGAAAAAAGTTAATTGCGCTTTCACAAACGGCAAAGCTGGCTTATCCATTCTCTTGGATCTGTGAAATAGATTCAGAGGTACATAAGTGAATTTCTTCCTTTTCTAATCTCCTTGAGATCCTAAATGAAAAATTTTGTGTCAGTTGAATTCATTGTAAGAGAAAATATTATTCATAACTAGGATCTAGTTTAAACTTTTAAATCTCAAAATATTTTCTACTCTAGAATAAATAAGAAGATGGAAGTTCCAGAAAGAAGACTATATATTCAGAGCAGTAGCTTGATTTTATTTTATAACAATTTCATCCTGTTTTCCACAATATTTTAGCAAGAAGCGTTACAGAGGTACATCTGAGTTAGATGCTAAAACTGGCTAGTTCTTTTGAATATCATTCAGTTTCAAAGAAGTTTTTCTTTTGAAACAAACTTTAAGTTTATAATACCACCATTATTTAAAAAATAGGTGAAGAAATTTTGGTTTGAGTTAATTTTTATAATCTAATTCTAAAGAATTGTTTAGTATAATTTAAATGTTAACTACACATACGCATACTTAGTATTAACATTATATATTTATATAATGCATATATATATATATATACATTTGTACTTGTTTTTTTTTCTATTGGCCAAGGCTTTAACCAGTTGTTCACAGTGGCATTTTTAAGCACCTAGAAGCACCTTCTTATTCATAAGGTGAACTTGTTATATACAGAGGGCAGAATCAGGATTGGAAGCAGAATTGATGATTTTTATATGTTAGCCTTGGGCTTTTCTAAATGCCTGATCTCTATCAGTTCTTTCGATTTGAGAACAAAATGCCTAGACATCACTCAGAAATATAACACCACACATCATCGTTAACTTGAAATTTAATGTTACATGCTATTTACCTAATATGTTTATACTCGAAGTTACCATTTTCTGCTAAAAGTAAGGAATACGCATGGACTTCAGCTACAGTTTCATGAGGGTAGCTAAAGCAGAATTAGCATAAATATATAAAAGTCTTCCTAACATATTAGTTTTTGACATTCTAATGCAGTGCTGTGCTAAGAGTAATAGATCCTTCAACAGCAAAATTATTTGTTTGTAACTAGGCTCTCAATAAGAAACTATTTTTTGTTACATTGTCTTTTACTTATTTCTGACCTGGATGGAAAATTGACCTTAATATTAGGACTAAGGACTTAACGGCTTAGTAGAAATTACCTTTTAAAAGTGTAGATCTTATATTAAATTCAAGCTAACTCTGCCTTTGTAATAAGAAACAATCGATTACTGCATAAAATACATTACTGAAAGAGTCAAAACTAACTGTAGATAGAAACTAACACAGCAATGAAATATTTTTAGTTGTATAAAATTCAGTGAGGGGGCTTCCCTGGTGGTGCAGTGGTTGAGAGTCCGCCTGCTGATGCAGGGGACACGGGCTCGTGCCCCGGTCCGGGAAGATCCCACATGTTGCGGAGCGGCTGGGCCCGTGAGCCATGGCCACTGAGCCTGCGCATCCGGAGCCTGTGCTCCGCAATGAGAGAGGCCACAGCAGTGAGAGGCCCGCGTACCGTAAAAAAAAAAAAAAAAAAAAAAAAAAATTCAGTGAGGACTTCAGGTTTTATTATTTAATAAATGAAAATGCTTTGTAATACCTGAGATATTTAATGTTGGTGTCAGACTTCTTTGAGTAGATTTACACTATAATTGTTTTATTTGAATAACATAGTATAATTTTACATGTAGTTTTGATTTTTCAACGTGACCTTGGATTATATCAATATTTTGCTTGCTGGAAAAAATCTGCTGGTTTTATCACACTAACTAGGCATATTATCAGTAATCTTGTGGGTTATATGAATTAATTCTTTCTTAAATTATGTCTTGTTTACCCAAAAGAGTGCAAATTACATAATTATAGTGTGCCTTTTGGTTTCCATATCTTGAAAAATAAGACCATTCATGCCATTCCCCACCCTGGCCCCAAGTCAGAAACCGAAATACCCAAGTGATTAGGAACTTGTAACATCTTGCAGAATTTGTAGAAAAATGACAATATGTCATTTTGACATATATCTTAATTGTATAGATTTCTAAGACACCACTAGCTAAAATTTGTTAGAAAAACGTTTTTGCTCTCTGCAAAAACTTTCACTAGCATTTTCGCATGAAACATATGCCTTTAAAAGCTGGCTAAAAATTATACTGTCTCAGAAGTAAGAAGGATAAGAAGCTCTTTAATAGCATTCACATAATTCTTAAACTTTGTCATATAAGATTTAAAAGTTTTCTATTTCAAATTATTTTTGATAATACCAATTGCAAATAAGCATCCTCTAATGTGATTTTGTATTTATAAACCAGCTGAATTACTTAGAAACAAGAATGAAAATAATTATACTTCCAATAATAAAACAGATCACTGTATTATCCCTTGAAGTCGTTTTTGTCACCTTATACTGGTTCTCTCATTTTTAAACCTTTTCAAAGTGGAGTCATTCCATTTTAGCAGCATTTTGGGATCTGGTGAATAGCTGAGCTATGAAGAGAGAGGACAAGATATAACTGTGAGAGCCAAGTGCACCACTGACACCTAAAATACCACCAGGTGAATAGAAGCCTTAATAAATAGTTGAATAAATGAATGAAATGAATAAAACACATTTTCCTAAACAACTTTCAAAAACTGAAAGCACGATGATGTGAAAGAAGTTAGTCTATTCAGTATATCCATGACTAATACCACAGATTTGAGGGCTCATCCTGTGCGGGCCATTATGCTAAATGCTTTAAACACATGCATGCACACACACAGTGTATTAAACATTCAGTATAATGGCCAGCACAGTGTATGTGTGCGTGTGCGTGTGTGTGTGTGTGTGTGTGGTGTGTGTATATGTATTCAAGAAAATCCCATGAGGTAACCATCATCATACAAATAAGAAATTCAAAAGTTAAAGATTAGTAAATGTTATTTACTAATCTTTAACCTTACTAAGTAAGGTTATTTACTAAGCCTTCAAAGTCATGACCCTCAGACAATCAGAGCTTGAATTCAATACCTGATTCAAAAAATGAATTCATGAGGATGTTCCTGATGAAGCAATTAACGGCATGGACATTGTGTTACAGACAAGCCAGTAGTGAGTGTGGATTCTCTGGTGCACACAGAGAGGCTTCTTTGACATGTATTCTTGCCTCCCAAGTGTTCCCACAGTACCCTGCACATACATCTGCCATGGGCCCCGGCACTTTACATTATAGTTACTTCTGTGTCCATGTCTCCCACTAGATCACAAGCTCCTTGAAGGAGAGACTGTCCTTATCATCTGTAAACTCCCCTGGTATCCAGCATACTGTCTGCAATGGGACAGGCATCCACTGAACGTCAAGTCACTTCCACTCCCCACCCCTCCATGGCAGTTCCTGAGTTCTTGCTTATAAATAAATATTCTCTCTTCAATTCACTACAGTTGTGTATTTCAAAGAAGGTTCTTACCGTTTATAAATAACAATGGTCCACAAAATGTTTCACAACAACAAACTGAACTTCTTTCATGTTAATTTCATCACAAGTTTTATGCCCCACAGTGTCCAATTATAATGTCTAATCTGCCTAATTACAAGGCAAAGCTGGGAGCATGACACTGAGACAGGTCATCTGAGCATAAATATTCTTGTAGTTTTGGTGGAAACAGGAAATGGGTGGGAAAAAAACAGGATGCTACGTCTTGTCTCAGCAGTGCCTCACCACTACTGGTTCCTAGAAGGGAAGGAGGGCAAGGGCAGATAGCAGATCACCTGAATAGGTTTTTCTGAATTGGAGTCCTCTGTGGATCTAGTATGGTGGATTTCAGCAGTTGGAGAGGGGTGTTGTGTATCACAATCTAGCGGGAGATGTGGTCAATAAGTTGTTGGATAGGTAAGGTTCAGAGGTGATTCATTAAGGACAGTACTCCCAAACCTAAGTTGATAAACACCACCAGAGACTTTGTCAGAAGATATCAGTGTTGTATTTGGGAGTCTGAGAATGTCCCCAGATTGTAATACAAAGTGTCTACATCCTCAAGAGAGAATCTCTAGCTTTCTCCAACTTCAATCATAAACCACCACTTCAACCTAAACACCACTCCCCTTCAATCCCGGACATTCAAATTCTGCCTCTACGTCTATGTGGAGGGATATTAAAAGTTATGGCTCTAGAGGAAAAACGATTGATGTCTTAATTCTCATTTGCATTTGATATGATGACCAGCGACAGAAATACTTGCAGAGGTTCTTTTTAAAAAATAAATGAATAAATACCTTCTTGAAAACTTTACTTTATTAGAGAATCTAGCCCAAGTGTGGAAAATTTAAAATCACTCTATTTACCAAAACTGGCTAACAATAAGCTTACTAAAAAAAAACAAAAAACAAAAAAAAACAACAATGATCAGTAAATACCTACACTTAACATTCTTAATTATGGGACAATTTTAAGATCCATGTTGATGTACTTGTAAGGTAAATACCTCTGTTTAATAATAATTAAAAAAAATTCTCACATGTAACACTGTTTTCACACTCATATACACATACAAAGGTTGGGAGACCTGTCTCAGAAACATGTTTATAATGGATTTACGTAATATTGTGAAATAAAATCTGAATAAAAATTTTATTCCAACAACATTTCTCTATTTTTAAATAATGTTTATTGTTTAAGTTTTTATCACAGTGGAGATTAATTTATGCTTAATCATCCAGTGAATGCCTACTGTCACCTTTATCCAATTCCAAAAAAGCAGAATCAACTCATTCATACACTCTAAGTCCTGTTGCCATCCCACCATTCATTGCCTGTGTCTTTTTTCCCTTTTAACGGCAATATTGTAAGATTGTGAAAAGGTATAACTAATAGGCTTATATGTGTAATACCATTTCTTCAAGTATTCAGACAGCAATATATTTGCCTGCATTGTACACTAGAAAACTACTTGTGACATTATTTCTAAGTACAGGAGAGTGGCTCCTGGTGGGAGTGTGATGAAGTTGTATGTCATAGTGTATGATAAGGATTTAAGCATTCTAGAATTTTCACAACTCTTCCCATGTTAGCGAACGTCATTAGGTAGATGCTGTATTTTTCTACTCTCAGCTGTCAGACATAAGATGTCAAACTACAAATAAATAAAGCATACACTCAACATGTGTAGTGCAAATGCTAAGTAAACAGAATGACAGGGAATAAACTCGTAGTTGCCAGCAAGTGAACGGTTCAGTTGGGAGGTCCTGATTTTGTGATGTCTGTGACTTGCACCCCTATCCTCAAATGAATACTATTCCTGTCCCATGTCAGCCACAATGGATTGAAGTGAGGGTGAAGGCAGTGAGGAGGGGAGTGGGAACTCATTTTCACAAACAAGTAGTACAATTTCTCTGTCACTTCTGTATAACATGTAAAGTTTGACTTGGTAACCAGATCTCAAACCTCTCAGACAAAGCAGGTACCAATATGGAGAAAAGCAAATGTTCCAATGAAAAGAATTAAATGTTGGCACCTATGTAACAGACTGTGTGGCCCAGACAACAAAATAGGATGAAGGAGGTGTTTTTTTAAAGTTAAAACTTTGGAAATACCACACCTGAACATTCAAAAATTACATTACAGAAAAGCCATCAAACAGTTACAAAACATTCAAATAACAACCCTGTTTAAAGATGCCATAGAAGCAGTAATCTTCAGTACTCTGAACAAAAGTCAGACCTTTGTTGCTTTGTTTTAATTATACATTTAACATACTGTTATTCATTAAAATGAAATAGAAAAAAACTATAAAATTCTCCCAGAGGCAAATTATTGGTAGGGAGAAAATAGAAGTAAAATGTGACAACCAATTTATACATTTACTTAATTGTATGTTTTTTCCCCCAGAAGTATCTACAGTCTGTAAGAAAAGCAAAACTAAAACAAAACAAAAAACCTAAAATGAATAAACAAAAAAACCCTAGAAGTACAAAAACCGGTGTCATCTATCTTTTCCTTTTCTTCCTCTGCATTCAGTTTTGAGAGAAATGCGTTCTTTCATGGTAGTGTTCTGAGCTCCCATATATGAAATTCTAGAAGAGAAACGTTTGGATCCTAACCGTCTTTCTATTTCATTCTTGAATGTGTTGTACCATCAACAAATGTAACAAGCAGCTGGCTGAAATAATCTTAATTAGGAAACATACACACACATACACACACACATACATACACAAACAAATATTTTTAAGAGAAAAGAAACCATTCCTTATCTGGGACACACATATATCAAGACTTAAAACTAAAGTCTGACACGGTCACTTAATTGATTTAAATAATTAAGGCGTCTAAAAGGTTCAGTGCCCAAACTCTCTGCATCAGTATTCGCATAAAATACATTTTTGCATTTTAGGTCTGTGCTTTTTACAGCCATCTTAATTCCACAGAATTTCATTAGTAAGATCAGATAAGGGAGTGTCAGAATTGTTTACTCATGTTTTCCTTTTAGTAGTTGTTAGACTAAATTATAGCAATAAAAATTCAATGACTGAACAGATTTGTTACTATCAGGTGGGCTGTTGGCTCATTTCACCTTCTTTTCATGTTTAATGTGGCCATTTCTTTTATACTTGCCATTGGGGATTCCATTATGGTAATGTCCATTAACTGTGCTATGCTTATTTCTAGACCACAAACTTTTGATTTTACTGTAGATAAATTTTGTGACCCAGGACAAGAGGAAGTAAAACAAGGCAGCACCAAGCAAAAGCACAAAGGCAACATCCAGTAAAAAATACTGACAGAAAGAGATTTGATGGACAGCGGCACGTAGGTGATGGGCTCCATTGTGACGCAGAATGTAATCGATCCAATAGACAGTCCGATTGACAGGGTGCCCAGGTTGATCCTTGTGGATTTCTGAAAGCTTCTGAGCCCTCTGACGGTAGCTATGAGGTGGAGGTAAGACACAGAATGATCATGTAGCTACAAGGCTCAGGATCGTAACTCCCTAAAGTTAAAAATGGGGAAAATAATAAAAATAGCTATCCTGTATTAAGTACCTAGTATGTGCCAGGCACTGTGATAAGTGCTTTCAACACATTACCTTATACTAACACAGTAAAATAAATTTTACACAGATAAGGAAAATGAAAATCAGAGAGACCAAGTGACCTGACCATGATTACAAATTTGAGATTCAAATTCAAGTTTTTCTGACTCCAAATCCTATGCTCCTTCTACACTAGACCATGCCTCTTATATACACGTAATCCTTCTCTTCATATGCTTTTAAATACTATTAATCAATGAGTCTCAACCAGGAAGAGGAGTGAATTTATTAGATTCTAAAACAGAGGGACGGTGGAAAAAAATGCAGAATTTTGTCCCAACACCTTTTCCTTTTAGCAGTGACATTTAATTTTGTTCTGATTTAAAACAGCACTAGCTGACAGAGTGAGATTATATTTAGTAAACAGATGAAAAGGAGTTGACAAACACTATGAAGCCATATGTGAGTGACACTATATGCAGTAGAGATACATATATGTATATGTATATACATACGTATAAAGACAACACTCCTTAAAAATCAGCTAAAGAGGATCAAAAATATCTAACTGTACATTTCTATGCCAATCTTTGGCACAAAGCCCCTTTGAGCATGGATCTCTGATTAGAGTTTGCATTGTTCAAACGTAAGAAATAATTTCCACATGGAAGGATTACAAAACACATCATGGAGGGTGTGGCCCTTGAGCTGTGCCTTATACAGGAACAAAAGTTTGGACATGTGAAAACTTGCTAGGCCAAGAGAAGAGTGTGAACTAAGTAATAACGGTGGGAGGGCAAGAGTATGCCCAGAACAAACTTATTTGGAAAGAGTATGTAGCACAGGGGTGTTTGGCTGGAAATTAGACTGGAACGTGAGTCTCCTTCCCGTGTGTTCAGAATGACAAGATATGCAGCCCTGTTCTTAGAATCAAAGACCATTAAATCAGAGAGACTGGCTTTAAACCAGAGCTTTGGGGAGAGGATTAAAGAAAGGAAGAGACTGATGGTGGGAAGATCATCCAAAAGACTGCCCTCGGGCTTCCCTGGTGGCGCAGTGGTTGAGAGTCCGCCTGCTGATGCAGGGGACACGGGTTAGTGCCCCGGCCCGGGAAGATCCCACATGCTGCGGAGCGGCTGGGCCTATGAGCCATGGCCGCTGAGCCTGCGCGTCCGGAGCCTGTGCTCCGCAACGGGAGAGGCCACAGCAGTGAGAGGCCCGCGTACCGCAAAAAAAACAAAAACAAAAGACTGCCCTCATGGCCATAATTTCCTGCCTCCCAGGGTCCATGATCTTTCTCCTAAGCCATACTGTCTACCATGTGTTGAAAAGTTTCTGAAAAAACTATAGAACACTGTAAACTGTTGTTACCTATTGTTATTTTTAATTGTTTTCTTGTATTTTGAATATTTATATAAGTAAATTTTTTAAAAGAAAAAGCCCATTTTCTGTGTCATCCTAGCCTTACAACAAAATTACTGTTATATAATAAACCAGTTGGTTTAAAAGTGTAAAACCTCACCCAAATATTAAGAGGCCATCCCTGTAATATTCCTTGTACTATTAAGAGGCCTTGCTTTGTAATCTATCATTACTTCTAATCAATGGCAAAAGGTAAATTAGAAACATTTGATTACTCTGTTTTGTGAGAAAATTCTTACAGGATAAAAGGGCATCTTTAAAATACGGAAGTGAAACATGGTATCTTAGAAAATGAAATTCAACCTTCTATTTTAACATAGAAGAAGGAGGATTAAAAACATCTTGGTCCTCAGGTACCTTAATGTCATGAGACTATGGCCCATTCTCTAGAGATGATTAAACAGACTGCATGTGACAAAGATCCTTCTGCAGGGACTCTGGCTTCATTGCCACCTATGAAATTCCAATAGGCTCACTGGTCCAGAACCAGTCCTTACCTGCCTCAGCTTACGTGAGTATGGAGTAGGGCCTCATCGCTCAGACCTTTACTTCTCCCCAAAAGCAGACTCATAAAGTCACTGCCCGGCCCAATTTTCCAAGATTCCCCCTTTCAGAGGTAGCAAGTGGCACTGTCCTTTCAGCATAGTTTGCTTGACAACCCAAAATTTCTACCAGTAGGAATATAAAGTTTGCGGGGGAAAAAAAAAGAACAGTGTGATTAAAATGGTCACTTAAGGCCACTTCTAAACTCTCCTTATGAATGTCTTGGATAAAATTACTTTTAATAAAACAAATTACCTTGTAAGGGGCTCATGTGACTTGCACATTTTATTTTACAAAAGGGGAAGTGTCTCCTATCAAAAGTAATAACTGGGCTTCCCTGGTGGCGCAGTGGTTGAGAGTCCGCTTGCCGATGCAGGGGACGCGGGTTCGTGCCCCAGTCTGGGTAGATCCCACATGCCATGCAGCGGCTGGGCCCGTAAGCCATGGCCGCTGAGCCTGCGCGTCCGGAGCCTATGCTCTGCAACGGGAGAGGCCACAGCAGTGAGAGGCCCGTGTACCGCAAAAAAAAAAAAAAAAAAAAAAAAAGTAATAACCAAGGGCTGGATATGTGTTAAGTTCATAAGGATTAACTACCCATCTTTCTCTACAACTTGCTTTAATAAAATCTCCAGATTCAAAAGAATTCCTTCCAAAGAACAAAAGCAATAGCTTTCAGTAAATAAACCCAAACAACTAGTATGGGAAGAAGGAAGACATGGTTCAAGTTGAGTAAAAAAGAAATAAGTGATACTTCTTTAGCACTACTGGTTTAAACTAGAATATCTTGGAAACAATATTAGTGAATCAAATCAGCCTTTTCAATAATTATGGCATGTTAAATATGGAACATTATCATGTATTTGAAACAAAAAAGATAAATGCCTTAAGTTTACATATAATTACTTTTAGCAAAGAACATACTACCTGAATCATTGTCATTTTTACAATGAATAAAGACATCTTCCTACCCTGAATGTGCAAAAGGCTTTAGTTAAATATTTAAACTTTTCAAGGGTTATATGCAAATAACTATTTATCTTATACGGATACTCTGTGGAAGAATATAAATTTATTCACTAAACAAAATAAAACCTAGTTTGAAATCAAGCACATATGTATACTTGAAGATGGCATAGCTGGGATTTAATCGCAGTGTGACCTAAGACTATAGCCTGGTCTCTGATTTGGCCCCTTTTACACCTCACAGAACACAGCCAGACTGATTTTGTGTGGATGATCCAGACTTTTGCTTTTTCTGCATAACCGACCCAATCTCGGCAGCTCTGCCACTATCTCTCTACAAACTCTACTTGAGGGCTGCATTGTACAAATCTTCCTTTAAAAGCCTGTATGATACATATCATCTTCCATAAGAACATCACATTTTGAAAAACACTAGACTTTTAAAAGAAAGGCTACAGAACACAGATGAAGGGATCTCACAGTCAGGTACCTCAGATTAGCAAACATACTGATCCAAGTGCCAAGAGCTGTGACCAAGACACTGGATCCTCTAAGGGGCCAGCACATGAAGGCCACCTCTAAGCCCACATAAGACAGCATAATGAACTGCAGTGCACTTGAACCCAGCCTTTTACCTAAAAGCTACATCGCTTTATATGAAAGAATTGTTCTTATTGTTGGTTGTTTCTTAGAATATGGCAGCGTTTCTCAGTCTACTGTTATGCCATCTACCCTGGATATAAACAGAAGAAGCTCACACTCTTCAGACATTAATGCCATTTGAAAGGCAAGATCAATTAAATGTCACATAAAAATGGGAAATATTGTTGCTTTGTTTTAAAACTACACAGGCCAACTCTCTACTCTTTCAGGCTCAGTTGTGAACCGGGTTAACTCAAGACACATCAAGAATTTAAGAAAAAAAATAAAATAAAGATTCTGACTAGTCATTCACCTGAGTAAAAAAATCTCGGCATTTCATTGACGCCCCACACTAGGGAAACCCAGCACCAGGCAGTATCAAGAGCACCAGCTTTGGAATCAGACAGTCCTGGTTCAAATTCCTACTCTAATAGCTTTGTAACTATGGGCAAATTACATAAGCTCTCTGAGTTTCAAGTGCCTCATCTCTATAAGATGAATAAGGAGAACAGTGATATATAGTTTTATGAGCATCAAAATGAGATAAAGGACACAAAAATGGACACACAGTAGGGACCCAATGGTTCCCATGGTAGTTTTTCCTTAGTTTGTCAAACCTTGGCAGAATATTATTCAAGGTCATACAAGGCTGGCCAAATGATTGCTATTTCTATTTTTCAAATGACAGAAACATGCACAAGGCATTATACACAGGAATCTAAAGGATATTTCTATAATTGGTTTATTGACAACCTACTGGCAATAATCAGCTATTGACAATGTGCTGTGGTATATATATTTCATCTGCTTTAATATTAATTGAAACCTTACCTGGGATTATTGATAACTTTCACTAGTGCTTCATACAGCTCTCCTTCAGTAACTGTCTTCCATTCTAGCAGTATCCCCATACCTTTTGCCTGTACCCGGGTCATAGTATCATAATGGTCTCCAAAGAGTGGGATTCCCACTACAGGAACACCATGATACATAGTTTCAAAAATACTATTCAAACCACCATGGCTCAGGAAGGCTTTAATATTTGAATGCCCTAAAGAAGGATTAAAAAAGAAAACAACTTAGAATATTGTGTATTGTTCTAGGAAGAGATTTTCCAGAAATTTCTTAAAAGCTGATATTATAATAAACATGCATTTCAGATATAGGATTTTTAAAGGCACAGTTTCACAGATTACTGCTCTATACCAATTACAATGCTTGTTATATACATAATTATCTGATTTATATATATCAGTTAAAAGCCATTTTTAAGCTAACATTTATAACTTTAGGAATTATATCATAATATCTTCTCCCAAAACACAAATATCAACTGCATTCAAATGGCCAATAATTAACAGGATATCAATGAAAGCAAGAAATGACAGAAAGTACCAGGGGGCAATCACATTCTACTAAACACAGATACTCACTTTCTGACTACTCAAGCATTTATCTATATTAAAGTCAAACACACTTTGCAAAAAAACATATGTAAAAATGTGGGGCTGGATTCCAGATGTCCATGAAGAGTTTCTGTGCTTACCCAAAGAGGAACATTGTATGGTGCTTAGCATTTACAACATTCAAGTCATATCAGCACCTGTGCTACACAATCTTAGGGTCTGATTTTACATTTTAGGTATAAAAACATGTAGGGACAGACAGTTACAAAAGTTAGTTGTAAGAGATGGGACATCACGTAACATCTAGCTGTCATGGAGATAAAAGAGATAATTCATCAACATTAATGAGGTATTTAAAAATCCAGATCTCCTTCTGAGCAAAAAGTTTTGCATAAAAAGTGTAAGACAAAGAAACACTGCACTCAGGATAGGTGCTCTATGGCCAGAAAGGAATCATAGCTTGCAAAAACACAAACATTTAAGATAAACATACATCAAGTAAAAAAACGAACTCTGTGTGTGAACCTGGGTCTCAATGGGGCTCCAGGACTCTCCCACCTCAACATCTAGCAGGCTGGTCCCTCAGTGTCTCTTGCTCTGACCCACAAGCGGCTTCTCAACTCAGCCCAACTAAGGGATCTACCCTCGCAGTGGATTTCAAACTTTCTTTTCAGTAGTAGAACCAACCCTTTTTCTTTGAACAAAACTTTATTATCACCAAGCCCAGCAGTGAAAAATAATGCAGAGCTGGTGTATCGAGAGCAGGGGGGAGTGTCATGAGGGGAGGGGAGGGGAGAGGCACTGATTTGGTTCCTGCTTTTCATCCTGGAGGAATCTTCTGAGCATAGTTAGAAACCAACAGAGGACCCACAAAGGTCATGGCTAGAGTTAAAAAGGATGCTAATCTCAGAAAACGCAGACAGCTGAGATTCTGAGGAACCCAGAAGAGACGTGAACTTGAGGAGGGCCTCTGGGTGTAGCTACACCTCGCTGTAGAGCCTCGCAGAAAAAAACCCATAAGACCAGTTTAGATGCTCCCAGACAGCAGTGCCCCTGCTGAACTGAGATGGCTGATGGTCAAGATATCTTATTTAAATTTACTGCTTCCTTCCTACCTTCTATGGAATCTGAAGTCATAATAGTAAAGACATAAAAAAGAAAAAGAAAAAAAATACAAACATCAAAAAGGGTAAACTGTCTTGTTATTTTTTTCTCAGTTTTACCATTTATAGAATAACATTTATAATAAACTAAACAAAAGGAATTATTTATATATATACTTACTGTTTTTTAGTTACAAAATTCAATTTGCAGGTTTTTAGGGGGTCAATTTAGCTTCTAAAAGATATTCTTTAAAACTCTATTTTTAAGAATATAACTTAAAGCTACTTTTACATAATCTGTTAGATTAGTATTATTGAACAAATGATGGTCGATATTGCCAAAATCAGTAACATTTTTATAATTTCCTTAATAAGTAATATCTTAAAGAATAATATGGCCTTATATTTTCCTAGAGATTTAATGAATAAAACAATTTACATTTTACTATCTGTGCTTATTAAACAGAATTAGATTCAGATTCAGATATCTTAAAAGATATGCATATAATTGGTATTTTAATTTCGAGTTGAGGATCAGAACCCCAAGAAATAAATAAATCAAAAGAAATAAAGTGTTCAAAAGTGCCCAGTGATTTAGGGTAAAATCTAGGTAGATAATCCAAGTAAAGTTAAAATAAGTTGACTGTTATTTTGGCTTTCTGCTTCTCTGTGGTTTCAAACAAATGAATAATTTCAAATTTCTCTGGGTTCTTGGATACATCTGTAGTAAAACTATAACATAAATCTAAGTTTTCACTGTTTTAATTTTACTACTTTTAGCTGATCGGCATAACTAGGTATAACTTTACTCACCACTAGCTTATATAGTATTAAGTATATTTTTCAGAAAATTAAAATTTGTGACTGGTCTAAAAATTTTAATTTATAGGCCTAAATGATTATACTTTAAAATTACTTGCCAATAACTAAAGGTTTGACTTGTTGGTCTGAAATCTAGGGCTTAACGCACTAGATGACATCATGATTCTATTATACACCATACATGTATTGTATAAGCCACTCGAGTATAAATCTCACATTTACACAATTAAAATCTAAAAGCCAAGTAAGCACCCACATGTCACTGACTTACCAAGCAGGTCATTTTGTGGTAACCATTCTATGAGCTTGGTGTTGTTTCCCAGATTCTTTGGTTTGGTTCCAGAAAACCTGAAATTTACACCAGACTATGAATCTTCCAAAAAATCACACTTTACTCCTCGTATGAACTCTCTGGTTAAATTTTTGGATTTAAAATAAATGTTACATGATCTTTCGTTGACATTCTTAAGAGGGAAGAAATGTTTTAGTAACAACAAAAATTTCAGTTTTTCACATTTTCATTGACTGAGGGATAAATAAGAAACACTCTGATTATACTGAGATCTATTTTCCTTCAGCTCTCCTCCCCTATCCACAGAGATGGGGGAAATAGCAACCAAATGACCCTATGCTAGAAAGTCATTTTCTACCAGCTAGAAGGTGAAACAGGAACGACCAGCAAGGGCCACCACTGGGCAGTCAATAGCTCCCATCTGGACACCCAGAAACTGAGGGAAGGCTCAAGAATTGGAAGAAAGCAGGAAGTACTCTTCCCTAGCTGGGCCCCAGAGACAGTTCTGTGGGGCAAAGGACATAATTAGGCTGTTTCCTGCCTTGATCTTTGAAAGATAAACCATACAGTGCTTATCAACTGAGAGAATGGCAAGAGTTTGAAATAAGCAGATACGAAACTGTTCCAAATAAAGTAGAAGGGGCACTTTCTGGGTTAAGCCTAATAGAAGAAATCCAATAGGACTGGAATCCAAAGGGAGAACTCTTAAACCATTGGAATAAAATATGTATCCATTTCATAGCTTAGCCAGGATAAGGAGGAGCTAATCCTCCCACAGTTGTTACAAAGGAAAAACCCCTATTACTCAGAGCCTACTTGTAATGGCTTGACACTGGGGCTGACCTTGATCACTGCTGTATCCCTAGAGCCCAATGGTGGGGACAGGTACTAAGTAAATACACACTAAATAAGTGTCCAGATCCAAGTTTAGACTCTGCGTTAGAAACTCCAGAGACAGACACATGTTGGCAGTGCCTCCAAGAAGAAGTGGGGTCTGTTTTGACTAGCATTAACTGGCAAGTTACTGTATTTTTTTTTTTTTTTTTGCGGTACGCGGGCCTCTCACTTTTGTGGCCTCTCCCGTTGCGGAGCACAGGCTCTGGACACGCAGGCTCAGCGGCCATGGCTCACGGGCCCAGCTACTCCGCGGCATGTGGGATCTTCCCAGACCGGGGCACGAATCCGTGTCCCCTGCATTGGCAGGCGGACTCTCAACCACTGCGCCACCAGGGAAGCCCAAGTTACTGTATTTTTAAAGGCCTGGTCTCTTGGATAAAGGAAATCGGAAGTATTTATAGACAAAGTGGGAGCCCAAAAGGTTCCATGAAATATTTTACCTATTTAATCATTCATCCATCATTTTTTCCTCATTCCAACACTGACTTGAAGGAGTATACAGAAATGCATGCAATTACACATTTTTAAGTGATAATAAATAACAGAAGGGTAAATGAGGGTAACATAAAAATGCACCCTTCACAAGAATACATCATTGTGCATCAGATCTTCTTTTTATGCTATGGGCTAGATGCCTTTTTAACCATCACAGAGTATTATATAAGTTAATCCCTAGATTTCGATACACTAAGAAACAAAATGAAAAGTCAAAGGCATCCTGCTAATATTGCCAGGGAATCAATGGGCTGTGCTTTACTCAGACCTGCGGGCTAAGTAAGAGGATATGGAAAATCAAGAGTAAACAAACAACCTATATTATTACCTTACCTCCAAATCACTTTTTGGGGCAATCTCCCCAGAGCTCCTGCCAGTTTGTTAGCAATGTCTTCTGACAGATACTTGACACCAGCTCCGAAAGATACCAGGACAAAGCCATGTTGATTAGCACCATTTACCCACCTTTGGAGATCCTGCAAATCAAAATGTGGCAGTTAATTTTATGAAGGAGTAACACAGCTCATAATCAGTGTCATCACAGCCCAGTTTTTAAAAAGCCTTCAGATAATTTTCTTAAACAATTAAACAGTGAAGGTAATATAATATTTTCCTTTAGATAACTGCTTTATTAAAAAAATAGTTCACTGAATAATGCTAACTAAAATAAGAAGGGCAGGTAGTAATTTGGTTAAGATCAAAAAACAACAACAAAAAATCAGTAATTAATGACCTAAGAGCTCAGACAGAAGTAAAAAACAAAAAATTGAAACTCATGTTTAAAATACGGTCAGAGATAAATTTGTATGAGGACATAAGTGAAAGATTAGACATATGACAAAGACATTAACTACCACGCCCCCCACCCACCCAGGGAGACTTTTATTTTAGGAGTGGGCTGATTTTATCTTGGTCTAAGTTTGATAATTTTCATTTCTGAAGAGCATACTGTATTAATGACTGAGAAGAGAAGGAATTAGCTAATAATTCCAAACATCCATAGGCCTAACAAGTTTTACTATTTCTCTAATTATTTCTTCAACTCACACAGAATAGAAATCATGCATACTGTATAGTGAGGCATCCAGGGGTTCTGGAAATATCTGAGCAGAAGCTTTCTCTCATTTTGTGGGAAAATGCTAAATTCTCAAACATGTCCATCTACAGCTAATAGGTAAGGGGCCATGGCATATCTGATGTTAAATAGGGACAACTGTCAAATTTCAGGAATACTCATTTCAGAGGAAGACACATTAACACATTTCTACCAGTATTATTGATTTAACTGAAGTTGAAAGAAGTTCGTTTTAAGGGATACCACCCTTGCTTTATTTTATTCCGTAGGCACCAGCTTTTTTTTATGGTAAGTTATCCCTTTGAATAAGTCTTTGTCAAAGACACTGAGCTTCAGTTTGCCATATAAAAATGAATAAAGCCACAGCACTTTGAAGAATACATAATTCTGCTGTAAGGAAAACAAACATGCTGTCTACTGGCAACACCTATGCCATAATATAGTCATGGAAACGGGACAAACGCACTGTGTATTCATAATGTGCAGAGTGAGTGAGCTGTCACTGTTATATCTCGCAGACCCGGTAGGTCTCTTGTTCAGGATGAAGAAGTTACCAAGATGACTGTGTCGCCCGTGCTCTTTGCATTTCACACCACTTTCTGGCATAACCTGATTTGCAGCTGGGAGGTAAGAAGTACAGTAAGGGGGCTTCCCTGGTGGCGCAATGGTTGAGAGTCCGCCTGCCAATGCAGGGGACATGGGTTCGTTCCCCGGTCCGGGCAGATTCCACATGCCACAGAGCGGCTGGGCCCGTGAGCCATGGCCGCTGAGCCTGCACGTCCGGAGCCTGTGCTCCGCAACGGGAGAGGCCACAAAAGTGAGAGGCCCGCGTACCGCAAAAAAAAAAAAAAAAGAAGTACAGTAAGTAGTATCATCGCAATAGCATCACCACATAGCTCAATACTAAGTATTTATATGGAATGTTAGCCCTCTTTATGTCTTTGTTTTCTTTGCTTTCTTTCCCCTTTCTTTTCCTTTTCTCACTTAATGAGATCTGTGTTAACTGGCTCTATCACACTTATATTCTTAGCAGGGAAGAGGGGACCACATTTTATGCCTCAAATGAATTAGTGAGGAGTGTCATTATATGACCAAGAGTGATGATGGAAAGGAGGTACATCCTTCCAGCTACTGAGTGAGTAAAATAGGCTATAATTATTTGGGAGGGAAGAAAACCTTATCAAAGCACCTCATTTTCCAGGAAACTCTGTTTATGAACATATAAAAGAAATCGAGAATATATCAACTGTGGATTAAAGCTTTTAACTTATATTCTACCACATTTACCAAGACTATCACGTGCTGAAAATTTAACAGCGTAACTTGTAGATTCAAAGTAAGAAACAAAACAAAACAATTTAGAATTTTCAATTTATATATAGTCTTAAGCCAGATATACTTAGAACAAATACAAATGCTGCACAGTAGAATGATCTGAATTCATATGGTGTTTTCTCCCTATGGTTTGTCTTCAAATAATTTATTACCTACTATCCAATTCTCTAAAGACAAAAATTTCAGGGTCGATGCCATTTACAAAATGTTTACATTCAGAAATACTAAGCGTTATGGGAATAACATTTAAATTTTGTTTCCCGAGGACTTAAAAGGTCTTTGAGTTTCAACTGACTCTTTGTATACATGTTTGTTCTTTGTTTTGCATGATATAAAATGAAATCCATAAACCTATTTTTCCAGCTTTTTTCCTACCATAGTCATTAGCCGTAACAAGAATATATTCAAGTATATAATCTTTATTTGTATGGAAGGGAATAGAGAAAATTTTATTCATTATGGTTCCCTCCAGGGAAAGTACTCAGCATTTTTAGACGATAACACTGCACTTGGCTTAGAGGGGAGAGTGAGGCCCCGAGGTGATATCCCCACTGCTATGTCCTGAGCTGGAGATGGAACAGGGGAGTGAGAGGTCGGAGTAGAGAGAGTGAGGGGCAGGGGCCACTGGGCCGCTTGGGGATGTAACCCCTCCCCGTGATCTGTGATCGCCAATCTGCAGCCTCAACTCAGAAAATGTCTGGTGTGACTCATGTTTTATGAGAACATAGAAGGGGCTGGGTTTGGGGTTTGGCTGATACAGTGACCTTCTGGTAGCATAGAGCCAGAGGCCGAAGGGATCTAGAATTTGCTCAACTTATAGTGAAGACTTTGGAACCAGAACTTCACAAAAAGTGTGCTTAGGTCTCCAAAGGGCTGGAAGGCCAGGTGGCATCTCAACTCTATACATACGTACCGTACTTTCTGGAATTTAAGACCCCATCAGTTATAAAATATAAACTGACTTAATAACAACTCTTCACTAATCCGCCCCCTTCATAATAAATGTAATTAATGTTAAAAAAAAATCCCAATTCCAGAAACTTACCGCTGTTAAAAATATAGGTACTTTAGAAACCCCCTGTCCTGGGGCAAATACCAACTTAAAAAATTGGACTGAAAAAAACAACCCTCACAATATCAACAAAAATAATACATATTTAAGACTAGAGTAAACCTAAGGATGCACATAAAGAAAACAAGAAAATTTTACCGAAGGACAAAAAAGAAAATCTATTCAAATGGAGAGATGTAACATGGGCTGCGAAGGAAACATCAAAGTTATGAAGATGCTGATTTTTTATAAAATTAAGTTCAATGCATCCTCAGCCTACATTGCAAAAGGATTGTTACGGAACTTGAAAAGCTGAGCCTAAGATTCATTTAGAAAAGAAAATGTACAAGAGAGGCCAAGAAATTTTTGAAAAAGAACAGAGTTTACCCTTCAAGATATTAAAATGTACTCTAGAATCTAGAACCATCACAATGCATGTCTTCATTATTAGGAGAAGGAAGATAGGAAGTCAGTATTTTCATCAGCGGAGAAAGGAGGCCTCCAGCTACTGATTCAGAAAAAATAGTGAGTTAGATCTCTCCACTAACACAAATTACAGAAGGATTAAAAAGTTAAATTGAATTAAAATATATGAAGTACTTGAAGAAAACCCCCAAAGATAATGTTCGTGTATTTGGGTGGGGAAGGTCTTCCTGGGCCAGTCACAGACTCCAGAAGTCATAAAGAAAAGACTGACAGATCTGACTGTAGAACAACAAAAATCTTCTAGAGTATGAAAGACATTTTACAAAGTAAAAGAATAAATAGATGCAGTAGTATTTGTAACACACAAAACAAAGAATTAATATCTAAAACAAAATAATGAGGGAAAAAAACCCCACAAACAACATGAGAAAACACCTCTTTCACAGAAGGAGAGCATACGGCATAAAACATGGAAAGATGCTTAGCCTCAGATGGATAATCAGAGAAACGTAAATTCAAATTGTTTTCATCTCTTGTTCTCTCGGTAGTCTGTATAGTACTCTATTAGATGCTGTCAATATACTATTACTTAATTGATTTTAACTTAAGAATTGACTGTAGTATTTCCCTTTAAGTATTACTGTTTTATAATTTTCTGTCAACTATTTTGTTTTGCTAGAAGGATAAAATGCCTTTTCCTAAGTGAACTCTGGGTTTATTTTCCAATTATTTAGCAAACTTTTCCCACTTTAAGATTATCTTTTAAATAGCTCTACCTTTTTTTTAGTAATTTTACATAGTTTCATTTCTTTAAGTTTTAACCTTTCCTCACCAGACTTTTTTTGGAGTAAAGAATGAAACTGGGATCCATCTTTATTTTTAACCAAACAGCCAGCCTTCTCAACACTACAGAGTATTATTTCATCTTGTGCTCATTTATTTGAAATGCCACCCTCTCAGTCAATTTCTAAATTCTATTCTCTTCCACTGATCTATCCATCCATTCCTGTGTCCGTGTCAAAGAGTTTTACTTACTGCTCTTTTATAATACATTTTAATATTTGCAGTGATAGATTTCTCAATACTTTTCATTTAAGGACTTTGTTCTTTAAAATACATCAACTGCCATTTGTTAGCAGTACCACTTTTTCTTATGTATGTTATGGATATTTGTGCATATATGTACAGAATACACACCTCACATCATGTACCACACGAGTTTAGTAATTGCATTCAGTCCTTTATACTTAATTGGCCAGCACTGCATGCTCGCTGCTCCACTAGATGGCAGGGCAGGAACAGAGCATGGATGTCCGGGCTCTGCTGAGTTTCCCAGGTTCTCAGCCATCATCACAGGCCCAAACCCAGAGCCTGTCTCTACGGTTTTTCCTGCTCATTCTCCAGGGGAAAAACTCTGTCATTTCCACAATGTAAGTAAAAGCAAAATCGTCACAGGAATAGAACAAATACTGAGCGGGAAAGCAGCAATAGTCATAGGTGCTTCTCTCACTTTATTACCATGACTATTTCTATTTCTATGCAATTAAAGTAACCAATTTAGATACCTACCTACACTTTGCTATAATTTTATATACATAGCTTTTGAAAAGACAACGTTGCAATAAGAATAATCATTTTATCTTCTTGTAGAGTTAAATAGGGAAGGCGTCTTATGCCCTTTGTGGAAAAAAGTAGCATAATAAGGAAATATGGAAAACATATTTATCATAAGCAAATACTATATATTTAACATATTTGCTTTTTTTTTTTTTTTTTTTAACAATTGTGACCTGGTCCACATGATGCGTTTCCTGGTATGGCCAGATTCCTTTCCCTACAGTAATTATACACCAAATGCCTTGACTTGGTTGTTGGAAGAATAAGGCAATGAAAAGTATATCATCTTCCCCCTCCCCACTTCCCTCCCTGGAGCGCGGTTCAGGATGAGTGGGTAATGTAACCTGGCCCTGTGAGACAGCAGATGGGGGTGGTACAGGACCCAAGAGATGTACCAGAGCTAGACTGGGGCAGCAAACGCCCCCAGAGTTTAAAACTTCCAGTAACTTCAGGTAATATTTTGACATGGTGAATGTCGAGACATGGAGGATAGTGAAAAAATATTCTAAGAAGGAGTAGAGAGCAGATTCTGAGACTTTTAGAGAAGACAATCATTGGGTGACTTCTTTCTCCTTTTTTATACACTTAAGCCTCCTATCCAAAAACAAAACTTCCTCTTAATTGTACAAATGTAAAACACATCCCAATTCCAGAAATGTAAACTTAGACTTTTAAAAGATCATCACTTCAGAATCAATGAAAGAATATCTAATGAAAAGGTGGTACAGGCCCACCTCTATCCTGTCTAGGCTTAATTCTGAGGACATCAGGATGTGGACAGACCCCTAAGGAAATATTTAACAGCTCAGAGCCTGGGGACAGACTGCGCTGCGGAGGTTAGCACCAGATCTGTCCTGACGGCAGCCTATGACCCAAACCTACTCCTTTCTCCCCACAAAATAGAGCCTTGAGAGGGGGCCAGTGCAGTGGAGACACCAATAACACTGCATCCTTTGTCAGCCCCATCCATTCTGAGGCAAAGAATGCCTGGACTGTGAGAGAATCCTACACAGAGATGGTGATGGGAGAAGGGGGGGGGGGTGTTGGGACCTCTGTTCTTGTTCCCAACACCAATATCAATAGGCCTCTTTTCCCATTTTAAAGGGCCTGATACAAAGAATGCTCCAATTTGGTCAGGTGGGCTGCACAGAACTGAAATATTCATTCTGCAAAATCTAGTAGATAAGATAATAATGAACATTTTTGATATAAAATGTTTTAAAAACACCACGGGACACCAAACGTGATCTTTGACTACTGCTAAGATAGTTAACCAAGACTTAGTAAACAAACAATAATTAAAAATACCATTGAAAATATAAAAGTTACCATTCAAAACGAAAACGGACCAACCATTGTTTTTACTGAGTTAATTGGCAAAGAATTTGGTTTAAACCCCAATTCCACGGTTTGCTGTGCAATCTCCATCAAGTGCCTATTCTCTCTGAGGCCCAGCTTTCTCTTCTTAAAAAATGCTGATAATACTTCACAGGGGCATTGTGAAGATTAAATGGGATCAAATATATAAAAGTGATTTGAAACATAAAAATTATGGTGTTATTTTCCCAGGGCAGGAAGTCTGAGAAGCAACACACAGATGATGGACTGAAATGGTAGCCACACTGAGAAAAGGAAAAAAATAAAGTTATTCTGCACCAAGACACTTTCTATGAATTATACATACTCTCTTCGCCATGTTTTTGATCCTTCAGAATAAAGCCAGTTAAAACAAATACATAAATGAGAAAAAGTACAAAAAATGTTATATATGCAGTATCAAATATAGTTGTCAGTTTTTCAGAACAGTCAAGTAATTTCTAAGATTATCCAAAGGAGTTAAGCTACAACTAACCTGAAGAAGCAATAGAGTGATCAATGTCAAGGTGATGGTTCTATTAAAAAAAAAAATCTCAGAAGATGCCTTCATTAACACATTGAACATTTTCAGGAGGATGTAATAAGTACCTAGAAGGGTGTATTCATTTCCACTGAGATTCTGCAGTATCTTTTTTCTTTCTCATAAGGCTTTTAATTGTTGCCATTACAGTTACAATTAAAAGAAGTAAGCAAAATTTGAAACCCCGATTTGACTTTGAAGACAGTTAAATTTTCAAGGTTCTTAAGACCTTCAAGAAACTGCACACAGTCAGGATGTCCCAAGGATATAATCATGGCAAGGTACCCAGGCACTATGGAAAGTAACCACTGGGTGTAAAAAGATGAAAATCTCACCAGGAAAAAAAAAAATCAACGCAAAAAGTGACAGCTAAATCTTTCTTATGTTACAAAAGGAAATTAAGAATCCAGAGGTTTGGGGAGGGTGAGAGAGATCTGAGCATGATGATTTGTAACAGACAAGGAGGACAGGGGTATGAAAGGGAGGGATAAAGATGCAGAAACAGTAGGCGTATGTTGTCTTGGCACGTGTGAGTGTAGTATACAGATCTGTGATCCTGGAACATTCCAAAACAATCTGCTGTCAACTCTAAACGTTCACATTCCTGCATGGAAAAAAAAGACCATGGGGCTTCCCTGGTGGCGCAGTGGTTGAGAGTCCGCCTGCCGATGCAGGGGACACGGGTTCGTGCCCCGGTCTGGGAAGATCCCACATACCGCAGGGCGGCTGGCCCCTTGAGCCATGGCCGCTGAGCCTGTGCGTGCGGAGCCTGTGCTCCACAATGGGAGAGGCCACAACAGTGAGAGGCCCACGTATGGCAAAAAAAAAAAAGAAAAAAAAAAGAGCCAATGACCCAGAAGGGTCTGGGCAATGGCTCATTGATCCTGGGATGAGTAGGTGAGTCATTTCAGGGAAAGCATTGCTCCCTGGGGCAGAAACATGCAGAGCCACGATAACAGTGCCAGCTAGACTGTGTAACCTTCCATGCACTACCCTACGTATTACGAAACAAATCTCACTCTCTGCTTGGATAGAGAAAGGGAAGCTCAGAATAAGCTGAAAACCCCTGCTGGGCCCAGCAAAGGCTATACCAATGGAGGCTAATCATCAGAAGACTGTGTGGGCTGTTCTGCCTCCCGGTCTCTCTCCATGCATATGCTCTGCCAGGAGCATTCCCTCAGCACCTTCATACTCTCGAGTCAATTCTGCGGAACCACAACTTGGATCGATCTGTTCTTCTATTTCACCATTATCATGACTTCCTTCCATCGACACAATTAACCACTGTGCTCCTAGAGAAGCTTGCGGTAGAAGTCTATCTTTGAACAAGAAACCCCAAATTTCCTTTCTCACCTATCTGCTTTTTGTCCTAACGCCTGGGCCCTCTCAAAAGTTTACTGCCCAACCTGAACCAGTGAATTTTAAAAGTCTTATTCAAGTACTCTCCACTCGGTGCTTGAGTACTCAATTTCTCTTAACTTTATCCATGAGAAAAATCTTAAAATTTTCATTGACAATGCAAGGTCAGTCTGTTTCTCACTTCTGACCCTGAACCACACCAGATCATTCCACATTCTCTTAGCCTATCCCATCCTGCTCTCACTGGTAACTGGGTTCTCTGTTTCCCCTGCATCATGGTACTCCTAGCTATCCAAATTCAACAGGCCCCTCAAGGTCAGAACAAACACCACCTTCTACATCAATCTTTGCTCTTGCCAAGTTTAAGGATTTATTCTTTATTTCTCTTGATAGTACTTTACATCTCCATTAGGTACTGTCCACATTTGAACTTGTTATAAAATTATTTGCATACATATATCATCTCCTTTAGCAGACTATAAATTCCTTGAATACCAAAGCACCTAAAGGAGTGTATGGCCCATGACTCATCTACACTCAATAAATATTCATTGGATATATATCTATCCGATGGGTTACATTAAGTTTTCATTATTGTTTTACTAAACCAAACCCATGCAAACATCCATCAACCTATAAACAGGTTTATTCTTAAGGTTCATTTGTAAATATTTTTCTGAAATCTATGTGCATTTTCACAAAATGTTATTGTTATACGTGGTAACAGGATAACTGAAGTTGACTTCAGTACTTCAAAGATATTATGGATAAATAATTAACTTAAAGGTCATGTAGGAGATGCCGTAAGAACCTAGCTGTGACAGATAACATTGTACCAATGGGAACTTTGGGACAACAAATTCACCTTCTCTACTCCTATTCCTGGGCATTAGTGACGGATGGACTTGCTGCATCTGTTAAAAATAAAGCATCTCTCTGCATATCTTTAAATGTAAGCAACTTAAAGAGTTTATGAATCTGAAATATGTTTGTAAAAGAGGAGACATGAAGGAAGCCCATGACAGAGCATTACAGCAAGAGAGCAGAAGTGATGTATGTATGGAAAACCAGCATTTGTTTTTAGTCTTGAAATTGTCTTAAATTTCACATAAAATTAAAAGATGTGAGAATTTTATCTTATAAAAGAGAAACATGGCTAAAGAAAAGGGCTTAAGTAATACTTCTCTTAGGAGTCTTCAAGTATTCTCAATTGAGGGAAAAATGGAAAGAATAAAGACTTGCCAAATCTTAAGTCCAATTGTTCACATATTTTCCTGATATACGTGATTTATTTCACTATGTGGCTCCAAAGGAAAATCTCTATGATGATCATCCACTAGAATGAAAATTGGAAAAACGGGTAAACCAATTTTCCCTCTAAATTAACAGCTACAAGGAAGTTTGCTGGCAAAAATCTCAACTATCTCATCTAGTTCTAAAAATATGTCTGAGACTAGGCAAACTGAGAACAAAAGTACAGAAGAAATACTGCGAAGAAGAGAGATCAGATGTTTCAAGGATCGATCAAGTAAAGAGTTTTTGAAGAGAGGTGAGTTTGCACATCTACAGGAGAAAAGGCCTTTCTATGGAAAAGCAAGAAATGAACATGGTCAGTTAAAGAGCATGTGCCAGAGGGCTCAAAGGTTAAAAAAACAAACAAACCGCCCCCCACCCCAATTTTGTGAGTTCATCTTGGATTCCTGTTACCTGACAGTTGATTCTGACAAACTGAATAATCCTCAAAATAGATGAAAAACCAACAACCAAAAGTCAAAAACAACACCAAGAAAGAAATTATTTTCATGGAATTAGAAATCATAGTCACAATATTAGACTAAGTATTGCAAAAAAATGTAAGAATGTACGTATATTAAAGTAAAAATGGACAAATTAGCTTTAATATATTTGTAAGCAGTAGCTGTACACAGATGGCTTCTAAGCATACAATCCTTAAAAAAATAGCTCATACATAAGAGAAATGTGAATGTGGGAAAATTACCCCACAAGTGCTATTTGTAATACTGTAATCTGCTCCAGGAGGAGAACATGCAGATAAAGTGATATGAAAAAGGGTTCCAAGGCTGGTCAATTGCCAGTCATTTTGAAATAATGCAACTCAAAAGGCAACGAATGTGACCACACAGCTGGAATCACAGTAAAGAATTTAGCACCTGGGAAAAGAGGAACCAGTGATCCCTACACACAACAGGTCCTCAGGGCAAATGCAGAATCTCCAGCTCAGCTTGGGAAAAATCTCTGCATACCAATCCAGTGTGGTAAAAAAAACAACAACACAAAACTCAAAATCCACTGGTCCAAAACACTGTTGCTTTTAATTAACAGTTCACATACCATTTTAAGTCAGTGTTTACTGAATTTAAACAATCACATATAAATCTGTACTTCTCAAAGTGAGGAAACACCCAGGTGTAGGAGGGAATGCCCACACCACAAAGCCATAAAATAAATACATCCTGGAATGTAATTTTAATCTACAAATAATGTTAAAGTCCTTTTTTTAAAATAATAAAACAAATGAAGGTATAAGATTGTAGGAGAGAGTGCTAGTTGCCTAGCAATATCTATTTTCTCTACTTCCTTAGTAACAACTCCCAGCTTTTAGCTAGGCTCATTGCAGCCCAGGTAAAGAGGACATTTTCCAGCCTTAGCTGAAGCTGAGCATGAAAAGGTGAGCAGCCAATGTTCTGGACAATGAGACGTAAGAGGAAGTAATTGGGCCTGCCAATGGCTGGAACACAGCAGCCATTTTGGCTATGAGGACCAGAGCTGCACTCCAGGATGGCAGAACAGAGAGCTGGATCCCTGCTGACGTCTCAAAGTTGCCATACCACCCTGGACTGCCAACCTTAGAAATTCTTTTTTTTTTTTTTTTTGCAGTACGCGGGCCTCTCACTGTTGTGGCCTCTCCCGTTGCGGAGCACAGACACCGGGCGCGCAGGCTCAGCAGCCATGGCTCACGGGCCCAGCCGCTCCGCGGCATGTGGGATCTTCCCGGACCGGGGCACGAACCCGTGTCCCCTGCATCGGCAGGCGGACTCTCAACCACTGCGCCACCAGGGAAGCCCAGAAATTCCTTTTTGTGACACAAAATTACACTTCCATTGTGCATGACTATTTGTTTTCTGTTTTTTGTGTTAAAACATAATTCCTAAGTAATGCAATGATGAAGAAGAATGCAAAATAGGAGACTTCAAATAAATGTCCATGTTTATGGCTGACTGCATATGGTTTTCCCGGTATCACCCCGGTGAACAAATTCATTACTCTGTGGTGTAGGTTTAAGAAGTACCGCATTGCAAATTATTAATAAGAATGCTAATTTCTGGATCATTTGGGTTGCTTTAAAGATAGAATACTCTACCCATACTGTATCATCAATCCTAGTACCCTGGTGACTAGGAGTTGCACCTGAAAATCCAACCTCACGCGAGCATCACAAAGTCTGAAGAGCTAAAACTCATGATAGTCCTACTAATTTATTTTACAATTGAAGAAACTGAAGAAAGACATAAACTGAAACCAGGAAATCAGAAGTGGAGCTAGAACTGAGTTCCAGTCCTAAGTTCTAGTGCCCTCTATTATAAAATGGTGGGACAGCCATATAGTCTATGAGACAATTCAGACTATTTTAAATTCCTCAGAATAATGTTATGTAAATTGAAGATATTAATCCAAGTAATCCACAAAGAATTTTTTTTACTTGATCAATGAAAAGATACTATGTTGCATTATATCCTCCAAGACTACATGTTACCTTCCCCTTTGCAGTGCACTGGAAGGTAGTGAAAAACAGTGATATTCACGGGGAAAAAAACTTAACTAATTTTGTTACTGGTAAACACTGTGTTTCTTATTTTCTCTCTTTTTTTTTTTTTTGCTTTAGTGCATATGTATTAATCCACCTGAAGCACAGCCAATGGAGTTTTTAAAAATGTGCCACCTGCTTCTTCTTCATAAATGTATTTTTATTTAATTATGATACATGACAAAATTGGACTAAAAGTACACCTATGTCAAATCTCATTCTTGTGTCATAATGGAAAGATTTTTTTAAAAGGCCTTTCTCCAAAACCGTTACATACAGCTTAAATAGTACCCTGGATTTTATCTGACTGCAAAAATATAAAGAATACAAAATAGGTTATCTGTGTGTCTGAAGACACATATAAGTGATGCTACTGAGCATACATGTTCATGACACAATCCTCCTTCCTCACCACAGGTAAGAAGTGCATACTCTTCATATGCTTCTGAATGTTAGTAAAGCACATAAGCGTTACCACGTACTGATCTGCCGACAGTGAGCTCAATACGCTGGAGTGACATTCCATCTTACATAATGAAGATAAATAAAGGGAATCAAACCAAGAAGTGTTCTGTTCTATATGCCCAGGTACTGAATAGGCAAAGGACTTTGGAAGAAAAGCTAAATTCATTACAGTTTAGATTCTTCATGGTAGAAAACTTCCCCAGTTGGCAAACAAATGACACTGAATTGACATAACTATAATAATAAGCAAGAATACTATGCTATACATGAGCTGGGATATCTGCTTGTGTTCACAGGTCTTCCACAGTTTTGTCCTGTAATAAGCATGAGGATGAAATGAAACGGTGCCTGTAAATCACTCAACGTCATGCCTCTTCATGGTGAGCCCACACCAAAGGACATCCACCAGTATTATTTTCAATGACCCTTGGTAGTGAAATTCTTGATGCTTATTCCCATTCAAGGAATTTTACAATGGCTTTCCTAACAATTCTGACCAATTCTTAGACTTGTTAATTGCTCATTAAATTTTTTCTTCTATAAATACAGTCTGAATTCCTTCCACAAAGCATCCTTATTTACTTTCAGTTCTTGACGATGGTTAGGAAATCTGTATCTCTGAGCCTTGTATGTAGTAGGTGTTTGATGAATATTTAATTATAGTAGAAGCTGACGTGACTTTAATGAGCTAAGAGCACGTTAGCAATATTAATATGTAAAGACCCAAATAAATAACTAGCGATGTGATGAGCCCCAGTAAAGGGGTACATCAAATTGTTAATGGAAGAGGCAAGCACACTGCTTTCAGCTATAGAGGGACCAGGCAGAGAAGCATGTTCACCACTGCATACTCAGTACCCAGTAGAGTATCTTGCAGACACTTAACACTCAGCAAGCTTTAACTGAACAAAGGAAAGAAGGAGATATGGGATTTTAATAGGCATAAAGCAAGGATAGGACATCTTAGGCAGGGAAAGATTTGAAAACGCATAGACCACAAATTATAAGTTGCATTGACTCGTTCTTTTGGTGCATATTTATGAAAGGCCTATAATATTCCAACTCCAAGGACACCAAAATGATGAAACAAGACGCCTACCTCAGGACACTCGTAGTCCAGTGAGGGAAAGATGAGTAAATAAATCCTTGCAAATTCAATATGATGTGCTAACATAGACTATGGAATTCTGATAAAAGTATCTAAGGGTTCAGGAAGTCTTTCAAATGAAGTGATGTTAAAATTGTGAGAAATAAAATAAGAAAGGTAAGCAGGTAGTCCCGACTGCAAGTATCAGGTTTTTGAACGTAATCATTTATGTATGGGAACCACACAGAATTTATCAAGAGAGAAATACCAGTGCTGTACTGTTTGAAGATTAATTAGTCATTGTTTTTAGGGTAGATTACATTAAGGGAAGAAGGACACTGTGACTGAAGGGTGAAGTCTGGGAAAAAGGTGAGCAGCCTTCGTAATTGTCACACATGAGGTCATTACAATTTGCAGAAAATGGGAATGGAAAAATAAAATGGAACAGAAAGGGACAGAAAACATATCCAAGGAAGAACCATCAGTATTTGCTGAAACCAGGAAGAAAGATGCATTGAAGTAGTTTAAGAAATATGATATTTCATTTTTGATGTGTCATGGCTTTCAATAGCTTTCAATAGAATATTAAAAAGGAATGCATGTGGTTGGTTGGCTATTGTGCAAGATTTAGTTTGGTGTATATTTCTAATACAACATCTGGTTGAAAACCAAAAAAGAAAACAAAGAAAAAGAATGCCTAAGTTAGCCAAAGTGATTCCCTTTCTATAACTCCATATGTACTATACTTAAAGTCTTTGTTTCCACCTAAGCAACTAACATAAAAGTTACAAGTGCGTTCATGCATCCAACAGAGATCCACTGAGGACCTACTGTGTATATGCCAAATACCGAGCTCAGCACTGTCAGAAGGAAATAAATTTGAATGATTTATCTGTGAAATAGTACCTTACTCTACAATAATGGCAGGAAGAAGCTATTTAAAAGTCAAGTAATACTAACCTCACTCAGGAATACGTGATAACGTTTACTCTAAGCCCCACAAGGGCCTTTTTATCAGTACCAAATGGAATACCACAAAACACGTAACTACTTCTACCTGTTATTTTATGGTTCAGGACTTTTTTTTGCCCCCAAGGATTTTCCCAACTAATTGTCTCAACTGTAGTTAGGTGTCATCCACCTTATTTAGGTGCTTTATCATTCACCAATAATGTGTAACTATTAAAATTTAAACTTAACGGTTATAGTATTTCTTTCCATCCTTCTGAACGTAAGTGCCTAATGGCCTAGAAGCTGCTTTCAATGCCACTGCCATCATCTTGCATCCAGAATTGGTTTTATAACTTAATGTTTAAACAAAAAAGTCAGAGAGAATGTGACTGTGCATCTTAAGTACTGGGCCCTGCCACTTCACAGTTTTTACCTTGGACCTTAAGCCACAATTTTACAAACTAAAACACCATTAAAATAACAAGAACAAAAAGCAAGCTTCTTTGTTTTTCTTTTAGGCATCCCAAAAATGATTTCCCATTTTGGAGAAAAACAATCTTTTAAAGGGTCAGCTCTTTCTAATTTTGTTCTGATTAAAGTGTGATACATATCAGAGATCACATCTTATCTCAGAGGGCCACCGGTAATATACACAAAAGACAACACCATATTCTGCATTAAAAAGAATTTCTTGGACTTCCCTGGTGGCGCAGTGGTTAAGAATCCGCCTGCCAATGCAGGGGACACGGGTTTGATCCCTGGTCCGGGAAGATCCCACGTGCCATGGAGCAACTAAGCCCGTGCACCACAACTACGGAGCCTGCGCTCTAGAGCCCGCCGTGCCACAACCACTGAAGCCCGTGCGCCACAACTACTGAAGCCCACGCGCTTAGAGCCTGTGCTCTGCAACAAGAGAAGCCACCACAATGAGAAACCCATGCACCACAACGAAGAATAGCCCCCACTTGCCGCAACTAGAGAAAGCCCGTGCGCAGCAACAATGACCCAACGCAGCCAAAAATAAATAAATAAATTTAAAAAAAAATTTTAAAGAAAAGGAATTTCTCTAAATGCAAGAGGAAAACAGTGTCTTTAGACAATTCCACCCTATTAAGTTTTCTATAAGTTATCTTTTTACGGGACTTTAAAACAACAGTTTTTAAATAAATACATTTTTCTCTTATACCAACAGAAAGTCAAACAGCAAACTTAAATCCTGTTGCTTACAAACTAAAGCAGATGAGAGAGAAAAGAGAAAAAAAATAAAATGATGTTTTATTTACTGAATTGTTGAGTGCTAGTTTATTCAGCTGTCCGTACTGGGTGATTCATTACAGCTGCTCATTCAAGTGAAAATGGAGAAGTGAATTCAGGAAGCAAAATATTCATAGCCCAATAAGTTGGTAAAAAGAACAGGTTTAGCTAAAGAATATCATATTGAAAAGTATACGTCAATAAAATTTGAACTAAAATATTATAACAGTATGTTTTTCTTGCTTTAAGCTAATTGCTATTGATTATTGCATGCCTAGTATATGCTGGGCATGGCATGAAACAATGTGCTTTACTTACTCTACTATCCTATTTAAACTGCAAAATACCACTATAAGGTAGCTAGTTTCCCCTTAATACAGATGAAAAACCTGCAGGCTCCAAGTGCCAGTATCTCAAAGATATAAATGGCTTAAAAAAGTTCCACCAAGGGCTTCCCTGGTGGCGCAGTGGTTGAGAGTCCGCCTGCCGATGCAGGGGACACGGGTTCGTGCCCCGGTCCGGGAAGACCCCACATGCCTTGGAGCGGCTGGGCCCGTGAGCCATGGCCGCTGAGCCTGCACGTCCGGAGCCTGTGCTCCGCAACGGGAGAGGCCACAACAGTGAGAGGCCCGCGTACCAAAAAAAAAAAAAAAAAAAAAAGTTCCACCAAGGTTAATGTTAAGTTGGAAAAGCTCATGATCCTTCTGCCAGCCATTAGTGCATCTGACCTCACAATTCTGTTAAGTACCTGGGGGTCAAGTTACCAATTTTAACAAGAGGAGGCTGTTACTCAGCTTGATGGTAGCACTAACTCCCATGTATACTCCCTTACAAAACAATGAGCCCATTTCCTCCTCTTATTGATATTTATTTATTTCCCTTTAAAAGAAATTTCCACATGCTTAAAAACTATTAAATTTCATCTTGTAACATTTCAAATTAACTTTTTAAACTATCCATCATGTTGTAATATGCACAGATGGATGGAAAAATAATGACTATCAATTTTTCCTTTTTCTGTCAAATTGCAAATGAAGATGAGAAGACTAATTCAGGCAATGGAGAAATCTAGACCCTGTAATTTCTTCAAGTTTAATTGCATCTAGTTTAGGTTCTAAAAATCTAATAAAATCCCAGCCATGCCAGGCTGGTTTAACATTCAAAAATAAATTAATCTATCACATCAACAGGCTAAAACAGGAAAAAAATCACATGATTATATCAATATATACAGTAAAAGCATTTGACAAAATCTAACACCCATTCATGATAAGAACTGCTAGTAAATTAGAAATAGAGAAGTACCTCCTCAACTGGATAAAGAACATCTACAAAAAACTGTAGAGCTAACACCGTACTTAAATGAAATAAACTAGAAGCGTTCCAACTAACATCAGGAACAAAGGAAGGATGTCCCCTCTCACCACTCCTTTTTGACACTGTATGGGGATGCAATACATTAAGATAAGAAAAGGAAATAAAAATTATATCGATTGGGAAGGAAGAAATAAAACTGTCTTTGTTCACAGATGACATGATGATTAGAAAGGCCAAAAGAATCTCCTGGAACTAATAAGTGACTATATCAAGGTTTCAGGATACAAGGTTAATACACAAAAGTCAATCACTTTCCCATATACATACCAGCAATGAACAAATGGAATTTGAAATTAAACAATATTATTTAAATTAGCATCTCCAAAAATGAAATGTTTTGGTATAAATTTAACAAAATATGTATGAAGTCTGTGTGAGAAAAAGTATACAATTCTGATGAATGAAATCAAAGAACTAAATAAATAGGAGATATTGCATGTTCACAGACAGGAAGAATCAATATTGCCAAGATGTTAGCTCTTCCCAACTTAATCTATAGATTCAATGCAATTCCATCAAAATTCCAGCAAGTTATCTTGTGGATATCAACTGATTCTAAAGTTTATATAAAGAGGTAAAAGACCCAGAATAGCCAACATAATATTAAGAAGAGGAACAAAATTGGAAACCTGATGCTTCCCAACTTCAAGACTTACTTTACAGCTATAGTAATCAAGACACTATGGCATTATCAAAAGAATAGACCAATAGGTCAATGTGACAGAACAGACAACCCAGAAATAGACACACAAACTGCTCTTTGACAAAGGCGCAAAGGCATACAATGGAGCAAAGACAGTCTCTTCAACAAATGGTGCTGGAGCACCTGGATATCCACATACAAAAAAAATGAATCTAGACACAGACCTCACACAATTCACAAAAATTAATTCAAAATGGATCACAAATATAAATGTAAAAGACAAAAATATAAAACCCCTAGAAGATTACATAGGAGAAAACCTAGATGACCTTGGGTATATCAATGACTGTTTAGATAAAATGACAAAGGTATGATCCATGAAAGAACGAACTGATAAGCTGGACTTGATTAAAATTAATATCTTACTGCTCTATGAAAAATAATTTCAAGAGAATGAGAAGACAAGCTGCAAACTAAGAGAAAATGCAAAAGACACATCTGATAAAGGACTGTTATCCAAAATATACAAAACTCAATAATAAAATGAACCTGATTTTAAAATGGGACAAAGGCCTGAACAGATACCTCACTAAAGAAGATATACAGATGGCAAAGAAGCATATGAAAAGATGCTCCACATTCTATATTGTCAAGGAAACACAAAACAATGAGATACCACCACACACCTACCAGAATGGCCAAAATCCAGACACTTGACAATACCAGGTACTGACGAGGATGTGGAACAACAGGAACTCTCATTCATCGCTGGTGAGAATGCAAATATAATACAGCCACTTTGGAAGACAGTTTGGCAGTTTCTTACAAAACTAAAAATATTCTTACTATCTGATCCAGCAATTACTCTTGGTATTTACCCAAAAGAGTCGAAAACTTATAACCATACGAAAACCTGCATATAAGTACTTATAGCTTAATCATAATTCCCAAACTTGGAAGCAGCCAAGTTGTCCTTCAGTAGGTAAGTGGATAAACAAACTGTGGTCCATCCAGACAATGGAACATTATTCAATACTAAAAAGAAACGAGCTGTCAAGCCATGAAAAGACATAAAGGAACCTTAAATGTATATTCTCAAGTGAAAGAAGCCAATCTGAAAAGGCTACATACTACATGATTCCAACTATATGCCATTCTGGAAAAGGCAAAATTATAGAGACAGTTAAAAAAAAAAAATCAGCGGTGGCTAGGAGTTGGTGGGGGGGGGGATGAATAGGTGGAGTGCATAGCACTTTAGGGCAATGAAACTATTCTGTATGACACTATAATGATGAATACATGTCGTTATACGTTTGTCAAAACCCACAGAATGTGCAACACCAAGAATAAACCCTAATGTAGACTATGAACTTTGTGGGGTTATGATGTAATGATGTGACACAAGGTTCATCAATTGTTATAAACGTACTACTCTGGTGGGGGGTGTTGATAATGGGAAAGCAAGGGTATAGGGGGAATCTCAATTTTGCTGTGAACCTAAAACTGCTCTTAAAAATTAAGTCTGAAAAATTTAATAATTTTTTTCTCCATCCTCCTCTCTCATTTTCCTATCAATTTACTTCAATGGTTAATCTCTCATTTTATTAATCAGTAAATATTGTCAAAACACTCGGGGTCTTAATCTCGTAACACCAGTCATATAAATGTATATGAATAAAGCTGTAGCTAACATCCACTGAGGTTTATAGACATCAAATATTCTTTTTTTCTTTTCTTCTTTTTAACTAACATTATGAAAAATTTCTAGACCAAATATTTTACGTAAGACATAGCTTTCTCATCACTCATATGAATTGGAATCTATGACTGGCTCATTGAGAACTGTCACCAGACCAAAATTTAATATAATCCAAAGTCAAGTACTGCTTTGTTTATAGTAATGGAAACAAAATGAGGTTGAGCAAAGAGGGACAGATTTCTTACACGGCTGGAAGAAAAGGAAGGAATAAACTAAAAATGATGCTGTATTTTAAAGTAACATTATTACTTATGAAGATAACAATGCCACCAACAGCATGGCTTTTGTGATCCCTTTTTTAGCAACTGATTATTAGTTGACAAAGATTCACTGCAAATTTTTAGTTCAAACTTCATCCTTAGCCCTCCTAAAGGCTATTAATTTAGCTTTTAAATTTAGATTTTGCCTGTCATGTTTGAACACAGTGACAGTCAAAAGTTCACCAGAAATTCTCGACAGAAATTACTCTAAGATTAACAATAATGATTAAAGTACCAGAAAAATTAGGGCTTCACTTTTAAGGTGAGACTATCCTGTCTTTTTGGTGGTATTTTCTAGGCTACACCTTCAAATTAAATATAATCCAGCAATATATGGCTCTAGAACATTATATATATATATATATATATATATTTTTTTTTTTTACTTTAACACTATTTTTTTAAACACTTTCTTATTTATTTTAGATGGCAGTGAGCAGCTACTGGAGTCAACAGCTATAAATGTATTCATCCTAAAGAATATTATAGATGTAGGAACCTGAGGAATGTTTCTCTTCTAAGGAAAATTCTTAAAAACTTTTCTAATATCTCTATACATGAAAATCATCAATCTATGAGATCAAAACAGTGAAAACCAAAGTGGAGTAAGTGCCACACGAAAGTAAAGTCAACAATGAATCCAATAAAGCGTCTGTCATCTCCGTTCCAGTTCAGTGCTTACCTGTGATCCCCTTTTCCTCCTATCAGCTCTATTTCTGGGAGACAACGCTAGGCAGCCAAGGAAAAATAAGTCTACCTGTGCCAGGCACTTACAACTTATCATGTTTATCTTTACAATGGAATTATTTTTCTTATTTCATGGATTAAAAAAGTTGAGGTTCAGAGAAATTAAATAACTTGCCCAATAACCTAAAACTGATAACAGGGAAACCATGATTAAAACATAGTGCCTGGCCTGAAAGCCTGAGTCCATTCTAGTAGCAGGAGGCCTCCTTACATCAGTTCCAACAAAGATGGTTTCCAAATGGAATGGTACTTGGATCTTATGGGAAAAGTCAAGGGACAATAAAAGAAAAAAAGGCAAAGCAAACAGATGGTAAAGATTACAGGGCAGAGATTCTTCATTCCATATTAACAGGAGGCTGCCTTTCCTGGCATCACTTTCTGAGTGCATAAACCCAATCCTACTCTTTGCCTTAACTGTGTGCCTAGGCATAACGGGGATATGAAAATCCTTGTTCAGCAAGAGAGCTGGGACATCAGAATGTCCATAAGGTCAGGTCTGGGGATGGCAGCCTCTTCCAGTTCCTTTAATGGAGGGCATGGTTCATATACTACTTGGCCATGGCATTCAGAATAACTTCTAACCCTCAATAAATATTTGCTAACAGAACTGATGAACGAATGATATAAGTGAATGGAGTCTATAGAGAAGGTGACAGAGAGCTAGAGATTGCTGTCCTTCACTTCCACTTGGGGTTTTCTTTCACAAGTGGAACCAGCATGGAAATCCCAATGGGCTATAAAACTGACAGACTACATGTAAGAACCTCTGGAGGTGTAGAGACTATGATGTTTTACTCTGAATCCTCAGCATCTAATGGAGTATCCTGCACAAGGAAGGGGCTCAACAAATACTGCTCAATAAGTGAGTGGGTGAATAAACAAGGATATAGGTATGAAGGACTGGGCATTTTCTTTTATAAGGATGAATAATGTCCTCAGGTGAGATCCCCATCAGAGTAGGAAAGTCTATGAGCCTTAGAGATCCTCAGTGAGCTTGGGATGGAAGCTCAGGAAGACCTTCTGCAGTAAGAGATGTCTAAAAATGACGCTGGACCTAAGCATGGATGTGCTGGTGACAGCCAACCTGTTAAACTTAGTGAAATTGAAAAATGACAAACAAGCAGCTAGCGGGAAGGAGTAACTTTCCAATAAGTAGAGAACATTCAGCATGAATCAAAGGTCAGAACGACCTAAAATGTCAGCCACAGTGGTGGCAGAAGGAGGACCTTGCTCCTGTCAAAGGAGATGAGTTTTAAAATGTGCCTCACACATGGTGACCTTCAATAAATTATTACGGAAAGAATGGCAGAGAAGGAAAAGAGGGACAGAAGGAAGGAGGGAGGGAGGGAAGGAGAAATGAATGCCCCCAAATCTGCCCAGCCTGACATTTTCCTTATTACTCTTTTGAAGGAGCTTTAGTTCTGCGTTCCCCAGAGGGTCTTATTATAAGGCGGTGGTCTTATCCTGTAAGCATTTCATAGCACAGATCCAGAACCCAGGGATAGAAAAACTGCAGTGGACTTGGGACTCCCAGGTAAAAGCTCCTAATAGACACTATTTGTTATTCCTAGGTTCTAATGCCACATTCTTTAGGTACCTATGTTTTCCTTCATAGCATTTCCAAATATCACTTAATGTGATTAGAAGTTTAATATCTGTCTCTTCCACCACACTTAAGTTTTCTTTTATTCCCAGGAGCTAACACAGTCTATGGATTTAAGAAAGTGCTTCATGTATAGTTGTTAAATAAATGAATAAATAACTTAAAAATTTCTAAGTGTTATTTTATGGTCTGATCTTAAAGATGAAAGGCTTTTTTTGTGTTTTTAAGTGAAAAGCAAGTACTGCATGCTATTCCGTCTTTATCATATATATATATATATATATATATATATATATAGTTTATGTAAGAATTGATTTCAAGAAATGTGGCTGAGTTTTAAAGTATACAATATTATTCTGGTAGAAGAGATAGATGAGGTTACATATTTAGCTTGTAATTCTAAAGGTTAGTTTAGCCCAAGCTCTTCATTTTGCAAATGAATAAATTGGGCCTATCTTGATGAAGTAGTTCTGGATCCCTTAACCTAAGTACAAATACAAGCTATCTGAAGCCTGTTGTGAATTTGCATCTTTCTGGGTACTTTAGTTTACATGACAGCTAGAGCCTATTATTGATGGATGGACTAATAATGGTGCTATGCACACTTCATTCTTTGATTATGCAGGGAATATATACCATATGAACTTAATTTTGTTTTTGTGTCACTGTAACAGAGCAATGTCCTTAGCGTCTGTAACACTAAATGGCCCAAGAGGGCCATATTCTTTCAGTTACTTCTATTCTTCTTCTAGTTGTTTCGGAAGGGGTCTCCTTTTTCTGCCAGATTATTCAATTGTTATTTTTCACTATTTTCAGCATGCCAACATGAAAAAGTTATTTGCTTTTTTAATCTTCCACAGTCTTAGAAATAAAATAACCCAGCTGTTTTACAGGTATATAATTAGAGTGAATTAACTCTGGGGGAAGAAGGTCTAAGGGTATCTACCGTGAGTCGAGTGTATGAATTTTAGTTCCCAGACATTTTGGCTTCCCAAATGTCTTTTCGATTTAGATTTTAGCTCTTCGTTTTCATCCAGATAAGCAAAACTGCCAGAAAAAGCCTGTTTGTTATTGAAGTTAGTGGGGGACATGGCACTAAAACTCAGACCTTTGGTTCTCCACTAAATGTTCTCTTAAAAATGCAGCTCATCTTAATATATATCTTTTAAAATCCATAATGTATAGTTCCCATGAAATGGCTCAATAATCCTCTACTTTTATATAATGCTCTGCAATTTATAGATACAAATACCATTTCATTCTTCAATGAACATTTTTGACATAGACAAAAATGTTATTATCCCCCTCCTTTTACAAATAACTGGACGTGGAAAGCTCAGGTGACAAAGCTAGCAAGTGGCAGTCATGGGACACTTCAGTCTCTCGAATTCCAGAACTCTTCTGCTACTTACAAGGACATAGGTTTAATAATATGAATTAATGGATCAGAGCTAGTCTACAAAGGCTAAAAACAAACAACAGAAAAAACTAAGAAGTATGTATTTGTTGAATTTCAGACAATCATAACTTCAGTACTTCCCCGAATGCATCCTTCTAACAGGAAATGTTTTCAACAAAATCTGTGCCATTTAAACATTTTCAATGCATTTAAATATTTTCTGCACATCTTTGCTTCTCAACATAGTATTTGTCTGGCTTATTTAGTCTGTGAAATCTACAAGAGTGTTAAGCACCCATTGTATTAGCACCACATCAGGCCCCATAACCCTCCTATTACCACTTAACTCACGAGGACTGTGAGATCCGGTGCTGTAAAGAGCTAAAATGGCTGCATTCCCAGAATAAGTTAGAACTTTTAAGCGTATAACGTGAGTGGGTAAAAAGAACTGATATTAGGGACACCCAGCAAGTGCCCCTCATTCTCTGGAGCCATTATCTTTCCCTTTTCCTAACCAGACTAGTTATGCTGCTGGTATTGATTCATCTGACTTGATGTCTCACTGACACGAGACCTCCGATTTCAGTATAAAATATTCACTACTCCTAGAAAGGTAATACGTTAACATTGCTATCAGCCATTAACACAGCACTGAATAAACGTCTTAGTTCTCATCTACACTACAGCTAACTAACTGCATCTCAGGTTTGGAAACAAGGTGTTTTTTTTAACAAAAAGAAAAGGAGAAGGGGATTGATTTGGGAGCATTGGGCAGCCTGAGCCACAGTAAGGCTGACTGAAGGGGCTACAGCAGGGTTCAAATCAGAGGTAAAACACAGCAGAGGAGAGGAGAGCAGCAGAAAGTCTGTGTGTGTTTAGTGGTGGGTGGCTGTCAGGTTGGGGGGTGTTACTGAAAGGAAACAGAATAAGGAAAGCGAAGAATAGAAAGAGAAGTCGAAAAGCCACATGTAAACTTGACAGTTCTGACTAAGGCTGGCCACATTTTAGAGGGATTATAGATTTCTGTGAAAGGATGATATTGATAAAGTATTCCCAGCGGGTTAAAACATTTTGCTAAAGATTGCCTACTTTCCATACTCGGCACAAAAGCTCATTAATGAAACCACTACTGCGTAAAGATTATTTATTTATGTTTCTCAAACAAAAATGGCATTGTCTCGACTCCACTGGGTATGCTTTGTCCAGTTTGATGTTCTAATTAGCAATTCTTAGCATGATTAAATGCTAAATACACAGCTGTGTGAGGCTTCAGCTGGTAGTAACCAGTAGTGCCTAATACTGACTTTTTAAAGAGAAAAACAAAAGTACTCAAATACTGGATATAAAACTTTAGAGGCCCTATTCAGCTGAAAGAAGTAAAGTTATCAATATAAGCACAGATTATGTACAATGTGTGCATAAAGCTAACAGCTATGTCGTATTTTTCATCTCTGTTGAAAAATTATTTGGACTAGGAACAAAATTAGCCTAATCTAAGTAGCTGGTTTAGTTTAACTCACATAAATAACATATTACATATGATTGCCATTAAATCATCATAGTTTTAAAAAGACAATTACTAAGCAAGTCTAGAGGGATAACCTATATTCAAACATTATTATAGGAAACCTATATACTTTTTTGAATAAAATGAATTTTCTACATTCAACTGAAAATAAGTTGTACATAATAAACTAGTAGATAAATAACTCCACTTTTTATCTTTACCTAACTTTAGTCCTTATAACACCTAACACTTCTAAATAATTTAAAACAATGGCGACTTTTCTATCTTCATAATAGAAAAGTGATCCAAATTACGTGTCAGCATAAATTTCTACCCTTTAAATCTGTAAAGATCCAGTAAATAAACCTCGTTTGAAGTTTTATTTATGAAGCAAGTTACTTAAAACTCAATTGAAATAAGTTGTAAAGAGAAAAAAATACCTTACTTGGTAAGGCTTTGTTAACAGAAAACAGGTTTCTGTTTCGTGCCTCAGATGTATGATAGTTCTCAATCTTATACGTATTTCTATGTATATTTTCTATGTATAACTAACACAAGTTTTCACGCATCTAAGCTTTGGCAACGTAGTGGGCAAATTCCTTCCTTTTTTTTACTGCTCTACATAATGTTCAACTAAGTATGAACTTTACCAAAATGAAATCAAATTTGCAAAGGCTTTAAGCATTTTCCTATCATTTCAATTTTTGCCTTTGAGAAGAATATTTTACAAAATCCATTCACAAATTTTCATTAAAAACTAAAAGATATAATCTTTCAGGTGAGAAGAAACCACATTGTGTGTATGACTTGATGTGTTTTAAAATTCTCTTTAAGATTACACTTCAGGAAAATATCCTTCAATAAAAGTGGTAATTCAATTATATTCCCTGAAAAAGATGTATTTTGTGTATTGTGCAAAATAAAACCAAACGATGAACTGAATGTTAATCAGCTTTTTAAAAAGCAAAAATTATTTCTCTTAATACTATTTCTAATTATTCTTTATGATTTACCAGACAACAAAAGCTTCGCTATATGTAAATTGCAAAATCAATCCTCTTTCATACCTATCCCTTGTCCACTCTCTGCAAGCCTCCACTTCTATGAACTAGGACTTAAAACACACCTACAGAGAGGTCTGCTTGACTTTGATTCTGTCAACATTAATTGCACCAAAAGTAAAAATGTTTTAATTTAAGAATATAAGTCTAGATTTTAATGTATGTATGGTGCTCAATATGTTCGATTTCACACCATCACTGAAGTGGATAAACCTTTAAAAACCAGTTTAATCCCCATCCACTCACCCACCCACGGCTTAGTGATAAAGAAACAGGAGCCCACAAAGAGAAATCGATCTCTCCAGGACCTAGCCAGAGACTCTGAATACGCAGCTGACCCCTGAACAACTTGGGGGATAGGGGTGCCAACCCTCCCCGCAGTCAATAAGCCCAGTATAATTTACAGTCGGCCCTCTGTATCTATGGTTCCTCTGTATCGGCGCATAAGTGGACCCACGCAGTTCAAACCCCTGTTGTTCAAGGGTCAACTGGATATATTTGTCCGGTTCCCAGTGGGTGCTCTTTCAACTTTACCAACGGACTGATGCAGCAGATGCAAGGCTGATTCTTAAAGGTGAGCATGAATTTAAAGTCCTTTGTTGCTATTATCTACTTAGCAACAATTAAAGTTGTCTGGTGACATACAACCACATGTATATGTCCCCAACTAACACATGGAAACACCTGATTTGGTGGCAATGATAACTGATGGACCGTCCCTTCCTGAAACACCCACTCCTTGGATTCTAAAACACCACTTGACTTCTCAGAGTTCTTGGAGGCTCCTCTGAGTTTACCCAGCTGCTACATGATAGAGTATCAGGGGCTCAAACCTAAGTCCTCCTCTTTCTCTACACTTCTCCGTAAGTAATTTCATTTATTCCCACCACTTTAGTACTGTCTTCTGGAAGATCACCCCCACCTTTGAATACACAGCCCTGGCCTTTCCTATCAACTACATGCTCACATGTTCAAAGGTCAACTGAACATCTGCACTCAGACATCCACAGGTTTCTCAAATTCAGTATGTCCCGACCTGAACAATGCATTTTCCCTCAAAAATCTGTTCATCCCCCACTCTTTCCCATCCAGGAAATGACACCTACTGGTTATTTAAGCAGGAAACCTGCCTGTTTTTGAAGTATCCCCACTCCCCAAATTTGATCCCAGTTAATTCTACCTCCCAGTATACTTGGAATCATCCCTCTGCTCACCACCTCCGCATCCATCAACCCACCTCTTTCCTGAGCTAAAAAAAGCAACATGCACCCATTCGGTCCTCCTGTCTTCTCTCTTCCTCTCTTATAATACTTTCTCCACAAAGCAACCAGAGGCAACCAGAGGGAGTCTTTCTAAACACAAATCCAGTCACATTTAAACTCATCTAGTGAAATCCAAACCCCTTTTAGTGGCAGGATCTTTGCTCACCTCTCCAAACCCAGCTGAGCCACCTGCCCTAGCCTCACGCCTTCAGCCTCACTGATTTTTCTGGGGTCTTCAAAGTGCAAGTGCCTTCCACCCTGAGGATGGGTGTGTCCTTTGTCTGGAAAGCTTTCCTCCCCTTGGCTCCACCTTCTCCTAAGGCCCTACCCTGTCTCCTTGTTCTCTATCATTGCACCCTGTTGGTTTCCTTCCCAGCACTTCAGCATCGAAATTATACATCTTATTAATCTGTCTACATCTTTACTAGTCATTTCTCCCATTAGACTATAAGCAGCACAAAGAAACTAACTTGCACTTAACATTACTAGCCCGGTGCCAGGCACATACTAGGAACTCAATAAACATGCACTGAATATATAACTAAATAGCTATCTATCCTTTTTATGAGTGGCCATCCCTTTGTGTTTTGCAAAACCTTTTCCCTGCCACACACAGGGAAAAGTTCTCAAAGGACTTTGCAGTGAAAAAGAAAACATCAAGCTGGTTTAGCTGTTCCTCACACTGGGCTGACAAGGGTAGGCAGGGAACTTAGTTATTAGCCTCAAGATTTTAATAATATTTATCAAGACATTTGAGCTGCTTTTCACCGATAAAAACTCTGGCAATTTACAGTGTAAAAACAATTTTATCCCACTTTTGCAAAATAAATTGGGCAAACGCATCAGCTTTTACAACTCGAAATTATATTAATTCAAAATGTATGTATGAGGGCCTATACTTCGCATAGTGCTGCAATATTAGGTATGAAATTAGGTGGGATATAAAAGATGACTGAGCCGATAGCACTGCTGTCAAAGAGTTTCTTCCATTACTCTTTCTGAAAGGTCTTCAGTTTTTCAGAGCCTAGTGACTTTCTTAAAGATCTACGCAGATGAAATCTTTTCAGTTACTATCAAAAGGACTTTTCTCTAGATCTAATTGAGCATAAAACAATTCAAAGCAACAGACAATTATTAAGTAGTTGCTATATTCAAAGATGTATAAAATGAGGTCAGCTTACTTTGACAGGTTTATTTTTACTATTATCATATATCTAGGGGAAAAGAAGAGAAGCAAATCGAGGGAAAATAAATAATATCCTGAACATGGCATTAAGTTTTCCCTTCTTGCATTTGAGCACCAATTTTCCCAAAGGCCACCCTGACAAAAAGCCACCCATGTGAAATAATCTAAGTATTAACTTTAACAGGCACTCTTCTCAGAAGTAGACAAACTTTTTTAGGAAAAAAGAAGACATGCCTCCCTCTCACAGTACTTTCTAGAATGAATGCTCTGTTAAGAGACTAATTAACTGACTACATTTATACTGATAGAATCAGAATTCTTAAATCTCCTACTAAAAGTGATTCCTAAAACAGCAATAAATGTTGCTTTACAAAAATATATCTTGATATAAAGCCAAAAGAAAATGGTGGAGGTATGTGTATTCCACAGTTGCTTTGTGATCAGGGTTTAAGGAACAGGCCTTCCACCACAAATACTCAGGGTTCTGGTCTGCATACTTTTATCATTTTTATTTTGGTGCCAATTCCTATTACTGAGTACAGGCATTGTGAGTGTCCTGCCACCCTCTACACTGTGTGAGGAGGAATTTTCTATACTCCATGATTTCAGATGGAATTAGAATACATTCTGGATTAAGAAGTACCTGAAAAATTCCATCCCACTACTTCAATGCCTATTTCTCTCTGGCTATCTCTCCTGTTTTTCTTGCTACAAAAATACCCCTTACAAAGCAACTCTCAGCTCCAGGACAATACTGGGTTTATCAGGCAGGGGCCAGTGTTTGCCTTACGTGCATGCTCAGGGTTTGTTAACTTGCAAGAGAGATGCCTTCAAAGTAAAAACATAAAAGTGGTTGTCGCAGTGTAAAAATACACGTGACCCTTGAACAACATGGGTCTGAACTACATGGATCCACAAACACATGGATTTTTTTCAATAGTACATACTACAGTACTACACGATCCGTGGTTGCTTGAATCCGTGAATGAGGAACTACAAATAAAGAGGAACTGTGTATACAGAACCAACTGTAAATTACAAGTGGATTTATTCTTTGTTTTCTGTTTTTGCGGTACATGGGCTTCTCACTGTTGTGGCCTCTCCCGTTGCGGAGCACAGGCTCCGGACGCGCAGGCTCAGCGGCCATGGCTCACAGGCCTAGCCACTCCACGGCACGTGGGATCCTCCCGGACTGGGGCACGAACCAGTGTCCCCTGCATCGGCAGGCAGACTCTTAACCACTGCGCCACCAGGGAGGCCCTACATGTGGATTTTTGAGAGGAAGGAGGGTCAACGTCCCTAACCCCTGTGTTGTTCAAGGGTCAACTGTATTTTCTGAGTAAGCAAGCTAATGTAAAGATTGGACACTAAAAAACAAACCCTTTCTCATTTTGTTATATTTATAATATTGATATATTATAAATACAAAGAAATGTTAATGGGTAGTGAGCATTTACAAAATGCTACATAAAGTAAATGACATTCTGCTTGCTACTAGATTTTGGATATAAGATTGTACATAAGAACAAAAACAATTTCAGCATATAACTTCTTAGAATTTTAGAAACAGGCATTTCTGTAATATGACTTTAAAATCATAGCCTGTTTTGATCCAGTGCTGTATATTAACCTGAGATAAAATATTTTTAGAACGTTGTAAAAAAAAAGTGATAGTTTCATCTTCTCCAGAAGGATAGTCCCCCAAATTTGGCAATACCTAAATCTTGCCATTTCTTCAGGATACTTAAGGTCCTGTGTGGGTCTTCCCTTCATGAGCAAAAAGACTGGAAGATTAAAAAATAAAAACCATAATAACAAATGTTACAGTTCCTAGAAGATCGACTTTCAAGATGGTGGAGGAGTAAGATGTGGCGATCACCTTCCTCTCCACAAATACATCAGAAATACATCTACACGTGGAACAACTCCTACAGAACACCTACTGAACGCTGGCAGAGGACCTCAGACTTCCCAAAAGGAAAGAAACTCCCCACGTACCTGGTCACATGGCTGACAGGGTCTTGGTGCTCCAGCCGGGTGTCAGGCATGAGCCTCTGAGGTGGGAGAGCCAAGGTGAGGACACTGGACCATGAGAGACCTCCCCACTCCATGTATTATCAATCGGCGAGAGCTCTCCCAGAGATCTCCATCTCAACACTAAGACCCAGCTACCCTCAGCGACCAGCAAGCTCCAGTGCTGGACAACCTGTGCCAAACAACTAGGAAGTTAGGAACACAACCCCACCCATTAGCAGAGAGGCTGGCTAATAAGTTCAGAGACACCCAAAAACATACCACCGGACACAGTCCTGCCCACCAGAAAGACAAGATCCAGCCTCATCCACCAGAACACAGGCACTAGTCCCCTCCGCCAGGAAGCCTACACACTTTCCTGAACCAACCTTACCCACTGGGGGCAGACACCAAAAACAATGGGAACTACGAACCTGCAGCCTGCAAAAGGAGACACCAAACACAGTCAGTTAAGGAAAATGAGAAGACAGAGAAATATGCAGCAGATTAAGGAGCAAAGTAAAAACCCACCAGACCAAACAAATGAGGAGGAAATAGGCAGTCCACCTGATAAAGAATTCAGGGTAATGACAGTAAAGATGATCCAAAATCTTGGAAATAGTAGGAAGAAAATACAAGAAATGTTTAACAAGGCCCTAGAAGAACTAAAGAGCAAACAAACAATGATGAACAACACAACAAATGAAATTAAAAATTCTACAGAAGGAATCAATAGCAGAATAACTGAGGTAAAAGAACAGATAAGTGACCTGGAAGATAAAATAGTGGAAATAATTACCACAGAGCAGAATAAAGAAAAAAGAATGAAAAGAATTGAGGACAGTCTCAGAGAACACTGGGACAAAATTAAATGCACCAATATTCGAATTATAGGGGTCCCAGAAGAAGAGAAAAAGACAGGGACTGAGAAATTATTTGAAGAGATTATAGTTGAAAACTTCCCTAATACGGGAAAGGAAATAGTCAATCAAGTCCAGGAACCACAGTGAGTCCCATATAGGATAAATCCAAGGAGAAACATGCCAAGACATGGATTAACCAATCAAAAATTAAATACAAAGAAACAAATATTAAAAGCAGCAAGGGGAAAGCAACAAATAACACACAAGGGAATCCCCATAAGGTTAACAGCTGATTTTTCAGCAGAAACTCTGCAAGCCAGAAGGGAGTGGCAAGACATATTTTAAGTGATTAAAGGGAAAAACCTACAACCAAGGTTACTCTACCCAGCAAGGATCTCATTCAGATTCAACAGAGAAATTAAAACCTTTACAGGCAAGCAAAAGCTAAGAAAATTCAGCACCAGCAAACCAGCTTCACAACAAATGCTAAAGGAACTTCTCTAGGCAGGAAACATAAGAGAAGGAAAAGACCTACAAAAACAAACCCAAAACAATTAAGCAAATGGTAAAGGAAACATACATATTGATAATTACCTTAAATGTAAATGGGTTAAATGCTCCAACCAAAAGACACAGACTGGCTGAATGGATACAAAAATAAGACCTGTATATATGCTGTCTACAAGAGACCAACTTCAGACCTAAGGACACATACAGACTGAAAGTGAGGGGATAGAAAAAGACAGTCCATGCAAATGGAAATCAAGAGAAAGCTGGAGTAGCAATTCTCATATCAGACAAAATAAACTTTAAAATACAGACTGTTACAAGACACAAAGAAGGACACTACATAATGATCAAGGGATCAATCCAAGAAGAAGATATAACAATTGTAAATATTTATGCACCCAACATAGGAGCACCTCAATACGTAAGGCAAATGCTAATAGCCATAAAAGAGGAAATCGACAGTAACACAATCATAGTACGGGACTTTAACACCCCATTTTCACCAATGGACAGATCATCCAAAATGAAAATAAATAAGGAAACAGAAGCTTTAAATGATACATTAAATAAGATGGACTTAATTGATATTTATAGGACATGCCATCCAAAAAGTACAGAATACACTTTCTTCTCAAGTGCTCATGGAACACTGTCCAGGATAGATCATATTTTGGGTCACGAATCAAGCCTTGGTAAAGTTAACAAAACTGAAATTGCATTACGCATCTTTTGCAACCACAAAGCTATGAGATTAGAAATAAACTACAGGGGAAAAAATGTAAAAAACACAAACACATGGAAGGTAAACCATACACTACTAAATAACCAAGAGATCACTGAAGAATTCAAAGAGGAAATCAAAAAACACCTAGAGACATATGACAACGAAAATACGATGATCCAAAACCTATGGGATGCAGCAAAAGCAGTTCTAAGAGGGAAGTTTATAGCAATACCATCCTACCTCAAGAAACAAGAAACATCTCAAATAAACAGCCTAACCTCACACCTAAAGCAATCAGAGAAAGAACAAAAACCCCAGAAAGTTAGCAGAAGGAAAGAAATCATAAAGATCAGATTAGAAATAAATGAAAAAGAAATGAAGGAAATGATAGCAAAGATCTATAAAATTAAAAGATGGTTCTTTGAGAAGATAAACAAAATTGATAAACCATTAGCCCAACTCATCAGGAAAAAAAGGGAGAAGACTCAAATCAATAGAATTAGAAATGAAAAAGGAAAAGTAACAACTGACACTGCAGAAATACAAAGGATCATGAGAGAATACTAAAAGCAACAGTATGCTAATTAAATGGACAACCACGAAGAAATGGACAAATTCTTAGAAAAAGCACAACCTTCCAAGAAGAAACAGAAAGTATAAACAGACCAATCACAAGCACTGAAATTGAGACTGTGATTAACAATCTTCCAGCAAACAAAAGCCCTGGACCAGATGGCTTCACAGACGAATTCTATCAAACATTAAGAGAAGAGTTAACACCTAACCTTCTCAAACTCTTCCAAAATAGAGTAGAGGGTGGAACACTCCCAAACTCATTCTATGAGGCCACCATCATCCTGATTCCAAATACAGACAAAGATGCCAAAAGAAAGAAAACTACAGGCCATTATCACTGATGAACATACATGCGAAAATCCTCAACAAAATACTAGCAAACAGAATCCAACAGCACATTAAAAGGATCATACACCATGATCAAGCGGGGTTTATCCCAGGAATACAAAGATTCTAGAATATGCAAATCAATCAATGTGATAAACCACATTAACAAATTGAGGAGAAAAACCATATGATCATCTCAATACATGCAGAAAAAGCTTTTGACAAAATTCAACACCCATTTATGATAAATACTCTCCAGAAATCAGGCATAGAGGGAACTTACCTCAACATAATAAAGGCCATATATGACAAACCCACAGCCAACATTATTCTCAATGGTGAAAAACTAAAACCATTTCCTCTAAGATCAAGAACACGACAAGGTTATCCACTCTCATGACTATTATTCAACATAGTTTTGGAAGTTTTAGCCACATCAGAGAAGAAAAAGAAATAAAAGGAATCCAAATCAGAAAAGGAGAAGTAAAGCTGTCACTGTCTGCAGATGAAACGATACTATACATAGAGAATCCTGAAGATGCTACCAGAAAACTACAAGAGCTAATCAATGACTTTGGTAAAGTAGTAGGATACAAAATTAATGCACAGAAACTGCTTGCATTCCTATACACTAATGATGAAAAATCTGAAAGAGAAATTAAGGAAACACTCCTATTTACCACTGCAACAAAAAGAATAAAATACATAGGAATAAACCTACCTAAGGAGGCAAAAGACCTGTATGCAGAAAAGTATAAGACACTGATGAAGAAATTAAAGATGATACAAACAGATGGAGAGATATACCATGTCCTTGGAATGGAAGAATCATTATTGTGAAAATGACTCTACTACCCAAAACAATCAACACATTCAATGCAATCCCTATCAAACTACCACTGGCATTTTTCACAAAACTGGAACAAAAAATTTCACAATTTGTATGGAAACACAAAAGAACCCAAATAGCCAAAGCAACCTTGAGAAAGAAAAACTGGAGGTGGAGGAATCAGGCTCCCTGACTTCAGACTATACTACAAAGCTACAGTAATGAAGACAGTATGGTACTGGCACAAAATAAGAAATCATGATCAATGGAACAGGATAGAAAGCCCAGAGATAAACCCACACACATATGTCAACTTCTCTTTGATTAAGGAGGAAAGAATATACAATGGAGAAAAGACAGCCTCTTCAATAAGTGGTGCTGGGAAAACCGGACAGCTACATGGAAAAGAATGAAATTAGAACACTCCCTAAAACCATACACAAAAATAAACTCAAAATGGATTAAAGACCTAAATGTAAGGCCAGACACTATCAAACTCTTAGAGGAAAACATAGGCAGAACACTCTATGACATAAATCACAGCACGATCCTTCTTGACGCACCCTCTAGAGAAATAGAAATAAAAAAAAAATAAACAAATGGGACCTAATGAAACTTCAAAGCTGTTGCACAGCAAAGGAAACCATAAACAAGATGAAAAGACAGCCCTCAGAATGGGAGAACATATTTGCAAACGAAGTAACTGACAGAGGATTAATCTCCAAAATTTACAAGGAGCTCATGCAGCTCAATAACAAAAAAACAAACAACCCAATCAAAAAATGGGCAGAAGACCTAAATAGACATTTCTCCAAAGAAGATATGCAGATTGCCAACAAACACATGAAAGAATGGTCAACATCATTAATCATTAGAGAAATGCAAATCAAAACTACAATGAGGTATCACCTCTCACCAGTCAGAATGCCATCATCAAAAAATCTACAAACAATAAATGCTGGAGAGGGTGTGGAGAAAAGGGAACCCCCTTGCACTGTTGGTGGGAATGTAAATTGATACAGCCACAATGGAGAACAGTATGGAGGTTCCTCAAAAAACTAAAAATAGGGCTTCCCTGGTGGTGCAGTGGTTGAGAGTCCGCCCGCCGATGCAGGGGACACGGGTTCATGCCCTGGTCCAGGAAAGATCCCACATGCCGCGGAGCAGCTGGGCCCGTGAGCCATGGCCGCTGAGCCTGCGCGCCGGAGCCTGTGCTCCACAACGGGAGAGGCCACAACAGTGAGAGGCCCGCGTACCGGAAAAAAAAAAAAAGACCTACAAATAGAACTACCATACGACCCAGCAATCACACTACTGGGAATATACCCTCAGAAAACCATAATTCAAAGAGTCATGTACAACAATGTTCACTGCAGCACTATTTACAATAGCCAAGACATGGAAGCAACCTAAGTGTCCATTGACAGATGAATGGATAAAGACGATGTGGCACATATATACAATGGAATATTACTCAGCCATAAAAAGGAATAAAATTGAGTTATTTGTAGGGAGGTGGATGGACCTAGAGTCTGTCATACAGAGTGAAGTAAGTCAGAATGAGGAAAACAAATACCGCATGCTAACACATATATATGCAATCTAAAAAAAAAAAAACGGTTCTGAAGAACCTAGCGCAGGACAGGAATGAAGACGCAGATGTAGAGAATGTACTTGACACAGGGAGGGGGAAGGGTAAACTGGGATGAAGTGAGAGAGTGCCATGGACACATATACACTACCAAATGTAAAATAGATAGCTAGTGGGAAGCAGCCGCACAGCACAGGGAGATCGGCTCGGTGCTCTGTGACCACCTGGAGTGGTGGGATAGGGAGGGTGGGAGGGAGACACAAGAGGGAGGGGATATGGGGATATATGTATATGTATAGCTGATTCACTTTGTTATACAGCAGCAACTCAGACAACAATGTAAAGCAATTATACTGCAATAAAGATGTTAAAAAAAAAAACAGTGATAGAGATAAAGGAAAATAGGGAGAAAAGTTAAAGGACTTTAGTACTGAAGACCCTACCTATTATTAACATGGCTGCACATGGATGTTCTATGTAGATCTGCTTCCTAAAGCAAGGGAAATCTAGATATGTATATACATTTTTGGTGGTACAATTTATACTGAAAATAATTTTCTAGAAGAGAAAAAATCTATAATGATCAGGAAAAAATGATTCTCATACAAAATATATTACATAATGTAATTAAAATGTACAGTTCACACTTATTGTCTGAATGTAAATGAGTGGTTCCCAAATTGTGGTTAGTCCTTAAACCAGCAGCATCAACATCACCTAGGAACTTGTTACGGATTAGCACACCCATCCCAGATCTCCTAACTGGCCCTACAATCCATGTTTTAACAAGAACGTGATGAGATTCTGATCTAAACAATACTGCGGAGAGTGAAGGAATTACAGTATACAAAAGCTACAACTTGGGGAGGCTATAGAGATATAGGAAGAAGTAAGGATAAACACCGAGGTTGATTGCAGTCTGCACTCTAGATCTTAGAAGAAAATCTCAAACTTTTTTTTTTTTTGAGGGTTATGGGTTACCTAATCTAATAATCTAATTCAGCAGGGCCTGAGTGTGGAGGAGAATCTGGGTAGAATCTCTGTCTAGAAGGCAGGTAGTTATTTGTCTGGAGCTTCCCCAAAGGTCCCTCAGGAATGGGAAGCCCAGAAGGAGAAGGAACAAGCCTGGAGGTGGCAGAACAGGAGCAGAATCCCTGCTCCTCCATTTAAAGGACTGAAAAACCACAGATAGGATCACTGAACCTGAAGAAGCCAGCATTCGGAAGTACCAGAGGGCTGCTTCCTTAATGCTCCTGCCCTTACAACACATACCTGTCAGCTTCTGCTCATTTCTTAAGACACTCAGACAGTCTAAGGGGCACCTATCTCACTTGTCATTTTCATTCTACTTCAGTGAGAAAGACAATGAAAGAAAGAGAAATAAACATCCCCAAGATGGAAGTAGAAGTACCAAGTGCCAACCCCTAAAATGAGTAGACGTGACGCCATAGACACTTCCTCCACATACTCCCTACGCCTCTGAAACCATTCTTCCATCTGCCAGGTGGACGACAGGAAGTGATAGTGATTCAGTTAACTACAGCTGATCTTAAATAACGAGTTATCACAACAATAATAAGAGCAACAACTACCACCACTAGTTATTGCCATTGCGCTCATTTATGGAAACCCTCCGAGGTAAGCACTGCTGTCCTCGTTTTAATGAGGCTGACTCCCTCCCTTGTCCGAAAGAGTCTTATGAAGGCCAGGACTAAAAGCCAGGACCATTTGGCTGAAAAGGCCCATGTTTTTCCACTTTGCTACTTTGCCGCAGCCCCTGGCAAGTTGGTATAAAAAATTCCGTAAACAAACTATGAAATAGGTAGCTTGTCTCCAGTGCCACTGCTTCTTCAGAAGCTCATGCTCACTCCATCCTCTCTGTCAAAATCTGCACTCAGGAATAGATCTGACAACCTCATTGACAGTAGCAATTTAACTGTTTGGCTTGGAATGAGACTATTTGTGAAGAATATCATTCTAAAAACTGATGCCAACAGCAATTTAATGATGAGAACTATCATTTGTAGAAAATGATCAGTTAAAAAATATTTCCTTTGACATCGCCAGCATTTGAATTAATATCTAAACGAACAATTCTGCAGGGCATCTTAAAGCTTAAACACTTAACAGCAGAGGGAGGAAGGTGTTCAAAAATCATGTCAGACTCTGCAATTTCAATTATATTCGGGTCTCCTAATGTATCAGGAAACCCTTTTAAGCCTATGATGCTTACAGAAGCAACTGATAAGCTATTTAAAACTACAGTGCTTCTTAGAAAATTACCACTATCAGTGAACTAAACAGTAACTTATTGATGTTTGCAACAGTGCCTGATTTACCTCTTGGATAGATTCACTTAGCCAGGTAATCTGGTTTCTTACTACAAAATAAAGACAAAAATATATGATCAACCTACAAAACCTTTGCAAGAAATATCTGCAACAACATTTACATTACTGAGTTCCCACAGGGAATCTATTATTTATGCCCAACTATCATGTTGTGGTGAATATTTAAGCTAAGAATCAGTAATTGGAATTAAATCATTCATCTCTTCCAAATATTAGAGTTCTCAATTTTCCGATCCCTGCACAGCTACCAATATAGCACAGTAGTACTGCATGGATGAAAACATCCTAAAAAATTATTTGTGAGTGATGGTCTCCAACATAAGGAACTTACTATAAAAGATATATTTTGATTAAATGATACTTATTTAAAAGGGGACATTTTAATCAATATGATACAATGGTTATAATTTTATCTCTAGCCTTATATTTCAAGAGATAACTTATATGCAACATACTATTAAGATGGCCTTAATTTTCCACATCTGCTGTGCAACCCTGGATCAATCTGTTAGCCCCAAGGACTCTGGTCCCATAACTCAGCTTAGACATCCATTCACTCTTGGGGAGGTCAGCTTTCCATTTCCATATGTAATAATGAGTAATGGCTTCTAGGTGACTCAATGAAAACTAAATTAAAAAGCCACTGTCTTGCTTCTTGGTTTTATTCTTCTTCTCATAACCTGATCTGCTCACAAGTGGGTTAATCTAATGAATCCATTGCACAATGTCTCTTTTTTCCCCCCAAACCTTTCTCTGTGAGGGAGTTCAGGCAAACTACAAAATGACAGTGAGTATCTCATGACACTGTCCTTGGCCTCTTGCTCTTTCTTATCTGTTTATCTCTTATCTGTATCTTTCCCCAGGACTGTGTTTCCCTAAATTAAGAATGTCTCTACAAATGGTGAAATGAAAATGCCTTTCATACTCCTAGCCTGGCCATAAAGCACCTCTGAGGTCCACCAAATGAGTGCCATACCACCCCAAATCATCTTTTTTTTTTTTTTTCCCAAATCATCTTTAACACAGCAACAGCTGGCCTGACTTGCATTACTAGCCCTGTTCACATGTATGTTTGGAACATAGTAGAGACCATTTAGCTCACCAGTTGGGTAATAATGTATGACGATCTCCTTTTCTCAATATCAGTATCATTAAGTGGCTACTCTAATTCATTAAAATAACTTAACCTGTAATGTTTGGTTACTTAATGGCTGCAATGGCATCTGGACATAACTTGGAACAAATAATGGTTATAATATTAACAACACTGTTGTACTAGTTCAATCACCTATTTTTTGGCAACTATTTCTCTTTGATGCAATTCATTTAATTTTAAACATTCATTGAGTGGCTACCATTTTCCAGGCACTCAGGGTACAGAGGTTACCCACCTTGGTGTCCACCCTTTATGGCATCCACACCCTAGTTAGGGAGAAAGCCATGTGAAAAACCAATAATTAAGGTACAATCCATTAGGTGCAATTACGGTTCAGGGCTATAGAAGCTGAAAAGTGGCTGAGGTCAACTGCTTGACAGGGCTAGACCACTTCCCACTAATGGGAAATCATCTAAAAGCTATCACCTGAAACATGTGAATTTTAATCATCAAAAGACTCCCTAAGTAAATGGACTATTCTTTGGTAGTATTATTGTTATTACCTCCTAATCAAACCACTAAAAGCTGCAGTCACCCTCTATAAGATGTTATTATTTCATTCACATTTAATACTTGAAGGACCTAATCAAATAGGGATCTATTTACAGACCTCCTTCCTGACCTAAGTAAAGCTTTTTATTTTTTTAATTTGTTTCCATGTTCTCTACCACCCTGCAAAGATAGAGATAAGCCACTATATGGATATAATCCAACCTAAACCTCTTCCCCTTAAGGACATTTTAAGGCCTCCTACTGTAGGCAGCCCGGTAGTAAATAGTATGATAAGTTAGGCGCATGCATTTAGAAATGATTCTATTATCAAGGCAGGCAATTTCTTCACTCTACACCAATGCAACATTTTGTAATCAAAAGCATTTGGATTCTGCCTGATTTCTATCATTACATCTGTAAAGCACAAGGAAGAGTCCAAATGGCGTAATATGACTCTCATATTAAGTCCTCACAATCTTTGAGATAGCAAATAAGGATTAGCAAAATTGTCTCTGCATAGTTTTGTATACACTCTAAATGTGTAAATGAGGAAAATGAGTGACAAGAGATGCAGGCAGCTTGACAAAATATCTAACTAATAGCAAAACAATCCACTTGGCTTTGTTTAATAGCAAAACAATTCACTTGGCTGTGCCACAAACTCTGGTCTGGACGAGACACTCAAATTCTTTTCATCTCCTGTGTGACAAACGAATTTTTGTATTTTGAGGAGGAAAAATAGAGCTGAACTAGATGCTCTCTAGAGTTTCTTTGGGCTCAAACATTATGAAAGCTCCTGGAAAATGTCTTTTAGACATTTTCTCTATCTTTTCATCCCAGGTTGTGAAATGAAATCCCACTGTCAAATCATTTCCAGACATCTGGAAAATTTAATCCATTGCCAGTGTAAGATACCAAGGCAGTTAACAATTAAGCTGTTATTAGTGAATCATGTGTTCTAGGAGGCCACTTGCTGGGCTCTATTATTTTAGTGTCACAACCATGACCTGTAAGTAATACCGGCATTTGAGAAACTCATTACCTTTCAGAAACCTGAGGTACAGTTTACTGTATCAGACAAATCTACTAGAGAAATCGCAATAGGAACACACGTGTTCCTACACATATAAAGCCTCACTAGTGTGAGGAATATATGAAAGGATAACACACATCATTCTTCAAAATATTCCCTATTGAATAACTTTGTAAATGGCACACTGAAGTGAAAAAGGCCCTTCACACTTAAAACCTAACAGATTTTCCATGATAATAATATACTTATCTGGTCCACATACATAACACATGCACATGCCAGATGTGTATGTATCTGAGTGTGACACCTAACTAACTGTCACAGCTAAAGCAATAATTGTAAATAAAGAGCACATTTTCAAAAGAATCATTACAAAAAGCCCAAAGAGGAAAAAAGAACAGGAAAGCCCACAAAGTAGGTCAAGCCAGTGTCAAACTAGAAATCATGGCAAATCAGAAAACATTTTGGGTAATAACCTTATATGAGGCTCCAAAAACCACACAAAAGATGCTTTTAAAGTAAAACAAGGTAGAGTGGCCCCCCCTTTATCCACAGAGTATATGTTCCAAACCTCCAGTGAGTGCTTGAAATCTTGAATAGTACTGAACCCTATACATACCTTTTCTTTCCTATACATCCATAACTATGATGTTTAACTTATAAATTAGGCACAGTAGGAGATTAACAACAATAACTAATATAAAATAGATCATAATATACTGTAATAGAAATTATGTGAATGTGGTTTCTCTCTCTCTCAATATCTTATTGTGCTCTACTCACCCTTCTTGTGATGACACGAGATGATAAAATGCCTACGTGATCAGATGAAGTGAGGTGAATGACGTAGGCACCGTGACACAGAGTTAGGCTACTGTTGACCTTCTGATGATACATCAGAAGGAGGATCATCTGCTCCAAGCGATGCTGGATCATGGAGCCATTACGATGGCAACGGCTGGATGTCAGGAGCAGACCATGTGGATGGCTGGGTATTCTGGGCAGGACAGAGCTAGGCTATGTGAGATTTCATCAAGCTACTCAAAATGATGCGCAATTTAAAACTTATGAACTGCTTATTTATGGAATTTTAATATTTTCAGACCGTGGGTGACCGAGGATGACTGAAGCTGCAGATAAGGGGGGACTACCACAGTGAAACTAACAGGCATAAGGACCCATGCTACTTAACTAAGCATACAATAGTATTCTGTACTTATATAGTTCAAGCCACTACAACTCAAGAAAAATGTACAGGGATGGAAGAAAAAAAAAGGCAATCAGAAGATTCCTTATCATTGGTTCCTTCTTCAACCTGAAGAAGGGAGATAGCATTCGAACAAAAACCCAAAGGAGCAAGCAGAAGGGCAGTACCCTGGTTTGGGAAAAGATGAAGATTTGAGGGAGTACGGCTGATCTGCCTGACATTACGAACGACTCAGTTAAAGCAGAGACAGACTTGCTTCCAGGTCTCTTGGAAGCTGCTTCTGAAGTTTGATTTTAGTTACCTTTAGGAGAGGGATAATACACCACACAGTGACTCTGGCAGAGACTATCTGGGATTCGAAGTGGGGTTAAGTAAATTCACAAATGGCTGAGACATGCTGAGACTAACCCCTATCCTTCACAGCTGGTGTCAGAGAGAAGGCCTGAGCTCACTCTCACAGCCTCTACCAGCGGCATCTAGGGCTTATGGGCCAAAGATCTGGCAAGTTCTATTTCTTCATGTTACATGAAATATATCAAAGTATTATTTATTAAATATGCTTCTAATGGAGGTGTTAAAGAAGTCTACAGGCTGTATATTCCAATCACCTTATGTCCCCACGAGAAAATTCTGCCTAGTGATTGTGCTTACCTGATACCTGTAGGAGAAAAACTAGATTTACTCTTCATCAAGGCCCTGGCAGATTTTTTCTTAAATGTAGTGACCAGAGTTAGGGATAAACAATTTAACAGTTGTCGCGAGTGGCTACTTCAAGAATTTTAAGAGTAGAAATGGTTGCAATAGCAAAAATCATAGAACAGGCCCTACACTTCTCGTAAATGCCATTAGATGTTGAGATTAAATCCAGCGTCAACCTGAGGTTAGAAAATCCCCTACAACAACCGATATGCAACATGGCTCCTGCCAGTTTGAGATACCTAATAAAAAAACAAACTAGGATGGAGAACAGAACACAAGGGTATGTGCTGACAGCTCAGCCAGCAAAAAGAATTCAGGTTTGACTCAGAGTAGAAGGGTTTTGTTAAGACATAATTAATTCCATCTTTGAAATGAAATCACAATGGGGCATGATTTCTTTAAACAGTTACATTTGCTTACTAACTTAAAATTAGTTAGCTTCCTAGGCGAATGGAAGTTACTACCTCATTTTCAATGTTGGACATAAACTTTCTAGTGGTCAGGACTGCTGAAAGAAGAACCACTATTCACGTCATCCTACTTATTTGAGTTCACGGGACCTAACCTAGATGCAGACAACTGTGTTTGTGCTTTCTGGGGGAGATAGAAGGATCTCTGTGTTTAATTAAAAGCAAAATCACTCACACTCATTAAAACGAACTATCTAACTACATTCTCTGTTATACTACAGTTATAACTTAATCAAAAATCTACTTTCCAGTCTACTGACCATATGGCAGAGTGGCCTCTCGGGATTACCGAAATGCTCCTCTGACGTAGGAATGCGTTCCAGGGGAGTGAGGCACCCACAGATAAAGGGACCTTGGTAGGCTCTGTGTCTTAACCACTTTTTAGAATAGCATTTGTTACCCGACAATGCCCAGGTCTATCTCTTCAAAACTCAAAGCTGACAAACTGACATTGATATTTAGAAAAGATTCCCAAGGAGCTCAGCAAACCTTACTTCTGGTAGTGGGCTGGCCGGTTTGGTGAGGATCCCTCCTACATAAACAACATTAGGCAGAGTGGGTCTCGGAAACTCCAGTGCTACATCTGTACACAGCATCCACAGGCTGGACCCATGGACCAAGTCATACATGGACTTCTCCGGCAGCAGGTTGTACTTCTGCATTATCCTCTCATATTTGGGAAGAACCAGAAAGCTGACCCCTAATCTGGAAATGAGGTAAACGCCGGTGTTTTTCATCCTTTGCAGCAGGTTCATGTGGTCTGTGAGGAGTGAGTTAAACTCCGGGACGTAAGCTAATGGGGCAGGAGCGCCCACTTCGGCAGGATACCAAAGGCCAGTTGAAAATACAGCATATTTAACCCCTAAAAGATGAGCTATCACAAATCCACACATGTCATTAGGGTCCACCAGCAGCAGGTCAAACTTTTCCTTTTTTAGACCCTGAATCAGGGCACGGTTGCCAACCATCATATCACAGTTCTTGGTATAGTGATCCAGTATGTCAAACAGTTCGATTGCTGTCAATCTCCCAGAGAAAATATTCCGCATTTTGGACTGCAGGAAAGCATCCGAGGTGGTACTGTTAAAGATCCCTGGGTAGCGCTGGAGGCTGTAATGATTAGATGGCGTGATGTCTCTGCCTTCAGAGAGGAGGAACACTGTGTGGTGCCCACTCTCGTGCAAGGCAGAGGCTAGTGTCTTGAAAATGTACATATGGCTTTCGAACATAATTGGCGGCACGATGATGATTTTGGCGGCCTTCGCTATCCCAACAGCACTCCACAGGAGCATGAAATACGGAGTGTAAGACTTCATAGCTGAAATGACAACCAGAAAACTACTGAAAACAGAATGCAACCCTTACCATTCAAAACAACCACAAAGACACTTTTTCAAAGTATTTGATGATCCAGTACTTTGCCTAAGGATCACTTTTATAAATTATCCCAATGTTTGTTCTAGTTGCCTCTTTATTTTTGAAAGGTATTTTTCAAAGTATAGAATTGACAGCAAAACTGGCATAGACTGAAATATATTTAAAATGTATCAGTTTTGGAACACACAATTGCATCAATAATGGAGAACTAATTTTTTTTTTAATTTGAAACGAAACCTATAAGATTGAATGACAAAAGATCTCTCTTCTTTGAATAATAGCTATGAGGTATCTATGAAACATCTGTTTATCTTTTAATTGAACATCAATGTTAATCCCAGGAATTAGAGCCAAGACTTCTTATTTCCAGGTATATCAGCATGTATGTCTCTTTTTAAAGCATTTTATCACAGCAGTAACCTTCCTAGTTATGACTAAAGCATACCAAAGAAAGATTATGTTTTAGAAAATAATTATTTCAAGTAGTAATTCTATAGAAAATACACTTTTCCACAGGAAAAAAATGACCTTGAATGTGACTTTCTCCTTTATCTAAATACCCTTAAGTATCCTGGCAGACTCTGTTTATGTAATTTATATCAATTTGCTGATTCATTTCAGGGCATTATCTAGAAGAGAAACTTTTAATAGAAATGTTTAAGAAAGTTAACTGCATCTCAGTAAATGTTTGTGAAAGAAGTGACTGATGAGTGACTATGTCCTTGACTACACTTCCTGTGCTGTGCCTGTAACTCAGGTGCAAAGGGCAAGTCAGATGATGGCTGTATCCTTGATGGCTAATGCTTCTTCTATGCGTTTGTGTTAATAGAGTATATACAATAGTTAGATTCATCCTCTATCATTTTTTAGAAATAATACCTATGGGGGCCATAGAGTATGCAAACTCCCCCTACCTATCCAAAATAATTTTTTCTTAGACTCTAAATTAGCCTCCAAATAGGGAAAGATATGAACAATAGTCACCCATGAGAATTGGACACTTTTACTTCAAGGAACAACTCAAAATAGATTTATATGCAATCACCAAATCAATATCTATTTTTACTCATTATCATACATTAATCATCCTACTTGTACAAATTCCCACCACGTAAATGCAGTTTAAACAACTATACCTTCTCAACATTCAAACACTGCAAGCAACCTAAAAAAAAAAAAAAAAAAGAAGAAATCAATAGCAGGCAATGATAGATTCTTCCAATACCAAGATTAAACTATAAATATTTCCAGGTGCTTCTTCCCTCTCTCATTACAAGGAAATTTTCAAACCATTTCTAAATGATACTACATCATTAAGAGTAAACAGAAGTAATATGCTTTATAAACAGATAAAAGTCTATGCTAAATGTTGCTTGAATTAACGTGAGGGCTTTAAAAAATAAATTTGGAGAAAACACTGTTTATGTAGCAATAAAGTAAGTTTATTCTATAATTACAAGGTCACTGAAGGAAGAAAATTAAGCAACCAATCTTGGAGAAAACTTTCCAGGTCTTTATTCTCCTGTGTTGTCTCTCCAATGTGTCTCTCTGGTGTAGCCTCCTTCCCATGCCAAGGAGGAAAAGTTAGGAATTTTAAGTAGACATGTTATTAATTTTAGGAGCAAGATTTATGTAGAAACAGCTATTACAGCAGAACTGTCCACTGCTGTGATTAATAGTGCCTGTTACTACATGCATGTCCAAGAAGACACGCAGGATGATGGACTGATGGTAGGCAACTGCTCTGCTGACTGTGTTTTGCATTTAGCTGAGCAGACTCAGTTCCTTCAGCTGCAGTTAAAACTATTACTTTATCATAAATCACTAAAAAACAAAACAAATAATAGTAGGGAAACAAATCCTTTTACCATGCTTCTTATTTTTTTCCCTTTTTTATTTTATTTTAGTACCTACTGCAAAGTAAAAAGAAATTGCACAAAATGATGATTTAATGCACAATTGCTTACATTCTAGAACAGCACTATCTAATAGAACGATCTGTGATGATGAAAATGTTCTATCTCCTTACTGTCCAATATGGTAGCCTCTAGGGAGCAGCTAAAATATGATTAGTGTGACTGAGGAACTGACTTTAAATTACTACTAGTGGCTACTGTACCAAAATAAGGTTAGAAAAAGTACATAGATTCTGTACATAAAAATTCTAAAAGTAACTATTCAGAAATACCAATATTCATGTGATAAAATATCTTCTAAAAATAATGTCTACTAGGCCTGCATGTCTTCATGAAAAAAGACATCACCAACAAAGAAGCATCATTTGCACAAGCGTGTTATTCGCTGTTCAAATACAAAGTTCATTATGAAGGATTACAACAGCACTTTAACCTCAGAACTATCTCTTTCATGGATAACAGAATGACTAACACAACTACCAACAAACAGTGAGATACTTGCTAGTCCAGAAGTATCAGAATGTGTCTATTGATAAGCTGGACTCCATTAATATTAAAATTTCTCCTCTGAGAAAGATAAGGTCAAGAGAATGAGAAGATAAGCAATAGACTGGGAGAAATATTTGCAACAGACATATTTGATAAAAGGACTGTTATCCAAGATATGTAAGGAAGGAATTCTTAAAACTCAACAATAAGAAAACAAGCAACCTGACTTAAAAAGGGGCCAAAGACCTCAATAGACACCTCACCAAAGAAAATACATATGGCAAATAAACGTAAGAGAAGATGTTCCATATCATATGTCATTAGGAAAATGCAAATTAAAACATAATGGGAAACCACTACACATCTATTAAAATGGCCAAAATCCACTGACAACACCAAATACTGGAGAGGATGTGGAACAACAGGAACTTTCATACATTGCTGGTGGGGATGCAAAACAGTCTTTGGAAGACAAATTGGCGGTTTCTTACAAAACTAAACATACTCTCACCATACGATCCAGCAATTGTGTTCCTTGGTATTTACACAAAGGAGATGAAAACAGACGTCTGCACAAAAACCTACACAGGAACGTTTATAACGGCTTTATTTACAATTGCCGAAACTTGGGAGTAACCAAGTACACCACCTTAGGTTAAGTGAATAAATAAACTGTGGTTCACCTGTATAATGGAATATTATTCAACACTAAAAAGAAATAAGCTACCAAGCCATGGAAAGGCAGGGAGGAAATTAAAATGTATATTTATTAAATGAAAGAGGCCAACCTGAAAAGCCTACATACTGTATGATTCCAATTACATAAGCTTCTGGCAAAGGCAAATCTCTGTGGAGATTTAGGCAATCTCTAAAGAGATTGGTGGTTGCCAAGGTCTGCAAGGAAGGGAGGGATGAACACGTGGAGGCACAGAGGATTTTTAGGGTAGTGAAACTGTTCTGTAAGATGTTACAATGGTGGATACATGTCATTATACATTTACCCAAACCCACAGACTACACAACACCAAGAATGAACCCTGTAAAGTATGGACTTCGGGAGATAACGATGTGGCAACATTCACTGATCAAAACAAATGTACCTGTGGTGCAAGATGTTGATAGCGGAGGGAGGTGGGCATGTGCAGGGGGAGGGAGGATATGGAAACTCTATGTATTTTCTGCTCAATTTTGCTGTGAACTTAGAACTGCTCTAAAAAGTAAAGTTTACTAGTTTAAGAAAAAATTTTAAAGCAACCTGAAATAAAATAATGAAAAGAAAATAAACTAGATGATAAAAAAAAGGATGTGGATGTATTAAATGCACTATAAACAAAATTAAATGAAACATGATATCCTAGAAAAACAGCCTACAATATACATAATAGACATTTAACTTCTATAAGCATTTTCATGAAGCCATTATTTAGGGCAGGAGAAGACTGTTACTAATTGCAAACATTTCGAGATATGTTAGATTCCCAACAACTGGAGACGGGTTAAATAAATTGTCGTTCATGCATACAATGCAGCCCCGAAACAACCCTGTAAAAGAACATTTAATGGCATGGAAAGATATTCAAGATTAGGTTACTAAACATGTTTATAGCATGTAGCACTCTGTAAAAGATATATACGTATATATACACAGGAATGCTAAACACCAAAGGGCAGTGGTTTTTTTCTGGATAGTATGAATTATAAGGGATTTTAATTTAACTTTTTCTACGTTGGACATGTTACTCTTTTCTTAATAAAAATAATGATAAGTATTTTTCAAAATAATATGTGATGAAAAAAGATCTCATTCACAGTAACAATAAAGTATATAAAATACCTGTAAAATTAATTTAAAAGGATTATATATTTTGGCTATACTAAGTATGGCAAGCCTTTCCCTGAAGATATACATGGAAATAATACTAAGTGTATAGAAATACTATAATGGAATATGATATTCTAAAAAAGCTAATCCTTCCCATATTATAAATGGACTGAATAAATTCCTCTCAAAATTCCACTGGATGGCTTTGTTTTGTTTGGAATTTGACCAAACTATAGCCATGTTTCTTGGTTAGAACAGGCAAGAAGAGAGAATACACTTTTGAAAAAGAAACAGTAATGACTTGGGACAGAAAGGTAAATATTAAAATACATTTTGTAATTAAAACACTCTATGTATATGTGTGGTGCATATATACAATGGAATACTAGTCAGCCATAAAAAAGAATGAAATAATGCCATTTGCAGAAACACGGATGCAACTAGAGATCATCACACTAAGTGAAGTAAATCAAAAAGAGAAAGACAAATACCATATGACATCACTTATATGTGGAATCTAAAATACGACACAAATGAACCTATTTACAAAACAGAAACAAATTCACAGACATAGAGAACAGACTTGCAGCTACCAAGGAGGAGGGGGAGTGGGGGAGGGATGGAGTGGGAGGGTGGAGTTAGCAGATGCGAGCTATTATATATGGAATGCATAAACAAGAAGGTCCTACTGTATAGCACAGAGAACTATATTCAGTATTCTGAGATAAATCATAATGGAAAAGAATATGAAAAAGGATGTGCATATATATATATAGAAAGAGAGAGAGAGAGAACTAAATCACTTTGCTGTACAGCAGAAATTAACACATAGTAAATCAACTATACTTCAATTAAAAAAACAAAATAAAAACACTACGGAAGTAGCCCAAGAATCCTGAGTCAAATCAATGGATCACAGTAGGCAGCCTGTAAGAATTTCTTGAATATGAACATAATATGAGATGAAGGAAGTACAAGTAAACGAAGAAAGAACAACTCACTCAATATGAAGTGTGAAAAACTGGCTTTATATTTGCAAAACAAAATCACTACATTTTTTACCTTAGAGTTTCCCCAAAGTAAATCAGACAGAATAATGTCAAATTTTTTTTTTCTAATAAAGCCGTTAAGAGTGTTGAGCTTTAAATGATCTCTGGAAAGTGAAAGATAATTCTGAGCATAAAACAAAGGAAAAAACCATTATTCGATTCTATTACATAATCATTCAATATTTTTAGAATGTTTAAAACATCTGGTGCAAAGGTTTCCAGTCCAGGAGGGCTGACCGAACCCAAGTGTTTCTACTCCTTTCCTCCCAAAGCTCCTTTGGAATTATAGTAAAGAATATAAAAGGGAATAAATACCTAATACCTCTGAGAATTGACATGAGCAGGTGAGGTATGGGCGAAACTACAGTCATCAGTGGAATGGAGTTGTGACACCGTTTGTGTCAAAAATTTGACAAATAGCTTATTGAGAGAAAAGAATGCAGGAAGTCATGGCCCAGAACACACAGAGGGAAAGCCTGCAGCAAGGATGAAAACTGCTTCCAGAATGGCTGAGAGCTTGAGAGGACCCTGGAAGAGCAAGCACAGGGGGGACGAGCAAGAAATGAAGGGGAGGCGCTCTCTAAAGATGAACTGAACGAGTTTCCCATCCATCACATCTCCCCTTCACTCCCAAAGAGGCAAAGCAGGGGCTGCTGCATTTACCCCCAAAAGTAAAAATGAAGACCAGTTCTCTAGAAAAAGTGCATAACCTGCCTAAAGAGCAGTGAGAGCTGATAACTCGGGCTAAAACCCTCCTAATGTTGGTGTATGGGAGGTGGCAGGTGGCTCCTCACCCGTGCACCCTACAGGTGGCACTGGGCACGTCACCCCTCCACACGCAGTCCAAACTCAACCTCCCAGTTAGTCCAACGAGCTTAAAACTTGCTGAATGATTGAACAAATGAACAAACGAGATTTCTTCTTTCATGAAATCATCAAAGATGTGATTTTTAATGATAAGGCTCAGTCCTTGCCAAGGCTATAGCACAGTCTTACGCAGTTGGTGAAAATGTAAATCGGCACGAGTGTTCTGAAAAACAACTGGCACATTATTTTACATTTATGAAGCTATGCTGAATCAGAATTACCAACATGTATGTACGAAGACATTCCCTGCACTCACTTCCGACAGCAAACAGGCAGAAACTACTAAGAATCCAGCAGTAAAGGATTGATCAAAGTATGGTATATCTTACAATGGAAAACCATAGAACCATCAAAAACCATGATTTGTAAAACAGTTTTAATTTGAGAAAATGCCTATAACATAATAAGCAAGAAAACAAAATTTTACATATACTTGATATATGCATACATAAAATGATTATAATGACAAAGTAAATATCAAACTGTTATAATAGTAAATTTGGATTGTCAGATTGAGTGATATTGTTTTAGTTTCCTATTTATATATTTCCAGATCTCTGAAGTTTTCTACCAAAAATACATAATATTTATGACACATTCCTTCAACTTACACGCCCCTTGAGCGTGCCTTACACTCACTCTCCCTTTGGAGTCGAGTGTCGGAAAACATCAGTCTCTGTTTGCTGGGCCCTACTTACGCTCCAAATGATTACAGCCTGCCATTGGCTGCCCCACAACTCGGCCTGCACACTCATTGCCGAGGGCACTAAATATCTCCTAACTTTCACACAAATGCCCTTTTTTTCCCGGCACTTATCTGATTGGACTACTCTCCCACCCTAAATACTACTGATCCCCCACCTGCTCCAAATTCTCTCTTGGCTTCTGAGATGCTACTGCTCCTTGACGGTACCTCACTGCCAGAATACTGAAGAAAATCCACAATGCAAAGACTCTAAACAAATTTCATTTTGCACATCAGTCCACCCTTTCTTCTTTACATAAAAATTATTCCTAGGTCTGCATTCAAGACAAAAAACAATGCCAAGTTTAGTAAGTGTGCCCACTCCTCACCATATGGAAGCCATTCAACATTGAAGAGTGAATTAATTGGGGCAAAACAACACGGATATCGGGGTGTACCTAAATGTTGCATGTGCAAAACACTCATTTGCAAAAGTGATCCCTCCAAGGCCCCCCAAAATTGTTGTAAACCCTTAAGAGCACCAGAAACAAATCAGATTAGCTATATATTGTTCCTGCTCCTAAGCAACAATGGTTCACATACGCTAACATTTAACACAGGAACACCCCAACATACCACTGAGATTTTTAAAGATGAGAAATAGACTTCATGAATCCATATTGCTCCCATTTTCGCAAACACCAGAGCCTAACACCATACTAGACCTCTGGCAACCTTACTATTTCCATCTACTAATTTTTTTTTAAAAAGTGGGGGCATCACCTTTGGCCACCATTTGAAAGAATCATTTCTCTGTTTTTTTTCTATTTGAAGTTGGATCGTTAATAACTCTGAATTGAGCATACATGAGGATGAACTATATAGGAAGAAAAAATGACAAGCACATAAACCAAAGGAAAGCACTTAGGTTTTGACAGCCTACCATCCCAGCAGCTCAGCGATTCACAGTCTATCATTTTAAACAAGAAGTAATCAAAGTGTTTTCACATTAAAGGAAAAACAAGAGCTAATGGGAAATTTAAAATCATGTCTGTATGTGGTGAATTGGGCTATTTAGAAAAATGAAGTGAGTGACTTAGCCCTCAAAGCGGATTATGTAGTCTAGCAAGCTGAACAACAGAATTTCTTTGTGCTTTTAAGTTTCCTTGGCATTTAGTATTATGTGGACTGCAATAAGAGAAAATATATCAGTCACAACTGCCACCACAGGTTGACCCTGGTACTATATGAAATATTGTTGAGTAATTTCATCTCTTTTCAAAGCACCTTCTACAAGTAAAGCCTTGGAAAATGCCATCTAGTAAAATAAAAATAAATCCAGCAAAGTAAAAACTAATTGGGCACCATTACTAGTATTTTTAAATAAATGTAAATTTTATTTTAAAAATCTATTTTTCTCAGCACAATTTAAGTTCCGAAAGGGTAGAAACTGTAGTAAAAGTTGATGACTGTTTTATTCCCATTGCCTAACCACACAGTGCTCAATAAAGATTTATTGAATGAATGACTGCGATTGTGATTCTGAACCAGGATACATAGCTGGACCACAGGCACCTCCACTAATGGCCTCGTTTTTGTCCTTTAATTTTAAATGAATGAATTTATAATTATATCTATTGCTTTACTTCTGAATAAAATTCTAAATCAAAAGCTTTGGTTGGCTTGAGGCATTGGAGTTAGTTACACATCTCAATCATGGAAAAAATTTCTGGGGTAATGGATACTGCAGTTGGAGAAAGTTATCAAGTTAAAGCACAGATTCATTACAGCTTTTCCTTAAGTCTAGGGGTCTTTTTTCATCTTATTTGTTAACTTCCTGCACATTCACAGCAATGTTGTGAATGGCCAAGAAAATTACCACTTATTAAATAACAATAGAATATGAAAGGAAACTGGAATTCGTTGGATGCCATGTATGGGCATGTAAGAGACAGCTGTGGCATATATTTTCCTTCTCTTTTCTAGTAATGGAATCCTCTACTTTAGCTTGGCTCATAGCCAAAAAGACTAAGGACATTTCCCAACCTCTCTAGGGGCTAGTTTTAGCCACAATGAGTAAGTTCTAGTAAATGGGCATGGGATGGAAGCATAGTGATATGTGCAATTCTAATTTATACACTTAGAGATTTCCCTTTTCACCTTCCTGCTGGCTGGAATGAGGACGTGGTAATGATTAACATCCTGGACCACAAGACAGAAGTACAAACCAGGAAAGGTGTAACAACAAAGACACCTGACGCTGTGGAACCAGAGTATCAGCTCTGCCTGCTTCTGCCCATTGTAACCATCATCTAAGAGACAACTCAACTACCTTCTTAGAGTCATTTTATTTTGACACTGTTTCCAGCACTAGGGTGATCAACCATCCTAGAACTGACAGCATTTCCAGGATGCAGAGTTTCAGCACTAAAACTGGGAACGTACTGGGCAAACCAGAAGGAGCTGGTCACCCCATAGCTTGAAATCTATATCCTAACATAAAACTACCAATAAACAGCAGCTTGTAAAAAGAGCTGTACTATGTACCTTCCCTGCGTCACAGGCTTTATGAATATTATCTCATTTTATACTGAGATAAAGACAAAAATAGTTGTTCCCATTTATAGATGAGGAGAATATGATTGAGAGTAAGACTGAAATAAGAAATTATCTAGTATATTGCAGAGCTTCATATCCATTTTTAATCCACTTTCATCCCACCATGCAAAGAGAGGAAGAAAACAAAGCTGAAAAAACATATTGTAACTGTGGTCAAACTGGGGGAAAACTCAGCTTTATTGCTACAGAGTTGTTAAACGGCCCAGGTTTAAACATTCATCTTTCATAAGTAAACAATATCTTGTGTTCTGAAGTTAATTATGACCATCTATTTGCAATTAAACTATGAAAGCAAGGAGTCCCCTAAAATCACACTGTGAAGTGGGAACACCTTGACTTGGGGTGGGTGATGGGGAGAGATAATTCAGGAAATTAAGGCCACCTGCTGTCGGCTAATGATTCCCACCAAAAAAAAAAAAAAAAGCTGTGGGGCTTCCCTGGTGGCGCAGTGGTTGAGAGTCCGCCTGCCGATGCAGGGGACACGGGTTCGTGCCCCGGTCCGGGAACATCCCACATGCCGCGGAGCGGCTGGGCCCGTGAGCCGTGGCCGCTGAGCCTGCGCGTCCGGAGCCTGTGCTCCGCAACGGGAGAGGCCACAGCAGTGAGAGGCCCGCGTACCGCAAAAAAAAAAAAAAAAAAAAAAAAAAAAAGCTGTGATCTGGCAGTAGTCTGGCACCTTTAATTAATCAAGAGGGCAATCTGGGTAAAAACCCTACATTCGGTTGGCTATTGGCAGTTAATAAAAAGAGAGAACAGATTTTCAAAATTTGCCAGTTTATCAAATTAATGGTTTTGATTCATTCAGAAAAATTAAAGACATTTATTTGTTTGGAAGTGCACAGCTTAAGAGAAATGCAAACTACTGAAGAAAATAAACCATTAGCAATAAAGTTCAAAAACTTCATTTCTGCACTTGGTCCTCTGATGAGTGCCAAGGGGTACAGGAAAAGCCTCCTTTTGAAGGAGAAGTTGTAGGGAATGTTTTTGTTGTCATTTACTGTTGCTGTTGCTGTTGTAACACTCCAGGTTAGCTGTACTTACCACTTGTCTACACTGCCAGTATCTGCAATTACCTCTTCCCAGACATCTATAGTACAGGCAGTGAAGCTGTAATGAGAAACTCGATGCTATTCGCTTAACAGTGATAGCTGGCCCAGGCCCACTTGGGATCCTTCTCTGAAATCATCAGGTGGGAAGGTAAGATAAAAAACAAGAAAATAAGAGAGAAAAGAAAAATAGGATCATATGGATACCAATAGACATTGCACTCAGTACTCAGTAAATTATATGTATCCAATTAATGCTCAATGATGGCGATTAAATTTAACTATATTAAACACAAATTTAATCGCCTAATGAAACGATTCTGAAATGTTCACATCCAAAAGAAACACCCATGGTGCTAACTAAAAATGCAGATTCCAGGGTCTTTTCAACACACAGGCTATTATGAAGTCTGGGTAGAAATCCCCAAACCTGCAATTGTAAGAAGCAGCTGGAGATCTTGATGCAATTCAACCACCAGATTGAGAGACAGGGATCTCATACTTAATCCTTATGTGCAATAAGAGAAATACAAGTGATGCAGTGTACGTGTGGGTCTGAAATTTAAAGACCTGATAAAGCTCAACTGTCCTGGGGCTTCAGAAAATGACAATGCCCAACTACAGATCCTGAGGAACCCCGAATAAACAAATAAACACTCTCCAAGTATTTTTAAATGTCCTGTGACAAAGTGCCTGCAATCTCTCAGGAGCGTGTGAATACAGTTTTAGTAATTTATAAAGACATGCGGTACCTTTCAATTTTCATTCAGTTTAATATCACATATTCTACTTTCCCATTATCACTAAATTATACAAATTATAAGACAATTTGAAATATTAGTGTATTAGTAAAGTATTAGCAATGTCCCTTTGGATAGATAATTTAAATAAATGTCAACGTGTATTTAAAATTTTGGTGTTTTGAATATGTGTCATATTTAGGTAACCTAAGACTGTCTTTTCAGGTAGCTCACATCTCAAGTTGTTTATATTATGATAATAAAATCATTTTAAGTGACCCTATCATGAAGTCCCTATAATTAAAGGAAAAAAATAAATATATATGTGGCATGCATCTATGGATGTCCAAATCCACAGCCTCTGTAATTTAGGCCAAGTTATTTAATTTCTCTGCACCTAATTCGCTTCACCTGCCAGGTGAAGATATTAAATTAGATGGTCTGGAACATCGCTTACAATTCTAAAGCTTACTGAAAAATGGGATTAAGAATAAGTTTAATGAGACTGATATGATTTGGTTCACAAAAGTAGTTAAGACCAGATCAATGGATGCTGAGGAAAAAAATGAAGAAAAATGAAATTCACCCTGATTTTAAACTTTATGTTCTAGAGAATCTTTACTATGAAGACACATTTCATAGGGATACTTTTAAAATGCAATTCTGATTCAGTATGTCTGGTATGGGGCCCCAAATGATTTCTTTCTGACGAGCTCTCTGGTGACACAAGACGCTGTAGGTGTGCACACCGCACTGTGAGTAAGCAAAGATTTAGAGTCAAGCCGAGAGGTAGAACGAAGAGTAATAAAACATGATCAATAATGAGGTCAACCAGTCAACAATACCAATAACCTACTGGAAAACAAATTGTTTTTCAATCACACATAAACAAAAGACAATTTGCTTAAAATAATGAAAGGACCTAATGGACTTAATATGCAATTTTTTTAAGGAACTGATATCTGGTAGGTGAGCCAATCTTCCAACAAACAGCTCCACTCCAGTGGCTCTCAACTCTGACTGCTCATTATAATCATCTGGGGAGCCCGTGAAAACTAGAGACGCCTGAAAACCTGCCGCTCCCAACCTAGATCAATTAAAAATCAGAATTTCTGGAGGTGAGGCCCACCTAGGTCTTAGAGTTTTTTGTTTTCTTTTTGATGCTCCCCAAGGGATTATGATATTGAGAACCAGTGAGCTACACTTCCACAAAGTCATAGCAAAATACACAAAAGTAAACTAATCCAACCCACTTTTTTTGTTGTCTTTTAATAAATTGAGGAGCTTGTGTGTGTGTGTGTGTGTGTGTGTGTGTGTGTGTTGGCAAAACTAAGAATACTTGAATACCCCTAAACCACCAATTAGTAAATAAAATACAGTATCATGAATTTAGGTTATAAAAACTAACCAGGAAAAGTGTTAACCAGGAAAACATTTTGAAATTTACACTAGATTTTTCTTTTGTCCCTAAAATGATTAGAAATTTTTTCATCACATGAGAAAATTGGAACTGGTTATATTTAGTATCATAAATCAGTGGTTCTCAAACTTTAGTGTGCATCAGAATCACCTGAAGAGTTTGTTATAACAGACTTTTAGGCCTGTCCTCAGTTTCTGATTCTGTAGATCTGGGAGGGGTCCAAGAATCTGCATATCTAACAAATTCCCAAGTGATGTTGATGCTGCTGGTCCAGGGACCATTCTGAGAATCACTGACAGAGAAAAAAGTTTGCAATTTTAAAAACCGCAATTTTTATAGATATCCATATCCATATCCACAGATACAGTGTGGATTTCTTTTTCTGCACCTCCTTAAGACCAGCTTGGTACCAGTTATCTCCATGCTTCTGCATCATGTGATCAACATTCAACAAACAATAAGGAAATTCTTTGTTTTGATTCTGATCTCATCCTTAAACAAATGAGAAAATTTTCATAAATCGTACAACTGAGTTTGTATGAGGCTTTAGGTTCTCATAGGTATATGCTTTCTTAAAAAAAACTGATGTTTGATTAATGTTTTAAAATGTTTCATTAGGACTTTTTATAACTCTTTCATTGGGATTTAATTAGCAGAATACCACAATGAATGTGGAGGAAATGCAGATCAAATTATCTTCTCCCACAATGGGACAAAATCACATGTGTGGGAAACAGCTTTTCAATACTCCATTTCTTAGAGAATCTTAAGGCTTCAAAAATGTACTAGGATCACAAAAGATCATGGGATTGTTTCTCTTATTATTAATAATATCCTTTCTTTAATATCACTAGTTTAAGCGAATTTTTAACATTATCTACATTAACATTATAAGAGTCACAAAATAAATCCCCATGTGATAACTTAAACATGTTTTGGGACCCAAAATGTCTGGCCAAATATAACCAAAAAACAAACTTAAAATAATTCTGGATATTTCCCTACTCAGTTCCTTGCAAGTCCTGTAGAGTGAACAAATAGCAAACTTCCCCACTGCTGTCTCATAAAACGCTAGTCAAATCACAAAGAGAAGGTTGTTATGGAGGATCAGATAAAACAGCAACCTTATATTGTTCTCCAGAAGAGGAAGATTTTGGTAGGCAGAGAATGCATTTCTCTGATACTCCCTTACAAACAAGTAAAAATGTAGTTTTGTGGCTTCTAAGCATCTAGGATTAGACTTGATAGTCAACACAATGAGGCAAGTCTAAAGAAGTCTTTTGTATATCATTGCCATTGTTAACAGTCTTGCAAACATAATATTAATATGCTTAAATATTGGTACTTAATATATTTGTTATGAAATGATGCCAACTATATGTTAAAATATGTATTTTCATATTTTATGAAATAAATCAGTCCCAATTTAAAAACTAAAGATAACCGAGTCCAAGCCCTCTCATTTGTAGAGAAAGGGACAAGGTCTCCAGCAGGTGGTTGCCAAGCATCATTTGGCTAGTTCATAGTTACTCATTGGCAGAGTCGGAACTAGCACTCAGGTTTCCTGGGTCCTAATCCAGTATCTCTTATCTATACCACATAAAGACTCTCCAAAGTTGCCACTGCCACATGCCAGATAACAGGCTTTTTCTTGAATTCTGGGATCCACAAAGCAAATCAGCAGTCTTTGAAAAGCCTTACTAATGACCTTCTTACAGTTTTATACATAAAAACCTTTCAATTTTATACTAGATTTGAAAAGTCACCATGTATTTTGGCTCTATGGCAGAAGACTTCTATCATATAATAGGCTGCCTGTGAACGAATGGTTGGATTAATTCTTTCTTTTTTTTTTTGGCTGTGTTGGGTCTTTGTTGCTGCACACAGGCTTTCTCTAGTTGTGGCGAGTGGGGGCTACTCTTTGTTGCGGTGTGCGGGCTTCTCATTGCAGTGGCTTCTCTCGTTGCAGAGCATGTGCTCTAGGCTTGCAGGCTTCAGTAGTTGTGGCACGTGGGCTCAGTAGTTGTGGCCTGCGGGCTCTAGAGCACAGGCTCAGTAGTTGTGGCTCACGGGCTCTAGAGAGCAGGCTCAGTAGTTGTGGTGCACGGGCTTAGATACTCCGTGGCATGTGGGATCTTCCCGGATCAGGGATCGAACCCACGTCCCCTGCATTGGCAGGCAGATTCTTAACCGCTGTGCCACCAGGGAAGTCCCTGGATTAATTCTTATATGTTACAGATGCTCACTAGACAAACCTCCAGGAATTCAACATGTCTGGTTCAAAGTGTCTCCCCTTCCATGCCTTGTGAGCAGAGTAGGAATAAGAGTAGTACTGCATTTATGTAGTATCAAAATGATAAGCTAAACTACTTTTACTGGTAAAAATAATGATGAGACAGCATAAAGCAGTTGGGCTCGTATAGAGGCTGGGCAACTACTATACAGGATGATTTGAATAAAAAGACCAGATCCTACTCTACTGATGGGCAGACTCTACCACCCTCCCCCAGCCCCCCAAACACACCTCTACCCACATCCCTACTGACAATTTGCAAGCCATTCACTGGGATTTCTCTTCTGAACTCCCCACCAAAGGCAAGGACATTATCTCCAGAAAGGCAGACAAATGAAACAGTGAGAGAGCAAAAAGAGGGAGCAGGACAGCCAGAGGACCTTGTTTCTGCATATTTATCATTGTTTAGAAATGTGAACAAAACGTACACTCTAAAGCATATGCTAGTCAAAATAACAGTCACCTCTCAATGCTCTCAAGAATTATTTAAAACTGGCAAATAAGAGTCAGGCATCGCTTCTTATTAATAATAGTCTTTCCTAACCCATTAATTTCCTTTTTTTGAAGAGATTTCTTGACATCTATTCTTATTCCTATTCCTACTCCTACTACCCTGCCGGAAGAGATGGAAGAGGAGACATTCTGAACCAGAGAACTTTGGTAAGAGGGAAAAGAACTCGGCCTGTGCTTCTGGCTAATCGATATAAAACGTCTTAACTGGGGGGTGGGGGGAGAAGGGAGCATTTAAATGCTTCTGAAGTCACAGCTTCCTAATATGTGTAATCATTCTTTTCCAACTACTATTCCATGACATCAGCCATATTTATATTCAAATATAAACACAAATTAAAAACTAAATAGGGCTTCCCTGGTGGCGCAGTGGTTGAGAGTCCGCCTGCTGATGCAGGGGACACGGGTTCGTGCCCCGGTCCGGGAGGATCCCACATGCCGCGGAGCAGCTAGGCCCGTGAGCCATGGCCGCTGAGCCTGCGCGTCCGGAGCCTGTGCTCCACAACAGGAGAGGCCACAACAGTGAGTGGCCCACGTACCACAAAAAAAAAAAACAAAAAAACCCCAAAACTAAATAACACTTAATTATCTCTGTCATTATTTCCTCTTATTAGCCTTTCTTAGAATTAGCTGTGAATACACTTCCATCCATTAGAAGCCCCAGGCAAATTTTAAAACAAAAATCTACTAAACAATTATGAATTTTATAATGCCGAGTTCAAAGAACTATATATAATCTTTCTACAGACCAACTTTTTTCTTCTGTTGTAACTAAATGATACAGCAGTTTATACAGAACATTTCATTTAAAAACAAAGGAAGGGTGAGAGGGGTAAGATGGCGGAAGAGTCAGATGCGGAGATCACCTTCCTCCCCACAGATACACCAGAAATACATCTACATGTGGAACAACTCCTACAGAACACCTACTGAATGCTGGCAGAAGACCTCAGACCTCCCAAAAGGCAAGAAACTCCCCACGTACCTGGGTAGGGCAAAAGAAAAAAGAATAAACAGAGACAAAAGAATAGGGGACGGGGCCTGCACCAGTGGGAGGGAGCCGCGAAGGAGGAAACGTTTCCACACACTAGGAAGCCCCTTCGCGGCGGAGATTGCGGGTGGCGGGGGGGGGGGGGTAAGCTTCAGAGCCACGGAGGAGAGCGCAGCCACAGGAGTGCGGAGGGCAAAGCGGAGAGATTCTGGCACAGAGGATCGGTGCCAACCAGCACTCACCAGTCCGAGAGGCTTGTCTGCTCACCGGCCGGGGCGGGCGGGGCTGGGAGCTGAGGCTCGGGCTTCCGGTGGAGCGCAGGGAGAGGACTGGCGGCGTGAACACAGCCTGAAGGGGTTAGTGCACCACGGCTAGCTGGGAGGGAGTCCGGGAAAAAGTCTGGACCTGCCGAAGAGACAAGAGACTTTTTCTTCCCTCTTTGTTTCCTGGTGCGCGAGGAGAGGGGATTAAGAGCGCTGCTTAAAGGAGCTCCAGAGACGGGCGCGAGCCGCGGCTAACAGCGCGGACCCCAGAGACGGGAATGAGACACTAAGGCTGCTGCTGCCGCCACCAGGAAGCCTGTGTGCGAGCACAGGTCACTATCCACACCCCCCTTCCGGAGAGCCTGTGCAGCCCACCACTGCCAGGGTTCCTGGATCCAGGGACAACTTCCCCGGGAGAACGCAGGGCGCGTCTCAGGCTGGTGCAACGTCACGCCGGCCTCTGCCACCGAAGTGTCGTCCCGCATCCGTGCCCCTCCCTCCCCCCAGCCTCAGTGAGCCAGAGCCCCCGCATCAGCGGCTCCTTTAACCCCGTCCTGTCTGAGCAAAGAACAGACGCCCCCCAGCGGTCTACACGCAGAGGCGGGGCCAAATCCAAAGCCGAAACCCGGGAGCTGGGCAAACGAAGAAGAGAAAGGGAAATCTCTCCCAGCAGCCTCAGGAGCAGCGGATTAAATCTCCACAATCAACTTGGTGTACCCTGCATCTGTGGCATACCTGAAAAGACAACGAATCATCCCAAATTGAGGAGGTGGACTTTGAAAGCAAGATTTATTATTTTTTCCTTTTCCTCTTTTTGTGAGTATGTATGTGTATGCTTCTGTGTGAAATTTTGTCTGTATAGCTTTGCTTTCACCATTTGTCCTAGGGTTCTATCCGTCCGATGTTTGGTTTTTTTTTAACTTAAAACAATTTTTTTTCTTAATAAATTGTTTTATTTTAATAACATTATTTTATTTTACCTTACTTTATTTTATTTTATCCTCTTTCTTCCTTTCTTTCTTTCTTTTCCTTCCTTCCTTCCTCCTTTTTCCTCCCTCCCTCCCTCCCTCTCTCTCTCTCTTTCTTTCTTTCTACTTTTTCCTCCCTTTTATTCTGAACCGTGCGGATGAAAGGCTCTTGGTGCTGCAGCCAGGACTCACGGCTCTGCCTCTGAGGTGGGAGACACAACTTCAGGACACTGGTCCACAAGAGACCTCCCAGCTCCACATAATATCAAATGGTGAAAATCTCGCAGAGATCTCCATCTCAACACCAACACCCAGCTTCACTCAACGACCAGCAAGCTACAGTGCTGGACATCCTATGCCAAACAACTAGCAAGACAGGAACACAACCCCACCCATTAACAGAGAGGCTCCTGAAAATCATAATAAGTCCACAGACACCCCAAAACACACCACCAGACATGGACCTGCCCACCAGAAAGACAAGATCCAGCCTCATCCACCAGAACACAGGCACTAGTCCCCTCCACCAGGAAGCCTACACAACCCACTGAACCAACCTTAGCCACTGGGGACAGACATCAAAAACAACGGGAACTACGAACCTGCAGCCTGCAAAAAGGAGACCCCAAACACAGTAAGATAAGCAAAATGAGAAGACAGAAAAACACACAGCAGTTGCAGGAGCAAGATAAAAACCCACCATACCTAACAAATGAAGAGGAAATAGGCAGTCTACCTGAAAAAGAATTCACAATAATAACAGTAAAGATGATCCAAAATCTTGGAAATAGAATAGAGGAAATGCAGGCAACATTTAACAAGGACCTAGAAGAACTAAAGATGAAACAAGCAATGATGAACAACACAATAAATGAAATTAAAAACACTCTAAAAGAGATCAATAGCAGAATAACTGAGGCAGAAGAATGGATAAGTGACCTGGAAGATAAAATAGTGGAAATAACAACTGCATTCTTTTTCTAAAGAAAAAAGAATGAAAAAAACTGAGGACAGTCTCAGAGACCTCTGGGACAACATTAAATGCACCAACATTTGAATTATAGGGGTTCCAGAAGAAGAAGAGAAAAAGAAAGGGACTGAGAAAATATTTGAAGAGATTATAGTTGAAAACTTCCCTAATATGGGAAAGGAAATAGTTAACCAAGTCCAGGAAGCACAGACAGTCCCAAACAGGATATATCCAAGGAAAAACACGCCAAGACAAATATTAATCAAACTGTCAAAAATTAAATACAAAGGAAACATATTAAAAGCAGCAAGGGAATAAACAACAAACAACACACAAGGAAATCCTCATAAGGTTAACAGATGATCTTTCAGCAGAAAGTCTGCAAGCCAGAAGGGACTGGCAGGACATATTTAAAGTGATGAAGGAAAAAAATCTACAACCAAGATTACTCTACCCAGCAAGGATCTCATTCAGATTTGATGGAGAAATTAAAACCTTTACAGACAAGCAAAAGCTGAGAGAGTTCAGCACCACCAAACCAGCTTTAAAACAAATGCTGAAGGATCTTCTCTAGGCAAGAAACACAAGAGAAGGAAAACACCTATAATAACAAACCCAAAACAATCAAGAAAATGGGAATAGGAACATACATATCAATAATTACCTTAAATGTAAATGGATTAAATGTTCCCACCAAAAGATACAGAATGGCTGAATGGATACAAAACAAGACCCATATATATGCTGTCTACAAGAGACCCACTTCAGACCTAGAGACACATACAGACTGAAAGTGAGGGGATGGAAAAAGATATTCCATGCAAATGGAAATCAAAAGAAAGCTAGAGTAGCAATTCTCATATCAGACAAAATAGACTTTAAAATAAAGACTATTAGAAGAGAAAAAGAAGGACACTACATATCGATCAAGGGATCGATCCAAGAAGAAGATATAACAATTGTAAATATTTATGCACCCAACATAGGAGCACCTCAATACATAAGGCAAATACTAACAGCCATAAAAGGGGAAATCGACAGTAACACATTCATAGTAGGGGACTTTAACACCCCACTTTCACCAATGGACAGATCATCCAAATGAAAATAAATAAGGAAACACAAGCTTTACATTATACATTAAACAAGATGGACTTAATTGATACTTATAGGACATTCCATCCAAAAACAACAGAATATGAATTTTTCTCAAGTGCTCATGGAACATTCTCCAGGATAGATCATATCTTGGGTCACAAATCAAGCCCTGGTAAATTTAAGAAAACTGAAATTGTATCAAGTATCTTTTCTGACCACAACGCTATGAGACTAGATATCAATTACAGGAAAAGATCTGTAAAAAACACAAACACATGGAGGTGAAACAATGCACTGCTTAATAATGAAGTGATCACTGAAGAAATCAAAGAGGAAATAAAAAAATACCTAGAAACAAATGACAATGGAGACATGACGACCCAAAACCTATGGGATGCAGCAAAAGCACTTCTAAGAGGGAGGTTTATAGCAATACAATCCTACCTTAAGAAACAGGAAACATCTCGAATAAACAACCCAACCTTGCACCTAAAGCAATTAGAGAAAGAAGAACAAAAAAACCCTAAAGTTAGCAGAAGGAAAGAAATCATAAAGATCAGATCAGAAATAAATGAAAAAGAAATGAAGAAAATGATAGCAAAGCTCAATAAAACTAAAACTTGGTTCTTTGAGAAGATAAACAAAATTGATAAACCATTAGCCAGACTCATCAAGAAAAAAAGGGAGAAGACTCAAATCGATAGAATTAGAGATGAAAAAGGAGAAGTAACAACTGACACTGCAGAAATAGAAAAGATCATGATAGATTACTACAAGCAACTCTATGCCAATAAAATGGACAACCTGGAAGAAATGGACAAATTCTTAGAAATACACAACCTGCCGAGACTGAATCAGGAAGAAATAGAAAATATGAAGAGACCAATCACAAGCACTGAAATTGAAACTGTGATTAAAAATCTTCCAACAAACAAAAGCCCAGGACCAGATGGCTTCACAGGCAAATTCTCTCAAACATTTAGAGAAGAGCTAACACCTAACCTTCTCAAACTCTTCCAAAATATGGCAGAGGGAGGAACACTCCCAAACTCATTCCACGAGGCCACCATCACCCTGATACCAAAACCACACAAGGATGTCACAAAGAAAGAAAACTAGAGGCCAATATCACTGATGAACATAGATGCAAAAATCCTCAACAAAATACTAGCAAACAGAATCCAACAGCACATTAAAAGGGTCATACACCATGATCAAGTGTGGTTTATTCCAGGAATGGAAGGATTCTTCAATATACACAAATCAATCAACGTGGTACACCATATTAACAAATTGAAGGAGAAAAACCATATGGTCATCTCAATAGATGCAGAGAAAGCTTTTGACAAAATTCAACACCCATTTATGGTAAAAACCCTGCAGAAAGTAGGCATAGAGGGAACTTTCCTCAACATAATAAAGGCCATATATGACAAACCCACAGCCAACATCGTCCTCAATGGTGAAAAACTGAAACCATTTCCACTAAGATCAGGAACAAGACAAGGTTGCCCACTCTCACCACTCTTATTCAACATAATTTTGGAAGTTTTAGCCACAGCAATCAGAGAAGAAAGGGAAATAAAAGGAATCCAAATCAGAAAAGAAGAAGTAAAGCTGTCACTGTTTGCAGATGACATGACACTATACATAGAGAGTCCTAAAGATGCTACCAGAAAACTACTAGAGCTAATCAATGAATTTGGTAAAGTAGCAGGATACAGAATTAATGCACAGAAATCTCTGGCATTCCTATACACTAATGATGAAAAATCTGAAAGTGAAATCAAGAAAACACTCCCATTTACCATTGTAACAAAAAGAATAAAATATCTAGGAGTAAACCTACCTAAGGAGACAAAAGACCTGTATGCAGAAAATTATAAGACACTGATGAAAGAAATTAAAGATGATACAAATAGATGGAGAGATACACCATGTTCTTGAATTGGAAGGATCAACATTGTGAAAATGACTCTACTACCCAAAGCAATCTACAGATTCAATGCAATCCTTGTCAAACTACCACTGGCATTTTTCACAGAACTAGAACAAAAATTTTCTCAATTTGTATGGAAACACAAAAGACCCCGAATAGCCAAAGCAATCTTGAGAACGAAAAACGGAGCTGGAGGAATCAGGCTCCCTGACTTCAGACTATACTACAAAGCTACAGTAATCAAGACAGTATGGTACTGGCACAAAAACAGAAATATAGATCAATGGGACAGGATAGAAAGCCCAGATATAAACCCACACTCGTATGGTCACCTTGTCTTTGATAAAGGAGGCAGGAATGTACAGTGGTGAAAGGACAGCCTCTTCAATAAGTGGTGCTGGGAAAAGTGGACAGGTACATGTAAAAGTATGTGATTAGATCACTCCCTAACACCATACACAAAAATAAGCTCAAAATGGATTAAAGACCTAAATGTAAGGCCAGAAACTATCAAACTCTTAGAGGAAAACATAGGCAGAACACTCTATGACGTAAATCACAGCAAGATGCTTTTTGACCCACCTCCTAGAGAAATGGAAATAAAAACAAAAATAAACAAATGGGATCTAATGAAACTACAAAGCTTTTGCACAGTAAAGGAAACCATAAATAAGACCAAAAGACAACCCTCAGAATGGGAGAAAATATCTGCAAATGAAGCAACTGACAAAGGATTAATCTCCAAAATTTACAAGCAGCTCAATAACAAAAAAACAAGCAACCCAATCCAAAAATGGGCAGAAGACATAAATAGACATTTGTCCAAAGAAGATATACAGACTGCCAACAAACACATGAAAGAATGGTCAACATCATTAATCATTAGAGAAATGCAAATCAAAACTACAGTGAGATATCATCTCACACCAGTCAGAATGGCCATCATCAAAAAATCTAGAAACAATAAATGCTGGAGAGGGTGTGGAGAAAAGGGAACACTCTTGCACTGGTGGTGGGAATGTGAATTGGTACAGCCACTATGGGGAACAGTATGGAGGTTCCTTAAATAACTACAAATAGAACTACCATATGACCCAGCAATCCCACTCCTGGGCATATACCCTGAGAAAACCATAATTCAAAAAGAGTCATGTACCAAAATGTTCATCGCAGCTCTATTTACAATAGCCAGGAGATGGAAACAACCTAAGTGGCCATCAATGGATGAATGGGTAAAGAAGATGTGGCACATATATACAAGGGAATATTACTCAGCCATAAAACGAAACGAAATTGAGCTATTTGTAATGAGGTGGAGGGACCTAGAGTCTGTCATACAGAGTGAAGTAAGTCAGAAAGAGAAAGACAAACACCATATGCTAACACATATATATGGAATTTAAGAAAAAAAAAATATCATGAAGAACCTAGAGGTAAGACAGGAATAAAGACCCAGACCTACTAGAGAATGGACTTGAGGATATGGGGAGGGGGAAGGGTATAAGCTGTGACAAAGTGAGAGAGTGGCATGGACATATATACACTACCAAACATAAAATAGATAGCTAGTGGGAAGCAGCTGCATAGCACAGGGAGATCAGTTTGGTGCTTTGTGACCACCTAGATGGGTGGGATAGGGAGGGTGGGAGGGGGGGAGACGCAAGAGGGAAGAGATATGGGAACATGTGTATATGTATAACTGATTCACTTTGTTATAAAGCAGAAACTAACACACCATTGTAAACCAATTATACTCCAATAAAGATGCAAAATAAAAGTTTTTTAAAAAAAGTTAATACTCCATACTTGAAAAAAAAAAAAAGGAAGGGAGCATTTCAAGTTTGAATATGTGGTTTTGAAAAAAAATAAAAGGAAAAAAGCATCAATATACATACAGCATTTTAGAGAATTTACCTCCTTGCCTGCTTTATGAGTCACTGAAGGTATCATTCAATTACGTTTAAATATGTTACCTCTGATTAATATGTTTGTCCAAGGTCTTATGGGGAAACTAAGAGTGAAAGTCCACACTCTAACTGCGCATACTCTCCTTAGAGGGAGAATGAACGTAACTAAGTGTTCAAATATCATGGACAAATGTAGACATGAAAGTCAAGGAAAAGCAAAAGAAACTGGGAAGCAACAGTCTGAGGTGGGACTGAGTGTAGAAACCACGAAGGATGAGAATTTGAAAGCACAGACGAAAAAAAAGAACAGTTCAGGTGTGGGGTATCCTAAAGCAAATGCCTAAAGAGAGAAATGAACCTAATAAATGGAACGTGCTGGGCACAGGAGGAAGTAAACAAGGGTGATCAGAATGCAGCCGGACGAGAGAGAGCCCTGAAAGCCAGGATTCCCATGGGAAAATGAGTAGCCAGGAGCCTGGGTTCCAACATCAAATCCCCTGCAGACTGTCCTGGTGATTTCAGAGCTCTGCAGCCCCAGGTCATGGTTTGTAAGATGTGACTACCTACCGGACAACGCTCAGGGGCAGAATGAGGATAAAATGACACAATGTATGAGTCAGCAATTTGCAAAGTGCAAAAAAGCTGTATGAATGTAACATCTGACTGTTGTTCAAAGGAACTGAGAATTTCCCACATAAAGGTAGTGTCTGAGATGGTAACTACATTTTCCCACCAACGTTCCTAGTAAACCTCAGCCCTAAGCCAGTAGGCTGTTCCTTCTTTGGGATATTGAGGATCACAGCTACTGGTTTTAATTAAACTCATGCTCAGATCAATACTATGGTTTCCTGCTATGATGATCCAGGTTCACACAAAGCCCACATACACCACTGAGACACTTGTCCTTTTCCTCTTTTTTTTTCCTTCCCCTCCACTACTGTCTTTCCTTGTCCACTCTCCATCTTGCTCTAATTCCCTGTTTCTTATTTATTTCTCCTTCCAGGTTCCCTTACTCTCGCTTTAGCTCCATTAAGATATATTCTCACAAATGCCCCTGAAGTATTTTCAAAACCAGGAAAAAACAGAGTCAGTGATTAGCATTAATATTCCTTAAAATAGTTTCACCCTTGACCTTATCCACAAATTTCACTGCTCACCCCCCCCCCCCCCCGCCCTTCTAAGTAGACAGGCAAACCTGTTTGACTAGTTTTCCTCTAAGCCCCACTCTCCTGATTGGCTGACGAGTACAGATGAACCACAGGTACAGCAGCACACATGCAAAGTCTATGTAAAGCACATGGCCTTCCTCAGAAGGAGAAGCCACAGCCAAGGGACTGCAGGGCCTGTGTCATCCGCGCAGTCTCAGGGCAGCTCTCTCAAAGCAGGAAGGCAACACCGCTGGATGGCTTATTCCATTGCTAGTTAAAAAAAAAAAAAATTCTTCCTGTCAATGCCTTCTCTTCTGAATAAGGGATATTAAGGTGAGGATGAGGTCCAGAATCAGATTAAGCCTGTATGTTACAAGCTTAAGATGGTGGATGTGACTATATTTACAATGTGGTACAGAGGTGTCCCCAAGTTTTGTCGTTGTTGTTGTGTAAGTCCATTAGGAAAGTCTGAATTTGCAAAACAGATTAACCAAAATGGGATTCCTTTTATAGAGAGGTGTACTTTGAGATTGCTTTAAATAAGCAAAGTCTCTGGGTACCTTTAAAATAGGATATGCTTTAAAATCACTCTTCATATATTTTGGACTGTCGACTATTTCAAACCTATGGAAAAGTATAAAGATTAATATAGAAAACATCTGTATACCCGTCACCTATATTTTAAGAGTTAAAATTTTGCCTTACTTTCAAGTGTTTTGAAAATTTTAAATTCTATAAATATTCAATTTATAAAAACTGAATTTTATACTACTTTTCAGGAACATATTATAAAAATATACAGCATATTCGTACACTTGATTCTACTTTTTAAAAAGTTTTTAAATCCATGGGAACATTTTGTTTACACTAAAACATCCCACTTGAAGGAAAATCAGCCCCATGGTTATTATTAAAGCAAGTTATAGCCAATGTAATAGCTAAAATAGTATAACTCTTGAAAATGTGTCAAGTATCAAATTTCTTCGAAATAGAATTGAAAAGTGCAAAATAATTTTACACATGTTTGTATTCATAATATTCCCAAATCAAGCAAATGTTTACCAAATCAGATACAATGTAAATTTATTTAGTGGACTAGAATCCCAAAAGGTTCATTTCTGTTCTCTAAATCAAGTCAAGGGAAATTACACCTCCAATATAGTGACTGTTTCCATTATTAATAATTCAGACAAATAGCACAAAGCTATTAGCAAAATACACAGTATCTCTGAAATGTTCCTAACTACACATTCTACCTAATCCAAATTCTACACATTCTACCTAATCCACATTCTACCTAATCCAAATGTTTTAATACTTACATAAATTTCCAACCAGAGTAGGAACTGACCTAGGCTGTCCTACATACCGTGCCATTCACAAACCCAAAGGTTCTGTCTTTGTTTGGGCTCTGCACTCCTAAATGCTGACCTCACGTCTAAGTTAATTTCAATGTGGCACTTGTCATCTCTGTAAGGGAGTCCTGAGCAGGACAGTATAGAGTCCAAAACTGAGTTGGTGAATATGTAACATGGAACTGTCAGAAGTCCTAAATTGAAAATCACCGGCACAGCCCACTACGTTTTGCAAGAGTGGGACCATACACTGTGAGGCAGTTAGCACAACAGACTGAAACTCAACTCCAAAACAGAGAGGTCCTGATAACAAAAAATGTAGCTAGAGAATTTCAGGGAAAGAACGTCATCAAAGGTTAAAAACCAGATACATAATGGACTTCATTTCAGTTCACCTTAAAAATACTGAACATCTAATTTCATTTTACTCAGAAAACATTTATTGGGTGTCCTAAAAACTATGTACTATGCTACACGTTATATAAACCAATGAGGGACTTCCCTGGCGGTCCGGTGGTTAAGACTCCACACTTCCACTGCAGGGGGCACGGGTTTGATCCCTGGTCAAGGAACTAAGATCCCACATGCCACACTGCACAACCAAAAAAAAAAAAAATTATATAAATATATGTATGTGCATATATATATACACATACATATATATATACACATACATATATATATAAACAAATGATAAGTAGTGAATATTAATAAGCATGTATTGAAACAGACTTACTAATTTGAACTAAAATGGAATATTTATAACCAGTTAATCACCAAAAACCAACTAGTAAACATCATGCACCATGTTCAATTGTTGAGTGGTTCCCAAACCAATTCACATATGTAAATTTTTTTTCAAAATACCCATTAATTACAGGGTAAAAAATATATACATATTAAAATAGAAATCTAATTTTAGATGTTTATCTCTAATACAAAGCATTACTTCAGCCAACTAGAGAAAATCCTAAGGAAAAAAGTAGATTTTATTTTATTTTACTTTATTTTTATTTTTGTGTGCGTTGGGTCTTCGTTGCTGCGCATGGGCTTTTCTCTAGTTGCGGGGGGCTACTCTTCATTGTGGTGCGCAGGCTTCTCATTGCGGTGGCTTCTCTTGTTGCGGAGCACAGGCCCTAGGCGCACGGGCTTCAGTAGTTGCAGCACGTGGGCTCAGTAGTTGTGGCTCTCAGGCTCTAGAGCGCAGGCTCAGTAGTTGTGGTGCTCGGGCTTAGTTGTTCCGTGGCATGTGGGATCTTCCCGGACCAGGGCTCGAACCCGTGTCCCCTGCATTGGCAGGTGGATTCTTAACCACTGCACCACCAGGGAAGCCCCAAAAGTAGATATTTTTAAATATTACTATGGTCAGCTCAATTTTTTAAGAAATCTACAAATCAGTCCTTCCCCTATTACACAGGTTAATACCTGATTTCCATGGTGTTGATTTTTAAGACCCTATGGAAATGCCTTCCATGCCTTAGACATGGAAATGCCTTCTGAATTAAACATTAAATTATACTGTGTTCAGTTTTAATATCACCTATCTTGTTTTTGTTTTCAGAATCTTTTAAAATGAATAATCTTTGTCCTTATTATATTATCTGAGAAACTAGAACTCACTTAAACTCACTTAAACACCAAGAAACCTTAAATAAGACATTAAAAATGTCTATGATTTGATTACCAGATGCTTTTAAAAAGCAACAAAGATGCTGTGGACCCTCCAGGCTGGTGGAAGCATGGCTTGTCCTGAGGAAGCTAACATCTCCCGGAGCTCTTGAGCCAACCCTGCCCCCCAGCCAAGGAACATGTTCCAATGGTTCTCTCTTTTCCCTTCAAAATTTTCAAGTGCCCCTATTGTACTGGCTTCCTCCTCAAAGGCTATAAATATGATCAAGTTTCCATCTGAAACATATCTTTTAATCACCCTCCCTAAACCCTGAGAGCAAGTACTGCTGAAAGCCGTAGTCTCTACAGACCTCCCTATCACCAAATCCAAGTCCTGCTTTCCATAAAAACAGCTAGCACTTATTGAACACAAACCAGATAACTTCCAGTCACTGAGCTTGATAGACTTTATCTCATTTGATCCTCACAGTGGCCCTGGGAGGTCACACTTTGATCTTCATTATGTAAATGAGGAAAGGGAACTAAATTCTGAGTTCAAGGTCACATAGCTAGTCAGGGGCAGAACCAGGACTGTCTGATACCCCTCATTTTAGTACTTAGCCCCTCATTTCTTGAAATTCTTTCCTCCTTCAGCTACTAAAAGTTACTCTCCCCTAATTTTCCTCCCGACTTTCACTCTGTACCTTTTCCTTCTTTACTGCTCCCTATATCTCTAGCCAACAATTTGATTTTAGAATCTCCCCAGGCCTCTTTTTTCATCTTACTCTCTGAACCTGCCCTAGAAGATCTACTGACTGCCTTTTTTTTTTTTTTTTTTGCAACCACCTATATGTTGAAAATGGTTAAAGCAGTCAGTCTATCCACCCATCCATTAATCTATCCATTTATCTACCTACCTATCTAGCCTAGACCTCTCTGCTCAGAAGTTCTGTGCAATGATCCATCGGACACTCATCTCCAGCTGGATTTTCTATAAGCACTTCATATTCTACATGTCCAAAGCTGAACTCTATCATCCTTGGTCCTCAAATCGGCTTCTCCCTATCCCATCCTCCCATACCACCCACCATCTAACCAGTCACCTAATCTGAGAGCTTCTACCACCTTAACATCTGTGTGACCAAAGTCTCTTCTTCATCTCACTGCCACAACTTTGATGTAAGTTCCTCAACTTCTCTTAGCAAGATCACCCCAATACCTTCTAACCTGTTATTCCTGTCTCACACCTCAGATCCATCCTTCTAGACTGCTGTGAGAGCTGTGTTTTCACCACTCCTTTGTTTAAAACAACCTTGAAGAGAAAATGGTCCACACAGTGTAGGATGGCAAACAGCCTCCATGATCTTGCCCTTGTCTACACTGACTCCTCTATTGTCACCTTCTCTATGAAGCCTCTTTAGTCTCTGTCCCCACGTAGAACTGGCCACTTCCAAATGCCTGTTCAGGGCACTCTGCATTTCTCTATCAAAGCACTCAAGAACATATAGCATTATTTTGTACTTATTGAAGCCAACTTGTTTTCTATCTATCTAATCCTCTTAAACCCAGAGTCCTCCCATGGTCTTACGTGTCTGCATATCCCCAGTGTACAGGACCATAGTGCCCAATGCATAGTATGCTTTTAGTAAGCATGTGTTGAAAAAAAGAAGGATGTTTGTGAAATGCTTTAAATTAGGAAGATATAATTATCAGCGTTTTCAACACGAAATTAAACAACTTTATTCAAACTCATTTGATTATGTAACCCCATATGTGGATGTGCAAAGTAATACTGAAATGATTCACCTAGCTTCAAGTATGGGCACCAGGCTTATCAAATCACACTTCTTATTCCTAGCTTCCAGAGTAGAGAAATAGTGCCAACATTACATACAGCTAGTCAATTTCAATGGCAGAAAGCAGGATGTAAAGTATCATCACACACGTATTCCTAAACAAAGACAATCTGGGCCTACCATAAGAAAAGGAAACTTTTTTTAAAGCCTGCTTCAATTTCTTGGAAAAGCAAAGATCTTCCAGAAGACTGAATGTCTGAAATCAAGACACCCTTCTAAAGATCTCATATACAAAATTTTCTATTAAAAAAACACATTAAAACCATTTATATAGAAGTTACCCTTCTAGGAACCTCAGCCACTGAGCTCACTATCTAGCCCAGAAACAAAGGATGAGAACAGCAAGTACCTGTCACAAATTACGCAGGCTTTATACTCGAGCAATAGCCCACATCATTTCAGGAAAAAAAAAGAAAAAAAAAAGAAAGACAACAGATAATAGAGCAGCAGGGCCCGCTCACAGCCTGACAGCAGCAGAAAGTGATAGCTGATAACAGAAAGAGGACCCAGAAAAACCATAAAGAAAAAGGAATAGTACTTCTGTCCCCAATCTACTATTTCAACCAGGCAGGCTGAGGCCATTTACTATAAACAAAAACAGCTCTATACACCTCAAGGAATAGCACTATTCAATTCTTTATGAATTCATGTTCATAAAGACAGTCCAACAAAAAAAAATAACTTACATCCTGGGGAGCAAGTACGAGTGTAATGTTTAGAAATTACTTGTTTCAATAGCTAACTTTTTAAAGTGTCAGTAATTAACGGTGTGAGGGGTCAGCTATTTTGAAAATGTGCTTATGTAAATAAGTAATAACCCAGATAGTGTCAAATAAATGAGATATTATGACATATTGCAAAAACAATCAAAAGTTCTTACTCTCCTGGTGTACTTTGGAAATCTAATGTGAATTAAACAGCATCAAGTCAATATTATCTTATAAACAAGCACATAAATAGCTTCGAAAAGGAGTCTGACAATTGAGAGTGTGGTTATTTTCTTCCTTTGCCATCAATATTATCATGGTAATTAAGCTGATAGTTATTCATAAGGTACCATGAAATGTTTTAAGTAATTCAAATCAAATGTGAACTGTCAAACTCTTTACACACAAAAAGATTGTACAAAAAATAAATTTTTTTTACAAATATTTTTTACTCCATTGGTTTACTTATTCTAATATGCACACCAGGCATTAGTACAACAAGCATAAAGCTCTGGAACTTTTAGACTTAAAAAGAGTTTGACTCTCTACAGTAGTATTATCAAGAGAAAGTCACAAGTACAGTTTTTACTCAGTTATGCCCGAGCTACTAATATACTATCAAGCTATTACTAAATGTCACGGAAGTATGCCTCATGGTAGTTTTTAAACACTGCTATAGCTCTAAATCACACAAGATGTCAACCTTACCTTGTGGGTGACAGGCAAATCAAATAGCACTTGAGTGTTTCCCTCTAGAATTATCTAGAATAGTTGCCGAACAGAAACAGTCCAAAAGCAATTATCGCAAACTGCCTGGAGATAGTTTCCGTAAGAGAAAACTAGTCCACTGTTTCTCTCTGAGACAGAAAAAATAGTCTGGTTTATGATCTAATTCAATTAATGCAAAGTTCGGATTCCCTCACTATACAATATTGATGTGCATGACTCTTCCATTAATTTAAAACTCTCCAGGGAATAAAATGTGATTACTCCTAACACTATTAACATACCAATTAAAAAGCACTTCCTAGCCTTCCTTCAAGTGGCATTTTTTTCTGGGAGTAAGTGGAAATAAAGCACACCAATTACACCAATTCCAAGTGCAGACTTATTTTTTCTTTGAACATGAAATTATCATAAATAGAAACAACAGCACACTTGGCATCTAGCCAAACAACCACACCTTCATGTCATTAATCTTAAAAAACTCATTGTACGAGATGACAGCCCAAGGGAAATCGAAGGTTTTTAGAGTAGTGTTTTTCCTATCGTTTCTGGGTGGAACCCACTTGAAATAAAAGGCTGCCTCTACTGCTAACACTGGTTCATAATGCAGGTGACTCGAATGCTACCCACTCCTCCCCCTTGCGATACGCCCTCTCCCCCGTGAGAATGACTAGTTAACACAATCTAGTCTTCCGAGTTCGAGAACTTTCAGAAGTTCTTTCACTTTCTCCCCTCCTCACCACCCCCCACCCCACCTCTTGGGGTTGCTTTTCGGCGATGGGAACCAGAGGTACAGGTACAGAGGTGGTACTTTCCCTAAGGAAGTGCTGCAGAGCGGCACGTTCCCCGTACTCAACTTCATAAACCCTCCATTAAACCAGCGAATTTACACATACAGATTGAGTAACCCCCTCGGCACGCGTGACTGTCCTTTTGCCCTGTCGCACTCCGATGCGGTTCGCCTCCTACAACTCCAAACCACGCATCCCAGGCCCCCTCGCCGCTCCTCTAGCCCGTGGAAGGCGCCCTACTTCCTGCAGCGCGTCGTTCTCTCGCCTCCTAACCCGCACACGCTTCTCTAAAGCAAGGGCACGCCATATGGCTCCCGCATCCGCGCGGAGACCCTGCCACCACTGTCCATTTCCGGGGGTCGCACAGGCTTGCGGGCACTGAAAGGCCCCTGTTTCTGTGCGTCTGTGTGTGTAGCCCCAAGACCCGCGCTACCCCCAATGCACCCAGGTCTAGTTCCCCCTCAGGGAGAGGACGAAGTAGAGGAGAGTTGCAGAGTTTCCCAAGCACCTCCCGGGCCCCCATCCCTGGCTGGCGGCGGGGGCTCCGCGGTGCCCATAGCTCCGGGGTCAAGTGCAAGGTCCTTGGCCAGATCCACGCCGGGTGATCCCTCTCTCAGCCTGCACGCACGAAACGCCAGAGGACCCTCAAACGTGCGCCATACGGCAGGGAAAGGAGCACGGGCGCGAGCGAGGCAGCACGGAAAGATCTCCTTTACACACCTCCGCCCCACACCCTACCCACCCCCAACCCCTTACCCCCTCAGTCCAACCCCATCTGCACTTTCGGATCCCTACCCCCCACCCCTGGGTCGCAGCCATCCGCCCGGCACTCACCTCAGGGAGCAAACAACGCCCCTCTCCTCTTGCCGCCCCGCCCCCCTTCCGCCTGCTGGAGCGGCGCGGTCCGTCCGCTTACCTCCGCTCTTGGCTGCTGCGCGTGAGTTTGAGTGCGTCTCCGCCGCGAAATTGTATCCGGGGACAGAAGGGACCCGTTTGTGTGCTGGATCAGGTGTCGCCGCCTTCGGTGGCTTGGGGTCGTGAGGAAGGCTGCAGAGTTAGTGTGTTAGCTTAGGACTGGCTCTCGGGACTCACAGTTGACGGCAAAGCTTTAACCGTGTCCTCCCTCAGGGCCGCGGCGCGCCTGCTCTTCCGCGGCTCTCCGCGGGCGGCCGCGCCCCCCCCGGCCCCGCCCCGCCCCGCCCCGCCTCGCCTCGCGCGCGGCTAGCAGAGCTGGAGCGCGCCCCTCTCCTGTCGCGCCTGGCTCAGCGGGGCACGACGCGGGCAGCCACGTGCTCAGTCTCGCATCAGACGCCTGGGGCTGCGAGCACCTCTTGCTCCTTCGGCTGGGGCATGGATGCGGACGCGCCTTCGTGCCACGCGCTCCCGGGCTGAGCGAGGGCTTAAGAGTCCTGGGACTGGGATGCTCGCGGGCGGAGCGGCGGTCGGCGGACAGGCTGGGACGCTCGCGAGCCCTCCGGTGCTCGAGCTCGGAACCCTGGAACTGGCACGTGGCCCCGCCCCCTGTTCCCCCAGCGAGGCGTCCCCTGTGCCCTCTCTTAAACCTCCCGTCTGGTCCCCGTGCCCGCCTTTTTTCAACGCACCAGCACCGCGCGAATCCGCGTGGTGTGGTGGTAGTGCGCCTTCTCTCCCTCCCCAGCCTCCTAGTCTGCCTCAATCCTCCCGAATCCATTAAAAAGTCAAACTTGGGCTAGGAGGTGGAGGAAATACGCGAAGGAAAGGGGGTGAGGGGCACTTAGGTGATCAAGCCACCTGCCTCGTGAATCGGAAAGCGTTCGAAAACACGAGTTTGGGGATCCCGGAGAAAAGAAATTGGGTTGCTGCGCTCGGTAACATCCCTCCTCGCAGGCTTGTGCTGAAAGGGCCATTTATGCTTTGCTTGGTTGAGTCTGTGGCGACTTTATCCTGACTAATCTGTGTTTGCCAACAGCAGATCCTCGCCAAGTTGGCGTCCCAGCCACGAAGCACCTTTGCGTACCCAGGCCTGCTGGAGCGGCCCTTCCCGTGGCGCCTCAGACCCGAGAGCCCAAGCGCCTTGAAGAGTCTGACCCTAGGGTGCGAGCTTCCTGGGAACCAGGAAAATCGAATAGTGTTGTTGGCTTTTCCTTTGAGCATGATTGGTAATGTATTCGATAAATATATATACGACATAACTTTCAGAAAAGCAAAAATCATGTCGGGTGTAAGCTCCAGAAGCTAAGATGCCGCCACTGCACCTGAACGTTATACGTTTAATCACTGGAATTGGGAAAAATGCCAAGTCAGGCTATCCTTTTCTTGCTCCAAACCGAATTTCAAAAGTAGATTGGGACTTTGTGCTCTTAGAAAAGGAAACGGAAATTATGTTTTATTGTGTATAGTATTACTTAATGTTAAATGGGGGAAAAATGTAACATACACCGTTATTCTCATTTTACTTATGACTCTGTGTTTAAGAAGTGCAGGGTCCGAAGTCCATATACTGAAGAATGTTCACCGATAGACTTCCAGATGTGGATTTCAGAAAAGAATGTGCTTACTTTCTTTGCAGATAAGAAATTTGAAATATTGTGAAAAGCACAGGGGATATTTTTTCAGCCTTTGTACCTAATCCAAGGAGATTACTGTCTTCTATTTTTTATTTAATTTCATTAGAAAAACCTAAAATGTGAACATAGGTAACAATCTGACATAAGAGAATTTAAGCATTTACTTTGAAAGCTCTGTTCTCTCAAGTGTCAAGCTTCAAGCACTTGTTCAAGCAATTGCAAGCTGTTTGTTGCATAATGCATTTGTAAATTCATGGTCAAAAAAGATTACTAGAAATTAAGTGAAAACGTTAAATTTTATTGTGTGAAAAATTTTTAAAAATCTGTGTCACATTTCTTTGCTTATAAAGTCATGTAAACTGACCATTGTATAAGATTTTGGCAGACTTTTGGGAAGAAAAGGCATTGCTCTATTATGTGTGGATATGTCCATGTCTGTTGTTTCTTTGGTTTCTCTGTTGCCTCCCACTTTCTTTATATAATGATTATCGAATTTCTCACAGCTCTGCACACAGAGGACATCCCATAATTTAAAACAAGATAAGTCAGTCATTGTATAAATAGTTGAATTGCATTTTGGGAGCTTGAAAGTATAAAGAAAATTGGTGAGTGTCTCTCTCTTTTTTAAAAAATCTACCAGCACTTAGCACTTCATATTATTGACTGAATGGCTAGATAAAGTAAATAATGAAAGCATTTGCTCCTTCTCTTGAAGGTAGAGTGTGTATTTTTCATATTTACTCCATCTTCCAAGCTCCCATCCAGATTCACACAAAATTCTGCCTATCAGCTTTAGTTTATAGAATGTTGAATTGAACAGCATATCTGTAGTAAGGAAGTTCCTAGCCAATGTGAAATGTGATATAAAAATTCCCTCATAATTTCGGTAGACCAAGTGTATCAGTATACTGATAATTTTTAAATTTTTAATTTAAAAAATTTAATTTAATTTAAAAATTTTTAATTTAAAAAAAATGCTTTTGGTTCTTTAGTCAGTTTGGGCCCATATGATTTTATCGGGAGATAAACAATGACTTATGAGAAATACTAGCTCAGCCTGGTGATTATTAACCATGAACTCTGGGACTTTAATCAGTTATAAATGGTACAGTTTTATATCATTTGCTTTGTAATATAGACCATATAGTATAGAATACAGCAGAATGAATTTAAGTTTAATCATGGGGAGAAATATGGGTGGCTGTACATTCCAAAACCCCTTTGCCAATAGTCCCAAATATCTGAATATATTGCAGTGGGGTACCTTATGACTGGAAACATCACTGGCTTCACAAACTAGGCCTTTGAGCTCTGCTTAGTTCCCAAGAAATGTGATTGTCTACTTTGGACCTCTGAGGAGCATAGAGAGTCTAAATGCACACAAAAAGTCTTTAGGCCTAATTTGATGCTGCTCTCCATAATAATAATAATGATTATTATGGCTCCTACTTGAGTTTTCAAAGTGTAATTCCAGGCACAATGCTAAGTTAATGAGTGATCTCATTTCATCTTCCTAAAAATCCTGGAGGTAGGTACTATTATTTTTTCCTGTTGAAGACAGAGTAGCAGAAGTTTGGGGAGTCAAACTGGAAAGTGGCAAAATTGGGAACTGAATTGAATTGTGAGTCAAAGATCACACCCTGAGCCACTAGTCTATTCAGACTAGATCCACTAGTCCACCCAGACTAGTGGAGTTCAAGTCTTGGTCAGAGAAAATGTTGAAGTACATAAATCCAACCTGACTATTTGGGGAACCCTTGGAATTCAAAAAGCACATAAACCCAGTCTGCCTTGTTGTGTCTCCTCTTTTACCCCCCAGAACAGCTGCTAAATAGGCAAGTCACAGTACAGAGGTACCTAGTGATGAGAGGGGCTTAATTTTCTGTGTATCCAGTTTAAAATTGTTGCAATTATTTTGTTTAATTCCTGTTTCCTATAGACTCTGACTTACTGTAAGAACACCAAACCTGAGGGCAAACAGAGTGAAGATCATACACAAAGTCCATAAGATAAAAACTGGCAGATTATCTTTACCTTCACCTTCACTTCCTCTTCACCTTCTCCTTTTGGCTCTTTTTCCTTTTCCATCATCTCTTATTTTCTTGCAGACATCAGCTTCTTGCTTTCGGTTTCAACTATACACTCTACTTAGTGCCATATCCCGTTTTTTTAATACGTGCAAGTATTTTCATTTTTATAAGTTTTAATATATGCAGTTTTTTCATTTTTCATCTTAATTCTGTTTTATTATGCATTATAGGTTTCTTTAGAAAATGTTGATCTATGGATCAAATTGTAACGGAAGGATTGGAGAAACAAAGAGGGATTTCTAGAATTGTGGAAGTGATGGATAACTACTCGATTCTCATCAAAAGATACATTTTTTTGGGCTCCCCTGGTGGCGCAGTGGTTGAGAGTCCGCCTACCGATGCAGGGGACACGGGTTCGTGCCCCGGTCCGGGAGGATCCCACATGCCGCGGAGCGGCTGGGCCCGTGAGCCGTGGCCGCTGGGCCTGCGCGTCCGGAGCCTGTGCTCCACAACAGGAGAGGCCACAACAGTGAGAGGCCCGCGTACTGCAAAAAAAAAAAAAAAAAAAAAAAGGTAAAAAGATACATTTTTTGAATTGTCTAAAGGAATACCTGATATAAAGGGCAAGCCAAAAAAAAAAACCACTTGTACTTTTAATAATTTTGGTTACATGATTATAGACAGACATCACTAGCTTATTCTATATGTCCTTCTAAAGCAATATTTCTTTTCATGATTAGAAAATGTCATCAATAAAACTTTAGTCTCTAATCTAGTACCTAGTAAGTTAAATCTTTTAAAATAATTTCTAAAACTTCATGATGAACCCTGTTCAGAGTTAGTTGTGGGAAACTATGGAGACAGAATATCTGTCTTAAGGCCTTTGGCCTTTCAGAACTGGAAAGTTTGCTATCCTGGATTCTTATGTAGCCCTGTGTTGAGTCTCTGTCAGTGATACCAGCCAAGATTTTAAAAGAGAACAAGTGGTACTACATGACATCATACATAGCTAAGCCTGGGTCCGCAACAGCTTCCTTTCCCACCCATTTCGTGGGTGTTACATAGTACAGCCTTTCTATGTTCAGCCTGTGGTGCTTCCTGGGAATAAAGAGCTTCATAATATATTACAATTATAGCATCATAATTTATTTGCCCTTAATACCCTGCAAACTCAAGGCAATACCAACTAATTCTAATATTCCAGCACTAGGTGAATGAGGTCATGTTTACCATACCTGCTTTATACTTTCATAGATACTAATCTTCATCCATTTTTTTAAATTAATCGCCCTTGTACAGTGGCTCTAAGATCCACTGAACATAATTCTAAAATATCAAAACTTTATGACCTAGATTACATCCCCCTGGTATCATGGTCTGTGTGCTTCCCTAAGTAAATGTTAATTTATCTGCCTAGTCAACTTGCATTTATTGGGAAAGTTAAAGAAGACCCCCAGAATCCACATTTTTTTTTAGAATTATACACTCTGCCTTTTAACATAAAGAACTAATTGTATTATTTTCAGAAAAGAAATAAAGGACTTGCCCTGGCAGATTGGTATTAGCAATATTTTGTGACTCATTTCATATGATTATCTTAAAATCATGGTGCTTAAACAGTCACTTTCTCAGGTCAGGCTTTAACTCCCAGATGAAACTATTAAGTATATTTTTGTTCATAAGTGTCAGGCCTAAGCCTGACCCTCCCAAGGTATGCAAAGAAAGTGGGTTTCTGTATCAATGAAAAACAATAAACACTAAGCACTTTGACCCTAGTGTTCACATCATGATGTTGCCTGTGTGTATTTGATTTTATGGTTGGAATCCTGTTTTGAGTATCTCTTTTCTTGCCTTGTTTTTCATTCACTGGCTCCCTTACTTTTGTGTAATAAAGAACTGTCTGATGGAATATCCCATACAAAGGGCAAGCCAGGTAGGAAAAAACCTAGTCAGTGACAGCACTATTTCTGTAGTGTGAGGACATCAAGATTGAGTGGGTCTTTCCAGGGTATAATTAGAAGTTGAAGTTCTTGCTGTAAAGCAGATGTAGACTACTTTTACAATTGTTTTTTAAAACGTGATGGCTAATTTTTAAGTGCCTCAGCTATATTGACCAATTCCCTATCCTTTCACACCAAAAATAATCCTCTCTACCAATCCATCTTCCCCAAACCATTTGGATAAATACTTCTTTACCATTAAAACATACCCTGGGTTTCAGAAACTTGTCCTAACCCTGATAAGGTAGAAATTTTTTGATGGAGTAAGATGGCTTCATATGTTCATGCTTTTACAAAACCTTTCTGTTTCAAACACAAATTTATGCCTGATAAAATATAAAAGGCTAAAACACACCAATTAGATAGACATAGAGGAAGTGAGAAACAAGGTAAACATCTTCCTGAACTAGTAATAGAACAGAAATGCAAAGCAGGAGGCCAAGCTGGGGCCAAGAGTTGTGTCTTCTGGGACTAGATACTGATGCATCGATGGTGGTTTGGGGACTAAAGGTGCTTGTAGCAGACAGACCCCAGGGTAACCCCATGATTCTCACCTCCTGACATCATGCTCTCTGTAATTCCCTCCCTTTGTGTGTGTGTGGGACCTTGACTTGCTTCTGGCCACTAGAATATGGCCTTTATGTAGTTAAGGCCCCAAATCAGGTAATGTAGAATTAATCAAAAGGTAGATTATTCTGTGTGGGTAGGACTTTAAGGGTATCAGGTGAAAGCCCTTAAAAGAAGAGGGTCCTTCTTGAGAAGAGAGACTCTCCTTGCAGGCTTGAGGAAATAAGCGGCCATATGGGGTAAGTCCTCGTGGCAAAGAACTGAGAGCAGCTTCTAGGCCCTAAGAGTGGCTTCCAAGCAACAGCCAGCAAGAAGTTGGGGTCCTGAGTCATACAGCTGCAGGGGAATGAATTCTGCAAACAACTGAATGAGCCTTAAAGTATATTCTTCCCCAGTCAAAAGGCAACCTGGCCAACACCTGGCATGTAGCCTTGAGAATCCCTGGTTATAAGACCCAGGTAACCGATGCTCATATTCCTGACCCATGACTGTGAGATGATAAATGTGTCTTGTTTCAGTCTGCTGGGTTTGTGGTAATGTGTGATATAGCAATAGATAACTAATTCAGTACTCCATACAGGAAGAGGAACTAAGGGCTGGACCAGAACTCCCACAAATGTGAATGGAGTCTGAATAAAAAGGCTAGAAACCTAGCCACATAGAAAAGAGTGGTTACAGGGGGTGTGAGGACCGAAAACTAGGAATCAAATCAAGTTGCTAGCCGACTCTAGTTGCATGGACCTTTGGTGTCTTCAATATCTCCCCAGAGCAGGAGACTTAAAATGCCGTTATAAAACTTGGTTCTGAATTGGTGGCTCAGGAGTGCAAGGTGAAGGCAATCACAGGCACCTGAAAACTATTAGATGAGAAAGGCCAGACCAGGAGAAAAAAGTTGTCCCTCTCCAGTCAGGATAAAATATATACTAAAATCCAAAGACAAACGAAGAACTCTAAGGTTAAAAAAAGGCAAACAAAAACTGCTTTGCTCCAAGCATGAATTCTTTGTAAATTATATTAACTTATGGAATCATTTGACAACGACTTTAAAATACACTTAGTAAAGAAATAGCATCTATTAAAAACCAAAATTAAAAATTCATTCTGAATTTATAAGGCAAAAACATCTCAAGAAAAGTTTGGACATGCAAAAGGAAATAGAAATCTTAAAAATTCATTGTAAGGAATAAATTCTATACATCTGTGAAGAGAAATTAGTAGATTGTTCTGAGAAATTCATTCAGGATGGAGGAGAGAAAAACATACACATATACGTGCGCACCAACATTAAGAGACCTAGAGAACGCATTAACTCAAGTATACATGTAACTGGAGTTTCAGAAGAAAAGAAAGGATGAAATATCAAAAGAAATTTTGATAGCTGAGAATTTTTCAGAACTGAAGAAAGATTAGATTCTCAGATCTTAATCCTTAACTGTCTGGTTGTTACTAGACAGAGCAAATAGCACCCACCAGAAGTAATGATTGAACCCTGAGGAGACTTTGAAAAATTTTAAATTCTCAGGCCCCATCCTAGATCCACAAAATTAGAAATACAGAAATGTATATTTTAAAAAATCTCCAGTATTATTCTTCAAAGCTTATAACCCTAGTCTAATCATGAAAAAAGCATCAGGTAACCTCCAATAGAGGGACATTCTACAAAATACTTGGTATTTCTCAAAAGCGTAAAAGTCTTGGAAAAATAAAGTCTAAGAAACTACTACAGCAGACAGGAGCCTACAGAGACATAATGACTAAATGTAATGTATGCTGGATGGGGTCCCAAAACAGAAAAAGGACATTAGATAAAAAATAAGAAAATCTGAATAAAGCATGGACTTTAGTTAATACTCGTGTATTAGTATTGGTCCATTATTTGTAACAAATGTACCATATTAATATGAGATGTTAATACTATGGAGAAATGGATGTGCAGTGTATGAAACTTTGATGCACTATTTTAGCAAGGTTTTGTAAGTCTAAAATTATTCAAAAATTTTAAAAATCATTAAACATAAAAGCTCCCAATTTTATTTTGATCAGCCAGATTTCAGAATGAATCAGTTGTTTTACTCTTTTATATTATAGGTGAGAAAACTGAGGCAATTTGATTGTAAGCATTTGTGTAGTTCTAATAATTTTTAGAGATAATAGAAGTGTTAAAATTATGATCGGTGTAAATTATGATTACAGGTTTCTTTGAAATATCTTAGAATTAACCCTGATTTGGATTCTGTAGTTATAACTGAAAAATAGCCATATAATAATTGTAGCTAATTACAACAAATGCTTATTTTTTTTTTAGGAATGTTGGCACTCGAGAAAATTATTTTAAAGTCCATCAGAAAGAGCGGACATAGGAGAATATCCAATAACCTGTAAGTGTATTGCACAGAGTTGTGCCGATGTTCAATCTAATCATATGTATAAAGCTGTATTTATGTCCTAGAACATATAAAACATGAAAAAACTTCCAACTTCAAAAATGCACCATAAATAATATTCAACTTTAAACAACTCATTCAATAAATATGTATTAAGCATCTCCTACTGTAATATAATTAAAATTATATTTAAAGTTTTTAAAGCATAGCCTTGACCCAGTTTGGAGGTCCCGGCTAGAGTCTGGTCAGTTTTCGTTCCTGAGCAGCTGATTAAGGACAAATTATGCCCACTTCTGTTATCAGGCTCCCACATTCCCTGGTCACTATGCACCAGGCCTACTTTCCCCAGGGTAACAAGTAGGGACAGGTCCTTTGCCCCAGAGCCTTCAGAATTATTCAAATTAAACAAATGCTTATTTTTAAAACCATTAAAATGGTAATGAAAAATGGAGTGGATTGCAGAATCAGCTCCCATTAATAGTATTAAAGTTTGTTCCTGAAATATTTTTCCTGCACCATGCAAGCATTCATGTAGTGTACATAAAGTTAATGAGAAGCATGCATTCTTAAAACAATAAGTTCTTTCTTGCGTCCTCTTTTCTCTTTTAGTCCCCTCCCCTTAAGTATTTCCTTAAAGTATTCCACCTTTCTTCACACCCACTTTCTGGTCATTTCATAGAAGAGAGGGATTCTGTTAATAAAGGCATAAGACCATTAACTAACTCTTGCAAAGGAAACCATTAGTGTCTGTAATATCACACAAGATCATTAAGACATAGACAGGAGACATTTGTTAGCCTTGGTTTTCATTAATTAATAAAAATACCTGAAAATCCTTTAATGCTTCACTATTGAGTTGCAAATGATCCCTTCAAAGCTTGGGTGAAGTGGCAATAAGAGCTGTGTTAATTTATAGGATCTGTAAATAACCGTAAATAGCAGAGAAAATCATTAACTCACAATGCCTAATCAAGTAACATAAATTAATGAAACAGATTGTTTAAACAAAAATACCAGAACTTAGACATCCAAATAAATCATTTCCTACCAAGCCCTTACCTTGGGAAACTGTCTACAGTAGCCATTAGTCAAGGAAAGCTAGAACTAATCTTGAAAAGTTGCCATCAGGGCCTGTGGCACAATTCTCAGGAACATTTTCAATGATGAGAAATCTTTGTCTTTTGTGAATGAATTTGCTTGTTGGAAATAAATGCTATTCTGAGCCAAGCAAACCTGGTGAACTGGATCAGGTCAAGATGGTAAAGTCATATTTTGGTAAAAAAAAAAACAAACATGACTACTAAGAAACATCTTATGTAAAGGGAGAATCAAAATGAAGTTGGTATTGCTAGGAGAGTTCTCTTAAAATGGAGTCGGGAGGCCACTGAGAAAGGGTGACTTATGCACATCTCAGAATCTTTTTGACCACTTATTTTCCTAATGAAGGCATCCAGAACATCTGCCAGAAATTCGAGATACTTTCAGATCCTTATCCTAAAATTACTCATGATTCCTTAAGGAGAAATATTTCCTGACTCGTGGTCAGAGTCGATCACAATTCTTGCCAGACAAGCTTAATCGTGTGGCTTTTGTCTGTATAAGACCCTGACTTTTTCTCTTCTCCTGAACACTCTTTCAATTTTAGCCAAATTTGTGTTTCTCACATTGCAATACTTAAGACCCCACATAAAGCTCTTTTGTTCTTTGCAGCCTCGATACTGATTACTGTTTGACACTTACATGTTTACTGTGGCTTGTTAAACTGCTCTAAAAACAGTTCCAAATGGGAACTTTCAAATCTACTTTGAGAAATAGAAACAGAGTTGAAGGGCATCCCAAAGCATAGCTGAAGGACAGCTGTGTTTTTAGGTAGTTACATTTGAAAGTATTTTTAAAATCAGTTTGTATATGTATAGCCACTTTCAAATCAAATCAATTTTTAATAATATTAGCCTCAAACCTATGAGTCAATATAATTTTTTTGGAAAATATATCTTTGAAGCGAGATTCGCAATTATTAAATACATTTGTCCTACTGCTTAGAACATAATAGGCAGTTGATAAATGCTATTGGATACTTGAGTTTCAGTCAATTTAAATAAATAATAGGTTGAAGAACACTTGCTTGGAAATGGTAGTTTTTTTAATTATGATTTTATGATTATTATCTGGTAGTAAATGTAGTCTTACTATTGACACAGAGTATTTAGAAAGTGAGCTTATAGAAGAATAGCCTATTTAACTGTATCATAATAGAACCTATATTTTTCATTCTGCCTACTACTTTCATATTTAAAGATACATTCCTGTGAGAGAAGCTTCGTAATATAGAATAAGTGCCTAGGTTTTTAGAAGCAATACAGATTACATAGATCAGGATTGCAAATCTGACCGTGGATTTGGCCTGTAATAGAGATCGCAACCATTAAAACATTACAAAATAAGTGACTAAGGTAGTTGACACAGCCCTAATGGTTTAAAGGCTTTGCTCTCCCCTGTAGATGTCTTAAGCACTAAGATAAGCAATTAGACCACTAAGTCATTTAAAACTTTAGGTATCGAATTATGTCTTACTAGTACTTTATGGAAATTACCCGGAAGTAGTAGTAACTAGTTTATCTAACAAAATGACTGGGCTTAATTTTAACTACACCTGTGAAAAGGGAAATTTAGTCCACAAAGAAAGGGATATATTAGTATAGGTGAGTGTGCCCTCTAGATGCAGAGCTACTCCTATCTTTAACTTAGTACATTGTAAAAGCAGACAAATATAGAATAGTGAAAGATGGTCAGGTTTTTTGAAAGTGTAACTGTTATGGTATCTTGGAGTACTGTGCTTGTATTAATTTGATGAATATTTATTCTTAGTGCAAAAATTCTTCACAACAGATTTTGTTCACCTTTAACCTGTTGCATTTCCCTACTTTGTTCTCCCAAAAGAGTTAACTTTCCAATTTATATAGGAATATTATATATTATGTACATAATATATATAATATGTATATAAATATATAAAATACATCACTCTGGATGTCTCAAAATGACGTATTTTTATCACAAGGACCCCCAGTTCATTCATGCCTTTCTTCAAATTGCTTCTCTTAATACAGTATAAATGTATGAAGAGCTGGAAACCATACTGAACTGTATATTCCTGAGGAACTGTACCTTACTCCTACATTTCCCAAAAAGGATGCTTGGCACGTGCTTATTATTTACTGATTTAATGTGGAAGGGAAGCAAATTATCCTCTCTTGGCCATCTCTCTATTTGCGTGACTTTGGAAAAATAACTTTCCCTTTCTGAGTCTTTTTCCTCATTTGATTACTGAACAATTTATGGTTATTCTGTGTATCCTATGATTAGTCCCACTTTGCATGTGTGTACTGTCTCTACAGAAATTAAGGCGTCAAGAATCTCTGTGTTTTCCAAGTTATTCTCCCCCAAGCTAGTTTCTGCTCAAAACATATATACACACATATGTAGACACATTTCTATTTCATCATTTTTTCCCTCTTGATAGAGAACATTATAAAAATAGTCTGTTGACTTCTTAATAAGGTTTAAGAGTACATAAAAGGTAAAGGATTATCATTATTTCTCATTTGTATATCGATGCACTCTTCTATTTAATGCTAATTTCATGCAATGTATTTTCCCCAGAGAACACCAGACAGCTTTGAAATTATTGTCTCACTAATCATTTGTAGAATTCTTGGAGGTAGGCTGGTGATAAATATCACATGTATTTTATAAAGAAATTATTTCTTTCTTTATAAAGAAAGAAATAACGCAAGGTATGACTTATTAGCTCAGAGAATAAGAGATCATTAAAGGCAGATCTGCAATTGAACTAAGACATCTATGTTTTCTGGCCAATGATATTGTACAACAAATAACGTCATATATGAAAACTGAATACAAAAAATTATCTTGTGTAGTCAAGTTGTTATTCAACGATAAAAAGAAGTCAGGAACGTCTAGAGTCATTTCACACTGAAACAATAACTCCACCAAGATGTTCGCAGCAATAATTCTTTGATCTCTATAACACATGGATGTACAATCAAAACCAGGGACCAAGAGGGAAAAAAATGTGATGCAACAGCCTTGGAAACATCACCCCACTACTGCTGTGTGTTAGAGTTCAGAGCTATTCATATATATATATATATATATATATATATATAATTCTGAAATTACGTATATATGATATATAAACTGGATTGTTATTAAATGGATTAATAGAACACAATTCACTTCCTTCCCCACTTTGTAATCTCTGTTCTAAAATGTCAGGGCGCTCAGCTGATAACCCCAGTGTATGATGGATACCAATCTCACCAGACAGACCCTGAGCCATAACAGTACAAAACTATAGACCTGTACTTTCCAACAAATATATATTGAGCTTTATCTACTCAGCACTCCACCGAATTCTCTAGAAGGACTGAAAAAATTATATGACATTGTCTTAAACCTTTCAAGAAATAGGATTAAACATTCTCACTGTACAATCTGAAGATCTTAATATGTTCCTTGAATGTTAGATTTTCCATTGTCACTAGTGGTGCAAAACCTTTTGCTTATAAATTCTTTATTTTTAACTTTATAAAGTATGTGGAGTGCCTGTGTTCTCTGCAAACTTTGCCTGGCTAGGCTACTAGAGTCTCAAGCTTCTCTTCCTTGGAAAATATCCTGTGAGCCCTTTTTGAGGTTGGTTGCCCATCTGTTATATCCCTATACTTTCCCTATCCTGGCCTTTATACTACTTTATTGTAATTGTTCAGTTGTCTCTATCTTCTGCTAAACTGTAAATTCTACAATGACAGGGACACAGCACATAATGGGAAGATTACGAATTAATGAATGACTGTAGTTATACTTTCAGAATCTTATTGCTTGAAATATGCATATTAATTTCCAGGAATGTTACTATAAATCCAAGCCTTCCCAGGTACTGAAGACTCATAAGTTGAAAACCACTGATCTGTTATGTAAGTCAGCAGTTTTTACTCAAAATATATCAAGGTACTATCTTGCTATATAATGCAAATAAAATTTATAATAGCTCACATTTGTCACACACTCATCTGTGCCTGTATGATAAGCAGTTTACCTCATTATTGAATTCACTTCTCACAACAACTCCAAGATGTTAACACTCTTCCTATTTTATATCTAGGGCAAATTAATTTTATCAAGTATAAGTAACCAAAGATCACATAGCTATTAAGTGATGAGGTCCGGAACTAAATTAGGACAACCTACCAGTCTCCTCTTATCTACCATGCAACGCTTATCACTGTGCTTCTTGCATCAGTTATTAACTTATCTCTTGGCCTTTCTCCCCTGTGATTTGTGATTCTCAGGCTGAGAAACCATGTTTCTGCTTCTCCAGCTGTGTCTATGTTAGTCTCTGCCAAGAGGGGGCGTGTGAGGGCGACTGGAAGGGGGGAGGAGGGAGAGGAGGGGGAAGGCACATGCTCTTTTTTGTTTCATGTGGGATTCCTCTAGGCTTCTTGTCTGCATGTGTGTGCTATGGGTATTAGCCCTGAAGGTTTCTCACTCCAGCAGAAGTCCTTTCCTCTACCTGCATGAAAATACAGTTTGCAATTGTCCAGCTCTGCCCAGCCGCTCTGCGGCATGGGGGATCTTCCCGGGCCGGGGCACGAACCCGTGTCCCCTGCATCGGCAGGCGGACCCTCAACCACTGCGCCACCAAGGAAGCCCCAATTGTCCAACTGTTGCAGAACCAGCTTCACTAAGTTCTTCTCCTCGGAGGTCTGGGTCCCATGCCCTATGGTTCCAAATTTCAATAACGTCATCTCTTTTTCCCCTAGTATTAAGAGATGAGGGCTGCTTCCAGCACTTGCAACCTCTGAGAAATCTAGACTTCTACTTCATTTAACTTAAATAACAATTTACACCGAAGTAACAGTCAAGCTACTGGTGTTCTCTGTCCTGACTGGACCTTGACCCATACAAAGTCATACGTACAGCTATTAAATGATAGTCAGGAACTAGAATTGGGCCAGTCTACCAGCCACTGCTATTATCTCATGTGAAATACTATTATTACTATGCTAACCTATATGAAATTTCATTAACTTGTCATCAATTTCTAAATAATACCAGCAAAGAAATAAATTAGCAAAAACAAATTAAGTATAAAACTTGGAAATTGTCAAATTTAAATCATGCAGCCCCATGGACTTCTTTAAATAATCTTTTCACTTCCCATATAGGCCATATACATAGATATGAAAACGTGCACCTCAGATTGGGACTTGCACCCATGCAGGCGGGACTCGAACCCGGCCAACACCCACAGTCTTCCAACTGAGATCACACACTTGGTTTTGGGACTTAATGAAGCTCAGGTTCTTGATGTCTCATTGCAGACAGAATTTAGTGAGAGGCAAAAATGATAGGAAAGAAGTGGATTTATTGAGAAAGAAACACACTTCACAGACAGAGTGTGGGCCATCTCAGAAGGTGAGAAAAGTCCCCAGCGTATGGGGTTGTCACTTTTTAGAGGAGTGGGTAATTTCATAGGCTAATGAGTGGGAGGAGTATTCCAGCTATTTCAGGAAGGGGTGGGGATTTCCAGAAAATTGGGCCACCACCCCCTTTTTGATCCTTGTGGTCGGTCTTGGAACTGTCATGGCGCCTGTGGATGTGTCATTTAGCTTGCTGACGTGAGCATATACTGAGGCTCGAGGTCTAGTGGAAAAAGTCAACTTGTCTGCCATCTTGGATCCATTTGGTTCTAGTCAGTTTATGTCAGGTCCTCGGACTATGTCATTCTTTCAAAGGTTGTGCCCTGCGTCCTTCCCTCCTGTTTCAGATATATATTTTGCTAGCTTGAGAACCAACTATATCTGTAGATATATAAACATAGATCTCTACATAGATAGAAAGCTATATTAAAAAACTAATATTGGGCTTCCCTGGTGGCGCAGTGGTTGAGAGTCCGCCTGCCGATGCACGGGACACGTGTTCGTGCCCCGGTCTGGGAAGATCCCACATGCTGCGGAGCAGCTGGGCCCGTGAGCCATGGCCGCTGAGCCTGCGCGTCCGGAGCCTGTGCTCCGCAACAGGAGAGGCCACGACAGTGAGAGGCCCACGTACCCCAAAAAACAAAAACAAAAAAACTAATATTAATTACATAGCTAATATAAAGCTAAAAATAGCAACTAGTCCAACTCCTAATTTGGGCTTTGAGATGTTTGCTGAGGGAGTTAAGAATCATCACTTTTCACATCTAAAATAGATAATTAGAATGTCTGTACTTCCTATCCAGAATATATACCATAAGGAGATCTGTGAGTTTACTTTGTATTTCCAAGTTTAAAGTTACTAGATTGTAACTGTAACTGCTGCTGCTGTTATTGTTTTCCACACCATTCTAGTTATAAGTTTAAGTGAAAATTTTTTATAAACTTGTCTTATTTGGAGAATTTTCAACAAGTGATATATATAGCCTTCATTTGCTCTTCAAATAATCAAATATTTTAATCATGTATACACTAGGTAGAGCGCCAAGGGCTAGTTACACAATGGCAAACAAGACAGAATATACAGTTCCTGCACTGCCCCACATTCTAGGGGGGTAGACATGTTAAACAAGTGGGTATTTTATAAAAGTATTTAACTTCAGGTCACTTATTTCTGAGGGTTTTGGGGGGGGGCATCTTTGGTGAACATAAGAAAATACCTCAATATACAACCGGATGATGATAATCAAAATTTTAAGATTTTTTTTCTAGAAAATGAATTTATTATCTCAAGTCTGCGCTACACAGAAACCTCGCAAGAACAAGGAGCTACAAAGTGCGTGTGTATTGATAACCCTACTTTCCCTAATTTTAGGCCATGTTCCCACTTAAATGTCTACACAGAGTTAAGTATGTTTGTGGAGTAACAAGGTGCGATTTCATTGACTTGTGAGTCATATTTACCTTTCATATGTACAATGCTCACGGTCCACAAGCCAAACACTTTCAAAAGCTTCCTTTAGTATTACCACAGAGTGGCTTAGTTTGCCTCTATGAAAGGTGCCCTGACTGGAGGAAATGAGAGCAGGATATTAGTATCTGCCTCCTGTGCTCACGCCATTCATTGTCTTCTCTGGCTCTCGTAGTCTGTAACTTTTGCCGTACCCAGGTACCACCCAGGAGGCTTAGAAATACAAATCTCTGAATGGTTAGAAATGCAAATTTTTGAACGCCACCTTCAGAGATTCCCACTCAAAAGGTCTAGGGTGTGGCTCACTGCATTTTCAAGAACAACTGCCAGTTGGGAAGCTCTGATGTAACAGAATCATTGCTTAGAATATTAATTAGGTGCACCAGAGTGAGAGTGAACCAGAAGACAGGTGTGATATGGGGTCAGGATCCGGAACATAATGTCAATTAAACCGCACATGGGTTCTGAAAACATCTCTTATCCCAAATAAGAGAAACTTTATATTATATATATTACGAACTATATATTTTGAAGTTAGTCAAATGTGGACAGTTATTTCTTTAAATAACTTGAAATATATCCTTGTATATCAAATTTAATAACTTCCAAACTTTGTGTTCATAAGAATCACCTATAAGCTATTGCTAAAAATACTGATTCTTGGTCAGTATTTTGACCCTTGATTTCTAGGATCATTCTCTAATCACTCCAACCTTGGCTACACATTGAAATCACTGGGGAGCTTTAAAAAATACTCATGCCCTTGAAATAAGTCAGACAGAGAAAGGCAAATGCCATATGATCTCACTTATATGTGGAATCTAAATGACAAACACAAAAGAGCTCATAGATATAAAGAACAGATTGGTGGTTGCCTGAGGTCAGAGGCGAGGGTAGGGGGTGAGGCGAAATAGGTGAAGCAGGTCAAAAGGTACAAACTTCCAGTTATAAAATAAGTCATGGGAATGTAACGTAGAGCATGGTGTCTATAGTTACTAGTACTCTACTGTATGTTTGAAAGCTGCTGAGAGAGTAGATCTTACAAGTTCTCCTCACAAGAAAAACATCATTTGTTAACCATGCATGGTGATGGTTGTTAACTAGACCTATTGTGGTTATCAAGTCACAGTATATACAAATACCGAATCATTAGATTGTACACCTGAAACTAATATAATGTTATATGTCAATTATATTTCAGAAATAAGTACAAAAAAATACTCACACCCAGGCCAAGCCCTAGAGATTTTATCACGTGGCCTGGATATCTGGAGCTTTAATGTTCCCCAGGTGATTCTACAGAGCATGAGAAGTTGGGAAAAACTGCCCTAGGAGACAAAGCCAGGAATGATCTGCTTCACAAAGTTCCCCAAAGTTCCCTAATCATCAGGCAGGTTTGTAGAACTTCAGATGAGCATCTTGAATGACAATAATTTGGGATTGATGATTCTGACATTTCCTGGGTCAAAATGCCAACTTTTAGTTGTCACTGACAACTGCATTAAATGCACACACACACACACACACACACACACACTGTAGCATTTTTACCCTTATATTGTGAAATAAGGACTAAACACACAGATGACAAGTTATTATATTAATAAGATTTGCTTTTTGACTAACGTGATGAAACATTACCTCCCTGAAAGATGATTTTTTTTTAGGGTGTGGTGTTAAAATTGCTTTTCCTGATTTAAACTTAACATTCATTTCCACGAAGCCCTTTAGAAGTCAAAGTGGAACAGCTTGCTCCCAAGAAGAAAAGATTCCACCCACCTTCCAAAAACTTAAACTGGAACACAATGTATGTCCCACTGAGTACAGCAGACCAGAGGGTATGTCTTAAACTGTACCCAAGAGGGCAGAAGGTTACTTATTAAGATACCTCAATGATATCCTACAACTCAGACATTAATAAATTTATTTATTTTATTTATTTATTTTTGGCTGCGTTGGGTCTTCGTTGCTGCGTGCGGGCTTTCTCTAGTTGTGGCGAGCGGGGGCTACTCTTTGTTGCGGTGCGTGGGCTTCTCACTGTGGTGGCTTCTCTTGTTGTGGAGCATGGGCTCTAGGCCCGTGGGCTTCAGTAGTTGTGGCTCACGGGCTCAGTAGTTGTGGTATGCGGGCTCTAGAGCACAGGCTCAGTAGTTGTGGTGCACGGGCTTAGTTGCTCTGCAGCATGTGGGATCTTTCTGGACCAGGGCTCGAACCCGTGTCCCCTGCATTGGCAGGCGGATTCTTAACCACTGCACCAGCAGGGACGTCCCGTGAAATCCTGACTGTGATTTCCTCCATCATGTTCTGCAGCCATCTCACAGAATCATAAGACCTCAAATCTGAACTAGACAACAGAGACCTCTGGTCTAGTCCAACTGCCAAGTTTGAAAGAAAAGGAAAATGATGAACAAAGAAATGAAATAATTTGCCTCCAGTCAACACCAGGAGTTAATGCCTGGTTTCCATGGCTCCCGAATTGAGGCCCAGGACTCTTAACCGCCCCCCGCATTGTCTGTTTCCTAACTCACTCACCTTTAGACCAGCACTCTAAACTCTAGTAACTTAGGGGGGATCTAACACTCCTTCTCCTTCACCTCTGAAGAGTAAAAACACAAACACTAGTCTGCTAGGAGGATGGAGCTTTGGCTGTGATTCAGAAGGCTTTAAAAGCCTTTGTGTTGTGCCCTTTCAATAGGTTTTCTATCTTTCCATTCCCTTGAGTCTTTTAGGGGTAAGAGCAAGGCCTGAGTCAGGAAGATAAACACATGAGCAATTTATTAAGCTGTGTTCTAGTCTTTAAGGAGATTTCACTTTCTTTTGACCCTTGTTTCCTTATTTCTGCTCATCTTCTACTGTAGCCTCTGTGATGGTAAGATCTCATGAACAGGGTATGTGTTCCTGGAAATGGCCTGTTTTTCGTTTAGGCCAGAATTTCTCCAACTGGTATGTATTCTTTGGCATCCTAGAATTCTCTATGAGAAATTAAAATTAATTTGAGTGCATTCTGTAGCTTTTGGAAGACAACCTTTTATCCTAGTGCCCACATTTCTGTTGCGTTCAGAGGTGTGGTCTCATCAAATGAAGCCCAAATAACAGCACAGGATGCTACAGGAAGGAAAGTTTTGCAGTACAGTAAGTCCCCCACATACAAATGAGTTCTGTTCCAAGAGCACGTTCATAAGTCCAATTTGTCTGTAAGTACAACAAAGTTAGCCTAGGTGCCCAACTAACATAATCGGCTATATAGTACTGTACTGTAATAGGTTTATAAAACTTCTCACACAAATAATACATAAAAAACAAACACGAAAAATAAAGAGAACATGTTTAACCTTACAGTACAGTACCTGGAAAAGTACAGCAGTGCAGTACAACAGCTGGCATCCAGGGGCTGGCATCGAGTGAACAGGCAAGAAGAGTTACTGGCTGGAGGGGGGAGAGGAGGCGGGAGATGGTAGAGCTGAAGGATCGTCAGCAGTAGGAGATGGAGGGCAAGTTGCAATTTCACTCACGCCTGACGTTGATGGCACAGGTTCTGGTCCCTTGCTGGATTCAATTCTATCTACCCTCTTGGAAAAACGATCCAGTGATGTCTGGGTAGTAGCTTTTTTTTCTCATCATAGATGACATGGTAGCACTGGATTGCATTCTGAATGGCTGCTGCAACCTTCGTGTATGGTTCTACCTTCAGGTCCTATGCCTCAGAAACTAACAGTGTCTCCTCAAATAAAGAAAATCCCCTTGTCATTTCCTGTGTCATGAATCTCTTCACTTCTTCAGTTACTTCTTCTTCCTCTTGTCTCTCTTCATCCTGTCTCTGGGCCTCCAATTCCATCAGGTCTTCATTAGTCAGCTCCTCGTGTTGCACAGCAAGAAGTTCAATGAAGTCGTCTTCTTGCAGGTCTAGCTTCAGCTTCTCACTGAGGGTCACTAAGTTGCTGAAGACCTCTTTGGACTCCTCAACCACCTTCTCAAATCCATGAAAATCGTGAACAAACTGCGGGCAAAAGTTCTTCCAAACCCTATTCATGACGATGGCCGTAACTTCACGCCAAGCAAAGTCAATGTTTTTTATGGCCTTGTAGATGTAATAGTGCTTCCAAAATTGTCACAAGGTTGTTCCAGATTCGTCACTCACCTTTACTGCCTGATGAAAAGTGTGACATAAATAATATTTCTTGAAAATCACTGTAACTCCCTGGTCCATAGGTTGGATGAGTGACATTAGTATTCGGTGGCACATGCAGTACTTTGACGTTGGGATGAAAGTTGTCCATGAATGGAGGGTGGCCCGGAGCACTGTCGAGCAGCAAAGGAATGTTGAATGGGACATCCTTCTCTAAGCAGTATTTCTCTATCTCAGGGATAAAGTGGTGGAAAAGCCAGTCCTGGAAAATGGCCTGTGTAACCCAGGCTTTGGGGTTACTCTTCCACACAACAGGAAGAGCCCTTGGTTACATTTATAAGGGCTCTTGGGTTCTCTGGATGATAAACTAAGAGAGGCTTCAGCTTCATATCGCTGGAAGCACTGCCACAAAACAACAGAGTTAGCCTATCATTTGTTGCCTTATAGCCTGGCATCAACTTTTCCTCTTTACTGATATAACTTCAGTCTGGCATCCTCTTCCAGTACAATCCTGTCTCATCCACATTAAAACCCTGCTAGGGTAAATATGCACCTGCATCAATAATTTCTCAATGCATTTCAGGAAATTCCCAGGCAGCTACCTTATTTGTACTCACTGCCTCACCACTTACTTTTACATTGTGAAGGTTGGCTCTAGCCTTGATCTGATGAAACCAGCCATGGCTGGCATTAAAAGATGCGCCCTCTGATTCTTCAACGTGTTTCTACTTCAAGTCTTCGTAAAGGCTTTTACCTTTCTCTTGAATCAGCATTAAGTTGAGCAGAACTTGACGCTGATGCTGATCTTGCATCCACACGCTGAGAAGTTTCTCCATCTCCTTCATCACTTTTCCATGCTTCTTCAGTTTTACGGTCGACATCATTGGCACAGCAGACTTCACACGTTCCATGATCTTGTCCTTGTTCTTTAGAACTATGCTGATGGTTGAATGATTCATGTTATATGAACGAGTGACATCTACCTCTTTTTCACTTCGTTCTACCCTCTCAATTATCTTCACTTTTGTTTCCGTTGTTGTTGCTTGGCACTTCTTAGCAGTACCAAATACATCACCGCTGCTTTTATGCTTGCTTCCGGACATCCTGGGCTCGAAATAAAGATACTGTGCTACTGTACTCTATGCAGTACTGTAAAGTACACAAAAGCACAACCACTTGTAGAGGATGCACAGACGTGACAATGTACACCAGACACGTGAACTAACTTACGTGATTGGACATGTGAACTCACATTCGCATCTTTGAAAGTTTGCACCTTGAAGGTTCGTATGTAGGGGACTTACTGTAGTTCAAGTAAAGAAAAGTGGGAGGATAATTGAGTCATTACAGAACACATGGTAGGACAGACTCCATGGCAATCAGACTCTATTTTTATTGTAATTGGTAACTTATTGGTTTGTAGCCACTTCTTTGTGCAAAACAACTCATTTCAGGAAAACATCTATATTTTTCCTCCACCATGCTCTGTAAACATCTTGTAGAATTACTTCACCTATAAGTAATGTGGCAAAAAATAATTTTTATGTTCTCTATCCCAGCAATCATCAGATAAGATACTGTATTTCAATGGATTTCATATTCGCCATAATACTGATCTTTAAGTGAATAAGACAGTCCTGTCTTACAGTTATCAGATGACATCTCATTAAATTAACATTTTATATTGCTTGAGGGCAGTTTGATTATGTATGAAATTTGATTATACAGACTGAGCAAGTGGTGATGGAATAAATCTTCCTGGTCAAAAACTCAGGTTCTAGAATTAGGATGTCTGGATCCAAATCTTAGTTTTCTAGAGCCTAGATCATTTTACTACACAAGTTATTGACCATCTGTCTCTTAATTTCCTGATCTGTAAAATGATAATAATTTCTACTTCATAGAGTTTTTTTGAAGATGAAATTAGTGACACACGAAAAACAGTTATAATAGTGTTTGGTGTTATACTAATTGTTCAAAAAAATTGTTGTTGTTCAACAGTAGTGTTGAAGTTGAAATGTAGAAACATTTTAATTCTGATTTTACATCTTTCTACCATTTCTACCTTTAAATCCAGCACTGGTGATTTAGGTTCAGTAAAACAGCATTATCTGTCACAGCAAAAATATTCATTTTAAATTTCATTTAATGGGTAAAGAAGGTGCTGCCTTTGGAGTTAGGCAAGCAAGTCTCAGGGTGGGGGAGGGTGTCAGTATGTTCCGGGATGAATTTGGGAAAGTATTAAGAAACAAATGTTAATGCTAGTTTGATTTGAATGGAACACAGGATTATATGGTACAAGATAGAACTGAAAAGGTAGCTTGTTTTAATTTATTCATTCATTAGATATTTAGTAAATATTAAATAAGTACCTGGAACTAGGAATATAAAAACCAGGGGACTGCCTGTCTACTAAACCTATAAACATGTCATTACAATTATTTCCAGTGTTTTGGGAACCCAAGAGGAGATAAGCCATGGAAGGGCCAAGTAAGGCTTCTCCAAAAGGGTGATTTGTCAGCTTGGTCTTATAGGTTAGCAAGAGTTTCTTTTTCATGTGGAAACAGAGGTGGGAAAAGCATGTCAGGTCAAAGGAAAGCAGACAGTATGAAAGATGACAGTGAATTCCTTGGTTTGAGATAGAAATGGTGGAAGGTGCCAATTGGAGTCCGACTTGAGACTTTATCTGGTAGGGAGTGGAGAGTAGTGATCAGAACTGAGGGAAATAAGCCCAAGTGGGGAGAGGTCAACATTTCAATAGGTTATAAAACAAGACAAAAACAATAAGAGTATAAGATCTTTCTTTATGACAGAGCCAGTGAGGAAGGTGAATGTATTTTGAAGACTATTCTTTCTCTGTGTGTGTGCAGCTCAGATAAATGTTTATTTTACTGAAAATATTTGCAAAATTACAATATAAATACATGATTATATTAAGATAGGATCACTAATTCTTTTAGTATCCTGAATATTGTAGAAAGAAGGGAATCGACAAGTAACTTGAGAGGTTAAAAAGAGGGAGAGATTCTTTTTCTTTTTTCTTTTTTTTTTTTTTTTTTTTGAGAATGAGTTCAAAGAGAGAGAGAGAGAGAGGGCCCAGGGATCAAGGAGAAGGGAGTACTACCAAAAAAGAGGGAGTTGTGCATGGAGGAGTGAGAGAGAGAGAGAGGAGAAGGAAGACAGATGGAGGGAGAGAGATTAAATATAGGAAAGAGAGAGAGAGAAAGAGAAGTACTAAAAGGAAGAGTTAACCTTGTAATATCTTATCCTCTCCACCCAGGCTCAGCTTCATGAGGACAAGAACCAAATTTGTCTTGCTGTGCACTTAGTAGGAATTAAATAGATGCTTGTCTCAGAGGAGATAAGAGGGGCCTGGGTCATAAATAAGGAAAGGATGGTCTATGAGACTGCTCAGGTTGCCATAACAGAGTAGCAAAGACTGGAGGCCTTAGACAACAGAAATTTACTTTCTCACAGTTCTGGAGGCTGGAAGTCTGAGATCAGGGTGCCAGTATGGTCAGGTTCTGGTAAGAGCTCTTTTTCAGGCTTGTAGGCAGCTGCCATCTTGCTGTGTGCTCACTTGGCCTTTCTTTGGAAAGAGACAGAAGCCAGGGTCTGGGTGAGGGGAGTCTCTCAGAGATTCAGAGATCCCTCTCTGATGTCTCTTCTTAGGAAAACATTAATTTTAACAGATCAGGGCCTCAGCCTTATGACCTCATTTAACCTTAATTACATTTATAAACGTCATGTCTCCAAATACAGTCACATTGGTAGTTAGGGCTTCAACATATGGATTGGGGGATGGGACGTGGGGGGAGGAACACAAACGTTCAGTTTATAACAGATGGGTTAAGCTGTGAAATAAGAGGGACAGGAAGGGTAAAGAATCCTTGCAAGAGAATAAAGAATAAGTTGTTTCATTCTTTCGGCATTAAATTTAGGCAAATTAGGGAGGAGAGCTGAGCTGCAGCTTTAGGGCTCTGGAATAAATTCAGAGGAGTTGCTATTGGGGAATTATGGACTTATCTATGCATTGTTTTCTAAACTTACCAGATGAAAAGAATCAACTAGAATATTATTTTAAAAGCCAGTTTTCATTGGAGATAGTTTCTGTGGGCCTGGGTTGAGGTTCTAGAATTTTTAACAGGCCTCTAGAGAGATTTTTCTAGCTTCCAGCTGTGGGAAACTAGAAACCACAGAGAGAGGAAGTTAACTAAGAGTGAGTAAGAGGATTGGAAGATAAAGGTTGGGCTCAGGTCGAGGGGCGAAAGGAATCAGAAGTGTTGGTGAGAGTGCAGACAAAAACGTTGATCCCTACATTGCAGGCTGAATAGGGATAGGAGTGAAGCCAAGAAGGGAGAATAGGCTTGGACAAGGAAGAAAGATTAGGGGGCTATTAGTCCTAAAAAATAATGAGGGTGTGTTTACTGGGAGACTTAAAGAGCAGGCAGTTATAGTAAATGATTTCAGAGATCAAGGTTTCACTAGTAGCGTAGATTCCGAATTTGTGTCGACATGAATGCCATGGAAAATGACCTAATAGTTCTTCTGGCTTTACTTCCTTCAAATCCATGATCTATAATGCTGCCAAGGAGCTCTTTTTAAAAGGAATGATCATTTTCTTCTGTGGCATCAAATACTTTCCTCACTCCCTTCTGTCTAAGGAAATCCCAAAACCCTTACCATGGCATTCAGGGTGCTTCTTTATTGCCTGCAAACATTTTATACCATTAACACCTTACTACCTATACATCCTTGAAAATGCTTCATTCGTTCATGTTACGCCTTTTATTGTGTACTTTCCTCTGCCAGGTCTACCTGGAAAAATGGCAAATTCATTTTTGTTCTGTAAAATATAGGGAGGTTTTGATAAACTATTCCTCCTTCCCATGCCCATCACACGTTAGCTCATCTTTTCCTTTGCTAGCCTACTTTTGTATTACGTATGTGCTTTCGTTGTTGATCTTAACACTTTAGGGTAAGGGTCACAAACCAAGTATCTGCAGAAGGTGTGCATTTAAAATAAATGCCAGAGATAGGTAGGATGAAAGGCTTCATGCTACTTCATGGTACTTGTATTGTACCTAAGTACAACACCTACAAGTTAACTGCTCTTTTAAACATTGTTGGTGTAACAAAACAAATCAAACGAAACACATCCAAGGCACATAGAGTCTTTCGCTACACAGGTCACAGCAGTTATGAAATGAGAGGTCCACGCTGAGAAGTAGCAAATAAGAAAAGCAATTTCAATTTCTGGTCAAAGGGAATTACATGTGTAAATAGAATGACATGATTAATTCAGCGTGGCATTGTAGGATAACAATGCCCCGACATATTTCCTGATGTATGTGTGTCTTACTCAAAGAGGCTCAAAGAAAACTAGTGACACAGGATCACTACTTAGCAAGGAGATGAAAGGTTGAACTTTGAACTGCGATGTAGAGACCTATAGAGTCCAGCTGCCACTTTGTTGGCTCTGCCGTCATAATGGCCTCTACAGTGTCTGAAAAAGACCATGTGATTTTTCCCAAAGTTATAAATCTTCTTCTGTGATTTATTTCTCTGTGTGTGGACTGGCTGGAGTCAGCCTAGAAGAGGACCCTTAAGAGTGTCTATGGAAGCAGGACTTGCAAGAATCCTTTCAGCTGCATCAGCAAAGGACAACTTTCATGTTTTTATCTTCTGATGGCTCACAAATCTCTAACCCCAGCCAAAATTTCTCTCATAAGCTTCAGAGACCGATATCCATCCAACTCCCTCCTGAACATCTCTTAGATGACGTTACAGGCATTTTAAACTTAATATGCTCACAACTGAATCTCATTTCTCCATCACCGAAAACAAAAACAAAACACTGCTTTACTTCATGATTCACTTAGCTGTCCCATGCAGAAACCTATGAGTCATTTTGGAGAACTCCATTGTTCTCCCCTTCCTTATCTAACCAATCACCAAACCTCTTCAATTTCTCATCCTAACTCTCTTTTAAGTCCACTCCCAGTGATATAATTTCAGCTGGCTCAGGTAACTGACAGACTGAGTCCTGGCTCTTTTCCAATCTGTTTTTTTACATTGCAGTCAAAGTGATCTTTCTGAAATGCAAAGAGTAGCTCAAAGCTCTTTATCTCTTACTTCTCTTAGAATGAAGGTTCAGGACTCCTTAATACGGTCAAGAAAGCCCTGCTTAATTTGTCTCCTGGCTGTCTCTCTAGCATCTTTTCTGCTATTCCCTCCCTCACCTCTCAGCTGCTTGTTGATTCAACAAATGAGTGCCTTACTATGTGCCCAAAAGTGAGGTAACAAAACAAGCAGAGGAATGATAGACATTTTTAAAAATTATATAAATATAGAATTGCACGTCATGTTAAGTATTATGTAGGAAGAGTAGAGGGCACATTGAGAGAGTATTAGAGAGTAACGTAATTTATATTACGTGACGTTACGCAGGGACCCCAATCCTGACATTCCAGCCGTAGCTTTCCTGGAAGAGCTATGTCTTCACACCTCTGTGACCCTCCTGTCCATCAACCCACTAACACCTGCTCATCTATGTCTCAGCCTATATGGTACTTCTTCCAAGGAGACAGCCCTGAGACTCAACGCCTAGGTTTGCTACTTCTCTGTCCTCTGAAGTTTCCTCATCAGTTGTATTGTCCTTTTAGTTTCCTTTTCTGTAATTCTGCGATGCAGGGACTCTCTCGTTTGTCACATTGGATCTTTACCTTCTAGCACAGTGACTGTTACAGAGTAAGCCCTCAATAAACATTCCCTGAATCAATACATGGAAGTACTGCTGACACTGACAGAGCTGAAGAAATTCTAGGGAATTCATGTTCATGAAAACTCTGCCTTTTACCACTGACCCCTAGAATTAAATTTTAAAATCTTTCTCTTGTCCAATTTGCCCAAACATCAACCCTATTTGTATTAATTGTTTGATATATGTCAGATGCCTGTCAACTGCAAGAGGGGAGAAGACTGCAAGTTGTATAAATGGATAGATGTAAAGGAGTTACTACTTAGGACCTAAGACCTGTGTCTTTATTATAAATATAATCTTGTTCTATCGCCAACTATTTTATCTACTGGCAGCCATCTTCAGCCCTACCTGTCCATGAGGCATCAACAGTTTAAGCCCTTATTTATTTGTTCTTACATTAATCAACCTGAAATGTGGCAATAAAACCCCTGCAAACCTGACATTTGAGAAGCATCGGTACTTGTGAAATAACATTTGTGAACAGTTGAGGAGGCATTATGGAGATAGTGGTAAGCTTTAGGAAGACTACATAAAAGGGCTAATGGGTGAGGTCAATTTTTCTGAAAAGGAAACAATGAGTTCATAACCAAATGACTGCCTTTCTGAATCCAGGTGTCATAAACACATCACCTGATGTAAATCGTGTTATTGGTTGAGAACAGATTAAACAAATTCATACAAATCAGCCAGTTTCCACTTCCTTAACATCACTTCTTGGTTTACCAGGCCTGGTGGGCACTGGGCTGGCCAGTGACTCGTAGCCTTGGTGATCGCCAGACCTTGTGGAAATCTGTAGTTGATGACCCTCACACTTTGGGCCTTTCCTCCTGCACTTCACTGTTTAGCACAAGACCCAGCATGACTGTATTTTAAAGTTAGGAGGAAAGGCCTATCCATCTCATCTCACTCTACTGTTCAATGCATGTAGAACACCTGTGATGTAGCTCACAGAATTCTGATTGACACACACACATAATTTCTTGCAAAGGAAAGTGGGAGACAAATGTGAAAAGGTCAAGTTTAGGTTTCACAATGATCTGTTGAATTTTAAAACTCAAACATGTTTTATAAGAGGAATTTCAAACAGCATGCTATTATTACCTAAACAACTTATCTCTATGCTTTTACTCATGTTGTTTCCTAGAATGCCTTCTTGTGTCCCTCAGCATCATCGTATTTTATGTTTAAATCCTACCCACCTGCCCTAGCTCAAATGCCAACTCAACCACAAAATCTCAGATTTGCCCAGCAAGAAGTGATCTCTCCTTGTCTGTATGAGACCTTAACTTCTGACACAAAGTGTATACACCTGAGCTTTCCTATGGGTTAAATTTCTTGAAGGCTTTGTATTTGGTAGGTGTTTACAAATATTTCTTTTTTTAAAAAAATAAATTTATGGGCTTCCCTGGTGGCGCAGTGGTTGAGAGTCTGCCTGCCGATGCAGGGGACGCGTGTTCGTGCCCTGGTCCGGGAAGATCCCACATGCCGCGGAGCGGCTTGGCCCGTGAGCCATGGCTGCTGAGCCTGCGCGCCCGGAGCCTGTGCTCCGCAACGGGAGAGGCTCGCGTACCGCAAAAAAAAAAATAAATAAATTTATTTATTTTTGGCTGCATTGGGTCTTCGTTGCTGCCTGCGGGCTTTCTCTGTTGCGAGTGGGGGCTACTCTTCCTTGCGGTGCGCAGGCTTCTGATTGCGGTGGCTTCTCTTGTTGCAGAGCATGGGTTCTAGGCACAAGGGCTTCAGTAGTTGTGGCTCGCGGGCTCTATAACAGGCTCAGTAGTTGTGGCACACGGGCTTAGTTGCTCCGCGGCAACTTCTTCCCCGACCAGGGCTCGAACCCGTGCCACCTGCATTGGCAAGCGGATTTCTTTCTTTCTTTCTTTTCTTTTTTTTTTTTAACAAAAAGACTTTTTATCAGCATCCTTAGGGCAACGCGTCGCAGGAGGGGATGCTCCTCAGCACACAGGCCACCCAGCTGCAAGTGATGAATCAGAGTGAAACGATTTTTGTACACAGTGCAGACAAAGGATCACCCCAAACCTCCAACAGAAGGAAAATTACTTTACAAAAAAGTAAATAAAAACAACGCCCATTTTTCTATTTTAAAAGGTGCAAGCTCTCGAGTGGCAGAGAGTGGAAAGCCCGAGGACCCGGCGTCCTGGAGTACCGATGCTCGAGGGGCCAGCCTCTCAGATCTGCTTCTTCGTACTACTGCTTGCTCTACGATTCTCGTTCCTACTGATTTCTTCAGCGCGTCAGGCTCACAGCTACCAGCCTCCATCAAAGCATTAAGACCAGAGACTCTCCCTTTGCAAGGCTTACACCTGAGTAAAGAGTGAAGCGATCAAACACCAGAATCTTAAAAAGCCAAATGACAGTGGAGCCAGTGCCCATTTAGAAAAGCTCTCTTACCCTCCACCCCCCTTCCAGTCCTACTTTGGTAAATATTAATGTTTAACCAGTTAGCAAAATATTTAACCCAGTTAGCAAAATGAACACCGTCATTTCCATAGTTGCTCTTTTGTGAATAGTAACTGTGGCCGGATGAACTTCACATTGGATAAAGCAGATGTGAAAACCAGTTTGCAAGAAAGGGTGCCTCCCTCAACAACAATCTAAGCCCAGGGAACCGGCCCGAGGCCCTGCAGCTGCTGCTGATCCAAGGCGGGTGCGGGCGGCCGGCAAGGCGGTCTGGCAGCCCGCGTGGCCCCTTTTCCGGCCAATAAGGTAGGCGATGAGGACGCTGAGGACCAGCCCTGCTAGGGCGCCGCCCACGGCGATGGGGATCACTATGCTGTTCTCACGCAGCTGACACTCCTCCACAGGCCCAAACTTGTCCCCGTCCACGCGGAACGCCGACCCACACCCTGAATAGGTCTAGGTGACCTGCACGCGCTCCTCAGCGTTGCCCTCGTAGGAGTTCCCGGCGGCTGCCTGCAGCGCGCTCAGCGGGCGGTGGGCGGCCTTGAAGGCGGGGTCTCCGGCATCGGGCGGAGTCAGCGTCTGCTGAACTCGGTGCAGGAAAACCCGACTGCAACTTGCGTTAATCGCAAACTGGAGCGCCAGGAGCTGGTTCCTGCTGCGGAGCTGGTTCCTGCTGCGGAGCTCCAGGGCCACCAGCTGGGCTGTGCAGCTCCCCCCAAAGGTGGTCTTGTTGGGGTTGATGCTGAACTCTCTGGTCACCGTTGTGTTGTCCCTCGTCCTGCAGGTGACGTTCAGCTGCAGCCCCATGCTGGCCAGCAGGCAGGTCCCGCTGGTGACGCTCACGTTGTACTTGGACCCCGAGGGTCTCTTGGGCGAGGACTGGGGCGGCGCCGCCGGGGTGGGCGGGGAGGGCCAGTCTTACAGCGCGTCTCCTCCCTGCAGAAGCTGTTGTTGGAGAGGTAGGCCTGGAGTGTGGCGTCACGGAGCCCGATGGTCACGTTGCGAATGCGGATCTGGTTGCTGCTCACACACCTGTACCTTTTATTTATGTCTGCCTTGGTGTCGGTTACGGATTCCACAGTCTTGATTGCCCTGGAGCTCGAATTGGAGAAAATCCCTGTATCTGACAAGTTATAAACAAAACGCATCAGCTGGACACTAACGTGTTGCATTTCTTGTGAAACTTGGGAGGGTCAGCATATGGCCTCTTCCAAAAGCTATCAGGAGACTGGAGACAGAAGCATTCCCTTTGGGCAGGCGGATTCTTAACCACTGCACCACCAGGGAAGTCCCCAAATACTTGTTAATCGAATAAATAAATGAATTACACGCTTAGGTAGAGTAGATGACCTCAAGTGTTCTAGAATATTGAATTAAATCCTTGATTTTGAAATGTCAGGATTCTTTGTAACTTTCTGCTACATAGGGGAGTTCATATTCAAGCTTATAGTTGAGAACACTACTCTGACCTCACAGCTTCCTTCTCTTTCCCCTGTTTCTTCAACCATAGTTTTAAACAGTTCTGTTTATTGAACTGGTTAAGTTTGGTCCCGCCTTAGGTGATTTGTACTAGCTATTTCCTGAGTCTGGAATTCCCTCCTGTCAAATTTTCTCTCTCTACATGACAGGAGCTTCATCATTCAGGTTTCAGGTCAGATACTCCTTGCTCAGAAAAGCCTTACTTAACTAAGCTAAATTAGCCTGGTCCATCATACCACCGTGTTTGATTTTCTTTATAGTATTGACTGAATTTATCTTCTGTTTTTTTCCTAGTTTATTTTTCTGCCTTCATTAGATTGAAACTTCTGTGGGAGAAGAAATCTTGTTTGTCTTTGTTGGTATAGGGCCAGCTACAAGAAGAATGTTTGAAAATGGAAGATGCTCAATATATAACTGTTCAATGAATGGATGAATAAAAGAACAGCTTCCAAATAGAAGTGCTTTTACATATATTTTTAGTGAAAAGCATCAGGGTACACCAAAGCACATAGTTTTAGATGCTGAACTTTCACTGGGGAGGTGGCCTGATTTAAATTCTCTGTCGTATAGGAACTTGAGTCATAGCATCTGTAACACCTTATTAAATGCATTGTTTATACCTTAAAGACAGGGCAGGCCCTTGATAATACATGTATTCACCTGCACTTAGCACAGTACTTCATGGCATTAAGAGGAACAAATTAAGTAAAGGATTAAGTAAATGTAGCTTGACTCTCAAACTCTGATTTATTTTATTTACTACTTATCCAATTCTTAATAATAATAGCTATCATTTTTGGAACAGCTACTCACTAGACAGGTGTTTTATATCCTTTATATTAATTCTTTTAAATAACCCTTTAAGGAAAGATTACCATAACCCATTTTAAAGATGACTCAAGCAACAAGTGATTCTTTGCCGTTGGACCGAGGTCTAGTTTCCAAAATTCATAATCTTAGTTTAATCAGTCAATTGCCTGTTCTTACTAGACTAAAAACATTTCAAATGTACTTGACAGTCAGCTTATTTGAACATTATTATCTCAAACTTTGCTAAATACTTCCTAATTCTCTTCATAGCACATAAATAGTTTGTAGCATGAATCTGTTCTTAATATCTAAACAAGTCTATGGAGATTTTTGCTATACATCCAACCCGTCATTTTTAATAGTTTAATATAAAAATAGCTCTTTTGTGATTGTAAAAAAAAATAATATAGTCATTGCAGAAAAAAAAGCTCAAATAATACAGAAAATATGGAGAAGAGAATACAGCCTAAAATTCCATCTAAAGTATATATAAAATTTTACATAAACTGAATCAAATTGTATGTGATATTTTCTTGTCTTTCACTTAGAATTATGTCATGCTATTACTTTTACAAAAAAAATCTAGGCACTATCACGTATATTTGGATTTATTATCTCTGTTTAACACAAATGGCACAAGTAAAAGCTACCTGAGTGAAACCCATTCTGACTTCATTCTGAATAGTTCAACTAATCTAACTCTACTAAAATCTAATTGGTTTAGTTTATATTGTCAGGTTTATCACCATATATGCCTTCTCTGAGGCATAAAATCTACAGAAGTCTTAAACTGGGAACTGTATGCATATTTATTCAATAAACTACAAAGAACTGAAGCAGACTGGTTTTTATTTTTTAATGCTTTCTCTTTTCTGCTACCTTTCAACTTTTGACAAAAACATTTTTTCACCAAAGGTCACAATAGTGAAGGTACCATTGGTTACTCCTTCCTTTCTCCCTGTGTCCTTTCTCTTTCACTTCATCTGCCACTGTCCAATCTTAGAAGCCTGAACCCAGGCTATTACAATTCTCACATATATTTTACCTGCTCCAACTCATACTGTATATATCATATCATTATCAGACAGATCTTCCTGAAATATCTATTTTTTATAAGATTATACCCAAGCATCTTAATCAGACATTCCAAGTCTTCCATAACCTGGGCTCAGCCTACTTTCCACCTCCTCTCTACCTCCCGGGCTCTGCATTACATCTAGGCTACCGTACACACATGTTCTTTCATTCAGTACCCCTTTCTAGGAAAAATGTTCCCTAAGTCTTTTGTACCCTTTAACACTAAAATATCATCTTCTCCTGAAGTCTCCTGGGACTACTCCATCTAATATATTTCTACGTAATGCGGGTATCTTCCATATAATTCATTCGTTCCAGAATTATATTTATTGAATATTTACTATGTACCAGATACTGTTCAGGGCACTGGGAATATATCAGATAATAAAGTGGACAAAATCCTCTGACTTCATGGAATTTGTGCTCTTATGGAGAGACAGTATACATAATACACAAGGGCAGTGTATGGTACAATGTGATAAATGTTATTTTTAAAAATTGAGAGGGAAAGAGAGGGCATCAGGATTGCCGGTGAGTACTTCCAGTAATTAACAAAATGTTAAGTGTATCCTAGGGGTAGGCAAACTTATTCTGTAAATGACCAGATAGTAAATACTTTACACTTTGTGGACCATGTGGTCTCTGCCATAACCATTCAACTCGGCCATTTTAGCACAAACGCAGCCTGTGTCTCAATAAAACTTTATTTATGAACACTGAAATTTGAATTTCATGTAATTTCCATGTGCCACAGGATATAATTCTTCTGACTTACGTATTTCTCAACTGAAAATGTAAATGCCATTCTTACTTTGTGGGCCATACAAACACAGACAGGGGGCCAGATTCAGCCCATGGCTTATAGTTTACCAACTCCTGTGAACACCACTGAAAGGCTGAGATTAGTGAAGACTTGGGGAAGATAACAGAGTGAGCACGTGGACACGTGGGAGTACAGTATTCTAGGCAGAGGGTATAGTCATTGCAAAGTTTGTGAGACAAAGACACACCTCCAGTGTGGCTGGCGCAGGCAGAGTGAGAGAGAGAGGTAGGAGATGAGGGCGGAGCAGCAATAAAGGTGAGAATGGATAATGCAATTGATCTACATTCACAGGTGACAACGATAGGTTCTTAGACCTGGAAAAGGAAACTCTTAGAGACTGTCTAGCTCCTGGAGAGCCAGCTTTGATTGGCGTACTGTCAACAAAGATTCTGAGACCACAATGTCTTAGCCAGACCACTTCTATGATCAATTAGCAATGCACACTCAGGTGTGAGGGCTATTGGTTGCCATGCATTTGTGTTCTTCATCTAGTCTACCCACCGCATTTTCACCACTAGGACACACTGAGCTGTCAGCTGTTTACATGACATACTCAACATTATCATCTAATTAATAACAGGAATTCTGAGTGCCAGATTAGTGACCTTCACCGTATCTTGGTCCTTCCCTGTTTCAGTTTTTACACTTAGGGCAGTGATCAATACATATCTTTCCTGGAGAAGCTGAAAAGATACTAAACTTAAAAGCTGTATAGAGATAAGAATTACCAATGCAAATTTTATTCCCTTAGCTCTATAAAACCTTTATAGTTTCTAAAGTACTTATGTCTTCATCTTATTTGAGTTTTAGGGTGGTCCTATGAATCCTTATTATCCCATAAAACCATCCCAGGGCCCTAAAATGAAAAAAGCAGGCCTTCCAGGCAGCTCTTAAATTGCATTTTCTTGTGATCGCTGAGATTTTTTTTCACAATTCCACGTATAAAGTTTAGCTTAAAATTATTACCAATTTTTTTTCATAATTGTTACTAAAATACTTCTTAGCGCATTTAGAGCAAAAGGAAGGAAGAACCAACACTTCCAAAATGTTCAATGATAAGCTTAAAACTGCCATTCTTACTGTGCATTGTGGGGAAAAAAAGGAGGAGTTCATGCTGAGCTACTGTGATGAATAATGAAATTTTTATTCTTTTCAATAAGAAGAGCTTTAACAATTAGGCTGTGTTATAATGAAATGTTCATTTGTCCAAACTCTGATTCCTGGTCCATCAATACCTCTTTGTGAGAGGTACATCCCTAAAATATGCCTTTGTCTTGAATGGAATGCAACCAGAGGCGTTTGGTGCAAGGACTCTCAGTAAGGCAGCCTGAAATGAACAATGGGCTTCAGAAGACCTAAAATTAAAATGTATATATATTTTTCCTGTACCATGTGTTATTCATTAGTCAGATATTCACTTGACTAAATATCTAAAACAATGAGTAAAACTTCACATTTTAATATGATTATAAATAAATGTTTAAAAATCCAAATTGTAAGGGAAGTATATTTTACGTTCTCCATATCGGTATAAGGGACATCTGGAAAATACTTTCTTGTTGTATAGTTTTAAGGGATTTCAGTTCAAAACTATCTAATGATTTTAAATAGCCCACACTTTCCTAGACATATTTTCGGTTTTATAATTTGATAATAAGTGTTCACTTTTTCCCCTTAGGTTTCTAATGCAGCTGGAATCGATTGGGATCTATTTTAATCACTTTCTTGTTCTTGTACTACTCCATCTCCTCTCATTGCTATTTAACACTTAGGGAGTGCCAACAAAATGTCGGGTCTGTATTAAATATGACCTTAGTCACAGTGGGCTCACATTTCCAACACGACAGGAAAGAACGTTGTATTTATAAAGGATGTACATAGCAGAGAATGGAAGCGACATGATAATAATTGGGGGGATTTACGTTACCTGTAAGTTGATTCTGGTCCTTTTCATGGCTTGAGATAATTCCAAGATGCCACTGATGGTGCTAAATGGGGACATTTTAGCAGGGCTGGCACTTGCGTAGAGTAGTGGAGACTGTCAGTCTCCTGGAGATGGAGAGGAGTGAGGCACAGGCAGAAGTGGGATCAGTGAGCAGCAATGACAGTAAGAAGGGTCCATGACACTACTCATTCATCTTACACTGTTTTATGGTCAACCCATGGCTTCATGGACACCTAAGGAGTCTTTGGTCTCCATTCTGCTATCTTTATCTTCCAACCCATGTTAGGGCAACTAATGGGATACTGGAACCATTGGGCCTAATTATTTTCTCATGGACAATGCTTATGTTCTGTTTTCCTGGAATGAGATCCCACTTTTTGTATCTAGGTAATTTTACACACACACACACACACACACACACACACACGCTCAGTGAAAGTCACCTGCTCTGAAAAACTTTTCTGGTATCTACAGTCTGAATTAAATGTCCCTCATTTGAACTCATAGTATCTTGAACACACTTGCAATCTTACATGATTATATGTGTTTTTTTGATTACATGTACTTTTAACATATGATTGTATCCTTTTATATTTTTCTAAGTTTCTCTTAAAAATTATAAAATACTTGACAACAAGGAAAATCTGATTGAAATGCATATATATCTCTAGTGCCAAACACACTTCCTGGAGAGTGATAGGCACTCTAGAAAAGCTTATTATTCTTCTTTCTGAAGAACAGAAGAGTGATATTTCTCATTCCATATTTATTTTTGCCCCTTCCAGGTAATTTTTTGACTGTTAGAAAGATGTTCTAGGTGAAAGAGAAATAAAATTCCAGGTACTATGGCTTTATAGCCTTTGTAAAAGTGGAAGTGATTTTAAAATGATAAAAAGTGATTCGTTGCGTTTATCAACACATAGTATATGTTCCCAGTGTCACCCATAAAAGTTACAGTGAAAAGCTATTGCAGGTAAAACTAGCTTGTCTTAACAGGGTCTTTTGTAAAGCTTGTGCAAAATATCATCTCAGGCAGAATTGACCTAAACAAGGAACGTGTTTTATCTTCAGAGATAATTTGCTTAGAGACATCATTGATAGAATAAGTAGTGCCTGCATATAATCACTGATACGGTCCTGAGAAGCTGCCAGCATCCATACTGGTCATTTCCTCTGCCCACCATCATGTTGAGATTATCATGAATTATTTTAGGCTAATGTTGTATCTACTAGGAGAGATAACACTAGAAAGTTGTCATTTCTCGCTTGTTAACACCAGTGAGAGGTTTCTACTCACTGCTTTCTAAGAACTGTTTGCAAGAATAGGAGCAGAAGACAGGTTGTGCGTTAAGAAGAGAAATGTGCAAAACCACAGAATCTGAAGTTTATCTTATAACAGCACTAGCTAGAAGATATTTGTGGGACTTTGTAAGACAGTGTCAATTCTTGGGGGGCTTCATTGATCATCTATTTTATTGATCATCTCCTGGAGATGGAGAGAACTGAGGCACAGGCAGATGTGGGAGCAGAATAAAGGAGTGGAAATTTTGAACTTTATACTTCCATATTTCTTTGTTTTTCCAAGTGAAACAGTGTTTTTATTGGCAGCATAATAGCACATGCATGTCTGTCACATAGGATGAGGATGACTTTACGGTTCTGGCTTCTAAGATCAGACTTTATCTTAGACACACTTTTCCATCACAGCTTCTTGGGAAATGAATCAGGAAGGGAGCAAGACACTGCCTGGAAAGAAATCGTTGCTGTCGCTGGAAAGTTGTAAAGCAAGAGAAGAACTGATTCAAATCAGTGTACACGTAAAAGAGCCCCAAGGAGGGAGAGAGTGGTGTGGGGAAAAGTGGTCTAAGTTCTGGTGTTGGCGGTGATGCTGGCCTTTTTTGATGGCAGAGACTTGCCTCTAAACGGAGGCAACAGGATCGACTTGTCAGTTTTGACTGCAGCAACATTTCGGGGCTCCCCAGTTCCCTCTCTGGATCCCCAGTTCAGTCCCCCCTTTCCCCTGAAGAACTCAGAGAGGAAGGGCAGGGTCTATGTCACGGACACTGCTACTTGCTTGATGAAGCTGGCCAGATTTATGTCCAGTTCTGAAAGGCCCGCACACGCGTGAGTGCTCAGGGTGATGTGGGCCTTGTCGTAAATGTTAAACCATTCAGGATGGTGGTCCAGTTTCTCAGCCTGCAGGGCCACTCTCATCACGAAGCCAAAAGCCCTACGGAAGTCTTTGAAATGGAACTGCCAGAAGGTGACATCCTGGCCTTCCGGCTCGTTCCACCCCATGGCCCGCAGGTCTGACAGCAGCTGGTACTTCTCCTCAGCACTTAGCCTGTGGGCTTTGCCAGCCGTGCTGTGTGCAGCGTGGACGCCGGCCGCAGCAGGTGGCAGTGGAGGAGACGAGCGTGTCCTATAGTTCCATATTTCTAAAAGATACTTACCATCTAAATTTTTATAATAACTGAGAGAATACAATGAAAGGTTCATACCATATCATTAGAAGGCTCTTGGGTGGGATGCTTTTTTTTTTTTTGTAACTCTCAACCTTTTGTTTTTTTTAAATTAATTTTTATTGGAGTATAGTTGATTTACAATGTTGTGTTAGTTTCAGGTGTACAGCAAAGTGAATCAGTTATACATATACATATATTCACTCTTTTTTAGATTCTTTTCCCATATAGGTCATTTACAGAGTATTGGGTAGAGTTCCCTGTGCTATATAGTAGGTTCTTATTATCTATTTTATATATAGCAGTCTGCATATGTCAATCCCAGTCTGCCAATTTATCCCTCCCTGGGTGGGATGCTTAATAAAGAACAAGATAGGCAAGGAAAAACGCTTGAAGCTAATAATTCAGAGTATGAGATAATGGGGTTAGGGTTAGTGTCTACTGGTTTCACACATTTTACAAGTTTGTTCAAAGCTAGTAAGAGAGAGAAAATGGGGAATTACCAAAAAAACTTGAATGACAGGCACAACGGTGGATGGCCCTGAGAACAATTAGAAGCTTGAAAGGTTTCTGGAATAGTACATCTGACCTTGACTATAAAAGAAATAAAAGAAAATGAAATGCTAGTGGAGTTTGGACTTAATAGACACATTTATCAGCTGCCTGAGGTTTTAGTTACAGAAAACTGTTTGTTTTACATAAAAATAACAATAATAATAACTAATAAATATTGGTCATTCTACTGATAAGCACTTGCTAAGTACTCCTTTTATCCTCTCCGCCATCCTATAAGGTACATATCCTTTTTATCAGCATTTTACCAATAAGGAAACTGACACGCAAGAAGGTTAAATCATTTGCTCAAAGTAAATGGTAAAGTGCGTTTTGAGGCCAAGGAGTCTGATTCCAAATCAGAGTTGAACTCTTATCCATTAAGCTATAATACATTGATTAAAAATTATCTTAAAGTAGATCCAAAAAGAGTTCTTTCAAAACTCAACAGTGTTAAAACTGGTATAGATGATCTTATTTACAAAGCAGAAATAGAGACACAGATGTAGAGAACAAATGCATGATACCAAGGGGGAAGGGGGGGCATGAATTGGGAGACTGGGCCTGACACATATACACTATTGATACCATGTATAAAATAGATAACTAATGAGAACCTACTGTACAGCACAGGGAACTCTACTCAATGCTCTGAGGTGACCTAAATGGGAAGGAAACCCGAAAAAGAGGGGATATATGTATACGTAGAGCTGATTCACTTTGCTGTACAGTAGAAACTAACACAACATTGTAAAGCAACTATACTCTAATAAAAACTAAAAACAAATTCTAAACCAAAAAGAAAAAAAAGCAAAACTTCAACAGTGTTTCTAAAAGCGGATGTTTTTGGAATGATGTGAAGCATGTGGAAGTTATTGTACTTCATCCCCAAGGTGTCTGCCAGTTCTTCCTGTTGCTGCTAATAAGCATCTGTTTTCCTAATCTGCTAAGGAGGAGGCAGGGTTTGCTCTGGAGACAGCCATCTTCCCCTCCACCCACTTCTATCCTGTGGGCTGCAGCTGTCCTCTTGAGACGCTTGAGCCCTCCAGCCTGAAAGCTCTCTCTACCCTAGTAAGGGCAAGCCAGATGAGACCCAACTGGATGGGCATCTCTACACAGAAAAATGAAGTGGATGGTATCTCTGTGTTTGTTCACGTTCCCTAAGACTCTGACACGGGACTTATTATGCTCACACAGACGAAGATGTTACTCTCTCTGATGTCAGAGATTTAGGTCCCTGGCAGGCAACTCAAATCTCAGAATGGGGTTAAGACTGAGACTGCCCCAATTATCCATTCACCACTTCTTTTTTTTTTTTAGCTCTGTAGCAACACATATATGGTTTTCTTTTGACAAAGGATAGACAAAGTATCAGGAGAAATATCTAATCATTACTAGAAACTTGTTGAGAATAAACTCACAAATAAAGTACATTTTAAAATGTACCCACTCACCATAACGTGATAAAACGCTCCTTTAAAATTCTGTGATTTTATGCCAGCATATTTTGGCCGTGCTTTCATGTACATCATATTCACAAAATCACAGAATTATACAACTGAAAGGCTCTTACACACTCTAGTCCTGATTCAGAGAGACTAAACAGCCTATGATGTAAAGGCCTCCCAGTTCCAATTTCCATGTCCTTTCCATTATACCTCATTGTCTTGGAATTCTCACAACTCAAAAAGGTAAATAGTGACAAGAGTTAACACAGAGTCTCAGACCACTTGAATCGTCAGATGGCACTGTGGCATTTTTTAAAACATAGTACTCTCTCTCATATATCAATAACCTGTTATCCATCACATAACTTCTTACGGTGAGACTTCCCAACTCACGTGACTTCAGTGAATACCCTTTTAGAAGCCACCCGTGAGAACTTCACAGTTTAGATTCGATTATAGTCAGTTTTACATGTCTTTGTATCACATTATACGGCCTATCTTACCAAACTTCTATCTTACAGATACTGACCATATCTACTATTTTATGTAAACCTCCCCTTAGTGCTTTGGTGTCCAGTTTTATGAAATCACTTTTTTAATAAATCACTTTTCCCTGGACAAGCCATTTCTCCCTAAGCCTTTTTGTTGGTTGTTTCTGAATTTAATCTGTGAAACACCCTTCCATTTTCTTCCCAAGGAGGCATCTATCACATTCCCCTATGCCCAGCGTGGTACCTGAATGTGTACCTTAGAATCAGACACTTGCCTAAATATACATCTTAAAAAGAAAGCCATAAATAAGTAATTGTTTTGGCCACTTTGGCAACTGCCTATTTCAACATGATCCAAATTCAGTATTCTCACAGACTTACTGAAAGAACAGAACCCTTTCTCTTGAACAACAGGATCCTTTCTCTCGCTAGAGTTTCAGGAGGATGTTTCAGAGATTAATAGGGCTCCTGCATCCTTGCAATTTGCTTGCATTAGATTAACATAGTGATAACATGAAATACCAGCCACACCTTAAATAAGTTACTTCGCTTTCCGAGCAGATCCAAACGCATGCTTAGATGAAGTCAGAGCCCATGTGGTTGGGCTTAAAAGATAAGGCAAAGGACTCTCTCTCTAGGATGTGTCTTCACCTGCTTGTACTTCTGTCTGAAATCTAACCTCTAATTTCGATTATTTTGAGTGAAGCAATAGATCTGTGCTCAACACGTTCGCCTTTAGAACATGTGATAGCAAATGATGTGGTCATTAAAATTAGCTATCTTTTGTCACTCCTTTTCCAATATAATAATTAAAACTAGCCTCTAACAGGTTGACATAGTACAAGTGGGGATAAATGAGAACTACGATGAGAGCCTGGGGTTTCTGGGTATAAAATATGTTGGAGGAGAGAAAAAAATAAGTGGGAAATGGAAAATTGTCAGACAATTCTCAGTTTGAAACTTTGCTTAGGACTAGCTGCGTTTCCCAAGGTTTCTAGAACATCTTGGAGTACAACCAAGACATAGGTGTTCCCTGCAGAACCTGAAACTTGGCTATGGGCATGTCCTTGGGCAAACAATATGGGTCTCCAGTCAGGAAGATCCTGAATTTTCAGAATTCATGCCAGACCAGGAAAAACTTCCCTCTTGCCCTTTTGCCAGGGACTCAGTCCAAAGAAGCTGTAACATGTTTTTCTTCTAAAAAGATTATTAAAAGAAATATGTGCAGTTAAGATACTGTGGGTTCTTATAGACTTCACACTGCTTATATACGTAGTTCAAATGAGCGGGCCAAAAGAACATCTCTCAACAGAAGGAAAATGTTCAGCCTGAGCAAAGCTGAGCGGCTTAATAACAATGGCTTGGTACATAGATGGTTCATTACAAAGGTGAAAACTGCCAAACTGATCACTCTCTGTGCTGTAGTTATAACAGAAAGAAGTAGATTCACAGTATAGGAAGTATGTGAAATGTAAAGGAGAACATTTCACTAGTGGTAGCGCCTAACTGCAGATCCCTTTCCTTGTTGTGATTCGCCAATAAGGATGATACTGAGTAACTTGGAAAGGTAGTTCACTAACTTTTATTTTAATCATTATTAACCTTCTAAACTGCAAAGATAAGAACTGTTTCCTAGTATACTGTAATAAGGTAAACTATTTTGTCAATGAAGTGATATTAGCAAAGTACAGTGAGGTAAAAGATTATTTAAAAAAATATAGTGTATGTGTGTTTAATTTTTGCACATCTTCAAGCTAAATATATAAAAGCAGAGTTGCTGATAGAGGTCCAGTATATTCCCTTAGATGATTTCTGGAGCTACAGAATTCTAGAAATTCTATGCTAGAATCCCTATCACTCTTCCTTCTAATTTTACATAGTTTTGTTCTAGGTTTAAAAGGGTTCCAGCTAACGAGAATGGTGTTTGAACCTCAATTCACTGTTGCTTAGAAGGATATCTATTCTTATTGGCCCAGGGATCTGGGGGCTATCCTCCCTGACTCTCCCAACCCCCTCCTCTACACACATATCTGTTCTCCCAATCAAATTTTAATTCAAATGAAATGTTTCTTCAGAATTGTCCATTCAATATATTTTGCTTATTATTTTATCCTTTTTCTCAATTTCACCTTTTTATGGTAGAAAAGCATTTGCTCTAGTCTACTTTTGAACTAAAAATGCAATAAAATCCAGTTTTTCGCAGATGTAATAATTTAAATTTCTAAACCAAATTATACCTGAGGAGCAGGGAATTATAAAGCAGTGAGCTGGAAGAAACAGGGAAATTAAACATCACTCAACATCACTCAACATCATTAATTATTAGAGAAATGCAAATCAAAACTATAATGAGGTATCACCTCACACTAGTCAGAATGGTCATCATCAAAAAATCTACAAACATGGGCTTCCCTGGTGGCGCAGTGGTTGAGAGTCCACCTGCCGATGCAGGGGACACGGGTTCGTGCCCCGGTCCGGGAGGATCCCACATGCCGCAGAGCGCCTGGGCCCGTGAGGCATGGCCGCTGAGCCTGCGCGTCCGGAGCCTGTGCTCCGCAACGGGAGAGGCCACAACAATGAGAGGCCCGCGTACCGCAAAAAAAAAAAAAAAAAAATCTACAAACAATAAATGCTGGAGAGGGTGCGGAGAAAAAGAAACGCTCTTGCACTGTTGGTGAAAATGTAAATTGATAGACGCCACTATGGAGAACAGTATGGAGGTTCCTTAAATCTAAAAATAGAACTACCATATGACCCAGCAAACCCACTACTGGGCATATACCTGGTGAAAACCATAATTCGAAAAGATACATGCACCCTAATGTTCATCGCAGCACTATTTACAGTAGCCAGGACATGGAAGCAACCTAAATGTCCATCATCAGAGGAATGGATAAAGGAGATGTGGTACATATATACAATGGATATTATTCAGCCATAAAAGAGAATGAAATAATGCCATTTGCAGTGACATGGATGGACCTAGAGATTGTCATACTGAGTGAAGTAAGTCAGACAGAGAAAGACAAATATCACATCATATAATATGTGGAATCTAAAAAAATGGTACAAATGAACCTATTTACAAAACAGAAATAGAGTCACAAATGTAGAAAACAAACTTATGGTTACCGGGGGGAAAGGAGGGGAGGGATAAATTGGGAGATTGGGATTGACATATGCACACTACTATATATAAAATAGATAACTAGTAAGACCCTACTGTATAGCACAGGGAATTCTACTCAATACTCTGTAATGACGTATATGGGAATAGAATCTAAAAAAGAGTGGAGATATGTATGTGTATAACTGATTCACTTTGCTGTACAGCAGAAACTAACACAACATTGTAAATCAGCTATACGCCAATAAAAATTAATTTTAAAAATGCTAGAAGAATTAAATAAATACATTTCTAAACTAAATTATATCTGAGGAACAGGGATTATAAAGCAGTGAGTTGGGAGAAACAGGGAAATTGAAATGGTTTGTGCCTCCAAAGTATTTGCCTTGAAGCTATCACCACAGCTGACTAGATCCACACTCATGACAGGAGTAGCAGTGGGTGTATTTTGAGTAGACAACTTACTCATTCAGCTCTGCTTATAAATTAAGAGTGCTTCCATTTTTAAACTTAAAGGAAATTTTGAGTGAGCTCTCAATAAATACTAGTAGTTTTCTTCTTCAGAACTCACACTCATCAAAGAATACTATCACAGCTAAAAAGAAATGATCAATAAGTTAACAAAAATAATCCAATATTAAATTCATTTTTTTCTTTCAAACTTACAAAATCCAAGGTCTTATTTCTCACATTCAGATATGTGACAAAATAAATGCAAAATATCAATGTTTATAAAGAGTGTTAGAGACCACTGATCCCCTAGGATCTGTTCTGTTCTCCTTCCATAGGAAAAAAAGAGTTAAAACCATAGTTGGTCACTCAGAGCTACTCTTTCTCACCAGCCAGAGGAAACATGTGACTGAGTTCTCACCAGTGGAATGCTAGCAGAAGGCACTGTGCCACCTCCAGGCTGGGTCTTACCACACCACGAGTGCTAGTTTGTACCTCCTCTCTTCCCACTGGGGGGACTGGACATAATGGCCATCAGACTTCAATGCGCAGATGAGGACAATGCCCCGGAGGATGGTAGAGCAAGCCCTACTCACCAGCATCTCTGGGCGATGGCATAAAGTCCAACTACCCTTCCTGGGCTTTTACATGTAAGAGAGAAATAACTATCTCCATTGGAGCCATTGCGTTTTTGCACCTCTTTTCTATGCAGCCTTCACCGTAAACTAATACCAATGGAGATCTAATATAAACCCACTTGAGGCATTTATTTTTCCCTAAGTGGGACATTTTGTTACTAGAATTGGATATGATTCAAGTGATTAAGTGAAGGGAGCCCTATCCTTTGTATATTTATTTATTAGTTCATGCTAACGTTGTTAGTTATAAACAAGAAAGAGAAACAATTAGTAGAGATTAGGAAAAAGCGTTGCATTGGTATTCAAAAAAAAAGTTGGGTAGACAATACAGTTGTCTAACTTGAGGGTTTTCTGCTTTGTTTAATGTGACAATATGTTATAAGAGTGATATGTATAAGAAGCAATGTAATTGAATTAGTCTTGATCAATGATGTTTGAACTTTACAATTATGTTCTAAGAGCAATAAAACTGCTTTAAAATAGAAATGTTCTATAGGGTAAATAAATTTATTGTATTTATTCTTAAATTCTTCAGAACTTAACACCTTCCTGCCCATTAGAACAATTTTTTAAAGTTAGTCTTTAATAATATGGAGGTTCTTAGTTCTTCAACTATTTCATTGTAGCAGAACAGACTAATGAAAAAATTTATAAAAATTATTGAATGGTTTGGAAACCAATGTCCATTTAATTATGGCCAAAATTTATAGGAAGCTGGAGAAAGTTCTCGTCTAGTAAGCACTAGGTCAGTGTCAAAAAGTTGAAGAGCACAAAGTACTCCTGCTACATAAGGCTAAGGGAGTATTTTTTGGTGGGGCAAATTTTGAGCTCACTGACAGCAACATCATGCTTTCTGGTTCAAATGACTTAGTCATTTAAAAGTTTGAAAGTCACAAAGCACCAAGCTGATCTCCCTGTGCTATGCAGCTGCTTCCCACTAGCTATCTATTTTACATCTGGTGGTGTATATATATCCATGCCACTCTCTTACTTCGTCCCAGCTTACCCTTCCCACTCCCCGCGTCCTCAAGTCCATTCTCTACCTCTGTGTCTTTATTCCTGTCCTGCCCCTGGATAGGGAGAGTGAGAGGGAGACGCAAGAGGGAGGAGATATGGGGATATATGTATATATATAGCTGATTCACTTTGTTATAAAGCAGAAACTAATACACCATTGTAAAGCAATTATACTCCAATACAGATGTTAAAAAGGAAAATAAAATACTAGAGCTGAATTGGTAAGTAAAAATAGCAAGAAAGATGGAATAAAAGAAATGAAAATAAAAGACTGAAACACCAAAAACAAATAAAATAAAATAAATCTGGTTTTAAATACTACAGTCAAACAACAACAAAAAAGTTCGAAAGTGTCTGGGCCATGCCATTTAGAGAGCAATCTCTGCTCAGAGAAAACAGACAGGCTCCCCAAGAACAAGGCAGCAAAGGAGGCATAGCTTGAAGTACAGATAATGAAGTTCTGATTGTTCCACTGAGGTGTGCAGGGCAGGAAATCTCCATTTACAAGCACATCTTTGACCTTCCTAAATCCTATTGCTTGGCAACAACTTCCGACAACAATTTATGTATTGGAAAGTATCCTTTGACTCATAATTTTTTCCTCATACTTGCACTGACATTAAAAATATGGGAACATTTTCTTTTGGGGGATGTTATAGTGGACACGCTCTTCAGTAGTTAGAATCCATTATCTCCTTCACCTTCCACAGCGAATCCTAATATTTAGCTACCTGCATCTCAGCCATGTAGCTTAAGTGCCCCTTAGAAAGTGGACCTGGTAGTTCTAAAGCTAATCCCACTCCCATTTTTAGTTTTTGGCTCAGAGACAGGCATGCACAACATTCAGAATCCTGAGATTCTTACAGTGATTTGCAGGGAGTTTGTAGAAAAGATCCTCTTCATTATTCTGGAAGAATTTCAGGAAGCCACTCTCTCTTACATTTGCTATGAACAAATAGGCATGCGTCTTCCATTGCAATTGTCAGCCATTCTAGGGATTAATATTAGAAGGAATATGACAATGGAGGTCATGGCAGAGAGACAGAAGGACACTGAGGCTTGAGAACCTTCTTAGAGTGCTAGATCTATCAAACTCAAAGCCTGCCTCTCTTTGGATTTTCAGTTGCATTAGTCAACACCTTCTCCTACCGTGTAACCCAGCCTCAACTGGTTTTCTGTTTACTTGGTTTTTTTTTTTATTTAATTACTCCCAAATCATCTTAGATGACATATATGGTCATAAAATATACTGTGTACAACATGTGACCAGCAAACTTTTCCAAACTGGGATACATAAGAAATACTCTTGCTGTTGAGTCAATAATGTTTGCTGGTTGGACCCATCAACAATTTTGACCCCACTTTTTAATTTTATTTAAGTATAGTTGATTTAGGATATTAGTTTCAGATATACAAGATAGTGATTCAATAGTTTTATAGATTTATACTCCATTTAAAGTTATAAAATATTGGCTATATTTTCTGTGCTTTATAATGTATCCTTGTAGCTTATTTATGTATTTTATACATAGTAGTTTCTTAATCCCCTGCCTCTATCTTCTTCCTCCCCCCTTCCCTCTCTCCACTGGTAACCACTAGCTTCTTCTCTATATCTGTAAGTCTGCTTCTGTTTTATTATATTCACTCATTTCATATTTTAGATTCCATGTATAAGTGATAACATACAGTATTTGTCTTTCTTTGTTTGACTTATTTCATTAAGCATAATACCCTCCAGGTCCTTCCATGTTGTTGCAAATGGCAAAATTTCATTCTTCTTTATGGTTGAGTAATATTCCATTGTTTTTATATATACCACAGCTTCTTTATCCATTCATCTGTTGATGAACACTTAAGCTGCTTCATATCTTAGCTATTATAAATAATCCTGCATGTTATTATTATAAATAATAGTGAACGTTAGGGTGCATGATCTTTCTGAATTAATGTCTTCATTTTCTTCTGAAATTACCCAGGAATGTAATTTCTAGATCATATGGTAGTTCTGTTTTTTAGCTGTTTGAGGAAACTCCATACTGTTTTCCATAGTGGCTATACCAATTTACATTCCCACCAACAATGTACTAGGGTTCCATTTTCTCCATATCTTCACCAACATTTCTTATTTGTGGTCTTTTTGATGATAGCCATTCTGACAGGTGTGAGGTGGTCACTCATTGTGGTTCTGATTTGCATTTCTGATGATTAGCCATTCTAAGCATCTTTTTCATGTGCCTGTTAGCCATCTATATGCCTTCTTTGGAAACATTTCTATTCAGATCTCCTGTTCATTTTTTGATTGGGTTGTTAGTTTTTGGTATTGAGTTGTATGACCTGTTTATATATTTTGGATACTAACCCCTTGATGGTCATTTCATTTGCAAATATTTTCTCCCATTTACTAGATTGTCCTTTTCTTCTGCTGATGGTTCCCTTTGCTGTGCAAAAGCTTTTAAGTTTAATTAGGTCTCATTTGTTTATGTTTGCTTTTGTTTTCTTTGCCTTAGGACACAGATCCATAAAAATATTGCTATGATTTATGTCAAACAAAATTTATGTTCTGCCTATGTTTTCTTCTAGGAGGTTTCATGGTTTCCAGTCTTAGATTTAGGTCTCTAGTCCATTTTGAGTTTTTGTATATGGTGTGAGAAAATATTCTAATTGCATTATTTTACATGCAGCTGTGCAGTTTTCCAAGCACCACTTATTGAAGAGACTGTCCTTTCCCCATTGTATATTCTTGCAATATTCTTGCAAAACATTCTTGCAATGTTTCATTATAGATTAACTGGCCATAAGTGCATGGGTTTATTAGTGGGCTCTCTATTCTGTTCCATTGATCTATGTGTCTGGTTTTGTGCCAGTAACATACTGTTTGTTTGTTTGTTTTTGCGGTACACAGGCCTCTCACTGTTGTGACCTCTCCCGTTGCGGAGCACAGGCTCTGGACGCGCAGGCTTAGCAGTCATGGCTCACAGGCCCAGCTGCTCTGCGGCATGTGGGGTCCTCCCGGACCGGGGCATGAACCCGTGTCCCCTGCATCGGCAGGCGGACTCACAACCACTGCACCACCAGGGAAGCCCAACATACTGTTTTGATTACTGTAGCTTTGTAGAATAGTCTGAAGTCAGGGAGTGTGAGACCTCCAGCTTTGTTCTTTTATCTCAAGATTGCTTTGGCTATTCGGTTGACCCCATTTTTTAATTTTATAAATGGTCAGACACCTATAAATGGTCTGAATAAATAAACCACTTAATATTATATCATAGTTTGTCCATCTGTTGTTGTTTTCCAGCATTACACACCGAGACTTCACCTATCTTGGAAAACATTTCTTCTTAGCTATACTGACTCAAATTTATTCAAGTAATAATGGCATTCTGATGTCATACAAGCTTAGTATATTATTATATAATAATACCTTGACAGTATTATATGATTCACTGTTGGTGTGCCTGTCTTAACATTCATATTGAGAATGACTTAGCAGTCACTAATAACTGATAATGCTCAGAATGTTGTGTACAGTTTGAACACAAGCACTCCCCTGGATAACATAAATTTGCTTTAGAGATTAAGGCCATATTGGCACCATTCTTCATCTACCAGACCCTTAAAAGTGTTTTAATCTTCTGTTTCCTGTTTGTATTATATAACAAAAATAGCCCCCAAATTCTAATTAGCTGGATAATATTGCTTTACTTCTTATATCAATTTTTGCCTATGTCTACTGGAGGCAATTGTTTCATTGTAGAGAATTCGGTTTTGCAGAATCATTATAACAACACTGAAGGAAGTTTAGAAATCAATGTAATCCCAGTACTCATTGCAGATATTTTACTCATTCACTTTTTCATATGCCTATATCTACATGCATAAAGTTTTATCCATAGTCATATGGTTGGAAAATACACAATTTTGTTCCCTGATGATTCCAACCAACACATATCCTATAACCTTTAACTTCTAGAGAAACATCACAAACTGCTAATTGTGATCATCTCTGCAGAAGTCTCACTGGATGTCTGATGGTGGAAAAGTCATTTGCTTTATACTCTACATGATAATTTTATAAATTAGTGGATTAGGGGTTACATTTACTTCTTTATTTTACATTTCCTATATTTTTCTAATAAAAAAATAAGATACAGCACAGTAAGCTGTGAACAGTGCTAACCAGAAAAACAAACCAGAACTGAACAAAATATATGCTCCACTTTGACGTAAGAACTTCATGCCAATCTTTTAAATGATCTATAAAATATTCAAGTGATTGAATATACTAGATTTTCATCAATAAGTTCTTAGCTGATGAACATACAAGTTGCTTAAATTCTTTTCATTATTCTATTTAGCACTATATTGAAGATGTTTTTACATAAAGCATTTGTCTTATTTTGATAAATTGGGAGTGTAAATTCCCAGAGGAATGATTATGGCATTTGAAAAATTGTGTGTCACTTATCACAAGTTTTCAAATTAATTTCCAGAAGTGTTGAATCAGCTTACATTGCTATCAGCAATATAAAGTTTTATTGCAACATTTGCAAAAAAGTATATACATATATATAGCAATAAATATTTATGGGATCTCTTTGCCTACCAGTCTTAATTTTCATGTTTCTTTGCTTGTTTATCCATTTATTCTTTTAACAAATATTGAATGAATATCAACTATATGTCAGATACTGATAGTCACTGGTGAGAAAATATCAGAAATGATCCTTGTCTTCTTAACTTCCTATCACAATCCTAGGAAGAAAATATTTTTATCCCCAGGTTTGAAGAAAAGAAAAAAGAAGCTCAGACAGGCTAAGAATTTATTAAAAATCACACAGTAGTTGAAAGCTCTAGGGCTCTAGGATTCAAATCTAAACTGTCAGACACCAAAGCCTATGTTCTTTTTAGCCAATCTGGCCATTATTGAGTACTACTACTCTAGAAGTTTCTATTATTTTTGCTGATTTAATGAGTAAATTTCATACCTTATGTTTACCTTCAGTTTTTAATATAGAACAAGATTGAAAAATTTTTTCTCTTTACTAATTGTATTCATGTGACAATTGTTTGCTCTTGTGCTTTAGTCATTTGTAACTACTGTTATTTTGATGATTTTCTTAGTAACCTACAGAATCTGTAGATCAAGGTATAGAAAAATTATTAGTTTTTGGTAATATTTGCTTAATGCAAATTTTACATTTTTATGGTTTGCTTTTAAACTTTAGTTATGAGTTACAAATTCAGATTAATTTAACACATTGCACTTTATATTTATTGATGTGAAAAAAACAAGGGCATTAAGGAAAAAGTGGCAATCTTACAAGGTGTGAGGATGTTTCTTTCATACTCAGCACTCTTGTTTTGACGATGTAACTGTATTTATGATTCATATAATGAATCAAAGAGCCTACTAATGGAGAAATCTTGATTTATCAGTAATTGTTTGAAATGCAAACTGGCTTTTTAAACATCATTCTAATTTGAAGTGAATGTTTTGATGGGATGTTTTAGAGTTTCCTAATCCCAACCTTCAGAAACTATAATCCTTGCCCATATTTCCTGTTAATATTTTGCTTTTATCATCAGTGGTTGTATGTACATTTGCCCCAATAAATGCTATCATATGACTCCATATAATGTTTTAGCATTTGGTTTTATCACTATAATTTAGTCAATGGAGCTGTTTACTTTTCTCATGAGTCATGTTTCCTTCATACATTTATTAATATGCTTTATAAGCTAACACTACCATTCATGTCTCTGATTAATTACCAGAAGGCTTTTTTTTTTTTTTTTTTTTTTTTTTTAACAGTACGCGGGCCTCTCACTGTTGAGGCCTCTCCTGTTGCGGAGCACAGGCTCCGGACGCACAGGCTCAGCGGCCATGGCTCACGGGCCCAGCCACTCCGTGGCATGTGGGATCTTCCCGGACCAGGGCACGAACCCGTGTCCCCTGCATCAGCAGGCGGACTCTCAACCACTGCACCACCAGGGAAGCCCTACCAGGTTTTTTGATGGTGAATTGAAATCTGTTAGAAGAATTTTCTAGAAATAAGCTTAATATTATTTTCCAGCTTACATAAGGGACTGTAAGTACAAATTAATAAAATATCACACAAAACTGTATTAGTGATGATAATATTAATGGCTTATAATGACGTAAGTAGAGAAACTTAAGGGCTGTTTCTGCTACTGCTGTTATGGCTACTAGCTACCATTTACTGAGCACTTACAAAGTGCTACATACTAGCTAAGTACTTTACCTTTTTTATTATTATTTAGTTTTCACAATTCTCACATGTATATAATGATTAAAATGGAGATTTTTTTTCTAATTATGAAAGGGTTAAGTATTTGATGCAGGTCATATAGCTAGTGAGTGGGCAGAGAGTGTGAATTTGAATCAAGTTCTAAACTTATCTGAGCATGGAATACTAATTTCAGAAACACCTCTTTATAATTCTTGGGACAGTTGTGTTCCCCAGAACAGTCTAAAAATACCACTTTAGGTGTTCTGGACTTGATCAGACTTTAGAAGTATCAGTAGTTCAAATAAGACTCATGAGACAAATATAGAGAAATCAGAATGTGAATTGCATCAATGGACAATGCTAAGTATAAGTGCTAACAGAATTAAACACTTAAAATTTTTCAAACAGTGGATTCCCCCCCTGTAAGTAAGTTATAGGAAAAGTAGCATTACAGAGAATTTCTGCATGTTGAAAGAAAAATTACAACAGGGAAAATTGATTATTTGAAATGAATATTTAAAAGCATCAGGCCAATGTATCTTTTCCCACAAAATACATATCTGCCACTAAACTGAGTAACTCAAATTCTTGGACTTAGGGATCCCCTTTCTTTGGACAGTTCTTAGATGTGAATGACTAATGTTTGCCTCTGTGATCATGTCTTCTATAATGCCATGACTGAAATCAACTTTTCTTTGACAGACACTATTTCTTTAAATCTGTTAGACTTTCAACAAAAATATAACAAGCATGAAGAAGAACTTGTCTCCTTGATATTATTTTGTATATTTTCATTTTATGTTGATTTACATAGAGAAATTTTGTTTACAAGGTGAATGGGTGAGAAGGTAGCTTGGGATGGGCCCCAAGGCTATCCAAACTATCAGGTGCTCCCAATAGTATAACAGGTACTCATAAACATTGTGTTATAATGAATAAACAAGTGAACTAGGGAATAAACAGGTTTCTCCTTTGATGTCCTGAAAATTCCTTGTTTTATTGAGGAAAAAGGAAATGTAAATTAATTCTTTGTATAACCCCTTCTGTGTTGCTTTCATTATCAACATCATATAAAATTCTGATACCCCAAGACCTGTCTGGTACTCCTTTGTGTCTGACGATTTTATTTTATTTTTGCACCTTGAAAAATAGATCACTCTGTGCTTTAATATAGTGAGTTCCCTTTGATTTCAACTGCACAATGCTTAGGACGTATTTTTTGGCTTTATCTCCTGCTCAGCGTAGATGGCTATAAAACAGAGCTTACACTTTCTAAACTCTAGCAGAGCAAAATCCCTATGCACATTTATTCACTCTGTCACAAATTTCAAGATTTCAAGTTTCCCTGTTTATTGTGCCCATTCCTACAAATTCCCCTACCACCACCACTCACTCCCATCATGAATTCATAGTTTTTAGAGTCTTCTGCTACAAAAAAAAAAAGCACTATCGAGAGTGAGAAAGATCAGCAGGCAATGAAAGCATTTGACTTTGATGTTCATTTTGTCTCTTGTTAACTAGGAAAGTGAAAAGAAATAGAAGGAGATGAGTAGAAATAATGTGCCTGTAGGATGACAGGGATGGACGATTGTTCCCTAAAGTGAGTTTTTATCAATTTAACCTTACTGATAATCCCTATATTCACATTAGTTGTGACTTTGTTTGCTGAAAGTAAGGGAATTTAACAGGGAAAAGGTGGACTTTATGAGTCAGCAGGTTTTTGATCTTTGTGTGAAAGAGAAAGAAAAAAAGTATAAATGGGCTCAAAATGGGAAGTCAGAGAAGGACTCAGAATAGGAAAAGGGACACAACAAAACAAACTAGACAATTTAGCCGACTTGCCAAATTCACAGGTCTTGCACTCTGGAAAATGCCTGGGAGCTTTCAGGAGAGGTATGGAAGTCAGCTAGTTTTAGTGCTTACCTGGGTCTCTTTCTCCAAGTTAGTCTAACTGCCACCCAATTTTTATTCATCCTCCATGAGAAGAGATGGGGAGGAGAGAAAAGCACAGAGAGGAGGAAGAGATAGATAGCTATGTCCCTCACTGGCTTTTTCCTTTTTAGAGTTAGCAATATATAATTTCTGGGATTTCCCTATTAACAGAACACGTTCTGTGTGAACACCCAGCATTGTCCACGATGCTTCTATCACTGCCACTGAACAGCTGGATGTCCTAATTCACTAGGCATTTGAGTACCTGCTATACCAGGATGCTTATGTGGCTTGTTTTTCCTTTCATAGGAGTGGCTTTGCTGCACCAAACACATTCTCACTTTATGCCCTTTAGATGCATTGAAGATAGGAAAAGTTACAGTTTGGGCAGGGCAGTGGCAATACTTTTTAATTTTAAAACAGCTATAAATACCTTTTACGTTTATTTTGGTTAGCTGAATATTTTTATATTTTATTGCTCTATAATTCTTTTATCATGTATATCTATTTAGGTATGTAATATACATGTATGTGTGTATACATGTGTATATATATACACATACATGTATATATATATGCATATATATGTATATATATATATATCCTTTTTAAGATGTAGTTGTATCTACATTTTCCAACTAATTAGTGAATGAACCATTTGTTATTGGCTACATATACCCAGAGGGGATCAATGACAACTCTTAATGCTTTTTACATCTGAAGTATCCATCAGAATCTATATTTGAGAAATATCTAAAGGATGAAAAATCCAGTCTACTAGAGAAATTACAGTATCACTGTGAGTGCAATGAAATTAACTTGAATGAAAGACTAGAGACTAAAATACAGAGTCAGTGTTTGCATATTTAAATACATGTTTGGCTGGCTATCTCCTAAAATTGCTTTCTTTACTATCCCTCCCTCGCACCATTATTTTTTAATCAAAGTAAGGCAGCTTAAATATTTAAGCTCACTATTCAACTGTTCATAGTTGTACAGATATTAGTAGTATGAATTCAGAAAATATCATCAAAATTAAGTACCCTACTTTTTTATTAACTACTTTGCAAAGTAACAATCACCCTGTTGCTAATATGTAACTTGTTAGATGATACTTTACAGACATCTAAATTTTCTAGTAGAAGAGGATTACACAGAGACATGGATAGAAGTAAAGGTTAAAACTTTTTATGCTTTGTTTTTCATTCTTTTATCCTTAACACACTCACCTGCTCAATGTCCCCACATATATCTCTTCAAGAGTGCCATCTGCTGTTTTTAACTAAGGGAGCCAAAATTTTACTAATATTTTATGTTCTTTGATACAAACTATCACTGAGCTTATTTGAGAACTTTAAATCTAGCTGCTCTTTTGTTTCAGAAACCATTATACAAGTTTTAGAAGTCTCAGAATGAAGGAAGCCCTGCAATTTCATCATCACCTAAATGTTTAATTAACATTCATTTGAACTAAAATTTATGCAAAATAATGAGCATTCTTAATATTAAATAGTGAAAACAGAATCTTACTTTCCCCCAGGAGAGTGAGCTTGACATTATTTCTGAGGCTGAATAAAGAAAAGATTAGATGCTGCAAGCTGAAAGAATTTGCTATGAGATCATATAAAGTTGTTTTTTTTCTCTGGCATAATTGTCTTCCTTTTCACTTATTATTGTTTAATTCAAATAGATGGATATCTACTATATTTTTATAGTGTGTTTAGTTGGGAATGGGAGGACAGCAAGAAGACTAAGACATCAGGCTTAATCCAGACGTGATGATAATGTAACTGATTTCCCTCATCACAAGCCCCTTAAATAGATCCCTTTGAATCTCATTCTTTTTTCACTTACTGCCCTTTCTTCATAGAGAACATGACTTTTTAAGAAACATCTGCTGAACAGTTTCTAAAAATTTAGTTTGGTTTCTGTGATAGGTCTTTTTAGGGGTCTGCATTGCTTCAAGAGTGTTGTTTGATAATCCCTTTATCTTGTTCTATAAAAATTGTTATAAGTCTACACTTGGTCGTTTTCTCATATTTAGACCTGGTATTTTTCAAAAGGATCATGAATTTGAACTTCCCTGCTCTCTTTCAACTGGAAACATGTCAAAGCCCCTTTTCTGACCTGTAATTGGATGAAGGGATGGACCAGAACCTATGATTGCCCTTAGACAGAAAAATCATTTGACATTATTTCAAATTGATAATCTGTAAATACTTCTTCCATACTTATTTAATAAGAAGAACATTGGTGCCGACAAATAGGTTTTATAAATCAAAACCATAATACTAATAAGAACTATTATTACCACTTCCACTTTGGTAGATGAAGGATTGGATTACGTTTCCATGTTCTAACTAGAATTCTCTGTAGAGCCCTAGCTGCACTGTCGCTGCTTTCTTGTTGTTTTAACACTCCTCATAGACTGACTGGCACACCTCGCAGTGGTTTGACTGGCCTTACACTTCATCCAACTCTGGTTGATAGCAGCTGAGTGTTAACAGGATCCCATCTGGAGAGACCTGAGACACTTGACTGCTTACTCTCTGTAAAGTACAGACAGGGGAAATATGTGAAAAGCCATTAAGATGCAGAATTCAATGCTCTCCATCTTCTTCTGGCCCTTAGGATAAAATGTAACCATTTCAGTTGAAGACAATTTCCCACTTACCAATCAATATAGCTGGTCTACCCTAACTTGCCTATTTTTTTAAGACTCCTTCACCTATTTTTCCACCCTATCACTATTGATCTTCCTCAAGAATCTCATTCTTTAGCCAAACTGTGATCTCTCAACTTCCTGACCTTGCCTATGAATAGATGAGGCATAAATGGGAGATTGGGAAGAAAAGAGAAGAATAACCTATGTTAAAGAAAAAAATATTCCATGACACTTTTAAAGATGGTAAGACAGACCTTATTCAGGACCATCATGGTAGATATAGGGAACATTGTGATGGGGTTTTACAGCTGGAGAGAGAGATGGGCTCAACTCTGAATACAGCATGGACAAGTGGGAATTTTTAGACAAGGAGCTGGATGGAGGTCAATGGATGGAAAATTACTATGAGGAAATATCAGGAGTAAGGGGGCCTCTATCTAAGCCTACCTAACACGATTCCTGCTTAAGACAGGACAGGATGATCAGGTATTGAGGGTGGGGAGTTCTGGTTCAACTGACTTAACAGGGAATGACAGATGAGAGAGAGAGAGAGAGAGAGAGAGTGAGAGAGAGAGAGAGAGAGACAGAGTGAGAGAGAGAGAGAGAGAGAGACAGAGAGAGAGAGAGAGAGAGAGATAGAGAGAGAGAGAGAGAGAGCTGAGTCCTGTATAAAGGGACCTTAATGGGGCAAGAGCTAAGTGCTCTGTGGTGATCTAGCGTGAAGATCCCCATATAACCCTAGGCCCACTTTATATTGACTCTAGAAATAATGAAAAAGTGGTTAGGAAATATCTCAGAATATCTATGGTGAATTCCTCATTAAGTTTGCTGCTGTACCCACGTATTCTCTCTTATCCTGCTTCTATTATGCTATTCCCTCCCTCTGGAAAGACCTGCCTAACAACGCTGTCAAAACTCTGCTCAGTGTTTAAGGTTTGTCTCAGATATTATCTCATTTATGAAATAGATAATTCCAAGTGGGTAAGATCATTTTCCCTAAATGTTCCTAAGCACTCCCTGCTAGGTACTAGAAGATAGAAATATTTTTAAAATTTACAGTCTTCCCTCAAGTAACGTATAATTAAGGATCAGTGGACATATAGCTGCCTTTAATTTTCCTTCTTGCTCTAAATTAAAAAAACATTAAAAATTATAACCATTTCTGTGGTGGTTTTTTTTGTTTTTTTTTGCGGTACACGGGCCTCTCACTGTTGTGGCCTCTCCCGTTGCGGAGCACAGGCTCCGGACGCACAGGCTCAGCGGCCATGGCTCACGGGCCCAGCCGCTCCGCGGCATGTGGGATCTTCCCAGACCAGGGCACGAACCCGTGTGCCCTGCAGCGGCAGGCAGACTCTCAACCACTGCACCACCGGGGAAGCCCTCTATGGTGTTTTTACTTTGTTAAAATGCTTTCACAAATATTATCTTATCAAATGTGAACAACAATTCTGTAAAGTTAGATAGATGCTATTGTTCTTTAATCTTGTCTTTGTTATAGATGAAAAACTGCAGATCAGAAAGGATAAATGCCTAGGTGAGAATAGATTTCAGGTGGTCTCTGTTACATCATGTGTTCTCTAATAAGCTGTAGGAGAGAAAATAAGTTTTCCAAGACCCTCGTAGCATCCCTGCCTAGGTCTGAAAGTTAAACTGATAAAGACATATTAACAGGAGAAAGGCATACAAATTCATTTAATAAGTTTTACATGACACGGGAGGAGTCTTCATAAGAAAATGAAGTCCTAAAGAAATGGTTAAGCATGAGTGTCTTTATGCTAGTTTTGACAGATGGTGGAAAGTCATGGAAAAATATGATAGGACCAAGAGTAAGCGCTAAGGAAACTGGGGGAAGCTTAGCAAGCCCTGTTTATTCTGATTCTTCTTGGTATCCCTCCATCTTGGAGATAAGGATGCTCCTTTCCTCTGAGTGTAGGGAGGGCACCTCTACCGTGAGTGTCTTATAACCTGTTTCAGGGAGAAGGGCAGGAGAAGGTCAGAGCGTTCTTCCTGTTTCTGCCATTTTCTCAAACTCTCTTCAGCTTAAAATAATCAACTCCATTAAAGCAATACCTGCATTTAAAATAAGCTTGGTCTATTATAATGCATAACACTCAACCGTTTACTCAAACTTACTTTTGTATGATATGTTTCCCAGTATGTAATCTAAAAAATGGTCGAAGTAAAGTTCAAAAGAAAGCTTCCTTAAGGAACAAATCCAACTTCCTTAAGGAACAAATCCAAAAATTACAAGTTAAAATTAATAGATATTTAGTAAATACTAGTTTCATTTGATCACATCTTGCTTTTTGCATTCAGATTTTAAAGAAGAAAAACATATACCATCACTTTTAGTCTGTGGATACAGTAATTAAGGGGGCATTAAAACAAGACTAGAAAGTTTTATATGGCAGACATTGTGATACAGATGAAGGTATAAGGTATTTATTAGGGATCAATAACCTTCAAAGAAAAGGAAGGAACAAGGGCTGGCAGACACAGAAGACACCTGGGAGGCAAGTCAGCCACAGCTGTGCAAAACCAGCAGGAAGCTCTTACCAACTATTGACAAATGCATTAGGGTATAAGATTTAAACCTCCAAATATAAGGCAGATGGAGAGACTAGATAAAAAAGTAAGAGCCCACTATATGCTATGTGCAAGAGATACAGTTTACCTATGAAAACATAGACACCTCAAAAGTGGAAAGGTTGGAAAAAGTTATACCAGTATAAACATTGTTCATAAAGATGATGGTGTGGACATACTAACATCAAAAAGAGTAGGCTGTAGGACACAGAGTGATACCAGAGATAAAGTAGGACATTTCATAATGATAAAAAAGGCCAGTTCGTTAGAAAGATATAATAGCCAGCGTACCAGAACTTTAAACACATACATGAAACCAAAACTGACAGAGATAAAGGGAGAACTGTGCAAACTCATAAACTTATGTGGAGAATTCAACTCCCTTCTCTCAGTAATTGATAGAATAAATAAACAAACTATGAATAAGGTTATAGAAGATGTGATCAACATTAGCAATCAATTTGATCTAACTAAAATTTATAGAATGTCGTTCTATAATCCATGTAACAGTTATGGAGAGGGGCATTTTAAGAAGTGCAATCTCTTTGCAAAAAAAAGATCAAACTCCTGAACTCAACATACTAGATATGCTTGTAAATAAACTATGGTATAAATGCTTAATGCCTCTTCTCTGAAATATGGAACGTGATAATTGAGCATGCGCTTACTTTTTATTTGGGTAATATTTCATTTTTAGTTTCTTGATTAAATATGCATGTGATTTAAAAAAATACATATTCGTTTTGGCTTCTACATGAAATGTTCACTAATATAGGCAATAAGCTGGGTAATAAATTAATCTCAGTAAATTTCAAAAGGCTGAAACCTTAGATAGCACGTTCCCATACCCCTAAAGTTATTAAGTGAAAAATCAATAACAAAAAGATTTCTGGAAAAGCACCAAATATATTGAAATTATACAACATACTTCTAAATAACCTAAGGGTCAAATAATAAGTCACAAGAGAAATTAGAAAGCATTTCTAATTGATTGACAAGGAAAATACAATGCAGCAAATTTTGTGGGGTGTAGTGAAAGAAATGCTTAAAGGGAAATTTGTAGCCTTAAATGATTATATAAGATAGAAAATTTAAAAAATCAGTGTAAACAGAGTGGCATCAGCAAACATGCCAGAGATGGTAGCTCCGAGTTTTCCTCCACAAAAACACTGAAAAACTAGTGAAAACTTCCAGAATCAAAGGGAAGAACTCTGGGAAATAGTAAAAGGTTTTACAGCAACAAAACAAATGTTGATCAAGAAAAGGCAACTTTAAGATAGCAGGAAAGCTCTGGGCATTCTTCTTTCGCCTTGCCCCACTTGTTCCTCAGCTCACTAGCAGTCTTAAGTATAACAGCCTATGTTCCCAGTGTGGGACCTTTGTCCCTGGCTCTGGAGTGATCAGAGCAGACCTTATTCTCAAAGAACAGTGTTTTATTTCTACCTGCCTTGGGGCTACCTGAAGGAATGATGCACGGCACCTATCTTTGTTTCTCCCAACACAGAATTGTCTCCGGGCAGAAAAGTGTCAGAAAAGGCAGTCCTAGAAAACATTGCAAGGCAAATGAACAGCTCACTGCTTCTGCTGCATGGGACAAAAGATTATAGTTGAGGCAAACAATAGGCATGCATGGGAGGAAAAGCTGGGAAGAGAATTTCTTTTGGAAATTAGGGCACTGAAAAGCACTTGCATATACGAGGAATTTAGAGAGCCACACACATACCCACGGTAAGATGCTCGCTTGGAAAAATCCAAGACCCTAAGCTTCTACCTCTGGCTGCTCCTTATGCACAAGCAAGAACTAACGCTAAGGCATAGTTGTAAATAGTCTGGCTAAGCACTGAGGGAGTGCCACAACATAGAGCCAATCCGCAGAGAATGGTAGAATTGTTTTGCTTTTTTTCCCCTTTTCTTTCTTTTTGTTCTTTCCTTCTTTTTTTATGGGGGTGGTGGGTGGGAACCCAAGTATTCAAGGAAATTTCTGTCAAAACACTAGCTGATCACAAGCTTAAGGAACAGAGACTTCAGACACCACACATGACAAAAACTAGTTTACAAAAAATATTTTACAAAAATAATTTAGAAAAGTCATTAAGCAACCAACTACAACCCCCAGCAAACAATGAAAACGTACCCTGAGAAGGGTGAAGAATATGACTTCCAGATTTACCACATTATAATATTCAAATGTTTTAAGGATTAGAATGTTATAAATCATTCTCCTATGAAATATTTTTCATCAAATATCTCAGGAATGATCAATACCAGGAGTAGGTATTCCTAATGGACTGGATGAGGAAAAATTTAGAGGAGAAATACAAGTTTCTGTCTGTTAGTCATACATAACTAACACTAAGTTGTAGGGAAGCAAGAATTCTAAGGATGGTCGTGTTGTTGTAACACAAACCATAGGCAGAGAACTAAATGATTTCATTACACACCATAACTTAACATAGTAATAGGATTCCAAGAACATTAACAACTCACCAACCTAATAGGTGCTCCTTCACTCAGCAGATGCTAAAAAACAAAGGTGTACCTTGGCAAACATTCCCATTATTGAGCTCTCATCCATTTTAAATCTAGATAAGGCTGAGATATGAATGAGTTAAAGACCCAGTATATCATACCACTAAATCTTATTAGCAGAGTTCTAAAATGGGAAAATAAATGCATTTATTTAATATAGTACCTGTTATTGTCTAGTTGATAATTCCTCTCCTTGATGAATACTTTTAAGAGTACATTAAAAGAATTCCTACATTAAGACAAATCTATTGTCAGGAATTTTTCCCTGTGAAGTTGTAAAAATTTTTTTCTTAATGACATCTTAGTAATTCTTATTACACATCTGAGTATATTTGATGAGTAAAGAGGGAGTTAAATTAATGTTTATGATTCTTACGAAGGTTGCTATTTCTTCATTGAATCAGCACTTGGCAAAATCCTACTTATTACTTTAAACAACTTCCTTCAGGGTACACGTTCTAGTGCTCTTTATTACTTTTATTTATGAAATACATTTGTAAGAACATTTCCATTGTGTCTACACTTTCTTCATCCTTAATATAATGTCATAGCGAATACAGTTTTCCTGAATCAGTTAGGAACTATTTCACTCCTTTGCAACATAATTTATCTTCATATGTGGCCAGAGCAGGACATCTCTTTGGAATGTCCTTATTACCAGGGCAGGAATAGAGACGCAGACGAAGAGAACAGACATGTGGACACAGTGGGGGAAGGGGAGGGTGGGATGAATTGGGAGATTAGGATTGAAATATATAGACTACCATGCGTAAAATAGATAGCTAATGGGAACATGCTATAAAGCACAGGAAGCTCAGCTCGGTGCTCTGTGATGACCTAGATGGGTGGGATGGGGGGTGTGAGGGAGGTCCAAGAGGGAGGGATATGTGTATACATGTAGCTGATTCACTTCATTGTACAGCAGAAACTAACACAACATTATAAAGCAATTATACTCCAATAAAAAATTATTTTTAAAGGAAAAATAATTGCTGCTGGATAGAAAAATAGATAAATATCTATCCATATCTATGCTTATCAAGCTGAAACCCTTGAAGTCATTGGCCAGAATGAATAAGGCACGTCACAGACCCAAGACATTCTAGTAAGTTTATTAAAAATAAACATATTGAAAGCATAACCTAGCACATTGCCCAGATGGGGATAATAGGAGTCAACTCCTTTATAGCCAGTAGATGAAATTAATGTCTGCTTTGATATTAACCATTTAACTAATATTTATTCTTGCCTCTTGTTGACATATACAGAAATCATTATCCAATATGCCAACCTGCTTTTAGCACATGCCTTATTGCCATATAACTTGTTTCTCAAGCAAGTTAAACTGCAGTACAATAAGGCAACTCATTTATAAGCTCACTCAAAATGTTTTGATTTTTATTCATCCTGTGTTCACATCCTTGTTCCTCTTTTCTTGCACATATTAGGCATGTCTGACCTTCCCCACACTCACAATGTTTTCTGTTAGCTCTGTGTGTTAATTATTGCTAACACATGCAAACATACATGCACAAAAACATAATATCCTATCTATTGTCATCTCTACCTATTCCTATTTTTTTTTCTAGTTTTATTTCTGTTTCAATTCAAGCCAGAGATATTTTACTTACATATCCTAGCCATCAGTCAGGCAAGTCTACTCTTTTGAGTTACTCCTTTTCTCTGTGTCATCCCTTTCCTCAGCTAGTTGCTTGTTGCCCCCTTCCAAAAACATCACTCCATTATGCTGTCTTCTGTGACTTCTCTGAAAGCTTCTTGATTCTCATTTTAACTCTTTACCTCAGGACTGGCCTGCTCCTTTTCCATTTCAGCCCCAAGAAAGCCAAAGGGAATTTTGTTCTCAAGAGGGATGTGGTTCAGGGGTCAGTAAACAAGGGCCTTTGGGTCGAATTCAGTTCATATCCTGTTTTTGTACAGCTCATGAGCTAGGAATAGTTTTTATATCTTTAAATGGTTGGAAAGGAAGTCAAAAGAAAATAATAGTCATGACATATGAAAATTGTATGAAATTCAAATTTCAGTGTCCATAAATAAAGTACTAGTGGAATCTAGCCATGTCCATTCAGACATTTTGTCTATGGCTGCTTTTGCACTACGACAGCAGAGTAAAAAACTGCAATAGAAACCAGATAGCCTACAAAGCCTGAAATATTAATTACATAGAAAAAGTTTGCCAACCCCGATCTGGATCAGACCTCTGAGTGTTACAAAAATGTGCACTGTTGTTCACAGAAGTTAAATGATTTTCCCAAGGTCATGACAATTTATTTCTGAGAAAGGGCAGGAACTTTGATTCCTTCATTCACTGACTGGCACTCTCCTCATGGTATTATATGCAGCTCTCTTGTTTAAAATATATAGTTAACCTTGTAACTGAAAAATGAGGGGAAATACAACTTTTCCTGAGGTCTACTGCATTTCCAATATTAGTTACAAAAGACACCACATAGGAGATCAACATTTAGATTACTGAAACAAGGATTATTGCACAATGCATAATTAATTTGGTAGCAAAGATTATATATACCTTCACTAACCAATGGATTTTTTAAAAAATCAATGTTTCTTCTGGTTAGGCAGAGTTGCATTAATACTCAGTCTACTCTGTAGTGTTGCATTTAACATGTTATTTTTATATACACATATATTCTTAGAAGAAGATGAGAACAATTCTCTGAGATAATTTATCATCCTGCTTTTAAAAGAAGAAAAATAAGTTCTGCTGCTGAGATGTTTCCCACATATTCCACCTGTGTCAGGATAAATAATTGTTTGATCAAAATCGCAGCTGCCTATGTGCCCCTGGCTGAGGAGCTGATTAGTGAATTCTTATTAGTAGTTCCAACTCTAGAACGATCCAGCAGCCTTTCGACATCCCCGCCCTGATCACCTACCTTCTTCAACTAACTTCACCTTGGCAGTGACTGCTGTGTCTCCTCCAGGCATCTACAGACCTGTAGGGAGACAGAGGTTAAGAGCAGGGATTGCAGTAGTCCCCTGTTTATTCTCTCCCAGACAAAAGGAACAAGAAACTTCAAACAAAATGCTCTAATTATAACTCTATAACTGTATTCCAAATTTCTATTTCTGCCTTGGGTGAAAATACTGCCCTCCTACTATATTTGAGAAAGGGGAAGGAATCCTCTGCCATCCTCTTCTGAGCCTATCCACGCTGCTACAGCTTCTCACACCAGTTAGCTCTCCACGGGCCTCTGATCACTGCATTTTTGACCAGCTCCCTTGGAGCAGTGGCATTATTGCTGCCTTAGCTTCAGTGGAGAGCATGTAGGGGAGACAATGCTACCCTTTACTATCTGCTCCCTTGATTCCCTACGACACCATTAAGCCAATGTGTAGCTGTGATCTGAGGTTACAGGCACAACTAGAGAGAGTAGGTGGGTAATTGATATGGGAGGAGAATCCAACTGTAAATATGACTGTTGCCAGAGTCCAAGGAAAAGCATGACATCACGGACCAGTTCACAGACCTGCTCTCATCTTGTTCCACCACTCAAGAAGAGAACCCTTTTGTCAGATATTCAGAGAATACATTTTCCTATCACTTTAGAAAAATAACTACCAGTATCAACACACACGGGATACATCTGGGGTCTTTTCTGCTTTTCCTTATTAGGGAAATGCATAGGGTTAAATAAGAAGAGAGCATTGGCTGGGGCTTTGGTAAGAAATGCCTGATGTTGAATTCCCAAAAGTACCATCAGACAGCCTGTTAGTAAAGACAAACTAAGTTTACTCCAACTCAGTGTAGTGAGCTAGTCAGAGTCTTCTTGGCAGTACCTCAGAAGGAGAAAATCTAGAAGGTTTGAGGTCTAGGCAGATCCTTTTTTTGGCCGTACCGTGCGACATGCAGGATCTTAGTTCCCTGACCAGGGATAGAACTCACACCTCCTGCAGTGGAAGCACGAAGTCTTAACTGCTGGACTGCCAGGGAAGTCCCTAGGCAGCCAGAGAAGTCCGTAGGCAGATCTTTGAAGGCAGGGAAGTGATTAGGACTGAACAACATTTGTGATACAATAGTTTAGGATTGTTGCACACAGGGAGGTGAGGGTTCTGAAGTGATAAGTAAAACTGTTGCTTAATAAACTAATTCTTTACTCAGGTGAGCAGTGTTATCTCTGATAAATTAATTGGTAGGAATTTCTTAAAGCCAGTAGTAAAATTATTTATTGGTTTAGTGTTGTCCTTTGCTTCCCCATCCTTCCTCCAAAGAAAACAACTAAGTCATATTGACATAGCTGTTTTTAGTCACTAGGACGATCTTTAGTACTCACAGTAGCGGAAAATGCCAGGTGTGGTGTTGACAATCCAAATTTGTGGATTGGTGGTGTTTCCAATGGTGTAAGCAAACATACACACACACAAACATCTACATCTCCTAAGAACAAACATTAATTTTCAGAGGTGGTATAGCTATGATACTCAGAAAAGAAGAGAACCACTTTTTCTCAGGTAATACTATTTTCAAAGATTTTCCCTAACCACAATGAAGACAGAGAGTCACATTAACACCTAGATTAGTTTGATCCCCTATTTTATCTCTAGATCAGCCTAAGAGATTTCCTGGTTTATACCATTACTAGTAGGGAGACTGTAGCTGAGTACCTTGTCAAAAACAGAAACATCTCCTCCTGAAAACTCTGAGAAAGAACTTTGAAATTAAAATTTCACTTCACCAATGGGTCAGGCCTAATTCACTAATATTTGAAAAATGAGAATAAATCACCTAAGCTTTTATTATATCTCAGTTAAAGCCAATCACTAGGTATGGTAGTTCTAGATAAATAATTTGCCAATAATTGTGTATCTCTTCTCCTTTCCCTTATCTTCTATAAAAATGACTGTAGCTATGCTTAAAATAGTCTAACTTTGAGAATTTATTGAAGAAATATTTAAGCTAAATTTAATCAACTTGATACTGATTGCTGTATAGTTTTTTTTTTTTTTTTTTTTTGCGGTACGCGGGCCTCTCACTGTTGTGGCCTCTCCCATTGCGGAGCACAGGCTCTGCACGCGCAGGCTCAGCGGCCATGGCTCACGGGCCCAGCCACTCCGCGGCATGTGGGATCTTCCTGGACCGGGGCACGAACCCGTATCCCCTGCATTGGCAGGCGGACTCTCAAACACTGCGCCACCAGGGAAGCCCTGTATAGTATTTTACTTTCAGTAAAATGAGAATGAGAATGTTGAATTAAATCTTTATGGTGCTTTTAGCAAGCAAAATTTTTTCATTCATTCATTCAACAAACATTTATGTATTGATACGTATGATTTTTTAATAGGCACTAGGGTAGGTACAAAGGCTTTAAAAAATGGGATAAATGATACAGTTCCTTTTGAGTAACTTTCAGCCAATAAGTTAGATGCACAAACTCTTGTAGTACAACATGATAACCTAATCATGCTTACATAAATGTGTTTCAGGAAGATCCAAATCTATTCTATGTCGAGTTTGAATAAAGAGGAGCCAGGTTATGGGAATGTAGTGGATTTCACCACCTACTATGCTCAGAGCACTTTGTGATTAAAACATCACAGTAGCCTATAAGAAATGCATTGTTATCTCAATTTTATTTTATAAGTGAGGAAGTTTATGCTTAGAAACGTTAGGAATCCCCAAGGGCCCACAACTAGCAGGCAGCTAAGCCTGATTTGGATGCCAGCTCTTCTTGGCTCTGAATCATTTACTACTTCCAGCACGCTGAGCTGAAGCTCCAGAAAACAAAGACTGGAATTCTAAATTTGAGGCAGGAGGTATCTGTAAATTATTCCAGGAAATGAATCAGGACAATGAAAAAATGAAAGTAAAATTTAGGAAAAGTAATCCGAGAGGTATGTTAAGGAGGATGGAAGTGGATGTAGAAGCAGAGAACCAACCAGCTGACTGAGGTACCAACATGGAAAGGGCTTAGTCCTGAATGGTAATAGCTAATAAGAATTAACCAATTACTACGTACCACTTTCTGTGCTAGGCATTTTAATGATAACAGATTTCCTAATTAAGTACATTAACATGGTAATGTTATTTAGGCAAAATTATGGCATTGTTTTCTTTCATGTGTCTCAAGAAGTAATCACCCGTATGATACTAATTAAACAAAAATGGGGCTGGGATTTTATATTTCAAGTTATATATGTTATTTAGGTTTTTATTAGATTATTGATATAACAATCTAATTGGTTAATATTCATATTATAGGCGGGGGCTTCGAGACTAGGGCAGCGCAAAAGCTGTGTGGATGAAAGGCTCTTGGTGCTGCAGCCAGGAGTTAGTGCTGGGCCTCTGAGGTGGGAGAGCCAACTTCAGGACACTGGTCCACAAGAGACCTCCCAGATCCACGTAATATCAAATGGTGAAAATCTCCCAGAGATCTCCATCTCAACACCAACACCCAGCTTCACTCAACAACCAGCAAGCTACAGTGCTGGACACCCTATGCCAAACAACTAGCAAGACAGGAACACAACCCCACCCATTAGCAGAGAGGTGCCCGAAAATCATAATAAGTCCACAGACACCCCAAAACACACCACCAGAGGTGGACCTGCCCACCAGAAAGACAAGATCCAGCCTCATCCACCAGAACACAGGCACTAGTCCCCTCTACCAGGGAGCCTACACAACCCACTGAACCAACTTTAGCCACTGGGGACAGACACCAAAAACAACGGGAACTACGAACCAGCAGCCTGCAAAAATGAGACCCCAAACACAGTAAGATAAGCAAAATGAGAAGACAGAAAAACACACCACAGATGAAGGAGCAAGATAAAAACCCACCAGACCTAACAAATGAAGAGGAAATAGGCAGTCTACCTGGAAAAGAATTCAGAATAATGATAGTAAAGATGATCCAAAATCTTGGAAATAGAATAGACAAAATGCAAGAAACATTTAACAAGGACCTAGAAGAACTAAAGATGAAAAAAGCAATGATTAACAACACAATAAATGAAATTAAAAATACTCTAGAAGGGAGCACTAGCAGAATAACTGAGGCAGAAAAACGGATAAGTGACCTGGAAGAAAAAATAGTGGAAATAACTACTGCAGAGCAGAATAAAGAAAAAAGAATGAAAAGAACTGAGGACAGTCTCAGAGACCTCTGGGACAACATTAAACACACCAACATTTGAATTATAGGGGTTCCAGAAGAAGAAGAGAAAAAGAAAGGGACTGAGAAAATATTTGAAGAGATTATAGTTGAAAACTTCCCTAATATGGGAAAGGAAATAGTTAACCAAGTCCAGGAAGCACAGAGAGTCCCAAACAGGATATATCCAAGGAAAAACACGCCAAGACAAATATTAATCAAACTGTCAAAAATTAAATACAAAGAAAACATATTAAAAGCAGCAAGAGAAAAACAACAAATAACACACAAGGGGATCCCCATAAGGTTAACAGCTGATCTTTCAGCAGAAACTCTGCAAGCCAGAAGGGACTGGCAGGACATATTTAAAGTGATGAAGGAGAAAAACCTACAACCAAGATTACTCTATCCAGCAAGGATCTCATTCAGATTTGATCGAGAAATTAAAACCTTACAGACAAGCAAAAGCTGAGAGAGTTCAGCACCACCAAACCAGCTTCAGAGCAAATGCTAAAGGATCTTCCCTAGGCAAGAAACACAAGAGAAGGAAAAGACCTATAGTAACAAACCCAAAACAATTAAGAAAATGGGAATAGGAACATACATATCAATAATTACCTTAAATGTAAATGGATTAAATGCTCCCACCAAACGACACAGACTGGCTGAACGGATACAAAAACAAGACCCATATATATGCTGTCTACAAGAGACCCACTTCAGACCTAGAGACACATACAGACTGAAAGTGAGGGGATGGAAAAAGATATTCCATGCAAATGGAAACCAAAAGAAAGCTGGAGTAGCAATTCTCATATCAGACAAAATAGACTTTAAAATAAAGACTATTAGAAGAGAAAAAGAAGGACACTACATAATGATCAAGGGATCAATCCAAGAAGAAGATATAACAGTTGTAAATATTTATGCACCCAACATAGGAGCACCTCAATACATAAGGCAAATGCCAACAGCCATAAAAGGGGAAATCGACAGTAACACATTCATAGTAGGGAACTTTAACACCCCACTTTCACCAATGGACAGATCATCCAAAATGAAAATAAATAAGGAAACACAAGCTTTACATTATACATTAAACAAGATGGACTTAATTGATACTTATAGGACATTCCATCCAAAAACAACAGAATACACATTTTTCTCAAGTGCTCATGGAACATTCTCCAGGATAGATCATATCTTGGGTCACAAATCAAGCCTTGGTAAATTTAAGAAAATTGAAATTGTATCAAGTATCTTTTCCGACCACAACGCTATGAGACTAGATATCAATTACAGGAAAAGATCTGTAAAAAATACAAACACATGGAGGCTAAACAATACACTACTTAATAACGAAGTGATCACTGAAGAAATCAAAGAGGAAATCAAAAAATACCTAGAAACAAATGACAATGGAGACACGACGACCCAAAATCTATGCGATGCAGCAAAAGCAGTTCTAAGAGGGAAGTTTATAGCAATACAATCCTACCTTAAGAAACAGGAAACACGTTGAATAAACAACCTAACCATGCACCTAAAGCAATTAGAGAAAGAAGAACAAAAAACCCCAAAGTTAGCTGAATGAAAGAAATCATAAAGATCAGATCAGAAATAAATGAAAAAGAAATGAAGGAAACAATAGCAAAGATTAATAAAACTAAAAGCTGGTTCTTTGAGAAAATAAACAAAATTGATAAACCATTAGCCAGACTCATCAAGAAAAAAAGGGAGAAGACTCAAATCGATAGAATTAGAAATGAAAAAGGAGAAGTAACAACTGACACTGCAGAAATACAAAAGATCATGAGAGATAACTACAAGCAACTCTATGCCAATAAAATGGACAACCTGGAAGAAATGGACAAATCCTTAGAAAAGCACCACCTGCCAAGACTGAATCAGGAAGAAATAGAAAATATGAACTGACTAATCACAAGCACTGAAATTGAAACTGTGATTAAAAATCTTCCAAGAAACAAAAGCCCAGGACCAGATGGCTTCACCGGCGAATTCTATCAAACATTTAGCGAAGAGCTAACACCTATCCTTCTCAAACTCTTCCAAAATATAGCAGAGGGAGGAACACTCCCAAACTCATTCTACGAGGCCACCATCACCCTGATACCAAAACCAGACAGGGATGTCACAAAGAAAGAAAACTATAGGCCAATATCACTGATGAACATAGATGCAAAAATCCTCAACAAAATACTAGCAAACAGAATCCAACAACACATTAAAAGGATCATACACCATCATCAAGTGGGGTTTATTCGAGGAATGCAAGGATTCTTCAATATATGCAAATCAATCAATGTGATACACCATATTAACAAACTGAAGGAGAAAAGCCATATGATCATCTCAATAGATGCAGAGAAAGCTTTCAACAAAATTCAACACCCATTTATCATAAAAACCCTCCAGAAAGTAGGCATAGAGGGAACTTAACTCAACATAATAAAGGCCATATATGACAAACCCACAGCCAACATCGTCCTCAATGGTGAAAAACTGAAACCATTTCCACTAAGATCAAGAACAAGTCAAGGTTGCCCACTCTCACCACTCTTATTCAACATAGTTTTGGAAGTTTTAGCCACAGCAATCAGAGAAGAAAAGGAAATAAAAGGAATCCAAATCGGAAAAGAAGAAATAAAGCTGTCACTGTTTGCAGATGACATGATACTATACATAGAGAATCCTAAAGATGCTACCAGAAAACTACTAGAGCTAATCAATGAATTTGGTAAAGTAGCAGGACACAAAATTAATGTACAGAAATCTCTGGCATTCCTATACACTAATGATGAAAAATCTGAAAGTGAAACAAGAAAACACTTCCATTTACCATTGTAACAAAAAGAATAAAATATCTAGGAATAAACCTACCTAAGGAGACAAAAGACCTGTATGCAGAAAATTATAAGCCACTGATGAAAGAAATTAAAGATGATACAAATAGATGGAAAGATATACCATGTTCTTGGATTGGAAGAATCATCATTTTGAAAATGACTCTACTACCCAAAGCAATCTACAGAGTCAATGCAATCCCTATCAAATACCACTGGCATTTTTCACAGAACTAGAAAAAAAAATTTCACAATTTGTATGGAAACACAAAAGACCCCGAATAGCCAAAGCAATCTTGAGAACGAAAAACGGAGCTGGAGGAATCAGGCTCCCTGACTTCAGACTATACTACAAAGCTACAGTAATCAAGACAGTATGGTACTGGCACAAAAACAGAAATATAGATCAATGGGACAGGATAGAAAGCCCAGATATAAACCCACACTCGTATGGTCACCTTGTCTTTGATAAAGGAGGCAGGAATGTACAGTGGTGAAAGGACAGCCTCTTCAATAAGTGGTGCTGGGAAAAGTGGACAGGTACATGTAAAAGTATGTGATTAGATCACTCCCTAACACCATACACAAAAATAAGCTCAAAATGGATTAAAGACCTAAATGTAAGGCCAGAAACTATCAAACTCTTAGAGGAAAACATAGGCAGAACACTCTATGACGTAAATCACAGCAAGATGCTTTTTGACCCACCTCCTAGAGAAATGGAAATAAAAACAAAAATAAACAAATGGGATCTAATGAAACTACAAAGCTTTTGCACAGTAAAGGAAACCATAAATAAGACCAAAAGACAACCCTCAGAATCGGAGAAAATATCTGCAAATGAAGCAACTGACAAAGGATTAATCTCCAAAATTTACAAGCAGCTCAATAACAAAAAAACAAGCAACCCAATCAAAAAATGGGCAGAAGACCTAAACAGACATTTCTCCAAAGAAGATATACAGATTGCCAACAAACACATGAAAGAATGCTCAATATCATTAATCATTAGAGAAATGCAAATCAAAACTACAATGAGGTATCATCTCACACCAGTCAGAATGGCCATCATCAAAATATCTAGAAACAATAAATGCTGGAGAGGGTGTGGAGAAAAGGGAACACTCTTGCACTGCTGGTCAGAATGTGAATTGGTACAGCCACTATGGAGAACAGTATGGAGGTTCCTTAAAAATCTAAAAATAGGGTTTCCCTGGTGGCGCAGTGGTTGGGAGTCCGCTTGCCAGTGCAGGGGACGTGGGTTCATGCCCATGTCTGGGAGGATCCCACATGCCACGGAGCGGCTGGGCCCGTGAGCCATGGCCGCTGAGCCTGCACCTCCAGAGCCTGGCTCCGCAGAGGGAGAGGCCACAGCAGTGAGAAGCCCGCGTATGGCAAAAAAAGAAAAAAACCCTAAAAATAGAATTACCATATGACCCAGCAATCCCACTACTGGGCATATACCCTGAGAAAACCATAATTCAAAAGGAGTCATGTACCACAATGTTCATTGCAGCTCTATTTACAATAGCCAGGAGATGGACACAACCTAAGTGTCCATCAATGGATGAATGGATAAAGAAGACGTGGCACATATATACAATGGAATATCACTCAGCCATAAAAAGAAACGAAATTGAGCTATTTGTAGTGAGGTGGATGGACCTAGAGTCTGTCATACAGAGTAAAGTAAGTCAGAAAGAGAAAGACAAATACCATATGCTAACATATATATATGGAATTTAAGAAAAAAAAATGTCATGAAGAACCTAGGGTGGGAAGGGAATAAAGACACAGACCTACTGGAGAGTGGACTTGGGAATATGGGGAGGGGGAGGGGTAGGCTGTGACAGAGTGAGAGAGTGGCATGGACATACATACACTACCAAACGTAAAATAGATAGCTAGTGGGAAGCAACCGCATAGCACAGGGAGATCAACTCGGTGCTTTGTGACCGCCTAGAGGGGTGGGATAGAGAGGGTGGGAGGGAGGGAGATGCAAGAGGGAAGAGATATGGGAACATATGTATATGTGTAACTGATTCACTTTGTTATAAAGCAGAAATTAACAGACCATTGTAAAGCAATTATACTCCAATAAAGATGTAAAAAAAATTCATATTTTAATGGATTGGCAAATAATATTTAGAAAAAAATTAGAATTTTTTTCCCTTAGGAACATGGTTTTACATCCTTTCCTTAAAATGCAGAGCATTATTAGAATAGTATGATCATTTCATAACTCCTACTTATAAAACGACTACCACGTGCCAGGAATATTCAATATTTCGTTGCATGCTATCTTGTCTGCAACATAGAACTTTAATAAATATTAATTGACTTAACCTTCACAAGAGAATGCTGATTCAGGTTACACTTTCATCCACTTTAAAGGAAGCCTATAAAAGTAAGATTATATGAGCCTAAGAAAAGTTATATGACTTGCATAAGGTTTCCTGTCTGGGAAATATCAGGGCTTGGATCAAACTTGAAGCCTATTTGAGAGTGGCCTATGCCCATGTTTTTCCCACTGTCTCTTGAATCCTTCATCACTCAGTGAGAATTTACAACAAATATGGGGAAAAATACTAAAAAAACAGAAATAACAGATATGGGCACAGTAAGTCCCCTACATATGAACCTTCAAGTTGAGAACTTTCAAAGATGTGAACGTGCATTCACATGTCCAATCACACAAGTTAGTTCATGTGTTTGGTGTACATTGTCACTTGCACCCTCTACAAGTGGTTGTGTTTTGTGTGCATCCTCTACAAGTGGCTGTGTTTTGTGTGCATCCTCTACAAGTGGTTGTGCTTTTGTGTACTCTACTGTACAGTACTGTCTAGAGTACAGTAGCATGGCATCTTTATTTCAAGCCCAGGATGTCCGGAAGCAAGCATAAAAGCAACAGTGATGTAGCTGGTACTGGTAAGAAGTGCCAAGCGATAAAGACTGTGTTTGTTGGACTTATGAACAAATTGGACTTAGGAATGTGCTCTCGGAACAGAACTCGTTCGTATGTAGGGGACTTACTGTATTTCCACTTAATTTTAAATGAGTGGATCTGATGGAATAGTAGAAATTATCCGGTATGTCCATACTTCCTTTGCTTTCTCAGCACTTGTGAAGATGAAGTGAGAGAATTAATGCAGTCACTCTATACAGGAATTTTTCTAACTTCAACATTAGTTGAAATTTATAACGGTAATTTTTAGAGTATGCTTTTATTTGGCTGTCCAAAAAAAAATCTGATGGAAAAATCCCTTCTCTCTCGTTTTTATCATAGTTTATTTCTACATAACAGCATAACAAAATAATCTTCCCTTTAGGGTTTTTGTCCTGAAATTCCATGAGGATTGTCTGACCTTGCAGTTCACAAGGTTAATGATTCAACTATAATTTATTAACGTTAATTAGTTGTACTTTAATGTCTCTTGAAAGGCATTTCATGGCTTTCTCACACTTCAATAGTCCAATAATACAGAGCTATACTAAAGTAAGCATATCTGGCTCACCTAAGGTTTTTGGTTTTATATTTTTCTTTTTATAATTTCCTAAGTTGGACTTTTCACCTTTTCTCTCTTAATATAAACCAGTAAATTTTCTTCAATGTACTGCTTTTGCTGTTTTGTTGCAGTTTTAGCTACTTTCTAGTTTCTAGAATGATTTCATTCTAGAATGATTTCATATTTAACCTATGTATTATTTACAAGTGTTTCTATACTTCTAAATGTATGGGATTTTTAATTTATCTGGTCATTAAATTCCAGCTTAATTGCCTTTGCAGTCAAAGAGAGCAGGCTGCACATTATCTATTCATTGAAAATTGTTGAGGCTTATTTTACGTCCTAGTATATGATTTTTTTTAAATTTCCATGTGTGGTCGAGAAGGACATGTATTCTCATTGCTAGATGTAAATTTTGATATATGTCTATTAGGTCAAGCTTATTGTGTAGTTTTGTTGAGATTTTCTAAATCCTTGTTAATGTTTTCATCTGTGTAGCCTATCAATAATTGAGACGTATCTGAAATCTTTCAACATGAAAGTAGATTTGCAATTACTTCCTTTAGTTTAACCCATTAATCCTCACATATTTTGGGACTATTTTTATTAGATGCATTTCTGTTTAGAGATGTTACATTGGTGAGAGATGTTATACATTTTCTCTAAATGTAGTAACTGTCTCTATTCCTCATGGTGCTTTTTGTCTTAGTTTTTTGTTTGATATTAATATAACCATATCTGCTTTTTCAGGATAATTTGTCTGACATATTTCCCATTTGCCAAATAAGAATTTTATTGTGATTTCCTGACCATTTTTCTTCACTACACATTAGGTGTGTGTTTTGGTGGCAGTAGGTAACCTGTTATTTTAGTTCATAACTTCTGGACCAAGAAGAACTGCAGGTGGATCTGAGGGAGAAAGCTGTTTATCATCTAGATATCCTGGACTTTATGATAGTTGTAGCAACTGGAAGGAACCTGGGATTCTTTTTTGGGTGTTCTCTGGAAGGAAGGGAGAAACATATTTGAGGACCAGAAGAGCAGATCAGGCATAGAGAACAGTTCAAACATATTTTTTTACTCCTTAGCATAAAAACTGACCATATTTCAGTCTCCCCTGAAGTTAGAAGCCTGCGAAAATGAATTCAGGACAATGGAATGTGAGCAAACAGAATGTAAGCCACTACAAACTGCCCTAAAATCTCCCTTGGTACCCTGCATGCTGTCTGTTTTCTGCCTGCCTGCTGGCCAGAAACAGAAGAGTCGCTGGAGAATTCCACGTAACTGAAGGGAACCTGGGCCCAGAATAACTGTATGGACACAACTTTCCTCCTGCTGCTCCTTTCTCAACCATCTCCCTCCACTCTCTAAAGATCTACTTTGGATTTTAATGTCAGTAAGAAAAAAATATTAAGCCACTGAGATTTGGACTTTGTTTGTTATGGCAAGACACAAGGCAACCCAACACCCTGCATTTAGCTGCATTAGTTTTCGCAGTGGGTGATCACTGTCTTTTAACTGGCAAGTTTAGTTTATTAACATGTATTTTGAATTTTGGTATGTTTAGATTGGTTTTGCCAATCTTAGTTTATAATTTGTCTCACACCTTATATTTCTTTTTAAACTCTTCTTACTGCTTTCTTTGTATTAAAAAATCTAAATATTCTCTCTAAAAATACAAAAACATTCTCTTATGTTTATGTTTATATTATGTTGGTCTCTCATTTCCCAACACTCATCTTGATGGTTGTCCAGAATTTTGTTTCTGGGTTCTTATGAGTTCTTACGGGTTTACCGTTTCTCTTTTTTGGTCTTATTTTTTTAATTATGAATTTTATCTAGCTATTTAATCATTTTAGTTAGCATATTTCTTAGAGCATCTCTGAGACTTTTTTCTCTTCATATTGAGTGCTTCCTCAAAAGTGTTTTTTTTTTTTTTTTTTGCGTTATGCGGGCCTCTCACTGCTGTGGCCTCTCCCGTTGCGGAGCACAGGCTCCGGACGCGCAGGCTCAGCGGCCATGGCTCACGGGCCCAGCCGCTCCGCAGATCTTCCCAGACCGGGGCACGAACCCGTGTCCCCTGCATCGGCAGGCGGACTCTCAACCACTGCACCACCAGGGAAGCCCTCAAAAGCGTTTTTAATGTGAATTTTTGTGAGGCAAATCTTCCTAGTCCTTTTATGCTTAACAAGGTTTTAACAGTACCCTCACTTTCAAGTGATAGTTTGGTTGGATATAAATTCTAGATTTAAAGCTCTTTTTCTTTAATACTTTAAAGGTATTACTCCATTGTTTTCTTGCATCTCCTTTTTTTCCTTTAAATGTCATCTCTTTTTCTACAGAAAACTTTAGAATTTTTCAATATGCTTAATTTTTACTATATCTAGATGTAGCTTTTCTTTGTATTTCCTTTTGGTATGCAGTGGATCTCTTTAACCTGAGACCTTTCATTTTTCTTTAGTTCTGAGAAGTTTCTCTTCGTTATTTAAAAAAAAAATTACCTTCTCCCATTTTTTTCCTTTCTGTGATCCCTGTTGTATGGATATTAATATTTCTCCATATAGGTTCCATATTTGTTAACATTTCCTTTCTCCTTATCTACTCTCTTCTGGGATAATTGCTCAATCTGATCTTCCAGCTTTCTTATTTCTTTTTTGTCTGCATCATTCTATTTTTCAAAATCTATTATGTTTTTCATTTCATATCTAATATTGTATATCTAATATTTTTCACATCTAATATTGCCAATTGATTTTCTTAATAGTGTCTATTCTTTTCATATTGTTATCTCCCTAAACCGCGAGTGTTTATTATACCTACTTTAAATTCTCTATTTAGGAACTTCTCTGGCAGTCCACTGGTTAGGACTCTGTGCTTCCACAGCAGGGGGCCTGGGTTCCATCCCTGGTCAGGGAACTAAGATCCCACAAGCCGTGGGGCATGGCCTAATAAATAAATAAAATTCTTTATTTAAAAACACCTGTTTCTGTTGATAACTGTAAAAAGTTAATACTTTAAAAATTTGAAATAAAAATATACTTCCTAGACATCTCTTTATTTTGAATGGTCAACTCATGTTCCTCTGGGTATACTGGCTACTCTGTCGAAGAATGCATATTTGGGGAACATGAAAAACCTAAATCTATGACAATCCAGATGGGCTGAAGGAGAGAATAAGGGGAAGGACTCAGGGTGGAGAGCCCCAGGACGAGGAAACCACAGTTCATCAGTCCTATGCACCACCAACCCTTGGGACAGGGCTTTACTCCCAGCCTCTTTCAATCGCTCCCAGGGAGAGGCAGCACTAACAGAGGCATTCTTTTAATTTCTGATGCAGCACTGCTGGGTAGTTGGATGGGGAGAGGTGGGACAGTTAGCTCTGGCCTAGTCAGTACCCACTGTCTTTGACTCCTCTCTCCAGCTGGGCCTGTGTCATTGGTCAGATTTTACCCCTAAGGATTCCTGTTATCAGATGACTGAGCCTCTGCCACTAAGTCCTGAAGAGAGGCATAGATATTTTAACTGCCCAAGGCAACACGAGGATGGTGGTAGTGAGTAGCATGGTGGATAAAATGTTCAAAAGCAGAACTCAAACTCTTCTTCCTAAATTATCCTCCCATTACCAGCTGCAGCCTCCTTCTTCCCCAGGCCATAGCTACTATCATTCCCCTCCACACACATACCATTTTAAGTAGTACAGTCTCTCCGCATCAATCACTCACTGTTTTATTTTTCATAGGTTTTTGACATGTCTTTATATTCTGTTAGGGTTGATCCTGGGGAAGGGAACAATCAGCCCATGTTAATTGAGTATCCTACCAAAACCCAACCTACAAAAAAGTTTACTTTCTACTTCTACCCTATCATTCTATAATAATGTTTAAACTTTTAATGATGAAAAAAAGCACTTCTAAATTAAATCAGCACCTGTCAATAATTACTTGATACATATTAGCTAATCACATAATAGTCTTATAGCTGAATTTAAAAATGTTCTAAATACCTTGCTCTCTAATGAGGTCCAAAGTTTAAGAAAAAAGGTCTTATGTAAATACTGTACCTGCAACAAATATCTACAACTAGTTCAAGAACTAAATCTTTTTTTTCCTTTTTTTTATTGGAGTATAGTTGAGTTACAATGTTGTGTTAGTTTCAGGTGTACAGCAAAGTGATGCAGTTATACATATACATATATTCATTCCTTTTTAGATTCTTTTCTCATATAGGTTATCACAAAGTACTGAGTAGAGTTCCCTGTGCTATACAGTAGGTCCTTGTTGGTTATCTATCTTATATGCAGTACTGTGTGAAGAACTATATTCTTTAATCTATCACCTACAAGTCCTTCTACTACGTCAGTACTGTATAAGCTTCCTGAAAATGGCGTCATGAAACATGGCTCGTTCCATGACACTGAAGTGAATCTCATCACTGCATGAACTCTTGTGTTGGGCGGGGAGATATAAAGCTGAAGAAAAACTGGCTGCCAAAATATTAAAAGCAGGTGGGCCAGGAGCATCATCTCAGGAAAAGTGATTTAACGGTGGATAGATGGGAATAAGTGACTGATAAACTAACTCCTTGTGTGGCTCTAATGATTATGACTACTTCTTTTATGCAAAAGTTTCAAGCCAAATGTTCAATTAAGTGTTAATTTGCCAAATGCAACAGATTTTTCCTTTTAACCACCCTGGTTTTTAGCTGCCAATGGGATTATCCAAGTACACTCAGGGTGAAGTGTGTTTAAGACCTAAATTTTCTCTTTAGTCACACCCTCTCAATTAAATCAGTGGCCTCATTCTTTGGAGATAAAATACAAACTGTTGCAAAGTAAAATGTATTACTTTGGATCACAATTTTAAAAAGAAAGCAATCAACTGGTACAGATAACTGCACACTCTCAAAAATGCTTGGCAAAACTTAAGAATACAGGATAAGGTTGCTGAATATAGAATAATTGTGTAGAGATATTACTAATTGCCTTCTCCCAATTTTCTTTCCTTCTTCCCTAGTTGAATAGGGAAGCAATGCACCTAGTAAAAAGAAAAAGAAAAAGACACACTTCTCTGCTTCCCTTGAAGCTAGAAGTGTCTACTGTGATGGATTTCTGAGCAGAGATACAAGCAGAATTCATACTGTGGAGCTGCAGGGAAAGCCGTTAAGTGAGCCAGTTCTCTTGGCCTCATTTTTTGTCTGTTTCCCTCTGTTGTTCTTCCCTTGCATACACAGAAGCATGCTTTGAGATACAAGAGTCATCTTCAGATGACAAGGGTAAATATCACAAAGATTAAAAAGAGACACACAAAGAGCCTGGGTTCCTGTTGACATCCTTAAGCCACAATATCAACTCTGGTCTTTTGTCCTCTGGACTTTGTTATGTTAAAAAAAAACATCCTATTTTTGGTTTAAGCCACTCTGGGTAGAGTTTCTATTACTGTCAACTGAACTCAATCTTAATGGATACCAATACCACTCTGTATGGTACGATAAAGTCTGCAAGCCATTTTTTGTTTTTTTGGGTTTTTTTAAGCAGTAGAAGCTGTTCTTTTATGTATATTTATTTTGGGCTGTGTTGGGTCTTCGCTTCTGTGTGAGGGCTTTCTCTAGTTGCTGTGAGTGGGGGGCCACTCTTCATCGCGGTGCGCAGGTCTCTCACTATCACAGCCTCTCTTGTTGCGGAGCACAGATGCGCAGGCTCAGCAGTTGTGGCTCATGGGCCCAGTTGCTCCGCAGCATGTGGAATCCTCCCAGACCAGGGCACAAACCCCTGTCCCCTGCATTGGCAGGCAGACTCTCAACCACTGTACCACCAGGGAAGCCCGCAAGCCATTTTTGAAGACAACATTTAAATTCAAATTCTTTAGTTAGTAAGGTAAGGCTCTTAGGTTGTATTTTCTATTTGGTCTGTATGAGTAAGTATCTTCGAAGGCAAACTATTAATTAAGCACATTGACTCTGGAATCAGACTGTTTAAGATCTTGGCTCTCACTTACTCTGTGACTTGGCCAAGTTGTTACCCTCCCACAGACCTCAGGTTCCTCTTCTGCAAAATTAGTACATATCATAGAGTTCTTGTAAGGATAGGAGTTGAATGTGACACACTTAGCTCTTGGCATAGAGTAAGTACTAAATTAGTGTTTATCATTACTATCATCCAGGGATTATTGATTTTAGGTGGACATAATAAATTGACTTGCTTGTACACTGATAAAAAAAAACACTGCACACATGGTATTATAGTTATTCAAGTAGATCTCTTAACTTTCTCCCACCACATTCTAAATTTGTTGAAGGCCAGAAGCACATTTTATACGTCTTGCAAGGAGAGCTCTGGAGCTTTGCATAAGGGTTTCCTTGAGTCTGTGCATAAGTACTGATTTGTCTATTCACAAGAAGAAACTACCCAAGACCAAAGAATCACCAGGAAGCAACAGGCAATTAATTTCTGGAGCACAATAGGCTGGGGATATTGTGAGTTTTCACCTGACAGCAGAGTCACACCATATACAATGTAATTCATCCAATAAAAAATTAACAGGTACTAAAAGAAGAAAGAATATATGCTTAATAACTTGCAGAGAAGAAAACTCAATGGAAAACCCACAAAAACTTAGGCAATACAATTAAAACATAAGGATATTAAGGCTGTTATAAATATGCACCATATGTTCAAGAAAGTAAGGGAAATAGAATTATAATAAGAAGATAATAAGAAGATAATATAATATAATATATATAATATAATATAATATAATATAATATATATATATAATATAATATAATATAATATAATAAGAAGATAAATGGAACATGTAAAAAGATCCAAAGTAGGAAGATATTAATAGCAGATTAGACAATGCAGAAGAAAATATTAATGATGTTGAAGATATAGCATAGAAACATTTCAAAGTGAAGCAAGAAAGAAAAATGTAACTTCAGGGATTAAACAGAGCATCAGTGACATGTGGACAATATCAAGTAATCTAATGTAAATATAATTGGAGTTCTATTAAAGGAGGAATGCATGGGAAAGATAGTTGAAGAAATAATGCTCAAAATTTTCTAAATTTGAAACACAATATAAACCCATAGGTTCAAGAAGTTCAACACACCCCAAGTAGTATTAACACAAAGAAAACTCCACCAAGGCCCATCACAAATTGCTTAAAACCAGTATTGAACAGAAATTCTTAAAAGCAGCCAGAGGGAAAAATCATTTCATACAGAGAAAACACAGATAATCAAAAACCATGCAAGCCAAAAGAAAATGAAAAATAATTTTAAAATATTTAAGGAAAAAAAGAAAATAAAAATTTTTCACCCAGAATTCTTTAACCAGAAAAATATATTTCAAAAATGAAGTGGACTTTGTGACTGCCTGGAGGGGTGGGATAGGGAGGGTGGGAGGGAGGGAGACGCAAGAGGGAAGAGACATGGGAACATACGTATATGTATAACTGATTCACTCTGTTATAAAGCAGAAACTAACACACCATTGTAAAGCAATTATACTCCAATAAAGATGTAAACAAAAAAATGAAGTGGAAATAAAACATTCTTCATACAAACAAAAGTTGTAAGAATTAACCTCTAGCACATATGCACTACAATACATTATAGAAAGTTCCTTAGTATATGAGATTACTAGGGTTGCCATAACAAAATACCATAGACTGGGTGGCTTAATCAACAGAAATTCATTTTTTCAGTTTTGGAGGCTGGACGTCCTAGATCAAGGTATCAGTATGTTTGTTTTCTCCTGAGGCATTTCCCTTTTGCTTGCAGATGTTACCTTCTCACTGTGTTCTAACATGGCCTTTTCACTGTGTGTGCACAAATACAGTCACATTCTGAGATGTTTTGGGGGCTAGGACTTCACATATGAAATGAGCAGGGAGGGACACAATTCAGTCTGTAACACTTAGGGAATAGGAAAATGTTACCAGAGTGAAACTGGAATCTACACACACATACACACAAATATTAAATATTAAAAATTTACTGTGCGCTCTATAACATTTGTAGAAATAAAAAGTATGACAATGACACCACAATGTAGGAGAAAATTAAAAATATACTATTATGAGGTTCTTATCACTTCTAAGTGAAGTCATATTACATGAAGATAGATAATGTACAGTTATTATAATGTCAGCTATTGAGCAACCACTGAAAAATAAAAAAGATAAAGGGAGCCACTTGTAATGATAAAATGGAACTATAAAATATATTAAATCTAAAAGTGAAGCAAAGATAAAAAAGGAGCAAGGAATACGACAATAGCCAGATAGTAGATTTAAATCTAATAATAATTATATTAAATATAAATGGTCTAAATACAATTATAAAGCAGAGATTCTCAGACTGAATGAAAGTGCCAGACATAACTGTTATTCACACACAAAAATTACTCTGGACAGATGCGTTAAAAATAAAAGGATGGCCAATGATATACATGCAAATATGGGATGGGGGGGGAAGGTGGGAAATTTCTGCTTCCAAAGAAAGAGTAACAGGGACTGGATTTACCATACCACCTGAAACTTCTAAAAGAAATAATAATGCTTTTCAGACATTGAACATGAGAAACTTCAGGACACTGATTCCTGACAATGGGGCAACAAATAAGGTAAGCCTTATGATTACTCTAGGTTACTGCCCGAAGAGAATTTCCATACCGCAGAGTGGGAAACCAGGAGAAGACTCCAGCAGTCTGAGTTTCAGAGATAAAACTGGGAGTCTAACTGCAGAGGCAGCAAGAGGTCTAGAATTCACATCGAAGGAGACAGAAGAGTAGATAGATGTAGAAAGCATGTCATGAGACCTGCTGAGAAACCCACAAAAGTCTTCAGTTGAGTTCTGATCAGTGCATGTGTGTGAAGATCTCAAATTAAATGGACAAAATGAACCATCCTGTAAATGTTAATCCCTTTTCCCCAACCACCCTTGTATTGCTTAATGAGTCCTAAAGTTTGGGGAAGAAGTGCTTATGGTGGCAGAGATATATGCTATTCATGGGCTCAAGAACATAGACACTTGTTCATCAAGATTGACATGGCTGTAGTCAGGGCTAAGTGCGCAGCCTGCAAACAGCAGACACGATACCCCAGGGGAACCAGCTAGACCTCGGGTGAATGACTGATTGTACTGGATCTTTTCTAATACAGAAGGGACAGAGAAATGGCTTTACTGAGATGGTCATGGATTCTGGCTGTCAATAGGCAATCTCCATCGATAGTCCTCCTGCCAGCAATACCATCTGTGGACTTATAGAAAGCCTCATCCATTTGCCATGGTATCTCAGCAACATCAGATAACCAAGCCAATCTTTTACAGAGGAAGTGTAGCAGTGGGCTCACACCCATGGAATTGGGTAGACTTACTAAATTCCCCAATACCTAGTATTAATCTACTTCATTTGGTAGAATAGCCTACTCATGTTCAGCAGTTGTACCAGTTGGGAGACAGCAAAATGGAAAAACCAAGATTAAAGTATTGGGAAAAGGTATGCATTAGACATCTGAGGAGGAATAATCCCTATAAATTTCAGATATGCTCCTACAGGATGCAATATATGCCCTAAACCAGCAACCCGTATATAAGTGCCATTTTCTCCTTCAGAATTCTTAAATCCAGGATGACAGAGCATTGATAAAACTCAGGTACAAAGGGGTAAATAGTTTTTCCGAGGATAGACAGCAATTAAGTTGAGGCACTGGGGTACGAACCTAAAACTGCCCATAGTCCAATCTCTTAATTGGATCTCTGAAATTATATTTACTCACTCATCTACCTTTATTACCATTTATTTATGTAAGACCTATTTAACTTGTTTCAAAGGCCATCATTAGTCCTTTTATAAAGAAATACCCTTGTTTTTGATTAGGTGGTCAATAATTGTTCTTCTGATTTGGCTTTAATAACTACTGTGACTCCCAGTCTTGTTTGCCACAAATTAGAGATACATCTGTATAGACAAACAGCTATTTTGCTTTTAATGATAACTTGAATATGCTGAGGAAAGTGAAACTTTGAAAAGCTATCCTTTAGATCTATTAGCTATAACTGATGTTTTTAGAGTAGTAAGACCTGTGTGCTGAAATGTCAGATTTTAGGCATTGTTCAGTTGACAGAATTGTATTAATGATAACTTTAACAACTGTATCTGACATTAAACAACCTTTCTTTGTACTTTGAAATGATCAAATATGTACCTGAAAGTGATGGTTTGACTGTAACTATATTAACAAAATTAATAAATGTAATTACTCAAGGGAAAATTGATTATAGATCATTGGCCATTTTTACTTATAGGCTACTTTTCTTAAATGTTTCATCCTATAAGTGAAAATGTAACAGTAGTTACTCTATTATGTAACGAAGTCGTCATGTTCTCAAATTCACGGCTTATGGCTAAGAACAATGCCAGGCACATAGCAGATGTTCAATAATTTTTAAGTAAATAAATGAATGGCTCAGATCTTTTATAATGATCCTCATTTTCTCATTTTGATAAGAAGCAGGTGTTATTCTGTTTCTGCTTAAGATTGTTGCATCAAAACTGGTCACTTCTAAATGTAAGGCCAGACACTATCAAACTCTTAGAGGAAAACATAGGCAGAACACTCTATGACATAAATCACAGCAAGATCCTTTTTGACCCACCTCCTAGAGAAATGGAAATAAAAACAAAATAAACAAATGGGATCTAATGAAACTTCAAAGCTTTTGCACAGCAAAGGAAACCATAAACAAGACCAAAAGACACCCCTCAGAATGAGAGAAAATATTTGCAAATGAAGCAACTGACAAAGGATTAATCTCCAAAATTTACAAGCAGCTCATGCAGCTCAACATCAAAAAAACGAACAACCCAATCCAAAAATGGGCAGAAGACCTAAATAGACATTTCTCCAAAGAAGATATACAGACTGCCAACAAACACATGAAAGAATGCTCAACATCATTAATCATTAGAGAAATGCAAATCAAAACTACAATGAGATATCATCTCACACCAGTCAGAATGGCCATCATCAAAATATCTAGAAACAATAAATGCTGAAGAGGGTGTGGAGAAAAGGAAACCCTCTTGTACTGTTGGTGGGAATGTAAATTGATACAGCCACTGTGGAGAACAGTATGGAGGTTCCTTAAAAAACTACAAACAGAACTACCATATGACCCAGCAATCCCACTACTGGGCATATACCCTGAGAAAACCATAATTCAAAAAGAGTCATGTACCACAATGTTCATTGCAGCTCTATTTACAATAGCCAGGACATGGAAGCAACTTAAGTGTCCATCAATGGATGAATGGATAAAGAAGATATGGCACATATATACAATGGAATATTACTCAGCCATAAAAAGAAACGAAATTGGGTTATTTGTAGTGAGGTGGATGGACCTAGGGACTGTCATACAGAGTGAAGTAAGTCAGAAAGAGAAAAATAAATACCGTATGCTAACACACCTATATGGAATCTAAAAAAAAGGGTCATGAAGAACCTAGGGGCAAGACGGGGATAAAGACGCAGACCTACTAGAGAATGGACTTGAGGATATGAGGAGGGGGAAGGGTAAGCTGGGACAAAGTGAGAGAGTGGCATGGACATATATACACTACCAAACATATAATAGATAGCTAGTGGGAAGCAGCCGCATAGCACAGGGAGATCAGCTCGGTGCTTTGTGACCACCTAGAGGGGTGGGATAGGGAGGGTGGGAGGGAGGGAGACGCAAGAGGGAAGAGATATGGGAGCATGTGTATATGTATAACTGATTCACTTTGTTATAAAGCAGAAACTAACACACCATTGTAAAGCAATTATACTCCAATAAAGACGTTAAAAAAAAAAAACAACTGGTCACTTACTTTTTAGTAGAACATTCATTACAAAGAATCATTCAGGAAGGCAGCTGCGTCTTTTTGCTGGCTCAAATTTTTATATTACCTAGGAAGAAAAGTTGGCAATACACCAAACTAAAACACTCTTATGGCCAGATCTCTTTAGTTAAGCAAAAATTATCTCTAATTCATGCTATATTCAAAATTCATATACTCAAGTAAAGTGTATCTTTTACTTATTGGATTTTCAAGATAATATCAACCCAATAGTAATGGTGTTCAATAGGAAAGCTCTCACATACAGTACAGGCTGGCATGTGCTCTTTTTCCATCATCTTTAAATAGAAACAGAACTTGAATACACCTTTTGTCTAAGAGATTCACTACCTTAATATGATGGCATTTTCATTTTCGAGTTAGCATGTGTTTTGCTTCCTTTTGGAATTTAAAATTCAGTGAAAGCAAGTTGATTTTTGTTTTTGGCAATAAACCTTGCATACGAAAATGGAAGAAAAGGCATGTGGGACATAGATAAGGAAGTTCTAGGATATTTTAAACATATTGATACCGTCTTTCATTCATCAGGGTGTTTATTATTAGAACGAGCAAAAAAGGCTACAAAACAAAATTAATTTTAAAGTGGATCCCAGCATGTAAAAATGAGAACAAAAAATTAAATAGGTTTTAGATATAGGTTTCTCTGTATGGTAGACAGTTTCTGTACATCTTAATAGAAGTTTCCCTTTACATTTATTAAAAATGACTTAATCCAAAAGGTATTTACATCATTACAGAGCAGGTACATTTTAAGAAAAATTGCTCACTTCTGTAACCTTGAAAAGAATTACATAAGGAAAAATCATATTACAGATTTTTTAAAGCACCTTTGTGCTAATTTTTACTTGTTTAGTAACTTTGTTTTGATTTAGCAGTATTAATGTAAAGTAGTTGAAACAAGCAGCTAATAACATAGAAGCAATATCAAGTAAGCCATTTGAGCTTGTTATTAAATGTTAATTGTCTTCTGATCCTTAAACTAGATACCTAAACTGAATAGACCACTATCAGCAAGAGATGCAAGTTATATGAATGTTGTAGGTACCCAAACACAAGTGGATTGTTAAATATTTTATTGCTTTCCTAAGTGTCCTGCAGAATTCTACATAATTTTCCTCATACTCTAAAAGAGGTAGTGCCAAGATGTTTGTCCTGTTATAAATAATCAGAACTTATTTCAAATACAATTTTCCTGAGTGTTTGTCTCAGAAAGCTAAACAGGGATTGTATTTTATATATTTTCTTTATGTAAATGAGAACTGGAGGAAATATATTTTTATATTTCTGATAACAAAATATCAATAATCTTCCATTCCAATCTCTTTAACCTATGCATTTTATATTTATGGCAAACTGAACAATTTACTTTTTCCTCTAAATACCCAGCATTCTCATACCTTTGTATATGTGCCTGCATTCTTATTACAGTGTTTTCTCCCAACATCTATGTTGCCCAACAAATTCTGTCTCTTCTAGCCAAAATTTTACTCTTCTGTGAAGCCTGCCCTGATCCCCATAGATAGAAATTAACTTTCCCTTCTTTGAATTTTCACAGTGCTGTGACACTACTTTTTTGGCATGAGTCTTATTCTGTTGTATTATAATGTAGTTAGCATTTCAGAACTCAAAATTACTTTAATAAACTAAAGCACCTATTGGAAATGAAACCCAACAGGTGAAATTCAAAGTACTCCATTTAGTGGGGAGAAAAAACCCAAGAAGTGAATATAGCACATAGAATAATAAATAATTATGGGACAGTGAATATGAATGGAAAATAGCCAGGCTTTCACATCTGGTTGTGTCTTTTTTATCTTATAATCAGAGAAGTTGATTAAGAAACACCCATTATATAAAGGGGGTCAAAATGCACAAACTTTCAGTTATAAAAAAATCTTAGTAATGTACAGCAACATGACTATAGTTAATAATTCAGTATTATATATTTAAAAGTTGTTGAGAGTAGATCTTAAAAGTTCTCATAACAAGAAAAAAAAATTTGTAACTACGTGTGGTAATGGATTTTAATTAGACTTACTGTGGTGGTCATTTCACAATATAAACAAATATCAAATCATTATATTATATACCTGAAACTAATATAATGTTATATAACAATTATATCTCAAAAAAATCCCAAAACACATTATGGAAGTGGGGACCCCTGAGGGGAAAAAAACGGTAATAGGAAACTTTTTCTTAAAGATGTAAAGGTTATTGTGCAACAAATGATGATTCATTTTACTCCAGTGAAGGTAGAAAAATGAAGTATTTTCCTGTGAATTAAGGCTTTTAAACAGTTACTATTTATTAATGGTAGGAAATCCTGGTGTCTTCCTCTTTAGAAATGTTTAGTAAGTATAGAATTCTATTTTTTGAAACATTTAAATGAATTCTGTCTAAAAAGGAAAAGTGACCCTATAAGAGACCAACTTAATAGGTGCGGCCACAATCAACTTTATATTCTTTATTTTATTGACACCTTTCACACAGAATCTCAGACCCAATATTGAACTTGAAAAGTACAATAAAGTCCTATACAATTTGAAAGCTAGGAAAATAGTGTCAATTTACTTATTTGATTAACTAAAGATTAAACAGAAAGTCTTATGGAAGGTTATGTCACCTTTTTTCACTGTTGAAATGTCTTCCGAAACTTACCAGATCCATTTCTATTTCACAGGATATAGCATTTGAACATAGCTTCATTTTCACAGAAGCTTCAGGAACTTTCAGGGTATAAGGTTTATTAACAGTTAAAGCCTTGTATTTTTAGGCCTTGTGCATTTGGGTATGATTCTTTTTACATGATGGGGTTAGATGTTTTGTGTTCCCTTACAGAGCATCAACCCTATTAACCATCCCACAGTTGTCTTAGGCCACACACACACTCTTCTGTAACAATCCATACTTAAAAGTCAGAGGCTTGCTGCAGATCACTGGATGCGGTCTTCAGTTTTACCCTTCGAGTTGGAGATATTGTCCGTGAACAGGAAAGTCTGGACATACTATTGACCTGCTTGATGTGGCTTGAGCATGCACAGCGGGAGAAAATCTGCTGACAGGCTCAGCTTCTCTCACTCATCTGATCTGAGGAGACACTGAGTCAACAGAATAGAATTCCAACAGCTTCCCTACAGCAAAGCTCACGCCCTTCAGGGTGATACCTTTGTCCTCTCGGGCTTATTCAACTGCTTTAGGAAAGTGATAGCCTGAGCAGTAAAAATGGAACAGTGTCCAATATGCAGAGGGGGAAAAAGGAAGTCAGATTTAGCCTAAAACAGTGCAGCACATTTTTAAAAATATATCGATTTTACTTTTATGTTTTGGTGTATTTGTGTAAAATTAAACTTTCTTTGGAACATATTTTACTGCAATATTGTTTTAGGATATCCGACTCCTCTCCTTATCATTCTCATTCTCTCACAGAATCAGAAAGGGTTTACAAATTTATCTCCCTATCTGCAACTCACAACATGAAAAACTGGAGATGTCCTGAATTGGCATCAAATCTAGCTTCTACTCATTCATCCATTCATTGACACCTGCTCAGTAGCTCCAAAGATAGGGATTGAGACTAAGTAAATAACCACACCTTGACCTTGCCCCAGGCAACTACTAGCATTCACTTATACATGTGGCATGTAGTTTGTGTGCTTGAAAATTGTATTTAGAATAAGCTCATTTCAAAACAGCTTGGGACTATGGTCTATTCCAATCTTTCGATTTTCTCTATGAGAAAATTAAGGGAAATGACTTTATTAGGTTACTAGTAAGTAGTTAACACAGGTAAGACTTATAGGGTATCTTAGAGAATTGGGAAGTTAAATAATCATAACACCCTTTCAGTGATAGAGTTCTATGAATTCATAGGAATAATACACTTTAGGTTCATTTTCTGTAGTAGTCTAGTCATTCATCCTAGTGTTATTCAAGCACCTGCTATGACATAGGCATTGTGCTACAGACAAGCTACAATTTTGACAAAACATGGTTGCTGTGTGTTTGTCAAGCGATACAGACAATCAGGAAGCCACAAAGCAGTGTATTAAATGCTCCTTAATGTGGAGTGATTATACCGAAAAAAGTGGCTGAGAAGTATTTGAGGCACAAAGTCCCCAGAGAAAATTTGGGGATATTTTGGGTACAGGGTCACGTTCTCGGAAAGTGAAAAGAGATTTGTGAGCAAATGAAGTGACTATATATATTCTGCTTTCAAGAAATTTGATTAAGCAAACAAGAGCAAAAAAAGAGTTTGTGTTACAATGACTGGTGTCAAGGAGGGATTCCCCCACTCCACCCGCCACTGAGTGGAAGAGATGAGCATATTTATATACCATAAGAAAGAATCCAACACATAAAGAGATAATTAATGGAGCAAAACACCTTTGGAGATGGGATGCTTTGGATCCAGATTATTGGCTACTCCGTCTAACAGAAAAATAAGATAATGATAAGGAGTAGATACTTGACACCCAAGCATAAAGCAGAGTTGCCTGCTAACAAAAAGCCAGGTCAGGCAAGGAGTAAGATGAGAGGGGTAAAGACTGTCTTTGTATTTGTGGGAGCTGGAAGACAGACAAGAAATGGGAGAAGCAGCTAAGGATGCTTTTTTTTTTTTCTGCATTGAAAGAACAGCAGAGACTAGAAAGCATGCACTTTTAGTACCAACAATAAAGCTCAGCAACACAAGAGCTGATAGGGTGAGAGGAAGATTGATGGCTTTGGCATCTTCAGGACAGTGGAGAAGAAATACTTGGAATGAAGTGTTTGGGAAGGCTGTAGAAAAAGAAAGTATGGGAAGTTATGAACTTCAAAATGCCCAAAATATAGAGAAAGAAGTCAACACAGGGGAAAGAGAGGGAAACTAAAGGTCTCAATTTAGTCAAAGACCATGTATACATGGGAGAAGGAGATTGAGAAAGACAGAGGGAAGGGGGTTAGATGAATAAAGGGGTTGTTGGATATTAACACTCCTGGGTTGGGGAACTTTCAGATGGTAACTTCCTGTGTGCTGTCTTGGAGTGTATATTGAACCACAGTAGATGTGACAGTGATTTGATTTTTTTTTCTTTTAATTTTTAGTAGCTTTACTGAGGTTTACTTTACATGTCACAAAATTCAATAACTTCAAGTATGAAACAATCAATGATTTGTAGTAAATTTATAAAGTTGTGCAACCATCTCACGATACAATTTTAGAATATTCCCATCACCCTGAAACAGGAGGGAAGGGGGCAGGGCACAACCTTTAAAAGCTTGAGTACACGACATAAACTGATTAGAACCAGATAGGTCCAAGATGGCAGACTAGTCCACTTCCACTAGACCTTAAGCCTCAGTATACATTCATTGTAACACATTGGCAAGCTAAATGACACACCCACAGGTGCCATGACAGTTCCAAGGCCGACCATAAAGGTCAAAAATTGGGCAGTGGCCCAATTTCTGGAAATCCCCACCCCTTCCCCAAAATAGCTGGAATACTCCTCCCACTCATTAACCTATGAAATTACCCACCTCTATAAAAACTGACAATCCCATACCCTGGTGCCACTCTCGCCTTCTGAGATGGCCCACACTCTGTCTGTGGAGTACGTTTCTCTCTAAATAAATCCACTTCTTACCTATCACTTTGTCTCTCACTGAATTCTCTCTGTGATGAGACATTAAGAACCTGAGCTTCATTAAGTCCTGAGACCAGGTGTGCGATCTCAGTTAAAAGACCATGGGTTCAAGTCCCAATCTGGGTTTTGGCTGGGTTTGAGTCCCAGCATGTGGGTTCAAGTACCAATCTGAGTTGCATGGTTTCAACCCCAAGAAAGTGATTAGGTTTGAAGATCAAATAAATAGGGTAACTAGGGGGTTGGATAGGACCTCTGCTTGCATATGGAAACCATTCAGAAGAATGCAGAAAATGAAATGGAAAGAAGAATGTAAACCGGGGGTCAAACACCTCAATGAATATGGAGAAGGACTGATTCACCAGAAAATTGACAAAAGGGGGAATTTTAGAGGGTGGTAAATTTGGTTACTATAAATTTTAAAGGATCAAGAGCTTTTTCTCACATATGTATAGAAGAATAATAATCTAGAATTGGCAAAAAAAAAAAAAACAAAACAACCCAAAACCAACAAACAAAACAACTAGGAGAATGTTGTGATTGCTTTAGGAATTTGGGGTGTGGGAGAATGAACAAGCCTCTTCTTGAAAGGACAACAGTGAAGTCAGGTATTTGGAGGTCAGCCAGGTTTCGGTTGAGACATAGAGGAGAAATGTATAGAGAATTTGTCATATGCTTCCATCTGGAATATTACAATATGTACTTAGTTTCGAGGAGAACCATTTTAAAAGCTTCTGGTGCCCTTTCAAGGTGATTTCTTAAGGCCAGGAAGTGCAAATGCACATATTTAACCCTGTATCTGTCCCAGCTAGGCATCTGTACACTATAAACTTGAAATAAGGGACTGGTCCTGTTTGTTGAATCCTCAGCATCTAATATACAGCTTAGCAAATACTAGAGTCTTAATAAATACTTGTGCCAGTCATATTGTAGGTAACACACACATACTTGTAGAATGACCATATTATCCAGGACATAGTATAAAGCCTTGTTCATGTTCACTTGTTTGTTTTTACCTTTGAAGAATATAAGACTGCAATAAAGGCACCCAAAGTTCAGAGTCTTTCCTAGCCCATGCATCTAAAAAGCTTCTCTGAGATATTCTCTTTAACTAATTAAATTCTATGAAACAGGACACTTTTTCTCCCAGTTTGAAATGGGTGGCCATTTTTCTACCAATGAGTACTTTCCATTTCTTTTATATTATAGTGTAATTCACGGAATTTTATTTTAGTGGAAAAAAAATCCAGTCAGAAAACTGTCATTTTCTTCCATGTCTTGTTCAACTAGATGCCTATCATCTAGTCTCACAGTGGACATCTATATTTTTTCTTATGCTTATAGCTATTTTGTGTTTTAGTGCTGACAGATGAACATAATGCAAATTAACTCTAACAGTGCTGCAATAGTAACTTTTAAAAACAACCTTAAAAAAATCTAAAAGTCAATGTCACTCTCAGTGAAAGTCCTAATAAATTCTAGGTTGTATATGAGACATTTTGCAGTTGATAATTTCATGTGCTCAGAATAATACAGACAAATTTAGTTATTGGATATTTTCCCTTAACTAGGCTATAAAGTTATTCAATTTTCTGTAACACGTGTATACATTTAACTTCACAAAGAGTACCAATGATTTCATTTTATGTGAATTTATGTAAATATTAGCCTTACTAATATAAACACCTGCTTCCTTAGACTCATTTTGAGTTCAGGTGTTAATTTTCAAATATTCAAATATTTACAGAGGGCCTACAATGCACAAAGTAGCATGCTAGATTTTTTTCTAGGACATTGGGATTAAATTGACTTCAGATACAAAAAGTTCAATGTATATATGAGACATGCCATTTGTTTATAAAACTGTAGAGGCCCATTACAGAATACTTCAATGATGTCTATTATATTTTTTAATTACCACAAACAATGCTGAGAACTATATATAAAAATATTATTTCTTCTGAGTACTGACAAAGTTCTTTGTTCTTGACAAGGTTTGTTCTTTTGGATTTCTCTGTTCTCTAAATTGTGTTCTATTATGCTATTGTATTCCCTTGAACTTGGCAGGATGCATTATGCAGATAAGTGCTGGGTTCTTATGTATAGGCAAGTGAGATCTCCAAAACGTCTGCGTTAACTTGCTGATTAAAGTTAACCCCAGCCAAACAGGAGAGCACATAACTCAGTGCAAGATAAATGTCAAGTGCGTTTTGTATTCTTTCATACAAAGTTCCCATTATAAATGTGACAGAATCAAGATGTTATAAGTATACCATGATAAAACACTGAAAGATTGAGTCTCTTTTCCAACAGAAAGCTTCTTAAACAAATCCATTGGTCTCACTGAGATTAACCAAGGAGAAGGCATTTATTGCCACTGATACAAGTCACACATGCCTAAGGACAGTGTTAAGTAACCACGAAGTTAATACATCTCCAGAACATATTCTATAGGCAAAAAATCCTATCAAGTAGTACAATTAATAGAAGGATTAGACTGCAGACTGGGACAGATATGAGTTCAAATGGCTTTCAATGGTTGGGCAAATGTCAACATTACCTCTCAGATACTGCACTGCCTCACCTGGAAAATGCATTTAATATTACCTATTTTATAGTTTTACACTAGTTTTTTTTTTCTATTTCCTGTGTTTGAATATCCATTAATTTAAAATTAATTTGGTAAAAATGAAATTTGCAGTAGGCAGAATGACATTTCACCAAAGATGGCCAAGTCCTAATTAATCCCTGGAATTTGTATGTTAAATTACATGGCAAACAGAATGAAGGCTGCTCTTCACCAACATTTAAACAGGGAGATTACTTTAGATTTTCCAGGGAAACCCAGTGTAATATAAGGGTCCTTAAAAGTGGAAGAAAAAGGCAGAAGAGGAGAGTCAAAGAAAGAGATTTGAGAATGGAAGCAAGGGGAATGATGTCATGTGAGAAGGACCAGACCTGCATGGCTGGCTTTGGAGGTGGAAGAAGGGGTCCAGGAGCCAAGGAATGCTGGTAGCTTCTGGAAGCTAGAAAAGCCGAGGAAATAAATTCTCACCTAGAACCTTCAGAAGGGAGCACAGCTCTGCAGACACCTTGATTTTACCCGGGTGAGATAATGTCAGATGTTTGTCCTACAGAACTATAAGATAATAAGTCTGTGTCGTTTCAAGTCAGTATGATTTTGATACTTTGTTACAGCAGCAATAAGAAACTAATACAATGCTGGAGTTTTGAGATTGTCTTTTAAACTAAGAAAGCTAGCATTGTGGGTAAGAACTTGACAGTTTTTCCTCTACACACTAGGTTTATAAAGTAAAATTTATAATATCGAATTTTAATAATCAACTTACTGAAACTGTTTTTAAAGTATCTGTATTTAAAATTTTATTTCATACACTTTACAATTATACATTCACCTATATTTTAGCACTCTCTACACTGGATTTAGAAAGCTGTACACAGCTTTATAGAAAAGGATTAAATATAAAGCAAATATGGGATATTATATGTCATTTAGTTCTCAATAAAGATGAAAAATAAATCCCTTATCCTATATTAAAAATGAATTGAGTAAAGGTCACTTTACTAAATTTTATGAGGGAGGCCTGTAAAACTTAAAATGGATATTCCATTACTGAGATGTAAGCTAAAAATGTGTTAAGTTCATGTTAATATCAGTTTCACCTTCCTGCTCTGAATTATAGCCTGAGGGATTTAACATTAAATATTATATATTTAATATATATTATATATTAAATGTATAATATATATTATATATTAATATGCATTATATATTAAATGTATAATATATATTATATATTAATATGCATTATATATTAAATATATAATATATATTAATATATATTATATATTTAATACTATATTAAAATTATAATTATTGTAATTGTACTCATTGGTTATTCTTCGGTGAGGGAATGCATTATCAAACACTCTAAGCTATCAAGTGCTTTTTATTTATAAAGCAATACTTAAAATTTTAATCTCCAAAGAAAGAAAATGTAGCCTGTTTTATTGGTCCTGTTCAAGAATAATGGAACATTCAACTAGACCCCAATACCACATAATGCCAGGGTCATGAGGAGGTATGGTACCAGGACGAGGAGTGTGTACAATGTAAAAACTAAATAGGCCACCGTGTGCTTTGGCAGATATAGGGATGATCTCCAGAGGGAAATGGGATAAGCTGGTAAAAGGACAGGGGGAAATGCTTCCCTCTGGCGTCTTTAACATGGGCAGAAGAGAGAAGACAGAAAATAAGGTGATAAGCAGGTAGCAGGATAATACTGGACCAAGATTCAAAGGGGCTAAATGCAGCAAGTCTTAAGCAATAACATTAGGTAAGTTCACCCTATAAAACAACTACATTACAAGGCTTTAAGCGAATTGAATTGTATTCAGTATGTTCAACTTTCAGTCACTTAGGTGAAGGGAAGCAGAACGTACCATCCCCAAAGATGCCTCTTTGGCATAAGGATTATTTTGAGATTATTTTTTGAGAAAATGCAGATACAGGAGACCTCTGAAAACAGAACTAGTTATCCTTTTTGTAAGGGAAATTTACATTTATATGGGAAATCTTCATTTGTAAGTCTGTCTCCCTCTGTACCAAGAAGAGAAGGATGACTAAATCACAAGAAACTCCTATCAGGGTATTCCCTGGCAGTCCAGTGGTTAGGACTCTGTGCTCTCACTGCCAAGGGCCGGGGTTCAATCCCTAGTCAAGGAACTAAGATCCTGCAAGCCGAGGGGGTGGGGGTGGGAGAGATTCCTAGCAGTAAGAAGGCACCCACTTAAATCTACATAACAACCTTACCCTTGTTTACTGTGCTTTTCCTGATAAGCTCTCTTAACTGGCCTCCTACCCAACACCTCTCCCCCCAAACAGCTTTCCTTTGTCTTTAGCTGAAGATGGTATTTAAGGTGGTGGCCTGGGCCCATTTCAGAGAATGTACTCATTTTCCCTGGGTATCTCCCATGCAAACATGAGGTATACATGTTAATAATCTGTTTTTCTCTTGTTAATCTGTCTTTTATTACAGGGGGGCTCCTCAGGGAACTCTACACAGGCTACCTGAATCAGGATCATAATATTCACACATTTAAGTGTAAAAATTTCCCCAAAATGCATTCAGATTGATTTTGGTGACAATGTATTCCAACTGTATGTAACCAGGTATTAAGAGATAAACTAAGGTATATTAAAAAAAATTTGAGTTTATTTGAGCAAAAATCGATTTGACTCTGGCAGCACCAAACTGGAAGTGGCTAGGATCACCCCACTGATAGGAGCCCAAGGCAGGGCTAACATAGAGAGAGTGTGGAAGCAAAGGAAGGAAATTGGATTGGCTATAGCTTAAAGCCAAGCTGGCTGTTCGTGACTGGTTGGCGTTTTGATTCCGTGACCTGGAGGAGTTTACAGGCTTCGATTTGCGTTTGCTCATACAGACCACCATGGCAGTAAAACCACACCTCAGTCTAATGGCCTCCTTGTTTAAATTAACAAAAGCTGTTATCAATTACCACCATTTACCTCATTGTATCTTAATATTGCTATGTGAATATAACATTTTTATTTACTTGACCCAGGGTTTTGTATCAGAGAACGTGAGCGGGCAAACTTATCTGATTAGAGACATTACATTGGTTATGGACCAAGCTGTCATTCTCTATACCATGTGTACAAAGTAGTGGCAAAAATCATTCATTTATTATATAAAATATTAATATATAATAATAAATGTCATGATTATAATAAAATTGTTATTGACTATAACATGCCAGGCATTATAGGAAATAGAAAAATTCCTCCCCTCAATTACATTCTAGTGGAGAAATCATACAACAAGCAAGGTAAATAAATATAGTGGTAAACACTGAGAAAAATAGAGCAGTGAGAGAATAGGGAGTGCAGATGGGCTAGAGGAATATTAATATTTAGAGTGGTCAGTCAAGGTCTTCTGGAGCAGCAACTCTAGAGACCTGAATGAAATAAGGGAGTGGACCATATAGCTGTCTCAGTAAAGAGCATTGTGGGCAGAAAGTCTATCAAGAGCAAAGGCTGTCACGGGTGGTTGCTTAAAACATCAATGATGAAGCCAGCGCAGCTGAGCAGAGTGAAGTAGGGAGGAACTGGAAGAGACCACAGAGGAAAGGCAGGGAGAGTCAGATGAGGTCTTGTAAGTCATATTAAAGACTTTGGCATTTACTCCAAGTGAAATGACAAGCCATTATTGGCTTTCCAGCGTTGGAATAACATGATTGGACTTACTTGTTTTGACAGAATCCTGGCTACTTTCTTGAGAATTAACTACAGGGCTTAAGGTGGGATGGGGCAAAGGTAGAAGCAAGGAGGACAGCTAGGAGGCTATTGGAATACAGATGAGAAACAGTGGTTCGACCATGGTAGTGGTAGAGAGAAGCTGGTGATTTATGGATAATTTTGGTGGTGGAGTCAGTAGAATTTGCCTCAAATTTGGGGTGAAAAGGACAAAGGACTTAATATCAAGCTTTTTGCCCTTTGCAACTAAAGGTACAGGGTTACTATAAATTTTGATGGTGAGAACTGCAGAAGGAGCAGGGTTTGGGGGAAATACTAGGAACTAAGTGTGAACATGGTGAGTTCTAGATGCTTACTGAACATTCAAATGAAGATGTCAAGTAGGCAGATGATCTGAAATTCAGGGAGAGGTTTAAGGTAGAGCTATTAATTTGCAAGTCATCAGCTTATAGATGGTATTTTAAACCATGAGACTGGATAAGATTACAAGAGGAATGAGTGAAGATAGATAAAAGAGGCTCTAGTCTCTCATTAAGATGCCCTAGAGAGGGCTTCCCTGGTGGCGCAGTAGTTGAGAGTCCGCCTGCCGATGCAGGGGAACGCGGGTTCGTGCCCCGGTCCGGGAGGATCCCACGTGCCGCAGAGCGGCTGGGCCTGTGGGCCATGGCTGCTGAGCCTGCGCGTCCGGAGCCTGTGCTCCGCAACGGGAGAGGCCACAACAGTGAGAGGCCCACGTACCACCACCAAAAAAAAAAAATTCCCTAGAGAAAAACAGAAACCAGCAAATAGACTGAGAAGGCAAAAGCAGGTGAATGTGATGTACTGGAGGCAAAGTGAAGGAAGTATTAAAAGGAGGAGGGAGAGATCCAGTTGTGTCAGTTACTACTGACAGATCAAGAAAGTTTAATATTGAGAAGTGATTACAGGGTTTAGCAATGAGGAGGTTGAAGGAAACCAGAATGTCACCCCACAATATGCCACTTTGACATAAGGATTATTTTGAGCTGAAGGCAAATAAAAAGCAGATACAAGAAAAGCTCTCTGCCCCCAACCTATTTGCCTAAAAGCAGCACATAAATTTTCAAAGGCATCCATCCTCCCCTACCAGGAAGGATACAAGTTAATCACTGGAGACAGCTTGAGACCCTTATGCTGGAGACTGCCAGAGGACTCTATGTGACAAACTTTACTAACTAGCCTCTATCTAGTCAGTTTCCCATATATTTGCTTTCCCACATTTTGCCACCCTTGGAAGCCTAAAGTAACTTTCCTTTGTGCTGTCATTTCTCTACAACTTTATTGTCTTTGTAGCCAATTCTAAGCCACTTCTTTGAGTTACTCATTTCTGGGTACTCCCGTAAGATACAGAAATGATGCCCATGTTAATAAACATTTTCTCTTGTTAATTGTTCTTTTATTATAGAGCCACCGGTGAGAACCTAAGATGGGGAGAGGAATAATTTATTATGATTTTGGTAATTGTTCTGATGTAGCAGTGGGGACAAAAAATTCAACAAAATATGTTAAAGAGAGAATAGGAGGAAGACATTTGGAGAAGCAGTGAGTATGGAGAATCTTTTCAAGGAGTTTTGCTTCAGTTATGAGAGAAATGGTACAGGAGCTGGAAAATAGAGTGGAAACAAGAGAGGTTCATTTGGGGGTCTTTTTGCTTTTTGTTTTAGGATGAGAAAAATAACAGTATGTCTGTATGCTGATGGTATCATGCTTTAGAGAGGGGGAAAAAAAAGATGCAAGAAAGAGAAGGGATAATTGCTGGAGCAATGACCTTGAATGGGAGATAGGGGCTGGGATGCTAGCTAGATGCACAGAAAGTTGTTTCATAAAACCAGGAGAGAAGCTTGAGTTGAGGAACATTTACACAAGTAGGTAGGTGGATATAGTGGTGGAAGACTCGAATCTCTTTTGCTTCAATTTTCTCAGTCAAGTTGTTACTCATCTAGGATATTGTGCAAGTGAAAGGACAAGAAAAATGTAATAGATCTAAAATACAGTAACGGAGTACAGTATGGAGGTTCCTTAAAAAACTAAAAATTGAACTAACATATGACCCAACAATCCCACTCCTGGGCATATACCTGGAGAAAACCATAATTCCAAAAGATACATGCACGCCAATGTTCATTGCAGCACTATTTACAATAGCCAGGACATTGGAAGCAACCTAAATGTCCATCAACAGAGGAATGGATAAAGAAGATGTGGTACATATATACAATGGAATATTACTCAGTCATTAAAAGGAACAAAACTGAGTCATTTGTAGAGATGTGGATGGACCTAGAGACCGTCATACAGAGTGAAGTAAGTCCAAAAGAGAAAAACAAATATCGTATATTAACACATATATGTGGAATCTAGAAAAATGGTAGAGTTGAACTTATTTACAGAGCAGAAATAGAGACACAGACAGAGAACAAATGTATGGATACCAAGGGGGGAAAAAGGGGGGTGGGATGGACTGGGAGATTGGGATGGACATATATACACCACTATGTGTAAAATAGGTAACTAAGAAGAACAGACTGTATAGCACAGGGAACTCTACTCAATGCTCTGTTGTGGCCTAAATGAGAAGGAAATCCAAGGAAGAGGGGTTATATGTATATGTGTGGCTGATTCACTTTGCTGTACAACAGAAACTAACACAACATTGTAAAGCAATTATACTCCAGTAAAAAAAATAAAGCACAGTAACAACAAACACTCCCCAGTAGGTTTGTTTCACTTAATTCTCTACTTAGGCTGACAGTTATTTCTAATGATTCCAGTGGATTTTGAGCAGCAGAGGGGATTCATCTGTCAGGATGTTGTCTAAATACTACTTGTGCATTCAGTCCTTACTGCAGGAAAAGAACCTAGAGCCTCTTACAGAAGGAAAAAAGAAAACTCTAGACTTCCTGCTCTTATAAGATAGACCGTGCATCAGTACAACTTCTCAGGAGTGTAGACACCCCATTTAGATGCTAACTCAGTGCTTGTCAGGGAGAATTATTTGCCCTTCCTCTCTCTTATCTGTTTTTCCCTGCATTTGAAATCTTGTCTTTGGCTGCAGAATTTCAATTCACAACAAAGACATTCCTGGGAAAGTACAAAAACCTCTGGCAGTTGCAAGCAGTGCTTAAGATCTCACTTGGTAGAAATCCCTTCCTAAATCCACCAAAATTTGGCACCTGTACTTAAGATGACTGGAGTAAGTTACCCATGAGGAAGATTAATTTCAAAACATGTAACCCAGTGGCAAAAATGTTGGTGTGAAGACCTCAAAGTATTAGAAAGAAAAAAGATGTAAAAATTCTGGGTTTTGTTTGTCTTTATGAGTGGTAGCAAAAGGCTAGTGGTTATGACACATAAACCTCAATTATAATTACTGAATTTTAGGCATTAAGATGAGTAGCTCAGAATGAGGGGAAGACAGGTGTGGTAAATTTTACACATGGACAACTATTGATTTGAACTTTTTAATAACCAATAATTTATCTATGTAAATGGGTAGAATAAGTGGTCAGTTGTATGGTTATTTCGAAACTATTTACTAAGTGGAACCCTGTTTATATGTATGTTTATAGGAAATATATTCATATTTTAATATTTACATTAGCTGTTTCCTTTAACACATACCTATTATGGTCTGGGAGCATAATCTATAAGAGGGAATCCTGTGATAATAACAGCTAACCTGTGATATATATACATATTTTAAAAATTAGACACAAATAATGCAAAAACTGAATTATATGTGTGGTTTTCCAATGTGATTAAACTTTAGAAAAATGCATAATTAGGGGCTTCCCTGGTGGCGCAGTGGTTGAGAGTCTGCCTGCCGATGCAGGGGACACGGGTTCGTGCCCCAGTCCGGGAAGATCCCACATGCCGCGGAGCGGCTGGGCCCGTGAGCCATGGCCGCTGAGCCTGTGCGTCCGGAGCCTGTGCTCCGCAACGGGAGAGGCCACAACAGTGAGAGGCCTGCGTACCGCAAAAAAAAAAAAAGCATAATTACATCCATTCACCTGCAAAATGCTCTATAAATATATTCCACTTTTGATATATTAATAAATATAATGCTATTATTAAGATTATACCTAAAGTGTACTTTTAATTTCAGAACTTTTCCATATACTATTTTAGGTTTTGGTCTTCAAATAAAAGTAATTTTAAGCTAAAGTGATTTTAATAATAATCTTTCTTGAAATAAAAAGCTTGGATAATTATACCTTGACTTTCCAGGTTATATTAGAGAAAAAAATATTCTTCTGAGTTATATTTTAATTGTTAGAAATCACTCAAGCTAAAAGCACCCAAGCTAATAAAGTTTGTTGCTGTTATTTTAATTTTAGAGTTGCAGTAATACATCTTATAATTTGAAAAACTAAGATGTGGTGGGTAGATATGTAACGGTGTGTCTGGCAGGTATGTGTAGCAGACGTACCCCTGTATGTTAAAGCACTTTTAACTACTGCTTTGTATGACTACTGCCCCGTAAATTATTCTTTCAGGGTAACAGCTGGGTACAAATGGCCATTACTATAGTTACCAAAAAAAACTTCATGGCAATATTCATAGAATAAAAGTTTATGCTGTTTGATTAAAAACAGTTCCAGAAAGTTTATTCAGCCGTAGTTTGACCCTTTCCAGTAATCAAAATTTATACTCCTTGGATTTGTGAATATTATCTGGAGGGAAAACTGTATCTATATTCTCCCACACATTTTGTCCATTCAACAAATATGGGTGGTTATGTTCTGTTATGTAGGAGAGGAAGCTAATGAGGGACAAGAATGATATGAATGTGCAGACAGAAGTAGAAACAAAAGAAGAACCTAAAGACACTCAAGTTTGGTTACAGTTCCATATGGAAGCTCACACTGATTCTTGCCTCGAGTTCCATAAGTGATGCCAGAATCCTTATAATAAATTACACTCATGCTCAAAATAATTTGTTGATTTTGTGCCATACAACTAAAAGTAGCCCAACAAATATTTGATGAGTAATTGCACTCAAAGCTGTGGATAAAGTCAAGGATTACTTCCAGTCATTGATTTGGGTAGATGGAGAGCCATTCATTGAGATATTTGGTGGAAAAAAACAGAAGGACCTGCAAGGACTTGGTAGGCCAAAGAATCTTAAACAGGTTTATAGAAAAAAAAAAAATTATATATATACACACATATATATATATACACTCATACATACATATATGTGTATATATATGTTACACACACATATATATATACAGTCAATCCTTATTATTCATGGATTCCATATTTGTAATTTGGTCTGCTCACTAAAACTTGTAACCCCAAAATCAATACTCATGGCATTTTCTCACATATTCAGGGACCTGCACAAATACTTGAGTCATCCAACGTGCTTGCTCCTAGGTGAGATCAAACAAGGTGATGGCTTTCCTGTTTTACCTCTCAAGTGTCCTTTCTGCATTCTGTTTAGTGCCATGTTTTCTGCATTTCTGGGCTTTTGTTGGTAACCTTTGTTGTTAAAAATGGCCCCCTAGTTAGTGCTAAAGTGCTGTGTAGCATTCCTCTGTGCAAGAAGGCTATAATTATAATGTACCTCATGGAAAAAATACATGTGTTAGCTAAGCTTCATTCAGGTATGAGTTAAAGTGCTGTTGATCATGAGTTTAAAGTTAATGAATCAACTATATATATAATATATGATATATAATGTGTGTTTATATTTAAAGATGCCTTATAACAAATTTATGTAATGATTCATTGACAAAAATGTGTCCAGAGATTTGTAGGAACCTAACCCTGTATTTCCCCTAGGAGCAGTGGTTTGCTAATTCAGTGTTTCTTGCAACGTTATAAAACATAATCATGAATAATGAGAATCAACTATATATAAACTCCATTTCACAGTATAAGTGGACATAATATTGAATGAAAATAATGTAAATTACTAACTGAATGTAAATTATAATTATCTTTAAACATTCTCAAATTTCCTAAATCAAAGTTTTATTCTTTAAGACATATATCTCTTTTGGATTAACCAGTTCTACTTTATTCCCAAAGAGCTAATTTTCCTTGAAGTTCAAAACATTTATCAGTTGAGTCACTTTAGAATATTAGACTAACAAAAGGGTTATTAGGTTGAGTTTTCTTTTTCCAAGATATTAAACAAACCGTTAAGAACAGAATATTTATTTTCAAGCACTTGTATGCATTTAAGGATGAAAATTATACATATGATCTTACCTAAAAGATGTGGTTTCCTGCTGGATAGGTAGAGAAAATGAGAGCAGAATATTCTCTATTATCCCTTATTATTGCCAAGTCAAAATATCTCAGTAACTACCTGTTGTTCCTGTATCACATTCTTCTTTTTTTCTCAATGATGTCATTGTCAATGCTGAGGAATGGCCCACCATTGGTTGATAGTTCTTCACTCCTTTCAATTACAATTGGCTCTGAAACCAAATCCCCCTAAAACAGAGTTCCTCTGCCGAGTCTGATTAACCTCTCCAACCAAAATGTTACTCTCTTTCTTGTCCAACACCTGTTCCCCTCGAGATTAAGTACCAAAGTAAAGGGGGAATTGAAACCTAGCAGGACCCTGTGGGACCTTCCCAAGTGCAAAGTCTTTCTGTGTTCCCCATTTCTTGCTTGTAGGAAAAAGGATTCAGCCTCCTAGACATTTCCTGAGTTCCAAAGGGCAGAATCAAATAGTTACTAATTAGAGTGAGGGAATGCAGAAACAAAGGAAAGGCAGTCAAGAAACAGTAGCGCAGTGATGAGGCAGCATCCTGGTTCCTCCTGAAGGAATTTACCTAACAATCTGGTACATAGCTCTGAGCTCTTCTACAGGAACTAAGGCCCCCACTCAGGTGGAAGATGGTAACTTCAGGCTGTGCACAGGCACGTGGACCCTAGGCTATTTAAAACCAGAAGGCTGATGATTGAGATTCCTGGGACACCATCCTGTTGCCTCACCACCAACTAATCAGAGATGGGTTACACACCCTGTAGACCTCCTCCCCAAATTTTTCCTGGCAACAGATGACTACTCCGAAGCCATCCTGGTTATCTTAAAAATCCCTTTTGTGATAAAGAGCAAGAACTTTTATTTGGCAGAATGCTTAGGACTCCTGTGGTCACTACAAAAACTCCCTTTTAAGGAGAGAGCAATAGCCACCCCACAGGAACCCTGGAGGCTCCCAGCCTCTCCTGTCATCCACAGGAGAGAAATGTGATAAGTGCATTTTGTTTCTCACTTTGGGGTGTTTTGGGATGAGTGAACATCCCATGCCATGAAGGATGCATGATTTCATTAAGTGAACGTTGAGTCTGAAACTATTTTTTAAAGGTTGATGCAAGTTGTTTTTGAAACCATTAGATTTCAAAAATGATTTTATTGCATTAAAAGACAAAACTGGTTGATATTTCACAAATTTAAAGTGTAATTGTGGCATTAGTCTTCAAATAATGAACAGATAGGAAAATATCTATATATGGGTAAGCTGAACTCACCTCTCAGATTGTTGTGAAAAGCATAGGCAATAGAAACAATTACAGCCTATATTTCTGTCTTGCACAAGTAAGCTGAAAATGTGTGTGGGCCAAGCATTAGCAAGATGTTCATTATCTTGCTCTACACTAGCTACCCCTGTAGTTTCCAACTTTTGTGAAAAGTGGCTTGTCTCTATTTTCAGAAGACCCTCTAACCACCTGTTGCATCAGGAATCATGTTCCAGCAGCAATTTTGAACCTAGCCACCCATATCATCATCTGTACAGCTTTCCTTTCATATGAAGGAATTCTGGGCCCAATATTAGCAGTTTCTTTAAAACCACATTAAATTTTTGTTGGAAATTGTTACTGTTTTTGTTTTTTTTTTTTTGCGGTACACGGGCCTCTCACTGCTGTGACCTCTCCCGTTGCGGAGCACAGGCTCCGGACGCGCAGGCTCAGCGGCCATGGCTCACGGGCCCAGCCGCTCTGCGGCACGTGGGATCCTCCCGGACCGGGGCACGAACCCGTGTCCCCTGCATCGGCAGGCGGACTCGCAACCACTGCGCCACCAGGGAAGCCCTACTGTTTGAATCTTTAAAGAATATTCTCATATTTAATTGCTGTTGAGTTTTTAAACTCTGTTGCTGGTTGTTTCATTTTGATGTCATATTTTAACGTTTATGTTACTCAGAGTTGCTTATTTTTTAAAATTGTTACTGTAAATAAAATTTATTCCATGTCTTCAATGTTGTACAAATATGATTATATATTTAAAACAGCTGAGTTGACCACATTACATAAATATGAGAGAAGAAAAATGACATTTATTGATTGCCAACTATAGATCAATTACTGGGTTAAGTACTTAATCTAATTTAGCTTATTTAATGTGAGATGGCCTTAGTCTAAGGTGTACTTCTAGTAAAGGCAGAGGTGGAAGCAATGCAGAGGACACAATAAAAATATTTTGCAGGCTTCATCCCATGCCGTTATGCTCACATATCCAAGATAGTGTGATGTTTCTTCATGCACTTGAAGATATATATTTCTTACAATCATTGTTAAATATTTCTAGGATTATAATTCTTTGTTCTCCTACTGGTTTGGGGTAATCCCAAGAATAACTTAAATTGAATCAAAATGAGATTATCTGGCTTCTAACACAGAACATTCTTTAGACACCCACAGTAGATAGCATTCATAACATTGCCTAAGTAAATGGCCAAGATTTATAGAATAGCGAATATTACCACAGAATAAATTGTACACTTCCCAAGATCTACATTCTAACATACACTGATTTTTACCACACTTTAGGAAGGTTTTTTGGTTTTTTTGTTTTAAAAACACATTTTGTCAAGCTCAAAGTTTAAAAGAAAAAAGTACTCATTTTAATATATTTCCTTGGTGGAGATGAAAAGGGCATTGCACCCTACACTAAATTCCAGCCAAGAAAAAAATTCGCAGTTTGACAGATATTCCATTATTTTTTAGGGAATTGTGTGCGTCACATCAGAAGAAATTCTTTTGAGTAAAATTATTCAGAAACAGAAACCGTTTTTTAAAGCTATAGCTTTTCATACTTACATAATCTTCCTAATTCTCTCCTTACCCTGATTAGAAAATGTAAATGAATAAAATACTCGAAAGTTGACTGAACCCAATAAATGAATGAATCAGGGTTAGGTCTGTTACACATCTGCAATCTATATGTTCTTGGAAGTTGTGTATTTTCTCACTTCCTCCCTAAACCAGGCCCCACTGAGGACATTGACCTCCAGGCCACTAAGCTGGGGAGGATCTTTTAAGGCCTCACTCAGTCAGCTTGATATGAGGTAGTTGAGGAGTTGCCTTCACCCACATCAGGGAATAGATCCCTGCTGACCCACTGGTTCACAGCACTCACTGGAGTAAGCTCAGATTTGTGTTAAGTTATTGCCTCCTTTGCCTCTCAATGTGTTCTGCTCCATAAATAAAACCCCTAACTATTTGGTAGGAAGATATTACAGAAGTTCCATTAGCAGTAGGGGCTATAGAATCTGCAACTAAAACTTCAAATATTTTTGGCTATTATTTCTTGACTCAAAGTTCACAATTTATCTTATTCTAGATAAAACTTATACTGGAAACCTTCGATTCTTCTTCATCCTTGTGTAACTATGCACAAAGAGCACACTGTCTACGTAGCTTGGAGCCTGTCAAGTTGCACAGATGATGAGTCCGCCATCCTTTCACACACATTATTGAATGTTCACGTTCCCTCCAAATTCATATTGAAGCCCAAACTCCCAATCTGATGGGCTTTTGGGAAGTAGTTAGCTTTAGATGAGGTCATGAGGAGTAGTATCCTTAGACGAGATCTCTCTCCACCACATGAGGACACGTTGAGAAGGTGGTAGTCTGTAAGCCAGGAGGAAGGTCCTCACCAAGAACCAAATCTGCAAGCACCTTTATCTTGGACTTCCCAGCTTTTAGAATTGTGAGAAATAAATACCTGTTATTTAAGTCACCCACTCTATGGTATTTTGTTATAGTAGGCAGAGAAGACTAAGATAATACATCATGGTTTGACCAAACTATAACTTAAAAATTCTAAACGTGAAATTTAGGATCATGCCCATTTAAAAAGTTCATGTTAACTTGATTTATTTGTATTGAAACTATAGTTATGTTCATCTTTCAGACTCAATGGTGATGACTCCTAGGTCTAAATATTTAGTTTAAAATTCTCATTGAACTTCAACCCTTCATTCCTGTCTGATGTATTTATTCCAATAGATACAATGTCTCCATCAAAACATCCTGGGGCAAAAGAAAATAATCCCCTCTCCAATACTTCTCACAGGCGTTACTGTCCACCAAACATTCAGGCCTCCGTGGAAAATCTCACTCCCTCAACTTCTTCACTTAATCACTTAGATGTTCTTTGCTATATGCCTAAGTTACAGAATTTCTAGCACAGAATTTAAGAGTTATTTATAAACAATTTTACATTGTTAAGCATTTTTTCATGTATGTCCTACTGGTTTCGTCAATTAGATTATGTAATTTTATGACCTGGAACCCAAATTTATTCTGTATTTCTCCCAGCATCTAACACAGAAGTAACTAATGGTGCTCAATGAATTCCATGATTAAGATGGCCAACTTCAAATGTATCTTTTTCAGATGTTGGTTTCTACTTGTACAAGTAGATTTTAAAAAAGAGTTTTAGAGGATTTTAACTTATTACTAAAACAATTATTTAAAAATCATTTAACTGCACCAGTATCTCCCTCCTAAACTCCAAGCAAAGGAACTCTTTTGTGGAATATCTGTTTATGTTAACTGTTTTGCAAAGGAACTCTTTTGTGGAATATCTGTTTATGTTAACTGTTTTGCAAAGGAACTCTTTTGTGGAATATCTGTTTATGTTAATGAAAGAGGCTAATGATTCTTTGGTCATATCTTTGTCAAACATCTGTAACTGTCCTCAACACATTCATTTTAAAAATATTTCACTCAAAATATTGCTTAGAGATTGGAAAGAATAGAAAATAAGAATTATGATAGTAATAAAATCCTAACTTGAAAATTGGACAGTATAGATTTACTGTTACAGACATAAAACTATATTCAAAGATGTGTACTCTCCAGCTATTTTGGGCAAGTGAATGACTACTGTTCTTAATTAGAAATTGGTTTGTCATCTTTTAGTATAGACAAGAATAAAAATTAGTTACTACACATTTAAATTCATAATCATTAATCTATAAATTATTAAAAAATTAGAACATGTAAGATCCAAAAGGGAACACTGTCTATAAAAATATCTATAATTTTTTAAAAATCTTCTATATTTCAGATATTTTACATATATTTTTCTTGTTTAATATCACCAAATTAGGTAATTATATTTAGTATCTCTTTTTATTTAAGGAAAAACTGAAAACTCAGCATAATTTGCCCACAAACACACAGAACTGCTAAAGGAGCCAAGCAGGAATATGAATGATTTTTCTGCCTCCATATACTTTCCTTTACCCAAGACATCTCATCCTCTAAATTTAATTTTACAGAAAAAAGTAGTTCAACCACATATGTGTAATTTTCAGCACATGTTCTGAGTGCTTACTGAGTGTTAGGAACAGAATCAAATCTCTGTACAGATTAAATATGTTTTTGAAAATATTCAAGCATTTTGTGCATATCTTAGGTATTTTGCCAGCATTTTGCCACCATGTCTCAAAATTAGTCTAGGATTACTTTCTCAGATAAATAGGCAAAGAAAGAAAGAAACAAACAAAAAACCTATTTAGGAGTTTAAGTAATGCCTTAGGAGAGTAACAGTAAGGATCACCCCCTCTATCTCTCCACCTCATCTGCCCCATTAAAAAGCTCAGGTTTAAGTGACCCCCCAACTGAATGCTCTTGGAATTCAATTAAACATCAATTGTTTATGCACGAAGCCAGAAAGAGTATAGATCAACCAATACTTCCAAGAAAGGCTAGCTGCGTCAGAAGATAAAAGGCCTGGTAGTGGGGAAAGACCCTTGAGGGAAGAGAGGATTATAGCTCAAGCAAAATTCAAGTACATTTGTTGACTTAATATTGCAGCTCCTATTTTCCCAATTGAAACATCTGAAGAAACATGGTAGTAGGTAAAATTTGTTATACTCTACTTTCAATAAATCTAATTATGAATTAGAGTGGTTATTCATTTTACAACAGGATGGGTTTTTTTTAAAAGTCTTGTTTTTAGCAATTCAGTTTATTAAAAGTTATTTATGTATAACCATATAGATATATTTTGAGGAAAGAGGGTGAATTGGCAGTAAAGATCCCTTAAGACTGTTTAATTCTGGATCTGCAATTCTCTAATTTGTTTCACAGCCTCAGTTTTTTCATATGAAAAATTAAGTCACTTGTATCAGTGATACAAGTCTATGCATCTACTAAACAAAGTGATGAATTTGTATATCAGGACCCACCAAATGGAGGTTAGCCCAAGTCACAAATCTAAACCTAAGTCAGTCTGCACTGACTTAGGGAAACACTTGTCAAGAAAACCTAACATAAACCAATCACAATCCTCCAACTCAGCTTTAGCTAGCTTACCTGACCCGAGACAATAAGACCTGTTAGTCTTATAAGGAAATCCCTGACCTTCTGGTCAATCATGCCCTGTTTCCAAGTTGCCTCTTCTAACACTGTATAAAACTTGCTCTTGCCCCAAACCTCTCAGGAAGTGCTTGTGAGGCACCGCACTCCCCCAATCCATGGATTTTCCCTTGAATAAAGGACATCAGAGTTGTTACTAAATTGTTTGTCTTGTTAGTTGACAAAAGCAATGCTCATAGTTGTGAAAGTCAGGATTTCAACTCCTGTACTAATTTGGATTGTTTTTCCTTATCAGATACTTTAGCAGGTATAGTATAAAATTTTTATGTTAAAAAAAAATCAATGAAGTATTTCACTTCTTATTTCCTGGTGATGGAACTGTGAACTAGCTCGGGTTTAAGAACTTAGCAGGTTGTTTAATCGTCTGGAATTAGTTTGGAACAATATCTTTAAAGGCTTCTAAATAGACAAGCAAACAATCTTGAAGAGGATTTCTGTCCTGTGTACTTGGGTACCACAGAGCTGATCCCTGAGCAATAATACAGCATTGTAAACACCCCCAAAGCTATATGAAAGCTACAGTGTGCTAAGTCTTTTCAAAAACATTCCTAAGAAGAACAGTATAAATTGTACGCAGCTTTCTCAGAGCTTAAAGATAATTATGGAAATTGTTGTAAATAATTTTAGAATACCTCCAGCTAGAGATCACAGTAAATTCTTTTTCCAAAGAACTTAGAAATCCATGGAATCAACTTTATGCTTGCAATTTTGTTAAATGAACCCAATTTGATTGTGAAGAACACTAAGCATTTAAGTTTCCTTTACAGATGTAAGTATTATAAATATTATTCACAAGGGAAGAAAACAAAAGGAAAGGGCAATAAAATAGAAGGGCAGTGATGTGTGGTTGGGGATGAGGTAGGGGGAAAGAAGCAAAAACTGTAGAAAAACTCAAAAGTACCATGACCCCCTAAAATGTGAAATACCTATGAAATGAGTCTAATAATCATGCCACAGTTTTTCTCTTAAGAGTAGGGACATCTAGGGGCTTCCCTGGTGGTGCAGTGGTTGGGAGTGGCCTGCCGATGCAGGGGACACGGGTTTGTGCCCCGGTCCGGGAGGATCCCACATGTCGCGGAGTGGCTGGGCCCGTGAGCCATGGCTGCTGAGCCTGTGCGTCCGGAGCCTGTGCTCTGCAACGGCAGAGGCCACAACAGTGAGAGGCCCGCGTACCGCAAAAAAAAAAAAAAAAAAAAAAAAAGAGTAGGGACATCTAAATGTCCCATTATCTTAGATAACATGGAGAAGGGGAAATGAAGCCTGTGACTTGTTCTTGATGATGGAGTGGTATTTGTATAATAAAATTCAGGAGGTTGACTTTACATTTTGCATAACAACTGATGATAGGTAGAATTCTGAGATGACCCCCCCATCCAGTATTCCCACCCCCTGGTGTACATGCCCTATACAATCTTCTCCCCTTGAGTGCGGAGGTGGGACCTAGTTATGTGGTGGGCTATCACTCCTGTGATTCGGCTCCATTAATAGATTCTGAAGGAGAGTCAATGCTTGTAAAGTGGACAGTATGGGCTAACTACTCATTTTTAACTGACATTTAGCTGAGGTTAGGCAAAAGGTAGCACGAATGAATTAATTTTATACAAAGTTTCCAGTCCAGTGAAAAACAGGAAAGCTTTCAGAGCAACCACAGGTGTTAGAAATGAAGGTGGGAATCCCAGAAAGGAGAGAGCTAAAGGGTGGAAGCCCCAAATTCTGTTGATAAACTCTCTCCAAATCTCTGGCTGACCCCAGAAACATGCACTGGTAGGAAAGATCCAATTATAAATATAAAACAACTAAATCAAGATGTGATCTGCTTCTCCAGACATAGGTTGTAGTGGAAATCCAACCATAAATATGTATGCATCTAATGAGAGAACCTCAATTTACACAAAGCAAAAATTCAGGATTAAAAGGAATGAAGACAATTCTATAACCATAGGGATTTTAACATTCCTCTCTGAGCAACTGAAAGGACAACTAGACAAAAACTCAGTAAGGAGATGATCTGAACAATATTATGAATCAACTTGACCTATATGTTAGTTTCCTATTACTTCTGCTGCAACTCTCCGAATTATTTAATGGCTTAAAACAACTTGTTATCTTACAATTTTGGAGATCAAAAGTGCAAAATGGGCTTTACTGGGTCAAAAATCAAGGTGTTGGCAAGGCTACGTTCCTCTAGAGCCTCTAGGAGAAAATCCATTTTCTTACCTTTTCCAGCTTCTAGCGGCTTCTCTAGCCTTAGCTCATGGCCCCTTCCTGCATCTTCAAAGCCAGCAGCTTAATATATTCACATGCCTCTCTAATTTAGCCATCAGATTGCCTTTTTTCCCATCTGACCTTACTCCCTCCCTCTAATGAAGGCCCTTGTAATTCCATTGGACCCTAGCAGAAATTCAGATCATTTCCCCATCTAATCATATCTGTAGCTTCCCTTTTCCACAAAAGAAGAGTTACAGGTTCTAGGGGTAATGTTTACTTCTTTGGAGCACTACTCTAGGTACCACAAGGTAACTGATGGTTATAAAATACCACACCCAATAACTACAAAACTGATCTTTGAGTGCATGTGGTAAATTCACCAAGATGGTCTATATGATGGGCCATAAAAAAGACTCAATTCTTATTTCAATAAATAATAATTGAAACCATATAGAGTTTGTTTTCTGAATACAGTGGAATTAAATTAGAAACCAGCAGCATACATCCAGGAACACCAACCCCCCCCCCGCTAAAAAAAAATACTTGGAAACTGTGCAAAATACTTCTAAGTAAAACATGAGGCATAAAAGAAATGAAAATGAAAATATTTCAAACTGAATGAAAATGACAGTATAATATATTGAAATTTGTGAAATATGTCTGAGGCTGTGCTTAAAGAAAGATGAGCACTTTAAATGCTTATGTTTTAAAAAGACTAAAATCAGTGACAAAGAGAAAAATACATTCAAAATAAGTAGCAGAAAAGAATCTTATTGCAAAACAAAAGCTGAAAGCAAAGAAAGAGTTCAAGTTTAAAAAGTACCACTCAATTTTATATGCAAACCCTTATTCAAATATAAAGATAAGAAAAAAACATGTAATCTGCAAAAAACTAAAAAAAGTAATTTCCATGAGCCCTTCATGAAGAAACTACTAGAGAAAGAACTGAAGCCAGCCAGAAAATATAGGAATAGTGCTGGCTGTGAACATAGATTTAATTAACTGTAGGACTAACCGTAAAGAATAAAAATGATGACTATGGATGAAGAAAATTGAAAGGAGATGGGGAAGAAGAAATGTTCAAATTTTGTCACTGTTTATGGATTCTATTTAACAAAATTGAAGGATTAAGTGTAAACGTCTACAATGGTTACCCATCACAACAAGAACAGTGTTCCAGATTATCAGAGCACACACACCAGAGTAAAGCAAATAGTCAGTGTAGTGAAATACATAAAAACAAAAAGTTATGAAAGCAGAGAGCATAAATAAAATATGACCGAAGTAAGAACAAACACACCTTTTTCTCTCAATATACAAAAAGCACCAAACTCACCAATTAGACGTCTTAGGTTGGGTTTCCTAGAAGCAGAGTCAGAGAAGTTCAAGCAATTCATTGGAAGACAGTGCCTCAGGAGGAGTGAGGCAGGCAGGAGAAGGTAAGGATTAAAACCTAAACAAGTATGTGATCGCAGCAGAGACTAAGTTCAGCTTAATTCCACAGGAAAGTTCTGGAACCAAAAATCACACCTGAATGATTTCCCCTTTGAGGCAAAGGGGCTAACATTTTATACCCTGTTGTCAGTTAGTCATCGGCTGAGGTCTGCCTCCGCATGAGGAAGGGGGGATGGGGAGGTCATTCCTAGCTTAATGGGTAAATTGGCTTTAGCCAGGAGCAATTCACCAGAGAAAGAGGCAGCTGAGAAGTATTACTGGCCAACAATCAAGGCAACTGGAGGATGGGCATCTGAGTGGGGTATCAACAGCATCCACCACAGGTCATCTGCTGTACCACCCAGACCTACTTGCTTCCTATGTTAAGTACACTCTATCCAGGCACAGTTTCTCCAATATCTTGCTTCACCATGTTTCTAGGGAAATTTACAAGAAGAGGTTAGCTGGACAAGCTATAGCATCAACAGCTGCAGCTAGTCCTCAGGCTGTAAGTGATACTGACAACCTCCTTTCTTTCCTGCCCATGCTACATGGTGGCCATAAAACCTGGAGTCTTTCTCTCTCTGCCTCTCCTATAACAGATTGAGTCACCTGGTTTACTTCGTCTGTGGTACGCTAAAAGAGCAAGTTTTTTCCTCTGAGTGAAAATCAGAGGAGCAACACATCAGAGCTACACTTGCAGTGGCTGATGGAAATTCTGCACGATTAACAAGTAAATGTTCATGGAGCATACATACCATGTTATGTCAGTCACCATACCATGTATTGTAATGTACTAGCAATAAATCATTTATATTTGCCATGACTTCATACTTTATGGTCAGTTCTGTAGAATCCCCTCCCCTTCGACTGGAAGTTCTGCTAGTCTAGGGTAATGAAGGGTGACTGAATGTGCCACCCAAAATGTGCTTCTTTGGCATAAGGATTATTTTGAATGGATTATTTTTTTAAGAAACGAGATACAGGAGAAGCTCTAAAAATGGAGTATAAGTTATCTTTTGTAAGGGAAATCTACTTTTAAAAGAAATTTACATTAGAAGAGCCTCCTGTACCAGGAAGAGGGCTATTACCAGAGATATCCATTTTACCTGAGACTTACCTGCTTGGCAGGACCACCTTTGTTTACCAATTTCCTCTTCTCACCTTCCCATGAATTGCCTTCTCCCCTTTGAAGCCCCAAACCCCCATCCCTTCTCTTAGCTCAGGATGGTATATAGGCCTCAAACATGTGGGTGCCTTTTGAGTCTCGTATCTTTGTGGGGCTCTTATATAGTTGTCCATAATTAAAACAGTTTTTATTTTCCTCTTATTAATCTGTCTTTTATCATGGAAGATGGGGGTGGGTCTCAGCCAAGAACCTAGGAGGGTCAAAGGAAAATTATTTTTCCTCCCCTACAGTGACTTGGATGGTGGTTTGAAGTGACTTTCACCCCAAGGGTTCTGAGTTCCAGATTACCATGCCCTTATGAGGATGTGGTTGCTGTACTTGCCCAATTATATTAACAACTGAGCATGGGAGTATTGCAAAGCTCAAGTGGATCATCTGAATTCCAAATACATTCCTCCCTGGCTCTGTCTTACTGCTTCATGATGAGCAAGGCTAATCGCCCCCACCAGAATAGTGATCCCCTTTTTTGCTCACTGGTCTACTGGCATGAGGACTCTAAAGTCTCTCTTGCTATATTTCTTGGTGAAGCATTCCCCTTTCAAAACCAAGACCACTAGGCCTACAGAACCTAAATGATGGAATAACAAGTAAAAATTGTGAATAATGTGACAGTACCATTACTGCTTTCTTCCTCGGTTTTCAGAATTAATATATTCTGCTACTTGAGATAATAACATATACTGTATAAAGCAGACGCCAAGTTTTGAAGGATAGATAGTGCACCATCCACACAGGGTGTCATCTCCAAGGTGACATCTCAGCTGTACTTCCAGTCAGCTGTTGCATTGCTCTGAGTCTGGTGGGTTCTGGATAGGTGTGGTAAGTGGTAGGACCTGTATATGGTATGGCCAGTATGTGTTAGTATCAGTAGCCCATGTTCGTGGTTCATTGGCATGACTCTTTTGCTAAAAAGTGAATCCCTTGGTCCAAGGGAATGTTAAGCTAGATCCCATCTTAGATTAGATATTCTGTGGGCCCTTAAATAGTGGTACTGGCTGAAGTACTGGAGACAAGAAAGGAAAATCAATACCTGGAATATAAATCAATTCCAGTCTGTATGAATTGATGCCCTTTCTAGAATTGAAGGATATGATTTAATCAACTTCTCACTAAGTGTCTGGTAGGTCTCCTTGAGGAATTGTACTATACTGGGGGCTCAGCATTGGTCTCTTTTGCTAGCAGGTCAGACACTTAGTAGCAGAAATAGCTAGATCAGCCTGAGTGGAAGGAAGAGGTGAGGGTGAGAGGGAGCCCATGTTATTGACATAGCTTCTATCTTTGCTACTGTGTTTACTTCATTCACGAACCCAAAATTGGACTGTGGTGGCTGAGGTCAGAGGAGAGCTGACATTTATAGTCCAAGTCATCCTATCTACTTGGTTGTCTAGTACCTCTTTTGATATCCTCTGATTGGCATCCACATGTGATTAAAAATATCTTCATGCTTTGTCCCAACTATCACAGGTCCATATACATGCTCCTTCCTCAGATATTCTTATACTTGATCTTCTAATTTTGCTCATCCCACGATTCTGACCAGTGAGTTAAGACATTTCCAATGCTTATGAGTCTATGTAAATTCTTGGGTCACTTCTATCTGCATACAAAGGAGATTATTGGAAGCTCTGCCCCAAACCCTATCCACAGTGAGGATTTCACTTCACTATCTTTCATGTACACTCCAAAAATGACCTCTAGTAACAGTGGCATCATGGTACAATTTTCTTCTTGATCTACATGAAAGGTTGATCAATTTATGCACCAACTTGAACTTTTTTCTCCTTTATCAGCTAGTCATAAGACACTCCCATGAGGCCATAGATGAGTTGTGTCAAGGGAGAAGTATTGATGCAGTGATGCAATAGAGGTGAGTATCATGAGGGACTTGGCCATGTATTCATTCAGCTAACCTGTGCCCTTCGACATTCTTGAAACTGATAACAGATGTACCACTTCCATTTTACTCGGAGATGATGCTGAGCCTACCTGACTTGGGGGAATCTAATAGTACTTGCTCATAACTGGGTATTCTAGCCACATAGTCATTTGAAATTCAGCGATCAGACACTGTTGCTGTGAGGACCTGATATAATGCTAAGAGTTGCTATTCTGTTACAGAAGGCATGACCTTGTCCCAAACTCAAAGGATCTGTACTAATACTTTCATTTGAGGGCCTACAATGGTGACTTTACCATAGATACATTCTGTATCATGGGATCTGGGTCATATGGTCAAAGAGACAGGATGCCTGGAGTCTGCTGAGAACGTTTTCTCTCCCTAGGACCCATCCAAGTTAGCTTTATCAGGATTCCCAATATTAGAACACGCTCCTTCCAAAACCCAAGGAAACCTCCAAATCGTTGCACAATTTATTTTTAGTAGTAGGAATTACAAGTTGCAATAACTTGTCTGTTATTTTGGAGGGGATGTCTGAGCATGGCCCAGACCATGATTCCTTAAAAGCTTTATCATTGTAGGTCTAGTCTCACTTCAGAAATTTTTATATTCTACTGTTCTCCTTTCTCCACATTGAGCTTCACCTGGTTAACTCTACCTGATCCCTCAGAATTTAGCATAATCAGCATTGCTTTAAATAGCTGACATCTGACTGATCTTCCTGGATCTTTCATAGGATCTACAATACCATGAACTTTCCTTTACAACACTTGTCACTTTCAAATTTACATTTCTTTTTGTGGTTAATGTCTCTCTGACCCTATCATGTGGCTTTTTTTCTTCCTAATTGTTCAAAATACACTTTAGATAGTGGTTAGAGAAGAGGTGCTACATGGCGTTTGGGGAGAGAGAGACTAACAAAGAATGCTTGTTGTCATCTTTGTGTTTCCATAGTTACATATTACAACGAATATCTTTTGTCCTAATGAAGGTCCCTGGTTCGAGACTGGTTTACTCTGTGCCAGTTTGCTTAAAGACAATACAATATTTTTTACAAAGTATTACAAAAAATAAAATTAAAAAATTTTGATCTATTATAGATAAACTATTGTAAAGTGAAAAGGAAATGAAATCCCCTTGGGCAAAATGCTGACAAATTATTTGACAGGTAAGCCTGGTATCTGAGAGAAAGGAAATTAGCTCTCCTTTTAGCATTACCCTGGATATAGACCTAGAGACAAAACTAAGTCTTCTGGGGTTATATGGCCATCACGTTGTCTTCAGAGAGGAAACATTTTAAAATACAGACATCCAGTGTAGAAAAGGATTATATGGCATCTATTTAAAAGATGACATTAAATCTAAATATAGGACCTTAGTTTTTTGATTAGAGATACCACTTCTCTGAAAATGTATTTAATTCATTTTATTCAAAACTTGTCTCTGTTCTATGACTTTTAGTGTGAGAAATACCCTTTAATTTTTGTTTTTCTGTCAGGAGAAAATAATAACCTTAAAAAACTAAAATAAATTATGATGCATAAGAATTAACTAACAAGTAGTAAAGCAAAATAGAAGAAGAAGATATAAATCATATTAAAAGAGAAAAATCAATATCTATGTTAGGAGCAGGTTTTCCGTGAAGCTAGTGAAGCTTCAGTTTAGGGATTCTCAGATCCATCTCCTTAATTTTGTACTGGCAATTTTTAATTCCTTTCCATAAGGATGGCCTCCTAAATTCAATAAGCTTTAGGCTCCACAAAACCTCCATCTGTCTTTTTTTTTGTATCACTGCTATCTTATTTAGATGATAAATTCAACATATAGGAGACTCTGCTCCAGATGCTGAGATTAGAGATAAACACAGTTCTGCATTCCAAGAAATCCAAAGTCAACAAGGCTTGCAGTTTAGATGATTAGTCTTTAAAAAAATTACATTACTCTTTAGAAACTCAGAATTCAGATGAAAATAAAAGGTGTTTTACAGATTATAATTTGTGAAGGATTAGGATATGTGATCCCTTATACATTTTTTGTAACTTCTATAAACTTGCTAAACTTTGCAGAAATGATGACCTGAGTCACAAAATCCACCCAGAATCACAGCCTGCCTGACTTCCTTCACCAGGCCAGAAAAACCATATATAGAGACAATTTCTTTGTAGTTAAATATTTTTAAACTCCAGAAATTTCAAAATCATATAATATGCTAAAAGACAATGGTTATGCCCTCTTAAAATTATGCCCTATCTGACAAGCCTACTAAATGTTGGAATTATAAATGTAAACTAAATGTTCTTCATTTCACAGCCTTTTATAAGCATCTATCCTTTTAATAGCTGACTACATTTTTTTTTTTTTTTTTTTTTTTTTTTTTTGCGGTACGCTGGCCTCTCACTGTTGTGGCTTCTCCCGTTGTGGAGCACAGGCTCCGGACGCGCAGGCTCAGCAGCCATGGCTCACGGGCCTAGCCGCTCCGCGGCATGTGGGATCTTCCCGGACCGGGGCACGAACCCGTGTCCCCTGCATCGGCAGGCGGACTCTCAACCACTGCGCCACCAGGGAAGCCCAATAGCTGATTACATTTTTATAGCTCCATCCCATTTCTTATGGAAAATTTAGAGTTCGCTCAAACTTCTGAAGATTTGTGGGTATGGGCCATGGGGATTTTATTCAGTAATTATTATTTCAGATCCCTGCTCTCAGATCTCAATTCTCAGCTGCACTTACCCTATTGCTTCTTATAACCTTTGAACTCTTTCCATAGCACTTTACTCTCAAAGATGTATATGTTTAATTTCTCCCTTAATTCTCAAAGCATCACTAACATAATCTTTCGTGTAATAGACTTTAACTAATGGTTTGTGGCAAAAGGGCAAGGAGGTACAAAACAGTACAGAATTTAAAATATTTTAATGGTATATTTTCTTAAAATCCCTTGGGTAGTCCCAGTACAATAATTTCTCAAATGATCATCTTTTTCCTCTGAACTCAGTCAATTACCATATTGATGGAGTATAGTCTATCATAAACCTTTTCCAAATTATTCTTTATCCAGAGTCCTTGCTGTCCCTAGAACAATTTTTACTTATCAACTGTATGATAGCTACCAAAAATCTTCTAATTATGCAATAAAATTTACTTAGTTTAGCTCAAATTTCTTCTAGATTATACCCAAATACTCATCCTCACTCTCATCAGGAAATCTCTGAAATATTTCCAAAGAATATCAGTGTTTTGTGGAACACTGTTTGAAAATTAAAGACTTACTTTATCATGACTCATATACCATATTATTTTAATGCATTGCAACTCTAGTCTGTCCTTTTAAGACAATTCACATCTCACCATCTCTATCATTGTCTTCATTCCTAGTAAATCAATGCATAATACTGTCATACTGCAAGCTTAAACTCAATTTTAAACTGTAATATTGTGTTCATTGTATATATCATATCCTCAAATGGATTTTTAAAATCTGCTCATGATATACACAGCATTGATACTCAATAAGTTCTTGTTGATTTAATTATATTGTGTTTTAATAATTTCTAATTTCACTTTATTTTCTTATCTTCTCTAGAAAGTTTTAGCTAACCTAGATAGATTAGAGACCCTTGACTATATTTGTAGGACACTTGTGTGTATTCACCCACATCTCTCACATCACCTATTCACAGGTGCAATGGGATTTGTAGAACTTCTTCAATCAGTGGTTTTAGGTCTTTGATGAATTTTGGAAAATTTTCGGCTAGCATATTTTCAAATATGGCTTTTGTACCATTCTCTACTTTTGTTTTGAGACTGATTATGTAGACTTTAGAACTTTTCACCGTGATTCACATGTTTCTTCTACTCTTTTCAGTAAATTTCTTTTTTTTTTTTCCTCTCTGTGCTTCAATCTGGATAATTTCTATTGACCTGTCTTCCAGTTCATGAATCTTCTATTTGGATGGGTCTATTCTGCTATTAAACCTAAATATTGAGTTCTTAATTTTAGTTCTTATAATTTCCAGTCATAGGTTCCAGGAATCTATTGGAATTCTCAATCCTTCCTCTATTTTTAAGATATATTAACATTAATCATAGTTTTATTTTTTTAATTTTCTGTTTGAAAATCTAATATCTGTTGGATCTGTTTCTACAGCTAACCATTTTTCTCTGGGTTTTGATCATTTTGTCCTGAATTTTAGCATGACATCATTTTATTAGATGTTGGACATTTTGGATTAAAAAATGTAGGAAGATGTTATCTTCCTCCTAAGAGGGTTAATCTTTCTTCTGTCAGGTAGAGAGCAGGCAAATCACTATAATCTTGCTAACTGTTCTTTTAGGGTTTTTTTAGGCTTCTCCAAAAAACCCATTCAGGGCAAGGTTGAGATGTTTATCGTGACAGGATTTGAACTCCATCACTGAGGGGCTGCAAAAATGTTGGCCCAGGCCTTTAGGATCCTGGCTGCTGTCACCTGCTGGGCTTCTTGCAGTTCGACTCTGGGCTTACAGGTTTAGAGTTGTATGTAAGAAGAGGTTGCAAACAGATTCAGGACATCATTCCCCAATAGTTTCCTCTTCTTTGGGATTCTGTACTTCAAATCTCAACTTATTTGGATGCTCCAAACTCCAACATTTGTCTCCACAGAAAAAAGATGAGACTGCCACCACTTGTTAGGACTCTATGCCAAATAGGGATTGGACAGCACAATGGATATTCTCAGATTAGCCTTAAGAAGGTGAAGAGTCAAGTGTAATCAAGTTTAAGTGATCAGCTACTAACTGAATACTAATACAAAACTAAACACTCTTCAAAGGAAGATAACAAAGTCTAAAGACTTGAAAAGATATTATCCAAAATTTTCACTATGCAGTAAAATGTTACAAGACATGCAAAGAAATGGGAAAATATTACCCATAGTTAAGCTGAAAAACAGTCAATAAAAAGCAACTCTAAGGGGACCCAAAGGTTGGATTTAGCAAAAATGGCTTTGAAGTAGCCATTAAAAATATATCCAGTTAATGAAATGAAAATATGTTCAAGGAACTAAAGGAATACATGATCTTAATGAGTAAATAGAGAATAAATGCAGAGAATGGAAACTATAAAAAAATACAAATTCTAGAACGAAAAAATGCATACGACTTCTCCTCAGAAACCACACAAGCAAGAAAAGAGTGGATTGAAATATTTAAAGTGTTTCGAGAAAACCCTACCAATTTAGAATACTGTATCCTGCAAAATTATGTCAAAAGTGAAGGAAAAATAAAAACATTTTCAGATAAACAAAACTTGAGGGAATTTGTTGCCAGTAGACCTGCCTTGCAAAAAACAATTTTTTAAAAGTTCTTTAGAGAGCAGAAAAATAGTATAGAAACTCAGATCTACATAAAAAAGAAAGAACATCAAGAAAAGAATAAGAAAAGGTAAAATCAAAACTTTTCTTATTCTCTTAAAAAATTTATTGTTGAGATAAGATTGATTTATAACATTATATAAGTTTCATGTGTACAACTTTATATTTCTACTTCTGTAGTGATGTTGAACATCTTTTCATATGTCTATTCGTCATCTGTATTTCCTCTTTGGAAAATGTCTATTCAGCTACTCTGTCCATTTTTAAATCAGGTTGTTTGTTTTTTGTTGTCAAGTTTATGAGTTTTTTATATATACTTTGGATATTAACCCCTTATCAGATATATCATTTGTAATTATCTTCTTCCATTTGGTAGGTTGTCTCTTGTTTTACTGGTAGTTTGCTTTACTGCACAGAAGCTTTGATGTAATCCCTTCTGTTCATTTTTGCTTTTGTTTCCCTTGTCTGGGGAGACAAATCTAGAAAGATATTCCTAAGACCATGTCAAAGAGCATACTGCCTATGTTTTCTTCTAGGAGTTTTACGGCTTCAAGTCTTACATTCAAGTTTTAATCCATTTTGAGTTAATTTTTGTGTTTGATATGAGATAGTGGTCTAGTATCATTTTTTTTGCATGTGGCCATTCAGTTTTCCCAATACTATTTATTGAAGAGCCTATCCTTTCTCCATCCTATGTTCTTTGCTCCTTGTCATAAATTAATTGTCCATATGTACATGGGTTTATTTCTGGACTTCCAGTTCTGTTCCTTTGATCTATGTATCTGTTTTTCTAGCAATACCATGTTGTTTTGATTGCTAAGGCTTTGCAATTTAGTTTGAAATCAGGGTGTGTGATACCTCCAGCTTTGCTCTTTTTTCTCAAGATTGCTTTGGCTATTCAGGATCTTTTGTGATTCCATGTAAATTTTAGAACTTTTTGTCTTATTTCTGTGAAAAATGCCCTTGGGATTTTGATAAGGATTGCATTGAATATGTAGATTGCTTTAGGTAATATGGACATTTTGACAATGATAATTCTTCTAATCTATGAGCATGAATGTCTTTATATTTGTTACATGTTTTCTTCAAGTTTTTTCAACAAAATCTTATGGTTTTCAGTGTACAGGTTTTTCACCTCCTTGGTTAAATTTATTCCTAGCTATTTTATTTTATTTTTGTTGCAATTGTAAATTAGATTGTTTCTTAATTTCTACTTCTGCTAGCTCACTGCTAGTATAGCAATGCAAGAGACCTTTGTATATCAATTTTGTATCCTGCATCTTTACTGTAATTGTTAATTATTTCTAATTGTTTGTGGTAGAGTCTTTAGGGCTTTCTATATATAAAATCAAATAGTGCTAGATTTACTTCTTCCTTTCCAATTTAGACGCATTTTATTTCTTTTTCTTTCTTTTCTTTTCTTTTTTTTTCTTTTCGCCTAATTGCTCTGGCTAGGACTTCCAATACTATGTTGAATAAGACTGGTGAGAGTGAGCATCCTTGCCTTTTTCCTGATCTTAGGGGGATAGCTTTGAATTTTTATCATTGGATATGATATTAGCTGTGGGTTTTTCATATATGGCCTTTATTATGTTGAAGTATTTCCCCTCTATACCCAGTTTATTGAGAGTTTTTATCATAGGTGTTGAATCATTTCAAATGCTTTTTCTGCATCTATTGAGATGATATATGGTTTTTGTCTTTCATTCTGTTAAATTGGTATATCATGTTGACTGATTTGCAGATGTTGAACCATCCTTGCATCCCTGGAATAAATTCCACTGATCATGGTGTATGATCCTTTTGATGCATTGTTGAACTCCATTTGCTAATACTTTGTTGAGGATTTTTGCATCTATGTTCATCAGAGATATTGGCCTGTAATTTTCTTTTTTGTGTGTTGCCTTTATCTGCTTTTGGTATCAGGGTGACAATGGCCTCATAAAATGAGTTAGGAAGCACTCCTCCTCTTTAATTTTTTTGGAATAGTTTGAGAGGGATATGAATTAAATCTTCTTTGAATGTTTGGTAGAATTCACCTGTGAAGCCATCTAGTCCTGGACCTTTGTTTGGGGTAGCTTTTTGATTACAGTTTCAATCTCTGTACTAGTGATCAGTCTACTCAGATTTTCTATTTCTTCATGATTCAGCCTTGGAAGGTTGTATGATTCTAACAATTTGTCCATTTCTTCTAGGTTTTCTAATTTGTTGGTAAATAGCTGATTATAATATTCTCTTACAATTTTTTTGTATTTCTGTGGTGTCATTATTTCTCATCTTTCATTTCTGATTTTATTTATCAGGGCCTTTCACTTTTTTTCTTTGAGAGTCTACCTAATAGTTTGTCAATTGTGTTTATCTTTTCAAAAAACCAGTTCTTAGTTTCACCAATCCTTTCCATTGTCTTTTCAGTCTTTATTTTATTTATTTCTGCTCTGACCTTTATTATTTACTTCCTTCTACTAACTTTGGGCTTCACTGGTTCTTTTCCTACTTCCTTTAAGTGTAAGTTTAGATTGCTTGTTTGAGATTTTTCTTGTTTCTTAAAATGAATGACAGAAATGATATAAAAGATGAAATGGAGGAATTAAGATTATTTTATTATAAGGTACTCACACTGCCTATAAAGTGGTATAGTATTATTTGAAAGTAGGATTAAATGTAAATTGAAGGAGAAAAATATACCATGTTAACACTAATTTTAAAAAAAAAGGAGTAACTATGTTAATTTCAGAGAGAGCAGACTTCAAAACAAGAATAGCTATCAGAGGGCAAAAGAAGAGCATTACATAATAATAAAGGAGTCAATTCTCCAACATGACATGATGTGTCTTACACCTAACAACAGAGTCAAAATATTTGTGGCAAACACTAATGAAATTGCAAAGAGAAATAGATGAATCCACTATCATAGTTGGAATTTTTAACATCTCTCTACCAGAAATGAACAGATCCAGCAGGTAGAAAATCAGGAAGGACATGGTTGAATACAATATTAATTAACTGGGTATAGTGATGTCTATAGACCACTTTGTTCAACAACACCAGAATACACATTCTTCCCAAGCTCACCTGGAACATTCACCAAAATAGTACATTCTGGGTCATAAGACACATCATAGAAAATTTAAAAGAATAGAAATCATACAATGTCTGTTCTCAGACCACATTGGAATTAAACTAGAAATCAATAACAGTAAGATAACTGGAAAATCCCCAAATATGTGGAGAATTAACAATATACTTTTATATAACACATGGGTCAAAGAAGAAATTTCGAGAGAAATTTAAAAATACTTTGAACTAAATGAAAATGAAAACCCAACTTAATAAAATTTATGTGATGCAGTAAATGAAGTGCTTAGAGGGAAATTTATAGCATTGAATGCATATATTAGAAAAAAACTCTAAAATCAGTCATCTAAGTTTCCACCTTAGAAATCTATAAAAAGAAGGGCATATTACATCCAAAGGAAATGGAAGAAAAGAAATTATATGAATTAGAGCAGAAATCAATGGACTTGAAAGCAGGAAATCAGAAAGTAGAGAATATCAACAAAATAGGAATCTAGTTCTCTAAAAAGATCAACAAAATTGATAAGCCTCTAAGCAGGCTAAGTAATTTTTTTTTAAAAAAGAGACAGGACACAAATTACTAATATCAGAAGTGAAAGAGAGATCTCATTATAGATCTTCTGCACATGAAAAGGATAATAAAATAATATTATGAACAACTCATGCCCACACATTTGATCATCTAGATCAAATAGACCAATTCTTGGAAAGGCATAATTTGCCAAACCTCACAAAAGAAGAAACAGTCGATCTGAATAGACCTATATCCATTAAAAAATTGGATCAATAATTAATAAACTTCCATAAGAGAGAATGCCAGTCACAGATGTGTCCACTGGTGAAGTCTACCGAATATTTAAGGAAGAAATTATGCCAGTTCTCTACAATCTCTTTCAGAGGATAGAGGCAAGTGGAATTCTTCCTAACTCATTCTATGACACTAGTATCACCCTGATACCAAAACCAGATGAGAATATTGCAAGAAAAGAAAATTACAGACTAATATTTCTTATGAATGTAGATGCAAATATCCTCAACAAAAATATTAACAAATTGAATTCAACAATGTCTAAAAATAATTATACACCATGACCCAGTGATATTTCCCCCAGGTACATAAGGCTGGTTAAACATTTGAAAATCAGTTTATGTGACATATCACATCAACAGGCTAAAGGAGAAAAATCACATGATCAATCATATCAATAGATGAAGAAAAATCATTCAATAAAATCCAACACTCATTCATGATAAAAACTCTAGGTAACTGTGAATAGAGGGGAACTTCCTCAACAAAGAATAGCTACCAAAAAAATCTACAGCTAACACAATATTTAATGGTGAGAAACCTGAAGATTCCTATTAAGATCAGGTACAAGGCAAGGATGTCCCCTCTCACCACTACTTTTCACCATCATGCTAGAAGTTCTAGCTAATGCAATAAAACCAGAAAAGGAAATAAAAGGCATACAAAATGGGAAGGAGGAAATAAAACTGTCTTTGTTCCCAGATGACATGATTATCTATGTGGACAATCCCAAGAAATCAAAAACAACAAAAACAAAAACTCCTGGAATTAATAAGCAATTACAGCAAGGTTGAAGGATACAAGATAAATATACAAAAGTCCATCACTTTGTTATATACTAACAATGAACAAGTGGAATTTCAAATTAAAACACAAACCCAATTACCTTTGCACGCCCAAATGAAATTCTTAGGTATAAATCTAACAAAATATGTACAATATCTGTATGAGGAAAACTACAAAACTCAGATGAACAAAATCAAAGAACTATATAAATGGAGAGATATTCCATGTTCATGGATAGAAGATTTAATATTGTCAAAATGTCAGTTCTTCCCAAATTGATCTATAGATTCAATGAATCTCAATCAAAATCCCAGAAAGTTATTTTATAGGTATCAAGAAACTGATTCTAAAGTTTATATGGATAGCAAGAAAGACCCCAAATCCAACATAATACAGAAAGAGAGAAACAAAGTTGGAGGACTGAAACTATCTGACTTTGACTTATTTTTATATATATATATATATATATATATATATATACACACACACACACACACACACACATATATATATTATAAACCTATAGTAATCAAAACAATATAGTATTGGCCAAAGAATAGAGAAATAGATCAATGGAAACAAAGTAGAGATCCCCAAAATACCCACATAAATATAGTCAACTGATCTTTGACAAAGGAGCATAGACAATACCTTGGAGCAAAGATAGTTTCTTCAACAAATGGTATTGGAACAAATTGACATTGAATGCAAAAAAAAAAAAAGGAATCTAGACACAGACCTTACACCCTTAACAAAAATTAACTCAAAATGGATCACACCCCTAAATGTAAAACACAAAACTGTAAAACTAGAACCTATCATAGAAGAAATCTAGATAACTTGGGTATGTCAATGACTTCCTAGAAACACTGAAGTCATGATGCAGAAAAGAAAGAATTGATAAGTTGGACTTCGGCTCTCTGAGAGAAAATGTCAACAGAGTGCAAAGACAAGCCATAGACTGAGAGAAAAAATTTACAAAAGATACATTTGATAAAGGACTATTATTTAATATATACAAAGAACTCTTAAAACTCAACAACAAGAAAATTAAAAATCTTATTAAAAAATGAGCCAACGATCTTAATAGACACATCATTAAAGAAAATATACAGATAGCAAATAAGCATCTGAAAAGATGCTCCACATCATATGTCATCAGGGAAATTCAAATCAAAACAGCAGTGAGATACCCCTACATACCTATTAGAATGGCTAAAATCTGGAACACTGATACCCCTAAATGCTGACAAGGATGTGGAGCAACCAGGCTGTCCTTCATTTCTGGTGGAAATGCAAAATGCTACAGCCACTTTAGAAGACAGTTTGATTGTTTCTTAGAAAACCAAACATACTTCTATGATCTAGCAATCACATTCTTTGTTATTTATCCAAAACAGTTGAAAACTATGTGTACACAAAGACATTCACATGGATCTTTTTAGCAGCTTTATTTATAATTGACAAAACTTGGAAGCAACCAAGACATCCTTCAGTTAGTGAATGGATAAATAAACTGTGGTTCATCCAGACAATGGAATATTATTCAATACTAAAAAGAAATTAGTTGTTAAGCCATAAAAATACATGGAGGAACCTTAATGCATATTACTAAGTGAAAGAAGTCAATCTGAGAAGGCTACATATTTTACAATATTATTCCAACTATATGACATTCTGGAAAAGGCAAAACTTTGGATACAGTAATAAAGATCAGTGGTTGCTGGAAGTTAGGGACAGATGAATAGTTGGAGTTCAGAGGATTTTTAGGGCAGTGAATCTATTCTGTATGATACTGTAAGGTGCATACATATCATACATTTGTCCAAACCAATAGAATGTACAACTCACCAAACTTCTGCTTATGTCTCATTAAGCAGAAAAGGGTTACATGGCAACGATTATCTGCAAGAGTTTTAGCAGAGCACTTTGCTGACCTCTGTAAAAATCAGGCTTATTCAGTTTTATATTTCTTCTTTGGCTAACTTCTACAAATTATTTTTTTGAAAATTGCCATTTTATCTCAATTTTCAAATTTAGTGGCATAAAGTGGTTCAAAAATAATATCCTATTATTTTTCAAATGTTTATCCTGTCAGAGTCAGAGCACTTCATTCATTCCTAATTTTGGTTATTTGTGCCTTCTCTCTCTTTTATTCCTTAAATGATTTTGCCAGCAGTTTACCTTTTTTTTTTTTTTTTTTTGCTGTATGCGAGCCTCTCACTATTGTGGCCTCTCCCGTTGCGGAACACAGGCTCCGGACGCGCAGGCTCAGCAGCCATGGCTCGCGGGCCCAGCCGCTCCGTGGCATGTGGGATCCTCCCGGACCGGGGCATGAACCCGTGTCCCCTGCATCGGCAGGCGGACTCTCAACCACTGCGCCACCAGGGGAGCCCAGTTCACCTATTTTAATTGTCTTTTCAAAGAATTGGTGCTAGAGAGACATATATTCTTCATGCTTTGTATTTCAACATAAGAAAAATACTAGGGGCTAAAGGTAAATTTGCTGCCTCCATTTCCCAACATATTAATCATAATTTTAATTATGAATATATTGTTAGTATGTGTTAATACATAATGGTTAATATTTGCTAAAATTTTTAATTAAAATTTGAATATTATTAAATAATTTTTAATTATGAATGTTATTCATAGAGATAAAAAATAAGACTATTAGCTACCATGAAAGACAAGTTTTTAGCACTCTATACTCGCTGTTTCTCCTTCCACTCCTTCTCTTTATTTTTAAATTTCTTCTTATTATTGGTATTGATTTTTATAGGAGCTAGAGTGTTAAATAATCAAAGGAAGAAGGTGAAAGAATTAGAAGCAAGCCCTTGGGTTTGATATTACAGCAGGAACAGTGGGAGAGAGATGGGTAGGTAATGTACACTGATTTTGACCTGTAAAGCTATTATCTAGAACTGAGCTTGTGTCTGGATGTTTCCTCAACTTCAAAAAGAAAATTTATGAATTTAACCTCAACCCCATTTTCAAATACATGTTTTATCACTTACTTTCAGTGAATGGAGTTGTAAAACAAATTAATTTAACTTTGCTCAGTTTTATAATCAAGTCTTTTATCATGTACCATAAGCCTTAGGAAATAGCTCTAACTGCCCAAGAGCAGTATTAATTAGATGAAAATTGTGTGTGTATGTGTGTGTGTGTGTGAGAGAGAGAGAGAGAGAAATTTGTGTGTGACAATACATCGCCCCATTTTTCTGCCTCTTCTAATTTCAGAAATTGTGGTTCATCATAAAAGGCCAGAAATACAACGGGAGGATAGATAGATAGATAGATAGATAGATAGATAGATAGATAGATAGATTAGATAGATTAGAGAGATAGATAGATAAAGAGATAAAGCTGAGGGTTCTGGAATGCTGAAATTATTAAATGACATGCAGCCTTAAGTCTAATGTCTGATACAAAGTGATAAATTTCTGCAGGCACAAATATAATTGAATCTCTAGTTGGAACAAATAAACAAACAAAACCCTATAAAAACATTTTTTTCCCTCTTTCATTCCCAGAGCATCTAAGAAAGAATACACAGTTAAAAGCATTAGGTTATCCATGGAGACATCAAAAATGTTTCTTTCATTTCAGTCTTCCACAGCAGAAGCTTTTGGCTTTATCTTAGAGTGGAGTGAATGCCTCCCACTGCTGCACTCTGTCTCTTTTTAAAATCTACCACCTGAACTGAGCATAATAGGTTTAACACCTCAGACACTCCAGGGGCCAGAAATCCTTGCCTTTCTAAGTAAGAGCTATCTCCTGTCAGCCTATAGAAACATTACAGAAAATAGAAAGTGTTGATAGAAATGTCAACTAAAACCAGTGCTCCTAAGATGCTAACTATTCTGTATATTGTTTGTGACATTTGCTTATGACCTGTTATTTGGTGCTATCTACAACTGTCCTAGCTTTATAAAAATGTTCTAAGCAATCCACTTTATTCTTGCAGGTACTTCATACTTTGCATTCAATTTGTAATACCATTCTCAGATGGTCTACGTAAAATTGAGTTGATAATAACTGATCACCTTGAATAAGTGCTACTATGAGTTTTCCTCTAATGGTTCTCTCTAATTTCCTTATGTTACAGGTTCAAAATTTTCTGTGAAATTCTTTAAGAAGGGTTCCATGATAAAATAATTTTGGAAAATGATCTATTGGCTAGCTCTCTCTTTAATATAAAGTATTAAAATCTCTAAATAGTAAACAAATAGAGAAAAATATTTAATTATGTTATTACAATCTTCTCCCTTAGCAAATATTCTCCCTTATACTACATACCTCAAATTAAACATATGAATATCATATACCACTGACTTTTTAGTAAATACATTTTGGGAAATAATTTATGCTGCTGTACAAATTCATACTGATATATACATTTTAAAGACTCAAAAATTGGTTTTAGGAACTGTTTTTGGTTATTTTACGTGCTTTGATAGTGTACTATGATAGAAGGTTAATGAAAATTACAAACACAGCCACATGATGATTCTGCTCAATGTGTGTATCCACTAAAGACCTAAAAATAATTAGATTAGGGTAAAACTCTATAGACTAGGACGTGATTGGTGCCATTTAGAGTTGAACAACGTGGCAGCCTTTTAACAACAAAGTTAAAATCAAAAGCAGATAGTCGTTGAAACAGCACAACAGATTCATTCGTTATTCACTAGAATGGCTCAGTTCTCTATCTAGTATGCTCTTTCCACCTGCAGAGTGACTGGTGTAGAGTAAGTATACAAGAAGACTAATCATTATAATGATTGTAATATTATATTAAGAAAAAAACCCTCAAGACTGATCACTCATACATTGTTGATGGGAATGCAAAATGGTAGAGCTATTCTGGGAAATAGTTCTATAATTGATTTCTTTTTTTCTTTTTAAATAAATTTATTTATTCATTTTTTGGCTGCATTGGGTCTTCTTTGCCGCGTGCGGGCTTTCTCTAGCTGTAGCGAGCGGGGCTACTCTTTGTTGTGGTGCACGGGCTTCTCATTGCAGTGGCTTCTCTTGCTGTGAAGCACGGGCTCGAGGTGCATGGGCTTCAGTAGTTGTGGCACGAGGGCTCAGTAATTGTGGCGCACGGGCTTAGTTGCTCCGTGGCATGTGGGATCTTACCAGACCAGGGCTCCAGCCTGTGTCCCCTGCATTGGCAGGTGAATTCTTAACCACTGCGCCACCAGGGAAGTCCCCATAATTTCTTAAAAAGTTAAGCATGCACATACCATTAAAGTCAGCAATCCCACTCCTATGTATTAACCCTAAAGAATGAAAAAAAAGAAATCTTGCCATTGATGACAACATAGATGGACCTTGAGGGTATTATTCTAAGTTAAATAATTTGTCAGACAGAGAAAGACAAATAATGTATGATTTCACTCATATGTGAAACAAACAAAATAAATGAACAAACCAAACCTAACAAAAATAAACGCATAGATACAGAGAACAGAGTAGTGGTTACCAGAGGGAAAGGGGCCTAGGGGGAGGGCAGAATGGGTAAATGTAGTCAACTGTATGGTGTCAAATGGAAACAAAACTTTTGATGGTGAGCACAGTGTAGTATATACAGAATCAAAATATATTGTTGTACACATGAACCTTGTATAATGTTATAAGCCAATGTTACCTCAATAAAAAATAAAGAAACGAAATAAAAGTACACATTACTAGCAAAAAAAGAAAGAGAAAAGAGAAGAATGACTTGGATAGCTCTCAAATGCATTATGCTAAGTGAAAGTAATGAGTCAAAAATTACTTACTGTGGGGCTTCCCTGGTGGCGCAGTGGTTGAGAGTCCGCCTGCCGATGCAGGGGACACGGGTTCGTGCCCCGGTCCGGGAAGATCCCACATGCCACGGAGCGGCTGGGCCCGTGAGCCATGGCCGCTGAGCCTGCACGTCCGGAGCCTGTGCTCCGCAACGGGAGAGGTCACAACAGTGAGAGGCCCGCGTACGGCCAAAAAAAAAAAAAAAATTACTTACTGTGTGATTCCACTATAATGAAATGCTGAAATAGACAAACTATAGAGATGGAGAACAGATAGGTTGTTGCCAGAGATTAGAGTTTACAGAGTGGATCTGATAAAAATTAAGTAGTGTAAAGAAATATTTTGAAGGGAGGAATCTGTTTTGTATCCTGACTATGGTGATAGTTATACAACTCACTGATTTGTCATATCTCACAGACTTGTGGGGGGAAAATGTGAATTTTACTGTACGTAAATTGAAAACTCAGTATATTACATGTATGATTAATAATAAAAACTGAAATGGATGACAACATAATACTTATCTAAAAAGTAGCCCCCCAAATATGTATAGCATAATACCTTCTTATAAAATTATATGCTGAAGATAAAATATGTAGTTATTAGAAACACACAGAAATTCGAACAAAATTCAAAGAAAAACAAAGTCTTCTCTCCTCCTTAAGCTAGATCCATGGACAAGTAAATTGAGATTCTCAATCAGATAATGTATGCTATCTCTGGTATATGTTTGAACATGTATATTTTTCAGGAATTGGTCCCTTATTTTCCTTATATTCACAAAGGAGTTCAAGAACAACAACAAAAAGAAAACCACAAAAAGCAAAAGGTTAAGGTCCATTTGCATTGAGGGAAGGACACTAAAATAAGACCTAAGGGAAGTTAAAAATAATCATAAAAAAAAAAAAGACCTAAGGCAATTCATAGTTTGTGCCATTTACCAGCTGTGTGGGCAGGTCACTTACTACCTCTGGGGAATCAATGATTTCTAAAGCCCTTTAGCACGTGAAATTTCTGTGATTCTAAGGCCAGAAGCCTTTCTCAAATGCTGGCTCCTCCGACAAATTCTTTAACAGCAGTTCACAGATGTTCCTTCCTTGTTATCTTCATTATGTGGTGCAATAATCCAATTTTGCTACAATCAGAATTGTGGCCAGCTGAGTGTAAAGCTATAAAACACTTTTAGCTTTATACCTAAAGGACACTGAAGAGTGCACAGATCCTAACTCTTAAAGCAACCATTTTTTATGACATTTAGACTGAACTTTCAAGGCCAGAGTTAATAGAAGAACACTTAATTTAGAAGGAAAGCTGTTGTTGACAGCAGTATAAAGTTCAAACAGAAAAAGACTGGTTGTTCTTCTCTGATTATTTTTACGTTCAGGGTAGAAGTAAAAGTAGTGAGAAATTACTCAAAGGAGATTTCTAACAACCTGTCACCCCCCACCCCCAAACTCACAACTTTCACAGTTTATTAAAGGAAAACAAACAAAACCCCCACTTTTGATATAAGAGATTTGAATCTATAAAAAGATAATATTCTATAGGCAGAAATATAACTTGAAGAATTATGAAATGAGACTACACTTTAGCTAGTGGTATTCAAACTAGATTCCTTACAACTCAACCTCAGGGGCCACTTTCTTTGTCAAATTAGAATCAAAATAAATGAGACTTGAGGACACTTCTTTAATCAGAATTTTCTTTTTAATCTATTATGATTGCTTATAAGGTTTTGAATGAAAAAACATGTTTCAACACTAAACTAGATAAATAAGCAAATAAATAATGAGTTTGAAAATTACAACTATAAAGCAGAATGTGATTAACAAGACCATGGTGGAGTTCTACATTAAGGAGGAGTTGCCCTTGTAGTGTTCATGGGACTTGAGGATATAAAAGTCAGGCAAGAACATGCCCCTCGTTTTTCAAGATGGGAAAGAGTACTGTAGATCAACGTCCAAATAACTTACTCTACAGATTAACAGACAAGATAAGATATACTGACTTGCTAAACACATTTGGCTAGGGGGCTAATCTCTGCTATGCTGTGCTCTACTGCTTTTGAATCATATGCTTACCGAGAATTAATTGCACTTTTCCCAGGACCTATCACATCACTGTAATTGTCATCATAATTATATAAGCTAAATAAACGAATGAGTGAGTATATAGTGTCTTTTCTATTAATGCTTTTGAAATTTTCAGTAGTTGTGAGTTGCTAAAAAAAAAGTCGCTGCTCAATTAAAGTAGACAAAGCAACTCTAAAAGTCTGGAAAATTTATAAAATATAGGAACTTCTGAATTAGACCTTTTTTCATTCCACTTTTGAGAAAATAAAACTGGATGCATTTTGTGTGTGACAGATGGACACAGACCCCACACTCAAAGGAAATATCTTCTCCCCAAATTGACCAATAAATGTACATTTATATGTTTTAAACTAAAATAAAATGTTTAAGAGATTTATACATCTTTTGTGTTACTTCAAATAACATTTTCAAACAACCAATCAACTATTATATATTAAAGATTGGGTAAGATGGCTTCTACTGTATATGTCAGGAAGGGAATACTTTAAGTGGGAATTTCCTGGCATTAGGTAAGATGAATGAAAGAAATTCTGAGATTTTTTTTTAACAACAGGGAAGGTATCCCTGCAATATGACGCTTAATATGCAAGGAAGTATGGTGCAGTTTGTATCAATACAGCCTTAATGTTTGTATAGCAAGTATAAGCATGAAATCCAGCATGCACAAACAATTCAAAACTTCAGTCTCTGGTTATGATTTTGCAACATTCAGAGTGCAATAAAAAAGTTGCTGCTCAATTAGAGCAGCAGAATGGAGACTGCGGTGTGTCTTTACTCCATGCATCTCACCGTAAGTTTCTCTAGTGGGTATCAGGTAAAGTGAAGGCTGTTGGTGCCTTGCCCAGGTTCCATTTTCCTGGATGTTGCACTCATCAGAAAGGTGTTGTGAGTGATGTCAGCTGCTTCCTTCTTGAAACAATTAACTTCAGCCAAATAGAAACCCCCTAGCTTAGGGGGCTATGCTCATCCTAGCTATAGATCACAAACAATGACTAAATGGCATGAGGGTACTGGTCAGGCTCCAGGTATTGGAATAAACTAGAAAAAAAATTCCTAGGAGTGGATATTTAGGCTGTTAGGTCAAGAAGGGAGCTGGATAGGGGAGAGTTTGTCAATACGGAGATTTAGACAGAGCTCCGGGATGATTCTAACATGCTGCAAGATGGCTCTTGAAAGCAGCATCTCACAGTAAATGAAGTAGAGATACCAGGCAAACTGTGGAAGAAGGAATTTGTGCTTCACGTCCCATGCCATTAGACTTTGTGCATCTAGAGGTCCCAATTTCTACAGCAGGGCTGTTTCTACCAGGAGACATAGTAAGAGCCTTCCTGAACCTAAGGCTTTTGCTGCTTCCTGGTCACTTGGGACACCTCATGCCAGTAGGAAAGTAAGCAGAGAAAATAGTTACCGTACTGGCATGATGTTAGACCTAGTCATCATTAGGTGGTAGGGCTGCTGATAAATTACAGTGAGAAACAGGAATATATCAATATTTGACACTAAAGTGATTTACTAGGCTGTCTCTAGTTACCTCACAGCCAGTGGAAAGTGTAACTAGGCAAGTTCCACCACTGCAGCTTGATATAAGGATATGGTAACATAGGCCTCAAGATGAGTGATGAGGGTCTGCATTTACCCAACAAGCAAGTCACCTAGCACTAGCCAAAGGGGAAAGGAATATAGAATGTGTCATGGAGGAGGGAGATGCTGAATATCAGGTATAATCTCAGGACCAACTAAAGCATTAGGAACTATAGTTCAACCTACTAACTCTCCTCTGAAAAATTTCCCCAGGAATTATGAGGAATTATAGTCCTGGAGAATCTGTGCCTAGATACTGTGAACTTAATATGAGAAGCTCATTGACAAACGGACTACAGTGGATACAGCTAGTGTTCTGACCAGCTCCTTTTTACCATCCAGTTCACCCACCTCCCAGGGGATGTGAGGGTTGGCTGACAACAATGAACAGGTTCCCCTTTTCCATAAAATTGCCCTTGGCTAAATAAGAGCCACCTTGACCTTTTGGATATGCTCTTCTTATCCCTCCCCTATCAAGAAAGGATTGTGAGATTATGATCTCAAGAGCTGTTCCAGAGCTTTGTTGTGAGCTCTGACTAAAACTAGTCTCCACCTGAGAACACATTCTTTCTTGTTTGCCTTTTTAAAATTTTACTCAAATTTGCATTCCTAACTCTTCTTCTCTTGAGAGTAATTTCTTAATAAATCATGTGAACAAGAATTCTCACCCAAGGCTTTGCTTTTAGGGAAACATCTGTGAGACATGGGCCACTAATTTTTATTTGCTTAGGGTGCTCCAAATAACCTTTATATTTGCATTGTATTGATTTTTATTAGTTAGTTTAAAAATATATATAACAAACCAATCCCTATTTCTCTGAATTTCTGGATTCCTTATATCATCAAAATGAACAAAAACACAGACTTGGAGAATCAGATACTGTGGATATTCAATTTTTTTAAAACCCTCAAATTACTTACTGTTTTCTCTTAGAACATACCTGCATGGATTAAAGGTTTTGTACTATTTGATGATGCTCCCCTTTTGCACAACACATATCCCCTTATGGAGAGAAAATTTGCGCTGCTCAGAAGCTAGGGAACCATTAAAGTTAAGGTTGTTCAAACTCACTTCCTTGGGCTCCTAAGTGGGAAGCAGTGGTTGCAAGCCATCCGCTGTTGAGTTGTAAACAAACTCTCTTCGTTTTCCTACATTTAGATACAGTATGTCTTAACATTTCTGGAGCATTTTAGGAGTGTGGCTAAATTCTTTCCATAACTTGCTTGTGATAGTAGTGTGCAAACACTTGAAAGAAGCTGGTATTAATACTGAATATGTATCTGCTTAAGTTTTTCAAGGTTATACCCACAAAAAAGTATTCAACATTTATTCTGCCAACCTCAAAACTTTCTCTGGAAACTCCATGCAGACCACAATCAACTCTTGTTCTTTTACCTTTGCATTCAAGCCACAAAGGCAGAACTACAGCAAGTTTTATCAGTAGAGATTGGTGAGATAGGCTTATAAAATTACTGAAAAATTTAAAGTGACTTAGTATGTTCCACACAAATTGACAAGGTTCTCACTTTATCTGAATCTGTACCTTCTATCAATCCATGGGAAAGGAAACTTGAGGTAGGGTGGAACTGAGGCAGGGTCACAGAGCTGTGAAATGAGTTGGACCCAGTGACCTGCAAAACCCAGCTGCACCAGGCTAGGACCCTAGGCTCTTTGGGAGATTGTTCTAAGCATTCACCATTGTTTCCAACACAAATGAGTGATTACATGGTAGTGTGTTACTTGGGGATTACATGAGTATACTCATATTAGTAACAAGAGTTGGGAAATTTTGCCTGGAATTTAAACAGAGTCCTTCTTTTGATGCCTTATCTCCCTTCCCAAAGGTTGAGTGTGGAGGTTCTCAATTCCCACTGACTGTCTCTCTAAAACTTTTGCACCACAAGCTTGGTGCTGAGTCACCACTCTTGTAAACCTATTTTGAGTTAAAAATTTGCTGTGTTCTCAGCTTCTTTTCCACCTAAGTTAATTGCAGTATGTGAGAAATTTAAAAAGGCGCTCAAGTTAATTATGTACCTGATTTTGATTTACAGATCTTGGCAATAAATGCTTCCTTACAATACTTCTTTGAACTACACTGGTTTTCTGGTCAAGTTCCTTGGTCCCCTCTGCACTGTGCACATTTTTATAAATCCCATTACTTAATTCAAAATCTTTAAGCACTCTACCAGAATGGGTCATGAAAACTTGACATATGTATCTTTACTACATCCCACTCTTCCAAAGACTTATTCTAAAACCAGTAACAAATCAGGTACCAATCTTGATACATCCTTGACTTTCAATTCATACAGTACTTTCATAAAAATGTCCTGGAAACTCTCTAGAACTTAAAGGGTAGCAGAATATGCCAGCGCAAACATGACTGTAGGAGATCTGGACATGCCACCCCCAAATACACCACCTTGCTATATTGATTATTTTGAGCTGTAGGCACTTGAAAAGTAAGTGAAGGGAGAGGGCTTCTCTGTACTGCCTTTATCTGCCTAAAGGCATATCCATCAAAAGGAACTCAATTGCCATAAATCCACTCCCTGGGATTTTCATCAACCAGGGAAGACCGACTCATCATTGGAGAGGAGATTACATCTTGATACCACACTCAAAGAAGCTTTGTCACAAACTACCATTCCTCCCATCTATTCTTCTAAGGGCCCTTTCATGTTTCTTAAAAACTATTTATTCTCCCCTAGGAAGCCTACAAATCCTCTCCCCTTTCCCTATTAATGTGGTATTTAAGCCTAAAATCTAAGCCACCCCTTTTAGTTAGTCATTTTCCCCTGGGTATCTCCCATGTATACATGAGGTACACATGTTAATAAACTTCTGTTTGTTTTTCTCTTATTAACAGTCTTTTATTACAGGGGTCTCAGATAAAAACTCAAAAGAGTAGAGGGAAAATTATCTGCCCTCCACAAGTCTATGTGTTGTTTCTCAATTTCACACTTAAAACATTTGCCTAATACATTTTTCATGGTTCAAAATTTTTCATGGTCCAAACGTCTGCCTCTCTTCAAAAACTCAAAAACACTCTAGCTTTTAGGACCTGAGATAACAAAGAACACAGGGGCTTCAGATTGATTTGAGGCTGGTGATTTCAAGTGATCTGGCCCATCTCCCTTTCTGCCACACCACTAGTGGATATGCCTGGCACTGATTCTGAAAGCAATTTATCTTTTAAAAAAAAATGTTTAAGAATCCTTGCCAAACAACTTGGACTTTCAAAACACTGCACAGGTGACATCTCCTGTAGGAAGTTTTGGAAGGAAACCAACAAAGTAACCTTCCAGCATAGCACAATTCTGGTTCTCTGGTTAAAGTATCAATATTTATCACAAATATAGTTCTCACAAAATGACTCTAGTTGTTAAATCATTACTAAGCATACTGTGTTCTTTACTTGAAAGAATATTTTTTTCAGTTGAAATAAAGCTGATATAATTATGTTAGTTTCAGAAAGTATTTCCTAAATTAAATTATAATTTGTGCTAAGACCATTTTTCTTCATTGGCACATTCCATTAACAATTTAAATGATATGATGGAATGTTCCTTCCAACAGAAATAAAGAATATTTTGATGTAGAAGTAGATACAGATTTAGACTTAGATATACACCATGTTGAACAATCTTGGATAGTAGCACCTGCTTCTCTGTTACAGGTTATTCTAGCATTTTTGCCCCTATCAGAGAAAGAAGAGAATTAAAGTCCATAATCATACGATCAAATCAGCCAGGGAAACTGACATATACAGATAGGCCTTCACTTCGTGTTTGTGTCACTGAGGGGTAGACATATGAAAGCGGTTTTCTCGTCTATTAACTTTTATCCAAAATGTATAGGATTTTAGTTTTAAATAGTTGGAGCACTTTATATGGTCACTCACTGACTGTTTGTAGTCACTTTCATCATAGAATCTGTCCTGTAACTCATCCTTTTAGCTGTTTCTTCCCATTAGGTCTTATACTTGGTTTGTGCTTTGGATTATTGATTAGTACTCTGTGTACAGTTCTGTTATTGGATAGGATACAGTGTGTGTGTGTGTGTGTGTGTTTGTGTGTGTGTGTGTTTGTGTGTGTGTGTTAGGGCAAAGTTGGGATGGCAGTGGGGGTGGAGGGACAATTACATCCTGTGATGGAACAGGGAAGATAAGAGAGAGTCTTATGGTGATTTGATTTATTCTTAGGGTCTATGTAAAAAAGGTATTAAGCACTGGCAAGGTTAAATCCTGCATGAATAATCCTAGATTATTTCTAGTATATATTTATACTAAAATAACTTTTCCATATTATGTTGCAATATAATATGGAATATAATTTATAATATAAAAGCCATCCTCTGTATCTTAGCCTTGTTTTTTTTTTTTTTGCTGTACGCGGGCCTCTCACTGTTGTGGCCTCTCCCGTGGCAGCGGAGCACAGGGTCCAGACGCGCAGGCTCAGCGGCCATGGCTCACGGTCCCAGCCGCTCTGCTGCATGTGGGATCTTCCCGGACCGGTGCACGAACCCGTGTCCCCTGCATCGGCAGGCGGACTCTCAACCACTGCGCCACCAGGGAAGCCCCCTTAGCCTTGTTTTGATGTAGTCTTTCATACTACATTGACCATTGCCTGCTGAAATGATGGAAGACATTAATTTAATAGAATGGTTATTCTATGCTCCTTAGAAAATATTTATTAATGACATTCTTATCAAAAGAGTGTGTCAAGTTAGAAACCTATCTAAAATTTTCTTAAGAAAATAGGACAGACAGTTATATTTTACAACCAGGAAGGAATCAAGAATCACGTGGATTATTTGACACTGCCAGGGAGAAAGATCTAGAATGGAATAATATGATGGGTGCCTGTGGCAGCCCCTCAGACCAGAGGCACAAGGGTCTGGGTTGGATGGGGATTGTGGCAAATGGGAGAGAAGAGAGTTTGCCAAAGGAAGAGTGAACAGAATCGATGAAATATAGCTCTCCTTTTGCAACCCTGTTTATGCTTTCTTTTTGTGAGGTCAATCACAGTGCATACAAGGAAAGAATTAATGAAGGGAAAAATCTGTATTTATGTTTAGCTTACTTATTCTCATGCCTAACATAGTAACTATTGGTGTCTATTGGGGACTGAATATTTGTATTCCTCCAAAATTCTTATGTTGGAATCCCATTCCCCAATGTGATTGTATTAGGAGATGAAGCCTTTGGGTGGGGATTAGTGTCACGAAGGTGGATCCCTCATGAACAGGAGTAGTGTCCTTATAAAGGAGGCACCCAGAGAGCTCTCTCCTTCTTTCCTCAGTCATATGAGGATATCACTAGAAGACTGCGGTCTATGAACCGGGAAGCAGGCACTCACCAGACACCAAATCTGCTAGTGCCTTGATCTTGGACCTCCCAAGCCTCCAGAACTATGAGAAAGACCTGTTTGTTGTGTAAGCCACTCAGTCTATGGTGTTTTTTATAGCAGTCCCAAAAGACTAAGACAGTGTATAATATTTGTAAGTTACTTGAGACCAGGGACTTTATTTTGATTACTGCTATCTTGCCTTCACCTACAGCAGTGCTTGGCACTTAGATATTATTCAATAAATACTTGTTGAGTGTGTGAAAATGAATGAGTGCATTATGTACTTAAAACATTTCATATATGTATGAAGAAAGGAAGTCACCTCTAACAGACTCACAGGTTCTCTACACTTAAAAGGCCCATCTGAAAATAAAAAGATACACAATCTGGCAGTATTTTATCACTAGCTCCTAACTAAGCTTTACACTATTCAACAGAAATAAGTATAGATAAAAACTCTTCTGTCTCTTGTACATGCAGCCAGAATATTACCTTGAAACACTTTTCTAAGTATAAGAAATGGTGAAAGTTCTGATAGAAAGGAGGGAAATAACATATGTTCTGAAGTAAGACTGCTTGGGCTCAAATTCTGGATTCACTGTTTAATAGTTTTGTAACCTTGGGCAAGAGCACACTAACAAACTAACCTTTAGTTAATGAAAATGCAAACTACTAATTATTCCTTCGTGTTGCTATATTCTTAAGATTCTCTAAACAATATTCGCCAAACTTTCAAGATCAGGTATTCCCATCATATTTTGAGCATGCACCCCAATATATGTACCCGTATTTAGTTTCACATTGTGTCCATCTGCAACTGTACTCGCATATTGTCGACATCTTAAAACATGCAGAAAATTAGAAATATAAAAATAGGTGACAAAGACAAAATATACAATTTTATTTATTTATTCTTAACATCTTTATTGGAGTATAATTGCTTTACAATGGTGTGTTAGTTTCTGCTTTATAACAAAATAGATCAGCTATACATATACATATATCCCCATATCTCCCCTTGAGTCTTCCTCCCACCCTCCTATCTCACCCCTCTAGGTGGTTACAAAGCACCAAGCTGATCTCCCTGTGCTACGTGGCTGCTTCCCACTAGCTATCTATTTTACATTTGGTAGTGTATGCATGTCCATGCCACTCTCTCACTTTGTCCCAGCTTACCCTTCCCCCCCCCCGTGTCCTCAAGTCCATTCTCTACGTCTGAATCTTTATTCCTGTCCTGCCCCTAGGTTTTTCAGAACAATTTTTTTTTATATCCCATATATATCTGTTAGCATATGGTATTTGTTTTTCTCTTTCTGACTTCACTCTGTATGACAGTCTCTAGGTCCATCCACCTCACTACAAATAACTCAATTTCGTTTCTTTTTATGGCTGAATAATATTCCATTGTATATATGTGCCACATCTTCTTTATCCATTCATCTGTTGATGGACACTTAGGTTGCTTCCATGTCCTGGCTACTGTAAATAGAGCTGCAGTGAACATTGTGGTACATGACTCTTTTTGAATTATGGTTTTCTCAGGGTATATGCCCAGTAGTGGGATTGCTGGGTCATATGGTAGTTCTGTTTGTAGTTTTTTAAGGAACCTCCATACTGTTCTCCACAGTGGCTGTATCAATTTACATTCCCACCAACAGTGCAAGAGGGCTCCCTTTTCTCCACACTCTCTCCAGCATTTATTGTTTGTAAATTTTTGATGATGGCCATTCTGACTGGTGTGAGGTGATACCTCATTGTACTTTTTTTTTTTTTTTTTGCGGTACACGGGCCTCTCAGTGCTGTGGCTTCTCCCATTGCAGAGCACAGGCTCCGGACGCGCAGGCCCAGCGGCCATGGCCCACGGGCCCAGCTGCTCCATGGCATGTGGGATCTTCCCAGACCGGGGCACGAACCCATGTCCCCTGCATCGGCAGGCGGACTCCCAACCACTGCGCCACCAGGGAAGCCCTTATTGTACTTTTGATTTGCATTTCTCTAATGATTAGTGATGCTGAGCATCCTTTCATGTGTTTGTTGGCAATCTGTATATCTTCTTTGGAGAAATGTCTATTTAGGTCTTCTGCCCATTTTTGGATTGGGTTGTTTTTTTGATATTGAGCTGCATGAGCTGCTTGTAAGTTTTGGAGATTAATCCTTTGTCAGTTGCTTCATTTGCAAATATTTTCTCCCATTCTGAGGGTTGTCTTTTGGTCTTGTTTATGGTTTCCTTTGCTGTGCAAAAGCTTTGAAGTTTCATTAGGTCCCATTTGTTTATTTTTGTTTTTATTTCCATTTCTCTAGGAGGTGGGTCAAAAAGGATCTTGCTGTGATTTATGTCATAGAGTGTTCTGCCTATGTTTTCCTCTAAGAATTTGATAGTTTCTGGCCTTACATTTAGGTCTTCAATCCATTTTGAGTTTATTTTTGTGTATGGTGTTAGGGAGTGTTCTAATTTCATTCTTTTACATGTAGCTGCCCAGTTTTCCCAGCACCATTTATTGAAGAGGCTGTCTTTTCTCCATTGTATATTCTTGCCTCCTTTATCAAGAATAAGGTGACCATATGCACGTGGGTTTATCTCTGTGCTTTCTATCCTGTTCCATTGATCTATATTTCTGTTTCTGTGCCAGTACCATATTGTCTTGATTACTGTAGCTTTGTAGTATAGTCCGAAGTCAGGCAGCCTGATTCCTCCAGCTCCAGTTTTCTTTCTCAAGATTGCTTTGGCAATATCCTATTTTAAATGATTATAATGGTACAAAAATATTTTTCCTCTCAGTACAAATATGAATAGTAAGAATATAGTTTTGTGAGAATGATGTGATTGAATGTTATATTTAATTAAATCTTCATGGATATTAGTCCCTAGTGACTGAAAAAGTGCTAATATCAGGAAAAGAAGTATCAGTTCTGTCATTTTCTTATTGCTCCCTTCTTCATACTTGCCTTATCAGGATTATATACAATTTTATTGAAGGGATATTTTTATGCTACTTACCTATCTTTTAAGGGTTAGTACAGTTTACATAAAATAATGTTATCTATGAATACATTTAAGTGGGGACAGAAATGTTTCAATACTTAGCAAAATGCTATAAAAGACCAAAATGTAAAAATGACATCTTCAACACATCAGGATGCTCTGGAGGTATTAGGAATGTGGAACCATATGAGAATCTGACCTGCAGAGTTGTTGAAGGTGTCAGCAGTGATCTATACATTAAAGAGTATAAAAGACTAATTGTTTCTCATTTTAGGTAAAATTAAATATAAATAGAACGTGTTTCCCCACTCCAGTCAGTGTTGTTTATATTTGACTTGGAGACCATTGCTCTACTAGGCATAAATATTCCTCTTCCTGCCCTTCTGTCATGGCATACTTTATTATTAATATATTAAACTAACACTAAAAAGAAGCAGGTAATTCTTCCACACGAAATAACATTACTGCAACATAGATCTTTGGAATGTAAATCTCAGAAAATGACATTGGAAATGCACGTACAAGTTAATCTTGTGAGCCTTCATGCAGATTTAATTCTGTGATTATAAGTGGAAATGTCTTATATTATAGCTGAAGGAATGATCAACCTAACCCCAATAGGTGAACACAAAATCTACTGAACTGCGCAACTATTGAAAATAATGATCTGAAATGTATTTTCTTTCCAGTAAAAATGAAAGTTATTTAGGGAAGTAAAATATAAAACTGCCTGTAATTTTTCTACCATATTCATATTTTCCTACAGCTTCAAACGGTAGCATTTATAGGGCTTCCTGGTGACTCCTTCAAGTTGGCTCATGATTGTTACATAAAACTGCACTTAAAACAACGTCTATTATTTAAGGCAATATAATTTGGGGCAAATATTTTTAACTTCCCTACACCTTGATTTCCTAGCCAGTAAGATAGGAATACAAAAAAGAAGCTATTCACACCAAGTATGAACTGAGAGAGAGAACACGTATAAATAACCTGGCACAGTTCCTGAACTCCAACTGCCTTGTCTTCTTGAAGGTTCTGACACTATCTGTGTCTGTTTTGGGTCTGTTTGCCATAGACCTGTTTTTTGTCCTTTCCCTGCTCTGCTCTGTGTGGCAGGATGCTGACCTTTACATGCTGTTTCTCAGGCTCCCGTATCACCAAGTATCCAGCAGGGTCTAGTCAATGGGAGACACTCTGGGAAGATTGGAAGGCGGAAGAAGGAAGACTCACCCCCTCCCTATGCCTCAGGCTGTGGGGTCCTGCAATTACCACAGCTCTTTCAATGGCCTCAAGTACCCCCTGGACAGGCTTCTCTGGTTCCAGCTGCTGCTGTGTGAATCCATCCCATGGGCTCCAGTAGCCTACTTCCCACTGTCCTCTGACCTTGGGGCGGCAGTAGCTTTCTGTAGCTGCTAATCAGAGTTGCCTCACTGTGTTGCATTTAGCTTCTCTGCTCTCTTATCATCGGTGTAAGAAAATCCTTAGGTTGAAGTCCCTCTTTCTTAAAATCTCAAATACTTTCTGCTTTCAAGTTAGTCCCAGTATTAGTTTTCTATTGCTATATGCCAAATCACTCAAATTCAGCAGCTTAAAAGAACATCCATTTATTATCTTACGGTTAGTCAAAATTCCATGTGGGCTCAACTGGGTTCCCTGCTTATGATCCCACAGGGCTGAAACCAAGGTGCTGGGGCTGGGGTCTTATCTGGATCCTCTGGGAAGAATCTGCTTCCAAATTTATTTCATATCCTTGGCAGAATTCAGTCACTCACAGTTATACATCTTCCTTTCATTGTCATCTGGGGCTGCTCTCAGTCTTGGCTTCCCTCACCACCTGGGCCCTCCATCTCAAGGATGGAAAATGTTAGTTCTTCACATCCAATTCCTCTCATACTCTGGAAACATCTGAGGTCCTCCTTGCCCATAGCTGGAGAAAATTATCCTCCCTTAAAGGGCTTATGTGATTAAATTAAGCCCGCTGGGATAATCTTTCTATTTTAAGGTCAACTGATTAGTAACATTAATTGCATCTGCAAAATTCCTTTTGCCTCATAAGGTAATTTAATCAGGGAAACAACACTGGGGAAAAGGACATCATAGAATTCTGCCTTCCACAGACCTTAAGTGATCCATCACTTCTGGCGTTTGCCAGGTTTGTGTCCTTGAGCCAATAATTTAACCTCCAAGGGCCTTAGATTCTTCATTATAAAATGTTTATAAATAAGAGAGACAATCTGATTGCTGACGTCTGGTTCTACAATACTATTGCCAACATTATTTGGGCCAGCAGGAAAAGTAATGTAGGGCTTGCTATCTTCTCTTGTGTCCCTTTCAAGGAGAAGCATTTTGATTTCATTTTGAAAAGAGGAGAATTTTGTTCTACTAGAAACAGTTCTTAGGTATGGTCACAATGGAAAATATTTAAATTGTATTAACTTCCATATTTACAAGTGAGTTGCTCCTTCTTCTTTTGGTGTTGTCAGTGCTGCTGGAAGTTCTGACATGAATCATTCAGTCCCCCATGTCAGCCTTTGGGGTGGTGCTTTGATGTGATGGTGAACTGGAGACTATAGAAGGGCGGATCTCAGGGGAATGGTTAGAGGAGACTCAGTCTCAGATGACAGTGCCAGCCCTGGGGATCTCAGGCATTCCACATAACATCTCTGAACTTCAGCTGTATCATTTGTAAAATGAAGAAATTCGAATTGGGGGGTCTTAGGGTCCTGTAAGTTTTAACAATGAATGATCTTCCTCCATCTTAAATCCTTGGCTGTAATAAAACATAGTGACCATAGGTATAATGAAATAATAAGTTTATTAAATTCTCAGGTAAAAAGAAAGCTGACTACTTTAAGCAGAATCATTTGGAAAATTATTATTATTTTTTAAATGAGCTGATTTATTTATTTCATTTATTTATTTTGGTTGTACCAGGTCTTAGTTGCGGCAGGCAGGCTCCTTAGTTGTGGCTCCCGGGCTCCTTAGTTGCAGCTCACCAGCTCCTTAGTTGCGGCACGTGTGCTCTTTAGTTGTGGCATGCATGTGGGATCTAGTTCCCTGACCAGGGATTGAATCCTCATCCCCTGCACTGGAAGGCGGATTCTTAACCACTGTGCCACCAGGGAAGTCCCTGGAAAATTATTTTTATTAAATAATTTCAGTGTATAGTTTTGGATGCTATCATTCCTTTTTTTTTTCATAGATCTAGTCTTTCTAGATTTTAAAAAAACATATAGTAACACACCACCAAATGGTAGTCATATAATGCCCTCTTCTGGCTAAAGATCAAAGTGTAACCTTTCTCTGCTATGGCAGTATCTGAAAATTTGCATGTTCTTAGTTATTTTCTATACATTTACTTTTGAGTATCTGTTTCAACAATTTTTAGTCTGTTTAGTCCTTACTAACTTGAAAAATAAATGTTTTGTTAATAATGTATGCACTTACCTGCTTAGCAACTCAATTTAATATACATAGGCAACCTAAAATAATTTCTTAAAAATCTTGGACTATAATCTGTCTAGTTGGGATATCTTTACTGAAAAAATTAATCAACTTAACCAGACCCACATTTTACATTGCATTCCTAAAAGACAAAGTCACAGACAACTTCTAAAAACAACATGATATTTTTATAATTAAGTTTTTCAATATATTTGAGTTTCTGCCTCTAGATTTGTGTGGGAGTTAGCTAAATGATTTGTGCTGCTCCCTAATCAAGGCAAACTCTCTGTGATATTATTGTACCATTACTTTTCTTACAGCTTTCACTATCTAAAAAGTGACTATCAACCCTTAGGGCCACATCAGAATCACCTGGAGGTATGAGGGGGAGACTGAATTTTCTCCACTGATGAAATGTGTGGTAGTCTTCAGAAGTGTTGGGACACTTTTAAAGCATATATATATAAATATAAATATATATATAATTTAGCATCTAAATGTGGGCTTTTGAGGGTGAAAGAATCATTAACAATTATACCAAGATATTAGCCTAAACTAGGGCTATTGAAGGTGAGGCAGAAGTGGGGTCACTGTATTTATATTTTTAAATTATCAGTTGGAATAATAGGAAGCTGAGAATCATTGCTGAAATTCTGTTTTTACTTTTATTTTCAGTGGTGTTCCTCATCTTCAATTTACAATTTCTGTTGTACGGCAAGTAGAAAGCATATTATACACTATATTCTCCTTGGAGCCAGATGGCCTAGTTTCAAACTCTGACAAATTTCTTAATTTTTCTGTGCCTTCATTTCCCCAACTGTATGTGGGAATAATAATAATACTTACCTTATATGGTTGTTACAAGGATTAGAGAGTTGACAATCAGTAAATATGTGGTTAACATTTAAAATAGTACTGGAGCATAGTAAACCCTATTATTAATAATAAAATTATTAGTATCTATGAATGAATGATAATACATTTGAATTTTTTAAAAGTATGAGCTTTTCAGGTTTGCATTTATTTCAGGAAAGCACTTTGATAGGCAGCCTCTAAGACGGCCCCCAGTGATCCCTGCCAGCTGGTATTCACGTTGCAGTGTAATTCCCTCCCCTTGAGTGCACACTGGACCCATTTCTAATGAATAGAAAAAACAGTGAAAGTGGTGGGATGTCTCTTCTGAGATTAGGTCACAAAAAGACTGTGACTTGCATTTTGCTCTTGCTCTCTCACTGTTTCTCCTCCTCTCTTGGATCTTCTGCCCTGAGAGAGAAACAAGATGGCACATTGTGTGCAGCCATATGGAGAGGCCCACGTGGTAAGGAATTGCCTCTGGCCAAAAGTCAGTGAGGACCTGAGGCCTGACAATAGCCATTTCCAGTAGCAAAGTGTAATTTACAGATAGTAAAGAATCAAAATAAATAGTAGGAAAATGTGATTTCTTCAGTTTCCTTACCCCCCGCCAAAAAACTAAATACTCCATCTTTGTCCATAAATAAATCATCAGAATTTCCAAATTAAGAATAGCTCAGGTTGTGTTTTGAAATGAGGTGATATTTAATTATAAATACAGCCTTGATAGGAATTCGAGTATGGAAATTAAACTGAATGCATTTGGAGACTAAGCATATAATCCTACAGTTTCATGTCAATTTTACCACTTGATGGAGCTATAATGCCAGATACCACTTCAAACACTGTAGTGTTTACAAGGAAGCAATCTTTTTGAGAAATATAGATAGAATGTATAATCGTAGTCATTAGTTGTAAGTGTTCATTCTAATCATTACTCTTCATCCTTGACAAGCAACTTCTGTAACGTGTCAAAGAGAAAACTTTTCCTGGGCTGTTAGTAGCAGATAACTTGCTTATTTTTAATTTAGAAAATTTGAGGAGGGTATTCCTTGGAAAATACTTAAATATTTGTACTAGGAAAGATGTAATCTAATAAAAATTTAAAGATGAACATTAGGTCTTCTAGATGTCATTGTTTGGAGATTACATGAGAAGGAAAAGTGAACCTTCTTGGAAAGCCAGGCTTATGGAAGATTCCTGAGTCAGGCAGTGGTAGAGGAAGACTGATTTTTGCAAAGAAGAAAGAAGAGAAAGTATGGAAGTGTTGGTCATAAGCAAACATAAAAGATGCACAAAAGATCCATAATCTAATCCTTATAGCCTCTTTTCCCTATTCTATTTTATTCAGTAAATGCAGGTTTGAAATCCTTTATCTGAAAACTTTGGGGCTGACAACACTTTAGAATTAAAAGCTTTTCATATTTTAAAAAAGGAATACAGTATTTATACCATATAGTACATGACATTTCCAGCCATGTCTGAGGTGTCGCTCTTAAATAAACATGCAGTCTCAGGCTAGGTTCTACAGGAATCAGACTTTGAGACAGAGGTTCAGGGAAGAACATTTATCATTCCTTGGCGTGACCCAGACCACCATCCTTGAGGTTTCTGAGCCCCAGGTCACCACGCTTTTCTCAGAAAAATATTACTAAACTTTTCCACTAACCACCAAAACTTGGGAAGGGAACACCAAGAGGTACCCCAATGATCATCTGAATATCAGATATATTGTTCCCTGCCCGCTTTCTATCACTTCTACTGGTGAAAAACGGTCAATTACTCCTACCAGTGTGCTAACTCCACTCACATTTGCAAGAGGAACATGACGTGTCTAGGAGGCAACCCTTAGCTGATAGTTCAGTAAGGGCTCTTGCTGTGTCCTAGTGGAAATGTTTCTTTTTGATGGAAGAGCGCCCAGAGTGGCAGGGATGGGAAGCAAAAATTTGCCAGGTGAGTCACTGAGAGTGATGATAAGTGGGGTTAATCCTGCTTCTGCACTTTGGTTTCTGGACTTATACATTCTACTTACTGGAGACACACCATCATATAAAGGCCTTTGAATTAAAGTAGACACTAAGTCCTGAAGGATGGAGACCTTCAGCTTAGCCTTCAGCAGGCTATTCCATTTCTGTATCTGGCCAGAAGCTTCTGGATGGCACTGTGTGTAATATGTCTGGTGAATCATGTCATGGGCCATCTACAAACCCCCTTTTCTATAGAATGGTTCCTTTGATCTGACATAATATTACATGGAGTCTTGTAGTGATGAATCATGTTTTATAGACCTTAGGATAATGGTGCTAGGGTCTAGGACAATGGTGCTAGACCCTAGGTATCATGGGTAGGAAAAATGATTCCATAACTGTAATATGTGTCTGTTCTTATCAAAATGAATCACTATACCTTACAAGACAGAAGGAGTCCAACGTATTCAGCTGGCCTCCCGTGACCAGTTGGTGCCATGTGAACAGATCAGCAATGGTCTCTATTGCTGGCACATTGGACATTTTGTGGCTTTGGCAAGTAGGAGCCCATATGGTTGCATAGCCTCCAACTCTGTCATCATGGAAACTTCTTTTCTGTGTCCACTGTGTCAGCACCAGGGTGGCTGATGCCAGAGGCTGGCTTGTGTAAACTGGACAATTCAGTTTTATTTACCAGGATGTTTAGTTCTGCTTTCATGGTGGAGATCTCTGGTGGGCATTAACATGTGATATGAACATCTCCACAATGAGTTACCATTCTCAGATGCCCAATCCCATGTCTCTACCCAGAACTCTTTGAAACTGGTCTTTCAACACTTCTCTTTCCAGTCCCCTGATCAGCCAAGCCATTTCCCACTGTGCATTATTCCATACATATTCTAAGCTTGCGCCACTTCTCTGTCCACACAAAATGGATGAGCAGGGTACTGTCTGAACCTCTCCTCATTGAGGTGACTTCATATCATCTCTGTCTTACCCTGAATGAGGCTATAGTGCTGTTGCCACCTATTTCTGTCTTGTACCCACATCCCCAGCTTACCCATTCATGAACCCAAACCCCTTCATAAGCTGTTTGTAAAGGATCTTCGTTGCAGCCATAGATGTGAGCTGAGGAAGAGGCACTGGTGCGACAGTGATAGATGACATGATGGTCATTATGATCAGTTGCACCCACCAGGCTTTTGATGGTTAAGCAACACCACTGGCCTTTATTGTTTGGGGACTTTATTCATTTCTACTGTTACCAGTGAGCTTAGTCTTATAGCACGTTCTCCTGCCCCAGCCCGCAGAAAAGAGCCACCACCTGCGTTCTTAGTAATGTGGGTGCTCCTCTCACCATTGTAATCCTTATTGTATTGAAAAATCACATGACATCTGGGCTCTTTAATTTATTGGCTTTATTAATAATAATTAAAACTATACTGTCGTCATGTCAGTTCAAGTAAATTTCTGCTGCCAAATGAATTTGCAAAAAAATAACGGTTGGGTGTCAGAAATCTTTGGATTTCGGATTGTGGATAAGAGATTGTCAGATGGACAGAGAAAGTAGCAGAGACTCCTCTCTATGGGATTCTTATGACAACCTTTTATAAGCAAGATGTCACAGTCCTGTACCAAGAGACAGCAATGTATCAGTGCTACTTTTTGTTCTCCACATGTGCCCATTCTCCTGTGTCCATCCACGTGCCTCTACCTCAGACCTCCTTGAACCTGATCTTTTAATGTTTCTCTTTCCAGGCTCCTGATCAGCCAAGCCATTTGCCATTGCCCATGATTCCACATATGTAGTAAGCTTGGGCTTAGATATGTAGCGGGTGGTAATTCTGGAACACAGGGGAAGGGATGGAAGCAGAGTAGAGACTGGAGTCTCATGTCACAGCAGATCACACACCTGTGACTTGGGACCAATATGGGACCAATATGGGACAGAAGGAGTAACACAACCATAGCAGTAAGTTAGAGGGAAGACTGAGAAAATCCTCTGTACCTGGTGGCCACTAGCTAACAACACAAATAATGGTTATAATGAAATAAAACCAAACATGAATTTGAGTTTCATTATTTTGGAATGCTTATCAAAGATGTGGTAGAAAAAAATTCCTAACAACTCTTCAGTGTTCATATTTGTAGACTGTTGTCACCTTAAACTCAGTTTACTTAAAATCAAAGAAAACAAACTTTGAGAAAAACAATGGGGCAGCATGCTAACATTTATGTTTCTAGCACTGATATATTTTTCTTAGTCTTAAATTTTGGAATCATCTGTAACTCATATCTCTTTAGATGCTACATTGAACCAATTCCTATCATTCTTCCCTTAAAAGGCATCTGATACTTATTCATTATGTTTTGTTTCCATCTCCGGCTTCTGACTGCAGAAACTTGTCTCACTTTTTGATTATGAACTGATATCTTAACTGAGCCTTCCCTGTCTAATCAACCCTGTCTACCACTGCTAAATTAGTTTTCCTGAAAATCTATTTTCAGTACCTCATTTTTGGTCAAAAACTATTAAAAATACAAATAAAAGTTGTTTGTTAAATACCTTTAAAGAATTTTAAAAAGAAAGCCCCAAACTGAGAAAGTATTTTAGCAACACGTTTGAGGATGAGTGTTGAAACTAGGTACTATATATAAGGGATGCTTCCAACTTAGCAAAAGACAAAGTCTCCAAAGAAAAATGGGAAAACATCGTGATAATTCACAAATGAAGAAATATAAACCGACAATACACATGAAACAAATGTGCAAGTTGATAATAATAAAAATACAAATCAAAATACAACTCACCTTTCTGCACTACCCATAGAGGGGTCCATACAGCATTGTTCTGGGTTCCTATCATAAGGTAAATGGAAATTTTCACCATGTCCAGAGCCCTTGATATTCTGCTAATGAGGGAGGAGGATGTCCACAAATTCCTTGCAGCAGGAACCCACTTAGGTGGCAACAACCTTGACTTCCAAATGGAACAGTACATCTACAAAAAAAAAAAAAAAAGCAGTGGCATCTACATCATAAATATGAAGAGAAACTGGGAAAAGCTTAGAAGCCTTTGCTGGCAGCTTGTGCCATTGAAAACTCAGCTGATATCGTTATCATATCCTCCAAGATTACTGGTGATAGAGCTGTGCTGAAGTTTGCTGCTGTCACTGGAACCACTCCTGCTGCTGGCCGCTTAACTCCTGGAATATTCACCAACCAAATCCAGGCAGCCTTCTGGGGATCATGATTTCTGGTGGTTACTGATCCGAGGGTTGACCACCAGCCTCTCACAGAGGCATCTTATGTTAACCCGCCTACAGTCGCTCAGTATAACACAGACTGTCCTCTGCACTATGTGAAGGCTCTAGCAGGAAGGACAGAGACCATTCCCTATAACAGCAAAGGGGCTCACTTAGTGAGTCTGATGTGGTAGATGCTGGCCAAGGAAGCTCTGCACATACGTGGCACCTTCTCCCGACCCATGGGAGGTCACACCTAATCTCTACTCCTTCAGAGGTCTGAAATAGACTGAAAAGGAAGATCAGGCTGCTTAAAAAGCTGTAACCAAGGAGGAATTTCAGGATGAAGGAACTGCTCCAGCTCCCAAATTTACTGCTACTCAATCCCAGGTCCCAGGCTGGTCTGAAGGTTGGCAGGTGCTCTCTGTGCTATCCGGCAGTTCCCTACTGAAGAATGGAGAGCTCAGTCTGCCACTGGAAGAGTGGTCTGTAGCTCCCACTGCTTGGGCCACTGACTGGATAGTGAATGGAAGCAGGTATTGCAAGAAAAGAAGTTCCCAGAGCATGATCAAGCTTCATTTTTAGCACAGGATAACCTTCCATTTCATGGCACACATATTACATTGTTAAAAAATAACAACCTGGCCTACTTGATTAAAACCATGGGAAAATGACCATGTTTATAGGGAGCAGCAACTTACCAAAAGCACCCTGGGGGCAACACACTAACCATTTTGGTGGGGGAAGGGGTACAGTTTCAAAGTCTGACCCATAAGGCATAGGGACAAGTTGTCAAATCTTTAACTTTTTGGTTGCATCTGGAATTTATACAAAACATTAAAAATGTACATTCCCCTCTCTGTGTTTAATGTACTCTAATGATGATCAATTTGGGGGAGAGGTCCTCCTTTCAAATCACAAGTAGGATCATTTCCAAATTCAAAGAAACAGCCATCCTCTTCTGTGTCTTAACTTCAGGTGACCTGCTGAACCAGGAAGTGTTTTCCTTTCCTGTCAGTGCAGCTTCTCAGTCTCCTGTTGCTTCTGCTATTCAGACCTCTTTAATGTGAATGTCAATTGTTTACTGCCAATTGTAGTGTCTGATACACTCAATGTCCCATTTTCTGATTCAAGTTTCAAACGATCTTCAAGGGTTTTATTCATCTGCTTCTGGTTGGTGGCAGTCTCTGAAGCTTCCGAGTTCTTCTCCTGCTTTGATCACATATAACTGGGGCTTGAGGACCATCTGCTGGTTCTCCTTGTGTCTCTCCTACTGCTTCCGCCTGGTGGAGAAGTCTGTGCTACTTCCTGACCTCTTCAACCCCATATTTTTTATCATCTGAACTCAAAATTTTCTGCATCACTTGGTTTTCCTTCCAGTTCTTTCTCTTCCCCTTTTTCATGAAGAATCTAAGAATCTTAGTTGCTTCTTGCTTTTTTCACTAATTTTTGAAACAGGTGAATTCAAAAGCTTAAATTCCTCACTCTCTTGGTCTCCTTGAAAGTCAGCGTTCTCAAATGTAACTTTAAAGCCATCGCTGGTAAGAAAGAATATTAGGAAGGCTCTTAACTTTCTTCTTCTATGTAGATTTTTGCTTCTCTTCCTCTTCCTCAGTTAAGTGCTAGCCCTTTGTTAACTTTTGGCAAATTCTTTAATTGGACTCTATGCACGAGTTTCTTCTATCTTCTGTTGGATCTTATATTTCCCATATGCTTCATAAGCAAATGGATTTTTCATTCATTTCATGAGTCTTATGATAGATAGATTCTTATAGCCATGAAAAATCCAGGAATATATGCCTGGAGAAAAAATGCTTCAATAATATGTGTGAGCCCTATATTTTCAGGGGCTTTCTTGGTGGCAAATTTTTAATCATCATAAACTATTCTTTCTGTATCCTCTCCTAATTCTTCTGTCAATTTGTCTAAGAAGGAACACATAACCTGGGAACAGAACCCAAAACTAGATTACTGGTTTATTATAAAGGGATATAACTCTGGAACAGCCAGATGGAAGAGAGGCATAGGTCGAGGTAATGGGAAAGGGCATGGAGCTTTCATGCCATCTCCTAGGGCACCCCTTTCCCTGAATCTCCATGCTCACCAACCCGGAAGCTCCAAGGGTAGCATATTTTTGTGAACCAAAACATGAAAAATAGATGTCATATATAAAATTATACTTATGGGGAAGTGAAGCAGCATTTTTTTTTTTTTTTTTTTTTTTTATGGTACGCGGGCCTCTCACTGTTGTGACCTCTACCGTTGTGGAGCACAGGCTCCGGACGCGCAGGCTCAGCAGCCATGGCTCATGGGCCCAGACGCTCCACGGCATGCAGGATCTTCCCGGACCGGGGCACGAACCCGTGTCCCCTGCATCGGCAGGCAGACTCTCAACCAGGGAAGCCCTGAAGCAGCATATTTTAAATGGGAATTGCCTCTGATAATCTAGGACATATGACTGGCTTAGAGACATCATCAGAAAGTGGTGGGAAAATTGTTTTTCTTCTTATGTTCATTATCACTCCCAGGTTTTCAGTGACAATGAGAAAAATCAGGATAAGCTGTTCTTAAGAATTTGAGGACATCATGGCAAAAGTTAACGATAAAGTATTTCTTAAAAGTAGCAAATATATCAACATTTTCATAATGAAATCATAGGACTAAAAAAGGATGTGACTTTTAGAATGCATTCCATATGCTATGTACCTTCCTATACATTAACTTCTTGAAGCTACATATCCGTTCTGTAGGATATATATAGAAAAGAGTTTAGTCTAACTACTTTAGCAGAAATACTAAAGGAAATTAAATACCTCCTAGAAGCTCTAGGAGAGCTGGAAGAGAACCAGACTTGGATACTGCACTGACAGGGTAGAAAAACTTCCAAATAGACCTTAGACATGAAAATTATCTGAGAATTTAAAAAGCATAAAGGAAATTATTATTAATGGCATCATGAGAAACTATAAGTACATTAGAAAATATATTCAGTGTCTTCTCTCAACTTTTATACGATTTTCATGTGATTGATCTTCATCCAATTTCATGGCCATTGTAGGTACTCAAAAGCAGTGTATGTCCTTCACACTCAATTACATTAGCTTTAATTCTAATGATGCTTAAGCAAATTTTACAAATTAAAAGACACTCAGCAAAATGAGTTAGTTATCAGTTAACAAGCTAGAGTAGATTTATTATTTGCTCACAATTATTTGTCTCCTCCCCACCCATGCCATGCTTCCCCATTGGTAGGGAATACACCCTCTTGTTCCATTGACATTGGCTTAGCCATAAGACTTGCTTTAGTCAATGGAGTGTGAGTAGGTGTGACATACACCTGTCCAAATAGAAGCTTTAAATGCTTTGCCTGGGTTGGCTCTGTCCTATCTAAGCAGTTGTCCTCTGCCATGAGAACATCATGTCTCAGATGGTGGCTCCTCCTTTAGAATGGATACAGGTATGAGAGGACTCATGCAGCTGGGATGAGCTCAGTGGAGCCCAGCAAAGAACAGGTTTCAAGTTACATCCACATCAATAAAAAATGTGTCTTGTGGAAAACAAATTTTGGGTTTGTTTCCTGCCAGTAGTAAAAGTTGATAATATACAGGTAAACATAATTTCTTAACATAGGGTCAAATTTAGACATTACTACATTTAAAGGGAAAAGCCCTAAGGTTAAGGTTGAATTAAATTGCTTCCACATATCATTGCTAATAATTTACTTCTCTCAGCAAAAAGACCTTACACAAAAGGAGAAGTATATTCCACAGGACACTCGGTCTAATACAAGAGAGTGTGTAGTGTGTGTATCACTTTTTATATAATATATGAACACCTTTAGAGAATTTCCTAAGTCGCCTGTTATAATTTTTACTAAGCATAATCAGTTTCAGATACAAATACAAAATAAAATTGAATGTAGAATTCAGAAGTAATGATAGTATGAATTTGCTTTAAAACAATGATAACACTTCTATGAACTGAACCTTATTACTATTGCTGGGCATACTCAATTATAAGCCAAAGCTTTTTCCTCCTAAAATTTTAATCCTCAGATAAGAGGATATAGTTATCTTATATCCAAGGTCTTACAAAGTCTAGTTATGGCAGACCTTCTCTCAATTTACTAAATTTTGATTTATCAAATACAGTTTGGGAAAGAAGACACAGCAGTCTGAAATCACATATGTCAATATTAGTATTAAATGATTAACTGAATAAATTGGTGAAAAGAACAAGAAGAAACTTTAATACATATTTCTTCATTACTCTCACTGGGATGACTTCACAATTTTAAGTGTTTGATTGTAAACAAAGCTTCTAAAATTTACTTAAAAAGCAAAGCAGAAAGTGTGGCTATGTTTTGGAGATCATAAATGCATGTACATAGGACAATATAAAATAATGTATTAATGTTTTCTGATTGTATACTCTCAGGGTAAATTTTCCAGTGAGAATAACATATACTGATCCAACACATGTTCTATCTCAAAAAATGTGGTCTGGAAAAATTATGTTCTCTCAACAAAGAGGATTCAACAAGCAACTCTGAGGGTGATGATACTACTTTGTAAGATACATATGAAAAGCCTGAATAAAATATTTTCAAGAAATGTGGAAAAGCATATTTTTATATAAATAAGGTAATTATATGAGTAAATTTGAATATTTTATAACTTATTTAAGAAATTAAATATTAAAAGTTAATTTATAATTATGTATTTATAATTAAATATTAACATGGTATAGTCAGTAAAAAAGCCACAAACTTCATTTTGGACCTTCTCCTTGGGAAAATGGGAGATGGCTTTATAATTTGAGTTAACTCATAGTAGGAATGCATGGTATCTAACTACTTTCTGGACCAATTCCTTTTAATATTTACTAAATAGTATTACTTAATCTCTCATCCCTTTTCCACTCAAGATCAGTTCACCCATTTAATAATCAATTAATCAGTCTAGAATGTAATTTACAAGAGGAAATGTCCATGTCTCCTAACTCCAGGATCCTAAAGGTTAGATTGAAAGGCAGAGTTCCTATTTAATCGTTCTAACATGTTTGATTATTTTTCTTTTGATGAAGAAGAAGACAGAATTCAACAGCCAAAGGGTAAGATGTCATCTCAGACTCAGATCAACCCTTTGTTAATTAAGACATTGCTGGGCCCAATTACACAAATAAAGATTCAATTACTGTCACTGGTAAAGGGAGGCAGCTTAATTGGTTTCCTTCAACTGCCACAATTTGAATTGAATTTTCATTAAAACTACAGGAGGGCAGACAGCAGAAGCAAGGAGAAGTACAATCCTGCAGCCTGTGGAATGAAAACCACATTCACAGAAAGATAGACAAAATGAAAAGCCAGAGGTCTATGTATCAGATGACAGAACAAGATAAAATGCAGAAAAACAACTAAATGAAATGGAGATAGGCAACCTTCAAGAAAAAGAATTCAGAATAATGAGAGTGAAGATGATCCAGGACCTTGGATAAAGAATGGAGGAAAAGAGTGAGAAGATGCAAGAAATGTTTAACAAAGACCTACAAGAATTAAAGCACAAACATGTAGAAGAATTAAAGAACAAACAAACAGGATGAAAAATACAATACCTGAAATGAAAAATACACTAGAAGGAATCAATAGCAGAATAACTGAGGCAGAAGAACAGACAAGTGACCTGGAAGACAGAATGGTGGAATTCACTGCTGCAGAACAAAATAAGAAAAAAGAAATGAAAACAGCCTAAGAGACTTCTGGGACAACATTAAATGCGCCAACATTCGCATTATAGGGGTCCCAGAAGAAGAAGAGAGAGATAAAGGACCCAATAAAATATTTGAAGAGATTATAGTTGAAAACTTCCCTAACATGGGAAAGAAAATAGTCACCCAAGTCCAGGAAATGCAGAGTCCTAGGCAGGATAAACCCAAGGAGAAACATGCTGAGACACATAGTAATCAAATTGACAAAGATTAAAGACAAAGAAAAATTATTAAAAGCAACAAGGGGAAAATGGCAAATAACATATGAGGGAACTCCCATAAGGTTAACAGCTGATTTCTCTGCAGAAACTCTACAAGCCAGAAGGGAGTGTCACGATATATTTAAAGTGATGAAAGGGAAGAATCTACAACCAACATTACTCTAGCCAGCAAGGATTCGTTTCAGATTCAACAGAGAAATCAAAAGCTTACAAAACAGCAAAAGCTAAGAGAATTCAGCACCACCAAACCAGCACTACAACAAATGCTAAAGGAACTTCTCTAACTGGGAAACACAAGAGAAGAAAATGACCTACAAAAACAATGTCAAAACAATTAAGAAAATGGTAATAGGAACATACATACCAATAATTACCTTAAATGTAAATGGATTAAATGCTCCAATCAAAAGACATAGACCCGCTGAATGGATACAAAAACAAGACCCATATATATGCTATCTACAAGAGACCCACTTCAGACCTAGGGACACATACAGACTGAAAGTGAGGGGATGGAAAAAGATATTCCATGCAAAAGGAAATCAAAAGAAAGCTGGAGCAGCAATACTCATATCAGATAAAATAGACGTTAAAATAAAGAATGTTAGAAGACACAAGGAAGGACACTACATAATGATCAAGGGATCAATCCAAGAAGAAGATATAACAATTATAAATATATACACACCCAACATAGGACCACCTCAATACATAATGCAAATGTTAACAGCTATAAAAGAGGAAATCGATGATAACACAATAATAGGGGGAACTTTAACACCTCACTTACACCAATGGACTGATCATCCACACAGAAAATTAGTAAGGAAATGCAAGCTTTAAATGACACAATAAACCACATAGATTTAATTGATATTTATAGGACATTCCCTCCAAAAACAGCAGATTACCCTTTCTTCTCAAATGCACACAGAATATTCTCCAGGATAGGTCACATCTTGGGTCACAAGTCAAGCCTTGGTAAATTTAAGAAAATTGAAATGACATCAAGCATCTTTTCTCAGCACAACTCTATGAGATTAGAAATAAATTACAGGGGAAAAAAACATAAAAAACACAAAAACATGGAGGCTAAACAATACAATGATAAATAACCAAGAGATCACTGAAGAAATCAAAGAGGAAATCAAAAAATACCTAGAGACAAATGACAATGAAAACACGACGATCAAAATCTATGAGATGCAGCAAAAGCAGTTCTAAGAGGGAAGCTTATAGCAATACAATCCTACCTCAAGAAAAAAGAAAAATCTCAAATAAACAGTCTAACCTTACACCTAAAGGAACTAGAGAAAAAGAACAAACAAAACCCAAAGTTAGTACAAGGAAAGAAATCATCAAGATCAGAGCAGAAATAAATGAAATAGAAACAAAGAAAACAATAGCAAAGATCAAGAAAACTAAAAGCTGGTTCTTTGAGAAGATAAACAAAATTGATAAACCATTAGCCAGACTCATCAAGAAAAAGGGGGAGAGGACACAACTCAATAATATTAGAAATCAAAAAGGAGAAGTTACAATGGACACCACAGAAATACAAAGCATCATAAGAGATTACTACAAGCAACTCTATGCCAATAAAATGGACAACCTGGATGAAATGGACAAATTCTTAGAAAGGTATAATCTTCCAAGCCTGAGCCATGAAGAAATAGAAAATATGAACAGATGAATCACAAGTAATGAAACTGAAACTGTGATTAAAAATCTTCCAACAAACAAAAGTCCAGGACCAGATGGCTTCACAGATGAATTCTATCAAACATTTAGAGAAGAGCTAACAATCATCCTTCCCAAATTCTTCCAAAAAATTGCAGAGGAACACTCCCAAACTCATTCTACGAGGCCACCATCACCCTGCTACCAAAACCAGACAAAGATAATACAAAAGAAGAATAAAATACTAGCAAACAGACTCCAACAACACATCAAAAGGGTTGTACACCATGATCAAGTGTGTTTTACCCCAGGGTTGCAAGGATTCTTCAATATACGCAACTAAATCAATGTGATACCCCATATAAACAAACTGAAGCAAAAAACGGGAGAGAACTTCAAGATGGCAGAGGAGTGAGACATGGAGATCACCTTGCTCCCCGCAAATACATCAGAAATACATGTACATGTGCAACTCCTACAGTTTACATATATATTTTGTTCCATTTTCTCTTTTTGTGAGTGTGCATGTGTATGCTTCTTTGTATGATATTGTCTGTATAGTCTTGCTTTTACCATTAGTCCTAGGGTTCTGTCTGTCCGTGTTTTTTTTTTTTTTTTGTATAGTTTCTACCGCTTGTTATCAGTAGTGCATTGGTTTTTTGGCTTAGTTGCTCTCCTCTTTCTTTCTTTCTTTCTTTTCTCTTTCTTTTTTTTAACTTTTTAATTTTTAATATTTTTTTATTTTAATAACTTTATTTTATTTTTCTTTCTTTTCTTCTCCCTTTTCTTCTGAGCCATGTGGCTGACAGGTTCATGGTGCTCTGGCAGGGTGTCAGGCCTGTGCCTCTGAGGTGGAAGAACTGAGTTCAGGACATTGGTCCACCAGAGACTTCCCAGCTCCATGTAATACCAAATGGCAAAAGCTCTCCCAGAGATCTCCATCTCAACGCTGAGACCCAGCTCCACTCAATGACCAGCAAGCTACAGTGCTGGACATCCCATGCCAAACAAATAGCAAGACAGGAACACAACCCCACCCATTAGCAGAGAGGTGGCCTAAAATCATAATAAGGTCACAGACACCCAAAACATACCACCAGATGTGGTCCTCGCACCAGAAAGACAAGATCCGGCCTCATCCATCAGAACACAGGCATCAGTCCCCTCCACCAGAAGCCTACACAAACCACTGAACCAACCTTACCCACGGAGGGCAGACACCAAAAACAACAGGAACTGCAAACATGCACCTGTGAAAAGGAGAAACCAAACACAGTGAGTTAAGCAAAATGAGAAGACACAGAAACACACAGCAGATGAAAGAGAAAGATAAAAACCCACCAGACCAAACAAATGAAGAGGAAATAGGCAGTCGACCGGAAAAAGAATTCAGAGTAATGATAGCAACAGTGATCTAAAATCTTGGAAATAGAGTGGAGAAAATAGAAGAAATGATTAACAAGGACCTAGAAGAACTGAAGTGCAAACAAACAATGATGAACAACACAATAAATGAAATTAAAAATTCTCTAGAAGGAATCAATAGCTGAATAACTGAGGCAGAAGAATGGATAAGGGACCTGGAAGATAAAATAGTGGAAATAACTACCGCAGAGCAGAAGAAAGAAAAAAAGAATGAAAAGAATTGAGAAGAGCCTCAGAACCTCTGGGACAATATTAAATAAACCAACGTTCGAATAATAGGGGTCCCTGAAGAAAAGGAGAAATAGAAAGGGAGTCAGAAAATATTTGAAGTGATTATAGTTGAAAACTTCCTTAATACAGGAAAGGAAATAGTCAATCAAGTCCAGGAAGCACAGAGGGTCCCATACAGGATAAATCCAGGGAGAAACATGCCAAAACACATGTTAATTAAACTATCAAAAATTAAATACAAAGAAAAAATATTAAAAGCAGAAAGGGGAAAACAACAAATAACATACAAGGGAATCCCCATAAGGTTAACAGCTGATCTTTCAGCAGAAACTCTGCAAACCAGAAGGGAGTGGCAGGACATATTTAAAGTGATGAAAGGGAAAAAGCTACAGTCAAGACTACTCTACAGAGCAGGGATCTCATTCAGATCAACGAGAAATTAAAAACTTTACAGAGAGCAAAAGCAAAGGGAATTCAGCACCACGAAACCAGCTTGAAAACAAATGCTAAAGGAACTCCTCTAGGCAGGAAACACAAGAGAAGGAAAAGACCAGCAATAACAAACCCAAAACAATTAAGAAAAGGTAATAGGAACATACATGTCAATAACTACCTTAATTATAAATGGATTAAATGCTCCAACCAAAAGACATAGGCTGGCTGAATGGATACAAAAACAAGACCCTTATATATGCTGTCTAAAAGAGACCTACTTCAGACCTAGGGGCACATACAGACTGAAAACGAGGGAATGGAAAAAGATATTCCATAAAAAAGGAAATCAAAAGAAAGCTGGAGTACAATTCTTATATCATTCCAAATAGACTTTAAAATAAAGATTATTGCAAAAGACAAAGAAGGACACTACATAATGATTAAGGGATTAATCCAAGAAGAAGATAAAACAATTGTAAAAGTTTATGCACCCAACATAGGAGCATCTCAATACATAAGACAAATGCTAACAGCCATAAAAGGGGAAATTGACAGTAACACAATCATAGTAGGGGACTTTAACACCCCATTTTCACAAATGGACAGATCATCCAAAATGAAAATAAATAAGGAAACACAAGCTTTAAATGATACATTAAAAAATATGGACTTAATTCATATTCATAGGACATTCCATTCAAAAACAGTAGATTACACTTTCTTCTCAAGTGCTCATGGAACACTTTCCAGGATAGATCATATCTTGTGTCACAAATCAAGCCTTGGTAAATTTAAGAAAATTGAAATCGTATCAAGTATCTTTTCCGACTACAATGCTTTGAGATTAGATATCAATTACAGGAAAAAAACTCTAAAAAATACAAACAAATGGAGTCGAAATAATACACTACTAAATAACCAAGAGATCACTGAAGAAATCAAATAGGAAATCAAAAAAACACCTAGAAACAAATGACAATGAAAACACAATGACCCAAAACCTATGGCATGCAGCAAAAGTACTTCTAAGAAGGAAGTTTATAGCAATACAGTCCTACCTCAAAAAAAAGAAAAATCTCAAATAAACAATCTAACCTTACACCTAAAGGAACTAGAGAAAAAGAACAAACAAAACCCAAAGTTAGTACTAGAAAGAAATCATAAATATCAGAGCAGAGTTAAATGAAATAGAAACAAAGAAAATGATAGCAAAGATCAATAAAACTAAAAGCTGGTTCTTTGAGAAGACAAACAAAATTGAAAAACCATTAGCCAGACTCATCAAGAAAAAAAGGGAGAAGACTCAAATCAATAGAATTAGAAATGAAAAAGGAGAAGTAACAACTGACACTGAAGAAATACAAAGGATCATGAGAGATTACTACAAGCAACTCTATGCCAATAAAATGGACAACCTGGAAGAAATGGACAAATTCGTAGAAATACACAACCTTCTGAGACTGAACCAGGAAGAAATAGAAAATATGAACTGACTAATCACAAGCACTGAAATTGAGACTGTGATTAAAAATCTTCCAATAAACAAAAGCCCAGGACCACATGGCTTCATAGGCGAATTCTATCAAACATTTAGAGAAGAGCTAACACCTACCCATCTCAAACTCTTCCAAAATATATGAGAGGGAGGAAGACTCGCGAACTCATTCTACGAGGCCACCATCACCCTGATACCAAAACCAGACAAAGATGTCACAAAGAAAGACAACTACAGGCCAATATCACTGATGAACATAGATGCAAACATCCTCAACAACATACTAGCAAACAAAATCCAACAGCACATTAAAAGGATCATACATCATGATCAAGTGGGGTTTATTCCAGGAATTCAAGGATTCTTCAATAACACAAATCAATAAATGTGATAAACCATATTAACACATTGAAGGAGAAAAACCAAAAGATCATCTCAATAGGTGCAGAAAAAGCTTTTGACAAAATTCAACACCCATTTATGATAAAAACCCTGCAGAAAGTAGGCATAGAAGGAACTTTCCTCAACATAATAAAGGCCATATATGACAAACCCACCCCCAAACATCATTCTCAATGGTGAAAAACTGAAACCATTTCCTCTAAGATCAGGAACAAGAAAAGGTTGCCCACTCTCACCACTATTATTATTCAATAAAATTTTGGAAGTTTTAGCCACAGCACTCAGAGAAGAAAAAGAAATAAAAGGAAACCAAATCGGAAAAGAATAAAATAAAGCTGTCTTTGTTTGCAGATGACATGACACTATACATAGAGAATCCTAAAGATGCTACCAGAAAACTGCTAGAGCTAATCAATGAATTTGGTAAAGTAGCAGGATACAAAATTAATGCACAGAAATCTCTGGCATTCCTATACACTAATGATGAAAAATCTGAAAGAGAAATTAAGGAAACACTCCCATTTACCACTGTAACAAAAAGAATAAAATACCTAGGAATAAACCTACCTAAGGAGACAAAAGACCTGTATTCAGAAAACTATAAGACACTGATGAAAGAAATTAAAGATGATACAAACAGATGGAGAGATATACCATGTTCTTGGATGGGAAGAATCAACATTGTGAAAATGACTCTACTACCCAAAGCAATCTACAGATTCAATGCAATCCCTATCAAACTACCACTGGCATTGTTCACTGAACTAGAACAAAAAATTTCACAATTTCTATGAAACACAAAGACGCTGAATAGCCAAAGCAATCTTGAGAACGAAAAGTGGAGCTGGAGGAATCAGGCTCCCTGACTTCAAACTATACTACAAAGCTACAGTAATGAAGACAGTATGGTACTGGCACAGAAACAGAAATATAGATCAATGGAACAGGATAAAAAGCCCAGAGATAAACACAGGCATCAGTCCCCTCCACCAGAAGCCTACACAAACCACTGACACCTTATCTTTGGTAAAGGAGGCAAGAATATATAGTGGAGAAAAGACAGCCTCTTCAATAAGTGGTGCTGGGAAAACTGGGCAGCCACATGTAAAAGTATGAAATTAGAACACTCCCTAACATCATACACAAAAATAAACTCAAAATGGATTAAGGTCCTAAATGGAAGGTCAGACACTATCAAACTCTTAGAGGAAAACATAGGCAGAACACTCTATGACATAAATCACAGCAAGATCCTTTTTGACCCACCTCCTAGAGAAATGGAAATAAAAACAAAAATAAACAAATGGGACCTAACAAAACTTCAAAGCTTTTGCACAGCAATGGAAACTATAAGCAAGACAAAAAGACAACCTTCAGATTGGGAGAAAATATTTGCAAATGAATCAACTGACAAAGGATTAATCTCCAAAATATATAAACAGATCATGCAGTTCAATATTTAAAAAAACTAACGACCCAATCAAAACATGGGCAGAAGACCTAAATGGACCTTTCTCCTAAGAAGACATACAGAACGCCAAGAGGCACATGTAAAGCTGCTCAACATCACTAATTATTAGAGAAATGGAAATCAAAAATACAATGAGGTATCACCTCACACCGGTTAGAATGGGCATCATCAGAAAATCTACAAACGACAAATGCTGAAGAGGGTGTGGAGAAAAGGCAAACCTCTTGCACTGTTTGTGGAAATGTAAATTGATACAGCCATTATGGAGAACAGTATGGAAGTTCCTAAAAAAACTAAAAATAGAACTACAATATGACCCAACAATCCCAGTACTGGGCAGATACCCAGAGAAAACCATAATTCAAAAAGGCACATGCACCCCAATGTTCATTGCAGTACTATTTACAATAGCCAGGTCATGGAAGCAACCTAAATGCCCATCGACAGATGAATGGATAAAGAAGATGTGGTACATATATACAATGGAATATTACTCAGCCATAAAAAGGAATGAAATTGGGTCATTTGTAGAGACGTGAATGGACCTAGAGACTGTCACACAGAGTGAAGTAAGTCAGAAAAAGAAAAACAAATATCATATATTAATGCATGTATGTGGAATCTAGAAAAATGGTACAAATGAACCAGTCTGCAAGGCAGAAATAGAGACACAGATGTAGAGTATGAAAGTATGGACACCAAGGTGGGAAAGTGGAGGCAGGCAGCAGTGGTAATCGTGGGATGAATTGGGAGGTTGGGATTGACATATATACACTAATATGTATGAAATAGATAACTAATAAGAAACTGCTGTATAAAAAATAATAAAATAAAAATTTTAAAAAGAGACAAAAAAACAAACAAAAAAACAAAAGCAAGCAAAAAAAACTTCATGCCAAGTTCAGCTTACTGATTATTTACCAATTGTAATACTATATGTACTTAAGTGTGCATATAAAAAAAAAACTACAAAGGCACATTTCTTAAAAAAATGGCCAAAAAGGCTATATAATCCTCTTTTGGGATCTTTTTCCCCATAGTTCTGAAGTTCCAAAATTATAGGTTGACTTTTACTATTAAGTGAAAACACACAAATACTTTCCTACTGACCTGTGAGTAGATTAATACGAGTCTATGTGGCTTAATCCTTCCAGAATAACATTTGGTAGGACTATCAATGTTATACTAGGAAATTAAACCCACGTTCTCTCCAGGAAAACATGGAAGAAATATGATAATCCAACGATTCTCTTGGAGCCTACTAGCAAAATTTTAATTTTGACCCCTTCAGACTAGCTTGATCCCATACTAGATTTAAAAGACTAGTCTTTTTAAAAAGTGCTTGTATTTTTGGACAATTCAATCTAAAAACATTATAAAAATTGAATATGTTTGTAAATTTTATTGGCTTCAACTCCCACTTCTGATCTCTTTTGCTGAGCAACCAGTTCTTATGCCAACTAATCCCTTGTTTCTTCACACTGTAGAAGATGTGTCATATATGCTTGGCAAATCTGCTCTAGAGCTTTGCTCTTTGAAGCGTAGTCTGTGGTCACACATGGCTCACAGAGGAGCAGACTAGAAATGAAGACTCTCAGGCTCCACCTCAGACCTACTGTATCAGAATTCGCACTTTTAAGAGTAACCCTAGATGGCTGGTTTGCACTTTAAAGGTTGAAGAAAACTCCTCTTAGGATTTCTTTGTAATTACTCTTTGGAACAAAAGTTCTCAGCCCTAGTTGCACATTAGAATCACCTGGGGAACTTTCAAAATTCCTAGTCCTGTTGCCCAGGGCACACACTTGTCTATAGCAGAATCACTGGACATGGTCCAGGTATCAGTATATTTTAATGATCCCCTGATGATTCCAATGTGCAATCAAGATTGAGACTCTTTAGAGTGAATCAGAATCACCTGGTGATATTCTCAAAACACAGATTCTGGCCCTCAAAGGCCCCGAATTCCTCATTTAGTAGGTAATGGGTGGGATCTAAGATGTACCTTGAACAAGTTCCAAGTTGCTGTTGCTGCTACTCAGGTAGCCATGCTTTGAGAAATATGAACTTAGAGGATGTGACTCAGAGGGGAAAATTTCAAAAATTGTTGCCTAGGAAAAAGTATTACTCCCTCTCCAGCCTATCTCCTGCTCTTCCTTATAAATAAATTGATGAATTCAATATTTACGAGCCTTCTGACACCCTGAACTTCTTTACTCTGAAACCCATATCTTTACTGTTCTTCAGAAACCCAATCACCGAGCCGCATCATGGCTATTTTTTTCAGCACCCAGAACAGTTCCACCAAAAAAAAGTCAGACTTCATACTAGATAGATACACTTGAACACAACCCAAGAAATACTGACAGCATACTCTTCTTTCTGGATTTTTTCATCCCAATAAATGACATCACCGTTTACCTCAACTATGTGATCTATTATGTCCCAGAGTCATCTTTGATTCTCTTTTCTCTTTTACATTATGTCCAATATGCCAACAAGTTCTACTGATCATTTCCCTGTAACACCCTTACTCATATCTTCTCTTTTCCCTATTTACCACAAGCAATCATCTTAGTCTCTGTTTCCTCACAGATGGTTGTGTCTTTCCCTATCCTCATCCACTCAGGCACTGACTGAATTGTTAAAATACAAACTGCTTGTCACACACAAATCTTGCTTCCACAATTAAAAAGTGCCAATATTTCTCCATTACACATAAAATAAAATCCAAAATAAATAGGGCATTCAGAATACTTCCACAATCTTCTCCCTCAGTACACCTTTCCAATCTATCTCCCACAACTTTTCTTCATAAGCCTGCTGAATTTCCAAACCCACTGAATCTCTCATGATTCCATAAACATGCTATTTATTTCCATTCTTTTACATATATATATATCAAATAGAATATGTAATATATATTCTATGTAGTTCTATATAATTCTATAATATATAGCTAGAAACCAACTCTTCACTGTTGTTTTAAAATACAATTCAGTCTTTAAGACTCAGGTCTCACATTTCCTCAAATTCAAAGTCTTCCTCAATACCCTTGAGTAGAAAAATAACTTTTTCCATTTTACCATTTAGTATTTTCCTATTGATAGTTTTACATCAATATGTCTTTCTGTATTCACAATAGTGTCCCTCACGGCATTTAGCAATATCTGGCTCTCAAAAAAATTGTTGCATTTGTTATTACATAAATGGCAGAATTATCATCAAATAGTAATTCTTTGCCCTTCAATATTGTTACCTTGCCCCACTTCAAACATATACCAAAAAAGATAGACTCAGGGAAAATTCTCTCTTTACTGTAGATACGGAATTCTTTTCCATTAGTTCATATGGATTAGATAATCCTGACGATGCCATTAGCAGTTACTGCAGTTCTCTAAAAGTGTAAGTTCAAAGTCATCAATCAGGTTTCCAAAGCCCATTCCTATAATAAGAAAAGAATTGGGGTAGGAAAAATGATGGGGAAAACTTTTTTCTCATTAGGTAAAACTATATTCCTGCCACTATGAAACTAATAAAAACGACCATTTATTTTCTGTCAATTTCAAATACAGCTCTTTCACATACATTTTTATACCAACATCGAGATGGAGAGAAAATTTTCCTGTCTTTCCAGTTGAGCAAACTGAGACACAGGGAAACTAAATAATTTCCATGTCAGATAATTAGTGACATGTTTAAGATATAGCTAGTAGTCTGCTTTTTAACACCCCAGAAGACTTTATAGCCAATAGCTGCTTTCCATTTCAATTACATGTGCAGTCTGGAGCATGCCGAGAGCATGATAAATGACATGATGTTTGTTATACTATTGAAGTCCAGAACTGGAGGACAAAACTACAGAATTAAACTAAAACCAACTTCATAGAAAGATATTAAACTAGCAAATATTTACACGTTCTAAATTTACAAATTACTAATAGCAATTTAGTAACTGAATTATGCATTTAATATTACTAAATAGTAATTTGGTAGACAAATATATTTCAAGAAGAATAAGTGAATCTTACTTCTCAAAAGGATCATTTGAATGTCAGCATGAGTCAGAGTAAGAAAAAGACAACACCTTAACTAGTTCAGAAGTTACCTAGCTAATACTGTGATGTAATCACATAAATTAATTCAGAAACAACCAAATTATTCAGAAGATGAGAGGTAAGAATATAAAATATATATAGACAGCTTCATTAAATTTATTATATCTTTCCCTGCCTTAATAAAGACAGTAGATTAAATGTAGTTAAGAACTTACTTGATGACTCAGGGTAATTATTTTATAATTATTTTATAATTACAGTTCTGTACTACAGTATGGAAACATTCCTTCCCCTCCCCCTATCCTTGACTTGGTACTATGTGTAAGCCGTATCTTGCTTTTTGCCAAAAATTCTGGCACACATCTATGTTGTTCTCATTGCTCCTATGTCTTTTCCTCTTTGACCTGTCACTTGTTATTGCTGTCAGACTTTTTTTTGTTTCTTTGTTATCCCATGGCTCATTTCTATTCTCCAGTTGTAAATTAGGATGGATTTGAGGATTATCAGGAGATTTCAGAAAACCAAACCATAAAACTATCAGAAAAATGCTGTCAAATACAGAAATTTATTCTTTTCATTTTCACTTGAGAAAATAGTATGGGGACAAAAACCCAGTAAAAGACCGGGATCTGTTCCAGTAAAACAAGGAAGGTCAGTCATGCTGGAAGTAGAATCACAAAGGGACCCTGATTTGACATACAAAAAGCCATCCTGTACTATTCCGAGTATCTTGGACATGGGGAAATAAATGTGACCTTGTAGGTTATTGAGACCTGAGAATTGCCCTATTGAAGAAAGAAAACAGACTTTAGAGCCTGAGACCAACCCTGAATTTAGGGGTGAATTTTTTAAGGAGCCACTCTCTTTGAAAAGATAAGGATTGTATTCCAGATGAAAGCCAAGTCTAGCAAGACAGTCAGCCCATGCAGGATCTTTTAGAGGTTATAACACATTTCCTTGCACATCAGCATCCAGTCTTGGGTTTCCTGTCCACCTCCCATATCAGTATTTCAGATTAAAATTCCCTCTGATGAGCATGAAACTTTCACTGAGTCTGTAACCTTTGTGCTTGGTTCAGTTATGAGAACTCATGGCAGAGGGCAGTAAAGAGAAGTGGGACTTTCCCTATACAACAGTCACAGTAATAATGGGAGGATAGTGGCACTGGTGTTTTGAGAGGTTAATCACAGTGAAGCACCCAGACAGCCCTGAGAGTGGCAGGGAGAAGACGGCAGTGTGGAGAAGCAACTGCCACTTAGTTTGAAAGGCATGTGTGAAATACGCTTTTTTTGCTTCTTACTATACCACAGAAAGATGACCCTTAAATAGGAGAGGTCACAAGTTACAATTTGAATGATAATAAACAGACTTTATAACTACTGTTTATTTCATTAGTTTCACTTACAGTGCTTTCCTGATTTGTTCTAGATCATTTCAGAAGTCTGAGGTTGCTGTAAAGTGCTTATTAGTTTAGTGGTCACTTTAAGCACCAGTATTGTCACGTACGTTTGCCAAAGCTAAGTAAAAGATTAAAATCTGGGGGTGCTCTGGAAAGTGAGTGTGTGCTGCCCTGGATCCACACAGTTAATAACCACACACATACACACACACACACACGGACTCCAGAAAGAAAGAAAGAGTACGCAGTCTGCGCTGTAAATCATTTTCCTATTTTTATAATGTGCACATTTAGACATTTTGCTGCGCTAAATTATCCTTATCTGTTAAAGGCATACATCATATTCTTCTCAAGCAAACTGTTGTAAGAAATATTTAAATGTCTAAGGTGGCTTACAGTACATTAGAGGTATATTTTAAGATCATATTTTTCTTTGGGAGCTTTCACACTCTATTAGAGAAGGTGCTATTAATCATTAACTAGGATGAATTGAAGAGCCATATTGAAATTGCAACACAAGGATTAGTTCTCTACTGGAAATTAGAAGATAGAGTAAGAATTTGTAATTAATCAGCCCCCAATTTTTGGTATCTCTGAATATGTATCTTTCTGAACCAAACTTCAGAATGGAGTGTTGCTGTTTTGTGTCAATAGCTGTGCTAATATGGTAGCCACTAACCATATGTGGACATTTGAATACAAGTTTAAGTTAACTGCAGTTAAATAAAATAAAAATTGTGTCCCTCAGTTACACTAACCATATTTCAGGTGCCCAACAGTCATGTTTGGCCTAGTGGCTACCATATTGAATACAGATGTAGAACATGTCCATCATCTCAGGAAGTTCTATTGAATAGTGCTGGTGTATAGGATGATTTTCCTTTTTTCCTTCTACATTACCCAGGTACACATTAAAATGTAAGCCATTATGCCAACATTTGAGAATGGCATACCCCAATACGCTGGCTAGCTAAAATGGAAGACAGTTTAGTGATACAAACACATCTTTTTTTCCACCTTTTCTTTCCTGGACTTAAGATACAGTAAGGTTTAAATGCTTTCAGAATTTGTTCAGTCCTCACGGTTAGCTAGGTTGAGTATACCCTTGAAAAAGGAAATCCAGTTGCTTATTTTCCCCATATACTGGGATATTATTTCTTGGATTCAGCCTTGGGAATGATAATATACAATTTGAGAAATAAAATGAAAGAAAACTGCAGTCCCCTCCCATTCCAGGTAACAGGAGAGCAGACATATACTTGTTTATGAACCATCAAATAGTTCCATGAATTAAAGATCCTTGCACTAAATTCAGGTCTCTTCTGTGAATTCCCAACGGGTATTAAATTTAAATACCTCTCAGGTTCTCATCATAAGGCCATTAGGACAAACATAAGATCTTTGTTGGTGTAATTTCCTTTCTCTTCCTCCAGGTAACTGTATTTTGAAAAGGTAATCAAGATTAGGAATTGCCTTCATTCAGGCAGAGATGGGATTTAGTTAAATAGGTATAACCGATTAAGAAATGCTCTATGTATTTGAAGATGAGAAATCTACTAACTGGTCTGAGGCATCACAGTAATGTAATGGATGGTGGACAGACAGGTTCTAGTCTGAGTACCAGCCTATTATAGCCACAGAGATGTTGAGATTTTGTGGAGTCTCAGAGTGAGCAAAAAACCACCAAGACTTAGCAGGTTTCTAGGGAGCTGTTGAAAAAAAGCAATACACCAGAGGTTTAGCTGTGGATTAGTTGTGCCTTGAGCACTCAACAGTCAGGATTTCTGTCAAGATTTGTAAACAATGCCATCTGATAGTCATTAGCTTGAATTATCAGCAGGTCTTGGAAGCTTTGAACTTTCTGGTGATTATGTGCCCTTTATCCAGTCTTTTGCCACCATATGTGCTTTTTTTTAGTCAGGGTATGTTACATTAACTGGTTTCAGAAGTCTGGGTGACCCAAATATACAACTCTAATGTCTCAAATAAAGAACATAGGACTGTAATTGAATAATGCCATGTTGCATACCTGAATACTATGAATATTATGAATACTAGCAGTTACGATTTGACATATGGTTAATATGGTGTGTCTGGATGAGTTACTTAAATATGGTCAAGAACTTAAAAGGAACCCATCCACACAAATCACAATTACTGCTCCTGCTGATAGATTATCTGGGAGGAAATAAAAGGATATCTTAGGGAAGCCAGCTCTGGTGAATCTGTGGCAGAGACCCTGCCTCATATGACCTCTCAGACTGCCTAACCTATTGACATCACTTCATGATAATGCTACCAAGTAGAACTTTACCTGGTCCCAAAGAAACTTTTCTTTTTTATCACAGAAAATCTTCTGAGAAGGGTAAAATGCCCAGTACAATAAGCTAGTAAAAATTACTTCAACTAGATTGTTCTTGTACAAAGACCTTGCCCATATCATCTAAACCATGGGTGGGAAATTAGTTGGAAAACTAATTTGTAGCAAGAGCATTTTATTTATTCTGTTGCTCAGAATAGGGAGGTTCTGGGGTATAACTTAGGAGACAGTGACCGGGAGTTGCTGTAGGATTGCTTAGCATATACCATATCTGTGATTTAGCAGGGCCAGAGACCCTGTAAGTTAGCTCAGGGAATCAAGGAATAGAGAGAAACAGATTGTCTTACAAAACAGCCCAACATGTGCTAATATTAGTAAGCACCTTAATCACTTAGCTTTAAAAAAAAAGAGAGAGCCCTATTTAGTGGGAAAAGAACAAACCCATCCTTATATACCATATATATAAGGCCAGTCCATATACCCTATATTTAAACATGTAAAAGTTATAAATTAGAATAACAGATTGTTAAATCAAATTGTTCCCTGTAGACAATTAAATCTTCATAATTATATTTTTTTAATGTAAATAAAATCATTGTTTTTATATTATTGAAAGTTGGCACAAGAAAATCAAAGACAACTAAATCTTTTTTTGCCCACCTTTTGATGTTCTACTGATGAGCCGACAATGTTTGAATAATAAATGGAACATTGATAATTTATAAATGATTTTGTATTTAGCTCATAAGATTTATTTCTTATCTTACATACATCAAAATCACTATTCTGGGATAAAGAAGATGTGGTGTGTGTGTGTGTATATATATATATATATATATATATATATATATATATATACACACACAATGGAATACTAGTCAGCCATAAAAAAGAATGAAATAATGCCATTTGCAGAAACATGGATGCAACTAGAGATCATCACACTAAGCGAAGTAAATCAAAAAGAGAAAGACAAATACCATATGATATCACTTATATGTGGAGTCTAAAATACGACACAAATGAACTTATTAACGAAATAGATTCACAGACATAGAGAACAGACTTATGGTTGCTAAGGAAGAGGAGAGGTGGGGGAGGGATGGATTGGGAGTTTGGGATTAGCAGATGCAAATAATTATAAAATGGATAAACAACAAGGTCCTACTATATAGCAAAGGGAACTATATTCAATATCCTGTGATCAACCATAATGGAAAAGAACAGGTAATAGAATACATATATATATATATTCTATTATATATATAATTGAATCACTTTGCTGTATAACAGAAAGTAACACAACATTGTACATCAACTATACTTCAATAAAAAATAAACTGAAAACAGTTCCTCTTTTCCAACTGCAAAAAACCCCATCATCATTCTGTAATAATCAAGATATGCACATAAATTTTTGGCCCTGTGGTAGGCAGAATTCTAAGGTGGCCCTACAAAGTATCCTAGCCTCTAGTATACCCGGGACTCCCATTTATTGCATTCAACCAAGGGCTAATCTAGCTTTGCTGTGAAGGTATTTTGCAAGTGTAATTAAGATCTAGAATCAGTTTACCTTAAAATAGATTCTTTTTTTTTTCAGACTAAAATCTAACTTTATTTATACATTTTCAATTAAAATAGAATAGGCATAAACCAAAGAGAAGGAAAAACAAATCAGGATGAAGTGTCGCTGTCATTCTGTTTGCAGGGAGGGGGTCAGGAAATGGAACGAATGACCAGGATAGCATTCTAAGACATCCCAGAGCAGCTAGGTTACATGTAAGTGCCAAAACCAAGTATTATCCCACTTAATCTACACATGAAAAAGAAGTCAAAGTTTATCCTATTTAGTACAAGAATTTTTACATTACATATATAGTGATTCATTCCTCAGAAAGTGATACCAGTAACTTTTAGAGGAAGAGTTTCCATTACACAAGGACTAGAAAATCTCAAATGCAACTAAGCAGCTGTGCTATTGCTCAACATGTACCGTTACACTGCTCTGGGCTAGTGTCCGTTTCAGTTTAACAGAGAACTGCATTTGGGGTTTTAGAAAGGCAGCAATAGTTTGGCTTTTATTCTAGATGCTTAACGTTGTTTGTTAAGGTGACAGTCCAAGCATATTAAGTAAAGGTAGTTAAAACGTAATGATAGTCAATATAGTCTCTTGCAGCCTACATACACTGTATAATAATGCTTACATGGAATGAAACCAGTGTTACTTAATTGGTGTTTTATACAAACAGAACTGAAAGAAAAAAGTAATCATTCTAAATGTACTATGGTAACAGTAAAAATGCACATATACCATAGAACTAAAGTGATATGAACAGCACTACCTGATACCCAGGATTGAAGGTGACTGGTTCCAACAAAGCTGAGCCTGTATCAGTCATCCTAATGACATGGGTTGAAAAAGCATCTGGTTTCCAGTAAAGACACTAGTCTATGAAAGTAAGTCTTTCAACTGTAAAATCAGGATAAGGCTACAACTATCTTGAAGTCTGAACAAGATATCAGATCAAACAGTAAGATTCCCAGCCCTACTGTAAGACAGGAAGGTCCTCATGCAGCATATGCTTGCTGGCTCTTAGAAAGCTTCATGTGCATAATATAAAGGTAAGTTGCCAGAGACGTAAACGGGAGAACTTCAGTGAAGTTTCTACTGTGCCGTGACTTCTAAACCTCAGGAATGGTGTGATCCATCAAGCTTTTCATAATGCTTGGTGCCATCCGTTTAATAATATGTTCAAATATAAAAACAGGCATGATTGTAATAGTAACTACATTCCCAGCTGTTGACAGTATGTCTGCAATTTGAGAGTCCTTCAGTCCAATGACATTCTGTCTGTTGACCTCACAGATGTTGTGTTCCGTGAGAAGACCGTTTCTAGCTGCAGAACTATTTTTCACTATGGATGTGATTTTTCCACTTTTAAAGACAAAGCCAACATGTCCAGTACTGTCCTTATGCATGGTAATTGTCCATTCAAAGGGCCTGTCACGAATGGTCATAGTAATCTTCTCTCCAAAAGCCTGCTTGAGCACCTTGTGTGCTCGGTTGGAGCTCCAGCCAGCACAGTTCTCCCCGTTGATCTGGAGCACCTGGTCCCCGAATCGCAGACCAACCAGCGACGATGGAGAATTTGCCTGGACTAGCTGAACAAATATACCATTATCTATGGATTTAAGCCTGAGCCCAATTTTTCCATCTTGATCCTTACACAAAATGACTTCCCGAATCCCTTAATTTCTGCTCTGTGGATTGCAGTATCATTACCAGTTACAAGAACCACCATATAGTTCATACTGGAAGCTCTTGCTACCAACTGCCCCTGACTTGGTGCTCCAGGGACCATGGCCATGTTTGCACGTATTTCTTCTTCATTTAAACTAAGGTCCATGTACTGAGAGAGCTCTGGATACAGTTTAGGATAGAGATTTCCATCTTGAGAGATGGGAGCAGAAGCTTCAGATAGAATTGCTGGATTGGCAGGGTTTGCAGAAAAGGCAGTTTGAGCTTGCTGTTACATCTCCAGGCAGCTAGCTTTCTGCTCAGGACATAAAAAGTCTTCTAATGGAAATACCCATATAATTTGCTTCTCCTTAAAGAGGTCAGCCTGATGTAGATTGTAGCCCTCTTTATCTTCCAATCCAACATTTGCCAGTATCAACTGTTTCCTTCTCTTTCTGCTGCTTTCAAAAGAAAAAAACTCTGCTCAAAGTCTACCATGGTTAATTTAAAGTTCAATTCCATAAAAACTGAATCACCTTGTCTACCTTCAGGTCTTCAAGAGATGGGTACAGAGACATTTTTGCAGGATTTTCCTCCCAATCAAATCCACCCATAATTGGCTGCTCTGTGGAAATGGAGATGGGCCCTCTAATCATCTGCTCTTCTGCCAGGTGGGAAGATGCTGAGCTCTGTCAGCAGAGGAAGCTGGAGGCACACGAGGCCTCAGGGACCCACGTGCTGCAGCCGCCGCCGGTCACTGGCTCAGACTTCTGAGACCCAGAGAGAGGAGGACGGTGCGCGCCGGAGGACCTTCCGCGCCACGCGTCCCCGCCTTCCGCCCGCGCCTTTCCCCCACGCCTTCCGTCTCCTAGAGAGATTCTTTGGGTGGGCCCGACCTAATCACATAAGCCCTTTAAAAGCAGGGATCAAAGAGAAAGTCAGAGACTCAAAGCATGAGAAGATTCATTGCACTGTTTCTGGCTTCTAAATGGATGAGGCCACATGACAAGGAATGCAAGCTGCCTCCAGAGCTGAGAGCAACTCTTAGTCCAGCCAGCATCTTGCTATCAACTCTGTGATACCCTGAGCATGAACTCAGCCAGGTTGTGCTAGACTTCTGACCTGCAGAACTGAGTACTAACACAGGAGTGTTGTTTTAAGCCACTAAATTTGTAATTTGCTGTGTATCAATAGAAAACTAATAGACCTTCATTAAAAGTTATACTGATGACATCTTTAGAGTAATGTGATTGAATGCCACTTTGTTTTTTAAGTCTTGGTTTAACAATTTGTCATACAGAGATTAGAAAATCTTGTTGAGTTTAGTTTATTTTGATCCTTGGGTCTAATCACTACAGTTAATAAAGATATCTCAAAAGATATATAAATCTTGGCTAAACTTACTAAATAATGATACTTGGAGTTTTATTCCTAGCCATCCATTATACAAAGACTTGCTGAAATTCAAGAAGCAAATTTTATACGTCCTAAGGTTTGTTAATCAGTTATTACAGAAACTACTCAGAAGATATATTTTTGTATTTGTAATAAATGTGTTCAAAATTAACTAAAATTATTTGCTTATAATATTTTAAAACAGGTTAGAAAATTCTCTTGCCAAGTTTTTCACTTTTAAAAATGTGAAATCTGTAACCTATTTTCAGCAGCAAACTCATATGACATGAAGTATTTCCTAGTACACATATCCATTTGCTATTTTTGGTACTTTCACTTGAAAAGCATTTGCTTACTCGATTTTTTGTTTAACTTAACCTTCCTTTTGAAAAGAAAGATTTTTTTTTTAATTGAAAATAACTTCATGAAGTATACCCCTGCCAGCCAGTGGTCATCACAGAAAAAGAAAAGCTATTTGGAACTCATCTTTTCTGTAAAATGAATTTGGAACTCACCTTAGCTTTTTGCCATGAAATAACCAGTGAACATCTATAAATACCAAAAGTTCTGATAATCTATATCTTATTATGAAATACTATACTATTTTACTCTTTAAGAAAATGAATTCATAAATCCTTTTAATTGGGCACATGTAAACTGTAATGTGTCCAACAAGGACAAAAGCAAATACACAAAAAGAACACTCCATGAGGACATGAATAGTCTTTTCAATAAACGGTACTGGGTTTACTAGATAGCCCCATGGAAAAAAATGAAGTGTAACCATACATAAACATTAATTCCAAGTAGACATAAATGTGATAGGAAACCATAAATCTTTTAGATGATAACATGAGAGATTATCTTCACCATCATGAGGGTGGGCAAAAATTTTGTAAGCAGACACACAAAAATGTATTAACCATAAAAGAAAAGATTGATAAATTGGACTTGACTAATATTGATAACTTCTGTTTATCAAAGATGCCAATAAGAAAATGGAAAAGACAAGCCACGGAGTGGGAGAAGGTATTCATAATACATTGTTCTGGAAAAGGACTGACAAAGGACTCGTATAAAAAATACATAAAGATTAAAAATCAATAACAAAAATAGATAATTCAATTTAAAAATGGGCAAAAGACTTAAAAGGTGTTTCACAAAAGATGATTCCCCAACAACTAATAAGTATGTGAAAAGATGATCCATCTCCCTGGTAATCAAGGAAATGCAAATTAAAATCACAGTTATATTATTGCATATCCAGAATGGCTAAAATTAAAGAAAATAATAATGAATATTGGTGAGTTATATGAAGCAACTGGTACAGTCATGACCTGCCGGCAGGAGTGTAAATTGGAACAATCACCTTGGAAAACAATATGCACTTATCCTATAACACAGTTATCCCATTTCTAGATATATACTCGCCAGAAGTGTGTACATATGTTCCTCAAAAGACATGTACGAAAGTGTTTAGAGCAGCATCACTCCCAAAACCCCAAACTGAAAACATCATAAATTTCCATTAGCATTATAATAAATGAATAAATTGTGACATATTTACACAATGGAATAATATGCAGTCACTAAAATGAACAAAGTACTTAGAACAACTTGGAAGAAATCTCACAAAACATAATGTTGAGAAAAAAACTTTGACACAAAAATGAGCATGGACTGTGTGATTCCATTTATATAAAGTTCAAAAGTAGGCAAAACGAAGCTATGTTGATGGAAGTCAGGAGAGTCTTTACCTTTGGGGGAGGTGGATGATAAGCGAGCAGGCACCTGAGGAGGCTTTTGAGCTGCTGTGATATTCTGTTATATAGATCTGGGCACGTTCACTTTGTAAAAATTCACATATCATAGCAGTACACTTATGATTTGTGCACTTTAAATATATTTTGACAAAGAGTTACTTAAAAAAAGAAGCACACCACAGTAATCATCCACTGTCCCCTCAATACCCCAAATGCTATATATGTCAGAAAACCATCTGGACTAAATGAGGATTCCAGGTTCAGTTGGGTATGAAAGGTCAAGAGAGCTTAAGTCCTTTCTGCTGGGTATGAAAGGTCAAGAGAGCTTAACTCCTTTCTATCTTACATTGAAATATATATGTATATAAAATATAAGAATGTTTTCTTTCACAAAGTTGCTTTGTACTCTTCCTGGGAATGGCACACTCCACTGTGTGGACCTTTGGTACATACAGTGTAAGGGAGCTGTGGAATTGAGCATGCATACCACACTGGTCACAGGGTGAAGGGTGGGGTGAGGGGCAGTCTTCTCACTAAATTCATCCCTCAGTTCTTGTTATTCCAAGTGCTTCTCTCTAATCCATCTCCTTCAGGGGTGTTACATCAAAAACAGAGGTCTACATTTTAGTGACTCAACAATTATATCACGCTTACTGAGCACAGTTTTATAACAAGAGGAAGTAACATATTATTATAGGTTGTTCTTTATGTATTATTTCTTATTATAAATGCATAACTTCTATTAAATATTTGCATTTAATTGAATCTGTCTTTCTACTCTACCTTAAATTTCTGAATTACTAATGACCTGCTCTGAAGACTGGGAACTCAGTAATATGTATCACAAGGACTGTAGTTCAGCTTTCATTAAGGCTTTGATGACTGGCCTGAGGACCAAATTCTCATTTGCAACTTTGTAAGGAAAATATGTTCCACATTTCACTGACCCACAAATGAACTTTTCAGAAGAAAAATAATTTGTAAATTAGGGATTCCTTGTGTAACTGAATTGTAGAAAATTTAAATATCAATAACAAAAATGTGTTTTTTGCGATTTAAATATACTTAAAATATATTTTAAATATATCACATTTAAAAATAAAATATATTTCTAAAATAGCACAGGAATGGCATAAGTAGGGCCTATCTTCTGAGATTAAGGTAAATTAATTAATAGACCAATTTGGAATGGAGATGATGAACAGTCAGGAACAGAATGGTGGACTAAAGTTGACAATTTTTCTCAATTCAAGGATAATATAAATTCAATACAAGATTACAAGTAAATCATTATTGTTAAAGTTGGAGAATAGTTTTAGACTCAGTGAAATAGCAAAATGAATGAAAAGCATCCTTTTTAAAGTAGCAGGTAGAGATTAAAGCCAGGCAGGTAACGTTCTTCCTTCTTAATATTTTATTTTATATAATACAGTAGGATTCTTTCACATTTAAAATCTCCTCAATTTCTTTACTGAAAATAATTTAATGTAGTTGTTTAAAGCAAAGTTTTTGAAATCAGACTTTTATTCAAATCTTAATTTTGCTACTTTCTAGTGGTTGACTTTTGACAAGTTCTTTACCCCACTGGGTGTCAGTCTTCCCACCTGTGAATTGAATCGCCCCCATGGCCATTGTCAGGAATAAATGACACAGCCCATTTAAAGCACTTGGCACGATATCTGGTATATGGGAAATGTTCAATAAATAGTGTTCTCTGTAAATCTTTATATTTAGTGTGGGTTTAATATTTTCACTTTTGTTTGTCATAAGGGGAGAACAAAAGGTTAACCTTGGATCATATGTTCTACTAATTGATATATAAATTATTGTATTCAGCTCTAGGAGAATAAGAATCCTCCATACAAACACAATGAAAATCATAATTTCATTCAGAAAATTGGTGGAAGTAAATGTCTTATTCAATAAACAGAAGTTTCTGTAAGACCAAGGTAACTCAATTATGTCTTCCATGCAGATGACATAGCTAAATGCACTTTGGAAAAATCAGCTTTACCATTTTTTTTAAAGAAGTTATTACACTAGTTATGAGGCGATAGCTCATAGGGGAGCCATTGATGTTGCTTCTTTTGCTTTTGTTGCTCTCTCTGAAACACATGATATACACCTTAAAATCTGCACTGTTAATAGATTTCAAAGAAAAAATGGGGAGGAAAAGGGAAGCATTTGTGCTTTAGTTCAGCATGTGGATGAGAACTGAGGGAAAACAGAAGTGAAAAGGACAGAGATGAGATACAGGGACAACCGTGTCCTGTAATTTTAAAAAGCCAGATGACAACTGGTAGAGAGTAAGTTAAGGTTTTCAAACAGTGCCAGGAGTCATGGTTTTAACTTTAAAAACACTGATTGTACTCTTGGGACTAAGGGTTTACTTCACATCTGAGTATCCTTGTATATCTATTGTCCTGGGCCATCCAGCTCTCCTTGCCAGATGTTAATTCTACACCCTCTTCCAAGCTTCTTCTGGTTACTGAAACCACCCAACATCACACCTCTCCATGCTCTCTCTACTTTAGTCATCAGGAGAGTCCTTGATTGCCTGATACTCATTGGAAAACAAAATAATTCCATGGGTTATTTTGATTTTCAAAATTAGAAGAGTTTAAAGGCTCCTGAGGTGAAGTAAGCAATAGAAAAGAATGAAAACAAACGTGTGAGGTTGGCATGGGATGACAGAATATGATATACTGAGCGTGATTTCTTTATCCTTATACTAGTCATGTGTGGTTGCAAGGAGAAGCTTTTTCAAACGTGCTAGAAGATTTTTTTTTTACCTGTGTGATGTTATTGAAGCTGAGATGTTTGTTTCCGAAATGATTTTTAATGAAGTCAACCCAAGAAGAACAATTTCTCATAATCAGATTAACACTCCATCATCTTTCTTAAAATAGTTCAGAACCACTTAAAATGGCTGGATCAGCGACTGACTGAGTATTGGAAATTTTGCTGAGTTCATCATTACACTTACAACAAAAGGTTTATTGTGGCACCAAATAGAGTAGTAAATACCTGTTTTCTCGTCTGCTCTCCACCTACCTCCTTTCAGTCTTTTTTTTTTTCCATCAAATCGTCATTTGGCAAAAATAAACATTTTCCTTAATTTGAAGCCAACTCTTCAAGTACAGTCATTTTGAAAAATTCAACAGTATTATTATTTACTAACTAGTTATGCTCCATACACATACTTCTATCATATGCCAATCTGCAGATTGCAGGACAGTGCGGGGATGCTCCTCAGTGTTTACACATGAAAATGATTCTCTATCTAACCTCTTGCAATTGCAAAATACCACTTCCATCTAGAATGACTCTACTGATGCTGCTTAGTTAAAGTGGAGATCAGGAAAGTAAATTCAGAGTGTGCTAAATGAGTTAGCAAAAATTTCTCAAATATCTAGGCAAAGTAATGATATAATTAGAGGAAACCATACAGCATTCTTGATTCCAGTTGAAATCTTATACAGCTCTGCTTAGATTAACTCCTGATAAAGATGAGATGGAAAGGATATAGGCATTTCTTTCATAATTGTAACTTTCCAAGATTTTTCTAAGAGCATTTTCCTGTGGGTCTCAAAAGAATTTGTGAAATATATTCATTCACTATATATACAAGTATATGTCTATTCCTGTGTGGTAAATAATGGCATATTCGTCGTCTTTAGGAAACAATGAAATTTCATTGGGTTACTCAAAATAATGTTAAATTTATGTCCATCTGATTCAATAGATGTCTACGTTTACATTGCAGGAGCACAGTGATATCTGTGTAAAGTGAGCCCTAAAATAAGTCATTGTGTATAACATGTTGGGACGCTTGCTTCTTTGGGCAGAGGATGAGTTACATATTTCATCCATAAGTATAGACTTGTTCCTAGTTAGTGCTAACTTGCTTTCTAAATCTTTTCCTGAAGATAAATTATAGGCAATTCTAAGATAAACATATATATGCAAGCATGAATGAAAGACACACAGACAATTACTTATGTTTGGTCTGCAGCTAAACAAGTATTGGCAATTGCATTGGACTATTTAGGGAAAAGATTCATATCAGGAACCAGAGACGGCTCATTTCTCTCTGCACTGATTTCAGTGGTTGCTATGGGAGAAGGGCTTGCTCATAACTTTAACAGGCAATTCAGGTAATTCATTCTACATGTTAACGTTTTTTTAAACCTCCATCCTTAATCTATTTAAATCTATTTTCTATCTTTTTGGAGATATTTTCTATCTCCAAAAAGAACCCTTCATTTAAAAAAGGTCATGTTTCCATGTTCTTGGCCCTTTCTGACATACTTGATTATTTGTACAGAGGGCCAACAACTTGATATTTCTTTCTTAAATTTCTCTTCCTTTTCAGTAGCAAAGAAATCTGGGATATCTCCATAATTATTTTACGATGTTTCCTTTAAGGAAAAAATTGGTATCCCTTTTCTACAAATATTACTCAGTAGAACTTTGGAGAGACTTTCAAGGTAGTTCTAACATTAGGTTTTTTCAAGTTTAAAAGAAACATATTTACCTTTAATTGCCCTCAGTTGAATTTTGTAGAGCTGACTATCTGACTTTCTGGAAATTTTCAGGTAAAATACTATACATGTTCCCAATAGGCGGAACAATTTCTGACTTGAAGGTTTAATTTGGTTTATGCACTACTAACTTACAAAGCAGCATATTCATTTATGTAAGGTGTTTTTTTTTTTCTTTTAAGTAAGGAGTTAGAAATGCTAGTGAGCTGATAATTTCAGGATCAAAAATTTTTCATTTTTATTTTCTTAAGTAGAGATTCTTAACCTCCATAATTTTTGGAGGTTGATTTTAACATTTTTGATACAGGTTTCTCGTACAAGTCACGGAGTTCTTTCCACAGAGAAATCTTAAAAGTTAATATTTATTTTAATATTTTGAAGATATCATGAATTAAGGGAATTATTTTAATACATAAATATTTAATTTTATTATATATTTTAATTGTAATATTTCTGAGTTATTTACTGTGTACTTTTTCTTTTGACTTCCCAAATAGCAAACATCTGACAATGTCATCTACATTATTGCTATTTAATTCCTGCTCTGTATCTCACTGTCTATTCAACATTTCTTCTTGGATACTTAATAAGCATCTTAAATCTGATAATCTCAAATCTGAACTCTTTGATGCCCAGTTCTACCCCTCAAGCCCTATCCTTTTCTATTTCGGTGAAAGACTACTTCTTCCTTCCAGTTTTTAGGCAAAAAATCTCAGACTCAGACTCATCCTTAACTTTCTCTGTCTCTCATATCCCACATTTAATCTATCAGTATATCCTATCAACTCACCCTTCAAAATTTATTCAAAATTTTACCATTTCTCACCATCTCCACTGCTACAACTGCCCACTAGGAACAAATCACCATTTTCCCTTACCTAGACTCTTGCAAGTCTCCTCAGTGGTCTTTTTACTTTCATCTTTGTATAACTATAGTTTCTTCTCAACACAGCAACTATAGTAATCCTTTTAAGAAATAGTAGATCTCGTCACTGTCCTGTGCAAAACCATCCAATGTTTATCATTTCACGTACAGTAAAAGCCAAGGTCCCTGTAAAGGCCTGCATGTTCCTCCTGGATCTGCCCACCCGCCCCACCGCTGGGAACTCGCCTTCCATTCTGACCCTCACCAACTCCACACCTGCCACGTTGAACTCCTCACTGCTTCTCCAACAGGCCAAGTATGCTTTATCTCAGTATCTTTGCATTTCCTCTTCTCTCTGTCTGTATTGTTCCACCCTAAATATCCACTGGCTCACTTTGTCACTTCCTTTGGTTTCTTATCAAATGTCATCTTGCCAGAGAAATCTACCATGACCACCCTATATAAAATAGCTCTCCCTTACCACCATCACCAATCTCTAACCCCTTATCTTGCTTTATTTTTCTTTGGATTGCACTTATTACCATCTGAACTGTTGAGTATTTCTTACAATTTGTTTTGTTTGTCTACCTCCATTATATTATAAACTCCATGAAAAAGGGACTTTGTTTACTTTGTATGCCAGTACCTGGCACCTAGGCTCTCGACAAACATTAATTGAAAGGGTGTATGAATGAACTGCACAGTGCTCTGCTCAGTAAACACCACCTGGGCATTACAACACATGTTCTGGGTTGAAATGGTCATGTAAAAAGTATTGACCACAGCCTAGTCTGTCTTTAGAATAACCCCATTTTCACAGAATATTTATGTGAAACTTGGGTACATGTGGAATCATCAAACTCTCGGCTAAACAGGTCTTACTTTAACTACTAAAACAAAAAAAACCTGTGCTGATCATTATTGCACTAAAAATTTTCTTTATGTTCCCTATCATCATCACTCTCTACGAATATTTACAGTTCACCTCCTGTGTTGCAATCTTTGCTTGTCAGATTATTACTTGAGTATCTTGTACTTTGTCTCTAGAGAAGTGAAAATTGGAAGATTAAAAGATAAAGAAAATGGATACATAATACAGGTAATGATCAGAATTATTGTCACTGTAATTTTATTGGTTCAGAACAGACTCTGAAATATTTCTGGGGAGCTGTGTCACCTACCAGCATGTCATTCCTTATGCTTTCATTAGTTCTCCACCTCAATAATTTACTTTGTTCATTTCTCATTAATATCCAGGTGGTAGGATTATAGTTAAGAAATATGTTGAACATTTGATTATTGATCAACCTGATGACAATGTCAGGCCGAGTAATATAATGAATCCATGAAAGAACACTCTGGTTCATTTTTAATAGTAAAAGCACTGTTTTATTACTGTTTTTCTTGGCTTCTGCTGGGAGTATGTTCTAGTTTCTAGTCAGCTCACACTTAATCCTTTTTAATCCCTTGGCAGTTTGACCACTCAAATATTTCATCTTACGATAATAATCCAAAATTCAGAGAGTTACATGAAGACTCACAAAAGAACAGTATTTTTTCTGTTTTTCATTTCCCAGGTTGCCCAAATTAGGTAAAGTGGTTTCTGTACTTAACACTGTACTCACAAGTGCCCAGTGTCCACTCAACCTAAAAAAAGCTATGCTTGAAAGAGGGGTCCACCATAATAATACTAAAGGGTCAAATAACGAGCCTAAAACTCTGTTAGCAATAGCCATGTGAGTTATTTACAATAAAGCAACTAATAGGCCTATTTAATTGTCTCTTTATATTTTGCCTCAAAACTCCACTTTCAACATTTTGTTTAAATATCTTACCTAGGAATGAATTTATATTAACTATCATAATTTTTAGGCTTCTATAAACTTTAGGTTTCTATAAAATTTCTTTATTAAAAAATGCATACATGAGAGAATATGCCATCACGAGCAAAATATTCCACTGCCTGGAGTAAGACTTTCCTTACTTGGTAAGCAAATATATAATATCTACTTTTTGTTGTAAGAATTTCAAACACACTAGGAGAGCTTTAATTCCCAAACACAGAGGACTATTTCATTTACTACATTTATTACCTATGTGATTATGAAATAACATTGGAATTTGACATGTTCAAGAATAGGCACCCTTCTTTAGGTATAATTTTTTTTTTCCCCAGAAGAGTCTAATTGGGTCTATAATTATTCATTTACAAATGAGATTTTTTTTTTGGTCCATCTACAAAGGATTTGTCAATATCTGGCAATATTTTACACTGCACTACGTTCTTACTGGTATTTATGTAAGCTAGAAACGAATATATCTATGACGCACTTTAGAGTCTAAAGTTGCTTGAAGAAGAGATTGGAATACTTTTTAAATGACCGAGTGCTTTCTAATATTGCAAACTAAAAATAGTTTTCTACACTTAAGCTTCCCTCAGATCATCAAATGCTAACAACTTTTATTCCTCTGGCTCAGCTATGCCTCAGTTCACCAAAGGATTAATGACTATTTTTTAAAAATGTTCTTTTGAGATCAGTCTAGGCTGGAGAAAAATATTTTACTAAACCTTCTTTGCCTTTGTAAGTAGTCTGAGGCTGCTAGAGAACATATACCTGGGAGTTGGGACATTTGATTCACATCAGCAAGCCCTTTGGGATGAATTTTAAACAAGTCAGGACCTTGAGCTACAGGTCAAAGCCATTACTTTTCACATTTGTAGGTGAAAAACAACTTGTTTTTTATTTTTAAAATGGTGTTTTGAGACACAGGTAGAACTTGGAATTAAATAAGAATGTGTTTGTGGCCACTTGTGAAGCTCAGACGTAGTTGTAGAAGCTTGAGAATGATGTGAAGGAAAGCGAACCCAATGAACATTTCAATTTCTGTGAGAAGCAGTGTGATGTGAAAAATCGAGAGCTCTGAAGACAGTCAAGGGAGTGTCTAACCTTGAACATTTAGTAGCTTAGCACCTTCCTTATCTTGGACAAGTCACATATTATCACCACCATTAAGACTACTATCACTACTAGAACAGCTACACTTCCAATAACTTGCCCAATCACAGAGATTTTTAAAAAATAACTTCCCTATGTCTCAGGGTTTTTGCTTCTTTTTGTTGTTTTTCCAACTGAAAACCTACCTTTTGTGTTGTTGTAAGAATTATAATTTTTATAAAGATGTTGGCCTTTAGTAGGGTGTCAAAAAATTAGTACTCTTCTACTGTTAATGGTTGGTATTTGGACACATAAATAGTTCTTAAATCTAAACTTACTGAACTTAGCCCAAATTCATTGTAATAGTGGCAGACAGCAAGAATTTTTTTTCACAATCCTAAAATTTTCTGAACTATAAGCAGCTCCCCTAGAGTTTAAGGCTACTTCTGATTATAATCCAGTTTCCTAAAGAGTATCAAATGGAGCCATGTGTACATACTTGACTGGCAATATCTATTTGTTCAAAAGAATTTATTGACTCCACACATACACATAAAAATGAAGACTTTTGATACCTATTTTTTTACTTAAGTATAGTTAACCTAAAAGATTATATTAGTTTCAGGTGTACAACACAGTAATTTGATATTTTTATAGATTATACTCCATACAAAGTTATTATAAAATATTGAAGATATTCCCTGTGCTATACATTACTTTCTTGTAACTTATTTATTTTATACATAGTAGTTTGTACCTCTTAATTCCCTTCACTGTTTTGCCTCTCTCACCCCTCCTTCTGGTAACCACTAGTTGGTTCTCCATATCTATGAGTCTGTTTCTGTTTTGTTATAATTGTTCATTTGTTTTATTTTTTAGATCCCACATGTAAGTGCAAATACACAGTATACTCTGTCTGACTTACTTCACTTAGCATTATGCCCTCCAGGTCCATCCATGTGGTCACAAATGGCAAAGTTTCATTCTTTTTTATAACTGTAAATCTTGGTGAGGATATTGAGAAAAGGGAACCCTTGTGCACTGTTGCTAGGAATATAAATTAGTGCAGTCATTATGGAAAAAGCATGGGTTCATCAAAATATTTGATCTTTTTTTTTTTGGCTGCATCGGGTCTTCTTTGTTACACTTGGGCTTTCTCTAGCTGCAGTGAGTGGGGTCTACTCTTCATCGTGGTGCGCGGGCTTCTAGTTGCCATGGCTTCTCTTGCTGCGGAGCACGGACTCTAGGCGCGCAGGCTTCAGTTGTTGTGGCTCGCGGGCTCTAGAGCGCAGGCTCAGTAGTTGTGCCGCAGGGGCTTAGTTGCTCCTCGGCATGTGGGATCTTCCCGGACCAGAGCTTGAACCCGTGTCCCCTGCACTACCAGGCGGATTCTTAACCACTCTGCCACCAGCGAAGCCCTGATATCTATTATTTTAATGAACATATGGCATTTGTAAAATGGCACCTGAAACTTTGATTTGTTAAATCTCCTAGAAAAATGGAACAAGTTTGGGAAAGAAGAAAATATTGTTTATTGTGTACCTTTTATGTCCCAGGCAACTAACTAAGCATTTGAATAGCATCAAGGCTAATACATAAATATAAAATGGCTTTATTTTTTTAACCACCAGCACTGAGTGTGCTGTGTGGAGTAGTCAGTCCATCCACAGTTGACAGGTTGACCACTGAACATCTCCAGGGAACACAGTCACCTTGTAGTCCTCTCTCATGACCTTAGCTCAATCCATCTGTACAATTTATCTTCAATAACTTTCTATTATTAAACAATCACTATTGTTTTCCTACTCACCCCATGCCTAGGAGGTTCCACTTTAGTGGTTTGGAGGTTTAGAAGTGTGTGTATGTGTGGGGAGGATATTCTGGTTCCCAAGTCTTAACCCTACACTCCCCCTAATGTGTACCTTTCTAGAAATGTTAGAGCTAAGTGGAGGGAAGGGGAAGGGAGGCAGTTTCCTTGGATAACCACCCATGACAAAACTATAGTCCTCCCTTTAATTAGTGCAAACTCCTCAACTTGCTCATTGGCTGTGGGTTTGATGTTGACATGTTGGCCCTATAGGTGAATGGCTCACTCCCTTACAGCTCACCTGGGCATTGGTGGCCCCTTCTAAAATTAAGCCACATATTTTCATCCTCCTGGCAGCCTCATACTTCATTCCTCTGAAAAGTACATTCCTTTGACCCACACTCCTATAGTCTAATGTTCAACCGTGGTTCCATGGGTTACCTAGTCTCCTGGTGAGTTCTCAGACCAGAGACATTGAGATGGCACTGTTTTTCTCTCTTACTTCTCTCAGGCTTCCCAGCAAACCTTCACCTCTCATGTTTTTTTACCCATGCTTTGGTAACACAAAGAACAGGAAGTCTGATGGCTAAATAGATATCACACCAGAAAACACAATGTAGGTTCCTCATTTTACAGGTATCTCTTTGGGCCACCCACAATGGTTTTCAAAAGGAAAAGCATGCCACCCACTCAAATGGGAGATGGGCATATGGAATGGCTCCTTTTCATGAAATTTTCCACAATTTTCTGCATTCTTACAGAAATAAACAGAATCTCTCAATACAGGTTAATGACCTTACACCAAATGGAAATTATGGGGAGCCAAAACTGTTCATGTGCAGTTCTGATAGGTATATTTGAAAGTGCCTCAAGTAGGAAGAGTCCTTACCTAAAATCCCTGGACCAACCTTAGGTTTCAAAGCAGGTCTATGAACCTCTGAAATTATGTGCAATATTTTTTATGTGAATGCATATGTGTAATATCCTTGGGTATTCCAAATGCTTTCATCAGAAAATTAAAATGAAACAAAACAAAACAAACCAGCAAAAATTCCATAATAATTGTTTGTTCCAAAGCATTGGATGCATATTCTTTGAGAAATTCTCCTATAAAGTCTCCTTTTTCTCATCCTAATACAGATATTGTATAGCACTGACTTTGAGATTAAGAATTCTGGAAAATACTTAAGAGGACGCTTCTTTTTATGTTGTGAATTAAATGCAGATCTTTGTGATTAAACAGTCCTCAGGACTTGGGCTAGCATCCTTTACAAAGGATATGTGGCTCCTGGAAGATCACCTCACTGCAGCTTGAAGCTAAATGCAACTAAAAATATCTACCAGAATATGACAGAAGTTGGCATCATCTCTAAAATCTAGATTTATGCACACTAATTTGATCATTATCTGCCATTACATATTTGAGGGCACAGATCCAAGGTTCAAGGCAAAAAACTTTGCCGAAGGTAGCTTGCACCACAAACCTAACTGTGCAGGAAAGGATAAAAAGTCTTCAACAACTGTTCACCATTATTCATAGCTTAGATTTGTAATAAGAATCTATTGAAAACAGAGTTTTGTCTTATAAAAGCTACCCTTTTATATTCTTTAAATCTTAAAAATTTTTGAATAGCAAAAGCTTTAAAATATGTAAGTATAGATTCCACATATAAGCAATATCACATGATATCTGTCTTTCTCTGTCTGGCTTACTTAACTTAGTATGATTATCTCCAGGTTCATCCATTTGCTGCAAATGACATTACTTCATTCTTTTTTATGGCTGAGTAATATTCTATTATACATATATACATATGTATATATGCCACATAAGATACAAATAGAACTTATTTACAAAAGAGAGACTCACAGACATAGAAAACAAACTTTTGGTTACCAAAGGGGAAAGGGGAGGAGGGATAAATTAGGAGGTTGGGATTAACATATACACATTACTACATATAAAATAGATAACCAACAAGGACCTACTGTATAGCACAGGGAACTACACTCAACATTTTGTAATAACCTATAAGGGAAAAGAATCTGAAAAAGAATATATATATGAATATATATATATGAATATACATATATGAATATATATATGAATCACTGTGCTGTACACCTGAAACTAACACAATATTGTAAATCAACTGTACTTCAATAAAAAAGTGTATGCATATGTTAAAAATATATTATAGAGATTGTCATTCTGCTTATGTCTTTCATTATTTAAGCTCAGACTCATTTATAGGTATCAATTTATTTATTGCATGAATCAAATTTCATTTTCATCGACAATACAGTAGATGTATAGTATTTAATTTAAAAAAAGAACCCTCAAAAGACATTTTCAGCCTAACTCAATCTTTTTCTTTTTTTGGAAAGAATTCTTTTTATTTTTTTCAATTTTTATTTTATATTGGAGTATAGTTGGTTAACAATGTTGTGTTAGTTTCAGGTGTACAGCAAGTTATACATATACAAGTATCTATTCTTTTTCAAATTGTTTTCCCATTTAGGTTGTTACTTATGGTGCGATTCTTTTCTTAATACTTTAGGATAATTAAAGACTTTTTAAAGATAATAGCTTCAGAAATGAATTTAGTCCCCCCAAAACAACAGAACTATTTTAAACTTTCTTAAATTCAGGGTGCTTCCCTTGATTTTTTTTTTTTCTTCATCAGACGTAAAGTATTGCTTAAACTCACTTTAAAGGAGTAGTGAGCTGTGCTAATCATCTCTAAAGAAAAATACAGTGAAAGCTATAATCTGCCAACATTTAAACTTTTCAAGACAAAAGCAGTAGAATCATATACTTCATCAATATGAGACATATAACTCAATACTAATACTGTAAAGATGAGGAGAAAGAAAGGAGACTTCATTGAAATCAATATAATGACTAAATTATTACCTACTATAGGAGTGGTGGAATATTTCTGACATACCATTGTAAATAATAAAACCTTTAATGTTAAATTAGGTAACACTGGTTACCAAACTTCTTCCATGTAACCTAACTACACATTTTACTCCAATTTGCAATCACTACACATTCAGCAGTATCTCCCAGACACCTTACTGCCAGAAATCATGCAATTATATAATATTAGGAGTTGACCTTTTGTTATGTAATCCTGCCCTCATCCATTGGAGATGAGAAGGCTGAAAATAACATGAGCACTGGATTAGCATCAGATCTGATATAAATCTGTCCGTCTGATAATCATATGACTTTTTAAATTCAACTTCATTTCGTTGCATCTCTGTTTTCTTGTCAAATTTGAGAAGTATTACAAGGATAAAATGAGATGACATGTATGAAAGTACTTTGTAAGTGTTGAAATCATTGTTTTTTGAATTATGGAACACCATGTGTCCCTGCATGGTGTGCAGTTTGCATGTATACACACACCACTAAGGGAACTCAATTAGGGCAGATTCTCTGATGCATCCCAAGGGACTTGAAAAAACAGCACTGGAATTTGTACCTAGTCCATCAACCTTAGTTCCACTCCCAGCAGTTATGGTCACTACTTGAGTGGCTCAGGAGGAAACCCTCCAACAAGACAAGAAAGAGATGGAGAATCTTTACCCAAGTTTAGTATTTAGCCAAAAGATGATTAAGAATTATCTTATCATTTTGTCTCTCCAGAATCTGCAAAGCCTAGAACCTACTTTTCCCAAGATCCGATACTAGTTTAGGTTTCACTATTGAGAGTCACCACACAATAACTGTAAGGTGAAAGAGAATCAGAGCCATTTCACTCCGGCAGCAGTAGGCCAGCGAGCAAAAGATAGATGTGACTTTTTTCAGTGGCTTCAGGTGTTCTGTGAATCACCTGTGTCAGTGCTACAGGCAGTTGATAGGTCTGATCATTCTCTTTGCCGTTGTCTACAACTTCCAGATTTCCTGAAAGTCAGTGATGCCTTTCCTGACCTTTGTTTTTCTAGCTTTTCTAATGCTTTTGCATGCATGTAATTTATTGTATTAAATCTCTTCCTGCTTTCTTTACAAAATCCTAACTGATACAGTATCCCATTTGCCTAGATATTCATGAGTTCTTTATCAATTACCAAATTACTGCACAACACATAAGCCCAAAACTCAGTGGCTTAAAGCAACAACAATGGTTAAACTAGAAATCAATTAAAAGGATATTTACAAAGTCTCCAAATATTTGGAAGACTAAAAGACTTATAACCAAGCCATTAGTCATAGAAGAAATTGAAGTAGGAACTAGAAAATATTTTTATCTAAATGAAAATGAGAATACATCTTTGCCAAAGTAGTCAAACTTGTGAGATTCAGATAAAGCACTGCTTAGAGAGAAATTCATAGAACTAAGTGCCTGTATTAGAAGAGAAGGAATATTTGAAATCAATGACTTCAGCTTCTACCTTTAAATATTAGAAAAAGAAGAGCACATTAAATTCAAAGTAAGCAGAAGAGTAAATAAAAAGTTAAGAACAGAAATCAATAACATAAAACACACACATGGAAACAGAAAAAAATCAATGAAACAAAAAGCTGATTCTTTGAGAAGATGAGCAAAATTGATAAATGTCTAGCCAAACTGATTGGGAGAAAAAGGAAAGAAGGCACAAATGACCAATATCAGGAATATTAGAGGATGTAACTACAGACTTTATAGATGTTTAAATGATAATAAAGAAACATTATGAACAACTTAATGACAATAAATTTGATAATCTAGGTGAAATTCATTGACAGGCATGAACTAGCAAGGCTCATCAGGAAGAAATGGTTTCTTTAACTTTTTTTAAATTTATTTTATATTGAATATTGGAGTATAGTTGATTTACAATGTTGTGTTAGTTTCAGGTGTATAGAAAAGTGATTCAGTTATACATATACATATATCTATTCTTTTTCAGATTCTTTTCCCACATAGGTTATTACAGAATGTTGAGTAGATTCCCCTGTGCTATACAGTAGGTTGTTGTGTTTATCTAATTTATATATAGTAGTGTGTATATGTTAATCCCAAACTCCTAATTTATCCCTCCACCCACCCCACCAGGAAGGAATGGTTACACAGAATAGCCCTACATTTATTAAAGATGTTGGCTTTGTAGTTAAAAACTTTTCCACAAAGGAAACTCGGGGCCTGAATTGTTTCACTGATGAATTTGACCAAATATTTAAGAAAGAAATAATGACAATTATACATAAATTCTTCCAGGAAAGTTAGGAAGAGAGAATACTGCACAAAACTCATTCCATGAACTCAGTATTTTTCTGATATCTAAGACAATGCAAGAATAGAAAAGCATGGACTCACCTACCTCACAAAAAGAGGTGAAAAATTTCATAACTTTTTAGCAAATCTATACCAATGGTTTATAAGAAAAATAAAACATGATCAAATGGAAGTTATTACAGGAATACAGGTTTTGTTTAATATTTAAGAATTAATCACTATAATTCACATGTCCACAGAGTAATATATACATAATCCCCTCATTAGATGCAGAAAAAAGCATTTGACAAACCTATCAGCAAATAAAAAATAGAAGGGACTTCCTTGACCTGAACGAAGAAAGACTGAATACTTTACCCCAAATATAAGGAACAAGGCAAAAATGTCCACTCTTATAATTTCTGTTCAACATTGTGCTGACGATTCTATTCAGAAGCAATAGGCAACAAAAAATATATATATAAAAGTATTTAGATTAGAAATAAACAAGTAAAACTATACTTACAATCTGATTGTATATGTAGAAAATAGTAAGAAATTTATAAAAACGATAGTGAGTTTAACAAGGTTGTATATTACAAGGTCAACATAAAGAAATCAATTGTTTTTCCATATACTAACATCAAGCAATCTGAAATTGAAATTTAAGATACCATTTTAAGTAGCATCAAATTATGAAATTCGTGGGGATAAACTTGTCAAAAAATATGCAAGACCTGTAAACTGAAAACCACAAAAACTTTACTGTGACAGAGTTTAAAAAAAACCAAATAAATGGAGAGATGTACTGTGTTCAGGAATAGAAAGCTCAGTATTATTAAGATATTAATTTCCCCTTCACTGAATCTATAGATTAATTACAATCTCCACCCACTATCAAAAAAAATCTGAGCATCTTTTTGTAGAAAATCACATACTGATTATGAAATTCATACAAATGAATTTGATCTATAAAATTCACAATCATTTTGAAAAATAACAAGCTTTTAGACTTAAAACCTAATTTCAAAATTAATTATAAGGTAACATTAATTAAGACAGTGTGCTACTGACATGGGAGATCGATAAATACATCAATAGAACCGAAAAGAAAGTTCAGGAAAAGACCTATACGTATATGGTCAATTGATTTTCTTTTTGTCAAATTATTTTTGGCAGAGGTGACAAGAGGAAAGAATAACCTTTTCAATGAATGGTGCTAGGACAATTGGTTATCCATATGCAAAAATATGAACTTTGATCCATACCTTGTAACACAAAAAAATTCACTCAAGATTAATCATTGAGGGCTTCCCTGGTGGCACAGTGCTTGAGAGTCCACCTGCCAATGCAGGGGACACGGGTTCGTGCCCCGGTCCGGGAAGATCCCACATGCCGCGGAGCGGCGGGGCCCGTGAGCCATGGCTGCTGAGCCTGCGCATCCGGAGCCTGTGCTCCACAACAGGAGAGGCCACAGCAGTGAGAGGCCCGTGTACCGCAAAAAAAAAAAAAAAAAAAAAAAGGATTAATCATTGATCTAAATGTAAAAATTTTTTTCTATAAAATTTCTAGAAGAGAACATGGGAAAATATTTGTGACCTGGGGCTAGGTAAAATCTTTTTAGATCCAACAGTCAAATCCTAATTCCTAAATCGGTATGCATTTAGATGGTGAATAGTAAATGGCTGAAAATTGGCACAGAAGGCCACTGAGGGTGGTGGTGAGAAAAAAATTAAGGAAAATCTTTATAAAATTTTGCTTTTGATTCTCCCCCTGTTAACTTTGGATAATTGTTGCTTTCTCTTTGTTACTGGAAATTGGCAGCAACACCCCAGACTGCTGACATTGATTCTGATGAATTAATAACCAGGGAGGGAAAAATCCCTGCTGAGGTGATGGAAACATGTAGATTGTCTAGGCTCTTGCTCCTTTCCTACTTCCCTTTCCACACTGCAGAGCTGGAATTCATTTCTCCCTAAGGGTTTACAGATGAAACTGTGATTGGAAAATTTGCCTCATATTGAGCAAAATAAAATATGTTAATTGAGACTTTCAGATTGTATTCAGAAACAGAATCCAACGAATGTATTCCTTGTAAGAGATCTACTTAAAAACACCAAACAGAGTGAAAATAAAAGGATGGAGAGATATACACCTGGTAAATAAGACTAAAAAAAACCAAAACACACACCTGGGGAAACAATATCAACACCCGATAAAACAGATTTTAATGTAAAAAGATATGATAAGGGTATTATTTCTGTAAAAATAAAACAGGACAAGATGATATATCTGTCATAAACATATGCCCATCTAATTCAGTGGACTCCAAATATATAAAAGCTACAACTAAATAGCAGGAAGACAAATATAAATCAACAATTTTAGTTTTCTGTTTCTAGAATAATTTTCTTAGAAACTGATAGAACAAGTAGACCAAAAATAAACATGGATAATGAAGATTTGAAGAATACAATGAAAAATCTTGAGCTAGTATATATATCTATCTGTCTATCTATCCTACTTTATTCAATGGACATTAAATACAGATCTTTTCCGTAACACACAGAACATTAAAAAATAGATTATGTATTAGGTCATAAGAGAATAAATTCCAAAGGATTAGTACTTTTTTCTTCTACCAAAATGAAGTGAAATTAGAAATAAATAAGAAAGAGCAGCTAAGAAAAACCCATATGTTTTTAAATTAAATAACATTGCTAAACAGTCTTTGGCAAAACTAGAAAATTATAAAGGAAATGTAAAGATAGTTACAATTTAGTAATGAAAAAATAATAGATACATAGATAATTGGATATTTGTATAGATATGTAATAGTTATATATTTTATATTGTGTATTAGTATATATATTATATAACAATAGTTTATATATATATGTGTATATATATCAGCATTTGTTGGAAACTGCTAAAGCCATACTTGGAGGAATACTGATAGCTTTAAATGCTTTTATCAGGAGTTAAGAAGGATTAATAAGCTAATATTCAGCCCAAGAAGCTAGAAATAGAACAAGAAACTGAACTCAAAGAAGAACGTAGGAAATAAAGCCAAGGGCAGAAACAAATAAAGAATAAATAGAGAATATTAACAAATTCAAAATCACGTTTATTAAAAAGATTAATAAGATAGATTGCTGGCAAATCTGATTAAGAGAGAAAAAAGAGAGAAGGAGTAAAAAGGGAAAAGATTCAAAAAAACAAACTACAGGACGGAAATAGAAAATCACCACTGAGACACAAAGATTAAAAGAAAAGCAAGAAACTATTAAAATTTACCAACACATATGAAAACTGGATCACATGAATAAATTTCTAGAAAAAAAAATACTAAAAATTGGATCAAGAAAAATATGGAACTCAAATAGACTAATAAGTACTAAACAACTGCAGTGTTAATGAAAATATTTCCCTTTTAGGACAACTTAGATCCATTTGGTTTATAAATTAATTCAGCCAAGCTGTAAATAACTAGTTAATTACTGTCTTATAAAAAATCATGAAAGCTCTACAGCTCATCTTATTAGTAGAGATTTCATAAGGTACAACCTAATATCAGGCCTGTGAATATATATTCAAAGTCACACAAATAATACAAGAAAATATAATTTTAGGTCTATTACACTTATGAACCTAGAAACAAAATATATAGGTGATAAAATTCAAAATGTTATTAAAAATAGTATAACATTATCAAGTAGTGTTAATTTCAGTATTCAAGGATTTTCAGCATCAATTTGTCCTTATAATTTATCACATTAATAATCTAAAGTAGGGATTGATAAACTACAGCCCATGGGTCAAACCCAACCTGTAGCTTGGTTTTATATGATCCTTGATATTAGGATGGTTTTTACATTTTTAAAGGGTTCTAAACAAACTAACAAAACAATGAATATGTGACAGAAACTGTATGTAGTCTGCTACCTAAAATATTTACTATATGGCCCTTTGCTGAAAAAGTTTGTCAATCCTTAGTCTAAATGATAAAACTAAGGAATATCTCAATCAATATAGAAGAAACATTTGATATTTATGATGAAAATTCTTGGCAATCCAGGAAGAGAAGGACATTTTTTTAACTTGGTAAAATTTTTATATAAAAAATATTTGTGGCAAAGCTTAAACATAATGGAAGAAATAACGGTGTACTCACTCTTTTTAATTCAAGGGCTAGAGAAAAAAGTATGTTATCACTGATTTAACATGATACTGGAATTCTAGGTCCAAGCCATAACGAAAGAAAAAGAAGAGGCTTAAGTATTAAAAGGGAAGAGAATTCCTTATTTACGGATTATATGATTATTTACCAGGAAAAAACTAACAGAAGAGATGGATTATTTGAAGAAGTGAGAGCTCAATAAATTTTCTGGATATAAATCAGTTACATTGAATTTGTTGACACCAGCATAATCACTAAAAAAAAAAAATTAAAAATAAGGTACTATATATAAAAATAAGTTCAAATAGAAAAACTAAGAAGCATCCTAAATATAATGTAAATCAAACATGTATGAGACATCTATAGAGAAAAAATTTAATTTGGAGACTTTTATGCTCTTGGATGAGATGAGTTAATATTATAAAAACATCAAACATCCATAGATTAATTTATATATTCAATGTTATCTAAGTCTAAATCCTAGTAGCTTTCTTTGCAGAAACCAAAAATTTTCTCTATATTTTTTTATCCCAAGGAAATTCTCAACTTGAGCCATAGGTGACGCACTAGGGCCGTTCTTTGCAACACTATTTGTGGAGGTGAAGAATTGGAGTCCCTCTGGTCCCAAACTAGGAAAGTCAAAGGAAAAATGGGAGGAATACACACCGTGGGGTCTCACGTAGGAGACAGAACCAACGGAGAACACATGGCAACATGTGTGACTAACTTTAAAGTTATGGTGCTGAGGGGAAAATAAGAGATAAAGACAGCAAAAGAAAAAGTGAAATATGTAAAACAACGCCATTTACATAATTTCAAAATATACATAAATTTTGCACCAACAGAATGAAACAAAAGTAAACACATTAAATTGATTTAAATGGTTGCCTTTGGAGTACTGGAGAGGAGGGACTTGGGAGTGGGGACATAAGAGGAAACAAAAATGTAAGTAACTGAAGTAAGAGCAGGATATTGTACAGAACCACTGGTCATGATGCTGTAGCATGAACTGAGGAGTTTAAGTCACCCAACTCTCTGAGCCTGGCATCCAAAGGAGATTAAAATAAACAGCCAAAGAAAAACACAGGGAAGAAGGTACTGTTTAGAAACCAATGACTGTAGGCCATTAAAAGTCTATATACATTGTGGTCATCCATTTACAATGCTTGGTGTCAGTTTATTTATCTCTTGTAAAAATAAAATACAGTGTGTGTATGTGAAAAAAAAAAGTCTATATACATCTATGGAACAAAAGTGACTGAATTTTTTCCCTCCTTTTCTGTTTAATTTTCAGGCTCTCCTTTTCCTTGCTCTTTCATCTGAACTTATACTTATTCAATTTTCTTAAATTCTAAAATAAAATGATGTAATAACTCTTCTTTGACCCTAAGCCACACCAGGTCTATTCTCTTCAAAGATTCTTAGAAAAGCAGCTTATGCCCAATGCTCTGTTTCCACACCTCTTATTTACTCTTTAGTCATTGTAAGTGGGCCACCAATCTCTGACATACACGTTGACATTGATATTTTTATATTTTAATATATTTACATATTTAATATCTAATGTATTTTATCTATTGAATTTACTGTGTTTTAAATATACTAATATCACATTTGATATATTTTTCCTATATAAGAGGTTCCTTAAGGCCACCTCATGTAATAATTCATCCTTTCATCCACTCACACATCTTAGCACAGTGCCTTGCAATATTAAGTATCTCAAAATAGTAAATGAATAAACAGAATTTTGATTTAATAAATGTAAAAGGGTTCAGTTTTAGACAAAACTGAGAAATTGGCACATTTTACTTTTAGAGTCCCAATTTACCTTTTTTTTTTTCTTTTGTCATAGGCATACAGTCTGGCTTTATATGTTGGCCTCATCACTCATGGCCTACGTATGTTGAAATGTACATCACTGGGGAAGACATTTAGCCACTCCAAGCTTCCATTTCCTCATCTGTAAAATAGCAAATGCAGAGTATCTATCACATAGGGCTGCTATGAAAATTTAATAAAATAAGACTTTATGTAGCTGTCTGGCCCACCATCTGTAAGAGCTCAAAAATAATTGCAAGTACAGTTATTACATAGCAGTCCCTCAGGTCCTCTTCCTACTTTCTTTCTTCTTGTTCTCTACTTCTTCCCCATCAAAATTGGAGATTATCACATCTCAGTTATTTAAATCATGAGACAAGGATAGCAATCTTCATCCTGACTTCCTCGGAATGTCAGTACTGGAGTCTAGATTGTGATCTGATAGACCAGATTGTGATCTGATAACAAGGATTAAAGCCAGAAAAGGTCTATCTATCAAGACAGTCAATAAACTGGCTTTGCAGAGTTAGAGGGGTGAAGACGCTTTTGGTAGAAATCAGGCAGACATTTTCCCAGGCAGTAGAGCATAGCATTGAAAGATTTTGAAGTAGATGGCACGCTGAAGTTTGGACACAGTAGTCATTTACACTAGAAACTTGGGGACTGATTTAAAGTCCCATGAGGACTGTATATGCACAAGGGTGGGCAAATCCATCTTAGAGAGAGACAAAGACTTATGCATCGTAAGGGGACACAACAATATAGATTCTTCCTTTCCCTTTGCTACCAATAATATAATATAAGAATGTATCATTCTGCATGAAGTCCATGTCCTTCAGGTGACATTAACTCACTCCTAGCTCCAGGAGAAGGGTTGAATGGGTTAAAAGTGGTCTCATTTATTTTTACGTCGTTAGGGTGACTATGAAGCAATACATGGTATTTTCCTGGCCTAGCGTAAGGGTCTGGCTCAGTAATTCACTTAAGACTCTCTGTGCTAATAAGAGGCAAGTGAAGGCTTGCTGGAGATTTAGGGAAAGAGGTTTTCTCATTCTCATTTGATTTGTTACCAGAAACCAGTCCACTCTACAGTTTGGGATGATGTGGTGTGGGATGTGAATCGTAGAAGTGCTACAGCCATTTTTCCTTTCTGTTGAGAAGTCAGCTACAGCAGAGAATGCTATGTGATCACCAAAACCTGTTTCCTGTTCCTTCTTGAGGATATAAGATGATTTCCATACCCTCTGCCTTTAGGGATATCACATATCCATGTGACTAAATTCTGGTGACTGCAATGTAACCTGAAGTGTTTGTGTCACTTCTCAGCAAAGTGATAAGATGTAGGTATCCTCCCCCGTGCTCTCTTCGCCTGATTGTAGAGACCTCTGAGGACTCAGAAGAGAGTGGAACCACACATTGGGAGGGACCTTGGTCCCTCAATGACAACATAGAAGGCTGCTCAATCAGAAACATTCACATTAGATGATGATGTGAGCAGGATATTAATCTTTATTGTGTAGTCTCTAAGAATTCGGGTCTTACCTGTTGCAACAGTGAATTAAATTATTTGCCTTAGAATTAAGCTGATGCAAGAAAGACAGAATAGAAATGGAAAGGCAATTAGGTCTCTGATAATAATCTTGAGCTGCTGAATCAAACAATCCCTGAAACTCATATTATCCTGAATCTTCCAGTAATGGGAACAAATAAATTGTCCTTACTGTTTAAATAGTATGTGTTGGGTTTACTGAAAGCTTATTTCATGAAGAATAAGACGAAAACCAATCAGTAGACACAGGTTACAAGACTAAGCCGAGCCACAAAGAACAAGGCAAAGAGATATACTGAACAGAATTAGGATGCAAGATGAGCAGGGTTCTAGCAATAGAGCAATACAGCCAATTTGATGCTGAACTGTCATGCTATGAATCCATGGATCTTTGTAATATTTTTTGCCTTGGGCCAAAGTCATCCAACAGACTGTGTTAGAGCTGAGCCTATAGGTGAAGGTTAAGTAGTCCTAGGTATAGGGAAGTGTGTAAGCAGGGAACCAGCTTCCCGTTATACCAGACACGTAAATCAGGAACTGGCTGGCCTGCGGCTAATAGAAGTCTACTTCAAGTAGCTGATTAAGCATAGAACATCCTTTTTAATGTCTGTTCTGCCCTAGTGAAGAGGTAACCTACAGAGCCCTGCCAGGCCATCCCCTTAATCTCTTCTATTTATTCTTTATATATCCTTTCCTATATTGGTAATTTTGAATATTTCACTCTCTCTCTAATATTCTGTACATATTTTCTGATACATTTGATTTTTTCATTAGTAAAGTCTATATTTTAATATTTAAGTCCCTTATATTATATACTGGTATGCATATCTCTGCTTCCTCTATCATTTTGGCCTCTAGTAATACTACTTATGAGAAACTATGCCCTTGTGATACATGCTTTGTATTATTAAAAATGTAATGTTAATACTAGTGTATCTATAGTATCAATGATATCTTTCGTTAACAATGAAAAAACCTTGATTATTTCAAGTAATCCCTAGGGATAGTGGTTTTTGCATACTCAAGGAGAATGGGTCATCAGTAATGAAGATCTTTGTATCAATAAACAGCATAATTTATCTGAGAGAATTAGATCATATTTTAAATCCTATTCTTAAACCTAATAGAAATGGGTCTATCTTCTCCTTGGGTCTATTGTTTTACCTGTAAATTATGATGAATTTTAGGGTTCTTAAAATATTTTTAATTGTGTTATCTGTGATTCTAGTAGCTCAGCATATCTTTATAATTGCAGCTGCAAAGTGATCAAAATAATAGCCCTCTACTGTGGTCCTAAGGAAGGACTGAAAATGATCCAAATTCTAACTTTTTCACAGTTAATCATGAAGAGAATGAGGAGATAAAATCACTCTCAAATATTTGAAGCTCAGTGAAGCAGAATTTCTCATACAGTCATCTGAATTTGTTGAACACAAGGGTAGAAATAGAAATATAATTCAAACAATAGCCCAGACTACCTTTCAGTAAGTCAAGGAATATATTTTGAGGATCTACCAGTGACTAGTTTTGTTCTTGGACCTCTAGCAAACTAGCAGGTATTAGATACAATCTCTCCCCTCAGGCAACTTAAGAACTTTACTAAGTAACGCTCCTACTGGGAAAAGAAAAAACCCATAATGTAATCAAATGAAAAATTAGACCAAACATAAAAGAAATGAATTGTTTTAGACAAAGCACAGACTCTCTAGGAACCTGAGGGGCTCATCTGTCTTATAAGAATTATATATTTTTCCACACCTGCAGAATCTGGACACTGTGAGTTCAGCAGGTTACCATGAGTCAGATATCATTCTACATGCTACCCATGCAAAGAGCTTAACTATAATCAAAAGAAAAAATTTAACACATTGAAACGATTACATGATAGTACACAGTTTTCTAGATCCTATTACTGAATAAACAATTGTTTAAGGAACCTGTATATTACTTTTGTATATAATGCAAAGAATATTTCATTCACGTGATTGTTTTTTATATTGACGGACTAAAATCCCAGATGGATGTCTAAATAAATTTTCAATAGAAGAACAATATATTCTGGTATACTATGATGGATTTGAGCAATCTGAATGGGACCTTGAATAAAAGCTGTTAAAATAAAGGAGATGTGGTAGAGGAAATCTTAAAAATTAGTCTTAAGTAACAAAGAACAGTTCATTATTCAGCTCAACCAAATACAGGAAAATACTATTTTATTTTTTATTATTCTTCAATTTCCAGCTAAAGATCTTAAAGACTGAAATAAATGTTTTTAGAACATTTTCCAAATATCAGCCTGATAAATGGAATTTTGACAGCAAAAACTTGATCCTAAAACTAAATTAAAAAACCTTGATCTACACTGATTTGTGAGCTTGTCTTCAACTAGTACAAAGAGCAGAAAGCATTGTAAATCATATTGTACATGGTGAGACTGATTTCATTATTGAAGTTTTCCAATTTTCCCATACATAAATGGAAAAGTTATTTAAGAAATAAACTGCAAAAAATTAATACTTAAGAAATAAACTGCAAAAAATTAAGTTCCACTAAGATTTTGGAGTATCAGTATATCACATTGCTGAGTTCACACTTCTTTAATGAGACAGAATATTTTACAATTTGCAGAAAAGCTCTGTTACCTATTATTTTCCTAAGACAGTGGTCTTACTGCTTGTGAACACTGCCTGGTTTGAAGAATAGAAAAGGGTGAGTGTAAGGGTATTTGTTCAGAACCAGAGGAATTCTGCTTTCTAAAGGAAAGGGCTGCTGAATACTTGGTTAACTTGAAATCATGGTAGCTCTTTTCCCACTCTGAAGCAAAACATTTATTTTCCCATACATTTAGCTGAAGAAACAGCTAACTCCAATATTTTTCTTAAAAGGAAGTGGTAATTGTTGCTATTTCTATTCTTGTTATACTTCATCCTTTGAAGGAAGGTACAATGGACGGAATGTGTACCTCCAAAATTCATAGGTTGAAGCCCTAATCCCAATATGATAGCATTTGGAAGTGAGAGGTAATTAGGCTATAGAGATTGAGCCTCTTATCTTGTTTACAAGCCACCAGTTTATGGGATTTTGCTATAACAGCCAGAGCTGACTAAGACAAACGGTACCCAGAGCTAGACTAGTACTCACATTGAGGCCATGCTCTTCTGTTAAACATAATTCCACAGACAACCAACATCAGAGAAGGCCACTCTGTGACCACGGTGAAGTGAGACAAAAACCAGTTCGTAATCATGTTTGAACACAGATACACATTAAGTCACTATGAAAACTCCAAAATGAGCAAATACTTCTCTCTCCCAGCTGACATGAGTGACTGTAACTTTTAAAATGTTAAATGAATTATAGCTTTAGCCTCACTCTTCTGGCTTCTAAGATAAGATATCCAATCATAGAATTACTCTTTCTTTCTAACAGCTTCCTTGAACCCTCCCCCAAATCACCTGCCACAAGCCCAAATCCTATAACAATTTCCTTCTACCACTTCTTACTGGGGAACCCCATGGTTCCCATGGTACAAGGTCTTCTGTGCTGTGACAGATATCAATAAATAAAGTTTAGTTGACTACAGATGTATTCTTGGTGGTCTTTGACTAACGGGCACCAACTTTATGCCATTAGTCTCAGTAATGTACTAAGTACATTTTGTTTTTCAGGACAACATTATCTTTGATTAACTATATACAATCTAAATGGTTTTGTTTTTTTTTAAATGGTTTGAAATTCAGGTTCTACATGCAGATTCAAGAAGTCCAAACCTCAAAGGCTATAATCATCTGGTTTGCTTTTCCAGCTAGCATTAGTATATCTCTGGCCTGTTATATATGAGCTGTTCTCTCTGACCCACTGATAGTTTTCTCTCTAAGCATTAGACAGTGAAATTTAAAAAAAAAAAAAACTTCTTAAAAAACATGCATTTGGGGGGCTTCCCTGGTGGCACAGTGGTTGAGAGTCTGCCTGCCGATGCAGGGGACACGGGTTCATGCCCCGGTCCGGGAAGATCCCACATGCCACAGAGCGGCTGGGCCCGTGAGCCATGGCTGCTGAGCCTGCGCGTCTGGAGCCTGTGCTCCGCAACGGGAGAGGCCACAACAGTGAGAAGCCCGCATACCGCAAAAAAACAAACAAAAAAAACATGTATTTGGGATTTGTGTTAATTGACAAATAAGGCATGACAAATAGGTGCAAGATAAATGAAAATAATCAAGGAACCCCTCACTGTGTCATTTAAAAATATTCATATACTCAAGTGCAAGAACTACTTTAGAATATTTTGTATAGTCAACTAGGGCCCACAGTCTGATGGTCAATGAATGTAACTGTTCACACATTATAAATCTTTAAAAAGTCTTGATTACTGTAAGGCGAGTTAATAACACAGAAATCAAGTGATGTTTTCATAACACTGGATGGTATTAACTCTGAACAACATAAAGAGCCCAAATCCTGCCCTGCCAATCACTCATAATCAATCCCACCTGATCTCCAAATGGTTACACACAACACAAGCAGAATAGAGATCAAATGGCCTTTTAAATATCTGAACAGGTCTCAATGCAGATTTCTGGTAAAGGATTAGCTGACACACAGAAGCCTGCATTGCTCTTAAATATTAATATTGGGACCAACATGTCCAGATGTATCTTAGTGGTGAAAAAAATGAGACAGAGATGGGGGGAGGGAAGAGGTGGGGACAGAGACAGAGAGAGAGAGAAAGATAGATAGATAGATAGATACATAGATAGATATAGAGAGACAGATACTTGGGCCCTGTGAAAGACCTTGTGTCCATTTCTGGATAAAACTACATTGTACCAGAAAAAGCTAAAGAGGCACAGTAGCCCGCTTTTTGGTAAAATATAGCTCAAGTGAACATCTTACACCCTCTCTACCAGAATAGCACCTCCTTTTACCCTTAGAGGAGCAAGAAATGTATAGACCAGACCACCTGTGTTCAAATCCCAGCTCTACATTTTATGAGCTGTGGGGTTTTGGACAAGTTGCTTAGCCTTTCTATACTCTTCCCTCATGCATGAATTTGGGATAATAAAATTACCCACCTCATCAGGTGTTTATGAGGATTAAATCAATAAGCATATATAAAGTACTTAGAACAATGCCTGATATATAGTAAGGGCCATGTATTAGATTTTACCTCTATTACTAGTCACAGAAATCTAGGAAGGGAATGTGAACCAGGTATGGGAAAAAGGTTGACAACTGCCATCTCTCCTACGCTCGATGGGTTTTCAGAAGCCAGCCTATGATCCCCCACTGGGATAAGATACAAAGCACATCAAGGTAATTCTGTTCTCATCCTCTAAAATCCACTCCCCGAAAGTATACAACTGCTTCTTTTGTAGATATTCCCAGGAAAAGAGAGATGGGAAGTTCTGTTTTTGCCTCAGAAATGTGTCTGAACAGACATTAACTAGGTTATCTCCAAGGTTTCAGCAAATGCTAGATTGAAAAATCATTCCCTAAAGTTTTATAAATTCCAAAGTGTGCCTAGTCACAATATTCAACCCTATTCACTAGGGGGGGTTTTTCAATTTGCACCATATCGTGGCTTAGCTCAAATAGAATGCCAGTCAAATAAAAGTACCACAAACTAGCATCCTCTTTTACTTATTAAGATTTCACAAAAAATGAAATTTAAGGGCTTCCCTGGTGGCGCAGTGGTTGAGAGTTTGCCTGCCGATGCAGGGGACACGGGTTCGTGCACCGGTCCAGGAAGATCCCACATGCCGCGGAGCGGCTGGGCCCGTGAGCCATGGCCGCTGGGCCTGCGCGTCCGGAGCCTGTGCTCCGCAACGGGAGAGGCCACAACAATGAGAGGCCCGCGTACCAAAAAAAAAAAAAAAAAAAGAAATTTAAAATTAATTCTTCTTTTAGATTTAATAAAAAGAAATTAAAAGCTAACTTCTAAATTTATCCTCCCCTCAAATTTTCTCACTCTCAGCAAACAGGTTCTAACTTAGGAACTTAGTAGGATTTTAATTTGTTTCTCAGCACCTATCTCCAAAGTCATCAACCAACATCTGTAACATTTCCGAGGTTGGATTAATTCATTTAAATATCTGAATAGTCAACAGAAATTAAAAGACTATCGTAAAACTAGTCCCCTACCAAAAAGAACTCACAAAAAGTAAATGCAAGTTCTTAAAAGAAGCTATTTCAAACAAAATGACGGTATCAGCCAGGAATTCAACTCTACTGGCTTATATCAAAATGCAAAATGTACTGTCCCTCATAGAACAATCTACGATGCTTCTGGATCTAAGGGCTCCAACTGTGTCATCAGGTCTCTCTCTCCTCTTTTCCATTTCCTGGGCTCTCTATTTTTCCAAGCTGGATTCACTATGTAAAAAATTAATAAACAGAAACCTCAGTTAGAGTTGGGAGAGCAGTAGGGTAAGCTCTCACATCCTGGGAGAATAGCGGAGTCCAACAGGAGGAAGAAAGACTCCTCTTCTTTCCTGGCAAGGGCTCAACAAATGAAAAACCATGGACTCTTTGTTGACTTTAGTCCTCCAAACTTCCTTTTTCCCTGTATAAAAGCATTCTCCTTCCCTTGCCTGGGGACTCACACATGGCTCCCCATGGCTGCACACCATGAATTGCAATTCTTTGATGATCCCAAATAAATCCATCTTTGCTGGTGAAATATCTGGCAGTCTATTTGTTTTAAGTCAACAATTCACAGGCAGGATGTTCACCATGGTGGTCCACAGCAGCTTCAACTTTACAAAATTCTTCAAGGCAGTATTTCCAGCAGAAAGACATCTGTTCTTCCGAAGAGTTATAGAAATAAAAATCTTAAGATTTTGCCTCATTTTACTGACATATCACATGCTCATCAAAGATCAGAGCAGAGATGTGATGTTTTCTGGCAAAATGGGGGATGGAGAAAAGATAAAATCTTCTCAGTTTAACATTATCCAGGGTATCAATCTGTGAATATTAGTTGTTAAAAATTAATAACAGGGCTTCCCTGATGGCGCAGTGGTTGAGAATCTGCCTGCCAATGCAGGGGACACGGGTTTGAGCCCTGGTCTGGGAAGATCCCACATGCCACGGAGCAACTGGGCCCGTGAGCCACAATTACTGAGCCTGCGCATCTGGAGCCTGTGCTCCGCAACAAGAGAGGCCGTGATAGTGAGAGGCCCGCGCACCGCGATGAAGAGTGGCCCCCGCTTGCCACAACTAGAGAAAGCCCTGGCACAGATACGAAGTCCCAACACAGCCATAAATAAATAAATAAAGCAAACTGTCAACAAGTAAAAATAAACACTATTATATTAAAAAAATTAATAACAAACTCATTTAAGGGGAAATTCTGTTAAATAATTAATTTACTGCTATATGTTTTCACCATGTAGAATCCAAAACCCTGTGCTTTTGCTGTTGAAACTTCATAATCTCTACCGCCAGTGGCCCAATGAGAATTAACATGGCCTCTGCCATGGACTTTGTTCCCAAATCTCATGGTTGCCAAAACCCTTTGCTCAGCTCTTGGCATTTCTCAATTGCCCACAATGTTAGAAGCTAAATTTGAAGCAACGACCTCTATCTTATGTTAGTCCTCAAACATTGCCTCTCCTCTTTTTATGCATCGTAAAGTTCTTTTTCCCTACTTATATCTAGCTATAGTGAGACCTGACATTCAACAAAGAATGGAATCATTCTCTTGTCCTTCAGAAATGGAAGAGAAGAGAAAAGACATGAAAATGAAAAAGAAACCCACATATAAACATTGAAAATAAAATAAAATGCTATAGACTCTGAGACTTCCAGTCTCATGCCACATATCAATTCCAGGAATTAACAATCCTGATGCAAAAAATCCTTCTACCCTTAATGTTTGTTAGAGGTTTCTGTGTACCAAACAAACTGGCTTAAGAAAAAAGTTTTTTTTTAAAAGTGTTTTATGGTAAGTTTTGTCAGTCATTAGCAAGAACCTTTCCTTCTCTTTGTCTCCAGTGTCCCTAAAGAAAATCAAGAAAATAAATATTGGGTTAATATTTATATCTGCTCAACTTGTGATCCCTTCTCTCTCTTCAAGGTCCCAAGTAACCCTGCTCTGCTGCCCAAGTGAATCTCTCTTCTTGCAAACCACAAACACCAGCTGTTTTATTTCCCTAAAGTCTTTGATCTCCTTACAGAATATTTCACTCCCAAATGCTGACCTCTGTATAGCTCCAGATTTGAGGTTGAGAGGTGGGAAATGGGATTTGCTTGGATGTTAGTTTGATAGTATTAGAATGTTCAAATCACAAGCATGGTGTTTTGTGCAAGTAGCAAGTGCTTCTTTGTGACTGTAGCTTAGAGAGTGACCAGTGTCAGAATGCTGAGTCTGAAAATGCATATTAACGCTGCATTTATGGTACCTGTGCCATGCTATCTAGATTTTACTCTATAGGCAATGTGGAGATTCCAGAAGTGAAAGATATGATGCTTGTATTAAATTCAGCATTAAGAAGAAATATATTTCAAATTTTATTAAACATTTATGTCTCTGATTTGGCATTGTAATCAGTTTAAAAGAGAGTGTGACAGAAGTACATGCTTTTAGAATTAGCCTTTTGTATTTAATACCAAAGCCAACTGGAGATAAGAAATTACTCTCATTTGGGCCACTTTGTCATATTATGAAAGTCTCTTCAGTAACTTATTGGTAATATTTTCAGACAAATCTTGAGACTATTAACTCCAAGAGTTAATCCCTGAGAAAGTATCATCAAATTTTGCTGATATTCAAACAACTAAACTATGTGAATTAAGCCACTGAGCAGGACATTTGAATCACTGTGCCAACAACATAGACCCAGAGTGTCTTTTTGAAATGACCCTGCCTTCACAGGCTCCATTAGATCACTTTGCAAAGTGCATCACCAAGAGTAGTATTGAAGCTTCTTTGATGGCAAGAAAGAGAAATCCATTCAAATAAACAGTGTCTTGATCCACTCGGGCTTCTATAACAAAATACCATAACCTAGTGGCTTATAAACAACAGAAATTTATTTCTCAATAATTCTAGAGAATGGAAGTCCAAGATCAGAGTGCCAGCACAGTGAGGGCCCTCTTCTGAGTGTCAGGCTTCTTGTTGTGTCCTCACATGGCAGAAGGGGAAGAGGGATCTCTCTGGAACCTCTTTTATAAGGGCACTAATCCCATTCAGGAGGGCTCCGCCCTCATGACCTAATTACCTCCCAAAGGCTCTGCCTCCTAATACTATCACCTTGTGGGGTTAGGATTTCAACATATTGATTTGGGAGGGACTGGGAGGCACAAACATTCAAACCACAGCAAAGAGGAAATTTACTGAAGGGGTATGGGGGAAAAGCACAAGGAGATTTGTGGAAGTGAGTCATGCATTGTGAAGTTGTCAGGGCCTGAGGGAGCCACTCTTTCCATCTCTGTGGAGTCACATTATTTCTCATTGCTCCTTTCTTGTCATGTCTCCTACTTCTTGCTCCAAACTGGCCTAGAATTATTCACAAAAATTCACATGGCTTACCATGGCCGTTGTGGCTCTGAATCATGTTTTCTGGGTGCCTTGTTTCAAATTGGAATGGAAAATTCTGATTGATCACTGGTCATTCATTGCCTTGTTATTCTTGGATTCTCATCCTTCCTGGTTACATGCTACTCACAAAGCTGATTGGACTCTGCAGTACATCAGGCACTGCTGATGTGGGAAATTCCCAATGAAGGGGGGCAGAGGGTAGGGAATAGTCTCCTAAAGTGGTTGACAATTTTTTTATATAAATGATAACAATGAATAGGCTGTAATCATTCTTCTAGTTTTGATCCAACCAAGTGCCAGACTTTGTACTGTCATTCAAGATTAATAAATGCAACTTTGAATTGGTCACATCTTTTTTTCTTCCCTAGTTCCAAATCCAAGTACAGTGGCTGAAATCAAGAGGATGAGAATCACTTATAGGATAAATCATAAAATTTAAAAGTTCTAATGACTTTTACCTTGGAGTTATATAAATTTTTATCTCATTATTTGGAATAATTATTTTGTCAAATAGCTAGAATTTTAAATTTACGAAAATGTTATGTGATAAATTTATAAAGAAATGAGGTTACAGGGAAGAGCAAAAACAGACATCACCACTGTAACTAGATTTTTACACATGCACTAATAGTGCATCTGTGATAAATAAACAAATATTTAGTGGAAAAGAGTCATATTTTGAATAAGACAGGTAACGCTAACCAGTTATTGTTTTCAATGCCATTAACAGGATAAAAACAAACACAACAGTCACAAAAAATTATTTTTTCTCTCTTTTCTGCCCTTCCATTCACTTCCATTTAAGTAATCAGATAGTTGAAGACAGGAATACACTGTCATAATAAAGCAAAATGACAAGATTCTGCATGCTTTATTGCCAGATACAGTATTTCTTTTTCCCCTCAGATGTAAAAGTAGAACAAGAAAAAATAAAAATGAGAAATTCTTAACAGAATTAGGTTGCTTTTTAAATAAAATCACTCCTAGAATTTTGAGAACTTATGTTGCTCCAGGCACCATGCCAAATGCTTTACATACATTATCATGGTTCATTTTAAGAACAACCCTGTGGGGGATGTCCTATTATTACACTTCACATTTTCCAAATGAGGAAACTGAGGACCACAGAGATGAATTAACAGGTAGTAAATTGTGGAGCCTAGAGAAGAGAATGAAGTAAGAAGGGAAATGCCAAGGGCGATTGGGAGGAGACTTCTGAAAACAGTGGTTTGTTTCATGGAGAGAATAAGTCCTGGCTAGGCCGACAGTTTGTAAATAGCTGATCTTGTTAAGTCAGGTAGTGGCATAGCAGAGATTTCCCACACTTAGGGAACAAGCTATAGGAAATGTTAATAACAAACACTCAACCTCCTAAACGTTGAAATACACTTCAAGTGGAACAGGTTGAGTAATTGTTTATTTGGCACTCAAATTGTTTCAGCTCCAAGACAATGCCATAGAATCTCCTACTTGTATAATCTTGGGCGAATCACTTAAACTATCTAGTTATCAGTTTATTTATCTGAAAACTAAGTTTCTAAGGGAACTGCAAGCTCTAACATTCTATGATTCTACGGGGATTTTTTCGTTTGTTTCAACTCCCTTTCACCCCCCATTTATTTTCCTAAGAAGTCTGTTCATAAGTCTGTTTATTCAATCAAGCATTTAGCTTTGTACCAATCTTGAAGGAATTCACTTTTATTCATATTTGAATAATTGAGATGGAGAGTGTCACTGTTATGAAACTAAAACTCATATAAAACTATTTACATTTTCTCTGCTTTAAAAAGTAAATACATCAGTCTGATTTTTTTTTTCTTTGACAACGGGCTCTCATAAGCAGCTGTGGAAACCTAGAAAAACCATGTCATCTGTATAGTATTCTTTCCCAAGAAAACAAAGGTCACTTTGAACAAACAAATGATATTCTGTGGCAGGTGGGAGTATTCTGAGTCATTAAAACCACAGTAAATTTGAAGCACTTTAATCTTAAAAGGATTGGGAAACAGACACAACAAGAGCTAAATCCACAGAATTTAGAATTACCACAGATCTTAAGAAATAGTTCATCAAATAATGATTTATGAAAATGGAAATGCAGCTGGCTATTCCTAGCCATAATGAAGGTATACTAGAATACTGTCTAGCAGGCAGTTGGGTTTGATTCGAAAAGAAGTTATTATATGCATTCTACTCCTTCATTTACCATAAAACCACCATCATTGTGAATTTAGTCATGATAGGCTTTTGTGAGATTATCAGTAAAATATTTTCCAGCAAAACTTTAATTTGTTGTAAAAGTCCAGACTGGAAGTAGAAGATCCTCCTAGGGTTGGTTTTCCCTTGTCCTAAAATGTAGCTCAAAGCCTATTTAATTATACATGGAGATCTAATTAAAGCAGAAATGCTGTTCTTGTCTCCCCCATACTTCATACTCCTGGTCACAATTAAGCAAAACATTTACACACAATCAGTCAAGAATTACTAAGAATATTTCAAGTGTTTAATTTGTGGTCATTCTATCTTTTGATTAGATCAGCATAATTCAAACATGTTTTGGAGGAAGATATATTTCCTTCCGGCAGTTTTCAGATATTATCAGTGAACATGTAAGGTCCAAAATAGATTAATTCAATTGTTTGTTTTAGGTCATTTGGTGAAAATTAATTGCACATTACTTATGCTATTTGGTGGATACATTTTCCCTGAAACAAAAAAAGTATTTGGTTTACCCAAACAAAAACAGACCCATAGGTACAGAGAAGAGATGGGTGGTTGCCACAGGGGAAGGGAGTGAGGGTGGGAGAAAAAGGTGAAGGGGATTAGCAGATATAAACCTCCAGGTATAAAATAAATAAGCCATGGGTATGTAATATATAGCATAAAAAAATATGGTCAATAATATTGTAATAACTTTGTATGGGGACAGATGGTTACTAGACTTATCATGGTGATCATTTCATAATGTATGCAAATGTCAAATCACTACACCTGAAACTAACATAATATTGTATGTCAACTATATTTCAATAAAAAATAAATAGAAACAGTGGAAGAAACAACAACAAAAGTATTTGGTTTATAGTAATTACAATATTTTCTAAAACTCTTCCTATTTTCAAGAGAAAAGTTATTGGCATCCTATAGAACTGAGTTCTTAGGATCATACTTTGGAAAGTGCTGGGCAAGAGTTACAAGATTAAAAGAGCTTTAATATGGTATAGAAGGTCCACCAATAACTTATTTCCATTTCTTTCTGTGCTCTCATAATGCCCTACATTAATAGCAACACAGCCCCTGAGATGTGCCTTTCTATACTTTATAGACATGAAGAGCTGATCTGGGATAATTCTTTGTTTCTCTGTCCATGTGTGTATTAGTTTGCTAGCACTGCCATAACAAAATACAACAGACTGGGTGCCTTAAACAAAATTAATTTATTTTTCACAGTTCTGGCAATTAGACATCCAAGATCAAGGTGTAGGCAGGGTGGTTTCTTTTGAGGCCTCTCTCTTGGCTTGTAGGTAGCCACCTTCTCACTGTGTCCTTGTATGGTCTTTCCTCCTTGGGCATGCCTCTTGTGTCTTTGAGTCCAAATTTCCTCTTCTTGTAAAGACACGAATCAGACAGCGTTAGGTCCCTCCTATATGACCTCATCTAACATCTAACACAGTCACATTCTAAAGTGCTGGGGGTAAGAACCATAACATATGAATTTGAAGAGAGGACACATTCAGGTGTTAACTATGTGTAATGTGCTCCTTCCCCCACTCCACCCCCTGGCTGCTTTCATTTTTTTCTCCTTCTAGTTTTGCATGATGGGCTTTGGTGTGGTTTTCTCTGTGTTTATCCTGCTTGGGCTTTATTATTGGTGTTTCTTGGATCTGTGGGTTTATAATTTTTATTAAGTTCAGGAAAATTTTGGCCATTTTTTCTTTAAATATATTTCAGGTCCTCCCTTTACTTCTGGGTGTTTATTTACACATATTCTTTTGTATTTCTCTGAACTGTCTCTTTGAGTCTTATGTGCCCTTTTCTAGTGTTTTTATTTAGCCTTTTTAGCATCAGTTTTTTAAAGTTTATTTGTTAACATTATCAGTTCTTTATTATATATATTGCATGTATTTCCTCCCAGTTTATTATTTGTCTTTTGAATTTATTTGTTGTAGTTTTTGTTTGGAGTTTTGGGGGTGAGGTATGCAGAAGTGTGTCTTAGAGGTAATTGAATTTACCCATCTTATCTTTCTTTTTTTGGTTCTGATTTTAGATAATAGTTAGAAAGACATTCCCTATATCCAGAATATAAAGGAATTTGCATGTTTTATTTCTAGTTCTTCTGTAGTTTTTTTTAATATTTAATTTTGTGATTTATTTGGAGTTCATTTTTTCAGTGTTGTGAAGTATGGTTTCAAGTTTAATTTTTTCCACTGTTGTTTGTCCCAACATCTTTTATTAAAATTTGACCTCTTTTGAGATTGCCTAGACATTCCACATTTATCATATATTAAATTTCCACGTGGATGTGGGTCTATTTCTTTTTTTTTTTTTGCGGTACGCGGGCCTCTCACTGCTGTGGCCTCTTCCGTTGTGGAGCACAGGCTCCGGACGCGCAGGCTCAGCGGCCATGGCTCACGGGCCCAGCCGCTCCGCGGCATGTGGGATCTTCCCGGACCGGGGCACGAACCCATGTTCCCTGAATCGGCAGGTGGACTCTCAACCACTGCACCACCAGGGAAGCCCATGGGTCTATTTCTGACTTTGCTATTCTTTCCTTTTAATCTTCTGTTAAAGTGTCAGCATCACACTATTTATTTATTATTTTTTTTAATCAAGATCTGACATTTATAAATTTTAAGCATTTAACCAAGCTGGAAGATTGGAAGATTAATTATAACAATTACAGGTAGAGAATATCATTTGTCCATTTTCATTACGGTAGTTCATTACGGTTCATTACGGTAGTTATCTATCCAGAGAACCAACAGGAGTTCTCAGATCGAATGTCATATAATGGGATTTGGGCAAGCACTCTGAACACCACTTTTATTTAATATGCACCACATGCACATGATGCAGGCAGGGAGAGGTTATGAATCCATGCATTGAAGACGAGACAGACTGGGACTATTGCCAAACGTGCGCTGAGTCGATTAGGATGTTGCTCAAAGTTCTTTATACTTAATGGTTTCCTTGAAAATAAGTGCAGAAGCAGAAATGTGTACACATCCCAAAGCATCTTCTTCATTTGGTTTCCTGTGCTTTCTTTGCATTCTGTTTTTCTTTTGCCTTTTCTACTAGTGGTATTAACTGCTGGTGTTCTGCTAAAGTCTTTAACAATTCCGTAATGAACGGCAGATAATTATGCTTCCTTCTGATATTTTCAATCTTATATCTTTTTAATTTCTGTACTTCTTCACTAAGCATCTGATTTTTTCTCAGCATCACACTATTTTAAGTATGGAAGCTTTGGAGCACATTTTAATAACTATTAAACTAATCACTTGCAATTAATCTTCTGCTTCAAGGTTTTATAAGCAAATATTGTACTTTGATTATTCAATATAAACTTTGGAGTCAACTTGTCTACTCCAGGAAAAAAATAACTTGGTGGTATTTTAAATAAGATCACATTAAACTTATAAATTATCTAAAAAAGGTAACATCATGCATGACAGCTTTATAATGTTGAATTAGAACAACAGATGACTTTTCATTTGATGAAGCCTACTTTTGTGGTTTTCATGAGTTTTAAACTTTTCCTCATATAGGTTTTGCATATTTCTTAAGTTTATTCTTAAGTAATTTACCTCATGTTATAGCCACGTAAGTGTGGTTTTCTTTTCCATTACACTGTCTCATTGTTTGCGTAATCGGAGACTATTAATTTTGTATGTTAACTTTGCTTCCATTATCTCATAAGTGCAAGACAGTTACTATGTCTCTCCCTTCCAAAATTTCAGATATTCTTTCCCTACAAGGAGGGGCATTTCTGGAAGTATTCATATTGTCTTGCCTTGTCAGGGCCACTACCTTAGTAGAGATCCATGAGTCCTCCAGTACCTACCAAACTGTAATGAGCACTCATTTCAATCTTCAATGAATGAGGACTGCTTGGATAGAACCCTCTTCTGGAAATGCAAATAACTCTGAGGAAAAGGCAGGTAATATATATAAACATGATCTGATAAGCAAGCAATGAGCCCAAAACAGGTAGCCAAAAGATAAGGAATGTTTCCAGGATGATGTTTCACCACAACTGACCTTCAGTTCAGTCTAGGGTAGAGCGGGGGAAACAAAGAGGGGATATCTCCTTGTCTTTTTTTGAGATATCTAAGTGCAATGGAGAAGGTTATCTCAGTGCAAGACAATTGTGCTGTTCCCGGCACCTCTCCACCCTCTGACTGCTGGGTCACTAACCTACAGCTGAGAGAATATGATCCCTTGGGGATGTTTATCCTCAGGGCATGTATAGGATTGTGTAAGCAGTCCACCCCACCTGCCAGTGAGTGGAAATTCATTTTGGCTGGTAAAACAGTATTTGTTTCCTCTTTTCTATTGCTCCGTTGTTCAGCAGGTAGAACAGTAGTGAATCACATGTGACATACATCTTACCAATATAGGTTCAGTGATGACTATTGGCAAGAGATTAACTCTTGGAAAAATAAATGAGATGGCAGCCAACATCAAGACCACTATAGTGCCTTTGTCCTATTTTCTATTCTCAGTTTTGGATGCTTCCCCCTACCAAACAATAGAAATGGGAAGGTGGAGAGGTAGGAAAAAAGAGAAGGAAAGCGTGAAAAAAATATCAGATCAATGGCTAAATCCTGGAACTGACATCCCTGACTATTCACTCCCACTACCACCGAAAACATTCTTAAAAAACACTAATGAATAAATTAAGTACATGAACAAATGGATAAGAAGCTCAATACACAGGTTATCGATACAAAGTTAAAATGATGTGTTGTATTCACGTAAATAAGACATTAATGGAATAGTCTCATCGTTATAGTCTTCTCAACATATTCTTATTTATCCCAGAAACAGAAGAGTACATGGTGCTATGTTTCTTTGAATCAATGTTTAATTCTCAAGATGACGATGCTTAAAGCAAATACTCTACTTATTGTAAAACTGTAATTCAAACTTAATATTCCTTATTTTCTAACATATGCCCCTTTGAAAATGAGTAACAGTCCAAGAATTTCAGAAACGTGATTCTTCATGAATCTGAGTCAGGAAGCCCCTCTAAATCTGTGTGTTATTTTGATACATATTCACATCTATTTACACATACAGCTTAAGTCAGATATTTCCTGAGTACATTGCACTTGCCTTACATAGCTTGGTTTTATGCTGCTTATACAAACATATTTTAAAATTAATACTTTCTAAAACCCCAAAATGCAATTCTAACTAATGATTTGACTACATGTGTTTTGGTACAAATTCCAGTATGTTTTCTGCCTAAGTCCTACTAATAAACATCAACTTAAGAGTAAAATCTTTTTCTGACACATTGTACTACAAAACAATTTCTTCTAGTGATAAATAGCATGCTACCCCAGGAAAGTGTTTAGCACAACATTGTGAAATGACCTTCCCCTAATGTCAGTCAGAAACAAAGCTGGCTATCCTGATTTCCAGTATAAGCCTTCTCTTAAGGCAGTGTAAATTCTCCTTAGATTGCACCTTTTACTTGGTGAGATGTCAGAAGGGGATGAAGGGAGAAGGCAAACACTCAGTAATCAAGATAAATAATATTCAGTGCAATATTTTTAAACATTCAAATTATTTTAAAAACATGATGAACAAAATATCAAAATTTTAAGTAAAGACAAGATTTGACTGCACTTACAGGACCCTATCTCACTTAGCACACTCTACTCCAAGCTCTGGTTCCAATGAAACTTTATTTACAAAAGTAGGTAGATGGCCTATAGGTATAGCATGTCAATTCAATTTTTAAAAAATATTATTTACCTTAATAACTGTGTTTTTTGTGCTCTCTTAAATAATGCACCCAAGATGCGTGCTTCACTCACCTCACTCTGGTTTCTGCCCTGGTGTACATATATATTAAACCCTATTAAACTGTACACTTTAAATTCTTCAACTGATTTTACATCAATTATACCTCAGTGAAGTTCTTAAAAATAGAAATGAAAAAAACTCTTCAGGTATAAAGCTATAGATACTCTTATTTACTTTCACTCCCACAACTCACTAATCTATCCAAAGGGCATAAATTTTACTGGCTTGTATTTGAGGAAAATTTATCTCTTTTATTTCCATGTTCCTGTCTGTAAAAATGTAGGCTGTGGTAGGGTACAAGAAGAAGGGATTTATGATTATCTCCTGACAATGTAGTTGTGTGCTAGCTGGAATTAGGCTTATCTGTGAGTGACAGAAAAATAGCAGTGGTTTAAGTGAAGTTTATTTCCCTTTCTATTCTCTTTCTGGGCTACAACCTTCATTCTTTTGGCCTAAGTGGGTCACCTTCAAGCTCCTGCAGCAAAATAAGGAAAATATAAAGAAGAGGGAAAAAGAAACATTCCAATCGTCCCTTTGGGAAGATTTCTGGAAGCTACCAAAATATAGTTCTGTTTTCATTCCTTCCACAGATTTTAGTCACAAGGATACATAGCTTAGATACAAGGAGCTTAGCTTCAAGGAGACTGGAAAATTTTTCTGAGTAGCCATATACATATGTAAACACTTTATCATCATGGAATTGGTACTTACTTTCCTCGTTTCTCAAAGGAGGGGATTTACTTCATGACCTTGATGTTTTTCTGAGATTTAATATTCTGTATTTTTAATAAAACCCAAAAGTGGATCTAATTTGGGGGCCAGTGGGAGTAAGATGCAGTGATAGTAATAAAATTATATCTGACTAAAATTGAGCTCTTTGTTTGAATGCAATAATTCACAAGAATGTATATTTCAAAGAGAAATAGTTACACTGAATGGTTAAAATGTCTTTTAAGTTCCATATTTATAAATTCTAAACTGGATATAAAAACACAGGGAGCTATTTTAATAATACTTGTCATTTACATTTGAAAACCTGTTTATTTCTCCCATGAATAAAGGCATACTTTTCTGTTCTTTCTCTCTTGATTAAAAACTCTTTTAAGCTGACTAAAATTTGCATGTTCAATCTGACTTTTTTTGTCTTCTGGGGAAGATCTAGTGACAATGATTAATCTGTTCAAATGTCATATTGTAAGACAACAACCAGTATTTAAGGATATAACTGGGGAGGTCAAGATGGTGGAGTAGGAGGATGCTGAGCTCACCTCCCCCCAAGAACACATCGAAAATGCATCTACATGTGAAGTAGTTCTCACTGAAAACAAACCGGAGATTGGCAGAAAGACTCTTATACAGCCAAGACTGTAAGAACAATCCACGTGGATTTGGCTAAGAAGGAAAGAGAAACAATCAGGTCAGGACCTGTTACATAGACTCAGAATCCTCCCTGAAGAGTGAGTGGTTCAAACCACATATTGGATGTCCCAGTCCTGGGCTTGGACACTGGGAGGATAAGTCCCCTTGGCTGGTTTGAAAACCAGTGGGACTGGCAGGGGGGCTATGAGAAACTTGGACGCCACTCATGAAAAGTGTACACACAGGCTTGTTTGCTCCCAAACCAAAGGAGAGGAAGAAGATTGAGACCACCTGAGATTCTGGATGGTTTCCGGCAACTGCGCCAGGGCATGCCCCAACCCAGGCCAAGTGCCCACTCTGGCACCTCTTGCTCTGTGGTACAACTACCCACTTGGATGAAAACTGCCACTGATGAATGGAGTGTGCAGTTGTGGAGAACAGAACTGGTTCAGACCCAGCACTACATCTGAATGGGGCAGGGGTGATTATTGCTGGTGCTCTTGGAGGCAGCAAATTGGGAGTGGTCTGGAACTCTGACTGGTGTGCCTGGACCACTCAAGTGTGCACCTACTCTGGCTCCTCTTGTTCCAGCGCTGCTCCTTTCTGTGGCAAATGTGCCAATGCAGAATGCGGGGAGAGCGTGCACTTAGAGGCAATAGAACCAGCTCAGACCCTTCCCTCAGGGTTTCTGCTTTAGCACCCTGGGACCTTCCCCCACCCCAACAGCATGGTGTCGGTCACTAAGTATAGGAGAAACCCCAGCTCACAACTGGCTCTGGCTCTAGCCCCTTCATCTCCAGCCTCAACTCTCATCAAGGTGATAGCTGCCAGCACAACTTGGGGGGAGATGTGACTCATATTCACTTCAGACACAGCTCTCCCAACAAAGGCACTGGGCACACATAGACGGTACAGTGATGTACCCACACAAGGATACCCTTTCAAGACTGGGATAGATAACCATTTTACTCTAATTTCATAGAGACTGAGAAAGTTAAGCAAAATGAGAGTACAGAGGAATTTGTTTCAAATGAAAGAACAAGAAAAATACCCTGAAAAAACAACTAATGTAACATGTATAGAGTTCAAAGTATTGGTAATAAGAATGCTTAATAAACTATGGAAAAGAAGAGATGAACACAGTGAGAGTTTTAACAAGGAACTAGAAAATATAAAAAAGAGAACCAGTCAGAGCTGAAGAACACAAAAACTAAAATGAAAAACATGCTAGAAGGAATTAAGAACAGGCTAATTGATATAGAAGAATGCATAAGTGATCAGAAAGGATAATGGAAACCACCCAATCAGAACAACAAAAAGAAAAATTAATTAAAAAATGAGAACAGGGCTTCCCTGGTGGCGCAGTGGTTGAGAGTCCGCCTGCCCATGCAGGGGACACGGGTTTGTGCCCCGGTCTGGGAAGATCCCACATGCCGCGGAGCGGCTAAGCCCGTGAGCCATGGCCGCTGAGCCTGCGCGTCCGCAGCCTGTGCTCCGCAACAGAAGAGGCCACAACAGTGAGAGGCCCGCATACTGCAAAAAAAAAAAAAAAGAGAACAGTTTAAGGGACCTCTGGGACAACAATAAGCATACTAACATTTGCATTATAGGGGTCCCAGAAGGAGAGAAAGAGAAAAGGGTCAAAAAATGTATTTGATGAAATTATTGCTGAAATTTTCTTGAACCTGAAGAAGGAAACATATATCCAGGTATAGGAAGCACACAGCCCCAAATACAATGAACACAAAAAGACCCACACCAAGACACAGCATAATTAAAATTGCAAAATGTAAAGAGAGAATTCTAAAGGCAGCAAGAGAAAAACAAAGAGTCACATATGAGAGAACCTCCATAAGGCTATCAGCTGATTTTTCTGCAGAAAATTTGCAGGTTAGAAGGGAGTGGCGTGATACATTTAAAGTGATGAAGGGGGAAAAATACTGCAACCTAGGGTATTCCACTCAGCAAGATTATCATTCAGAGTTGAAGGAGAGATAAAGAAATTTTCAGACAAGCAAAAAAATGAAAGAGTTCATTAATGCTACACCAACCCTTAAAGAATGTTAAAAGATCTTTCTTAAGTGGAAAAGAAAAGGCTGCAACAAGAGATAAGAATTAATAGGAAAAGAAAAAAATCCCACTAGTAAAGACTATTTAGTAAAGGCTGTGGGTCAACCATTTAAATAAGCTAGTTCAAAGATTAAAACACAAAAAAACTGTAAAATCGTCTATAACTACAATAAACTGTTAAGGGATAAATATGAAGATGTAAAATATGACATCAAAAACTCAAAATGTGGAGGAAGGGTTTAAAAATATGTAGATCTTTTAGAATGTATTTAAACTTAAATGACTACCAGTTTAAAACTAGTAGATATAGGTAAGCATATATATGCCCATGGTAACCACAAATCAAAAACCTATAATAGATGCACAACTAGAGATAGAGGAACAGAAGCATATCATTAAGAAAATCATCAGGGTTTCCCTGGTGGCGCAGTGGTTGAGAGTCCACCTGCCGATGCGGGGGACACGGGTTCGTGCCCCCGTCTGGGAAGATCCCACATGCTGCGGAGCTGCTGGGCCCATGAGCCACGGCCGCTAAGCCTGCGCGTCCGAGCCTGTGCTCCGCAACAGGAGAGGCCACAACAGTGAGAGGCCCGCATACCACCAAAAAAAAACACAAGGGAAGAAACCAAAAGAAGAAGAAAATAACAGATAAGAACTACAAAACAACCAGAAAACAAGTAAAAAATGGTAATAGCTACATACCAATCAATAATCAGTTTAAATGCAATGGACTAAATGCTCCAATTAGAAGATATAGGGTGGCTGACTGGATTAAAAAGCAAGATGAATCTATATGTTGCTTATAAGAGACTCACATCAGAGCTAAAGACAGACACAAACTGAAAGTGAGGGGATGGAAAAAGCTATTCCACACAAATGGAAACAAAAAGAAAGAGAGGGCAGCAATACTCAAATCAGACAAAACAGATTAAAGAAAGTTTATAGCACAACACAAAGAAGGGCATTAGATAATCATAAAGGAATCAATACAAGAAAAGTGTATTATTCTCTGTAACACATATGCACCCAATACAGGAGAACCTAAACGTATAAAGCAAATATTAACAGACAAAGGGGGAGAAATTGACAATAATACAATAATAGTAGGGGATGTTAAAACTCCACTTACATCAATGGAAAGATCATCCACACAGAAAATCAACACGGAAACAGTAGTCTTCAATGACACATTAGACTAGTTGGACTTAATAGTTATCTACAAGACATTCCCTTCAAATATGGCAGAAGACACATTCTTTTCAAGATCACATAGATCATTCTCCAGGACAGATCACATGTTAGGCTACAAAACAAATCTCAACAAATTTAAGAGGATACAAATTATATAAAGTATTTTTTCTGACCACAACAGTATGAAACTAGAAATGAATTACAGGAATAAAAATGCCAAAAACACAAACACGTGGAGACTAAACAACATGCTACTAAAAAAACCAGTGGGTCAATGAAGAGTTAAGGAAGAAATCAGAAAATACCTTGAGACCAATGAAAATAAAAACACAACTTTCAAAAATCTATGGAACTCAGCAAAAGCAGTTTTGAGAGGAAAGTTTACAATGATACCTCAAGAAACAAGAAAAATCTCCAACAAACAACCTAACCTACCACCTAAAGTTATTAGAAAAAGAAGGAACAAACCCCAAATTCAGCAGAAGGAAGGAAGTAATAAAGATCAGAAGGGAAATAAATAAAATAGAGACCAAAAAACAATAGGAAATATCAATGAAATTAAGAGCTGGTTTTTGGAAAAGGTAAAGAAAAGATAAAGAAAATTGATAAGACTTACCAAGAAAAAATAAGAGAGGACCCAAATAAACAAAATAAGAAATGAAAGAGGAGAAATTACAACCCATGTCACAAGGAACACAAAAAAATTATAAGAGAATACTGTGAACAGTTCTATGCCAACAAATTGGACAACCTAGAAGAAAGTGATAAATTCCGAGAAATATACATTCTTCCAAGACTGAATCAGGAAGAAATACACAATGTGAATAGACCAATCACTAGTAGTGAAATTGAATTAGTAATAAAAAAAAAAACTTATCAGCAAACAATAGTCCAGGACTGAATAGTTTCACAGGGGAATTCTACTAAACATACAAAGAAGAGCCTATCCTTCTCAAACTATTCCAAGAAATTTGAAGAGGACAGAACACTCTCAAATTCATTCTATGAGGCCACCATCACTCTGTTGGCAAAACCAGACAAAGACACTACAAAAAGAGAAAACTATAGGACAATATCTCTGATGAATATAGACTCAAAAATCCTCAACAAAATATTAGCAAAATGAATTCTACAATATATAAAAAGGATCATACATCATAGTCAAGTGGGATTTATTCCAGGGATGTATGGATGGTTCAATATCTACAAATCAATCAGTGTAATACATCACATTAACAAAAGGAAAAATACAAATCACATGATCATCTCAATAGACACAGAAAAAGCATTTGACAAAATTCAACATTCATTCATGATAAAAACTCTGGTCGAATTTGGTGTACATGGAACATATTTCAACTTAATAAAGGCGACTTATGACAAACCCTCAGCTTACTCATACTGAAAGTATAAAGTCTCCACCAAAAAACTATTAGAACTAATAAATGAAGTCAGTAAACTTGCAAGATACAAGATTAGTATACAGAAATCTGTTGCATTTCTATATACTAATAACGAACTATCAGAAAGAAAAAGCAAGAAAACAATCCAGTTTAAAATCACATCAAAAAGAATAAAATACTTAGAGATAAGCTTAACCAAGGAGGTGAAAGATCTCTGCTATGAAAACTATAAAACATTGATGAATGAAATCAAAGATGACACAAAGAAATAGAAAGGTGTTCTGAGTTCATGAATTAGAAGAATGTTAAAGTGTCCATACTGCCCAAAGCAATCTACAGATTTAATGCAATCCTTATCAAAATACCCATGACATTTTCAATAGAACTAGAACAAACAATTCTAAAATTAATTTGGAACCACAAAAGACTGAATAGCCAAAGCAATCTTGAGAAAAAAGGACACACCTGGAGGTATCACAACTCCTTGATTTCAGGCTATTCTACAAAGCTGTTGTAATCAAAACAGTATTTTATTGAAACAAAAATAAACACATAGATCAATGGAACAGAAGAATAGGAAATGCAGAAATAAATCCACTCACTTATGGTCAATTAATTTATGACACAGGAGGCAAGAATATACAATGGAGAAAAGACGGTCTCTTCAGTAAGTGGTGCTGGGAAAACTGGACAGCTACATGTAAAAGAATGAAATTAGAACATTTTCTCACATCATATACAAAAATAAACTTGAATTAAAGACCTAAATGTAAGATCAGAAACTATAAAACTAGAAGGAAACAAGTCGAACACTCTTTGACCTAAATTTTAGCAATACTGTTTTGTGTGTGTCTCCTATGGCAAAGGAAACAAAACCAAAAATAAACAAATGGGACTTAATTAAACTAAAAGCTTTTGCACAGCAAAGAAAATTATCAACAAAATGAAAAGACAACCTATGAATGGGAGAAAATATTTGCAAAGGATATGACCAATAAGGAGTTAATATCCAAAATATATAAACAGCAAAATATATTACAACTCAGTATTAAAAACCCAAACAACTCAATTAAAAAATGGGCAGAAAATCTGAACAGATATTTTTCCAAAGAAGAAATACAGACAGCCAACAGGCACACGAAAATATGCTCAACATCGCTTATCATCAGAGAAATGCAAATCAAAACCACGATGAGATAACACATCACACCTGTCAAATTGGTGTGGCCACTATGGAAAACAGTATGGAGCTTCCTCAAAAAAATAAAAATAGAACTGCCATATGATCCAGCAATGCCACTCCTGGGTATATATCTAGAGAAAACAAAAACACTAATTCTAAAAGATATATGCACCCCAATGTTCATTGTGGCATTATTTACAGTAACCAAGATATGGAAGCAACCTGTTTGTCCATTAACAAATTAATGGATGTGGTATTTATATACAATGGAATATCCCTCAGCCATAAAAAAAGTGAAATTCTGCCATTGACAGCAAGATGGACCTGGAGGGTATTATGCTTAGTGAAATATCAGACAAAGAAAGACAAACACTGTATGTTATCACTTATATGTCAAATCTAAAAAATAAAACAAACTAATGAATATAACAAAACAGAAACATACAGATATAGAGTACAAACTAGTGGTTACCAGTGAGGAGAGGGAATGGGGGAGGGGAAAGATAAGGGTAGGGAGTTAAGAGGTACAAACCACTATATATAATATATAAAATACACAAGCTACAGGATATATTGTACAGCACAGGGAATATAGCCAATGTTTTATAATAACTTTAAGTGGAGTATAACCTATAATAATATTGAATCACAATGTTGTTCACTGAAACTGATATAGTATTGTAAATCCCCTATACTTCAATTTTTTTAAAAGGCTACAAATATAAGATTTTAGAATTATTTAACTTGAAGTAGCTGAATACAAAGCGTGGAAATGAGGATACACATACACACATACACACACACACACATATATTTTAATATATGTAAAGGTCTGTGACCAAAGGGATTTTATCAATAGCAGGAAAGTTTAGTGGTTTTGAGGAGACACTTGGGAATTGGACACATTTGGGTTAGAGTCTATATTGTAAATTTTTAAAACTTCAGATTTTCCTGATGCCTCAACATCCTCATAAACAGGCTGTGGGTACCACTCCCAAGTGACCAGGTACACCAGTGTGATAAGGCTGGTCTCTGAAGAAGTTCCCCTTCTTGCCTTCCTCTGATTGACCTAGTGACATTCAAACACATTGATGAAATTCCCCTTACCTCTTTGCTTGTGTACCCCACCCTGACTCCTAATAAAGGCACTTGCCCACAGATCCCCAGTCTCTTCTCCCCATCTGCTTTGCTGAGTTCACTCCCGTGGCCTTCCTCCTGTGTGGTCCCCTGTTTGTGGCATGGCATGGTGTGGTGTGCCTCCCTCTTCTAGGACTCGTGGGTATAATAAGTCTCTTTCACTTTCATATGCCTCTGCATGGTGTTATTCCATATCCACACTAGACCAACCATCAAAAAACTCCATTTTGAGTGACATAATTATTCCTTAGAACACAGAGTCTTAGCCTCTGTTTCTTCACCTAAAACATAGGTTTGATAATTGAACCTGTATTATAAGGTTATGATGCTGCTTCAGTATCATCATGCTCATAAAGTGCTTAACTTGGAGTCTGATGCTTGGGGACTGCTCAATAAATGTAGCTGTTATTATTGCTAAAATATTAGAAAACAGAAAGAAAGCAAGAAAGGCAAACAAGCTTGTGAGGAGGAAATCTGGTGATTTTTTATATTCAGGAACAGTAGCATATGTGAAGGAGAGTAACATGCTGGAATCTTAAACAAATGACTTTAGGAGAAGCCATGATTCCAGGTGCTGGCATAATGCTAAGGAACACATGCAGGGTGACAGTGCTCTTGAGTAAGTTTGCCACACAGCCTTTGTTCAATATGCCTTGGTGCCAAGAAGGTTTGGAACACACCAAAACTTTCTTGATGTGTGGGTTTTAACTAGGAGGAAAAATGGCTATTTTACTATGGAAATCATAAGATAGATATGGTTCCAAAACCAAATTTTCTTGCACATGCCCAAGTCCTTGCATGAGCAGCATGGCACCAGTGGCTGTGACATCCAAGGTTTTGTTCATACGGGGGATGATCAGAAGACCAGCATGCAGTAAAACTCCCGTATTGCCTGGCTTCACAGAAATAAAATACACAATTCTTATCCAATGTGAAACATGGTATGAAAATACATTCAAGAGAACAAAGAAAAGGTGAAACATAGCCATTGGCTATTTTTGCAGTGCAATATACAGCAAACCTCAATTACTTTGTAATTTTTAAAAATTGAAATATACAGTATAAGGCAACAAGGAGAAAGAAAGGACTAAGGATGAAGGGCACAAGTTCTGGAATTGATTAAATTCATAAATTTATTATTAAGTCCTCAACAAAGTGCTGGAAAAATTAGGTACTCATAAGTTAACTGGTTTTGTTCACCTTTCTTGCTACTTTCCATCATCCGCTAAAGCATTATGGAGTCAGCATGTTTAGAGCAAAACCTATCATTCTCACACAAGCATAGTGCCTTTGAAATCAAAATGAAACCTTATTTTAAATGGCAGAGTGATTTATTTGCTGACCACATTTTAATAAGTGCAAGTAGATTTATGCTGTGAATTAAAGAGAATAATTTATAGCTGCAAGATCAAGTAAGTTAGAAATCAGGATCATTAAAATGAGGCTCAATGACCAGGGCAAATCATCTTACAGACTTTCTATTTCTACTGTTACTTCCCTTACCATTATGTATGCTTACATAAAACAAATGATTAAGGAATAGAAAATAAATTATCAAGGGCAGTTAGAAATAGAAGGTGGAGTGAGTGAAGGTGGTACTGTCTTTATCTCAACGCCTTGCAGTGGAGAAGGTGGCAATAAGTTTTTGGAATTAGATGTGTATGAGTTCATGAGCCCAGAGGAAACATTCTCCTTCTCCTTCTTGGACTGTCCAGATAGGTCCTATCCTATAAGCCTGGACCTTATCACTGTTCTGCCAGTACCTTACCAATCTGTTTCCAAGGAAAGAAATCACATCACTCTAAATATACCAAGAACAATTGAGAATAATTTGTACTTTTAGTTGTATTCTTCTTTTAAAGCAACAGAGGCAATTTAAATTAAGACCATAAGATAAATATTTTATAATGAGATTGCCTAAATATTGACACTGAATTCCTGGATATTTATAGATGTGGGAAGAGAATCTTTATATTAAGTTCTTTAAGCTACTTCTGAGGAAGGTATACATGAGGCAGATTCATCATCTATAAATAAAACTATTATAACTTGAATTCACCAAAAATATGGAAATCAAATACATGCAGTGACTTGAAGCCCTGTGTGTTCATCTGACAAATACCTATTGTATGCACAGCAGTTATTAGATGTATACGAGAAAAAATGATAAATTAGACATGGTCTCTGTTTAATAAAATGTAGGAAAAAATTGTAAAGGTAATATATATGAAAATTTCTAAATAGTTTGCTTTCATGAATAATATATACTGTCCATTCCTTGATACAACTAGTTATGAGAAGATAGGAAGAAAGGTTAGGTTCATAAAATTTAAAGGGTGTTTTTCTATAAGGTAGTAAGTGAATGGTAAGAAATATACTAATTAATAAGGTATGTCAAAGTTAGTCATTTCCACTAAAAATATTTTAAAATGAGGGAGAAAATGGAAAAAAGAAAACATTTCCTGAATATTGATAATTGCATTATCTCATTTATTTTATAGATGAGAAAACTAAATCAAAGAAAGGTTAAGTGAAAAGATAATAGGCAATAAAGCCAGGATTAAAATTAATATACTGGAATGACAAAATTGAAACAGAATATAATTCTCCAAGGTTCAGCCTGGTCAAATTCTCCTGGACTCTGCACATGTTAATATTCATGTCCTCTCCATGAGGCCTTTGAACACTGTGACAACCAATCACATAGTACGTACCAGGGTCAGCAGAAGACTTGAGAAGAGCCTTAGGTAACTTTGGAAACTTTTCCCATGAAAAACATCTGCCAACCGAATGCCATTATAGGCTCTTACTACAGAATTGGTCACGTGAGGGGCAGTACAAGTAGGAAGAAGAAATGGGTGCTTTTAACATTAAGGGATTTCAGTGCTCAACAGGATCATTATCGTTGACTTTAAATTGACCTAGAATATATTTAAATGAAGAAAATAAATACTACTACTGACCAGGAGAAGTGATGCCTTTCACCCACATCTATAAAGTAACTCAGTAGTTTTCAGTTGCCATCTAATTTATTGACTAGCTATTCATTTTCCCTGAGGATAAAACAAAATGAACTTGGATGAATAAATTAATTAGTTTTGTGGTAAGTGGAATAATGTCTCCCCAAAGATGTTCATGCTCTAATCCCCAAAACCTGTGAATATGTTACCTTATATGGCAAAAGGGACTTTGGAGATGTGATTAAGGGTAAAGGCCTTGAGGTGGGAGATTATTTTGGATTAATTGGCTGAACCCAATCTAATAACATGAGTTCTACTAACTCAGAGTGATATGACATCAGAAAGGCTTGGTCCACTGCTTGCTGACTTTGAAGATGGTAAAAAGGGGCCAGGAGCCAGGGAATGCAGATGGCCCTAGGAGCTAGAAAAGTCAAAGAAACTGATCTCTCCTATGGTTTTCACAAAAGAATCAGCCCTGATAACACCTTTAATTTAGCCCAGTGAGATCCATGTTGTACTTCAAACCTACATAATATATTTGTGTTACCTTAAGCAAGTTTGTAATAATTTGTTGAAGTAGCAATAGATATATAAATAATAGTAAATATAAGCAATGTATATAATGTATATTATATATGTGATAAATATAAGCAATAGAAATAGTAATAATATCGACTATATATATTGTACAATGCAGCGGTAAATCCACAATAAATATAAAATATGACCCTTAAACCACAGTTCACCTTGCTAAAAGGAGCAAGGCTTCCAAACATGAAACAATTAGAAGATAATACAAATTACTGTGTATACAATCGTTAACTTGTTTGATTCAGACAAAATATTTAAGACTTCAAAGAAAGATGTGTTTGAATATCAATGTGAGCCCATGGAATTAGATAAGCCTTCTCCTTGAGTAGGAAATATGAGTGTTATATGGAAGATGTGAGAAAGATTTCCTTGATAACATTGACCATAATAAATAGCTGGCATTAAAAGAAAGCTTTGAATTCTTATTTCTGTACAATTCTTTGAGATCACAGATGAACAGTGTTTTTGTTTTTTGCGTTTTTCTCCTCAAAACAGACAACTTGGTTTGATTGATAATGAGGCCCTGAAGAATACCTGAGATAGAACCTGAGATCTTATTTGAACTCAGTAGGAATGGTGCCATGATCAATTAGAGATGTGTATTAGCGTCATAGGAAACATGCTTAGTTTGGATATTACCAGGGCTGATATTAGTATGTACCAGTTGATAAAATATGGACCTGTACTGACCTATATCAATTATTCAGGTTGATAAAAAGTGGCTCCCTAATTCCCCAAATGCTTTACTGTTACCTTGGTTACTTGGTTTCTACACCAGAGCCCTGAACCATCCCTTATCCAGCACCTAAAGGACTAATATATGGTGCAGTGGTCATACTGGTTGTTGCATATTTTGAATATTATTTGGATATTACATTGAATGAAGGTAGGATGATATACTAGACGATTTTTCAAGGTCTGTTTGAATCTTTTGTTTATGCAATACGTAAAATAATATATATACTTGGCCAAAAGAATATACTGATTTATGTTTATAGACATAATTTATTTGGAATCAAACAGAAAAGTAGCTGTATTACATTTACTTCTCAGGAAAAGCCTATTAATCACCAGCGTGGAAAAGCTCTTGGTATAAGAACTTTATAAAATGCTTAGCAATGACCTCACAATAGTAGCAGGAGCTGGCAGATACATGCCATTGAGCTTTCTCAGGCCAAACAGTACAGTTTCTTGGCATACTTAGAAAAATTCTAAAAATGGCATTTTCCATGTACAAAGCAATGAGAATGGAATGTCTATTTTGTTACTACCATATGTGGAAGGAATCCAGAGTTTCTTATAAACATATAAATTCGTTGTGGTAGCTAGACACAATACCAACATGTGGTGGATAGACAAGCAGACATTTAGAATTACCTCACATAACATAATTTTAAAAAACCTCTTCCATTAGCAGTCATGTTGGGAGAATGTGTGACTACATTTCAGTTGTGACCATAGAAAAACAATTAAGTAAGGAAACTGCACCATATCCAGGTACAGCTGCTGTTCTCATCTATGCTTTTATCTAAGAGGTCATTGATGACATGTTGAACTAGCCAAAACTTGACATTTTCTGTAAAAAGTGGACAGGGTGCCAGAGTCTACTTCACTTTATAATATTCCTTCTGTGTTTCTCAAGCCTGTGCAAAATTTACCTATTCCATATGTCTACCCAGTCTTCATTCAGATTTTCTACCTTACCTGAAATCTTTGAGCAGTCTGGGAAATAAACCAGTGGAATAATTCTAGGGACTATTATACAGACCATGAGAAGTTTTGAGGAAACAGTCATCAAAATAACAAAAATGAGAATGACCCAGAATTTTATTACTCAGTTATACTCTGCCATTAATGATATGTGAATTGCATTGTTGCTAAATCTAGACCTGAAATTTCCCTCACTACTTGTTATGGAAGTACTTTGGGGCTTGGAAGTATATTAAACTTTACATATGAATAAAATGAATATATGTAATTCATATGTATAATTGTGAATTTTAATTCTAGCATCAATCATACTTTGACTTGTATTATAATTAGTTGTGCATATGTATATTTTTCTTGCAACACTGGGCTTCTTATGGATAAAGGTTGTGGTGTACCAACTTTCATTTATCAAGAATAGAGTTATTCTTGGAAAAAGATAGTAAGCACTCAAGACACCATTTTTTTTTTAATTGAGTTGAGTTGAACTGAATTTCATTTTCAAAGTTTTATGACACAGATATTTTGGGGACAACATTCTGCTTGGATGATGCCCTGCATTGCTTAAGTAGGGTAGTATAGTTGAGTATAAGAGTTTTAAATTGATTTTTTGGTGAATTCTAGGCAAACCAAAATGCATTTTCAGAGATATTGCTGTTGCTCTTCATGTTTTGTTACCATAATGTTATTCATAACCTTAAATAACAAAAAATATATCTAAGCATATGTTATTTTTCCCTTCAGCCCTCAAAACTGTCCCCCCAAACACAATATTAAAGAACCAGGGTTTCAAGCTTCCCTAGTGGCGCAGTGGTTGAGAGTCCGCCTGCCGATGCAGGGGACACGGGTTCGTGCCCTGGTCCGGGAAGATCCCACATGCTGTAGAGCGGCTGGGCCTGTGAGCCATGGCCGCTGAGCCTGCGCGTCCAGAGCCTGTGCTCCGCAACGGGAGAGGCCACAACAGTGAGAGGCCCGTGTACTGAAAAAAAAAACAAAAACAAAAACAAAACAAAAAAAACTACAAATAGAACTACCATAAGACCCAGCAATCCCACTACTGGACACATACCCTGAGAAAACCATAATTCAAAAAGAGTCATGTACCACAATGTTCATTGCAGCTCTATTTATAATAGCCAGGATATGGAAGCAACCTAAGTGTCCATCAACAGATGAATGGATAAAGAAGATGTGGCACATATATACAATGGACTATTACTCAGACATAAAAAGAAACGAAATTGAGTTATTTGTAGTGAGGTGGATGGACCTAGAGTCTGTCATACAGAGTGAAGTAAGTCAGAAAGAGAAAAACAAATACTGTATGCTAACACATATATATGGAATCTAAGAAAAAAAAAAAAGGTCATGAAGAACCTAGGGGTAAGACGGAAATAAAGACACAGACCTACTAGAGAACGGACTTGAGGATATGGGGATGGGGAAGGGTAAGCTGTGACAAAGTGAGAGAGTGGCATGGACATACCTACACTACCAAACGTAAAATAGATAGATAGCCACATAGCACAGGGAGATCAGCTTGGTGGTTTGTGACTACCTAGAGGGGTGGGATAGGGAAGTTGGGAGGGAGGGAGACACAAGAGGGTAGAGATATGGGAACATATGTATATGTATAACTGATTCACTTTGTTATAAAGCAGAAACTAACACACCATTGTAAAGCAATTATACTCCAATAAAGATGTTAAAAAAACCCCTCAACAATAAGAAATAAACAACTCAATTAAAAGCATCACTAATCATTAGGGAAATGCAAATCAAAACCACGAGATAACACATCACACCTGTCAGAATGGCTACCTTCCAAAATGCAACAAATAATAAATGTTTGTAAGATGTGGAGAAAAGGTAACCCTGTGCACTGTTGGTGGGAATGTAAATTGGTACAGTCACTATGGAATACCATATGGAGGCTCCTCAAAAATTAAAAACAGAACTGTCATATGATCCAGCGATTCCACTCCTGGGTATATATCTAAAGAATATGAAAACACTAATTTGAAAAGATACATGCACCCCAATATTCATAGCAGCATTCTTTATAATAGTCAAGATATAGAAGCAACCTAAATGTCCATCAACAGATGGATGATGAAGCTGTGGTATATACACAGAATGGAATATTACTCAGCCATAAAAAATGACGAAAATTTGAAATTTGCAACAACAAAGACGGACCTGGAGGGTGTTATGCTTAGTATGTTTTTACTTATATGTGGAATCTAGAAAATGAAATAAATGAATGAATAAAGCAAAATAAAAACCGACTCACAGATACAGAGAACAAACTAGTGGTTATCACTGGGGAGAATGATGGAGAGAGGGGAAAGTTGGGGGAAGGAGATTAAGAGGTACAAACTACTAGGTATAAAATAAATAAGATACAAGAATGTAATGCATAGCACAAATAGTATAGCAAATATTTTATAATACCTTTAAATGGAATATAATTGATAAAAATATTGAATCACTATGTTGTATACTTGAAACTAATATAACATTGTAAATCAACTATATTTCAACTTAAAAATAAATTTAAAAATAGGTAAAAGATCTAAATAGAGACTGTATCAAAGAAGATATACAGATGGCAAATAAGCATGTGAGAAAATGCTAAATCATTTGTCAATAGGGAAATGCAGATTACAATAATAATGAGATACATCAGATACCATTACAAACCTATTTAAAGGGCTAAAAAAAAAGATAATACCAACTGCTGGCTAGGATGCAGAGCAACAGAAACTCTCATTCACTGCTGGTGGGAATACAGTACATAACATACAAATGGTGTGGCCACTTTGGAAAACAGTTTGGCAGTTTACAAAGCTAAACATACTATTACCATATAATCCAGAAATCACACTCCTAAGTTTTTATCCAACTGATTTTAAAATTTATGTCTACACAAACACCTGTACATGAATGATTCTAACAACTTTATTCCTAGCTGCCAAAAACCAGAAGCCAACAAGATGTCCTTCAGCAGGTTAATGGATAAACAAACTATGATATATCCACACAAAGGAATCCTTTTCTGCAATAAAAAGGAATGTGCTATCAAGTCATGAAAAGACATGCATGAACTTCAAATGCATATTGCTAAGTGGCAGAAACTAGTCTGAAAATGCTACCAACGTTATGATTACATTTATATGACATTCTGAAGACAAATGTCTATAGACAAATGTCAAAAGACAAAACTATTGATCAAAACAGCAAAACGAAACAGCTAGAACAATTTGAGAAATAAATAATATTGTATGATAACTTAAATTATAAAATAAATGTTCCTTATTCCATACAGATATAAATAATTGATTAAATACATAATTCAGTGAGATCAGAGAAATCTGCCTGCAATAGAATTGCAAACAATTATTGTAGATACTCTACCCACAAGAAGATAGAGCATAACTCCCCACTACTTAAGTATGGGCTACTCATAATGACTTTCTTCCAAAGAGTAGATATAGGAAGGCAAAGGAAAGAGTAACTTTATAGTCAAGAGACCTGGGAAACACTTCCTCAGGTTACCAAAGTTAACAACAGTGATACATCTTGAAACCTTGATATGTGATGAAAATGGCACTTTACCTCTGTGGTCTTCCTACCAAAACCTAGAACCACACCCTAATCGCAAGAGAAACATCAGACAAATCCCCGTAGAGGAAAATATACTTAACTACTACTCCTCAAGACTATCAATGTCATCAAAAAATGAGGAAAGTCTGGGAATCTGTCACAGCCAAGAAGAGACTAAGGAGATGTGATGACAAAATATAATATGGTATCCTAGATGGGATACTGAAATATAAAAAGACCATTAGGATATCTAAGTATGAACTTTAGTTGATAATTATGTGTCAATTGTTTCATTAATTGTGACAAATATACCATACTAATATAAAATGTTACTAACAAGGGTAACCGTGATACTCTCTTCACACTTTTCTTTAACTATAAATATATTCTAAAATAAAAAGTTTATTAAATATTTTAAATTTTTAGGTAAAACAACATGAATTTTAGATGTATAGATCTGTAAGAGACCTTATGTATCAATTAATTTATTTCCTCACTTTACAATACAGGAAACTGACCCCCAGAGGAAGTGACTAAACCAATATCACACAAGTCTAGAACCTTTGTCTATAATACTGAGCTTTATCATACGCCTTGAGAAATTTCTAAAGTTTCTTCAAAATTCAAAGTGTGAAACACATTCATATAAATAAATATGCAAAAAGTTAATAACATGTTTTATAACTCCTTTTAAGATAACATTAATTTGAATTCTTCATAAAATATATTTTGTCAAACACACTAAGTTCAAGGAAAGCCATAAGTGTTTAACATGTGACCTTAGTGTTACAGATAAGACAGAACTATTTATTCAGAGTAATGGTACTATAATAATTCTGCCCTCTGGGACAGTCTGCTCCAGGAGTAACTTTGCAAGACAAGCCTAACTTTCAGAAAAGACTTCTGGAGAGGGCAGACAGCAGAAGGAAGAAGAACTACAAAACTGCCTGTGGACTAAAAACCACATTCACAGAAAGATAGACAAGATGAAAAGGCAGAGGGCTATGTACCCAGGTGAAGGAACAAGATAAAACCCCAGAAAAACAGCAACATGAAGCAGAGATAGGCAACTTTCCAGAAATAAAATTCAGAATAATGATAGTGAAGACAATCCAGGACCTCAGAGAAAGAATGGAGGCAAAGATCGAGAAGATGCAAGAAATGTTTAACAAAGACCTAGAAGAATTAAAGAACAAACAAACAGAGATGAACAATACAATAACTGAAATGAAAACTACACTAGAGGGAATCAATAGCAGAATAACTGAGGCAAAACGGATAAGTGACCTGGAAGACAGAATGGTGGAATTCACTTCTGCGGAAGAACAAAGAAAAAAGAATGAAAAGAAATGAAGACAGCCTAAGAGAACTCTGGGACAACATTAAACACAACATTAAACACAACATTCGCATTATAGGGTTCCCAGAAGGAAAAGAGAGAGAGAAAGGATCAGAGAAAATATTTGAAGAGATTACAGTCAAAAACTTCCCTAACATGGGAAAGGAAAGAGCTACCCAGGTCCAGGAAGCGCAGAGAGTCCCATACAGGATAAACCCAAGGAGAAACATGCCGAGAAACATAGTAATCAAATTGACAAAAATTAAAGACAAAGAAAAATTATTGAAAGCAGCAAGAGAAAAATGAAAAATAACATACAAGGGAACTCCCATAAGGTTAACAGCTGATTTCTCAGCAGAAACTCTACAAGGCAAAAGGGAGCATGATATACTTAAAGCGATGAAAGGGAAGAAACTACAACCAAGATTACTCTCGCCAGCAAGGGTCTCATTCAGATTCGATGGAGAAATCAAAAACTTTAAAGACAAGCAAAAACTAAGAGAATTCAACACCACCAAACCAGCTCTAAAACAAATGCTACAGGAACTTCTCTAAGTGGGAAACACGACAGAAGAAAAGGACCTACAAAAACAAACCCAAAACAATTAAGAAAATGGTCAAAGGAACATACATATCGATAATTACCTTAAACGTGAATGGATTAAATACTCCAACCAAAAGACACAGGCTTGCTGAATGGATACAAAAACAAGACCCATCTATATGCTGTCTACAAGAGACCCACTTCAGACCTAGGGACACATACAGACTGAAAGTGAGGGAATGGAAAAAGATATTCCATGCAAATGGAAATCAAAAGAAAGCTGGAGTAGCTATACTCATATTAGATAAAATAGACTTTAAAATAAAAAATGTTACAAGAGACAAGGAAGGACACTACATAACGATCAAGGGATCAATCCAAGAAGAAGATATAACAATTATAAATATATATGCACCCAACATAGGAGCACCTCAATACATAAGGCAACTGCTAACACCTATAAAAGAGGAAATCGACAGTAACACAATAATAGTGGGGGACTTTAACAACTCACTTACACCAAAGGACAGATCATCAAAAATGAAAATAAATAAGGAAGCAGAAGCTTTAAATGACATAATAGACCAGATAGATTTAACTGATATTTATAGGACATTCCATCCGAAAACAACAGATTACACTTTCTTCTCAAGTGTGCATGGAACATTCTCCAGGAGAGATCACATCTTGTTTCACAAATAAAGCCTCAGTAAATTTAAGAAAATTGAAATCATATCATGCATCTTTTATGACAACAACACTATGAGATTAGAAATGAATTACAGGGAAAAAAGGTAAATACACAAACACATGGAGGCTAAACAATACGTTACTAAATAACGAAGAGATCACTGAAGAAATCAAAGAGGAAATCAAAAAATACCTAGAGACAAATGACAATGAAAACATGACGATCCAAAACCTATGGGATGCAGCAAAGGCAGCTCTAAGAGGGAAGTTTATAGCTATACAATCCTACCTTAAGAAATAAGAAAAATCTCAAATAAACAATCTAATCTTACACCTAAAGAAACTAGAGAAAGAACAAACAAAACCCAAAGTTAGCAGAAGGAAGGAAATCATAAAGATCAGAGCAGAAATAAATGAAAAAGAAACAAAGAAAACAATAGCAAAGATCAATAAAACTAAAAGCTAGTTCTTTGAGAAAAAACAGTATTGATAAACTATTAGCCAGACTCATCAAGAAAAAGAGGGAGAGGACTCAAATCATTAAAATTAGAAATGAAAAGGGGAAGTTACAACAGACACTGCAGAAATACAAAGCATCCTAAGAGACTACTACAAGCAACTCTATGCCAATAAAATAGACAACTGGAAGAAATGGATGCATTCTTAGAAAGGTGTAACCTTCCACGACTGAACCAGGAAGAAATAGAAAATATGAACACACCAATCACAAGTAATGAAATTGAAACTGTAATTAAAAATCTTCCAACAAACAGAATCCCAGGACCAGATGGCTTCACAGGTGAATTCTATCAAAGATTTAGAGAAGAGCTAACACCCATCCTTCTCAAACTCTCCCAAAAATTTGCAGAGGAAGGAAAACTCCCAAACTCATTCTATGAGGCCACCATCACCCTGATACCAAAACCAGACAAAGATACGAAAAAAAAAGAAAATTACAGACCAATATCACTGATGAATATAGATGCAAAAATCCTCAACAAAATACTAGCAAGCCAAATCCAACAACACATGAAAAGGATCATACACCATGACCAAGTGGGATTTACCCCATGGATGCAAGGATTCTTCAATGTATGCAAATCAATCAATGTGATACACCATGTTAACAAATGGAAGAATAAAAACCATATGAACATCTCAATAGATGCAGAAAAATCTTTGACAAAATTCAACACCAATTTATGATAAAAACTCTCCAGAAAGTGGGCATAGAGGGAACTTACCTCAACATAATAAAGGCCATATACAACAAACCCACAGCAAACATCATTCTCAATGGTGAAAAACAGAAAGCATTTCCTCTAAGAACAGGAAAAGACACGGATGTCCACTCTCACCACTATTATTCAACATAGTTTTGGAAGTCCTAGCCAAGGCAATCAGAGAAGAAAAAGAAATAAAAGGAATACAAGTTGGAAAAGAAGAAATAAAACTCTCACTGTTTGCAGATGACATGATACTATACATAGAGAATCCTAAAGATGCTACCAGAAAACTACTAGAGCTAATCAATGAATTTGGTAAAGTTGCAGGACACAAAATTATTGCACAGAAATCTCTTGTATTCCTATACACTAATGATGAAAAATATGAAAGAGAAATTAAGGAAACACTCCCACTTACTATTGCAACAAAAAGAATAAAATACCTAGGAATAAACCTACCTAAGAAGACAAAAGACCTGTATGCAGAAAACTATAAGACACTGATGAAAGAAATTAAAGATGATACCAACAGATGGAGAGATATACCATGTTCTTGGATTGGAAGAATCAATACTGTGAAAATGACTATACTACCGAAAGCAATCTATAGATTCAATGCAATCCCCATCAAATTACCAATGGCATTTTTTACAGAACTAGAACAAAAAAATCTTAAAATTTGTATGGAGACACAAAAGACCCCGAATAGCCAAAGCATTGTTGAGGGGAAAAAACGGAGCTGGAGGATTCAGACTGCCTGACTTCAGACTATACTACAAAGCTACAGTAATCAAGACAACATGGTACTGGCACAAAAACAGAAACATAGATCAATGGAACAAGATAGAAAGCCCAGAGATAAACCCATGAACATATGGTCAATTAATCTATGACAAAGGAGGCAAGGATATACAATAGAGAAAAGACAGTCACTTCAGTAAGTGGTGCTGGGAAAACTGGAGAACTACATGTAAAAGAATGATATTAGTACACTCCCTAACACCATACACAAAAATAAACTCTAAATGGATTAGAGACCTAAATGTAACACCGGACACTATAAAACTCTTAGAGGAAAACATAGGAAGAACACTCTTTGACATAAATCACAGCAAGACCTTTTTTGATCCACCTCCTAGAGTAATGGAAATAAAAACAAAAATAAACAAATGGGACCTAATGAAATTTCAAAGCTTTTGCACAGCAAGGGAAATCATAAACAAGACGAAAAGACAACAGTCAGAATGGGAGAAAATATTTGCAAATGAATCAACGGACAAAGGATTAATCTGCAAAATATATAAACAGCTAATGCAGCTCAATATTACAAAAACAAACAACCCAATCCAAAAATGGGCAGAAGACCTAAACAGACATTTCTCCAAAGAAGACATACAGATGGCCAAGAAGCACATGAAAAGCTGCTCAACATCACTAATTATGAGAGAAATGCAAATCAAAACTACAATGAGGTATCACCTCTCACCAGTTAGAATGGGCATCATCAGAACATCTACAAACAACAAATACTGGAGAGGGTGTGGAGAAAAGGGAACTCTCTTGCACTGTTTGTGGAAATGTAAATTGATACAGCCACTATGGAGAACAGTATGGAGGTTCCTTAAAAAACTAAAAATAGAATTACCAAATGATCTAGCAATCCCACTACTGGGCACATACCCAGAGAAAACCATAATTCAAAAAGATACATGCACTCCAATGTTCACTACAGCATTATTTACAATAGCCAGGTCATGGAAGCAACCTAAATGCCCATCAACAGGCGGATGGATAAAGAAGTTGTGGTACATGTATACAATGGGATATTACTCAGCCGTAAAAAGGAACAAAATTGGGTCATTTGTTGAGACATAGATGGATCTAGAGACTGTCACACAGATTGAAGTAAGTCAGAAACAGAAAAATAAATATCGTATATTAACACATGTATGTGGAACCTCGAAAAATGGTACAGATGAACTGGTTTGCAGGGCAGAAATTGAGACACAGATGTAAAGAACAAACATATGGACACCACGGGGGGAAAGCCGCAGGGGGGTGGTGGTGGTAGTGTGATGAATGACGTGATTGGGATTGACATGTATACACTAATGTGTATAAAATTGATGCCTAATAAGAACCTGCTGTACAAAAAAATAAATAAAATATAATTCAAAAATTTAAAAAAAATTCAGGTGAAAATAAAGATTTCTTTAAGAAAATGAGAAACTGATCACCAATTAATATTTGCTCTCATTGGATTTTCCACATATCCATAATTATTTTGCCATAAAAAAATACTTCTGACTAAAGAAAAGACATGAGTGCTCGAAAAAAATTCTGTGCTTTTTATTTCCCTGCCAAATAGAGAAATAATTATCCCAGAAAATAATAATCCTAGAAAATTGTGACCCAGATGAGTTACATGAATTCCTTGTAGTAATTTATTAAGTCAGTGGCATAATTCCTTGTTAGTTCATCTAGTTGACATTTCTAGATCCTATATACCATAATATTGCCCAAATTACTGAAACATAATTTGATGACATCAAATAAAATTGGGTACATTCGAACCCAAGAAATAAGAGATCTTCACTGAGGCCTCACGGGAGAGAAGTGAACATGCCTTGTCTTTTTTCAATACGTTTTTTTACCAATGTCTCCTCTGACTTCTTCCTTTAAAAATTTCAAAGTTTAATTTCCAGAAACAAAAATGATAAAGCAACATGATACCCTTTAAACCCTATAGAAATATTAAATCTATTTTGCTAGGTTAGCCAGTAGCTAAAGCATTCAATATTGCTCAATTATTCTCATCCATCTGTTCAATATGGTAAAGTGACATTCCTAGCCATCCTTCTCTCCATCAAAATAAAACAATGTAGAGAAAAATTCAGTAGGTCTCACAAAGATAAATAATAAAGGAAATAGATTATTATTAGGCCTCATGAACAGTCCTTAAAAAATGTTTCTGTAGTTTGAATCTAAATAAGATAGAGTATTGTGGAGCAAACAACAGTTATAAAACAAAAACAAAAATGTTATTTTTAAAGCCTTAAAAGAGAAGCACAACTTGCAGGGCTTCTTCAGCATCTGTCTTTTCTTACCATTGTTTTATTATATAAACTCTATAGAGCTTACATCTGGTAAAAAGATCTTTTAAAGGACCCTTAGGTCCTTTACGTTCCCTTCTTTGGTGATAAAATTATATTTCTACGTGACTTAGGTGAACAGTAATTTTAATACTTCTTGAAAAAAACAAAAGTTAAACAATTAAACCTCAGAGTTCTAAACCTTCAATATTTTTTCTGGGTCTTTATGAAGTCCATGAAATATTGCATTTTTCTTTTTCTCCCATAAGTGGTCTTTCTGTTAACATTGTTCACTGATTTGCTCGCTTTCTTTCACTGTCTCCTAGCAGTCTTGATTATTATGTCACCTTTTAAGTTATTTTACTGACTAACATCAAACAAATTCTATTATTTCCCCTCTCTTCACAGTTTAATCTAGCCACTCCTTCCTCTGTAAACTTTATTCCTTTTACATACCAGGACATTTTCCCCCCTTCTTTAATTCTGCAAATCATCTTTTAACTTCATGGATTTCATATTACACATTCAGTTTAAGGACTTAAAATAGCATACATATACTAAATTTCATTTTCACCTTGCTCAACTTATTTTTTTAAGCTCCTTGGGCTAATTCTAGTAAAGAGTGTGAAGATATGGTTCATTACAATTTCATGAGTGAATAAATAGCTTTAATAAACTGAAACCATACTAGAAAGGAGATGCCCTAAAAATGGCATGACTTGCTTATTTCATATCATACTGATGGGCTGAATGACAATGCTGAACACTTTTGCTAGGTAATAAAATTAAATGAATGCAGAACATGGTGAAGCTGGTCAAAAAAGATTTATGGACATATTAAGTTGAAGGTTTCTCTTTCCTTCTAAAAGCCAAAGTAAATTAACAACTGAAAATACAAAATAGCCTTTTATTTTTTCCTATTACTTTACGTTTGGAAATTAAAGTTTCCAAAAATTAGAACACGGTTGCCTAGCTAATTATTGTTTAGAGTTAAAAATCATTCATTCGTCTTGCAATGATGTGTGTGTGCATGAATATACACACACACAATGATATGATACAACTGATTTAGGTAAAATAAAACCTCACCAAAATCTTCTCTCTTTGATGCAATACCAAAATAATCTACTAAGAAAATAATTCAAATATAAAATTAATCACTTTTTATAAAAGTATGTTGACTATTTTGCATTTTATACATTATTACTGATTTTTCTGGGATATAAGTATTAACAAAAACTTGTTTGAACTTAAGAAACTTAACATGTAGTCTAGTACAAGGGTTGACTTGGCCTTAAATAGGTGTAATATGAGATAGAGAAGTGGCTAAGAGAAGTATGAGGAAAGGATTTTGGAAGTTCGGACAAAAAAGTTTCTCTGTGTGTGTGTATGTGTGTTGGCAATTTGGGGAAAAATTTTAGTTGAACCCTGAAAATTCACCAGAACTCAAACATGTTAAAGTGGTACCATAAAGACACTTCTGGTATTTAATAAGGCATGGAGGGATGGATGCAAAAATAACATGTATGAAAAATATTAAGGAATTCAAATTTGCCAAGAGGGTAAAAATTAAATACAGTGGTAGAATGTAGTGCTGGGAAGGCAAATTTGGGTCAGATCATTTAGGATTTTGAATTTTTAAACAATGAGACTAACTGTGGGCAATGGGAAGTCAATAATGCTTTTAGGATAAAGGAGTAACCTGACCTGTCACAGTCAGCATCATGATAATGCTTTTGACAGCAGACTGTAAGAATGGTAGGGGAGACAAGACACTGAGAATGCCTTAGTTTTTTTGGTTATTTTTTTTCAATTTGGCAGGGAAAGAAAGATAATAAAGAAGGCAGAGATTTGGTAAGAGGACCAGGGAAAGGTTTTGTCAATTCTCATTTGGGCTGAAAGCCATGAGGTCACTATCGTCCCCAAATGGATGTAAGTTGAAAAGTATCACCATCAGATGTAAGATAAAAAGATTTAGGAGAAGATACCATCCAGCAGAGTTAATAAGAGTCTTCCCATAAGGAATCATGCATGCATGCAAGATTCTCCAAGAGGGGAGAAGGAATAAGAGTTGAAGGAGATGATGGAGGATATTTCAATGTTGGTGGGAGTGCCTGTGAATTTTCCCAGTGCTCCTGGTTGAGTTTCTGGGATGGAGGTGGGAGTTGGGAATCACTTAGAACCACCTTAATTCTCAGCTAAATTTGGACCAAATCCCCATTTCTTGTTCAGAATTCTGAGGGCCAGCAATCTAAGGAGAAATTTCTCATGTCACAGTTACACGTTAACAACAAATTAGGAATGGCAAAGTATAATATCTTGGTCAGAGAGAGTCTGATGTCCACACTCTGAATATCCTAAGAACTAAGGCCTAAGTGTCACAAGAGAGCAGCTGAACTTTCTCTACTAGAGAAGTTGGAAGTTAGCTAAGGAGACACCAGAGTGGATGATGGAGTGAGCATTTGAAGACCATGACTGGGCCACAGATATCACAGCAGAATGAATGGGATAAATGCCATGACTAGACTTCATGGTTTCTGCTGACTGCCTTCTGCTCCTCACCATAGACCACTACCTCTCTCTCTGCATCTGGTACTTACATTTTTAAAGGGAAAGACATAATTTGTTCAAATGGAGTTTAAGTGTAAAGATTACATATTGAAATGTGAAATATGAGGAAAAAAAGAGACCTATGTAAAAGTTTTTTAAAAAAATCTGCAGTACTATAATCCACAAGGCAGTGAAATATGTGTCATAAACAGGCAACAGACCAGTGAAATCCAGACAAAGCTCCATTTAATGGTGGACCAGCAGACAAGGGAGCAAATGATACCTGCTGAGGAAGTCACTAAAAGCTGTATTAAATTGTCAATGCGGGCTGGTTTCTCTGATGTTTTGTCAAAGTCCTACAGAGCACTGAGATGAGGCTTGGTGGAAATGAGCATTTTGACACATTCATCTTACAGAGGTTACAGTATACTGCTGTAAAAAAAAAGGATAAATTCTGAGCAAATCTCACCAGGAGATGTGAAGTGTGATGATATCCAGTGAACTTGGTTTCTGTCATCTCAGTTCCTTAAGGGAAACAGGCTTAGATTGGAAATAATGGTATTCAACCTGTCCCAGGTGAGGTCCTGCCCTGAAATGAGAAGCCCAAACTGGGTTTTACCAAATCTTTTATACTTTAGCAACATCATGAAACATTAGCATATTTATGTATAAGTAGTAAATATTGCCTTTAACATACCACATCACCTAGCTTCTTAGTTCTGGGTTCAGTTTCTTCCCACATCACCCATGGTCTCTTCATATATTGTCCAGAGATATATAATAACGTCTAGGTATCACACAAGGTTACCTGTCTATCTATGTATCTCTCACTTGATTTTAATCCTTCAGCTGATCATAAAATAATAAAAACTTTTGTCTTTACTCCACTTCCTGGTCTGTTTTATAAATTAAGTCCTACTTTCTCATCACTGCCCTTCCCCCAAAACTTTAATCCTAATTGAAATTGTTATGTTTAGAATATAAGATCTATGAAGTCAGGCACTTTTTTTTTCTGTTTTGCTCAATGTTCAGGGTGTACAAACATGCCTAATAGTTAGTAAGTGCTCAATAATGAATGTACGTCTTCCCACTGGATTGTAAGATCCATATGGCATAAATGGATGAATATTGCACACTTTACTCTCTATGGTAGAAAATTCATTTTGGAGATTTATACAGTGACATTTCCAGCTCCTCACTCCTTGGGACCCACTGACATTTCTTCTCATTAACTTACTAGATAATCCAGCCTGTTAGCAATGCCCCGACTCCCTTGATACATATCCACTAATCTACTTAAAATCCAATCAATTCTTTAAGATCTTGCTCAAATCAGGCTCTAGGAATACAATTAAAGTTGTATAATCTGGGCTTCCCTGGTGGCGCAGTGATTGAGAATCTGCCTGCCAATGCAGGGGACACGGGTTCGAGCCCTGGTCTGGGAAGATCCCACATGCTGCAGAGCAACTAGGCCCGTGAGCCACAACTGCTGAGCCTGCGCATCCGGAGCCTGTGCTCTGCAACAAGAGAGGCTGCGATAGTGAGAGGCCCATGCACTGCGATGAAGAGTGGCTCCCGCTTGCCACAACTAGAGAAAGCCCTCACACAGAAACTAAGACCCAATACAGCAATAATTAATTAATTAATAAATAAAAACTCCTATCCCCAACATCTTCTTTAAAAAAAAAAAAAGTTGTATAATCAAACACAATTCATCTAATATTTAAATTCACCTAACAAAGTATTTGAAAAATTCATTATGGTAAAATATGTAACATTTTCTATGTCATAAATAAGTTTTCCTTTGAGAATTTTTACATACATATTTTTACTTTGCATGCTTTTGCATCTTTCAAAACTTCTTATTTAATTTGCCTAAAGCACCTCAGCCTTGATTCTACATTAAGTTATATTATTCAGTTTGTGTTATATTAGCAATTACGTGTATATATATACTACTCATTTAAACATCTTTTCTAGATATTTTGAAACATTTTCATAAATTTGTAACCAAATTCAAATTAACATTATATATAAGTATTAATAAAATTATTACTTCATACCAGACTCATCTAATTATCCCTTTTGTGCAGCTCTGTGAAATCAAGTGACTTTTGTACAATAATAATTTTTATTTACTTTTAATGAATAATTATAATTCCATTTTTAATAATAGCAGAAAAGTTACAGTTATAATTCAGGGTATTTCAGAAATACTTTGTTACACTGAAAAAATATTTTTTGACTGTATAAAGATATAAATATAGATATATAATTGTTTAGATAAAGTCTAATTTGTGGGTCTTTAGTGTCAAATGTTCTTTATGGATCCATATCTTGAATCATGCTTAATTTTGTCCAAGAAACCTTTTCCACTTTATTTAGAAAAGGGCAATATTGGTAGCACTCCTTAAATTCCAAAGTCTCAGAGGACCAAAGATGATGCCAACCATAATACATTCTTCTACCAGCTCACACTTGAATCTGGTATTTAGTTCCAATGTTTGCTTATAACTGTTTTATTTATGTTAGATACTTACAGTGCTTTTTTCTACAGTTTTCACAGAGGCATTGCAAAGAGGTTAAGATGGCAAACAATATCCAATTGTTTAAATGAAAAATCTTTGCCAAACCACATTCCTTAGTAAACTATAACATTAAAATTTTGCCAGAGACTAGAGCTTCATGTTAGTCAATATTTAAGCTGGGAGGTCCTTTTCAGTCAATAGTTAAATGGTACCAATGTTTCTGAAAACCGATTAAATCTTCACAATCCACTTTTTGATTCCAGCTGCCACATCCAAGGATATATTTTTGTTAGAAGATAGAAAACTATCATATAATGAAGAGCTTCTAAAGAATTTGGGACAGTCTCCTACAAACCATAGTGTGTAAGACACTGATTTTTGCCCAAATCCAAGGAAATGTCTAAAATTCCTCTTAGTTAAGAAGGATGAGGCATTCATCAGCAGTGCTAACTGAGGAATGTATATATTTTTATTTTGGCTTTAGTTTTTGCAGGTGTTAGTGGAGCATGTTTTCATAAGAAGAATCTGTGCTTCCTGATTTTTCAACATTTGTGGAAAAGTGTGCAAAGGACATACAAACAAAAATAGTACAGCAGGAGAATGACAGGACAGGTGAGCTTTTTTCTCCTTATTTAAGAAAATGTTGAAAACACCACTATTCTTACAAGTTAAATCCTGGACTGGATAGTCAAGAATGCAGAGTTAAAAAACAGACATAGCTATGCTCAGGTGAAGGCCAGGAATGAAGTACAGGCATACCTCAGAGATATTGTGGGTTCTGTTCCAGACCACCAAAATAAAGTAAATATTGCTATAAAGCGAGTCACACAAATTTTTTGGTTTCTCAGGGCATATAAAAGTTATATTTTACCTTATACTATAGTGTATTAGGTGTGCAATAGCATTATGTCTGAAAAAACAATGTACATATTCTAATTAAAAATGGTAATCACCATCTGAGTCTTCAGTGAGTTGTAATCTTTTTGTTGGTCAAGGGTTTAAAATATTACCAGAATTACTAACACGTGATGCAGAGACAGGAAGTGAGCAAATGCTATTGAAAAACATAGTGTCAATAAACTTGCTTGATGCAGGGTTACCACACACCTTCAATTTGTAAGAAACACAATATCTGTGAAGTGCAATAAAATGAAGCAAGGTATGGCTGTATTAAACAGATCAGAAGTTCTTTCTAGGCCAAGAAGAGAGCACAGGAAAACTCCAATAGCTATATGGATATGGTATACGACAAAAGATATGCTGCAGGGAAAGAAGGGAAAATTCAATAAATCATGGTGAGAGGAATAGTTAACCAGAGGAAAAAAGAAATTAAACATCAACCTCACAACAATATAAAAATCAGTTGTAAATAGATTAAAGGCTTAAATATAAAAGGCAAAACTTTAAACCTTTTAGAAGAAAATATAAGGAAAAAAATCCCTTTGTTGTTTATTCCATATAAGAAAGAATTTTTTCCCAAGGGAACAAAAAAGTACTGTCCATTAAAATTTTAATTAATGTGCTTATATTAAAATTAAGAACTCCTATTCAATAAAAGATATCCCTTCTCCCCCCACCCCCAAAAAAGGAGAAAAAGGAGTTATAAACTACAAACTGGAGTCAGGGATTTGTAATACATATAACTGGCCAATGATTCATAAACCAGAATACATAAAGAAAATGTTCGAATAAGTTTTAAAAAATACAAAATATCTAATAAAAGTATGAGTAAGAGAATAGCCATTTCACAGAAGGAAAAACCTAAATGAATAATAAATATATAAAAATATATTCAACCTTAGTAATCAGGGAAATGAAAATTAACACCCAAATGATTTATATGTACTAGACCAGAAAAAAAAAAATATTTTGACAATTCTGAGCTTTGGAGAGTTTGTAGATAACCAGAACTCTTATGCATTGAGGTGGAAATGTAAAATAATACAACCACTTTGGAAAACAATTTAGCATTATTTTGTAATGAATATTCACATACCCTGTAACCCATCAATTCAACTCCTCAAATATATACTCTAGAGAAATTCCTGAAAATGTGTATCAAAAGACAAATACAAAAAAAGTCTTAGTACCACTCATTATCACTCTTTCATCACTACTCATTACAGAAAAATATTGAAATCAGCATCCAAATATAGGAGAATAAATGATCAATTGTGATATATTCACACAGCCGAATATCACACAGCAATGAAAAAGAGCCACATACAATAAAATGGATGGATCCTAGTAACACACTTTTGAATAGAAAAAGAAAGTCATAAAAACTACATATGTAGTATGATACTATTTTTTACAAAGCTAAAACACAAGCAAAACTAAACAATGTATTGTTAAAAGACGCATACATGTGCAATGAAACAAGTTTAACAAATAGAAAGAAAGCAACAAACACAAACATCAAGATACTGGTTATCTTTCAGTTGGGGTGGGGGGGATATAGGAGGATGAGCTAGTGGAGAAGCCACCTGCATGTATATAACATGTAGTCTTTCATTTATCCAAATTAGATAGTAATATAAAATTGGGCCAAACAATCATTATAGCTTAATCAGAAATGGCAATCTAGGCACTTAATATAAAGAGGTCCTTGTTTGAAGTGATAAAGGTTCTGAGAACTTCGGAGGCATAATTTTCCTCAGAGCATCATCTGTGGCAATACATGGGAAAGGAACAAACAGTGGGAAAGGAAGCCACAAAGCTTACCACCCCTGGTGAACTTGCATGCTTCTAGAACAAGAATTCTCTGTAGTGGCTAGTTAACTCAGCCTAATCTGGGTTCTTTTCCAATTTGAGGGATGTCCTAATCTGGTTAATTTTACAGGATTTTATCCTAATTTTCTCAAAGCTTTAAAGGTAAATTTATGATTAATGAATTTGGTTATCAACTGGTATTTTTTATTTAAATGTACATAGCTAGCTCTACTTATATCAATAATTATAGTTTCCAATTAACTGAAGCATAATAATAATGGTATTTTATTTTCTGATTAGAAATCATAGGCTGAATTAATTTTTATTAGGAGGCCAAATCAATTCCATCCTTACCTGATTAATTAATTAGGACAAATCAGTGTTAGCAACACTATCCTAAGAAGAATTAGGCCAAATCAGTGTAAACAAACCTATCTTTGTCTCTCATTCTTTATTTGGGAATTCACGTGCATAGGTACATAATATCTTTAGCGCAATTTATGTATTTATTTTTTCACTTTTTGTTTTTTTCTGAGCACACTCAACCAAGGATTTATGAGTTTTATTCTTGGAATTTTCCTCTGGGTCCTGTTAAAAATCCATGAATATGGCTTCCTAGTTCTTATTTTTGCTTTCTTAGCCAGGCTAGGTTTACATATACCCAATTATCTCAGTGCTACCATTCTCAATGATGTATTCTTTTCTTGCATATTGTATGTACCTTCTCTAGAAAAGATTAGGTCAGGTGTCCTAGGGTGCAGGAGGGTGTGTTGCATGTAGCCAAGAATTACAGTGAATAGGGAAGCTTAACATGCCTGTACATTTCAGGGCAAGAGAGAGGTACAGGCCCTAAGCTAACAGCAACATCACAGAAGGTCTTTCAACATAACTGAACACTGAGTTCAGCTCCTTTAGAGAGCAAGGGTTCATTGGAAGACCTGAGGTAAACCCCCTATTTGAAGGGAGAACAAGGGAGAGATCACAGGGCCTGTGTCCTGCTTTGGGCCATTTGTGAGAGAATAAATAAGCAGAGAAGAAACTTGCAGAGCAGACAGCTTTATAAAATGCTTCTCATTGGTTTGCTCAAGAGAGAGGTACACTAAAATAGGTAGTGGATGGCTTTTTAGAACTCCAGTTTCTGATATTCATCCCATTGGCCAATACATTGATATGAACGAGGGACATCTGCCACAAGAAAAATATTCTTTTAACTCTAGTTGTGACCAGAGACAACAAAGAACAACAGTAAAAGTAAGAACAAAAACTAGCAAAATGAGTGCATTCAGTATAGTAACTGGTGAGAAGCTATGATAATGGAACTCCAGGAAACCTTATCTTTCATTTCTCTGGTTGACTTTTGTTGCTTTTTTCAACACAGAGAGTATGAAAAAGTAAGCCCTACATACTAAAACACATGATACTCATATAATATTTAAAACCCTTTGGTCTCATTCATTAATTAGATTTCAATTTAAATGCCCTTCCCCCATCTTCCCTCAGTACCTTTTTTTTTTTTTTTTCTCTTCAGTACGCAGGCCTCTCACTGTTGTGGCCTGTCCCGTTGCCGAGCACAGACTCCAGACGTACAGGGTCATCAGCCATGGCTCACGGGCCTAGCCGCTCTGGGGCATGTGGGATCTTCCCAGACCGGGGCACGAACCCATGTCCCCTGCATTGGCAGGCGGGCTCTCAACCACTGAACCACCAGGAAACACCCCCCCCCAGTACCTTTTAACTCCCTCATCATAGCATTTATCCATGTCACAATATGAATGTGTATTTGATTTCGACAAAATTCAACACCTATTTATGATGAAAACCCTCCAGAAAGTAGGCATAGAGGGAAAATTCCTCAACATAATAAAGGCCATATATGACAAACCCACAGCCAACATCGTCCTCAATGGTGAAAAACTGAAACCATTTCCACTAAGATCAGGAACAAGACAAGGTTGCCCACTCTCACCACTATTATTCAACATAGTTTTGGAAGTTTTACCCACAGCAATCAGAGAAGAAAAAGAAATAAAATGAATCCAAATTGGAAAAGAAGTAAAGCTGTCACTGTTTGCAGATGACATGACACTATACATAGAGAATCCTAAAGATGCTACCAGTACTAGAGCTTATCAATGAATTGGGTAAAGTAGCAGGATACAAAATTAATGCACAGAAATCTCTGGCATTCCTATACACTAATGATGAAAAATCTGAAAGTGAAATTAAGAAAACACTCCCATTTACCATTGCAACAAAAAGAATAAAATATCTAGGAATAAACCTACCTAAGGAGACAAAAGACCTGTATGCAGAAAATTATAAGACACTGAAGAAAGGAATTAAGGATGATACAAATAGATGGAGAGATATACCATGTTCTTGGATTGAAAGAATCAACATTGTGAAAATGACTCTACTACCCAAAGCAATCTACAGATTCAATGCAATCCCTATCAAACTACCACTGGCATTTTTCACAGAAATAGAAAAAAAAAAATTCACAACACGTATGGAAACACAAAAGACCCCAAATAGCAAAAGCAATCTGAGAACGAAAAGCGGAGTTGGAGGAATCAGGCTCCCTGACTTCAGACTATACTACAAAGCTACAGTAGTCAAGACAGTATGGTACTGGCACAAAAACAAAAACATAGATCAACGGAACAGGATAGAAAGCCCAGAGATAAACCCACGCACATATGGTCACCTTATCTTTGATAAAGGAGGCAAGAGTATACAGTGGAGAAAAGACAGCCTCTTCAATAAGTGGTGCTGGGACAACTGGACAGGTACATGTAAAAGTATGAAATTAGAACACTCTTTAACACCATACACAAAAATAAACTCAAAATGGATTAAAGACCTAAATGGAAGGCCAGAAAGTATCAAACTCTTAGGGGAAAACACAGGCAGAACACTCTATGACATAAATCACAGCAAGATCCTTTTTGACCCACCTCCTAAAGAAATGGAAATAAAAACAAAAATAAACAAATGGGACCTAATGAAACTTCAAAGTTTTTGCACAGCAAAGGAAACCATAAAGAAAACAAAAAGACAACCCTCAGAATGGCAGAAAATATTTGCAAATGAAGCAACTGACAAAGGATTAACCTCCAAAGTTTACAAGCAGCTCATGCAGCTCAATATCAAAAAAACAAACAACTCAATCCAAAAATGGGCAGAAGACTAAATAGGCATTTCTCCAAAGAAGATGTACAGATTGCCAACAAACACATGAAAGAATGCTCAACATCATTAATCATTAGAGAAATGCAAATCAAAACTACAATGAGATATCATCTCACACTGGTCAGAATGGCCATCGTCAAAAAATCTACAAACAATAAATGCTGGAGAGGGTGTGAAGAAAAGGGAACCCTCTTGCACAGTTGGTGGGAATGTAAATTGATACAGCCACTATGGAGAACAGTATGGAGGTTCCTTAAAAAACTAAAAATAGAAGTACCATACAACCCAGCAATCCCACTACTGGGCATATACCCTGAGAAAACCATAATTCAAAAAGAGTCATGTACCACAATGTTCATTGCAGCTCTATTTACAATAGCCAGGACATGGAAGCAACTTAAGTGTCCATCGACAGATGAATGGATAAAGAAGATGTGGCACATATATACAATGGAATATTATTCAGCCATAAAAAGAAATGAAACTGAGTTATATGTAGTGAGGTGGATGGACCTAGAGTCTGTCATACAGAGTGAAGTAAGTCAGAAAGAGAAAAACAAATACCGTTTGCTAACACATTTATATGGAATCTAAGAAAAAAAAAAAGGTCATGAAGAACCTAGAAGCAAGATGGGAATAAAGACACAGACCTACTAGAGAATGGACTTGAGGATATGGGGAGGGGGAAGGGTAAGCTGTGACAAAGTGAGAGAGTGGCATGGACATATATACACTACCAAACCTAAAATAGATAGCTAGTGGGAAGCAGCCGCATAGCACAGGGAGATCAGCTTGGTGGTTTGTGACCACCTAGAGGGGTGGGATAGGGAGGGTGGGAGGGAGGGAGACGCAAGAGGGAAGAGATATGGGAACATATGTATATGTATAACTGATTCACTTTGTTATAAAGCAGAAACCAACACACCATTGTAAAGCAATTATACCCCAATAAAGATGTTAAAAAAAAAAGAATGTGTATTTGACTGTGTCTTTCATTAGAATGTACACTCCATGAACATATCAGTCATATCTCTGTTGCTTACCATCATGACATCTTTAGATTTTAATGAAGTTCCTAGAGCATGATAGTTGCTTAGAAAATATTTTTGCATAAGTGAATAAGTGAAAGCGTTCTAAAGATGATTTTACTTGAACGTAAGCATGGTGACATTAATCATTATTTCTAAATTGTAGGTTGTGCAGTTTTCTGAAACTAGTTCCATCAAGCACACATAGTATCATGTATTCAGTTTATCCAAATGCTTACAATCTCCACATTGCATCATTCCAGGATACTTCACACATCAAAGTCTAAATCAGATGCCCTTCGATTTATGCATTACCAGCCCAAGTGGACACACATGGCAGCCCTGACCTGTGCTGACCTATAGTACCACCTAAGACCATAATAGAAGAATGAGAGCACAAGGTTTAAGAGCACAAGAAATCCATGGGGAGTCTTAATCTTACTAAAAACCCTCAGTCATATGCATTACTAACTTTTTAAAAAATGATAAAATTTAAGAAGAGTAATTTTCATTAGATGTGATTGGTTTTTTTTTTTGGTAATGGTTTTAGAAACAAACCTTTATAAGATGTGACCGTGTCCTAGTTAAGATCTATCAAAATTATGAATCTTAGGAGACTTCCCTGGCAGTCCAGTGGTTAAGACTTCACCTTCCAATGCAGGGGGTGAGGGTTTGATCCCGGGTCAGGGAGCTAAGATCCCAGATGCCTCGCGGTCAAAAAACTAAAACATAAAACAGAAGCAATATTGTAACAAATTCAATAAAGGCTTTAAAAATGGTCCACATCAAAAAAAAAATCTAAAAAATAAATTATTAATTAAAAAAATGTTTTCCCTCTATTCATTTGAATTACACCAACCACTGTAGAGAACACGCAATCCTGTTCATTCAACTTTTATTCACATCTCCAACTATAGATGTACCCCCTTCTACTGAAACCATTTTAACACATTTTGTTTACATAAGTCTTTGACGAGGCATCCTGACACATGAAATGCATTATCATTTTACACATGCATACTGTCATTACTAAAATCTTGGGATAATGCACATACTGATGCCAGCTCCTCAACACCCAAGTGTGTGATTTATGTAGAAGGGGTACTGACTACTTAAAAGTTGAAAGGACCTGGCCCCAAGCACGATTGGATCCAGGGATTTTATCCTTATTGCCCAGAAACTTTTACTTTTCCTTCTGTCCAACTCTCATTTCTTCTTTGTTTTTATTCTTAATTTTCTCAATATGGTGGGCAAAAAGGCTTTGATAAACCCTCATTTCCACCCTCCCTTTTAAATGGGTACATAGGATTCATACCTACATTTCAACCACTATTAACCTTTGACATTTTAATGTAAAATTTCATGTGTTTATCATCATATTGCATTAAAGAATCCCTTTAAAGTATTCAGTATTGAGGTAGAACAGAGTATTAAAATAGATTTGTTATAGAACCTAAACTCTCAGAAATATCCTGTATATATAGTGTCTTCCACGTTATAGTGGAATGATTCTTTTTTTTTTTTTTTGAAGCAGTACAGTAAATAAAACCTGTTTCACCACATCCTAAGTATGTTGTAGGGGGGAATGATTCACTCACTTTCCTTCCTGATTAATATGTACTTTTGTTTTTGTGCTTAGAAAAGCTTAAGTGAAGTTTGTTTCAAATGGAATGTTTCTGTGTTGCTTCTTTCAGGAAACACAGATTCCTGAGGTAATTAGGAAAGAAAGTAATAATATTAGCAACTCTGGAAAGAAGCCCTTTCTGCTTATGTATGGTCAAATGAAATGTCTACAGTAAATAGCTTAGGTTATTATTTCTGCAACTTAACTGTGTATAAAACAGAGGCTTATTTTCCAAGAGTTGGTATCTGTGTTTTTCAGCTGCTGCTTCTCTTTGGAGAATTGTCTTAGGGATGAAATGTAGAAAGTATGCACCCAAATGGCAAATGCTGCATTTACATCAACACTAAAGCACAGAAAACATATCCAGCATTTGCCATCCTGGTAAATGCCCAGATAGCGGACGTGAACCCAGGCAGTAATGCACATCTTCCAGCTAATACCCGCTTAGGTATGCACCAGGCATACCCTAATATGCCACACAGTCTAGAGCTGTCTTGGTTCTTCCCAGTGAATGGGTCAGAACAGAGATGGCATGATAGTGGAATGAGTGACATCTCAAAATGAGGAAGGCAATAAGGGCAGCCAAACCAGGGTTAAAGGACGCCTAAGTCTAAGTGGAAAGTATGTGAAAAAGCTGCCCTGGTGTCATTTCTTGCCAAATACTGTCAGCAGGTCTTGGAGATCAGAAACATGCCTGAAAGGTGGGTATTTGTGCAGGGTCTTTGTTTTGATAAGTGGTGCACTTATCAAATCTCTATTTCAAGTTACGCTGCACCATCCCAGGCGGGCAGCATTGTTCCCTCCTCTTGCATCCTCTTCTGCTAACACCTAGCATCCTGGCATTCATCAGCACAGATGACTCTGTGTGGCCGTATGGGGCCCTGAGTACAGACAACCGTCTCGTCTCTTAGCTTTGGAATGGCTGTCAGCTTTCATGTCGTTTCCATGGCTCTGTGATCCTTGAGATGCTGCATTCTCCTGGGCATGAGGAGAAAATTTATATTTTCACTTAATATTTTGAACCATCTTTTATAAATCAGAATACTAAAAGCATGATACTCTTCATGAGTGCATACATTGTGTCATGAATTACAAATACTTAAATGTTGTTATATAACAGGTTCCATGCTGTATTCGATTTCAATTTCTGCCCAACAAAACTGCCACAGTTTAGCAGCTAAAAAACCCACACACACATTCATGACCTTACAAGTCTGTAGGCCAGGAGTCTGAAGGGGTCTCATCAAGGTGTGGCAAGGTCACATTCCTAGCTGGAATCTCTAGAGAGAATCCATTTCCGTGCTCATTCAGGTTGTTGGCAGAATTCCTTTTCATTATAGAATTGACATCCCCAGTTCTTTAGTGGCTGTCTAGAGCCACTTGAATTTCTTGACTCTTGGCCTCCTTCTTCCATCTTCAAAGCCAGCAACTGTGGCCCAAGTTCCTCTGATGCTTCAAATCTCTCATGCTTCTTCTTTCCTGGTCACATTTCTTACTGATTCCTCTGTCTTCCTCTTTCACTTACGAGTTCATGTGATCACACTGGAACCAACCAGGCAATCCAAGATAGTGTCTTCTTTGTAAGATCAGTTAATTAGTAACCTTAGTTCTCTCCGCAAAATCCCTTTTGCTATGTAAGGTAATATACTCACAGGCTCTCGGGATTAGGGTATAGACATCATTGGAGGGTCATTATTTGGCCTACCACACACACTTTAAAAAATCTCTTTTAAAATATTTACTCACATAAAGCTGATTTTTATGAATTTTTATATAAAATAACCCTAATCAGTGATGGGTACCTAATATTAAACTCTTTCCTTTGACTTCTTTTCCTACAAAATACTGGTTATTATTTTTCTCTGTTGGAAGTATCTAGGATGGAGCTAAATTTCTGTAACCCTTGTTTCAGTCCCTGAAATTCTTCAGGGGATAAACAAAAAAAGAACTGTTTGACATTTGTAGCTTATTACTTTACTGCATTCATAAACCCTTCCAACAATCTTGAAAAGTTCTTCTAGAAGTCATCCAGCTAATGCTATCGTTTTTGCTTCACCTCATCTACTTCTTGGCAGACATTACCTAAATTTAGCTATTCTAAGCAGATAGGAATCTCCATGCTCATTTAATGACAATGAGGCTCTAAGGCTCCAGTCTATCATTTTTTTGCTCATGCATAACATACTTTACTGTCTGGAAATCTTTCTTTGAATTTAACCCAAAGAGTTCCTGATATAATTTAAAACTTTTTAACTTCCTCTTTTAGAAATTAGTGGATTCATACCTTAAAGTGCTAATGAAATTGTATGGTTCTTCTGATCTCTTCTCCCCAAAAAGTCTATTTAAATCCCAGAAGTTTCAGTAAAATCAAAATAACATCCATAGGAAAACACTATTATTAAAAATCATGTAATAATACCAAAATACGTTTGTCAATAATATAATGACTTTTTTTTTTGTGGCTGCTTTGAGTCTTCATTGCTGCATGTGGGCTTTCTCTAGATGCAGAGAGTGGGGGCTACTCTTTGTTGCAGTGCACGGGCTTCTCATTGCAGTGGCTTGTGTTGTTGCTGAACATGGGCTCTAGGTGCGCGGGCTTCAGTAGTTGCATCATGCAGGCTCAGTAGTTGTGGCTCGGGGGCTCTAGAGTGCAGGCTCAGTAGCTGTGGCACACAGGCTTAGTTGCTTTGAGACATGTGGGATCTTCCCGGATCAGGGATCGAACCCATGTCCCCTGCATTAGCAGGCAGATTCTTAACCACTGTGCCACCAGGGAAGTCCTACAATGACAAATTATAAAGGAACAGAATCTTTATGAGTAGAACTTGTTAGCCAAAATGTCAATATGAAAGTGCAATTAAAAAACATAAAACTATTTTTGTGCCTCTACTAACAAAGAACAAATTTTGTGTAAGAAAATGTGAATTCTTTTGACTCTACCACTAAATTAAGAAATGTACTTCAATTAAAAAACAGGTGTTGGGGGGCTTCCCCGGTGGCGCAGTGGTTGAGAGTCCGCCTGCCGATGCAGGGGACATGGGTTCGTGCCCCGGTCCGGGAAGATCTCACATACCGCGAAGCGGCTGCGCCCGTGAGCCATGGCCGCTGAGCCTGCGCGTCTGGAGCCTGTTGCTCCGCAACGGGAGAGGCCAAAACAGTGAGAGGCCCGCCCGCATACCGCAAAAACAAACAAAAAAACAAAACAAAACAAAAAAACAAAACAAAACAAAAAAAACAGGTGTTGGCTAGCTCCTATGAATCCTTTCTGTGTCCAGGGAGTGTTAATGACTAGGAAATTCTACAGTTTGGGATAAGAAATACTTAGCTGTGGAAAAAGAAGGATACTGGGAAGACAGATCAAATTCCTTCTAGTCTAGAGAATTCTACACTTATGAACTCCCACAGCATTTTATCTGAACTTTGTCAATGGAGATTTTCACTAACTACGTTGTGCAATAATTATCATGAGCATGTATATCTTCTTTGGAATAAACACTGGAATCACAGAGCCATTGATTTGAATCCCGATTTTACCCCCCCAGTTCATGTCAAGCACATGTTATACAGAGTGTTAAAACAGAGTTCCTGCTCTCAGTGTAGTTTGGTACTCCAGTGAAGATAAAGGCTGTGTTGGAAATATTCATAGGTGTCACATAAGCTCAGAGGCAGCTAACCCTCTCTGCTATTAAAGATTTATGAAGGAGGTAACTGCAGTGGGTTTCAGCAAGCTGAAGAAGGACAAGGGTGCAGGGTAGGTGTTCTTGTAATGAGAAACAACATAAGCAAAGGTAGGGAGATAGGAAACATCCTTCTAGAGCAGCATTGAGGAAACTTACAACTGAAGCAAAAGTAAAAGGAGATAAAGGTGGAGACGTAGGCAGGAACCAGATGCTGGAGTCCCCAGTGTACTAGACTAGCTCAGGAATCCTGAATTTTTCCTAAAGTCTGTGTGGGCTTGGGTAATGTTCTGTGGCCTCTGTTTCTGCACCTGTAAAATGGTGATAGTGCCTGTGTCAGATGCTTTTTAAGAAAATAAAACATGCAAAGAGCTTAACAGATGCTTGTCAGAGAGTAGGGATTTGAAAATGTTAGCTATCTCCATTTCTTTTATTCATGTCATTTCTAAGGAGTCCTAGTACATGGGCCTTTTCTTGGAGATAGTCTAGTTTGGGAGAAGTTTCAGTGGTACTGACCCGAAGTCCATGCCTCCTTCACAGACGCTCTCACTGGTTCTTCATTCTTCTGAGCATTCTTGGCATTCAGTTCTCTGGGCTGCTTTTGCCATGGACACTGTACTCCCAGGACTTGGGAGAAGCAATTTTCCTTCAAGTGTCTTTAGATCTTTATGTTAGGCCGAGCTACTCTTTAGAAGAGAATGTGGATAACTTACTCCTCAACAGGTTGTATTATTCTTTCAGTTTTAAGGTCTTTCCTATTGAGAAATGTAGAGCATTTTTTTAAGCTCTGAGCTAGAATTCATATAAGTGATACCATACTGTTCTATCCACTCCATCACTGGGCATGTGTATTTGGATTTTTTTCCCCCACTTTAGAAATTCCCCAAGTTTCTGGAGCTCTAAATCTCCCTAGAAAACAGAGAAAGCAGAGCACCTTTGTGCTCCCACTACCACCACTGCAAGACATTTGACACAGGGTTGAAAGCCTGATTTCAGTCTCACAATCCCCTTTATCATTTCTCCCAGGAAGCCTAGGAATGCTTGTGAAAATGAAATTTGATGTAGTCTCCTTTCTTATACAAGAATTCCTTAGGTAGGTATGCCCATTATATCTATTTTTCTATATATACTCCTCACTGTGCCTCACACATATAGTAAGCATTCAGTAATTCTAGTAAATATTACTAGAAAATAAAAGAAAAGGAGAAAAAAAAACAAACCAATCAATCAATTTGGCCTGGTGCATACTAAAGAAATTAGTACATGTTTTAAATAAAAATCAATGATTAAGTACATACAAAGTTCATCCCATTTAAAAATGTAAGTTATCTCGACATTAAATCACTGAAAAAGAATGAGACCAGTATATGAACAGAAATTATTAAATTCCTAGTCACATGTTTGAGATGCACAGTTTAAAAAATTAGTAAAGGGAAGACAGTGAAGTCCAAGAAAGTGTATGAAGAAGTTGGAACATAAATTGTAACTTAAAGGACAGGTAAGCAATGATTTTTAATCACTCTTTTATATATTCTAGAGGTAAAAGTGGAGTTGGGGGAAGGAAAGTTAGAACCTTTTTGTGAATAAAGGCCCAGGAGCAAAAAGTACAGAGAATATTTTTGTGTAACCTGCTGCATGTTTTCCACCTTTAACACAGAACTCATCAACCTTGGTAGGTTACTCCATTCCACCGTTCTCCACAACCATGAATTCAAAGCCTTGAAAATTATATAGCTTTTTCCCTGCCACAAATCTGCCAACAGTGTCGTCAATTACTTTCACCAAGGACAATGACACAATAACTGCTCTATGGTTCAGCTGAGATTGATAATATGCCTCACAGATCTGGAGATAAAGACTTTAGAACAATGATATATAGATGTAGATTCATGTGTATTTTTCCAGTATCCCACAGTAATACATTATGCAGTTAGTGTCTTTTTTTTTTTTTTTGCAGTTAGTCTTTTGCTGTGAGCTATGGGAAGATATATTGGACCATATATCAGACTGAGCAGAGCAACAAGACGTTTACTAAACATGAAATCATGATCCAATTTCTGCAATAAAAAGTAATTCGGTGAGTCTTTAGCAGCATTCCTTATTTGGAAAGCTAGGTGAATGAGAGGAGACTATATATAATAGAATTAACCAGTGAGCCATTACTCATAAGCACAGGGTTATGGAGAATAATAGTAAGAATACCTTTTTAAGTACCTTAGTTAGACTGAAATGACAACCCAAGAAATTAAGAGACTAGACTACAGTAATAGGTATGAAATTGAAGATACAATTAATTAGAAGGCCTGTAAAACCAAACATCTGTAGCTCTATTGTCAGAAGAGAAAATTAGGGTAAACATACACTATTTTAGAACAATTTATTTATCATCCTCCATCTATTATTGATCAATCTATCTGTCACATCTTTTATTTTAATTTATTGCTTTCTGACGTTGCTTTATTTTTCAAAGATGCCCGCCTTTACAAATGCTAAGGTAAAATTATTAATTGTGATGTTAAAATTACCTTATTGGTTCTAGTTATTTTATATTCACTCTAGATCTTAGTAAAAAAAATAATTATATAGATTGTCTATACTTCAAACCAATATGACTATACTTTTCCATGTTTCATTGAAGAACAATATACATACAGAAAAGTGTATATTTCATAAAGTACTCATAGCCATACAATGAACCTGGACAGAAATAATGAAATAGTCTAAAATATTCTTCAATGATTATTAACTAGTCAAAAGATCAAAACATCTAATCTTCTATATCATTTATGATAGTAAATGCTACATAAGGCTCACAAAGCTACTGAAATTAAATTGAACCTTCAGAATAGTTTATAATTGGCTCCATTATTATTCTTGGAAGTCACTGCAATAAAACCAGTGAAATCTCTCCTTTTTGTTGAATTAGAAAAATATCACAGAACTAGATACTCAGTTGTTTAGTTATATATTTCTATATAACAATATTACCATGAACTTTGCAGCTAAAAATAATATACATATATTATTTCACAGTATCTGTGGGTCAAGAATCCAGGCATGGTTTAGCTGGGTCCCCTGCAAGGCCACAGTGTCAGACAGGACTGGGTTCTCATCTGGGGTCACCCGGGAAAGGATCTACTTTCAAGCTCATAAAGTTATTGGCAGCTTCTATTTTCTTGCAGGCTACCAGACTGAGGGCCTCAATTTTTTGCTGGGTGTCAGCCTAAGGCCGTCCTTAACTTCCTGCTGTGTGGTCCTGTTCATACGGCATCTTACAACATGGCAACTTTTTTTTTCAAAGCCAGCAAAGGAGAAAGCCTCTTAGCAAGATAAGTATTTCAATCTCATGGAAGATAATCTTGCATCTCCTGTCACCTTTGATATATTTTGTTGGTAAGTAGCAAGTTGTAGTTTTTAATGCAGAGAAATTAAAAACTTAAAAGGGTCCATAATCAAACCCCACAAATATGCCTGTTAACACAGTTGGGATAGACTAAATCATACTGTGGTAACTAACAGTTTCCAAAACATCAGTGGCTTAAAACAAAAATATTTATTTTTCAATTACACCAAATGTTCATCACAGGTCCGTTAGGACTCTCATTACAGAGTTAAGCTCTGTTCAGCAGCCACACTATAGAATACAGCTGCCCAATTTTCAGAACTATAGGTCTGAAAAATAATCTTTCAGAAAGCTAAATTATTTGTGAATAATTTTATTGAAAAATAAATCTCATATGAGTATTAAACCTCATTTTACATTTTTCCAAATGAATCAATTTACAAATAATTTTGAGGAAATTGTTTACTGCATAAAATTACTCAGATACATCATAAACAGTAGCATTTTGTTAACCAAAATTAAAAGTCATGGAAATCTGAAGAACATGAAGAAAGACAGACATTGAATTAATTAACTATTAAAAAGAAAAAGAAAGATAGACATGGTAAAGGAATGAGGAATTCTCAAGATGATTTACATCCCTTCCTGCCTGTATGCAATAAAGTGAGCTGCATAGCAATGCCAGATTTCTTTCAACATGAAAAGTATGATTATATAACTTCAAAAAACAATGCAATTATAATGCGTTTCTAGAAATAAATATTGCTTTCTTTATAGAAAAAAGGTGATGAGTGTTTCTGTCCAACATGAAATTATGCTGTCAAAAAGCCATTTGTTTGAATAACTACATCTTCACTTTGTTAAGTAACTGCTTTTCTTAGGGCATATTACCAATAAAATTTCTAGCATTGGATAAAATTATGTAATAAATATTATGCAACTTGACAGAATGCCCGCCTTATAAAAATCTGTTCTGGCAATGACTGAAAATAGAACTTAAAATAGTTTATCTAGTCAGAATATTTACATTAAAAGTTTAAACTATGGAGAGACTTCCGGGAAGATGGCGGAAGAGTAAGACGTAGGGATCACCTTCCTCCCTACAGATACACCAGAAATACATCTACACGTGGAACAACTCCTACAGAACACCTACTGAACGCTGGCAGAAGACCTCAGACCTCCCAAAGGGCAAGAAACCCCCCACGTACCTGGGAGAGGGGATTAAGGAGCTCCAGAGACGGGCGCGAGCCGCGGCTAAAAGCGCGGACCCCAGCGACGGGCATGAGACACTAAGGCTGCTGCTGCCACCACCAAGAAGCCTGTGTGCGAGCACAGGTCACTATCCACACGCCCCTTCCGGGGAGCCTGTGCAGCCCGCCGCTGCCAGGGTCACGGGATCCAGGGACAACTTGCCCGGGAGAACACACGGCGCGCCTCAGGCTGGTGCAACGTCACACTGGCCTCTGCCGCCGCAGGCCCGCCCCGCACTTAGTGCTCCTCCCTGCCCCCCGGCCTGAGTGAGCTAGAGCCCCCAAAGCAGCTGCACCTTTAACCCCGTCCTGTCTGAGCGAAGAAGAGACGCCCTCCAGCGACCTATACGCAGAGGCGGGGCCAAATCCAAAGCTAAGCCCCTGGAAGCTGTGAGAACAAAGAAGAGAAAGGGAAATCTCTCCCAGCAGCCTCAGAAGCAGCAGATTAAAGCTCCACAATCAACTTGATGTACCCTGCATCTGTGGAATACATGAATAGACAACGAATCATCCAAAATTGAGGAGGTGGACTTTGAGAGCAAGATTTATGATTTTTTCCCCTTTTCCTCTTTTTGTGAGTGTGTATGTGTATGCTTCTGTGTGAGATTTTGTCTTTATAGCTTTGCTTCCACCATTTGTCCTAGGGTTCTATCCGACCGTTTTTTGAAATTTTTTTTCTTTGTTTTTAAATTAATAATTATTTTTTTATTTTAATAACTTTATTATATTTTATCTTATGTTATTTTACTTTATCTTCTTTCTTTTTTTCTTCCTTCCCTCCTTCATTCCTTCCTTCCTCCCTCCCTCCCTCCTTTCTTTCTTTCTTTCTTTCTTTCAACTTCTACTAATTCTTTCTTTCTACTTTTTCTCCCTTTTATTCTGAGCCGTGTGGATGAAAGGCTCTTGATGCTGCAGCCAGGAGTCAGTGCTGTGCCTCTGAGGTGGGAGAGCCAACTTCAGGACACTGGTCCACAAGAGACCTCCCAGCTCCACATTATATCAAACGGTGAAAATCTCCCAGAGATCTCCATCTCAACACCAACACCCAGCTTCACTCAATGACCAGCAAGCTGCAGTACTGGACATCCTATGCCAAACAACTAGCAAGACAGGAACACAACCCCACCCATTAGCAGAGAGGCTGCCTAAAATCATAATAAGTCCACAGACACCCCAAAACACACCACCAGACGTGGACATGCCCACCAGAAAGACAAGATCCAGCCTCATCCACCAGAACACAGGCACTAGTCCCCTCCACCAGGAAGTTTACACAACCCACTAAACCAACTTTAGCCACTAGGGACAGACATCAAAAACAACGGGAACTACGAACCTGCAGCCTGGAAAAGGGAGACCCCAAACCCAGTAACATAAGCAAAATGCAAAGATAGAAAAACACACAGCAGATGCAGGAGCAAGATAAAAACCCACCAGACCTAACAAGTGAAGGGGAAATAGGCAGTCTCCCTGAAAAAGAATTCAGAATAATGATAGTAAAGATGATCCAAAATCTTGGAAATAGAATAGACAAAATGCAAGAAACATTTAACAAGGACCTAGAAGAACTAAAGATGAAACACACAACGATGAACAACACAATAAATGAAATTAAAAATACTCTAGATGGGATCAATGGCAGAATAACTGAGGCAGAAGAACGGATAAGTGACCAGGAAGATAAAATAGTGGAAATAACTACTGCAGAGCAGAATAAAGAAAAAAGAATGAAAAGAACTGATGACAGTCTCAGAGACCTCTGGGACAATATTAAACGCACCAACATTCAAATTATAGGGGTTCCAGAAGAAGAGAAAAAGAAAGGGACTGACAAAATATATGAAGAGATTATAGTTGAAAACTTCCCTAATATGGGAAAGGAAATAGTTAATCAAGTCCAGGAAGCACAGAGAGTCCCATACAGGATAAACCAAGGAGAAATACGCCAAGACACATATTAATCAAACTGTCAAAAATTAAATACAAAGAAAACATATTAAAAGCAGCAAGGGAAAAACAACAAATGACACACAAGGGAATCCCCATAAGGTTAACAGCTGATCTTTCAGCAGAAACTCTGCAGGCCAGAAGGGACTGGCAGGACATATTTAAAGTGATGAAGGAGAAAAACCTGCAACCAAGATTACTCTACCCAGCATAGGATCTCATTCAGATTTGATGGAGAAATTAAAACCTTTACAGACAAGCAAAAGCTGAGAGAGTTCAGCACCACCAAACCAGCTCTACAACAACTGCTAGAGGAACTTCTCTAGGCAAGAAACACAAGAGAAGGAAAAGACCTACAATAATGAACCCAAAACAATTAAGAAAATGGGAACAGGAACATACATATCGATAATTACCTTAAATGTAAATGGACTAAATGCTCCCACCAAAAGACACAGATTGGCTGAATGGATACAAAAACAATACCCATATAATTGCTGTCTACAAGAGACCCACTTCAGGCCTAGAGACACATACAGTCTGAAAGTAAGGGGATGGAAAAAGATATTTCATGCAAATGGAAATCAAAAGAAAGCTGGAGTTGCAATTCTCATATCAGACAAAATAGACTTTAAAATAAAGACTATTAGAAGAGAAAAAGAAGGACACTACATATTGATCAAGGGATCGATCCAAGAAGAAGATATAACAATTGTAAATATTTGTGCACCCAACATAGGAGCACCTCAATACATAAGGCAAATACTAACAGCCATAAAAGGGGAAATCAACAGTAATACATTCATAGTAGGGGACGTTAACACCCCACTTTCACCAATGGACAGATCATCCAAAATGAAAATAAATAAGGAAACACAAGCTTTACATGATACATTAAACAAGATGGACTTAACTGATATTTATAGGACATTCCATCCAAAAACAAAAGAATACACACTTTTCTCAAGTGCTCATGGAACATTTTGCAGGATAGATCATATCTTGGGTCACAAATCAAGCCTTGGTAAAGTTAAGAAAATTGAAATTATATCAAGTATCTTTTCTAACCACAACGCTATGAGACTAGATATCAATTACAGGAAAAGATCTGTAAAAAATAAAAACACATGGAGGCTAAACAATACACTACTTAATAACGAAGTGATCACTGAAGAAATCAAAGAGGAAATTTAAAAATACCTAGAAACATGACAATGGAGACACAATGACCCAAAATCTATGGGATGCAGCAAAAGCAGTTCTAAGAGGGAAGTTTAGAGCAATACAATCCTATCTTAAGGAACAGGAAACATCCCGAATAAACAACCTAACCTTGCACCTAAAGCAATTAGAGAAAGAAGAACAAAAAAACCCCAAAGTTAGCAGAAGGAAGGAAATCATAAAGACCAGATCAGAAATAAATGAAAAAGAAATGAAGGAAACGATAGCAAAGATCACTAAAACTAAAAGCTGGCTCTTTAAGAAGACAGACAAAATTGATAAGCCATTAGCCAGACTCATCAAGAAAAAAAGGGAGAAGACTCAAATCAATAGAATTAGAAATGAAAAAGGAGAAGTAACAACTGACACTGCAGAAATACAAAAGATCATGAGAGATTACTACAAGCACCTCTATGCCAATAAAATGGACAACCAGGAAGAAATGGACAAATGCTTAGAAATGCACCACCTGCCAAGACTGAATCAGGAAGAAATAGAAAATATGAACAGACCAATCACAAGCACTGAAATTGAAACTGTGATTCAAAACCTCCAACAAACAAAAGCCCAGGACCACATGGCTTCACAGACGAATTCTATCAAACATTTAGCGAAGAGTTAACACCTATCCTTCTCAAACTCTTCCAAAATACAGCAGAGGGAGGAACACTCCCAAACTCATTCTATGAGGCCACCATCACCTTGATACAAAAACCAGACAAGGATGTCACAAAGAAAGAAAACTACAGGCCAATATCACTGATGAACATAGATGCAAAAATCCTGAACAAAATACTAGCAAACAGAATCCAACAGCACATTAAAAGGATCATACACCACGAACAAGTGGGGTTTATTCCAGTAATGCAAGGATTCTTCGATATACACAAATCAATCAATGTGATACACCATATTAACAAATTGAAGGAGAAAAACCATATGGTCATCTCAATAGATGCAGAGAAAGCTTATGACAAAATTCAACACCCATTTATGATAAAAACCCTGTAGAACGTAGGCACAGAGGGAACTTTCCTTAACATAATAAAGGCCATATATGACAAACCCACAGCCAACATCGTCCTCAATGGTGAAAAACTGAAACCATTTCCACTAAGATCAGGAACAAGACAAGGTTGCCCACTCTCACCACTCTTATTCAACATAGTTTTGGAAGTTTTAGCCACAGCAATCAGAGAGGAAAAGGAAATAAAAGGAATCCAAATCAGAAAAGAAGAAGTAAAGCTGTCACTGTTTGCAGATGACATGATACTCTACATAGAGAATCCTAAAGATGCTACCAGAAAACTGCTAGAGCTAATCAATGAATTTGGTAAAGTAGCAGGATAGAAAATTAATGCACAGATATCTCTTGCATTCCTATACACTAATGATGAAAAACCTGCAAGTGAAATCAAGAAAACACTCTCATTTACCATTGCAACAAAAAGAATAAAATATCTAGGAATAAACCTACCTAAGGAGACAAAAGACCTGTATGCAGAAAATTATAAGACACTGATGAAAGAAATTAAAGATGATACAAATAGATGGAGAGATATACCATGTTCTTGGATTGGAAGAATCAACATTGTGAAAGTGACTCCACTACCCAAAGCAATCTACAGATTCAATGCAATCCCTGTCAAACAACCACTGGTATTTTTCACAGAACTAGAACAAAAATTTTCACAATTTGTATGGAAACACAAAAGACCCCAAATAGCCAAAGCAATCTTGAGAACGAAAAATGGAGCTGGAGGAATCAGGCTCCCTGACTTCAAACTATACTACAAAGCTACAGTAATCAAGACAGTATGGTACTGGCACAAAAACAGAAAGATAGATCAATGGAACAGGATAGAAAAGCCCAGAGATAAACCCATGCACATATGGTCACCTTATCTTTGATAAAGGAGGCAGGAATGTATAGTGGAGAAAGGACAGCCTCTTCAATAAGTGGTGCTGGGACAACTGGACAGGTACTGGTAAAAGTATGAGATTAGATCACTCCCTAACACCATACACAAAAATAAGCTCAAAATGGATTAAAGACCTAAATGTAAGGCCAGAAACTATCAAACACTTAGAGGAAAACATAGGCAGAACACTCTATGACATAAATCACAGCAAGATCCTTTTTGACCCACCTCCTAGAGAAATGGAAATAAAAACAAAAATAAACAAATGGGACCTAATGAAACTTCAAAGATTTTGCACAGCAAAGGAAACCATAAACAAGATGAAAAGACAACCCTCAGAATGGGAGAAAATATTTGCAAATGAAGCAACTGACAAAGGATTAATCTCCAAAATTTATAAGCAGCTCATGCAGCTCAATAACAAAAAAACAAACAACCCAATCCAAAAATGGGCAGAAGACCTAAATAGCCATTTCTGCAAAGAAGATATACAGACTGCCAACAAACACATGAAAGAATGCTCAACATCATTAATCATTAGAGAAATGCAAATCAAAACTACAATGAGATATCATCTCACACCAGTCAGAATGGCCATCATCAAAAAATCTAGAAACAATAAATGCTGGAGAGGATGTGGAGAAAAGGGAACCCTCTTGCACTGCTGGTGGAAATGTAAATTGATACAGCCACTATGGAGAACAGTATGGAGGTTCCTTAAAATACTACAAATAGAACTACCATATGACCCAGCAATCCCACTGCTGGGCATATACCCTGAGAAAACCATAATTCATAAAGAGTCATGTACCAAAATGTTCACTGCAGCTCTATTTACAATAGCCCGGAGATGGAAACAACCTAAGTGTCCATAATCGGATGAATGGATAAAGAAGATGTGACACATATATACAATGGAATATCACTCAGCCATAAAAAGAAACGAAATTGAGCTATTTGTAATGAGGTGGATGGACCTAGAGTCTGTCATACAGTGAAGTAAGTCAGAAAGATAAAGACAAATACCGTATGCTAACATATATATATATATGTAATCTAAGAAAAAAAATGTCATGAAGAACCTAGGGGTAAGACGGGAATAAAGACACGGACCTACTAGAGAATGGACTTGAGGATATGGGGAGGGGGAAGGGTAAGCTATGACAAAGTGAGAGAGAGGCATGGACATATATACACTACCAAACGTAAGGTAGATAGCTAGTGCGAAGCAGCCGCATAGCACAGGGAGATCAGCTCTGTGCTTTGTGACCGCCTGGAGGGGTGGAAGTGAGGGAGACTCAAGAGGGAAGAGATATGGGAACATATGTATATGTATAACTGATTCACTTTGTTATAAAGCTGAAACTAACACACCATTGTAAAACAATTATATTCCAATAAAGATGTAAAAAAAAAACACAAGTTTAAACTATGAATGATGCTACATATTTTAAACAAGGCATGCCAAAATAATCAAACTATGGAGATATAACTTAAAGGAATTACCTATATAAAATTTAATGTTTTAAAAATATTTTAGGTTCTGGATTTACCTTTTAAAGACCTATTTTTAAATAGTGTACAGTCTATGATTGATTACCATAGTTAGTGTTCCTACTTTATTAATTATCATAGCACCCCTTTGTCTTGGCCAAATTAATTGACATTTACAACCTAATCCTCACCGCAACACCATGTAATGACTGAGGCTTAATGACTAGGCAAATTTATTCAAAATGTGTAGGCTAGAGATCTTAAAAAATGAGTAAAACTATATAGTACAAGCAGAAGACTGACGGGAGGGACTGAACTATGAGGAGAAATTAGAGGTCATTTGAAGGAGGATAATCTGACAAAGAGAGTAAGTGTCTATCATAGTGGCATAATCCAATGGGAACCTTGTAAAGACAGATGAAGTTTCCATGAGAGTGTAGAGTGGTTTTCAAAGTGTGGTCCCCAGAGCAAAGGCATCAGCATCACCTAGGAACATGTTAGAAATGCAAATTCTCAGGTCCCACCTCAGACCTACTAAAACAGAAACTCTGGGGTGGGACCCAGCCATCTGTGTTTCTGCTGATTTTGATGCACTCTCAAGTTGGAGACCCACTGGTATAGTGGCATGAAACCTAAGAGAGGAAAAAAGAAAGATGGAATGGTCCACATATTGAATGATACTGACAGCTTAGATAAAATGAGGATATGAGAGTACCCATTACAGCTGAGCGTGCAAGTCTCTGGAGATTATTATGCAAAGGACACTGACACACATGTACTCTAAGATGTATTAAGGAAAGTGTAGAAGCAATAGAGTCAGTAGGATGCCCAAGTTCCCTTTTCTATTCCTCATACCATGGGCAGCTGGACAAAACATGGAAAGTGCTGCATGAGAAGGACTCTCTCCCTGTGGTGGGACATACATTTATTGGACAGTTGAGAAAAGTCAGGGAACTCTGGTCAACCATGTAATAATGGAAGCTCTCTAAGGAAGTAAAAAGTGTTGGTAACTCAGAAAGATGTGAGGCCAGTTTTTTTTTTTTCTATTTTAAATATGGGAGATACTAGCCCATATTGGTGTGCTGAAGGGAATAATTCAGTGGAGATGTAGTATTGGTAATTCAGAACTGAGAAGGGACACTCAAGTTAGCCAAGATATTTGAAGAGATGAGCAGAGATGGAATCGAGAGAACTGTCAGGAATTTTGAACTAGGAAAGAAGAAAAAGAAAGTCTGAATGTTGTAGGTTTTGAAGGCATTTATTGTTAACTTGATCATTTCTTGGTCTGGACCATCTTTCTCTAAGACCATGGCTCGGCTGTGTAAGTCACCAAGTTTTCTCTCCACGGAGAGACAGAGAAGAAGCACTGGGTCTCAGGGTGTAATCACAATAAGATGATGCAACACAAGCTGTCACACCTCTGGGAACTGTGGCTAGGGCTTGGTGTGTTTACAATGGTGCCCTCCCTGTTCTGTGCATACTGCAATGGCCATCTATGCACTGAATAGGGCAGTGCCCCATCCACCTGTCCATGTGCCTTGAGGCTGCTACATCAAAGTAAGGACTGTTTTTTGACTTTTACACTAGCAATCCCCAATAAGAGAAAATGGTTTTAATCCTCTTAGAAAATGATCGCTTTCATATAGGGCAGGGCTCATTTCTTCAGGTCAAGATGCAGGAACAAACACATTCTTTCTTTCCCTCTTAAGATTTTCTTCCTTCTCTTTCCTGATGCTTATACACAGAAGGTGAATGGAAGAGAAACGGCAAACTGCAATAGTAAGAAAATGTGAAATTTCTTATTGAAGACTTTCATTTTTGAGGCTATTTTGGAGTTACACTATGCACTTGGAGTTTATGTGGTGAAAGAGTTGGAAATACCCAACAAGGATATAGCGTATAAAAGTATAAAGTAATGCACTATAATCCCAGCTCTATTATCCCTTTAATGGAAACAGGCCAAAAAATATTGGTGATGTATACTTGATCTTCAGAGAAAAAAAATCCATTTAGTTTTCCCATTAAAGCTCTCCATAACACAATATTAAGACAAATGAATTTTTAAGTGCTGTTTTGTAGTGCTTCATTTATGCTGTGGCCTGTTTTTAAAGTGATTTATTGAATGTGATAAGTGAAAATAAGCCATAACACCATTTGCCTGACAGAACAATCTTACCAACAATTATAAATCATGTGTAACCACTTGGAACACAACACACTGTATTCTGAGCGAAATACAACTGTACAGGACATTACCCTCTCATTGTATAATATTTATAGAAAACCAACAGTGCCTGGAGCATGAGATAAAGTCTGAGTCCTCTATTATTCTATATTTCAGCACTCTGAAGGCACTCTGAAACATAAATTGAAATGCACAGTTCTTTGATATTGATGTCAGGCTCTATGTAAAAGTTTGATGACCTGAGGAATTAACAATGAAAAGTAATGGCCTATTATAGTTCAAAATAGACTTTTTGCTGAAATAAAGAGTTAAATTTTCCCACATTGTCTGCCACAGATAGTTAAGAAGAGCATTTCTCTCATTTGGCTTTGCTAATCATAGAACCATGCTGCCTGACCTACCATAAATTCATGCTGACTATTTTCAGTTGGGCTCTCAAAGCTATTTAACAATCTTATTATTCATCTCTAGATCATAAATTAGTTCATCGCTTACAACTCAAATTCTGAATCTTTTCTCATCTTCTCAAATTCTCTTGCCTGAATTTCCTACACACTCCAGGTCTTCAGTTAGTCTTGCCTTCTTGTTTATTGAAGACATTAATATTGACTATTAAGCTTAAGTGCTCACTTCACTTATTATATTTTATCTCTTTATTAGGTATTCTTTGGTTGTCTCTCAAAGGAAAAAGTGATCTGCTTTTCCAATCAATTCCTATGGCATTTTGTTCCACGGATATGGTACTTATTATATGCTTGATGTGTTGCAATTATTGCATACATGGTCATATCTTCTTTTATATTACAGACTTCTTATGTATAAGGGCCGTGTGTAATACTAATGAATATCTCTCACAGTGCCAAGCCTTTTACACAAACAATTCTCAATTAATATTTGCTAAATGAATGTATTTAGGAAGAAATGACAAAACCCTGGCTTCTATTACCTTGGTCATTGTTTCAAAATAAAAACAATGTAAAGATATCCTACAGACTGTGTAATTTATTTTTAAATTTAGAAGCCAGTAAAAGGAGAGAACAAAAGCTACCTTGTGTAACAAAGGATCTCAGAGAAGGAATTTTAATACAAATGGATAGATTAATGATTCTGCTATCTATTGATTGGCATTTCTTTTAATTACCTTGGTGTATGTATAGCCAAATTCCCTAAGCCTGTGTGCCATAGTATGCATTTGGAACACAGGTGTCACTCATGATGGTAAGGGGTGTTCTGTAAAGAGAGTTTTATGATCAAGAGGTTATGTTATATAGTATGATCTCCTCTAGAAAATTCACATTGCATCGTAAGCTATTAAAGTATCTAGAGTCCCATAGTAAAAAATATCTCATTTAACCCAGCATTTCTAGAAATCAAAGAACTCTGTTTTGTATCACATTAACATCTAACAGACCATTAGTGTTTAACGAACCATAGTTTGGGAAATTACTTCTTAAAGGAACTTGGAGTGATATGGCTTTATTTGGCCATGGAGTCTACTAAAACAAATCCTCTGGGATCTATATTATGTTATGAATTATTAATGTATTCAAATACTTTATTAATCCAGTCCATAACCATGAGTAACAAGGAAATGGGAGGGTACCAAATAAGACTGTAGATTTTTAGCCAAAAAAAAAAAAAAATGGTAGGAATGGCCATTGGGTAGGCAGCCAACAAACTTTACATGCTGTCAATAGAATTAGTTTTATCTACTCTTGGCCAATACGTATAAGAATAATTTTTTTTTACTTGACCTATTAAATTTGCTGGAATGTACTAAGGATGTTGAATATAAAAGGTGATGGTAAGCATCCTCAGTTCTTTTTGTTTTTTGTTTGTTTGTTTTTGTTTTTTTTGCGGTACGCGGGCCTCTCACTGTTGTGGCCTCTCCCGTTGTGGAGCACATGCTCCGGACACACAGGCTCAGCGGCCATGGCTCACGGGCCCAGCCGCTCCGCGGCATGTGGGATCTTCCCGGACCGGGGCACGAACCCGTGTCCCCTGCATCGGCAGGCGGACTCTCAACCACTGCGCCACCAGGGAAGCCCTCTTTTTTTTTTTTTAATGGCTTTAGCACTTGTAGATGTACTTCTTTTATATGGTAATTAGATATTGGTTTTGATCCAGAGAATTTTTCTGTTAAAGAGTATGTTTATCCCATCTTAAAATAACAAATAGTCTTACCTTAATTTTATTATCTTACTTCATATATTCTATGTTAAATGCTTTATCCATTTTCTTTATTTTCTCACTTGGTTTTTATTTTCTTTGAGGGCTACGTGTGTGTGTGTGTGTCCTCCATCTAATAATTTTTTTTTTTTTTTCAGTTGTGGCATGTGGGATCTAGTTCCCCAACCAAGGATCGAACTCAGACCCCCTGCATTGGGAGCACCGAGTCTTAGCCACTGGACCACCACGGAAGTCCTATAATTCTTTTTTTGTGTGTGATAAAAACCACATAACATAAAACATATCACCTTAACCATTTTGAAATGTAAAGCAAACTATATGCACACTGTTATACAACAGATCACTAGAACTTTTTCATCCTGTAAAACAGAAACTCTATATCCATTGAACAACAGTCACTTTTTCCCTTCCCCCAAGCCCCTGGCAACTACCATTTTACTTTCTGTTTCTAAGAGTTTGAGTATTCTAGATACCTCATATAAGTGGAGGTATAAATATTCATCTAGTATTTGTCTTTTGGTGACTGGCTAATTTCACTTAGCATAATATCCTCAAAGTTTATTCATGTTGTCATATGTGGCAGAATTTCCTATCTTCTTAAGACTGAATAATATTCTATTGTATATAATATCTTTTCTTTATCCATTCATCCATCCATGGATATTTAAGCTGTTTCCACATCTTGGCTATTGTGAATAATGCTGCAATGAATATGGGGGTGCTAATATCTCTTCAAGATCTTGATTTCAATTTTTAAATAATTACCCAGAACTAGGATTTGCTGGATCATATGGTAGTTTTACTTGTAATTTTTTGAGGAACCGTCATACTGTTTTCCATAATGGCTGTGCCATTTTACATTCCAACAAACATTACACAATGGTTCTGATTTCTCCATGTCCTCACCAACACTTGTTGTTTTCTGTTTTTTAGTAATAGTCATCCTAATTGGTATGAGGTAAAATCTAATTACAATTTTGACTTAAAATCCGTAATGATCAGTGATGTTGACCATATTTACATATGCCTGTTGGACATTTACATTTCCTCTTTGGAGAAATGTTTGTTCAAGACTTTTGCCCATTTTAAAATGAAATGTTTTTGTTTTTGAGTTGTAGTTCATTATGTATTCCATATACAACCCTTTATCAGATATATGGTTTAAAAATATTTTCTCCCATTCCAGGGATTGCATTTTTGCCCTGTTGGTTGTTTCATTTTCTGCACAGAAGTTTTTAAGTTTGATGTAGTCCCATTTGTCTATTTTTGCTTTTGTTGTCTATGTTTTTGATGTCAGGTCCAAGAAATCATTGCCAAATTTAATGTCATGAAGAGTTTCCCCTGTTTTCTTCTAGGAGTTCAGGTCTTAAGTTTAAGTCTTTAATCAATTGTAAGTGAATCTTTGTATATGGTATAAGGTAATGGCCCAACTTTATTTATTTATATGTGGATATCCGGTTCTTCCATCACTATTAGTTGAAGAGACTACCTTTTCTCCATTGTGTAGCATCAGCAATTTTACCAAATGTCACTTAACCATAAACATGAGAATTTATCTCTGGGTTCTCCATGTTGTTCCACTGGTCTATGTGTTTGTCTTATGCAGGTAGTATACTGTTTTTCTTAGTTTACCTTAAGGGCTTGTCAATTTTGTTGATTTTTTTCAGAGAAACAACTCAGTTTTTTCGATTTTTCTATTTTCGTATTACTTATTTCTACTCTGATCTTTCCTTCTGCTAACTTTGGGTTTAGTTTGCTCTTCATTTTCTAGTTGCCTGAGGTGTAGGGGTTCAGTTGTTTATTTAAGATCTTTCTTCTTTTTTAATGTATTTACCACTATAAACTTCCTCTTAGTACTTCTTTTGCTATATCCCATGTTTTGATTTGCTGTGTTTTCATTTTCATGTCTTCAATATTCATAAATTTCCCTTGTGATTTCTTATTTTAGCGACTGATTTGTTCAAAAGTGTGTTGTTTAATTTTCATATTTTGTGAATTTTCCAGTTTTATTTTGCTATTGATTTCTAGTTTTATTCCACTGTGGTCAGAAAAGACAACATGGTATGATTTCAATCTTCTTAAATGTATTAAGTTTTGTGACTTAACGTATGATCTATCCTAAAGAATGTTCCATATATGCTTGAGAAGAATGTTAGTTCTGCTGTTTTTGTGTAGAGTGTTCTGCATATGTCTGTTAGGAATAATTGGTCTATGGTGTTGTTCCAGTCCTCAAGTTGTTTCCTTGCTGATCATCTGTCTGGTTGATCTATCCCTAATTGAAAGTGGAATATTGAAATTGCCTACTTATATTTGTGTTCTAATGATTCTATTAAAATACTTTTAATTTTTAATCAATTTATGTTCCTAATCGATAGACCATTTCTAACCTATTCCAGAGTAAATAGGATATAAGTAATAAATGAGTAAATTAGTGGAAAAAAACAGACAAAATTGTAAGTATGAGGTACATGTATGGCGTTGCTCAGTATTTTTCTTTCTTCCCTTTCCATATTAATTAATGTTCCATTTGACTATTACAATTTGAGAGCAACCTAGCATTACTGTATTTATTCCCCCAAAAGAAGAAAATATTCTACTTTTCTCAAAGAGACTCATAGGAGAAACTAGCTGCATTCCCACAATGTTTAACCAAAAATGAGGGAACTCTAAGCAGGGCAGAACATCATTCCTCACTCCCCATAAGTGAGGTTGGATAAAGAGATAGAGTGTACCTTCCTACTGTCAGCACCATGGAAATATGACATTATGAAGAATAAAGTAACCCACAAGAAGTTGTCTAGAATTTATGAGCATAATTATTCTTCCTACTGTTTGAAGGTAGTGAATGTGGTATCCATAATTTTAAAATGTAATTTTTACATTTTGTATTATGTTTTTATTTTAATTTATTAATGTATGGGAATTGTTGTTCCATGAATATTTACCTAAATGACAGATGAAATGCATATGTGTAAATTTTATCAATATAATTCAGTATATTTTATCAAATAAATCAAATCCTGAATCTCATATAAAATGATATTTAATACCATTTTATTTATCTCCTAAAATCATTTTGTTGTTATGGGTGTTAATAGGTTTCTGCTACTCTATTTACTTAATTCTTCACTTGATCTATTAGTCATATGCATATTTTCAAATTTTCTTTGTGGAAGTTTCTTCTTGCTCACAATATAAAACCTGTTGCTATGACTCCTTCCTTATCTCTCCTTATCTGTTTGAATCAGTCTGCTACATCTTACTCATTTTCTCCTGTCATTTATGAGTATTATTAAAAGGCACATTTTTTTTCTTTTTTCTTCCAGCTTTACTGAGATATAATTGACATATAACACTGTGTAAATTTAAGGTGTACAACGTGATGATTTGGTACACAAATATGTTGTGAAATTATTAACGCAATAATAAGGTTAGTTAACACCTCCATCATTGCACATAATTACCTTTATGTGCATGTGTGTGGTAGAACATTTAAGATCTATTCTCTCAGCAACTTTCAAGTATGCAATCTAGTGTTGTTAACTATACTCACCATGCTGTACATTGGATCCTCAGAACTCATTCATCTTACAACTTTGACCAACAACTCACTTTCCCCACTCCCAAGCCCTGGCAACTACCAGTCTACTCTCTGTTTATATGTTTTTTAGAGTCTACATATAAGTAGTACCATACAGTATTTGTCTTTGTCTGACTTATTTCACTTAGCATAATGCTCTTTAGTTTCATCCATGTTGTCACAAATGGCAGAATTTCCTTCTTTATGATGAATATTCCACTGTATACCTATTCCACATTTTTTAAATGCACATAGAAGTATTTTATGTGAAATATTGTTTTCTTTTTTACAGACAATATCCCAGACAAATGCACACCCTTTTTATTGTTGGGAGTAGACCACACAATATCTCACTTACTATGAAAATTAAATGATGAAGAAAGAAAAATAGGAGGAAGAGGATGAGAAGAACAAGTAAAACAAGAACATGGAAAAGAAGAAGGTACTAGTAATTAAGGTCTTTTGCAGTTAATATGCTTTCATGTGAACAAAACCAAAAAAATAAAAAAGTGATTAGGTATCACTCTTTTTTCCCATTTAAAAAAATGAACATGAACTGTCTTATACAAATATATGTAACACTAAACACGCAAGAGTAAATCTAGTGTTAATATATTTTACATCTAGTATAGCTAATGGTCAATATGTATGTTAGAAATGGTATAAAACATGGATTAAATATTTATTCAAATACTACACAGTCATGGTTTTATATTTATTTTTCTAAAAATATATCTGATGTTAAAGAACTTGCATGAATATATGACTCTAATTAAGCTTATTTATTTTCCAATATGTTGTAACATGATTAAATAATCAGTTAGGAATACCAAGTCTTCATTCGTAACTAGCATCATGTTGAAAGAAAATTCTGGGAGATGATTAGAAGGGGAACCAATGAAAGAAGGAAGATGAAGGAAAGGAAATAAATAGGCGTTTACTAGAAAGAAATCAGGATTCCTGTCCTGTTATTTTAAATAGTAATAGAGAACAATACAACTCTTAGTAGACTACAAGTTACTTGACGGGGACACAGAGATAGCATGTAACAAGAACTGAATGTCAACTTAGGCAAGTTTATTCATTTAAAGAAAAAAGAATTAGAAGTAGTACCAAGCATTTGATCTAAAAATTGTTTAACCCTTCAAACAAATTGAGGTATAACTCATCTTACTTCTCTTTCATGAACTTTCTTTTTCCTTTGAACTCACAACACTTACACATCTCTTTCTGTAAAATCCTACAGTTTTGTGACATCTCATAAATTATATTATTATTTAATATTTGATGTGAATTCAAAATGCTATCACATCTATTTTATAAGCATCTCTACAGTAGGGCTCTTCTCGGTATGTGAAAACACGCCTACTGTAACGCTGTACACCTCCTGCTGTAATTATCTCTGTGCCCCATCCCACTCAGACATTTATTAATGGACACAAAAGATTGTTCAGGCCCTTATATTTCTTGTTCCATCCCTGATTGCTAATTAAGCAAGAGCTGGCCTTTAAGCAGCCTTCCCTTCCCTCCCTTCCCTTTCCTATTCTCTTTCTTTTCAGACATTAAGATTTTTCTCACCAAATAAACCATATTCATGTGACAGGCTTATAAAATAAATTGTCATCTTTATCTTGCTTCCATACTGAGCTCAAATTTCCAATACTGTGATATTTAATTACAATGATAAATAAGTAGACATGAAAAGATATTATCTCATTTTTCTTCTACAGCTTCAAAGATTCTCACTGTGTACCTTTTTCTGGGACCTGATTACATTTAAAGTCTAGAAAGCATTTTTCATATTGTTTCCTTTAATAAGTTGTTTCAGAGATACAAATCTCTCTCCCTGGTTTACATTTTGATTTATAGGAACTACAGATGTTTAAATTTTTAGATCATTATTTTCCTTTCTATTACATGTTCTTACCCCCAAACTCACATAAACACAGCACTTCTGCAAATATATATATTGAACAGATACAGGTTACTGATTAGTAAGAAGCTTTGTGAAACAGGAAGGAAAAAGGACATAAGAAATGTGGCTGCAATAAAAAAAATAAAATTCCACTAAAAGATATTTTAGTTTGGCCTATGTAGAGTCTACTTAAGCATTATTAGAATATCCCCATCCAGAAACCTGTGCTGGAAATTTTAATCTTTGAATGTATATAAAGTAATAATATATGTGCATGCTTATTTCCATGTGTATATATTATACGATGTGTCCATAAGCATACATAAGTAAATGTACAGTGTGAAGGGGAGCAAGACTGAATCATATAAAGCTAGAAAAATTTACAGATCACTGAAAGTTAGGTGATAAATCAATGAGAAATAAAATTTTGAATTAAATTAGTAGTTTTCAAAAAATTTATATATTTACAAATACACCTTTAACCAGAAGTGAAAAACTGGTGACCTGCAGGAAAAATCCATCACACAAATTTATCTCAGTTGTTCAGATGAGCATGTTGGTCATCACAGTTTCTTAAATTAAAAACATATATATTTGTTAACATTTAAATATATGTGAATTCCCATAAAATCTAGATATTGGGTCTCTTTAAAAAATCAAATTTCCAGTACAAATGACCCTGAGTTCCCAAAAGACAATGATCAGCTGGAGAGATGTTGCAACTTATCCTCATGGTTTTAGGGCATTTCCATCTTCCTATTGTTTCCTCTGGCATGAGGACAAGTGTCAGTAGCCTAACGTTTTTATAGCCGAGAATTAAAAAAAAAAAAAAAGAATGAAATGTTTCTGGTATCCATATTCTGTCCAAAATAGGAAAATAAAAGGTCAGCAGAGAGGGCTATTTATTTCAAAATAAAGTGGGAGTAAGGGAGGGGAAGGGCATATGGTGCAGGCATAGACTGTTTCTACATGTTCAATACCAAGCAATAAAGGAAGGTTTTGTAAGAGTAGGCTTGCCTGCTCTACTTATTTATTCATGCCATTCAAAATTGTAAACTTTGCTTTAAAAAACTTATCTGTTCCTGTTTCCTTATCAAGTAAGAAAGAATAGAGAGAATATTCTAACACTGCCAAATTCAAATTCCCCTTGTTTGTTATTCATCTTACCCAATGCTTCTTCTATTTCACCACTTACGTTAAAAATGTTACCATGTGTTAAAAATATTACCATGTGTTTTAACTCTGTGGCAGTGGTTTTCAATCCTGGCTGCACGCTAGAATCACCCGGGCCACTTAAAAATACCACTGCCATACCTCGACCCCTAGAGGTTCTTATTCAATATGTATAAAATGTGGCTTTTGCATCAGTGTTTTTAAAAAAATCTCCCTATGTGGCACGAGTGGGCATCCACAACTTAAATCACTGCTCTAAGGACTTTGCTGCCTTTTCAACATGGAGTATATGCACCCTCTGCCCTCTCTCATTTTGCAAATTTCATGAGTGTATCCACTTAATCTGCTTAGGTCTAATATATTTCTTTATAAAATGCTATACAAAGTGTCACAGGGTGAGTTCTTCTGGAAGCCAACTTAAGACAAGGATCCAGTGAAAAAATATAATACATGCTTCCAGGAGTAATCAGAAAGATGGTGAGGAAAGTGGAATAAGGGAAGCGAGACAAACCACACACAGGTGAGTTTTCAGAAAAATTCCTAGACAGCCTGAAATCATGAGGAGCTCTGGGGTGTAAGTTACACCTCAAAGTTGATCACACACACAGGCAAAGAAGCTGGGCTTTTGTACTCCTGCACCAGTCATCTATCATGAGGGATAGGGGAGTAGAAAATGTTCTAAGAACTCTCAGTACTTCTAGCAACCTCTACAGGTGAGAAGCTCCATTGCAATCCTCCAAAGGTCACAGGGAAGAGACATTAGCAGGAAAGCAGCCAGAAGCTGGGGATGCGTACAGGGAGCTAGAATACGGGATCCTATAGGGGCACCTCTGTGGGACACCACACACCTGCAGAGGGAGAGTGCGGGATGATGGTGAAGGACGTGTTGATGTTGAACTAGAAGATTTCTAAGACCTTTTTTAGGTTAAAGAAAATAAATAAATAAAGCTACAAATTGCTGTTTGAAACAAGCCCTTTGGATCTTTATTTTCTAACTAATAAACATTTAAAGATTCTACTTTCTCTCTGCCTCAATAATCTTTTGATTCCTATTTTGGTAACTGCTTGACAGTTTGACAAGGATACTAATTAACACCTATAACAATTCTTTCAAGGAGGGTCAAGGAAACACTTCAGAGTGTTAATAAATAAAAGATTCTTCACTATGGTACTTGTTCAGTCTTAATGCTATGTATTTGTAATCAAATTTGGAGTCATGTAACAAGACCAGAGATTAACATAAATGAGCATATATGTAGAAGATATATTTTTATATTTGTCAAATATTTAAATAATTATATGAATATGTAAAATAATGAATGCATTAAGCAAAAGACATCTATTTACAATTTAGACTCTGTCATCTATTTTAATTAGAAATGCCATAAAGGGCTATGTAAGACCACGTTCAGATGATTTAGGCTTACTGCAATTACATTTCTTACTCGTAGAGAATTAAGAGAACAGAGAGCAAGAACAGATTTTCAGGCAGTTTAAATCCTTTTGCTAAGGAAAACTATAATAAATGAAACATATTTTCACTCCAAATGAAAAATGGTAACTAAGTAATTTACACTAAAAAGTACAGCTGTAATCTTAAGGATAATATTTTCGAGTATATTAAATTTGACTTGCTGAGACAGTAATGTCTTGGAAAAGCACCAATGTTACAGAAATTCACGGTACAACCTCAATATTCAGCCACAGAAAATAAATCTAGGAATTCTGACCCAGTTTTCTGACCACAGTTTCTGCAACTTTATTTACCCTCTTTAAAAATATGTCAGAATTGGTTTTTGTTATAGTCAGCAAATTGCCAAAATACCTATGCTAAATAAATAGGACAGGACTAGAGCATAGTCAAAAATTAAATTCTTTGACACCCTTTTCTTTAAATTAGGAATTAAATGAAATAAATTAACGTTATAAGAAGAATGGATATGTGTGCGTATGTGTGTTAGGAGAAGGAAATAATTTTATGTATCTCTTTGCCTACTTTATATCATATATATCATATAAATTATCTCATTTAATACGCACAACAGCCCTAATATATATGCTAAACAAAATTATAGGGTAGGAAATTAAGATTTAAACAGGTAAAATTATTTGTCCCAGGTGACACAGCTATTTTCACAGACTGAAATCTCAGTCTGTCTCCCTTCAAAGTTTATGCTTTTATTTGCTACACCAAGCAAGGAAAAGAAGGTACGTGGTTCAAAAACATATGATCACCATGAAAATTTCTGCCTTTTCCGAGATCAAAATCTATTTTTACAGATTCTGGGTGTAGAATTAGGTGAATTGAGTCCATCTTAATGGTCCTTCTTTTGAAAAATTTTACTTTTTACATTGCAATGAAGAGAGTCATTTTTAAAAAATTTTCTCTGAAGAAGCATCAGAAAATTCATGAGAAAAAGGAAGTAAAGTTGCCTGATGACCTTGTCCTCCAACCCTGTTCGAGGGCAAGAATGGAGAGGATTCATGCTGGCTTCCTGACATCTGAATTTCTTTATGCCTGGATAATGAATTCTGATAACAACCCACACTTTCTTTGTTACCTGTGTTTTGATTAAGAAAAAAACATAAAAAGGAATAGAAAAACATTGTTTCCATGATATTATTCAATATCAAGGAATTTGGCAGCACTGGCAGAAGCATTTGTTTCCTAACAAAAAACAGACACTTAATCTCAGGTGTTCAGTGTTTTGAAATGACACCTGAAGGTAAGGATAGAATTGCTAATCAGGATCCCAAGAGCAAAGGCTGTCAGTAAAGAGTGATTTTTGATGTGGAAGACAGGATTTGGCTATTTCATATTATGTAGGTGTTCTCTCTTCCAACACTGACATTTTATTTATGTTTTTGATGAAGAAATTGAGTTTCTTTCATCCTGTTCTAGAAGCATATTTTCTTCATTTGATCTCACTGAGGTGAACAAGGTTTCTGTGTGGAACACAGTGATATCTGTTACAAGCACCTGCCAGGATCCGGGACTTCTAGTGCTGACGATAGAAGAGTGAGCAAAGCAGACAGTAACCCTGCCCTCAGGGAGCTTACAGTCTAAAGGGGAATCAAGTGATAAGCAAAATAAGTAAAATATGTAGTATGTTAGATAGCAGTATGTACTCTGCAAAGACAAAAAACACAGAAAAGGATATGAAGGGTTGGGGGTTGAAATTTTAGAAAAGCTGGTCAAGGAAGGCTTCACTGAGAGTAACTTTGGGCAGGACAGGAATAAAGATGCAGACATAGAGAATGGACTTGAGGACATGGGGAGGGGGAAGGGTAAGCTGGGACAAAGTGAGAGAGTGGCATGGACATATATACACTACCAAATGTAAAATAGCTAGCTAGTGAGAAGCAGCCTGATAGCACAGGGAGATCAGCTTGGTGATTTGTGACCACCTAGAGGGGTGGGATAGGGAGCGTGGGAGGGAGACACAAGAGGGAGGGGATATGGGGATATATGTACATGTATAGCTGATTCACTTTGTTATAAAGCAGAAACTAACACGCCATTGTAAAGCAATTATCCTCCAATAAAGATGTTATTAAAAAAAAAGAAAGTGATAATGTAAATATTAGGGAAAGGAAATTTTAGGTAACGTAACTGCAACTACAAATGGAAACTTGTGAAGCAGCCTAGTAGATGGGTAATAGGTTGTACTTATTTCAGTAGTCCCATCCAAAGGAACTGAAGTTATGAAACCTAGCATAATCATTAGTTAAATCCATTTCACCTGTAACCTACCTTCACTAACCAAGATCATTTTACTTGTTGCTACAAAAGACTTGCATGTCCTTCAAGTGGCACATAGCCTAAATAAGATGTTTGCCTAAGTGGTCCAAGAACTTGGAGTGAGCTGTATCCAGTTCCAGATGAGCCAGTTAAGATTAGATAGGACCACCGACCCTCCACCCAGGCATCTGTGAACGTCCACTGACGTGTCATCAGAGGCCTGAAAACTCCACCCTCAGATTGTACTAAGCGCCTCCGTTTTTGAATGTGCAGAGGCCTCTAGCTTAGTTACCCCTGCACAGAACATTTGTCCAATCATCTTTCTCCATGCTCCCCACTCATAGATCACCCTGCCTCTTTACTCTTTATCCCAGAAATACCTCCAGCCACTTGCCTTCAGGTAGGCAGATCTGAAACTTGTCCTACATTCTCCTCATTTGGCTGCTTTGAGAATAAACCCTCTCTTTGCTTCAAACCACAGTGTCTCAGTGTTTTGGCTTGCTCTGTGTTGGGCAAGATGAAGCTGGTTCAGTAACAGTTACACTAGTGAGAGAGTAAGCTATGTATTCTACTAAATTCCAAATACATATGTCTTGGGCAAGTTTCCTTTGTTCGCAAGTAGTTTAGAATTTTAAACAAGTTTAAATTTAAAAAAAAGAAAGAAAAGAAAGGAAATGTTTTGGAAGGCCTGTAGAGTATTTCAAGAAACCAAGAGAAATGGGGCCATGGCAAATGCCAATATGGAAGGGAAAACAAACCAGTGACATGGCGTATTAATTACAGAAGCGAAATCGTCATCTAGACAAATTGTCACCTAAAGCAACCGTTTTTGTATCTAATTGCTTTCAACTAAAGTGTGTTGAGCAGCCCACCTATGACTGTGTTTGGCTTCCCTCTCCACCTCTACTCCTCTGAGCTGTGGCTCCTGGTATAATGGAACAAGGATTACATTTAGAATCAGAACACCTGGATCTGCCTCATTTGCCCTTTTCACTAGGGCATTTTCGGTAAGTCACTTCAGTATTAAGCCTGTTTATTCAATAACCACCATAGTTGCTTTCCATTATAATATTGGAAATATAAAAATTCTTTCGGAAATATAAAAATCCATAACATTATGGAAAAACCCAAACGAACATGTTGGCCAACCCAACATTTTATGATGTTAGTAAATGTATGGGAGCTAATTGATTGTGTTCCACTTGAAATCTACCCTTAAAATGAGATCACTCAAGAAAAAAGTTTAGAGAGAATGAAAGGACTGAAAATATCTTAGTGAAAATGTATTTTTAGAGAGTAGAAGGAAAAGAAATGAGGAGGGTGGAGAAGAACCAGAGGAGTAAAACTAATCACAGAAAGTAATAGAAGACACCGTTACTAAAAAAGAGCTGGAGATAAGTAGTGTCTTCTGAGCAGATGCAGAGCTCCATCACTCAGAAATAACTGTTAAAATTGGTGACAAGATTATTTGATGAGCAATGAGGAAAAACAGGTTGGACTAAGTGTCTATCGACAGATGAATGAAGATGTGGCACATATATACAATGGAATATTACTCAGCCATAAAAAAAATGAAATGAAGTTATTTGTAGTGAGGAGGATGGACCTGGAGTCTGGCATACAGACTGAAGTAAGTCAGAAAGAGAAAAACAAATACCATATGCTAACACATATATATGGGATATAAAAAAAAATGGTTCTGAAGAACTAAGGGCAGGACAGGAATAAAGACGCAGATGTAGAGAATGGACTTGAGGACACAGAGCAGGGAAGGGTAAGCTGGGACGAAGTGAGAGAGTGGCACAGACATATATACACTATCAAACGTAAAATAGATAGCTAGCGGGAAGCAGCTACATAGCACACAGAAATCAGCTCAGTGCTTTGTGACCACCTAGAGAGGTGGGATAGGGAGGGTGGGAGGGAGATGCAAGAGGGAGGAGATATGGGGTTGTATGTATGCTGATTCACTTTGTTATACAGCAGAAACTAAAACACCATTGTAAAGCAATTATACTCCAATGAAGATGTTAAAAATAAAAAAGCAAACAAAAAAAAGAGTAAGGCTAAGAGCTAAGAAGGGCCAAATTATTGGGAGCTTTGTAGGTGGCTAAGTTACAGTTGAAGGTAGCAAAGGACTAATATTTTTTAAATTTGACTTTTAAAACTCACTTTTTCTGTTCTGTGGACATTGGGTTATACTGTGCAAAACTGATAGCAGGAACACCACTTAGCAGAATATTTCACCCTACTGTATTGAGGCATGCTGCCAACTAGGTACAGTGGATGAAGAAATTTAATTTTGTCCATTGTGTAAATAATGTGTATCCCAAGCACTTGGAAGAGTGTTTGGCACATAATACTTAATAAAAATTTGTTGAATGAATAATAAAATGAACTAAAAAAATGAAGAAAAAACAGGTTGGAGAGAGAAAGAGGGGATGAAGACTGGCTAGAGATGTCAGAGGCAAATTGCCACAAATTTTAAAGTGAATGGGTGATGACTGCAGCAAGGAACACATTACTTTTTTGAAAATTTGGTTAAATTTCTTTAAACTAATTGGAATACTGATCATGCTCCTTTTGACACACTTTTTTCTTTCAAACATGACTACAATCTAATGGCAATAAGTATATTTCATGGACAGATGACATGCACAATTAATAAATCCAGACAATGACACTGTGTGTTACCTATGATCCGTAAGCTTTGTTTTTTCCATAAAATTTTGACTGTGGAAAAATTTCTAACAAGAAGCAGATGCTCCCTCACCAAAACTTTCTGTGCCTTTGAAAAGCAATCAAGGATGTTAAATAGCATCTTCCCTGCTGCACTCACTCTGGTGGTCTTCTTGTTATATGATCAGGATGCATGTGCTCTGTTATTACACACCAGGATGTCATTATTTTTAAATCTGAGGAATTGAAAGATAATAAGCTCTTTATTTCCCCTGAAATCCCACAGCTCCACATAGTTAGAAAGTTCAGAATTTTCAGTTATTTATTTGAAAGAGACAAGAAAACGACTTTTTAATAGTTGGATATGAGCTCTGAAGTCAAGAGGATACAAGACTCAAGGTCAGCTAATGCAATGTAATAGATAATTCTCCACTTTTATTTCCCAAACTAAAGACACTTACTGATTCATTCAAACAGGGAATGGCTATGGTTTTGGATCTTGGTCAAACCAGATTTATTATTTTTCCCTCTTATACATAAAGATGTAGATTTGGGCTTTGTTAAAAAGAAAGCTCTATAGGTTTTTATTTATTTTAAATGCCAGGTTTAGAAAAAAATGTTATCCAAACATTACTGTTTAAATTAAAATATGGAATATAATCCTTTCTTTCTCATTTCCTGATCCTTCCTGCTCCCTCTCTGTCATCCTCAAGCTGGATGGAGTCACAATATTTTGATAACTACAAGAGAATTTAATCCTCCAGTTGAACATTCTTATAATTTTTTATGAAACCCTTTGAGAAGAAGGAGATATATTATGAATACTGTCCATAGAAAAATACATATGCACACATAAAAAAAACATTTGCCTATAATTTCAGGGTTCTCTGGGTCACAGGGTAAGAACCCTTGACCTAATCCAACCCTACAATTTTATAAATAAATAAACTCACTAGGAGGGTACTTTTTCCAGACAACCAGTTGATATCTAACATGGTAGAAATTCAAAGCTATCAGTACAAAAAAACCTATTCAATACCCTTTTTACAATGCTACCTTGATTCTCTGTGAGCATGTTCCATACAAAAGTAGTTATAAATATCCAATACATTTTAGCCGTACCAAGAGTAGAATGCACACAAGAGACTGGGATCGAAGCGCAAGGAGGTTAATAGTAGCTTTTGGAGCCAAGCAGGCCTGACATACCAGCTGTGGGACCCTGGACTGGAGATTATCTGATACAAGTGTCATCTGCTCATGAGCGATATCTCTGCAACCTACCTTATAAAGGCTTTTGGAGAATTACACAGTTAATAGATGAAAAGAGCTTATCAATATGCTTGAAATGTAGTGGTAAATAAATAATAAGTTACCTAGTAGAGTAGCTGCATTACTATTACTAAGTTATTCAGAAGTTAAATTGGCAGGATCCCCTGCCCTCAAGGATCACTTGGTTGATTAGGTTATATGCAAACTTAACAGCACAAGCCATTAACAAGCCCTATGACAGGTCCTCTACATTCCAGTCCTAAATATTTACGGGGCTATAAGAAGGGCACGTCAAGCCCCTATTTTGGTTAAAGTGTCTAGGTTGAGCACGGGTGAATAAACCTGTTTATTTTTAAGGCTCACAATTGTAATTTGAGAATCAGTCACCAGATGAGCACTGTTATGGCTTTATGCTACAGCTTTATGACCGATGCATATCAGTTTCCCCATATATTTAGATACATGAGTCATTGTAAGCTAATAACCTATGTTTTTACTGTTTAAAAGATAGCAAAGCGTTAAAGTCAATCATTTTAAACAAACACAATCTATGGCAAAATTTTAAAATTCAAATACTGGCTTTTATGGCTACCCTGCTAAAACCAGATGCCCCCCACTAAAAAAAAATGTTCATGTTAAGATCAATGACATCACACACACCAGGAGCGTGTGAAATGGTATGGTTTATTACTTACATTACTTACATAATTGAAGCTTTTCTGAGCAGAGCAGGGCAGGCCTCCCAAGTAAGTCTGAAACAGCTTCAGAGAGCATGGGATTTTTAAGTTGAGTAGTTAGAGAGCAGGGCCGGAAGAAGGTTCCCATGCATGGGCAGGAGCTTCCATGGTTTGAATCAACAGGGCCAAAGGAGGAAGCACCTGGGTTTTCTTATCAGCTTGTCCAGAGCTGGGCAAAGAAGAAGAGACAGGGTGGGCTTAGAAGCTGTCAACAGTCACACATCAGAAAATGGAGTCAGTCTTTATTACACTATGTATGGTGAGGCATCGTCACACTAAAATTAACCATCATCAGTGCTTAACCACTCTCAGTAGGTTATTTCAACCCTATTGAGGGAAAACATGAAACTCACCTGGGTGCCTAAAGCCTCCTTTGGAACAGCCTCAACAGACAGGGCAACCTAAGCCTACTCCGCTGAAACTTAGATTTCTTACCGCACTGTCTTGAGCATTTATACCAGGCTCTGTTTTTGCAAATACTTTAGCTACAGTTCTGCAACAGGAAGAAACTGACCATTTGCAACCATCCCCTCATATAATCAGGGACAAAAAGGAATAGCAAAAAATGATGGCTATGCTTGGCATATTTATTCATAACTATCGTTTTCTAATCAGCAACAGACTCTGTTCACATTTCAAGGATTTAAAATTAAATATACTTAACTTCTTTACTGAAGTTTATAGATTCGTGTAAGTTTATTTCTGGTTTTAAAAGCACCAGACACTCTTCTTGCTGAACATATTAAAAATAGCTTGCATAGCTGCACACCAAGCAGACGGCAACTGTGAATAACAGTGATAGACAATAGCTTCTTCCCACTGTACGTGCCAAATAACCATATGGTGCACAACATCAGTGCTTCAGCGGCTCAGAAGGGAGACAAACCTTCTTGAAATGGACTGAATAGGTGATATCTGAGAGAAGACTGAGAGAAAGTAAATGGAATGAGGAAGAGGAAATTTCAGATAGGGAATAAAGCATAACAGTTACACGCATGGGTAAGTGTTAATATAAGACCCCCAGTTTGAAAGCAATGCATGTGTGTGTGACTGTATTCTAAGTGTACTGGCACGTGGTTCCAGCATAAAATAACAGCAGAAAGGTAGCTGACTTTTCCTTACATAATTCAAGGAACGTGTATTCTTCACATTATAAAGAAACCCCTTTTTGAAAAAGTCATTAGAAGTCAGCTGAAATTGCCATATCTGGCTCTGAAACAAAATTTACAGAACAAAAAAACTACGTGAGAAATATGAAAAGTTATAGAGCTTTCAAAGTGCTTCTTAGGCTACAGAAAGGCTATTGAAAATATAGCATGGCTGGAAGGGAAGGTCTATCTGAGAATAAGGCAGGGTCCCTTGAGAACAGTAAAATCTGTCAGGAACCATGTCTGTTTGAATTCAACACCATGTTGCTGGTGCTTAAGCTAGTGCCTGAAACCTAGGAGGTGATCAATAATTTTTTAATGAATTAATAAACTTATTTTCTTGGGAAAAGTGCAAAAGTGTACTGTATAATATTGAGCTAATAAAAAAATCTTTTGCAGAGAGGAGTTAAGAGTCTATATTCAAATCAAATCCTTTTTAAAATGGACCATGTGTCTGCAACCTGCCAGTCACCTTGATTAGAAGACAAACTACTCCCATTAGAAGACCATCCTACTCTTCAAATGAGTAAATTAATGTTATGATAAAAGCATTACTCTGAGAAAATGCACTGCATGAACATGGGAACTATTGGGATTGGTTTCAAGTCTAGAAGTGCAGGTGTTCTGTGTGTATCAGCATTCCAGCAGGGTTGCTATCAAGCAGAGGACAGAAAGTTCTCTTCAACATGTCAAGTGGAACATATTATTACCAAAGGAAGCTCCTTCTTTTGCTTTAGAATTATTCTTCAATAGAGCTTATTATTATTCCCTGTGTAGTGTATAGATCATGTATAGTCATTTTAGAAAATTTGAAGTAAAGTCCTCAAAAATATAATGAGGATAGAAACTCATGATCCCTTAACTCTGAGGTAGCTGCCACAGATATATATATATATATATATATATATATATATATATATGTTTGTGTGTGTGTGTGTGTATAATTATCAAAGCAAAAAATGAAAGTGAATCTACCAAATCCCTATGCAGTCTTCCCATACACCCCCTCCCCAACAAAACTTGCCAGCTTTGGCTGATACAGTCTGTGATTTTCACATATTACTCTCTGGGTCCAGGGGTACTCATAAATCACAATCCTTTTCACCAAAGTGGCTAACAAATTTGAGAAATATACATAGGAACTATATAGGAACTAGAATGTAGTAAAAACTCTTTTGCAAAGAACAGGTTTTTTGTTTTTGTAAAACTAACTTTGAGAACACAGCTTGATTAAAAGACTAAAATGGAACACATTGATTCATTTATTCAAAAAATACTTAGAGGGGGGACGGGTGGTAAGGGAGAAATGGCTTGGGAGTTTGGGCTTAGCAGATGCAAACTATTATATATACAGTGGATAAACAAGAAGGTCCTACTGTATAGCACAGAGAACTATATTCAATATCCTGTGATAAACCATATGGAAAAGAATATGAAAAAGAATGTGTATATATATATATATATATGTATAGCTGAATGACTTTGATGTACAGTAGAAATTAACACATTGTAAATCAACTATACTTCAATAAAATAAATTTTAAAAAATAATTTAAAAAAATACTTAAAGAGGTTTGCTAGGAACTCTTCTAAGCACTGGGGATAGATCAGTTAACTTACATTCTTATGGAGCTTACATTCTAGGGAAAAGACAGACAATGATGAAATAATAAGCTATATGCCATATCCAGAAATGGGTATAAGGAGTGCTAGAAAGATGATTGCTATTTTAAGTAGGGAGGTCTGGAAAGGCCTCACTAAAAAGGTATATTTCAACAAAGACACAAAGGGTACCAGCATATTTGAGAGAATTAGCATTCTCAATAGCATTCAGGTAGAGGAGACAGTGAATGCAAAGGCCCTAAGCTGACACATACCTGGTTTTTGACCTCTATTTTCCTGTGTTGGATTGTTTTACCTATAGCTGAGGAACCATGGCCTACTCCAAAGGGGCACAGAACAGCATTACAGTTCCTGCCCCTGCCACTCAGCCACTCAATCTTGTTTCCTTGTAGAGCACGCCTCACAGGAACAAGAGTGGGGAAAGGGTATGTTTTACCTGTACTCTATGTAACAGAGACGTGCCGGAAGAATGTCCTTTTTTCCAATCTCACTGAGTACAAAAAGACATCTCTCCTCCCACGGAAAGGAGACAAAAACGGAAGATGAGATAGGAATCAGAAGTGACCCCTAAACTAAAGAATTAAATGTGATTTCCTTTACTTCTGAGTGTGGGGCATGAAAAATAAGTGTCTTCCTTTTATTTTAGTATTATATTATATATCTTCTTCAGATATTGTAAAGGAATTGACATCTTTGTTTTAAGTCAATATAAGTAAAATTCTCTCTGCAATAAGAGAATTACTCCTACTATCTTCTCTGTGACTATTATTCAACCATTTGGGTTACTCAGTTGTACTAAATAAAGATGTGAATAATTCTCTACACAGAGAATGAAATCTTGGCAGAAATCTATGAGAGAGTCCTGTTCTGATGTCAACAGTTACCCCCATCATTTTTATGAGAAGTCATTTTTCACTTTTTTGAGTGCAACTGAAAAGTGAGGGAAAAGGGGTGCAGAGAACTGACTCAGAACTCTCTGACTCTGGAAAAGAGCCAGGTGTGGATAAAGTACATCCTTAAATCAAGCTGGGAAGAAGCCAATATTGCTGGCTACACTTTCTTCTCCATTAGGAATCTGAGCAAGTCAAAGAGAAACAGACATAGATGGGATGAATAGAAGATCATGTATGTGACCATTTTGATGAAAAAATAATTAGCATTCCAAAATACCAACTATGCAATCAACACATATCTCCAAGGAAACTTTCAATTTAGAATTTCAAAATGTAAAATCAATTTCCTGCCCTAATCACCAGTTTTCATACAGATAATTTTAGTATAATTGTGAACATCAAAGATGGAAGATGGGGGCTTCCCTAGTGGCACAGTGGTTAAGAATCCGCCTGCCAATGCAGGGGACACGGGTTCAAGCCCTGGTCCGGGAAGATCCCACATGCCATGGAGCAACCAAGCCCGTGCGCCACAACTACTGAACCTGCGTTCTACAGCCCGCGAGCCACAACTACTGAGCCTGTGTGCCACAACTACTGAAGCCCGCGTGCCTAGAGCCTGTGCTCTGCAACAAGAGAGGACACCACAATGAGAAGCCTGTGCACTGCAACGAAGAGTAGCCTCTGCTTGCTGCAACTAGAGAAAACCCGCGCACAGCAACGAAGACCCAAGGCAGCCAAAAATAAATAAATAAATATTTTTTAAAAAGATGGTAGATGGGAAATTGGACTTCTCATTAAGCTAATGTAGTTAATTGAATCTAGTCCTGGAAGAACATTTACTCTTATAAAAAGCACTCAAGGCAACATCATTTTATGTACAATTTCAGCTCTAGTTCTTAAGATAAATTTTTTTCAATAAAAAAAAGAATTCAAGTAATGTTGAAACATTCTGTGGACAGCTAATTGTCAAATTATAAATAAGCCTTGTTCATCTCATTTTATGGAAATTGAACGATATCTCCTAAAAATTATATTGAAAGCATGTTTTCAGAAATTCTTGAAAAATAGCTGCCTAAGCACATATCTATGACTCCCTTTCTCTCCCTATTCTGTTAGAGACAGCTCAACTTGTATTTTGAGTGAAACTTATTCCTGGAAAATAATAGGGCTCCCAAACACATCTTAAGCTTCTACTCCAGAGAGAATAGGGCAGTCAGTGCCAGGAGAAGCTAGCATTAGAATGTCCCTGCTTACTGCCCCAGAGGAGGACTCAGGTCCAGAAGCCTGGGAGAAGGTGCTGCTTCCTGATAGCATAAGAGCAAAGACTTCGAACTCACAGCTGCTAGAGCATTCCAGCTCAGAAAGCTGGATGGATTCCCTCAACACATATAGATGAACCCCCCAACCTGCTCACAATATGTACACTGTTGGATTATTACTTGATCAAACAAGTATCATGTGAGGATCACAACATGGTTGGGTTTTCTTATGCTTATTAGTTTTATTGTGGAGTATATATAGTGTGTGGGGAGGACAGGAGACATACCATTTTTTTTTTCAAGGAGTAGGGCCTCTGAAGGGTTTTGTCCTGCCCTATATGTGTAGTTGTGATGGAATTTCAATAATCAGGATGTAGTTAACCACATTTTAGTAGAAATTGACTGTTGGAATCAACTGCTCTCCTTCAGTGCAGCTGGGAGAAAGCTAACTCTCTCCCATTTATACTGACAAAGACACGAAAAGCTAAAGGCCTGAACATCTAACCTCAGTTGAGCCAACTGAGTTATTGCTTGCCTAATAGCAAAGAAGCACATTTTGTATCCCTAATCATTTCAAATCAGTTTCCTGGAGAACCTGAAATGATGACTAAAATATGTATGAGGAAACTCTCACCCAAACACATTGAGTAGACAGAGAAAGATTACAAATCATAAGAACACACTAATTTTAAGGAGTGAGACCAAGCCAAGTGTTCAGAGCAGTGATTTCCACTGAGGATATATTTAGTTGGAAAAAAAAAAGACAACCTTGAAGGATCTGTAATGTAAATTCTTAAGGTTTTACAACATAGCACAATGGAACAGAGAACTACAAAATAAATAGTTTTAGGAAAGAGAAATATAGTTTCAAAATTTTTACTTTCCATAATGAAACTCAAAAATGCTGGAAACCATATTACTTTTTGGGAAGTCAAAGGAAGACATAAAGCAAAAATAATAGAAATCACAAGTAAAAAGATAAGAGATATGGAACTAATCCAGGGCTTTCTAAAAAGAGAGGGATAATCAAGAAGAAACAATCAAACAGATAATGGAAGAAAAGTTCCCTGAATAATATAAAGGTTTAAAATTTCAAATAGAAAGACTCACTGAGTTTAAAATAGGATTAATTTCAAAAGAGGTAGCTAAAGAATTTTCTGAATGACAGAGATAAAGAGAAAATTTTATAAGTCTACAGATGGAAATAATAGATTACTTACAGAAGAAAGGAAGTCAAAACAGCATCAAGTTTCTCATGTAAGCTAAGAAAATAGATTTCCAGAGGAAAGAACCATAATCCAAGAATATATCCTCACAATGTTTTATTCTTATACATTTAGGAACATGCAAGGAAGCTAAAATTATACCACTTTTATAATAATTCTAAGTAATTGAGAAAGTTCAACAGAGTGAAAATTAAGTCCAGGCAAAGATCTAGCAGAATGTCTTAAACTGTTTGGGCTGCCATAACAAAATACCACAGACTAGGGGCCTAAACAACAGAGATTCATTTTCTCACAGTTCTGGAGGTTGGACATCTGAGATCAGGGTGCCAGCATAGCTGCTTTCTGGTGATGGCTTTCTTCCCAGCTTGTAGATGCTGCCTTCTCCCTGTGTCCTCACGTAGTAGGGAGAGAGCAAGAAAGTATCCATCTACAAGCCAAGAAGAGAGCCATCACCAGAATCTAACCATGCTAGAATCCTGAACCCTGATCTTGGACTCCTTCCAGCCTCAAGAACTGTGAGAAAATTAATCTTTGCTGTTTAAGCCACCCAGTCTGTGGTATTTTGTTATGGCAGCCTAAGCAGACAAAGACAGCTTCTGGTACTGAGAGTAGGGTGCTGCTGTAACAAATACCTAAAAATTGTGGGAATGGTTTTGGAACCGGGTATTGGTAGAGGCTGGAAGAGTTTTGAATGCATGCTAGAAATATGTACATTAAGGGTGATTCTGGTGAGGTTTCAAACATAAATGGGAACTATGTTTTTGGAAACTGGAGGAAAGGTGATCCTTGTTATAAAGTGGCAAATAACTTGACTGAACTATGTTCTAGTGTTTTTTGGAAGGTAAAACTTGCAAGTGATAAAACTGAATATTTAGCTGAGGAGATTCCTAAGCAAAGTGTTGAAGGAGTGGCTTGATTCCTTCTGACTGCTTATAGTAAAATGTGAAAAGAAAGAGATGAATTGAAGAAGGAATCGTTAAGCAGAAAGGAACTAGAACCTGAAGGTTTGGTAAATGCTCAGCTTATCCATATTGCAAAAAATGAGAAAATGTGTCCTGAAGAGAAGTGGCTGAACAACCATTTGATTAAAAGATCATCGATGCAACTTATAGACTTAATCAGCCATCTCAGCAGAAGTCAGGAATGGAAATGGGATTATACCTACTAGTAGAGATACTGCCAGTTTGAACTAAAGGGGACAGAGAAGGCAGGACAGAATGAAGAAAGCTATCAGACTTCTGGATTTCACGGGACAGGACCATAGAGCTATTCAACTGCAAATGTGTGTTATCCTTCAAGAAAAAGGAAGAAAGACCCAAAAGTGATTCAGAGATTATCAGGGCCACTAGTTTCACCACAGGCCCAGAGTGCAAAGGCCCCAGGGAGCAGGGCTACCTACCGCTCAGTCTCAGAGAGCATGCTCGGGGCTTCCCTGGTGGCGCAGTGGTTGACAGTCCACCTGCCAATGCAGGGGACACGGGTTCGTGCCCCGGTCCAGGAAGATCCCACATGCCACGGAGTGGGTGGGCCCGTGAGCCATGGCCGCTGAGCCTGCGCGTCTGGAGCCTATGCTCCGCAACGGGAGAGGCCACAACCGTGAGAGGCCCACGTACCGCAAACAACAACAAAAAAAAAGGGCAGGCTCACCACCCAGTAGAGCCACTGGACAGGACACTGACAGGACCACTGGAAAAAGTAGGAAGCAGTGGTAAATCCCCTGATATTTTTCCCATTGCTTCTAAGGAGCCTCTTCATCCCCTTCTTGCTTTGCCTCTAGTTGGTGAGTTTCTTGGATTTTTTTTTCTTTTCCTTTAATGTAAGCATAGTTGTTTTGTTTTTTATGAAGCCTTCATGTCAAGTCTCTTGGAACACACCTGATAGTTGCTGAAATAGTAGCCTCATTCCACGGTGGTTCACAACCCTTCTAGACAGATGGTATTCCTTGCTGGTATCATTCTATTCATTGCCCCAAGATATCTCCTTCCTGAAGTACCCACCAATTTATTCTTATTTCCCATTTCTAGTTGGTATTTTTAACATACATTAAAACAATCTCAAGGGATCTGCTTTCTATTTGGGTTGCAGAGAACGAATATCCACTAGAAATCAAAAATTTAATACAGCATCAGGTGTAGGCTTTATCTTAGACCTATGGTGAGAAGATATCCTGAATTAAAAGAAAAATCTTACATCAAATTCTTCATCTGTTGGAATATTTCCACAGAATTAAGTAAAACTCAACAGAACAGTGCAATCGGTGAAGGCCCATGCACCCTTGGGTAAGAGGGGATATAACATGCAGAGTGTAGCCATAATCCATGAAGCCAGAACCACAGAATAGAGCAGTCATTCCCAACCTTTTTGCCACCAGGGATCAGTTTCGTGGAAGACAATTTTTCTCCGGGGTGGGGGTGTGTTCAGGCAGTAATGCGAGCGATGGGGAGCGACAGGTGAAGCTTCGCTTGCTCACCCACCATTTACCTCCTGCTGTGCGGCCTGGTTCCTAACAGGCTGCAGTCCAGTACCAGGGTTGGGGACCCCTGTATTAGAGGACTACTCAGTTTCTCTAGATTGAAGTCCTATTGGTGTTGAGGGATTTTAAAAACTTGATATTCTCTAAGAAATTGGAAATGGATTTTAGTGCACTTACTCAACCATAGTAATTTTGTCTTGTCCATCAGTGACTGCTTTGGGGTAAGGGCCAAGTTGATAAGCTACTTCAAAAGCTACAGCAGAGGAGGCGCTTCAAGATGACAGAAGAGTAAGATGTTGAGATCACCTTGCTCCCCACAAATACATCAGAAATACATCTTCATGTGGAACAACTCCTACAGAACACCTACTGAACACTGGCAGAAGAACTCAGACCTCCCAAAAGGCAAGAAACTCCCCACGTACCTGGGTAGGGCAAAAGAATAAACACAGACAAAAGAATAGGGACGGGACCTGCACCAGTGGGAGGGAGCTGTGAAGGAGGAAAGGTTTCCACACACTAGGAAGCCCCTTCGCAGGTGGAGACTGCGGGTGGCGGAGCGGGGAGCTTCAGGGCCACGGAGGAGAGCACAGCAACAGGGGTGCAGAGGGCAAAGCGGAGAGATTCCTGCACAGAGGATCAGGGCCAACCAGAACTCACCAGCCTGAGAGGCTTTGCTGCTCCCCTGCTGGAACGGGCGGGGGCTGGGAGCTGAGGCTCCAGCTTTGGTCGGATCCCAAGGAGAGGACTGGGGTTGGCTGCATGAACACAGCCTGAAGGGAGCTAGTGCACCACAGCTAGCCAGGAGGGAGTCTGGGAAAAGGTCTGAAACTGCTGAAGAGTCAAGAGACTTCTTCTTGACTCTGTTTCCTGGTGCGCGAGGAGAGGGGATTAAGAGCGCTGCTTAAAGGAGCTCCAGAGAGAGGCGCGAGCTGCAGCTATTAGCGCAAACCCCAGAGACGCGCATGGGACGTTAAGGCTGCTGCTGCAGCCACCAAGAAGCCTGTGTGCAAGCACAGGTCACACTCCACACCTCCCCTCCCGGTAGCCTGTGCAGCCCGCCACTGCCAGGGTCCCATGATCCAGGGACAACTTCCCCGGGAGAATACACTGTGCGCCTCAGGCTGGTGCAACGTCACGCTGGCCTCTACCGCCGCAGGTTCACCCCGCATTCCGTACCCATCACTCCCCCGGCCTGAGTGAGCCAGAGCCCCCTAATCAGCTGCTCCTTTAACCCCGTCCTGTCTGGGTGGGAACAGACGCCCTCAGGCGACCTACACGCAGAGGCAGGGAAAAATCCAAAGCTGAATCCCAGGAGCACTGCAAACAAAGAAGAGAAAGGGAAGTCTCTCCCAGCAGCCTCAGGAGCAGTGGATTAAATCTCCACAGTCAACTTGATGTACCCTGCATCGGTGGAATATACCTGAATAGACAACGAATCATCCCAAATTGAGGAGATGGACTTTGGGAGCAACGATATATATATATACTTTTTTTCTCCCTTTTTCTCTTTTTGTGAGTGTGTATGCTTATGCTTCTGTGTGTGATTTTGTCTGTGTAGACTTGCTTTTACAATTTGTCCTAGGGTTCTGTCTGTCCGTTCTTTTTTGTTTTTTATATGGTTTTGTTTTGTTTTTGTTTTAGTATAGTTTTCAGCACTTGTTATCATTGGTGAATTCGCTTTTTGGTTTAGTTGTTCTTTCTTTCTTTTTTAATTATTAAAAATTTTTTTTTCAATAGTTATTTTTTCTTTTTTATTTTAATAACTGTTTGTTCTGTTTTATTTTATTTTATCTCTTTCTTTCTTTCTTCCTTCCTTCCTTTCCTTCTTTCCTTCTTTCTTTCCTTCTTTCTTTCTTTCTTTTCCTTCTTTTCTCCCTTTTATTCTGAGCCACATGGATGACAGGCTCTTGGTGCTCCAGCCAGGCATCAGGCCTGTGCCTCTGAGGCGGGAGAGCCAAGTTCAGGACACTGATCCACGAGATACCTCCTAGCTCCACGTAATATCAAAAGGCGTAAATCTCCAGGAGATCTCCATCTCAAGCCAAAACCCAGCTCCACTCAACGACAAGCAAGTTACAATGCTGGACACCCTATGCCACACAATTAGCAAGAAAGGAACACAACCCCACCCATTAGCAGAGAGGCTGCCTAAAATCATAATAACGTCACAGACACCCCAAAACCCACCACCAAACATGGACCTGCCCACCAGAAAAACAAGATCCAGCCTCAACGACCAAAACACAGGCACTAGTCCCTTTCACCAGAATGCCTACACAACCCACTGACCCAACCTTAGCCACTGGGGGCAGCCAAAAAACAATGGGAACTATGAACCTGCAGCCTGCAAAAAGGAGACCCCAAACACAGTACGTTAAGCAAAAGGAGAAGACAAAGAAACACTCAGCAGATGAAGGAGAAAAGTAAAAAACACACCAGACTTAACAAATGAAGAGGAAATAGGCAGTCTACCTGAAAAAGAATTCAGAATAATGATAGAAAAGGTGTTCCAAAATCTTGGATATAGAATGGAGAAAATAACAGAAACGTTTAACAAGGACCTAGAAGAACTAAAGAGCAAACAAACAGTACTGAACAACACAATAAATGAAATTAAACATTCTCTAGAATGGATCAATAGCAGAATAACTGAGGCAGAAGAACGGATAAATGACCTGGAAGATAAAACAGTGGAAATAATTACTGCAGAGCAGAATAAAGAAAAAAGAAGGAAAAGAACTGAGGACAGTCTCAGAGACCTCTGGAACAATATTAAACACACCAACATTCAAATTATAGGGGTCCCAGAAGAAGAAGAGAAAAGAAAGGGATTGAGAAAATATTTGAAGAGATTATAGTTGAAAACTTCCATAATATGGGAAAGGAAATAGTTAATCAAGTCCAGGAAGCACAGAGAGTCCCATACAGGATAAATCCAAAGAGAAACACGCCAAGACACATATTAATCAAACTATCAAAAATTAAATACAAAGAACAAATATTAAAATCAGCAAGGGCAAAACAACAAATAACATACAAGGGAATACCCACAAGGTTAACAGCTGATCTTTCAGCAGTAACTCTGCAAGCCAGAAGGGAGTGGCAGGACATATTTAAAGTGATTAAAAGGAAAAACCTACAACCAAGATTGCTCTATCCAGGAAGGATTTGATTCAGATTTCATGGAGAAATTTAAACCTTTACAGACAAGTGAAAGCTAAGAGAATTCAACACCAACAAACCAGCATTGCAACAAATGCTAAAGGAACTTCTCTAGGCAGGAAACACAAGAGAAGGAAAAGACCTACAATAACAAACCCAAAACAATTAAGAAAATGGTAATAGGAACATACATATTGATAATTACCTTAAATGTAAATGGATTAAATGCTCCAACCAAAAGACATAGACTGGGTGAATGGATACAAGAACAAGACTCATATATATGCTGTCTAAAAGAGACCCACTTCAGACCTACCGACACATACAAACTGAAAGTGAGGGGATGGAACAAGATATTCCATGCAAATGGAAATCGAAAGAAAGCTGGAGTAGCAATTCTCATATCAGATAAAATAGACTTTAAAACAAAGACTATTACAAGAGACAAAGAAGGACAGTACATAATGGTCAAGGGATCAATCCAAAAAGAAGATATAACAATTGTAAATATTTATGTACCCAACATAGAAGCACCTCAATACATAAAGAAATGCTAACAGCCATAAAAGGGGAAATCGACAGTAACACAATCATAGTAGGGGACTTTTAACACCCCACTTTCACCAATGGACAGATCATCCAAAATTAAAATAAATAAGGAAACACAAGCTTTAAATGATACATTAAACAAGATGGACTTAATTTATATTTATAGGACCTTGCATCAAAAAACAACAGAATACACTTTCTTCTCAAGTGCTCATGGAACATTCTCCTGGATAGATCATATCTTGGGTTACAAATCAAGCCTTGGTAAATTTAAGAAAATTGAAATCGTATCAAGTATCTTTTCTGACCACAACACTATGAGACAACATAACAATTAACAGGAAAAAATCCGTAAAAAGTACAAACAAATGGAGGCTAAACAATACACTACTTCATAACCAGGAGATCACTGAAGAAATCAAAGAGGGATTCGAAAAACATCTAGAAAAAAATGACAATGAAAACATGACAAACAAAAACCAATGTAATGCAGACAAAGCAGTTCTAAGAGGGAAGTTTATAGCAATGAAATCCTAACTCAAGAAACAGGAAATATCTCAAATAAACAAGCTAAACTTACACCTAAAGCAACTAGTTAAAGAAGAAAAATAAAACTCCCAAAGTTAGCAGAAGGAAAGAAATCATAAAGATCAGATCAGAAATAAATGAAAAAAAAAATCTCTTGCATTCCTATACACTAATGATGAAAAACCTGAAAGAGAAATTAAGGAAACACTCCCATTTACCATTGTAACAAAAAGAATAACATATCTAGGAATAAACCTACCTAGGGAGACAAAACACCTGTATGCAGAAAACTATAAGACCCTGATGAAAGAAATTAAAGATGATACCAACAGATGAAGAGATATACCATTTTCTTCTATTGGAAGAATCAATATTGTGAAAATGATTATACTACCCAAAGCAAACTACAGATTCAATGGAATCCCTATCAAATTACCAATGGCATTTTTTACAGAACTAGAACAAAAAAATCTTAAAATTTGTATGGAGACACAAAGGACCCCGAATAGCCAAAACAGTTTTGAGGGAAAAAAATGGAGCAGGAGGAATCAGACTCCCTGACTTCAGACTATACTACAAAGCTGCAGTAATCAGAAACATAGATCAATGTTTAGATCAAAATATAGATCAAAAACAGAAACATAGATCAACAGAACAAGATAGAAAGCCCAGAGATAAACCCACGCACCTATGGTCAACTAATCTATGACAAAGGAGGCAAGGATATACAATGGAGAAAAGACAGCCTCTTCAATAAGTGGTGATTGGAAAACTGGACAGCTACATGTAAAAGAATGAAATTAGAATGCTCCTTAACACCATACACAAAAATAGACTCAAAATGGATTTGAGACCTAAGTGTAAGACCGGACACTGTAAAACTCATAGAGGAAAACATAGGAGGAACACTCTTTGACTTAAAGCACAGAAAGATCTTTTTTGGTCCAACTACTAGTGTAATGGAAATTTAAAAAAAATAAACAAATGGGACCTAATGAAACTTCAAAGCTTTTGCACAGCAAAGGAAACCATAAACAAGATGAAAAGACAACCCTCAGAATGGGAGAAAATATTTGCAAACAAATCAACGGACAAAGGATTAATCTCCAAAATATATAAACAGTGCATGCAGCTCAATATTAAAGAAAAAAACAACCCAATCCAAAAATGTGTAGAAGACCTAAATAGACATTTCTCCAAAAAAGACATACAGATGGCCAAGAAGCACATGAAGAGCTGCTCAACATCACTAATTATTAGGGAAAGGCAAATCAAAACTACAGTGAGGAATCACCTCACACCAGTTAGAATGAGCATCATCAAATTCTACAAACAACAAATGCTGGAGAGAGTGTGGAGAAAAGGGAACCCTCGTGCACTATTGGTGGGAATGTAAATTGATACAGCCACTATGGAGAACAGTATGGAGGTTCCTTAAAAAAACTAAAAATAAAATTACCATATGACCGAGCAATCCCACTACTGGGCATATACCCAGAGAAAACCATAATGCAAAAAGACGCATGCACCCCAATTTCAATGCACCACTATTTACAATAGGCAGGTCATGGAGGCAACCTAAATGCCCATCGACAGACGAATTTATCCATTCGTCTTATCCAGATGTGGGACACATATACAATGGGATATTACTCAGCCATAAAAAGGAACGAAATTGGGTCACTTGTTGAGATTTGTTGAGACATGGATAGATCTAGAGACTCTCATACAGAGTGAAGTAAGTCAGAAGGAGAAAAACAAATATCGTATATTAACGCATGTATGTGGAACCAAGAAAAATGGAACAGATGAACCACTTTGCAGGGCAGAAGTTGAGACACAAATGTAGAGAACAAATGTATGGACACCAAGGGGGGAAAGACACAGCGGGGTGGGGATGGTAGTGTGATGAATTGGGTGATTGGGATTGACATGTACACACTGATGTGTATAAAATTGATGACTAATAAGAACCTGCTGTATAAAACAATAAGTAAAATTAAATTTAAAAAATTAATGAAAAAGGAATGAAGGAAACAATAGCAAATATCAATAAAACTAAAAGCTGGTTCTTTGAGAAGAGAAAAAAAATTGATAAACCATTAGCCAGACTCATCAAGAAAAAAAGGGAGCAGACTCAAATCCACAGAATTAGAAATGAAAAAGGGGAAGTAACAACTGACACTGCAAAAATACAAAGGATCATGAGAGATTACTACAAGCAACTATATGCCTATTAAATGGACAACCCGGAAGAAATGGACTATTTCTTAGAAAAGCACAACCTTCCAAAACTGAACGAGGAAGAAATAGAAAATATAAACAGGCCAATCACAAGCACTGATATTGAAACTGTGATTAAAAATCTTGCAACAAACAAAAGCCCAGGACCAGATGGCTTCAAAGGTGAATTCTATGAAAATATTTAGAGAAGAGCCAACACCTATCCTTCTCAAACTCTTCCAAAATATAGCAGAGGGAGGAACACTCCCAAACTCATTCTACGAGGATACCATCAACCTGATACCAAAACCAGACAAAGACGTCACAAAAAAAGAAAACTACAGAATAATATCACTGATGAATATAGATGCAAAAATCCTCAACAAAATACTATCAAACAGTGTCCAACAGCACATTAAAAGGATCATACACATGATCAGGTGGGGTTTATCCCAGGAATGCAAGGATTCTTCAATATACGCAAATCAATCAATGTGATACACCATATTAAAAAATTGAAGGAGAAAAACAATATGATCATCTCAATAGATGCAGAGAAAGCTTTCAACAAAATTCAACACCCATTTATGATAAAAACCCTCCAGAAAGTAGGCATAGAGGGAACTTTCCTCAACATAAAAAAGGCCATATATGACAAACCCACAGCCAACATTGTCCTCAATGGTGAAAAACTGAAACCATTTCCACTAAGATCAGGAACAAGACAAGGTTGCCCACTCTCACCACTATTATTGAACATAGTTTTGGAAGTTTTACCCACAGCAATCAGAAAAGAAAAAGAAATCAGAGGAATCCAAATCGGAAAAGAAGAAGTAAAGCTGTAACTGTTTGGAGAAGACATGATACTCTACATAGAGGATCCCAAAGATGCTGGAGAAAACTACTAGAGCTAATCAATGAATTTGGTAAAGTAGCAGGATACAAAATTAATGCACAGAAATCTCTTGTATTCATTTACACTAATGATGAAAAATCTGCAAGAGAAATTAAGGAAACACTCCCATTTACCACTGCAACAAAAAGAATACAATACGTAGGAATAAACCTACCTAAGGAGACAAAAGACCTCTAGGCAGAAAACTATAAGACAATGATGAAAGATGGAGAGATATACCATGTTCTTGGACTGGAAGAATCAACGCTGTGAAAATGACTACACTACCCAAATCAATCTATAGATTCATTGCAATCCCTATCAAAGTACCAATGGCATTTTTCACAGAACTAGAACAAAAAATTTCACAATTTGTATGGAAACACAAAAGACCCCGAACAGCCCAAGCAAGCTTGAGAAGGAAAAACAGAGCTGGAGGAATCAGGCTCCCAGACTTCAGACTATACTACAAAGTACAGTAATCAAGACAGTATGGTATTGGCACAAAAACAGAAATATAGGTCAATGGAACAGGATTGAAAGCCCAGAGATAAACCCATGCACATATGGTCACCTTGTTTTTTGATAAAAGAGGCAAGAATATACAATGGAGACAAGACAGCCTCTTAAATAGTGGTGTTGGGAAAACTGGACAGCTACATGTAAAAGAATGAATTTAGAACACTCCCTAACACCATAGACAAAAGTAAACTCCAAATGGATTAAAGACCTAAATATCAGGCCAGACACCATCAGACTCTTAGAGGAAAGCATAGGCAGAACACCCTATGACATAAATCACAGTAAGATCCTTTATGACCCACCTCCTACAGAAATGGAAATAAAAACAAAATAAACAAATGGGACCTAATGAAACTTCAAAGCTTTTGCACAGCAAAGGAAACCATAAACAAGATGAAAAGACAACCCTCAGAATGGGAGAAAGTATTTGCAAATGAAGCAACTGACAAAGGATTAATCTCCAAAGTTTGCAAGCAGCTCATTATCAAAAAACCAAACAACCTAATCCACAATGGGCAGAAGACCTAAATAGACATTTCTCCAAAGAAGATATACAGACTGCCAACAAACTCATGAAAGGATGCTGAACATCACTAATCATTAGAGAAAAGCAAATCAAAACTACAGTGTGGTATCACCTCACACCAGTCAGAATGGCCATCATCCAAAAATATACAAACAATAAATGCTGAAGAGGGTGTGGAGAAAAGGGAACCCTCTTTCACTGTTGGTGGGAATGTAAACTGATATAGCCACTATGGAGAACAGTATGGAGTTTCCTTAAAAAACCTAAAATAGAACTACCATACGACCCAGCAATCCCACTACTGGGCATATACCCTGAGAAAACCATAATTCAAAAAGAGTCATCTACACCAATATTCATTGCAGCTCTGTTTACAGTAGCCAGGACATGGAAGCAACTTAAGAGTCCATCGACAGATGAATGGATAAGAAGATGTGGCACATATATACAATGGAATATTACTCAGCCATAAAAAGAAATGAAATTTAGTTATTTGTAGTAGGTGGATGGACCTAGAGACTGTCATACAGAGTGAAGTAGCTCAGAAAGAGAAAAATAAATACCGTATGCTAACACATATATTTGGAATCACACACAAAAAAATGGTTCTAAAGAACCTAGGGGCAGGACAGGAATAAATACACAGACGTAGAGAATGGACTTGAGGCCACAGGGAGGGGGGAGGGTAAGCTGGGAAGAAGTGAGAAAGTGACATGGACTCATATATACTACCAAATGTAAAATAGATAGCTAGTGGGAAGCAGCCACATAGCACAGGGAGATCAGGTTGGTGCTTTTTGACCACCTAGAGCGGTGGGATAGGGAGGGTGGGAGGGAGACGCAAGAGGGAGGAGATATGGGATGTATGTATATGTATAGCTGATTCACTTTGTTATAAAGCAGAAACTAACACACCATTGTAAAGCAATTATACTTCAATAAAGATGTTAAGAATAAAAAATAAATAAAAATAAAATTTAAGTATCCTTTGACTCAACAATTTCACTTTCAGAAATTTAACCTAAATACAAAATTTTAGTTTACACGTATGTAAATATTCATTGTCTAAGTGCAAAATAATGGAACAATTTAAATGTCTATTGGAAAGCTTGATGTTATAATGATGTCAATACTATCCAAAATTATGTGTTAATTCAGTGAAATAATAATGATGTCTAATAATTCTTTTTATAAAGCTTGAATAAATTATTTTTATAAATCTTTAAACTTCATATGTAAGAGAAAATATGCCAAAAATTCAACAGAATTTTGAAGAGTAAGACACTATCCAGTATTTAAAAATAAACACAAATTTAAAAGTGAATTGATTAGTGTAATAATAGATGGAAGAGTAAGAGAACAGATTGGAGGGTCAGAATAACCTGTGTTTATGTGGACTTATTTTTTCTTAAATATTTCACACTAGTGATAAAAGTATGTATTCAACTATTGATAGAATGACCACTGGTTATAGATTAGTAACAAAATGTTACTACATTTCACTGATTCTAAGACATACTTTTTCATATTTTATTATTTCTGAAATCAGTCTATGTCTTACAGTTAATGAAGGGTCATAGTTTAATTGGAAGTATTTTTTTCTTTCTTACAGATATGTAAATTAAAATAATCTTATAATAGAGTTTTAGATTTAATAGTATATAGTAGATGACTACTTACTGCAACATAGGATAATTAATTCCAGAAAATGTAAAAAGCTAAATGTTTACACACACACACACACACACACACTAGCTAACACAAAGATAAAAACATGAGTAATTTTTATTTATAATTGAGGAGTCTGACTCCAAGCCAAAATCTTATGTGTGATCTTTCAAGCCCAACCACTGGTAACTACAAAAGCTTTACCTAGTAGTTCTTATGGGTGGAAAGATGCCCTCCCCGTGTCAAACTTGGTGCAGAATAAGCGCATTCGAAGGGAGTTCAAAGACTCAGCCTCTCAGCCCCTGGACCACCCTCTTGGACATGTTCATACAAACAGCTGCATTCCTAGCCTTACTGCCTCCATTCAAAGAGCTCCTTATTGAGGGGTGGGAGAGGGAAGATGTCTCTGGTCAGACATTTTCAGGTGTCTCCACTGAGACTTCCCATTGAAGGAGTGGGGAATATCCTCGAAGCACTTTTTTCCATATGACTCAATACTTTCCACTCCTAGCCCTTCTTCCACTCCCTACTTCAGGACTCAGGTTCATAAAATAGCAGGAGACTTTAGTTCCGGGCTCCCTCAGTAAAGACACAATTTCCTCCACCTGCACTGCAAATCACCTGACTGACCCTCACCTGGCACCAATCCACGGGGAAAAATGGAACATTGAGGGAGCAAGCACTTTTCTCTTAGTAAGTGAATAAAGTCTTAATTGCTAGTTTCAATTTGGCTCATTATCCTAACTGACCAGCTGAATATCTGGTAGATCTTGACAATAATCATGTTATCTAGAGAATCATAAGCAAAAAAAAAGAAAAAAATCTAGCAGGCTTGTATGCCAACTAAAATTACATGTCAATAACCCCTATAAAAGTTAAAATACAAGTGAGAGACAAGGAGAAACTATTTGCAGTGTGTGTAACAGAAAAGGAATAGCCAGAATATATATTTCTACATATTAATAAGGAAAAGAAAAATTCACAGAAAAAAATAAAATAAAAACAGACAACACAACTACTACACAAACATACACACACTACCACTAAGGGAAACAGAGATAGAAACAAAATATCATTTTTATACTTATCAAAGTAATAAAGTATAATTGAAAATATTGAAAATGTTCACTGTTGATTAGACCATGTGGAAACGACCTTCCTTATATACTGTTAGTAGAGCATATATGAGTGTATATAGTCCCAAAAATTATACTTCTAGGTTTCCATTCTACAGAGATATTTTCACAATTGCACCAAAATATAGGTACAGGTATACCTTGGAGATATTGCAGGTTTGGTTCCAGGCCACTGCAATAAAGCAAATATCACAATAAAGTGAGTAACACAAATTTTTTGGTTTCCCAAAATAAGTTACATTTACACTATACTGTACTGTATTAAGTAAGCAAAATCATTATGGCTAAGAAAACCAATCATATCTTAATTAAAAAATAATGCTTCTGGAACAATGGTGCCAAAAAATCTTGCTTGAGGCAGGATCACCACAAACCTTCAATTTGTAAAAAAACACACTATCTGTGAAGTGCAATAAATTGCAGTGAAATAAAAAGAGGTATGTCTGTACAATGATATTCCACTCAGCAGTACCTGTAATATTGACATATTAGAAGTAATCTATATATTAGCCATATTTTAAGTAAATTCAGAACATCTGTAATATGATATGCTATGCATCTGTTAAAAATTATAAGCTTCAGCTTTCTGCGTTAGAATGGAGAAATGAAATCAGATTCCTTTCCTCTAATCCTAATGAATAGTATAAATAGGTAAAACACAGGGAAAAAAAGAAAACATTTATAAACATTCAATGCTAGTTTTATCTTGCATCAAACAAGGATTAAGAGAATTAAAGACAAACAAGATCATCAGGGTGAAGAAAACAAGAGGAAAGACAAAAGGAGTCTCTCTCCAGCTCTTGCAACTTAATAAAGATGTGACTAGAACCTACTATTCTAATCTATTCTCTCACTTTTATCAAGAATGGAAATATAATAAAATTAAGAACAATCAAAACACCAATCATATCAAATAGTATAAAAAGTATTAATTAGTCTATTAACACAAATAGACTGAATCTAAAAGAACCCAAAAGTAACCTGTACAACGGGAAAAAATTAAGACAAGTGATATACAAGTATTGAAAATAAAAGTATCACTTTACTTTCAATGATGAAAAATACATGCAATGAAAACAAAGGGATGAAATATTAATATTAGTCAAGGTAGAAACTGGAGCAAAAGCACTATATGAGACAAATGACAATTTCATTAATAATAACTGGTTAAGTTTACATAAAATATTGTGAATATTTATACATCTGATCAATAGAATCTCAATGTATGATGAAAACACTTCAGAGATGCAAGGTAAAAATAGACAAAGAATTAATAATGTCAAGAGATTTTAACTCACTTTCTCATCCTTTAAAGAATCAAATAGATTTTTTATAAAAGGAGCAAACAGGATGTCTAAATAACAATGAATTTGGATCAAAAAGATATCTTAATCTCTGTATTCTGAAAACAAATAACGCACCTTTGTTTCAAGTGTTTGTGTAGTATTTTAAAATCTGAGTTTGTTATTCCACAGAGAAAATGCCAATATGTTATAACAAGATAAAATAATGAGATAAAATTATATGATCCCAAGTAAATACATATAGGTAACAATAAAAAGAAAATACCCAAAACATCTATTATGTGGACATTATTTTTTTTATTTTGATTCAGAAAGAAAATAACTGAAATAGACAAACATCTGGAAAATAGAAAATATTTTTTAAACATATAGAGGAAAAATCTATTATTTAAATGCTAATTTTAGTAGAAAAGAAAGTCACTACATGAATTAACCACTCAATACAAAACATTAGAAAAAGTTAAACAAAGTAAATTAAAAGAAACAAAAAATAAAGATAACAAAAACAATAAATTTGAAAAAAAAGAAAAAACTAATAAATCAATTCTAGAGATATTTCTTTGCAAAAACAACAAGTAAGCAATAAAATATCTAAGCTAACTGAGAAAAAAGAGAGAAGATGCAAGAACACAGAGATAAATATGAGGAAATTATTACAGATGGAAAGAAAGTTAAAATAACATAATATGTTCAAATATATGCAATTAAATTTGGAATTAAATTAAATGGAAAAAAATTAAATGGAAAAAAAATAGTTGCTTTCTTAGGCAAATAATTTCTAAAATTGACCACAAAAGAAATAAAGATACTAAGTATTGTCTAACACTTGTTGAATGAGAAAAATAATAGAGCTGATTGGGAGAAACGATAGAGACTAGATAGTACACAGGTGAAATTTATCACACTTTCAGGGAACATAACTTTTACTAAAGTATTCCAAAGCATGTGAGTAAGGGAAGTTTCCAAATGCTATCTATGAATTCAATATAACATTGAATACAAAACTGGACAAAAATAGCTAAAAAGAAAAAAACAAGTATATTTAATAATGTTGATGCAAAATATTACCCTACAGTTTTAACTAGGATATTAGAAAAATGATATAAACTTGGATTCATTCTAAAAAAAAAAAAAAAAATTCTTTCAAGTCATGGACAGGTCCCACAGCAGGAGCCAATGCTGCCCACAAACACACTGCAGCAACCACAGTTGGGTCCCGCAGACAGGCTGGGGGCGAGCTTTGCCCACCAGCATAATGCAGTAGCCATAGCCCTACCACAACTGGAGGGCAAACAAAGCCCACACACTGAACATTTCTTGAGTGCCTGGGACTGGTAACTAGGCAGGTTGTTTTTCTGAGCCCAACAGAACATCTCCTAACTAAGCCCACTCCTTCAAGACTGGGAGAGATAGTTGATTTACCTAATACACAAAAACAAACACAGAGAATTCGGCAAAATGAGGAGACAGAAAAATATGTCCCAATTGAAAGAGCAGGAAGAAAACTTCAGAAAAAGAACTAAATGAAACAATGATAATCAATGTACCTGATAGAGAGTTCAAAGTAATTGTCACAAAGATGCTCACCTATCTTGGGAGATGAATGGATAAACAGAGTCAGAACTTCAACAAAGAGATAGAAAACATAAGAAAGTACCAAAAAAATTACAACTGAATTGAAAAATACTCTAGAGGAGTTCAACAGCAGACCAGATGAGGTAGAAGAACAAATCTGCAAGCTGGAAGACAAAACAATCGAACTCACCCAGACAGAGCAGCAAAATGAAAAATAATTTTAAAAAGTGAAGATACTTTAAGGGATCTTTGGGACAACCTTAAATGGAATAACACTTGCATTATGAGAGTCCCAAAAGGAGAAGAGAGAGATAAAAGGCCATAAAATTAAATATTTGAAGCAATACTGGCTGAAAACTTCCCTAATCTAAGGAAGAAAACAAACATTCAGGTCCAGGAAGACCAGAGAATTCCAAATAAAATAAACTCAAAGAGAGCCCCATCAAAACACATCATAATTAAAATAGTGAAATGTTAAAAAAAAACCTAAAAGCTGCAAGAGAAAAACAACTTGTTATGTACAAGGGAAACCCCTAAAGCTATGAGCACATTTTTTAGCAGAGACTTTACAGGCCAGAAGGGAGTGGCATGACAAATTCAAAGCTCTCAAAGGAAAAAACTCCCAACCAAGAACTCTCTACCAAGTAAGGTTACCATTCAGAATTGAATGAGAGATCAAGAGTTTCCCAGATAAGCAAAAGCTAAAGGGGTTTATTACCACTAAACTGGCCCTACAAGAAATGTTAAATTGACTTCTTTAAGCTGAATAGAAATGGCACTGATCAATAAGAAGAAAACATGTGAAAGTAAAAATTTCACTGGAAAAAGTAAATATATAGTAAAGGTAGTAGATCAATCACTAATAAATCAGCATTAAGATTAGAAGACAGAAGTAGTAAAATTAACCAAAATGACAATAATTAATTAAGTAGTGCATAAAATAAAAAGATGCAAAATGTGTCATCAAAAATATAGAAGGTAGAGGGGTATAAAAAGATAAAGCATTGAATTGCATTACCAACTGAAAACATGCTACTATTTACATAGTAAGTGTGTGCTATCTAGTTATAGTTCACACAGTTATATGTGAACCTTATGGTTACCATAAGGAAAACACCTATAGTAAATACACAAAGGAAAATGAGAAAGGAATCTAAACATAAAACTGAAGAAAACTACCAAATAGAAGGGAAGAGAGAAAGAGGAGAACAAAGGAACAGAAAGGAACTACAAAACAGCCAGAACACAATTCACAAAATGGCAATAAGTACACACCTATCAATAATTACTTTAAATGTAAATAGACTAAATGCTCCAATTAAAAGACATAAAGTAGAAGAATGGATAAAAAAACAAAACCCATCTATATGGTGCCTACAAGAGACTCACTTCATTAAAAGGACACACACACACAAAAATGAAGGACTGGAAAAAGTATTCCATGAAAATAGAAATAAGAAAGCTGGAGTAGCTATACTTATATCAGACAAAGTAGACTTGAAAACAAAGACTGTAATAAAGGACAAAGAAGGGCATTACATAATGATAAAAGGGACAATCCAGTAAGAAGATATAAGTTATAAATGTATATGCACCCAACAGAGAAGCACCAAGATATATAAAGCAGGTATTAATGAACTTAAAGTGAAAAACTGAAAGAAATACAATAATAGTATTGTATTGTAATCACATCAATGGATAAATCTTCCAGATGGAAAATGAACAAGGAGAGAGTTGGACTTAAACGATGCATTAGACCTGATGAACGTAATAGATATATACAAAACATTCCATCCAAAACAGCAGAATACACCTTTTTCTCAAGTACACATGGAACACTCCAGTATAGATTATATGTTAGGTCACAAAACAAGTATCAATAAATTCAAGAAGACTGAAATCATATCAAGTATCTTCTCCAACTACAATGGTATGAAACCAGAAATCAATCACAAGGAAAAAATGAGAAAAAAACCCATAAAAATGTAAAGATTAGACAACGTGCTACTGAACAACCAATGGGTCATCAGAGAAATCAAAAAATACCTAGAGGGCAAATGAAAACAGAAATATGGCATACCAAAACCTATAGAATGCAGCAAAACTGGTTCTAAGAGGGAAGTTCATAGCAAGAAAAATCCCAAATAAACAATCTAAATTTACACCTAAAGGAACTAGAAAAAGAAGAACAGATTAAGCACAAAAATAGCAGAAGGAAGAAAACAATAAAGATCAGGGTGGAAATCAATAAAATATAGACTAAAAGATCAATATAGAAAAGATCAATGAAAGTAAGAACTAATTTTCTGAAAAGACAAAATAAAAACTAGCTAGACTCACCAAAAAAAAAGAGAGAAAACACAAATAAATAAAATCAGAAATGAAAGAGGAAACATTGCAACTGATACCACAGAAATAAAAGGATCATAAGAGACTACTATGAACTATTATACAACAAATTGGACAACCTAGAAGAAATGTATCAATTCCTAGAAACATACAATCTTCCAAGATTGAATCATGAAGAAACAGAAAATCTGAATAGACTGAATAGGTTTGACCCTTGAACAAGATGGGTTTGAACTGTGCAGGTCCACTTATATGTGAAATTTTTAAAATAAATATATACTATAATACTACACAATCCATGGTTGGTTGAATCTGTGGATGTGGGAACTGAAGATAGGGAGGGCTGACTGTAAAGTTATATGCAGATTTTCAACTGTGCGAAGGCATCAGTGCCCCTAACCATTGCTTTGTTCAAGTGCCAACTGTCATAGGAAAAAAATTAAAAGTAATCAAAAATCTCCCAACAAACAAAAGTGCAGGACTAAAGACTTTGAATGGTGAATTCCACAGAATATTCAAAGAATTAGTACTTATGTTTCTCAAACTCCCCCCAAATTGAAAGGAACGGAAACCTTCTAAACACATTTTTCAAAGCCAACTTTACCCTTATACTAAAACCAGACTAGGACACCACAAAAAAAGTAAATTACAGGCTAACATTCTTGACAAACACAGATACAAAAATCCTCAATAAAATATTAGAAAACTGAATTCAACAATATACAAAAGGATCATACAACACAATCAAGTGGGATTTATCCCAGGGATGCAAAGATTGTTCAAATCAATCAGCAAGATACATCACATTAAGAAAATGAAAGATAAAAATCATATGACTGTCTCACTAGATGCAGTAAAAGCTTCTGATGAAATCCAACATCGATTTACAATAAAAATTCTTAACAAAGTGGATATAGAGGGAACATACCTCAACATAATAAAGGCCATATATGACAAACCCACAGCCAATATCATACTCAATGATGAAAAGCTGAAAATTATCCCTCTAAGATGAGGAAGAAGACAAGGATGTCCACTGTCACCACTTTCATTCAACATAGTATTGGAAGTTCTAGCCATGGCAATTAGACAAGAAAAAGAAATAAAAGACATTCAAATAAGAAAGGAAGAATTAAAACTGCCACTATTTGCAGATGAAATGCTACTATATAAAAAAAAGTCATAGAATACAAAAATCAAGATGCAGAAATCTGTGGTGTTTCTATACACTAATAATAAACTATTAGGGAAATTAAGAAAACAACTCCATTTACAATTGCATCAAAAAAAAAAAAAAACCTAGGAATAAACAACCAAGGAGGTGAAAGACCTGTAGACTGAAAACTGTAAGACATTGATAAAAGAAAATGAAGAAGACACAAATAAATGAGAATATATTCTGTGTTCACAAACTGGAAAAATAAATGTTGTTAAAATGTCCATACTACTGAAAGCAATCTATACATTCAATGAATTCCTTATCAAAATTCCAATGGCATTTTTCACAGAACTAGAACAAGTAATTTTAAAATTTATATACAACCACCAAAGACCTTGAATAGCCAAAACAATCATGAGAAAAAAGAACAAAGCTAGGAGAATCATGATCCCTGGTCTCAAACTGTACTGCAAAGCTATAGTAATCCAAACAGTATGGAAGTGGCACAAAAACAGACATACAGATTAAGAACCCCAAAATAAACCCACTCATTTATGGGCAATTAATTTACAACAGAGCAAAGAATATACTATAAAGGGAAGTCTCTTCAATAAATGGTGTTGGGAAAACTGGAGAACCACATGTAAAAAAAAAGAAACTAGACTACTATCTTATACCATACACAAAAATTAACTCAAAATAGAAAAAGACTTGAATTTAAGACCTAAGACCATAAAATTCTGAGAAGAAAACACGGGTAGAAACCTCATTAGCATCAGTTTTAGCAATGTTTTTGTGGATCTGATTCCAGAGGCAAAGGAAACAAAAGCAAAAATAAACAAATAGGACTACATCAAACTAAAAAGCTTTAGAACAGCAAAGGAAACCATCATCAAAATGAAAAGGCAAACTACTGAATGAAAGAAGATATTTGCAAATCATACATCCAATGAGGGATTAATATTCAAAATGTATAAAAAGAACAACTCAACAACAAAAAAAACTGATTTTAAAAATGGATATAAGATCTGAACAGACATTTTTTCAAAGAAGATATAAACTTCAGGTTCCAAGCACCTTCATGTTATTAGAGCAATTTGCCTTGTCAAGAAAGCTGCAGGGCTTCCCTGGTGGCACAGTGGTTGAGAGTCCGCCTGCCGATGCAGGGAACATGGGTCCGTGCCCCGGTCCGGGAAGATCCCACATGCCGCGGAGCGGCTGGGCCCGTGAGCCATGGCCGCTGAGCCTGCCTGTCCGGAGCCTGTGCTCCACAACGTGAGAGGCCACAACAGTGAGAGGCCCGCGTACCACAAAAAAAAAAAAAAAAAAAAGAAAGCTGCAGCAGGTAAAAGTCAGTAATCCTGTTCCTTCTGCATTGACCTCTATTCTAATGTGCAAAGTAGCACACTTCAGTCCTCAGGTAAGAAAAGTAATTCAAACATATTTTATGATGAAGTCTTATATTGAGAGGAAAATTCATTACAAAGCCACTAATAAGCAGAATATCAGGAAATTTCTCCCATATTTGGAAAGAAGTGCATCAAAGAAAAGTTTGTGAGTTTTTTGTTTGGGGGTTTTTTTTGGTCTATATCAGTCATTTTTATCGATCTATTCACCTGATTGGAGGGTCACCAATAAATCTCTATTTTATTCAGAGGTAGCATTATGACTGAGAAAACTGTGGAGCAAGGTCCATATCATACAATCAAGGCAACACATTTATCAAAACTATTCTGACAAAGAAAATAAACTGAACTAAATATTTTGTGCTATTAATCATGGCACAAATATAAATAAAATCAGGGTCAATGCCTGTTATTCTTATATTGTCCTCAAAGGGAAAAACCAAGTGAATTAAATAACCTAAACTGATCACATTAAGTGCAGTGATGCAGGCAAATATTCTCCATGCCTTATAAATAAATTTTAAATATTTGTAAACACTTCTCCTTGAGCTGCTTCTCAAGTGTATAAGTTCTATATCTTTTTTTAACCTGCTTCCTCATGTCCTATGACATAGTAATAAGATGCTTAAACGTGAGACAGAGGCAGAACATGAAACACCAGACTGCTGTGTCCTTCACTGTTGAGACAAATAGTCATCAACTGACTGACTTAGTGTGGACTAGATGCCAGGCACTGAACTGCTTACACCATGACAAAATAGGAATTATGCTACCAGCTAGACAGAATTTTGCCTCTATTAGAAGGAAGGTTTCTATGCTCACTTCTCTCTGACGTATCTATGACAGTCAGGTAGATTTTTAATTCTATGCAAATTATGTTCTGTCCTATGAAGACAAAACATTAATGTCAGCAAGAGGACCCATTTCAGCTGGAGGATGAAAGTATACTGATTGACCAAGCATAAGTAGCATTCCAAGAAACTCTTCAACTAAGAAATATACTACGTTTTAGACACTTGAAGCAGATTTCTTTCTAGTGTCTGCATTATGAATGTTTCGCATTCATGTTTTCAAATCAGTGAAATAAGTTAATGTATACAAAATTACATCATAAACGCCAAAGCTTTGCAGATTAAAAATGTGTGTGTCTTTTTAATGTTGGTTTTCACAGGAAAGAAAATTTAGAACTGGGTTATACTTGGTTGGTCATTACTGATAGTCATTCAATTATCAGAACACATTACAGGCAGTCAGATTTATAGCAGCTTAATAAGGATAAACATGCTTAAGTGTCCTGCTGGAAGAGGGAGAAGCTTGCTAGTTGTCTTATATTTGCAAAGGTGCACATTCTTTCTTACCTTTGGGAGGATGTGGAGGAATCTTGGAAGCCAGGTGTTAATGGCAGAGCCACCCCACCAGCATGTGACTACTTACCTCTGGATTTCAACTTAAGACAAAAATTAACTTTTATCTAATTTGTGTTTCTGTACATTTCAGTCCCTTAGTTATAGCAACTTAGCCTGTCTCTTAACTAATACAACTTCTAATCCACTGTCTATACATTTATTTAGATATGTTTATTCTAAAAAAATGTTATATTTTTTTAAAAATATATGAAGATTATTATGTCATAGATGTCATTCAGTTTCCATCTGTTTATCCTAAACAGCACTGCAATGAACATTCTTGCACATTCTCATGTGTACCTTTGCAAGTGTTCTGAGTTTTTCAGTTTATATTAAAGATGCGATTGCTATATATATATACACACTCATCACTTCGCTAAGTAACCACCAAATTGTTCTTCAGAATTTCTTCACCAGTTTTCATTGTACCATCCGTGAATGAAGGTCCCTATTGCCACCATCCTTGCCAGTACTTAATATTACCTAATTTTATAATTTTTTTTGTCGATCCGGTTGATGGAAACTGATATCTGCAACTGTTTTTTTTTTTAAATCTTATTCTTGTTTCTTTGGGTTTACACTATTGCTCTTTTTCAGTCTTCTTGAAATGAACATTTATCTCATTTTTTTCAGTTATTTTTGGTACCTGAAATGTATCACTTTTCCTAAGTGCTAAATTAAATATTTTTCATACATTTTGACATACAATGTTTTCCTTATCATTTAGTTCTAAAAATTTAGTAATTTAACTACTGAGTTCCTCTTTAACCAGTTATTTAGTATTTTTTTAAATGTTTCTAGCCACATAGGATATTTTACAGCTTGCCATTTATTACTGATTTTTTAACCTTAGTGCATTCTGGTTAGGGAATCTAGCCTGTATGATTAATCTTTTGAAAAGTATTGGGGCCTTTATGGGGGACTAGCATATTTTCAATGACTGTAAATATTCTACATGTGTTTGAAATGAATGTGAATTCTGTATCTTTATATATATATACAAAGATATATATATACATAAGCTATCTATATATATACATACATATATAAACAAAAAAGCATATTAACCTTGTTATTGAATTTTTCTATACCTTTACATATATTTTATTTGCTTGATATATCAATTTTTGAGCAAGTCCTCTAGAATTTCCAGCTCTTATTCATAACACATTCCCCCACCCCTCAATGGGAATAAACAGCACCTTCCAGGATCTAGAAGCTAAACTGATTCTCAGAGCTGTGTGTTTCTTGTTCCTATAATTTTTCCTGAATATTCTTAAATATTGTTAATGATATATACCTAAGGACCTATTTAACTGTCCCTTTAGGGAGATGAGAATTCAGCTGTTCTATTACTACTGCCATTTCTTAAGAAAAGAATTTTTAAATGTATCAGTTAATTAAGAAATAGTCTCTGAGAAGACCCAATTACTATGAAATAACAACAGTTTTAGATTGAAAAACATTATTTATGTGTTTTAATAAAAATGCTGAAAAAGGAAAAATTGGATGGTTCCTTAAAATATGTCTTCCTGTTAATTTCTTCTTTGCATTTTCTGACCAATTCCCTATAAATTATGGTTATTTCATGGTGAAGAAACCTTAATTAAAGTGCAAAGTGCAAAAGAAGGACAGGATTTGGCTGAAATACGTAAATGCAAATAAAAAGTATTCTGTAGGGAAAGTGAGACTTCATTGTAGGTGACACGCTTGTGGAAGGAAGAAATGCTGAGCAAGCACCTCAGCTAAACAGGCAATTTGGGGAGTGCCATAAACTGCAGACATTTTAGAAAAAATACATTGAAAATGTAACTGGTAATGGCTTGGGTAATTAGACCCCCAAACAGCATCAATCTTTAGGACTGCAAAAGCAGAGAAAAACAAATTGCAATCAATAAGAAATAGTGATGATGCAAAAACAACAACAAACACATAAGGAGAGGCACAACTTGCTTTAACTTGTGGGTAAACAGCATTATGAAAGTCTGTTTTTAAGTTAGATGTATACAGATGTGGATTTATACATTTTTGTGTGCTCCTTTGTGTGCATGTATATAAGAGAAACAGATATATTAACACAACATAAACGGTCTTGGAAACAAAGTGGTGTTCTGCAGCGCTCAGATTTTGTGTAAGTATTCTAAAGGAATCTCTCTTCTCTATAACAGAAATTGTGTTTGGGAACCAGGACAAAGAGACTGTACAGTGCAAGATCTCTTAATAGGTGCATGCAAAAATCTCACATGGTCTTAGTCCCAGCATAGAGGCAATAATTTGAAAGGAACCTCAATCAAACCCACTTGCTAGTCTTGGAGAGCCCCCACCCCAGAGAGGCAGGAGGCAACTGGGACTCCTCCTGAGAAAAAAAGACACTGGCAGCAGCCATTTTTAGGGGCTCGCTCTACCACGAGGACACTGGTGTTGGCAAGTACCATTTGGGTCTTCCCTCTTGTCTGTTAGTGCCAGGGACTTACCAGCTCAACAGCAGGCCAGTACCAGTTCTAAGACTTTCCAGGACAAGCAGCCAGCCATGTGGGGGCCCAGCCCCACCCACCAGTGAGCCAGCATCTACTGCATGAGGAGGGCCTAGCAGCCAACTGGTCCAGGCCAGCTCCACCTACCAGCATGGCCACAGCACTTAGTCCCACCACAAAAAAGGGCTCACACAGCCCACACAGGGTGCATCCCTAGAGCATATAACTCTGGTGACCAGAGGGAAAGGTGCTACCTGTCCCCATAGGATTTATCCTATAAAAAGCTACTTCTACAAGATCAGGAAAGGTAACCAACATACCTAATACATAGAAATAAACACAGAGAATTAGGCAAAACGAGGAGACAGAGGAATATATTACAAATGAAAGAAATGGAGAGTAACCTTTAAAAATTGTATACAAATTTTTTTTAAAAAGAGTTCAAGGTAATGATCATAAGGATGCAAAACAAACTTGTGAACAGTGAAAGAAATTATCAGCAAAATGAAAAGGCACCTACTGAATGGGAGAAGGTATTTGCAAGCACTATATCTGATAAGGGATTAATATCCAAAGTATGTAAAGAACTCATACAAATCAACATCAAAAAAATAACCTAATTTAAATTTTAAAATTTTTTAATTTAATTTAACCCAATTTAAATGACCTAAATAGACATTTTTCCAAGGAATACATACAGATGGCCAACAGACATGTAAAAAGATACTCAGTATCACTAATCATCAGGGAAATGCAAATAAAACCATAATGAGATATCACCTCTCACCTGTCAGAATGGCTATTATCGAAAAGAAAAATAATCAGTGTTTTTGAGGATATGGAGAAAAGGAAACCCTCAGGCACTGTGGGAATGTAAACTAATTTTTATTGGAGTAAAGTTGATTTACAGTGTTGTGTTAGTTTCTGCCGTACAGCAAAGTGAATCAGTTATACATATACATATATCCACTCTTTTTTAGATTCCTTTCCCATATAGGTCATTTACAGAGTATTGAGTAGAGTTTCCTGTGCTATACAGTAGGTTCTTATTAGTTATCTATTTTATATATAGTAGTCTGCATATGTCAATCCCAATCTCCCAATTCATCCCTCCCCCCCTCCCTTTCCCCCTTGGTAACCATAAGTTTGTTTTCTACAGAACAAAAATTGTTGCAAAATTTGTGCAGCCACTAAATTGGAGCTGTATTTTATATATATATATTTTTATGTCTGAGTAAGACACCATTACATATATATGGAATCTTAGCCATTTACAAAAGGGGAATTTTACCATTTGCAACAACATGGAATGGACCTAGAGCACATTATGCTAAGTGAAATAAATCAAAGACTAATATTGTATAATTTCACTGATACATAAAATCTGGAAACAAATTAACAAACATAAGAAAACTGAAACAGACCATACATACAGAGAATAAACTGATGGTTTGACATCAGAGGGGAGGGAGATGGGAGGATGAGTGAAATATCTGAGGGAAATTAAGAGGTACAAACTTGCAGTTATAAGTCACAGGGATGTAATATACAACATAGGAAATATAGTAAATAGCATTGTAATAACTTTGTATGGTGACAGATGGTAACTAGACTATTGTAGTGATCATTTTGTAATGTATAAAAATATCAAATCATTATTTTTGTACACCTGAAATTAATATAATATTGTATGTAAATCATACTTCAATAAAAAGCCAAACCAACGAAAAAACTTCTTAAGTAAACTTGTGTTTACTCAAGGGAAGGAACACCTCAATAAATGTAAGCTATTGTCAGTCCTATAGATCTCCAGTTTGGTAGTAGGTTCATTAATATTAACTATATTATTAAAAATAAAAATTTTTTTAATTTTATTCAAGTATAGTTGATTTGCAATGTTGTGTTAGTTTCTGCTATATAGCAAAGTGACTCAGTTATACATATTATGTTTTTTTCATATTCTTTTCAATTATGGTTTATCACAGGGTATTGAATATAGTTCCCTGTGCTATACAGTAAGACCTTGCTATTTATCCATCCTATGTATATTAGTTTGCCTCTATTAATCCCAAACTCCCAATTCTTCCCTCCCATGCCCCCTCCCCTTTGGCAACCACAAGTCTGTTCTCTATGTCTGTGGGTCCGTTTCTGTTTTGTATAATAGATATGTTCATTTGTGTCATATAAAAATAAAATTTTTAATGTGGTCATGCATGGCTCACTGATGACAGTGCGTCATGAATCAATGTTTATTGTTAAACTAATTCTGAATACCTGATGCATACATTTTTTAAAAAGAGGGAGTATTGGTCAAATGTACTTTCTACTCCACTTTTTTAATGAGGGGGGTATTCTACAAAACAAATCATAAAAAAAGTAAACACAAGGAACTTCTTAATCATGAAAATTGGTTATAGACTCAAAATCTATTTATATCATGCCTTTAATATAGCAAGATGTGCCCTAGATATAATATAATTAATAGTAAACCTAAATTTTCTGCTAGGTCAGGCCTTTACTGAATTCAACCACAAAGAAAAAAAATGGGTTGATTACATGACTTGATGTGATTGGACATTTTCTAATGAAAAACAAATCCTGAATTGTTTAATACACTTTGTAAAGAATCTAGCACTAAGCCCTCATAGTGGCACTTATAATATATTTTGGTGTTTATGTCTTCAGTGAATGCAACTCTTATACATTCTCAAGCTGTAACATAATGTCATCCTGGTGGAAAAAAACACATCACACGTCCTTTTTCTTTTCTTTCTTAAGGGGTTACATTTTACACACATCCTGCCGAAAATGCAGTCTCCTTAGTTCTCAAGATATTTCTGTGCATAAAAGCCCATTCTTGTTTTAAGCCTGAAACAAACTCTTGTGTTCACTGAAACTACATTCTAACCACGAACTTGTCTATAATTGACTTCCTGTAAGGACCACCTATTAACACTCCTGGATCTTGTCCTAATTCCCAGTTATATTTTCACTAGAAATGACTATATTACTGTGCTGATTATCCTGAGGTGGTCAGAAGAACAAATTAAATCAGGAGCAGAGAAAAATTCTAAAAACTGTGAAATAAAACATTTGTTCTAAAGAAGCATTTGTTCTATAAAGACCAATATATAAGCATATTTTGTATTTTCTTCAAATTCTAAAGGTGGCCACTCTGGCTCTTTATCCTTTCTTTTTCTGAGCCTGAAACTCTTAAATTTGCCTTTACCACAGCAGCCATTTCATAAAGATTTCTGAGCAACTGAAAGTCTAAAGCTCAGGTTTACATAAGGAAGGGAAAGAATTCACAAGGGAGTAGCACTAGAAAGATTTTTTTAAACATTCTAATTTTTCAGTGATTGAATATTATTGAATATAATCCGTGCCATTCACATTCAATATGATTTGAGTAGTGTCGCAGGTGCATTTTTAGCTTAGGCTTTGCAGAATATTTTAGTATATTGGGTTTGTTGTTCTATGGAGAAAATCATGTAAGCAAGAACATCCCATGACATTCTTATAGTTTGATCATGCCAATCAATCAAAGAATTCTCAAAATCTCCAAAAGCAATCAAATTTTTTTCAAGTCACAATATAAATAGAACTTTTCCCAAGATACTGTAAATTAAATCCTAAGACATTAGGCAAAAACTGCAGTTTTTCTTATGACTTGCCTTGCTGTTGATGGGTAAGAGCTCAGTCAATGAGATCAAAAGCATTTTAATTTAATGTGATACTTAAAAATTACTAAAGTGAGAAGGCTGCAACAGAATATTACAAACTTAAACATCATAGAACTTAACAAAAAGCAGAAAATGATATTTAGGGATGAAAATGATCATGTGAAAAATATTAACAAAAGAGAGATAACTAAGATTACTGGGAGTCACAGATTTGCATATCATGCAATTTATAAAATGAAATAGGCTAGTTTCATTGAGATACAACATTTGTTCATTAAAGCCTTTACTTTCTGTTTACATTGTTGGACTATTTTCTAATGTAAGTATAAACTTATTTTAATTACAAAAATTTTTTACTATCTTGATCTTCTTTTCAAAGAACTAAAACACATGCTGCCTAATATATGTAAAATCACTTTGTTAGGCAGTAGTTGAAGATTCTCAGGGGTACATAAATTCAATGGTTAGCTTAAGGTAACACTACAATTCAAGGACAGCTTCAGGAATGTAAGAGTAGTAGCTTGGCACCAGGTTATCTCATTCTAAAAGTTTCAGAGAATAGAGAGAAAAGTAAAATTACAGCAACTGGCTTTAGCTTAGATGAGTATTGTTTCAGGAACTTTGAGAATTCTCTCTTTAACAGTAATGTTTTACAGAGTACTCATAAGATGAAATGTTGTATATATTTTAAATGCATTTTGCAATAAGTACAGATTCATAGAAAATTGCAAAGAAATTTACAAAGAGGTCCTGTACACACTTCATCCAGTCTTCCCCAATGTTAACATCTTGTATAACTAGAGCACAGTAATAAACCAGGAAACTGACATTTGTATAAACCATGAAGCTTATTCATATTTCACCAGTTGTATGTGTGTGTGTGTTTACGTGGGTAGCTTTCTGGAATTTTATCACTTGTATAGCTTTATATAACCATCACGAATTAAAGCACTTTGAATATGTCATTCCACTGCCTCCTGGCCTCCATGGTTTCTGACTGTAAAACAGCTATTGATCTTAGTGAGTTTTTTTGTATGTGATGAGTCATTTCTCTTGTTTTTTTCAAGACTGTCTTTGTTTTTGGTTTTCAACAGTTTAATTATGTGTGTAGATGAAGGTCATTTTGAGGTTATTCTACTTGGAGTTCATGGGGCTTCCTGTATGTGCAGATGAATTTTGTTTATCAAATTTGGGAAGTTTTCAACCATAATATTCAAATATTCTTTTTGCCTCTTTTTCTTCTCCTTTTGGGACTCCTGTTGTATTTATGTTGGTATGTTTAATGGTGTTCCACAGGTCTCCAAGTCTCTGTTTATTTTTTTCTTTATTCTTTATCTTTCTGTTCCCAAATGATAATCTCAATTGCCTTACCTTCCAATTTGCCAATTCCTTCTTCTGCCTGCTTAAATCTGCTGTTGAGCCCCTCTGCTGAATTGTTCAATTCAGTTATTATACTTTTCAACTCCACAAAATCTATTGTTTTTAAATATGGATCTACTTCTTTATTGATATTCTTTATTTAAGGAAACATTGTTTTCATACTTTAGTTCTTTGATAGCCATTTTAAAGTCTTTGTCTAGTAAGTTGAATACCTAGACTTTCCCAGGGATGGTTTCTATTGACTATCTTTTTCCCTCTATGTACAGGTCATACATTCTTGTTTCTTTGTAGGTCGTGTTTTTTTGTTGTTTGAAAACTAGACATTTTAAATATGTGACAAATCTGGATATCAGTTTCTTCCTTCTCCCTAAGACTTGTTGTTGTTTTTTGTTTGTTTGTTTAATCACTTTCCTGAACTTTGTGAAGTCTATTCTCTGTTGTGTGTGGTCAGTGAAGTCTCTCCTTGGTTAGCTTAGCGGTCAGCTACCTATTAGACAAGAATTTCCTTATATATATAGAACTAAAAAGTCTCCCAGTCTTTAAGGGGCTCTGTGTATGTGATAGAGCATACCCTCGACACTTCAGTTAGGCAGTTCACTCCTCTGACTTTTCATTTCCTGCAGTGTCTCAAGATCAATAAAAGGTGAGAGAGCATAGGGATGCACTGGGTCTTTCCTGAGCATGTGCAGAGCCCTATACATATGTGTGGCCTTTCAGCTTCCCAAGAATACGTCAACACTTTTCAAAGCCTCCCATGGAAATTTCCCCTCTCAGCTTTTCCTTTTAATTTCTTTTTGTTTAGCTTATTGTTTGCCCCAACTCGTAATGCCACTTCAGTAAACTGTTAAGTTAAACAATTGCCACTAATTGTTTTCAACAAATGCCCCTGAGGAAAAGGCTGTTCACACTGAGTGAGCTCTGAGTCAAGTCAAATAAAGAAAATCCTTACAAGTGGAGATTTCCTGGAAACTGCCGGACAGGTCAAATAATGACAATTTTCTGAAAATGAGCCTTTGAAAGAGCTCCAACTGCTCTTTTGAGTGCTCCATTGTGTGCCAGGCTAATGGTTTTCACTGTGATTGTGGGCTATTGGTTTTCAAGGCTATCGCAGAACTGGAAAGGGAGAGGGAAGGATAAAATTAAGGAAAAATAAAATGCCACAAACCTGATAATAAGATTTGGTCATTTTTTCTTGGATAGATTGTCCACAGATGGTTGCAAGCCTTGTTAATTTTTAAAATTCTGAAAAGATGATTTTGATGGTTTTTGCCAGTGTCCTTGTCACTTTTATCAGGGAGAGGATTTGTAGAGGTTTTTACTCTGGTATTTCCCTTGATGTCATCTCTGATGGCTAGCTTTTATGGGGAATTTTTGCATCTGTGTTCTTGAGAGATACTGGTTTATAATTTTCTTTTCGTGTTTCATGTTTGCGTGCAAAAGCCTTTTGTTGTCAGGGTAATACTTGCCTTATAATATTATAAGTTAGTAAGTGTTCCCTACATTTATATCTTATGGAAGACATTGCATAATATTTTTATTAATTCTTCATTGAGCATTTGGTAAAATTCTTCATTGAAACCACCTGTGCCTGGATATTTCTTTTCAGCAGATTTTATTTCATTTTTTTATTTTTCTATGTTGCTGCTGGTGAAGATAATTTTATTTATTTATTAGTTTTTATTCTTATTAGTCATCCACTTTTTTTTTTAACATCTTTATGGAGTATAATTGCTTTACAATGGTGTGTTACTTTCTGCTTTATAACAAAGTGAATCAGTTATACATATATATATGTTCCCATATCTCTTCCCTCTTGTGTATCCCTCCCTCCCACCCTCTCAATCCCACCCCTCTAGGTTGTCACAAACCATTGAGCTGATCTCCCTGTGCTATGCAGCTGCTTCCCACTAGCTATCTATTATACATTTGGTAGTGTATATATGTCCATGCCACTCTCTCATTTTGTCACAGCTGACCCTTCCTCCTCCCCATATCCTCAAGTCCATGCTCTAGTAGGTCTGGGTCTTTATTCCTGTCTTACCCCTAGGTTCTTCATGACCTTTTTTTTTTTTCTTAGATTCCATATATATGTGTTAGCATACAGTATTTGTTTTTCTCTTTCTGCCTTACTTCACTCTGTAGGACAGACTCTAGGTCCATCCACCTCACTACAAATAACTCAATTTCGTTTCTTTTTATGGCTGAGTAATATTCCATTGTATATATGTGCCACATCTTCTTTATCCATTCATCCGATGATGGACACTTAAGTTGCTTCCATGTCCTGGCTATTGTAAGTAGAGCTGCAATGAATGGTACATAACTCTTTTTGAATTATGGTTTTGGTACATGACTCTTTTTGAATTATGGTTTTCTCAGGGTATATGCCCAGTAGTGGCATTGCTGGGTCGTACGGTAGTTCTATTTGTAGTTTTTTAAGGGACCTCCATTTTATACACATCAGTGTATACATGTCAATCCCAATCTCCCAAATATTCACACCACCACCCCCACCCCCACCACTTTCCCCCTTGGTGTCCATACGTTTTTTCTCTACATCTGTGTCTCAATTTCTGCCCTGCAAACCGGTTATCTGTACCATTTTTCTAGGTTCCACATATATACGATATTCGCTTTGCTCTTTCTGACTTACTTCACTCTGTATGACAGTCTCTAGATCCATCCACATCTCTACAAATGACACAATGTCGTTCCTTTTTATGGCTGAGTAATATTCCATTGTATATATGTCCAATATCTTCCTTATCCATTCGTCTGTCGATGGACACTTAGGCTGCTTCCATGACCTGGCTGTTGTAAATAGTGCTGCAATGAACATTGCGGTGCATGTGTCTTTTTGAATTATGGCTTTCTCTGAGTATATGTCCAGTAGTGGGATTGCTGGGTCATATGGTAATTCTATTTTTAGTCTTTTAAGGAACGTCCATGCTGTTCTCCATAGTAGCTGTACTAATTTACATTCCCACCAACAGTGCAAGAGGGTTCCCTTTTCTCCACACCCTCTCCAGCATTTGTTGTTTGTAGATTTTCTGATGATGCCCATTCTAACTGGTGTGAGGTGATACCTCATTGTAGTTTCGATTTGCATTTCTCTAATAATTAGTGATGTTGGGCAGCTTTTCATGTGCTTCTTGGCCATCTGTATGTCTTCTTTAGAGAAATGTCTATTTAGGTCTTCTGCCCATTTTTGGATTGGGTTGTTTGTTTTTTTAATATTGAGCTGCATGAGCTGTTTACATATATTGGAGATTAATCCTTTGTCCATTGATTCATTTGCAAATATTTTCTCCCATTCTGAGGAGTGTCTTTTCATCTTGTTTATGGTTCCCTTTGCTATTGAAAAGCTTTTAAGTTTCATTAGGTCCCATTTGTTTATTTTTGTTTTTATTTCCATTTCTCTAGGAGGTGGATCAAAAAAGATCTCGCTATGATTTATGTCAAAGAGTGTTCTTCCTATGTTTTCCTCTATAAGTTTTATAGTGTCCGGTCTTACATTTAGGTCTCAAATCCATTTTGAGTTTATTTTTGTGTATGGTGTTAGGGAGTGTTCTAATTTCATTCTTTTACATGTAGCGGTCCAGTTTTCCCAGCACCACTTATTGAAGAGATGGTCTTTTCTCAATTGTATATCTGTGCCTCTTTGTGATAGATTAGTTGACCATAGGTGCGTGGGTTTTTCTCTGGGCTTTCTAATTGTCTCATTAATCTATATTTCTGTTTTTGTGCCAGTGCCATATTGTCTTGATTACTGTAGCTTTGTAGTATAGTCTGAAATCAGGGAGTCTGATTCCTCCAACTCTGCTTTTTTCCCTCAAGACTGCTTTGGCTATTTGGGGTCTTTTGTGGCTCCACACAAATTTTAAGATTTTTTTTTCTAGTTCTGTAAAAAATGCCATTGGTAATTTGATAGGGATTGCATTGGATCTGTAGATTGCTTTGGGTAGTAGAGTCATTTTCACAATATTGATTCTTCCAATCTAAGAACATGGTATATCTCTCCATCTGTTGGTATCATCTTCAATTTCTTTCATCAGGGTCTTTTAGTTTTCTGCCTACAGGTCTTTTGTCTCCCTAAGTAGGTTTATTCCTAGGTATTTTATTCTTGTTGCAGTAGTAACTGGGAGTGTTTACTTAATTCTTCTTTCAGATTTATCATCATTAGTATATAGGAATGCAAGAGATTTCTGTGCATTAATTTTGTACCCTACAACTATACCAAATTCATTGAATAGCTCTAGTAGTGTTCTGGTGGCATCTTTAGGATTCTCCACGTATAGTATCATGTCATCAGCAAACAGTGACAGTTTTACATCTTCTTTTCCAATTTGGATTCCTTTTATTTCTTTTTCTTCTCTGATTGCCGTGACTAGGACTTCCAAAACTATGTTGAATAATATTGGTGAGAGTGGACATCCTTGTCTTGTTCCTGATCATAGAGGAAATGCTTTCAGTTTTTCACCATTGAGAATGATGTTTGCTGTGAGTTTGTCATGTATGGCCTTTATTATGTTGAGGTAGGTTTCTTCTATACTCACTTTCCAGAGATTTTTTATTATAAATGAGTGTTGAATTATGTCTAAAGCTTTTTCTGCATCTATTGAGATGATCATATGGTTTGTATTCTTCAAATTTTTAATATGGTGTATAACATTGATTGATTTGCATATATTGAAGAATCCTTGCATCACTGGGTTCAGGGATGATCAGGTGCAATCTCACCTGATCATGGTGTATGATCCTGTTAATGTGTTATTGGATTCTGTTTGCTAGTATTTTGTTGAGGATTTTTGCAACTATATTCATCAGTGGTACTGGTCTGTAATTTTCTTTTTTTGTAGTATCTTTGTCTGGTTTTGGTATCAGGGTGATGGTGGCCTTGTAGAATGAGTTTGGGAATGCTCCTGTGTCTACAATTTTTTGGAAGAGTTTGAGAAGGCTGGGTGTTAGCTCTTCTCTAAATGTTTGACAGAATTCACCTGTGAAGCAATCTGGTCCTGGACTTTTGTTTGTTGGAAGATTTTAAATCACAGTTTCAATTTCATTACTTGTGATTGGTCTGTTCATATTTTCTATTTCTTCCTGATTCAGCCTTGGAAGGTTATACCTTTCTAAAAATTGTCCATTTTTTCCAGGTTGTCCATTTTATTGGCATACAGTTGCTTGTTGCAGTCTCTTAGGATGCTTTGTATTTCTGCGGTGTCTGTTGTAACTTTTCCTCTTTCATTTCTAATTTTACCGAATTGAGTTCCATCCCTCTTTTTCTTGATGAGTCTGGCTAATGGTTTATCAATTTTGTTTATCTTCTCAAAGAACCAGCTTTTACTTTTATTGATCTTTGCTACTGTTTTCTTTATTTCTATTGCATTTATTTGTGCTCTGATCTTTATGATTTCTTTCCTTCTGCTAACTTTGGGTTTTGTTTGTTCTTTCTCTAGTTCCTTTAGGTGTAAGGTTAGATTATTTATTTGAGATTTTTCTTGTTTCTCGAGGTAGGCTTGTATAGCTATAAAATTCCCTCTTAGACCTGCTTTTGCTGCATCCCGTAAGTTTTGGATCGTGTTTTCATTGTCATTTGTCCTAGGTATTTTTTGATTTCCTCTTTGATTTCTTCAGTGATCTCTTGGTTATTTAGTAACATATTATTTAGCCTCCATGTGTTTGTGTTTTTTACGTTTTTTTCCCCTGTAATTTATTTCTAATTTCATAGCATTGTGGTCAGAAAAGATGCTTGATGTGATTTCAGTTTTCTTAAATTTACTGAGGCTTGATTTGTGACCCAAGATGTGATCTATCCTGGAGAATGTTCCATGCGCACTTGAGAAGAAAGTGTAATCTGCTGTTTTTGGATGGAATGTCCTATAAATATCAATTAAATCTCTCTGGTCTATTGTGACATTTAAAGCTTGTGTTTCCTTATTAATTTTCTGTTTGGATGATCTGTCCATTGGTGTAAGTGAGGTGTTAAAGTCCCCCACTACTTGTGTTACTGTCGATTTCCTCTTTTAGAGCTGTTAGCAGTTGCCTTATGTATTGAGGTGCTCCTATATTGGATGCCTATATATTTATAATTGTTATATCTTCTTCTTGGATTGATCCCTTGATCATTATGTAATGTTCTTCCTTGTCTCTTGTAACATTCTTTACTTTAAATTCTATTTTATCTGATATGAGTATAGCTACTCCAAATTTCTTTTGATTTCCATTTGCATGGAATATCTTTTTCCATCCCTTCAATTTCAGTCTGTATGTGTCCCGAGGTCTGAAGTGGGTCTGTTGTAGACAGCATATATATGGGTCTTGTTTTTGTATCCATTCAGCAAGCCTGTGTCTTTTGGTTGGAGCATTTAATCCATTCACATTTAAGGTAATTATCGAGATGTACGCTCCTATTACCATTTTCTTAATTGTTTGGGGGGTTTTTTTGTAGGTCCTTTTCTTCTCTCATGTTTCCCACTTAGAGAAGTTTCTTTAGCTTTTTTTGTAGAGCTGGTTTGGTGATGCTGAATTCTCTTAGTTTTTGCTTGTCTGGAAAGCTTTTGATTTCTCCATCGAATCTGAATGAGACCCTTGCTGGCAAGAGTAATCTCGGTTGTAGGTTCTTCCCTTTCATCACTTTAAGTATATCATGCACTTCCTTCTGGCTTTAGAGTTTCTGCTGAGAAATCAGCTGTTAAACTTATGGGAGTTCCCTTGTATGTTATTTGTCATTTTTCCCTTGTTGCTTTCAGTAATTTTTCTTTGTTTTTAATTGCTGTCAATTTGATTACTATGTGTCTCGGCGTGTTTCTCCTTGGGTTTATCCTACCTGGGACTTTCTGTGCTTCCTGGACTTGGGTGGCTATTTCTTTTCCCATGTTAGGGAATTTTTTGACTATAATCTCTTCAAATATTTTCTCAGGTCCTTTCTCTCTCTCTTCTCCTTCTGGGACCCCTATAATGCAAATGTTGTTGCATTTAATGTTGTCCCAGAGGTCTCTTAGGCTGTCTCCATTTCTTTTCATTCTTTTTTCTTTATTCTGTTTCATGGCAGTGAATTCCACCATTCTGTCTTCCAGGTCACTTATCCATTCTTCTGCCTCAGTTATTCTGCTATTGATTCCTTCTAGTGTACTTTTCATTTCAGTTATTGTATTGTTCATCTCTGTTTGTTCTTTAATTCTTCTAGGTCTTTGTTAAACATTTCTTGCCTCTTCTCGATCTTTTCCTCCATTCTTTATCCAAGGTCCTGGATCATCTTCACTATCATTATTCTGAATTCTTTTTCTGGAAGATTGCCTATCTCCACTTCATTTAGTTGTTTTTCTGGGCTTTTATCTTGTTCCTTCCTCTGGTACAGAGCCCTCTGCCTTTTCATCTTGTCTATCTTTCTGTGAATGTGGTTTTTGTTCCACAGGCTTCAGGATTGTAGTTCTTCTTGCTTCTGCTGTCTCTCTTTTCAGATTTTAAATTATAACTTTAATGTCCTTAATAATTATAGAACTATTTAAGTTATCAATTTAATTTTGGCTGAGTTATGGTAGTTTGTGAGTTTTGAGGAATTTGTCTATTTCTTCTAAATTGTCCAAGTCATTAGCATAAAGATATTTGTAATATTCCTTTTAATGGCTGAAGGATTCTTCTGCTATTCCCTGTTTCATTTATGACCTTGGCTATTTGTGTCTCTTCTCATTTTTTGTGAGGAAATAAAATTTCCCTATGTCGGCTTAAAAAATATTCACAACCTAAAAGTTGAGAGTTATGCTTTATTTAGTGGGAATTTTTAGGACTTCAAGCCCAGGAGGCAGCATCTCAAGTAACCCTGAGAGAACTGCTCTGAGGAGGCAAAGGAGGAGCTAAGATTTATAGATGTTTTGCAGTAAAGGGCAGGCAGTCAGAACATCAAAAGATTACTATTAATTAAAGAAAACCAGAAATCCCAACTTAAGGAATTTAATGCTTTTTTATATATGGGAAGATCCAAGAGTCTGGGCTCACTAAAATCATTCCTTTGATTGGTACCTCAGCTATCTGGGGCCAGTATCCTGTGTTTTCACATTCTGAGTTTCCTTGGGGCTCACCAGCTCACGTTGAAGGGCTGCAATTGCTGATGACTGTGACATCATTTGTTTACTGATATGGCAGGCAATATTCCATTTGTCACCTAGATATGTCAATGTTTCTGTAAGAAGCCTGAGCCTCCTGAAATATTTTGTCTATCATAACAATGATATCTGTATCCTTTGGTCACGTTAATTACAGTGACCAGAAAGGATAGTAAAGCTTCTTTTATTTTCTGGATGGGGCTGGTGGCTATTGCCCTGAACTAGGTTCTGAGGTTAAGCCCAAAGATGTAGGAATTCTGGAACATCATTTCCCTAGGTATTTATATTTCAATAAGAAATGAGGCCAGAAACTTGAAGACATCTATAGGTGTGAGGCAAATTGGGCTGTCTTCTGGAAAGATATTATTTACATACAAAAGAATCACAGTAAAGAGGATACTCTAACGTAAGGGGAGCAGCTGCCTCCTTTCCTTTTATTAAGCAATGAAAAATCATTTTGCCTTTTCTCCCCCATGTGGGGTATCCATCTATTCACATAGGGTAATTTACCTGATTTATCTCATTGCCTAAGGGTATGGATGAGGGCAAAATTGGAGGGAGGGTGAACAGGATGTATTTATTTGTTATAAGGTATTTAATGGGAAGACTGTTTATGATCCAGAACTCCTCATGTGCACAAGATAGAATGAATGAAGATGAATATTAAAAACCCAACATTTTACCTTTGTCAATCTTGGTAGAGTTTTACCAATTGTATTGACTTTTTTGAAGAATCAGCTTTTAATTTTATTGAATTCCTTTATCATTTTCCTATTTTCAAGTCCTAAGGTCCCTAAGCAGTCCATGTTCTTCTTTCAAGTTTTCAGAGTCCTTTTATCATTGTCTATTGAATGATCTTCTGGGTATTTAGTTGTATTTAGAGGGGAAAAATAGGGGGGAATGACTGTATGGCATCTTATCCTAGAACTGGAAGCCAATATATTAATGATACAAAATACACTACTGAATAAGTTGATATTGCCATCCAAAGTATAACCTTGCCAGAGGCTGATGAAGTGACTAGTCTAAGGTTATAGATCAAGACACTCACATCCTGAGTTAAATTTGCTCTAGGTTTTTCTACCTTGTTGCTTAGCAACTACACATATCAATTTTGATATTTTTATGCAGACTGCATTTGGTTATTAGAACAAAAACCTCATTAATTATATCTGGTAGATTTCTGGGATATCTGTATTAACAAAAGTTAATCTTTCTGTTATCTCTTTTGTACTGTGTAGTGGTTACAGAGGCATCAAAAAAGTAAAAAGACACGTAAATAGGTGTAAATATATATGTGCTTGCTAATATTTGATATCTTCATCCGAAGTAATATAAATAGAACATGACTGCCTCCATGTTATGAAACACAACTGTAACGTAAGAATCTATCTTTTAAGATAAGTTTAAAGAGCATGTGCTTTACAATTAATGAAGTGCTGAGCTTTTGTTAAACTTTTTTATATAGGGAAATTGAATTTGAAGTTATTAATGACATGAGCAGAGATATAGAGCTATCTGGAATGACACAGCTCCCTGCCCAGGCAGTATTTAACTACCCACTCTAAAATTTTTAGAATATCAAGCTAGGTATCATCATGCAGAGGTACTGGTATGGAATTAAGGAATATTCCTTTTCATGCCTCAAGAATTTTCATTTCAAATGTGTAATGTTGCTTCCCAATTAAAATTATCTAACGTTAGAACTTAATATGGAAAACAAAATAATTTAGATTTTATTAATACTATTATTTACACTCATTCAGAGTATTTTATTAAAATTATTTTTTGAAGAGACCATTTTTGAACAATAACATTACCAGATATTTTATATCTGCATTTTGTACTTATAAGGCAAATGGGCACATGAGCAAGAGATTTAATGAAATATATATTTAAAATTTTGAAGTACCCACTCTATATCTTTTTAGCTTCTAATAATCATTTAGCTAGATTTCTAGGAAACGAGCCAAGACTTATAGTAAAGGCTTGACTAAATTATCCTTTCAACTTTTGAAATCCATGCTGAAATAACATTAAGTAGCTTTAAAGGTTCAGGTAATGAGGCATTAAACAACCTAAATTCATACGAAGTAAAATCAAAATGTTTTGAAATGTTTGGTATTTCAAACTAGAAATGTAAAGAATGAAGTGCTCAGTGAATTCCTTTTTTTTCTTTTCTTTAATTTAACAATTTTGTTGATGTATATTTGATGTAGCATAAGCACATATTTAATTTTTCCAATTTGACAAATCTGTACATATCTACATCAATAAAACCACTGCTACAATCAATATAATGAATATATCCATCAACCCAAAACTTTCCTCATGCCTTTTGTAATCTTCCATACCCTTCCACACTCCTCCACAAGCAGTGATCTGCTTTATGTCACTATAATTTAGTGACATTTTCTAGGATTTTATATAAGTGGAATCATACAGCGCATACTCTTTGCCTAGCTTCTTTCATTCAGCATAATTATTTTTATTTCATTCATGTTATAGCATGTTTCAATAGTTTATTGTCTTTTTATTGATTAGTAGTGTCCCATTATATGGCTATAGCACAAATATATATCCATTCACCCATTGAGGGACATACGGGTTATTTCCAGTTTGGGGCTATTATTAATAAGCCCACTATAAATATTTTGCAAGTTTTACAGGATCATAGGCTTTCACTTTCCTCAGGCAAATATTTAGAAGTAGAATTCTTAGGTTGTACGGTAAGTATATGTTTAACTTTTTAAGAAACTGTCAAACTGGTTTTCCAAAGTGGTTATACCAATGTAAGAGAGCCCCAGTTCCTCCACATCTTCATCAACACTTAGTATAGTCAAGCTTTTTAGTTTTAGCCATTGTAAGAGTTTGTAGTGGCATCTCATTGCTTTTTTATTTTGCCTTTTCCTAATGACTAAACATGTTGGGCATTTTATTCATGTTTTTCCTTACACGCATTTATATATCTTCTTTAGTGAAGTTTTCATTTAAATCTTTTGCCCATTTAAAAAATTTATTTTTATTTGGTTATTCAAGTTTTGAGAGTTCTTTATATAGTCTGAACAGAAGTCCTTTATCAGATATTTGATTTGCAAATATTCTTCCAGTCTCTAGTTTGTTTATTCATTCTCTAACAGTTCTTTCGGAGAGAAAACATTTTTAATTTTAATAAAGTATGATTTACCAATCTGTTCTTTTACAGGTCAGACTTTTAGTGTTATATCTAAAAATCTATGCCTCATCCAAGGTCACTAAGGTTGCTTTCTATTTTTTCTTCCAGAAGTTTTATAGTTTTAAGACTTACATTTAGGACTACCATGCATTTTAGCTAAGTATTGTACATGATGAGTGGTATGAATTTTTCATATGGATATCAAAATTGTTCCAGCACCATATTTTGAAAAGACCATTTTTCTCTGAATTACCTTTGCTGCTTTGTAATAATAAATCAGTTGCCAGGTATGAGGGTCTATTTCTATTTATTCATCTATTTGTCTATATTGACACCAACACCATACTGTCTTGATTACTATAGCATTGTTAATTTTGAAAATGAATAGTGTTAGCTTTCTAACTTTATTTTTCTTCTTCAAAATTTGTTTGTCTATTCCAGGTCCTTTGAATTTTCAAGTGAATCAATTAATTTCTACACTCACCCCCAAAAAACTTATTGTTATTGAGCTGGATTTGTAAATTACATTGGAGAAAATTAACATCTTAATACCACTGAGTCTTCATCTGTGGATATGGTGCATCTGTCTATTTATTTAGACCTTTAATTTCTCTCAGCAATGTTTTCAGTTTTAAGTGTATATAACTTTCAATTTTTATCAGATTTACCTCTCAGTATATCATGATATAATGCTATTGTAAATGGTATTCTCTACTTTAATTTCAAATTGTTTATTGGTAGTATATAGAAATACAATTGCTTTTTTATATTTATCTGATATTCAGCAAACTTATTAAACTCACTTTTCAGTGCTAGCAGCTTATTTGTAGATTCCATCAGATTTTTCTACATGGACAATCATGTCATTTGCATATAAAACTGTTTTACTTTTTTTTTTTCCTAATCTGAATGCCATTTTAAAATTTTTCTTCCCTTATTGCATTGGCAAGAATATTCTAGTTCAATGTTAAACAGAAGTAGTGAGAGAAGATATCCAATTTGTTCCTGACCTTAGGGAGAAAGTATTTAATTGTTCCCCAATAATTATGACATTAACTGTAGGTTTTTCATAGATGCCCTTATAAGGTTAAGCAAGTTTTTTCTATTCCTAGATTTCTGAGAGTTTATATCAAAAATGTATGCTGGATTAAGATGATCATATGGTTTTTCTTCTTTCAGTTTGCTATTATGATGAGTTTTGTCCCTGTAATGCAAGAATAGTTAACATTCAGAAACAATCAATGAAAGTCATCACATTCACAAACTGAAAAAAAACATAAGCTCATCTTAATCCAACATCTATTTTCTATGCTGCTAGATTCAGTTTGTTAAAGTTTAGTTTAAAATTTTTAACAACTATATTAATGAAGGATATCCATTTGTATTTTTCTTCTTTTTGTAAAGTATTTTTCTTATTGTGGTATCAAGTTAATCTGGCTTTACACAATAAGTTGGAAAACAGCCCATCCTTTACAATTTTCTGGAAGAACTTGAGAAGAATTGGAATTATTTATCCCTTAAATGTTTGACAAAATTCAATAGTGAAGCCACCTGGGCCTGACATTTACTTTCTGGGGAGATTTTAAATTACCAATTTAATTTTTTAAATTGATACAAGGCTATTTACATTATGCATTTATTTTTAGGTGAGTTTGGATATTTGTATCTTTCAAGGAACTTGTTCATTTCATCTGAATTGCCAAACTTATCAACAAAAGTTGTTCAAGATATTTCCTTATCATTCAATATTAAATATTGAAATATCATCCTTTTAATATTTAATAGAATATGTAGTGATTATGTTTTCTCTCTCATTCCTGATATTGGTAATTTGTGTTGTCTCTCTTTTATTTCTAATCTGTCTGGAGGGAATTTATCAATTTGATTGATTTTCTCAAAAAACTAACTTTGGATTTTATTGTTTTATTTATTGTTTTCTTGATTCTTGAAGTAAATTTCTGCTCTGGTTTTTATTATACCCTTTCTTCTACTTACTTTGTATTTAATTTGCTCTTTTTTCCTACTTTCTTAGAACGGAATGTGAAATTATTGATTAGAGAATTTTTCCTTTTCAATACAAGTGTTTAGTGTTATTAATTTCCCCATAAGCATTGCTTTAGGACATTCTACAAACTTTGATTTGTTGTGTTTTTGCATTTTCGTACATTTTAATTTTTATTTTTCCTTTGATCTAAGGGTTATTTATAAGTGTGTGATTTAGGTTCCAAATATTTGGGGAACATTTCAGAGATGTCTAGATTGTTTCTAACTTAATTCCATTATGGTTAGAGAAGACTGGGGGCAGAAAGGGAGGGAAACAGGGAGCCATCACTAATGGGTATGGGGTTTCTTTTTCAAGTGTTGAAAATGTGCTAAAATCGACTGTGGTGATGGTTGCACAATTAACTCTGTGAACACACTAAAACCCATTGAATTTGCGCTTTAAATGGGTGAATTAGAATTACAGTTGACCCTTAAAATACACGGGGGTTAGGGGCGCTGATTCTCTGCACAGCCAAAATCTAAGTATAACTTATGGTTGGCCCTCTATACCCACAGTTCTGCACCCATGGATTCAACAAACCACAGATCCTGTGGTACTGTAATATTGACTATTGAAGAAAATTCACATGTAAGTCAACCTATGCAGTTCAAACCAGTGTTGCTCAAGGGTCAACTATGTATCTTAATAAAATTGTTTTTTTAAAGAACGCAGTTATATATTATATAAGCTCAAATTAATTAATTAATGCATACAGAAAGCAAAGGAAATAGTTGAGCATCTTTAAACAAGTACATTTAAAAATATATATATAGTGGAAATTAGATTATGTGTCTACATTATCATTGACATAAAATTCAGAACCTAATCAATAAGGTTAAATCAATCACATTAAAATGAATTAGCTAATAAGATTTGACTGAAAGGTCCAGATTTTGGTCAATATTATGCATATTAATTATGCATGTTATGCATATTTTATGCATATAAATAATTCCTTCAGGTTATGTTAAATGGCTATAAATCTCTAATTTTTGTCCTTTAAACACATGTCCCTTTTTATTTCTTTTTCTTCTCTGATTGCATGGCTTGATGAATTTTCACAAACTGCACACATTTGTATAATTAGCAGCCATGTATGGAAACAGGGCACTGGGGCACACAGAGACTTTTCTGTTCCTTCTAGTTCTATTTCCCCCCACAAAAGTGATTCATATTCTAACTTCTAATAGCATAGGTTAATTTCATTTGTTTGTTTCTTTTAGCCTCATATAATTGGCATTAAAATCTATACACTCTTTTATGCCTCATTTCTTTTACTCAACATTAAAGTTCTGAAATTTATCCAATGTGTTGTATTAATCCCATTGAATTCTACTCTATTCCACTGTATGGCACTAATCCCATTGGTGATGGCATTTGGTAGTTTTCACTTTGGGGTTATTAACTATAGCATTATGTATTAAATATATGATGATCAATTAAAAATAAATAGCAGAGTTGAAATATAAAGTTTAGGAAAGCTTCAAGAAAGGAGAAACAAAATCAAAAGAAAAATGTGAGAAAAAAATAAGAGATCTGGAAGATAAATCCAGGAAATGCAACAAACAGAAAAAAAACAAACAAAAGATTGAGAAGATGAAGCTATTTTAAAAATAAAATAAGCAAAATTTCCCCAGCTGAAGAAGAAACAAGCCTTCAGATTGAAAGGGACTACCCCTCAATAGCAGAACAAATGAAAGAAGAGCCATAATTAGACATAGAAGTATGAAACTTAAGTACTTCAAGAATAAAATCATCCTTGAGAGTAGGTGGGTAGGTGAAATGGGTCAAGGGGTCAAAAGATTAAAACTTCCAATTATAAAATAAATAATTCATGGTGATATAACATACAGCATAGTGACTATAATTAATATTGTATTGTATGTTTGAAAATTTCTAAGAGAATAGATCTTGAAAGTTCTCACAAGAAAAAAATTTAACTATGTGTAGTGATGGATGTGAACTAGACTTATCGTGGTGACCATTTTGTAATATATACATATATCGAATCATGTTGTAACCTGAAACTAATATGTTATATGTCAATTACATCTCAATTTTTAAAAAACAGAATAAAATCATCCAGAAAGAGAAAAAAAAGTGCTATGTTCAAAGCAATGAGAATCACATTGGCATCTCACTTTCCAACTGACATACTACAGGTAGAACACAATGAATCAATGCCTTCAAAAATGTAGAAAAAGTTACTTTAGCCCCAAATTCCATATCCACCCACATAGTTATTAAATCTGTTGATAAGATAAAGATATCATTAGACATGCAAAGCATTAGAATATTTATCTCCTACATATATTCTCTCCATAATTTATTGAAGGATTTACTCTGAAAAAAAAACAAGAGTGTAAACATAAAAAAGGAAACAAAGGATCTAATCAAGCAAATTAATAAAAGGAAGGCCCAGCATTCAAGGGTTCAGCAGGTATAGAGAGCAACCAGGTAAGACCCCAGGAAAGCAAAATGCAATACAAGATAGAGTCCAAATATAAAGAAACTACTCAAACTGGAAAAGGAATTCAATGACCTTCAATTAGTGGCATGAAACACGGTCCAAACAGTACATACAGCAAAGCACAAAGATGACTCCTAAATTTTCTACCTTTAGAATCAACTTTTAGGAAAAGCTAAAAAGACAATTATGGTTACAAACTATATTGCCATATTTATCCACTTGGCAATATGTTTGTAAAGGTACAGGGACAGCTGCTGGGAGATAGAAAGAGGAGGAAAGGTAAAGTGAAAGACAAAAGAAAAATTATGTTCTTCTTTCAAACTGAGAAAATAAAAGACACTGATTGAATAATAAATAGAACTTTGAATACATAATTTGTGCAGAAATATGGACTCACTACCCCTCAACAGTACAAAATAATGTCTTTTGTTTTCTAAAATTGATCTAATCTTTCTAACAAAGTTCCTGCTAAACCCACTGTTGTCAGTTTAAACTTGTTTCTTTTGAATAATTCAGTTTATTCGAGGTAAATGCCCAATCTTTAAGGTTTCTTCCCCCTAATTTACTTTCCCTCCCTCCAACCCTAACTTCATATGGAATCTAGTAGGAGAAGGTTGGTTGTCTCAGCTCCTGTACCACACTCCGCTAGGTCCCCGGGCCTCCCCAGTGCTGTTCCTTACTTGCCTGGGTACTCATTGGCTTCCCCTGCTAACGTTTGCGATGAAGAATTGTGTCTCGTTCTCTTGGCTCTGTAGGGCCTGATGAACTTTCCTTTTTGACTTAACCCCACCTTTCTCTCTGGCTGACCATTCCTCCAGGTCTCAGCAAAGCCCCACTCCAGCACCTGGCTTAGTTCACACTCAAATCTCCCCGCTGTTGCCCCCAGAGCAGGACAGCTGGTTTTCATCTCAGCTACATCCCTGTTCCCACAGGACATAAGGAACTTGTGAATCAATTCTATATCACAAAGTCTAATGACATTCTTTCTCTCTGTAACCACAACAAGTCTCCATGTGTATCCTGCTGTGTTTGTGCACAAATACATTTCTGCAGACCTCACTCTCTGGCTTTCCCTCAATCACAGAGGACTCCACCCTCCATCCCCAGGGCTGGGGAGCCAGGGAAAACAGGTAATGTAAACAGGTGTTTCTACTGCTTCTCCCCCTCTTCTCTGTACCACAGTCTACTGACTACAAAGAGCTTTCATTTATTCCCCTTTTGCCTGGCATGAATTCCATCTACATCATATTCTCCATATTCCATCTGACTTCCACCCCTTGACCTATGATATAGGAGAAAAAAAAGGAATAAAAAATATATTATTTTAATGGTTTCAAAGTAGCTGACTACCTACATAAATTTAAGAGATATTAAAAAGAGTGGTATATGTAACTATATTTGGGAAGAAAAAAAGCATGTGCCAGAAGAACTGAAACAAAGAAGCTTAAAAGTATTACTTTGGGTGAGAGAATTAGAGGTGAGAGGGATAGGGCATGGACTATTGCTTTTTATTATAAATCTCTGTGTACTATTTAACACACTATTTCACAATCCAAGTTTTTATTTCTTTACTCCAATTATGCCATGAATTCATCAGGAATAGTTTCCAGCATTTCAACCTCCTTGCCATCGATTCTTAAAGGGAGATTCTGTGGGCAGAGCAGGCTGGCACTTCAATTGAACCTAGAGACCCATTTCTTTGTCCTCTTTTTATGATTATTTTTCTTCATATATTTTCAAAATATATTTCATATATTTTGGGAATCTATCTCAACTCTTAGAGGACTTAACATGTTCAATACACATATTAATTTTCTTATCAAGAATTTTGCCCATAATTTAACATTATAAATCCTTCCAGCTTTACCAAGGTAATATTTGTGGAGCAGATGTTGCAGGACTTTAAGAAAGTTATTTAATTTTTCTAATCTTGGTGTATCCTCTATAAAATGGGGATAACATGGCAGGCTCAATTAGAGGTACTGGAGATACAAAGACATATCAAAGCTAAATTCTTGCATCTAAATTTCTTGTATGCTTGACTAATTATTTCATATTCTTGAAACAAAAAAAATTAACCATAATAATTTTTCCTGCTAAATAAGGAAAAAATTTAAATCACATTCAGGTATTCCTTATTTCAGAATATATTCCTTTTATTGTATTTTGCATTGCTGATTTTGTGTATTTACTTTGTTTTCTCATTCAGAAATACAATTTTTTTCTTATATTAGATCACTAAATTAAGTCTTCTTTATCCATAATAATCTTATCATTATCCTTCTTCTATCATATTATATTTCACTTCAGGACATCTATCAAGTTTGTTTATTATATCGCTGATTTAATTTTATATAATATTTATTCTGTTCTTTAGTGTTTAATGCAGATTTCAATTCTATTTTTAGCTTTGTACTAAAAATTGCAATATTTTCTTATCTCCCCAGTTTCTTTTTTTACTTCCACCTTTTATATTAAATGGATAGTCCCTTGCTCTTTTCATTAAGTCTAATCCCTTGAATTTTTTTACTAGCTCCATGCAGATAGTTTTTAAAATGTATTTCAATTTTTCTGTAATAAATCTTTTCCAAGTATATGTTTTTACCACATCTTCTAAATTATATTCCTTTTAATGTTGAAAAGTATTTCCATACCCTCAGTTTGTTGGGGTGTTTTTCTCCTCTGTTGACTCATCCTACAATAGAGAGTGATTTATCCAAGCCAGATGTCAGCCAGAGGGCTGAGGGCTCTTAGAACCATTTGCCGACCACCTGGTTGCTATTAGAACCTGATTCCCAGATATAAAGTTTCAATTGGAGGCTGGTTGATAACACTTCACTTCCCCAGTTCAGTGATCCTGGGAGCCTCAGGAAGAAACCAGAACATTTGAAGGGCAACTTAATCTGTACAAGCACATTTCTCTTTGTAGTGAAACTATACCATTAATTTCTAACTTTGGTTTCCAGCTTCTTTGCTGTCTAGCCTTCTCTGTCATGTATGAGGTGTGACTCTACATGCTCTCCTTTCTGGTTATGATACTAGTCAGATCACAGTGGAGCTGCATCACCCTGCTGGATTCTATGGTGGAGCTATGACCTCCCTCACAACTTCTTAATGCAGTGGCAAAAAACATAGGTCTACCCTCAATCCTTTGACCTTCCCTCATCCTTTTATTTTAGGAGATTTTTCTCTCTTCAACCAAGAAATAGTAAATCACAGTTCCATTAAAAAGTTTACATGGTATTATAAAATTTTAAAGAAGATAAAATTTATAATTTTTCTCTACATATTTTGCAAAATCTATGTTTACCTTCCTTTCCAAATTTAAGTAATCAATAGGAAAAAATTAGATATCCTAGAAATTTTATTACCATATTCTAAATGTTCAAGTACCAATAAAGAGTTAATATATGAGGGATGTGTGAAACCTTTGCCTTTGGCTCATCAGTTATATGATTTACTTAATAATCTTGGTTCTTCCTGGTTCTGTTTGCACTGAGATCCTTTCCTGCTTCTTTCTTTGCTTGCTATTGTATCGTGGAGGTAAGGTGGCTGTAGGAATGGGAGGAACTGAGTCCTGCCAGCTGCATTTCCAGGCTTCCATGTCTCTTGGCTCCTGGCTGGTTATGACTCAGGAAAACACTGTAGATCATTGGAAAGAGGGAAGAAAGAGAGAGGGAGCCAGCCATATTTCTTCCTCTGGGCCATAGTTGGCATTCCCAATTCATTTTTTCTCTCTCTTCAACTCCAACTGATAGGTCCATTATGATTGCATATTATCACAGGTGACCGTGTGCTCTAAGCTTTGATAAAACTACCTCTGCTCTGTGTCACTCCAGCCTAGGGATGGTGGCTTCCTGCAGTTGTTAAATCTAAGTTGCCACACCAATCTGATGGCTTCTTAATTCTTTTATCACATATGTAACCAATTAGCTTTATTAAATTCCTTCTGCTTCAAATACTGTTTTTCAATTAATATCCTAACTAATATCCAAGACATTACATTAATATATATAGCTGTCTCATATTTTTATCCCTTATAAGTTGATCAACTTCAGTGGTATGTTCTCAGTGGACCTTTAATGCTATTGATGGTGTTGATTATAACATGAAAATAAATGCATATTTTAACAGCCTTTCTCAGACTCCTCCTCAAAGCTAAAAAAAAGAAAAAAGTTGTTTTACCTTTATAGGAGTTTAAATTTCAAATATCTAGGTCAAATAATAATTGTGTAACTTTTGCTTTATATGAAGTAATTTTTTCATATAAAGTACAATTTTCTTTCTATTTCCTTTTATTTACCTGTGTATCAAAACACTAAGAAACTAAGCATCCAGACCTGATTTATAGACTCTTAGGTGCCAATTATATGCCAATTAACTAACAGTTGAATTCTGATATTTGAAATAACTTAAAAATGTTAAATAGTATGGTTTTACTTATTTTATGGGCAACAATATATTTTCATATAATATAATCTGCAAAAATTCCATTTTTTCATAAAAGTGAAATATTCTCAATCTAAAAAGTTACAGATATTATTGCCATGTTAAGCAAGGATATCAGTTCCCACTTCACATTTGGATAGTGGTTAGTTATATACTTTAAGCATTGTATTTTACAAAACTCATGTGCTCTGGTTAAACAGAAATAACAATTTACAGTCAATTAAACCCAGTAAGAAATTTCCCTTGTCACTTAAAAACTGAACCAAAGCCAATAGGTCTTGCATTCTAACTGCAGAATGGCCCATTTACACAGCTTCTGCTAATGTAGTAAGACTTTGAATGGGCCAAAGTCTTCTAAGTTTCTGACAAAGGACTTGGAAATTTCCTGTAATTACTACCTCTGGGTATTTTGCTGTAATGATGTATGTGAAAGGGATTAGAAAAATATATGGGTAAATTAATATGATAATTGCTACAGCTTTGTTACATTTTATCATTTTATTGCAGCTTATGAGTTCAGCTGCAAATGGCTTTGGTTATTTTCTTTGCACAGGGCTTAAAATTTTTCCATGGTAGACTTTCTGCTCCTACCTACACATCATGCTCCTCCAGAGGGATCAACTCTCTCATACCCTGGTGTCTTTTTCTCTAGCTGGAACTCTGTAGACAGAACAAATCAACACCCTGATACAGTAAGAAAATAATGTACATATCTTGCTTGATCCATTTTTACTTGTGCAGAAGCATAAACTTTGTCTACATAATTAACACCAGCAGATTCCCAACAGTTATTTTACTCACTGCCCTACTGCATTACTCAATATGCTATTCTGTAGTATGAATTGTATCCCCCTGGTAATCCACCTAAGAACTCTTGAGAAATCAGCTAACCTTAGGTTACCCCAATTTCACTCCAATGCTGGGGTAAAATTTGCTTTCCTATATAGTAAAACAGCTGGTTAGGAAACATTTTAACAGAAAAATCACAAAGAAGTAACTAGAAATAATGAGCAAACCTCTGTGATAATGGTTTATGCAAAGCAGGGGGTAGGAAGGGGAGGAGTAAAGATGGTGGAATAGGAGGATACGGAATTCGTATCTCCTCACAAGTACCTCAAGAATACATCTACAAATGGAATAATTCTCACAGGGTACCTGCTGAACATTAGCGGAAGACTTCAGACACTTAAAAGGACAAGAAAAAAATCCCCTCACAACTGGGTAGGATGAAAGAAAGAAAAGAGGAATCAAAAAAGGAATCAGCACCCCTGGCAGGAAGCTGAAGGTGAGGAGAGGTTCCCATATTCAGAAAAACCTCCTCACGGTTGGGGAATCAGCTGGGACAGGAAGGAACCTCCAGGGGATCGAAGGGGAGTGCAGCGGATGGTGTGGAAGGCGGGACAAAGTAAGAACGATGTGCCTGGCGTGTGCCGCAGCCCTGTGTACCCTGGCTTGAGCCGTGTGTCTTCCGTTTTGGAGTGGGGCTGGGTACTGGAAAGTGGGGTTTGGAGCACGGACACAGGGAGGGGACAGCTAGTGGCTGTGAAATACAGCCTAAAGGGACGGGAGTAAGGAGCTCCACAACTGGAAAAATTTACAGAAGAAACCAGGGACACTATAGAAGCAAGGTATCATTGTTGAGTGGCACACGAGGGGCGAGGCCGCCATTGCTACCCCTTTCCCCACCCACCGACTTCTGCCTCTGAGGGAACTGGGAGGGCCACCCATCTGAGCAGGCTCACCACCCCTCAGTCCAAGGCCTCCTTGTCCACACAGGCTCAGGGGTCCTGAGTGCCACCTATACCAAAACCTCCTTGGGAATCAGCCCTGGGCATGCCTGCCTGAGACAGGAATCTGCTAAAGCTGGCAGGAGCTGAGTGCTAAAGTGTGGAGTTAGGAGAGCGGGTCCAGAGAGAGGACCACTGTTGGTTGCGTGGACACAACAGAGAGGATGGGAGTGAAGGGTTCCACGAGCGGGAATGCCCCTAGAGGAAGCGTGGTCTGTCTAGGAAACAAGGCGCCATTGTTGACTGGCGCACAAGAGGCGGGGCTACCACCACCACCACACGCCAGCCCCTGCCTCTATGGGCACTGGGAGGGACTCCCACCAGAGCAAACGCGCCACAGTCTGTTGCAACTGCCTGCCGGTCTCTGCTGCCACAGGCACTTTGCGCCACCCCAGCTGTGGCCACCACACCCCTCCCCAACCTGAGTAAGTGTGCCCCAATCGGCTGCTGCTTTCACTCCCTCTTGCCTGGGCGGGAAACAGATGCCAGAGGGTCTGTGATGCCGGAGGGTCTGACCCACATGCAGAGGCAGGGCCAAAACCAAAGCTGAGCCCCAGGGGCAGAGAAACTGAGGAGGAGGAATGGAAATCTCTCTGTGTGGCTGCACAAGCCGCGGAATAAATCCCCATGATCAGCTTGGTAAATCCTGTGTCTGTGGAATATCTGAATATACAAGTGTTCTCGCAACTGACACTGGTCTAGGTTTAGCAGCAGTGGACTCTGGGGGCAAGTACACGTGGGAGCTGGGCCAACTCAGAGTCTGAGCTGCCCCCACAGTGCCAACAGCGGGTCCAGAGACCTACCTAGAGGTATTGCAGAGCCTCCTCGGGAGGCAAGGGTTGGCTGTGACTCACAGTGGGAACAAGGACACCTGACAGCAGAGGCCCCAGGAAAATATTCATATTACTATTACTCTTTTTTTCTCTGTTTTGTTTTGTTCAGTTGTTGCTGTTGCTGTTTTTATCATTTTTTAATTTTACTTTTTAATTTTTGTACATTTTTATTTTTCTATTTTTACTTAACTTTTTTGCTGTTTTGTATTTTTTCTTCTCTTTGTTCTCTTGTTTTACTGTTTTGTGTGTTTGTTTTATGTTTTCTTAGCTTTTTTTTTTTAGTTTGCTTTCTATTTTTGTGGGGGTTTTTTGTTAGTCTTTATTGATTGTTTTCATTTTTGAGCTCTTTGTTCTCTTGGTTTTTTTGGTTTGCTTTTGTCCGTTTCTTTGTTTGTTTCTCTTTGTTTGGATTTGTTTTTATAATTCGTCTTGGATTTGGTTTCTCTTTGTTTTCTTTTTTCTTTTCTCCTTTTTCTTCTGTGTTGTTGCTTTTTGTTGTTGTTGTTTTTTCTATTTGTCTTGGGTTTTGTTTGTTTGGTTTTTTTCCTTTTTATTTTCTTTTACTCTGGCCACACTGAGTGACTTGCAGGCTCTTGGTTCCCTGTCCAGGGGTTCGGGGTGGGCCTCTGGGGTGGGAGCACCAAGTCCAGGATGCTGGACCACCAGAGAATTCCCAGGCCCAGGGAATATTAATCAGTGTGCACTCTCTTGGAGGTATCCATCTCAACACAAAGACCCGGCTCCACCCAACTGCCTGCAGGCTCCAGTACTGGATACCTCACACCAAACCACCAGCAAGACAGGAACACGGCCCCACTCATAAGCAGACAGGCTGCCTAAAGTTGTATTAAGCTCACAGACACCCTAAAACACACCACCTGATGAGGCCCTGCCTATCAGAGGGAAAAGACTCAGCTCCACCCACCAGAGAGCAGGCACCAGTGCCTCCCACCAGGAAGCCTACACAAGCCCCTGGACTAACCTCACCCACAGGGGGCAGACAACAGAAGCAAGAGGAACTATGACCCTGCAGCCTGAGGGAAGGAGACCACAAACACAGTAAGTTAGACAAAATGAGGTGACAGAGAAATACGTTGCAGATGAAGGAGCAAGGTAAAAACCCACAAGACCAAATAAATGAAGAGGAAATAGGCAATCTACCTGAAAAAGAAATCAGAGTAATGATAGTAAAGATGATCCAAGATCTCAGAAATAGAATGGAGGCACAGATAGAGAAGATACAAGAAATGTTTAACAAGGACTTAGAAGAACTAAAGAACAATCAGTGATGAACAACACAATAACTGAAATGAAAAAATATGCTAGAAGGAATCAATAGCAGAATAACTGAGGCAGAAGAATGGAAAAGTGAGCTGGAAGGTAGAATGGTAGAAATAACTGGTGTGGAGCAGAATAAAGAAAAAAGAAAAAAAAGAAATGAGGACAGTCTCAGAGACCTCTGGACAACAATAAATGCACCAAAATTAAAATTGTAGGGGTCCCAGAAGAAGAAAAAGAGAAATGGTCTAAGAAAAAGTTTGAAGAGATTATACATAAAAACTTCCTGAATATGGGAAATGAAATAGTCACCCAAGTCCAGGAAGTGCAGAAAGTGCCATACAGAATAAACCCAAAGAGAAACCCTCCAAGACACATATTCAAACTAAAAAAAAATTAACTACAAAGAAAAAATATTAAAAGTAGCAAGGAAAAAACAACAAATAACATAAAAGGGAATCCACATAAGGTTAAGAACTGATCTTTCAACAGAAACTCTGCAAGCCAGAAGGGAGTGGCAGGACATATTTAAAGTGATGAAGGGGAAAAACCTACAACCAAGATTACTCTACCCAGCAAGGATCTCATTCAGATTCAACAGAGAAATCAAAAGCTTTACAGACCAGCAAAAGCTAAGAGAATTCACCACCACCAAACCAGCTTTATAACAAATGCTAAAGGAACTTCTCTAGGCAAGAAGCACAAGGGAAGGAAAAGACCTACAATAACAAACCCAAAACAATTAAGAAAATTATAATAGGAATATACATACTGATAATTACTTTAAATGTAAATGGATTAAATGCTCCAACCAAAAGACACAGACTGGCTGAATGGATACAAAAACAAGACCTGTATATATGCTGTCTACAAGAGACCCACTTCAGACCTAGGAACACATACAGACTGAAAGTGAGGGGGATGACAAAAAGATATTCCCTGCAAATGGAAATCAAAAGAAAGCTAAAGTAGCAATACTCATATCAGACAAAATAGACTTTAAAATAAAGACTATTACAAGAGACAAAGAAGGACACTACATAATGATCAAGGGATCAATCCAAGAAGAAGATAGAGCAACTGTAAATATTTATGCATCCAACATAGGAGAACCTCATACATAAGGCAAATGCAAAAAGCCATAAAAGGGGAAATTGCTGGTAATACAACAAAAGTGGGAGACTTTAACACTCCACTTACACCAATGCATAGATCATCCAGACTGAAAATTAATAAGGAAACACAAGACTTAAATGACACATGAAACCAGATAGACTTAACAGACATTTATAGGACGTTCAATCAGAAAGCAGCAGAATACACTTTCTTCAAAAGTGCACATGGAACATTCTCCAGGATAGATCATATCTTAGGTCACAAATCAAGCCTTGGTAAATTTAAGAAAATTGAAATCATATCAAGTATCTTTTCCGACCACAACGCTGAGACTAGATATCAATTACAGGAAAAAATCTGTAAAAAATACAAACACATGGAGGCTAAACAATATGTTATAAATAACCAAGAGATCACTGAAGAAATCAAAGAGGAAAAAAAAAAAAAAAACCTAAAGACAAATGATAATGAAAACGCAATGATCCAAAACCTATGGGATGCAGCAAAAGCAGTTCTAAGAGGGAAGTTTGTAGCAATACAATCCTACCTAGAAACAAGAAAAATCTCTAACAAAAAACCTAACCTTACACCTAAAGCAACTAGAGAAAGAAGAAGAAAAACAGGAACAACAAAAAACCCACCAAAGTTAGTGGAAGGAAAGAAATCATGGAGATCAGAGCAGAAATAAATGAAATAGAAATGAAGAAATTAATAGCAAAGATCAATGAAACTAAAAGCTGGTTATTTGAGAAGATAAACTAAATTGATAAACCTTTAGCCAGACACATCAGGTAAACAATGGAGAGGACTCAAATCAACAGAATGAGAAATGAAAAAGGAGAAGTTACAACAGACACCACAGAAATACAAAGGATCATAAGAGACTACTACAAGCAACTATATGCCAATAAAATGGAGAACCTGGAAAAAATGGACAAATGCTTAGAAAAGTACAACCTTCTAAGACTGAACCAGGAAAAAATAGAAAATATGAACAGAGCAATCACAAGCACTGAAATTGAACCTGTGATTAAAAATCTTCCAACAAACCAAAGTCCAAGACCACATGGCTTCACAGGCAAATTCCATCAAAATTTAGAGAAGAGCTGACACCCATCCTTCTCAAACTCTTCCAAAAAATTGCAGAGTGAGGGGCACTCCCAAGCTCATTCTATGAGGCCACCAGCACACTGATACAAAAAACAGGCAAAGATATCACAAAAAAAGAAAATTACAGGCCAATATCGCTGCTGAGCATAACACAAAAATCCTCTACAAAATACTAGCAGACCAAATCCAACAACACATTAAAAGGATCATACACCATGATCAAGTGGGATTCATCCCAGGATGCAAGGATTCTTCAATACACGCAGATCAATCAATGTGATACACCATGTTAACAAATTGAAGAATAAAAACCATATGATCATCTCAAGAGATGCAGAAAAAGCTTTTGACAAACTTCAACACCCATTTATTATAAAAATTCTCCAGAAAGTGGGCATAGAGGGAACCTACCTCAATATAATAAAGGTCATATATGACAGACCCACAGCAAACACCATTCTCAATGATGAAAAACTGAAAGCCTTTCCTCTAAGAACAGGAACAAGATAAGGATGTCCACTTTTGCCACTATTATTCAGCATAGTTTTGGAAGTCCTAGCCACAGCAATCAGAGAAGAAAAAGAAAAAAAAGGAATCCAAATTGGAACAGAAGAAGTAAAACTGTCACTGTTTGCAGATGACATGATACTATACATAGAAAATCCCAAAGATGCCACCAGAAAACTACTAGAGTTCATCAATGAATTTGGTAAAGTAGCAGGATACAAAAGTAATGCACAGAAATCTCTTGCATTCCTATACACTAATAACAAAAGATCAGAAAGAGAAATTAAGGAAACAATCACATTTACCATTGCAACTAAAAGAATAAAATACCTAGGAATAAATCTACTTAAGGAGGCAAAAGACCTGTACACAGAAAACTATAAGATACTGATGAAAGAACTCAAAGGTGACACAAACCTTTGGAGGAGAGATGGAGAGATATACCATGTTCTTGGATTGGAAGAATCAATATTGTGAAAATGACTATGCTACTTAAAGCAATCTAGATTCAATGCAATCCCTATCAAATTACCAATGGCATTTTTCACATAATTAGAACAAAAAATCTTGAAATTTGTATGGAGACACAAAAGACCCCGAAGAGCCAAAACAATCTTGATAAAGAAAAATTGAGCTGGAGGAATCAGGCTCCCAGACTTCAGACTATACTACAAAGCTATAGTAATCAAGACAGTATAGTACTGGCACAAAAACAGAAATATAGATCAATGGAAAAGGATAGAAAGCCCAGAGATAAACCCACGCACCTATGGTCACCTAATCTATGACAAAGGAGGCAAGAATATACAGTGGAGAAAAGACAGTCACTTCAATAAGTGATGCTGGGAAAACTGGACAGCTACATATAAAAGAATGAAATTAGAACACTCGCTAACACCATATGCAAAAAATAAACTCCAAATGAATTAAATACCTAAATGTAAGACCAGACACTGTAAAACTCTTAAAGGAAAACATGGGCAGAACACTCTTTGACAAAAATCACAGCAAGATCTTTTTTGACCCACCTCCTACAGTAATGAAAATAAAAACAAAAATAAACAAATGGGACCTAATTAAACTTAAAATATTTTGCACAGCAAAGGAAACCATAAACAAGATGAAGACAACCCTCAGAATGGGGGAAAATATTTGCAAATGAAGCAACTGACAAAGGATTACTCTCCAAAATATACAAACTGCTCATGCAGCTCAATATCAAAAAAACACACAACTCAATCAAAGAATGGGTGGAAGACCCAAATAGACATTTCTCCGAAGAAGACAAACAGATGGCCAAAAAACATGTGAAAAGATGCTCAACATCACTAATTATTAGAGAAGTGCAAATCAAAACTACAATGAGGTGTCACCTCATACCAGTCAGAATGGCCATCATCACAAAATCTACAAATAATAAATGCTGGAGAGGGTGTGGAGAAAGGGGAACCCTCTTGCACTATTGGTGGGAATGTAAATTGATACAGCCACTATGGAGAACAGTATGGAGCTTCCTCAAAAAACTAAAAATAGAACTACCATATGATCCAGCAATCCCACTCCTGGGCATATACCCAGAGAAAACCATAATTCAAAAAGATACATACACCCCAATGTTCATTGCAACACTATTTACAATAGCCAGGACATGGAAGCAACCTAAATGTCTATCAACAGAGAAATGGATAAAGAAGATGTGGTACCTATATACAATGGAATATTACTCAGCCATAAAAAGGAACGAAATTGTGTCATTTGCAGAGATATGGATGGACTTAGAGACTGTCATACAGAGTGAAGTAAGTCAGAAAGAGAAAAACATGTGGAATGTTTTATATAATGTTCCGCATATGTGTGGAATCTTAAAAAATGGTATAGATGATCTTATTTGCAAAGCAGAAATAGAGACACAGTCGTAGAGAACAAACGTATGGATACCAAGGGGGGAAGGGTGGGGGGGGTGCTGGGATGAAATGGGAGATTGGGATTGACATATATACACTAGTATATATAAAATAGATAACAAATGAGAACCTACTGTATAGCACAGGGAACTCTACTCTGTGGTGACCTAAATGGGAAGGAAATCCAAAAAAGGGGGAATATATGTATACATACGGATGATTCACTTTGCTGTACAGCAGAAACTGACACAGCAATGTAAAGCAACTATACTCCAATAAAAAATGAAAAATAAAAAATAAAAAGCAGGGGATGGGGGTGTTATGGATGGAAATGTGACAGGTCAGTGTTAAGTGCTCTAAAAGTATGAAAGAATGAATCAAGAAGGCACAGTGAGTGGTAGAGGGGAGATCCCCTGTGCTAATTACCAACTAATTGCCTTTCAGCTCCAAACCCACCTTTCTTGTCTCTGCGTTCTGATATAGAATCTGAGAGGGCAATCGACATTTCGGCTTTGCCAGTTGGATCCATGTTAGACTCCACCAATAGGGGGCGCTAAAGGAAACTGGGAGAAGGGAAAAGGTACTTGCATCTTCCTGATTGCTTCCTGTGGGCATCCTGCCTTGCTCTTGCTTCGTGACTATCATCCAAGCTACTCTTTTTCACTTCAACAAGAGCTGTTCCTTCCCATAGAAAATACAGAATCCAGGTTTCAGTTTTTCCAAAACTTACAGAACCAGCTTCATCACATGCTGCTCCTCAGAGACACTAGCATCAGCTGACTTCCAAGGCCTGGTTCCCAAGTTTCTAAGTTTTAGTAATTCCAGTGTGTTCTATAAGGATGGTAGGTGTTTCTTGCAATTGCTACCTCCATGAGAGCTTATAGTTCCTTTTTACCCTTTTAATTATTTAACTAATAACTTTATACTTCATTAACAATTCATACAAAATTCTCTTCTTTCTAATATGTAATATCATTTTTGTTTCCCTACTGGACCATGGCTGATACTGCTCTCAAAGAGACAACTAGATCATGAATTGTTCTTTAGAAAGTTGTAAAACCCACCCTACCAAAATGAAAAGGTGAAAAGAAGACCCAGAATGGTGGCAGAGGAAAAGCGTGGAAGGTAAGAGTTGCCATAAAAAGCTAGAACAATATTCTTTTTGAAAAATAAGTAAGTCAGTGAAGGTCAAAGAAATAAAATGAACTTGACCTTGAGGGAAGCTGATAGCACAACAATTCTGGCTTGTAGTGCATCAGAGCTCACCCCAACTCCTCTCTCACCTATGCTTCAATCCTACTAACTATGAATTTCAGAAAGATATGCAGACACCATGAGCGTAAGGACTTCATGAGATACTTAGCATTAATGATGGAGCATGGTAAAATGAATAGTTGTTATGTATCTCTTTATATCTATAAATCAGCTAATATTCTTTTCTATGAAAGGTGGGTAAGATTGCCTTTTCCATTAATTTGCTAATATTAATAGAAATTCTAGAAGTATAAACCACATGAAGTTAGCCTTCACCAAGTTAGTCATTGTGAGATATAATTAAAAACTGTGGCTGATTCAGGATCTAAAGAACAGAGATTTATACATTGGTCCATTAGTTATTTCCAGTAGAACATATGTAAAATAAAGAGCTTTATGAAGAAATCAAAGAACTGAAAGAAAATGTAGGTGAATATATATATTATTGGGAACGGAAAACGACTTTTGAGACAAAATAATGTCAGAGATCATTAAAAGGAAATTTTATAAATTTAACAACATTAAAATTTGAAACATCAGTACCCTAAAAATGACCATAAATAAAAAGTAAAAGACAGACTGAAAATATTAATGATATAAACCTTAGTATAGTTTATAAATAGGCAATCATAAATCAAAATGATAAATACACTAATAGAAAAAAGGAAACAGTGGTTAATATATAATTCATAAACAGAAATACTACTCAATAAACATATCTAACAATTAAAAATGTATTAAATGAAATAATATTTTTCTTGTTTCAAACAAAGAATTTAGGGAAATGAGTACCTTCCACAGTAGAGCAGGGTTATGGGAGAGGATATTGTTTACAGATTTTCATCAAACAACTTGACAAGAGATATGTATTTTTTAAACTCTAAAGTATTTATACTTTTTAACCTAGTAATTCTTTTCCTTCAAATTAATCAACAGAGGGCCTCCCTGGTGGCACAGTGGTTGGGAGTCCGCCTGCCGATGCAGGGGACGCGGGTTCGTGCCCCGGTCTGGGAGGATCCCACATACCCCAGAGTGGCTGGGCCCGTGGGCCATGGCCGCTGAGCCTGCGCGTCCGGAGCCTGTGCTCCGCAGCGGGAGAGGCCACAGCAGTGGGAGGCCCGCGTACCCAAAAAAAAAAAAAAAAAAAAATTAATCAACAGAAATGATCAGAAAAGTGGGCAAAACATATGTTGGAATTGTTAACAATTTTAAAGCAACTCAAATATTTGCAGGAGAGGATTAATTATATTATTATAATATTACAAAAAACAGAATATTAAAATATAATATTTGTTGATTTAGAAAAAGTTCATATTTTATTTGCTCAAAAAACAAATATATATGCCTCATGATGTTATTGTTAGACTGTACTCTGTCAATATGCATATTTCTACTGAAAGGAAATATACCAAAATGATAAAGTTTATTTCTGGGTGGTGGGAAAATTGCTGACTGAAAATTTGTATTTTCTATTTCTTCTGAGATTATATTTTTGTCTGATATTTTAAATTCTTTTTGCCTTCCCAAATCTGTTCAAATGTAGTACTAAAATTATTGTGCCCCTCAGTTTTCTCAGTTCCTTCTCAGATTGCAATGTTTTTTGTAGTTGTTAATCATTTGCTTTTTGGGATTTTGCAGTTAGGGAAGAGAAGTGAATAAAGAAAGCTATAAATTATTTCACAAAATTAAACAATACATTCATAAGTTTCATTGTTATTTTGTAGCATTTAGGGAGGGTCTACATATTACCTCACCCCTGATAATTTTCTATTTCCTCTCTCTGAATTAAACCCTGATTCTGAACTCTAGTTCTTTTTTCTGATTAAAATAATTAAGGAAATAGAAAGAAATAATGTGCATTATTTGGAGAAGGACTGTCCCCTCTTCATACAAAGTTATATATATCCTATTAACATTTTCCCAAATATACCTGTGTTTACTTTGAGAATGGAATTATTCCCTTATCATTTTCTTTATGATAGAGTTTTTAAAACATTAGAATTAAATTCCTCATGCTTTTTTTTGAAACCAAATGAAGAAAATTCTTAAAGATATTTCTCTCCATCTCAGCATTCTTCTTTAAAGGAAAAAATAAATAAATATTTAGAAGTCCTATGTAATAGTCAACTTGAAATATGTAAGTTGTAGTCAATAATACAAGGAAGGCATTTTTCCCACATTTCCTGAGCCCATTAAACACAGTCAGGCACAGATGTGTACAGCTTCTCAGAAGAATCTACAATATCATGACATTATTTAACCAGAGTGGAAAAATACTTCTCTTATTCCACAATGTTGAAACAGAGTCACCAGTGTTTAAAGTTAAAAAAAAAAATTATTGAAGATGAATGGAAAGCCTTATCAAGTTAATTTCATGCTATTTCACCGTAAACTCCTGTTAGTCCTCTGGGTTTTATATATTATGGCATGCTAGTAAAGAACATATTAGAAAATGTTACACCATTGAACAATTACTGATGGCCATGTTAAACTCAATAGATGGTAGTTGAGAGATTTGCCAGTGTAAATGCCACTTTCTAAACTGTAAGGGAAATATGATTTACCTACCTATATTGGTGGTTTTAATCTAACAGAGGAATTAATACAAGAAATAACTGGTAACTTTGAAAGTATCACAATAAAAATACATATGCAAAGCTTTCATTTAATTGATATTGGAATTGGAAAAGAGTAATAGAATGTCAGTATAATAACTAAAAAGAAATACTGACAATTACTTTTCATAGTACATAAGTAGTGAAACATGCATGATAAAGAAAAAAGTCTCTTTGAATATGCACCTTCTTAATTACAAATTCACTTATTGCTTTCTCCTGTCATTAAAAAATGTATTTGTGGAGAGAAATTGGAGCTAACGATTTTAAAATTAAAGTTCATTGTATTGATAAATTCAATTTCATACTTTCTCTCACAAAATCAAATATTTTATATCAAGTTAAATTGTAATTTATATCTGGTATAGGCACATCTTTCCTTTCATTCTTTCACTATCATACAGTATAGGTATACCATATTTAAACTATATGGTATCAAACCATGCTTTTTTTCAGAATGAAGAACAATTTTTATTCCAATTCCCATGCTTTTCTTCATCTGAGAATAATTAACAATTTTCTACAAGTAAAGAAATTACCCCACTTAAATGCTATACACTTGAAATTCTGCAAAGGGATGACTGTGTAATGGAGCTTAGATCTATGTAGAAGCATGCACTGCCTGTCCCAGTATATGGCAAATGAACCATTTGCTTTAACATTTTCTAAAATTACTCTGAAACTGGTTCTTTTTTGACCGTGTGAGAAATACTGAACTTGGACTTTGAAACTTTGTTGTGATATCTTTTGCTCTGAGTTTCAAGACCTTAGAGAATATACCTTTCTAGAATAGTCTCAGTGTGACAGCTCTAGTGACAGGGAGGATGGATGAATTGAGCTTTCAGAGCCTGAAGACAAAGACTCCACTCACTTCAATGCCAAGCCCAACAAGTAACCAGGTTCTACATATAAGGAGAGACTGTGCTCCTCCACAGAGAGTAGTATCTGGTTAGTTTTTCTTGACTATGAAATAACTGATCTTGGAAACTTCTTTGTTGTCTTTATGAAATGAGGCAGAAAATGCAAACCTCTTTAACACAAAAGCCTCATTAAGACTGTTCTTTAAGGAATGCTATTAACCTCAATTTTCCTCACTCTTGGTTGCAGAATCCTCCCAGTTCATTTCACCACCTAAAAACACATGCTTTAATTCTTACTGAACTTACACTCTATATTAAAAATTATATATAATTTACTATCTGTGGTTATATATAGTAACTATAAAGAATGTACAAAATATAATTCTGATATCAGGATTTAGCTGCTTCTCACTTAGGACCTAGGGCATTTTAAAGTTTGACCTTTCTTATCTGGTTCTTTTTCTGCTTGTCTCACAACACTCCTAACCCATTCAGCTGGTACTGACAAGTATGTTTCTTATTCTAGTTTCTTTAATCAGACAATTTAATCTGACTCCTCTGTGTCTATGGTCTGACTGTGGCTGATATTGTTACACTGGTTCAGCATTCAGCAGCCACAGATTTTGGGAAATAGGTGTCAAAATACTTATTGTAAAAGAGAATCCATCCCCAATAGGAATGGAAATGGAAAATAGGTGAAATATTAGATTAAAAAAATGAACACAACTATATTTCTTTTGTGATATTAAATACCACTGATAGTCCCCACCCGTCACCCAGAACAGCATACAAAAGTTTTAACAGAAGTGAATTACTTCATGTCCAATATTATTTGGTTTATATTGTACTCAGACCTACTACAAATCGCAACTAAGAGCCTTTGTAACTAGAAAATACGTTTGTTTTTTATATTTGTCTCTAGCCCACCTTACCTATTCCACCTTTTTAGGAGCATGGACCACAGTAATAACCAGTGGATCTTTGTTTACAGGCCTTTCACATATTTAAAGATAGTTTTAGGTAACAGATGTGAAAATACTGGACAAGCACAAAAACCCAGATAAAAGAGAATTTTAATGTATATATATATTATATATATACATATATATATTATATATATATATATTAGACTCAGGTTAAAACCTCCTATGTTATTTGCTTGGAACTTCTTCCCCTTTTTTTACTTTTTTGTACTTTTAATATTTCTTGCTTTACACATTTTGGAACTATGTTATTTGAAACATGAATGTTTGTGATCGCTATATCTTAATTGTAGATTGGACAATTTCAAATATACACAATTCTCTTTGACATTTTTAATTCTTTTCCACTGAATTATTATATGATCTGTTACTATTACTGCTGCTCTTGATTTCCTTCTGCTTTCAATGACTGGGTAATATTTGCAATATTTATTTTAATTTTCCTTTAGTTTAACATTTGATTTTTGTTTCATAATAGTATATCATTGAATTATTTTATAACATTTCTCTTAATAAAAATTTGTACTCAATCATATTTATTTTAAAAGTGTATAAGCTTGCTTATTTGTGATTTTATTTTATATTTCCTTAGCAGTTTTTATGTTTCTTTAACTTTTATTTTTATCTTCATGTATTGAACATGGTTTCTGAGCTCATGCTTTTTCTTTAATGATTTAGGAGTTCTATATCTTGTTTTTAATTCTATTAGTAATTATCTTCATATTTCTTAAATGTGAACATGTATTTCTCTAATATTATAAATAAAGAAGCAATAACTACTCACATCCCCATTTTAACATAAAACTTAATTTTATCCCTAATCACCTCCCTCATACTTGTTTGTCTTGCTGTTTTGTTGGAGTAATTCAAGAACTTAGCTCCAGATTTTATTATTACTTTACACTATTTACCTTTACTTTTATGAACTATTTGACAGTTGCATTATTTTGTCATAATATTAACAACTTATAGACAACAGCTTTAAGTTTTACTGGTCTCATCCATTTCTTTCTACTATGCTACACCTTTCCCAATCGTGAGGGTTTTCTTTTTCTCAGTTAGCATATTTTTTCAGGGTTTTCCTTTTCTTTTTCATTTCTCCAGGGCAACTGTGGGAGTGGTGTTCTTTCTCATTTCACAAATTTCTGAGAATGCCTTTCAATCTGTCCTATGTGAAATATAGGTACTCTTCTTCAAATAATATTTTCCCCTCAAAACTTTAGAGACACTTTTTCCAATGAATTATATTAAAGCCTGATACTAATTAATTTTTTCTTGCATAGACAATCATTTTATTGTTTGAGTAACATAGGATTTTTCTATGCATTCTTTACTATCCATCTCTCCAGTTTGCTCATACAAATATATTTCCCACACGTTTTCTGCCTTAGTGGCCCTCTTTGGTGGCCACGTTATTCCACACATCAGAAATGTATTTTCCCCATCAACTCATGACCAGTTTTTAAAACATTTTAAGAGCCACTTCCTCCAATAAGCCTTCTCCTATAGCTTTAACCTGTATTAAAGTTTACCTGTGTTTGAATCACAGCTCTGCTAATTGTTAGTTGTGTGACTTTGGGCACACTGCTTAACCTCTCTGTGCTGCAGTTTCCTCATATGTAAAATAAGTATGACATATACATTTGGGGAATGTTTGAAAGATTAAATGAGATAATGGAAGCAAGGTGCCTTATTTAATACCATAGAATGAACACATTGGCTATCTTCCTGTAACTGTCAATTATATGATAATTGTTACTACTAATGCTATCCATTATAATAATAATGTCTAGCTATTAAATGGACAGAGAATTAAGCAAGTCTTACAAAGCCTTGCTTTTCTTTTAGATAAAATGTAACCTAGTAACATAACCAAGGTAATTTTAATGTAGAAGTTCAGCTAGGTTGAAGTACTAGCTAAAATACTTAGTGCTATGTGATATAATGGTTTTTTGTTTTGTTTTGTTTTTTTCAAATAGGAGGCTAACCATTGTGCATAATAATATACAATAACAACACATTTAAACCAACATGAACATATGTGCAATGATGTGAACAGCATGGTATTTCAGCTTAAGAGAGGAGGTAATAGCTGCAAGGATGCCTCATCTTCCTGTTCATGAATCATTAGCAGACAGGGATGCTTCATGTTTCCACAATAGAGCATAACATGTCTACATTACTTCTTTTCTGGCAAAATTCCACCAGACAAATCTGTTTGCTATTCCAAAATGATATGGATATTTTCCCAGAACTGATTTCAAAGAAGTGAATTGAGCATAATTTTAGGTTTTAAAGGATCATTTTCTCCAGTTTGCCATGACCAGATTTTAAGGATACTGTTATAAAACTCTGCAAGGAAAAACTACTTCTCTGAGAAATCTCAATTTTAAATTACTTCATCTAAAAGAAATCCCACCACTATTTGCTTGCTTGGCCTAGATTTCATTCAATAAGACTTTCCTTCTCATACATTCTTTAGAGAGATAGGAAATTAAGAGTAGTGTAAGTGCCAGCCATTAAACGCCTATGTCTGTGTCAATTTTTAATCAGATCTTGTCAGTAACATTTAATGGACTCTTTCCTTAAACTTAAAAATTGTAGCAAGAGCAATGTGACTAGAATTTGTAAGTGCAAGGGATTCTTAGTCCCTGCTTTTCTTTCTGTAAAAATATTGTCTTCTTTCCTTTCATAAATTCAAAGTTCATTTCATGTTCACAATCAAACTTTGCTTCTTTAAATGCATATGTTATCTTCTATCTTTCTTGTTTTTTTTTTTTTTTTTTTTGCAGTACGCGGGCCTCTTACTGTTGTGGCCTCTCCCATTGCGGAGCACAGGCTCCGGACACGCACAGGCCCAACCGCTCTGTGGCATGTGGGATCTTCCCAGAGCCGGGCACGAACCCGTGTCCCCTGCATCGGCAGGTGGACTCTCAACCAATGCGCCACCAGGGAAGCCCTTCTTTAAAGTTACCTTTGATGATTTGTTTCTTTCCTATATTCTTGCGGGGATTAGACAGTGTTGTAAAAAAAACTGAAGCTATTTAATAAAATGATATGTGTAACATCATACTTCTCAACCCATAGTGTATATTCAACATTAAATAAACATGAAAAAGAGGGGGCAGAGGAGGAGAATATAAAACTAAAGCATTGGGTGAATGAACTGATGCAAAATGATTACTTCTACTTAAAACTAAATGATGATGGAGAAACTTTAAATGTAATGATTTAATAGCGAAGTTGCCATGCATAAATTCATGTAATATTGGGTTGGCCAAAAACTTCGTTCATCTTACAGAAAAACCAGAATGAACTTTTTGACCAGCCCAATATAATTGTTTAAGGTAGTTACTATTAAAATGTTTTTAAAAGAACTTTGAAAACTTATACAGCATCAGCATTGAAAATTATATTTATGGGAGAAGGAGATCAAGATGGCAGAGTAGGAGGACACAGAGGTCGCATCGCGCCATGAACATATCAAAAATACATCTACATGTGGAGCAATTCTCACTGAAAACTAACTGGAGACTGGCATAAAGATTCTTCTACAACAAAGACTATAAGAAAGATCCATGAGGAATTGGGTAGGAAGGGAAGAGAAGCAAACAGGTCAGGACCTGTGCTCCCAGGAGAGGACACAGAAGAGGAGGAAGATTACACAGACTCACAGATTCTACCTAGGGAGTCACTGGTTCAATCCACCTATCGGGTGCCCCAGCCCTAGGGTCCAACACCAGGAGGATAAGTCCCCTTAGCTGTTTTGAAAACCAACGGAACTTATAGGAGGGTTGTAATAAACATAGACTCTGCTTGTGAAGAGCGTGCACACATTTGCTTATTCCCAAAACACGACAGAGGAAGTAAATTGAAATCGCTCAGGATTCTGACTGGTTTCCCGCAACTGCCCGAACTGAGCCCCTGCTCTGGACCCACTTGCTCCTTGGCATACCTTCACACTAGAGCACAGGCTGCTGTGGCCGAGGACAGTATGAAGTTATAGGGGATGGGGCCAGATCAGACCTGACGTGGCATCTCAATGGGGCGAGGACAGCCATTACTGGTGCTCATGGACACAGCAGATCGGAAGTGGCCCAGCGCTCTGAATGGTGCTCAGATTGCCTCAGCTCACGCTCCAACACATGCTGAGTGCCCACTTGCTCCAGCACTATTCCCCTCTGGGGCAAAGGTGCTTATGTTGAGAGGGGAGAGAGCACACACCTAGAGAGAACAGAGCCAGCTGAGACCTGACCCTCAGGGCTTCTGCTCCAGCAGTGTAGGCCTGCCCCTCTCCCCTATAGGGTGGTGTTGGCCACTGAGCAGAGGAGAAACCCTGGCTCACACCTGGCTCTGGCTCTAGCCCCTTCATCTGCAGCCCTACCTCCTACCAAGGTGACAGATGCCAGTACACCCTGGGGAAAGACGTGACTCATGCTCATGTCAGATCCAGTTCTCCCACCAAACCCACTGGGCGCATGCAGACTGTAAAGGGACACTCCCACACAAGGACACTCTTTCAAGACCACAATAGGTAAGTGTTTCACCTAATTTCATAGAGACAGAGAAAGTTAAGCAAAATGAGAAGACAGAGAAACTTGTTTCAAAGGAAAGAACAAGAAAAAAACAAAAAAATGTAGGCAAAACACTCTTTAACATAAATCATAGCTATATTTGACGGGGGGTACTTGTCTCCTAAGACAAAAGTAACAAATTAAAAATAAACAAATGGAACCTAATAAAACTTTTAAAGCCTTTGTACAGCAAGGAAGCCATCAGCAAAATGAAAGGACAACCTACTGAATAAGAGATTATTTGCAAATGATATGCCCAATATCCAATATATATAAACAGCTCATACAACCCAATATCAAAAAAACAAACAGTCTGATTTAAAAATGGGCAGAGGACCTGAACAGGCTTTTCCCAGAGAAGACATATGGATGGACAATAGGCACATGAAAAGATGCTCCACATCACAAATCATGAGAGAACTGCAAATCAAAACCACAATGAGATATCACTTCATACTTGTCAGAATGGTTATCAACAAAAAGTCCACAAATAACAAATGTTGGCAAGGATACGGGAAAAAGGGAACCCTAGCACACTACTAATGGAAATGTAAATTGGTGCAGCCACTATGGAAAATAGTATTGAGGTTCCTCAAAAAACTAAAAATAGAACTACCATACAATCCAGATATTCCACTCCTGGGTATACATCCAAAGAAAATAACACTAATTCGAAATGATACATGCACCTCAATGTTCACAGCAGTATTATTTACAATAGTCAAAATATGAAAGCAACCTAAGTGTCTATGAACAAATGAATGGATAAAGAAGATGTGGTATATGCATACAATGGAATATTACTCAGTCACGAAAAAGAATAAAATTCTACCATTTGAAACAACATAGATGCACCTAGAGGGTATTATGCTTAGTGAACTAAGTTAGAGAAAGACAAATACTGTATGTTATCACTTACATGTGGAATCTAAAAAGACAAACGAACAAACAAATGACAAGGATTTATTGTACAACACGGGGAATATAATTATTTTATAAGAACTATAAATGGAGTATAACCTTTAAAAATTGTGAATCACTATATTGTACCTGTAACATATATTATTGTATAGCAACTGTACTTTAATAAAAGAAAAAAATTAAAATGGAGCTTAAAAAATTTTTTTTAATAAAATGAATGAATATAGCAAAACAGAAACAGACTCACAGGTATAGAAAACAGACTGGTGGTTACTAGTGGGGAGGGGGCAGGGAGAGGCAGGATCAGGGTAGGGGATTGAGAGATACAAACCACGTTGTATAAAATGGATAGGCTATAGGGATGTATTTTACAGCACAGGGAATATAGCTAATATTTTATAATAATTTTAAATGGAGTATAATCTACAAAAATATTTAAGCACTATTATACAACTGAAACTATAATATTGTAAATCAATTATACTTCAATTAAAATAATTTAAATAAAAATAATAATTTGAAAAAACTTTAATAATAAAATGTTACTTTTTGGAGACAATGTCCCCCCAAAAAAGAAAATTATATTTACGAAAGCATATTACTGTTACTGCTGGACTGAAGTATACAAAGAAGGCATCATATGTGTTTGCATAGAAGTCTTAGAATGGGAGGATGTATAGCCTGTCATGGCCATAATGATTATGTCATACTAAAGTTTATTATTTATTCTAAACCAAATAGTCACTGACAGAGTCAGAACCAAAAATCAGGTCTTTTGTTTCCTAATCCAATGCCCTCCTCTATGACGCTGTTAGATCCTACCAACAAAAGCTCCTATCAGTGTCTCTGGGGGATATTAAGCTCCCTGCCTGACTCTATGGCATGTTCTACCCTTGCTCCTATGATGTTGAAACTCAAGTGTATAAGGTATCAAGTCAAAGAATGCATTGACTAATTGTTTTGAATCAACACAGAAAGATGTTCAAGAAGAAATAAATTGAAATTGCAGTAATGAATCATATTTTAGAACTATATATTTCAATGTAATAGTTAAAGCTAAAAATTATTAAGTACCAGAAAATGTACTAGACTATTTAAGTGCTTTGCATCAACGCATGCACTCCTTACTGCTCAAGACAAACTATAAAGTAGATACTCTCATGACCCCATTTTACAGATATGAAAACTGGAACAAAGGTGATATGATTAACTTGTCCAAGGTCACATAGTCATTAAGTAGTAGAGCTAGGGTTTGAAAGCAAGCAAGTCTGCACCAGAGTACACACTCAACCACTCATAAATCTTTAATATGTGATCACCCAATTTCTCATTCTTTGCCATTAATGTGGTAAATTACAGTGAAAGATTTTTTTAAACACTGAAACGTCCTTTCACTTTGATGATTAATTCAACTTAGTCACAATGTACTATTTTTTAATACGTTGCTAGATTTGAATTCTTTGTGTTTTTCAATATCATAAGTCAAGTTAGCTAATATTTTTTACCTGTTCTTTGTTTTCAAAATTAAACTTAATGGCTTGGCTTTTTTCTTTGTTCTGTAAGAAGTTTTATGAACAAGGATTTTCTGTTCCTTGAGAGTTAAATAGAACTTGCTTGTCAATAAATAAATAAATAAATAAATAGATCTTTAATATGTAGTCCATAATGGTGAATCAATGTATCAAATCAATGTTGGAGTTGGGGGCATCACCATGTGAAATAATCTCTAAATCTTTCTTCCTCTCTGGAGTACAATTACACTATCTGGCACCTGTGAATGCCTAGGACTGCTCTTGGACTTCTCAATTTTCCTTACACAACCCCTGGCCCTTAATATGGAGAACTTTTCACCATAGAATCATCGACTAGAAAATTTTGGCTGACACTGATTATGTACCATCTTGACATAACAACTAATCAGCTGTTAAGAGTCAGGATACTTCTGATTTTGTTTCCTTTTTATTATTAATAAGGTCATCAGCAGCTTCCCTGGGATATTCTTTTACATGCCCATAAAGACGTCCATACCTTTAAATTTTTCTACTTCATTTTTCACCAGGATAATTGCCCTTATAAAATCAAATAGCCGGGCTTCCCTGGTGGCGCAGTGGTTGAGAGTCCGCCTACCGATGCAGGGGACACGGGTTCGTGCCCCGGTCCGGGAAGATCCCACATGCCGCGGAGCGGCTGGGCCCGTGAGCCATGGCCGCTGAGCCTGCGTGTCCGGAGCCTGTGCTCCGCAATGGGAGAGGCCACAACAGTGCGAGGCCCGCATACCGCAAAAAAAAAAAAATCAAATAGCCAGTAATTAGAAGCTGCCATACCTGATACACTGAGATATCCTACAGGCATTCTGAAGTTGCATGACTCTGGTGCATAGTTTGTGGAGCATTTTAAGAAAGTCTCCTGCATATTTTTATAAAACTCTTCTCAATTCTTTGGTGTACCATGATTCTTAACCCAAGAGTCATGTTTCATGTATACTACTCAATGCTGAGTTTTAAACACAGAGTAAAATAATCTGATATTTTGTTAACTAAGAGAACCTGAAGCATAATGTAGTATTTTTACTTTTAAAGAATCCGGGTGTCAAAAGCTTGTCTTTCAGCTGGGTTAATTACTATTGCTAAACCAACGTAAAAGACAAATGCAGGGGCATGACTTATTTAATGACCGATACATATGCTATACTAATGCCAAAACAGCAATAATTTGACTAGAGATTTTCTTTTTGGCCTCTGTTCTAAACATTCTTAGTTGAAAAGAATCTTCCCATGCTCTTTAACAAGGATGGAGCAGAAAGAAGCCAATTTATACCTGCTATCCTCAAAGGAATTCTTTCTAATTGCATTTTGAAGTTAACTACTAATGAAACGTGAAAATGTATGCAGAGCCTTGGAAACAGAAGAAAAATAAAAACTGGGAGAATTTGCCTAAAGGAATAGAGAAAATATGAAAAGTGCGCTGCAGAGAATTATATGAATAAAATATTACATAGTACAATATGAAACAAGTTTATGACAAAATTGAGTAATATCCAGTGGAATTTGGACCACCACAAAGAAGGAAACATATTTTTTACAAAGGATTTTTTTTCTTACGCTTTCATTGTTCCTTCATTTGTAAAACGACAAAAAGAAATCATCACAAGCACTGCATAATGATTGAAGAAAACCTGCAGAGCTGTTGAGCTTGTGTGAGATTTAGAATAATAGACAATTGCTAGCGAAGAGCCATGAGAAGGTTACAGGGAAAGAGAGCAAATAAGATGTGTGAAAATGGCTCAAAGAGAACATGACTATTTGCAGCAACTCTCAAAAGTCAAGCATGGAAAAATTAGATGATCTTTGAGGGACTTTTCCGAACATTTCTCCAAAGTCTTTAAGTTTAAAGAAATTATTCAATAAGGAAGTTGTCAGAATCTACATTTGGTCTAATGAGCTCTTTTATGATATCTACTCTAAACTGCTATTGTACATTTTAAAACTCCTTCTTCTATTATTTCATTTATTATGCTTTCTGTTAAGTATGCTTTATAATTGAACCCTGATAAATTACCATTCTTTTCAAATTTTTGGAAAAAATTTTAAGTAGTTACATATTAATGAAAAAAATCACAGCTAGTTTAAAATAATTCTTATACACATTTGTTTTTCATCAATTTTTCTGAAAAAATAAGGTAGTGTACATCATCATAAGCAAAGACTGGCTTTTGAGAAAAAAAATTTTATAATACCCTCCCCAAATAAAAGAAGTACATATTTATTGATTCAGTATAGAAAAATGGTCTTTTCTACCTATATGATACTGTATAACTCATTTAACCCAATTTCTTATCTGTAAACTAGAAGTGATCATATTTATTTTACTTGTTCATGAGAACCAAGTGTGGGAGCTGGTGTAAAGTGCTCCACATACATTAAGATTCATTAGGATTTTGTGTCCTTGCCTTATCCTGAGTAAGGCACTATCATGTTCTTCCTAAATACTCTTTATTGACCATGGAAGAGCTTTTAAATTAGAGATTATAAAATGGGGAAAAATTTAATAAATTCTAAATGAGTGATCTCAGTGCTATTAAAGACGTATTCAGATTGAATACAGTATAAAAGAATGTGTTTCAAATTTAGAAATTAGTGATTCTAATTTACGTGACTTTGTGGCTTTAAAAAAAGCATAGAATCTGAGATTTTACAATGCTACACACTGGCCATTAATACTAACTTTGAACTACGGTCAATATTAAAACCCAGATAATGGTTTAGTAGTTTTCTCAGAGGAAGTATTTTTTTTAAACGTTAAAATCTAATTTAAATTGATTATTCATCTGCTCCAATGAGTTTCCTCTCAAAAACAGCAGTTTTTGAGGAGGCTTCAGACCACTACGGCAGCATAGGAGACCCCAGCCTCCTCTTCACACAAATATCAACAAAAAACTTCAGCAACACAGTGGAACAAAAAAACCTGAGAAGAACCACACAAAGAGAGAAAGAAGACAGCTCCATTTCTGGCTGCATCATCCCATCTTCTGAACTGCTCAGAGCCAAGAGGGATCTCCCCAGCTAGAAAGAGTTGTTCTCCCTGGAAAAGGGAGAGCAAGCCAGGTGAGTAACCAGCTTCCCCGGCCTTTCAGGGCAGGAAGGTCCCACTTGGATACTACCCCATCCAGAGCAGCAAAGGTGAGACATACAGGGATGTCAGAAACAAGGAAGAAAAGCAGGGACTACCTGTAACAGTCAACAGCAGAAGCAATCATGGTTAACAGTGAACTGCTTGGACGTATAAACCCAGACGTTTTCACCACTGAAGAAGCAACCAAGGCCAGCACAGTTCCCAGGGGCCTCCTGCAGATCTCACCAGCTTTCACCCCACAGGTATTCATGTTTGCTGACAACAGCCACTGGAGCCCCTCTCTGCTCCTCTCGCCCGCTTAGGAGCCCAAGGTGCACTGCATGGGGTTAATGGCAGACTAGACACTGAAGAAGAAATGATTAGTAAACTTTAAGACATAGCAACAGAAACTATCCAAGATGAAAGGGAGAGAGGAAAACACTAAAAAAACACAAAAAGAGCAGTGATCTGTTGGACAACTTCAAGTGACCTAATGTACATGTAATTCAAGTCCCCAAAAGAAGGGGGAGGGGGTTCCCTGGTGGCGCAATGGTTAAGAATTCGCCTGCCAATGCAAGGGACACGGGTTCGAGCCCTGGCCCAAGAAGCTCCCACATGCCACGGGGCAACTAAGCCCACGTGCCACAACTACTGAGCCTGCTCTCTAGAGCCCGCGAGCCACAACTACTGAGCCCACGTGCCACAACTACTGAAGCCTGCGTGCCTAGAGCCTGTGCTCCGCAACAAGAGAAGCCACCCCAATGCGAAGCCCACGCACAGACACGAAGAGTAGCTCCCGCTTGCCGCAACTAGAGAAAACCCGCACACAGCAATGAAGGCCCAACACAGCCAAAAATAAATAAATAAATAAATGTATTAAAAAAAAAAAAAAGAAGAAGGGGGAGGGTGGGAATAGGACAAAAATAATGGCTAAATAGTTTTGAAATTAAGCATAATCCACAGATCTGAAGAAGCCCAACAAATCTCAAGCACCAAATGTGAACAACATTATACCAAAGGCACATCAGAATCAAATTGCTTAAAAACAGACATAAAAACAGATCTTCAAAGCAGTCAGAGGGAACGAAAAGACACGTCATTTCCAGAGGAACAGATAACCAAATACTTCATGTCAGCACAGGGCAAGGCAGAAAACAGGAGAGCCATGTCTTAACATACTGAAAGAAAAACAATGTCAACCAAAACTCTATACTTGGTAAAAATAATTTCCAAAACAATATATAATAAAAATATTTCCAGATGTACAAAAGCTTAATAGATTTGCACTATAAAATTACATATAATTTATACAATAAATAATATATTTTTAAATTTAATTTTAATATATATTAAAATTAAAGTTTGTATATATAAAGTCCTTCAGGCATCAGGAAAATGATAAATAGATGGAGGTCTGAATGCTGAAGAAATGGTAAAAATGTGAGTAAATGTAAGACTTTTAAATTTATCTTTATTGCCTTTTAAAAAATAAAGTTTTAAAGAAAAATAACAATGTATTTAGCAGTTTATAGCCATATGTAGAAGTAACATACACAGTATTATAAAAATGACCAAAAGAAATTTGTGATCTTCTAGTCTCCTACATAACCTGATTTACCTTCTGAATTTTTGTTATGCTCTTCTCTGTCATATTTGTCCCATTCTTTAGTTCAAAAATATATGTATGTATATATATTTATACAAAATTATTTTTACTGAATACATATATTTTACTTTATTGAAAATCTAGGGGTGAGTGGGTTTTGAGATGTGTAATCTAACAGGATAGTCACAAACAGCAAAAAAAATTTTTCTGCTTTTTCTTTTACAGTTTTATTGAGGTATACTTGACACACAAAAGCTGCACATATATAAAATGTACAGTTTTATGAGTCTTGACATGTGTATATTCCCACAAAAGCAGCCCCACAATCAAGATAAGTAGCACGTTCAGAGAATGAATCAAGTTTATGCAGGAGTCCAGAAGGCATCCATTGCAACTGATCTAGAAATGTGCAGAAAACAGGAGGGAGAATTAAAAGCCCTTAAAATTTCCCAGATATTAAGGGGACTGTGGCCCCCAATTGACCAACAGATTATTTGAAATAGATTTCAATTGTTTCCTGTTTTTCCTTTCAATAAGAAGGAGAATTTTCCTCCAGTTTTCAAGTATTGTTAAGGGTCTGAGCGTTTACCCTGCTTAAAAGCTAACAAGTTAGGCTTGCTACAGTTTCATGAATGCTGGCGGAAGACACAAGCCTCCTAGGTCAGTGAAAAACACTTGATTAGTCAAGGCACTGCAAGCAGTGTGAGCATCAGCATATTTTATAGCAGTTCCTAGAGTCTCAATTTCCAGATGGCGACACGAAGGCTGAATAACAACTGCACACACATCGTGGGTTGCAATACAGGAAAGAAACCTGAGCTTAGGGAACTCAGATCTTTTATTATGCAATAAGCAAGCCTGCTTTCTGTGCCAGAGGGAAACACTATCTCTGTCTTTCAAGGCTGTTCCTTTACAAACATCCTTGTAAAGATAGTCGAGAACAATAGTCAGTGCCTCTGCTCACAACATCCTCAGAAACATGAGACAACTATATTGTCTCCCAACAATAACCACCCCTCACTTCTAAATCATCTTGACATCTGGTGAAATTTTTCATGAGTAAGCCATTCCATCACCAACTCTGATTAATCTGACCCACAGGAGCTGGAACCGAATCCATTTAATTTGTTCCGTACAATATCTCATTAGAGTTGCAATTGCAGGATGAGAGAAACTGGTGGTACTGAACTCAACCAGGCCCCTTGGGTCCTGAACAGAAACAACTTAACAAATACCATAAATTTTTAGGGTCTATCTTAGAAAATCTATGAGTCAGCTGGGCTGCCAAGACAAAGTACAAACATGACTGAGATATTTCAGGTTCAGTTCCAGATCACCACAATAAGGCAAATATGGCAAGAAAGTGAGTCACACAAATTTTTTGGTTTCCCAGTGCATATGAAAGTTAGGTTTGTGGCATTCTGAGATATTCTGCTGTGATTCCAAGTTAGCAGGGAGAGATTTTCTGCAATGATTCACCTGTTCATCATCTTTGCTGTTTTCTATTGCATGGGTTGTCTTTTTCATATCAGATTATAAGAGCCTTTAAAAATATGAGGGATCCTACCTTCAAGATGACATAAGAGTAAGAAGTGAAGATCACCTTGCTCCCCACAAATACATCAGACATATCTACATGTGGAACAACTCCTACAGAACACCTACTGAACGCTGGCAGAAGACCTCAGGCCTCCCAAAAGGCAAGAAACTCCCCACGTACCGGGGTAGGGCAAAAGAAAAAACAAAGAATAGGGACGGGACCTGCACCTCTGGGAGGGAGCTGTGAAGGAGGAAAGGTTTCCACACACTAGGAAGTCCCTTCGTGGGCGGAGACTGCGGGTGGCGGAGGGGGGTAACTTCGGGGCCATGGAGGAGAGCACAGCCATGGGTGCGGAGGGCAAGGCAGAGAGATTCCCGCACAGAGGATCTGGTCTGAACCGCACTCACCAGCTGAGAGGCTTGTCTGCTCACCCGCCGGGTCGGGCGGGGCTGGGAGTTGAGGCTCGGGCTTCGGTCGGAGCGCAGGGAGAGGACTGGGGTTGGCTGCGAGAACACAGCCTGAAGGGGTTGGTGCACCACAGCTAGCCGGGAGGGAGTCCGGGAAAAGGTCTGGAGCTGCCGAAGACACAAGAGACTTTTTCTTCCCTCTTTGTTTCCTGGTGCGCGAGGAGAGGGGATTCAGAGCGCTGCTTAAAGGAGCTCCAGACACGGGCGTGAGCCGCGGCTATCAGCGCGGAACCCAGAGACGGGCATGGGACGCTAATAAGGCTGCTGCTGCCGCCACCAAGAAGACTGTGTGCAAGCACAGGTCACTATCCACACCTCCACTTCCGGGAGGCTGTGCAACCCGCCACAGCCAGGCTCCCGTGATGCAGGGACTACTTCCCTGGGAGAACGCACGGCGCGCCTCAGGCGGTGCAACGTCACGCCGGCCGGCGCAGGCTCAACCCGCACTCCGTGCCCCTCCCTCACCTGGCCTGAGTGAGCCAGAGCCCCTGAAGCAGCTGCTCCTTTAACCCCGTCCTGTCTGGGCGAAGAACAGACGCCCTCCGGCGACGTACACGCAGAGGCGGGGCCAAATCCAAAGCTGAGACCCTGGGAGCTGTGAGAACAAAGAAGAGAAAGGGAAATCTCTCCCAGCAGCCTCAGGAGCAGCGGATTAAATACCCACAGTCAACTTGATGCACCTTGAATCTGTGGAATAACTGAATAGACAGAGAAACATCCCAAATTGAGGTGGTGGATTTTGGGAGCAATGATATATGTATTTTTTTCCGTTTTGTCTTTTTGTGAGTGTGTATGTGTATGGTTCTTTCTGTGATTCTGTCTGTATAGCTTGGCTTTTACCATTTGTCCTAGGGATCTGTCTGTCCATTTTTTGAGGTTTTTTTTTTTTTTCTGCATAGTTTTTAGCACTTGTTATCATTGGTGGATTTGTTCTTTGGTTTCCTTGCTCTCTTCTTTCTCTTTTTAAATTACTTTTTAAATTTAATAATTATTTTTTATTTTAATAACTTTCTTTCTCCCTCTCTCTCTCTCTCTCTCTCTCTCTTTCTTTCTTTCTCCCTTTTCTTTTGAACTATGTGCCTGACACAGTCTTGGTGTCCTGGCTGGGTGTCAGGCCTGTGCCTCTGAGGTGGGAGAGCTGAGTTCAGGACATTGGTCCACGAGGGACTTCCCAGCTCCAAGTAATATCAAATGGCGAAAGCTCTCCCAGATTTCTCCATCTCAACACTAAGACCCAGCTCCACTCAACAACCAGCAAGCTACAGTGCTGGACACCTATGCGAAACAACTAGCAAGACAAGAACACAACCCCACCCATTAGCAGAGAGGCTGCCTAAAATCATAATAAGGTCACAAACACCACAAAACACAGCACCAGACGTGGTCCAGCCCACCAGAAAGACAAGATCCAGCCTCATCTACCAGAAAACAGGCCCCTCCATCAGGAAGCCTACACAACCCACTAAACCAAACTTAGCCACTGGAGGCAGACACCAGAAACAACGGGAACTACGAACCTGCAGCCTGTGAAAAGGAGACCCCAAACACAGTAAGTTAAACAAAATGAGAAGACAGAGAAACACACAGCAGATGAAGGAGCAAGGTAAAAACCCACCAGACCAAACAAGTGAAGAGGAAATAGGCAGTCTACCTGAAAAAGAATTCAAAGTAATGATAGTAAAGATGATCCAAAATCTTGGAAATAAAATAGAGAAAATACAAGAAACATTTAACAAGGACCTAGAAGAACTAAAGAGCAAACAAACAATGATGAACAACACAACAAATGAAATTAAAAATTCTCTAGAAGGGATCAATAGCAGAATAACTGAGGCAGAAGAACAGATAAGTGACCTGGAAGATAAAAAAGTAGAAATAACTACTGCAGAGCAGAATAAAGAAAAAAGAATGAAAAGAATTGAGGACAGTCTCAGAGACCTCTGGGACAACATTAAACGCACCAACATTCGAGTTATAGGGGTCCCAGAAGAAGAAGAGAAAAAGAGAGGGACTGAGAAGATATTTGAAGAGATTATAGTGGAAAACTTCCCTAATATGGGAAATGAAATAGTCAATCATGTCCAGGAAGAACAGAGAGTCTCATGCAGGATAAATCTAAGGAGAAACACAACAAGACACATATTAATCAAACTACCAAAAATTAAATACAAAGAAAAAATATTAAAAGCAGCAAGGGAAAAACAACATTTAACATACAAGGGAATCCCCATAAGGTTAAAAGCTGGTCTTTCAGCAGAAACTCTACAAGCCAGAAGGGAGTGGCAGGACATAGAGTGATGAAAGGGAAAAACCTACAACCAAGATTACTCTACCCAGCAAGGATCTCATTCAGATCTGATGGAGACATTAAAACCTTTATAGACAAGCAAAAGCTAAGAGAATTCAGCACCAACAAACCATCTTTGCAACAAATGCTAAAGGAACTTCTCTAGGCAGGAAACACAAGAGAAGTAAAAGTCCTACAGTAACAAACCCAAAACAATTAAGAAAATGGTAATAGGAACATACATATCGATAATTACCTTAAATGTAAATGGATTAAATGCTCCAACCAAAAGACATAGACTGGCTGAATGGATACAGAAACAAGACCCATATATGTGCTTTCTACAAAAGACCCACTTCAGACCTAGGGACACACAGAGACTAAAAATGAGGGGATGGAAAAAGATAGTTCATGCAAATGGAAATCAAAAGAAAGCTTGAGTAAGAAAGCTCATATCAGACAAAATAGACTTTAAAATAAAGACTATTACAAGAGACAAAGAGGACACTACATAATGATCAAGGGATCAATCCAAGAAGAAGATATAACAATTGTAAATATTTATGCACCCTACATAATAGCACCTCAATACATAAGGCAAATGTTAACAGCCATAAAACGGGAAATTGACAGTAACACAATCATAGCAGGGAACCTTAACACCCCACTTTCAGCAATGGACAGATCATCCAAACTGAAAATAAATAAGGAAACACAAGCTTTAAATGATACATTAAGCAAGATGGACTTAATTGATATTTATAGGACATTCCATCCAAAAACAACAGAATACACATTGTTCTCAAGTGCTTATGGAACATTCTCCAGGATAGATCATATCTTGTGTCACAAACCAAGCCTTGGTAAATTAAAGAAAATTGAAATCATAACAAGTATCTCTTCTGACCACAACGCTATGAGACTAGATATCAATTACAGGAAAAAATCTAAAAAAATACAAACACATGGAAGCTAAAAAATACATTACTAAATAACCAAGAGATCACTGAAGTAATCAAAGAGGAAATAAAAAAAAAAAACCTAGAGACAAATGACAACGAAAACACAATGATCCAAAACCTATGGGATGCAGCAAAAGCAGTTCTAAGAGGGAAGTTTATAGCAATACAATCCTAGCTCAAGAAATAAGAAACACCTCAAATAAACAACCTAACCTTACACCTAAAGCAATAAGAGAAACAAGAACAAAAAAACCCCAAAGTTAGCAGAAGGAAAGAAATCATAAAGATCAGATCAGAAATAAATGAAAAAGAAATGAAGTAAACAATAGCAATGATCAATAAAACTAAAAGTTGGTTCTTTGAGAAGATAAACAAAATTGATAAACCATTAGCCAGACTCGTTAAGAAAAAAAGGGAGAAGACTCAAATCAATAGAATTAAAAATGAAAAAGGAGAAGTAACAACTGACACTGCAGAAATACAAAGGATCATGAGAGATTATGACAAGCAACTATAGGCCAATTAAATGGATAACCTGCAAGAAATGGACAATTTCTTAGAAAAGCACAAATATCCAAGACTGAACCAGGAAGAAATAGAAAATATGAACAGACCAATCACAAGCACTGAAATTGAACCTGTGATTAAAAATCTTCCAACAAAGAAAAGCCCAGGACCAGATGGCTTCACAGACGAACTCTATCAAAAATTCAGAGAAGAGGTAACACCTGTCCTTCTCAAACTCTTCCAAAATATAGCACAGGAAGGAACACTCCCCAGCTTATCCTACAAGGCCACCATCACCCTGATACCAAAACCAAAGATGTCACAAAGAAAGAAAGCTACAGGCCAATATCACCGATGAATATATATGCAAAAATCCTCAACAAAATACTATCAAACAGAATCCCACAGCATATTAAAAGGATCATACACCATAATCAAGTGGGGTTTATCCCAGGCATGCAAGGATTCTTCAATATGCACAAATCAATCAATGTGATACACCATATTAACAAACTGAAGTAGAAAAATAAAATGATCATTTCAACAGATGCAAAAAAAGCTTGCGACAAAATTCAACACCAATTTATGATAAAAACCCTCCAGAAAGTAGGCATAGAGGGAAATTACCTCAACATAATAAAGGCGATATATGACAAACCCACAGCCAACATCATTCTCAATGGTGAAAAACTGAAATCATTTCTTCTAAGATCAGGAACAAGACAAGGTTGTCCACTCTTACCATTATTATTCAACATAGTTTTGGAAGTTTCAGCCACAGTAATCAGAGAAGAAAAAGAAAAAAAGGAATTAAAATGGGAGAAGAAGAAGTAAAGCTGTCACTGTTTGCAGATGACATGATTTTATACATAGAGAATCCTAAAGATGCTAGAGAAAACTACTAGAGCTAATCACTGAATTTGGTAAAGTAGCAGGATACAAAAGTAATGCACAGAAATCTCTTGCATTCCTATACACTAATGATGAAATATCTGAAAGAGAAATTAAGGAAACACTCCGTTTACCACTGCAACAAAAAGAATAAAATACCTAGGAATAAACCTACCTAAGGAGACAAAACACCTGTATTTAGAAAACTATAAGATACTGATGAAAGAAATTAAAGATGATACCAACAGATGGAGAGATATACCATGTTCTTGGATTGGAAGAATCAACTTTTAAAAAGACTATGCTACCCAAAGCAATCTATAGATTCAATGCAATTCCTATCAAACTACCAATGGCATTTTTCACAGGACCAGAACAAAAAAACTTCACAATTTGTGTGGAAACAAAAAGACCCCATATAGCCAAAGCAATCTTGAGAAAGAAAAACAGAGCTGGAGGAATCAGGCTCCCAGACTTCAAACTATACTACAAAGCTACAGTAATCAAGACAGTATGGTACTGGCACAAAAACAGAAATATAGGTCAGTGGAAGAGGATTGAAATCCCAGAGATGTACCCAGGCACATATGGTCACCTTATGTTTTTTGTGTGTGTGTGTGGTACACGGGCCTCTCACCACTGTGGGCTCTCCTGCCGCAGAGCACAGGCTCCGGACACACAGGCCCAGTGGCCATGGCTCATGGGCCCAGCCGCTCCACGGCACATGGGATCCTCCCAGAGTGGGGCACGAACTCGTGTCCCCTGCATCGGCAGGCGGACTCTCAACCACTGCGCCACCAGGGATGTCCCGGTCACCTTATTTTTGATAAAGGAGGCAAGAATATACAGTGGAGAAAAGACAGCGTCTACAATAAGTGGTGTTGGGAAAACTGGACAGCTACATGTAAAAGAAGGAAATTAGAACACTCCCTAACACCATACACAAAAATAAACTCAAAATGGATTAAAGACCAGACACTATCAGACTCTTAGAGGAAAACAGAGGCAGAACACTCTATGACATAAATCACAGCAAGATCCTTTTTGACCCACCTCCTAGAGAAATGGAAATAAAAACAAAAATAAACAATAGAGACCTAATGAAACTTAAAAGCTTTTGCACAGCAAAGGAAACCATAAACAAGACGAAAGGACAACCCTCAGAATGGGAGAAAATATTTGCAAATGAAGAAACTGACAAAGGATTAATCTCCAAAATTTATAAGCAGCTCATGCAGCTCAATATCAAAATAACAAAAAACCCAATCCAAAAATGGGCAGAAGACCTAAATAGACATTTCTCCAAAGAAGACATACAGATTGCCAACAAACACATGAAAGCATGCTCAATATCACTAATCATTAGAGAAATGCAAATCAAAATTACAATGAGATATCAACTCACACCAGTCAGAATGGCCATCATCAAAATATCTACAAACAATAAATGCTGGAGAGGGTTTGGAGGAAAGGGAACCCTCTTGCACTGTTGGTGGGAATGTAAATTGATACAGCCACTATGGAGATTCCTCAAGAAACTGAAAATAGAACTACCATACGACCCAGCAATCCCACTATTGGGCATATGCCCTGAGAAAACCATAATTCAAAAAGAGTCATGTACCACAATGTTCATTGCAGCTCTATTTACAATAGCCAGGACGTGGAAACAACCTAGGTGTCCATCGACAGATGAATGGATAAAAAAGATGTGGCACATATATACAATGGAATATTAAGAAACGAAATTGAGTTATTTGTAGTGAGGTGGATGGACCTAGAGTCTGTCATACAGAGTGAAGTAAGTCAGAAAGAGAAAAACAAATACAGTATGCTAACACATATATATGAAATCTTAAAAAAAAAGGTCATGAAGAACCAAGGGGCAAGATGGGAATAAAGACACAGACCTACTAGAGAAGACCTACTAGAGAATGGACTTGAGGATATGGGGAGGGGGAAGGGTAAGCTGTGACAAAGCGAGAGAGTGGCATGGACATATATACACTACCAAACGTAAAGTAGATAGCTAGTGGGAAGCAGCCGCATAGCACAGGGAGATCAGCTCGGTGGTTTGTGACCACCTAGAGGGGTGGGATAGGGAGGGTGGGAGGGAGGGAGACGCAAGAGGGAAGAGATATGGGAACATATGTATATGTATAACTGATTCACTTTGTTATAAAGCAGAAACTAACACACCATTGTAAAGCAATTATACTCCAATAAAGATATTAAAAAAAAATGGTTCTGAAGAACCTAGGAGCAGGACAGGAATAAAGATGCAGTCGTAGAGAATAGACTTGAGGATACAGGGAGGGGGAAGGGTAAGCTGGGACAAAGTGAGAGAGTGGCATGGACATATATACACTACCAAATGTAAAATAGATAGCTAGTGGGAAGAGATACGAGGATATACGTATACGTATAGCTGATTCACTCTGTTATAAAGCAGAAACTAACACACCATTGTAAAGCAATTATACTCCTATAAACATGTTAAAAAAACAAAAAGGATTGGCTCACATGTTTGTGGAAAATAGCAAGTTTTACATTTGCAAGGCAGGTTGGCAGGGTAGAGACCCATGGAAGAGATGATGTTACAGTCTTGAATCCAACAGCATTCAGAGACCAATTTTTTTCTTCCCTGGGGGACCTCAGTCTTTTCCCTTAAGGCCTTCAACTGGTTGGATGAGGCCCACCCATATTATAGAGGGTAATCTGCTGTACTCAAAGTCTACTAATATAAATGTTAATCACATCTGAAAAAAATACCTTCACAACAACATCTGGACTGGTAGTTGACCCAAAACTGGGTATGTGGGCCTAGATAGGTTGACATATAAAATTAACCATCACAGGGGAAGAACCTTCTGGCTACCCATGAAGAATCTTTGAACTGCAGAACTGAGACTGTCCCCCATATTGACAAAGAATTCTTCCCACCCAGAGGGGAGTTAAGAACAACCAAGACATGCTTTAGTCTGTAGTTAACTTCCCCAATTCCTCCTCATTAACAGTCAATAAAGTAGAGGATCTTTTATTGCCCAGTTGACCATTCAACTTGGCCAAGACATTTGCTACTGATACCTATGGATTTCTCTCAGATCTCATTAATTGGCCCACATGGCCTTCATCCTTCTTCCAGAAAGCCATGTCTCTATCAGCATCCCATCTTCATCACCAAAACTGTCAAAATCTCTGAAGGTCATTAGATTCTATCTTACTTGAAAGCTAACTATTTAGCTTGCCACAGTTTGAGAAATAGTTTTATTACTCATAGCACAATATCTTAGTTTGTTCAGGCTGCTGTAACAAAAATACCATAGACTGCGAGGCTTATAAACAACAGAAACTTATTTCTTACACTTATGGAAGCTAGAAAGTTCAAGATCAAGGCTGATTCAGTGCCTGGTGAAGACTCACTTCCTATTTCATAGGTGGCCATCTTCTCTCTGTGTCCTCACATGGAAGAAGGAGCAAGGGAGCTCTTTTTCTTTCTCTATAAAAGGGTCTTTTTTATAAGGGCACTAATCCCATTCATGAGGATGGAGTCACCTCTCAAAGGCCCCACCTCCAAATAGCCATCACATTGGGGATTAAGTTCAACATATGAATTTTAGAGGGACACAAACATACAGTCTATAGCATGCAACAAGTAACCTGCATATTTGTGTAGCTTCCTTAAGCCCCCAGTTCCCACAGGGTGATGAAAGTAGGACTAGGTGACACCTGCATATGCAGTTGTTTGCATTATAGGAAAGAAACCTTTAGTTCAGGAAACCTGAACCTTTTATAATGAGCAGTAAACATACCTGCCTTTTACTCAAGAGGGAGTAAAGAAGAAGAAACATCTATCTTCTAAGACTCACAAGGCATGCAGAAAATGCAAGAGATCCATAGAGAGTTGGGGTGACACCAACAAGCAACCTGTACTTTATTTTGTCCTAAAGGTAGACTGTCTTTTTTATTACTTTTTCTTTGTAAAATAAATGTATTCATAAGCCTTCTTGGGAAAGAGCACCCATCAGGGGCCAAAATGATAAATTCTCTTCCAGTGTGTCTAGAGTGTGCTAAGGATATGTGCGTATTGTAGTGGGCCAAATTGAAAACTGATTTTCTTCAAATTGTATAATATGAATCAAGAACAAATGGAGCTCAAGCACAGGAGAAAGAAGGAATGCGTGAGACAGATTAGCACGCAAACAATAGGCATTCCAACATTGTGAGGGAGTGAAGATCTGGACCCAAATGTGGCAGAAATTACAGAATTTAAGTCATCACATATAGGGTGGGAAAAGAAATCTAGCAAACATATGAGGAAAACTAACATATACTTATCATTAGTCATATGAAAGAAAGACATTGTTTTTCTTTTAATAAATGAAGCTTGTTTTCTAAAGCTAAGTGACACTTGATCTCTGGATTTGGTTGTAATAAGATAGTTTATAAAATATTTCAGCAGTTCAATTCTTATTTCATATTACTATTTTAAAATCGAATACATCTGCTGAAACAAATAAAAATGAGATACCAAAATATTCTTTCTTGTTCCACTAATGTTTCTTTTTTAAACACACACACATATACACTCACACTTTAATACACAGGTTCTTGGTACAATTTACAAACTGAGAAATAATATAAATTAAAATTAATTTCTACTTTATTAATATAAAATAGTATTAAAATATTAATAAACATTAATGATGCACTGGAAGAGGATGTATCTTATTTTTTCTTTGATCCTTCCTTCCACCTTAAAAAGAAGACAAAGTAAATACTGTTTTTCTGAGATGATGAAACAGATCCAGAGTTGCTAACCGGGTCTAATTTACCTGACAGTTAATCCAATGTTCCAATCACTATATTATTATTCTGGAAAATCAGTTTATAATAGCACCAGTTTCTAGGTATAAGTTACTAAACATTAATATATACATCAAATGATTACATCACTGATCATATACGGATACAGGATTATTACATTAGCTCCACGACAGCTCTGTCAAATGTACAAGTACTGTTAAAAATCTGTTTTACATTAGTGCTGTATGGACCATGAAAATACAAACACAAATATATTTTAAGGAGTGAATAATTCAAAGCAGTTTCACCAGCCCACATATGAAACTTTTTTTGCAGTTAAATATTTACTTTTATAGTAGATGAACTAGTAAACATCTTTGCCATAGATTATGAAGTACACTTTTCTCAAGAATTTCAAAATGAATGTTTTGTATATATTTTTGAGATTTTATAAAACACACAAACACTAAATCTAAGTCTGTAATCTGATTTTTTTAAATTTCATGCTTAAACCATGTATTTTCAATTGTTATTTCACTACCCACATTTCTCAAGACTGTTTTGTGTCAACTCTGCTTGTTTGAATAAAAATCTAAAGAAACAATGACAAAGGTGAAGCTGAATTTAGCTTTATTTTTTAAATTCAGTTCACTATTCCCTTAGAGAAATCATTATGTCTCCTAAATTCATTGCTTATACTGATGCCACCATAATATTTTTAAAGCATAATTTTGGATGTGTTACTGTCCTGCTCTTAAACTTTGAATGGTCCATATTCATACAACCACACACATAAATATATGCATACATATATGCATCCCATACCTATGCCAGGTAATGAGCCTTTGATGGCCAGGAACTACCCATTAATTCTCATTTAGAAAGGGAACTACTTGTTTTCTCCAAAATCTGCCTCACACTCCTGTCCTCTTTGCACACATTTTCTTTTCTTGGGTTACATCCTATCACCTCCTTTGAATACCAGATTTTTTCGCCTACACCAGAACTCTTTTAAAGGCTGGACATGACCTCTATGTTTCTCATTCTATTAGTCATTTCTCAGTCCAAACCTTATATGACTCATCAGAAGTACAGACCCAGCTGATCTCTCCTTCCTCCTTGAAACACCTTCTTTTGTCTTCTGAGAGACCCCAAACTGCAATTCTCTGCTGATCCTGAATAAACCCATTTTTGCTGGAGAAATATCTGGCAGTCCATTTTTTTTAGGTTAACATGGTTCATGAACACAGTTATATATGAAATGAAATTTACATGAGATTCTTATGAAAGTTCTTAGCAACTTCTTTAGAGCTCTTCAACAATAATCCCTCTGAGAGGGTTCCTAATCAGACATGTAAAACAGGAAATACCTTCATTTAAAGGAGGGAGCAGAGCACAGCAGGATCACAGATAGTTGGGCCTGGGTTAGTACCCTGTCCCTGCTACTTAATCTCTGTAAGCTACCATTTCCTCATCTGAAAGAAGGGGATAATGATTGAACATTCATTATAGGGTTGTTGTGAGGCTTTTGATAAAGAACTTCACATGGCACTGTTATAGAAAGCATTTAGTATTTATAGAGTAGCTAATATGTGAAGAGAGACTTAAACATCTTAAAGACTCCTAAGAAAATATCTACTTCTGAGAAGGGAGCTTTCATAATATAACTTCTTGTCAAAAAATTATGTAATAACTAGTGAATCAGTGTTTGCCTAAGGCTTTGTTTCATTGTTAATGTAAAAGAATAAAAACTAAATAGTAGTTGATCCTCCAATGTACTTGTCAGCAAAATCCTTACTGCAGTATTTTTCTTTCATCTCACATAAAAATGGAGAGGAGACGTTTTGTTATATGTTCTGGAATTTCTTTGGACAATTTAAGTGGGATAAAGTTCAGTGCTGAGAAACAGATTTGTGACAACCAGCCTTACCCATCACTGTGACTGGACTGCAACCTCCACGCTCAAAAGCATCAACAGCACTACAGCATGTTCAATTTTATAGTATTACATGCCGTAATAGCCTTTAATCTATTTTTTTTATATTTTAAAATTTTATTGTGAGTCAGAAGAGCACTGTCATCATATTAGGAAATATTTACCAGGGTAAAAACATCGATATCGCGAGCACTGAAAGCTGTACCGTTCAGAAAGATAATCATCATCTTCTGAAGCAAAATATTGAAATCAGGCAGCTGAGTGACACAAAAATACAAAGGCAGCTGACGATATAAGTCCTGGCCAGACAGCAATCACAGATCTACTTAAGTTAAATGAAGACATTTTGATTAAGGAATCTAAAGATTCTAAATTTTAGGTCAGGGTAGTGGACTTCTTCCCTCTTGAGAGAATATTATATGGCAGAAAACTAATTTTCAAAACTAATTTTCAAATGTCTTCTATTTTCTTCACCCCAGTAGTGAAGAAAATAAAAGATAAGCATTGGAGTTATCAACAGATATGATAATAGTAACTAATTTCTGAAATTCAGAAAGCAGATATAAACATGGGGAAGAAGCCATAGTCCACAGAAACATGTTCACAGCTCCTGCTACAATTGTTGATTTGTCAGATTCTTGATTTTTTTTTTTTTGTGGGTTATCTGTTTCTCTCTTTTAGGATTCTCTGTTTAGGTTTAGAATTCTGAAACGTCATCAGGATATCTTTGTGTGTAGGTCTTATCATTAATCCTGCCTGATACCAGGCAAGCCCCTTTAACCTAAAAATTTTTTGTCTCTCTTCACATCTAGGATATTTTTGTCTATATTTATTTGAAAATTCTCTCTTTCATTTTGTTTTAGTTTTCTTATTTTGAAGGCTCTCTGGATTGGGACACCCTGAATAATTAATGTATTATTCTTTATATTCAATATTTTCTAATACACACAGATTTATTTTTATATAATACACTGTTTAAATAAATCAGAAATATGTTTTTGTACCATATAAGTTAAAGTACAGATAGCAGGAGACAGGATCTAACTATCAACTTTAAATTATCAGTAGGCACAAATCTAGAAAATAGAACTTGCAATTCAGAAATCAAGGAGACTTTTAGAGTTCCCTTAAATATTATTACAATGTAAGATTCTTGAAGGTAAGTGATTAACATAATTTTGGGGGGTTTTGCTTTAGTTTTGATTTGTGGTTTATTTTGGTGTAATACCTTGCTAACTCATGTGGTTCATAAAGAATTACTTTAGGAAAGACAAAGAAATATTACTTCAACAAAGACAGATGATATGCTTTAGGTCAAAGGATTGTTACCCTATGTGACATCAGCATTCACATTGTATCCCTTGCCTTAATATAGAGCTTTGATTGAAGCCTTTTAACTGAAAATCTCCACTGACACCACTCCTTGACATCAGTTTTATTCTGAGTGAGGCAACACTTCCCGAAATTTGACAGAGCCCTTCCCCAAACCCATTATTGACAAAGGAAAGAAAGGAATAGAGAAAGGAGAAAGTAAATAAGGAGGATGCAAGGAATGCCTGATATATTGTTAATATATCTTAAAGGCGCCAAGGTAGTCTGCAAATGATTTGTTAAGAGCCCAAAGCTGGCAGAAAACCAAGGAAGGAAGGCTCCTTCAACTTTTGGTTAACAAACCTTTCCTTGTTTTCTCAGCCAGCTAACACCAATCCTCTTAACTTTTTCAAATCTGGACATGCCTTGAGGTGTGAACATCTGAAAAGAAAAGACTGCCACCTCTGCCCATTGCCTTCCAGAATCCATCTGCTCAAGTGTGGTGTGGAGCAATGGCTAATCCAGACAAATGAGAACATAATCATTGTACTATGCAAAACAGCAAGATGATCTACAAAAAGCTCTGGGCAGGGCTGCAAAGATGCAGTTGCATTGACTTTGAAGAAGACAGTTACTGTATTTTCCAACAAGTGCTACAGAAGATGCTGAAACTGAGTGAGCATTTCTGCAGTACATCATGAATGTAATGGGTCATATTAATTTAGCAGAGAATAGGTAATGTTTGGCTAAATGAAAGAAAATGTTATGCAATTTAATTACATGAAAACATATATGTCATATTTAATCTGTTAAAAATCACCTGTAAAAATTATTCCAACAAAAATTGTCTCTATTTTTTGTGGTAACGTAGTTTTGTTTTGTCTTGTTTCTTTTATGGCGTTACCATCCAGGCCAATTTGACCAACTTTGGTCAAAGGGACTTTTTTTCACAATGTACTACCAAATATTATACACAATTTTAAAAATATTTTTCTTAAAAGCAATATATAGTAGATGTTTGGAGGGGCACTGAGTTTACCATTCGTTTAATAACAAAAGAAACTCCTTGAAATTTAGTTTTAAGCTATAAAATATGTGCTGTGCTCAAAATGTACAATATATTTTAAATGTTAGAGTGTTTCTATCATTAAACAGTAAATCATTCTATTGACTTTATGATACCATGGGTATTTTAATACTTAAAATAGTAGTTACTGTTTTCCCCAAAAGCAATTTCCATAGAAACAGGACACTTTACTTATTAGACAAAGAAAGACCAGAACTGATTCTACTGCACTGCAACGTCCTTTTCACCTCTGGCTTCAACGAATTCACACATATGTTAAAACACACTTCAAACATTTAATGCATTTTTGTTTTGAGATCATAAACAAACTTTTATATTTTCTTGTGACAATATATTTATAACATTTAAAATATACTTAGTATATATTATAGACATTTTTATACATATTTACACAAATACAAATAGAGGAAGCAGGTTAGAGAGAGATAGACATAGACAATAATGATATACTTTCCAAGTCTATTAGTTATTTTCTAAGAATATGACATGTTTAGAAATTTATGAATGTAAAATCACAGTAGTTTTGTTCTGAATATTTGAAGAGTTGAGTTTTTAAGTAATCAAGATACTTTTAAATGATATGCAATCTAACATTATAGTATTTCAGTGTACCACTTCGTAATCAATGGCATTCAATTCATCAGTGTTTAATTGGTAAAGGTAGAAATGACTGATGAATATTTGTAACCTGGCAGGGGGGGGAAGTAGAGGAAGACATATGAAGGTGGCATATGCTGTGATTTTAAAAAAAGGTACTCTGAGTGTCTCCCCCCTCCCCTTTTTAAAAATGCTGTAATACATCAAGTGGTTACTTTGTCACTTGGAAAGAGCTAAGCGAGAGTGAAATCAAACTGTCAAAATCTAGAATATATAGTGTTCATAAATATTCAGATATATTTATCTTCATTCACTCATCAGCCTCTAGTCCAAGAAAAGCTCAGATTATCAGTTTTTCACAGCTGGAACTACCCTTCTTTTTTGGCCTACTGTAGCTGAATGAATAAGCATCCTACATTGGAAACAGAGCAGTAAAATAAACAGAAATAGTGAGGTAATTTGCTTTCTGTCCTCAACACCAATACTTATTAGGGAATCGTTCAGTAACCAAAAGAAATCTTTTTAAAAAATTTTAATTCAGTCTTGGTATGAGGTTGAGTAAGAAAAGTGGGTATATCTGATCAAAAGAATAGAAAGCCAAGATTTTAAGTGTGACAATGTATAGTTTGTCAGTTCCTCTAAGGTAAGGACAAATGACAAAGTACTTAAACTTAGAGAATAGGTTTAGACAGGCATTAGAATCAAAGTCTTGATTATAAGCGTTGTTGAATAGCAAATCAAGGGACAGAGGAAAACATGGAAATGTTACTATCCTAATGAAATCAGCCAAAGGCACAAATGCAAATTAAGTGAAGTCTATCTGTGCACCATACGTGTACTTCCTGTCTTTGACCTTCCCTTACTATCCCCAACCCACTTGTGTTTCTCCGTGGCTGCCCCATCAGATGCCACAGAGCAATGTACAGCTAAACCACACTGATAGAATCCATGTCCCCTGATCCATGTTTGGCTCTTCACCAATCAAATTTAACACCTTGTGAGCTATTCCCTAAGGTTACTCTTCAATTAGAGCAGACTAATCAGAAAAACTATGCCAGAAAAAATATGCTAACGATTGCTGATTGCTTCACATATTTTTTGAACTACTGAACTATAGAAAGAAAAAAAAACAAACTTCTTTTCTTTGGTAAGTGTTCCAGTCTCACTTTAGACACTTTGATTCTCATAAAAATTCTGTTGTCTGATTTAAATTACTCCTAAACTGCGAAAGACTAAGTTTTGAATGAGATATTGCTTATACGCTTGTTTGAATTTCTAAAACAACAAACTGTATTAATAGAAAGATGTTTCCTACCAATTGACCAAATAGTAGCCTAAATTCAGTATTCTTTATGTACACCCAGGGACTACAACAGGATTTGAGATTTCATAAAACACACGTGTTAAAATAGAAGAAATAAGCAAAATATTTGGCCAGATTTTAAGATATTTTGCTTTATAGGGTAATATTATTTTTAAAATATTATGTTTTTCATTTGTGAAATTAGAAAATGGCCAAAAGTGATCCATTTTTTATAATTTGAAGAAGACAATTTGAAGACATGACAAAGAGATTATTACCTAATTAGTACTTTCAGAGAAAAAAAAATGGAGAGAAAAGTAATATTTTAAAAGACTGGGAGTTTCTATAACAGAAACATAAAACTTTATTGTCTCATTTTGTCTTCAAAGGAAGTCGGTGGATAAACGATTCTAGCACACTTGATTAAAAGTAGACACGTGCATGTCAGAGTTTCAGGCAAGCCCTGCTTATTGGAACCTTAGGCCCTGTCCTGGAAAAAAATCTCAGTGAAGATTCTACACAAGCACGAGTACTGGCTTCCAGATGTTTCTAAAGTACAAGAAGTTGCACCACCACTTGACACTTACATAAAGAGTTCATGCATAAACAAAGAGGTAATCTTCAAAGTCCAAAATTCTTTTAGTTAGCATTTTTAAAAAACACGTGGCTCAAGAGGGAGGAGATACGGGGATATATGTGTATGTATAGCTGAATCACTTTGTTATAAAGCAGAAACTAACACACCATTGTAAAGCAATTATACTCCAATAAAGATGTTAAAACAAACAAACACACACGTGGGAGGGCAATCAAAATTGATCTCTGATTCTGATCTTAGCTTCTGCCTCTCTTTTCTTCCCCCCCCGTAATTGGCTGCATAATCCCCCTCAGTATCTGTCACTCACTGCCTCAGCTCTTCTCTACCCATAATTCTACCACAGAGTAGTTGGCTCTTAGGACAAACCAGAGCAGTCTTCCAGTCCTGAGTGTCAGCCTGTTGGGGACATCCCGCTTACAGAACTGTTGGATCTGGGGATTTGGCTGCACACTGTCCACTTCAGATTGCCCCTCTGAGAGCTGGTGGTTCTAATTGTTAATGTTTCCACCTTCTTTGGGGGGTTTAGACATCCGTGCTTCTCAACCATTTCCCTACGCTCTTCTACTTCTGATAAAGATTTTTCACCAAAGCTGAAGTTTCTCTACTACCAATAGTAGTGGTGACCTACCACTTTCCAGGAATGGACCTAGGCTCCCTACATGGCTCTCGCTCAACTTCTTTAGCTCTCAACCACCACATCTGCAAAATACTGTCATAATATTGGGCTGATGTCTTGTAGACTTTATAATTCTCAAATTTTCTGAAATTATGATAGAAAATACTAATTCTGTGCTCAAGATTTTTAAAGCTTGATGATGAGTAATGGGATTTCATTATACTATTCTCTTACTTTTTAGACAAGTAAAATTTGCCATAATAAAAATTCTTTAAAAATGCTCCATTATCTAAGGAATAATACACCAGCTGATCTTCACTGAAACACATAAATTAATGGTAATTTGGAAGTTATATTCATCATCTTTATCTTTCAAATGGAATAGATATGCAAAAACTGCTATGATGGTAATTGAATTTTTCCATCTATTCCACATTTTGTAAAAGCAAAATCTGCATGTAATAAAATCAAACAAGAATATCCTTCTTCACTTAAAAACAGCCCTAAATTTTGTCTTTAATAGTTGTAGTTTCCCCTGGGGGATAAGCAAGCATTTAACTCCTGTGGAAGCTCATCCTGATATAACTAAACTCTGTGTTTCATTTATGCTTCTACCAGACTCTGCCCAAATTCCTTTCTTTAAGGGGTGCACTTACTGGACAAGGAGTTCTGTGTTCCAACAGACATTTTCACCCTGGGTTTGGTTGAGTAGAGAGTTTGAGTCACTGAGAGCTAGAATATCTACTTTCTAAACCACACCATTTCTGCTAGGGTATGCAATGTTCACCAAAAAGTTTGAGCAAGTAAATTGAATGAAAAACAATAATTTCCCACAGTACTAAGGTTCCACAAACAATGCAATGTTTTCTTGTGAAAGATAAGCATTATGAACAGTAACAATTATCCCACTTAAATATTATTCATTCAAATTCGGAAAGCTGGAATGCTTAAAATATAAAGAAACAGCAAGGCTCAACCAGAAGTTTTATCACGGGTGATTTCATTCTTTTTTTCTTTTTTTTTTTTTTTTTTGTAGTCCAAAGTCCTTTAACCAATGTAAGAGAAAATACATGTTCTAAGTTTTAAATTATTCCCTTTAAATTTTCCTATAGTTGTTAAACTCAAACTCTAGCCTATATAAATTCAGAAAGGAATGAGGATTCTTGTCAGTCTTAGGAGTATCTTTCTTCTGGAATGTCAATTCCCTTGCATTATTTAGAATTCAATGTGAGGCAAACAACGTTTGATTGGTGAGGGGCTTTCTCTGAAGTGGAAAATTAAAGAGGTATTGCTTTGTTGTGTCTTAAAATACTTGGAATCTCAATTTACTACTTACAGCTTATTTATGATTTAGAAATAATTGTACATTAGATTCCACATATATGATTTTGGTATTTCACAATCTATGAGCTCAAAACCCCACCCAGAAACACAAGATTGAACAAAACAGAACAAAAACGTCTCCATTCCACAGCCACTTGGTTGGCACCAGCTCCCTCCAACATGTAATGTAAAACGCACATTTTTGGACATTAAAAAAAAAGAATTAAAAAAAAAAGAATTAGTCAAAAGAGCTCTATTGTAGAAGCAAGTAAATGGTGTTAAGAACAGTTATTGCTGCTATGGAGAAGGTAAATATTTGATTACATGACACAGAAAATAATAACAAGCAAATATAGTTACTTTAAGAAATAGCTAGGAGAGGCATAAGGTACTTGCAAGTGTCATCCCCAAATACTTCCATCCAACCAAAGGAAAGAACAGAAATAATCCCTAGTCAATCCCTGAGAGAAAAGACACAGATATGAGCAGATTTTTAATGGAGAAGAGCTTCGGTGGAATGATGTTTATCCAGCCAATAAGATCCTGGAAATCAAAGCATTTTTTTTTTTATTTACTTATTTTGCATCTTCAGATCTAGATGCTTGAAAATGTAGCCGTTCTGTAGGAAGTGGTTCAAATGACCAGCTTTAAACAAAGAAGGATGGAAAGGGTGATCCCAAGTACAGGAATTCAGAACTAGTCACAGAAGTTAACTGAGCTTCCAGTGACATGCAAGAACAGAGTCAGTAAAATGTAGGCCAAGATTCATGCTTGAAAGAAATGTGTAAGATGGTGTAAACTTCATAATTTTACAGCTTTGTTCATTTCCCTCTCACAACTAGCAGCAATGTACTTAAATTGTGAAAGGCCTGTATTTTGGCTATTTTCAGTAATCAGTATTCCCACCCATCATACTCTCATCCTTATTTATTCTGCTTGTTCTCCCAGAGGCTGATCTCTGTGGCACGCACTGATAGCTGCAGCCCCCTCTGGCTTCTGGTTGGTTTGGCCAATAGGAGGCATCAGCACATTTGGGAGGGTAGAGAAGGATGAGTTCAGGGCATTTGTGTTTCTTCCTAGGTCCCTCCTTTTTTTTTTTTTTGTTTTGTTTGGTACACGGGCCTCTCACTGTTGCGGCCTCTCCCGTTGCGGAGCACAGGCTCCGGACGCGCAGGCTCAGCGGCCATGGCTCACGGGCCCAGACGCTCCGCGGCATGTGGGATCTTCCCAGACCAGGGCACGAACCCGTGTCCCCTGCATCGGCAGGCAGACCCTCAACCACTGCGCCACCAGGGAAGCCCTACCTAGGTCCCTCCTTGATGGAGGCCGGGAGTTGGCTCCGTCTCCTCTGAATGTCACAGCTTCTGTCCAGTGGCCCTCTCCATATAGATATTCTCTCTGCTTTCAGTAAACTTCCCCTCCCCTCACCCTTTCTTCCCCACCCTCCTCAAAATACAGCAATCTAAAAGTGATACCACTGCCTGGGTAAACTGAAAACATTAAGTCCATAACAAAAGATGCTTTAAATGCAGGAGAATTGATTCATACCATATGCCCATTTCAACAGCCTGTTTGGCTGGTGCAAAGCTTGATAAGTCTTGGAAAATGACTGACTTATCACAAATTTAATCTGCAGTTCCATATAAGGAAAAATCTCTATAGTCCCCAGTACTAGAATACAACTATTGGCTTAATGCATTTTTTAAAAATCTAAAAAGATAATGAGAAGTAGTTAGCTTCTCCGAGACAAAGTGTATCTTTACCATTTTGCCTCAGGCCCTCTCTCATCATAGAGTCCCTATAGTCTTTATATGCCATAGAATGTCATGCTGGATTGTTTATTATATTGACAGTGTTATATTAAATGAAGCTTAGGATCAGGAATGAAGAACCCTAGATGCCTTAATAAGACCCATGCACATCAGAGGGTGAAAGATAAACTGGAGAAGTTTCAGAGGTCCATGTCTAAGAAATGTCAGGATATCACTTAGAAAGTGAGAGAAACTTGCTATACCCTCTCACTTACCACAAAGAAAGAGACACAATGCTTGGTGGGTCTTTTTGGATTCTGGAACAAAATATGCCAAGTTTGAGTTGTCAATTCAGAGTGAGTTCCACGTCAAAAAAGGTTTCACAGCAGTTCCAGTTAACCTTCACTCACAGGGTTGTTTTGAGAATTAAATGTAATAATCTGTGTAAATCACCTAGTATAATACCTGGCACATAGTAACCCCTCATTAAATGATTGCTTGAAAAAGAAGTCCCCTAAGAGATGCATTAGAGGTGGGAAGAGAGTTGAGGGCAGGGAAAGAAGTTATGGTATTTACAAGCATAGATTTTTTCATAACTCTACTTACCTGATGCCCTCAGTTTACTGTATTCTAAATAGGCTTATCTATAAGTTGCATTTTTAAGCATTCTTTCAAATGCCAGATGTTTAGCTTTGAATTAAAAAGTTAACACAGCCAAGAAATTGCCTGCCACCATGCATGCAAAAATCAAACTCTTATAATACAATATTTTCATTTAATGTACAAGCTTCCAACTAAGTCTCTTTCTCCAACAGTTTTCAACCCAGATGGTTTATTCTACTCTTCTTGTTGTTATATATTATCTAATGGAGTAATGCTTAAATGAAATCCAAAATATATTTATCAAATTGTTATCACTGCTTATTTTATAAAAGTTACTGTACATCTTCACCTTTCTTTTCTACAATTATTAGACATAGGAACTTGATTATAAGAAAAAACTAGACTATTTAAAAAGTTGCAGTTTACACAATTTTTAATAGGAAAACAAGTACCACTCTTTATTTCTTGGTGGAGTCAACTGTCATGTAAGTGGAGAATCATATCAAGATTGATGTCATCTGCCCCTGCCATCCCCTGTGCAATTCTTTACACCTTTACATCAAAAATACTGTGTGAAAAAACATTACTTTGGGATCTGTAGATACTTTGCTTCTGCCAATATTGACATTGGGTGTACTCCTGACCTCAGGCAAGTCACTTCATCTCATTTTACATCTGTAGCAACTTATCCCTTTCTAGAATCCTGCATCATGTACAGACCCTTATCCTGTGTGTACCACAGGAGGTGTGTATCATGTCTACACCCAGGCCACAGAACACTGACCTGATTTAGGTTGACCAAAGAAGACATAAGACAATTTCAAACATGAGAAGAAATAAATAAATAACACTGCCCTTTAAATGCTCTGAATGGCTTATTAAGAACATTCTTTTTGTTTTAGCAACAATAGTCATAAAATAAGACACTCTAAGTGGAAAGCAAAGTCTTACTCCATTCAGGCTGCTATGACAAATGCACTGTACGCTGGGTGGCTTATAAACAACAGAAGTTTATTTCTTCTCAGTTCTGGAGGCTGAAAGTCTGCGACCAGGGAGCCAGCATGGTCAGGTTCTGGTGAGAGCCATCTTCTGGGTTGTTGATAGCCAACTTCTCCTTGCATTCTCACATGGTAGAGAGCAGAGAAGGGAAGCAAGCTCTTTCGTGACTCTTATAAGTGTGCTAATCCCATTCATGAGGGCTCTATCCTCAGGTCCTCATCTAATCCTAATTGCCTCCCAACAGCCTTACCTCCTAATACCATGACATGAGAAGGGAGGGTAGGGTTTCAACATGAGTTTGGGGTACGCAAACAGTCTGTAATAGGACTATTTTCCAAAAGGTTATCTTGCGAATAATTTTAGTCCTGCCTATTTGATGTTTGCTTACAACTTGGAACTCATCTTTTGCTTTGGCCAAAATGCAAATACAGACAAGCCTAGAAAAGTAATGAAGATAAAGCAAGAAACCTTTGTAATGAAGTCTAGTAAAAGAAAATAAAGGTATTTTTTAAAAACCAAGCTTCTCACAATGGGTACCTTGAATAAACTTCAATTAATGCTCCTACACTGTGTAGGCATCCATCTTTAATAAAACTGGCAGTGTTTGAAATCCCAGAAAACTCATCTAGCAGTGTAAAAGCATTTCTGTTCCATGTATAAAATGCTTAGTCCCTATTGAGACTGAGCTAATGACACCATCAATAGCACAGAGGTGGCAAAGAGACACTTGCAGGGGCATTACGTCCAAAAGGGGTAAGAAGAGACAGCTTTTCACTTCAGTTACTGCTTACCTATAGCCAAGAAAATGTAAATTCACCTGGGAGTAAAACTTCGATTTATTACATATCCATATCCATCTAAAACCCTTATTAGGGGAAGTGGCTCAGACATAAGTGATACTATGAAATGTTCTAGGATGACAAATAATGTCAATAAGTGACTGATAGGATGTGATGTGATGCATTCAAGGCTAAAGTGCAAAAAAAATTGCTAGTTTTGGGGTTTGCATTTATTTTTAGAGGAGAGGAGCATTAAACAGTAGCCTTTCTGCAATACCATTAGAATTGGTTCCTTCCTCCTGGTCCCCTCTTTTTCCACACAAACAAAATTTGAATCCTCAAGGGAATACTTCAGAATTTTCAGCTCTAAGTAAAAAGATAGCTTTCAAAAATTCTTGCAAAATGTCAAAAATAAAAAATCCCTGTGAATGCAGGGAGTAGTCTGAGGAGGAGAAATTTCTAGGAATTACCAAGTGAACGAAATCAAGGTTCATAGAGCTGCATAAGTTAAGGATTTCCCATTAGAGTAAAAAGGAGTTAAAGCATTTTTTAGTTAATTAAAAAATTTAGATAAATTGATTGTTTTTTTAAATATGATCATATGCAGCTAAGCATGTTTTTTCAGTTTCTCCTTTGAGTGATTTATATATACATTTTAAAGTAATTTTAATGGAATTAGATAACACAAATTTTTGGCTAGATATAGAAATTATCCAACAATTACTGCTGACTAATATTGGAATAGCTTCTTTTATGAGGTACTGTCATTAGACTCATATTGTGTATATATGACCAGTGTTGGTAATGATGCAGTGGGTGAGAGATAAAAAATAAGTAACCTTTAAAGAATATTTTATTCATTGCAGCACTTCACAGTAGCCAAATGGTGGAAACAATCCAAGTGTCCATCAACTGATGAATGAATAAACAAATGTGGTACAGCCATACAAGTGAATATTATTCGACCATAAGAAGGAATGAAGTATTGACATATGCTACAATATGGATGAACCTTGGAAACAATGTGTTAAGTGAAAGAAGCCAGACACAAACGTCACCTATTATATGACTCCATGTATATGAAATATACAGAATAGGTAAATCCATAGAGGCAGAAAGCAAATTGATAGTTCCAGGGTCTGGAGATAGGGGGCCTGGGGACTGACCTATTAATGGGTATGGGATTTTCTTTTGGAGTGACGAAAATGTTTTGGAGTTAGATAGAGATTGTGATTACACAATATAGTGAATGCACTAAATATGGCTGATTTGTATATCCTAAAATTATTAATTTTATGTTATGTTAATTTTACCTCAGTTCTTAAAAATGCAGAAAGTTATAATGATTAGGGTAGTTTTGTATTACTGGAGCAGAAATAAACAGCCCTCTAAAACAGAATAGAAAACCTAGAAAATTCATATTTACATATGAAAAATATTCCATTCCTATGATTCTGTAACACATTTGTAAATTAAAATTCTGGGCTTCCCTGGTGGCGCAGTGGTTGAGAGTCCGCCTGACGATGCAGGGGACATGGGTTCATGCCCCGGTCAGGGAAGATCCCACATGCCGTGGAGCGACTGGGCCCGTGAACCATGGCCGCTGAGCCTGTGCGTCCGGAGCCTGTGCTCCGCAACAGGAGAGGCCACAACAGTGAGAGGCCCGCGTACCGAAAAAAAAAAAAAAAAAAAAAATTCTGAATTAAATTTACAATTACTGTTGTCATGTTATATGGAACTAGAAGAAATTAAGTAAATTATATCTAAAATTACTCCATTGATTTGAAACAGATAACTCACATCCCCCAAGGTTTTGACAAAGTACTAGTGATATAGGCATGAGGATACAGTCCAATATACTTTTCAAATGAGAATTACATATTTTTTTAAGTTTCTCAAATTTATTGAGGGTCAGAAGGTCAATTGATGAGCCAGTTAATTATATATGACAAGGAGTTACAGCAAATGACTTGAATAAAGTGATATCTAAAAATGATTCACATTTTGCTTTCAAAATTATGATTATTTTCAGGATCTTTAAGTCTGAGCTAAAATGTGCTTTCAACTGCTTTATTGTGGTGTGACTCAGATCCTAGCTTGCAAGCTGGAAAAAAACAACTTAGAAAACTAAACTTACCATTGAAGATCAAAGAGATGCCTGTAATCATTTCATTTGTGCAGGCCATTCCCTTGCCATGTCATCTACTATGCACATGCTCTCACGGAGTTTACATTCCAGGGGAATGCATGCTGATCTCATCATTGACCTCTATTTATCAGAATGTTTCCCCTGGGAACCCTGCACCTTATAGACTGGTGGGACTTCAGTGCCAAGGAAAGTTTATGATACAGGGGAATGGGCTCCTCCCTCAGAGACCAGGACCTGAGTTTGAGTACCAGCCCCATAATTAGTTAACTTGTGGGACCTAAGGAGAGATTATCTATCCTGTATGAGTTTCCATTCCAACCACAAGAATTAATAAAACTAAATTCGCAAGACTGTCAAAGGGATTAAATTAGATGACACACATGAAAAAAGAAAATTTATATATATGTCATAATGTGTATATATGTACAGAGAGAATATATAGAGAGAGAGAACATCAAAAATATATAAAATATATAAATATATATATAAAATATATATATTCTGTAAAAGAAGCATGTATACAGTACTATACATGCCTCTTTTACAGAATTGTTACATTGTATTTGGGACCATTTTATGTCCCTCATGAATCTCATGGTATCTGGTAAATGGAAGGTATTCATCAAGGTTTGAATGAATGAATGAATGAATGATTCACAAGTAACATCAAAAACTATGTGAATTTTACCTTTAAATATTCAGCATTACCTTTATTCTCTACATAGTCCCTCAGTTGCCTACCATTATATTTTCAAAAAGAGATGTTTTAGCCATAGTTGTATTTACTTTTAAATAAAAACAACCACATAATTTAAAAAATATATGTAAAGCTGCTCTTTACATAGCACCAAATAATATCAATACTCAAATGTACAAAATATGTGCAACATTTCCACATAGAAAATTATAAATCTTATATGTAAATTTTAAAAGAGCTACAAAAATGAAAAGAAATGTTGTGATTATATATTGGAGGAGTCAATGTTATAAAGAAGTTAAGTTCCCCAGATTGATTTATAAAGTCAATGCAATCCCAGTCAGAATCTCAACAGGTTCTTTGTTTTTGTTTTTTTTGTGGAGCTAGACAAAGTGATTCTAAAATTTATAAGAAAACACAAAGGGCTAAGAACAGCCAAAGGTCAAACAGCCCAAGTAAAAAATGGGCCAAAGACCTTAACAGTCACCTCATCAAGGAAGATATACAGATGGCAAATAAGCATATGAAAAGATGCTCCACATCACTTGTCATTAGGAAAATGCAAATTAAAACAGTGATAAGATATCACTATACATCAATTAAAATGGCCAAAATCCAGAACACAGACAACACCAAATGCTGGTGAGGATGCAGAACAACAGGAACTCTCTCCATACATTGCTGGTGGGATTGCAAAATGGTACAGCCATTTTGGAAGACAGTTTGATGGTTTCTTACAAAACTAAACATACTCTTTTCATACAATCCAGTGATTATTCTCCTTGGTATTTACTGAAAGGAGTGAAAAACACCACGACTTGCACATGGATGTTTATAGCAGCTTTATTCACAATTGACAAAACTTGAAAGCAACCAAGATTGTCCTTCAGTAGATGAGTGAATAAACTGTGGTATATTCAGATAATAGAATACTGTTCAGTGTTAAAAAGTAATAAGCTGTCAAGCCATGAAAAACCATGGAAGAATGTTAAATGCATATTACTAAGTGAAAGGAGCCAATCTGAGAAAGCTACGTACTGTATGATTTCAATGATATTACATTCTTGAAAAGCAAAACTGTGTAGACAATAAAAAGATTAGTTGTTGCCAAGGGTGGAAAAGGGAAAGAAGAGGTGAATAAGCAAAACACGGAGAGTTTTTAAGGCAGTGAAAATACTTTGTATGACATTATAATGATAAATATATGTCATTATGCATTTGCCCAAATCCATGGAGTGTACAACACCAAACATGAACCCTAAGGTAAACAATGGACTTTGGATGATTATGATGAGTCACTGTAAGTTCATTCTTAGTAAAAAAATTACCTCTCTGGTGAGTGATGTTGATAATGGGAGAGGCTATGCATGTGTGGAGGCAGGGAATATATGAAAAATCTTAGTATTTTCCTCTCAATTTTATTGTAAACCCAAAACTGCTCTAAAAAAAAATAGTCTTTAAAAAAAAAGAAAAAAGAATAGCAAAAGCACTCTTGAAGGAAAATAAGGTGGGATTTGTTTTACTGAAATCAAGACATTATAAAGCTGCAATAATTAAGGCAGTGTTTTGTTGGCATAAGGATAGAAAAATAGACCAGTGTAATGGAACACAGAGTCCATAAGTATATTCACTGGATTTATGGCAAAGTAGCCCTAAAACACAGTGAATAAAGGATGGGCTTTACCATAAATGGTGTTGGTTTAATTGTATGCCCACATGGAAAAAAATGAATGTTACCCATATCTCACAAACAAAGACAATTCCAGATAGAGAGTAGACCTAGATATGAAAAGGAGAGCAATACAGTTTGATAAGATAATACAAAATCATGTATTCACAACCTTGAGTTAGGTAGCTCATTTCTTACAAAAGAAGCAAAAAGTTCTAACAATAAGGGGGAGGTATGATCATTTAAACCACTTTAATATGTAGCAATTATGTTCATCAAAAGATGGCATTAAGAAAGTTAAAAAAACAAGTCAAAAGAATGAGCAAAATATTGCTACACATATGACTGAGAAGGGGCTTATATGCAGGATAAATAAAACATACATACAAAAATCAATAGGGAAAAAACACACAACCCAAAAGAAAAATGGGCAAGAGACATATCCAAATGACCAATAAATCTATGAAAAAGTGTGGAACAGAACCAGTCACCCGGAAAATTATAGCACAGTAAAATACTACTGCATACCCACTAGAATGGCTAAAATCAAATGGACTTTCTGTATCAAGAGATGCAAGAACATGAAACAATGGAATTCTCATATTCTGTTGGTTAATGTTAAATTAATACAAAGAATTTGGAAATCTATTAAGCAGTATCTTCTAAAACTGAACATGTACATACCCTATAAGATAGCAATTCCATTACCAGGACGTTCCCCAAAGAAATGCTTGCACAAGTATCTCAAGAGGCATGTAGAAGAATTTTCAGCATTATTCATAAGAGCCAAAAACTGGAAACAACCCCAATTGCCATCAATAATGAAATGGATAGATAAATTGTGATAACCTTGTCCAGTGTAACAAAAAACAGCAATGACAAAGAATGAAATACTGCTACTCATAATAACATGAATGAATCTTTGAGACATAATGTTGCAAGGAAGATGCCAGGCATTAAAAAAATACATATTTTACGATTCTATTTGTGTGAATTTTAAATCAAACCAAACTATAGTGGAGGAGGGAAATGAAAGCAATTCGGAGTGCATTAAAAATAGGTGTTTTGTGGTGCTGGTAATTTTTAATTTCTTGATCTGGAAAGTCGCTAATCATTGATCTCTATATTCATATTTTGTACACTTTTCGATGAACGGATATCTTAAATTAAAAACTTAAAACCATGGGGCTTCCCTGGTGGCGCAGTGGTTGAGAATCTGCCTGCCAATGCAGGGGACACGGGTTCGAGCCCTGGTCTGGGAAGATCCCACATGCTGCAGAGCAACTAGGCCCGTGAGCCACAATTACTGAGTCTGCGCGTCTGGAGCCTGTGCTCTGCAACAAGAGAGGCCGCGATAGTGAGAGGCCCGCGCACCGCGATGAAGAGTGGCCCCCACTTTCCGCAACTAGAGAAAGCCCTCGCACAGAAACGAAGACCCAACACAGCCATAAATAAATTTTTTTAAAAAACTCAAAACCATAGTAGACAATTTTTTTTTTATAAAAGATAGACAACCATAAAACAGCATAGGAACAGCTATGAGTTAAGTTCAGGCATGCATAAAATGCAGGATTACTAAACATCTAGATAAAATCCTATCGGAGGAGGAATACATTCCTGGTTTAGCAGAGGAAAAAAAAAAAAAAGTCTGACTAATCTATTTACAGTTCCAAAGCCACTGAAAATTTTCCACATCAAAGACTGGAAAAAAAAAATTTCAACCAGCATGGCTAGGGGCTGGGAGAACATTTAGCATGGATAAGAAATTGGCCCAGAAAAAGGAGGAAAAATAAAGGGGAAGAACAAATTGTACTCTCCAGATGAGTAATAAAAGAACCTGTGCAATTTGGCATTTTAATAAGTAATCTTAATGGGGTAAACAACAGATTCTTTATATTTACTTTCACTAAACTGTGTTTATCATAGTCTGCCTTCATCTTCCCTCATCTTTTCCTCAGAAATCTTTTCATATTGCTCTTGCTTGTGTCCTTATTTTTTAATTTGTTTCATAATATTTCCTGGGGGGTTTTGTACAGGCTTATTGTGCGCAGATACTGTGCTTGGCACTGACGTTTCAGTGATACACAAGCCAGAAGATGCCCTCACTGATTTTGTATTCTACTAGAGAACACAGATAATAATCGAGCAAGTAAATAAATAAGTAAGATAATTGCAGATTATAAAAACTGCTAGGAATAAAATTAAAATGTTATGGGATACTATGACAATGGTAAGGGGTGGATGAAATGTAATTTAATCTGGAGTAGGAGCTACCTCAGAAATAGTATTTAGTAAAGGCCCATCTGAGCGGAAATTTCAGCTAAAACCTTAGGGATGAAATGTATTCATGTATTTAATTCAGTAAATGCTTATTGAACACCTACTGTGTGACAGGCACCATTCTAGATGCTGGGAAATCAATAGGGAATGAGGAAGACAAAAATGAAATTTTTATGGCATTGAAATTGAATCCTACAGAAAGATTTTCATACTGATGCAACAAGGATTACAAATAAGTCTGGATGGGAAAAACCTTGATGGGCTCATTAAATTTTTAAAAGACTGGAGTGTCAATAACATAGTGAACTATTAGGAGAGTGGCTTGCAATGGATTTGAAGAGTAGGCAGGGACCAGAGCATGTGTGATTCTGTAGGTCATGGAAAGAAGTCTGCTTTATATTCTAATTGTAATTAGAAGTCATTGATGGGTGTTAAGCACAGGAATGGCATGATTAGATTTAATTAAAAATCATGCTTGCTTCTTTGTAGGGAATGATTTGAAGGGAACAATAATAGACATAAAAAAAAGTTAGTAAGCTATATTTAAGGCAAAAAAAAAAGTATAGTGATCTGAACTGAGATAGGTAAGTGGAGATGAAGAGAAGTAGACAGATTTGGAGAATAATTTGGGGATACAATCAACAGAATTTACTGATAGATTGGTATAGCAAGGAAAAGAAAGAAATAACAAATTACTCTTTTGCTTCTAGAAGAGACAACTAGATGGATTTTGATGTTATTTGCTAAGGTGTCAAAGAAAGAGAGGAGTTTAAGGAGGAGATTTAGAATGGAAAATCATGAGTTTCTGCTTCCTAATAGGATATGCTTGAGAGGTATGTGAAGCATCCAATTGTGATGTCAGATAAGCCATTTGAAATACAAGTCAAGAGCTCAGGGATAAATATAAGCATTAGAAAGTCATCAGAATAAATACTGAATTCATATCTATGTCAAATGATGAGATCACTTAGAAAAAGTATGTTGAAGACACAAAGAAGATCTAGGACCCAGAATTAGAAAACCTGGGCCATTTAAAGGTCTAATAGAGGAGGAGTAGCCAGCAGAGGAAACAAACAAGGTACCATTAAGTTAAAGAAAATCAATAGGTCATGAAGCAGAAGCCAAAGGACAAAGGTGAGAAAGGTGAGGGGGAAAAAAAAAGGAATTATCCATCTATGGGAAATTGAGCAAGATGTAGACAGTGGAAGGTTACTGTTGATCCAGCTAAGATTTCAGTGGAATGCTGGGCACAGAATGGTGGGCCTGGAAATCCGGTAACCAGGGGTTTCGGTGAAAATGAAAGGGGAAGAAATAAAACAGCACAATGATCCATTGAGAGTAACAGTGAAGGAGAAGTTATAGGTGGGTTGGAGAGGGAAGTTTTATCTTGAAAGTGGAAACATGATCCCATTAGAAGAAAATGGCAGTCAATGAACAGTACTGAGTGGAAGTTTGATATTTTAAATTACAGAGCCATATGGTCTTTCTCTAACAAATATTCTCAACTGAAGTTCAGTCACAAAAGCAAATGGCAGCATTTTGCAAGGTAAATGAAATGGAAGAACAGAGGCAGAAGGAATTGAAGAAAATTGCAACAATTAGAATAAAGACAAAGTAGGCTGAATAGGAGAAAAAAATGAACCTTGGAGTGGACCACCAAAAAGATGTGAGTAGGGATTACAGTCTTGATGTACTTGAAAAATTTTGGCAGTAGAGATACTTGAATAAATGTTCCAGAAAAGTAGATAGTGGTTATGGGTGAATGGGTTATTGAAAACCAAGATTTCAGAAGTGGTATATTTTCTGAAAAAACCCAGTATGAAAGTGGCTGCACAAGAGAAATAAAAAGAAATCTGAAGATGAGAAGACCAAAGCACCAAAAAGCCATAATTTTGGATGATTTATTTATGTGGTTCTGAAGTCACAAAGAAATACACAGAATTTAGGAATCTATATTCTTAAATAAAAGGGCTTTAATAAGTAGGTAAATAGACAACAATGACAAAAAAATATGGAAGAGGGATATAATTTGATGGCATGAACCTCAAGAGTAGTAGTAGGCATTTGCAGGAGGGAGAAGAATGAAGAGCTAGTAGGGGAAATAAAAATCAAAGAAAACACCAACCCAACCTCTTTGTCAATGAAAAATTAATCAACCGTCAATCTGAGAAAGAAATGGAAAATTTTATTCAAGCCAACCTGAGGATTATAACCTGGGAGACAATCTCTCAGAGAGCTCTGAGAACTGTTTTGATGAGGTAAGGGGGGAGGCTAGTTATGTATGTGATTTTGGCAAAAGGGGTATGCGCAGTCAAGCACACATCTCAGTAGATGGTTGCTGCTAGTCATGAAGAATAGACACCTTAGTTAATGGTTTTAGCGCTTTTCTAAGTATGGGAAGATGCAAGAAACTGGGTTCATAAAATTTTCTCCTAAAAATTTCTAACTATCTGAGGGCCAGTTCTGCAAGTTTTCCCAGAGCACAAAGTGCCTCATTCTGACCTCACCCTGAATTCGTTTCAGGGTGTATCATACGTCAGTGACTATAGTGGCTAATGGCTTGATTCTTGTAGGACTGGATGGTTGGCAACATTCTTCATTTTACAATCCCTTCCCTTTTCAGTCTTAATTTCAACAAATGTTTGGGAGGCATTTCGTGACTGATTGATCTTATAGCACTATATATTTGGTCAATCATTTCAAGTCACCTAATCATGATTAATTTTATCTGAAGGTCCGACATACATTTAGTAATGCAAGAAACAATAATCTTGTAAAATGGGCAGAATACAAGTAATACAGCTAGTAACATTAATAAGGTCATAAGTATTTAAGCTAAGAACTTCCACTAGGTGCTTCACAGTATCTCCCCAGGTCTTCTGACCAGCCTGCTCTGCACCAGTCACTATCTTTAAAGGAAATGATATGTTAGCACTATCCATAAAGTTCACCAAAGATATCTGCACGTACAAGGTGAATGGTGGGTCATCGTGACCCCTTACAGGATTTAGAAAGGAATGTTATATTCTAAGGAGTTATATGGCCGGCAGCAGAAGGAGAAAAATTGATCTTTATGGTTGAGCAGGTACTTCTGCCACTGGGAGGTGTAGTTAACACATAATGCAGTTGCACAATGCACACTGGAGAGGAGAGAGGAGGTCCAAAGGGCAAAGAAAAATTTTATGTTTAAGTTTTTCTTGTTTTGCCTTAAAATTTGAATTTTTATTTCATTATCTTATACCTCATTTAGTCAGTGTGAGAAAGAACAAGCAGCTTTTACTTGAGAGGGCCACATTAAAGCTAACAGTTATAAAGGGACAAGCAATTTTTGTTAAGGTGAAAATCTAAGAGAACGTTCCTAGAAGGGTTGGAACATATAGGGTAGTTTTCTGATCAAGAACAAGGGCTCTAAAGGGAAATGGGACAGGAGTAGGAGAATCAGATTAAGGGTTGGACAGAACAGAACAAGGATGAGAGTTTCTGTGAAGATGAGTACTCTTGAAATCAAATTTTTAGTTACGATGGTGCTAAACAGGGATATGACATATGATAGCACTGATCCATTTCTTGGAGGAAGAGCAACCGGAACTATTAATCTGGTACAAAAATACTACCCTTGATGGTATGGAAGCTTATTAGATAGGTGTCCCACAAGCCTTGGACTAATGAGACCATACATAGTCAACGGCTCCCCAAGGCTAGGGACAGTGTGATACCAGCACAGGCTGGTAGCAGTATCCCAGGACTTTGAACCATATAATGTTGCATCAGCTTCCAAGCATTTTTCACAACTTTTCAGGTCCCACTTCCTTCAGTGAAATTTTTCTCGCCCCCTCCAGACCATAGTGTTTGAACTCTTATGGAACTTACTATCTGTACCATTCTTCTGATTATTAAACCACATATCAGCTAAGTCTAAGAATTGTTTCATACACATGCAATTGATTGTTTCAAGTATTTAGTAAGTTCATGGAATGCAGATACCACGATTTGCCCACAGGGTGCACATCTCTCAAACTGCAAATTCAAGTCTACACATGCAACTCTCTTTTTCAGCAAGCACTCAGTCTTTGCCCATTTCTCTTAATGGAAAAATTTTAATCTGATCAATTCCAGATATATTCAGACATTTATGGGTTTTCTAAAAACCCATAAATGGTATCTATAAGGTATGTTCACCAATCTGGAAATAGTGGGTTAAAGGACTACGCTTTAAAACTTAAAAGCATAATTTAAAACAAATTAAGCATTACCTCATACAGCTAATAATGGAACACTGCTTCTCAGAAGGATATTCAGGCCAATCATTAATTCGACAGATATTCAATATCTGATATTGATTCCAAACCCTATAATGGATATAAGTAGGAGAAAATAAGTTGATAAGACACAATTGCTTGGATCAGAAAGCTTTCAATATATTAATGTAAATACAAAATGTACCCTATAAATGTTTCCTGTTTATATTTATAACAATGATGGAGCTATAAAATGATATTCATATACACAATCCAGAAGGGAAGGAAAGAGGAGGAAAGAGGAAATTTAAAGCAACTCCTAAACTTTTCAGGATGGTGTCAAGAAAGAAAAAACACACCCTCAGGAGCTTCAAGATGGCGGAAGAATAAGACGTGGGAATCCTCTTCCTCCCCACAAATACATCAGAAATACATCTACATGTGGAACAACCCCTACAAAACACCTACTTGAACGAGGGCAGAACTCAGACCTCCCAAAAGGCAAGAAACTCCCCCACGTACCTGTGTAGGGCAAAAGAAAAACAGAGACAAAAGGATAGGGACGGGACCGGCACCAGTGGGAGGGAGCCGTGAAGGAGGAAAGGGTTCACACGCTAGGAAGCCCCTTCGCGGGCGGAGACTGCAGGTGGCAGAGCGGGGAAGCTTCAGAGCCACGGAGGACACCGCAGCCACAGGGGTGCGGAGGGCAAAGCGGAGAGATTCCCGCCCAGAGGATCGGCGCCCACCGGCACTCACCAGCTGAGAGGCTCGTCTGCTCACCCGCCGGGTCGGGCGGGGCTGGGAGCTGAGGCTCGGGCTTCGGTCGGATCCAGGCAGAGGACGGGTTGGCGGCATGAACACAGCCTGAAGGGCCTAGTGCACCACGGCTAGCCGGGAGGGAGTCCGGGAAAAGGTCTGGAGCTGCCGAAGAGGCAAGAGACTTTTTCTTGCCTCTTTGTTTCCTGGTGTGCGAGGAGAGAGGATTAAGAGCGCTGCTTAAAGAAGCTCCAGAGACAGGCTCGAGCCGCAACTATTAGCGCGGGCCTCAGAGACGGGCATGAGATGCTAAGGCTGCTGCTGCCGCCACCAAGAAGCCTGCGTGCGAGCACAGGTCACTCTGCACACCTCCCCTCCCAGGAGCCTGTGCAGCCCGCCACTGCCAGGGTCCCGAGATCCAGGAACAACTTCCCGGGAGAACGCATGGCGCACCTCACGCCGGTGCAACATCACGGCGGCCTCTGCCGCCGCAGGCCCGCCCCCAATTCCGTAACCCTCCCTCCCCCTGGCCTGAGTGAGCCAGAGCGACTCCTTTAACCCTGTCCTGTCTGAGCGAAGAACAGACGCCCTCAGGCGACCTACACGCAGAGGCGGGGCCAAATCCAAAGCTGAACCGCGGGAGCTGTGAGAACAAAGAGAAAGGAAATCTCTCCCAGCAGCCTCAGGAGCAGCGGATTAAATCTCCACAATCAACTTGATGTACCCTGCATCTGTGGAATGCCTGTGGAATCATCCCAAATTGAGGCGGTGGACATTGGGAGCAACGATATATATATATATTTTTCCCCTTTTTCTCTTTTTGTGAGTGTGTATGTGTATGCTTCTCTGTGTCATTTTCTCTGTCCTTTTTTTTTTTTTTTTTAGTATACTTTTCAGCGCTCGTTATCATTGGTGGATATCTTCTTCGGTTTGGTTGCTCTCTTCTTTCTTTCATTATTTTCTTTATTACTTTCTTAATTTTTTTGATTTTTAATAATTATTTTTTATTTTAATAACTTTATTTTATTTTAGTATTTCTCTCTTTATTTCTTTTTTTTCCCCCCTTTTATTCTGAGCCATGTGGATAACAGGCTCTTGTGCCCCGGCTGGGTGTCAGTTCTGTGCCTCTGAGGTGGGAGATCCGAGTTCAACACACTGGTGCGCCAGAGACCTCTCAGTAATATCAAATGGGTAAAATCTCCCAGAGATCTCCATCTCAACACCAAGACCCAGCTCCACTCAACAACCAGCAAGCTACAGTGCTGGACACCCTATGCCAAACAACTAGCAAGACAGGAACACAACCCCACCCATTAGCAGAGAGGCTGCCTAAAATCATAATAACGTCAGAGACACCCCAAAACACAACACGACACATGGGCATGCCCACCAGAAAGACAAGATCCAGCCTCAACCACAAGAACACAGGCACTAGTCCCCTCCACCAGGAAGCCTACACAACTCACAGAACCAACCTTAGCCACTGGTGGGAGGACAACAAAAACAATGGGAACTACGAACCTGCAGCCTGCAAAAAGGAGACCACAAACACAGAAAGTGAAGCAAAATGAAAAGACAGAGAAACACACAGCAGATGAAGGAGCAAGGTAAAAACCCACCAGACCAAACAAGTGAAGAGGAAATAGGTAGTCTACCTGAAAAAGAATTCAGAATAATAATAGAAAACATGATCCAAAATCTTGGAAATAGAACGGAGAAAATACAAGAAACGTTTAACAAGGACCTAGAAGAACTAAAGAGCAAACAAACAATGATGAACAACAGAATAAATGAAATTAAAAATTCTCTAGAAGGAATCAATAGCAGAATAAGTGAGGCAGAAGAATGGATAAGTGACCTGGAAGATAAAAGAGTGGAAATAACTACCACAGAGCAGAAAAAGAAAGAAGAATGAAAAGAATTGAGTACAGTTTCAGAGACTCTGGGACAACATTACACACACCAACATTTGAATTATAGGGGTCCCAGAAGAAGAAGAGAAAAAGAAAGGGGCTGAGAAACTATTTGAAGACACTATAGTTGAAAATTCCCCAAATATGGGAAAGGAAATAGTTAATCAAGTTCAGGAAGCACAGAGAGTCCCATACAGGATAAACCCAAGGAGAAACATGCCAAGACACATATTAATCAAACTACAAAAAATTAAATACATAGAAAAATATTAAAAGCAACAAAGGAAAAACAACAAATCACATACAAGGGAATCCCCAGAAGGTCAGCAGGTGATCTTTCAGCAGAAACTCTGCAAGCCAGAAGGGAGTGGCAGGACATATTTAAAGTGATGAAAGGGAAAAACCTACAACCAAGATTACTCTATCCAGCAAGGATATCATTCAGGTTCGATGGAGAAATTAAAACATTTAGAGACAAGCAAAGCCTAAGAGAATTCAGCACCACCAAACCAGCTTTAAAACAAATGCTAAAGAAACTTCTCTAGTCAGGAAACACAAGGGAAGGAAACGACCTACAATAACAAACCCAAAACAATTAAGAAAAAGGTAACAGGAACAAACATATCGATAATTACCTTAAATGTAAGTGGATTACATGTTCCAACCAAAAGACATAGACTGGCTGAGGGATACAAAAACAAGACCCATAAATATGCTGTCTATAAGAGACAAACTTCAGACCTAGAGACACATACAGACTGAAAGTGAGGGGGTGGAAAAAGATATCCCATGCAAATGGAAATCAAAAGAAAGCTGGAGTAGCAATTCTCGTATCAGACAAAATAGACTTTAAAACAAAGACTATTACAAAAGACAAAGAAGGACACTACATAATGATCAAGGGATCAATCCAAGAAGGAGATATAAAAATTGTAAATATTTATGCACCCAACATAGGAGCACCTCAATACATAAGGCAAAGGCTAACACTCATAAAAGGTGAAAGAGACAGTAACACAATCATAGTAGAGGAATTTAACACCCCACTTTCAACAATGGACAGATCATCCAAAATGAAAATGAATAAGGAAACACAAGCTTTAAATGATACATTAAACAAGATGGACTTAATTGATATTTATAGGACATTCCATCCAAAAACAACAGAATACACTTTCTTCTCAAGTGCTCATGGAACATTCTCCAGGATAGATCATATCTCGGGTCACAAATCAAGCCTTGGTAAATATAAGAAAATTGAAATTGTATCAAGTATCTTTTCTGACCGCAACACTATGGGACTAGATATCAATTACAGGAAAAAATCTGTATAAAATACAAACACATGGAGGCTGAACAATACACTACTTAATAACCAAGAGAACACTGCAGAAATCAAAGAGGAGATCAAAAAATACCTAGAAAAAAATGACAATGAAATAACGACGACCCAAAACCTATGGGATGCGGCAAAAGCAGTTCTAAGAGGGAAGTTTACAGCAGTACAATCCTATCTCAAGAAACAAGAAACATCTCAAATAAACAACCTAACCTTACACCTAAAGCAATTAGGGAAACAAGAACAAAAAAACCCCAAAGTTAGCAGAAGGAAAGAAATCATAAAGATCAGATCAGAAATAAATGAAAAAGAAATGAAGGAAACAATAGCAAAGATGAATAAAACTAAAAGCTGGTTCTTTGAGAAGATAAACAAAATTCATAAACCATTAGCCAGACTCATCAAGAAAAAAAGGATGAAGACTCAAATCAATAGAGTTAGAAATGAAAAAGGAGAAGTAACAACTGACACTGCAAAAATACAAAGGATCATGAGAGATTACTACAAGCAACTATATGCCAATAAAATGGACAACCTGGAAGAAATGGACAATTTCTTGGAAAAGCACAGCCTTCCAAGACTGAACCAGGAAAAAATAGAAAATACGAACAGACCAATCACAAGCACTGAAATTGAAACTGTGATTAAAAATCTTCCAACAAACAAAAGCCCAGGACCAGATGGCTTCACAGGCGAATTCTATCAAAAATTCAGAGAAGAGTTAACACCTATCCTTCTCAAACTCTTCTAAAACATAGGAGAGGGAGGAGCACTCCCAAACTCATTCTACAAGACCATCATCACCCTGATACCGAAACCAGACAAAGATGTCACAAAGAAAGAAAACTACAGGCCAATATCACTGATGAACTTAGATGCAAAAATCCTCAATTAAATACTAGCAAACAGAATCCAACAGCACATTAAAAGAATCACAGACCATGATCAAGTGGGGTTTATCCCAAGAATTCAAGGATTCTTCAATATACGCAAATCAATCAATGTGATACACCATATTAACTAATTGAAGAATAAAAACCATATCATCATCTCAATAGATGCAGAGAAAGCTTTTGACACAATTCAACACCCATTTATGATAAAAACCCTGCAGAAAGTAGGCATAGAGGGAACTTATCTCAACATACTAAAGGCCATATATGACAAACCCACAGCCAACATCATCCTCAGTGATGAAAAACTGAAACCATTTCCACTAAGATCAGGAACAAAACAAGGTTGTCCACTCTCACCACTATTATTCAACATTGTTTTGGAAGTTTTAGCCACAGCACTCAGAGAAGAAAAAGAAATCAATGAATCCATATCAGAAAAGAAGAAGTAAAGCTGTCATTGTTTGCAGATGATATGATACTATACATAGAGAATCCTAAAGATGCTACCAGAAAGCTACTAGAGCTAATCAATGAATTTGGTAAAGTAGCAGGATACAAAATTAATGCACAGAAATCTCTGGCATTTCTCTACACTAATGATGAAAAATCTGAAAGTGAAAGTAAGGAAACACTCCCATTTACCACTGCAACAAAAAGAATAAAATACCTGGGAATAAACCTACCTAAGGAGACAAAAGACCTGTATGCAGAAAACTATATGAAACTGATGAAAGAAATTAAAGATGATACAAATAGATGGAGAGATATACCATGCTCTTGGATTGTAAGAATCAACATTGTGAAAATGACTATACTGCCCAAAGCAATCTACTGATTCAATGCAATCCGTATCAAACTACCACTGGCATTTTTCACAGAACTAGAACAAAAAACTTCACAGTTTGTATGGAAGCACAAAGGACCCCAAATAGCCAAATTAATCTTGAGAAAGAAAAATGGAGCTGGAGAAATCAGGCTTCTGGACTTCAAACTATACTACAAAGTTATCAAGACACTATGGTACTGGTGCAAAAACAGAAATGTAGATCAATGGAACAAGATAGGAAGCCCAGAGGTAAACCCACGCATACATGGTCACCTTATTTTTGATAAAGGAGGCAAGAATATACAATGGAGTAAAGGCAGACTCTTCAATAAGTGATTCTAGGAAAACTGGACAGGTACATGTAAAAGAATGAATTTAGAACACTCCCTAACACCATACACAAAAATAAACTCAAAATGATTAAAGACCTAAAGGTAAGGCCAGAAACTATCAAACTCTTAGAGGAAAACATAGGCAGAACACTCTATGACATAAATCACAGCAAGATCCTTTTTGACCCACCTCCTAGAGAAATGGAAATAAAAACAAAAATAAAAACATGGGACCTAATGAAACTTCAAAGCTTTTGCACAGCAAAAGAAACCATAAACAAGACGAAAAGACAACCCTCAGAATGGGAGAAAATATTTGCAAATGAAGTAACTGACAAAGGATTAATCTCCAAAATTTACAAGCAGCTCATGCAGCTCAACATCAAAAAAAAAAAACAACAAAAAAAACCCAATCCAAAAATAGGCAGAAAACCTAAATAGACATTTCTCCAAAGAAGATATACAGCTTGCCAACAAACACATGAAAGAATGCTCAACATCATTAATCATTAGAGAAATGCTAATCAAAATTACAATGAGATATCATCTCACACCAGTCAGAATGGCCATCCTTAAAAAAATCTATAAACAATAAATGCTGGAGAGGGTGTGGAGAAAAGGGAACCCTCTTGCACTGTTGGAGGGAATGTAAATTGATACAGCCACTATGGAGAACAGTATGGAGGTTCCTTAAAAAACTAAAAATAGAACTACCATACAACCCAGCAATCCCACTACTGGGCATATACCCTGAGAAAACCATAATTCAAAAAGAGTCACGTACAACAATGTTCATTGCAGCTCTATTTTCAAAGCCAGGACATGGAAGCAACCTAAGTTTCTGTTGACAGATGAATGGATAAAGAAGATGTGGCACATATATACAATGGAATATTAGCCATAAAAAGAAACGAAATTGAGTTATTTGTAGTGAGGTTGATGGACCTAGAGTCTGTCATACAGAGTGAAGTAAGTCAGAAAGAGAAAAACAAATACCATATGCTAACACATATATATAGAATCTAAAAAAAAAAAAAAATGGTCATGAAGAACCTAGGGGCAGGATGGGAATAAGGGCACAGACCTACTAGAGAATGGACTTGAGGACATGGGAAGGGAGAAGGGTAAGCTGGGACAAAGTGGAGAGTGGCATGTGCATACATACACTACCAAATGTAAAACTGATAGCTAGTGGGAAGCAGCCGCATAGCAGAGGGAGTCAGCTTGGTGCTTTGTGACCACCTATGGGGTGGGATAGGGAGGGTGGGAGGGAGGGAGCTGTAAGAGGGAGGAGATATGGGGATATATGTATATGTATAGCTGATTCACTTTGTTATAAAGTAGAAACTAACACACCATTGTAAAGCAATTATACTCCAATAAAGATGTTAAAAAAAAAACCTCCCATATGACCACCACAGCCACTGTCATCAGCTAATGGCCAGACTCATAATGAACAAATCAAGAATGAGTGATCTAGTATTCTTATGTTCTATAGGCAGATACTCTCAGTAACAGTGAAGGTAATTAGTTTTCAAATGGAATGTGAGTACGAGTCACAGTGTGGAAGTCAACTACTATTGACAGGTTATCAAAACTTACTCTCAATAAACTACTACCTTCATGATATTACAAATGAGATACTTTTTGAGAAAAGAATCTGCCAGTCAAAATATCTATAAAAGTGGTAGGCCTCGTATATTATCCTTTAAAAAATGATAAACCAAAAATTTAAGTTTTTTCCAAATTATGGTAGTTACATTTTAAATTATTATTGTTCATTTATGCATCCAACAAAAACTACTACAATTCTACTATGCATTAAGCACCTAGAAAATCTTTTTTTTTTTTTTTTGCGGTACACGGGCCTCGCACTCACTGTTGTGGCCTCTCCCGTTGTGGAGCACAGGCTCCGGACGCACAGGCTCAGCAGCCATGGCTCACGGGCCTAGATGCTCCTCGGCATGTGGGATCTTCCCGGACCGGGGCACGAACCCGTGTCCCCTGCATCAGCAGGCGGACTCTCAACCACTGCGCCACCAGGGAAGCCCCTAGAAAAATCTTAAAATATTAGTTTATACTGATTTATTTTTCCAAGTAAGTTATTCCAATGCAAAAACAGAAATATTTAAATGTTTCACCTGCTCTTTAACACGCAAAATTATTCTCTTACCCGAGTATAAAAGCAACAGTATCTGATTTCAAAATAACAAATATGCAGGGTTAGAGAAAAAATAAATGTAAGGGCTTGTCAAAGCTTATTTTAAAAATACACAGCAAAGAAAATACAAAATTAGCACAATTTTAGTAATACTACGATAGTCTATGAAAGACATCTATTCCTTGGTTTAAAGGATGTCATTTTGTGATTAAACATGTGTTTTAACAAACATAAAAAACTAACTGACCATGGGAGGAAAAACTAGAAGAGTCAGGAAGAAACTAACAGTAACCAAAACAAGCAGGTTACAAAGTATGCCTTATTCAATTAAATTGCAGAAAAACTAGTGTACACATACTGCAAATTTAAGATGTCCCAAGGCATTAGTAATGTGTATAACTAAACCTTACATATTTGATTTTTATTAGAAACTCTAGCATTACCACAGTTTGTAGTCAATATGCCTTTGCAGTAACAAAATACCACAGACTGGGTGGCTTAAACAACAGAAACGTATTTTCTCACATTTCAGGAAGCTAGATGTTCAAGATTAAGGTGTTGGCATGCTTGGTTTCTTCCGAGGCCTCTCTCCTTTGCTTGCAGATGGCCGCCTTCTCTCACTATCTTCACATGGTCTTTCCTTTGTGCTGGAGCATTCATAGTGTCTCTCTGTTGTGTCCAAGTTTATTCTTCTTATAAGGACACTAGTCAGATTGAATTAGGGCCCACCCTAATGACTTCATTTTAACTTAATCACCCCTTTAAAGGCCCTATTTCCAAATAGATTCACATTCTAAGGTACTAGAAATTAGGGCTTCAAAATATGAATTTTGAGGAAGACACAATTCAGCCATAACAGTTGTTATTAGTGTTATTATTACAATTATTATACTAGTCTGTTTTAAAACATCATTTTACTTAATCTTCATAGCTATACTGAAAGGTAGGTATTTCATCTCCATTTAACAAAGGGTTTTGAGACCTTGTTTTGTCTTCACAGGGCTTCTTACATCAGGATTTGGGCTTTAATGTTTGGGAAAGAAAACCCACCATCTTGAAAATGGCCAAAAGAGTATCACTAAGTACGTGAGACCAAAACACTCATACTTGTTTAAAAGTGGAGTGTGGTTTCCATGGTAACAGCTTTGGGGAAGGAGAGCAGCAGCTACCGATTTTTTCAACAGTGCTTTTTTTTTTTAAACATGAACCAGATATTCAAATACATTGAAAGCTATCCAATTAGGTTCAGCAAATATACTTTGGGACCCTACTCTGTGGTCCTCTATATTTGGCAATGTTTTTATTTTACTTAGACTAAGTTCTTGTCATGGGTTCCAGCACATTCTCAAATACATAAGGATCTCTCTACAAGACTCTGCGCACCCGTTATCCTATCAGACCACACAGATGTCTTTTTCCTTGCTTCTCTTTGCACTCTTTATATCATTCCCTTTGCTTTTCTCTAGGGAGTAAATACTTTCTTGCACATGCTCAGGCAAAAATCTAATGAGTTGTTTTGTTCCTATTTAGAAGCATTTAGATGTAACCAAAACTTGTTAAGGAAACATACGGAAAGCTATGACTAAGATGGTGTATGTCATCCTCTATAATTTTCATTTGTTTTTGTTTCTTTCTTAGGAATATAGACATGTAAGAATCTGTAATGATGTAGGCTGGCTAGATATGCTGGCTACTTTTTTCACATTATGTTTTTACAAATTCAAAAACTGCTAAATGATTTCATTGTTCTCTTTCTCCCAAATGTCATATAGTAGAATAACATTTTTCATTTAATCCCCCTTACTTGTATATAGAGATAATATCTGTGGTACATTTTTTATATTTTTCCAAATGAGTGACGTTTTAACAGGTAATATAATTTTCTTTTAAAATAAGATATCAAAAAATAGAGAAAAACAAACTTAACTTCAAAATGAAAGTCAATTCCACTATTTAATAATAATTTAGGACATTTATTCCCATTTTACCCATTTCATTCTTCCACCATTATATCGACTGTATCTTTTTATTTGACTATACGAAGACAGCAACATTGTAGGCTTAGGTGACTTTCTGAATCTGCTCTGCACCATGAAATTAGCGGTCCCTGTGGCCTTTTTACAATAAATTTCCTGTGAACTAGTTTGTTTTTGCACGTCCACCCAAGTTACAATTCTGAGGCATCTCAGGCTTAGATGTGGCACAATGCCTTTCAACACCACTTGACTTTAAACAGCCAGTTGAAAAGGAAAAGTAGATGAAATTAGATCTGGCATAAATATTATACATATTGGATTTTACTATGTTTATAAGACAAATTTTCTTCATACTAGAAAATTCTTAGCAAAGGGATCAGTTAATTTGTAACAGAATTTTATTAGCAAGTCTGTGAAATGGCAGATATTTTTTCTACTTATATATTAGCTCAGCGCTGGCATTAAACTCAATAATATGCAAAGACGTAAATTTTGAGAAGGTTATTTTTAATACAAAGACCCATATGCCGACCTGTTAAAATATTTTTCTGTTGGTTAGAACATAGGAAGTCACAGTAAATCCTTAAATATTGCACAATCTATTAGTGACACGCTTTCATGATTTCTGCAAGTTGGCACCAACATAGGAACTATACTCACAATGTTAAAGCAAAAGGAAAAAAACAAATAAAGGAGGTGGTTAGATATGAAGGAATAATTAATCTATAAACTCTTACTAAGTAGAAGTTGCTAGACTGATCCTGAGGATAAAACGAGGCCTAAAAAGAAAGCTATGTCTTAAGTAGTTTACAAGATACTTCAGGAAAGAAACCACATAAATGTAAATATATCAACCCCCCAAATTAATCACTAAATCCTATTATTTTGAGAATTGGGATATTTAATGGATCAACAAACATTCTCTCTACTCCTTTGTAATGAGTCTTCAGATGTACTTTTTCTAAGAGGTTATCCTACATATGTAAAATACTCCTTACTCCTAGACCAACTGTTTTTCCGTAAATCTTTAAAAGCACTGCATCTTGTGCTTGTCAGATTTTCAAGACTCTAAAACTTTTATGGGCTCAAAAATATGAAAATAAAATTATAAATTCAAATTATTATTAACTGATAATAACATATGTACAAAATTGTACATTATTTCAACTGCACTGAAACTCAACTTATTTAATTATGTATAAATATTTAATGTGGAATGGTAACATCTTAATATATTTGTTATAAGAGAAAGTCAGATCTCTAAAATTTCCTAGATTCTGTGAAGGCTTTTAAATTGTCATGCCTCAGTCAAAGTATCCAAATGGCATTGTTAAACATTTTGAGTAAACAACATTCAAACAAGAAATTAATCTAGTTCTGTCTGGTACTTATACAATTAAATAGTAAGATTAAAACCATGTGAATAATTTTAGGAATCTCAAAGGAATAAAATGTCTTTACCAAAATCAAATAGGAAAAAATAATATAAAAATTGGCTTTTTAAATCTAATATTATCCTATGATCTGGACTAGATAGTAAAATTTCAGTAAGTGCAACACCCAAATAAATGTAGCAGTAATATTCTAATTGTTTTCAATCATTGCATCCACTTCCAATCTACTAGTAACTCTGTTGATTGACCACTTTCTCCTCTGAAATGATGCTGTTACTTTTACCTCTAAGTCTCAGTTTATATTTTCCTCACAAGGAAAGTCTTTGCCTTTCTCAGATCCAAAGCCACCCATGTTTTTCGACCTTTATGTTGAGAGAAAATCTTCTACACTAATTAATAAAAATATGGTGTCATATTATTGTCATGAAAGACACATCTATTTCCTCATGTTCTGCTCAAATGTGAGAAGAATATCAACTGCCTTGGTCTTTTGATCAGTTTCTTAATATCCACTGAAAAGCAAATGGAGAGAATTGTACCATCACCTCAGACACTATGGTCCAGCACTGCCTGTGCTCACCCGTGATCCATAATTATGTGCTCCCCATTCCCTGCTCCCATCCCCTAAATCTAGGAAGACTGTACCAACAGTAACCTAGTGCTGGACTATATGCCACATTCTCACACGTGGAAGGTTCTGATCTCTGCTGTCCAAGCTCTTTGCATTGGTTCTTGATTTAGGTTTCAGGGACTTTCTCCCTGAGTTCTGAGTTGCTTCTCTCTCCAGGATGATCCTTCAACAATATATGACAACTTGGTTCTCACTTTCTCCATGGTTCTGACCTACACTATTCACGCCTCCCACATCAGCATCTCTGTCATCACTATGAATTGCTCATCCACTTCCTCATGTACCATTTTTCTTGTTTATTACATTATTTCTTAACCCTCAGCTTCTGAACTCTTCTCTAGTCCCACTTAACAAATCTTGTTCTCCTGGTTGAAGTTCTTCACCTTGCATTATAACATTTATTATCAATTTTAGAAATAGTGGTTATCCTCTGAGAGACAATTTTTTAGCTGGTGTTTTGCATACGGTTTACTCTCATATTGCAGCACTTTACAGAACAGGTATCATTTCCCTCCATTTAATCACAAGAAAAGTGAGACTTGGCAAAATTAGACCCTGGCTTCTCTGACTTCATGTCTACTCTCTGACCACTACAAGGATAACTCCCATACTAGAGAGATTTTAAAAATATTGAATACTTAAAATAATAGAATTCTCAGGACATATCCTAGAACTTCTGATTTTAGCATTGCTGGGGTCACACCAGGAGATTCCAGCAATGAACCAGTCTTGGGAGCCAATCTACTGCACATGTTGCCACTAGCCTACTATAATCTCTATTGTGGGGCACTCCACCCTTGAAATGAAACTGAAATCATTTTTTAAATCTGCAGTGTGTTCTTACAGATTCATGATGCATAATTTTGCTTGGAGGAGTTCCATGTACCAGACTGCTTATATGAAGAATATGTTACACATTCTGGATTATGTGCTATACTCATTCTCTCTCCTTCTTTTTTTACCCAGACCTCAAATCTGAATGGCAGTTGGTTAACACCAGTAGTCTTGGAATGAGAATTTTTCTCTGTTCACTTGGAAGACCTACATAAGCACAAAAATCATTACCATGAAGTCATAACCATACGGATATCTCCAAATTTCCATTATGTGCTGGGAAAAAATAATAATAAGATGCAAGCATGCTCTTCTATAGTCACTAACACAAAAATAAGTATATGCAATTGTATTGCACAAATAAATAGATCAAACTTTAGTTATTCTAAAATAAATATTTCTACTAAAAGATAACCATGAATATTTTTCATAACTTGAGAATATACTTTTTGTACCACTATATTCCAACTGAAAACAAGATGCAAACAAAATCATTAATTCTTTCCTCTGAGACCTTCTAGGTGCTTAGCAGCTTGAAGTCAAGTATTAATTTGTTTTAGTGAAGACTGAGATACGAAGGACAGCTGCAATTATTTTTGCTACTTATACTCTACAACAAATGTATTGTTAAAACATTCAAAAGTTTTAGAGGAGTAGTGAGTGAATCTTCAGACTGATGGATTTAAAAAATGAGAACAAAACATTTAAATAGCTATTTTCCAAAAGACGGTAGTGACCATAATTTTTTCCTCATTTATACAAGGGATGGAAATGAGGTATGGAGACATCCAGTAAGCCTCTGAATCAATTAAGGATTTACTGGAAGGTACAGGGAGAAGACCCAGGTTGTATGACTGGAGACTGTGCACTGGACACAGAAGTGCCTCGTGATGCTGAATTAATGTGCCTACCATAAGACCCCAAATAGCCAAAGCAATCTTGAGAAAGAAAAATGGAGCTGGAGGAATCAGGCTCCCTGACTTCAGACTATACTACAAAGCTACAGTAATCAAGATAGTATGGTACTGGCACAAAAACAGAAAGATAGAGCAATAGAACAGGATAGAAAGCCCAGAGATAAACCCATGCACATATGGTCACCTTATCTTTGATAAAGGAGGCAGGAATGTACAGTGGAGAAAGGACAGCCTCTTCAATAAGTGGTGCTGGGAAAACTGGACAGCTACATGTAAAAGTATGAGATTAGATCACTCCCTAACACCATACACAAAAATACGCTCAAAATGGATTAAAGACCTAAATGTAAGGCCAGAAACTATCAAACTCTTAGAGGAAAACATAGGCAGAACACTTTATGACATAAATCACAGCAAGATCCTTTTTGACCCACCTCCTAGAGAAATGGAAATAAAAACAAAAATAAAAACATGGGACCTAATGAAACTTCAAAGCTTTTGCACAGCAAAGGAAACCATAAACAAGACATAAAGAGAACTCTCAGAATGGGAGATAATATTTGCAAATGAAGCAACTGACAAAGGATTAATCTCCAAAATTTATAAGGGGCTCATGCAGCTCAATAACAAAAAAATAAACAACCCAATCCAAAAATGTGCAGAAGACCTAAATAGACATTTCTCCAAAGAGGATATACAGACTGCCAACAAACACATGAAAGAATGCTCAACATCATTAATCATTAGAGAAATGCAAATGAAAACTACAATGAGATATCATCTCACACCAGTCAGAACGGCCATCATCAAAAAATCTATAAACAATAAATGCTGGAGAGGGTGCAGAGAAAAGGGAACCCTCTTGAACTGCTGGTGGGAATGTGAATTGGTACAGCCACTATGGAGAACAGTATGGAGGTTCCTTAAAAAACTACAAATAGAACTACAATATGACCCAGCAATCCCACTACTGGGCATATACCCTGAGAAAACCATAATTCAAAAAGAGTCATGTACGAAAAAGTTCATTGCAGCTCTATTTACAGTAGCCCAGAGATGGAAAGAACCTGAGTGTCCATCATCGGATGAATGGATAAAGAAGATGTGGCACATATATACAATGGAATATTACTCAGCCATAAAAAGAAACGAAATTGAGCTATTTGTAATGAGGTGGATGGACCTAGAGTCTGTCATACAGAGTGAAGTAAGTCAGAAAGAGAAAGACAAATACCATATGCTAACACATATATATGGAATTTAAGAAAAAAAAATGTCATGAAGAACCTAGAGGTAAGATAGGAATAAAGACACAAACCTAGTAGAGAATGGACATGAGGATATGGGGAGGGGGAAGGGTAAGCTGTGACAAAGCGAGAGAGTGACGTGGACATATATACACTACCAAACGTAAAATAGATAGCTAGTGGGAAGCAGCCGCATAGCACAGGGAGATCAGCTCGGTGCTTTGTGACCACCTAGAGGGGTGGGATAGGGAGGGTGGGAGCAAGGGATACACAAGAGGGAAGAGATATGGGAACATATGTATATGTATAACTGATTCACTTTGTTATAAAGCAGAAACTAACACACCATTGTAAAGCAATTATACTCCAATACAGATGTAAAAAATTAAAAATTAAAAAATAAAAATGTGCCTACCATGCTTTCTCATTGTTACAGATCCTCTTAGTCAACACTATCAACTGTGTTTTTCCTACAAGCCAATAAAATTATTTTTAAACTTTTGTTTAAAAGACCAAGGTAAAAAAGACCAAAGGAGGTATTTTGCTTCCGTCTGGTTATTTTATCTGTTACAGCTAAAAGTAAATGGATCTGGGCCTTGGTTTGTCAAGTCTTCACACAAAGGCCTGAGTTGCACATAGTTGATTTTGGAATAAGTCCAAAGAAGGAAGAGAGGTCTGCTTCTGAGATGGCAGCCCAAGAAGAAAATATTCCAGGAAAGAACTTTAAAAGCCAGGAAATGAATCAGAATGATTGCAAATGGAGGGAGTCCACAATACATCACTAAATCAGGAGGACCAGGCAGACGGGAAACCAGAAAAACACACCCACTTTGGAAAATGCCCATTACAAATCTGATTTAGGCCAGATAAGCTGATGTATTGGTTTATTCATCCACCCCGTTGTTCTTTTTATGTATAACACATGCTGGGCAGGTTAATTTCTATAAAGTAAGACATATCTACTCTCTTTATGTTGTTATGTTCCTTTAACAGAGAAACCATGTTTTCTAAATTCTGACCTATTGTCTGATATTGTGCCTCTTGTGAATTCCAAAAAATAGGTTAAGAGAAAGATCTCAAGATTTAACAAAAATGGCATATTTTTTCAAGGATGGAAATTTAACATATAAGCTATTCAATTTCTGACAATTATTCATTCACGTATTCAATGAATGTATTTTTAATCTACACAAAGCAGGATGGTGTTAAGTGCTAAAACTCTGAGCATTTTAGCAAATGGCTGCAGCCCTGAGATTTAGTAACGTGAATTTAAAAGGAATAAGAAATTCTCTAGTTCTGCACTCATAATCATATTGCTCAGAGCAAGCTATCAGATAAAAATCTCAGAAATAAAAGAAAGACCAGTTAATCTGTTTATGCCTTGTAGAGCTAAGCAAAGTGAGAATGCTTCTAATTTGTTTTGCTTTGATAAACTCCATGGGCTTTATAACTTTTCAAAATATTGCCCTCTTTGTATAACAACTTGGTAGATGGTTTTATAAATCCTCCATTTATAATCTGAAATTGGAATAAGGCATTTCAGGATTCTCATCAATTATTTTATAGATCATAAACTTAGTACTTAGTGACTGCAAATCATAGAATAATCAAATCCTCATCTTATTTAAACGGTACTATCTTCTTACACCATGAAACTTTTCCAGTTATAAAAGGTACACTTACTGTTTTATCTGTTGTGATTTCTCTACTGCAGGCTACAGGCTTTAACACTTTTATTGGTGCTGGGGGAGTAAGGACAGAGGATGCCCAACTCTGCTTCATAGAACCTTAGGAAACGGGGCCTATAGGCAGAAAAACATTCCATTGAGATACGTATGAAACCCATACCAAATTAAGCCATGGCATCGGGAAGTTTATTATTGTTTGTTTTTACTTAGTAAATGTAGTCATTGATAAAGTAACATTTCTAAGATAGACCTTTGAAAACAAAAATGTGTTTACTTTTCCTCTAACAAAAAGGTGGGGAGACCTGGAAAGTGAGTTACTTTCTGTGTCTATGTATATGTTTGGGGTGTGTTTAATTTCCTACTTCTCTAGTTTTCCTTTATAGTTTAATTTTGCTGCTTATTTTAATACTGTTATATAAAGTGGTTAGAATAGGCATATATATACGGAATGAACAATTATCCTTATTTTATGGATTAAGAAACTAAAGCCCCCAAAATGCAAATAACTTGCATTATTGCCTTAAGTTTCGACAATGCCACTGATATTCGCTGTTCAAATATCACAAGTAAACTATTTCTTGAAGGTTTTTCATGTAATATAAAATAAATAGCAAAGGAAAATTCTATCCCCAGTTATTGATTTTTTAAGTTAAAAACACAATTCCTCATTTAATATATTCTGCTTCCTTGGGGTTGAACAACCAGACATGATGTGCCTATGTGTTCAGGATCAAATCCAAGTTCGGCACTTTCATTAGAAATTAAGATTTTCATATGTCATTATTTGAAAAATTTTCACCTACTATATATAAATAGCAAAGATTTTTGTATGAAGTAAAAAAGATACAGATATCTTACTTCTTCTTTCCTCTTTTCTCTCTAGACACTAATTTTTCCTTTTTCCAAACATAAGTACTTTTAAAATTATATTTATTACTTTATTGTTGCATAGAATCCAAAAAATATTGAATTGGTACCTGTGAATACTTGTGCAAAAGCAATTTCTTGTTAGAGTGATCATCCTTAATAACAATTACACAATCAGATATGGTCTAGGCAAGTCTTTCATTTGTCAGTTTTAAAATAACACAGTCCTACTCAGGATGTTAGTAAGAATGCATACCTCTACCCAGGTGTGAGATGTAGAGTATGATCATTTCCTGAGAGAGGGCTTAAAGCCCATCCTTTCCAGGGGTTTAGTTTTTTGGCAGTCTTTTCTATTTGCCTCCTCCACAGGAGACAGCAGAATTCCAAGCACCTCAGTCATAACTTTCAAGGTAGATCTTCTCATTGTTTGGGAAAAAATATTGTGCAAAAAAATGTTTTAAAGCTTTTGCCAAAAGTTTTAGGATATTTATTCAAGGCCCAGTGTGAATCACAGGGAATCATTTTGTGGCCAAAGTCTGACTCTAATAATCTAACTAGGTTAGTAGGTCATCAAAATTCTTTTTCCTTACTTTAAGCTAATCTTTCCAGAGGGTGGGAGTAGAGGAGAATGCCATAACCAAATATCAATAGGATCAGTGTTTGTACAGTTTTTCAGGACTAACTAGAGAAAAGTGAATAGTCTGGGATATTACATTTTAGAGCTTAAAAAGAAGCCATTGCTTTGCGTATCTCTCTCAGGTATGCTAGCAATGGTAGTGTGACAGATGCTTTTTCTCCGCTCCTGTGTCCTTCTAACTTACTTTCTACACTGGGCCCACTTATAACATACACATATAGTCCCTGCTTTTATTTTATCATGATAATGCTAAAATAACTAATTTTTACCTGTTGCCCCATGTCCCTCTGTATTTTTTAGCACTGTCTTGTGTGTGCTTCATTTTTCTATTTACGCAATTCCATTATGAACAATTGACCTTGGTTTTTCATTTCAGTGATTATTCACCTCCCATTTTTAAATTCACTATCAAGTTAAAACTCCTATGCGTCTTCCACTTTCAATTAAAAGATAGAATTATTTATTTAACAAGAGAGGAAAAGGCAGCAAAATGTGGTAGAAATCACACCGGACCTGAGTTAAGGGACCTGAGTTCAAGACGCAACTCATTCATTCAGACATTGTTCACAAAAGTGTTTCTAGATCTCAAATTCTATGCCCAATAGTGAAATAATATGGTGCACAAAACATTCATTTCCTCTGTCCTCCTAACACAATCTGGTGAGGAAAATAAGAAGTAATCAAATAATCACACAAATTAAAAATATAATTGCAAATGTGACATTAGAATATAGGGGAAACTTGACTGCATCAGAAAGGTTAAAGAATGCTTCTTAGAGGAAGTTATATCTGACCCAAGATATGAATAGTTTGGACACAGGGAGCAGAGAACGCTGGTCCAGGTGAGGAAAGTCTTTAAAGGAAGGCCCTGAAGCAGCAGAGTAGTTTAAAAAGGAACTTTAGGTCCCTAGGTAAGGGGAAGAGAGAATCATAAGATATGACAGAAGAGGCCAGATCCTGCAGGATATTGGGAGGGCTTCTTAGCAATTTTGGTCTCGAAGTTAACAGCAATGTAAAGAAATGGAAGTGATGGCATCAGATTTGCATTTAAAAGAATTATTGTGCTAATCTGGGGAGAATGGATTACAAAGGTGCAAGAGTAGAATCAGGGAAGGGACCATTACAGGAATCCAGAATGTAGTTTATGGTCATTTAGACCAGGTACGTGTTTCGTAGGAAAAAAGTAAATGGATTCAAATATACTTTATTTGAGGAGTGAAATGAATAGAACTTCATGATGAATTGGATATAGTGGATGAAAGTGTCCACAGGGAGCTACATGTTTGGGGCTTGCATATACCGTTGACTGAAATGGACCATGTTTGCAAGGAAGGTCATGAGTCTGGTTTTACATTACTGTGTTTGAGGTATCTTTGAAGCTGAGGCTTGTAGGGGCTCACTTTTTGTATCTGTAAAGTGAGAGAATGAGTAAGTCATCTCTAAGATTCTCTTCTAGCTATATACTTTGATTTTATTGTCTCCTTTAAATCTTATCTATAGGAGAAACTGAAAACTTGAATGTCCTTGTCCCAGTAAGTTGCCTAATTATCATAAGAAAATTTTAGAATTGGGAAAAAAACACAACTTTATCCTAATCTTGACTACTTGTATTTTCAAAGTATATTTCAGAGGAAATGATCTTTGGGGTTCAAGCTGTCAACTATAGTTTATCATTCTTGGCCTTAAACTGAATACAGCATCCAATTCCCTATGCCAGTTCTGAAACATATTTACATTTCTCTTTTCCATCAGGGGAGGATGGGGCAGTGGTAACAAAGAACTGATGAAAACAGAATGCCATTAAAAATGTAGAAAGGCAGTAAATACACAAAAAATAAAAGGTCATAAAAGTTAAGTTTTAAGGTCAAGTCTACAAATGCATTAAATACTGCATACATTTCAGCAAGTATAAATTATAATTAGTTCAAAACAACACTACATTTTTAGTGGTAATGCAGGGTCCTTCCTGAAAATGGTAGTAATTCCAATTATCTTCATGCTCTTGTTAGAAGTAGGAATTCGGTTACTGTGAAAGGCAGCCTCTAAGATGGCCTTCAATGATCCCCACCTCCTGGCATTCACACCCGTGAATGAAAGCTGTTTTTTCTGGATTGCACTTCATCCCTAACCCCATACCTAACTAAAAGCCAAGAATACATCAGAAAACTATTACTCACTTATACCATACGCATAGCAGATCTTTCACTTTTTACTGTCTCTGTTTGAAAGATTCGTCAGTAGGAAGAAGCAATGCAAACTTCAATTATGACCTCAAACTTCTAATTTCCTACACAAGAATAATTGTACACCCTAAATATACCTCCATGTTTTTTCATGAGATTATCACTCACCCCCGCATCAATTATGTATCTCTACCTGAACTTTGAAAAATCTTAGGAGAGTAGAAATAACACGCTAACATGGAAAGCACACTTTGAAGATAGTGTGATATGCCAATTGTTTCATATAATCCTCACAATAACTTTATAAAGGACATTAGCCCATCCACATAGAACCTAGAATATTTAGACAAGCTAAGCACATTATTAAAGGTCTTATCTAGCAACTGATAGAGCAGAGCCTCAATACATCTGATTCTGATTCTGTGCTTTTTTCATGGCCCTATTCCCACCTCTTGAAGACATGCTTGAAGAAGCAGAACCCAACTGCCCGAAGAGACTATATTCAATGTCAAAAGCTATCATAAATCCTTGTTTCCTCACAGAACCAGTAGCAGATTTCTTTGCATCTTTCAGAGTCGGGGATGTTTCCTATTGTTTTGGAATTCTCTGAAAAAAAAAAAAAAGAGAGAGAGAGAGAGAGAGAACCTTCAAAGAATGTCTCCAGTGGTACAGAATGGTTTTTCTTTGTATCTCTGTCCATTTCTTCTCTCTCTCTTATTTTCTCTCTCTCTTATTCTCTCTCTCTCTCTCATATTCTCTCTCTCTTTCTTCCTTTCCCTCTCCACAGGGGGATGAAGGGGTAGGGTTGGCAGGGTTATTTTTCAATTTGGGCTCCATATTCCTAAAGAGGAAAGAATCTCTGCTCAGCCTGTTAAACTGCACTTTAATTCTTCAACCCATCCTTTCTGAAAAGGTAACACAGTCCTCTCAGGTGAGTGAGTCTCAAGCAAGGAAACTGGTCTGTGAGCCAGTGTACATTTGCTTTTTTGCTGCCATATTGCCAATTGTAAAAGTAGACTTGGCTACATAGTCAAACCTTCGTTACTCTTTATTCTAGTGTTTGTTGTAACATACTTCTTAAATATTTGTTGAGTGAGGAGAGAAGAGCAAATTAATGAATACAAGAGTTATCTCAGTGTGCCTAAGAAAGACAAAAGCATTTTTTCAGCCAGACATTAAATGGACTTTAGCAGCCCCCAAAACTTCCCAATCAGTCTCTCACTTCCAAAGGGGCAAGGGGATGGGGGGCACTGATGGAGGGGTGGAGTTAACTGAGGCACTTTTCAAAGCTAACAAACAATACCAAAGATCCCAGGACCTTCATACCCACTGAAGATAATTAGACACTATGTATTTTGTTGGACAAAAAGTGCCTTCGGTGTTTGAGTAAAAATGAAAGACACATTTTTCATTTTCACCAAGAATTTCATTGAACAACATATTCACCCTTTTGTTCCACTACTTCTGCCATTTTTCAGGCAACTTCATAATTCCATCTTCCTAAAGGTTTTTATCTTTTTGAGCAAAGAACTGTTCCATGTGCCTTTTACAGTCTTCCAGGGAATTGAATTTTTTCCCATTAAGAGAACTTTGTAAAGACCGAAATAAATGGAAATCCGAAGGTGCAATGTCTGGTGAATATGGCAGATGAATCAGAACTTCCCAGCCAAACTGTAACAGTTTTTACTTGGTCATCAAAGAAACATGCAGTCTTGCATTATCCTGATGGAAGATTATGCGTTTTCTATTCACTAATTCTGGATGCTTTTCGTCGAGTGCTGCTTTCAGTTGGTCTAATTGGAAGCAATACTTGGAATTAATCATTTGGTTTTCAGGAAGGAGCTCATAATACAGGACTCCCTTCCAATCCCACCGTGTACACAATACCATCGTCTTTGGATGAAGACTGGCCTTTGGTGTGGTTGGTGGTGGTTCATTTCACTTGCCACATGATCTCTTCCGTTCCACATTATTATACAGTATCCACTTTTCATCACCTGTCACAATTTGTCTTAAAAACAGAACGTTTTCGTTTACGTTTAAGTAGAGAATCGCATGCGAAAATAGAGTCAAGAAGGTTTTTTCGCTTAATTTATGTGGAACCCAAACATCAAATCGATTCACATAAACAAGTGCAAATGATTTTCAACCCTTGATTTGGATATTTTGAGTATGTCGGCTATCTCCCGCATGGTATAACTTTAATTGTTCTCAGTTAATGTCTCCATTTGATCGCTATCAACTTCAACTGGTCTACCCGACCATGGAGAATCATCCAGCAAGAAATCTCCAACACAAAACTTCACAAACCACTTTTGACATTTTCAATCAGTCACAGCACCTTCTCCATACACTGCACAAATCTTTTTTGTGTGTGTGTTTCAGTTGCGTTTTTACCTTTCTTGAAATAATAAAGCATAATATACCAAAAATGTTGCTTTTTTCTTCCATCTTCAGTATTAAAATGGCTACACAAAAATTCACCAATTTTGATAAATCTTTTCTTAAATGCACGCTGATATGACAATTGTCACATACAATCTAACAAAATTGTTTCAAATGAAGTTAAAGACATCTAAGTGCTACTAGAGCCATCTTGCAGAAAAAAACCAAACGAACCTTTTGGCCAGCATGATAGAAAGGACCCCGGTTCCATGCAACATCAATTTCCATGACCCCTCTTCCTTCAGCTGATATTCATTAAGTATTCCTACAGAACAGACATTGCGCTAAGCCTTAAGCCTAGCAAAACCTGACCTAGTTCCTACTCCAGTGGCGGCGGGGACAGGTATTAATCAAATATATTATAATTAGGGCTTCCCTGGTGGCGCAGTGGTTGGGGGTACGCCTGCCGTTGCAGGGGACACGGGTTCGTGCCCCGGTCTGGGAGGATCCCACATGCCACGGAGCGGCTGGGCCCGTGAGCCATGGCCACTGAGCCTGCGCGTCTGGAGCCTGTGCTCCGCAACACGAGAGGCTGCAACAGTGAGAGGCCCGCGTACCACAAAATAAATAAATAAATAAATAAATAAATAAATATATAATAATTATAAGCTAAAATAAACATTCTGGACAAAAGGAATTTAAGGTAGATGGAGGGCAGGACTGGTGCATGATCAGATCTGTATTTTTTTTTAATATAATTGCTGAATGTAGAAAATCAATTGGAGGAAACCCAAGTAATTCATCACTTTGCAAAGTAACCTATTTTTAATATTAGGTTAATAAAAATATACATAGAGGAAACCTCATCTTATGTGCACTTCTCTGGAACTTTGAAAACTAAATTTTATATTCCACGTAGGAAAACATATAAGCTGAGCAACATCTAGGCAAAGTAACTCTACATTCAAGATACTTTTGATGTTTTGTTGTGTATTCTTTTCATGCATTTTTTAAAATTTATTTTTTAATCGAAGTATAGTGATGTACAATATTCTATGTTACAGATGTACAATATAGTGATTCACAATTACATTAAATTTTTTTTTAAAATAGATCTTTATTGGAGTATAATTGCTTCACAGTACTGTGTTGGTTTCTGTTGTACACCAAAGTGAATCAGCCACATGCATACATATGTCCCCATATCCCCACCCTCTTAAGCCTCCCTCCCATCCTCCCCATCACACCCCTCTAGGTCATCGCAAAGCACCGAGCTGATCTCCCTGTGCTATGCTGCTGCTTCCCACTAGCTAACTATTTTATGTTCGGTAGGGTATATATGTAGATTTTACTCTCACTGTGCCCCAGCTTCCCCCTCCCACCCCATGTCCCCAAGTCCATTCTCTATGTCTACAACTTTATTACTGCTCTGCAACTAGGTTCATCAGTACCATTTTTTTTTTTTTAGATTCCATATATATTCATTAGCATACGGTATTTGTTTTTCTCTTCCTGACTTACTTCATTCTGTATGACAGACTCTAGGTCCACCCACCTCACTACAAATAACTCAGTTTCATTTCTTTTATGGCTGAGTAATATTCCATTGTATATATGTGTCACATCTTCTTCATCCATTCATCTGTTGATGAACACTTAGGGTGCTTCCATGCCCTGGCTATTGTAAATAGAGCTGCAATGAACATTGTGGTACATGACTCTTTTTGAATTATCGTTTTCTCAGGGTATACGCCCAGTAGAGGGATTGCTGGGTCATACGGTAGTTCTATTTTTAGTTTTTTAGGAACCTCCATACTGTTCTCCATAGTGGTTGTATCAATTTACGTTCCCACCAACAGCACAGGAGGGTTCCCTTTTCACTACACCTTTTCCAGCATTTATTGTTTCTAGATTTTTTGATAATGGCCATTCTGACTGGCATGAGGTGATACCTCATTGTAGCTTTGATTTGCGTTTCTCTAATAATTAGTGACGCTGAGCATCTTTTCATGTGCCTCTTGGCCATCTGTATGTCTTCCTTGGTGAAATGTCTATTTAGGTCTTCCACCCATTTTTTAATAGGATTGTTTGTTTTTCTGATATTGAGCTATATGAGCTGTTTGTATATTTTGGAGATTAATCCTTTGTCTTTATTTGTCCTTTGTTTTATTTGTAAATATTTTCTCCCATTCTGAGGGTTGTTCATGCATGTTTTAATTGGATTAGGGTGTGAGTGGGTGGCAGGCAAGTACCCTTTGTTAAAACTTGCTCTAATCGTTTGCTCTATAAAGCTTCAGGATATGGTTAACGGTGGAACTAGATTCAACTAGTTGTTTGTTATTTCTGAATCAATGTATTAGGTCAACAACATGGATCTTTAAAAGGAATCACAACACAGAATATACCTTGTCATAACAGATTCCTCCAGTTATTTCCAGAAAATAACATTGACTTAAGAAATTCAACTAATACATATAACATCAAAAATGTTAAAATTAGAATAGTGTGGGAAAATGATACCTTTTTATTGAAAGTGACTTAAATAAAATATATTTTAAATCTATAATGAGACAATACTCCCATTTTTAATCTTTCCATTTTTATGTAATATATATTTGTATATTGATTTTCTCTAAAAATTCAATTATTCTTCCATTATTCCTCTACAGTTTTTTCCCATTCAATCTCAAATTATTTGAAACGCCACTATTTGCTTACCACTCCTTATATAGTCTAAAGTATATTCAGAAAGTTTCTAACATTGTAAAGTATTTACTTTCTTCCCTTGAATTTTGACTTTTTCTACTTCACAAGATAGGAAGTAGAAATTCTCTTGTTACAAATGTCATTAAAGTTTATAGCAGTGAGGGAAAGAATACTTAACCAAATCAGGATTATTTTCCACCTATCAATTTATAAATTTTAAAAGCTCCCATAATAGCTGTACACCCATAATTATTGGTTATTTTATGTTCAATTCAGATAGGTTAATTGGATATTTCCACAAAAATGATACTATATGATTAAACGTATATTTACATGTACTTTTTTACTAAAACTATTAACATATCATCACAAGGGAAATGCAGGTTCCTTAAATTCATTCATATGAAAAGAAATTTATGAATGTTGCAAAACTAGTTTCCATGTGATATTAAACTGAAAGAAACAGAATACTTTCATTTTGCCTCCAAAAATTTTTAAGGCAGATATTTATTATAAACCAGAGTCAGACGCTACTTTATAACCAGACTTTATGGCTCAGAATTTTCAATATGCTAATAGAAACATCTGCAGATAATCTATATTTTTATTTATAATGCCAAGTAAACACAAAGGGCCACAAGGGGAAACATGACCTATAAAATCTTATTTTTATGGGCCAAATCTTTGATATCAACAGGAAATTATATAAAGTACAATACTGTTTAAAGCAATGAAATGCCCTTCCCATGGTATTATTTTAATATGAAAATCTGACAAACAACATTTTAAATATGGAATGTAATTTTAAAAGACATTTAAAAAAAACTCTTATCAGCAATATTCGTTTCCTCCACTGCGGACAGGGAATAATGTAAAACATCTGCATGTTTTACTGTTGCCAAAATACGTTATTATTGCTACAGTTGACCCAGCAACTTAAAATCAGAAGCTTCCTAAGAGACTGGAAGGGGGTGGGGGGGCTAAGCGTTATATTCCATCAAAATATAAAAGCGTATGTAATGCCCATCCCACTTATTTTCCTTTTTTTTTTTTTTTTTAACATCTTTACGGGAGTATAATTACTTTACAAAGGTGTGTTAGTTTCTGCTTTATAACAAAGTGAATCAGCTATACATATACATATATCTCCTTATCTCAACCCTCTTGCATCTCCCTCCCACCCTCCCTATCCCACCCCTCTAGGTAGTTACAAAGCACCAAGCTGCTCTCCTTGTGCTATGTGGCTGCTTCCCACTAGCTATCTATTTTACATTTGGTAGTGTATATATGTCCATGCCACTCTTTCATTTCGTCCCAGCTTACCCTTCCCCCTCTCTTTGTTCTCAAGTCCATTCTCTATGTCTGCGTCTTTATTCCTGTCCAGCCCCTAGGTTCTTCAGAACCATTTTTTATTTTATACATTCCATATATATGTGTTAGCATACAGTATTTGTTTTTCTCTTTCTGACTTACTTCACTCTGTATGACAGACTCTAGGTCCATCCACCTCACTACAAATAACTCAATTTCGTTTCTTTTTATGACTGATTAATATTCAATTTTACATATGTGCCACATTTTTATCCATTCATCTGTGAGTGGACACTTAGGTTGCTAACATGTCCTGGCTATTGTAAATAGTGATGCAGTGAACATTGTGGTACATGACTCTTTGAATTATCGTTTTCTCAGGGTATATGCCCAGTAGTGGGATTGCTGGGTCGTATGGTAGTTCTACTTTTAGTTTTTTGAGGAACCTCCGTACTGTTCTCCATAGTGGCTGCACCAGTTTACATTCCCACCAACAGTACAAGAGGGTTTCCTTTTCTTCACACCCTCTCCAGCATTTATTGTTTGTAGATTTTTTGATGATGGCCATTCTGACTGGTGTGAGGTGATACCTCACTGGAGTTTTGATTTGCATTTCTCTAATGATTAATGATGTTAAGCATTCTATTTGTTTGTTTTGTTTTTTTGTTTTTTTGCGGTACGCAGGCCTCTCACGCAGGCCTCGCATCAGCAGGCGGACTCTCAACCACTGCACCACCAGGGAAGCCCAGTTGAGTATTCTTTCATGTGTTTGTTGGAAATCTGTACATCTTCTTTGGAGAAATGCCTATTTAGGTCTTCTACCCATTTTTGGATTGGGTTGTTTTTTTGATGTTGAGCTGCATGAGCTGCTTGTAAACTTTAGAGATTAATCCTTTGTCAGTTGCTTCATTTGCAAATATTTTCTCCCATTCTGAGGGTTGTCTTTTGGTCTTGTTTATGGTTTCCTTTGCTGTGCAAAAGCTTTGAAGTTTCATTAGGTCCTATTTATATATTTTTGTTTTTATTTCCATTTCTCTAGGAGGTGGGTCAAAAAGGATCTTGCTGTGATTTATGTCATAGAGTGTTCTGCTTATGTTTTCCTATAAAAGTTTTATAGTGTCTGGCCTTACATTTAGGTCATTAATCCATTTTGAGTTTATTTTTGTGTATGGTGTTAGGGAGTGTTCTAATTTCATTCTATTACATGTAGCTGTCCACTTTTCCCAGCAACACTTATTAAAGAGGCTGTCTTTTCTCCATTGTATATTCTTGACTCCTTTATCAAAGATAAGGTGGCCATGGGCTTCCCTGGTGGCTCAGTGGTTGAGAGTCCGCCTGCCGATGCAGGGTACATGGGTTTGTGCCCTGGTCCGGGAAGATCCCACATGCCGCAGAGCAGCTGGGCCGGTGAGCCATGGCCACTGAGCCTGCACATCCAGAGCCTGTGCTCTGCAACAGGAGAGGCCACAACAGTGAGAGGCCCGTGTACCGCAAAAAAAAAAAAGATAACATGGCCATATGTGTGTTGGTTTATCTCTGGGCTTTCTATCTGTTCCATTCATTTATATTTCTGTTTTTGTGTCAGTACCATACTATCTTCATTACTGTAGCTTTGTAGTATAGTCTGAAGTCAGGGAGCCTGATTCCTCCAGCTCCGTTTTTCTTTCTTAAGATTGCCTTGGCTATTCGGGGTCTTTTGTGTTTCCATACAAATTGTGAAAAAATTTGTTCTATTTCTGTGAAAAATACCAGTGGTAGTTTGATAGGGATTTCATCGAATTTGTGGATTGCTTTGGGTAATATGGTCATTATCACAATGTTGATTTTTCCAATCCAAGAACATGGTATATCTCTCCATCTGTTTGTATCACCTTTAATTTCTTTCATCAGTCTCTTATAGCTATCTGCATACGGGTCTTTTGTCTCTTTAGGTAGGTTTATTCCAAGGTATTTTATTCTTTTTGTTGCAGTGGTAAATGGGAGTGTTTCCTTAATTTCTGTTTCAGATTTTTCATCATTAGTTAATAAGAATGCAAGAGATTTCTGTGCATTAATTTTCTATCCTGCTAATTTACCAAATTCATTGATTAGCTCTAGTAGTTTTCTTGTGGCATCTTTAGGATTCTCTATGTATAGCATCATGTCGTCTGCAAACAGTGACAGCTTTACTTCTTCTTTTCTGATTTGGATTCCTTTGATTGCCTTTTCTTCTCTGATTGCTGTGGCTAAAACTTCCAAAACTATGTTGAATAATACTGGAGAGAGTGGACAACCTTGTCTTGTTCCTGATCTTAGTGGAAATGGTTTCAGTTTTTCACCACTGAGAACGATGTTGGCTGTGGGACTGTCATATATTGCCTTTATTATGTTGCAGTAACTTCCCTCTATGCCTATTTTCTGGAAGGTTTTTATCATAAAACAGTGTTGAATTTTGTTGAAAGCTTTTTCTGCATCTATTGAGATGATCATATGGTTCTTCTCCTTCAATCTGTTAATATGGTGTATCACATTGATTGATTTGAGTATATTGAAGAATCCTTGCATTCCTGGGATAAACCCCACTTGATCATGGTGTATGATCCTTTTAATGAGCTGCTGGATTCTCTTTGTTTGTATTTTGTTGAGGAGTTTTGCATCTATGTTCATCAGTGATAATGGCCTGTAGTTTTCTTTCCTTGTGACATCTTTCTCTGGTTTTGGTATCAGGGTGATGGTGGCCTCATAGAATGAGTTTGGGAGTGGGAGTTCCTCCCTCTGCTATATTTCGGAAAAGTTTGAGAAGGATAGGTGTTAGCTCTTCGCTCAATGTTTGATACAGTTCATCTGTGAAGCCATCTGGTCCTGGGCTTTTGTTTCTTGGAAGATTTTTAATCACAGTCTCAATTTCAGTGCTTGTGATTGGGCTGTTTATATTTTCTATTTCTTCCTGGTTCAGTCTCAGAGGCTTCTGCTTTTCTAAGAAACTGTCCATTTCTTCCAGGTTGTCCATTTTATAGGCGTATAGTTGCTTGTAGTAATCTCATGATCTTCTGTATTTCTTCAGTGTCAGTTGTTACTTCCCTTTTTCATTTCTAACTCTACTGATTTGAGTCTTCTCCGTTTTCTCTTGATGAGTCTGGCTAATGGTTTATCAATTTTGTTTATCTTCTCAAAGAACCAGCTTTCATTTTTATTCATCTATGCTATTGTTTCCTTCGTTTCTTTTTCATTTATTCTGATATGATCCTAATGATTTCTTTCCTTCTGCTAACTTTGGGGATTTTTTGTTCTTTTTTCTCTAAATGCTTATGTGTGAGGTTAGGTTGTTTATTTCAGATATTTCTTGTTTCTTGAGGTAGGATTGTATTGCTATAAACTTCCCTCTTAGAACTGCTTTTGCTGCAACCCATAGGTTTTGGGTCGTCATTTTTTCATTGTCAATTTTTTCTAGGTATTTTTTGATTTCCTCTTTGATTTCTCCAGTGATCTCTTGATTATTAAGTAGTGTATTGTTTAGCCTCCATGTGTTTGTATTTTATTCAGATCTTTTCCTGTAATTGATATCTATACTCATAGCATTGTGGTCAGAAAAGATACTTGATACGATTTCAATTTTCTTAATTTTACCAAGGCTTGATTTGTGACCCAAGATATGATCTATCCTGGAGAATGTTCCATAAGCACTTGAGAAGAAAGTGTATTCTGTTGTTTTTGGATGGAATGTCCTATAAATATCAATTAAGTCCATCTTGTTTAATGTATCATTTAAAGCTTGTGTTTCATTATTTATTTTCATTTTGGATGATCTGTCTATTGGTGAAAGTGGTGTGTTAAAGTCCACTACTATGATTGTGTTACAGTGTATTTCCCCTTTTATGACTGTTAGCCTTTGCCTTATGTACTGTGTGTATTTGCCTTATGTATTGTGGTGCTCCTATGTTGGGTGCATAAATATTTTCAATTGCTATATCTTCTTCTTGGATCGATACCTTGATCATTATGTAGTGTCCTTCTTTGTCTCTTGTAATAGTCTTTGTTTTAAAGTCTATTTTGTCTGATACGAGAATTGCTACTCCAGCTTTCTTTTGATTTCCATTTTCATGGAATATCTTTTCCATCCCCTAACTTTCAGTTTGTATGTGTCCCTAGGTCTGAAGTGGGTCTCTTTTAGACAGCATATATATAGGTCTTGTTTTTGTATCCATTCAGCCAGTCTTTGTCTTTTGGTTGGAGCATTTAATCCACTTACATTTAAGGTAGTTATTGATATGTATGTTCCTGTTACCTTTTTCTTAATTATTTTGGGTTTGTTACTGTAGGTCTTTGACTTCTCTTGTGTTTCCTGCCTAGAGAAGTTCCTTCAGCATTTGTTGTAAAGCCAGTTTGGTGGTGCTGAATTCTCTTAGCTTTTGCTTGTCTCTAAATGTTTTAATTTCTCCATCGAATGTGAATGAGATCCTTGCTGGGTAGAGTAAGCTTGGTTGTAGGTTTTTCCCTTTCATCACTTTAAATGTCCTGCCACTTCCTTCTGGCTTGCAGAGATTCTGCTAAAAGATCAGCTGCTAACCTTATGGGGGATTCCCTTGAGTGTTACTTGTTGTTTTCCCCTTGCTGCTTTTAATATTTTTTCTTTGTATTTAATTTTTGGTAGTTTGATTAATATGTGTCTTGGCATGTTTCTCCTTGGATTTATGCTGTATGGGACTCCCTGCACTTCCTGGAGTTGATTAACTATTTCATTTCGCATATTAGGGAAGGTTTCAACTATAATAATCTCATCAAATATTTTCTCAGACCCTTTCTTTTTCTCTTCCTCTTCTGGGACCCCTATAATTTGAATGTTGGTGTGTTTAATGTTGTCCCAGAAGTCTTTGAGACTGTCCTCAATTCTTTTCATTCCTTTTTCTTTATTCTGCTCTGAGGTATTTATTTTTACTATTTTATCTTCCAGGTCACTTATCTGTTTTTCTGCCTCAGTTATTCTGCTAGTGATTCCTTCTAGAGATATTTTAATTTCATTTATTGTGTTGTTCACCATTTTTTGTCTGCTCTTCAGTTCTTCTAGGTCCTTGTTAAAAGTTTCTTGTATTTTCTCCATTTTATTTCCAAGATTTTGGATCATCTTTACTATCATTACTATGAATTATTTTTCAGGTAGACTGCTATTTCCTCTTCATTTGTTTGGTCTGGTGGGTTTTTACCTTGCTCCTTCATCTACTGTGTGTTTCTCTGTCTTCTCATTTTGCTTCACTTACTGTGTTTGGGGTCTCCATGCAGGCTGCAGGTTCGTAGTTCCCGTTGTTTTCGGTGTCTTCCCCTAGTGGCTAAGTTTGGTTCAGTGGGTTGTGTAGCCTTCCTGGTGGAGGGTACTGGTGCCTGTGTTCTGGTGGATGAGGTGGATCTTGGCTTTCTGGTCGGCAGGACCGTGGCCGTTGCATTTTGGGGTGTCATTGACCTTATTATTATTTTAGGCCACCTCTATGCTAATGGGTGGGATTGTGTTCCTGTCTTGCTCGTTGCTTGGCATTGAGTGTCCAGCACTTGAGTTTGCTGGTTGTTGAGTGGAGCTGGGTCTTAGGGTTGAGAAGGAGATCTCTGGGAGAGCTTTCGCCATTTAATATTAGATGGAGCTGGGATTTCTCTGGTGGGTCAATGTCCTGAACTCGGCTCTCCCACCTCAAAGGCACAAGCCTGACACCAGGCCAGAGCACCGAGACACTATCAGCCTCACATGGCTCTGAAAAAAAGTGAGAAAAGAAAGAAAGAAAGAAAGAAAGAGAATAAAACAGAATAAAGTTATTAAAATAAAAAAATTGTGAAAAATAAAAAAATTAAAAAGTAATTAAAAAAAAGAAAGAAGAGAGCATCCAAACCACAAAACAAATTCACCAATGAGAACAAGTGGAAAAAACTGCTAAAAACTATTCTAAAAAAAAATGGAGAGAGAGAGAGGAACCAAGATGGCGGAGTAGAAGGATGTGCTCTCACTCCCTCTTGCGAGAACACCAGAATCACAACTAGCTGCTAGACAATTATCGACAGGAAGACACTGTAACTCACCAAAAAAGATACCCCACATCCAAAGGCAAAGGAGAAACCACAATTAGACGGTAGGAGGGGCCAATCACAGTAAAATCAAATCCCATAACTAGTGGGTGGGTGAATCACAGACTGGAGAACACATACCACAGAAGTCCACCCACTGCAGTGAAGGTACTGAGCCCCACGTCAGGCTTCCCAACCTGGGGGTCCGGCAATGGGAGCAGGAATTCCTAGAGGATCAGACTTTGAAGCCTAGTGGGAATTGATTGCAGGACTTTGACAGGACTGGGGGAAACAGAGACTCCACCCTTGGAGGGCACACACAAAGTAGCGTGTGCATCGGGACCCAGAGGAAGGAGCAGTGACCCCAGGGGAGACTGAAACAGACCTACCTGCTAGTGTTGGAGGGTCTCCTGCAGAAGCCGGGGGTGGCTGTGGCTCACCATGGGGACAAGGACACAGGCAGCAGAAGTTCTGGGAAGTACTCCTTGCTGTGAGCCCTCCCAGAGTCTGCCATTAGCCCCAGCAAAGAGCCCACGTTGCGTCCACTATTGGGTTGCCTCAGGCCAAACAACCAACAGGGAGGGAACCCAGCCCCACCCATCAGCATTCAAGTAGATTAGAGTTTTACTGAGCTCTGCCCACCAGAGCAACAGTCAGCTCTACCCACCACCAGTCCTGCCCATTTAGCCTCTTAGATAGCCTCAGCCACCAGAGGGCAGACAACAGAAGCAAGAACTACAATCCTGCAGCCTGTGGAACAAAAACCACATTCACAGAAAGATAGACAAGATGAAAAGGCAGAGAGCTATGTACTAGATGAATGAACAAGATAAAAGCCCAGAAAAACAACTAAATGAAGTGGAGATAGGCAACCTTCCAGAAAAAGAATTCAGAATAATGATAGAGAAGATCATCCAGGACCTCGGAAAAAGACCTCGGAAAAAGAATGGAGGCAAAGATAGAGAAGATGCAAGAAGAATTAAAGAACAAACAGAAATGAACAATACAATAACTGAAATGAAAACTACACTAGAAGGAATCAATAGCAGAATAACTGAGGCAGAAGAACGGATAAGTGACATGCAAGACAGAACAGTGGAATTCACTGCTGCAGAAAAGAAAAAAGAAAAAAGAATGAAAAGAACTGCAGGCAGCCTAAGAGACCTCTGGGACAACATTAAATGCAACAACATTCGCATTATAGGGGTCCCAGAAGGAGAAGAGAGGGAGAAAGGACCAGAGAAAATATTTGAAGAGATTATAGTCAAAAACTTCCCTAACATGGGAAAGGAAAGAGCCACCAAAGTCCAGGAAGCGCATAGAGTCCCATACAGGATAAACCCAAGGAGAAACATGTCAAGACACATAGTAATCAAACTGGCAAAAATTAAAGACAAAGAAAATTAATTGAAAGCAGCAAGGGAAAAATGACAAATAACATACAAGGGAACTCCCATAAGTTTAACAGCTGATTTCTCAGCAGAAACTCTACAAGCCAGAAGGAGTGGCATGATATACTTAAGGTGATGAAAGGGAAGAACCTACAACGAAGATTACTCTACCCAGCATGGATTTCACTCAGATTTGATGGATAAATCAAAAGCTTTACAGACAAGCAAAAGCTAAGAGAATTCAGCACCACCAAACCAGCTCTACAACAAATGCTAAAGGAACTTCTCTAAGTGGGAAACACGAGAGAAGAAAAGGATATACAAAAACAACCCCAAAACATTTAAGAAAATGGTCACAGGAACATACATATCGATAAATACCTTAAACGTGAATGGATTAAATGCTCCAACCAAAAGACACAGGCTTGCTGAATGGATACAAAAACAAGACCTATATATATGCTGTCTAAAAGAGACCCACTTCAGACCTAGGGACACATACAGACTGAAAGTGAGGGGATAGCAAAAGATATTCCATGCAAATGGAAATCAAAAGAAAACTGGAGTAGCAATACTCATATCAGATAAAATAAACTTTAAAATAAAGACTGTTACAAGAGACAATGAAGGACATTACATAATGGTCAAGGGATAAATCCAAGAAGAAGCAAACTAAATTTGCTTTAGCAAACTAAATCCAGCAGCACATTGAAAGGATCATACACCATGATCAAGTGGGATTTATCCCAGGGATGCAAGGATTCTTCCATATATGTAAATCAATCAATGTGATATATCATAATAACAAATTGAAGAATAAAAACCATATGATCATCTCAATAGATTCAGAGAAAGCTTTTGACAAAATTCAACACCCATTTATGATAAAAACTCTCCAGAAAGTGGGCAGAGAGGGAACCTACCTCAACATAATAAAGGCCATATACGAAAAACCCACAGCAAACATCATTCTCAATGGTGAAAAACTGAAAGCATTTCCTCTAAGATCAGGAACAAGACAAGGATGTCCACTCTCACCACTATTATTCAACATAGTTTTGGAAGTCCTAGCCACGGCAATCAGAGAAGAAAAAGAAATAAAAGGAATACAAATTGGAAAAGAAGACGTAAAACTGTCCCTGTTTGCAGATGACATGATACTATAGAGAATCCTAAAGAAGCCACAAGAAAACTACTAGAGCTAATCAATGAATTTGGTAAAGTTGCAGGATACAAAATTAATGCACAGAAATCTCTTGCATTCCTATACACTAATGATGAAAAATCTGAAAGAGTAATTTTGGAAACACTCCCATTTACCATTGCAACAAAAAGAATAAAATACCTAGGAATAAACCTAACTAGGGAGACAAAAGACCTGTATGCAGAAAACTATAAGACACTGATGAAAGAAATTAAAGATGATACAAACAGATGGAGAGATATACCATGTTCTTGGATTGGAAAAATCAACATTGTGAAAATGACTATACTACCCAAAGCAATCTACAGAGTCAATGAAATCCCTATCAAACTACTGCTGGAATTTTTCACAGAAATAGAAAAAAAATTTTTCACAATTTGTATGGAAACACAAAAGACCCCAAATAGCCAAAATAATCTTGAGAAAGAAAAACGGAGCTGGAGGAATCAGGCTCCCTGACTTCAGACTACAGTACAAAGCTACAGTAATCGAGACAATATGGTACTGGCACAAAATCAGAAACATAGATCAATGGAACAAGATATAAAGCCCAGAGATAAACCCACACACCTATAGTCAACTAATCTATGACAAAAGAGGCGAAGATATACAATGGAGAAAAGACAGTCTCTTCAATAAGTGGTGCCAGGAAAACTAGACAGCTACATGTAAAAGAATGAAATTAGAACACTCCCTAACACCATACACAAAAATAAACTCAAAATGGATTCGAGACTTAAATGTAAGATCGGACACTATAAAACTCTTCGAGGAAAACCTAGGCAGAACAGTCTATGACATAAATCACAGCGAGATCCTTTTTGACCCACCTCCTAGAGAAATGGAAATAAAAACAAAAATAAACAAATGGGACCTAATGAAACTTCAAAGCTTTTGCACAGCAAAGGAAACCATAAACAAGACCAAAAGACAACCCTCAGAATGGGAGAAAATATTTGCAAATCAATCAACAGACAAAGGATTAATCTCCAAAATATATAAACAGCTCATGCAGCACAATATTAAAGAAACAAACAACCCAATCCAAAAATGGGCAGAAGACCTAAATAGACATTTCTCCAAAGAAGACATACAGATGGCCAAGAAGCACATGAAAAGCTGCTCAACATCACTAATTATTAGAGAAATGCAAATCAAAACTACAATGAGGTATCACCTCACACCATTTAGAATGGGCATCATTAGAAAATCTACAAACAACAAATGCTGGAGAGGGTGTGCAGAAAAGGGAACCCTCCTGCAGTGTTGGTGGGAATGTAAATTGACACAGCCACTATGGAGAACAGTATGGAGGTTCCTTAAAAAACTAAAAGTAGAATTACCATATGATCCAGCAATCCCACTGCTGGGCATATACCCAGAGAAAACCATAATTCAAAAAGACACATGCACCCCAATGTTCATTGCAGCACTATTTACAATAGCCAGGTAATGGAAGCAACCTAAATGCCCATCGACAGACGAATGGATAAAGAAGATGTGGTACATGTATACAATGGAATATTACTCAGCCATAAAAAGGAACGAAATTGAGTCATTTGTTGAGTTGTGGATGGATCTAAAGACTGTCATACAGAGTGAAGTAAGTCAGAAAGAGAAAAATAAATATCGTATATTAACACATGTATGTCAAACCTCGAAAAATTGTACAGATGAACCGGTTTGCAGGGAAGAAGTTGAGACACAGATGTAGAGAACAAACGTATGGACACCAAGGGGGGAAAACAGCAGTGGGGTGGGGATGGTGGTGTGCTGAATTGGGCGATTGGGACTGACATGTATACACTGATGTGTATAAAATTGATGACTAATAAGAACATGCAGTATAAAAAAACAAACCAAGAAAACAACTAATACTAAACTTTCTTTGGGTTATATGTATGGAAGTATGTTAATATAAATGTTTCAGACATTACATGAAATTTCTAAAAATCTTATATGTTCTGGTATAATGTTATGTCATAATTCTAATTACTACTTTAAAATGTATATCTCAGAAATAACTAAATTTCCTTGTCAATTGCATTATTATGAACTTTCATCAAATCTTTAACCGTGGTCATTTTTAAGTCTCTTGTCATTTACAGACAGTTCTGGGTGTACTCTGATGTTTTTGCAAAAATGTTCCTATAAAAGGGTTTCATCTTCAAGGAATTCACGGAAAAGACTGACAAGTACAGGTTTCTGGTAACTGACTATACTGCTGAACTGAATGAATAAGCATTTTCAGAACTCTAATGGAAAACTGATGATTTCATAAAAGTGCTAACAAAAGATCAAGATGAAAAAAAATTAATTACATGGGACTGAGTGAACTGATGAGGATGATTATAAGTTTTGTGACTTTCTGTTTGAATTAAAAAAAAAAAATCCCACAAGGACTCAGAGGCAAAAAATATACAAATCAATTTTCACTGTAAAGTAAAGGAGCTGTTACAGTGGAGGATTACTGGACTGAATGTCAATATTATGACATAGAAAAAAAATATATATATATATATATGTGTCATCTTGGGCATGTTACTTAAAAAAAAAAAAAAATGGTTACCAAGGACTTTCAAATACAAGGTGCCATACAAGGTTAATAGTGATGATCACTATTTCAGCAATACGTTTCAATTGCATAGCACTTCTCAACTAAGGAGTTCAGAGAATTATGAAGATATTAACACCTTAATTCTGGCAACATCCTGAACAGGCAACAAATGTTCAATATTTACCTAGAATAATGGAATGATCCAAACTCATATAAGACATGATAAAACCACAGCAATAACCTTACATTTTTAATTTCTTCCCATGTATGTCTTAAAACACAGAGAACAACCTTTAAAAAATCCTGGCATGAAAAGCATCCAGTTTAGTCATTTTTCCTTAATGTTTTCCTTTTTTCTGTCAACTTTATTATGGAAAATTTCAAACATACAGGAAAAAAAAACTGAATAGAATAATACACACCTCTCTGCCTATCACCCAGTAATTAACATTCTCTCTCTCTCACATATATCTTTGCTGATCCATTGAAAAGTAGTTGCAGAAATCTAAACCTTGCATCCCCCCCAATATTTCAGCACATGTATCTCCAGAATAAGAGTATTTAATATAACCACACTTTCATTATCATACATACAGAAATTATGCCTTATTTTGCCTACTTAGTGCTTCATGATCTTGCTGTATTGACCAAAACTGATTGAACTAGCAATGATAATGCTGTAAAGAGAACCCATCTACAGGCTAGGTGAAGGAAGTCCAGTAACATATAAGGAGACCTGATATTAAGTATTCTACCTATTAGAAAAAATTCAGTAAATTACAATCTTGAAAAATGTAGAATGTAAGTACACAAAAAGCGGACAGATGATGCAGAAGTAGATTAGAGAAAAACCCACAGTTGAAGCAAGGGAAGTATATAGAGTAGCAAATTTAGAAAAATCAGAGGTAAGAGGAGCTGGGTCACAAAGTCACTAGAGTAGTAAGCACTGGGTGTCCACTAGACAAATGGGTTGGGTCACCAGAGCCATGGTTGAGTTAGTGAAATTACTGCTGATCCACTACAATTGCTGTTGAATCCAAAACAGCAGTGGCTATTGCTTCGAATCTTCATGAGAACTGCCTGGCTCTTGATACGCTTTCTTTGTTTCCTTCCATACATTTTGTCTTTATCTAATAATAAACCACATCACTGGAGAAAACTTGAGTATACCTATTTTTCCTTGAGACCTGAAAGTCACAAATTAAAACAAACTCCTCAATATTCTCTGGTTTCACACACTTTCAGCTGCTGTGTCTTATGCTGCCTGACCCAGAAGTGAAAACCTGACAGCAGTTTCCCTAATTCTGGCCTTCAAATAGAGGAGATATGACACTGTCATCTATTTATTAAATATTTATTAAGGAACTACTTATATTCCAGGAGCTTTGCTCTGGGGAGGATATCATCCATGTTTAATAGGGGAAACAATCAAATTGTTATAACTAATAATATAATCTCTAATGTGCTATAACAGGTGATGAATTTAAGGCTGTGACATCAACAATAGGGTAGATAACACTTCTTTAGTGAGTTGGGAGGTTAATAGAAGCCATAACATTTATGCTAGTTAACGTAAATATGTAGTAAATAAGGAGTAAAAAGAGACTTTTGGGCGGAGGAATATTATAGTTATGGGGTTATAAAAAAGCCATATTATTTTACAGAATGATGGAAAACTGGCTAGCAAAGAAGTGATGACACTAAGAAAAACAGAGGGTTCAAGTTACTTTAATTTGACTGGATGATAGAGCTATGCTACAAAAGACACCTAATATTTTAGGTCATTTGTACAAAAACTGCTTTGACTGTGAAATGTTTCAAACTACTTTTTATTCAATAGCTGGCTATGTATTTAGACAAAGTGTGGCCATGTTTTTCTGTAATTAAAATCAAACGGTTCATATTAGTGGGGAAAAAAAAATGGACAGACAGAACCCTAGGACCAACGGTAAAAGCAAACCTATACAGACAAAAATCACACGCAGAAGCATACACATGCACACTCACAAAAAGAGAAAAAGGAAATATATATATATATGGAAGAGAGCAACCAAATCAGTAAACAAATCTACCAATGATGATAAACTCTAAATACTAAACTAAGATCAACATAAAACCAGAAACAAATTAGATGCAGAAAGCAAACCCCAAGTCTACAGTTGCTCTCAAAGTCCACTGCCTCAATTTTGGAATGATTCCTGTCTATTCATGTATTCCACAGATGCAGGGTACGTCAAGTTGATTGTGGAGATTTACTCTGCTGCTCCTGAGGCTGTTGGGAGAGGTTTCCCTTTTTCGTCTTTGTTCTCACAGCTCCCAGGGTTCAACTTTGGATTTGGACCCGCCTCTGTGTGTAGGTCGCCTGAGGGCGTCTGTTCTTCGCTCAGACAGGACGGGGTTAAAGGAGCCGCTGATTAGGGGGCTCTGGCTCACTCAGGCCGGGGGGGAGGGAGGGGCACGGAGTGCGGGGCGAGCCTGCGGCGGCAGAGGCCGCCATGACGTTGCACCAGCCTGAGGCGTGCCGTGCGTTCTCTCGGGGAAGTTGTCCCTGGATCACGGGACCCTGGCAGTGGCGGGCTACACAGGCTCCCGGGAGGGGCGGTGTGGAGAGTGACCTGTGCTCGCACACAGGCTTCTTGGTGGCGGCAGCAGCAGCCTTAGCGTCCCATGCCCGTCTCTGGGGTCCGCGCTGGTAGCCGAGGCTCGCGCCCGTCTCTGGAGCTTGTTTAGGCGGTGCTCTGAATCCCCTCTCCTCACGCACCCTGAAACAATGGTCTCTTGCCTCTTCGGCAGGTCCAGACTTTTCCCGGACTCCCTCCCGGCTAGCCGTGGTGCACCAACCCCCTGCAGGCTGTGTTCACGCCGCCAACCCCAGTCCTCTCCCTGCGCTCCGACCGAAGCCCGAGCCTCAGCTCCCAGCCCCGCCCGCCCCGGCGGGTGAGCAGACAAGCCTCTCGGGCTGGTGAGTGCTGGTCGGCACCGATCCTCTGTGCGGGAATCTCGCTGCTTTGCTCTCCACACCCCTGTTGCTGTGCGCTCTCCTCCGTGGCCCCGAAGTTACCCCTCCGCCACCCGCAGTCTCCGCCCGCGAAGGGGCTTCCTAGTATGTGGAAAGCTTTCCTCCTTCACAGCTCCCTCCCACTGGTGCAGGTTCCGTCCCTATTCTTTTGTCTCTGTTTTTCGTTTTTATTTTGCCCTACCCAGGTACGTGCGGAGTTTCTTGCCTTTTGGGAGGTCTGAGGTCTTCTGCCAGCGTTCAGTAGGTGTTCTGTAGGAGTTGTTCCACATGTAGATGTATGTCTGATGTATTTGTGGGGAGTAAGGTGCTCTCCGCGTCTTACTCTTCCGCCATCTTGAAGGTCTCTCCTCCACTTATTTTCTTAAAATCAAATTCCTTCCGAATAATTGAGTGTAAGAACTGACTTCATTAATAATATTTTACAGAGGACTATGTTTTTTAACTTTAAGCTAAAATCTTCTAGCATTTAATTTATAAACAAGAAGGAAGACACTTTAATAAATAATAAAGGGCATGATGTCATGAAAAAGGAAAGCACGAAAGCAGAAGCAATAGGCTTGTCCTTTCATTGCCTCTTTAGTCAAGGATTTTCTATGTGACCTTGAGAAGGCAACTAACAACTCAAAGCCTCCCTTTACATGTCTGTGAAGCAAACACAAAGTAATAGTTACCAGCTGTTTCCAGGGTCCATGAGTTTGGGTGGGATCTTCCCTTGTTATAATAGATAAATGCATCTCATCTGGGTCTGGCCGAGCCTGTCTATGACCAAAAGGGATGGGCTCCATCACAGCGCCTCAGGCCCAGCGGACACCACACAGGACGGCGTCAGGCCGGAGGTGGTCCAGGACGGCACCGTTCCTCCCACAGACACACTGAGTCTGCAGCTACATATGGAACTGTTCCCTCTGGAGAAGACCCTAAAACTAGCCAAACAGCTCCCTCGCCTCAGGAAATGAGAAAAGGGCCACTTCGAGGTACAGGTACAGTAGGAGAGGCTGAGACACAGTCTCGCGATAAACATGCCCTGACCACGCCGCGACCACAGAGCAAAATTCAGAACTTCTCTCTGAGGGGTGAAGGGTTCACACCCCACATCGGGCCCCCCAGCTTTTAAAGACCTGAACTTGAGAGAGGGAGCCCCTAAAACGTCTTTGAAAACCAGCGGGGTCACATCCAGAAATCCGAGGAGCTGTGGCGAACCAGAAACTGTTCTTAAAGGCGCACGCACAGACCCACTCGCCCCAGGTCCCAGCACAGAAGCAGCAGTTTGAAAAGTGCTGAGACTATAGATGAAGGAGATTTAGTTGCTACACTTAAAGCTTCTGCAAGAGGGACAGGGCCTGTCAGGTTACTCTCCGGGGACAGAGGTGCTGGCAGGTGACCTTTTCCTGTTCCCCCTCCACCTTACCTACGCCACCTGGTGCCATTTTTCCTGTCGGTGGGCGCCATCTTCACTCTCCCTTTACCGCCCTCCACAGCGCCAGTAGCTCCCGAAGGGGAGCTTTTACACACGTCTGGTGCCCTGGATTTTGCGGCTGCAGTTTAGGGGACACCAATTCATCACCTGGCTCTGGCGTCCAGGGGGCCTTGCGTCCCTGGGACCCACAAGACAGTAACGATCCGTGAGATAGTTCTCAGCTGACTACCATCCTCAGGGTGCTGCACAGTGGACCACGGACTGAAGCAAACTTACAGCTTTTCTGAGAAGGAGGCCTGTTTTCTTGTCCTGGAGCTTTGGCCTGAGGGGCAGGCTTCTGACTGGCACTCTTCTAGAGGCTCTGAAGGTCCTCTCGGGGAACGGAGGCCGGCCGCCGCCATAGCTGTGTTCCCCCCCCACCCCCCTCCAGCTCACTGGCCTTTTCCGGGAAGGAGTTCATCCCCCTGTCTGGTACCCTTGATTTTTGCAGCTGCTGCCAGGGGACACCTCTACATCGCTTGTCTCCGGTGACCAGGCGGGTTTATGCTGGTGGGTACCACGGGACTATAACCAAGGGAGAAAGAGCCCTTAAACTGCTACCACTCTCAGGGCACAGCAAGAGGCAACAGAGCCGGGAGCTCAGTTTTTCAGTGAAAGGGGCCTATCGGCTTTCCATCAGAGCTGCAGCCTGAAGGGCAGGCTCCTAATTCAACACACATCTAAGGGCTGATGGTCAACCTCCCCTGAGACTCAGAGGGTGGGCGCTGTCTTCACACTCTTCCTCAGCCCCAGAGCGTCAGGATCTTCTGGAGGAAACTCTTACACGTGTCTGGTGCCCCAGTTTTTGCAGCTGCTGCCCAGGGGATGCCCCTTCATCGCCCGGCTCTGGGGGCCAGTGGGACTTGCATTCCTGGGTCCCAGGGGACTGTAACAATTGGAGAAACAGTTCTTGCCAGGCTACCACCTCCAGGGCACTGCACAGACCACAGACTGAAACTCCCCCACAGTCTTTCTGTGAAAGAGGCCTATTTACTCATCCTGGAGCTTCAGCCTGAGGGGCAGGCTTTAGGTTTGCCACACATCTAGAGGCTAGGAAGATGTTCTCAGTTTGTGCTGTTCCTCTACCTCACTCCAGCTGGCTGGTATCTCCCAGATGGGAGCTTACACAATCGTGGAACGTCAATTTTTGCAACTGTCACCCAAGGGGTACCTCCAGATCCCCTGCTCTGGAGGTCAGCAGGATTTACCATTGTGGTCCCACATTACTATATATATTTTCATACTTGAAAAGCTGCTGCCTGAGAATCTGGCTTCCAGTCAGTCTGAAATTATGTGCTAAGCTTCTTCCCCTTGGGAAGCTGACAGGTCTGGGCACACCCTCAACAACTGGGAGCTATTAAAAATAAAATAGCCTGCTCGGACAATCACAAAGGTTCCAGAGACAACCAAGAGCTGGGGCAAGGTTGAACAGTAAGTTTCATCTTCTACAAAGGCTACTCCTTCAAAACTGGGAGAGGTAGCTGTTTCATCTGATACATAGAAACAGAGAGTTGAGCAAAATGAGGAAACAGAGGAATGTGTTCCAAATGAAAGAACAGATAAAAACCTCGGTAAAACCTTATGAAATGAGGTACGTAATTTACCTGATAAAGAGTTCAACATAATGGTCATAAAGATGCTCCCTGAACTTGGTAGAAAAATGGATGAACTGTGGGAACTTCAACAAAGAGACAGAGAATATAAGAAAGTACCAAACAGAAGTTACAGAGCTGAAGCATACAATAACTGAACCGAAAAATACACTACCAGGGTTCAACAGCAGACTAAATGAAGCAGAAGAAAGAATGGCACCTGGCACCTCAGGTGAGACTATGCAGAAAAAGTTGGGTGCGCTGGGAGACAGGTCCTCTTCCAGTCACTGTAGAACCAGGAGCTGAGAGGGCAGGAATGGGAAAAGGGGAGAAAAAGAGAAAGGAGGGACACAAAACTAGCACATTTTTTATGAAGGTTATCTGTCAAAACCAACGGTAGAAATCATTGTAAACAATAAAGCCTAAACCATTTAAAAACATAAGAACGTAAGAATCAACACAGAGATGCCCATTAAAACGATTGTTACAAATGTTTTGGATGTTCATATGAATTTACTAAGATAAAAAAAATTAAAATAATTTTTCTAAACATTGAGAAAAGAGAGCTAAATATTGGCAATGGTATTATGGTATACCTGAATATCCAAAATATTATATTAAATAAAAATCTACCAAAATTAGAAAAAAAAAACTAGCACATTTTGAGTACCTACTATAAAATGCAAATGGCGACAGTACCTCAGAGGATGTTATGAGCGTTAAAAAACTTGACTCATTGGAAAAACCTTAGTGAAATTCCTGAAATATAAAAGTACTAAACAAAATTGTTAGTTTTAGAGAGGTGGGTTGGGAGTGAGACCAAATCGAATCTCTGTTCCAATATATTAGCTGTGTAACTAGTTACTTAACTTACCTCTGTCTCAGTTTCCTTAATTCTAAAATGGAGGTAAAGACACTACCCATTCATAAGGCTGATGCAAGGATTAAATATGTTAATACACACACAGTGTGAAGAAAGTGCCTAGGACTAGTAAGCCATTCAGTAAGAGTTATGGTGAAAATATCACATCCTGCCAGGTACTGTGCACAATGCTTTCACAAAGTCATCTCATTCTTGATGCCCAATTAATGTTCTCTGGGGCAAAAAATAATAATAATAATAATTTGTATTCTCTTAAAGAAATATCACTAGGATATCATTATGTTTCTTAATCCCCAAATATCTGACATCAAGTATTTTTTAAAAGTGGATAGCACTGGACAGTATGCTATTATTAATCTTGAAATATCCTAATGGAAAAATATCCTTTGAATTTACTTCTCATCCACAAATATTTACTGATATGTGCCTGAAATATGTTGAAACTCTGTATGCATAATATTGAAGGAATTTCTTTCAAAAAAGGCCTTTTTATTATATGACAAAAGTTAAGGTCAGAATAGACTTTCTACCATGTCCATTATGTTCATAACTTTTATTCCCAGGTGACTTTTTCCCTCTAGTTTGCATCTCTTTTCTAAGAAGCCATTCAATTCATTTCCTCCTCACTTTGGTCCCTGGAATCAGTCCTTGTTGGTCTTTCCACTCTCACTTCAGCATGCTGCTGTTTTAGGAAGAGCATCCATCGAATATGGCCCTTTATTGTCAGGCCTTGTATCATGGCCTGGGTACAGGCAGAGGCAAATTAACTACAGGGTTGTTTGGCAGTGTGACTTGCTGTATAGCAAACAACACCCAAACTGAGTAGCTTAAAGTAATAGCCACTTTATTTGCTCATGATTCTCTGAGTAAGCTGGGCAGTTCTTCGCTGTGGTCAGAAGGTAACTCAGCTGGGGATGATGATTTTGGATGGCGTCATTCATAACTAGTTAGGTCTACATCTAGGGCTTCATCTCTGGAACAAGAGACAATTCGTCTCTGCTTCATGCAGTTTCCCATCCTCCAGTAGGCTAGTTCTGGTTTCTATCACAGAGATCTCAAGGTTCTGAAAAACAGAAAGAGGAAAGGCAAGTCCCCAGGTACAAACACTTTTTAAGCCTCTGTTTACTTTAAGTGTACTTGGGTCCCATTGGACAAAGGAAGTCACATAGTCAAGCTCAGATTCAAGGAGGGGAATATTGATTCCTCCTCTTGATAGGAGAAGCTTTGCAAAGGGCAGCATACAGAGAAGGGAAGAATTTATGACCAGTCTGCACAGGAGGGTGAGCCTAAAAAAAACTCACGACATCACAAATATTAGGGGAAAATGAAATTTTTGATATTTGAAATTCAAGAAGGCGTTAAAGTGGTTATAATGGAAAAATCAGTACTAAGTTGGATTTCCTTATAATGACATAGGATCTTGATGTTTTAAATTATATGTGGAACAAAAATGGACACCAACTCCTTTTCATTACTTAGTGTCTTAGTCCATTTGGGCTGCCATAACGAAATACCACAGACTGGGTAGCTTAAAAGTAACATAAATTTATTCCTCACAGTTCTGAAGGCCAAGAGTCCAAGATCAAAGTGCCAGCATAGTTGTGTTCTGGTGAAGTCTCTCTTCTTGGTTCCTATCCAGTGCCTCCTTTGCTATGTCCTTACATGGTGGAAGCAGCTAGGGATCTCTCTGGAGCCTCTTTTATAAGGTACTGCTCCCCGTGAAATTTGCACCCTCATGGCTTAAGCACCTCCCAAAAGCCCCACCTACTACTACCATCACCTTTGAGAGGTTAGGATATCAACAAATGCATTTTGGGGCGATTCATTCAGATCATAGCATTTAGAAACCCTAGGGGTCTTCTTCCAGTCGTCCTCTTCTCTGTTAGCATCCATAGTTGATACAGTTTTAGAAGAAGCAGTTTCAGAGGTAAACCTAAAACTTAACAGCTCATCCTAGTTTTATGGTGTCAGTAATATTAACATGGATTCAGGATACGTTCTCAGCATTCTAGGTTCAGAAACTCCAGCTCTATTGTATTATTTCATCCAAGCATGAGCAGATTAGCAGTTTATGTGTGAGTAGTTTACACTAACCAAAACTATAAGAAAATGATCAAAAAAATAAGAATGCTAGTTTATTATTTTGAATTTATTATTGTATTTTCAGTAGCCAGACAGGCTGCATTTGCTAGTGAAGGTAACTGCTTTCTCTTTTCCTTATAATGGGCATAGTAATAAAAGGTCAAGCAGTGAGAAATGAATCAAGGTATATAGATATGATGATTCTTAAGAGATATTTTATGCAGGTGTAGATAGAAGCTGAGAGTATCTAGGCTCCAATATGAAGGGGAAAACCTACATCTGTCACCTTTTCTGTTAAATTTGGCTGTATCCTTCTGGCATGAGATTACCACATGTAGGTGACCATTACATCACAGCCTACTTTACATTGATTACATTTTAGCCTTCAAAAGCTGTGGGAGAGAACCTTCAAAATCATTAAAAGGATAACTAAACAGCAAGAAAAACTCCCCTGAGACTGAATAGCATGAAATCAAGCAATACTCAGCAGCACAGAAGCCAAAGTAAAGAAAATAAATAGAGCTGTTTACCTAAAGGTGGCATATGATTTCTCCCATATAGATTAGGACCCCTGTTTTAGACTCTCATAGAACTAGATATATCACCTTCAAAGCACTTATCACAATTGTAGCTAATCAGCCATTATTTATTCTACCAGTAAACTGCAATCTCCATGAAAGCACGGACCGTGCCTGTCTTATGCTCTGTTGTATGTATCTCCAATGACTGACAATTATAGTGGACCCTTGATAGGGGATAGTTTAACAAATGGCAAAGCAGGAGGAAGGAAAAAACAAAGACGTAAAACAAGCATATTTTTGAAATTGATTTGAATTGATTGAGAGGATGTGAGCTGAGTGAAGGAATAAATAGGAGAGGGGCCTGCCTACACATGTTAAGAAAGGAAATGATCATCCACTGAAAGAACTATAACAAAAATATATTTGGTAGGAATGAAAGTAGAAGTAGGGCATGAGCAAAGATTTCCCACTTTGAGGGATTAGGAGGCCCATAATGAAACTGAGCCTAAGGGTGGTTGAAGTGGAAGTAAGAAGGAGATTGGGCAGTTAAAGAGGCTGATAAATCAAAAAGCCAGAAAGAGTACTGTAGACCTGGGCAAGAGGAGCACCTGCCCCAGTTCCCATCCTGTAAAGGGCCTACTCTCCAGCCCACCTTCAGTTCTGCTCCTTCCCAGAGGGCAGGAAGCCTACACAGAGTCCACATACCCCCTTTTAGATCACATTTGGGACCCAAACATTCCATGCAAAGATCCTTTTTGCAGGTCTGTTCTCCTGAGGGTGGACCACACACCTATAGTATGCTCCCTGGATCAAGGAGAGAACACAACCGTTTATGGGGATATGGACAGTTTGGTCCTGTGGTCTGGAGTGTCTGCACACTAAGTATCTAAAGGCCTTCTGGTGCAGGAGCAGGGACAGGAAAAGAAAGGCATGAACATGAACTTAGGACCACTCAAGCCACCAACTAATGACAGGGAACTCTGACAAGTCCAGGAATTCTAATCTTGATAGGCTTCCAGATCATTTTGAAGGTAAATATACATTCCAGCTCTCAAATGATATCTTTGTTTCCCATGTATATTCCTTTGCTCTTCCTATAATAGGAGAATGCAGGATTTCTAGGGCAGAAACAAGTTAGACATCAGCTAAATTGATGAAGTCAGAGATTTCAAACGGAAGCCAACCAGAGGAATTCATTGTAGATAGGAGGGTAGAACCTATTTTGTTTAACAATTTATTGGCTTGACATAACTATTAAATATTTAGATATATGGCACATAGGCCTCCATTTTCAATCTTGACACCAGCTGTGTAATGTTAGGGGTGGGCCTAGCCAGGATGTTTACCTTATACTAGAAAGCTGTGATTCTGTAATGATCTTTCACTATGGGTTGATATTGGCTGGTTGTGGACTTCTTAGTATCCATAACTCTTATTTTTATGTGGAAAGTTAACCAGACTCTTTCCACAACCACTGGCTTAGGTTTAGAGTTCCACCCACTCTTTTCAGATGGGCACAGAGTCATTCATTTGTTCAGGAGACCCCAGAGGCAAAGCGTTTTCTGAAGTCAGAAATATTAAGGAAACTGGGGAGAGATGAAAGACCAATATGGTGCTTGATAGTTTCAAAACACTTTTATGTTTACCATCTCAATTTGGTTCTTAGAACCACGCTGTAAAAGTAGATGGGGAAGTTATTATTTTCTTTCTTCACAGCTGAAAACTGAAACTCAAAGAGATAGCACCATGGTGGAGAGCAGAACTAAACTTGAATCTAGTCTTCAAATGTACTTTATTTTTCAAGTAAAGAAAGAAGTACCATATTTACAAAATTTGAGGATATTTTTTAATAAAACAAGATATGTGAACCTACAGTGAATACCTATATGTAATTTCACTGAGAAGATGATATAGTATTCTTTGAAAATACATAAATTATTCGCGGGCTTGTGTTTTGAAACCTCTCTGACCTTATCAATTTAGCTGGTATCTAACAGGCTTAAGGCCTAGAAAGCCTGTACTTTTATTAAGGAGAGAGAAAAGGAATTAAAAAAAAGAAACAAAGGGTATAATTTTAGGGCTAGAATTCTTCTCACTCTTTATTTTTACCTGATGTCGCTGAGGCTCAGAAAAGTTAAGTGAATTGCCCCAAATCACAAAGACACAGAAGGAAGAATATGACCATGAAACCACATCTGATTCACAACTCTGAGGCTTTCCTTCTCGCTGTGTCCCGTTAAACTGTTTTCACTCCCTTGCATTATATATAAATAGTGCTCCCATGACCGTTTGCCTCAATATAACTTTTTTATTCTGCTGAATTATTTCCTTAGGATAGTATCAAAGAATGCTGTTACTGAGCTAATATGTTGAGATATCTGTATCGTTTGTGATACGATATTGTGATATGTATTATGCTTAAAGGATATATCAAACCAATGCTCTCAGAGGAGTACCAATTTCACGCCAATCTTACTAATATTATATATCATATACCATTCTTTTTACTAACTTAATAGATATAAAAATGTATGATAGGGCTTCCCTGGTGGCGCAGTGGTTGAGAGTCCGCCTGCCGATGCAGGGGACACAGGTTCGTGCCTCGGTCCGGGAAGATCCCACATGCCGCGGAGCGGCTGGGCCCGTGAGCCATGGCCGCTGAGCCTGCGCGTCCGGAGCCTGTGCTCTGCAATGGGAGAGGCCGCAACCGTAAGAGGCCCGCGTACCGCAAAAAAAAAAAAAAAAAAAAAGTATGATAATTTGCTTCACTTTATATTCCTTTCATTACAAATAAGATAAATGTTTTTGCTTTCTTTTGATCCATTTCTATTTGCATTAATTGCCCAACTTCTTTACATACTAATTATTGGTGGTCAGGATATTTTTCTTATAAATTCGAATGAACTCTTTATATGGAAAACATATGATCTCTTTTCTTGCTATAGTACTAGAAGTATTTTACCAGCTTATTTTCCTTTTACGGTTTAGCTTTGTAAATTAATTTTCACATAGTTAAAATTTTGTATCTATTACGTTGAACAAGCACAACCAGCAGATTCTAACAACTTTGTTTTTATTTCTCAGTGTTTCTTTAAATTCTGTGGGCCTAATGTCTCTTGCCCTCAGACTTCTAGACTCACTCACAAATAACAAATAATCTGTGGTCGTGGTACATCACAGAACCTGATCTTAATTCAGAATTAGGATCCCCAATCATATATAATTAGGAAAACTCTGAGCTTCATTTAAAGCAAATCTTCTGTCTGTTCCCCCAGATCAGTACTACTTCAGCCTGGAAACCTAGAGTATTTTTCCAGTTCCCTGTTCCCTGCCTTGTATTTCCACTTCTCCTTCTCTAGCTTGTTAACTTCAACTTCTATTCCTCTAGGATCGGTGTGCAGGGAGGGAGAACAGGTAGGTGAGTCAAGTAGGTTCTTGAATGATGCCTATGATGCATCTGGGCCTAGCAGGTGCTCAGGGTGACTTTTCTTCATGTGGGCCCCCCACAGTGTCTTATCTGCAATTCCCTTGACATGGGAACAGGCGTCTCTAGGCATATTCTAAAGAGTCAGCCCCTCAGAATGGACAGCTACCCCTTGATTCTCTTTATGGAAGTCTGCCTGAGCCTGCAGGAGACCTTCCTGAACAGGACCTGAGACAATTCCGGGCCTGCCTCCTTTCACATGTGGCCCACATCTGGTTTCCAGGGAACACTCAAGCATCCTTTGCCCCACCAAACTCTGGGAGAGCTGGCCAGCCCCTGTAAATCCCTCTCTTCCTTTGGTTCATTGACAACCTGTCCTGATGTGTCTCAAGCAACAACCAGGTACCAGACCACAGGACCTCAGAGTCAGTATCTCCCACCTTGGACCCATGCAGGCAGGTTTAGAGGCAGGTTTAGGTGTTCTCAGGGCACACCAACAACTTTATAAAAATATGTCTTCACAAATCCTTTCTAATCTCCACACACTCTGACCCTTTATTGCCTTGGCATGGGTGAGAATTTTAAGAGTTGTCAAACTTGTTTTTAATAATCTCCTTTGAAAACTGGTATCTTGTTCTGGCATACCTCTTTGGAAAATCACAGCTTGAATCTTGGCACCTTTATTAAAACTTCTGATGTAATAGTCTGTTAAAAGTATTTCATAATCATTTACCATTGAAATTTCTGTATCATTTAAAAACAAAATAAAATATACCTGACATATAGTCAATTAAATTTTCTGTTGGAGTTTCCTTCATTTAAATTTTTTTAAGCTCTCCAACTTCAACTAGATATGTTTTTCTCTTGGTGTGTGCTAATTATTCATTTTTTTTAGTATGGTTACATAATTATCCAAGTATTATGTTCATCACTCTGTCTTTAACCTTTCTCTCATTTTGAAAAGTTTATTTTCGTATATGTTTTCCTATAACATCAAATCCATTTTTGGCCTCTTCTTTCTTTAATTAATCAGTGTTTAATTATTGTTGTACAATAATATGTTCTACTACCTGGTAAGGCTGGGGCCTTCCTATAACTCTTCTTTTTGAGATTACCTTATGTTGAGTTCTGAATTATCATCAGATAGAGGTTTTGACTCAGTGACATTAAACTCATTAAACTTAGGAATAATTTATAATTTAGGAATAATTATCATAGTTGTAGCAAATTAAAACAAACATTAATAATGCTTACAATGGGCCAAGCATTGTTCTATGTGCTTTTCAAATATTAACTCATTTAATTCTCAAAACAACTTTGAAAAAAAAAAAACAACTTTGGTCTATTTAATTATTGGCCCTATTTCTTCAACTCTTCCTGTATCCACAGCTTTGTCATGGCCTAATCCTGGGAAGGGTGTATTTTCTGCCCCTTGACTCTGGGCTTGGTCATAAGATTTGCATTGGCCAATGGCACATGAGGAGATAAGCTGAGTGTTGGTATGTGCTTGCTTGGCTGGGCTTGCTCTCTGTGCTTCAGCCATTGCCATGAGAAGAACCTGTGTCTATCCCACTGAACACAGGAGGAGATGGGAAACACTTGGAGCAGAGCTGGTCCAGGAGATGCACAGATCTGTAAGACTAAATTATTGTTGTTTTTAGCCATTGAGTTTTGGAGTGGTTTGTTAAGCAGCACTGTCTGGCAACAGCTAAGTAATGTGCCACACTATCCATTAGGTTCTATTACATCCCCATTTTACAAATGAGAAAAATGAGGCGAAGCGAAGATAAGTGACTTATTAGCTAGCAAATGGGCAGAATGGCTCTAGATGCATGCTTTTAACTATCTTTACAATATTTGGTCCTTCGTTTTGAAGAAAGTTTATTCAAAACCATTTATTCAAATTTTTTCATCTTCCAATATAAATATATACTTTTCTCTGTAAGGACTCCACACGTCTCATCTAGTTTATTCTAACATTTATATTATTTGATGATTATTAGGGTTTTTCTTTATAGATTTTGGACTAAAACCTTGTTTTATTTTTCAACCTACTTTGTTATCAATACTTGAAAACTTTAGAGCTTTATCATTGTCAATGTTGGTAAACACAGATGAGAAATAAGCTTTAGTAAGCTATTCGCAGAGAACTTATCCCAATGAACTAACACCTGCTGTGTTCTTTATCTCACTGTCCTCTTTACTCTCGACTCTATTGACCTCTCCCACTTCCTGGTGTGCTGGTTCTCTGGTTCTTGGCTATTTGATATACTATTCTCTTTGATGTCCTTCTCTTGCTCCCCACTTTGTTATAAAATAATAACACCTGTATAAGTAAAGGTATGGTTGTGAAGAGCACTGAGACAGTTCATGAAAAACCGCTTCATATAGTGCTGGCACCATGCCATTATTAAGTAATGTTCAATAACTGTCGCCCCCTTTGCCGTTATATTTCTCTTGCTACTTCTTAGTCTCCTTGTGGGCCCCATTTTATCTTCCCTATCCTTAAATAGTTCTGTCCTAGGCCCTTTCTCACTCCCATTTTCCACCTTTCTCTGGGAAATTTTACCCACTCTAGGTGTGGATGAAATTTTCTGTTCTGCCCTATCCCCTGAGGTCCAGGCCCATATATCCACCTAACTATTGCACTCCTTCATTGAGATGGCTCACAGACCTCAAATTCAACAACACTAAAGTAATTATTTGCTGTCTACTCCCCAAACCTGCTAGTTCTTTCATGACTCCTACCATTGTAAATGGTACCACCATTCATTCAATTTCTCCAAGCCAGAAACTAGGTATAATCATTCATTCCTCCCTCATTCTTTTTCTCCAGTCACTAACTTCTATTGATTTTACTACTGAATATCTTGTAAATTTCATACAATTTTTATTCTTTGATTCAATTGATTCTTATATTCTTAAATTCATATGATTGTTATAGATTCATAAAGTCCATAATCAGGAATATGCTACTTCCCTGGATATCTGATCAAGCACTTACTCTTACTGGTGAGCCTTGACTTTGGATTTCACATCTGTCTAGCCCCATTGAGACCAGACACTACACCACATCAATATCAGGAGGTCAGCACCCTACACCTTTGGTCCATGCCACAGGGATAGTAACAGGAATTTTACCCAAAGACATCTATGGAGGAGCTGGATTCCAAACTTAGCTCTTCCTGCTGGTCTTCCCTTTGAGTGTTTCTGAATCCACCAATGCCTGCACAGACTGCTGTCCCACATAATCACCCCCTTAGACTTTAATGCCTCTCCCTTCTTTTCTAGATCCTGGTGGTTTAGCCATATCCCAACTGTACTTCTTCCTGCCATCTTACAGGAACTAGGTGCTCAGTCCTCAGATGTGCTGACTCTAGACTTACCCACCTATTTTTCAGCTGTGTTTCCCATATTATATTTGGTAGATGGCACCAACCTTATCCATTAAGCAATCGCATTAAAACTTCTTGATGCTTTAGGTTCTAAATCAGTGGTGCTCAAAACTCAATACACATGAGAATCACCCGGAAAGTTTTTTCTAATATAGATATTTTCAGACTTTGGATATTGTGATTTAGGTTTTGGGTGGAGCTGGGAATTTCCTTTTTAAAAAAATCACTAAAGGATTCTGTTGAGCAGCCAGGCTTAGGAATTGATACTGTAAACAGAAAATTGCTATGTAAATGATATAGAATTTTATTTACAATTTAATCAGTAAAAACAGATTTTAAAATTATAGAAATTACCATGCTTTCCCATAATAAACATTTTGTTTAAAAGTCTGCTTTCACATAAAGATGTTTATAGAATGGAAGAAAGATCTCTTCTTTGAGACTTCAGATTTTCTGAATTTCTCATGTCAAAAACCTTGCTACTTTTGGGTAACCACAGTTTTACACAGTTGAAACTTTGGTGTCTCATGTTTTCTTTATAAATTATTATAGCTTATTTCAACAGAGACTTTCCAAAAAAGGGGAAGTGATCTCAATTACTAAACCAGGCATTTAACCATCCTACTTGGTCTTATTCAGCGAGCTGTTGTTTCTTGTGACAATGGCTCAAAGTAGCCTTAGATCTATAGCCTCAAAAAGAGTTAATAATGATTAATAAGGAGTTTATTATATGGAATTCATGTGAAGATGACTATATGAGGACAAACTTGTTTTAGACAATTTGTATATGAACTTAAACTTAGTAATAGCCTTCATTTTTAAGAACTTAATATACTTATAAACCCAAACAAGCACCAGTTAGGATTTTAAATCTTTTAATAGTCTGTAGATCCCTAGATTGACCATTTTCACATTTTTTTAAAGCTGCATTTAAAAATTAGCTGTATCTTTTAAGCATCTGAGTACATGTTTAGTTGAAAATAAATAAACTACAGAAGAAAAGGAAACAGTGTAGTAGGCATGCTATCCTACTAGGCAAAAAATACCAAAAACCAAAACTTGTTTATATGTATGCAATTTGTAAGCTAGGGCAATTCTGTCCATGCATGCTGTGCTACAGGAAATGTCATCTTTATGGTGAGGCTTAACATAAATGTTTCAAAGAAATTCTGTGCAACTACACATTTTACTGCTTATCTGTGATTTTTCTTAGCTTCTCTATTTACTGATAGGCTCCTCACATCCACTCCTTCATTCCACCCTCCACTCCTAGCCATCGACTACCCTTGGTCTGTCCCCTGAGGAGCCCCAGGCCACACTGTGGTGCCTTATTCTGATCTCCCCTCTCTAGTAGTGACCATCCTGCCAATTTACCCTACTCATTGTTTTCCTTTAACATTATCCAATCAAAGGAGGTCCTATCTTGTGTCCCTTATTCCTTTGTCCCATGTGTTCCTCTTAGTTGATTACTTAGTTCTTTCTAAACTTTCAGTGAATGCCCATCTCCCATCAGATGGCATAGCCATAGCATAGTTCTTTATCCTAAAATATATATTGCTGTAGAAATTTTACACATTGTGGCAGTTGTGTGAGTCTAGTCTTTACTCCCTCAAATCTCTCCCTAAAAATGTTCTGTGATTTCTTATATTTTTCATCACGTCTTGCTCTAAAACAAAAAACTTCAATAGACTTAGTATTCTCAGGGTAAAACTACAACTCTTCAAACTTTTATGGACTGAAGCAATTCATTTGTAGCTTCTATCTCTACAAATCCCAGAAATAACCTAAATAAGATTTAGTAGAATATTTTATCATATTATGTCCTGTTTAAAGGACCTCATCACTCCTAATGCCCTCAGAATCAAGCTCCATCCCTTCATAGCTTTTCAAAGTCCTTCAATATCTGGTGTCACTTGAACATTCTAACATTATTTTCCAAACTCTCCCAGTCCGACTGTGTCTTGGCCAGTTGGTATTCTCTTTCCTTTTATCTGAAATGTCCTTCCTTTAACTTCTCCTCCTTTCCAAATTTCCATCATACTTTAAGGCATAGCTTCAATCCCATCTCCTGATTAAGCTTTACCTGAATAATTGGTTTACACCAATTTCACCTCTAAGCAATTCTGCTTTTCTCATCTTTTTAACTGAATCAAATAGTGTCTTTAATTTTTATATAATCATTCCATAACTAGAGTAGTGTATTTGCAATGTGACCACATCCAAGCCAAAATAAACCTAAGTGTGATTCCACAAGGGAACCTGATGCCTGAACACCAAGATGCCAGCTCAGGAAAGAACCATAAGTTATTGAGGGTCTTTAACTTGGGGTTTCATGAGGATGTTAAAACTATTGCTTAGAGTGCATGAAACCAATCCTATAATTAGAAATGCAAAGTTTATGTATTTAAAATATCAATATAGGTACAATAAAGCATAGGCCATTCAACAGCCTCTGATTTCATTCTCAAGTCTTATGTATGTGGAAATAATCCTTATCTATACCCTACCATGGGTGGGGCACTCAGCTGATGGATTTTCCCCTTTGAGTCACATCTCCTTTGGTCGACCATGGCATGACCATTCTTGTTTCTTGGCTCTTATTACTAACTGTAAGTAGTTCTTAGTCTCCTTTAGTGTTACTCCAGAAATGGCTTTTTTAGGGCTGAGTTCTGCCTTTCCATCCTGTGTGTGGATAGTCTGCATGCCTTGTGTGGGGATTAGAATTCTCTGACTCTGGCAGCTGTGTTCTTTCTGTGCTGTATGGCTGGAAAACATCTTAAAGCCACTTGTGGGAAGAACAGCTTTTGAAAAATATGGGTTTTAAAGTCAGACAGATTTCTAAGTCTAAATTTCCTGCAAAAGAGGATAATAAACAATATAACATCTCCCTCAGTTTTAAGGTTACTTCCTTGTACCACCTTACCCACTAACCACACTTAGTCAGCTTACTTTGTTTTAAAATGTCTTGGAATTTTGTTCCTTCTCTTTTGAATACTTATCTGGATACTTATACAGAATACCACAGAATAGTAGGTATTAGAGTTTAGGAATGATTAGTTTATCAGTATATTTCTTCCCTACCACAATGTAAGTTCCACTAGAGCAGAGGCTATACCTGACGTAGTTCACGATTATATTTCCAGCTTCCAGCGCTGGCCCAGCTCCTCAAATATTTGTTGAATGGGTGGATATCTTATAAGGTTGGTGGAGAAGGAAAGGAGGCACAGTGTATAAAACACTGTATAAATACTTACAGATATGTGTGTGTGTGTGCGTTTATCAGTACATAGAGTGTTATGGTTAGCACACGGTAAGTATTTGGTAAATGTTAACGTTTATCTTTTTACTCTTGCTTGAAATCTGAACTGAAAATGGCCCTCTTTCTTATATAGCAACACGGACACTTCTTGTATTATGTCATTGACCCTCCCCAACTAAAAGTAGCTGGATTGATCTGAATGTTTATTTTCATCTTTTCTACTCAAGCACCTGGCTAGACCCACAGAGCTGGGAGCATTACCTCACAGTGCTTTCAGTCTCCCAATACTCAGTTCACTCATTACACATTTGGTGATTTAACTCACAGAATTGCCAAGATCACATTTCCAAGCAGGTCTTCTAAAACTGCCCACCTCTCCACAGACTAACCAGAATGGCCTCAGGGAAGAGAGCAGACTAGTAGAAGGCTACACATGTTAGCAAAAATAACTGCATAGTGCACACTACAAGTTTCAACGGTGTTAAATTTCCATTTGACTAATGTTTTGCTTAGAAACTTAACAGGAACTTTAGCAACAGGACAGAATATAACATTGTAAATCAACTATACTTCAATAAAATAAGTAGATAAATAAAAATAAGTAAATGGCTAAATGAAACTTAGATTTATACCTAGGCAATTGGGAGAATCTGACATTTTATGTGCCAGCATATAGTAGGTGCTCAGTAAATAACTACTGAATGAATTTGGGGAGGGGAGAAAGCATGTCTCAGTGGCTCTTGGCATTAATTGCCTCCCCCTACAGATACTATAAATCCCATTCCTGTCTTTGAGCAGGGATTTAAAAACAGGACTCTCATAAAAGTAGGCATATCTTCATAATCAGGACAAGCTTTTGCTTTACTCCACATAGTTATAAAAAAACGCGGGGGGGGACAAAGTTCCCCGAATTTCTAGATGGGAAATGGTGGTTTCTGTACTGCAGGAGTGCAGACCGGCCTCGTGGTTCCTGAGGGCGAGATGTGTAACTCCTCTTCCTCCCCATGTTCTTGGCTGAGACACGCTAAGGGTCAGTTTGTGGAAATGTAAGGAGAAGGCGATTTCAGTATCTTCGTGTAGAGAGACGCTAATGAGGAAGTCAGGCTGTAAAGGCCAGCAATAGGGAAAGGGAATTAAACTTAACTTGTAGTCGGGACTGTTTAAAAAAAAAAAAAAAAAAGGAGGCGGGAATAAAAGAAGTAGGAAAAATTGGGGGGAGGAGAGAGACTAGAAGAGGAAGGAAGGAGTGTTATCTACGCAATTTGTTGTTTCTCCTACTCTTCCTCTCTCACTCCCTCCAGAAGCTAGAAAAAGTTTGCATGCACAGCATTCGGAATGGGAGAGCGGTCTCTTGATTTGCAGACCCGTGAGGAGAAGCGCCCACTTCACCCTTCCCCGTTCCCGCCGCCGTTTTCCCCCTCTCCGGAGGATGGAGGGCAGTCCTCGAGACCCAGAGAAGCGGTAGCCCAGGCGGATCCCCCTGGATCCAGCAGGGCTCAAGCAGCGGGCAGCTCTCTCTCCGGCAAAACCTCCCCTCCCTCCTCCCTTCTCCTCCCGAAAAGGAAAAAGATCGAACCTCTAAACCGGCTTTACCCCTCCCCCTCTTCCTGGGGGAGCTAAAGCAGAGAGTACAGTTCTGTGATTCACTGGAGAGAAAAGAGGGTGGAGGCAGCAAACAACTCCGAGTGCCAAAACTAAGTAAGTTCTCTGACAAAACGCACGCAGCTTGCGGCGCCTCCGCCGGGCCACCAACCCCGCGGAGACCAAGTGGGCTTGGCGTGGAGCGTGCACGGGGTCAGGGACCCACTTCGGTCCCCGTGCGCTCCAGCAGCGGAGAGAAGGAACCGCTGCTCGAAGTTCCTGCGGAGAAGAGGTGGCCAGCGGTGGAGGGAGATCAGTAAAGCGGGGTGTTTTTGTCATTTCGCCGCCTGGTGAGTGTCGGGGAGATTGGCAAACGCCTCGGAGAAGACCGAGAGAAATAGCTCTGGAAAAGTGGAGAGAGTGATCCGGAGGCCGGTTCACTGCATGCTGCTTGTTATCTGCATGGGTAAGAGCTCTTTTTCGGCGGTTCCACTTCCCAGTACTTTCCAGGTGACCGGACTGCCGGACCTACGGTCGACCCCGCAACCAACGGTGCGCGCGCCCCCGGGAGAACCTCACTCCTCCACCTTGAGGGCGAAAAGTTATGGCTACGAAAAGTTCCTGCCCAAGGTGATTATCAATTCCTTACTTGATTTTTTTTTTCTCTTGAGAACTTTTGGGTGGAGGCATTAACTTTTCGTGTGGAAGCTACTTTGGGGAGCGAGGAGGAGGAGGAAAAAGTGCGATCTGATGGAGAAAAGCGACTCCTTGGTCTTCGACACGTCCCATCCCCTAAGCCACCACGTGTAGAAGATTAAAGTTGTTGGACGTGTTGACAGCTGAGAGGAGCACGGACTTCTTTCCAGGTGGAGACCCCTCCACCTCCACCGCCTGTTGGTTCTACCCCTCCTGCGTGCATGTGTGCGCCAGCGGCGGCGCGCGGTGCGTTGTTCTGCCTTGGAGTTTCAGCCGGGACCAGAGTGAATGGCCCCCAGGGGCTGCGCGGGACCTCCGCCGCCGCCGCCACTTCCTCCGCAGGCCTGGGTCTGGCCCGGAAAGATGCTAGCCATGGGGGTGCTGGCAGGCTTCTGGGTCCTCAGCCTCCTCACCTACGGTTACCTGTCCTGGGGCCAGGGCTTGGAGGAGGAAGAGGAAGGGGCTATGCGACCTCAAACTGGAGAGAGACCAGAGCCCAGCATAACTACCATCTCCCAGCCCCATCTCATTTTCATCCTAGCGGATGATCAGGGATTTAGAGATGTGGGTTACCACGGATCGGAGATAAAGACTCCCACTCTTGACAAGCTTGCTGCCGAAGGAGTTAAACTGGAGAACTACTATGTCCAGCCTATTTGCACACCGTCCAGGAGTCAGTTTATTACTGGAAAGTAAGTGTTACTGCTTCATATATTTATTCCTCGGAGATATATTAAGCACTTAATTATGATCCAGCTCCTAACTTACTGGAGTTGCAGAAGATATGGGGAACTAAATGTATGAATGAGTGAATGAATGAATGGATCAAATGCATTCAGTTGTGGTGGGAATTAAAATGGATGTCCTGTTGATGATCTTGAAAGTCTCATCACTAGTTTAGTCTCATTTTTCTTACTCTCAGAGCCTGCTGTGAAGGGCCTTCATAGTTTTAAAATGAGATCAGAACTTGTAAACTCCCACTTACCAACCAGAGGTCTCCAGAAGTGTTCTCCTTTTCTAAATCTATTTTGGCTTTTGAGCATGTTCAGATTTTGTTTCAGGTGTCACAATAGAATTCACAGTCACCATCACTGATAAGAAAAACAGACCAAATTTTTTCTGGACTCTTGGTTTCTTCTTTTTTTTTTTTTTATAAATTTATTTATTTTTGGCTGCGTTGGGTCTTTGTTGCTGTGCATGGGCTTTCTCTAGTTGCAGTGAGCAGGGGCTACTCTTGGTTGCAGTGCGCGGGCTTCTCATTGGGGTGGCTTCTCTTGTTGCAGAGCATGGGCTCTAAGCGCGTGAGCTTCATTAGTTGTGGCACATGGGCTTCAGTAGTTGTGGCTTGCAGGCTCTAGAGCGCACGCTCAGTAGTTGTGGCGCATGGGCTTAGTTGCTCCGCGGCATGTGGATCTTCCTGGGCCAGGGCTCAAACCTGTGTCCCCTGCATTGGCAGGCGGATTCTTAACCACTGTGCCACCAGGGAAGTCCCTCTTGGTTTATTCTTAAATCTGGGACTGAATAATCAAAGCCACAGGTAATCACAGAGAGAAGAGGGGCCAAAGAAACGTATGGAAGGCAGTGTAAAATCTGACCAGTGTACCTGTGACTCTATTTGGGTCTTTGATAAGCAATTTTCTCTTACAGGATCACTAAGGAAGGCAATGGGTAATTACCAGGGTAGTTCTCAAAATGGGAGAAGGTAACAGTTGTAAATGCTCAGCATGAGTTAAACTTCATCTGAAGTTTTCTGCTGCTCCTCACACATCTGGGAATTTTCTGATTAACTCTAAGAAAAAGCAGATTATTAGGATGCTTAAGTAAGTGTTTTTAGTATTATCATTGCTTTGCTAAACAGCTAAATATTCTACTTAGGGTGTTCACTCATTTTCATATTTTTACTCTATCCTGTCAGAATGTAGGTTACTATAACTGATTTGCATGTCCAAATTCAGCCTGTGGAACTGAGATAAACTAGGAGACGCAGAGGTCCAGCTGCCACTGGACAGAGGTGGAAGAAAAGCCTTAGTGGTTTCAGTGTATGAGTCTTGTGATTTCAGTTCCAGGGGACCCTTGCTTCAGTGAAGTTGTTCTTGGAATTGGATCCTATAAGAGTAGCCAGTATCCATTGGAAAAATAAAGACTATTTTGTAGTAATCTCTGTCTTGCAGAGACTTTTGCTTAATATACGATTTCTACTGCTTAGCAAACTGTCACAAGTTAGCATCACTGCCAGAAAAGAAAAAACAGTCCTTTCCTCTCTTTAGTGGGAGAGTAAAGAAGACTCACTGTACTTCAGAGTCATTTTAAAGGTTAACTGTGGCATCAGAAAGTCAAGGGCATTTGGTATTTATAAAGGAGAAGATTGTTGGCTGGAAAATAACAAGTCCATTTGATGGCCTGTGGGTCAAGTTCTTCATGTCTAATCCAAACACTCTTATATTTGGTTTATGAAATAAATGAGTCATAAAGGCTCCCTGAACCTCTTAAACTAAATTTATAGAATTTAGATTTATTCAGATAACCAAGAGTAATTGAAGAGCATATAACTAAATTGTATGAATTTATCTTTCACAATAGAACATTTGTTTAAGACTTTTCACTAAAGAAGTTCTTCTTTAGTTCCTAAACATTATCTTGCACTGATAAAATATCTAGGTTTTATCCTTTAATATTTATGAAGCAGACATGAGGGTGGAAATAAATCCTCCGTTTTCTTTGCTGTCAAAGGTTGACTCTCCTGTCTTTTCAATGCAAACATCTCATAAGAAGATTTATTCTCCTTATTAAAATTTTCTGTTCAGTGTAATAAGTTGTGTAACTGTCTTATAGACAAAAATTTCGAATAACTACTGTGATTTGACTTAAATTTCTGTTTGAATTAAACAGTTGAAGACATTTGCACTTTCAGTTCTCCTTTTAGACAAATTGCTGGAACCTTCCTTAAATGAACACAGATGTAAGAAAGAAAGTGGTTATAGAAGCCTAGTTCTGGGTCTAATATTCATAATGCAAGCCCAGAGAATGTGGTCATTTGTCCTCTCCATGAGTACATATCTATGATTTCTGGATCCTCTAAAGTTAAAAAAAGCAATAAAAATGTAAATGGACTGAGTTATATTAAGGGAAAGAATAGGTTATGTGGAATATGATAGAATTCAAATATCTTCACATTTATAAAGAAGGAGTTTTAAGTGATTGAAGCTGGAGCTACTTTTGATACTATTAACAAAACAATCCTCCCTTTATATTTTGCTGGAGTCAAAATGTAAAAATCTATTCCCTTATACTGCACAAATCTTAATAAATTCCAGATTCTTTAATAATTTATGTCATATCAGTCTGGCAATATTGAACATAAGCCAGCCTGTCAATAAGCATTCATTGTGTGCAGATCCCTTTATTGGAACTGTGAGGAACAAATAAGTAAGCCCTAATCTCTGGACAGTGATTCTCAAATTTGCACAGAAAGAATTAGCCAAATGGTAGTAGCTAAAGTGCAGATTTCCAGGCCCAACCAATGACTCAGCTTCAGTGGTCTGGGGGTGAGCTCAGAAATTAATAGTAATTTAACAAACGTGTCAGGTTATTCTAATAATGGTACTAATATAAATTGAGTGTTAGTATTAAATGCTAGCATCTACTGAGCAGTTACTGTGTTCCAAGATAATGCATTTTTATCTCATTTAATCTTTATAACCATTCTATGAGGTAGTAACTATTGTTACCCCGTTTTAAATAGTTGTGGCAGTAGATTCCAAGAGAGGTAGTGATGCAGAAGTTCTGTACACTGGACTTTGAGAAACAACAGTGTAGGTGTTCAGAGTTAGACTGGTAATATAAAGGTTGATTGAGAAAGCAGCTGCCTACATTTGGTTTATTTCAAAGTAATTTTTTCACCTTTTTTTAAAAATAGTTTTCAAATAAAGACATGTAGACATGACATCATTTCTTCTTAAAAGAGAATATAGTGAAGGCCTCAGAAAGAGAATTATGAGTTTTGCAAAATTTAGATGTGTTTTATGCAGACTTTAGAGTTGGAAAGATTGGCAGTCTGAGCTGAATTCATATCTTGGGCAATAATTTTGTGTTTTTACTATTTTGTTATTCATTTTTCCCACTTGAAATACCATGATGATCATTTTTAACAAATGCGAAGGTAACTCAAATGTGTATTTGTAATAGGATATTTGATAAATTAATTTCTTTTTTCAAACAACCCCTGCCCCTTGCCAAGGGTAATCACACTCCCAATTTCTAACACCTTAGATTAATTTTGCCTGTTTTCAAACTTCATATAAATGGAATTGTAGAGAAGGTATTTTTTCATGTCTGGCTTCTTTCTCTTAACACTATGTTTGTAAAATTTATCCATGTTGTTGCCTGTAGATATAATTCATTTATTCCAATTACTGAATAGTGTTCTTTTATATAAATATGCTGTAATTTATTCATCAATTCTGTTGAAAGACATGGGTTGTTTCCAGTGTTGGACCATTATTAATAGTGCTGCCGTAAACATATTTGCAAATGTTTTTTGGTGAATACAGGTGTACGTTTCTCTTGGGTATCTATCAAAAAGTGGGATTACTGGATTATCGGGATGTGTATGTTCAGTTTTTGTAGATACTGTCCAGCAGTTACCCAAAGTGGTTCCACCACTATACACTCTCATTAGCAATGTATGGAAAGTGCTATTTGCTTCACATCATTGCTGACATTTGGCATTGTCTTTTTCATTTTAGTCATTCTGGTTGTTATGCACTGGTATACCATAATGGTTTGATTTGTGTTTCCTTGGTTACTAAAGAAATTGAGCATCTTTTCATATTTTTGTGGACTGTTTGGATATCTCCTTGTATCTATTCAATTTTTTTGCCTGTTTTTTCATCAGATGCTGGCTTTTCCTTATTGATTTGTGGCAGTTATTTTTATATTCTATTCCTTTGTCAGATATATGTATTGCAAATGACTTCTCCCATTCTGCGGCTTGCTTCGTCGCTCTCTTAATTAAGTTTTTGGATGAACAGAGGGTTTTAACTTTATTGTAGGCTTATTTATAATCTTTTTCTTTATGTCCTATTTGAGATATCTTTGACTAAATCATGATCATGACAGTGGTCTTTTTTTAAGTTTTATAGCTTTATTTTTCTATTTACATCTATAATTCATCTGGAATTAATTTCTAATATAAGTTAGGATTCAAGCATATTTTTTCCATATGTAAATCCATTTGATCCACACTATTTATTAACAATGTCATACTTTCTCTACCTCACTACAGTGTCATCTTTTTCATAAATCAGATAAATGTACATGTTTGGGTCTGTTTCTGGACTCTATTCTGCACCATTAGTCTCTTTGTCTATTCTTGTGCCAATCCTACATTCTCTTAACTACTATAGCTCTATAATAAATATTGATATCTGGAATGTAAGTCCTTTTACTTGTTCTTCTTCCAAAATGCTTTAGCTATTCTTTACCAGTTCACTCACTTTAATATGAAAGAAGCGAGGGTATGGATGTGCAGATTCAAAGAGATTGAAAGATTTGGTTTTGGAGAATATGAGGTAGTTCTCTTCTGAATTATTCTACTTTCTAAGTGAAATAACAAATGAGGTCATTAGATGAGAATGAGGATCTTAAGGTTTAAAGACAGAGATAGAAAATATTCTAGGAAAGGGAGAAAGTGAATTAAGTAGGGCAGTACTGTGAAAATATTGGGCAGCAATGAGAGCCCATCTGAGATTTGTGGTCATAAATTTAAACAGAGACCAGTCTTCGCTTGTTTTTCTTGCGCCATGTTCAGGTACTTGTGTGCAGAAGAAGCGCTGTTGAAGAGGTGGATTTAACTAGATTTGGACCTTTGCCAAATGAATAGAGTGGGATTGTGGACTCTACACTTGGCAAGAAAAAGGGGAAAACTATAAGGGGTTTATGTTCTCTAAAAAAGTGCCAGGGTCAGTGGATTGACTGTCTGACTAGGGTTGAAGTGAGGATACCACAGTATACTTGGAAAGCTGAAAAGATAGATAATGGTAGTTGGAGAAATGCATGCTTGGAATCAAAATTTCATAAGTAGTGCAGTTTTTAGAAATGATAGGGGAATGGTGCTAAAGTGAGATGGAGGAAAACATCTTTGGAAGTGAGGAAGGCAAGGTATTGGAAGGGCAGGAAGTTGGATGGATCACTTGGGTGGACATTTAGACCATTAAGAATAATGGGAGAAATTGTATTAAAGAGCACAGAGTGAGCCAGTTGCTGGGATCATCTATGACTGAGCGGTGGGAGGGCAGGGCCTGGAATTGGATAAAGGACTCTAACAGGAAAGATAGTGAGTCTCTAACCTGTTGCCTGACTTTTCAAAAAAGTTGCACCTTTAAAAAGAAACAGGAGGGCTTCCCTGGTGGCGCAGGGATTGAGAGTCCGCCTGCCGATGCAGGGGACAGGGATTCGTGCCCCAGTCCGGGAAGATCCCACATGCCGCGGAGCGGCTGGGCCCGTGAGCCATGGCCGCTGAGCCTGCGCGTCCGGAGCCTGTGCTCCGCAACGGGAGAGACCACAACAGTGAGAGGCCCGCATAATGCAAAAAAAAAAAAAGAAACAGGAGCCAAACTGTGTAGAAGTGCCAGTGAGGAACTAAGAATATACCCAGTCCCTGCTTCAGACTCTTCGATAATTGGGGTATGGGTAGAAGACCAGCCCTAAGTTGAGAGGATAGCCAACAATCAGCTAGAGCAAGAAGGTGGAAGAAATGTCCAGGAAAGAAATGAGATCATAGAGGATTTTGCTAATTACAGACTTTCAGTAACAGAAGGCTCCTTGGAAGGAGTTAGGGAGTTAGAAGGGGAGAAGGATTTAATTAGAGCAGAGAATGTACAGAGATATATAGACATTAGAATATGAATGAAAGCAGATACATTGGAAAGATTGGAGTTAGGATGAAGATTCAAATAAAAAGTCCTGAAAAGTATGGTGGGATTTTTTCCAGATGATCTCTTGGGAAATGTTAAGTGTCAAGTTTTAATTATAGCTTCTTTCTAGAGATTGATTGAGCTGGGCCTCCTGCCTGTCCATAGCCAACCACTGCAGCCACACTGTGTACAGTCAGGCACATAGTTAGGAAGTCTGGGGGTTTGGTCCAGGAAGACAAGGTCTATGTAGACCTCCTCTATGGACTGCAGTGGGCTGTAGAAGCAAAGGAATGTGTCTCCCAGTAGTTTATAAAGTATTCTTTTTAGATATGAAATTATCAATTAACAATTACCCTAGTGTTGAAAACCCTGAAAAAGTAGTTGAATTCTTTCAGTCACTTTCACAGGAGAAAGATTCAAGAAAGCAAAGGGGAGTAGGGTTTGATCATTCCAATTCATAGGCATGTGGTACATTCAGAAATATTACCCCCCCACCCCCACTTAGATCATAAACATCAAGGGTCATGCATGCTTCCATCCACTTCTGTTATCCAAGACCTAGTTTTAAGTAGTGTTCTACCACTTAAGAGTACACAATAAAGATCAGTTACTAAGAGTTCACTTATTACATTCATAAATACTTAGTTAATACATAAATATTTAGAAAAATGTTTATGGTTAGAAGTTTGGAAGAAACAGGAGTTTTTCCCAAGCCTCACTTTGGCTTTAGTAAATGAATGTAAGAGCAAATGGAGAGGATGGCTTTAAAACCTCACATATCCATTTCAAAGAGAGTGGCTCAAAAGACAGCACCATTCAACAAATAGCTGCCTTTTCCTATTTGAACATATGGATTTTTCTGACAGTAGAATCATGGTCAAGTAAGCTATTGGCACACCCTTATGATCAAAGTCCCTACTTTTAAATGAGTCTTTTTAAAAAGACACCCTTTGAAGTGAATCCCTATTCAGGTAATTCTGGTGAGTTTCCTGAATAGCTGTCCTGAAAGGTGGAAATACATCCAGGTGCAGAGGGTTCGGATCATTTTGTTTCATCCGTATGCCCTCTCCCAGAGATCAAAGAAGGGAGGACCAAAAAGGCTTGGAGCCCCTGCTTCTAATAGGAGCTCAGCATGAAAACGTCTTTTATTTCAAAGTTTAGTTTCATTTGGACTTTTTCCTATAGCAATATTATGGAATTAGTTTTTATGTAATCTTTTTCCATACTTTACTTTGATATAATTAGAGTGTGTTGCAATGTTCTTTTCTCATTCCAGATATTAAATATTCCCAGGAGTGTAACTTCATTGAGACATTCATTTCCCTGTGTGCTGTATTGCAAAAAACACTTTTTGCGTCTTTTCCCTTATTCCCTCTGTCTTCTAATTCACCCAACACATTGGCTTTACTCAAACATGACTATCACTACATCACCACCCTCGGCAAACTAGGGAATTCCTAGTTCCCACTGACTACCACAGAATGGGGAAAGAAAGTGATTTTAACTGAGGGCCTTCTTGTGCTAGTTGCTTTTCAAACATCCTGATATTTGATCTTCACATCCACCCTGAAGGTAAAATATTTTTATTATTTCAAAAAATATGTATCACATATTTAACAAATGTCCTCATTTTATGGATGATATATGAATGTTTTAGAGAAATTATACAAGTTGTGGGTGGTCATACAGCTTCTAAGCAGCAGAACCTATATTGGAACCTAAACTCGTGTGGCTTCAACAAAACCCTTGTTGTTTTCATCACCCCATTCCATCTGCCATGAAATTTGTAAGCACCTTAGTCCTGTCTTCAAAAAAATTTTTAGCCTTATCTTTCTCTGTCTTCAAACTCTCTACTCCAGAGAAAAGAATGATTCACTGTTTCTCGAGCACGGCTTATACTTGACTTTCTCCCTCCTTCTGCACATACCATTTCCACTCCTTGGAATTCACACCCTATCTCACTTGGCCCAAATGCCAGCCACTCATTAAGTCATTAAGACTCAGCTAAAATACCATCTTCCCTATACAGGTTTCCATGATTCCTTAGCCAGAAATACTTATTCCAATGATGACCTTACATAATTATTTCTATTACTGTCATATTAGGCATGATTTTCCACCTGGTTCACACGCTGGCCCCCTGAGTAGCAAGACTGATTTATTACCTCCATAAATCGTGCAGCAGCCAATCTAGTGCTTTGTACTAATAGGCACAAAGAATACATGTAAGGAACGAATGAATGAATGAAAAAATGAATAAACAATCATTTAAATATTTCCGTCTGGCAGGCAATGTGACAGAGCAGAAAAGACATATGTAGTGAGGAAATCCGAATTACAGTACTGATTCAGCAAATTTCTATGACCCTTGAATGAGTAATTTAATCTTTCGGAGACTCCATGTTTTCATCTGTAGGATAGGAATAATGATAATCTCAAAGGTTATAGCACTTGAGATAACATATATGAAAATAGTTTGAAAACGTTTAAGTATTACATAGTTTTTAAGTAAACATTCTTCTACATTTAGAGCTACAGCTCCATAATGTTTAATCACATACTAACTTTAAAAGAACTGACTACTTGTTCTTTATAAAAGTTGTGGGTATACTCATATCTCTTTTCCAGTTTCAATCTGTAAGCACAAAAAGTTAAATTCCATGTTTCAATTTTAATATATTTTACCCACCAGGATTTCTCGTATATTTTTGTTCTGAAATGTCCAGGAAGGTGATTAGGGGTATATTTTTTAAGTTTCTACACTTGGAGATTGTGTGTGTTGTTGCTGGTTGTCACACTTGGCATGCTGCTGTCGTCATGCTTGGCCGAATCTGCTGGAAGCCTGCTAAGGCTGTGACAAGCAAAAGTAGATGTATGTTTAAACAGTGACATTAAGAGTACCATACTAAATGAGAAGAATTAAAAATTGGGTAATGGAAAGGCCAGTGATTAATTACTTCAAATTCCTTCAATCAACAATCATTTTCAAACATTTTCTTGAATATCATTACTACATCTTATTCAGCTTTGAATGCTAGCTCACCCCAGGGACTACCACTCAGTAGGTGTGCAATAAAGAGTTTTAAAATAAGACATTGTTCTAGGCTTCATGGTGATTGAAATTTCACGTACTTTATGATCACTATTTCATTAACTTCCTAAATGATTATATTGCCTGCAGCATTTGAATCCACACTCCACCCTAAGACCTGAGTGAAATCTCTGCAACACAGTCAAAATCATGCCACTCCCTGCTTTAAAATCTTTTAGAAACTGCCATTACCTGGAGACTAAAGCCCAGTTCCTAAGCATTCCATATAAGGACCTTCAAAATCTGCCCTCTGACAAGATTCGAGTACAATCTCCCAACACTTTTCCATTTATACCCTCTGTGGATTATCACTGCCCGGGTACTTATACTTTCCCACAAGGGCTAGGCCCCTTAACCCCCCTGTTCCCTTCTAAGCAGAATTCCCTTTGCTAGAATGTTCTTCATTCTCCTCTGGGAAAACACCATTGCATCCTTGCAGACCCTCTATGTCCCTCATCTCCCCTCCAATACTTCCCTGATCATTTTACACCTTTATACACATTTTCTTGGGTATAACAAGATGTGGCAGCCAAAAAAGTGATAGAATTCTTAGAATTCAAAGGCATGTTGCACATGATTTTTTCCAACAAAGAACATTATTGATCATTTTAAAGCAATAAATGGGACTCTTCTCTCCACTGACCAGACAGAATCAGTATCATGTATCCATCATATCACCAACACCAGTCTACTAACCACCTACACCTGGCAGGAGAAAAGCCAGATAATAATTGCTAGGTCATTGTACCCTTGCTGAGGAGATACATTGATACGCTTTCTCAATACTTGGTCGTTCTCCAGCTTGCTGGAGAGGGTAAGGGAACCAGATCTGGATGAGAAAAAGGCCGGGGAAACTAACAGGACCCTGTGAGAGTACTGGGTTATTCCATGCACAGTGTCCATACAAGCTGGATAAGCATGGTTTGGCAACGTTCAGAGTCTGAGAAGGTCCAACCAATAGGTGGACACAGTAGCAGGAACCTCAGTGGCAACCAATACTCGATTAAATTAAATTCATGACCACAAATCCGAAATAGGCACGCGTAAGTGCCCCAGTGATCCTCTAACCTTCCTCTAGTATATGTCCAGTTCTTCAGAACTACTATTTCAAGATTTCTCATCTCCTCAGATTGCCAATATCCCCTCATCAGCTCATTACTTTTCTTCACAATTCCACTGAGAGGAAAGAAGCAATAGTGAATTATCTCTTTCCTATCACCAGTGTAACATTTCCTGACCTACGGGCATCGACAGCCATGTCTCTGCCTTCCTTCCTCCAGTAGGGCATTGAAGTGCTCGAACCCGTCAAAGACACGTGCCTCCCAGAGCTCCTTCTCCCCTCCTCACGCGCCTGAGTCCTACAGTTTTACCGTTTCTCTCCTTCGTTATTAATTTTTATGTCTCTACAAAATCATTTCCATCAGCATGTAAATGAATTTAAGTTCATTCTGTCTACAAACAAAAGCAAAGCAAAAAAGTTAATTGACCCAATTTCTCTGCTCTCCTATCTAGCAAAAATTCATGAGTTATCTGTACTTGCGAGCTCCGCTCTGATTATTAATTTATACTATATTAGTCTATACTATAATTATCAATCTATAGTATAATTTTGATAGTATAATATGATGCTATATTAATTGTATTATGTATGCCATAATGTATACTAAACATATATTATACTATATTATAATATACTAAACATATACTATATTATAATATAATATATTATACTATAAATGTATACCATAAATGGTCATTAATTTTAAGATTTTTAATAAATCTGTAATTTATTACAAATTTATAAAAAGATTGTGCCATATTCTTGAATCTGAAGAGCTCAAGAATTTTTTAATTGTTTTATTAGACTTAAAAATTATCTTTGAGATTGAACATCATGAGGTTAAAGACAGTGTTATATCCTTTGAACACATCAGGTTCTTGCATAAGATAAGGCCATAATAAATGTATAATAAAGGTATGTAAACTGAATAATTCATACTCATCAAATTAAAGTTTAATTTAGTTTAGATTTTTTAACACACTTAAAAATATAAGCTCAAATACTTGAAATCAGTTTTTTCTTTGATCCTTGTTTGGTTGTCTTTGTAATGCTATAAAATTAATTTAATTGTACATTTTCTAGCTAAAGCATTTAGTTGAAGACAAAATATTGGGAGTGGAGATGTACCATTTATGTGACACTTAAGGAATATATTTTGTATACGTATACTATTCTCTAATATATTTTCTCTAATCTATTTATCTATATATGTATTATATATATCTCTCTCAATATATTCTCTAAGCCTCATAACTTGGGGATAATTATTAATATCCACATTTTACATAAGAAGAAATCAAGCTCACAGAAGTAAAGTGTCTTGGCCAAAATCCCATAGTAAGTAATAAGACTAGAATTCCAACCCCCAAAATTATGATTTTCCACTACATTATTCAGATGGTTGACAGGAGGGGTTAGGTATAGCTGCATAGCTTATCTTTAGAGTAGAAATAAATGAATATCTTATTTAAGTAAAACAACAAAAACCTAAATATAGTTATTCTAAGAACCAGAAACTCATTTCAAACTGGCTTTCCCATTCAATTTGGGAAAACTGGAATCTGTTCTTGCTCTTCATTTGTTTCACATATAAATTAAGGATAATGTTATTAGTTTACCTTTTAGAATTTGTAAGAATACTTAAATTATTAATAAAATTATCAACCACCTGGAGAATTTGTTAGAGCATTTATTCCTCTGGGCTCTTCCCCAGAAATTTGTTTCAGAAGGCCTAGGGTGAGGCCTGAGATGCCAGATCACTAACAAGCTGCTTGGTGATAGTGAAGTTGCTCGTCAGAAACCACACTGATTAACACTGCAATACACTTTTAGCCTTTAATGTTCCAAGACTATTTATTACCATCTTTATCTCTCTTTTTTTCACCATTTATTTAACACCTACTCTATGCATATGACTATTTAATTAAGTACTATCCAAGCTTCAAGTGCAGTTGTGTTTTTCCTCCTATGTTCTACAATTGAAAGCTTGTTTCAGGTCTCAAAGGTCTAACTTTTGAAGAGACACCTTCTCTATTAATGTGTTTCTGCTCTCCCATAGAATGAACGATAAAAAGATTCCTATTTTGGGCAAAGCAGTTGACTCAAGAGCAAAAAGCAACTGAATTTCTAAGGACTAAATCCTAAAATTAAAGATACTAGGAGATAGACATTTTGGCACACTACTCTTTTCTTTTAGAACCTTTCTACTACAATGACAACTTGAAGAAAGTGGACGTTTATTTCAGGGTCTTGTTTAAATTAAACTATGGATTTGATCTAATTTGCATCAGTCTCCTGATGAATACATGTATATCCTAATTTTCTATAGTGTTGTACGTAGTCTGAATTAGCTGAGGAATTCATTGTAATTGTTTGCCTTTAAAAGAAAATTGGGCCATTTGGATCAGTAGTCTGAGAATTGCTAGAATAATTTAGTGATTTGGTTCCAACAATAGAACTTTTCAGGTCTGTTTTCTGATACGGCTCTGAATGATCTCAGATGTCAAAATAACAAAACAAAAAACATAAGTAATTTAGAGTTTTGTTGAGGCAGATGTTTATATTGTCACTTAATCCTCACCACAAATCTGTGAGGTAGGTAAATGTTACTCTTTCTCATTCTTGTAAAGGAGATTCCCAAAGTTAAATGCATATCCTTAGATGTTCTATAGGGAAGAAAACTATGCATTGACTAATTTGTCAAACTCAGTGTAAGCCTTCATGAAGCTTCCCATTACCATTTGATGGTTCATGAGGTAATGACCCTTGATTTAATTGGGCTTCTTGTTTTTGTTTCCTTGAAATTCATTCATTATTCATTCATTCATTCAATACTGAGCACCTACTCTGCCAGAAACTGTTCTAGGCACTGGGAAACATATCAGTTGACACAACCTCCAAAAATCCCTGTTCTCGTGGGATTTATTCTAGTGCAAGGAGACACAAATAAATAAAATATATAGTGTGCTAGAGGGCAATATGCCCTGAGAAGGAAAACATAGCAGGAAACAGGATGGGAATTAAGAGGTTAAGGGTTAAGGGTGAAGAGAGCGGTATTATGGAGGTCAGGGAAGGCTTCACTAAGAAAGGAGGTGAAGGAGGGAGTCTCGTATGTTGCTGCTCCAGGCAGACAGTAACCACACAGGCCCTGTGACAGGGGCACCCCTGGTGTGCTCAAGTACCATCAAGAGGCCAGTCCAGCTAGGCTAGATCAGAGAGGGGGTAGGGGAGAGTAGGAGGAGGTGAGGTCAAGGCGGTTAAGGGAGCCAGATCCTGTAGTGCAATGAAGGCCAAGGCAGGGAATCTTGACTTCCACTCCGAGTGAAATGGGAGCCATTGGAAGGCTTGGAGTGGAGGGGTGACATGACCCAACTTTGGTGTTAACAGAATTGCTTTGGCAGATAATTGAGGATAGATCCTGGAGGTAAGCTTTGCAGCAGGAAGACCTAGTAAAGAGACCATCGCACTAACCTGTGTGAGAAGTGATGGGGTGTGGAGAGCAGTGATGGAGAGGGGTCAATTCTAAGTACATTCCACAGGTAGAGCAGACAGAATTTTTGGATGGACTACAAATGGGTTGGATGGTTGGAAAGAAAAAGAGGAATCAAGTACAACTTCAAGGTCATTCATTCTGCTATTAGCAAAAAAAACAAAAACAAACCAAAAAAATAAAATAAAAGTGCTCACTCAAACAGGTAAAGTTACTACTGATCACAAATTATGGGAACTTCTTTGACAATTACATTGTACACTTCAAAGCCCATCAATGAAAAATAGCCTTTGCTTCTCCATTCTCCTTTGCCTGACTCCCTGAGGTTTGAAGGATTGCAGTAATATTTTTTTTCATTATATATATAATATATATATATTTCATTTCACAGTATAGTTTGGGGAAAGAGTAGTAGATGGGGGTCAGAAGATCTGCATTTGAGCATTTGATTCTGGCTCAGCCACTTACTAATATTTAAAAACAAAGACAAAGCAGCATAGGTAAATGTGGAGGAAGAGGCTTTTTAGGGCAAGGATGGCTGTCCATGGGCCCCAAGGCTGTCCCAGGATGGCATTGACTGGGTGAATTCACCATTCCCATCACTTTACCGGATTGGATTTACAGGCACAAACTCTGCACCTCCAGAGTTTCTTAGATGGTTGATGAAAAAAGAAACCAACAAGAAGAGCCAAAGTATGAACTCAACATTTCTCTCTATTTCCATCATGCTGAAAATGCTGCTCCTTCAGACAGATCAAATACCAAGTGTCTGCAAACAAACATGCACACACCTACACATATCTCCCTTTCTCTTGGATTAATGTCAGTGCCAAAGAGTCTGGACAGTGCTTTGTGGTTGGCCCTGCACCTGTAATTTTAGAGTTATGATATTAATGCTTTACTTCTTATATTACATTGTTTTTAATTTAAGGTACACCCATTTTGTTTCTCAGTTTAAAATGACTAAAAATAGAATATCTGCTTTTATTTTTAGAAAAACAGGCATTTTTTTAAAAAAGTCCCCCTTTGGTGATCTCTTCTTTTTGTTCTTCAAGTTAGTAAAGCACTTCCTAAATAGCTTATGAACCGCCCTGAATAAGTTGTATTACTGCTGTTGTTTTCTGGACCAAAGAGTCAGTCAACAGCTGTGCAGACCCTGAGAAAAGGTTTATTGAGAGGAATGTTTGTTTCCATTCATTCACCTTAGTTACCCTCTTATTGAGATCAAAAGGTCCAACCTTGTCTGATGTAACAGCAAACCCACATTTTCCTTTTCTTGGATTTTAAGGACAAGCACTGCAAAAAATCTCTTACTGATGCAAAAGATATTTTTCAATGATTTATTTCTTAAAGAATGCTGAATCTAAAAGAATCTTTTGCAATTTCAGATCCCTCCTGTAAGTCTCTTAGTTTTAAATCTTTGTGTGAAACTGTAGTCAAGCCACATTCTCTTGTCACATAAGTGTTATTTCACTTCCCAAGTGCTGAAGGCCTTCCCCTGGTCTCTGAAGCAAGATTTTAGTATCACATCCCTGGCTGTCTACACAGGAACCACACTGCTGTCTCTTTCTCCATTACTTATTTTTGACCTCAAGGAGCTGGCCAGTTCACACATGTTTGCCTGCCATAGGTAAATTTGTTTATTTCCTTGTTGGACTTAAAACTTGTTCTGTGATTTACAAACTCCATTTTTTTTTTTAACTGTGGAACTTTTTATTCAAGTGAATTTCTTTGATGGAATAGCCCAGTATACAAAACATATAAAGCAGAGCTGCTGGCAGGGGTTCCCACCCTCAACCCCTTCCTTCTAAGGTAGACTCAGGGCCCCTCTGCCCAGTCTCCAGGGCTCCTGGGTCATTGTTTGAGATACTCAGGCCTATTTAATCTACTCTGGGAGTAATTTTCCAACATGTCAAGGAAGATGAATTACTGACTGAATGCTACAAATGAGTACCTTTTCAATAATCTCTCTCAAGAATATAGAATACAGGCATCAGTGTATAAAAATAATGACACAGAAGGAGCAGCAACAAAAAGCCACCAATCTCTTAAACACATTTCTTAAAGAAAATGCTTTGATTACAGCATTTTTTTTTTTTTTACAAATTATGATGTTCGTTTTGATGCTTTTAAAGAATCGATAATAGCTTTTAAAGATGAGACAATTCAGTAATAATCTTGAGGTATTGTAATACTACAGTGGAGGGGGCATGCAAGACTTTAACACCCAAAGGAGGGGACATGGAGGTATGTGGAAAATAATAATGAAGCCACAATGCCTATACAGCGGAAAAGGCTTTTCAGGTGTCAGACTTTCAAGGTTTTCTCTTGTCATCAAATACCATTTCAATATCCCAGTAGAGAGAAAAGAGTAGGAGGAAATTGCTATTCAATAACTAAGTTGTAGTTAACATGTTGTAGAACAGTTATTGGGAGCTAACATTTAGAATTTGTTCTCCTTTGTAGACTTTATAAAATGCCTACTATACTTCAAATGACTCATTATTATTTCTCTAATTCTACAGCAGGAGAATCAGTTGTTCAGATGAGAAATGAGAAGTTGATAAGTCAAATAGTAAGAGAGGAAAAGAGAACAAAAATTTAAGAGACAGTTAGTGATAGAATGGACATTACTTAATACCTGAATGAACATAGCTTGAAGTAGAGGAGAAACTAGACGGTTTTCAGAAAAGTTCTATTCGGGTGATTGGTAGATCATAGTAACATTAACCAAAATAGGCATTAATCAAAATTCAAAGTGGAGAATATTCTGACTTTAAGCCACGCTATTTGGCTTCATATTTGTCCTCCATTTTTCAGAAACAAAATACTATTTGGTACTATGCAACCATATACAGCATTCTGATGAAACAGTTAATCCTATGTTGATTGTAGTTGCCAAATGGTCTAAAAAGATCAAGCTAAATAAATAGAAAGTGAAACATTAGCGAGTGTCTGTAAAATTTGTGTTTAAATGCTATACCTGATCGTTGTACCTATATAAATAAAAAAAGATAGCAAACTGAGGCTCCTCTAATAAATGTTGAAATTCATAAAAGATAAAACATGAAACATAAAAATTGTGAATCACTATATTGTACATCTGTAACATATATAGTATTGTACATCAACTATACTTCAATTTTTTAAAAAAGATATGAAACAAATGAAATGCTGTTTCTCTCTTACTCTGGCCTTTCATAAAAGTTAAATATTCTGTCTCCCTTGAGACTGTGAAATTGTTCACAGGTTCACATATGTCCCTGATGTTCTAACAGCTAAGTGTCTTGGGGAACTTTATTACTCTGACTCATGTTTGGCCAGAATGATTCAATATTAGGGAATTAATTCACTAGGTCAGGACTGGTCTGTGCATTTGAAACATTAAACAGAAGATTTTTTTTAAAGGAAATGTCATGCATATTTAGAAGTAAAGCTGTTAATGGGACGGAACACTGCACTGAGGGTAAACAGAAATCATTTCTCCATCACCCCAACCCCACAGTATGCTATTGGTTTATGAGATATATGTTCTGGGTGAGCCATTCAAAAATATGTCTGCAGCAATTTGAGGCATATTACTTAATTTAACAACATTCGCCTGCAAAGAAACATTCTTTTCAGACAGTTCTAGTTATTATTACAATTTTTATAGTGCTTTAAAGTAACTATTTTAAGAAGAAAGTCATCATTTTATCCCCCTCCCAAAACTCAAATAGTTTTGATTCTGCAGAAGTTATTAAAAGGGTAAGTGGAGTATAAAAATAAAAAGAGTGTGTGTAACCTGTGTGAGGGCTTTGGCCTTGAAAGAAAAGCAGGAGAGAAATAGTGTGGTAATTTTAAAAGTAGCAGGTTCAAAGAGAGCATATTTTCAAGATACAGACAAACACTTGAAGAGGTGGGTGAAGGCATAGCAGAAAATAGAGGGGAATATAGTGGAAAGTAAGTGATTAAACAAAAGAGAGAGGTAAAATCGTGCCACAGTTGCCCTCTTCTTAGCCTATTTGAAATCTTATTTATCCTTAAAGATCCAGATCAGTGTTTTCCAAATATGCTATGCCTTAAGCCCTGTTATATATACATTAGTATATATATATATATATAAAACAGCTAAAGACAAAATATTCAGGTTAATATATTGAGAGAAAAAATAGCAAATCTGTGATGCAGAGACCTGACATTTATCAAAGCTAATGGTTTACAGACCTTCTTTAATTATCATAGGTGTTTGGTTTGGGGAAATAGTACCAATAGGAAAATAATTAATGGATTCCTTAACCTCTCTACACATGGGGAAACATGAGACTGAATTCTGTCTTTAATCATAACCTTGATAACACTGTTCTTGGCTACTGGTTAAGCATATAATTTTTTATTTAGCACTAATTTTGCTTCTGTAACTCTCCCCAGTTAGACTGGATTTTCATAGTGCAGTGCTTTATGTACAGGAACACTAAGTAAGGTGGCTGATTTTTCATCTCCTTTTTTACTGGGCCGCCTCATTCAGTTCAAGTTGCATCAGTAGAACTGCTGTTCAACCTTCTTTTCCACGGTAGTTTGGAAGGAGAGAGTAAGATGAAATAGAGGCTCCAGGCATTGGCAACAGCTGGAAGGCATCCCTAATTAGATTCCAGGCAGACTTGGGCCATGTTTATAATTTTCCGTATGCTGGCTTACAGTTTCTTTTAAAAAGGTTCCCAAAACAACATGAAAATTTAAAAAGATTTGCTGCACTTGTATATGTCACACAATACAAGGCTGTTTTCTTGAGCACCTTAGCATGGAACATAGAATGGTAATCACTGACTCCTAACTTAGGAGATGTTGTCCAGAGAGGATGTCTTAGAAGGTCTGTGTGCTTGACCGATTTGTTATTTATGCATAAAAGTTTTACAACTGCCATTACATCATGAGATTAAAAGATGTATTTAAGCCATGTAGATGAAATTCTGTCTGACTTTTAAGGTTTTTCCTCACATAGGCAATTTGGAGTCTTTCTTGCAAGTTAATGTTACTTTTTTTTTTTTTTAAAGAAACGTAAAAGAAGAAAACCATTGTGTTCAATATACAAACAAATCAGTGGGCAGGAACTGTGAGAACATATGTTGTGCATTTGTGCGTATGGTTTTGTGCTCAACAATAGAGAGAGAACTTGGAGTTGTTAGGTTTTGTTTTTCAATGTTGTATACTGGAAAGATGGATTTAAAATTTTCCTACTCGATGGAATTAAAAAGCACATTTGTTGCAGAAGAACTTTAAAGACCCATTGCCATTCTCAAATAAATGGCTAGCTGACTTAATTTTACATTTTATTTTCCAATAAAATGTATTGCTTATTAGCTTTGCAGTCATACAGGATTTATTTTTGTATTCACTTTTCTCAGGAGAGGTTTCTGAAATTAATTTTTTAAAAGAAGATGTTTAAAGATGGTAATAAAGATACATAAATAAAATTGAAATAAGATATGTAAATAAAAGCTATGTAAATTTAAAAATACCTTAGGCAGAGCTGAATATAAAAGAACTGTCATCATCCCAAAGCATCAGACATCACATTGAAGCCTTAATGCTATTAACTTACTATGTAATGAGTCCTCCTCAGGCTGCCTCCATAAACCTAGCCTTGCCTAAAAACATTTCATAATTATGAGCAGCCCACAGTTATTTAAAACACTAATTATTCTAAAGTAAAATGTATTCTCTATGTACGACAAAATACATAATTATGTAGGTTCGTCTTACCTGTACAGTTGCAACAGCTTATGAAATGGTCCATGGCCACCATTCTCTTCGTTCTGCCATTTTTTTTTCATTAAGCCACTGAAATTACCTTACTAAATTGCATATTGGATGGTACTCTCGACAATGGGGTGCCTACATCTTGCTTGGCACAAAAGACCCCTCACAAACCAGCCTCTTGCTGTCCTCCCAGACTCCTTTCTCATCACTCCTCCAAGACTCCTTTCTCATCACTCCTCCAAGTACCCAAGTACCTACTTACATCTGATCATGTCACCATTTCAAGAACTTATCTCTTTTTCTTACTTTTATGCCTTTTCATGCTGTTCCTTTTGTAATGCCTTTTACCCCTTTCTCATCCTGTGATTTATCCTTCAAAACTCAAGTCAAATTTTACTTCCTTTGTTTATTCCTGCAGACGGGTTTCTCCTTTTTTATTCACACATTTTATTGACACTTACCAGTACTACAGATCTTCAAAGGCACAGGCCTTAAAATTTTTAATTTGCCTTGTATCTGACATCACATGGCATATAGTAAACAGTCACTAAATATTTATCAAGTGAATATGTGTCTTACTTGTTTCTAGTATATTTGTAATATTTGTTAATATTTTTGCTTTTCATAGCTTAGATCCTCTTTTTTTCTTAACTCTTTATGTTCTAAGGGAACAATATATTAACAACACCCCGTTAAAACAGGAGGCTCCTTTATTATTATGAATAATTTGGATCTTAATTTTTTTTTATTCTAAGTGTTTGTTTTTATAGAGTAGGCTTTATCTCACTTTCTTGCAAAATCACTATCCTCCCCAATATTATTCTCATATATTTAGACAAAGAAATTTTAAAAGATATTTTAATTTTTTTTCAGCTTGGGCATATAGCTCAATGAATATTCAACTTCTCCAGTGTTGACTTGAAAAATTATTATATTTCAATTCAAGTCTGTTTTGTTAACTTGTCTCATCTACCCATTCAGTCTTGTTTAAGAGATGGGGTTCAATGAATACTTGGTTATAATTTAAATTATATCTTGTTCCAGATAATTAGAGAGAGGCCTAAGTCAGTTGGAAATATAAAGACAATGAAAAGAGAAAGGGAAAAAGAGAAATTATCATCAGACTGTAATCCAAAGAGCTACCATTTGGATATAACTGGCAAAGAAGCATAAATATATATTGTGCATTTTCCAGATATTTTATATCCACTTGTATTTTATCACTAATATCAGTATATCCTGTGGATAAACAGTTATCTTATATCTCTACTATAAATTTCAAATCAAAACTTTTAAAGTTATAAGATTGTTTTATCCTTACTGAATAATTTAATTTTACTTATTATAAGTGAAAAGATTTTTTATTTTTTACATTTCTTAATATGTTAATTTTCTGATTAAAATCAAGATACAATAGGGAGAGGCTGAATTATGTAATTTGTCTTCTCATAAGTAAGATGATGTGTTATTATCCCAGACAACTTGGGAATGAGTTTTGTTTCTGTAGCAGCTTTGGACATAGTCAGTTTGCTTAAGTTGGAGTTACATGATAGCTAAACAATTTCCAAAAGGTAATTTTCATTAAAAAAAAAAATCCAGAGAAGAAAATCCAAAGCCTTCTCTGATTTAAAAAAATGATGGTTATTTTCAACCACATAAGCAGGAAAGTTCCCCTTCCTAACCAATTTTAAATTCCAGTTAAGCTTCTTCTGTCCTTACTTATATTCAGTGGGATTAGAATACTTACCATAAGCTATCATTTTCATAACTTATAAATACCTTAATTCATTCCTTAGCCTTATTTCCTTGAGCTTTTGTTTTGTGGAGTGTTTTTCTGTTTCATCATGATTGGGTTACACATGTAATAAGAACTCGATGTGAAGTAAATGTTAGCAAAGCACTTAGTTTTCATAAACTATATAATGGTTTATATAGATATATTTATACTCTAATTTATATATAATAAATGTATGTGATTCAAAAAGAACATTTTGTGACAATAGCTAATTTCCTTACAAAATAAACAAAACTGATAAAATAATATAGACTAGATAAAATAGAATAGAATAATCTAACCAACTTGCATTCTTCCTAATAGAAGTTAATTTACATGAAATTTTTTCACATAAAAAAATACATCAATGAAGATAAACAGGTTGCATGTATATCTACTAGGCAGTATCATTTAAGTTTCTGATATTGGGACTTTTTAACCTATAAAAATGGCACTTTATACCTAATAGGTATATTAATAAAAAGATGATACAATGTTAAGAAGTCGTAAATACTATTAAAAAAATAAAGCAACTTAAGGAAAAAGAGAGTGAGAGGAATTGCCCTATTTCTATAGGGCACACAGTGTAGGTGTCTGTGAAGAGGAAACTTGCAACTTGAATGAAATGAGGAATAAGGTAAGCCCACAGTTGGTCCAGGCTGAGGGAACAACAGGGACAAAGGGCCTGGGATTGGAGCCGGCTTGGTGTTGTTGAGAAATGGTCAGGACGCTGGTGTGGAGTGAATGAGCAGAACATGGTAGGAAATGAGAACAGAGGCAAAATCAGGGACCAGACCATGTATGGTCCTTAACCCAAGAGTGATGAGATGCCACAGAAAAGGTTTTGAGCAGATGTGCCATGATCTAATTTATATTTCAAAATGGTTTTTCTTGCTTTCAGTACCTCAGCCGGACTGTATGAGGTAGGACTCCAAGTTCACAAAATAAGGTTAGTGTGTCTCCCAGGATAGGGTGGAATTTGCTTTCTCTTCTCATAGCCACTTGAATACTGGGCTAAGTCAAGAGAAGCTGGTCCACAGAAGTAAACGTTCATCCACAAACAAGCCTCTACTACAAAATATGCGCTCTCCCACCTGCACAAATGTAGCCTGACTCCCCAGGCTTCCAAGGCAAGCTTCCCCACTCCTACCCCAAACCCTACCCAAGTGTTCAGAAGCAGGGAACACCACCACACCTCACTGTAGGTTCCAGGAGCCTCCATAGCTTATTTATCTAATGCTGGCCATCTGGCAAGTGTAGGGCCTTGTCCTTCATCCCAGGCCACTAGTGGAAGAGTTTGGTGGAGTTAGGGCAGCATCATAAATAGGCAGCTCACAGGTCATTTCCAGTCCTTTCACTGAAGCACCTGTACAGTACTATCAGAGGATCAGTGAGGATCAAAGAGTCCATTTATTTTGGCCTCTGGACAAGATCAAAATCTCTAAGAAAGAGACTTGTTCATGGTATTCTTTGTTTCTATTAAAATTACAAAATTGTCATTTGCAATGTTTTTATAAAAAACACTCTTGTTTTAGCTACTCAGAACTTCATAAACTATTCCCTATTCAGCTAAATATTTTCATGTTTTGCCCCAAGCAGAGTGAACATACTTGCTTTAAAATTTGAGCAATTGCCTTTAACTTTCTTTTGAATATTTCAGCTATAGAGATATTTCAGGCCTTTTCATAAAAAGTGTGAGCTCAAACATGCTTAATGTGAAAGCACATTAACTTAGAGATTATATTGTCTAATTAAAGACATGGTTATCTATTTTTCCCTCATCTCAATGAATATATGTCCTTTATCTTTAGTTCAGAAACCTTTATAATTGTAACAGCACTTTAATCAAAGGTAATCAAAATTAGTGTGCTTTGAAACTTTAGTTTCTTAACACATTTTGGATAAATCAGTGCTCTTTATCCTGAGGCATTACATTATTCATGAGTTGTTGGCACATTTAGGTAAGTACTTGTCAGTAACCATGAGGATCCCTGGGTGAGGTTTTAGGTTTGCTAAGGCTACAGTCTACACAAACTGCAAGTTTCAATACACAGAAAAAAAAATTCTGACCAAATAAAATAAAGTGGAACCGAGTAAGCGTGTTTAAGTAGATTTCAATAACATTTCTAAACTTTTGGTTTAAAAAGACTCAGTTACCATACTACAAATGGCTTAGAAACATTATCTTCATAAAATATTAAACCATAGCCCCTATTGCTGGAAGATACTAAAAGGCAACATTTTCTTTAAAAATCACATTAAAAAGTATAATAGCAACATTATTGTTCCTACAATGTAGAATCTGTTAAAGGATTTTGAAGAAAGGCAGCACGACATTGTAGAAATAACATAAGATTTGGGATCAGAAAGCCTCATTTTGGACTTTGAAAGTTGTGGTTTAAAACACTGTCTTTCACTATGTGATCCTAACTAATTCATTTTACCTCCCTAAGATTCAGTTCCCTTAACCATAAATGAGGATTATAACAATTATGAAGTTTAAATAAAGCAATATGTAGACTGGAAAGCACTCTGCACATGTCATTAGTATTTTCATGGTATTTACTGAGCTCTAGTCATATGAATTTGGTGCTTGGAAAAACCAAACAGATTGCATCCTAGTAGTTTCTCTTATAATAAAAACTCTGACACAGCCCCTGCAGGATGGCGTGGAACCTGGGCTTCTGAGTATATCTGTTGATTCTTTTTTCCAAATTTTCTTTTTAATTACATAATCACTTAGATTACCATGAGTCCACATAGATTTAGGACCTAAAAGAAGTTGGTTAATCGGTTGAGTTAACATGTAACTAATAACCAGTGTGTCCACTTATTTTAATAGATTTTAATGAGAATTTGGGGGAGGGGAGGGGGAGGTAAGTGTAATACATCTGCCATAACTGCTCAAGGACTTTCTCAAACTAGACATAAGTGCCACTGGATCTGACAAAACTCTGAGAAGTGGCTTTAGTGTGTTCCTGATAATGAGCGTCTCCGTTTTTCAGTTCCTGTTCTACCCTTCCATTATCCCCTGCCTGTGTTAAAAGTACCTTGATCTCCCTTTCCTCAGATTTATCCAATAATTAATTGCATCCATCTGGCATAGACTCAGAAACAGATGCTGTGTGCTCACATATGCTAAAGAAAACAGTCAAGAAACTGAGAGGGGGAATAAAAAAGAACATAGCTCTATTTGTAGGGGAAAAGAAGGAGACCAGAAATAACATAAGACAGATAAGTGCACAGAGAATAATAAAGAGGAAGCATTACTGCATTAGAACAAATTGGAATTATTTTTAAGAGCTTCCGGACATCTGGCTCCTGGGGTGTAGGTGTTGAATGTCCATGGACCTTTCAGAAACAGCACAAATTTAAAAGGCATGGCTCTATTTTCAGTAAGTGGGCCATTGGTGGATTGCTGGCCAGTATGAACTGGCTTCATCTCTCTCACTACTATGAGATAAATTCCCACCTATTGGTAATACCTGTACATCAGAAAATGCCTGTAACTATGAAAATCTTTGTCCTTGGGACAGTTAGTGCAGTGAGAGATAAAGTGGGCTTCTAAAGTATAATCTATGTTGAACTTTAATGAATGAAGATATTTTGGTTTTTTGGAACATAGAGCTTCCTAAGTATTTTGTTTGAGGCAGAATTTGAAATAAACATTTTATTTATTTTCTTTTATAAGTATTTGAAATCTATATCCTCATTAAGGATGAAAAGAAGCAAATAATATGAAATATGGGTTTATTTACGTAACTTGAAATTTTGTTCTATTTCATACTCCTTTCAGATTATACTTTTTAAGATCAGAGAAAGCTACTGTGGAAAACTTATATATTAATTTCAAGGAAAAATCTGTATTGATTGCAAGGAATATTTTTTATTTGCTGGGAAGGAGGGAGGCAAAGAGAAGGGAGACCACTGTTAATAGATTTCCATATATTCAGATATGTAATGGATATGTTCAGCTATCTAATGAGATGTCAGTGACTCTAGGAAACCAGAGGACATCCTTTCAGAAAGTCTAAAATAGATTTTGGTTTTAATATATTATTTTAATTACTTCTTTGCTGAGAAAGCCATTAGAAACCCAGAACAGTAAAGTTATAAAGAACCATACTCATTTACTTAGTCCTAAAGCTTGTTCTAGTATGCTTTCAATATATTTAAAAACATTGCCTTTTTGAATCTCACATTTCTTGAAACAATTTTATTTTATTTAAACATGTCCCGCATCTTTGACATCAGTGACCTTATCATCACTTCTGCTACTTTTTGAATCTTATTTTCTCCCCAGAGCACTTAATCTTCACTTCCGTCTAAGTTATTTAACATTCAGCAGTTTTAAAATCATTTCTTATGCTATCACTGATCTTTTTTTTTTTTACAGATACTGAAATTGGAAATATTTTTTTACCTCTTTAAATATTTCCTCCCTTAATTAATTAGTATGCATTTTCACTAGGTCAATCTGGTGCTGCATTTATGTGGATAATATTTGGGGCCAAAAGGTACAGGTCCTATTTGAAATTCAAACTATTACTGAGAATATTGCATTAAGTTTGTATTAAATCCATAGAACTAAAAAAAATGGTATATTATGTTTACAAAGTATACATATGCCTCAAGACTTTAAAGAAAATAGAATGTATTTTGTTTACAGTCTCCTTGGAAAGCAGAATGAACTTCAAACTGTAAAAGATTGATGAAATATGATTATAATTACTAGCAAATAGAAGCCCAAGATAAATGAGAAGATTTGTCCACTCTCCACAAGTTCTAAGAGAGAAGGGCAGGTCTTTGAAGCAGATTGTCATAAGTTTTTGCTATGCTCTCTTCCCAGAGTTCTAATTATTGAATCAGGATACTCTACAATCTTTCAGCATAGAGAACACATGCTTTGGAGCTCAACAGACCTCCATCCAGATTCCAGTTCTTCCACTTAAATTTCTTAAACCCCACTTTCCTTTTTATGAAATGAGGATGCTATTACTTTCCAAAGGCTGTTCCAAGAATGAGAGATATTGTTGGTTTATTGCTAGATATATGGGTAGACACTCAATAAATTGTAGCTGTTATTGCTGAGTCTGTGCTATTTTGATCTTAGCTTTGAATACAGACTTCAACCATGACACCAAGATTCCTGTTGTCAAGGATATTTTCTGACATTGATATCAAACTTCTAAAATGTGTGTCATTGCTGTGTTCTCCATCTGAGTGCTGACTGGCAGATCCATCTTGATCATGTCCCAGTTTTTATGTGAACCATGTATCTAAACTGGAATTTTTGGATAAGCCTAAAAGATATGCCTCTCCTACCGAGTGCTGGTCTTCTCTAGCCTACAGGTGTCTTGGCCCTACCAGCTGTCACTCAGTCCGGTACCTATTTTTCAGCCCTCTATTGCCCTCTAGTGACTGCTTTCAGCACTACCTCATGCAGGGGGTTAAGAGGTTTTAAGAACAGTTAGCTGAATTGAAAATCCACAGTGGATTAAATTACCTGCCATATTTTGAACATTAATACGTGTGTGAAAAAATTGAAAAGCATCTATTGAAGACTCCTGAAAAGTAAATGTATCAGAATATTGAAGATGTGTAGTATCCCAGTGTCAAAAAGAGAAAAGTCTGGATTTTAGGAACAAGACTGATTAATTGATTATGGTGCCCTGATTAAAAATTCTACTTGACTAGGCAATTGATTATTATTAAGTTAGTAATCAGTGATCATTAGAATCTACCTCAGATTCATGGAGAAGAAATCATGCCCCCAAAATATCACTTAATTTTCTTTTGGCATGCCAACATCAGGGGAAGTTATAGGTATACAATAGCTCAGTTTCAACAAAGTTTATAGAAAAGTCAATTCTTTTAACAAAAAAAAAATAGACTTAATGGTAAGTAAAAAGTTGAATGAGCCATTCAAAGTGAATTGAGTGATAAATCAAAGTTAATCTGAGGGCAGGTCTCCAGTAACATTTTATAAGACTTTGCTCTGAGTTAGTGCTGTCCCCTCAAAGTCTTTAACACATGATTCAAGTGAAGACATATTTACCAAAATTAACGGAGGAGGAATAGCTAACGTACTGGATGACAAAATCAAGTATCTTCTGGGTCATTAAATGGCAGGAAGAATGAGAAAAAAAATCAGGAAATGGGAAATTCTCTGTGTAGATTCACCAATTAAACTGTTCTTCTGCAAAATGCAGGAAACCTGGCTTAAGACAATTATACATGAAAAAAAAAAAACAGGGTTTTAGCTGCCTGTGAACTCATCATATGCCACCCACGTGAACTTCCAAATAAACTGATGTGAATCCTCACAAAGTGTAGACCGCACATCAAGGAAGGTAATAGTCCCACTTGAACTTTGCACTGTTCAGACTACATCTGGAGTCTTAGGTTCAATTCACATGCCAGCTTTTCAGAAGGACACCAACAAACTGGATTGCGGGCCACGGGAGCTCTGACAACCGCAGAGCGTGAGGACTGGCTGAAATAGCTGAGACAACTCAGAAACATGGTAACTGTCTTCACATATTTGAAGAACTATAATGTAGAAGAGAGTCTGCATTTATTAAGACTCCAGACAAGTAGAGCCTAGATCAATCCAAATAAGAACCTTCTATTAGCAAACTCTTCAGAAATAAAATGAGCTGTCTGGCTCTTTACAGCTTTACCGTTTGGGCTTTTAATGCCTTTCTCATATATCTTTAACTTCTGTGATTCTGGTTCCTTTCCCTTTTTTATATTTGTTTCTTCAAACATGGAAACCTTCATTTATTTTCTTTTATTCCTCGATTCCTTCCCCCAGACTTGTGCAGAGTTGGACAAGAGTGTGCCATAAACAGAATTACATAGTATCCTGGCCAAACCAGTATGCCAGTGCTCAACTGTATGCAGATTTCTTTAAGAATAGGATGCCATCCCAGAACAGACTCCAGAAAAAATAATTCTTATTCCTATGCCTAATTATGGATAATCAGAAAAGCATAGCCTCTTAATACGCAAGCCTTTATAATCAGTGACTATAAAAATAAAGAGAACAGGGCTTCCCTGGTGGCGCAGTGGTTGAGAGTCCGCCTGCCGATGCAGGGGACACGGGTTCGTGCCCCGGTCCGGGAAGATCCCACATGCCGCGGAGCGGCTGGGCCCGTGAGCCATGGCCGCTGAGCCTGCGCGTCCGAAGCCTGTTGCTCCGCAACGGGAGAGGCCACAATAGTGAGAGGCCTGCGTACTGCAACAACAAAAAATAAAAAAACAAAGAGAACGCAATCACTTTCGCATAAGCCTAAGGAGCTGGTGAGCAGCATTTTGATATTCATATTACAGAACCAAATAGAATTCATATAACTCCAGAATTTGTAGGCCTTTTGAAACAAAACCAACCTCTCTCTCTCTCTCTTTCTTTTCTTCCCTTCCTAACTTTTCCCCCCTTTCTTTCAAGATTTATCTCACAGCTGTTGCATAACGTTTCTCAGAATGATTCAGTGTCCCGTTCCTATGTTTCTCTTAGGAATAAGCTGTTTCCTTATTACCAAACCAAACCGACTGCCAGGTCCAGGGCTCATCTGGCTGGTGCTTCCTACATCTGCTGTACTAGGAATAGCTTTCCCTTCACCAGCTGGCAGCAAAGCAACCATGAGGGTGCAACGGGAGGCAGGTTTAGGGGGAGCATAAAAAGAATGGGGAGGATGTAGAATAGAAATGTCCTTTCCTCTCTGTGATGGATTTCCTTCAGGACAGCTCTGGACAGCTGAAATCCCTTCAAAGGGAGGGAAATAGAGAAGCAGTTTTCTCCTTTCAGACAGCCCCATATTATTATTCCTGTGTAATCACTTTTCAGTACATTTTATTAGAACTTCTTTTTATTTCCTGAGAAACCATGTAGTTTGCATCTGTGTAGCATGCATTTCTGTGGACCCCTAGTGTCTTGGCATTTACAATGTCTGATTCCCAGACATTCCCAGGTTAAAAGTAGGAAAAACCTAGGAAAGAAAATTCCTCCATACTTTTTTTTCCTCCAAAGAGCCTTTAAATATCAAGTGGAGGAGAGGCTTTGAGCCATAATAACAATGATCTTCATCTGCTCTGCAGGCTTGTTGGGAGGCATAAGGAACTAATATGATATGTATAGAGTAGGGTAACTCTATACATTTCAAAAGTGCTTTATTAATGATGAGAACATCTGCTTCATCTCTTTATGCCTTCATTTCTTCATATTTAAAATGACACTAGCATACCTAACCCATGGGGTCATTATGAGAAATACATAGGAAGAAGGTGGTAAAGCCCTTAGCACAGGGACAGGCCTAGAGTCAAACCTCACTAACACTCGGCTGTTAACATCATTCCTGTCTATTTTTAAGTTGGACATTGAAGGGGTCATCAGTGAGTATCTGTGGAATGACAGTGGGTCATTGAATACCAGTCCTAGTTCACTGTGTGCAGATCATGAACTTTGTTGAGAAATGGCAGATTCTAGCGTGTGCTTCCTCATCTTTTGTCCATATGCCTTTTTTCCCTCCTCTGATGAAAGTCAAGCATAAAGGAAAGAGATGGTCTCTGGTATTCACTGTATCTTCACTTCTAGCCAGAAAAAAAATGGTGTCATAGATGAGATCACACATTTCTTAAAGGTGGACTTTAAGAAACTTGTTGAACATCTGTTGCAGTGAAGAAATACAGAAAATTATAAGAGCAAAGCCAAATGAAGAGATACAGAAAATTCTAAGAACAAAGACAAATATTATCCAAAAAGCCTGGAACAGGATGTGGAACAGCACGGGGCTGCACTCCTCCCTTTGTGCTCCTGCAGCAATGTAATTGTTATGTTTCCTGGAATATATATATCAGTGAAGCACAATAAAATTCAAGGCTATAAGGATAGCACTAATGATATGCTTGGAAAAAATCCTAGAATACAGCATGCTTGCAACTATTATCAGGGCATAGAAAGTTTTAAGTGGTTGGTTTTAAAATAAGTAAAGCTGCCTAGACATTATAAAATATGACATTTTGTATAGCTTTAGGGTTCCAGGGAATGTTCAAATCTACAATGTTAATTGTAAAGAAGATTCCAAGGTAAAAAGTAATAATTTTTAATTTTTTCCTGGTTCAAATTTCTTGGTGATTATAAACCATTTGGATTTGCTGATTTATAGTTATGAATGAATATAAATCTCAACAAGTAATTTCCTATTCAGGCTCTTATAGATAAGATAGTATTTTAGAATGAAGTCATAAATAACTCACAAGCATATTACTTCTGTAGGGAAGGAAACATTCTCTTCTACCATTTTTGGGTTTTTTCCATAACAGTTACCACTACTTGAAATTTCTTATTTGTTAATTGGTCATGTTGACTAGGCCAAATATTTTCTTCACATATCATATATATATTAGCTGTACCAAAATGTTAGCTATTCTAGGCTATGATGGAACATATATCTTGGGTGCTATTTAAATAAACATGTAGTAAATATTTTTTTCATAGTTTTATGACTTTTCCATTTTAAGAAAAAACTCTGAAGTTCTAGCAGCACTGCCCATTGTGTATATACCAACTTAAAGATCTAAAAAGATCACTCACAAAAATAAAAATACTGTAAAAAGATCACTCATATCCACTCCTTGCCAAATCGAAGAACATTCCCTAGTCGTTGTTGATTGTATTCTACTTTGTGTTTGAAGTAGAGAGGAAAACTCCATGGCAGAGGTGGTATTTGAAATGGGCCTTTAAATATGGAAGTGGTTCCAGAACAATGATTCATTTTGAATAAAGTCACAGGAGTGATGTTGTTTGGGGTTTATTTCGAACAGTGACAAAGTGGGCTTATATTCTGCAATGTCTATACTATGTGTCCTTTGTAGGTAACTGGGTTTTTTTTAACAGCAGGATTATGTCATTGGGCTTTATTTTGTAAAATATTGATCCTAAGCTGCTTAATAAATTAGTCTGAGTAGAACAATATGGAAAGTGAGAAGAAGGGGTGGAAGCATGAATTCAGAGGCTGTTACCATCATTTTACTAGGTCTTCACGTCTCCCCAGGATCTAATCTTTCTTTGCCTTTATTACTCACTACTCATCCCACATTTACCTAACAAGATTCCTTGTAACTGGTATCCTGTCTTCCTCCTTTAGCATCTCAACAGTTTAATCGTGTTTCAGGGAAGTCAGGTCCCTGACACTTTCTCTATCCTGCTCCCACCATCATCCCTGCAAATCCATGTTCTGGAAACATGACCTTTCATACATTTCTTACCTCTGTAAACCTCTAATTTATAATCTGTAATTATAATAATAATATCTGTCTCAGAATTGTGCTACAGTCGATAATGAATGATAATATTTTGAGTGTTCTTGTTTTTGAATTGCAGTTTTAACTTGGCAATGTTAATTTAACATTTTGTCTTGCTTACAGTAATTCATGTATATGAGTTATTGCTTCATCTAGATTATAATTTAAAGTATAAATTGTATATTATTTTTGTTTCCACCATAGAGTTTCATGTACTGCCTTATATATTAGGTATTTAATTCATGTTTTTAACTTGAATTAAGTGACAATTTATAACTTTTAACAGCACATCTGTTTTGAATTGTGATTATTTGGGGGCTTCTGGGGAACACACAAATATCAGATACTTTATTTCATTGTAAATCATTTGAGGGCAGATAGACCATGTCTTCCCATCTTTTAAAGTCCTAGATTTTCTTCCAAATGGTAGGAACTAAATAAATACTTGATGAACCAAAACATGAACACAGAAGAAGCGACGCTTGTGTCATTTTAAATTCTCTGAGATGCCAAAGGACTACACGTTGACTTGCTTATTTATGTAACTGAAAAGTGGCTTTTTTGTTTTACAACTTTCAAAGTCCTTAGAAACTCTGACTAGTGCATCTTATTTTCAGAATATAGAGGGTGTTCTCATGTTGCTGTGTACATCACATTTACATCTGGAAAGATGGCATTCATTCTTTCTAGAAATATTTATGAGCCTCTACAGTGTTCCAGCTCTGTGAAGAGCAAAGAAATTCAGATGTAGAACCAAACGGAAAGATCTGTTTATCTATTAATAAACCTTCAAAGGCTACTTAGCGGAAGGCTATCTCCTTTTTCTCTGAAACCTGGAGGTTTACTTCAGGACGGCCTTGTAGAAACTGGAAAAGAAAAAGAAAATCAATTGTGTAAGGGGTCCCTAAGAACCTTACCCCGAGAATAGTCTGCTTTAAACATATATACTTAAATTCAAGAAGTATGTATACAGCCTGTCAAAATATTTGGATTTAACATGAAAAAATTTTTTCTCTTATTTTAAATTTGTAATCCATTTTGAATTTACTCTTTAATGTAACTTTTTCTTAGAACCAATTCTAGGCCAAGTTTTAAAGTGGATAAAATCCATCTTTGGTAACTACACCTCCTTCTCTGAGTTCTCTTTCTTTACCCCTGCTTTCTAGGCATTCAGTATTACTCTGTTGCTTAACCCAGCAGGACCTAATTCTCACTAAGTTTTCCGTGTCCTTTAGATGCCTTAATATTCTTGTGTTCACAGACTTTGATGTGATATAACTAAAAGTGGGGATGTGAACATATGAACAGAAGATATTAAAGACACATTAATATTTCATTTGAAACAACTAAATACTTATTGCATTCTTAGAGGTATTTTTTAATATATATATAAATTTATTTATTTATTTTTGGCTGTGTTGGGTCTTCGTTTCTGTGCGAGGGCTTTCTCCAGTTGCGGTGAGCAGAAGCCACTCTTCATCGCGGTGCGCGGGCCTCGCACTGTTGTGGCCTCTCCCGTTGCGGAGCACAAGCTCCAGACGCGCAGGCTGAGTAGTTGTGGCTCACGGGCCTAGTTGCTCCGCGGCATGTGGGATCTTCCCAGATCAGGGCTCGAACGCATGTCCCCTGCATTGGCAGGCAGATTCCCAACCACTGCGCCACCAGGGAAGCCCCTTAGAGGTATTTTTAAAATTTATTTTGCTTCATTATTATTCTGCTTTTATGAGCTGCAAAACAAAAATGTTTTGGTATTTGAGCCCTAATAAAATATCTTCATTTCTATGATTAATGAAAGTGCCCTTCTAATTATTTTTAGGTTAAAGCCTACAGTGAATCTGATTCTAATTCTAAAAGAATATGTACTAGTTTTTTTTGTGGTTAGATTATTTCAGCATAGTATAAAAAGTAGAAACCAAATTATTTTTTTAATTAGAACATTATTTTTAATTCTAGCTATTAAAATTTTCTCTTCTTTATGTAGTAACATTCTCTGAACAATTCTCTATGTCTAATGAAAAATATATTTTTCTGTGTTTATGGGTTATAGTGGGGAAGATCATATTACTGTCTTCATTTTATGAACAGAGGGTAAAGACACTATAATTTTTTATATTCCTTGCTTGATTTTTAGTGTATAAATCCCATATAGCATCCTGCCCAATGTCACACAAGTAGTGAATATTCAGAAAGTATCAGTTGTTAGCTATGTGTCCATTTTTCAAGTCAACTTTCCTCATTTGTAATAGTTAACTTTATTGCCTTCTTCACTCTGCCACACCCCTATGCTAAAACACTCATGCTGTATTATTTCAGTCATATTATGTATCTGGCACTTTGCAGTGCACCAAAAATACAATAATGAAGAAGTCAGAAAAGGCCCTCACCTGCATGGAACTTATATTCTAGTTCCAGTGTGCAGTATATAGGGAACAAATAACCCAATGAGTAAGATAACTTCAGATTATGCTACATAGAAAATATACAGGTTGAGTTGATAGAGAATACTATTTAACATTCAGCCTTCACTTATGCATGTATTCATTCAATATATTTAGTTCTTTTTTTTTTTTAATTTATTTTTTGTCTGTGTTGGGTCTTTGTTTCTGTGCGAGGGCTTTCTCTAGTTGCGGCAAGCGGGGGCCACTCTTTTTTTTTTAATATTTATTTTATGTATGTATGTATGTATGTATGGCTGTGTTGGGTCTTCGTTTCTGTGCGAGGGCTTTCTCTAGTTGCGGCAAGCAGGGGCCACTCTTCATCGTGGTGTGCGGGCCTCTCACTATCGCGGCCTCTCTTGTTGCGGGGCACAGGCTCCAGACGCGCAGGCTCAGTAGTTGTGGCTCACGGGCTTAGCTGCTCCGCGGCATGTGGGATCTTCCCAGACCAGGGCTTGAACACGTGTCCCCTGCATTGGCAGGCAGATTCTCAACCACTGCACCACCAGGGAAGCCCTATTTAGTTCTTAAGTAGCTATTATGTGCACCAGAAATTACGAACTCAGGTGCCTGTGTGTGAAGTGTGAAGTGTGAAAAGCAGCTACCCAATGAAAGTTGTAGATGTGTTTTCTGAATGTTCTTCAAATTTTTTTTGCTGACCAAACCAGATTGCCCTTTGGAATACATCTGCCCACTGTTTTCTACCTCTACATGCAAATGTCCTCTTTTTCAGAAGGTAGCAGATACATTCTCTTTCTTTTGAATGTCAATCTGATTCAAGTACACAAAATTCATTCATTTATTCATTCACTCATTCATTCAATAACCTTTAAAGTAAAACCTTTATTTCAGTGTTCTTGTATGAAGTAGAAAGCCGGTACTCAGACTCTACCCTCCAGTAAATTGTAAACCATGTGACATTCTTTCTGTCTATCCAGCCAGAATTAATTTCCTCCTCTTCAGAGCACACAAAGAATTTTTTGTCTTGCATTTATTTCTATATATGTCTTGTCCTCCTTACTTAGCTCTTTATTTCTTATATATTTTGGCATTATTCATGACATCAAAAGTTGTGCCTTACCCACAGAAATTGCTCAGTACCTATTTATTACATGAATGAGAAAAAGGTCAGACTAAGTCAGAGTTGTTACCTGTATGATCAGTATGTGTTTTCTAGGTTAAAGCATCATATTTTGCATTTATTTACATTGTGAATTATGGTGAGGATATAATGGGCAGCACGTTCCCTAGTTATTTGGTTTTATCTGACATTTAATTCCCTCGGTTGGTATCCTTAATTAATTACATAAGGTTAGAAAGAATGTTTAAAATTCATTTTAAGTTTTCAGAGGTACCGACTTTTAGAAGAAAAGTAATATGAAACCCAGACACTATTAATTGCTATTTTAGGGGAAGTTTGAGAATCATGTTATATACTTAGGATAAATGGGAAAGCAGAGAAAGGGTTGAGCATGCACTCAAAACAAGGACATAGAGAATCCCTGAATTGAGTTTGCACCAGAAAACTGGTTTTGTTTGCTCTTACTTTCTTGGATCAACTCATATTCCGGTTTAGTAAAAGATAAACTCCAAGGTTTAGAATACACAATTTTAAATTGTTTTGTTTTTGTTTTTTAACATCTTTATTGGAGTATAATTGCTTTACAATGGTGTATTAGTTTCTGCTTTATAACAGAGTGAATCAGCTATACATATACATATATCCCCATATATCCTCCCTCTTGCATCTCCCTCCCGCCCTCCCTATCCCACCCCTCTAGATGGTCACAAAGCACCGAGCTGATCTCCTTGTGCTATGTGGCTGCTTCCTACTAGCTATCTATTTTACATTTGGTAGTGTATATATGTCCATGCCACTCTCTCACTTTGTCCCAGCTTACCCTTCCCCCCTCTGTGTCCTCAAGTCCATTCTCTACATCTGCATCTTTATTCCTGTCCTGCCCTTAGGTTCTTCAGAACCCTTTTTTTTTTTTTTTTTTAGATTCCATATATATGTGTTAGCATACGGTATTTGTTTTTCTCTTTCTGACTTACTTCACTCTGTATGACAGTCTCTGGGTCCATCCACCTCACTACAAATAACTCAATTTCGTTTCTTTTTATGGTTGAGTAATATTCCATTGTATATATGTGCCACATCTTCTTTATTCATTCATCTGTCGATGGACACTTAGGTTGCTTCCATGTCCTGGCTATTGTAAATAGACATTTCTCCAAAGAAGATTTACAGATTGCCAACAAACACATGAAAGGATGCTCAACATCACTAATCATTAGAGAAATGCAAATCAAAACTACAATGAAGTATCACCTCACACCAGTCAGAATGGCCATCATCAAAAAATCTACAAACAATAAATGCTGGAGAGGGTGTGGATAAAAGGGGACCCTCTTGCACTGTTGGTGGGAATGTAAATTGATGCAACCACTATGTAGAACAGCATGGCGGTTCCTTAAAAACTAAAAATAGAACTACCATACGACCCAGCAATCCCACTACTGGGCATATACCCTGAGAAAACCATAATTCAAAAAGAGTCATGCACCACAATGTTCACTGCAGCTTTATTTAAATTGTTTATTGTTTTAAATCAGTTATGTCTTTTGAGGAGGGAGGTAAATAAAAAGTTTGATTCGGTAAGTATGAGGCACATATTAGAGATTAAAATGGAGTTTTCAGGAAAGCAATTAAATACAAGAAACTGAGGTTTGGAAGAGAGATTATATATCTGAAGGTATAAGTGAAAGACATTGAGAGCCGTGAGATTATATGGGATCCAAAGTTGAACCCGGGCACTCCAGAGTTAAGATGTCTATTAGATTAAGGGAATCAAAAGGGTACTATTTAAAAAGAAGCAGCCAGCGAAGTAGGAGGAAAACCAAGAGAGTGTTCTGGAAGCCAAGCAAAGAAAGTGTGTAAAGGAGAATCAAATGATCAAGTTGCCAGAAGCTACTCATAGACCAAGTGGGAGGAAGACTGAATATTGGCCATTGGATTTAACAACATGGAGGTCAATGGTGATCTTTTAGTGGAGTTGTGGGTAGAGAAACCTATAAGAAATATGTTCAAAAGGGAATGGGAGGGCTTCCCTGGTGGCACAGTGGTTGAGAGTCCACCTGCCGAAGCATGGGACACGGGTTCGTGCCCTGGTCCGGGAAGATCCCACATGCCGCGGAGCAGCTGGGCCTGTGAGCCATGGCCGCTGAGCCTGCGCGTCCGGAGCCTGTGCTCCGCAATGGGAGAGGCCACAACAGTGAGAGCCCCGCGTACCGCAAAGAAAAAAAAGAAAAGAAACATACACTTAGTAGCTGGCATCATAAGTACATAGACCAAGTAAATTATTTATTATCCTAAAATACAAATTTTCGTATGATATAGAATGTTATTGTGTTGGCATAACCACTGCATTCATTCTCCTGCTGAATGGAAGCCATTCTTACCTTTTATTTCAGGACTTCCCTCTCTTATAGCTGGGCTCCATTTCCCCATTGTACAGTGCCCTCATTGCCTAGTCCTGACTTTTGTGGACAGCACCTGGGTTCTCTGCCTGTCTCTCCCACATCCAATATTTTGAAATTTTATGGTTCTGCATTCCTTAGTAGAGGAACTTTCTCTTGCTATAACTTGAGAGCTAGAATATCTTGAAAACTATAGAGTTCTACTGGCAAAGTCCTATCAGGTGACATTTCAGTTAGCTAGTTTTAGCTATCCTTTAACCACACAAAACCCTTCCCAACATCCTCAACCCTGGCTCTTGCCTGCCATGTCGAGCTACTTAAAATTCCACCATTGTGCCTGTTTACATCATTTAGCCTCTGCTAGAAAGGATTTTTCCTACCCTCTTCACCTTTCTATTCTATATTCAAAACTCGGCTTAAATATTTCCCCAGGGAATATTTCTTTGAACTTTCTTGAAATGCCAACATTTGAGTTTCCATATCACACTGTCATCACCCCTATATAAGCACTTAACACACTGAATTGAAATTACCTAGATATTTACCTTATCCTTTATTATTTGGCTGTAAACTCCTTGAGATAAGCCACTACATCGTGTTCACCTTTGTTTAGCAGCACACTGTTTGGGATGGAAGGGAGGGAGGGAAGGGAGGAAGGAGAGGGGAGAGAAGGAGAAAGTTAATTATAAAACTGAAGAAACCTAAAGAGCTCTGGGTCTTCCATCTTTAAACAGACAAGTAAATATTTGCTAGAAATCTTTCATAATATGAAGGATAGGGACATAAATTTGAAGTTTTATAGTTATGACATAAAATAAAAACAAATTATTTTTCTTCCAAGCTATTCATCTCAGTGTTCCTGCCTAATTTATATCTTATGGTGCTTTTAGAATTTTATATCACTTTGATATGCAAATTTCAAATATATACATTGCTCTGGGAATATATTTCATATTTTATTGATTATAAGATGACATTATAGTAGAGAATCCAATATATTAAATAAAATCATATTAAATATGTAAGTTAATTATATAATACTAAACAATTTTTTAATTAAGTTATGAAAAATATACATTTTATTAGAATTGGGGACTATGGTACTATTACTAACAGTAAAATCTAACAATTATTGAATACTTACAAAAAACCAAGTACTTTACATTAGTTATAATATTTAATTCTCAAAACAACCCTAGGTGGTAAATTCTACTATTATATTACATATGAGGAAACTAAATGCACAAAGTTCACATTGGTAATAAGCCCTGGAAGTAAAATTTGAATCTAGACAGCCTTACTCTGGAGAAATGTGGTCCAATGGAACTTTTTATTCAATGATAGAAATTTTCTATATCTGTGCTATCCAGTATAGTGGCCACTAGCCATATGTGACTATTGAAAACTTGAAATGTGGCTAATATAAATGAGAAACTGAATTTTAATTTAGTTTAACTTAATTACTTTTAATATAAATAGTTGCAGAGACAGAGATTTATTTTAAGGAATGGGCTCATATGATTGTGGATGTTGGCAAGTCCAAAAATCTGCAGGATAAGCCAGCAGGTTATAGACCCTCCAGTTCAAGTCCGAAGGCAGTATACTGGGAGAATTCCCCTTTCTTCAGAGGATGTCAGTCTTCTTCTATTAAGGCCTTCAACTGATTGGAATATGCCACCCACTATGGAGGATAATCTGCTTCACTCAGTCTGGTGATTTAAATGTTAATCTCATCTAAAAATATTTTCACAGAAATATTTAAAATGTTTGACCAAATATCAGGGTAGCACGGCCTAGTCAAGTTGACACAAAAATTAATCATCACATAGTTCACGTAACATTTTTGTACGCAGTTCAACAAATTACATCATTCTATGGAGTACACTGGAAAGGAATTTAACCAGTACTAAATTGAATTGCTTTCATAAAATGAAACAAAACTAACATGTTTAATAAATCATCAGATAAAGCATTCTAATTTAATGTTACTTGTTTCAGAGTATTCTAAAATTCTTTGATGCTATCTAATTATTATCAATACTACTTTCTTGTTTTCTAGAGTATCTGAGTAAAAGTATGAAGACTACTCTAATATTATCATTTTCCCATAGTGAAAATATCACAGTGATTGAGGGGAGTTGAATCTACCATTACTTCCATCAAACAACTACAGAACATACCTAATATATTTGAAAAAAAAAGCATAACGATAGAGCTAATGGGATGATACTATGTAACACATGCCGTAATTAAACATGGACCAATAGCTAATCCTAAAAGAATAATTAAAATACTTGTTAATAATCCTTCTGTTTACATTTCAAATATGAAAAGTAAGTGTTAAATTACATTTCTTCGTTGATTACAAACTCTTAGTAATTGGAACTATTTAAAATGAATAACAATACTTGATTTGGTCTGGTTTTTAATTTCATAGCAAGGATTTCAGCTCAGTACTCTCCTAACATAGCATCTTTGACTAAGTCATGAGATTTTACTTAAGCAAAGGGCTGCCTTGGGAAGAGAAGTAGACACAGAGATATTTCCTGCATTTTTAAGTGTTCTTCCCTGTAGTAGACATTACTTCCTTCACACACTATAATGTTTACATTGCTCTCTTTCATATTTGAATGAGGAAGATGGATCACAGGGAAGAAAACATCTGCCCTGTTCACGTTGTACAGCATAGTGATTGTTATTTGGTTTTTTCTTAGAACTATATGAGAATTCATTGATTTTTTTTTTCTTGCGGTACGCGGGCCTCCCACTGTTGTGGACTCTCCCGTTGCGGAGCACAGGCTCCGGACACGCAGGCTCAGCGGCCATGCCCCACAGGCCCAGCCGCTCCACAGCATGTGGGATCCTCCCGGACCGGGGCACGAACCCGCGTCCCCTGCATCGGCAGGCGGACTCTCAACCACTGCGCCACCAGGGAAGCCCAAGAATTCATTGATATTTAGACTCGTTGTCCACCTGAATTTTTCACCAAGGTACCTCATTTCTGGTTGTTGTCCACCAGGCTATCTGCATGTGGCTATTGTGAAGATGAAATTTTATGTTGCATTTGGATTAAAAGTGGCTAGAGGCAGCCTTTATTTTAGTGATTTGCGAAATGGAAAGCTGAACTCAAAGTGACTGTAGCTTTCTGACTACGAAGAGAAGCTATGCCATGTGGTGAGTTTAATTAACACAAGGCTGGTGAGATTATTCCTAGAATGATGGGTTAATAATCACTTAGCTGGTGGCTTTGTTTACAGCCTAGATGAGCAAGCCTTTTTAATAAGCTTTGTGGTTGACCTAGCCTCTGGGTTAAAAGTTACATTTCTGGTAGATTAAACAGATTTTGTAGTTTCAAGTGAATAACTCTGAGAACCTTTGTCCCCCTCAATAAACATTAAGCACAGGAGGGCTTCCCTGGTGGTGCAGTGGTTGAGAATCCACCTGCCAATGCAGGGGGCACAGGTTCAAGCCCTGGTCCGGAAAGATCCCACATTCCACAGAGCAACTAAGCAACTAAACCACAACTACTGAGCCTGCGCTCTAGAGCCGGTAAGCCACAACTACTGAAACCCACATGCCTAGAGCCTGTGCTCTGCAACAAGAGAAGCCACCGCAATGAGAAGCCGGCGCTCCGCAACGAAGAGCAGCCCCATCTCTCCGCTACTAGAGGAAGCCTGGGAAGCAACACAGCCAAAGATAAATAAATAAATTAAAAAAAAAAAAAAACACTAAACACAGGAACTGTCATTCAAGATAATAAGAAAAAGAGTGTGTTATAAACTAAAAGAATCTTTCTTAAATCCTTTGCACACACGTCCCAACCCCCAGTCTCCTAACAGCCTGGTTCTTTGTGCTCTTCCTTCTGTTACTGGAATGAGTAATACTCAGCACCGTTTATGGAAGTTGCAAAGCAATTGTGTCAACAAGATTCTTTTCTCTCAAGGCTTGTCATCAAATACCATGGTTTTCTATAGTTTCTTTTCATTTTAACCAAAGATAACTCAAAGTTTAAAGCTTATAATTTTTCTTTCTACACTCAGGTTTCCCAGTGGTTTCACAGTTATGGTCTTTAAAAATGTGTATCTGTACATCTATTTCAGATAATTTTTTTTTTGGCTGCACCATTCGGCATGCGAGATCTTAGTTCCCCGACCAGGGATCAAACCTGTGCCCCCTGCATTGGGAGCACTGAGCGTTAACTGCTGGACTGCCAGGGAAGTCCCTATTTCAGAGAATTTTAAACAATATTCTGCTCTTTCTCTTCGTTTGATGAGTCGAATTCAACTCCATACAATGCCCACACAGTCCAGTCGTCCCATTTTGTGCAGTAACCCTAGATTTAATGCTCCAGGATGTCATTATTGGTGCCATTGCTTTTTATCGAATACCTTCTTAAGCTTGTCAGTGGCCCAGATTAAATTGTTCAAGAATGAGAATATGACATTTGTGGTTATCCTGGACCTCAGGACTATTCAAAAAATGTTTAACTTCATTCTTATTCTGAAAGGTGATTATGGTACGTTAAGTACAGATTGACTTTCTCATAATAGGCATTCAAAACAGGCCATCGGGGCTTCCCTGGTGGTGCAGTGGTTGAGAGTCCTCCTGCTGATGCAGGGGACACGGGTTCGTGCCCCGGTCCGGGAAGATCCCACATGCCGCGGAGCGGCTGGGCCCGTGAGCCATAGCCGCTGAGCCTGCGCGTCCGGAGCCTGTGTTCCGCAATGGGAGAGGCCACAGCAGTGAGAGGCCCGCGTACCGCAAAAACAAACAAACAAACAAAAAAAACACAGGCCATCGTCATAACTCATGTCCTACATGGACTTATATTTGATGTGGACTTTGATCCTAAGTCTGTGCCTCTGAAGAGACATAGAGACCTCTAGATACTTTATGATTTTTCTCCTTAAAGTTTTCATTTTAGGAGAATTCAGTTCATCTTCCAGCTTCTAACTACTAGTAAAAGTTACTGATTCATAGACTGCTAGAACAGAAAGGCCCTGGATACTTCCTAATTCTAGACTCCTTATTTCATATAAGAAGTTTTACAGTTTTGTGGAAGGGTTTTCCTGATGTTGGCTAGTATAGTTCTTAAAGTGTATCACCAATTGTTATTCTAACCCATTTCTGCAAATATATCAGTAGTCTACAGTGTACAGAGGTTTTGTGAAGTGATCCTGGATAATTTTTATTCTTGCTGCCTTGTTTTATAAATGTGTACTTTAAGTCTGTTCACCTGTACCTAATGGCTACTGAACACTTTTCTGGAGAATGTTTTATGAGATTTGGACATTCAGGTAAACATGAACATTCTATGGGAGTCTTTTCGTTCATACTGAAACTGCCCTGTTATGAGAGCTAGAGAATAATTATGATCTTTGGCAGAATAGTGGTATCATTTTTTTCTAACTCTCAGAAACTAGCTGTTGGCTTTTATACAAGGGAATATCAAGTTACTTCCTCTTTTTTAAAACTCAAAGGGGTGTGGAACAAAGTGTTCAGTACACAGAAGGAAGTGCTTCCTTTCCATAGAACAGTATGTTTCTAGTTCCTACTAGAAATCTTTAATAAAGCATCACAATATTCACTTTACAGAGCATGAATCCTGTTAGATACAAAACTATTTCAACACCCAGATTGTATCTATGAGCGGGATCTACAGGACTCTGTTTTGCTCCTATCTTACTTAATAATGATTACTAAACTTGTATTAAAGGGCCTCTATACATATTATCTCATTGAACTTTCACAGCAACCTGAAGAGAAAGGCATGTGTTACAATTCTGACCATATTAAGTAAAAGTCAGATATCATTTGGAACAGTGATTTAGTTAACCATGATTCACAGCCCTCTTCCATAGTCAGGGCTGGCCAAGGCCATTCCCATCATTTCTTTGGCTTTACGGGCTGCATTCCTGCATCTGCCCATCCTTCAGCTTCCTCCTCTAGTCACACTGAGCTATGAACCTCTGCCCCCTCCTTTTGCCACAAGATTCCCAATAATTTTCTGAGGCATTACTGACTTTTCTGAAAACGTGGGGTCATGTTGCATAGCAACGGGTTTCTACCATCTCTCTGGCTCTCGCCCTCACTAACTACCCCTTCCCCAAACCCACAAGAATCAAACATGTCCCTGCCCCTCATACAGGAGGGGAAAGTTAGGTTTAGGAAGGGTTAGTGATGGATCCAAATGATGGAACATGACCTGAAAGCCATGTGTTCTGATGACAGATCCAGGGCTACACTTGTTACTTTAAAAATATCAACATTAACCGTTTGTTTAGCACTTTACAATTTACATAGACATTTTACTTACGTTAACTCATTTTAATGTCTTTAATAATGCTGTGAGGTAAGTATTATTGTTCCATTTTGAAGAAGCATATATGGTTACATAGAGAATTGACTTACCTTAGGCAATGCCTGTTTGTTAATGCTCAACTTTACCCTTTCCTTTGAGATTTCATTTACCTAAAATTGATTTCATCTCTTTGTGGCAAGTCCCGTAGTTTCCCAAGGATTTCTGTTAATTACTAGTCTCATGGTCATCTCTTCCTACAGCTGAGCCCTTGCTCTCAGCTAAATCTCACCTTTCCCTAGGACAATATACCTTTCAGCTTCAGTGCAACCCATATATGAAAAATAGTCTTTTATTTATTTATTTTACTTTTTGTAAAAACCAAAGCTGGCTACTCCAGAAGTTGAAGAAAGCAATACAGAAATTTCTCACCACTGACATGAATTTTGCCAGAATTGGCATACTATTTTGGCTTTAAAAAATAATTTTTTCATTTTGCTGGAGAGTTAACAATGGATTCAGTATTGGAATTTTTACTCCTAATCTCATATTCTTTTTACCACAAAATACTATTTCATAGAAGTATTTGTTATTTAGGTTTGGTAATTATTTATATATCTGTTCAGAAAATTTTAATCATAGAGTAATTCAGAGAATATTAAGACATCAGTGGTTCTCAAACATTTTGGCCTCAGGGCCCTTTTGCACTCTTAAAAATCACTGAGGACTCCAAAGAACTTTTGCTTATATGAGTTAATACTATTGGTTTTTACCATAATAGACATTAAAACTTGAGAATTTCTTAAAATATTTATTTAAAAATGACAAACCAATTACATGTTCACATAAATAAGATCTTTTTATGACTATAACGATATTTTAAAAAAGTAGTGAGGTTAGCATTATTTTTAATTTTACTATCTCTTTAATGGCTAGCTTAATAGAAGATAATTGGATTTTCATTGTTGTTATGTTTGAAGTATGTGAAGAAAACTTAGCTTCATAAAGGTATATAACTGGAAAAGGGAGATGTGTTTGAGTCGTGTTTTCAGATACATGTGATACTCTTCTTGATTACTATACCAAAATTTGTCAAGTGGTAGTTATTTAGAGATTCTTACTCATTGTTAGGTGAGACCAGACAACAACCAAAGGTTGGAAAATGTGTTGTCTGCCAAAACTCTAGTAGCCCCATTGAACTCTGTAATTTTTTCTATTGTGTTTCTATGTTCTGGACACTGTTCTAAGCACTTTGCATATGTTAGCTCATTTAATCCCCATAATAACTCAGTGAGAAAGGTGCTAATATTAACTTCATTTTGAGGTTACTGAAGCAACTGAGTAAACTGAGGCATAAAAATGGAAATGAGGAAACTGATGCACAGAGATTCTCTGAAGTGAATTTGCCATTTTAGTTTTCAGCCCTGTTGTTTTACAAGATAGTAAATTCAAAGTAAAATAACCCTAATAACATGGACAAGTAATAGAATTGCAAAGTTATTGATAATCCTATGACATATTGAACATTCTAATAATAAATTGGTAAATTACCCAGGGAGATCACATAGTCCTCCGTTAGTAGGCCAAAACCACTATTATTCCCTTAGTATGCCTCCAGTTATATTGTCATTAATGATCTATGTTTAACTTGTTTCTAATATAATTTTTTGTGAATATGACTTCTAAGAACCACATTAATTCAGCTTCTGAATATAATTTTTAGCAAATCAATACATGTTTGCATGCACTTTCCCTTATGTTACTATAAAAATACCATTAAACTAATTTTGAGAATCTGTATTTTGGATCCTAGTAGAAATACAGCTAAAACAACACTTAACAGCTTTTCAGGATTACAGAAATTCAAGAACATGGGAGTGACAGTTTTGGCTGTTGCAACACAAATTTTTAGAGGAGTTGGCAGGTATAGCTTGATAGGACACATGATTCCTTCTGATGGTACAGGAAAGTGGGCAACGGGCAGTAAGAGAAGCAGCAGCTTCAAGAACAAATTTTACTGCCATGAATTTTTAATGGTACTTTCTGGGAGCTTTCCAGGATACATTCAGCTGAGAAACCTATGATCGGTAGTGAGTATGCTTTCCCAGGGTCATAGATGCAGTATCTGTGTGATATTTTGGAAACCTATCTGTTATGGTATGAGTAAAGAATAAGAAAAAATTGGATGGAATAGCACAGCTGAGATTTATTTGTCAAATCTTCCCTCTGGTAGACAAAATAAGCATCACTTAATAATATTAAAGCACTCCAAAGAAAGTTTTGGGGAACAAGTTTATTTCCATGTCTGAAATATAACAAGATCCATATATTAATACTGGAAAGTATGACTCAGGCAACAAAGAGATCAGGTGGGTTCTGCATATATGTCATTACAGCTCAGCATACCATAAATCTTCCTATAGATTGAATGCCTATCCTTCTTTTTACAAACCGTCTTCATTCAGAACATTAATTTTTTTTAAATAAAGCTGAGTACTTGGCATGGGTCTCCCTATAGATCAATGTGTTATTCTTTGCATTCCTCCATAGACGTTTAAGTAAACTGACACGTAAAAGGGGAAAAAAGCAATTGCATGGCATAAGCTTCAGTTTGACAACTGGAAATTCCAATCTGACTGCCAGGAAGAAAGACAATGGGCAAGACACTAATTCACTAGTCCCAAGTGATGGCATTATGTTTTGTTTCGCTTTGGTTTTGGTTTCATCACTTGCACACAACAGAGCAGTAGGAGAAAGACATGGAGTTAAAGAGATGATGGATGGGAAGGGCACAGAAGAGAGAAGATGTAGTAATAAATAGTTATAACTAGCATTTGTATAGAATTTTACAATTTACAATATGTCTTCTGTATTTTATTTCATATAACCCCAACCAAAAAAGAAAAAAAAAGTCCTGTGGAGGGATCTTCAGGGCATATTTAGTTCTTTTTTATTTCCAGTTTTTTAAATTATTATTATCACTGTGAAATATTTCAAACATACGAAAGCTTCTTAAGAATAATTTAACAAATACTCTGGGTATTTTTCTACATAAAGGAGAAAGTTGAATGAAAAGAATTATTATATAAAATTAAGGCAATTGTGAGCTTCCCTGGTGGCGCAGTGGTTGAGAGTCCGCCTGCCAATGCAGGGGACACAGGTTCGTGCCCCGGTCCGGGAAGATCCCACATGCCGCAGAGCGGCTGGGCCCGTGAGCCATGGCCGCTGAGCCTGCACGTCCAGAGCCTGTGCTCCGCAACGGGAGAGGCCACAACAGTGAGAGGCCCGCGTACCGCAAAAAAAAATTAAGGCAGTTGTAACTATGCTATTGTACATGGGGTAGAAGAAAGATGATCTATGATAATGATTTGGACAAGGATCCGTTTAAATTTGCTAAATTTCTTTCATTTAACTACTTATATAGTTCAACAGCTCAGAATATAAAATATCAATTCCATATTCTTATCTGCCAGCATTAGTTGCTTATTAATACTGTCATTTTAATAATAAGTTCTAAGCTATTTAAAATAGTTCAATATCTGTATTTAGGACAGAATCAATTGTCATCGCTATTAGAATTTAGAAAAGATACCAATAGAAGGGCAAAGTCACAGATAGATTAGAAAGCCATGAAGTTATCTTTTTGGAAAGAAATTATTTAATACATGTCAATTGGTGCCTATGTTCTATTTCTAACGATGCCAACATGAAAAGGCATGGCTCTAGCCTTGAGAATTTAGTCATACCAATTAATACAGTTTTACACAATAATTATCTTTAGTTGAAACTGCTTTATAGCATAGAATTATAAAGTTCCTTTACAAGTAATGCTAATTAACTGAAAGTGTAATAGCCATCTGCCTTGAGGAATAAGCAAGTATATTCTTTTTGCAACTTTCCCTAAAACATAAAAATTATTCTCTACTTTTGATACTTAGTATATCACAATATGCCCCATAGATTTATTTATCATAAATTCTTACTATCTTTTGTGTTCCCCACACAGTACAGTGCCTGGAATATTGTAGGTTCTTAATAAGTGTAATTTTTATTAAATTGAATTTGTAAATTTTTCTGGAGACTGCCATCATTTTCTCTACCAAGCCATTGAGTTTCAGTTTCTTTTCACATAGCTTGCAGCTAAGACACTGATGCCTTCCACATGAGTTTGACATAAAGTACTTTTACTTATGTGTGGCTAATTTCAGGTGCAAAGATACTCAGTTATTTGAAAGAGAATTCCTAAGGACAGGTAGGAGGAGATAATCCTGCTCAAGAATGCAAGAATGTTACCACTTTTTTGTTGGGCTAATTTCTAGAGAAGACACCTGGTGAACAGAAATGTCAAGCTCTTCATAATTTTTTTTTCTTCAAAGTCAGAACTACAAAGAAAACATTGGACTTTTCCACCATTTGAAAATATGGCAGTCCTGTTTCTAGGAGAATTAAATAAATGATGGACTGATGCATACAGAGGAAAATGAATAGATCGTATTTTCAGAAAAATTTAAAGAATTTTTCCCTAAGGAATCTGCATTTTACATTGATAATTTTAACTAATATCAATAGAATATTAGCTAAGAATACTTTTCGTAACACATCCTGTCTCAGGGCAAAGTTGGTAATGTGAAATGTGGTTTAATATTTAAGCTGCTCTCTGTTCTACACCTCAAAGCACATTTTCTGTTTAGAATAGAAGAGATAAATCAAATTTTTTCTAAATTGATTTAATAATACTCTGTGGTAGTAGTAAAAATAGCAAGAAAAGTAGAAATTTTATTTTGGCAGTATGGGTACACTTTGCTTTTTGGAATACATGTGTCCTTGAAAAAGTCTAAGTTAAATCACTTTAAATGCACCTCTGGAGTTCCCTCTTAAATTTTACTCTGTAAATAATTTTATAGATGAGGAATCAGTTAACTATATAAGTGAATGTTCATTTAGATAGATGTTTGGTAGTCTTTAATTTATGTATTAAACTTTATTTTGTTTAAATAATGGAGTGTAGAAAGTCCGGGTCTTTAAAAGGAATACTTCCAAAAGATAACATGGAAAAAGGGGGTCATGGCAAAGTCCCTCTGGTTAGGGACTAAACTTATTTTTTGATGGAAACTACCAAGAATTTACACACACTATAGATGAGAGTAAAAAGAATGTTTTCAGAAAGAAACCACTTACCATGTGATTTGCAGCCATGTTCCTTATGAGACCAGGAAAACTGTAATCAGTGTAGCAAAATCTTCGTGGATGACAAAGGCAATTGCAAGGATAAACAGCAGGCTCCGATGACCAGCAAAGACCATTCAAAGGTAGGAATTTTTAAAATTATGTGACAAGTTATCTATCCTTTTGTTTATTTAGTGAAAGGAGACATTTTCTCTGGCTTTTAGGGGATAATTACAGAATTAATTTAGCACATTCCGTCCCCTTTCTTCTGGTCTGAAGGTAATCTTCCGAGTAGACGTCCTTACTAGAAAGAACGTTCCTTGATAAGATGAATGAGTTTTTTCATTCAGTTGGCATTTAGATTTGTTTTTTTATTTTAAATTGCTAACAAATTGCCTTGGTAAAATTAATCCCATATTAACAATTAGCCTGAGTAGAATAAGCTAGTTATTTTGAAACCCATTCATCTAAATTTCATCTATATATAAATTTATATAACAGAAAATGAAAGCTTCCTCTTCTCCCACAATTGTTATTCCCCTGAAAATAATCATGTCCAAGGGTTTGGTGTATATCTTTACATTTTTTTCTTTCTCTTTCTCTCTCAGCGAATACATGCACACTCACATTTATTCGTTCATTCATTTAGAAAATATTTATTGATGTCCTATAATGAGCCAAATATTGTTTTAAGTGGTGTGGATACAGCAGTGACTAGTCCCTGCCCTTATGGAACTTTACATTTTTTATTATAAAGAGCTAATAATAAATAAGATATTCTGCCATAGCCAGATGTCCTTCCAGTCAGCAATACATCACAAGCACTTTTCCGCATCAGTGCTTAGAGCCCCACTATACTCCTTTTTTATTTTCTTTTTCCATTTATAGTCTTGAAGTAGTCTATGCTCACCATCTATACATTTTCACATTCCAATCATGTCTCAACTTACAAAAGTCTGGGCTTCTTCCCACACCGTTCTACTAAAATATTGTTTATCAGTTCCCATGTGCTTGTTGTGAAATCCAGTTGACACTGTTCAGTTCTCACCTTCTTTGGCTCCTTCACAGTATGGGATACAGGCCACTCTGTATAACTCCCCTCCACTGCTCTAGTTCACACAATAGCTGTTTCATCTCAGACTCTTTCGCTGGTGCTCCTTGCTTTTCTTCTAGATGATGGTATTATTTCCTTGGCCCTCAGTCTCCATTCTGTCTGTAGATAGTGTCATGTGCTCCCGTGAATTCACATACCACCTATATGCTAAGTAGTCTCAGATCTTTATGTTATGTCATCCTGTACACCTCCTGATGGGTATCTCACAGGTGCCTCCAGCTTAATGCAGAGCAGGATTCATTGTCTTCCCACTCATCCCTTTTCCTCTTCCTGAATTTCTTAGTGCAAGAAGCCTCCTTTTACTCAGCCACCCAGACCAGACATTCTGGCCTCATTCTCAACATTTCTCTGTCCCATGCTCTTCACCTACAGTCTGTAACCCTATTAAATGTCCCTCTTTATAATCTCTAATCCCCTTCTCTCATCCTTACTGTCACCCATCTCAGTTTTGACTATCAACATTTATCTCGTAGATTAGGGCAAATCCCCTTGCCTAGGTCCTGTTCTATTCCAATGCATTCTTCACACTACAGCCAGAGTGCTTTCTCTAATGCAAAACTTACTATGTTATTCTTTTTTCAAAAGCATTTCTGTGGCTTCCTATGAGCTCTACATTAAGTACAAAAACCTTAGTACAGCTGTAGGCTGTAATACAACTCTCTGTAATTTGGCACCTACTTGTCTATATACTCTCATCTCCTGTCAAGATATGTCTGAATCTGTGTTCTGAACTGTTGATCCACAGAGGACCAAACTGTCTCTCCCTTTCTGTATTTGAACATTCCACTCCTTACTGAAATGCTCTTTGCCTTCCTTTCAGCCCTTTACCTGGATGGCTCCTCCTCCCTCAAGAATCATCTCTGATTCGTGTTCCCCTGTGACTTTGCTTTTGTCCATGTTGTTGCAAGTGTTTGAAATGTCTGTCCTTTTCCCAGATTCACCCAGATACTCCTGTGAATGCATTCACATCTAACATGGTCCCTTCTGAGAGCATTTCCTGATCCTGCTATGAGCACTCAGAGAAGGCTGTGGTTGTCTTTGCTGTAGCATTTACTCCTGTCGTGATAATCCTCTGATTGTCGTCTGCATCTCACATAGACTGAGTTCCTTGAGAGCGGAACCCATCTTATTCAACTTTGTGACCCCCCCAAAGCTAGCAGTGTCTGACTCGTGGTGGATGAAAGAGTGTTAAATAAGTAATTCATTCTAAACTATGCCTAGTTTTCATCTCATAAATGAGTGGATATTTGTTCATGAGATGAAAAACTTGGCATAGACTTGGTATGACAACCCTCCACAACCTCCACCTCCCACCAGAATATATAAGTACTAAATAATGAAATTAAGGCCTACAAATAGAATTATAGTCTTTGAGATAAAAAAAAGTCTTTGGAAGAAAGTAATAAAGGAACTCCTTTCAGCATATGGAAAATAAGTTATATATTTCTAACTTATAAATATCTGTATGACATTTGATTCGTAAACTATAGTCAATTATACCTGTTTCCTTCCCTTCAAACTATCAGTTTCTACTGCACTATTGGCTGCTTTTGTACCCTCTAACCATCCTGGATTTTAGAGCCTGAATGAAACTATTAGGATTCATTTTTTATCCTTGTAAGTGTTTGTACTTACAGGGATACATTAAATATGTAATTGGATTAAAATAATAATATTGTATTAGATATTATTAGAAAAAGGAGAATTCAAAAACTACCGCCACTGCCAGCACTCAGTAATATAAATTAATATTTTAAAAGATTACAAAACTCTTCACATGTTCTAATGCCAAGCTGAAAGGCTCACTTAGCTTTTTTCTTGTAAGTTGGCCGGAAAGTGAGAATGATAGCTATTGTTTTAAGCAGATTTGGCATCAACTCTAGTTTTACTGTTGTTCATATGGAATTTTCTTCACATGGTAGCCAGATGGAGACCAAAAAAATCCACTAAATTTCAAAATTAGTTTATTTTTTAGCAAACATGATTACAGTATGTATTCAGAATGCATTATGTGAAAAACCTATTTTTTAATCTAACTTTATATTATCAAAGAAAGAAGTTAAATATATGTTGATGCATTGTGGAAACCTGTTTATCAAATACTTGTACATAAATATTATAAACTTGGTTTTGTAAAGCTGCTCTGAGGTCGTATGGAGTTCTTTATGGAAACACCAAGCTATAGTCCTTGACACATGAATTTTTATAGAAGGAACCTTAGAGGTCATTTAGTACTTCTCTTCCAATTCAGGTATGTCTTTTACAGAATCTTTGGTAGATGATCATCTAACCTATGTTTTTGTGGTCTTTGTTTCTTTTCTTCTTTAGAATTTTTTTTTTTTTTTGCATTGAATTGAAATCTGCCTCCTTGTAATGTTACCCATTAGTCCCAATTATATACTTTGGAATAAAACAGAGACCAGCTGGTCCATCTGCTATTCACCGAATGATGAAAGCCGCAAATCTAGAGGTCATTATTTTCTTCCCTTTCCTCTCTCATTATCCTCCCTCCCCTCATTGAAATTGTCCTATCAGTTCTTAAGTCCAAAGTATACATTTGATCCATCCACTTACTTCCATTTTTACTGCCACTAGATGGTAGTCCAAGCCACCATCATCTTTGACCCAAACTACTTTAATAGCCTTAAAAAAAAAAACCTCTGTGCTTCGATTTTCATCTCCCTACAATCTCCTTCCTATACCAACCATCTACAAATTGTAGTCCTGACACCCTAGGACAACACAAGATGATTCATTAGAATGCAAGAAGAAATACCAGAAATTCTATTTACATTTATCTCATCTGTCTTAATTTCTATTTTTGTATAAGTTTCTATAATGTTTATAAATTAGTACAGTGTATATATTTTAGCTCTTATTTTTCTTTTTTGCTTTTTATTAAATTCATAGTCTGATAGATCCAACTTCCCACATCTATTTACATAGTCTTATATAACTAACATGTAAACAGTTGCTTTTTTTAAATAACATGTAGTACCTTTCGTTTAACCCATTTAGATTTTCTTACACATTTTTTAAAAATTTTGAAACTATCTTATACCTACAGAAAATATTCAAGCACAAATAACATTTTTTCCTGAACCATTTGAGAGTTAGTTGCCAACCTGATGCCCCATCATCTCCAATACTTTAGTGTATATGTCCTACAAAGATATTTTCCTACATTAGCCACAAAAGAACTATCAAAAACAGGAGAACATTATTATTCCTATTTAGTCCTCAAAGTATGTCCTTTATTGTAACCATTCCAATTCAGAATTGCGTTATTACATTTATTCATGTCTCCTTAGTCTCTTTCAAATTGGAAGAGTTCCTCAGTCCTTCTTTGCCTTATATAACCTTGATACTTCTGAAGATTTTAGGTCAGTTATTTTGTAGAATGTCCCTCAGTTTAGTTTTGCCTGATATTTACTGAGAATTAGATTCAGATTGTGTACCTTAGGGTGGAGCACTGTAGAAACAATGCTATATTCTCATTGCATCCTATCTGGTGGCACATGATATTGATTTATCCTGATTACTGATGATGTTAACTTTGATCACTTGATTAATGTTCTGTTTATCAAGCACTTCCAGTGTGTGGTTACTCTTTTCCGTATATATAATTAATAAGTGTTTTGTGGGGAGGTACTTTGAGACTCTATCAATATCCCATTGCATACCAAACTTTTCCCATTTACTTATATTAGTATGGACTCAGGGTCTCCTATTTTATTCAGCGGGTGTAATTTATTACTGTTTATTTTGATGCTTGCCTTGTCCCAGATTTGGCCAGTTAAGAGCCCCTTAATTCAGGTTTCTACGTCTTTTTTGACATATTCCCTTTCAGTCTTTAAGCCCTTCTTTAACTTTCTATGTACATTTTATCATCTGTTTCAACAACATTTCGGGTCATTTAGATTACTTTGAATCTTCATTATGCCACTTTTAACTATTCCTCTTACATAATAAGCATGTCTTCTATTTCTTTATTCAAGTCGTGGATAATAATTATCAATGAGTTGAAGCCAAAGAAAGGGCCCAGTTGTGCTGCTCCAGAAACTTCTTTCCAGATCGGGGATTCTCAACCAGTTAATCAGTTAATATTAATATACTATTTTTTAGTTTATTTTGAAGAATTATCTGATTAGTCTTCCAGCTAGTTGCTGCTGCCAAGTCAATGTCACTGACAAGCCAAAAACTCTATCAAGATCTTCCCTAGAGCCCAACCATCTCCTTCCTGAAAGAAAAAATTTTTTTAGCATTTTTAGCATGCTGTTCTTCATGACTGACAGCACCATCTCCATCTGATCCCAGGGTTCAGAGAACTCTTAGCTTCATGTCACCCTCATTGCCAGTAGAATCTTTACTTACAACCCACTTTGTAATATAACAGCTCTGGGGGCAGGGGGAGAAACAGAACAAAACAAAAACTTAATTCTTAGCACATGTTATAAACTCAGTAATATAACTTAACTACAGAAACGAATAAATACTGAAGATTAATGCAAATAAATTAACCCAAACTTTACATGGGTCTAACTGTTCAGTTAGCTGTGAGTGTACAATGTGAGTCTCCAAAGCCGAAAATCTGGATTCCAGTATAGAACCCAAGACTTACAGCTGTAAAACTTGGGAAAGCCACTAAATTACTCTGAGTTTCAGTGTCCTTTTATTGTTGTTATTGTTGTTGTTAGATGGAACTAATAAATGGAGCCCGCCTGCCTGCTCCACACTGTTGTAGAAGCCAGAGAATATCATGTAAATGAAAAGTTTCTGTATGCAATTAACTGGTATGAAAGTGTAAGATTATCATTCTTATCACAAATATATAGTGCTGTCATACAGTTGATTTTCTGTTATTTTATAAGAAAAGAATCATGGGCAGCCTTGTCAAATGCCTATCATTTTCCTAAGCTATTTTCCTAATTCTGATCCTTTTTTAAAAAAGAAAATGAAGCTAACTTGGCAGGACTTTTCTTTTGATTCTACCTAATTTGTTTGTTTGCTTGTTTAATGCTCACAAATTATCTACTTAAAAAGTTGTTCTCAAAATTTGGGGGGATCAGCATAAGCCTCACTATTTGGTTTATAAATTCTTCCTATCTTTAATTAGAAAGTTAGAACAGATTCACTTCTCAAGACTGACGTGGCATCTTTCCTCTGCTCCTTGATTTTTCAAGAAGTAGTGGAATTAACTCAAAGAGACTAGATAAAGCATCAGGCTTAGCCCTTGTTGTTCAGGAACATGTTTCACAGCCTGGGGGCAGGTTGGGGAGTTGGGGGACATCTCTATGTCTCTATCTTCCATCTATAAAATGAACGTTAAGAATCCTACTTCTCACTGTTGTAATGAGGACTAAATGCAATAATGCATGTGAAATAAGGCCTATAAATGATAAAACTTTAAAGAAATATGTTAGTGACATATGATTCAGAACTCTGGGATAATAATAATAAAAGCTATCATTTACTGAACGTACTCTCCTTACCAGACTCTGTGCTCTCTTTTGATGCTACAACAACCCAATATGTATTATTATCCCTATTTTACAAATGAGGAAGCTGAGGATCAGAGGGGATAAGTACTGACCAAAGTCACACAGCTAATACGCAGTCGAGCAAATTCAAACCCAGTTATGTCTGGCCCCAAAACCTATACCCTTAACCGTTGCCTCCAATTTTACCTCATACTCCCTCCTATTTGGCCCTACAGGGTTGAACTCATTTAAGCAGGAGCTGCCCTGAAAAGCTCTCTTCTGTTAGGAACTGCTTCCAACCTTTATATTGTTGATTCTAAATTTTCCAATATGAAAACCATTCTATTCTGGAGAAGACAGAAACCACATAGTTGATTAATAGCGCTGAACTCTCTTATTTATCTGCTAACACTGTACCATCTTCTGAAAGCAGCAGCCCTCTTCTTTCGTACTCTTTTTGTATGAACATTTTCTCTATTTTACAATTTCAAAAGCCTCAATTCCCTTTGCCTTTAGTACTAGGTGCAAAAATGCCCAATTTAATTAGAAAGACTTTAATTGGTTACCTGTTCAATTACTTGAATAGATTTCTGGCCAAGTACATTTTCTGCATAAGGTAATTAGTTAGTAACCCATGCCCACAAATCCTCCCTCAAATTCTTACATCATACAGATTTCTCCTTTTTAAATATCCTCAATGTTTATATTGATAGGTGTTACCCATTTGTCATGTACTTATACAAAAATTAGTGGTTTCAGAAGTGAATGATCCTGAACTGAATCAATAATTATCAAGAGCAATAACACTTTATGAATTTAGTGCCAAATAATACATATGAAAAGCTTATTTCTTTGGCAATTTATTACTTAAATTACCACAAGTGTGTTAATTGTGAACTTTGACAGCTAAATGATCAGCTGTGTAGACAGGACCCATATGAATGCTGCCTTGTGTTAGTGACTGGACATCCCTACAACTTCTATGAAACCATCAGCCTGTTACTGCTGTTGACACTTTGAAAGAACTCACAGTTGCATTATACTATCATTTGAACATTTGAAAATAAATTGAACTCTTCACCAAAGACATGTGTAATACGTTGACCTTTCAGGTTCAATCGATTTGGAAAAAAAAATTCTTTTTGATCTCAATATTACTCTTTGTAATTTGATTCCAAGAATATTTTTACTTTTACACTAACACTCTCTAAAAGCTTCATTTTCTCAGAATCTCTATAGTTCCTATTTAAAAAGTCTTTTTAAACTTATGTAATAACTATAGATATTAATCACTTTTAAAATGGCATGAACTAATGGGTACATCTTGACCCAATTGAAAATTCATACCATTCTCTGGAAAAAAGTCCCTTGGCAAAATATCCTTGGGAAGAGAACAATACCAGAAATTAACAACTGCTTAATTTTAATGTATAGAAAGAGTTACCTTGTTTTCTTAGACTACATTGCAAGTGAATATAATTTTCTTAAAAAGGAGACACTGTGGGAAACATATGAAAGGATTCATTTCCTGCTGTTTTTGGAAAAATGTAATTCTTCTGTAGCATTAGCTAAAAGATTTACCTAAAATGGCTTTTCAACAATAGCGTATTGTGAGTCAGAAATATTTTCTTTCTCATTACAGAGATTTAACAGGTTTTGACAATCAAACAGGAGATTTTTGTATAATTTTTGCATGAATGTTTAGTTCTTCCTACTCAGCTGGAAATTATTTCAGAAAATGATTTAGGAACTAATGTGAGGTCCTTAGACCAAAAACAACAACAATAACAACAGCATGTTACCAAAGCAAACTTGAGTCCACTCACCTGTGCGCAGTGCCCAGTAAAACCAGCCTACTGCCACCAGGTTGTGGTGAAGGAAAGTGCAGCATTTATTGCAGTCCCCAAGCAAGGAGTCTAGGCAGCTAGTGCTCAAAAGACCCTGAAATGGCTTTCAGGGAAAGGTTTTTAAAGACACAGTGAGGGAGACGGTTATGGGGTGTGTGATCAGCTCATAGACATTCTTCTGATTGGTTGGTGGTGAGGTAACCAGGAGTCAACATCTTCAACCTTCTGGTTTCAACCAGCCTGGGGTCTATGTGCTTGTGGGCAGCATTCAGTTAACTTCTCCCACCTGGTGGGGGTTTCAGAATCGACAAAATAGTTCAAAGATATGGCTCAGAATATTATATCTAGCCCTTGAAGAGGAGCTAAAGGTCCTTGACTTTGTTTAATGGCTAAACTATTACTATTTTGTCTTGCTTGACTGTTTTCCTTTGTTTCTACATTTTCTCACTTCTCTGATTAAACTTATTCTTTGGAACTTGGGGAAGGCCTAGGAGGCTAAAGTTTTTCTGAGAACAAGAAGCAGGCAGAGGACATGGCATGGTGGGAGGGGGCTGGGAGGTGGGGTCTATCCTGAGAAGGCTCCATAGGATCCTGCTCGGTTACAAACACTCTGAAATTTATATACTTTCCTTTCTCATGTTAGTTTGTTATGTCATGTAATTAATTAAAAGATTAAAGTTTATTCAGATTAATTCTGTTATAAGAACTTTAAAATGATTTTGAGATAGGTGGTGAAACCTTAGTTTCAAAAGTACTGATTTAAATGCATTTCAAATGTTAAACATGTAGCTAATTAGGGTAGGACTTTTGAGCAACAGTAGAATACTGAATTGGTCATATTTTATTTGGGGTAACATTTCTCTTCATAGAAACATTGTTTAATTTAAGAATCATTGTTTTATGTGGAATCTATCTTTTATCCTGCACTGACACAATTTTTACTCTTTTGTCAAGGTATCAGATACATACCGGACTTCAACATTCTATCATAAGACCTACACAGCCCAACTGCTTACCTCTGGACAATGCAACCCTACCTCAGAAGCTGAAAGAGGTTGGATATTCAACACATATGGTTGGAAAATGGCATTTGGGTTTTTATAGAAAAGAATGTATGCCCACCAAGAGAGGATTTGATACCTTTTTTGGTTCCCTCTTGGGAAGTGGCGATTACTATACACACTACAAATGTGACAGTCCCAGGATGTGTGGCTATGACTTGTACGAAAATGACAATGCTGCCTGGGACTACGACAATGGCATATACTCCACACAGATGTACACTCAGAGAGTGCAGCAAATCTTAGCTTCTCGTGACCCCAGAAAGCCTATATTTTTATATATTGCCTACCAAGCTGTGCACTCTCCACTGCAAGCCCCTGGCAGGTATTTTGAACACTACAGATCCATTATCAACATAAATAGGCGCAGGTATGCTGCCATGCTTTCCTGCTTAGACGAAGCAATCAACAATGTGACCCTGGCTCTAAAGACATATGGTTTCTATAACAACAGCATTATCATATACTCTTCAGATAACGGTGGCCAGCCCACAGCAGGAGGAAGTAACTGGCCCCTCAGAGGTAGCAAAGGAACCTACTGGGAAGGGGGGATCCGGGCTGTTGGCTTCGTGCACAGCCCACTTCTGAAAAACAAGGGAACGGTGTGTAAGGAGCTTGTGCACATCACTGACTGGTACCCCACTCTGATTTCACTGGCTGAAGGACAAATTGATGAGGACATTCAACTGGATGGCTATGACATCTGGGAGACCATAAGTGAAGGCCTTCGTTCTCCCCGAGTAGATATTTTGCACAACATCGACCCCATTTATACCAAGGCAAAAAATGGCTCCTGGGCGGCAGGCTATGGGATCTGGAACACTGCCATCCAGTCGGCCATCAGAGTGCAGCACTGGAAACTGCTCACAGGGAACCCCGGGTACAGTGACTGGGTGCCCCCTCAGTCGTTCAGCAACCTAGGGCCGAACCGGTGGCACAACGAACGGATTACGTTGTCAACTGGCAAAAGTGTATGGCTGTTCAACATCACAGCCGACCCCTACGAGAGAGTGGACCTTTCTAACAGGTACCCCGGAGTTGTGAAGCAGCTCCTCCGGAGGCTCTCACAGTTCAACAAGACCGCTGTGCCTGTCAGATACCCCCCCAAAGACCCCAGAAGTAACCCTCGGCTCAATGGAGGAGTCTGGGGACCATGGTATAAAGAGGAAAACAAGAAACAGAAGGTACGCAAAAATAAGACTGAGAAAAAGCAGAAGAAAAGTAAGACAAAGAAGAAACAGCAGAAAGCGGGTTCGTTTACAAATTGCCGATTGGGTGTTCCTCGTGGATAGGTACAAATTTTTCCCTGTCTGGTTAAACTTAAATCAGTACTTAGTCTTTCACCAGTTTTCTAGGTGAACCAGCATGTTTGGCTCAGTAGGATTCCTGCCATCAGCCTCACTGTTTTCGTGTTGTGCTACTCCAGAGACTTCTGCCACCTGGAAAGCTTGTGCTCAGTGCCAAAGGTGCTACTCTTGGAAGCCATGCTTAGAGCAGAAAGGAGATGTTTGTTTCTCTTGCTCGTTCATAAAAGGTGGTCAGTGACGAGTCCAGCTGTTGTGCTTCAGTCAATTGACCAAACACTATGCTTTAAATTATAACATTGGACTGTAACCTGCAATTGATGGACATGCTACTTTGATGGAAGTTACAGGGCAGCATGATTAAAAACCACCTTTGATGAAGTGTAGTCAAAGGTTGCATCACCTCAAAGGCCTTGAAGAACATTTTTTTCTTAGAGAGTTTTTGTATATCTATCATAGGACACTTGAGTTTTTTTAATTCTATTTCATATATCATTTCCTTTCCTGTGAAAATAAGCTGTTTTTCTCACATGTGAACAGCTTGCACCTCACTTTATCATGCATAAGGGAATGGCAAATAAGAATGTTTGAGCACACTGCCAAAACGTGAATGTAACTATTTTCTAAACACTTTAATAGAATGATGATTCAGAATAAAGTACATAATTTATTTTTACAGAAAAAATATTAATTATTTTGTTTTCATAAATAGTTATACAAATGACTTTTAATTATTTTATTTTCTACATACCATTAGAAGAATTTTATTTCATATTATCAAGATTATCAAGTACTGTAATACTATAAATTAATAGTGTGTGAATTTATAGAATATAAAAAGAAAAAAATGATAATCATCATTGTTCAACCATTATTTTGAATGTAATAAGATGAATATATTCCTTACAGATTACTTGGAAATTCAGCGTTTGTACAAAATTGAGAGACAACTTTATTGTTTCTGTCATAAACACTTTATTTATGTATCTTAATTATTAAAATGACATATTTTATAGCACCAGCAGATTGTGTGGCTTTTCTGATTTAACATCTATATAGAATTATATTATTCATTTTAACAAACAAAAATCTTTACAAATAGGCAAATGAAGGTACGATTTGCTAACAACCATAGTAATATAATATGGATTTTGCAAATAAGAGATATTTCCACTTGACCACTGCATGGAGAAAAGTGTTCTCTTATTAATAAATAAGATTTGTAATGACCCTACTCTTATACAAAGTGGACTTGGTGGGGAGATACAGAGAAATGAATATATGGGTCCTACCTGGCGTTGTTAAAAACCGAATTTGAAACTCACGCATGCAAATGCCATGAGGAGGATTAAAGGAACGTGATCTGTAATGAAGTTTATCATGGGTGATCAGTGAGGATCCGTGGGCCCTGGAGTTTTCTTTAAGGTGCCCTCTCCTAATATTACCTGTAAGTCTCGTAGTTTGCACTCGAAAAATCACAGAGAGCTAGAACTGTGATATGTGAAGTTACAATTGTGATTAAAGAAATGTACATGGCAGTATGGCAGCATACTATTAAATACATTTATATCAGAATTCAGAGGATAGCTTCTCACCGTTCATGGAAATCTATAAAAGAATCGATAGACTGTTACCAAAATTACTAAAATGGACAAAAATCATTTAATATTTTAAAATTTTAATATTTCAGTTCTAGAATATATATCTCCGTTTCATTATATAGGATTAAGTACTATTTCCTGAGTTTGTGTTTTGTCAACTGTATATTTAAATGGGTCTTAAAAATCAAAGACATACTGTCAGTGTTTTCCTCTCTTAGTGGCACATAAATTAATGAGGTGTCATAAAATAGATAGTATCTTATAATTCAAAAGATAGTTATTATTACATTAAAAAAGAGTTCTGAGGAAAAATGAGTTCAGGATATGTGGAGTTAAACAAGGTTAAAGGGTTCAATTTATGCAGATTTTCTTACAGTTTTTAAAATCTTAGCTTGCCTTGTAAATCTCTAACAGAAGGAAATTTTTATATAGTGTTTTCTAATTTATTTCACCATAAAACCCTTGTCTATAGCACATTACACAGGACTAGGCAAAGTATGGAACAGACCTCAGAAATTTTTAGTGTAAACATAGAATCTTCTAGAAATCCCTAGCAAAACAAAAAGGAGAAAAGAGGCAAATTAGGATCATGAAAATTAACTCACATTTGAGGCCAGTAGATATTATGTAATATGGTGTGATTTTAAATTCTCTGTAAATGACCATAACTTTCTCAATGAAAATAAATTAGCCCACAGTTTTCTACCTGGAAATGACTTCAAGGACGTTATTTACTATTTTTAGGAGAGTACCTGCCCGCCCCCCCATGACTCTGGGTAGGCGATTTAGGAGAAGTCTGTGTCTTGCCCTTAAGAAACTAAAATCTAATACAATAGTCATGTATAAATAATGAACAGAAATGTTTCCAAAATGCTGTCAACAAATCACTAGGTGTTTCAAGATGTCCAGGGAGGAAAATACTCTGCACTTGACTTTTATGCCTTAACCATTAAAACTATGTTCACGTGGGGCGTTTATTCACAGTTCATTTTCCTGAACTGTGATTCTCAGGTTGCATTTCTTTTGCAACCTGAGAGTTGCCCGTGGCTTTTTCAAGTGTAAATGGCACCACTTTAAAACCTCTGATCCTTTTATTAGGATACCAAAGGAAACCACTGGAATGAAATATAAGTATCCCCCTAGCTTTGTCAGAAAATAAATTGTGGATGTGGCTTATGTGTCTTGGATGGGAAAGAATCTAAATCATTTTATTCAAATGACAAAACAAACAAAACTCTGTGGTACCTTTCAATCAGTGAAAAACATCCACACCATGGCTGTCAAGTCTTGTTTCATCTGTATTTACATACTTTTCCCTCACTTTTCCCTTTTAAGAATCTTAAGAATAGAGGAGAAACTGTCCCTTTGATAGTTGAATGAGTAGATACTTAATACATTGTAACATTTGATATTCCAAGGTGCATGAATTTGGCATCAGGATTAGCTTCTTAAGCATTTTATTCCTGGGATTCTTGAGTACATACACTGTGAATCTGTCAGTAGCCATCAGAATGTGTGTTGTTGGCAGGAATAAACTGGCTTGCCAGAAGCAGCAAACAAAATTCTTGTGTCAGAAGTTAGTAATTTCATTGTTTCCTCTTAGCGAAATTACTTATTAAAATTCATTTGTTCTACAAATGTTTGTTAAATCCTACTGCCTGCTTGGCAGGCAATGTTCTTGGTGCTTGAAATCCATCAGTGAACAAAATGGATAAAAATTCTTATTCCTTGTGCAGGTGACATTCTAGCCAAGTGATGCAAACAATAAGTAATAAACATAAATAAATAAATTATATACTATATAAATAAATTATATACTATATAAAGTAGTGTGGAAAAGAAAGAGTAGATCAGGGTAAGGGGAGGACTTATTCAACACCAAGTTTACCCATCCATTTATTCAGCACTTGGTAAGTGCCACATATGATAAACGCTGTGATATGGTGACTAGCAACATGAGAGAGAGTCCCTGTTTTCAGGTAGTCTGCATGCTCCTGGGAGACACAGCCATTAGTCAAATAACCAAACACCCTCCTCTTCTCCACTCTCTTCCCCTACTTGATCTTCCTCCATAGACTTATCACCCTTTAATATATTTCATATTTTACTTACATATTTTATTTATTCTCTGGCTCTTCCCACTAGAGTGTAAGCTTCTTAACAAAAATAGTTTTATGTCTGCTCTATCTACATCTGTATTGCCAGTATGTAAAACAATGCCTGGCTCCTAGTCAGTGTTCAATATATATTTATTTTTTGCATGAATAGGTAAGATAATCACAGATATTCATATGTTCAGCTACATTTGCTTGGGTTTCCACTTTCTGCAGTTGTATAGGAATTTCACTGTTGAAAAATAGAACTAATCATCCCTAATACCATTCCTCATAATAATAGCATTGTTGTGAAATGAAGAAATTTCTAGCATTAGAAAAAACTAACTTGAGTAATGTATAGTTATAGGAACAGAGTGTTAACAGCAAAAACCAAGCAAAAATCATACAATTCTGAGAGCAAATTTTATCTTTATTACCTAACAGAGTACAACATAATTATTCTAACACTACTTTGAATGTAACAGAATACAGTATAAATGAGAGTTTCCAGAAAGGAGAAATGGGGATTAAATTGTGAATAATTTTTGTAGCAAGCCATAGAAGGGAAAAATATAAATAGCAAATAAACCTCTGTGTCTTCACAGAATTATGAAGCCAAACGGACTCTATCCCACATCCTTGGGTATCTTATTACGAAGCTCTCCAAACTGGCAAAGAAAGAATTCTGTTTCTTTAAAGGTAAGTTTTTCTTAAGTATTTTATTGGTCGTAGCATCTCTGCGAAGTCCATTGATTCATTGATTAGATCTGACATTATAAAACACAAGACATGAAAATGTTGTCCGTGGGAGTTAGGTAGACTTGAACATATTTACTTAACTTTCCATTTCATATCTATGATTTGAAATTTCCTTCCTCTCAAATGTACTGCAATCCTATAATATTCTTTGTCAATTGGGTTATGCAATTTTGGATAAAATCAATCCCACCAACTTAAAAGGTCCAAGAAAATAACATATGCTCATTAAAAATGTGTATTCATTCTTTGCAGAAATTCTTTAGCTGTTAATTATAAATGGAGGGCATCTTATCTAATGAATCAAATAAAAGTAAACAGAATAAATATCCAAAAACAATTTTTAATATGACTTTTTAAAATAAATTTATTTATTTTTGGCTGCGTTGGGTCTTCATTGCTGGGCGCGGGCTTTCTCTAGTTGCGGCGAGCAGGGGCTACTCTGTTGCAGTGGGCGGGCTTCTCACTGTGGTGGCTTCTCTTGTTGTAGAGCACGGGCTCTAGACGCATGGGCTCAGTAGTTGTGGCTCGCGGGCTCTAGAATGCAGGCTCAGTAGCTGTGGCACATGGGCTTATTTGCTCCACAGCATGTGGGATCTTCCCGGACCAGGGCTTGAACCCGTGTCCCCTGCACTGGCAGGCGGATTCTTAACCACTGCTCCACCAGGGAAGCCCAATATGACATATTAATGCTCTGGAAACAATACTTTAATAATTAAAGTTTCTTCAGCCTTAAGAGTTGTGAATGACTGGGGATTACTTTCGACTGAACATCTAAATTCTAAACAACTGTGAGAAAGAATATTTTCATAACAAAGGTTAAAAAAGTAAAACCTTGATTTTACTTAATAATCTGAAACTGTATCTTCTTATATCACCATCACCAGAACTTCCAGAGGCTCCATTTCAACAAAAGTGATAGCATAACTCATCAGTCATGGAGACTCATTCTGTCTCTAATACATGTCCCACTAACATTTCTCTATTTTAAGCTTTCCCTGATTGGAATAATCAACTGTCTCTAGCATCAAGAAGGTAGGGGATTATAAGCATATAACACCACATAATTTCTACTACACATTCAGACTTAACAGCAACAAAATGTAGGGGTTCAGAACGTGTCATCCCAAAATATGCCCCCTTGGAATATTGGTTATTTTGAGTGAGTTAAAGGCACCTTAAAAATACCAGATCAGTCAGGACACCTTTCTCCATAGACTTTTTCTTCCTGAAAGGAGGAGATAAAAATCCCAAGTGAAAGGTGCCCTCTCTGTATCAGGAGGAAAGAAGACATTCTTATCACCAGAGATGGGAAATCAAAGCTGAGAGAAATCTGTACAAAAGAACTTGTTAAACTAACCCTCATCTTTCTAGTCACTTTTCCACAATTCACTGTCCTAGCCCAAACCCCTTTGCCTTGTCACATCCTCAATGTTTACTATACTTTGTCCAACCCAGGACATAAGCATCCAGCTCTGATTGCTTCTTTGGGTCTTCATTTTCCTGTGAAGGTGCCCATGCATATGTAAAAATAAAATATACAGTCTTTTTATTAAACTTGTTTTTCTTTTCTTCAAGTTTTGCTCAAAGCCCTAAGAGTTAACTTAGCATTTCAAAGATTACAGTCACAGATGCCAGGGTAAGCTATTATCTCCCTACTGCGACAAGTGGCTGCAGTGACAGTGTAGTGAGGGGGATAAGCGGAGAGGTTCTTCCCTTCTTTTTTTCTTTGACTCCATGCCTGTGCACTTCCCAGCACCTGGGCTGTGGCTGGACTGTTTCTTTATGTCCTCTCACATAGAACCATGGCTTCACATTTTACATTCTTGGTTCCTTTATTGTCCATCTCTGAGTCCCACACCCCTTCCTGCCCCAGAACTAGGCACATAGACACATGTGTCCAAGAGATTATTAACATTTAAATCCCTCCCCTCCTGAAGTTCCCTGGCATAAAGGGATGGGTGTGTAGAGCTACCCCCATCTGCTGGTGACAAGAAGCCCTGAGCACTACCCCTAAACTTAAGTCAGCCAAGATCAAGGTAGAAGGGGAGTGGGCCATTGGGGGAAGCAGATAAAGTGTTTGTGCATGCATAAGTGAGCTATATCTCCTTTCAGGTTCAAAGAGCTCAACAGCTGCAAAGCCCAAAGACTTGCTTCAGTTTGGGGATCTAATTAATGCTTTCTCTCTATTGTTTCTTACCTTTGGGAATTCCTGCTCTTTCTCGTCTAGCACAGAGGACAGAGCAACAGAGGCTTCTAACATTCTCTACCACCCACAGCCCAATTTCGGGAATGCCTGGACCCTTTCTTCCCTTGCCTGGAATAGAAAGCAAAAGCCAAAAGCACCGTTTAGACTGCTCGTTCCAATCCTACCTCACAGTCCTCAGCCAACAAATGTCTCAGTCCTTTCAACATGTCTGCTACTGATTTCTGTGGACCTCTCTCAAATCCTGCCAGCCTGTGAGGATCTCCTCCATCTCTCTCAGCAAACCATGTTTCAAACAGGAACCCATCTTTGTCAGCAAAATTGATACATTTTTACTCTATTTCTTCATTGTTATCCAGAAAGCAACCATGAAGCTTCCAGAGCAGAGATCAGAGTCATTGTCATTGTCATTGTCATTACTGAGTATAGTGACTGCACCAGTTTCCCTCCTTCAGGGTTACCAGAATCTGTGTCTCCCGAACCGCAGTTCTTAATGTTACTGAATCTGGACTTGGGTCTTAAGCGCAGCAAAGCCAATATACTGACACTGGGTTGTGGTGAAGGAAAGTAGTGTTTATTTGTAGGGCACCAAGCAAGGAAAATGCGCAGCTCATGCTCAAAAGACCTGAACTCCCCAGTGGCTTCTGGGGAAGGGTTCTCAAAGGCAGTGTGAGGGAGAGGGCTGCAGGTGCCTGATTAGCTTGTGCTCAATTCCAGTATTGGTTGACATCAAGGTGGAGGTTCCAGCATCATCAATCTTCTGGTTTCAACTGGTCTGGGGTCTACATGCTTTTGGTCAGCAATTTTCATCTGGTAGGGGTCTAGTTCCTATAAAAACAACTTTGGAATGTGTGTCAGACCTTTATATATTTGAGGGAACTGGGAGTTCGGTGGCTCTGCTATGTGGCTGATTTATCGTCTAAATTGTTACCTGTTTCCCAGCTCAACAGCTATTCTTTGTTTCTGCATCTTCATAGGGAGTTGTATATGGTTTCATTAAGACCCCAAATAAACTCTTTTCTTATCTGCAGCCTCCTGCATTATTTTATTTTGGTTGACAGTAGGAATGTCTACTACATGCTTACCCTATGACAGCAATTCCACTCCCAGATATTTACCCAAAACCAGTAATAAAACCATTACATACCTAGCAAAGTGGCTGACTGTAGTACACTGTAGTATTTAATTAACATTGAACACAGAACAAAAAAGGCCTAATATAATCACTCGATATTTTAATCATTTTTCTACCATGTTAACTAGCATGTGGAAATTAGTGGAACCTAAATAAACATCTCTCCAATTACATGTTACAGATGACTGCCACCAGGTGTCATGTCAACAGGTTTCTTTCAACTGGCTGAAACTGTATGTAACTAATTTTTAATTATTTAAATCTACGTCCTTTAAAATTAAACCATGAAACTGAGGCAATGTGAATGATATATTGAATGGTAAGTGCAATTAAATCTGTATATACATTTCATTCACAGTTGATTCATGTCTAATAATCACAATTAAAACTCAATTCTAACCAAAATTGCTAATAAATATAAACTGAAATAAAAAGGCATGCATATATGCATGTATGGCTTTCTGATTATATGATACTCTACTAAGAAAATGAGAATTCCCCTCAAATCCCTCTCTGTCGTTCTCATCTTTGCAGTGACTATCCTTCTGCTTCTCTGCCCTGCCCCACTCCACCACTGCCACTCTTTCTTCTGCCTATTTGTCTATCTACCACTCCTCTTTGGCTCTTTTCCCTTTCTCATGCTTACCTTTCCTTCCCCATCTTTCAATAAATATATTGTATTTAATATCTCTAAAAACTAAACAAACCCACTTGTTGAAATTTAATATTAACTTATGTTAGTTCTGTGCACCTATCTTTAAAAAAGTCTTTGAGCAAACTTTCACATTAGGATATGCTATGCCAAATTGCCACTTACGTTCCAACCTAATCTAAGAGTGACAAAGACTACTGATTGAAAGTTGTATTTTTACCTACAAAGGTAGTAATGATATTCAAAAAAGATAACTTTATTTACTATTGCTAGATTTACAAATATCTTTGTGTATATATTTGTATATTTAGTTATAATCATATAATCGTATAATGTTTGCTTGAATTATGGTTCCGGAACTAATTATAGCTATTACTGGCCATTAAATGAGGAAATGTATTTGCAGCTCAAAAATTTGTCTCGTTAGATTTTCTACTGGAAAAAGGCATATACTAACAGGATATTAACTAGTTTTAAGTGGATTCACATTATTACCCTGCATAATAAAACAATAAGCAAGTCTCTGCTTTCTAGATTATGAATTGTTAAATATTTGTTTCCCTGAATTGTCAATATTTTTATATTTATGATCATTTTTGTAAGTAAAATCAATGTAAGATTTAAGTACTTATGAACAAAAAGATGAATCACCATTTTCTATTAAACTGCATTAATTCTTTCCAGCAAGAATAATAAAACAATAAGCAAGTCTCTGCTTTCTAGATTATGAATCGTTAAATATTTGTTTCCATGAATTGTCAATATTTTTATATTTATGATCATTTTTGTAAGTAAAATCAATGTAAGATTTAAGTACTTATGAACAAAAAGATGAATCACCATTTTCTATTAAACTGCATTAATTCTTTCCAGCAAGAAGTAGTTTATTAAATTATATCCTACTAACTTCCATCATGACACATTCGTCAAATTACCTTAATAGGCTGTGTTATGGGATAATTTCAGTAGAATATATTTTGAATTATTCTAAACTGTCTTAAATTGACTGATAAATTTAAAGAAACCATAGTTATTTTATGAATTACCTAGTTCTACCTCTACATTTCACCTAAACCTTCCTATTAAAAACAAAGTTATGGTTTCAATAAACTTCAGATTATTAATACATTGTAGTCCTCCTTTTCCCTCTAAACATCATTTGACTATTTTTTCCACCATGCATATTATTATTTGTTTTGTTTTGTTTTGTTTTTTGCGGTACGCGGGCCTCTCACTGCCGTGGCCTCTCCCGCTGCGGAGCACAGGCTCCAGACGCGCAGGCTCAGCAGCCATGGCTCACGGGCCCAGCCGCTCCGCGGCATGTGGGATCTTCCCAGACCGGGGCACGAACCCGCGTCCCCTGCATTGGCAGGCGGACTCTTAACCACTGTGCCACCAGGGTAGCCCCATGCATATTATTATTATTTTATTTTTATTTTTTTGCGGTACGCGGGCCTCTCACTGTTGTGGCCTCTCCCGTTGCGGAGCACAGGCTCCCGGACGCTCAGGCCCAGCGGCCATGGCTCACGGGCCCAGCCGCTCCGTGGCATGTGGGATCTTCGCGGACCGGGGCACGAACCCGTGTCCCCTGCATCGGCAGGCGGACTCTCAATCACTGCGCCACCAGGAAAGCCCCCGCCATGAATTATTTTGTTTTCTTTAAAATTCTTAAATAATTTTGGGATTTTTGGTCAATATGGAACGATTCTAATTTCCTTATAATTTGTTATTAATGCTAATTTACTTCTTAATTTATTTGCCCTTTATAACATCTTTCTCTTTTGACGTCTTTAAAATGTCTTTGTAAGATGCCTTTGAGCTGAGACATTTCATCAGCTGATTTTGATGCTGTACATGCTTGTGAAATACTAAGTAAATCCTTGAAAATTTTCCCTGTCATTACTTGTCTTTCCTCTTATACTAAAAAAGTATTTTGTTTACTATTTACATGCAAAATATAAATTTCTGAAATCTGACTTCCAAAGTCTATTATCTCAATTTCAAGGAGTGAAGGAACTTGAACAAATAGATTTCAACTATTGTTCAAATGTTCTAATATCTCTTTATCTTACAAAATGTACTACTGATACTCTTACTATTTTAAAACCTTGAAGTATCCTTTAAGATTGAGTGTATCTTATAAATGATAAGCAATATGATCGAATTTGCCATGCTAAAACCATTCACCTGTTCTCACCTCACATTCACAATATATGTCATCTTAGAAATTCTCCAGGAATCAAAAATTTAACCAGCGTTACTAAATGAACTTCCTATAATTGTGTATGAAAAGAGAGGAAATGCCTATTTCATAAAAACGTTGGTAACTTCATTTTATTTATTTTACTGCCTTCTCTGAATGAGAAAACCAACCTTGATACATAAGTGGAAGAAAAATAGGTAGCTAGAAGCTTCACATTGCTGGTGTATGTCCTCTACAGAGAAAAGACACAACAAAATTACTACTCAGATCCAGTTCTTTAATTTTTTGGGGGGGGGGTTTGCAAGATGAAAAACATGAGAACTTTGTAGGAAAGCTGTGTTCTCTTAGACCAACCATTCGTACAGGGCCTTAATTTCCTACAAAAAGAGAAGTTTGGACTAAATCAAAGTAAGACAGTAAAAGGCAAAACTGATTTTTCACAGATCATAATGTTTAAAAATAGATGTCACTAATTTCCTTGAGCTTGACAAATCCCTCAGGAGTCTCATCTCATCCTTTAGCTGTAGGTAGTTAACAGAACATTAAACAATAAAAAGTCTGAAATCAGTCAAATGATGAATTCAACCACTCTTCTCCTTTCAGTACGTCACACTTATTCTCCAGCCTGGAGAGACCCACACACAGGGAATGTTGCTGTTCCTACTTGTTTATAAAATATAGTGTGTGCCTAATAACAAATCATAATATTATCATTATTATAAATAAGAGAAGTATATTCTTCTTATTTATTATGGTTAATAACAGAAGTACATTACTAGGAGGCATATCATTGTTAGGCACATTTTAAGAGGCATTATAGGGACTTCCCTGGTGGTGCAGTGGTTAAGAATCCACCTGCCAATGCAGGGGACACAGATTCGAGCCCTGGTCGGGGAAGATCCCACATACCGCGGAGCAACTAAGCCCCTGAGCCACAACTACTGAGCCTGTGCTCTAGAGCCGGTGAACCACAACTACTGAAGCTTGCGTGCCTAGAGCCCGTGCTCCACAACAAGAGGAACCACCGCAATGAGAAGCCCGCTCACCACAGTGAAGAGTAGCTCCCGCTCCCTGCAACTAGAGAAAGCCCGCACGCAGCAGTGAAGACCCAACACAGCCAAAAAATTAATTAATTTTTTTAAATTAATTTTTAAAAAAAGAGGCATTAGCTTAAACTCACTCATTAGAGCTCATGACTAGATTAAAATGTTTTTAAAACTGCATAGGTGACTCTCTAAAGCAAACCTAGGACTAACAGACTGAAATTACTGAGAGGCAAGTGTTAGTTCAATATAAGCAAGACCTTTCTAGTACTAGTGCTGCCTTCAGTGGAATGTGGTAGACTCAAAAAACACTGTTTCTGTTATTGAGAGAAATCTAACAAAAGTGGAATCATTACATGCGAGAGACACATCCAGACTCTGTGTGTTAATTAGAGCCAGGAGAGTCGCCCAGAGCCCAGACTGCTACAGTAGTTTGGATACAAAACCACCTTACACAGACAACCAGAAAAATGACCTTCCACAGTTTCCCAGTCCAAGGTTCCTTCCCAGCAGTGATTCTAATGATGTGAATAGGTGTGTATATTATTTATTTTCCCTGTCTTCAACTGAAATCAGTAGGAAAAAACAACAGGTTTGTGCCACACTCAGAAGCTTGTGAGCATACAGGCTCAACTTCTCCCCCTGGAACATCAAATGTTCACTCTCATGATTTCATCTTTAGTTGATGGCATACACCTGTTCCAAACTCTTTTTCCAACCCTATTTCCAAGGGAGATAGGGTCACCTCTATTTGTAATTCACTTTAAGTTCATGTGATTTTCTCATTATAATGTCTTGGCATAAGAAGACACACCTGCTGCCAGGGCAACCTAAATGCACAATTTGTTTCCTTAAAACAGATGCTACCTGGTCAAATTCCTTCTGTATTCTTGGTTGGCCTCACTTTTGTGTTATTAAAATGCAAGCGTTCTGTAGTTTCCCGCTTATTATTTTTCTTGTTTTTTATAGGGTCTTGTTGATCTATACTCTTTTCCTTTGATTCGCTGACATTTTATTTTTACTGACTAACTCAAATACATTTCCCCACCTTGAAAGTGAGATCGTTTTCCCATCTTTTACATATGTCTGTCTCAGAATTTTTATCTCCATTAAAAAAGTAAAGAGGGATCAACTTCTGTAATTTAAAAGCTTATATTTGATCAAAACTTCAGTGTATGTCTCAAATAATTGAGGTTAATATATTGCATTTTTATAGAATCAGTGGAAGCCTATATGAGCATTACAACCACTTTTTAACTTGTGCTGTTTTAGTTTCATCACAGAATCATGTCTTCTTTAACATACTTAACATGGTCAAATCGACTGTAATCATTTTTCTCCCTTTTGATTTTTGATGTTTTTGATGTTAAATTTGATATCCTGGGCATGGGAAGACCTCTCACAAACTACCCTCTTTGCCTTTTTTCATACTACCTCAGATATTTCTGAAAGCATCCTTGTTTTTGATAACATTAAGATATGTCAAACCCAGTCTTATTTTTCCAATCTTATGAGGTAGAGTCATCTATATTTCAAGAAGTTCTGGAATATTTTAGAGAAAAAGAATATCAGAAGCCATAATGTTGACATTAGATTATACATTAGACTATTCCATGTGATTATAAGAGACAGGAAGAGTGACACCAGAGGACCCAAGAAGTGTCTGCTTGCATCATTAATGCATATTGAATATTGGAAGAGAAAACTATGTTCACAAATAACATAATGAAGTATAATATTTTAGCTTATTCAAAATGATGAAAATGTTAAAAGGGCAAAAATAGCTTACAAAAGTGAAACTTTGTAACGGCAATTTTTCTTAGCATATTGAAACAAACCATTCTCAGCAGTAGAGTTTTCTCAAAGAGAAGGGACAATCAGAAACAATAGTTCTTGCCAATAAAATATTCTGCCTTTTCCTCTCATATATTCAAAACTGAAGAAGCAACTTAAGGAACTTTAATTAAGGTTAGCTCTTTTCTATAAATCATAGGATTTTTAAATAGATGGCTTGGGAAAGAGGTCAGAGGACATATTCTTTCTTATGCATCTTAACCAGTTAATTACTTTTTAAAAATAGTAAATGAGGGAACCATTTCATTTATGTTTGTTTTGAATCGTTATAAGGTAACAGACATTTCGAAAATGAAGTTCTGAGAATATATCTTGAAGATATATTTCTTCCATAAAATGAAATTTTTTTTTCAGAGAGTGGCTTTATGAAAAGTATTGCTCTTTATTTTAACTGTATATGGAAACATTAGGTACAGACCAATTATTGCCAAATTTCATTCAGCCAGCTGCCATTCATATGATGCAGATGTTTGTGATCAAGTCTCCCTAGAGAGCTCAAGGTGTTGCAGCAGAAAAGAGTCAGTTCATAAGCCTTAGCTGTATTTCTAAGAGCTGTCATTTCTCCTAATCACATCAACTACAAGTGTGCTAAATTCATTCATAGACATATGCTGAGCATTACATCAGAATCAATCTTCATTCATTACAACTACTCTTTGCTTTTTAATTATTAAGAAGCGTATCAGTGGATAAGCCTATTGTCATACCTTTAAGTTAGGATTTCTTAAATTGTTTTTTTCCCTAAAGAAATATAATGGCTTTGAAAGAGGCTAGATGTGACAGGGATTTGAGTTTTTCTCGAAGGACAAAAGTCTGAAAATAACTGTTAGTATAAAATCAGTAAGAATTTATAAAGAAATAAATATTAAATAAAAACAAACTCAACTGATCTTTGACCATCAGATGAGAAGGCAGGACCTTGGCTCAACTTTTCATTTAATTATACCTTGGCTGAATATTCTGGGTAGAAAGAACTTGCCTTTTTCTTATACTAATTTGTAGAAAGACTAGATTAAAACATTTTGCATAGTCGCCCCAATTTTTTATTATTCCTGTACTAATCTGACTAAGAATAGAGGGAATAGAAATGAGAGCAGAAAATGAGTTTCGAAGTGATATGTAGGTTAGGACTCAGAATAAGTCTCAGAAGTATGAAATTGAATTTATAAAGGAAATTAGTACCCTGAAAGTTCTCAGGTTGAGTAGCTGTATATACTATTCATTCTGGACAATTCTGCAAACCACAGTGCTTTCTTATCCATATTTACCTGCACATACTTTACCTTCATTGTGTATTTCTAATGCTATTTATAGTTTACTGTTATCACCAAAAACCACAGTTGTCCATATTTTAAAACTTGTACTGTATCACTACAAACATTAATTTCTAATGTAGTGCAGAGAATTCAATGATCTTCAATGATGTTTGCATAATATTTATGCAAAAGACAATTTCTGTCTTTGATGATATGTTGTTATAACATGGTGTTGGCAGAGCACCAGTTGAAAACTTTCTTACTGTCCCAGGATTAATGCCTTAGGGTCCACAGTCTAACACCGAGTAATGCAAGCATATCTTCCTATTTCCCCAGAATGAGCGCCCAAATCCACATTCTAATGTCAAGTAATGTCAAATTCTAAAATCAAAAAACTATGAGCTACTAAGCTACTGAACCAGCAGAGCATTTGGTATCCTAGATTTAAAGCTGCTGCTGAGAGAAGAGAAGGGCAAGAGACATAATGAGGAGAGAACCACAAGGGGGCACAGCCTGTACTCCCATTGTGTGGTGTGAAAAGGATATCTTTGTTTCCCACAGTCACTGTGAGTGTAGGTTAGACATTGGGTTATTTTACTAGCACTCCCTAAGAGAACTACAAACTAGGATAGGAATCCCCAACCACAAGAGGTAATGAAGCAAACTTCCCCTGGCAGAAGTGAGGGATAATAGGTGGTTAAGCATCAGCTGACTTTCCCAAGCCAGACTTCAAAGGGTAAGAGTCCCTCAGAGCCCTTCAAAGAACTAGCAAATACCTGCCCATTAGAAAACCAGCACTTAGATGCCTACCACAGAGAAGTGGCTGCAAGTGACAGAAAGTGAAGAGCAATCCACCCGTGGAGGATTAGTTTAAGTAATGGGAGAGCAGTTTCAGCTAACAAAGTAAATGTCAGCCAATTATCCATAGGCAGTTACTATTTACACATTTTGACTCTTCCTCCCTGCCTCAACACCAGTGGACAAAGGGCTTGAAAAGACACAGGGTTATGAGAGATTTTTTCCACTCCCATCATGAAGCACAATTTCCAAGTCGCTGGACTCTGGGGAAAGGAGAGCTTATATTGATTACAAGATTTATATTCTAAAGTAGATAAGACTTCATATTAACAACCAGTAACTTGTATTCTTTTTCTTATGTAAAATACCTACGTACATCTCATTTGTAAAAGAAAGTTCTGCTTCATCTGTAATTCTATGGTACCAATTATTTTCTCTCAGTATTTAGAATATATTATTTCACTATTTTCTGGCCTCAGTTTCTACTGCTGAGTAATCAATTTTTAATCTAATTGTTCGTCCCTTGTGATTATTCTATTTTATTCTCTAATATTTTAAATATCTCTTCTTCTTCATTAATATCTTAATTTCACTACGTCTAGGTGTGTGTTTGTTTTTATTTACCTCCTTGGGATTCATTGAGTTTCCTGAATTTGATATTGGTGTATCTGAAATGGCAATTATCTCTTCAAATATTTTCTTCTCACCATCTTTATATTTTATTATTCTGGAACTATCATTAGGAGTGTCTGGGAACTCTTCCCTCTGTCCTCTCATATTTTCCTTTCCTTTTCTTTCTTTGCTGCATCCTGGGTAATTTCTTTGTATCATTTAATGATTCTTTCTTCAACTGTGTAATGTGTTATTTTATCCATCAATCAGGTTTTTTAATCTAATTTTATATTTTCATCTTTACAACTTCTGTTTGGTTCTTAATTGATAGTAATTTGGTCTTTGTTTATATTTTTGATTCACTCTTTTTCCTTAAGGAATTAAAAAATACTCATTTATATTCTTCTGATTATTACAATATCTACAGGCTTTGCAAATATGGTTCATAACATTCTGTTTCTGTTAACCTTGCTTACGGCTTATTTTTTCATGTTTTTAATATTTTTATTAGGGGATGATATTCTTTGGAACTCTGAGAAATGTTTAAAAATTGTGTTTTCTTTCCTCCGTAGCAGATTTGTGCTTTCTTTTGCTGGGCTCTTGGGGTCACTGCCAAACCAGAATCACTTTGACTTAATTATTGGCTTGGGTTTTAGGTCACACAGTAGTATGAATTAATGCTCCATATCCATGGTCTTGGGGTGATTTAGGGCAAAAGGAATCTTAACTTGGTATGTGAGAGTTACCTAAAGGAGGTGGCTGAGGATATGGACACAGGATTATTTGTTTTGCATATGAAAGGCATGCTCACAGGTAGTTGCTAACTCTAGGAATTAGTTACCCCTGGGTAGGGCAGTCTCTCCCAAATCAGCAAGGCCCCAAGATATCAAAGCATCATAAAATGTTAAAAATCATAATACACAAGGCTAGACAGGCAAGTACTCTCAACATCTTCCTCTGAAAGGGGATTTCGCCTCTTTTTTTCAGTCACTGAGTGTATTGTCCTCTGGGAAGTGGTGTCTCAGATTTTTGAGGTTATCTCTGACCCAGCCTTCTAGGACACTCAGACTCATGCTTTGCCTCCAGCTCCATGGGTGCACGGGACTTTAAAATCCAGGCCCAAGTTTACTGACAATTGTCAGGTTTTCTCCAGGCAAACACTGACTCCAGTGCTCACTTACTGCTCTGGATTTGTGTTTTTTGTCAATTCTGCCCTCTAATGGTTTTTCTTAATTTACTACCACATTAGCAATGATTTTTAAAACATTTTTTAACATTTAACCCATTATTTCAGGCATTTGATGTTAGGAGGGGTTTTTCTGCTCGACTGGTCAACCATTTTGCCAAAATTAAAGTCTTAGATTTACACTTTAATGTCTCTGCGTGCTGAAAGTTATTCAATAAACTCTATTAAAAGCAAGGGGAAAAAATCCTAAAATAGTATCTAATGAAATTTTAATCTTGAAGTTTTTTAGGGTTTTCAAACAGTTTTGTACATTTTGAACAATTGCCACAAACATATAAGCTACTTGAAAATTTTGACCAAAAGTTTTGTAATTATTATTTTCTCTAAGAAATTTTAAACCTTTCCTGTAGTTATATATGTTGCAATCTGAAATCTAATTTTAAAATGTGAGAACATCTGTCTTCCCTTTTCAATATTGAAACTATTTATGTGAGGGATGTAAATATTTCTAATATACAGACTAAAGTTTCTCATTCACTGATCTTAAAATACAGAAGTTATCGACCCTATCTTCTGAAAACTCAATATCCTCTAAATGGGTGGTAAGAAAACATTTTAGAAGCCAAAGAAAACTCAGTATGCAAGAATATAAATGTGTAGGTTCATAAATTATACTCAGAAAATAAAATTTGCATTGCATAGTGTATTACCTGCAACTTAAATATATTAATTTTGTCACTTTGTTTTAATTTTCAAGTTCTGATAATACAAAAAAAATTTTTTTTTAACCCAAAGTTGATAATACAACTTGATTATCATAAAAGACAACTAGTCTTGATTTTTCAATAGAGCAGTTTGAGTTTATTGTCTCATTTTTAATTATAATTAAACTAGCTGGAAGTTCATAAGAGTCAACGTGTTTTATGTTACCAAATAATGCTGGGAATTCAAACAACTGTTGTCACTAATTAATCATTATTTCCATTTTCTTATGAATCAAGCCAGATTTGAGAACTAACTAGTAAGCAGGAAGTTTGGTAAAAGACCTGTTTAACAAAAGGAATATGAACAAACATGTTTCGTATGTAGTGACTACTCCAAAGTTATTTGCCAATTAAGTTATGTACCTTGTGAGAAATATCCTAGTATTTATATCAAGATTAGCAGACCGAGAAAAGAGGAAGGAAAAAGTTCTGAATAAATAAATTTTCCTTTCATAAGAATTGGCTCAATCTCAATAACAGTCAAAGAAATACAATTTTAAACAAGATATTTTTCAACTATCAGATTACCAAAGAAAACAGTGTATAATACCAGGGTTAGACAAGGGAGAAGTGAAATCAATGTTTTATGCACTGTTAGTTTAAATATAAATTGCTCCCAGCCACAGGGGGACATATTGACACTATGTGTCATTAAAAACCTTTTTAAAATGTGTATATACTTTAACCTACTAAACTTTCAGTACTTTTCCCTAAAAAAAAAATTTTTAATGTGTGTAAAGATGTAGATACACAAATGTTTATCACAATTTTGTTTATAATTGTGAATGTTTCTAACAAGAGTGAGCCCCTGAACTAAAAATATAGGCTAAAGAATTTGCATAGCTATGCTCTTTCAGGAAGGACACACCTTCTGATGACTTGACTTGGGAGGTCACCTCTCAACCAAGCACCTTTCCTAGCTAAGGGCTCCTTTTGCTAGCCTGCCTACAGCGTGGTTGAGTTATCTCCCTTAACTGAAACTGATGTCTGTGGTTCACCACCTCAACATTGACTTAAAACTTATTATTAATACCGCCTATGATGTTTACTCCTGATTTTTATTCTAATTTATTTCATTTTTATATTTTAGATTTTCTGCTTATTTTTTAACTTAAACACTTATTCCTACATTTTTAATAAACATAATTTAACTTTATTTTGTAGTCTTAAAAACCACTTTTAGTTCTAATAACCTCTTTCTTAACTTTTTACCATTTAGACCTAGCTTCTTTGGCGTCTATTTTCAAGTTTCATTTTCTTAACTTACTTGCTTTTTCCAAATTTTAAAATTTATATGAGTCTTTGGGATAAATTCTCTTGCCTTAAAATTATACCTTATTTCTGCCTTTTGGTTAGACTTCACCTACTTAAATGTCTGGTTTTTCATTTATTATTTCATTTTAATTTTTTTTCTGTTCTGTTGAACAACCTCATTCCATGGCTCATGTTCATGAGGAGAATCCTGGCCCTGCCCACAGATGACTCCTTAGCCCATCTGCATGAAGCAGTAGGATGGCTCTCTGTTTTGGCACAGTCCTTGCTAAGCTCAACTTGCACAAGAGAATGTGAATTCTGCTTGCCAGGTCCGTTGAAACTTAACTGGCAATTAACTTGAAGTGTAACTGGCAATGTGTTGTAAAGTCAATCCAGTTCTTAACAAAGACTTATTTGAAAGAAACGTGGTCGCTTAGACTGCTTAAAAGTTGTGCAATCCTTCCATGTCTCTCTAGGTGCTTCCATCAGAAAGCTTGTGATCAGCTGTGCTGACTTCCTTAGTTACATATTTTTATTTTATCTGGATACATTATATGCATTGTTACACTCCACTGTAAAGAATTTGGAAAACAGTAACACTCTGAAAGAGAGAAAAACAAAGAAAAGTTCAGCATTATAACCCAATTTTACACATTAAAAAACCAGGACAATGTGGTAATTATAGGCATCCAGTCAGTAGCAGAACGGAAATTGGAACATCCACCTTCAAGTTATGAAATAACTTAAAATTCAAGAATCCAAGCCATCAGACTCTGTTGCTATAATTGCCAGATTTCCATCAACACTGGGGATGAACCACCAGTCAGAAATAATCAAATTCCTTGTGCTGTTTTCTCTACTTTATTTTGAGTAATATTAAAGTTCCAGAAATATATCAACCCAGGCAAATCCAGTGAGTATAAGTAACGGAAAGTGTTAGCTCCCCACTTTTTGCCATATGCTCAGAAAAATCTTAGACAAGTTCAACTTGATGTTTTGTGAATACCCATCTAGAAACACTGCAGCTTTACTGGGTGGGGTTTTGTGGCAATTTTAAAGTACACACAGTTAGTCAAGAATACATAGATGAGCATGATATAAAGATTCATTTTGCCACAAAGATTTATTTTTGCCATTTAATATTAAACAAAATATTTAAATAATACTGATAAATATTTCAGGTAGTGAATAAATATTTCCAAGCCACAAAACTTTGAAACTCAATCTCTACTCCATGGAACTTTGTATTTGTTTTGGAGCTCAATATTGTATAAGTACCATGCAGAGATTTTTCTCCAAGACTTTTTGCTTTGCTTTGTTTTCTGATTATAAAATTAATTATTCTTATTGTAGAAAATGAAAGAAGCAAAAAAGTAGACAAATGAAAATGAAAACTTCATAGGAATAACTATAGCTAGCATTTGTTCAGCGCTTACTTAGTGTGAACACAAATCTAAGCATCTTACATACATTTTCTCTACCTCCCAACAGCACTGCACAGTAACTACACTGCTTACCCCTATTTGATAGATGAAGAAAACAAGACTAGTGAAGTTACTTAAGTGATTAAGTGAATGGACCACTAATCATAAAAGGTGAAAGTGGATGTATTGCATCTCATTTTTTATTCACTTATTCATTTTGATAGATGATAGACAGCAAGATAAAGAGATAGATGATAGATATATCGATACATAGATACATACATAGATAGATACATATATAACTTAGATACATATATAGATATACTTTTCTTATTGTTAGGACAGCTGTATTTGAAACCTGATTCAGCCACATACAATTGTATCATGCATTTTTTCCATGCCTTGAAATTTTACCAAAAATTTAAAATCCTGTCAAGTCAGTTTAAATTACATTCAGGTAGAAGGGACAGCAAACCTAACAGATAAGTTTAACATTTAAACATGTAATTGCTTCTTCAAGTACAAGAATTCTAGAGATAGGCAGATGTAAGGCAGGATAGTAGTTCAAGGATGCCATCAGCAGTCTGGCTTTCTCCATCCTTCTTCTTGCTGTCCTTAGCATATAGGGCTTCATCCTTATACCCGTCACCTTGTGGCCATATGGTGGCCGCTGTACCTGTAACTGTCATGTTTCAGGAAGGAGAAAAAAGGGGGGCGGGTGGGAGAAAAAGGATCATATCCATGGCTCTGTGCCTCAGAAGCCCCTCTCATCATTAGCCAAATCTGGTTCATATAGTATTTCAGTTAACTCAGTACTGCGTAACAAATTATCCCAATACTTAATGGCTTAAAACAATGAAATGGCTGACAATTCTGCCTTTTGGATAGGTTTCACTAGGGGAAGCTAGTCTCTGCTCCAGGTGATGTTAGCAGAGGCGGCTCAGCTGGGGCTGGAGGATCGAAAATGGCTTTACTCACAAACCTGGCACTCAGCTGGGCACTCAGAATGACTGGGAATTGACTAGGTCTCTCTCCTTTCCTTCATAATTTCTCATCCTCCAAGGCCCTTCTCTATCTCCTCATGAACTTTTTCTAGCCAGATAGTTAAAATTCTTTACATGACACCTGGCTTCTAAGAGAGTGAAAAAACAGAAGCTGCAAAGTCTCTTCAGACATAAGCCCCGAATTCAATCAACACCATTTCCACAGTCTACTAGTCAAAGCAAGTCATGGGACCAGCCCAGATTCAAGGGCAGAGGAAGACAGACTCTACCTCTTGATGGAAGGAGGGGTATCACAGGGATGGAAGGAATTTGGGGTGACCATCTTTGCAAGTAATCCAATGCACATAGATGCTCCTATTCCAATCACTGTTTAGAAAAAACTGTAGTAGATCAAAAGACAGCCAGGCAACAGTAGTGTCTGACTTAAGTCTTTTTTTTTTTACCAAGGAATTCCTATTCCCTCTTTCTCTCTTTCTTACCCTCTAGCTCTCTAATTCCCCGAGCTCTCATCCTTACTCTCGCCCTCTGCACCACACACATACACACACATATATAATCTCCCAGGATTAAAATTATGTAAAGTGATAGATTAAAAATTAAATATAAGGTTAATCCTAACTTTAAAGATAGGAAAAAAATCACGCATGAAAAAGTCTTCTTGGGGCAGGGAGTGGTAGTAAGGGGAGTTGTAGGAAATAGATGAAGGGGATAGAGAGGTACAAACTTCAAGTTATAAAATAAGTAAGTCATAGGGACATCATGTACAGCAGTGGGAATATAGTCAATAATATTTTAATAATTTTGTATGGTGGCAGATGGTTACTAGACTTACCATGATGATCAATTCCTAATATATGTAAATATCAAATCACTACATTGTACACCTGAAACTGATATAATATTATATGTCAACTATACTTCAATTTAAAAAGGAAAAAAGTGAAGATTTCTCTGTGTGGTTAGGCTAATCTTTTTGTTTGTTTGTTTATTAGGTTTTTCAGTATTTTCTGATTTTCCATAAATGATATTACTTCCGTATTAGAAAATAATAATAAATATAATTTTCTAAAAGCTGAATTTTTACTAGTAGCCTGATATTCCATTATATAGATGCAACAAAAGTGATACACTATTCCCTTATAATTGAATATTTAGGTTGTTTATAATTTTTCCCATTAAATCATGCAAAGATAAATGTATATAAATAACTATAAATGTGTTTTCCTAAAAATTTCTTTCCAAGAAATGTTATTTCCACTTAGACTTTGACCAGCAGTGTATATAACAGTCTTTCTAATCATATCTTCAGCACCTTTGGCTATTTCTGCAGTTTTTAAAATTTATGACAATGTATTTTTTCTTTTCCTTTATTATTAGTGAGTTTGATATTTTTAAAAATATGTTTATTGGCCACTTGTATATTTTCATGTATGAATTATCTGCATCATTTCCAGTTTTTCTGTTGGAACTAAATTTGTTTTTCATTTATCTTTAAAAGTCTTCCTGTGTTGTGCAGTGGTGGCTAACACAACATTGTAAAGTAACCATACTCCAATAAAAATTAATTTAATAAATAAATAAATAAATAAAATCAATGAAGAAAAAAGTCTTCCTATAAAAAAGCATATTAACTTCTTTTTATAACTTATTATGTTTTCCTAATTTCTCATCTGCTTTTCTGATGCTTTTCTCCCAGAAAAACTTAAAAATGTCTTACTTTTGAAATCTATCAGTCTTTTCATTTGTATTTTCTCCCATAGCGTATATCCTCAGATATTCCACCCCATCCTCAGATATTAAGTATTCAGTTAAATTTTCTTCTAGTATAATTTAGAATTTTCTGTACTTAAATTTTTTATTCACTTGGGTTTTATCCTGATATATGATGAAATGAGAAGGTTTAAGCTAACACATCCCCTCGAAGTGAAGGCTGTTTCTAACGCCATTTATTGAAGAATTCATCCATCCACAATTACATATATATGTGTAAATTGTAATATATCATATTTTGTCTATACATACATAAACACACACATTCACATACTATGGTCTAATTAATTTATCTACCAATTCTTATGGCAATGAATAGCATTATTTCTAGTTTTATAATAATATATTTTAAAAATCTATTCATTATTAGGGCAAGATCCCAGTCCAACTTTTCCACTCAAAAAAAAGGAAGAAGAAAAAAAAAATTTAGATCATCTCAGTTTTCTTTTTTTAATCATTCCAAATAAATATTCAAATCTTTATTTCAGAGTCTTAAAATGATCCTACTATTATTTTCACTTAGAGTTGCAAGAAGTATATAAATTAATTTGGGAAGAACTGACATCATTAAAATATTTTCGTAAGAAAAAATTTATTTCTGTACCCATGAGAATTTTTCTTGTTTTTCAGCAAATTTTTGTAATTTTCTTAATGTGGATCATGATATTTCTTCTTAAGATATATCCCGTGGTAGTATTTTGTTGCTTTCTGGAATTAAATACTTTTCTTCCATTATATCTGCTAAGTGATCATTATTTACTGAAAATCTTTCATTTTTCATGTCTTTCACATACCTGACCCTTTTATTGAGTTATTTTCTGCTTTCTAAGAATTTTCAAATCATTTTCTTCAGTATTCTTTGTATATGCTGTACTGCCAGCAAATAAATATTACTGTCTCTTCTCCAAAGAAGATATACAGATTGCCAACAAACACATGAAAGGATGCTCAACATCACTAATCATTAGAGAAATGCAAATCAAAACTACAATGAGGTATCAACTCACACTGGTCAGAATGGCCATCATCAAAAAATCTACAAACAATAAATTCTGGAGAAGGTGTGGAGAAAAGGGAATCCTCTTGCAGTGTCGGTGGGAAGGTAAATTGATACAGCCACTATGGAGAACAGTATGGAGGTTCCTTAAAAAACTAAAAACAGAACTACCATACGACTGAGCAATCCCACTACTGGGCATATACCCTGAGAAAACCATAATTCAAAAAGAGTCATGTACCACAATGTTCATTGCAGCTCTATTTACAATAGCCAGGACATGGAAGCAACCTAAGTGTCCATCGACAGATGAATGGATAAAGAAGATGTGGCACATATATACAATGGAATATTACTCAGCCATAAAAAGAAACGAAATTGAGTTATTTGTAGTGAGGTGGATGGACCTAGAGTCTGTCATACAGAGTGAAGTAAGTCAGAAAGAGAAAAACAAATACCGTATGCTAACACATATATATGGAATCTAAAAAAAAAAAAAACAATGGTTCTGAAGAACCTAGGGGGAGGACAGGAATAAAGACGCAGACGTAGAAAATGGACTTAAGGACACGGGGAGGGGGAAGGGTAAGCTGGGATGAAGTGAGAGAGTGACATGGACATATATATGCTACCAAATGTAAAATAGATAGCTGGTGGGAAGCAGCCTCATAGCACAGGGAGATCAGCTCAGTGCTTTGTGACTGCCTAGAGGGATGGGATAGAGAGGGTGGGAGGGAGCCGCAAGAGGGAGGATATATGGGGATATATGTATATGTATAGCTGATTCACTTTGTTATAAAGCAGAAACTAACACACCATGGTTAACCAATTATACCCCAATAAAGATGTTTAAAAATATATATTACTGTCTCATTCACTGCAAAGTAAAAATCTTATTTTTTTCTATTTAATGTCTTATACATTGGCTAGAATTCCAGAAGAGTGTTATGATATAAATATTTGTTCATTTGACTAATATTTAGTGAGTGATTGGTTTTCTGGTTGCTAATCTGTGAAACAGTTACATCATTTTGTAATTTCAGAACCCCATTCTCATTTGAAGTTCTTATCCAATTTTTGTAATTATGTTTCCTGTACCAGTGGTCATACTTTTCATGGGGAAAATCCCTCCTACCACTTTTTTTTGGTCTTTGTAATCCCAGCACGGAAATTCAAATATCAGCTATTCACTGGATGTTTGATGAATGGAGACATGAATGATGCAGTGTATAGTTGGAGCCATGTCTATGGAGAATGAGCTAAACAAGATGTGTTCACTTAGACACATAACATTTCCACCCACCAATCTCTCTCAGCCTCCAACCAAAGAGCTGTGATTTTGGAGAACAAAAATATAATGAGCAGTACAGCTGAACTGAAGGGACTTATTCTAGAGAATGAGCTGGTGGTGAAGAGCAGCAGGAAGCACAAAGAGGCTTTACCAAGAAATCTTATTTTTAGTCTGCTTATATGCAGGATGTTCATACCCCTCTTATCACTGAGGAGATTCTAAGGAACAAACTCAGAACAACCTCTGTTCAATATTTGGTAATGGGTTAATTATGGGAATGGAAAGCCATTATAGCTACACAAAAGAAACTAAGGATTTCAGTATTAACCTGTGTGCAAAGTTCAAATTGGACAATGGGAGGGTTAACCGATATGGAGAATAATGGGCAGAAAGTATCACTTTTTTGCCCTAATTGTCAAAATAATATCTATGTTGTATATGTGAATGGTGTACTCACCATTTAAAATCTTAATCCCAAAATGTAGTTTAGAGATTTAAGAACATAAACTGTTTTTAACAGGTCTAGTTTTCAATACGTATGCAAAGTCTTTAAAAACTCTAGCTGTCAATTTGTATAAAAAGTGATTTAGGGACAGGAAAAAAAAAGTGGATTCTCTAGTCTAGGCCACTGGTTTTCAAGTCAGGTCTGTGTGTGTTTCGTCTGGGAAGAGATGGCTTAAAGGAACCAGGCTCTAAAAATTCAACTATTGCTCTAGACTAATTTTATAACTAAAGAATTTTATTGTGAGTAGTAATTCTTGGATTTGTGCACATTACTATCACTCATTCTAATGAATGGGCCAGGAAGAAAGCATTGTTTTCTAAAAACAGGGATATTTACTCAAGAAATTGTTGAACTCTGAGTAAATATATTCAGATCCAATAGTTTTCCAATCTGCTTTATTTGAAATTAAAAAGTATGTCAAACAGAAAAGCGAGGGCACAGAAATAGAGACACAGATGTAGAGGACAAATGTATGGACACCAAGGGAGGAAGTCCGGGGGTGGTGGTGGGGGATGAATTGGGAGATTGGGATTGATATATTTACACTAATATGTATAAAATAGATAACTAATAAGAACCTGCTGTATAAAAAATAAAATAAAATTCAAAAAAAATAAAAGAAAAGCCAGGGCATTCCTTTTGGTTAGCACCAGTAGAGAAATGTTGTATAATTCTCAAAGTACTCCTTGCATACTCAAAAATCTTGAGATGATAAAATCAGATTAATTGTATTATTCAATTCTTTAAAATAGAACAAATATATTCTAAGTATTTTGTGAAGAAAGAGTCTGGCATAATCATGACATGTCAATTGTCTCATGAGAATGAAAAAACTTTTTATTGTTGCATTAATTATGGACAGTTAACACATAGTTAATTGTGCTACCATTCATTTAGCTTTCAACAATTATGATGGGGGAAATTCTACACTGATACAGGGACATGACAAAATGTATCACTCAGGAGCAGAGTTTTATATTTGTCAAGTTTGTTATTATTGTGTTGGCTATATAGGGCCTGGGGAAATAAAGGGGGAAATAAATGAAGAATTTTCTAATGTAATAGTATCCACCAGAGGGAGCATAGACAGTCAGAAAGAATATAAATAATAACTAAGGTTGACCAATAAAGTAAATAGCTTTTTCCCTGGGCTTCAGTATTTTTTTAAAAATTAATTTAATTTTTAAAAAGAACATTTCCGAAATAATACCATCCCTCTTTCATAGAAACAAAATGTCGTAAAAAATTAGATATTTTTTTAACAGTGGTTCTGTGGCTATATTTGTGTTTTGAATCAGGCCTTTCATCACAACAAATTATAAATAAAATATGAAACTTTGCTTCACACATTCGTGGCCAAATGCATATATAATACATGCTTGACTTCTTTCTCACATTACATAGTGAACCCAAACCTGCTAAGAAAAAGCACCTACTTTTCTAAAAGTCTATAGTCTCATTTAATCTAGGCAAATGTGAATAGGAAAGAAGGAGCTGCTAAAGATGGCAAAGTTCACCCCAAACCAATGAAATTTTAAAACATTTCTAAGTGAACAAAGCCAGAGATTCCATCAGTTTACACTGCCTCCTGGGCTTATCTCCTGGGGTTATCTGCGTAATCACTTAATAGTGATTCCAGTGGCTCTAGAGGTGACTTTCAGAAACACTACAGCTTTGACAAGAAATGTAAACCATGTTGTGGTTTACAAGGCCAATATTCAAAGTGTTCCTGAGCACATTTCAGTTTTATCTTTTTCAAATGCATTATCACAAAGCTTCTAGTTTCCATCTTTGTCTGTATCACTTAGTAAGTGTTGATGTTAAGTCTTCAATAGTGGTCATTCTATGACTGAAAAATATTATTAGGCATAATGATTACAGTGTTATAATTTAACATTTGCTAACATTCTTTATATGTATAAACAAATTTACATATATATAAAGGGTGCTAGCAACTGTCATATATGCTTATATATTTATTTTATACATTTAAATATAGAAATGCTTATGTTTTTTATTGAAATATAGTTGATTTACAATACTGTGTTAGTTTTAGGTGTACAGCAAAGTGATTCAGTCATATATATATTTTTTTCTTTCAGATTATTTTCCATTATATATTACTATAAGATATTGAATACAGTTCCCTGTGCTATACAGTAGGAACTTGTTGCTTATCTATTTTATGTGTAGTAGTTTGTATCTGTTAATCCCATACTCCTAATTTATCCCTCCCCTCTTTGGTAACCATAGTTTATTTTCTATGTCTGTGAGTCTGTTTCTATTTTGTGTATAGATTCATTTGTATTATTTTTTAGATTACACATATAAGTGATATCATATAATATTTGTCTTTCTCTCTCTGACTTACTTCACTTAGTATGATATTCTCTAGGTCCATCCAGGTTGCTGCAAATGGCATTATTTCATTCTTTTTTATGGCTGAGTAATATTCCATTGTATATATGTACCACATCTTCATCCATCCCTCTGTTGATGGGCACTTGGGTTTTTTCCATGTCTTGGCTATTGTAAATAGTGTTGCAATGAACACCAGAGTGTATGGACCCTTTCAAATTATGGTTTTCTCCAGATGTATGCCCAGGAGTGGGATTGCTGGATCATATGGTAACTCTATATTTAGTTTTTTAAGGAACTTCCATATTGTTTTACATAGTGGCTGTAACAATTTACACTGCCACCAACAGTGTAGGAGGGTTCCCTTTCCTCCATACGCTCTCCAGAATTTATTATTTGTAGCCTTTTTGATTATAGTCATTCTGACCGGTGTGAGGTGATACTTCATTTTGGTTTTGATTTGTAAATGCTTATATATTTATATATGTATGTATATAAGTAGCTCACATGCATATAAGGCTTACTGCATGCCAGACTCCCTTTTAGGCACTTTATATATGTTTACTAATTTTTCCAACAGCCCTGTGTAATAGATACTATTATTATCCCCATTTTATTAAAGTAAAAACTAAGAGGCAGAGAGATAAGTAACTTGCCCAAAGTCACATATGTTGTAGGTGGTGAGGTGAGAATTTAAACGTAGGCAGTCCAGTTTCAACATTCATACTCCTAACTACTAATAGAGAACATTTGAGGAGATTACAATTTTATTTGTAAATAAGGAATGGACTTTAGTAAGTCAGCAGTTACCAGCCAACAAAGAAAAAATGTTAAGCTAAGGCATCATTCACTACTAAATATCTGACCAGGAAATGGCATGGTATGCATGTGTTTGTGTGTACACTTGTGTTCTTTTGTTAGTAGCATATGAGAAATTCCTAAAGGCATATTAAAAAGAACTTGTTAGAGAAAAATTAGTTATTGTTAAGAAAACACGTCCTGTCTGTCGATTTAGTCTAGGTGCTAAAATTTTTTTTTCTAGTTCCTAAAGGGAATTATAGATCCTCAAGTGTCTTTAGATGTTCTCTCCACTTGGACGTTCTTCATCTATCCAAATGTTTACCTTTCAAGAATCAGTGGCCTCCCTAACTTTATTACGAATCCTTCCCTTCTCTTTATGGTCTAATATTTTTCCCATCTTAGTTCCTGTAGGAAATATTATATGCATTATTCATTTAGCAATTAAGCATTTCCTGTCATATTATATCTTCTACTTCTGCCTCATTTTTAAGTTTCTTATCATCTTTTGAATACTTCTCTCTAGCTGGATTGAAAACTCTCTTGGGCAACTAACTGTCTTTTTCCTTCTTTCTATAACCTGCAGAATGTTGTAAAACACTTTGAGCACAGAATAAATATTTGTTGACATCATTTTCTTTAAATGACCTTGGTCAAGGCATTCATTTAATAACTGTAGAATTCAAGTCACAAGAAGATTAAGTGAATTGTTTATGGTTGCAATAGTTTTAGAAAAATTGATCAAAATTCATATTTCCTCACTCTTGATCTGATACCTGCCTATGCATCATGCTGCTCCTGTATTTGGAGAATAATTATCAATAACCCAAATTTTTTCTTCACTTCATATTTTCAAAGAATGTGAGTATAATAATATAAATCCAATTAATAAACCTTAAATAAAAACAATAATGTTTGAACTTAGCACAGAAATCTGGTGAAACCTAGAAATGACTTTATCCTATGGGACTACCCTAAACATTTTTGCCTATTATTTTTCTAGGGATGTTTTAATAACCATTCATAATGCTGAGCATTCTCCTCCATTATGGTAAAATTCCTAAAAGGAGAGGCCCTGTCTGCTTCATCCACTAGTGTATAGGAGTCTAGCACCTAATATAAAGGTATGCAATAAATATTTATGAAGTGAAAAATGAATGAATAAACAAAGACCACTTTTTCTTGAGAACGTCTCCATATATTGCTCTGTTTACTCCTGAAAACAATTCTCTGGGATGGTTCATATTCCCCACAAAAGGAAACAAACTGAGAACGGTGAACTGATCTGCCCACAGTTACACTGGCAGTAGAGTTGGAGCCTGTGTTTGCATTCTGCAGGCTAACCCTCCCTAACTAATAATAATGTGTTATTGTTCTAAGCAATCCTCCATCTTGTCTTTTTCAATTTGGATCTGAGTCTCTCTGCAACCAGTAACTGTTTCCCCTTTGTACCTCGTAAGGGTCAAGAGCTCACATTCTTCATTGTTATAGGTAGCTGTGAAGGGATGTATTTTGTTAAAGAAGTATGCTTGAATTTGTTAACATTCTGGAGGAAATTCTTGCAACACAAAAAGCACTAACCTGGGCTTCCCTGGTGGCGCAGTGGTTGAGAGTCCACCTGCCGATGCAGGGAACACAGGTTCGTGCCCCGGTCCGGGAAGATCCCACATGCCGCGGAGCAGCTGGGCCCGTGAGCCATTGCTGCTGAGCCTGAGCGTCCGGAGCCTGTGCTCCACAACGGGAGAGGCCACAACAGTGAGAGGCCCACGTACCGCAAAAAAAAAAAAAAAAAAAAAAAAAAGCACTACCCTAAGAGTTAATCTCAGCTGCTACTACTTACTTTAGATATTAGTAGAGCTTTACACTGGCAATCATTATAAAATTGATTGTGTACTTTATAAATGATATTGAAGTTATGACCTTGAAACTTTTAATTATGAGATGACTTATTAATGGGTCAATAACTAGTGAAATGTCTAACACAAAAGATAGTTATTTTATTTTATTTTATTGGAACACGACTACAACATATTTAAATTCTGACCAGGATTGTTAAACATTTCTCAGCTTATTTTATCAGCTCCAAAACATACAGTTAATTGTACGGAAGGAAATATTTCAAAACCACATTAAGGAATGATACAAAAAACTAAATCAAAAAGGAATTCACTGTAATGAAAAAAAGCAAGTAAAAAATGTTCTTAGTATGTTAAATCTAATTATTCTTTTTTATCAGATTACTAACTAAACTATGTAAGGTTCAGATCATTTAATTTTTAAAATGCTCTGAAACTTAGGGGATATATTATAAACAGAAGGTAATGGAAAAATATGTTAAGTGGTGGTTTAATTTATGTTGTAACAGGCACTTGAATGTGAAATTTTGTTTTTTTTATGTGATATTATTTCTTCTAATTATTTTATACCTACTATCTTGACTTCAGTACCAAATGACCCTCAGGCAAGAAAGACAGTACAACAAAATAATTTGTAAAGTAAAGCTAATTTTTAGTGAATTCTCCAAGGAATTCACTGCTTCTTAACATTTCAAATTAACCTTTTTATGTCACACATTATTAAAAATAAATCCAATTAGGTTACACAGCTTCTATGAAGTAATTTCCCCTTGGACATCAAGATGCTATTTCTACCTCTCCAGGGAAAATAACATTTAAAAAAAAAATTAATACTGAACTACAGAAATTAGAATTTTAAACTTTACGTAGTACAAATATATATATTGGATTTAACACTATTACTTTCTCATATATCCATAATGTGAGTAGCTCATTTAATCAAAAATACCTAAGAACATTGTTTCCCACAGACCTGATACCCTCACATAAATAAAACATGGATAGCCACCAGGTGTTAAAAAGAAAAATTCAACTGAGTAAATTTAAAGTAAACTGAGTAAATTTAAAGATCTATTTGGCTCTTTTCAAGGAATAGAATCAGACAGCATCCCATCTAGCCGATAGAAAGGAGCTCTGAGGAGCTGTACAAAATGGAAGGCTTTTATAGGCAGAAGTGGGTGGGAAAAGGAAGCTTCTGGCAAAGAGTAGATTATTTCAGGGAAGGTTGCCTTCCTTTGGGGGAAGGCAGAAGCCTATCAGGTAGATTAGTTCATTAGTGCTGACCAGGTAATTCCAGATTGACTGGTCAAAGGTCACATTCCTGGGAGAGGCTGAAATTAGGTTAGATATTTTTTTACCTTTGTTTTGTTTTGTTTTGTTTGCTGTACGTGGGCCTCTCACTGTTGTGGCCTCTCCCGTTGCGGAGCACAGGCTCCGGACGCGCAGGCTCAGCGGCCATGGCTCACGGGCCCAGTCGCTCCGCGGCACGTGGGATCCTCCCGGACCGGGGCACAAACCCGCATCCCCTGCATCGGCAGGCGGACTCTCAACCACTGCGCCACCAGGGAAGCCCCTAGGTTAAATATTTAATCTTGGTTTGCTGATGTGACGCTTAGCACAAGTGACTCCATTTTGGGCTTGTTGTTTCTTTTTTAACAAAGGTAAGAAGCATCTAAAAAAATTTTACATCTTACACCCTCTTATTTTTTTAAATGTGAATTTTCTCTTCCCTTTTGGAACTAAGACAAAAAATAATAAAAATAAAGGAAAGTAAGCAAAATAATATCATGAATAAAAGGAAAAGAAAATAGCAATAAAGGATGAGTGATGAAGGGACTAAATACATTTTTAACTATACCAAATGCATATTTTTTAAAGGGTTTAAAGCAAAAAAAAAAGATTCTTAATAGACACTGTTGATTCACAGAAACTTTTCCCCCATATTCCTTTTCTGAGGTATGAATAGATTATCCTGAGATATAACTTATCTCACATTCCATACTTGGGGTCCAGAGAAACATTTTTTTTTGCAACATTCATCCAGCACTATAATCATCCTTGAATTTTAGTAATCGTGTTCTTGTTTTTAAATCAATAGACATTTTTGGGCACCAGCTATGTACTACGTGCTATGCCTTGTGGACAGAAAATATGTTCTATGTAAAGTTAGACTATCTGAGTTTGAGCTCAGATTTCACAGTTCCTGGGCTGCAATCCTTTAGGACAAATACTTTAAATGCTAGTCTTACTTTCCTCATGTGTAAAATAGGGATAATACCTACCCTGCTGATGTCAATGAATGTAGGTCAGATGCATAAATTATCCTGGCCTTTGGAAAACACTAAGCAAATAGATATTATTATTATATCTCTAGGACTATAGAACATGTCTTCTTTATAGTTTTTAAGTTCTAAGGTCCTTTGTACAATGTCTATCATGTATACCAGCGGTCCCCAACCTTTTTGGCACCAGGGACCGGTTTTGTGGAAGACAGTTTCTCCATGGGGTGGGGGGGGATGGTTCAGGTGGTAACGTGGGCTTGGGGAGCAATGGGGAGTGATGGGGAGCCACAGATGAAGCTTCACTCACTCACCTCCTGCTGTGTGGCCTGCTTCCTAACAGGCCGTGGACTGGTACCGGTCCATGGCTCGGGGCTTGGGGACCCCTGATGTATACAGTGCTTAACAAATAATGACTAAATGGATACATTAGTGATAGCTCATAGCAATTAGAAGCTATCTCACTAGAGAGGATGAAGTGAGAAAGAACTACAGTGCGAGTCCAGCCCCAATTGCTTCTAATCGCCAGGCCTCCTCTGGAGACTGCTTTCCTTAATAGTCTCAGAGACATGATTTGGAGATGGACTGTGCTCCCTGAAAGCAATAGGATGGCTGGAACCAGCTAGCAGCAGATAAGAAGATTTAGCTTTTGGATGTAGACTTATTTCAACACTGGTATCATATTTCTGTGAGTTTGCTCCACTCTGGTAGAAGGAATAGGAAATAAAACACAGTGTCTTCCCTTTACCACTGATTCATTCACATTCATTTGTTGAATAAAATTTGTACTGTTACCAAGTTACTGTTATGGTGGTGTTTACACTAGCTGTTAGCAAACCCTGACATCTGAGAAGTAGCTGATCTCATATCTTTTAGATAATCAGATTCTATTTAATGTTACCAATTTAAACTCTATAGCCATTAATGAACCCATTAAATATTTTCATTGCCTTTCACAAGTCTGCCTTTCCATCTCTAACCACATGATTCCTTCGGCAGAATAATTGCAGGCAAAGAACACTTTTCTCAACTATTGCTGCCATCTGCCTCAACATCTTCATGATCAAATGTACACATTCTTAAGGACTGTAAAAGGGAATTTTTAAGAGATATCCTGTGGTTATTTTTAATCTAAGATCTCAAACAATAGCACACCAACCTAAAAGGCGTGCCGGTGGGAGGCGAGCAAATATTAACAAGCTTAGTACAAATATTTGAGTTCCTACTATGTGTCAGTCTTTGTGCCAGGTATTAGCACATTACTCATATAAAAATATGAGTAACAAGTGTCCTTTGCTTATGAAGAACTTATAGATAAATATTTATTATTATTTAGTTAACTATATATAAGATGTTAAAGCAGTGAAAGGGACAGAAGGAATATCAGAAGGAACACCAAAAGCCAGAAAGTTCAAAGACCTAGGGTAAAAAAAGGAAAGAATTCAATTCTATATAGGGCAGAAGTATGAGGGTAATAAGAGTTTTACAAATCATCACATCCCTGGGATTCAGTTTCTTCATTTGTCAAAGTAGGAGAATGGCTCAGATAGCTTTGATGATTCTTTGATTTGTGATAAAATATGTTCACAAATTCTTAGACACTCCTGCTTTCCAAGAGTGGAATCTAGTTCTCCTTCCTTTGAGTGTGGGCTGGATTTAATGAGTTACTAAGAATAGAATATGGTGAAAGTGACTGAGAAGAGTGATAAAAGACATTGCTACTTGTCCCTTGCTCTCTTGGATTGCTAATTCTGGGAGAAGCTAGAAGCTATGTCAAGCAGCCCCATGAAGAGGTCTCCTGCCAAAGGAAGTGAGACCTCCTGCCAAAAGTCATGAGATAGCGCCATCTTGGAAGCAGATCTTCCAGCCCAATCAAACCTTCAGATGACTGCAGCCTGGCTGACATTTTGTCTGTAACCTCATGGGAAACCCTGAGCCAGAACCACCTAGCTAAGTTGCTTCCGGATTCCCAACTTTAAGAAGCTGTGAGATAATAAACACTTGTTTTAAGCTGCTAGGGTTTGGTGATAATTTGTTACACAGCAATAGATAACTAATAAAATGATAGTGAAATAAATTAATGTTATATAGTGAAAAATTCATATAAATGTGTATAAATGAATAATGAATCATAACTTTTTATTTGGGGGAAATTAGTAGCAGGATTAGGGAAATTCATAAGAGCTTTTGCTTACAGAACCATTGAAGAGTAAAACTGAAAACATGCAATTCTCTTAGAAATACTGGGTAATATAAATGGACCATATAACTTGATCATAATCTTGACTGACTCTGAAATAATACAACCCACTGGGGTAGTTCATTATCATACAATTTTTAAATGAGCCTGTCTCGCACTCAGTTAATATGTATTGAATGAGGGAGCATGGAAGATGACAAGGAAATGTATAGGTCTGGGAAGAGTATGGCTATTAATGTTAGAGAATACTTATATTTTGTGCCAGACACCATGATAAAGACTTAACATGAATAAACAAGGAAGTACTTATATTATTTAAAACAATTGATATGAAAGTATCCACTGCCTAAAGCTAATTTAGAAAGAGAGAAAATATAGAAAAGGAACTTATGGAAATAAAATGCTCTCAGGCAGAGTAGAAATAGTAATTAAATGAACCCAAGAAAATCCTAGAAAGTGTGACTTAGTGTCTCAGATAGAAGATTTTTCCCTGGGCTATGTGATTTTCCACAAAGAGAAAAAACTGGGTAAACCAGTCTGAATTAGTGAAATACAATTTTAACCAGTGTTTATTTAAAACTACCTGATGCCCAAAACAATTATATGAATAGGCCTGTTTGCTTACCATTATCTTTAATGTTGCGAATATAATTATATATTACTTTTTCAAAAGCTTGTCCTTTTTCTCGGCATACTGAGCTAAAGCTACAAATAAAGATATAATAATGGTGATGATAAATTAAAATTTAAAGATGTTGAAATATTTATTGGTTATATACAAAAATGTTTTAGTTAAACCATGTATGTACTTTAATAATTTATAAATGTATATTCCATTAAATGTCACCTCAGTTAGGATCTAAATATATCGTTAGAGTTCTGAAAGAAGAAATTGGGCTTAGAAACAGACCCAATTATCTATTTTCACATCCTTTCTCTTTCACATTTAATTGGAGTAACGAGCATCAATCCTGCTTCTTATTAGGTCTAAGAGTTCACGGACCACATGACTTGAGGTATAACTTTTAAACACACTTTTGAATTTTTTTTTTTTGCAGCCCAGACTCCTTCAAATACCAGAAACTATACAACATATCTAACTCTTGAAGTATGCCTTTCTACCTAAACAATAATGGCGATTAAAAATAAATAAATAAATTGAACCATAATCCCTATAAAAATACAGAGCACACATAACTGATACGCCCGGTCTAGCTCAGTTACAAGCTGTGCCTGAAAGGAACGCCAAGGCCTGCATGCTGCATTCACAGAATGACTTTCAGAACTGCCCTGTCGTACCTTGCTTTTTTTTCTTGTTATCCCGTGGTTAACCTTCACTTGTTCCCTGGTTCCCTTGCTGTTAAGCTTAACACACTCATTGGCTGCCATCCCAGTTCCAGACTTTTGGCTTCATTCCCTGCACTTCGAATCACAGTTCTTCTTCCTAACTTCATCTCACATTATACCCTGATAAAGAGCTCTTTTTTAAGAAATGATTCCAATGCTTCTCCCACACATACCATTTCCTTGCAGCTGATATTTGGGTAGTCTTGGCCCACAGAATAGGTACAAGGTATTGTAGGGTTGGCTTACATATGGGAAGGATTATCTGCCCGTGGTGTGCATGCCACTGTTGTACATCCCCAGTGGAAACTGGGCTCTCAGCCATCGGCAGTCCTCCCTACCTACCTCTTTTTTTTCTATTGAAGTGTAGTTAATTTACAATGTGCGTTAGTTTCTGGTGTATGGCAAAATGATTCACATTATATATGTGTGTATGTATATTTTCATTTTCTTTTCTATTATGGTTTATTATAGGATATTGGATATAGTTCCCTGTGCTATGCAGTAGGACCTTGTTGTTTATCTATTTTATATATAGTAGTTTGTATCTGCTAATCCCAAACTCCTAATTTATCCCCTACACCACCGCTTTCCCCTTTGGTAAGCATAAGTTTGTTTCCTACGTCTGTGAGCCTGTTTCTGTTTTGTGAATAGGTTCATTTGTATCATATTTTAGATTCCATTTATGAGTGGTATCATATGATATTTGTCTTTCCCTGTATGACTTACTTCACTTAGTACGATAATCTCTGGGTCCATCCATGTTGCTGCAAATGGCATTGTTTTATTCTATTTATGGCTGAGTAGTATTCCATTGTATATATATACCACATCTTCTTTACCCATTGATCTGTCAATGGACATGTAGGTTATCTCTATGTCTTGGCCATTGTAAATAGTGCTGCTATGAACATTGGGGTGCATGTATCTTTTCAAATTAGAGTTTTCTCTGGATATATGCCCAGGAGTGGGATTGCTGGATCATAGGGTAACTCTATTTTTAGTTTTTTGAGGAACCTCCATACTGTTCTCCATAGTGGCTGCACCAATTTACATTCCCACCAACAGTATAGGAGGGTTCCCTTTTCTCCACACCCTCTCCAGCATTTATTGTTTGTAGGTTTTTTGATGATGGCCGTTCTGACCAGTGTGAGGTGATACCTCATGGTAGTTTTGATTTGAATTTCTCTAATAATTAGCGATTTTGAGCATCTTTTCATGTGCTTGTTGGTCATCTGTATGTCTTCTTTGGAGAAATGTCTTTTAAGGTATTCTGCCCATTTTTTGGTTGGGTTGGTTTTTTTGTTGTTGTTATTGAGTTGTATGAGTTATTTGTACATTTTGGAAATTAAGCCCTTGTCAGTTACATCATTTGCAAATATTTTCTCCCATTCCATAGGTTGTCTCTTCATTGTGTTGATGATTTCCTTTGCTGTGCAAAAGCTTATAAGTTTGATTACCTATGTACCTCTTTTTAAAGAGATCCTGTTTCTGAAAGCAGCTACTTCACTGCCTCTCTCAAGGGCTAGATTACTTACTCCCAGTCAAACCCCCAGACCTGGAGAGTAATATCAATTGTATACACAAATATACACATACCCTATTCATGACAGGGAATTTCCACACCTCAAAAAAAGTAAAACTAAACCAAGAAAAAGCAGACATTGTAAACTTGCCACCCAATAGTAAAAGTTGGCCAATCCCTGATACAAACACACAATCAAAAGTGCATTGGCTCAAGCAGTGATTGATAGAAGCTCATACAAAATCCTTACGCCTTCTTCAATTTCAAAAACCTGACAAAAACTACTCAGAAGGGAAAATACAAGAAAAAAAATTGACTCTAGATCAGTATTTTCCATTTGTGCAAGAAGTTTATATGTAAAAATCTATAGAAGGAAAGAAAGTTTGCCCTTGGCCTATGAGTGTTTTATGTCTTCACGTGGCCAGTTGCTGCTATATTCCCAAGGCTTCAAAGGTTGTGTGCTGCAACAGAGAATGAATGGAACATGGCAGGTATTGCAATTCAGTTTATCTGTTTATTCACAATTACATTTTGAGCTCCCACTGTGTGCTGCGAACATCGATGTCTCTGTCTTCACAGAGCTTATGGAAGAAACAGAGAAAAATCCAGTGAATAGTTTAGAATACGTGACAGGTTGTGCTAAGTGCTGTGAAAAAAGAATTAAGCAGGTTAGAAAGAATGGGTTTTTTCTGAGTGCCATAGGAAGTCATTCTGGGGAGTTATGATTATTGGTCCCAATTTTTCACTTGCTTGTAATAGGATTACACGCTCATACCCTTGGCCACATTTCTTTGCAATATCCTCCACATGTGTAGAGAATATTTCCTCATGCCACTGATGCATGTGACTTCCTTTGATCAATGGAATGTTAGCAAATGTGACACAAGCAGCGGCCTTAAATGTTTTCACATGGGTTTTCTTGGCTTCTGGGACACACCCACACCCCGATTACCATTGGAAGAGTAGGCTCCAGGAAGTCAAGGCCCCTTCAGCCAAGGCCCAGAATAAAATTCATGGACCAACCAAAACCCATCCTGGAGCCTGAAGCAGAGCCACTCCAGCTGACCTGTGGACAAAAAAAATGAATGCTTACTATTGTCAACTTCTGAGAGTCAGGGCGGTTTGTTAAATGGCCTGATTGAAGCAAGAGCTGACTAATGTACCACTGGAGACTTTGAATCAAAGGAATAATCTGAATTAAATTTTTAAAAGATCACTCTTACAGCTGTTTAGAGAGTGGAAGGAAGAAAGACAAGAGAGGAAACAGATCAGTCTGGAAGCCATTGCAAAATCCCTGTGAAAGATGGTGATGGCCTAGACCAGGGTAGGAATGATGGAGTTGACAGGATTTGGTGAGGAATGAGATGTGAGGCATGAGATAAAGAAAGAAGTATTATAACAATTTTATTACAGCAATTTTATCATCCAGCTTGTAATTTTATCCCTCCCACCAGCCAAGCCTATGTTTCTAAGCATAAAAATCAGCATATAAAGAGTGTTTTTGTCAACTGCCATATAGCCAGGGACACAGTTACTATAGCAGCCGAGCAATTCTCTTTGGGTAGCCAGGTGGAAACCAAATCGTCTTGACGAATACCAGAGCTGAACAGGGAAATTTTCTCCAATACCGCATGACAAACTTCATAATTGCCTTTTTTAACAAGAATATCTAAATCAGGATGCTATGGCTTGGTACATAATTACATTTTTCTGAAACCAACTCTGTTTTTCCATTTTGCAGTTTGTAGTTTATAGTGAGGGTTTTACGGATATTGCTCTTCCACTAGACTTACTCTGTCACATGTGAGGACATCTCCTTCCTCAGCTGAGTGGGTGCTGGTCCTTGGATTCCAGTGATGGCTCAGGCCCATGTACACTCCTCATACTGAGCTAGGTATTTTGTCTCAAATCTATACCTTCTCTCCCAACCTACGAAACTATCAGATAATCCTGGAACCTCAAGGCCCACCTGGCCTCCCTCTTGCCACTCTTCCTTCAAGCTTAGAGCCAAATTAAGCCTGGGAGTCTTCCCAGGCTTAATTTGAAAGAGAGATGAGAGTGAAAGAGAGATATTCACTCTCTTTCCCATATAGCTAACTCACTAAAACCAAGATTTTCTACTGGAACAAAGTATACCCAGCTCAGGAACTCTTGCGCACTGTTGGTGGAAATGTAAATTGATACAGCCATTGTGGAAAGCAGTATGGAATTTCCATAAAAAATTAAAAATAGAACTATCATATGATTCAGCAATCCCACTTCTGAATATATGTCCAAAGGAAATGAAATCAGTATCTCAAAGAGATACCTGCACTCTCATTCAGCATCATTCACAACAGCCAAGATATGGAATCAACTTAAGTGTCTATACATGGATGAATGGATAAAGAAAATGTGGTGTATGGAATACTATTCAGCCTTTAAAACGAAAGAAATCTTACCATTTGGGACAACATGGATGAAACTGGAGGGCATTATGCTAAGTGAAACAAGTCAGATACAGAAAGACAAATACTGCATGATCTTACTTATATGTGGAATCTAAAAAAGCCAAACTCATAGAAGCAGAATGCTGGATGCCAGGGGCTGGGGAATAGGGGAAACAGGGAGATGTTGGTCAGAGCATACAAGGTTTCAGTTATGCAGGGTGGAAAAGTTCTGGAGATCTAATGTATGGCATAGTGATTAGATGAAATAGGGAAATTTGCTAAGAGAGTAGACCTTAGCAAATAGTGAAATTTGCTAAGAGAGTAGACCTTAAATGTTCTCACCACAAAAAATGATAACTATGTAAGGTGATGGATACGTAGCTCCATTGTGTTAATCATTTCACAATTTATACCTATATCAAAACAACACATTGTATACCAAAAATATCTACAATTTTTATTTGTCAATTATATCCCAATAAAGCTGGGGAAAATAAGTGCACCAAGCTCAAAGCCATTAGTCAGATAACAAATGAAGAAAGTCAGCCTCCAGGACTCTTACAGGAATAACCCCCTCACTTCTCCCATAAAAGCTTTAGTGTACAACTGCCATGATCTAGGTGACACGTTACCTTATAGTGCACCCCACCCACAATCTGCATATATACAGAACCATCTTTGTGCCTCTATGTCTATTGGGTCCACAATGGTCCTTGATAGGCATCTGTGTTCCTCCTCTCTGAGAGATCCAAATGAGAGGGGACAAGCAGGTGCCAACACTGTGATGAACTCATTATTACTATTTTTGATATTCACCATACAGCTTTGTCAAATTTTTAAAATGCCTAATGTCCACCTGCCAGCCAGGGAGGGAGCTGGTCTGGTAAACCATAATGAAGAACTAGCCTCTAAAGCTCATGGCATTGATGTGAAAAATCATTGCAAACATTCATTAAACTCATTAAAGTCCTAAGAAACTCAAGAGTACTCAAAATAAATTGCATTTGGCACAAAGACTTTAAGTAGAAATTGCATAGGAAAAGAGTTTGGAATTGCTTGCAATCTGTAGGAGGGCTATATTTCCTGAATTTTAAGAAGGAATCTCACAAATGTTCAAGAGAGATTTATTGTCTGTGGTTTCTATGCAGCTGGTAAGGGATAGGTAAATAAGATGTCTTACTGGTGAGAAAGCTGTTACTTGTTTTCATTTTCTTGCTAACTATGAACACGCTATCACAGTACAGTTAAATCCACATTTGGAGACACTAAGCAGGCACAAAACCTGCATGATGCAATCACACTCCTCAGGGAGATGATTCTGCTTCTTGCTACATCCCTCACGATTCTCTTTTCCTTCCTGTTCAGGGAAACATGTACCACTTAGCCTCTCCCACTTCATCAGAGGGTAGGTGGCCCTAAATGTTTTGTCTACAACTGCAAGAATCCAGATAAACAAAAGGACTAATGTCACAGGTTTTCAAAACAGCCTAATACTCTCTGGAAACAATATCATTAAGACAGCCCTTCAAGGATCCATTGTTGCTGGATCTCAGATAGGAGAGAAGAGAGAAATTCTCCAACATCTTTTGAGAAATTCAAACTATATTTGTCTAATGCTCTCTTGAGATAAACATTTAAGGAGCCAGGAAATGTAAAGTTCTACTATCATTTGCCATAGGACTTTAAGTTCCATTCTTGACCTCTGCGTATCCACTGCTTCCATGGTGATCAGTTGTGTGTGTTTCTGTTTCTCCTCCTTGAGGGGGTCAGAGTGAAGGAGGGACAAGGAGGTGCCAACACCTTGTCAACTTAATTTTTCTATTGATTCTCACCATGTAGCATTGAGTACACTAGGCCTAGAGAGTATAGAAGGAGATAAAGGCTTATATTTTAGAAAATAAAAGATAAGAAATGCTTCGCAAATTTGCTTAAACACTCAAAATCAACAGATTTTTGGAAAAACGTTTTAAAACATACAAAATACATACCTGACTTCTAACTCTAACTGCCTCTTACACATTTCTCCCAGTGTGTCCCTCAGCACCTCTGTCTTGACATGTTCAAAACCAAACCTTGTATTTTTTTCTCCATGAACAAAGCCTTCCTTCTAAGTTCCCTTACTCAGCATTTATTTCACTAGGCCAATCCCAAACTGCAGCATTGTCCTGTACTCCTCTCTCTCCCCTCTACTTCATCCAATCACTCAATAAGTCGTAGAAATCCTGCCTGTAATAATCTCTCAAATTTGCTCATTCTTTTCATTTCCACCATCACTGCTAGACCTTTATCTTCTCTCATTTGGATTATAGAGAACCTCCTGAATAGACTCGCTGCCACCTGTCTTTCATTTTCCACCAATCCATCTAGCACAGCTGCCAGAATTACTTGCTGAAACACTTATCTGACAATGCCTTTCATTGACTTAAAAACTGACTTGTTGCCTATAAGATAAACTCAAAGTCATTTCAACAACCATTTTTTTAGTATCTACTATTATAAGCCATGTAGTCTATTAAGGACAATGAACACAAAGATGAAAAAGCATGGACTCTTAAGGCGCCCACAGTGGACTTCCAGGAGAGTCAGACATATCGATAGCTATTTACAATGCAATGCAATATGTGCAACCACAAAATTGTGCACTAGGTACAGAAGCAGCATGGGGGGGCTGGCGAGTGGTCACTTATTTTAGGGGCTTCAGAATGGAAAGATATCTGAGCTTGGGATGGGTATGCCAAGTAAATGAAATGGCATATTCAAAGCACATAAGAATAAAGCAGCATGCCAGGACCTGCTAGTTGCAATTATTTTCATCTATGGGAATGTTGATATCAAGAACTAAGACAGAGAACACTGGAATATGAATAGTTCTTGGGTGTGTTGGGGGGATGGTGATAATGGTGTGGCAGGAGGGCAGCGAGTGGTCAAGACACAAGAACAATGGATGAGGGTGGAGGTGTTTAGGTTGAAATTTCCAAGTGCAGGTCTCAGTTGAGGGGAGAGTTGGGGCCAGAAATAAAAATATAGTCATTAAAACCATGGAAATAGGCTAAGTTGTCTAGAGAAACAACACAGTGTCAGAAGACATTTGGAGGACTCAGAGTATAACCCACTCAAGAAAATTAAGATGAGACCTTCAAAAGTAAGAAGGGGCTTCCCTGATGGAGCAGTGGTTAACAGAATCCACCTGCCAATGCAGGAGACACGGGTTCAAGCCCTGGTCCAGGAAGATTCCCACATGCCGGGGAGCAACTAAGCCCATGCTCCACAACTACTGAAGCCCACGCGCCTAGAGTCCGTGCTCCGCAATAAGAAAAGCCACCGCCATGAGAAGCCTGCACACCACAACGAAGAGTAGCCCCCGCTCGCCACAACTACAGAGAGCCCGTGCACAGCAACGAAGACACAAAGTAGCCAAAAATAAATAAATAAAAATTAAAAGAAAAAAGTAAGATAAAACCCATGGAAGAGTGATGTCAGAGAAACTGGAAGAAGAAAATGACTCAGAAAGAACAGTGATTAATTCAGTCCCACTCTGACACTGTACTCTGACCCCAGACTACACTTTCAGCCTCATTCACTCCTGCCACTTCTCCACTCTTTCCCAATCATCTCTAGCTCTAGGAATAATAATAACAGGAACGTTAATACTGGTAGCTGTCTTTGATATGCATGTATAATGTGAAAGACACTACGTTATGTGCTTTGGTATTTTAGCTTATTTAATCCTCATATTCTGTGAAATAAGCACTAGGACGAACTACCCCCATTTCACAGAAGAAACCAAGACTAAGCCGGATTTGTCTAAGACTACAGGGACGGTTATGCAGAACAGCTAGGATTTAAACTCAGACACACTTTAGCTATACTAGACTATTTGCCAATCCCAAACATGACCACATGTTTTTCTGTTTTGTTTTTTTAAATTTTATTTATTTATTTTTGCTGTGTTGCGTCTTCATTTCTGTGTGAGGGCTTTCTCTAGTTGCAGCAAGCGGGGGCCACTCTTCATCGCAGTGCGCGGGCCTCTCACTATCACGGCCTCTCTTGTTGCGGAGCACAGGCTCCAGACACGCAGGCTCAGTAGTTGTGGCTCACGGGCCTAGTTGCTCCGCAGCATGTGGGATCTTCCCAGACCAGGGCTCGAACCTGTGTCCCCTGAATTGGCAGGCAGATTCTCAACCACTGTGCCACCAGGGAAGCCCTTGCCTGAAATAACTTTTATGTACCCACTCTCTCTAGTGAAATCACATTCTTCCTTAGAAATACAATTCAAATGTTATCTCTGCGATGAAAACTTTCTTTGTAGCACCTTTTTTTCCAGATAGAATTACCATCTTCTTCCTCTGTGTTCCCATTAACACTTTGTTCATACTATTATTATAATATGTGGAGTGGGCAGAATGAACCCTCAAAGATGCCCATGCCTCAGTCCCTGAGACCTGTGAATACACGGCAAAAGAGACTTTGCAGATAAAATTACAGACCTTAAAATAGTTTATCTTGGATTATGCAGGTGGGCCCAATCTAGTCATAGGAGCCCTTAAAAGCAGAGACCTTTCTCTGGTTGGAGTTCAGAGGTATATGAAAAAGGAGAAGTCAGAGATTGATAGCTTGAGAGGGACTTGGTCTACCACTGCTGAAAGGGGACACATGGAGAGCATGAAAAAGAATTGCAGGCAACGCAAGGAGCAAAGAGTGGCCCTTGGATGACAGCCAGCAAAAAAAACAGAGACAATCCTACAAACACAGGGAAGTGAATGCAGCCAACAACCTGAATAAGGCTGGAAGCAGATTTTTCCCTAGAGCTTCTAGTAAGAAATGCAGCTGAGCCAAAACCTTTCTTTTAGCCTCATGAAGTCTTAAGCAAAGAACCCAGCTGAGCTCACCTGGACTTCTGACCTAAAGAAATTGTGAGAAAATTTGAAAATTGTGAAAAGAGTTGTGCTAGGTCAGAAACTCCTCTCTGGGGAAGTAGCACTCACCTTCCTCCCTTCTCTGGGAATATGATGCTTAAATGGCTGCAAGGAAACATGATTTTCAGGTTAAAGAAATAAGAACACATTGATTTAACAGCACTAAAATCGTTTCTTTTTTATGATCCAAGAAATTTTTGGAATTTAAATCTTTCTGTACCCGTTAAAAAATTCTAACTGCTTTCATTTCCTAGACTCCTACGTGCTCCTGATTCCTCATATGAAAAAGGAGGACAATAATAATAACTGTGCTGTGGAAGGAAGGAATCAGTTAACAGATGAAAAGTGCTTTGAAGCAGCAATTCCACTTTGGGGAATATATTATATAGACCTCAAAGCACCAGCTAATAAGAATATATGCATAAGAATGTTTAGTGCAACATTGCGGTGGCAAAAAATAAAGCTGGAAACCGCACAAATACCTACCCAATTGTGTATAGTTAAATAAATATGGTACATACACATTATGGAACATTATGCATTTGTTTTAGATATCTCCTGGGTATCATCTCACATTCTCTCAGTCCACATTTTACTCCAGCTGTTGCTGTAGCAACCAGCTGCTTGTCGGTGTAATTGACAGCACCTTCCTTCAGCCGCATCACATATTTCTTGCTTTGTGCCCTGGGTCTTTATCGTCAACACTTGAGACATTTGTAGGAGCGCAGCCATTCCAACACAGGTGCAAACCTGAACTCGAAAAGGGCACAGGGCATATCCTGACCACTAGGGAGTGGGAACCAGTATACAAACGGTTTCTCTTTTGTCCCTTGAGCAAACAACTCTGAGATGCCTTCTACACTGCTCCTCTGAAGTCCCAGCTTCCCACAGTTCTGACCAGGTTGAAAACAAACCACTGGTTGACTTTTCCTCCTCTCCTGTTTCATTCTTTCCAGTCTTCCACCCCGGTCCTTGGGATCATTTTCCAGAATAAACTGCCTGCAGGCAAGCTCTTGCCACTTAGAAAAAGGTTAAAGGATGCATATGAAGTTATTTGCACTGGTCTCAGGGAAGGGGAAGGAAATTGTTAGCTCTTCCTTAATAATTTTTTCACTAGTTACAGTGAGCAGATATTAATTTTACAATTTAAAATACTTTGGGGCTTCCCTGGTGGCACAGTGGTTAAGAATCTGCCTGCCAATGCAGGGGACACGGGTGTGAGCCCTGGCCCAGGAAGATCCCACATGCTGCGGAGCAACTAAGCTCATGAGCCACAACTACTGAGCCTGCGCTCTAGAGCCCGTGAGCGACAGCTACTGAGCCCACGTGCCACAACTACTGAAGCCCACGCACCTAGAGCCCGTGCTCTGCAATAAGAGAAGCCACCGCAATGAGAAGCCGGTGCACTGCAACGAAGAGTAGCCCATGCTCGCCGCAACTAGAGGAAAACCCGCGTACAGCAACAAAGACCCAATGCAGCCAAAAATAAATAAAATAAAATAAATTTACTTAAAAAAACGAAATAAAATAATTTGAAAAGAAAAAGATGTTTAAAATTAGCATCAAGTCAACATCCCAGGAAAAAGCATTTCCAACCAGGTGATAAGGAAGAAAAATAACTGTACTATCAGATTTCAGCTGAACTACAAACTCTATCGTAAGCCCTTTTATTAACCTTGGACAAGAAAATAATTTCTTACCCGAGACTGTCATTGTAAAACAAATACCAAAAACTATACTCACAGAACCAGCTTACTGGCTGTGACAGAGACACACTCCTGAGCTCCATGAGTGCAGAATGAACCACACAATAAGGACTCAGGATGATTAATAGATAAACAGATGCATGTCCACTCCTGCAGCATTTCCAAAGGTGTATGTAATAGGGGTTCTGTCGAAGAATGAGAACAGCTATTCTCAAGAAAGAGCCTGGTTGAAAAAAAAAATGATCTCACAAAAGAAATTTTAGAACGGCAGCAATGCTAGCATCACATGCCGTAAAAAACCTCTCGTCTTGGAGCTCTTTGAACTTTGCATAAGGAAGCAAACAGTAAGGTTTCACACGAGATTTTATAAAAAGTTAAAATCTAATCTGAACAAATTGCCACCAGCTTCATTTGCTTTTATTCCTTGTTGGGTTCATTACAAGTTACTTTAAAGGAACAAACATTGATTGTTTGTATGCATGTGTTTTAAGGAAGATGCTTTTGAATTCCTCTCCTCTCCAGAATGCTAGACCTCAGATTTAGTATCTGTTTCCACTAGTTAAATATGCTAGAGATGAGGAAAAAAATCTTTGAAAATCATATGAGACAAAAGAATGAAAGAGGCATACCCTGAAAGACGTACTCTGTCAATAAATAGTTGACTTCAGGTGTGCAATTATAAGTACATTTTTCTATGCTACTAAATAAGTGGACCAATTAGGCAACCCTGTGATGCAAAGGCTAAGATGATTTACCACTGTGATGGGCAATTTTATGTGTCAACTTAACTGAGCCACAGTGTCCAGACATTTGGTTGTTATAGAATAAATATGTGTCCCCCCCACCAGAAAATTCATATGTTAAACCCTACCGCTAATGTGATGGTATTAAGAGGTGGGGCCTTTGAGAGGTAATTAGGTTCATTGAGGTTGTGAGAATGGAGCATCCATGTTTGGGATTAGTGCCCTAATAAGAAGAGGAAGAGACTCTTCTTGCTCTCTCCCTCTCCCTCTCCCGACAACGTCAGAATACAGCAAGAAAGCACCTGAAAGAGGGCCTTCATCAGACACTGAGTCTGCCAGGACCTTGATTTTGGACTTCCCAGCCTCCAAAACTATGAGAAATAAATTTCTGTTGTTTAAGCCACCAGTCTACAGTATTTTGTTATAACAGCCTGAAAGGACGGGGATATTGGTTAAGCATTATTCTAGATGTTTTTGAGAGGCTGTTTTTGGATAAAATTAGCATTTAACTTGGTGGACTTTGAGTAAAGCAGATTGTCTTCTATAATGTGGGTGGGTTACAGTCCTGAAAGGAACCAAAGCCTGACCTCTCCAACAAGAAGGGATTGGGCTTTAACGGCAAGATTCGCTCTTCCTGGATCTCCAGCATGACTGCCTTTGAACGCGCTCTGCAACTCTTTCCTGAGTCTTCAGCCTGCCAAGCCTCCCCCATTGAATTTTGGATGCACTAAGCCTTCACAGTTGTGTGAGCCAAATCCTTAAAATAAATATCTTTACATATACACACCCTATTGGTTCTGTCTCTCTGGAGAACCCTGACTGAGACAACCACGATGTATTCAAATACTCTGGAAAGTGAACTGTGTCATTAGTATAATTAATGATAATTATAATAGTAAATATTCACTGAATGCTTGCTAAGTTGCAAGCATTATTCTAAGTGCTTTAGAGTTTACCTCACTGATTCCTCACAAAAACGCTGAGAAGCTATCATCCCCTTGTTACAATTGAGGGCAGAGAGAGCACACCGCTCAGGGTTAAAACAGCTTAGTAAGTGGCAGAGATATTTATGAACTCATGAATGGTGTTTCATAGCCCAACCACCTAACCATTAGAATAATGGTTTTCAACAAAGGAAAAATACTCTGCAAAGACGTGATCCTAAAGCCAAATGTCGTATCCTCTTTCACTTGAATTCAGATACCCCTGATCCTCTGCTTGGAATGATCTTTCTTTCATTGTGCACTTTGATTTCCCTATCCCCAGATACTCAGTACCCTCAAATTTCTGAGCAAGACTTCTCACTATGACCCTCATCCTAACTCTGCCTTCCCTTGAAAAACCATAATTGCAAATCTTCCATTCCTTTCAAGTGGCAGTGGAGTCTGGTGGAATCTGTGTGGTATCTGGAATCACAAGTCCGAGCTCAGTCCTGGTTCAAACGTTACTAGATCTGGGAGCCCCGACAAGTAACAAACTCTCTTAGTTTCCTCACTGGTAAATGGGGAACATAATATCACCTACCCCAAATGAATCCTGTAAGGATAATAGGAACTAATGCCTGGAAGTAAAGTGCCTAGCACGGTTCCATGCACACAAAAAACACAGTAGTGTTTGCTATTTTCCAGCCCAAACATTTACCAGCCCTGAGTCACATTTATTCTGGACTCTGTTCTTTCTTTAACACATTAATATGATAGCTTTAGCTTCTGAAAGGAAGCTCTTACCTGCAAGGAAATATATTTTCATTTCAGGGCCTTTCTAGAGATAAAATGCCTTATCCAATGATAAGATCCTACACATTAGTGTGTAGTAGACCTTCTTTAACTTGCAGTCTACTTACCATCCCAAAAGGTTCACCTCACAGGAGAGGGCCCACCATTATAGCAGAGTTTAAATACCTAAAGAAAGTATAATAGTAAAGGACAGCAGAACATGCAATTCCCACTGTGGGAAGGAAATAAAAGGGATGCAGTTGAACATTTCCATTTACATGGCACTTCAGAGTCAACTTGTATAAAATTGATCTTATAATTTAAAAAATGCTGTCAATGATAGTATTACTCACCCAGTGATACAAGTTAGAAACTGAGATTAATCATGGATTCCTCATTCTCCCTTGTAATTTCATGATTGATAATGCAGTTACATCCAGGCAACATGTTTACTTGTACATATTTTGAATTCCTTCCTCTCTTACCATTCACACTATAAACATCCTAACCATCCCTATCAACCTGCACACACTATACACTCTTCTTACAATTTTATAACTTGGAAATAGCTAATAAAAATGCAAAATAAATCTTGCCTATAGACATGCCAATAAATTCTGTCCAGTGGAGAGACAGCACACCCCACACACACCTAGAAAACAGTTTTGTCTCCATTTTTACATTTATTCCAATACTCCCGATCAATTAATGTGTCTGTCTGTTCTTTGGATTCTTTTTTTTTTTTTTTTAAGAATTTATTTATTTATTTATTTACTTATTGGCTGTGTTGGGTCTTCGTTGCTGCGTGCGGGTTTTCTCTAGTTGCGGCAAGCGGGGGCTACTCTTCATAGCGGTGTGTGGGCTTCTCACTGCGGTGGCTTCTGTTGTTGCGGAGCACACGCTCTAGGAGTGCAGGCTTCAGTAGTTGTGACACGCGCGCTCAGTAGTTGCGGCTCGCGGGCTCTAGAGCTCAGGCTCAGTAGTGTGGTGCACGGGCTTAGTTGCTCCGCGGCATGTGGGATCTTCCCGGGCCAGGGCTCAAACCCGTGTCCCCTGCATTGGTGGGCGGATTCTTAACCACTGCACCACCAGGGAAGCCCCTGGATTCTCTTTCGAACATCTGCCTAGTTCCCTTATTATAAGTTAAATAAAATATTTAATACATGTTTATTTTATACCTTGTAGGAGAATAATAATTTTACCTTTCTTTAAAAAATACCCCTAGGGCTTCCCTGGTGGCGCAGTGGTTGAGAGTCCACCTGCCGATGCAGGGGTCACGGGTTCGTGCCCCGGTCTGGGAAGATCCCACATGCCGCAGAGCGGCTGGGCCCGTGAGCCATGGCCGCTGAGCCTATGCGTCCGGAGCCTGTGCTCCGCAACGGGAGAGGCCACAACAGTGAGAGGCCCGCGATCCCCCAAAAAAAAAAAAAAAAAAAAAAAATCCCTAAACAACAACATGTTAGTTGTCCACTTTCAAATAATCAGTGTCTCTTTGATGAATGTGATATTGTGAATTATTTTATATGTATATATACACATATATATGTATGTATGTGTATATATATACATGTATATATTTGGTCTTTGACCCTGTTTCTAGCACAGAGCTCCTAAAACCCTTGAAATTTCCTAAACGATGACAGCAGTAAAGGTGTCTTGATATTCATAACAAACCCCTTTCAACCACACCAGAGTTTATGTTAATGAGGTGACTTGTGAAAAGGTTGGGAGCTGGTTGCCAGGGGAACCAACAATAAATAGAGGATGGAACTTTCAGTCCCACCCCCTAATTTCCTAGGAAGGGAGTGGGGCTAATGGTCAAGTTAACCACCAATGGCCAACGATTTAATCAATCATGCTGATGTAATGAAGCCTTCCTAAAAATATCAAATGGAGGGGGTCCAGGGAGCTTCCAGGCTGGTGAACACGTAGAGACATAGAGAGAGTGGCGCACTTGCAGATGGCATGGGAGTTCTGTGCCCTTTCCCCATAACTTGCCCTATGCATCTCTTCCATGTGGCTGTTTCTGAATTATATATCCTTTTATAATAAACTGGTAATGTAAGTAAAATGCTTCTGAGTTTTGTGAGCCACTCAGGCAAATTAATAAAACCCAAGGAGGGGATAATTGGAACATCCAATCTGTAGCTGATCAGTCAGAAGCATAGGTGTCAACTTGGACTTGCCATTGTTATCTGAAGTGGGAGGAAGGATGCAGTCTTGTTAGGACTGAGCCCTCATACTGTGGGATCTGATGCTATCTTTGGGTAAAGAGTGTCAGAATTGAGTTGAATGGTAGGACACCCAGCTGGTGTTGCAAAATTGCTTGGTGGTGTGGGAAAACCCCACCTACATTAGAATTGAATTAGAATTATTGACTAAGATCCTGTTTCATAGATTATCATTCAAACTTCTTTACTATCTGATTGCAAGCTACACTTTTCATTTTTTCTCTAACTTAGCCCTTACATATACTTTCCCTGTGAACCAAGAAGGCTTAGTTGCTGTCCTGAGCATGTCCTGATGTCATGGTCCTGCCTGTGGTTTTAGTTCATTGTATCCCTCCCTGCATCAAGTGCCTGTTCATCCTTTATGGACAAGATCAATTCTTACCTCTTCTGTTTTATTGGATTGGCTAAAAAGTTCACTGGGGTTTTTCGTTAAGCTGTAAGGGAAAAACCCTAACGAACTTTTTGGCCAACCAATATCTTCCATAACAACGCTACACAAATTCCTCTCTCTTTAAAGCATTTAGTATTGTCAGTATTCTTTTGCGACTCTGTAAATTGCACTTTATTCCTTTAAATATATATCCTATTGCCCTAGAGACCATCTATTCTTTTATTTCCATGTATTTACCGCTATACGTAACCCAATGCCTTGCACCATGCTGCAATTATTGCTTAAGAAATTAATTGACGGGGCATCTTAGAGGAAAAAATCTTCTATTATGTGCCCTCTTCACATCACCTGTCCTATATCAAAACAAAAATATGCATGTAAAGTCTAATATTTTTTATACTTTAGAAAATCACTTTTAAGAAAAGTAAGTAGGCAAATGTAAAATAGCTAGTGGGAAGCAACCACATAGCACAGGCAGATCAGCTCGGTGCTTTGTGACCACCTAGAGGGGTGGGAAAGGGAGGGTGGGAGGGAGGTGCAAGAGGGAGGGGATATGGGGGTATATGTATATGTGTAGCTGATTCACTTTGTTATACAGCAGAAACTAACACAATACTGTAAAGCTATTATATTCCAATAAAGATGTTAAAAAAGAAGTAAGTAGGTAAAAGATATACACATGCAATAATAGCTTGATTACACTCAACAGGGAATGCATCTAAAATTCCTAGTTATGAATATTTTAATGAACAGCATCAATGAAAGCCTCTTATGCTTTGGCCTATTTGTGGTGATAAGGATTCAGTTAGTAATAATAGCTCTTTGAGGACAGAGGGACCTCAAAATAATTTATTTTTCAAGAGCATAAAAGGCAAAGATCCTCCAGGGAAGTTGTATAAGCCATTTCCAAGTAGAAATAATTGCCAAACTTTCTGAAAGCATGGATGAATTGTTAGTTTTGATGAAAATAGATTTAAGCTCCAACTGAGAAAAAATATGGTGAACAGACTTAAAGAAAGCAAAATACGGGGCTTCCCTGGTGGCGCAGTGGTTGAGAGTCCGCCTGCCGATGCAGGGGACACGGGTTCGTACCCCGTTCCGGGAAGACCCCACATGCTGCGTAGCGGCTGGGCCCGTGAGCCATGGCCGCTGAGCCTGCGCGTCCGGAGCCTGTGCTCCGCAACGGGAGAGGCCACAACAGTGAGAGGCCCACGTACCACAAAAAAAAAAAAAAAAAAAAGAAAGCAAAATACTTGCCATAAGAAAGAATCCCCAAGTTCTACAAAATAGCTACAATGCTCAAATAAAGTACACTTGAATATCTTGAGGTTTTTCTGTTAGTGAAGGTCACACATCTAAATTCATAAGCTTTTGACATCCTCACTGTCAACCTCTCCTTCGTGCTCATCGAGAAACCTGAGCGATTAAAAGCATGAACTTGGTAGTTGAGGTCCTGACTTAACCACTTATGTGAACTGGAGCAAGATACTCAACCTTTCAAAGCTTGATTTGCTCTTCCATAAGATGGGAGTAATGATAGCACTACCCCGAAGGGTTCCCGTGAAGATTAAATGAGCAAATGCAATGTATTACACTCAGCACAGAACTTGGCACATACCACGCACCCCAGAGATGTCAGCTATTACCATGACCTAATACATCATTGGAGAAAGAAGCAAAATGCTTTGAAGAAATAATAATGGTTATTAAGGTATATGATGTTTACAAAGCCAAGAGTACTTCAGAATTCGCCTGACACAATTCAGAACAGCTAAAGGCTTAAAGATTAAGGTGAAGTGAGAAGCTTCCAATAGGAATAATTGATATAAGTGTCAAGGTAACTTCCTTTATAGGCAATTCCACCATCTAATAGAAAAAGATAAGACAGAGCATATTGAATAAGTCAGATCTCCCTCAGGCTTTAGTTCATTATAAATTACTTTATTTAAAGCACACATGTTATAAACTAAAATCTCTATAGAATAGAGCCCACTCTATCACAGAATGGAGTTTAATGACCTTGGACCTAATCCAAAGGTTTTTAGTTACATGGAGTTCCATAAGGACTTTATTAAAACATGGTTACAAAAATCATATGTCCTAGTCTCTGAAGGTGGCATTCTAAGGAAAGCCAAATATGATATATGATCATCAAATCATATAATTTATGAATTGAAAGGTTATTACAGAATTTCTCATCCAAACCCTCCATTTTATAGCTAAGAAAACCAGGATATTGAGAAGTTGAGTGTATAATCATGTTCTTTAGTGTAAATTCAAAAAAAATGCAATTAAAGTTATGTTCCCAGTGAAGAATGACTTATTTTGAAACATCTTCAGGAGCCTCTTATCAGAATAGAACAAGCCAGGAATGAAGCAATAATTCTGAGAAAGATATAACAAAATTTTAGGCAGAGGGCTTCCCTGGTGGCGCAGTGGTTAAGAATCTGCCTGCCAATGCAGGGGACACGGGTTCGAGCCCTGGTCCGGGAAGATCCCACATGCCGCGGAGCAACTAAGCCCGTGCACCATAACTACTGAGTCTGCGCTCTAGAACCCACGAGCCACAACTACTGAAGCCCCTGTGCCACAACTACTGAAGCCCACGCTCCTAGAGCCCGTGCTCTGCAACAAGAGAAGCCACCACAATGAGAAGCCTGCGCCCCGCAACAAAGAGTAGCCCCCACTCACTGCAACTAGAGAAAGCCCGTGTGCAGCAGCGAAGACCCAATGTAGCCAAAAATTAAATAAATGAATAATAAAAAAAAAATTTTAGGCAGACACATATGGTTTTCTTCTTAAAACTATAATACTGACCATGTGGTCTTTATTTCCTCACTTCCCCTACCTTGCTGAGCCTTAGTTTATGGACATTTCATTTAGCAATGGGTCTCACTACTCAGATGCTGACTTCTTTTTGGAGATGGCAGACAGCACATGAACAGCACAGACTCCTCATCCATCTGGGGTGAGGCTTGTGGTTTTACAATCTAGACAGAGCCCTGGTTCACAGATGCTTGCTAATCACAGCTGTCTCCTCATCACTACCATGTTCAGCTCTCTATATGACTGGCCTTATCAACCAGAGTAATAGCAACAATAAAAAATCTTTTGTATGTTGATATAATATCATAAATAATTTAATTAACTTTTTTTTTTTGTGGTACGCGGGCCTCGCACTGCTGTGGCATCTCCCGTTGCGGAGCACAGGCTCCGGACACGCAGGCTCAACGGGCCCAGCTGCTCCATGGTGTGTGGGATCTTCCCGGACCGGGGCACGAACCCGTGTCCCCTGCATCGGCAGGCGGACTGTCAACCACTGCGCCACCAGGGAAGCCCTAATTAACTTTTTAAATTACTATTACGTAACAGGCACTGTTCTAACAACAAACCCTAAGAGATAGGTTCACTGAGCATTCCTTCCATAGACATGAGGAAACTGAGGCCAAGAGAGTGAATTGCCCCAAAACACAGGCTAGCATGCAAACTCAAGGAGTCCAGCTCCAAAGCTACATCTTTTATCTTTACATTCTTAATTCCTGCACTCTTAGCCATTAGATTCTACTATACATCATTTAATTCTCAAAAAATCTTTTGAAATAAATATTATTAGCTCCACTTCACCAATGATAAAACTGGGGTTTAGAGGTTAAGTTTAAAGAGGTTACAAAACACAGTGAGTACATGGGAGCACCAGGATTATAATCCGGGTCTGACTGACTCCAAAGCCCACAACCATAATAACAACTGTGATTTCTGGCCTTTAACAGCACTCTCTCCTACCGAGACTAGAACCTGGGGGTCCTGGCTGCATCTTGCTCTCTGTAATCCCAGCTTAGGGAGAGACCATCTGGAACCACGATAGGGCCATCTACCCTGTACTGATTATTCCTCCTCTTGCAAAGCCTTCCTGCCTTGCACTATCAAGCTGGGATCTCAAGCTGTCTTCATCACACCTTTGAACACTGTATACTGGATGCTGGCCATCCCTCTGCCAGGAACCCTGACACATAGCCAGGTTAATTTCCTCATCCCTGGCCCCAGCTTCTTTCCTCTTCCCATTATTCCATAGCACTGAAAACCAGTATCCCTTCTGGTCCAAATTATCCAAGTCTCTACAACCATACATAATATATTCTTAATTTAAATAATTCAATGTAATGCTATTTACCAACACTTTTAAGTTACATATAGGCATGTGAATTATATTTTTATTCTATATGTTTCAATAAATCAAGAAATATAAAAAACTTTAACCAAAATATATTTACTGATCTAAACACGTCTGCAACATATTTAGTCTTAAAAACTACTTGTTAACCTTTATCATAGTGTCTTAATGCTTTCCCTTGATGTACATACACACATTTGGCTGCTCTTGAATGATACAATTCCTAAGTCAGTGGGTGCCCAACTGCATTGCTTAACAAGATGGGATGTTTTCTAAGTCATTAAATTGTATTTTGAATTAGCTATGTGAAATTCAGCAAGATAATCCAGTTGTGTCCATTTTAGTCGGGGCTGACTTAAAAATGCCTTAAATTGGTCATGTCAGCTCCCCTGCTAATGAGCCAATTGCCCTTGAAAACAGCAGAAACCTTTTTGGTGCTCTTGGGACTATTATAGGAGTAGTCTGTTAAGAATTTGACCCAAGAGACTGAAAATGTCCTGAAAGCTATTTACCACATGACTTTCATGCATATTTGTGAAAAAGAATGAGTGGTGGACTTAAAGATAACTACATAAAATTAGGTGTTGCCTAAGCTGGAAGAGACAGGCTAGAGACCCTAAGGCAATTCGTTTGATTATTTTTGTGTACTTAAGTTGAGTCTGTATCATTTCCCTAATGCAAGACTTTAAGAAAAATCATTGCTTTGAGCATTTGGCATATATTTTCTTTTAAGTGAATAGTTTAAAAACATGTAAACTAATGCCTATTCTAAAAGTGCTAACTGTTGAAAATACTTTTCCAACTAGATATTATTAATGTCTGCAGTTCTAAAGAATAATTTGTCTTAGATCCTGGGAGTCCCCGAAAATTATGCATTTTACCAAAGTCATAATTCTTAAGATGGAGACAGTAGTTGCCTATTCTTTCTTGCAGAAACACTTTGGCATAATTATGTAATCATAAGCTAAGGTGTTCTCAGAACCAAAATGACCTTTCAGAGGTAGAAGTTATTACATTTATCACCATCTTTAATACCTTTGCTGAATGTCATTTTCAGTCAGACATTCAGCAAAAGACTTTAAACTTAGCCAGACTGTAAATTAGAATTCTAAGCATGCTGATAGATAACTGTTGTATATTTTTCCTTAGATATTAAAGTGAAGAATTATTTTCAACATCATTTGTAAACTCCTCCCATCATAAGTGGATATTTTTTTAAAATAGTGTGATATTTACATTACAGCTAAAGATCAAGAGGGGTCAATGTCCAGAACAAAAATGGTTAGTGAGTAAATACAGAAAGTCTGCTTCTATCCACTGGAAAATTATTGTGAATAGTGCCTTACACACTGAATAGTTTCAAGGATAAGGCACGCAGTACTTCCTAAGACTCGAAGCAGCAGCGAACTATGGAAACACCCTGAACATTAAACAATCTTATTCCTGGAGACTGGTGCTTTCTCTACATGTGTGGGTAGCATTGGACAAGCTACCTGTGCTCTCTAAGCCTCAAGTTATTCTCTAATTTAACAGAATTACATGCAGCATAAAGACCTAATTCTGTTACTTTCCTCTCTCCTGGTTTTGCCAATCAAAGCACCAGAATTTTAATTCTAATAGCCAGATATGAGTCATTGCATTTAGGAATCCATGTTAAACAATGAGTTATTTCATTATGAACTTAATGAAAATGACCAAAATGTTTACTTAAATTAACTGAACCTATACTTTGTAATGAGAAATACACCAAGTTTAACATGCAACTTTATATGTACTCTACATACAGGATATATTAGTACATTCTCTTAAAGGATTTGATAATTTTTTAAACTCTTGCTGCTAGGCTGGATTCTATTTCTTTTTTTTTTTAATTGAAGTAGAGTCGATTTACAATGTTGTGTAGGATTGGGATTCTGTTTCTATATGTCACCTGTGGTTTACTATCCTACTAAGTTGCGTCTGGGGTATCTGTTTTTATCTTTCAGGCTCTTATTAGTAGATTTTAATTATGCTTATGGACTTGCCCAAAATATAGCCTTATAGTATTGGTTTTCTCTTAACAGATATTCATTTAGCTGCTATTATGTGTCAGACACTGTACCTGTTGATTTTCTCAGAATCAGTTGATTTCTGCCGAAGGGTTTTCGCGCATCATATATGCTCTAACACGCTGGCCATGTGATATGATGCCTTGTTCTTCGAGCCAAGATCAGTGTCTTCTGCTTTAAGTGTTGCTTTCTCTCTGCAGGACCAATATTCTTTCCCATGCTGTGGGAACTTCACAAGGGTTTAAGCGCCTTTGGGCAAGAAAGTAATTTCCTGTTTGGGGCATAAAATGTAATCAGATCCATATGCTCAATGTCATACTTTCAATGTTAATACAATGAATACTCCTAGCAACAGTAGTTCAAAGTCATTTCTGTTTAATCATTTCATGCTCGCTATCTCCTAGTGGTCACGGAAAAGTTCCATAGCAAAATCCTGGTGAGATAATATTATTTTTCTGTAAGTGCAAAGTTTTAATCCCTGTTGTTGTAATCAGAAGGGCATTTAGTGGTGGGTGACAGGAAATAGACAAATAGGAAATGGATCTTGAGTAATTTGAGAGAGGAGAGGGGGGCAGGAGATAAGGGTGGCTCAAGAGGGAGCAGCCTAGAGCAGGGTGTTAAGAACTGAATTGAAAAACATCCTTTTGGAAAGCAGCCTAGAAAAAGCATGATTTATTTTTTCAATGTTATTTTAGAGTTAGATCAGAGTAGAAATGATTCTATAAAATTAGCTAATAATTCTCTACCTGTTCCTGTAATAATTACCTCCTATTCCTTCAAGAAGTTGTTCTGGGAAAATTTTAAGACCATCTAAATTATTATTAATTCCGGCTCTATTTTATATGAGGAGGTAAATGACTAATGAAGGCTCTGTCAAAAGGACAAGCAGTTTGTAACCAAAGAAAGTAGCATCCACCAAGAGTGAAGCCATCAACTGAGAGATGACTTTGAAGAATCTTATGAGGCCACAGAGAAGTTAGTGATGATGAGTTAAGCTCCAGAGGTGGAAAATGATGTGTATATGTGAGAAATATTTAATATTTTCTGTTGCATAGTTCTCAAAATAAAGACATCGTGGGTAGCCTTGAGACAATTTAAGGTGAATTGACTAATGTGCAATGTTAGATTCCCTCTCTTCTTTCTCTTCTTTCTTTGCTTTATACTTCAGCCACGCTCTCTTCTTCTGGAACTCTGAACGTGTAAGTTCACATTTTGTGCCTTTGCTCATGCTGGATTAGTTTGGCCACCCCTTTTCCACCAATCTAAATATTTCTTATTTTTTAAGGCTCAGCTTAAATACTACTTCCTCACAGTCCGAACTGAGTGCCCCATCCTCTCTACGTCTTTGTCGCTGGGCTCTTAATGTCACCCCTTTTGTTTTGTTTTCCGCATTCAAGTTTGTCCTCTCCACTAGCTTACAAAGATAGTTTACTTGTCTTTATATATCCATAGCACCTAAGAGAGTGCCTCATAACTAGTAAGCATTTAATATTATTTGTTTAATCCAGAGTAAGGTGTAGGGTATAGTTTGAAATATTAGAAGATAGATTTAAATAGCTATCCGTTAAGTGATATGGTATTTAGTTAGTTCTGGTTCCTCTCAGAATTTATCTTACTCTTTTATATTCTAGGGATAAAAATGACAGTCCTTCATTACAGCAGGGGATGGCTGGGAGGATCACATGAGGCAAGGCATATGAAAATGTGCTATAAGCTGCAGAACACCATACAGAGATAGGATCTTGTTTTTATGAACTGAACTGTGATTTGACCACATTGCACATCAGTTTCCTTCCATGATTATGCAAGCTTTTCTTTACCCTTCCATGATGACTTTGCAAATGGCTACAGATTCTTAGCTACCCCTCTCATGGAAAAGTGAAGTCCGATTCACACCTCCTTCCCCACTCCCCTGCCACTGGATTCTTGGTTGTTCTTATGACTATCTCATAACCAATAGAATGCACAGATCTGACACTATGTGTAATAAAAGGCCATGAGGCTTCCACATAGGCCATCTGGAATGCTCATTCTCAGGATGCTTCCTCTCAAATTCTGGCTGTGATGCTGTGAAAAGCCCAAGCCACATAGAAAGGTCACATGTGGGTAGGTGCTCCTGTGGACAGGCCCGGCCTCACCTGTACTTCAGCCATCCTGCCCAAGTGCCAGGCTTGTGAGTGAAGAAGACACAGGTGATCCTAACCCCCAGCCATCCTAGTCATCCCAGCCATTGTGTGGCAGAGAAAAGCCAGCCCCACTTTGTCTTTCTGAATTCCTATCCTCACAGAATCCATGAGCATAATAGGAGACATTATTTTATGCCACTAAGTTTGGGGGTGGTTTATTTTCCAGCAACAAATAACTAGAAAAACTTCTCACATATGGCCTGCCAATATTTCCCTTACCATTCATTAGCTGTATTAACCAGGACAGGCTAGGGAACACCGAGGTAAAATGAATAAATAAATAGAAATAATTTTTTAAAATAATTTCAATGGTTTTAAATAACAAAGGCTCATTCCCTACTCACACTGAACACCCATTTTGGGTCAACAGGGAAGCTCACTCATCACAGTTACTCAGGGACTCAAGCTAATAGACGATGCCGTTCACTGAGCTAGAAGGCAAATAGAGCTCTGGAGGGTCTCGTACCAGCAGTTAAATGTTAGACCTGAAAATGACACATGCCACTTCTGCTCATAACTCATTGGCCAGAACTAGTCATGTGACTCCTCCCACACACAAAGCTACCAGAAGTATTAGTTCTATCATGCACTGTAGAGAAAGAGAGCCAGAAATACTTGGGAAGTAGCACTAATGACTACCATACATGCTTTTTCACGGACATTGCCTGTCTGGGCTTCCCAGCCAAACCCTTCACCTCAACCTCTGGTTCTGACTTTCCTGCTGCTGTGACCTGTTTTAGTTCTCTCTGCTTCCTGAGGCCAGTAGCTTTTTTATTGCTACCATTTCAGTATTCAAGAACTGTATCTATAGCTACTCTTCCTGTCTACCCTTCCTGCACATTATCTGCATATAAAGCAGTGGCTGTGGTGGTCTCCATGACAACCAAGACTATCTAGTGCTTTTGCTAAACCCCTAATCATGAGGTTGTTTTTTTTTTCCCCACCTTTCCCTTTCTGTCTTTATCAGAGCCAAAATCAGGTTCGTAAAGAGAGTTCATCATTCCCTTCTTCACGTCAAATAAAACATATAACCTGGACTCACATCTCTGGCCTGAAATGATTACTCACTTGAGGTATCAATAGAAGATATTTATAAGAAAATAAGAGGAGAAATGAAAAGTAAAAGGATGACGTTAGAAGGAAGAAAGGATCTTATTAAATGAGAACACAGGGAAAGATTTCAAAGAAGGAAAGAGAGGGTTAATAGAGAAAGGAATGGACCAGTGTATATTTTGGCACAAATCTTTGACTAGGTATTACATTCAGGCCCCAACTCTTTTTATGTATTCAATTTTTCACTTTTTGAAAGTTCAGATTACTTGCATATAAAATGGGGACATTTAATACTTCTCCTACCTAACTAATAAGGTAGTCGTAAGGACAAAATTAATTTGTCTAAGTAAAAATGCATTAAACATAGAAAGCAACAATCAACTTCAAAGTATTAGTATTATATTCATTTTAATCAAACATAGGAATGATGGTTACTTTTAAAGAGTCTCTGATGGCTTTCTATGGTTTGTAAAAGGCTTTAGAAATTCTCAACCTATAATATTGCTTAACTCAGATATTTCAAAACTTTCGGGTACAAGGTGGTGAATGATAGGCATAATCAACGCTATGGAATGTGAGGCCACCAATTAAATACAATTTACAGGAAGTCTTGCCAAGGGCCAAAATCCAGAAACATACTCCTCTGATAAATGCCTTTGAATGATACCAATGACCTAAATAATTCAATAGCCTCCTATCCACCCACATCCTTCTTAAGATTTTCGCAAAATCGGACCATGCTTACCAGTTCTTTTTGAAATGTAGCTGTTTAGGATTCCATGACTTTAAGAGTTTTCCCTCTGGTGTCTCTTGTTACACTTTCTCTGATACTTTTCATGAATCCTCTTCTTTCCCATCTCCTACTTTCCCAAGGTTTGATAATCTGTTGTCATCCATTAAAATGGCATCAACCAGGGGGCTTCCCTGGTGGCGCAGTGGTTGAGAGTCTGCCTGCCGATGCAGGGGACACGGGTTCGTGCCCCGGTCCGGGAAGATCCCACGTGCCGCAGAGCGGCTGGGCCCGTGAGCCATGGCCGCTGAGCCTGCGTGTCCGGAGCCTGTGCTCCGCAATGGGAGAGGCCACAAGAGTGAGAGGCTCGCGTACCGCAAAAAAAAAAAGGCATCAACCAGCCATGTTCCAAAGACGATATAAAACTATACTTTTAGGACTTCCCTCGTGGCGCAGTGGTTAAGAATCCACCTGCCAATTCAGGGGAAACAGGTTCGAGCCCTGGTCCGGGAAAATCCCACATGCCATGGAGCAACTGACCCCGAATGCCACAACTACTGAGCCCACATGCCACAACTACTGAAGCCTGTGCACCTAGAGCCCGAGCTCCACAACAAGAGAAGCCACCACAATAAGAAGCCTGCGCACCGCAACGAAGAGTAGCCCCTGCCCACCGCAACTAGAGAAAGCCTGCGCACAGCAACAAAGACCCAGTGCAGCCAAAAATAATAAATGAATTTATAAAAAAAAAAAAAAAAACCTATACTTTTCATGCTGGCTTCTAGACCCACCTTTCCTCCTACCTCTTAACAACAAGGTTATGAGCAAAAATAGCTAGCTGCTATTGAGCCACATTTTACCAAGCACCAGGAAGAGAATTTTACATAAATTATATTACATACAAACCTATGAATAGGTGCAAAAGTTATCCCCATTTATAGAAGAGGAAACTGAACTTCAGGGAGATAGAGTAATTTGCCCAGTTTATGGTAAGTAGAGGAGGCATTCAAGCCCTGGTATGTCATTTCAGGGACTGATTGCCTTATTCCTATGCTTTAAATTTTTTCTTATAGATACATTATCAGCATCTCAAAATCAAGATATCTAAATTCAAAACCAACATTTTGTCCTCTCTTCACTATTTCTATTAATTTACTAATGTTTTGTTAATAGTCCAAACTTTAAACCTTAGAATTATTGTAAACTTCTCCAACTTCTTTCCACTGCCCCCAACCCCATACACTAAATTCTGTAGATTCATTCTTCCCAATATATTTCCTACCCAGAGCTTCCATTCCACTTCTGCTGCCATTTCCTCATGCTTGCACTCCTACAGGAGCCTCCCCAAATTTCACTCGATCACACATCTCTCTCCTTGCACACTGTTCTCAGACCGAGCCTCCTAAAACACTATTTCACTCATCCTATTATTCTAAACACACGTCTAAACCCCTTAGCCTGGTGCTGCAAGCATATGCTAGAGCCACCCCTAGACATATTTTATACTACTCCTTTGTAAAATATCCAACTATTTAATTGCCATTTCTTAAACATTTTTCTCCTCTGCCTTTTTTCATGTCATTGCTTAAAAATCTAACACCCATCTCTACTTATGAAATCCTACTCATCGAGAGCTCCAGTCAAATGCTACTTCCTCCATGAAGCCCAACTGGGTTTCCCCAATAAGAAGAGGTCTTATCCTCTTCTGATCTCTAGAATATTTTGTTTATACCACTATTAATGTGCTTATCTGATATTAACTTAAGTTCTAGTTCTGTGTGGTTGTCTTATTTTCTGCTCTAATACTGTAACCACTAGGGAGGAAAATGACTTATCTTATACACCTTTGTATTTCTCAGAGTATCTAAAATCGTGCTTTGCGCATAGTAGGAGATCAAACACTGCTTGAATTAATGTGAAAGAGGAACTCAGACATGGAGCATACCTTCAAAAAGATATTATATTAATCATAGAAATGAACAGTTTGTAAAGCTTAACTTGACATTTTTATGATATGCCTGGTATATATAGTGTTATATATTAGTCATCAGTGAATATGTTCAATTATTTATCCTCCAGAAGCTACAACTCAGGCAGAAAGGGATTTGTTTTGGAGAGCCTATCTTAATTCGAGAGTATTTGCTGAACCTCTAACAGTCAACGTTGGAGAGAAAGAGTAGCAGTCATTTCCAAATTTTTCTACATTACCTACCCTAACCATGCTTCATGCCAAAAAAATCCAAAACAAAACATGATGCCTGTGTTGTGTGAAATGGTAAATTGAATTTATGGCTTATAATGGAGTTGAGAACTAAACTTCTGCAGTTTCAACAAACCAAAACATCATTTGGAACACTAGATGTTAAAAATAAATAATTCTCTATTTTTTTTAATTCAACCCCCAACTCTTTTCCGAAGACATACCAGCCTTACATGTACAACGTAAAGCCAGAAAAATCCACTGTAGCAACTTAAAAATCAAAATGAAAGTGTGCGATTTTCAGTTGTGTTATTTCTTCTTAAATGTTTTAAGGTTGTGCTTATAAAAACATTTTCTTTCACACAAAAGTATTTTAAAACCTTTGTCCTCTTGAGGACATTTTTTTTTTTTTTTTTTTGGCGGTACGCGGGCCTCTCACTGTTGTGGCCTCTCCCGTTGCGGAGCACAGGCTCCGGACGCGCAGGCTCAGCGGCCATGGCTCACGGGCCCAGCCGCTACGCGGCATGTGCAGACCGGGGCACGAACCCATGTCCCCTGCATCGGCAGGCAGACTCTCAACCACTGCGCCACCAGGGAAGCCCTTGAGGACATTTTTTGATTGGGAATGTCCACCCTAGAAGTTGTAGAGCAGGAGGGAAGGTTAGAGTTCATTTCAAACCTCTGGTTGTTGCATGAATTTCTGTTCATCACTGACAAAAGGCCATGTAGCCTTTGAACCTTGCCATGAGGTGCCTGACATGGTAACTTATTCTGGTTCAAACAGCTTTCACTGTCAGAAAAGTCTCTGTTGAGCAAAATTCTACCTCTGTCCTCCAGAGTCTTGAACAATAGCCCTGATGTTTCTGAATGCTACTACAATCCTTTAATTATTTAAATACAATTATCGTGTCTTCTCTTTTCCAAAGTGTTCTGAGATAGGGGCTTACTTTTAATCCAGCATTAAAAGATATAATTCTTTCAAAGCCTTAGACAAGATCTGGGACCACATTATCTTTAAGTCTTCACTAGGAGTTTTGGGCGATGCTCAATCTCCCACATCTCCTAAATACCCTCAGTCCCCTGCTCTGCCTGCTCTATCTAAGGAAGTCTAATAGGATTTGTTCCTGACACAGGAAACCATTAGAATGTTCAGAAGGCATATTAGAACTTCATATATTCATGTAGTTTTGTAGTTAAGAATCCATCTTGCTGCCATCCTGACCTTGCATCCCCACGAACTGGCTCATCTCTGACTAGCTGCTCTGAACTTCATCCCTGTCGTGTACCTAACCAACACTCACTTTCCCTCCTTCTGTACCAGATGTCTACCTATTCGTTTTGCTAATATGATAGGACTATACCTCCAAGTGTTTGTTTGGGAATAGTCTGAGTTTCTAAATAGTATTCTGAAGGCATTTCCCCTAACCCACAGTCCCCATGAGCCAAGACCCAAAGAACAAAGCCAGCAGTCACTGTTTGAGACAGAGAGATTTGGAAGTCGGCTTGAAGTCTGAATTTTTCTGCTCCTAGAACCAAGATGACTCAGAGGTCATAGGAAGGGAGGAACCTGATTGAGAAAGCTGAGAGGCAACTCAGGCTAGAGAGGAAGGGGTGGCGAAGCCAGAGTCTTCCAAGTGTGGGTGGAGTCTGCAAGACGTGGTGGGGATGAAATAGGTCAGGAATGCACACAGGAAGAATCAAGAGGATGAAAATTTACTGCTCAGCTGTAGTCCTAAGAAGACCCACAATCACAGTAACTACATTTCAATGCCCCGAAAAGTCTACCTCTGTACCTTTCCTTTGTAGTATTTGAAGAATTGTAATTTTTGCATTTGTTTGTAACTATTGGATTAGTGTATGCGTCTCTCCATCTCAGGCTACAGTGCCATGAGGACGGACTGGACTGTGTCCAGTTCACTTATCATTGTGTCTAGGCACCTAGAACAATGTCTGACACATAGTAGGCATGCAATAAATATTTGTTGAATGTATGTAGTACGAAAAATAAATGATACTAATGTGAAGAGAATACAAGTTAGTCAAGAAGAGGTAATTAGCTCTCTGTCCATGCTTAAGTCAACTAATTAAGAACACCAATATATACTTTCTCGTAATGCTGTTCAAGTTTTCCTCAACTAGATATTTTGTTGTAGTCTATAATCCTTCCTTAAATAACCTACTTAGTTAGGCACTGTAAAACAAAAACACTTGAACTAAATAGAAGAATTCAACCACCTGGAGACCACCGGCATAGAACCCAAAAAGGGACAGCTACACCTTCGGCATCCTGGCAGAAAGAACCGTACACATGGTGCCTAAACACAGACTATTCCAGGTTTAGATAAGCCAAGTGTTACATAATAAGCTAGGGTCAGCCAATGCAGGTTGTTCCCGACCTCATACCTGGTTCTGTTCCAAAGCTCATTTTTGGACTATCTCAAGAGGTTTTTAAAATTATTCATTTATTTAAATATTTTTTGCAGCCAGTTTGAGTATTTTAAGTAATAGAACACTGAAAATATCAAAGAAGTTGATTCCATTCCAATTTTTGTTATTTGAAGCACTTAAATGATTATGTGTGAATTGTTTCTTCGAATGGGAGTAATTGTAAAAGGAGTAGTTTAGTATATGAACTCTTATGTGGAAACCAGGCATACCTCCTTTGACCTTGAAGCCCAGCTAACCAGACTATTTTTCTTTCCTTCTTTATTTGACAAAGGGCTCAAAAGTAAGCTAGATCTTTTAGAATCTCAGAACAAGTATATATACTTGTTAAGGAGAGAAAAGGACTCAAAAGCAATTATTTTGCTCTTATAAAGCAGCTGTCAGTTCCATCGTTCACATTAGCCATGCAGTACAGGCATCTTTGCATAAGCTCTTCTTAATGAGAGGTTTTGTTTTGGTTGTTTTGTCTTTGTGTTTGTTTTTTTCTGCTTAAGCTTGAGATGGAGAAAGAATAAAGTGGAATGTTGCACTTCCCCTCCTTCTCCACAATCCTATTTACCATCTTTAACTCAAACTTTTCTATATTCAATCTACCTAAAGCACCTTTGCAATTTGGGAAGGAGAGAAAGAGAATAGGGAAGGAAAAAAACAGGAATTCTTATTGGGACAGGTATGCTGATGGTCAGAAAATTTGCACAGGCTGAGCAGGGGGAGGACGGAACGCAAACCATCAGGATCCCTCCTCCTCCCCTCTCTACTGTTTACACTGAATGTCGCTACTTTTTGAGAATGGTGGTTCTTCAAAATTCAGTCAGTGATTCTCTGCCTACTTCAGAAACCTCCTTCCGTGCTATGATTTGAAACCATGGGTCTAATTTACATTTGCTTCTTTTTAATTGACTTGATTTTAAAATGATGAATGAAAACATTTTCTCTCAAATTCATATTATAAAATAGAATTGACATTTAGAGTTTGTTATTTTCCATTCTTAAAAGCCTGGGAAAAATTAAGATAAGAAAATAACACCAAAACACCACTAAATTATGGTCAGTGTGCCTACTTGAAGCATTGTTAAGCCAACATTACATTAAGTGTTTAGATTCACATATCATTTACTTAGGTACATAAAGTATAATTGACCTCATTTTAGAAATTCATGCTTTCTTGGTATTTGTCAAGGCCTGAAGACATAAAGTTTTTATCTAAATACATATTTATTCCTACTGTTTTAAAATTTATAAATTCTTAGCCAAGATTATAAAATCCTGATTGATGCCACAACATTTTTTTAATGTTTACTTTTTCCAATTTAAAAGTGATACATGCCAATTAGGTAAAATACTGTGTGTGTGTGTGTGTGTGTGTGTTTGTGTGTGTGTGTGTGGTGCAGTGGTTAAGAGTCTGCCTGCCAATGCAGGGGACATGGGTTCGAGCCCTGGTCCGGGAAGATCCCACATGCCACGGAGCAACTAAGCCAGTGTGCCACAACTACTGAGCCACGCTCTAGAGCCCGCGTGCCACAACTACTGAAGCCCACATGCCTAGAGCCCGTGCTCCACAGCAAGAGAAGCCACCGCAATGAGAAGCCCTCACACCGCAATGAAGAGTAGCCCCTGCTCGCCAGAACTAGAGAAAGCCCACGTGCAGCAACGAAGACCCAACACAGCCAAAAATATAAATAAATAAATAAGAAATATGAAATTGTTCAAGTATCTACTCTTTCAAGTCTAAATTTTTTTAAAAGTACATATTACATATTAGTATATGTAATATAATAGATATAAATACAGATGTATCATAATTATTAAAGTGTGGACACTACTTCATATATAATAATGCATATTATTGAATATAACACAAATTATATAACATTTATACATAAATACGTTATGTAGTGTGTATACACACACACACTCACAGACACACACACACACACAAATGTCCTATAAACAACATGGTATGGATGTTGGTTGGTTTCCTCCATAGTATCAACAATCCAAATTTTCCTTTGGGACTCATCCTCCATCTCCCATCTGACCCTATCCCACCCCTCTTGGCTTTCTATCCACACAGTGTGTGTAGGTTTCTTTCCCCATTCAACCCATGAATGAAGCAAATGACTTGAAGATAAAGCAACACAATCTGCAGGGATTAGCTCAGATTCATTCTATCATCCTGAAAATTTTCAAAGTCATAATAGCCTCAGAGTTGTTTTTCCTTACCCATTAAGGCAGACAGATTTTAAGCTGGCCCCTATGATCCTCCCTCCTGATGTTCACATCTTTGTATAAATCCCTCTCTTTCGTGTGGGTGGGGCCTGTGACTTACTTCTAACCAACAGAAAATGGCAAAGAAGATGAGATGTCACTCTAGTAACTCTCCTTGCTGGTTTAATGAAGTAAGGAGACAGGTTGGAAAAGCTGGCATGGCAAAGAACTGCAGGCAGCCTCTAGGAGATGAGAGTTGCCTCTAGGGGCTAAGGGAAGTCTCCAGCCCACAACCAACAAAAATCCCTGGCCCTCAATCCTATAGTCACAGGGAAATTCTGCCAACATTCTGAGTAAACTGGGAAGTAGAGTCTTCAACACTCAAACCTTCAGATGAGCACGCAGCCCAGCCAACACCTTGATTGTAGTACTATAAGACCCTAGGTAGAGGACCCAGCTGAACTGTGCGTAGATTCATGATCCACCAGAGAAGTGGGTTATTTTCTATCCCTGAGAATGGCTCTATTTAGAAATTCATCATCTACAGATGGAAAAGAATAAATCTTTTTGGATATGTATTTTTGACATTACATCAATCAAAACCAGAGGATTGTATTCCATAAAAGTGACAGAATTGACATAGTACATGTTGCCTATGTCAACAGACAGTTCATCGGCTAACTAATCAAAGACACTGCTGAGAACATCTTTATCTCATCAAAGTTTAACTTCTAGCTGGTTGTAATGAGCAGTGAGACTATTCTTATTGCTCTGAGTGGTTCAATCCTAATCCACAAACAGTTTAACCTCCAACCCTCATCTTCTTTCTCCAGCATGACTAAGAACATCTCAGCAACATGTCAGCAGTCAGCATCTCTTTTCTCTTTCTACTTTCAGGATGGTAACTTCAATTAGTGGTTTGTCCTCCTAGTTTCATATGCTCTCCGTACAGCAATATTTTACTTGTGATTATCCCAGACCTCCTGCTGATTCCATTAAAGAGTAAGCCAGGAGAGATTTCTCTGACTCAAACTTTTGGTTCCTCCTTTGTTTTTCCTGGCAGATACAGTTCCTTTATTATATGTAACACCTACGATAATTGCTGCTGCTTCAAAAAATCTTTTCTGAATGTTACTAAGATGTGTAGAAGGAAAAAGCGTTCACAAAATAGAGGTATTACTTTTATTTACATTCCAGCATTCTCTGAGGGGAAAAAAATAGTGGAAAGCTTTCACCCTGGTGTCTCATTAATTCTGACAACACCCCTAGAGGCAGGGAAGTGACGAGAACCATTATTCTTGTTATAGTGGAAAAAACACTGAAAAACCCAGAGAGGTTAGATATCTTGTTATAGGTGACACACAGTTATTGGGAGCCTGGAGGGAAAAAACATACACACAAACTTCAGGTTTCTGACTCTGAGGTACTTCAGTCATTTCTCCACTCTGCTTATAGGTATCTGTTTGTCAAGTCCGCCTTACTTTTAAATGCTGTTGACAATTAATTATGTGAAAAAACATAGGGTAACTCAAACCCTAAAAGATCTCAGACAAACCTTCTGCTTGTCCAGACTTACCAATATGAAAGATCATATTTCCAAGTGAACATTCAAGCATGAAGTATGAAAGGTACCATGAGTTAATAGAATGACAAATATGACAGACTGGCCTGCTCAGAATGTATCCCCTCCTCTTGGTATGTCATCGTTTATAAGCTAGAAACCTGAAAGCTACATTTACTCAGAGTCCTTTGCAGTTAAGGTTCTGAGTACAAATTAAGTGCTGACAATAAGTTGTACTTATGCGAAAGGGTGGAAGGCAGAAGTGAGGAGGAAGCCATTTCTAGGCTCATTAATTTGCTATTGCTAACAAGCACAGTCATGGAGATGTTTAGGGTTTTGCATCTCCCACATGTGGAGAGGTTAGTTGAGCTGACTTTGGTAGGCCAACACTTAATGGAGGCATCCAGTGCAAAGCTTCCTATCTTCCTAGTAGCAGCAGTGGTTGTGGCTTTCTGGCCCATGGATCACAGCTATGTGTTTCTGTTTCCTGTTTGTGGGGCTTGAATGATGTAAATGGGAAGGGCAGAGAATTAGAGTAGACCTGTATTCGTTTTTTAATTTTTTTTTATAAATTCATTTATTTAATTTTTGGCTGCATTGGGTCTTCGCTGCTGCATGCGGGCTTTCTCTAGTTGCAGTGAGCAGGGACTACTCTTTGTTGCGGGGCACAGGCTTCTCATTGTGGTGGCTTCTCTTGTTGCAGAGCACAGGCTCTAGGCGCGCGGGCTTCAGTAGTTGTGGCACACGGGCTTCAGTAGTTGTGGCTCGCGGGCTCTAGAGCGCAGGCTCAGTAGTTGTGGCTCACAGGTCCAGCCGCTCCGCGGCATGTGGGATCTTCCCGGATGGGGCACAAACCCGTGTCCCATGCATCGGCAGGTGGACTCTCAACCACTGCGCCACCAGGGAAGCCCTGTGGTGTCTTTTTATGTGCATATTTTATCTCAACTACTAGATGGGCTGCTCTTTGGGGGTTGGATTTGAGCCCAGGTTCAAATCAATTTACAGTTTGCGTGAACTTGGAAAAATTATTTAATCTCTCTACCCCTTAGTTACCTTATGTGTAAATGGGGATAATATCATTGAACTCTTACAAAAATTAAATTTCTATCTCCTTAACCCTTCACAGACTTTGCTCACAGAAAACGCCCGGTAAATATTATCCTGTGGCTGTTGTGCTGTTAGGGAAGCACTGATGCTTGGTTGAATATGCTTTGCTGAGCACACAGGCTAGTTTCTCCCTGATGTTTCTTTCTTAGTCCACAATACTGCTGCACACGGCAAGTTTTAGAGAACAGGGAAGGAAGAGCAAGAGAAATTGGACACTTGATTTTAAACACACATTGGGATTTAGAATAAAAATAATAGCTTTCATAATCTACTGTCATATTGTACACGTAGCAAGATGCATCAGTTCACATCTAAAAAGTACATTTTCATAGAATTGTTTTTCTTAATTACCACTACCCTACCTATACTCTAGGTAGGATACAGCCTTTTCATTTCTATCATTTACACAGTGAGAAGCTAATGAAGTAGCTAGAATATTTATTCTTTCAATATTTAAATTTAATCAGCTTTGAGGCTAGACAAAATTATCCAAAGAGTAAACATTTCATAAGCCAAGGCCTGTGTACGCCATGCATTCTCATCCAGACAACCGCAGCTCCTTTCACCTGGCCCAGATCAAAGAGCAAACAGGGTCTTTGCAGCCAAATGGGTTAAAATGCAATCAATGCACATGCTCACATATAGAAAATATAATGAACAAACGTTTTTTCTTTACACTTTGACATAGAATTAATTTTTAAAAGAGGTGTGAAAAATGGCTAAGATAATAAAGTAGAAATAGGGAAAGGCTGGGGGGTAGATGGGTGCAGAAGCCAATCCAAAGAAAAGTAGACACATTTTCAAGATAGCAGAGAGTAACATTTTTATCTATAGTTTAAGCATCCCTTGTAGACAGAACTTGGATTACTCATTGTAGAAGACAGGAGAGTAAATAAAATAAGTATATCTGCTCAGAGAACCTCATGTTGTATCATTAATTAGCATTAAAAAGTAATAAGTCAAGGAACTGGAGACTAGGGTCTTCATGTAGAGTCCAGATAGCTTCTTATTTCCATGAGCACCAACCTCATCATCACAGGTAACACACTTACCATATACACAACTTACTTTACATGCTTTATGTCAGTTAATCCTCACAATGATCCAATGAAATAGACTCCATTATTATTTTTGATTTCTCTTTGATAGATACAGAAATTGGTTCTGAGAGTTGAAGCTACTTGCATCAAGTTCTCACAGCAGTAAATAATCATTATAATTCTTCACAAAGTGTCTTTGGTTGTTTAGATGAATGTTTTTCCTCAGCAACTGCTTAAAAACTTGTGCATTTTGAATGAGACCTCAACTCACCTTTTGTTTCCTTGACAAGAACAAATGTCTGGAGAGGTCTCATTTTTCTTTATATATATAATGAAAGAAAAGGAAGGTCGAACCAAAGTGTCATTTCTCTTAACAAATGCTTCAATTTTTTAAAAAATCTAATAGGTTTTCAATTGCAGCAACATAGTAAGCATCATAAAAGGATACATGTAGATGTCTATGGATCAAAAGCACTAATTTTCCCTGAAATGATCCTTATGCTTATCCAATGAATATCAAAATCTGAAACATCCCAATGATCAAAATAAAGATAATGCTGCTGCCTATGAGTCCCAGTTGCTAACTTAAATTTGCTGTACAAAGGAAAATTATTTAATATTGCATTCAGTAGGGGTCAAAATACTCAGTTAAGGAACATTGTCAGACTAACCAGAGTTTGGGGTTGGATAGCTTTTCTGTTGTGGTTGTTTATGTTTGTTTGTTTGTTTCCAGAAAAAAATTTTAAGTAATAGAGGACTAGAAAATATTAAGGAAAACCAATAATTCAAAGCATATCTTACCACAGCTCTTATGACCAACTGATGCACGTGGAGATCCCTTGCTTCTTTGTGAGAATATTAATTTTCTATCTGGTTTCCATTCAATTTTTCCATGCCTACTTGCATATATCTATTCTTTAATTTAAAAAGAAATGTTTAAACATTAAAAATAAGTAAGAAAACCCAGACCTGGAGAGAAACATGCTCATCCCTTGGAAAAATTAAATGTATTTCTCAATAACTGGTGTTTCAACTGCAGCTTTCTTCAGACTTCTGTGTCTTTTCAACAAGAGGCAAAAAATCAATGATCAGATGTTGTGACTTTCCACTTCAGAGGGTGAAACTTGTGTTTTCATTACAAGCGTGCCAAGTCTTAATTCTTAGATGCTGACAAATTGTCTGCGTTGATAGAACTTAATATTCAACTTAATTTCAACTTAAAATTCAACTTAATTTGTAAATGTATATAACAGTCCCTAAAGTTCTAAAGCTATTTGCAAGCAGTTTGTTAAATAGCTAGCATATACAAAGGTTTATCCTTTGGAATCTCTTCTGGCATTGTAATCTCTTCCTTTCATTGTAATCTCTTCCTTGTTTAAATAGAACACTTAAAGCAGTTTGAGGTTTTGCTAATTGTTCCGGAACTGGTTCAAGATTGGTTCATATTCCTTGCATCACTGGGACAAAAGGAAACAAACAGACTATGACACTCTGGCTTCATTTGCAAATTACATAGACAAGGTCTTCCTCCAGAAGTGACCTGATTCCTTTCTAAAAGGCTTTCATGAAGACTCCCTATTTAGATTTCCAATGTTGAATTTTATTCTTGATGGGTTTTCTCCCAAAATGTCACAAGAAACTGGAAACCTGAAGGTGTGAAAGGGGAGCTCAGAGAATTCTGTCATCATGAATAAACACTACTCTGCCATGGAAAGATTTCCTAAATCAGATTGATTTCTAAGGTTGGCAGAAATTATCTGATTTTCAGTAAAACCATCCTAAAGGACTGTTGGAGATGGTCCCTAACAAGCATTTTGGAGACTTTTGATATTTTTGTCAGCTTATAAAAGAAAGGATAAGGGGAAATATAATGAATTGGTTCTGCAAAGAGACATTTAAAATTTTATATGATTGAACTGGCAGAATAAAGATGCATTTAAGGAGAAGCTTTGATTATATAATGCTAAGTGCTTTGCCAGGTATCTCCCTGAAATGCATCTTTCTAACACATTTGTTCCATAACACTTTCCACATAATAAGTATTCATTTCCACCAATGTGGGGTGGCTCCAGGGTTCATGTATGATGTAATTATTCCAGGGTCCCTTTCGAAGTACTAAATTTGACTCATAAAAACATTTTTGAAGCAACTTTTAAAGAAGGAAGATTTGATTCTTGGCTTTTGCTTCTAACAAATAGCATGTTAGAAATGTATTAGAAATGAGACAACTAGATATTTTCACTTTTCTGTTGTTTTCCTCATCTGAATTTCTTATTTAATTCAGGCCATGAGTAATAACATCATAAATAAGTGTATTAAAATATTGGTCAAGGCAAAAGAGCTATTTTTATGAGCAGAGGATAAAGAATTAAATAATATATTTTTTAGCTAACAAATGGTGTATTTTAATTTGTTTTAATTTTTATCTCTCAACTTTAAAAAGTATCCAGTTGAATGGCTTAGTTATTTAAATTACAAAAAATGACTACCCATAAAAAGGGGAAAATGTTTTTAGTAGACAAAATGTTGCCTCACATTCTTCACCAAATTATTTCTACCAAGGCAGTTAGCAAAGAGAAATTTGTATTACTAAAATGGGGTTTCTTAACAAAACAAGCAACAGAAAATAGAAGGAAAAGAAATTCTGCCTCTCGGTATTTGAAAACTTAAATTTTCAGATATGGGAAAACTCTTCAATAACATCAAAGTTCCCACTAACCATTTATAATGTACAAAATCATTCGCCACCAAAATGCAGTACTTCTCCTAAGGCTAGTATCCATTTCAGTATGTAATTTGATTAGGTGTATACTAATACAGCAAAGAAAATAAATTATGAAGAAAGACACACACACACACACACACACACACACACACACACACACTCCTATTTACGATGCATCAGAATGGTTCCAGAAGTAAAAAGAACAGTGCAGTTCCTTAAGACGAGATTCCTGACAGTCAATAAGTTTTATCATGCAGTATCTCGTAAATCTTCATGGGACTCAACCCTCCAATACTAAGGCAAAGTAAAAATTATATAGCTTCATTTTTGTAACACATTGTTGCAAATCATACTAAACATTTACAACAAGAATCTGTGGGTCAGGAACTTCTATTAATATCCAGATAATCACTACTAACGAGGTGATTATTCAGTGCTATTACATTGAAAACTGCTGTAATTTGAATTGTATGCTTACCATTTCTCAAAATCATGAAAAGGTTTTTGTTATATATTACTCTCAGGGCAGAAAGGTCTTTTTTTCCCTAAAAAATCAGGCATAAAGAATTCTGCCACGGGGGCTTCCCTGGTGGCGCAGTGGTTGAGAGTCCGCCTGCCGATGCAGTGGATACGGGTTCGTGCCCCGGTCTGGGAAGATCCCACATGCCACGGAGCGGCTGGGCCCGTGGGCCATGGCCGCTGAGCCTGCGCGTCCAGAGCCTGTGCTCCGCAATGGGAGAGGCCACAACAGTGAGAGGCCCGCGTACCGCAAATAAAAATAAAAAATAAAAAATAAAAAAAAAAGAATTCTGCCCAAATTCAACAATAAAAAAGGAATATATTAGAATTTATTTTAAAGTTTGGTATCTATAAAATAATAACTAATAGTAGGAATTCAGACACTATGAGTTCTGGTTCATAAAATAATTTATTCTGATGAACTTATAACTGTTTTTCTAAATTTATCCACCTTTAGACTTTTTTTTAAAAGGATACAGGTGAAAAAAAAATACTCCCTGTAATATCATGCTTGTTGGTAGCTTTCAGAGCTACTCTTCTCTTTTAAAGCACAACACTGAGGGGCCAGCGGGATCACAGCTGCAAATTTTATTTGGCAGATAAAACACCTGCACGCCCAAGAAATTCCTCACTAACAGAATGCCAACTTTGGGATTGGTCCAAGCTCTGAAGTGGTGGCAAGCACAGTCCACCTGCCTGGTGAGGGGACACTTCACCACTGGTCCTGCATGACCAGGGTGGGGAAAAGTAGGGCTGCCCAATCTTAGGACTGCAGCAGCCTGCAGTCCTGTCCTCCTTCAACAACCTTTCTTCCTTCACTCTAAGACTTTTTCTACTTTCCTTTGAAAGGGCAACACTAGGGGAAAACTTGTAGCTATGAGATGGTATTTTTGTAGCCTTTTTGAGTTGAGTTATTCAGGCCAGTTCTAAATTCATATAAAGGAAGCCATGCATAGTTCATTGTTCTGCAGCTGTCCTAGGAAAAACAGTCTCCTTCATATTCTTTCCCTGGGTTTCAAACTCAAACAGATGCTAGAGAGTATATCTACGAAAGTCAGTAAAGTTATGAAAATAAGTACCATATTCTACTTAGAACATAAACTTAACTTGGACTTTGATTTAAGAAATAATTAAGACATATTTAATGTACTTGAGTTTTAGCTGTGTCTTTTTAAATCCTAAGTACTTTATACTTTTCCAAAATTGTAAGTCCAATGGAAAAGGAAAGAGAGGATTTTTAAGACTTGGATAAATTTTAACTTAGAAATGTATGCATATATGTTCAGTTTCTTACCTGATGAACTGAACGAAATGAGGAAAATATGATCAGTGACGCCACATCTATGGCATAGCATAGAATGGTGACAGTACATAATATTGGGCTGGCCAAAAAGTTCGTTCGGGCTTTCTGTAACATCTTACGGATAATAATTTGCTGTCTAAACGCCAGAAACATATGCAGGCTTAGAGTTGAAATTTGCAATCTGGACTTCACAGGTACTGTACAGTTACCAATTTTTAGCATCCTTATTTTTTCAGCCTTGATCTAATCATAAACAGGCTTTGTCTTCAGACTCCACTTCACGGCAGTGGGCACATTAAAACATGCTACTCTTGCTGAACAATTTCCCCAGAGAATATGTTCCCATTCATGGCCCCTTTTGCTGGACACTATCCCATTCATTGTCCCTGGGTATCTTGGGTGGCCATATTTCTGTAATTTAACTCCACCATCCCAGCCACAACTGGTTTTCCAACATCGGACTCGGGCTGGAGGGCATCCAGTCTGTGGGCTGAGCTACACCAATCAGATTACCTCACAAGAATTTATATAAGGGACAGAGACTATGGATGTCCACAGGCAGGGCAACCAATACCCCAAACCAGCAATTCCAACACCTCTCCTTGCTGCAATCCTGGGCTCCAGCACAGTTGCTGGAATTTTAATTTATCTAATATGCTTTCAGTTTGAGGATTTTAAAAAATTTTTCAATGTGCACTGCATATATCACAGTTTATATACAAATAACATGAAATAGCACTCCTGCGGGTGCTATGGAGGAAAAACAGACAACCTAAAATGCTGCACATCACTGAATATGATAGATATCACATGAGGCAAAAAACTCAGGTACCAGAAATATTCACCAGATATGGAAATGTGCAGATTTTAGCGATCCAGGTCAAAAGGGGGCAGACTCTGGTTCTTATCCATGAAGGTGAATTAAGTTGGTTAAGAGTAGAAAAGCTGGCAACAATAACACAAATCCCTCGAACACCCCTTGGGGAAAAAATAGAAAAAGAATAAGTAAGTTTTCTCACTTGCAAGTATGTTGGACTGAGAGCTACCAGTCTGAAGGAGCCTGCTCTGTGACTGGGGCAGCACATGCTTGTAGGGGTAGAAGTTTTAGAGAGAACAAAATCAAGGATTTTAAAAGGGTAGTGACTTTCTCGACACTCCAAAGCTAACAACAACAGAGCTGGGGTTCACTCTCTATTTCCTGAACCTGGGTCCAATATTTGATTGTTCTCTCCATTTTCTTACAGGGGTCTAGTAAGCCCTGGGCCTCCATATAATTTTTGGCCTTTTTACCGTAAAGACTGTTTATCACATGGCTCCAACATAGTTTTATAAAACAAGATGAAATTTTTAAATTGCTTAACAAGCCCAACACCTTCATTTTATATCTGAGAAAAATAAGGTCCAGGGATGAGAGCTGATTTGTCCGTGTGGACATAGCTAGACAAGATTAAAGACCAGGCGTCAGACTCTCAGCGCACTCCTCACGTGCCTCTCCCGTTGCGGAGCACAGGCTCCGGACGCGCAGGCTCAGCGGCCATGGCTCACGGGCCCAGCCGCTCCGTGGCATGTGGGATCTTCCCGGACCGGGGCACGAACCCGCGTCCCCTGCATCGGCAGGGGGACTCTCAACCACTACGCCACCAGGGAAGCCCAACAATGCTATTTCTATTGACATGGTCTTTGAAAACTGTGGATCTAGATGTCATACATCTGACAGCTTATTCTGATGCATGTTAAATCCCTAAGTAAAACACACCAAAGGTATGCACTACCCTCTTGTCAGTGTTTTCATGAAAAGGAAATAAATTGGAAATAAAATGCAGAACAGGTAAGATACTTTTTTATTCTGTGTTTAGCCAGACTTAAGATGACCACAATAGAGAATGTTTTCCCTGCTGTCATCTCTGATGCTACATCAGGAGTGGAGATATGTATGCCTTTACTTTTAGGATGCTCTGCAGGATCCTAAATAATAATTATGTTCACAATCCTGTCATCCTTGTTCAGATAAAATGCCACATGCAGATAGGAGTTTTAAATTGCTAGCTATTACTTTTTTCTTTTGTTAAGCCAGAGTATAAGTTTTCATACAGGAAGAGAGAGTTATAGAGGTGTTATAAAATCAGGTTACTGAACTGCAATTATCTAATATTCTAATTAAAGAAATTTATTTTCGGAAATATTTAAGATATGATAGAACATTGTCAGCACCTAGTTCTCTGTCTATACATTAATTAAATCTTCCATAATAAATGGCCATTCACCCCCTAATCACCCATCACATATACACAAAAGATAACATTGTATACTAGTCATTGTAACCATTTTTTATGCCTTGCCCATGTACTTGCATTGGTGACGTACTAAAAAGTTTGTTCTCAATAATTGTCATTAAAAGTTAGTGTAGCTTGGGACTTCCCTGGTAGTCCAGTGGGTAAGAATCCACACTCCCAATGCAGGGGGCTCAGGTTCAATCCCTGGTGGGGGAACTAGATCACATATGCATACTGCAACGAAGATCCCGCATGCCACAACTAAAACACAGCACAGCCTAAATAAATAAGTATATTTTTTAAAAAGTTAGTGTAGCTTAAAACTTATTTTAGAATACTCACTTCATTTAATTTGTGGCTCTTTAACATTTTAGATACTTTTAAAAAATCTCCAAGGGTATTCACCAGACTTGTCTACATGGATTAAAAAAAATTTTTTTTTTAATATTTTCAATCCTTTTATTTATTTTTTTAACATCTTTATTGGAGTATAATTGCTTTACAATGTTGTGTTAGTTTCTGCTGTATAACAAAGTGAATCAGCTATACGTATACATATATCCCCATATCCCCTCTTTCATCTCCCTCCCACCCTCCCTATCCCACCCCTGGATAAAAAATTTACCACTACAAATGAAAAAGGTCAAGATAGTTTAAAATACTACTGTTTAGAAGTGAAAGAATTCTGAATATGTTAGCTACTTATATGTATTTAATATTAGGAAAACATTTTTTATGTTTATTTTTTCATCAACTTAACTCTCTTTAATTCATTATTTTGTTTGTCATTTTCCATAACAGTACTTTTTCTAGTGGAACTAATTTTTCTTCTACTGTATGCTTAGGAACCTGACCTCTCAATTATCTTACTAGATATCCATTAACTAAGTTATCTTTTTCCCCAATGCCAGCACCTCTTACTGAGCTTTATATAGATGAAATCGCATAGAACATATTGTTTTCTATCTGGCTTCAATAAAATGTTTGTAGAATCATCCATGCTGTTTTGAGTATCAGTAGTGGGTTCTTTTTCCTTGCTGTATTATATTTATTGTCTATTCCACCAATTATGGATATATATTTAGATTGCTTCCAGTTTGGGGCTATTAAAATTATACTGATAAGAGCATTCTTGGGTATTTATTTTGTACCATTTTGGTTTGGTGGAAATCTAGGATTTCTAGGTCATAGGGTAGTATATGTTCACCATTAGTAAATAATGCCAAAGGGTTTTCAAAAGTGATTCCACTAAAGTACACTTCTACCGGCTTCACGTCCTTGCCAATGCTTGTGATTATCAGTTCAATTTTGTTTCATTTTAATCATCCTACAGGTGTATGGTTATATCTCACTATAGTTTTAATTTGCTTTTTCTTATTACCATTGAAGTTAATTCTTCTTTTCATCTATTTATTCACTATTAGGGTATCATATTCTGAAGAGCCTGCTTAATTCTTTAGCCGATTTTAAAAACTGAGCTATCTTTTACACTCACATTTATTTGTAAGGAATTCATTATATATTCTGAATACAAGCCTTTTGTCAGTTATAAACATTGTAAGCATCTTCTTTAATTTGTGCTTTGTCTTTTCACTTTCTGGTGGTGTCTTTCAATTAATAGAAATTTTAGATTCCATTGTAGCCCAATTCAGCAATCTATCCTTCATAATTAGTGCTCTTGGTGAACCTTTAAAGAAATCTTTGCCTATTTCAAATTCATGATGATATGTTCCGATGATTTCCTCTGCAAGATTAGTGTTTTACTCTTTAAATTTATACTTACAAATTGATAATTGTGTATGATGTGATTCACCTTGTTTCGTATGATTATTCAACTGACCCAGTACCATTTGCCAAAAAGACACTCCTTTATCCATTGCTCTGAAGTGCCAAAATTTTCAAAAGCCAAGTAACTATATATGTGTGGGTCTGTTTGGGGGCTTGTATCTTTCATTTATTTTTTATTTATTTTTATTTTTATTTTTTACGGTACGTGGGCCTCTCACTGTCGTGGCCTCTCCCGTCACGGAGCACAGGCTCCGGACGCGCAGGATCAGCATCCATGGCGCACAGGCCCAGCCGCTCCATGGCATGGGGGATCATCCTGGACTGGGGCACGAACCCGGGTACTCTGCATCGGCAGGCTGACTCTCAACCACTGCGCCACCAGGGAAGCCCTGGGGGCTTGTATCTTTGATTTACTTGTCTAACTAACCTTGAACCAGTGCCACATGTAGTTTCATGAGCTTCATATCAAGGGTAAATCCTCCACTTTATTCTCCTTCTTCCAGATTATTGTGGTCATTCTTGGCCTTTTGTATTTCCATATAAATTTTATAACAGTTGATCAACTTGCACACACTTACACACGCTCACAAAGCATTGGTATTTAGGTTTGGAATGCATTTAATCTATAAATCAATTTGGGAAGAGTTAGCTTCTTTACAATGTGGAGTCTTCCAAACTATGAGCATGGTATATCATTCCATTTGTTTTGGTCCTCCTTGAATTTCCCTCAATAATGGTTTGGTAGTCTCCTGGGTATAGGTCTTGCATATTTCACTGTATTTACTCCTAGATGTTGAATTCCTATGCCTCTCTAAATAGTATTGTACTTTTATTCTCTTAACATACCTTACTGGAAATTAGAATTCAATTGATTTTTTAAATTTTTGGAAAAACTTTCAAAATTCAGTTACTAAATTCCAATATTTATTTATAAGATTAATTTGAAGTATTTATATACCCAACCATGTCACCTGATACATTTGCTGTCTTTATCTTCCATAAACAAAAATAATACAATTTTTCCTGGGCTTACCTCTTAGCTACAACCTAGCTCCATTAAAAAGAAAAAATCTTACTAATACTGATGCTTTGACTTGTCCCAGTGCTTTCCCAGGTCACTTGAACTTATTCTTTCATTATCACAAGGGTGCAATGGAAACGCTCTGGGCTTTAAAATCAATCACGCCTCAGTTTTAATTCTAGCTTCTACATTTACTCTCTGTTTTGCTTGAAAATGTTACTAAAATTCTCTGTTTCCTCATCTATAAATGGGCGTGTGGTGAGCGACATCTAAGATGGCCCCCAATGATCCCCATCTCCTCCTATTCATGCCCTTGTGTAAAGTTCCCTCCTCTTGAGTGTGGGCTGGGCCTGCTGATTCGCTTCTAATTAATCAAATATGGCAAAAGTAATGGTATGATACTTTCAAGTTTAGGTTACAAAGAGACCATGGCTTCTGCCTTGATTCCCTCTCTTGCTTCCCTATCCACTCATTCTGATGGAAGCTGCTGCTAGGCTCTGAGCTGCCCTATGGAAAAACTCACATGGCAATGAACTGAGGAAGGTCATCAGCCAACCGCCAGTGAGAAAATGTTACCTCAGTCCAAAAGTCAACAAAGGACTGAATCTTGCCAACAACCACATAAGTGAACTTGAAATTGCATCCTCCCTGAGTCAAGTCCTTTCAAGAGATCATACCCATGACTTTCATTTTGCTTACAGTCTTGTTAGAGTCTTTGTGGCAAAAGCACACAGCTAAGCCACCCATAAATGTGTGACACACAGAGATAATAAATGTTTGTTATTTTAAGCCACAAAATTTGGGGATTATTTGTTACTCAGCAATAGGTAACTAATGCAGAGTATAATCCACTACAGAGTATATGATCCTCAAAAGGCATTTACTATTGTTAGTTAGTGGAAAAGTTTTATTGATTTTACACAGAATTTAGAATTCAATTTAAAAAAATGATTCAGGTAATTGAGTAATATAATCTCTGATCTACAAAAGTGTTGAAATGGCCCTCCTAACATCTGTGCTTTTAAATACAAGAGGAACTGGAAATACCTATGATAGAAGAAATATTGTTAATTTTAAAGGAATGGGCTGATGTATCATTTCTAGGTGACCACCCCAATTTCACCATTATACCCATTTGGTTGTGGTGTTTAACCCAAGAAATTTTTCCTCAAGATTAAGTTGTAAATAAATTGTTCTTTGAATCTCATTGCAAAATTTCCATATTACAGAGCAATTGCAGAACGCAAATTTATCATAACTTTGGCATAAAACCTGAGTAATATTCATTAAAAGAATAGAAACTCATAGCTCCTACATGCTGTGGTTCACTTTATATATCCTAGTGCCACATTATTTTTTCCTTCAAACACTGACTATTAGATTTAAATTTAATTTCATTTATTTATGGAATACAGATTTGAGTTCTTTTCTGTGATGTCTACTCAAAAGTAGTTTGGTCCCATTGCACCTTTATTTATTCAGTTTTTTTTTTCTTCCCTAGGCAAGATATGAATTTTTAAAATTTATAAGTACCCACTTTTCTGGACTGTTTTAAGATATTTTACATTTTTAATTAAATTTCTAGAATAGCATTGATAAATAATAGTATTTGAAATATGTAATACATATAAGATTCCTTTGGATATTAATAGACATATAGTCCCTAAGAATTTAATATGAGGGTGATAAATAAAACTGGGAAGGAAAATGAGCTAAACTGTATATTATTACAAATATTTATTGCAATGATTAGATGCTTATATTCTAAATTGTAAAACATAGCCATTAAGTTTAATGGAAATAATCCTACATAAAGCTCTGAGTACCTTCTGACATTTTTCATAACTCTGTTGAAAAAATATCATCTATAATGAAAACTACTAATAAGCTCGTTAAATCATGTCATGATTTCCTTTCTCGTGTCATGATTTTGTCTAATGGGCTTTTCCTTTGAACAAGGAAAGCAACAGATATGTAATGCCTGGTGTGTCCAAGGTAGAAAATGTCATTAAAGCTATCTTTTTGCTTTTGTGCCCTCTTTTTTTTTTACAGTTTTGAAATAGATATTTTTAAAAATACATCATGACTCAGACTATTTCTGAATCAGGGCCTGTGGGTCAGCCATAAAATAACAGCTTTCTTCCCTAGTACATGAGAGGTCTAGATTTTGCCAGAGGCCTGTCTGCCAGCTAACCAGAACTTGCCAGTGCACAGGAAACAGGCCTATTATTTGAAGGTTTGGCTTTTCGTAACTCTGGCCAAAAAATAAGAATCATCAAGACAAAGAAGAACTCAGGTTGGTGGCTAGATTTACTACCTGCCTGCTCAAGAAGTTCTCAGGATTCTTCATCTTTGACAATGCTAGCAAGTAATACCAGTTCACATGAACAGCCAGTTTTAAAAGCAGGGTGCAGCATGGTGACTGTCTTGTTCTATCAATGTGTGTTTTACCTGAATAACACTTCTGAAAACTTTTAGGTGTGTCTGAGATCCTTTAAACACACATGCACACACACAAAACTGTTAATTAAATGAACCTTGCAAATATTTTTGAACATTCCAAAAAAAAGGAACTGCTTAAATGATCTTAGTTTGTTTCAGACTCTTGGAAACATCTGGATGAGTATAATGTATTCCTAGGGGTTACTGGTGTTTTAAACACCCAGTGGAGTTTAAGTGTGTATTTTTTTTTATCACATCATCACATTTAACACCATTTTATTTTCCTACTCTGGAGGTAAAGAGAATTCATTCTTCGTATTTATAAAATGATTTAAGCTTGTGAACTGAGAAACTATGTAAGCATGCCATGTGTTCTTTATATTGCAAATACTAGACATATATGTTTTAACATCTAAACTGTAATTTCACCTTGGTCAATGAGAAAAACTTAAAAAATTCCTGCTTGAGGAGAGTAACTACCTTCCTTAGGGAGTAAATTTTTATCTGGACTTAAAGAATATGCAGGATTCTCCCAGCCAGGAAAGGAAGATAAAGGTATTGTTGGATGGGAAAATAATCCTAGCAAAAGCCTGGAAGAACAAAATTTCTTGGACAGTTAGGGAATCCCTATTTTACAGCTAGAAATACAGGAATGGACAGGTAGTTGGGGATGAATCTTAAGCAGTAAGAGTGTGCATGCCATGCAATGGATTAGGGAATTGATTCTTTGGGAACTGAAGGACAGCAGATACTTTTAAGTAAGGCAGTGACATGTTGCAGACATATCACTGCTTGCTGATAGAGAGGGAGGAGAGAGAAAAAATAATGGTAACAGAAAAGGCCATTTATATGGCTATCTAAACAGCAATGGTAAAGCTATTTGGGCCATAAAAAGTCTGAATTTATTTCCTCTAATTTTCTTGAAACCTCTCTTCCTGACCAGCATTTAAAAAAAATCTTTATCATTCTGACTTTCTATTTGTCTTATTATCTTCAAACTTAAAATCACTATGAACACCAATAGACTTTTCAATTTAATATACCTACCCATGCTATTTCTAAGTTTATATAATCTGGGAATACTAATATGAATCATCATGCTTTAATTTAGCACTGATTAAACTCTTCTTGAATAATAACTTTCTACTCTTGCCCAATTCCTGATGCCATAAACTTTCATTCACATTTATGAGAAATATATTATTTGAACTATGTCAAAGGAAAAAGTTTATTTCTTGGGCAAGTATAATTCACTTGATTTACAAAAGAAATTCTAAGAGAAGGCTAGAGTTTATCCAGGGTCTATTATGAAGCCAAGTGTAGCCGACTGGGCCATCTAATTCTCTGTTTATCCTATCACTCACTGCTGTCTCTCCAACAACCCATACAGATGCCCTCCTTCATCATCGGAGTTCAAAGGCCCCGTACCAACCATAGCACTATGGGGGAACAGGCCAGAGAGCTGAGCTGCCAATTTGAGGAACTGCTCCCGTGAGCAGCTGCTTTTAATTGTGGCCAAAGTTAGGCGGGGCCAAGGCAAGGGCTGGCAGCGAGCTGTGGAGGTTAACTGGAGTCAGGAAAGATAAATTGCAAGGTAGGTACTAGGTCAGGTTCTGAGGCCTAGGCTCTAAGCCAGTCAGCCACAGAGGACTACAGTCCAGTACCTTAGAGAGCTCCATGGACAGGTAGGGTCTGGGAAAGATGTTAATGTCTCACAATAAAATGACATTTATAGAGAGACAAGAAGGAACTGAAGGAGGAAAATCATGCTTTGGCTATCTCTGTCTTGGGCAAAGGTAACAAGCACAAAGGCAGGGAAGAGCAAGGAGGCCAGTATGTCTAGAGCACAGTGAACAAAGCAGAGGGTGGGAGCAGCTGGCCTCGGGGAGGTAGCAGGAGGCAAAGTATGCAGGGCTTTGAGCGTCAGAGAACAGGCTTTGGGTTTCGCTCAGTGCAGAAGGAGATGGCATAATTTGATGTGTTCTTTAAAATTCACACCAACTGCTGATGGAAAATAGATTCTATGTATCTAGAGCAGAAGTAAGGAGACTGTTAGAGACTCTGGCAGTAATTGAGGTGAGAGTTGATGATGTCTTGAACCAGAGTGGTAGCTATGGAGATGTTGAGAAGTGAACAGATTCCGGATATATTTTGAGGTACAACCAACAAAATTTGCTGATGGATCAAATGTGAGATATAGAAAAGAAGCAAGGAAGACTTTAGAGTTTTGCCATGAGCAACTGCAGAGATGCAGTTTTCATTAACTGTGTAATGACTTGTGGAGAAGACCACTGAAAGAGCTGATTTGAGTGTTTGGGGTGGGAGAATCAGGAGTCAGTCTGAGACAAGTACAGTCTGAGATATCTATTCTAATCCAAGTGAAGATGTCAAGTAGGTAACTGGGTATATAAAAGTGAAGATCAGGGGCTTCCCTGGTGGCGCAGTGGTTGAGAGTCCGCCTGCCGATGCAGGGGACACAGGTTCGTGCCCCGGTCTGGGAAGATCCCACGTGCCGTGGAGCGGCTGGGCCCGTGAGCCATGGCCGCTGAGCCTGCGCGTCTGGAGCCTGTGCTCCACAACGGGAGAGGCCACAACAGTGAGAGGCCCGCGTAAAGCAAAATTTTTAAAAAAGTAAGTTTTCATTCAAGCATCAACTTATGTTGGTATGTTCCAACTTTCCACCCCCTGCAAGATGTTCCTCACCCCAGCACCTTTTAACTGAATTCTACATCAGCAGCAAAGGCTGCTGAGAAAGCAGGTGTCTAGTATTTTAAATTAATATAATTGGGAGCAGGCCCATTTCAGAGTATTTTAATTGACTTTACACCATATTTCCAATTCCTACCACCAGAGAGTTCCATCAGTATTTTAAAATAAATCTCATTGATATCTATCCTAGAAAATATACATGATGTTTATATGGGTATTTTAAAACCCCTTGATAAATTTTTTAATGTCTTAAATTTTAGATGTTGTCCATTTTATCAACCTGGCCTCTTTCCAGATATGCCAAGTTTGTGGAATACATTTTTGATCGTCTACTATGTGCAAGGCAGATACTGGTGATACAAAGACAGCACAGCGAATTCCCTGGCATTCAAGTGCTCAAGACTCCACGCTTTCACTGCTGAGGGCCAGGGTTCAGTGCCTGATTGGGGAACTAAGATCCCACAAGCTGCGCGGCCAAAAAAAAAAGAAAACACACACACAAAGACAGCACACATTTCCTATCATCAAGTAATAAAGACTCTAGTGAGATGTACAAGACTACACTTAGTGCTATAAGGGATGCTTAAGTGGTAGATGAAGAAGAATGGAAGTTAACATTTACTGGGTGGCTACTCTAAACCAGATATGGTACATAGAGTATTTCATTTATTATCACAGCAACCCAATGTATTAAATATTATCAGGGAGATTTAAATGGCTTTAATTCAACTACACAGGTATATATGATGAAGCTGGAATACAAACCGAAGTTCACTTCCTCTTGGAATCCTGTAGGTAGGAAAACTGCCTGACTCTCCACCCCTCATTTTCCTGCTCCATGCAGGTCTCACTTGCCTCTAACTACCCATTCATTCAAGCCCAATATTTTTATAACATGAGGCCTTACATGAGAACTCTGTGAGAATCTCTTCCATAGTAGTTTTAGTACAAAGCTATTAAAAATAGCTAAGAATAGCTACTACTAATGATAATGATTTACAACTATTTAGACTCTGTGCTTTAGAGTGTAGCCTCCTGCTACACACACTCATAAGATTAAGTACCTGACCCATCTTTATTTTCCATCCCTTCTAGGTCTCTGACCTTTTCCATCCTAATCTCTCTACTGATATTCTGATCCCTACCACCTGACAGTTCTAAACTCTGAATTTTTCATGTTAACCTTCTGTTTCTTAGCCGACCCCTCCGAACACAAGCTCTTGCCTTTCTGATTTACCATATCAGCCAGTATCATTCTTACAGGGCCAACCCCAAACCCTGACTTCTCCTAACTTACCCTATACCCTCAGCATTCAAGTCTTAGCAGGATTGTTGATTTTACAAAAAGTCTTAAAGCTATAGTTAACAGAATCAGCAAGTAAAGATTAAAGGTAAAGATAGGAATCTGAGATCACAGCTGATAAATTTAGTAATACCTAATAATACCTAGTAACTCTTGTTGTTCCTGTTTCCTGTTCAAATTTTTAAAAACTCAACAGGATAAACTCTATTGAGATGTGTCTCGTGGTTATATGAGAGAATCTGATGATCATATTTAGTCTAGACAGAAATTGTTGGGTGTTAAAAGAGTTAAACCCGGGTAAGCACCTGAAGGTTCTTTCAGAGTCTAGTAGTTTTGGCAGTTTAGCCAATGAAACTTAAGTGCCATTCTGTCAGAGGTTGTAACTCACAGAGTTAAATTCCAGTTTTGATAGAATGGCCTCTTCCATAGGCTAATTATCTAATGAACCAACTACTGCTCCATTTACCTGTAAACCTCAAGATATGCCTATGAAGCATCAAATGAAGTGAAGTTTTGCAAATTATCTGCATATCTGGATGTGAACCACCCAACTATATAATTCAAGACCTAGTGTTTTATGTTTTACTGGATTTAGTTATTTTACTGAATACCGAATCATCTGAGTTAGTTGGCCACTTGCCCTTTTTTTGGGGGTGGGCGGGAGGCATGCCTAGCAGCTTGTGGGAATCTTATTTCCCCAACCAGGGTCCCGGCAGTGAAAGCGCCAAGTCCTAACTGCTGGACCACCAGGGAATTCCCTAGTTGGTTACTTGAATCAAGGTAATTAAAAAAATGCTTTACCTATTAAGGACCTATTCATGACACTGGCCTTTACAACATCCTTTGTTCCAAAAAATACTTGCTGCTCCTCATGTTTCTTCTCTTGTCTCCCGCATACAGTCAAGTTACTGTCACATGTACAGTACCAACAATGGAATGTTTTGATTACTGAGTACGTAGTTGGAATCCTTTTATTGACCCTGATGTTCCTGTGAATGACCCAGAAAATAAGAATAAAGAAATAGGATGCTGTTTGAGGATGTGCTCAAATCTTTCTCTCTCCAGAATGACAGAGAGCCCCTACTCTGGCCTTGCACACCTAAGCTATTACCAATGAAGGAAGTTTCTATGATTTTCATGTGCCATGTCGGACGCAAGATTCACATCAGGGATCCTCTGGGATTCTGACTTGGGCAAACTCAACATGGGCCATGGATATTCAACAGCTCTCACTTTAGGGAAGAAGAGTGTTACAAAGTTAAATGTGCATAAGGCTACTTGGTCTCCCATATTCTAAAAAGTGTGCTTAATTTAAGTAATTTAGAAGCAAAATAGAGTTTCATATTTTATTATCTATGTCAGAATTTCTGTGAAACTTCATGACATTCTAGGACATTTCCATATTTCTTTTTGTCTGGGTGGAATTAGTGTTTGAGAGCTCTTTGCATATTCCTAGCTGAGCTTACCCTCAGAGTACAATTTGCATATTTTGTCCTGTAAACCAAAGTTAGTTTTGATCAAATTTGAATTATATCAGCCATTTTTCCTTTTGTATTATTTTACTCTCCAGAAAGATTTTTTTAAACAGTCACACTAATAAACAGTAAATATTACAATAAAATTAACAACTTTCATTTTCTCTATTTTTGTCACTGTGGTGTTAAATCTGCACTGGCAATAATTAAACTCCTAGATCTTAGAAGTGTAGGATGAGAACATAAATGGAATCCGGACAGCAATTTGATAGAACTGAAAGGCTTTAGTATCAGGTAAACTAGGACCGATTCCTGGTTTTACATCCTCCTGACTGCATAACCTTTGAGACTGAGTCCCAGCTTTCTTGCTTGTAAAATGACAATAGTATCATCTACTGTTATGAACTGAATGTTTGTGTCTCCCCAAAATTTATGCATTAAAATCCTAACCCTCAATGTGATAATATTAGGAGGCAGGGCCTTTGGGAGGTAATGAGGCCATGAGGATAGAGCTTTCATGAATAGGATTAATGCTCTTCTAAGAAGAGGCACACACGAGGCAACTTGCTCTCTTTCTCTCTCTGCTCTTCACCATGTGAGGATACAATGAGAAGGCCATCTGTAAACCAGCAAGAGGACCTTCATCAAGAACCCAACCGTGCTGGTACCCTGACCCCAGACTTCCAACCTCCAGAAAGGTGAGAAATAAATGTTTGTTGTTTAAGCTACCCAGTCTGTGGTATATTTGTTATAGCAGCCTGAGTTGACTAAGACAGCTACCAAATCAGGATTGGGTATATACAACATGCTAGTATAGTGCTCACCCATAGGAAACTCTCAGCAGTTAGTCATAATAGTAATACTGCTGAAGCAGTCTTTTAATTCACTTTAAGTCACTTTTTTAAAGCTATTGAGCACTTAATAGATCTTAAGTTTGTTACCGAGTTGTGTGGTTATGGTCTACTTTGTAGTACGGATACAAAGTAAGCCACAATTTGTGACTCAAGGTGTTCAGTGTGTATTGGGAGAGACAGGTAAACGATTACAATAAAATGTCATACAGGTTCAAAGAGCTGTTTGTGCAAAGTGATTTGGGTTATAGAGGAAATGACTAACTATGAGATGTGGAGGTCTGGAAAGGTTCACAAAGCAGGGGACTTTTGGGCTTAGAGATTCTGTAGGAGTTTTTCCAATAAATGGAATTACTTAGTAGAGAGGGCCCTTGATGGGAAGCAAGGGGAACCGAATTGCTACTTTTCTCCAGCAGCATAAGGCCCAAGATCTCCATCTACCCCTTGCTCTAAAACCCCAGGGATGAGACTATGGCCTCACCACCGTCCCACCTGCAGCTGCAGGAAAGACCGGCCACCCCATGATCTTTAAGTACTGTGTCCTGTGTCTTCTTCCCATCATGCCTCCAAAACCAGTTTTCCTGTATCACCCATGAGAAGTGCACATTTCTCAGATCACTCAGTTTCATGCACCCTGCTCTCAGCCCCGCTAATCTGATCACACATCGCCCAGACCCTTGGTCATCTAAGCCCTTCTGCCCAAACTTACTTCCTGTCATCAAAAGACTCCTCTCCTTCATTAACCTCTTCACTGAGCATTTTCTTTGGAGTTTTGCTGAATTTTGACTTGGCTCCTGAAAACACTGCTTTCCCTGGAGCCCTTCAAATGAAGGATTTATTTTTACTTTTTCCTCTCATACTCTAAGTATCATATATGCCTGGACCTTGAGGTAAGTTTTTGTTAGGAAAGAATGCTTTCAATTATATTCCAATTTCACTAAGACTCTCTGGGAAATTTATCAAATAACAATTGTAAAATTATTGTACAACTTTACAATAACTGTAATTGTAAAATAACCTAATATTACAATTGTTTAGAAGTAAAGATTCCAACAAATATTAAAACTAACTTTTTTTTAAACTAACTTTAATTATAACATTTTTTCAGCACATGAGATCCATAGAGTCAGTGTGTCTATTTCCCTTTTCAAAATTTACCAGAAGCCCTAAACGAAACGTCCATCAGTACCATTAGATTGCAAATTTTAAGCCCTCTAGTGGTCAACGCCATGTTGCTCAATCTCTCAGACTGAGAGTATTCTTCAAAGATAAAAAATTACTATAACTTATAAAAATATTTCCACCAAAAGTTGACAGGTCATTATCTATGTCCCCTAAACAATGTACTATGTTTGAAGCTGAATAATTCACTACATCAAAAAAAGTTGTTGAATACTAATGTTAATTAGTTCTTAAAATCATATATTTATCTTTATTAGAGTAAAAAAAGAATTGAGAAACCAAGATAAACTATCAATATTTCTGGGATTTCCCTGGTGGCACAGTGGTTAAGAATCCACCTGCCAATGCAGAGGGCAGGGGTTTGAGCCCTGGTCGGGGAAGATCCCACATGCTGCGGAGCAACTAAGCATGTGCACCACAACTACTGAGCCTGCACTCTAGAGCCCCAGAGCCACAACTACTGAGCCCGCATACCACAGCTACTGAAGCCCACGCATCGGTTGTTTCACCACAATGAAGAGTAGCCCCTGCTCGCCACAACTAGAGAAAGCCTGTGCGCAGCAACGAAGACCCAATGCAGCCAAAAATAAATAAATAAATAATAAATAAATAAATAATTATCAATACTTCCTGACTTGGGTGTGGATCAAATATTTTAGTGACACATGAATTTATTTTTTTATTATGGTATCTCATATAGGCTTCAGAACCAGATATGATCACTTATTATTTATATGTGTGGCTTACAGAAGCTAATAAATATTTCTGTTTCAGTTTCTAATAGGTTTTTTAAAAATCTAGATCATAATTTCTACTCTATAAAAATTATGGAAAGGAAACAAGATTAAAATGTATATTTTGACTAGTATACTGCATGGAACAGAACAGGTGCTCATCAAATCTCTAAAATAATCATGGTAGTGTTACTTTTTTTTTTTTAATTTTATTTATTTATTTTTGGCTGTGTTGGGTCTTTGTTGCTGTGCGTAGGCTTTCTCTAGTTGTGGTGAGCGGGTGTTACTGAAGCTTCTCATTGCAGTGGCTTCTCTTGTTGTGGAGCATGGACTCTAGGCGCACGGGCTTCAGTAGTTGTGGCTCACAGCCTAGGTAGTTCTGGCTCACGGGCTTAGTGGCTCCGCGGCATATGGGATCTTCCTGGACCAAGGATCAAACCCATGTCCCCTGCATTGGCAGGCGGATTCTTAACGACTGTACCACCAGGGAAGCCCTGTTACTTTTGAGTAATAAAGGAAATTCAGATATTTCTCTCATTTCTTACAAAAATCATACTCTTACTGTAATTACCTGATTAAGTCTAAACCCAAGTACATTTTATGTGTGCTTAAGTAATAATTATTCCAACTTTTAGGTTGTAGATGACTTAATAAGACAGTTACCTTCTTTCAGAATTCTATGATTTAAATTTTTAAGTTTAACACACATACCAGCGTGCCACTTTTTAAAAGCAAGACTAAGTCTCAAGGACTAAAGGCAACATTAGATGATTTGTTTTAATTATTAACTATAAGTAATTGCAGTGATTCTATATAATTAATTTAAATAAAAGAAGTAAAAAGAGATGTGACAATGTTAATATATGGAAATACCACCTGATTTCTCTCAGCTCTAAAAAAGTAAATTAGCTTTCTGATGAAATTATGTGCTATTTTGTTAGTTATGTTTTACTTATAAAATATCCTTGCTCCATTGTATGATTGAGTACATGTAAATACTATAAAAATAATACAAGATAGCCTTCATTCATGTTCTTTCCCCAAAGAGAACACAGACATTTTTACTCATGGGGACCAGGTGATCAGTTATCATATTCCACTGTAAAGCCACCAGGTCAAGTTTTAGTATCCTTCACGTGTAGGGCTAGACATCTGTTTCTATTTTCTTAACTCCATCCCTCTGCCAAAATTAGATCTAAAAATGTCTAAAAGTAATTCTCTAGGGTTCTACTTATAATAGAAAGGAAGTAAGATTGCCATTGCCAGATAAAATGAAGGTTACCCAGGTCAATTTGTTTCAGATAAGCAATGAATGATCATTTAGTGTATATCCCATGCAATAATTTTTTTTTTTTTTTTTTTTTTTTTTGCGGTACGCGGGCCTCTCACTGCTGTGGCCTCTCCCATTGCAGAGCACAGGCTCCGGACACGCAGGCTCAGCGGCCACGGCTCACGGGCCCAGCCGCTCTGCGGCATGTGGGATCTTCCCGGACCGGGGCACGAACCTGTGTCCTCTGCATCGGCAGGCAGACTCTCAACCACTGCGCCACCAGGGAAGCCCCCATGCAATAATTTATAGTATATCTATGTCCCAAATATTACATGGAGCATACTTATTATTTATTATTCATTATTTATCTGAAATTCATACATGGGGCATACTTATTCATTATTATTTATGTGAAATTAAAATTTAACTGGTGCCCTGTATTTTTATTTGCTGAATCTGGTAAACATAAGAGGAAGACAAAATTTATTTTGGAGAAAATATATAAAACAAATACTTCAACAACCATACCTCATATTTTAATTGAAGAATCAATGGATCTCCAGCCCCCTAAAAATGCAAAGCCAACCCATAAAGAATTTTTATGTATATGGAGAGAAGAAAAGAAGTAGCTCTTCCTCCAAATCTAGATAGTTTCTACTGCTCCTGGCATACTTTCCATTCTGATATACATCTCATAAGTTGACTCTTAGGAAATCTCTAAGAGTTAGAGGGTAGTGGGCAGTCTGAGTTATAAAAATTTAGAGGTGTTGAGAATAAATGCCCTACCCACCAAAGACTAACAAATTCACAGTTTTAAAAAATATATCCTGGGCTTCCCTGGTGGCGTGGTGGTTGGGAGTCTGCCTGCCGGTGCGGGGGACGTGGGTTCGTGCTCCGGTCCGGGAGGATCCCACGTGCTGCGGAGCGGCTGGGCCCGTGAGCCATGGCCGCTGAGCCTGCGCGTCCGGAGCCTGTGCTCCGCAACGGGAGAGGCCACAACAGTGAGAGGCCCGCGTACCGCAAAAAAAAAAAAAAAAATATATATATATATATATATATATAAAACCTTCTGAATCACAGCTAATTGAACCAGAATTGGGTACCATATTCAATCAAAATCTCTTTACTAGGGATTTGTAGTTTGAACCGTATTCATTTTCTTTGTGTGACTGGACCTGAAATATGCAAAACCACGGCATTTGATAGCGTCTTCACTTACTCATATGCTGCCTTTTAGAAACTAGAAATCACCCTTTCTAGGACAACTCAACCATGAGGGTTCACAGCCTGGCTAGCAGAGCTAGACTGTATTTTAGACTGTGTCGAAGGCTGCACACCCTTGTGCAGTCAGCAACCTGTACAAACTTATGGGATTGCCTTGCCACTTTATGCCATGCAAAGTAAAAACTACAGCACAGAAAGAGGTGTAAATGAAAGATGGAGTAAGAAAATACTGCTAGCTCTTTGATGTTTTTCCATTTCTAAATTCCAAACCTCTCTGAGACAAAAGATTATTTCTCTTGTGTTTTGTAAAATGTTCTTGAATTTTTATAATAAATTCTTCGATTTTGCTTAAGGTGATTCAAGCTCATTCTTGACACTTGAAAGCAGAAAATTGTAATTAGTTACATAAATATTGGTTTTAAAGTAATGTCTTAGGAATCACTGGCAGATTCTACAAAATTCTGGCACTAATCTATATTCAATTGACATTTGAATACACCAACATGCCTTCCTTTTATTTCTGGATTGATCTTGGCTTCAGAGGCTGATGAATTCTTCAGTGAACAAAAAGGATTGCCTTCAGTTGTATCCAGAATTAATTTAATTTGCATTCACTTCCTATGCATAATAAGCTCCTCAGGCTGGACTATAAACTGTGTTGTTTGACATAAAATGCCTTTTCCTTCACTGGAACAATTTGTAAATACAGAATTGGAGAGGTGGTAGAGAAGGAATCAAAAGTTATATAAAAACAGTGTAATGACGTGAAGGCAAAAAAAGAAACAGAGGAATAAATAAGAACAAGGATGGAACAACTTGGTACCTCTCTGGGAAGTAGCTTATAGCTCATCAGCTTTTTGTTTTGTTCTGTTCTGTTTTGTTTTGTTTTTATGAAGGCGGAGAAAAGCTCTGCTTTTTCATAAACATCTTGGGTCTTCACAGAGCCATTTTCATAGACATAAGCATCTTGGGTCTTCACAGAGCCATTTTCATAGACATATTTACTTTCCTTCCAGGTGGCCAAATAGGGAGTTATTTTTTTGCTGTCTTTCTGTCATATTACATGAGAGGCAAACTCACTCTAGCACATGGTTCATTACAGACATCTTTTGTATAATCATGTGTTGACAAGCATCCATTTCACACATCATCCAGGGGATGTCCCCGCCATTATTTGTTGTGAGGTAGATAGTTTTCCTTCTTATCTCACAACAAATAACAGTGACAATCACAGTTCGGGTTACATAAATACTTGGCCATTACAGAAATTACCATTTCTTCAATTTGAGCTAAGAAATTTAGGATAGGTTAAAGTCCCAATAATTATTTTCTTGTACTTCTACTTAATCTCATTGTATATCAATAAGAATCCTGAGATTAACTTCACTGGATTGACTTTAAAATTTTTTCTGATATATAGTCACATATGAAACAAAATTTTATTTTTTATTCAGTGATTATCTGATTTCTGCATCTTTGTAGTATCATATATTAAATTCTTAGAACAGGCTTTGGAATCCAGGAGACCTAGATCAAATGACAGCTCTATTTGCCTGCTAAGGTGTGACCTTATGAAAGCAAACATCCTGTTAATTGAATCTTGTTTGCCCAGAAGTACACTAGGTATAATAAGCCTTACTTTTTATGATCATTGAAAGGATTAAAAACAATATCTGTAAAGTGGTTAGCAAAGTGTTTGGCACATTGTAGATGCTAAATAAATGATAGTTATTATGGAAGGAATGCAGATAAGTCTGAAAATTTATTTTAGGTCTCATTTTTTAACATGTCCTCATTTTTAATATAGAATATGACTAATGGAAATCATAGGAGACTAGGGAAATGGGCTTGGAGGAGAAGCCTCAGTGGGTGAAACAGTCAGGAGACCATTGCACAAAGACAATAGACTCCCTCTATGATGATGGCATATTAAGTGGGAAGGAATAAATCCTAATGGGTATTTTTAAAACAGATATTTTTAATGTAGAATCTACAGGATGTGATAATGTTGGAAATGGGGAATATAAAGAAAAAAATCAAACACTACTCCAAGGATTGATTTTGAATAAGTGGGGAAATCGTACCATTAACATAAACTGAGACTTTGGAAAGGATATACTTTGGCATCAAAGCATGAAGTGGGATATAAAACTGAGCATCTCTGAAGAGCTACGGGGCTGGGGACCATGATGTGGGAGTTACCTACATGAAGGCAAGAGACAAGGTCTTTGGCAGTGTTATACACTCCAAAGTAGTGGCAAAGGCCTTCGTTTAAACAAAAAGGAAGAAGAACAGGCAGAAAAATGAATAATGAGCAGTGAGAAAACCAGGAGAACTGGAACTGAATAAGTCAAAGAATGACAGTTTTAAGAAAATCTACATGATTGGTTATGTATATTTCTACAGAATGCCATGAAGATGATGTTTGGGTCAAGTTGCCTGGATTTAGTCATTGGGAGTCCTTGGTTATTAGTAGGATCCTCAGAGCGGTAGAGGGACGGAAGCCAGATTGTGCAGACTTCAGCAGGTGGCAGGGTAGCTATTGATAGAACACACGTGAGTATTAATCCTTCCTTACATTTCAGGGGATCACCTGGAATCTGTCTTTGCTAGACTGTTGGAAGAGCCTGGATTGAAGTTCGGGAAGTAGACCTTGGGAATATGCTAAAAAATGAGATGGGCTGAACATTAAGGAAAAGTGTTTCCCTCTAGTCACTGGAATATCTAGTAAAGACTTAGGATTTTATCATTAACTTCTCCCCCTTAACATTTAGTCAGATTTGCAGATAGATCCTAACCTGGATTAGCCCTAAGATTAAATAAGAAACCTAAGTTGAGGAATAAGAGTACCAGAGCCAGGGAGAAGCAAAAACTGAAGACGAGGCCTCCGAGAGAGAGGAAGGATGGGCTCAGCCAAAATTCTGTGGCTACATGAGCGGTATGTTTAGAAAATGAGGGCTTCCCTGGTGGCGCAGTGGTTGAGAGTCCGCCTGCCGAAGCAGGGGACACAGGTTCGTGCCCTGGTCCGGGAAGATACCACATGCCGCGGAGCGGCTGGGCCCGTGAGCCATGGTCGCTGAGCCTGCGTGTCCGGAGCCTGTGCTCCGCAACGGGAGAGGCCACAACAGTGAGAGGCCCGTGTACTGCAAAAGAAAAAAAAAAAAAAAGAAAATGAGTCACCTAGCTCTCTGGAAAAGCAGCTGTTGATTGGTTAATACTATTTGACACTTGGGGATTAGTGTGGTTAAATTAGTGAAGTAGGAAATTCAGCTGGTTTTCCCCTAAAACCAAGTGACTTCTGTAGTTTTTTCACTTGCTCTGTTCCTCCCCTTAAAGAGCAACCAGTCTTAAGGAGCTAAATATTTTCAGAGTTATCCATTTGAAAAATATAAAGTATATCTATGAGTGTCTAGCTGTGGTGTGTAAAATGAGTAAACATATGGAAGATAACAGTGATTAAAAAATACAGGCCCTGGGGTTTAGCTTATCTGGGTTTGATTCCTTACCTTGTCACTCCCTTTGGACACACAGGTCCATTCCGTTTGCTTGTTTGTAAAATGAAAATAATAGAAAAATATCTCAGAGGGTTGTGAGTCACAGTAAGTACTCAATAAATGTTACCTATTAGTATCAGATACTCTGGAGAGTAACTCCAACTGGCCCTTGTTTCTAGTGAGAAATAAAGTTATTTAAACACTTAGTGCCCCAGTTTCTCATTCATAAGATGAAAAGTATCATGTATCTTACATGGTTACTGTGAAACTATGCCATGAAAAGAGTAGTTATTTTATTCCTCCATACTATTTCCCCATCACCAAACAAGGAAACTTTAAGGAAGAAACCTCAGAGTTTATAAATTCTAAACTTTTTTGATTTTGAAGTACACATTCAAATTCCCCAATATATGCAAATTCAAAAGTTTTTTTTTTTATTTCTTCATAGCATTCATTGTTTTTATTACACAAGTAGAATGTGTTCAGTGAGGAAAAATTTGAAAATACTGGGAAAAAATTCATTCATATTCTTACCCCTAAAGATAAAAAGATAAGCACGGTTAAAATTTAGGAGGTTGTCCTTTGAGAATTTCATCTCTCTCTCTCTCTATCTACCTATCCATCCATCCAAACAACCAAACATATCAAACTGGGATTAAACTAAATTTAACTAAACTGGGATTAAAGTAAACTCTTTAGTAACTTGAATTTTTAGTTAACATGGTGTGACGTTTTTCAATGCCAGTACTTTGCTACAGTGTAATTTAATGCAATAATAGCTTCATATATTTCATTGTATGACTATGTGAGTGTTTGTGAAACTACTTCCTGTGTTTACCTTGTTGAGCTCCTCAAAATATCTTCAATCTTTTAATGAAGCACTCTTAACTCATTACAATAGGGAGAACACCACCTTGAGGGGGTCTCGGCAGTGTTTCAGAAAGAGGTAGTCAGAGGTGAGATATTTATAGGATTTGGGGTCTGGCCTGAAGCATTTTAAGGAGTCTTTCAAGAAGGGAAATGGAGAACTGGGCAAAGTTTAAAATTGGTGGATACTGTGAAGTTAGTCTTGACAACTAAACTGATGAGCAAGTTATTTGGCCAGAGGAGAAGATTATTGTCTCTAACAGTTTGATCTGAAGAGTTTTCCTGAAGCAAACAGTAAAGTTATTTACTGATTTATAGTACTGTGTTACCTAGGCAGAGTTTTCCTAAAAACAAAAAATAAAATCTAAGTCATGTTGATATCAATAGTCTACATACAGTTTTATCTAATTCATATTAACACAGATGGTCTTAATTATCAATGTGTTTTTTATTATTTTAGTATCAGTTTTCCCAAATGTATTTTAAATATTTATTTATTTCTATTTTCACCAACACCGCCGTCTAAATCCAAGCCATCACTTTCCTTTACCTTGCCTTTTAAGCTGATCTTTTTATATTGCTAACACTCATCTTCCACAAGGCAGCCAGAATGAACTTTATGACAAGAAAATCACATCCATTCTTAAACCCTTTCAGTTTTTCCATACTGCTCTTCATATAGTTTTTTGTTTGTTTGTTTTTGTGGTATGCGGGCCTCTCACTGTTGTGGCCTCTCCCGTTGCGGAGCACAGGTTCTGGACGCGCAGGCTCAGTGGCCATGGCTCACGGGCCCAGCCGCCCCGCGGCATGTGGGATCTTCCCGGACCGGGGCACGAAACCGTGTCGCCTGCATCGGCAGGCGGACTCTCAACCACTGCGCCACCAGGGAAGCCCTTCATATAGTTTTAAGTTCCCCATGAGAGCCTCTCTGATCTACTCCTACAGCCTTATTCTATTCACGGCACCCTAATCCAGTGGACCTCTTTTGGTGCCTTGAATTTGCCGTGTTCCATCTACTAGAATGCTTTTCCCTGTACTTTCTTTTATCTAGTTAATTCCTACTTATCCTTCAGATCTCATTTTGCTCATCCTTCTCCTACCAAGACAAACATTATACATTCCCATAGCTCCCTATATTCTTCCTTCATATTATTTAATTTTTTTATGAATAATTGATTTAATGCCTATCTCCCCCACTCAAAAGTAAGCCCTATAAAATTAGGGACACTATTTATTTTGTTCTACATTACATCCTCTGCATCCCTGGCCTAATACAGAAACACACGATTTATACAATAAATGTTGCAAAATCGATGGCATAATTTTTCACATTTAAGCTGCAGGAGTGTTTTGTTTTGTTTTCTGTGTACTTTTGATAACTCACCCAGCTTAATTGCCTCCACTTTTAAAAACACCTTTTCACTCTTAATATGAGGGCACATCTTCTTTGTTAAATGAACCAAATAATTGTGAAAAGAAGTGTTGCTCACAAATAAGCTACTAATTGAAGCTCTTTTTTTCTTCACAGATATAATAGAAAAGCATTAAGAATGGGAGGTTTTAGAGAGAAATGTTCTTTGCAGGGGTATTGCTATAGCTTCCAGAAATTCTAAAAATCTGCCCCATTGAAGGGAAACTGTATTTGTGTGTGTGTGTGTGTGTGTGTGTGTGTGTGTAGTAGGAAGTGAGAATGGTGAACTGGTTCTTTTATTTAATTTTTTACCTTGAACAATATAGCTACGTGTTCTGATTGGAGTTGGACCATTCTAAAACAGCTAACTCTCAATTACCACACTAATGGAAATGGGCATGATGTAGAAAAACAAAATATGGTCATAACCCAAATCACTTATTTCCATTCATTGTAATTTTATTCATAAGCTTTGAGTTATAGTAATACTTTATATTTGTGCAGTACTTTAGATTTTAAGAGTTTTTTTACATACTTTGTTTTAGATAGGGTAGACTAACCTACAGAAAAAGACAGGATCCTCAAAACTCAGTTCCCTTAAGAACAGGAAGTTTATTTCTTTGGTCAAGAGCAGGGTTCTGGGTTAGCAGCAGCTCAGCTCTTATGAAGGCTTTCAGGGACCCAGGCTCTGCCATCTTCAACAAGATACTTACAGGACTGCCCTAGGAATTACTGTCGCAGTCATTTAGGAAACATGAAAAACATTAAAGAGCATGCGCAGGGTCTGGAACCTCGAGTGGTACACATCACTTCTGCTCACGATGTCTTTGCCAAGAACATAATCTGGAGGCAGGGAACTTTGGTAAATGTATTCTGCCTATGTGTACAGCTCCACCCCTATTTCTGTAGAAGGAGTATAGTACAGATTTTGGTGGGTAGGTTTAGTCACATGGATTATCTCATTGGGCAAATAGATTTTTAAAACCTCTTCTCTTTCTGCTTCTTGAAAGAATAGGGACTTTCCTGGTGTCACAGTGGTTAAGAATCTGCCTGTTAATGCAGGGGACACGGGTTCGAGCCCTGGTGCGGGAGGATCCCACATATCGCAGAACAACTGAGCCTGTGCACCACAACTACTGAGTCTGCGCTCTAGAGACCACGAGCCACAACTACTGAAGCCCGCGTGCTTAGAGCCCGTGCTCCACAACAAGAGAAGTCACTGCAATGAGAAGCCTGCGCACCGCAACGAAGAGTAGCCCCTGCTCGCCACAACTAGAGAAAAGCCTGAGCAGCAACGAAGACCCAACACAGCCAAAAATAAATTAAATAAAAAAGAGAGAGAATAAATGAGCATGGTAACCAACTTCTGCAAAGCAAATAAGCAGAGAGATAAGAAATATCAGAGGCCTTGATGATTTAGGAAATGAATAAGTAGTATCTGAATAATAAATTATAATAAATTAACCAGACCTGTCATGCAAATAGGACAGAAGTTACTATAATTATACAGGATTGGTTATAATAAACTGAGTAAGAAAGTACATTTCAAAATCTATTCTGAGTCCAGTTTGCCTTGTCTATCTGATACATAGCATATAGGAAATCCTTAGCATTGGCCCCTACATGATGAAAACAGAAATTTCAACTTTTGGCAAAGGTAATTTATTGAAGTTTAAACCATTGATTTTTTGGAAAAAGTTAAGTTTTGAAAATGAAGAGTGTTGGAGTAGACGCTGCCTTCCTCTGAAGTTACATGAATCAAGAGAAGAGTGTCGACTTAAAAAAACTCACCCAACATAAGAGTTGTGAGTTTAAGTTTTATTCAGGGTCTTACCACAGACTGTAGCCCAGGAGATAGCTCTGAGGAACCACTCCAAAGAAATAGGGGAGGAACTAGTATATATGTCATTTTTTTGGCTATGAAATACATGTAATTGAGCATATATCTTGGTAAAAGATTACTGCTAACTACAAAACAGATATGTCAAGTTAATGATTTTAGTACTTTTCTATGTATGAGAAGATGCAACAAGGGAGAAGCATTTTCTGGACCGCAGTAGACTAGTAAGACAGATGATCCAGAGAGTTTTAAGGTTTTTAACAGGGCCTAATGCAGACATAGCACATGAATGGCCTACCAACGAAATCCTTGCCTGATCTAGGAATGAGCCTTCCTAGAGCCATTGGACAAATCAGTCACTAAATACCTCCCAAACCTTGGTTGACTTTATGACCAAAAGGAGGCAAAGGGGATTGTGAACAAAAAAAGAACAAAGAGCCTTGCTCATCAATCACTTATGCAAGGCTTAAATCCCAACCCACTGCAGTGGCCCACTGACAACCCCCCTGAAAGGAATTCAGGATGAAAAACAGAATGAGGTGCTCTGTGCTTTAGATAAACAGGCCACTAGATAGTTATATGCTTATCAGGAAGAATTTCAATGATATCAGATTAATGCAGTTAGGAGATTGTTTCAGCAAACTGGTTAAGAGATGATGATGGTTTGGTCTAGAATGCCAGGGATGAGAAATGAAGTGAAGTGGATAGATAATTCTAGAAATGTTTAGGAATCATGGAGTAGCATGGGGACGAGAGAGATGAGTCCATGAAACTAACCAGGTCCAAACCAGGAAATGCGTGGTAGGGTATATGAAAGATTTGGGGCTTTTTTTTTTTTTTAAGGATATGTGATGAACTAATAATGGTATCTACACTGAGGAGAGACACATTAGATTTCTTTAGTGTAAGTTCACTAAAGAAGGGTGACTTAATGCCTTAATATAAGTGAGAAAAGCTGATGGCTTAAAAGAAGGCATTTGCAGTGGGTATGGCTTGAGGTGTGTGGACTTGTCATTGGCTGTGGGAGGGAAGGGAGAGGGACCGTTACAGGTGACCCTCAAGTCTTGCTGAGATATGGAGGAGGTGCAGATAGAGAGGGAAGCTGGGAGATTAATTTTTAACGTGTTGAATCAGAGGTAGATTCTCTGGGAGGAAACTTCCAATAGGGAGCTGGCAACACAAGTCTGAAGCTCGTGGAGAAATGGGAGCTGGAGGTAAAGATTTCAGTCATTAGCATTTTTGATATCTAGCTGACTTGGTTTTTCCCTTCATCATTCTCTATGTGCCTGAAAGTAAGGAGGGCCTTACTTGACCCCTTGGGAGTTTATGTCCCTTCTTTTCCCCCTCCCCCATAGCTGGTGGTCAATGACTGCCTGGTGAAGGAATGGGGAAGTCCTTGCCTGAAGGGGAAAAAAATCTGGGTGTAATTTACACTCCTGAGCAGCTGGTGAATCAGGCTGTGGTTGGGACTTTGCCTGAAGGCACATGCTGGGTTTTTTTGTTTGAGTTTATTTTGTTTTTCCCCTGCTTCTCCACTTCCTTACCCTTCTCTCTGAGAGCACTGCCACAATAACTCTCTGATCTTGCCTAAGGATCTACACCTGGAGAGGCGAATTTAAGACAGAAAATAATCAAGGTAATGAGAGTTACTAAGGTGGCCCTGGAAAGGTGTGTAAAATAAGAAAAAGAGTCACCTAAGACAGAATCCTGAGAGCAACTATTTACCACAAAGATGGAGAAAAAGAGCCACCAGGAATGAGCCTGAAGAAAAGAGGAGACAGAAATGTGGGCTGGCAGGTGAGGTGCTGTGAGTAGAGAATGCAGCATCAGACAAGGAAACCAACAGAGAGATTCAGGTCAACAGTATGAAACGATACAGAGAGGTCAAGTTATGTAAGGAGTGAAAAGGATCCATTAAATATAGCAACAAAGGGGACTCATTACACCCTATTAAAGATTGGGCATTTTTAATATTTTGGAAGACAAAGACTAATGATAACATCTATTCTTTTTTTTTTTTTTTTTAATAAAAGGTATTTTTGAGCACCTGTTAGGGCACAAGCCCTGTGCTAGTGCTGTGGTGATGGACTGAATGGCAGTTCCTTGCCATGCAGGGGCCAATAGCCTAATTACAGGAGTGATAAGTGTTGCAACAGTAGTAAGTGAAAGTCATAACCCGTGCACAGAGTGACGCCGAAAGCTCGGCCTCTGTACCCTGGTGCCGAATCAAATCTCAGAGACAGGGTTTTGGGTGAAGTAGAAAAGAATAGCTTTATTGCTTTGCCAGGCAAAGGAGGACACAGTGGCTCCTGCCCCAAAAAACTGTGTCCCTGGGAGGGGACCTGGGAGGATTTGATAGGGGAGTTTTATAGCAACAGTTCAAGGGTGGGGTTGCTGATAAGATTAGGATGTGTGTAGGGCCTGCACTCCTCTAATCTGGTCTCAGGTAATATATATATATTTTAAATTAATTAATTAATTTATTGGCTGCATTGGGTGTTCATTGCTGTGCCTGGGCTTTCTCCAGTTGTGGGGAGTGGGGGCTTCTCTTGTTGCAGAACACAGGCTCTAGGCACACAGGCTTCAGTAGTTGTGGCACATGGGCTCAGTAGTTGTGGCACGTGGGCTCAGTAGTTGTGGCGCACATGCTTAGTTGCTCCACGGCATGTGGGATCTTCCCTCAGGCATGTAGGATCTTCCCAGATCACGGTTTGAGCCCATGTCCCCTGCATTGGCAGGCAGATTATTAACCACCGCGTCACCAGGGAAGTCCTTGTCTCAGGTGTTCTTGATGAGTTTCTCTGGTTCCTTTAATGTTGCCTCAGGTGATTTTTGGGCTGCTTCTCCCTTGATTAGCAACTGTTAGAATCTGCCCTTTGGAACTCCCTACAAACAAGAAAATGGGGGACAGAAAGCCTTCTGTGCCCAGGAGCCCCACAGGGTCCTGCTGGGTTTCCAGAGGAATACTCAGCTTCTGCTAATTCGTTTTCTTTGTTAATGACTCCACAATCTTTTACACAATTGCTTCAATTTGTACATCATACTCAATATAATTTCCTGCTACAATTCCTTTAGCAGTGGTAGGTATGTATGTATGTTCATGGAGGATAGTATGCTAACCCGTATACTTGAAAGTAATGGGAAAAGAGCTACTTTTTGATTGGGTGGATATCGTTTATTTTCTTGTTTATTTGCACATTTTTTATTTTGAGTAAAAAAAAAATTCAGCATCTGATGAAGCAAAGAAAACCTTTTCTATTACTGCCTTTTGTTTTATGAATAATTTCTTTTTTTAATAAATTTTTAAATCATTGTGTTCTGAATTCACAGCATTTTAAAATTTATTTTTTATTTTATTTATTTTTGGCTGTGTTGGGTCTTTGTCACTGCGCATGGGCCTTCTCTAGTTGCGGCGAGCAGGGGCTACTCTTCCTTGCGGTGCGCAGGCTTCTCATTGTGGTGGCTTCTCTTGTTGCGGAGCACGGGCTCTAGGCGTGTGGGCTTCAGTAGTTGTGGCTCGTGGGCTCTACAGCACAGGCTCAGTAGTTGTAGTGCACAGGCTTAGTTGCTCCGTGGCATGTGGGGTCTTCCCAGACCTGGGCTCAAACCCGTGTCCCCTGCATTGGCAGGTGGATTCTTAACCACTGCGCCACCAGGGAAGTCCCAACAGTTAATTTCTTCATCTGTAAATTTATCTTGCACAAATGGATGGTGTGGCGAATAGATTATCCACTTACTTGTAGACTGTATTTGTGTCGGGCTCTATGTGGTTAAGTTCCTGTACCTTAGGAAGACTAACTGAAAAAAGCAACAGCAAGTTGCTTTGTTCTCCTTGCCTCTAAAACTGCAGTGAAGAGTGGCTTACAATACAGACCCTGCTAAAATTCTCACAGAAATATACATACTACGGATGGATTCGGCCTTTGGGGGTGCTATGGAGATAGTCATCTCTTCCTTGTTTCTTGTATGTAACTTTGTAGCAAGGGAAATGAGTGACTGTGAATAGCTGTTTTGTTTAAGTATTAGAAATTTATCCCTTCCTAGTGGGACTACTGAAGTCTTGCAATTTTTATCTACAAGAGTTCTATCTTTTATTCTCATGTTGTATTTGTATGTAGTGATCATTTTCAGTGTCTTCTATCTCTTTGCTGTTTGTCAGTTAATGCTATCACAAAAAAGGGATGGGACACATTTAGAGCAAGATTTCTTCCTTGTCTTGGCACTGACATGATTTCACCTGATTGAAGTCCAGTAGTCTAGGTAGTGAAAGGGCTCTGCTTACAACTACTTTTCAAACCAACGGTCGTCCAACCCTAACCCCCCACCCCCGACCCCTTCACCTTTGTTTGCTGTTACTGCCTTTCCCATATTAAAGGGTAAATTTTTAAAGTTGATAAAATTATGAATACTTTGCTTCCGCCTTAGCAAAGTAGAAAGTTAGAAGCAATACACTGAGTGATCTCAATTTTTGTGTGATTAACTAAATCAATTGAGAAACCAAATATGCTGTTTAGAAATTTTTTTTTTCATTTTACACATGAAAAATTCACTTTAAGCCACACTTTTCATTTCCTTACATTGACTTGTGTCTTCACAATGAGCTCTAGTTATTTAAAACCTTTGGCACTGCCTTTTATTTCAGTGTAAAATTTAGTAAGGCCAATATATCTAAAAGACAGAAATTCCTTCTTCCTTTATGGACTCCAATGACAAGAAAATTAGTACTAGATCCTTTTTTCTTGATATCAATTATTTGTGTATTTAAAAAATCCATTTCTGTGCATAAACACTTTTAATCATGGGATACTGTGAGCATCTTGATTGAAAATGATCACCCTTATAGTAAGATGTCTTAATGGTATGTTAATTATCAACTACCAATTTTAATATGAAAATTGTGATTAATCTAAACCCCCAAATAATTAATTTACCCATTAACAAAATTCATCGGGCAGCTATTATGTGCCAGACATTATTCTAGTTGCTAGAAATAGAGCAGTGAACAACATACAATAATTCATGCCCTTGGGGAGCTTGTGTTCTAGTTGGGAAGTATAAACAATTAACAAGAAAAAAATGTATAGTACACTATATGGTAATAGGTATTGAGGGGAAAAATAAAGCAGGGAATGGGACTAGAAATCATGTCTGAGAGAGGTGCAGTCATTGATAGAGTGGGCAGGGAAGACCACCACAGTAAGGTAATATTTGAGAAAATATTGGAGGGAGGTGAAGAAATGAGATAGGATGATAACTAAGAGATGAACATTCTGGGAGGCAGAGAAAAGCAAATGCAAAGTCCCTAAGAAGAAGCATGCTCCAGGAACAACCGAGGCCAGTGTGGTCAGAGGAGGGTGAGCCAGGGCACAAATTGAGGTAAGAAGGCTAATGGAGTAGGGGTAGAGATTCTCTAGGGCCTTATAAGCCATCTTTAGTATTTTGTTTTTAGTCCAATTGAGATGGGGTGAAGCTTTCATAAGATTTTGAGCATAAGCATCGTTTGTTCTGACTGAGGTTTTAAGGGGATCATTCTGGCTGTTTGGGCTGAGGCTTGAATGAAAGGAGGCAGGGCAGAAGCAGGAGACCAGGAAGGAGGCAAGAGATGATAATATGGAATTTCAGTGTAACTTTCAAAGGATTACTGTCTTAAGGAGTCCAAACATCAGAAATAACTGTCAGTTTTTCTTAAATAAGAGAAATATTTTAATTAGTACAAAATATAGATCAGGGAATGGTGCAAATATAGATTAAGCAGTGTTTGCTTAAAAAGTACACATCTATTGTCTAACACATTTATTGTCTAATAATAGGTCAGTATTAAAACTCAGTTTCCTTTATTGTATCACACAATCATCATAACCATTTACAATTATGGGTAGTTTAAATAACAGATAAATACAGTAATTATGTAGGCCTCGTTACTTGAATATTTAAAAAACAATTTTCTTCCCCAGAGTTGTAAAATTCTATATTATCTGTTTTAAGTTTACTTCTGTTTCATTTTTAGATTCACATAAGAATATTAAATTATTACATTATAACTTGGAACCATGTTGCTAAATATTTAAGATATATATTAAAAACCTTTAGCCGAGACTAAATTATTGTTTTTTCAACTTTCTAGCCCAATTATTAATATTTAGACACCTTGTTTCTTTTCTTCATATAGTTTTTGGTATCTTTTCTTGTACACTACATTTTACACAATATTTGCTTTTTATGGTTAGGAATCAAAATATGTACAAAGTCCAATTTTGTTATAAGCGTTAAAAATTGTGATCACTTTGAGAACTTTGGTAAAAACATCAGTTATTGGCAGAATAGCATTCCCCAGATCAGGAAATAAGGGAATTAGGATTATGTGTGACGGTGGGCAAATTCACTAAATAACAGCAGCCTTTGAGAGCAAGAAATAACTCCTTCCAATCTTAGATTCTCTGGACCTCCTATTTACCTTTCATCTTCCAGCTATGGAAATTTGAATCCCTGATGTAATGCTAACGATGCAAATTAGCAATAGAATTGCAGGTTTTTAAAGTCCCCATACAGTAAAACAAAAGGCAGTAATTTGAAAAAGACCATTCACAACTCTTTCGGTTTTGGTCTGCTTCTAAGTTTGCAATTGCATAGTTTATTAAAGACAGAGGACTGGAAGGAAGGCCCACGGGTCGTTTTAGCACTCAGCAAGTCTCCTATTTTAAATGTAATGGATAATTTTTTTCCTCGTATTTACTGTGAACAATGACAGATATGCTAATAAACAGCACGTGTTCTTGAACTATAAAGTGATTTTTCACATAGCCATTTACGGAGTATACTCAGGTGCCACAGTCCCACCAGATCTTTGAGCATACAAGCAAAGCACGCACGACCTCGCCTTTTCCTTTTTCCTTTTGCAAAGCGAAAGGCGCTAGACCTGTTCACGTGATGCGAGTGACGTCAGACCCTACCAGGTCGCGTGACCGACACCCAACCTTCCCACTACCCCGCCCCCAAGCAGGAAATCTCGCGAGAAACCGTCTTACTATCAGAACTCACTGAGGTTACAGGGGAGTTTACTCTGTAGGGAAGGTGTGGCCCCCGTGGCGGAGTTTTTGCTTTCATTCTGTTAACATTCATGGCCGAAGCAAAGGCCTTTGGGGATTGCTAGAGTCTGAGCAACCCAATCTAGAAAACGGCGGGGGGACGTGGAGAGTGAGGTGGCAGTCATATCAGAAGTGAAACGTGGCACGGCGGGCGTCGCCCCTCGCCGAAGAGGCTGCGGGGGAGGGAGGAACCCCGTGCTGGGCTCCTAGAAGCAGGCGGCGTGGCTTCTGCTGGGTGGGCCCGAGCATCACCGGGAGGTGTGGGAGGCTGGGACCCTTCTCTGGAAACAGTCGACTACCCACATCCGGCCCCCGCTGTGTCAACACGGAGCCGCGCCCAGATGAAGCGCCTGCACCCCTCGCCCCTCTACCTAAGGCACCGCAGCTTGCGCGCCGGCGGGGGTCGGTCCCTAGAGCCCGGCGCCCACAACCCGGCTGGGGGCCTCTGCGACCCCCGGCAGCAGCCCTCGGCAGTCCACGAGTTACCCCACGTATTCCCGCTAACTCAGCCCCACATTTAGGCAGGAGCCTAATTGCGTGTTTAACTGTAATTTTGACGTCTCGCCTCATTCACCTAAACCCTCTCCCGGTTTCTGCCCCGCACGTCCTCCACCCACCTGGTCTCTCCCTAGACAGCTCTGCGCGTGTGTGAGGCTCGGGGAGGGAGGAAAGGAGGGTGGGAAAGGGACAGTGTTAGAGTCGCTAGCAGGAGGTGTGGGACCAGCAAGAGGAGGCTTCGTGAGGGAGGGGGTGCTGCCAGGCGCCGGGGAGGAGGCGGAGGCCTGGGGACAGCAGACGAGGTTTCGCCCGAGCCCAGCGCTTTTTCTTCCGCCGCGCAGTCTCGGAGCGGCGTGGGCTCGTGGGGAGCGCGAGGCGGCCGAGGTGCCCGCGGTTGGGAGGCCGGCCCTGGCGCACCCCGCGCCTGCTGACAGCTGCAGCTGGGCTCGAGCTGTCCGCTCCCGGCTCCGCGGCCTCCGCCCCCTCGGGCTCCCTCCCCTCCGCCTCTACCCCTCCTGCTCCGGTGCGGATCATTTCGCAACTGCTCGCCTCTCGCCCCGTGCCCGGCTGTTTTTCCATTTCCCGGTCCCTCTTCTTGAGTACTTTGCCCCTGCATTTGAGGAGAGGGGCTGGAAAGGGGGCGGGTGGAACGACCGGAGGAGAAGAAGGAAGCGAGGCCCGGAGGAGGAGGAGAAGGAGGAGGATCGGCGGACCGTAGGGAGGAGACCCCACGCCACCCTTTCTGGTCATCTCCCCTCCCGCCCCGCCCCTGCGCATACTCCCTCGCCGGCGAGCTACTTTCGGACGAGGAAAGTGAGGGCGGCCCTGGGTGACAGCGCCGCGGGACTAGTCCTGGGGAAGCCGCGCGTCTGCTCGCGTCTTGTCCGCCGCGCTCCCAGCCAGGGGTACAGCCCGGACCCAGGATGGCTTCGACTACAACCTGTACCAGGTTCACGGACGAGTATCAGCTTTTCGAGGAGCTCGGAAAGTAAGCGCCTTTGCCGGGCACCCTCACGTCCCATTTCCAGCAGAGGGCGGGTCGCGTTACCCCCGACCCACCGGCCTCCCGCGTGGGGCGAGGGAATTTGGGAGACGGGAGGAGAGGGAGGGGGGCCCCTGGTGTGTCAGCTCGGAGGAAGGTGCTGTGTTAGTAAGAGGAGGGGACAAAGAAGGGGCAAGACCTTCCACCCCGGCTGTGGCCCATTCCGATAATCCTCAGCCCACCTTCTCCCGCTCCCCCCACCTTTCTGCACCAGAGACTTGGTGGATTTACGATCCCTGCAGTTGTAGCTGTCATCCTGAGAAGTGTGCGAGCGTGTGTCTGTGTGTATGGAGAGGAAACAAGAACCCATGTAAAATGCAACATAGATCATGTTTTCTGTAAATAGAGATGCCGCCTGCTTCGCAGGCGTGTCGGCCGTACGACCCACGTACGGATGAGAACTCGCTGCCACAGACGGTGCCATATTTATTGATGCCGAAAGTTCAACTTGGCGTAGAGTCTATTTCGCGTCCAGTAGTTGTTCTGTCCAGGAAAAGGGCCACCCCAAGGGACTCGAACCCCTGTCCCATATCCACGATTATTCTTTGCACTAGATTACTCGCTCATCATCATCCTTCCTAGGATTTACGTGTACATCTTCGCATTCTCTGGGAGGATTTATTTATACAGGCAGCGGAAAAGCCCTTTGGTGACCGGGACAGAGCTTCCCAAGGGTAGCCCATCGTTGTGTACAACGACCTCCTACACCTGACGGGCAGAACTATTGTACTTGGTGATGTTAAGGAAGGGGACAGGAGACCTACTGAGAACCTGTGCAAAGAATCTAGAGGCCGAGCCGCGAACGTTAATTTATGTAGCATCAAACCCAAACCCAAATCCTCTGTCGCTAGTTTCGAACATTGCTTAAGGAAGGGGCGCGTTTATGTGTGTGTTGTTGTTTTATACAGTTGAATTAAAGGACATGTAAATATCTTTTAAATGTAATGAAAATCATATCCTTATATATTTATGTTGTCTGCTGTTAAAACATGGAGAATATGTCGGAAGAGCAGCTTAATTCAAATCTCTCCCCTCCCCCAGCCCAAAACAGGGCACAGAGAAATCACCATAGCAGGATTTGTTAAACCCCACTCAAGTGTTCCTAAGACTTATTTTAATGAAAACAATCACCATATTTACTTACTTGGAGCCACATTAATTTTATTTTTTCCTACTAAAATAAATAGGCAGCAGATTTTTTGCTGCTCCGTCTCAGCTCTGCTCTTTGCAGGGTTTCTTCTCAGAGCATTTGGTGCTGTGTTAGCGTGAAGTGTAAAATGTTTTCAAATTTCATGTGCAAACAAGAGCCGTCGTAATTGGCAGTTCTTTTCATTTTGTTGATTAATAATGTGTGCTCCCAGTTAATGAAATCTAATTTTATTTTTCAACATTAAAGAGGGTCTCAGTTTCCAGGAAGAACGGTTCGTTTTCTGGATATTACTTTATGGTATACTGATATTTGACAGTTCACTAAGTTCAATAAAAATGCTCAGATGTGTGTTTTTAATAGAATATCAGAGCTGATTATATTGATGACCTGCTAATTATTGGTTTTCAGGGGGGCATTCTCAGTGGTGAGAAGATGTATGAAAATCCCTACTGGACAAGAATATGCTGCCAAAATTATCAACACCAAAAAGCTTTCTGCTAGGGGTGGGTATTTTCAATCACATATATATGTTACTTGTGTATTTGTCATGTTGGTTGTTTGTTCTGTTGTATGTTGGTTCTGTTGTATGTAAATATGTCATTTAGTTATAATTGTAGCCTTAGGTATCATATGACATTTTGTGATTATTTCCTTCCTGAATGCCTCTTGGTCTGTACAGTTTAAAAATAAATGACCAAATACAATTGTTATTTGATAAATTGTTATTAAAATGCTATCTGTCCTGTGAGTAGTAGCATAAATAACTATTTTAAAGCAAATAAATGTCACTAAGTGCATTTTGCCTTTAGCTCCCCTGTGAAATAACTTTCAGAAAAACCCTGGAATGGAAAAATGTAAGTCTCACAACTGTCATTATTCCCTTTTGCTTTTGAGAGGAAAAATGGGTCATAACTCAGCTGAATCATATATTTCAATTGTAGTTACACTTGAACTTAATTCTTCAAGGTATATTTAACAGTAATGGCGTTGGGAGGAAAATTTTGTGGTTGCTATATTCTAGGAAATTCAGCTTGATTTTGATGTTTCTGTGTGCAGTTCAGACCTTTACTGGATCGTCTGCAGTAAGGCTTCTCACTCATGTAATGTATTTTACACATGCTTTATAACCACAAAGGTAATTCGTACTCATAAAATAGCTGTTGACATAAGCAAAAAACTCGGAGGGGCCTCATTGCATTCTTTTTATTTTGTTGAACTCATGCAAAAGTACTTATACTGAAAGGGTAAGCATTCCAATTATTGTGAGCACATGTCTAAGGTGTTTCCATGGGAATTTATGGCTTGATGAAATAAAAATGAAATTAAAATGAACAAAATGCCATAGTGTAGGTCCATTACAGTGACCTGGTTTATTTTAAGTAACGAGAGAAAAAATTCCATTAGGGTTACTTTTCCTTTAATTTGTCTTCTAAAAAGTGTTGCTTTCTAGAGTGTCCTGGTATCATTGTGTCTGTCTCTGCCATGATTTTTTTTTTCTCTTTATTGCAGATTCTACTTTTAACGTGTACTTTAGATTTAGGTTGACATTTCAGTTTATTCATTTAAATGGGATTTTGTTGTGATTTCCTTCACCTGATTTTAATGAGTCTGAGGACGGTCTGTCTACCTGTTAAAGTAACCCGCACCATAGATTCAGGACATGAGAACTAACGAGAAGCACGTTATGCTCAATTATGTTCCCTTTCCCCACTTCTCTCTCCTCCACAGAACATCTTTAATGGTAAAGGAGCTGCTAGACTGTAAATGACATTTTAGTGTTAAAAAGAAAAAAGAAAAAGAAAAAGGAAAAAGTGTAGTCAGATTTTTTTTCGGTGCTTATATAATTTCTTCCTGTGTGCTAGGTACTTTTGGCAGGAGTGGGGTATCAGTTCTTTTGGAGGCGTTACAACACCTATCCCATATCTTTCAGTGGCTTTAAATTTTCTCTCAAAATAAATCAGTCTTGTGCTTCATGTTTACTAATTTCTTAGTTAGACTCATCCCTTTTCATCTACCGCAGTTCATACTACCTACACCAGGGTGGCAAATACGCCTGTCTCTGCTCACATACATTTTATTTTACTTTCTTTTGCCTCGAATGGGTGGAGGATAAGTCTTCTCTAGCCTGATGGGACTCCTTCTCCCTGCTACTCTGCTGATGTTTCTCACCTGCTCATACTCTGCCTTAGAGAACAATCTACTCCAAAGCCACCTTGCCCCTTCTGGATTTAATGATCCTTATTGTTCAGATTACATTTAGGGAAAGTAGTTAGGGTGAAGGGCTAACATGCATGCTTCTTGTTCTCCCTTTGCAATTTTCTTTTCTTGTGACTTTGGGCAAGTTTCTTAACCTACTGAAGAATGAGGTGAAGAAGAAGGTGTGGGAACTAGATGCCCTGGATTTAAATTATGATCCCCCTACCTATTATTTGTGTGATCTTGGGCAGTTTACGTATTTTCTATGAGCCTCAGTTTTCTCATCTGTAAAATCAAATAATAATTTAACCCTCTTATAGGGTTTTTGTGACAAGTAAGTGAATTAATGCAGTATAGAACAATGCCTGCTATGTAATATGCATTAGGTGAATATTGGCTGCTATTACCTCATTGGGTTGTTGTAAGGATCAAAGGAAATTGTTGTGTGACAGAACTTGAAAATCATAAATCCAGTGGCAGCCTTGATTTAGCTGTGAGAACCCGGTTTGAATCTTGGTTCTACTACTTAGTGTACTTAGTATTGTAGATTTGGTTCGCTCACTTAACTTTTCTTGGTCTCAGGTGATTCTTCAGTAAAATGGGGGAAAAAAATCCCTATATGGTATTAATGGGCTGTTTTGAGGATTCAGTGAATTTTATGAGAACTACTTCTTAAAAAGTGCAAAGTGCTGTGTCAATTTTACTTATTACTGCTCACCTATAAAATACTGTCGTACTTTTCCTTCAAAATGTTCAATTTATTTTATATTGTCACACCAATTAGAGTTGTTTATAGAATATTTATACCTTTGAATGTATACATTTGTTAAACCTATACTGATAGTAAGCTATAAACTCTTAATGGGAGAATACCATGCTTTCATTTTTTAGTATCACATTCTACAGCATTGAGGACATAGTAGGGGGGGCTCAGTGCAGAGTGACTCGTAACAAATGTGGCTATTAAATGGTGTGTAAAGGAGTTAGATACCTAGTTCATTCCTAAGAACAAGCAAATACTGGATGTAAAGAAGTCTGTAAGGTAGTATACTAAGAGCAAGTGCTTAAAAATATGAATTCTCCTTTCAAATCACTCCCTTCCCAGAAGATAATGATCCTAAAAAACTTCTTTTGCAGAAAAAAATTTAAAGTAATTTCCTTAAAGGGAAATGTAGAATGAAATGCGAAACAGCATTTTTTCACCTCAAGGTAATGACTTTTTTTTTTTTTTGATTGCATATGGCAGTTTTTGTGGATCATGGAACTTTTTCTGCAAATTTTTGTTTGTATTATTAGAAATGCCATACCTCTGTAAATCCAAGTTTTAAGCCTATTTGTTTTAAAGACTAAGCAGGTCCTTCAACTCCATTAAATAATGTTCTTTAAATGTAACATTACAACTGAAAAAGAAAGGCCATTGTCAGTACATCTAAGAGCATGAGGGAATTGCCAAAACTTTGGCTACATTCCTGCACAAATTTGCACCTCCAGCTATACTGTCACCCATGTATTTTTCTGTGCCTAGATTTTAATGGATTTCCAGCAGACAGTTTCAGTTGCATTTCCTCTCAGCTGTTAGTCACACACAGCATATTTGGGAGACTCAGAGTCTGTTGAAGAATTTCTTTCCTTTTGCGTTAACACGTGCATGCAAAGAGCATTCATACTCTTTGCATGCACTCTGTTCGTACGTTCATACGGTACTGATCACATAGATGAGTACATTCATATATAATTTGGCTTGTTTTTAAAATAAAAAATAGTGTAGAAATGTTTCAGTCATCTGATATTTTACATGTAATTTCTGTCCTCTAAAATTTTTTTTGTTAGCTAGGAATAGAAGGTGTGCTTAGTAAATGGTAGATAGTGATAATAGAATTTTCTCATATTATTACCATGACAAGTAGAAATTATATCATTTTGATAAATTAGGTTAGTACTTAACAAATGCTAGTTTGCCCTTCTCTTTTGATATTTTGTCTATTTTGACATTTTTATAACTGTAAGGTACTGTCAGATTATGTAAAGTCCATGAAGGACTGTGATTGCAGTTCAGAATCCAGTGGACTGATGGTTCTGGTGGCAGATGTCTTTGGAAACAGTGCATGTGACTTATTTCACATTTTAAAGCCTCCTTGTGGTAAAAGATTTTTGTATGTTTTTGATCATTAGAAACCACTTCTTATTACATAGAGTCTGTGATATACCATAAGTCATTGTTTTGTAAAATATTATAAATCACAATAGAAACTTGAAATAATATATGCTATTACAAGTATATTTTACCTCTATCGCTAAAGTTAAAATGGGGTATCATTTTATATTTCTGTAAAACTTCAGATATAATGCAAGTAAACTTTGATTTTGCTAGTTTTGTTAATTCCTAGATTGGTATTACTAGACCATGAATCAGGACTTTATAAACTGTTTTGACCATGTACAGAAAATTAGGTCTCAGCTGTGAAATCTGAATATTGCATGTATGTCCCTAAGTAGTCTTATTTATGTTATAATAGGGATGTCAGTAACTAACTCTTGCTACACTGTTTTCTTTTTTTGGCATCCAGGCAGTCAAGAAATTACTGTAATTTCTCAACCTCGTGGTTACTTGTCTTGAATTGGAAGTAGAACTGAGACGATATAGGTGAATCAAGTTGTTCTGATTATACATTATTGATTTGGCAATTTAGAACTAATTGGGCAAATGATACTAACTTTTGAAAAGTTTCTTGGCTCAAACAATATTTTCAGAAAAAATTAGTAAATCATTTGATTTTTGTACATGGAATCTCTACAACTCTTCAATTATTGAGACCCAAAGTGGCATGTATCATCCTTATCATTTTAGTGTCCTTTGATTATGTTTAGTTGTATTTACATTTACATAGACTTTAATATTAAGTATTTATTTTTCTCTTTTGGTGAATAAAAATATTATTGATATTCAAAAGTAGGAGATAGAAAATAAACATGTATATCTGTATTTCCAGGAAATAATGAAAATACTTTAAGTATTCCAGCATCATTAAATAAGGCAAACTTAGGGAATGTGGTTGTCAAGTGCTTCACTGTGATGGTTAATAACTCGTATAACCTCTACCTGACTGATCATTCAGTAGGAATTGAACACCCTGAGAACCTTGATTGTTTATACATTTAGATTAACACTTTTCATTTCCATTGAAATATTGAATCAATTCAATATAAAAACTAAAATTTAGTAATTACTTTTTATGAGTTTTTTCAATGTTAACAATCATGAATTACTATAAAGCACATAGTAGGATTTTCTTGGACATTTAACTTCTTTTGTTAACTCAAAGTTTAATTTTTAAGTCTTTTCCTTGGGCTCATACTGAGGTAGGCCAACTCCTAGTGTCTCTAGGGCTGGTCAGTATTTTTTTTAAAAGTAAATACTCATTTATTGGGGTATAATGAGTAGAGTTTTTTTTTAAATAAATTATTGGCAATTGGTTAATGATTGTTTACATGGAAGGCTATTTTAAAGCTTTTAAATTATAGTAGTATCATTTAGTAAATTGTACTGCGATATATTAAATGGAGGCTTAGCAAAATATTTTTACTCTAAAATGTAATACCTTTGCAATTTATATTTTATACTGCTTTATAGATTACTAAGCACATTCAGAAAGATGACCTCATTTTATGTTTTTCTTTGATAAATATTTAATGATTAAAATTATTAAACTTTACATATCTACACAAATAGAGAGCACAGAAGACATAAATGGTGGTATAAGTCTAGCATGAATAAAGTGCCGTGGATTTTCAAAGGAGGGAAAGGTTATTTCTGCCTAGGGAAGTGAAGGAAGGCTTTTATATAATATGGATTTAAATAAATATTTAAAACCATAATGCAGATGGGGCTCAAGTACCAAAGTCTAAATAAACAATTTGGAGAGAGTGTTCAAAATAGTTTAGATATCTGATTATAATGAAAAATTTATTTTATTCATATGGTATGTTTATTGTGACTATTAGTAAGACGTTATTTTTGTAGTAGGAAATTTTTTAGGTGACAAAATTCTTATGATTCCAGTTAAAGTAGATATCACAATACTAAGGTGAATTCATAGACCTTTCATCTGCCATAACCTGTCTCTTACTCTAGGATGGGAAAACTGGTAGGTTTGGAGGGGAGAGAGCACAGCTCTGTTTGTTGTTAGGTTTTGATTTTAAATATCAACTATTATAATTATACAGTCACAGAACAACATCATCATTGACTTTTTTTAGTTAGGTGAACCCTTTTTAATACTACAATCTCCTTTTAAGACACTTTATTTAATCCACACTGCAGCATTCAGATAGACAACGTTATCTCCATTTTTAAATAGTTACTAAGAGCCTCAGTGTTAGCAAATGTTAGAATCAAGAATTTCAACCCAGTTTTCTCTGGCTCTAAAGCCTGGATCTTTTCTATCATCACATCCCATTGATTGCTGTTACAGAGAACTTATCTTAACCTTTCTGTACTGATCTGTATGTGCTTGACTCATCTCCCCTCTAAACTTCAGGTTCCTTTATAAAAAGAACTATGCCTTATATACATCTTTATATTCCCAGTGCAATGTATGGAACTGAGTATTTATTGGAAAATATATTTGGGGTTCCAACTTGTGAGAGAAGATAGTGTTTTAATTGCTGCAGTAACATAAGATCAAAATGAAGTTTCAGAAGGCCTCACCATGCTCTTTTGTGAAAGAAAAACAATGTAGTGAAAAATCTTTTTAAAATGGTAGGAAAGGGGGCTTCCCTGGTGACGCAGTGGTTGAGAGTCTGCCTGCCAATGCAGGGGACATGGGTTCGAGCCCTGGTCTGGGAAGATCCCACATGCAGCAGAGCAACTAGGCCCGTGAACCACAACTACTGAGCCTGCGCGTCTGGAGCCTGTGCTCCGCAACAAGAGAGGCTGCGATAGTGAGAGGCCTGCGCACCGCGATGAAGAGTGGCCCCCACTTGCCACAACTGGAGAAAGCCCTCGCACAGAAACGAAGACCCAACACAGCCCCCCCCCAAAAATGTAGGAAAATAATTACAGAAGAATGAAATATTTTGGTGAACTTAATTTATTAACTGATTAACATAAGGTTCCTAGGATTACTTCTTCTAAATGATTTACTTAAAAACTCAGCTCTTAGCCAAAGCTCAGAGAAACCTGCTTAGAAAGGCATTCTCCTCTACCTCATCTTGTTAGACCAGTGAAGAATGGAAGACAAATGTGTGTTTCGTTGTTTCTTCTTGGACAGCACTGTTGTATGTGTCAAATTCATACAGAAGTATGGCAACTGAAAGAAAAATACAAACTTAAGTTTTTTATTTGTTGGAAAAATAACTCGTGGGTATAGCAAGTAGTATAAAGATATATATATAATATTGTTATGTAATATTTATATACAGTTAATTGTTCTACCTAAGGTTCTTTACTTTTTGTTAGATTGCACAGGGATTAAAAAAAATTGTTACATAAAATTTGATATATGCAATTATGCATATTTAATTATAAAACAGTAATCAAGCACCTAGTAAACCTCCACCCAACTTAATAATTAGAACATTCCCTTTACTTTTGAAGCTCCTTGTGTGTTCTTGCTGATTCCCATCCCTTGCCTCATTCTAAGAGTTAATCACTACCCCTAACTTTTTTGGGAGAGCTACCTCTTTTATTTCCCTATACTCTGGGACTTTTTAATTAACTGGTTGATCTTAGTCGATGAATCAGGTGCCAATGGAAAAACTATGCACTTATTATCTAGGTAAATTGTATTTTATTTTGAGTTGTATGTGTTTGAATCATGGAATAAACTGCATTAATTCTCATATATTAGTATATAATCTTACCCTTTCCCTTAAGGCTAGAGAAGGCTTAAATTACTTGGAATTTTTTTAGTAACAAGAAATTCCTTTTGAAGAAATTTCATTTATGATGATGTGTACATATTGAAATCAGTAAGAGTAAGCTGTATAAAACTTATTAAAGGTAAATGTAGTAAGTGAAAATTAATCAGATTTTTATTCTATCTTTTAGGGAAGTTATAGAGAGTTGAGGTATGCCACATTATGACATTAGTGTTTAAATTAAAATTTGATGTTTTGGTAAAGAAATACTTTTGCAATTTTTGGAGGCTGTGTTATAGATAACTTAAATTTCTGCTGAAGTGTATTCACTAGTAATCCAGGCCCAAACTCTCCATGTGCCCAGTGGACTCGCCGATTTTCCCCTTCTGTGAATGGCACCATAATTTCCCCAGGCTCTCAAGAAGGCTTAATTCCTTTCTTTTCCTTAACCAGTCTTCCCCTTAACCTGTCTCAACTCCTTTTCCTTCTCTTCTTTCTCACCATTCTAATTTGAGCTTTCTTTTCCTCTTCATTCAGCTCTTTTAAATAGCTTCTTACACAGGTTTTCCAGCTGATAGTTGCAACATTTTTTATTCATTTAGTCACCTCATCATTAGACCTCTAAGTAACCCACTGTGCTGAGCATTTGATCAGATCTAGAGATGGACGTGAAAGGTAGAGATTCTGCCCTCAGGTATTTCATGGTCTATTAATGTGGATGCTGGCCTGGTAAATACAGTATATGGAGCTTTTAAGGGCTGTAATAGAGGTATTCACAGGGCCTTCAACGGAGATACGGTTGGAGGTGGTTGGTATCACAGATTTCACGAAGAGATTTATGCGTGAGAGTGTGTTTAGAATGATAAGTGAGCCTGTTAGAAAAAAAAGGAGAAATGGTTGGCCAGGCAAAGTAAAGCAGCATGTCCAAAGGAAGGGAAAATGTCCGGCTCCACCCTGCAGGTGGAATGAGTACACCTAGTACTGTTGAACTCCTCTCTCCTTTAAGACCCAGTTCAGGTGCTGCTTCCTCCAGGAAGCCATCCCTGACTTCCTCTCTGCCCCTCCTTCCCTTCTCTAGCCAGATGTGATGATTTTTCTCGTCCTTTGAGTACCTTTTTCATGTTTCTTTAGGAGCTTGTCACATCTCTCCCCTTGTATTGCAGTTGTTTATGTTGTAGCTTTCAAGCATCTTGTGGACATTTTTAAACTTATCTTTGAATTTGTGCCTGGCACAGTAATTACAATATTGCGTATACTTGTCAATGTTTGTTGCATGAATGGACAAATGAATGCGTGAGCAAATAAGATTCTGTCTTTTGAAATAGACCTCTGATTAACAGAGTCCTATGACAGATAAAATAAATGAAAATTGAGCTAAAGTTTCATGTCAGGTGGCATTCACTAACTGAATAAATTAATTCTCAATTATTCACAATTCCCTAATTATTCCATTAGCTTTCAGATGACAGGTTATTCATTGGAAAGAATTTTGTATAATTCAGTAAATTTTTGAGCAACTATGTACAAGTTCTCATTGCTTTTTTTTTTTTAAACCATGTAATGTAAAGTGGCTCAATAATAAGGGGTGACATTTTCATTGTGTGTCCATCAGTATCACTTCAGTAATGTCAGATTCATGTCATCATTAAATTTTTAAAACATGATTGGATTTTAAAATTTTTGATCCATTCTCCAGAGGTGGTTACTTTTTCACTTAGCTTTTAACAAAGCTCACTTTAAAAAGCGTTTTGGTGATACTTTATAGAGTTTTGGATACACAAATCATGGATATTATTTGCTTAGAGTAATTATTTGATTTTTTAGTAAAGGCAGTTAGAGGCCAGCTGTTATAATTGCTGTGTCTGTCAATTCTGAAACTTGGTGGAAGGACTAGGAAGTGTACTTGTTTCAATATTGGAAAACAACACATATTTTAGAGCACTTATTTGTGTTTCCTCTTCAAGGAACTTTTCTTGTGTGATATGTTACAGGAAATTGGGGATTTCACAATTCTATAACTTTACAGTGTATATCATATATATATTTTAGAAAATATGCTCTTTTCATAAAAGCGTTTCAATCATATTTTAAAATGGCAATTTAAAGGCCAGATGTGGCAGAAGTGATTTGTGAAATTAGTTCAGCTGAACATTCTGGCCATTTTGTAGAAACTTTATTTATGATGAATCTTTTATTATTTTAGTAAAGCAAATTGTATATGCTTTTTTTTCCGTTGCGGAGCACAGGCTCCGGACGCACAGGCTCAGCGGCCATGGCTCACGGGCCTAGCCGCTCCGCGGCATGTGGGATCTTCCCGGACCGGGGCACGAACCCGTGTCCCCTGCATCAGCAGGCGGACTCTCAACCACTGCACCACCAGGGAAGCCCAGTGTATATGCTTTTATATTAAAGATTATATATATATTCATATTTGTTACAGAGAGAAATGTATACTTTGGACATACCTCTGAAATACTTTTCAAATTACTTATTACCAACTTGGATAAAAACACTTAAAAATTATATAAAAATATATTCTAAATACAGAATCGGGGAAGTACAGAAAAATAGAAAGAGGAAGACACATTCAAAGTTGTTACCCCAAACAATCACTGTTACTATTTTGTTTTCTTTCCTTTTTTCTTCTTAATTTGTCAGAATACTAGACTAAAATACACAATTTTGTGTCCTGCTTTTTTGCTTAATATTATAAAATTTCCCTGTGACTACAAATCCTTTGAATTACACTTCGCTAAGTAAAACATAAGTTTTAGTATTGCTAGTTTTTTAAAAAAAATTTGTTCTTTGCTATGGTAAATGATATGATAGTAAACATTGTTTTGTAAAACTTTTTCATATTTCTAATTCTTAGGGGATATTCATAAAGGAGAATTAATGGGTTAGAGGATTGAATTATCAAAATTCTTGATAAATGTTGCCAGATTGCATTATGCAAATGTTGTACATTTCCACCAGTAACATTTAAGTATGCTAGTAAAACTGAATTTTGGGAAGCATGATTCTAAATTTCAATTTCAATTTAACAAAAGAACAGTTACCTTGTTCCACACCCTCTGCTAGATAAACAAAAGTACAAAGATAAGGTCCTTCATTTCAAGGTGAAATAGATGTGGAGTGAAGTATATTACCAGGCAGGTTGATAAGTGTCACAATCGAAGTATATTATCAGGCAGGTTGATGAGTGTCACAATGGAAATATTTACTCATTCTGGGGTATAAGAAGGTAACTGGGTTGTTGAAAGGTAAGGGAAAACTTACTAGAGGAGCTGATCTCGGAACTGGGTTTTGAAAATGACCACTTTTGAATTTAAAGATGGATAGAAAAGATATAATAGGATATTATTTTAAAAATTAATGAGAAGCAAAGAAATCACTAAGTGCCAATAAAAAGTGAACTGGAAAGTATATAAGTATTTTTTAACCCTGAGTGGTCAACTTACTGTATATAAAGTTTCATGAAAGCATGCAAAAATTGATGAAAAGAGATGGACATTTTTTCTTTCAGTGAATCATTTAAGTGCAGCAGGATCTGTTGGAAGGTATTAAATATGTTGGGTTTTGGGGACTTTACAGCCCTGAGTCATTAGGGATGAACAGCTGATAAGAGAGGAATAATAACTTATCTACCTCATATTTTGTTTCATTTAGCTTTGAGGCAAATAAAAAAAAATGTGAGTGACTGAGTGAAAGATAAAGGACAGGAGGATAATTAGAGTTTTTAAAAAAAAATCAACCAATATTAAAAGTGCCCTAGGGAATCCCATTTGTGTTTATAAACAAGAAAAACTAGATGGTTTCTGCAGTTGTGATATTGGATGAATAACTTGTTAAGAAAATGTAGATTTTGGTTCAAAGCCAAAGGTAAGTAAGTTGTCTAAAAATGGTATTGACATTATTCACTCCCTGAATTCCCAGTGTCTAGAGTAGTGCCTGGGATCCTTCACAGATATTTATTGAATAGATGAATGAATAAATGACTCCCAAACTACATCATATTATGATAACATATTAACATATTTAGGGACCCAGAACTTTTAGCAGTTAGATTTGTATACACTATACTCTTTTAAGAAAAGCTCAAAATTAACAGATTAATTCTGTGGTATGATATATAATTTAGTACAAGCTGATAGTAGAAAATAGTAATTTATTCCCTTCCCTTAAATAATGGAAAAAAATCTCTCATTCACTTAGAAGACAACTTCAATTTAAATATTTAACCTCCCTAGCTAGGCTTAACCATGCAATATTTTCCTCCTATTTATTTTTATGTTTAAGGGAACTTAGCATCTATAAAACATTTTAATTTGTAAGATCTCCCCAGTTTTGTTAATATTAAGGACTATGTAACCTGTAGTTTAGAGGCGGGCTATATTGTTTCATTCTCTCTCTATGTATACATATATGTATATACATATATAATTTGTAGTAGAATATTTTTGTTTTGGTGTAGGAGCTTTGTGGAAGAGAAAGCCTTCTATTGACTTCAAAAACAGTGACTCAAGGTTGGTATAGTCGTTAGAAAGTAGGGTGGGAAAAATCCTAATTCCAGTTTGCAAGCAGAACTTCAGGGTCAAAGTCTACTGTTACCTGAGTGTAGGCCTCCTGATTTCAGGCCAGTTTTCATTTAGGCCAATTTTCATTCTAGTAAAATTGGAGAAGGAAAAATAAAAATGTATCACAGAACTATTTAACTCCTATAAATGTAAATAGGATTGAGGCCTACTTTCACTAATATTTATGTGCTTTGGAAATTATTTTTGGAAATAAATATTCTTTGGATTGACTTTGCCCCTGCTTCCTATGTATTTTATGATCAGGAGAAGGGATAAACAAAATTTAATTGTTAACCTTAAGTCTGTTTGAAAGAAAAAGATATATCTCATCTTGACAGAGAACCAATTATTGAATTACTTACAGCACTGTATCTGTTTAGTGCTAATAATCACAGTATCTATAATCGGCCAGTGACACAGTATAGAGAAGGCCCTAAGACTTGAACAGGGATGGCTAAAGGATCACTGAGAGAGTTAATCTTTTAAAGTAATAATGATTTTTTTAATGAAATTAATATCTGTTGACCTTTTGCAAACTTTGAGAAACTATTTTAGGTAGGAGACTTTATGTTTTAGAATAATCTGAACCAACTAAATCCAAATTGAGAGATACCAGTATTAGAAATATACAGTGAACACACACCAGAGTCAGTCTTAAAAATAGCACTTAGCGGGCTTCCCTGGTGGCGCAGTGGTTGAGAGTCCGCCTGCCGATGCAGGGGACACAGGGTCGTGCCCCGGTCCGGGAAGATCCCACATGCCGCGGAGCGGCTGGGTCCATGAGCCATGGCCGCTGAGCCTGCACGTCCGGAGCCTGTGCTCCGCAACGGGAGAGACCACAACAGTGAGAGGCCCGCGTACCGCAAAAATAAATAAATAAAAAATAGCACTTAGCTGTGAGAGGATAATTTCTCCTCCATCTAGCATATAAATGTTTCATTCAGACTGTTTATAGCAAGCTTTGGGGAAGAAACGTGGAGGGAAGTGAGAAATGAGTCTTTTGAAAAATTCTTGTAGCTCACAGTAATGCTTGGTTAGCGTCTTTCATTCAAGGATCTGAGACGTTCCCTAACTGAGTTCCACAGTACTTCTGGAGTGTGGGTGAGGGACACTCGGGGATTCTTGTGCCCAGTGCCGGGAGGCCTGTCCTCCCGAGTGGCATGTTGCAGCTGTTTCATAGTGCACGTCCCATTCCCTCCTGGGCCACGGAGTGGAGGAGCCAGCATTATCCAGCTGAAATAGCAGAGGGATTTAGAGAGCAAGGAGCGAATTATCTGGACTGGAATTTGGGTAGGTCTCTGGGTCAGTAACCCTATTCCTATAAAAATGTTCTGTCTTTAAAACATTTTATATCCTGCTTTTTTGTCCCCAAGAAAGTAAAGTCTGTCTCTCTTTTCCTCTGTATGATTACGTACCTTTGGGAGCTTAACATTTAATAATGAAGAATACGATAGCCTATATCTACTCTTGCTGAGGAAAGAAAGCAAGGTTAGCATTTTCCCTAAAAGTTGTCAGAACTATTTGCATTATGCCTGGCAAAAGCAAGCTGTAGGAGGCATGAAAATAATAAAATATGCTCAGTTCCCACAAAAAAACTGATAGCATGGTTTGGAAAATAGGAGACACATAAATGATTATAGAAAAGATAAAGATGAGTAATAAAACAATGTAGTATGATAATTCAGTGTACCTAGTAGCGCCATTTAGTTGCGGAAGCAAGAAAAGTAACACTGAGGAAGTAGAAGTTAAGATGGATGGGAGGAAGGAAGAAGGATAAAGGACACGGGTGCAGAAATGTTTGGGCAGAAGATAGAGAATCTGTGGGAAATCAGGAAAAAAAAAAGTTTGTAAACATGTGAAGGTCTTTGATTGCCAAGTTGAGAATATTGTCTTGAATACAGTGGTGACACTTTAAAGAGGTCATCTAAGACATTACTGGGCAGCAGTGAGTAAGAAGGATGGATTGGCTTAGAGTGTAAGATACTAAAATTCTGAAACCTTAAGATAATGAAGGATAAGGCTGACTGGGGTTTCAAGTTGAATCATGGGGAAAATTGTAACTTTCATATAACAAACGGAGAAGTCAAAATCAAGAACTGATTTTAATGAAGGAAGATGATGAATTGACGTGTGGTTAAGCTGTATATTCAGGTTGAAATATCTAAAAGACCATTGAAAATTGAGCGCGATCCTTGAGAAAGGGACTCGGGAAGCAGCACACTACACTGTACAGGTTAAGAGCATCTGCTCTGAAATCAGATTGCCAAGGTTCAAGACCTGTCTCTGCCAGTTCTTAGTTCTTGTGATCTTGGGTGAACTTAGTAACCTCTCCAAGCCTTGTTTGTTTGTTTGTTTGTTTTTAATCTATAATAAACTGCAGTAAACAGTTTAGCTGCTATTCGTGATTTGTCTGCACAGAGATGATGTGCTAGTGGAAAAGATCACAAAGGACAGAAGATAGAAAGGAAAGAAAAGAGAGCCTAGGACAGTGATGTGGGGGAATACCTGCATTTTAATGGATGAAAGGGGGAAGTAGGATTAGTTTAAGAGAAGTGATAGGATATGTCAGAAAAGGAAAATGCAGTGCTTTGAACTCAGAATTTTTGCAAAGGAGGGGATGGCTAGTGATGTTCGGTGTTACAGAGAAATAGAAGGAAATGAGGACCAAGAAAAGGCCTTGGTTTCCCAGATAGCAGAATTTCAGTTATGTGAGCGAAGCAGTCATGAGGATCAATCAGGCTAGTCTGTTATTCATCTTCACATCCTTGTAACTGAGCATGTTGCCTGAAGTATAATTGGTATTTAATAAATATTTGCTGAATGGAGAAAGAACAAAACCTATTTCTTCGGATTAAAGAATAAATGGAGATAACATGTGAAACCTTGCTGGTTTAATAAAATAGGAAAAGAGAGACACACATGCCAAGGGGTAATTTCAGGGATTAACCCCGTCAAGGGAATTAACTTTGGTGATAAGTAAAACTGAAGCTTATTTGAAGGAAGAGGAAAAAGAATCACTAGAGAATAGAAAGACTGATAATGTAAGGGAAGAGGGTAAAATCTGGGAGGTAGAGTCCTGGAGACTTGGGTGTGTGTGGGAAAAAGACCTTCTTCTTTAGGGGGCAGCAGGAGAAGACTGCACAGATTTGTACAGTCTTAAGTCTCAAGGCATTTGGAGTGGAGAAGAAGTCAGTTATAGTTCAGCTGAGAATAAGAGAAATAGAAGTAGGAGTGAGAGCTTAGAACAGATTTGGGATGGTCTTTGCGGATTGTAGAGAGGGGTCCCCCAAAAGCAGTGTGCAGTGGATCATTAGCAGGTACAGTGAACATGGCCTTGAATCTAGGCCCAAACTGCCTAGGGCTTCACAAGGTGAAGGATTCTGGCACTTTTTAAACATTTAAGGAGGAAGGTTTCTTTTGCTTTTGCTTTTCTGTTTTTTTTTTTTTTTAAATATTTAATTTGTACAACTAGTGAGAATATAATTTAAATCCAACCCTAGGTAATAGCAAAAGCCCTTGCTGTTGTCATTCTATTATGTTCTTTCTACGGTACATCTGGCAGGACAGAGGAGGTGGGGAGGAAGTTAGGAAGCAGAAAATTGGGAAGAAAATTTTATTCTACAGGAATGACGGCCACAATGATACCATTTTGGAATGTTTGGTAGCAGATTTCTCCTTCTACCTGAAAGGGAAGCCTGGGGACTCTTCAGTTCACAGTCTATATTAGCTACTTCCCTAATTTCTATCAATTTTTTTCAATTTCTCTACGTAAACAAAAGACTCTGCAAGCAGCCTTTAATGTTTGAGTTATCCATAATTTCATCAGTAGGAAAGCACTGCTTGTGGAGGAAAATTATTACAGATCAGGAATATGAAATAAATATTGTAAAGACATAAGCTAGTTCATCCTGGATGTATTATTACCAACCTTTAATAAGGTTTATCATCACGAACACTCAATTTTATGTGCCTTTGCTTACTTTCCTATATGCATATCTCTGGTTCATTGACTATGATGATAAGGACTTTTGGTTTGATAAGTTTTCCCAAAAGCATTGGTATAGTGAATAATTTTCTTAAAAGTTTGTGTCATTTTTCTGTTTGTTTTTCTAAGTTCACTACAAAGGCAATGAACCCAAAGATTGTAATTGAGGTAGATGTGATCAGAATGTGTTTCCTTTTTTTCTTCTTACATCAAATACTTCTCCATTCCCTCATTCATTTCCCAGTTCTTTCTCCCTTTGCATGTTACTGTGATGTTTAGTATCTAATTACTCCTACTTTTCTCTCCCTCTACCAACTGATTTCCCACAAATGACATTGTGTCTTGAGTTTGGACTTCTAAGTTCTAGAAAAGAAGACATCTTTACACCATTCTGAGTTACTAGCTTTTGTCTAATAAATGGAAATTTGAGGTCTTTTATGCTGAAGTTTTTGTAGCCCTGGACTTTGTTTCTCTAGTTTCCAAGGGATCTCATGTCTTATTTTACCCCCATTACATCAGTCATCATTCATTCACTCATTTACTGAACACACATTTATTGAGCAACTACTATGAGTGGGCAAATGTCTAGATTCTAGAAATACAGGTTTGAGCAAACTTGGTATGGGAGAGGCTGGAGGAGCCATTTAAATAGATAAGTGCCATACAGTGCTATGAAGTAAATAAAACAGGGCCATAAGTTAGTGACCCCAAGTGGGGTTACTTTGGATAGGCCTCTCTGAGGACATTAGCATTTGAGCTGAGATGCTAATAATAAGAAGCAAACTATGAGAAAATGTGAGAGAAGAACATTCCAGGCCAAAAGACCAAGGTGACAATGAGCTTGCTAAAGAGTAGGAAGAAAGTCATCAAATCTGGAGTGTAATTAGCCAGGAGGAGAGAAGTACACAGCACAGTGATCTTGGGAGGTGGGCAGAGGGCAGATTGGATAGAGCCTTTTAGCCAATATTAAGGAGTTCGAATCTTATTTTAAAGCAGTGGTAATCCATATTGAGGATGTGGATCAGGGAAGTGATATGACCAGATTTTGTCTTAAAAATCTCTCTCTGGCTGCCATGTGGAAAAGAAATTGGAAGGATGTGTGAGTGAAAACAAGACTACTTAGGAGACTCTTGCAGCCTATGGGAGACGTGAAAGTGGCAGTAGATATGGTGGGAAGGATGTATTTTGGAAGGAGAAAATATAGGACTTGCTGGTGGAAAGACTGTGAGGTGTGAAGGAAAGTGAAGAGGCATGACTACTAGATTTGTAGCCAAATCAACTGTCCAAAGGTGGTGCTGTTAACTGAGATGGGGAGTAGTGGAGTAGAAGTAGATTGGGGTGGAAAATCAAGAGTTCAGGTTTTGCTGTGTTAAATGTGAGATTCCTCATTACCCAGAGAAACCCCTCTTACCTATTAGCAGTTATTCCCTGTTCCCACCTTTCCTTCTTTCCCCTGCCAACTCCAGGCAACCGCTAGTCTACTTTGTATTTCTATAAATTTGCTTATTCTAGGCATTTTATAGACATATAATCATACATTATGTAGTCTTTTGTGACTGGCTTCTCTCATTTAGCATAATATTTTCAAAGTTCATCTATGTTGTAGCATGTTTTATTGTTGACTAATGTTCCATTATATGGATATGCCACATTGTGTTATACATTCATCAGTTGACGGGAATTTGGATTGTTTCCACTTTTTGGCTATTAGTATAAATAATGCTGCTGTGAACGCTTGTGTCCAAGTTTATTGTGAAAACCTATGTTTTTGTTTATCTTGTATATGTTCCTAGGACTGGAGGAAAATACTGTACACACACAAACACACATTCAAGAAATACAAAATAGTTTATGAAAAGGATAGTACCCTGTAGTGTACTATAGGTATTATTGGTTTACTAACCTGATTAATTTTCATTATAACATATGTGCATGTAACACATAGGTAAGAAAGTATTGTAATTTAGATAGATCTTTTGATGTGTGAAAAAGAAATGGAAGTAGAGTTTCAGAGTAAGAAAGTGAATTATGACCATCTTCCTTTATGTATGAGGAATAGAGACATCATACCAATTCGAAAGGTCTTTGTTTAACCATTATTTTAAATTAGCTGTGCCCAGAGTTGAAAGGAACATCTGTTTCACGTCAAAGAATCATCAATCCAACCTGTCTATTCCTGTATGATCTCCTTACTCATGTCAACTATTACTGGAAAGAATTTGGCCTGGGGATCTTTATTTGTATCATGGATTTTTGTTAGAATATTGATGCAAATGGGTATTTTTCTTTTGATTGAATGGGAAGTGTGGTAATATTCTTACACTAGACCCACCCCTTCCTGTTACCCCTCTGTAGGAGAGGTGTCTGTTTCTGCACATTACTTGCCAGGCTGTGGCAGATACCCACAGTCTTGTGGACACTGGTATAAAATTTGCTAGATATTTTGCTTTTGTGGTGGAGAGCTGTTTTGAGGAGTGATTGGGGTGGCTGGGGGGTGCTGAGAAGAAGTGGGCTGAAGTTGTCTTTCACTAAAATCCCAGATTAGCTTGATAATCAGTGAGAAGTTTCCATTTTCATCTTTTAAATTGAAGAGTGAATTTAGGATTTATTAAAGGCCTAAGAATGCTGCCTCTCTTTCCCATGAAATTTGAGTGATGAATTTCAGTTCTCTTTTGCAGCGTTGTATTTTCTTGATCTGGCAATGCAAGATTAACCCATCTGTGGATTATTTTCATGTATTGTGCTTCTAAGTGCTATGAACAGTTTTAGGAATGAAAAAGAACGAAGGAATTTTTTTTCTAAGGGGTATGCTAATTCAGTTAGTATTTATGTTTACAACGTTAAAAAACCTACTTTGCATTAACGGTGAGACATTTGTTGGATGGTTCTATATTGCCATATATATTTACAATTTGATGGCTATTTCCAACTGAATTGATAAGCATTGTTCCCCACATTACATCTTTCATAAAATGCTTTAATTAGTTTTGAAGACTAGGTTGGATTAATAGCCTTTCAGACTTGACTCTTCTCAAGACATTTTTAGTGACGTGGAGAAATTCATACTGGAAAAGTTTGCTTTGTATTTGAAATAGTGAGTATCTACTGATGTTATTTCATTATATATTTTACTGTTATATTTTCATTCAAACCATATATATATACAGGATTCCAAAGAGAGAGATACAGGGATCATGAAAAGTAACGTGTGTTTGCTAGAATCTGAAGAGGATGACAACACATAAAAAACATTCTTTTGCATTCATCCATTGTGCAGTATTCTGTTTTCATTAAAAAAAAAAATCAAGTTGGTAAGTCAACTAAAAATATGAGACTGGTTAACTTTCCCACACATTCTTTCTCCCTTGTGGGTTTTTATATGGGTATATTTAAACAGCCACACACATGAAACCATTATTTATGGAGCATATTGGAAGGGAACATGTACAGACCATCTTGTATAATACTCAGATCTAATTTAGGGAGAACTGTCAGAAAACAAAGTACAGTGTTTTCATAGATAGGAGTTTAATTTATTGATTCATGCAACTTAAATTTTTCTCCTCACAATAGTGATTTTCAAAGAAATACTTTGATTCTTCACTCATTCTTCTGAGTCTGCAATATTAAAAGCTGTGATTTGTCAGCTCTTTTATAAAGAGTTGGAAACTGATTTCTAACATCAGCAAGATGACCTTAGGCAATTTGCTGAACTTTTTATGATTCGAAAGGCTAATCTGGAGTTGTGAAAAATAATGAGGGCCCTACCACATTGTTGTAGGTGCATATATTCCATCTGACTATGGCTTCCCAGATGGAGAAAGTACATTGCAGCTGTTTGGTTCTAGGCCTTGCCCAAATTCACTGACCCAAATGCAATCTTCCTTCCACTTTTTCTCAATGCAGAGTCTCATTTATTAGTGAGCCTGATGTTTTGTTTTGGACCTATTTCCTATTTTAATTATTAATGTAAAGAAGTACTGCCTTTTAAAGATAATTCATTAACTAAATGACACAAAATATTTACAAAGAGTTATGGAAATGCTATTATTCCTTAGCAGAAACATTAAGGAGAGTGAAGGATAGATGTAATTAGTAAACTTTTTTTTTTTTATATCATGGTAAAATATATGTAACGTGAAATATACCATTTTAACCACTTTTAAGTGTACAGTTCAGTGGTGTTAAGTACTTTCACATTGTTGTGCAACCATCACCGGTATCCATTTCCAGAATGTTTTCATCTTCCCTAACTGAAATTCTGTACCTGTTAAACAATAACTGTCCATTTTCCCCTCACCCCAGTCTATCTTCTGTCCCAATGAATTTGAATACTCTGCATACATCGTACAAGTGGACTCATTCAATATTTGTCCTTCTGTGACTGGCTTTTTTGTTTGTTTGTTTGTTTTTTGTTTTTGTTTTTGTTTCTTGCGGTATGCGGGCCTCTCACTGTTGTGGCCTCTCCCGTTGCGGAGCACAGGCTCCGGACGCGCAGGCTCAGCGGCCATGGCTCACGGGCCCAGCCGCTCCGCGGCATGTGGGATCTTCCCGGACTGGGTTATGAACCTGCGTCCCCTGCATCGGCAGGCGGACCCTCAACCACTGTGCCACCAAGGAAGCCCTATGTATTTATCATTTTGATCGCTGTATTATACACAGGAATGTGTGGGGTCATTTTGCCCCAAGGTATTTTTATTCTGTAAGCTGTTACCTTGCATATTTTACTACATGAAAAGAAGTGTTGCAGTAGACATGATGCATATTTATTTACCTGAGCGGGAAAATGGAGTTTTTAATAGTATGCATATTTGACATTGTGATGGGGTTTGCCAGTTCTAACCTCTCATTAGCATTTTGACTTTTTTAGTGTATGATAAATGTGATAAGTCACGAGAAGCCAGAGGGATATTTTTGCCATTTTTTTAACCTTTAGCTTTGTGGTATAAATTTTTTCTTTAGCCCTTGGCCTGGCTTTCATAATTACTTTTCATTTGACTAGTTTTATCATATTAATTTTAGTATGAATGAAGGACCATAGTGTTTGTTATATTTTCAGATCTAAATGCCATGTACTTTGTTGAAAAGTTTTGGTTTGTTGAGTACCTCATTGCAGTGATTTGGAGTGTTATCCATGCCCTAGGCTTGCAAGGTATCTGCAAACTTCATTAAGCTTTTGCAGGTACTAATTTAGATATTAAAAGAGAGTATATGCCATTGTATTACCTGCTTCTTCCTTTGTTTCACTTGTTTTTAAGCAAAAAAGTAGCAAACTTTGATTAAATTCAGTTATTAACTTTGCAGCAAATTGCCTTTCTAAATCAGTATCTTTTAAGTGCTAGGATGTGTGGAAGTATGGTATGCACAATGTTGGTTTGTGGGACTAATCTAGGTGAAGAGTTTAAGGTTTAATATGTTTCATTGTACACAATATCTAATACTAGATACAATAAAACTGTATTTAAAATAGATCAGCATTGAGGAATGGCATGTAAAAAGCCTTTGAAATAAATTGGATGACTTGGAAGACCTGATTGTATGTGAATATTTCAAAGTAAAATGACAATTATGAGTGGGAAAGAAAGCCTTCTGCTTGAGGTCTGTTTTAATTTTTGTTTTTGTATTTTTTAAACAATTTATTGGACCAAATGATCAGATCACAGCTCCATTGCTTCTATTGAATAAGTGATAGATTTGTTGTTCAAAGATGGCAGTAAGCTCAGATATAGCTATGGGGATGTTAGTGGGTGGAATTCTTATTATTTTAGTGATGAATCAGGTAGACTTCTAATTCAATATGAGTTATAAATGAGGATATACTTTTTTCTAAATAATCTCCATCAATATGTTCTTGAGGAGTAGTTATATAAAGTTGGTGGAGTCTTTTAAATGCCTGCTCTAACAAAGAAGGTAAAAGGATACTTTTCATTTTTATTATTTCCAATATTCAAAATTTTAGCCATTTCTTTTGTAGAAAGTTATGGGGACTCATTCTGTTGCCATTAGCAGAGGTGATAGTACTAATGTAGTTATATAAATATGCTTTATTTAATGTCATTGGGTTTTATATGTCTACTTGAGTCTCCCTTTTGTTTTTCCTTTCTTTCTAATTGTTTTATGTTCAATGTAAAAATTTCTCAGCCACCTTATTGTTTCTTAGAAATTTGCTGTTTATTAAGTTACTATAGCTATATTTTAACTTTACTGAGCTTCAATTCTTCATTATTAGAACCGGAATAATAACCCTTGTCCTGTGTCTCTCTCAGGGTTATTGTGAAAAATCAAACAATTTAATATGAAAACACTCTGCAAATTGTAAAGCACCATGTACATTTTATTTATGTCTGTAAATTATATATTGCATATTATACAAGTTTTTTTAAGGGTAGAATTTTAAATTTAATATACCTTATGTGTTATTCTGCCTTAGGTTCCTATGTGCTGTTGGTTTTGCAGTTTCTCTAATAGGTGAATAACTTCATTGTGGTGTGTGTGTGTGTGTGTGTGTTCTGATGTGTAGTGGATCATTTTCAAAATCTACTTTATTAATTTGATTTTACACATTATAACCTAAAAGTTTGTCATATGCAGTAAAAGAATAAAAATCCTGGCTTATTTAAGTTGATTTTTCTCTCCTCTTTTTTTTTTTTTGAGACATTTTAAGAGAGTAAGTGGAGTGTTCACATTTTATTCTTGTTTTCCCTTTGTAATAACATGAATGTATATATTGCATTTAGAGAAATATAAATGTGTCCACAGTAAAACATGTTTTCCCATCAGCTTTTCAAATTTGTTGTATCTTGTTGATTATGAAGGTGCTGTCATTTTAATAACCAGTCTTTCTAGACAGTCAGCTAGTTCTTGAAATGGTGAAGCTGCTTTGTCATTAATGCTCAGACCACCCACTCTGTTATTGTCAGTAGTTAATATTGAACAATTGGAACTATTTGATTTGCATACTCATGAAGTGATTTGTATATATGCCACCTACTTGGAAAAATTATTTTTGAGAAGGCTAAATCTAAGGAGTCAATGAAAAAGAATAACAAAAAATATTCTGTACTATATTAGTATATTCTAATTAGTATGTTCTATTGTATATTAGAATATAGTAGAATATTATTCTGTAAATATGTTAGCTGTGATTCAGTAAGAGGTTCTTTGACCTTTCCTTCCAGTTATCAACTCTGAATTAGATCAAGTAAAATTCGCCACAGGGTTCTCCATGCCCATATAATGTTGCATTTTAGAAAGAACTAAGAAAAAAGAAATAAGGAAGTTTAAACAACTGAACTTATCTCCTGTAACCAACATCTAGAATAAGGCTTTTATATTACTCTTGATCTTCTGTGTTTCTTAGAGGTTTTGTGTGCAAAGATTTTTGTACCCTCAGCTGAAAGCTAAAACACATCAATTACACTTATTTAAAAAAAATTTTGTTAAACATGAGAATTTTAAACAAAATTCCCATTCTTTCATTCTTTTATAGAAGTCAGGTGAGAATCTTTCTGATATTTAAAAATGAAAGTTGTTTTTTCCTTAAATTTTTTTTTTTGTCAGTTCTGTTCAAAGTCAGAATGGAAACTTGTTTTCATTTGTACATATTTGGCTTACTCTTTGGCTTACCAGTGGTTGAGTCGTGAACAAAGTTACTGTATTATGTATTTTAAAAGGCAGATGTTAAGTAATCACCTTATAAAAAGGCCTATTATAATTAGATGTGTGCATCACACTTTACTCATGAAGAAAATGCCATTTATGTAATTTCATACTTTAAAAGCTACTTGGCTTGAGCAGAACCTATATTTCTATATTTAATAAGTGAAATGGCCCCTTACCTTTATGTAAAAACATGTTTAGCAACTCTATCTTTTTTCTCTATCTCTGCTTTTAGAATGCCAGCCAAGCTTTCAACAGAGTAGCAAATTAACTTTTGGTAATTTCAACATTATGGATATTTTATTTGAATTAATGATTGTACCTGGTCACTTGACTCTTCTTCTCTCTTTTTATGGATTTCTAACTCATTTAAAACAAAAGTGGCTGAAAAAAAAGTAGAAATAAAACAGATGTTCAGTTTAGCAATTAAAAAAGGATTGGTACTTGCTGAGAAACAGTTTTTTAAATCAGAGCAGCATTTAGATACTCTTTGATCTTTCATTTGTGGTGTTCATGCCTAGAGGTGTTAAAACTAATCAAAGAGAAAATGCTTATGCAGGAGAAAAGACACTGAGAACTGAGACTCCTTCCATAAGTATAAGGCAACCGCTATTACAGGTACACAGGAGGGTTACAAAGATTTCTTTTGAAATTGCTCAGAAGCTTCCTGAAATGGTGCTTTTCTTGACGCTGGCTTGTTGATAACCAACATTGATTAGCATGCTGCTTCGTCGTTTCAGTTTGTCTCTTTGCACATACAACTCAACACCTGAAGCCCCTTTCTTACTCCTCTCCCCTAGTCTACCTATGTCTGCCTTCAAAACTTACACATTCGGGGGCTTCCCTGGTGGCGCAGTGGTTGAGAGTCCGCCTGCCGATGTAGGGGACGCGGGTTCGTGCCCCGGTCCGGGAGGATCCCACGTGCCGCGGAGCGGCTGGGCCCGTGAGCCGTGGCCGCTGAGCCTGCGCGTCCGGAGCCTGTGCTCCGCAACGGGAGAGGTCACAACAGTGAGAGGCCCACGTACCGCAAAAAAAAAAAAACAAAAAAAAACAAAAAACTTACACATTCGGGCTTCCCTGGTGGCGCAGTGGTTGCGAATCTGCCTGCCAATGCAGGGGACTTGGTTCGAGCCCTGGTCCGGGAAGATCCCACATGCCGCGGAGCAACTAAGCCCGTGCGCCACAACTACTGAGCCTGCGCTCTAGAGCCTGTGAGCCACAACTACTGAAGCCCACGCGCCTAGAGCCTGTGCTCCGTAACAAGAGAAGCCACCGCAGTGAGAAGCCCGCGCACTGCAACGAAGAGTAGCCCCTGCTCGCCGCAACTAGAGAAAAGCTCGCGCGCAGCAGCAAAGACCCAACACAGCCAAAAATAAATAATAAATAAAATAAGTAAATTAAAAAAAAAAACTTACACATTTTTCAGTGGGCAACGTTTTGGTAAATCTGTCCTGCATAGGCTCATTTACTTTATATTTACTACATATTTATATTAATTTTTATCCTATGTTTATTTGAGATTATTTGGAAATTAGGTAATAACCACTCGTACATCTTTTTCATTTGTACTGTGTAGCACTTCTTGTAGAGCATGACTTCCTATCATGCATTTTTTTAAGACGATGCACTACATAGACGAGGTACTTACGTTTTAAAGGAATAAGCATGAACTCTTCAAGGAGTCATAGTGACTAATGAAAACTCAAATTTCGCTCCTTTTGTTTGAATATTGTGCGAAAAGTCACATTTCAAAGATGGCGAAAGAAAAATTGCTATAGAAAGAAACATTTTCAAGTCTTTAAAAAGGGATATATTAAATAGAAGTGCTAGAAGAACTAGCATTTGCTTAACCCATTAACCTACCTTGTGAATTGTGAGTATCTTTAGCTTATGTTCTCTCCCTTGTATAGGATCATGTCATGTCATAACTGGGCACAGGGCAGGATGGCGGAGTTCTTAAACCTTCTCTAGTTCAAAAGTTCGCATATTGTAGGCCCAGGGCCATTGTCATTTAATTACTTCTAGAGGTCTGTGTATTCATGTGTACTGATTAACGTATGTGAAAATATGTGAACTACCGTACAATGACAGCATTGTGAATGGATGCCATTTTGATTAAAGGCAAATTCATTTAAAAGTTTTACTGAATTCATAAAAGCTCAACCAGTAATACTAGAAACTCCACCACTGTCATGTGTAGTTGGGTTTTTTGACATTGAAAGAGGTTGCTCATGCCCCAGGAGTCTAGGTACCACTGCTGGAGTCCAGTTGCCTAATTTTAAAGATGAGGAAACTGGGCCCAAGGAAGTGAAATGATCCATCTGACATTGCAGTAGAGAGTATCAGGGTTGAGACTAGAGCACAGCTTTAGTGTCCTGTGGCTCTACAATCATATAGAGCTATGAACTTAAAAAAGGGGAGTGAACTTGTGAGAGGGAGTGGTATAAGGAGAGCAGTAACTTTTTCTTAGATTACTTTTAATAGTTTGAAATGTTTTTTTTGTTTGTTTTTTTACCATTAGGGAATAAGAGGCAAGGAATAATGTGATTAGTGAAGATAATGTTATATAATGCTTACAAAATTGTTTCTGTTACACTGGTAATTTTTTACTCCTTGGGAACTCATTAGTAATTGCAGAATCATCATTTTGATAGTACTCTTAAACTTTTTGAAGTAATTTTTAGTTATAATTTTATATCCTTATAAAGTCTGAGAAGCAATTAGGGAAGGTTTGGCAAGCCCTTTTTAAGTCCTGGGAATGCTGATAAACAGAGAAATCAAATGAATGGCCTGTGGTCTCTTAGTCTTTGAATCTAGGTCTCTTAACCTTCAGTTTTATTTTACATCCGTTACTTGTGTTTTACTTTTGTGGCGTGTTTTTGCTTTCCTGTGTTCCTTTAGTGAGGGAGCAGATTTATAGGAAAGAAGTTGAAATGCTAGTCAGTCTGTTTGGATTTTTGTAGCATTTCTTAAGAAGAATCAGTTGGTGAATGTATTGAAATTGATGACTTAACATCTAAGGGTTATACGTGTTGCATTTTTTAAGTCAGTGACATGAAATATGTGATACCACAGTAACTGCTAAATAAGTGACTTTTTGATAAGACTTTACCAGTTCAGTGGTAACTCTTAACTGTCATGTAAGTTAGCAAGAGAAAGTGTAAATGTGGTGCCTTGTATATTGTGTGTACAAGTGACATAAGAATAAACAAGGTTAGAAAAAGTTTAGTCATGCATTCACTCTGCAGAAGGAGGGTCAAGTGAGTTGAACTAGGGACCAGGTAGAAGAAAGCTGCTCTGAGCAAAGTGATTTAAATAGCAACACTTTCAATCCTTTCTATAGCTAGGTGAAGGAATTACAGTAAGGCCCAGAACTCTATGAATTGCAGTAAGGAAATGTCACATAAATGGAAAAGGTACCTCAACTATAGGCCTGGCTCTGTTAATAATGTTACGGTTTTGGTCCCTGTGTATTTGGGTTCTTGATGAACCTATTCAAGGTAAAAATTGCTCTGCAATATGTATTTGTAGTTTGATGGAAGAGGTTTCTATAGCAAATGAAATCGAGTGTATATGGCCAGTATTACTCATGAGTACCTTAGTGAAATATCTCTAAGAAATAGGAAGCACTTTGTGCCATTATATGAAATTCTTTCATCTGAGGAGACTTTGTATTATTACTGCCTTCATCATTTTAGTTCATTTTGTCACTTAGAACAAGCTACTACCTAGACAAAAGACATGAGAATAAGAAGTAAACAGAACCATAAAAAGATGAGCTTCGAAAAAAGTTGACAATGAGTATGTTGCTGAAATGAATTTGCTATTAATACTACCTGAGAAGTCAAGAAAAAATTACAGTCACCCTTATGGATTCAGTAATTAATATAAGAACTCTGTACTGAGCACTTACTGTCTGCGAGGGACTGAGGATGCTGTGTGAAAATGAGAGTTTCTATTCTTGTGAAGCTTATAGTCTAATGGTGGGAGATGGACAGCAAACGTGGACATAAGCTGTGTGCAGGAGTTAAGTGCTATCAAGAGGATGTAATAGAAACTGATCCTGGGAGGCCAACTTCACACAGGGTGGCCAGGAAAAGTTTCTCTGAGGATAAGACATTTGAATTGAGGCTTATAGGGAGAGGAGAAGCTGGGCAAGAGCACACGAGGCATAAGAAATGGCAAGTGAAAAAACCAGGAGATAAGACAGGATTTGGCAGTCTGGAAGGACAGAAGGGGCCAGTTGGAGTTCAAATGCAGTTAGTGAGGGTGGAGGTGACTGACCGAAGATGGACAGGTAAGAAAAAGTTACATCATGGAGGGTCTGGTGGGCCATAGTAAGAAATGTGGATTTTATTTTGAGAGCATTGCTTAGCTGTTGAAGTAACTTAAGCAGGGGCATGAGATGATCTAAATTATGTTTATAAAACAGTCACTGTAGCTTCTCTCAGGTAACAGATTGAGGAAAGGTCCAAGAATAGAAGCTTCGAAACTAGTTAGGAGACTATTGAAATAGTGCAGGAAGGGATGATGATTTGAATGCAGGTTTGAGGGCTTTTGTTTTATTTTTATTTTTTCTATAATCTACAGTTATTATTGCTGCAAATTCAATCCTGTGTTTTTCCATTGTCCACTGGAAAGCAGTTTTACAATAATCACTGTATTTTAATCAAAACTGCAGTAGCAGAAGAGGCTTTTTGTTGTAACTTACTGTGGCAAGAAATTAGTTTTAGATGGAAAATTGTATATGTCCTTACCTATGATTGTATTAGGCATGCTCTTTGGAAAGCTTTGATTAATAATGAATTAATAATAATAGTGCAAGTTTTTGGAGCTGACTTATTTCATGCACTGCATTAAGTGCTTTCTAGTCCATTATCTCATTTAATCTTCACAATAATCTATGACAGACGTAGGTGCTTTTATTATGTGCACATTGAAAATCAGGAAACCAAGGGACTGAGAAGTTAAGGAACTTTCCCAAGGTCATGGAGAGAAGAAACGTGCTGTTGGAATTTGAACCTAGTTCTCTCTAATACCACAGCGAAAACAAAAAAAAACCTAACATACCTTTTATTAAGAAACAATTTACAATTAAGAAACAATTTAAAATGCACAAATCATAAATGTATATTTCGATGAATTTTGGCAATTGTATCTGTCTATGTAGCCACCTCCCCAAACAAAATATAGAATGTTTCTATCACTGCATAATGTTTCTTATGTCCCTTCCCATCAGTTCTCACCCGATAGACAACTACTTCCTGGTTTCTATCACCATGTATTGTTTTTTGCCTCTTCTTGGACTTCATGTGCATGAAAACAAATGCTGTATATTCTTTTGCGTCTGGCTTCTTTCACCCAACATAACATTTTGGAGACTTCATCTTTGTTATTGCTTATTCTTTCTTATTGCTAAGGAGCAGTATTCCATTATATGATTGTGTCAATATATCAATCCATTTACTTGTTTAGAGACATTTAAATTGTTTCCAGTTCTTTGCTGTTTTCTGAATAAAACTGCTGTGAGCATTTGTGTAAAAGAATATGTGTTCATTTCTATTGTATAAATACTTAGGAGTAGAATTGCTGGATCATAAGGTAAGATGTACCTTTTCAAGAAGCTGCCAGACTGTTCTCTGGAGAGGTTGTACCATTTAATTTCCCGCTGACAGTGTATGAAAATTTCGGTTGCTAGATCCTCCACACTAGCATTTGGTATTGTCAGTGTTTTTATTTTAGCCATTCTAGTGGGTGTGAAGTGGTATCTTGTGGTTTTAATTTGTTATTTCCCTAATGACTAATGATGTTGGGCACCTTTTAATGTATTTATTGGCCATTTGTACATCTTTTTTATTGTTCTTGAGTGTTTAAGAATTTTGTTCCTTAAACATTTTTGGATTATTTGTTTTTTTCTTTTGCAAATTTCTAAGGTTTCTTTATACAGTCGAGGTACAGATTATATGTATTGTGAATGTTTTCTCCCAAGCTGTAGTTTGCCTATTCATTTGCCTACTAGCGTCTTTTGATGAGCAGAAATGTTTAACATTGATGCAAGTCTAATTTGTCAGTTTTGTCTCTCATAGTTACTGCTTTCTGTCCTAAGAAATCTTTGCCGGCTTCCCAGTCAAAGATTTTCTCTTGTGTTTTCTCCTAGAAGATTTATTTTAGCTTTAGAGTTCAGTCTTTGATCTTTTTAGAATTTATTTTTGTATATGGTATACAGTAAAGGGCAAGGTTCATCTTTTTCATGTTTATCTCATTGTTCCATCACCTTTGTTGAAGACTTTCTTTTCCCCATTGAATTGCCTTGGTGCCTTTGTCAAATCAATTGACCGTATATGTGCGCGTCAGTTTCTGGCCAGTAGCCTGATTCATTTGTCTGTCTTTATGCCATTACCACGATGTCTTGATTGTAGCTTCATTAGATAGTGTATGTTATCTAATTTTGTTCTTTTTCAAGCTAGTTTTATCCTAGGTTCTTTTATTTTCATATAATTTTTAGAAATGGCTTGTCAGTTTCTTTTTTTTTAACATCTTTATTGGAGTATAATTGCTCTACAATGGTGTGTTAGTTTCTGCGTTATAACAAAGCGAATCAGCTATACATATACATATATCCCCATATCTCCTCCCTCTTGCATCTCCCTCCCACCCTCTCTATCCCATCCCTCTAGGTGGTCACAAAGCACCGAGCTGATCTCCCTGTGCTATGTGGCTGCTTCCCACTAGCTATCGATTTTACATTTGGTAGGCTTGTCAATTTCTTACAAAGATAATCCACCAGGAGTTTTATTTGAATGGCATTGAACCTATAGATTACTTTTGTGAGAATGGACCTATTAACATTTGGTCTTCCAATCTGCATACATGGTTTTATCTCTCCATTTATTTCAGAGCCCAGACTGTATGGTCACTTACATCTAGTAAACATAGGAAATTCTCTTTTAAGTCTAATACAACACCAATTCTTAGAAAACATACATTTCGTGTTAGAAGAGTCTGTCTCATGAAAGTGGGTGAGCTACGCTTCATTACATTTTGAAGAGTAGTTGAAAATTCACTGCTTATTTGGTTATGAAGAAACGTTGCTTTCCAAAAAAAGAAGTAGTCTTTTTCGATTAATATCTGTTTTGTACTAATGAAAGTATGACCTCTCCTGGTTTAATTCAATTACCTGGTTTAATTCAATATTTTATTCTCATAAAATATTGCAAATAGCACAGTCTGTTTTATGTGGAGGCAGAAAGTCTCCCAAAGTAACAAGTGAGTATGGCTATGTTTTCTAAGTCTAGGAGAAATATGTTTGCCTTATAAGTACCACAGAATTAATGAAAATAAAAATAACTTTTAGGATTTGAGCATGCCAGTGGTAATAAATAAACAGCGATTCAGAGCATTCATCTTTCAATGCATAACACTGGAGGAGTAACATAATATGTACCTCACAGGGTTATTGGGCGGATTGCAGCAGGAAATGTATGTCAAGTGCTGAGTACATTGCTTGGCATAAAGTAAGCTCTCAATAAACTTCTGTCTATCTGTATCTTGATCCAGGACAAGTGCTGGGTGTGGGCAATCAACCTGTTGAATCTCTTGTGCTTTTGCTTTAGAATGCTATCATAGATCTTAGTGTTCAGACTCTTTGTAAAAGTGCTACTTTTCTCAAATATTAATTTGGTTTTGAATCCTACCTCCCAGTCAAGTAAACCTACCTCCCAATCAAATATATATAGTTTATATATATATTTTTTTACTTAAAAATCCTTTAAGTAAAATTGACACTGATTTTACATATATATAAGATTTTATAAATATAAAATCAGTGTCAATTTTACTAAAAGGTTTTCTTTTTCTTTTACTGAACTGGAAACTATTGCTAATGTATTAGAATGAAACTCCATAAATTTTTTTCTGTATACAGTGGTAGTGGTTAATTTATGGACCCATGGCATCTGTTACTACCTTAACACTAAGATATGTACTGTTTTTGACTTTGGATATATAGAATTTATATCTATATCTCTAAATCTACTTGTACAAATTTAAGTAATATGAGGATTAAATAGGGCTTCTCTTCTTCGGCAGTGTGCCAAGAAACCCAGAGGATATTTACTTCCAAATTCTGAGTTAACGTTTAAGTGAAGTAAATACATGCAACACAGTTCTAAGTTGGAAGGATACCTAGGAGTCCAGAGATTGTTTGGTTTGAAATATTGTTTCATGGTTGGAGTGTTGTACTTGCAATACAGACTCCCCTTGTGCCACCCCCTGACCCCCAGGCAGATTTCAGTTGGCCAACAGGGTGGTGTTTCCTACATCTAGACCAGGTAGTCAGTGATATGAGTGTTCATGGTTTTCAGAGGTTTGAATGAGTACTTATTTAGGAAAACATGATAGAATTCTAGATTCTGAACATCTTTTAAACAAATAGTTTAATGAAATCTCCTAACAAACATGCCTATTAGGGAGATCAGCTCGGTGCTTTGTGACCACCTAGAGGGGAGGGAGACGCAAGATGGCGGGGATATGGGGATATATGTATATGTATAGCTGATTCACTTTGTTATACGGCAGCAACTAACACACCATTGTAAAGCAATTATACTCCAATAAAGATGTGAAAAAAAAAATTCAGCATTCCACTTGAACTCACTTCCTGCTTAGTAGGTTTGTTATTTCTTATTCTTTGGGTTTTGGCTATGTACGCGTAGCTTAATTTTAATTTTTGTAGTTGTTTTTGTTAAATTTTAATTAATTAATTAATTTATTTTATGGCTGCATTGGGTCTTTGTTGCTGTACGCCGACTTTCTCTAGTTGGCAGTAAGTGGGGGCTACTCTTCGTCGCGGTGCGCGGGCTTCTCATCGCGGTGGCTTCTCTTGTTGCGGAGCATGGGCTCTAGGCATGTGGGCTTCAGTAGTTGTGGCACATGGGCTCAGTAGTTGTGGCTCGCGGGCTCTAGAGCGCAGGCTAAGTAGTTGTGGCACATGGGCATAGTTGCTCCATGGCATGTGGGATCTTCCCCGACCAGGGATGGAACCCGTGTCTCCTGCATTGGCAGGAGGATTCTTAACCACCGCGCCACCAGGGAAGTCCCTGTAGTTGTTTTAAGTACAAAGATTTTAAGAAAAAATATTGGTACAAATAAATCAGATAATAAAATCAGATTCATTAGGATTTAAATATTGAAAGCCAGATGTGATTGTTCAAGCTCATGGAACATGTGTAACTTTAGGTATTTCTGAGGAAGATGATCTAAATGAAGTGCTTCTTAGCATGCATAACATATTAGGCTCTGATATTAAAATAATTGCCTTTTAAAAATGAGCGGTGGTCGACTTTTCACAGTATCACACCTTTGAGAATGAAAAGTTCTTGTCAAGATGATAGTCCAGGACTTTCTTGGTGGCCAATCCTCTCTGCTCTGCCTGTTCATTCCTCCATCTCCCCAAACCCTAGAAACCACTGATCTTTTTACTGTCTCCATAGTTTTGCCTTTTAGATTGTCTTATAGTTGGAATCATACAGTACATAACCTTTTCAGATTGGCTTCTTTCACTTAACAATATGGATTTAAGTTTACTCCATGGCTTTTCATGGCTTGATAGTTCATTTCTTTTTAGCATTGAATAATATTCCATTCTCTAGATGAACCATAGTTTGTTTATCCATTCATCTACTGAAGGACATCTTGATTTCTTCCAAATTTTGGCAATTATTAATAAAGCTGCTATGAAATCTGTGTGTGGGTTTTTGTTTGGACATGGTTTTTCAGCTCTTTAATGAGTACAGTTGCTGGATCATATGGTAACCACAGTATGCTTATTTTTGTGAGAAACCACCAAACTAACTTCCAAAGTGGATGTACTCTTTTGCATTCCCACCTGCAGTGAATGAGAGTTCCTGTTGTTTCACATCCTTGCCAGCATTTGGTGCTGTATTTTTGGACTTTGACCATTTCAATAGGTGTATAGTGTATTTCACCATGGTTTTAATTTGTAATTCACTAATGATACCTGATGTTGGGCATCTTTTCATGATTATTTGCCATCTGTATATCTTTTTTGGTGAGTTGTCTGTTCAGATCTTTTGCCCATTTTTATATAGGATTGTTCATTTTCTATTGTTGAGTAGTAAGAGTTCTTGGTATATTTTGGATATACCATTTTCTCATTAGACTATTTGGTTTTTACTCTTGAGTTTGAGAGTTCTTTGTATATTGTACAATAATCAGTAGTCTTTTGTTAGGTAGGTTTGCAAATACATTCTTCTGCCTCTATAGGATGTTTTTTCATCCTCTTAACAGGGTCTTGTACAGAGCAAAAGTTTTTAATCCTGATAAAGTCCAATTTATCAATCTTTTCTTTTATGGATTGTGCTTTTGGTATTGAGTCTAAAACTGTTTGTCTAACCTTGGATCCTGAAAATGTTCTCTTAATTTTTGAAGTTTTTCATTCTGAGTTAATTTTTTTTGTATAATAGGTTGAGGCTCAATTTTTTTTTTTTTTTTTTTTTGGCCTTTGTATATCTAATTGCTTAAGCACCTTTTGTTGAAGAGAGGCTATCCTTCTTCCGTTGCATTGCTTTTGTATATTTGTGAAAAATCGGTTGAGCATATTGCATGTATCTGTTTTTGGGTTCTTTATCCTGTTCCACTGATCCATGTGTCTGACTCTTCTCCAGTACCACACTGTCTGAATTACTCTGTGTTTTAATATCAGTTAGAATGATTCTTCCCCCTTTATTTTCTTTTTCAAAATTCTATTAGCTGTTCTCATCCTTTGCATTTCCGTATACATTTTAGAATAATCTTGTCTATATCTACAGAATCTTACTGGGATTTTAATAGGAATTGTATTATATTTGTAGATCAGTTTGAGGAGAATTAATATCTTTACTCTTCTGAGTTTTCCAATCTGTGAATATGTCTCTCCCTTTATTTAGATCCATGATTTCTTTCATCATTGTTTTGTAATTTCAGCATACGGATTCTGTACATGTTTTGTTATATTTGTACTAGGGAATCCACTCTTTTTTTAGCAATTATAAATGGTATTTTAAAAACTTCAGTTTCCACATCTTCATTGCTCACATATGGAAATATGATTGAATTTTGTCTATTGATCTTGTATCCTGTGACCTTTTTTGGTAGAGTCTCTGGGATTTTCTGTGAGCTACATATTTTTAAAAGATCACTCAAGCTATTGTGTGGAAGATAAATTATACAGGGGCAAGGGCATAAATAATCAGCACAGTTTGGAAGTGATGGAAATAATTCAAACAAGAGATAATGGTTTTGTGTAGGGTATTTATTCAGTAGTGAGAAATGGTTGGATTTTGATATATTTGGAAGACACAACCGATGGGAATCTTTAGTGAGAGAAAGAGCAGTTAAAGCTTCTCCAACCAACCAGATCAAACTGTACTTTCATGATTATATCATTACTTAAAATGTCTTCTGTAGAGGTGGGAAAACAGATATGTATATATGTTAAAGGATGTAAAGAGATCATCTTTCAGTTTTTTAAGTGTTTAGGATCATTATAAAAGAATTAGGCTATGGGCAATGAAAGTGCCAAAAACTGTATCCAGTGCTTTATAGTCACTCCAGAAATGTTTGCTGACAATAAATTTTAAAGTGATATGTTATAAGTAGATTAAACTTATTAGTAGCTACTAGAAGCTACTTGTGAACTATTTAGGGCAAGACTACTTTACTTCACATTAGTGGCTTAGAAAGGCAGAAAGACTTGTTCCTTTCTAGGCAAAGTAAATTTGATTCAGAGCAAAGAGTTGGCATATACATATTTTACTATATTATTTAAGTAATTTGTTTATGAATAAAAATTAAATAGTCTAGAGTTATAAAGTGAAAACTTAGATTCTTCATCAAACCCTGTTTTCCATTTTGCAAAAATAATCACTGTTTATCTGTTAGTAGGTAGTTTCTGTGAATCCTTCCAGAATTGTGACGTGCATTTCTCTTTTTAGACATTAATGTTTAAAAAATAAGTAGTTCGATTTACACAAGATTTTGATGCTACTCAGTTTGAGACCCTTTCTCATTTTCTATCTTCAGAATTCTTAACCTGCTTTATTTTCATTTCATGTGATTCATTCTTCACCCCACATGTTAAGTTTATTAAAGAGGATTTTAATGCATTTAAAAATTTTTTCTTCTCAGAAATGGATCTTTTGGAAATTAGAAACCCCCAGGAGGAAAACATATAGTTTTAAAATGCAAAATAAGATAAGGTTAATTAAAAGATTAGCATATCAAAGTCTAAAAAAGCAAACACTTTTATCATTTTATTGATAAGAAAAAGGAATTTTAAAACCGAAAGAATTATAAAAGGATATTTATATTGACCAAAGATGTCATAAAAAGAAAAACTGTCATAGTGTTGACTAAATTTAGGATTTGAACCAGATATTAAAAAGTGAGAACAGGGATATTAGAAATTTCTTTCTCTGTTGACTAAATTTAGGATTTGAACCAGATATTAAAAAATGAGAACAGGGATATTAGAAATTTCTTTCTCTCTCATTCCTCTCAAGGGGGCCTTAAAATTTTAGAGGTAGCTTGCTAAAGTTTTGTAAACTGAACCTATTTAGTTAGGTATGAGTTGTGTTGCCTTCCATCCTATTTCAAAGTAATGCTCAGAGGATTAATGGATATAATATGCTGGAAGATTAGAAGATGACAGATGTATGAGGCTATATAATCATTTTAATTGTTTATAAGCAGTTTGTGTTCATCCTGTATTTTGTTATCACTCCATTTTTTACATGAGGATAATAGTTAGCATATACTTTTCTTAAATTGTTACCTGTTCCTTTTATTTATTTAATTTAGGTCTGCAATGGCTTTTCTTAATATTTAGTGTTATTTAGTTTTCTTTCTAAAAAGAAATAATTTGTCATTAAGTGCTTTTGTCTAAAACTGTAATTCTCACATATTTGCTAAACGTATGTTTTTTCCAAGTTATGCCCTTCAACAAACTTAATTTTATTGAAGACTGTTTTGAAAAAAGGTAATGGAAGCTCGAGGGCAGGATATAACATTTAAGGATTATCAGCATAAATATAACCGTGATGTATAAGACATAATCCTCTTACTTTTGTAATATAACTAAGGTCAGTGGTCTGAATATAACTTTAGTATAGCTATATAACAATTACTTTAAGATATAATTATTTACCTGGGATTATTTCAGAAGGAATTAAAGATAATTAAGCATATGAACAGTTCTGTATCCAATAATCAAAGATTTTAGGAATGCAAATTAAATCCTCCCCTCCCCTGCCTTTGTAACTTAAAACTAGAACATAGAGATTTAGCAGAATCATTTTAAGTTGTATTTACACACACACAAAAAATCTGGCTTTATCTCAACGCTCACTTTTAGAGGTAAAGATTTGTTTTTCTTTTTGCTGGTGTGCATAAAAAAAGTACAGTTGAGGAGAGATTTATAACACAAGTTTCAAGTAGTATGAAGTCCCTGAATTTTTTGAGAATTTAATTATGAGCACATTCATAAAACTCATTATACTAGATTCTCCAAGAGGTTTCTATAAAAATTTTAAACCATTTATCATCTTTATTTTTTAAACTCATATTGGATAGAGACCAGCAAAGACAGTTTTTCTACCAGCAAGGTGGGATTTTTGTTTCTTATGTTTCACTTTGATTTTTATGAGCATTTTCTATGGCTATTGATACTATTTCTAATTGATCTTAAAGATGGATAGAAAAGATGGACAATTCTGGAAAATACAAACTACCTACAAATTAGGATTTATTGCTTTCTGAGACATCTACCTTTCCCTCTTAATTTGTAACAGTAAATGCCATTCTGTGAGACAGGGAGTACATATCCCAGTGGCTTATTCAGCACAATGCTAGAAGATTTATTTGGTCGGAACACTTTTAAAAGTTAGGAAAGGTAAAGTAGGTTGGAAAAATTTAATCTTTTATAGGAATCCTTTCAAACTTTTAATTCTGGAAGCTAAATGAAAATAATGCGAACTTTAAGAACTCTGTTCACTTTTATATGTTCATAGCAGTATCATTGAGTTATTTTTCTTTTGATTTACAAAATACCCCTAAATGGTACCAAACATGAGTTTGTAGGGATTTAGTTTTAGGACTACATGTAACTGAACATTTTGTTCTTTACTGGGTGTCCTCCCTTATCTCACTAGTACGCTTTGCTGGATGTCATTTCTTTTATGCAGTCATTTTATTAAGTATATCAAAGGAAAGATTTTTGTCCTAGAGGTGAGTTCTTGTGATTTGTTCAAGATTCATCAAATGACAAGACAGTGTCAAGCAACAAACCACTTCCTTGTGGCGTGTAATAGAATGGTATTTGGCTCTTCAAATTTGTGTTTTGATTGCTAAAAGCTGAGGGCTTGATCCAAAATGTAGACTGAGTTTGATTAGTGTAACAGATTCAGTTGTGATCCATATTTTTACTACTGTTACAGCAAATGACTGAGATGGAACAATTGCAGATACATACTAAGAGGCTTTATACCTGAGGCAGACTGGGGAACAAACTCTTCAGCAACTTTAGACTCCTGTGAGGTGGCATGAGTATGGCCTTTTGTCTGTTTGAGTTGTGAGTTTTTCAGAGAAAGTAACGGAGGTGATGGTCACTCTGTGTGTGGTAAAGCTTAATGACTCTAAAACTTACTCCAAAACAAGGTCTCCAGCTGGTGTTCCGTGCAGTGATGCTGTGGAAATCCCAGTCAGAAAAAGGGAATTATTTGACTAAGTGAATTGGGGAACTTTTTGTCAAACAATCAAATATGTTTTTTTACTGTAGGATATTTCAGAGCCAGTATGTAATGACATTATTGTGAATTTCTAAGAAGGAGGTATATAGTTCATGGCATTTCCCAAACCCACTTGATGGTGGAAACTGCATGTAGCATCTAGGATGCTAGTGCTCCATAGAAGTTGAGAAATACTTCCTAAAAACATGAATTCCTTTCTTTTCTTTTAAGAAAAGAGATTGAAAACAAATTTGGTGAAAATGTTAATATTGGTTTAAATGTGGTGATGGGTAAATTTTTTTGTTATATGATTTTCTATATAAATTATTACAGAATTAAAAATTAAAAAGTATTCACAGAGATTTGAGCTTTTGCAGTTTCGGAATTAGAATAAGATTGAAAAGGAGCCTTTTGCAATTACTAGAAAGATAGCTAGTGCTTTGATGCTGCTTGAGTACACCCTGAGACGTTCAAATTGTCTACTTTGAGGTAAAAGAAGTAATGGCATATAGCTTTTGCTGGTGGTTGTATTTAAGGAACAGTTAAAGTCTTTAAATAGGAGTGTACTTGCACAATATCTAGCTTAACATCCAGTTAGGGAAACACTATTTCCCTTATCAGCTTTAAGTTATAACTCTGTAACCCTGTGAACTTGACCGTAACTCTAAAGATAACGAGTAATTTAAAATAACTGCTAACAACTGTAGTCCTCCTGGGTCATTCTTGGGCACGTTTTCAAGTAGGTCAAAGTTAATAGTTGGCTACCAAGGTTTCCCTCAAGCTTGCCTCTGTACTTCAGGAATTGGTGACTATATCCTTTCCTATAAAAGTTTACTGTCATGAGTTGATAAATTCACACACAGTAACGTGTAAGTGTCTGAGGATGAATAGTGAGATACCTTTCCAAATGATACTTGCATTTTGGGGAAGTTCAGAGACTTACAACAAAATAATGAATTTCTAAACATAGAAGTTAAGGCATCCTTCAGTAGAGTGGGGTAGATGTTTTGAAAAGGCCCTCATGTGACGTCTCAAATCTGTCACATTTAGAAAATATATGCTATATTTAGGAGATGAATGAACACTTCTTTTTAACTAGGAAAATAAAATGAGGGAAAAGTATATTTAATGGAAATGATAATGTTTTTTTAAAAATTGCAAATTAGAGACAAATTAGAAATCATGCAACCTCTTCACCCTGAAAAATATTTAATATTCAGAAATTCTTTATATGCATTAAGCTAAGGAGATGACAAAGTGGAGAGTCAGTGAAGGCCTCCAGTAAGCTTCCAATAAGCTGACTGTAGGGTCCATTTCACTGTGATAGCAATTAAAAATGAATTCCTAGATCATTTATTTTCATAGGTCAACAGAAAGGCCAGTTCCATGCTGATATGAATCTTTGGGGAATAACTTCATTATTAATAATAATTTCATTGTAAATCAATGAAATTATTGTAAATCAATCAATGAATAATTTCATTGTAAATCAATATTATTATGTCATTTCAATTTAGTGTTGCAGTTGCCTTGAGGCCAAACTTTATCAACTCATTTAAATTTTTCTTTTAGTTCAAACAGGTACAAACTCTTAAGTAGAAATATGTTCACACCTATACGTGTAAATATTTTAGCTTTAGTATAGATATTGAATTCCTCAGTATTATTTTCTTTTAGGTTTGTTACAGCTTCCATTGGGACACTGTACAAATGGGAGAATAGTGGCATTATTCATGGCTTGTGTTAGTATTTTTAAAATGTATTGCAAAGGATAAGTTGGGAAATTCTAAAATGTACATACATTTATTATACATATATACATATATATTTAACTTTAAATACGTATGATACAATAGATAATAAAATAGATGATGTACATATTTATATTTAATCAAGTTACAAATTTTTTTTTTTGTAAGCTCACTGAAGTCTAAAATTCCAAATAGGTATTAAGAAACTAAAACTACTATAAACAAACTACGAGACATTAAAACTACTATAAACAAAACTTTCTGGCAATTCCACAGGATTTAGATTTCAAAGAGTGTGAGCTAGAAAGTATTTATATGTAGAACACACTTCATAATTAATCCAAAGAAGATAAGCATTAGAGAAATGTTCGCTCTCTTCCTTTAGGAGTTGTGTGCTTGGGTCGATGCCCCGACTGCTTATTAAGGTCCTGTCCCGTTTCTCAGAATGAATTTAGTATACCTTAAGTCAGCAGTCTTTGATTCTGGATTTTCTCTGAAAATAGCACAAACTTACCTTCCACTTTGGCGTTGCTGAAGTTGTAGTGGCAGCAACAGCTGAGACAGCAGCAATATGTCAGTAGAAACAGTCCATGGGGATGGAACTGCAGCCACACACAAGATTTTAAGACTTGCTTAAGGTTTGGTTAATAAGGCACATTCTACGAAGTCTGCTTTGCTGTACCAATTAAAATATTTATCCCTTAATTATAATCCCTCTATTTTCATCTTCCCCAAATAAATGAGGAAAAGAAGTAATTGATTGACACTTGGGACTGATGGTGTGTGTATGTGTGTATTTTTATATGTTTTGAATAGCAAGTTCAGGTAGGTGCCAAAGAGCAAGGTGTGTTTATTGTCTTCTTCAGGGGGCAGAAGCACATAGCCTCAAAGTCCTGGGAGTTCAGAATATCTCTCTGAACAGCTTTAGTTCCTTAGCTTTTGTTCCTCCAGCTTTAAAGAACAGTTAGCATGTCTTGAGTTTGTGCCAGAGATCTGATGGGAATCAAAACCCAGACAAGGATTTATTAGTTACCATATCGTCTTAAGTTCTAGAATTGTCCTTTTCATCAGGCTAGTTAGTGATGAGTTTTTAGCTTATGTCCTGTACCCTAGTAGATATATAGCTTAACCTGCTTTAGTCTACATATTTGTCACTGAAATCTTTTGACCTCTTTAAAAACGACAGAAATTTATTCACAAATATGTGAATAATTCTTGTCAAAGTATCCTAGTTTTTAAATATTCTGAAATATGTTTCTGAAAATCTGTAGTTCTGAGATATGGTACACCAGAAAGGTTGGAGCTTTAAACTGTTACCTTCCAAATATCCTAATTTCTTTCTATATTTTACTTCTCATATCAGCATCAGACTATGGAAATAAATAAAGATAAAGGTGCAGGTTTGCCCTTCTGCCCACATGGCATTAAAGTAAAAATAAGTGCCATTCCCAAACCCAAGGCTGCCTTTATTCACAAATGAAAAGTTAATTCCTGTTTATTTTCTGGGACGTTTATACTCGTTTCTGAGGGCTCTCATATATGCCTGTATCTCTTACAACTTTAGCTTCTTCTGCTCCGCATGCAAAGGCCTCCTTGAAAGCAGAGCAGATTGCACTTCGTTTATCTATGTAGATACCCTGTGATATTTGGGTCTTTCACACACTTTGGATCCAGGGACATGTGGCATTTGGAAGACTGTCAGACTACAGTGATTCTCTGGTACGCTCTAGTTCAGGGGTCCCCAACCGTGTTAGGAACCGGGCCGCACAGCAGGAGGTGAATGGCGGGTGAGCAAGCGAAGCTTCATCTGCCACTCCCCATCCCTCCCCATCGCTCCCCATCCCTCCCCATCCCTCCCCATCTCTCCCCATCGCTCCCCATCTCTCCCCATCGCTCCCCATCTGTCCCCATCCCTCCCCATCGCTCTCCATCTCTCCCCATCGCTCCCCATCCGTCCCCATCACTCCGCATTGCTCCCCATCGCTCACATTACTGCCCGAACCACTACTGTCTTCCTCGAAACCAGTCCCTGGTGCCAAAAAGGTTGGGGACCGCTGCTCTAGTTAGGTTCATTTAAATCAGCTCCCAATTAAATCATTCCACCCTATACCTTTTACCTTCTAGGTACCCATATCCTTATACCCAGTCTTCTCTTATCTACCAGTTCTTTTGCTTGTCCTGTGTTCTAATTGAATTGGAAGGTATAGGACCAATATTTTTAAGCACTTCTTTCAATTCTGAGCCTGATATAATTCAGTGAACATTAATGTATTCAAATTTATAAAAGGCAATATGCTTAAATTGCAAAAAAAATGATCACTGATCTTAATTTCTTTGGAATTGAAAAAGATAGTTTTGACTACTTGTAAAATTTCTCTAACAAAATGTGCTTAGAGAAATAAGATGATTTTTGAGAGAATGTAATTTGTTTTACAGATCATGGGGTGATTTATTCATAAAAAATAGGAAAACAATTTCCTGTTTTTATAGCCAAATCAGCTAGCTGTATCAATATTTTCCTGCCCTTAAAGTTTTGTGTAGTTTGGTTCCATTAAAAAAACCCCACAAAAACCAAGACCCTTTTTATTTGAAGGGAATAAAACATGCTCAATTTGATAACACGTTTTATGGGTAGGTTACAGACTGGCAGGAAAGTTTAGCTTTTTAAAAAGATTATCCCTAAAGCTGTGAAGAAAACTTTTCCCCACTCTTGATGTGAAAATTACTAGGTGATGTGCATGCTAGCATAATTTTACTGTAGCGTCTGTGATGTGGTCAGAGTGCAGAAGTAAGCCTGGTTACCAGGCAACAGATAACAGGGCTGAAAGATGTGAGCTGTAGTTCTTCTTTGATTTAATTGTCAGTAGAGACTCTCAAGCCATGCAGCCCAGTTCCTGGGGTGGTTTGTAGAGTTAGTTGCTCCTGGAGAATCTATCCCCAAATTTTGTTTTCTGAATGCTGAGACACCTTGGAAGCCTTCAGATTATACCAGCATTAACCTTGTCATGGACAACTTGGAAAGTGAGCTGTGATGACCTGTAACAGAAAATTTGGATTCCTTTTGATTTACCATAATTTACCTGTAATATAGTAACATTATGATATTCAAAATAAGACTCAGACCTGTGAACTCCAGGGAAAAAGTGAGAGACAGGAAGAGGGAAGAATGAGAGAAATTATAGACTGGAGAGAGGTCTTTTTTGACGGCTGGTACTTGTACTTTCCTACATTTTGGTTCTGTGACTAACATGAACAAAAAAAGGTTCAGGGAAGTTTCGTGGTATTATATCTCTATTCCTTTTGGAAAATTCAAAACCTCATGTGTTGCATCTGTCAGGGAATGAAAGGGAACTGACATTAACTGAGCATCTAAAATGTCTAAGAATTGTACCAGGTCCTTTACACAAATTATCTTTTTTTTTTTCAATCATCACAACACTTTTACAAGGTGAATACTGTTATAATCCCCTTCTGGAGATGAATGCTTCCACAGAGCTGAAGCATCCTGTGGTTAAAAATCTTGTCCAGTGTCTCACATTATGGTTTGATCCAAGGCAGTTTTCATTGCCTCCTATAATTCAGACTAATTGACTGTGTTCAATAATATCTAATAGTTCTCTATGCATTTTTAATATGTCTTGATAAAGAATATGTAGAAATTAGAGTTTAAAAGGGTCTTGTAAATCAGATTGTAGTTCTCACTCCTGTGTGTTAACCTCCTTAGGTAATTAAATATCTGTCTAGTTTTAACTAATTCTGGAAAAGACTCCACGATTTCCCTTAATAACCCAAATCTGTTACTGCTTTGATTTAGGCCATTTTCTTCTGGTTTGTCCTCAATAGAGATGGGGAACAGTTGGTTACCATTCTCAATATAATAGTCTTTATATTTCAAGGACATTAAAAAGTATCCCCTTAGCTCTTTCTTCACAGCCTGAATACTTCTATCTTTTGGGTCTTTCTTCTTTTTCCAACCCTTTCATCACCTGTGTGTTCTTCCTTCTATTTTATTTCTCTGCATTCCCTTTCAGATGTGGAGATCATAACTGGGCATGGATATCCAGCATGAGTCAAGCAGTGAAGAGTAAAATAAGAAGCTTACCTCAGAGTTTCTAAACTAATTTTCTATTTATGAACCCCGGTAATGTGCTTGCTTAAAACACAGCAAGAATGGTGGCCTGCTATCACATTTCACTTACAGGTCTGCTATGGTACAGGATTTTTTTTTTCCCCCTGTTTTATTTCACTTATTTCACATGGCCAGCCTTACCTGTGTACGATGTATCTTATATTCCATAACATGTTTTGCAAAATGACAGCAAATACCTGCATAAGTATGAAGGATACTTTGATGGAAAAAAATTTTTTAAAGATTTTAATATGTTCAAAGTGACTGATTAAGCATGATTTGTTCTTTGTATTCAATGGGACCTTGAAACATTTCATATATACCTAGATAGTTGATAATAACGCACCTTTGCCTCAACCATTTGATTACATATGGGTTTTCTAATATACGAACCACATTTTCGAGTCCACCAAAGTTCCATCTTTGGTCTGGCTTATTTACTAATGGGAACTTAAGAAGCTCGCTATCTATTACATTACCTATTTTACTGAGGAAATGTTAAATAGTACCAAATACCAGGCCAAGTTTTAGCCATACTAATATCTGTAAGATGTTATGGAAAATCCCGAATGAACTTTTTGGCCAGCCCAATTATTTTTTTAAACTCACTCCAAAATGTGCATTTTGTTAAAATAACCAGCCCTTTTTCCTTCCCACTTAAGAACATTTGTAGTTTACAAAATCACTTTGTTTCTTGGGAGGTGTGTTATTACTGTAGTACTTTTTAAAATTTTAGATTTGCTTATTTTGCTACTGAGTTTCATGCTAATACTTTACCTTTCCTGTTTTGGGTAAGGAATCAAATTTATCATTTTTATTTAGCTGGGGGATGCCTTGTTTTCATTCAACTTAAATGGGAGAGTTCCTATTAGGAGACCTACCATTTTCATTCTGTTGCAGTGTTGTAAATTTGCCAGTTTGGAATTGGAGTTCTTCATGCATGCTTTTTTTTTTAGTTTAATTAAAAGTTTATGCTCACTCAGTAAGTGCTACATAAAGTGCTTAAGAGGATGTTCATCACCGGTTTAATAACGTTAAATCAATTCTTGCTAAAAGTTAGCTTCTTTCTATAAAATGCATCCCTAAAATAAGCTATTCCCCATAGAAAAAAATTTGTGGCTCAGTGCAACTATTGGAAAAGCATGTCAGCGTCTCTTAATGTCTTACCAGTCGCTTAGCATCTTCTTTACTTATGAATGGCCCATTAAATTGGACAGTTTTTCAGAAGTAGCAGTGTCTCTCTTTCCATAGATCTTGCCATGAGAGATGCTGCCTGTGTCTAGTCACTTATTGATTCCCTGCCACCATCACAGGCAGGAGTGGTCTGTTGCTCCTTTTCTCTGAGAATGCTGTGCTCAGAGACTGATAAAATGGTCTTCTTTGAATTCTTGACAATTCTTTCTTACCTTTTTTTTCCCCTTAATATGTTGGAGACTCTTACTAGGAAGCCAAATGTAATATTTCTTTCCTTTAAATCCCATCCACCATCAATTTTGAAGAAAATCCCATCTCCAGTCTATGCGCTTCTGCGGAGAAAACAAAAACCACTAATGAGTAATCTCTCAGAAGAACACCTTTGTTAGAACTTTTTATTTTGAAATAATTCTGCATTTACCAGACGGTTGCAAAGATAGTACAGAGTATTCTCATATACCTATCACTTAGTTCAAAGCTAAAACTTTGAAAGGCAGAATAGCTTACAGTGTCTCCTACTTAAAGTCCAGATACTGGCCACCTTTTAAAGGTGCAAAAACAGATACTGGCCGCCTTTTAAACAAACCATCCTTCAGGTGGTTGAGGGTCTATCTGCGGTGATAGCGCGGAGAAGGTAGCTGCTGGGCAATGACGCTGAGCTGGAAGGAGAGGAGTTGAAGCATCTGAACAAGCTTTTGAAGTAGGGAGTGCTAGGCTCCATCTACCACTTCTGAAGAGGGGAGAGGTATTTCTGGTACTTTCCCTAACTCTAATCAGGTACAGCATGGTAGCAATTACTGAGTACCAGAGAATCTGCTCACCATCTTTTGTTTTACATCCTGCGGTTTGTGTGACACCTGCTCTAACTTTTAGGCACTCTTCTTTTATAGAGGCAACTTATTCTCATGCGACATTAACTTACAGTTAACTGTACAAGACTCATTGATAATGCTTTCTTGCTCGTTTAATTTCAATGCTTTATGCTTCACTGATAAATTTGATCTACTTTTTGGTGGAAAGGTTCTTAACCTGGAGTAAATGAACTTTTGTGGATTCATGGTGAGCTTTATAGTGTGTATGAAAATTTGAGTTTTTCTGAGAAGAGGATCTATAGATTTTATGAGATTTTCCTCATATAACCACTCCCTGCTCTCTCCCGCCTTCCCCAAATTAGTAACTCTTCTGCTCCAGTGAGAGAGATAGCATAGAAACTGTCAAGCAAGTTAGGCTGACATTCCACATTGCTAATGAGACTTTAAATGTATATTTATTCTCTATCAGTACATATTAGAATGTACATGTTTCTATTAAAAATAAAATTTAGTTATGGACTTGCTTTAAATAAGATTACTTTAGGTTAATAAAGTTTAAATTCTAGTCAGGTATATTAATTTCCCCTTTTTCTTATAACAGTAAAGTTCATTTTTTACAATTAGTAAAATATACCAGACTATCCCACTGTAATCAAATAGCTTATAACCATTAAATTTTGGTAGGCACCAAGAAAAAAAAAATTACCGGCTATGTTGCTTTGATGCCAGAAATGTTAAGGACAAAATGTCTGGGAAGCTTATTAGATTGCTGGGGGAAACTGATGGAAATGCTAATCCTGTGTATTTATAGAAGATACTCAAATTTCTTTTTAGTACCCCTCTGGCTCCCAGATAAACACCATAGAACAGGCCCTATTTTATCTCTTTAGGAATAATACTGTTTTTCTAAGGCTTTCCTATATCAATTATATTTTCTGGGGAATCATAAAATTTGATTGCACAAAAGCAAGAAAAAAAACTTCCCAACTATTTGGTTGAAATTCCAGAAGGCATCATTTTGCACATGAAGCACCTGGTCCTTTAAAAGAAACAATGTTATAAGAAATAGAAAGCTGCACCTGTGGCAGAAATTTGAAATATATTTTTAAAGATATATTTTTGAAATAATACCTTCCATTTTATGCCTTCTATAAAATAGAATGATAGATTCATTATGAGAGATTGTGCACTTCTTATCCAGTTGTAGTAATTTTGTTGCATCCCAAATTAATTTCCCTCATACAGAGGGTATTTAAAGAAAGAAAAATATTTTTAAAAGTCTGAATTATTTTAACTTTAAAAAGATTATGATTTTAAAGAATTTATAGTGCATTGAAGAAGTTCTCACAGATTTGGTGCCCTATTAAGACCTAACTCCTTTTCTTTAATTCTACTGTAGCACTTTCTTCAGACCACTAACATATCACGTTGTTATTTTATCACCCATCTATTTTCCACTAAACTCTGGGCTGTTTAAGAGCAAAAATTGACTCCTATTAAATCTATATTCTCATATTTTGCACAAATCAATCTATGTTCCCAGTGGTTAGAACTCAGTAAACGCTGTTTAAATAAACACATTCACAGTTATCAAAACACCATCCTCTGTATTCTTTAGCTGTGCTGTCCAGTGTGGTAGCCATTAGCTCTATGTAGCTAGTGAGCACTTGAAATATGGCTGGTGTGAAATGAAATTTGACATAAATATAAAATAAACACTAGATTTTCAAAGACTTGATTTCAAAGAGCCCATTGATATTTTTGTGTTGATTCTTTGTTGAAATTTTATTTTTTATATTTTTGATTACATAAAACATTAATATTGAGTCCACATATTTCTTTTTGCTTTTTTAACGTGGCTGGTACACAATTTAGCATTACATATGTGGTTTGCTTTTGTGGCTTGCATTAAATTGCCATTTGACATTACTGTTCTGAAGCAAAAGTTGGTAACTGATGGCCCATGGGCCATCTCTGACCTATATTTAAATGGCCAATGAGCTAAGAAAGGTTTTTACATTTTTAAAAAGTGGTGTAAAAAAAAAATATATATATATATATGCAACAGAGACCATATGTGATATGCAAAACCTAGAATATTTACTATCTGGTCTTTAATATAAAAAATTTGTTTATCCCTGTTCTAAAGAAGTTATTGGCATATATAACTCATGGTTTTTACCCTTCAGCAGCTTGTATAGTTTAGTGGAAATACCATTTTTGAAATATTAAATAACACAATTGAAGTTTTATTAAGTGTTAGTGTTATGCTCAGGGACTATATGCTGTAGAAGTGGACTAGACGTGAGCCTTAAAGGATGAGACGATTTGGGCAGGAAGCGTGGTGTGTATGGTGATGTGCTTCCCAGGTCACCCTTCAAAGAAGGTCTTGCCGTCTCAGCTTTTGGGAACGTTATCAGCCTCTTCAGGGATTGCCTTTGTAGAGCCATCTCGTCGGGCAGGTCACACCCTTCCCATGGCGACCCATATGCAGTGAGTGATCAGGGTGGAATAAAAAGGCCTCACCATTTCAGCAAACCTGAGACAACTCTGAAGGGCCACTTTAGCCACAGAGATCCTCAGAGTGTTGGCTGAGGCTGCCATAGCTGTGTCATCACCGACTTCTCCCTCTACCCAGTTCTGCATCCTTCCTCTCCTTTCCTCAGGTTTTGATATACAGTCTTTGGCATACTAAACTCCATCTCAGTCTGCTACCCAGAGAACCCAACCTGCTTCAGGCAGAAAGGTAAATAGGATTCCACTTGTTGAGAGTTGTGGAAACAAAGGAACAGAGGCAAGAATAAATAAAAGCTCTGTGTGGGGACAGTGAAATTAATTACCTGGATAGTGTAGAGTGTTTATGTTTGAAATGATAGGCTATAAGACTGCCAAAAGGGCTTTACCCTAGGGAGAACAGGAAGCTTTTGGAGCAGGGATGTGACATGAAGAAAACAGTGCTTTAGGGGAATTCATCTAGTCAGGAGAAGTGTGGATTACAAACAAAATTATTAAAGAAAACTATATCCATTTCTATGCTAATTTTTCATCAGTGCCTGATTTTGTGGGTCGTCAGTAAGTGATGACTGAAGACATAGTTTAACTAAAACCTTATTAGTTGAGATTTAAGAACTTGAAATTTTTCTGGCAATGTATTCCTTTGGATCTTTTCTGAAGCCTGGATCAGGTTTCCTGCCTTCTGTCTATTCCTGAAGAGGGTAGGAAGAGTGCCCTTCTAGAGTGTCCTGGGCTCATCCAAAGGCTGCCTGGCATTTTACCTTCTCCAGTTTTTCCAAATACCAGCTGACACAGCTGAGCCTACTCTTGCCAGTTGAGTTTCCTCTGACCGCTTTCTTCTCTTCTACAGGGAAAACAGAGCTGCCCACAGCTAGAGTCAGGAGGGGCAAACTGTACTGAGTGGTCTTCCTGGATAGGTAGACGGCACAGTTTATCTGGGGCCCTCGTGTCTCCTTCACAATTTTACACCTCTGTTTGGTTTGGAGGGAAGTGTTTTTATTTTTGTTATTGTTTCTTGATCTGAAGGGGTTGGTTATTTGATACTGCTATTTAGAGCTAAGGAGGAGAAGCCACTGTTACCAGGGCTGGGAAGTATGGCACAAGCCTAGGCTTTGGAATTATGCAGACAGAGCCGGTATCAGTGACTCTTTTGGAGTTGAAATAGCCTATTCTCTCACCAGTGTGGTAGCTCCCAGAACGAGCAGGAAAAGGAAATGCTGTATTCTGTATATGGTAATTTTCTCAACCAAAGTGTTTATCCTCCCTTGGCCTTTATTATGAATTGGTGGAATTTACTTAAACTTCATGGACAAAAGCAACGATGGGCAACATACAATTATGAGCTTATTAAAAATAACCCTTTGACAGGGCAGTGAAATGACTGCCTGTTTAAAGTTGGCAGAATTTCTTAGGGTGTTTTATAAAAAGTAGCCTCAATGTTGGCTGTCTTTGGCTAGTACTGCTGAAGTAAATTCAGTTTCAGTTGCCCTTTCAATATTATATGCTTGTGTTTCCACAGAAACAATTTTGTAAAATTTGATATTCAGAAAGTACCAGATGGAGATGTTATGGACAAGCAGGAATGTAGGTTGCTTAAGTACATAGTCATTTGAAATGAAATAATCAAATAGGAGAACTAGTTTCTTAACAAGACTTATAATTCCCCAGCAATGTTTGCATTATAAAAGCGTCTAGTAATTTTCTTAAAAGAATGACTGTCTCTTGTTCATAAATCTGTTTCTAAAAGATGGTGCCTTTGGTTTATCAAAACAAAAGTTAAGACGTATGTATTTTAATGAATACAGATGTATAGAAAAGAGTTTCTTCATTTAAATTTGTATCAGAACAATTTGGTCTCTATATTCAAAATATTTCGTGTATACTCTCTATATAACTATATTGGAATTCCCAAAGTGTAGTTTGTTGTATATGGGACTAATTTTTTATTTCCCATAGGTCTTATTATCTTTGTTGGGGACGGGAATAAGATGATTATGGATTATGTAAATCACTTTTTAGGTATGAAGGGAGATTGGAAAGTGAGGCAAAATGGGAGGGAGAAGGAATGTCGTCATGTCACCTGTCTCTCCAGCTTGATGATAGGTCAGAGTTAAGTGCTTGTTGTATTCTTGAGTATCCACGACATATTATTAAAAGGCATTTACACCACTTAAATATGTCAGTTTTTCTGAGACTGTGTTGTCTGAAAAGTAAAATCTTGGTAGCAAAAGTATGTGAGTGGTGTTATGAATAATAAAATAAGACAAGGATATCAGATAAGCAGAATAGAAGTAGCATTTTACATGATGGTTTTTACTGTAATTTCATGGCATATAAGAGAGATAGTAGCACTATTTGCCAGAAAGGATCCTCTGTGCCTCTGGTCTCTTCAGGCTGATTCCTTAATCAGTCTCCTATAACTACCTATACCAGTAGCTAAGCACAGGGAGCACATCATATTTGTTCTTAGTTGCTGAAGTCCCTATATTTCTATTCTTATTAGATTAATTTGATCTTTAAAAGTATACCACTGAGGTATATAATTTCCTAGAGGCAGTTTGGCAATTGAAATATAATTAATATCTGATTGTATAATTACTATCTAAGTGAAATATAAATATAGCCATTGATCCAGCAAACATACTTCTAGAATGACAGAATCACCGAAGTGTGTATGTACACACATAAAATATTTATTGAAGCATTGTTTGGTAATACTAAAAACTGGACACACCTCCATGTCTATCAGTTGGAGACCAGTTAAATTATGGTGCAAGTGCATCCAAATTGACTGCTGTGTTAAAAAGATGATATAAACATACATGGAATGAGTACAAGACATATCATTAGGTGAAAGGAAAGCAAATTGCAGAACAGTTTATGTAGTGTGATCTAATTTATGTAAATTTTAAAAATGTCTGGGTATATAGTTATATTTCCTGATATAAAATATGCCTGGAAGGACATGCAGTCATACATTTGGAGAGGGGGATTGAGGGAGCCAGAGATAGAGAAGACGGGATTTTTGTCTTTTTCTTTTTTGTACTATTTGAATTGTTTTAGCAGCAGACTTGTAAAATATTTTAAATTTAAACCACTGATAGAAAAATAAAAACGTGTACAATAATAACAATGATGAAAGCTAATATTTATTGAGGGTTTACAGCGGACCAGGCATTATTGTACGTAGGTGACATATTTAATCACTAAATTATCACAGAAATCCTACCAAGTAGCTCTAGTAATTCTGTTTTATAGATGGTGAATCTGAGGCACAGAGATCTGTGGTTATGTGACCAAGTCAGTGTATTAGGAAAGAGTCAAATAAGAGTATTGGGTATAGGTATTGAATGCATATTGCCATTTATAAATGATCTCTCCTTTGTGACCTAGAAGACTAAACATTGTGACTTGCTAGTTTTGTGAGCAGGAAGGAAAGTGAAGGTGGGTTCTTTTACCCTATGACTTCTGTAGTGGTTCTTAGGAGTTTAATTCAAGGAGAAAATGGACTATTTGATAAATTCCAAGGACTTCTATTTGAAGAAGTCATTTGTAGGGGGAAAAAGCCAGCTATGCTTTGGAATTTTTTGTAGGTATTTCAAAACAGAGAGATATTATGAGTCATTTGTCATAAGAACTGGCCTAGTATAGTAAGAAAGATTCCTTCTCGTATTTTCCAAGATTATTGGTAGGTTGAGAGATGCTAACAAATGATTTTCTTTCTTGCAGTAGTTATTCAAGTACAAAAAAGAGAAAAATAGCGACTAGGCCAGGGCTTTGAATGAATTTTAGAATCGTGATCTTTCATTCAACAGATTTATTGTGTATGTCAGAAATCTACAACTAATACATTTTTACAACCAAATCCAGACTCCTCCGACCCTCAAAATCCTCCATAATCTCTTCCCTTTTTATCTGCTAACCTCTTCCCTCACTGTTCTCCAGTAAACTCCCTCTGCATCATCTGGCCTATTCAGGCTGGCTTCTTAATCATTCCCCTGTAACTACCTTTGTCAGGAGATGAACTCCTTAAGCATAAGGATTGTCTATTTGTTCTTAGTGTCCCTGATACATAAAACAGTGCTTGTAGCATTGGAGACTTATGCTGTCGAACAAACGAGTGAATGAGTGCATTCATTTTTGTCTCCATGCTTTTGCACAGATATATTCCATATGTACATTTTTGCCTTCCTTTCTTTCCTCAGCCTTTTCCAAACCTTTATACCAGGATCAGTGCACTTATGGAGAGACCCTCAGTCAGTATCACTGACTTCCTGGCTCAGATGCAGCGGGTCCCCACCACCTCCTGTACCAAATCTGACTCCTTTCAAGTTAGGAACGTTGTGCTTCCTTGTACATCCGAGTATCAACTTTTATTAGGCTGTTTTTCAGACTACCTCAAAACATACTTACACATTACCTTCTTGGTACTGCCTGATGGGACCATCTTTCTGTTAGAGGTAAGAGTTAAGAACATGGTGTCTGGATGATCTGAATTCAAATCCTTGTTCTTTCACTTCCTAGCCATGTTAAAATTTTTTAAAGTCTCTTTCCCCCCCCCTTTTTTTCTCCCATCTCTATTGAGATATGATTGACATACAACACCGTGTAAGTTTAAGGTGTACAATATGAAGATTTGATATATGTATATATTGTAAAATGTTTACAACAATAAGTTTAGTTAACACAGCATCACCTCACACAATTACCTTTGTGTGTGTGTGTGTGTGTGTGTGTGTGGTAAGAACATTTGAGATGTACTCTTAGCAACTTTCAAGTATACAATACGGTATTGTTAACATAGTCACTGTCCTGTACATTAGATACCCAGAGCTTATTCACTTTATAACTAGAAGTTTTACCGTTTAACTAAAATCTCCCCACTTCCCCTCCCCTCAGCCTCTGGTGACTACTAATCTACTCTGTTTTTATGAGTTTGGCGTATAAGTGAGATATATATCTGTATCTGTATATTTATATCTATACATTTGCTTTGTCCACTCATCCATCAATGGACGCTTAGGTTGTTTCCATGTCTTGGCTATTGTAAATAATGCCGCAGTGAACATGGGTGTGCAGATACCTCTTTGAGGCAATAATTCATTTCCTTTGGGTATTTACCCAGAAGTGGGATTGCTCTATCATAAGGTAGTTAAATTTTTTAAAGTCTCTGTGCTTCAGTTTCCTCCTTTTAAAAAGAAAGAAATATGTGTCTTAGAATGTTGTGAGGATAGAATAATCTATTAAAGTGCTTAACACAGTACCTGGCATATTGTAGGCACTCAATAAATGTTAGCTTTTGGGATTGGGTTGCTAATATTTTGTCTCATCCATGATGAAGACAAGAAGGTCAGGGCTGCTTTGGGACCACACAAATGCAGTTACTTAATAGCTGCTGTTAGCAGGTTATTAGTAATGGATGGATTAGTCGTAATGGTGGACGATAACAACTCTCAAGAGTGCAGGGGAGATGTCTGAAATCCTGAGTGATTGTGTAGAGACAGTCATTCTTCTCTCTTGCTTCTTAGTGGGTCCGCTTGTTTATTAAAGCACTAGCTACTGATTGCTTACCGTGTGCCAGGCACCATTCTAGGTCCTGGTGATATAGCAGGAATCAAAATAGAAGAAAATGCCTACTTGATGGAGGTAATATTTTAGTTATAAGTAAAATATAAGCATGTGAGGTGGTAATAAAAGCCGTGGAAAAAAATGAAGCAAGAGAAGGGAGCTAAGGAGTGTATGTATGTAGGTGCGGGTATATAGGTGCATCTGTCGAGGTGTGTGGGTTGCATTTTTAAGTAGGATGGTTGGGAAAGACCTCACTTAATATGGCACATTTACGAAAAGTTCTAAAGGAGGTAAGGGAATAACCACGTGTATGCCTGTGGGAAAAGCTTTCTAAGAGGAATCAGGGGACACCCCTGGTGGCCCAGGGGTTAAGAATCCACCTGCCAAAAAGAATCTGCCTGCCAATGCAGGGGACATGGGTTCGAGCCCTAGTCCGGGAAGATCCCACATGCCGCGGAGCAACTAAGCCCGTGTGCTACAACTACTGAGCCAGTGCTCTACAGCCCACGAGCCACAACTACTAAGCCTGCGTGCCACAACTACTGAAGTCCACGTGCCTAGAGCCCGTGCTCTGCAACAAGAGAAGCCACTGCAATGAGAAGCCCGTGCACCACAACAAAGACCCAACACAGCCAAAAATAAATAAATAAAATAAAAAATTTAAGAGGAATCAGGAAGTTCCTGATTCAGTAGCATACCTGGTATGTTCAAGGGGACAACAAGGGGACCAGTGTGTTTGGAGCCAGAGAGAGAGAATAATAGGAGATGAGGTAAAGTGTGTGTGTTGGGAGGGGGCGGGGCGGGGAGACAGGGCACAGATCACGCAGGAAATTGTAGATCATATTAAGACCTGTGTCTTTTATGTTGTGTGAGGTGCGGAACCTTTGGAAGATTTTGTGTGAGGGGTGATATTATCTGACTTAAGGATCACTCTGGCTGCTGTGTTGAAGGTAGATTGAACTGAGTCAGGGCAATAGCAGGGAGACCAATTGGAGGCTGTTACAGTGTTTCTGGTGAGACATAATGTTGGCTTGGACCTGGGTGCTTGTAGTGGCTGGATTCTGGTTATATTTTGAAAGCAGAGCCAATGGGAGCTGCTGACAATTGGATATAGGGGTGGGAGGGGAAGAGAGAAGTCAAGGATAAGACTTTTGTCCTGAGCAACTTAGAAGGCTGGCTGTTATTTATTGAGACAGGGACAACTGAAGGAACAAGAGCTAAGTTTGGACATGTTAAACGGGCATTCTTTTAGATATTCGAATAGAGATAAAGAACTGAGCCTTAGCTACAGTCTGGAATTCAGGGGACAGGTCAGAGTTGGAGATAAAAAGTTGTGTTTGTCAATATATAGATAGTATTTGAAATGTTGAGATGGGATAGTGAATAATTTGCAAGTTCCTCCTGACCTTCCCACACCTTTTTTCATTTAGTTTCTCTATCTTTATTTTACTCATTCTTTTCACCCATCTTGCCATCCCACAAAGTCCAAAATGGCAGTAGTATTGACAGTTATCATCCAGCTTGGGGGATGTGAAGGGGCATTCTAGTTTTCTTTTCTCATTTTGAGACGTAGTCAGAATAAATACTCATTTCAGTAAGATAAAGGGATCTCTTGATGACTCTGCTGAAGGGCTCTCTTGATGACTCTCTGCTTGTGATCAGACCATACTCTAAAAAGAAAGTTGGAAACTTATTTTCATGTTCCTTTTGTTAACAATATTTATTTCTGCATCAACTGTGTGCTAATCAAGGGCCACCCGCCTGTGAATCAGTCTATAAACACGTATAGAACACTGTGTACCTGTGCTGTGGGTGATAGAAGTGTTGCTAAAAGTTTCTGGCCTCAAGAAACTTGCTGTCAGTTGAGAGCCTAGACTCACACAGGTAAGTCAATTAGAGCACAATGTCAGACAACACTTAATTGTGCCTTAGGTTGTATAATTTAGCAGTATAAGGAAAAGCTTATTAAAATTAACTTTTTGGTATTTTGACGACATTCTAATAAATTGCTTTTTTTTTTTTTTTTTTTCCGGTACGCGGGCCTCTCACTGTTGTGGCCTTTCCCGTTGCGGAGCACAGGCTCCGGACGCGCAGGCTCAGCGGCCATGGCTCACGGGCCCAGCCGCTCCGCGGCAGGTGGGATCTTCCCGGACCGGGCCACGAACCCGTGTCCCCTGCATCGGCAGGCGGACTCTCAACCACTGCGCCACCAGGGAAGCCCCCGCTTTTTGAGAAATAGATAAAGCATTTGTTTTAGTGGATTGCGGGTCACCTTCTATTCTTGACTATTAACTTCTCAAAATATAAAGACATGGGTGGCACTTGGAGACATATGTGGCACTTCACTGCAAGAGCTGAGAGCATTAGTGAAAGCTTGTATTAATGCCTGGTTAGTAAATCATCAGTGCGTAAGAAACTAGATCTTCCTTTTCCTGAAGACTAATGTATCTCCATGCTCCATTGGTCTAGGGGGTCAGGAAACTCCTAAAGTTTGAGGTCAGGTGACATCATGTGGCATTTCCATTCTCTGGACAGATTGGCTGATTCTTCCACCCATGGATTAATCCATCTACCCCCAGAAAAGGTAGCTAGCTGGTACGGATAATGAATGAGTCTTTTATTTTCATAAAAGATATTTAAAGACTAACAAACAGGAGGGGTTTGTATACAGAGGGGGAGAATTTTGGCTTTTGCTTGGTAATGCTACTCTAGCGTGAATAAGTGAGGGAGAGTGGATACATTAAAACTCATTTTCATTTAGCTTTGGAATGCTTAATAGAATGATTTTGTAGCAGATAAAGTCTTCTTAATTGTGTTCATTTTGGTAGATTTTAAAATTAGAAAATATTACTTAGGTAGTGTAAGAAAGTCTAAAACATTTCCTTTAGCTAAGCCACCAAAAGCTTTAATCTAGACAAGTGAAAACATCTTTATTAAGGTATCATTTTATTTTTGTACTTATATTTGTTTATAGCTATATCTGACCTCAGAATTCACAGACATGCTTTTGCATTCTTAGGTCCCCAACAAAAATTTCCAGTAGAACCCCATTAACCTTTCAAAAAGCAAACATTTCCATTCCAGTTAGAAGGCAAGGAATATGAGTAACAAATAGACCCAAGGAGAAGGGAAATAGGATATTAATTCTGTTGCTTTGCCACTTGCTGCCTTTACTGGATGTTTCCATTTTCTCTGTAAGGATCTGCAGAGGAGCATTTAAGTCTAAGGAAATGAGTAGCTGATTTTCAGCAAGGGCTTAACTGAAGCTACCAATAAAAGACAGTATTATATTGGGTAATCTCCAAATACTTTACACTAATAAAATCTCAAAATATCTGTTAACATTTTGGAATTGAGCCGAACTAGCTAAATCTTTCTTTGGCTTTCTTGACTTCCAGGCTGGTCTCCTAGGGACTTTTTATGGGAGCTTTGGCTCATAAACTTTACAGATGGTGGTTCTGACAACATATTGAAACCACATTTGGGGGCAATGCTACCTGAGGAGATTATTTAGGATTGGCTTTCTTATTCGGACCCCTTACTCAGAATTCTTCTTGCCCATCGTTCTGTTCTGTGGATGGTATCTATCAGAAAGGTTGGCTCAGCACCAGTTTACAGCCAGCTGCTACAGCCTGGTTTTATTTATTTTTCACATCTCTTGTGGGTCAGAGGGAGTATAAAAGACTTCCTGTGGGTTCCTGACTGAATAAGGAATTAAAAGCTTTCATGAACGCTGTGCTTTATGAAAACCATTCAAAGCAGTTCTGCAAATTACATTAATAGAACTTGAAAACAAAATTCACCTTAAATGATAGTCAATGAAGATAATATTCCTAAGAATAATGTAAAATTCATACACTCATGTTCAAGGAGTATACTAGTATATACAAAAATGTTTTATGCAAGTATGTTTTCTATAAAGGAAAAGAAATTAACTATGTATGTAAATCATTTGGTGCAAAAGGGATTAACTGTATATGTAAATCATCAAAATTTAATATTACTCAAAATTCACAAACTGAAGACAAAGTTCACAAATTTATAGACGTAGTTTTATTTAGTGAATGTTATTACCAAATTGATATTACTACTTATTTTAAGTATATTTTATCAGGAAGACTGAGGATACCTGTTTTCATCCTCATAAAATAGGGTTGAATTGGTATTTTCGTGTATGAATGGAAAAAATATGGTCAACAGAGAGAACTCTTGTGCAGAGACAAGGCACCTGGAATTCATGAAGAACTTTGAATGCTAGAGATCATCTTTTCTTAGAGAACAAGAGGTTGAAGATTGAATAATTTTAGTCCTTGCTAAGTATCTCAGTGATTTCCTCAGCAGCATTTTAAGTCTTGTTTATGTAATTGTTTCATTGCTGACTTTATTCTTCTCATGTAGTGCTATTTTTTTTTTTTTTGGTCCTTTTCTCAGGAGTAGGAAGAAAATTTCATTAAACACAAAACAGAAGTGAAGAGTCATTTTGTAATTTGGCCATTTTCTCTCATCACCCATTTAAGCAGTGTGGCAAATGTAACTGGGATTTCCCCTTCCTGCATTCAGGAACATTTATTAATCTTTTTAAATATAAATGCAGCCATTGGAGGTCTACTCAACCTAATGGCATTGCCTATAGTCCTACAATCAGACTGTGTACTTCTTTCCACCCAAATTTCCAATTTAGGAGGCATAATTAGCTTTAATCTCATAAAAAGTATATGCTTTCATGTTCTAAACTATTGGTGGAGCAGGTATGGTACCTAAGTCTAGGAAGCTATGCAGAGCAGGTAGGGTTTTCAGTCTTCCAATTTTGGAAAGTGTTGTGATGGATAATCCTTGTCCTTTTAATTTTAATGGAGAGTGATCTATTTTTTAAGAGTCTTTTTTGTGACAGTAATGATGATGAATGCCTTAATGCATTTGGGTTGTGGGAACAGAGCACTCTGTATTAAGGAATATTTTGTATATCCCGAGACAATCACGAATTTTAATTACTGTGTGCTGTGATAATAACTTCTTTAGTGCTGTAAAATATTCTCAGTTTGTGTCTAAGGGTTTGGGGTCTCAGAGCATTCACAAACAATCCCTTTCATATTTTCCTATGGGATTTATTACCAGTATCAATAGAGAAGTATTCAGAGAGAGAAACTGGCCCAAGACTATAGGGAAACTAACAGCATATACCGAACTGCGGTTCTTGAGTTTCAGTTTTGACAGTAGCTTAGCACAGTACTCAGTGCACAGTGAAATCAGTGAATATATGTTGAATAAATAAATTGAAATTAAAGCCTGCCTAGGACCAATCTGCAAATTGTTCAACATTAGTAAGAAAACGTTAGATATTTTCAAGTGGAGGAGAGGTCTGATCATCCTCATACATGGCAAAAGGATAAGGCAGTTGCTGGGAAATGCCTAATAATGTGGAAATCATTCAGTAGACATTTTGAAAAATATAACTTTGATTATTAAATAAGCATAATATGATAACATTTCCAATTATTTTGTTGCCTTAGTTTCTCCAAGGTAATAATTCTTTGAAGACTTACAAGACCAGCGATCAGCAAAGGCACATATCTGTGCCTTTTGTTACGCCCAGGAGTACCTTTTGTTCCCACATCTGGGAGCTCATTTTTCTTTATTTCACACATCACCTCCCTCCTTAACATCCTGGAATCTTCCCCTATAGATTCCTTGCTGGAAGCTATAGGAATTTAGATGAGATGTTCTGTTGGCTAGGGTGGCAGGAGTTATAGACCTGTGACCTATTGTTCTCCTCTCAGAATTTTATCAACACCTTCACCAGTGTGAATTCAGGAATGAGCACCCATTATGTGCCTGGCACTTTTCTAGACTTTGGAGAAACAGTAGTGAACACAGATTAATATTTTAGTGGGAGTGGAAGAATGGTAGGAGATTGGGAACAGATTTATTTTAAGCAGGTAATAAACACATATGATAATTTCAGATTGTGTTAAGTGCTGTGAAGGAAATAAAGAGGGTGATGTGACTCAGATTAACAAGATGATAGCGAGGCTGCTTGAGAAAGAGTAATAAGAGGTGTGTCAGTAACATTTGAGCAGAGGCCTGAATGATGAGATGGAGCTACCCATGGAAAAAGCCAAGGAAGAACATTTAAGCCAGAGGGGAAAAAAATGATAAAAAGCCACTGAGACAAGAATAACAAGGACAGAGGGAGGAAAAGAAAGGCCAGTAATGTGTCTGGAGTGTAATGAGCAAAACTGAGAGTGGATTGAAATGAGGTTGGAAAGATTGGGAATGATTGGTTTATGTAGGAACTTAAGAGGCCTTGTATCTTAGGTTAGGTTCCCTGGGAAGCAAACTCTGAGGTGGAGATTTACATGGAGGAAAGTTATGGGGAGGTATTCAGTCACAGTTGGATCAGCATCTCTGAGGAGTGAAGATGGAGGACTGGGCAGAGTTAAAAGTTGGAACTGTAATGCATATCAAAGAAAGGCCTCCGTCTATCCTACGGTAGGCTCTAGAGTGGAGGTGGCCCTTCAAAACTGTCCCACATTTAGGTTAGGGGGCTGGGTCTTTAAACTTGTGCATAGAGCATCAGTAGATGCAGCTCACAGTTCCTGGAGAAGGACTCAGCTGAGAGCCAGCCACCTCCAACAATCCCAGCAGCTAAGGAATGGGCACCTAGGTTCTGAAGAGGGGTACCACTGCATTTATCACACCACGGAAAAGTATTCAGTATTGATGGGTCAGCTTGTTTTTCAAAAGTTTACATTTATGTTTTTAAATACATTTGACCCTTAAACAGTGTGGGAGTTAGGGTGGCAACCCTCTATGTGCAGCCGAAAATTCGAGTATAACTTATAGTTGGCCCTCAGTATATGCAGTTCCTCTGCATGCGTAGTTCTGCATCCATGGATTCAACCACCTGTGGATAGTGTGGTACTGTCGTACTCATTATTGAAAAAAATCTGCATATAAGTGAATTCAAGCCGACGTTTTTCAAGGGTCAACTGTACTTGGTAAAAATTGAGATGAAAACAGACCCAGTTACACAGACATGTAAAATTATATGTGTGTATGTAAGGTTCTCTCATTAACATATATGTGTTTACTTGTGAGTTTTTTTTTTTTAATTTAATTTTATTTTTTTGCCGTATGCGGGCCTCTCACTGTTGTGGCCTCTCCCGCTGCGGAGCACAGGCTCCAGACGCGCAGGCTCAGCGGCCATGGCTCACGGGCCCAGCCGCTCCGCGGCATGTGGGGTCTTCCCGGACCAGGCGGGAACCCGTGTCCCCTGCATTGGAAGGCGGACTCTCAACCACTGCGCCACCAGGGAAGCCCTACTTTTGAGTTTTAAGGACAGAACTCAGAATGGAGGGAATTTAGCAGTAAACAGCTTTGTTCTAGTTCAGGGTGAGGCTGAAGGAGGACAGGAAAAGTGGTAGGGATTGAGGAGGAATCTCCCCTCCCTTCCTGTTCTCTTTTGATCTAATTTATCCTTTTAACTATTTTTTCCAAATGTATTCAACCCTCTCTCTGTATGTTAACCTGTTTTTGCTCTTTTTTCTTCCATGGTGACTTTTTGGTATAGAATCAAAAGAGACTGAAAGACAGGGTTATAAATCCACACAAGAAGCAATGATGTTGTGGCTTCGGGCAGTCGAAGTGGAAGATGAGATGGATTTGGGGTGAATTTGACACTTCAGGGTCAGAAAGTTGACAGTTGTGTGACTGAATACATGGATGAAGGAAAGTGGGGAACAAAAGGGGACGGAGCAAGTTTGGGCAACAGGAACCAGAAGAGGATGAGTTCTGGTCTGTGAAGAATGTTTCTGAAGCACCTTGTAGGACAGCCCAGTGAAAATGGTCCCCTGGCAGCTGGAGATGTTTGGAAATCAGAATAGAGGTCATGCTAGAGACATGAATTCATATATAATTTTGTAACAAAGAATTGTCTGAAACTTACAGTATTTATGTGAGTTTCTCTGTGGTGATTGAACCAAGAAGGGATGTAGGAAACAGGCAGGATGCCTGATGATTTAATATTTTATGTTCAGAGTAAAGGGAGAATAAAAATATCTCATTTGTATTTGGCTGCTTTTATGTTATTGACAAGAACAGTCAGAAGCTACCCATTTTCAGCTGGTGGATGGTTGTCTAAGGAATTCTTAAGTTTCTTATTTCTTATAAAGCATATGCCAGATAAAAAGCTTTAGAGGGCTTCCCTGGTGGCGCAGTGGTTAAGAGTCCGCCTGCCGATGCAGGGGACACGGGTTCGTGCCCCGGTCCGGGAGGATCCCACGTGCCGCGGAGCGGCTGGGCCCGTGAGCCATGGCTGCTGAGCCTGCGCGTCCGGAGCCTGTGCTCTGCAATGGGAGAGGCCACAGCAGTGAGAGGCCCGCGCACCGGGGCGTGGGGGGGGGGGAGCTTTAGAGACTGAAGATTTCCTTGTTTAGTCACAAGACAAACTCGATGCTTAATGTAGCAGTTTTATTATTTGTCTCACTTTATTCTAAATGCCCATCGGTCCATTTCAGTCACTGGTGCTCCTGGGAGTGACAGCTTTTTAGGCTGTCCATTTTTTCATCCTAGTTGGTTAAACTATTTGAATTGGATTTGATTGATGACCCGGCTAGCCCTTAAGATGATTTGTGACCACAAGCCACATAGAATGACATGTAAGACCAATTGATACTTATTCAGTCAATAAACATTTATATATCATGCGTTTGTGTGGACATAGTACTGCTAGAGGTTTTGTTACTGTTGATCACAGCTAAGCAATGATTTGTAACAGGTTACCTGGGAACATAGGAAATGGTTGCTGCATGCTCTAAAATGTATTTTCCTCCCCTTCAGTAGCACATGGCTCATAATCTAACCTGAGGACTGATGAACTTACTTTCTTTCCTCAAATGAGGGAAGGGGGAAAAATAGGGGAGGATTATTAATAATTTTCTGTGCTCTGTTTAGGAAAGGCCACAATATACAGCTTCAAAGAAGAGAACACGAGTGCTCCTGGCTAGTTCCCAGGTGAATTTTGCAAACATTTTACTATATACATGATCAATTTTCTCCCCCCTGGGAAACTTGTATCCATTAATGTTGGAGTTTTGTATTGTGAAACTGTTATTTGAACAATCTGGTGTGTGTATGTGCATACATGTATTAAAACAAGGAAGGAGCTTAGTATGTTGGTGTTAAGACTTCTGGGATAAAATCTCACACTAACCAGGATGGGTAAGAATGGTTTTCTTATTGAGAAATCAGGGCTGAAAGCTTTTTTTCTCAATGATCATATTAAAAATATATCTAGAGCATTATAAGACTCCAGATACTTGGGCTGTGGCCAAAAATTTTTGCAGATTTAATTCTCCACATTCCTAATCACTCAGGAAAGAAAGTGGTTCTAAACTAAGTTTTGTACTTCCTTCTTAAAGGTAAATGCATCAAAGGTGCAATAAAAATCCTCTTTTAGGAAAATTAGAGATCACCCCAAAATGTGAGAATCATGGCATTTAGAAAAATAACAAGATTTTGTTGTTAGCAAAATAGAAGTAAATGTTCTCTTTAGTACCCTCGCTTATGGTTATTTTTACAAAGAATTGGGAAAAGGTACAGACTGACACCACAAAGGTGTACCAGAGGGTAACTTTTCATGTAGATACATCTCAATTATTTGGACTTCATTATTTGAAGATATTTTGATAAGCCCTTTCCATGACCTTCGAGATAAAAATTTATTGTCAAGGATGTTGCTTAGAACCAAGTGCATTTTAGTGACTTGGTGCTCATTCATAACTCATTTATTTACTTTCTTTTTTTTTTTTTTTTTTTTTTTCTTTTTTCTGTGGTACGCGGGCCTCTCACCACTGTGGCCTCCCCCGTTGCGGAGCACAGGCTCCGGACGCGCAGGCTCAGCGGCCATGGCTCACGGGCCCAGCCGCTCCGTGACATGTGGAATCTTTCCGGACCGGGGCACAAACTCGTGTCTCCTGCATCGGCAGGTGGACTCTCAACCACTGCGCCACCAGGGAAGCCCTACTTTATCTTTTAATTGTATTTTTCAAAGAAAATAATGAGGAAATAGTAACTAAATGTTTATCTCTTCTGGTTCCCAAAGATGCCTATTATTTATTCTAATAAGTGGATAATTTTCATGACTACATTAACATAAAATTAAAATGTCCCTACTCAACACTTTTTGCAACATTACCTATTTTTGTTTGTTTTCATAGTTTATAGGTGTATTTTACGATCATTTATAGACTCATGAGTTTCCTTTTTGAAATCTGAATGTAAGTTATGTATATCTGTTCAAATGATATAAGGTGGTATCAGGGGCCCTTACACATGATAGTGGGCCCAAGAAATCCTTTACAGGATCCTGGGAGGCGGGCTGAGCTGGAAAGAACTGCTGCATCTGGAGAATCTTTCCTCTCATTGGCTTGCTCTCTTTGGGTGGCTTACTAAAGGCAGTCAGCAGAGTGAAGGACTTTGCTCAGCCTCTTCTGTCTCGAAGCCCTGTCCAGTTCACTGCTTCCGGCTCTCTGCAGGTGTGTGCATCAGAGATGAGGACAAGCAGGTGTGCCCTTTAGGGAACCCACTGCCTGCAGTGGGATGGAGTGTGGCCACAGCTTGTAAAGCTGCTGTGACACATTATTTGAAACTGACCTCAAGACTTTGATCTGCTTGGTGTATTTTTAGAAGCAATGACAGTATAGCACTTTGAGGCCTGGATGTTATTTCTAGACTGAAGAGAAACATTATTTTTCTGAGAAGTAGAATTTTGGGATTTTAAATGGATTTTTGGTAAAGATTTCTGAAGCTTTTCCAGTAAATGGGACTTTCTGGCCAAAAAAGGAGAGATGGGAAGCAGTATGCTTACCCTATTCCTGTTGAATTTCGTCTCTGACCCTGGGGCTGGGAAACTGTCATGGAGGGGGTGTGTAATCTTCGTTGTCCCGTATTCTGAGTGAGTCTCCAAATATACAAAGAATAAAGAAGGATTCATTCTTTTCAGTTATGTACTTTCCAAGTTATTAAATTTTAAATTACATTTATATGTACAATACCTACTAGGTTGTCTATAGGGAGTATATTTATAACTTGTAACGTGGCATATTTATCTGTTAGTTTACCTAAGAGATTTGGAGACACACACACACACACACACACACTTATTTGTGTTTCACTTGGAATGTATGAATAGTAACTTTTTATGTATATATATTTTGGATTATGTGTTAAGTTATATGATACCTGGTTATTCTGTTTGTAGAATTTTAATTTTTGCAGATACAATTTTCATTAGTCTCCTAATTGAAATCCTTGCCTATAATCTTTCCTTCTTTGGTCCCATACTCCATAATATCATCAACTTTATTTTTCTAAAATAACAATAATATCCAGCACTTTGGTACTGCTCATTGTATGCCAGGCACTGTTCTGTTCTTATATAAAAATCTCTCTACAACTGCATGAAGCAGGTACTGTTAATATCCTCATTTTTTAGAAGAAGCTGAGGCACAGAGAAGTCACAGCGCTTGCCCCAGGTCACAAACCCCGTGGTAAGTGGTAGAGCTGATAGTTGAACCCAGGCAGTCTAACTCCAGAATCCGTACATGTAATCACTATAGTATACTTCCTTGCAAACAAAGACTTGTCAGCTCATCCTTCTAATTAAACCCCACATTCCCTGCAGCACGATGTCTTCTTAGTACTGAATTTTACAGTTGAGGCTTCAGCAACGCAGGGAGGTTGGGGTGCCTGCCCTCTGTGCAGCTGGCAGTCCGTGTGAGTTAGCTGCGGTTCCTCCCAATCCGTGGATTCAACCAACGGCAAATTGTGTAGTGCTGTAATATTTACTGTTGAAAGAAATCGGTGTGTAAGTGGACCAGCGCAGTTCAAACCCGTGTTGTTCGGTTGTTGTTCAGTGGTCAGCTGTAATTTGTCAGCTCTTCAAGGTTCTCCCCGGCTCATGTTTGAAGTCTTCGTCCCCACCAAGCCTATTAAACTGTTTGCTCTTCTCCAGACTTTCCAAATACTTTTTTCTGACTCCAGTGTTAGTCACACTATGCTTTTTGTCTGGAATCTGCTTCACCATATTGTCTAACTGGAAAACCCATACTGATTCTTCAAAGCCCAGGTGGAACTTCGCCTCTTCTATGCATTGTTTTCTCTCACCTGCGTTCCCACAGTACTTAATATGTAGCTCTGCTTTGGGACTTCCCTCATTGTATGGTGCTATTTATCTATCTTTGTTTTTCCTTCTTCACCTGTGGGGCTTCTTGAGGTCAGGGATCTATTTTTCTCATCTCTGTATCCCTCAGTACACCTAGCACAGAGCCTGATTCATAGTTGGCACTCGTGAAATAGTGTCAGTGTTTAATTGAAGTTCACTTCCTAGAACTGCAAGAAGGTAGAGGCAGCCACAATTGGGCAGCAAACCTCTACTGACAGGAAAACATGACACATGCTGGGAGTACCATGTCCCTCTGCTGATCTCATGTGACCATCTCCTAACCAGACTCAACCCTCGGGCATACTGCTGTGTCCTGGGTACTGCTCTGAGGGGTCCTGACTGTTTTTTTCAGTCAGAGTTTCCTGTGCAGGTGGTGGAGGATTTTGAAATGCCTGAAACCAAACCATTACACCCACTTAAAATAGTTTGTCTTGTCTGGGTATGATAAGAGGTGGGTGGGAAAAAATTAGTGCACATAACCCATTTCTTGGAGTTGAGGTTGCCAATTAAGTGTCATGAATGGGATAAAATAACACATACAAGTGGTGTTTAAAATATTTTGCTTCTTATTTTTCTCTTCGCTTTAATTTAGAAAGTCAGTTTCCAGATGTTGGATAAGCATTGACTAATTCCCCAGTACCCTCTTTTATTCTGTTTTCTTGATTGTAGATCATCTGACTCAACTGTATTTAGAGAAACTGGCAGATGACTGAACACAGTGAAACTAAGAGTCTTTTATTTCCCTAAAGAAAGTAGTGCATTCAGTGAGGTTTATTACACTCACAGAGCACCATGTACTTTAGCCCTTCTTTGATCCAGCAAAACTTTGATGACTCATTTTGACTTTAATTGAAGAATGTTTGAATTGAAACATTTACTTTAATAATAATAGTAGAGGAGCACTTTTCTTGTGTTTACTGTACAAATGCTAAGATGATATGATTTCTACTTTGAAATAAAATAAATGCCAAATTAAAGGTCTTTGCATGATTTCACCAGGACAGAGGGTGAGAGAGATGGAGATTATTTGAGGATTCTAGGCACTTGGGTTGTAGTACAGAAAGAAAAAGGAGATAAGACAAGCTTGGCCTACTCATAATTGCACTATAATTTTAGTCAGTGTTGGATTAGAAGTTGAAGTCTGAATGGCACTGAAATAAATTAAGCATTTGAATTTTAAAGACATAAATTTTGAAAATGAGTCTAAATGATAGTACTCTGCAATTTAGAAAAATTAAGGGACCTACTATTTTTAATTCAATTTATAAAAATCTGAGTGTATACTTTTCTTATATACCTTATTCTCTTTTCAAAGCAGTTCATATTTAGAAATTATTAAAAGAAAACCTAATGCAAAAACAATATATTGTTCTTCCTATATCAAAACAGCTCAAACATTGAGCTCACGTTCTGTGATGGAAGTTTCCATGTGTGTAACCTAATTTAAATCCTGCCGTAACCCTGTAAAGCATTTTCATCTTCCATCACGTAAGCACAGAAAAGGGAGCTCAGCAGTTGCCCCAGAAAGTAAGGGCAGGATTCAGACGCGGGTCTATTGCTCCTGCATCCCATGCTTTTTCCACTGGATAGAGAATTTCAGTTTTGACCAGAAATATGCCTTGAGCTAGGGAAACAAACATACTGTACTGGAATTACAAACCTAATCAAATAAATTATAAGTGGCAAAGGCTGTTTTTTAATATGGGGGTATGTCATCTGATATATTTTAAACAGAAGTCATCTGTCTAAATAAAAGAAAGACTCGTATTTCAGTTGTCATTTAAATCTCAACAGAGGAGTTGATTAAATGGTGGACTAACCAGGTATTAATCTATGATTTTTACCCCTCAGTATGATCACTTGTATCTGTAGCTTGGGATGAACTCAGGATAAAATCTGAGGTCAAATTTTGTTTCTCAGAACAGCCTTGGAGTTTTCTGTGGCTAGTAAATGATCTGTGGGGATTGGCCATGTCACTAACTATCTTTGCATTGAAAATAGAGTGTAGAGTTTATCTCATTTTTCATTTTTAATATAGAAGTATCGTTTATGATAGATGGGAGGAAGGAAAAGAAAAGTATAGCTTAAGCTTAAATACAGCTAGCAATAAAGCTATTTGCCTCAGTAAATACAGTCAACAGGGAGCTGATACCTGGTCTTCTACTGATGCTTCCTTTAATTTACTGAATAATTACAGGAAAATTATAGGAATTCCTTTTGTGTTTCATTCTCTCTGACTCTTAATTTAGGGTAATGCTCTTTGTGACCTACCTGTCTCATAGGGAGATGGTGAAGATTAATTATACCATGCCGGCCAGTTGCCCAGCACTGCCCCAGAGAAAGGTGTTCCATAAATCAGACCTATCATTAGGAGGCCTTTCTTTGTCTCAAGTCCCTGTGTAGTATAGTGCCATCTCTCTGTATCCTAATGGGAGGTCGCCTACATTCGGGCCAAGGACAGGCTTTCCCATGACACAGAGAGCATTTTTTCTTCTAGTTCTGTGTGACTGGGCAGATTTCCACCTCTGCACACCTCCGTGTCCTCATTTGTGAAACAGCAGTCCACAGTCCCATAATTCCTAAAGGGAACTTACCCTGGAGTAACTCTGATTTTGTCCTTTTGCTTCTCTTGTCTCACCCAGCTTCTTGAACCTATTAAACTATATATTTTTTAAGCTCATGTGCTATTAAAGAGCTGTGGCAGACACTGGGGTAGGCCATCAGATTCCCCTCCGAGGAAGGCCTTGCTGGGTGGAGGTGGGGCAGGCATCAGCAGAGCCTCCAGAGTCCAGGGTCAGCCTCAGCTGCAGAGCTGGTCTCCCAGGTCCAGCAGGTCGAGGCCTTGTTGGACTTGCGTAACAGTTCAGTGTCTCACTCTGCCTGATCTTCCCCTTTCTTTTATAAGTATTGACCTCTGTAAATATCTTCTGCTTCCATTTCCACAGAACCTGGTCAGTGAGAAGGACTTAAACATTATCTGAAAACAGGACTAGTAGAAGGGAATTCCTCAAGTTGCAAATGAATGGACTTTTTAATAATGAGCTTGTGTCATATTCTGTAATTTATTAATTTGGAAATAATATTTTCAGATTAAAATGAAGCGTACCCAAGAAGGAAAAGTTCAGTCACTATTAGGTTTGTGATAGAGTTTTCATATAGGTTAATTGTTAGGATTTTTTTTCATTGGACATGAACGAAGCCTTTGACAGGTGAAGTTCTTAGTTCTATTAGTGGCATTTGTAGTAAGTTGTCATTTTAAAATCACCATTCTTTATCCCTAAATACATCTTCCTTAACCTTTTTGTGTAATTAACTTTTATCAGTCTTTGCAAAGAAACACACACCAAATATTGCACCTTTTTCCAGTATGCATTAGAGATGTATAAAGTGTTCTTTAGCTTATCCTCAGATACATCATTTTGAGTGTAATTGAGGCCTTCCTTCCGTTTCCTCCTTTCTTCCTTCTCTCTTCTTTCCTAAGTGGTTTGGATATTATCATCTGTGTCTTAAAAAACCAGTGAGTCAGACAGCTACTATGAAATTGATCTCATTATAAAGAATGTATGCTGGGGCGTTTCTAAGAAATTCAATTTTATATTGCAATGGGGGGTTGATGTTTCCTTGCTTGTGCTTTAGTTTCAAATTTGTATTGAGAGATTTGCCTTAATTTTTTTTTTTTATGTTTTGAAGTGAGAGTTGTTAAAACTCAATGTAACTTTTAAAAAACTTGATTTCTCCCTATCTGTGGTTAAAGGGATATGACTTAGTGTTTCTGTTTTCTTTCACGTGTTATTGTTGATTTTTTAACTTAGAGCAGAAAAGCAGAGACTGAGGAATATGTAGCTAGTCTGTATGGCAGACATGTAGAGAAGAGTTAAAAGAAGAGGGGCTTGGGAGAAGCAAGCATTTAAAAGACAATGGCATAGCACAGGGAGATCAGCTCGGTGCTTTGTGACCACCTAGAGGGGTGGGGTAGGGAGGGTGGGAAGGAGACACAAGAGGGAGGCTTTCTTATTCAGATGGCTTTGTCTCGTCTGACTCTTAAGCAACCTCTGGATTGATTGACCAGGTTATCCTCATATCTCTGTGGCCACCTGGAGAAAGAAATAAGCCAAGTTGTATCAGAAGCAGTCTCCATTCTTTTTTTACTCCTACTTTCATGTTTATTCTATGTTTTTTCCCTGTTTATTCACAAATTCATTTAGTAAATTTTTATTGCTTACTTGCTATTTGCCAGACACTCTCTTAGGTGTAGGATATAAAATGGTGAACAAAAATCAGGAAATCCTCTGTACTGGACCTTACAGTTTATTGCAGAGATAGATCATTAAAAAAAAAAACAAAAAACCCTTACAACTAAATTAAAAAATCGCAAGTGTGGCACGTAACTATGAAGTAGAATCTTTGCTATGTGTGAACAAGAATAGGGGATTTCAGCATGTTAGAAATGGCTTCCTTGAAGAGAAAAATACTTGTTTTAGAATGTGGAGAATAAGTAGATTTCAATCAAAGAGAGGTGGAATGAGTATTCCAGCAGAGGGGCTACATGCACAAAGATTCTGAGGCAGGAGAATTCATGGCATATTTGAGGAACAGAGAAGCCCAGCCAGTGTGGCTGGAGCAGTATGCTTAGGGACGTGGAGGAAAGTAAGTAATGGAGGGAAAGTGGAGGAGTCGGTGAGCTGGCGGTCCTGATGGTTGGAACAGGTTACCTAGGAAGTGTTGAATGAACAGTTGGGAAAGTGAGCAGTTTGGTGGTTAGAGATCAGGATTTTTACCTTCCTGCTTCTGGGGGAGGATGACCAAGTATCAAGGAATGACTGCTAGAGTGGTGACTGAACTGGAATGGAGGTGAAGGTCACTGGAGACGAAGAGGTCAAGGAACTGAGGGGCTGTGACCAGTTATCCTTGTGTGTGTGGAAGTAGCCCAACATGTTGTGTTGGCAGGCTTTGCGTGAAGTAGAAGACCGGCTAGATGCCGAGTCTTTAATAAATGAAGTAGACTGAATGGTTGGGGTGGAGGGAACCACTTAATCCAAATAACCATTTCATAAGATTTGAATGGTTTATGTGATAGAGATAGCCTGGATTTTGAGTGATATTTTCCCCACATTTTCATTATATTTTGGCCAATATATAGATGTATCAAAATCACAGCTAAAGGAGTCTCTTCATTTGGGTTGTAAATTCCAAGATGACAGGAGTTGTGTCTGTATAGATCTGTACAGATCTTCTTGTATTACCAAAAGGAAAATGGTAGACATCAATGAATAAAGCATGGTGATAAATTATGAATGAAGTAAATATAACACAGCTGTTTTGGATGGAAGATTTCACTGTTTTTCTTTTCACGAAAGCCTGTGCATTTTATGCACTTTCACATGGCTACCTGTGTGACTCTGTGACTACAGTTACCTTTGCATGTACATTTACATAGTCTCATGTTTTTTTCTTTCAGAGTGAACTTTTTAATCAGAATAATTAATTTTCCTCTGATTCTATGAGAACTTTACCATTGATGCAGATATTCTGAGGAGCCAGTTAGTCACGTCATTTAAAAAGAGATTGCACAGAGGGGCATACTTTGGTATGACTGGGATATATTTTGTCTGGAAGGCATGTTCCCTCTCCCCAAATTCAAGTTTGTAAGCTTGTATCATTCATCTAGGCAGCAAGTCAGCCACCTCTCTGTACCAAGCAATTGCTTGAGGGACTTTGGCAGTCTACAGAAGTCTATAAACTATGATTTTTAAAGTCAAAAGGAGTATGCTATGTATATGCAAAGGAAAAGACTAGCAAGACCTGCATCAAAATGTAAATAATGGTATATCTGGGTAGTGGAGTTTTTGTTTGTTTGTTTTTTATTTTGGCCACGCTGCACGGCCTGTGGGATCTCGGTTCCCCGACCTGGGATTGAACCCAGGCCATGGAAGTGCAAGCACTAAATCCTCACCACTAGACCACCAGGGAGCTCCCTGGGTAGTGGAGTTTTAAATGATACTTATTTCTTTTAGCTGAAATGTGTTGTGTGTGTATATATAAAACATATGTGTGTATGTGTGTATATATATGTATATACATATATTTTTTTCTAGTTAGAATCTATCATTTTTATAATAAGATTTTCTAGAAAAATAATATTAGAGTAAAAGGAACAAGGATGGAGACAAGTCAGGAATAATTAGGCTATGTGAAAAGGAAAAAGGTTTATTGTGTAGGAGATAGGTGAGTTGTCAAGGGTGGAATATGCAGGGTGTACTATCGCCACGTACTCAATTCTACTGCAAGAAGCTAATGCAGGATGCTCTCTTCAGTGGCCTCTGGTCACAGTCCCACACTTCCAGGTCACTTGGCAGAATTCCTAGAGTCTCAAGTTTTAAAGGAGCAAATAGTATGGGTTTCTCCCTAGTGCCTCTGACGTTTTATTCCCTGGGGGGAGGTAGCCGTTGATTTCTTTAACTGTGATGAAGAAAACCCCAATAAGCTCGTAGGGCTTCCCCTGCCGCCTTTACAGCTGTTAGGGAGCCATGTTTTGATTCTGATAATACCTGTGGATTAACACAAATCAGAAATTGTTTTCAGTGTCACTCTATCTACAGCAGCTGGGCGGTGGGTCTGTTCATTTCATGTGGGAGTGGACGTTAAGTTCACGTGTCAGTCCAGGACAGGTTTTTTCCTGACAGCTTTAAAGTTTACCACATAGAGACAAACGTTTTCTAAATATTTCAGAGTTTAGAAGGCACCAGAGTCAATTTAGGTGGCATTTAATATGCCTCCTTGTAAACTGTGGGCCTTGGGCCAGGCAGGGTTGCAAAGAGCTTTTGCTTTAGAGCTGGCCCAGTTTGTAATGCCATGCCAATGCCAAACACATGTTCTAAATGATGCAGCACTTACCTGAGACAGAGCATTCTAGGTAAAAGATAAATATTCATTCCCAATGAATGACGAAGGATGACATCTAGAATGATGATAAATTAAGAATACCACTCTCTTAAGTCCAAGGAATTCTGTCCTGAATTTCAGATGCATTATACTTTCAGGATCAGAAAGAATAAGATGATACACTTTTTTTTTTGTGGTACGCGGGCCTCTCACTGTTGTGGCCCCTCCCGTTGCGGAGCACAGACTCCGGACGCGCAGGCTCAGCGGCCATGGCTCACGAGCCTAGCCGCTTCGTGGCATGTGGGATCTTCCCGGACTGGGGCACGAACCCGTGTCCCCTGCATCGGCAGGCGGACTCTCAACCACTGTGTCACCAGGGAAGCCCAAGATGATACACTTTTAAAGTGTAAGTTATCTATAAAAATTTTAGGTGATTGGAAAGGACACATGAAATGCTGTCATGTAATGAGAACCTAGATTGTTCTTCATAGCTCTGCTTTCAAAGGAAATTGAACATGGAACTCTGAAAGCAGAGGAATGGGATGTGAAGGAAATAAGATTCAGTAAATCCAAGTTCCAGATGGTTACAGATTTGTTAAAGAAAATATTTCTAATCTATAACTATTATATTAAAATATAGTAATTAGATCATTTGCACCCCACTGACACTACCCTTCTCAGCTCCCTCAAACCCACTGTACCTTTTCACCTCTGCCCTAGATGAAGTCTTGGTCAGATTTCAGAGCTTTGCAGTTCCTTTTAGTCACAAGAACAGTCTCATTTCTCAGAAATGTAAAAGTCCTGACCAGTGTAATATTATTTGAAACTTCTCCCCTCTCCCAAGTCAAGCTTGTTTCAGGTTCTAGAGCTTCCATGGCGCATGGAAGGGGTGTGATACCCAACACTTTTTGTCACCTCACTTGCTCTCCCACTCACTGGCCCTCCAGGACAGAGCTGTAAGGATCTGCGCAAGTCTGATTCCAATGGTACAGTTGTAATCTGCACTACTACCATCTGATGGATGCATGATTGCTGACTCTCCCTCAGGGGGCATCTGTGTGGGTTTTTGGACAGTTCCTCCTAGGGACCTCTGGTGGTAGTTATGCTGCTGATGACCATGCTTCCCCTGGCCAGATGTCTTTAACTGCCTTTCCTGCTCCTGGGCTTCTGGCATTCCACCCGTGTTGGGATCACATTGCCTCCCCAGGTGGGCCTCTTGGGGATTGCCTCTTGTAAGACAGTCAGTCCCTCCTGTGGGCCCACAATCAGTTTTCAGAGAAACATGCATCTTTGTCTGCCATAGGTGGAAGTATAGCCTGATCACAAAGCACTCTTTGCTTTAACAATTCCAGGGCAGCTGGCCGGCCTTTAGAGTTAGGTTTAAAATAAGTAGCTGTTCTTATTTTCTCAAAATCTAAGGGATGCACCTCTTCCAGTATTTCTCTGAGTCACCCTTAATTTGGTACCCTTGGGGTAAGGTCCATTCCAGCATTGGATAGGAGGGGACGCAGGGTGTTCTGATGATTCTTTCCAGAGCAGTTCTCCTTGGTGGTCTCATTACCTGCTCCGATACAGCTGGAAATGAGCAATGGGTTCATGACAGATTGGCTTCAACTGACCTCTTGGGAAGTACTGAATATATGGTTTTAGCACCCTGTACCTGACAATTGTTTTGTTTTTAGCTTTCAGGATTTCAGCTAAAACTGAGACAATTTCATTTTAGTATCTTGTTTCAGTAGTGGTTTTTCTTTCTCATTTAGGTGGCTACGTTAAACCTCATATTTATGCAGGTGGGAAATAAAAGCTTCCATAAAATTTGGTCAACTAGGAATATATGATTAAAATATATAGAGACAAGAACTTTAGGTGTCTTGAAGTTTTTAACTTGGGGAGTACACTTTAGTAAATGATAGTTTCACTTTCCTTCTCCAATTCAAAGGCTATTATTATTATTAAAAACAATAATTTCTAGATTAATTACTGTTGACAGTTCATGAGTAGCTAGACTATAATAAGTTACTTTACCTTAAAAACATCATTCAGTGTCCTGTCTCTGCTTAATAGAAATGCTTACTAATATGTTAATAAAATATGTTGATAAAATGCTTAATAATATGTTAATAATAAATATGTCTGACATAGGAATTTTTTCCCCTTAACTTAAAAATAAGTTATCTCAAATCTGTAGTATTCTCATAGCATAGAAAGGAATGAATATAGTTTTTCACATATATAAATCTGCTGTTTTTTGCCCTTATTCCTGGCAGAGCCTGTACTGAAAGCTATTTTTTCCCCCTGATTTTCAACTTGGTGATCTTTTTGCTGTGGTTTGTCACTCACAACCGATGTAATATAAGATGTATATGGCTATTTAGTGACTAGTTTTAATAATATAAGTGAGTTTCTATTTACTTAAAGAGGAAAGTTAATACACATTTTGTGTGGTTTTTTAAGTTTAGAATTTAAGTAGTAATTTATCTTTCCCTTTTTTTTGAAAGAATAATAAGGACTATGGAACCAGGTTTAGTAGGGCCTGAAGCTTATGCAATTTGGGACATTCCCTAAGGAAAAGAAAACAAAATTATAAATACAGAATTAAACTCAACATATATATTTAGAATGAAAATAGTCACAAGAAATTGTTTTTTAAAGCTGACAGATAATGCAAAGCGCAACAAAGTCCAGAAAAATAGCAAAAATAAACCTTGTTCTTTCTTCTCTGTGCACATACTTGCAGGGTGAACTGTAGTACAAATTTATATCATGATGCAGCTCTGGGGTGGCCCATCATCCCATGGCAGGCTGGGACGCGGACATATTCCTGGAAGCGTCCCTACATTGGGATGACTAGCAATAACATAATTATACCCAGAAGTGACTGCAAACCAAGTAAATGTATCATTAAATCCAAACTAAATTGTATCTTCAACTCAACTTCCCCTTAGCTAGATCTGCAAAATGTTCATGCCCACTTCAGTATCACTCAACACAAGGGGAAGTGTAATGGAGGGAATGGAAAGAAATAATGGTTGTAACTGATGGTGTTAAAATATCTTGTTCTGCAAGTTTTATGAAAACGTGATCATGTAGCTAAGATCCTTTCAGCGGCCTGTGCCTCTGAAAGGCCCCGAGCTTTAAGCTTTGTTAGCTTTGCAGTTATCTCTGGGTAAAACTCATTCACAGAAAAATGGATAAACGAATGTTCCAGTTGCTTAAAGGAACCATAAAAATCCATGTTTCTTACATTTCTCTCCTACATTCTTCTAAATTATTATCCAAAGTTATTCTTTTATTTCTATTTTTAATGTTAATATTAAACTACATAAGGAAGAAGTCCTCTGGAAAACTGTATAAATATTTTATGCTTTTCATGTTTTGAATAAATTGTGTTCTTAACTATTAGAAAAACATGTTTAAGAATAGCAAAATATGTTTACCACAATAAGAAAAGCTAAAAAGAATAGCAAATCCCTGAAGTAAATGCTCTCTTGTGTTACTGTGTATCTGCCTGTAAACCATCTAGGCCACTGGAAAAAAATGGTAAAGTGTGGATTGTATATGCTTTGTTTCTCTTCTGGGTCCTTTTAGTCTCTAGGTAGTAAGTTTGAAAGATTTAATGCCACATGTCTCAAGTGATTTAGCTCTATTATGCCTAAACAGGAAATTGGAATTGTGCAGCAAATCCTTCCAAAACGAGTAAAATTACACCTGGGGAGAGTGCTATGGTATAGACCAAATTGTGGAGACTGAGGGCAGAATAACATATTATACAAAATTTACCTCATTGCCTCTTTACAGGAGTATAATTAGAATATATTTTTAAATGTGTATGGATTAAATTATTATTATTTTAAGACTTTTTAAAATTTATTTATGGCTGCATTGGATCTTCATTGCTGCGCATGGGCTTTCTCTAGTTGCAACAAGCGGGGGCTATTCTTCATTGTGGTGCACGGGCTTCTGATTGCTGTGGCTTCTCTTGCTGCGGAGCACAGGCTCAAGGCACACGGGCTTCAGCAGTTGTGGTACGTGGGCTCGGTAGTTGTGGCTCGCAGGCTCTAGAGCGCAGGCTCAGTAGTTGTGGCACACGGGCTTAGTTGCTCTGTGGCATGTGGGATCTTCCCGGACCAGGGATCGAACCCGTGTCCTCTGCTTTGGCAGGCGGATTCTTAACCACTGCACCACCAGGGAAGTCCTGGATTAAATTTTTGATGTACAATTAAAATTATACTCTTTACAGGAGTATACTTAGAAAATTCTTTAAAAATTTGTATGGATTAAATTATTGATGTACAATTAAATTATTGATGTATAGATACATGGAAATATCTTTAATTCTTAATATGCATCGACTGATACCCTCATAACTTGTTTCTGTAGGGATTTGTTTTTTATTGATATATTAACAATCACTTAAGACATAGTAGTTTAAAATGGTGCTATTGACAGACAGTCACCTGTTGTGTGTGAACTCTGTCTGACACCTTGTGTCCTAAATGTCATCTTGGTAAGTTTTGCTCTCCTCCGGTGGACCAGTCTTGACTGTGGCCTGCTGTGGGGACTTTTCCTGGCTGTCTGCCTGTTCTGGATACCACCCTTTTGTTCCTAGACTTCTGGTTTGCTTCTCCTGGTGGGTTCCTCTGGTGACCCTCGCAATACTAGTTCCATGCCCTAGAACGTGCAGTGTGTGATATCTCCACGTCAGCAGAGTGGTAGATACACAGGCGGGCAGAGGTACCCCTCGAGAGGGAGACAGCAATGCCATCAGAGGCTGTGAACCTAGGGGGAGATCTGGCTAAGGTCATCGAGTGCTACAAGGGGCGTCAGCAGGGCTTCCTGCCCACTCCCCTTTATCATCCAGAGGAAATCTACACTCCAGCAACAGTCTCATATTCAGTGCTTTGTGCCCTGTGTCTCTTCTACACAGTTAAGTTCCTGCTTCCCCTCCCAAAGGTTAACAGTTCAATTCAAGTTCCTCAGCCCATCACCTAGAACTAGTGAGAGGCTTACTAAGAGACTGTCCTAAGACTTCTGTTAGGTCTGAATGGAGTGTTCCCATCTCCTCACTACATTTTTGGTAGCTGTGTAGATATTCTATATAATCAGATATTAAACAAACTTTTATATGAAAGTATTTAATATAAATTACTGCTTACTATTTGCAGTTTTAAAAGATCTAGAACATATTGTATTCTTGTTTAAATTGCTGCTGAACAGGAGCCTTATAAGATAGGGATTTTGTCTTACATTTGAATAATTTTGTTTAAAGCATTATTTTCATAGATATAATGTCATGTCTTTGAATGAATACCATTATTGTGGTGGAAGAGGGAAAATATTTCTCCTGTAGGACAGTGTAAGAATGGTGCCATCAGATTTCACTATTCCTTTACAGATCTAGGAAATAGTCTAAATATATTATCTAGCAGCTCCCTCTGAAACGATACAATGTGATAAATTATTTATCAGAACAGCATTTATTTTGGTTGTGTGAAATGGATTAATGAAAGAGTATCATTAGTTTGTATGTAACTGGTTAACTTGATTTGTTTAAAAGTTTTACACTTAGGCAAGTAAAAAATGTTTCCTGTATTCTTGTTTATTTTTGAGCTATTTAGAGTATACCATAAAACTGAATAACTATAAGTTTTTGTCCATATTTTACTGTATTGATTTTTTCTCTTTCTGACCACTGATATCAGTGGTTCTTCCACTATTTCAGTTGGCCTGAATAGCATAATCAAATGATTTTATGGAAAATCTATTTTCATAGTATATGTGTTCATGTAAAATGAATAACATTTGATGGAATTAATATACTTTTTAATGTATCTTTTAGGAATCTAGTTCTTTTAAAGTTGGACATATTTTTAATAATAATAATGATGATACTGTGATTTATTGATTTCCTACTTTGTTCCAAATACAGTGCTTGATGCTAGATATTTTATGCCCATTTGATAGAAGAATCTTTTGAGAGGCCAGGGAACTTTGGCAACCAGATAGCAACTCTTGTCTGCTCTGCTCTGAAACCTGAGATCTTCCTCTCCCTCCAGGATATTAGTGGGCAGCAGAAGTGATGCGAAGTGACCAATACCTGATGTCAGAAAGAATCTAGGTCAAATACATAGTTTAAAAAATCAATTTTATGGTATGGATTAAACATAGTTCAAAATAAGTGGGTAACGTGAAAGTATAATGTTTAATTATGAATTTAGAAAACCTTTTGTTAAATGAATATGACAGCTTTAAATCCATATACATCACGCTCAGGTTTTATAATGAAGTGAACCTTTAAATAGTTCCTTTTAACTTACAATGTGGTTTTAAATATGACCTACTTAAGTGGACAGAATTTATATTCCTACCAGAGGAAGGCCTCATTTAGCTAGAAGTGATTTCTCTAACAAGAAAAATGTATTCAGAATGTAATCCCAAGACCTCCAGGAATACGACTTCTATCTAAGTATCCATATTATTATAGTGCTCCAGAATCCATATACTAAAGATTGTACCTTTTATTCAGAGAAGATCTCTTCAGGTACTCACTGCCACGTTATTTGTGGTGGTTTTATATTTTTATATCCTTGTTGGAGAAACTCAAAGCAATAAGAGATGGCAGCAAAAAAGTGTGAAGAAATAGAAAAGGTATAATAAACAGTTGCAGCAATACAAAACGTGCAGCGGCTTATATCCGTGTTGTTGAATCTTCCCTCTTCTGAGAATGGATAACCAGCCAGGTTTGGTTTTAGAGGGGGAACAGGAGAGTCTCTTACTTGAGACTGTGGTTGCTTAGAAACCGAACAAATGTGAAAAAAGGTTGAGAATCAAGTTGGGCTGGTTGTAGTGCAGAAGAGAGAGAAGCAGGATTCAAATAGGTAGATCTGAGGCATTGACCTCAAACTGGAGGATTGGGCCAGGGAAGAACCAAGAAGATAGGAGCAGGGAAGGCAGCAGCTTAAGCTGGGAAGCCCAAAGGCCAACAGAACAAAAAGTAATGATGGAATTGGATTTTAAACTTTCCATTTTTATGGGCCTCAGAGGTGACTCCTCCATAATTTCTATATAAGATGATTTTAGGGGTGGGGATGTTTGTAGGAAGGGGGAGCTAGAAGAGTTAAACCCTCCTGAGTGTAGCAAACCCATGTCTTCCTTAGGCTGTATGTTTACACGTTTGTGTGAATGTGCGTGTGCGTGTGTGTGTTGTTGTGGAGGGAGAGGTAGGTGGTAAGTGACCAATTATGACGGAAGGCCAAACCCCTCCCCTGCCCAAACCATCCATCGGCATTGCCTGTGCTGACAAGGTCATTCCACACGTGGGAACAGGGGCAGATTGGGACACAGGCAGCGACCTGTGGGCTTTCACACCTCAGCAGCATCTGAGGGCTTCACTGAAATACTGCAGAGTAATAATGGAAGCTAATAATGATGACCCTATCATGTCAAAAACATTAAATTATATGTCATCTATGTAAGAAAGCAATGACTGTTAGATCGCCCCCGCCCCCCCCCCGCAACACACACACACACACTCAAGAGGTTAACATTTTAAAGCTTTATCATTTGGGGGGGGGGGGAGTTACTTTTCAAATTTACTTACTGATAAAAGCTCATTCCCTGAGGCTTCCAGATAAATAAGTTGTTGCTTTACATAGCTTTAATGATACTCATTGCTTTTCGAAGGTGATTCAAGGCTAGCACTTTAATTTCACTTGTGATCAGAGTTATTTTGCATAAAGATTAAAATTTGACTTGGAACAGGAGTGAAGGATTTATTTTATTAGGTCCAAATTCACATTTTTTACCTCACTTGAAATAAAATACCTTATTAAGTATCAAAAAGTACCTTAAAGCTGGAAAGAAATAACATTTTCTCAAAATTCTCAGAAACTTTTTTAAAATCTGGAGTTCTCTGTACTGGGTAATACTATTCCCCACTGATTCTTTGTCAAAACTGAACAATAATATATTTTCCTTAAGGCATTTTGATACGGTAAGTCTTCAACCATATATTGCTAACAGCATGTACCTTATCAGGCCTGACAAGATTGCAGCTTGACGAGTTATAGTTTTATTCATATAACATTGTGAACTTGAGCTTCAAAGGAAGAATAAAGCCAAACTATTATAGGTTGAGTACTTTAATAAATATTAAATTATAAATGAAGCTGGTCCTACACTAGCTGTAGGGGGTGTGGATAATAAAAGAAAATCTTCAAATGGTGATACACAGTATTATGGATGTCTTTCTTGCCTTTTGTAATCTGTCTTTGCCTCTTACCATTGTAGTTGTAAGTGCTGGGAATGATGAGGTAGGGTGTATGATTTTTTTTGCCCACTGGATTAAAAGTAGAGGAAATTTTAAATGTAAGACTAATTTTTCTCTTTAGCAGGATAAATACAGAAGTGCGCTTTGGTAATAATAGGCACTTCATCACTCCTCCTCACCTACCTACTCCCTCCAAAGTCGTGAACTTGATGTTGAATGTGAAGCACACCGAGCAATATGCATTTCCATTTAATGAAAACTTTAGTTCTGTCATCATGTTTGAGATGTCACAACATGCCCTGATGGATGAGTGCAGAATGCCTTATGTTTCATAGGAGATCACTAAGTGATGCGATTGTATGGAAGAAAGACTAAGTGAAGCTGGGTATCAGAGAGAAGCTCATGAGAACTCCAGTCCTCGTAGTCAGATGGGGCACACACCCTCTAAGATGGCCCCGATGGTCCTTGCTTCCTGCTATCCCAGCCCTTCTGTAATTACTTCCCCTTAAAAGTGGGCCAGCTTAGTGACTCGCTTCTAACCAAGCACATATGGCAAGTGTGATATCCGTCACTTCCTGGGGTTAGGCTAGATGAGATAGGGCCTTGCCTTTTGCTAGCAGACCCTCTCTTTCCCTTGTTGGCTTTGATGAAGCAAGTTTCCATGTTGGCATGTGGCAAGGAAGTGAGGGCAGCCAGCGGCCAGCCAGGAACTAAGACCCTCAGCTCAACAACTCTTGAGGAACTAAATACTGCCTCCAACTATGTGGGCTCAGAAGCAGATCCTGCCCAGTTAAGACTTTCGATGAGACCCCAACCCTGGCTGACACCTTCACTGCAGCCTTGTGAGAGACCCTAAAGCAAAGGGCTCAGTTAAAATATGCCCAGGTTCCTGACACACAGAAAACGCAAGATTAAAAATACTTACTGTTTTAAGCTTCTAAGTTTGTAGTAATTTTTAATACAGCGATAGAAAACTAATACTTAGGTCTATTAGTTAGCTAGAGGCTGCCATAACAAAGTGCCACAGATGAGGTGGCTTGAATGACAGAAATTTATTTTCTCATATTATGGAGGCTAGAAATCCAAGATCAGGTGTTGGCAGGGTTGGTTTCTTCTGAGGCCTCTCTGTTTGGCTTGTAGATGGCCGTCTTCTCCCTGTGTCTTCACATGGTCTTCCCTCTTGTCATGTCAGTGTCCTAAACTCTTTAACTCTGTTTCTTTTAAGGACACCAGTCGTATGGCATCAGGGCCTAACTTAATGACCTCATTCTAACTTAATTACCCCCTTTAAAGACCCTATCTCCAAATACAGTCTCATTCTGGGGTACTGGGGGTTAGTTCAGCATATGAGTTTTACAGAGACACAGTCAGTCCATAAGAATAGGCTATATAAAATTCTATAATTATGTTTATCTCTTTAGCTAAGACACTATACCACTCACTTATTGTCCAAAGGTCTTTTGCTACCTTGTTTTTCTTTATTTTTCACATGATTGTATATGTATTAGATGATGTATAGCTCACATGGTTTAGCATATATATTTGCATTTTCCTGTCCCCATAACAAAATTATAATTCCTCTAAGCATGTATTTTTCATATGCTTTACATAGGCTACTTTACAGTATTTAAGATGGTGTTAGATCTGGTTTAACGTTTTGTGTTTATTTGTATATTTCTAAATAACAATATTCTAGAAGTAGCTTGTCTTAAGAATGAAGACTGTTGGCAGGGCAGGAATAAAGGCGTAGACATAGAGAATGGACTGGAGGACGGGGAGGGGAAACTGGAAGCTGGGGTGAAGTGAGAGTGGCATCGACATATATACACTACCAAATGTAAAATGGTTAGCTAGTGGGAAGCAGCCGCATAGCACAGGGAGATCAGCTTGGTGGTTTGCGATGACCTAGAGAGGTGGGATAGGGAGGGTGGGAGGGAGGCTCAAGAGGGAGGGGATACATGTATGCATATGGCTGATTCACTTTTTGTACAACAGAAACTGACACAGTATTGTGAAGCAATTATACTCCAATAAAGATCTATTTAAAAAAATAAAAATAAAAAACGTTTTCAAAAAAAAAGAATAAGCTTTGGGGATCCCAGAGGGAGTAAGACACAGCACCCACCCTTAAAGAATTCACGCCCTCATGAGGAAGCTGTAAGGGCTTTCCTTCCGTGAAATTTGAGGTCATTCCAAAATATTTTGCAGACTGTGGAAGGAAAGGGTCTGACTCTCAATGATTTAACAAACATGGATACCATTAAAATATTTGACTTCTTAAAAAAAAAAAAAAGAATGAAGACTGTTAAAACGATAGGGGGTTTGAAGAATTTATATTTATTTGAAGTACTTGTAGTTCTAGATGGTAAGGCCAGAGAATATCTGTCTTTATATTTGGTAATCCAGGTATAATGGATATACTGTTAGATCCTATCCAACGCTATGCTGATTCTTTAAAACACTATTTCTTTTTGAGCTATCTATAACACTGTATATGTTTAAAATATTTTCCTAAATTGTCAAAAAAATATGTATTATTAAGAAATAGTTCTTTATAATGTATACCAGTGGTTCTCAAAGTGTGGCCCACGGACCCAGGAGTCCCCAAAACCCTCTTAGGGGATCTACAAGGTCAAAACTATTTTCATAATAAAACTAAGACATTATCTGCCCTTTTTTTGGTATGCGTTGACATGTATACATATTACACAAAAGAAATAGTGCATAAAATTGCCGAGGCCTTTGCATGAATCAAGGCAGTGACATCAAACTGTACTATTAAACTCTTATTTTTCAACAACATGCACTCATAGACCAAAAAAACCCACTTCATTTCACTTAAAATTGTCCTTGATGAACCAATTAAAATTATTACTGTTATTAATTCTTGACCTTCCATCACACATCTCTGGAACATTCTGCATGACTCAGTGGGAAGAATGCATAAAGCACCTCTGTTCCATATTGAAGTACAATGATTACCTCAAGGAAAAACCCCTGCACAGTTGTTTGGGTTGGAAGCTGAATTAGCTGTTTCTTCATGGAACACCATTTTCATTTGAAATAACAACTGAACAGCTAGCTATGATTATTCAGATTTAGGTTTTCGACAGACATTTTCTCAAAAATGAACAAAGTGAGCCTATCACTTTAAGGAAAACAACGGATAGCATTTATTGCCAATAACACAGTTCAAGCTTTCAAACAAAAATTAAAATTTTGGAAAACTTGTATCTGCCCGTGAGAACTACACTCATTCCCAAACTTAAAGAATTTTCTGATGAGATTAATGGTGATATTAACAGTTGTTACTTTTCTGATAGTGTGTAATGAAATGTGTCAGCAAAAACTATATAACATACTAAACCAATATTTTCCAGATGACCAGTGCATCATATTTTAAAATTATGCCTGAGTAAAAGACTCAAAGTGCAAGAAAGAACAATGGATTTTAATGTAGCAGGGTAAAATTTTATTATATTGGACAATATCCAGTGTTGAAAATAAATTTGATTTAAAGTTTATAACTTCATTGATATGATTCATAAAGTTTATTGATAAAGTTTCAGGTTTCACACTGCAACTAACCTTTAAGAAACTACCATTCATGGAGTTTGGGTATAATATTAAAGAATAACATCCACAATTATCTGAAAAAGCTATTACGACACTTCTTCTTTGTCCAACTATATAACCTTGTGAGTCAGATTCTCTTCATACACACAACATATTGCAGCATATTGAATATAGAAGCAGACATGGGAATACAGATGTTGTCTGTTAAACCAGACATCAAAGAGACTGGAAAAATTTAACAGTGCCACTCTTCTCACTTTTTTTGGAGGGGAGAGGGGAATATAGCATTTTTCATGAAAAATACGTTACTGTGCTGGAAAATCAGCATTTTGCTGCCATCATAGTAAAGACTGGTTCAGGCAAGAATCATCACTGATGCTAAATCTAGGGGGAAATTTTTATGAAGAGCAGGATGTTTTCGTGGTCTTAAAATGTCTTCCCACATACTTGTTAGTTATAAAGGAAAATTAAAAAGATAATTATTTAGCAAAGAAATTCAACAGCACCTTGACCTGTGATCCAAGTTATCGTCACTTTTGAGGAGCAGTTGGACAATGTGTATCTCCAGATGTGATAGCCTAGGAGGATAATGTTCTAGCTGAGAACACATAGTTGAGAACATATGTTGTAGCTGCAAACACATAGCCTCAATCAAATCATGAGTAAACATTTGACAACACCAAAATGAGAAATATTCTCTTAAAAAAAATAGACATGATGGTATTCTTCAAAAATGTCAGGTCATAAAAGGCAGAGGGAAACTGTGGAAATATTCCAGATTAAAGGAGCTAAAGAGAAATGACAGCTAAATGCTGTATCTGACCCTAGACTGGATCCTGCATTAAAAGGAGAAAAATGCTATAAAGGTCATCACCTGGTTAAACTGAGAAAATTGGAGTGTTGATGGTAACTTATTGTCTTAATGTTAAATTGGCTGAAGTTGATAACTGTACTATGATTGTAAGAGAATATCACAGTTCTTAGTAACACACACTGAAATTTTAGGGGTAAAGGACCTCGATGTTCATAACTTGCCTTCAACTGGTTCATTAAAAATTATTTTGGGTATAAATATAAATATTTATATTTATATATACATGTGTGTCAATTAGATAAATATATATATACATATACACGAACATATACAGGGAGGGAGAGTGTAGATGATGTAGAAAATGGGTAAAATGTTAATGTGTCTGAATAAACAGTACACAGGTGTTTTTTATACTATGCTTTTTTTAAAATTAATTTTTATTTGAGTATAGTCGCTTTACAATGTTGTGTTGCTTTCTACTGTACAGCAAAATGAATCAGTTATACGTATATATATCCCCTCTTTTATGGGTTTCCTTCCCATTTAGGTCACCACAGTGCGTTAAGTAGAGTTCCCTGTGCTGTACAGTATGTTCTCATTAGTTACCTATTTTATACATAGTATCAATAATGTATATATGTGTCAATCCCAATCTCCCAATTCCTCCCCCCCTCCTTGGTATCCATACATTTGTTCTCTACATCTGTGTCTCTATTTCTGCTTTGCAAATAAGATCATCTATACCATTTTTCTAGATTCCACATATATGCGTTAATAGATGATATTTGTCTTTCTCTTTCTGACTTAACTTCACTCTGTATGACACTCTACACTCTGTATGACACTCTCTAGGTACATCCACATCTCTACAAATGACCCAGTTTCATTCCTTTTTATGGCTGAGTAATATTCCATTGCATATATGTGCCACATCTTCTTTATCCATTCCTCTGTCGATGGACATTTAGTTTGCTTCCATGTCCTGGCTATTGTAAATAGTGCTGCAATGAATATTGGGGTGCATGTTGTACTATTCTTATTCTTTAAATTTTCTGTAAGTATCAGTTATTTCCAAATAAAAGTTTAAAAGTTAAATGTAGTCACTTATGTTAATGTAATGGCTTCATTATTGTTTTTAAGTGAATTTATGAATATATGTTTAAAGTTTGCCTCGATTTCATTTCTAATAAAGTAAAGTAAACATTAATAGATCTAATCCACATAAACAAGAGCTTCGGGGGGGGTCCTTGATAATTTTTAAGAGTGTTAAGGGGTTCTGAGACCACAGAGTTTGAGGACCATTGGCATAAACTGTGTGGGTGGTTAGGTAGGTGCCCCCCTCATTCTCTTAAGGCTGTTTTATGACACTAGTTAATGAGAGCAGATTTGGTAGATGCCACTTATGAATATTATAATCTTAACCTCTCTCTGCCTTAGTTTTTGCACTTGTAAAGTAGGGATAATAACATTGCCTATCTTAGAGGGCTATTGTAAGGTTTAAATCATTTCCTCTATGTAAAGGCTTTCAATAAGGACCACACTCCACAGTACTGTTCTTATTGGCAACATATATTTCTGTGGTGTTCTTGCCTCTCTTTGCCATTTATTTTGTGTTTTGGCTAGTGATTTTGGTTATAATTATGTGCACATGAACTACTACAAAGAGACCAAGAATAGTATCAGATGGTTTTTTAAATGCAAGTTTACAGTAGTCTGTGCCCCTTCAAGGAAATGGTTAGGGAAACAGAGCAGGGTGGAGATGAGCAAGCAGTTTGGTGTTTGGGGGGTTCTTGGTATATGGAAAAGCATCATACGTCTAGGAAGTTGGATTAAAAATTGTGGGAAGAGTATTTGATAGAAAATATGACTGGACAGGGAACACTTTGTTGTTAGGGATAAACTGGGATTAACCCTATTTAGCACTGGTTCCATTGGCATTCCACTTGCCAGATAGGTATCCTTTGCTTAAATGTGTATGTCTATATTGGCATATTTAAGTTGTTGTAACAGTATATACCTAGGGTAGGGATAAGAAAGAATACTATTGTTTTGTGCCATTTTTACTGTTTTCCCCAGCAAAAGTCTAAATTCAGCTTTGTTTTATACCTCATCTATCAAGCTTCAAGCCAATAAAAAATAATTATATTGTTGAACTATTGTGTTCACCTAATTCCAAATTCAAATGATGACTTTTTTTTAAAAAAAAAAGAAACCAAAGGATAAGTAAATGTGAAGGCTTTATGTCATTTTGATATGCTGTTTATTGTCATTTAATCTCTTTTGCTAAATGCTGTGATTTATTCTATTTTTTTTTTAATAGATCATCAGAAACTGGAAAGGGAAGCTAGAATCTGCCGTCTTTTGAAGCACCCCAATATTGGTAAGGAAATGTTTTCAGTATATTTTAAATATTAACTAAAATTTTGCATCATGTAATTTTACCGTAATTTAAAAAATATTAATTTAATAAACTAGAATATTTGCAGTTAACAAATAGGTACCTAACTTTTGATCTTGTTACATTTGTTTCTTCAAAGTTTTTAAAAAGTTTTTCAGAAGGTAGCAGTTCTTTCATACAAACACTTTAAAAATAATATAAGCTATTACTAGTTGAATAGTGGTTTTATGTATCTTTAAGGATTGTTCAGCTGCTGCTACTGAAGTACAGAGGAACAGAACTTAGGCCATTATATTAGTCACCTAAGTTACTTTTCACCTATCCTGTAAAATGTTTACCTTATAATCATTGATACTATTCAAGAAACTAGTAAAATTGTTTTAGAATATTATCCCTCATGAATATAATGGCATGATAATGTTCAAAACTGAAAAATATTGATGAATATAAAACAAATGCAAGAAAGAAACAAAGGAAAGAAGAAGCTATATTCTGTGACAATAGTTTTATTTTCAAAAAATGTTACCGTCCCACCTCTGTCAGTTCTACTGTCAGCCAAAGTATTTCTGACATGCACGGTATGAGAGAGGGAGTAATCATGCAGTAGAATTAGCAAAATCATTCACTGAGAAGGTTTATATTTCTCTATTTTTATGTATAGGGCCATTCAGTGTCTATTCCTTCCTTGAAGTTTTTAGTATCCTGCATTTTGTGGGTTACTTAATTAGACACTAACAAGTAAATCAGATGCATTAACAAACTAGCAGCTGTCTAATAAGAGCCTTCTGGTTTAGAGAGAAAACAAAACAACCTCTGAAATATAAATGTACCTTTTTATAAGTATTTTACCCTGATAAAAGTCTATGGCATTTCTTGGTTGGCTGTATTATTTTCCTAGGGCTGCCATAACAAAGCACCACACACTGGGTAGCTTAAATAGAGAAATGTATTTTCTCATAATTCTGGAAACAAGAAGTCTGAGGTCAAGGTGTAGGGAGGGTTGGTTTCTTCTGAGACCTCTCTCCTTGTCTTGTAGGTGGCCATCTTTTCCTTGTGTTTTTACATGGTCTTCCTTCTGTATGATGTCTCTTTTTTAATTTCTTCTTTGTGTAAGGGCACTAATCATATTGGATTAGGGTCCATCCTAATGACCTCATTTTAACTTAACTACTCTTTTAAAGACCCTAGCTCCAAATATAGTCCCACGCTGAGGTACTGGGAGTTAGGATTTCAACATGAATTTTGGAGGGACACAATTCAGCCCATAATATTGGCTAAAGAGAAATTATACAATAATGACCCACTATAGTTCAAAGAGTGCTTTCCTCGCTCAGGTTTAAGATAAAATGCAATCTTAGTTTACTGATCTTGTTATTCTTATGAAGGGGAGTTTTTTTTTGCTTGTTCGTTTTGTTTTTAATCAGGATCCTTCTATGAAACTCAATTTTTTTTTTTTATAAATTTATTTTATTTATTTTTGGCTGCGTTGGGTCTTCATTGCTGTGCACGGGCTTTCTCTAGTTGTGGTGAGTGGGGGCTACTCTTTGTTGTAGTGTGCAGGGTTCTCACTTTGGTGGCTTCTCTTGTTGTGGAGCGTGGGCTCTAGGTGTGTGGGCTTCAGTAGTTGTGGCTCACAGGCTCTAGAGCGCAGGCTCAGTAGTTGTGATGCACAGGCTTAGTTGCTCTGCAGCATGTGGGATCTTCCTGGACCAGGGCTCGAACCCATGTCCCCTGCATTGGCAGGTGGATTCTTAACCACTGCGCCACCAGGGAAGCCCCGACAAGACAAAATGTAAAAGCTATTCTTTAAATTGTAGAAAAAGAATCAGGACAGGACATTTACGGGATGATGGATTCTAAGATCAGATGAACCCTCAGGCGGGCATGTGTATTTTAAACAACCAATGCTCATAACTTATTTTAATAGAGTATATTTAGGAATACCAATTTAGAGTTTGGAGATAACTTTTGGAAGTGCAATTTAGAGTTCAATTATAACACTTATTTCTAGCATTTTATAATGCTTGCTGTGGTTTAGTTTGATAGAAAAATTGTCACTTTAGGAAAGGTAGTGCTATATTCTCATTATTTTTAAGTTTGAAAATAGGCATTTGTTTTCTTTAAAAATGCTCCAAAGGTAGAAGCGTTTGCTCTTTGAATTTGATTTATAGTGCATCTGCTTAACAAAAACAACCTCATCTCTGACGAACTTGCCATGGAGTGATGACTGTGTCAGGTTACTGTTTGATATGTTAATTTTGTTGATTATTTAGTTTAAAAGGCTAATGGACTGTGTTGAAGGAAAGGAAATAGATATATACAGTAATATGACTTGAATTCTTCTGTTAAAATATCTTTTCACATTTTGTATTTCAGTGGTCATTTACAATATGTTGTCTATGAAATGACAGAAAAATTATTTGGTAGGATTTTGTTCACACTATTGAAGTTCAGTAGTTCACTGTTCAAAGATTACTTTCAATTTTCAGTAACAGGTATATTGTGTAAGAGTTTTAACCAAAGGCTTAGAATAAGAAGAAAAATTTCTATAGCCTACAAAATTACTCTCCAAAGAAGATGGCAGTAATTTTTGTGAATCCATTATTTTGATGTATAGGAAATCTTGTCTTTCATTCATTCTGTTCAGAAAATGAATAATTGTACTTACAAATATTTAACTGTAATCTTACATTGTAAACAGTTCCCCTGTAGAGATATTCACAATTATAATTCCCTTGAGTATCAGTGGTTTTGAATATTCAGATGAATTTGGGTTGGATTACTTGTAAAAAAACAAAAAAGAACAGTGTTTTGTATTAAGAGCAAAACTCTTACTTTAAAATCAAAGGGGTGAAACAGTATTTTATATTTTGATTAGCTCTGAAAATAACTTTAAAAATATTATTAAAAGATACTGATTTAATTTCTTCCTATCCATTATTTTTTCTTCTAATTTCTTAATCATTACATGAGTTTTTTACATCAACATTTGATTTTAGAATTAAAAAGTTATACCAGTCTGGATACACATAAAATGAAACAAGATGAGCAAAATAAAATATATATGATTTGTGATTTCCAGTGATTAGCATTAAGCACTGATTGAGTTGAACAGTGCAAACTCTGTTGCAGTTAAAATACTGAAAGACTACGGAGATGAAGGAGACACAGTCCTTAACCACAAGGAGTTTACAGTTTAGGAGGGCAGATTGTGATGTATGAAACTAAAATACAAGGTGGTTACATACTATAATGAAACTCTTACTGAGTGCCATGAGAGCGCTAAGGAATAAACCAAGAAGTTTAACTGAAATACGTTGGGTAATGAACAGAATTTTGCCATAAAGGAGTATGGATTGGACTCGATAGCATTATGGAAAGAACATCAAAAGGAAAGATCAGATATAAACGTCCTTGTCACACTTGAAGAATGATAGAAAATCTGGAGTGATTGGAGTATAATTTGTGTGTTGGCCATCAAGTTTGACTGGGAGTAATAGTGGAGAGTCTTGACTTTCTGTGTCAAGGAATTTTATCGCTAATCTGTAGAAATAGGAAATTATTAAAGATTAATTTAGTTGACACACATGATTATATCAGTTTCCCCGAAAGACAAATTTGGTAATAATAAGCATAATTGTTCAGAGTCAGGAGAAACTGGTGTTGAAAAAGCATTTAAAAGTCTTTTGAATTAATTTACGTATAAGACATGATGAGTTCGTAGACTATGGTAATGGGAGCAGAGGAGGCAGAAAGGGCAAAGATACCGGCGACATTGTGAAGGTAGAATCAGACCATCTTGGGCAGCAGTTATATTGTGGTGAGTGGGATAGAAGGAGGTTCCTCTGAGGTGTCTGTTTTGAGTGACTAGAGAAATATTGATTCCTTTAAGAATAGAGAAAACAGGAAAAGAAAGTTGGAAGAAATTAGAAATTTAGTTGAATATGAGAACACAGAGTTTTTTTTAAAGATTGGAAAATATCTCTTTTGGGGACCATGGACAAAATAAAAATAGAAATAGCAAACAGCACTGCCTAAAACCCTGATCGTTCACTTTTTGCCAGAAAGTGTAAGTCTCTAACCACTTGGACATTCCTCTTCAGGATGGAAGTGGTTGGCAGTCATTATGATCATCCCTCCTAGACCAGTACTTGACTGCAGCTAGACTCTTGGTTTTGGGTCCTTGTTTATATAGAGGAAGTCTAGATAGTCAGATTCTGCTCAAAGTGTCTTCTGAACACGCAAGATAGTCTCTGCGCAAACTCCATCACCTAACTGTGGTTTAGCATTTCAAGGGTGTTCTTTCTCCCATGGTCTCTCAACCAGAGTAAGGCTCACTTCTCACTAGTCTCTCGTGCCTTAGCCAAACATGTATCTTTTCTGACTCAGTACCTTAATTACTTTAATTTGCACGTATCTTACCTGACTTATATGTGGGATGCGACATAGAACTCTACAGAATGTGAATACGTATTTTGGAGACACGTCGGGATAGTGAGAGTGGATAAACACATCTAGCAGCATGAGGATTGTGAAGGGTACCAAAGACAAATGATGACAAGTGCCTACTTGTAAAGAGCATGAAACGCCTTTTTTTTCAAAGAGCTATAATAACAATAATTTTCTTAGATTATTTTTATTTTCAGTGTACTTTAAGATACATTTTTATATAAAATAGCTAAATTTTTTCTAGGTAAATAAAAGGAAACTATATTTTGGGGACAAAATATTTGGAATTGTACAAAAAAGTAATATTGACTTTTTTTCACTTTTAACAATAGTAGTTCAACTGTGTTGATTTTAGGCAGACTTACATCAACTTTTACTCTTAGAAGTACCAAGACTATGTTTTATTAACAGGCTTAATTTTATTGGAGCTATAATTAAGTTTTAATATCGAAGATCAGATGTTTTCTTCAGCCAATTGCCATTTTCCAATTTCTCACTTAAAAGCTGGTAATTCCAATTATATACTTAAATTTATTTGTTAGGAACTTTCCAACAGAAGAACTCTGATGAAACATGGTTTTCAAATGTCATTCTCATATGTGTAGATTATTCCGCTGACCTTTTCTTTTGATATTCCGTATATAAATCTGCCTTTCAAAATTAAATTACATCTCCTGGTCGCTTTTCTAATAATACATTCGTAATATGGACAAGAGAAATAAGATAAGGCTATTTTCCCCCACCCAGAAAGCCAAAGAATCAATGATTTATAATCACTGAATTTCAACCTGGGGTGATTTTGTCACCTTCACTGTCTCTTTCTCCTGGGGCAATTTAGCAGTGTGTGTTTTGTTGTCACAACTGAGGGTGCCCGTCTGACATCAGTTGAGTGGAGGCCACAGATGCTGCTAAACATCCTACAATGCAAAAGACAGCTCCTCACAATAATGAATTATTTGGTCCAACAAGTTAATAGTGCTGAGATTGAAAAACTCTGACTTAAGGTAAGAGTGACAACAATAACAGTAAGACAGATAGCCAGCCTTTACTTGCTGGATCCATGCAATTTCCTTACCTTAAAAAAATTAGTCAATGTGTCCCCTTAAATGAAGGACAAGTAGGCAATGACACTGGCACAGAATATCCTGTGAGCAAAAGTTTGTAAAATACTCCCTTTTAACAAAAAAGTAGAAAAATAAAGAACTAGTTTAAATGTCAACCATAATTAAGAAGAAACACAGATTAGAATTTTGTTTTTTTCTAAGTTGCTCAAAAAGGATATTTATATAATAAAACATTTTTCATTGAAAACTAAGGGAAAACTATGTAAGTCAATAGTTAAGTAAAGTAGGAGAATACCTTCCAAGAATCAGATGGAGGTAAAAAGGAAATCATTCTCCAGTGAAATAATTTTATCGTCATTGTGAATCACTTAGAACAGCGATTCTTACCTTTTTTTTGTTTTTTTTTTTTTTGGTTGGTACGCGGGCATCTCACTGTTGTGGCCTCTCCCGTTGCGGAGCACAGGCTCCGGACGCGCAGGCTCAGCGGCCATGGCTCACGGGCCCAGCTGCTCTGCAGCATGTGGGATCTTCCCGGACTGGGCCACGAACACGTGTCCCCTGCATCGGCAGGCGGACTCTCAACCACTGCGCCACCAGGGAAGCCCAATTCTTACCATTTTTGGATCTTCAGCCTTCTTCAGATAAACTTTTATAGGCTATAGATTCTCTCTCTTCACAAAATTGCATATTGACATCAAATTTTTCATATAGTTTGGAGTACTTACGGAGATCAATAAAGCCTAAATATGGACCTTTGGACTATAGATTTCATATTAAAACAAAACGAAACTTATTTTGAAGAAATATAGTGAAATGACCTCTTACTCTTAAATGTGATTCTCATGTTAGTCTTAATGACCTTGTAGTTCATATAAAAAGATCTGCACAACTCTCTCCACCTCACCTCTCATCTTCATAAAGCATGCATTTTGAGTTGGGGATGTAGTCTGTGGAAGGGAGGAATACCATCCAGTTCACTTGAGAATTAAACCCTCAGACAGGAACTAAGCTAACCTCACATTTATTTATGCCTATTTGTATCTTTACATTATTAATACCCCCCCAAAGAATTTGTTAAGAAAATAAATAAGATTTTAGATATGCATCTAGCGAAAAGAATAAACTGCTTTTGAAACAATTTGGAAGTATCTAAAGTGAAGCAGAGAAATTGCACTGTAGGCAGAAGCCGACCTAGCAGAGACTGGTGCTGACATATGCTAATTACAAGCCTTTAAAAATCTGCTCATTAAAACAAGTTTTATTAGGTAACCTTGGCAAGCCTCATTCCTTACTTCACGTGCCAAAAGGTAATGAAATTTATTTAAATAAAATAGAATAATTCCACCTTTTAACTAATTTTGACGGGTCTTGTTCCCAATTAATCTGAATCAGTGATGCATTACTATGATGTAACAGTTGCAGAGCATCTCCCAATAAAAGGGAAAAACAAATGAAACTCTCTCCTGAGGTCTTGCCATAAACTAGACAGTGTTATTTAATTGTTTATTTTTTGAGACTAAAGGGAATGTTGTTTCGTAGTTATTTGTGTTTTTTTGTTTGTTTGTTTTTGCGGTACGCAGGCCTCTCACTGTTGTGGCCTCTCCTGTTGTGGAGCGCTGAGGCTCAGCGGCCATTGCTCACGGGCCCAGCCGCTCCGCGGCATGTGGGATCTTCCCAGACCGGGGCACAAACCCATGTCCCCTGCATCGGCAGGTGGACTCTCAAACACTGCGCCACCATGGAAGCCCAGTTATTTGTTTTTAATTTGGGAACATTTCAGTGTTTCAATAGTGAATTTTAACAAGATTACTCTGGCTGCTGTGCGTCTGACCATGTCTCTCCTCTGCTTAGAAACTGCTCAGTGGCTTTCTAGTTAGAAGACAAGCCCTAGAGTCCTCACGATGGCCTGAGACCCTACACAGGGATCACCAGACACTTTGTCTTCCTGATCTTAGATCAGCTCCACTTCTCTCCCCAATACTTGCTCTGCTCCAGACCCTCTGGGCTCCTTGGGTTCCTCAGCTGTGCCCTGTGTTCCCTCTGAGGGTGCTGCTTCTGCCCCAGCAGTTCTGTAGGCTGCTTCCCTCAGGCCTCTGCTCACCCATTGCCTCATCCGGAGGCGTCCCCTGCCAGCTGTCATGCCCATAGCACACTCCCTGCCTTCCTTCCTTGCTTTACTTTTTTGTCTAGCACTTACCATTGACACTGTATGCTTAGTTGTTGTTTTGATTATTTTCTACCCACTAGCATATAAAACCCCAGGAAGGCAGGGACTTTGCTTGTTAACTCTTATATCCTTTGTACCTAAAATAGCCTCTGACATAAAGTCTGTGCTCAATAAATGTTGCAGGGATTAAAGAATGCATGGGTGGATATATTTTTAAGTTAAATTTAGATCATCTGAAGGGGAACACACTTCTATTAATATAAGTAGAAGAAAAACATAAATTTTAATTTATGAAGTAGTTGTTTTATTCAAGCACAGGATTCATCTATAGGATTTTGGATTCCTTCTGACTAAAGTGTGTATCAGTGGCTTAGGGCAAGCCCACACCTAAACAAAGACTGTAAAACCAGAGAGCAAACTTAAGGTTTCTGTCTGGTTGGGCGGGTCAACACACCATATGGCAGCATACCTCTTTTTTACTGTCTGGTCTTCCTGAATAATCCCTTATCACTTAGTCTGAAATTCCCCATCCTGCAGGAATCTTGACCCATACCCCTCTTGGTGTTGTTTGATATATTTCCCATGCAGCTTGTAGATTCTCAGGCATCCTTGTTGGGAGTGTCAGGGTCTCACTGTTTCTTTTACCTGGCAGACACTTAAAACTGCTAGCTGCTTCCCCATTTTCCTGGGGAGCATTCTAACTATACCCCAGGAAGCAGAACTGTACTATCGATAAAGGTCACCAATTTACCCCCCTTGCCAGATCACCCACTTACCTGGTTGGTGAGCCTCATTCTTAGACATTTGTGGGATAGCCCTGAACTTGACTACTCCACTCTTCAAAGCAAAAGCCTACTTGTCAGATGAAATTGCCAAACTGATGAGTGAAGAAAGAGGGTTGGTTGTCTCTCTCATTCTTGCTTCTTTAATAGGCTTGTCCTGTCCTCAGTGATTCCTTTGAAGGCCTCTGGGAGCCCTGCCCTGCACAAGGATTGGCAAGCTTTTCCTATAAAGCACCCAATAGGAAGTATTTTAGACTTTGCTAGCCATGCCTTCTCTCATCCTAATTATTCAACTTTGCCATTGTAGTTCGAAGTAGCCATAGACCCTTCATAACTGAGTAGGTGTGACTGTGTTCCAATAAAACTTTATTTACAGACACTGAAATCTGAAATTTATTTTTTATATGTCATAAAATATTCTTCTTTTGAGTTTTTTACAACCATTTTAATTTTTTTTTTTAAGCCTGCTCTCAGTTTACAGACCATTCTAAAGTAGGTATTGAGCTGGATTTGATCTGTGGGCCATAGTTTGCTAAAGCCCTATGCTAGCGTATAGGAGACCTTCCTTGGTGGGTTATTTGGACCTCAGATATCTGCTGGACTCCCTAATGCCTTCTTTCCTGGGCCTGGGAAACAGCTTCATCTTGATTCCCTGGCCACCTTGTATATTCTGAGTCTCAGAGGACAGAAGCTAAAATATCTGGGTGCAGTAATGACCTGTGTGGCTTTCCATTTCTGAATTCCTCTAATTCTGGAAAACAGTTTCATTTCAACTCTGGTTTCTGATTTACTGCTGTTCTGGATTCTAGGCCTAACGTGATATGAAAAGCCTCAACCCTGCTGCTCAGTTTCCTTTCAGTCTGGCTGTTGATCTTGCTGTTACCTGTGCTCCTAGTTGACCCTTGACTGGATTTCTTGCCCTGCAGTGAGGTTCTAGTCACTGTTCACGGATTTCCACCTCATCAGCCAACTACCACACCTAGGTAACCTGTTAGTGTTGGGTTTGGTTAAGAGCTGACATCACTCAAAGCTTACCTGTATTCTTTTTTACTTGACAATTGATCATCTGTTTCAGATTACCTCTGAATTTACACACACAGGTGCTATTTCTAAACAATTTTGACCCCTGACTTTTTCTCATACTTTTGGATTATATATAACCTAGGCCAGTTTTGTCCTCATTTGGCAGATTTGGTGCCCTCTAAGCTGTGAATCTGACAGGATGTTATTTTTTCTGTTTATTCTAATATTTTTGAGGTGTTTTTCTTTTTGAATCTAATCTTTCCCCCATCCTTCCCAAAATACTCTTGGGAAGTACAAAATACTCTTGGGAAATACAGTCTACTAGGGGCTGTACCTCTTATAAAATGACAGGTAGAATGGCCTGAGTTGAGAGCTTGCCTTTTTTTTTTTTGTGGTACGTGGGCCTCTCACTGTTGTGGCCTCTCCCGTTGAGGAGCACAGGCTCCGGACACGCAGGCCCAGTGGCCATGGCTCACGGGCCCAGCCGCTCCGCGGCATGTGGGATCTTCCCAGACCAGGGAACGAACCCGCGTCCCCTGCATCGGCAGGCGGACTCTCAACAACTGCGCCACCAGGGAAGCCCTTGCCTTTCTTAATAATAGAAAACCATTCTGACAGTAATGGGTATAATGAACTAATTTTGATATAATAGAGGACAGTTTCTCTGAGAGTACAGAAGAGACCATATTATATTCACCTTCAGTTGCAAAGGTCTCATGAGGAAATCCCGTCTATCCTTTGGACCTATTTGCACTTGTAAAGCTGACCTGGATCCCCTTCATTACTCTGCTAGGTTACTCAAATGGGGCGCTGTAATATGAGCACTGATGAGGTGTCTGATGTTTCTCAAAGAGGGAGGGTGATGCCACCCTGAACATGTTGGCCATTCAGGTGTAGGAGAAATTTCCCCTGGTGAGGGAAATGAGCAAACCGCACCTAGGCACAGAGTCATTCCAGCAGGTTATCAAGATGGGCAGTGCAAGCTGCCATCAATGGTCAACAATGTTTCTCTGTGTGTCGACAGCTCATCAGAATTCCCTGGCCTCAGAAGACCATCAACACAGTTCCCAGACCCTGTCCTACTGCAGGTGATTGATAGAGCTGACATGGTTCCTGGTTTTTGACTTGCTCTTCCTGGGCCCTGGACCCAAGTCTACACACTTGAAGTCTGGGCTTATGAGCCCCTGGGCATGACTTTGCAGATAGCCCTATTTGTGACCTGAACCTGTGATAACTGCCTCTGGCCTTGACCTTCCATTTTTCCAACTCTCCACATTGTCCCCTGCTCTGTCTTTCCACACTAAGGCTTTTGTCCTTGTTTGGCTTTTCTATCCTGTTTGCCTCTGATGTCCTGAAAGACAAAATTATTCATTTCCATTGAAACATCACAAGTTTTAGCAGATATTTGAATAGATATAAACTGAAGAAATGTAACTAGTCTACTGAGAAAGATTTTCACTTTTGTGAATTTATTTATTTGATGTTTTGATTAATTACTAGTCCCTGAGTTACATAACATAGAGGTAATTCCTGCTCTGTGTGTGTGTGTATGTATATACACAGTTGACCCTTGAACAACTTGGGTTTGAGCTGTGCTGGTCCTCTTATAGATATACTTTTTTCAATAAATATGTACTACAGTACTACACGATCTGAGGTTGCTTGACTGTGCAGATGTGGAACCACAGATATGGAGGGCCAACTGTAAAGTTATACACAAAATTTTGACTGCATGAAGGGCCAGCACCCCTTACCCCTGTTCAAGGGGTCAAGTTCAAGGGTCAACTGTATATAACTATTATTATTTACATATATATATATATATATATATATATAGTGTTTTCTTGTTCTTAATTTTAAGTTGTAGTATCTCATTTCACAGATATATTTTCACCTTTACCCCTATGTTCATTTTGCAAATTGAGGACTTTAATGATCATCATGAGTGGGTCATTACTTAGCCCAGCACAAATTATATCATGATTTTATTAAGTTGCCAATAGCAAAATTACTGCCTTAGTATTTTTCTACTATTATTTGAGACTCTTGACAGCATTTTATTCCTAAAGATAACATTCTTTTTAAGAAGTATCTTGAGAGAGTATGAAAATCATTCATAAAGTGTTTTTTTTTTTTTTTTTTTTTGCGTTACGTGGGCCTCTCACTGTTGTGGCCTCTCCCACTGCGGAGCACAGGCTCCGGACGCGCAGACTCAGCGGCCATGGCTCACGGGCCCAGCCGTGCCACGGCATGTGGGATCTTCCCAGACTGGGGCATGATCCCGTGTCCCGTGCATCGGCAGGCGGACTCTCAACCACTGTGCCACCAGGGAAGCCCCATAAAGTGTTTTAATATCACATGATATTCAAATGGTTATATTAGTGACTCTCTGGGTAACTTCAAGATCTGAAAGGCTAGTAGCTCTCTGAGTGACTGAAGAAATAGGCAGTGGAAAATATATATTCCAATAAGTGATATTTTATTAAACTAATCTTCCATTCTATATCAGCCAATTAAGGTTCTTATGCTGCCATGGGTAGTCCCACCAAAGTCACGATCCTTTTCATCAGAGATCAGGAAGAGGGATCTGGTTTCCAGCTGTATCTGGAGTTAGGAAATCTTCCAGTGCCCCATGGTGAAAGGAAGGTCTCTCTTATCCTCACCAGCTCTGAAAGACAGCTGAGGAAGAGAAACCTATGGTTTCACAACCTCTTTATGGAAAAGAAAATAAATCTTTAGGCTGAATGGTGAACACTGCACAAAAGAGAAAGATAAATAGCCTCACTTCCCCTGCCACACCTGACCTGGAGAGATTCTGGGGATTCTGAGGGAAGTTCCCTTCTGAGTAGGTACTTTGTTATCAGTTCGGGTTTAATTCAGCCTGAGCTGTTCAGTTGTCTGCTTTTGATGGCATTTGTGTGTGTGCTGACGGTGAGAGGTGGGAGAGTGGAGGGGAGTGGAGGTTCTGATAGTGGCCAGATGCTTTTTGATTTTCTACAACTCTGAAGCCAGTAGTTCTGTATTCCTCTTATCTACCTCTCTACTTCCCAGCCCACTTGAAGATTATGGCTTCTTTGAGATAAAAGTAAAACTCTGTAGAGCTCTACAGAGCCCTATTAGGAATCCTAATGAATAATTCAAATACACAAAACTGAACTTGTTTCCTGGTGTTGTTGGAACACAGTACAATCAGGGGTGAGCTGGACTGTCAGTGGGTGGTTCTGAGACCTTCATTTACATAAGATTCCTTTGATAAAAATGCATATTTGTAGGATTCAACATCACAGATTGACCTGGAGTGGGCTCTTGGAATCTGCTATTTACTTACTTGCTCGATTTTTTGGTTTATTTACTTATTGGTCACGTCAAGCACCAAGTGATTCTGATACAGGTTTTCAGGGACCACAATTTAGAAAAAGCATTTTTCTAGAGATGATTTTACAAGGAGCTAAATCCTCAGTAAAGCTTTGGGCCAGGAACCTTTTATTCAACTCTGGTAGATCACTAGACTCCCTGTCTTCTTTCTTTTCCATACTAGGTCTAGAGAATGAAATCATTAAGAAGGATTCTTAGATAGCAATAACCTGAAACCAATTGTGTCTAAACACTTACCATAATTATTTAATTTTTCCAACAAGTACTTTGCAGACATTAGTATTACAACCATTGTTTGAATGGCTCTAATAAATATTGAGCACCCACTATGTGCTCTGCACAGATGAAGAAGCTGAGTCTCAAAGAGATTGATTAATTTGCCTGAAGTTACTTATTTTATGAAGGGGGGAACCAGGATTCAAACACATTTGTTTGATTCCAAAGTTCACGTTTCCACTACACAAGCCTTCTGTTCTTCACTTCCTCCTCTGGTTAAAGCCACGAGAGCTCTCTGTGCAGCTGCATGACATTTTTATTTAGATAAAGCATTAGAATATGACCTACATGGTACCAAATATCGTTGACACGTAAGGGGTTTCCTACTTGTGCGGGAAGTTGGGACATTTACCCATGAAAATACTCAACATTTCAAAGGAGTGTGTAATTAAATGCCCACGTTAGCTACATAGAGAAGAGAGAGGCTCGTGTTGTATGTGAAATGTTTTATGCAGGATATTGGACAGATTTGAATATCTTGAAGGACAAGATTTTAGGGAGCTGGGAACAACGTTGCCCCCAAATCATGGAAGTTGCCATGAGTCAGTTCTGGGGATAATACCGAGTAATCATCCTTCTACATTTTAAAGGTTATTAACACACATTTAGCTATGTAAGTAATTCCGCCTTGTTCCCTTCTCACTGAAAACTTTTTGAAAAAGAAGCACGCTGTTTCCATCCCGTCGGCCTCCTCATTCAGGCCCCTGCTCATGTGCTCCAGTGGAACTGCTCTCATCATGATTACCAGCCACCTTATTACTAAGTTCAGTGGAACCTTTCAGGTTCTGGTCTTCCTTGCTGCCTCTCTACAAGTTGAAAGTGTGAGTCACCTGCTTTGGCTTTGTAACACTAGTGTTTTTCAGATGTCTTCTTTGTCTCTAACAATTCATTCTCAGTTTCCTTCCTGAGTTCCTCTACCTTTGCCTATCCCTTAAATCTACCCAGGGCATCTCAATCATAGGCTGCTTATCCCCAAACCTATCTTTCACAGTCTAGCATTTCTTTCCAAGCACACTTCCCACTACCTACTGGGATGTTCGCTTGGATGTTGTACTGGTACCCTACTGGTAATAGTATGCATGAAATGGGCCTTGGTTTCCAACCCTGCTCCACCGCCCCACCCAGACCTGCTCCCCTGCTTGTGTTCCCTGCCTCAACTTTATAGCCTTGCCTAATCCAGAAACCTAGTGCCATCCAGTCCACCTCTCTTTCCCTTGCCAACTTACGTAGTCGCTGAGCAACGCCTCTCACTTCAGCTTCCCTAATGGCTTTTAAGTCTCTCCTCTTCTCTTTACCCACATACCACAGGCCAAGCTCAAATAAACTTTTCCTCTCCTCCGTTCTTCACTTTGCTTCCGAGAAAGGTAGTTTTTAAATGCAAATCAGATCTGTCCCACCTTTCCTTAAAATCTTTCCATGGCTCCCTAGTTCCTCAGGCTAAATTCTAAAATCCTAACTCAGCAAAATCTTGTACATTTCAGTTCCCTTAGTTGTTCTCTACTCTCTAGTCATGTAGACCACTTCCCCTCCTTCAACCCCTCCTTCAACCAGTCGTCTCCTACCTCTAAGGAACTCCAAACTGTCCTCCTAAATGTGCACCAGGCAAAACTGAGAGAACATTGTATTCTGTGCCTTGTAAGTACCTAACCTTCCCCCTAGAAAGAGGGCCCCTGTGGGAATCACACCTAAGAAAAAAGAGGATGCTTCCTGCAGGTGACCTCTTATCCTCATGCTCGCATTCTCCAACACCTAACTCAGTTTTCTTTTTGTATTCTAGCGTTTTCACCCTTGTTCTCACAGTCTCTCTCTCTCCCTCCCTCCCTCTCTCCCTCTCTCTCTCTCTCTCTCTCTCACACAAACACACACACACACACACACACGCACACACACCTGTGTTTCTAATCAGAGCTATTTTCTGTTCAAACTTCATACTTTTCAACCTCATCTTCCCAATCAGGCTTCCCTTTCATTCATCTAAATTGGTGTTTTTATATTATGCCTGAACAAATGTACAGAATTATTTGAGTACGCTACTAGCTCCTACCTCTGCTGAGAGGATTCAGAAATTAGAAGAGTGACGGGTGGGTCAGGCCCTGAAGTTACAAACTGGGAGGCACAGAGAGTGAGAGAATAAAACGAGGTTTGAGAGGGTAGAATGGAGAGCTGCATGTCCGTTTAAGGGTGGACAGGGATGAGGTTGCTCTTGTTTCTTGCTTTCGGTCCACAAACTGCTGTAGACGAGGGGAACCAGTTCAGAGATTTGGTATTCGTCCCTGAGATTTAGGATTTATTATTTCAAGAGCATTTCAAACTCTGCCCAGGCAGCCCAGGCTTCCACAGTAAAGGCCTAGGAATCAACCTGCAGACCAAAAAATCCTTACACTTTTATAGTTTCTGGAAAAAAAAAAAAAATTCAGATTATATCTTACTTGATAGATATTTTGTAGCAATTTGCCTTCAAGTTTTATACCAAAGTAAGTTTACAGCCTACAGTTTTCAGGGGAATCTCGTGAATAGCCGGATTATTATTTGCTTGCTGCTAAAGATTGTTGATTACGTGCCCAAACCGAAACAAAAGAGTGCGTTCAGCTTTTCCTATGAGGATTTCTGAAATCAAACACTAATGAAACCAAGGGACCAAAGATAAGGGATCACAAGTTCATGAAACTTGCTAATGGGATTTTAAATAACTCCCCTTTATACTAACTTTCGCTCAGCTCTCTTATTCTGCTTGATATATTTTGTTTTACATTATTTTGAAAAACAAAACACTGAGGATATACTCGATTTTGGATACAGAACTATTTCAAGAAATGTAGGAAAATCCGTGCAGCTTTAGAATTACACGTGGCCTACAGAATCAGCCTCATTCGTTTATTCATCTGTTTAACGAGTTTTTTTTTAATATCTATCATGTTAGGTACTCTTCTAGATACTGTGATACAGCAATGCACAAAGCTGACCAAAATCCCTTGCCTACTGATTATACTCAGGAGCAGGGGCTGGGTATAAACAAACAAATCCTGTCATTGGTCAGATTGTGATAAGTGAGCCAAGCCCAAAAGGAAATGAGGCAACAGACTTTGCAACACCCAAAGGAAGAGCCTTTCAGGGAGACTGAGCTGGAAGCTTGCCTGGCATAGCTGAGAGCAGCACGCAGGCCAGTGTGGCATGGCATGATGTGGAGTGAGGGGACAGGAGGTTGTAGGTGATGCTACCAGAAAGGTGACAGGAGCTTGTAGATTGTGATAAGGATCTTCGCTTTCCTTCCTAGTGAGATGGTACTATAGAGAGGTTAGAGCTGCCTAAGACAGATGGGAAGTCTTTGAGAGTTCTGAGGAGTGAAGTGAGCTGATCTGACTTCTGTTTTAAGAGCATCGCTCTGGCTTCTGTGTCACCGGAGGACCCCAAGGGCAAAAGCAGAGACCGGGAGACCCTGTTAGGAGGCAGTTACAGTCATCAGTGACTTGCACTGGGGCAGCAGCCGTGGAGATGGAACACCGTGGTCAGATTCAGAATGTATTTTGAAGGTAGAGCCAAATATACGGTGGGTTGGATTTGAGTTGTCACGGGCAGACGGGAGTCGGTGATCAATCCTGAGAAGCTGGAAGGATGGAGCTGCCCCAGGTAGAGATGGGCATGACTGGGGTGGGGGCATGTTGTGAAGGAAGATAAGAGGATTAGTTACTGGCACATAGATTTTCAAATGCCTGTTAGACTTCCAAGTAGAGACGTCACATAGTCATTGGGTGAGTCTGAATTCAGTGGGAGATCAGGGCTGGAAATATAAAATCAGGAGTTGACAGCACGCAACTAGGAATGATATTTTAAACATTTAACAATTAGTACGGCCTGAATACCAACCAACCACTTAGGACAGGTGTCAACCTTAACAACAGACATGGCTATACAGCTCCCTATCAGCAGAAAGTCAGTCTAACATACGGTCACATTCCACTTGGCCCTCCTCAGTCTTTACAGATAAACGACAGAGTTAACCGATAAACCATAAATGCACATTTCCCATAAAAACCAAAAAGGTACTGACTAGAAAGCATAAGCAGTGTACATTTATTTTCTCATTTCTCCACTCCCTGATTCATATTATATTCACTGTTTTCCTTTAGGGGTTGGTTAAATACAAATATTTAGCATATTAACATATTTTTGAAGACTAGTTTGAAAGTACTGGTTTTCAAGTACAACCAACCAGTACTTGACTCCTCTGTCTTCCAGTTCTACAACCTATGTTTGCAGAAACAAATTCCTTTTTCTTCCTCTGAAAGCAAAATCTGTGAAACTGAAAATAAGATTACCTCACATCGCTGTGAGGATTAGAAATTCTATACGTAAAGGACCTATCACAGTGCCCATTATTTGTGGTACAATTTCCTACCAATCTAATTAAGATTTGAGAGCTTGAGGCGGCCTTACCTTCTCTTGTATTCTTAATAATTACTAGTGAATTGTTATTCACAATATCCATGCCACCTAAGTTGGATTTAGAGTCTAACCTACATTCAGAAATGTTTGGGCTAATATTAATTCACACTTGGACACTCCTATTCACCGAGAGGAAGTATCAGTGGTTATCAAAGGAAAGACCTTGATTTTGATTAGTTCTTTCTTATGAGTCAGACTTGAAAAGGTGCTTTCTCTTTCTGTATAAGCTATCAATTATATCTTTATATAAATATTTGCTTTTCCCACCATTGCCCAGTGATTGAGAGCCTATCACCTTTGTCGATAAACTCCTATAAGGACAGGGATTCTATTTCTTCCTTGATCTGATTTTCAGGGCCCAGCTCTGTGCACCATTATATGAACCTAATTACAGGGCCAGGTACATGTGTGTGTTGGGTAGAAAAAGTCTGGATCTCTAAGCTTCTGAAGAGCCTGTATATTCTACTCCTCCATGCCACTTTGTTCTGGGCAAATGTGGGGAGAATGCCTGGGCTGTCTTTCCAGATGGGTGGAAGTGAGGTCAGAGACTGGTTTGTTTACTGTTGATTCCTCAATACCTAGACGGTTTCTTGGCACAAATTGGTGCTCAATATTTGTTAAATAAATACATGGAAACAGCAGTACAGTCAGTACTGATTGTACCTCATTGTCATATAGAATTTTGAGGGAAGCAGACACTGAATGAGTATCTCATTTTTGTGAATGCAGCTTCTGACTGACTTACAAATGGCCTTACTGGCAAGCTGTGACTGCTACTATTGGACTAACTGTCTTGTTGTACTTGATGTTGCTTTTTTTTTCCTCCTCTCCTCATTAAAATTATGAATTTTACTTACTTTTCTCCCTCCCATCAAAGAGGTGTAGAAAATACTGTACTCTCCATTTTATTACTGAGTCACTATTAATTGTTCAGTTCTCTCTTTTGGAAAGGTTCCTCTCGGAGGAATCTCAGGCCCTCTTTAAAGTACTTTTAATTAGTTAAGGCTATCTGTATACTTCCTTTAAAAACCAAATTATTAAAATTCTTTTGAGTCGATTTTTGGTTTTTGAAATTGACCATGGCACAAACGTCAACAGAATTTATTACCCTAGGTTCTAGGAATTTCTGCTACAAACTTACTTATTCAGATGATTCAGTTACATTGGCAGTTTATAAAAATTTTGCGGAGACTCAGTCCATTGGGTAGCTCTGTTCAGTCTGCCACCTAGCACAGTTTCTTCCTCATTGTTTTTTGTGTTTAACGAATTATGTAATTGAAAGAATATTCTCGAAATAAGAAACATTAGTCCTTTAATTCCAGTGGACTATTGATTTACAATTTTTTTTTTTTAATATTTAGACTTTGTTTTGTCCAGTTCTAGAAATAAAGAACTTTTTAGGTTGGTGGAAATGTTCTTCCAACTGTGCTTGAAATTGTTGGGTGCAGTTTTGCTTTGTGTTACTGCTAACTTGGAGCAAGAGGACTGGGTACAGCCGCTCTTTTTTTTCTGTTCTCAGATCGTGCAGACAAACTTCACCCAGTTTAGAAGCCTTTCTGTTTAGGGGATAATAAGAATTGTAACTTTTCCAAAATGACACTGAAATAACGTTTTATTTTCTAAGATTTCATTGCCCTTAAAAAATGAAAACAGTAAAGAAGGCATTCACCTTTACTAGAAAGAATTACCTTCATTTTTTATTATATAATATACTTTTCTTCTCCACTCTCTTTGTTCATATGCATCATCTTTACAGAGCTGTTTTTGCCAGGGAGCCCCAAATATGTCATGAGATGATGAATAATTTTAACGCTCAGAGGCTTTGTAGCAGGAAAGATAAGTCCTTCGAGAGGATCAGAGAAGGTGACAGATATCAAACTCTCTTCAGACAACACTGTTCCACGGCAGGAATCCAGGAGAAAGGTCACCTATAATTCTGATTTTACTGCTCATTTTTAAGTGTAATTTTCACATTTTAATGTTAATCATAGTTCATATTAATATTAAATATGGCTTTTTTAAATTAACAAGGCTACATATCTTACTCCTTTTCTCTTTCTTTCCTGAATGTAAGCCAATCTTATTGTAGTTTATAAACTGCAGTATAATTTGCTAATGTAGTATCTAACACAGAGTCATCGTATGTAGACAATCTTTTAATAGTGTTTATGATTATACATAAAGAATGAAATATTTAGGAAGATTGTATCTGGAAAATGTAAGTTTATAGAGTAGGTTGATCAGATGATAACTGATATCTAAAAAAGTTTTACTTTATAAATGGTTAACTACATAGGTTTAATTTCCTCATTGAAAGTTAAGTATTTGTGTTTATTAATAACCCTTGATTGTAGTGCTAGAGAACAGATAAATATAATAAAAGAGCTGAGATCCATGATCAATTAAAGCTGCATAAGGAAATAAACACAGTCAGTCATTATTTGCATATTCCACATCTGTTAAATCACCTGCTTGCTAAAATTTATTTGTAATCCTATCAATACTTGGGGTGCTTTCGTGTTCATTCTCAGACATTCACAGACACCTGTAGAGCAGCAAAGAGTTGGAGCCACCCAGTGTGCATGGGCATTCCCTGCTGAGGACTGACAAGGGGACACTCTATCTTCTTGTGTTAGCTCTCATACTCAAAACAAGTGTCTGTCACATTCTGTTTAATAGTGCCTGGTTTTGCTGTTTAAAATGGCCCCTAAGCATAGGGCTGAAGTGCTGTCTAGTGTTTCTAAGCTCAGAAAGGCTGAGATGTGCCTTATGGAGAAGATAAGATAGAACGCATGTATTAGATAAGCTTTGTAGAGAAGCTGCTTTCAGGCATGAGTTATAGTGCTGTTGGCTGTGGGTTCAATGTTAGTAAGTCAGTAATATGTATTTAATAAGATGTCTTTAAATGGAAACATGCATAAAGAAAGGTCATATATTCGCTGACCAAAATGTGACTAGAAGCTTGCAGGAAGCTAAGCCTGTATTTCCCATAGGAGCAGTGGTTCAGTATTTGCTAACTCAATGTTTGTGGCAACTTTGTAAAACATAACTACCGCAAACAATGAGAACTGACTGCACTAAGCAATCTAAAATTTGTTGTAGTGAAAAATTGTGGAAAACTGATTTGAAATGAAAGGATCACTTTTAACGGAACGCATTTCTACACAGAATTAACTGCATAGTTATTTGAAAGTTATTGATGTATTTCTCTACTTCCTTTAGTTTCAAAGAGAGCATCCTTTGGCAATTAATGATTTAAGAGAAATAAGGGAAAGTTTCCAGGTGATAATTTGCTGCCTTATTCATGGGTAGCAATAAACCTATTATTTAAAATCATTTTTTTTTACAAATCCCCACAAAAAAAGCTTAACTCTTCATTTGTATAATCAGTGTTATAAGTATTTATTAAAGTTAGATGCTAGTAGATTGTTCTAGCTGAAGGAAACAGCTAAGACCCATCTAACTCCAGCCTCCTAATATGCATATGAAGAATGGAGGTCCACATCCATTCTGTACTTTACCAAGATTGGAGAGAAAGCTTTTTAATAGTTGGTCCTGGGCTAAAGCTTCCTATTGCAGTCAGGTACTTTTCTTCCTCTGACTATCCATCTGCTGAAACTCTATTGTCATGCATCCTACTGTAACTGCCTAGTGCCAACCACAAGTATTAGAGAATTTATTTCACACAATATTATGCAAATTAATTTATCAAAAGTGTTTGATTCAAAATTTCAAACAACATTTCATAACATTCCTTTTACTTTAGTAATTATAGTCATTTAATTTAATGATAACAGTAATATATGACATTCGTCCAGTCCTTTTATGTATCATGCCCCATTTTGAGCTTTAGATGTATACTATCTCCTTTAATTGTCACAACAAGCCAATGGAAGGATTCCCTTATTATTCCCATTTTATAACTGAGAAACTGAGACACAGAGATTAAACGTCCAAGATCAAAAGGTTAATAAGTGACAGAGCCAAGATTAGAGCCTAGCCATTCTGACTTCAGAGCCTTTTTTTTTTTTTTTTGGCGGTACGCGGGCCTCTCACTGTTGTGGCCTCTGCCGTTGTGGAGCGCAGGCTCAGCAGCCATGGCTCACGGGCCCAGCCGCTCTGGGGCACGAACCCGTGTCCCCTGCATCGGCAGGCGGACTCTCAACCACTGCGCCACCAAGGAAGCCCCCAGAGCCTTATTCTTAAACATTATATGTAATGTTCTGATACCTAGTTTTAATGTGCTATATTCAGGTAAGCCGAGAGTAAATTTCATTTACTAAAGAATGAGTTTATCCACTGCCCAATTGACTTCTCCATTTAGGTGTATGTGTGGCATTTCCTATGTACTCCCATCTCTTCAACGTCCTCCTCTTCCATCTGCACCTATTCTAATATATCAGTTACTCAGAACAAAACCCTTGATGTCCTACTTGATTCCTCTCCTCCTCTCACAGCCCACAGCTAATCTATCAGCGGTTCCTGTCAGCACCTACTTTCAAAATACGTCCAGAGTCTGAACACATCTGCACCTTCAGTGCCACTAGCCTCGTCTGAAACTCCATTGTCTTTCACTTGGCTTTTTATATTGGTTTCTCTATGTTTCTGCCTTTGCTTCCTTACAGTGTTTTGACACGTCACCCACTCCTCACAACCCCGCAGTGAACTCCCATGTACCTCAGAGGAAAAGCCAAAGCCCTTTACAATACCCTCCTCTAAAGCCCCATATCCCGCCCACCTCATGCCCCCACACACTCACATTCATACTCACACCTCTGACTTCATCTCTTGCTACCCTCTCCCTTGTTCCCTCTACTCCAGGAACAGTTTCTCAAACATACCAAGTATAGTCTTCCCTTAGGGTCTTGTATTCCCTCTGTCTTCCATCTGATTTCACCTGAGCCATCCCCATGACTTGCTCTGTTTATTTCCTCTGGCCTCCCCTCAAGATTCACCTTATCCGTGAAACTTTTTCCAAGTACCCTGCCTCTCCCTTTCCTGGTACTCACTTCCCCCTAAGTCGGCTTTATTGGCTTTCAGAGCACTTACCACTCTCTTACATATACATTTGCCTATTTGATGGACATTGGTCTGTCTTCCCACATTTGAACATTAGCTCTGTGAGGTCAGGCACAGTTTGTTTCCCGCCTCATTCTTAGTACCTGCAATACTTTGCACAGAGTAAGAACACAGTAAATATTTACTCAAAGAATAAATGAATTCATTACTAGCAACTACTTATTGAGTGCTTGCTCCATGCTTCAGCATTCCATGGTTAAAGAAGGCATATATAAATAACTAGAAGAGAAGTCAGATCTGGCTGCAACTCCTGTGTCGGCTCCATTGATCGCCAGACATCTGGTCAACTAGGCAGGTGGTCACTTCCTCATTATTCCGTGTGCCTGGTTGGAGATAAGAGAGATTTTGCTTCTATCAAGGACATACAAAAAACTTGAGGACAAGGCAGGATTTGTTAAATATTATTATAGCTAAGAGGATGTTAATTTTTTTGTTGGAAGTTGAAAGTCAGCTTTCCTGGCAAATTTTAGTATGCCTGGGTCTTGATTATGGGTCACCACGTGTCCAAAGTTTGAGTTTATGTTTATTTTGTAATTACAGATATGTGGGTATATTGTTCTCTGAGAAATGGGTTAGGAGACTGACTTAGCCTAAACCAACCCACTGATATACTGATACCATAATCCATTCATTCCTTTAGTAAGCATTTACCCAGTTTCTTCTATATGCCAGAATATGCTAGTCACAGTGCATACTGAGAGCAGAAATACAGCGCCAGATTTCAAGGAGCTCACCACCTCGTGGGGCAACACCTTGTTGACTGCTCAGTGCGTTGTTTCATTTGTGTGAGAGTTCACGTTAGAAAGCACATGAAGAACAGAACGTTGCTAAATATATATAAAGGCAGGGCAAAATGACATGGCTGACTTTTCTTTTAAGTAAGTAAGAATGTTCATTTTAACTGATTCAGGCACTTAGGGACAACAACAATTCTTATTCTCCATTTCTCTCTTTTTTACCAATCTGCAAGAATATCATTATCTTATACCAAACATATTACAAGGTGATTGAAAAGATTCCGCTTTGTTTTGTTTTGCATCAGTTACATTCAAGCCATGTTTCCATTGTACACCCTGGCTCTGTATGGAAGTTTGATATAATTTCTGGTTTTCTATTCCTGATTATGTATCAGCTCTTAAGATGTGTTACTTCCAAAGTGATGAAACTTACTCAAGACTGATTAAGTTTCAGATCTTTATTTCAATGGGTAATTTTTACTTTGTCTTTCCCTTAAATTTACCTGAAGTGAGGCTTACAGGACTACAGAAAATAAAGGAAGGGAAGTCCATGTCAGGTCCACAGATCATGAGCATCTGGCATTTGAGCTTAAAGGGTAGATAGGGTTTCCATAGTAGAGGCTGGAGTAGGTAACATTCCATGAAAGGGAGCTCTAGGGTCTCAAAGGTCAAATAGGGTCAGTTTCTTAGGGAACAGTAAGAAGTCCTGCTTGTCTGGAGGATCAAGTACAAACAACAGGTTATCAGTTAATTACCTCTGAACAAAAGAAGGCCTGGAAATCCTGGCTCATGTGTTGTTATAGTTAATAACAATGAGAAGCTCACTGAAGGTGAGTGAAAGCAATAGGGCTGAAGAACAAAAGATTGAAAACAGTCCAAATGTCCTTCCTTAGGGGACTGGTTAAATAGACTGTGGTATATCCATATAATGTGGTACTATATATCAATTAAAGCATTATATGTCTATCTAAAGTATCAGAGATTTACTTAATCAGTGAGGGAACTAGCAGTATGCCAAAGCTAATTCAGAAACATAGATGAGTAACAGAAGTATACATAGTCATGGAAAGAAAGAATTCTGAAATGAGATTGCTCCAGTACTAAAATGATTATTGCTCTGCAGGCAATAAAACTATAACCTTTGCAAATCCATTTACATCACTGTATCACAACACTCATTAGCATTCCTATCAGGTAAGAATAATTCATACTGTCATCCATTTTGTACAAGTGAAATACCCTAACCCACAGGTTGGCAAACTTTTTCTGTACAGTAGTAGATATTTCAGGCTTTGTGGGCCATGTGAGTTCTCTATCCAAAATCATCTGGTTTTTGTTTTGTTTCGTTTTTACAGTCACTTAAAAATATAAAAACCATTTTTAGCTCATGGGCTGTACAAAAACAGGCTGCTGTCCTGATTTGGCCAATGGGTCAGAGTTGACAGACTCTTTTGATTAGGGCCTAAAAAATAATAAATCAGAACAAAGATACTATCCTAGAGAATTAGATAATCCTTAGGTGAGCCAGTTAGACAATGTCCTATTATGATATTCAAGGGACATGTATTTGTCCTTTTGTCTATTTGGAGTATATATATATTCTTTTTCTTTTTTTTAGCATCTTTATTGGAGTATAATTGCTTTACAATGGGGTGTTAGTTTCTGCTTTATAACAAAGTGAATCATCTATACATATACATATATCCCCATATCTCCTCCCTCTTGGATCTCCCTCCCACCCTCCCTATCCCACCCCTCTAGATGGTCACAAAGCACCGAGCTGATCTCCCTGTGCTATGCGGCTGCTTCCCACTAGCTATCTATTTTACATTTGGTAGTATATGTAAGTCCATGACACTCTCTCACTTCGTCTCAGCTTACCCTTCCCTCTCCCCATGTCCTCAAGTCCATTCTCTACATCTGCATCTCTATTCCTGTCCTGACCCTAGGTTCTTCATAACCATTTTTTTTTAATGTGTTAGCATATGGTATTTGTTTTTCTGTTTCTGATTTACTTCAGTCTGTATGACAGACTCTAGGTCCATCCACCTCACTACAAATAACTCAATTTCATTACTTTTTATGGCTGAGTAATATTCCATTGTATATATGTGCCACATCTTCTTTATGCATTCATCTGTCGATGGACACTTAGGTTGCTTCCATGTCCTGGCTATTGTAAATAGAGTTGCAATGAACATTGTGGTACATGACTCTTTTTGAATTATGGTTTTCTCAGGGTTGGAGTTTATATATATTCTTAACAGAGGTGTCTGATGCTATGAAAGTATTTCCTAGGGGCATATGACTGTAGTCATCTGAGGGGATCTGTTCAGCAGGAAGGACGATGTTAGTCAAACGATCACACAATGAAAGGCATCATTGCAAGTGTGACCAGTTCTATGCAGGAGAGATGGGCAGTGCTATGAGAGCTTATTTGGGAGCCAGAGGGGGCTTCCCTGATGAGGTGATGCTGAAAATACTGGGTTGGTCAAAATGTTTGTTTGTATGGAAAAACACGAATGAACTTTTTGGCCAATCCAATACATTCTGAAGGATAGATGAGGGTTAACCTGGAGAGGAGGAAAGAGGATGCCAAGCAACAGTATTAACAATGGCTTGTTATGGGAGGGAACTAGTACCAAGTCTCAAAGAGGACCTCTGTTTCTAGAGGCAAAGAGGGAGGGAAGTTGAAGAGGGAGAGAGCCTTCTGGGTGGGTGGCCAGGCTAACCTGTTTTCCAGGGCCATCCTGGTTTACTGGTGTGACCATTAATCACCCTCTTTCACAGTGTCCCAGTTTGGGTGATAAATTATATGATAAATGGGTCATGTCAAGGAGTTTGCTCCTTAATATCAAATCAATTGGAAGCCATTGAAGAATTTTAAGCTGGGCAAGGGTGATATAATCAGATTTGCAGTTTGAAATGATGGCTGCCTTGTGGCTATGGATTTGGTAAGTCACAGGGGATGTTAATGTTTACTAGGAAATGTATCTTTTAGGTTGAATGACTTGTTAAATTTTCTCAATAGCAAGCCAATTCAGGAAAAAAGAAAAATCAGGGAAATACGTTTGATGAAATCAGTTGGTCAGTGGGTAACGACTGCTGATTTAGTAGCCCCATATAGATGAAGACATTTTATAGTGCATTTAGTTAGAGCCAATGACCTGTTTAGATGTGTTTGCCACATAGTAACATGTTCATATGCTCCCATAGCTGTGGTTAGTGAGATGACCATAAAATGTAACTATTGGGATATGCTTTAGCTGGGACTCTGATCATCTAGAATTAAGAGTCACAAAATTAGCAAGATGATTTTGTCCCAAAGACTGAAAACTGTATGAGGGCCGGATCACCACTGACCTGTTGACAGTTATATCCGCAGCATGTAGCACTCAGTAAAATCAGCTGAATAACCTAAGAAATGAACTACTCCCCTCTACCAAGAACTTTGTTTCCTGAAAATCTTAGGTAGAAAAGCTCCTTAAACATTTATCCCATTGGCTTAGAGTCTCTGACTGAAGACTTCGGTCAAGATTATAGAGGTAAAAATACTTACCAATAAATCTGAAATGTATTTAAAGAATATATTAATATTTTTTGTTCAGGATGAAAGGTAGTTTGACATAATATTTTGCTTAGGAGTAGAGATGGCAGAATCAGTTTCCATCAAAAAAAATAAAATGAATTAATGCCATGTAGTTTTCATTGAGAGCAAATTTAAAGATGTATCTTCTTCATTCATTTTTTCCAGCATTCCTATCTGGAAAACAAGAACCAGGAAGAAAACTTAATTAAAACTAAGCAAGAAGATATTAAAATTGTTATGATATGAAAGAATCAAATCAGATTAACTATTGTCCTGTAAGGAATTTCGGTGCTATAAATACAGGACATATGCATAAATATTTTAAATAGGATTTAGAACCCTCTAGGAGTATGATAGTAATAAAATGACAGAAACTCATACTGCTTAAATTTGGTCTTTAAAAATTAATGTATTTAGGGCTTCCCTGGTGGCGCAGTGGTTGAGAGTCTGCCTGCCGGTGCAGGGGACACGGGTTCGTGCCCCGGTCCGGGAAGATCCCACATGCTGCAGAGCGGCTGGGCCCGTGAACCATGGCCGCTGAGCTTGCACGTCCAGAGCCTGTGCTCCGCAATGGGAGAGGGCACAACAGTGAGAGACCGGTGTACCGCAAAAAAAAAAAAAAAAAAAAAAATTTATTTAAAAATTTATCTTCTAAAAAAGAAAACTAAATGTGAAAATCTATCAAAGAGAAAATCTTCAACAATTTGATTAACTACTGGGTTAATATCTAAACTGTGAGAAAATTGCCAACTTTTAGCACCTGTTATTAGTTTTCCCTTTCCCGTTATTTATAAAATAACAAATTTTATGTCATAATCTCTGCAGAGTGCCCTCTGTTCTCCCAGTGGTCTCTGAATGTTCATTTCTTCTTGCGCTAACTGCAGTCTGGCTTTCTCTTGAGTGTGCTATAGCACTGGACAGTGCTGGCTGTTTTCTCTGTCCTCCACATAACCCTGAACCTGGTGGTGCACAGGTGTTTTCTTGTTCTTCACTACTTTTACATAACCACTGTTAATACCTCCTCCCTCAGTGCCCCACACCTCCATCTTTCCACCACCCCATCTTTGAACACATTTTCTCAGATTACAGCATCCTATACTACTCAGGGCCACAGTTTCCCACCACTGTCTTGGTACACCTACTCATTTATTGTATTATATAAGAGCTGACTTACTATGTTCTCTCCTTCCCCACTTCTAACCATCACTGTCGATGGCTTTAATTAGTCATGTAGATTGTCTGTGTCACATCCTGTCCTCTCACAAGCTGTCTTCTTTCTTTCAACAATTTTTTCTTCTACTCCAGGGGTCAGCAGACTTTTTCTGTAAAGGGCCAAATAGTAAATATTTTCATTTTCATGGCAGTAGGGTCTTTGTTGCAGCTACTAAACACTGCAGTGCTAGCTTGAAAGTGCCATCGTTAATATATCAACAAACTGACATGGCTGTGTTCCAGTAAAACTTTTATTTACAAAAACAGGTGAAAAGCTGAGCAGGGACTTGAAAGAGATGAGGCAGTGAACCATAGCTGGGGAAAAAGAGCCTCCTCCAGGCAGAGGAGACAGCAAGTGCAAAGACTGAGGCAGGAGTTTGCCCCCAGTTCTTTCTCCAAAAGCAGCAAAGAGGCCAGTGTGGATGGAGTGCAGTGAGCCAGGGGAAGAGTGGTGGTAGGAGCCGCCAGGCAGATACGGAGATGGACTTTGTGGGACCTCGTAGGCCATGAATAGGATTTTGGCTTTTACTCAGAGGCAGTTGGAGAGCCATTGGAGGGTTCTGAGCAAAAGGGCAATAATCAGATTTTAGTCTTAACAGGATTATTCTGGCCTCTGTGGTAAAAGGAGAATGAGGGGCAGGGTAGAAACCTAGAAAAAATTTTTTCCTTATGTATTTTGAAGTACTTGCTATCAGATTGGATTTTCAGCATCAGAGAAAAGAGTCAAAATTACACTGAGGTTTTTTATCCTGACCAACTGGAAAGATATGAAAGACACTGGACAGAGCAGGATTTAGGGAGAAGACTTGAGTTCTTTGGGCTTGTTTGCTTTGAGACGTCTATGAGGCAAGCAAATGCACCAAATGTTTGAGATGTCTGGCACTCATTATAACTTCCTTGATTTCATGATAAACAGGCAATTATTCTTTACTTTAAAAGAAGAATCATTGACCTAGGTGAACTAACTGTTCCATTGAGGGCTTAACCAAAATCATATTACCAGGTACCTGGTGCTTACTGGCACTGACTAGTATACCAGTGCCTGTAGCTATATATATTAATATCCTTTATTATTCCAGTGATATCCAGCTCATTAATAAGTTCATAAATAACTTCTATGTTTTTCCTTGATTTTGAGCTTAAGATTAGAGTATGTTCTTTTTCATGTGCTTCATGTTTGTGTATATTATCCAGAGGAAATAGAGTTATATCTTTAAGTACTTTCAGTATAAAAATAGTTATTGAAAAATATTGAGAAAACATAATACGAATACAGTTTTACATTGCATTTTTAAAACATTTTAGTAGAATTTTAAACTCACTTATTTCCTGCTTATGGAGTGAATCAAGTTTGGAAAAATACTTTATGCAAGAAATGAATTTTCAGAAAGGGGTTTGAAAGATGAGAGCATTTGGGCTGGTGTATCTCTAGGGAAAATGCAGTTGCAAGTGTTAAGATAATATGGTAGTAAGTTGCAAAGAGAGGATGATCTAATAAGTTTTCTATTTATTCTGTTCTCCAGGGCTGTTGTCAGAAAAGCAACACATCTGCCCAGTACATTTTTGAAAAGGACTTATTTTTAATTTGTCAAGATAAACATTTTAAGTTTTCTCTCTAGTTGTTTGTTAAAAACAGATCCAAAATAAAATGAAGTATGTTTTAAATTTAAATGTGTTGGAATGTTGAAGAAGGAAAAGTCTTAAATGTAGGGGATTATATTCAACCTTGTATTGGTAATGAATGTATTGTTTATTTCCCATACTTTTTATTAGCTATAATCATCCAGAAATAGAGAAATGTAGAAACTTAGAGTTGGAAAGGATCTTATAGGATCCTCTTATAGAATCATGGGACCTAGTGCTTATCAAGCATTTTTCTGTGATCTGTAGTTTTTTTTTTTAAAGTGTGCTATATATATGTATAAAACTCAAACAAAAGTTTCCCAAAGCTTTAGTGGTTACCTGAAATGTGAAATGCACTTCAGTATATTTTATTCTTATTTTAAATACCGCCTTGATCTGCACTTAAAAAAAAAGATCGTTATCTGGTCCATTCTTTGGCATGATACAGACTCCTTCTGTGTGATAGTCCTAGTTTATCATAAATAACATAACTTTTGATTAATCTTAAAATATAGTTAAATACTGTACTACTTTAATCATTTAATGTGTTGGTTTCTTGCTGGTTAAATATGGAGCCACTGGAGCAGCCTGGTGGGCAATTAGCAGCAATAGGGCTTTTCTTTTTGACCCAGATTATAGGAGGCAGAGTGGTAAAATGGTACTGGATTTGACAGTGGGTATTATAGTGGTGCTATTCAGGTAAGAGCAGAGGAATTACAAATGGCCATTTTTTGTCTACTTCACCAGACACTCTTACACATTTAATACATAGTATATAGGTGTGTGCATTTTGTATAAACTCAACAGAAGGACGGTATTAGCTCAAAGCTCTGTTAGGTCCTTATAATTAAAGTACAGTGTGAAAGTGCACCATCTAGAGATTTCTTTAATATGCAAGTCATCTGATGACAATTGCTTCTCTTCCTTTCTTGATATTCCTATTGTTTAAGGATATCCATGAGTAATCTCTGATTAGCTTTATATAAGTAATAGAAGATGGAATAGCAGAAAGATATGGCAAGAAGAGAGAAAAATGAAGAAAGTTGGAATCACTTATTCAAATATATAAAATAAATGATATTGATGCAGAATTGAAAGAGGAAAACTTTTTTAAATAAAGGAAACTTGAAATGATTACTAACTTTTCCAAGAAGTGAAAATGTGCAAAAAGGTAATCTCAAATGATTTTTCAAAGAAAACAAAGACTATTTCTAGATATTACTTGGTTTAGTAATAAGTCTGTCATTTCCTGTCACATATATAATTTTATTAAAAATGAGCAGGAAAGGCTATTAAAAGAACTATCCATTTACTTGTCTATTACATTAAACATCTCTGAAATTCTATATTTAGTCATTTATGACTTTCATGCAAAAGAATTGATTGTTCTCTCATGTTCTTTTGGTGTCATGTGATCAGTGTCAAACTATATGGTGGCCATATAGTTTGCAGTTATTAGTCATTTCTCCTCACTTTTACCATCTTCCCAGATTGTAATTCTCCCAAGTAATAGATATTTTGACCAGCCAGAAGCTCCTTTGAATAATATGAGCTTGTAAATAGATCTGGACTGTTAGAAGACATTGTGATTTCTTCTAGTCAGCCCTGTTACTAACCTGATACTGTAGATATTGAAGCTAATCTAAGCTGGATTTAGGATTAGCGTCAGGAAATGAGGTGATAATTTGAGAATAAGGATGGAGATCATGGTCAACGGAGTTGATATGCTTTGACTTTCATGATTGATCTTGTGTTCCAGTGGCTTTTTTTGTGTATTTTTAAAATAGTTTTAAAATGGGTGGCATTCCCCACTGAATTTTCATGTAATAATTATGTTTGCTTTTCTCAGGAAATTCTTAACTTTAATAACTTTTTCATATTAGCTATGAATTGCTTTTAAATATGATTTAATGTTAATATTAAGTTTACAAAGATTTTCTTGTCACTTCAGAAAAAATATTTGAAATTTTATTGAAACAATTTTTTGATTTCTGGTACTAAAGTTATTTTCATTTTTGAGTAGTGGATAGTGGCTTATTTGGTATTTATTAATGGGTCATATCGCTCAGTATATTGTCAAAATATGTATCTCTTATGCAGCTTTAGAAATTTATGTGTTCAAATATCTAAAATTAGAACAAACTGTAGTTTCTGTGTCTGATCAGTTTGCCTTAGACAGCTAAGTCAAATTTCCAAACTTTTTATGCCCAAATTTTAAAAGTTTCTTGTTAAGACAAGTTAAGAAAATCAAAATATAAATGCTATAATACTACCGACTTTGACAATAACAAAAGAAATATCTATATATCTTTATCTGCTTATCTTTCTACTTAATTTAAAATAAAATAAACTATATATGCATGGCTTCATATTTCAAAGAAATAGAGTGCATATATTTTTCAAATACACACAACCTAAATTAGTTTTTTTTTTTTTTTTTTTTTGCGGTACGCGGGCCTCTCACTGTTGTGGCCTCTCACTGTTCTGGCCTCTCCTGCTGCGGAGCACAGGCTCCGGACGCGCAGGCTCAGCGGCCATGGCTCACGGGCCCAGCCGCTCCGCAGCATGTGGGATCCCTCCCGGACCGGGGGCACGAACCTGTGTCCCCTGCATCGGCAGGTGGACTCCCAACCACTGCGCCACCAGGGAAGCCCCTAAATTAGTATTTTTATACTGGGGAGATTTTTAAAATGGTGTTGCTTTATTAAATGTATTACTCATGTTATAAGAAATAGAGGTTAAGGAAAACAGAGCATCTATACAGGTTTATCTTCAGTTTTCTAGAAATGTTAGTTTTATTTTGAGTTTGGTTTTCAGTGCTACTTTGTTTTCTATCTGAAAAGTTTTCTCTCCAGAAATGACCAGGTTTGTCACAAAAGAGCCAGGAGTAATGGTTGAGGTGAAATTTCTCTCTAGAGTATTGCCATTTGATTCTTATAATGTCTGAAACTAGTAAATATATATATATATATATATTTTAAGTTAACAAATGAACTCAACTTTGGCATCCCTCTTTTGCGAAGGCTTGACACATTGCATGGCCTGACTTGGCTAATGCTTGCTCTAGCTGTGAAATATAATTAACTGCTGATGAGAATATAAAAAGTATCTGACTTAAAAGCTGCCATATTCGCATCCCAGTATGTGAATCAAACCCAACTACCTCAATCCTTGCAACATAGCCAACTAAAAATGCAAAATCTACCTCATTTCTAACCAGGAGTATTGCTTAGAGCTGAGAACCAGTGATTAGAGGATGCAGTACAATCTGTTCTGTATGAATTACTCTGTTAGTATTATGATAACACTGGCAGCATTGCCCTACTATGTTTAGTTTTAGGGATTTATACTAACTCTGTCATTCAAGAGAGAGAGGAAAAGGATTAGGCCTTGGGTCAGCTAAACTTTGGAAATATTTTAGCCTCAGAAGCACCTTTTTCCCCATTATAAATCTCATACTTAATGTCTTAGAATTTAAATGTTTATCCTAGATAACTGTTACACTGTTTAGGTTTATGAAAATGTGTACGTATTTATCCCAAGTAAAGATGATGCTAGTTTTTTTCCACTGTATCATAACAAAATTTATTCAGAATTAATCTTACCTGGTCAAATGGCTGGTTAGAAATAGTGGAGATTATTTTAGAATGGTGTGATGCAAAAGGATTGAACTTCGTCAGGCGGTTTTTATCTTTAACCATTATCATGTACTTGCTGACAAAATGCTGTTGTGAAACTGGTTTTGACCCCAAACAATGTATGTGTTTGATTATCAGGCTTGAGCCACTCTTGACTTGTTCAAAAAATAACTTACTTTCAAATGATGATTAATTCCAAGTATTAATAAGGTAGTGGTAGTCAGACTAAGAAAACTTTATTCCAGATATAACCAGAAATTAGTACTGCTTCTCCACTTGTACCTGAAATAGCCACCTCTGTTTAGCTCTATAACTCTGATCTGAAAACCTGAGATCTCATCTCCAATTGAAGATTTTACCTTGAGACAATGTGAGAAAAAAGTGGTCACTTCCTCCAGCTCACGTTGTGATTTTTGCTTTTCATTTTAACTTTGATAGCATGGAAATCCACCTTATTTTCACAGAGTAACTGTCTGAGTTCTTCAAGTAGCCATACCATTATCTGAACTCATTTAAACACAGGTTGTGTTACAGCTGCTCAATGAGATATTTGTGAGTCTGTGTCATATAAGAAAGCCAGTGAGTTATCACCCATGATCTGGCTTTCCTTACTGTGCTGAATGACTGAGCAGAAGACTCATCATTGAGCTAAACTTTTGATTTTCTTTGGTGGCATAAGTTTAAGCAAAGGTAGCAGGCAAGTTAAACACATGACTGCAGTGTAAGCACACCGCAGTCTCCCTCTCATCTTTAGTGTCACTCTGAATTTATGGATGAAGCATGTGATCTCTGATACTGGCAAATTGAAGAATACCCTTCACACAATTAAAGTTACAGGAGAATTGTTTGCATACCAATCATTTTGTTTCAGACATACATAAGTATACTGAGCTTTGATGAAAATGTTTGTCTAAAAAGTGAGAAGAATGCCTAGCACCTGGTATAGTAAATGCTCAAAACCAATTTTATGAAAGACTGTCTACTATTTGCCAAGTCTCTATGAGGGATGCAAAGACTTAGGAAATATGGTTCCTGTTTGATAGTGTTGATGAGAAAGAAACTCTGTGTACTGAAGAAAGGACAGGTATTAGAGTTTGTTAATAAGAGTAAAATAGGCTGCATCCATAATTCAAAGGTGACACTATGAGAAACAAATAAGATAAGGAAAGGGATGCTGCAGCGTTTACATTCCGCGTGCTCTAGAGACAAATAGAGGAGCTCAGACTGAGCTGCAGTGGCCACACTCCCAGATGCCTGCATTATGGGCCCCCGTCTCATGTTCATGGTAACAGAAAACTTACATTTTACAAATGATAATCCATAATTATAGGTGAAGCAAAAGCCTCTCTTTCTCTACTTAGGAGAAATTTCTGGAGAGGAATTCAGAAAAGATTTTAATAGTGAGCCAAGGATGACACCTGAAGGGGATGGAATTGGATTGTAAAGAATGGACATTCTATTATGTCTGTGACCTTGGGAATGTCATGGGTACTACAAACTCCCTTTGTGGATTATAGTAGCTTGTGTGACCATCTAAGTGTTCTTTTGAATCCACATTTTCCATATTGATGGTCATCACTGCGTGGGGAAAGTACTAAGGACTGGTCATAGTAGAAATCATGATCCTTTTTTGGTGACTTTTCAAAAGCATTTGTGTCCTATGAGTTTGTTGCTTTTTTTGGCCTCCGTTGTTCCCAGTGAAGGCCAAGGCCTCGTAAGTGATTGGATACTTAGGAAGTTTACCATCTAAGGGAGTCAGGGGGCTTAGGCAAAAATAAATAGCAGGAAAAAAAAGTGAGTTTTACGTGTGTGGTTATTTTGCAGTAAACAGTGAGTACTTTAAATTCAGAAGAGAGAAACTTTGGTTTTGGCTAGTTATCACTGAACGCTTAGCTCACTGGAAAATCTAAAGTAGTGTTAATATGCTTAATACTAAATCTATTAAAGTAGATTATTTTATTAAAAGTTCTAGCTGTGGGCTTCCCAGGTGGCGCAGTGGTTGAGAGTCCGCCTGCCGATGCAGGGGACGCGGGTTCGTGCCCAGGTCCGGGAAGATCCCACATGCCGCAGAGCGGCTGGGCCCGTGAGCCATGGCCGCTGAGCCTGCGCGTCCGGAGCCTGTGCTCCGCAACAGGAGAGGCCATAGCAGTGAGGGGCCCGCATACTGCAAAAAAAAAAAAAAAATTCTAGCTGTACATTTTTGGCTGATGATTTGGTAAATAGATTTTGGTGACTTTCTCTTAGAGATAGCATAATAAAGACTGTTTTGGCTGGCTGGAGAGTGCTATATAGAAGTTTCCCAGATAAAAGGGAGAGGAAGAGGCATGGAGTCCATTTACTAGACTCTTAAGACCTGGACTAGGATATTAGCAAAGGGAATGACAAGGAAGAGACTCTCAGTGGAAGAATTGCTGGAGCCTGGTAACTTTGGACATATGGAGATAAAGCAATTATTGACTTTTATTTAGTTTTCGCGTGGCAATACACGAATTATTTTACTTGTATTGTTTTATTTAATATTCTCAACCGTTTTATAAGATATAAGAACTGTTATCATTACAAGTTAATTAATTTGCTTAAGATCACACAGTTAATAATTATCAGAACCAGAACTTAAACCTTGGGTCTGTCTGAACCGAAGCCTTGCTATAAAGGATGCTGACTCATCAGAAACTAAAATAGTGTTGCTAACATTTTAATTTAGGAGACAGATGCCTATTAAAAGTCTTGGGTCAGTGTTGATTCTTGGCATACATATAACACAGACTTTCTTCTCTTTTTCCTTTTTTCTTTTGTTTTAGTGCGACTTCACGACAGCATATCGGAAGAGGGCTTCCATTACTTGGTGTTTGATTTGTAAGTACAACATACTTTGTGTTTGTTTATTTTTGCTGTCTATTTGAAGATCTTGAATTAAGGATGATTTTTCTCCAAGTTACAGTCCAAATGAATGACCCTATAATATTTTTAAATGTTCTTCAAATTACATTCAACTCTAATTCTTTTGAAATGAGGTGAATGCTCAGCATTGTTTATTTAAAATTTAAGTTAATCTTCATAAGGGAAACAGTTAATGAGTCTGTTTCCTTTGGGATTGTGATATCATAAGTAGTTCTCAGTTTTACCTTGGGGTACAAAGATGGCTGATTATACATAAGCATAATTTTCCATTGAAGCTTTTTGAAGTGTTTGTAACTTATTATCTTATATAAAAAGAAGGCTCAAGGACCCTTGAGGTTGGTTAATTCAGGGGTTCAACAACATCACCAAACTCCCATCTTTTACCCCAGCTCACTGGCTTTGTTCTCAGACTGGCATGGTTCAAATTATTACATGGAGACATGGTAATTTATAGTGGAAGACATTGTCTCTCTCTTTTTTTTTTTAAGAGTGAAAAATTCACCTAGTAAGCCTCCCATTTTTCATCTCATTGGCCAGGGCTAAGTCACATGCCTACCCCTCGCCAATCACTGGCAGGGAGAATGGAGTCATCAAGATTGACTTAGACTAATCAGGATTTATAAACCAAGCTTCTATCAATAAGAATGAAGGGAAACCAGTGCTCTTGGGGAGCAGTCCACAGCATCCCCTCTGGCTGGATGGGGTATAGTGAGACAGGCCATACACATTGCTGCTAGGGGTTAAATAAGAATACACTTTCTGAAAATCAAATTGATACTCCATATCAAAAATGTCCATTTCATTTAACTTAGTAATTTTCCTTCTCAGAACAAAGTACAGAGAAAGTATTACCCTAAATTCAGTTAAAGTTTATACTGAAAGCTGTTTATTGCATTGTCCTTTATAGTGGGAAAAAAAAGAAAACCAACTTATAAATCCAATAATGGAATCAGTTGCATAATTACAGTACATTCATATGATGGACTTCTCTGTAGTATTTAATGTGATATTTGGGGAATAAATAAGAAAAAAATTATTATTTCATGTAAAATGTGTCTAATGACAGGTTAGTACTAAGTTTGGTTAATTCAGTCCTCCAATGATGTCATTAAGAAACCAAGTTCATTCCATCTTTCTCTGTGTTCTTTGTAGTATGTGGGTTTGTCCTCACCCTCAGGTTCCCCTTAATGTTCTCAAGTTTGCTGCCTCATTTTCAGGTATCACAGTGACTTCCAAAGGCAGAAGAAAAGGAAAGATTAATCCCATTGCATATATTTTTATTTATAGGGAAAACCTTTCCCAGCAGTCCCTCAGAAGATAGCTGATAATGAATTATTGTTTAGAATTGCTTCTCATGCACATGTCTGAACCAAGTAGTAGTAAAGGGGATAGAATTACAGCAGTTGGCTTTGACCAATCATATATTCAATCTGTAGCAGGAAGGGAAGTCTTGCCTGTTGGATAGGCAACCAAACATGTCTGCCATATTGGTGTTCCACATACTTGCTAGAGAATAGACACTAAATCTCTGGATACGCACAGTCCTGCTGCACAAGGTTCTTTCCACAGTCACATTCCATTCATGGCTTGTTCATGTGGCTGTAGGTTGGCAACACTCCAAGTTGCACTAGTTCTTCTTTTCAAGTCTTCCTCAAAGCTCATGTTTTCACTTTTACCGTTGTTCTTTCTTGATGTTCCAGCATTCCTTCTTTTATTATTTCCTTTCTTTAAGAATTTCCTGTAGCCATTCGTTTAGAGTATAGATGTGCTAGCAACAGATTCTGTTTTCCTTTTCTGAGACTGTCTTAATTCCTCTTCATTTGAGAAGGATATTTTTGCTAGATATAAAACTCTAGGTTAACGGTAATTTTCTTTCAATGTTGGGCCAATTCCTTCTGGATTCTTTTGTTTTTCATAAGAAATCTTCTATCATTCTAGTTGCTTATCCCCTAAAGATAAGGTATTATTTCTCTCTGGCTGCTTTAAAAAATGTACCTTTGTCTATAGTTTTTAGAAGTTTGACTATGGTGTGTCTTGCCTTGAATTTCTTAGAGTTTATCTTATTTGATATTCACTTAATCTCTTGAGTATATAGATTTATGCCAAACTTAGGAGATTTTTAGACGTTGTTTCTTTGATTGCTTTTTCAGCCTCACTTTCTCTTCTCCTTCTGGAACCCTGATGACATGAATGCTAGATCTTTTGTTATAGTCGCATAAGTCCCTGAGACTCTGTTCAATTTTTTTTTTTTTTCCCCAGTACGCGGGCCTCTCACTGTTGTGGCCTCTCCCGTTGCGGAGCACAGGCTCCAGATGCACAGGCCCAGCGGCCATGGCTCATGGGCCCAGCCGCTCCGCGGCATGTGGGATCTTCCCGGACCGGGGCACGAACCCATGTCCCCTGCATCGGCAGGTGGACTCTCAACCACTGCGCCACCAGGGAAGCCCCTCTGTTCAATTTTTTAAAAATTTATTTTATTTCTTTTGTTCAGATTGGGTAATTTATATTCTCTTTTCAAGGTCACTTATCCTTTCCTCAGTTGTTTTCCATTCTGCTGTTGAGCTCATCAATTGAGTTTTTAAAATTTTATTAGCTACTGTGTTTTTATCAGTTCTACCATTGACTTTTGGTTGTTTGGTGTATCCTCTATTCCTTTGTTGAGACTTCCTACTTTTTTTTCATTTAAGTGTGTTCATAATTGTTCACTGAAGCATTTTCATTATGGCTGATTAAAAAACCTGTCAGGTAATTCCAACAGCACTGTCATCTTGGTATTGGTATCTGTTCATTGTTTTTTCTCATTCATATTGAGATTATCCTGATTCTTGGTATGGTGAGTGATTTTGTATTATATCCTGGACATTTTGGGTATTATGAGACTCTGAATTTAATTTAAATCATCTTTTTAACAGTCCTCCTCTGATACCACAATGACAGAGGTGAGGAGGTACCATCTTATTACTGACAGGTGGAGGTAGAAGCCCAGGTTTCCTACTCAACCCCAATTGACACCCTTGGGAAGTACCTCTTTACTGCTGTGCAGGGCTGAGAGCACAGGGTTTTGGTTTTTTGTGTTTTTTTTCTTTATTTAGTGAGAGAAATGCCTCCATCCCATTTTTTAAGACATGTTGTGATTTCTTGATAGGTCTAATTTGTCAGATCTCCTTTACAGTATAATCAAGGGTATGGCATTATACATTGGGATATGTCCTTCATGCTGTGATGAGTACTAGAATTAAAAAAAACACTTTTGCTAATGCTCATTACCTAAACCACCATTCAGAACTGGGTTTATTTTTTAATTTAATTTATTTATTTTTAAAATGTATTCATTTTATTTATTTTTATTGAAGCATAGTTGATTTGCAATATTATATTAGTTTTAGGTATACAGATTGTGATTCAGTATTTTTATAGATTATACTCCATTAAAAGTTATTACAAGATAATGGCTGTAATTCCCTGTGCTATACAATATATCCTGTTGCTTATCTATTTTACACGTAGTAGTTTGTATCTCTTAATTCCAAACCCCTAATTTGCCCCTCCCCCTTCCCTCTCCACTTTGACTAATTGGGTTTAATCACAGCTCAGTCAGAGAGAAAAAATTTTTCTCCACCTTCTTATGTTCAATGCATGAAGGCATGTGAGTTAAACTAAGAAAAGATAGTGATTAACAGGAGAAAAGGCACAACATTTTTATTAATATTTATGTGCACATGAGCTCACAGCAAAGAAGTGAAATTTGAAAGAAGCAGTTAGACTCAGGGTGTCAACTCCTTGTCTTAGATGGTAAGAATTGCTTAGATGGAAGCAGACACCTTCCTCAAAGGGAAATTTATGTCCTGCTTTTAGGCAGATTAAGGGCATGGAGTGGAGAATTCTTCCTGTATTTGCTGATTCTCACTTGCCTTTAGCTCAATATAATCCTTATGCCAAAGTGGCATATTTTGGCAGGGCATATCCTGATCCCCTTCAGCTCCAAAAAGCAATTCAGTGTTAGGCCAAATATGAAAGAAAGAGGCATCCTTCTTCCCATGCCATGCCGCTTTTCCACAGTCATCAAGTTATTTATATCCATGTTTTAAATATTATAGATTTTTAAAGGTAAGATTTCCTTACTAAATGCAGGGAATGATAAGAATCACATTGTTTATAATAAAGTTTATTTTTAAAGTGCACCATTTTTTAAAAAAATTCAGCACTTAGTAATTGGTGCAGAACATATAAAGAAAGCATTTCATTTGAAAACAAAATAAGATTTTTAATTACAGTGGATCATATATGAAGCAATGATATTTGTTTGTGCTATTAATGTCTCTGAAACCAAAATGTAGAGTTTACGTTTGAACCATAGTAACATGAGAAATCTGCTGTTATTTTGAAATCTGTTGCAATTATTCTTCAATGTTTAAAGTTTAAGAGGAGAGTTATCAGTAATTGTCATCAAAATGCTTTTCCAGTAAATTAGATTAATAAACTAGTTAAACACAATCCAGTAAAGCACCCAGCTTTAGACACAGTTGGAAACAATGGCTAAAAGTGTAGGTTTTCAGTGACTAAAAAGAGATTATAACAAATATAAATAAATAATTCCTCTAAATTATTTAATTGTGGTGGTGGTTTTCTAGGAAGAAGAAAAGTAAGTAGCTTTAGAAAAATGCACATTTTAAACATAGTTAATTTAAGAAAAGTATGATCTTAAAGATATCAATGAAATACTCATGGAAAAATTGGAAGTCACTTTGCCAATCAGTTCCAAGATAAAGTAACTACTTGAATTCCTGAAGAAGGAATGTTCTCTGTGTTTGTCCTTTTGATGCTGGTTTTGGCAATGTGGTACTTGTGCATACTTCCTGTGGAATGTGAGCTATTCAGAATCTAATGGGAAGTTCTATTTTTATAGGTGTGTTGAGTCTTCTTCTAATGGAATTCTTTCCTTTTCTAAAAAGCAAAACAGAAGGGGCCATGAGTTCTATGAAAAAAAAAAAAGGTTTCCTTTTGTTACTTTTAATTTATATTTTTTTATTCAGGTATCTATCCACTGTTTCCAACTACAAAGCGTTAATAGTCAGTTTTGAAAATAGACTCAGGAATCAGTGGGAAAGGCCTGCATGAAAGCAAAGATATCTTCACAGCAAATATTGAACTGCCTGATTTTTTAGAATCATTTTTGTCAAGGTCTGTGCCTAGAAGGGTTTTTAAACACATCTCAGCAACTCCGAGAGGCAAGAGATGTGGATTTATCTGAAATCTAACAGAAGATAAGACAGTGAAGTAATGGAGCTAGAATTACAGTCCTCAAGGGAGAAGCCTAAAGGCAGAGCCATTGGCCTTAGGAAATAAAGCAGATCCAGTCCATTTCTAGGACTGATGGGAAAAAAGACCTTGACAAGGGCAGTCACTTGAATATGGCATGTATATTTCAGGATCTATATGTCAGAGAAGATCTGTATTATGTGCTTGTTGGGTGAATGTACACAATGGCATATAGATATATCACACTTTAAGTAAATGTGTAAGAGAATAACACTTGGGTTGAACTTTGGTAATCTCAATAGGGAACTAAAATAGACTAGATTAAGGCTCAATGGAAAGCATGCTGACCCAGAATGAAAAGATTTAAGTTTCAATCTCAAAGCTACCCAGGGCTAAACATTTAACAATATCTTTTCTCTAAGCCTTATTTTTCTCAAAGAGAATGAGGCCATGGGTCCAGATGAGAAATTTGTTAGACATCTCTCAAGTTCTTTTCTATTCTATGAAGCCAGGATGTTATTCACATCAATTTGAGATTTCTGATAGAATTAATGGGACTCCTGGTACCATTTTTAAATACTAGAAAATTTCTCACGACTCTAAAGTATTGGAGAAAATGCTATCATTACGTCTTTAAAAAGAACATATTTTTTTCTCTAGCAAAGTCATACCTTGGTATGTGAAGTATTTCTTTTTTTCTTCTGTTTTAAAGTGTTTGTGTTTTTGTCTCCAAATAAATTCCATTCATCAAATATGTGATAGGCGCCTACGAAAAGCAAGACACTTTGCCTAATGTTTTTTTTTGTTTGTTTGTTTTGTTTTTTGGGGTTTTTTTTGCGATACGCAGGCCTCTTACTGTCGTGGCCTCTCTCACTGCGGAGCACAGCCTCCGGACGCGCAGGCTCAGCGGCCAGCGGCCGTGGCTCACGGGCCCAGCCTCTCCGCAGCATGTGGGATCTTCCCAGACCGGGGCACGAACCCGCGTCCCTTGCATCGGCAGGCGAACTCTCACCCACTGCGCCACCAGGGAAGCCCTTGCCTAATGTTTTAAGGGGGAAAAAAAAGCGATGTTTCTGAGCATTTTAAAATAAATGTCTCATTTGGGTAAATTCAGAAAGCAGTACTCTGAGAGAATCTGCTGTGCTTCCTCCTTCTGCCCCATTTTATTATATTTCTACCAGCCAGAAGGCCTGGTCAAGTTGCATGTTTTGTGGTTATTGTTAGGAAAACATGTTTAGTTTTCGTTTATACAAATTTGAAATTATAATACTAAAAATACTTTTTCAAAATGCAGTCCTTGGACTGGGGAGCTGATAGTTTTATTGGTAATATTAGGGCTAAAGGATAAGTCAGACACCATCCTTTTTCAAAGATTTTATAGTTTAGATAGGGGCTTAGATGCCTGCAAAATATCTGTGGTGTAGACCTAGTGTGGTAAAAGCTGTAAGAGTTACACAGGGGATTGGGAAAGTGAGACAACCTTCATTCAGTCAGGGATATCAGGAAACAGTGGGAAGAACTGAAGCTGAGGCGGGCATAATTATGTCCTTGGGGATGTTTCTTCGTTCAGCGAATAAACACTTGGTATGCACTCACTCTGTACCAGGCGCTGCAGATAAGCAGATTGAAGGGAAGGTGAATGACCATTTTCTTCCCTTCAAAAAAACATAATGAAATGTTATGTTATGGCATTTTTTCACCTACTAGAATATTTGGTTATATAACCAACAGGTCAGCAGCATTTACATAACACAAATATAACAAGTTTCACAGTGTCTGTGGAAACATCTGATATGTGTGCCTAGTAACTTGGTCATCTTTATGGTAATTTAGTAAAATTCTTCTATTATGCTGATGATACTCTCCTGTATTTCACAAGGTATGTATATTCCAGTGATGATTAATTCTTTTGGGAGGTGGAGGCCTAGTATGATTTTTTTCTGAATACCTTTTGCTTATTATTTACAGCAAATTTTATCTGTCTTAAAACCTACCAAGTGTAATATTTCCTTTAATTTATATCACCAAACATTGTAGTTAACAAACAGTAGTAGCAAAAATAATTTTACACTCAGATCAGAATGTGAAAGCAACAGTATTGAAGACTATTTACTGTTGCAAAATAGTACTTGAGCAAAGTCTCTAGGTTACACTCCTGTCAAGAGAAAGAAAAATAAATCAAGTGCTGTGATATTTTGCTATGTACACGGATTGGAGCAAAGAGAGATTAGATTGGAGGTGGTGAACCCAGTTAGAAGGTGGCTGCACTAACATCCAGGTAGATGATAGTCCCTGAAGTACATAAGGTGTTGGTAGGAATAAAGTAAAAAGGTACAGTCGGCCCTCCATATCCTCAGGTTCCACACCCACAAATTCAACCAACCATAGATCAAAAATATTTGAGAAAAGAAAAATTCCAAAGTTCCAAAAAGCAAAACTTGAATTTACTGAAGCTGGCAACTGTTGACCTAGCATTTGCATTGTATTGGGTGTTACAGGTAATCAAGAGATGGTTTAAAGTATAAGGGAGGATATGCGTATAGTATAAGATCATACTGTACCATTTTATATAAGGAACTTGAGCATCCTTGGATTTTAATAGCTGCTGGAGATCCCCACAGATGCTGAGGGATAACTGTATAATCTGTCTGAAAATAATTTTTAGAACAAAGTTGTCTGCGGAATTTTGCTGTTAGTTGGCAATTAACATGCAAGAAACAGTTAATCTATTTAAAATGGAGGATATTTAAATAACAAAGAAACCCTGGATGCTGTAAAGATACTGCATTTCTTATTTGTTTTTAAAATCAATTGCGTTTGAATCAAAACATCTTGGCTGTTGTTAAAATGAAATTTAATGTCCATTACAGTGGGAAGCTATAAATCTAGAACTGTAGAAGTTCACAGTTGGGAAAATACAGGTTTCACAAGGTTATACTAAATAATTTCAGTGTTCTATTTGTTAGAGAATTAATAAAAAAATGGTAATGAATCTGTTACAAGCATATACTGCTTTACTGAATTTTGCTTTATTGTGTTTCACAGAGAGTGCATTTTTTACAAATTGAAGGTTTATGGTAACCCTCCATCCAGCAAGTTTATCAGTCCCATTTTTTCCTAACAACATTTGCTCACTCTATATGTCTGTGTCACATTTTGGTGATTCTCAAAATATTTCAAAACCCTCGACCAGCAAAAAAGATTATGTCTTGCTGAAAGCTCAGTTGATGGTTAGCATTTTTTTAGCAATGAAGTATTTTTTTAATTAAGGTATGTACTTTTTTTTTAAGACATAATGCTATTGGACACTTAATAGACTACAGGATAGTGTAAACATAACTTCTACATGCACTGGGAAACAAAAAATTCATGTGACTTACTTTGTTGTGATATTCATTTTATATTGGTGGTCTGGAACCGAGCCTGCTGTATCTTGGAGGTATGCCTGTGTATTTTTTAAGGAAAAGCATTTTAAATGACTATGACATCCTGTACTTTTAATAGAAAGGGATAGAGATACTCATATCCTTTTGATTCTTTTCTGAGTAGAAGGCAAAATTAACATTCAACTTTTCTCATGTATTACGGTGCTGCTCCAAGGTGGTAAAGTCAACCCTTTCACCCACACATTATAGTTCTTTTTTTTTTTTTTTTTTGCGGTATGCGGGCCTCTCACTGTTGTGACCTCTCCCGTTGCGGAGCACAGGCTCCGGACGCACAGGCTCAGCGGCCATGGCTCACGGGCCCAGCTGCTCTGCAGCATGTAGGATCTTCCCAGACCGGGGCACGAACCCATGTCCCCTGCATCGGCAGGTGGACTCTCAACCACTGCACCACCAGGGAAGCCCCATCATAGGTCTTTTATGTTAACAAACGCTTTGTTTGTGTGGGATAAGATATAACCTCATCTCATGAGTAGTCTTTAGCTGACAACCTACAGGAGGAAGGAGGCTCTTCAAGATGAATACCATCTGATGGCTTCTTTAGAATTATTGTCAGGTATAATTGTCTTAAATTCCAGAGGCCCAATTTCTGTTTCATTTGTTCACTTTAGTAATTTTCATTCTTTAATATAAATCTGGATTTCTTGATATTATATCAATTCCCATATTTGTCTTTATGAAGTAAGGAGAAAATGTTATGTAATTTAGGACTTTGGAAACTTTTAAACAATTTTTTTAAACTTTTACACTTCTAATAAACTTTATTTTTTTAGAGCAGTTTTGGGTTCAAAGCAAAATTGAGCAGAAATTTCTGAGAATTCCAAATACCCCCATCCCCACACATGCACAGCCTCAGCGCTGTTGACTTCCTACACCACAGTGATCTATTTGTTTCAGTTGATGAATCTACATTGACCCATCATTGTTACCCGAAGTCCATAGTTTACATTAGGGTTTACTCTTGGTATTGTACATTGACTGGGTTTTTACAAATGTATAATGACATGTATCCACCATTGTAGTTTAATACAGAATAATTTCATTGTTTTAAAAGTCCTCTGTGCTCCAATTATTTATCTCACCCTTCTCTCTAACTAGAAACAACTAATCGTTTCACTGTCTCCATACTTTTGCCTTTTCCAGAATGTCAAAGTTGGAATCATACAGTATGTAACCTTTTCAGATTGGCTTCTTCCACTTAGCTGTATATGTTTATGTTTCCTCCATGTTTTTCACGGCTTGATAGTTCATATCTTTTTAGCGCTAATAGTCCATTCCCTGGATGAGCCACGGTTTGTTTATGCACTCACCTACTGAAGGATATCTTGGTTTCTTCTGAGTTTTGGCTATGAATAAAGTTGCTATAAACATCTATGTGCAGGCTTTTGTGTGGACTTAAGTTTTCAACTCCTTTGGGTAAATACCAAGGAGCACAATTGCTGGATTATATGGTAAGAGTATATTTAGTTTTAGAAGAAACTACCAAACTGTCTTTTAAAGTGGCTGTATCATTTTGCATTCCCATCAGCAATGAATGAGAGTTTCTGTTGCTCCACATCCTACCAGTATTTAGTGCTGTCAGTGTTTTGGACTTTGGCCACACTAATAGATTTACAGCAGTTATCTCATTTTATTTTTTTTTTTATACAGCAGGTTCTTATTAGTTATCTATTTTATACATATTAGTGTATATATGTCAATCCCAATCTCCCAATTCATACCACCATCACCACCACCACCACCCCCTGCTTTCCCCCCTTGGTGTTTATAAGTTTGTTCTCTACATCTGTGTCTCTATTTCTGCCTTGCAGACTGGTTCATCTGTACCATTTTTCTAGATTCCACATATATGTGTTAATATATGATATGTATTTTTCTCTTTCGGACTTACTTTACTCTGTATGACAGTCTCTAGGTCCATCCACATCTCTACAAATGACCCAGTTTTGTTCCTTTTTATGGCTGAGTGATATTCCATTGTGTATATGTACCACATCTTCTTTATCCATTCGTCTGTCGATGGGCATTTAGGTTGCTTCCATGACCTGGCTCTTGTAAATAGTGCTGCAGTGAATGCTGGGGTGCATGTGTCTTTTTGAATTATGGTTTTCTCTGGGTATATGCCCAGTAGTGGGATTGCTGGGTCATATGGTAATTCTATTTTTAGCTTTTTAAGGAACCTCCATACTGCTCTCCATAGTGGCTGTATCAATTTACATTCCCATGGTTTTCTCATTTTAATTCACAATTGCCTAGTGACATATGGTGTGGAGCATCTTTTCATATACTTATGTGCTATCTGCATATCTTCTTTGGTGAGGTATCCTTCAGATCTTTTGCCTATTTTTGAATCAGATTGTTCATTTTCTTATTGTTCAGTTTTAAGAATTCTTTGTGTAGTTTGGATAACAGTTCTTTATCAGATGTCTTTGTAAATATTTTTTCCCAGTCTATAACCTGTCTTCTCATTTCTTGACAGTGACTTGCAGAGCATAATTTTAAAATTTTAATCAAGTTCACATTATCAATTCTTTCTTTTATAGATTGTGCCTTTGATGTTGTATTTAAAAGTCATCCCCATGTCCAAGGTCATCTAGATATTCTCCTATGTTATCATCCAGGATTTTTATTGTTTTAATTATATAGTTATAGTTTTACATTTAGGTCTGTGGTTCACTTTGAGTTAGTTTTTGTGAAGGGTGTAATGTCTGGATTTAGGGGGGTTTTTTGTTTTGTTTTTAATATGTACCTGTTCCAGCATCATTTATTGAAGAGTCTATCTTTTCTCCATTGTATTTCCATTGCTCCTTTGTCAAAGATGAGAGACTATATTTATATATTTATGTGGGTTCATTTCTGGGCTTTCTATTCCATACAATTCATCAGTTTGTTTATTCTTTCATTAATGCCACACTTTTTTGATTACTGTAGCTTTATAGTAAGTCTTGAAGTCAGATGGTATCAGTCCTTCATCTTTGTTCTTCTCTTTAAATATTGTGTTGTTATTCTTGGTCTTTTGGCTCTCCACATAAACTTTAGAATCAGGTTGTTGATATCCACAAAAAGACTTGCTGAGATTTTGATTGGGATTATGCTAATCAAGTTGATAAGAACTGTCATCTTGACCTCCTACTCATTGACAAGGAATATCTCTCCATTTATTTAGTTATTTTTTGGAAATATTTCTTCAGCGTTTTGTAGTTTTCCTCATATAGATCTTTTACATATTTTGTTAGACTTACACCTAAGTATTTCATTTTTAGGGAGGGTAATGTAAATGGTAATGTGTTTTTAATATAAATTTCACTTGGTCATTTCTGGCACATAGGAAACCTATAGACTTGTATATTAACCTTGTATCCTGCAGTTTGTGATAACTGCTTATTTCCAGGAGTTTTGTTGTCAATTCTTTAGGATTTTTATGCATAGACAATCATGTCATCTGTGAATAATGACCATTTTATTTCTTCCTTCTCAATTTGTATACCTTTTGTTTCCTTTTTTAAATCCGACTGCATTAACCAGGACTTCCAGTATGATGTTGGAAACGCGTGATGAAAGGGGACATCTTTGTCTTGTTCCTGATCTTAGTAGGAACGCTTCATGTTTCTCACTATTAAATATGATGTTAGCTTGTGGTATTTTGTAGATGTTCTTTATGAAGTTGGGGAACTGTTCCTAGTTTACTGAGAGTTATTCTCATGAATGGATGTTGAATTTTGTCAAATGATTTTTCTACATCAACTGATATGATCATGTGATTTTTCTATTTTTGCCTATTTTGATATTACTGATAGATAACATTGATTTTCAAAGGTTAAACCAGGCTTGCACACCTGAAATAAAATTCTTTTGCTCATGGTGAATAATTCTTTTTATACATTGTCATATTCATTTCGCTAATATTTTGTTGAGGATTTTTGTATCTATGTTCGTGAGGGATATTGGTGTATAATTTTTCCTTCTTGTAGTGCCTTTATCTGGTTTTGGTTTTAGAGTAATGGTGGCCTTATGGAATGTGTTGCAGTGTGTTCCCTCTGCTTCTGTTTTCTGCTTCATATTGTGAAGAATTGGTATCGTTTATTCCTTAAGTGTTTGGTATAATTTACCAGGTAATCCATTTGGGCCTGGTGCTTTCTGTTTTGGAAGGTTATTAATTATTGATTCAATTTCTTTAATAGATAGGGCTGTTCAGGTTGTCTATTTCTTCTTGTGCAGTTTTGGCAGATTGTGTCTTTCAAGGAATTAGTCCATTTCATCTGGGTTATCAAATATGTGGGCATAGAGTTATTCATAATAATCCTTTATTATCCTTTTAATGTCCATGGTATCTACAGTAATGTCTCCTCCTTCATTTCTAATATTAATGATTTATGTCTTCTCTCTTTTTTTCTTAATTAGTCTGGCTAGAGACTTATCCATTTCATTGATCTTTTCAAAGAGCTAGCTTTTTTTTGCTATTGTTGATTTCCTCTATTGATTTCCTGTTTTCATTTTTATTGATTTCTGCTCTAATTTTTATTATTTCTTTTGTTCTGCTTACTTTGGATTTAATTTGCTCTTTTTTCTTTTTACTAGTGGAAGCTTAGCATATTAATTTGATATCTTCCTTTCTAATATGTGCATTCAGTGCTATAAATTTCCCTATATGTAGCTCATCCCACAAATTTTGATGTTATTTTTTCAGTTAATTCAAAATATTTTTAAATTTCTCTTGCGATTTCTTCATTGACTTATGTGTTGTTTAATCTCCTAGTATTTTGGATCCTTCAGTTTTCTTTCTGTCGTTGATTTCTTGTTTAATTCCATGTGCTCTGAGAGTAGACCTTGTTTGATTTCTAATCTTCTAAACTTGTTAAGGTGTGTTTTATGACCCAGAATGTCATCTATCTTGGTGAATGTTCTATATGAGCTGGAGAAGAATGTGTATTCTGCTGTTGTTTATACAGAAGTATAAGTATAGAAGTCGTCTATAGATCTCAATTATAGATCTATAGATCTAGTCTATAGATCTCAATTATATCCAGTTGATTTATGGTGCTCTTGAGTTCAACTATGTTCTTAGTGATTTTCTGCCTGCTGGATCAGTCCTTTTCTGATAGACAGGTGCTAAAGTCTCCAGCTACAGTAGTAGATTCACCTATTTTTTCTTACAGTTCTACCAGTGTTTGCCTTATGTATTTTGATGTTGTATTGTTAGGCACATGCACATTAAGAATTGTTACATATTCTTGGAGTATTGACCCCTTTGTCATTAAGTGATGCCCCTCTTTTTCTCTGATAATTTTCCTTGCCCTGAAGTCTGCTCTATTATTAATATAGCTACTCTCACTTTCTTGGCTTTTTTTTTTTGTTGTTGTTGTTGTTTTTTTGTTTTTTTTTTTTTTTTTTTTGCGGTACGCGGGCCTCTCACTGTGTGGCCTCTCCCGTTGTGGAGCACAGGCTCTGGACGCGCAGGCTCAGCGGCCATGGCTCACAGGCCTAGCCGCTCCACGGCATGTGGGATCTTCCCGGACCAGGGCACGACCCCGCGTCCCCTGCATCAGCAGGCGGACTCCCAACCACTGCGCCACCAGGGAAGCCCCTCCCTCACTTTCTTTTTAGTAGTGTTAGCATGACATATAATTCTCCATTCTTTTAGTCTTAATCTATGTATGTCTTTATAATCACAATGAATTTCTTTCTGACAGCATATAGTTAGGTCTTGTTTTTTGATCCACTCTGACAATCTCTTTTCATGTATTTAGTTCATTGATGTTTAAAGTGATTATTGATATAGTTGGATTAATATCTACCATATTTGTTACTGTTTTCTATTTGCTTCTCTTGTTCTTTGTTATTGTTGTTATCATCCACCTTTTTTTTTTTTTTTTGAAGTTTCTATTGGCATTTCCTTAAGCTCAGAGATTCTTTCCTCAGCTGGGTCCAGTGTACTACGGAGCTCATCAGTGGCATTCTTCATTACTGTTACAGTGTTTTCTTTTTTTATCCTGGCATTTCTTTTTGATTCTTTCTCAGAATTTTCATCTTTCTGCTTACATGACCCATCTGTTCTTGCATGTTGTCTACTTTTTCCATTAATCTCCTTAACATATTAATCATAGTTTTTAAAATTCCTGGTCTAATAATTCTGACATTCCTGTCATATCCGATTCTGGCTCTGATGCATGTTAAGTTTCTTCAAAGTGTGCTTTTTGCCTTTTGGTATGTCTTGTGATTTTTTGTTGAAAGATGGACATGATGTACTGGGTAAAAGGAACCATGGTTAGTAGGCCTTTAGTAATGTGTTGGTAAGGTGTTGGGGGAGGGGAAGCATTCTGCAGTCCTATGATTAGGTTTCAGTCTTTTGGTGAGCCTCATCCCTTGGACTGCCAACTTCACCAGTGCTTCTCAGTTTTGCTTTGTCCCCCCCACCCCACCCCCGCCCCTTAGGTGGGACAGGATAGCTAGAGAAAGCTGGAATTGGGTGTTTCCCTTCTTCCACTTACATTCCCCCCTGAGTTAGGTAGGCTCTGTTAATACCTCAGTAGTTTAGGCTCTGGTAAGATGATCTCATTAAGGTGGCCCTTGTTAAAAAGAACAGAATGCTCTGCCCTATTTCAAAAGGGTTCCTTTTCCCCTCTCACTGCTGGAAGCACAAGATTTTCCTCTGATATTCACTGTGAGGACCTGGTAGAACTCCTAGAGGTAAAACTTTCAATCGTCTGGGCCCTCACATGACTGGGTACCCCTGGAGCTTTATCTTCTAAGCTTGTCCACACTGAGCCTTCAGCAGTTTGTCAATTATAGGTCAGATTTTCCTACCATGACATTGGTTCCTGCAGAGGTTTCTGTTTCAGTAAGTTGTGATTTTCTGTATCTGCCTGTCAGTCTCTTCAGTTTCAGGGGCAGCAGTCTGCCTTGTGACCTTATTTGACAGATCTATGGAAAATTGTTAATTTTTTAGTTTGTTTAGCTTTTTATTTGTTTTTAGGACAGAGTGACAACTTCTCAGATCCTTACCTGCCAGACCAGAAACGAGAAGATCATACAATGTTGTTTTTTTTTTAATCTTGAATATTATAAAATTAATTTAAAACTCCTAAATTGGAATTGAAAAGACAAGCAAGGCATAGTCATTTACAGCTGGAGGTCAGAAATCAAGGCTAGAAATTAAAGTTTTTAAGACATGTTTTAAGATAATTAGAAGTCTGAGCTATGTGTTTCTCATATACTATAGACCACCAAGACTGATAGAATAAACAACTGAAAACTATTCCTTAATCACACTTCATTGGAAATTGTTGTCCATAATCATTAAAGAGATTTACTGACTCTTTTGTTCAACCAGATTTTGAAAGCACAGTTTTCTCAAAAAGTTAATTAAGTATAAAATCTTGGACGCTGATTAAAGTGCTGCCTTCTTAAGTAAATGTCTTTCAGCTCCTGGGTCAGATGCTTCTCCCTGGACAAAGCTGGAATTGCTATCTTGGGTATTAATTGTCATTTTAGAGACAGTTAGTGTCTGTGGACTGTCAGTGACATTCTGCTGTGTAAGAGAATCTGGAAAAGTTACAATTTGAAAGATGTTGGACTAAGTTTAGCAGTCAGCTTCTTCAGGATGTGATGATATTTTCTGCTATGTTCTCATCCATTCCATCTCCAAGCCTGGACTTTGTCGGCAGGAAGCCCAAGTCCTACTTGATCCCTGCTTACTTTTCACTTCTACTTGAGACACCCAAACATGGCAGGTGCTGCTGTTGGCTTGCTGTTAGTTTTCTCCCAAGTTTTGGTACTTTAGACATTCTCTGTAAATAGATTTGCTATTATCATACATTCGTCCAATGACTAGAATACCGATTGGGTGCTAATTATATGGCAGGCACTTTGCTAAATACTAGAGATAGGGCTTCCCTCGTGGCACAGTGGTTAAGAATCCGCCTGCCAATTCAGGGGACATGGGTTCGAGCCCTGGTCTGGGAAGATCCCACATGCCGCGGAGCAACTGAGCCCATGTGCCACAGCTACTGAGCCTGCGCTCTAGAGCCCATGAGCCACAACTACTGAAGCCCATGCACTTAGAGCCCATGCTCTGCAACAAGAGAAGCCACCACAGTGAGAAGCCCGTGCACCACAAACTAGAGAAAGCCCGCGTGCGGCAACGAAGACCCAACGCAGCCAAAAATAAATAAATAAATAAAATAAATTAAAAAAAATACTAGAGATAAAGCCATGAATAAGACATAGTCCCTGCCCTCTAGGAGCTTAGAGCCTAATCAGGAAGAGAGACAGTAAACTGTGGAGAGTCCTGAGATGGAGTAAGCTCACGGAAAGGAGTGGCACCTAATGACCGCCAGGGTGCGAGCATGGAGGAAGAGACTCTATGCTGAGATGTGCAGGATAAGGAGAATTTAGTCAGTCACAGATTCTGTCTTCTTCCTGCAATGCCAAGAGGAACAGCAAGTGCAATGGCCCAGAGGAGAGAGACTGTAGACAATTCTAGACGTTTGTACCTCAGCCTGGATGAGCCATTGAGTTTGAGGGGAGAAAGGGAGCACCATGAAGCTGTGAGACTGAAGAAGCAGGCAGGGGCCAGTTCTCAAAGCCCATTCCCTAGTTTTCATTCCTTGAACTAAAACCTGATTTTTTAAAAGGGGGAATTAAGGGGAATGATGTAATGAGATATTTTAGAAAAGTCATTCCAGCTACAAGTCGGGAAACATATTGGCATCCTAGCATGAGATACAGGTTTCTGGATCTAAGCAGTGCAGTGGGAATGCAGGAAGTGGAAAGCTTTGAGAGTAATTTAAGAGGTAGAAGTAATAGATATGGTGATTAATTGGACCTGAAACTTTTTTGTTGAAACCTACTGTTGGTTTGGAACATTCCATTTCTAAAATAACTACAATAATCTGATTAGAGAAAAGAATATTTTATCTTGTTAATGTGTTGACTAGCTAATTGATAGCCGTGTAATTGAGAACAGTTAAAACAATGACATTTTGTTAAAAGACACTTATCAGACTCAGAAATAGTTACCAGTTCAGTGTTTTGGAATTTTGAATATGTGAATAAAATAAGTAAAACATCTAAAAGTATGTGACTTTTGACAAACAAGCAGATTTTGGAAAAAAAAAAGAACTTCTTTTTACCAGCTAAAGTGAGGATATAAACAGCACTAAAACATAGTAGGCGCTCAGTAAACATTTATTGGATAAATGTCTTGAATTATTTGACATTTTAAATAGGTCAAAGAAAGTAGAAGCAATTATTGAGGTTACCTCAGTTTCAATTGCATGTGTTCATTCTTGGGGTATACATGTTATACATACTATGCACTCACATTGTGTGGTGCATGCCAGTTCTGTGAGGGGATGAGGGCCAACATCTACCTGCACAGAGTTACTCTTTCCCAGTAGTCTGGATATAACTTACGAAAATTACCGGTTTGCTAATTGATTTGAATTAGAAAAGTAGAACTGAAATATTTGAAATATTAAAAATGGCCACTCATGATTTAGTAATAATTGTGTGGATAATATCTGACCAATTATATAGTTCTGCATGATCAGTATTTAGCCATTAAGTCTGGTTTATTATGCCTGTGTATCTGTCAGTCAGTGTTTCAGCCCATCTGCCTCCCTATTTAATCACCAGTCTCTCTGGCCACCCAGCACGCCATTTGGTTGTGTGTGTCTGTTCTGTATGTGTTTCGTAAGTGTTGGTGTGGCTGTAACTTTGTTAAGATGTTGACAGACGAGAATAATTGTCTTAAGGAAGATGTCTCTCTTGTTTGAAAAAATATGTGGGAGAGAAATAGGAGTCTGATTTTTCACAAATGCTTTTGAATTTTTTGAATTCCAAATCAATAACCTGACAGTCAGGACTGTTATTGAACCCTCAGGAAAAAGCTTTCAACATAGAATTTTGAGGAAAATTACAATTCATTATCTTGTTCATTTTTCTTCTTTACTATTTTAGTGTAGTGATGGAAGTGTGTTTGAAAAGTTTTATATATAGATTTATTATCTTGAATTATGATTTTTTTCATTAACTTTCACTGTTTCTCATATATCTTGCTAAAAAGGAGAGGAGGGAATCAGATCTTAACAAATATATTTCTTTAAAGAACATACTGTTTTTGTCCATACCTGATACTTTTACGTTTATTGTCTTGATGCTGCCCTTGGCAAGAAATTAAACCAATTCACTATCAACTTAACCCATCTGTCTTCTCTGTCAGACAGGTCTCTATTTATGTATCTTTCTTTCCCAGTGTCTTGCTCAGTTTCTGAAACTAGAAGGTGTTCAGTAAATATTTGTTGAGCTAAACAAAACCCTCACGATCCTGAATTCATTTATTCATTCACTTATTCATTCAACAAATACCTTTAGTGTTTATCATATAGTTGATACCGTGCTGGTCTCTAGGGCCCACCACGAGTTAGATTTTGTCCCTCTCTTCAAGGCACTTGAAGTTTGTTTAGATATTAAGTAACATGCATATATTCAAAATACCATAGATGTAATTTAGATCTATCATATAGGTAATTTTCTTCTATCCTTCTGTCTTCTTTGCTAGTTCTTCCTCATCTCCTAGATGAGTGATCCAGGAGCTTGTTGCTTGGGCACCTTACATTTTCTGCTTCTACTCACTTCCTCGCTATCTCATCTAGTATCATGGCTTTAAATTTCATATAAAAACTAATGGCGGGGCTTCCCTGGTGGCGCAGTGGTTGAGAGTCCGCCTGCCAGTGCAGGGGACACGGGTTCGTGCCCTGGTCCAGGAGGATCCCACATGCCGCAGAGCAGCTGGGCCCGTGAGCCATGGCCACTGAGCCTGCGCGTCCGGAGCCTGCACTCCGCAACGGGAGAGGCCACAACAGTGAGAGGCCCGTGTACCAAAAAAAACAAAAAACAAAAAACAAAACTAATGGCACCCAAATTTATAACTGCAGCTCAGACCTCTACCTGAATTCCAGACATTTCCTGTTGCCTACTCACCATCTCCACTTGGATTTCTGACTATCATTTCAAATTTAAAATGTCTAAAACTGACCTTCTCATCTCCCTACTGCCAAACTTGCCCCTACCAGTTACTGGCAACTCCATCTTTGCAGTCACTCAGGACAAAAACATTGTAGTAATTATTAACTCATTTCTTTTTCTTAAATACTATATCTGATTCATCAGTAACTCCTGTTAGTTTTAAAATATATTCGGAATCCGATAACTCATCACCATGTCCGTGGCACCACCTTGGCCCAAACCACTCATCTCTTGCCTGGGTCACTGTAAAAGCATCCTGACTAGTCTCCCTGTTTCTGCATCTGTGCTCAGCACAACAGCCAGAGACTGCTCTGCTCAGATCACTCCATTGTCTCATGGCTTACCCTCTCCTCCTGCCTTCTCAGCTCCAGCCACACTCACTGCCTTCTTCATAGCCTGGAACAAGCTAGACATTTACCCTTCCTGTTTCCTTGGCCCTGAGTGTTCTTCTACCATCAACCTGCTTAGCCTACCTCTCCCTCCCTTCAGGGCTCACAGGCCACCTTCTCAAGAAGGCCTTCCCTGTATCCCTAAGGGTTGCCCTTATTTCTTTACCAACTCTTACTCCTTCTTGGCCTTTATTTCCCCCCTTCCTTGACATTTATCACCACCTAACCTGTCATAGACTAAACTTAAACTATATCTGGTCAGTTATCTGCTACTGCCCACTAGAATGCTCCATGAATACAGGGACTTTTTCTCTTTTGTTCACTGTGTTATCCCCAGTGCCTAGAAGAGCGCTCGCACAAAGCAGGCATTCAATAAATATTTTTGCATAAGAGTATCTGAGGAAGCTTCTGGAAAGAATACAAACTTGTTTTGTAAAGAGTTTAGAGAGTTTGAAGTGAATATTTTAGGTCTCCTTTCATTTACTTGCTACTTCGGGTACATATGGTGCCACAGTGCTAGCTATTTGAAGGTCCTGTTGCCTAAATACTAGTTAATTAGCATGCTCAGACTCATAGAAATGGATTTTTAACCAAAACTAAAACTGGAGATTTTGTTTTAGCAAAATATCTACTTTTGGAGCAAAATGTGACATCATGAACACATGTTTTAAGAAATGTGAAGTAGCTAAGCCTGTATGGTCAAAATGGATGTAATGTTCTCAAGCATGATGATTATGATGTACTTAAGTTCAAATACTGATCTTTCTTGATTGTTATGATGCTTAATTAATTGATATTTACCATCTACCTTGACTTTTTCTTGGGAACATTTTGGTTACTTATTTTTAGCCAGCAAGCAAAGTAAGATATTCAGTTACCCTGGGAGCCTGATGCTAATGACTGTAATTATTTAGACAATTGAAGTCATTCCTGTCATTCTCTTTCTCAAACCCACAAAGTGCCAAGACTGAAACATGCAATGTATACATGGCCTAATATATTTCTTTAGGGGTCACATTCTTCACTGGAGTCTGAGGAAAGAAAGCCTCTTTTGTTTGCTTTTTTAATCTCTTATTTTGGAATTTGAAAACTATTCAACCCTTTCCAGAAGCGTAGACCCAACTGGGGCATTTTCACGGACAGTAAGAAATCCTTTCTGCCTGCTCTTACTTGAACAAAGAGGCCACTGATCTGGATGAACAGCATCATCAGCATTTGGTTTCTTGTCCTAGAGTTAGTGATGATATGGACCTTTACTAAGGGCATGCCTAGCTGACAGTCATAAAACCCAAAACACTCGGGGACTATGAATAGAAGTGAAATGATGAATAGATAAGGCATAGTGCCTTAGGACTTGCAATATTTATACTCTTGAAATTTATGCCTGGAGTTTGGAAAAACTTAAAGTGTTAGTTACTAATAGTCTAGAGAAGGAAGAACACTTTTCTTATGTGCTCAAACTTAAAGCTTTGTTTCTGTAACAGCTTCAGTGTTAACTATTTCTCTTTTTGGCCACCTCAAAGTGGAAATTCTCTTTGGTTGTCCATGTAATCTCTTTACCTAAAGAAAGCAAAAAGGGATTAAAAACAAATAACCACACTTTTCCTTTTGAGTGTTGCAATGTGAAGAGAGTTTTAGGGACTATGGTTTTGACTTGGTCTCTGCTGATTTGAAGCATTCATTATTTATTTGAAACAAAGTTACTGAGTATGTGAATAAAACCCAAGAATAAAATGATATATACTCAAGTGAAATTTGCTTAGATCAATGTTGTTGAACCGCCCTTATCAATGCATTATATTATTGGAAAATCATTTGAATTTTGCAAAGAATGTCTGACTTAAATCAGAGCTAACATTTGTTAAGTACTATGAAGCCCCCTTCCCAAAGCGTATTATTACACATTGTCTCATTTATTCTGCACAGTAACTCTATGAATTATATAGTATTACTTACTTCCTCTTTACAGGTAAGGAAATTGGGGCAGGAAAGGTTAATTGTTTTGTCCAAGGTCACAGAGTAAATGGCTGTGCTAGGACTTAAACTCAGATTTTCTTGACCCTGAAGACAATACCATGAACCACTGTGAAATACTGCTCTCTATTTACAAAACTTAAATGGTGGAGTATCATGTGCTTGCATTTGTTTTGAATGATTTGTTTTTATCTTCTCCCCCTTCAGTCCAAATGTTAATGTGGGGCTTTCTGAAGTCTGTTATTTTTCATTTAAACTGTGCACCCCTCCCCCACTCCATGGACTTATGCTTTTAACTGCATTCCCCGAACATGGAGCTAAGACAGTATCAGTTTCATCCTTTCTTTTTTTCTTTTTTGTCTTTTACTATAACTAGCAAGTGTTCATAGAAAAGTGGCTTTTCTGTAAGATTCTGGATGTTATAGGCCCTCAATTAGTAGTATCGGAGATGTTTCATTTGTAGAATACAGAGATAAACCCTAGGTTTATGAAAGTTGGACCAATTTGAACTAAATCCAAATGCAGAGAATCAGAAGATGCTTGGATAAAGGAGAACTGAGCTTATCCTCACATCCTAGGGTTGTTCTGTTGAGAGAAGTCGGAACAAAGCCTTGAGAGCTAGAATCACCTGGTAGATAGAATTTGAGAGAGTTTGGCTGAAAAGTGGTGACAGTAACATGTAAAAGTACGTCTAGTTTCAAATGTGGCTCAAAAGTGGCCCAAGTTCAGTTAGTCCCAAATTTTTTCTACTTGATTGTCAGGCACGTTCTCCCAATATAGTGGCCCCCAGAATTCCAGGCTTAGATTTTCCTTACAGTAATAAGTCTCATTGCAAAGAAAGCTTCTTTTTCCCATTTAATTCCAACAGTTGTACTAAAATTGAGTTGTGTTGTCCATCCCTGAACCAATTATTCTGACTAAGGGAATGACACAGTAGCCTTTGGAGCTGAAAGGGATGTTGGTCAAGCCAGTTTACTGAAAGGAAAAAAGGGTACAGTTAACAAAGGAGAAATAAATGCAGGTAGGCAAAAAAGAACAGAGGTCCACAATAGGCAGATAAAGAGAAGAGGTGGACAGGAACCAAGCCAAAGAGGAAAATGCCTTTGAAGAAGCTAGAAGTCTGGCAGATGAGAGCAAGGCTTGCTACATGCTAGCTGACATTCTGTTAAACACAGTGGCTTCCAGTTTAATATTGGAGGCAATGTTTAAATGTTCTCTTTGCAGAACAGGAACTAAATATTTTAAATTGCTTTTACTTTTTAAGCATTAAGGTCTATATGCTAAATCATATTGGAAATTTTAAATCTTGCATATTTAGCTTAGACATTATCAGATAAACTCAGGCGACTTTATGGATTCTGCTTAATGAATTTTCCTCTCATCATATTAGTTTCTGATTCAAAACGTCAAAAAGAATAAAGATATATAGGGAACATGATAATTTATGAAATCAGATAATACCTGTGAATTATCCTGTGTGTATTGTATATGTTTTATCATATACAGAGAGTATTCACGTACGTTTATATACATATGTATGCATCTATACATATATATGTATATAGGTGTATGCATGTATGTTTGTGTGTGCATGTATGTTTGTGTATGCGCACATACGCACAAAAGGCTGAAAAGAGATATCCAGTGAGGCTTAGAAAAAAATCACTTTAGAGGTTCAGCTTTAAGCCTGAAATTTCATATGCTGATTATACCAAAGTACAGTCTTCTTTGTTAATTTTAAAATTTATTATTCAGTTTTTAGCAGTACCTGGTTTTATTTTAATCTATAGACAATTTAATCAGCAAATAGGTCAAATTTCTAACCTGTGGTATTTCCTCCCCTTGAGTGAAAAAGTTCTGGAGACTATTGATTAAGGAATTGAAAACATCATGTTTAACTCACAGTCACTATAAGAAGCTATGAAGTCCCTAGTTATGTTTGGTCCAAAGTGATGAAAGGACAGCAGGCCAATATGGGACCCAGAAAAACGCAGGAGAGAGTGACTCAGCCTCTAGTTCCATCTTCCACAGTGATCTGTGAGTAGTGAATAAGGCCATCACTGGTTTTGATGGCTTATTAAGCAAAAATGGATAAAGACATAGAGGACATTTTTTTTTTTTAAGATAAAAGGTGGGCATCGTCAACACTTTTGCTTTCATTGCCTATTATCTATTCTCCTCTTCTTTTTTTTTTTAATTTTATTTATTTAATTTATTTATTTTTGGCTGCGTTGGGTCTTCATCGCTGTGCGCGGGTTTTCTCTAGTTGCGGTGAGCAGGGGCTACACTCCGTTGCGGTGTGCGGGCTTCTCATTGCGGTGGTTTCTCTTGTTTCGGAGCACAGGCTCTCAGCACACGGGCTTCAGTAGTTGTGGCGCGTGGGCTTCAGTAGTTGTGGCTTGTAGGCTCTAGAGCGCAGGCTCAGTAGTTGTGGTGCACGGGCTTAGTTGCTCTGCAGCATGTGGGATCTTCCCGATCAGGGCTCGAACCCACATCCCCTGCATTGGCAGGTGAATTCTCAACCACAGCGCCACCAGGGAAGTCCCTATTCTCCTCTTCTTTTGGTAACCACCACAATTTAACTGTGGGACCAAGCCTTCTCTATTATATAGTTGTCCCTCAATATCCATAGAGGATTGGTTCCAGGATTCCCTCTAAATACTGAAATCTGCAGATGCTCAAGTCCCTTATATAAGATGGTGTAGCATTTGCATATAACCTACACATATCCTCCTGTACACTTTAAATCATCACTAGATTACTTGTAATACCTAATACAGTGTAAATGCTTTGTAAATAGTTGTAAATACAATGTAAATGCTATGTAAATAGCTGCCAGGGCACAGCAAATTCAAGTTTTGCTTTATGGAACTTTCTGGAATTTTTTTTTTTTCCTGGATATTTTTGACCCTCCATTGGTTGAATTTGAAGATGCAGAATCTGTGACTATAGAGGACCAACTGTTTGTAGCCTGGTGAATCTGTTCTAGAAGGTGTCCTGTTCTCCTTTATTTAAGGGGTGGGCACATGACCCGAGCTAGGACTGTCAGGTGCTCCCCCTAATCTCTGGAATTTGAAACCTAAGCCAAGTAACTAAAAGACTGAAAATGGTAGGAGTGAGCTCGTGATGAGATGCCTAGAAGAGACCCCGCAGTTTCTGTGGCCTGGAAATAGGAAGCTTTCCTGGTTCTTGACTCCTGAGCCTGCTTCTTCAGGCCTCCCTCTGATTCTGTGAGCTACCCCATAGCCTGCCACTAGACCCCTTTCCTTCTCACATAAGCCAGAGTTGGTTTCTGTGGCCTTCGACCAGGGAGCCTAGTTGAAACAGAAGGAGAAGCAAGGGAAAGAAGATACAAGAATAGAAAGGAAAAGGAAAGAAGAGAATAAGTAAATTGAAGAAAGTGAAGAAAAATAAGTCCTCAGCCTGTCTAGTCTTAAGGAACCATCTTTCATCTTTTCTTCAGAAATAATGTTTTGGCTTCAACTCTGCCCCTATTCCAGCAACCAGACAGTGAGGTTAAGTACAGGACTCCAGAGTCCTGAAACCCACTTGTTTAGATTTGACCCCCAGCTCTGCCAATTACTTCCTGTCTGACTTTGAACCAATTTGCTTAACCTCTCAGGGCCTCAATTTCTTTGGTTGTTAGACAGAAATAGCAGTACCATGTAACTTCTAGGACTGCTGTGAGAATCAAATGATTTGATTGATATAAAACTTCCAGAACAGAACTTGATGGAGAGTCTGCACTTAATAGGTGTTATTTGTGATTATAAGTCTGAGCTCTGTGGAGGAAAAGAAAGTTTCTATTGCATCTCTCTCATTGTGTCAGTCAGTAAATGTTTATTGAGCACCTAATGTGTGATGTTATTGTGCTAGGTGCTATGGGGAATACAAAGATGATGGCACTGTTTCTGCCATCAGATTGCTCACAATATGATTTTGGTAGTTGATGCAATAATATATAATAATATTTGTGCTCAGGGAGTTTGGGGAAAACAGAGTTTTTTCTAACTAGAGGATTAAAAAGCATTACCTATAAATGATGTTTATGTGTGTATAAATTTACACACATAGAGGGAATAGAATTCTAGTCAGAGATCACTTTGAGCCAAAGTGAGAACTGATGTGTTTTTTATTTGGATGACAATAAAGAACCTGGTTTGGTTGAAGAGGCCTTTCACCCCCTTCATCTGGAGTCAAGAGGAGGCCTGCCAACAAAGAGCCTGCCATCATCAGGGGTGAAGAGGGAGGCCCAGAAACCTCCCCTGCTCCCACCCTACAATGCACACAGCCTTGGTGCTTTGCATCCACTTGAACTCACTTCGTTATGCCCTTCTTTAGCCTTGCTTTTGGTAGTCATCCCGAGAACCCCCAGACTCCCAGGTTACTCCTCACCTTCCATATTTTATTCCCCATAAGGTTTTGTACAGCCTTACCATACTATGAGACTGAGAGCGTGAGATCCCAGGAGACACGTTCCCCTAAGCCATGAAAGTCTGTGGCAACTCTTGACCCACTATAGATAAGCAACTCCTTTCTAGTGACAGTGGAGATTACTGGAAATACCTGAAATACCCACGTATACTCCTGCATTCCATTGGATCTTATAATGCAAATACGAGAATCAGATTACTCCATGGCCCAGCATAATGATTAAGTTTCATGGAAGAGTAGTTTAGGTTTTTCAGGTCTCTAAAGGCATATGTGGCATGCACCATCAGAGCGATGGTGGCCCTGATTTAGGCAGTTCAGTCTATCTACACTTCTCTGTCTCAGTCACATGTGATAGTTACAGGACTCTATGGGTTTGTCAAAACTTATAGAACTGTACACTAAAAAGGGTGAATTTTTTTTTTCTACTGAACCAGTGGGAGGTTTGTCCACAATTGGAATAAAATGCATGCTCAGGTGAGGTAAATCTGTGTGTTGGACTCTGAATTCTGTAACACTTGGGGGAAAAAAATTGAACAAGTAGCTTGTTGTATGAACTACGTCTTTGTGACGACATTTTGCTTTCACCTTTGTCTTAGATAAGTTTAGCTGTAGCAAGTAAAACTGGAAAGTTCATTTTCTCTTAAATGGTCCCATTTCAGACCATAAGTGCTTTAACAGCGATTATCAGTTGAATTTTCCCTCTGGCAGTGTTACTAGAGACATGTTAGTTCTGAACAAAGTTATCCTGAAGAATCTTGCAGCCTCACCTTTTACAGGAGTTGAGTTTCATAACATGTGATACTACTCATTTTTACCAAGTGAGTCCAAGTAGCAACCCATAACACTGCTACAGTGCATTTCTAAATAGCATTTAAATAGGACCTCTAACCTGATTCCTAGGAAACCGTGGTTTTTGTTTTTACTTTCTTCCTAGTGGATTCTGTTATCACAGAGAGTGATATCAACAGAGGTTAGAATTTTTGTAAGTAAACTGATGTTAAAAGTTGATATATAAGGATTTCATTCAAATTCTTAATCACCTTGCATTGCTTTGTGCCCCGTGCAGCCTGTGTGTTAAACAATACAGACTGAAATCCATGGCCCTGGGAGAGTCTTGTCTAAAACCAGTGTTAGATCTGAACAAACTGGGTGGAGACTCAGGGCGACACTCAAGATAAAATTTAGCATGGCAGCAATTTAAAATTAGAAGCCCTTGGTGGAAGATGAGACCTGTTTTAGGCCACTTGGTGAGTCCCACCTTTTAAAGGCAGGATTTGACTCTGCTAAACGGCTGAGCAGTCACTGGAGGACACACTGTCTCTGCCCCAACAGTGAATGCCTGGCTTCCTATTTGGTGTGTGATGGTGTTAAATAAAGCTGTGACCTTTGATTATCTCCCAAGCTTTTCTACCTCTCCGCTGGCAGAGTGCCAGGGGATAGTGTATATTTGTCAGCAAGCTGTGGTCTAAATTCAGACATTGTCTAAACTTATAACAATAAGTACTATATATATCACAGAGACCCTTTACCTGAGAGGCATTCTGTCAGTCCCTAGAGAATGGGGACCTCCTACACTTTATGTGTTTCATGAAGTCCTAACTTAAGGCAGTTCCTTCAGTATTTATATAGATAACAACCTGAAGTAGGCTATGAGTAGAAATAGCCTTTGTTTTGTTTTACATATGATCCAATCACTCAAAACCCAGTATCAATATATACAATGTTTACCTTATTCCTTAAAGACAAATTTTTTTGGATGAAAGCTCCTGAGAAATAGCTACTTATTGGCTTGTTTCTTTAAAGCCAAATGAAGAAAGATTATTAAAATAAATAATTTTGAGGATATTTAAATCCAAGTTAATGATGGAAGCCTTCTCTGTCTCAGTCACATGTGATAGTTACAGGACTATATGTGTTTGTCAAAACTTACAGAACTGTACACTAAAAAGGGTGAATTTTATCATATGTAAATTATAACTTGATAAATGCAGGTCAAAGAGATAGCTATACTAAATAGAAGCATGTGTCCTAGATTTAAATGCTTTACATGTTTATATGTTTTATATTCAAATTTCCTTTCTACTCACATCCTATTCTTGGAGAACAAATCCTACCCATACCCCAGTGTGAGCCACCATGCATGTCACCTGATTCTGTCCTTCTGAATACAAGCTTATTGGATTAGGTGTGGACACCTAACTGGAGCTAGGTCAACCTGGATTTGGAACCAAGACAGAGACTGAAACTGTAAGTTCTTATAGATTTGGGGCCAGAGTCAAAATACGTGCTTTGCAATCCTGAGAAAGAAAAACAGAGCTGGAGGAATCAGGCTCTGTGAATTCAGACTATACTACAAAGCTATGGTAATCAAGACAGTATGGTACTGGCACAAAAACAGAAATATAGATCAATGGAACAGGATAGAAAGCCCAGAGATAAACCCACGCACATATGGTCTCCTTATCTTTGATAAAGGAGGCAAGAATATACAGTGGAGAAAAGACAGCCTCTTCAATAAGTGGTGCTGGGAAAACTGGACAGGTACATGTAAAAGTATGAAATTAGAACACTCCCTAACACTATACACAAAAATAAACTCAAAATGGATTAAAGACCTAAATGTAAGGCCAGACACTATCAAACTCTTAGAGGAAAACATAGGCAGAACACTCTATGACATAAATCACAGCAAGATCCTTTTTGACCCACCTCCTAGAGAAATGGAAATGAAAACAAAAATAAACAAATAGGACCTAATGAAACTTAAAAGCTTTGCACAGCAAAGGAAACCATAAACAAGATGAAAAGACAACCCTCAGAATGGGAGAAAATATTTGCAAATGAAGCAACTGACAAAGGATTAATCTCCAGAATTTACATGCAGCTCAATATCAAAAAAACAAACAACCCAATCCAAAAATGGGCAGAAGACCTAAATAGACATTTCTCCAAAGAAGATATACAGATTGCCAACAAACACATGAAAGAATGCTCAGCATTCCTAATCATTAGAGAAATGCAAATCAAAACTACAATGAGATATCATCTCACAGCGGTCAGAATGGCCATCATCAAAAAATCTAGAAACAATAAATGCTGGAGAGGGTGTGGAGAAAAGGGAACCCTCTTGCACTGTTGGTGGGAATGTAAATTGATACAGCCACTATGGAGAACAGTATGGAGGTTCCTTAAAAAACTACAAATAGAATTACCATATGACCCAGCAATCCCACTACTGGGCATATACCCTGAGAAAACCATAATTCAAAAAGAATCATGTACCCAAATGTTCATCGCAGCTCTATTTACAATAGCCAGGACGTGGAAGCAACCTAAGTGTCCATCAACAGATGAATGGATAAAGAAGATGTGGCACATATATACAATGGAATATTACTCAGCCATAAAAAGAAACAAAATTGAGTTATTTGTAGTGAGGTGGATGGACCTAGAGTCTGTCATACAGAGTGAAGTTAAGTCATAAAGAGAAAAACAAGTACCATATGCTAACATATATATATGGAATCTAAGAAAAAAAAATGGTCAAGAACAACCTAGGGACAAGGCGGGAATAAAGACACAGACCTACTAGAGAATGGACTTGAGGATATGGGGAGGGGGAAGGGTAAGCTGTGACAAAGTGAGAGAGTGGCATGGACATATATACACTACCAAACGTAAAATAGATAGATAGTGGGAAGCAGCCACATAGCACAGGGAGATCAGCTTGGTGCTTTGTGACCACCTAGAGGGGTGGGATAGGGAGGGTGGGAGGGAGGGAGATGCAAGAGGGAAAAAATATGGGAACATATGTATATGTATAACTGATTCACTTTGTTATAAAGCAGAAACTAACACACCATTGTAAAGCAATTATACTCCAATAAAGATGTTAAAAAAAAAAAAAGAAACTACAACATAAAAGCTAACTTCCCCTTGTCCCTCAATACCTACCAAATAAGCAAAACTAACTAAGAGTTTTTGGATGTTTTTCTTTTTTCTTAAACTAACATGAACCAATAAGGAATGAGCCATAACTTAAAGCACGCTTTTTGAAAACCTTATCTCCAGTATGAAAAACAAACAATTCTGAATTGGAACAGAGAGACATAGTGTAGCTTGTTTCTTAAACCCACTCTGTACTTCTAGAGTTGTACCACTGAGCTAACTCAATTCTGACAGCTCTCACAAATACCCAAATTTGTAAAGAAATACACTTTGTGGGTCCTTATCTTTCTGTTCTTTTGACTGAGAAGTACTACAAGCAGAGGCCTGTGAGAAATGAATGAAACGGGAGATGTGAATGAGAATTGAATGGGCATTTCGCCGTTGGGAAAATGATCCTAAGTATGAGGATATCTTTCCATGGGAACAGAATATCTTTCTCCAGTGAGGTGGATTGAATTCTGGTACAAAGCATCTACCTTAACTAAGAGTAGAGCCCAAGTATTCTACAAAAGGATATACACCACACAGCCAAACTCCGCAACCCTCTCCTCCCTATTAGTCTCCCAAGCTATGGAAAGATGGTAGGATTGTGAGACACCAAAATCAGCCTTCAATTAGTAGCTCGAAGTGGGGGAAAAAGCATATGGTCTTACTAATGGTGGAGAGAAACTCAAATCAGGCACATTATTTCAGAGAAAATTCAAGATCTTTACTGAAAGCAAGCATGTGGAGAATGAAAAAAACGAAAAATGCATCATAGCATTTGTGCAAAAATGCACGGCACTTGTGCAAACAATTATACAAAACTACTAGAGCTAAATGAAATAAATAAATATAGTATAAACCAAAGAAAAAACTATAACACAAATAACCCCAAGAAAATCTCACAGCTGCTTCACAATAAAGAACAACTTAATAAGAACACATACTCAATAAAGAACCCAAAGCCTAGAAGATAAAAGGGATATATCGTATGTATACCTGAGGAAACAAATTGAGGACCAAATGAGCATCATTATCAATTAAGTGACCAACAAAATGTAAGGTAGTTGTTAAACACCAGATTGTCTTAATTAGTAGCGTAGTAAAAACACTCATGATAATGATAATGTATATGGATGAAAGAGATGAGAATAAAGTAGCTTTAGAGAATCTTACAGATATGGAACAGAACTAAAGCTAATTCAGCATAAGAGTAATTTGTGTCCCTGAATAGAAAACCCAAAATATGCAATATAACGTATAATGCAAGAGAAATTCTTTAATATGAAGAATTGAATCTGTATATTAAAGCACAGTATGTTCCAGGAAATTTATAATCAGAACATGAATCTGAGATGTGTCCTACTTAAGCTGATACACTTGTAAGAAAACAAGAGAATTCTTTAGGCATCCAGACAGCAAGTTGCTATCAAAGGGAAGAGACAGTGGTAAAAATTCTCAAACATGAAAAATACTCCAAAAATGTAAAATTCACTGGACTCTTACTGTGTGTGTGTTGGGATGGGGGTGGGCTGCAAGACTGGGGGAACTACTTGAAAAATTAAAATCCAGCAAATCAGTTAAAATGAAGAATTTGTGAATGAAAAAGACTATGGTAAAAGACGTGGCTATGAGCATTTAATCCTATCTGAGATGACATAAATATTAAACAATTTTGGGAATTATTGACAACCAAGAGAATGTGAATATATAAATCCAGACAATTTAAAAATTATAATTAACAAAATAGAGAGGTTAGAGAGGGGGAATTAGCGACCATGAGGATGCTAATATCCTCATCCCTCATTGAAAGCAGGGAGATAGTTGATGCCATCTAAACTAAAACATGTAGTTAGAAATTATTCTAGTTTCAATTTTTTTCAAAGTTCTCTTTTTTAAAAATTGAATGACCTTTTAAGAAATATACCTGCTAACAGTTTTTAAGATTTATTTTGATTACTTCTTCTGTTCATTTCAAATTTAATTAAACAATATTCTGTAAATTAAGATTAATAAGCAGATGAGTCCCATTTTTAAAAATGTCTCTTTATGTTTCAGTCATCAGTTTATCCTCCCCCGTGCACACACACGCACACGCCCACACGCATACGCCCACACGCACATGCAGTTTCTAGTTTGTGGGTTTGGAATAATTTTTTTTCTCCTTTTTGCTTTTATTTTGTACTTTTCTGCATTGTTTTAGTTCTTTGTACTGAGCATATCTAGCTTTTCTGAAAATAATAGAGTGATTATTTTTTTCTTTTTAAAATAAAGACAGGGTGAAGGTAGATTAGAAGCAAATGTGTCAATATGTTAACAAGTTAACAGGATTAAACATTGGGAAGCTGTGAATGTAGCTTTTTATTCTATTCTGTATTTTCTTGAAAAGTCGAAAGTTAAAATATTAAAAGAACTTAGTAGTTGACATCTAGGTATCTTCTTACTTTAGCTAGAAGATACTTATTAGAGACCTGCAAGGCTTCTCTTCAAAAAAAAGTCATACAGTTTACATTTCTAAATTCCCATTTATTAGGAAGTCAGTAAGCAAGAAAGGTATTTAATGTGACTAAAATGTTTGTCAAAAAACATACGCACCGGGACTTCCCTGGTGGTCCAGTGGTAGAGAGTCTGTCTTCCAGTGCAGGGGACACGGGTTTGATCCCTGGTTAGGGAGCTAAGATCCCACATGCCGTGGGGCAACTAAGCCTGCGTGCCGCAAACTACAGAACCCATGCGCTCTGGAGCCCACGCGACACAGCTAGAGAAAGAAGGCCCGCACGCCACAACTAGAAAGAAGCGCTCATGCTGCAACGGAGAGCCTGTGCGCCACAACGAAAGATCCCACGTGCCGCAACTAAGACCTGACATAGCCAAAAATTAAAAAATAATAATAAAATAAATATTTAAAAAAATATATGCACTAAAACTCATGCACCTTTTTCCATGAGAATCTCAAACTTTCCATCAGGACATACCTTGACTTTCATATATTTTAACAGGTTTTATAATGTAATATCCAAATCCTCTGATAATTAGAAGTTGGAAATTTGAGGGGAGAAGTACAGACCAAATAGTAATAGGGAGCTGATAAAGTGATTGCAGTAACAAGAAGAAAAGGAGCTGACTGCCTGACTGAGCAAGGGAATAAGCAAATTTTAAATGAGGGAAAAAACAAACAAGAGCCAGAACGTCATCGTAGTTTGAGAGGACTTAGCACGGGAGCAAATTTTTCTGCTTACTTCTGTAGTTCTTAAGCACCACATACTGTACAGAACACAGAACTCCATAATCCTAACTATGATCCTGAGTCATTAAAATATTATGTTTTATATATTTAAATTAAGAATTCAGAGATATTTAAGTATATTTTGATATAGCCATAAAAATAGTTATAGTTTTGGAACTTAAAGGAGTAATTATTTTGTTATTTGGAAAAATAACTTAAGAAAATATCCCCGTTCCTAAAGATGTCGGGCAAATGAGGCGTTTCTCTAATTTTTGTTTTACATTTTGTTTCATGAAAACAGCGCAATTAGCATACAGACACATAGCATTAGTTTGTCTATTTTCTTTCTGTCTAAGGAGTGGATGGTAATCTTCAAATAAACAATTACCCTTCTTTTTAAGTTCCTTAAGACAGCAAATGCATAAAACATACCCCTTTACTTGGTAGTTTTAGCAGCTTACATTCCCCATAAGGGAAAAATGATTACATTTATTACCTGAGTTTTGTGAGGCTATAAACATCACTGTAGAAAGCCTAATTGGCTGTTAAAACTTGAAGAAGTGAGTGTGCAGATGCTCCGTTTATGTCTTTTCTTCAAATTCTTCTACCTATGTATCACACCCTATGGTATTGACAAAGGAGGACATATACTAGTAGAACTGGGCTTGTAAGAACCTTTGTGGAGTTCTCAAATCTAGTCGTGGTGAATGACAGCACCTTTCTGTTGCCTCTTGGGTTATTGTTTTCATTTACAATGTTCTCTAGCCATTTTTGAATGCATATTTAACATTTAACAGAATTTGAGAGTTGGCAAGTAGTGTTTTTCCATTGATGTCAACAGAGAGAAACATTTCCTCGGTGATATTTGTCTAGTGGCACACGTTTGTCAAAACCTTACTAAGTTACTTCACTCTGTATGACAGACTCTAGGTCCATCCACCTCATTACAAATAGCTCAATTTCGTTTCTTTTTATGGCTGAGTGATATTCCATTGTATATATGTGCCACATCTTCTTTATCCATTCATCCGATGATGGACACTTAGGTTGTTTCCAACTCCGGGCTATTGTAAATAGAGCTGCAATGAACATTTTGGTACATGACTCTTTTTGAATTATGGTTTTCTCAGGTATATGCCCAGTAGTGGGATTGCTGGGTCATATGGTAGTTCTGTTTGTAGTTTTTTAAGGAACCTCCATACTGTTCTCCAATAGTGGCTGTACCAATTCACATTCCCACCAGCAGTGCAAGAGTGTTCCCTTTTCTCCACACCCTCTCCAGCATTTATTGTTTGTAGGTTTTTTGATGATGGCCATTCTGACTGGTGTGAGATGATACCTCATTGTAGTTTTGATTTGCATTTCTCTAATGATTAATGATGTTGAGCATCCTTTCACGTGTTTGTTGGCAATCTGTATATCTTCTTTGGAGAAATGTCTATTTAGGTCTTCTGCCCATTTTTGGATTGGGTTGTTTGACTTTTGTTATTGAGCTGCATGAGCTGCTTATAAATTTTGGAAATTAATCCTTTGTCAGTTGCTTCATTTGCAAATATTTTCTACCATTCTGAGGGTTGTCTTTTGGTCTTGTTTATGGTTTCCTTTGCTGTGCAAAAGCTTTTAAGTTTCATTAGGTCCCATTTGTTTATTTTTATTTCCATTTCTCTAGGAGGTGGGTCAAAAAGGATCTTGCTGTGATTTATGTCATAGAGTGTTCTGCCTATGTTTTCCTCTAAGAGTTTGATAGTTTCTGGCCTTACATTTAGGTCTTTAATCCATTTTGAGCATGTGCTAACACATATATATGGCATTTAGGAAAAAAAATGTCATGAAGAACCTAGGGGTAAGACAGGAATAAAGACACAGACCTACTAGAGAATGGACTTGAGGATATGGGGAGGGGGAAGGGTAAGCTGTGACAAAGCGAGAGAGAGGAATGGACATATATACACTACCAAATGTAAGGTAGATAGCTAGTGGGAAGCAGCTGCATAGCACAGGGAGATCAGCTCGGTCCCCTGGAGGGGTGGGATGGGGAGGGTGGGAGGGAGAGAGACACAAGAGGGAAGAGATATGGGAACATATGTATATGTATAACTGATTCACTTTGTTATAAAGCAGAAACTAACACACTATTGTAAAGCAATTATACTCTAATAAAGATGTAAAAAAAAACTAAGTTCCAAAGCATATTTTCCTTCACAAATTCCTTATAATTTGTGAAGAGCACTTAATGATTGCATGGTATTGAAAGTGAGAAAGAAGTGTCTCAACTTATAAACCAAGACTCAAACTTGGAAATCAGCTTTGACAAGTATGCGGTGAAGAATCAGGACCTTTGGGTTCTAACAGAGATCCATTAGTGTTTGGAAATATTACCCCACTATTCTGTACTAGAAGAGATTATCTCAACAGTCCTTCCTGGGCTCTAAAACCTTATAATTTATTCAGATGCTGTTCATGGAATCTAATATAGTCATACTGCAGTTCAGAACAGTAACTGTAACAGCAATGTGGAGAATATATTTGTAGAAGGGAGAGACAAATTTAGAGATAAGAAGCTGTCTAGTAGTCTGTGTGAGACACAGTGAAGCTCTAACTGTGGGACAGTGGGTGGAGAGAAGGGGATCAAGTCCAGAGGTATTTTGGAGCTAGAGTTTGGTAGAACGTAGTAAACCACTGGGTGCTGTGGTAAGAAAGAAAGTGGAATTTAGCTTCACTGCGATGGGGGCTATGTAAATAGTAATTCCATTGTAATATGAAGACGTAGATTAAAATGAATAAATTTATGCACAGCATGAAATGCCCTTGAGACATTGGCTGGAGCTAGTTAAAAGTTGAGAGATTAATGGTGGGAGAGAAAATGAGGGTAGATGGAGATTTTGATGGAAGACTCATTTAAAGGCTAATTAGAAGGAGCCAATGAAGAAGGGCATAATGAAGGCCCAGGAAAAAGAGGTGAGAATCAGGAGACACTGATTCAGAAGGAAGAAAGCAGGAATAAACTAATATCATATTTGAAGCTCTGATTTTGGAAGGAGGGAGATTTCTTTGCCTGAGGTAGGACGGAAGAGTAAGTTTGGATTTACGTCAGTTCAGAGGTGAGAGTTAGAAAATGTATAGAGATAGGTCTATAAGTCTCTCTATTATCTGGAAGCTTCTGATTGCTTAATTGTACACTGTCTCAAGGTTATACTTGGAATCACTGTCTGTCACACGGCTGAGCCAAGGTCTTCACTATCTCCCTGCCTCTCCACCAGCAGGTTCCCACAAGCCTGGTGTGTTTTATTGTAATATCCAGGGTAGGCCAAGTGGGGCTGAGTTCAATTGAGGACACGGTTAGTAATCCCTTCAAGCCCTCATATACTGTGTTTTTCATAAAAGAAGAGAATTGAAGTCAGTATGAAAATGCTCAGGCAAATTAGAAACATAATTGTAGTTTCTGAATAAGTGTTCAAAAGATCACCTCAAACTATCCAGTTCCCTGTAATAAAATCAATTTCATTAGTGTGTGTGTATATGTGGTTTAATGAAAATTTTATCCCAATCTACCAGGTTGAAATTGCTACCAATATATATTTTACATATCCTTTTCTCTGTATGAGTTATGGCCACTTTTGCCATGTTTTTTGAATTTTTTAAAATGGTCTTAGAGAGCTTTCAATGTAAAAAAATAAGAGTCGAAGGTCAGTCAGTCCTTGTCAGCTAATGACGTATTTCCAGGCACTTTTCCCTTTACCTGCCAACATTCAGAGTAAAACAGTTCATATGTAAATGTACTATATTTAAACAGTTCGGTATCCGGTTTATAAAGTAAGTCATACTGTGGAGAGGAAGAAGGCACTGTGTCTTAAAGGATAATGTAGCCAAAGACTTTTTTTTTTAAGTAACAGATATTGAGACTGTTCCTTTTATTTTTTATTTAAGGACTGTTGTTGTCCTCCTGATTTTTACCCATCTTGAAGTATTGATAAAATAATCTTGCTGCAATTAGGGACAAGATGTCTCACCACTTAAAGAAGATTGATGTGGGCTTTTGCAGTTTTCTGAGAGTATATTTTTTTTAGTTAATTGAATTTATTGTGTCCAGATGGGTTTTCCTTCTTCTTTAGTGCAGGCTGTGTTCTGTTAATAACATTGATGAAACTAACATCTCACATAGAAAAAGTGTAATATAGATAGATAGCTAGACTGACAGATATACATAAATATGTATGTCTACATACATATTACAAGACAGCTATAGATAGATTTTACAAAAAAAATCAGAAACCTATCCACAAATAATAATTAAAACATTAAAATAATGTAACTTGGTTTTTTTTCACTTGTCATTTCTGCTTTTGTGAATATCATTGGGAAAAATAATCATTTAATTTGGATTAATATCATGTAGTTTCAGAACTTTTTAAAACTTACTACGAACGTTTACAGATTGAGTTTTCTCATTCTCTCTTCAATTTAGATGATAAACTATTAGCAATTTTGAACTCTACTTAAAAGAAAAAAATAAATTTAATGAAAGTATTTTAATGTGAATCAAAGACTACTTATGAGCTTAGTTTTCCTATTATTACAAGCCTTTTTAAAGATGGCACTCTTTATGTTGCTATTCAGAGGCCAGATCTCAGAACAATTAGTTTTCTTTGTTCATGTATACTAAAGTGCAAATGTATTTTTCTTTTTATTTCTATAAGGATCTTAATCTGAAATCTTTTCAGTTGCCTGACTGGCACTTTCTTCAAGGCAACTTTGAAGCAACCTGACCTACATGTTTCTATAAATATGCCTTTTTTTTTTTTTTTTTTTGAAGATCTTAGGGGACTAAGACAGGCTGCAGAGAATAAAGACCTGCTGTATGTACAGGGTCACTGGACCTGTAGCCCCTTTGAAACCGAGAAGCTTTCCCACTTAGAAGGAGGAACACAGGAGAGAGAGTATCGAAGTCAACCTAACCTTTGAAGACAAATCACCCATAGCTCAGTCTGAGGAGTCTTCTTTACCTGTCCTTTTTTTAAAACCAAATTTCCTCCTGAAATATGAGCAAAGCTCTATAGGAATCTTGTTTATAGCAGAACTTTGACTGATAATTACTTTTTGATTTCTCTTTTTCAGACATTGAAATTTTATTTTTGACATTGGCTCAAGCTTTCAAGATAAATATCCATTACTGTCCTATAATGTCTCTGCCTATGTGTTTATTTTATTTATTTTTAATTTGTTTTTATTTATTTATTGGCTGTGTTGGTTCTTTGTTGCTGTGCACGGGCTTTCTCTAGTTGCGGAGAGCAGGGGCTACTCTTTGTTGCGGTGCACGGGCTTCTCATTGTCATGGCTTCTCTTGTTGCGGAGCATGGGCTCTAGGCATGCGGGCTTCAGTAGTTGTGGCATGTGGGCTCAGTAGTTGTGGCTTACAAGCTCTAGAGTGCAGGCTCAGTAGTTGTGGTGCACAGGCTTAGTTGCTCCACGGCATGTGGGATCTTCCTGAGCCAGGGGTTGAACCCATGTCCCCTGAATTGGCAGGCAGATTTTTAACCACTGTGCCACCAGGGAAGCCCCTATGTGTTCATTTTAGAGTTTGCAGTTGTTTCATTTTTATTGTTTTCTATATTTTTCTAGTGTCAAATATAATTTATAGTTGATGTAAAATAAATATTAGATATAATATAGCCCAAGATAAAAACCCATGCCTAGGAATGTGGTGATAACTAAATATGGTAAAGAAAACTAAGTAAATTCAGTATGTTAACTGTTGTAGGATGCAGTAAGCATTGGTTAAGAGCTTGGTACGTAAATTCAGATCCACTTATGTGTCCCAGGTCAGCTATGTGATTTTCTGCAACTTATCTGCACCAAACCTCATGCTCTCATCTCTAAAACAGATGGAATATTATTTTCTTCTTAAGTGTGTTTGAACAAATTAAATAAGACAGTGTTCACAAAGTGTCCAGCAAAGCAAGTGCTTAATAAAGCTTACCTGTTTCTTTAAATGTCAGCTATTATGGCAAATACCCTCAGGGCATAAAGCCACATTTGGTAGTTGGCCACCTTGATATTTCCAGCTCAGTTTTTCAGCTGTGGGAGTGGAAGTATGTATATCTCCCATTAAGGACACAGGAGGTGAGCCAAAGACAAAGGAAGCAGGGCTAGGCTACTCTTCCAAAAGACCAAGTCTCAGCTATATTCGTTCTTTTGAACATCTTGTCTCTCAGCAGATGATGGGTCTTACAAAAACAAAAGAACAAAACGAGAAAAGGATCTGGACACAGATGTGTAGTGTTGGATACAAAAAATTTGTAGCAATGGTGGGACCTAGGAAAGATGAAATTCTGATGCTGTGAAGTATGTGTTTATAATTACCAAGTTTGGATATCCATTTACGATTTTCCTTGCTGATGGATCTCTGGGGATATAAGCATTTGCATTTTATACTTCTTTTATTGTAGTAATCTGACCAAAAACTTGTGGAAGTTTGAAACCTTGAGATTATAATACATTTGCTTATTATAAATGTATAGCCTATTTGTATGACCTTGGATGTATCATACTCTCTGTACCATAGTGTCTCTGGCTAAATAAGGCAAGTGGAATAAATTATGTATCAGGTAAAAGCTCTAAAAATGTATGGTTCTTTGTATTTTTATTTAGAATAAGATATGATATTCTTTTGAAATCTTTCCTTCACATAAATTTATTCTATTCAGCTTATAAATAAACTTCTTATTGTAATTCCCTATTCAGGCATCAAGAATAGAAGCAAGATGTAGTAATGGCTGACAGCAAAACTCCATGCTTTTATAACATTATAATAATAGTAAAAATAGATAACATTGTTGAGTTCTTAATATATGCTAAGGATTTTGCTGTGTATATTAATAAACTTTATCATACGTAAACCCAAAATAACTATTAGTCTCTAAATGATAGATAAAGAGGTTAAATAACTTCCCTAAGAACAATAAATGGTAGAGCAAAACTTCAACCAAAGTCTGACTTGGAACCTGTGAATGACAAACGTTTTTCTGAATGCTACTCAGGGTATCTAAGTCTTATTATTGTATTATTTCTAGATTGTATTCATCTCTATATTTTCTGCTCATTTCTTCCTTATAGTTATTTGTGCCACTCTAAGCATGAATGCCTTTTTCCTAGTTGCTAGAGGGCATTGCTTCTTATAAAATATCTCAAAATAGATTTGATTTTTTTGTTTTTCACATAGGAATAACTAATTATGTAAAATCTTTTCATTAAAAAAGAGTAATAACATTATCCTAAAATTAATTTGATTACAGTGAAAGAACATCATAGTCTTATTTTTGTAATATCTGAATGCCTTGTAGAGAGATAAATGGATAGAAACTTATGGATCTCTTAGTAGTATACCTTTAAATTTGCAGTAGGGGTGCTTCATCCGATGGCATGGTTTGATATATACCTTGTTCTGTCAGCAGGTTATTTCAACTCTTTTGAAATTGTTGAGAATTGAGAGCTAGGCTTCAAAGAGTAAAGTTATGAAAAGTAGAAGTAGAGACATATATGCATGAGTAGGGAACTTTCTGATATTTAGAACTGCATTCTTAAATAATTAGATTATATTAACTATAAAGAAAAAACAAGAATGAACTTGGTTCATTAATACTATTTATAATATTTACAATTTAGGAGAATCTATTTGTACATATCTATTAATACAGATGATTTTTCTAAACTTTAACAACATAAAAGCCAATTTAATATTTTCCATAGAGATATTATCTTAGCATTGAATTGCATGGATTCTGCCATTTGGGAGAGGGTCTTGTGCTATAATGGTTTTAATTAAACATTAGCCAGTTCTCCCACATTATTGTGTAAGGTATTTAGAAGTGAATTGCTAAAAATTCTGGTAATTGTAATATTCTGTTGTTTTATAGTCTATATCTAAAGGAAACACTGGTGCATATTTAATCTTTATAGACATATACAAATTTTAATGGCCTTTTCAGGCATTTTCCTACATCATAACAAAATCATTAGAGAATATCTGGATATCTACATGTAAAATAATGAAGTTGGACCCTTACCTTACACTACATACAAAAATTAACTCAAAATGGATCAAAGACCTAAATTTAAGAGCTTATAAAACTCTTAGAAGAAAACATAGGATAAAATTTTAATGACATTGGATTTAGTAACGATTTCCTGGGAGATATACAAATGGTCAATAAGGACATGAAAAAGATGCTTGGCATTACTAATTCTTAGGGGAAATACAAATCAAAACTCCATGAGACGCCACTAGAATGACTATTACAAAAACAGCAAACAGAAAAGAGAAAATAACAAGTGTTATCAGGGATGTGAGAATTAGGAACCCTTCTGCATTGCTGGTGGGAATGTAAGGTGGTGCAGTCACTTTGGAAAACAATTTGGTAGTTCCTCAAACGTTAAGTATAGAATTGCCATGTGAGCCAGCAATGTAACTTCTCAGTGTTTACCCAAAAGAATTGAAAACATGGACTCAGATACTATTATATCAAAGTCTATAGCAGCATTATTAGCCAAAAAGTGGAAACAACCCAGGTGTCCATCATCAAATAAACAGATGAATAAAATGTGCTATATACTTAGAATGGAATATTACTCCACCTTAAATGAAATTTTGATACATGCTACAACATGGATGAACCTTGAAAATGTTATGTTAAGTGAAGCAAGTCAGACACGAAAGGAAAAATATTGTATAGTTCCATGTATACGAAGTACCTAAAATAGACAAATTCATAGGGACAGACGTAGAGTGGAGGTTGCCAGGGGCTGAAGGAGAGAAGGGAATGGGAGGTTTTGTTTAATGGTTACAGAGTTCTGTTTGGGATGATCAAAAAGTTTTTGAAATGGATAGTGGTGATGGTCACATGTTGTGAATGTGCTTCATGCCACTAGATTGTTCACTTGAAAATGCTTAAAAGAATAGCTTGTATGTTATGTATATTTTACAACAATAAAAATATAACTTTACCATAAAAAATCATTTGAGACATCTATCCACAATATATGGTTATGTTCTATTTATAAATCTTGTACTTTAAGTATCACGTTATTGTTAATCGCTTCTACTTCTAAATTTATAAACTTGATACCCAGTACAATGATGCCTAGTTGTGTGGTTGCTATATAGCAACCAAAGTGGTCTCACTGTATTGAAGTAATAATCATTATAACTAATGTTCATTGGGTACCTACTGTGTATCCAATGCTGTTTATGTTCTTCAACTCTTTTAACTCCTTAATGCTTACATCAATACTACTAGGTACTATTTTTTGCCATTTTATAGATGAGGATACTGAAGCCCAAAGAGATTAAGTGACTCTCCTAGGTTACAAAGTAATAGCTAAGTAGCAGACCCACAATTCTAGCACAAGCTAGCTTCTAAGCTTGTCATTTTAACCAATTTCAGTTCTATTCAGTACTTGCTATAATGTTCATTCTTTGGCCCTGATTTGCTTTTTTCTGGTTGACCGATCTTAATGCCAGTGAATCTGATGATTTATTAATTAATTCAGTTAACAGACATTTATTTCATGCTTGCTATATGCATATACTCTTCCAAGCCCTGGAAATACAGTGATGGAAAAGACAGAACTTATATTGTAGTAGTCGGGGGAGGAGGAGATAGATAATAAGTAAATAAACTAGTAAAACCAGCAAGATAATTTTAGATCATTTTTAATGCTGTGAAGAAAACAGGATGATACATGGTGAATGACTAGGGGCTGATGGCTGATTTAAAGGGGATGATGAGGGAAGGGCCACTGTGAGGTGTCAGGAGCAGAAGCCCAAATATTGAAAAGATCTGGAAGTAGAGGTTCCGCCCACAGTGAACAACAGGTACAGCTCTAAGAGTAACTTCATTGGGGAGCCTAAGGATGGTCAATGTGGCTTCAAACATCACAAGGACTTGGGGACAGGGATATAAAGTAATGTATAAGGTAAGTATATGGGCCAGAGCTCAAACAGCCTTGAGGGCCAAGAAAGGGAATTAGGGTGTGATACCATGTGCTGTGAGAAACCACTGGAGAGCTTAAAGCTGGGACGTTAAGGACCTGTTTTATTTTACAAAACTCACTCTTGCAGTAGTGTGGCAAAGCAATTATAGGAGGCCAGAATGGAAGCAGGGGAAATGGATACTGCAGGAGTTCAAGAGAAAAAAAAAAAAAAAGATAGTGATTTGGACAAGGTTGGGGCAGGTGAGAAGTAGAAAAACTTCAGTGTCTTCTTGAGAAGGTAAATTGGACTTTTCGGGATGAACTGTACATATATATTGCCAATATATAAAGAATGTTGGACATTCAGAGCTTTAGGAAAAGGTAGGGGTTTAAAAGAAAGGGATTCCTTCTCCCTGTCCTGGGCCAGAATTACAGAGCTGATTTCACACTCATAAGATGACATCTTTAACTCATTTTCCGTGGGGAGAGCCTTTCCTTCTCTCCCTCCTTCCCTCTTCTGACCGAATCTCTCTTTTCTTAGTCAGAACTGAAAATTATATTGAGAGGAAAATATGACAACTTCACAGAAAAACTAATAGAGATTAAAACATTTTACAATGAGGAAAGTTTATAGAAACTCTGTTTGGTATTTCAGAATATCAAATAACCCAACAAAATCTTCCAGAGGTGCATCTGGGAACATTACTAGCCTCCGTTAAATTTTTCTATTCTGCTGGAAGTCAAACTCTTGAGTTCAGAAAAGCTCCTTCTCTATTCTTTCTTCAACATCCCCAGAAGTGATTTAGACCTCAAATTAAAGTGAATCTGTCATCTGTGGGGCAAAGATCACGACCAATGGCATTTGTCTTGCCCGCACACATTCATTTGTTCATCTATTGTATAACTTCTTTGTGAAAGGTATTCTTCCAAGCACTTGGCAACCAAAAAAAAAAGGGGGGGATTGCATGAACCCTTCTTAATTTGCTATATTGAATAAATTTATAAGAACATGACCCTATCTAATCACCAACCCCATACCCTGTTGATTCTGTTTCACAAACCAGCACACTGTGGCTCTAGCTAAAAACATTTCTAATCATTGGCTTATCTGCAACTAGTGGCCTAGTGGCAAGATATTTGTGGTCTGATTGGGGATTAACCACATCCTGTGGTTACATGTTATTTTTTTTGAAGACTAATTGCCTTAACTGCTTTCATTTGATGTTTCCACTGGCTTATTTGTAGTAATAGCTAAGCATTTATGTTTCAAAAATTTGAATTGATATCATTTTATATATCACATGGGTATTTGCTTATACTTGATGATGTCCTACTATATTGTATATTTTCTAGTTTTTTTAAGGTTAGGGATCATCATATCCTTCACCTAATATAGGCTCTCATACATAGATACTTGGTAAATACTTGTTTAAAAAATGTGCAAATGACTGGAAAGACAGGAGTTTTATATCCCCCTTTAAAGGAAAATTTTAATAATAAAAATTGTCCATAATTCCACTTCTCTGTTTAAACTGATTTCATATTTGCATCTGCTCTTTCCCAGTAATGTTTACTAAGCTACTTCTTTTTCAAGTAATGTTTTTGAGCTACAAATATGTCTCTGGCATTGTGTTAGGCACAGGAGTTACCCAAAAAAAAAAAAAAAAAAAAAAAAAGAATAAGACATGGTCCTTGCCATTCCTGATCTTGAAATATAATTAGGGATTTAGGTGTAGAGCAGATGGTCTCAGTGTCATGTGTAATTTAAATCAAACAAGCACAGTGTGTTGTAAGTGGATTTTAGAGAAGTCTTCCTGAAAAAGCCTTGGGCTTCTTTCTTGAAGAAAGTGTAAACTTAAGGAAAACGAGATCTAGGCCATCTAGGCATTATCAGCAGGGGATCATATTAAAAGCTCATGGAGACATAATGCAAGTAGCCAAAGTCCAAGACAATTTGTGTGGAGTAAAAAGAGCTCTGCCAGTAAGAGCCGCATCATGAGGTCTGTGTATGTCATAGTAAGGTCTTGAAACTATATGCTAGAGGCCAATGAGTCTTAGCTTTTGGGGAGAATGTCAGCGATGCCTTGACATTGCACTTGAAGCACATATGTGCAAAATGAGCCTGGTAAGAGGCCCATAGGGAGTGCGCAGCCATGGCAAAGCTTTTAGCCGGGAAGTCACATGGTCAGATTTGCTTTTTAGACAGTTCATGTTGGTTGCAATGTGGCAAGAGGTAAAATTGGAAGGAGGGTGAGCAGTCACGAAACTGATGTATTTGTCCAGTTGAGATATTATGTGGCCATGGCAGCAGTAGAAAGGATGACAAAAAGTAGAGGGAATCAAGAAATTTTTAAAAGGCAAAATTAACGGAGCTTCTTAACTGATGGAGAAAAGAGGGTAAAGTTAGTCAAGGATGATTAACCAGGTTTTTGGCTTGGTTAACTTGGTTGTACCATTAACGGAGATTTGGGATATGGGAGGAGAAGCAGGTCTTGGGATAAAGACAAATAAAGTTAATTGAGTTTAAGGTGCTTGTGGGACATCCAAGTTCCATATTCATTGGCATGCATATCCAGTTTAAATCATAGGAAGTATCATTTTCACAAGGGATTACCTTATTGCATGTCAAAGCTTAAGGAGGTGACTGAGAAAAAAAAAGAATGTCTATGAATGAGACAGGAGGAAATTCCTAGGAACAGATTCTCATGGAAACAAGGGAATATGGAGCTAATGGTCTGCAGTGTCAAAAGTAGTGGAGAGACCCAGTATAAGATGAACAGGGACATAAATGAGATTTGAGAATGTTGATGAGTGTTCGGGTGATCATCCCCTCGGTGTGGAATAGATGAGATCACTGAGATCAAGAAGGGGCTTGGGGCTTCCCTGGTGGTACAGTGGTTGAGAGTCCGCCTGCCGATGCAGGGGAAGCGGGTTCATGCCCCAGTCCGGGAAGATCCCACATGCTGCGGAGCGGCTGGGCCCGTGAGCCATGGCCGCTGAGCCTGCGCGTCCGGAGCCTGTGCTCCGCAGTGGGAGAGGCCACAACGGTGAGAGGCCCGTGTACCGCAAAAAAAAAAAAAAAAAGAAGGGACTTGGACGGGCAGGACAGGAATAAAGATGCAGACATAGAGAATGGACTTGAGGACACGGGGAGGGGGAAGGGTAAGCTGGGACGAAGTGAGAGAGTGGCATGGACATATATACACTACCAAATATAAAATAGATAGCTAGTGGGAAGCTGCCGCATAGCACAGGGAGATCAGCTCGGTGCTTTGTGACCACCTGGAGTGGTGGGATAGGGAGGGTGAGAGGGAGATGCAAGAGGGAGGATATATGGGGATATATGTATATGTAAAGCTGATTCACTTTGTTATAAAGCAGAAACTAACACAATTATACAATAAAGATGTTAAAAAAAAGAATATGAAAAGATACTCAACATCATTACTCATTAGGGAAATGCATATCAAAACCATGATAAGAGGGTTTCCCTGGTGGCACGAAGGTTAAGAATCCACCTGCCAATGCAGGGGACACGGGTTCGATCCCAGGCCCGGGAAGATCCCACATGCCAAGGAGCAACTAAGCCCTGTGCCACAACTATTGAGCCTGCGCTCTAGAGCCCATGTGCCACAACTACTGAAGTCTGTGCTTCTAGAACCCGTGCTCTGCAACAAGAAAAGCCACTGCAATGAGAAGCCCACGCACCACAATGAAGAGTAGCCTCCGCTTGCTGCAACTAGAGAAAGCCCACGCACAGCAACGAAGACCCAACACAGCCAAAAATAAAAACAAATAAATAAATAAATTTATATTTTAAAAAAACCATGATAAGATACCATTTCTCACCCACTAAGATGGGTATATAAAAAAGACAAGCAATAACAAATGTTGCCAAGGATGTGCAGAAACATTGCTGGTGAGAATGTAAAATGACACAATCATATTAGAAAACAGCTTAGCAGTTTCTTTAAAAGAGTTAAACAGACTTACTACGTGACCTAGCAATTCCACTCTTGCATATCTACCCAAGAGAAATAAAAATATATGTCCACACAGAAGTGTGAATGCAAATGTTCAGAACAGCATTGTGCACAATAGCCAAAAAAGGTGAACATAGCTCAAACGTCCATCAACCGGTGAAAAGATAAAATGTGGTATATCCATAGGATGGATAACTATTCAGCAATGAAAAGGAATGAAGTACTGATACAGGCTACAACATGGATGAACCTCAAAAATGTGCTCAGTGAGAGAAGCCAGACGCAAAAGAACACCTATTGTATGACTCTATTTATATGAAAAAAATCCTAAAAGGTAAATATATAGGGAAGGAAAGAAAATCAGTAGTTGCCTAGGGCTGGAGGTTAAAATTGGGAGTGACTAAATGGGCACAGATTTCTTTTTAGAGAGATGGAGATGTTCTAAAATTAGATTCCGGTAGATGATTGTATAATTTTCCAAGTATACTAAAATTCATTGACTTGTACACCTAAAATGGGTAAATTCAATGATATATAAAAATCTCAATAAAACTTTTTTTAAAAGCATTAAAAAAAAACAAAAAGGGGCTTGGAGATAAAAAAAAAGGAGGAATCAGGGGCTGGGATTCTTTTTTTTTTTAATTTTTATTTTATAGTGGAGTATAGTTGATTAACAATGTTGTGTTGGTTTCAGGTGTACAGCAAAGTGATTCAGATATACATATACATGTATCTATTCTTTCTAAAATTCTTTTCCCATTTAGTTTATTACAGAGTATTAAGCAGAGTTCCCTGCGCTATACAGTAGGTCCTTGTTGGTTATCTATTAATATTTTAAATATAACAGTGTGTATATGTTAATCCCAAACTCCCAATTTATCCCCCCTGCCACCTTTCCCCTTTGGTAACCATAAGTTTGTTCTCTAAGTCTGTGACTCTGTTTTATAAATAAGTTCATTTTATCATTTTTTTAGATGCTGCATATAAGTGATATCATGGTATTTGTCTTTCTCTGACTTACTTCACTCTGTACGATAATTTCCAGGTCCATTCATGTTGCTGCAAATGGCATTATTTCATTCTTTTTAATGGCTGAGTAATATTCCATTGTATATATGTACCACATCTTTATCCATTCATCTGTTGATGGACATTTAGGTTGCTTCCATGTCTTGGCTGTTGTAAACAGTGCTGCAGTGAACATTGGGGTGCATGTATCTTTTTGAATTATGGATTTCTCTGGGTATATGCCCAGCAGAGGGATTGCTGGATCATATGCTAGCTGTATTTTTAGTTTCTTAAGGAACGTACATACTGTTCTCCATAGTGGCTGTACCAATTTACTTTCCCACCAACAGTGTAGGAGTGTTCCCTTTTCTCCACACCCTGTCCAGCATTTACTGTTTGTAGACTTTTTGATGATGGCCATTCTGACTGGTGTGAGGTAATACCTCATTTTAGTTTTGATTTGCGTTTCTCTGATAATTAGCGATGTTGAGCATCTTTTCATGTGCCTCTTGGCCATCTGTATGTCTTCTTTGGAGAAATGTCTGTTTACGTCGTCTGCCCATTTTTTAATTGGGTTGTTTGTTTTTTTTAATATTGAGCTGCATGAACTGTTTGTAGATTTTGGAGGTTGATCTCTTGCAAGCCTCATCATTTTGCAAATATTTTCTGCCATTCTGTGGGTTGTCTTTTCATTTTGTTTATGGTTTCCTTTGCTGTGCAAAAGCTTTTGAGTTTAATTAGGTCCCATTTGTTTACTTTTATTTCTATTCCTCTAGGACAGCAGCCCCCAGCCTTTTTGGCACCAGGGACCAGTTTTGTAGAAGACAGTTTTTCCACGGACAGGGGGTGGGAGAGGGAATGGTTCAGGTGGTAATGTGAGGGATGGGGAGTGGCAGATGAAGCTTCGCTCACTCACCCACCACTCACCTCCTGCTGTGCAGCCTGGTTCCTAACAGGCCACAGACTGGTATTGGTCTGCGGCCTGGGGATTGGGGACCCCTGCTCTAGGAGACGGGTCAGAAAAGATATTGCTGCGATTTATATCAAAGAGTGTTCTGGTATATCTTCCTCTAAGAGTTTTATAGTATCCAGTCTTACATTTAGGTCTTTAATCCACCTTGAGTTTATTTTTGTGTATGGTGTTAAAGAATGTTCTAATTTCATTCTTTTACAAGTAGCTGTCCAGTTTACCCAGCACCATTTATTGAAGAGGCTGTCTTTTCTCCATTGTATATTCTTGCCTCCTTTGTCATAGATTAATTGACCATAGGTGTGTGGGTTTATTTCTGGGCTTTCTATCCTGTTCCATTGATCTATATTTCTGTTTTTGTGCCAGTACCATGCTGTTTTGATAACTGTAGCTTTGTCATATAGTCTGAAGTCAGGGAACCTGATTCCTCCAGCTCTGTTTTTCTTTCTCAAGATTACTTTGGCTATTCGAGATCTTTTGTATCTCCCTAAAAATAAGATTTTTTGTTCTAGTCTCTACCAAATGCCATTGGTAATTTGATAGGGATTGCATTAAATCTGTAGATTGCCTTTGGTAGTATAGTCATTTTGACAATATTGATTCTTCCAAGCTAAGGACATGGTATGTCTTTTGATCTTCTTGTGTCACCTCTGATTTATTTCATCAGCGTCTTTTAGTTTTCAGTGTACAGGTCTTTTGCTTCCTTAGGTAGGTTTATTCCTAGATATTTTATTCTTTCTGGTGCGACAGTAAATGGGATTGTTTGTTTAATTTCTCTTTCTGATCTTTTGTTTTTAGTGTATAGAAATGCAACAGATTTATATGTATTTATTTTGTATTCTGAAACTTTACCAAATTCATTGATGAGGTCTAGTAATTTTCTGGTAGCATCTTTAGGATTTTCTATGTATAGTATCATGTCATCAGCAAGCAGTGACAGTTTTACTTCTTCTTTTCCAATTTGGATTCCCTTTATTCCTTTTTCTTCTCTGATTACCATGGATAGGACTTCCAAAACCCTGTTGAATAAAAGTGAGGGCTGGGATTCTTTTTGAGGAAAAATCATAGGCTGTGGTCAGAGATTTTGATGTATGTATTTAGTTACTTATACTTTAAATTTATGTCAGCTACTCCTACCCTTGCCTGCATCTTTGACCTTGTCATCACTCAGAACTGCTTCAAGGAACTAAATGAGTGGAGTGTGGGAAGAGCTAAGTAGAAAGTGAAGCCAACGAAGATAATAGATGGAAGACGTGTGGAGAAGGGGGCTGGAGGTGACCATATGTAAGTGGTAAGGGTAACAGAGATGAGGGGGTGACCGACAGTAATATGGCAGGTGGCATAAACCTCAGAGGAGTTGGGTGTTCTACAAGTAAATGAGAGAAAACTCATGCGTATTTACGTTTTTACAATGATATGCACATGCTGAATTGTTTTGTGTTCTAATGCTTTCTCTTATACTATAAACACATTTTTTTTTGTTCATACATCACCCTCTTTATTATAATTTTAGTTTCAGTGTAATAATCGTACTGTTGCATCATAATTATTAACCCATTCTTGCAAAGATGGTCATTTAGCTTGTTTCTATGCTTTTGCTATTAGGGATAATGCCACATTGAATAGCTCCTCTTATATAGCTTTGAATTTCTTAATTTAATTCAAATGCTTCTAAGTTTAGTGATTTTGCAGCTTTCAAGCAGTGTAAAATGCAAATTCCTAATGGGAAAACTGAACAGTCACCCCAAATTCCTTTTGTAAATCTAATAGCACTATTTTGATCTAACAAATGATAATCTAAGTATAGTATACTTCAGGTCAAAAACTCAAGGATGATGGCAAGAGTAAAGGGCACAGAGAAAGAATCATGTTCAGAGGAAATAATTGGAATATTTCAAATACAAAGAATCAGGGGGGGAAAAAGATATATTTCTTAAAAAGATGGTGATAATTTATACATGTGTGAAAATCTTCCCATTTGATCCTCATCTATTTCAATTTGGGTACCAGGCAGTAAAGCAGCTTTAGTATAAAGAATTGATATAGGAAACATCTTATAAATGGAAAAGTAAATATTTAATAGATACAAATGGGAGTTTAAAAGAAGCATGAGAAGTGTCTATTTCATAGATTCACTGAGTAATTTTTAAATTCTAAGGCTAGTTTCCTTTTACACCATCACGATCTGTAATATTTTTCTCTAAATTCTTCCCTCCCCCTTTCTCCAGCGACTGCTAATGTTAAAATTTGCTTAAGGGCTTCCCTGGTGCGCAGTGGTTGAGGGTCCGCCTGCCGATGCAAGGGACACGGGTTCGTGCCCTGGTCCGGGAAGATCCCACATGCCGTGGAGCGGCTGGGCCCATGAGCCATGGCCACTGAGCCTGGCGTCCAGAGCCTGTGCTCCACAACGGGAGAGGCCACAACAGTGAGAGGCCCACGTATCGCAAAAAAAAAAAAAAAAATTGCTTAAGCAAAATACAAACTTGATAGGGATATATGATCCTATGCTGAATTTGCTTGTTCTTACTTGTTCTTTATATAGAGTTGAGTATAGGTATATTCCGACTTGAATAATGTAGTTAAATAGACAACATCCAAGTGATTAAAATAGAATTCTACCACCACCTCTGCTCCCTCTGATCTTGAGAAGTGCCTCCTAGTGAATCATCTTTCCTTCTCCAACATTAGATAACTTCAGAATAGCACCATCCATCAATCTACCCGTCTAGCAACCTGCCATCTTAGAGTTGGAGATGTGACAAGACATTGAAGCATCCTATGGTTTCCTTTCTAGGGTCCCACAAAATGGTTCACTATGTCTGCAACACCCTCTTCCCTGTGGAGCTGGCGGCAGGAGAGGGCAGGATATATAAGAGGAAAGAGAAGTGAGGCTTCTGTCAGAGACAGAAAGAATGCTCTCAGTGAAGGAAACCTACACATTAGACTTGAAACACCCAGGTCCAGAGCCTCTGAGTGTGCTTTACATTTGGCATCGTGCTAAAGCCGATTAGCATTATACTGACTTAGCATTTGTATTCCAGGGATGAATTGCAATCAGTAATAATTCCTACAAATACTGTGTTTAATATGTATATAAGGATATATTTCATCTTTAAATCTGCATCTGAAGATCATGTTGTCTTACTGTTGAATAGTGATGAAACAAACTGTGAATTAGGAGTTTGTAGTTCTGCAGTAATTAATTAAATTAAGCCTTATATTCCTGAGAACCTAATTGTTTATTTTTTTTTAATTCCATTAAACCAAATGATTAAACCAATAAATTAAGCACTTAACATAGTGGCTTGCACATAATAAGCAACAAATAAATAGTTTTGATTCAGTGCACAATTAATTATTAAGTTTAAGCACATTTCCTCTTACTGAGCTGTTGTGATAAAAAATGGAGGCAAGCTAAGATTGTATAGGTTCTTGTAGGTGGCTATTAAGTACAAATTTGTTACTCTTTTTGTATTTTAACTTCGATAAGAAACATTAGAACATGCACTCAGAGTTCAGGTGAGAAAATGAGATAATTTAGGTAATTTGACAGATGATAAGCTGTCTTACATACCTCTTGGAAGCTAGTTTAAACAATGCACAAATACACAAACAGACTATTCATTTTCTAAAATGGTAATTGAATGATCTAGGCCTAGGTCTGTGTTTCTATTCTAGATAAGCAGTATGCTAAGAAAGTGAGTATAAATGAGATTTCAAATAAGTACATAACACAATAATTTGCCTGTAGCATTTTGATGTAAGATTCTTAGCTGTTTCTTAGTGGAGCTCTGGCAGAACCTCTAATTTGCAAAGAAGGCTTTATTACCTTTTATTTAAAAGAAATATAGCTTCATTTCCTGAGAAAAATATTCCATAATTCAGAAATATGCCTATTCAGCTAATTAATGTGAATTCCTATAGCTTTACTGTGATTCTCATTATTTGTTTTGAAATTCGTTGAACATTGTATAGCCAATAAAAAGTTAGATAAAATTACAAAAGCAGATGGAGCTATGTTTTTTCATACTTATGAAGTAAGTGGGTGTGTGTGCAAGTGTGTGCATACACATGTGCAATAAATCATTCAGTAATATTCCAGAGACCCAACTAAAAATAAAAAGTAAAGAATAAGAAATCTGTTGTCCAGTAATAAGTGTAGTATATTGGCAATAGAGTGGGTACTCAAGCTGAAACATGGAGAAGAATTTGTGAGGATGAATGCTAAACCTAGAAACAAGTTACTTATTTGCTATTGACTAAATCAAAGCATTGGGAATAAAACCAGGACTAATTTTTGGTATATTTTTAAAAATGAGATTACTGCCCTAGATACCCCTTCAAGAAGCATTATTTCTGTAACGCTGTGTGAAAATTAATCCAGCATTATCTTTAAAAAACAAAAACAAAAACTAGATTGATTCTAGTTTGATGAGTCTTTATTTCAGATATTTGGGAAAATGTTGTGATACTAGAAATTAACTTACTACCAGTTTCCAGTATGAAAGCATGATCTCTAGAGCATACCAAAGAGAATGTTTATAGCATTTAGGAGAATATAGCTTCTGTAAGTCCCGTTAGTAATAGGTATATCCTGAGTATTTATTGCGAACAATGGAAGGAAACAATATTGGGACCAAATAAGAAGAGATTGAGATTCCTATTTCCAATCCTTTTGATCCCCTTCTCTCTCCATCTTTCTCCAACTAAACTCGCATTTCTGCCTGGGCATTTCTGTCCCACGTTTCTTCCTGGCCAGCTCTTCCTTATTTATGTAAATTCTTTCTCCAACAGCACATCAGTCTTCAAGGTTTCCGAATTTATAATTCTCTCCTCTCTTTTATCCTCTGTGAATTTATTACTCCCTCCTCTCTTTTTGCTTATCCTGTGTACAAAGAGTGTAACTTTTTGAATTCATATAGCAGTGGTCTAAAGCCCTCTGTGAAAATGGAGAAAGTAGCAGGAATTTCTCATAAACTGCAATAGGTGACAAGCTATGAGAGGACCCCCAGCCTTACTGACATTGGGCATCCATTGGTATAATGCTCCAGGGTGGATGGTACTTACTGCTTATTTATCAGTGAGCTCTTACACCATCCACATTCGTGTTAATTTTCCTTCCTTTTATCATGCCAATGAGTATTGGGTGGAACTTTTTTACTTACAGTTGCACATGCTTCCTATGTAAATGAGAATATTTTCTAGTTACTAGGATTACCAGGTCATAACGATTTAAAAACAGACCAATGCTTTAAAGCATGTTCCACAGAGAGATACCTTTCGATTTATTTTTCTGCTTTTTCCAATAGACCAAATGCTTGATGATAGAACTTACAACTTGATTCTTTATATCCCTATCTGTTAGTACGGGCAAGCCTCGTACATATTAGGGATACAGTTCGGTAATATTTGTAGAATTAGTATGTAAAAAATACTGATGTATAGGTGACAAGCTTAACTCCTCATGGTTATTTGTATTATCAGGAAGAAAATGTGAGAACAAATGTGTCTCTAACTGGAGAACTTAGTGGGGAAATTCCTGTTATTCCCTGAATTCACAAAACAACAAGCACCATTTTTAAAAAATATTTACTTTATTTATTTTCTCTCTCTCTCTTTTTTTTTTTTTTTGGCTGCATCGGGTCTTAGTTGAGGCATGTGGGATCTTTTTTCTGTTGCATCATGCCAGCTCTTCGTTGCAGCTTGAGGACTCCAGGGCATGTTGGCTCTGTAGTTTGCAGCATGGAAGCTCAGTAGTTGTGGCATGTGGGCTTAGTTGCCCTGTGGCATGTGGGATCTTAATTCCCCAACCAGGGATAGAACCCATGTCCCCTGCATCGGAAGGTGGGTTCTTTACCACTGGGCCACCAGGGAAGTCCCAACAAGCACCATTTAATAGCTTGCAGCCACATAAGCTTGAGTATTTCCTTTGTAAACATCTACACACCCACAGGGATCCCCAAGAACAATATGTCCTCTGCAACAGAGAGTCTGTCGGGCTCCTGAAGAGTCAAAACTCATACCTGTCATCTTGGAAAACCCCAATGTTTTGGAGTATTGTCTTATAGGGATGTATCATTGAATCACTAGGTTCACTCATCTGTCACCTCTATTCCAGGATTCTTTCTGGAATAATGTTGGTCAGAAATATGTTAGAATCTTAGTTTGGGAGTATAAATTCACCCATCATTTACAGTGGCTTTGCTGCTTTCATAAGATGATCCAAACATTTTGTGGCTAAATTCAGGCTCATTCTTCTGGTGCCTAAAGCCAACTTTTAGATGAATTACTGAGATACGCCAACTGTTTCAGCCCAATTAACTTGTGAAACAAAACTTAGCTGCAGTGATATTTTTAGTCAAAGGCAGTTGCCCTGGCATTAACAATGAAAACAGGAATTCACAGGAAAATTCAGCAGAACATCAGCAGGAGTCCTAGAGTGGTTCAGTATGTGTAAAAAAATTAATGATATGTAGTTTATAAGGTAATGATGATCACTTAGTAACATTCATCAGAGGGCTAATGGCAAATATTTTTTTAAAAGTGATTATTTTCCTCTGATCATCCAGGCATGATAAATAATAAAATATGAGCAAAAATTGTGGTAATACAAGAGATTTTTTTAAATGACAGTGATTTCAATATGAAGGTAAATTTAGAATAGTCACGTCCACATTGCATTGCTTGAAACTTAGTCTCATAAATGACTAAGAGCACAAGTATCCAGATTTTAGTTTATCTTTTATATAGTAGAACTTCTGATAGATTTACTGAATTTCAATTGTGCAGTTAATAGATTTCTTCACAGGACTCAAATTGTTTCCAATTAGGTGGACTTTTCCACTCTTTTAAAAACATATTTTATAATAGTCTCTTGTGATTCTTTAGAATATCTGTAGTATATATAAATCTATAAATGGTGAGTGCTTTTTTCCTGTTTCTGGCTTTTATTTTTTTATGTACATTAGAGTATGGGATATCAGGTATCTTGTTGAGATGTATGATATATGTTAGAATTTTTCTTTCACTTCTTAAAATAAGAATCTGTTTTTTTATAAGTGTGATGTTATATGTATATATATGATATATGCAAAACAAATACAATATATATAATTTATAGGAAATTACTAAAAATATTTAGGTCAGCAAATAAAGATCAGTGACTTCACTATTTTTTAAAAACTTGCTATAAATATATAAATTAACTTCTTTTTAAAATGTGAAAGGATATGCAGTTAGCTTGGGTAGGTGAAGCAGAAAATTAGATAGTAATTATAAGAATGGAATTTTTCTCTCTATGATTTAATTACATTGCAAATTACCTGAGCGTTGAGAGATATTTCTCCTTTGGTCTCACATCTTCAGCTGAAGATTATTGTTGCCAAACTGTGGGTCCAGGGTGTAACCAACTCTCTTCAGCCAGATCCCTCACCTCCAAGAGTGTCTTGCACATTTGGGTGTGGGCCCAGCTTCAGCTCCAGGGACTGGAAATCTAAGGGACAGAAGCCCATGCTTGGCAGGGGAGCCTGATGCCTCAACAGGGCATACACCACAGTCTACCTGAATGGATTATCAGTTTTCTCATTTTTTTTCTTTTTATATAGGCATAGGCACTGTGTTGTCTGTTGTGTGTCTTCTTCTGGAGAGCTGAGCATATTATTTTATCAACTCCTCCATCCTTAGAAAATATGTGCATGTGCCACGCTAGATTTTTGGTGAGCTAAGAGTAGGACTGGTGCAAAGCTGTGTGATTGCAAGTCATCAATTGCCAAGGAGATAATGTGCCCCTTAGCAGGCTAACCCCAAATCGAAAGAAGGTATGTTCTGTGATAAGACATGAGAGAGGCAAACAATTCTGCTGATCTCCAAACACAGCTTGCACAGCCTTAAATTTCCATTTTAAGATTTCCATTAGGACTTATAAAGAATTTTATAAATGGCTCACACCTCATAGACACCACAGAAAGAGCATTTACTTTCAAATTTGATATGCCCAGGTTGAGAACACGTGGTCTGCCTTGCTGAGTGTCCTTGGGTATTCCATAGGGGTTCTGGGGTCATGGCAGTCATATCTTGGTGAGTTGGGGATAATGTGAACTGAATTACTCATGGAACTTGGTCAGATATGGATAGAGCCACTGTAAGCCTGTTGGTGTTTCTGTGCCATTAGAAAAAGCTTCTGGTATGGGCAGTTTGCTTAGAGACTGGAATAAGGCTGGATTACAGCCCTCCCTTGCCTCCTTGGCTTGTGCCTTTGTATATAGCACAAATTGCACAGCCCTTATCTGGTGGCTCTGAATAGGGAGGAATGCTGTCTTTTCTCTTTGCATTTTATGAATAGACAAAATAGAGCACGGAAAAAATTTTTTGCCTGATCTGACCTCACACAATTGGCTAAAAACAAACCAGTTGATATTATGTTGAATCTACTTCATTATCAATTTGACCATGCTGCCTAAAAGTGAAAAGTAACAGTGGAACAAACAACTGGATGACGTAGAACTGTTTATTAACGTTCAAGTTTATGGTATGGATAATTTCCTAAATCCCTCTGGGACCCACAGAGGAATAGGAAGTAGCAATACTTATTTAGTCTGCATTACATTATACTCTTTTTCACTGCCATCATCATTATTATCATCAAGTATTGTTCTGATTAAGAAAATTTTATTGTAAAATATACATAACATAAAAATTGCTTAACCATTTTTAAATGTCCAGTTAAGTGGCATTAAGCACATTCACATTATTGGGCAACCATCATCACTTTCCATCCATAGAACAAGTTCATCTTGCAGAACTGAAACTCTGCATCCACTAAACAATAACTCCCCGTTCTTCCCTCTCTTCAGTCCCTGGCAAGCACCATTCTACTTTCTGTCTCTCTGATTTTGACTACTCTGAGTACCCCATGTAAGTGAAATCATACTGGCTTATTTCACTGAGCATAATGTCCTCAGGGTTCATCCATGTTGTAGCATATGTCAGAATTTACTTCCTTTTTAGGACTGAGCAATATTTCATTGTCTGCATATACCATATTTTGCTTATCCACTGATCAGCCAATGAACACTTGAGTTGCTTCCATGTTTTAACTATTGTGAATGATGCTGCTGTGAACATGGGAGTGCAGATATCTTTTCAAGAAACTGCTTTTAATTCTTTGGGGTATATTCCCAGAAGTAGAATTGCTGGATCATATGGTAATTCTGTTTAAAAAATTTTTTTTGGAATTGTCATACTGGTTTTCCACAGCAGCTGTACCATGTTACATTTCCACCAATAGTGCACAAGTATTCCAGTTTCTCTGCGTCCTCACCAACACTTGTTATTTTCTGGTTTTTCTTATAGTAACCATCTTAAGCCGTGTGAGTTGGTATCTCTCTATGATTTTAATTTGTATCAAACTTTTTTTTTTAATGCATAGAATCGTGGTCTATTCCTTGCCTTCAGGAAGCATTCATTTTGAAATGTACATCTTTGCAAAATATTGCCTGAGCATTTAAGCAATCTTAGATTAAGGCATCTTGTTAAACCACACACACACACACACACACACACACACACACACATATATAATAAGCTTAATGACTGACTTGCTCACTTGAGGAGGTCTGTGATGTTAACAGAACAAAAATAACCTATTTCATTTCTGCATTTGTTTTATTCTATGTGCCCTTAATTGTGGTTAGCAGCACTATTTTCATTAATGCTTTTTCTTGGTCATCACAGAGGAAAAACAACTTTTAAGAATATGAACTTTTGTTAGTGGTTCAAACTTTTCATCTGCATTTGCGAAAGACGGAATGAGGAGGGGATTCAAAAGCAGAGTTGGCATGAGTTTTAGAATTGAGGGAGGATACAGAAATCCAGAATGATATTGAAGGGAAAGATTGATTACACAGAAAAACAGGAGTAAACTAAGTGCTCCTTTGAAGGGTTTCAGACCCTGCCACCCCAGTCCACTCCCCCACTCTGCTTAATACTACAAGTTGGACAGTACCAATGAATACAGTGTCCTGCTTTAATATCCCACACTGAGACTCCCCCAGTGTGCTGCCTCTCCTCCTGGCCTGACTCAGGTTTTGAATGGAACACTTCCAATGGCCTGTCTCAGTTTTATTATCTCTACTGTAATTCCTCAACAAATCTATCTACATCAGAATCAATAAGAATCTCTTTGGACCTTCTATTAAAGCAACTCTCAGCCTTTTTTGATTTTCATCATACAATCTGGCATCCATTCAGAAAACCATTTCTGGTCAACCTCGGATAATCTACTACTTCAGAGGTGTTATCAAATACTGGGTATTCAGCTAGAAAATAACTTACATAATAAATTGATCTTAGCTAAAAAAAGATACTAACAGTGGCATTAACAATGAACCAGAATTGTGTTTTGAATCCATCCACCCCAAGTTTGCATCAGCCGCCTGCATGCCCACCATTGGCACTTTATCACAACTGGCTGACAAATCTTATTCTGCTCATGTCACGGTTGCACCGCTTGACTCATCTTAAAACTCATCATTCACCAAGAACTTTGAACGTTTTTGAACATGAGAGGGGCATAATGTCAAACAGAAGTTGAACATATAGATATTCTTGATCTCTGTACTCAATTATAGTTAAAAAAAAAAACAGGTATATGGGTTCAGTTCTTCAAAAAATGGAATATAAACATAGCTAGTTATCTCCCAAGAATCATAAAATACCATGTTTTAAAAAAAATTTTACTTATTTTTTTATACAGCAAGTTCTTATTAGTTATCCATTTTATACATATTAGTGTATACATGTCAATCCCAATCTCCCAATTCATCACACCACCACCACCACCTTGCCGCTTTCCCCCCTTGGTGTCCATACATTTGTTCTCTACATCTGTGTCTCTATTTCTAACCTGCAAACCGGTTCATCTGTACCATTTTTCTAGGTTCCGCATATATGCATTAATATACGATATTTGTTTTTCTCTTTCTGACTTCATTCTGTATGACAGTCTCTAGATCCATCCACATCTCTACAAATGACCCAATTTCGTTCCTTTTTATGGCTGAGTAATATTCCATTGTGTATATGTACCACATCTTCTTTATCCATTCGTCTGTCGATGGGCATTTAGGTTGCTTCCATGACCTGGCTATTGTAAGTAGTGCTGCAGTGAACATTGGGGTGCATTTGTCTTTTTGAGTTATGGTTTTCTCTGGTATATGCCCAGTAGGGGGATTGCTGGGTCATATGGTAAGCCTATTTTTAGTTTTTTAAGGAATCTCCATACTGTTCTCCATAGCGACTGTATCAATTCACATTCCCACCAACAGTGCAAGAGGATTTCCTTTTCTCCGCACCCTCTCCAGCATTTGTTGTTTGTAGATTTTCTGATGATGCCCATTCTAACTGGTGTGAGGTGATATCATAGTTATGATTTGCATTTCTCTAATAATTAGTGATGTTGAGCAGCTTTTCATGTGCTTCTTGGCCATCTGTATATCTTTTTTGGAGAAATGTCTATTTAGGTCTTCTGCCCATTTTTGGATTGGGTTGTTTGTTTTTTTAATATTGAGCTGCATGAGCTGTTTCTATATTTTGGAGATTACTCCTTTGTCCACTGATTCATTTGCATATATTTTTTCCCATTCTGAGGGTTGTCTTTTCATGTTGTTTGTAGTTTGCTTTGCAAAAGCTTTTTAGTTTCATTAGGTCCCATTTGTTTTTTATCTTTTTATTTCCATTTCTCTAGGAGGTGGATCAAAAAGGATCTTGCTTTGATTTATGTCATACAGTGTTCTGCCTGTGTTTTCCTCTAAGAGTTTGATAGTGTCTGGCCTTACATTTAGGTCTCTAATCCATTTTGAGTTTATTTTTGTGTATGGTGTTAGGGAGTATTCTAATTTCATTCTTTTACATGTAGCTGTCCAGTTTTCCCAGCACTACTTATTGAAGAGGGTGTCCTTTCTCCACTGTATATCCTTGCCTCCTTTGTCATAGATTAGTTGACCATAGGTGCGTGGGTTTATCTCTGGGCTTTCTATCTTGTTTCATTGATCTATATGTCTGTTTTTGTGCCAGTACCATATTGTCTTGATTAATGTAGCTTTGTAGTATAGTCTGAAGTCGGGGAGTCTGATTCTTCTAGCTCCGTTTTTTTCCCTCAAGACTGCTTTGGCTATTTCGGGTCTTCTGTGTCTCCATACAAATTTTAAGATTTTTTGTTCTACTTCCGTAAAAAATGACATTGGTAATTCGATAGGAATAGCATTGAATCTCTAGGTTGCTTTGGGTAGTGTAGTCATTTTCACAACATTGATTATTCCAATTCAAGAACAACATGGTATATCTCTCCATCTGTTGGTATCATCTTTAATTTCTTTCATCAGTGTCTTATAGTTTTCTGCATACATGTCTTTTGTCTCCCTAGGTAGGTTTATTCCTAGGTGTTTTATTCTTTCTGTTGCAATGGTAAATGGGAGTGTTTCCTTAATTCCTTTTTCAGATTTTTCATCATTAGTGTATAGGAATGCAAGAGATTTCTGTGCATTAATTTTGTATCCTGCAACTTTACCAAATACATTGATTAGCTCTAGTAGTTTTCTGGTGACATCTTTAGGATTCTCTATGTATAGTATCGTGTCATCTGCAAACAGTGACAGTTTTAATTCTTCTTTTCTGATTTGGATTCCTTTTATTTCTTTGTCTTCTCTGATTGCCATGCCTAGGACTTCCAAAACTATGTTTAATAATTGTGACAAGAGTGGACAACCTTGTCTTGTTCCTGATCTAGAGGAATTGCTTTCAGTTTTTCACCATTGAGAATGAAGTTTGCTGTGGGTTTGTCATATATGGACTTTATTATGTTGAGGTAGTTTCCCTCTATGCCTACTTTCTGGAAGGTTTTTATCATAAATGGGTGTTGAATTTTGTCAAAAGCTTTTTCTGCATCTATTGAGACGATCACATGGTTTTTATTCTTCAGTTTGTTAATATGGTATATCACATTGATTGATTTGTGTATATTGAAGAGTCCTTGAATCCCTGGGATAAATCCCACTTGATCATGGTGTATGATCCTTTTAATGTATTGTTGGATTCTGTTTGCTTGTATTTTTTGAGGATTTTTGCATCTATATTCATCAGTGACATTGGTCTATAATTTTCTTTTTTTGTAGTATCTTTGGTTTTGGTATCAGGGTGATGGTGGCCTCATAGAATGAGTTTGGGAGGGTTCCTTCCTCTGCAATTTTTTGGAAGAGTTTGAGAAGGATGGGTGTTAGCTCTTCTCTAAATGTTTGATAGAATTCACCTGTGAAGCCATGTGGTCCTGGACTTTTGTTTGTTGGAAGGTTTTTAATCACAGTTTCAATTTCATTACTTGTGATTGGTCTGTTTATATTTTCTAACCCTTTCTGGTTCAGTCTGGGATGGTTATACCTTTCTAAGAATTTGTCCATTTCTGCCAGATTGTCCATTTTATTGGCATAGAGTTGCTTGTAGTAGTCTCTTAGGATGCTTTGTATTTCTGCGGTGTCTGTTGTAACTTCTCCTTTTTCGTTTCTAATTTTATTGATTTGAGTCCTCTCCCTCTTTTTCTTGATGAGTCTGGCTAATGGTTTAACAATTTTGTTTATCTTCTCAAAGAACCAACTTTTAGTTTCATTGATCTTTGCTATTGTTTTCTTTGTTTCTATTTCATTTATTTCTGCTCTGATATTTATGATTTCTTTCCTTCTACTAACTTTGGGTTTTGTTTGTTCTTCTTTCTTTAGTTCCTTTAGGTGTAAGTTTAGATTGTTTATTTTGAGATTTTTCTTGTTTCTTGAGGTAGGCTTATATTGCTATAAACTTCCCTCTTAGAACTGCTTTTGCTGCATCCCATAGGTTTTGGATCGTCGTGTTTTCCTTGTCATTTGTCTCCACAGGTATTTTTTGATTCCCTCTTTGATTTCTTCAGTGATCTCTTGGTTGTTTAGTAACGTATTGTTTAACCTCCATGTGTTTGTGTTTTTTACATTTTTTTCCCTGTAACTGATTTCTAATCTCATAGTGTTTTGGTCAGAAAAGATGCCTCATATTATTTCAATTTTCTTAAATTTACTGAGGCTTGATTTGTGACCCAAGATGTGATCTATCCTGGAGAATGTTCTGTGTGCACTTGAGAAGAAAGTGTAATCTGCTTTCTTTGAATGGAATGTCCTATAAATATCAATTAAATCTATCTGGTCTGTTGTGCCATTTAAAGCTTGTCTTTCCTTATTAATTTTCTGTTTGGATGATCTGTCCATTGGTGTAAGTGAGGTGTTAAAAGTCCCCCACTACTATTGTGTTACTGTCGATTTCCTCTTTTAGAGCTGTTAGCAGTTGCCTTATGTATTGAGGTGCTCCTATGTTGGATGCCTATATATTTATAATTGTTATATCTTCTTCTTGGATTGATCCCTTGATCATTATGTAGTGTCCTTCCTTGTCTCTTTTAACATTCTTTATTTTAAAGTCTATTTTATCTGATATGACTGTTGCTACTCCAGCTTTCTTTTGATTTCCATTTGCATGGAGTATCTTTTTCCATCCCCTCACTTTCAGTCTGTATGTGTCCCTAGGTCTGAAGTGGGTCTCTTGTAGACAGCATATATATGCGTCTTGTTTTTGTATCCATTCAGAGAGCCTGTGTCTTTTGGTTGGAGCATTTAACCCATTCACATTTAAGGTAACTATTGATATGTATGTTCCTATTACCATTTTCTTAATTGTCATGGGTTGTTTTTGTAGGTCCTTTTCTTCTCTTGTGTTTCCCACTTAGAGAAGTTCCTTTAGCATTTGTTGTAGAGCTGGTTTGGTGGTGCTGAATTCTCTTAGCTTTTGCTTGTCTGTAACGCCTCTCATTTCTCTGTCAGATCTGAATGAGATCCTTGCTGTATCTCATTACTCATAGAGTAATCTTGGTTGTAGGTTCTTCCCTTTCATCACTTTAAATATATCATGCCACTCCCTTCTGGCTTGTAAAGTTTCTGCTGAGAAGTCAGCTGTTAACCTTATGGGAGTTCCCATGTATGTGATTTGTCATTTTTCCCTTGCTGCTTTCAATAATTTTTCTTTGTCTTTAATTTTTGTCAATTTGATTACTATATATCTCGGCATGTTTCTCCTTGGGTTTATCCTGCCTGGGACTCTCTGTGCTTCCTGGACTTGGGTGGCTATTTCCTTTCCCATGTTAGGGAAGTTTTCGACTCTAATCTCTTCAAATATTTTCTCTGGTCCTTCCTCTCTCTCTTCTCCTTCTGGGACCCCTATAATGTGAATGTTGTTGCGTTTAATGTTGTCCCAGAGGTCTCTTAGGCTGTCTTAATTTCTTTTCATTCTTTTTTCTTTATTCTGTTCCACGGCAGTGAATTCCACCTTTCTGTCTTCCAGGTCACTTATCCGTTCTTCTGCCTCAGTTATTCTGCTATTGATTCCTTCTAGTGCATTTTTCATTTCATTTATTGTATTGTTCATCTCTGTTTGTTTGTTCTTTAATTCTTCTAGGTGTTTGTTCTTTAATTCTTCTGTGTCTTTGTTAAACATTTCTTGCATCTTCTTGAACTTTGCCTCCATTCTTTTTCCGAGGTCCTGGATCATCTTCACTATCATTATTCTGAATTCTTTTTCTGGAAGATTGCCTATCTCCATTTCTTTTAGTTGTTTTTCTGAGGTTTTATCTTGTTCCTTCCTCTGGTGCATAGCCCTCTGCCTTTGCATCTTGTCTATCTTTCTGTGAATGTGTTTTTTGTTCCACAGTCTGCAGGATTGTAGTTCTTCTTGCTTCTGCTGTCTGCCCTCAAAACACCATGTTTTTATTCCCTTCTCAATCTCTAATCCAAGTATGTGCCTTTATAATGAATTCAACAAATACTTCCTGCATTTGTGATCAGACATGATTAGTTCACAGACAAACTCTGTCTTATGGGAAAGATACTATAATATCCAAAACTGAAATATATGATTTCCAGGGGAAAACTGCCTGAGAGATACCTGCTTTCTTATAAAATATAATGGTAAGTGATATGGTGTCAGGAGCATCAACATTATGGCCTTGATATGTGATCATCCCACATGTCTGCTCTCTGTGAAATATAAAACCCTGGGATCATTCACTTAATGAGCATTTATTGAGCTTGTCACAGGCACTATGTGTCATCGCTTGATATTTTATAGTGAAGAAGCAGGAACAGATTTTACCCTCCCAGAGCAACCATACAGGTAGAAAGACAAACATTAAACAAATGTGTACACAAAGAAATACATGATTATAATGGTGATAAGTGTTATGGAGTATAATACAGGGTTCTAAGGGGGTAAGATAACTTAGATGAGTAGGGGGTCTGAGGATAGAAAATTTAAACCAAGTTTTGAAGGATAAGAGGGATTTACTCACCAAATAGTAAAGGTAAAGACGTTGGGAATGTTCTGGAAGAGAGATCAGCACGTGAAAAGGCCTGGGGATGGGAAGGAGCTTGGTGCACTTGAGGAACTTGAGAAAGGCTGCTGTGGTTGGAGCAGGATGGAGAGGGGCAGCAAGGAGGGTCAGGAGACATGCAGGTCATGTAAGGATTTTGCCTGGAAAAGCAGTGCACAGGTATTTAAGAGCTTCATGTAGCCATGAGACAAGATTTGATGTACACTTAAAGCTACTGTCTGGGGAATTGATGGCAGAGGGGCAAGAGAGGAGATGGTGCCAATGAGGAGGCCATTGCAGTAGTGCAGGTGACAGACAGTGATGACTTGGACTGGTGACATTAGAGTGGAGATGAAAAGAAGTACTGATTTAAGATCCATTTTGGAGCTAAAGTCAGCAGGATTTGTCTAGAGATTGGTAGATAAATAATATGAAAGGTAGTTGGGCCTCTTTACCCTCAGTTTCTAGCTTAAATATGGGTTAAACCATAAAATTGTGGACTAGTTTCATTCATCATTTAATTATTTGATAATTTATTTACTCAGTAAAGATTTATTAAGCTCTTTCTATCTGCCAGACATGCTATAAAGTACTGAAGATACAATGTTCCATCATAGATGCCTGCCCAGAGATTGGCTTGGTTGACTATATATGTCAGAAGGTGGTGCTAAGAAGGCCTGACTTTTCAATTGTATCTCCATAGACTTCCCTTAGCTCAGTGGTTCTCATCAGGGACACTAGGGGGACCTTGGGGTGACTGGGAATAGTGGGATCGACAAGGTAGTGCTACTGGCACCTATTGTGGGGCCTGGTGCCGACAGTCTTGCCTATTCAAGGGACCATCCCACTTGGTGAAGGACTGTCTGGCCAGGAAGACCAGTAACACTCCTGTTAATGAACCGTGATCAGCTTCACTCTGACCAGCCCTCACCAGCAGTTGGTCTTACTTTAATCTAAGAATTAAAGGGGATATAAGTGGGAGTGCCTTTATGTCACCGTTCTTCCCAGTCTTTTCACATGACCCTTTGGGCTCTCCAGAGATCTTTGACCTGCTCTTCTCCTGCTCTCCAGCTTGTGTCCAAGGGGAAACAATTAGGGTAGCACAATGGGAATAAACAAACCCTTTCTTTCTTGTGTTGTGTGTTCTTGGGAAAAGTCCTTAACCTCCACTAATTCAGTGTCCTTGTGTATAAAACGGAAATGATAGCTCTAGTGTCTACCTCATGAGGTTGTTGTGTTACAACCTGTAGGGACTTAGAACAGTGCTTGGGCTTGGCACATGGTGAGCTCCCAATGGATATTTGCCGTTATCGTTCAGCAGTATGGAAGGCAGTGTGCCGGGCACCATGCAGGTAGCACAGGTGAACACATCACCACTCACAGCTTCTGCCCGGGAGGTCACTGGAAGACACACCTGTCACCCAAGTGCAAGTCAGCATATGAAATGTTTTGGGACAAACAAACAAAAAATTTGACTATGGTGATTCTTTGCTAACATGACTTCTGGTGTCTCTGTTCAGAGCCTTGGATTTCAGGTCCAGTGGCCTCTGCTCATTGGGTTTGTTCTTCAGCTTTATACTTGGAGTTCCAGGGGGAATTACTCCTTTTTCTCAGAGACACTCCTGGCCCTGCCTTGGAGATATTGCCTCCTCACTGTGCGTTAGCTGGGCCCTGCTCTGGGTTCCTGTTTTCCAACGTGGCTACAGCCTGAGGTTCATGGGTTTTGCCCCACTACCTTGGGCATGCTCTAATCTCTACATCAGTGCTGGTTCTTGAGTTAACGTGGAGCCATTTTCTCTTCCAAAGTCCAATCTTTGACATCTTGGATGCTAGCAGCTGCTCTCAGTGTCATAGTCAAAACTGTAATCCTCAAAATTTTATAAATGTTTTGTTCAAGGTGAAACTACTTTCAACTATTTCTGATATAATTCACAAATATATATATATATACAAGGAGCATGAATAATTCATTCTTGCTGGATAACACAAAATGAATCAGCATTCCCATAAATAACAACAGCAACAACAAAAATCTTTTTGATATATGGAGTCTCATCTTTTCATAGTTCTAGAGTTATCATTTATTACCTGTAAGCTCTAATGTTATAGAGGCTCATAAATGATAATTAATGCTTCAAATATATAATTGATATGCCTCATATCATACAGATCCCTGACACCACTTTATTCGCAAAATCTCTAATTAATTAATCTAACAGTTTATTCATGAGAGTGATTTAATTTGTGACTGTGTGAAACTTCACATAGCGTACTAAAAATTTTCCAAAATCTGTAATAACTGCTGCTTAATTTTGTGCTCCATTAAACAATCGTGTGAATATAGAAATGTGTTAAAGTTAGAAAATTCAAGCTTCTCTTTAAGGCAGTGTGTTCTATTAGAACTCCATTTTTTCCTTCTCAGACGTTTATCGTACATATAGCAAAAATGACAAAATGGCTTCATTTGCACAAGGATATTTTTAAATAATGAGAAAAATGAATGCTAGAAAATGAGAAAGAGTACTGTCAGAGACAGTTGACTACATAATCTCCAACTCTACATAAAGCTCTCTATACCCCTTAAATTTGTTTAATAGTTACACGTGACTTTTCAGTAGTCTTCTTTAGATATAAACCCCTTAAGAAATAAAACCTATTGTCACGTGTGGCTAAATTTTAGTGTTTTCCTTTTTCTTTTTAAGCACATGTAAACTCTAAACTTATAGTAGATGGGTAGCATAATTTTTTGACTTGGTTAATTCATTTAATCCTTATTTCAGTACTCGTTAATTGAACAAATGTTATGTCTTAGTTGCTGGGTTCGGTGCTAAGGTAACAGAGATCCGTAAGTCCTGATCCTAGTGATTTAGGATCTGACAATTCTCATGGAGTATATAATATATTTAAGAAGCTACTATATATGCAGTAGCAATTTTATTAGTGAAAACGGACTTTTTAATCAATATTTGTTAAACACTTTAACAATCCAAAATTGTTTGTAATATATACAGATTTTCTTGCTACCTGTGGTCAGAAACAAAGATAAATATGAATATATATCATATCTACGTTGGTCACGTTCAAAGGAAGAAATCCCACAAAACTGTTATCATCGTTATAGAGACAGTAATAGATTTGTTGGAAGTTCTTTCTAATATTTAATTATTTTGTATTGTAATTTGTCTAGGGCACACTGTATGATTGCGTTAATATCATAGATTCTAATTGGGAGAAAAACTTAGCTGTGCCAATAAATGAAATTACATGTACACATAACCATAGTTTTCATAACAAGCCCATATGAAGCTTTAAATAATCATTTTAGATGTCCATTTTATATGTAAAAGTAATAGAATTGAAAATAGTAACTTCAACGTTAAAGGACTTACAAATATCCAGAATGCCATGGAGATGGGGGAAAGTTGGGTAAACTTTCAGACAAGTTTACAGTTTATAGTATCACATCTTTTCATTTAGGAGAGGAAAATACAGACAAGAGTAATAACTGGTGATCCCTGGGACATGTTATCGTTTGATGATATTTCAGAACTTTAAAGTAAAAAACAAGAACAAAAAACTATCTTAGATTAATTTTATCTCACACTCTCTAATGTACATACAGCAAGTTTTATACCTTCACTCGATGCTTGACCAAATGACTCATACCTTCTAAATCTCTAGAAAAATGGACAGTGTAATTATTGAAAAGGCTGTACTGTGGAGTGATTGAAAGTATGGGCTGTAGAGTAGATGGCCCACCTATGCCACTCAAGGCTGTGTAAAATTGGGCAAGTTACTTAACTTCTCTGTACTTCCATTTTCTCATCAATACACTGGGCTAGTGGTAAAACCATCCTAAATTTTGAGAATTTATCAGTTAATATAAAGCTTAGCACACTGTGTGTCACATGGTAAGCACTCAACAAATGTTAGCTCTTATGAGATTTAACTCCAAAGCTGAAAGTTTCTTTTAAAATCAAGCCACATCATAACAGAGGAAGGAATGACTGATAAATACATAAGAAAATGATTCATTTCACTAATATTCAAATTTGTATTAACATGAGCTAACTTTTTTCCAATTAGATAGGCATTTTCATTTATTGACAATAACCATTATTAGTAATGATGTGGGCCTGTCGGTACTTTCAAAATGTTGGAGGTACCACCATTTTGGAAGGTAATTTTCCTTGTCTTCCCAACAAAATTTTAAATGTGGATACTCTTTGACCCAGTAATTTTACTTTTAAGAATTTATCTTTTAATAGTACTCTCAAAGATATATGTGCACACACGCATACACACTACTTTTTTTAAATAGGGGAAAAAATCCTTCTGACATGAAACAGTGCCCATGATTTAATGTAAAATGAAAAACACGATTAGCCTAATTTTTGTATATTGCACAATCGCACTGTAGTGAGAAAAGTGTTTCTTTGTGTGTGTTTGCAAAGGGAAAAGTATAAATGTTAAAAGATACACATGCGTAAAGTTAAAATCGATTTATTCCCAGGAGTGGAATTGGGATTAAGAGATAGGGGAGGACTTGGTACATTTTCGTATTTTAAAATTTTACCACAAAATTACATGACTTTTTAAAATTTAAAAAGTCATTTTTTAAGCAGGGAGAAGAAAAGCCTAAGCCAGAGAATCACTGGTTAGGGAATTGTGGCCCCAAAGCAGTAATCTATTGGACCTGGAGAAGAAATTAATCCCAGAGATAGTTACATCTCCTTATTTAGAGAACTTCGAAGTCCACGGTCTGAATGAACTTCCCGGAGTAACCAAATCTAGTTGCTGAGTAGTGGGGAAGTCTTCACTTTATTAAAAAGGGCAGACAGATATGGCTCCTTCCTAGCTGGCAAGGGGTCACTGCTGCCTCCCAGGCACTGCCAAAACCTGAGTCTTACTTTACCGGCAAAGACATGGAACATAAAGGAAATTGCTTTACAAGGAAAATCAAGCACTCAGCCCCAAAGTGGTATGTATTTTGGAAGGCCACCTCTAGCCCATAAAGGCATGTTCATTGCAGTTTAAAAAACAAGCCTCTCCAGAGAAATACAGCCTGCAAACTCACACTCTACACCCATGATATGTGTTATCCTATCCTCTCTTTTTGTTCAGAAAATGTTCCTAAATGGTTCCACACACTTTGTCAGACCTCAGCTAATATTTAGAGAATTGAAGAGTTTCATAGAAACCATTTTCTATAAGATACGTCTGAGTATATTTATGGTATACAGAAAGTTGTATCCTCGGGATCTAGTGATACAAAGGCAAACAGAAAAGATGGAAATGTTTAGATTAATATAAATTGAACATTATGGAGTCTTATAATGTTTTAATATGCTTTCTGTTTTGATAATAATTTTTAAAATAATCTGAAAGCATATATTCCATATGAACACTGGTGCAAATCTATTGATGCCTAGTTTTTTCTTCTTTTTTAATGTGAATATCTTGTCTTCACAGAGTTACTGGAGGTGAACTGTTTGAAGACATAGTGGCGAGAGAATATTACAGTGAAGCCGACGCCAGGTAAGTGACTTGCCCTGGGCAAGATACAGGACTCAGCACTCAGATGACCCCTGTTCAGTATATCTCTCTACAAATATATTATGATGCCTAAGATTATGAGACTTTCATAATACCATCTTGGACTTTTCTTGATGAGACCCTCTTAACTGATATTTCTCTCTTAAGGATTTCCAGGATGATTCTTTGAAGGAAAAAAAAAAAAAAAACTATGAATCTGGCCTGAACTTTATTTTTATCTAGTATCTATAGTTAGAGTACATATTTTATTTTTTAAAAAAGCCTAACCGGAATGACTTCTAATAAAGAAATGTACTTTTTTATCAAAGTTATGAGCTCTCTAGATGCTAGGCTGCCCAGTATGGAGCCACTAGTCACACATGACTTTTTTTTTTTAATTTATTTTATTGAAGTATAATTGATACTATGTTACAACATTGTATTAATTTCTGCTGTACAGCAAAGTGATCCAGTTATACATATATACTTTTCCTTATTCTTTTCTGCTATGGTTTATTACAGGATATTGAATATAGTTCCATGTGCTATATAGTAGGACCTTGTTGTTTATACATGACTCTTAATTTCAATTCCAATTAATTAAAATTAAATAAAAAGTTCACTTCCTCAGTTGCACTAGCCCCATTTCAAGTGCTTAATTGCACGAGTGGCTAGTGGCAACTGACTGGATATAGCAGATATAAAGCATTTCCATCATCACAGAAGTTCCATGAACAGCCCATGTCTAATCAGAGGCCATAAAAAGAAACAGACTCCAAAAGGCCCAGTGGTCTCCTTCAGGCATTATGAGCTGTTTAATGCTTTGGAAATTCCATTAATGTCCTTGGAACTCTCACTTGAAAAATATTTATTCAGGTACTTCAGAGGATTCAAGAGGATTTCCCAATCTTGTTAATTGGCAAAATTTTTACAGAAGTTAAAAATGGCTAACATTTTGTCTAATTTGAGACTTCCTAGGCAATGTTTTTGGAGTGAAGTAACATTAATCTACTTGCTTAGACATTACTTAGACTGTATGGTGTTAATTTCCTTGGCATTTCTTACATATATTCTGCAGTTGGTAATCATTTTGAAAAATCTGGCCGTGAGTGCTTGGCTCATTATTAGCAATATAAATGAGATGTTTTATATATATTCAGTTACTGATGGTCTGTGCCTGCTGGTTCTCTATCTAGTGCTTTCAGAGCTTCCTAAGGCTGCTAATCCCCCTGTAGCCTGGCCCTCAGATAGTCAGCCGATAGAAGGTTCCCCATCCCTCCAAAGTAGCACATGTATATACAGGCTCACTTCTAAACTTCTAATTAATCTTTTTGGTTTAATGCTACTGTTTATGACATTTTGTGAATGTTCTCTGCACATGACTACACTCTAATTTTTTAATGGAATTTTTCCTGCCAAAGTCAAATAGAAAGTTCCATGTCACTTATGCTATAATGAGTGAATCATCACTTGTTCAGTTTAAGCCAGTTCCTCACATTAGGCCTCTGAAAAGGGCTTCAGAATAGCCTTGGAAGTAGCTATTTGCCCACTTTCCAAAAGAGTAATCTTTTTAATCAAGGTAATAAAAAAAGTTAGGGAATTTCCTTTATTTTGCTTTTCAAAGTTATGTTAAACAGGTTGTTCTTGTGTTTCAAAATATTGGTTGAAATTAATCTAGAGACCATTTTCATTATCGAGCAGCCCTACAGATAACAGGATAGACCCTTGGTTGGTTGGATCATTTCATATGCATGCTTATATTAAATTTTGGAATGTACTATGGGATACATTTTAGGATAGGTTCCACACATAATCAAGGAGAAGAAACATTCTCTTCTTAACTACAAGCATAAAGAGCAAATAATTTGTAAAAATCTGTTTAGTACTAGTCCTCAAGAAGTTAAGAATTGAATTAATTCTCACTGGTAACATATGGTGAACTTTATTTAATATGAATTCTTGTTTACTTCTTTATTTTCTGTTATTCATTAAGCCCAATAACTTATACCAGTGGTTTGAGATGAGAGAGTGAAGTATTCCTAAAAAGTAGTATAAAGTGAACATTACTGTAGAAGGAGAAAGAGTCATATGATTTAACAGATAATTACCAACACTCCAATAAGCTTTATAGTCAAAAACACCCAATATGAAGCTATTTTAGTGGTACATTTAATCGAGTTAGAGCTAGAAAATCACAATCATGATCAATTTTGTGACATGTTGTAATAAATCAGATGGTGATTACTTTCTTTTAATTCAAGAATTTACTTTGGAGTAGTAGTATTTTGTACATTAAATGATTGAAAATATCCTCATTAAAGTATTTGCTTAATCCTTATATGAATGAATGTAGAATGAATGAATGTCTGTATATACCTGCATTTGAATCGCATAGTGAACTTGTACAGAATTCATCAGTGTGATATGTTCTACATTACTGTATGTCATATGACAGCTCATGGGACCTTATAGGTGCCCATCGATGACGTCTACCATAGAATTTAATTAGCATCTATTTGACATCAGTGAGCCTTTAATAAGAATAGCATAAGTTGTGCATTTTAACATAGTAATAATCATAAGTTTTCCTTCACTGGGGTGTATGAAAATGTGTCTTAACAACCACCAGTGCTCCAGGGGATTTTAAATTTTATTTATTTTTTGTAAGTTCTTAGCCCTTCCCCAGAGTATGACTATACTGAAGAGGAGTTTGTTTTATGCCATGGGTTTACTTTAAATTCTCCCTATTATTGGAGACGTGCGTTAGTTTTCCTATTAATATATTATACAGGCAGCACCATTTCTAAGTCAAAATGGTAAATGTCTCCCTCCATTTTTTTTGACCTTTGTTTCACCTGCCACTTCATCTGTGTTTACCCTCTTGTTTCAACACCTATGTTTAATTGTGACCTCAGATTTTAAACAGTTTAGATGTGTATGAGAAATACCCATAAATTTTATTTCACTGAAGAATTTTCCCAGAACATTGTGGGAATTATTTATAAAATTTTCTCCCTGAATATGGAAATATTGGGTTCCGTATACAAATGATTTAATTTATGGAGTTGCAATGAAAAACACACACAGCTCAAATTGTTTTGTCTGAATATGTCACAAATTCTATGTTGGATGTCATTTTTGTTAGAACCAGAATTAGCTTTATTCAGCATTATTTAATTCCAGTGTAAAGCTAAAAAAATGTGAAAAATATAATTTTTGTTTGTTGTTTGTTTCGTTCGAACTTTCATTTTATTTTGTATTCAATGTTGACTATGTGCCTTTAAAATGTTCTCCCTTCCATTCTGCCCTTGTATCTTTACAGTCATTGTATACAGCAGATTCTAGAAAGTGTAAATCATTGTCACCTAAATGGCATAGTTCACAGGGACCTGAAGGTCAGTATATGGAGTCCATAAATCTGAATCAAAGGAAGTTTTTTTTGGTTTTTTTTTTCTGGGGAAAGGGCAGAGGGTGGGTATTTAAAATGGTTCCCTTGCCTTTCCCAACTTTTCCCTAAAATGACTAAATGATGAAATGATAATGCATGACGGCTCTTTCAGTTTGCTCATCTACAGGCTAAATATACATCATAGCAGAAAGGGAAGGACAGTATTGAGGACACAACCTGTTACGTTTCCAAGGAGTAAACCACCAGAGGCAGTTTGGGGGCAGGCTTTCCTGAGATGACCAGCACTTGCCTGGAGATAAACTTGGCCTGTGATGTATGTCCGCCTGTAGATTTAAACACCACTTCTGTTCTGAGACCATGGGTTGCTGTAGCAGAACAACTGGTTACGCATTGCTCCATTTGAGCCTGATGAACCCTCAGGCAAGAGATGATAATTGCCAGCTAAATTAAAGCATGCGAAGTTAATGATTTATCAAAAATTCATTACGTATCCTAATTTAACCTTAATGGTGCCTTGACTGCTAATGTGACAGCTTTGGAATGATACTAGAAAAATGGGAGAGAAGAGGGAAACAGCTTTTTTTGTGTGAGGTGGAGGTGGAGCACAAAAGCTATAAAAATAATAGTTGTGTTCCAGTTCATTTCCTGTGAGGATTTATAACCAGGAAATGAGCTCCTGAATTAAATATTTTTAAGATGGATTTTTCTAGAACAAGTGGACCCACATTTTGGCTCACATCTGGCAAGATCCTGATTGTTCTGAGGTAGTAGTCACTCTACTTGAGCATGTTTACATTACTGAAGATGTTTAAAATACAACCCCAGTTGTCTGCTAGTTTTGCACTTTAACCCAGTCTCTCTGAGGCTATACAGACAGTGAGTGTAAGCTTGGAACTAACACACGCCCCCTGGTGTTTGCATGCAGTCATTGCATTCAGCAGATCCTGGAGGCTGTGCTACACTGCCATCAGATGGGCGTAGTCCATCGGGACCTGAAGGTGAGTAATGAATGCCCTTGGAGAAGACAAACCACCACACAATTCCTAACGACTGTTCAGCTGCAGTTATACCTATAAAGGCAAAAATATGAGCAGTAAAGTTGTGTGGACTCATTCCGACACATTACGAAGACACTTTCCCTCGCCACAGTCATCTCTTCTCTAATGCACACTTGAGACTTACATAAATCCCATTTCATCCAGAGAGGAAGCATTGCCTAACATTAACAATAAATAGGTTATATTTCCTTCTTCCTAAGAATGGATGCAGCATTTAATGTGATTTTGAGTAGGACTGATCTCTTTCTTTCTAAACTTGTTCTGTGGACATAATAGTATGTTTGTTGATCAAACATGTGATTTTATAGTCATATTATATTTACCTGATATGTAAATGGTTATCAGAATTATAAAGTAAATAGAGATAAATGTATTAGGTAGATTTTTGGCCCAAGTGATTGGTGCTAAAGAATCCCATTCTGGGTGCTGAAGTCTCTTTGCCTTAACATTAGTCCCAGGAATTCTGAGGACATTGAGGCTCCCTGGGTTTTTATTTATTTATATTCCTAGGGGCCAAGATATTATTGCCTTTTAAAACAGATGGAAAAAGGGTAAAACAAATTTTATTATCAAATAGTATATTTGATACTAATACTTTTAAGACTTGACTCAGCTTCTGATAACCATTGAGGTTGAAAATTGTTTAGATCATTTAGAAATTAAATATTTCAGAGAAGACTATCCTTTTATTAATTTTCTGACCTCTTCTCTCAGCATTCTAGTTTTACTTATGAAATTTCAGAGAAATAGTGAAGGCCTAGAAATTTAAATGGAGAGAAACTCCTGGGTGGGGGAAATAGCAAATGTGAGCACTGTATAGCTGTGGTTTTTCATCTGAAACCTCAGCCTTTTCCAGGCTTTAGTACAAAGGTGGCAAAGGATAATTTAGAATGTCTTGAACTGTAGTGGGTTCAGTGGGAGAACCTAGGCTGGTTTCTCTAGACTTCTCTAGTTATAGTAAATTGTAAATCTGTAGTTTCCATTCATTTAGTATGTTCTACAAGAATATATCTCTAACGATCCGCAGTGAGTTACTTGAAGATGTGATTTTTAAGCAAAACATTGCCTTAGTTTTCTAGAATCTTCCTTTGATTTTCAGTTTGAGTCTGAGAGCTTTGCATGTCTAAAGGAAGAGTAGGTTAATGGCTTGTTTTTTTGGAGAACCAAGATAGGACTGTGTCCATCTGCTAACACCAAACTTACCCATCAGGATAAAGGAAAAATAATATGTTCCTTTGAAAATCCATATATTTGGCAATCACCTCAAAAATTCCTTACTAGCCATGTAAAGACAGTGCCCCTTTTGGTTACTTCGTAGTACTCACAGTGCTACTTTTCCTTTTTAAGTGAACGTATGTAGACATACACATTATTTTTGCTATTTAATAAAGTTATCATTTGAAACATTTTACTACATTTATGTAATTATAAGTATACTCTAAAAGCCAAGGATGAAAAATGTGAATTCTATTCCATGACTTTCAAAATATATTTTGTGAGGTCATGATATTACACTTTTGTAAGTGTCCAAACTCAGCAGAGCTCTTCAAAGACCGGAACTCCCTTCCTCCCTTCCTCCCTTCCTCCCTTCCTCCCTTCCTCCCTTCCTCCCTTCCTCCCTTCCTCCCTTCCTCCCTCCCTCCCTCCCTCCCTCCCTCCCTCCCTTCCTCCCTTCCTTCCTTCCTTTTTATTTATTTATTTATGGCTGAGTTGGGTCTTCGTTGCTGCACATGGGCTCTCACCAGGGAAGTCCCCAAAGACTGTAACTTTACTCAGAGATGGCAGTGAGCCTAGGATGTGGGTGAGGAAGAAAAATATATTTTCTGACATATGAGCTAAAGTCCCTAATTAAAAACTCAGGCAGGTGATTTCCAGCGAGGCTACTACTAAAAGAAATAGCCTGCTGCATCGCCCATCAGATTTCTCACAAGGGAGAAAAGTGTCTTTGCTTTCCATTCTTACCCTGTTTTTAGGAGAGGATAGAGATGAACTTCTGATAGAGCTGGTTATAATTTCTATAATTGTCCTAGTTTCTGTGAAGTTGCTGACTTGGATAAACTTCAGTTGAGTCTAGTTCTCATGCTTGTTTCAGTAGGCCATGACATAAATATACTGAGAGGCCCAAACTTGTGTGTGAGAGACAACTTATGCACACCTTAAGTGTGCTCAGTCACTGGCTTTGATTTGTGTCTTTTATATCCACCATGCATAGTCTGATAAGTATACAACTTGCAATAGCATATTTACCGATATATTAAAATGAAAAAGATCAATTGCCGAAACCTATTCTCAGGCTTTAATCAAAATATTGCCCTTACTACTATTGGGCCATATATTTTTGTTTCCCTGTCATGATTCATATGTTAATTCATGTACACTACAGGCATGCAGTTTAACTTGTCCATGTCAGTGAGATAAAAACACAGGAAGTATTACATTTTTCATCATTATCACAGACACCTGTGAGCATAGGAGTACTGTACAGTTTGTTTATAAATCCCTCCTAAGATAATAGCTATTTAACGTATCGTGTTCCTTTACAGTACCTAATGTGAGACCTTATACCTAGTTAATACTTGCAGCATAGTCCTTTAATTTAGGAATGAATCAAGTTCAACCAAAAGCACATTTATAATATAAAGGACAACATTGAATAAAACAGATTGTTGTGTATGTTAATTAATGTTGAATAAAATAGAGGATAAACATATCCTCTTTGATACAGTGATAGCATGCAGATCTCGGTTTGAATATTTGAATAACTGCCACACTTGGGGGCTTATTAGACAGTAGAATCCACCAGATGGAAACTTACCGAGACCCAGAGACAAGGCTAAGGCACAGCAGGCACAGCAACAGGAGAAAGTTCAGGGTGGTGGGATGTTGGCATAACAGAAGCATGTCAGTCAGCACCAGACAGTATCCATTGGATACATGGACCACAGCCTTTGTCTGAGGTGCATTCAGTGTCAGGCCAGTTGATGTAGATTCAAGCAGTATTGGGGAGATATAGCAGTGCTAACATAATTATAGGACTCTAGTTCAGGGATATGACTCTAGTCTTTGAGAGGGTTTGAATCAAAGCAGAACCTTAATAATAAAAATGGCCATAGCTGCCATTTATCAAGCAGTTACTGTATACCCTGTACTGTATCATCATATTAATCTTCAGAACAACTTCATGAGGAAGGCACTGTGACCATCCCCATGTTACCTAAGGGGAGATTTAACAGCCACGAGTAAAAGAACTTATGCAAGGTCACTCAGCTAGTAAGATAGGATTTGTGCCCAAGCAGTTGGGTTCCAGGGTCTGCAAGCTTAATCACTACCACTTCTCAATTCAGTTAGATAAATGAATTGAAAACCATTATAGAGATCAAAGAATAGTTCAGAACAATGATGGTAAAATAATCTTGCTAGCAATATTAAGAATTATTTGGGAAAATGGGTCTAAATTTAGTGAGTCAAGGGATTAAAATAATCCCCACCTATGGATTTTCATAGCTATATAAAATTCATATCATTAGGAATAAGAGAATAAGGCATATTTAAGATTTAATGTAGAGTAGGAGGGCAGCATAATTTGACAAAAGACTGGTATAAAAAGGAAAGATGTCCTACTTAGAAAATCAGTAAGGTGGCATTGTCCACAGCCTTTGGAAAATGAGGTATAGAGAAGAACGAAATGGATTTGCCACATTTAATTTAGGCCACATCAAGACAGTCACTTTGGAGTGCTTATAAATAGATTGTTTATGAAGAGTGGTGTTGGATATTTGTGAACTCTGCTGATTAAAAATTCAGGTATCAAAAGAGAAGAACAAACATTAATCAAACATTTCTTGAGCACCTGCCAAGGCCCTGTCTGGGCTGTGGGCATATATTACAGAGCAAAACAAACAGACCTTGTATGTGTGGAACGTACAGGCTGGTGAATTAAAGATCACTTAAATATATGTGGAAAATGTATCTGTGCTGTGCGTCCCAGAAAGAAGGAAGTACATCAGACAAGCACTGCATCCAAAAATATATTAGGTCGAAAAGAGGCTGCAGTAACAAGTGACAACTTTCGATGTCACAGGAAATAAAGGCATATCAAGTCAGATGTGTTGTCTCATTTAAGAACCGGGAGAATACAACTTCTGTGAATCAGTTGACAGAAGGAAGTAAGACAAAGGAGACAGCTATATAGCTGTGCTTTTTCAAGTAAACATATTTCACACAAAGTCGTAAGATTTCTTCAGTTCGGAGTGTATCAGAAATGGTTACTAAACTACTTCATGAACAGCTATCTGGATAGGAGGCTTCATACATACAACTGAATCTTTTAGCAACAAATCAGCACCAGTGAACTGCCTCAGTGGAAAATACTGTCTTTCTTAAAGCCTACCTCCTGAAGAACAATGTTTAATGGAAAAATCATTAGACGGGTAGATGGATATGAGAGTGATAGGTAGGTAGATAGATGGATAGTTAATAGATATAGATATTTAAATGAAGATAGTAATTCTGGAGATTTGGGGGGATTTTTAACACTTTCATAGAAATGTCAATAAAATCGAATGTATGACCAGAAAAGAAAGGAATTCATTTTCTGGGAATCTGACAAGCATTCAGTAAATCCTTGTCACCATGGGTAGTAGATATATCAAATAGTGAATTCTACATTTAGCATAATTATAAAATCACAATTATTCCACTTTTCTCAGAACCACCTTTTTAAAAAAATGTTTAAAGAGCACATCACTTGTACATAATGTATGTCTAGCTATACTAGAAACAAACTATATACATGTGACAAATTCCATAATTCATTTAGTCATTCTAGTATTTCTTTATGGAGTACTTGGTGTATGTCAGGCTGTGGAGAAACAGCTAATTGGGGAAGTCCCACTGGGGTTCTTTCAAGCTACTTGATAGTGTGTGCTGATAATGCGGAGGCAGATCAAGAAACAGGAATGGAATACTGAGTGATTCTTACGAACTTGCTCATATATGCATGATGATAGAAAGAGTACTTCCTCATCACAAACTCACAGTGCATGCATCAGCTAGAAATTCCCCGTGCTAAGTACATAAATTCAGGTATCCATGCCACGTGAAAATAAAAGCAGAAGTCACTTGTACCATGTGCACAAAAGGACCTCCACCATGTGCATGAGCGAGCCTGATATTCAGGCTTTTCAATTCATGCAAAATTTCATTTAGTTCATTTCTAGGAGCTTTGTCCACACCTTCTTTGGCAAAGGAGAAGTGACTGAAAACGCACCAAAGCACTGACTAACTTCATGTTGAAATACGGAGACTTTCCAATAGAAGAAAGAAATTTTAAAAGACAATTTTACTTCTTAAAAGCTAATATCCAAGGGAATGTAAGCATCAAATAATATAGAATAATAAAACTAATAACTTGCTGTTTTATAATATTCATTAAAAACGTTTTGCTTTTTTAAAAAAGTAAAGCACACATGATTTCACTACCCTTATAATTTACGAATGTTTGCGTTTCATTGGTTAGATAGATAATCACGTATGTGCACAGATAAATCTGTGATATCACTAATGTTGAAGATGTTAATGTGACTAATGTTAAAGATGATCATTGCCTTTGCTGAATCAGTTCCTTAATAAAGGTCATGCTAATTTAGAAATCCTCATGATGTATTTATGAGATTTTTGAGAAGCAAAATCAAAATTATGCCTTTTTCATGCTTCCCCTTGTTTTATTTGATTATGGGTAATAAATATTTTTGACTACTTTAAATTCTTCTAAAAATATCTGCTGAATGACTACCTTTTGAAAATGAATGAAAAAAAAAGAAAATGAATGATTTTTATACCATCAGAGAAGCTTCCTCAGTATCACGTCTTTTAAAAGGAAGGGATCAGGAAATCTGGCCTCAAGTCCTTGCTTCATCATTTTGAACCTCTCTACCTCAAACTGAGGGGTTTGAATTATTTTATCTCCCAAGTCTCTTCCAGTTCTGAAAGTGATTCCAGCAACTTGCCTCGGTACTTTGAGATACTTGGACAGTTTCAAGAAAATCCCAAATCACAATGGAAGTAGTTGCCATTGTATCCATATGGAAGTACAGAACAAAAGTTGCAAACAGTTGCTGCTCGTTACAGCTGATGTGCTATAAATGGTTGTTGACACTAAGACCAGATGTCGTGGAAAATCCTGCATCATTAGGAAGCAATGGGGTGGGGAGGGAACCTGTGTGTGAGAATGTCAGTAGAATCTATTTAAAAACCAACCTAAACAGTGATGCATTATAAGAATTTAGAGATAATCTCAATGTGTAAATATTAACATAATAGATTGCACTTAATTTAGAAATACAGACATTTCTCAAGTCATGAGCATTCATTACAGATATTCAATGTTATGCACATTGAAATGGCCAGCTGCACTGCAGTATAATAGCTAATCACTAATGCATATAATGTCCCTTACGAGCCCCTGTGATTAAATCCAGTGGGATTTTATATATACTGTTTTGCGATAAAATATATATCTATAATGTTCATTTGTGAGATGAAGAATTAGTTAATTAGCTTCAGGAGTCTAAATTGCCCAAATCCACATAGTTAATAACAGTCAGGACCAGGAAATAAATCCAGGCCTTCACCCTCTTTCTAGATCATTGTGCTGCCCGTTTCTCTCACAGTGCTGTGCCCCATGTTCAACCATAGTTGTGTTGGAAGGCCTGAGTTTCTGATCTCACCTTTCTCATTTGTTTTAGAAAATCAAAATAATAGAATATTAGCAGTGAAGAATGTAAAGGTCATCCTTTCTAAAGAAGTAGCCACTGATTAGGTGAGAGATTCTACTGTTTCAGCTTTTGTGGAATATAACCACATATTATCTTAATTTCTGTGGACATTCATAATCTGAACTAGCCTACTTGCCAATGAACTTTTATAGTGCAGTATGTTTTTAAGTTGGAGGCTATATGAATGGTAGTAGTTAAAGAAAATCAGAATAACTGTGTGGTGCCCTGGTTTAAATGCTGCTTTAGAAATTCTTGGTGATTAAGCCTTCCATATCCTTGCAGAACATGGTAACAAGATTATTCAAACAAATATATTCCAAAGAGTTGTATATAAATCAAACGTGTGTGATACTTTTAACGTTTCTTTATAAAGCAAATAATCTTTTAATAAAGTCAATAATCATCCTAATTTTTCAGTTTGCATTCCATAATTCTGTATATTAGGTTTGCCTAAAAGGTATGCTTAAACATGAAGCCATTTCAATGCTATTTATTTTTAAATCTATACAGTAACCTTGAAATAGACATGCCTTTTCCTGTGCATAACTGCAGCTGAACAGTCTTCACGGGTATAAGGTGAAACACTGATCCAGATGGATTTATTATTTCCTGGATGACTCACAAGGCCCTACAGAGAGGTCTTCTAGGTCATCTCTAGGTATGAATATTTGCCCCAGTCATTCAACAGGCCATGTATGATAAAACTCTAAGGTGTTCCCTTTCTTCTGAATTGGCAGATACCTGGTGTTTAAGGGCATAATGCACACAGCACTGCCCAGATCTTTTTGATTTATCGATAAGAATGAAAGCACATTAAATTGTTCATTCACTGATGACACTGGCATTTGCTCACTTGAGATCTGAAAGACCTAAAATGATTGTGATTTCTAAAGTGATTGGAACTCTTTCCCTGAATGAGTCTGTGCTTGACAAATTAGGACAGATGTGTATTAGCAGAGCTCTCGGACATCTCAATGCTTTTGAATATGAAGGTTACAGAGAAATAAACTATCACTTACAGTTTAATGTGGTTTTTCCCAAGTCATTTATTCCATAAATTAATAGCTGGAAATCACTTCTTAATTAAAGTAAAAGGTACATGAGTGTAGTGGACCATAAACTTTAGTTGTGAAAATAAAATGGCAAATATTGATGATATAGCATGGTTAGATACTATAGTATATTGATAGATGAACAAGAGTTCCAAATAATGTCAAATGTTAGATTTTACTAAAAGTTATTTTAGTATGAAGATCTTTCATATACTTGAGACCTCATCATCCCAACATCGAAATTAAATTATCATGTATTTAGTGTTGAGGTAAAAACCCTATCAGCCCTAAAAAATTACAAAGTTGTCCTTACAATTACCAATTGTCATAACAGTGATGAATCTGATGGCAGTGAGCAGCAATAGCCTGAAGAAGTCTGGTACTTGATTAAAACTTACTTGCCTACACTCTAGTTCTTGTAGACTTAACCTGATTTCTTCTGAGTTCTGGTTATGAGTCTTTGCTAATTTGCATGGCTGGCTTAATTAATAAATTAAATATTGGTTTGGGCTGTGTTTACCCAAGGTCAAAACAACCAACAGAACTGACTAATTCAGTAAGGAAAAAAAGTAGCCAATTTCATGGGAAAAAAAATTGAAATCAGTTGTTTGTCAACATATAAACAAAACCAATTTGACTGACTGAATTTTTAGATTTTTCAGACAGTCGTTTTGACACTTGCAGAGTCCATTGTTTCCCAACTTTTTTGAGTCTGAGACACACCTCTAAATTTGCTGGGTCTTATCCCAAGGTAAGAAGATGAACCACTCTCCCAAATATATATACCAATCCAGACATAACGTTCATCCACATAGCTAAGGATGATAGATTTACTGTACGTATTAATCAGCCTCCTTTTCCTGACCATCTTTTCCCTTCATTTCTTAAAACCCACAAAGGCAGTCCACGGAAATTCAAGACTTTGCCACGGTGCTTATTTTCCAAGTACCAATGTGTCTCGATGCCCTGGTTGGGAAACAGTGGTGTAGGCACAGCCTTATTCCAAGACTGAGTTATTAGTCCTTGAGTAACGATAAATACCCAAGAAAATAAAAATGTGTCTTTCTTATAGTATTCTGAGATGTGAAAACAAATATATAAGTAATACTTTGAATCACACTTCGAAGACATAAATTGTGTTTTTAAAAACTGGCTTATGAAGAAAAAAATCCAACTATAACATTTGGCAAATAGTAGTAGACTCTTTCTGCCTTTAAGAATAAACAGATTCTTAAAGACAGCAATTTTAATACATAATTCAGAATAAAACTCCAAAATTTGTACAGAAATTGTTTGGAAACATTGAGGAATCCAAATCACTGCATTCGGGTCCAAGCTCTTGAAGTCAACTAGGATTTAATTTGCACAGTTTCATTTGCCAAATGTCTGTAGATTGGTCCAACTCTTGTTATCATTTTGCCAAGTTTCCTTCTGCTGAAAATGTCTGTGCTCTGTTAGGCTTCTAAGCCAATGTCCGTGGCCAAGTCTGGACCTCAAGCAGCCGTTGGAAGCATGTGAGCAGGTCAAGACAGGTGCTCTCATTCATTTGATCGCTCCCCAAGCGTATTCTCTCTTCAGCCCAGTATCTCTCCAGTACACTTAGGCATCTGTCTGAAGCCTGCACACATGGTCATTTGTTATCATTTTCTAACCATATTTTCCCTGGGATTTAGGAATGACAGTCTCCGGGAGAGAGGACAGTGCATGCCTTTTTTTTTTTTTTCCTAACCTTATAAAATGTTAGTTTTGAATAGTCATTTAAAATAGGTTCTCACTTCAGTCTCTCTTTTTTCTTTCTAAATAAAGCCTGAGAATTTGCTTTTAGCTAGCAAATCCAAGGGAGCAGCTGTGAAACTGGCAGACTTTGGCTTAGCCATAGAAGTTCAAGGAGACCAGCAGGCGTGGTTTGGTGAGTAGGATCTCTCTACCTCATGCTGCTTGTACTATTCTGGCTCCAGTCACATCCCACTTCCTAACCAAAATAGAATGGAAATGTTCATTCTGACAACTTGACTAATTTTAAGATATTGGACCTTTATATGTACCTGATTTTACTGACATTAAAGGATATATAATCTAAAAATAATTTAAGGGAATAGAAGAGCAATAACACATAGACTTTTTTCTTCAAGGATGGATGAATAAAATGGATTCTGTTCTGAGAATTACTAGGAGGATTGGGCTCCCCTGGTGGCGCAGTGGTTGAGAGTCCGCCTGCCGATGCAGGGGACACGGGTTTATGCCCCAGTCCGGGAGGATCCCACATGCCGCGGAGCGGCTGGGCCCGGAGCCTGCGCGTCCGGAGCCTGTGCTCCACAACGGGAGAGGCCACAACAGTGAGAGGCCTGCGTACCGCAAAAAATAAATAAATAAATAGATAGATAGATAGGTAAATAAATAAATAATAGGAGGATTGCAGTAGTCAAAGAGTATTTGAGAAAACATTGATTGTTCACATACAGCCTCACTTGATGCTAAAAACACCTATGTAAATAGTAGGTACTTAGGAAATACTTGCAGAATATTTTACATATTTTGTGATTAGCAAATTTAAGTTTTAAAAATATTATAAAGTGTATATATAGAGATTTATATAATATATGATATTATATATCTGTATATGTGTGTGTGTTTCGTCTCATCTTCTATTTCTCCAAAGTGCCAGTTTACTCCCTACAATTTTGATAATTTCAAAAATTCTATATGATGAAATTTCCATTTCCTTGCAATTAAGGAAGAGATTAACTCTAAACAAATTTAAATTATAGTATTTCTAACTAGGCATATGGATTGTTTTGATATTCAGCCAAAATAAATGATTTCAGCCACTGATTTTATGCTTCTCTTTCTGCCATTTCCCAGCATTAGCCCATTTTTCACGTAGTGTCCTAAAATATAACCTCTGAGAGCCTCAGTCTCACTTCTTTTCTGACTTTCAATGTATTGAGATTAAATTTTTAAAATGCCCTTCACTTTGAATTGCTTTTCCTCTAAACAACAACAACAAATACAAAGAGAGCTCAATAAGTGCTTTACTTCTTTTGTTTTCTGTGCAAATACTTCTCTGTATCCCTAAACACACACATGTACTAAAATGTACACAGAGCTCCCAGGATTCACCTTGTCTCTCTGATCTGCCCCAGCTAGTTAATGGGAGTGGCTGGTGAGGCACCCTTGCCTGGCTTCTCTGAAGGCAGCCTAATTCAGGACCTCATTTTCTGCTGCCTGTCCTGTTTCAGTAGTACCTGACCAGTATCCTTGTCTGTGATACTTCTCAAGTTTAATACTGCCTTTTACATTAAGGCTCTCCTTACCTACCAGGTGAGTTTAATACCTCCAAATTTGACATTTGGTGTGTCATATTTTGACATATAAATAAGCTTGTTCCTTTTAACTGCAAACTGAAAGGTAGGACCTAGAATTAGTTCTGTAAATTTGAGATTCAGAAACATCTTTTTATCATAGTAAAGAGTATGGTTGACACAGGTAAAGAATATACAATAACAGGAGTTGGGGTCCAACAGGAAGTAGTGGGGCTATCACAGAAATGGGCAGAGCAGATCACTGGAGATACATAAATTAAGAGATCCTGCCCCTTGAGATGAATATCAATAAGTATTTAGCATGCAATGTCAGGGCACCTGTATCAGAAGCACGCATGAGGTGCTCTGGAGCACAAGAGAAGAATTATGAAATTCTGCCTCTGGGGAAAGTTTCAGTGATTGGGGTAAGGCTTCTGCCTTCCTAGTGGGTGAATGGGAGTTTTATTCACTGGTATGCACGGAGATAAAGGCATACCAGACAGAGGGATCACCACATGCAAAACCTCAGAGGCATAAAACAATTTTTTTCTATTTCAGGAATAACAATAAGTTTGTTATAGCTAAAGTATATAAAGTATACTGAGATGAGTGGTAGTTGATGAATTCGGAAAGGATTTTATGTCCTTTTGAAGGATTTGGCATTTATCTTAGAAGTTTCAGGGATCTGGTAAAAAATTTTAAGCAGAGAAGGACATAATTGGGTTTATGTTAAGTAATGTTGATTTTGGTAGCAATGTGGAGGATGGCTTTAAGGATAGCCTGAAGGCAAAGAACCAGTTAGGCTAATGCAGTAGTTCAAATTATGAATGAAGACAGCTTGAACTAAGGAGTATATAGGAGAAAGCAAGTTACAGGTAACATGCAGAAAGGACAGGAACCCTGAACTCTAAAGGGAATCTGTTTAGAAGAAATCAGAGTCCTGGAAATTGGGTTCAAAGACAGGACTCTAGTCCTTTCTAGAGCAAAGCAGGACCCTTCTTCACGAGATACCAAAAGAGGGACTTAGGCTCAGGGATGTAATTGCCAGAACTGTGTACAAGATGATGATTGGATATCAGGAATAAGCCAGAAGCCTTATTACCAGAACCAAGGCTCCAATTTAACATCAACAACTTAGATGATGCTTACAAGAGTATTGGAGTTGAGCTCCTGAAATCTCTCTTGCTTGGGCCTCTATGTTTTATCTCTTCTGCTAGATCAAAAGCTGTTTGAGGGACTATGTGTAGTGAAAAGTTTCTGCTTTTTGAATGAAAATACTTCAGCTGATATCCTGGCTCTGATTCTTAATAGCTACCTGCCATTGGTCAAGTCACTTTAACTCTGTGAGGTCAGTATCCTTTTTGTAGATGAAGATAATAAACACTCCTTTATGGGGCTGTTTTGAGACTAAGTGGAGTAGAGCATTGGAAAATGCCTGGGCTATGAAAGCTGTTCAGTAAGTTTTCAAAACCATCTTGGAATGAAACACATGTCACAGTACTCGGCCTACACAGTGAAAGTTGTTGAGTGAATGACTAAATATCAGGCTAGTGAAAGCGATAACATCCATATAAAAGTATACAGATTTTGAAATTGTGATAATTCATTTTTCATAGCAAGCTGGTCCTAGAGAAACAACGACAGATGGGGAGTAAAATTCCCATTTTCTCTTTAGTATGGTGATCAGTTAAGTTCTTGCTAAGGTAGCTATTAGGGTAATGACTTTTAAGAGGTGCATTATAAGTTCTAAGAAAATTCAGCATTTCAAAAGTATAGAAACACATAGTTTCTAAGCTTAAGAGAATACTTGTTTCTTTTTTATTTTTTTCTTTAGCTTTTTTAAGCTTTTTTTTTTAAAGAATAGTTTATTCTACAAGTTCAAGTGAATCCTCATGGTTACTTAAGTGAAGAAAAACTGGGCATATGATGTACTGCATTTCTTTTGGAGGTATTGTGATATATTGTAGGTTTTAGGAGTAAAGGCATATTTTAGTATGAATGACTTGTTTTCATGTTTATTCAGTATCATCTGCTGTAGTCTCATGTGTTTGATTAATTTTATCTTTTAAAATATAAGTGTTGAGTGGGGAACCCTTTTATTTTAATAAGAAAAGAGCAGAACTCTTTCTTCATTATGTATAATGCCAGAGTTTCAGGCTTTTACATAATTTTATTTCAATAAATGTGAGAGGTCTATTACAAGTAAGAAAAATGAAACTATACAAGCCATTATAGAAGCTGTCTATTGGGTTTGATTATTTTTTTCTCATTTTCGAGTTCCAGTGTTTGTTTTTCCCATGTTACTTCTTCTGTCTTTCTAGCCCTGATCTATTTGAATACTAGCCAAAAAGGCTAGAAGTAACACCCTATAACATACCTGTTAGGAAGGCTAGAAATTTACCAAAGAGAACAGCCTGTTTCTCCTGTGGGACTGGGAATGCTCTTTTCAGTACACTTCTGGTTTTTTGTTGCTGCCAGGAAAAAAGGATAACTACCATGATCTTACTTCATGGAAGAATTATTTTGCTTGGTTGCTATTATGTCTCTTTTTTTTTAAGTTAAGGGTTTTTTTAATGGTAGTATGTTGCAATGGGTACATTTCCAACTGTAAGTAATTCTGTTTTCTCTTTGTTTGATCTGTTCTGATATTCCTACTGGTTTTTCAGAGTGAGAAACGTATGCTGTCTGTAAAGAAGGCAAGCTCTCATTAAGTTTCCTGTTGATAGCATATATCATCATAAACTAGATTCTTAGGAGTTTAATCTGCTGCTGAAGAAGACCTAATTTATCTTACCCTCGGTATTTCTGTATTCATGAGAATTGTAGCGTAAGTGCACTGTTTTAATGTTTGTGCATTTAGATGTAGGCTTCACTATTCTTAGGAGTAAGGACCCCACTGACTGCTCAAATGATAGTTGTGCTCTTAGCATTTGTAGTCTCCAGAAGAGGTTTGTAATAATTTACACTTAAGATTATTGTTGCATTTCTTTTTTTTTTTTTTTTTTTTTTTTTTTTTTGCTGTACGCGGGCCTCTCACTGTTGTGGCCTCTCCCGCCGCAGAGCACAGGCCCCGGACACGCAGGCCCAGCAGCCATGGCTCATGGGCCCAGCCGCTCCGCGGCATGCGGGATCTTCCCGGACCGGGGCACGAACCCACGAACCCGCGTCCCCTGCATCGGCAGGCGGACTCCCAACCAGTGCGCCACCAGGGAAGCCCTGTTGCATTTCTTACACAGTGATTTATTTCCCTATCTTTTCTACCTAGATGCAATATCATTAACATTTCCTGCTCCAGGCCAGGTATTCTACTGAGTTATTTAAGACATATATTAAAGTTTACCAACTCTAGATAGGAGGGTACAGATTGCATATAAAAGGGTAGTCAAAATTCAGAGTAAGAAAGCACCACTGAGAACTGTAGTTAGCTAAAGAGATCTCTAACATGGAAATAATTTAGAGCCACCTTCTGTTAGGGTAAAGGTAGAACAAAAAATTGAAGGTCCAAGGAAGAGAAAAAGTACAAGGAACAGAAAAAGTATCATCAAGGGTGAGCATGAGAAGTTTATCTTCAAGAGACCTTAAAGAGATTTTTAGGTTAAGTGCTCAGAAGTAGAAAGAAGTCATGTTGGGTGAATGAAGGGGAGATCCAGATGGTAAAGGAACTTAAAAGTGCCAGCTGGGACCTCGGTCTTTAATCTGGTCTTTGGCATTGGTGTCCCATTGGGTTCCCTGTGTGTCTCAATTTGGGAGGAGTCAGAGAGGGATGGTTGGAATGAGAGAGCAGGTATATGGCAGTGAGAAGCGCTGGGTAGCTCTTGAAAACTATTGTGCCTACCCTACCTTAGAAGAGCAGACTCCACGTCTCTTCCTTCAGGTACTCCTTGAACTTCACTCAGGGGAACCACCACTGTTGCTCAGTAGTTCTTCCTACTTCACAACTACTGAGCAAACGTTTCTATCAAATAAAGTTTGAGGTAGAGGTGGATCCGCTGTGGTCCGTGTAGAGCTTAAACTACAACCTACAGGTCTTTTCTTGAAGTCCCTTCTCATTGTCTACCCCGCCCTCCTCTAAACCAAACAAGGAAAGGAAAAGTAATGAAAATGGGGGAAAAAGTGGTATCCAAAATCCATTGCCTCATTTTCTAATGTAATTTTGTTCAAAGAAGTAACCAGCTGTTATACATATGCTTGTTTTTAAGTACAAATTTGTCATGGAGATGGGGGAAAAGCTCCTTTCTTGGACACTTTGCATCACAGTAAATATATAAGGTGCTTCACCAGAGATTTGTAGTCAGAGGAACTCCGGATTACATATCATTTTAAAGAACAGTTTCGAGTTTTCGTGTGCCTTTAAAGAAAACTTCCAAATAGGATTAGTTATTTTTGGTATTTTTTAAGGTATATATTTTTATTTGAAAACCATTATTTTTGGAAATAAGAAATACTTTACTCTAAATTCTAGCTATAAATTGTCATTTAAGTGTACCTTATTGGACATACTGATTTATACGATAGGAAGCTTTCTTTGGCCATCCAGTTTCTCATACCGCATCCCTTAAGTCTAGCTGATACTTGTTCAACAGTGATTCATCTGAATATTCCTGAGTCTTCCCTTTAGTTGCCAGTTATAAGTACACACTGATTATTTATTAGTACAGAGTGAGCTCTTTGATGTATTTTGGACTCATTCCTTCTCCCAGTGAGTTCTTCAGTTACTCTCAGTGCCATCCCCCACCCTGTACAGACCACCTCACTTCCAAAAATATTTACTGAAAATTTGCTTTAAGTTTGTCCCCCGGATCCACGTTTTGGGTCCTTCTCTTTTATAGGTGAATACCTCTCATAATAAAGTTATGTAGGTACCATGAGAAGTATCATCTTTGGCAAGGTTGTAACCCTATCTTCAATTTTCTCCTAATTTCTTTCCAGGTGTAGGGGAGGATGTTCTGATTCTTTTCACAGGTTTAGTTTTAACTCACACATAAACAAGAATCAGAACTGCTGACCAAATGGCCTGAGGTACACACACTGTGCGGCACAATAGATGGGCTTTCATATCTGCAGAAACATGTGTTTTTTCTAATAAGCTACAAAGCAGGGCAGGTTAGTGTTGATACTGCTATGGAGAGAAACTCGTCCAACATTATTTTAGTTCTCTGAGAGCCTTGTTTTATCTCGACAAACAGATCAACAGATAAAGAAGCCCAGAGAAGTTTCCTCCTTAGTTTGCCATTTCATATTGGTTTTGTCAAGTTGGTTTTAATTCATTAACATCTGTTTTCCCTAGGTTTTGCTGGCACACCTGGATATCTTTCTCCAGAAGTTTTACGCAAAGATCCTTATGGAAAGCCAGTGGATATGTGGGCGTGTGGTAAGGAATCATTTTCATGCCGATTTTGCAGTACACCAGGATTGTTATAATTAAAAATAGTATCTGTTAAATTTGAGGTTGATGCTCTCTAGCAATCGGTTTAGAGTTATCATTCTCCAACTTTAGTGTACAACACAGTCACGTGGAGAGCCGGTTAAAAGCAGGTTGCTGTTTCTGATTCAGGAGGTCTGGGGCAGGAGCATTTGCATTTTTAACAAGTTCCCAGGTGATGTTAAAGCTCATGGTCCGGGAGGCACTTTGAGATCAGGGCCGTAGAGAATCCCCCTCAGAGGTCGTGGGGTTTATACTCCCATCCTGTCACCTCCACCAGGAAGCCCTTAGCACAGATGTCATGTCTGTACCACAAGATGCTCAACAGGGATTAAGAGGGAAAGAGTGGATCTTGGAATGTAATTGACTGTTCCGTGGGGACTGAGCTCCGAGTTAGGCCTTTAACAACCAACTCTAATCAAAAAGTAGCCTATGCACGCTCAAAGGTATAGAATGGGGAGGATTTCCACCACAGGTTTTACAACAGAATTTCTTCATGTCAACAGATACTTCAAATAGGTGAGAGACTGAAATAAAAGGGATACTTCAGGGTGTTCTGAAAATATTTTTGCTGGAGTTATTGGCAAGAGCTAACCCTCTAGGTTCCTGACACTACATCATTAGCACAACAGCTTGGTGCTTGATCTCACTGTGTGCATCTTGGGCTCTTAGAGTTACCTCCATGCCTAGGAAGGCAGATGTGAGAAGAGCACAGTGTTTGGAGTCGCAATGCCTGGGTTCAAGTCTTTGCTTTGCACCTGCTAACCCCATCTCCTTAATATCTCTGAGTTGGCTTCTTTACCTGTAAAACAGAAATATTTTACCGTCATAGAATTATATGAGGGTCAAATAGGGTGTGCATTAAATGAAGACGTTTCAGAGTTTGTAAAGCAATTTAAAATGGAAACAGTTATTATTCTAAAAAGTTGGAATTGTAGCCTAATTAAAGGGTAGGGTCTTAGGTGTGCCCCAAGCTCTGTCTTCCTCTTGCCTCCCTGAGAATATTTCCTAAGCAAGAACTCTAAAATCCTTTGGGTTAGAGCATTGCCACAAAATGTTATTGTTCAGATGTAAAGGTTAATGGCAGATAACTCAAATATTTCCCTTGCAATAAATCAGCCCCATCACAGATCCGTTTCTGCTGATGAATTGTCAGAGGAGCAGAGTACCCTGAGAGACAGGCAGACGCAGATGGGTCTTATGGAGGATGTGTTAGGGGGTGGGGGGTTGGATGCGGCTAGAGTGCAGCCCTCGGACCAGGCACTGGAGAGAGGCTGTGGTGTAGACAGGTCAGAACCAGGGCAAGTCTCAGTACCCTAGCTTCCACTTATAAAAACGGAGATAATAATAGCACTTACCTCCTAGAACTTCCGAGAGGATTTTTTAAAATAAGTACATGTGAGTTATTATTATTAGAAAGTGTTTCTTTATAAATGAAGTTTCTAGATAACTGATCTGTAGCCTTATAAGAGAGGGACTGAACACGTTTAAACAGATGATTCAGCATTGTAGTTCTGATCGTCAGCTGAACATTATGGTGCCCTCACCTGAATACTAAATTCTCTCTCTGCTTTCCTTGTTCACTTTTAAATTCTTTTCCTGCACGCCTTTTACGTTGCAAAAGATGTTATTATGGACCACCTTCCAGCTCCTGAATCATATCTCATTCATTTAAATAACTTAAATAAATCATTTATTTGGTTCTTGCATTTGAAAACATTTTTTACAATGTATCAATGTTACTGGCCTTGAAGAATATCAGATCATTTAAAAAGAAAACAAAGAAACCCTGATATTTTGTACTAGAGATTCTTTCCTGGTCGTGGAGCAGAATCAGTGCTGAAACTTATATACATAGAACTGTCCAGCCTCTACATGGGCCCTCTGCTTTAGTGGCTCTGAGCTCAGTGTGGGCAGCTGCATTTTTAACAACTATGACATATCATCAGGGTTTAGACTCACTAAACACACTGTGCTCAATTTTAATATTACTTTGGTAAATTTGGGTACACTTGTTTTTGGATTTTCTGTGTGAGTGCATTTCCACAATACATTTTGTATAGCTAACCTTTTAAAATAATGGGATTTCACTTCTGTGAAATGTAAGGTAACTTCTAGGGTTGAAGCTCTAACTTACTTGGCTGGAAGAGGGAAAAAAGATAGATGAAGAGTTGTTTCCCCCCTCGTTGTCTGAGCTATATCAGATTCTTGAAAAATGTAAATAAATATTAGATAGATACTGCATGTACACATACAAACATAAGTGCTCCCATGTATGTATACACACACACACACACACACACACACACCTCATGAATGCCTCTAGAAACTTAGAGCCACAGGGCAGCTCACAGATTTCAGCCCGTTTTGCCATAAGCAGAGCCACCTTCCATTTTCCTCAATCCTATCCTTACCTTTCTTTTTTTTTTTAACATCTTTATTGGAGTATAATTGCTTTACCATGTTGTGTTAGTTACTGCTGTATAACAAAGTGAATCAGCTATACGTAGACATATATCCCCATGTCCCCACCCTCCCTATCCCACCCCTCTAGGTGGTCAGAAAGCACCAAGCTGATCTCCCTGTGCCATGCGGCTGCTTCCCACTAGCTATCTGTTTTGCATTTGGTAGTGTATATATGTCAATGCTACTCTCTCACTTCGTCACAGCTTACTCTCCCCCACCCCCGTGTTCTCAAGTCCATTCTCTATGTCTGCGTCTTTATTCTTGTTCTGTCTCTAGGTTCATCAGAACCATGTTTTGTTTTTGCTTTTTTTAGATTCCATATATATGTGTTAGCAGACGGTATTTGTTTTTCTCTTTCTGACTTACTTCACTCTGTGTGACAGACTCTAGGTCCATCCACCTCACTACAAATAACTCAATTTCGTTTCTTTTTATGACTGAGTAATATTCCATTGTATATATGTGCCACATCTTCTTTATCCATTCATCTGTCGTGGGACACTTAGGTTGCTTCCATGTCCTGGCTATTGTAAATAGTGTTGCAATGAACATTGGGGTGCATGTGTCTTTTTGAATTATGCTTTTCTCCGGGCATGTGCCCAGTGATGGGATTGCTGGGTCATATGGTAGTTCTGTTTTTAGTTTTTTAAGGAACCTCCATACTGTTCTCCATAATGGCTGTATCAATTTATATTCCCATCAACAGTGCAAGAGGGTTCCCTTTTCTCCACACCTTCTCCAGCATTTATTGTTTGTAGACTTTTTGATGATGGCCATTCTGACCAGTATGAAGTGCTACCTCATTGTAGTTTTGATTTGCATTTCTCTAATGATTAGTGAATGTTGAGCATTCTTTCATGTGTTTGCTGGCAATCTGTATATCTTCTTTAGAGAAATGTCTGTTTAGGTCTTCTGCCCATTTTTGGATTGGGTTGTTTGTTTTTTTGATATTGAGCTGCATGAGCTTCTTGTATATTTGGGAGGTTAATCATTTGTCCGTTGCTTCGTTTGCAAATATTTTATCCCATTCTAAGGGTTGTCTTTTCGTCTTGTATATGGTTTCCTTTGCTGTGCAGAAGCTTTTAAGTTTCATTAGGTCCCATTTGTTTATTTTTGTTTTTATTTCCATTTCTCTAGGAGGTGGGTCAAAAAGGATCTTGCTGTGATTTATGTCATACAGTGTTCTGCCTATGTTTTCCTCTAAGAGTTTTATAGTGTCTGGCCTTACATTTAGGTCTTTTATCCACTTTGAGTTTATTTTTTGTGTATGGTGTTAGGAAGTGTTCTAATTTCATTCTTTTACACGTAGCTGTCCAGTTTTCCCAGCATCACTTATTGAAGAGGCTGTCCTCTTCATTGTATATTCTTGCCTCCTTTATCAAAGATACAGTGACCATATGTGCGTGGGTTTATCTCTGTGCTTTCTATCCTGTTCCATTGATCTATGTTTCTGTTTTTGTGCCAGTACCATACTGTCTTGATTACTGTAGCTTTGTAGTATAGTCTGAAGTCAGGGAGCCTGATTCCTTCAGCACTGTTTTTCTTTCTCAAGATTGCTTTGGCTATTCAGTGTCTTTTGTGTTTCCATACAAATTGTGAAAATTTTCATTCTATCTCTGTGAAACATGCCATTGGTATTTTGATAGGGATTGCATTGAATCTGTAGATCGCTTTGGGTAGTAGAGTCATTTTCACAATGTTGATTCTTCCAATCCAAGAACAACACGGTATATCTCTCCATCTGTTTGTATCATCTTTAATTTCTTTCATCAGTGTCTCATACTTTTCTGTATACAGGTCTTTTGTCTCCTTAGGTAGGCAGGTTTATTCCTAGGTGTTTTATTCTCTTTGTTGCAGTGGTAAATGGGAGTCTTTCCTTAATTTCTCTTTCAGATTTTTCAACATTAGTGTATAGGAATGCAAGAGATTTCTGTGCATTAATTTTGTATCTTGCTACTTTACCAAATTCATTGATTAGCTCTAGTAGTTTTCTGGTAACATCTTAGGATTCTCTATGTATAATATCATGTCATCTGCAAGCAGTGACAGCTTTACGTCTTCTTTTCCAATTTGGATTCATTTTATTTCTTTTTCTTCTCTGATTGCTGTGGCTAAAACTTCCAAAACTATGTTGAATAATAGTGGTGAGAGTGGGCATTCTTGTCTTGTTCGAGTTTAGAGGAAATGGTTTCAGTTTTTCACCATTGAGAATGATGTTGACTGTGGGTTTGTCATATATGGCATTTATTATGTTGAGGTAAGTTCCCTCTATGCCTACTTTCTGGAGAGTTTTTATCATAATTGGGTGTTGAATTTTGTCAAAAGCTTTTACTGCATCTATTGAGATTATCATATGGTCTTTATCCTTCAATTTGTTAATATGGTGTATCACATTGATAGATTTGCATATATTGAAGAATCCTTGCATGCCTGGAATAAACCCAGCTTGATCATGGTGTATGATCCTTTTAATGTGCTGTTGGATTCTGTTTGATAGTATTTTGTTGAGAATTTTTGCATCTATGTTCATTGGTGATATTGGCCTGTAGTTTTCTTTCTTTGTGACATCTTTGTCTGGTTTTGGTATCAGGGTGATGGTGGCCTTGCAGAATGAGTTGGGGAGTGTTCCTTCCTCTGCTATATTTTGGAAGAGTTTGAGAAGGATAGGTGTTAGCTCTTCTCTGAGTGTTTGATAGAGTTCGTCTGTGAAGCCATCTGGTCCTGGGCTTTTCTTTGTTGGAAGATTTTTAATCACAGTCTCAATTTCAGTGCTTGTGATTGGTCTGTTTATATTTTCTATTTCTTCCTGGTTCAGTTTTGGATATTTGTGCTTTTCTAAGAAATTGTACATTTCTTCCAGGAATTTAATTGGCCTATAGTTGCTTGTAGTAATCTCTCATGATCCTTTGTATTTCTGCAGTGTCAGTTGTTACTTCTCCTTTTTCATTTCTAATTCTATTGATTTGAGTCTTCTCCCTTTTTTTCTTAATGAGTCTGGCTAATGGTTTATCAATTTTGTTTATCTTCTCAAAGAACCAGCTTTTAGTTTTATTGATCTTTGCTGTCGTTTCCTTCATTTCTTTTTCATTTATTTCTGATCTGATCTTTATGATTTCTTTCCTTCTGCTAACTTTGGGGATTTTTTGTTCTTTCTCTAATTGCTTTAGGTGTAAGGTTAGGTTGTTTATTTGAGGTGTTTTTGTTTCTTGAGGTAGGATTGTATTGCTATAAACTTCCCTCTTAGAACTGCTTTCGCTGCATCCTATAGGTTTTGGGTCATTGTCATTTGTTTCTAGGTATTTTTTGATTTCTTACCTTTTTTTTTTACGTGTTTTTTTACAGGCAGCCAAATCCCTTTGTGACAAGCCATGCCCTATTTAAAGCATATATTTGCCACCAGCTCCCATTTTCTTTAGAGATAGTAGCATCTTTTAATTGCATGCCTAGAATGCCTTGGGATCATGCACCTAACCACAGCAATGTCTTAGATATTCTAATATTACATATTTGGGGCAAATAACTGCCCACTGCCAGGAACATCATAATGGATTCTCCTGCTTTTTGTTACATTTCTGAATCTCTGCTGTGGGTTTAGAATATTGTTTTACTGTTTTATTATATGTCTTGATAGTTAAATTAAATTCACTTATAAGATGGTGCACCTTTCCTCATCCCCATCCCCATAATAACCACCAAAGTAACATACGCATTATTTTACTGCTTTTAGGTAATGGCATATCTTGAGAGCAGCTCTTTTTCAACCATCCATCAGCACTAGCTCTTGCCAATTGAATAACTACTTCTTTGCAAGGCTAGACATTGGGTAGTGTGGTAAGAAATTACATAACCCAGATAATAAAAGAAATGCAGAATAAGCCGTTTAGCAAAATGGCAGGTAATCTTCTATGTGAATTAATCTGTGAGCACTCACTAAGGCTGTCTTTGGGCAGTTGACACAGAACAGAGTGAAGCACAGCACTGGTATAATGGCTCAAAGAAGTCTGTGCGTTATTTTTATTAGAAACATGCAGTAGTCTGTACACAGGGAATTTCCAATACTCACCACAATTACCCTGCTTTTGTGATCTCACACGGAATATAATCTGACCTGTACCTGGGCTTTGAAAGCTACTAGTCCATTACTGGAAAGTAAATGATAGACATTAGTGAAGCAAGAATATAGCCTTGTGTTCTGCCATTAACAACAGTAAATTGATTTTGATAGTTTTCTTGCATATATAGCTAGTTTCATAATTCCCTGATGGGATGAGCAAATGTTTATAGATGTCACTGAATCACTGGTTTTTAACCGAACTTCCTTCTACATCTTGGCTTTAAAAAATAATAAATGTAAGTCTATAAACATAGCGCACACCCCTTATCTTGCTACTTCTCTACCTGAATTAGTTATCAGAGCAATTATGAGTGATAATACAGTGGCTGTCACAGAATGTACAGTAACTTTTGACAAATCTTTGAAATATTATGGAATACATTTCTTTTTTTCTTTCTTGGCCAATTTAGGCCCAGCAATTGTGTGATTTCTGAGCCTTAACCTTTTCATATTTCAGCTGGAATAAGTCAGCATCAAGAGCTTTTTGAGAAAGTATTTACCGTTTTGAAATCGCAAGCCTACTGGACAATTTGTTGCTCTTACCAACCAGGTCTGCAGCACTTACACTGGACCATTCCTGGTGTGCCTCACATTTAGAAGGCAATCTGCCCTCATCCCTTATGACCTACATCTTCATCAGTCTTCAACCCATGAAGCTTTACTCCCAGTCCCAGTCTCTACCAATATCCTCTTATTCTGAACTTACACACTTTCAGACATTTCTCTAGATATAGTATTTATGGTTTCCCTGACTTGATGTTTTTCAAACTATGGATCACAGATCACATGCTTCAAAGTGACCTACCTGAGTGCTTATCAAAAATACAACTTTTCTGGGACCCACCCACAAGCCATTGAATAAGATTCTCTGTGATGAAGTTCAGGAATTTGCATTTTCACAAGTTTGCCAGGTGATTTTGGTGTACACCAGCATGGGCAGCATAACTCAGCTAGTTGCAAATTCCTTTAGGGCAGCAAACCTTAGGATTCTTACACTGTAGAGCAGAAGTTGCAAACAGGCGTTCTACAGATATCTTGGCCAGACAGTTGGACCTTTTATTTTCGAGGGTGTTAACATTTATCTTTATCATTTATTATCAGAAGATTTTTTCTGGAAACCATCAGTTTCTGGCTTCTCTAAAGTAATTGAAAGAGCTCATAACAAGATGCTTTTGTTCTTATATGGCCGCTGTACCTGTCAGACAAACGGACACATGCTCTCCCCTGGTTCCTGCCTACCTCATGCCCAACAGGCACCTGCACTCACCTCAGCCTGGTGCCAGAAAGCCTGTCGGTTTGCCACCCCTACCACATGGTGTAAATAGCTTTCACCATCGGAAAAATAATTTTCTAGCTTGCTGGCCTTGATCTTTTAGATCTTTGTTCTGCCCATCATTGGCTCTGTGGGTCTCAGAGTGTTAGTTGAGCACTTTCCCGATTTGAATTGTGATTTATTTATTTATTAATTTTTTGCATAAGGGATAAAAAGGAGCCATACTTATCCCTCACTAGTTAATTTCCAAACTCCGCCTGCATTTTGCACGCAAGCTCATGCTATGCCCTTTGCTTTCTGAGAAGATGAAGTGGGTGCCTTCTTAGATTGCTCCATTAACTTCCCACTGACTTCTCAAGAGTTTCTCAGCATTGCTTCTTCACCTCTTTTTTCATAAGAACAGCCTTTAGAATGTTTTAATCATTAATGTGATTATAGGTGTAATCATTTTTCTAACTCCAGCTTTTATTAAAATTCAGTTTTGAATGTTCTTGATAAGGTAGTCTTTCTACCTAATCAGTAATCAGTGCTTCTCAACTCCTATTCATCAAACATCTCTAGCATCTCCCAAGCACAAATATGTACATAAGATAATGAAAACTAGTGGTAGTTTCCATTTTTTTAAATGTTATATGAAGCAGACCGTGTCAAAACAGTTTTTTAAACTTTTCATGGAAAATGTTAGGGAAAATTCTCTGTACAAAGTAGAGAGAATAGTACTATAATGACCTGATGGCTAATCTTCTTTCATCTTCACCACCCTGCTAATTCCTCCACCCCAAGATTATTTAAGTCAAGTCCAAGAATAGAAATATTTTTAAATGTCATGTAATAATTGCTTAAAATTATCAAATATCTAGTAATTTTGCTATTTGCCCTCTTGTCTCATAATTTTGCTATCAGTTTGGTCTCTTAAGTCTCTCTTAATTTGTAAGTTCTGCTCCTCTCTCCCTGCCCCTCTTCTCACTCCTCTTTCCTCCTTTCTCAATTTATTTGTTGAAGAAGCGTGTAGTTCCCTCAGAGCACTCCTCAGGGTACCCAGTCTTGGTCTCTGTATACCATTTGCCACTATAAGAAATCAGGATTCCTTATAGAAGTGGCTGATTCCAAGTCTGGATTAGGAAAAGTACAAGATTATCCAGGAGCATCTGGTGATAACCAGAAAGAAGGGAAACTATTAAAGGCCACAGAGTTTGTATTAACAGGACTCAGGAGCCAAACTGAAGAGTCTTCTACTGGTTAAAGATGGGATAACTAGAGGATAAATAAGCAAAATAACAGTAAGGGATTGAAGCATCAAATAAGTTTAAGTCCATGCATTCATAATAATGGTCTCAATGCATCAGAAATCCTAGCCTTTGGAGGATGCTGGGGAACCAAGGCATTATTTTGAAAACTGATTAATAAAGGAGGAAAAAATTAATTACCCTGTCTTTCCTCTATGAACTGTATCTCTGGGTAACCAAACAGCTGACGAAGTAAGTTGTTCGTAGACTAAGGAAGGTGTAATAGAATTAGAATATCATTATTATTTTGTAACCCCTAATGAAATATCTAGGCAGTGATCATGAAGGGCTAACATCAGGAGAGACATCTGACATTTGGAGGTCATATCACCCCCTGGAGTGTTCTTGCAAAGAAAATGAAGACCCTTTGATTGGCTTTTAAAGATATTAGTGCTTTAGTTATAGATGTCTTAGTGCCATCTTTTTTTCTCTGACCTAGGAGAAAAAGGTAAAATGTTAGGATTATGAGGAAAATGTAAATCGGATTTTTATTAGTGAGGCAAGAACTCTCAAATAGACAACAAAAACTTTAAAATAATCAAGTTAAAGTGCATAGCTAAAGGAAAATGTGGCTGCAGGGAATATTTAAGGCAGAACCGAATTGAAACCTTCCTAGTGAAAGTCAAGGCCTCTCAATTAGACAACACAAACAATTTAAAACTTAAAATGACCATTCTTGTTAAAGTTCATAAATAAAGAAAAGGTGGCTGCAGGTGATGTTTAAGACATGACTTTGTCAAGGCTGCTTGTGGCTCAAACAATTAAGTCACTTAAACTCTCGGCTTCTGTTTCCTCATCTGTAAAATGGGAGCAGTAACATCTACCTCATAGTATTGTATAGAGATTAAATGAGGTAATGCAGTAAAGCACAGGTAGGTGCTCAGCAAGTGTTATCTACAATAAAATTTACTAATATTATCCTTATTAATATGCCACAACTCTCATCGTTGTTCTGTACTTTCAGAAAATAGAGCCACAAAAAAGCACATAACCCAGAAATGCCTTGGAATCTAGTCTAATGTGCAAGGCAAAGTAAGCTTACAAAACAGTGTTTATTTAAATAGGCATTGACAGTTTCACATCAGTCTGCTCAATAATGTCTATGTAGCTCTTTTTTTTTTAAATCTTCCAGCCTGAAAGTATTTTTAAATCTACTATATTTATGCTATTATTTTATTAAAAGTACATTTTTCATAGAAATCCCTCAGTCAAGCAATTAAATCACGAGCGTTTATCTACATAGTGGCGGCTGATTCTTGGGGAATGAACTGTCTGTGAGCCTTCCCTTCCCAGAGAAGTACCATACCAAGTGTCTACCAGTAGATGTAATGCACAAGAGCAAAGCATCAGAAGCAGGCCAGGCCTAGGTCCAGAACGCTAAATGTCACAGTTGTGAGTCTGCTTTATAATTTTATAACAGTCTAACTCCAGATGTTTACTAGAAAAATGTCTAATTAAAAATTACTGTAAGAGAATGGACTTGAGGACACGGGGAAAGGGAAGGGTAAGCTGGGACGAAGTGAGAGAGTAGCATTGACATATATACGCTACCAAATGTAAAATAGATAGCTAGTGGGAAGCAGCTGCATTGCACGGGGAGATCAGCTCGGTGCTTTGTGACCACCTAGAGGGGTGGGAGACGCAAGAGGGAGGGGATATGGGGATATATATGTACATATAGCCGGTTCACTCTGTTATACAGCAGAAACTAACACAACATTGTAAAGCAATTGTACTCCAATAAAGATGTTTAAAAAAATTTTTAAATGCAGCCTGTGTTATTAAGCTATGTTACTGAATAAAAATTACTCCATAATTTTTCACAAAGAAAAAAGAAATTGCTATAGACTCTTCCAGTTACAAAGCTGATTTTCTTCACCCCCTAAACCGTAGCAGAGGGTCAAAACCACTTAGATGCATCCTCTTTTCTTCTGGCATCCTGGGAACACAAACACAGACACTCATCATCGTTACCACTGTCATTAGATGCCTTTGTTACATCAGATGTAAAAATATGAAAATAAATTTAAATGAATGCACGTTAAGTCTGTAATGTAGTGATGGAAAAAATATTTTTATGTTGTGAAGGTGAGGTACCAATATATTGTGATTTTCTGCATTGGCCTTTTTTTTTTTTTAAACTCCACTGTAGCAAAGTAACTTTCAATCTTGATTTTAAAGCCTTGTTGGGTTTTTATTTAAGAATGTTGCTTAAAATGCTTTATTCCAGTAGTGCTCGGCTTTTGAACTGAGTCTTCCTGAAGCAGGTTAGAAAAGTCTAGGGTGAATAAACCCTTGTTTAAAGCCATTTTAGCTGCAACAGTATTTATCGTATAGAGATGTCAAGTCTGATGGACAGGAGCAGGGCTAGGTGTCACTAACAGAATAAAGGTAAGGAAACGAAGAGGCCAGCTTTGGCAAAGGGAAAAAAAAGACTCAGGCACTCCAGGCAATGTATCACCTGTCTTAACCACCTCTCCCAGGCTTCCCCAGTTAAGGGGACTCGGCAAGAGAAACGAAAGCAGGAGACGTCAGAGTAATGGCACATCTTCCTCCAAGATAATGAGCTAGAAAAGAAAGTGAAGACCTTAAGCAGGGTAATAAAGTATTTCAAAAGTAGAGGAAGGGACATATGATGATAAAAAGGACAGTCCTGGGAGAAATTTAGACCCCAGATATGATTTCAAGGCAAGTTAAAAACAAGCAAATGCAAGAATTTTTTTTAAGTTAAAAGTTAAATCATATATTGATTAAATTAATTTGTGAATAATTACATATTGATATTTATGAAAAAGATCTCAAATTGTATTAAAGCTGAGTATTTAATTCTGTGAATTTTATGTACAGTTTCATTTTCCTCTTACTTTTCCCTCTTTGTAACATATACTCTTCTGTAGTAACACTGGTTTAGTTGTTTTACTGAAAAACTCTATTTTTGAAGACTAAGGTCATTAAAGAGAAAAAGATTTTCATCTCTTTATATGTTATCCACACTCCCAGGGACCCTGACTATTTAGAGCATGAATCTATAACCAGGGCACAACTGCTCTACAAAATGTCCTAATTAGCAGCAAAATGACTAAGGAAATAAATAACACGTTATGTTTTTAAATGTCAGCCTACAAAGTGACTAAAATCACATGGTATCTAAATAGATAAAAGCGCAGGGAGATCATATATAGGCAGGGTTCAGCGAGGCCAAATGTGTCAGCCACGATGGCAGGTGAGCTTCATCTTCAGTGCTATCCTGCTGTGCATCTTTAGAATTCTTTGGTGCATGCATTGGACCTGCCACATTATCTGAGCTCTTGAGCATAGGGGGAACAGCATTCACCCTCCACAGAACACTTCAGAGTAGATCAGAGCATGTCTCTCTGAAGTTTACCAACAATCCAGTTTCCCCTCTTTGAATGGGTGTGGCTTAATATCATTGTGGATCTGCCACATTTAACTTATTGTTGTCTGTGACTTAACGTTATGTTAATATGCTCATTCCCTCCAGGGGTCATTCTCTACATTCTACTGGTTGGATATCCACCCTTCTGGGATGAAGACCAGCACAGACTCTATCAGCAGATCAAGGCTGGAGCTTATGATGTATGTAATAAATGTTCATCCAGCTTTAGACGAGGGTTTTTTGTTTATTGACCAAGAACCAGATTTTTTTCATTGCTATTTTAACCATACTTTTCAATAATGTCCCTTATTATTTTCCTCTCTTGTAGGGGAAGGGGGATAAAGAATAAGAAATACAGCATCTATATCCAGTTTCTATTTCCTTTTAGTTCAATATCTCCTAAGATTGAAAGGAAAACAGTTTGAAGTCTCTAAGGAAGGCCCTTGTTTGTCCAAGCATTTGGATCTTAGTGCATTTTAAAACATATAAAAATTAAAAGATTTTTGCTTTAGAAATGGTTACTACCTGTTTAGCTGAATGATATTTTCAAATGCTTATCACATAATTATATACCAACAATACTTTGCAGTGATCCATGTATCAAATAGAACATTGTTCCATTATGTCAGTTTTGACTGTTTTTGTTTTGTTTACCCAAGTGGCTTCTCTGAGAGCTTTGATTTGAAGAATGGGTTTCACAATTGAAAAATATTTGAAAATCACAATTCCAATACATTTCATTTACAATTAGAATATTTGAAAGTAGGCGTATGAATTAAGTTCTGTATCTGAAGAGTAAGACCGTATCTACTTTGTCTTTAGGGCTTTACTTTGTGCTCTTTGGTATAATTTTCTCTCCTTTGATAAATATGTCTGTAAATATGATTTACCACCTCCTCTGGTTTTACCTCACACAGCCCTCTGGAAGTCAGAATGCAAGGTCTGGACATGCTCTTCCTATGTTATTAAGTGGGCTAACTAAGTGGTAGGCAATATTGGGTCCACCTTCTGTGTACAAGTTAAAAGCTCAATGTGGCTGTGAGAAAAGTTATGAGAAGTCTGTATTATATTGTATCGGGTCTCATGACCTCCCCAATGCATTTCTGACTAAACGTAACATTCAGATGGATGTGTGTATCACAGGTATTTGAAATCTTTAATTTTGAAGCATTCCATTTTAGCCAGACTAATGATAATTAAACCAGATTGTAATTTACCTGGCCAAGCTAGCACATTCACCATCTTTACAGACTAGAACTAAGCACCTCTCTGGGAAGACACAGCTCTGCAATGCACTGCTTGGTGAATGTGAAGGAATGACTTTGTGAAAGTTAGAAAAATAAGAAAAGGGCCCACCTTTATCTAGGTTGAACCCAGCTCCTCATTTTCTATCAGAAGATCTGCACGTCATAAAGAAGCAGGGTTAAGTGTTTCTTCAATAGTTCCTGATTAGCAATTTTTTATAACTGCCCAAAATAAACTTCTGGAATTAAAATGACACTTGTTAAGCTGGCAAAAATTTGCAAGTATTAAAGAATCAACATCATTTTTCTTATGTTTCGTTTTGCCAATGGATCACGAACTGCCCATTTTATGACTACTAAAAGTGCACTAACTTAAGTCCATTAAGGCACAGTGACAATGCCTTTTTTCTCAAGATTGTCTATAAAAATTCATGAATTGAGAAAAGAACCTGATATTTTGTTTATTTAGAAACTAATGCGATATACATTTTTCTTAACCCATCAAGAATATTATTTCTACTAAATATGCTTATTAAGTGAAAGTGAGGTTACATAATTATCAACAAAAATTTATACACAGAAATTTAGAATAAATCTCTTTATCGTATTATTACTATACAAACGGATTACTAATAGAAGTTATGAGAGTAAATTTCATGAACTTTCTTTTGGTGAAATTTATCATTTTTCAAGTGTTAAAATGAAATCCTGATGAGGCTCAAATTTGTAGTCTCAAATTCCTTCTCACTGCTGCACTCCAAATAGCGACAATTTATAGGTCGGTTTTGGAACAGGAATTGAAGCTGTTTCATTATCTCTGCTATTACTCTTGATGAGTTGTGAAAGTGCGTAACACATTATTTTGAACCTTGGCATAGTAGCATGACGATGTGACAATGTCTCAGCTTTACTGACTTTTGCAAAATTGCATAAATAATTACGCGAAAGGCTGCATAAAATTGAATTTTCATATCCAAGCAAATACGCTTTGAGAGGACTAGAAGACTAAGTTTATTTTTCCAAATTTAAGAATGTATCACCAGTTATGGCAATTTAGTGTACATGTTTGTCCCTTATCAATTACACTCAATATCTTAATATATAGATATATACATAGAGGGGGGATATATATAGCTACATCAGTTTGTCTATATGTAGATGCAATTTAACTTATACAAGAAATTCACTGCTTAAGGAAATTATTAGTATATTTGGCTCTTCTCTGTTCCACTGAGTGTACCTATTTTTTAAACCCTTTATAAACATATTTTTAAAGTTTCCATCACCGGAGTGGGACACAGTGACTCCTGAAGCCAAAGACCTCATCAATAAAATGCTTACTATCAACCCTGCCAAGCGTATCACAGCCTCGGAGGCACTGAAACACCCATGGATCTGTGTAAGTGACAGTTCTCCAAAGATCTCAGGAGAGCAAATGAAAAATACATTAAAATTTGTCTTACAAATAGTCTTGGCAAAATCAGTCTTTCATTATTAGGAAACTCTTGCAGTTGAATGCTTATAAGTCTGTCAGATGGATGCAGGCACCATTAATAAAAATTTGATGAAGTTAAAGAATGAATATCTTTTAAACATCCTCAATTAAGTTTATTTTTCTCCTCTTCCAGCAACGTTCTACTGTTGCTTCCATGATGCACAGACAGGAGACTGTTGACTGCTTGAAGAAATTCAATGCCAGAAGAAAACTGAAGGTAAGAAAGTTTCCACTTTTGTGAGGAGGGAGATTTGGCAGCATGAGCAGTGAGATTCTGTGTGAAGAACGGAGCAAAGGCTTTTAAATGTGTAAGCCTCAGTACTCTTCTTCTTCTGGGTCTTTGGGAAATGGAATCTACACTGGAATTACAGCTACGATGAAGAGCTAGGATCACTGGCCATGCGAGCCGTGGTCCCTCCCTTCAGTGGAAAACAGCTGTGCAGGTTAATAAATGGAATCTGGCCGCACCCACAAGGGTGGTCCCAGCATTATGAGAAACATAGGCCTGCTACTCTCAGGAAACCAAAAACAAAAACAAACAAAAATGCCCTGACTGAAAGTAAGGCTAGGAGAAGATTTATTGTCAAACACTGCTTCTTTGTTAAGTCAGTGATTTGCAAAGGCAACATTAATTTTGTATTCTTATCGCTCTGACAGGGTGCCATCTTGACAACTATGCTGGCTACGAGGAATTTTTCAGGTACACGTGTTAAGAACTCTGCTCTTGATCCCCTCCTCTCCTCTCTGGTATCTTTTTTAGAATTTAATTTTAAATTCTTTAATAATTAGAAAAACACTGTTGTTCGGGGATGGCAAATGTATGCCATGGATTCCTTCCACGCCTGTGGCTGCCATGAGGCTCTTACCTGGGTGCTGTCTCGCAGAGGCGTCAGGCCCGTGACTACACTCTCCACGAGGGCACCCAGGCAGCCCCACCTCTAGTCCGCACTGGAACAGGACACGAAACCCCTCTGTCACCCCTGCTGGGGTGCACACAGTTTGGAACTACGTCCTCCCCCCAGCTTGAAGCTCAGCATTTTGAACGTAGAATTAATTGATATCTCATAAAGTAATAACTATGAATAGTTTCTTGTTTTTGTCTCATTCTCTCAGGGAATCCCAGTAAGCAAGATTTTTAGAAGAAGGCCATTATTGAGGAACCCAATTCTCTTAGGCCTAAGTTCTTTTGAAAGTACAGTTCTGTAGTATCTTGGCCTGCTATAAGAATGATTACAACTTTCAAAGGTATCTAAACTCAAGAATTTACAGAGAACCTACCCCACAGTAATAAACGTTCCTTGAAATGATTTCTTGGTAAAAATAAGTTTGTTTAAATAATGGGCTGAAAAAAGCTAAACTATTTCTTTATTGTAGAAGTGACTTGCCAAAGTCAACATAAAATATATACCTTTTCCAGAAACTGAGTTTTGGAACTCCTTTTTTTGATAGGTTACCTCAAAGGATCAGGTTTCCAAAACTAAAATTTTGGTAAAAGCTCATCAGTCTTACGTATGGAGAGGGACTGAAGCAGCAAGACTGTTGCATTGGTAAAACTTACTGTTTGGCTGTTTAAACTTGGAACAATTGTCAGACGCTTGTACCAAAAATACTACCATTTTACTTTGCTTACTGTTTATATAAGAGTGATCTGCAGCATCGAGTTATCCAGCTATGTCTTCGGTAATTTATTCCTGCTACATACTTCACTTCTGAGTACTGTAGTGATGTCAGGTGATGATCCATATCATCATCATGTTTTCCAAACTTCTCAACCAATTTCCAGTTACTGTTTTACCATTTTATTAAATGGTCACCTTTTGTCTCCCATTGTATATAATGTGAGTTCATAGGAGTCTTTCCAAAGGCTTCCACTGACCTGTTAAACAGCAACAATGATAGTAATACAATGAGTAACGCTACAGACTGAGGGACTGTGTTAGTCAATTGTATGTATTTTGTCCAATTTGTTTGGTGTAGTAAAATCTTGTTACTGCCTTTGTCAAGTTACCTGTTTTATGAACAGTTGATTAATATAGTTGACATTTATATGGGTGAGTTCAGTATCTTATTAAATATTAACTGTTATATGCTATATTCAAATAAATTAATATTCACTGTGGCCCAGTCATTAGTGAATCACTAAAAACTAGGATGATTTATATGGTATGTATTGTTAATGACAAACTAACTTGAAAAAATCTCCAGAATTAAGATTGTACATTTTGTTAAAGTCTCACGCATAAATTGGGCCTTTAGTAATATATGTACCCATGTATAGAAGCTTTTTACCTCATATTTTCCTTGTCATCATCGTGTAAACTAAAAACTCACGACTAATATGTGGATTTGATATTGTTTCTGAATGTCTTAGCATGAAAAGCAAACTTTTTTTGATCCGTCATTTCAAAACCAACTGATATAACATTAGACGCAGTTACATCTTATAGTTGATATTGCATTTTAGTTTTGAGTATTCGTTCTGTTTCATTGCCAGACATGCTCTTTAAAGTAACTTGTCCATGAGTATATGGTTATAAAGTTGTTTTTATTTTTTCTTTTCTCCCGTTATGTGGAATGTATTTCTTGTGAGGTAAGGTGAATAGTAAGCAAAAGGGACATTTCTGCATCTCCCAGGCCAAATCCCTGCTTACCCTGAATCATTGTCTTCTCTCCGCTTGCTATTGCAATTCCAATTATTCTGAGTTTGCTTTCTAACCTATTAACTGCCACAGGATTTACTTAATATTGCTTCTTAGCTCCAGGTACACAGTATTATAGCTAAGGCTACTATTTCTTACAGCCTTATTAATAATAAATTAATAGCTTTGTTGCTAAAGACTAAATAAAATTAACATTTTTGTATCTTTTAAATAAATTTAAAATTTATCAAAGTGCTATCAAAATAATGGCCCAAATCAAACAGATGTCAGGAAATTACATGTTCATGCAGTTCTATTATAGCTGGGTATTTCCATTTCAGATACCAAATTCTATTCTGATGTACTTAAATAACTATATATATATAATTAACATTAAATGGAAGCATAAGTGTGTACTTTGTCCTACATGTTTGTGGATGTTCTACACTTGATCTACTAATTGTCGTTGACAGTTACATAATCTGTTCACTGTGTATGTACCCATTCATAAGTATATTTTTCACTTCACTTTTTAATATACTCAAGGAGTTCAGTAACAGAAGGAATGCTAAAAGCTCCCTCCCAAAAAGTAAAGTTTCATGTAAGACCATGTACTTTAGGAGTTCTCTGATTTAGTTGAAGATTTCATTTTGTTTTCTATCTCGCCTCAAATTTTATGATTTTTAATTTTTCAGTGTAAAAGGCTTTTGTTTATGACCTTTGTATTCTGATTTTGAAGTATAAGAAAATACATAATACCTTTTTTTAAAGGTCATATGCTAAGCATTTAAAAAATTTGCTCTAGGTCAATAATATACCATTTCATTTTAAGTATAGTTATTAATATTTTTGTAAAAATGAAATTATCTGATTTCAAATATATATTTATTAAAAAGAATGTTATTTAGCCAGAGAAAATTGTCACAAATGAGTTTTAAACCTCTAGGAAGAGGGACTTAAGTGGCAGAACTGATACTTTTGGTGTGAATGAACATGTAATACAATCTGTGAGCTGATGTCTAAAGACTTGAAATCAACTTTCTGGATTACAAGAGCATAGTCCAGTTAAAGTTCCAGTATCCTTTTCACAGCCAACAGTGAAATAAAGTCCAATAATATAAGTGGCAAAGTGTCTAATTATATTCAATGAACTAAATAAGAATTTAGTTCTAAATTTGATGTGGCAAGACCAAGAAAAGTGATACTGTATTTCAATGTCCTGTAAGCTCGCGCTCATCAATGTGACCTTGATAACTTGGCGTATGTTGGCCATAAATCAGTAAAGGTGGTAGAAGGAAACAATAACCTGTTTTGTTGCCTGGCTATCGGTTTCTATGGATAACTCACTAAACTGATTTTACTCTCGTTTTGCAGCAGCCAAGAGTTTGTTGAAGAAACCAGATGGAGTAAAGGTAAGTTAAACAGGTGCTCCTAAACTCATTTCTGACTTTCAGATGCTGGATTATTTTTAAATGTTAAATATAAGTTCTAAGTCATTGCAGCTTATACTTTTTATAGTTCCTGATAAAGGATGCAGGTTGAAATATAAAATAATTTAATGTACAGGAATGACTATTATTTATACCAAGAAAAGCATTTTTTCTACTTATTATATATTAAATAATCATGACAAAATAAGACTTTATATGGAGTTACCATAGAAACTGAACATCTAAATCCTCTCTGTTTTACTACATCCTCAAACTGTCGTGGTGACCTGAAAATCCCTGAAAACCAAATGCTTTTCCAAATAGTTATGCTATGTTCTTGAAGGCTGCTGAAATTTATAGCCCATGGGGGGAAAAAAATCAAATCATTGAGTCTAGGAAATCAAAATTCAAATGACTATATTTCTCTGCTTGGGCAGTTTTTATGAAGGTCTTAATCGTTCCTGTTCTTCTATCATAAGGTATTGAGACAGACTTAACATGAATATCCTGAACAAATAATTAGAAAAATTTTCCAAGAAAGATAATGGCAGAATATTTCGACTTTCTTGGATTTCTAAACAAAATAATACAGCTTATTTTCTACTGATCCTCTTTTGTTTCATAGGAATTTACCTTTGATTGAGTATAACCTTATACATGCATTATGTTTGTTATCTTTCCAGAGTATTACCTCGATGTTTTATTTCTTTAATCCTTTTCTTTCTCTTCCACTGGCAGACACCTACATTCCTCATGAACACTTCAGCGTTCTTGGGAATTAATTAACTTTATAACATTTAAACTTGACCCAAAGTCAAGTGGTCAGTTCATTTTGAATATATAACTTAGAAAATCATCTGTCACTTCTCATGTTCACGCCCAGTCATTTCTTCAGCACCTGTCTGTGTGTGATTTGGGAATTTCCAGAGCTATGGTGACCATGCACTTGTGATTCCCGTTAGGTTGGCATTTACCTTTGATTAATTCCTGTCCTCAACCTGTAATATTCTCTTCCTTCTGCTTAGTTTATTCAACTTAAAGTTCAGTAATGACTGTTGATGTCTGCTTTTTTGCCAATGTAACATTGGTGGAAATGTGATATTTAAAATTTTCCAAATGTTTTATTCCCTTGTGTTTTTCTGTATTGTTTGGTGATGCAGAGCTCACAGTTTCTATTGAGACATTTATTTTTACTACTATCCTTATATAGAAAGAAACATTTCCAGAACTTTTTTCTTCCAGTCAACTTATAGTTCACCTTTAAAGACAAAATTATTCTGTGCTCCATGCTTTGATACTTTAAAAATTCAACCGGTCATATTTTGTTTCTTTTCCTTTCTCTTTGACTGGTCAATTCAGAAAAGGAAGTCCAGTTCGAGTGTTCAGATGATGGTGAGGATCTCTATCTGCCAGATTTCTCCTCCTGTGAAAATTCATACTTAGGAATAGAACAGTCTTATTTGCCCAAGTTAGTGTAAGTGGAGAAAGTCTAGGATCATTACAGGTTAATGTTAATTAACTATCAAACGCAGTGCCCATGTTCAAATATTATTGTTTTTCTTTGAAATGGAATTTTTGAAATATGTAAAAAAGTTTATACCGTCATCCATATGCTATTAAAAAAGTGCAATTTTCTCCTAAAACTGAAGAAACCATGACATAATTAATGTCTATAGTTATCGTGAAAAGTGAAGGAACACTATAGGATTATTTTTAAATGGTGATCATGATTACTAAGATAGGAGTGATTCTTAGTTCAGATAAACCAGAATGCATCCACCATGGAGTTTTATAAATTGTGTGAAAGTGATCTTACAAGGATTCATCCAAGTTAAGCACCTTTGGAAAAAATATTTATTAACCTTAAAACTGAATGAACTCAACACCTGAAAAATAAGAATATCTTGCCCATGCCTTATTCTTGTTATTCTTATAAAGTAAGAATAGTTCAGCACATAATTTAAATATCTGGTTTCATTTAATTTTTTAAATAAAAATACTCTGCTTCCATAATATAAAATAAATACATTTCACAAACAGAAGTGCCAGAGCTCTTGTATATTTAAAAGACAGCTGTGGTTGAGCGCATACTTGATATCTGATTCTTTAAAAGGAAGTCCTCCTAGCCTTTTACCTAGAAATTCTCCTATTATTTTAAATTAATCAATATTACAAATACCTTCAAAAGATTTTCTACAGTAAAAAAATCATTAAGCTAAACTTTAACAAAAATGTTTCTAACTGTACATTTAAACACAAGTAAAAGTGGTGGTTGAGGGACATATTCATTTAATTCATATTTGCCATGCCTAACAATAAAGGATGGCTCATCCAGACAGAATGGCCTTCATTTGGAAGAGACGACAGTGTGTGTATGCTGTGTATCTGTGTGTGAACGTGTGTGTGAACGTGTGTGTTGATGTGTGTGCACTTATACGGTTATGTTTGTGTGCGTAGGTATGCCCGTGAGACATTTCCACTAAAATAAAGCAGTTCTTGGCAACCACAACCTAGGAAAAAAATCAAGTCTCATATCTCAGAACAGAAAAGATCTCAGTATATTCCTCTTTCATTCTTTGCAATCACTGATACAAACTAAATGGATTATATTAAATACCTGTGGGCTTTAATCTTAAACACTTCTGATAATTTGATAAGAAGTCAGCTGTGTTTTGCCAAGCACTCTTCCTGAATAGGAAATTATTTGCATGTGTGTCCCTCCTCTTTTCTCATATATTCTGTACTAAAGTGAATACTGAATTTTGACCCTTCTTTAATGAACTCCATTATCTCTTATCTTTTTGGCTATTGCACAAATTTTATGTTAAATTCTGCACACTTCTATTTAAAGAAAAATTTTAAACTATCCTCGAAACATAGATTGATGGTCTAATATTTAAAGAGTTTTCCAGTAAAGGGCACCAAGTTTTCTCTCTTTTCTTGCATGTCACTGAGCTCAGTGTTATAGTGTATTTAAATAATACTGGTACCAAATAGTCACAGAAATAGCAACGAATAGAAAAGCAAATTATTACATACCCAAGTTAATTTTTTGGACCTTCTGTCTTCCTCTCAGTGTCAGTTTCAATATGATCTGTAGGTATAAAATATGAAAGAAAAGAATGCTTAGAAAGTCTAAACAATTAAATTCGTGTAATTGCTTATAAATATTCATTTGGTATTCATTTATTTTATGCAGAATGTTTTTCTCTTTAAGTCCTTAAGTACATTTATACTAAAATTATGGGGTGTATTTTTTAGATAATAATATGTAAAGAAAATAACTAGATAATATAGTGCAAGAAAATGAATGTTAATTTATATTTGTTTGATAATCACAATGTCATGCATGAGTTTAAATGAATGTTGAGTATTACTTTTCAGTCTCTGATTCTTTAGTAACCAAACTCAATTGTAGTTTCAAGTTGCCATTTGTCAACAAAGAGTCTTCTCTGGGCCATTACAATACTTATTGACCCTCTGAGTTGTTTTCACAAAGTGGCTTCCATAGTGATAATGATCTTTCTTTAAGGTCAAAACCAATTATGTTAAAGCAAGGGAATGGTATTACCAAATAGTCTTCAACAGTAGCAGTAATTTGATAGAATACATAGTGTTTTCCTCTCAAACAATTGTGAAAAATAAAGTCATTTTGCATCCAGAATATAGTAAGGAGTTCGATTTGCTCATTTATAATTGAAGATGTATTTTTTAAAGGAGACCCAGACTTATCATTTTAAGATATTTTACTATAAAGCCTGCATTTCATCAGAAGACCTAAGTTTTTAATTTGATACCTACTAAACAAAATGATGATGGCTCCCCAGAGAAAGACAGTCTATGTGTGACTTCAGGCTCAAGGATCAAATGAAAAAAGGAATGTATTCATAACAATGAAAATTGGAAGCTGGGGAACAGAATCCAACCTGAAGAGTATGAAAATGTTTACATTTATTTCATACTCTGACACTTGATTTGAGCTCCGTTGAAGCAGCTCTTTGTCTGTTTGCTAAGGTGGCACAGCCAAAGCAGCCAAGTCCGTTTTGTCATTCCACCATCACAGACACAGTCCTAGCCCGGGTGTGACCATCGGAGACTAGAATTGATCATCATTCCTGTCAGTCATCACCGTGTCTTTCACGTTCATCTTCAGTGGCTCTTTATTTTCATGTCTATATCTCCACATAGACATGCTGTGTATAGAGACATTGGCTACCGAGGGGTTTAAGGCATCTCTGTTTCTATTTTCTGCATACCTACAGATAAACAACAAAGCCAACGTGGTAACCAGCCCCAAAGAAAATATTCCTACCCCGGCGCTGGTATACCTGGACTCTTTGTAACCCTTCTTAAGTTCTTTACTGTTTTTGGTGTTTCTCTCATTTGCTTTCACTATATAGATACATACATTTTTTATTTTTATTTTTTTGGATTTTGTTCTTGTTTTTGCTTTCTAAGATATGAGAAAAGTTCTTTTCTTTTTGTTAAGGTAGTTGTCAAACAGTGTGTTTCTAACATGAGATGACCTCATTTCATTGTTGACCATTGTACTGACGATAGCTGTGGTCTTCAGTTAAAAGCGTTGCATGCTGCCTTAGAAATACCGTAGAATGCGCTTTGGTTGCTCTTAGCTCTTCTTTTGATGATAGCTCTAGATATGCAAACAGTGGTTTCTTCTTTTCCTGACGCAACTGTTGACATCAAGGAGAGCTAAGAGGATTACTGCCAGACAAAAGTAAATGTGGACCTTATTCAGAGTTGCCGTTTCTCTCTTATTATGACAGCAGGGCTTTGTAAGACCTCACTTTCTGAGATAAAGAGGCACTGGATAATTTAAAGCTTTTTGTTTGTTGTGTTTTAAATTAAATTATCACTGTTTCACTTTAATCCAAAGGATGAAATTGCATAGCACAGAGCTTTGAATTATCAATGGGAATCAGTTTTTTCCATTTCTATCAAATTCCCACTGTTAACAACTCAATCAGTTTAACACTTTGAGACCATATTATGTTGAAATTCAAGGTTTGAATACTGGCATTCAGTGTTCTTAGTTTCCTAATGTTTTCCCCAAATTATTCCATGTTTTGATTTATGAGTTTCAGAAATGTTAATGGTTTTTTACTGTCCTGTGTACTGTACTGTTAATTTCAGATGAATGGAAAATGTTAGGGAGATTGTCCCACTAGAGTTAACCAGAAGGCTCAATTTAAAAACATTTGAAGGAAGGACACCTCAAGATAGCAGGTTACTTACTAGCAAAAAAAGACAGTGTTGATCATACCTCCAGCCAGGGAAGGGAAGAATGACGGCAGTAAATATGCTTTCTAAGTACTCAGCATAAAGTGTAGTGGAGATGAGATAGTCTAGTGGGCAGAGTGCTTATGATTGAAGAGCATTCTCCATGGGTTGCAGTAACTCCCAGTTGCTAGGACATCATATAATGAAAGTGCGAAGCATGCCGTTGATGTATTGACACTGAATCGTTTTTTACATCAGTTATTTGACTGTTATTTTCCACTTGGGACTATTTCTTCAATTTTCTAGTAGAAAGTAATAGGAAAAATAATCTATTCTTCATGGAAAAACATGACTTTACAAACAAATCTTTCATGTCAGTCTATAAAACAGAAATTTCTTATATATATATGAATTAACATGGGATTTAACAGCAATGTGTCTCAAATTACAGTGTTTATATGATTAGTTCTAGAACCTTTTCAATGTTTCTCAGAATTTCTTATGGACTTGTGAAATACATTCTTTAGGATAGCCCTTTTTTAAGCGTTGTCCAATGATTCTAGGTTTTCCAAGGGTATTTATCTGTGTATTGTGACACCATAATTTGTTCTCAAATTAATACAGCTGAAAAATATCTTCACAAAGACTTTGAGATCATCTCAGAAAGTTCTAATCTCCAGTGCCCTTGGCCAGTTTTCTATGGGACAGATATTAACAGGCTGTTTGTTAAAGAAGAAAGGAAAGCTCTATCTGGTATAGGACTTTGTGAAACAGCAAGTGCCTCTTTAGGTCTCCAAACTTCAAAGCCTTGTCTGTATACTGATCACGAATAAGGTCTTTTGCATGCTGCTGCTGGGTACTGAGGTGCTGTATCTCATGGACTCACCAGGGAGATCTTTCATCAGAGATCTTGTCAGCTGCAACCTCTGACAGTAGTTAACATTGCTTAAGCTCTTGTCACTATTTAGTTGTGTCAGCTGGCTCACTCTGCTCTGTCCCTGCACTAGTTAAGAATGTACTTACCGATGCGAACTGTTTCTTTCTCTATTTTGTTCTCACTCAGGAGCCCCAAACTACTGTAATCCACAACCCTGATGGAAACAAGGTATTCAGAAAGAATCAACATCATCTTGCTTTAATAAGATTACACATCTCATCAAATATTCAAAGCGAAATTAATTCATAATCTCAAATTAGGAAAGAAAACCCTTACCCTTTTCTACCATACTTTCTTTTTGGGCCTAATTTATCTGGAACTATACAGATATTTCTTTGAAAACAAAAATGAATGACATTGTGAGAGAGAAATGAATGGTGCAATTAGTCAGTAAAAGTGCAGTTAACAAGTCTGTATGTCGAGATGACTGTGTATCTTAAGCAATTCCATCTGGTTTTTCCCCCCATGCCTGTCTGCATTGTACTTTAGATGTGTTCTGCATGAAATTTTAGAATTTCTTGCTATATCATTCCACTATCTTCAAAAAAATCAACTTGAGTTCACAGTTATTTGTTTAAATTTAATGTTGCTTTTGAATTTTATTCGTTCTGTTGTCATAGTGTGCTTTTTGTTTTCTTTTAATTCCCTGTTGTTTGTGGTGTTTTTGTTGTTTGGCATGGATTTGAGGATAATCAGGGAGTTTCACTTCTTGTGAAGTACGTTTGTTTTTGTTTAATTATATGCATTTCAGTAACAGACATGTAACTGCTTATCCTGAAAGAAGACTATGATGTTTCCTATCCATTGTAAATTGTTTGCATAGCACGTTAACTAAATAACAGTACTTGTATATATGTCCATAGGGTGAAAGGAGGCAGTTCCCGAACATATTCCATCTTCCTGCTTTGTTACTTCTCATCCATTATTATATCTCTAAGGGGAGGGAAAAATACTTCATCAGACTTTTCTCAAATTTTAAGTATAGTCATGAGTCTTACTTTTCCTTACTCTTATCTACAGTGTTAAAGTCTTAGAAAACACATTTCCTCTGGTCTAACATTTAGTTGGTCAATATTAAAATTACTAAAGTAAAAAAACATGAAGTGTTATGTTCCTTAATATGAGATGTATTTTACAGTCATGACACTTACAATGTTCTAAGTCCCTAAAAGACTCGAGGTAGTCAGGAGCATCACACATGTGAACAATTATTTTCAATATCGTTAGCAAGTGAAAGACCAAGCATAGCAGCTGGAGTGGACACTTCGATAATTCTAGCTATGTCATTTGTAAGAGTTGTTGCATGATATTTCCTGTTTACATGAATTATTTTTACAGTGCATGGGTTTATCCTCATCTTGAGTTTAAATTTGAATACTAGGTCACATTAAGAAACGCATGAAGACTCTGCTTTGGTTTTATGTTGTGGAGACTCTGGATATATCTTTAATTAGTCTGTCCCTTTGGATTAAATATTATATATTACAGTTGTATAAATTGATCATTTTTTTGAATATTGAATCTCTAAAAGTACACTGACTAATGTTTGCATCATTTTCCAAAATTTGTTTTCATTGCTGAACACATAGCTATTGATTAGAAGTTTCCAATTTTTTTTGGCAGTAGCCTTTAATCATTCCAAGTAGAAAATTGTGTCTTTCTTATGAATATTACTAAATTTCTTTGCTAGAAATATTTTATTAATACATTATTAATGGAAAAATTTGTCAACCATTTTAAGGAACGTGTCTTAATACTGGCAGTTACAGTGTCCTTTTAACTGTGCTTATTAATCTGCAACTTCATTTGTAGTTTTACAGAGAAATAGCTTTGTCTTTTCATTATGGGAGCAAGTTTCTTATCAATAAAGCCAGTTTCTAATTTAGAAATGAATGGAAAAGATCTGCTTTTTCCTTGAAAGTAAATTATTCATATAATTCCATTGTGCTGATCACAAACATGGAAATTCTTCTTGAAAGCACTTTCACCATATCTCAGCTTCTTCGTCAAATGATTCAATGAAACGCTTTTTCTCTCTACAGAGAAGTCAGGCTGATAAATAGCCTACAAATTTACTACTTGAAATAGTGCCTTACACAAAGAAAGGACTAATTACTAATTAATTGGGAATAAAAAATGTTGTTTTTTAAGGTTCAAATTCATTAGGCTAGTATATTCAACTTCTCATAAATACTTAGAGAAAGCACACCTTATGGGGCACTGTAACACAACACATCCTTACACAGCTCTTAAAATAAGTTGCATACTTTGACTACTTGTACAAATCACCTTGATTTATCGTGCTTCGGGGATTAGGCAACCAGAGTACTCCTTTTTTGAAATGTTTGCAGCATTTGACATTTTATTTCTGTCAAAACCACGTAACATATTTGTACATTTGCATGTCGGCATATGCGCACAGCCTGCTGAAGAATTTTGCATGATATGTATATCACTTGCCAATTTTTTGAGAAAAAGAAAAGTCAAGCTATTCATTGTTTGCAACTTTAAATATGTTTTCTTCTCAACAGGAGTCAACTGAGAGTTCAAATACAACAATTGAGGATGAAGATGTGAAAGGTATGATTAAACCAGAAATAGAAAATCCCAACTCAGAGTTACATATATCTCGGAAGAAAAGTATTTGTTTCAAATAACTAATAAGTTTAGGAACTAGGTCTATTCTGAGACACAAAATTACTTTTCTTTTTATAAGTACATTATTATTTTAATTATATGTACTGATTTTGTCCATTTTTTCTTCACATTATATTCTTTTCTCTGTCTTTAAACCATAGACAACATGTGGTATATTCAAGGATATTGTGATTTTAAACTAGTAATGAATGTTTGGGATCATATCAAATTCTAAATATATCAGTCAAAAGGTAATACAAAAGGTATATGTATGTCTAGAAAACAACTTATATTCAAGAACAGAGCATGAGAATAACCATTTTTTTTGAAACTTTCAGTAGTCTCAATTGGGTTTCAGTGAAATTCTGCATTTGTCAGCCTTTTAAACCTAGATTTTCATGCACTTTTCTAATATATTCTTGATCTCCATTCAGTTCATTTGTCCAGGTTCCCTTAGCTCCATATATGAGTCATTGCCAGCATTTCTATCAACATCTTCTCAGTGCCTCTGCACATACATACTAAACACACATTTGCAGTCAGTTTTCTTCTTTTTGGTCTCCGGGCTATTTTGTTTTTTTTTTTTAACATCTTTATTGGAGTATAATTGCTTTACAATGGTGTGTTAGTTTCTGCTTTATAACAAATTGAATCAGCTATACATATACATATATCCCCATATCCCCTCCCTCTTGTGTCTCCCTCCCACCCTCCCTATCCCACCCCTCTAGGTGGTCACAAAGCACCGAGCTGATCTCCCTATGCTATGAGGCTGCTTCCCACTAGCTATCTGTTTTACATTTGGTAGTGTTTATAAGTCCATGCCCCTCTCTCACTCAGGGCTGTTTTAGAAGTGTTAATTTTGCTGCAGTTGTTTATGCAGTTTTGTATTCTTATTTTTTTAATTTAGTATACGTAACTACAATTCCTACAGGCCACTTGTCTAGAAGCCATTCCAGAAAAAGAATGGTAAAAACAGGGATATTTAAAACAGAAGTATTAAAGGAAAAGAAGTATAAAACAAATTCAGAGAAATGATCCATCAGATAATTAAACATTATCTGGAAAGATTATTACCTAATAGTATCCCCATAGGCTTTAATTCTGTAGGTAGCATTGGTAAGATATAATGTTGAAAAATTGTATTCATGTTATAGAATAAAGAACCTGGAAATTCTCAGGTCAAGGAGACATATAAGCTATTTAAGAAATGAAAATGGGGCTTCCCCGGTGGCTCAGTGGTTGGGAGTCCGGCTGCCGATGCAGGGGACACGGGTTCGTGCCCCGGTCCGGGAGGATCCCACATGCCGCGGAGCAGCTGGGCCCGTGAGCCGTGGCTGCTGGGCCTGCGCGTCTGGAGCCTGTGCTCCGCGGCGGTGAAAGGCCCGCGTACCGCAAAAAAAAAGAAATAAAAATGACTGTAGACCACAAGTTGCTAGTCACCTCTGCTGACTCCTTCCTCTTTGGTCGTACAGAACAGCTGACACTTAAATTGTAGTCTCTATTTAGATTACTAGCGCACTGATCTAACTTCGCTAGAAGTAGTCAGTCATTATTTACAGTGGAAAGGTGGATAGCTGTGTTGAGGATTTTATTTAGTAGCTCTATTTTTTTTAATTTATTTTATTTTTGGCTGTGTTGTGTCTTCGTTGCTGTATGTGGGCTTTTCTCTAGTTGCGGCGAGCAGGGGCTACTCTTTGTTGTGGTGCGCAGGCTTCTCATTGCGGTGGCTTCTCCTGTTGTGGAGCATGGGCTCTAGGCGTGAAGGCTTCAGTAGTTGTGGCACATGGGCTCAGTAGTTGTGGCACGTGGGCTCAGTAGTTGTGGCTCGTGGGCCCTGGAGCGCAGGCTCAGTAGTTGTGGTGCATGGGCCCAGCTGCTCCGTGGCATGTGGGATCTTCCCGGACCAGGGCTTGAATCCGTGTCCCCTGCATTGGCAGGCGGATTCCCAACCACTGTGCCACCAGGGAAGCCCGAGTAGGTCTATTCATCTCCCTCTTGCCTCTGAGCTAAAATTTGAACTGAAGTAATTTTATGAATCACTGATGTCAGTCTTATTAGATAAAGAGATTTTTTTTAACCAAATAAGCAGATGTGCCATTTAGCTTTCCCAGTGATTCAGAAAGCATCATCTTTACAAGTATTTTGGACTCATTAGCTCTTTCACCCAAACAAAATGTTTATATGACTTTTTACATTCTTCTCCTGAACGGGAATCAAAAAGAAGAAATAACCTGTGCATTCTTCACTGGTGAGACTGAATCTTTAAATAACTGAATAAAATTAGGAGAATACTAACACCTCACTGTATGCAAGTCATCCTCTGAGGAATATGTTTATTCTTGGGTGATTACAAGCAGGGTTTTAATAAGTGGTCTTTCTCACCTGAACTGGACTCTTCACTATACATATTGGCTTAGGGTGATTGCTGTTAATCTGTGTAAATGTCAATATATAAACAGAGTCCCTGACAGTCTCACCTTATAGCTTATATTTATTTGGTGAAATGAAATTATATCAGTACTTCTCAGAAAACAGCTCTTCTCTTGAAATCACAATGATATGGGTTTCATCTCACCGCTGGGATTTCCCAAATTGAGACAGTATTTGTCTCTATATTTATGCTGAGTCTACACACACCAAATGTTAGAGAAATTAAGCGTAATATTGAGATCAAAAGAAATATCCAGTTGATAAGTGAGCCCAAAGTGCCTTGGTTCCTTTCCTTAAACTCAATGAATAAATTTTTCAAGTGTCTGCTTTATTTTCCTCGGGTGGATGTGGCCACAGAATCTTATATATATTAGGCCTCATATGTGTTCTTTTTAAGACCCATACGGTCTTTTGGTGGTTAACCTTTTTAATATTGAATGATATCAGAAAACTTTAAGACTTAGAAGATCCTTTGAAAGATCACCCAGGCCATCATTCTTACTGTAAGACAGGTGGTACATAAAACTGTCATAAATGTTTTTGATATATTTATTATGGTGGTGATAGGCTTGTGTGGGAATCTCTCCATTTATTAGTGCACTGTCTTTCAGAAAGACCCTCATATATTTATACATTTGAATGACTGTACTCTTTTCTCTTTACCTCAGAGTTTGCCATAGCTCTGAATAGCCTGGTAGGGAATGCGTTTTTTTGTCCAGCTCTGTTAGAACCCAAAGTTACACATATATCCAACATCTAGGAACTCACAAAGACCAATCAATTATATCCCCTGACCAAAACCATACCCTCACTACAAAACTCTATCTTATCCACAAAACTGCATGTCTTTTCTTCGACACACACACTTTCCAACTCTACCCTTTCTATATACAGCCTTGTATATAGAAGGGTGAAACACCACAACTTTTAACATACTCTTAAAGGCATATTCCCATAGTGCACTCCTCCGTGCAGCCACACGCTCCATTCCTTCCTGCTGGGCGCCCCCACCCACCCAACACCAGCACCTCGACTGGCATCGTTTCGTGGCGGTGTGCGCATCCCTTGAACACCATATCGCATGCTTCCCCTGCCAGTGTGGTGCACATTCCGTCCCATCCCTGAGGACCAACCTGGCAGGGACAGGTCTACCTCCCCTCCACTGTAAAGAGACATGGGGAGGGGGAATTAAAACATCATGGTGACCTGACCGGAGGAAGAAACGAGGTGAACCAACAACAGGGTACCCTTTTCTGACCTCTTCTGGAGGAAAAAGGTAGAAAGACTAGCAGCTGTCAGAGGAGGAAGAAAGCAGAAGTCGTAGTAGATTAATGGTCCTTTCCATTCAGTGCAACCTAGAGCACCTGGAGAGCGGGGATTTGGGGAAGACCCATTTTCCTTGAACTCTGCAAATTAGTTTCCATTCAGAATGGCCTTTGGCTTTCAAGAGGCCCGGGTCCTGGTCACTCTTGCTTTGTATCTAAACTATCTCAGCTTCCTCATTTATTCAGGGAATGTTTACTAAATGTCTACTGTTTGCCTGAGCTCCACGTCTTCTCTAGTTTTATTCAAGAGCTTTCAACACCTCAGGCAAAACATTCTTCCGTGTGCTTTATATGAATCTTTTGTGCTATCATTTAAGCCATTTCTCACATTTAATTCAATAAATATCAGGAAAACTTACTGAAAAAGTCAGACCCAAGGTAAGTGCATTTCATATCTAAACGTCCTTTTATTTTCTTTTTCTTAAAAACCTTCAGCATTGAGTTATAACCACAACATTTTTCTGCCCCAACTCACAGTCACCCTAAGGGACTTTGTGTTGTTTCACAACTCTTCTTTGTAAAAAGCTTCTGGTCCTGTGTTTTCTTTCTCCAAGGCAACGTATTGACTTCCTAGTATTGACCTTGTGAGCAGCTTCCTAATTTTGTCCTGTACTCAACCCAAATATTATCTCTAACGCTACATCAATAAATTCAGTGTAACGGAGAGATACTAATAGTTTAAAAACAAATAAGCATCTTAATGAAGCGTAGTTATTACCATAGAAGCACTGTGATAATAACAGGCCATTATACACTTAAAAAAAAAAAAGTTTTTCTATTAGAATTTATGGTGTTTTCAAAATATGATTTTCTTTAGGTCCAAAGTTAATGAAATAATCATTGCATTTTGAATATATGTCTAGTAATTCATTAATTCCAGGTGTTGTCAAACAGCTGGCATTAGTGGCCTTTCATGACTAGATGGCAGTGATGGCAGTGCTGCTCTCAGGGGGTGTGCGTGTACCTAAAGTGGTCCTTTTGACGCTGTGTACATGTGAAGACTGTCCTTTGGTTTGTGGCTATAGCAACGGTTTGCAGGGCCTGCTGCTGTGTGCCACAATGTCTCTCCACCTCCTAGCCTGCCCAGCACCATCGCTTAGAGTCAGCTACTTCTTCCTGATGCGTGCGCATCAGTTTGGTCCATCTACTGCTTTTTCACAGGATGCCAGAGCTGTGCAGCCCCTGTCGACGTTGGGCTCCTGTGTGCCCTTAAGTGATCTCTGTCACTCATCCTGCTTCCGGCATCTCACTTCAGCTCAGCCTTCAGCGGCTGCTTGGATCTCTTGCTGCATTTCATCTTTCTTACAGCTCTAGGCCGGTGGAGCTCTGTACCGCAAGCAGAGATGTATTGCAGAAACGTGAGACTGGCTGTATGTGGGGACTTCATGCTCGTTTATACTCTTTTTCCTTTTGCTGACACGTAGGTGATGGTAATGTGCGTAGAATGTTTGCATAAGGCCCCGTTTAAGGACACAGGTATTGACAGCCTTATCTCTTGACTGGAGGCAGGTATATGATGACACCTGGATGTCATGGTCTCAGCTAATCTACAGAATCACTTGATTAGTGAGCTTTTTGTGATCTGGACACAGATCACAGTAGTGGACAGTAGTGTCTTTTGTAAATCTGGACAGTAGTGGACAGTGTGATGACTAAATGCTCAAATTCTACTGTTTAGTGCAAATCATCGTTTCTGTGTAGGCTTCCCTGGGGCAGAGGACCACTTGATGCCTGTCCCCTTCCCACCTTAAGCAGTCTGTAACTCAGCACTTGCCTTGCATGCATTTCTTACTTCAAGGGAATCTGCAAATTAAGAAACTCCTGGTTATTTTATTTAAGGACTTTTGATGATTATGTCATTCCATTAGATTGAAAGTGTCTTAGAAGACCTGTAGGGCAGTGTACAGTAACTTCTTTTAGGTTTCTAATCCAAACTTTGATTTTTAAAAAGGTTTATTTAGAAAAATTCTTGTCTGCATGTGTGTGTCTACCTGTTGATCTTTTAACATTTAGGTCAAGACCCAAAACTTATAGGACTGCTGCAGAATTCATTCCATTCTACCACCGATGTAAAATTACTTCATTTTCTCTTTTCTTTTTCACATTCCTTTATTTTACCCTCCGCACTCACTCTGTTTTTCTCTTCACTCTTTGCCTTCTGTGAGACTTGAATCTTAAATTTGTCAGTGATAGCCTCAGGCTTGTTTAGCCCTGCTGACCAATTATGAGGTCAAGAAATCTTACCAACCCCAGGTTAAAACAAAGTCTGAAATCAAAACAAAACAAATGAAAGCAACCAACAAAAACATGAATGAAGGCGCTTTATAGAAGAGACTATCTAGAAGTAAAGGGTTTTTATTTATTTGCTTTTGGAATGGTATTTTCATTATTCAATTTAGTGCAACAAATGTTCCGTGGGCACCTGCAGTGTAAAGTGCTCTACGGAGGTGATAGCCACACTTCTTGCCCTCATGAGTAAGTCTAGAAAAGATAAAGATGATTCTGCATGATAGTGTACCTTCTTTGTTTCTGGCTTGTATCCAGATAATTCTAAAACAAGAATAATATATTCATTGAAAAACAAACATAAGGACATAGCTACAGATAGTCATGTGAGCTAATACAGAAAATTTCAGATGCATGTAACACATGTAATTCCTAACAAAGAGACCTCTATTTGGAAAATTTGGATTCAATTAGTTTTTTTCAAAAGATCATTGAACACCTACTATGTACTAGATATGATAGACTAGGCTGAGGCAAAAAAACCCTTGCTCAAGGAGTTCTCAGTCATGTAGTGCATTCTTTAATGAAATTGCTGGTCCATTTCCCCAGTGAATGGCTTTTTGCATTAAAATTTTATTCTATGTTAAAGAAAGTTTCTTCTAAGGTACATGAATGTTTATCCTTAACACTTAGTGAGTTAGGTAGTCTATTTTTTCTTTTGATATGTAATAGCGTAACATTTTTCCCTTGGTCAGTGCTGTTAAGCAAAATGTGCCCGTCCATCATATGAAAAGTAGCATCATATTTGGTACAAAAAGACAGATTTAGTTATAGGTATTGCTTTTTTTTTGCCTCCTCAGTTTTCCTTATATACCCAGTCTACCAGCAAATCCTACGGGTTCTCCCCTCAAAGTACACTCAATTTTTTAAATTGACTACTGCTCACTAACTCCATTTCCGTCACCCTGGTCCACAAAAGCATCATTTGCCTACATTATTGACATGACTTCTTAGCCAGTCTACCTGCTTTGGTATTACCTGTTTATGGTCTATTCACGACACAGTAGTCAGAGTAATGCTTTTAAAATATATCAGATTATGTTTTGTTTCCATTGGCCGCCAATGTCTTTAGAATGGATTATAGGGCCCTCAGTGATCAGGACCTCTTCCAGCTATACCTCCCTTCACTGTCTGACTTCATCTGCTATTAGATGTCTCAGAAACACTGTCCTGATATGTATCAAGCTGGTTGCTGCCTCAGGGCCTTTACAGTTGCCATTCCCTGCCTAATATGTCCTGATACAGATTCCATGTGCTTGCTGCCTCTTCTCTTTTTTAGTCTCTGATCAAATGTTACCCTCTCAGATCTTCCTTGATGACCCTGTTTTAAATTGTTTCCCTCCAAATCCAGTGCTCCCATTCTCCTTCTCTGCTTTCCTTTTCTCCTAGTATTTATCATTATCTGGAATATGTATTTTACTTATTTGCTTACGGTCTCTCTCCCCCTACTAGGATATAAATTTCTTCAGGGCAGAGATTTTTGACTGGTTTGTCCACATGTATATCCACAGTATCTAGACCAGTGTTTGGCAAGAGTAGGAATAATAAGTATTTAATTGATGGAGGAAGGAAATAAGATAGAAATCAACCATGCCATGTCCTAGTAGTCACTAAAAAGACTAGAATTCTCTAAAAGTCATGATCACATCTCAACTTTTTATCTCCATAGGTTTTTGTCCACACTTTCCCTGCCCTCACCCCATAATTGAGAAAGTAAAAACATAGAAAATGAAAATTTCAAAAGTAAGTCACAGGATCCTCTTTCCTGTGTGGATGGAGGATGTGTTTTGGTGTCAAAGATAGTAGGTTTGAATTACAGCCCAGCCTTTTATGAGCTAAGCAATCCAGCTGCCCATGTAAACCTCTCTGAGTCATATTGTGTACAGTGGAGATAATGATGTCTCAATACTTAACCATTTTTTACCTTCAGAAGTAAAAATTTCGTATGATTCAAACCTAACAATAATAACAATAACAAAACGTAGTCATGTTAACTAGAGATAATATTTGTTAAATGCCTGGCCCATGATAGTCAGCAAAATTAATTATATTAATTCTGGCCATTCTTTCCTATGAGTACATGATATAAGCACAGAGGTTCACTACTAAAAGAGTCCGTAAATCTAAAGGGACCTGTGATTTTTATTGTAGCATCAGTGTTTCTATTTTCTAAGCCATTTATTTTGATAAGTGGGTAAACATCTGTAAACGTTAAGACCCACAATCTTAACCCACAATCCAGCCAATCTACTTACATAAGCAAACAAAGAAGCTGCCCAAGTACAGAAAATAAATTCATATTTGGTTTAAAACAAAAGCCAATATTTTTAAAAAGCTTTTATTAAGGTAACAGTATTATTTTAATTTGTCATGAATTTTAAACAATTAGATTATTTTAATTCACTGTTTTTTTGCTTCCATGATATCATGTAGTAGGCACTTAATAAGTTAATAAATTAATTATGAGGTTTTTGCATTAAGTTAATTTTGTTTGAACTCTTAAAATTTTTGAGTTTAGAGACATATTTTGTTATTAATTAAACATAACATTTTAAGTAATGACTCAGTCTTTCCTCATTTAAACTGATCCTTTTATCCCTGGATGTTTTCACGTGTTTTGAAAAATTGGCTTATTTTGAGTGTGTCTTCATTATCCCTGATGAGAATAAAAGAGAAGTATGTAGACTGATTGTTTTTGACAAAAGTAAAATACATATTTTAAGAGGAGTGTATCTATGCCAAATTCTCAAGCAAACTATCTCAAGAACCATAACATAAAATGTCCCTCTTGGAGACCGTGATTAGCCAGTTCAGTGTTTCCTCAGAAGGAAACTAACCATCTTGACAGAAGTTAACAGCTTAAGTGTGAAAGACCTATTATTTGTTTGTTTTTGAAGTAATTCATTACAGGATTATTGGTTTCTTCATTAACATCACTACATGGGGTTATTTACACTCTGTCTATCCAGCACAACACAGATGGCAAACGTTAAGGAGAGAATTTGGGATTTTAGGGAAAGTTTGAGTAATAGACAAAAACCCATCATCACTATGTGTTTTCAGATTTTAAAAGAAAGAAAATAAAGAAATTGTGCTCCAGAATGTCATTTGTTTTCAATTTGAGCTAGAGAATGTTTTCAATTGGGGAAAATAACTTGCTGTGGTGGTGTCTATTTTGAGTACAGAGTATTTTTACTCTCTACTTAACTAGTTTACTGAGAATTATAGTATTCTAATTAAAAAAATTGTATACTATTACATTGTATAGAGTTACGGTGAACAAAAATGTAAAGATACTGCTGAAGAATAGAGAATTACCTCTGAAAAGCTTAAGTCTCTAATGACAGAAAAGACAGCTTATTTAAAGAGACCCCAGTGATTTTTTTAGAGGTACTGTGACCAGTGTAGAAATGGTATGAGCATATGAGATTGTGTTTTTAAATCTCTCTTCAGGAAATAGAAGTTCTTCATTTATAACCTTTATAAGTGAAAAAAAAAAAGATTAGACTAAGATGGAACTTACTAATGCTATTTAAATATATGAACAGTTAATAAAAATGAAGTGTGGTGCTTGCTTGTTTGTTATGGAGGATAAAACAAACAAAACGTTTGTTTGGGATGAATGTGTAAGCGCCTGTGTCTGAGTTGAAGGTCCTTTTAGTCTGTACTAGAATTTTCTAACATGAGCAGTGTTGTGAATTATTGAAGAATTTCCTCTTCAGTGGTTTGTGATGTGTTGTATAATCTGCCTATGCAAGTGCTAAAGATAACCCTTATAGGCGTTCTAAGTGGTCTGTCCCCCTGGAACTTCACGTTTCTAAGTGTGGACTGTTAATTACTCATCAGATAACCTGAATGGTGTCTTTGATGAATGTTCATCTTTTATATTCAACAAATAATGGAAAAAAGTATTTCATACTCACAAATATGTATCTACTATGTTACATTTTATGATAATTTACATTTATAATATATCCTAGAATAAATGAAAGCAACAGTAATATGTTGTTAGTTCTGAAATATATAGTTCATAAATGTAATTCTTTCTATACTCACATTGATTAAAACAAGAATAACTTTACTGGTCTTGTAAAATTTGGCCAAGATATTCCAACAAGTACTTGTCAACAGGAAAAAATACTACACAATCTAAAAGTTGAGAGTTATGTTTTGTTCGAGGACTATAGCCTGGGAGGCAGCCTCTCAGATAGCTCTGAGGAAGTGTCCCAAAGAGGTAAGGGAAGAGCCAGGGTATGTAGAAGTTTTTGCTGGAAAAAAAAAATTAGTGGAACATCAAAAGATTACTGCTAATCTCACACACACACACACACACACACACACACACACACACGAAAACAGACATCCCAAGTTAGTGAATTTAGTGCTTTGTATGTATGGGAAGATGCAAGAGTCTGGGCTCATTGAAATTATTCTTTGATATGCATCTTAACTATCTAGGGCCAGTATCCTCGTTTTTTCCATCCTGAATTCCCCTCAGGGTGCACCGTCAGGGGTGGCTGCAGTGGCTGATGGCTTGATGGCAACAGCATTCTTGTACTTTACTGAAATGGTAGGCAACCTTTTTGGTCCACATACTTTTAAATCAGTTTTCTAAGCTGAATTTAGATCAGAATATCCCAGAGCTAAAGCGGTTATATAGTGCCAGTGTGAGGTATATCACTTTAATAAAAAGCATTAGCCATGAAAACTCATTGAAGAATTTTTGGTCTGATAAGATATTTTCACCCTCCTAAATTAAGTTTTGAAAAATGCAGTAACTAATCACAAAAATGACTCTTGGTCCTAGGAGTCTTGTCACTGTTCTCTGTCAAATGCATGGGGACATGAGAAGAGTTACAGGAATTCACATCATTTTGTGAATGTGTGTGTGTGTGTGTGTGTGTGTGTGTGTGTGTGTGTGGTGAAAATAGGAGGTTATTTTCCTCCAAACCTTAAGTATGTCTTGCAAGTTGTGATAACCCATTATAAATTTATCCAGACTGACTACTGCTCTGCCTTTTCAATCCATGGTCTGACATCTCAGAAGGCTATAATAATCATCAGGTCATCAAAGTTAGGCATATAGGCACATATATTACATCGAGCCCTGACCTTTGGATCTACGATGCTGTAGACAAATGCATTATACAGTTGACTTATCAAGAGAGTCTATTAATTTCCCATAATTTTCCAAATTAAAAACATTCCTTAACTATAGATACGTTATTTGTTCCATTAACTTTTTTCACTAGTTCCCTAATTTACTATTGATTGTAGATGCTCTAGTTATTCTGAACAACGTGTGGTGTGACTGGGTTCTATGACATATTTCGTGAATTGGCCTCTCTTTTTTCCACTTCACTAAACCTGATCTGCTCTTGCAGTTTCCATTCAATGATTCTGGAAGCATGGATTGGATAATGATAGACTTTGCAATGAAAGTTGCTGAAGATGAGAATTAGCTAGAAAGCTTGGAATTACAGTGAGAGCAGATGCTGCTGCATATCCTTGAACAGTAGTAAGATCTGCTGTTTTATCTTGTCAGTCTCATCAAGGGAAATTGGTCAGAATGAGATGAGTATTACTTAACACTTAGAAAGAAGTGAAATGATGTTCTTATAATTAAAATATCTGTATGATCTGTACAGTGGTGGGTGAGGAAACTGCTTAGTGTCAACCTCATTGAAGCAAACACTGGTGTGAGAAATACTGAAATGCGTTTAGGAACTTGTGTGAACCTGGAAACAAGGGGAAAAGACCTTAAAAAAATATATGGGACTTAATAATAAATGTAGTCACAGAATAACATTTTTTTATACTCTAACTGTAGTCAGCCTGGTGCTTTCTCAAAAAAATCCAAAGACATCACACTTCAAATAATTTTGGTGTATCTTTCTGTTTGTTTTTTATTTATTCTTGGTCCAAGGGAGCATTCATGAATCTACCAGTTAAATTATTCAGGAAAGTAGAGTTATAAATAAACTTATCTAAACATACAGTGAATTCTGTTTTTCATTGAAGTCAAATTTTATACTTTTTCTAAAGGAATAGGTTACTTAAAAGAAACTAAATTAATTATAAGCTGAGCAACAGCAGTAGAAATCATTGAAAAAAATAAAAGCCTACACTCACGGCTGCACAAGATTTTAACTCTTCTCAATATTTTATACTGCCTGTCCATACTGAAGGACAGAGCATGAACAGGTTGGCATTTACTTTTGACCTGAAAGATACATGCCCTGTTTTGGCTAATAACATGTAAAATTGATTGGAGGGGTTAGTTGGAATCATTACAGCTCCAAGATTTGGGGAAAGCTGGATCTCATTCACGACAAAACAAGCCCCCCAAAAACAAGGCAAAAAATAACTTTCCAAATATTTAAAAATCCTAAGTCTCATTCTCTCTTTTCTTAGTCTGATTTTTCTTTTGAGACAGTAGTTTTAACCATCACCTTGGTTCTGCAGTGGAAGAAGGAGATAACTCTTGAGAATGCTTAGTATTTCTCTTATCATGCAAATATATACACCTGATGCCCGGAGACTACAATTTTAATCTTAAATCTAAGCAGTTGATATGATTCTTTGAACCAGTTTCTTAAAATCTTTCTTTTTTCCATGTCGTCAACTCTTAACTGGAAGTGGAACCACACCTATCTAATTCATAAAACATCTTAATACTTAGAATACTCAATGGTATTCATAATGTTGTCCTATTTCTAGCTTCTGCAAGTCAGCTGCAGGTGGCAGAAAAGTTACCCAATTACTTTAATGTGGATGGACTGAATTCTTTTATATCAGCAAATGTTCTGTATAACTATATATAGCTTCTTTAGACCCTGAAACTTTTATGTAAGCCATTTTTAATGAAAATCTTTATAAATACTTTACACATCCTTTAATCTTTAAAAAAAATAGTAAATATTTTTTTCATCTTCAGATTCAGACTCATCTTAGGAATGACACAGCCATATTTTGTAACCCAATGATATCTTCACAAACCTTTTAAAAAAATCTAAACCTATTTTCACTTACACTAAATGATCCCAATGCCAGACTTTTCTGTTCTTAAATATTTGTTAATCATTTACTGTCAGACCATAGCAATTTAACAGGACTAAGACTAGTAGTACTTCTTCCCCAATTAACAATTTATGCCTTGAAATTCAGAGTAGTTAGGTTTTTATAGAGCAAAGTACAAAGATGATTTGAATAATTTATCTTTTAAATCTTGAGGGCCTCTGGCAATTAAAAGGCTGAATATTGGTGTTATTGAACAAGTGAATTATGGATAAGTGAGCTTTACAATAATTTCTTGAAAAGCAGTCTTGACTAGAAGCTTGGTAATTTCCAGGTGTTATATTTGGATAAAATATTATATAATAGAGTATTAAACCAATCAACTCCAGAATCTTCGATGACTTTGATTTTAAAAGCCAAAATAATGGAAATTACTCTCCTAAATATTAACTAATATATCAAACTAGTGAAATAAAAATAGTCACTAAGAAACAAGCTGTTAATTGCACAGGAAACTCCAAACATAGATGAGTTGATAGGCACCTTTTTCTATAAAACTACCCAGAACATGAAAATGATCCTAATTTGTATATTTGCCTAAAATAAAAACTATTCCCAAGAGTTATTTTTGTTAATGGCAGCATGGAAAAAGACAATAAAACCATGGGATACCCAGTTTTGTGGAATTGGTGTATTAATTAATTACAACTCTGGCTCAGTAATTAAGTCATCAGTCACCTTCCCAGAGGAAGTTCAAAGACATTTAGGTAGTTCATTTAAGTTTATGATTTCAAAATATTGAATTAGGCACTATGGGCTGGAAAGGAACATAGATTAGTGAATTAAACAGCAGACAGTACCTCAGCCAAATAAATCTCCAGCCCTGGCACAGCTTCTGAATTTGCTGGATGACTTGAGTAAGTCACTTAACCTCCCTGTCCTTCAAGTCTCTGGCAGGCAGGCACCCAATAACTCTGAGAAACATGGAAGGAGTAGTTAAATTAAATAGAGCAAAATTTTTAAATTTATTTTATTGAAATATAGTTGATTTACAATGTTGTGTTAATTTCTGCCGTACAGCAAAGTGATTCAGTTATACATACATATACATTCTTTTTCATATTCTTTTCCATATGGTTTATTACAGGATACTGAATATAGTTCCCTGTGCTATACAGTAGGACCATGTTATTTATCCATTCTATATACAATAGTTTGCATCTGCTAATCCCAACTCCCAGTCCATTCCTCCCCACCCACCTTGGCAACCACAAGTCTGTTCTCTACATCTGTGTGTCTGTTTCTGTTTCATAGATAGGTTCGTTTGTGTCATATTTTAGATTCCACATATAAGTGATATCATATGGTATTTGTCTTTCTCTTTTTGACTTACTTTACTTGGTATGATAATCTCTAGGTCCATCCACGTTGCTGCAAATGGCATTATTTCGTTCTTTTTGATGGCTGAGTAGTATTCCATTATATATATATATCACATCTTTATTCATCTGTCAATTGACATTTAGGTTGTTTCCATATATTGACTATTGTGAATAGTGCTGCTATGAACATAGGGCTGCATGTATATTTTTGAATTATAGTTTTGTCCAGATATATACCCAGGAGTGTGATTGCTGAATTATATGGCAACTCTGTTTTTAGTTTTTTGAGGAATCTCCATACTGTTTTCCATAGTGGCTGTACCAATTTACATTCCCACCAACAATGTGGGAAGGTTCACTTTTCTCCACACCCTCTCCAGCATTTATTGTTTGTAGATTTTCTGATGATGGCCATTCTGACTAGTGTGAGATGATACCTCATTGTAGTTTTGATTTGCATTTCTCTAATGATTAGTGATGTTGAGCATACTTTTATGTGTTTGTTGGCCATCTGTTTGACTTCTTGGGAGAAATGTCTATTTAGGTCTTCAGCGCATTTTTCAATTGGGTTGTTTGTTTTTTGGTTGTTGAGTTGTATAAGCTGTTTGTATATTTTGGAAATTAAGCCCTTGCTGGTCACATTATTTGCAAATATTTTCTCCTAGTCTGTAGGTTGTCTTTTTGTTTTGTTATGGTTTCTTTTGCTGTACAAAAGCTTGTAAACTTGATTAGGTCCCATTTGTTTATTTTTGCTTTTATTTCTATTGCCTTGGGAGACTGACCAAAGAAAACATGGGTACGATTTATTTGAGAGAATAATAGAATAAATATTGACAAAGAGTAAATGAGTAGAATTGCTAAGCTAAGATGATACATATAAAAAAAGCTAAACAACTTTTGATCACTGATAAGTAAATCTTTAGGCACAGTTCACTAAAAGATTTTAATATTCGATACTCTGCTAACATTTTAGTGAATCTCAATTTACATGTATAAATTCAGTTTATTTCCTAACCCAAGTTCCATTGTAGGCCAACTAGTCTTCTGAATAAGTTTTATTATTAAATATTTTCACCTCAAACTAATAAATTTAAAATCTGAACAAAGATTCAGAAAAAGCCTGAGCTCAAATAACTTGGTTCTTTCTCTCCATTCAACTCTCTTAAAAGAAATTATAAGTTTAAACATTGATAGATGTGCCTAGTTTAATCTTTCTAGACCTATACAGATTACTTCCCCATGGAAATACTGTGGCCTCATATATGGTGGTAATTCTGCTGATTTTGAGATGCGCAGGACCCATGAATGCCTTTCCAGTTAGCATAATCACAGCCAGGCTGCTACCAGACATGATCATCATCACTTCCATACTTGGCATTTGTCTAATGCATTAAAATGCACAAAGAACTTTATATACATTGTCTATTCATGTATTTATGTATTCATATGTGCATGCATTGAGACATTTACTCAATACTAGGTGTTAAAAGGTAGAAAGTGGTCATGTCCTGGTCAGATGTGTGAACATCCTGTGATAATGCTATAGGAGGACCACAGTGAGATTGAATAGCTGCATCTGGAACACTCAGGAAAGTCCATACAGAAGAGGTAACATTGGAGCAAAGTATTGAGGGAGATTTCCAGGCAGAAGACAGAGTTTCCAGGCAGAAGGAACAGCGAGAGGAAAGGCACAGAATTATCAATGAGCCAGGACTAGTTAGGAAAGAGTGAGCCCCTTGGTGTAGCTGTAGAATAGGTTATGTGGGAGCCCTGGGGGAAAAGAAGTGTCAGGAAATGAAGCTGGAAAAAAAGAGAGTAGGAAAACCTTTAAAGAACAAACAAACAGGGCTTCCCTGGTGGTGCAGTGGTTGAGAGTCCGCCTGCCGATGCAGGGGACACGGGTTCGTGCCCCGGTCCAGGAAGATCCCACATGCCGTAGAGCGGCTGGGCCCGTGAGCCATGGCCGCTGAGCCTGCGCGTCCGGAGCCTGTGCTCCGCAACGGGAGAGGCCACAACAGTGAGAGGCCCACGTACCGCAAAAACAAAAACAAAAAAGAACAAACAAGTGTGAGCTTTGGCTTCCAGAGAGTGGGGGAACAGCACGGTCAGCTCTGTTCTATAGAGGGATGATTCTGCAGCAGTGAGGAGTGGAGGGGCTGGTGAGGAGAGGGTATGGGAGGAGAAGGGGGAGACCTCAGGGCAGGAGTGGTTAGGAACATCCGACAGCCAGAATCAGAGCAATGGCAATGAGCCCAGAGAGGAAGAAATGGATCTGAGAAAGATTTGGATGAATAAAGAGGAGCCAGTGATCAACTGTATGAGGAATTGAAAAGAGGCATCAAGGATTTTGGTGTAGGCAGCTGAGTAGATTACGATGCCACCATCCAAGATGAGAAATACAACAGAAGCAGCAGGTTTTGCAAGGAAGATGCTTGACGTCAATTTTGAGCACCCAGGTGTGAAATGCCAGGACAACAGGGAGTGTTTAGATTGCAGTCACAAAAATGAACTTGGAGCCCAGAAAGATTTAAGGTCCGTGATAGAAATTTGGCAGTCTTCAGTAGATGGTCAAAGCCAGAGGAATAAATGAGATTACCAAGAAAAAAGCAAAAGAAATGAGGAAGAGGCTGAAGACATACCCTGGGAAACAACACGGTAATTGCTAAGGATAAATTAGATGACTCATGGATGATTGGATAAGAAAGCACTTGAGTTGCTCATTCAAATACGTACTGAACATTTACTCTATGCCATGTACTATGCTAGATGCGGGTTGTAATGGTGAGGTACCTACCCCTCTGGAGTTTACAACATAATAATAGAGAAAACTGATCAAATACACACAAAGAAGTACGTAAGTACCAGTGTACCAAGTGCTTTTAAACAGCAGGTGTAGGATATGTGTGAACTTATAACACGGGGACCTCTCCTAAAATGAGACTCCAAGTAGGATTTTTTGAAGAAATAATAGGTGAGTTGAAAGCTGATAAAAGAAATGAAGGCAATAATGGGGGACACTTTCCCAAGAAGAGAGGGCAGCTCACATGAAGAGCTGGCAATAGGAGGAAGCATGGTCATTTTGAATTGCTGAGAGAAGGCGCCATGGGTGGGGTGTAGAGGATAAAGTAAGGCAGCCTTTGAGTGGGGCTGGTGAGATGGACGGGGTTTAGATTATACGAGGTTTCATAGTCCCTCTTCAGATAATTTTTCTGGACAAGAAATGATGGGTGCTTGTACCGGAGTGATGGCAAGAAGAAAAGAAGAGGACTAATGTGTAAGGCCTTGAAAAGACAAAATCAATAGGACTTGAAGGATTGGATTTGGAGTGGGGGTGTGAGAAAGTCAAAAATGATCCTCAGGCTTCTTTCTGGCTCGTGCACCTGGGTGGATGATGCCGTTCACCAGGATGGAGGTCCCTGGAAGAGCAAATAGGTTTGTGGCAACAGAAGTTCATATGCTCAGTTTAGGGTATGTTGGGTTCCAGACGCATTAAAGATATCCAAACGGAGATTCCAAAATAGGCACAGACATACAGACCTGGAGGAAAAGTCTAGAAACAAGGTAACAATTTGGGAGTCATGGGATACAGACAGCAATTTAAAACACTGGTGTAGATAGAACTATAGGGATAACAGTATATGGTAAGAGGGCCTCAGACCGAGCCTTTAAAAGGAATTGAAACGTTTCAAGTCCACATTGCAAACGAGAGTGAGATGATGAGAAAAGAGAAAAAAGGGGAGTATTTCAAGATGGCAGAAAGGATTCACCAGCAAACTCTGTGCCTTTGGGCAGTGCCTGTACTCTGTACTTCTCTGTTAACCAGAGAGGTAACATCGGTCTGCATATCTCAGAGAATTGTCCTGATGCTCAGATCTGATAATGCTTGAGAAATGTTGAAATCTATCCGTTGTTTTATTACATAATCACTCTCGGTTCCCAGGGTTTTTTTTTTTTTTTTTTGGTTTTTGAGTTTGTTTGTTTTTTTAAACACTGGGCCCATTCACACTCTTATCTTTCTCTTCCAGGCTTCTTTAGAACAATAAAGAGACAAAAAATATGAATTTGAACATGGCAGTGTTCTCAGTTCTTTTGCAGAATTGCATGGAAAGTAATCGCACTCAGGATCTGGAGCATTTCTGCCGCTTGCTTTTCTCTCCTGCCTTTCCCCTAGGAACCTGGAAATCCCCAGAAACTACTTTGGGACCTGTGGGTATAGGCTTGAGCACCGCAATTCTATAAATAAAACTATTTGGTAATCAGTTCCCTGTGATTAAGTGTCTAGCCATGAGGTTAGAAGCTTCTGGTACTCAGGGAACACCTTACTGGTACACTCTTCCCTCGCCTTCAGGGTAATTAGTGACACCTCTCAAGCTCTCCCCACTTTGACTTCCGGAGTGGCCATTACTTGACATTCAGGAAGAGGGAAGGCCAGAGGATAGTGACCCCTCCCCCCAGACCATAGACATCCGGGCACCTTGCGCAGTGATTGTTCCTCAGCCTCACTGCTGGCGAGAGGAGATATAGCTAGCATCAAACCCTCCTTCTTCCTCTAGGTCACTGTGGCAACAGTTCCAACCACAACAGACTTCTATATACAAATGATTCATTCCCAGCCTTCTGCTTTCCTTTAAAGAGTCAGCTGTCATGTGCTGCCCTGACTCACTCAAGCGCCTTTGCTCCAGGGAAATAAGCACTCTAAAGATAACTGAGTTCCAGGCCCCTCCTGAGCCAAGAGAGGCACGTTGCTTTTATGATGATGCAGCACAGAAGCATTCTGGCTACTTCCCATGTGCTGTCCTGCCAGCTACAGCACCACTGTTTCTGAAAATAAGAACTAAGAAGGCAACTTGTGTTGCTTTGATTATGCAGGACAAAAATTAAGCCAGTTGTAGGATGCAGACTGTTGAAGAGCTAATGAGTGTTTCCATAGTGGTTCAGAGTGAGACATGGCCATGTACACCAATGTTTCTAGTTGCATATTATGCTTCTGAAGGAATCTAGAGACTTCCAGGAACTTCAGAAGGTGACCCAGAACTGTTCGCACTTTGTAAACTAACTCTTAGCCTAATGAAGCTCTTCAAAGGGCAGTGATCTTATGTTCATTTTTTCCTTCTTTTATTCTAAAAAATTAACATTGTTTTCTAAACTGTAGTTTTTTTTTCCTATTAGCCACATAGCATCCTAAGAGATCTATTAGTTTTAAATGAGGATTTAATACGAGGAGGAAGTTTTGGTAGTCACATTTTTCTAATCTCATTTTCTGAGCTCCTCTGCACCAGTGTCCTTTATATTCCAGAATTGGGTCAGCTGTCATGCGTTTTTGCCAAATGTTCATACTGTTGACGCTACAGACAGATGAATCACTTATTGCCTAACTAAATTAAGCTAAACTGTGCCATTGGCACCATCCCTATTACAGAATTATTCCCTGCCACTACTTCTGTCAGTATACTTTGATGTTTGATATATTATAGCTATTCATTCATCAAATGATCATGGGCAAGAAATGTTTTAGGTGTGTATAGGAGCTAAGAAACCTTATGTTATTTTTTTTTCAATATAAATGAAATTATGTAAATAACTGAATATGGAATCTAACCTGTATGGAGATTATTTTTTGATATTATCAACCTTGACATTGTTAGCAACCATTTGTGGACAAACCATATTTTATAAGGTAGTCTCATATAATCTCAGTAAAGTCAAGTTAGGTTTACAGAACATTTGTTTTTTGTTTTTTTACATCTTTATTGGAGTATAATTGCTTTACAATGGTGTGTTAGTTTCTGCTTTGTAACAAAGTGAATCAGCTCCTCCCTCTTGCGTGTCCCTTCCGCCCTCCCTATCCCTCCTATCTAGGTGATCACCTATCCCTCCTATCTAGGGATCACCAAGCACCAGGACATTTGTTTTAAATAAGGAATATCACAACCTGGATAACCTGGAGTTTTTTGTTTTTTGTTTTTTGTTTTTGTACCGATAAGTCTTTATTCATTGTATTTTCCCAAGGAAAAGAAGGGGAAGGGAAAAGGGTCAGCATGTGTGTTACAAAATGATAGCAAATGGGAAAGGAAGTACCCGGCACAGCAAAATCAACCAACAAATAAACACTGCCCAGATGGGGTCGCCAAAGCCCAAGGGGGCTCAGTGTCCTGCAGTTCAGTAATGAGGGGAATAACCTGGAGTTTTGAAAGTGAATATAAACTTTTTAAGTTTGTGGTTAAGAATCTGCTAAAAAAAGATCAGATTCATTAAAAATGCAAACTGGTTGACTTTAATCAATAAGAACCAAAACCAGACTTCAGCTTTTTCTATGATGAATAGCAGCCTATCTAAGATAGATGGAAATAACTTTTTGTGATTACCCCCAGTTTATTTCCAGTGATTTAAGAAAGTATCACAATGTTCTTTAAACAAAATTCAATTAAATTTAATTTTAAAAATATTTCATGCCTTTATTTCCTTTTTAAGAGAATACTGTTCTGAAATCAGGAAAAGGTTATCAAATCAGTTGATCAAATTCAACTTATTGAGCATCTGTTTTATTAAAGACATTGGATAAAGCTTTTTCGAGGATACAAAGAAATAACGTGTTCTTTGCCCACAGGGAGCTTTTAATTTAACTAGGAAGACATTACACAGTAAACCAAGTTAAGTAACAATTTAAAACAATAATTTAAAGAAGTTGTCATGGTATATAGCATATGCTTAATTGCCAAATGAATAATACAAGGTAGGCTTTCCAAAATGGGAAAGAACACTTGAGGCAGATGAAGTAGGTGGGATTTGAGCCAAGCCAACTATTAATAATTTTACCGGTTATGGGCTAGAAATAGAAACAAATCATGTTTGTTGTCAGAGTTGACAGCCATATGGGGGGACTTCCATCTCCATCCACAGCATTGATTCATACCTTCTTTTTCCAATTTACAGTTTATGGAAGGCTATTTATCTAAATATGATGGCAATTACAGCATTAGCATCCTCTTTTGTAGGGTTAGTTGAGCTGGACAATAAAAAAATGCAAATAATTAAAGTTAAATGTCTCAATGCAAGATGTCAGCTATACTGTGAAGATAGATTAAAATAACACAAAAATGTTCGTAAACTCAATCATGTTGGTAAAGGTAATAAGAACTACTTTTTAAAAATATAGCCTTGACCTTCTGGGTGACTGTCGTTTTCTAACAAAGGGAGGGCAGCAGTGCTTCTCCAACATGAACATGCTTACCTGAGGGTCCTGGTAAAATACAGATTCTGAAACTGTAGGTCTGGAGTAGGACCTGAGAATCTGTGTTTCTGCCAGGCTCCCAGAAGAGGGGCCTAATGTTGATCTGTGCGCTTGAGCAGCAAGATTGTAGAGAGGATAACACCAAGATTCTGAGAGGGATGTGTCTTAACTGGTAATACCCTGTTTAAAGAAAATAGCAGTACCATTAGAGTAATTTTATATGGCTTTTGCCCTTTATTCTCACCCAACTCTTTATCTTTGCCTTTAGCACGAAAGCAAGAGATTATCAAAGTTACTGAACAACTCATCGAAGCTATCAACAACGGGGACTTTGAAGCTTACACGTGAGTAGAGGCACCTTTATTTTGCTTTCACGCGTATGACAAAGTATTTTCTATATGAATGCATTCTTCAATGTACCTGACTCGTGTATATTTAACGCCAGGTTTGATACACCCACAATAGCTTCATTCCAGCGTATACATGACTCAGGTGCCTCTAGGAGAGAAATAAATGTAATTAAGATTTCAGAGAGAGAAGATGAGACTTCTGATAGGAGGATTGGGGATTTCTTTGTCAGTGCACAGAAGCCTGACCCTCAGGCACCTCCACGTGAGAGAAGGCATTCCAGGCAGAGCAATCCATGAGAGCAAACACACAAGAAACACGAAAGCACGTAAATAGTGCACTTGGCTTAAGAGATGTTTTTCCTCGCAGTTCTGCAGAGGTGATGGGACAGAGAAAGAGTAGGAGGCAGCGTCTGGCAGCCTTTTCCCTTTCCAGCCAGCACAGCTCAACTTTATCTTCATCTCTTTTAGGGGTTTGCCTCTTAGATAAAATTGTATTTGAAGAAAGGGTTCTAACGTTAAATTTAAAGTTTACCATAGGTGTTAAAGGAAGTCACTTTGATCAAATAAAAGTAAAGCTTTCAAATAGGGGGTGAAGGCTTATTGTGCAAAGAACGTGGGTCAATAAGTTAGTTATTTGAGTGGAGAAAAAAATCAGTTCTCAGCTTTCCCCTTATACCATACTAGTGAGGTCCTCTTGAATGGAAGTGTTAAATGCAGAAAAGAGTTTGATCTCTGGTTGGAAAGATCTACGTTTAAAAGCAGGGCAAGTCAGTGAAATGAAAAAGTGAAATGATTAGGCTACCTAAATAGATGAAACTTAATGTACTTTAATTTTTTTTAAAGCCAAAATAAAACAGACCAAAAAAACAGAAAAACATTTGTAAAACGTGTCAAAAGTTAATTTAGATTGAGAAGATAAGGTTGAAAAGTGGAAAAATAGGTAAAGGAACTGAGCGATTAGCAAAAGAGGAAATATGAATGACAAGTAAACTAATGAAAGCATGTTGATGTCCACTAGTTGTGTGCAAATCTGAAGGAGGGTTTTCTGCCGATCAAATCAGCATGGATAAAAACTCCGCTGATCACCAAAGGGGCACAGATACTGCAGGACAATAGTGACTTTTCCCACCACCTGATGGAGTATAAATGGGGACAGACTCAGAGTGGTGGTGACAGCAGGGGTTTGGGTCGCAGTTCTATACCAGGAAGTGTTTCCAAAGGTTCAAATCACTACTTTAACCCTATGTTCCTAGTTATGAAAATTTAGGGCTTTCCTGGTGGCGCAGTGGTTGAGGGTCCGCCTGCCGATGCAGGGGACACGGGTTCGTGCCCTGGTCCAGGAGGATCCCACATGCCGCGGAGCGGCTGGGCCTGTGAGCCATGGCCGCTGAGCCTGCGCGTCCGGAGCCTGTGCTCCGCAACGGGAGAGGCCACAGCGGTGAGAGGCCCGCGTACCGCAAAAAAAAAAAAAAATTTAACATGGGCATGGATTTTGAATTTAAAACAGGGACAAAAAGTGTGAACAAAGATATTTATGGAATCAATATTCAAAATAGTGAAAAATTATAAACAGCTTATATGTCCAACATTATGGTAACATTAATCTGTGGTGTGTTTGGTACCGTGGATACTTATGCAGAATTTCTAGCGATCTGGCAAAATGCTTATGAGTATTCACTGAAGATAAAGCAGGATATAAACGTGTGTATACATAATTATTCCAACTACATAAGAGAAAATATAAAAACAGAATGAAATATGACAAATTGGTTTTTAAAAGGAAAAAAGATAATTGCCTCTGGGAGATGAAACTGTGTTTTGTTTTTTATTTCCTGCTTCTTTCCAAGTTTTGTATAATAAGATACTTTTTATCATCAGTTACAAATAGATAGCCAAATATAAAATATGGAAGAGAGTAACTGAATATAAGAACTAAATTAAATCCAGGACTGCTTCTTATAAATTAATGTGTGTGCAAATACATACAAACACAAGTATATACATATATATGTATTTGTGTTTATCAATTCTTTAACAGGACCTAATAAAAGTATACTTAGAATGAAAGAAATAGTAAGAAATGGGGTTTAAAAGAACACTGTTTGTTGTCAGAGAATTAAACAGTTGAACAGTTGTTAAAGAGCTGTTTAGAATTCTGTGCCGTAAGACCTGTTCCCTTTTATTCTTTCTGCTGATATAACTTTGTTAGACCCAATATGATTCTTCAAATATAATATACTTAGGATAAAAATCTTTTGGAATAACATTCCCCTGCGGATTGGTAGAGTGTGTTTTGTTGGTGTTGTTAGCCAGGAAAAAGTGGCAAAATATAGCATTTCCTATATTCTCAGACACTTTAAAATAGGGTATTTTAAATAATGCAATTCCTTGGAATCACATCAGTTTACGAATTCCTTTGCCTGTAATCTGGCTTGATTTTGTACACTCAGACCCAGGGGTAATCCAAGAGGACCTTCCATTTGGGAGCTTTTTGCGTGGCAGAATGTATTGGTACAGCCCTGTCAGCTGGTCCTTAGAACACCTGTTCAGAGCATACACACCCACAGGTCAAGTGGCAGCTTTGTGAATCTTTTATTAATCCAAAGCCTGTGATAGGAGAGAGAGAGATACATACATACATTACTTGCATAGAAGAAACATACGAGAGAGAGAAAGAACGCATGAACAAGTTTTCAAGTATTTTGACTCAATGGCTGGGTAAAAAGGTCCATCATAGTACAGTGATTCTCAGGTGACTTTTTTTTTTTTTTTTTATGATGTTGGGGATAGGAGTTTATTAATTAATTAATTTATTTTTGCTGTGTTGGGTCTTCGTTTCTGTGTGAGGGCTTTCTCTAGTTTTGGCAAGCGGGGGCCACTCTTCATCGCCGGTGCACGGGCCTCTCACTATCGCGGACTCTCTTGTTGTGGAGCACAGGCTCCAGACGCACAGGCTCAGTAGTTGTGGCTCACGGGCCTAGTTGCTCCGTGGCATGTGGGAACTTCCCAGACCAGGGCTTGAACCCGTGTCCCCTGCATTAGCAGGCAGGTTCTCAACCACTGCGCCACCAGGGAAGCCCCTCTCAGGTGATTTTGGTGCTGATATAAAGTAGTAGAAAATTTTGATTCACTAATGTTGACAACCAAAAGTCATATTTATAGATAAAGTAATAGCCCCTGGCAGAATAAAGTCCTGTTACCATGGGAACACTGTTTTTCCCATTTTACTACTTAGAAAGAGATTATGTATATTTAACTTTGAGCTTTAGTACCTGCCCCCCAGGAAGTCTGAGGCAAAGTTTAAAATCGCCACTCGCAACTAAGGCTTTCTTTACCACAACAAATAACCACTGTGATTTTTTTACTTTAAAAGTATTCTTAAAAAAAAAATCCGTTCCAAAATTCTGTGAACCATACGTTCAAGAACCATAATGAGTGAGCCTTTTGAAACTTGCATTTCTGTTGAACAGTTAAAACATTTTGCCTCCCAAATGGGCAGTTTCCATACGAAATTAGATGTAGCCCCACCAAATTAATAAATGATCCAAAATCTTTCAGTACGTATTCCTTTTATCTAACTTTGTGAACTACTAATTCTTCAAATCCAGATTTTACGGCACCTTCTGTGAGAAGCCTAAGCTGATCACCACAGGCCCAAGGAAATATTTTCTCCTCTGTCTCCATGGGACTTATAAACATACCCAGACCCAGTGCTCACCATATCAAGCAACTACCCATCATTCCCCAACCATACTCTGCCATTGTACTTGCTGCCCTCCTCTGCCTACCCCCTTCCACACACCTGGAAAACTCCTACTCATTCCAGAAAGCCCAGCTCAACTTTCCTTTCTCACATATACGTCATCGGGTTTCTGAGCACTTCGTATTTATTTCCATTCCAGTATTAATTGTTGTGTTATAATTCTTTCAAAGAATATCTGCTACATAGTAGGTGTTTAACAATTCTTCATTGAATAAATAAAATTTTCCAAGAAAGCCCATTGGCTTTCTCTGAATATTTAAAATAGTATATGTTTTTCTTGAATTACATTTCTAGGATTAAAAAGAAAACTAATGTGCATTTGAATCTCTCATTAATTTTATTTTAAGTTAATTAAGCTTGTTAATTAAAGGTTACTTAAGTCTGTCAGACATTGCCAGAAAGTGTAGGATGTGACACCTGCCTTCAAATCAGTCATATATACATGTTTGATATGAATGTAGATGATGTCAAAAATTATTCCGAAAGTATTTAATTTCAGAGCCAAAGTTGATTTTATAGGACTTGGAGGGTAGCTTGGACTTGGAGAGCATTTAAAAAATAATAAACTTATAACAACTAAAAAACTAGGGAATTAGAAAAACTGGGGAAAGCCTGGAGAGTTCACCTTGGAAATTGAAAAGTAGGCATTTTAAAAAAGGAAACTTCCTAAAGTGTGATAGATTACCGCCTGCTGGAGCTGGTTTTATTGTCTCGCCCCTGTCTGAGGTCTCTGCAATATTCCTTTTTAGGGTCTGCTCCTCAAACCGCCTTGCCAAGCCCTGCGATAGAAATTTTATATTTTAAAAAAAACTCCTTCATTGGCTGATAAATAAGAATAGATATTGTGAAACAACGAAATACATTAACTCATTTATTTTTTTTTTTCCTACAGGAAAATCTGTGACCCAGGCCTTACTGCTTTTGAACCTGAAGCTTTGGGTAATTTAGTGGAAGGGATGGACTTTCATCGATTCTACTTTGAGAATGGTACATTTATTCTAAATTTAATATCATGCCTTTTCCAAATTCTCTTTGAATTTCTCCCAAATTTACAGATTCTTTGACTCTTTGCTGCAATGAGAGTTTTTACCTTAGTCCAGCATTTTGCATCGTATTTTTATATTTTTGTATTTGAAATTGAAAAACATGACAGCCTTAAAGAGTTCTGATATGTTTTGAAAAGTATCTGTTTATATAAAAAAGTGATGTTGATTGAATATACCCCATAGAAGTCCCAGTGAATGTATAAGCTGTGAAATGAGTGACCAAAAATTGTTGAATTTTTCATAAAACATTTTTATGAAAATGGTTTTCATAAAACATTGTTTGTATATGAAAAGATTAAAAAAACCACAGCATGCCAGAATATTTGACATAGAGGAGGGCTTTCAAGCATAATTAATGCTCCTTTTCAAGGTAAAATATAAATGAAGATGAGTAATCAGATAAATATTTCAGTTCCAATTACAAGAATTTTAATGGTCTCAGAGGAAAGAGAAAGTGACAAAAGAAACTCCTGCAGAATTCCTTCAGGTCACCAAGAAAAGTGTAGACCAGAAGTTTCTTTTATGCTCCTTTCCCTCATACATAACGACATTAGGTATCATGCAGGGAGGGAATTCACCTTTTGCAGTGAGATTTTGATGAATTAAAGAGGAATTGTAGTAATGATTAGGATAATCAAGCTCACGTCCAGTAATTATAAGCACTGAAAATGTCTGCCTTGGCATGGATTTTTACATTTAATGAATTGCTTTGTCTTATATGCACTGGACATTTGCAAGCAAAGATAATTATGTGGTAAATTGGCCTTAACAAAGCTTCAGTAAATGTTCTCTCTGTTCCATCCCGCACTGTGATTGACAGCATCTCATAATGTTTTTCTTCAGTTGACTCTCGATTGACACCATCTCACCTGTAGTAAAAGAATAATTAACCCATTAATATTTTAACTTACCTCAACATAACACTGTACATCATTACTTTCCATAAATACATATTCTTCATAATGGGATATTATTTTTTACATGACTGTAGCACTAAGTAATTTATTCAGATCTTTTCTGAAAATGGAGGACGTGTTTGGTTAACAGGTAAAACAGTTCTACCTGTTTTAGTGATCTAAGAGAGCAGCATCATCAATTATCTGCACTAAATCTTCATATCTCAGTCATTGAATAACTAGAATAAATAGCTATTGTCAAAACAACAAAGGCTGGAGCCCCGTGAGGGCTGCTCAACCAAAGAAAAGAGCTAGAGAGAGAATCAGAATCAGGCTATATGGCCAACACCAAATTTTGGGTTTTTACTGGATAACCACAGCTGGACTAACATAGAATGGACGCTACTAAATAAAGGAGCCACAGGATGAGATGGGGAAACAGCCTGTTTAGGAGACAGCAGTCTCCATGCTTGATATGTTCCCCTTGTCCCATGTGCTTCACCAACAACCAAAAAAACGAACAAGCCCACAGGATACCCTGTCAACTGCCCCAGTGGTTCCTTCATCGGAAAGACAGGAACTGCTCCGTGTACCTGGGCCAGCCCTCCTCCATCTCTATTCATATTATGGCTTGTTCCTAACCACTTCCCAATATAAATATGTCGCTCCAGCTTTCTCAAAGTTTTCAGAGTGGCTATACGATTTAACTACAAAGGGAGTCAAAGAAAATAATGACTGTATTTACTTCTGCTCTCTTTTTCTTTATACTTTGCACAGTACCAGGCATTCAGTTAATGCAAAGAACTAATAGTTGAATGAATGAATGGCATTCTATTTATTGGTCCCAACTGAAGTTATTACCGGTTTTGGTTTACTTTACATAGAAACTAAATTCTCTTTTCCATGTTGTTCTCTTTCAGCTTTGTCCAAAAGCAATAAACCAATCCACACTATTATCCTGAACCCCCACGTACATCTGGTAGGCGATGATGCTGCCTGCATAGCATACATTAGGCTCACACAGTACATGGATGGCAGCGGAATGCCAAAAACAATGCAGTCAGAAGAGACACGTGTGTGGCACCGCCGGGATGGAAAGTGGCAGAATGTTCATTTTCATCGCTCGGGGTCGCGAACAGTACCCATCAAGTAAATATTTCCAGGCTGTCAGCTTCTTTGTTAATATACCCCTGGTCACCGTCTTTTACTTATTCCATTGTCACCGTCTTTTACTTATTCCATTGTTAATAGCATGGCATCTGTTACTTAATGCTAGCGGTCATTTAGTGGTCAGTTACACTGGTGGGAGTTACACTGGTGGGAATTAATGTTTCATGAGAAGCAGTCTATAATTCTCCAGAAAGATCAATCAGACTAGCCTTTTGTGGGTTGAAACTTGCCCTAGAAAGTACACAATAGTTTTAGACAGGAATTAGAGGATACCCTATTACGCTGATTTCTCTTATGGTTAAATCAGGGAGAATTCATGTAATAAGGTAAACTATTTATGACTTCATTGTCACAATTGGCAGAGGAAGGGGAAAAATTAGAGGAAAAAGTTTCTAAAATGACCAATACAGTTGACCCTCCTTATCCATGGTTTCCTTACACACAGATTCAACCAGCCTCAGATCAAAAATTTCAGGGGTGGAGAAATTCCAGTAAGTTTCAAAAAGCACAACTTAAATTTGTCTTGCAGGGAACTATTTACATAGCATTTACATTGTGTTTGTTAGGTATTATAAGTAAACTAGAGATTATTTAAAGTATATGGGAGGATGTGTGTAGGTTATATGAAATACTGTGCCATTTTATATAAGGAACTTGAGCATCTGCAAATTTTGATATCCTCGGGGGGTTCTGAAACCAACCCCCCCCCCAGATACTGTGGGGAGACTGTATAATATCAGGAGCTTCATTTCATAGATTTTTTTTTCTACGGGTGCTCAATTACGAGAAATTTATGAAATACAGCATTTAAGATGCAAGTATTAGGTATTTCAGCATCTTTCTCACTACACCACTCTACCTCAGATGTCATGTTTGCTCTTCCAATCAATAATTAGACATATTTATCGCACATCACATAGGTGCATGTAAAATGTGCCAGGTAAAATGCAAGGTGAAAGATGTTGCCCTTAAGGAACTTATATTCTAGTTTAGAAAGCAACTTACCACCAATACCAAAGAAAAAAACAAAGTTTATAATCAACTTCAGTGTAGAAGGGAATGAATGACTAATGTAGCAAACTTTATAACAGTTTGGAAGTATACTGTGTATAAAAGAATTTTGAACAAGGTCTTAAGTGAGGAGTGGAATTTGGAGAAATGGAAGGATAGAAAGAACAAAAAGGAAGATAGTCCAAGTTCAAGGAGCATCATGAGGAAAAGCACAGGATAAGATGTTAGCTTCCTGTAGTAGAGGATTGTCAGTAAGGAAGGCTGGCTCCAGCTCGAGTCAAGGGGAATCATGGGAATTGAGGTTGCGTCAGTAAAGTGGGGTGAGATGAGAACAAGAAGGGGTGTTCAGAATCAGTAGAAGTTCGGCCAACTGCAGATCTCATTCCAGATTCTCTCACCAGGATTACCTGGTAATATCTGGGGGGCATGGGATGGGGAATTAAGGCCACACAAACAGCCATTCAATTCACTCCAGAGACTCCATCAAAATGTCTTAGTTTAATAATGTCCCACCACAGTGGTTTTCAATGGCCTTCTCTATAGCCTTATTATGTATCACTGTTGGATTTGTAAAAAGTGGGTAAGGAAAAAAAAAAATAGGTTGAAATTCACTCCAAAAAAGAAAAATAGCTAAGTAATTAAGAGAAAGACAAAAGGAAGGTAACGATAATGAAGACACCTGTTTTTGTGCATTTCTGTGTTTTTTACCCCAAAGAGGTACAGCACCAATTTCCAGTTAATACAGAAGGGATTACATTCATTCAGTACTAGAAGGTTAGGCTTTTCTACAATTCCCTAAAGTGTTTATGGGATAGAGCCTATTTAAGAAAACTTCATTTTATGCCAGGTGGCTTAAATGGGGCTTCTCTTAATAGGCCATCTTGTATTCCAAATGGGAAAGAAAACTTCTCAGGAAGCACCTCTTTGTGGCAAAACATCTAAGGCCTGAAAACCATTCCCATGTGGGTCTTGTAAGTAACACCCTGCTCCATGATACTTTGTGATTGGAGCTAATGACTGAAAAGCTGCATGGCTGTTTTTCCTCCCTTTGAGGATATTTCCTCACATTATTTCAGTGAAAACCATATTTGCATGAGCTCTTGAGTCTAATGGTTGGCACCATTGTGTAGCATAACCCATATTTTCAAGGTACTAAAGTGCTGAGGAGACCCTACCTTCAGCACATGGATTGTGGCAGGTTTGGAATACCCTGGAGTTCTCACATCAAAAGTCAATTCTCTTTGGGTCAATTCAGACAACTCTCAATTATCCAGAACTAATTTATATCAGGCTCTAGGATCTTTTGGAGTCTTACTGTTTTACAAGAGGTTACAGTTCCTGTTCTGCTCTTGGCTAAGGTTAATACGTAGGCTAATTGGCTCTGCCTGACTGAGTATAATGGTATTTGACCACAAGGAGGAAGTCAAGCTGAAATTTAAAACAAAGCGAGTAATTCCAGAGGATAATTGGAAGTTGACTGTAATTCAATTCATGCCTGCATTGTTATTTCCTAAGATTTGCTTCTTACCTTGGATTAGAATAATTCAGATACGTGTGGTACTCTTGTGAATTTTTTCCCCATTCAAAGCACTGAACCTTGTCAGACCTTGGAAGAGGTAGTGCTCCCAGCTGTTTGTCTAAAGAAAGAAGACCTCCAATTAAATAAGAATAATCGTGTTTTCCCTACTTCTGAGGCTGTAAAATTGACTTCTAGGTTTGATTTCCAGCAGAGTCTAAGAATAACGACAGAAGCTAAAGGATGCATTTAAACTTTTCGTCTCTTTCAACCAAATAATGCTATTCATTTATTAATTTGTCTGGTAAACATGAACGCTTGAACGGTATGTTTAGATTTCATCATGTGCTTGCAGCCTGAGTCCCTGTCTATTTTTAGCTTAGCTCTGTGTGGACAAATTGACAAATTAAAGTAGAAGATCCATATTAATTACTTAACATTGTGCATTTTCTCTTTTAATGACTGCAAGCAAAGATCTCTTATACGTAGCATTTTCGATCTATTACTTAACTGCTGAGTTATAAAATCGTAGCCTAGCCTAATCTTTGGCAAAGCAATTTGATGATACTTTGTAAAACAGTTTAATTTATGTCTCCCCTCTCTCCTTTCAGCTAAGTATCAACAGTGCCACTTCTGCATTCTCTGTTCTCACCTGGATGGTAACCCTGGGCCGTCCTCTCCTCCTCTTCATGCATGTTTCTGAGTGCATGAAGTTGTGAAGGTCCTACGTGTAATGCACATGTGATGCATCATCTTGTCATATATTCCTTCCTATACATTGTTTACACTTCAACTATGGAGATGTTCCATGCAAACTTCAATCACTGTTGGCAAACAATAGGGGGAGGTCAGACAAAATTCCACAATACTCCAAGTACAAACCTACTCATCCGGTTTCTCTGCTTATGCCAAGACTTAACAGACTTCAAAATTATCGTTCTTTGAATGACAGTTTGTAACAGAAATGTAAGTTTTTAAAAACTCTTTGCTGTTCATCTGTTTTAGCTTTTTTGTTTAACAAAAAAAGGCAAAAGAAATTACCTTCAGTTCCCTGGTGTGATCCTGGTTGAAACGGATGATATTTCACTGAAAGCTGTGTTGCTGTTTAACAATTAAAGGGATTGATATGTGGGCAGAATCACTTATGAATGTGGAAGCGAGAATCGGTGGGTTTGCTACTACCTAAAGTCATGTCTTTTTTGGTCAAACTGTGTAAACTGGAAAAATTCACGTCATTGACGAGTTTGATCACTTTAGGGTATACTTGCACTGTTCTGGTGAAATTTGCTGAATTTTTTGTTCCTTTCTCAAACCTATGCTCTTTTTTCTTCATTTTCTCCTATTTCTTTATTACTTTTGTTTGCTTCCTTTATATTTCTCTGTTTTTCATTCTTTTTTCTCTTTTTGTCTAGTAGTGTGAGAAAAGTGAAATTTGCATAATGAAGGTAAAATAAAAACAGGCCTTTTGGAGGTGGCTAAACTAGTGCTTTGATCATCTTCTGGGCCCATAAAAATGATGTCAAGAAGATTTCAAAAGTTTGTAATTCTGCTCGAGTTTGGACGTAGGGATCCTAACTATGTTGGAGGTATTAGAATTGTTTAAACTTAGAATAAAAGCAAGTAGGTTCCTACCGTACCTGCACCACGTCTTACTGATTGGTGCAGTTGCCAGGAGAGTACCAAGTTGGTCGTAGATCAGGATTTTGTGCAAAGGCACTTCCTTCTGCCTTGCAGGATGCGCGCCTCCTGTGTCATCACTGGCTAGTTTTCTGAAGTTAGAGAGGCCTGCGGGTGTTTTCCATTCTCCTAAGTGTTTGTTTTGAACTCTGTCTCTGTGACTTGTGCTTTTGTAGCTTCTCTCATGTGTCAGAGTAACATTATCTTCCTTCGAGGAGTTAGCATTTTCCTATTTAGAAAAAGGGGGGGGGCAGGCGGGATTGTCCCTGTTTTCTCTGTGCTTCTCATTTCTCCTTTGTTTACTCAGTTCCTGTGGGGCTTTTTCTCCTCCCTGAAATGCTTTATAGTGCATGGTATCTTCATCAGCGTTATTTTAACAATAGTAATTCACAAGCCTCAGAAGGCTATTTTTAAAGCAGAAGCAAAAAAATCCAAAAATCAACCCTCCCTCTTTTCTCTCATTTCACCTTTCTGTGTTGATTACTAATCACCTTAGATATTGTTGCTAGTGGATGTATGGTAGATGGATTGAAGCTTTTCTGATAATTATTACACGATTTAAAACAATATATATTTAAAATAAAATAAATATATACAGTAAATGTATTGGGCCATGTTAACCTGCCAATGAGATCTGTGAAAAAATAATGGCCTCATTTTTCCCTTTTTAATTTCTTTTACCTTTTTGTGCAGCAGCTATACGTGGCATACATGTATTTTTTAACAAAATAGGTATAGGGTGTTTGTTTTTTTTTTTTACACTTTTAGCATGTGGTGTTGAAGTATTATTACTGTAGATCAAGCTTGTCTTCCGCACTAAGACGTGAGGAAATTGTGATTTGTTCTCTCCACCACAATTGAATTACACATTTATTAATTATCTTCTCTCATTTTGAAACACTGCAGTTTACCGTGGGACACTGTATATATTTCTTGCCATAATGGTAAATGACTGATTGATATATTTAAGAGTTAATAAATTTGTGATTTCTGCTGACAATGTGTCCATTTTTATTTTTAAGAGGTACTGAATTTATTTATGCATGTGTGACGCTGGCTAGTGCCAATGGCACTATATGGTCCCATTAGTCCATAATTTACCTTTGACATAAAGATGAAGCTACTGAACCGAGCTTCCTTCTAAGAACGTACTTGGTGATGATAATGACAAGTTACTGTGTGCACAAAATCTGTCTCTCCTAGGGAAATTTTTCTGAGAACAAAGCAGTTAAAACAAGAGTCCTAAAAATTTCTAAATGTGCCTTCCACTCCATCCTTCTCATGGCTGCTAGCTAGATTCCATTTTTAACCCAAATCTGACCATATAATACTTCTGTGTTATCATCTCCAATATATAGGCAAGCGCCTCATCTCCCGCTACCCCTCAACTTGAACTTGAGTGTACAGAAGTACTCAACTTCTTTCAGTTTATTAAAAGCACCACACGTTTATGTTTCTAGAATATTCTTCCCCTACTTCTTCAATCTAATTCTTACTCATTCCTTGAAATTCAATTTAGACTATCATCCCCTCCAGCAAACCTCCCTAGACCATGCTCTAAAAGCTCACTCTCTCTCTCTCTCTCTCTCTCTCTCAGTACTGACAATACTTTGTGTTCACCTCTTCTGCCAACCACATTGTTTTGGAAATACATCTTTGTGTGTTCTCTACTGGAGTAATGCCTCTCTAGGCAAGAACTGTGTGTTTGTATCCGTGGCTCCATATAAGAGCCAGGAAGGGAGACGTTGTTTGTTAGTAGTTGCTGAACCATGGCCAAACCATAAATGGGAAACTCACAGTGCAATCGGAGCCCTGGGTTTATTGTTCGGTTCTGTCGTCGTTGTCTTTGACACTCTGAGCAATTTGCCTCTTCCCTCTGAACCTTCGTTTTCGTGTTTATAAAATGAGAAGAAAAAAAACAATAAGGATATTGTGAAGGTTAGAGATAATAGGCACAGAGTACCTAGAATAATATTTGGTGGAAAATATTAAATGAAAGCAGCTCTAACTGTGTTCTAATCACTGATAGTAATACTCCCAGTGTTCTAGTTATTCCTTACTCAGAAGCGTATAGAACTCTTGTTTTGATATGAGCTGCCCTGTTTAGGTAGATTTACTGATCATTGCTAAGGATGTACTCATATTCAAATGTCTCAGCAGCAAAATGAGGAATAGCGAGGTAGTAATCTAGCCGAAAGTAGGGAAAATTAAATGGAGTAAATCAGTATATTCTAGGGAAATTCAAGGAATCTTAGCCTAAAGTAACTGAAATTTTGAACCTCTGTAAATAAAAACTATATATAATGTAAGGGTGAACACAGAAAGCACAACCTTTGAGTGATTTCATTAAATAAAATTCTACTGACTTCTACAAATGTTTCAGTTTCCATGGTCTCCTTTGTCAGATGAAAGTGAGAATATATATTTATTAAAAAAAAAAAAAAAGATACTGAATATCAGCACACTAAACCATGTGTCCGTGACCAGAACAATAAGCAGCCATAAACCACCTTGGCCCGAGAGAGCAGCACGAAGTATTTACGGTACTTCTGCTTTTCTGTCAAATAAAACAATTCTCAAAAGTAAGCTGAAATGTTCTCCTGAGGACCCGGCTTCTGACTTCACAGCAAGAAATAAAGCCATCTCTGCATCTCTGTCTACGCACCTGGCCTTCTCTCCCGTTGCTGTGGATAACTAGTTTGTGCACCTGGCAGAGGCCGACACCCTTCCCCCTCACACCTGCCCGCCGCACCCCGTCATCATAAATCACTTCCTCTACACTAGACATGCCCACCAACGCCCCGTTTCTTTCCTTCATGTCCAGACTCCTTGAAAGGCCTGCATGCGCTTGCTGTCTGCCACCTCTCTCCTCCTGTCCCCTTAAGCCCACCCTCAAGAATCCACAAAGCAGTTTCTCCCAAAGTCACCGATGACCACCGTGTCATTCATTCCAGGGACCAATTTTCAGTCTTCATTTTACCTGCTCTCTCAGCAGCATTTGACACAGCTTCCTGTCTCAATCTTGAAACATTTTTCTCTTGTCCTTCAGACAATACACTTGCCCAACTTTCTTCCTACCGTTCTAGATGCTTCTTCCCAACCCAATCTCTAACTGGTCCCTTTTCAACAGCCTTTTAAATTTTGGAACGCTTCTAGTTTTTCTATATTCACTCACTCCCAGGATAATTGCACCCAATCTCAATGACTTTAAATTATGTTAATGACTCTCAAATACGTCGTTATCTCCAGCCTGGATCACTCTCTTAAACTCCAAACATGTAGATCCAACTGCCTACCTAAAATCTACATTGCAGACCTACTAGGCATCCCAAAATGTCCAAAGCCAAGCTTTTAATCGTCTGTGCCTAAAACCTGCTCCCCTTACAGCTGTTTCCATATCTCAAGAATTGGCAATTTAATTCTTCCTCTGATCAGGCCAGAAATCTTGGTCTCTCTTTTAATTCCTCTATTTGAAATCCCGTCATTTTTACCTCCAAATTATAACCAGAATCTGACCACTTCTGACAATGGCTTCTGCTACCTCCCTTGGGCCAAATCACCTTCGTGTTCTCTATACTATTGGAATAGCCCCCTAATTGGATTCTCAGCTACTCTTATCTCTCTTCTGTTTACTCTTGATGTAGCAGCTAGAAATGAGCCTGTTAAAATAGAAGTCAAAGCATGTCACTTCTCTGCACAAAACCCTCCAGTAGTTCCCCTTATCACTCAGAGTGAAAACCAAAGTCCTGAGAGTGGCCTTCGAGGCTGGACCTGATACTGCTCCCTGTTACCTTTATGGATGCTCCCACCTCAGGGCCTTTGCACTTGTCTTTTCCTGTGTTGAAACACTCTTCCTCAGAGATCCAGTGGCTGTCTCCTTCACTTACTTATTTGTCTGCAAAATATAGTCACTTTCTCAGTAAAGCCTTCCCTGACCATCTTATCCAAGACTTCAGACCTAACTCTCCTACAGGACACTTCATATCCTCCTTCCCCAATTTTTTTTTTCTCCTTACAATGACTATTTAACATATGGTTTCCTCATTTTATCTATTTTATGAGGGTGGAGATTTTTGTCTTTCTTGTTCATGATATATTCCCCGCTTGTAGAACTGTGTTTGGAACATAGTAGGTGCTTAATAATTTGTAGTTGAACAAATAAGTTAATGAATTGCTCTCCTCTTTTACAGTTAGAAAAGCTGAGGCTCCCAGCCCATATATGAGTTGCCTCAGAGTAACGCCAAGGGTTGTAAACTGCCTACATCATAATTACTTGAAGAAAGAAAAAAAAAAACTTTACTATAAAGAATAAACTTTCAGCATCAATGTACAAATTTGGAACTTTTTTAGGCTGCAAGGAACAGAAAACAATTCCAAATAGCTTAACAAGGAAAATACATTATTTCACAGAACGAGAGATGGATGAATTAGTTCTAGGGTTGATAAACAATCTGGATAAACAACATGATAAATTCAGTGACAACAACATAAACATTTTTCAGCTTGCCCTTCCAAGGGTATAAACTTTTATCATCCAGTTTAAAAGACCTCACGGTCCCAAAATACATGACATGGCTTCTAGTGACACATCCGGACAGGACAACATCCAATGGAAGGTTGTTGGATTGCTCTCTCTCTCCTCTACCTGCCACCCCTCAGCCCCCAGCAAAGAAATATTTCTTAGGTCACATGCCTTACCCAGTTCAGCTTAGACTGATAAGGACCTGCCCCAGGGCTAGGGGTGGGCTACTTCCCCTTAGATATGGGTGTCTACGGAAGGGAGGAGACCTGCACAGAGACTGGATCAAACTTTCAAAAAGTATAGGAACGAATATTGTCATATAACAAATACATTGGGAATGTCAAAAAAAAACCTTTGTTTTTATCGACCCCTTTAAAGCTGCTATTCTATGCATGTAATGAGAATGGTGAAAAAAGAAAAGGAAAATGAATCGTTATCTCCTCCAAACTCTACATCTCATCCACAGAAGCCTCTCTCTTGTGTTATATTCCTGATGTGCCCAGTAAATTCAGTGCTAGAGGATTCTCCCCCCACAGAACTCCTCGGGAGTAGGAAAGTTTAGTCATTTCACTCCACTGAAGTTCTTCCAAGAACTCCAGTCCCCAAAAAAGGGCCCATTTAAGCCCTCCAGACACCCTGCCCAAACTTCAGTGAAAACCTCGGAAAAAAAAAGAAAAAAGTAGAGAACACTTGGTGCCTGAAACCACATTTAGTGATCAATTTCTTCAGTGCTGTTTTTCTTTTTTTATCACTTTAAATAAGTAAAGTAGGAAAGTGGGGGTGTCGAGCCCGGGGAGTGTAACAACTAAGTAAACATCAGAGACCTTATTCACCATCCACCCACTGGATTCTGCTCCACAAAGTGAACAAAGGAACAGGCAGTTCATCTCTAGAACCTGTTCCTGCGGGGTCTGAAGCAACAGTTTGCTGTTGTGTGGGAAGAACTGATTTGTGATTACATGGTATGTGTACAATGCTCTCTTTGTATCACAGTCACAAATATAGGTGACTCAGAGGCATCTTCCACTGAAGATGGGGTTGGTCACCACAGCCTTTCTTCCAAAAGCCTTAATTCTCAGACTTTACCTTCCTTTCATATTTGCTCTTTGAATATATTCATAAGCACCTCTTCACCCCCAAACAAAAGAACTAGATTCCCTATTACTCCAACTATGAGGGAGGGGCTCCCTCTAGGGTGCGGGGCTAAGAGGACAAATTTGAAAAGTGACCACTGATCTCACGCTCCCGCCTCCCCTCATCCAGTTTGTAAGAAAATTAGCTCATCCACCTTGAGACCACTCTGCTAAAAGATGAAACGCTGAATATACATAGGCATAAGCTTACATATATATGAAGAGACAGGGAGAACGAAGTGCTTTGGGACGGCAAACAGGCACCGGGCTGGCAATGGAACATGATGAGTGGGAAAGACAAAACAAAACTAAATACCCTCACAGGCAGGCAACAAGAACAGAAGGAAACACTGACCAAGTACCTACTCTGTCACAGGCTCAGTGATAAAAATTGTCCCAGGAGAGGGCCCCTTGCCAGGAGATGGCCGCTGTGGGCGTCTACCTTGTTCCTAAACTGGCTGCCCTGCTCTCTGACTCATGCTAAGGCCACCAAACTCCTTAAAATTTACACAGGTAAACATATCTCACACTCGGTAGACGTCAAGAAAGCGGTCTCTCACCACCCAATCTGTTACCATTCCCGAAGAGCCGTCCCCAGGGTTTGAGGCATGGAGGCTGCAGAAGCCTCCTTGCCTCGTACCGTTTCCCCCTGAACAATGCAGGTCTGAAGAGCACGGATCCACTTACATGTGGATTTTTTTCAGTAGTAAACATGACACCACTGCAGGATCCTGGCTGCTGGAATCCTCAGATGCAGAACTGCAGATATGGAGGAACCGCGTATATGGGGAAAGCTGACTATAAATTATGCAAGGATTTCCGACTGCATGGAGAGTTAGCATCCCTAACCTCCGTGTTGTTCAAGGGTCAACTGTATAATGTTTCCTATATGATTTCTACGCTGATTCAATGATGCCACTTGGCAGGAAAGAAGGAAAGAGGGAGTGAAAAGAAAGAGGGATTATGAAGCTCCAGATCCCAGCAGCCTGAAACCTCAAGTTTCTCTTTTGAGTTAATCCCACCTTTGTGCTCCACATTCACTCTTTTTTACTTTTTTGTTTTTAACATATCTGTTAAAAGCATGAATACACACACCCTCCCAAGAACAAACACTAATTCTTCCAAGACAGAAAGTGATAAAAGAAATTTTCACATATTGAGATATGGAGAAGTCATTCTGGCTTATACATGAGTTAACTTCCGTTTGATGCTAACTAAAACAGCCTGTTTGTGGCCTATCAAACATACACCATACATCTGCTTTAATTATTAGAGAAAAAGACACAATGACCATAAATAAAGAATATCCACGTTGGACTTCACTGGTGGCGCAGTGGTTAAGAATCCACCTGTCAATGCAGGGGACACGGTTTCAATCCCTTGTCCAGGAAGATCCCACATGCCACAGAGCAACCAAGCCCATGCACCACAACTACTGAGCCTGCGCTCTAGAGCCCGTGTGCCACAACTACTGAAGCCTGCGCACCACAACTACTGAAGCCACGCACCTAGAGCCTGTGCTCCGCAACAAAAGAAGTCACCCTAATGAGAAGCCCGTGCACCGCAACGAAGAGTAGCCCCCGCTTGCTAGAACTAGAGAAAGCCCATGCACAGAAGACCCAACGCAGCCAAAAATTAATAAATAAGTAAATAAATTTTTTTAAAAGTCTATATTAAAAAACAAAGATTAAGGGCTTCCCTGGTGGTGCAGTGGTTGAGAGTCCACCTGCCGATGCAGGGGACACGGGTTCGTGCCCCAGTCTGGGAAGATCCCACATGCCGCGGAGCGGCTGGGCCCATGAGCCATGGCCGCTGAGCCTGCGCATCGGAGCCTGTGCTCCACAACGGGAGAGGCCACAACAGTGAGAGGCCCGAGTACCGCAAAAAAAAACAAAAACAAAAACAATATGCTCCTATACCATTACTTTTAGTAACCTCATACTAAACTATTTACCCAAATGATATACCGTTACTTATTTAACCAATTCTCTATTGGTGAACATGCATGTTTCTTTTTACTTTTATTCTATCAACAATAAGTAATGAACATCCTTGTAGCTAACTTTTTGCACAGATCCTTGATTATTTCCTTAGAGAAATTACCAGAGAAGAAAATACTGAGTCATCCATTTAATCTTAGCCTCACAAAAACAGTTATGATTTATAGGGAAGAAATTATCAGAGAGGGGAGGAAACAAGATGGCGGAGTAGAAGGACGTGCTCTCACTCCCTCTTGCGAGAACACCAGAATCACAACTAGCTGCTGGACAATCATCGACAGGAAGACACGGGAACTCACCAGAAAAGATACCCCACATCCAAAGACAAATGAGAAACCACAATGAGAAGGTAGGAGGGGCGCAATCACAGTAAAATCAAATCCCATAACTAGTGGGTGGGTGACTCACAGACTGGAGAACACTCATACCACAGAAGTCCACCCACTGGAGTAAAGGTTCAGAGCCCCACGTCAGGTTTCCCAACCTGGGGGTCTGGCAACGGGAGGAGGAATTCACAGAGAATCAGACTTTGAAGCCTCGTGGGAATTGATTGCAGGACTTTGACAGGACTGGGGGAAACAGAGACTTCACTCTTGGAGGGCACACACAAAGTAGTGTGCGCATCAGGACACAGGGGAAGGAGCAGTGACCCCAGGGGAGACTGAACCAGACCTACCTGCTAGTGTTGGAGGGTCTCCTGCAGAGGCGGGGTGTGGCTGTGGCCCACCGTGGGGACAAGGACACTGGCAGCAGAAGTTCTGGAAAGTCCTCCTTGGCATGAGTCCCTCCAGAGTCTGTCATTAGCCCCACCAAAGAGCCCAGGTAGGCTCCAGTGTTGGGGTGACTCAGGCAAAACAACCACCAGGAAGGGAACCCAGCCCCACCCATCAACAGTCAAGCAGATTAAACTTTTACTGAGCTCTGCTAACCAGAGCAACTATCAGCTCTACCCACCACCAGTCCCTCCCATCAGGAAACTTACACAAGCCTCTTAGGTAGCCTCATCCACCAGAGGGCAGACAACAGAAGCAAGAAGAACTACAATCCCGCAGCCTGTGGAACAAAAACCACATTCACAGAAAGATAGACAAGATGAAAAGGCAGAGGGCTATGTACCAGATGAAGGAACAAGATAAAACCGCAGAAAAATAACTAAATGAAGTGGAGATAGGTAATCTTCCAGGAAAAGATTTCAGAATAAAGATAGTGAAGATGATCCAGGACCTCGGATAAAGAATGGAGGAAAAGATCGAGAAGATGCAAGAAATGTTTAACAAAGACACAGAAGAATTAAAGAACAAACAGACAGAGATGAACAATACAATAACTGAAATGAAAACTACACTAGAAGGAATCAATAGCAGAATAACTGAGGCAGAAGAACGGATAAGAGACCTGGAAGACAGAAAGGTGGAATTCACTGCCGTGGAACAGAATAAAGAAAAAAGAATGAAAAGAAATGAAGACAGCCTAAGAGACCTCTGGGATAACATTAAACACAACAACATTCGCATTATAAGGGTCACAGAAAGAGAAGAGAGAGAGAAAAGACTCAAGAAAATATTTGAAGAGATTATAGTCAAAAACTTCCCTAACATGGGAAAGGAAATAGCCACCCAAGTCCAGGAAGTGCAGCAAGTCCCATACAGGATAAACCCAAGGAGAAACATGCTGAGACACATAGCAATCAAATTGGCAAAAATTAAAGGCAAAGAAGAATTATTGAAAGCAGCAAGGGAAAAATGAAAAATAACATACAAGGGAACTCCCATAAGGTTAACAGCTGATTTCTCAGCAGAAACTCTACAAGCCAGAAGGGAGTGGCATGATATACTTAAAGTGATGAAAGGGAAGAACCTACAACCAAGATTACTCTCGCCAGCAAGGATATCATTCACATTCGATGGAGAAATCAAAAGCTTTACAGACAAGCAAAAGTTAAGAGAATTCAGCACCACCAAACCAGCTCTACAACAAATGATAAAGGAACTTCTCTAAGTGGGAAACACAAGAGAAGGAAAGGATCTACAAAAACAAACCCAAAACAATTAAAAAAATGGTCATAGGAACATACATATCAATAATTACCTTAAACGTGAATGGATTAAATACTCCAACCAAACGACACAGGCTTGCTAAATGGATAGAAAAACAAGACCCATATATATGTTGTCTACAAGAGACCCACTTCAGACCTAGGGACACATACAGACTGAAAGTGAGGGTATGGAAAAAGATATTCCATGCAAAAGGAAATCAAAAGAAAGCTGGTGTAGCTATACTCATATCAGATAAAATAGACTCTAAAATAAAGAATGTTACAAGAGACAAGGAAGGACACTACATAATGATCAAGGGATCAGTCCAAGAAGAAGATATAACAATTATAAATATATATGCACCCAACATAGGAGCATATCAATACATAAGACAACTGCTAATAGCTATAAAAGAGGAAACCGACAGTAACACAATAATAATGGGTGACTTTAACACCTCACATACACCAATGGACAGATCATCCAAAATGAAAATTAATAAAGAAACACAAGCTTTAAATGACACAATAGACCAGATAGATTGAACTGATATTTATAGGACATTCCATCCAAAAACAGCAGATTACACTTTCTTCTCAAGTGTGCATGGAACATTCTCCAGGATAGATCACATCTTGGGTCACAAATCAAGCTTCAGTAAATTTAAGGAAATTGAAATCACATCAAGCATCTTTTCTGACCACAACACTATGAGATTAGAAATGGAATGAAAGGGAAAAAAACGTGGAAACCACAAACACGTGGAGGCTAAACAATACGTTACTAAACAACCAAGAGATCACTGAAGAAATCAAAGAGGGAATCAAAAAATACCTAGAGACAAATGAAAATGAAAACGTGATGATCCAAAACCTATGGGATGCAGCAAAAGCTGTTCTAAGAAGGAAGTTTATAGCTATACAAGCCTACCTCAAGAAACAAGAAAAATCTCAAGTAAACAATCTAACCTTACACCTAAAGGAACTAGAGAAAGAAGAACAAACAAAACCCAAAGGTAGCAGAAGGAAAAAAATCATAAAGATCAGAGCAGAAATAAATGAAATAGAAACAAAGAAAACAATAGCAAAGATCAATAAAACTAAAAACTAGTTCTTTGAGAAGATAAACAAAATTGATAAACCATTAGCCAGACTCATCAAGAAAAAGAGAGAACTCAAATCAATAAAATTAGAAACGAAAAAGGAGAAGTTACAACAGACACCACAGAAATACAAAGCATCCTAAGAGACTACTACAAGAAACTCTATGCCAATAAAATGGACAACCTGGAAAAAATGGACAAATTCTTAGAAAGATATAATCTTCCAAGACTGAACCAGGAAGAAACAGAAAATATGAACAGACCAATCACAAGGAATGAGATTGAAACTGTGATTAAAAATCTTCCAACAAAAAAAGTCCAGGACCAGATGGCTTCACACGTGTATTCTATCAAACATTTAGAAAAGAGCTAACACCCATCCTTCTCAAACTCTTCCAAAAAATTGCAGAGGAAGGAACACTCCCAAATTCATTCTATGAGGTCACCATCACCCTGATTTCAAAACGAGACAAAGATGCTACAAAAAAAGAGAATTACAGACCAATATCACTGATGAATACAGATGCAAAAATCCTCAACAAAATACTAGCAAACAGAATCCAACAACACATTAAAAGGATCATACACTATGATCAAGTGGGATTTATCCCAGGGATGCAAGGATTCTTCAATATATAAAAATCAATCAATGTGATACACCACATTAACAAATTGAAGAATAAAACCCATATGATCATCTCAATAGATGCAGAAAAAGCTTCTGACAAAATTCAACACCAATTTATGATAAAAACTCTCCAGAGAGTGGGCATAGAGGGAAGCTACCTCGACGTAATAAAGGCCATATACGACAAACCCACAGCAAACATCATTCTCAATGGTGAAAAACTGAAAGCATTTCCTCTAAGATCAGGAAAAACACAAGGATGTCCACTCTCACCACTATTATTCAACATAGTTTTGGAAGTCCTAGCCACAGCAATCAGAGAAGAAAAAGAAATAAAAGGAATCCAAATTGGAAAAGAAGTAAAACTGTCACTGTTTGCAGATGACATGGTACTCTACACAGAGAATCCTAAAGATGCTACCAGAAAATGACTAGAGCTAAGCAATGTATTTGGTAAAGTTGCAGGATACAAAATTAATGCACAGAAATCTCTTGCATTCCTATACACTAATGATGAAAAATCTGAAAGAGAAATTATGGAATCACTCCCATTTACCATTGCAACAAAAAGAATAAAATACCTAGGAATAAACCTACCTAGGGAGACAAAAGACCTGTATGCAGAAAACTATAAGACACTGATGAAAGAAATTAAAGATGATACCAACAGATGGAGAGATATACCATGTTCTTGGATTGGAAGAATCAATATTGTGAAAATGACTATACTACCCAAGGCAATCTACAGAATCAATGCAATCCCTATCAAGTTACCAATGGCATTTTTTATGGAAGTAGAAGAAATCATGTTAAAATTTGTATGGAGACAAAAAAGGCCCCGAATAGCTAAAGCAGTCTTGAGGGAAAAAAACGGAGCTGGAGGAATCAGACTCCCTGACTTCAGACTATACTACAAAGCTACAGGAATCAAGACAATATGGTACTGGCACAAAAACAGAAACATAGATCAATGGAACAAGATAGAAAGCCCAGAGATAAACCCACGCACCTATGGTCAACGAACCTATGACAAAGGAAGCAAGGATATACAATGGAGAAAAGACAGTGTCTTCAATAAGTAGTGCTGGGAAAACTTGACAGCTACATGTAAAAGAATGAAATTAGAACACTCCCTAACACCATACACAAAAATAAACTCAAAATGGATTTGAGACCTAAATGTAAGACCAGACACTATAAAACTCTTAGAGGAAAACATAGGCAGAACCATCTATGACATAAATCACAGCAAGATCCTTTATGACCCACCTCCTAGAGAAATGGAAATAAAAACAAAAATAAACAAATGGGACCTAATGAAACTTCAAAGCTTTTGCATCGCAAAGGAAACCATAAATAAGACGAAAAGACAACCCTCAGAATGGGAGAAAATATTTGCAAAGGAATCAACGGACAAAGGAGTAATCTCCAAAATATATAAACAGCTCATGCAGCTCAATATTGAAGAAACAAACAACCCAATCCAAAAACGGGCAGAAGACCTAAATAGACATTTCTCCAAAGAAGACATACAGATGGCCAAGAAGCACGTGAAAAGCTGCTCAACATCACTAATTATTAGAGAAATGCAAATCAAAACTACAGTGAGGTATCATCTCACACCAGTTAGAATGGGCATCATCAGAACATCTACAAACAACAAATTCTGGAGAGGGTGTGGAGAAAAGGGAACCCTCTTGCACTGTTGGTGGGAATGTAAATTGATACAGCCACTATGGAGAACAGTGTGGAGTTTCCTTAAAAAACTAAAAATAGAATTACCATATGATCCAGTAATCCCACTACTGGGCATATACCCAGAGAAAACCATAATTCAAAAAGACACATGCACCCCAATGTTCGTTGCAGCACTATTTACAATAGCCAGGTAATGGAAGCAACCTAAATGCCCATCGACAGACGAATGGATAAAGAAGTTGTGGTACATATATACAATGGAATATTACTCAGACATAAAAAGGAACGAAATTGAGTCATTTGTTGAGACGTGAATGGACCTAGAGACTGGCGTACAGAGCGAATAAAGTCAGAAAAACAAATATCGTATATTAACACATGTATGTGGAACCTAGAAAAATGGTACAGATGAACAGGTTTGCAGGGCAGAAGTTGAGACACAGATGTAGAGAACAAACGGGGGAAAACTGCAGAGGGGTGGGGATGGTGGTGTGCTGAATTGGGTGATTGGGATTGACATGTATACACTGATGTGTATAAAACTGATGACTAATAGAAACTGCAGTATAAAAAATCAAACAAAAAAATACAATTAATACTAAACTTTCTTTAGGTTATTTGTATGGAAATATGTTGATATAAATGTTTCAGATATTACATGAAATTTCTAAAAATCTTATATGTTCTGGTATAATGTTACAAGTCATAATTCTAGTTATTATTTTAAAATGTATATCTCAGAAATAACTAAATCTCCTTGTCAATTGCATTATTATGAACTTTCATCAAATCTTTACCGTGGTCATTTTTAAGTCTCTTGTCATTTACAGACAGTCCTGGGTGTACTCTGATGCTTTTGCAAAAATGTTCCTATAAAAGGGTTTCATCTTCAATGAATTCATGGAAAAGACTCTGACAAGTACAGGTTTCTGGTAACTGACTATACTGCTGACCTGAATGAATAAGCATTTTCAGAACTCTAATGGAAAACTGATGAATTCATAAAAGTGCTAACAAAAGATCAGGATGAAAAAAAATTAACGGGACTGAGTGAACTGATGAGGATGATTATAATTTTTGTGACTTTCTGTTTGAATAATAATAAAAAAATCCCACAAGGACTCAGAGGCAAAAAATATACAAATCAATTTTCACTGCAAAGTAAAGGACCTGTTACAGTGGAGGATTACTGGACTGAATGTCAATATTATGACATAGTATGAGTGTGTTTCCTGTTTGGTAATTGCAATCATTGTTGCTTTTGTTGTGGTCATCCATTTACAATGCTTGGTGTCAGTTTATTTATCTCTTGTAAAAATAAAATACAGTATGTGTGTGTGAAAAAAATTATCAGAGAGATTAAATTACATATCCAAGCTCACTCAGTGACAAAATTTTATCTCAAATCCAAGTTTCCTCATTTCATGTCTAGTATACGCTCCACTGTCCAATCATCTGAAGTTCCCTTAAGCCCCCATGCTCTACTCTGGTCACCATAGTGGAAGGACAAGGTACCACATAGGAGGGAAATTCCAGAACACTCTTACTATTCATAATTTTAGTTTTGAAATACTTGTTCTTTCAACTTGATTACATTCATCTCCAGATCTTCCTACACATGGACCTTGCTGTTTAGGCCCTGTTTGGGCTTTTATTCCTTTTCTTTTTTCACTTCCACTTGTCCTTTAAAATTGACATATCTATTTTTCTAGAGATCATTTAGGTTGCTGTTAAATACTATTGGGGCTAGCAAGTTCCCTTAGACAGGCCTAGGAAGTCCTGATGGAATTACTCAGCCTGGATAATCAGTCTGGTAACTACAGATGGGTGAAAATGACTATGAACACTCAAAAGGATCCAAGATCCTTTGAAACTTCCCTTTGTTATTCTTGTTCTATTAGTTAGGGTTTTCTAGAGAAATAGAACAAATATGATATATGCATATATAAAGAGATTTATTATAAGAAATTGGCTCACATAATTATGGAGACTCAGAAGGCCCATGATCTGCCATTGGCAAGCTGTAGTCCCAGCTCAAAGGCAGTCAGATGGGAGGAGCTCCCTCTTACTAGAGGGAGAGTAAGCGTTTTTATTCTATTCAGGCCTTCAGTTGATTGGATGAGACCCACCTACATGAGGGAGAGCAGCTTGCTCTACTCAGACTGCCAATTCAAATATTAAACTCATCCAGAAACACCCTCACAGACACACTCAGAATGACATTAACCAAATATCTGGGCACCCCATGGCCCAGTCAAGTTGACACATAAAATTAACATAAACACCAGTCTTAGCAGTAATAGAGAAAAAAACTGTCTGATTTTTCAAGAAGACCAGATAAATTGACAGCTTATAGATGGCATCCAATCTAGTAGCCAATCTTGTGAGTAATAAGACCCAAGAATTGGCAAATAGCTATTACCAATTTTAAATGTGGAATGAAAATGATGAATTTATGAAACCTAGAACAATGTTTCTCAAACACTTGAGTCTTTGGACACTTTGTACGCTTAAAAGCAACTGAGAAACTCATAAAGGTATTGTTGATGTGGGTATGTTTATTGACATTTACCAAATTAGAAATTAAAACCAAAAAAGGTTTTCAAACATGATAATATACAAGCACACCATCTATTAGACCTTAGAGCAACGATGTCACCATATGTCATGCAACCTCTAGAAAAATCTACTGCCATCATGAGAGAATAAAACAGGCAGTTAAGACTTTAGTATTATTATGAAAATAGTTTTGACCTTATGTAAACCTTGCTAATGTCTCAGGGACCCCTCAGATATTCTCGGGTCACGCTGAGAACTTCTGGCCTAGAGGAAATAAGAAAAAAGTGTGGAGTAACTAATCAGAAATGCAGTAATGTTCCTGAAGTCTTCACAAACAGAAAGCTATTTGCAATCCACTCTCCCCCAGTACATTTATGATGATAAACACAAACAGTGATTAGATACTAAACAGAGAATTAATTAAATGTAGGATGAGAACAAAGTGAAGGTCACCACTGATTAATAGGATAAGATGTAAAAAAGATTTGGACAGAAATAAGGAGGAAAAAATGCAGCCAAAGACAGAAATTGACTGTATGAATATGATACTTGGAGGATGGGAGAGAGAAGAAGTCAAGCATCCAAAATTAAGTATGTCAAGATGGAATATCAGGGGTTGAATTTACCGTCCTGAATGAAACAATTTTAAAAACAGACAAAACAGTTTAAAAGCAAACCATGGTTTTCAGACATTAGGTATTAGGTGCCACAGGACAGTGACCTCTGAGAGATAGGAAGAAACAAGGTAAACCCTATGATTACCCAAGTTCACTGCCTGGAGAGAGTTTCCAGCCGTAACACAACATGAGGGTGGGGGCCCAAGAATTACTCAATTAGTCTCCTTGAGTTGAGGAGAAGGAGGTGTGAGAACAGGGAGGCCAAGGCAAGTAGAATTCACAGGACCAAGTTCCAAGAAGAAGAGTGCTGTGGAGATTTGCAGAGGATCCGCTTCAAGTCTTCAGGTGAGTAATGATTAGCAAGTATGGGGGGAAATACCTGAGAGCTAATCATGAGGGGTCACATAGGCCTGGGAATAGTTTGTGCTTTCCCTATCCAGAGTGGGAAATCCTTGTAATTCACAGGCATCAGATAGAGTACTCAAAAGTGCACTGCTCTTGTAGTGGAAGAAAATTAGCCCTACAGGATTTACTGATCCCACCTAACAGATCATTAAAAAAAAAACTCAAAAAGAATCAAACTCTTTCCAAGTAACTGAGCCCCAGAAAAAAAAATTTTTAATAATTACAAGAGTACAAAATACCCAGCAATAAATAAGGTAAAATTCACTGTGTCTGGCATACAATAAAAATCACCAGGTATGCAAAGAAGCAGGAAAACACAAACCATGTTCAGAAGAAAAATCAATAAGATGAACAGATCCAGAGAGGGCACAGATGATAAAATTAGTAGACAAGGGCATTAAAACAGTTACTGTACTTCTTGTGTTAGAGAAAGTAGAGGAAATGTTGAGAATGTTAAGTAGAAATTCAAATATATATAGGAAAAGGTCCAAAAAGAACTTCTAGATATAAACATGACAATGTCTGGGATTAAAATACACTGGATGGGATTATTAGCACATTAGACACTACAAAAGAAAAAATGAATGAACTTAAAGACAAAGCAGGGTTTCCCTGGTGGCGCAGTGGTTGAGAGTCCGCCTGCCGATGCAGGGGACACGGGTTCGTGCCCCGGTCTGGGAACATCCCAAATGCCACGGAGCGCCTGGGCCCATGAGCCATGGCCACTGAGCCTGCATGTCCGGAGCCTGTGCTCCGCAACGGGAGAGGCCACAACAGTGAGAGGCACACACAATGCAAAAAAAAAAAAAAAAAAAGACAAAGCAATTGAAACTATGCAAAATGAAGCATAGAGAGAAAAACTGAAAAAGCATGAGCAGTAGTTTAATGTGCTGTGAGCAACTTCAGGCAGCCTAATACATGTATACTTGAAATCCCCATAAAAGAAGAAGAATAGGAGGAAATAAAAAACAAACATTTGAGGAAATTATTGCCAAAATTCCCCATATTTGATTTTAAAAATATAACCATATCACTATGGTTGTGTATTTTCTCCATATGATGTGTATTTTCTCGTATTTCTTGTGCTTGGGGTTCATGGGCTTCTGAATCTGTCAGTTATATGACATAGGACTGGGTGGGGGGGACAATTGCAGGAGCAAAGTCCTTGAAAGGAGATGGGATCCAGTGCCCCAGAAGAAGGGTTGCCTTAGATGGAAGCACTGGCAGACCTTTTATATAACAGGAAGAAAAGTGGAGAACAGTAACTCACTACATACAGGATGGTAGGTTTTAGACGGGCAGCATGAAATTCTCTTCAGTTTTTTCCTACTGTTTCAATTAAATAGGAAGCAAAACCCCCAGCTTAGTGAGAGGATGGAAAATGGGATATTAGGCTTTGAGAGGGGAGGAAAAGGTAGGAAATATTGTTGAGGGAGGGAGAAGGAGAAGAGGGAGCAGGCTAGGGAAGTGTACTTGTGTTGACAGTAAGTTCTGAGAGCCCACTAGGGTTTATGGTCACAAATAAAATATGAGACAAGTCAGCACAGTGAAATGTTTTTCTCCTGTCATGTTCATCTGCGTGGGTGCTGGTATAGAGCAAATCAATAGTTGGATTTTGTCAGGCTTATGCAAGGCAATTATCAAAGACTTCAGTTGAGCAGGTACATATGTTAACATTTGAAACATTAATAGAAGCTTTCTAGAAGAACTAAAGAAGAGATTCAGGTAGACATGTGGGAAAAAATGAAAGGCTAAAATGTCATGATACATTCAGAAACCTACAAGAAGTTTAGTGTTGCTGAAGCAAAAAGTAGAAGAGCAGGGAATGTATTAGGAAATAATACTAGAGAGATTGGTGGTTTAGTGTTTTCTCCTGGCAGGTAAATCTACTAAAAGTAGCAGATAGCAAAGGACATGCAATATCATGTATGGTAAGAATAACGGAACTTATACATAATGGATAAAGAGACATTAAGGAGTTGTGATGAACCTTCCAAGACACAAAAGTTAAGGACCAGGCGGTTTCATTGGTGCATTCTTACCAAACATTTAAAGAAGAATTAATACCAATCCATATCAAACTCTTCTAAAAAATAGAAGATTAGGAAACACATCCAAACTCACTTTATGAGGCCGGTGTCACCCTGATACCAAAACCAGACAAAAACACCACAAAAAAAAGAAAAACACAGGCCAATATCCCTGATGAACATAGATGCAAAAATCCTCAACAAAATGTTAGCAACCAAATTCAATAATATATTAAAAGAATCATAAAATACAATCAAGTGGGATTAATTCCAGGGATGCAAGGAAGGTTTAACATAAGAAAACTCAATCAACATGACACACCACATTAACAAAATGAAGGGTAGAAACCATACAATCCTTTCAATAGATCAGAAAGAGCATTTGACAAAATTCAACATCCAGTAATGATAAAAACTCTCAGCACAGTGGATATAGAGGAAATGTTCTTCAACATAATAAAGTTCATATATGGCAAGCCCACAGCTAACATCATACTCAATGGTGAAAAGCTGAAAGCTTTTCCTTTAAGATCAGGAAAAAGACAAGGATGCCCACTCTCACCACTTTAATTGAACATAGTATTCAAAGTCCTAGGCAGATCAATTAGGCAAGAAAAAGAAACAAAACTCATCCAAATTGAAAAGAAAGAAGTAAAACTGTTACTATTTGCAGATAACATGACATTTTATATATAGAAAACTCTAAAGACTCCAACAAAAAACTGTTAGAACTAATTAACAAATTCAATAAAGTTGCAGGATACAAAGTCAATATATGAAAATATGTTGTGTTTCTATATACTAATAATGAACTATCAAAAAGAGAAATTAAGAACACAATCCCACTTACAATTGCATTAAGAGAAAATACCTAGAAATAAACTTAACCAAGAAGGTAAAAATCTTTATACTGAAAACTACAAGACATTGATTAAAGAATTTGAAGACACAAATAAATAGAAAGAAATTTGGTGCTCAAGGATTGGAAGAATGTTGTTAAAAAGTTCACACTGCCCAAAGCAATCTACAGATTCAATGCAATCTCTATCAAAATTCCAATAACATTTTTCACAAAAATAGAACAAAAAACCCTAAAATTTGTATGGAACCACAAAGACCCTGAATGGCCAAAGCAATCTTGAGAAAGAAGAACAAAGCTGGAGGCATCATGCTCCCTAATTTCAAATTATATTCAAAGCTATTATAATCAGAACAATATGGTATTGGTATAAAAACAGATATATAAATTAACTGAACAGAAGAGAGTCCAGAAATAAACCCATGCATATATGGTCAATTAATTTATGACAAAAGAGCCAAAAATATACAATGGGAAAAGGACAATCTCTTCAATAAGAGGTGTTGGAAAACTGGACAGATACATGCAAAAGAATGAAAATAGACCACTATCTTATACCATAAACAAAAATTAACTCAAAATGGGTTAAAGACTTGAATATAAGTCCTGAAACCATAAAGCTCCTAAGAAGAAAACGGGTGATAAGCTCCTTGACACTGGTGTTGGCAATGATTTTTTTGGATTTGACACCAAAAGCAAAGGCAACAAAAAATAAACAAGTGGGACTATATCAAAAAAGTTTCTGCAGAGCAAAGGAAACCATCAAGAAAATGAAAAGGCAACCTACCAAATGGAAGAAAATATTTGCAAATCACCTATCTGATAAGGGGTTAATAGCCAAAATATATAAAGAACTCAAACTACTCAATAACAACAACAATCCAATAAAAAAGTGGGCAGAGGACCCAAATAGATATTTTTCCAAAGAAGACATACAGATGGCCAACAGGTACATGAAAAGATTCTCAATGTCACTAATCATCAGTGAAATACAAATCAAAACCAAAATTAGATATCACCTCACTCTTGTTAGAATGGTTATTATCAAAAAGACAAGAAATAACAAGTGTTGGTGAGGATGTGGAGGAAAGAGAACTCTTGTGCACTCTTTTTGGGAATGTAAATTGGTGTGGCCACTATGGAAAACAGTATGGAGATTCGCTAAAAATAGGGTACTCAGAGGAAACAAAAACACTAAATCAAAAAGATATATGTACTCCCATTTGCACTGCAGCATTATTTACAATATATGGAAGCAACCTAAGTGCCCATCGAAGGATAAATGGATAAAGAAAATGTGCCATATATATAGCCATATATATATATAATGCTCTTCAGTCAAAAAAATAAGGAAATCTTGCCATTTGTAACAACATGGATGGACTTTGAGGGTGGCATGCTAAGTGAAATAAGTCAGAGAAAGACAAATACCACATGATCTCACTTATACGTGGAATCAAAAAAAAATACAGCTCATAGATACAGAGAACAGATTGGTGGTTGCTAGAAACAGAGGATGGGGGTGGAGGAGGGTGGTAGGGGAAATGGGTGAAGGGAGTCAAAAGTGCACACTTCCAGTTATAAAATAAATGTCATGGGGAAGTAATGTACAGCATGGTGACTGTAGTTAATAACACTGAACTGCATATTTGGAAGTTGCTAAGAGAGTAGATCTTAACAGTTCTCATCATGAGAAAAAAACACTGTCACTATGTATCATGATGGATGTTAACTAGACATACTATGGTGATCATGCTATAATATATACAAATATCAAATCATTATGTTGGTTATCTGAAACTAATATAAGATTTTATGTCAATTATACCTCAATTAAAAATTTTTTTAAACCATGTATGTCATAGGACACAACAAAGTAAACTGGGAAATTACAAATGTTCTTGCTTCTGTATCTGATATGCATTTTCTCCAGTTGTTGTGATCTCATTTGATTTTTCATATTAGGTTTGCTTTGAGAAGTGGTTTTCCAAAATTGACTAGTCTAGTAATAAAATGTACTACTTCTCAAAAAAAAATTGGAATGATTTGGTTAGTTTTGTACTTTAGAGAGATCACTCTGGCAGCAGTGTGGAGCATATATTGAAGTGGGTCAAGATTAGAGATGTGGATTCTGGGGTAGGCAAAATAATAACCCTTCAAAGATGCCCATGTCCTAATTTCTGACACCTGGGAATATGTTATCTTATATGGCAAAAGAGATGTTATGCATGTGAGTAAATTAAGGATTTTGAGATGGGGAGATAATCCTGGATTGCCTGGGTGGACCTAGTATAATCACAAGAGTCCTGATAAGGGGAGAAAGGAGGCAGGGAAATTAGAGAAGATGTGAATACAGAACCAGCCATGGGGGGGGGGGGAGGGAGAGAGAGAGAGAGAGAGAGAGAGAGAGAGAGAGAGAGCGCACAGGAGAGATCTGAAGATGCTATACTGCTGGCTTTGAAAATGGAGGAAAAGATTATAAGCCAAGGAACACAAGTGGCCTCTAGAAGCTGGAAAGGCAAGGAGACAGATTCTCTCAGACAGCCTCCAGAAGGTATACACTTTAGCCCAAGGAGAGTTCCGACTCTCAGAATTGTAAGAAAATAAATATGAGTTGTTTTAAGCCACTAAGTTTGTGGTAATTTCTTACAGCTGCAGTAGGAAACTCATACAGACTTCAACTAGGAATTTAAGGCAGTAATCCAGGTGGACGATGGAAACTCCTGAGCCCTGATGGTAACAGTGCATGTGGAGAAGAGAAGATGAATTCACTGGGTATTTATTAGTTGCCACCATAGAAAATTAGTGTTCTGGTGTCCAGATCAAAAAGAAATTTGCCCTAAAAAAGGAAATGTGGCAGATGACTAACTTGTCACCACAAATCATTCTCCTTCCTAAGTACAATGGTGTCACTGGAAAGTCGCTGCCTGGCCCTGGGGAGGGATTGCATGTCTTAGTCCTCCCCCACCTCCCCCCTTCTCCTGCCCGGCAACGAGTGTCATGTGACTGCTTCTCACCAATGGAATGTGAACAGAAACATTGTGTCACTTCCAAGGCCAAAGACCTGAAAACCCAGGTGTGCATTCTGTCCTCTCCCCATCCTTTGTCTGAGTGAAGATTCTGAGGCTCTGGGTGGCAGGAGAGCAGGGGGTGCAGAATCACAGTGTGAATGGAGGTCCTCAAATCTCTACATGGAAGGTCACTTGCTGACAAGGAACACCCACATAGGTCTGTGTGAGGAGCAGGAAATATACTTCTATTTTTTTCAAATCACTGACTGAGACATTTGTTTTCATCCTAAAAATTGGCACTGCAACTAGCATGCTGTTCTAACAGAATCCTACAGTAAGTGCCATCATTCAGGGGATGGCAGAAATTGATGGAGGAATTGGAAAGAGGGAGAGTCTGTTATGCAGTGGCAACTGATTTGAAAAAACTTGGCTGCCAATAATAAGTACCTGCCAAGCTTGCAGCTCTAAATTAGAATGTTAGTTGTGTTAGCTCGTTACTGGCTCTTTTTAGCACGCTGTTGGAAGAAAGATGAGCTTGGGCAAGAACTGACCAGTTTGCAAGCAAAAATGAGAGGAAATATAGAGAATGCAGCTCTCTGGGGTTTCTCACAATTGGGAAGTCTGCATAATTCTAGCACTCAAACATCAATAGGTAACTGAAAAGTTTTCAAACAACAGAGGCCCTTTATGTTTTCAGTTAAACAACGTGACTCAGTCTTGGAACACAAAATCAGAATAAAGATATTTCCTTCCCACCTAGGCCCGTTGTTTTAAGATAGTTTTAAGATAGGCATCACTAAGTTAAGAGAAAGGTGTGGGGCAAGAAATCCAAGAAATAAAGCAGACCTGAGTATGAGCTCTGGGATGAAATTCTAGTTGTAAGTCCTGGTATATGAAACTGCCTGGGACAGGAATCTACTCTAAGTTATGGAGGGAGGAAGTTACATTGCCAAGGAATCCACAATCCTGAACAAAAAGGCTGTTGATGGTACAGCCACTATAGAAAACAGTATGCAGTTTCCTTAAAAAACTAAAAATAGAATGACCATATAATTCAGCAATTCCACTCCTAAGCATATATCTGGAGAAAACCATAGTTTGAAAAGATATATGCACCCCAATGTTCATAGCAGCACTATTTACAATAGCCAAAACATGGAAGCAACCTAAATGTCCACCAACAGAGGAATGGATAAAGAAGATGTGGCACATATATACAATGGAATATTATTCAGCCATAAAAAAGAATGAAATAATGCTATTTGTGGCAACAAGGATGGGCCTAGAGATTATCATACTAAGTGAAGTAAGTCAGACAGAAAAAGACAAATATCATATGGTATCACTTATATGTGGAATCTAAAAAAAAAATGATACAAATGAACTTATTTACAAAACAGAAACAGACTCACAGACTTAGAAAACAAACTTACGGTTACCAAAGGGGAAAGTAGGGGGGATGCATAAATTAAGAGGTTGGGATTGACATATACACACTACTATATATAAAATAGATAATCAACAAGGACCTACTGTATAGCACAGGGAACTCTACTCAATACTCTGTAATAACCTATTTAGGAAAAGAATCTGAAAAAGAATAGATATATGTACATGTATAACTGAATCAGTTTGCTGTACCCTTGAAACTAACACAACATAGTAAATCAACTATACTCCAATATAAAATAAAAATTTAAAGAAAACAAAGATATTCAATGCCCATGAAAACAAATTGCTATTGAACATTTAAGCATTATCCTCAAAACTTGCACAAACGGAAAGCTCAACAGAACCAAAGGACAGTCTCTGACGCCCACTCTAATATGGCCATTCCCACCAGTGGAATCCCTACTAGAAAGCTGGTTCCATATTGAATCAAGGGACACTTCCCCCACCTACCACTCACCCGCTGGCCAGGACAGAGGGACTGACTTCACAATGCCACAAACTCAGCATGATTTCAACTTTGCCAGGGAGCAGGGACTTCTCTGTGATTCCCATTTTTCCTCTCAATTGTTGAATGCCCCAGCGTCATTAGTCTGTTAAAACAAATCTAAATATTTTAGACCTCATTGCAGTAAAAGAGGTTACTACCTCGTTGGAGGTTTAGCTGTGTCTCAGGAGGGAGAAGTCAGAAATGGGATATTGATAGATTTCAGAGTCCAGGATCAATTGGTTTAGGGCAAGTCATTCAAGGTGAGGAAGTATTTGAGTTAAGGCAAAGTATGTGCTATAATAGTCTAGGATTGGTAGATGTAAGTGAGAGGGAAGGTCTTGAAGTGAAGCCTTGAGCTGTTACTGATAATTGAGCTATTTACCCAGGTGAGCAGACCATTGTATCTCAATGAAAAATCTGTGGGAATTTCCTAAAGCAAACCATAAAATTATTTCATGATTTACACCCATGTCTTTCCAGGTCAAATTTTTCCTGGAACAAACAACGAAATTGTGGTCCACAATACTTAGCTAAGTCCCATTGACACAAGTACTATCAATTCTCACTATTCTAGCTATCCTGTCCCTGCTCCACCATGATATGGGTGTCAGGGAGTGCCTTTTAACCCAAATGTTGCCAAATCATGAAGAGCCACATCTAAACCTGTGGAGAGGACTGTTCCTCGTCCAGAGATCTAAGATTTGGGGGATGCATTGACTGAAAATTCCTTGGGGAGGAAGTAGGCATATTCTGTGTTTAGAAAGAAGTTTGAATGTAGATATTGGCTGCGCAGATGGTGGAACATGTAAGAAACATTCAACTGATCATCACAAATTCTGTGCTTCCCTTCCATTGCCTAGAATCATCACTGGGAAGTAGCTGCCCAGCTAGAGACTACATTTCCCAGCTTCCTGCGAGGCTAAGCGGATCCTTGCCACTGGTTCCAGCAATGTGAATGCGATGGGAGTAGAGATGATGCAGGTCACTTTCAAACTTGAAATCTGTGAAACAGATGTGCATTCTCCATTTTCTCTTTCTCCATCTGCCACTGAAGGCAAACAATTTTCAAACTCTAGGGGAGGACCAAGCCACAAGGGAAAGAAACCTGGATGCCTGAATCCACGTGTGAAAAGTTGCCCACAGACCAGAGCTACTCACAGTGATTTGTTAGGTAAGACAGATATAAGCTTCTCCCGGGTTAAGTCACTGAGATTTGGCAGCATATTTATAATCATAGGTAGCACTGTCCTAACTAATACATAGGGCTTATTATAAAAGCTGGAAAATATATATCAATAGCAACAGTTGATATATTCATTGTAAAAGCAGGACAAGCACACGTGAATGGAACCATGCTATCTTCGTAACAACCACCATCTATATAAATAGAAGAATCAAGGAAGAATATCCATTAAAATGTTAATAAACAAGTCTGAATATTGTCATTACTGATAATTCCTGTCTTATTTTTTATGCTTCTCTGAATTTTCCAAATGCTCTGTAATATGAAACATTTTTGATATAAGGAAAAAGAAGTTTTTTTTAAGAAGAGGTAGCTATTAATAACTGTATGTCAGTGTCTCTAAGACAGAAAGCATTACTACTGTGTCCTGGCACATAGTAGGTCCTCAACAAATATATACTTAATGATAATAATATTAATTAATAATAAAGCTCTCATATACAAATACCCTTTAGTTTCCCAGGGGTTGGTGATAGAATAGAAGTGGAGTGTTACATAGGTGCTTTTTCAGGTTTGTGTTTGAAGATGTTCTTTTCTCAACAAAAAGCAACTTCATTAATAAGTCATTTTTTAAAAATAAGAGTGTTTGGAAAGTAATACCAAAATGAACTTTACTCAGGCAAAGTTTTAAAAGTGTAAGACTAAAACAACAGCTTTCCAGACATGCCTGACCTAATACTGCTGTGACTCATAATTAAGAACCATCACCAGGGTAAGCAACTTGTTCCTGAAATTGCCTGCGATCAGAGTGGAGTTGCTGGCAGTGGTGTCTTTCTCCCCAGGGGAATGCTGAAGTGCCATCCAGTTCTGACTACCTCTGAAAACACGCATTCTATCACCATAGCAGCAAGGCTGATCATCTCATCTTGATTAAAGAGGTCTCTGCTCTCAGTTCCATGAGGGTAAAATCAGCACTTCCAGACACAGGATGAGTCATTGTTTTTGGCCTCATTAACATTGTACACCCCTTCTGTCTGCTAACAACCAGATATTTAAATAAAATTTAAAAAACATAAAAAGCCAAAGTCAGTTAACCAAATGAGTAAAATGAGGCAGCCAGGCAGTGAGAATTACAGCAAATAATTCCAAATCCCAACTTTGCTTTGGACGAAGAAAAGGTGAACTAAAAAACAAAACAAAAAACACAACTCTAAAAACCTACAATAACCCTTTAAATGTGCATGTTCTCTAAAGAGCCAGGACCACCTGGTTGTTAGAAGAAAATGTTAATTCAAGTATGTACTTAGTTCTGAAGAACAAACAAGTTTGTTATGATGAAGGATTCCCAGTTGAATGTGCCTCTTCAGAAGAGATTTGGAGCCAAAGCAGAGGCTGTGTCTTGCTGCTGCTGGAATGGAGGGTTCGGTGGACAGGAAATGGAAAGCCCAGTAACAGCTTTGTGTGGAGAGGAGCCAGTTAGGCAGTTGGGAACATTCTGAAGCAACCTTGTGGCTTTTGGAACAGTAGATATGTTTTGTTAAGTAAGAGAAGGCACATGAAAGAGACTGAGCTGGACCAGAAGAAAATGCAACTGTTCAGCTCAAAGTTGTCTAAGTAAGGATTTGAGATCAGATTTTCCCAGGGTTAAACACACACACACACACACACACACACACACACACACACACACAGAGCATAGAAAATAGAGTTCAAACTAGAATTTTTTCCACTCCCCTCACCACAAAAATGTACAGACAGCCTTCAGCACTAATAGCTAATTGAAGCCCCATTTTTTTTTTCCCTTGCAAGGATGACCCTCTAAAATTTCACAATCTTTAATACAGCAACTGGGTTAATATTCTTATATGGAGACCCTTCCTGATGATTCTGGTTCCAAAGAGAGCATATCTTGTGGACGGGATGGCAAAAGTTAGATGCTCCATTAGGATGAAAGGAGAGGCTAATAATTTGTCAATAAAAGTTATGAAGAGCAAGGAGTATCTTTAAAGAGCCCAAGTGAACATGATCTCATTCTTAAAAACATTACAACATAGAACAGTTTGGTAACAAGACAGAAAAGCTGAGGGAAAGAGATTCCATCCAAGACGGCAGTGAGATCTACAATATGCATGTGCAAGTGGAGAGCAACTTAGAGGGTCTCCTAAGGTCAAATGTATACTGTGGATGGAGAACAGCAAGTAAGTTCTCAGTTACTCTGAATGAAAGCTATCTCAATGTCTCCAAACGAAGCATTGGAAGAAATCCAATAAACAAAATAGATTCAGGCTCTAGAGACCGCTAACAAAATGTGGTTACTGCAGAGAAAATACCCAAATGTGAATTGTAAACTAAACAAGTGAAGGAAATAAAGAGCCCAGTGACTATATTTAGTTTGCAATGTACTAGTCAATCAAATTTCACATTTCCTAAAGCAGTCTGATTTTGCTTGGGTTGAATGGATACGTGATTTTCCACAGAAAAGAGCATGGCAGTTGAAAATTAATAAAGTACCTATTAACCAGTGAGACTGATGGCAAAATGCTTGTAGACATGATAAGATTGTCTTTAAAAAATCTGTGGTGCCTAAGATCTACTAACAGTGCATTGTCCATGTTAAGGGCTACTGGACAACCTCTTCCTTAATTCCTGGGACATCTACCTTGCCTAGAAAATTCAGGTAGGTAATTGCTCATTGGTATTTTCTCTCTCCCTCTCTCCCTCACCTTACATAAAAGCTTCAGAGAAGAATAGATGTTCCAACTAAATCAAGTATATGGAGTTTGTTTCCTACTCCGCCCTAGATACAAGCATGTTTAAAGATATAGGAAAGAAATCCCTTTTCCTCCAAGGACTCATGATCATCAACATCAAATGATCACTGTCATTAATTCTTTCATAACACCACCCCATCCAGGAATGTCCCAGCTTGGATTGCCAAGAAAAGGATGATGAGATGGAGTTAAGGCACAAGATAGTTATTAGGGATCAACACTTATGAAGAAAAGGAGAGGAAGCAGGACTGCGGATAGGAAGAAGTCAAACTACAACGGACTACCAGCAAATCTTGGCCAACCAGACCAGAAACTCTTGAGCAAGTGTGGCCTGTCAAGAGTGTCATACAGGGCTTCCCTGGTGGTGCAGTAGTTGAGAGTCTGCCTGCCGATGCAGGGGACACGGGTTCGTGCCCCGGTCCGGTAAGATCCCACATGCCACGGAGCGGCTGGGCCCAGGAGCCATGGCCACTGAGCCTGCACGTCCAGAGCCTGTGCTCTGCAACGGGAGAGGCCACAACAGTGAGGGGCCCAAGTACCGCAAAAAAAAAAAAAAAAAAAAAAAAGTGTCACACATTGAATGGAAATGGTTGGTCTTTAGATTCCTGCTCTGGTCAGTCATTCTACATGGCCTTCCCTGGGAAAGGCACGAACTTAAGTGAGGAGATTCTCTGCTGCTGAGGCAGACGTTGAAGGAACTGACAGATTATCAGGTTGTCTAGTAATCATACTCTCCACAAACTGAGTAGCAAGCTTTTCTTTGAAGGGGATCTAGACAGTGCTTCTTCATATTTATCAAAGGAAATTTTTGAATTTCCTCTTAAAAATGGCCATGACTCATATGTCCACACAAAAACTTATACATTAATGTTTAGAGCAGTGTTATTCATAATAGGCAAAAAGTGGAAACAACCCAAATGTTCATCAACTAATGAGTGGATAAATACAATGTGGTATATCCTTCCAAAGGAATATCATTTGGCAATGAAAAGGAATTAAGTGCTAATAGATGCTACAACATGGATGAATCTTGAAAACATAATGGAAGTTAAAGAAGCCAGTTACAAAAGATCACATAGTGTATGATTTCCTCTTCTATAAATATCTGGAATAGGAAAATCTACACAGACAGAAAGTAGATTAGTGGTTGCTTAGGACTTGGGATGGGGATGGAAAGGAAAATGACTGATAATATATATTAGGTTTCTTTTGGGGATGATGGTTGTGATGCACAACTCTGTAAATACACTAAAACCACCCAGTTTACCATTTTAAATCAGTGAAATTTACACTATGCCAAGTAGATTTCAATAAAGTTGTTTTTAAAAGGGTCACCACTAAAGTCAGGTAGGCAAATGTACTTATTGCTCTCCTCTGAACATATTGGACTAATCATTACCATTGGCAGCATTATTATCATCATTAATATTTATAGGCACTGGTACCAGGCACTCATATAAAATGCTTTGCATCCATTTTCTCATTTCTATATCAACCAACAATTATTTGCTTCCCCATTTTATATATGATAAAATTTAGGCTTAGAGAGAATTAAGTAATTTGCCTAGGACTACAGAGTTAGTAATATCAGAACTATGATTCAATCTCTTTCTGATTCCAGAGTTGCTTAATGGCTTCATTACCTGTGTTTTAGAAAGAGATCAAAACGCCTGTGTTGATTTAGTGGCACTGTGCTAAAATTAACCCAGCATGATGATATGATGATTTCATGTTTTACATGCCCTGTCCTCTATGAGGTTTAAGAGAGCTTAAATCATATCTTCTAATTATTCATTTTGATTTTACTTGGATAATCAAGGTTTAATCCATTTCTCTACTTTTGGGAGCAGATTACCACTCTACCTCCATAATAAAATAATTATTTCCTAAAATATAGAGAAATCTGAAGAGAATTAGCCAGTGGTTGAATGTTTTCCATTGAAGATATTAAATTTTCTTTGCATGTGGGTATAAAAAACTTTACAAGAAGATAAAGAGACTGAGAATGGGGTGACAGTAAGGTTTATGTAGAATGTTGTTGGATTTGTACAAACTTGTAGACTAATAATTTTTTTCTTTATAGACAGTTGCAAACTTTTTTTTTTTTTTTTTTTGCGGTACGTGGGCCTCTCACTGTTGTGGCCTCTCCCATTGCAGAGCACAGGCTCCGGATGCGCAGGCTCAGCGGCCATGGCTCACGGGCCCAGCCGCTCTGCGGCACGTGGGATCTTCCCGGACCGGGGCACGAACCCGTGTCTCCTGCATCGGCAGGCGTACTGCGCCACCAGGGAAGCCCAACAGTTGCAAACTTTTTGAGGCATGGCATGGGAACATTCTTTACACTATGATTTAATATGCCAGAAAGTAGGACTGAAAACCAATGACCTCATGGAAACAGTCTCAAAAAAATGTGCCCTGACACTTTATTTAAGGCCTTGGGGTTATTTGTGATGTTTCTTCAGTGAAGTGGGATTTTAATTTGTTGCAGATTAGACCGTTTGAGTCTAGAATCTATCTCTGGCGGGTGCTCCTTGCCCTGGAACAAAATGATATCTGAAGAACTATGCATCTCATCAAGAGGGAGCCAATCCAATATACACTCCAAGGAAGTTTACTTTTAAAATAAGAGAAATTTGGGGCTTCCCTGGTGGCGCATTGGTTGAGAGTCCACCTGCCGATGCAGGGGACACGGGTTCGTGCCCCGATCCGGGAAGATACCACATGCCGCAGAACGGCTGGGCCCGTGAGCCATGGCCGCCGAGCCTGTGTGTGCGGAGCCTGTGCTCCGCAACGGGAGAGGCCACAGCAGTAAGAGGCTCGCATACCGCAAAAATAAATAAATAAATAAATATAAATAAATAAAAATAAGAGAAATTTTGACAAAGTGAATGATATTTTGGACAGAAGCAAATTTTAAAATTCAGAGATTTAAAAAATTATTGTTACCAAGAAAAAAAAGACACAAAGTACTAATATCATAAATGAAAAAGGAGTCATTAATACCAATCTCCTGGATGTCAAAAGAATAATAAAGGAAAACTATGAACAGCTCTATGCTCACAAATTTGATAACTTAGATTTAATTGACTAATGTCTTGAAAGACACAAACTACCAAAACTCATACAAAGAAAAACAGATCATTTAAATAGGCCTAGGGCTTCCCTGGTGGCACAGTGGTTGAGAGTCTGCCTGCCGATGCAGGGGACACGGGTTCGTGCCCCGGTCCAGGAAGATCCCACATGCCGCGGAGCAGCTGGGCCTGTGAGCCATGGCTGCTGAGCCTGTGCATCCGGAGCCTGTGCTCTGCAATGGGAGAGGCCACAACAGTGAGAGGCCTGCGTACCACAAATAAATAAATAAAATAAATAAATAAATAAACAGGCCTGTATCTATTAAATTAACTGAATCAATAATTAAGAAACTTCCAAAAAAAAAGAAAGTGCCAGGCCCATTTCACTGGTTAATTCTACCGAACACTTAAGAAAAATATTATATAAATTCTCCACAATTTCTTCCAGAAAACAGAAGCAGAGTGCACACATTCTATAGGGTTAGTATTACCTTAATATCAAAGCCAGATAAAGACATTATAAGACAGGAAAACTATAGACCAATATCCCTCGTGACTATAGATGTAAACATCCTCAATAAAATATTAGCAACTTGAACCCAAAATTTATTTAAAAAATTAAATACCGGGCTTCCCTGGTGGCGCAGAGGTTAAGAATCCACCTGCCAATGCAGGAGACACGGGTTTGAGCCCTGGTCTGGGAAGATCCCACATGCCGCGGAGCAACGAAGCCAGTGCACCACCGCTGCTGAGCCTGCACTCTGGAGCCTGTGAGCCACAACTGCTGAGACTGCATGCCTGGAGCCCATGCTCCGCAACAAGAGTGGCCACCGCAATGAGAAGCCCATGCACTGCAACGAAGAGTGGCCCCTGATCGCTGTAACTAAAGAAAGCCTGAGCGCAGCAACAAAGACCAAACGCAGCCAAAAAAAGAGAAAAACAAATACCGTATGCAGCCAAAAATAAAATTAAAAAAAAAAAAAAAGAAAGCATAACCTTAAAAAAAATTTAAATACCATAATCAGATGGCTTATTCCAAATATGCAAGGCTGGTTCATCATTTGAGAATCAATTAATGTAATCCATCATGTCAATATGTTAAAAAAATATGATCATATAAGTTACAGAAAAAGCATATGACAAAATTCAACACCATTCATGATAATAAGTCTCAGCAAACTAAGAACAGAAGTGGCTTTCCTTGAGTGATGTCAGCAAGATAATGGAATAGGAGATATGAGCCTTTGCTCCCCCTTCAAACCCAACAATTAGACAGCTATCCATGAATGAAAATAACCCTGGGAGGGCTCATGAGTACAATAAGAACCTGCAGCAACACAGTGGAACAAAAAGCAGAGAATAAATGTAAACAAAGAATTGCTGGGGAGATTGGCATAAGTGAGATTTCTGAAAATAGCTAGGAACAAAAAAAGAATGGTGGGAACTCTCAGTATCAGCCATGCATCAGGTGACACCATGGTTTCCAGTGGCCCTTGTGGCAGCGACAGCTGCAGACTCCTTATAGTTTTCACAGCTGAGGGCCCCATAGTGTTCATCAGTGTGGAGCCTAGGGTCCTGCACCAGCAGCTTTTGCCACTGATGCAACCAACAGCCATCACTGCAGTGAACACCTGGAGAGGGAGACACTGCTGCATGCTCACCCACTCCCAAAAAGCAGCCACTGTTGCACCACCCCAAGACCAGGTCTGCCCTACCCCCACAATCCTGCACACACCCCAGATCTGGAGCTGCAGCCACTATGCGTACCTACACTCCAGACCTCAGCTTTGTGGCTGCTCTGCCCATGCCCATGCTACAAATTCTGACTCAGCAGCCAGTCCACAACTGCCTGTGCCTAGAGCATGAGCTCTGCAGCAAGAGCACCCGCACCCCAGACCTGTGGCCTCACTGACAGAGCTGCATGGAGACTATGCTGCTGCACCCTCCCCGGTGTTGAAACCACCACACCCCACCCAGCCAGTGCCCTCACACCCACTGGTAGATAAAGATCTTTCCCTACCAAAGCCAGTCCATAACATTTGGAAGAGATAACTGTTGCATCAAACTTGTGCAGACATCAAGGCAAGTCTACAAGAAACATGAAAAAAGTCAAGGGAAATGATAGTACCAAAGGAACACAACAATTTTCCATAACTGTCTCCAAAGAAATGGAGATTGAAGACTTGATGGACAAAGAACTCAAAATAATTTTTTCAGGGAAGCTCAGCAAGCTATAAGAGAGGATAGACAAAATGAAATAATATCAGGAAAAGAATCCATGAACAAGAAGGTCAACAAAGATAGAAATTATGAAAAAGAACCAAACAAATTCTGAAGGTGAAGAATTCAATGACTAAAATAAAATTGCAGTGGAGAATGTCAACAGAAAACTTGATCAAGCAGAAGAAAGAACCTGTGAACTCAAAGATAAGTCATTTGAAATCATCCAGTTAGATGAACAACCCCACTCCCCCAAAATGAATAAGACTAAAGCAAACATATGGAATTTATTGGACATTATCCAGTGAAACACATTAGGGGAGTCCATGAAGTAAAAGAGAGAGAGAAGGGAACAGAAAGCTTATTTAAAGAAATAATAGCTGAAAACATCTCAAATCCTGGGATAGATATGGACATCTATGTGAAGCTCATAGGTTCCCAAGTTCAATCTAAAGAGGATTTCACGAAGACTCATTATAATAAACAAGTAAAGATCAGACAAAGAGAGAATTTTGAAAGCAGCGTGAGAAGAGAAACTCTTCACATATAAGGGAATCCCATAAGGCTATCAATGTGTTTTCAGCAGAAACTTGTAGTCCAGGAGAGAATGAGATGATATATTCAAAGTGTTAAAAGAAAAACCTGCCAACCAAGAAGATTTTACTTGGCAAAGCTGTCCTTCCAAAATGAAGGAGACATCCATGGTCAGTTAATCTATGACAAAGGAGGCAAGACTATATGATGGAGAAAAGACAGCCTCTTCAATAAGTGGTGCTGGGAAAACTGAACAGCTACATGTAAAAGACTGAAATTAGAACATTCTCTAACACCATACACAAAAATAAACTCAAAATGGACCAAAGACCTAAATGTAAGGCCAGACACTATGAAACTCTTAGAGGAAAACATAGGCAGAACACTCTGACATAAATCTCAACAATATCTTTTTTGATCCTCCTCCTAAAGTGATGGAAATAAAAACAAAAATAAACAAGTGGGACCTAATTAAATTTAAAAGCTTTTGCACAGCAAAGGAAACCATAAAATGAAAAGACAACCCACAGAATGGGAGAGAATATTTGCAAACAAAGCAAATGACAAGGGATTAATCTTCAAAATATACAAACAGCTCATGCAGCTCTAGGTCAAAAAAACAAACAACCAAATAAAAAAATGGGCATGACATAGTGTCTTTCCTTGTCTCTTCTGGACAGTCTTTATTCTAAAGTCTATTTTGTCTGAGATGAGTATTGCTAACTCCAGCCTTCTTTGATTTCCATTTGCATGGAATATCTTTTTCCATCCCCTCACTTTCAGTCTGTATGTGTCCCTAGGTCTAAATTGTGTCTCTTGTAGACAACATATATACAGATCTTGTTTTTGTACCCATTCAGCCAGTCTGTCTTTTGGTTGGAGCATTTAATCCGTTTACATTTAAGGTAATTATCGATATATATGTTCCTATTACCATTTTCTTAATTGTTTTGGGGGCTACAGTAATCAAGACAGCACGGTACTGGCACAAAAACAGAAATGTAGATCAATGAAACAAGATAGAAAGCCCAGAGATAAACCCACTCACCTATGGTTACCTAATCTATAACTAAGGAGGCCAGAATATACGATGGAGCAAAGACAGCCTCTTCAATAAGTGGTCCTGGGAAAACTGGACAGCTACGTATAGAAGAATGAAATTAGCACACTTCCTAACACCATAAACAAAAATAAACTCAAAATGGATCAAAGATCTAAACATAAAGCTGGACATTATAAAACTCTTAGAGGAAAACAGAGGCAGAACACTCTGACATAAATCACAGCAAGATCTTTTTTGACCTACCTCCTACAGTAATGAGAATAAAAATAAACAAATGGGGCCTAATAAAACTTAAAAGCTTTTGCACAGCAAAGAAAACCATAAATAAGATGAAAAGACAACCCTCAGAATGGGAGAAAATATTTGCGAATGAAGCAACTGACAAAGGATTAATCTCCAATCTATAAAAACAGCTCATGCAGCTCAATATCAAAAAAAATAAACAACCTGATCCAGAAATGGGCAGAAGACCTAAATAGACATTTCCCCAAAGAAGACATATAGATGGCCAAAAAAACACATGAAAAAATGCTCAACATCATTAATTATTAGAGAAATGTAAATCAAAATTACAATGAGGTACCACCTCACACCAATCAGAATGAGATCAGAAAATCTACAAACAATCAATGCTGGAGAGGGTGTGGAGAAAAAGGAACCCTCCTACACTGTTGGTGGAAATGTAAATTGGTACAACCACTATGGAGAACACTATGGAGGTTTCTTAAAAAACTAAAAATAGAACTACCATATGATTCAGCAATCCCACTCCTGGACATATATCTGGAGAAAACCATACATAAAAAAGATACATGCACTCCAATGTTCATTGCAGCACTGTTTAAAATAGCCCAGACATGGAAGTAACCTAAATGTCCATCAATAGAGGAATGGATAAAGAAGATGTGGTACATATATACAGTGGAATATTAGCCATAAAAAAGAATGAAATAATGCCATTTGCAGCAACATGGATGGACCTAGAGATTAGCATACTAAGTGAAGTAAGACACACAGAGAAAGACAAATACCATATGATATCACTCATATGTGGAATCTAATTAAAAATGATACAACTGAACTTATTAATAAAATAAAAACAGACTCATAGATTTTGAAAACATACTTATGGTTACCAAAGGGGAAAGGTGTGGGTGAGGGATAAATTAGGAACTTGGGATTAACATACACACACTACTATATATAAAATAGATAATGAACAAGGACCTACTGTATAGCACAGGGAACTCTACTCAATATCTGTAATAACCTATATGGGAAAAAAATCTGAAAAAGAATAGATATATGCATATGTATAGCTGAATCATTTTGCTGTACACCTGAAACCAACACATTGTAATCAACAATATTCCAATAAAATTTTAAAAATAAAATTAAAAAATTTATACAAAAAACCCACAACAAAATGAAGGAGAGATAAAAACTTTTTTTAGACAAACAAAACCTGAGGGATTTCATCACCACAAGACCTGCCTTACAAGAAATGCTTAAAGCAGGAGTTATTCAAGTTGAAATGAAAAGACACTAATTAACATAAAACATATGAAAGTGTAAAACAATGGTAAAGGTAAATATATAGTCTAATTTAGAATACTATAATACTGCAATAGTAGGTGTAAGTCACTGTTAACTCTAGTATAAAGTAAGTATTAAAGACAAGTATAAAGATAAGAGTGTTAAAAATAACTATAGCTATAATAATTTGTTATGGATACACAATATAAAAAGTAAATTGTGACATCAAAAAGCATAAAATGTGGGTAAGGGAGTAAAGGGGTAGAGTTTTTGTATGCAATCAAAGTTATTATCAGCTTAAAATAGACTGTTATAGCTATAAGATGTTTTATGTAGTCTTATGGAAACCACAAAGCAAAAACTTATAGTAGACACACAAAGGATAAAGAAATCAAAGCATACCACTACAGAAAATCATCAAATAACAAAGAAAGACAGCAAGAGAGGAAGGAAATTACAAAACAGCCAAAAAACAATGAACAAAATGGCAATAGTAAGTCTTAACCTATTAATAACTACTTTAAAGCTAAGTGGATTAAACTATCCAATGAAAGAGAGAGTGGCTTAATGGATTAAAAAATAAGACCCAATTTTATACTGCCTACAAAAGATTCACTTCAGCTTTAAGGACATACATAGGCTGTAAGTGAAGGGATGGAAAAAGATATTCCATATAAATGAAAATCGAAAGAAGAGAGATAACAATAATAATATTAGACAAAATAGACTTCAAGTCTGAAAATTTAAGAGGAAACTAAGAATGTCATCATATAATGATAAAGGGGTCAATTCATCAAGAGGATATAACAATCGTAAATATATATGAACATCAACCCCTAATTAATATATTACTATGTTAAGCAAGGAGATTAAATCAGTAGTCAAAAATCTCCCAACAAAGAAAAGTCCAGAACCAGAGGGTTTCACTGGTAAATTCTACCAAACATTTAAGAAAAAATTAATGCCAGCCCTTCTCAAACACTTCCAAAAAGTTGAACATGAGGAAATATTTCCAAACTCACTTTATGAGGCCATAATTACCTTGATACTATAGCCCGATAAATTACAGGCCAATATCCCTGATGAACACAGATGCAAAAATCCTAAACAAAATATTAGCAAATCTAATTCAACAGTAGATTAAAAGGATCATACACCAAGATCAAGTGAGATTTATCCCTGGGATGCAAGGATGGTTCAACATAAGGATATAAATCAATGTGATACACCACGTTTAAAAAAAATGAAGGATAAAAATCATATGATCATCTCAATAGATGCAGAAAAAGCATTTGACAAAATTCAACATCCTTTACGATAAAAACTCCTCTCAACAAGTTAGGTACAGAAGGAATATACCTCAACATAATTCAGACAAGGCCACAGCTAGCATCATACTCAATAGTGAAAATCTAAAAGCTTTTCCTCTAAGATCAGGAACAAGATAAGCATGTCCTCTCTCTCCACTTTTTTTTCAACAGAGTACTAGAAGTCCTAGCCAGATTGTTTAGGCAAGGAAAAGAAATAAAGGCATCCAAACTGAAAAGGATGATTTAAAATTGTCTGTTTGAAGGTGATGTGATTTTATATATAAACCTAAAGACTCCGCAAAAAAGTTGTTAAAGCTAATAAACAAATTCAGTAAAGTTGCAGGATGCAAAAATCAAAGTGCAAAAATCAGTTACATTTCTATACATTAACAACAAATTAACTGAAAAAGAAATAAATAAAACAATCCCATTTTCAAGAGCATCAGAAAAATAAAATATTTAGGAATAAATCTAACCAAGCAGGTGAAAGATCTGTATACTGAAAACTACAACAGGTTGATGAAAGAAATTGAAAACACAGATAAGTGAAAGAATGTCCTGTGTTAATGGATTGCAAGAATATTTTTAAAATGTCAATACCACCCGAAGCAATCTACAGATTTAATGCAATCCCCATTAAAATTCCAATGGCATTTTTTGCAGGAAAAAAATCCTAAAATTTGTATGGAACCACAAAAGACCCCAAATAGATAAAGTGTTCTTGAGCAAGAAAAGCAAAGCTGGAGGAATCATGCTTTCTGATTTCAAATTATATTACAAAGCCATAGTAATCAAAACAGTATTGATCTGGCATAAAGACAGACACATAGACCAATAGAATAAATAGCCCAGAAATAAACCCGTGAATATATGGTTAACTAAACTTCGACAAAGATGCCAAGAGTACACAGTAGGGAAAGGATAGCCTTTCCAACAAATGGTGTTGGGAAAATGGGTTACCCACATGGAAAAGAATGAAATTGGACCACTATCTTACACCATACACAAAAATCAATTCAAAATGATTTAAAGACTTGAATTTAAGACCTGAAACTGTAAAACTTCTAGAAGAAAACATAGAGGAAATCTCCTTGACTTTGGCCCCAGCAATGATTTTTTGAATTTAACACCAAAAGCACAGGTAACAAAAAACAAAAACAAGTGGGTCTACAGACTTTAAAAAGCTTCTACCCAGCAAAGGAAATAATTAGAAAAATAAAAAGGTAACCTACAGAATGGGAGAAAATATTTTGAAAACCATATCTAATAACCATATCTAAATATCTAAAATATGTAAGGAACAACTCAATAGCAAAAACCGAAACAAACAAACAAACAAAAAACTAATTAAGAGGGGCTTCCCTGGTGGCGCAGTGGATGAGAGTCCACATGCCGATGCAGGGGACACGGGTTCGTGCCCCAGTCCGGGAAGATCCTACGTGCCGCGGAGCGGCTGGGCCCATGAGCCGTTGCTGCTGAGCCTGCGCGTCCGGAGCCTGTGCTCCGCAACAGGAGAGGCCACAACAGTGAGAGGCCGGCGTACCGCAAAAAAAAAAACAAAAAAAAACTAATTAAGAAATGCACAAAGGACCTGGATAGACATTTTCCAAAGAAGACACACAAATGGCCAACGGGTATATGAAAAGATGTTCAACATCACTAATTATCAGGGAAATTAAAATCAAAACCACAATGAGATATCACCTTATACTTGTTGGGACAGCTATTACCAAAATGCCAAAAGATAATAAGTGTTGGTGAGGATGTGGAGAATAGAGTACCCCTGTACACTATTGGTGGGAATGTAAGTTTTATAGCCATTATGGAAAACAGTATGGAGTTTCCTCAAAAAATTAAAAATAAAACCATCATATGATACAGAAATCCCATTTCTGGGTATATATCTAAAGGAAATAAAATCATCATCTCTAAGAGATATGTGCACTCCCAGTTTATTGCAGCACTATTCACGGTAACCAAGATATGGAAACAATCTAACTATCCATCTGTGGACGAATGGATAAAGAATACACACACACACACACACACACACACACACACTCTCTCTCTCTCTCTCTCTCACACACACACACACACACAACAGAACATTATAAGGTCTTGATAAAGAAGGAGATCCTGTCATGTGTGACACAGAAAGACAAATTTACTGCTGATCTCACTTACAAGTAGCATCTAAGAAAAAAGTCAAACTCATAGTAGCAGAGCAGAATCGTGGTTGCCAGGGGCTGGGGGGTAGGAAGAAAAGGGAGATGTGAGTCAGAGGGGACAAACTCTCAGTTATAAGATGAATAAGTTCTGGAGACCTAATGTACATCATGATGACCATTTTAATAATAATGTATTGTATACTTGAAATTTGCTAAGAGTAAATCTAAAGTGTTCTCACCACAAAAAGGGTGGAAATAACTATTGGCAAATATGTTAATTAGCTTGGTGATGGTAGTCATTTCACAACGTATATGGATATCAAAACATCATATTGTACAATCCAAAATGTATACAATCTTTATGTAACGTAAAAAACTGGGAAAAAGAAAAAGAAATGGCCTTTCTGAACTTGGTAAAGAACATCTATAGAATACCAACAGCTAATATCATACTTAGTAGTGTAAAACTGAACACATTCCCCCTAAGATTAGGAACAAGGCAAAGATGTCCACTCTCATAACTCCTATTCATCATCATATAAGAACTCGTGCAATAAAAAAGTACACAGATTGGAAAAGGGAAGGGAAAAATAATTTTTTTTAAACAAATGGCAGGATTGCTGATGTTGAAAACCTCCCAAAATTGACAAGAAAACACCTGGAATTAATAAGTGAATATTGCAAGGTTGCAGGATACAGTGTTAATACAAGAAATTCAATTGCTTGTCTAAGTAACAGCAATGAACAATGTGAAATGTATAGTTTTAAAAAAATACTATTTACAGTAGCACAAAAAATGAAGGACTAACAAAATATATGCAAAATCTGTATACAGGAAACTACAAACTCTGATGAAAGAAATCAAGAAAGAGATAAATTAACAGAGAGATATTCCATGTTTATGGATTGGAAACCTCAATACTGTTACAAAGTCATTTCTTCCCAACTTGTTCTATAGCTTCAGTGCAACCCAATCAAAACCCCAAGAGGCTATTTTGTAGATAATTGACAAAATGATTCTATAATTTATATGAAAAGACAAAAGACCTAGAATAGCCAACACAATACTGGAGAAGAACATAGAGGACTTACATTACCCAATTTCAATACTTATTATACAGCTCCAGTAATCAAGTAATCAATACCAGCATGGCATTGGTGAAAGAATAATACACTGATCATTGGACCAGACTAGAAAGCCAAAAAAAAATAGACCCAAACAGATATAGTCAATAGATCTTTGACAAAGGAGGAAAGGCAATTCAGTGGAGAATGGATACTTTTTTCAATAAATGATGGTAAAACAAATTGGATGTCCATATGCAAAAAGATGAACCTAAACATAGACCTTACATTTTTCACAAAAATTAACTAAAAATGCATCATAAACCCAAATATAAAATGGAAAGCTTTAGCACTTCTATAGTTTCTTCTAAAAGTATAAAAATTCTAGGAGACAAAAATCTATGTGACTTTGTGTTGGTGATGATTTTTTAGATACAACACCTAAAAGCATAGTCCATGAAAGAAAAAAATTGTTAAGTTGAACTTTTGCTCTGTGGAAAACACTGTTAAAAGAATGAAAAGACAAGTCAGACTGGAAGAAAATACTTGCAAAACACATATCTGATCAAGGACTTGTACCCCAAACATACAAAGAACTCTTAAAAGTCAAAAATGGAAAAACACAGTTTAAAAATAGGCAGAAAAAACACCTTAGACACCTCACCAAAGAATATATACAGATGGCAAATAATCATATGACTCAACATCACACATCATTAGGGAATTACAGGTTAAAACAGCAAAGTGAAAGCACTGCACACTCATTAGTTTGGTTACAATTTTTAAAAAACCTGATAATACCAATTGCTGGTGAGAATGTGAAGCAACAGGAACTCTCATTCTTTGCTGGTGGGATTGTAAAATGGCACAGCCAATTTAGAAGACAGTTTATTAATTTCTTGCAAAGCTAAACACAGTCTTACCACACAATCTAGCAATCACACTATGTATTTACCCAAATTGATAAAACTGTATGTCCACTTAAATATCTGTATTAGAATGTTTATAGCAGTATTCATACCCCAAACTACAAGCAACCAAGATGTCCTTCAAAAGGTAAATGAGTAAACAAACTGTTACACGATTACAATGGAATGTTTTTAGCAGGGGAGATAAAAAAAGAGGTATTAAAAGACAAAAAGCCATGTATGGATCTTAAATCCATATTGCTAAGTGAAAGAAGCTAGCCTGAAAAGTACATACATGATTCCAATTATATGACATTCTGGAAAAGATACATTTTTGGCAATGGTGAAAAAAAATTAATGGTTGGCAGAGTTTTAAGGGTGGAGGACACAGTGAATAGGTGAAACACAGGACATTTTTTAAGGTTGTGAAACAATCCTGTATTGATACTGCAATGGTGAATAAATGACACTGTGAATTTTTCAAAACCCATAGAAGTTTACAGTACAAAGAACAAACCTTAAAGCAAATTTTAAAAATACCACATAGGAGGTCAGGGGAATCCAAGGATGGAATGCAGAATGTGACAATACAATCTAACTGTATCACAAATGTATGAAAAAACCTCACAAAAGAACGTGAGGGAAAAGGTCCTGATCAAGGTAACTTTGGAAAAGAGTGGAGTGTGTAAGACTGAAAGCAAAAGAAATTGTATATAAGCACTGTACTCTAATTGATAAATTTGTTTCCCATGCGGGTATTGGTTAATAATTCTGATACCACTCTACATATATACTAGAAGCAAACATCATATAAGTGAAAAGCAGCTGGTTTGAATGGGAGATAAGTAACATAAATGAATGGTAAGATAAGGGGAAGAGGCTAGAATGACTCATGTAACAATGCATTAGAGTTGGAGACATCAATATGAACTCATATGTCGCCTAATGTAGATACAGATGGTTACAGATAATATTTTTCAATATATGTATATGTAAGGGTTATTATACACGTACATTTCCTTGCTCTGGCAGCTGAGAAGGCCTTTGAGAAACAATATTTCAGTAGCAGTGAGCACACTTAATGCCCAGATCTCTATACCATTCTCCAATGAAAGGAACCGAGAAATGGCTGGTTCTAGGACTAGAGCAGGAAATAAACAAGATGAGCCCTGGATATCTGTAGTGCCACTATGTGAAGAAGTGCTTAAAAAAACACCCCACAGTGATGGGAATGTATCAAAGGGAATACTGGAACCAAACGAAAGGGCTCTCGATGACCAACGTTGAAACAATTTAATCAACAAAATAAAGTTGTATTGGATTGTAACTCAAGATATAAAAATGTTCCTAAGTCCATACTGATATAAATAAATGATCAAATAAATTAATAAATGGAGGGAACAGGTAAGTCTCCTTTGCATAAGAATTTAAAATAATTCATGGAAATGTCTCCCTCAAGGAGGCAGAGCATAACTATCCACTCCTTACGTGTGGGCTGTGGAGAATGACTTTCTTCCAAAGAGTACGGTTCAGAAAGGGGGGAAGAGTAACTTTACAGTGGAGAAAACCAACAAGCACGACCTGAGCCAGGCGATCAAGGTTTAACACCAGTAGTGACGTCACAGTGAGATGGGTACTATATACCCCTGAAATATGATAAAAATGGTACATTCCCTCTGGGGTTTTTCTCCCTCAAACATATAACTCTGGTCTAATCATGAGAAAAACATCAGACAAACCCCAATAGAGGGACATTCTCTGACCCGTACCCCTCAAAACTGTCAAGGTCATCAAAAATAAGAATGTCTGAGAAACTGTCACTGCCAATAAGAGTGTAAGGAGATGTAACAACCAAATGTTATGTGGTATCCTGGAAAAGAAAAAGGACAGTGGGTAATAATTAAGGAAATATGAGTTAGTATGAACTTTAGTTCATAATAATGTATCATATTGGTTCATTAATTGTAACAAATGTACCATACTAATGTAAGATGCTAATAATAATAGAGGAAATTGGAGGTGAAGTGTACGGGAACTCTTTGTACTTCACATTTTTTTCTGCAAATCTAAAATAAGGATTTGTTTTAGTTACTGTTAGAGAAGGGTTATGAAAGCTTACTTTGATAGAAAAAAGTTGACCAGAGTACAGAATCCCTGCCCTAATTTGAGTTTATGTGTATAATTATCAGAGAATACCATGATAGGTGAGATAGCCAACCTGAAAAGTATATTTCTTGAGGTATAGCTCCTAAAAATTAAAGCCAATTTCTAAGATTAGGAGATAAGATTTTCTCAGCAAAGCATACCAGTAGTTTATGAATATTAGCTTTTAGTTCAGAAATGAAGCCACTGCTCCATCAAATTATGATTCTTGTTGGACATCCTGCAGTGATGTCCAACAAGTCCTTCCAAACCCGGAGGTCTTGATAAATGGGGCTCACTTTCAATTGTAGCATTCAAGATTTCCTGTTTTTCTTTGCTGTGTAAAATCGCCATCCAGCCTGAGATCTTAGGGATTCTAATACTGTGTTCATGAATTTTAATCGATTCTGTAACAGTTCCTGCTTATCATCTAATGATAATAGAGAAGGAGAGAGGGAGGGTAAGAGGGAGACATCACCTGATCATCTTGCATGTCACCTTCAAACCGTATACAACAAATGTGATATGGAGGAAATAATTACTCCTGTGTCCCTTGAAACCTTAATTTCCTTTCTCCTTTCAGGTGAGTAAACATGGCATGTAGCTACTGAAGACTGAAAGTCTCCGGCAGAAACCTAAAACCCTTGCCTCCTAAGACAAGGCTGGATTCTGGAATCATACTGGCAGACAATGATGCCTGTCTCTGAGTTAATCACTTCGTGTAATAAAGTATATGGAATTGGTTCGGCTATATCAAGCTTCTGTTCATATATCCAATGTGACAGCTTTTTAAGCTAAAAGCTATTTTTTGGCCAGCAATTTAACTTCCCGAGCCTCAATTTCATCATGTGAAAAAGGGGAGTTTGTGCCATATTATAAGAGCCCTCTCAGCTGTATTAGTCCACACCCAGTGGCCTGAGATTAACTTGAGACCCAGAGCTTTTGTACTTTGTCTCTGTTATTTTAATGCATGGTAATTCTATTTCTATCTTCATTGCTTTTCAGAAAATTTGACTTCAACTTGAGTTACCACCTTGCCTATCAACCTTATTTTCCCACTCTCAATTTCTAACAGTCCATTTACCAAACCAGAAAATTCCTTAGAAAATTCTTATCTCCCACAGAGCAAAGTTCTACAATTTCATAACATTTTAATTTGTTCTTTTTAATTCTAAATATCATTTTCAAGAAGTATACCCATTTCCAGGGGCTGCCATGACAAAGTACCATGAACTGGGTGGCTTAATCAACAAAAATGTATTGTCTCAAGTTTTGGAGGGTGGAAGTCAGAAATCAAAGTGTTGGAAGGGCTGGTTCCTTCTGTCGTCTGGAAGGAAGAATCTGTTCCATGTCTCTCCTAGTTTCTGGTAGCCTCAGGCATTCTCCCCATGTCTTTACATTGCTTTCTCTCTGTCATGTTGTATTTCTGGGCCCAAATTTCCTCTTTTTATGGACACCAGTCATATTGGATAGGGCCCACCCTAATGACCTCATCTTAATTTGATCATCTGCAAAGACCCTATTTCCAAATAAATTCACATTCACAGGTACTGGAGGTTAGGACTTCAACACAATTCAATCCATAACAGGAAGAGAAAAACTGTTATTCCTAATAACAGGTAAAAATGTTTCCTCTTCCAAGTTTGATCTTTATAAAATGATACTGACATCTAATGTCTAGTTGGCATAATCTTGCTTTCTTTTCATATTTATATAATTCTCTCCTTCTTTTTCCCTTTCCCCATCACTTTTTATTTCTTTCTTCCTACATCATATGAAAATCTAAGAACCTGATGCAGACTTTTGAACTTTCTGTTTTTTCTCATTCATCAATTAGCTTCAGCCAATGCAGATCATAACCCAGAACTATTTGTTTAGCAGGGATGGCTAGGAAAATGGACTTAACCCCAGGAAAGAGGGAGAGTTACAGCAAGGGAGGGAGGAGTCAGCATCAGCTATGAAATGAAAATTGGCCAAGGAAAGATGAGATTCTACCTGCATGTCCATTTGCCCAAGCCTGGATAATTAAGAAAATTGCTTGGGGAGGGTGTAAATTGGAACATTGGGATTGACATATACACATTACTATATATAAAATAGATAACTAATAAGGACCTACTGTATAGCACAGGGAACTCTATAATGGCCTATATGGGAAAGGAACCTAAAAAAGAGTGGAAATATGTATAACTGATTCACTTTGCTGTACACCTGAAACCAACACAATATTGTACATCAACTATACTCCAATAAAAATTTTTAAAATAAAAAAATATTGTAACAGATTGAATGGAGAAACGGTTATGACAATCCAGACCTTTTATTATTAAGCCAGATATTAAAGAAATTTTGAAAATTAAAAAAAAAAGAAAATTGATTGTAAAGCTGCTGATAAAATTTATATAAATTTTCTTGGTTGTAATAGGACACACCCTCACCCCAGATCCTGACTGTTATCATGGAATAAAATTGGCTCTGGTTTGAAATTTGTACTTATACCAAGGTACCATTAGTGTCTATGAAATAGACCTTGAACTTACCACTAGCAAGATACACATAGTGCAAAAGCCAATTAAGCCTGTCAGGAAAGTTACTTAAAGCTCCTGGATCTGAGACTGGTCAGCAATTAGCATCTCTGTGCTTAGCACTTATTAGCAAAGAGGATTCTTTGCTAATATTTAAAGTTGTTCTTTGCTAATATTTAAAGTTGTTTGCGCCTTCTTTGAAAGGCATGATAGATACACAGAAGAGGAATCTGTGTCTCTGTCAGCACCCATGGTAAACCTTCCTCCTGCTGTTTACATATGCAAAGTATCTAGTAGTTTCATGCCACATGGGTGGAACTATTTTATAATTCAGCAAATTTGATAAATAGTGATTTCTGATCTCCCTAATTCTTTTCAAGTCCAGCCGAAAGATACTGTTTATAATCTTAGCAGATCCAAGAAGAAAGCATCAATTTGTTTTCTTCATGCATTTTTGCTTGATATAAATTGTGTTTCAGTGGTTTCTGGGACTGCAATATAATAATTATTATTCTCTTTTTATCCACATTTATTATCATGGGTTAAATGTATTCCTTATATCTCTTTATGTTCTTACTTTACATGTATATCTATGCCAGATTGTACTCTAAGATTGTAGACTGCCATAACAGTACTCCTAAACTGTGGTGTGCATAAAATCAATGAATTTTATTATTAAAACGCATGTTTAGGGCCATTATCCAAACAGATTCTTAATCAGTAGTTATGGAAGAGAGACCCAAGAACCTGTACTTGTAACAAGCATCCTATATGGTTCTGATGCACCTGGTCCTTGGACCCCACATTAGGAAACAAACTGAAAGGATGGGGATTAATTCCATTTAAGATGATTTATACCATGCTGGGAGATATTTAACTAACTCTAGGTGTTAGCCGCTGCTGATTTCCTCCTAAACACTCCTTATAGCCAACTTGCTGTACAAAAATGGAGTTTTACATGGTTCATTAGCCACTGAGAAACAGGAGAAAGGGCTGATGGATTTTTTTTCCTGAGTAGTAGAGACGGCCATTAATTCCTGGACAAGTTACTCAGAAGCCCTCTTTTTCTTCAGTGCACACAATCCCTTTGGCTACAGCAGTTCTTATAGATGGCTATTCTATCTATGACTGACAACATATGAATGGAAAATGTTTAGAGTTTTAGAGATGTACTCATTTCTATTTCTGTTTTGCCTCAGCATGTCACTTCTCTTCACATTTGTTTGACGTCAGTTGAGGAAGATGCATTTGTTTCATCAATTGCAAAAGTATTGCACATGAAGGAAAGTACGTAGTAGGCAATACCATGCCACTAAGGCTAAGGTTTCTGTACGAAGAGCTCTGCAACTTCAGTACCCCTGGCAGACACTTCACCTGACCCCGCATGATATAGTCTAGCATCCTCTGCCCCCCTCACTCCTTTTCTAGTCTCCTACAGTACAGTGTCATAGACAATTTACTTGTCTGAATCCCACTGTCATTTCTCCTTGAGGGTAGGAATTATGTCAAAACCATCTGTATCCACAACTCTTGGCAAAATGCCTGACTTAAAGTAGACAATGTAAGAACAACAGTCTAATGAATGAGTCAATAAACCAACCTCCTGGAAAAGTAGAGCTAGTTTCTCCCACAAGCTTCTAGGAAAATTTCTAGTTTCTCCAGCAGTATTGGATCCGTACAGGAACCCATGTTGCTGCCCAGCCAGTTCACCACGTCTCAACCCTGCATGGCATCGACTTCACCAGATTTGTTTTGGAAGGATTGGTTGAAAAGAGATTTTAAAAAGAAATCTAACTTTCGCTCCCAAACATGAGATGTCTAAGGCAAAGGGCAAGCTTAGACCCATGAAGGGGGCATGTGTGTGTGTATGTATGTATGTATGTATGTGTGTGTGTGTGTATGTGTGTGTGTGTGTGTGTGTGTGTGTGTGTGTGTGGTAGGTGGGAAGTTAAAGGCATTCTCACAGATTATAAAGCTTCTGAAACTAACCGTTCACAATTTTCAAGTGAATAAACAGTTTGGGAAAATTATGGGCCACAGGCTGAAACCACAGCATTATGGTTAGTTCTCCCACTGAACTTAAAGGGGCCCTAGGATATAGAATTTAGCTTATAAAATCTCTCTCTGGACAATATTAAAGCACCTGTGATTACTTCCATTAAAAGGCTCTTCTGTGCTTCACAATAAAAATTTTATAGGAAATTATATGCTATGTAGCTGGAGATTTTAAAGACAATTTTTCTACATATCCAAAACTGTTTTCTTTTCTACCATCCATGAAATCAAGAAGCAAAAAAGACTGTGGTTACTGAAAATAAAATCCTCCTAGGAAACCATTTCATACAATACAAAAATAATCTAATGCTGGCAGAAACGGTCCCTTGGAAATAGTGGCTCATTTGTTTAGAGTTCTACTGTTATTAACTTCTGGTGATCAGGGAGTAAGAAATGGAAAGGATGCCACAGAGAATCATTAAAAACAACACACCAGACAGAGAACCATTTAGCTGACAAGTCATATAATGCACTTTGGATTAAAAGCAAACAAACATAGAAAAACAAAGAAAAAGTTTAAAACCACTGCTGGAGAGCATGTCCCTGAAAATCCTGGCAGATTCCTGAGGTCTCTACAAAGGAAGAGGTCACTGCAACTTTATTGTCCCCAAACAGTAACAAATGCCTAGTGCATTTAAAAGGAGCTAGGAAAATGAAAAAGAGACATTCTTATCTGGATGTTGGCAATGTTTAAATGAGAGATCTGAGGTGTCTAGTGGCTCATGACCTTTTGTGAACTTAAATGCTCAGATGCCTTGGAGGGGCAGAGCCTACAAGGTCAGGCCTGACCTAACTGCAGAGCCCTATCTGGAAACTTCTGTGCATTTCCAGAGAGCCTTGATCCCAGCCTTTGGGGTTTTGTTTTGTTTTGTTTTGTTTTACTGTACTCTCTTTGTGCTGTCACTTACTCAAAATGATAGAATGAGGCTTTGAACTCTAAGACTAAATTAATCATTGTGTCCACACTGAAAAGTTTCCTGAACACTTGCTGAGGGCAGAAACTGTACTGACCTTCAAGAAGGTGAGGGTGTGATGGACCCACTTCAAGCCCAGAGCAGAGCCCCCTCTCCAACACAGGACAGATATGAAGGATGCTTATCCTCTCTTCTTGGGACTTTGACAAAGTCACCATTGAGTGAAACCAGCTAAAGGGTTAGAGCACTCTTGCCTTCTTACTGTTTTCTTCCCTATAGCTTCTCATTTTGGAAAATAGGATAATAATTGCATAGGCACCAAAGGATTTCCCAGTGCAGTTATTCAGATATGGAGGGGATGACCAGGATTCTTGATGCCACACACAAAACAGTTTAGGGATATTCTCAGTCATTAATAGAAGATTCAGGCATGTGGATCATATCAGGCTTGCAAAATGAAGTACCTTCAAATAATTAGATTTATTTGACTCATAAATAGAAGCTGGAAAACCAAGTCAGGTTAATTTGCCCTTGAAGAAAGACTTTTTCCTGAATTCATTTTTGAAAATTTTATCTTATTGTGGTAAGAACACTTAACATGAGATCTATTTTCTTAATTTTTTTTACCTTAATGTATTGATCATTGTCTCATACATTTACTTTTTCTCTATCAGAGAAGATTTTCTGTTATTTGTCATAAAAATAATTGCTTCAAAATGAAATGCAGTTAAATCAGTTATTTGATAAAATATAGTATGTTTTTTTTAAATTTAACAATGCCTTATATAAACAGATTTGACTGTTTTATTTTAAATACAGCCATTTTAGACAAAATCTTTTGAGATTTCTTCACACTGTTTTATCCTTTCAAACCAATTAGTTAATTTCATAGGCGTCTCAGTCCTTTTGGGCTACTAAAACAAATTACCATAGTCTGGGTGGCTTATAAACAATAGAAATGTATTTCTCACAGTTCTGGAGGCTGGGTTCCAGAATGGTGGTGTTCTGGTGAGAGCTCTCTTCCAGGTTACAAACTGCCTACTTCTGGGTGCATCCTCACTGGGAGATCAAGAGTGAGAGAGCTCTCTAGCTTCTTCCTGTAAGGGCACTAATCCCATTCATGAGAGCTCCACCCTCATTACCTAATCACCTCCCAAAGACCCCCTCTCCAAACACCCCCTCTCTAAACACCATTACATCAGGATTAGTCCCAACATATGAATTTAGGGGGAACACAAACTCACAGTCCATTGCAATAGGTTTCAGCCAGAAACACAGTCAATCATTATGGAACTATTGTCTCCCTTTTGCAACACAAGGACCAAAAGGAATCAACCTATATATAAACGACCACACTCACTCTTCTCTCTGACCAGTCCTTCTTCCCTACATAGCTGTAAGTCTCACTCTCTTGCCTTTTTCAAATCTTTACTCAGTTGCCACCTTAGTGAGACCGTCCCTGCCCAGTCAGTTCAAAATTACAGTCCCACCCCTACACCCTAGTTCTTATTATGCTTCCCTGATTATTCATCTCAGTAGGACCTCCCATTTCCATGAGTGAACAGATCTTTGTCTCTTACTTGCTGCTATATCCCCAGGATCTAGAAGAGTACAGACACATAGTATGCAGTAAATAAAGACTTATTGTATGAAGGAAGGAGAGACTTGTTTAATTGGAAATTTGCTTTGCAATCACCTCCAAAGTCACTTTACTATGAATGAAATTAATTTATAGATAGTCCCCAACTTACAATGATTCTACTTAACGATTTTTTGACTCTGCAATGGTATGAAAGCCATATGCATTCAGTAGAAACCACACTTTGAGTTTTGAATTTGGATCTTTTCCTGGGCTAGCGACATGTGGTACCACATTCTCTCGTGATGCTGGGCAGCAGCCACAGCTCCCAGACAACCATGTGATCAAGAGAGTAAACAACCAATACATTTTCAACCACTCTGGACCCACACAACCATTCTGTATTTCACTATCAGTACAGTATTCAACAGATTACATGAGATATTCAACACTTTATTAAAAAATAGGCTTTGTGTTAGATGATTTTACCCAAGCATGTTCTGATCATGTGCAAGATGGGCTAGGCTCAGCTATGATGTTCGGTATCTTAGGTGTATTCAATGCATCCTCCACTTAGGATATTTTCAACTTACAATAGGTTTATGAGGACATAACCTCACCGTAAGGTGAAGAAGATCTCTATATATCCAGGAAAAGTATATCATAAAAGGTCTTTGCAGGGCAAATCAAACAACAAAAACAAATAGTGACAGTAAGTTATACGTTATTTTTAGATGTTATGAAATAGAACAGAGAAAGGGCAAGCTCTGTAGGGGGAAAAAACATACGAATTCTTTATTTGAGTAGAGAGACTAATTCTCAAAAGGGCTTTACAGTGCTTGGAATTCTGCAACAATAAATAGTGTGCATGGTCATAACTATTATAAAAGGGTGAGTTGGCTGCAGTTTACTGTGGGTTTTCAGTTCCTTCACAGGTGACTGAAGAGGTTGCTAAACCTCGTGAACTGAAACCAAAGGAAAGATTTCCCTGAGCTGCTGACAGGCTCTGCCTGCCAAGAGTTTGGTGTTTCTGATCTGGAGGTGCAGTTGAACAGCAAAAGAGACTTCCTGTAACTAACAAGCCCTTTTGCAGGTGCTCTGCATTGCTGAGGCCTCACAAAAGTCAACACCATATCAGGGATTGCTCAAGGGAACTTTCTGGAGCCAAACTGGGCTTTCCGATATTGTCATTAGGCACAGCTATTGGCATGCCCTCAGGTGACCCGAGCTGCCTTCTCTGTACTCATTGCCGCCTTCTTTAGCACCTGCTAGAGAAATGTTTGCAATTTGTTGAGTTACAGGACAGAAAGGGCAGAAAAGGATTTACTGTGAGGCATGATGGCAGCCATCTAACCTCACAGGAGACCTCCCTCATAAGCTAGGTAGACCAGTCAACAAAACTGGGACCGGCAGCATCTATTCTGTCCTGTGTGTGGAGGACAAGGGTACACAGTGTGGCTCCCTCTCTCTGCCTTCCATTTTCTCTTGCTGTTAACTTTCTTCTCCTCTTATAGTAGGCTGGGTCGTCTAAATTCCATGACCCAGGCATACCTTGGAGATACTGCGGTTTGGTTCAGACCACTGAAATAAAGCGAATATCGCAATAAAGCAAGGCACACAAAGTTTTTGATTTCCCAGTGTATATAAAAGTTATGTTTAGGGCTTCCCTGGTGGCGCAGTGGTTGAGAGTCCGCCTGCCGATGCAGGGGACACGGGTTCGTGTCCCGGTCCGGGAGGATCCCACATGCCGCTGAGCGGCTGGGCCCGTGAGCCGTGGCCGCTGGGCCTGCGCGTCCGGAGCCTGTGCTCCGTGGCGGGAGGGGCCGCAGCAGTGGGAGGCCCGCGTACCGCAAAGAAAGAAAAAAAGAAAAAAAAAGAAAAAAAAGTCATGTTTACATCATGTCTAGGAAAACAACGTACATATCTTAATTTAAAAAATACTTCATTGCTAAAAAATGCTAACCATAATCTGAGCCTTCAGCAAGTCAGAGTAGTAGCATCAAAGATCACTGATACCATAATAAATATAATAATGAAAAAGTTTGAAATATCGTATTACAAATACTGACAGAGACGGGAAGTGAGCAAATGCTCTTGGAAAAAATGGCACCAATAGACTTGCTCGATATAGCGTTGCCGCAAAGCTTCGATATGTAAAAAACACAGTATCTGCGAGGTGCAATGAATGGAAGTGCAGTAAAACATGGTATGCCTGTACTCTATCGCCAGCTAGCTAGTTTGATGAAGTCTGTCCAGGGAGCATTGCTTTAATGACTGAGTTAACAACATTGAATGGGAGATCTCAGCTCTCGATATTTCATTCCACTCTAACCCCATGGAGGAAAGGAGAATATCACAGATTAATTCACTTTCTCAAAAGAAAAATATGTTCACCATACTTTCGCTAAGAATGAGTATGCCATAGTTTGCTATTAGAATAAGGAGGGTAATATAAAGGTTCAACTCTTGGGTTCTACAATCAGATAGCACTGCTTCTTACTAGGTATGTGTGCTTGGCTATGGCCCAATTTTTGTGACTATGAAATAGGGGTAATAAAAGCATCTACCATTAGGGTTCTACTGAGAATTAAATGAAACCATGTACATAAAGTATTTAAGACCATGCTGGACACACAATCTCTCAATAAACATGCACTGTGACAATGATTTCTTGTTACACTGTTGAAAAGAAAACACTACAGTTCTTCCCAACCGTGTAGGAAACAAACAAACCAACCCAGTCTTTCCTTCCTATGAGTCTTTCTTCTGTTTTTCTTTCCCATGTGTCTCCTTTACTACTCAACACAGAATACCTCACTCCTGACACTTCTCATCACCAAATGTGTTGGGGTTTTCCCCCACACCAAGCAATTCTCCAGGCCAGCTGGGTGTCCTACAACTTAATTCATTTCTGAGACTTTCTACCCAGCTACATCATCAGATCCCACGGGTTAGAGGCTCAGTTGCACCAGATTGCTGCTCCCCATTCAGATGCTAATTACAAACCCAGGTTGTCACCTGTGTTTCTGACCTACAGGCTATAGATTAGAGCTTCCAATGATCCCCTCCTTGAGTTTGATTGATTTGCCAAAGGAGCACACAGAATTCACAGAAAGATTTTACTTACGTTTACTGGTTTCTTCTTAAATGACATGATAAAGGATACAGAGGAACATCCACATGGGACGGATGCTAGGGCAGGGTTTGGGGAAAGGACACAGAGCTTCCACGACCTCTCCAGGCACCTCTACTCGTTCACCACCCTGGAAGCTCCCCAAACCCAGCTTTTCTTTGGGTTTTTATGGAGGCTTCATTACATAGGCATGACTGACGAACTCATTGGCTGTTGGTGATTGGCGCAAGCTCCTGCCCTTCTCCCCTCCCCGGAGGTCGGTGGGCGGGACTGAAACTTCCAACCCTCTAATCATTTCGTTGGCTCCACTGGCAACCAGCCCCCCACCCTTAAGTGCTTTCCAAAAGTCATCTCATTAACATAATAAAAGACACATTGATTGCTCTCCTCATTTAGGAAATTCTAAGGGCTTTAGGAGTAAAAAAGGGGACAAAGCTCTAAAATATACTTCTTATTATAAATCACAATATCATAATGTGAGAAAAAACCACTTTAAACTCTTCTTCCCATGAAGATGTGATAAATTTAGAGTGTTAAATAATATCACAGACACCTCTCAAGTATCTGCGCATCTGAGACCAGGAGGAGATAAAGGATGATCATCCCCAGTTCTAACTGCATTTCAGCTGCAACTGGTCAACTCTATTTTCACCAGTGTTAAGAAGTAATTAACAGGCTTGTGTTTAAGCTCACCATCTCTAGCTCCTCCTCAACATCTGGCTCAGGTGCTAATTTGCAGTGAAATAGTTGAGGGAAAGAGAAGAAACAGAGAAAAGAGGAGAAACCTGGGGCCAGGCTGATCCCAAGCAAAGCAAGGACGCTGAGTCAGTGAGCAGGGAGCAGTGGAAGAACTGGTGAATGGCTCTGGGTCGAGTGGCCACCTATATACAGGTCCATGTTGTACTTTTCTACCATTACAAACCTAGGGAAGACTACAAAGGCTTAAATGACGTTAGTGAGTCTGTCTGAAAAATCCTGGGAATTAGTTTTAGCCACAGCACGAGGCTTCAGCTTAGGTGGTGCCTGGCTACAGGACACGGTTTCCTGACTGTGCGAGAAAAAATATCTGCCTCTCTTCACCCTCCAGAGCAACAAAGCTCCACACTGAAACTCAATTATCTGCCCAAATCCATCCTCCTTTTCTTCCAGGGTGATAGGACTCTCATGGGCAAGACCTTGCAGCCATGGGACTGAGTTCTCACCAGTGAAACGTTAGCACAGGGGATTTTGCCATTTCCTGATAGGAGCTTTTAAACAGAGCAGCGGGGCCTCTCTACACTCTTTTCCTTCCACCGCTGTCCACATGCACCTGTAAGGCCTAGCACATGGGTCTCTGAATCGCCAGGTGAAGCAAAGCTATCCAGTCACCCAAACATCCACACTGGATTGTTGTGTGAATGGGATATAAAATTCTGTTGTATTTGACCGATGATATGGTGGTTTAGCCCGTCCCAATTAATCCACCACCTTCAATTCCACTGCTGGAAATGTATTCCTTTGGATTAGAGCTTTATTCCTTTGTCCGACCCCAATAAAAGACAAATATGTCTGAGATATGCAAAATAAATATTTTCTTAGTCATTTTCTCCTTGGTGAGATGATTCAATCAAAGATCTCTTGAAAAGTGATTATGACATGGATCACAGAGGAGGAACTATAAAAAAGCAGGAACATAACATAAGAAGGGAGAAGAGATGAGGACCTTGAGAGAATAGGTAAGAGTGACCTTTAAGTCCTTTACAACTTTGTGTGGAGCCCGCTCTAACTAACATGGTGGACCTAGTAAGACCAAACCCTATCCTCTCTGTGTTTATAGGGTGAATGGCTTTTCTCTCAGCCTTGCTCAGGGAACCAGTCATATGGTATCTGCTGGTCTCCGGGGCACATATAAAGGAGCTCCTCTCTGTTGACTGAGCACCTACCATGTGCCAGCTAATGTACATAATGTCCCAAAGAGCTGCCTCCCCCCTCCAGAAGTTACCAGACCTCTGACACTTACGGCTGGGCTTTCCACAGGGTAAGGTGGGGCTCACATCTGCACCCAAGGTCACCACAGCTGGAGGATCCCATTGGACAAAGTGATAGCTGATGTTTTTCATAAAGGTGCCTGCTTCCAAAGGAGCTTTGATCTACTAGACTCACTGGGCTCGGCTGCTAACCAAATATATATATTTCTCATTATAAATCACAATAACACAACATTACAAGGAGGAAAAAAATACATGAAACTCTTCTTAACATGAATATGTGATAAAGTCAGAGTGTTAAATAATCTCACAGACACTTCTCTCAAGCGTCTCTCAAGCATCTGTGCCTATGAGACCAGGAGGAGATAAAGGATGATTATCCACAGTTCTAACTGCATTTCAGCTATAACTGGTCAACTCTAGTTTCACCAGTGTTAAGAAGTAATGACCAGGCTTGTGTTTATTTCACACTCTCGATCTTCTTCTCTTCACCATCTGGTTCAGGTGCTAATTAGCAGTGAAACAGCCAAGGGTCTTCCTGAACCAAACAGCCATTTCCAAACTACTTTCATTTAGTAGAAGGGCACTTATTGAGTACCCACTATGTGCTGGGAATTAGGTATTTGCTAGAGCATTAACTTTCCTCTGTCTCCTTTGAGACGAAGAACTTTACCCATATGTACACATCTGCCCACGTTCTGGGAGACTGAAGTTCAGAAGAACAGGATCAGCCTCCACTAGTGCAGGAGCTGAGGGTGAGGGAGAATCCAAGCCATTGTGGATACAGAGGCCAAACAGAGAAGCCTTCTTCCTCATGTCTGCCCCAAGCCCTCCTCTCCCATCAAGGCTTCTGACCTTTCCTCAGCTCTTGGCTCTTGATTCAAACTGGCTCCTAATACAAAACCCTGGATCAACACCAAACCTTGGTTCTCTGCACAAAATCTTGGACCATTATTGAGGAATCCAAGCCAGAAACAAATAAGACCTCTATTCATCAGTTTCCATTTGTTGCAAGACTCATAGTTTGTTTCAGGGATAGCTCAGTTACCAGATCTTCCCCTGATAGGGAAGGTCATGAGGCCATAATGATCTGTTTACTCCATCATTCCTAAGCCAAAAAGAAGGACCAATAAACACTGCTGTTAGCTTTGAAACTGAACTCTTATTTTAAAACTCCTCATAATTTACTCTCTTCACTTTAATGATCATTAAGTCCATTCATTTAATCCAAAGGAAGGAAATATATAAAATCCTAAGTAAAGCACTAGTAAAAGAACACCATGGATACTGTGAGAGCTGATCCACCAATCACCTCATTGCATCTACAGAGTCCTACATTTTTAGCAACAGGAAAAAAAGAATTCAGACATGTTCAGTAGTAAGCATGACATTTATTACGACATTCCTCATGTTGCTAAAGAGAGTGCTCTATTCCCTATGAATGAACAATTTTTGAAGAAAATGATTTCTTTTCCTCTCACCTTGCTTTGGCAGGTCCAGAAAGTTTGCAGGACATATGTCTTCTTGTAGGACATTACCCTGCTGTAACCAAGCAGGACCCTATTGGGTCTTCTCGGGAGAGACCCCCACCCCCGCCCCCCATGTCCTCCATCTGCCTCTTGTTTGTAGAAAAACTTTACCCTCCTAGGCCTTCCCTGAGTTCCAAAGGATAAATTTAATCAGAGAAGTGAGAAAATGCAGAAACAAAGCAAAACAGTCAAGCAAGACAAAGTAATAATAGTTTAGCCATTATACAAAGTCAGGGACCTTTAGTTCCTCCTCAAGGGCTAGAGATAATATTCTGAGACATATATTCTAGAGCTATTTTGCAGATACTTAAACCCCCACCAGCCAGAAGAAGTTAACCGTATGCTGACCACAAGCACGTAGACCCCAGACCAGTTGGAATCAGAAGGTTGATGATGTTGACCCCTGGTTACCTCACCACCAATCAATTAGAATAATGTCTGTGAGCTGATCACACACCCCTCAAAATTCTCCCTCACCACTGAGAGAGCCAGGGGTGTTCAGGTCTTTTGAGCATTAGCTGCCTGGACTCCTTGTTTGATGCCTGCAATAAACATTGCACAACCCACTGTCAGTAGATTGGCTTTACTGCGTGTGGGTGAGTGGACCCAAGTTTGGTCCAGTAACACTGCCACTATGTGAAAAGTAAGGTCATCAGGGCAGAACCTCTCCCCCAACCCTTTCAAATGGGGTGGAAAATTTGGCATAAAAAGTGGGAACAGAGTAGGAAGCTCAATTTTGGCCCAAATCCTTGCCTACTCCTACTTTATCTTACTACCAAAGTAAAGCTGATCTTTACTCCTAAACTTTTCTCCATCTGGTTGAGAACTCTCAGGAGAGGGGATGTGATTCACCATCACTTTCGGATCCCACGGCAAGCAGGGAGGTGGGTAATTAAAGAAGAATATTCACTTCCTTATACATAAACTCAGATTTGGCTTATGAAAACTGTTTTCAAAAATTTATTTTGAAAGTAGAAATTCCAATATCCCTTTTGAATGATTTGTTGAGTTTGTTGACCAAATTCTGGGTCACCTGTGACTCTCACTGGAGATGACCAGGTGGCTGACTATGACACAGGAGGCCAGAACGAGAGGACATTCAGAACCTCCAGTCTGTGGTGAGATAAGCAGGGTGGGGGGCGAACTTCTGTTGATGTTATGTGTGTGATTCCAGGCTTCTGTTGTGATTATTTGAAGGAAAGGAAGAACATTCATGCATTAATCAGATTTTCTAAATAAATATTTATGAGCCACAACCATTTCTAATGCAATATAAAGCTCCAAACTGAACTTTCAACTTTCAAATGTGAAATCAGCACAATTGGAAGGTCTCTTTTTCAAGGTGCAATAACTTAAAATATATAAATATTTCATTGATTTTTATTACATAAGTTAGTAAGGATCTCTGCAAGGTAAAGAATGAAACCATAAATTTTCACAAATAGAAATGAGTCAAATGGGTCATTAGACATATAAGAGAGGAAACGTTCTTTCTCTGAGGAGTTTTACCAAATTGGAATAAATTACATAGAATTTATTTTGCTTTTATTCTTATATTTTACAATATTTAATATTTTGTTACTTGTGAAGTAACATATTTTCAAGGCAGAAAACTTGGAAAGCACAGAAAAGCAGAAAAGAATTCCTTTTTGTACTCACAGAAGACTATTGTCCATCTTACCCTTCCTCCATGTTGTGCGTGATCGTGTGAGTGTGAGTGTGTGTGTGTGTGTGTGAGAGAGCCCTTGAGTCTGAGCAAGAGTGTGTGCACATATGTGTGTGAGTGTGTGTGTGTCTCAGATGCTAAATGATCCCTTCCTGCTGACTCACAGCTTGGAGCTTTTGTGAGCCCCAAAGGGCAAGAACTATAGGTGCTCAGCCAGTTTGGCAACCCTAGCTCATCACTCACTCTGCAAGAATTGAACCGAAAAGGGAAGGTAGGGGAAGAGCCAGGCCTGATGATGTGGAGTACAGGTTGCCCCCCCACCCCCGCTATCTGAAATCAGAGCCTTCCTAAGAAACCTTTGTAAGCCGAAGTGACATACAGCAAAGACGCAATTACCTCAGGGACACGTCTTGCTCTGGATACACAAAATAAATGGAGCAAAAGCCCAGATGCTCACAGACACAGGTCAAAGCTATGGTGGCCTGATGCTGAGATGCTGAGTGAAGTTCCCAGGGAAGGAGCTTGGCAGTACCCCTCTCGGGGTTGAGGGTGCACGCTGCCTCTATAAAGGCTCCTGCAAAACAGACACTGAACGCTATTTTCAATTTTCGCCTTTTTCCATAGACACGAAAAACCTTTGGCATTTCTTTCAGTTGGTGAAAACAAGTATTAAAATTAGGTCTTTTGTAAAGGCGATGTGGCATAAAGCAAACTTTAGAAAAGTGGGGATGCCTGTACTTTGCAGAGACTGCTGATGTCCTGTGAATTCCGCTTTCACTCCCAGCTACGCAGGGAGAGCTTCAAGGAAACCACCTGCGCAGATAGGCATGTGTCCTCTGGAACTGGGGAGACCGAAATCGCCTGACTCGGGCCCGAAGAGCCTGGAATGGTCTGTGGTGGCAGAGCAAAGGCAAGAAACAGGTCTGCTTTGGTATGGCCTGAACTTGCAGATATTAACAGGGCAAGAATGCACAAGAACCAAGTGGACAGGAAAAGGTGAGTGGCCTTGAGCTGGCCTGAGAAGACCTCAAGATGAGGACACACAGAGTGAGGTGGCCCCCAAACCGATTATTGGTAGCTGGGGGTAAGGCGGGTTAGCAAGCAGCCAGCTGACGGGCTCCAGAGATGGGGGCTGCAGTCAGAGGGAGGGGATGGAGGTAGCGCCTCAGGCCAAATCACACACACAGACGAGCACGCGCGCGCGCGCACACACACACGTGCAGAAGACCACCCTGTCCCTCCTAATCCCCCTTAGTTTTTTTCAAAGCATTAGTTATATATACATGTATTTGTATGTGCATTTCTCCTTTGCAAAATAACATTTTACTCCACATACCAGTAACTCTCTTCAAAAATTTTCCACTGTGTGTAAAATCCCATGTATAAACACATTTTTTAATACTAATTGCAGCTTTATTTTAATAAACCCTGTCCTTGGTAATTATATCCTACTTTTCCAATAATGTTCTTATTTTCAAAAAGTTTGCTCTTGGTAACACCATCAGGATTTTCTTTTCTTTTCCGCGTTTGCCAGGCTCTCCTTCCTGCACCACACAGCACAGCTTTCTGTGTCTCCTGTCTGTGACCCTTCAATGCATTCTACCCAGCGCTTTCCTAACCAAATACCTGCTGTGGCTGCACAGACAGGGCTAACCCCATAACATCCAAACTCCACAGCCTGGATTAAGACTTTCGGTAATTTAATTTTAAAAAACCTTTTCAGATTTACTTCTCATCATTCCCCAAAACCAGCTTCCACCGTCACGAATACTGGTCTATTAGTACCCTTTGAATATGCCGCCCACAAGTCCTCCTCTCTGGCTCTCTTACATTCCTCTGGGCTCCTCTCTACCTACCAAGGAATAGTAGGTGAAATTTTTGGCCTTAAGGTCGGGGAGGAAGAGATAATGGAATGTATTTGGAGGAAATAGCAGATTCTAGTCAAGTTCGTTTTAAGTTAGGCTAGAAAACGCCATGGGGAGGTGGGAGACATTGCCAGCAGCTATGGAGATGGGGGCGGGGAGAGATTAGCACAGAGATCAACAGCCATTGCAATCAACAGATTACAATGCTTTTATGGTAACAAAATATTGCTGAAATAACAAGGTATGGGGTGCAATTGCATGAGTATATGCCTTGGAAAAGCTCCCAAGAAGGTCATTTTCTTAGAGACAAAACTATGAATTGCCAGCCAGATGCAATTAATGACATTTTATTAGACATTTGGGTTGCCTTTCATTGCACGAGTTCCCAGCATGATGGAGCAGTTGTTATAAATGTAGCCTCTGGCGTCAGAGCTCTCACATCCTGGCCCTACCCCTCCTGGCTGAGAGACCTTGGGCAAGTTACCTCACCCTCGTCTTCTGCAAAATGGGAGCGTTAACTGCAGACACCTCAAATGGAATGTTGTGTACAAGCAAAGTGCTTAGAACAGTATCTGGCTCATAAGAAGCTCTCCATAACTGTTAGCTTTTTAAAAAGGAATAGAATAGTATTTAAACAGTTTGGCTTAAATAAGGTTTGTTTATTTAATGGTTAAACTTTAACGTGGCTAATTTCTAACTGAGTCCCTGTAGTCACTGAGTCTATCTGCAAGTTAAAATCACAGCTTGTGAGAGCTGGCAGAGGTCTTAGAGGCTTCCAGTCCACAACTCGTCCCCATGTCTAATAAAATGTCATTAATTGCATCTGGCTGGCAATTCACAGCTTTGCCTTTACAGAAAATGACTTTGTTGGGAGCTTTTCCAAGGTATATAATCATGCAATTGCCTCCCATACCTTGTTATTTCAGCAATATTTTGCCACTTCCCGGTAAAACTGAGATCTGGAAAAGTTCAGCCACTTTTCCTGTCGCAAAGCTCCTGAGCTGGGCGATTCCCACTCTTATTGGGGCAGCTACCACCTGGAGCTGTATGGCAAATGACCCATCGTCTGCTGTCCTCTAGTGGCAAGTTGGGGAAATCCTCTTATGTACAATGATAGCTAAGAAAACTGTACTAATGATAGTACAGTGGAGCCTTGAATATGGGACAACAGGGGTTAGGGGTGTTAACCTTACAAGCAGGTGAAAATTCGGAGATATCTCGTAGTCGGTCCTCAGGATCTGCGGTTCCATAGCCACAGTTCCCAGCTGAGGATCGTGTGGTGCTGTACTGTTTACTATGGAAAAAAATCTGTAACTAAGTGGACCCTTACAGTACGAACCTGTGTTGTTCAAGGATCAAGTGTACAACAAGAACTGCTTATTTGTAGAGGGCTCAACAGGCATGGGCCAAAGTCTCTCTGTGTTGTCTCTATAATGAAGTGAAAGTTAAAACTACTAGACGTTTGTACTATTTATGTTTATAAGTAGCTAAAATTCTTTCCACACAAATAATATAAGGGATTATTCCTCTTTTATATACAGATCTCCCTCAGCATACAATGGGGTTACATCCTGATAAACCCACTGTAAGTTGAAAATATTGTAAGTCAAAAATTTAATACACATAACCGACAGAACATCATAGCTGAGTCTAGCCTATATGCTCAGAATACTTACATTTGCTTAAAGTTGGGTAAAATCATCTAACACACAGCCTGTTTTATAATCAAGTGTTGAATATCTCATGCAATTGAATTCTGCACTGAAAGTAAAAAACAGAATGTTTGTATGGGGACAGAATGGTTGTAAGTGTATCAGTTGTTTACCCTCATGATCACATGGGTGATGAGAACTGTGGCTGCAGCCACTGCCCAGCATCATGAGAGAGTGTGGTACCACATATCACTAGCCTGGGAAAAGATCCAAACTCAAAATTCCACATATGGTCTCTACTGAATGCATGTCAATTTCACACCATCGCAAAATTAAATGATCATAAGTCTGAGACTGTCTGTATTTACATTTCCCTGTTTCATGTACCTCCCTATTTGTTTAAAATTAAAGTGTTGTTTATGTATTAACAATAGCTCTTTATCGGTATCTATTTCTACTTGGGCTTAATCACCTACTGAATAACTAGATCCCCTCTCTCAAATAGCATGTGGTTTTTAAAAAAAGAAGAAAGAAATTAAACACAGCCAGAGACAGGCTACTGGGTTAGTCTCTCGTACATACAACCTGGGGAACAACTGCCAACAGATTCACACATTCCCACCAACACATATATATTAAGTTCTACACAGATGTGGGCATACTATACCCCTTCCTCTGGACTTTACTTATTCATACTTATTCATATAAGACGTACTTGAAGATAACAGCTACATACTCTTCCATTATGCATCCTATTATGGATATAAAATTTGTCTTTTTTTTGAAGGTACAATATTTTCCTTTCCCATGGAGACCATCAAAAAAATCCCTTAAGGTAAAACTGTTGAGTCAAAGGATTTGTACATATTTAATTCTGAAAGGCATTGCTTTGTAAATTCTTTTTTATTCCCACTGGCATATAGGTGCCCCATTTTCCCACACTTGGGCTAATACTTGGTCTTAATGAAAATTCTAAGAGCGTCCAAATTGACAGGTTTAAAAATAGCATATTATTGTTTTATTTTATGATGTCTAATTGTAGGTGAGACGGGGCTATTTTCTCAGGTAAACAAGTCATTTGAATTTCTTCCTATACCTGTGTGAAGTCTGTCCGTATCCTTTGCTGTTTTCATGTTAGGTTGTTGACATATGCAGTCTCTTTATATAATCAGTAAATTCATATTTTTTCATTTATATTTTAATTTTGCTTATGTTTTTTTCTGTGTGCAAATTTCAAATATTTATATCATCAAATGTATGGGTTTTGTTCCACCTGGGCTTCTGGGTTTTTTCTTGACTACAAATATCTTCCCTATTGAAGGTAATAAAAAAAATTGCTACTGCTTTCTTTTATTATTTTATGGTTTAAAAATTTTTGCATTTAATTAATTGAGTTATCTATAATTTGCTTTAGTGAAGGGAACAAATAGGGATTTAGCTTTATTTCATCCCCCAAATAACTAGTCATTTGACCCAACCCTATATAGAATAGCCTGCTCTTTTCTGCTTGATTTGAAGGGCTACATTGACCATATACCAAATTTCAATTTATTTTCGATCAATTTCTCTTTCTGGATTTCCCATTCTATTTCATTGCTCTTGCTGTCACTTACTACACTCATATTAAACTATTATAGAAACAGTAGCTTAAAATACATTTTAATATCCAGTCGGGCTACCTTGTTACAAACATTCCTTTTTTTTAGCCCCTAGAATCTTGATTAATTTCACATGCTTGTTTTTTGTCATACAAACTCAAATTAAAATCCTATAAGAAATTTTATTGTGATCGTATTAGGAAATAAATTAATGGAAAATTGACATCTTTACAATATTTTATAATTATATACAAGATAATATATCTATCCAATTATTTAAGTAAAGCCATTAAACATTTTTTAATAGGTCCTGTACATTTCTTGTTAAATTTATAACTAGGAATTTAATCTCTTTTGTTGCTATTATAAATTATACATATTTTTTCTTCCATTTTTAATTTGGAGATTTCCTATGTTAAGGAAAGTTATAGATTTTCTATGTTAATCTTGAAAAGAGTGACAAAATTGTTGACTAATTTTTCTTTCGGTCTGTCTCTGGTTTTCCTTTTTCACAAACATATTACCTGCATAAATTGATGTTTTCTACTTCTTTTCCAGGTTTTATGCTTTAATTTCTTTGTTTTTATTCAAATTTGCATTGATTAATACTTCTTGATCAATTCTGGGCAGTAATGGAAATAATGGACTTTTTTGTCTTGTTCAGAGTTTTAAAATAGGAATGCTCCCATTGTTCAAGGTTAAAAAGGATGAATTATGGTGTAAGGGGCACATGTCCCCTCCTTAGTGCCCTTAATTCATTAGAAAATAATCTGGGTTACAAGGCAAAAAAGCAATGAAATAAAAGTTATTTTCTATGAAGTACAAATTTTGCTTAAAATTGCTACATCATCTGTGAACTATGAAAAGTAAATTCTTTCTATTTGCAGTATATGCGTAATGAACAAAAGAATCCTCTATTGCACATTTTTTCTGTTCTTATGCTTTAAATAACTTAATAAATGTATTAATTTTGAAACTTCTACATGCGAGGATTCATAAATATTCCAGAAATAATATCACCTTGCAAAGAGACAAGCTTGGATACAAACGAAAATTTGCTATTTGAAACAACCTGGATAGACTTGGAGGGTATTAATGCTGGGTGAAATAAGTACAACAGAAAAAGACAAATACTGTATGATATCACTTATACATGGAATCTAAAGAATACAACAAACTAGTGAATAAAACAAAAAAGAAGCAGACCCACAGATAGGGAGAACTAGTCGTTACCAGTGGGCTGAGAGAAGGGGGGAGGGGCAATATAGGAGAAGGGGATTAAGAGGTATAAACTATTAGACATAAATTAAGCTATAAGAATACATTGTACAACACAGGGACTATGGCAAATATTTTATAATAACTGTAAATGGAACATAACCTTTAATATTGTGAATCACTATATTGTACACCTGTAACTTATAACATTGTATATCAACTATACGTCAATTTAAAAATTTTCATTAAAAAAAAGCCATGGGGGATGCGGGGGAAGAAAAGAGAAAGAAATGCTTTCACTGGTGATAAAGAAAATCGTACATTGGGACCCACAAAATAGAGGCCGCCCCAGTGGTCTGGCCCACGTCACAAATCTGTCAGCTGCCACTTCCAGGAAACACATCACTGTCAAGGAATCCTAATATACCAATCACAACCCTCCAACTTAGGTTCAACTAGCTTACCTGACCCTAGAAAATAAGGCCTGCTTGCCATATAAGGAAATCCTCCACCTCCTGGCCAATCATGCCCTGATTCGGAGTTGTCTCCTCTAATGCTCTGTGAAACTCGCTCTTGTCGCAAACCCCTCAGGAAGAGCGCCCCACCTCTTGGGAGGCACTGCATTCCTTCAATCCATTGGTTGTTTTTCCCTTGAATAAAGAATCTCAAACTCGTTTGATATTAAAACTAAATTATTTTATTTTTGTCATACGACGCTGGTGACGTGGAGGGCTAGCACAAGGCGGTTGAGGAGAAGCACGTGGTTTTGTGTGGTGTGCAGTCAGAGAGAAGGTTTTCTCTATTACTGCGAAAGCCGTGCTCAAATGGGCATGACTTAAACGTGCTCCCCAAATTTATTTGAACATTTGTTAAGGAAGTGCTGTTTATACATGCACATGTATCATGCGATCATTTTAAGGAAGAATATATCTCTTCTGACTTCTTAAAAAGATACAAAAATCAAGACTGGAGGGGCTTCCCTGGTGGCGCAGTGGTTAAGAATCCGCCTGCCAATGCAGGGGACGCAGGTTCGAGCCCTAGTCCGGGAAGATCCCACATGCCGCGAAGCAACTAAGCCCATGTGCCACAACTGCTGAGCCTGCGCTCTAGAGCCTGTGAGCCACAACTACTGAAGCCCACACACCTAGAGCCCGTGCTCCACAAAAAGAGAAGCCACCGCAATGAGAAGCCCACACACCGCAACGAAGAGTAGCCCCCGCTCGCCGCAACTAGAGAAAACCCAGGCAGCAATGAAGACCCAACGCAGCCAATAAATAAATAAATAAATAAATGTTAAAAAAAAAAAAAAAGAAAATCAAGACTGCATGCTACATTTTAGCAAATGCCTCTTGCCCAACTATGGGTTTGTCTCTTTCACTTTTCAATATGGGTAATATATTAACAGCTATTAGTAATGAGCCACTTTCATCTTGGAATGAAGCCACTTAGTCATAGTTTATTATTTTTAAAAATGTGTGCCAAATTATATTTGCTATTTTATTTGTGATTTTTGCATAGCTATACCTTAGTAAAACTGGTCTATGAGGTTTTTTTGTTGTTATTGTGGAGGTTTTTTGGTCACATTTTGTCCAGTTTTGGTACCAAAGATATACTTGCTTTGTTAAAAAAAAAAACTAATGGGAAATTTTCTTTTCTCCCAGGGCCCTGTGGCAGTTTAAATGGTATTGGAATTGTCTGTTTACTGAAAGCTTAATATAATCCGTCTGTGACAGCACCAAGATCTGGAGCTTTCTTGTGGGCTTAAGTCTTTGGCTACTTTCTCAGTATCTTCCATGGTTATTGGGTGTGTTAATCAGTGTTCTCCCGAGAAACAGAACCAATAGGATATAAATAGATAGACATTAGGAGGAAAGGGGGTCAGGGCACAACCTTTAAAAGAATGACACAGCCATTGACGGGTTAGAACCAATTAGATCCAAAATGGTGAAAAATTCAACTTCCAGTGGACCTTGAGCTTCACTATACGTTCATTGCAATACATCAGCATCTAAATGACACACCCACAGGAACCGTGACAGCCCCAGGCCGACCATAAAAGGCCAAAAAGTGGGTAGTTGCCCAATTCCTCAAAATCCTCACCCCTTCCCCAAAATAGTTGGAATAATCCTCCCATACACTAGCCTATGAAATTACCCACCCTTAAAAACTGACCACCCCTGCAGCCCAGGCCACTCTCACCTTCTGAGACAGACTACATTCTGCCTATGAAGTGTATATCTCTCTAAATAAACCTGCTTTTACTTCACTATGGCTGCTCTTGAATTCATTCCTACATGAAGCCAAGGACCCTCCTTTGGCAGCCCATCCCAGGGACTCACCTGCGACCTGAGACATGACCAGCCTTTCGCGCCCCATTCCCTGTAAGAGATTCATTGTGAGGAATTGGCTTACACAGTTATGGCGGCTGCGAAAGCCCCACGGTCTGCTGTCTGCAAGCTGGAGGCCCACGGAAGCCGGTGGTAGAGTTCCAGTGCAAACCCGAAGGCCCGGGAACCAGGTGGTCCGTTGTATAAGTTCCAGGCCAAGTCCCGAGGTCCGAGAACCAAGGGCAGAAGATAAACGTTCCAGCTAAAGAACACTCGCCCTGTCTTTGTCTTTTGTTCTGTTCAAGCCTTTAATGGAATGCACGATCCTCACCTGCGTTGTTGAGGCGGTGTCTTCTTTACTCCGTCTACTCATCAAATGCTACCCTCTACTGGAAACAGCTGCACAGACACCCAGAAGTAATGTACCAGCTCTCTGGTCATCCCTTAGCACAATCAAATTGACAGGCAAAATTAACCATCACTTTGGGGTTTACATTTACTGTCTCTTCTGTGATCAATTTTTAAACAAATCATCTCTTTTATTCAGGTTTCTGCATTTACTTACATAAAATTAGGTAACATTTTCTTATAATTATTTCCTCCCTGATTATCTTCCTAAAGAGATTCTGCTCCTCATTCCTCTGTGTGCGTGTGTGTGCGTGTGCGTGTGTGTGCGCGCGCGCGCGCGTACTGGCGAGGTGGAGGGGCCAGGCGGGGGGAGGGTGCGGATTCCTCACCCTAAGGAGCAACCCTCCAACACCAGCTGGATGGGGTCGATTCTGACACTATACTCGGAGACAGTATCAGATCCCACAGGTTCAGGGCTCAGTCTTACAAGACTGTCCCCTCCCCTACCCGCCCCCCCTTCAGACACCAGTCAAAAGCCCAGGTTGTTACCTGTGTTTCTGCACACCAGCTATAGAGTTTCCAGTGACCCCCTTGCTGGGTTCAATTCATCTGCCAAAGCAGCTCATAGAACTCAGAGAAACATTGTACTTACTAGATAGCGGGTTTATTATAAAAGGATATAACTCAGGAAGAGCCAGATGGAAGAGCTGCACAGGGCAAGGTGTGGGGAAAGGAGCTTCCAAGTCCTCTCTCTCCTAGCGCCCACTCTCCCCACATCTCCAAGTGTTCATTCACCCATCCAGAAGCTTTCCAAACCCCAGCCATTTGGGGTTTTATGGAGGCCTCATTACGCAGGTGTGATTGACTAAATCACTGGCTGTTGGTAATTAACCTCCAGCGCCCGCCTCTCCCTGGAAATTGGGGGGGTGGGGTGGTGGACGCAATATTCCACCCCTCTGTTCACGGTTGGTTCCCCTGGCATCCAGTCCCCATCCTTAAGTGCTTTCCAAAAGTCACTGCATTAACATAAACTTAGGTGTAGTGGAAACGGTTTGTTAAGAATAGCAAGACATCTATTTCACGATTGTGGCTCTGAAGCCATGTGAGGAACTGAGGAAAAGAGACCAAATATTATAACAAAAGTTGCTCCCATTGCTCTTGTCCCTCAGGAAATTCCCAGGGTTTTAGGAACTCCATGCCAGAAACCAAGACAAAATATATTTCTCATTATAAATCACATTATCACACTCCCCCATTCTCTTTCTTACCATTGCACATTTCTGCTTTCTCTGACCTCTTGTTTATGTTAGTGGCAATTATCTATATTATTGTTTCAAAAGACAGCTCTCAGATAGATTTTGCATTTTTACTGTTCTTTTATTGTAATTAATAAATTGATTCTTGAAGGTTTATATTTATCTCAATATATATTACATGTGGCATACTCTCTAAGTTTGCCACGGGCCTTACTAGTTCTTATTTTCTTTGCCCAGACAACTCACACATTGTTCTCCTGTCTGGCCACTCCAGGCATAAGAATTATGACCCTTAGTTTAAGACTTTTAGTTTTCCTTTGACCTATGCTTAGACATATCCTGTAGTTTCTAATGCATTAAGTTTGTAGATTTTTTTGAAGCCAGACTTGAAGGAGGATTGTGAAAGAGGAAACTGGGGAAGCATACGCAGGGAGAGAGAGAGAGAGAGCGAGCATTGGTTGCCAGGACCGGAGGATAAATTTGTTTTCTCAGAAACTGGGAGAAACCTGAAAGTGTGCCTAGGCGGGAGAGAGAGCCAGTAGAGAGCATAACTGGTGAAAACAGTAAGGACTAGCGTGCATGTGGATATGAATAATTTGGGAGGTAGGAAGAGGAAAAGCATTTGTGATGGTTAATTTTATGCGTCAACTTGACTGGGCCCTGGATGGTCAAGCGTTGTTCTGAGTGTGTCTCTGAGAGCATTTCGGGATGAGATTAACAATTGACTTGGTAGGCTGAGGAAAGCCAATTGCCCTTTCCAACGTGGGTGGGTGGGCCTCATCCAATCAGTTGACAGCCTGACTAGAACACAAAGGCTGACCCTCCCTTGAGTAAGAGGGAACTTCTTCTGCTTGGCTGCCTGGAGTTGGGGCATGGATCTTTTCCTGCCTTCAAACTCGGACTGAGACATTGTCTCTTAGATCTGGAGCCTCCTGGCTCTTGGACTGAAGCTATACCATCCTGGATCTCAGCTTGCTGACTGCAGATCCTGATACAGCTTGGCCTCTAAAATCACATGAGCCAATTCCTTACCATAAGTTTCTATTTATGCATACATCCTACTGTTTCTGTTTCTCTGTAGAACCCTGACCAATACAGCACTGAAGTAATTAATGCCCACTGACAACTAATTTCTTATAAAACAGAGTCAAGGTCATCGGCTGAGTATGAAGCATGTGAGGAAGAGAAAGTCGGTTTTGGGAGAGATTTTGCAGAAGGATAGAAGTGAGGATGGTACTGAACAGGGCTTATTTCCTTATAAGTAAGGTAACAAGGTATTTCTCTAGAAGAAACTTAAATTTTAATTAATCATTTGTGAAATTATTGGTTCCGTATGTGTCTGCGGCAAGATTATAAACTCAAGGGGTAGGGACTATGTGTTTCAAAGATGGAGCATGGTTTGCTATTGGAGTCATCTGCTTGGGTTCTTATCCTAGCTTTGCTGTTTTTCAACTGCACGATCTTGAGTGAATTACCCAAGTTTTTTGTCCCTCAATTTCCTCATCTATATATACTTCATAGGATTTGGTAGAAATTAAACGAGTTTCAAGGGCACTTTCAACGGCGACTGGCAATGGTAAAAAGTCATGATCATCTTGGCCTCAATCTACCCTAAGTACTTAGCAAAATGTCTGGAATAGAGTAGGTCTTGAGTGCATGAGTGAGTGAATGGATGAAGACTGTTATTCTGTGGCTCAGCCCCTGTGTTGTTGCTGCTCTAGTCTACATTCTTCCCTGCAGGCAGGGGAAGATGCTCAGAACTATATGTCTTGGAATCCCTTTCCAGTGGCATTATGTGATACATTCTGCCAATGATAAGTGTCTGCCTGATGTTTGAAAGGGAAAGAAAAGGAAACAAATTATTTGTCAAGGGGCAGCTGGGGAGCGTGCCTGGACTTTGGCAGAAGACAGAGGAGGGTTTTGTGCACTCATGTCCGGGCAAGCACACACTTCTTGCTGCAAAGAGCCCAACCCATCAGTGGCTGCTTGGAGTTCTGATTTCTGCACTTAAGAAGTTTCTTCAAAGTAGTATCGGCTTCCTTGCCTTCACTCTTCCGACTCTTCCAACATTTGTGTAAGCATCTAATTCCCTGCATTAAATCCTTCCTTACTTAAAATACCTAGTGGGCTTTGTTGTTTTGGACTAAACCCAGTTGTGGGTGGAGTTGTGTCCTCCAAAAACTCATATGTTGAAGCACTAACCTTCATTTTGTCAAAATGTGACTGTAGTTGGAAACAGCCTTTAAAGGGGTGATTAGTTTAAAATGAGGCCAGTTGGGTGGGCCTGATGGAATCTGACTGGTCCTAATAAGAAGATATTTGGACGTACAAAGAGACACAGGGATGCACACACACAGAAGAAAGACCACGTGAGGGCATAGGGAGAAGACGGTCATGTGCAAGCCAAAGAGAAAGAGAAAGGCCTCGGAAGAATCCAATCTACTGACACCTTGATCTCAGATCTCTGGCCTCCAGAACTGTGAGAAAATTCATTTCTGCTGTTTAAGCCATCTAGTATGTAGTGTTTTGTTATGGTAGTTCTAGGAAACTAACATACCAATCTAAAGGCTAACGGCATTGTTGGAACAACAGACTCTCCAAATTGTTCCTCTGACTTTTGGGGGTGAGAGAGTGGGTGGCCGGGGGAGGTGTTTCTCTAAGGTATCAAATATTTGTGAGTCACTTGGAAAATACACACAAGGTCCACCTCATCCAGAAGTTGCTGCTAGACTAGTGTCACGTAAACCCTATATCATGGCCTGGAGGAGGGCTGAGTTCTGATCAACGCCCAAGAAAAACTGGCAGGATGTGGATTTCACGCTGACATTGTAATTCAATTGTTTCTGCACAACCGCAAAGGCAGCTGTTGTGTTCAGATCCACCTCCAGTCCAGCCCAGGGCCCTGACAGCACGTCTCTTTGCAGCAGCTAAGCTGGACGTAGGGGAGTTTGGGTGGCTTTATCTAATTCGCTAGTTTTGAAAGTGGAAAAGAAAGAAAACCGGAAATAGAGTATGTGTGGGAAGTTTGAAAAAGGACTGGAGACCAGAACTGTGCGCTAAGAGCCTGATGAGAAAAAGAGATCCTGAAGAATCCTTCCCCAGAAGGGGAAGTGAATCAAAGGGCTTAATTGACAAGCATGTTCTGCGAGTCCCTGAGAGGAAGCAGCTAACTTTATTTTCTAACCTAGAGGGCTAACACCTTCAATACCAATCCAGAGGCTCACTCCTCCCCAGAGAAGTGGAAGGTCACAAATACGGGTCCATACCTAATGGCCTCCAAGGACACATAGGCTACAGCGGCACTTCTGGATTAAAGGGGGTGACAAATGGGGCAGGACTTGCTGCCCTTCCCTGGGTCTGGTAAGGCCAGAGGGTTCTGAGGCAAGTACAGTCAGCCCTCCTTATTCGAAGTTCTGCATTCTTGGATTCAACCAATCGTGGATCAATTTTTCACCTATTGAATCCCTGGATGGAGAACACGCGGATTTGGAGGGCTGACTCTACTACACAATTTTATACAAGGGACTTGAGCATCCACGGATTTTGGTTTCCGCAGGGGGTCTGGAAGCATCCTCCGTGGATAATGAGGGATGACTGTATTATCCTCTCTTATTTTACTGATAAGGGAATTGTGTTCCAGTGGGTAAACTTTCACAAAGTCACATAAATATCGACATAGCTGGATTGATTCCAGTCCAGTCTTTTCCAAGATCATCTGTTTAACCCTTGTGTCATATTGCCTCACTGAAATATTTCAAGGATATATTAACTGAGCATTTCTAGTGATTGAAGATATCTGTTGAAGTACTGCGAATACCACTGTCAAGTATCTCTGGCTACCATACATAACAGCTCTACCCAAAATATATTTATGTGTATCGTTTACTCCATACCTTGGAGCTAATCCAAAGCAAGGGAGTACTTCTTTTTTTCCCCAGGAGTATAACCGAAAAAGAATATTTTAACTTGTGTGCAGGAGTTGGGTGGGAATGTTTTTCTTAAGGTCTTTAAAAGATTTTCTTAAATGTTCTATTCTTAGAGTGAGAAAAAGTTGTATTATATATTTACATAGGTGATTCATTCCAAGATTGTAATTCTAGCTTTAATTAGATCAGAAACAGAAAGCATACCTTAACTGAAGGAAGGACAGTGTAGTTTTTAAGCAGGGAGTGGTGACTGAAGACAGACTTGTTCAAACAGCTTTTTTTTTTTTATAACATAATGAAAACAAGCAGACCATCTTTATGAATTAAGAAAAACTTGTAGTGATTTTGGTTCTCATTAAATATTTGTTTAGCTTCCCTTTATCTGTTTTATTCATGTGCTTGTCTACTTGCCCACACCCAGACCTTCCGTGATGACATAAATGACACAGGCATCTCAAGTTCAAGTTTGTTTCAATGTGCCTGTATTTAATTTGCAACTCTTTATGGCTAATTCAAGTCATTTATGAGACGTGCATAATCTTCCCTCAGTCTGGAGGGCTCCCCCCAACTTCACATCTTAAATATATTTCTGTAAAAGGTCATATGAATCACTGTTCCTTTTTTTTACTGGGGTTTGCACACCACATAATTAAACATGGAAAGACACTGAACATTCTCTGATGCTTTAATCTCCTTAATTCAAACTCAAGGCAATGGAAGCTCAGAGTTCCTGTCAATAGAAAGCACAGCACGTGAAACAAATGGGAGGAAGAGGGATGGTCACACAGACACTCCCACTCTGGAAAAAAAATTTTTTTGACTCTCTTTTCTTTGAAATATTTCAAGCATAACTGGTACTTTAATTTTGGAAGGTCTTGTAAATCATCCAGGCAGATAAGTCAGATCCAGTGAGTTTCCTATCTCATACTAGATAAGATTTAAATAAAACTTAATTTTTAAACCATGTCTTTCTGTTCTGTTTTTGCAGTAAAAAATGCTATAGCAGCACTAAAGGGAGTTTTCAAAAAGCAAAACCCAAAATAGTCTCCAAACAAAACTGATTCCAGTTTTGCATATTCCTGCCCTGTCTTTATTTCTATTAACGGATCCATTTCATTTCTAATTCTCAGTCAATGAGAGAGAAATAAAACCCCAGAGCTAAACACTGCTCCCAAAAGCAGAAGGTGTTTCCTGAGATCCATGACCTTACAGGAGAGAAGTGAATCCGGGGTCCTTCTCTGCGCTGCCCACCCCTGGATCCCCTCTCCTCATGTCCTCCAAGCCCACAAGTTCCTATTTCTCATTTACTAGTGATCCCAAAACTAAATCTTTGTTTTTCTCCCTTTGCATAACGATCGCAATGAAAGTCCTTTGAGGGCAGGGATACAATCTTTCTGTTTCTCCCAGTGCTTAAACAGTGTTGGGCATGGAGCCTATTCAGTTACCAAATAAAAAGAACAAAGGCAAGCTGCTTTTCTTTTGGCTTCACATCTATTCCATCTCTTTAATAATGTCTCACCTCCTGAAATCACAGGTGAGTTCTAAAGAAGAACAAATCACTGTTGCCACACTTAACACTTGTACATTTTATTTAATTAAATCAGCCATTGTACACATTGCAGCTATGTATTGTTAGTGTTGTATTTTTTTCCATTAACTAATACATGCCCTCATAGATATATTCAATTAGTGTTATCACCATGGGAACAAGATGCTGATTCATCAACTGAAAATTCACTTCTTCTCACATTATTCAAGTTTTTTGATTACACAGCAAAAATCAAAATCAAAAAAAGGGGATTAACCATTATGTTGTTACACAGACATCGTCTGCACTGCAAATCACACAACAGAAACGCTTTTCTTGAGCTCCAGTGAAGGTGTAGACAAGGAGGCCATGGTACGTCCAAAATGTTTCACCATTGGCCTCCTTCATGTTGGCTGCCAAAGATGCTCTCTTTCCTATCCAGCTGCCAAACGTGCTAGCATTCAAGGCTTAGGAGATTTGGCTTGTGGGAAACCTCCCTCCCAGGAAATCTTCTCTCTTGGCAAAATTACTTGAAATGATGAAATGCCATTGTTTGTCATCTTTGTTTTTGACATTCAGAACAATGAGTCATTTTTGCACAACAGGAAAAGACCAGATAGAATTCGAAAATGTTTAATCCCTGGAGGATAGACTCTGGTTTTCAAAATTTTTTAATTTCATCTTCATTGAATATACTTTTCTTTAACAAATAACTGACTCAAAATGTATACTGTTTATATGAATATATTTGTGAATATATATATATGTTAAAATGCTACACAGCTTCCACCACTAGAGGAATAAGGAATAGGACATGAAATCACTCAGATGATTAAAGTCCCTTCTTTGAAACAAACAAACAGGAAAGTGCACAAATGCACTTCAAGGTTTCCAAGGGAGTTTGGATTTCAAATAAATAAACCCAAAATTTTAACCCAAACCAAAATTTTCAGGATTTCTCAATCTCGTCTGCAAGCTAAAAAACAGACCTAGCTGAAAAGTGAAAAGTGCTTGCTCAGGGTAAAAAGAATGAAAACCATCAATGTGATTAGAAGATGGGTTTGAACTGTGGTTTGATTCTTAAATGCTACATGCAGGTATTAGAGAAGATATAAACCTGGAAGAAAAAAATGAAAGAAACCACTCCAACACGGTGAAGGAGTTTAACCATTTGTGTAGGGGGCAAATCTTGTTTCCAATGAATTATCTACAGTGCAGTGGCCAGGAGAAAGTACCACCAATAAGACAGCGTGGTTTGCTAAAGCAGCAATGAAAACTGGAAAACTACAGTAGTTATAGCTTTTTAAAATACCCTGCCAACATGTCCCAAATCTAAAGGACCTGAAGATGCTAGACAGCTGCAGGATGCCACTGCTGGCAACTGAATACCTCACTGCTTCACCTCGTTGCCACTTCTCCCTTCCTCCCCTCCCTCAGTGGCTGCTGGAGAGTCATAAATCACAGCTGGCCAGCACCAGCAATAAGTGCTTAGTTAGGACAGTTCTTCAAGGTTATGAACCCATCTTTCACTAGGAGCCAGGGCTACTCTGGAAGTTCTAAGGACATGGTAGGTCTGAAGTGCTTCTTTTGCAGGAGAACTGTATTACGTTCGATTGTGTTAGCAATATCTTAGTGAACCATTGTTCAGCAATTCCTAGAGGCCTTTTATTCCGTGATGCCCAGTGTAGTTACGACAGGCAGTGGTTTTAATATGTTGTTCGTCTGAGCATTTTAGCTATATATATTGTACATGGGTATCTCTTTGAAGGATTCCTAGGTATCGTCATTTGAAGAGGTCTGCAGGTGAAGTTCTTCTGTTCAATGGATTTTCATGGAGCTTGTGCAGAAGCCAAGAAGAATAATGGAGGTGGCCAGGTCCCAGGTGAGCACAGACACAACAAAGGAGTGGGTACAGCATCCAGGATGAAGGATGCTATCTTTGGTCACAAATTAGCTTACAGTTAAAGAGGATGGGGAAAAACTCAAACAAAATGCAGTGTATATGCTAAGGGTGGAAATCCCATTCATCAAGCCAGTTAGTTCACTCCTCTAATGAAACGGGAAGTTGCATATCGAGTGAATGTGTGGTTTCTGGTGTGAGAATTGGACAGCCTCTCATTTGGCCTCTTGCTTCATGTCCTCCTTGCAGAAGTGCCGAAGGAGTCGCTTGAGGTCATGCTGGAGGTCGTCCTGGTCTAATGCTTCTGGGACATCCTCCAGGTGCTCCAGGTAAATGCGTTTTCCATGCTGGTCCTTCACCACAGCCCTCTTCTGGGTTCTGGCTTTACTCATTGTTGTCCTGGAGGAAAACAGACAAGAGAACATTATATTCTTTCTTCACTGCTAAAAGGCAGCCACTACCTTTGGTATAAGAGTACCCATGATAAGAAAGTTCTGCTTACTGTCTTAACCTCTAGATATTTCTACACTGGGCTATTAGTAGAACAAGTACAGCCATCTTTTCCCTTCTTCCTTTTAAACATGGTTCTCCTATCTGAAATGACTCATGAGATTTTTAGAAAGTATTTTGGAACAAGGAGTTTTTTTTAAACCTTTAGGAAATATTTCAAATAAATGAAACCGTGCTTTCATATGATTCCCTCAAAAAGTAATCAACCACACAATCATTCATGTTTTGATTAGGAAAGAACGTGACTCCTCCTGAAATAGCGATTCCATACGTAATTTTTGACAGGCTAAGAAAAACAGTTTTTGATTTAATTTATTTAAAATACCTTAGCTGCCAGCTTAATCCTTAAGAGTACTACCCAGCTCAAACTTCCCGAAAATGTCCTAAGAGAACTTTTCCATGGGTATAGGTCTTTAAAAACTGGAATAATATTCTATCAGCATAAAGGCAGGTGACTACCAGCAAGAGTTGCAGGTTGGCCCAGGCCTCTGAAGCTTCATCCGGAGACAGTGGGGAAGGGAGAGGGAAAGGAAAAAACCCACCGAGAGACACATCCTTCCTCTGTCTTCCCAGAACGCAAGTACTGGCCCACTTTATACCTCCTACAGCTACTCAACAGTGTACTGATTTCTTGGCCCGTCATCAGACTGGCCATTACTTGAGAAAAGCGGCTCTGACGTACTATTACGTTGGTACTATTATTTTCCTGCATCCTTTCTTGAAAATGATTATACTGTGATTTGTTCCCTCTCAGTTCTTCTCCCTCTCTACTTGTTTATGTATTTACTTTTGGTTCCATTGGATTTTCGTTGCTGCGCGCAGGCTCTTCTCTAGTTGTGCCGAGCGGGGGCTACTCTTCGCTGTGGAGCATGGGCTCTAGGCGTGCGGGCTTCAGTAGCTGTGGCGCACGGGCTTAGTTGCTCCGCGGCATGTGGGATCTTCCCGGACCAAGGATCGAACTTGTGTCCCCTGCATTGGCAGGCGGATTCTTAACCACTGCGCCACCAGGGAAGTCCCTTCCTCTCTACTGGTAAATATAATTCTTCATTCCGCATATATGTGGTGAACGTGCCTTATGGGCCAGGTACTATTATTATAATAACAAGTAAGGAAACTGGATCTCAGAGAATTTAAGCAGTGCTCCAAATAAAAAATAATCCAGTTACTACGCAGCGAGGCCAAAAGTCAAAGATTCCAGAGCTTGAATCTGTAACCACGACGCCATGCAGCCTTGCTTTACACCACCATCAGAAGGATCAGTTTTCGTAGCTTTACCCAGCATTTTCCTTATAGATTCCTAGTGTCCGGAAGCTGGGGGCTCTGCCCATGGGCTGCCCTTAGCATTACTCTACCTTCCAACACCTCTATGCATTTCTTAAGATCACCTTGACTTTTAAAAAATGGCTAACTTCAGCCAGCACTCTTCTGGCTTTCCTTTGGACATCTTGTCTCCTACCTTCTTTCGTGTTTTCTTACCTCCCCGTTCCTTTGATTCTACATGAATTATTTTGTATCTGAAAGCTAACTTAAATTTGTTCCTTTTGATAAAAAGGTCAAATTTGGTTCCAGTGGTTGAAATCAGATTATGTTTTCTAACTATTCAGCATCCACATATATTTTTTTCTCCCCAAAGGCAAATATCTGACTATCGCTGCCAAGAGCTAGTAAAAACCTCTTTGGCATTAGTGTCGGGGGATAAGCTTCTATCATAGGACATTCCCTGGTGTTTTGTGCTCACACATGTAGGCAAATATATTTATGAATACGCATACGTATACGACTCAAGCAGCGGGTATGATCAAATGTCTTCAGCAACATATAAGATAAAGTGTTGCAGATCACAAACAGACTTCCATGACTAAGTAGCTGTGGAACTGGATTGAGATGTCTATATCCCTAGCTTCGCAACTCACCAGCTGTCATTGCGAATTTTGGATTAATTGATCTCTAAATCTATTCCCATGTGAAGATCTCATGATGCTAGGGTGTCTGTGGTTTATGTGGTTCCATATGAATGATTGAGTAAAAGACTTAAAAGTTCAGAGTATAAGAAGCACTCTATCCTTAATTCATATATAGCATTTTTAAAGTTCTGTGAGCAATTACTCTCTTTTACATTCCTAGCTGGGGCTGTTTTTCACATGTGGTTGGAGGGTGGAATCGTGACAGAACCTTTAATTTCACTGTTCTAATTATTATGCTCTATAGGCTAAACATAGCTTTGTAGAGTACTATAAATGAAAATCTTTCTCTTCTTTTCAATGAAGTGAAAAGCACAACAGTAAATTCAATTTCCATTGTGTCTTTTCACTGCAAAGCTGAGAACATTCTGTCAATCCTCACAGTGCTGCTAGAGGCCCAGAGAGAGGTGAGGGTATAGACCAAGGCAACAGTGCCGAAGTTTACACATCAAATAGGTGATGAGGATGGGGGTGGACTGGAAAGCCTCATAGCTGGTCCCTGTTCATATGCACAAATATGAGCTGCTTACTGCTTTTATGATACTTTCTTAACTTATTAAAGCCCCTGGTTTCAGCCTCGCTAGGTGCATTGAGGTTCAAACCTCATGTTATTTGCCACTCACGCTCATGTTATGTGCCACTCACATGCAGAGTCACGAAGCAGCTTGTTTAAAACAAAAACAAACAAAAAAAACCATGTGCCGTTCAAAGGAATGATTACCAAGAGCTGAAGGCAGCTGGTCACAAGATTAGTTTGTGAGCAATTGATTAGATTCCTCTTACTGTGCTGGGCAATGGAATATCCCAGCTGCTTGGCCTCAACGAAATTGATGACTTGCTGAAACCCAGGGAGCGACTGTGTAAACAGTTGTCTGACTATCATCATGCCTTAGTATTACATTTAAAGCATCAAGAGGACACTTCAGGAATGACACAGCGACAGATGTACCACATGACCAAAGTCTTACAATGCAGGGAGAGTCTGCAGTTTCCAAGGGGTTTTAAGGTAGATGCAGGGGCTCTATTTTTCTTTTCTTAAAATTGGAAAACTTTTTAAAGGTGTTAGTTGGCAAAGCATCACCCCATGCTAACCCAAACCTTCTAAGTATTGATCCATCCTCCTTCAGGATTTCATTCTCTACTAAACTGGGGGAGTGGACTTTCATGTGGCTACCTGTGTAACTCAGAGCCTGAAGTAAGAAAAAAAAGAAAAGAAGACAAAACCCATCATAAACCATAGACTGTAACACAACCTATTATTCTGCTTAATGAATAGTATAAAAAAAACATACTTGAAAGGATAAAGAAAAACAATTCTTGGGGGCAGATCTAATTATTGAGTTTTATTTAGCAAGTCTGTTAAATTTCTCCCATTTGTGAGGGAGATTTGTTCTATTGATAATTATTTTACAATTCTTGCAAACTATACTGGCTGACTTCTACTTTTGTGCTTGCCTTACCCGCATCCTTTCTGCAGTGAAGACTCTAATAACAAATACAATGAATAATGACCAGAGGCAAAAACAAGCAACAGGCAAATAAGGCCCAAAGTGTATAATCAGATAATACATCTTTTGATTGTCCAAGGTCACCAGTTGTCAAAATGTGAAGAACTAAAAGTATTTAAAATAAGGTATGCTCTTAATATCCCAATGCATTCATATATAATCTCAATGCATATTGTGGGTATAAAAGAGGACATACATGTAACATTTAACTTCAAAATGTTTCAATAGCAAAGAATGTTTCAAAGATGTTTGCACATGCCCGCCATCCCTTAGTTGAAACCTTTGGCGCCAGATGTGTTTTAGATTTCAGATTTTTTTTCCTTTTGGATTTTAGAAAGGTAATATGATGTATATACTGTATATTCTAATAGCTCAGATAGGATAGGGACAGCATCCTGTAATCAAAGCCATTGATATATCAATAGCAAAACATGAACATTCACTCTTGTAGAATAAAAAAGACTGCCAAGTCATTACAGCCCCATGTCAGTTCACATTAAGTTTTATTACCAAATTAGCTTGCTACTAACTTATAAAACTTATTTTGGTTTTCAGAATGTTGGGATTTTTTTTTTTTTAAGATATGGAAATTTATTTCAGATGATCTTCACCAGCATCATAAGTTCCATTCCCTGGATCAAAATTCTTATACCAACATTTTGATATCTTCAGTGTTCCAAATCCAGAATTCAAAATAGAAAATTGTGACATTTTATTCAAATTGGCTGTTCATTTATTGAAAAGACCTAGAATGTGTAGTTTGAAAAACATTCTAGACAATAAGCAGCAGCCTGAAACCCTCTTTTAACTGGTGATATAGAAACAAAATATTCAATATTATATAAAATAAGCCAATTCATTTTTAACTGCAAAATGCTAATATAAGGTTATCAATTATGGCATTTGTAGCATTACCAATCTATTAGTTGTGGGGGTTTTTATTAATTTTTATTGGAGTACGGTCGCTTTACAATGTTGTATTAGCCTCCACTGCACAACAAAATGAATCAGCATATACACGTACAGATATCCCCTCCCCCCCCCTTTTTTTTTTTTTTTTTGCGGTGCGCGGGCCTCTCACCGTTGTGGCCTCTCCCGTTGTGGAGCACAGGCTCCGGACACGCAGGCTCAGCGGCCATGGCTCACGGGCCCAGCCGCTCCGCGGCATGTGGGATCTTCCCGGACCGGGGCAAGAACCCGTGTCCCCTGCATCGGCAGGCGGACTCTCAACCACTACGCCACCAGGGAAGCCCTATCCCCTCCCTTTTGGACTTCCCTCCCATTTAAGTTACCACAGTGCACTAGGTGAGCTCCAGAATGTTGGGATTTTTGAATTGTAATAAGTGTTTGTGGATGTCACTGTGGACCTGTTTCCTAATTACTGAAAATCAGAACTTAACTAATAAAAGATACCCGAATTTTCTTTAATGCCTATCGTTGGAAATATCTGAGAATATTAGCTAGCAAAGATAATGTACAATACCTATTTCTTTCCCTTACTAATTGGGACTGCAAGTCACTTCTGGGACTTTTAGGCAAGATGTACAATCATGTCCCGACTTCAGAGATTCTGATTCTCATTGAGCTGAAGCGAATCCTGGTCATATGGATTTTTTTTTTTTTTTTTTTTTTTCGGTACGCGGGCCTCTCACTGTTGTGGCCTCTCCCGTTGCGGAGCACAGGCTCCGGACGCGTAGGCTCAGCGGCCATGGCTCATGGGCCTAGCCGCTCCGCGGCATGTGGGATCCTCCCGGACCGGGGCACGAACCCGCGTCCCCTGCATCGGCAGGCGGACTCTCAACCACTGTGCCACGAGGGAAGCCCCATATGGATTTTTTAAAGCTTTTAAGGTGGCACAAATGAACACAATAAGTTGAGTAAAATATTATTTCACTGTATACATTATTCAAACAGGAATTCTACTCTCTTGAATTATTCTGCATCCTTCCATGAATACATGTATGGAATGACACAATGATAAATGATTTTCTTCTCAAACACAAAGCACACATAAAATACCCCCCCACACACACACACAGACAAAGTGATGATGCTTTATACCTCTTCAAAGTCATCTTTGGCTGAAGGAAGATCAGTGGCTAAACTAGAATCCCCCAGATGCTTCTCCATCCTCTCTCCATGTACCACAGTTGTTTTAACAACTTTGCTGACTCTACGGCCTTCCACTGGTTCAGCCTGAAATTGTGAGGTACTGGACAAAATGCTGGGCTCAGACAAAGTTACCTGATGAATGAAGGACATACAATATACAGTTTCTGACTGCCAAAATGTAACGATGATGAATTTTTCTATGTTAAAAAACACATTACAATGGTATACCCTGAAAACAGCATTCTGTCAACAAGAAGCAGTTAGAAGAAATCTCTAGAATCAGTTGGTAATATCTATATTATGACTATATGTACACAGTACCAAATCAACCACTTAATTAGTCACTTGAACGAAAATTGGTCAGGAAGCTTCATGACTGAGAAATTGACTGCTCAGTGCAGTGCAGACATAGCACCCTGTGGACGAGCTCTCTTCTCCCATGTGTAAATGCTTTGTTTTGACATTATGGAGACAAAATTAACCTCCAAAGGAGGAACTGTCAGAGCTATGAGAAACTGAAAATGTAGATTTTTAGAGCACCTCATGTGTATAATAATTACATTTTGAGGATGTGAATGAATGCGAGATGGTAAGAATCTCCCAAATTACATGTCAAAGAGAGTAAATATGTTTCTGAAAGAGGGAAGTAAAACAGAAAGAAATAAAACTATAAATCAAGTGAGTTTCTGGATCCTGATTTCAGTGACTCTGAAATGCAGAAGTTTGGAAATCAAATCTCTCTCTAAGGTGCCCTACAGAAGGCTGCTGCTGCCTACTGGGCAAAGCACCACAGTGCATTTGCACAAGTTTTTTTCAGAACCTACTGCTTGCCAACTGATGGGATTGCTGTCTTTTAAAATTTGACTTTTGGATTTTGGCTGCAGTCAACTGAATTAAAGAGAAAGTAGAACTAGAAAGGACGAAAGACAATGAGTATAATGGTTACAAATCTCACTGATGGTTACCTAAAAATTCCACAAAATCACGAAGAAAAAAAATGAATGTGTAACTAAACGAAGACTGCCTTATAAAGGGGAGAAGTGAGGCCAATAGGAATAAGCAATCTCGTCCATCTCCTGTGAGCTGTATTTTACACCTCTCCATAAAATCAGTTCTGGAGAATCAGATGGTCTCACCTCCGACTGTTCAGTGTCACTCTTTAACACAAGGCGCTTTATGACTTTGGAATAGCCATCCCCTTCCTCAATGTTGATGGGATCCTGTGGTGTTCCCTGCATCGTAATCTCTTCTTTCTCTGTGCCATCAGAGGAGACGTACCGCCTAATGATTTTCCTAGTAACCTGGAAGATATTTTATTCATGTGTCTTGTTTTTGAGTGACAGTGCCAGGGTACTGATACATTTTAGACAGGAGGCTTGAAATTAACCATGGGAAGATACTTAAGATAATACCTTCTTTACCACAGTGTGTCCCTGCTCATCGATGTATTCTTCTTCTGTGACTGTTTCCGGGGGTATGTCAGGCATATCATCTCCCTACACATTTGAAAGAAAAGGGTCACTTCCATGTTTGGCATCAATGCTGAGGAACTACTCCCAAGTGCTTACAATGCCAGGAACGTTAGAAAATTAAAGGAGCTTTGAGAAGCATTGCTGAGATGCCAAATCCTGTTAAGTAGTATGTTTAAAAGAAAGAAAAAAAAAAGGTGGGTAATAACATGCTAGAGAACCTGACCAAAGTCAGCTCAAACTTAAACAAACAAGCAAACAAACAAAAACAGACAAGCCAGAGGTGAGGTGGGTGGAACTGAAGAGGCTAAATCTTGCTCTTTGCTCTCTTGGAGGTAGGCGGCGAATGTCATTACCGCTGCATTTCTTCACAAACAGAACTTAGGAGAGTTACGGGATCTGCTTTCTGAAGGCCATGCACTACCTAAGGAGCATGCCAAGCCCTCCGTTCTAGGTCGGTCACTCTCGAAGGGTTATGGGGACAGAACTGTCCCGGACGTGCAGTAATTTAACAGCTGGTACCTGAATAATCACTCGTCGGCGGACAACCCTGGTAGTTAGCATCGCTTCCTCATCTGAGCTGGCCTCCAGCTCACCTAATTCCTCTGTTAGCTCCTGGTGGAAGCATGGAAGCACTTTTTTTTTATCATGCTAAGGAATGTCCTCACTACTCGTTTCTGCTTTAGCTCACACCGGTTTCCGAAAGCTTTATTCATGGTGATTTTGGTGGAAAAGCCAGCAGGAGTGAAAACAGTGCATGCTGGGCTCAAAACTTCAGTGAGAATATAGCTTTTTGTTCTTTGAATGAAAAAAACAAATTCTGGATTCTGAAAGCTGTCTGAGCACCCATCTGTCAAAATCCATCAGAAGAAACAAGCAGCTTGCCCACGTTACATCTTGGACTCAAACTCCCGGTGAATAACCAAATGTAAGCATAGACCCTAGGCAGCACGATAAATACTTGTGAGCCATTGCCTCTTGGGCTTAGGCTTAGAATGACCCAACCACAGGTACAGAAATGTCTTAACTCTTGTAGCAGAACTTTCTGCAGGAAGTCAAAGTTTCCTGTAGTTATTATCTGGCCAGTAGTACACTTCCCTACTGGCAAGACAGAGGAAGGAAGACGGGCTACGAATAGTATTAGACTCATTTTGCAGAGAAGTTGAGGTGCAGAGGCCAATCCAATTTTATGGGTCTGGCCCAAAGCCAAAGCCGGAGCTAAGAACATAACTTTAGATTAAAACGTATGTCTTGGGAGCTATATATCGAATCACTCTTTCCTAATGGAATGCTATTAAAAAAAAAGAAAACTCAACTAAATTTTGTCAACATAGTTTAAAATACCACTTATATTTCTATATTCTTTCCTGCTAAAGGAAAACATGTAAATTTTAAACCAAATTATTATTTAAATACACTTAGGAATCTGCTGCCTAGAAATATGGTCAGCAAGAAAAGTGATTGAAATTGGACCCTCAAGCCAGGGTCATGAGAGGATAAGGGTCAAAATAGGAAGCTTAAGAATTGGAAATTCATCAAGAATAAGTAGAACAGGCCCATATAAATAATGTGGAATACAGAACAACTTGTCAAAATTTATTTACATACACAGAACAGATTAAATATATGAATTATCCAGATGACTGTCTCAAGCCTATGCTTCAATTAGCCTATAGATTCTTAGACTAAAATTGGCAACTTTTAAGTCCAGACAGCATCTACCAAACATTTTTACTAGGATTCATTTAAGCCAAAAACTTGGAGATGAATAATTCTATACAAAGGCAAACTTGGAATAAAAATTCATTCATGGGATGAATTCATTATTTAAGATAACTGCCAAAATTTCGAGCAGTTCTCATCTGCCTGGACCTCCGCTAATTTTAAACTATGATTTTAGATAAATCCTGCTAGCAGATATCACACTCATAGTGAACAAAAACAAATGTAGATGTTAAGCCCAAAGATATGTCATATCACTTTCTCCCCCAGAGTTTTAATTATTTTATAAAACATTCTTTCCTAAAAGATGTATATTCATGCTTTAAAAATACTTCGACATATGTTTTTGAATCCAAAAAGGAAAAATATATCTAATTTAATCCTCTACAGAGTTACTGGAATGCAGATTCTTCTCCCTCTCCTCCCCTCCCTGGGATTCATTCTGATTCAGGAGTCCTAAGTAGGGAGGGATCAAGCCCTCCAGTTAAAGCTGAGGGATATGAACCATTCAGACCAGTTTTGAGAATAAATGGTTTAAATGAGTTTCTCCACCTCTCTTCACAACATCAAAGCCCACTTAAAGACAAAGGAAAGACTGACGCATATTCACGCTGCTATCGATTTTCTGACATTTAGAACCAGCCACCAATATAGGCATAATGTCCTTTTCATGAGTCATTCTTAAAATAAATATAAGGAGATTTCGCTTGGAAATAATCCTTCCTCTAATGAGAAAAATTTGTTTTGGGAGTAAGCCCCACTCAATATCCACAGCTTGTGTGCTCATCCCCTGACAGCACGGACCTAATGAACAAGAGTGCAGGTTCCAGCAATTTCCCATGGCAGGCCGACTTACTTACCTGAGGCTCGGTTAATTTCCCCTCACTAGTCTTCTTTATGCCCAAGATTACTAATTTTGAAAAGCTACATCTGGTATATTGTTTTACCCCAGGGTTCACTTTTCTTAGCAAAAGGGTTTCCAGCTATAAAATTAGGGCTGATGGTCAAGTAGCTAGAAATGGAACCATGTATCATCTTTTTCTAGATTCACCGGTTCTCAGATTTTAAAAGGGATTGAGGGCTTCCCTTGGCCCAAGATAATTATTTTGGCAAACCTTTCTGTGAAAACATAAGCCATCAGAGAAATGGAAACTGGGAGAAGGTTTGTAGCTTTGCTACATGTGGGCAAGGAAATAGAGGAGGAGATTTTACCTTTTGAAAAGCAGCATCTTCATCGAGCCTTTCAAAGGCCTGTGGCTGGTCATCGGCAGACTCCACTATCACGAGGCTGGTTTTTCGAGGCGAACTCTCTTCCCTACGTTCTGGGGGCTCTTCGGGTTCTTGCACAATGGGAGAGTCTCCCCGCTCACTTGATGTCGGGGTCTGGAGATATGGCCTCTCCTCCTCAGTAGGGCTGCTGATTTCCTCAGGTGTCTTGGTGGGAGAGCCAGATGCTGCCATAGCCTTTTGAGTCTCTGACACTTCTGTCCCTGGGGTTGTCACACTGAAACAGAAAAGCCCAATTATACCATGAGAGCATATGCATTTCCGCCCCTGCTGATGCAAGGGATTTGGAAGGAAAGATGGAACTTGTCTTCACAGTCCGTGAAAGTCTAAAGAGGTTTTGTAAATTTGGCTAAGAAATGAAATGTGAATAAAAATTATATGTAAAATACAGAATACAGTTACAGCTCATTGATCTAGCACTGATTGGGAAAAATGTATTCTAAAATAATAAAAATTATCCTCAAATGTATTACCATTTCCTAATCTCTACAAAGTAGAGATAATTAATAATGAGAGATATTAATAAATAATAATTTCATCTTTCCTTTGATAACTCAAGGTAATATTGATGATTTGAGGAGGTATATATAGCAAAGATCTGTAGACAATAAGGCTTTTGAAGCAAGGATCAAAATTTGGCAAAATTTCAAAAAAGCAATATATAAACCCCATGTTGATATAGTTACCATAATCATAAACATAGGGAGATTCTTATTATCCATCCAGAAAACTGCGTTACTTGATAGGAAGATCTGTTGGCATTGAAACTTTTTCTACTGATATAGTTTGGAGATAAGCAATGTAATCTTTATAATACTCCTAAAAGAAAAACGTTATCTGCTTGTTCTGCTCCTTCCTTCTAATTTTCTGTCACTCCATAGATATTAAACGCCCAAAATGCCTTTGTGATAGCCCCTCTTTGCTTCCCATCTTTTTCTCTTTCCTTCTCTCTTTTCCTGACCTATTCTTTATGCTCTCCCCTACAATCTAAAGGTAGATGGGTGAGGGGGCAGTGCTCCATGGAAGAAAAGCTCATTTCAAATAACCCCTTTCACCCTTTTCTCAAGTTCCAGTGACTCCAGCACAAAACTCACTCAAGGACAAAGGAGATGCTGTGTTACAGCCTCCTGACACGCTATTCTCACATTTCAGGGCTGGGACATGCTTGCCTTTCTCATGATCTGGTTGCTTTTTCTAGACAAGAAGTGTCATTTACACAACTCTGTTTTGCCTTTGCTTCCAGAAAGCCCAGAACTTGAGTTCTAAGCTGGCTGTGCTCTGCAGTTTCCCTTAGGCAGAAGTGCTCTAGAAGACTTCTCTTTATTCCCACCCCAACCCCTAACGGCCTTTCATTCTGTGTGAGTAATCTGTGTTGCATCTGCATTTCTATTTTTATTGCTAGCCACCTCATAGCTTTGGTGAAATACACAAGGGCTGCTTCACCTACACTGTCACTGTTCACCTTCTGAACCAGCCAGGGTGTGACAGGCACATATACAGAGAAGTGAGGTGCAGCAAACATACGAGTAATAACTGTGTGGTCTACAGTTTCAACAATGGTTTCACAGGCATATCCGTGACCTTTGAGCCTGTAAGATGAATAAGGTGTATATTATTATCATAATTTATAGACGTGGAAACTGAGACTCAAAGGGCTTAGGCCTTTGCCCAAGGTCATGGAACTGGAAGTCGGCTCAAGCAGGCTTGTGCCATACAACACCGTCACAGTCATGTCTCAAGTACTTTGCTTTTTTTCCTGTAGTTCTGAAAGCTATTTGAAAACGATTTACGCTTGTATATGCTTGGCACCCTCTGCATATTGGCTTGTGTCTTTGGAATGACACCGCATAGGCTTTCTTTTGGAACTCACAAGTATTCCTGCTGTTCGAGGGCTGACTCTTCAGGCAGGTCTTGCATTTTCCCTGAGAAATCCTGTTGAACTTGTTCCTTGTGAGTCTGGGGAAGGAGCTCTGTTGCTGAGCCGTCGCCCTCAGTTTTGGAGATGCTATCCTGAAAAGTGGAGTAACCGACAGAAATGTCTTCCTCCGAGACGATGGGAGGGTGATCATAGGACTCGTCCTCTTTAGAAGCAGCTTGCTCCTGTTTCTGCTTGTGCTGGGCGGTGCATAGCTCCTCTTGAAGTACTGAGAACCCTACAGAGGAGAACGATTTAAATAAAGTATTTAATTGAAGCTAAACTATATTAAGTGGGTATTTATTAAGCGACTACTACATGCCATGTCTGTGATCAGTCATGGTTACAAAGCTGAAAGAGGCACTGTGTCTGCCTTCAAGATGCTGACCATCTAGGGAAGCTCAGGCAAGTAAGAGATAATTAAATGCAGAGTGACTGGGCCACAGGTGCCGGTCAATGAATGCCGAGCATCCAACTCAGGGTTAAAGAATCAGGAAAAGAAATGCAGAGGGTATGGCATCTTAAGGAGGCCTAAAGATAGGCAGGTATCAACTGCGACAGTTGAGGCATAAATCTACATGGTAAGAAGAGCATTAATAATAATAATAATAAATACCTAACACATTCTGAATATTTACTATGTGTCAGGCACCATTCTAGGTGCTTTGCAAGTATTAACGTGTATTAAACAACACTCTGAGGTTAGTACTCTTTTGATGAAGGGTCTCTTAGGCCAAGTTAAGGAATTTCATATAGCAAGGGCAATAAGGAGTCACTGAAAAACTTTCGGCAGAGGTGTGATTGACCTTCATCTATCTAGTTATTCACTCAGTAGATATATATTGAGTATCAACACTGTAGTAGGTGCTGTTAGATGGTGGATACATAGCAGTGAACAAGACAGAAGAGGCTTCTGGCCTGACTGAACTTGCATTTCTGCAGATTCCTATTTCTGAAACCAGGGTAAAGGTACAAAGAAAAGAGGGCCAGTTTTTTAGATAGATTTGTCAGAAAAGGCTCCTCTTAGGAGCTGATACTTGAGCAGAGGCCTGAATAAAGTGAGAGAAAAAGGTACCGGGTGATCTTAGGGAAGAAAACTACAGAATGCAGGGAAGAGGAAGCACCAGAGCCTGGAAGCCTGAGAAGGTGTAGGGTGCCCAGGGCACAGCCCAGAGGCCAGGTGTCTTGGGACTTGGGAAAGAGGGAGAGAGGTGGGAGATGGGCCGAGCTATGAGGCTCTTGCTGAACAGTAATACATGCCATCACGTAAACCTATGGAAAGTAAGCTGCAGAAAGACATTGAGGAAGACTGTCCTATAAAATAAGAAAATAAAAAAAAAACAAGAAGAGAGGTTATCATGGAAAGTGAGTGAAGAAAATGTCTTAAGAAGAAGGGATTAACTTTCTGTGTCAAATGTTAAGAAGAGGTAAAGGAAGATGAAGACTGAGAATGGCGTCAGTGCATTTGGCGATGAGGAAACAATTGGTTAATTTTGCAAGATTCTTTTCTGTTGAGTGGTGATGACAAAGCCTGACTTGTGTGGATTCTAGAGACAGTTCTAGAGAGAAGGAAAGAGAGAAAGTAGAGAGTAGTGACAGAAAAGTTAGACTATTCTTTTGCAGAGATTTCCCATGAAATGGATGGAGAAACAGAGCAGTCATACAGGGGAGCATATAGGGTGAAAGGAGTTATTTCCTTTGCTTTGTTTTTAAAGCTGGGATCTATTAAAGCACGTTTCAGTGCTGTTCACAATGTTCTAGTTGTAGGAGACAGAGTGGGTGATTGCAGAAGTGAAGTCAATAGTTGGTAAAAGGGGATGAGATCTAGTACAAAAGAAGAGATGATGGCTTTAGCAAAGGAAGGCCATTTCATACAGCAGGGAAGGTAGAGTATAAGCACTGAGATGCACTTAGGTTGAGAGACTTTGTGGTGAAAGAATATGGACATTTGCTTACAGGTATTCCTATTTTTTCTAAGGAATATGAAGTATGGTCATCAGGTTGGAATAAATAAAAAGAAGAGTAATGTTGGAGGCTTGAAAGAAGAGAACGTGTAAAAATAGCAATGAGAGAGAGAGAAGGAGAAAGAATGGGAGTGAGTGAGCATGGAAGTGAATGAGGGTGGATTCGAGAAACTTTAACACTGAAAAGGGGGTAGGACCAATGACTAGAGGTCCAATGGGTTTGCAGAATTATTGTGTAGAAGTAAAAGAGGATGTAAGTATAATGCTTCAAGTTAGGACCTGGAAGTAGTACAGTCACTGATAATGATTTAGTTTGGGTTGTGGGCACAGAAATGGGTCACTAAGGTAGAGTAAAAGACACAAGTAGCAGAAGTGCCATCAAGGAGCTGAGGAAAGGGCACTGGACGGATCATCCATGTTGATGGCTGTTATGGACTGAATGTTTGGGTCCCCTTCAAATTCATATGTTGAAACCCTAGTCCCAACGTGATGGTATTCAGAGGTGGTAACCCTGCGAGGTAATTAGGTCATGAGGGTGGAGCCCTCATGAATGGGACTTGCACCCTTATAAGAAGAGGTCAGAGGGCTAGCTATTTCTCTGTCCCCTACGTAAGGACAGAGCAAGGAGGCAGCCATGTACAATCTAGAATAGGGCCCTCACCAGAACCCAGCCAGGCTATCACCCTGATCTCGAATTTCCAGTTTTCAGAACTGTGAGAAACAAATTTCTGTTGTTTAAGCTACCCAGTTCATGGTATTTTGTTATAGCAGCCCACGCTGACTGAGACAATGATGAAATAACAAAGAACGAGAGGGATGGGGGCACCTAAAATGGGCAGGGAAGTCTCAGGAGAAGAACGTACCAGCAAAGGCCATGGTCGACGCTCTGAAAAAAGGAAGACAGTGGGTCCAGTTGCCTGAATTAACCATACATCACAGACACTCATACACATACACCAATTGTCTGACCTTCACTGTGATCCAGCGTAATGGTCTGTTCAATCTCTGCATAGCTATGACTGATGCGCTCCTGGAGAGGCTCTGTGCTGGTCTCCATGAGATGGACAATATCCATTCGGTTGATCTTGGTGAGACAGTCAATGAGACTGGCATCTGGGATATTAGAGAAAATTACACCTGAGGGCTGCTCTTTTAAAAATCTCTTTCATTTAGTTGCCTTACTGAATTTTTTTGGTGATATATTGTAAGCACAGGAAAAATTTACTACAATTTTGGTGTTTGTACAAGAAACAACCAAAGCCCGATTAAGGGTCTTTGTAAACGTAAGCAAACAAACAAGGGCTATGTACGAAATGGGTGACAGAGCATATGCGCATAAGCCCTAAAGGCGGAGTTGCTAGATTACACATAGGACACCCTGTCAAATGTGAAGTTTAGATAAAAGACAAATTGTTTTAGTAAAAGTATATCCCCAATACTGCATAGGATATGCATATACTAGAAAAGTATCTGTTGACTATCTGAAATTTAAATTTAACTGGGTGCTCTCAATTTTTATTTGCTAAATCTGGCAATCCTACCTAGAATAATGGTAAGAGAAGGAAAGATAAATGTGGGCTAGATGTAAATAAGGGAGGTCTCTAGGTAGGTCTTCAAAGAGGCATTAAACAAAGTGGCAAACTTAGACCAGCTGAGGGATAAGAAGTAGTTATGTTCTGTATCACTTCCCATTTTATTTGATATGGTCAGAATATCATATATAAATCATTATGTAGAATATCTACTTGACATTTTCCCCGATTTTATTTACTTATTTATTTTAATTAAAAAAATTTTTTTTTCGGTACGTGGGCCTCTCACTGTTGTGGCCTCTCCCGCTGCAGAGCACAGGCTCCGGACGCGCAGGCTCAGCGGCCATGGCTCACGGGCCCAGCCGCTCCACAGCATGTGGGATCTTCCTGGACCAGGGCACGAACCCGTGTCCCCTGCATCGGCAGGCGGACTCTCAACCACTGCGCCACCAGGGAAGCGCCCCCCCATTTTAGTTATTTAGGAGTAAAGGAAGCAGGAACTGAATGTAATGCACCATCCGTAAGACAATGGCTAATAAAGCAAGTGTGTCTGCTGTCAATACATAGAAAATTTTAGGACTTTAATAACTTTCCTGTTAGCAGCTAGTGCTAGTATCACTTTCCACTAGTTAATGCTGTTCAAAGGAACACAGTACAAGAATTTTTATGCAACATGCATATTTGAGAAATGTTACAGCTTCTTCTCATTTGCTTACAGTAGCACTTCAGGTTGATGGCATCTGTCATTTTACCTTTTTACTGAATTTGCATAAAAGGTTTGTTGAACAGGACTTTTTTCTACTTCCGGCCTATCGCCTTTTACATATAGCTCTCCACCTACCTGTCGCATGTTTCCCATCCCTTTCCAGCCAATACTTCAATAGTGCATGACTCTGGTCTTGGAGGGAGTTAGGGTTCTCAATTCGAATTTGATGAATTTGCTCCTCAGTGAAATCCAGTTCTCTTGCTAATTCTAAAAGAGAAAATACTCCTCTGTAAATACATTAACTTCATAGTTTGAGTCTCTACACGTTGCCTTGTGATTTTGTAAATGATGTGTTCTTCGTATTGCTGTAACAGAGTTCCTTTGTTTTTTCCTACTTATTAGAAATGACTCTCGTATGCCTCTGTTCTTCTAGCACTAACTGCAGATATTTTCCTTAAATGTGGGTATAGAATTGATCACTGTCATAGTGGAAATAGTAAGTTTGAGGCAATGATGATAAAATATGTAAATTCAGGACCATTTAATTCCAAAATTTGGAAGAGACCATTAATACTGGCTTATACTCTTAACCAAGACAATGGAAAATAAATGACTGAAAACAGTAGAAAGAGACCATGTCTCACTTTTAATCATAATTAGGGGACTTGCAAATACTATAAATTCTGTTTCTGGGTACTTGGATAAATACTGGTTGTAGCTATATTATGGTGGTTGGATAAACTCCTTTCTGTGATTTGATGTCACATGAATAAAAGGTCTGGGAAGGATTAACTGACCTAGGGAAGAAGCCTCAAAGTTTTCCTTTAAAGTCTACCATTAACATTCTATATGGTTGCTTATACATTGAGGTGTGTGCGTGTGTGTGTGTGTGAATGAGGTGTCTTTTCGGAGGGCAATTTGCCAATATCTTTCAAAATTAAAAATATACATATATTTACGCAGCTTTTTTTCTTCTAGGAATATGCCCTATAGAAACACCCACAAAAATCTATCGGTGCATAAGGATATCTACTGCCACTAACAGGAAACAACCTAAGTAGCCATCAACAAAGGCCACTGATAAAATTATGGTACCTCCATAGAGTGGAATTAAATAGCCATTTAAAAGAATGCCATAGATATTTCTATGCTGATGGAGTATTTACGAAGAATACTGTTAAGTAAAATTTTGCTTATTTTATCTATATCTATCTATAAGCATAGATGTGGGCACTGCAGATTTTTTTCTGAATACATGAGAAAGTGTTAGCAGTTACCTTTGAGGAAAGGGGCTCAAAGATGAGATGTAGGTGTGAGAGACTAATTTATTTTTCATTTTATACCATTCAGTGATTGTAAGGTTTGAATTTTCACCAACTATAATAGATATTACGTTTAATATATACACTCATAAATACTTAAGAAGCAAAATAAATAATTCTGAATGCTACCTACTTAGTCAGTCAATCAGGGATATTTTGATACCCTTCCTTCCCCTAAATCCCTCAATTAAATAAACCTGCTCAGTATTTTTAAATTACTTTAAAATGCTTTAGTCATTTATTCTACATTATCAATTATCTTTAAGGATATTATGACTCCTAGCTCCTATTCATACCAAATTTTTAAGAAACTGAAAGGAGATTAATATTAACTTTAAACTGCTTGTTTCAATTAAGTAGTCACAAGTCTACTTAATAAAAGGAAGTCAGACCAAACAAATAAACAAACAACAAAAACAGAAAAAAGAAAAAAATCCAGACGGACAATCTTGCTTTAATATGTTAAACAGCAGGGAAGATGAAAGGGTATAGTTTTAAAACCTACAACTCATGAGTTGTAAATAAACCATATTGATTTTAGAATTCACTTTCCATTAAAAAATTATTTAACATACAATTTCTAAACTGAAACATACCCATCTCTCAGAGAATTATTAAACATCTCATTCATATGTACTTCAACAGTCATCTGAAGTAAATTTTAGTACCGTTCAGGATGAAGATATCTGATTCAAGGCATCTAAAACAAGGAGCCCCGGTTGAATCTCAAATTAAATTTTATGACAATTACAACTAACAATGGTTTTGAAACACAATAATCTCCCCAAAGTTTAGATATCCACAGCTCCCAAAGGAGGGTAGTGGGGCTTCTTATATTCTCAAAATCTCTTAATCTAAAGTTCTATTATTCAAAATGCCAGAGACAATTAAAGGCCTGTCCTGGTTCATGCAGCGAGTTAATGCAGACCCTGGATTTTCTAGTTCATAGTATCATTCTTTTCACTATTCCATGCGTTCTTCCTCAAGGAAAGAAAAAAAAGGCCTTTTTTCATTGTTAATGACAGTTGGCTGATGCAACAATGTCGTTTAAACCAAGCAGGTTTTGTTGAAAAAAAAGGGTCACACTCATTTTACCTGTCCAGCTGAAACCAAGGTGATCAGCAATATAAGCCAGCCTTTCCTCAATCCGTTCCTGCTCATCCTGTTGATCTACAGAAGGTCAAAAACAGAATGGCCAAAGGTTGTCCATGACAGGAGAGCAACCACAATACTGATCATCCAAAGAAAGGCAGTCAATTGTCCAAATATTTGATCACAGCACAAATTAACGATTACATTTTAAATCATATTAAATTGTGTGTTTGCCTGATTTCTGGAATGGAATGGGGAATAAATGTAATAAAAATCATGAAAACCATCTGCTTCCATATCTCTTTAATCAAGACTAGTCACTGGACATAATTATATAAGTTACCGATTTCTAGTAATCTTAGGACTTTCCTCTTAAAATTATCTGAGAGGATACTGCCCACCTGAAGAGAATCATCTAGCTCATCAAACACCAGAAAAATCATAAATGGGATGGAGAAATGGAGTAATTGGTTAGGACCTCCTATTATTGCCTGTGGCAGTATAAGATCACGTCTGGGTCATGTTGCAAAGAAATCACATCCGAGATTCACAAGAGACCGAGATCATGGGTTGATCAGACCATCCTGGCTTTTTTTAGTATGGCCAGAAACAACATTTATCTTGGTTCTGGTAACCTTGGAAGAAGGAAGAATAAAGCGTATGTATATGTATGTGTATGTTATATTGTCTTTTGGGCAAAGTTTCTGTCTGCTTACTACTAAGTAAGCTCATATAATACTCCCACAGACTATAATTTTCCCTTTGATTTTTAACCCCCATTAATTGATGGGCAGCATTTTAGGTCATGGTCATTTTTTTATAACCCAAATTTAAGAATAATAGTCTTTATTGTAGAGATATTGGAAGACCAGAGGCTACTTCTCAAAGCCATCTATGGTTTCCTTTTTTTATAATTCAAAGAGCCATCATCCCCTCACAGTCAACTTAAATCATGCAAAGTTTGAGTTTTTGTTGTCTGCTGCATCTAATCAGAGTCCATTCTCCATTCATCTGCCACATAAATGAAAAAGCATGTTTTTACCTTATGATTGTTTGCTTAAAGTGTTTACCAATGGTATCTGAAATCCAACCTTTCTGAATCAAAAACAAATCCTCAACAATTAGAATTTCATGGTATGTGAAATCTTCTTGTGTAAACGGCTTCCTAATCATTATAAAATTGTTAAGTACTTATTAAAGTACTCAAAGGTAATTAGAAAAAGCAATGAATCCTCATAATATGAAACAAAACCAAATATATCCGTATGCTTAATTTAAGGCTAAGCCTGGAACGTCAGAACAACAAAACTCAAAGCTTGCATGGCGTCACGTGCAGCAGCTAGAGAAAAGGCAAGATCCCCGTTGCCTGTCGATCATGTTTATGTTTTCCATAAGCATTCTCATTACTCAATCTTGAGATTGTTTCCACAGACAAGAGTATACAGAGAAAGCACAAAACACAAAGGGCTTACACAAACATAGTAACCACTACAGAAAGCTTAAAGAAAATGAGACACAAATCACCAAATAAAACAGACACACAAAAAAACTATATCAAATTTATGACATGCGTAGCACAGGGAATCCCAGTGGCTGGCAAATACCTTCAGCATGGTCATGGCCATTTTCATCAGGGATGCGTTCAATCAGAGTCTCAATGGACTCATCCCAAATGGGCCTTGTGTCAAAGATGTCCTCAGGAATTGAGTTCTCGGTCTCAACAGGTGGCAGATTTTCAATTACTGAAACTTCCAGGGCACTACTACTTTCGTCATCTGAAACTAACTCCTGCTCCCTTTCTGACTGTGTAAGTCTATCCACTAACTTGGAAGCCTCATCACTAATCTCCTCAAAGAATTCTATGGAGTTCCTGTAAAGGTCAAAGAAATGCTCCTTATTTTCTTTTGTGGGGCTCGTGGGCCCCCTGCAGGAAGATGTGGTGCTTTTGCTCTTTACTGGCAATCGGGATGCAAATATCTTTGGTTTTGTGGCCCCTTCCTCTGATTCTAACTCAAGCTCCTCTGCCCACTCTGTGCTTTCTGTTTCTGTCTCAGTGTAACTTCTAGTTTTTACTGGACATTTGGTCTTTGCATCCAAACTGGCATCAGATTCAGGTTTGCTTCTATTACTTGGCGCTCTGCTTGTCATGTCCTGTCCCTGAGGAGCCTCTGTTTTCTGTAGAGACAGGTCTAGATGCGAAGGCTGCTGCTCGACTCTTTGGACGGGCACTTTCGTGGGGATTTTAGACTTTGGTTTTGTTTCATCCTGTTTACTTTCCTCATCCAGGCTGGGTAGAAAATCTTCAGAAAGGGAGCTCTCATACTCCACAGATGGAGGTGCTGGGGTTGAAGTGGGTATAGTCCTTACAGGGATTTTGGACCTGCTTTCAGTAGAAGGCACATTCTCCATGGGTGCAGTAGGGATTTCAATGACTGATTTCTGTTCCTCTGGGGATGAATCGGGAGAATCATCACCCCGATCTGCATATACAGACCTAGTGACTGTGGAAAAATCTAACTGAACTTGTCCAACCGGTTTAGGGGAGTCGGGGCAAGCTGTCTGCTTCACACTGGACAGGGGAGGTGTGTCACCCATTCCCATGGAGGGGAGGTCCTCAGCTCCCACAGAAGTTGCCTCTTTCATTGATGTTTCAATGGAGGCTGAAATCTCCATTTGGGAGTTAAGTGGAGCATCTGAAGCGTGTATTTCTTCTACTTCCTCACTCAGGTCATCTGGGAGTAGCTCTGCTTCGTCATCCACTGTTTCTTTCGATTCTAAGAGTGCTAATGACTCAGCTGATGTCTCCAGCTGTAGGGGCTCAGCACCAGTACCCCCTTCTCTCATGTCTTCAGAGAGAGTCTCTTCCCTGGATTCTTGCCCAATTTGGAAAAAGTGAAAACTTTCATCTGCATAGGACCTTTTGGTCATATCAATGGCACCACTTCGGGTCATCTCAAACAATTTTCCTTCCTGAAAGAGAAACGGATTTTGCTCACTGGTTGGGGTCCCCTCTTCAGTTGGGGTCCTAGCAGGAGTGGTGTCAGGGGTGGTACCCTGCGATTGTCTGTCTACCATCAAACCAAATATCTTCTGTTCTTCCTCTTTCACTCGAGCCTCAAAGGCTTCATCATCCTCACGGATTTCACTCCAGGAATCAGAATCTACATCAGTTTTTGTGATGATGACTTTGCTTCTCTGTTCACCAGCAACTGTTGATGTATTTGGTACAGTTGGCTCTAAAGATGAGGAGGCTCTATCTGACTGCATTTCCCACAAGGTACTTTCTTGTTTGGGTTCTACATCCAGGTTCTGGTCCTCAAAATTAGACTCTTCACTTGAAACAGTTCTTCCAGAGGCGCTTGTCACTTCTACGTCTTCAGTGGAGGATGTGATGGTAACAGAAGACACTTCAGAAGAGTGAAAACTTGTGTGTCTTGTATCTGTTTGGGTTTTGCTTTCTTCACTAGCGAAAAAAGGTTGAGAAGGAACATTTTCATAAGGGCTTATGATTTGAGGATCAGAGATTTCATCAGTCTCCACTGGGTCAGACAATGGAACATCCAAGGACGATCTATCAGCTTGAGTAGTAATGGATGAGTCTAGAGTGGACCAGTCCTCTGGTAAGCTCTCAAAAGCTTGGTCAGGTTTTGTGACCTCCATTTTTGTAGCAGAGGATGTGGAGACTGTGTCTTCATCTAATTCTTTTGCTTCAGATGCTGGACAATGATGCAAAGAGGACAAAGATGAAGAGCTTTCACTGGGGCAATCTACTTGTGGAGATTCGACTCCAGAAACATCAAGCCCTTCTTCTTCTGTATCTTTTCCACCAGTGTCTTGGAGAGCTAATGATTCCTTATGGGTAACTAGCTGCTCACTGACATCATCACCAGTGGAACTGCGGAGACCTGAAGAGATAGGAGTGGCTGAGCCGCTGGGACTCCCTGCTTCATACCCGTGGTCATCACAAAGTTTTTGTTGATCAGCATCTCTGTTTAGATCATCATAAGACATCTCTGGGCCATCAGTAGAAACAGTATGACTGTCTTCAGGTAAATGAGATTCACGATCTTTTTCTTCCTCTGATTTACCTGAATCTTCCTGAGTATCTTCATTCATCTTAAAAGTGTATTGTTTGGAAACGACAGGCTGGAATTGTACTTCTTCGGGACTGGAATTTGAGTCTATGCTGGACGGAAGTGGGGAAGGGGGTTGCACTTGAATAACTGGCTCTGATAAGAGGCCTGAGTCAGCACCTTTCTTCAGCTGTGTCAACTCAGGTTCACTTTCTGAGGAGGAAGAAGCCTTTCTGCTCTCTGATGTTACAACCACAGGGACATCGCTTTCATCCTCTACACTCTCCGTGTGTTTTGTTTCATCCATGTCTGCTGAACAGTCAACATCTACGTCAGAGGATGAAGAAGACTCTTCTTGCTTGGCTTCTCTTTTGTAGTCCCTTTTCTGCTTTGCTTCTTGTTCAAGTTCATCAAACGTTTTGATTTTGGTTACCATTTTAAACATTTCCTCTTCAGGTGTGAACCTCTTTCTCTCCCCACTTTCTGAGTCATCCTCCTCTGCACATTCAGGAATCACAGCTGGTTTGGGGGTGCCTGCATCTGTGGTTTTGGGTGTGACCTCATAGCTAATTTCTTCGGAGCTGGGGGTGTCAGGGGAAAGGGGGCTCTTCCCTGAGCTCTCCATGAGTGACGTCTGCTCAAGGCTGTCATCCTCAGCACTGCCGTCTGGGTCTCGGAGCAGCCGGGACCGCATAGAGGCCACTTCCGTGAAGAGTTCTGTTTTGGCAACGGCTGAAGGAAGGGGAAAGTGACTCGGCAGAATTCCAGCCTTCATCTTTGGTTCAACAGGGCTGCTTTCAAGAGAATCATGGCAAGGGGATTCTTTCAGAGGACTCGGTTCCAGAGAATCAGGAGTTTTGTGTGAGGAGTTATCCTCCAGCACTGGGCTGGCTTCCAGGGAGTCTTTGTGGCTCACTGTGAAGGATTCATCAGCCCCAGGGCTGAGGACCTCACTATCACGGCTAGGGAGTGCAAGTTCTAACCCTTGGGGACTTCTAGTGACTCCCTGGGGCTTTGATTCAGCCCTTGGGCCTGTCTTTACAGCAGCATCAGGCAGCGGCAAGGCCTTTGTCTCATCTGAGGGCTTGGTGGCTGTGGATCCCTGAGCTTCAGTATCAATTTGTGTCTCATGGGCTGAACTAACATATTTAAGTGGACCTTCATCACAGGACACTTCCTCAGTCAGTCCTTCGGATGTTTCTTTTGCTAATGATACACCTTGACTGCCAAGGCCGTCACCTTCTTGTGGGGGGCATGTGTCTTTGGAAGGGTCTAGGGTGACCTCCTTCAGCAAACACTCAGCAGAGGGCTCTGTGCCCCCCGTGACTGCAGCACCTTGCCCTTCAGAACCATCAGTAACGTCTTTGGTTGAGGGATGTCCTTTTTCGGAATGAATTTCTGGTGGTGTTTTTAACTTGGTAGTTTCCTTTGTTTCCTCAATTTGCTCCTCCCTTTTCTTTGGTGAGAAAGAAAGGCTTTCTGGGCTTGTCTCGGGGGTCTCTGCTAGGCCCTCATGCTTATAGCTTTCTTCTGAACTAATCTGAGGGGTCCCTTCCATCAGGCTGCCACACGGAGAACCTGCTACCCCTTCCTGCTTCAGGCTTTCCGAACTGCCATGTAAGGCACCACTCTGTAAAGACAGGGCTGGGAGGAACTCATCTTTCATGTAATCTAGTGGGAATGTTGTGTTGAAAGGACTAGTGAGCACTTGGTCTAAGTGAAGCTGCGCCTTCTCAGTCTCTTCACTCAGGCAGAACTGTTGGTATTTGTCATTGTCTTCCAGTTCCTGCTTAATGACGTCAGAAAAGTCAGTGGAGGTTTTCCTGTCTGGGCTGATCTGGAGATCCATGTCTCCCTGTTCATCAGCCAGCTTTTCTTTGGGGGCTTCACTATCTTTATGGCTTTCTTCTTCAGGTGCTGGCTGAACAGGTTCGGGTGTTTTGTGGTTGAGCGCTTTCTCCTTTCCTTCAGCTACATCTTCTCTCTTAAACCCTGCGGAGGAAGCACGGACCGCTCTTCTGGATTCTGAAGGTCCCGTGACCAGGAATCGCTGGCCTCGTTTGATTGTCTGACTCTCCATTTTCTGCGTTTCTCTCGGGGTTACTATCTGCCCCTTTTCTTTTTCTACCCGAACTTTGCTTTTTTCTTGTGGCTGTTTTGGTTTTGCGGATTTGTGCTCAAAGAGTCCAGTCTTATGTTTAGATGGGTCCTGACCTGACTGGAAAGCTTTCATCAACTCCCGAACAGACATTGTCTCCTCGATTCTTTCTGTTTTTGAGGTGGGGGAGACAGGTGGTTGCTTGTCTGTTTTCCCAGAAGGTGACACAAGCAGGTGCTTCTCGGTTTTCCCAGAGGTTGAGACAGGTGAATGCTTTTCCATTCTTCCAGCTGGTGATACAAGCAAGCGTTTCTCTGTTCTGCCAGGTGACACTGGTGGATGTTTCTCTGTTCTCCCAGAGGGCGAGCCGGGTGGGCGTTTGTCTGTTTTACCTGAAGGCGAAACAGGTGGGTGTCTTTCTGTTTTTGTAGAAGAGGATACAGGGGAGTGTCTTTCAGTTTTTGCGGAGGGTGACAAGGGTGAGTGTTTCTCAGTTTTACTTGAGGATGACACAGGTGAGTGCTTTTCAGTTTTTGCAGAGGGTGACAAGGGTGAGTGTTTCTCGGTTTTACTCACTGGTGATACTGGAGGGTGCCTCTCAGTTTTTGCAGAAGAGGAAAGAGAAGAGTGTCTTTCTGTTTTCAAGGAGGGTGATGCTGGCACATGTCTCTCGGACTTCAGAGAGGGGGATGCAGCTAGATGTGTCCTTTGTGTTATCTTTTTTGGCACATCTTCTTTGCCTTTGACTCTGACAGGCAACTTGCTTCGCCCTTTCTGTTCATCTTCCACTCGTTTTTGAAGGGCCTTCACCTTGTCCTTTATGGAACCAATGGGAGTTTCTTCTATCAAAGGTGACGTAGCTTTTACAGGGGGAAGAGGCTCGGGGGCTAAACCTGGGTCCTCATCTAATGACTCTTCTGAACTACCTTTTTTAAGTTCAGTTTTTTCTGCACTAGCTTGTGAACTATCCTCTTTTTGTTTTTGTTTTTCTTTTAATTTCCTTCTCACTGGCTTCTTTATGCCCAGGCTTGGTTTGGGCTGTTTCTGTGTACTCTGTGTCTCCTCTGAAGATGCTTCTTTAGCTTTCCCTTCGCTTTCAGAGCTCCTGCAAGGACCCAGAGCCTCACGTTTCTCCCCTGCCAGATCTTGCACTGTCTGCGGTGGCTCTTTGTGAGGAGACACGTAGGAATTTAGATCCTCAGTAAGGTAGTTCACTAGCCCTGTTGAGTCTTTCTCTACTTTTTCTTTGGTCTCTTTCTCTATTCTAACTTCTGCACATGGGTATTCGGTGATTTCTAAAGATGCTTTTTGCTTAGCCTCCTCTATTTCCTCATCACTGACAATAACCCATTCCTCTTCCACTAATTCTCTCTCTGGCTGAGACCTTGGCACACTGTCTTCATCTCTCATGCAGGTTCCGCTTCTCAGGATTTTGTTCACCTTCTCTAAGTCCTCTTTAACTCTTTCAACAATTTCAAAAGGCTCCCCTGGCTCTTCCTCAGCAGCCTTCACCAGCTCCTTCACTTTGAGGGAACCTGCCCTATCGGATCCATCTGTGGTCAAGATGGCAGTCATTTTGATCAAATCTTGTTTCATCTCAGAAACTTCAGAGAGCAAGTCCGGACTTGCTAGGACAGGAACTTCATTAACCAGGTGACTTTTCAGGACAGATGTTTCTGTAGATTCTGTCTCATCATCTTTGATGTGAATGAAAAACATTGAAAGTAAAATGGAAATCAAAAAAGATATTGGCAAATGTAATCAGGACTGAAACGACACAGTGTCTTTTCCTGTTGTGGCGGGTGGAACAACAAAAATGGGCTGGGAATGGTGGATCCACAAGGTCTCAGGATACAAAAGCAAAGCAAGGCTAACGGAAAAAAAACTGAAAAGGAAAAATGAGCAGGAAATAACTTGCTTAATTTTCTCACTTGTAGCACATCCACACATACAACAAAACTGTCACAACTAATCAAGACACACACAAAATCACAAAACAAAGAACGAACGCAGTGAAATTACACAGAGATATCTCAAGATTGTTCAGATGTTACAGACCAATGTTGAAAAAAGATGAACATGGGAAAAAAAGGAAAAAAGCATTAGAAATTGCAGAAAGTTGATTTCCTCTAGGAGAAAGCCAGTAGTAGCAAACTCAGAATATCGTCTAATGATGTATAGACATTATTTAATCATACAAAAATCTGGAATTCAGTATATTTAGTTCTGCCAATATACAATGACTATATAAAATATATCTGAATCAGCTGCAAACCGGCATTTCATCTAAGGGAAATTCACACCAACAACAAAACAAACAGTCTTGTGCTGAGAGGCATGGTCCTTTCCTTGGAGCAACCTCCTTGTTTAGACACGTAATGGACAGACCAAGGAGGGAAAGAAAGGAAAGGAAAGAAAAACAACAAAAACAACGATTGTGATTAAACTTATATGTGAGTCCAAAGTTAAAATGTGATGCATGGCAACCCAAATCAGAGACAGTCACACAGGACACACGCACAGTTTATGTAAGCCAAGTTATTTCCATGCAAAGCAAAGGCGGAATAAAACTGGTGGGAGAGGTGGCCTTGCTGAAATGTGCAGGCAGGAGAATGGTAAGAAATTAGAACAAATATGGAAAACGTTACTGTGGTGAAGTGTATTTACTTCCCTAAAAGTCCACATACAAGATGCTCGATGCAGTATGTTTGAGGCATAGGTAGTGGGGGCCTGCACCCATTAAAGGCAAGGGGGAAAACTCAAACTCTTTTAGGATTTACTCTTGAAAAGACCTTAGGAAAGAGTCCTTTCAACAGAGCCCTCCTTTGGAGATTATTTCATGCCTGGTTGAAGATTATTTTATGATTGTCTTTATACTAAAAGAAAACCAAACATGAGTCTATATTTGAAACTTTTAAAGCAGTCACAATACCTGGGAGTCATTCAGGAGGATCTATGACATTATAGCAATATAGTAACTTTTTAAAAATGATTGAGCCAGATGGATGAATTTTTAATTCCTACTAGCTTGTATCCAAGGAACAAAGGGCCATTTAAATAAACATCGTAGTCCCAGAGAAGAAAGTGGGATAATAAAATCTCTTTAAAAAAAGGAGTTAATGAAGGCAATGATAATGTAAATTTTTTTATAAACATAAATGCCTTCTCTTGAGAGAATCAGTATATGTTGAGGAGCTATACTATGTGAAATGCATATACAAAGATATATTAAACTAATTTATATCAATACAGATTTGTTCAGATATAAAACAATGAAAACATCCAGAATTTCAAATATTCTAGTCCTGAATAATGATTTAACATGAGGGTAAGGAGACTCTCATTTAAAAGTATTTCAATAACTTAGCAGTAAATTACATTGTGCTAGGACTTCAAAAGAAGGGGGAAAAAAAAAAAGCCTGATAATTATTGCATAGGGCCTGATGACCATATTAAACATGGTTCTAAGTTTTCTTCTTTTGGGAATAGCACCCTGAAATACAGTGAATCAAAATAAATCTTAAAATGAATAAACATTAAAAATTAGATTTTTTTCTAGAGCATTTGGGGCATAAAAGCAAGAAGGAAACCTGAAAAACTCAAGTTCTTCCACATAAGAAGCTAGAGTCACCAGAAACAGTCCAACAAACTAAAAATTTAATTGACTGTTACAAACCTGAAATGAACTCTAAGATAGCTCTCTCAAAGTCTGTAAAATCCAGTTCTCTTTGTACTAGATTACGTTTAGGCTTTGAATCATTATTTAAAATTAGCACTATTATGACATACTGCTGTGATTAATAATTTCATCCAGGAGGTTTTAATTTTTGCTTTTCTGGTTCTTAATTTTTTCGGAAAGTTTTCACAAAAGTCCATTAGACCTCAGCCCTAGAAAAGTCAGTTATACTTCACCACAGTAAGAGGTGTAAGGGGTAGGGGTCGGGGTGGGGTGAGGGGAGAGTTAGCTTTAGCTGAAAACTATTAAGACAGTATCACTTTTGCAGGTGTAGCCTACATAAATAATGAGCTCTCTACTGATGTCAGTTGTTGCTTGATATAAAAAGTGATACTGTCATGTCAGAGCTTAAAAAAATGAGATGACAATATTATGCTAACAAATGGACAAAAACGGTAGAGTGGGTTTCTAAACAAGCATAACAGCAATAGCAGGGTTAACAGGGATCTAAAAGAAAGTGAATGCTTAGATGAATAATCATTGCATTTTACTGCTAATTAGCTCACAAATTAGATATATTCATAATTTAACTGGCCAAGCTGCTTTTCTAAATAAATATTAATGATTAATAAGGATAATATAAAAACATAATTATTATAGTTGTTAGTAATGGCAACTAGCTTGCATCTTGATTCATGCTTTTCTTTATTGTAGCCAGCTTTCAAACAAACTCAATTTTATTTGAAATCTTACTTTTTTCTGATGTCATATCGATCTGAAAGAAAACATACATAAATTGAATGGTTACAAATAGCATCTTGCCTCACAGCCCCTGATGTGTACAGTAAGCTCCTATTTTATATACGTGGGAAATGCCATAAGCTAGAGGAAGGTCAGAGTAATTTGCTACCATTCTTCCCTAGAGTCTCTGATTCTTATCCTAACTTTGAAAAAACAAATCTCCTTTCTAGACACTATGGGTGGAAAGTCCTTTCTAACATGTTACTCCTGGGAAGGTATGATGCAGGTGTGTTTGATGTTAGAAATACATATTACGGAAAAGGCCAGGAAAAAAGTGAAGTAGGTTTTAAACAGTAAGTGTCAGTTTAGTTGAGAGAAAGGAAAGAACAAAGAGCATGCCAGGGTGTTACATTCTACAGAAGTAGTTTCATTATTAGTTATAAGCCAGAATTCCAAATCCTGAAAAGAATACAAACTGGATCTGTAGCCCTGAATAGTTCCTGAAAATACTCATTAGAAAAATCATAAGCCTAACGGAAGAATTCATTTGAACATAGCAAAGTTGGTTTCATAATTGTGTTGCTCTTTCAACAAGGTATGCACGTATCATCTTGAATAGCTTGGGGATTGAGTCACCAACTACAGAAAGGAAATTGAATATGAGAGACAAAGAGTGACTGCACAGCTGAGAGAAAAAATGACTTCAGTCTTGTCGTAAGTTTATTGTGTATCTGGTTATACATGGCAGGACAATGAGTCTATAATCACCCCTCTCATCCTGCCCCACTGCCTGGGTATCGGTAAAGAAGTGAATTCAGGGGCAGTCTATGAACTGATAAGGCCTTACATTTTAAGCTGGTGAGTACAAGGGTGTTTATTATGTTTTTCTTTATGGTTTTCTAGTTTAAATCCAACAGAATAACATTAAAAAATAAAATTAGTATATTTGACAACATTTACGTGCAACTAATAACAATTCCATTTGTCTATCTTAGAAACAGGAAGCAATATGTTAATCAGTTAAGTGTAAGGACTTTTCCAATGATTTCTTTCATTTCTATGATAATGTTTGGGCATTTTCAGACCTTTACAAGGGAAACAAACACATACTTGCTTTGACTATCGAAGCAGGTATAGTTCAAATGGATATTTATTCAAGGTAACCTCTCTAAGGCTCATTTTCTTCATCTGTCACATATCATCTATGATATGATAGCACACACCTCATAGGGTGATTGTCAGATCAGTGTTGGTGGGGTATGTGGAGCACTTAGTAAAGAATCTACCTTATAAGAAGTGCTCATTATATGTAGAGTTCTGCATTATAATATTAGTATAGTCAAATGGATGAACTATATGCTCCTTAAAGTTTTTTATTTCAGTGGTTGTCAAACTTTTTATTAACCCCCCTTTACACTCCTAAAAAAATACTGAGGAGTCTGAAGAACTTCTGTTTAACATATATAAATAAATATCTGTATTACAAATGAAAGCTGAGAATATACAAGAACCCAAGTATACACAAGCACACATTCCAGAGTGTCAGGGTGATGATGTCATCACATGTAATGGAGCCTCTGGAAGACTCCTATGTAGCTTCTGAGGATATGGGAGCTAAAAGGCAAAAAATGTTTCAGTAATATTAAGGAAAGAGTTTTGACCTCCAGACATCTCCAGACCAACCTTTGAGAACCACTGAGATAATGGTTTTGGTCTTCAGCTGTTGGTAATCTATATTGCTGCATAAAGACAGGTAACAATTTATAGGGAAATATTACTGTCCTCTGAAATCAGTCCATAAGATGAGAAAACAGGCTCAGAGAGGTTAAGTAAGATCGTGACCCTTTAATTACTAAGGACAACGGTGTAACCCTTCTAAGACACAGGTAACCATGTGCTCTTATCAGTGGTTATAGCAGTAACACAGCCATTAACAAGTGACAATGCCACACAATTACCTCTTCCTCCTGTTCTTGATCTGACTCTGATTCCTTGCCGCCCCAAGATGCCATGCAAGATGGAAAAAAGAGAGCAGGAAGAGTGGAGAGTATTTAGAAGAAAAGACAAGACTAAATACCCTGACAACAGATATCAATAGGTAAGCATACGTCAGCGTACTTGTATTTTTTCTTACTAACAGTGTACAGAAAACAAGCACAAAAATTAAAGAAGATTGATTTAAATGCAAATGTCTGTAGATTCAAGAGACAAAAGAACCAAGATTATAAATAGACTAATCTACTAGACAAAAGAACTAAAATTATAAATATACTAATTTCAGATGCTCCGTTACCAGCAGCCTCAAAGTTTGACGTTTAATGGATTTGATGGCATATGTCTACAGAAATGGTGATGACAATATCTCAGCCATTACAGATATTGGCTAAAAATGTTAAAAGCCACAAATAAACATATGGTGAAAATATTTTCAATACACAGGCAATATTTAGGAGTTCTATTATAATTAAGAGCTACTAAGTTCTAAAATATATCTGAACTATACACTGTTTGGCAATGTTTTCTTTTGTTTTGAGTTACTAAATGGAAAGTTGTCCTGGACCATCACAGCATTAATAACTGTGTCTGATACATCTTGACTTAAAAGTAAAAAGTAATAATAAACTAAATGCTTTCTTTTATAGCACATTGAAAGCTCACTGAAATCAGAGACAAAGCTTGTTCATCTTTACATATCACTTAGGTGGATCGTCCCAGCAGTACATATTTCTTCGTGGTTCTTATTTGGTATTCTGCTTCGGTGACTCAAAAGTGATCAGCAGTACAAACCCCAAAGTACATTCTGTACCATTGGAGTGCAATTACAGTCCACTTACTGGATCAATATACCTATTGCTGTATTCTAATTCTTGGAATAATATGTAAATTTATGTAAACAGATACTGGTATTTCATTTAAGTTTTATCATTTAATAAGAATTTACAATGTTAAACATGACACTACATGCTTATCTCTATGTGACTGATCTCTAATTTATAAGAATAATTAAGTAAGAAAAATATACTGTGGTAAATAAAAAGAAGTATAGGAAATGTTTTGTTTTGCAGAGTCAAGATTTAGAATTTTAAATATACTTCTACCTCTCCTCCAGGTCTCACCTGCCACTACTCATCCCACTTCCCAACCTCTAAAATTCACACTGATCACTTGCTATAACCTCCTATAAATTGCCATGTGGGAGCTTTCCATTAAAAGGAAAGGGGTACTGCTTAAAATTTTTTTTAATAATAAATAAAGTTCTCCCCAACATTTAATTCATCCCCCTTGCCTTCTTTGATTTGATCAGAGTAATCAAAGAATTCTATAATGGGGAGAGGTTTGACTAGAAAGTAATACCTGTAGGTAGATTTGGGTCAAGAATTAATGAATTTTCCTTTCAACCATGTTTCAAATCTACTCCTATAACATGCGAGTATTTTATATACTAATCATGTTAAAATACTTGAAAAATTAATTTGATGCTCCTAAAACAGTATAGGTTACAAGATGAACAAATAATTATTTTAGCAACAAGGTAAAATATCCTGTTGTTGCTCTGAATCTCATAATACATAATCCACCTGTGAAATGGTAGTAAACCGAAGCTAATAGACTCATAAAGTTTCGGTAGGGTGAAATGTACTAGTATGGTGCCAGGAGGGCACATAAAAACAATAAGAAAGGCAAAGTGAACTATTTAATTTTTAAAAATTAGTCCAAAAAATTAAATCTTAAATTTGAATTTTCTCTCTTCCATATCCAATATGTATTTACAGAAAACTTTCCATCAAAGTGAATTTAATGTGAAATAAGGTAGAGCTACTTTTTCCCTTACTTAAATGGAAAATCATAAATTGGACAGGGTATCAAAAATGACTGTTATATATGGTTGCATTCAGTGTCTTTGCTTTTATTTATTTTAAAGAATTTGAAAATCAAATGCTATACTCTCTGAATTGCACTACAGCAGATTACAATACCTTCGCATAAATTGGCAGGGTGATGTTTAAGTTGCAAATAGCTTGATGCACCAGGCCTCTTGTAGATTTTGGCTCTTTCATAAATGATAGTCGTCCGCAGGGTTCCTGAGTTGTATCACGTACCTTGAACAAGAAAGGCATACATGCTTCACCCATATGATGCACACTATTTATTTTAATGAGATGATACTCAAAAGAATCAGGAAAAATCATTAGATAATGCTAAATAAGGATTTGGAGGTGTTCCTTTTCCCCTTTCCTATTGTCATTTAGAATGGTTAAAAAAAATCATTTAGCTTAAAAAAATGTGGTAAAATATACATAACATAAAATTTACCATTTTCGTTTATACACTCACCATTTTCAAGCATACAATTCAGTGTCATGAAGCACATTCACAAAGTTGTGCAATCATCACTACTATGCAGAATTTTCCATCATCCCAAACAGCAACTCTGTACCCGTTAAGCAGTAATTCCCCATTCTACTCCTCTCCCAGCACCTAGTAACCTCTGTTCAACCTTCTGTTGCTATAAGTTTGCCCCTTCTAAGTGCCTCGTATAGGTAGAGTTATACATTCACGTTGCAACATATATCAGAATTTCGTTCTTTTTAAAAGTTTGTGTTAAATTATACATAAAACATCATTTCAACCATTTTTACATGCACAGTGTAGTAGCATTAAGTACATTCACACTGTTGTATAACTATTACCACCATGCATCTTCAGAACGTTTTCACCTTCACAAACTGAAGCCGTTTCCATTAACTTCCCATTCCTTCCTTCCCCGATCCCCTGGTAACCACCATTCTATTTTCTGACTCTGCATTTGACTACTCTAGGTACCTCATATAAGTGGGAACATACAATATTTGTCTTTTGTGTCTGGCTAATTTCACTCATTTTAAGGCTGAATAATATTCCATTGAATATTCCATATGAATAATATCCATTCATCTGTGGATGGGTATTTGGGGTGCTTCCACCTTTTGACTACTGGGAAGATGCTGCTATGAACATTGCAAGTAACCGAGTCCCTGCTTTCAATTCTTCAGGAATTGCTGGATCATATGCTAATTCTATGTTTAACTTTTCGAGGAACTGCCATACTGTTTTCCACAGTGGCTGCACCATTTTACATTCCCACCAGCAATCAATGTATCAGGATCCCAATTTCTCCACATCCTTACCAACATTTGTTATTTTCTGTTTATTTGTTTGTTTGTTTTTGATAATAGCCAACCTAATGGGTATGGAGTGGGATCTCACTGTGGTCTTAGTTTGAATTTACTTAAGCTGTTGAGCATATTTTCATGTGCTTATTGGCCCTCTGTATATCTTGTTTGGAGAAATGTTTATTTAAGTCGTTTTCCTATTTTTGTATTGTGTTGGTTATAAAATGACTTTTGCACATCAATAATATCAAATATTAGCACAATTATACAGCTGTTTGTGTTAAATGGATCCATCGCCCCTCAGCAGTTAGTGCTTAATGTGTGATCTGTAAGAGCCTTTCTTTAATCAGGCAAAACAACTGAACCAGAAGTGGCACAATGAAAGCCTGCAGTAGAGATCTTGAGAAAACTTAACAGACTTATTAAAACTTAAATAGAATTATTACTTCAATTTCACAAATCTCTCACTCATATCCATTTTTGTCCCTCTTTAGAACTGGGAATCTAGGACAAAACTTGTTACTGCCAAATTCCTAACGTGGATTAATATTCCTAAAGAGGGACGACAAATTTATGGTACACTGAAGTGTCTCCATAAATGTTTGTTGAATGAATTTATGAAAGTATATCCAGTCTATAGCTCTATCTGGGATAATCTCTTAATAGATTAAGTGAGATCCTTGGTCTTTTGAGAGCTTTTTATTACAAAAATTTGTCACTAAGAACTCTTTTGGTCTCTACAATTGTGAAATCACATGTTTTAAAAATTTAAGCACAAATATTTAAAAGAAATAATAGTAAAAAAAAAAAAGAGAGAGAGAGACTTCTCTCAAAATTTGGAAAAGAATGGCCAGTTTTTCTAATTAATGAATTGGCTATTTGTGCCTCATTCTTAGCCATAAACATAGTCTATAACTAAAATTTAAGGTTGAAATTTTTAAAAATGGTTGGTTTTCTAGGACTTGAAAATTTTACAGAAATGGTTTAAAAAAATCACTGGAAATGACTGAAAAGCAAATATTTTCTTCTACTAAAGGAAGTCAAAGCTTTACTTGATCTTGAATTAAATGCATTACAAAGTTCCATGTATATATTACCTTGACAAAGAGAGGGAGTCTGTTTTCTTTGAAGGCAAAAAAACTGAATATATGATGTTGGCCACTCTTGGTTAATGGCACCAGGTTGCCAAAACAATCAACATAGATGGGTTTTCCTTCTAATACCTGGTGGAAATAGAGAAAAACAACACAGAATATAATAGCTGCAATTATTACTTGTTATTTACATGAAGAAGTGGTGGTATTACCTGGAACATTAAAATTCTTAAAATGTGCATACAATAATCTTTAAACTCCTGGCTGACATTTGGTCTTATCTGTGACAAAGCATGTACCAGCACTCCCTGGTGTAAGTATATATGTATATGTATATGTATATCCATTTACATACTTTGAATTTATCAATGACATATAATTTTTCCCACAATAATCTTTAAGAGTCCTTTTACCTCCTCACACTGAGACTATCCCAATTGAATAGGTCCAAACTGGCTAAAAATGGCTGATTTTAGACCCTGACCTTCTAACTGATCAAGATATTGACTGGTCTTTTTTTTGATGGCTCTATTTATGGTATACTATTTTAAATATAATTTATTAATAAAGGTATAAACAACATATTAACAAAAATTGGTTTTACAAATACAGTACCTCCACATCCCTGCTTCTGGCCACCTCAGCAAAGTTTTCTTGTTGTTCAAGCGTCTTATCCACTTTATCATCAGTCATGCAGAAACACCTCAACCTGGCTTCAATGGGGTCATGTGATTTGGCAAACACTACAAATTTGGCCATATATGGTACACAAATAATTTCTCTATACACTTGTGATGCAAAGGTAACGGACTCCTGGATTTGTCGACAATCTATCAGCCAGAACCTATAAAATAAAATAAGGTCAGTTATCTGAAATTTAACATACAGTTAGCCCTCGGTATATATGGAGGACTGGTTCCTGGAACTCCACAGATACCAAGATCCACAGATGCTCAAGTCCTTTATTTAAAATGGTGGAATACAGTCAGCCCTCTGTATCAGTGGGCTCCACGACTATGAATAAGGAAGGCCAACTGCATGAAAACCAAGTCCGTTCCTTCAATATGATCAAAGTAATCATTAAATGCTTCTTGGAAAAAGAAGGGAGCAAGAAGGGGAGATAATGAGGGGAAGTAAAAAGGAAGGGAAAGAAAGATAGGGAAGGGAGGAAAGGTAGGAGGATAGATGGGAAGGAGGAAGCAGGTGAGGGGAAGAGAAAAAGAGGTACCAGGTGTTTAAGGTCAACTATTAAATACTGTGTTTGTAATTTTTTCCCTTGGAAACTCTTCTGAGTATGCAATCTCCTGAAATAGAGCTTCAGTGTTTAGAATCCTTTAGTGCTATAAGCCCAGTATTGGATATTACGACAAGTATCTCACTGGATGAGTTTCTATTTTCCATGATTGCCCCTCCTGTTCATTTCATTTCCTGAAACTCTTTTCAACAAAATCTACCTAGCTCTTTTCCTCATTCCATCATTCTTTTCCAAAGGACTCACAGTCACCAAAGTTGGATCAACCCAGCCACTTAAAAAAAAAATCTGCTTTTGCTTCAGAACTCCTAAGTATTGCTTAATACAATTAATAGAAGAAACTATTAGCTTTGTGACTAATTTATGATTTCTAGCCTCACCTAAATCTGTGACATATTTTGGCAACTTCTTCCTCAGATACCTTTTTTTTTTTTTTTTCGGTACGCGGGCCTCTCACTGTTGTGGCCTCTCCCGTTGCAGAGCGCAGGCTCAGCGGCCATGGCTCACGGGCCCAGCCGCTCCGCGGCATGTGGGATCTTCCCGGACCGGGGCACGAACCCGTGTCCCCTGCATCGGCAGGCGGACTCTCAACCACTGCGCCACCAAGGAAGCCCCCCTCAGATACCATTTTATTCAGTACAGTAATGGTGCTAAACCTTTATGATACCCCTGGACCTTCCCCCTCACCTCAGACCCTCAGAAAGGTAACTACACTGAGAAAGCAGAGATGATCAGATGGCCATTCTCTCAATTTGCTATTCATACACTTCAAAGATTTATTCCACATCCTCTTACTTTGAAACCTTTCTCCATCTATGATCACTCTCCTTCCCCCAACTCATTGCCCAAAATCTTTAGGTATTCTGAGATTTCCTTATCTTCTTAGCCTTTCTTTCCTTCAGTTCCTGACCCATCTCTCTTCTTGTTCTTTTTAATTGTGATAAAATATACGTAATATAAAACTTACCATTTTAACCATTCTTAAGGGTGCGATTCATTGGCATTAAGTATGTTTACAATACTGTGCAATATGACCACTCTCCATTTCCAGAACTTTTTCATCATCCCAAACACAAACACTGTACCCATTAAACAATCACTTCAAACTTTCCCCTTCACCTCAGCCCCTGCTAACCTCTATTAAACTTTCCGTCTCTATAAATGTGCCTGTTCTAGGTACTTCATTTACATGCAACACCTGTCCTTTTGGGTCTGGCCTATTTCATTTACTATAGTGTGTTGAAGGTTCAGCATAGTTCCTGGCTCTCGGCAGGCACTCAACATTACCTTCCTCTTTATACTGACTGAACTATACTTTATTCACTGCTTCTTCAATTGTCTGAAAAACTTAAATTATTAATACAATAACATAATAACTCATGATTTCCTGGTCTATCCTAGAAGGCCTTTTGTAAATAATGTTGTTAACCAACATTCCGGCATTATTGCTGAATTATAGACTCCACTGTTGCCAGCTCCCAATGCCCTTCTGCATCTTTGCTCATGTTACCATCTTTTCCACTTTTATATATCTGCCTGTTAGGTTCCTACCTATCTCATGAGTCACCTCTTCTCAGACATCCTCTGTGACCACCCTGATGCAAACACCCTCCTCTGAATTCTTTTAGTACCTCTTTTGTACCTTTCCATTCAGAACTTGTCATTTTCTGGCATTAGAACGTGGATGCCTGAGTGGCAGGGCACACTGACACATAGAACCGGAGACTCAAAGTTGAGCCCTCTGGGTGGCTCGAACTATAAACATGTGTCACCACACCCATCTATTGCTGTGCACTGTTATTTATGCATCTATCTTTTTTCCCCCCGAATAAGAACTTAAGCTTTAACCACTCTCAACTTCAGTTTTCTCATCTGTAAAATGGACATAATGCTTCTTGCCCTTCCTAAGTCGAAAAGTTGTTGTAGTAATCAAATTAAATAAATGGGAAAATGCTTGGCAATCTATTAACGATCATGCAAATGAGAACTCATATTAATAAACTGAGTTAGTGTATACACATGCAATAAAACTAAATAGCTTAAGCTTTTTAAAGATGTGTGATATATAAGTGGCAATATGTAAATGTGCTATGATGCATAAGCATCACCGAAACCTCTAAACTGTTTAAGCAAACCATGATATGCTTTGTGTTTTGGTTATCATTCTGTTGGAAAAAGTAGTTCAGGCTATTTTGTTGACAACAGGAAATCTATCATTCCTAAGACCTTTGGGACTGGAAAAATCAGCAGTGGCTGCTAAAACCAGAGTCTGGGTCATACTGTAATAGCCAACAATCATTTATTTTCTTTAGATTTTAATCTGACTGGCTGTACTTTGTTATTGCATTATCACTATTACATTTACTGGCAGGTCTCATTTATAATATGAAGGTAAATGCAGACCATATTTATAACCATACCAAAAAAAATGACTTTTAAAGAATGTAAGGAACAAAATAAAAGACACCGGGGGCATTTCACAGTAGGTTTTTCTGTGCAGTATAACCATACCTGGCAGACACATTGGTTGTAAAGGAAACACATTCATTGACAAATGTTAATGGCGTAGTTCCTGTGATATCTTCCCACTGAGCAGGGGTGGTTCCACCTGAAATAATATGATTGTTGAAAAAATTAGGCAAAACTCCAGACCCTGCATTGTAAAATAAAGTCTTTGTGGTAGTAGCTATGTTCACTCACCCTTCAAGATGACACATTGGAAGCAAAATGACTAAAAACCGTATGCTAAAAAATGACGCATTGAAAACAAACAGCAAACACCACACTTCATGGAACTAAATTTAAGGGAGGTCATTTGAATAACTGCTTCAAATTACTAGGCACTCTATTCTCTGCTGACATTCTAAAGATTTGATTGTAATTGCGAGGCTCTGAAGATAACTTTGAATTATATACAATTGATGATTTTAAAAGATCCTTTGACCAACCAAGGAGCCGAATGCTTCGTTAAAACAAAAATCCAAATATTCTTTTGTTCTTTAACTTCATATTTTATGAAATTATTTTCAAGAAAGAAAACTTCCTCTCAATTTGTAATTGAAGGCTGGCAAAAAAAGTGCTTGGAAAATATTAAGAGCTCAATAAATACTGCAAAGTGAATGAGCAAATGACTGAATGCCAAAGGATGACCTCTGTGCACAGACAAATCACTATGGAGGGTGATGCTGACTTTTATTTCTACTGAGAAATTAAGTTGGCATAGATAGGAAAAAACTGTCTTCAAGCACTGCAGGAGAAATATATGTTTGAGATGAAAACCAATTTTGACTAAGGTTTCTTAAAGAAGGGAATGAGTTATCAAACAAAGGTCATGGAGACTTATTCTTGGAGGCCTCTAAAATACACACTGTAAGCAGAACAATAAAATATAACCGAGCAAAACACAAAAATCCAAACACCTAGGTTAACATATTTGTAAAAATTAATAGATAAATTAAAGAAATTCTTTACTACAAATCCATCCAAAGACAGAGGGCTGGAATAACTAGATCAGATGGTGCCTAGGCCCAGGTGGTATCTCCATTTTATCATCTATAAGGGCAGGATGTGCCATGGACATTTTTCAATCTGACTTGTTTTGCATCCACACTATTATGCTGCACATTGTAGGAAGGTTAATCATATACACATGGACCAAAAAGTATGGGAAAGACACCCAGGAATGCTATGTAATAACCAGAAATGAGTCATTGGGAAGAGGCCATAGGTGAAGCATATGATTTCCCACTACCCTCATTTTAGTCCACGTACGTTAAAATTATGTCATATTATTAAACTTATGCGGTAAAGTCTCAATGATTCGCTATCAAGAGTACAGAAAAAACATTAATAAGGAAGAATGAAAGAGAGAATAAAAAAAGGGTAAACATTTCTGCTAATATGAAGGAGAAATGAAAAAAAAATTCTAACAATACTTAAGCAAGCAGAGATGGTCATTATTCCTACTGACAACAGTATGAATATTTACTGAAAGCCAATACCATGTAGTTATTGTTAATTAGGGAAATTACCAGCCAAATTGTGTAGTTCTAACACAGGTTACTTGTGTGGATTTTTCACCTCTCACCATTTGTGGTGGTATTATTGGCAGAGACAACCAATATTCTGGGAATGTCTTTCTGGAGTTTGGTAGCTGACTGAAAGCTATTACAACTTCCAATTGAAAAGACCAATATTCAGTTAATCATTAAAAACCTTCATTTTGTTTTTCCAAAGTTAGTTCAGCACATCAATGATAAAGACATAACCAATTCCTGGATAGAAAAGTTTGATTTATTGGGTATAATTATTCAAGATATTATTTATTTTTCAACAGGTATAGGATGATGTCTTCAAAGAAGGCTTAAAGCTTGGGTTTTGAGGAATATGGGCTTGGGTTTGAATCTCAACTCTGCTAGATATTTACGGTATAATCTCAGGCAAGTTATAGAATTTCTCTCAATCTTGGTTTCCTTTTCAGCAAAATAGGATTAAAGTTTCCTCACAGGGCTACTGTGGAGATAAAAACAACAACGTATATGAAGTGTCTAAAAGTTTCGCATACAGGCTTTATTTAGTAAATATTAGCTCATTTCCTTTCCCCTAGTTAGAGTGCCTTTCCTGAATTAATGCATATAACCTTACAGGCATCTTACGACCAAAGTAATTTAATATTTACGACAATCTAAGTTTCTTCTTTCAGAACTTTCTACTACAGTAGTCACATGTGACTCACCTGTGATGCTGCATAGTAATCTTAAGGTTGGTGCATCTCCCCCAAAACCATTCAACATGACATCACTTGAAGCTTTGGGGACAGGAATGGTCATGGTAATTGGCTTGTGAAATTTTCTTCTTCTAGGTTCCAAAGTGACTATAGGGCTGAAGGTAGCTTTGTTGCCTAGGATCTTCTTAACCAACTCACTGTGCATAGGTTGAGCCTTTTAAAAGAAAAAAAAATTAAAATAAACAATATATGATTATATTCCATGTCAAATTTCTTAATGCATTGCTCTTTATTTCATAAATCAGTTTTCTGGCTTCAAATATGGCAACTGAAAGTTTACTACTGTTACCAAACACTCATCTAAAACTTTATGAGACATATGATCTCCTAGGGCAGCTTTTGCTCACCCAGGAATAATTTGATTCTTTAACCATTTAATTCCCATTTGAAAAGTTGATTTTTAATCACTGGAATAAAATCCATGTTCGGTTAACTTGCATCTTGATGTGGGCATACCTGTAGGCCTACACGGATCCGCTTGGTTAGTGCCCCCTCTGGGAAGACGGCCTGCACCTGGGGTACCACTGTGCTGCTCAGCACGCCTCCCTCTGGGCCAATCAGGTTGCTGTCCTGTTTGATGCGAGACACCACTGCAAAGTACTGTGGGAAGTCACGGGTGATGATGCGGCAGATCCGTTTCTTTTCTAGGTCTTCCGGGCTATCCAGCACTGAGACAAGAAATGACCCTTCTTCATATAGCAAGGATTTCCTTCTGAAAGCATTCTAGCAGACTCACTGGCATAGTTAATAGTGAACAGGTGTTGTAACAAAACACTTCCTTTTTTAAATAATAGGAGAATTTAAAAAGTAAGGCTATCCTAACAACACCCGAAAAACGACTGCAATCTTTCAAGACCTGTCAGCATTTAGCTGGCACATTTTCTCTCTTTGTGGAAACTAGGTCTTTCCAGGGCACTGTGAAAGAAAAGCATCTAGTTCCAGATGCGGTATTGCAGGGCTGCCTTTGTAAATGAGGGGGTTTGAGGGCAAACCTGGAATGAAAATGAACCTGTTCTATTCTCAGCTCAACATGATGGAGAGGAAATTTGTTATGGGCTCCTTTTCTTTGCAAATTTCAAAGTTAGCTCAAAAACCAGTTATTGTGGTTTTAAGAAGTAATATGGCCCTTTCAGTTCTCAGGGGAGCAGTGCATGAATAAAATCTGTCTTGGAAGGGTAAGATTCGTGTTTGTGTGTTCATTCCAGTGGCATGGTTGTCTCTGAGATAATCACTGTGGATATTAAAAAAAAAAATCAGTGACTATAAATTCAGGGATTCAATATTCCCCTGAAACCATTAACTTACCAAACAGATCATCTAACATCAGGAGAATGGGATAATGGGCTCTTTATAAATTGTATTAGTGTAGATATGTAGGGCAATACAATAAATCTGACTGGTTTAAAATGCTGAAAATTTGAACTAAGTGGATCACTGAATTTTAAGGGATTATGGAACTTTATTCATCTTTAGAAATCATTTACAATTCTTATAGAGGCATGAACAACAATCATGTTTTTCTTAACTATTGAATATAACTAGATAGCAAAAGTCAGAAGTCCCAGGATCTGATCATTCATGATTGAAGATCGATGCATTGGCAAATACTAGCTTATACTTATAAAAGAACAGGTTACCACACATAATGAACATAAAAATATACAAATCCTATTCTCTGTTTTAAAATGAGCCTTTTACATATGTAAAAAGTTATAAGAGTGGGTCCCCATCCAAGGACAAGATGGCAGTGTTAATGACAGGTAAATACTTCAGATGGAAATATCCTAAACTAAATGCAAGCAAAAGAAATGGTTTCAAGGAGTAGAAGCAGCTAAATACTGCACAGAACAAGCCTTATCAGTAAGAATCCTGATCTTTTCATCTTGCATGGAAGATGCTGACCTACACATCTAGAAGGCATAATTTCCTCTTCCATCCACCTCTTGGATAGGGTAAGCCTGGCCTCTCTTCTTATTCAGCCTCAGCAGGGTGCAGAAAGAAATGTTAGAGGAGCTGCTGTCAGGCTACACTTCACTATTCGTGAGCCATATCTGAAGCTACAGCCGGTGGTCCTGGAAGACTGATAAAACTTGACAAACAGCCACACAGCTGTGTGTCTACCTCTGTGCAAACTTTGGTATGCTCTTGGCACTTAGGCAAAGAACTTGCCCTATTTCTGTAGTTACATAAAGTGCAACATATCTGCAGTTATCAGGACTGAGAGACCTCATCTCTGTGCAACCTCAGGAGGCCTAAGAATGAGGCACCTCCCTCTAGTCAAACTAAGATATTTCAACCTGGGGCTAAATGGCCTAAGCTGGATTTGGGATTTACAGAGATTAAAGCCCTAATGAAAAATAAGTTCCTTAACTATATGTGTAGGTTTGTATATGAAATTCAACCCTAACTAACTCCCTGTTCAAATTATATATAAAGTGTGACTGAACTTAATTTTCCTATCTCCTTAATAGAAGGTTAAAAATTATATTATCTTATAATGCAGTAGTTATGGTTATATGTAGGTTTACCTACAGAAAAGCTTAACACTTTTTATCAGTGTCTTAAATATCTAAACGTTCAAGTTAGGCATTTTTTAAAATCATGGATTTATTATCCAGTATCAGTCGTTTTGTTATGAAACAAAAATATCTATTCTATCTCACGTTTTAGAAAAGTTTACATTAAAGATAGAGATGGGCTGTATCTCTTTATTAAAATGAGATATTTACTATTAATGATTTTATTTTCCCAAATGTAACAAAAGTAAGACTAGACAAATATATTGTATACTCCAACACATCACCATTGGAACATACGAGAATACTTGCTGTGGTAAAATAACAAAGGGACACATTTGTTACTAAACCAAACTTGGGTCTGCTTACCCTTGTGCAGTAGAGCCAATCTACTGACACCAGGTTGTGGTGAAGGAAATTGTGGCGTTTATTGCAGGTGCCAAACGAGGTGTCTGGGCAGCTAATGCTCAAAAGACCCAGACTCCTTGTTTGGTACCTGCAATAAACGCTGCACTTTCCTTCACCACAACCTGGGATCAGTAGATTGGCTTTACTGTGCAAGGGCGAGCAGACCCAAGCTGGATTAGCAACACACACACACACACGCCCGTAGGACATAAAGAAACGCATCATTATCATGTTTTCGCTTCAGAGTTCTTTTAAAACGTTTAATATGAAGTACCTTCATCCATGCCATTAAGGATTTCATTCAGTTCATCTTCAGTGTATTCGCAGTAATGCTCTTTCCAGCTGTCCCCATTCTCACTGCGCAGGACAACCAGTTCCCTCTCTTTTCCTCGAAGGGCAGCAAAATGAGGGATCTCCACGATCACAGGCCTGACACAGTAAGGCAGAACATTCAGTGTGGACAGGAGCTAACCAATATCGAGACAAGCACCTTGACTCTGTCTGTTGCAAAGTGACCTGGAATTCTTCTCTTTCTGGGGACAGGGACCTAGTGGGCCATCCTCTGAAGCCCTGAGGCTAGCAAATGGTCCCGCGGTAGCTAGCACTTCACCTCAGGGGCACCAATCCTCAGGGTCACGCTGTTACCTTAAGCCAATGCTGTTTCTCTGTGAGTGCATGTGGCATTCTGGAACTTCTCCTTTGATAAATGTAAGGATAACACATTTAACCAAAAGAAATGTACATGCATATCTATGAGGTGTGCCAATCACTTAAAATGTTTTCTACAAGGTACAAAATGACAAAATGGTTTAAGAGGGAAAATGGCTCATACGCTGTGTAATTTGATGTGTTGTAAATGAGGAGATGTCAGAAAAGTCAACTACTTGGTAATTAGAAAGACATGCACTCATGGGATTTTTTTCCTTATGTTTTCTCCATTCAAGAAAACAATAGGCATGTGTACACAGTGTGGCCCTAATTGAGCACCTCAGCAGGCAGCCCAATTTGTGTCCAATGCCTACTATATTCAGGATCCAGAACATGCACTTCCCTACTGCTTTTTAGGTCACTCTCAAAATTTAGAGAGGCTTTTGATTTTTCAGTCCAGGTTGCTTTGATACAGACTCCAAATTTATCATAGTCACATCATAACTAGCACATAGTACAACTAGGCAGATCTCATGCTTTAAACGAAAATGAAGGTCACAGCACTTTAAGGAAAAAGATAGAAAAACATCACTCGAAAATAAAAGTCACATACCACAAGGGTCAGAAATGGTCCACTAAAGATAGGTTATACAGAATTTAAATCATAGAGAGGGACATGTCATGGGCACAATGACAAAAAGAGAAATCATATTGCAGAAGAAGGAGAAGAATGGGGGCCGGCAGCCATCAATTTGTTTTAAGTCACTCCTACCCAAGGAATTTGGTTCCAGGAGGCCCCAGCTGAAGGATGCGGCTGACCAAACTTTCTCCCTCATTAAGTGGGGGAGGAGCCGTTGGCAGGTGAAGTTTACTGAGTACATCCAAAGCAGCAGTGAAAGAAAGAACATAAGTAAGCTTCAGGTGTTGTTTTCCACAGAACCCCAGCGTCACCAGCTGACGAACAGGGTGAAGTTTGGTTTCACACTGCATTTGGTTCTGCCCCCTCCATTGGTCACAAAGAGCAAGAACAGAGACCCAGAGTGTACAATGGAGGCGTGTGGAAGGAGGGAGCATGGGGGTCAGATCTGTCCCTACTTTAGGTTCACTGCCAGGGCATGAGCCAAAAAAGAAAAAAATATGCTCCACTGGAAAGACAGAGCTGTTGGGGATACAGTAAAAACTCTGACTCCATAGCGAGGCCAGAAGTTTTTATGGATATTCCTCAACAGATGTGACGAGTATTCAAAAGCCTACAACTACCTGCACATGAGGGAGGGGAAAGGACCTGGTACATACAGAATGAAAGGAACCACTGGGGAATTACTCCAACCATAATGGCATCTTCTGATGCAACCCAGAACTTCACAGGCTCCTTCTAAATCTCTGGTCTGTCTGATAGGACATGGGGAGTGGTTTCCATAATTGGGAAATACAGACACACCCCTTTTCACGTGTGAACATAATTTGGAGCAACCTGTTAACAGCTTGCTCCAAATTACAAGGCTTTAGAACATTTCCTGAGTTCTAAAGCAAGAAATCCTCTCCCCAGTATGACACTGGCAAAGCAAGAGTTCACGATTAATAGGATTTTCTCCCAGTTTTTGAGCACAAAGAGTTGATATGACAAGACTTAAATACAATTGATTTGTTTCAAAATATTTTGAAACTTGTCCCCCTCCAAAACTTCATTGTTTTGTCAGTTTTCAGCAGTAGCTACTCACTTCTTGGCATACTGAGATACCACTTAATAAAATAGCAGCCATACAAACAAACAGAAGAAAGAAGAAATGTTTATTTCTGCTCAAAATTGCTAAAATGAGCATGGCGAAAGTTATTCTTGATTTGGTCCTCTTAATGAATACTATGCCTAAATAAAATGCCAGTATAATTACAAGACTCAAGGTAGCAATTCTGACAACAGAAAAGACAAATCATATAGACTAAATTTTTGGATGTTCTATAAAGAACACTGCTCTCCAAAGTGAAGATAATGATTCTGTTTTGTAACTATACAAGACTTTATATTTGGAATAGACTAGTACAGTTGACCCTTGAATGACTAGGCAGGTCCACTTATGCCCTGATTTTTTTCAATAGTAAATATTACAGGACCACACAGACCGACTCTAAGGTGTATGCAAAGTTTTGACTGTGTGGAGGGTCAGCACCTCTAACCCCTGCATTGTTCAAGGGCCAACTGTATTTTTTTCTCTATGACTTCACCACTTAAATCCCAGATTCAAAAAATACCTACCATCGACCAAAACATGATTATTCATATTGGGAGTCTAGCACCTACTATCACATTCAAAGAGAAAGAGTAAATAACAGTTAACCTGAATGTTTAATCCATTAATGCCTTAAAATAAGAGGCATTTAAGTGGAGTCAAGCATTGAGGCATTACTTCCAATTCTTAAAGAAATTTCATAGGGGCCAATCTTCTTTCAAAATGTTTTGACGTACCTTTTTCCATTCCATCCTAGTGATTTCATGTGGAGGACACAAGCTCATCGGTGACTAAGTGGGAGGTTTATCAGAAACCCTTACCCAAGGAACTGAGCACCCGAAGGTCCGACTTCAATCAGGCGACTGGCCAGGCCTTCTCCTTCCACCATTGGAGGCATTGTCGCCAGTCTATGGCGTTTGACCAGTCGGCAGGTGACTCGTGTTGGGGCAGTACATTTCCGAGGCGGAATGATGATGCGGAGCCCATTGTGTCTGCATCCTCGCATAGCACCACCTCGGGCGTCCACCATAAAACTAACCAGGAAACTAAAAATTAAAATAGAAGGTTAGATGTGTTTAGAAATATCAATGGCAGGTAAACAAGCTTTGTCAAGTTATTTTTTTTCCGTAATGCTCTGTTCTTAAAACATCTCTTTTTTATTTATATGCATGGTGGCCAAAAATTTGCCCTTAAAAGTTATTTTGCTTTATACCAATGTCTTTATTTTAGTTTGGTTGTTGTTTTAATTTTTGTATTTTTTGATCTGTAGCTAAAGAAGAGTTCTAATTTTTTTGATAATGGTAATATTAAATATAAATTGTAAATTAAAAATATATCCAATTGACTCAGAAAGTAGAATGAAATTATGTAAAGAATATTGATTAGTTTCCTTTTGTTATAAATGCAAATACTTTTGCTTCCTTCTATGTGTGTCCTGAAAAAATCCATATTTTGAAATAATATAAGGATAGAGCAGAGGGGAAAGACTAAATTGCAGCTTTTCTAAGTAAACTCAACTTGACTTTTAAAAATTACATCTTGTCCAGATCATTTTAGTATTAATTTTATGACTTAAAAATTTTCACAGGCCTTCTCCCAAGATCAAACCCATGTACATGCATCCTGCTCCAACATCCTCTTACCCAGGATGCAGGTTTTTAACTCATTACATTCTGAGAAAAAAAAGAGGAAAAGCAAAATAATCAAATGTTTTGGATAGAACCAATTTACTGGTTAAAATGCACTTTTTCACTTCTTATGTAGAAATCTCTCTGCTATACCTTTTTTTTTTTTTTTGCGGTACGCGGGCCTCTCACTGCCGTGGCCTCTCCCGCCGCGGAGCACAGGCTCCGACGCGCAGGCTCAGGGGCCATGGCTCACGGGCCCAGCCGCTCCGTGGCATGTGGGATCTTCCCGGACCGGGGCACGAACCCGTGTCCCCTGCATCGGCAGGCGGACTCTCAACTACTGTGCCACCAGGGAAGCCCTGCTATACCATTCTAATTGAAGGGGTAGATAGGAAACAAAGATTATAAATACCCTCTATTCTGGGTTTTGACGTGGGAAAACCTGGGCTCATGCTAATGGGGGATATCTGTGCATCATGATTTTCCCCAAATTATAATAAATTGAATATGGAAAGTCATAGGTAGTAATTTAGAAATGTAAAGCCATCTCTATTATTTTTGCTCCTTTTTTGCCAAGCTAATTACTTGTAAATAGGGGAATAATGATCCAAGGTGACTTGGTTTGTTTATTTTAAGTGTACCAAGAGAAAGGGTTTGTCTTAACTTTGAAGTTGTTTCCTTTGGGCTGTTTCTGCAGCTTAGTTTGAGTTCTTCTCACTATGTTAGTGTAACACTCATTAAAGCCCTGGAAGCACGCACTTTGTCAAGGAGCAAAAATTAAACCAGGCAATCTGATGGTCACACACATAGACACAAAGACACACACAGTGTGCACACCCTTACACAAATAACATTACTGTCTTTCCCAATTCTCCTTGCATTTGCAAGCTTTTTATACCAAAACAGAAAGAGGAAAGCACCATACAGGTGTATTATGGGTCTACTGACAGCTTAACCAGCACAGAACTATACCAGATTCATCACACCTAGATATTGCATCCATGACAACATGTAAAACATTTCAAAGGTATTTCATCAAAGTAAGTTATGGGATAGAAACACAATACATTTATGTTATTTTTAGAGAAGTGAAGGAAAAATACCTTAGCGTCCTCTTTATAGCAGAACACAACTCATTAAGCATGCTATTAAACAGAAACCCTGTTGCTAGTAATACAAATGGATGTGAAGGAGCCCAGACTGCCCGTCTGAAGCAGGTCGTGCAGGATGAGACCATGAGAAGAGGCGACACACTTCTTCCCACATGCAGGAGCCGGTCTAGACCTACCAATTCACACCCAGTCCTCTAAGGTTTTAGTATGGGGCACAAACTGGGGAGTATAATCAACAGTTAAATCCTGAAGTGTGGATACTTCTGGTCTTTATCAAATCACAATGAGAAAATGTTGGCTGCTTTTCTTATTACTAGCGTTTAAGTAGGCTTTTTTTTTTTTTTTTGGATCCCAAGAAAACAGGAGTTTACTGTGGTTTAGAATTCAGAATGACTGTACATAATAATTAGGTTTAACTGACAACACTTTTTCTGAAATTTCTGAATTTTTGCTAAGTTTTATATATTATCACTAGCTTGAGTTTCCCCCCCGCCCTCTTACTTTTATTACTAGAGTCACCAGAAGGAAAATTTAAAATATTTCAAAAATAGCTGTTTCTGGGCAAGTCACCCAGCACACACTCCTAATGTTTCCTCTGGTTTCAAACATAAAGGGGAACCCGGCTCAGACAAGAACAATCCTTGCTGCACACCCGCCGGCTCATGCATCCCACTTTTTATTCCGAGAGGCTCCAGCTCAAAACAAAAGTTACAAGGTTAAGCGCTACTCCGAGTTCCTGACACAGCTAACCCCTGCTTCGTCTTCAAAAACATAGAAGTCTGTTATTTCCTTTTTGAACATGCCTTCGAAGTGGAGGTCTTTGGCCATGAGCTCCTTTCTGACACCATCTAGTGCCCACTGGTGGTCCGTCAGCTCCAAAGCTTCCCACTCTGTCTTAAAAGCTTTATTGGTATCTGCGAGCATGGCCATAGCTGCTCCAGTCATCTGTTACTGCATTATCCGTGATTGGTCAGCAGCATTATCTTGGCCCAAAATCACAGAGTAAATGCTCCAAAGCCCAAAGACACTGAGGAAATACCAGGATGCAGAACTCACCCAGGAGGCATCTAATGTGAGTAGTTCAATTTCTTGCTGTAGCATAGGCTTAAAACAGAGGGTCAGTGGAAACAGGACCTTGGTTATGACAAAGCCTGAAAATGTCATGTTGATCCATCCACCAATAAGAATCAGAGGGAGGACATTTGTGACATTGCCTTTCATCATGTTGGTGAGCATAGTGGGATCAGTCATAAGAGAAGGAGGCACAACCTTCCTTTTAGTTTTTTGAAAAAAACCCATCCTCTGGGTTGTTGAAGTAATATTTTCGTGTCAGGAAAGACTGTTTGGGAATGTATTTTCCATTTTCCCTGAGGACTCTGCTTCGAATTAGGACTTGACTGTTGGAGACTTGCTCCTGCGTGAGCTTCTTGTCACTCTGCAGCAGGATGGACATGTAGTGGCAAATCATGCCCATGAAGAAGGTGATGATAACGATGGGCAGGACCACCCAGAGGCAGATGTTGGAGTCGAGCAGCAGCTCCAGTCCTGCCATTTTCACAGAGAGCCGGCTCCTGGCCCGCTGTAGCTGGGTTGATCTTCACCGGGGCACGGGCTGTGGGGCTCCTCGTCAAGTTCGCCTCTGGGCCTTCTCACGACCCTCAGCCAGGTGAGCCTGGGACAAAACCACAGCCTCGGCCCTTGCGCCCTGCCCACCGCCAGGCCGCCCACTAAGTAGGAATTCTTAAAAAATTATTTTCTATTTGCCTTTTAAAATGCACTATTGCTCAAAAGAATGAGAGAACTGGTAACGCTTCTAGATGACTATAAAGGTTTCTTTTCCATTTTACTATTTTCTTTTGACTATGATATTTATGTTGATTTTTATAAAAACTAGAAAAAAGTGACTTAAGTTTCAACCAGTGCTGTTCCAAACTCATTGCTACATTTCTGACTTTCTCTACTTTCTCTGATTTTGTTTCATCTTTTGAATACTAGCAGCACTGGTGAAGAATAGGGACTCAAACTAGTAAGGAACCATAATACATCTGCTTGATATTATCAATCTTCAATACTATTTGTACCATTTGAAGGCATTTAGGGAATTTCCCAATTCATGTTACATGCTGTTACATTTCCACTATGTTTATTCCAGTGATGGCTTAGGGCCTATATAACATCTCCATTTAGAACATCTTCTAGAGGTGCAGGATAAAGCAGGGGTCCCCAACCCCCGGGCCATGAACAGGTATCTGTCCATGGCTTGTTAGGAACCAGGCCGCACAGCAGGAGGTGAGTGGCAGGCAAATGAGTGAAGCTTCATCTGTATTTACAGCCGCTCCCCATCGCTCACATTACTGCCTGAGCTCCGCCTCCTGTCAGCCTTATGGTGAGTTGTATAATTATTTCATTATATATTACAATGTAATAATAATAGAAATAAAGGGCACAATAAATGTAATGCACTTGAATCATCTCAAAACCATCCCCCTGACCACTGTCTGTGGAAAAACTGTCTTCCATGAAACTGGTCCCTGGTGCCCAAAACGTTAGAGACCGCTGCTCTAAGGAACAAATTGAAGTAGCTATGTTCTTGGCTGTAACAATGTTAAAGTAACTATATGTTCGATTACTTTCTCTGATTTTGCGTCATTGACTGATTTTTTTTTTTTTTTTTGGCGGTACGCAGGCCTCACACTGTTGTGGCCTCTCCCATTGCGGAGCACAGGCTCCGGACGCACAGGCTCAGCGGCCATGGCTCACGCGTCCAGCCGCTCCGCGGCATGTGGGATCTTCCCGGACCAGGGCACGAACCCGTGTCCTCTGCATCGGCAGGCGGACTCTCAACCACTGAGCCACCAGGGAAGCCCTGACTGATCTTTTTAAAATTCTCTTTTGTTCTCATTTACTCCATAATTTCCACACCCCTTTTCATGAAACAATTTGTTACCCTCCTAGTAAGTACTAGGTGCCCTGCTAGGAACCAAGTGAGAATACAGAAAGTAAAGACGTAGTTGCTGCTGCCGAGATGCTCACAGCCTAAGCCCCAAATGTCACATGATGGTTTCACTTACTCAGAATCACTTACTTTCCTGATCAACGAGAAATGAATTAAACCATATATAGGAGCCATATCAGTGCCACAATGGCAGTGACCTTGTTCTCCATATTTCTTCCTGTGTCCCCTCAGTGCCTAGCACAATGTAAATAGAGCACATAGTAGGTAGTTAATAAATAACTGTTGAACAGTGAATGAATGTAAGAGTGAAAATGGTAAGTTGTGAGAAGCTGTATATATTTATTTCTTATTGAGAAGAAGCCTAAAATAGAAGGTTATTTAATTCTCTGGTCCCTGGACAAACAATCCAGTCAGGCCTCATTCAAATTACTACACTCAGATATTTCAGCTCATAAAATAGCAAAACAGTTGAGAAGGACCGACCTCAATGTTAAATATTCCTCTATAGGTATTTTACTGCTCCAAAATGAGAGGCCCAATATATTTATTTCCCTTGATAGAGGATGAAGAAAGACCAAAGATTTGAAAATAAAAGAACTTAAAGACCGGAGCTGCAAGTAGATAAGTTTTAACTATATGTGTCTCGGTGTCATCACAGATCTGGAAAATTATGTTTAAGTACTGCACTGGAACACAAAGCAAGTTGGAAAAATTTAGGTGCCAATGTGCATAATTCAGAGAAAAGAAAAACTAAATTTCCAATGAAAACAAGTTTTTGTGTCTTTATCAAATAACTAAAGGAAATGCAACAGAGTAACAAAAAGCAACAAGCTCTCCTGAGGGAATTATTTGACAAGGGAGACAGAGAGAGAAAGAAAGAGACAAAGAAAGGGGTGGGGAGGGAGGGAGGGAGATGGAGAGGAAAGTAAATCAGAAGGATATCAAGAAAGAAACAAAAGCATTGGAAGTCATGAAAGAGCTAAATACTGATAGTAAAAATGAATAAAAATGTTTACAAATTTAGCAAGAAAATACCCTAAGCCAATCAGACTCAAATAATGTAACTGCAGAATAAACAACCAGTTAAAAAGCTGACTATGTAGAACTCTATACCAAAAGAATTCTTTTCTTCAAATAAGAGGGAATAAGAGAAATAATGATTCAAGGTTATATCTAGTGCTGATGAAAAATCTTTTAGATAAAAGTCAACATGCTAATCATTAATCCCAATAGTCTGTAATATAAAATTAGGTTAGCATTTGAGCATTTTCATTTAAAAAATCAGAATCAAAAGGTGTCACTATTTGGATAGGCAGTAGAATTAGTGGATAGTTATTTTGTGATGTATAAAACAATTCCAAGGGACATCCCTGGTGGTACAGTGGTTAAGAATCTGCCTGCCAATGCAGGGGACACGGGTTCGAGCCCTGGTCTTGGAAGACCCCACATGCCGTGGAGCAACTAAGCCCATGTGCCACAACTACTGAGCCTGCACTCCAGAGCCCGCGTGCCACAATTACTGAAGCCCGCGCGCCTAGAGCCCGTGCTCCTCAACAAGAGAAGCCACCACAATGAGAAGCCCATGCACCACTACGAAGAGTAGCCCCCGCTCACCACAACTAGAGAAAGCCCTCGTGCAGCAACGAAGACCCAAAGCGGCCAAAAATAAATAAATGAAATAAATTTATAAAAATTAAAAAAAATTTTCAAAAAGCTAAAAGCAGATTTTAAAAGACCATTTACTTTTTTTGGTACCATAGGAAAAAGTGAAAGGTTGGAAAGGAGGGAGTCATTATATGAATCAGTTCACATACTAGGTTTGATTAAGTAAATACGATTTTCTCATATGTTCAGATTAAAAATGGGACAAGATAATGCCTATAAACAGTTGGAGATGAAAGGAGTTGAAGTAAAAACTTGTAATTAAGTATGCACAGAGGTATCGTATATGGATTAAAGCTCAGCTCCACTGTTTGTGAGCACCGACTAAAGCCTCATCTGTCAATGAAGGATAATCATACCACCACTTAAGGGCAGAGTGAGGATTAAATCATGTATGGGTAAAGCATATAGAATTCAATAAATGCTTGTTCCCATCATTTTCCTTCCCTGGCACCATATGGTTTTATATGTCTTAAAAATTATAGTATAATATAATACCTAAAAAATAAACAGAGAAACTAACGTTTATTAAATACCTACAATGAACCCGGAACTTTGCTAAAGCAGTTTAATATGGAGTTTTCATTGGTTTATGAACTGTACTATTCAAAGAAGATATAAAAATACTATTATCACAGAGCACGAGATAGTGCAGCAAGTACCATGCTGTCTCCTGGATACAACTCTGATCTACCAAGAGGTCTATCCCTGTCTTGAATTATTGCTGTAACCTCGGGCAAGTCACTTAACATCTTTAGGTTTCAGTTTTCTCATCCATAACATGAGAGACATTAAATTCTTAAACTCTAAGATGGCCTTCTGGTGTTAAAATTCTAACTAGGTTAGGCAACCTACTGGAATATTCCATTTCAGATGTTCCGGAAGCATTCCTAATTGGAAAATAAACTGCTACTTCTGCAAGAAATATACACTATTTTTGCTGTATGGTTAAAACAGTCAAGGAGCAGTTTTGCAGAAAATGTATACACATACTGCACTAAACACTGACTTCAGACTGTACAGACAAAAAACATCACGTAACATACTCGGTTTTAACTGTATATCTTACTCTCCAAATGAAATTCAACAATCATGCAAAGTAGAAACTCTTATTGAAGTTTTCTAAATTGTGAGATACGATGTTATCACAATTTAAAAGGAATAAAAGCAAAAGCAATCCACCATTATTATGCAGATGACTTGCCTAGGAATATGTAGTTGATTAGCTAGACAGGTACATGCTTCAGAGGAGGCAGCAGAAAACAATGATTCTGCACTTTTGAGGACTGTATCCTCCACCCCAAAAGTTATGAATCCTTAGGTTTACTTTTAATTCATCCAGGACCATGGGGTGGGGACGGGGAGGACACTGCAGCATTCAGAGTTAGTTATTGATTGAAAATAGGGGAAAAAATGTCATCAGGGTGCTTCAGTGATCCACATATACATAGCAAGAGGGCCTTAAATTAAATCTGATTTCTGGGGCACTATGAGAAAACCGTATCATGAGCTCTTTCTCCTCTATAATTTCCTTAATTCCTTCCCAATCTTTGAAATTCCATGAACTGAAAAACTGATGAAAAACGGCTTTGAAAAAAGTGCCTCAAACTTGTTAAAATCACCAAAATATTTATCACTCACTATGTTCATGTATAGAAACATAATATTTAGTGTGTATTTCAGAAAAAAGTAAAAGTATGGATGTAAATTTTTCAAAATTGAAAACGGTTTTATTTGTAGACAATCTTTAGTATCATGATGGATGACTGTAAAATAAAATATAATAATCAGCAGTTTGATAAGAACCTTTAAAAATAACTTTATTAAAATGAAATAGAATAATGGGTATCTTTAGAACACTGGACTCATTCTATAGCACAATTTGTAAAATATCAAAAGGCTGCATTTAAAGCAGTACTAGCAAGCAAATGCACTCTTAATAAACTTTCACCCCTTGGTTCACCTAGAATATAGTTAAAAAAAAAAAACTCTAAGTGACGCTTAAAATCATAACCTTTACTATAACTTGAAAATAGCTCAACCAATTTGCATAATTGCTGGAATGGCATTTTTCAGCTCTATGTAGCACTTGTTCTCACAAAAGAAGCTGAGATATGGAGACCCATGACCAAGACAGGCTCTCACTTTAGGTCTACATTCATTTTGGTACAACCCCACCTAATTTCCAACAAAATAAGAAATACCCACTTTCTCTATACCATATGACCATGATTTGGAGAAAATACATCATTCTCCCTCGTGCTCTCTCTCTGTCTCTCTGGCTAGGTATGGTCACACTAAAGCATCCTGAGGCAGGGTATATGCAGAAGGAAATGACAAAAGGAGGAGAGGAAGAGGCAACATGTTCAGAGAAAGAATTATGCAGAAGTTCACCTGCTGTTGTCACGATCAAGATATGGAGAGGTGCGGCTGCAACAGAATAGATACTTTAGCACAGAGAAGGAATGGATAACGTGAAATATAAAGAAGGAAATCAGAAGTGACTTTCAACTGAGATATATTATTTATATACCAATACCGTATTCATTGAAAAAAAGATGGAAATACAAATGGGATACAGCTCTATGCAAATGCTGAGAGAAGAGCCAGGTACGGGGGCTCTGTAGCAACTCCCAGGCTAGGGAACTTGGATATTATAAAATCACTGGAACATGGATTTGTAGCCTTATTCAACTCTGGCTTACGTGGGCACTTAAAATCTAAATGTCCAAGAAGCTACAAAGCATCAAAGGGCATTATAATGAGAGTTTCAAAGTTTTCGATTTGATGGACATAGTTTTGCCTCCAAAGCTTTTCTTTCATACTTTCAAAATAATGGTAATGACCTTTTGGGCTCTTACAGAAGAAATGCAAACAGAAAAGGCACAATTTAAAAAAAATAGCTCCAATGACACACAATAGCATAAACTATAAGGCAGAGTAGGTAACATTAATTACCTACTAGTGAGTAACAAAAACTATGCAAACAAAATCTTAGTGCTTTTTTCAAGACTTTCACTCCCTGTTTTGGGGATTGCTGTCTTCCTCGCTGGTCATATTGTTGAATCCCACTTTACAGTCCTGCCTTTCACTCCTCTTCTACCTGAGTCTGCTCTTCCTCAAAACACTCCATACGTTTTTCACAGAGTTCACTTGGGTTTTCAACACCTGATGATATACAAATGGATATACATATCCTTTGGACCAGAAACCCAGCCTTACAAAACAGTTGTTTTGCTACTTATAAAATAATTTTCTTCATCCAGAAGAATTTACCTCATGTGCCTTTTAAAAAAGGGGTGTTTGAAATACACTAGCAGCTAAATTAACCGCTATATGTACTTAGATAAATATTAACGTTGTCAAATGAGAAACAGCTTTAACTTCCTTGAGTTTCAAATATCACCCTCCACTATTTGAGCTAACATCTTTACTTTTTTTTTTTTTAAATAGACTATATTTTTTAGAGTAGTTTTAGGTTCACAGCAGAACCATCTTCAACATGTTTTTATGAAAAGGAAGTCCTTTAAAAGATTACTTTCTTATTGACTTCTAGTTACCATATCTTGCAGTATAACATCATGAATTGACATTTATTTGTTGGCACTTGGCTGTTATTAAAAAAGTATAAAAATAAAGACTTTCGAAATAATATTTCAAGTGAGTCACAAAACTAGCTCTCACTAGGAACTTGTGCCTTACATCTGTTGATTCATTATGCACTTATGAAATAGGGAAGATTAAATTCAAATTCAATCTTGTCCAACCTTGTGTTGGATGTGATTATGACTGGGATACTAGAAATAATAATTGTTGGTTAGAGTGTGAATCAGTAAGGCAACTTCTTCAAGAACAACAACAAAAATATTACTGTCAGCCTTTCTTTTGCTAGCTATTGGCCGTATCTCTTGGTCAGAACAGGTTTTTTAATCACTGATACCTATTCTCCTATAGTGACAGACATTAGTCATCGGAAACAGTAGAAGTAAAAGAAAATCACTAATAGTGCTTATTGGTAGAAGCTGTGTCTTCCATTAATCTAAAATCCCTTTATCTAATCTAATAGAACATTATACATCAAATTAGTGGCATATGCATATAAAAGCTAACTTTATTATCCTTTCTATCAAAAATTATTTTTTTCTTACATTTTGGGCAGATTTTGAAGTGGCTTAGGAATTCACCCAATTAATTAAAGAGAAACTCAGTTCCTTGAAAACTATATAAAAACTATTACTCAGGAATCTGGTGTATAATGAATAAAATTACATGTCATTGTTACATGATATATTATGAATTTTATTCATATACATTCATATCATGGTAGCTTTCAAATACCATCACCCTCAGAATCACTGAGTTTTCAGTGGTAACTACCCATCCTCTTAGAGTCATCTTTTGCACTGTGTTCATTCAAATACTATAGTAGAGACACAACTTTATGATAGATTACCTGATTAAAAATAATAAGTCAAACACTGCCATTATGAACTGTACCACATTGGTTATTGTCATTTAGAGGATTCAGAATACACTTTGTTTCACTGATTTGGAATTTGTTAAAGATGTGGAAAATGTGTATGGGGATTATATAAATACTAATGACTATAATCCATCGAGTACTTATTCTTTCTAGGCAAAATACTAACTACTTAAGAAGTGTCGAATCCTTAAAGCTCCACTATGGAATTCAATAATATAACATTCATCTTATAGGTAAGTAAACTGAAACTTATATATTTTATACAACTTGCCCAGTGTCACATATTGAGTGTCAGGGCCAGGATCTGAATTCTGATTGCTCTGATTCCAAACACACTCTTAACCATCATGTTATCTCTCTTCCAGAGATTGTCTTCCAAGTTCAAATAACAACACATAGGTGTGTTTCTTAAAGGTAGTGGCTAGGTTTTACTCATCTATGTTCCTTAGTGCCTGGCACAAGGTTTGATACATTGTAGAATTCAACAGTGCGTGAAGAATGAATACTTAAGTAAATGGAAAGGATAAAAAATATTTGAAGTAACTAGTCATATGTTAATTACCTAAGTCACCCTTAAAGTCAAACTTTTATTAGGCAATTTTGTTCCTTTCTAACAGTTTGTATAAAACATATATATCTGCTCTATTGGTACTTGTAGAATATACCAGTGCCAAGGCCCCAGTGACAGAGACTGTGATGTAACTGATTTGAGTTGGGGCCTAGGCATCAATATTTTTTAAAGCTTCCAGGTGATACCAATGTACAGCCAGAGTTGAGGATTAGCATCAGTGGTCAGGTGTGAAGTTCACAGAAGAACTGATTTATTAGAGACCAAGATTTTAAAGATCCTTATTTTAATGAGTGATTATACTTTAACCACTGGATACTCTTGTTTCATCATAAGTAATCAATTCTAATTACTTACACATGTATCTAGTTTTATACTATTGGTATGTATACTGATGTACATCATCTGACTATTTTACTGCCCTTCAGTAGTTAAGACTTCTTTAAGAAATTCCTTTTATAAAGTAAATTATTTTGGAAATTGAAATATCACCATAACACTTTGACTCTTTTATAAATTCGGTTACTAATAGTTAATTACATTTTGCTTAAAATAATCTTGTCACTTTGTAGGCTGGGTATGGGCTTCAAATACTAGACTATGGTTTCTAGATTCTGAACTATTATCCATCAACACTCTAGGTCCAACTTTTTTTTTTTCTTCTCATCATTGTTGAAAAACTTAGTAGCAGAATGCAATGTTATGCTTTTTGAATAATTTATAGCTGTCAGATTTTAATTATTTTATACTTAAAAATATGTAAGTAAATTTGGATGAGGTTTAATTGATTTTTATTCCCTTGAATAACACCTGCATCAAGAACTAGCTTTTACTTATTTAACAAAGAAGAGTATTATGATTATTTTCAATAACTAATTTTACATTCATTCTCCGAGCCTTTAACAGAAGATCAGGCTAAGAAGTACAACATTTTTAACTACAATATCTTAGAATGCTTTCCTGAAAGAAGAATATTTTAGAATAATCAGAACAAGAAAGAATCTACTAAAAATAGTTCTGGGGATTATGGAAAAGGAGTTTGGGATAATAATTTAAATCAAAATATTATATTTAGTTAGATAAAATATGAGCAAGGATTAAAAGTGATTAAATAAAAACATCTTAAAAGTTTACATGTAATTATGAAATTACTATACAACTTGACACCATTGAAATGTAAGGAAAAAAGCAATCATGAAGAGTTTACAATTTAAAACTCCTTAAGGAATTTATATTCCACATAATTGAATCCTTATAACTTAAGAACATCTTTAAGAATGCTTAAAATTATTAACTCAAAGCCCTACTTTTTAATGAGTTAATATAAATAGGCAGCATTTCTTAAGTAGTGGCAAATATATTATCTGGATGACTTTTAAAAGATAACTGAGAACCTGACTGGTTGCATTCAAATTTTCCTTTTTAGAATATCCCTACTTCAAACAGCTTGTGAACTCCTCTATACATTTGTATGACTCACACTTCTGTAAACGTGATTTTAAATGCATTAATACATAAGCAAAGGCATTTATGAAACTGGTCAGTTAATCTTAGTAAACAGAAATTTCAAAAAAGCAAATGATCTTGCCCCTCTTTTCAAGGCCATCTTAGAGACAAAAATGTGAACAGTAAGGAGGCCACTGGTATACTCTGGTTAGTCAGCAAGCTGTTTGACGCAATTCTACGACTTATTTGAAAACAATGGTCAGTTCTTCTGTGCTGAATTCAACGCTTTTTGCTGGTTTGTTTGTGTGGATAGAGTCCATGGTGGATAAAGCAGTGACAAGTTTTCAAAAAGGTCACTTCCCCTGTAAGCTAGCCATCAGCTAAAGCTACTGGACAAAGCTGTTATTTTCACTCATCTCTTTTTACCTCTCAATCTGGATGCATAATATTGATTTACTTACCCTGAATGAATAGGGCTGGAAGAAAGAGCCACGTTGTCTAAGTTCTCAGTGCCCCAGCTTAGACGATAAGAATTCCTTTCTGCCTCCTTGGCTAGAGTTGACACCTAAACACAAAGAACACTGGATTTAATAAAAAGACGTTCCTTCAATTAAATTAAAATATAATGAACTTTAAAAAAATGGCGTGACAGGAAAGTGGTATTACCTGGAAAAACGCTCATTTAAAAATATGATAGAAGACCAAGGCATTTAAAATGTATCTTTATAATGCATTCCCATTTAAATTATATTATTGATATAAGATCACATTTCTGTAATTGTCTTTGAAAAGAGTGGGTGTTCATCTACTTCCTATATCCAGCCAAAGCTGATAAAATTATATCTAAAATGAAAATATTCCATAACAAATTCTACATCTTTTCTAATAGAAAACAATTTTAAATATAGAGACACATTTTAACCTGTACCTTTCATCTTATACCTTAAATGCATCCTACCTTACATTTTCCTTTAATAGAGATTTTATAAAGGAAATGAGTTTTATATATAACGTCCACAGGGAAGAATCCAGTATAGCTGAAGAAACAAGCAGTATGTTATTTTAGAAAAACCCTGCTCACTGAAAAATGAAGTAAACATTTTTTATGTTTTAGAAAAACTCTTAAATCCCTTATCCTAGATTATCAACTGAATTAATACAATTTTTTTTAGATTAAAAAACTTCCTCTGGACATTTCCGGCATCCGATAATGCTAAAAAGCTCTCCAGAAAGCAGAAATGTGAAGGCAAAAAGTCACATACCTGGTGACTGGGGATCACAACTGTGTCGTCAATCATGGCACTGTCCCTCAGGTATGAGGCATGGCTCAGGGTGTGAGACCTGTCGGAACTGAAGGATCGAAGGCTGGTAGGTTGGCAGGAGGTCATGGTCAAATACCAACAGCAGTAGTAGGGTTGGGAGGATGAAATGATGAGCCGAGCAGGAGAGTGAAAAAAGCGTGCTATTAGCTAACAGTGCAACTTCCAGGGGGACATAAATCGCAACCGTGGAAGAAGGAAACACAGGTCTCTGTGTTGCTGTACCTCTCTGTCCCACAACTAAACTAACGTATCTTTTGACTGGTTCCTACCACTCAATGGCAAGGGCACAAGGGAATCCAGAAGATAAAATTTGATACTCCTAATCTGATTCATTTTCTTCCCAGAAATGTCTGAAACCAACAACTGTAGCTTACTGACTGCCACTATAAGAAATTCACACAGAAAATAATTCCAGGATAGATTGCTTAAATCTGTGTTAAATGTAAATCTCCCTGCAACTAAGAAAAATATTAGGGGGCGGGGGAGGGGAATAAGACAGCCCTTGGAGAGAATGAAATGAAAGCACAGGTTCCATTTTCACTCATTTTCCTTTCTCTCCACGCCTCTTTTTTCTCCTCTCCAACTGTGAATGACTGAATGTTGTGCACACCCCTGGAAGCTACAGAGTGAGATGAACTGTGGCCAGATGCATGTTTCCTGTGGAAGTGGTGTCCCTCCTGTTTGTCCCTGGTGTTTCCAACAATGCTATTTCAAAGGACAGCACTGTTCCTTGTGCATGTCCTGTGTGTGGTGAGTGAAGCACCAAAGAGTGCTGGTTGCTGTGGCAATGAGATGCAAGAGCACAAGAAACTGTTTCCAAGACCAACCCACAAAACACACACATCCGCCAGCACGAAAACGAACTGCCAGTAGACACTGACCCAAACTGAGGTTTGGCTTCAAAATGGGATTTAGGCCTTGATAATCAATGCTTTACATTTCTGATAAATCTGAATTTCAAAGTTCTGAATTATATACTCAAATGAAATTGGTGAACCTTGACATTTGCATAGATGCAATTTCATTCCTTCCTAGTCAATTTGTACAATCAAATGACAAATAGATTGATAACTTAAATAAACTACATTTTATACATGTTAGTCCAAGTATTAAAGATCTGTATTCAAAATATTAGCCCAAAGCCCATAGGGGAAAATAAAGAGATATGCAAACTTTCACAATATTGATAGAAGCAAGGTTTCATTTACGTTTAGCTAGTAGGTATTTGGCTAGTGAAGCGCTACAGAATTATGGACTAAACATCAAGTTAGCATATTTATTAGCAGAAGCTATTTTCTTTCGCAAATATACCTAAGTTTGTAAGCCATATACTGTCATCTTTATGAGGTGTCAATATTGCCAACTTCAATTATTTTTGAGGAAATCATCACTTGGTAGATAATTCATAGTAATTTGGGGCTCTCTCCTATTCTGCTGTAGGATTTATGCCCCCAAAGCGAATGCTGAATGTTAGAGGGTAAGTGACATGAATCAAAAAAAGTTTAACTGTCTGATCCTGGCACTTCCCTGGCAGTCCAGTGGTTAAGACTCCACGCTCCCAATGCAGGGTTCGATCTCTGGCTGGGGAACTAAGATTCCACATGCCACATGGTGTGGCCAAATAAATAAATAATCAAATATACTTCAATAAAAAATAAAATAAATATTTAATTGATCCTATGTTTTTACACCTATATTAATCTGTGTTTATAATAAAATCAAATCTAAATAGAATTTGACAATATACTATTTTATGTTATATAAGCTCTTGGGGAAGATTGAGGCTCCTGACACGGCCAAGGCAGGAGCAGCCTGAATGCCTAGCAAACCTATTCACAGGGGTTTTAGTCCTGGCACTTGGAAACAGCTTATATTATAGCTGTTTTTACAGCTGTGCAGTTAAGATTTTGATGGTGCACTTCATAAACAGCCTGCTGTGACCAACCTTGGTGTGACCTTGAAATTGAGGATGGGAAGCTGATTAAATTATTGGGGAAAGGGGTTTTTAATCTCAGCAAAAGCTTGTCTCAATTAGTGGACTGAGCATTTTTTTTTCCTGCACTTGTATTGTTTTGTACCAGGCAGCACTAAGATCAACAGCTCTTAAATTCTATTATCCTTTATTTTGTTTTGAATTGAGCCAAGAGAGGGCAAACAGTAGAGAGGTCAACCTCTCGAAATGATATGGTGTCTACAGGCTCAACCATCTGCCCCCATTAGTTCTGTTGGGCTCAGATTTGTTAATTACTTAATCTCTATCCTCAGCTTTAAAATTCAAAGATCCAGATGGTGACTTTACACATTTAAAAGTGCTAGATTCATATGAATGAACAGTACTAAAGGACCAACAGGCACTTGAGTAAAGGAGTAAAGATGCCTGCTCATAACAGCAAGTAGAGACGTCGTCACTACGTAGATTAACCCTTAAAGGCAGCACTGGAATAGTAGAAACACAGGTCTCAAAGGGGAAATGGAAATTTAGCTTGGATGGGAACAACTCGAATGGCAAAAAGAAGGTACCTCAAATAAGACCCAGTGACGTGGCTGCCACTACTGTAAATGTGTAAACTTTGAAAAAAAGGCAGCCAGGTCTCAATGGCCACTCTCAGGGAGGCACCACAACTGGGTGGATGTCTGTCTGCTTTAGGAATGAGGTATTAAAGAGCTCATTTGGCTGTGAATGTAGAGCTACATCCTGCAATCAATGTATCAGTAATAAAGGTGGATTACTGATATCCATCTACCTGATACCTGGGTCTATCTTTCAATTGGTTTTGAAACAGGAGCAAAGGGGTGTTGGTGCTATTTTTTGTCTCTCCTAGAGCCCCAACAGGAAAGAAATACAGGGGGAGAAGAAAGGAAAGAAAGAGACAAAGTGACTGACCACAAAAAGGAGATTGGGGTAAGGAGAAAAAGATGTTAGAAGATGCAGACAGAGAGTGAGGAAAGTTGGAGAGGCAGAGGGAGAGAGAAAAAGTTGAAACTATATGTCTAAATATCTCTATCCTCTGATTTTATTCTAGTTCACTCTGCTTACTGCCTTCTAAAATGCTAATTGGTATTTAATCAATGTTTATAGTTCTAACTGATCTTTTTTCTAGGATGTCATAGAATCTACTTAAATGAAATATATGAAGTAAGAATATTCCAAGAGTAAAGAAATTATTCTCTCTAAAGGAATCATGACCAGCACAAAGGTCTGGGATAACTCAAGTCTCTGGATCAGAAATCGCCTACCCTGATTTAAAACAGTGCAAGCAAATTCAAATATTTTGCAACAGAGTTGCCTTTTTTTTTTTTTCCAGTAAGTCAGAGGTGATGCTGTTCAGTTAATAAATCTGCAATAACACATATCCATAAAAGTGTAAATTTTTACTTGCTGTTTAGCTAAGGGATAGGCCAAAAGTTTTTTATGATCTTAAATTTATACTTTTTTCACCATGATACAACTGGTTTCTGGACACATATTAGGTGGTATCAAAGTCTGTAATTCCACAGAAAAGTATAATAATTACTATCTTAGGAAGCTGCAATATTTATTAGACATCCAATGAACGGTGTTTTCAAACCTACTGAGCAAGTGAATATCCAAAAATGTCAATGTGTCTGATTTAATACATGGAGAATCTTTTGTGGTTCATTGTTATTTAGCGTTTTACATTGAATTTGAATAGTATTTTTAATTTGTGAGTAATAATAAAATAAAATGGACACAAAATCCAACGAATCAACTTGACTGTGTTTCTATTCAATGTGATTAAAATTTACCTATTTTTATTCTTCTGCATCCATGTACATTTTAGGCATCTGAATCATTTTTTTTTAATTATCTCCAACTATACATAGGCTAATTAGGTTCCTTTTGGGGAAGCCATGCTAATGTTTTATCAACCACAAGGTGGAGCTGTGACAGTTAAAACAGTCAGGCCTGGGGCCTGTCACAGACTTTTGATTCTAGTAAAATATTCACCCTCCTAGCTTGAATAGATATTCAATTTAATACATAAAAATCCTAATTTGAGAATAAATCCATAATTCTAGAATATAAGCACCCCCTGCCAAGACAGACACACACACACACACACACACACACACACACACACACACACACATACATTGAGCAGGGAGCAGGGAAATGTGGATGTATCCAGGAAAATCATGTTTTCATGCTATGTAATACCTACCTGGGCATGGTACTATTGAAAGCACACCAAATAAAGAAATAATGAAAAGGAAAAAAATGGTTACCAAAAAAAGGTAACTTATATTGAATTGTCTAAGCAAAATTTAAAAAATAAATAAAACACTGCATTGCAATCATGAAAATGAGGTACTGACTATAATTCCATCTTGGAGAGCATGAATACATCTGGTGTTCTAGAAATGCAAGTGTGGAGCTGGACAACAGCTCACGTCTTCAATGTTTCATATCTCCTGTCTTTACAAGCTGAGAAGTATTCAGTTTAGGTAGAATCCTCTAACCACTGACCCCTGTCTTATAGAAAGTATTGTTCTAAATCTTTCTCAGTACTAAGTACTTTCAAAGAAGGCAAAAGGATCAAATCAAGCACTTACTCTTAGTAAAAGAAATCAAGCTGGAAAAAAAAAAAAGGATTTTTGGATAACAGTAATATGATTATTCATAGCTTATTATGAATTTTTGCAAAGCCATAAACATTTCACTTTATTGAAATTTGAAGCTTTTTAAGAATCTCAGACTGTGAGGCCCAAATCAATCAGTGTATCAAAATTCAATATCTAGAACACTGACACCATCACAAGCTCCCCTACCCTCACCCGCCAAATGGCTCCTCCTTGTGTACCCTGATCCCAAGGACCACTCTCTGCCTAAGTCATTGAAGCCAAGGAGCCAATCAAGTCTCCTTCCTCTTCTTCACCCACCCCATGAAATCCATCGCCAGATCTGGCCAGTTTTACCTCACAGATATGTTCTCAAATTTTTCATTTCTAAAACTCTCCCCATGACTGCTACCACCCAGGTTAGAGTTCAAGTCGTATCCTAGCAACTTCAGCGAACATTACCGCAATAATTTCTCAGGTGGTCGATACTGCCAAGTTTAGCCCTTTGACTACTTTCCTCTAAAATTCATCCTCTATATCACAGTCAGAGGGATCCATCCGAAATGCAAATGTGACCTCCCCTCCTGCATACTTACACTCCAGCCACACTGCACTATTCTGTTTCTCTCACGCACCACGAGCCTTTGCTCACCTTATTTAAGGCGTCAAACGCCCTCCCCACCTTTCTTCACCATCATCACTATTATTCTGTCTCGGTTTGGGCTCATTCCCTCCAGGAAGCCTGAGCCTCAGGGCTCCAGTTGCACTCTGTGGGTACCACTAGCTTCATCTCTCTCTCACTCCATTAGATTCTGAACTTAGCAATTACATATTAGTCATGTTTGTACCTCTGGTACCCACCACAAAGCCAGCCCAGAAAGGCACTCATTACACGCACACTGAATTGTTTTAAAAAAAAAAAAAGATAGGAGGGAGGCATTAGTACTCAAGGGAAAGGCCCAAGAAAAGCTTGTTTTTGCTAATTGCCCATTCAGAATTGACTACTCTTTAAGGCATTTATTTCTTACACTCCAAATGTGCTGGATACAGCCAAGAATAGAGCCAATATTAAAGTTGTAAACCTAAGATAATTGATTAGCAAAAGACATTACACTATATGTACAACCACATGCTTAACCTAAATTGACAGTCATACTTTTGATGAGGCACCACGGGATGTTCTTAATCAGTTTACCTCAAAAAATAATAAACACCTGGTGTGCTAGTTAGCAATAACCCCAAAATTGATTGTATATTTCAGAATATAATATAAACCTCCCTGGATTTGGCTATAAAATCTGGGCTCCTTCAGATTTTGCTATCATTGCTTTTGGTATCCAGGCTCTTTAGGGATTCTGTTCTGATTCTTTTTCATGAAAAAATCAGTTCCAGGCAACATTTCCTTCTCAATTTGTTACCTTTTAATCCTTCTTCACAACATACTTTTGTTCACAGAAACTATGGACCTAACAGAAAGCCCCAAGGAGACTGGGAGGATCTTATAACTGCCGTTTAGTAAGAGTGTCCATAAGGCAAAACCGTCCTTTTAATTTGCCTAGAGAAAAAAGTTGCAGGTGATAAAAAATATCATATTTTAATGGTTCAGAGCTCTTTACTGATCACGGCTCTGATTCTTACAATGCTTGACTCCTACTAAACTACTTAATCTCTCTAGGCCTCAGTTTCCTTTAAAATGGACACGAAGTTGTTAGAGAACGCAGAAAGATAACATGCTAACTGCTGAGAGGAGTGAGATACCTATCGAGTGTCAATAATGGTGTCTACTTTTTTTATTATTATCATAAAAGTGTGTTGCACTCACTTCTGATATCAAGGGAAAGCTTTATGTGAATACCTGTCAGAGCGTCCTCCCTCCAAGCTGTATCTCAGGTAATTCATCCCATCCAGGAACTGACTGCTAGGTAGGGAGTCATCACCCAGTTCTTTTAGATCCTCAGGTCTAAGGTACTCTCCCCCATCACCTGTCATTGTGTCATCACCTTGAGGCAATCAGAGAAAGATGGAGAATTACTTGTTAAATGTAATATCGACTACAAAATATGATTATGATTGTGAAGAAATCAGAATAGCACTGACATCACTGAAACACTGCATGCTAGAAAAAAAACAAAAACAGAACACATGCAACTACAGAGTGCTAAAACTCAGGTAAACAATGTTTGACCCATTTTTCTATTACCTACTAAGAAGAAATAATTACCTGAATTGGAATTCTTTTAATATCAATTTTCTTTACTCATTTCTTTATCCCGATAGCTGATTTATCATGATAGCTGATTTATAGCTTTATATTTAACTTAGCAATTAGCACAATATGTAGACAACTTAGCTTCTGGCTATAGTATCAATAATTTTGTACATAATGTCCAGCATTAACAGTCTTTTCATGTAATTGACAATATGCTAAGAAATACCTACTGCTCTAAAACAAATAAGAGGTGTATTAAATGGAACAATATGACTTATAAGATTAGCAAAATATGCACATTAGGGAAAGAACACTAGAACGAAGTAGACAGATTATGACATTGTAATAAACAACCTTGAATTTAATTTTAAAATCATTACGGAGCATAAAAAGGATGCTTTGCTGGAAACTAGATGGTTTCCCAAAAGTGAAGTACAGGGAAAAAAGCGAGATAGATAATAATTAAGCAGTGGCCAAAAGCGATGATTAAGTGTTGTAGCTCTCATTTGGAAGCACAGATGGTACGAGTACATTCCCTGCCCATGAGCTGGAATAGAACACTTTTAAAAATACACATTTCAGGAAATTCAATAAATAATACCTCCGTCACAGAAATGCTCTCCATACCATTAATGTGCTGGGATGGGGCATGAGGCATTAGTACTCAAGGGAAAGGGGGAATAATTTAGCTGAGGGGAACAATTTTTGATGATCCTTTAAGCGCACTAATCACACACTGAAAGCCTGATAACCCATGTAAGGGAAAATGTGAAAGAATGCAGTTCATTCCTATAATTAAATCAAATATTTATTTTAGTCGCATCTGTTTAAAGTAAGTGTTCTAAATCAATACTAATTTATTTATAAAGATACAGCATTAAAGACTTTTAAGAGGAATATGTTTTCAGCATCTCATTACTTCCCTGTACATATGATCCTAAGAGCCCATAATCAAGACTATTAGCTCTGTAAATTACTTAAAGGCAAAGACACTTTGAACAAAAGACCTTCCAGTAAATAGAAATGTAACTTATTCACCACTAAACTTTTTTCTCAAAGTCAATGCATTTAATATTTGGCAGTTACAAATCTCATCATTAAAATTACTTTTACTGCTCCTCAGTGAAATCATTAGATTTTTATTTAGTTTTAGGAAGTGAATTAGGCTACACAGAGTAGTTATTAAAAGTTTAGTCTTTAAAATCAGATAGACCTGGGTTCAAATTCTAATTCTACTACTTACTGGCCAGTTAATCTTCCTAAGCCTCAGTTTCCACAAGAAGAAAATGGGAATGATACTAATAATCTATCTCATGCGTCAGTTATCTGAACTAAGTAACATATAAGGATTATAACAGAGTTCTGGAATATAATAATCGCCAGTTATTATTTTTATCAATACAAAGTGATCTAAGTGTTGACACACCAATGAAATATGAGCTAAATTTCATTTATGCAGAATAATTTTTGAAAAATTTAAAGAAAAATATAATTGCACTGTTTAAATATTTCATAAATCTGACAACTCTAATGAAAACATGAATACGTTTTTAAAATTAATTTTGTTAAAGTGGTTCCCCCCAACTCTTGTATATATTCTCTTCTTCAAAGTGTTCCCTCACAAAACACGATGCAGCAATAGCAGCAATCCAGGGATAAATAACAATATAGATGAACATGAAATGCATGATGTTGGTGAACTTTAAGAACCAAAAAGGTCAGAGGAGGGAGAGATCACTTTAGAATAATGTAGTGGGTTGAGTAATGTCTCCCCTGCCCCCAAATTTCATGTCTACTTGGAAGCCCAGGATGTGGTCTTATGTGGAGATAGGGTCCTTGTAGATGTAAGTAAAGTAAGGATTTAGACGAGATCATACTGGATAATTGCAATGAGGGTGTTTTTTACAAGAGGAAGAGAAGGACACACAGAGACAAAGAGGAGAAGGCCATGTGCAGGCAGAGGTTGGAGTGATGTGTCTACAAGCCAAGGAACACCAAGGATTGCTGACAGGCACGGAAGCTGGAAGAGGCGAGAAAGGGTTCTTTCCTAGAGCCTTCGGAGGTTAGCATGGTCCCACCATGGACTTCCAGCCTCTAGATCCATAAGAGAATGAATCTGAGCCACCAGCTTGTGGTAATTTGCTGTGGTAGCCCTAGGAAATTCCCAAGGAAGCTGGAGAAGGAATCACTGAAGAAGGAATGGGAGCTGGTCAATTGCTTGGGGGCAATTTTGATGGGCAGAGATGATGGTATTTCAGGTGAGAGGCTAGTGTGTAAAGGGTCATGGAGGGCAGTAAAAACAGTATGAATAAAAGAGTAATACGCATTACTTACTTAGAGAATACTAAGTGGAATAACTTAGCACTACTCAGCGTCCATGCTGGTGAGCAATGGCAGAAAGTCCAGGAAGAAAGTTGGTGTCTGAACAGAGTGACAAGATCGCGAAGCTTGGACATTTTATTATAGGACTTGTGGGACTTATGTGTTCCACTATTTCCCCCTTCTTGTTTAATTGGTAAATCTTTATATAGGAGTATTTTTATGAGTCAAATAAGTTGGGATCCCCATTGCTTTATTTCTGGGAGAAAAAAATTTCTAAGATCAATCCCAAGACTTGGTTTACCAAAACACAGGCATTGTCTGGTTTGGATATAAGCCTAAATTATTTTCAGAAAAAAATATGCACGTCCTGTTAACTTTTGAGAAAACTAAGCCTAGTCTTATTTATGAAAAAGTGAAGGGAATGACTGAATGCAGGATGTCATATAATACAAGCTGTACCTTATGGATCCCTTGAGCAAGAGGCCTACAAAACTATGTAAAACCCCAAAGTCTGCTTGAATATACTCTCTCTCTTTCTCTATTCCCCACTCTACTACCCCCCCACCCCTAATCCCCAAGAATCTAAAATAATTGAGCTTTGCTTTCTAGCATCTAATTCCTAATTTCACCCAGATTAGGGCATCCTGCCCATCTTCAGAGTCAATCTGCTTTTGCATTTCATCTTGCTTCTCCTAATTTGCCAGTTCTCACCACAGTCTCTTAGCAACCAAGATGGTTACAGAGAACAAAGACAACTCAAAATAAGTTTCAATTTCTTGGTTCTTAAAATTACTCAAAACTCCTTAATACAGTAGGCCCACACTTCAAGTTTTCTGTCTTATTCCTCTCATCTCCCCCTCTTGTTATTCCTTGGTAAAGAGAAGGTTTATGAGTGAAGGAAAGAAAAGAGAAAAGAAGGAAATCTAGCTGGACTGAATCCCAGTATGGAGAAGCAAGGCCCAGTGCCGGCAGTTTTATCTTGTAAAAGATGCAAACAAACTACATGAACTTAGCTTTCCCCCTCTTGCGCATAAAGAAACTTACTATAAGACAGAAGGAGAGCAACTGGAAGAGTACATTTTTAATCAAATGTATCAAATTGTGTGCCTCTGGTGTCCAGTCAATGTACAATTTCAAAACCCCTGATTACGCTGAGTTCTGTGAAATAGTGGATGTCCTTTACATTCTCCCTCATTTCTGCATTTTGATGGCTTTATTACAATGCTATCTGACTAAGACAGCGGCTACATTAAAAAATCCCCTCCTAGGTTCCGTGTTACCAAATGTGAAGTTTAGAGGTTTGGGGGCACCTATGGTGGCCTTAGGTGTATATCCTGATGTCTTGATTATGTCTCAGAGAGAAATGGCCCAAAGATGCAAAATCCCTAAATGCTGTTGCCAGGGGCCAGATGCTAACCCAATGTTGGAATTAGCTGGAAAGGTACCTGTTTAGGTACTAATCTCACCAGTGCTACCATAAAATATCTCTCCCAGGATATGTGCGCATAAAGCATGCTATGCAATAGTACATATCTGCAGTGTGGGATGGAAAGTAGAAATGCCTGTAGAAAATGAAAAATCAATTTGGGAAAAATATAATACAGCTCAACATTTTAAATGTTATTAATGTGTCCAAAAAATAAGATAATCATATCCTTGCCTTTCATCTTGGTAAGTGAGACGACCTCTACAGTCCAAGGCTAGCCTATCCCGGCCTTTAAATCCTCATCTTCTTTCATCGTCCTAGATACCTTGTCTGCTAGGCCCTTCATCTCCAACCTCTACTTCTCTGTCAGCCCTTTCTTTCCACAGTAACATCATCCATATTTCTGCCATCTTTGAAATACAGCTTCCTCCAGCTCTTTAGGCCTTCTTTATTTCACACTCTGAGTCCTCTTCCTTTCACAGTCAAACCTATTAAAAGAGGCTTTCTATTTTACAAATTAATCAGTGGCCAAGAGGTGATTTCTTCTTTGGAAAACTACCCTCCTTAACTTCTCTGACATAAATCTCCCCTGGTCTTCCCCCTGCCTCTTTGAGTCTTTCTTTTCAGTCTCTACTCTCCTTAAATGTTGATACTTGCCATCTGACTTTTCTTCCCATTTGACAAATTATCGTGTGTTTTTAAAACTTCAAGGACCACCTATATTTTGCCTACACATATATCTGCGTCCATTCCAAACCTCTCTCACAAACTCAACATGCACATTCAAATGCTTCCTGGACTCCACCTAAACTTCCTATAAGCATCTCAGATTCAGCATGGTAGCATACAACTCATCTTCTTCCCCACCCCACTCTCTGCCCATCTGCTTCTCTGCAAATTCCCTACAGCAGCAAACAGTACAACTACTTCCCTACCCTAGCCAAGGGTGGGCGGGGGAAAGGGATGAAGGTCTGCTTTCACATAAGATTTTGAATTTAAATATTTAACTCTTGTTTGAGTACAGTTCTATTAGGCTTGGAAAGAATTTTGCATAACTCAGAAAGCTTATGAAAGAATGGTTATACCCTAACATACTTTCTTTTATCAACTTACTTACTTGATGTAAAACAAACAAAAAGCAAACCCTATTTTTTTGCATCATAACAAACCTAAAGTGAATTTCCTTTTTGTTTCCTATACTTGAACAACCGCTTCCCTGCCATTACATATTTACTTACTTAATAGAATTCTGACTTCCAGGTTTTAGGACTTAACTTTTTTTCATTGTATTCTCCAATCTTTCCAAACAATTTTATGAAAACCCTTTCCTACTAATTGTAGAGCATTGATGTATCACTTGCTTTTAAAGTTTCATGTTTTAATATCTGGAGACTACAAGATTCCTCAGTGACAGAGGCACATTTAGCCATGACCAGCCTCTATGAGACACAGATCACAAGAGTATGGGCATAAATTAAGATAAAGTGGGAAGGTCCCAAGGATTCTTCATTCTGACAACTCTTCACAGTGCTGGGAAGAAGGAGATTCTCTGACATGTCACTGAGCTCTCTCTCTCTCTTAAGAATACTCAGCACTTCTGCTGATAAGTGGGTAAAGTACTGAAACCTCGGGTGTGGAGCCCCACTAACGTCAAGTGTCCACAGTGGAAGTATGTCAAAAGGAGAAGGTAGATGTGCCTCAGTATTTCATCCCAACACTCAGTCATTCTGGAGTTCTCTTGATTATTAGTACACATCGTCCCAGAGAACTAACGGAGAAGTTTATACGAACCACCCACTGACAAATCTCTGAGTATAAGGGATACATGGGTCACATTTCCACAGGTAATTTAGTTACACAGGTATATAACCCCTGAGCCCTACCATATACTTTATGGCTATGGAGCTGAGTCAGCAAAGACAGGAGTCAGCTCAGGACCCTGTGAAGATGCAGAGGATTACATTTACAGCTTTGTTTTAGTCTACACAGTAGAATATTCTGAGACTGAATTCCCATTTCTCTTTTTCTTCCATTTCTCTGCCATTTTGCTCCATCAGGACTGATTTACATCATGACTGAGCCATTACAACAGCTTTCAAAGTGGGTTTAGATTCCACATTCATCACTTAGTAGCTCTGTGCCACTGAACAAACTACTAAACGTGTTTAAGCCTTAGCCTCCTCATCTTCAGGTGAGCCTTTCTCACCTGAAAAACAAATGAGGGGAAATCCATAGCCTATCCCGTATGGATGCTGTAGGGATTAAATGAGACAATGCACCGAGCATTGTGATGTCTAGTAAATGCTTTCTCTTCCCTCAGATACCTGCTTCCTTCCAATTTCATCCTAATGCACTCCTTTGGTGTGCCGCTGTTGATTTAATCTTCGGACGAAACAGATTTAATTGTTTCAATCATTAATTGAAATCTTTAACACATCCTAATTTCCTTGACTTTTCAGTTGAGAATCCAAACATTCCACAGCGAAGCCCCGTGTGTTTTAATGCATCATCCAGAATGAATGACTAGATTATTCTGTCACTCTGTGTCTCTCTCTTGCCCTTTCCCATCTCGGGACCTTCCCATACTGTTCCTTCTCCACTCCCTAAAACCTGTGCCACCCTCCTATTTATCTCTCAGCTTTCAGCAGTTCCTTGAGACTGTGCTAGGTCTCTCCATCTCCAGATTTTCCCAGGCAGATATGAAAAGCAGATGACATAGTGCCTTTAATTATGCTTCATTAATTTATACATCACCTCTCCATATATGTTCACTTTTGATTCCCCCATGGTACCAGTCATAGAGCTTTACACACAATAACATCACTTTCACTATCTGTTGATTGGATTAATGAGTGGAAAATTCTGAATGCTTCACTATAGCAAGTTAGCCTGAAAGGACATCTGTACTTGGTTTGCATATTCTTCTGAGTATTGACACATAGACTATCATTAAAATAGTAGAGCTGTAAAGAAAATAGGGACTGGCTAATACTATCCAAACACATGTGGCTGCACTTTGTCCATATACATGATGGTAGGTTCCGTGAAAACATTTTAAGAGCACAAAAAATTAAAGGATTGGCAATGTCAACTAGTCAAATTCCTTTATACTAATTGTTTGTACTAAAAAGTTACTTCACAAAACTCAGACATATCATATACAAAAATATTATTCAAATTGAATTTCTTTCTGGGGAAAAATGTTAAGTTTTTGGCCATAACTAGACATGGAGAGCTTCCTCCATCACCATGAAAGATATTCTTGATCATTAGCCAACATTCCTCTCAAATCAAGAGTTCTTATCACTAATAACTTTTAATACATAATAGTTTTAACAAAAGTATACAAGATGTTATAACTAGGTCTTATATTATGCAATGGGCAGGTCCAAGAGGATGTTTCACACAAATGGAATTTCTAAAAACCCAGTAAATACTTTGGATGCATTAGCTATTGGAATTCTTTAACAATTATTTTGGAAATAAATAACTATTTTTAGATTAAATAATCACTATCTAATTTATCTGATTTATAAAGTTAGATTTTCATGTAATAGGTTTGCTTAAAGTGGTACCACATATACTTTGGAAACTTCTTGCTAGATAGAATATTTTATATTATTCATTTTTCCCTATATGCCAAAGTGCCCCCTAAATAATATTTAAAGGTTCCTTTATTTCTAGCTAACTTTAAAAAATTAGATTATAACTACTAACTTAATATATTTTTAACCACATCTAAAATATATCTTTATCCAGGAATGGGATGACTGCATATCAAGTAGCCTAACGTCGTTTTTAACATGTTCATAATTCAATGTCAACTTACCCAAAAATTAATTTTTCTCTAAATTTGTATTTTAAGAAGAAATATTAGTTTTGGGAAAATATTTATATAGTGTTCATTAGATAATTTAATTATGTTAATAGGTCTCAATAATAGTTTCAAAAATCATTAATAGCATAAGCAATTCATAGTGTTAAGCTTCCAAGTTAATAACAATCCACACACCCAAATGCACACGTAAGCAATTCCACTCATATTACACACACTATTTCAAAAACCACCAGATTAGTATTAGGCACCCAGATTTACATATTAAGCTAGTTGCTTCTAGCCAGTTAAGAAAAATTAAAAGCAAAGGCAAACTTTCACTTCAACAGTTTCCTCTAAAGGTACCTGAATCACTAAGCACTTCCCCATCAATAAAGTGGTCACCAAACTGTTTAAAAGCTGTTCAACATGTAAGTGAAGATAAGAAAGAAGATCACACGAAACAAAATATAGTGTGCATGTACGGATGCCGAAAATTGGCAAGTATTAGGATGGAACTCAAAATTATTATAATAAATACTTGGAACCATTAGCTTTGGCAATACCTTTTAATTTACTTACAATAATACATTGACCCAACATTTGTTTGTTCTTGTCGTAAGTTCTTATAAAAGCTAAGACAACTCAATGTCTGTTACCGATAGGTGAATTAACAAATTGTTTCCAAATAAGGGCATCTCAATGTAAAGTTTTACCTTCTGAACACATCTTGAAGAACCTAAAGAAATACCTTTAATATTTCTCCATAAAAGCAGTTAGTATTGGGCCTACTACTACGGTCAGTATGGCAATAATTTTTAAAACATGTACACTTATGTACATGTATTCATGTATACATGTCATGTCATGTATATACATACATATATATTTTTCTAACAGGCACACTTGACCAATAGCTGCACTACTGAAACTTGGTTGCATACTTTATATGCTGCATTCATGATTTTTTTAGCAGATTTTTCTTTTTGTTCAAGAAAAGTCAACTACTCTAGTTGAAGTAGAGGTGGGGAGCTAGAAACCCTGCTGGCAGTACCTCTAGCATGATGCCCCATACCCACCCCAAAGCAGTCCCTGGTGCTCCTCGTAGAGCTTCTCAGACCTTTGAAATCCACTGGCTTAGATAATTTTTATCAACTCTAGAACTATAGGGGGCATATAGTTCTTCTGACTTAAAGAATCAAATTCTTATGTTGAATTTGTATGACTTACTCCTGCACTATTTTTAACCTTCGCTAAGGCCCTTTTTTTCTATGTATTAGTTTTAAAATATATTTTTTTCTATATATTAGTTTTAAAATATATTCTGTATGTTTGAGCCAATTAGAAAGCAGAGATTTCTCAATATACCGTTGATAGAGTATACGTTAAGTTCTTTTACTTTAAAGCATTTTAATAAAAAATGTATTTTAGCATAGTTAAAACATATTAACAATAATTGTATTATCAGGTAGATATTTTAACAGATGGCCGACTTCCAGTTTCTCTCCCTTGTCCTAGTCCTGTTATTTAGTAAGTCATTAAAGATAACACCAGTTGAAAATATATAAACAAAATCCTCCCTCCCCCAAATTGAAAAAGTAAATGTACTGAAACAAAGGTGAAAAGGTTACTTTAAGTGCTAAGATGCTGTCATCCACATCCACCGTACCAGCTTGTTCCCTGAAAAAATGGATGGTTTCCTTTGTGTAAGACCATGACAGATGTCATAGAAGGATGAATAAAAGTCTTACCCTCTTCATCAGAAACATCAAGAACCTCAGTCATGGTCTCAGGAACATTTAGCTTGTGTTTTTCAGTGATAGTCTGGAAAGACAAAAATCATTAATGTTCAACTTAAGAACAAAAATCAAACAAAAGATCAAAAGAATCACAGAGGAGAGGCCATAGTCAACAGCATCAGCAAGCGATCAGGCCCCGAGCACTCCATCTTCTCCACATGGACATTTTGGAAGCTTAGTCTCTTATTCTCCTTCATGGAACCTCATTTGTTCTTTCTGAAGATAAATGATCATTTACTCCAGTGAAGTTGTACAAGAGAAAGTTCATTATTTTGAATTCCCATTTGCAAAATAAATTCTTTAGCAATGGCATTAATAGCCATATTGAGAAAGCAGAGTCAGGTTTTCAGGGCTTCCTTCAAATGGACTAAGTAATGTCTCCAGAAAAGCTTTCAAAAGAAGCAGTGAATATGTGCAATTTATGAAAAACAAAGGCACTGGAACGAAGTTGTAAACAATGTGAAAGACATAAACTTCGGGGCAGAAAATGTGATGCATCTCTTCTGGGATTAGAGGATCAACAGTGGAGAATCACCCATCCTTATAGTCTTTCATTGGTCTACAATTCTGGCTTGCTGCTTATTTACCTTCCATAATAGCCCTCCAGAGTTGCCAGATGCACTGCCTTCTATCCCTGATGGATGATGTAAGGTTAAGAGACCAGGCTCTGGAGTCTGGCTACATGGGTTCAAATTCTAACTTCATCATTTATTAGCTATGAGGCCTTAGCAAGTCCCTTTATTTCTCTGTGCCTCAGTTTCATCATTTGTAAAACAGGATAATAATACTACTTCATAAAATTGTTATGAAGATTAAATGAAATATATAAGAGCTCTAAGAACAGTGCTTAGTATATGTTAGTATTCAATAAATATTAGCTAGCATAATTTATCATCACTATATTTTGATATTAAATTAATCTTAAAAACAAAGGGCCTCTGAACTTTTGAGTCATTCAGGCACTCAAGAAACACTCTGAGTGCCTATTGCATGCCAGGCACTGTTTCAGACACCAGGGATACCACAGTGATAAAAAAAAAAAAAAGGATAAAAATCCACATCTCATGACTTGAAATATCACCTAAAGATAGTTGAGTCTCAAATTCCTATCTCTAGTTTCTGCATTGAAAGTGCATTAAGTACATCACTTGGCATTGTTATGAGAAATTTAAAAAACTAATCTCCTAAAATAAGAGCAAAATCTTCAACTAAAGCCACCAAAATACAGTAAATAGGTTGTCTAGGTTTTTAAGCTTTGCTACCTAGAGACTACAGACCTGTTGGGCTACAATACCCCTACCACCAACTCTTTTTTTTCCAAAAGCAGTAGAGAACTTCAAATAATTTTACAGGGAAATTCAACTGATTAATTTAAGAATATATTTACATACAGGGGTATAATTTCTGTATGTGAAGAAGGACTGATTAAATCACAATGTGATACTGCATAACCTTTCAGTGGCTTCCCATTTTCTTCAGAAGAAAACTTAATACAGTTGATCCCCGAACAATGCAGGTTTGAAACTCATGGGTCCACTTACACGTGGATATCTTTAAATAGTAAACACTACATTACTACATGATCCGAGGTTGGTTGAACCCACGGATGCGGAACCATCCATACTGATGGCTGACTGTAAGTTATATTCGGATGAACTCCCCGGGTTGTTCAAGGGTCTGGCAAACTGGCTGGAAGATGCCTGGTGATGTAGTAAGGAGAGGCAGGGAGGCCTCATCCCTCCACCACACGCTACAACCGTGTTGGCAGCCATGTTCTCTTATGCCTCTGCTTTTTTTCCCCATATATCCTTTTCTTTACCAGAAATGTTCTTTCTTCTCTTGTCTTCGCTCATATAAGATGCAACTTCCTTGGAGAAACACTCCCTGACCCTCCCCAATGAATGTGTTTGTTCAACCGTGTTTATCTGCCGCTACCCACTCCTATAGCATCACGTGCACCACACCACACACAGCTGTACGTGCCCCCTTCACCTCCCACCTCATGAGTGTGAGTCATGAAAGAAGTTGTTTCCACAGAACCTGAAACATAGTAGGGGCTTCTCAAATACATATTGGAATAAATTGATGACATAATACATTTAAAATCCACATAATGACCACATAGATTTTCTTTGGGAAGAAAAGAAAAGGAAGAAATGCAGAAAGTAAAGAAAGTCTCGTGTTATCCAGATGAAGGTACAATTGAAGACTAGAGTAGTAAATTCAGCTTTCCAGCATGCTGTTTCTGATGTCTAAATAATTCCATAATGTCTTATTCACTGAAAACAAATTAAACACTGTAGGAAAGACAGAAGCATCTATCCAAAGTTCTGGAGAATAACAGGTAGTCAATAAGAATTTGATGAATGAACAAACTTAAAAATATACCATTTAATTATAATATTAATTAATTTATGAATTTAACACAGAAAGATGATAACCTAAGTTCTATATTAACGGTTCTCAGCTCTACCTGCATATTATAATTATTAGAGAAATTTAAAACATATTGTTGCTTGGGTCTCAGCACAAGCCAATTAAATCCGCATCCCTGAAGACAGGGCCCAGCTATAGGTATTTTTTAAAGTTCCTCAGGTGGGTCTATTGTGCAGCTCAATTTGCGACCCACTTTCCTGCATTAGGAAAATGTATAGATTGCAGAAAAATGACTTACATTTAAAATACAGGATAGAGACAAGGACATTCAATTAAACTATGACTTTTGGGGAAACTTTTAAAATAAGTATCTAAATGTACATTAAATGATTAAACATTTTAAGGGATACCTACTGCATTAGACCACACCAGAAAGTCCATTTTTGCAGAAATGTTCTAGAGTATTTACCCTTCATTGGAAACATTTCCACAAGAAGATGCTTCTCCATTTGAAAATAACTGATGGAAATACACTTTAAATGATTAAATTATATTGCCTGACCTTCTTAGTTTCTATTTTCAGATGCTGATAATGTGACTATATTTTCTTTGAACTTGTGAGAGTGGAACTAACTTTGCTTTAGTTTGGTTATTGAATGCTTTTAAGGTTATTATCAGCAAATATATGTGGCAATAGAAAAAGTAACACTGATCATAATGGTCATGGATATTTTTTGGCATAGATATTAAAACTGCTTTCTATATACAATGTAGTAAATATAGTATGCATTTGTACATGACGTAGTGCCTGACCCTTAAAAGGTCGTCAGTAAATATTTGTTGAATGGATAATAAATAAGTCTTCCCACTCATTAGTAATGTGATAAGAAATGAAAAAAATTGTCCCTTTAAATGAAGTGTCCTTTGAAAACTTGATTAGCCAAACATAAATATGGTTTTATGCAAGTACATCTGAATAGCCCAAAGAAAACAAGGATATAATTAAATGATCATGGGCATCTTCTTCTGCTATAGAATCTCGGATTCTATGGTCAAGATTAGAAACTACTTTAAAAGTTAAAATGAGTAGTGCACGATGCATACGTTTAATAGGATGTAATTAAATCATATAATGTGGCAAAACAAATAGAATGCGATAGATGGCAGACTTAATAATGAGTTTTTAACATTTATCATGATGTAGAAAATAAAACATGAGTCCTTACACGGTGTTTTATAAATGGGGGATAATATCTGCTTTTTTTTTGTGCAAAAGAAAAAGTGTGCTTTACTGCTCTTCATTTAGCCCATCTCCCTGGTCAACCACTTCCTTTGTACCACTTACTCAGCAAGTCACAATAAGTCACAGCGTGGCGAGTGACCTTGGCTAGTATGCCACCTTCCAGTGTCCACACACATTGGCTCCCATCAGTGCTACAAGCTAAACCTGGTTTTGCTCCCAAACCCCTTTATACTAATTGTACATGTTAACATAATTTTTATATATAAGTTAAATACTACATAAGTAATATTTTTCTATAAAAACTAAGGTAAATGGTTTGGAAAGTCTCAACAAAGGTGGATCTCCAAAAATAACTGCTACTCAGGTGTGGTTGAGACAATTATAGCACGTTGGGGAAAAAATGTCAAAAGTTTAAAAAGGTTCTGCACTCAGAATAGTGTCTCTTTAAGATAATACACAGGATAAATTGTATATAGATATAGACATTATAGGATAGACACACACAATACAGTATGTATTATACATGTTCTTTGTTCAAGAATGACGACTTAGCCTTCTAGTCAGTGGACCTGTATTCAAAGAAAAGTTCTTGACTCCACTTAAAAAGTGTCAAATGACTTTACATGTATTTATTGCACTGCCACTTTTATGATTCCCATTTTAACGGACTTACGGCATCAGATAAGATTTAGAACCAAAGTTTTAATGGTAATATAACTATAATGTCATTTTTATTTTAGTAGCTTATTCAGTAATTTATGCTCTACATATCAATGATTATATGCAACGATCACTTTAAAACTATGCAAATAATTGATGATAGCTGATCAGTAAGTAGAGGGATGAGTCATATCTCACAGTTCTTCCAAACTGCATTAGGAGACTGAGCTTGCTGGCTTCTGCTGCCAGAAATGTGTCCCTCCCACTCTGATGTCCATTCCGGCAAACAGACAATGACTGTAATCCCCAGAGAGTGCTCAACTGTCTCACATCATCTGCTAGGTCTTACGAAGTAAACTTAGAAAAGCAAAGGTTAAGGAAACAAACCAGGATTCCAAAAATGTCTCACAAATTTCGGAAGCAGTGACTTTTCCTTTACAAGCTGCTGTCTTACTCTTCTCTCCACACAATGACTTTATTCATACTTTGGGGTGAAGAATTCTGGAAGGAGGAATAGCAAAGGAAACTTTCTCTGATGGCAGAGAACTCACATTGCTGCTCAAATGGCACATCGTATGAAGCTAATGATGTGAAATTCGTATGTTAGATGTATGGCTGTAGTTCAACTATTACATTCAAATGGTAGTAACATGAAATTTAATTGGATTAATTTTACATAATTATTGCCTCGTGCTATTTACCTACCACCAGTGAGTAGTTCCAAATTATTTTTAGTGAATCTGTAGATTTTAGAAAATGATACTGAATATGATACTTCCATGAAAATCAATAAAGGGCGCTATTTAAGTGAGTTTTTAAAAGTTGAAAATTCCTGGTAAGCTACTTTTAGTAAAGCCAAGATCAGTTACATCAGAGTGGTTAAGAATATGGATTTTGGAATCTGACAACCTAAATTTGAATCCTAGATCTACCCTCAGTGTCTGGCATATTTGTAACTACTAAATTTTAGTTATAGTTTTTAATATCGTTAATATCATCGTTATGTGGGAAAAGAATGAATGAAAATCTTTTCTGAAAGAGAAGTATAAAGTAAGAAGACTCACATCACAGAAGGAATAAGTTCATCTTTTCAATCCTTAACCCCAAATTCCATTTCACAAAACAATAAAACTCACAGTTCTAAGAATCGAATTCTAAGAGAAGAAGAAAGTAAAGATAGGGCAGCATTAAAACATGTAACCAATAAAACTACCCATTTAGATAAAGGGGGTACTTGTTTAGTTAATGTGGGCAATGAGTTCTTATCTTCCCAACTGAAAGCAGACATGCTGTTATGTTTTACATTTGTTTGTTGGCTTTTCACCTAGAAACTTGATTTCTAAGTATGGTGGTTTTTATTGGAGCAATGATTAGCTAGGCAGCATAGAGATTAATAGCTACCAGAAAAGAAAAAAAGCTCACAGAGAGTTTTATGAGGAATTTTCACATCCCCCTAGAGCTACATATGTGGAGATATGACTATATGTCTGATTTCTGACAAGGTATTTGAGAACTTTAGCAATAGTATTTAAAAAAATTGCTCCTCTTTTTAAATATAGACCTGTACAGTTTAAATTCATTCACTCTAAGTAATATTTATGAGCCTGAGATCTCTTTGAAATTAGACGTGTACGTTCTATAGTTCTATTGATATTAAACAAGAATTTATTGATATTTTCTTACAAAACTTAAGTCTCATTCTTCACTACACTGTAAGTTGCTGGTAGGGAGGAGCAGTGTTTACACCGTTGATGACACTTCAGCACTGAGCACAGAACCCAGCACATATTTTATATCCAATAAACACTAAAGGAATGAATTAATGAAATGAACGGAAGAAAAAGCAGGTCAAGATAGCTAAAAGATGCAAGTTTGCCATCTAGTGGTCATCTGATAAAAATGTACATGCATAATTCCCAGAACATGCAAGAGGTAAAGTTGAGAGAAAACATGACTTCTAAGAACAAAAGTGTTTACCCAATCTTGCCACCAAAACCTTCACTTATCTGTGATGTGCACATTGTTTCAAAGATGCCAAATAAAGATATATGTACAGGTCCCCAATATGAAGATTTTCCTGGTATAACAAATCATATAGTAAGAAAAAGCCATTACGATTCAGCCATATATAGTGACTCAGAAGTATAGTGCTAGGTGATGACAAGACTTGTTTTTCTACTATATAATTTATTGACACTATACTTTAAATCTTTAAAAATATTGTGGCCAAAGATTTTGCTTGAGAAAAGCAGTGCCATTCTCTCATCTAAATTCAGTCTCTGTCTTGTAGTTCATTAATAAATCATACTCCACTCTATTTAAAACTTCACATCAAACCAACTACCTCAATATCTGTCAAGAGGGACTTGCTGTCAGCCTGAAGAACAAAATTCCTTTCTTCTTCCTTACATCTATCAAAAGAACCAAGTGTTCCAAAACTCTATATGCATCATTCCTAGCTTGGAGCATTTATTAGAACCTCATTCAGAATTTTATATTTGTTGATTCATGATCTTATTGTCTCTCAGGAACATCTAAATGTTCTGCTGTCGGTCTACTTTTCTACTTTATGAAGAGAAATTAAAGAGCTGTTGTTCTTAGAGTTGATGCTTAAGGAGAAAAGTTAATAAATATATGCAAAGAGAAGAGCACTTTCAGCTGCGAGTTTCATCTCAGGAGGCCTCCTTTCAAGCTTTGCTCCAGCTGAATAGCACAAGAGCATTAGGACTCATTAACATCACGGTCCTCACTCTTCCAGAGATTCTCTGGCAAAGGCCAGTGATGATCACTGTTCTCTCCTAAAGAATCAGCAGTCATATTCCAAACAGCGAAAATAAAAAATGTTACATATATATTCTGTCAAGATACAGACACAGTTTCTCTCTTAAGCACATTCGATTTTCTTTTTGAATAAAAAATAATCCGAAATAGGAAGAAAAGCAGGATGAATTGTTCTCACTGGGAATGCATCTGACCCAGTCATGAGCGTAGCAGGGATCAGGGTCTTCCCAGAGTCTGGCATGACCTCCGGGCTAAGATAAAAAGTTTGCTGTGGAGTGTCCTACCACTTTGCCAGCGGTAGGTGTCACACCCAACTACAGCAACAGGGCAGAGGAGCCAGAAAAAAAGAAGTCAGTCACAGAAAAAGGAACTAAGTATTATAAAATTACATTCACGCATTTTATATGGATTTATGTTGACTAAAGGAAGCTGAAATCCCTGTTACTAGTTGTGTAAATGCCTTTACATCTGCATACTTCAATGTATGCTCTACAATAAAAGAAGTTCAAAATCAAAAGCTCAAAACATTTTGTAAGTGAAAATGTCTGTGGCTTAAAAGCCACGACAAGGGAGCCGAAGCCGATGGGTTCCTTTCACTTACCGTGGTGGTGGTGGTGACCTCCTCGGTTACAACCTTCAGGGTGTCCACCACGGAGATGTAGCCCAGACGCTTAGCAATCGCCAAGGCAGTGTTGCCATTCTGAAGACAGAGTGAAAGAGAGAGTGAGAGCCGGGAGGGAGGACGGCGATGTGAGCCAATGAGCTCACCCGCGGCTCCACATGAGCCAGCATTTCCTTCCAAAACAAGCACAGCTTAGGAAAATCACTAGTTTTTACCATTACATCTGAATCTTCTTTGTAACTTCTTTAGACTATAGCCCAGGTCACCATGGCAACACAACAAGCTGCAGCTGCTTGCTCTTTCTAATAAGAAGCGCTTGACGGCTTTAACCCTAAAGTTGTCAAACCCCTCTCCGAATCCTGTACTATGCTTAGGAAAGTAACTCTTGAACTGAGGATGAGGCCTCCGAAGAAAACTATTCAAGTACCAAGTACACTCACTCCTCAACAGAGGTCAGGCCATCTGTTGCAGGTAAGATGTTACCACAGGGAACACAGTAACATATTTAGCTGCAGCTGTGCAGAAGCTCACCGTGCAGCAAAAGCACACAAACAAGCAACGCAGGCTCCAGCAGCCACTGGGGAGCCCGGTTTGTTAAATTGCACCGCTTAGTTTACAATTCAACGGCTCCACATCCCAAACAGCTTAGTCGGAGCCAGCGGCCTCGGAAACTGTGCTCCCTTAAGAAGGCCGGGCGGGAGGGGGCGGACTCCGCGCCCAGCCGAGAGCCAGCTGGAAGCCGAGCTCTTTCCAGCAGCCCGAGCGCAGGGCCCCCTCCCGGAGGAAAGACTGGGTCAGGCCGCGGCGCGCTCCCTCCCGGGACGAGCGCTCCCTCCCGGGACGAGCGCTCTCAGGGAAATCCCAGGCTGATTTCTGGAAATCCCAGGCTTTCCCGAGTGCGGAGGCTCATTTAAGGAGGCTGTATGGGGACTCAGCTCAGCCAAGCGGCCCCCCTGGAGGGGGATGGGGGCGGGGGGCAAGGAAGGAGCTGCGCGGAAAGGGGCAGCCGGCGCCGCCTTACCGCGGTGGTGGCGTTGGGCTTGGCCCCGTGCGGCAGCAGGACGTTGATGATGTGCGTGTGGCCCTGCTGGGCGGCCTGGTGCAAAGGCGTGTAGCCGTTCTGCAGACGATGGTGGCGGCAGATCGAGCAGAGATTTGCAAAAGGAGGAGGAAAACTAGGTTAGCCTTTATTTTGAATTTCTTAGTCTTATTTACAACCAAACCGTCACGGATGCCTGCGTCTTTGGAGCACAGTATCACCAGCAGCCCATTTTCTCAGCAGCAAAACTCTCCCCCCCCCACACCTTATCGTCTGCTAAACAAAGAGGCTGGCTTGTGAAGTAGCAAGATTAACAGACTCCAAATCATAACTAGAGTTATATTTTCACCAATTAGCACTTGAGTTAGCATTAAAAATGTGTATGCTGAGAGAAGATTTATAATGAGAAGGAGCACTGTCACAGTGATTTCTTCCCTAGGAAAAAGGAATGGTCAAGTGTTTAACTGAAGCTTCGGAGGACCATACAAACAGCTGCTTGTTCATCGAGACTTCCTTCATCATTAACCTCTGGGCTAGCTTTAAGAATTCTAAGCCAATGAAAATAAATCTAAATCTTATATTCCTTTCAGAGAACACCTCAGTCAAAGACGTACACACTTAAGAGAAGATTTCATTGGAAGCTGAGTGGCCCACTTTCAATTAAATAATGTTTTTTAAAAGTAGGTTCTTTTTAACATTCTAGTCTAAACTTTCACTCATGAAAGTTCTGTAATCCGTGATTTGTGAGGAATTGCTGTTGAGGTTAGTGGGAAGCCAATCTTGCTCAAAACTCTAGTGGGTGGTGGGTATGGTACAGGTTGGTTGCATATACACCTTAATTAAACTGCATTGGAATCTTTGGAGGCACAGCAAAACATTAATAGCTATTGTGTATTAAGCGTCCATTTTACGCCAGATATTGGACCTTATATTTATTGTCTCTTTCTTTTTTTGCGGTACGCGGGCTTCTCACTGCTGTGGCCTCTCCCGTTGCGGAGCACAGGCTCCGGACGCGCAGGCTCAGCGGCCATGGCTCACGGGCCCAGCCGCTCCACGGCATGTGGGATCCCCCCGGACCGGGGCACGAACCCGCGTCCCCTGCATCGGCAGGCGGACTCTCAACCACTGCGCCACCAGGGAAGCCCCATTATCTCTTTTAATCTTTATTACCATTCTGAAAATGAGAGTGCTTGGTACACAGTAGGTGTTTTATAAATAATAGATGCCTAAATGAGGGCATGAACAAATGACTGAATAAATGAATAATTTTCTCCCCATTTCAGAGATGATGAAACTGAAAATAACAAGGTTAAGTAATTTCTTCACAGTCATTCTAGGTTCAGATCCTATGTAGAAGAGCATGATAGACAATGACTACTAGATTACTTTTTTATTGTCTACCTGCCTCACCCCCAATAAAATTTCATCTATGTATGTCAAACCCAAGTGTCCTGGGCACAAAGTCCTGAGTAGCCCATTCATACCTTAAACTTGTAAGAGTATATGTTCCCTATATCTAGTGTCACTGCCTCCTCATGACCAACAGGCACATTTGCTTCTCCTGTCTACATGAAGTGTCTGACTCTGTGCTGTTAAAAAGAAAACCACAGGCCCAAGATGGAGTCACTTATGCTAAGCCACACCACCATATTGGGGCTTAATACCTAACCTAATTGAAATTTAGTCTTAACCAGGCAGTCAAGAATTTTCTAGTCAATACCAATCAGGTAATACGTTCATTCCCCAAAGGAAGATGAAGTAATCTGCCACATAGACCTTTTCTGTCTCCCATAGGTAGGTTACCTAAGCCTGAAATAATCATTTTTCTTTATGATTTGCTTGTCCTGCCTTTAAAAATCTTTCTCTTTTGGTAGCCCTTTGGAGCTCCCCTCTACTCACAGAAGGATGCTGCCTAATTCATGAATCATTCAATAAAGCTAATTAGAGCTTTAAAATTTAGTCAGATGAATTTTGGTTTTTTAACAGATTTGGTGGCAGCAGTGTGATCCAAAGTGAAGTTTTGATGGCATTTTGGGACAACAAGAAACACAGTCGTGATACCTGCAAACTCCTATCTGAGTCCACTGTCTTTCTCTCCATTTCTGGGGGCTGTTGGTAAGTTCCTCTCGGTTTGAGCTCTGCTCTTTTTGTGTTGAACTCCAGATCTAACTGGCTTTCCAGTTGTGTGGAATCACTAGTTCCATGTTGGGTACTTCTGGTAGTCCTGACCACAATTTCCTATTTGATTGGAAACCCCAGCTCATGGTTCTGTCCCTAGATTCCATGTTGGGAACTGCTAGCTACAGTTCCCCATTTGTTTGGAATCAGTCCACAGACCCTATTTGTTGAGGTCTGCTGGTTCAGTTCTTCACCTCAGTCTCAGGTTCCAAGTTGGGAATTGTTGGTAGTGTACCAGGGCCTTTTTCTTGGCCAGGCTGCAGTATTTGGTATTTACTGTACTTAATTCTGCAGTGTTAAGGTACACATACTTGTTTATCCTGTTTTGTGTAGATAAAGGCTAGCTAAAAGAGATGGGATCTTTAATTTCTAAGAGTCAAGTGCACCACCTTCTGGCACAACTGCCTATTTTATGTCTAAGAACTATAATCGCAGAAGCTATAGATGTCTACAAAAATGTCAAAATCTTACTGTGTCCTGAGAGTTTTACCTGGTAACTATCATGTTGGGGATCCCCCAAATATGACCAGACAGAAATGTGGGTGGCACTCCATTTGTGGCAAAATATGGCTGGACAGAAATGTGAGTTGAACCCCATATGAAGCTAGGGTCCTACCGAACTGCTGCCAGCCCTCAGGGAAATTACAGTGGCCATTATGAGGAACATTCCAATTAGATAAAATCTTTTAAGAAGTGAACTTAAGGGCTTCCCTGGTGGCGCAGTGGTTGGGGGTCCGCCTGCCGATGCAGGGGACACAGGTTCGTGCCCCGGTCCGGGAAGATCCCACACGCCGTGGAGCGGCTGGGCCCGTGAGCCATGGCCACTGAGCCTGTGCGTCCGGAGCCTGTGCTCTGCAACGGGAGAGGCCACAACAGGGAGAGGCCCGCGTACCGCAAAAAAAAAAAAGAAGTGAACTTAAAAGCAAGGGATACATATTTTAATTGGTATGCAAAAGCCTCCAAAAGGGTTCAAAATTTCAAAATAGCTCCACTGAAAGTTCTGTTGCAAAGAGCTAAGAAAAAATTAAAGATATAAGAGGTTCCTAAAACAAAAGACTGTAAGACTGACATAACTCCAGTGGTCTCCTCTTTCCTCCTTTACTTAAGTATTCATTCTAGTAATCCTGTCTGAATTGTCTTTTCCACTCTAAAGAGAACAGGAGACCGTAAACAAAAGCCCACCATGTTAACGGCCTTACAGACACCCCCATGCCTATCTTCGAAGGAGGGCCCCCATATGGACACCTCTCAGAGTTGATGAGACTTTGAGGGATCTTCTGGTAAACTGCTACACTATGCCCTTAGCCAAGGAAAGCTAAAATTAAAGTGAATAAAAAACAGGAGCCTGCAGAGGGGATCCAGGGAAAAATGGCAGAAGCCAGGGAAAGGTAAGAATTCTTACCAAACCCAGTTCTACTGAACCTGTCTATAGTGCCCAGGTGAAAGAGGAAAATAAAATTTCAACTTGTCCCTTCCTTTCCAAATACAGATCCATTAGTTATTGATCCTTTCTCTCCCAGGGATAGCCATTGCCTTCTTGCTTGTTTTGCTTGATGCCCTAAGTACCTGGCTTGGCTTTCTGCCTGCCTGGGACATGCAAGTTGTCAGTTCTTTCTTTTGCTTGCCTTTGGGTGACTCTAGATCTTGTGAATATAATATCTTTTGCACCCTTTTGGGGGACACCTCTTGAGTCCAAGAGTTTGTTCAATATTACCAGAAATATCCATTGTTTGTCCTGGCTGAAAACTGACAAGATATTTGAAAGGATTTAATAACTTTATAACCAGAGGTTTGGCCAAATTGGAAGCTGATATTCAGAGCCTGACAGATTAAAAAAATTTTTTTTTGGCCATCTTCTCTAAGCTAAATGTAACCAGAGAGAAACACTCCAACATAGGTAGAGGGGTATGTCAGTCCATTAGCATCCAGGCTCCAACCCAGTTCTTTAAGGAATTGAGAACAACTGTCCTTATCTTAAAAGTCTTTGCAAAGCTAGAAGTATAGCTCTAGAGAACTGCAGGAAAAAAAAAAGGAGGTGGGGAAGGGGACTTTAAAAAAAATACAAATTGCTAAAGCAGCACTCTTGCCCAAAAATCTAGTTCAAGGAAAATTTTTAAATGAAAACTGTAAGATCTCTGTTTATGTCTGTCTGTATGCTCACGTGTGTCTATATATGTGTTGTAGGTGTGTGGCATTTTTCTACCTTTGAATGGTATTGCTAAAGTTAATTTGTAAAAGAGCTCCATTTAACTGGCTTAAACAAGCAAGCCTTTTACAAATTTAGGATTCAAACTAACCCAAATGCTTTTCAAGTTCACATGATCTGTGATAATGTTTGGTAAATAAAGGCTAGTTTAAGTTTGATGGTTTAATGAAAATAGATATGCCTTTAGAGTTAATAACATTGAATATAATGCAGACAAAACTTTTTATTCTACCTGGGCTTATTAGTCAAATAAATTCATGTTATCTCTTGCAAAATTTGTCAGCCAGAAAAATAACCTAGAACATTAACAGACTTTGTCTAATGTCTCATGAGGTTTTTGTGGGTGGTCTAAACATAATTATTGAAAACAAGTAAATTAAATGGGTGTAAGTGAGAGAAAAGTTTCTAGATGAACTTTTTCGTACTTACCCCAAATCTTTCTAGTATCCTGAAACCTTAAAGTTTTGCTAAGTTGAATTAAATGATGGATAGTCATTGAATATCCAGACCATTTCCAAATAGGATAAAATATTGAAACATTTATTACTGGGCATAGGCTTATCCACTTTTTGCTTCCTTTCACAAAGGAATTAAAGATATTTGGGTCTATTAGCAAACATCTTTTGTGCCATTGTGAGAAGCATTTTTCCAGAAATTATAAAAAGTATTTATAAGTCTGCCAGTAAACAGAATGCTGATATAAATGACAGTTTATAATGCTTACTTCTTAGTTTTCACTAGAAATTAAAGGTTACTAAGAGTTAAATATTCTTATATGTGCAGTTAGTTAAGCCTACTAGAAATAATAAGGAAAAGGAATTTTACATGTGGTCAGGACTAGATAAGTAGAATGAATTTAGTTAAGTAAATAAGTTTGAATATCAAAAGTTGGCTGGTGCAAAATTGGAATTTGTTTTTTTCTCTGTGAGAAGGTCAACATTTTTTGTTTTCTATAAGTCTGTTCTTGAAAATAAGAGATTACGAAAGGTTTTTCTTTAAGTAATCTGCCTAGAAAAAACAAAGATATTATATCTTGTCAAAATAATCACCTATGTTCTATGTTGTCATTATCAGGTCATTGATTACTTAAATAAACCTAGTCCTCTAGATATTAAAAGAGCTCAGTTTTGCTCAGAACTATGTAACCTTCAATGTCTACCTAGGAAATCTTTGTTATTTTGATTAAATAGGTAACTAAGTATTGTTTCACAATGACCTATGACCCTATTTGATCAAGTTATAAAATCTTCTGATATTTTTGACAAGCTTCCCCAAAATCAAATTCTAAATGAAGTCTTTTTGACCTTAAACTAACATGGAAATTTTCCAGAGGGCCCCTGGAATGTTTCAAAAGATTTGTTCTCTCTCCTTATAAAAAGGGAGATGCTTATTTGGTATTAATTATGCTTATTTGGTATGTTAAATTACATGGGAAGCATGTAAGAAGTAATACAAACCTTCTTTATGTTGTGTTTATTACAGGTATATAAGTATTTCATAAATTGTGTGAAATTCCTGGAAATCTGATATGTCCTAATTCCAGTTATTATCTAAATACGTTGTATGTCACAGAAATAACTAAATATGCTTGTTAATTCCATCAGGTCTTTAATAATGGACATTTTTTAAGTCTTCTGTCATTTGCAGAGAGCTATTGTTTTACTCTGACACTTTGCAAAAGCCTTCTGGCAAAAGTATTTCATCTTCAGAAAAATTCAAGAAAATAACTTTTTGACAAGTGCAGGCTTCTAAGATCATAAAACTGAATTGGTAAGCATAAAGCCTGCCTTTGGATATTCTTGGAAGGGATTATACCAAGTCCCCTTTACTATTCAGATGACAGCGAAACTTCAACAATTCAAGCCTTGGGTACATATTTCACAGTTAACAAAGACTCCAGCTGACATCTGGTCCCATCCAAATGCTGGAGACCTCCAAATTAAACTGACTAGGAAGAGAAGTAGCTGACATCAAGGTAGACTGCTTCTTCCCAAGACACCAGATCATGACTTCATGCTTTAACTAAACGTGAAACCCTCTCTTCTCCTTTCCTTTACTCCAGCATTGGCCTGGAAAGATAACACCACCATTCATATCTCCCAGGCCATTGCTAAGAGAAGTAACCTTTCAGACTGCTGGATTTGTCATCAAAAACTTGGATCTGTCCATGAGGCTAGAGACCCCTGGTATGTTTCCCTGTCTCTTATTAATACCCCAAATTTGGGAAACTTTGTGTCCATGTTCTATGCAAAGAAAGGGATACAAGGCAAGAATAACCAGAGTGCAACTGCCTACATGGTCCACAGACCTTTAATACCAGGAGGCATGCATGATTCCAAATTAACCTCTTTGACAGATCCCTACATCCCTGATTAGGAGTAAATGTTAATGAGGAACCTCTCTTTAACTTTTGAAGATGTTCCAGATTCTGTTGCGAAGATAAGAGCTGCCCAAGAAAGGTCCTTAGACTCTGTGGCTAAAGTTATTCTTGATAATAGGATAGCCCTTGATTCTGTTTGAGCTGAGCAAGAGTGTGTGTTGCAGCCAACACCCCCTGCTGCACTTGGATTAACACTTCTGGGGAAGTTGAAACAATTACATAAAATCACTGAGCAAGCCACTTGGCTTAAAAAAGGTGACTCCTTCAATGAGGTCTTGATTTCAATTGATTTCGGTCTTGGGCACCATGGCTCAGAAGTGCACTCCAAACATTCGGAATTATCCTGCTTATAATAATTATAATAATCTCCCTCGTGCATCGTGTTCTGGCAAAAGCTTTAAATACATGTTCACAGCCACTAACCACAAAGCAAATGATCTCCCTAAGACTGGAACATCAGGAAAGGAACGAAGAGAATAACCAATTTAAAGATTGTGAACCTGAAGCTATAATCTTTGAATATCACAGGGGTAGAAGAAACATCATAACCTATGGATACCACCAAAGGGATGATAAAAACCATGAGAACTTCAGAGAGGTAGCTGAGCGTGAGGCTAATGCCTCAAAGTTTGATCACTTCTTTCAGTTAAGCTGAAAGTCTGATCAAAAGGGGGGAACTGTTAAAAAGAAAAGCCATAGGCCAAAAATTGGAGTCACTTGTGCTAGGCCACACCATGAAACCGGGGCTTAATACCTAACCTAACTGAAGCTTCAACCTCGCCAGAAATGTAGTCTTAATTGGTCAGTCAGGAATTTTCTGGTCAGCACCAAGAACGTAATCTGTCACATGGGCCCTCACCATCCCCAAAACGAAGAAGAGGTAATCTGCCACTTAGACCCCTTCTGTCCCCCATACGTAGGGTACCTAGGTCCGAAATATTCTTTTTTCTTTATGACTTCCTTGTTCTGCCTTTTAAAACCTTTCCCGTTTTGCAGTCCTTTGGAACTCCTCTCTACTTGCTAGATAGATGCTGCTGATTCATGAATCGTTCAATAAAGCCAATTAGATCTTTAAAATTTACTTGATTGAATTTTTTTAAAACAATGCATAGAGTGCCACATGATTCCTTCTATGCTTTCACTCTGGCCTTTCCATCTATGGGGATGTACCATATGTGTGACAGTCTATTTGTCTGACTACCCCCAGGCTGGAATGTCATCAGCTTTGCCTTGTTTGTTATGTATCCCTACAATGGAATGACCCCAGGAAACCTGGAAATATAAATCAATTACAAGGACTCTGAGAAACTTATAGCTACTGCAAGGACTCTGCTCTCAAGTCAAGTAATCCATGGATATTTCAGGAGCATAAAGTAAATAATATTTCTTTTCCTTAAAAAATTACTCCTTTCCATTGTGTTTATAAAGATTATACCAAAGTTTTATAAAATTTCCCAAATTTTTATACCAAGTGATGAATGTTTGAAGAGTAAACGAAATATGTATGTTTTTATTTTCATAGCAACAAAACAATTTTTTAGTAACTATGGTTACATATGGGATGTGAGGAAGAAAACATGATTCCTCCTCCAAAAATGTCATTTTCTGTGAAAAAATTCTGAAGTATTTATTAAAAGAATGTCCTTTGAGGTATGTATCTGTCCACTCCCCTGAAGATATATGAAAAGATATATTACTTCCAAAAGCAGGTAAAATCTACATAGTTCACTTTTTTAAAATCTGAAAAGTTAAAATGAGATTTTTCTCTCAACCAAATGTCCATTTGAATGAAGATGAAACCCAGGGGAGGTAAATGATGTTATATAGACAACATGTCTGGCTTTTAAATATCCTAACAATTTCAACAAATACTTAACAAAAAAATATGGTAAACGTTTTCAAGTTCTGACAAAATCTCATTGCATTGCTGCATTTATGCCTTTCCGGAGAATACCTGGATTCCAACAAGAAAGTCTTTCCAGCAATACTTATATGTGAACTGACTCAGCAAAAAGGTATCACACGCTAAAGCCTGAGAATTCATATAGAAGCTTTTAAATAAGTCTCAAAGTGCAATTTCATGAAAACTCAAGAACTGCTCAGAAACTAGGCAATAGCTATTCTTGTTAGAGTCAGATTAGAAGTTTTGAATCTCAAATGTTATTAGTATTATCAATAATTTAAAAAATAACTTTATTTTTAATTCAGTTACAAATACGCTTATGTATAGGCATGCTTTTGTTTCTACTTCAAAGAGGATATAAAAAACTGAGTTCTAAAACTTATGTTTCTAATTAGTAGCATCTTTTTTTTTTTAACATCTTTATGGAGTATAATTGCTTTACAATACTGTGTTAGTTTCTGCTTACAACATAGTGAACCAGCTATACATATACATATATCCCGATATCCGCTCCCTCTTGCGTCTCCCTCCCACCCTCCCTATCCCACCCCTCTAGGTGGTCACACAGCACTGAGCTGATCTCCCTGTGCTATGCAGCTGCTTCCCACTAGCTATCTGTTTTACATTTGGTAGTGTATATATATCCATGCCACTCTCTCACTTTGTCACAGCTTACCCTTCCCCCTCCCCATGTCCTTCAGTCCATTCTCGATGTCTGCGTCTTTATTCCTGTCCTGCCCCTAGGTTCTTCAGAACCACTTTTTTTTTAGATTCCACATATATGTGTTAGCAGACGGTATTCGTTTTTCTCTTTCCGACTGACTTCACTCTGTATGACAGACTCTAGGTCCATCCACCTCACTACAAATAACTCAATTTTGTTTCTTTTTATGGCTGAGTAATATCCCATTGTATATATGTGCCACATCTTCTTTATCCATTCATCTGTTGATAGACACTTAGGTTGCTTCCATGTCCTGGCTATTGTAAATAGTGCTGCAATGAACACTGTAGTACATGTCTCTTTTTGAATTATGGTTTTCTCAGGGTATATGCCCAGTAGTGGGATTGCTGGGTCATACAGTAGTTCTATTTTTAGTTTTTTAAGGAACTTCCATACTGTTCTGCATAGTGGTTCTATCAATTTACATTCCCACCAACAGTGCAAGAGGGTTCCCTTCTCTCCACACCCTCTTTAGCATTCATTGTTTGTAGGTGTTTTGATGAAGGCCATTCTGACCAGTATGAGGTGACACATTATTGTGGTTTTGATTTGCATTTCTCTAATGATTAGTGACGTTGAGCATCCTTTCATGTGTTTGTTGGCAATCTGTATATATTCTTTGGAGAAATCTCTATTTAGGTCTTCTGACCATTTTTGGATTTGGTTGTTTGTTTTTTTGATATGGAGCTGAATGAGCTGCTTGTATATTTTGGAGGTTAACCCTTTGTCAGTTGCTTCATTTGCAAATATTTTCTCCCTTTCTGAGGGTTGTCTTTTCGTCTTGTTTATGGCTTCCTTTGCTGTTCAAAAGCTTTTAAGTTTCATTAGGTCCCATTTGTTTATTTTTGTTTTTATTTCCATTTCCCTAGAAGGTGGATCAAAAAGGATCTTGCTGTGATTTATGTCATGGAGTGTTTAATCCATGACATTTAATCCATTTACATTTTTAACATCTTTATTGGAGTATAATTGCTTTACAATGGCATGTTAGTTTCTGCTTTATAACAAAGTGAATCAGTTATACATATACATATGTTCCCATATCTCTTCCCTCTTGCGTCTCCCTCCCTCCCTCCCTATCCCACCCCTCTAGGTGGTCACAAACCACCGAGCTGATCTCCCTGTGCTATGCGGTTGCTTCCCACTAGCTATCTGTTTTACATTTGGTAGTGTATATATATGTCCATGCCACTCTCTCACTTTATCACAGCTTACCCTTCCCCCTCCCCATATTCTCAAGTCCATTCTCTACTAGGTCTGTGTCTTTATTCCTGTCCCACCCCTAGGTTCTTCATGACCTTTTTTTTTTTCCTTAGATTCCATATATATGTGTTAGCATACGGTATTTGTTTTTCTCTTTCTGACTTACTTCACTCTGTATAACAGACTCTAGGTCCATCCACCTCACTACAAATAACTCAATTTTGTTTCTTTTTATGGCTGAGTAATATTCCATTGTGTATATGTGCCACATCTTCTTTATCCATTCATCTGTTGATGGACACTGAGGTTGCTTCCATGTCCTGGTTATTGTAAATAGAGCTGCAACGAACATTTTGGTACATGACTCTCTTTCAGTTATGGTTTTCTCAGGGTATATGCCCAGTACTGGGATTGCTGGGTCATATGGTAGTTCTATTTGTAGTTTTTTAAGGAACCTCCATACTGTTCTCCATAGTGGCTGTACCTATTCACATTCCCACCAGCAGTGCAAGAGTGTTCCCTTTTCTCCACACCCTCTCCAGCATTTACTGTTTCTAGATTTTTTGATGATGGCTATTCTGACCCGTGTGAGATGATATCTCATTGTAGTTTTGATTTGCATTTCTCTAATGATTAATGATGTTGAGCATTCTTTCATGTGTTTGTTGGTAATCTGCGTATCTTCTTTGGAGAAATGTCTATTTAGGTCTCCTGTCCATTTTTGGATTGGGTTGTTTGTTTTTTTGTTATTGAACTGCATGAGCTGCTTGTAAATTTTGGAGATTAATCCTTTGTCAGTTGCTTCATTTGCAAATATTTTCTCCCATTCTGAGGGTTGTCTTTTGGTCTTGTTTATGGTTTCCTTTGCTGTGCAAAAGCTTTTAAGTTTCATTAGGTCCCACTTGTTTATTCTTGTTTTTATATCCATTTCTCTAGGAGGTGGGTCAAAAAGGATCTTGCTCTGATTTATGTCATAGAGTGTTCTGCCTATGTTTTCCTCTAAGAGTTTGATAGTGTATGGCCTTACATTTAGGTCTTTAATCCATTTTGAGTTTATTTTTGTGTATGGAGTATGGGAGTGTTCTAATTTCATACTTTTACATGTAGCTGTCCAGTTTTCCCAGCACCACTTATTGAAGAGACTGTCTTTTCTCCACTGTATATTCTTGCCTCCTTTATCAAAGATAAGGTGACCATATGTGCGTGGGTTTATCTCTGGGCTTTCTATCCTGTTCCATTGATCTATGTTTCTGTTTTTGTGCCAGTACCATACTGTCTTGATTACTGTAGCTTTCTAGTATAGTCTGAAGTCAGGGAGCCTGATTCCTCCAGCTCCATTTTTCGTTCTCAAGATTGCTTTGGCCATTTGGGGTCTTTTGTGTTTCCATACAAATTGTGAAATTTTTTGTTCTAGTTCTGCGAAAAATGCCAGTGGTAGTTTGATAGGGATTGCATTGAATCTGTAGATTGCTTTGGGTAGTAGAGTCATTTTCACAATGTTGATTCTTCCAATCCAAGAACATGGTATATCTCTCCATCTATTTGTATCATCTTTAATTTCTTTTATCAGTGTCTTATAATTTTCTGCATACAGGTCTTTTGTCTGCTTAGGTAGGTTTATTCCTAGATATTTTATTCTTTTTGTTGCAGTGGTAAATGAGAGTGTTTTCTTAATTTCACTTTCAGATTTTTCATCATTAGTGTATAGTAATACCAGAGATTTCTGTGCATTAACTTTGTATCCTTCTACTTTACCAAATTCATTGATTAGCTCTAGTAGTTTTCTGGTGGCATCTTTAGGATTCTCTATGTATAGTATCATGTCACCTGCAAACAGTGACAGCTTTACTTCTTCTTTTCCGATTTGGATTCCTTTTATTTCTTTTTCTTCTCTGATCACTGTGGCTAAAACGTCCAAAACTATATTGAATAATAGTGGTGCGAGTGGGCAACCTGGTCTTGTTCCTGATCTTAGTGGAAATGGTTTCAGTTTTTCACCATTGAGGATGATGTTGGCTGTGGGTTTGTCATATATGCCCTTTATTATGTTGAGGAAAGTTCCCTCTATGCCTACTTTCTGCAGGGTTTTTTTTTTAATCATAAATGGGTGTTGAATTTTGTTGAAAGCTTTCTCTGCATCTATTGAGATGATCATATGGTTTTTCTCCTTCAATTTTTTAATATGGTGTATCACATTGATTGATTTGCATGTATTGAAGAATCCTTGCAATCCTGTTTTGTGATTGCTTGTGATTGCTCTGTTCATATTTTCTATTTCTTCCTGGTTCAGTCTCAGCAGGTTGTGCATTTCTGTGAATTTGTCCATTTCTTCCAGGTTGTCCATTTTATTGGCATAGAGTTGCTTGTAGTAATCTCTCGTGATCCTTTGTATTTCTGCAGTTTCAGTTGCTACTTCTCCTTTTTCATTTCTAATTCTACTGATTTGAGTCTTCTCCCTTTTTTTCATGATGAGTCTGGCTAATGGTTTATAAATTTTGCTTATCTTCTCAAAGAACCAGCTTTTAGTTTTATTGATCTTTGCTATCGTTTCCTTCATTTCTTTTCCATTTATTTCTGATCTGATCTTTATGATTTCTTTCCTTCTGCTGACTTTGGGGTTTTTTTGTTCTTCTTTCTCTAATTGCTTTAGGTGAAATGTTAGGTTGTTTATTTGAGATGTTTCCTGTTTCTTAAGGTAGGATTGTATTGCTATAAACTTCCCTCTTAGAACTGCTTTTGCTGCGTCCCATAGGTTTTGGGTCGTCGTGTTTTCATTGTAATTTGTTTCTAGGTATTTTTTGATTTCCTCTTTGATTTCTTCAGTGATCTCTTGGTTATTAAGTAGTGTATTATTTAGCCTCCATGTGTTTGTATTTTTTACAGATCTTTTCCTATAATTGATATCTAGTCTAATAGCGTTGTGGTTGGAAAAGATATTTGATACGATTTCAATTTTCTTAAATTTACCAAGGCTTGATTTGTGACCCAAGATATGATCTATCCTGGAAATGTTCCATGAGCACTTGAGAAAAATGTGTATTTTGTTGTTTTTTGATGGATTGTCCTATAAATATCAATTAAGTCCATCTTGTTTAATGTATCATTTAAAGCTTGTGTTTCCTTATTTATTTTCATGTTGGATGATCTGTCCATTGGTACTATGGTTGTGTTACTGTCGATTTCCCCTTTTATGGCTGTTAGTATTTGCCTTATGTATTGAGGTGCTCCTATGTTGGGTGCATAAATATTTACAATTGTTATATCTTCTTCTTGGATCGATCCCTTGATCATTATGTAGTGTCCTTCTTTGTCTCTTGTAATAGTCTTTATTTTAAAGTCTATTTTGTCTGATATGAGAATTGCTACTCCAGCTTTCTTCTGATTTCCATTTGCATGGAATATCTTTTTCCGTCCCCTCACTTTCAGTCTGTATGTGTCCCTAGGTCTGGAGTGGGTCTCTTGTAGACAGCATATATATGGGTCTTGTTTTTGTATCCATTCAGCCAGTCTGTGTCTTTTGGTGGGAGCATTTCATTCATTTACATTTAAGGTAATTATCGATATGTATGTTCCTATTCCCATTTTCTTAATTGTTTTGGGTTTGTTATTGTAGGTCTTTTCCTTCTCTTGTGTTTCTTGCCTAGAGAAGTTCCTTTAGCATTTGTTGTAAAGCTGGTTTGGTGGTGCTGAACTCTCTCAGCTTTTGTTTGTCTGTAAAGATTTTAATTTATCCATCAAATCTGAATGAGATCCTTGCTGGGTAGAGTAATCTTGGTTGTAGGTTTTTCTCCTTTATCACTTTAAATATGTCCTGCCACTCCCTTCTGGCTTGCAGAGTTTCTGTGAAAGATCAGCTGTTAACCTTATGGGGATTCCCTTGTGTGTTATTTGTTGTTTTTCCCTTGCTGCTTTTAATATATTTTCTTTGTATTTAATTTTTGATAGTTTGATTAACATGTGTCTTGGCGTGTTTCTCCTTGGATTTATCCTGTATGGGACCCTCTGTGCTCCCTGGACTTCATTAACTATTTCCTTTCCCATATTAGGGAAGTTTTCAACTATAATCTCTTCAAATATTTTCTCAGTCCCTTTCTTTTTCTCTTCTTCTTCTGAGACCCCTATAATTAGAATGTTGGTGCATTTAATGTTGTCCCAGAGGTCTCTAAGACTGTCATCAGTTCTTTCCATTCTTTTTTCTTTATCCTGCTCTGCAGTAGTTATTTCCACTATTTTATCTTCCAGGTCACTTATCCGTTCTTCTGCCTCATTTATTCTGCTATTAATCCCTTCCAGAGTATTTTTAATTTCGTTTATTGTGTTGTTCATCACTGTTTGTTTGCTCTTTAGTTATTCTAGGTCTTTGTTAAATGTTTCTTGCATTTTCTCTATTCTATTTCCAAGATTTTGGATCATCTTTTACTGTCATTATTCTGAACTCTTTTTCAGGTAGACTGCCTATTTCCTCTTCATTTGTTAAGTCTGGTGGGTTTTTACCTTGCTCCTTCATCTGCTGTATGTTTTTCTGTCTTCTCATTTTGCTTATCTTACTGTGTTTGGGGTCTCCTTTTCGCAGGACGCAGGTTCGTAGTTCCCATTGTTCTTGGTGTCTGTCCACAGCGGCTAAGGTTGGTTCTGTGGGTTATGTAGGCTTCCTGGTGCAAGGGACTAGTGCCTGTGTTCTGGTGGATGAGGCTGAATCTTGTCTTTCTGGTGGGCACGTCCACGTCTGGTGGTGTGTTTTGGGGTGTCTGTGGCCTTATGATTTTAGGCAGCCTCTCTGCTAATGGATGGGGCTGTGTTCCTGTCTTGCTAGTTGTTTGGCATAGGGTGTCCAGCACTGTAGCTTGCTGGTCGTTGAGTGAAGCTGGGTCTTGATGTTGAGATGGATATCTCTGGGAGATTCTTGTCATTTGATATTACGTGGAGCTGGGAGGTATCTTGTGGACCAGTGTCCTGAAGTTGGCTCTCCCACCTCAGAGGCACAGCGCTGACTCCTGGCTGGAGCACCAAGAGCCTTTCATCCACACGGCTCAGAATAAAAGGGAGAAAAAATAGAAAGAAAGAAAGAAAGAGGATAAAATAAAATAAAGTAAGTTAAAAAAAAATAAAGTTATTAAAATAAAAAATAATCATTATGAAAAGTATTTTAAAAAGTAAAGAAAAAGAAGAAAAAATGAACAGACGGACAGAATCCAAGGACAAATGGTGAAAGCAAAGCTATACAGACAAAATCTCACACAGAAACATCTCAAAATCTCAAACAAAAAGAGAAGAGGGGAAACAATAATATATCTTGCTGCCAAAGTCCACCTCCTCAGTTTGGGATGATTCGTTGTCTATTCAGGTATTCCACAGATGCAGGGTACCTCAAGTTGATTGTGGAGATTTAATCCACAAGCAATCTGGGTTGTAGGTTTTTCCCTTTCATCACTTTAAATATGGTCCTGCCAGGAGTTTCTGCTGAAAGATCAGCTGTTAACCTTATGGAGATTCCCTTGTATGTTATTTATTCCTTTTCCCTTGCTGCTTTTAATATTTTTTCTTTGTATTTAATTTTTGATAGTTTGATTAATATGTGTCTTGGTGTGTTTGTCCTTGGATTTATCCTTTATGGGACTCTCTGCACTTCCTGGACTTGATTGACCATTTCCTCTCCCATGTTAGGGAAGTTTTCAACTATAATGTCTTCAAATATTTTCTCAGTCCCTTTCTTTTTGTCTTCTTCTTCTGGGACCCCTATAATTGGAATGTTGGTGCATTTAATGTTGTCCCAGAGGTCTCTGAGACTGTCCTCAGTTCTTTTCATTCTTTTTTCTTTATTCTGCTCTGCAGTAGTTATTTCCACTATTTTATCTTCCAGGTCACTTATCTGTTCTTCTGCCTCAGTTATTCTGCTATTGATCCCTTCTAGAGTATTTTTAGTTTCATTTATTGTGTTGTTCATCATTACTTGTTTGCTTCTTAGTTCTTCTAGGTCCTTGTTAAACGTTTCTTGTATTTTCTCCATTCTATTTCCAAGATTTTGGAAGATCTTTACTATTATTATTCTGAACTCTTTTTTAGGTAGATTGCCTATTTCCTCTTCATGTTTGGTCTGGTGGGTTTTTACCTTGCTCCTTCATCTGCTGCATTTTTCTCTGTCTTCTCATTTTGTTTAACTTACTGTGTTTGTGGTCTCCTTTTCGCAGGCTGCCAGTTCGTAGTTCCCGTTATTTTTGGTGTCTGCCCCCCAGTGGGTGAGGTTGGTTCAGTGGCTTGTGTAGGCTTCCTGGTGGAGGAGACTGGTGCCTGTGGTCTGGTGGTGGGGCTGGATCTTGTCCTTCTAGTGGGCAGGGCTGTGTCTGGTGGAATACCTGTATATCTTTTTTTCTTTTCCTTTGTGCTTGTCTAGTTTCACTTGAAGTGCACCCCACTCTTCAGACCAGAGTTCCTAGTGTGAAATGGCTGCGCCCAACACCTCAGCTTGGCAGGCTGTGTGCCTGAGCGCTATGCTCCACATGGGCAGCTCTCTCTTTCTCTCTCTGTCTCTCTCTCTGTCTCTCTCTGTCTCTCTCTTACTCTCACTCTCTTTCTCTCTTTTTCTGTGTCAGTTGTGTAGTCTGTCAGAGTCTTATCCCCCTGGGAAGCCTCACCAGCAGCTCTGCCCAGCCCTGGAGCCTTTTTATTCCCTTTGTGCTTATTATGTTTTTACTTGCTCATAGGGTACTGCATGCAGAGGCCTCGAACCCAGCACTTCAGACCAGAGTTCCTCGTGGAAATCGGGACACCACGACAGCTCAACTCAAGATGGTGGCGGCTAATTATTAGCATCTTGAATGATGACTTTGAAAACTCCCAAATGTGCTCACACTAATTTACTTGAGCCTATTCACACAGCTGCAGTTAGTGATTTCTGATACATAAACTTAAACAAATGCAATTACATACTTCTTTGGACCAAGAAAATTGGAGCTGCAGGTTATATTATGCATAGTAGCAGTAGTCATTTTACGCATTTCTCTTCCTTGAAATAATTTGAATATACCGAAGTGTGGTATTATGTTCCCATCATGCTTTGCAGGATAGGACCCTTCAGATGGCACTGAGAAAAACAGTCAGCTCTGCATTATCTTTGAAATCTTCCAAGCCAGGCCTTACACGGTATTGCCTCACTGAGCACAACCACGCGGTAGTCCAAATGTGACAGAATTCATTAAAAATGAAAGGCATGCAGTCCAGGCTGCCTGTCTGTATTTCCTCACCAGAGACTGAGGGCTAGGGGAGGGCCAAGGCCGTGAAACAATGTAAAGGAAATCGGCCAGAACATCAAGATATTCTAGCCAGCATCTATTGTATCCTATAGTAAATTGTTAAATCGACGTCGCCTACATGGCTGTCAAAGGTTATTAGAATGAAAAGTCCCAACAACTGTACAAAACTACATCGCTTATTCAAAATCACTTAAGAAGAACTAAAAAGAAAATATGTTTGTAACTATGGCGAGCTACTGAAGTGTCCATATAGCCGAACCATTTGTTTATAGAAAATAAAAATGAGTACATGTATTTTACCTTGGTTTTTGCATTGACATTTGCTCCCTGCTTCAGAAGAAAGTTGACCATTTTCACGTTTCCATAGTGACAGGCCACAATTAAAGGAGTGTAACCAAGCTATAAATAATAATAAACAAATAAATTACTACTCTAGTAGTTAATACTCAAGGGGAGAGGGGGGCATGGAGGGAAGCAAGTACAGGAAGAAAAGTGCAAGTCATCCTGACTAGCTGAAGTAATGAGGGAGAGAGGGTAAACCTAAGTCTGCAAAGTTGGAATCTTTTTGTAAAGATTCCAAATATCTGCTATCCATTTGCACTTGCTTTCAGCAAAAATGGAGAACGATTATAGATGTGTGAGCAGGAGAGTCATAACTAATTCAGAATGGGCTTTGAGGAGGGGGAACTTGGACTTGTGGTGACCTGAATGGGGGCTACTGGGAATAATCCAAGGCAGAACCTGTCACAATATTACAGTGACTCGCTTTACCTTTGTGTGAGCATCCTTGTCAGCCCCATGCTTGGTGAGAATATCAGCAACATTCACTTTATCTTCCTGGGCTGCAAGGTGTAAGGATGTGAGTCCACTCTATAGAGAGAAGGGAAGCAAAGGGGGTACAATTGAAGAAGAAAATACATTGGATCATCTATAATACTGTGTCTTGAAAATTCCTGAAAAGTTCACAGCCTCTCTCTAGAAACTGCATTTTCTGATATCTAAGACAAACCCTCCAAGTTAATATGACTTTCCATCTAAGACATACTCTCTAAGTTACTCAACACTTTCTTCAAATTACATTTTCTATACCGTGTACTTATATTATGATGTGAGCCTTTAAAATAACTCAGCTAGTAAGCTTCCAAACAACATTTATTTCAAACCCATCTGTGCCTCCTGTTGAATCAATTTATTTCCTTAAATAATGGACCAACCGGTTACTACTTCTACATTATAACCACAGCAATAATTTATATTTTCATCAATAAAACATCACATCAATGAAAAAGATGTCCAGAGTTACAGGAAATGAGTTCAGAATAATTTTCTCCAGCATCCAAAGATAGTACATTATTTTGGGGGTTCCTCTAAGTGCTAAATAGTGACCCCATCATTTATATATTGCCCCATAAATTTGGCCAGTTTTATGTAAATGTCCTGGCACACATACATCAAATAATTATTTTAATTATTTGAATATGCAATTAAAGTACAGTTAAGAATTAATAAAAGATGAAAGAATAGAGAAAGGAGGCGGGAAAAGTGGTTTATTCAGTCAACGCCACAGTCTGGCAGCGTCACTACATATGCAAGTATCTCCCAACAAGCAAAATTGAAATTTAAAGAGTATCTTTAAAACCTAAGTCATTTGTATATTTAACTAGTGTTTTTTGAGTACCTTTCACATGCCAGGAAGTGTTCTAGGCACTCGAATATATCAGTGAATAAAAGCTTCTGCCCTTTTAGAGCTTATATTCCAGCTAACAGTATATTCATGCCGTATGTTTCTCTCCTGCTATATTGTTCAAATACCTAGTATATTTATCCTCTACCTGTACATCCTGCATCTGTATACTGAGGTATCTTACTTGTTCTGAGTTGGCACCCCCTCTCCCCCAATTCACATCCAATTAAAGTTGACCATCCCTCTTAACCATGGCTTTGCAGGCCTGCTTTACTTCTATAAACTGACAAGTTCACTGACCTTTAAAAAATCGAAGTGATATTTACAGAGAAAGAAAAAGTTCTCCAACTAGAGAAAGGGCTTTATATTTAAGAGTCCAAGGCTTTTTGATTCTTAGAGTGCTGCCTGAGCTCAGCTTTTGTTTTTCCTTTTTTTTTTTGGCTGTGCCGTGCAGCTTGTGGGATCTTAGTTCTCCAACGAGGGATCAAACCCAGGCCCTTGGCAGTGAAAGCTCTGAGTCCTAACCACTGGACCACCAAGGAATTCTGGAGCTCAACTTTGAGTTTCATAAACCATGAGGATGAGGTGGAATATGCACTCTTTTGCATTAAAATGTTATCACTTCTAAACAAATAGTATACAGTCCTAAAGTATAAACAGTATGAATATTAGGATAAAACAGAAGATTATTCTTCATGTTGTTTTTCTCCATATTAAAATAGCAAACATAAAAATATTTCTCCTTTGAGATCATCGGTCTTTTAAAAATGTTATTGAAGTCATCATCAAATATCTCAAAGGCATCTTTAATGGCCTTTCAAATATATGTGCTGTGTTCTACATGACTTTGCAGAATGGATTTTCTACAATATAAGATTGCAAACTAACAACCAGTATGAAAATCCTCTATAGTTTATTATGGTAAAATTGCATACCTAAATCAAATTATGTAAACCTTCCTAATAAATTAAGAAAATAGAAGATGTTGAAGGAGTTCTTTTCAAAAAAAGTAATTTATTTCCTAAGATGTGCCGGTGGACTCTACAGTCGGTTTTATTTTATTATTACATGGTGATTGGATAAGGAATGTAATATCATTTCTATATTACAGTTCTTACTGAGAAATCATTTAGAGAATATGAAATTACTGATTTTAGCTAGTCTTAGGTAGAAAAAGCATATATGTAATTTACAAAAACAGGAGAATTTATTATCGGCTTTGCTTATTACCTGAGATACTTTCACGGTTGCATTATCTTATAATTTATTTATTTCATATATAACTTATTTATTAATTATTATAATGTATAATTATAAATAATACCAACCAAAAGCCAGGGTTATATTTTTATATATTATATTGTTATTCAGATATATCTTAACATATGTACTAACATTTCACTCTAGTAGCAAATATCAGTACATCATGCCTTTGTCTTTAAGACACCACCCAATGTTGAAATCATTGTTATAAAGATAACATAAATACTTTGTGATTCAAATTGAATATTTTTCTCCATTGCTGAGTGGAGAAAATATTCAAAAATACTCATTAAATATTTGCTGATTGACTGCTAAAATTCTCTCAAAGGAAGTAATATGTTTAGAAGAATACTATCAGGGAGAACATAGTGAACTGATTCCAGATATGTATCTATAATTTTTATGAATTAAAAATTACACCATCAGAAGTACTGTGTGATCAGTTTCATGAAATGTCTAGAATTTCCATTCTACTTAAAATTTTGCCTGATTTGTTTACGGATTTCTTGTGTTTATTTTTTTTTTTTTTTTTTTTTTTTTAAACATCTTTATTGGGGTATAATTGCTTTACAATTGTGTGTTAGTTTCTGCTTTATAACAAAGTGAATCAGTTATACATATACATATGTTGTGTTTATTTTTTAATGAAGATTTGTTTTTAATGGACAATAAACACTTACATGACTCATTTGTATACTGATGTTAAATGAAATATTCTACTACTGGTTTCATGGTGAGACTATCCCCAGTGGGGTAAAAGACCACCTGAGAGGCATGATTTTAACGACCACAAGGAAATCCATGCCCGGGACTTTAATGACTGTCTGACACACTGAATTTCACCATAAGGCTTCATCATGTTCATTCTTGTTAAAATGCAAATATCTTTTGGAGGGCTAACCGTGTAATTAGTCTCACCATCCTTTAAAAAAGGGTCTCAGAGGCCTTTCGATAGAGAAGAGAGAAGTGCGTAAGGGCAAGGGATGTACTGGAACACTTCTGAGTGATAAAGACACAGAATAGGGCTCTAGAGGCATTCAAGACAGCCTGTCTTTTTCACAGCTCTTTCTAAAGGACATAAGCTACACGACCTATTTACAAATGTTATTAAGACCAACTTACAACTGAGTCTCCAAAAGTACTAATTAATTCAACAGTGAGATGTAGAAAACATCTTATTTGTATATTTGTGGAAAATCCTAAGAAACTTAATTTTCACTAAACCCACACCACGTGTTACAAAAAAGTATTAGGAGATCTAACTGATGAGCTAACTTATAAATACAGGCTCCAATTTTTTGTTTCTCAGCAGCTGGCTCCAATAGAAGTATATATAGATATAAATATATAGATATAGATACAGATATAGATAGATATAGATAAGATAGATAGGGGTATAGCTATATATGGAGAGAGGCTGACATGTACTTGTAAAAATCTAAATATTTGAATATTTGAAAAATCTCTTTTTCTGATATGTCCCTAACTATTACTCTATTAGAGCTAATATGCTGTCCACAAAGGCTATTCTCTGGACAGGTGCTTTATCTGACCACCTCCACAACAACCAGCCAAGCTAGGCTCAACTGAAGCTGGCTCAGAAATCTTTATTTTACTGAGTTCCCTGCTCCCAACCAACAGGTGTCTCGGAAGCTCAGCCCAGCTGAAAATGACTTAGGTCATGGGCACAGACCAGCAGCTTAGAAGCAATTGCTTGGGCCAGAACCCAGACGAAACTGCCACCTCTCTCCCTCTCTGGAATTTGGAATTAGGACCAGCAGGTACCATGGCAATCTGGACTGACTGCTTGAATTGCAGCGATGCTGACTATTGGCAGCTATAGGGTAGCCTCTTTGGTCACATACACAGAGACGCACAGGAAGCAGATCCACAGAGAGAGGCAGATGAAACTGACTTGTCGGGAAAAGTCGAGATACAAACATGCAGCCCTACAGGCAGAGTCTGTGAGCCTCACTCCTGCTTCCCTGTGATCTTCCGGTCCCTCATGAGGCTTGACTCCTTTGCTACACTTGAATTCTATGAGATATTCTTGTTTCTCTTTCAAACCTGCCCCCTTTTTGTTCCAAATTATCTTAGATTGGTTTCTATTTACATTCATTCAGAAGACTCTTCACTAAAGCAAGAGGCAAAACCGGAATACCTTGGTTGACATGTGGATATTTGCTCCCTTATCCAGAAGCAAGGTGACCATATCTGTGTGCCCCTCTTGCGAGGCCAGATGGAGTGGAGTGACTCCTTGCTTTGTCACAATGTTCGTCTCTGCTCCATAGTTCAGGAGTGTGGAAGCTATCTGCATTTGATTCTTCTTGGCAGCAATATGTAAAGGAGTATAGCCATTCTAAAAAAGTAAAGATAAAACACATGTAATTTGTAAGCTTAGCAACTGCCATGATATATGTCTGAAGGAAATAAGAATCTCTAATCAACAGAAAAGTTCAAAGTGCATTTATACTAAATCCAAATTCTTGCCCATCATAAGTTTCCATCCAACAACACCCAAATCTTTGCAATCCATGTCACAAGGCACCCCATTCTACTTACATGTAAGACAGATATAGACACAAATGCCCCAAAGCTTAAAATCTCCCCCTCATAATGCTGCCCCTGAAGAGCAATAAACCAGATTCCTCTTCTGTATGACCGTCCTTCAAATACCTGGTGATGGTTTTCATATCTCCCTTTAGTCTTCAGTTTTCCAGGCTAAATTTCCCAATCCTTCAACTATTCCTGACAGAAGCCCCATTTCTAGAGCTCTCTCCATTAAGGGTGACCTGCTCTGGACTGATTCTAGTTTGTCGATATAGCTCTTGAATTGTGTTGCCTGGAACTGAATACTACATTTCACACATGGTTTTAATAGAAGAGAGTAAAATGGATGTCTATGGTCTTGTTATAACATTCCTACTAATGTGCTTCGGGTTGGGTTGTACTTTTTACTCATTCAACAGCTATTTGGTAGGTACCTAGCGTGTGCTGGTCAGTGTGCTAGGTGTGGGGATATAGAGGTGGACAAGACCTGATCCCTGTCCTTAAGGGGCTGCATTCTGGTGAAAAAGATATTAATAAAATAGGCTTCTATTAATCCTATTAGGTTAATTAATTAATTAATCCTATTAGGTGGTCAGTTAAAATCCTGGATCCCCCCCTTCATCTCTACAAACTGCTCAAAAGTAGCAATAAGAGGCTACTAGTTTTATGTGGGAGTTTGTGGAGAGGACCAGAGGAACTCATACTTCGTTTACAACAGCCAAACTTTAAACCCCATACTTAGTTAAAAGAACAAACAAACAAAACCCTGGAACAAGTGTAAGTCTGGAACCTGTATTGTTTCCTTTCCTTTTCTTTATCAAGTCAGGTAGAATTTTCCATGAAAAATGCGTGATAGAAATGAAAAACAGTGGCTTTGCCACTAACTGTGGCATGCTGAAGGGAAAGACTGCATATTGATGAAGGGCTTCTTTTGAAATTCTAAGAAGAATTTTAGGTCATGGGAATTCCTGAAGTCTAACTGCAAAGGGTACCAAAAAAATACAAAGGAGTTTTGAGAATTTAAATGCCCTTATGTGTTGTCATGAAACCTTGATCTTCAAACGTCCCTACATTATCTATCTACTCTGTCTTCCTTCTCCAAGCCAAAATAAGCATCTTTCAGTTCAGATGAATATTTCCCTCTAAGCTGCTCAAGAAATTCAGCAGCTCTTCTTGGAAGTCCTTTCATAGGTCCTTGATGTTCCACGTCCTCTAGAACATTGCACTTGGACCGTGGGCTCTGTTGAATAAAAGGGCGCATAGATTTTTGTGGAACCTATAAGTTTAAACACTTTTTTGGCTACGGTGGACTTTCTTCAGCCCCAACTCCCCCTATTTCTGCAGCACAGGCTTTACCAAGGCTAAGCAAAGAATCAGTAAACCTACCAAGTTTAGGTAAAGTCAGAGACCTACGTGGAGAAGGACAGGGAAGTTTTAACATAACAACATAAGAGATCATCAAAGAGAGTGTCAAATTTTTAATAACATAAGAGGTCTGACTGACCAGCAGATACCCAACCTGCAAGTCTGAAGAACCCTCCTAACTCCACGTAGAGTCAAAGTTTTTGGAACCAAATAACAATAACAACAGCAAAACCCGATGAAGACTAAGAAAAGATTCCGGATTTTGGTAGAAAGAAGCAAAGAGGTTCTAGGGTCCAAGGGACCATGTGTGTTGAGAGGTGGGGTGGGGAACTCTAGTGAATAGAGTGTCAAAAGTGGAGTTAGGGGTGGGGTCCAACCAACTGGCAGCCTCTCGGAACGGCCCCCGAGCTACAGGACTCATGCTGATTGACAGGCGAGGTCAGATGAGTGGAAGATACTAGAGGAGCCTCCTGAAGCCCCCCTGCTGTGGACCCTAGAGTAGAGGATGCTCTCCCTAGTATTCTGGACTTTGCTCACGTGTGCCAAAGAGTAAGGACCACACACTATAGAGGCTGGAGATCATGGGTACATGTGTCTCTTTAGAAGAACCATACACGTTATTTTATAAGTTAGGTCTTCTCTCCCTGGTACATTGAGAGCCCATTGTGGGAGGAGAGCACGTGTTTTATAGTTTTACTACAATCCCTTCTTTATACATATGTGTTGTATTTGGTGTTGATAAAGTCATATCTTTGTTCAAAATGGTCAGCCTAGAAAGTTAATGAAAACAATACTGGCATGTTAAATGAGCATTTTTTTTTATTCCATTGGAATAGTCACTCAGTCTTCATTCTTCCTTCAAATTTATTGAGAACCCACATAATACTGAATGAGACACCTCAGAGATATGCAAATATGAATATAACATGATTAATGTCCTCAAGTAGTTTATAATCTAGTAGGAAGAAAGACATAAAACAAATGCATGATTGATGAGATTACAGAGAAAGGGTTGTAAAGAAATAAGAATGGTATGTGCAATAAAAAAATTTGTCCTGCTCTTTTGACAGTTTAAATATTTTATTATAAGCCGTATATTTGTAGCAATAAAATATGTGTATGTGTGTATATATACATACATATATAGATCTATATATAGGTATGGGTACAAAGTTATACATATATAATAGTTTATTATATATAATTTGTTTATATACAAAATATACTTTCACATAGAGTATTCTATTTTATTATATATGTATAATGTGTATAATTTAAATAGACATGTGAGCATATATGTACATAGTTATATAATAGAAGTGGAATAATTCTCCTCTACTGCTTTGGGATGCAGTAGACCTAGTGGTTAAGAGTGCTGCCTCTAAAGTCAGATTGTCTGAGGTCAAATCCTAGCTCTGTCAATTAGTAGTCATGTGACTTTGGACGTACAAAGTAACCTATTTAAATCTCACTTCCTCATCTATAGAATAGAAATCATTATAATACCAATCTCATGGGATTATTATGAGATTAAATGAGATATTGCATGTAAAATGCTAGGCACAGTGTTTGGCATGTAAGTGGTAATAGTTGTTGCTTTATTATGTCATCTAACATAGCATGAATATTTTCCCACCACAAAAAATATTTTTCTTTTTAAATAAACTATGACATCTTCTCAATATATATTTACTGAATGAATAAATGAAAGATACAGTGATGACTTTATCTGTTATATGACATTTATGTATATTTTCAGTGTAATAAAGAGGCAGCTCAAATGGTGGGAAACACTCTGTCCAAAGGTTTAAGTCTTAGTTGGAGCTATTTTATGAGTTGGTGCTACACATACCCCCAAAATGCATTTCTAGCCTAGGAACTTGGAAGGATGTATGCTATAGTTAACACGAATGAAACATGTAAAAAACAAAGAGTCTTTCATATAGAGCACAGTGAAAAATTTGAAGTCAGGAGGAATGAGTGAATAAAAGGGTAGGTGTATCACGACATTCTGTTTATACGAGAGAAGGGAAAACCTGAACTGCCTTTCTTACATTTAATTTCTCAGAAGTCATACTTGTGTGTCTAAAACACTGAGTGTTGGGAATCAGAGTCATCTTTATTGGTTCCTGGGGACGTCCCCTTAGTATTTGCTGACTTGTAAAAAATCTTAAAAGGCTTTGGGCTTCCCTGGTGGCGCAGTGGTTGAGAGTCCGCCTGCCGATGCAGGGGACGTGGGTTTGTGCCCCGGTCCGGGAAGATTCCACATGCTGCGGAGCGGCTGGGCCCGTAAGCCATGGCCGCTGAGCCTGCGCGTCCGGAGCCTGTGCTCCACAACGGGAGAGGCCACAACAGTGAGAGGCCCGCGTACCGCAAAAAAAAAAAAATCTTAAAAGGCTTTGTGGAAGCAAACTGTAGGGGGAATAAAAAAAAAAAGGACAATACCAAAAGCTACTATTGCGAGGACTGGTTACAGTTATATCAGCACCATGTGCTTAAAAAACAATTCCCATGTCCAGTCAGATTAGAGTTACACCCTACAGTCTGTAAATCCTTTCTGTGGTCCTCACCTTGGCAGTGGCATGAGGGGAAGCACCCTTCTCCAGTAACAGCAGCGCCACCTTCTGGTTGTCATAATGAGCAGCAACATGGAGCGGGGTAAGGCCATTCTGTAATGGGTGTGTTGAAGTTTCAGTATTAATGAATTAGCATTAGAGGCCCTGAAGCTGCCAGGATGCAAGGAAACTGGTATCGATTAAGTCCATGTTAATTAATTAATATAGTCAATAGGAAAACATAAAAATAAATACCTCATGATTTTCTTATTAGAAACGTAACTAAAACTGAAAATGATACGTTGAGCTTTCAGTTAGCACAGGGCATCTTGATTCCACCATAATTAAAAGTCTAAAATGCCATGTAAGGATTATTACGTTAACATTCCAAGGATTCTTCTTAACATAGAGAAGTTCTGGGCCCTGTTGTGACAGGAACACACATTTGAGGCACAGCTCTTTTAAACACCTTCTGAATCAGTGTATATGTGGGCAGGTCATGGACACCGCCATCATATCTATTTGGTATAGTTTCATCCGTTACATTCATATTCCTTTAAGAAGAGTGAGCAAAATATCTTGAAATGCAGATCTCCCAAGCTTCCAACTTGACCGAGTTATATAACAAACATATATGCTTGAAAACTTTTACCTTCCCTGCAGAATCTGCAGCAGCACGGCGTTGTAAGAGGAGTTTTGCCACATCCAGGCTTCCATACTTGGCTGCTACGTGCAAGGGTGTGAAACCCTTCTGAAAATGTGAAGTACAAAAGTAAAATGTAGCAGTTTTCTTTGTGATGGCTAACAAAATCTTTTTTTACTGGTTAACATATTAAGCAAACTTACGTTGATTCTCCATTTGGGAAAAATACTGGGAGTGTTAAATGTTAGCCATAAACAAGGACTAGGACAAAGAATAAAGTTTAACAAGCAAGAGTTTGGCTTGACAGACTGAACAAAAGAAATTTTATTTTTAGGGCTTAGAGACTGAAATTTGACGTTCTAGGCTTGGAATTTATGTGTCAGTAAAATGGCTCTGATTTGTGAGTGAAAAAAAAAAAAACAAACCCTGTCTTTTTCTTGCCTCTAAAATTAATAGGATTGAGACAGTAGTACCTCCTGTCCAGGCCTTCTCGTTTTTCCTATCCTTTTTATAATACCTGAATTCCAAATTTCTTTATTTAAGGTTTAGGGTATTTCAGCAGCAATGATTAAAAAAAAATTATCTGTGATTCAGTTGATTGCATCTTCTGCAGAAATAGCAAGATAAAATGGTGGACAGAACAAAAACAGTTCACCGTTTAAAAAGCACCTCTCGTCCTGACTTTTATCCCTTGTCTCAAGAGACCCACACTTTATATAAGACCAATTCCTTTCGGAAAATACACTCTACTTCTGGCAGGATGTTGAGCTGATTAACATCAAACTTTTAAACTGCTGCTCTCCTACACATGTTTACACGTACAGATTCAATGTCTTGTGTGCCTAACCAATGTCACTCTCTGTAATTAGCAGTGTGTTACAAATACAGCTAGGTCCCTGGACTCAGATCTCAAGGATGGCACAGTTCCTACACCATGATCTCAAATCCATCCTCTTGGCCAGACAGTCTAATCACATGTTCTTCTGGCACTATATTGGGAGTGGGAGAATTCTAAAGCTGACCTGGGCTTGCAAAACACACACAGCAAACATGCCTGGGTTAAGTGGTCTAAGATAGGGCTTATCCTTCAGACCATTTAAGCCTTCATCAGAATACAGAATATTCCTCAAGAAGCAATACTGCTTTTTCACAGTGTCACTACACAAATTATTTTTAGCTAAGATGTCATTTTTCTTTTTGCTCTTTTTTGAACATTAGGTACTAAGAAGTCCTTGGAGGAGAGTAAACCTTCTGCTTTTTCCAAGTGTGGGGCAAATATAGGAAGTCCATTTAAGCCAACATTTGTTGTTAATGCTCTCTTCCCTCTAACTCAATCCACACAATGACCGGAGTGACACTCAGGATGAAGTCGAGTTCCCTGAGACAAGCCATGTGGTAAGAAAGAAAAATTAAACTCCTTATCCTTAAAGTCTTGCTGGAATAGCAGTCCGGCCCCTTTATAAATTTGGAAACTATTTTTAGGCAAAACCACATAGAATCTTTACTGCAGAATCACAAAATAGTGGTCGGGAAGCATCTCGCGAACCACATGTCTTCCTTCTTCCCCTATGTTAATCTCATCAGGATTTCATTTACCCTCTGATATTTATCAACACTTAAATAGCTTTATTGATGATGAGACAGCTACCCTTCAGAACCCCAGTCAGTTCCACTGTGGAACTGTTTTGTTTAATAGTTTCTTCCATTTAACTGTCCTAATTTACTATTGCTTTAGATATATTTTTAATTCTAAAAATCTTTGGAAGACAAGGGATTATGTTTTATTCACTATTTCTGTATTTTATATATCTAAATTTCATTTATTTATTACCTTCATCTGATGAGACAATCACCCAGTCTCTCTTGGGTTATTATTACTATTATCATTACACAGTTGCCCCTTGAACACAGGTTTGAACTGTGAAGGTCCATTTATATGTGGATTTTTTTCAATAGGAAATACTACAGTACTACACAGTCTGCAGTTAGTTGAATCCAAGGATGTGGAACCATGGATATGAGGAACCCAAGATACAGAAGAACTGTGGATATGAGGACAGACTATAAGTTATATGAGGATTTTCAACTGTGTGAAGGGTGGGCGCCCCTAACCCTCTCATTGTTTAAGGATCAACTCTATGTTTGTTGTTTAGTTTATGATTTTTTAAAAAAAATATTTTAAAAATCCTTTCAACTCTTCTGATTTCAGCATTTGAATAATTACCAACTTCTTACATCAAAGCATGTTTTACAGCCATAGGCAACCAGGTAAGTCGTAACAGCCAGCAGGCTGTTCCTACCTCTAAGAGGACAGATGCCACCACAGTACTTCAGTTCGTACTTGCAAACTCCCTTCTCCCCCAGATGCAGTATTTGTGCCCGTTCCTTAGTAATCTGAATCACTGTTGTATTTGTGGGAATTATTTTGCCCTGTGAATAATTCACTTGTTGTAGGCTGTAATCTGTCTCATTCTTCTTCTCTTCTGTACTAGTCCAATTTCTTTTGCTCCAACTAGCTGTGTTTGTGTTTTATTCTAAGTCATGTCCAAAGAGGGGATCGCAAATATAATGCATCAAGTGGAGATAAAATTACTCTGCCCTAGTTCAAAACTTTGAACATAAGTAAAATTCCTTGTTAGATGACAACTAATACAACTAATAAAGTGTGACTCTCCAGCCCAGTTCTGTTTAGACACTGTGTAGCTGGTAAAGTGTAGGGAGCAGAAAGGGCGTAATAGCTGACACCAGGGATGGAAAAATGCAAGATTATGTGAAGTGAACGTAGTACTAAAACTCAACAAATACAGTATTGCCAATCTAATGCAACATTATCTTCCTCAGTAGTAATACTAGCTCAATGTATTTGGGAATTGTATTTTTTTTCTATAATATATTCATGGGAATATATTATAGATTTTTATCATGGAAAGTAAAGAGAAAATAACACTTGCTTTATGGAAGTCATCTTAATTAAAGTTCTAGAGGGAATTCCCTGGTGGTCCAGTGGTTAGGACTCCGTGCTTCCACTGTAGGGGGCCCGGGTTCGATCCCTGGTCAGGGAACTAAGATCCCACAAGCCACACAGCGTGGCCAAGTCATAATAATAATAATAAAGTTCTAGAAACAACACCGGCATTAATTGGAAGAAGAGAATCCAGCCCTCCTTTTGAAGATATTATATGCAATCTCACAACCCCCCTTGGTCATTTAGAAAATGAATCTAAAACATTCAAAGAGGAAGAAGTCGGAGGCCTACAGGAGATCTACCTTTCTTGACACTCTATGATTTGGGATTGCTCCTGGTCCGTGCCAGCATGAAACCATTCCTCTTACCTTGGTAGCTAAGGAGTGGGCGGCTCCTGCTTCCAGCAGGACTGATGCCACGTCTACCTGGCCTTCCCTGGCAGAGATGTGCAGTGGTGTGTACCCATTTGTAGTGGCCGCATCTGGGTGAGCCATATGTTGTAGAAGCAGCTGAACAATTTCTGTCTTACCCAGGCGAGAGGCAATATGCAAAGGCGTCTGTTCCTCCTACAACTCAGATCAAGTAAAAAGTTAGTGCCAGGACAGACCAAACGTCACTAGTAATACATTTCACTCAGATGTTTCATGATGTCTTCTTGGAATCTCCAGGAACCCCTACCCAAAAGGAAATTACTGCTACTCTGACTACAATTTATATCTTGTTATATAGAATGACCTGTTTGGTCACAAAATCTTCCTTCAATTTTTTAAAAAGTAGATATTTCCATGAACTTGGTCACTGTTTTCTGGGCATGCCAAAATGTTTCTCAACTCATTAAGGCCTCAGCCTTCACTTATGTTTAAATATAAACCAGCTCATGGTTCTGAATAAGAAAGAAATCTAGTCCAGAAGCCCTAAGACCTAGATTCTCATCCAAAAGCTTTCACTAAGAGACAGTATTTATTCTGGGAACTGTATCAAGAGGAAAAAAAAAAGAGGGATGCTGGGAAAACTTTGTTCTTACTCCACTCAGCAAGCCAAGGATACAAATGCTGGTTATTTTCTTCAAGGAGAGACTGTGGATAAAGAAGATGTTGCAATCTGATTTAAAAAGATGTTGTTCCAGGAAACGTTGCAGATGGGTCTGGGACTTACATCCAGGGCTTCAAAGATGAAATGGAAGCCTGGCGAGGAGCAAATGGGGTTAAGTATTTGCCAAGTGCTTCTCATTTAAAAACAGGGAGAGGAGGCAGCTGGTGTAAGGGACAGGAAGGACACGCTGGAGAAGGCTTAAGAAATCACCTGACTCTAATGTGTGGTCAGGAAAATGTTTTCAGTGTTAAGAAAATGAGGCCAAACCACTGTCTTGATAAAAGAAAATTGTGTGTAACCTTAGTGATGAAAAGAGGTATATCTCTATAATCTGCCCAAGGGCATGTCATAACAAAGGTGAGAAAGGAAAAGCTGGGCCAACTTCCAGGGCTAAGAATGAATGGAGAAGGTAGAACAGAATAGGGAGAACTGTTCAAATAAATGCACTTTATCTTAAAGTTATAAGGAAAAAAGTATTAAGTGGAAGGTACAGGAAGAGATGAAATAGCACTGTATGCCTTTCAGGGTGGTAAGAACTAAATAATAAACAGTAATAGTACAATTATTTTAGCAATAGAATTGGAATTTTAGAAAAATTTGCACCTTATAAACTTCTTTCATGTATGATGCATACCTGACAAGTCCTATACTTAGACCTGAAAGGAAGGCGTAACATATATTATTCAACCATTTTCCAGTGAAAAGAGATTAAGAGGAATTAAATGAGCTTTCCGGGACTGTCCAAGGTTACGCAGCTATGAAAACAGAACTTGAATTCAGGCATTGGATTCTAAAGACATTTCTTTGTCTATTCCTTCCACAGAAAGAGATACAATATGATGGCCTCTAAGAAAACTAACAGGACAAGAGGCCTCTCAATAGGAAGGGAGACAGACAACACTTGAAAGATACAACTTTCTCTGAAATACAGAGGAGAAAAGAGAGGAATGGAGAGAATTAAAAGTTACAAAAATAAATGGACAGCAAAACACAATCAAAGACCAAAGAACTTGAGGAGAGCTATCATGAACATCTGTTGTTTCTGGGTTTCCTGCTTGGACTTCTGCCCAGCAGAATTTGATTGAGGTGGGTATTACAAGTGACACACTCTAACATGTGTTTTCAGTGAGTGAGGTGGAGCGTTAGGGCAATGGTGACCCCTTAATCCATAGCTGAGAAGCAGCAGTCCTTGACTGGTGGTGGCCAAGTAACTGGTTAAATTATCGATCAGTGCCTCTTGGTTCTCAGAGCATTAAGGTACTTGTTTTTCTCAAAAAAAGGAAGTTAAGAAATAAGCTGTTTTGCCCATTTTCTTCAACTTTTGGTACGCTCCTATCTGAAAGTGGAAAAGGGAAGAACCTACAAATTTGATAAGAAAGTCTTTCCACCTGTAATCAGAGATTATAAGACCTTGGAGGCTTGGGTAATTGTTTCCCTGTAGAATTGCAAAAGTTGAATTTGCCACCCCAAGCTAAAGCTAATTCAATCCAAGGCAAAGAATTGGGAAATCACAGAAGATAATATTCGTGGGAAGAGCTAAAGAAAAAAATGTGGGCAGCTTGATCCTCTAGACCTCTTCCAAATATAAGGGGCAATAATTCTCTCACCATAAAGCATCACTGACAGTGATACAGCCTGATCCAGGAAGATGTGAGCTCTGCCTTACCATCACTGCTAGTTTCCAAAATTAGGGAAACTTGCTGTGCCCCAACTCCTTTTACCAAAAGACAGAAATAGCAAAGGCTGGGACAGGGTTCAAATGTTTGATAAAATTTCTGCTGTAAGTTACTAGCTAACAGGATTCCCAGGAACCATATATACCAGCAGTTAACTAAAGTTTTAAGTGAGTTAAGTTTCAAGTGAGTTTAAGACTAGGGGCCCTGTGATTGCTCAATCCCTAAAGCACATGCCAGGCCCCTGTATTGTGCCAACAGAATACGGGCACCTAAAGCAAGAGAACTCCTAAAAGGGCAGGTCCCAGCGGCCCTCTCAGCTATGTCCATGGAGGACATTGGACAAGAAAGGACCTTCCTGAGGGCAGGGCCCTGGGGACAAGCACATTGGCTGACCCAGGAACTTATGCCACTGCAGCCCCGGCCTTCCAGTCTGTACAGCAAAATATGTCTTATGCTCTTGGCTGGTGAATAGAGAATGCTGCTTGCACTTTTAACTGAGAGATATTATTGTGATGATATGACTTTTCTTTCATTATATATTGGGAGTAGGCATAAATATGACTTAGCCCCATGACTATATAACCATGAGGTATTATTTCTACACCTGATAGAGAAGAACACAGACTACCCAGAGATCTTGACCTTGGAGATCAGTGTAGTACTGGGTATAATTTTAACTATCTCCCCTTTGGAAGAGAGTGAATTGTAGAGCAATGGTATTCGGTTAAGAGAGGGAGTTTTCAGAAGTGCATGCATGTGGGAATTTGACTACAAACTATTAAGTTTTATTTTATATTAAGAGGGATTCATGAGAAACCCTTTTATTATTAAGTATGGATTACAAAATATTTACCAGGAACACGACCACAATTTCTGGTAAAATTAATGAAGTTCAAGATATTCAGAGCGCATTGACGGACCATAAATTTTTTTTTAACAGCTGAATTGCCAGGTAAACTTAAAAGGAAATGAGACTAGGCAGAGCACAGAGGATTTTTAGGGCAGTGAAACTACTCTATATGATACTATAAGGATCGATACATGTTATTATATGTTTGTCCAAACCCATAGAATGTACAACACCTAGCGTGAATCCTAACGTAAACTAGGTGCTTGGGGGAATAATGATGTATCAATGTAGGTTCGTCACTCACAACCAATGTACCACTCTGGTGGGGAATGCTCATAACTGGGAAGACTATGGGGTCAGGAGGCCTATGGGAAGCCTCTGCACCTTCCTCTCAATTGTGCTGTGGAACTAAAACTGCTTTTAAAAAATAGTCTTTAAGGGGGTGGGGAAGGGAAACAAGAAAAATGTCAAGGCAGGGAAGAAGAGAGTTTGAATAACAAAAGCATTCAATATATAAGAGCATAAAATGCCAATGATGAGTACCAAAGAACATAAATTACACTACTTGTACAATGGATAGAAAGGCAGAAAAAAATCAAAACTACTAGAGTAATGAAGGCGGCCCACGTATCACTGGATTCTGCATGAAGGTCTGTGGAAAAAAATGCTATAAAATTCATAGAGTCAGAGAATGTTAAGAAGTCTGGAAAGGAGTTTCAAGGTTTCTAAGTCCAACCCTTATATTTTAATAATAAAGACCCAGAAGTGAAATGACTTGTCTGAAATGACAATTTGTATGTTTCCAGCTGAATGTTTTCATTCCAATACAATACCGTTTTGAAAATGGACTCACTACGGTAGGATTCAAGGTGAAGTGAGTTCTAGCTTAGATATATCAAATATTGAAAAAGAAGTGAAAGTGTTTAAATATTCCATGAGAATCCCAAAGGTGCTAGTGTGAAAGTTAATGAAACAGCGTGGAAAAGGAAACAGAAGATATTGATAAAATATTCAGTGTAAAGGAAGAAGGTGAAAAAAGCAACTGGGAAGGGACATTTTTTAAAAAGAAGAAGAAAAAAAGTCAAGTTGTGGGAATCAGAAATAGGAGAATCCAATCACACAATCTCCTGGGCCAAAATTCATTTATTTTGGAATAGTGGAAGGGTAGAATGCCTAAATATGGAAAATCAAAGTAAGAAGAAAAGTAGAACTCATTATAGAAATGAGGAAAGTAAAACAGATGAAGGGAAACATTAAAACTTTGAATATGGTTTGTCTTTAAGTTACTAGTAAGGAATGTCTATGGAAATTTGATTGGCTTTGGTGGTAAGAAATAAATTTTAATATATATAGTATCTATATAATATAGGTTAAAATGTTAAAATTCATGAAAATGAAGATATATGTGGAAGGGCTTTCATAGGTAAAAAAAATTTATTAAAATGTTAGTCAATGCCAAATTTCTTAGATACTAAATTGTATTATTTTTTCAAACGCTAGTGTTTCTGAAATTGAAGTGCATTTTCCATTGTGTATATTTACCGTACCATTTCACTTTTGCCTGAAAAACTGTCACTGAATTGATGTTTTCACTTACAGTCCTTGGCATTTCCACATCAAGAGATGAAGAATAGTGGCATCTCTTAAGGATAGAACTCATGCACGTAACAGAAGAAAACCGCAAGCACCAGCACCTACCCTGGCTCTGGCATCGACAAGGGCACCATTTCTCAGGAGGCATCGGACCACTTCCACCTGCCCCGCCCGGGCTGCCATGTGCAGTGCAGTCTCCCCACGCTGCCAGGAAACAAAGATCATTCAATCATAAGTAAACCCACTGCTCTGCATGGCATAGAATAAAAATGTGCCTTTTTGTGAAAGATAGCATTATATCCAAAAGTTTCAGAAATCTATGAAAAGGTATAATTATTCCATAATTGTTTAGTCTGGAAAAACAGTATCTTCTCCATCTTCAAAAGGATAAGACAAGCGTTTAATTTTTTTTTTCACTCATGACAAACCAGTGAACTTACCCAAACATTCAGGATACCCTGAGGTTTAACTTCACAGTCAACGTGGCATAACCTAAATTGCTTTTGGTGGTATGAAGTTACCTTTCATCCTTCAAATCTAAAATCTGTCACACTTAAATATGTGATTACAGCTCTATCCCGTTTTTATGAGAAACTCTAGATGCTGCCAATCTAGTCAACACAGTGCAAAAAAATCACATCATCTGTTACCATACATGTCATTTCTTTTCACAATTCAAAATTTACTTCTGAAATAAACTATTTTTTTTACTTTGGCTTTATCTTTGTGTTGTCAGACTAGATAAAGACTGTTCATACGAGGAATCTGATTTGCCCAGGAGGTCCTCTGCTTGTTATTGATGAGCGTATTTAATTACAGACAGTTACTCGAGAGAAATACTGAGAGATGAGTAAAGCAATGTTAACAGTGCCATCAGTTGAGGTGGGCAGCACTGAGCTTCAGGTGTCTCCTCAAGTAGCTTCATGCTGCATCAAGGAAGACACACTTATCAGAAAAAGGTAGCTTAACCTGCAGCATGAAGGATGATGGTTAGACATCAGAGAATTTTCTCATTGGGAAGCCTGTTAATTACTGCCTCTAAGAGAAGGGTTTTTTTTTCAATCTGCATATTTTAAAACCACATGTAGTTCTAAAGAAAGCAGGGATTCATTCTTTCAAACAATTTTACAGTTATAAAAGAATAAGATATTGGAATAAAAGTTATTTTAGTCACCACAACTATACTAGAAAATAAGGTTGATTTCAACCAGGTAAGCTAGTCCAAATAAACTAAATTGATTTCAACGTTGGTTGAGGTAACTGGATAACGTTTGACAAATTCCAGTGAATAATTTCTTCTGATTACTTGCACAACAAACCCTTAAACCCAGATTTAAGACAAACTTTAGTTTGGTACTTAGCTCAGAGTTCATTTTTTGCTAGTATTCAGAGACCCATTCCTTATGAAGTTATGAGAAATTCAATTCCAATGATTTGAATTTGAGAGCATTAAACTGGATGTCTATGCTAATCCTCTTTTTGTTGATAATTCATTTATCCTCTAATGGCCTTATTTTCTGATGACATCTTTTGACTTTTGTAGAGTAAATGTATTTGGAGTATGTTATTACATAAAATAACATGACTGGAACAGCAGTACTTTTCAGACTTTGGATGTATGGCAAGATTTTTCCTCTTCAGACAGCCATGATTTCTAACTTTTCTATATCACTTAAAACCTGCCTCTAAAAAAAAACCCCTCAAATCTTTATTCCATTTCTAAGTCTTATAATAGTACAACAATTTTACTAATTTTAGTAGAATGAAGACAAAAAATGAGTTTCCTTATAAGAAGTTAAATCAGAGGCCTCAGGAGTACCTACTCAACGATGAATTTATATGCTTACAAGCCAAACTTTATCAATGAGGGGTTTTCAAAATCTAAAAGGTTTCAAATACTAGTCTTAGTATTTCTAGTACCTTTATTTATGCTTAAAATAAGTTGTTTTTATGATGTTTACACATTTGAAATTGACAAGTTAGATATAAAACCTAATCTAAAGTATTAAACATTATGTACAAAGAAAAGAAAACATTATATATACATATATATATATATATATGCAAATGGTCTCTCTACTTTAAAACAATGGTCTTGTTTAATTCTTATTTAATGATTTTTGGGTAATTGACCTTTATGTAAATTGCCTTTACCTTTTTATATTATGTTACCCTTGTTTATACATAAGTATAAATAAGAAAATGAAAGAGGGTATATATATTTTAATCAGTAGGTTCCATTTCTTAGTTACTGGGCACCTCATCTTATTCAATGCCCTGTTTTCCTTATCTTAAGCTCATTAACTTTAAGGATTAGGGGAAATTCTTAAACATAATATGAAGTGTGAACTTAGTCATGAATCCGTTGATTTGCTGTAAGAAGAGAAAAACTCGATTGTCCCCCACTTTGCATTGTGGACAGCTCCAAAAGTGCTGGGTTTTCTACTCCCACAGTTGTCAATGAATACTTTGGATTATAGATGTATTACAACTGGCTTTCTAGGTTTTCAAGTGCATTTGTGAGCCTTCTGGAAAGGGAGATTTGCGGTAATAATATCTGCACATGATTGAGTTATTGGTACACTTCACACTTGGAGTGAATTTTGAGACAAAAACAAGACTGGCAGGAGAATGGGTATGCTCATGTCCAAAGCAGGTACTACATTTCATGCCCCTCCCCCAGTTGTTAAAACTGACTCTGCTGACAGCTACATTGACTTCCACTTTGGCTGCATCAGTTGTAAAGCATCAAAGCACAACAGACAGCACTGCGTTCAAAAATGCAACATGATTTCAGGCAACACACAAAGGCTTCAAGGGTAGGGTACTTTGGGGTCAGGAAATGACCAACTCTGACACAGCAAGCAGGCAGTCAGTGTTCACACCGTTTCTTAATCAACCTGCAAAGAGTTTTGGATGTAGCAGCTATATCCTCACGTTCTGAGAATACACCAGTTCACAGGCATCCCACTGCTAGAGAAAGTTAAATTCATCTAAATGTAGGGTTGCCAGATTTAGCATATCAAAATACAGGATGGACAGTTAAATCTGAATTCCAGACCAACAAAGAATAATTATTTTAGTATAAGTGTGACTCAACTATTGCACGGTACATACTTATACTAAAAACAATTATTTGGTGTTTATCTGAAATTCAAATTTAACCAGGAGTCCTGTATCTTATCTGGTAACCCTATGTACATGGTATCTGCTCTCTGAAGGACACATCATACAAAAATTAAAATGAACAAACAAAAAGCAACTAGGAAACACATTTGAGAAGAGGATTACATTGGCAGGAGGCTCTCAAGTATTTGTTTTGAGAAGGCTGAAGAGAAAGAGTATGTAATGGACGAATGAGAAGATAAAACAAAATGAAGAACTTTATAATGACCAACAGGTGGAATTTAAAGTTTAATATAGCAATTGCCAAATTTGGGAGTATTCAAGAACCTAAATATGTCAACATTTTTATTGTTTTAATTGATATTTTGTTTAACAAATAAAAATTTGTTTTTTATTTGAAAATCTATATGTAGCCCATATAGTTTTTTGGTTTTGTTTTCATTTTTTTTGCGGATTGGAGTATATCAATATGGAGCAAATACATAACCATCAAATAATTTGGAATTGGTCAGTTAAGAAGCAAATTAAGAGTGCCGCAAAATCATACAATCATTTCATGTGGCTTTTCTTTGATGATTTTGCAAAAATCTCCCCTCAGAAAAATTAACATGGGGGATTTCAATCAAGCATTGCATAGAATATACTTGTCTATCATACTATGATAATATAATTTCACATAGTATTACCATTGCTCCTGAGATCCTGTAGGCATTTTAATGCAAAGAAGGAAAATACAGTACAGTGGGAAAGTACTCAGAGAACTTCTTTTAAAAGGTACTGGTTTGTGTAGTTCTCAATTTTAAAAAGGGAGGTGGTCATCTCTGAACAGAAAAAGGATGCTATTGATTTCTTTTAAAGTTCTAAGAAGTGACCATAAATTAAACTCAAATTGGCATGTTGTGAAATTACTCTTATCCTTGGTGGAGAAATTTAAAATTAGCATATATTATTACTTTAGGATCCATAAGCTGTAATTAGGGGGGTGTATAAATACAGACTATATTTCAATTCTTTGATGGTTTTATACTCCAATTGTGAATAATATGAAGAGAGGTATTAACACATATTTAAAATCAAATAAATTTATTTCACATGGATTTTGTCCATGCATCAGAAACTTCAGCACAGAAACAGTGTATAAAATACAAGGAAATGAGAAAATGAAAGGGAATATGAATAAAAAGTAAAATTGAACATTCCATTTCACAACTCAAAAGGAATGGAATACCAAAACTTAGCAACAATAGTAAACCAATTGCTTTTGAAAATATGATTCATTTTAATAATAAGCACTAAGATTTATTTGGGGAGTTATTTCTGTTGAATACTTTTTTTAAAATCTCAATATTCCAGTGGGTCCTGGTGAGCTTCAAACACATGACAGTATTTTGTACAGAGCAAGTTCTCTTGCTCAGGAGAAAATCTGTATTCAATGATCAAAGTTTAACTGGGCTGACTCCAAGAAAATGAGAGAAATATAAAGAAATGGGAAGTAAAAATCCTAATTTATATTAGGTAGAAGAATTCTGGAATATCCAGCATTTATTGTCAGAACAAAAGTTGTCTGAAGACCAACATGGATTTCAGGATACATGAAAAAGTTGCAAGTTATAACAAATTCAGCCAACCAAATCAAAAGGAAAAATCAAAGTAAGGTTAGAAAATGGAAAATCCATGTAACTGAAGGAGGGAGGGAGAATTTGATATCAAGTAAAAAATCTTCTAATATTGGTCTATCTCTGGTTAATCATTTGATAGAATTGATTATGGTACTGACTTAATATTTTAACCAAAATTTCCTGGAATATGATTCACTCAAGCAAGTAGAGTGAGTCCTGAACATTTTATTCCAATCATTTCTTCACGTTCAGAGGAGCTTTTAAAATGTATTTTGTTTTATAAGTGTATTTAAGATGCATGTTCAATTTATCTGCACCAGGAAGCTGACACAGTCTTATTCCACAGCTTCCATTTTATTACTTTCTAAAACATTTCTTACCCTATGGAGGTTCCTCTCAGCGACCTTCTAGCAATTATTTCAATAATACGTTATCACGGGGGCTCTTCTCAAAGCTCAGCCACTGAGCTTTGATCACACACACACACACACACACACACACACACAAACATCCCTACACACCCACACGCTTCCTCTCTTTCTCCCTGTGGTTATTCTGACCCAAGCCATACTCACAATGTTAGTGACATCTGGAGAGGCTCCATTCTGCAGCAGAAGTAGGACAATGTTCAAGTGGCCCATGAAGGCAGCCACATGTATTGGTGTGAGGCCAGACTGCGAAACAAAGCGACAGCAGTTTTACTCCTCTGCACCGGTGGGGGCTTTGGGGCTTCTTCAGATAAATAATGCTTGAGTGAAGAGGACAGAAGATGGGCAGAAGGAAGGGGAAGAAGGAGTAAGAGAAGGAATGTTTCGTGACAAGCTGAAACATTTTTCTACCTCTGTTATAGCTTGGATTGAAGCCCCATATTTCACCAGCAGTTCCATGACTTTGATGCGGTTTTTCTTGCAGGCAATGTGCAGTGGAGTAAAACCATTCTGTGCAAAAGACAATCAAGTTAGTTGAAAACATGCAGAAATGATTCTCACACAACTCCATGCTGGCACATTGCAGGCAGTAATGTTACATCCTCATGTAGTGCGACCATTTCTTCAAGTGCTGTAGGTGTTGGATTTAGAGAGAAAGTGGTGGTGTATTCCTGGAGGTTCTGAACTTGGTTTATATGTGGTGGGCAGGTATGGCATTGCTCGCGTGGTTACAGAGAAAACAAAAAGGAAGAAAATTACATGGGCCTACTCTTCCAAGAAGGAAAAAACGGAGGCAATTATACTTTACAAGTTCTAAAATGTTTTAAAGTATACTGATTGGTCAGATTATGGAATGGCTTAAAGATGCATCAAAGATAAGCATGTGTTTTTCTGATGATGAGCTATTTCTTAAAGGGAAAAATCATTACCTGTTTTACTTCAAAAATCTAAGAACATGACTATAATAAATGTTTCAGCCTAGCTACTATTTTCTTTAGGGAATAGGTGTTACAAATTAACAGAAATCGTTATTTGTGTTGATAATTTTTTTATATCCAGAAGTTATGTTTATATTAAAAAGTTTTTATGAGGAGTTGTTGCATGTTAGTGGAAATCATTATTTATGTTGATAATATTTAATACCCAGAAGTTATATTTCTTATATTTTAATATAACATATTTTTTATAACTGATGTCAATCACATACATTTTGTTTCAAAAAGAAATGATTATTAAGTTCCCAAATATTTTCAAAATAAGTATGGAGAATTTTTGGAATAACTGGAAGAAGGTATCTCTTAGAAGCAAAGGAATGTGGAGAAGTCTTTAAGGTATTTTCTGACTTTCCATACTGGGCTAATGTGCAGCAATTAGGGGAAACTACATAAAAATCTGTTAACTAGCCCCATGCTTAATCCTCATGTGTTATATTTAAGTATTATATTTTTATCTGAACAATGATGTCTCTATATAGAATCGTATCTATTCTGCTAGTTAACAATGTTGCATGTCCCAATAGGGACTGTTTATCAGTCAATATTTTTCTACACTAGCAGTTCTCAGGAAAGCATATGACTTTCTTTAACCTAATGACATTATTGTTCACAATATTTGTTAAGTGATTTCCCATTTATGAGCTGTGTAATAAGCCAGATATAAATAGCTACATGTATGTGCAGCACTTAAAAGATCTGCAGACTAATTTAACTTACATAAACCATTTAACAAACAGAAAAAAGGGTTTGCTTTTAGTTGGAGAATTAAGAAACAAGAGGCATAAATTAGTACATGTCTAATACTTCCAATGATTATGGTTAAAATATAAGTGAAGCAAGAAGATTTATTCAATATTAGAACTTGGGAGAAACAGAAGCTGCTCTAGGGACAGCCTCTTGCAGATTTCTCCTGAGCAATTCCTGAAATAGTTTATATAAAATGCTTCCTGAAGCAAGAAGACCCTAAGCATTACTTTTCCATTAGCCTGTGGCTGAGTAATCAGGTCAATAAGGAATATCTCCAAGTGAATTCTTCACAGGCTTACATTTTACATTATCTTACGTAGTAAAATCTATTCGCCACTTTAAAACTTTCTTTGTCAAAAAGAAATTAATAAAGTTCAACTTTTTTACAATTTTATTCTGACTCTATATAGAGGTGTCTAGAACTTACTTGGTAATTGCCTATTTTTCAACTTCTATTTTCCGTTTAAAAATGCTATCACTCCAGAGGTTTCATACCTATGAGTTGCTAATTATGGAAATGTTACCTTGGTGTTCTCTTAAATCTATCCTTGCTATCATTTAATAGCAAACTGTGAAGGCATGAAGTAGGCAGGCAGCTTGTGGGAGGTGACAAACTTAGAATTAACTACACATCTATAACCATGCACTGCTGTGCCTACAACCATTGGTCAATCAATGCGGGTTTGCTTATGTCGATCTGTATTCAGTTAATGTGGACTGGGCTAGGTTTACCAGGGCTCTGGCGTTTGGATTGGCTCTCTTGTCCAGAAGGAGTTTGGTTACACGGTAGTGACCACAGTGTGCGGCAACGTGGAGGGCCGTCAGGTAGTCCAGGGTGACGTCATCAACAGGCGCCTTGTGCTGGAGCAGGTGCTTCACACATTCCACGTGGTCTCCTTGGGCAGCCATGTGAAGCGGAGACAGCCCATTCTGCGCATCAAAACCAAACCAAACCAAGACCACATTTTAGTCATTACTTTCAGATTCTGAAACACGACAAACAATTCTTGATCACTGGAACCATTGGTAGCAGAGAAAAATAATTTCCACTTGATACCTAAACATACAGCAGATTATGTTTGGCAGAGAGGAAAGATAAGAGAATGTTTAATTTCATAACTGTGATATTCTTAGGCAAAAATTAACAGGTCTTTCATGAATGAATATATAGTACATGTAGCAATTCAGTTGGCCCACAATTATCAGGGCAATATTAGATGTACAAAAACAAGTAATAGCTGATGCTCAAATTATCTGTATCCAGTTCCATACATAGAAATCTACATTCAGTTCATCTCTCTGCATGAATTTCTTTACTTCTCAATGGAGGGGAAAGTGTATGCAGGAGGAGCAAGTGGGTGGATCAGGGAGAGAAGGAGACTTTGATCATCTCTTAGATCCACACTGCTCGGAAATTCTGCAACTTCTTTTTTCTGTCATGAGGCGTAAATTGGATTTGGAGAAAGCAGTCAGATAAGAGCTAGAAAAGTATAAGGCAAGTATGGACCATGTGTCAATGACCTCCCAACTTTAAAATTTTGAGGATAATCTAAATTTATCATCATTGATACTGCCAAAAACAGCTTTAGACTTAATCCTCAGAGAAGGTCAACAGCAGGGATACAAGACAGCCAAGTAGTTCACTGATAATTATTAGTCTAGGTGAGACTCTCATTTTTAAAAATTTAATAAACAAGCTTATAGGAAAAAGCGAAATTAGAAAACATTTGCCCATTAAAAGAAGGGGACTATTGTCCTTTCTTACTAATCAATGCAAATACAGTCACTAGAAAATAACTGTTGACCAAGGATTTAGTTTGGCAGTCATTATATTCAAAGAAGCAGAAACTGTCCGGATAAAGAAGCCAGAATAGGCCAAAGGCCCAACATTCTCAACCAGGAAGGTGATTTCAACAGTGTAGGACAGTCGCAGATTATGCAGCCACAGATGCTTTATGCTGTATGCTTACCTATGAATGCTTTATGCTGTAACCTTATATGATGCTTTATGCTGCATCCTTATATATGAATGATATTTGATTTTACAAGAAGGCCATTAAAAATGTTCCATCTAGGTAACCCATGGTCTTCATTAGTGATATGACAATTACTGGCAGATTCTGTAGATGAGATTATTTTATGGTTTGTGCAACAGTATATCTACCTACCCTCAATTTGAGATAGGCCTTTTACTGGTTATAACATGACTAGTCTGAAATGTTGCTATTTCCACTTAAATTTCAATCCGTTTCCTCAAGAAAACTTTCCATAATTATCTTTGCATGACCCAGCCCAAAATGTTACATTTTAAAGACAGATCTCTACAACATTCTCAGTATAGGCATGAGAATAAAAATGACACAGATGATTTATTTCTCATCTTCATATATTTCTGGTTTGAAGCCACCCTTTCATGATCTGCGTGGCACATCTCTAAAGACTGAGTTCGTTCTATACAAATTTTGAATGTGTGGGCCAGTTTTGCTCCAAATGATATCAACTAAATATTCAATTAAGATATAACATAAATTTAAAAATATTTGCTGCCTTATTTTTCTCACCTTACCCTAGTAACAGCATCAGTTGATATGAATCATGTTCAGGGGATGGGGGAGATGAAATAGGGGGAAAATATTAAGACATGTCCCTTGTCTAAATTTTTGTTGTATTTAAGGATCCAAGGGTTGTTACATGTCCCATTAAATAACTCTGTGTGATTATCTTCAAATTTCGTCTCATGATATTTTCTGGTAACCCAAAGAAAACCTCCAACAAATCAGCTCATCACTTGGTTTCTATCTATATGGATAAGAGTTTTCCCCATGGTTGGGCATGTTGATGAAATGAGACAAAAAATACTAGATGTACTGTGCCATAGAGAACAGTATGCTTGTTTATTGGTTCTTTGTAGCTGGTCTATCCTAACTCATGCTTTCCACATCACCTATTAATCCCAATTATAATCAACCAACACCACCGGTGAGTAATTCTTTCTACTAGTATTGTCTAAGGGATAAAGATTGGAGAGCCAAAAGACTTATCTTGTATTGCTACTTGTGCTTCTTTAAAAGACAGTTTTATGAAAGACAGTTTTTATATATATTTTATAGTCATCTCAGAGAATCATAAAAATGTAGACTAATAAAATGTAAGAAATTTCTCACTTATATATAATATTCTCATTCACGTATAATAGAGTAATATTTACATTTCCATCTGCAGAGAGAATAGCAGGTAAAAATATAGAAAGAACTTGAAGTTATACATTTAATACATCTTAATGCATTTTTTTATTTTAAATAATTTAAAAAGTTTGATATCTTTTACTCATTCCTTGAACACAAATATTGAGCAACTAGAATATGCTTGGCTGATGCTTTGATTTCAAGAAGAACAGAGATTATCAAAAAAATGTCTTAAAGAGTTTGTTGGATCCCATCTTCCTCATAATGACTCACCTTCGTCCTTGCCAGCAAGGGAGCCCCCCGCTCCAGCAGAAGCTCCACCACTTGGTCATGTCCACTTCTTGCAGCGCAATGAAGGGGCGTCAAGCCATCCTGCCAAAAGAATGAAAGATAGGCCTGAGTTCACTTTTTTTAAAAAAAACAAGATTGTATCTATTGCCACCTTGAAGACAGGGTTTCTGAAACTCAGCCCTAGTGACTCAGTAGATCAGTAATAGAATTGCTATCAGTTAAATAATTAAGAACAGTAAGAGAGAAAACAAGACAGAGATCTTGGCAGAGAGAAAGAGAATGAGAAAGACAGAGACAAAACAGAAAGAGGGAGAGGGCAAGAGAAATCCCATGTGTGGAAGTTTAATGTAAAAAACACCGTGGCTGGTCATGTGTTTGCAAATTTAGGAAGATGGAAAAGCAGAGGGTGTTGCATTTGTTGAACTTGAAAGCCCTACCTGCCTGGAGCCACACCCAGAGATTATATTGTTATACTATTTTCCTTCTGGTTGTCCTAACACAACTCCTAAAAATTCTTCTTAATCTAATTTGTCTATCTTCTCTCTTGAATTGCTATTATTTCCATAAATTCTCCTGAGCTTCCTGAGGCTCGTAAAAGGGAAGGGTTATTTTTTCACATTCTTCTAAAGGTTTCCACTCATATTTTTCATCATTTTACAAAATACATAATTATTTTTCAAAAATTAAATTTAGGGCTTCCCTGGTGGCGCAGTGGTTGAGAGTCCGCCTGCCGATGCAGGGGACACGGGTTCGTGCCCCGGTCCGGGAAGATCCCACATGCCTCGGAGTGGCTGGGCCCGTGAGCCATGGCTGCTGGGCCTGCGCGTCCGGAGCCTGTGCTCTGCAATGGGAGGCCCAACTGTATGTTATGCTATTTATAAAACTTTCTGACCCTGATAACCTCACAGGTAGTTTCTGATTCTACAGCAATCTCCAAATACCCTCTGTCTTTTAGGTTTTATCTCTCTTTAGAGCAATCTCCAAATACCCTGTCTTTTAGGTTTTCTCTCTCTTTAGAGCAATCTCCAAATACCCTCTGTCTTTTAGGTTTTCTCTCTCTTTAGAGCAATCTCCAAATACCCTCTGTCTTTTAGGTTTTCTCTCTCTTTAGAGCAATCTCCAAATACCCTCTGTCTTTTGGGTTTTATCTCTCTTTAGAGCAATCTCCAAATACCCTCTGTCTTTTGGGTTTTATTTCTGTTATTCATGGCCAAAAAGCAGAATAGCTGGAAAATATGAGGCAAAATATAAGAACAATGGGCAAGAAGTGAAACAGAAAATAAAATCATGACTACATAAATTAACTGGTGATTTCAGACTTAAAGGACTGTCTCAGGGAAAGTGGTTGAGAGGGTAGGTAGCGGTCTAGAAAATGAGGGATGACAAGCAGCTAAGAGGACTTTAGAAGCTTCTGATTTACCCAGAGCTCTAATGGACCATATCTCTGGGTTATGCTTTCCTCCTAATAAATATAATTCACCTGGATTACAACACTCCTCCCGATCCAACATTCTGGGATTTCTAAGCTAGCTATCTTCCATTTGCCCTTCCAGATCCATCCTCTTCCCTTCTCCACTGTTTCTCGTCAGCTGGTCTGATCTCTCTCGATTGTATCAGTGGGCTACCCTGCCCTCTGGCTTCTGGTTGGGGCTGGCCAATGGGATCTGCAGCAAGACAAGGAAGCAACTCCCTGAAGGATCTACTAGATCTGGCTGTGACTCTTTGCCCAAGGTTACGCTCCTGCCAAAGCAGCCTTCTCCATACAGTTTTCTCCTTTGAAAGGATGGTAACCTCTTCTACTTCTCACCTTTCAGGTCTAGGGTTGATAATGAGCCCTGCTGTTAACTAGCCCCAAGGATACCCCACTATCCCTTGTGCCTCCCCTTCAGTCCAGCCACAATGGTATAAATAAGCCCTTTAATAATCTCTATTCAAATTATCAAATTTGAGTGTGTCATCTGTTTTTGTCTAGGACCTTGATGATAATTATTCCTTGCTTTGTTAAACCTATTTAGCCAGTATTGAGATACTAAATAACCAAAACAGACCTTGCAGTTTTGGTTACCTGGGAATTAGCATGAAAAGACTGTCTTTTGAGAAAAAAGTATGTAACTACTGTAGTTGGGATGCCAAGTTATTTTAAAGTTTGCCAAAAGGAGCTTAAAAGACAAACTGTGCGGGCAAAGTGATTAAAATGATGATGCTTTTGTATCTTGTCCTCAGTGCCCTATGGTGGAAACACAGAGCATTGGTTGCTATATAAGTGAAATAGCAGTTAGATACAGCTTGATTTCTCAAACATATTCTTGGTGGGAGCTTCACTGAGATCTAGAGTTTGAGAAATCCAACACAGCGAATGAAGGCATGATGTGCCCAATCCAGCGGGTAGGCCCTGGAATCACAGAGCTCTGGGTGTGAGTCTCAGATCAGCCCATCATGGGTGAAGCTCTCTGAGGCTCAGCTTCACGATATTTCAAATGAGGATGCTTTTTCTTACCCTGTTTAATTTATAGCCTTGTTTGAAAAATGAGGGGATGCTGCCTTACATCATTTTTAAAAAGGTAGAGTATTGTTTTCTATGGATTACATGAAATATTCATTGGGTAATCACGTTGAAACCTCTAAAATGCTCTCAGAACAACAATAGGAAAATATGGAGAACACTTAATAAACCCGCAAGAACATCAAGTAACAATAAGGATTAAGTAATTGGGTCTAAATCTTACAGTTCAGCGATGCAGTTTATCTGCTCTTAAAAAGGATATGTGAGTTATATCAAATTCAAGTTGCCCAACATGCTCAATCTGGGTAGATTTTGGATATTTTCTACAAAGTGCAGTGTCTCATTATTGTCCCCCATAAAATCTTTATCAAAAGGTTTTGTATTCAAGAACTTTTTAACTTACTCTTTTAATTTAGTTTTTACTCTTAGAGACTATGATCTGTTCATTATCTTTTTTTTTTTTCTTTTTTTAAATTCTTAAGACTGCGTTTGAAGTTTACATTTTCCTCCCCTCCAGAGTCCCCTTCCCTGTGTTCTCTCTTTTTCTTCGCTGGAATCAGTTCAAATCACATGGTGATGTCAGTAATTCTTAAAGGGACACCATTCATCTAGCTGGTAACCCACAGCATTAGCTTCTTATGACCATTTCTTTCCTTATCTTTTCCTCTCTCCCCTCTCAGCTTAGATTATTCTTCCAGCAATGTACCCTGAATTCTGTGTACTAATATAGGCTCTGCTAATTACTAAGCTGTGTGTCCTAGGTTAAGTTATATAACTCCTCTGGAACTCATTTTTCGCCTTGGTAGTCTCATTTCTCAAATGGAGACCTCTATATTTTCTCAACAAGAAAATAATAATACTTTGTAAGTTGTTAGGAAGATGAATTAAGATGATATTTGTATAGTACTTAGCAGGGTGCCCAGAACATAGTGGGCATATGACAACTGGTAGCCACTATTATTATTATTTTAATTATTACTCCTAATAACAAATAGCAAGGGTGATCCCTTTTTCTGATGTATTGTTTTTCATTCATCATCCTTTAATGTTTTTTTGTATACTTTTATTGTTTTCATTGAAATATGTATTTCAATATTTTAGCCATAATCCTTATAGGAAGTATTTCCACATTTAAATAAAAAATAAGTTTAAAAATAAAAAATGAATAATGCCTTTAATAAAACTTGAATTAATAATATCATTTTAGCTATAATGTTTCTGTTTTAACATTAAAATGAGGTTTTCCAGATACCAGAAAACCAGGGCTCTGGTGAAAATGTCTCAGAGTTTCACACTAGATTCTAGTCAATGATGAGAATGCCAATGAGATGCAAAATGTCTCAGTGATTGACATAGTGCTGGTGAAAGTGGTGCAGAAACTACGGGTATGATTTTTTTTTTAATTACCCCAAAGCCTTTATATATCTTGCTCTTCTCCTAATAATGAAAACATTACAAGTGAGAAAATAATAAGACCAAGGGAAAATTTTTGATGGAACATACTAAATTTAGAATGTTTATGACTAATTTGACTGCTAGGGGAAATTGAGACCTCTGTGAAAAAAATGAAACAATAATATTATTTGAAATTCCATATAAAGACACACTATCGTGTTACCTAAAAAGATAGTCAAAAACAAGTATAACATTTTTTAATTTAAAAATATATTTTTAAAGGACAAAAGAAAAAGCAAACCATATTCCCTTAGTAATCAAATATTATAGTTCCAAAAATATATATATATTATAGTTCCAGAATTGGCCTCCTGATTCCAGACCACAGTACTGCATTTCAGTATTTACCTCCTACTTGATTTTACTTTTGGTAAGAAGGATACAGGTCTGATAGTTATAGCCAAAACTGAAAGAACCTAACTGTTTTTAAAATCCTACTCCTTAGAGATGAGGAAGTATTTTCACTTACAGGGAAAGGCTCAGCACCACCTTCATTATTGTGACTGATCCTTAGGGTGCACTGGAACCAGTTTGCACACACTAGTGAGAGTCAATTTTTTTGCACATCTTTTCCCAATTCTGCATTCAGTGATACCATATTGGTAGCTCCAATTGGCCATGGTGAAAGTATGGAAGTATTTACACCATGGAAATCATCAAAGGCAAAGGTTACAAATCAGAGCTTTTTATTTTATTTTTTTGAAGAGCTGATTATTAAATTTTTACCAGTACACTGCTAACCTAATCCCTTGGGTACTGTTGATTTGCATCTCTGAGTAAAGGGATATAGTCTGTCTTGTTAACTACTGTTATCTCTAGGGTTCACAACACCAAGTAGGAAATCAATAATTATTTGTTTAAGGAAGAAATGAACAGAATGTCTGTACAATGTATAATTAGAAAATCCATTTTCACTTTATAAATTCTTGAATGAAATTCCATTTATTTGCTATATCTAAAGGCTACACCTGATGAAATACAGTCCAAATATTCCCTTCAAGAATAATTAACCAAGGCTTACATTTCACTGTTAACTTGCTCAAGAACAATTAGTTAATGGCAGAACTAGCATAAGAATCCATTTCTCTCCATTTCTTACTACTCTTTCATGAAAAAACAATGTCTATTTGGAGTTAGACTTTTAAATTGTATATGCAAATGTATGCAGGGAATGCAAATTAGAGCATCTTTTAAAGAATAAAGCAAATATTGTGACGATCAATAAAAACAAAATCAATTGCCTCAATAATGAATGAATACTCCAGAAAAGCATTAATAAGAGCAATGTGCATCCTTAAGACTTTGACCAAGATAAAAGTTTTTTGCATTTACAAAGTGCTGTCTTTCCATTGGTACTCTCAATTATTAGGGAGTCTCAAGAGAAACAGAAAGGTGAGTGTAAAGGGACTCATTATGTTAGAAATGTACTTAAAGGAGGAGGTACACAAACTGTTTCCTTTAAATATAGAGAACAAGTAAGCAAAGCATGCAGCATTATATATAATCGTTCCAAATTCTGCACATCTACAGCATAGCAAGGGAAAAGGCATGCCATCAAATCAAAGGGTAGAAACCATATAAAACTCTGATGCAAAGACAATGGACACCACAACAAAGATCTTGATAGACAAAGCAAACCACTCCAGAACTCCCACATGATAATATGACACAAGTGCTCTGGACCAAATGTCTTAGAGAAATGAGATTAAGAAAGCAACATTTCCTGAGGTCATTAAAACCCAAAATGTATAGTCTGCGACTGGTGTAGTTTCTAGAAGCTCAAAGATGATAAGGTTTATTAAACAAAATATTTGTTAGCCTCAAGATTTGCAAGGTAATTAAATTAGATCCTTATTCCTTGGACTATGAGAATGCAAAGTCCCAGAATTAAACAAAGTGAAGATAAGATATCACAAGGGACATACTCTATCTACTAACTTCCACAGACTTCTTCCACCATATATTTCAAAATTTTATATAATAGGAATGTTTAAAGTTTTACTTAAGTCTATGATTAATCAAGTCTACTCCAGAGGATTAATATTAAAGTACAATACTAGTTTAGTTTAAGCAAGTAATTGTGCATAATTTCCATTACATAATAAAAAATTATGAGTAGCTAAGTAATTTACTTAACGCCACTTAAAAAATACCTAAGAGTTGATTCTCAAACGACCCTATGAAGTAGGTAGTATTATAGCCTAAGCTCAGAGAAGGCAAGTAAATTGCCAATGTCATTCAGCTTGTAAGCAGTAGAAGCAGGCTTTGAAATTAGGTAATCTGCATTCAAAGTCTGCACTTTCAACAGGTGTACTGTCCTGCCTATCTTATTATTTATTTGTTGGGAGTACGTAAAGACTCAGAATTATATTTAACTCAACAAGTTTGAAATGAATGAAGGGCACTGCCTCTTAGCCAGCTGACATGAGTAAAAGTGCAACATAATAACTGTATGCCTTTTTTTCCGTAAGCATAATAGGAGATCTCCTGCTCAGATCCCTATAGCATAGCCACTTAAGAAAAATGATTTAGGAGCTGAAAAGTTTGAAGCAAAAGATTTTCAACATGTATTAAAATATTTTACATAAACACCACACTCTCATAGCTTAATGTATGCAAATGAGTTTGGGTTCTTGATACTTACAGCTAGCCAAATCAGAGATGAGTAAGTTCAATCTTTGATCTTTGTTCCATGAAAATCAATAAGCAAGGACTTGAAAAACTGTCTCATTGAGAGAGGCTAGCATTCTGTTTCTCCAGGCACTTATGAGCAAATATTAATTCCACTTTACATATGATGTGCAACCTTTAAATGCTGTATGAGGTTTAAATCGAATCCAAGAAAGCAATTTCCTTGAAAACACATTGCCTGTGTTTAGGGACTGGTATTTTAAAGTGTCTGCTAAAAGAATACAAAAAATAATACTGGTAGGAAGTTGAAAGAACAGAGACACTCACCCTGGTTTTGGCATCGATCTGACCACCACGATCCAGTAAGAGCTTCACCATGTTTGTGTTTCCCCTTTTGGAAGCCACATGCAGAGGAGTGATTCCATTCTACACCGTGGAAAGACCAAACAAGAGCATGTTGGGTATGACAGGGCATGATGGTGATGGCTTCGTATCAGCACAAAGGAGATTGTGACCTATTTTGTAATTTTATCTGAGGTTTCTATGGTTTCAATGCTTTTGATTTTTAAGGAACAAAAAAAGCACACAAACCACAAAGCACTGTAGAGAATGATAAATGGAATGAAACTGCATAATTAAGTTAGTCAATAACTACAACATATGTACCGAATGTACACATCACAGTCAAGAGACAAAGGGAGCACTTTGGCATAATACTCAATGGAAACAAAATTTCAGATCCTACCTAGATAGAGCCCTAGGCTAAAGTCTATCTTTCTTATTATAACACTTATGCACTTAAAGATTCTGGGATCCTAAAGTTTACTATGCTTAAAAATAGAGTACACATATACATATCAATACCCAATGGAAAAATGATTCTTAAAAACACCTTCTTCAGAATAATTCAGTATGAAAAACTTGAAAATAACTCAATGTAGTTTCAGAGAAGAAGACTTCTAAGGACAAAAATACTGTATACATGAATTATATGTATTTCTTTCCTTGGCTATCATATACCATCATTAGGTCAAGGATGTATACCTGATTTTTTGGTGTGTTATGATTTTGCAAATATTCAAGTCCCGCATTTACTGATTCATATTAAGTACACTGAGTTTTATAACAGTCATGTAAGTGAATTCTTTCCAGTGAAAGCATACCATTAAAACTATAACACAACATAATGTTTTTACTATTTCAGTAAGACTCCTCATATGAGCAAATTCTCAATTTATTAAAAAAAAAAATCCTGGGACTTCCCTGGGTGGCGCAGTGGTTAAGAATCTGCCTGCCAATGCAGGGGACACAGGTTCAATCCCTGGTCCGGGAAAATCCCACATGCTGTGGAGCAGCTAAACCCGTGCGCTGCAACTACTGAGCCTGTGCTCTGGAGCCCGCGAGCCACAATTACTGAGCCCGTGTGCCACAACTACTGAAGCCCGCGCGCCTAGAGCCCGTGCTCGGCAACAAGAGAAGCCGCGGCGATGAGCAGCCCGCGCACCGCAATGAAGAGGAGGCCCCGCTCGCTGCAACTAAAGAAATCCCGCATGCAGCAGCGAAGACCCAACATAGCCAAAAAAAAAAAAAAAAAAATCCCTGTCAAATTGTATGCCCTATAGTCACTCTTAGGACATACTATAAATGTAGTTATACATTTTATACCTAATGTTTTAACAGTTTAATTTTTTATCGACTTGAAGCTGCTTGTTCATGGTGTGACCTTTAAATGTAACTGCTCATACTGATGTCAGAATCAACATCTTCCCTATTGCAAATGATTTGCATGCATGTGAACTGACACACTATTTTTCACGTGTTGTGTTGTGACGACTTCCTGTGATTTGAAGGGAAAAAAATGGAAAATCTAATATCTCCAGCACAAATAAATCCAGGCAAGGAAAAGGAAATAAAATCTTTATCATTGTTAACTTTTACTTTAGTAAAATGCCAAATTCTCTGGTGGTTCAGTGATTAGGACTCCACGCTTTCACTGCCAAGGGCCCGGGTTCAATCCTTGGCCAGGGAACTAAGATACCGCAAGCTGGGCCACATGGCCAAATAAAATAAAATAAAATAAAATAAAAAGAAACTATTTTAATCCATACCCTGGCTGTGAAGTCCACAGCAGCTCCCCGGTTTAGAAGAAGAGTTGCCACGTTGACGTTTCCATAGTGGGCAGCGATGTGCAAAGGGGTGAAACCACTCTGTGGAAAGCAAAGAAAATGACAGTCAGTAAAGCACTTCACCTCTGTATGTTGCAGTCACTGGATTAGAGAAGAAAATCACATCTACCTAATACGTGAACAATGCAATTCAGATCATAAATGCTTTATAAGACTTTTTAAGTTTCAGTGCTATTATTTAAATTTAGTGGTAAATAAGTCAACATATAAACAGGTAAATAAATATCCTACATTTCTTGGCAACATTATTTCCAATTACATTAACAATTTATCTATTTATGAGATTTGTTATCTGTATGAAACCATGTTTCTTGAGTTGATTTAGCTTTAGAACAAAACGATATGATTAAACAGCATGTTTTTTCAGCCATAGTATGAATAAAAAATGTTTTCTCCAGAGAAAATCTCAAAACTTCTATTTTTTTCATTTGTTTGTGTTTTGGTTTGGGTTGTTTTTTAAAATGAAAAACAGCATTGGTTGATGTTGTATCTTTGGAACTATGAAAATATTGTGAGAAATTCTTACAGAACATATACAATTCATCTTACATCATTTACACTGTCCTGACATTTCTATCCTCTTTAACAACTATGTTTAGTCAGACTATATTGTTATAATAAAAAAAAGTTAAAAAAAATTAAACAATATACTTGGAATTAATATGAATATAAAATAAAGAAAAAAATTAAGTGGAACCCAATTTTGAATGTTAATTAAACCAAACTTTATCAATAAAATAAGATTGATGTAGAATAAAATAAGCAAGTTGAATCAATTACATGAGCATTAGAGAACAGCTTACTATCAGAATGTTTTAAAAATGAGTCTGAAAATCTTAAATGGAAAAAAAGCATATTTCCTTTCTTTGTTTTTCTAATGAAAATTTAGTTAGAAATCTGCCATTTTCACAGTAGAAGCATATTAATTCTTTTCTTATTAAAGTATGAAGAGAGGCATTATTCTTGCTCTCCATAATATTCATTGCTTAATAAAAGATTATAGGAAAAATAAACGCTGTTCCTATAAAACTGGATATCAAATCCTGCAGTTTTGAGGACATTTTGCATTGTTTTCTTTTATTTGAAATGAACTTTGATGTGTATAATACTGTTTCTAAGAAACATTATCTAAATCACAACCATTATTTTTCTATTCACTTGATATATAGATTTTGGTGGCTTTATTTTTAAAATGGCCTAAAGAAGCATCCAGATACCTTAGGTAACAGAAATTCCTCTGTGCTATCAGCCAAATTAGCTGCAAATAATTTCTGACTGTAGCAAATCAAGGCACAAAATAAGAATAGTAACTATCAATCCAAATCCTACTCTTGTGGTCATGATATTTTTATTTTGTGTCTACATGATGGCAAATACTAATGTCAATATAGAAGAAAAAAAATCAGTCTACAACTTGGCTGTTATTTTATAAAATGTCAAGCTTTAGTATTTTAGGAAATAATTCACTAGATGTTTTTCATTTTTATCTTGATATTTCCTGTCACCCAGTTATATCATGAATATGCATCTTTTATTCAAGTTACAATTTAATTTCAGAAAAGCATAGTGACTGCTGATGAATCATTTTCAAACTATTCAAGTATAATAATATTATTTTTCCTATTTGCAGAAATAAACTAATTTATCTTCTGACACAGCCTCATTGAAAATCCATGATGATGCCTCAGGCTGTGACTCTTGGAGCAACAAGACGCTGGTATAAGCCCCTCAGAGGAACTTTTTCCTGAATAACGTGGAGGTGGAAGGCTCAGGTCATCCTCCTACAGGACTATTGATGGAGGGGTTTTCCCTCTTTGTTATTCTATTGTCCCCGAAGAAATATTTCTAACTCAGTCTGTATCTACTCAAATAGCTGCTTTCAGCATAATGATTAGAGCCAATACTGCTTTAAAAAATGTCAACGATTACCAAAAATCACCTACAAAAGAAAGGTATTAAAATCAGTAATTAAGATATATCAATTTGTATGATTCCAGTCTTGAGCAATTTCACCAAGCAGTTGGGCTTTTAAAAAACAATCTGTGATCTAAGTTCCACACACAGATATGGAACAGAAGAAATGATATGAATAATTCAAGTATATTCACATCTCAATGGGTAAATTTGTCAATAAACAAGATATTAGGTTTAGAAATACACTACTCTCGGTAAATACTAAGTGTGAATGCTCAAAACCCCCATAGGCCCACAACCCAGTGATCATATGAGATGTTAGTCTAAAGAATTCCCTCAGCAAAGTGAACATCAACCTACATAAGCAGTCGCTTGCCTTTGAAAGTTAATTTTTATAATACAGGTTAATGTTTATAATATACTTTCAACGTTTGTGTTAGTGCCTCTTATACCACACACACACACACACACACACACACACACACACACTCTCTCTCTCTCTCTCTCTCTCTCTCTCTCAGAGGCTTCTGAACCAAATACTCCTGTTGATTTTGTTAACTGATGGGACTTATTTAGGTATGTGGAAAATAGATGATTTCATGACAACTATTGTAAGAGCAAGATAAAAGTAAATGCTTTGCTCATGATAGGCTCAATATCATTACTGATTATATACAGCGTGGTAAAAATAAAGACAGAATAGAAGGGCAACTGCAATTAGGTAAGAGGATGAAACAGTGGCAGAGAAACCTCCTTAAATTACACTTCACTAAATTCTAAATGGAGAATTCTCATTAAGAAAGGAGGTCACATCTCTTATTGGCCAAAAGTTAATAATAAAGCTCACTTAGTAAAATACATATTATGGAAGAGTCTTGTTTCATGCTCTACTCTAATAAGCTACTTTACGTTTCACTGATTAAATAATGCTTCAAATACATGCTATATTAAAATTTTTGAATTATCTATCCACTTGCCTTAATTATGGGCAAAGTTTCCAAATTAATTAATTTCCTAATAATGAAAATTCCAATCATTAGTATCAATTAGTGAGCATTTATTCTAATTGGACAAAAAATAAAATAAAAACAAGGTATATTTTGATATAACCGCAATACTGTACCTCGGTTGTCCTATTCACCATCATCTGAAGCGGTGTTGTGTGGGAAAAAGAGGGAAGATATTACACAGTGCAAAATTAAGGAAACAATCAATCTGTTCTCTGCAGTTGAATATACCGTTCCAGCATGCCAAAATGCATTCTACTGAAAAAAGACAACTATAACATTATACAATTATATCTTTCTAATTCTGCTTCTATTATTTTTTTTTACCACAAATAGAAATAGAATGAATAAGCAGATTTCTAAAAAACTGAACCTCACCTTTTATAGAAAATTATCTTGAGGTTTTTTTCTGTTTTCTTACTGTACTCAACAGACAGTCCCCCTTTTTGCTGAAATACCTCTGAAAGTAAATTATCTCTTTTGATGACCAGAAATAATTTTGCCTTATCACCATGGCCTACTTCTTTATCATCTCCCAGGAGGAATCTGGTGGCCGAAGAGTGCCTTTCCACAAATGTATGAAGCTTTTACCTTGGATTGTACGTCAGCGTTGTGATCGTTCTGAAGCAGGAGTGCAGCAGATTTGGTGTCATCTTTCCTAGCTGCAATATGCAGAGCTGGCAGCCTTACTTTCCCTTTGGTGTCATTCTCCAAGAGGATGGCCACTGCCTGGTTGTGTCCTTGCTGGAGTGCCACCGCTAGGGGCGTAAAGCCATCCTGGTAAAACAGAAGAAAAAATCTTCCATCAACTTTTGGAAGGCTGGGATTCAAGAAATAGTGCATCTAATTTTCACATTAATGATTAAGACTGACAAGAAAAATGAAAAGATTAATTATTACTGTGAAGATTAAAGCAAATTATCATCACTTGTTGTACTATGCATTGACTTCATCAGATTTTTTTAAATACCCATTCTATTTATTTTTAAAACATCTGCATTTCCTAACAAAGCATAATGCACACAGGATGTATTCAAATGTGTTTTGAATATGAAAATAAAAATTAGAACCAACCCTAAGTAATGCCTGCTTATGGAAAGGAAAATGTGGGAAGGGTAGAAATAATGGAGAACAAGTCTGACTGAGAATCAAAGATATGGTAGCCAAGACAGGGAAATAAATTACATGATTAACTATGCAAGGTGCTAAATATCTCACAACAACTGTTAATGGAATGGTCTGTTACCAATTAATTTGGGAAGTTTAGGACATAATATGATCTAAAATTCTTTGGAAAATAAGGCTAATTCATTAAGTTTTCACTTAGTTGAATTGTATATTATTTAAATCATTTAGACATAAAATTGTGCTAAGTAATGTAAAGAAAATCAGTCTTTCAATTAGAAACTTAACAAACAATTTAAAAAATAACAAAGATCGGGGCTTCCCTGGTGGCGCAGTGGTTGAGAGTCCGCCTGCCAATGCAGGGGACGCGGGTTCGTGCCCTGGTCTGGGAAGATCCCACATGCCGCGGAGCGGCTGGGCCCGTGAGCCATAGCCGCTGGGCCTGCGCGTCAGGAGCCTATGCTCCGCAGCGGGAGAGGCCACAACGGTGAGAGGCCCACGTGCAGCAAAAATAATAATAATAATAATAATAACAAAGATCATCAAAGTTAGAGGAGCCTTAGAGGTAGATGGATAACCACATTAGAAAAATTAGAAGCTATGTTTTCTCTCTAGAAACAAGTATTCAGCAACGGAAAGGTGATGAATAAGTAGAAAAAATATACGTATATATTCTAGGCTCTGTTAATGTGAAAACCTCCTTTAATTCACAAAAGCTTGAAAATAAGTCTCAGAGTTAAATGTTTCCATTCACAGAAGAGATGAGGGCAATTGGATATGGTACATCTATTGAATATATTCCAGAGACAATGATAATTTATCAGCATCTAACTACTCCATTTGTTTTCAACAGTATTTTTTTAAAAGGTAACTGTAGACTTCGGAGGGAAAATCATTTCCCTCAAATGCATCATATCATATATGCACTACCACAGTAAGAGTTGAATTTTTTAAATTAGAATTGAATTTTAAATAAATACATTACTTAACGGAATGGAAGAGTAAAGCATGTAGTGTTGTAAGATGAAAGAGAGTAGCCTAAATTTAGAACTTTGTTTGGCACAAATTAAGCCCTCTGTGAAGGAGGAAAGAACAGGCTCATTATCATGCACACATTTAATTTGATTCCCCCCTGCAACACTGGGATAGTTTATATTAAAAGAATGTGAACTTTATTTTTTCTTAGAGACAAGGCATTGCTGACAGCACAGAACCTAATTAAAAAGTTTTTAGCCTTCAATTTTGGTAACATTCAGGAGGAAGGAAGAAAGCAGAGAATTATAAAAATGGTACTGGACAGACAGAGAACTCCTTTGAGAGAATTTAACTTTGGACCTCCACCACATGGATTTCATTTTAATCTACACTTCATGGGAGAAGGGTAAAGATTTGAAATGATTTTTTGAAGTACCTTCACCAACTCTATGAAAAGGAAACCTATATTAAAAATCTGTAGCTTAATTTTTCATCATTTATTTACCAATGCTAATTGCTATAATTACGGGAAATTTCAACACTTTAAATATTTCTTTTCAAACATGAGTTTCATTGCCATACTGAATGATCTCATAATTATCTGATTTTTAAAGTGGTCACAATGTCTTGATTAGTAACTACGTTTTGCAAATTAGGGCTATTAATGGGTTCAGGGTAAGTGTCTTCTTTAGGTATATTCATACATGTACATACAACCGTAGAAGGTATTTAGCAATATAGCCTAAAAGATCAAATAGTAATCAACCATATAGCCCTGTGAAGATGTTATTCATTCACAGAATGATAGACTAAAAGGGAACATGCCAAGATTTTTCCATTAGTGTATTTCCTGATAACCATTCGGGCCAGTGGTATGGAATTAATCAACTAAGTTTATACATATCCAGTCAGGGAAAATTAATTTTACTTATTTAAATGATTAAAAAACAAAATAGATATATGTTTGTTTAGAGGCATATATGTGTCTAAACTAGGATTCAAAACCTCATGTGATTTACTTGCAACAGTCATATTTCTTTGTGGAAATAAGAGACAGTTTTAATTCTCTGAGAATCAGAGTGTAACACGAACTCCACTGATGCAACATACATAAAAGGCTATTTCTGGAAGCAGAGTGAGATGCTACAGGGGTCCAGATTGGAGGAGTCTTGAGAAAGCTGACAATGCTGTCAGGCAGCATTTCCCTAAATCATACACTAGAAAAGTCTATTTGGTGAGTAGAACTCTGTAGTGTAAAGGTTTCTCTAGATAAATGATTCTGCTTTCAAGGAAATAAAGTAAAACAAATGCATATTTCCATGGTTTGGTACATTTCTTAGAGGTCCTAATGCAGAGATATAGTCTCGTACTGTTATCCAAGCTTTGCCTGAGGATATTCACGTGCCACTCATTGCCAGAATTAATGTCTCAGAAAGTCATAAAATCATAATCATAAAAATCACGCTGTACTCATGTGGTAAGAGTGTAAAATCTGTGTGTGCTTAGTAGAGAACGTGAAATCGTTTCATACTAGGCAGTCGTGTTTTCCAGTCATAAACAGGAAATGTGGTCCCATTAATAGTGATGTCTTGGGATTGTTTTTAACTAATGAGAGTAAGCTGTCAGAAAGTTATCGCCAGGCTCCATAAAAAGTTTTCTCTCAAAGGGCCTGGACATGAATTTAATAGATTATAAATGACCTCTCTCCACAGTGCAGGGTAGAAGGGATTTCATGTTTATTTCACCTAAAGACTTAATTGTCCAGAAAGGAGGCCATATTAGACATTAAAAGTTATCAGGATAGTTTCTGGGTGACAGCCATCTATCTACCAGTCATCTTTCACTCCAGGGCAGGAGTTTTAAAATTTTATCAGTCGAGCCACAGAACATGAAATAGGAAAACTAAAGCCTGGTTGCTTTGGGGTGAGGAGAGGCATGTCCCAATGGAGCTCTCTTCCCCTCCTCTACTGTGTCACCTACTCCCAACCTTCTAGTGGCCCCTGAGGCATTTTCTCCAAGCTCTAAAGCATCCTAAGCATCACTTAAAAATCACTGTTCCAAACAATCACTGAACTCCCTCCTTAATCTGCTTAGGCAGAAATGAGAAGGAAAATACAAAGTAGGTTCGGCTTATTGGAGAACACACACACGAAAAGGAAAGTGATGCTAAGTTGGCCCATTCCAACCCCTTTTTATGCCTAGATGGCCTGAATGTTTTGAGACTGGATTGATTTTGAACATTCTATTCGGTTGTTGCCATAATCAGTCACACAACCACATGTCATAATTTGTACTTCATAAAATATGAACAGCTTTCTGATGACATATTTCTCATGAAATTGTGTGAACATAAATAACTGAATTCTTGCTAATCATTAAAAAACTTTCCTTTAAGGAATTGCATTAGAGCCTAACAAAGATAAAACAGTGATGAAAAGAGATGGATAAAATTTACTATAAATTGATTTTAGAATAGTATAAAGCTCCCAAAAGCTAGAGAATGGCAAATTGATGGAAGCGTGATTTCACATAAGAATAAATTGACATGAATCCCAAATCAGGGCATAAACTCATTGAACTGTGTGCACTGGGTCATTCGTTCATGGCCACTGTTGTAGATTACAATAGTAACATGAACACTCGTAGGATAAAGGTAATGGAGACCCTTTGCATCTGGATACAAAGAACATGGACATTAAGGTCAAAGAATTCAAGTGTCTTACCTCAGTAGCAGTGCTCTGATTAGCTCCATTTTCCAGCAAATATTTTACAACATCAATGTGGTTCTCTTGGGCAGCCATGTATAAAGGAGTGAAGCCATTCTGAGGACAAACAGTGAAAAAGGTATCTTCAACCATTTGTAAAGTTTAAACCAGGGAAGAATATATGACAAAGAAAGAGAGAATACTGTGAAGCAAAACTTTGAAATTGTGAAACATATAGCATACCTTCACATTGAAGAAGTCATACATGCATTTACCATCAGAAAACTAGACAAATCAAAGTTAACCAATTCCCATCCACAATTTTTGAAAGAATGAGGAGAAAGGGAAGAAATATCCCCCTCATTTCCTGCCTTCATTTCAGTACCAGAGATTCACATTTCTTATCACCCAACACTGTGTTAAAAACTAAAGATATTTAGTATCTTAATATCTATATAATTCTATAATATATATCATTCATTATATATAATATCTATATAAAGATATCTGTAATATTTATGTAGTATCACCTATATTTATCAATTCATAAACTATTTAAACAGATGACGATTATCTTGAATATATACATTTCAACACCCTTAAAAGTATAAAATATTACTCATATCAGAATAAGCTGAGAGATTGCAAAGCTGATTGAAAACTTTAAAAATCTGTATTTCAATGTTCTGCTTGAGGTAGCATGATTTATACTGAACATCTTTACATTACTTTTTAAAAGCCATTCTGAAATTCTATCATTCGTTAATTCTCATATTCATTTATTCAATTATTTAATATAAATCCAAGCACTGGTAGCTGGGCCATCACTGCGAAACAATAATAAACAAGACAGACATCTGCCCTCATGGAGTACATACTACGGTAATATGATAACGTTATGTAGTCATAGTTTTTTTTTTTTAAAGCACTGAAATTTTGTAACATGAGTTTGAAACTAAGTATAAACTGGCATATTTTCTTTTCATTAGATCCTTTGCAATATATAATACTTCATTAAGGTAAAAACCCACAAAACTTTATTTAAAAAAGAAAACTTGTGAAATAATTCATCAACTCTCAAAACATAGCATTCTCTTAAAATTATGTCAGAGTCTTAAAGACAGTTGATTACTTTAAAAATTCCACACATTAATGAGAATGAGTAAAAACATAGATGAACCTTCAGGTATTTCCAAAAATTTATAAGGAGAGAAAAATTTTTTTCTTTTTTGAAAAATTCTTCTGTATACCTTGTATAAGTGTGGAAACATTATTCAAAATGGTCAAGATAGAGCAAAATACAGAGTATACAAGTAGAACACGAAAAGTAACTTTAAATTTGATTACAAAAGAAAATCTGTAGGTTTCAAATGATGGTGGAAAATTTAAAACTAAGAAACATTACAAACGGAATGAACTGACAATTTTGTAGGATTCAGGAATAACTTGCTAGCTGGAGAGCATATTTTTTAAAACACAGAAAATAGGTGAAACCTTGTGTATTTTAAGAACTGAAGAGGTGGCGGAAGGATGGAATTAGAGATTCAAAGGAAGGGAAAGCCAGTGAGGATGGTTAAAAACAATGAGTGGGTGTGGAATGGGGCTCTTTCACGACAAGTAAAAGGCAGGGATGCAAAAAGAACTTTGAACAGAATAAAACAATTTGCTTACGTGTTTCCCTCTGACAGAATCTTGTGTGTAGATGAGAAGAAAGGGAAATAGACTGTGGTTACCAGATGAATAGGGGAAAGGAGAGATGTGCCATCCCTAGGCTCTTGTCCTGGGTCCTAAACTTTAGAGAGACCTCTTCTAGCTGAGCTGGGCAAGGGATCCAGAGGGCCAAGGGGGCATGCCCATCCTGACCCTGCAGCTCCCCTGCTTCCAGATCACACACCAGACATGAAACCACCCAGAGTTCCTGCCCACACAGCCCCAAGTGTGGTTCCAGTGCTGGCTCAGATTTCTTCCTTGGGTTCATCCTCCCAAGGGTCCACGGGTAGGCATACCCTACAGTAGGCTGAATAACGCCCCCAAATATGCCCACATCTTAATTGCCGGAACCTGTAAGTGTTACCTTAATGGTAAAAGGAACTTTGTAAATGTGATTAAGTTAAAGATCTTGAGATGGGGAGATTATCCTGAATTATCCAGGTAGGCTTGATATAATCACAAAAGGTTTTTATAAGAGGGAGGCAGGAGGTCAGAGAGAAGATACCACACTGCTTCTCACTTACAGCCTCAAGTAGGAACCAGAAGTGCCAACACCTTGGTTTTAGCCCCGTAGGACTGCTTTTAGACTTTAGACTTCTAAAATTATACAAGAATAAACTTGTGTTATCTTAAGCCACTGAATTTGTAATAATTTGTTACAGCAGCAACAGGTGTCTAATACACACTCTTAGAGACGTTTGTGAGGGAGGGTGGAAGTTAGGAGATGAACAGAGCTTGAACGTTCAGGCTGGGGTGTGTACACCTTTACACATGATGCTCTTGTGGTGTGGATGGAGCAGGGGATGAGGAGAGGGGAGGGGCCAGAGTGCAAAATCAGCCGCAATCCTGCATGGAACGAACTCCAAGGTTTCTAAGAAGTCTAAATTTAGACCTATCTTATTGCTAGACAGATATATTTATCAAGGTAGGAGGATAGGAGAAACTTATTTTATAGTTTATTAGCTTGATATATAGCTTTTAATTTTAAAAATATACTGTAAGTGGACCTCTTTTGCAGTCTTGCCCTGGGCCCTGCAAGCATTAATGGTGGGCTAGAGTAATAGAGAAAGAAAAGGGAAAATATAAAAAATAGAGAAATGTCAGGGCTGACAACATATAGTATCTGGTGGGGAAAGGGCAGTGACAAATGATCAGGCTCTCGGTTAGAGGGCATCAAGAATACCATGCGCTCCTTGTGCCACAACCTCAGCATGCAAGGGCTTCCAGCAGAGTGGGATGCACGTATAAAGAATGATAAAAATAAAAATGATTTATTGAACTTCTGCTCTATGCCATTCACTGTGGGAAATGCTTTGACTCTACTGCTTCAAATCACCGTGACCACATGCTCCGGTTTCCCCAGGACAGTCTAAGCTTATGCATAGTTATCTTGGAGTAATTATTAATAGTATCTCAGTTTGGATGATAAATTAAATGGCCCAACATCATCTCTAATCCTTAGAATAGTGCTGTAACATTGGTATTATTATCCCCATTTAAAATAAGGCAGCTGAGACTCAAACACTTAGGTAACTTGGCCAAAGTCTCCCAGCTAATAAGTGAACTGGAAGTGACAGATAGGAGCCAGTACGTGGACAGCCTTCTTCCCCATAAAGGAGTTGGGATTTGATCATGTGGATGTGTGGTTCGCAGCCTGGCTGTGTTATAGAATCTCCTGTGGAAACTTGTAAGAATGCCTAGGGACCACCTTGCCTCTCCTGAATTGTAGTCTCCATACATGAAGCCAAAGTACATGCATTTTTTTAAAAAGCTCAATTTTAAAAACTGACCCAAGGACATAGTTTTAGGTGATGCAGAACAACTGAATGGTTTTGGGCAGGGATCACATATGCATTTTGGAAAGTTCACTCTGGTGACCACAGATGCCTTGGTTTGGGATGGCAGGATTCAAGAATGGAAGTAACGGATTAATCAGCTTTTGCAATATTTGCGATAGTGTATTTAAGTGATGAAGGTAACATGAGCTAAGACAACACCTTGGCTAGAAGAAGGGGGAGCTGTTTACTGTTACTAAATGTATGGAGTGAGAAGGCAGTAAAGATTTACTACAGGTCCTAAAGATGTGGGAAATTATCCTTCCTTAACTTACTGATGCTATGTAACAAGAACTAGTCCACCAGAGAATGTGAAGCACACCTCTGGGTAATTGGGGAAGGGCATGGCAGCACTTTAACACCATTGTAAATTTTATAGGAAAGCTTTTATCTTCCCACATAAATAGGTCAACCACACAGGATTATTGGCTCCTGTGTCCATGTACCGAAGTGCTTTCCAATATATTATGTCTCCACGTTTTTCTAAAATGGTCTGGCGGCAGGTAGGTATGAAAGGATATGCTTTTTCTCCTTTTTGATATAAAAAAGTCAAAGAGATCCGGAGCCCAGGTTGATGCTGCAAGGATGCGTACAAGAACAGCATTATTTGTTGTTAGGGTAATTCCAGGGTGACCAATAGGTGCCTCTACCAACTGGTTATTAAATATTTTGAACATTATCCCTCTCCATGGCAAATTATTAATTATTTGCCATTCATTTATATTTATTCACTAAAACTGCGTTTGGTGACTCTTCACTGCTAGGCATTGTGCTCAGCTTTGGTGATTCAGAGATGAAAGCTCCCTGTTTATTAGGAGCTCACTGTCCAGAGGCTGAGATGGGCAAGTAACCAAACTACTGTATTACAGTTCAGTGAACGCATATATTGTTAGTTTCTTTAAAAAAAAAAAAGTTATGGGGCTTCCCTGGTGGCGCAGTGGTTGGGAGTCCGCCTGCCGATGCAGGGGACGCGTGTTCGTGTCCCGGTCCGGGAAGATCCCACATGCCGCAGAGCGCCTGGGCCCGTGAGCCATGGCCGTTGAGCCTGCGCGTCTCCGCAACGGGAGAGGCCACAACAGTGAGAGGCCCGCGTACCGCAAAAAAAAAAAAAAAGTTATGTGTTGGGTATAACGAGAACATAAAAGGACACAGAACTCAACTGGATAAAAAATTACATCTGAAGGAAACACTGGGAGTGATACTTGGAAGACACTGGGAGTGATTCGGTTTGAGCTAAGATATGAAGACACTGAATTTAGGCACAGAGGCAGGGAAGGTATTTCAAATAGAGGAAACCCCATGAGAAGAGAAAACCCTGAGCATATAGGGATCTTTGGAAAATTTACCGTGACTAGCGGGGTGAGCAGGCCGAGACAGGCAGGGATCAGCCCCCATCCGTCACGCTGAGGCACCCGAATTTTATTCTGAACTCTTGGGTGTCACTGAAGGGTTTTAAGCAAGGGTTTGACATGGCCATATTTGCATTTTAAAGAGATTAATTTGCCAGAGAGGGGAGGATGAATTAGAAAATGGCCAGAGAATAGTCTGGAGGAGTAAAAAGAAAGTTTTTGTAATAATTCAGATGAGAAGTGAGGATTAGAAACATTAAAATGGTTTTGAGATTTTGAAATGTCATTTTGTATTCATGTATTTATATTCCACTTAAAGATCAGAAGTGGTTTCAGTCTGCATGAGTTATTAGTTATTGATAACATTTCTCAGATTTATTAAAAAGTTAAAATGCTTTTCTTCAAATCTAGAAATTATATCATATTTTAGAGAATGCAAACACTTATAATATTACCAAAAATGTTGTTCCTATTTTCATTAGTGATATATGAACCAGTAATCAGGTTTTAGCCACTGGAGAAAAAAATTTTTTTTTTGCTAATTGGATTATCTGGGAAAACTGAATGAACATGAGCTGATAATCTTCCTATCAAATGTTAGATTTATTGCAGTTTGGGGGAATATTTTAATTCAATAAACCTATTGATATCTGTACGTCATTTCAAAGAAATTATATAGAGACAAATAATGTCAGTATGAAAAGTAATAAATGGTTTAGAATCAATGTTTTGGATAAGGATCAAAACTCTAAGAAGTATCAATATTACCTATTTTTACAGAAGCTTAACTTTTCAGACATAATTTTGCCAGAACATATAACCTTATTCTTCTATTACACAAATTAAGATTCATCAGTCAGATGACTTGAAATGACCATACAAAATCACTTTTATCTTAACATAAAGGTCAATGTTCAAACGTATGGACACCAAGTGGGGGAAGTGGCGGGGGCGGGGGGTGGTGGTGGGATGAACTGGGAGATTGGGATTGACATGTATACACTAATATGTATAAAACAGATAACTAATAAGAACCTGCTGTATAAAAAAATAAATTAAATAAAATTCAAAAAAAAAGTCAATGTTACTATTCAATTCAAAAGGTCTCTTTTTAAAAAATGAGATGCAATTAACATGTTATATTAGTTTCAGGTGTATAACATAATGATTTATTGTTTGTACATATTGAGAAGTGATCTCCACAGTAAGTCTAGCTATCATCTATCACCATAAATAATTTTTCTTATAATGGGGACTTCAAAAAAAGGTCTTTTTTTATAGCACCAAATCTGTTCTAAAGTTTTTCTGCTTGACACTGGACTAGATGCCAAGTAACAAATATGGACATAATACTGTTCCAGCCCTCAAGAGCAGAAAATATAACAGATTCACCGACTACACGTATATGGAACCATAGCACAAGACACACTATAATTGCCGAAAGCGAAGCATGAGTAAAATCCTGCCAGAGCACTAAAGAGTCAGCAACTGATACCATGAAGAAAGGCTTCTCAGGCCCAAGCACACAGACCTGAGAGGAAATCAGGAGGCCTTAATGAAATCAAGACGGTAGATCTAAAGAAATGAAAATGTGCTTTGCCATTTTTTTCTATTCTTCTTTCGTTCTCCCTCTCAAGAAATGTGGTGTTTGTGTGAAAAGTCAGAGTGTATTTGCTGCAGGCATATATCACTTGGGGAATTCTGTTCTCTAAGCACAATACTGAGTCTAATGAATTAAAAAAAGGACTTCAAGTAAATTTACCAAACATGAGTAAAATCTCATGCAAGAATGCATCTTGAAAGGAATTCTTACAGGTCTAAAAATTTTTTTTTAATTTCAAAGATCTCTAATTCACGTCTAACATATTACCACCCAGCTAAAGATATACTTTAGGTAATTTCATAGATCGAGTGTAAGCTTAAAGAGTAGAAACTGATTATAGAAACTTCAAATGGTATATAAATTAATTTCTCTGTAACTGCTCACTGTTATTTCACTTGTTCTTACTTTCAGTTCTACGCTGCTAAAATTATTAAGTATATTTCAATGATTAAAAGAAATTGCCCTATTTTTCTAGATGAAAATGTTATAGCTAAAAGGGGACTCATCCTTTTACTGCTGAGGAAATTTTAACCCAGAGATTGAGTAAACTTCCAAGTGGACTGGGCAGTAACAGAGGTTAAGGAGGGAACAGGAAGTTAGTAGGAAGTAAATGGACACAGCAGAGGCAAAGATGCTTGGAAACTTTTGCCCTCTTCTTTTCATCTTTCAGGCATTGACATGTGTCACCCTCTCTGGGAGGCCTTATTCAGTGCCCATAACAATCTTAGCACATAGTAGGTGTTCAATAAATATTCGTTAAATGGATGAATAAATAAAGTGAAATAGGATCCACGTTTCTTTCTACATCTGTGGTGGTTTTAAAATATGCCTACAGATTCTTTTCCCATAAAGGTTATTATAGAATACTGAGTAGAGTTCCCTGTGCTATAAAGTAGGTCCTTGTTGGTTATCTATTTTATATATAGTAGTGTGTATATGTTAATCCCAAAAAAGAATAGACATATGTATATGTACATGTATAACTGAGTCACTTTGCTGTACACCTGAAACTAACACAACATTGTAAATCAACTATACTCCAATATAAAATGAAAATTAAAAAAAGAGCAAGGCATATGTCTAAAAGCTCAAAACCTAAGTATAAATTCTGAAGAGAATTCTGGGAAAGAATTGTGTTGTTGGCAAAATGGCATCTTAAAAAATCAAAATAAAAATTAAAACTTCACACACAAAAATATATGGCTGCGAATTCTTTCACACTCCTCCCTTCAAAAGTGGAACCTAACTCCATTTCCCCAGAGTGTGGACCAACTTAGTAATTCACTTCTAATGCATTGATTATGGTGGAATCGATGATGTGTGACTCCCGAAGCTAGGGTTCAAAGTCACTGTCCTATTACTAGGTTTCTCTTGGGTAACCTGCTCTGGAGGAAATGAGCTGCCATGCCATATTAGCATTCAAGCAGCCTGTGCAGAGACTCACATGAGATGGAACTGAGACTTCCCACCAACAGCTAGTAACGACTTGCCAACCATGTGAAAAAAACTACCTTGGGAGTGAATTCTCCAGCCCCAGGAAAGCCTTCAGATGGCTTTAGCTCTGGTCAACATCTTCACTAAAGACTCATAAGAGACTCTGAGCCATAATTTCACAGCTAAGCTACTACTGAATTCCTGATCCACAGAAGCTATGATGATAATATATGTTTATTGCTGTTTTAAGCCACTAAAGTTTGGGATAATTTGTTACGCAGCAATAACTAACACAATGTCTAACAAGATCATACATGATCTGGCCACAGCCTACCTTGCCAACCACATCTCTTACCACTGTTACTCTATTCTACTTCCTTTCTGTTTATGAAAGACATTCATATCCTAGACAGTTTTATTTTTTCAAATTTTCTAGTCATATAACTCTCTTCAAATACTATCTAACCTAAAAACTCTGAAAATAAAATATTAAACACTGCTGCTCTGTTTGATGTTGAATGAGTTATAACTTTCAGCAATGTCTTCCTTATTCCCAAATTACCAGGACAATCGTTTGTAAACTGTGCTGTGTTCCAAGGAGGTATATCAGGGATCCTTCTAGTAGAATGGTGAGTTTTAGGAGCTATCACTGTTTGAAAACACAAAGACAGAGTAGCCTAACATGGTAATCATGTGTTACCTTTCTTTTAGTTTTTTGCAATTAAAAATGATATAGCCTTTCCATTAATAAGAAGGAATGAGTAAAGTAGGTAGTTGTGCATATTTGCTTAGATGGAGCAATCTATATCTAAGAGAGTCTGAAAACTGCAGCTTTAAGTATTTATAATACCCTTAATTCCCTGTGCCATTTGCCAGTTAATAAGAACATTACATGTACTCTCCACATCTACTGGAAAACTCATCAACAGATTACACAATCAATCCCAACAGTAGAAAATGGGAATGGTTACAGATAGCTCTGGGTTTAAACTTGGCAAAAGTAGAATTCCCCATTTGATGAGATCTTCTTGTCTTTTGCAGGAAGGTCACTGTTAAGATTTAGATTTTTTCACAAAGCAGAATTCTTCAGCAGCCTTAGCTATGAAATGTAGTAGGCTTTTTGTCACACACCGGTTAGCACTGGTTGGGAATTACCACTCTAGTTTCTATTCCAAATACTATGTATCATTTTCTTCTTTTGAATTAGCATTATGAGAGAGAAGTTTGGAAAGCATCCCAAAGTTATCACACAGCTTTAAGGTCAGGATAATTCAAATTATTTCCCTAAATACACTGTAAATGCACAGCTGCAAAGGATGTAAAAAAACCAATGGGTACTAATTGTAGTCACAAAAATAAAGACTACTTTGTGTACTTTGTGGGTGTGCTCAGGGCAAAAGAACAAAAGATACAAAAGCAAGATTATAAGCTTGTTTGGAAGTTAAGAAGGCATTTTATTAATTAAAATGTCATACAAATTTTCTCAGATAATCAGAACATGACAACTCTTTACCAGGGTTAGGATATTATAAGTTATTTTAACCTCTTCTCTCTAAAGGTCCTCTTTAAAGGATTATAGCTAAACTATTAGATGACATTAAAATGAATAATGTACTAAATCTTTCTAGGAAGGTTAAACTTTATGGAGTGTTTACTATGACATCGTGTTTCATCCCCACCCCTATGCTATTAGGGCCATTTAAGACTACAGCTCATAGTCATTCATCCAAGGGTACACCCATAAGTGATGTGATCAGGGTCTGGACACTGAAGGACTCCAAACACAGTGCTCTTTCCACTCCCCTCAGCTGTCCCCTTCAACCGGGATCAGATTACCTCAGAGAACAAACACTAATTGGACAATTAGCCTTTTCTTAAGCTCTTCACTAGAAATGACAGCATTGGAAATGCCATGACTTGCTTAATGAAGAATGTCCAAGTGCCCTCTTAGGTATTAAGGATTCTTCCAGTCTTTATTTCCAGTGATTAAGAAATTTGGGGTGGTGGTAGTGAGGAGAGAAAGCTACACACTTTATATTTGTTATTTAATCCTAACAGCCCAGTGAAATAAGTAATATATCTCTACATGACTTAAGGAAATTAACACTCACAGGGATTAGGAAGCATTCCTAAAGTTTCACATCACTTACAACGTGGAGCTGGGATTTGAATTCACGTATAACTAATTCTAGAGCTCATGTTCTTTCTACTACACTATACTGTCATGTGTTTTAGCAGCAAATTTGGCAGACAGTATTTTATCATGTCTGGGTGTTGCCAGCAATCAGAAACACCACTGAAAATACTGTATTCCCATAATCACCGCTTTCACCTCCTCATGGATAAATTACCAAGAAAACATGTGAACTATTCAACATATTTCAAGTTACTCACTCCAGTGCACCCTATACATCAACCTGAACTAATCTTCCTAAAACTATTTTCAACGCTTTCCTGAATTGATTGTCATCTTACTGACCATAATTAAACATCAGTTTTTCACAAACCATGGCTAAAGATGAAGACCTTTTATACCCTAGCTCCACTGTCATGTTAAGAACAAACCTTCAATGCACATTCTGATGTTGTTCCAGACCAGCTTGTCTCACCAATATTTCTACACTCACCAAGCTCAATTATACCTCCCATCACTGTTGTAACTAATCTTCCCATGTGGAAAGTCTTCTGTTTCAATTTCCCCTCTGCAGAACTTTCAGTGATGGGCTCAGGTCCTCTGAGAATTTTTCATTAATAGAATTTGGCCAATTTCAACCTTCCTCTCTAGAATATAGTCTAGAGAGGAAGGTTGAAATCATCTACCATCTTCTGTTGTTTGCCTTTGTTCCTGGTGTACTTGTCCTGACTTTGCAGGTAGCCTATGTACTTTTAAAAGCAGCTTCCTGCCTGACACTTGTTTAGAATCCTCCACAGCAATGAGAACTCTGCTGAGTACACAGTAAGCACCCAATAAACAGCTTCTAACAGTTTACCCTCAATTCCTGACAATGATGAATAACTTAGATTTATGCTTCTCTCCTTTATTCGTTTAAAATTTAAATTTAACAGGTGACTTACCACCAGTTCATTCTACAAAGGAGATGAGATGGCTGGTGATGTTCTATTCATTCTCACATAACTCCAAAATACTGAAAACATTTATCTCCGTGTTTTACTTTACAAAAATGAATAAATGCCTCATTACATTGTTAAGCCATTACTGATAACTATATAGTTAATCTCCTTGGATTTGTCAACAAAAAATGAGAGGCAAATGAATTTTTAAACAAATATAGAGAAAGCAAATGAATTTTAAAAGTAAATGAAATTTTAAAACTGAAGAAAGCAAATGAATTGTTTTTTTATTCAGAGTCCAAAAAAACAACAACAAATAAACAGATGTAGTATACAACTAATATAATCTATAATGAATTTTTAAAATGGAGGGCCCAAGATATAGTAATAGGTATTGGTTGATGCCTACCCAGGATCCCTCCTCCTTTTTTGAAAGCATCCTGGTTTTTCCTTAGAGTATCTGTCTTTACTCACATAGTTCATGTAACTCCAGCAAAGCTGAACTTCTCAGCTTCCAGCTCCAGGAAGAGCATCAGATAACTTAAGCCAATCAACACATTCGATTCTCTTAGATACAATGAGTGGTTCAAGGTTGGGCAAGAGATTTAAGATAGTCTAATCAGTCAAACTCAGGATTCTCTTGTTGAAAGCTGGGACAAAGTTCCCTTATTTTAACAACAAGAAAATGTCTGACTCTAACCTTAGGTCCACAAAAAGAATAAAAATGACAACAGCATCTAACATAGAGCGCTTGTTATGTGTCATGGTTTGTGCTGTATACTTCGATCCTCACAACAGCCCTACATTTTATGTACTATAATTACTCCTGTTTTACAGATGAGTAAATCCAGACACAGATATGATAAGTAACTTGCCCTAAATCACAAGGGTAGGAGGTGGGTGATGGGGGCAGGATTCGGGATTCAAGATTGTCTGACCCCAGAGATGTTGCTCTTAACCACTGCTAAACTGAAGCCTGTCCAAGTTTAAATCAACTGCTTATTACGCTGGTCTTGATTGGTTCTCATTCTAGTTCTTCCAGACCTGCTATTTTTCACTCACTGTACATTAAGAATCCACAGTCCGGGCTTCCCTGGTGGCGCAGTGGTTGAGAGTCCACCTGCTGATGCAGGGGACACGGGTTCGTGCCCCAGTCCGGGAAGATCCCACATGCCGCGCAGCGGCGGCGCCCGTGAGCCATGGCCGCTGAGCCTGCGCGCCGCAACGGGAGAGGCCGCAACAGTGAGAGGCCCGTGTACCGCAAAAAAAAAAAAAAAAAAAAAAAAAAAAAAAAAGAATCCACAGTCCTCTGGACAATTACTATAAATTTTTCAAAATTTTGGCCATATATCTTAAATTTTCTTTATCACCTCACTTTCTCCAATCTGAAAAATTTCCTTAAAACCTAGACCCTCTTCCACTTCTCCCTGGCTTCACTGCTTTGGCAGTCTCATTCAAGTCCACTGCTTCGATAACCACTTCTGTCAGATGACCCATAAATGTCTTCATTTCATTCCAGAATTCTCCTCTGAGCTCTAGACTTGCAGCTCAGACCTACCATTAAAACCTCCTCTTGGATGTCTAACAAGCACTTAAAATACAACTCATGCTCTCTACCCTCCTTCCCACCCAAACAAAAACAAAACCTTGTCCTTATCCCATGTTCTCTATATCAATGGACTACATCACCATCCATACTGACAGAGGAGAAATCCAAAAGTCATCCTCGTACCACCCCCTTCTCACCTCCCTTCTGCCATCATCACCAAGTGCTCTGAAAGAGGTCCTACACGTCTCCCAAAGCGGTTCCCTTTCTCCATCATCTAAAGCAGCAGCAAGCGCTCCACTCTAACTAATACCACCGACTGTCTAGAGTCAACCTCTGTAGCAGTCTCCAGATACTTTGCTTTGCATCTGTCCTGGCCTCCCTCCAAGCTGTTCTCCGAACTGCAGCAGGTGAGCTTTTCAAAATCCAAATCTTGTCTTGCTGTACCTCCCACCTCCACCTCATACTGGGCTTAGGATAAACATCTTAAAATGAAATCCTTAATGTGGCTCACAAGGTCCCATAGGATCTGACTTTCTCTCTCAGCCCTCATACATACCACATTTCCCACTCATGTTTCAACTCCCAGATTTCTTTTAGGCTCTTGCACGTACTATATCATTTTCCCATAGCACACTTTATCTCCTCTTACCCCCTAGTTTTCATATCGATCCTTTCTTTAAGAGAATAGGTCACTGGAGGTCATTATGCTAAATGAAATGTCAGACAGAGAAACACAAGCATCAGGTGGTATCATTCATATGTGGAATCTAAAAAAAAAAAAAAGCCAGACTCATAGAAACAGTGCATAGAAAAGCAGTTGCCAGGGGCTGGGGGTTGAGACAAATAGAGATTGGTAAAGTGTATGAACTTTCAGCTATAAGATGAATAAAGTTTGAGGATCTAATGTATAACATGGTGGCTATAGCCGATAACACTTGTATAACTGATATTTGCTGGGAGTAGAACTTAAATGTAAAGAAAGAAAGAAAGAAAGAAAGAGAAAGAAAGAAAGAAAGAAAGGAAAGAAGGAAAGAAGGAAAGAAAGAAAGAAAGAAGGAAAGAAGGAAAGAAAGAAAGAAAGAAAAAAGAAAAGAAAGGAAGGAAAGATGTGAGGTGATGGATTGTTAATTATCTCAATGGGGGGGAATCCTTTCACAAAGTATATGTGTATCAAATCATCACGTTGTATGCTTCAACTATCTCACAATTTTACTTGACAAATATACCTCAATAAATTTGGGGAAAATTTTTGTTTTAATTATCTATGAGTTTTTAAAAAAGAGAGCAGTTTAGTCATCACTTCCTCAGACTCCACCACCCCAACCTATTAGAGAGCACACATTAAATTCCCAAATACCTGCTAGATGAGTGAAGGAAGGAGGGAGGGAATGAATGATTACTTCTGACAATTTTCTATTGGGAAGTTTTATTTAGTGTCATATTTTTCCAATTTTGCTTTGTTTTGTGGTTTTTGCCTTAAAGGATGATTGTTTTGAGGTCTTCCTGATGGTTTCACCTACATCTTGGTTGCTGTGGAATGAACACGTTAAGCTGTGAGATATGAAGTAAGAGGTAGACTGCTACACTGCTATTCTTACTATTTGCTGCCGGAGTAGCTTATCCTCCATACTAACTCAGAAGGAGAGAGAAGGAATGGTCTTCTGTATGAAATTCGAACTCCATATTTATTAACAGAAATTTGGAGCTATCTTTGACATTTTACTCTTCTCCCTACAAGTCTTACCTTACTACAAATTTATTTCCTTTAAAACGCAGTAATATTGGACTTGGATAGGCTTGTGAAGGGATAAATAAATGGGACATCTACCAAAGAAACAGATTTGATGATGCTTATGCCTTAATTCATTCAATTTTTAAAGATATCAATTCTCATCATTTCTCTAAGCACATTGGAGGATGGAGAACTGGAGAAAGCATATTTCCTTTATTTAATTTGGAATGCTGAGGAAGGCAGATACTCTTGCAAACTTGTAATCACCCAATAAACTGACTTTCCGAGTCAAAAATACAACAAAAATATCCTGACTTCTCTCGTATCTCTGGTCAAATGCAAGTAGATGCCATCATCTTAAATTTAGAGAATTTGTATTACAATAGTAACTTTCCCAATTAAAAAATGAAGAACCTTATTAAAAAAGAACCATATGTATAGGTTTGGAAAAAAAGCTGAAAACAAAACCTTTTTTGGAATCTGTGATCGTGGATCCCATTTTATACTGTGCGTGTGTGTGTGTGCATTAACAGAACGGAATGTTCCATTATGAGTTTTTATTTTGAGAGGCAAGGATGGCTCTACGGCCATATGGAAGCGATTCTGTGTAGTGGGCATGCTGGCCAACTGTGTAGGCTTTCGTCCTCTTCACAACCCAATTCAAATTACGTCTGACAATGGGTGAGTGCCAATGAAGAAAAAACGATTGGAAGCTACACCTGAAAAGACATTTATCATTGCATACAGTGGGTGTATGCACCTCTAAAATTCTGGGGGTGTAATCAATGGTCATGTAATCTTGCAACTGGCATTACTGGTCATAATCTGAACATCTGAAAGCTAATAAAATAACAGCCTAATCATGTTTGTGTTACAAATAGGAAAATCTTCTTCTGGAATACAATTTCCAGGAGTAAATGAACACAGAGTAGCGAGCATAAAATAGGCAAAAGGATTCAAGAAAAATAGAAGTAAATTCAGTAAAATATGGTATCAAGAATACCAAGTCAGAATATCTTATTTGGACTCACTTACCATCAAAATAAAATAAAAAGAAAAATATAGTGTTCCTGAAATCCTCATAAAAGGACTGAAAACATAAGAAATTCCAAGAAAAAGTAGAACAATGTAGACATAGAGAAGAAAAATGAATGAAAACAATCACAAACCACATTTCAGAAAGTATAGTCTTTCCTGTGTTAAAAATTGTTGGTAAGAGAACACTCCAAGGAAATGGATGGCTGAGTGTCACAGTGCTAATGAATCCCCTTACTTGCTAGTTGTCTAGCTTCTGTGAAATGCTTTTAGTATTCCCAGCATCTGAGTGGACAGACCAGGAGAGAATGGATGGCATTTAAGCCATAGAGCTGGCTCTTGTGGGATGTAAGTAGGGTCTTGGACCTCCCTAGAGGAGACAGAAGGTGTAGAGACAGCTTAATGGGAAACAGTGAAGTATGCTGAGGATTTTTGGAAGGGAGGGGTCCATGCCATTTGGGCTTGTGGCTCCATTGCTAATTTTTTATAAGACCTTGGTTTTCTTATTTGTGCCTCAATTCTCCCCATATCCAAAATGAGAATAATCACTGCTGATTCACATCATTATAAAGATAAAATGAGATTAAAGAGCACATAAAAACACTTTTTAAAATTAAGAGTCTAAAAAAAAAATTAAGAGTCTAAGTGCAAGATATTACAATTGGGCTGTATTTCTTTGGAATTTGGAATCTATTCCAAGAAACACTCAGCTCCCTGGACGTATACGTCTAAATCAGTCTCATGAGAGCTTCTAGCCCATCCTTTCTTCTAATGAAATCACATTTTCCTCTCTCTCTATAACTGTCAGAGAACTCAAACATCATAGGCTCCACTGAATAAGGTAAAAGATAGAGAGCTACAGCTGACCGCAAGTTCTATGTTCCCCACGTTCCACAGTTTCACTTAGCTGTACGGAGATATCACCTATTCTAGGACCCAGTTTGTTTTATAAGCTGTGGTAAAATATAAATAACATACGCCAGTTTTCTTTGTAAAATCAAAAACCAAATACCTATTTTTAAGTCACTTTGTTGTATTTCAGCGGTCATTCTGATTTTAATAATTTTATATACGGACATTATAATAAAGATCTAAAACCAATACTCACATAGATGAGGAACAAGAAGTAAATTTTGGTAGAGATGATTAAAGAGGGGCAATTTCTCAGGCCAGATTTCCTTGGAAGCAACAGCACTTGGTTCATGCTTTGAACATTTTGCGGAGATACAGCGTTTATAGTTCACAAAAAGTACCAAGTAAAAAATTTTCACCTCAAACCTTTTGCATGGATTCTACTTCAGAAGAATCAGCTTACTTGGACCGTAATAGGGTTTGGGCCAAAAGAAAGAGGAATTTTAAAAATTATTCTCTGGGGTCTGTAGTGAAGGTAGAACTGTTATGGGAACTAGGAGAAGCAGTTTTGCCTGGAGAAGAAAATTATGAGCAGGTAAATGAACCATCTTTGTCTCAGTCTGTCATCAATACTGAGAGTCAATGAAGATCAAAAGAGATAATGCACACAACGCACCACAGACAGTGCCTGGCAGCCAGTAATATTATTTGTACTATTATTAATATTAATATCTAGGGCTTCTCTGGTGGCGCAGTGGTTGACAGTCCGCCTGCCGATGCAGGGGACACGGGTTCGTGCCCCGGTCCGGGAAGATCCCACATGACGCGGAGCGGCTGGGCCCGTGAGCCATGGCCGCTGGGCCTGCGCGTCCGGAGCCTGTGCTCCGCAACAGGAGAGGCCACAGCAGTGAGAGGCCCGAGTTCCGCAAAAAAAACAAAACAAAAACAAAAAAATTAACATCTACTGTTAGGAATCACTGGAATGCACACCAAAGCTAATTCTTATACGTGAAGAGGATACATGCATATGTTTAGCCTCCAGTTGTAAGTAAGCAAGGCATTGTGCCAAATCCTAAAACTATAAAGTGCGAGAAAAATTATCTGCTCCCAAGAAGTTTACCACCTTGCAGAAACTGTAACTATACATTTAAAAAATAAACCTGAGATGGGCAAATATCAACAGGCAAAAAAGGCTACAAGAATTTAGAGAAACTCCTCACTCGGAGAATATTTTTAAAACCTTCTCAAAGTATAATTTCCTTGATAATATATAATAGGAACAATTTTTTTAAAGTCATATCTCCAAGTCTAATAGGTTTACAGGTTACAAAGGTGACAAACAAACGTCCGCACAGATAGCTGGAAAGCATTCCAGCATTACTTATATAGGACTGTTTAAAGGATGTTAATTTAACATGCTTACATTTTATGAATGTGCCTGTGTTTTTCAGAAAGCAAGCAACCACCTTCAAAGCAAATAACATTCCTCAAATCACTCTAATTTGACTTCTAGTCCCATTATTCCCCCAAACGGTTTTCACTGAGATCTTGATGAGATCTTCACACCATTAAATCCAGGAGACTAAAAAACCAAGCCAGAGAGCTACATGGTCGAGGCAAGGCTTAAAATCACACCAAGAACTGACTCAGTAGAGACTACACTGCTACCACCATTGAGCACAGAAACTTAAACATTTGTTGACTGTCATTGTATCAGTCACATAATTCTATTTAAAACACTTAAATTGCTCCTGCTAGTATACTGGAATTCTTTTTTTTTTTTGCGGTACGCGGGCCTCTCACTGTTGTGGCCTCTCCCGTTGCGGAGCACAGACTCCGGATGCGCAGGCTCAGCGGCCATGGCTCACGGGCCCAGCTGCTTTGCGGCATGTGGGATTTTCCCGGACCGGGGCACGAACCCGTGTCCCCCGCATCAGCAGGCGTACTCTCAATCACTGCGCCACCAGGGAAGCCCTGGAATTCTTTATGAATTAAGCACACCGCCTACCAAAATTGGCACTGTGCCATGTTGAAGGTCAGCCTCCTATGGATCCCATAGCTTACGTAGAGAATGCAGAAAAATTCCATAGAAGCACACATCTGCATAACCTAGGAGCCTGTAAATGTTTACTGAGTGATTGTTCCTTGGAGCTTTGCAGAGAGCTTCCTACCTTCTTAATTCAACAATAACCTTAGTGCTCCACTTCCAAGTAACTCGGAAGTTTGTCAAATGTAAACGACTATGCAGTCACCCACGTTCCTATAATAACAGATTATTCTGCACCCACTTTGTATTATGTTCTTAAAAAGATGTAGGAGAAGGTATAATTTGAGTACAAACTTCAGAATTTATGTTGTGCATCTGGGATTCCTATGCCCTTTTTCTGGTTCTCAAAAGGGAGTGACTGTTCAACTATCACGAGCATGGCTCCTAACCATTCACCTGACATTCATTGTTGTCACACAAGAAATTTGTATCGTAAACAAGACACCACCAACAAGAATCATACATGGAGAGGGGTTCACATTTCCCCTCAACAAATCCTTAAAACCATGCCTTTGGAATTTGATCACACACAGGGCAAAATAATCAACCTCTTTTATATAAATTCCTGCATTTTAATTTCAATTATTAAATTATAAAATATTCTAAGTAATAACAATGTGTTACTTGTTAATGATGGCTACCTAAATTTAATAGCAAATGATGTTACAGGGCTTATCAAATGACGTATGCATTTAGAAAAGCACCCTAAATTTTAATTACTAATTGTTCTTACAGTATAAATTAAAACTTTCTCACAATATAAAAATCAGTGTGAAACTATCTGTCAGGATTTCCTACAATATAAATCTAAACAGAGCTAACTGAGTACAGTACAAATAAAGATTATTTTAATCTCACCGATAATATACATTTTCCTTTAAGATCTGTTATTATCTGGCATGATTGTGACTATGAAGAACAGCCTCATTGACACTGAAAGCAAATCACTGATTAAATGGTTTTAGCTTGTTTACCTTGAAAAGTCTCCAAAGCATCTAATGTCTAATAAAACAGTATAACAACTGATACAATTTTTAACAAGTTTTTACCTTGCAGCATTTGATACCTGTCAACTTTTATGAAATCACTATGTTCAACTAGTCATTTTGAGGAAAGTAACCAAGTTCTTTTTATAGATATTAACAGCACCAACACATATGTGAACTCCCTGTCAAAAGTAACCTCCTACAGGCAATGGGAGGCTTTTACTGCCATGCTTTTTTAAGAACACAAACTACTGATTCATGCATGTAGTTGAATCTATATTTAAACAATCTTACTGCGATATTCTTACACTCAGTTTTCTCTTACATTCTCTAAATCAAAGGTTCTCAAAGCGTAGTCCCTGGACCAACAGCACCAGCACTACCTGAGAACTTGTAAGAAATGAAAATTCTCAGGTCCCTAGCCAGAACTGAATCAAAAACTCTAAGGTGAGGCCCAGAAACACGTGTTTTAACAAGCCCTGCAGGTGATGCAGGCTAAAGTTTGAGAACCTCTGCTCTAAAGCAAAAAGATGTTCTTTAGCTGTAAAGAAGTTTTTATCCCTTACTTTGGAACAGTCAATTTTGTAGTATCCTGTGTCTCTAAGCCCAAGATGCCATTATCATTATAGAATACACCAGAGTTCTTTACAAATGATACCAATTTTTTAAAGAATTTCACTTAACCAAGATTTTAGAATATGGCATATTCTCAATAAATGTTAAAATATTGATGCACACTTAACTAAAAATGTGGGTTGTAAGGGGAAAAAAGCAGCATGATATTATAGAGATAAAAATGGATAATTTCTTGTCTGTCATAATTTAAACAGATTCTTCCCTATAATTAAGGTCAAAGAAAATAGGGCTCTTTCTTACTTTTCCCCATTGGTATTTTATGGGTCCAGAACTTGTGCCATTTATACAAGTAGAGTCATGTCTGCACGATGAACGAATGAACAATATACGTAACACATATTCCTATACAAAGGCCTTCAAAGGCCCAAAGAATGGATAGAGAGGAACTGGTTTATTTTGCCAGTAGCCTGCATGGTGTGGCCTATGTTATTAGAAAGGCTAAAAACTTTAAAAAATAGAAGAAATGGATTTGACTATAAAGATATGCACCTCAATTTCTGCATAAATATATAAAAGATACTAAGAGTAAAGCTTTGGGCAAAGCAATATTTTCTTCCCCTTTCAACCAGAGAAAAAATAGGGATCAAATTTATAGTATGATGTATTTTGATTATTCTTTTAAAACTGTTCTTAATTTCATTTTAAGAATATCATTCCCTATTCTATACAATTGTTATTACATGCATCATAAAGCTGTGGGTCTCGAATTTTCCTTTCCCTTAGGAGCTTTGTAAAAACCATATTTTATATGCGAAGTACCCAAAGTAGTGTGATTCCCACTTTATAGCAGATTTCCCACTGGAATACAAATCTTTTGAGAATTTTTTCAATTTAAGAAGAGAAAATACTTTTATAGAGCAACATAACTTGCATGAATAATTCATCTTTCACAGACATCACTGTCATTCTAGAAAAAACACTATATATTCTTTTTTTCTTTGCACTTAAAGACAATGATAGACTGTGAACTTGTCAAATTTTCAGTTATATTAAGAGGAGATGATGTGCTAAGTGAAGTAAGTCAGAAAGAGGAAGACAAATGATATCAAATGATACCATATGATATCCCTTATATATGGGATCTAAAATATGACACAAATGAACTTATCGATGAAACAGAAACAGACTCACAAGGATAGAGAACAGACTTGTGGCTGCCAAGGGGGTGGTGTGGTGGGGGGAGGGAATGGGAGTTTGGGATGAGCAGATGCAAATCATTATATCTCTATATGGATAAACAACATGGTCCTACTGTGTAGCACAGGGAACTATATTCAATGGTTTTCTATATGGTTTTCCTGTGATAAACCATAATGGAAAAGAATATGAAAAAGAATGTATATATATGTATAACTGAATCACTTTGCTGTATAGTGGAAGTTAACACAACCAACTATACTTCAATAAAATAAATTAAAAATAAAAAAGAAGCTAGAAAAAAGAGGGAGATGATGATACATCACAAAAATAAGAAATGTCATGGCATGAGTTAATAAAATAACTTGCCTGAAATAAATCACAGAGTGTTTATAGTAAATCTATCTACCCAACAGATGGCTAAACCCATTAAATCAATTTCACAAGGCTGTTCTAAGTTAAATTCATTTACATCAGAGAAAATTTGAATATAATACCTGAGACTGTGCGTTAATATTGGCTCCTTCCTTAACGAGAACTTTGACAACTTCTGCTTGTCCAGCCAAAGATGCAATGTGAAGGGCAGTATTTCCTTTCTGTTTTGGAGAAACAAAATGGAAAATGTTGGAGGCTTCCAAATCTTGTAGAAATCAAAATGTACAGGTATTTTCAATTTTGCTGATGATTTGAAGTGGTTAAAACTTGTCATTCTATCAAGATTGCAGCCCCCCTTGGGAAAAGATAATTTTTACCATCAAAACATTGGCCATCCCATACAATGTCTTCCTTTTCTATCCTGCACAATTCCAGTTTAGTGTTAAGAACATGAAAAGACTGAGATCTTACTGAATCAAATAATCTGGGATGTGTGTACGTGCGTGTCTGTGTGTGTGAGAGAGAGAGAGAGAGACAATATTACCATTCATGTTATTACAACAAAAGAGTCCTACCACAAGATAATATAAACTAAAAAAAAAAGTTTATCTGAACCATTGAATTTATTTCACCTTGCAGAGAAACCTAGGAATTTTCAGTTGTAGAGAAACTGACAATTCACAGTTGTATTTCGAGTCACTGGAGCACACGGTTGTTCAAAATATTTTGGGAATAAAATAATAAATTTCACATGAGCTATACAATGTTACCAATAATTTCTACCATTTGCTACGTCAAAATTTATCATCAACAGTACCAAACAAAAATGAAAAATAATTTAAACCTATCATGAAAAGAAAATATAGGCTAAGAGACTGAAAGATGCCTATCATAGGATTAAAACAAATAACAAAAAGAAAAATAAAAACCAAGCAAATCTATACATTCAAAGCCATAGATTTTGGACACTAGTTCTCTTTTTGCCACCTCCTCACTGTGGGTCTTTATCCACTCGAACTATTTTGAAGACTTACTTGCCTTCTCTTTAAATGAGGAGATTTAATGAGGTATTTTTCTGGATCTAAAATTTTACAATTGTAATCTGCGATTAAAAATGAACCTATATTTTAAAACATCAACAGAGTTTAAAGGAAAGGAAACAAACGATAATAAACAGTTAAGCAAGAAAGAGTGATTGGTTTAATGAATATATTAATATGAGCAACTCAGGGGAAGCAAATAATTTGATACACATTCAAACTGACATTCTTAAATATTTGTTTAACATTTATCTCATGTTGTCAAGAGAAATGTTAATAAAAATATTTATTCTCTCTTTAAAGTAAGCAATTTCTTGCAAAGCAAACATATTTTAACATCTTTGGAACTGCCAAAGAGTTCTTTGTTTGTTTTCGTTTTTAAATTTCCACTAGAACTGCTGTACTATACTGTGAGCAGGGTCAGTCTACATTTTGGCAATTATGTATGAGGTGTTGGAAACCCAGGTTAACTGGCCATATCCCTAATTTACTCCAGGGCTCTTTCTGTCTATCCCTGATTAGACTAATGACCCGGCCGGGGGTTTGAGTACTTGCCACCTCTCTCTGCAACTCCCACGACCAGACTGTCACACTGCAGCCCTGGTCAAATGGCGTGATTCTGATTGGCTAATGTTTTTTTTCCAAAGTAAAATTTCACCTTCTAAAGACAAAGATTTGTCACCACTGATATTTTTTTAAAACACCTGTTGCTTCTGAAATGATCCCCCAAAGACAAGGTTCAAATATATTTAACCAAAAGAAGTATCAACAAGGAAGTAACAGGTTGTAGTATACCAAGCATCTTGTAAATTCCTTTAAAAATGAGTCAAATTTCTTTACAAACACACGTTACAGTGACAAAGTCTAATTTTACCCTAATAATTCAATCCATGATCCCCAAATCCCTTTTCCATTACAGTATAAAAGATCTGTATATTCTCTTACCAAGTTAAATGAATACATTAAAAGATATAACAATTTAATGAAAGCATGAAAATTATTTGTTCATTTCCATTGAGAAGTTTACTATATCAATTATTTTAAAAAATGAATTAACCTTGGGAAAATAGGTGCTTTTGTCTACAGAGGATTATATTAGTCTAGTCTCTCTGTGAATCAAAGGAAAAAAGATAGAATACTAGAAACTAGAGATACAGAATTCTTCAGTCTCTGATAAGTCCCTAAACGAAACCATTCAAACTCTGCAAAGTTTAATGGACAGAATTTCAATTTCAGTTCTGCATTGTTAAGAATCTTTGGTGTTCCAGAAAACCTCTGAAATGTATAACCTGGGAAGAGAAGCTTTAAATCATTTCCTCTTTTCCAAGGAAATAAATTCTACTAGCATAAACACTACCTTAGTGGCAGAATCCACAGCGGACCCTCTTCCCAGTAGCTCGTGAACCAGCCCCACATGGCCTTCCTTGGCAGCCAGATGGAGAGCGTTGAGTCCATTCTGAGAAGAGAAACAAACAAGGCCTCAGAAGTGGAGTAATGATGAGGCAGACAGTGGCTGATCTTATGCAAGTATATAACCCAGAAGATGGACAGACTGTGATCCCCTCATTTTCTCTTTCTTTTTGCATTAGCTTGAAGCTATTAATTTCAGAGAGACTAATTTCCAGTGATTTTGATTCAGAGAGGCAAAGAGGTAAATATTCATTAGAAATGTGGATCTGCAACTTCAACAAACTTTCTTTTTAGACTAAGAAATATCTAAATGCTTTTGCAATGAGGAAAGAAAAAGAGCAACTCTGTATCATTTGTTGTGCCAGCCAGAAATAAAATTCTGTAGTTTCTAGAACATAAAGGACTTTAAATAAATCTTACTTTTTAAACAAATGGGAGAGAAATGTCCTCTTCATAAAAAGTAATTAGTGTCATAGGACAAATTCCAAGGTAAAACAACTTTGTAAGGACAACATTGTACTTAAAAAAACATTTAGCACTATGTCACTAATTTGTCTTGAGGGTTTTTTTCAAAAATTTATCTTATAATCTATGATAGTACTGAAATACCTGGTTCCCATCTATCTAAATTCCTGAAAAATTCATTACTCACCATAGCATTGAAAAAACTCTTTGAAAATTTCACTAAATATGGTATCTACATATATTATACTGACAAAGTTTGAAAGCATATCTTGTCATACATATAGGAAGAACCAAATACAAGTACAAATTGCTTCATGGCAAATTTCCTATTTGTGGTCATTGTATATCTTATACTTAATGACTTTCTTATGAAAAGTATTCAGGCTTTTATATGTGACTCAAAAATAAAGTAATATTTGCTTTTCTTCTTTGCAAAACATGGTCCTGGTTTGTCACCAACATTTAACTTTGAGTAGTTGACAAAGTTGTATTCAGTACTATTAATACATTCATGTCATGGTTTCCATATATTTACTGGCACAAAATGATAAGAATTAAATTTATTATTATCATTTATTAAATTAAATTTTGAAATTTATGATTATGTATATTCCTAGAACATTTAACAAATGAATTGACAATATAATAAAAACTTGAAAAATACGAAGTTTTATGACCCCTGGATTCTACTAGTTTGCAAATGATGTTAATGGTGTTGATTGTACACAAATGATTCCGCAAAGAAAATTAATTTTCACTCCCTTTACCAGACCAAGGAAAGCGTTACATTTTAAAGTTGTTTTCTGAGTTAATTACTCAACACCCAGTCTCCTTGGCAACAGGAAGTATTTGATTTAAACAGAGGTAATCTATTTCACGAACAGTAAACTCATTCTAACAAATAAGGAAGGGAAAGCAGTATGTCCATTGGGTAGGAATTTTTGTTGTTGTTGTTTTGTTTTTTTGCGGTACGTGGGCCTCCACTGTTGTGGCCTCTCCTGTTGCGGAGCACAGGCTCCGGACGCGCAGGCTCAGCGGCCATGGCTCACGGGCCCAGCCGCTCCGTGGCATGTGGGATCTTCCTGGGCGGGGGCATGAACCCGTGTCCCCTGCATCGGCAGGCGGACTCTCAACCACTGCGCCACCAGGGAAGCCCGGGTAGGGATTTTTAAGGAGCTAACTAAGCCTGATGATAGTTAAGAGCCTTTAACTTTCCCGATATCTTTTTTAATTTATATATTCTTCAGCATGACATTTATTGATTTTCCTACGTTGTTTACAGAAGAAATCTTTTACTCTGTATCATGAGCCATTGCTTAAATGTTTTGGAGAGTGGATCCATTCTTTCAGTCTGTAAGAATCAAATGTTCCAATCCTTGGGAATTGTTGAAATAGCCTAGCAAACTAATATTTAAATAATTTTGCATTTTAAGATGTTTCTTTTTTTTAAAGATGTTTCTTGTAAGAAGTTGCCTTTCCTTTTCCTCAATTCCTACCCTAGACTGGCTTGAAAATGATCTCAACAGTGCATTCTGAATGTAACTTTCTATGAAATTTAAAATAGAAAGGTTTGAGAATTAAGACTTTTTAAAGGTGAAAATTTTTATTTGATTACATGAGTGACCAACTTTCTGAAGGTTAGAGCATTTGTGATACTCTTCTCAATCTCCCACCTGGGAGATATTACTCCCGTCACTACAGCATCAGCTCAGCTGAAACCTTTAACTTGCTGTAGACCACACTGTTAGAACACTAAACTTACTATGTTCATGTTTCAATAAATATTGACAAAAACTTTTTAAAAAGTTAACAAAGGTAACAAGACACCATCTCAAATAGAATATAGTTGACACAATCTAAAAACTTATGAAGTTCAAATATATATTTAACTTAAAAAATTTCAGGAGACATTATTCTAAGGAGGACTCCAATGCCAAACTATTTCTCTTAGTTTACTCCATACTTTTCTTTTCATGAATACAAAATGTAGCCTACCTCATTTTCACACACACAAAAACACAAACAGAAAACATTTAAATCTGCAGAACAGGATAGAACATTTTCTCAATAATTGGCCAGCTTTCTTCTCAATTAATTACAAGGCTGGGATCTAAATTAAAAGAATTTTATGAGGACAAAGTACCTTTTTGGGCGGGCACAAAGATCCTACTACAAATCACTGCAATATAGTTGCAATTTATTTAAAAAGTCATTAAGAATATGATTAAAATTTTTTATATGAGGGAATAGTTCAGAAACAAAATTGTCTATAATATGTAAATCGAATTCAGGATATACATATGTCTTCAAGATTTCTGTAACACTAATACTAACAAAACTAGAGTGATTATAAAGACAGATGATAATAGGTGAAATTCTAATTATAAATGTTGTAAATTCTTAAGCTGCCTTCTTTTAAAATACAGTCAAATTGGGACTGCTATCATATCGTTGAATTCATGTCCTTCAGCTGTAGGAAACAGAAGACAAGCAACTTTCTTTAAGTTAATGTTTTGGTTTTAGAATTTCTAACCCAAAATATATTTAATTAGCAGTTGAATATGTTGGGTCATTGTTATCAGAAAAAGCAACTCAGCAGCAACTGGACTTAACACCAAAATGTTTGATCTTGTGAATATGAGCTAACATATAAATTAATCATGTTTAAAATGGAAAGTGATAAATAAACCTATTTAATAGTACAGCTCAGCTAACTCTTTGAGAATGTATTTTGTAGTTAACCCATTTGGGTGAGTCCCTCAGATCATGCTTCTAAAAACCAAATTTCCTATAGGAGCTACACTAACGCTCTTTAGCTTTCCACACTCTATTACCAATACTAGCCCACATTCCAAAGGATGTTTTGTTGTTAGATATTTTTCACTTTGTTGGATGTGGGGTGGGAAGGAGGCAGACATGCAAAACTGGTCAGACTTTTTGTATTTGGGTTCAAATACAGGGCAGGACTTAGTATTTTCCCAGGAATGCCTCCCACACATATGGTATTTGAGGCACATAGGTCCTTCTTTATATCAAAACAGAAGATATTGTCACTTTCTGCATTTATTAGGACACTCATGATGAGCTTACTGAGCTCTGGCTAAAAAGTGTTCTGAGGCAAACTCATATTTAACAGAAACATTAACTATTCATTCTCCTAGATTAATATCAGAGTAGACATTCAGTGAGATCACCAAAAAGCAACATACCCGGGACATGTTATCTCTGTTCTCTACAGAAATGGCTTCACGGAATCATAAAATGTTACTACAAATTTGATTTTTACATAAGGCAGATACAAGCAATGTCCATTTGAGCAATATTTATGTACTTGTGTCTATTTTTAGATGGGTTATCTTGATGAACTATTGTTGAGTTCAATAACAGGAAAAATTTTAGTAATAGGAAAAGCCACTATGCTTATTCTCACTAATCTTTAATTTAGGAAAATTGCATAATTCTATGTGTTTGTCTTTTTTCACAAGTTTACAGGAAACACAGAATAAATTCAGTATCCATTGGAATTAAGTAACACACATCCTTATTCCTCTTGTCTTTTTACTTGGTTTTGCTTTTGTCTTGTTTAGTTTCATTTTTAATAATATCAGAATTACAGTATACTAGTGAGTGTGTATATATTGAATATATGTTGTGCCACCAATACTTCATGGCAAAAAAAAATTGTCAGTGATTTTGTATCTCAAAACAGCACTATGCCAAGTGCTATTCTCACTTAGTTTTATGTATTCCCTACCTGATAGGATTTATAGACAGCAATTATACTTCGATAGACAGAGTTGCTGATTCTAATTAGCTACTCAGTGACTCAAAATACTGACCAACACTGTGGAAAAAACTTAGAAAATTTTAAATGATTTAAAAAAAAAATCAAAAACAAAATTTTAAGAGAAAAATTCAAGAATTAATTAAATCTGAAAAATAGTAGGCTAAGCAGTGAGTTAATATCCTCAGTATGTTTGAGAATAAAAACATTGGTATTATAATTCTGTTGAAGCAAACCTGGAGGAAAATAAATAAATTCACAGTAAAAAGAATTTAGATGAGCACTGGAAGAACATCCTTATCACTGAGTTAAAGAATACTGGAAATATTTCTTTTTAAGGTTTTAAAGTTTAAATATTTCTCATTTGTATGTGATTGACTGAATGTGGGGATTTTCTTCCTTTTTCTTTCTTCCCTTCCTTTTTATCTTTTAATTCTTCTTCTTCTACTATTACTTTTTTTTTTTCTTTTTCTTTTTTGAGACAGTGTGGTCAACTGCAGGAATAACATGGTGATGGGTATAATAAGAAATGCAATCTTCTCCTTGCTCCACTACTAACCAGAAGTGTGAATTTGGGCAAATCACTTAACCTCTCTGTGGTCTAATGGTCTTATCTACAAATAATATTTATAATGATGACAATGAAAAACAATGATGATGATGGTAAAGAAATAAACATTCATGAGCACCTGTTATGTGCCCATCATTGCTTTAGCCTTTTTCGGGGGGTCAGGGCAGGGATGAATGTACATTTATTGAAACTGGTTTTGGGGAGGATGGGTGAGTGGATAGTTATGGGTTTTCCGAAAAGAACTGTGGGTAGCAGCCAGCGCCCAGCCAAGAGGAAGCGGGTGCTCAGCCACAGACCCTATCTCAGTCCCAATTTCTTCTGCTTCTTGCACTCAAGGCCCAGTTTCCGGGCCTTCCACGTGCTCTTGCGCAGCTTGGTGGGGCGCGAGCCTACTTACTTCGCATTCATCTCAACACACGGAGCGCACATAGTTGCTGGGGTCCTTAAAGCTGAAGAAGCTATAGCCTATGATCTTGCCAGTGCACTTGTCAGAGATCCCCTTAGCCTTAAAGAAGCATGGGAAGGGGAAGGGGCTAAAGGTGAGTTCCAAGATGGCATCTCCATTTCATTGCCCAGATCCCCACAGAAGATTCGGAAACCATCTGCATCCCACTCCAGCAGGCTGAGGTCCTCCCAGCTGCTCTCAGCTGCCGGTGCGAATGCTGCGTCAATTTCTCTGGCTTTCCTTTCTTCTTGTCCTCACCCAGGCACTCTGGGATCTAGAGGGTCACAAGGCCAGGGCAAGGGGGCAGGGGCCAGGAGCTAAGGAATGTGCGCTGGAGTCAGTAAGCCTGGCACACTACTTCCAGCAGGAGGGGTAGGGGCTCAGGCAAATCCATGGTCAGGGCCAGTGGTAGGTGGCCAGGGCCCAAAGACCAGGACCAGCTGGGGTGCTTCCTGCCCTCACAGCCACCAGCACCCTAGCCTCCTCCAGCCCAGCTGCTGCCACCAGCACTGCCTCTTCCTTCTCTTCCAGAATCAACCCCAGGCTGACGCCCAGCTCTCGGTATGCTGCTGGCTCTTCTGGGAGAGGCCTCAGAGCAGCCATGGAACCCAGGGAAGGGCTTCAGGACCCCAAGCCATTGGTGACAGCATTAGAGGTGGTCCAGGGGGTTGGGGGGGTCCAGGCAGAAAAGGGGGCCCACGAGGGCCTGGTGAGGGGGCAGCAGGGCCATGGGGTGAGGACTGCCTGCTGCAGAGTAAAGAGCAGAATGTGCTCTCTGTAGCACGTGGGGGACTACTGCTGGATAAGGAGAGCTGTTCATGGCAGGAACAGGGCTTCTCCAGCCTTTGGACTGTCCAGTTGAATCCAATCATGGGGGCCAAATGCACCTGGAAACGAGGTACACCACAAAGGGAGGGTCACCCACCATGGGAGGAACCATTGTGGCCACGGTGGCTGCCCAGGTCTGGAGAGTCTGTTGGACCTGCTGGTATGTTGGTCGCTATCGTTGGGCAGGCACAGGAACTGCTGGGAACTGCATCATTTCTACCATGGGGACTGTGGGCACTGGGGTACAGCAGGCATAGCAGTTGGGATTCTGGTTACCAGAGCCCCAGAACTTCCTGCTCAAACAGGGCCGTCTCTGCCTCCATCTCTTCCAAGCTTTCCTTGCTGCCCTTGCCCGGGTGCTGGCACCAGGGCCCAGGAACACAGGTCCTCCTGCACCTGGGGATCGCAGGGCTGGCCTGCCACCTGCTATCATTACTGAGGCAGCATCCTGAATGGGGACCAACCAAAGCAGGCTACTACTGATAAGTCTTTGATATTGGCTTTATGTAAGTTAACGTGGATAAAAGAATATGAACTTGAGTCGTTTGAAACAAGAAATATTCATTGAGCTGGTTTATTGTGAGCAAAATATTGATTGGGCTTATAGATCTGTGAGTCCCAGGCAAGATATCACTTTGTTCTACAACTTTTGGAATAATTCTATTTCTATATAATATCATTAAAATGACTAAATATACCATGTAGTTTAAAAATAAGATCTTAAGGCTACTTTGAAACAACCATGTGCACATTAATCAACCTTAAAGGACAGAGTTATCTTTTTTGTTTAGCACTTCTATTAAATTTTTATAAAGCAATATTATAACATTTTGTCTATAATCAAATTTTGCAATAAGCTCTATTCTCCATTTCTCTTGATGATTCTATGAGATATTTTGCCCATTGACTGCTTTTCGATGATCATATAAAACTAGTGGATGAAACCCCAGGTAGAACCAATAAAAATTTTATACCACCATTTGAGCATTGGTTACATTTCTGGCACATACGAACAATGTATAGACTAGTCCATTTTTAAAAGTTGAGGAACAGATTCAAGAAGATACAGCTAACCATACATGAAACTTAAATGCTTGCATCAAAATGCATTAAATTGTTTTGGATCTTAGGACAAATCTGTAATTAATATAAACTTATCAGTTAATCAACAAGCATTTGCTAGTTACCCACCAAGTACTTAGCTCTAGGTGCTAGGTTCTAAGGGAGGACCAGTGACATAGTTTCTGTCCCCAGAGAGCCCCCCAAATATTTATTATTAAACAACTGAAAATCACCTCTGTGCTAGCATATACTCATCCATGATTTTTTCAAATCTTTCGCTATTCTACTTTGCAAATCTTACATGTTGAATTAAGGGTCCTCCAGTCTGTCAGAAAAGTACAACTAACTTAATATATAACTTCCTTAATAACATTAAAATTTAAATATTTGAAAGGAGGCAATTGTAAATATGAGTTCTTGAAAATACTAAAGGAAAAAGATGGAGGGCAAATGGATATATCAACGGGAAAATAATAGAGAAGAGAAAGTGAAATTTGTTCCCTAACCTCCACCCCACCCCCACTCATAACGGGGCTCCTGTGTCAGAGACACCCTAAATGAGGAGCTCTTTTCAAGAGGAACTACATGCCCACATACAGAGATACAAATAATTATGAAATGCAGTTTACAGTTTCACTCTGCCATTACCATAAATGACACTGGTGAAAGGAATCATCTATATAATGGGAGGAAAAAATCAAACTCAAAATGAAAATGACCTGTTTACATATTCCCAATCCAATTCCCACTCAGTATACTCATCCATAATGTATCTGCACCTTTCCCACCTCTTTCATGGTGGCTGCTCTAAACTAAGAGTACTCACTATGATGGAACTAAGAATGTATTTAGTTTTCATGAAGATGGGGAAAAGCAAAGCACGTGTCATCTTTTGTCAGTTGAACTGATCTTACTGTGTCTTTGTCCAAAGATTTCTGATTTAATATATAAATCAAACTATGGATGACCCAAGAGGAAACTTGTTTTACTAGTGAGTTATTCTCAAATCCTAGAGGCTTTCTTTTTAATTCCAAAATGATGAATATTTAATGAGGATTTGCTAAGTCTTCATCAATTAAAAAATATTTACAATGAGGCTTGAAATTTGGTGGCTCATTGGTCATTTCATAGGGAAAAAGCTTAGAATAAGACTGCTTCAAAGATACGACTTTATATAGTCTATTTCTGGATCTCCATTTCAACCATAGTGGAAGCCCATCTAGCACTCCTGGCTGGTACCTCCCTTTTTGACACTGGTCTTTTCCCCTGTCTAACCCCATCAAATGTTTCAATCATACAATCCCCCAAATACGGAGAATGACATTAAATATGATGATGAGTTAGCCTGGGAGAAGAAAGAGTTATGAAAATTCTTCAAAATCTTACCAAGAAGGATGAAAGATTATGAGAGCTGAGAAATAAATACTTAACGAATGAAAGAGAAGCTTAATGACATGGATATCATTATTACATTTTATATTTTACATATATTATTATATTTTATAGATGAAGATACTAAAATTCTCAGAAGCCAAGTGATTTGCCTCAAAGATCCTTACCAAGAAGAGGAAGAGCAAAAGTTCAAACTTAGATCTGATTTCCAAACTCATGCTTTCAAAAAAGCTAAAATAATTAAGCTCCACACCAGTGTTTCAAAGTGTAGGTCATCATGCACAAGTACGTCATAAAATCTGTTTAATGGATTGCCAATCAGTGTATTTCAAAACATGAAGTAGAGCAAAGAAAAATAGAGTGCACTGTGGGTGGCAAGTGTAGATTTTGTTTCGGAGGGTTTTTCTGGTGTAACTTTACATACACATACATGTGTACACACGTCTGCATGTGCGTGTGCATGTGGTGTGCTCCTGTGTGTGTGTGTGCATGAGCACACATGCTTCTCTAGATTACAAAAAAAAAACTAAGGAAGTTTAGGCAAGACCCAAGACATGAGGGCATCTTGGGGAAACAAGATGTTGTTTCAGACCAAATAAGTAAAAAAGCTAATGCTTACAAAGGGCACTCTAAGAGAGGAATGGTTTTTATGATATGCTTATTTGAATTTTATGATATCAATAATTTTCATTTTAGATGAGTGCTGTGATGCAAATAAGATGAATAACGTTGGGACAAACAAGGATTCTTCCTTTTGAAAATACTAGCAGAATCATGGTTAAACCACATCCACATCTGGAGTTCCAAGAGGGAGTGTGGAATAGTGGAGAACACACATGTTAGAGTTCCTATTCTGTCTCTCCATTACTAGCAATATAATTTAGTTTCTTCACTAGTAAAAGGGGAAGTTTCCATTCTGCCTTCTACAGATAGTCATTTAAAAGAGAATATAGAGGGGCGCCTTCAAGATGCTGGAGGAGTAAGATGTGGAGATCACTTTCCTCCCCACAAATACATCAGAAATACATCTACATGTGGAACAACTCCTACACAACACCTACTGAACGCTGGCAGAAGACCTCAGACTTCCCAAAAGGCAAGAAACTCCCCACATACTGGGGTAGGGCAAAAGAAAAAAGGAAAAATAGACATTAAACAATAGGGATGGGACCTGCACCTCTGGGAGGGAGCTGTGAAGGAGGAAAGGTTTCCACACACTAGGAAGGCCCTTCGCGGGCGGAGACTGTGGGTGGCGGAGGTGGGGAACTTCGGACATGAAGGAGAGCGTAGCAGTAGGGTGCAGAGGGCAAAGCGGAGAGATTCATGGACAGAGGATCAGTACCGACCAGCACTCCCCAGCCCGAGAGGCTTGTCTGCTCACCCACCAGGGTGGGCAGGGGCTGGGAGCTGAGGCTCGGGCTTCGGTGGAATCCCAGGGAAAGGACTGGGGTTGGCTGCATGAACCAGCTGGAAGGGGGCTACTGCGCCACAGCTAGCCGGGAGGGAGTCCGGGAAAAAGTCTGGACCTGCTGAAGAGGCAAGAGACCATTGTTTCAGGGTGCGCGAGGAGAGGGGATTCAGAGCACCGCCTAAATGAGCTCTAGAGACGGGCGCGAGCCGCAGCTATCGGCGCGAACACAAGAGACCGGCAAGCATGAGATGCTAAGGCTGCTGCTGCAGCCACCAAGAAGCCTCTGTGCAAGCACAGGTCACTATCCACACCTCCCCTCCCAGGAGCCAGTGCGGCCCGCCACTGCCAGGGTCCCGTGATCCAGGGACAACTTCCCCGGGAGAACACACGGCGTGCCTCAGGCTGCTGCAACGTCACGCAGGCCTTTGCCACCGCAGGCTCACCCCGCATCTGTACCCCTCCCTCCCCACGGACTGAGTGAGCCAGAGCCCCTGAATCAGCCACTCATTTAACCCCGTCCTGTCTGGGCGGGAACAGATGCCCTCAGGCGACCTACATGCAGAGGGGAGGCCAAATCCAAACCTGAACCCCAGGAGCTGTGCAAACAAAGAGAGAAAGGGAAATCTCTCCCAGCAGCCTCAGGAGCAGCAGATTAAATCTCCACAATCAACTTGATGTACCCTGCAACTGTGGAATACCTGAATAGACAATGAATCATCCCAAAATTGAGGCAGTGGACGTTGGGAGCAACTTTAGACTTCAGGTTTGCTTTCTGCATCTAGTTTGTTTCTCGTTTTATGTTTATCTTAGTTTAGTATTTAGAGCTTGTTATGACTGGTAGATTTATTGATTTGGTTGCTCTCTTCCTTTTTTAATTTTATATATATATATATATTTTTTTTTTTTTTTTTCCTTTTTTCTCTCTTTCTGAGTGTGCATGTGCATGCTTCTTTGGGTGATTTTGTCTGCATAGCTTTGCTTTTGCCATTTGTCCTAGGGTCCTGACTGTCCGTGTTTTGCTTTGTTTGTTTTTAGTATAGTTTTTAGAGCTTGTTATCATTGGTGGATTTGTTTTCTGGTTTGGTTGCTCTCTTCTTTCTTTCTCTCTCTTTTTTTTTATTACTTTTTATTTTTAATAATTTTTTTCCATTTTAATATTTTCTTTCTCTTTTCTTTCTTTCTTTCCCTCCCTCCCTCCCTCCCTCCCTTTCTTTTTCTCCCTTTTGGTGCACTGGCCAGGTGTCAGGCCTGAGCCTCTGAGGCAGGAAAGCCGAGTTCAGGACATTGGTCCACCAGAGACCTCCCAGCCCAATGTAATATCAAATGGCGAAAGCTCTCCCGGAGACCTCCATCTCAATGCTAAGACCCAGCTCCACTCAATGACCAGCAAGCTACAGTGCTGGATACCCTAAGCTGAACAACTAGCAAGACATGAACACAAACTCACCCATTAGCAGAGAGGTTGCCTAGAATCATAATAACTTCACAAACACCCCAAAACACACCACTTGACGTGGTCCTGCCAACCAGCAAGATAAGATCCAGTCTCATCCACCAGAACACAGGCACCAGTCCCCTCCACCAGGAAGCCTACACAACCCACTGAACCAATCTTACCCATTGGGAGCAGACACCAAAAGTAACGGGAAGTACGAACCTGCAGCCTGCGAAAAGGAGACCCCCAAACAAATTAAGCTAAGCAAAATGAGAAGACAGAAATACACAGCAGATGAAGGAGCAAGGTAAAAACTCACCAGACCAAACAAATGAAGAGGAAATAGGCAGTCTACCTGAAAAAGAATTCAAAGTAATGATAGTAAAGATGATCCAAAATCTTGGAAATAGAATGGAGAAAATACAAGAAACATTTAACAAGGACCTAGAAGAACTAAAAAGCAAACAAACAATGATGAACAACAGAATAAATGAAATTAAAAATTCTCTAGAAGGAATCAATAGCAGAATAATTGAGGCAGAAGAATGGATAAATGACCTGGAAGATAAAACAGTGGCAATAACTACCACAGAGCAGACTAAAGAGAAAAGAATTGAGGACAATCTCAGAGACCTCTGGGACAACATTAAATGCACCAACATTCGAATTATACGGGTCCCAGAAGAAAAAGAGAAAAAAAAAGGGACTGAGTAAATATTTGAAAAGATGATAGTTGAAAACTTCCCTAATATGGGTAAGGAAATAGTCAATCAAGTCCAGGAAGTGCAGAGATTCCCATAAAGGATAAAACAAAGGAGAAACTTGCCAAGACACATATTAATCAAACTACCAAATACTAAATACAAAGAAAAAATATTAAAAGCAGCAAAGGAAAAGTAACAACATACAAGGGAATCCCCATAAGGTTAACAACTGATCTTTCACCAGAAACTCTGCAAGACAGAAGGGAGTGGCAGGACATATTTAAAGTGATGAAAGGGAAAAACCTACAACCAAGATTACTCTACCCAGCAAGGATCTCATTCAGATTTGATGGAGAAATTAAAACCTTATACAGACAAGCAAAAGCTAAGAGAAATCAGCACCACCAAACCAGCTCTACAACAAATGCTAAAGGAACTTGTCTAGGCAGGAAATATAAGAGAAAGAAAAAGACTTGCAATAAAAAACCCAAAACAGTTAAGAAAATGGTAATAGGAACATACATATCAATAACTACCTTATATGTAAATGGATTAAATGCTCCAACCAAAAGATATAGACTGGCCGAATGGATACTAAAACCCTTACATACGCTGTCTACAACAGACTCACTTCAGACGTAGGGACACGTACAGACTGAAAGGGAGGGGATGGAAAAAGATATTCCATATAAATGGAAATCAAAAGAAAGCTGGAGTAGCAATTCTCATGTCAGACAAAATAGACTTTAAAATAAAGTCTATTACAAGAGACAAAGAAGGACACTACATAATGATCAAGGGATCGATCCAAGAAGAAGATATAACAATTGTAAATATTTATGCACCCAACATAGGAGCACCTCAATACATAAGGCAAATGCCAACAGCCATAAAAGGAGAAATTGACAGTAACACAATCATAGTAGGGGACTTTAGCACCTCACTTTCACAGATCATCCAAAATGAAAATAAATAAGGAAACATAAGCTTTAAATGATACATTAAATAAGATGGACTTAATTGATATTTATAGGACATTCTGCCAAAAACAACGGAATACACTTTCTTCTCAAGTGCTCATGGAACATTCTCCAGGATAAATCATATCTTGGGTCACAAATCAAGCATTGGTAAATTTAAGAAAATTGAAATCATATCAAGTATCTTTTCTGACCACAACGCTATGAGACTAGACATCAATTACAGGAAAAAATCTGTAAAAATTACAAACACATGGAGGCTAAACAATACACTATTAAATAACAATGAGATCACTGAAGAAATCAAAAAGGGAATCAAAAAATACCCAGAAGCAAATGACAATGAAAACATGACGACCCAAAACCTATGGGACACAGCAAAAGCAGTTCTAACAGGGACGTATATAGCAATACAATCCTACCTCAAGAAACAAGAAACATCTTAAATAAACAACTTAAGCTTACACCTGAAGCAAACAGAGAAAGAAGAACAAAAACCCCAAAGTTAGCAGAAGGAAAGAAATCATAAAGATCAGATCAGAAATAAATGAAAAAGAAATGAAGGAAATGGTAGCAAAGATCAATAAAACTAAAAGTTGGTTCTTTGAGAAGATAAACAAAATTGAAAAACCATTAGGCAGACTCATCAAGAAAAAAATGAAGACTCAAATCAGTAGATTTAGAAATGAAAAAGGAGAAGTAACAACTGACACTGCAGAAATACAAAGGATCATGAGAGATTACTACAAGCAACTCTATGCCAATAAAATGGACAACCTGGAAGAAATGGACAAATTTTTAGAAAAGCACAACCTTCTGAGACTGAACCAGGAAAAAACAGAAAATATGAACAGACCAATCACAAGCACTGAATTTGAAACTGTGATTAAAAATCTTCCAACAAACAAAAGCCCAGGACCAGATGGCTTCACAGGCAAATTCAATCAAACATTTAGAGAAGAGCTACCAACTATCCTTCTCAAACTCTTCCAAAATATAGCAGAGGGAGGAACACTCCCAAACTCATTCTATGAGGCCACCATCACCCTGATATCAAAAGATGCAACAAAAAAAGAAAACAATAGGGCTTCCCTGGTGGCGCAGTGGTTGAGAGTCCGCTTGCCGATGCAGGGGACACGGGTTCATGCCCCGGTCTGGGAAGATCCCACAGGTCGTGGAGTGGCTGGGCCCATGAGCCATGGCCACTAAGCCTGCACGTCCAGAGCCTGTGCTCCAAATGGGAGAGGCCACAACAGTGAGAGGCCCACGTACCACAAAAAAAAAAAAAAAGAAAACAATAGGCCAATATGACTGATGAACAGAGATGCAAAATCCTCAACAAAATACTAGCAAACAGAATCCAAGAGCACATTAAAAGGATCATACACCATGATCAAGTGGGGTTTACCCCAGAAATGCAAGGATTCTTCAATATATGCAAACCAATCAATGTGATAAACCATATTAACAAATTGAAGGAAGAAAACCACATGATCATCTCAATAGATGCAGAAAAAGCTTTTGACAAAATTCAACACCCATTTATGATAAAAACCCTCCAGAAAGTAGGCATAGAGGGAACTTACCTCAACATAATAAAGGCCATATATGACAAACCCACAGCCAACATCATTCTCAATGGTGAAAAACTGAAACCATTTCCACTAAGATCAGGAACAAGAAAAGGTTGCCTATTCTAACCACTATTATTCAATATAGTTTTGGAAGTTTTAGCCACAGCAATGAGAGAAGAAGAAAAAGAAATCAAGGGAATCCAAATCGGAAAAGAAGAAATAAAATTGTCTCTATTTGCAGATGACACGATACTATATAGAGAGAATCCTAAAAATGCTACCAGAAAACTACTAGAGCTAATCAATGAATTTGGTAAAGTAGCAGGATACAAAATTAATTCACAGAAATCTCTTGCATTCCTATACACTAATGATGAAAAATCTGAAAGAGAAATTAAGGAAACACTCCCATTTACCATTGCAACAAAAAGAATAAAATACCTAGGAATAAACCTACCTAAGTGCACAAAAGACCTGTATGCAGAAAACTATAAGACACTGATGAAAGAAATTAAAGATGATGCAAACGGATGGAGAGATATACCATTTTCTTGGATTGGAAGAATCAACTTTGTGAAAATGACTGTACTACCCAAAGCAATCTACAGATTCGGTGCCATCCCTATCAAACTACCAATGCCATTTTTCATGGAACTAGGACAAAACATTTCACAATATGTATGGAAACACAAAAGACCCCGAATAGCCAAAGCAACCTTGAGAAAGAAAAACAAAGCTGGAGGAATCAGGCTTCCAGACTTCAGACTACACTATAAAGCTACAGTAATCAAGACAGTGTGGTACTGGCACAAAAACAGAAATATAGATCAGTGGAACAGGATAGAAAGCCCAGAGATAAACCCACGCACGTATGGTCATCTTATATTTGATAAAGGAGGCAAGAATATACAATGGAGAAAAGACAGCCTCTTCAATAAGTGGTGCTGGGAAAACAGGACAGCTACATTTAAAAGAATGAAATTAGAACACTCCCTAACACCATACACAAAAATAAACTCAAAATGGATTAAAGACCTAAATGTAAGGCCAGACACTATAAAAGTCTTAGAGGAAAACATAGGCAGAACACTACGAAATAAATCACAGTGAGATCCTTTTTGACCTACCTCCTAGAGAAATGGAAATAAAAACAAAAATAAATAAAAGGGACCTAATGAAACTTAAAAGCTTTTTGGCACAGCAAAGGAAACCATAAACAAGATGAAAAGACAACCCTCAGAATGGGAGAAAATATTTGCAAACGAAGCAACTGACAAAGGATTAATCTCCAAAATATACAGCAGTCCATGCAGCTCAATATCAAAAAAAACAAACAACCCAATCCAAAAATGGGCAGAAGACCTAAATAGACATTTCTCCAAAGAAGATATACAGATTGCCAACAAACACATGAAACGATGCTCAACATCACTAATCATTAGAGAAATGAAAATCAAAACTACAATGAGGTATCACCTCACACTGGTCAGAATGGCCATCATCAAAAAATCTACAAACAATAAATGCTGGAGAGAGTGTGGAGTAAAGGGAAGCCTGCTGCACCGTTGGTGGGAACGTAAATTGGTGCAACCACTATGGAGAACAGTATGGAGGTTCCTGAGAAAACTAAAAACAGAACTACCATACGACCCAGCAATCCCACTACTGGGCATATACCCTGAGAAAACCATAATTCAAAAAGAGTCATGTACCACAATGTTCATTGCAGCTCTATTTACAATAGCCAGGACATGGAACCAACCTAAGTGTCCATCGACAGATGAATGGATAAAGAAGATGTGGCACATATATGCAGTGGAATATTACCCAGCCATAAAATGGAATGAAATTGAGTTATTTGTAGTGAGGTGGATGGACCTAGAGACTATCATACAGAGTGAAGCACGTCAGAAAGAGAAAAACAAACACCATATGCTAACACTTATATATGGAATATATATATAAAAAAAAAAACCAATGGTTCTGATGAAGCTAGGGACAGGACAGGAATAAATACTCAGACGTAGAGAATGGACCTGCGGACACAGGAAGGGAGAAGGGTAAGCTGGGATGAAGTGAGAGAGTGGCATGGACATATATACACTACCAAATGTAAAATAGATAGCTAGTGGGAAGCAGCCGCATAGCACAGGGGGATCAGCTTGGTGCTTTGTGTCCACCTAGAGGGGTGGGTTAGGGAGGGTGGGAGGGAGACGCAAGAGGGATGAGATATGGGGGTGTATGTATATGTATAGCTGATTCACACTATTCATATGTATAGCAGAAACTAACACACCTTTGTAAAGCAATTATACTCCAATAAAGATGTTAAAAATAAATAAATAAAAATATGAATAAAATAAAATGGCAAAAATGCAAAAAACCAAGAATATAAAGTAATGTATGTCATTGTAAAGCAATTATACTCCAATAAAGATGTAAAAAAATATATAAATAAAGTAATGTATGTTTATGTTATTTGGACTCTTACAAATGTAAGATATTATGATTTCCTGGTTAGATGCAGAAAGTAATAAATTCACACATATTCCTAACTCTTTCTGTTTTCTATCACAGAGATCTGGATAAAGATGATGAGCTGAATTGAGTGTTTTTTCTTTCATGGAAGGGGCCACAAGCAGATGGCACTCTGAAGTCAGAAGTCCACGTTGAGTTTCACTGGGCTAAAGTCATGGTGTCAGCAGGACTGCATTCCTTCCAGAGGTTCTAGGGTAGAACAGTTCTTTTTGCCTTTTCCAGCTTCTAGAGGCCACCTGCATTCCTTGGCTTGTGGCCTCTTCCTCCATGGTTAAAGCCCACAGAGGAGCATGTACAAATCACTCTTGAATTGAGTATTTTGGGTCTAACATATAATGCTTACCTGGGCTGGGAAAATTATTAAGTTAGACAGAAATGATTATTTTTAAATGTATTTTGAATTCTAATGAAACCTAAAAAGCAGATGGGAACCTGGTCTCTTAGTAGTCATCCTGTCAAAAATTCAAAGAGCTGTTATTTTACTACTGAGTTTTAACTCTCCTAAGTTAAATGTCATTTTCATGTGGTCTCATTTCTCTGGTTAATTTTATGAGAAATGATATATAAATTACTTTTTAGTATTTGACTTAACATGTGTTAAAGCAAGACATCTGACTTAACATGAAGCTCAAAGACAGAAAATTGTTTGAGCTACTTATTATAATAGTCATGGTTTAAAGAGATTTAGACATTAAAAGTCAGCAGCAAATTATTTAAATAAAACCTAAAACTTATTACAGTTTATTCTCATGTGTCAGGCTTAGATCTAAGCTTTTAATTGCATTAACTCATTTAACCCTGAATTGAACATTATGAGTTATGAACTACCTGGTGATTCTAGCTCAGAAACTATACTCTTAACCTCTACCACTAAAACAAAAAAAAAAACCTATGGGCTCTGCATTATAATTCTATTTCGCTTTCTTTAGACCTCAATTTCTCATTAACTCTTAGTTGATATTTTTTAGAATAAAAATATCTTAGCCTCTGATAATAAGTCAGTAGTTAAGGAGAAAAATTATTTCCTTTAGGCCTCTAGACTTACAATCTCTAAGAGTGTCAAAATTAGAAAGGAATTCTATAATGAATTCTAGACAGTTATAGTATCATGTCCATGCCAAGCTTAGTTAGTTTTAATTTAACTTAAAAATGGAGGAAAGGGGTTATGTTTGGTTGATCCCATAAGTTACTTACAGTAGTAAAATTCTTTGGTTCTTAAATGACAAGTAATGAGAGTATAATTTCCAGAAGATTTAAAGAAAATATCGGGCTTCCCTGGTGGCGCAGTGGTTGAGAGTCCGCCTGCCAATGCAGGCGACGTGGGTTCGTGTTCCGGTCCGGGAGGATCCCGCGTGCCGCGGAGCAGCTGGGCCTGTGAGCCATGGCCGCTGGGCCTGCGCGTCGGGAGCCTATGCTCCGCAGCGGGAGAGGCCACAACAGTGAGAGGCCGCGTACCGCAAAAAAATAAAAAAATGAAAAAATAATAGAAATTATCTACTAGACGAAGTCTCATCTTTGTATATTTATCACTGACTCATTTAATATTTCAATCAATTCATCTTAAAAGAGGGCATTAAAAACATGGATCTTCTTCTGACATAGAATTTATCAAGATTGGCAAGCAGGGGAAGGAATGTATATCAGAATTAACCAGTAACTTTTTTTTAAATGAAACGAGAAAACTCCTCTAGTGGGGCAGCCTGAAGTGGATGTGCCTCCAAGGGCCAAGGGTGAGATTGAAGTGAGAGAGTGAAAGAGCGGCAGGACCTCAAAGGGAAGGAAGCAAGACAGGAGCATGCAACCTAAAAAAGGTTCCGCACCGCTCATTCTAGTATGTGCTGTGTCCGCCTACTTCTAGTGAGACACAAGAATGTTGTCCACCATATTAAACTCAGATAAAAACATGGCACAGAGTTTCAAATTAATGTAAACTAGAGAAAGCTTAAATTCAATAATTAATAAATAACTGAATATCAATTATTCACCTAAACTTTTTTGTACATGTATTATATGCCAAGCATTGTGCGAGGAACCAAGTTTACATTTGCAGGTACCCATAAAAAAATCTAGTAATGTTATTAGATAATTAATAATAATATCCCCCTTTTTTACAATTTTAATTAAAAATAAGCCAAAATTGGCTTGCTGGGCTCTAAAAGAATATGGGAAGAGTGACGAGGAAGCCATCAAACAAGAAAACTTAGCTTATGGGAGTCTTCCAAGTACCACACCATCACTCTGCATTCCATCATAATATTGGGCTGGCCAAAATGCTCATTCAGGTTTTCCCAGACGATGTTATGGAAAAAACTTTTTGGCCAACCCAATAAAATGATTCCTGCAAATTGCATTCATTATCAATTTCAGGTTTGTCTGCAATACACAAGACAGCTTAGTCACTTTATCCTCTGAACAATCACAAAATTTGGTTCTTTTCACAATTGATTGAATTTTGTGTCCTGTTTATCTTCCCAACAAGGCTTCTTATGAACAAAAGTCAAATCTATTCACCTTTGTAACCTCTACGCCTAATATAGTACCTAGCACAAGGCGAAGGATACTGCAGTAATATTCTTGCAATGAATGAGCTAATGAATAGTGTGTACCATGCAGAGGTAAACAGGCTTTTGTTTAATTCATCCAGTCACTGTGCATTCTATCACGAAATGTGGTCAGTGCACAGACAAGTCAGGTACAACTACGTCCACCTCTAGCCTTTGGAAACACAATCAGGAAAAGTGCACTCTCTGAGGCTGAAGCTGGTTAATATTAATGTGTATAAGAGCAAATTAGACCGTGAGACAAGGATTTAATCTAAAGTGGCTTTTCGGGCTTCTCTGGTGGCGCAGTGGTTGAGAGTCCGCCTGCCGATGCAGGGGACATGGGTTCGTGCCCCGGTCCGGGAAGATCCCACATGCCGCGGAGCGGCTAAGCCCGTGAGCCATGGCTGCTGAGCCTGCGCGTCCGGAGCCTGTGCTTCGTAACGGGAGAGGCCACAGCAGTGAGAGGCCCGCGTACCGCAAAAAAAAAAAAAAAGATAAAGTGGCTTTTCTCAGCCTGGAATCCTTGGATGTGCTCTTGAGGATCTCAGAATTCTCTGAGAATTTTTTTAATCTGATATTTTCATTTAAGTGCCAATCTTAAAAAAATTAATAGACATATATGCTAGATCATCTGGGTAAATCACATTTAATTAAATATCATCTAGTAATTTCTTGTTCTTGTGTTCTTGATTGATTCCAAGGGATTATTTAAAGGAACATGAATCTTAATGCAGGATTTCTGAAACTGAAGCATACAGATGTATTCTCAGGGCTCCCCCCAAAATCTCCTTCTCTAAGTAGGAGAAATACTACCTCAAGAGATGGTCTGTAAACATAACCTGATGAAACTTGGGTATTTCCATTTGGAAAGCAGAATAGATGGTTGAGGAAGGAACACTAGAACCTTCCTAAGTATTAGAAGCTTTACTATTTCCCACAGAATAACAAGTTGTCTGAAAGGGATAATGACAATTTTGATTAAGTTGGAAGGAATAAACTTGTTAGAACTTATCCGGAATTTGTCCATCCAGCTACTCTAGCTTGAGTGAAATCATCCATTGTGGCCAGCCCAACTTTTTGTTAATTAACTTCTCTCCAACTGCAACTGTCACAGCCATAATTTGGTCTCCTGAATGAGTGTGTGCAACACAGTGGGTTTTCTCACGTATCATTTGAGCTCAAAGTAGTCTCCCTTTAAGGTAGAGAAGTATGTTGTGAAGATTACATACATAAAGTATGTAACACAGTGATGAGCATGTAGTAGGCATGAAATAAAGAAACTATTATTTGATATCATAGGTATTATTACTTCCCATTTCACGAATGGATTATTTGACTCAGAATAATTTAAGTGATTGGCTCAATGTCTGTGTTTATTCAATTATTCATTTATCAAATATTAATTGGAAAGCTATTGTGTACCAATCCTGGGTCTTATTCCTTCCAGCAAAGTGCCCTTTTCACTAAACACTGAAGCTTAAATACTAGTTTATCAATCATTCATTGTGAGCTGGTTCATATAAGCTAGTAGCCGTATTTAGATTGGTATACTTCATGGGCCTTTCTTTTTAAACCCCTTACTTTTCCTGTGTTGCTGATGTTCCAAGTTCCCAGTTTGTGGATCTTGCCTTCCTTTCTGTGTATTGCTAAATTGTTAGCTGTGAACGCAAATGGTTAATAAGAATCTAATGTCTTCTTTAGAGACACAGAAATCTCACTAAAAGGAGTCATTAAAAAGGGCTGTAGGATTCCCTGGTGGCGCAGTGATTGAGAGTTCGCCTGCCGATGCAGGGGATATGGGTTCGCGCCCCGGTCCGGGGGGATCCCACATGCCGCGGAGCGGCTGGGTCCGTGAGCCATGGCCGCTGAGCCTGCACGTCCGGAGCCTGTGCTCCGCAACGGGAGAGGCCACAACAATGAGAGGCCCGCGTACCACAAAAAAAAAAAAAAAAAAAAAAAAGGGCTGTAGAGACCATCTCCAGTTTGAGGTCTAAATTAATAATTTCAAGGGAACTTGAATAACAGATCTCTTGATATAACTTCTCGTGGTTGCTTTGGATGAGAAAATATATTCTCACCTCCCTGGTAAATTGCTTCTTTCTCATTCTACTTCCCTCCTCTGCCTCCCATGGGCACTATTGTTGTCTTCCCTCATTCCTTAAGGGAAATATCACATCACAGGTTCTCCGATAAACTTCTTTCCCAAGGGCAGTGGCATGCTTCTCTCACCCCCGCAGTGAGTCTGCATACCCACTCAGGTGCAGGGTTTAATTTCAGATTGTCCTCTCTGCCCCCTCTACCCTGCACAAAGAAGTTTTCTTCTTTTTATTGATGGTAGCTTTTTTTTTTTTTTTTTTTTGGGTGGTGGTAGCTAGGGGAATGAGGGTGTGGGGAGAGCCAGGGATGACCTCTTCCAAGGTGTGCCCTTATGAGCTTTTGTTCATCTGCATCTTAGACTCTTTCATCTTACCCTGAAGACCTTTCATTTCTGCGGGAAGAGGCTGAAAAGAAACTGAGTAAAGGACTAAAATCAGTTGCCTACATCAAGTTATACACATGTGCATATATAGGCTCATCAAGAGACAGGTGGCCCCTGATCATGTCCATCTCAACAGACAAGCACTTTTTCATACGGAGCTGCTGAATTCTCTTCTCTTTTTCTGAATCTAAAGAAGGTATCATCTGAAAACAAGGTTTCCTTTTTTTCCTTCCTCCTTATTCCAGAAGAGAGAAGGCCTTGAAAAGACTAGAGATCCTAGGATTTGGGGTTACACCCTTATAATCATCAAAACACATACACATACACATGAAAGGATAAGGAGAAATCTATGAGGGTAGGGAGGGATGGGAGAGGCTTGGGAAACTTCTATAGAAGAAAGGAAAAAGACTGTTTAGAATAAGTGATCAGCAAACAAAGAGACTGTTAGACTATGAGTGGACAAAATCTCGGTTACTGCAAAGGGGCTGGTTGATTTTTAATGGCACAAAGAAAATAACCAATCAGAAAAATGACTAAGCAAAAATGGCATCTACCTCTTACCTCACACACCACCTGTGTTTGGTTGTAGTGCATATCTGAAGAGCTGTATTGAATACGTGTTCGGATCAAGATCTTCCCTCTGTTGACCCTCCATAGCAGAAATCAAGGTGAGACTCCATAACTCTATGGGCTCCTGGCTAGACTCCCTGCTGCCTCTTATCTTTCTCCAGACAACTCTCACAATCTCACCATCACCATCTGGTTGGGACCATATGGACTAAACTTATTACACCCTGTATCCCTCTTTGTGCCAGTCACCACGTGAATCCTCATCCCTCCAAATGCAACCCCTGTACGCCTTGCTATCCCCTTTTCTAACTACGTCTCTGATCACTTCCCATGTCCTGAAACTCTTACACAATGGCCTCTAGAAGACATGAATGTGGTTATTAGCAGCATCTGTGTCTTAAATCTTTTCTCTGAGCATTCCTTTTAACCTTTCTGTTCTAAATGAAACCCGAAGCCACTGCTTCCCTGAAGTCTACTCAAGTGATAATATTTATCCCCTACACCCCAATTAACCACTGGACTCAGTGGAGCTAAGCTAATGCTCCTTGCTCTTCAAAACTATTTTTTCCTCATCCTTTTACATAAACCTCCAGAAGCCACCAGCCTGTATGTTTTAGATCCCATCCTCATCTCTTGAAGATTTTAGCTTCTAGTTCATTGCCACCTTTTCCAACATATATGAAGGTGGTTTTCCCAGAACTCTACACATTCAGGTTCCTGACTTTTCTACCAATAATTTTTCTTCTCTCTACCTCATCTACTCTTTCCACGGTCATTTCCAATGATACAATCTTCCTCCAGGATTTCAACTTCAAGCACCCGAGCCATTAACTTCCATTTACCCTCCTGCCAATCTACTGACCCCAATCAAACAATCCTTCAGCCCCTGACACCTAGAGTCTGTTCACCTTTTCACTGTGTCCATTTCTTTCCTCATTCAGCCTAAATTCCATGCATAATCTATATAATCATTTTAGTCATTCCCTTATATGCATCCGCAGTTGGCTTGCCCTTCTCTGGCTGTACTACACATGCTTAGCTCAACCACAATCTCTGCAACTGATCCCATGTCTGAATGTGGCTGCAGAGATACACATACGTACTCGCTCGTCATAATCCTTAAGTGGGCCCTTAACACTGCCTGGCAATCATACTCTGTTACCCTTAATCACTCTCTCTCCCACTCTCCTAGATGATTATTTCATATCTTCTGTCTCCTCAATCTCCAACACCTCCTCTCCCATCTTAGCTCTCTGCTGATGACATTCATATTTCACTAAAAACTAGAAGCAATTAAAAGAGAATTTCCATTCCACATCCAGCTCCCAGCACCACACCCACACTACTTCTTGGTCTCTTATCCCTAAACCCTTCTTTTTCCTGAACTATCCATGTTCTTAGCAAAGGCCAACTCCCCCAGTTGCGTACCAGGTCCCATCCCCTCTCACCTACCCTAGGACACCATCCAGCAAGTCTACCCTCTCTCTCATGCATCATTGATTTTTCCCTCTTCTGCTTCTTTTTTCCATTAATGAAACAAAAATGCTATAATTTATCTCATATTCTTTTTAAAAGCCTCTCTTGATCCTACCTCCTCTTCCAGCTACGTCCCCTGTTCTCTCCTTCCCGTTACAGAAAGAGACCTTGCAGTAGTATCTGGTCTGCTCATTACCGACTGAATCAACTCCAGGCTTTCACCCCACCAGGCAACTGAAAATGCCTTTAACAAGTCATTAGCTACCACCACTTCACTACAGCATTTTTTCTGTTCCTCAGCTTATTTGATCAACAGCATTTTATAGGGTTGATCATTTCCTCCACCTGAAAATAACTCCTTCACTTGGCTTCCGGGACACTGTACTCCAGGGTTTCTTGCCACTTCTCTGGGCAACTCTTCCCCATTCCCCTTGCTGGTTCCTCCTCATCTTCCTGACCTCTAAGAGATGGAGGGTCCCAAGGATCAGTCCTTGGACCTCTTCAATTTTTCATAAATTTTTCACTCACTGTTTTGGCAACCTTGTCCAGTTTCCTGGTTTTACATAACATCTATAACACTGAATGCTCCAAATAATAGATCTCTGGCCAAACTCTCTCCTCTGAACGCCAGACGCATCTATCCAACTACATGCTCAATATCTTGGATATCAACTAGACAAATCAAATTTAACATGTTCTCAAGTGACCTTCTGATTATTCCCTCAAACCCGCTCAAACCACAGTCTTTCCCATCTCAGTTAATGAAACGTTAGCCTGCATTCGTCTTGCGACCCCAGCCTTCATCTCTGACTCCTCCCTTTTCCACTCAGCAATCATTCACTGTTACACTTAATCACGCTCTCCCACTCTCCTAGACGATTAGTTCACACCTTCTCTCTCCTCTCGGGTAATGAATCTTCCACCCTCATTATTCTCTTTGCGACCCCAGCCTTCATCCCTGACTCCTCTCTTTTGCTCTTAGACTACATGAAATCCATCAACAAAACCTATCAGCTCTATCTTCAAAATATATCCAGAATCCAACCACTTCTCACCATCTCTCCTGCCTGCTTACCTAGAATAGAACACCTCATCTCTCACTGAAAATATGACAAAAAGTGTAATACTCCTTTGTAAAGTGTAATACTCCTTTGTCTTGGTAAAGTATTTCAAAAGTTTCCCTCCTTCTGCCCTTGCTCCCTTTCAGTCTAAGGGTGACTATTCAAACTTAAGTCAGCTTATGTCCCTTCTCTGCTAATCACTTCTCTTCTCTCGGAATTAAAGCCAAAGTTCTTAAAATAGCCTACATGCTCTCTGGTGCTGCCTTGGGCTCTCCCCGACCTCCTACTTCTCTTCCCCTCCCTCGTTTTACTCCAGCTACACTGGCTTCAAACACGCCAGGCATGCTCCCTCCTTGGGGCTTTCTCCCCGTCAAGCCTTCTTCTAAGATATACTCTCTCCAAACAGTGCAGGGCATCCTTGTTCAATTCCTTCAGGTCTTCCTCTGACCATCCTACCTCAAGTAACATGCTGCTCCCCTTCCCCTCCCTCTCCTCCCCCGCTACTATGTTTTTCTCCCTGTCATTTGCTTCCATCTCTCTTTCCAGATATTTTACTTTTTTCCTTGGTGACTGTCTCTCTCCTCTAAGGTTGTAGATTATAAGCTATATGAGGGCAGGGTTTTGCCTCTCTCTTCATGGCACCTAGGACAGTGCCTGCCACATAGTAAACACACAATACATGCTTGAATAAACAGATAAACAAATGGTAAGCCTGAGTTCAGACTGGCCGAAAGACTGCTATGATGATAAAATTTGAGATGACTTAAGGAGGTTTGAGTGGCTGCCTGGGAGTTATGTTTTAAAATCCACATCTTTTAGTCATAGAAAAAGAGCATTCAAGAGAATTCTTAGAATATAAATTGCTCTGTTCAATCTAAATCACATTAGCAGAGTACTTAAGAAGACGAGTCTGGATTTCCCTGGTGGTGCAGCACTTAAGAATCTGCCTGCCAATGCAGGGGACATGGGTTCAATCCCTGGTCTGGGAAGATCTCACATGCCATGGAGCAACTAAGCCCATGCACCACAACTACTGAGCCTGAGCTCTAGAGGCTGTGAGCCACAACTACTGAAGGCCGCATGCCTAGAGCCCAAGCTCCACAACAAGAGAAGCCACTGCAATGAGAAGTCCGCGCACTGCAATGAAGAGTAGCTCCCGCTCACCACAACTAGAGAAAGCTCGCGGGCAGTAACGAAGACCCAAAGCAGCCAAAAATAAATGAATAAATAAAAAATTTAAAAAATAAAAAAAGACAAGTCACAAAAAAATTTGAGTGAAGCTACCCTTGGCAATTTTTAAATGAAAGAAGATCTTCATAATCCTGTGTAGTTACACACAGAAGTGAAACTTTTCAGAGCTATGGACAAGTAGTTGAGGAAGTCTCTACCGGAATTACTTTACATTGGATAACTTATCAACACTGAAACTAAAAATTCTAAGTTCTCAAAATATTTAGCATACATTATTCAAATCCAACTTAGTGCTACTCAGTATAGAGCAAGAACTGGTATTAATGTATTGAAAAAAATCAGAGAATAATGCAGAATCCAGAAACAAGAGCACACACAGCCAGAACTAGACAGATGCAACACCTTTGACTTCTTCTAAATGAGGGGTCAAAATAAGCTCATAGATATATAACAAGGTTATTTGTACAAATATTTTTACCTCATTTAACTTGTTAGAAAACTATATATAGTTCATTCCATATTCCATTAATTCTATGAATTCAATTCTCAGTTATTCATTTTTGTTGTTTCTGGCATTTTTAAATGTCATTTCTGGCATTTTTAAAGAGAGGTCCAGACCAGATGGATCCAAATGGCATTTATAAAAAAGATTTCAGTTCCAAAAAAGATTTTAATTTAAAGAAACCCAGATAACAGTAACTGTTACCAAATTGCTACTAAACGTGATATTTCCTAATTGGTGACACAGGCTATGATAATACCTTTTATGTTCTGTCCTGCCTATAAGAACCAGCACCACTTTTGCTAAAACTTAGGTTGAGAATCAATATAAAAATATTTGCTAATATTTATTGAATACTTGCTCTGTTAACCTTGTTTATAATATTGTATAAATTATTGTATAATATTGTAATCTTATGAACAATTACTAAATAAATGTAAAAAATAAGTATATATGAGTTTCAAAAATAGGGAGCAAACACTACAAGAGATTAAAAGATAAATAAATACATTACCAGCTTAATCTTTTACAGAAAATGAAAGTTAACATATTTGTAACTATTTGGGAAAAATATGAAAACAAAGTTTTGTTTTAAAGAATATTGTCTTGTGTCAAATTTATGAATTTTTCCCACATCATTTAAACAATTAGAAGCCAAATGGTATTTTTCAACTAAATTTCAAAATTCTCATGGTAGTTACGAGACCAGTTTTATAAAGAAAAAGATTTTCATCCAAATTTCAGTTTAAGGAATCTTAGCACGCCAATACATGTGGTATTTTTGGAAAGTTGGTACAGCCCAGATTGCCTTTCATTGAGAAATACAACAGGGTACAGAAAATCCTGCTTTCTATGTTACATGACATAATGCTCCCCAGAAACTCAGGCTTACAAGCAAAATAGAGAATACTTTTTCTTTCCTTCTTTCATATGCCATATTAGCTTTGAGCTTTCACATACTTAGAAATAGCAGTACTTTGGCTGAAGAGTTGCCTCTTTTGCCCTCCTAGGTGTTTGGAAATTATATTCTGCTCTATATTTTATTTGAGTTTTAGTAGTAATCCTGGTGGTGGTGCTCTTTGACTTAAAAGTTCCTTTAACTACATATTATGTTGATCTGAGGATGAATAAAGTCCTTTTTATATTAGCAATGGTAGATTAAAAATAAGATTCAAACATCTCAGGAAGACGTCCTGTAGTAGAAAAGATTTGTATGTGAGAGCCAGATCTGTGTGACCCTGGGGACATCACTTAACCACTTGTGGACTCAGTTTCTGCATTTATAAACTCAGGCGAATGCCTACCTTATAACATTTGTCTCTGCTGATTGATGAAACATCACACATAAAGCCCCCAGCACAAAGCCTGATACATAGCAACTAACTAGTTAACATTAGTCACTTCATTTCCCTAATCTCTATTTAACGTACATTCTTGAATGGTAATAATAAAGAACCAACACCAGACAACATTTACTTTCTACCTAGTAAATTCAGGTGACTGAGGAGAGTCAATCTCATACTTTGTGTGGAGGTCAATTTTAATTCTTCTGATTCTTGGTAGACATACACAGTAACTGCAATTAGAATAGGTACACCTTGGAAAGTCCTTTCATATTTCATATTTAATTTACACTTCAACTCGGTGGTGTAAGATTGAATGTATTATTACTTTCTTGTTTTAGAGATTAGAAAAATGTCACTTTCTGAATTGAAATGACTTAACAAAAGTGGAGATGGAACTTGAACTGCTGGGCTCTAAGTTCTGTGTGGTTTCATGACATTTTGTTGCCTTCTCACAAAAATACATGTTCTTCCCCTTTATAGTAACATGCTAGTGGACAGTCGGCCACTACACGAAAAATATGTTAGGCAGCTAAAAACTTCTCAAAGTAACTCAAAAAGTGAGGTTGGTCAATAAAGCGAATAAGAATTGAGTATTTACTGCTGAGAGTTTATGTTTCTTTAAAAATAAACTCCAAGATCTTTTATAAGATTAAGATATTTCTTATACTTTAGGGTGAAGTGGACTTGGTTTGACTGAGGTTAACTTTATTTTCCTTGGGTTCGTCTTTTGGTATCACTTACGATGATTTTACCAAATGAACTAATAGTTCTAACAGTTTCATTGCCTATTTTCCAGCATACTGCAAATTTAGAATGTTAATGAGTTGATATTAAAATTGGGGGAATGTATTTAATATACTCGAAAAAAGTCTAAAATAACATGTGAAGGGACTTCCCTGGTGGCCCAGTGGTTAAGACTCCGCACTTCCACTGCAGGGCCACAGGTTTGATCACTGGTCAGGGAACTAAGATCCCGCATGCCATGCGGCCAAATAACTAAGTAACTAAATAAATAAAATTAACATGTTAAAAATTTTAAATATTTCATATTCAATCTCACAGGTAGCTTTGGAAGAATTTCATTTATCTATAATCTATATAGGAATTTGGATGTTGTCTTTCTCTTTTAACGTAACTAATGTATCTAAACTTCAAATTATTTGTTCAAAAGAACACTAAAAACATATCAAAAAGAGATTCATAATGAAGCATAAGATGGATAAGAAATAGAGACGTAAAATATGAAGATCTTATATATTGGGATAAAGGAATTTACTCTTATTCCATAGGTCAGGGTCAAGAACTGTGTAAGGTCTGGGATTTTATCTCACCTACAAGCTAAAAAGCTTAACTGCTACTATTTCCTGATACTGGTAGAAGACATGAGTCTCCTGGATCAGAGACAATGGACTTTATAGTTCACGGCAAAAGGGGCGGCTGAGTGTCAATATGTTGCTTACATCAGTTCCCTATGCCCCCCTCCCAATCCCATGCGTGTGACACACAGGACCAGTGACGGATGCCTGTGCATGTCGTGGGTTATGTTAAAGAAGAACATTAACCTTGGGGAATTCACAGCTTTTAAAATAAGAAAGAACAAGCCTACTTCTTATCTAGAGGAAAAAGTTACCTAATCCCTCAAGGTTGCTCACTGCAATCACTACCCTGAGAAATGCTCCAGATAAAGAGCATACAGGGTCTTTCATTCTTGACACACACAAAAGGATATATAGGGATGCTCAGGGTGACAGCAGGCTGGTATTCCCTACAGCAAGCACTCAATATATTTTTTTTTAAATGTTGAACCTTCTTTTAATTTACTTATTTTTATTTTTGGCTGTGTTGGGTCTTCGTTTCTGCGCGAGGGCTTTCTCTGGTTGTGGCAAGCGGGGGCCACTCTTCATCGCGGTGCGCGGGCCTCTCACTGTCGCGGCCTCTCTTGTTGCGGAGCACAGGCTCCAGACACGCAGGGTCAGTAGTTGTGGCTCACAGGCCTAGTTGCTCCGCGGCATGTGAGATCCTCCCAGACCAGGGCTCGAACCCGTGTCCCCTGCATTAGCAGGCAGATCCTCAACCACTGCGCCACCAGGGAAGCCCAGCACTCAATATTTTTGATGCCACGGGAGTTACTCCTCTAAAGGATAAGAAATACTGCCATCGATGACAGTACTTCTTAAGCCAGTTACTCTCAAGAGGAGCAAGGAAAATCCTGCACCCTTTGCAAAAGGCTTCAGGTGATTTTTATACAACTATCTTACTGACCTAAGCACTGGAAGCCATAGAAAGTTTGGTAGTGAAAGGAGTGCCATAATCATATTTTTATTTTAGAAAGATGACTCAAGACATAGTGTGGAGACTGACCAGAGTGGACAAGATGAAGACAGGACCTAATTAAGGAGGCTGTTACTGCAACCATGGTAAGTGACCATGTTGTGAGTTAGTGCAAATTTGTGGATATAGAAGATGAACTGAAAAAGGAGTGCTAGACTGCCATAGGGGAGAAGACAAGGGTGGAGAGCTGTTGGAACTAACATATTGGTGAGGAAACCAGCAGGTAGGAATTTGAGAGGAGAGTAAGTTTGAGTATGAAAAGATATCAGGTTGTTTTTGAAAAGCTGTACTTGAAAGATATACTAATTTCAGGCGACTATAGATGGAACGTAACTGGGCTCAATATATATCAGAATATGTATCAATATATATCACAGGCATTCTATAGATGATTTAGAATCTGCCAATGAAATTCATCTCCTGTTAACTTAAAATTAGTCAGGATTATTCACTTCCCCGTCAGCTCTGTCTCACACACACATACAAACACACACACACACACACACACACACACACACCACACACCGATGTGCAACATTTAGCACACTATATTGAATATTGGAGTCCACTAGACACTTTAATTCATGGCATTAAAATCTTAGTTAAAAATAGCACAAAAATCTCAACATCACTGGGACCAAATAATATCCAAATGTATAATATTGTCTAAAGTCCTTAGCGAATGGATGTGATAAATAAATAATCCAAATACCTCATTTAAGCCAACAGTTGCAACCTCTTCTCATTCAAATTTATATTTTAAAACTAATTGGGGGGATTGTTTTGGTGGTCGTAGTCAGTGTAATAGAGCATAAAAAATAAAGGCATAAAGTTGAAAAAATAAAAAACTAATTGGGGGAAAGGGAGGGATAATTTTGATTTTATCCTCTTATTTCTCTATCCCAAATTGTAACAATCAGTTACCCCTAAGTAAAAGGCATACAGCAAACAAGAAAAGAAGCCAGAGTCTGGATAACTAGTTGATGATAAATGAGAAGTAAAACATCGTTCTTGGTCAACATTCCAGCTCAGGGCAGCCCAGATTATTTCATAGGCAAAACTGAGGTTCAATTATTTTTGATCTATCTAATTTGCCAGCCTTATTAGCTCTAGATACAACCATATGAGGCTTCAAAAGTTGGTAAGGAAGAAAAATGGACTTTCATAATTCTGAATTGCTACTATTTGAGTAAATTCAACAAGCACACGAAAAAAGCTGGGCTCTTGGAATGTATCTGCAGGTAATAAGAGTGTCTTCAATGTATAATACAGAGCCAGCGGCCGTGCTCTTACCTGGTTGCAGGTATTGATGTCTATGCCCCCCTTGAGATATTCCACTACTTTGTCTAAGTTGCCTGCTCTGGCAGCACGGAGGAAGCTTGCATTGCTGTCAGACTGTGAGAAAAAGAAAAGACCTTTAGTGAAATATTGATAAAATGAAAACATATCAAAGACAGAAACACAAGAATGTTTGCACCATGCATCAGAAAAGCTTCAGTTGCACTGTGTCCATTGACAGATGAAAGGATAAAGAAGATGTGGCACATATATACAATGGAATATTACTCAGACATAAAAAGGAACGAAACTGAGTTATTTGTAGTGAGGTGGATGGACCTAGAGTCTGTCATACAGACTGATGTAAGTCAGAAAGAGAAAAACAAATACCATATGCTAACACATATATATGGATTCTAAAAAAAATTTAAAAAGGTTCTGAGGAACCTAGGGGCAGGACAGGAATAAAGACGCAGATGTAGAGAATGGACTTGAGGACACGGGGAGGGGGAAGGGGAAGCTGGGATGAAGTGAGAGAGTGGCATGGACATATATACACTACCAAATATAAAATAGCTAGTGGGAAGCAGCCACATAGCACAGGGAGATCAGCTCGGTGCTTTGTGAACACCTACAGGGGTGGGATAGGGAAGGTGGGAGGGAGACACAAGAGGGAGGGGATATGGGAATATATGTATATGTATAGCTGATTCACTTTGTTATAAAGCAGAAACTAATACACCATTGTAAAGAAATTCTACTCCATTAAAGATGTTAAAAAAAAAACAAAGAAAATCTTCAGCTGCAAAATATTTCAATCCTGAGTTTAAAACACTGAATAATAATTCACAGTACAAGTCAGCAACTTCACAGTATTTCTAGAGAGTTGTTTAAGGACATTAAAGTCAATAGGAAATACACTCTGCTATATTAAAGGGTATAAAAGAACAATAAAAATAATTATTACCACTTTACTCCAAATCTTCAGCCACATTTGAAGATGAATTTACACTACCCCCAAATCCACTGTTATCCATGCATTTTAGCTTCAGGAAGCTAGTGACTTTATACTGAGCCTAACGTCGAGCTAAAAAACAAATGAAATAAGGTACTGGGTTTCTTCTTTCTCTTCCTTTACTGTTTGGTTTTCAGATTTCCTCTGAGGGAGAGCACTGTGTATGGGTCACCTGACAGTCTGTCCTCATTATAAGGGAATAACAGAAAGCTCCAAGGATGCTTCGAGGAAAGCAGATAGCACCAGTTGGCAAGTGTGGACTGGGCCGATGCAAATTTTGTGATCCCAGTGATTTTGGAAAAACAAGATTAAATTTAAACCAGCTGACATAATACCAGGCTCAAATCTCTTGGTAAAGATGATCACTCTGGGTACAAATTGCTTTTTAAGTCCTCATCTTGCGCCCATTCCTCTCAAAATCTGATTCTGGGAGAACAGCTGAATTTCCCCCACAAAAAGTCTCGGGGAGGCTTCTCAAGAGATGTAGCCACAATCGCCCTGCCTCTCTGACTTGCTGACAAAGTCTGATTTTCAAAACTTAACACAAGGATGATGATAAGCCTTCGTTAGGTTCCAAGACACTGGCATCACTTTATAGTTCTTTGGGTGGTACAACATCTGATACAGAGAAAATGGTAACACGAAAAGGGAGCTACTAGGAATTAAAATTCAGGTGGGGCAGCTCTTAATCCATCATTCTCCTCAGTAGGCTGCCCTGCCCTCTCTCGAAGAATGGACTTGGCCAGGGCCCTTGGCACACTCTGTCAGGCCTATTTATTGTGACTGGTGATGACGTACGGAGATAGAAATGTAAGCGTTTTCTCTGGGAGTCTCAAATACAGAATTATTTGCACACCATTAAAATGATTTACACAGGGGAAGACTGAAAACCCTAGGACGAAATTACCTCATATTTAACCCAAAACCACAATGGCGTATAAATTTACAAATAATATAGGTAATTTATGAGGATTTGAGAGGTATGACTGAAATCTACACATCTGGAATTCACGCTCGGAGTCCTGGTATGACTAACATCGCACTGTTTCTCCTCCCGCCTGCCCTGCTACGATGCCTCACGCTCCATCCTTCCTGAAAGCTGTGCCCATGGCAGGGTGCCCCAAGTATATCTGCAATGCTGCAGGGACTGAATTATGACTCATTTTTAAATGCCTATTCTATGAATGTATTTTGCGGCTTGCAGCAAATTCTAAATTCCAGGAAGATTTTCCGCCTTCAGGTTTCTCGCCGCAGTACTTAAAAGCAAAATATTAAACTCTGCATCATGTTCTGTCAGTATCCCACAAGGAACATCATTTACTAAAAAACAACAAAAATTAAGTAATATTAGGTCACAGAAAGTATGACAAGGTTATTTCCCATAGATTTTTAAAATAAATCCACATGCTCTATACTATATTAAAGAGGATGCCTAGAAAATACTTCCATCTTATACGTGAGGCTTCATAATTATACGTAACATTTATGAGTGTTTACTGTGGGTCAGGCACAGAGCTAAGAAGTCATATGCATTTTATCATTATTACAATAATACTAGGAGAAAGGAACTATTATTACGCTCATTTAATAGGTGAGGAAAGAGGCTTGGCAAGTTTCCAAGGTCACATAATTTTTCAGTGAAGATTCAAGACTTAACCCATGTTTATCAGCCTCAAAGCTAGTCTTATCTGCTATTCTACCTCATCCCTGCAAAGTATCAAAGCAGATGTTAGTACAAATACCTAACCTATGAGCTATAAGTTTGTTTCATTTGTGATAACCTCAGTATGCCCTTGGTCTACATATTCGCTCTGAAAATCATGGCACTTGCTAAACAGAGTGTCTTAGCTGGAGAGGTAATTCTTGGCAGATAGCCCTAGCCTCAAATTTATCAGCCATCTATGCACCTAGAAAAATGAAGAGCTGGCTTGAGACAAACTGATTAGAAACATACTCACTTGGGAATAAAGAAAGAGATGGTAAAGTACACACTGCATTTAAAAGCCAGTTGACTGTCTCTCTCTACATGTCTAACATGACTAAACTCAGAACTAAGATCAGGGTGCTCTATCATTCTTGTAAAAAAAAAAAAAAAAAAAAAGAATGCCATGAACAAGTAGAGCCAGAAGGGAGCACCTGACCCTTTAGGGATGAAGAAACACCTGGAGACACCCTGTGAAAGCTTACAGAGGCAATTGTTGGTCTGAAGGGGGCTTTTGGCATCACGGAGGGGAATCTATTAGACCCTCTTAGAACCTTCTCTAGGGACAGGGCATGACATTGAGGATTGCTTTTGCTGTTACATAACAACAAGTTTTAATAACTATTTTTCTCTTTTCTGAATCAAACTAAAAAGTAGAGGTAAGTCAAAGACTTACAGCCAGTCCCTGGAATTTTAGCAAAAAATGCTCCCAGTGCTTTGGAGGGGCTAGAGACAGTGGAAATGTAACATCTGAGCCATCCTGCCAGGGACCTCTTCAACAGTTGAGTCACAGTAGATTTTGCTATAAGTTGGATTCTTCTAGAACCCCATTAAGGGATTGAGCTTTCCCAAAGTGAGAAAATGTATTAGAAATGCATTTTGCAAATGCAAATAAGTGTGTTATTATAAAACGGTTCCAGAGCATGAGTTTCAAGAACAAAATTCAAATGAGGCTTCAAAATTTATATGTAGATATTGACATTTTGAAGGTTTAAAGTATAGACCAGCATGGAAGTATATATTTTTTTCCTACTCCCACATAAACACATGCAAACCCTATGCTACAAAGAGGTCAATCTGTGATTAAAGCTCTTGACACAAGAGCTTAGGATAAACAGCAGTCAGTCTGGTTACCTTCAATCAACACAGAGATAAAAGAGGATTCAGGGACTCATGGTGAGAGATGCAGCAATTTTTATTTACCATGCTATGTTTCCCTCTGAGTATGACAAAAGTAAGAATTTAAAAATTAAAATTAGGTATTAGTAGGGGAGAAGCATGCTTTCAAAATAGACTGTTGTCCCTTGCCTCAACCAGGAGATTTCACACATAAAAAGTACAAGAAAGAGAAAACGAGGCAATAGCAATTCCTTTGGGGTAAAAGTCTCAGACAAATAGACTAACCTCTTTCTGCTTTGCTGCTTTAGGTCCCTAGAACTCTCAATCCTAAAACCAATTGTACTTATGCCTATAAAGTGTGACTCTGGACAAGGCATTCAAATGCTGAGCTCCACTTATTTTAATCTGCAACAGATGGATGTCATTAAAACTTGTCCCCTTTTCAACCTGAGTGTGGCATCTCAAGCCGAGAAAGAAAAATTTCCTCTTCAGTTCTTCTTGACACAGTTCTGTACATTTTTGATCAGAATGTTAGAAAAACAATACTTTCTCAGCATCCAGCAGGGTGGACATGAAAGGCAAGGAGGAATGTGCATTCACAGAGCCACATTATGTCCTAAACGAGTGCTTCCCCGAAGTGTCCAGGGGCACACTCACAGAGATTCATGAGTTTGCTCCAAGATTTTGTAAAACTTCTATGCTTACAGTTCAGTAACAACCTAAGAAGGAGAATATAAGCATGTTCCAGGTCATCTAGATGGCTACCCTTTAACTGAGTACAACCATATAATTTTGATATATGCCTTTGTGTTTATAATTCAGTGCATAACAGTTGAAATAGGGATGGAATATAGACAGATGCATGGGATGCAAAATATTTTGCCACGGGACAGAGACTGATCAGAGAATCTGGCCATCATACAAGGTAGGATGTACCAAAAGAACCTGAGCACAGCACTCAGTAGCACATTAAAGCTTCAAATAACAACAGGCTCAGATGCTATCTTTGTAGGGTCCAACTTACCTGGACTATTACCAGTGACTGTAACAGAAAATCCAGAGTAAAATGTTTTTCAGTTCCCAATTGCAGCTTTTACTGGATTAGGTACACATATTTACCACAATACTAATTTCATCTCCAAGTAAATGAAGAGGGCTTTAAATGATTATCAAATGGCATGCCATTAAAATTGGCATTGGCAAAGTTCTCTAATCACTTTAACTATTCTGAAGTAGGAAACAAAACCTTAAATGTATTAATAATGCTTGTACAACATGCTTATAAAAACGTACACTCTATATTATTTTCATTGAAGTCAAATTCAGAAATGTATTATAGAAATCTGAGGTTAAATCTTTTTACTGTTAAATCCAACATCTGTGATTTAGTTTTAGACAATCCTATCCATTCGATTACATGGGTGTTATTTATTTGAATAATACTAGTTTTGTAGTTCTGTTCATGCTTAATTTGTACAACTTTCTTTTTAGTAATGGTCTAAGAGTTTAAGGAATTTTATGTAGTTTTATTTTTGCACTTAAATTAACGCTATAGGGCATTCCCTGGCAGTGCAGTGGTTAGGACTCCATGCTCTCACTGCCAAGGGCCCAGGTTCAATCCCTGCTCGGGGGAAATTAAAATCCCACAAGCCTCACAGCACGGCCAAAAAAAAAAAGTCTTTTTTAATTAAAAGAAAGATAAGTTAACACTACAATAAAAATAACAGCACTGGAGGTCACAAACATTTTTTATACTTCAAAAGAGAGGAATACATTATTCAAGTTTGAGAAGCAGGCATCCTCTAGTGTGAGTCAGCCACCAGCCTCAACTACCCTAGGGAGTGACATGGGGCACCTCGCCTCACAGCCTCTGGCTTATCCTGTACCCTCCACAAATATTTGCTGACTGATTAACCATAGGAAAGCACATGCTCCTTGTGGAATTTAGGGAATTTGCTTATTTTCTTAGGATGCAGTCATTCCTTTGTAAAAACAGGGTCATTTACCTGCCTACTCCAAGATCCACATTTTTATAGTAATACAAAATAAATAAAATATATTAAAATCACTTGAGGGGAAAACCTTTAATATATACATAATGAAATAAGGGACATTTCTACAATTCCTTAGGTCTTTTCCTAGGAATGTTGGATAAGTTAAAACCATGTCCAGCAAATCACGAGTTGTATGATCTTGAGTCTTTGTGGGTCTTAATTTCCTTATCAAAAAATAAATGTATTTTATAGAGTTGCTGGGAGGATGAAATAAGATTTGAAGATGCTTAGCTCAATGACAGGCACAGAGGACCCTGACCGAGATTTTTTAATAATTGTAGTTTTTCTTGTAAATGATAAAGGCAAAACAACAATGACAAATCAAAGGATAGATGCATACACATTATCTTCTTTAAATAAAAAGGTTGTTGCCAGAAGACCAGAGTGTTTAAAAATATTTTGCTGTGTGCAGGTACAAAAGGACAAAAAAGAAAGCAGAACTGGGTGTGGTCTGTCTCCAAAGATGAAGATTTTACAAAACACCCTCTTTGTGATATATGAATGTTTTCACTTAAATAATCATACTTTTGTATAGGGACTGCTGGATTGTTTAAATGTTTTAGCTCTTTTAGTAGCTCAAATTGTTATCACTATCTTGTCATAAACCAAAAATTGGGGGGCAACTGAGAACCGCACACTAGATGTACTGAAATATTTCAGAAAGAAGTCCACAAGTTGCCTTCCTGCAGTTAGAACATATAAATGACCAGTAAAACACTTTATACCACGAAATCCTACTTAATTTCAATTCAGCTGGACACTAATAACAAAAATTGCTATAAACCATATGTTTGTACACTGTAGCTCAACCATGCTGATTAAGCTCCATTTTTAGCATCATTTCAATAGGTCTTTACACTGCTATTAAATGGGAAATGCAGAAGGAGCTATGATCTTCAGAAAGAAATAATGCCATTTCTCTAAAGACTGTTCCTACTTCAGTGACCTATGTTTTAAGAAAATTGGTTCAGGCATAGGTGTTTCTATTTTACTTTTAAAATGTTACTTAACAGACTTCCCTGGTGGTCCAGTGTTTAAGACTCTGTCCTTCCAATGCAGGGAGTGCGGGTTCGATCCCTGGTCAGGGAACTAAGATCCCACATGCTGCATGGTGAGGTCAAAATAATAATAATAATAATGAAATAAATGTATTTTTAAAAATAAATAAAATAAAATGTTACTTAATATAATTAATGATTAACACATAAAATATCAAAACAATAAATTCTTCCTGCATATTTTAAGCAAATATCTTTTTGATATGTGAGATCATTTGAAATTACACTTTTATATAAAGACAAAGTTTGTTTTCCCTTAACTTAGTGTTACACTTTGACACTGATTATTCACTAGCATGCTAAAATTATTTCATTATCGGTTGTTGGAAGCCATCCTGGAGTCCCTGCGCCGTGACAAAGTCATGATGCTATCAAAGGCAGGACTGCGAAGCAGCACTGTGCCAGGACGGTGGACTACATCTCTATTGATTTGTTTGGCTGTGTTAAGCTTATATATGGAAACAGCACAAGGGGGATTTGCGCCCAGGGTTAGGAAAATGAGAAAAACTACTACCCCCACCCCTACTATTATTGTCACAAAATGGAAAGTACCTATTTCGGCCCCAGGAAACTGGGAATGCAATACACAATCTGGAAATACAGCGATGTTCCTATGGAAAACACCCCCAACTGAACAACAGTGGCCCCTACGAAGGGGTTGTTGATGATTTTGCTTTCATATGGGTCCACTATAAAGAAAGGTTAACACTCTGGCAACAATTGGCGGATGATAAACAGGAGCGTAGGAGGTATTGTAAGTGCTACTAGTGGAGTCAGGTACACAGGAACTGTAGGATATATTGTAAATATTTTCAAGGCACTATTCAAAAAACTTGCCCATGCAGAAAGAACACGAAGATTGCACTTCTGTAATAAAGACTTACATAATAGCTTGGCTTAACTACTAGAAAATAACCTGCAACTAATGAGAACTTGGGGAAGTATCTTGTTAGTACATCTAGAAACTGGGGACATTTTCAGAAAACTGATAAAAATATTTTGAGGTTAGAACATGTTGAGATTTTGTACATGATGATGAAACCTGCCTACATATAAATACCTGCTCTGAAAAATAAATTTGAGCTTGATGTGCTGACATCTACAAAGGGTGTCAGGTCTTATTTCCTTCGCCGACGCCGTCCATCCCTCAGGTTTCCCTGGACTCATTGGAGCTGGACTCCGACAATCAGTGTCTTCCCTGAGATTATCATCCATGAAAAGAAAAACTGCCTATAGCATACCAATTCCAACCCTTTCAAAGCATTAAGAATATTTTGCAATACTATGTAGAGATTCATGAATCCCTTGTACAATTCTTACGCTTCAAAAAAGAGTCAATCTAGAATATTACATAGCAGTGGGAACAGAAGTGAATGAACTATATCCACATGGAACATCGACAGATCTCACACCAAAAAAAGGCTAAGCAAAATTAGTCAGACCCAAAAAGGACATCTTTATGATTCCATTTATTAAAGTTCAAAAACTGACAAAACTAATCTATACTGTTAGAAGTCAGAATAGTAGTTTCTGGAAGGAGGCAGAAAGGGCCTTCTGATTGCTGGTAATATCATAGTTCTACCTGCTCATTTTGGGTGTTGTTAAATGGGTATGTAAATTTTGTGAGAAATATCAAGATAAACAATATAATTTATGCATTTTTCTGTATGTTTGTTATAATTAAATGAAGCATTTACTTTAAAAAGATGGCAACACTGAAAAATAAGTTGTTCCTAACTTACACAATAGTGACAAAAATCACTGAAGAGTAAATAGATGAAAAAATTAGTATTCAAAAGCAGCATCTTTTTCTTACTATGGAGGCAATTTTTCTAAGGCAGACTATTCATATTATGCAAGGCTTTTAATGAAAATTTGATTTGCATATATTTAAGGTGCTACACAGTCTAAGAGAAAATGCAGGCTACTAAATGCCCACGGCTTTGTGCTTGAACTCCGAAGAAGGTTGTTGCTAACTCAAATTCTACAGCATCTTTTTATTATACTGTACAAATAGTACTCCTCTGGTCTTCAAAAATATTTACTACAAATCCAAGAAGACCAGGTCTGGTTCAGAGATCTCGGTTGTTACGTCTTCTGGGATAAATATAAGTAAGTTCTAAGACACAATTTTATACCTTAAAAAAATTTCTGTACACTCACTTTGTGTCACTCACTTTTCTGAAAACTGAATCAAAATAATAATGTGATGATATCTTTCTCAATAAATTAGAAATACTGCAAGAACACAAAACTAGTAGGAACAAAAACCCTAAATCAGAAAAAAAGTTGTGATATATATTTGATAACTATTTTATACTTCAGATTCCCTGTGATTTTGAAATTTTTAAATGCTTATATATTTTTATAGATATTCATTTTAAAATAATTATTGAACAGAAGAAATAGGAATTCCTGAGTTAGTATGTTATGAGACAGTAAAAGTCTAACTTGCAAAGTAACTGTTCTGCTGACATGAGTTTGGTTCCATAAGATGTTTCTACAACTAGGCTCAATTCGAAGATATCAATACAATGAGACATTAACACTTTCACTAAAATGAGAACTTTTACAGAGATAGGTAGAAACTTTCTTAAGTTTCTTAAGTTAACTTGCTTACATCTCAGTTTCCTACTGAACATTATCATAAGTTGAAAATTTAAGCAACTCCTCCTAAGGCAGGGAAATCAACAAGTTTTGATTACTTGTATTCTAGACATATGTTCTGCCTACGACTCCAAAACACCTACAGAACTCAGAAGTTCTGTCACAAAATAAAACACATCAATTTTTTTCTGAATTTAAATGGGAAAATGGTAAATTTGTAGATGGAAATATCTGTGGCTCCTCCACAACATTTACAAATCTAAGAAAATCAGAATAGTGAGGGAAACATTTTGCTGTCACTGTAGGTCAGGCATCAGATTAAATAATTGGAGGTTCATCTTAAAAATTTAAATTGAAGAACACTGCAACTGAATGCTTCAGATTGTCTCAAAGGATAAGATACTCTTTGAGAGGCTTCAGTTTCATCAACAGATTTTTCTTTTTAACATCTTTATTGGAGTATAATTGCTTTACAATGGTGTGTTAGTTTCTGCTGTATAACAAAGTGAATCAGCTATACATATACATATATCCCCATATCCCCTCCCTCTTGTGTCTCCCTCCCACCCTCCCTATCCCACCCTCCCTATCCCACCCCTCTAGGTGGTCACAAAGCACTGAGCTGATCTCCCTGTGCTATGCGGCTGCTTCCCACTAGCTATCTATTTTACATTTGGTAGTGTATATATGTCAATGCCACTCTCTCACTTCATCTCAGCTTACCCTTCCCCCTCCCGTGTCCTCAAGTCCATTCTCTACGACATGAACAGATTTAAGACATTATTGCTTTGGTTAGGTAAGCACCTTAATGATTGCTTTAGCTATTGAACTATTTATCAGGAGTTAATATTTCTTCCTAAAGAGTTATCATGCTTTGAGAAAATGGCATATGATTAGGAGATTATGACACCCCACTTTCATCACTGGTTCCTCTTGAGGTAGAAGTATCTTGTCACACCATGGTTTAATGTCATATACAACCACTAACACTATTGGGTGAACTGATACATTTGAAAAGTTCTGCTTTACCTTTTTTTTTTTGACTTTTTAAAAAAGTTTTTTACTGGGGTATAGTTGATTTACAATGTTGTGTTACTTTCTGCTGTACAGCAAAGTGAATCATATACATATACATGTATCCACTCTTTTAGATTATTTTTCCATATAGGTCATTACAGAGTACTGCTTTACTTTTTATGTCCAAAATGTTGTCAATGCAAAGACAAGCAAAATATTCCACAAATCTTATACTAAATATTATACTTTCTCTATAATATTCCCTAATATTTTCAATAGCTAAAGTAACATGGATATCTGCATTTAACATGCCAACAATAAAAATAATGAAAATCTAGAGCTCCACAATAGAAATTTAATAACACATATCACATCTATATAGGATTGAATTCTAAACAGTTCTCTATTATTGCTTTGGGATCTCCAACTGGTTTTGTGTGTAAAATAATGAAGCATTATTTTTAAAACAATCTGTATCCGAGGTCTAATATCTTTCCTAATTTTCAATGAGCTGGACATCTCTGTAAAAATGTTCTGCCAGCATCTTAAACTCAAATGAACATGGGCCAAAACATGGAAGAGCTTATCAAGCTTTTATGCTGTGTACACAAATCTCCAAAGGAATTTGCCTTTGGCCCACAGCTGGCCATAAGAAGAGTAGGTTTTATAAATGAATAATAACCTACTATAATAATACTTGGGTCAGGAGAAAAAAGAGAGACCTTTTGATATAATTTGGCAACAATAGTTTATTTAATGCTTTCTTTAAGAAATCTTCTCTACAGGAAACTCTTCATTCCCTGACTAATCAGTGTGTTAACATACTACAGGGCATTTGGAGGGAAAGATATATTAGAGTTTATCCCACTGCTATACTTAAGTATCAGGATAAATGGAACTGAATTAGGTTTTAGTCTCCTTTGAAGGCCTTTAGAACTGTCAGGATATGAAAAAACCAAACCCAACCAAGTGAAAATATCTTTCATCAATTCTTTATTATGTCAGGCATCCGACAGTGTTAATTTACTATTGCCCCCTTGAGGTAGGCACCGAATTTCTATCCCCATTGGTCTGATTATTCATCTTCAGACCATCTGCTCTGAAGCAGACATCACTCAAACAGAAGCAGCTTCGTGACACAGCACAGATGAGGCGCTGACCGCAGCCCCACATGCTGCACACACTAAAAAGTAGACTGTTTCTCTTGCATCCAATTATTCAAGATGCAACAAGAAAATACACTCTTGCAATGAAAGCTTCACAATGGCTTACCTCATTATATGACCACTATTTTAAAAGAACTTGCATATATTTTTGTATCCTTACACTGTTGATTTTAGTGTAGCCCTGTTAACATGCACATGGAAACAGAGAAGGGCTTTCTGTTTACCACAGTTCAGTGTACATCTGTAGTTGTCAGTCAGATGGATTTTCTAGGGGGTATCACTTAATTACAGCTCAGCAAACACACACAGTAACAACCTGACTGTACTTGTTTAAATGTAATTCTGAACTCATACTGTTTTCAAAAAAGACTAATTTAGAGAAAAATGCATCAAAACTGAGCTGCTAACTCAATTATTTTATTTTACTTTTTTGAGTGCATAAGTTCTGCAATATTAATGTCTACCCCAGAATAAATAAGAATTTGAATTCATCACTTTCTAAAAAAAAAAGTGATTCAAGATCACTTTTTGTCCCAAGACAATATTTTAATTTTATAGGAATAATAGACCCAAGAACTCTATTTGTGCCACCCTTGGAGTTTCTATGTTTTTGGAAATCTTTCTAATTACTGGATGTCAGAAATTTCAGCATGATAATCATGTTGTTTATTAGAAATAATCTGTGTCTCTAGTCCCTTTGGTTAAACTGCTATTAAGTTCATTGTCATCTGTAAAATGCAAAAGCCCTTCTTTCTAATGTGCATATAATTTTTGAGAAGTTGTTTATTCAACCCATTCTCCTCAGTATGTGGGTCCCAAAGGAGCATGCACAGTTTTCAGACTCTTTTGCACATTTCTGATGATCTACATGGAAAGCAAAATTGTAATTCTCAAAAAATCTGCATCATCCTAAATGTAATATAGATAATCATTTTTACATTCATTTCTTGACCCTCACCATGCTGGTCCTTGATGAATGTCAACAGACCTGTTAAAAATTAAATTAAATTTTTTAAAAACCTAAAGAATATGCAACATGTATGCTGTATAAGAAGTAAATAACTTCCAGTTTGACTCACTTTATTCACTTGATTAAATTTCTGAAAAGATCTATAGTTGTACCTATCTAAACATGTACATATTGGAAAAATCACAGCTTCAGGGGACTTCCCTGGTGGTGCAGTGGTTAAGAATCTGCCTTCCAATGCAGGGGACACGGGTTCAATCCCTGTTCAGGGAACTAAGATCCCACATGCTGTTGCAGGGCAACTAAGCCCACGTACCACAACTACTGAACCCGCACACTCTAGAGCTCACGTGCCACAACTAGAGATAAGCCCGTGCGCCACACCAAAAGATCTCGCGTGTCACAACGAAGCTCCCGCGTGCCACAACTAAGACCAGACATAGCCAAATAAATAAATAAATATTTTTTAAAAAATCATAGCTTCAGTTTGGAAAAAAGTGAAAATAAATTAGTCAAACAACAGATTATTTTGATAATAAATATTATATATAGAATGGCTAAACAGCAAGGTCCAACTCTATATAGCATAGGGAACTATATTCAGTATCCTGTAATGAACCATAATGAAAAAGAATATATATATTATATATATATATATGAAACTGTCACTTTGCTATACACCTGAAACTAACACAACATTGTAAATCAACTATGTTTCAATACAAAATAAATTTTAAACAATTAGTTAAAATAATTTAACCAGCTCTTAACAACCAGGCTAAGACAAATTTTTGGAAGCACCTATTGTATGCCCGGCAGTGAGCAAGGGATTAATGTAGAAAAAATAAACATGATCCATCCCCTCAAAAGATTTTAAGGTCTGCATTAAAAAAAATTTTTTAGCTGCAACGTAGTCCATGAATTAGATAGAAATGGGTAAAAGTGGATCCAGGGAGATCCATTTAGAGACAGTAGTCCAAGGAATAAGATCCATTTAGAGACAGTAGTCCAAGCAATAGATGCTTGTTTTGTTTTACAAATAGATTTTACATTTAGATATAGAGTAGGAATAGCAACATAGTATTTTATAAAGTTCCTGGTGATAAGTTAGGTGGAAAACATAGCAGGCATAGGGACTAATGAGTGCAACATCATAGTGGTAGGAAAGAACACAGTATGAAGAAAATTATAAGTAATGCAGTGTGTGTGAATTATAAAGATCGTGTTGGAAATGAGAAAAGTAAAAGTCTCAAAGTAAGGCAGGGCCCAGACCATGAATGTTCTTATATGCCGTCATAAGAAGGCTGAGCATTACCCTCTAAGTGAAAGGACAGGAAAAGCCAAGATCAGAATACTGTTTCAAAATAATCACCCTATAACATATGGAAGATGAGTCAGAGGGGAGTCTGTGAGACAATCTGGGATACTATTGCAACAGTTCTGGCGAGCAGTATATCAGGGACAGCAATGTGAAAAAAGTAACGATTTGTCATAGATGTAGGGAAAAGAAGCTATAAAACTTGGGGAAATTGAATTTAAGGGTTTATGGAAAAGAAATTAAGGAAAATTTGGCAACATCTAGCTTTGGCGTGTAATGAGCGACATTACTAATCAAGACCAGAAATCTGGGGAAACAGAATACCCTAAAATTGGAGAGAACACAATAGCTTGGTTTTGGTCTGGTGAAATTTGATGTGCTATCACGGCATGGCAGTGTGTTGAGAATGCAAGACTAAAAAATCCAGGAGAGGATATGGACTACCGACAGAGGCCACAGCCTAACCTCTGAGAGATGGTCTGGTTTTTTTGCAGCAATACTGGTTTTTGCTTCATTCCTTACCATTTCTCTGTCAATAAAACTCCTAGGAATAGGGAATCACTTCTTGTATTGCCTCTGGAAGCAAATACTGTTGACCTATCAACATCTTGCATGAAATGCCAGGAAGTGCTGATAAAATAAAAAATTGCAAGATCTATGTATACTGCAGTATATGTGTATACTTATACACCAGTGAGACTAAAACAGATTTCTGTACAGGAGATTTCGCATGAGCTCAGAATACTAATTTCATGCAGCTGACATTTCCCTATAAGACCAGGGTACAACTGAGCTATTGCTTTATCCACAATGGATGTGACCTGCTGTAACTTTCTAAATTTACCCTTGTGCTATGAACTGCAATTGTCTAGACTAGTTTGAGCTATTCAATTCTAACTGTATGCAAGGTAAAGAGCTTCCGTAACTTTACAATGAAATGTAAAAAGAGGATGGAAAACTGGCTTTAAAAAGGAATGTGTTAAATTAATTACAGTACATGACACATGGCAGTGGAAAAAGACGAGCAAATCACGTATTTGTAGCGTGCACTGCCTTTTTTCTTTTTTTTAACATTTTAGCTTATACTACAAAATCCCTCAGTTGGAAATCAGTCAATAAAAACCCCTCTGGTTATTACTGCATTTCAGAGAATATGTGAACTTCTTCTGAGGCAGCTATCAAAACAAATTCTTGATTTGTTGGGGTAAGAGCATTGGCATCAACTCCAAAGAGAATTTTGAAAAGTAAGGAAACTCAAAATTTAAACATAACTAAAAACAAAAATAGGGTTAATTTATCTCATGAAACTAAGCTTTGGTTCAGATGCCCAGGACCATTTTTTTTAAAAATCGGGCTTAAGCCAGCCAGGTTTAATGAGAAATGGAGAATTCTCTGTTAGTTGTTTTTTTATTATTTGACTTCTACGAGAAGTTGTATTAAGTGGATCTATGGGTGTATTTCCCAGAGGCTTGGGATAACTTCTTCACAACACCCTTCCAACCTACCCTTCTCCCCTCAAGTTTGACCAAGTTCCTTTACTCTGGGGTCCCATAACACGCTGCGAATTCAGTCATTCATAAAGGTTTGTTGACTACTAGTTATAAGCACAACACTACACTAGATATTGTGAATGGCTCTAGCAGGATCCCCAAATTATCTGTTTACACATGTATCTCCCCAGCTAGCCTGGCCCTCCAGGATAGATGAGGCCATGACTTCCTCACCTTTGTGTCTCCGCTGCCCAGCACAGGGCCCAACACAGAGTAGATCAATAAATACTTGTGGAAATAAAACAAAATAAAGGAAGAAGTTCAACAAAGTGAAGGTGAACAAACAGGCACACGAAGCAGCATTGGTCTGTATGAATTAAACTAGTGAAAAGTTTGGTGAATCAAGTAAATTTTTGCAGACTTACTAAATTTAAAAACTTGATTTAAAATCCTGATTAGCAAAATTTATACTTGTTATGTTAATTCTATTAGATAACCACAATAAAACCAAATCCTGTCTAACTCTTCCTAAGGGTAAGTGAATAAAGAATAATGGGTCAGGATGCCTGCCGTCTGTATAATTATTATCTTACAGTTGAAATCATGGGAAAATGACTATACTTAGCAATGGAATTGATTAGATAGGCTATGGAGCTCAACATTCTCTGACCTTAATTAGTTTAACAGATAATTGCCAACTCTGACATTAGTAATGAAATTAAACATAGAAAGAAATGGTATCATACTCATACTGACTACACAGAACCATTAGTATCCTGTTTCTCAGAAATAAGAAACTATAATTTTGTTCTTTTCTGGGGGGAAAACTTTACATAGAGCAATAACATAAGCTTTTATTATTGTATAAATTATCCAAAGAAGAGGGGAATTACTGAATGCATAACAACATATGGTAATATATTGCACTATCCCCAGAAGTTATAGTAAGACTAACTTTTAAATAAAAGAGATCATAGGTATGTTTAAATTATTCAATGAAGATACAGAGGAGAGAGGCTGTTTCCTTTTAGAATTATTATGCATGTAAAATTCACCTCACTTCAGTCATAGGTAAAACTATATATTTAATTCTACCTCTACATTCTCATATAAATATCTACCTGTAATATGACATGTAAAATTAAACTATCCTATTTGTGCATATGTGTATGTGTGGTATGTGTGTGTAAGAATGTGTGTGGAGAGTGGGAGAGTCATATATCCCACCAGTCAGAACAAAATTATAACTTCTCTTGAAGACAGAAACTATGTTTCATAATTCTAGAATTTCCAAAGCATAGTTTAGTGCCTAAAATATATTAGCCAACAAAGATGATTATGATGGCAACAGAACCTTGGGAAGAACATTATCATATTTTTTAGTCTTATGCAAAGCTGAGAACAGGTAACATAGATGCAAGATATTCTAGTTTTAATTGCTCAAAACTTAAACTTAGAAATTAAAGAAAAGTTAGATTACTTTTGTACATATAAAAATATAGCATTAGAACTTTTTTTGCAAAGCAGTAAACTGTGGCCACAAAGACCTCATTCGTCCACCAAAATTAACTTAGTTGATATATAAACATTTTTTCTTAAATATTAACACCATAGAACCTTATTTTTGGTCCTTGACTAAGAAGCAGTGGCAGGCTACATTTGTCTTAGTAATTAAAGGCCAAAACTTGTGAAATTAAAAGATACTAAGATTTTCATTCAAAAGATGTTTAGCCATATATGAAAAACTCATAGCTAACATCATAGTCAATTGTGAAAAGCTGAAAGCATTTCCTCTAATCAGGAACAAGACAAGGATACCCACTCTCACCACTTTTATTCAATATAGTATTGGATGTCCTAGGCAGAGCAATCAGAAAAGAAAAAACTAAAATGAATCCAAATTGGAAAGGAAGAAGTAAAACTGTCACTGTTTGCAGATGACATGATACCATACATATAGAAAATCCTAAAGATGCCACCAGAAAACTACTAGAGTTCATCAATGAATTTGGTAAAGTTGCAAGGTACAAAATTAATATACATAAATTGTTGCATTTTGATACATTAACAATGAAATATCAGAAAGAGAAATTAAGGAAACAATTCCATTTACCATCACATCAAAAAGAATAAAATACCTAGGAATAAACCTACCTAAGGAGGTAAAGGACCTATACTCAGAAAATTCTAAGACACTAATGAAAGAAATTGAAGATGACACAAATAGATGGAAAGATATACCATGTTCTTGGATTGGAAGAATTAATATTGCTAAAATAACCATACTGCCCAAGGCAGTCTACATATTCAATGCAATTCCTATCAAAATACCAATGGCATTTCTCACAGAATAAGAACAAATAATTTTAAAATTTGTATGGAAACACAAGAGATCTCAAACAATCTTTTTTTTTTTTTTTTTTTCCGGTACGCGGGCCTCTCACTGTTGTGGCCTCTCCCACTGCGGAGCACAGGCTCCGGACGCACAGGCTCAGTGGTCATGGCTTATGGGCCCAGCCGCTCCGCGGCATGTGGGATCTTCCCGGACCGGGGCACGAACCCGTGTCCCCTGCAACGGCAGGCGGACTCTCAACCACTGCGCCACCAGGGAAGCCCCCAAACAATCTTGAGAAAGAATAACAGAGCTGGAGGAATCATACTCCCTGACTTCAGACTACACTACAAAGCTACAGTAATGAAAACAGTTTGATACTGGCATGGAGACAGACACATAGATCAATGGAACAGAATACAGAGCCCAGAAATAAACCCACACACTTATGGTCAGTTAATCTACAACAAAGGAGGCAAGAATATACAATGGAGAAAAGACTCTTCAATAAGTGGTGCTGGGAAAACTAGACAGCCACATGGAAAAGAAATTAGAACATTCTCTAACACTATATACAAAAATAAACTCAAAAGGCACTAAATCCTAAATGTGAGATTGGAAACCATGAAACTCCTACAGGAAAACAGAACACTCTTTGACATAAATTGTAGCAATATCTTTTTGGATCTGTCTCCTAAAGTAAAGGAAATAAAAGCAAAAATAAGCAAATGAGACTTAATTAAACTTAAAAGCTTTTGCACAATGAAGGAAACCATCAACAAAATGAAAAGACAACCTACTGAATGGGAGAATGTATTTACAAATGATATTACTGATAAGGGGTTAGTATCCAAAATATATACAGAGCTAATACAACTCAACATCAAAAAACCAGACAACCCAATTAAAAAATGGGTAAAAGAACTGAATAGACATTTTTTTCCAAAAAGGAAATGCAGATGACCAACAGGCACATGTAAAGATGCTCGACACATCACTAATCATCAGGGAAATGCAAATCAAAATCACAGTGAGATGGGCTTCCTTGGTGGCGCAGTGGTTGAGAGTCCACCTGCCGATGCAGGGGACACGGGTTCATGCCCCGGTCTGGGAGTATTCCACATACCGCGGAGCGGCTGGGCCTGTGAGCCATGGCCACTGGGCCTGCGCGTCCGGAGCCTGTACTCTGCACTGGGAGAGGCCACAGCAGTGAGAGGCCCGCGTACCGCAAAAAAAAAAAAAAAAATCACAGTGAGATATCATCTCACACCTGTCAGAATGGCTCTCATCAAAAAGAACACAAATAAAATAAAATTTAAAAAAAGAACACAAATAACAAATGGCATAAATGTGGAGAAAAGAGAACCCTTGTATACTGTTGGTGGGAATGTAAATTGGTGCGGCCATGGTGGAAAACTGTAGAGAGGTTTCTCAAAAAGCTACAAATGGAGCTATCGTATGACCCAGCAATTCCACTCCTGGGCATATATCTGAAGAAAACCCCAAAAACATGAATTTGAAAAGATACATGGACCCCAATGTTCACAGCAGCATTATTTACAATTGCCAAGATATAGAAGCAACCTAAGTATACATCAACAGATGAATGGATAAAGAAGCCATAGTATATACACACAGTGGAATACTACTCAGCCATAAAAAAGAATGAAATTTTGCCATTTGCAGCAACATGGATAGACTTGGAGGGTATTATGCTCAGAGAAATAAGTCACACAGAGAAAGACAAATACTGTATGATATCACTTATATGTGGAATCTAAAAAATACAACAAACTAGTGAATATAACAAAAAAGGAGGCTCACAGATATAGAGAACAAACTAGTGGTTACCAATGGGGAGAGGAAAGAAGGAGGGGTAATTGGGGTAGAGGATAAAGAGAAACTATTATGTGTAAAATAAGCTAAAAGGATATAATGTACAGCACAGGGAATATAGCCAACATTTTATAAATTTATTTGTAAATGGAGTGTAACCTTTAAAAATTGTGAATCACTATATGGTATTGTACACCTGTAATTTATATAATATTGTACATCAACTATACTTCTATAAAAATAAAAATAAAAAAAAAGATGTTTGGATTGTGCCATTCCTGATTAACAATGTTTAACATGAGAACCCAGCACATAATGTGAAGCTTGAAGAGAACTTGGGTATATATTAAAATCCTGTGGCATCCCTACAAGGTACAGTCCTTTATAGTTGGAGAAGCTCCACTTCTATTTGGTTTCTTTTTCCCACATATAAGAATTGTGGCATATTCCAGCAATTGAGTTCCCTCTACTAATAATACCTTTTCATAGATGTAACTATTAATTTAGCATGAATTATGTAAAGTAATCATTACAAAAATTTAGCCTGACCTAAAGCCTTTCTCTTCTGGTTATGATTTCAAGTAAGAGAATTAATTACATGTGTTTTGATTGGGGTGACTACACTTTTGTTCACTATATTTTGCTTGAAGATAATTGTCAAAGTCACATTGAGCAAGTCAATTTTTCATCATTTTTACATGATTTGTTTATATTTATGTAGTTTTAGTGATATTTTTACTTAAATTTTAAAAATATTTTCTTACAGAATATGAACTGACATACACCGTATTAGAATTTTACATGCCACCTAGACTTGCTTTTTCTTTTAAGCCATTCATCTACTCATGAGACTCCATGACATGCAGCTTGCTTTGGGTGCATACACTCTGGCTGCCCAACTTCTTGAAGGAATGAATAATAGTTTGTACCTTTTGTCAAAAAGTTTGTACTACTGTACGTACTACTACAATATTAATGTAGTATGTCAAAACATTTATAGTCTCATTTAATCCTCATAAAGCACCCAATTGAAGAAACTGAGGCTTAGTGAGATTAAAGCACTTGTCCACAGATATTTGGTAATAAATGTCAGAGCTGCAATTGGTACCCAGTCAGTCTTACCACAGAGGCCATGATCATACCACCGTGTGGTACCACTTCCCTAGCTCCACCCAAAGATGCCAAATACCTTTCCACTGTTGAATGATTTGTAGAAGTGTCTGCTGCTTCCTGTTCTGGGGAAAAACTACTGCAATCACATTCCTGGCCTCAGTGATCATGTTATGATTGCCCTTGATGCCCAATTCCCTTTCCTGTGCTAGGGGTAGGGCCTAAAGTTTGAACATTTGCCACTGACACCTCTGGACTACCAAGATTTCTTTTCTTTAATGTTGCTAACCCAAGAGTTGTGACTTTAAGGGACTCAGTTACATTACTTCAAAATATTATTGCATATTATACTCGACAAGTGAATCTAGAGCAATGTCTCCATCACCATTATTTTTACTACCATGCACAGAAAAAAAATATCAATCTCCACAGCACGGTAGGCTTCAAAGACAACATTTGTTCCTCTGTTTTCAAAGCAGCATGCAGACTTTTACAAGCTCGTACTGACATATTTTCCTGAGTGGGATTTAAACCTGGACTGCTTCCAAGGTGGATGAAACCTCTCTCAGCTGTTTTTAATTAATCACCACACCTGCTATTTAAATGTTGATTACACCTATAGAAATGATCATAGTAAATCTTATTTCCCCTGTAAAATCTTAGTAAAATGTACCCATAAAAAGTCCTCTCCTCCAAATTAATTGAAAAGCTAAATAAGTGTAGAATATTAAATAAAATAATAATTTGTTATGAAACCTAAAGAATACAGAAATACATATTCCATCAGAGCATTTATCTAAAACTATAAAACTTTCTAGGTTCTTTAGCTACTTTTTGGTTCTTACAATCTCTCTTCTCTTAAAAAACATAGGGGAATCATTATAAAAACATATACATATTCTCATAGAATATTTAAGAAATGAATTTAAAAAAATCAGCCAACACCATAGTCCCATTACTCAAACTTAACACTGCATATTTTGATGCATTTTCTTTTAGAATTTTTCTACACATACACTGTATCTGTGCATATAAATAATATTTTTACAAAGTTGGGATAATAATACTCTGTCTTCTACTTTTAAAAACTAACATTGCCAAATAAGTATTGCCTACAGCATTCAGAAGTCATGAAAGATATTCTAAATCTTATATAGTAGTTTACAGATGGGTTACAATTGTTTTTAGCTTTCCCCAATTATTTGTAGAACTAGTGCCTTTGTTTTCATTGTTGTACATAAGTCTTTGTCCTTGTCTTGATTGTGTCCATTGTTTAAATTCCTGAGGGTGAAATAATGATGTCAAAGGATATAGATTATTGGTACATATTGTAATATTGCAAAACTAACCTTGAGAGAGGCTGAAGCAAAAGATGCTACCATAACTGTTTGTGGAAGAACCTGTCTCAACTTAATCACATGCTCAAATTTGCTTTGCTCAATTGATATGCCTATCTTAACGGTTTTGATTTACCTTTTTCAGTTTTGAAGAGTTTAAAAGCTCAGTCATACATTTAATGTCTATTACAATTTTTATCTTCTTTGACTTGTCAACATTTTTTGTCCTTTCAGAGTTTCAAATGTCTCTTTTATTTTTAAAAACTTTATATAGACAAGATAACTCTTTTCCAAGTTTGTTATTTTCTCTTTAATATATTTTTTGACTTTTACAAGTTTTAAATTCTATAAATTGAAAAGTATAAATTTAGATTTTTATTCCATTGCTTTCATGCCTTCCAGCCCTGAAATTAATAAAATACTTCTCATTTTCTTCTTGCTTAAAAAAAATTGCTTTTCTTTCAATTTAACTTTTAGTAACCTGAAATTTGTTTTGGTATGGGGCATAAGTGACAATCTTACTTGAAATTTTCCAAGCAGACAATTTTTTTCAATTGTTGAAAATCATTCAACCCAATTTAACTTCCCCTAATGTCTCCTCTTTACATTTCTCTGTCTTCGAAAAGTTAGTCTAATATAATGAGCTTCAAACTACTTTTTCAAGGGGAGTACAAATGCAGGGCTTTTAAAATGCATTTGAAAGTAAGAGATCAGCAACTTAAAACAATCACGTATATGTACAGACTGCTATTAAAAAAATCCTCATGGTAACCAAAAACCAAAAATCTATAACAAGTACACACACAAAAAAGAAAAAGGAATCTAAACATAACACTAAAGATAGTCATCAAATCACAAGAGAAGAGAACGAAAGAAGAAAGGAAAAATCTATCTTTGCAATCCTGGTTCTATCACTTACCATGAGTTGTGTGACCGTGAGCAAAGTACTGAACTCAAATAAGCCTCAGTTTACTTGTCTATAAAATGTATAGGATTATATAGACTAAATTAGATATTATATGTAAAAATCCCTAAGAAGAGTACATTGGAATAGCAGACACTCAATAAAAGTAAATTTTAATACTTGATTCACAGAGCTATCATAAGGAGTAAATGAAATTTATATATGTAAATGGTATGTGGAGCACCATTACAGAACCTGGCAAATAGGGGCTCAATAAATGATAGCTATTATTATTACTAATTAATATAGAACCTCCCCTACATTTCCACATTTCATTTATTTATTTATTTTCTTTATTTTTTATTCTCCTGCTATTTTCCACATCTAAGTCAACTGTCGATCCTGAAGAGAATAGATCTAGTCTCAATGCAAAATCAAGTGGTTAGGGGTAGACCAGAAAGCAGCCCAGTATCAATAACTTGGCTGACAGTGTTATGGCTAGGGTCTAACACGTAGCTCTAAATGCTTGGGCCACATTTTAAATAGAAATGAAAGTTGACATGTCCATCTGGATCACTGTTTAATTCTTCAAATAATTAATTGGTGAGTTTACACAAATCAACACCAAAGAAAAGACTGATTCTTTAATCTGTATTTATATCTTATATAACAAAAGAAAGAACAAAAGAAAGAAAGAGCATGTAGACAGTAGAATTCATTATTTACTTTCGTGGAAGAAACTGATTTAATGCTTAATTTTAGACGTCTTTTAGAAATGCATATATAATTTTTTAAACTGAAAATATACGGAGTGAATATTTGACACCTCACATTAGTTGATATACTAAGAAATTTTAATGAGACCGAAAGAACTTTGTTAATCATCTCTCACATGCTGCATGACTTTTTAGGCAGAAGTGTGGAATTCAGTCAGGAAATCGTACTGGACTTCAATTCCAAGAAAGGATCAAATCATTCAGAACAATCTTACTGTTCAAGCTGGCTGCTCAACGGTGGAATGAAATTCTGATTTTTAAAAAACTGGGAGACACATTTTCATAACAACATCTTATGTTGTTAGCGCCTAGATTTCTGATGGGAGTTTACAAGCTTAAACAATGAAAGGACTCTATATAGGCGTACAGCAATTATTAGTTTTAGGAAGTGGAGCTTAAATTTACTTTAAGTACTGTGATTTAAAATTACATTGCGATACAATGCAGACCCCTTCTTACTGTTAAGATAATGCATTGGACCATAGGAGGCCCCATTTGCTGGCAGAGCAGCCTCTGTCCCCACGTGTCCTGTGTGGTCTTGGTGTCTTTAATTGCCAGTAAACAGAATTTGGCAATCAGTTGAATTAACCTGGATTAGAAGAAATTTAATATAATGTGAAGGGTTTTAATACTCTTATGCCCTTATGTACAGTTGTTACATATTCAGCCCCGTTTTTTCTGTAAAGTCAACCTCTTAGAACATAAAGCAGTGGTTATCATACAATAATGCACTTAAGGGTTACTTAGAGATCATGCTTAATCTTCTTAAATAAATATTCTCAGCTCCCACCTCAGAGATTCTAATTCTGGAGGTCTTGAGTAGAGTTTAGCAAGCTACATCACTTTAAAACACCCCAGGTGATTCTTCTGATGTGGGCAGTTCATGGAACACACTTTGGAGGGTGATGACATAAGGGATTAACTAGACCTTTCATTCTATGTATTTATTACACAACCCAAAACACTTTATCCCTGATGTCATCCTCGATCATTTAGGCAGTCAGAATGTATGATGTAAGAATGCATAGGGCTTCCCTGGTGGTGCCTGCCGATGCAGGGGACGCGGGTTCGTGCCCCGGTCCGGGAGAATCCCACATGCCGCGGAGCGGCTGGGCCCCTGAGCCATGGCCGCTGAGCCTGCGCGTCCAGAGCCTGTGCTCCGCAATGGGAGAGGCCACAACAGTGAGAGGCCCGCGTACCGCAAAAAAAAAAAACAAAGAATGCATAAGAAGCTGAATATGATAAGCCAGTTTTTAAAGAAATAATTATGTATTATAGACATATGGACAATTCTGTGAAACATACACCTTACTAACAGAAAACTGTTGAATGTCTTTTACTTCTGAAAAAGGAGTTTCCCCTTTTGTAAATCTAAAGAAAAAATTATATGTGACGACCAGTGGTTTTCAAAAAGAAAAGAGCCACAAATTTTCCTATGTCCTTCTGTTTTACTAGATGTCTTAGTACATGCTTTCTAACTAATCTCCTTCAGAAGGCTAACAATCCAGAAAGATGTGATTCTAACGTAGCAAGTCTGAAGAGACTTCAACTGTAGTTTTAACACATTATTTCTGCCTGGAGCCATCTTTTCCATGATAAAGTGAGAATTCCTCATTAGACAAATTAACAATCTTAGATATTTAATTTTAAGTACATGATGTGTTTATTTAATAGAGTTGTTATACTAGATAAAGTGCTACGGTATCAAGTAGAACATAAGATTATACTTCAAAGCCCCCTTTTGAAGCTCATCGATAACTGAGGTAGGTAAAGAGTACAAAAAAAAATCCAAATTTTAAAATAATATGTCAGCAACATTTATAATTCATCAAAAACACTGTTTCAACTCACAATCTCTACTATTCAACACCTGGCTTTCACATAGCTTTTAGATACAATTCATTAGCTCAAAGATGCCATTGAAATGATTATACTTCCGATGATCGTTGTAGTATTTTTACACCTTATAAGCAAATTTTAAAGAAAGGTACAAAATAGTTTTACTATAGTCACATAAGCCCATACAAATATGACGTGAATGTAAGCTTTGAAAAGTCAAACTCTTAAAAGTCTGACAATGAAATGTAATATAATATGCCCCAAATTTCAAAGAGAAGCCTTTAAATGAAAATGAAGGAACCAGTAGCTATTTCTTATGGCAAAATAAATTTTAAGTTTCACCCATTAAGAAGGCATTCAATCCAAACCAGCAACTGAAAGTGGGTAAGAAACAGCAGATGTCTGTGTGGGAAGGAAGCAAAATATGGTTGAAAAGACAGCTCTCTCTCCACAGAGTATTCTCAGCTCTACCATACATGTGACCCTGAAAAAGCCACTGTATATCCAGTAGAACCAATGTTATTAAATACAGAAGAAAGACTTAAAATTATTACATAGTTCAAATTATGTTTGGTTTGGATGAACCTCATAAGAAAACTATAATGGAAATAGTATTAGATATTGATTGTTTATATTATAATAATAATTCCTCTTATCACAGTGTAATATTTCACTGAAAGGCATTTATTGCATTTTATGTACAATTTCATACAGAGATTGCATAATAATTCAAGGAATTATTATAGTAAATATGTTTTATACAATTAATATTTCACAGTAGTAATGTGTGTGCACTTGCAGTAGGGTACATTTTTTTTTTTGAGAAGAAGGTTATAATTAAATCTTCTTAGTTTTAATTCTTAGTTTTTCCAGGCTCTTTAAATATTTTTAGAAATGCCTTTTGTATCTCTATCACTTTTTCAATTTTCACAGCCTTTGGTTTCATCTGGGGGCTTGTCACCTGCAGCTGGAAAATGCCCACAACTAGATTCACTATCTTGGGTGGTTTCTTAGTCATTAATTTATTCAAGTTTTCCAAAAATATTTATTGAGCATCTGTTAGGTACTAGGTGCTTGGTTAGGCACTGCAAAGAGAGTGGAGCTTCTGATACGCAAACCACAACCTAATTGGTTCTCCTAAAACAGCCTTTGTCAGTGGTCTTTCAGGAGAACAGAGTCCAAATTCTGAAGCTTGGCATATGAAGCTCTTGATAGTCTGATCCCATGTATATTAACCAAATTTCATGAATTCCACACGTGTCCAAAAAAACAAGGTGTTACAGCCATGGGGATTCATACACTGCTTCTCTCATTCTAATGTTACTATTGACTCCAAGACTGAGATTGTGATCTGCTCATAATGCTTCAAGATTTGACTTTTCTGTAACCCTCTGAGACTGAGCTGTCATTCTTAGGTATTCCACAACACCCTGTGCTTTCTCACCACACTGTAACACCATATTGGGACTCCTGCTTTGTCCATCCTTGGATTACGCTCCTTCAAGCCAAAGTTGCATGTCTTATTCATCTTGGTAAGCCCAGTGCCTGGCACTTAATAAATGCTCAATAAATGCTTACTGAATGTGCCTTCTTCCCAACAGGAACCAAGATTGTACTCTGCTTCCAAGATCCACTGTAAGCTAGCACATCTATACAATGGAATACTACTTGGCCATAAAAAAAGAATTAAATTTTGCCATTTGCAGCAACCTGGACAGACTTTACAGGTAATATACTAAGTGAAATAAGTCAGACAGAAAAAGGCAAATACTATATGATATCACTTATATGCGGAATCTAAAAAATACAACAAACTAGTGAGTATAACAAAAAAGCAACAGACTCACAGATATAGAGAACAAATTACTCATTACCAGTGGTGGTGGGGAGCAAATTAGGGGTGGGGATTAAGAGGTGCAAACTACTAGATATAAAATAAATAAGCTATAAGGATATATTATATAGCACAAGGAATATAGCCAATATTTTATAACTATAAATCGAGTATAACCTTTAAAAATTGTGAATCACTATGTCGTATACTTGAAACTTATGTAATATTGTACACCAACTCTACTGCAATAAAAAAATTAAAAATAAAAATTTTTTAAATCTACTACAGGCTCTAACTTCTCCATTAGCAGAATGGATGTTCAAAATATTTAACAACTGGTACAGTTCACACACCAGCCAATCACAATGGACACTGTCTGTAGCACTGGAGGAAGGTAGTCCTGGAGGCCCCTAGCTGGTCCAGGCATCATTCTTCTATTTGTTCATTTGGGGGTTGGAAGTGGACTGGGGAATCCTGAGGATGGGCTCCAGGTAGCCACAGTAGAAGGAGCAGCTTGGTGGGCTCATAGAAGTGGCTATTTAATTAGTCTGCATGGAATCATTTCAAAGTATAAACAATTGGTACAGCTGTTCTGCTCCGTACTAGCTGAATCTCAGCCCTGTCCATGAGACATTCCCAAAACAGTATGTATGATCTGTACCGTTCCTCTTCTTCCTTGTCATCTTTTAGGTAATTTCATCACTCACACTGCCACCTACTCTCCTATTGACTTTAATAGCTAATTAATTACATGTGGGTAAGTCCTGCTTCTAAAACCAGATTGAAAGTTCCTAGACGACAGAAGCCATATCTTATGTTCTTTCAATATTTATCTTTAAGTAAATTATCCAAAAGTACATAACCATGCTCTATATCATTTCATATTTTTAAAAATGCTTTACCAGAATGATTTTCAGCATACTCTTGGACCTTTTTAGGGTTAATAAAAAAACTATAGGGAGAAAGTTTTCTTATAACAGCTATAAAAAAGGCTACCAAAGATAATGTTCACAGTATCATTTAAAGTCTCTTATTTCTATCCTCTTAGAACTCAAAATTGAAGAAAAGTTTAACTCTCTTGACATACTGCATGATTCATAGATAGGGAACCATCTCTCTTTCACACACACACACACACCGTGAGCACACACACACGCACACACACACACACCACTCCACCTTAGTAAATAGCACCATCTTGTACCCAGTTGTTTAAGCCAATAACCCCTTCTCTTTCTTTCAAGAGCCAAAACAATCCTTCAATAAAAACAAAAATACATCTGGAATCTGATCACTTCTCTCACCACCACTGTTAACACCCTAATTTAATCCTACGTCATCGTTCACCTCAGGGGTTTCTGGGACAGCTTAGGTTGGCCTCCCTTGATGGAATTTACAATCCATTCTCCACCAAGCAGAGATAGACAGAGACAGAGACAGAGGCACAGAGAGGGAGAGAGGAGGAGAAAGCTCACACGAGAAAGATCTTTTGAAGCATAAATGAGGTTCTCCTATTTCTCTAAAACCCTCCAGAGGTTTCCCACTGTACTTTGAATGAAATCCAAAGTCCTTTACCAAGGCCCACTACATTTAGAAAGAAATCTAAACTTCTGCCAAGGTAGGCCTGTGCCTGCCTCTCAGACCTCATTGCCAGCCCCTTTCTTCTCTGTTCACAATGCTGCAACCATGCCTTTTTGTCCCTTGGACTCACCCGGCACATTCCTACCTCAGCTGGGCAGCACACTCCCCCCACCTCCCTATGCAAGTTTAATGTTTGTCTCCCCCTACTCTGTCTCATCCACATATGGCCAGCATTTAGATCGATACCTAGCTCAATAAATATTTGCTGGTTGACTTACTACCTTTTGATTCAGCACAGCAGAAAAGTACTAAATTGTTTTCACAAAAACACCAGAATTCAATGCCTATGGGCTAAGGTCACAAGAAAATGTATACAATAACAAGAAGGCTGAAATAAAGAAGATAAAAATTTTTTACTATAACTGAAAAAATGTTTAAATAAATGAAACAAGGAAATAAAAATCTCTGAGAAAAAAGCTGGTAAAACAAGGAGGATAACAATTTAAAAGTCATCTAGGACAGATAATCTAAGTAATATTTGTGATGAAGCATCACATTTATGGTTTTGCTCTTGGGACAAAGCAAATTAATCTGATATGGTAAAGAAACTACAGTGAATATATGTCCATGCCACTCTCTCACTTTGTCACAGCTTACCCTTCCCCCTCCCCATATCCTCATATATACATTACCAACTACCAAACGTAAAATAGATAGCTAGTGGGAAACAGCCACATAGCCCAGGGAGATCAGCTCAGTGCTTTGTGACCACCTAGAGGGGTGGGATAGGGAGGGTGGGAGGGAGGGAGACACAAGAGGGAAGAGATATGGGAACATATGTATATATATAACTGATTCTCTTTGTTATAAAGCAGAAACTAACACACCATTGTAAAGCAATTATAGTTGAATAAAGATGTTAAAAAAAAAACTACAGCGAAAAGTACATGATCTCAATGCAAGACAAATATAAAGAACACTTAGACCAATATGCAAATCTATAAATGATGCCATGAAAAAATACAAGCCAAGAAGAACAAGAAATGAAGATCTATTCCTGAGGCTGTTCTAGTCTGCACTTTACCAAAGCATGGTCAAGAAGCCGCCTCTCTGGAGCCCGCTTAGCCCTTGCATGGCTTTGCGGACTCATGTCCCAGACAGAGCTCCCCTAAGAATCCAGGACAAAATCTATAAAGCATCTCTGAGAGCTTCTTCTTTCATAAGTAAAACTGGAATATATATACCCATCATCTGTAAAAAGGAAAAGGAAAAGGTATCTGAGAGATCATGCAGTTTTTCCTTCTGTGATCAACAGAAATATTTAGAAATATCACTAGGACTTCCTCTGAATAAGAATTTTAGTACAGCTGAATTTTGTTCTCAACTCTCTACTACCCCCCATGCTTTCTCTTTTTGGAACTGTCAAGCTGATTGTGATAATAGCAGATCTTGGAGTCCTTTAAGGACTAATGTAAGAGGCAACCACATTTCAGAGGAAAACCCTAACATAGGCTCATAAGCCTTACATCTTCATTAGGAAGGCAGACATTTTTTCTCAATAGATTTGGAATAAGGTCTCTCTGGGAGTAGAGTTCTCTCGTGCCCTCAAAGTTTGAGTGAAGGGAGGGATGGACTTGGGAATACTCATAACACAGGGGTTGGAGTCCAGTGTAGTTCTTTATCTGTGGTCGGGGGTGAGAGTCTGCCCTGAAGGTTTGCCTACTCTTTTTCTCCATGCAAATATCTCCCTGCTACTAGAGTCCTGGCTGCACCAGCAAAATGAAAGAGAGACACTGTAACTAGTTTGAAATGTATTTCCAAATTGCTTTCCAAATATTTAGAAAAATTTACAGCATACCCTGGAACGTCTACCAGTCTCAACACCCTCTTCTAAGACTGAATATTATTATATTTTATATCTTTGTTAACAGAATATTTTATTATTGTTTTAATGAATATCTTTACAAAATAGGAAAAGAATACTAAAATTAATATTTAGTGACTGAAAAATTTAGCAATCAAAAATTTAATAATAGAAAAATTTAGCAATTGTTGGAAAACAGCCAGGTCGATTTGTTGCCCTACTGTCTAAGGCTGCGTTTGCTCTACAACCAACAGGGCTGAGAAGCAGCAACAGAGACCACGTGCCCACAAAGCCTATAACATCCACTCTCGGACCCTTTACAGAAAGAGTTTGCTGGACTTGGCTCTAGAATTTAAGTATTAATTTGAATACACATTATAAAATATTTGTCCAGTTATAGAACTTTAAAATTTTGTGGTATATTAGCTGTTCATCATTTTTGCTATAATCTTTTCTTTTTTTTTAATATGTATTTATTTATTTTGGTTGTGCCAGGTCTTAGTGGCGGCAGGCGGGCGCCTTAGTTGCAGCTCCAGGATTCCTTAGTTTTGGCTTCCCGGCTCCTTAGTTGCGGAACACGGGCTCTTTAGTTGCAGCATGTGAACTCTTAGTTGCGGCATGCCTGTGAGATCTAGTCCCCTGACCAGGGATCAAACCCGGGCCCCCTGCATTGGGAGTGCAGAGTCTTATCCACTGTGCCACCAGGGAAGTCCTGCTACAATCTTTTAAAGTTACTTTAAAACTTAGGAAATTATTATATTGCCACAATAATATTTAGTTTCATTTTCTACTTTTTTGTGGTATAATTTCTGGGTTTAATTATGTAACATATCTGGAAATAATTATGGTCTGATTTTTTATCTTATAAAAAATGTATAAGGCTATTAAGTGGAATTTCAAATATGCACATACCATAATATGGTTCTAGAAGAAATTATTTTTGTTCCCTTACTTTCAACAATTCCTGGTAACTGATTTATTCCTCATTGCTATACTTATATATACAAACAAATGTCAGACTATTCAAAATTCTAAATAAAACTTATAGAAAAGAATGAAGTATTAATTTACATAAAGCCCAGCAGTTTTAGAACTTTAAATTTATATTTTTTTCCATGAGTTTAGTTCCGATTATGAATAAACCTGGAAATTTATTTAGTTGAAATTTTTGTCCCCCAAACACAATAAACTCTATGAAACATTTCTAAGTTAATTTCCAGAAGAAAAAATAGTGCTAAGGACCTGTGTTTCTGTTTTTCCCCCAAAAAAAGATTATTATAAAAATAAAAGTTAATAAGTTCTGAACCTCTTAACTTAATCATTAATAATGACAAGCATGAATGATGAAAAGGGACTAATTATGAAATGTATCTAGATGATGTAAGGAGTGAGTGGCTTCAGTCTCACAGTACCCATTTAAAAGTAAAGAAAGATGACAGATTTCTTAAATTTGGGAAACTTAAAGCTAGATAGAACCACGTATTTTGCTTGTCATCTTTGGTATTAGCTTTTTTTTTTTTTTTTTTGTGCCCATGTCTAAATTGGTGAAATCCTGAGTAAAATATCACTTCAGAAAGTAGGCAACAGGTGCATTGCCACTTCTACCATACCTTTCCATGTCACAACAATCATTATATGCTCCTGTCCATAAAATCTTTGACAGAAGAGATTATTCAATGATCAGCAGGTTTTATTATTTAATTCAGAGAAATCAGATTGTAGTAAATTTTTAAATATCAACTCAAAATTTTTTCAGGGCTAATATCTATATTAAAATGGATAGGAGGATTTTAACAAGGGAATGATATCGCTATTGATTATTTCTTCTTAAAACGTTTTTAATCATTTTCTGAACTCGAAAGTTTTGAATGAATTTCTTATTTCAGCCCCTGGATCTAAAAATCACGCTAAATCTTGCTCTTCTTTACCCAAAAGAACCTATCAGTGCATCAAAATATCATCACTTCTGTTCTCTACATTTTAAAAATAGGCTTTTATATTTAATTTTTAAAGTACCTCTAATTTATTTTCATGCTTTACATTTTTCTTAATGGTTTTTAAGAGGTGAAAACAGGGAATACACTTGTGTAGCTTAAAAATATTGAGGGAATTATTAACTAACATTTTAAAGAATGGTCTCAATGTTAAATTAATGAAAAAAATTCCTGGAAACTACCTTTTAAGCAAGGTAGCCACTTCTTGGAGAATATATTCATATACTGCAACTAAGCAAGCTTGTAGAGCTACTAAACAGTTACCCAAAAGTTCACCTTTTTTCGCCCCTTCAGTCCAGAAATTGCACTTGAAGTGGCCGCTCAGAAATGCCGAATGATGCTGATGGTGGATGTGGATAATTTAAACCATAAAACCATAACCCAGAAAGAGAACTGCAACAGTCCCTGGTCACAAACCTGGGCAGTGTGGTTGTTAAGGCAGGTGTCCTCCCTCCCCACCTTTTTGCTTAATCTCTTGCCTGGGGTGGCTTCTTTCCAATTCGGGAAGCACCGTCCTCATTTGCACTACAGTGCTGACAGACTTTCTTTTCACTGCAGCTATCTGGAAACACTGGCTCTGCACGTTGTTCTTACTGGTAAGTTCTTAGTTTCTCTTTCAGTTTCACTGTGGTCTGACAGAATTTCAATGCTACGAAATTATGAAATTCATCCAGGTCAGAGTAAAAGCCAAAGAGAGTAGGGAGTCACCTCAAAGTCCTCACTCCTGGAAATATCAGGCACACACTTCAAAGTACAGAGTATGTTTCTCTGATTCAGAAATCTTCCTTATCTTAGTTTCATGGCTACGCTCTGAAATACATGACTTGAAATAAGGTCAAATTCCTGCATCTGACAGATCAAAGATACACTTTATCCTCCAGCAAATAGGAAAATCAAAATATTTCAGAAAGATTTTTGGCCCTCCCCCCCCCAAAAAAATCACAATAAGCCTTTGTAATTATTTTAAGAAACATACCATGACTATGAATTATTGAAGTCTGAAAGTCAACTTAGGTATTTGATGGCTCGACTTTTAGGCCTCTGCACAAAATATTATCATCATAATCAGAACAGTATTTAAAGGGCTTTTCACTGAAGTTAGTTAAATATTAGAAGAAGAATGCCTTTATAGGCTGAAACTGGGAAGTCAGTACGTGATTTTTAATCCTAATGAAAAATGGTCCTAATGAAAAATGAACTATGAATATATAAACAGGCAAAATAATTTAACAGCCTGAATGTAGTGAATCTCTGCAATATTGCTGCAAGTCACTCCATAATAAAATATATGTTCAGCTTTGGACAAAACTTAATTAAAGAGACGGCATCCTTGCTTATTCCCAAATGTCAGTTCATAGCTAAAACCAGCTCAGAAGGAACAAACATGAACACTGCAGAACACGAAGAGGAAACAGCAGCAGGCCACTGAATCAGAGGCAGTCAGCTGGTTTGATCACATTGGTTTTATTCTGTCAACTTCCTTCCAGGAAGTTCAGAGTTTTAACCAATGAGGTCCAATGTTGATTCTTGGGCCACCATCCTCCTCTCCTCCAGTCTGTGACTTAGAACTTACCCGCACCCCAAGTTCTTTGGTGTCCTCGCTGTTACAGCCGTAGTAGTCTGGGGTTTTGTCCAATTCCTGCAAGTGTCCCTGTGCTCTTACACTCTTATCCGCATGACAAGACGGGCAGAGAGCTGCATTACCCATCTCAGTTCTACGGTTCCCGCTGTCAGTGGGGCCGTCCTTGCCCTCTGTGCTCTGTCCAGGGCTCCCAGGGGGACACTAACGTGGCCGATTCATCCAGACGATCCTGGGTTCCTCTGCTCAATTCCCCTACACGCCCCTCACCAGTTCTCCCCATCTGCTGGCTGGCTTGCTGGTGTCAGAGAGAACTCAAAACCCGAGCAACTGCAGGCTGCCTTCAGTGACCATTTCCAATTCAGGCTCTGCCAGTCTATTTTTACACCTACCAGGCCAGCTATGCATGTCAATGGAGTGAGGGGGGGCGAGGCCAGGGGGGAGCAGGAGAGGGGGCAGTGTTGTTTTGTTTTTCACCATGCAAGCAGCCTCCTTTACACATGGACTGAAGTTCCTGCTGTGTAAAATGTCTCTACATAGGAGAATTTTTGCATTACTCAATGAATGTCTTTGATTTTCCCCCTCTCGGTCTTCCTATTCACAAAGAACACTAAACTTGCTAATGACCTCGCTTCACCAGCATAACAGGTAAAAATTACTTTTGTGATTGCTTAAACCAAGAAGGATTCACTTGGCTTACAGATTTCTTTTTCATAATCATTTACAGAAAACAATTAGCCATCCTTGCAGCATTTAAAATTCACTGGAAACACATCAATCAAAATGGCTCATTTTACACCAGTATGGATGTTTTAAATTTAATAAGTTATCCACGGTTTTTCATTATTCATGAGTGTTCCAGTAAGAACAAACATTTTGCTTCATTTATAATTCTTTTTAATTTTTATTATTTTGAAAATGTTTCCCTCAGCTTTACAATAGATAATCAAGAATGGCTTTCAAGGGGAGGGGAAAAAAAATGGCTTTCAATATGATACATACTATCTTTGAAACTATATTACAGATTTTGAAAGAAATTGTTTCCCACTGAGATGAGCACAGCAAACACACCATAGATTTTTTTTAACATCTTTACTGGAGTATAATTACTTTACATTGTTGTGTTAGTTTCTGCTGTATAACAAAGTGAATCAGCTATATGTATACATATATCCCCATATCCCCTCCCTCTTGCATCTCCCTCCCACCCTCCCTATCCCACCCCTCTAGGTGGTCACAAAGCACTGAGCTGATCTCCCTGTGCTATGCGGCTGCTTCCCACTAGCTATCTATTTTACATTTGGTAGTGTATATATGTCAATGCCACTCTCTCACTTCATCCACTTAGCCTTCCCTCTCCCCACACCATAGATTTTTGAAGCCAATTATGATACTTTTAAAAATCAAGACTTTGTTATAGACTATTATAGGTTGAACTTCATTCCCCCATTGAATTTCCTCTACAACATTATATATCTAATTATTTTAATAGTCCTGTACTTCTTCATTTGTTATTTGTTTTGTGTGTGCATATTTTCTCTTCCAAATAGGTTTTAACTGGTAGGGTCCAGACTTGATTATTGTATCATCCACCCATATGTTACATATTAAATATTAAATGTTTAAGAAATGTACTGAAATGAAAGCGATCATTTGGGGAAAACAGGAAGTAGAAGATATCAATACTTAGGAATTAACCACATTACATTTGATAGAACTCACCTTTCAATTTGTCATTTTTTGAAAAAAGTAAAAATGCTTTGTCATTTTTTTTGTTAAAAACAGCATTCCTGAAATAGTCCATCACTCTATATTGCTGTCCAAAGCCCTATGAACTCAAATCTGCAATTGGCACTTTTGGATTGTTGATTTCCACAAGAGCCCCACAATGCTTTTTTACCAATCCTGTTTTGAATAAGTCTTTATCCCAGAGTTCACAAGCCTAGGGTATGTTACTAAATATTGGCGCCCTACACGTCAGTATCTAAGGCATTATCAGCATTCAGTGAAATTATTTTTACCTTTCAGCTATAGGTGAAGATATTGTTTAAACCTTTCTAAAAAAATTAATTGACTGAACCAACAATATTAGGACAACAATGGAGGGGTGGAGATGATTTCTCCATTCACATTAAAGAGGAGCATAGTCTAAACATTTAAGATATTAAAGATTTGGGTGAAAGTATTAAAAAATATGGAGCTTCAATATCAGTAACGAGATTAGACTGGTAGCTGAGATGTATCAAGCAAAGACTTCCAAGTTGCCTGAATTATTCTTATATAGACTAAACTAATGATTTTGTATAATGTGGTAATTTTTCATCAAACGTTCCATATACTTTGAACCATGTACTGTAGGAATTCAGTAAGCTATGATGTTTAATGATGTGGTTACAAACTCTACCAAAAGGATATGTTTTAATTTTTCCTATCTTCTCTAGAAGAAGGTTCATAAAACCGTATAATGCCTTACAAAGTCTCAAGACAGCTGCTTCTTCTTCAATATATATGAACTATTTTATTCAAAATAGAAACCAATATCTCACCAACCGTTTACATTTACGCACATTTAGAATTAGTAAGTTGGCTATTTTTAAAACAAGAAATTTAACAGTCTTTTGATATAAAATCATGCAACTTAAAAATTGGAAGCAAATCCTGAAAATTCCCCTCTCATTGAGCTGTACTTATACATATAAAAGAAATATTTAACCACTCCGGATTGGGAAAGATGTCCCTAGGTGCTTCATAAATACTTCTACGTGCTTTAACAGCATGAATTGTTTCCTGGCGTGTTTCTGTTGCGTTAATACATTACCCATTCTACCACTGTGTCTTTTGCTTCTCTTTCAGCCAAGCATGCATCTCCCTTCCTCTACCAGTACAAGTTCACTGTCTTTTTCCAAAACTCATCTTAAAATTCACTTTCCCCTGGAAGTCTTAATGACACCTATGTTGGTCTCTTAATTTGTTCTATCTTCTTGAATAAAGTTGAGACTACTATCAGCTCTTGTCTTTTTACATAAAATGCCTCATCTCTCTCACTGACCTTCTCACAGAAGTAAAACACACACAGGAGTATTAAATGTTTGGTAAGTAAATGAATAAAAGGCAGCCCCAAATAGGAGCACAATATCAATATTTAACTGGACTACACTGACCTAAACGTCTCCTTTTACACATTAACAGTAACAGATTTGAAAATTATAAACATTTTAAGCATAACAAATCTTTAATTTTATTTCCAGATTTGTAATAAACACCCCTTTTAGTGTTTGGAAAAATATTCACATTGTTTGGGGTGTATTTTCCTAGAAAGTAATTTGTAGTGCTTTGTTACAAGAGAAAAAAAGTCTAAAAGTACACTGAATTATAAACCAACAAAGAAACATGTTGACAAATCTTAGAAGATACTTTTTCTAAGTGACTAGCCATCAGTCTTCTACCCTTCTCTCCCTTCATCACAGGGAAATCTTCTCATTCTTTCCCTAGTAGAGAAACTTTATGCTTGTTGAAGATAACATCCATGCTCCTATCATTTGGGCTGTCCAAAATACGCCCCATAGTGGTACCAAAATCTCACTGCTAAAGTTGAATGCCTAAAGAAGAATGAGCAGAGGAAAGACAGGTACACACCGCTTGTGCTCCTGTGATTGCTGAAATTTTCTATTTTCTGGCTGAACAGATTTAAATTATCGACCTGGAAGATATGATAGCTACGAAAACATAACTTGCAATGAACAGCTTTCACATTTGTGATCACTCCAAACTTTGCCAATGGTCTGATGCTTTCAGCCTGATCAAAACCAAGGAGGAGAAGGGTCCACAGAAGAGGGCATTACTTCAGAAGTTAAAACATTTCCAGTTTTACTCCTAGCGCTTAACTAAGAGTGGCGCCTGACAGGTTTGTCACCAAGGCTTGGGTGATGTGACAGCCTATATACCTAACATTGTGTCACACAGAAGGCAAGATCAGCAAATACTGTGCAGCACCCATGTCTTAATAATGTGCCTGCAGACTACTGGGATCTCTGTGGACATAACAAGGGACATGTTTTCTGCCAGGGCAGAACAATGTCACCACTGTTTCTCAAAAATGCTTCAAAGTCATTAGGGCAAATTACTCAGAAAGCAAATATTTGCATGTTTGGCCACACTTGGAGCAGGATACTTGAACTTAGTATACGATATAGAAAGTGAAATTCAAGACCCCCGTGCTGTGACATATTTGCAATATCTTCTTAAATTCCCAAGCACTTTTACTGGTATTATTTCATCTGTATTGCTGTGTTTCAAATCCATCAAAAGAGAGGAGTGATTAAGGACTGAGAACAAAGGCCAGCTTCTCAGCTGTAATCTTCTGAAAGTAGCTGCTAAGGTCCCTATGACAGCAAATCTGAAAACCATCCATTGCAGTTTTAAATTTCACCTCTTAAGTAAGAAGCAATGATTACAGAATCATCAGAAAACTAACACCTTGGAAAAGGAATAACTGTCACAGTTCTATAATTTAACCTAAAGAGTTAGATCACAGCTCCTGCAGAGGTGTGAAAGGACCTCTTAGCTAGGAGTAACTAATCCCAAATTTTGGTTCTATCACTAAGTTACCTGTGTGGATGTGTGTAAACTTTATCAAATCTGGGCTTTCATTTTCTCTTTTTTAAAATAAGGGGGTTAGACTGAATGATTGCTAGATCCCTTCCAGCTCTGAAGTTCTTTACTTCTATGAAACAGAACTTAACACTTGAACATAACATCTAACACGAGGTGGTGTCTGAAGCTGACCATCTATTTAGTTTGTTAGTGTGAAAAACAAACAAACAAAAAGGATAAGAACTACTCAGTGTCTTGCATCATGGGTTGCTGTGCTAGGAGCTGACTATGATCCGTAGCATTTCCCTGGGAGACTCACAAGGAAAGATGAAAGGACCACAGTGTGAAATGCCACCAACTCTTTGTTGGGATCCGGAGCTCTTTTCCAGGATGTAGACTCCTTTGCTCTTGCCCCACCCTTCCTGAATATTAGCCCCACTGAGAAACTTCAAACATTTTGGAAACCACACCCTGCCAGTTTTCTACATCTCACAATTTGTAATAGAACTTTCACTCTGAATGGTCTCACTCACCAAAACGGACATGGTAGGGCAGCTTTGTAGGACTTTGTAGAACAAGTTTTTGCAAATCAACTGCAAACACTAGTAGGGGTTTTATTCTCCTTCAAATATTTTGATTCGCTTGTTCTTAAAGGGCAAGTGCTATCATATTAAAAATACTGAAAAAAATATTTTGCCGAAAGTCTTTAAAGTGGCAAATCAGAAAAAAAATTTCACTCAGAGTCACGGAAATTAATTTTTTCCTCTCTTCCAAGTTGTAAGGGCTATTCAAGAGTATCCATCACACAGATGAAAAAAATCAAGGTAGAATCTCCCTTAATCTAAACTATCATGTACAAAATGCACTGTCCTAACATGATATTCAGTTAATACTTTGTTAACTGAGCTGTTAACAACAGATCATTGTTAACATGTAAGATTTACGTTACCTTTGCTGAATTTAGAAAACTGCTTAGATTACAAAACATCTCTCCCTTTCCTCTTTTTTTCCCCACGGTAGTCATAATTCAAGCCTACCCAGTACCCATTCTGTACTGCGTCCTTAGTAGCAGAGTCCTGGGTATTCTGCCTAACCAAAACCTTACATTTCCTAGTCTGCACTTCAGATAAAGTTGTGCATTAGGATTTAAGAAGAAGTGGGAAGACAGTCCTAGGAAAGCTCTTTAATGGTGTGCTCCCTTTTGCCCTTCCCCCTTTCTCCTTCCCATTGCCTGGGATGTGGATATGATAGCTGGCACTCTAGCAGCCATTGGGACCATGAGGTGACCTTGAAGATGGAAACCTATGCTAAAGACTGTGGAACAACAAGATAAAAGAAGTCTGGATCTATAAGAAGTTGAGGTTATATATTATAATCTCTAGGGTAGCCACTAAAAATATATATATATAATTAAGAAATTCAAAGAGAAAAAAATGGAACAATAAAAAATAGTTGATTAATTCAAAATAAGGCAAAGAAGAATAGGAAAAAGAATATAACAGGTGGGACCAATGGCATACAAACAGTAAAAAGGTGGCAATAAACTCAACTAAATCACAAGCCTAAACGGTTGCTGGAATCCGAGCTATCATACCTACACACTGACGCAACATGGGAAAATCTGAGCCTCAATAAGGATAATAAAAGCACTGGGTTGAAACTAAAAAAAAAAAAGACTGTTTTGGTCAAATGTATTTATCTGATTAAACTAATATTTCGTTACTCTTATTGTGTGCAAAATTCTCCATGCCCAACCACATGAAACCAAGGACAAGTTCTTCTAACTTTGGGAATCACTGACCTGTGGAAATAAAACTGGAACATTTTGTGCAACAACAGAGGCAGCATGTTATTTTCTCCCAGGTCTGGGTACATTCAATATCATTTCTTTGGCTAAAAGTTAAATATGTAATGATTTTCACCAGTTGGATCTGTTATATAACTGATCAATCATGAAAACTGTTGCATAATTTATAGATCTACACTAGATTCCCTATATTAACATGTGGCATAACTTTTCTAATTGAGGTCAGTACAAAGGAGTTTTACTGTTTATGCTGTACACAAATGAATCAAAATGAATATTGCCAAGCTATTTATGTGCCCACAAACATTAATTAACCAATTTAATTTTACATTCCTGCCAGCGATTATTTTCATTCCAGACTGCTGCCTCTTGACTTCTAGTACATAAAGGAGGACATTCTTTAATAAACAGTGCTAACAACTTGAGAAGTTTTCTAAAGGCTACTCCACACAATGCCCACTACAAAGTGGGCACTCAATAAATGTCGTGGACTGACATTAAAGAGACTATGAAGCAAGAAGTGTAGGGTATGCAAAGCTAGCCATTTGACCAATTCTATGCCCTGTCATATTAGACTGGATTTTGAAACACAACATGAATAAAACAATTTAGCCATTGTGCACTCCTACTTTCTCCGAAGAAAAATATGTGTGTACATAATACTCAGAAAAAGCTTAATTACTAAAGCAAGGGTTCCCAGCAAGATTTGTTTATACAGAGGGTCAAGCGACGAAAATAAAAAAAGAGGAAGAGGGCTCTATTACAATCTGGCTTTAATTGTTACCGTCTGAAACGCAAGTCAGTGTTATAGTTCACTAACATTTCTTGTAAGTTTCTATCTGTAAACTAGGAAGACCACTGATAGAAGTAATTTGAAAAGTACTCTGTTAAGGTGATTTTAAAATCAGTGAATGGTGCATAGCACAACTGTGGATTAGTTAATGGGGAAAGTCTAGTGCTCAAAGGAACAACGTTCTCAGAGGCTGGGGAGAAAGCTGACCAGCTCTGCTCTATATGTTGTGTGCCACAGTTGTCTAGACCCATCTATCAGAGAGGTCTCTGACACACCACAGTGGTTAGACACAGGGCTTGAGCCTTAGGACAAGATAAACAGAAGAGCTGTGCTAGTGAGAATTTATAATCAACCTCTCCAAATAATGTTCTCCTATTAAGCATATAGGGAACTCCACTACTAAGTAAGCTTAAATGAATTATCCATGACTGAGACTAGCAAATAAAAATTTTCTAATCCTTTCTATACTTCTCAATTCTCACTTCACTCAGTATCTGGACAGTGTTTTCCTTTGATGGTTCACAGGCATTAAGCTACATGTATTTATATTCTCAGTTTGTACATTCACCTTAGAGGTTATAGAGAAATAGCAACTTTTCATCAACTTTGGGGGTTTTGACATACAATATGATGGTTTAAATGTTTTGATACGTTTGTCATTACTGCAAGAATGTCTTCAGTTGTAAAACAGAGCCCAGTTCAATGCAATCATATACTTACTGAAATATTTTAATCTATTGGTCTCAAAGTATTTTAAAATAATATTTTCTAAACAAAATTAATGCACATGTATACACACACACACACACCATTTGACATACACTGCCTGTCACTGATCAATCAAGAACAAACTCAAGTTGAAGCTAAATATCTAATACTGGTTCAAACTGAAGTAGATATGAGTGTTCATCAAAATTACCAATTAAACTGATTTATTATGAGGATGATAACTGATACCCTTGTACTATATTAAAACATTGAATCACGTAGGTTCATCAGTTGTGTTGCACTTACCTCAGTGAGTGATTGTAAACTATGGTACCACCAGTTTTTTTAAAACTGCATGTTAAGTGTGCATTTAAACAAGAATTAAAAGAACTAAAATTATAAAGTGATAGACTATATATATATATTTTTCTTTAGACACATGTTCGTTCCTATTTTATTCTTTTTTTTTAACATCTTTATTGGGGTGTAATTGCTTTACAATGGTTTGTTAGTTTCTGCTTTATAACAAAGTGAATCAGTTATACATATACATATGTTCCCTTATCTCTTCCCTCTTGCGTCTCCCTCCCTCCCACCCTCCCTATCGCACCCCTCCAGGCGGTCACAAAGCACCGAGCCGATATCCCTGTGCAATGCGGCTGCTTCCCACTAGCTATCTACCTTACGTTTGGTAGTGTGTATATGTCCATGACTCTCTCTCGCCCTGTCACAGCTCACCCTTCCCCCTCCCCATATCCTCAAGTCTGTTCTCCAGTAGGTCCGTGTCTTTATTCCTGTCTTACCCCTAGGTTCTTCATGACATTTTTTTTCTTAAATTCCATATATATGTGTTAGCATACGGTATTTGTCTTTTTCTTTCTGACTTACTTCACTCTGTATGACAGACTCTAGGTCTATCCACCTCATTACAAATAGCTCAATTTCGTTTCTTTTTATGGCTGAGTAATATTCCATTGTATATATGTGCCACACTTCTTTATCCATTCATCCGATGATGGGCACTTAGGTTGCTTCCATCTCCGGGCTATTGTAAATAGAGCTGCAATGAACATTACGGTACATGACTCTTCTTGAATTATGGTTTTCTCAGGGTATATGCCCAGTGGTGGGATTGCTGGGTCATATGGTAGTTCTATTTGTAGTTTTTTAAGGAACCTCCATACTGTTCTCCATAGTGGCTGAACCAATTCACATTCCCACCAGCAGTGCAAGAGTGTTCCCTTTTCTCCACACCCTCGTGATAGACTATATTGAACTTATTTCAAAGTTTGAAAACTTAGAGCACCAAAAAGAATCTGAATTGCATTGTCCAGCTGATAATTAATGTGGGCTCTTTTTCAAGATCTCTCTAGAGCAAATTTATTCTTTGTACCTTAAAGTATAAATAATTGTTTATAATCTTTCACTTATTATTCATACTGGAATAAATATCCTGATTATTATATATCATTTGTTCTCCCTGAAAAATGGGAGAAATTGTTCAAAAGTTTTTAATTATGCCCTCATTTTTTTGAAGACATAATAATTTTATAGGCAATCAAAAATCGTGGTAATATAAAAATTAAAATATCATAAAATACATATTGTTAATTCAATTCTTCTAAAATTGTGTCAGTGTGCTCTTATGTCCTCCAAGGTACAATGTTATTGGCCACATGTTGTTAAGGAATGAATACTGGACAGAGCACTGTCAGCTGCCATTTTGAAATTTGTTCTCATCTGTATAATAATGAGCTACAGTAAATAGACTCTTATGCTAATATTTGTATGTGTTTAATCTTTACAGTTATAAGTCTATAAATCATGCTACGAGGTCAGCAGATGATTTATCTTCTCTGCAGAAGATAAGGAAGAAGGGAAAGAGGAATGGAAGCAAAGAAGGAACATAAATATGATAAGAACACAGATCTGTTTCTAAACCTTAAGAGTTTATTTTTAAGAGGAGTTATTTTTAAAATCTTTGTAATAGAAATGTTTCTCGTTTTTACTAGATCTTTAAAGCTAGTATTTAAACATGCTCAGGGCTTTCTCGGGTCAATAAACATCTCTCCTCTGAGCTACTCTTCTCCCCAAACCTGCTCCTGACCCAGTCTTCTTCCACTCACTGACCAGCACCCCTATACACACCTTGCTCCTCAAGCTGGGAATGTTCATGGTTGTGACATTCCCTTTTCCATACACCCAATCCTGAAGAGTCTACTTTTGTCCATCCTTTTGCCACTATGTAAGGTCAGGAATTCATCATTTCCTGGCTGATTTACTGTAACCATTTCCTAAATAGTTTCTTACTTCTAGCCTTGCTCGATTCCAACCCATTCTCCACATCATAGCCAGAGTGATCTTTCCAAAGCTTAAACCTATTCCGGGCGCTTCTTACCATCTTCACCATAAAAGACAGAATCTTTAATGTGGTCTACAGAGTCCTGTAGTATCTGGTCCCCTCCTCCCCTCATCTTAGCCTTTTCTCTTGTGATTTCTTCTGGATTTTATAAACAATTAATATTCCACCTGGATCACCTCCCTCCCTCCCTCTATATTTACAAGACTTCTCTTGGAAGCCCTGCCTGGCCAGCAGGATTAAGAGCCTATTGTGAACAAAGAGCCATCACAGTGATTGCTACACTGAACTGCAACCATCTTTTTCTACGCCTCTCTCCTTCACTAGAATATGAGCTCATTATACTTTATTTTTCTGTTTTGTCTTTAGTGCTTCTGATAATGCCTCTAATATAGCAGACACTCACAATTGATTACTGAATATGTAAAAAATAAAAATCTTCCTTAACATATTTAAAATAAGATTGGTTTTTACAAACATTTATTTCATCATCCCATAAATATCTATTCAGCACTATATGCCAGGCCGAAACATATCATTTAAATAAAAAGAGGCAAATGTGTAATATTTCTGATGTACACACAGAAATGCTTCAACAAGTCTCTGAGAATGGCAATCCACAGCAATCTATTCAATTACCAGTAAATGCTCCTTGGTTTTGTTCTCATTACTATCCTGTCAGCTCTCATATGATTATTTTTTCAGATGTTTCATTTTGTCGTGAAATGGTCTAGGCACTGGACCTATTGGTAATCATCTGAACATGAGTAGGATTGAAAAGGACAAAAATACAAATGCCCACAAAAGTAGCCACAAACCAGATGGTTTAATGTAAGAGTAAGACAATTGATCACACCATGGATATTTCATCCATGCCTAAAACCTATGGAGAGTAATCACTGTTAATGCCAGAGAAATGCAATGAATACTCTTACAATGAATGTCTACACACACACACACACACACACACACACACACACACACACACACACACACACACTACGCTGTGGCTTGGCCACCATGGGCCTCTAATGTGTTACGTGTGGTGGAAACCCACTTTCATTCCATTCTTTCCACCTGGAGAACTGCTCTGTGATCTTTCATTATTGGCTCTTTTTTTGAATTGATGATGATAGATCATCAACAGATCCCTTCCCTTACTGTCACATGTAATCCTCTTCACAGCCATCACCTCTGTACAGCCAGAACCTCTGACATTGCCTCCAATCTATGACACCCACTTCCTTCTCCTCCCTCCACTGTTTTTCTTTATTTCTTCACACATACCCTTACTTCTAATATGTCTTACCTTCAGTGCCAACACAAACCTCTTGTAGACAACAACAACCAATACTATTACAAATTCATAAATGCAAAAACACCTCACGGTGATCAGCCTACCACAGGACTCACAGAAAAGATGTACAGTTTCTACTTTTGTTCATGAAAAACAACCAATTCAAGTGCTCATGTGGAACTCTCCAATCTTTGCCACTATTAGACATCAGTCATCCAGATATACGGTAACTGCAGTAAATGTGCATCTTGAAGAAAGGAGCACCATAAAAATTCAACTCTTGCCTTCTTTTTTTACGTCACGTCTAATGTTTGAAATTAGAATTTACAATTTCTAAATCCCTATGGCAATAACATTTATTTCTGACTTCATATTTTGATAACTCATAGGACTAATCAGATTTTGTCAAATTTTAATAAACACACAGGTAATGTCCTATTTGGCTGACTAAAAAGCACGTTATGATAACTTAATTTTTTTTAACATCTTTATTGGAGTATAATTGCTTTACAATGGTGTGTTAGTTTCTGCTTTATAACAAAGTGAATCAGTTATACATATACATATATCCCCATATCTCTTCCCTCTTGCGTCTCCCTCCCTCCCACCTTCCCTATCCCACCCCTCTAGGTGGTCGCAAAGCACTGAGCTGATCTCCCTGTGCTATGCAGCTGCTTCCCACCAGCTGCCTATTTTACGTTTGGTAGTGTATATATGTCCATGCCATTCTCTCACTTTTTCCCAGCTTACCCTTTCCCCTCCCCGTAACCTCAAGTCCATTCTCTAGTAGGTCTGAGTCTTTATTCCCGTCTTGCCCCTAGGTTCTTCATGACCATTTTTTTGTTTGTTTTTTAGATTCCATATATATGTGTTAGCATACGGTATTTGTTTTTCTCTTTCTGACTTACTTCACTCTGTATGACAGACTCTAGGTCCATCCATCACACTACAAATAACTCAATTTCGTTTCTTTTTATGGCTGAGTAATATTCCATTGTATATATGTGCCACATCTTCTTTATCCATTCTTCTGTCGATGGACACTTAGGTTGTTTCCATCTCCGGGCTATTGTAAATAGAGCTGCAATGAACATTGTGGTACATGACTCTTTTTGAATTATGGCTTTCTCAGGGTATATGCCCAGTAGTGGGATTGCTGGGTCGTATGGTAGTTCTACCTTTAGCTTTTTAAGGAACCTCCATACTGTTCTCCACAGTGGCTGTATCAATATACATTCCCATGAACAGTGCAAGAGGGTTCCCTTTCCTCCACACCCTCTCCAGCATTTATTGTTTGTAGATTTTTTGATGATGGCCATTCTGACCAGTGTGAGATGATATCTCATTGTAGTTTTGATTTGCATTTCTCTAATGATTAATGATGATAACTTAATTTTTATCCTAAATTCTTCCTAAAAATGAATCACCAATAAGCGTGAATGTGGCTTCCATTAACCACTGACATTTTTAAATGTCAGTTTTGCTAAAATATGTTCTTTCTATTTTAATAACATTCGATTTTAGCCACTTTGGGGATCAAATGTTAAAACCATATCTTATAACTTTCCTTCTCTTTGCTCTGGAACCCAGAATAGTTCAGTTTATTATTAGCCCACACTAAAATAAGGGAAGATCGACCTCTCTATATTATAAAGATAATATACAGATCTTGGACCTCACTGTCAAGCAAAGCAGAAATGGCATTCAAAGACCTTTACGTGCTGCCCACCTTTTTGTGTTTGGAGTAAACAATACCCCAGTGGTCTTCCTTTTCCACTTCGTTTTGTATTTATGTCCTTGGGTTTTCTCTGTGGTCCAGTGAAACAACTAATTTTCAAGAAATTTTAGAACTACCTGCATCTGCAATTTGATAAACTGACTTCAAATTAACTGACCATTTGGTATTTTGGATCTATGAGACCTACATCATCTGTCCTCCACTCTTACAACAGATTCCTGTTGAAGACATCTAGGACTTAGACATCTGCTTTGAAGCTATTTTGATTGTTGGAGATGCGAGTCGTACTTGAGCACTTGATAATTTTAACCATTCTGTCCTTCTTCCTATAATCTTATTATTGAAGACCTTCATGTAGTGTAGACCACATTATGACTCTTAAGAAGCCCCTCTATCCTGTTTGCTTTGTTCCTGGAAGTGTTAGAAATATTTTTGTATATCTTAGTGACATATATTCTACATCTCAGCTACTTTTCTCTCTAGCATTATAAGTAGGAGGAGTACAGATACAAGTTGTCCAGAGCTTTCTCTTTCTTCCTTCTTAAACCTCACTTTTCCCACTTGATAAAAGGGGTTTATAATCATTTCTACCTCGTGGTGTTGCTGAGGGATGAAATAAGTTTCTGCGTCTTAAATGCTTAGCATAGTGCCTGGCTCATAGCATTGTTCAGGAAATGTTAGCTACGATTATTTTTCCTCAGCTTTACTCTTCCTTGTTTGAATTGTACTTGTATCTATTTTTCTGTTCTACAATTTAATTTAAAACTACTCCAAAATTAGATATTGTGTCATAGTACATACCAGCATGGTTTAAAGGAAAAGCATGAGCTTTGGAATTGGATATCTGGGATCTATTTGCTGTGAGATTTTGGGGCAAATTAATTAATCTTTCTAAATCTCATTTTCTGCACCTAAAAAATGAGGCTGAAAATATCTACCTCATTGTGATAATCAAATAATATAGTGAATAATTGTTAAAAAAAAAACAAAAACAAGTACAGAAACTATATGGTCTTATTTCCCTCTGCATCCCATCTGCTGCCACCATTCATCCTTAATTTCAGAATAAATAGGTCAGACTTCCTCAGGCTTCCACCTAGGGGTAGCTCACAATGAAGTCATCTTCAGGAAAAGTTCCTCTTTCTCCCCTGTCTCACCAACCATTTAGAAGCAAGTCCTGGTACCTCCACCTGTATCTAGGGACAACGAATAATGATGTCACCCCGAAGTGTAACTTCATTTTCCTCTACATGTTGTCACTGAAGAGGAGTAACCCTTCCTTCTAAATTTAGTCTGTGTGACCAAAGCTATAGTGCCTCTCTCTGGTTGGAGAGCTGCCAGGAAGAAGATCGTGGGTGGTACAACTTCCAAGGTACATTCATGACATTTTTCTTTCCCAATATCAAAGCTTTATCTTATAATCAATACCAGTGAGTGGTATCATGCTGGCCAAGAAGAGATGTTTGCTTGATTCCCAAGCTGCTGAAATTCCCCATTTCTATATTCCCCCTGCCCAATAAAAACCCCAATGTTGACTGTTTTCTACACTGTGGATGAGGTAATTATGTGATAACATGCCCGGCATACCTGGCTGGGCCCAGTCTCTGCAACTATTTGGGTCTAATGTCAGATCCCAAACGCACCCATCCATCTCCTGAGCTATGTCTATCTGAGACAGCGCCATCAGGCCTCAGGCTAGAGTTGCAAGGTATACAAAGTAGTGCTGTGAAATGATTCTATACTTTAAATTTTGATACTTTTTAAGTTACAAAATTTGTTTTCAATTTCACATACTTATGACAAAGATCATTTCTTTTGTTGATTCTTATTAAAATGATCATTCCCTTAAGTACACTTGAAGTACATACTACAGTAAAACTGCAATGCTGTAACTTCAATATATTGAAAACTCAGGGGGAGAAAAAATAGAGAGAGAGACATTATTAAAACACATATAAAAATGGAAATAGGGCTTCCCTAGTGGCGCAGTGGTTGAGAATCCGCCTGCTAATGCAGGGGACACGGGGAGCCCTGGTCTGGGAAGATCCCACATGCCGCGGAGCAGCTAGGCCCGTGAGCCACAACTACTGAGCCTGCGCATCTGGAGCCTGTGCTCCGCAACGAGAGAGGCCGCGATAGTGAGAGGCCCACGCATCGCGATGAAGAGTGGCCCCCACTTGCCACAACTAGAGAAAGCCCTCGCACAGAAACGAAGACCCAACACAGCCAAAAATAAATAAATTAATAAATTAGTTTTTAAAAAAAGTAACAAATTTTCAAGTACAATTGGTGTCTTTAAAAAAAATGGAAATAAAATTTTGAGAAATACAGATGTATAGACTATAGATACGTATGTACATACATATACATACACATAATACCTTAAGAACAGAATTCCAAGGATAGGTTTTCTCAAAGAAGAACCTACTTCAAAGTGAGCTAATTAAAAAAAAAAAACCCTCTAATCAAGTTGCATTAGTATTTATGATCTGATAGTTTGACGTCTCAGAATAGTATCCTATTTTTTCTTTTTTATGGTAGAGACACTTTCCTAGTCAACTTTACTACTCTGGTGGGTCAAATTCTTGACCTATCTACTCCAAGGAATTAAATGATCATTGAACTCAAAGAGGAAAGGGGGAAAAAAAGCCTTTGAACCCTTAAGGCTTTTGTCTATACATTTCATTCTTATATCTTGCCCAGATGTGTTTTTATCCCTGAATCTTTCATGAAAAATGCATCTGGTTTCACACAGAGAAAAACTGCTTCTTCAGGATATGTAGAATCACAAAGAGTCCCATTTAACTGTACCACACTTTCGTGTGCAGGAATGTTAGAAGGTTTATACTCAGTTACAATATACTGCTTGTTGCAACAGAAGTGTGCCTTTAGTGTCCTGTTCTGCAGGTTGGTCTCCACTTGAGTCTATAGAATATGCTGACATGCCAGGCTTTAAAGTCTAAATGAGCTTCACACTTCCTTGCTTTACTTTTGCATTTCAATGATGTGCATACTTTGCAGCAGCTTTCCAATTGGAGAGACCTATACGTATCAGGATAGGTAATCCCTCAAAAGTTTTATAAATCACTAGAACTCTGATATGTTTCCCAAGGAATGAAACCTAGATTTCAGTAATGCAACCTATACCTAAATAAGCTATATGCCCAGGTCACTGGCATGCAGACACCTCATTGCGGGAGCCTGGGTGGCATTCATCAAAATAGAGCAGGAAGACAACAAGGAAATTTACTGAGTTTGGCCGTGCTTTAGGGCAGCTAAATGTGCTAAACGTGAGTGTGAACAAGGATCAAGGTTAACAGGAGAAACAGGGCAAACAGGAGTTATGAGAGAGTGTTGCCAGCCTAATGTAGTAGACTTCATGTACCACAGAGGAAAAGTTCCAGGTCCTACAAAGACAAGGGAATTTGTACTGAAAACAGTAAAATTAATAGTTTACAAATTTACTAATTTATAGTTTGAAACGTTAGTGTGACTTTAAGATGCCAATACAGTGCATTAACATTTAAGTATACAAATACAAGGGAAGACAGAAAATATTTCTCCAGAAAATTTTTTGCCTCATCCTTTATAACATCTTTCATTTCTTTGTTAGTATACACAATTGAGAATAGCTGTTCACAAAATGTTAAAACCTCCGGTTCTGTTTCATTCTGTGACAACGCTTATGCTACAATCTACAAGTTGCCCCAATAAACTTCTTTCTAGGTTTGACTCAGAAGACTAGCCTACGACAAATTTGAGTTTATGACACAAAAAGAGTAATTAGATTGTTTAGAACCGGTAGGGTATCTACTGTGACTTAGGCAATGGTAGCATGATATAGGAAGGAAATCAGTAGCCATTACGGGCACAGCAAGTTGGTCATACACCATGGCATCCAGGTATTAGGCTGTTCCAGGCAGGACACTGTTTTCATCATATGCATTAAAGCTTCAAAGTACGTAGGCTCAGAGAAAGAACTTTGCCTTCCTAGATAAACACATTTAGCTATCACTCTATCATACAGTCATTTACGCAGAGAGAATGCATGTAACGTTAACAGAAATACTGGTGTGGGCTCTGATCCAGGGTCAAGTGCTCTCTGCAGGAGGTTGTTTAAAATACATGCTCAACTTACAGTATCATCATACATTTGATTACAGCTAAGAATTCAGTGTCAAGAGTGAAACAACTTTACGCACCTAAATACTTTACCAAGCTAGATTGAGGTAGGCAAATGAATTACTATAGGCAAAGGAAAACAAAAGGAAAAATTTCACTGACTTTGGCCATGCGGTAGCGAAGTTAATTAAAAGGAGAAATGGAGTGCACTTTTGGGAGGGACCAGGGAGTGAGTCATTAGTTGTGAGATTATCATCTGATACATGGAGAGCAGCTGCCTGCTCATGAAAATTATCAGAGAATCAAGTATGGTAAATCAAAGAGAAAGTCAATTCTCATGGTCAAAGTGGACAAAGGACAACTCTGTCATGTATTATCACCGCTGAAACAGGTTCCTGCAGATTCACGGTGTGTCTTAGTTACAAAAAGAGACAGAGAAGTAGGACAATTATCTCAGTAATCAAACTATGTAAAATTATAATTTTGCACACCAATGGGAAGATGAAAAGTGCTCAACAAATGTTAGTTGCCAGTGTAATTTTATCACCAGCAAATAAATATACCCCACCAATTACCAAAACAAGGATCTTTTAAATTACCGTTTTGCTCAAAAAGGATTCAGGAATAAAATGAAAAAAATAAGAAAAGCATTGCACTGATGCCAACATCATCTATGTCAAGAGTGCAATATTCAGTATAAGGCAGACATATGATTCATAAAGACCCACTTCAGATAATTGAAAACTAGCACTGTCATGAATAAAATACCATTCTGATAATTTGGTTATATCATTTGATATACTGTATATAAGTTCTTTGCAGGTGCCTTTTAAAAAATATTAATTTATGTAAAAACCTTCAGAAATACATGTAAAACAAAAACCCAAAACAATTCTGTTTTGCCTTTATAATTCCATTATATCTTTAAAATAAATCATTAAAAATATCATCACACAATCTCTTTATCTGAATGTGTTTGGGAGTTCGAAAGTTATTCTAAACTATACAAGATAATTGTGTCTCCTAAGTTTTTCCCTCTTTGAAGACTTAGGCACAATCAGTTAATTATTACCAAATTCTGTAGCTAAAAACAATTCACTGATAGAACTTTTAATCGTTTGAACTATCTAACAAGCTAGATTGCTGTTCACCTTTGTATTAATCATAATTTATATGATTTCTTCCAGATTTGTTAATTGGAATTCTACTGTAAGAAAAATACTCCCCTTTTCCTTATTTATTCATTTATCCAATTATTTATTTCTATTAGTATGGACTCACGGATATTTATTTTATTCTATAAATTAATATCCATTACTTTTGTTATTTATTTTGTTGCTGAAATTTCTCTATAGCAGGTCATTGGGACTTCTTCAGGTTGACATGCCCCATCATTTTTTGAGCACTTTCTTACTTGAATCAGCCATTTCCCCAAGGGATTATGGTTCCTTGTATTGGAAAATGATATTTAGAAAAGGTCTGGGTTACATATGCCCATTGCTACTGAGACATCATTGCGAGATATATGTATTTACACATGCACACAACATAGCTCTCTATATTTCTCTTTATATCTATATGTATGTATAGATAGTAAAAATAATGAGTTTATATCAATACTTTCATGAACATTTTGTTTTGTTTTGTTTTTGTTTTTTGCGGTACGCGGACCTCTCACTGTTGTGGCCTCTGCCGTTGCGGAGCACAGGCTCCGGACACGCAGGCTCAGCGGCCATGGCTCACGGGCCCAGCCGCTCCGCGGCATGTGGGATCTTCCCGGACCGGGGCACAAACCCGTGTCCCCTGCATCGGCAGGCGGACTCTCAACCACTGCGCCACCAGGGAAGCCCAAAAATACCATCATTTTTAATATCATTCAAATGTATGACCTTAAGGTCATTTTTATTCACCTCTTTTGTCCCCTATTCTTAGTTGAGTGCTAATATCCATCCTGCTTCCCTCTCCACCGATTTTCCTGTGCAACTCTTCTAATCCAAGCCCGATTCACATTCTTGGATGACTTTACAGTCTCCTGGGTGACCTCACTAGCTCCACTTCCTCCCCATAAGCTTACATCATCACAGAAACTTCCATAGTTTCTTATTTTTTGCTTCACTGAGCTCAGTTACCTCTTCCTTGTTTTAAAGGCTCTCCTGTGCAGTCAGCTTTATTTCCAACTATCCACCAACTCCTATCCAGCCCTACTCTCTGGTCATGCCATGCTAGGTTGTTCATCAGCTTCTTTGTCTGTCCTCTGAGACAGCCTCTCCACCTAAGCCAACCTTAATTATCCTGCTAACGCCCAACTTGAAGTCCACAACCTCCATAAACATAAAAGGCTATTACACCAATCTAGCACTGTCCTCTAATTTTTTTCCCCATTGACATCAATCTTAAATACCTATCTAGAAGAGAAGTTCTTTGACAGAAAATATTTCTTTTACTCAACCAAAAATCTTTACCACTCAACTTAAAAGTTAGCTCAGGGCTTCCCTGGTGGCGCAGTGGTTGAGAGTCCGACTAACGATGTAGGGGACGCGGGTTAGTGCCCCAGTTCGGGAAAATCCCACATGCCGCGGAGCGGCTGGGCCCGTGAGCCATGGCCCCTGAGCCTGCGCGTCCGGAGCCTGTGCTCCGCAACGGGAGAGGCCACAGCAGGGAGAGGCCCGCGTACCGCAAAAAAAAAAAAAAAAAAAGTTAGCTCATAGTAGTTATTCATTTAATAATTATTTTATCCAAGAACTGCAATATCCTGAATTATGTTACATCTAAACTCATACTGGAAATAGGATGACTAATGGGAAATGAATTGTGATTTTTTTAATCTAACACACAAAAAAAGAGGAATTAACAAGTACAATCTAAAAGCTTCTGGGTGGCTCTAAGTGAAAAATGTAAAACTCTCTAGCATAATTATCTGAGTTTCTTGATTAATTGAGTTTTATAGAATTTTAAAGATCACTGGAGTGACTAAATTGTTTTGTAAGCTCTTATACAACTTACTATAGAATACATAACCCAGAAGGCTCATGTGTGGAGGCTAATTACAGTGATTAAAGAGACATGCATCTCAGTTATCAAGCTGCCTTTGATGACAAAAAAATTTCTCATATTAGCTTACTACAAATTCTTCTTCCATCTTTCCAGTGCTGTTTTCTAGTATAAAAGTCAAAAGTTCTGAAATATTGCCTCTTGTGTTAAATGGCTGAGTATGAGTGTTGTGTTTTCTGTTATACACAAAATCCTTTATATGATTCAATATAGTGTAGTCATAGGGCTGGCATCTGCTACTGGGTCCTTTGTCATCCGCTTCCTCCCCATTAATGACAACTTGTGCTTTCACAGATGGCTTTTTTCTCCCCCACCCACGCCCAGTCTTTGATTCCTGTCCCTCAGAGCCCACATTGCAGCCCCATGTTTTGTAGGTGACTGCCCTGAACAAAAGCTCCTCGTTTCCTAAGTGACCTCTTCCTCAAAGGAGTTACTGTTTCCAGGTAACCTGTGCTACTTACACTTTATTGGTTTCAGTCATGTTAGAATGTGACATAGTTTAATTAAGCATCTGGCCCAGTTTGAGGCAGGAGCCATAAATAAGAAGGAAATCTGCACTTCTACCCCAGAAGAACGCAGGAGGTGTCTTATTTTCCCTGAGCTATACAGCTAAATGGTTTGTAAATTGCTGAGGTTGCTTTAAGTGCTTACCATGGGCTCTTGTTAGCCATAGCGCCCTGTGGTTCAAAGGCTGTTACCATTACTACCACTGGACCTTTGTAAAATGATTAACAACACTGTGATGATATTTGTCTGCGGGTTTATAAGTCATGGCAGTACCAGTATACACAGGCTTAATAGAAAATAAGGGAACCACAATAAACTTCTTCCTGTGAAATGACTCAAATCAGTACCTAAAATACAGAACAAAAACAACTGCAAGCCTCATAAGATTACTTCATTTTCTATATCTACTGCCTTAACAACTTCCAGAAAATTTCAAGTACCACAACGGAACAACTTCCCTCCATTATTTCTTCTGCCAGATAAGAGCTTACAAATACAAGACCTATTAAAGAAAACTTGCATCATATATACAAAAATAGACAATTTCCATTCCACCTTAATGGCCCAAATACATTTTATTCTTGTTATTTGTGAAAGTACCTATCACCCCAGGTGGTCTGAGAGCTTCTTGGATGCAGGAACTCTGTGTGAGACATAGTGTCAGCTCAAAAAAATTCCTATTAGATGAAGAAAAACTTGGAAATTCCATTGAACTATCTCAATCACTTACAAAAATAGAAAGAAGCAAAGACAATTTAAAATGGTGCAGAATCATACAAGTACAGAAAGACTTCTAACAGATTTTAGGTCCTCATCATTTTACAGGTGAAAAAACTAAGGTCAGGTCAATAATTTACCCAATGTCACAGTTAGTAGACAGAGTTACACACAGGTCTCCTGAATTTGTTTTTATGGAGCTTTAGAAGTACCTGGTAATTTTGTGTAAATATCACTTATTAAATTAGTAAACAGCTTTCTGGTATGTGGCCTGTTCTTTATAACCTTAGATCCCATATCCACTTCTAATCATGCTGAATGTCTTGAAAGTGTTGGCAGCTAAACTTAGTTTCAAATACAAAAGTAATATTTGATCCCTGTATATTAATAAAAAATGAAAGTAGATTCTTAGAGTTCATGTTTGTGATGCTAATATAATTTATGTTTTAAAATTTAATCTAGAGATTAAATAGCTCCCCTGAAAAACAGACATTTGGTAAAACCAACATTACTCACATACAGATACATAGCGGTCAATGTCAGTTTTGATTTCAACCTCTTTTTACAAACTGTAAACAAATGAGTTAAAATTGGTAATTAACAAGTCTCTATGCAAAATATAGAGAGAGCCAAGAAATATATATTAATGTGAAATTACTAATGTGAAATAACACTATCACTCCTAACCAAATAAAAACTAGATTATGTGTTTATAATAATTGTTGTACCCTGATATTTCTCCTCCTTAATACCTCATAGTTTTCTATTAAGGTGTTCCTCATGACACGAGCAGTGCAGTAATGATATACATACAACAAAGGGACGTCTCTAGGAAAAGGCTAAGTTGGATTACAATGAAAGTTTAATGGGAAAAAGAAGTTTTGCTTTTCTTCTGGCAAGCTACGAATGAAGTGATGGAAAATGGAAGGAGTAATTCCAACTATACATGCTAAAAAGTCCATTCCAGACTTCTGTACAACCTAAGGGGGAATCCCTTTCTGGCTGCCCTGGCAGCTGCGGTGAGCCAGGAGGAGAGTGAGAGAGCAGTTGGTAAAATATTCATGCAAGAAACCAAAAACAAACAAACAAAAACACCTGGCATTGTAAAGATCCTGTTGAGTTAGAAATATTAAAAGGAAATATCTGGAGCTTCCCTGGTGGCGCAGTGGTTGGGAGTCCGCCTGCCAATGCAGGGGACACGTGTTCGTGCCCCGGTCCGGGAAGATCCCACGTGCCGCGGAGCGGCTGGTCCCGTGAGCCATGGCCGCTGAGCCTGCACGTCCGGAGCCTGTGCTCCGCAACGGGAGAGGCCACAACAGTGAGAGGCCCGCGTACCGCAAAAAAAAAAAGGAAATATCTGAAGAATTGGGAGAGAGAATTTATCTATGAGTTGCTCATTGCTTCTTCCTTCCCCACATTCATGGATTTTATATAATTTTGAAGATATGAAAAATCTAGCAAAGTTGAGTACAAAGAACAAAAAGTAGTTACTGACTTGTGTTTAGGAGTTCCAGAAGTGCTGACATCTCTAAAGGTTTGAGGTCTCCAAAGGCTGCTACATTACCAATTAAATTCCCAGGACATTTACTTGAGTTCATTCAAAACAGCACAATCTTTTTAAGACATAACTTTTAAATCACACTTCAGTGATTTTCTTTCAAAAATTTAGCTTGGATAACACCTCGATTCTCTATGAGCTTAGTTATGTATGTGTGTATACACAGAAACATACAAGCCTCATTCTTGAAGGTCATACCATCAGGGCAGAGATAGTCATACTGCATGCAGATCATGAAGCCTTACAACTTACCTATTAAACACTCTTTCCTCTTTTCCTGGCTTAAAATTAATTGGTTATTATATAGACCAATTAGTCTCATTAAACATTCAAAAAGTTGCCAGGGTGTCTCCTATATACACATGGAAAATTTTTCTCAATGGCAATTTAGAGTAATCCTGATTATTAGGAGCAGATCTGTTATTGATTCAAATCAAAGATGGAATAGAGGGCTTCCCTGGTGATGCAGTGGTTGAGAGTCCACCTGCCGATGCAGGGCACACGGGTTCGTGCCCCGGTCCGGGAAGATCCCACATGCCGCGGAGCGGCTGGGCCCGTGAGCCATGGCTGCTGAGCCTGCGCGTCCGGAGCCTGTGCTCCGCAACGGGAGAAGCCACAACAGTGAGAGGCCCGCGTACCACCCCCATCCCCCCACAAAAAAAAAGATGGAATAGAGTAAGAGTTGGTGGGGGGATGAAAATATTTATTGCTGTGGTTTCCAGTTCTGGTTGGAATCACCAGGGGAGCTTTAAACATATATAGATTATGGTCTTCTTTCCCTTTTAGTCTACCCCAGGATCCTGATTTATTATGAATGGAATGGAGCCAGATGACTCTAATGGGATTTTCCACAATATACATTTAAAAATGACAAGTCACCTTTGAAGTAAAAGGGTCACACTCAAACAGCTGATGATTCCACTAGCAATTTCCACAGAACTCCAAAATTTTGGAAGTGACTTCTTTGTACTATTCTCCATTTTAATATACCGTGTCTCTGTCTCTGATACTAAAAGTAATCATTCTTTGTGAAGAAGAAATTATTTCGAGAAATACAAATGAAAAAGGGCGACATAATGGAAAAATAAAAGCACATACCAAAAAATCATTAAATATGGCACAAGTAGAATTCTTAACTTCCTTGTATTTTCACCGACTCCTATAATACTTCTACAAAATATTTTCAGTATTCTTTATGATGTAAAAATGTGCTGTAAATATCATTACTTTTACCCAAATGATGAATAAAGTAACTAATAAAATTAAAATTTGATAACAAGGGTCACCAATGAAAACTGTTTTCATAAAGAATAAAACATTTATATGAATTCAGATGAACACAACTAAAAAGGGGGTGGGGAATTACACTGAGTTTGTTTAAAGAGTTTAGATTCCAAAAATAAACTCACGCACAGTAGGTTTTTTTACTTTAAGATTTTGTCTTTTAACAGTCTTCCTAAAAACTTATCTCAAGCCATATACTTGGGACTATTTCTGCCACAGTCCCACAAAATTTGACAGCTGTAATCCTAAGCTAGTAGTTAGTCACCCACTCAAATGGTTGAAAGAGGTTCTTTATAATTAAAAAACCAATAAAAACTCAGACTTAGGGTGCTGGCCAAGAGTGCCATTAATAGTGCAAGTCACTTATATAAAGATCATTATTCTAGTCCAGAAAGGGTTTCTGAATTGAACTAAGAAAAGGGGATAGAAGGAGGATTAAAGAAGAAGAAAATAGGTTTTTAAAAAAATCATGCTTCTGCGAGTTCCCTGGTGGTCTACTGGTTAGGGTTCAGCGCTTTCACTGCTGTGGCCCGGGTTCAATCCCTGGAGTTGAGATCCCTCAAGCCACGCGGCATGGCCAAAATTAAAAAAAAAAAAAAATCATGATTCTATGGAAGCCTCCACATGTAAATAGATATGCCTGAACATATTTATTTAGACTGAAGTGAACATTAAGTCCTGAAAAGAGATTAAGCTCAAGACCTCACCAATCTACCTTATGTTACTGTGGTTTCTAGACATACTGATGTATTGGTGAAGGGGTCATGGGAAATTATATAAAGACAATTTGATGTAAATGCTAAAATATGTTATTGGAACTTTCCACGTTTGAAGGGTTCTAGAATGTAATACATTATACAGGACCACATTATTGTGTTGTGATTTGTACTTTTAGTCACATCGCATTTGGTTTGGTGTCCAGAAATCTTTGCATACATGGTTCTTGACTAAGTTTTGCTGGTCTCAGAGCTGGGCTTCCCTTTGGAATCAGGTTGGGTGCCCGAGCAAAAGACTCAAGGACAGGAGAGATATCTGGCCTGTCCGGTCTTCTCCCTACACAACTAGGTTCACTCAAAGACCACTGGGGAAGGCAGGTTCAGCTGACCATTATATTTTATGTTTATTTACAACTCATAAGTCAAAAGTTGCAGAATACATTCCTCTCCACACTTGCAAATAAGCATTCTTTCATTTTAACAAAGTATACTAACAGAGTAACTTTTAAAATTCTTCATCTCTTCATGTTCCCTTACAGCTTAGTAATAAGTCCATTATATATACTCAGTAAGTATTCTCATTGTCATCAACTGAATAACAAAGTGGACAAGGAGAATATGGTTGGGGCAGTCCCCCAAAGGTTACCCTAGAAATAAGAAGTCTTGTTCCTTCCAAGATTTTAATTATATACGTGTAAAAAAGCAAATAACTGATCAGAACCCTCTTCTATGAAATTCAATGAAAAGGATGTGGAAAGAAGTTTGCTTTTATTTTCTATTTAATCCTATGCAAAGTCACCTTTCAGTGTCAGTTTAATAAATATAAATATGCAAATACATTTTGAAGTCTTGGTAAAACTGTAACAAAGAATGATCGTATATAATCATCTATCATTGACGGCAACTGCTATATTTAAGAAGCAAATGTGGACTCCTAATAGCTGATTTTCCAAGAAATCTCATGAAATGTTTTGGTGCAATCACGACAGAAGCACAACCTTAAATTTATATAATTTCCTCTCAAATATGTTATTTAACTTATTCTCACAGTAAATTTCAGTTATAGGAAGGTATTTTGGAGGTTAAAAAACCAAGGCATTGGCAGATTAAATGATTTACTTATGCTCTAGATTCAGTGTAGGTACAAGACCAAGCAATCATATTATGGTTTTTTCCCCAATGAACTTTGGAGACTGGGGATCAAATCCCAACTCTGCTATATACCAGCTGGGTACGATTAAGCAAGTTCCATAATGCTGAGCCTCAGTTTCCTCATTTGTGAAATGGAGAGAATACCTAATATACAGGACTGCCATCGGGATTAAATAGTACAACGTGTGTGCCAGACACAGGGCCACATTGGTACTCAGTAAATATTATTATCATAGTTTTTACAGGAAATGTAAACTCTGGCATTTTAATAGTATAAATTAAAATAATAGGAATACCAAGAACTAGTCATACAAATTGCCTTTTATGCCACACGATTTCAGTGAGTGTTGCGGACCTTATGATGGACTAGAGAATGGTTTGTCCATGCTGAGAAATGGAGAACATATCTATTATTTGAAAATAACCGGTAATCATAAGTTTAAATGAGGAAGAGAATTTAAACACATGCTTTACATTCAAGAATGAAATTGTTTTATTTACTGATTCTCTGAAAATTATTTTTCCAAATTAAAAAAAGTACAGTTGGGAAATAGTATATGATTGTAGAAAGAATATTATACTCAAAATCTCATTCTAGAACAAAGTCTTACAAGTCTGTGAGAAATCATTCCTTTTGGAATCCTTCTCAAGTCTAAAATTCTCAGCGTTTAGAATAGACACTAGACATCTGGCCATACAAAGAAATGACTGAAGTTAATATAAGCTAATAATGAGCCCTATCTCTGTAAAAAGCTGGAATATCAATGTACTCTTTTGAACAAATAAATGGGAAATGAGTTTGCTTCAACTAATCTTAATCTTGGTCCATTAGCTTGAAGCTTAGTTTTATTCTAGGTCTACCACAGTATGACACATATACAATATGTGTTTGGTACATACTATATTTAAATATTAGCTCTCCAGACTGTAGCCCAAAGAAGCCTGAACATTTTATTCTAAGATAAATTCTGCTTGTAATGAGGTTGAAACTAGGTCCCTTAGTACACAAATCTGGCCATTTACAAAAACCATAGCACTGAGAAGTTGGTAGAGGGCTTACAGCCAAGCATGCGATGTGTTTTAACTTTACAAATAATTAAAATTTATTTCAAATGTTTTATGGAGTACAAAATAATAATGCAAAGATTCTTTTAATTAGCAGTGAGTTTACAAAAGAATATTAAAATGAAATCCAAATATAAGGCTGCTTAATTGATTTGTTTTAATACTCAATAATTTTACTTCAGTAAAAATCTTTTCAAAATCAGTTTATTTATTTTTTTCAAGCTCCATGGTTGGCTTTTATTGCCACTAGGGCAGGTCTCATCTGAATTTTCGAATAAACAGTTTCATCTGCAATGCATTTTACAAATGGACATGCAAACGATAAACTCAATCATCTCTACAACTGATGTATTCCCTTATGGTTATAAAATGGCATCAGCAAATAGTATAATGATTTTTAGATTACTTTCTGGAGATGGTGTTACAGAGTGCTACTAATAGGCAACCATCCTTTTTCCATTTCTTTATGAATTACCATTATATATACCTTAAGGAATAATTATGAGGTAAAGTTTTCTTCTTTTAAACCAAACTTTAGAACTGGCTCAATTGCTTATGTGTGCATGGGGCCAGGGGAGGGGGAGATATAAATGTATCTAGAAAACAAATCTGACACAGCTAAAAAACCCAGCCACTCTTTCAGCAAGCATTTGTTCTGCTATGTAAATACCTATGTAATGCCACATGCACCTGAAGTAGAAAAGGGAAGGGGACCAATAGATGTGTATATATATATATATATATATATATAAAAGAGGAACAAAAACAAATAGTAGCTATGCCATCATTCCCCCAATTTCTCTGGTTCTAGCTTAATGATATTATCTAAATACGAAGATCAGATGATCCTGTCATATGATCACAGTATCAACCAATGATCTCTCTCCTGCTGTGCTGGATTCAAGCTAAAGCAATGCAGCATCCAAGCAACTGAGATTCTCAACAACTATTGGCACTTTTCCATCTTAATGATGTGGTTTTTCAACTTTAATAAAGTATAGAAAAAGAAGAAGCTTGAACTAGATACAGAAACAAACCAGAGTGAGACCAAGAGGTTTGCCAGGTGTACGCGTGGTACTCTAGGTGAGCAAAGTTACTAGGTCACACTGTGTACTGAACAAGCACTCCCCGGCAAAAAATAATAGACTGTGTTTTGGTGAACAAAAGATATAATCACAGGAAACTGCTTTATGCCGTAAAGTTCCATTTAGACGATTAGAAACAGAACTGCAGTAGCTGTCAAGAAGGGTGCCAACTCCCTCAAAAATGGCCAAAAATACTTTTGATATTATGAAAAAGAATTAATGCATCCTTGAAACAAGGCCTTTTAAAGGTCAGACAGGCAGCATTAAAGTTTTCCCCAGAAGGGAAATGATAATATACTGCAAATTTTATTTATTCGTGTTGCCCAATGACAGTCATTTGATCTAACTACTGATGAAATAAGTAGTAAAACTGAAATGTAAGGAATCCCTATGCAGTAAGATCTCAACTTAATGCGGGTCCTCAAGTGTCCTTCCAAAAGTAAGGCAAAGCTAATATCCCCCAAATTGAAAGGTAAACACATCTATTACTGAAGAAAAAAAAAGACATTGAACACATGGATTTCTAAGCCTATGGATCCCTAGTGCATCCCTAATCCCAGAGCTATGTTTAACAGCTTGTGTACAAACCACGATTTTTATGCTCTGCTAATGTAATATGCCATTTATCGTTTTCTGAAATTATTCAGTGACCTACTTTGTTAATTAAAGCATTTACAGAGATCTTCTTCCCTTATAGAAACAGAGCACTAGCTAAATGAGTATAGCAGTTCCATCAAGTTGTAAGGTTGTTTCTATTTTAAAGAAAAACAAAATTTTAAAAGACAACGATTCTACACTTTATCGTAAAGGGAATCAACATTTTGTCCCATTGGTTAACCTTGGTCTTTTCATTTAGTTGCTATAGTCAGAAAAGAAAATCATAAGATTAATAATGAAAACCAAAAAGTGAATTAATTAAAATCTTAAAAATCCTGATACACGGCTCACTGCACCAAGATTCTTAGCGCAGTTTTACATAGAACAGTGTCAACCTTCAGAAGGGGGGAAAAAAGAGTAAATAAAACCTGTGGTTTATTCTTAACCAGAGATCTACATCAAATACATGGAGTCAGTGAGAAGGCACAGGCTTAAAGATCTTGTAGTAGAGGTGAGGAACAAGAAGAAAATACTTTAACCCTCCAACCATAAACCAATCCCTTCCTTCTTCTAAGACAAGTGTTCAGAGTCACTTGGAGAAATAAAAACACCTGGCTTTGTGACTGAATAAAGATATTGAGAAAAGCAGAAAAATGAAGTGGAGACATTTTCTTGCTTTACTTGGTTAAAGCCAAGGAAATGTGCCCTGCTCAGGCATCTCCTCCCAATGCAGCAAATTTAGGCACGAGCTATAGGCTGCAAACTGAGCTTGGAAATGGTGCAGGGGAATGATGGAGGGAAAGGAGAAGGAAGTTGCTGGTTCTCAGGCTCATGGTTCTACACAGAGCCACAGAGGCAAAGGGTTAAAGGGATGCTCCTCATACCTTTCTTTTCCGTTCCATACGTTCCCTGGGGATTTTCCGTTGTTTTTTTCTCTCTCTCTCAAGGTTTTTTTCCTTTTCATCCAGTTCAGCCTCTCGAACTTTTTTAACAGAAGCAGCAGCGTGAGCCATTTTTGCAGAGGGAAGCAGCAGAAGCAGTTGCCGCGGCTCAGTTTCCACTCCCCAGCAAACCAGGTGATTTTAGAGCTAGATGGGGATGTGATTTTCCCCGCTAGGGCAATGGCTGGCAGCCAGAACACTCACAAAATAATCCACTCCACCCCCGAGCTAGGTCGTAATCTTGCTCCAGCCTCTGCAGCACCATAATTCACCACAACGTACCAAGGTCCGAGGCCAAGCCCCCCAGGAGCACACACCTGCACACACGCGGGCATAGGTGTGCGCCCACACTCGGAAATGGTCCCACGGGAAGGCGGAGCACTAGACTTCGAGCTCTTCAGCCGTTGGGTAGCCGCAAGTGCAGACAAGCATCCTACTAGTTGAAAAAGCCTTCCTTAGGCACACATCACCAATAGGAACGGTCTTTGGGGACTCCTCCAGACAGTCTGTCTTCCGACTGGAGCCAGGAAGAGGCCACCTCCGTGGAACTGCTGGGGGGGGTGGGTAGTTTATTGCCGCTTCCAACCACACCTCTATGCAGGGTGAGAAAAAAATGGTGCAGTCGCACTAAATGACTCGCTTCTGCTGCTGCCGCTGCTGCCGTTGCTACTGCTGCTCTGCTGTAGCACATGACACGAATCCCTGCTTTTAAATCTCTCAGCCCTTCCCTTCTCCAAGGTTCATTTAAGAAAGAAGAATCAACGCTGCCGTTTGGGGAGAAGACGAGCACAGTTGGAGTTACTTGCCACTGCCAGCGAAGCACTGGGGTGTGCACGTCTGAGAAGGGCTGGGAGAAGCCCAGTCTTCGGTGTGTCAATTACAGACCTACGTGAGTCTGCCTCAGGGAGCTGCATTAAGCAGGGAATCGAAAGGAGCTGTCAGTGAGCACGCAGCATAATCTGGGCTCAGCCAGGTTATCCTGGGAGAAAGAGGGCGCCCTCAAAAGAGGGAGAGGAGGACAGAGGCAGAGAAAGGGAGAGAGGGAAGCAGGCAACACCTGAATCACTCTCCATCATTCTAAGAGGCACACAGGTGCTCATTATTCATTACCAAAAACTTTGGTTAAATACCAAATTAACATTAAATAACATGAGGAAGTAACGCAGAATTAGTATTTCTGGATGTTCCTGTATGTACACCCAATATAGAGACACAGTGAAAGAAGAGAAAGGATACAACCTGTTAATTCAAGAAGATGAAATTCTCTATAGTATTCCAATTGCATACACTACCAATTTTTCAGAATTTTACCACAATTTTATCAAGGGCCAATAGGATGTCACTCATTTCTTAATTATTCATCCCTAGATTCTGGAGACAGAGTCATAACACTGTGTTGTACACAGTGGATTACGGACACCACCACCCTTACATACAATCACACAGTTGTCTCATTTTAGAAGAAAAGTTTTGATAAGTACCTTAACTGTTGACATTTAAACAATATAATTCGATTCTATATATATCCTATTACAAAGGAAAAAAGTAAAATAATATTAAAAGTGTCCTTTTAGAAAATGACATATTTTTGTATCCTAACTCTATGACATATCTACCTAGATAAATGGAAAATGTAAAATTTCATTTCAGTACTATTTCTAGGAGGGAAAATACTAATTTTCTATACTGTGGGTGGTCACTATATGTTTTAGCTATTACAACAAAATTTATAATTTTTCTTTTTTACCTAAATTAAGTTGAAAGCTGTAGGATTACTAAAATATCCCACAAGCAAGCAAAATGCACTCCATGGCATAGAGAACCCAGCACTTAATTGGATTCAAAAGTCAGTCGAAGGAGAGAATAATTGGCAGGGCATGAGCCAGCACTGTATTGGCGCCATGATGGTTCACGGGCCAGTTAACTTCCAGGCAGCATGACTAGTTTCTTATATATGGGGAGCATAATCTTCTCTGACTTGAGCAGCTGAGAATTCATCTTCCAAAAAAAAAAAAAATCAGCTTCGTATTAACTCCCTCCTCTGGAAAATATTTACAAAGAAACACACATAGACATTTAACTTCCTTAACCAGGTGAGCCATCACCTGCCACTTTATATGATTCAAACATTTTCTCCTCTGAGGTACTTTGAAATAATTAGCTGTGATGGTGTCAAAGCAGCCATTAGGAGTGAAAGTGGTTCAGTGAAAGCATCAAGACTGGAGCACAGGGTGATCTTAGTGCCATCTGGCATTCTCTTTTCTTTTAAATATTTTTTTTAAATGTTTACAACCAACAAGTCTTACTTGATTTGTGACTATCCTTTTAACTTAATAACATGAGTCCCAACAAACTGTAGCAGAGACTCCTACAGTAGATTCCCTTTAGTGAGGTTGACTCTTCTGGGCTTCGTCTAGGATAATGTCCTTCCCACGGCTCCTTTAGAACCTGCTTATACTATATCACAATATTTTCTCCCCTCTATAGATTTCCCAAAAGGAAAGTGAAAAACTACAAGCAGTAGCTGAGAAGAAAGTGGGGAGTTCCTGTTGTCAAAAACATTAGTTTATTTCATTAGCCTTTAATGAACTCAGTAGACCTACTTGTAAAATTGGACAGCATCAATTCAATTATGTGATTTTCTAATGCCAGGAGAATTACACATTTTTAAAACTTCAATCTAATAACTTTAAAAAAAGAATTTAAGCATGGTTAACAAAGTCTTAGTCCCCTAGATTCCCTCCATTTTTCTACAAAAAGTATGTGAGCTCTGGGGCTTCCCTGGTGGCGCAGTGGTTGAAAGTTCGCCTGCCGATTCAGGGCACACGGGTTCGTGCCCCGGTCCGGGAGGATCCCACATGCCGCGGAGCGGCTGGGCCCGTGAGCCATGGCCGCTGGGCCTTCGCGTCCGGAGCCTGTGCTCCGCAACAGGAGAGGCCACAACAGTGAGAGGCCCGCGTACCTCAAAAAAAAAAAAAAAAAAAGTATGTGAGCTCTTTTCTTCACTTTGCCACATGAAGAAAAGGTAATGAGTCAGATGTTAGTTTGTTAGATGTTAGTTTGACATTAATATTTCACAAAGCACCATGATTGCCGTATCTTTAGAAACAATGATTATACTACTTTGCTTACATTTTCTCATATCTTTGGATGCAACCCAGAGAAGCAAAGTCACCGTAATTTTACAGTGGAGGACCCTAGAAGGCCAATGACTTGCTCCAGATAGCCCTCCCCAGGAATGGCAGAAGGCCTGAGGTTCAGTGCTCTTAAATCAGCCCACCTCAGGAGAAGGAACCCACTCATAAAACCCTCCTGTGGGCTCCCCTACTGAAATCACAAAACAGAAAATTTCAGACTAGTATGAATACTTTTATATAAAATCAACTAATCACAAGTTCTTTTTTAGCATGTGATTTTTCATTTATCTTTTTCCCAATCACAGAAAATTTTGCTCCCACATGAGATGAACAAAGACCACATAATCCTTTTTGGAGCACCAGGCAGATTAGACATTCCTATGCAGTGATAATATTGCCTCTCTACAACTAACCTATTCAGTAGTAAACTATTGAGAAAATAATTTTCTAAAATCATTCCTTCTTGTATATTTGTGTTGCTCAAACTTTCCTATAATTTCTATTTGAATGGAAAAAAAAAATCAGTATCAGTTTTCTGGAGAAAGAGAGCGGCACACACTCACCAGCTGACCTGTGCAGAGACAGGGCACCAGGTTCCAGTCCCAGGAGCTCCCAGCCATTTAAATGATGCTTGTACCACATTAAAGGAGTCTTCCCATCAAGCCTCCAGCAGAGATATAATACTGGCTGAATTCTGAACTTGTAACAAAAGCTGTTTCCTTTCACAAAGCATCTTGGCCTTCAATGGGATAAGCTTGTGTCTGCCTTCAAAGTAAGGAATGCACTATCTTTACATTTAAACTTGAGATCCAGTTTAGATAGATCACCCTTCAGAGAGGACATACTTCATTTTAAAGACAGGAGAGAAAATGGCCATTTGCTGTTCTCAGTGTCCAGCATTCCATCGATCAGAATCCAAAGAAAATCCTCTGCAGACGTCAGGCATCAGTCAGCATGTTGTTCAATAACAACTGAGCTAGCCATACGCAATTTAATCCCCCTGCTCTCTCCCCAGCCTCACCCAGGAGAAGCAGCAATGCAATTAAATAGCATATATTGTCACTCTTCCACAAATGGAATGTGGGTGGTAAGTGGGAAAAGAAGCAGATACACTACAAAGACAGTTAAAACATCACCTAACCAGAATAAAAAAGGGCTCTGCTCACTTGAACTATGAACCAAGAGTTCATTCTACTCAATGTGTGCGTGTTCTGAGACTAATGAATGGTCAGGGTAAGGTAAAGCAAACCTAACGAGTGACTACATTGATATATCACCGCCCAATTTGTTTTACCTGAAGCCAAATCTAAAACTCAATTTGATAACAAGAATAAAGCAGAGCTTGCTGGTAATATAATAGATCCTACTTTCTGTTGATAACAGTTTCTGTAAGGAGATGACTTCATTAAAATTAGAATACCCAAAAGGTATCTTCCTTCTACTTCTGCCTGAGGAATGGAAACAGAGGGTTTCCATAGCTCAGGATGGAGAAGCAAAGCAGTCTCAAGTTCCCCACCTTCCAGCCTCCGAAAGAAGCTCATAGCACTTCTGAGGTTTCCCAGAAACCTTCAGCTGGTAACAATGGTAAGCTGACAAGGAGTGAAAAGCTTCCCTCTGGAGATGCCTTTACACATAAAGAAGATCAAGCCACACAAACTGTAGGTCATAAATATAGATAGCATTTTGGGACCGCAGGCCTCAGCCCTATAAGGACGGTGAGGATGGTCGGGGGATTACTGGCAGCAGTTACATCTGCAACGGGCAGAGGTAAGAGAAAGGCATAGAGAAAAGAAAATTGAAAAAGCCCAGTTCAGAAGAAAAAGAGAGACACAGCCTATCTCTCCCTGCGTCCTCCCAACCCCCATCACCAATCATTCATTCCCAGAGTGCGAATTTAGATGGACAAAGATGCCGGCGCCTTAGCCTCGCTTGCCTAAACTGGAGTCTGTGGACATGGGTTGGATTTGCTCATTGTGAAAAACTCTTCTGACAGAAAATCCCTTCACTGAGGCTTCCAAATTTATTTTCTCTGTGCTCAGTTGGACAGGAAAAAAAGAAACAAGTTCATTCAGGAATCAGAAAAGCCCCACAATGCTAAAATCTTCCTTCCTTTTAATTTACTCAATGGTATCTTGGATTGAAAGCCTAGGAATTAATCTTAAAACGTGCTTTAAAATTTTTTTTTTTTTTTTTTTTTTGCGGTACGCGGGCCTCTCACTGCTGTGGCCTCTCCCGTTGCGGAGCACAGGCTCCGGACGCTCAGGCTCAGCGGCCATGGCTCACGGGCCCCGCCGCTCCGCGGCACGTGGTATTTTCCCGGACCGGGGCACGAACCCGCATCCCCTGCATCGGCAGGCGGACTCTCAACCACTGCGCCACCAGGGAAGCCCCTAAAATATTTTTAAAATAAAACCTTTCTCCCTGTCCTCATCTTGTTACTGCACAGCTTCTGTCTCTGGTGCCATCTTTTTATCGAATCAGTTACTGAAGGCCAGTCAAGGAGCACAGCGGATCTAGTAGTAAAAATGACAAAGTCCCTGCCCTCGTGGAGTTGAAAATCCAGCGGTTATATATTTTCAGACTTCCGGCAACACCTCAGTCACTTCGTAAAATCTGCAGTGACTGGAACTACGAATATTCAGATCTTGACTAGAAAGCTGCTTCACAAGCTTCACGTGCCTGGTTTCAAGTTTCCAACTATTTCTAGATATCTTCAAATGTCTCCTCAAGGCCACTCTCGTCTCATAATTAAACTTTTATTCGGAAAAACATACTGATCCTGGACAAGAAAGCCCCATAGTCTATTAGAGATTGAAATATTGGGGTTAAATTCTTAACTCCTACTGAAAATTTACTGTTGTGTTTTAAAAAACATAAAACTTCCCTTTGGGGTTCGTAACAGCTTTTTATAAAACCTGTAAGTGTATTTTTTAGCCCTTTTATTTTGGTCAAATAAAGAGCACTGAATTGTGGTTAAAATGTAAAAATGCAATCTCAAGCCTGTTAGTCCTAAAGACCCCTGAAGATGTTCTGTGTGCCTATAATCCACGAAAAAATTTATATTTTTATTTTAGAATTTTTTTTTTTACTCAGGAATTATTATCTGTTAGTAGCTCTAGCATCACAAAGGAAACAACTTATTGGTAAGAGAGAGAGAAGTTTGATCAATACTTGAAGGTTTATATTCGCATAATGTCAATTATAGAAGTGTTATTGGGATAGTTTGATAGAACATATTTTAGTTAGACACAAAAAAAGATTATTTTCTTGGTTGTGATAAAACTCTTTTTAATTGTTATTCTTTATGTGACTCCAAATTTAAGCCATGGGTGTTTTAAATTTTCATGAAATAATTTATATTTGCATATAAATCAGTAAGGCTTAAAAGCCAGTAAATGTGGCTTTAAGTGACTGGGCTATTATTCTATACTTTTTATGGGCCATGAATTATAGCCCTCTAACTCAGTATTCCCTGGCCAGTAAATTATTAGCAAAAAGATCTCATTGTTTTTCAAAATTAACCGTAGAAAGATGGCAAAATGTAATCTTAGAGTATCATCAAATTTGCTGAAGATCAAACATCAAATCAGTGATAGACACTTCAGATCTCTGATTTTCCAACCCTATGCCCTTATCATTAAACCACACACATAAACACTTTCAGCAATTTCAACAACCAACGCTACGCTCAGCAGAGTTTCTGTGTAGTAGATACTGCAATAAATATAAAAGACATAAAATATCTTGTTTTGATAACACAAACATTCAAAAAACAATCCCCTTAGGGCTGCATTGCTGGTACCAGAAAACTGAAGTGCTCTAAAGTGCTACTGATGTATCCATGGGTAGTTAGTAATTTTTATAAAGGTCTGGATTATTTCTGGACGCTACTACATGTATTTAACTGTCTCCTCCCTGCCCCACTGAGTGTCCCTGAACTGCTTCACCGTAAGATATTCTTTTTATTGCAACCTTTGTTTAATTAACCTATAAATAAAATCTGTTGCTAGGCAGTCAGTGTTTCTTGCTTTAGGCATGACCAGCACTTTTCATTTTATACTTTTACTCATGCAAAGTCATAGTCCACGAACATGGAAGCCAAAGTCTAAAATTAAATCAAACTTTCTTTGGAAACCACATTTTCAGAGGTAAGGCATAGTAACACCTTTTATGTGACATGGTGTTTGTATCACTTCTAAATCAAATCAATCATGGAAATACTAAGCGCTGTACAGTATGTGTTTCCAGCTAATAGGAGCCAGGTCATTCAGACCCACCCTCCCAATGAAACACACTAGGCATGCTGGATAAAATATAAATAACTTCCTGTTAAAAGCAACAAATAGCTGACATGATAATAAGGAATTCCTAGGCAAAACTGAAGGAAAATGGAACCACTGGGAGATAAACAAGCAGAGAAATTCCTTTTGTTTCTTGAGTGTATTTCCTAGAAAATTTGAACTTTCATTTTGAAAACTTCATGAGCAAGAGGGCAGAAGTCAAAGACCAATGTCTACACAAGGTGCAGAGTCTAACGGGGGGCTCCCCACAATCATCTGAGACCTCAAAAAGCTATACTCTTAAGCTAGGGGTAGAATAATAAATAACCTGCCCTCCAGCAGAGGTTTTATTGCCTGGAGTTTCAACAAAACTCAAGCCTTGAACTTGGTTTAGGGTGATTTCCAAAGCATTTGTGACCACAGACCCTGGCAGAAGTAAATATATATCTTCTCTGCAGAAGTTACCTTCATCCTTGACCTCAAATTATCTATATAAATAACTTTGCAAGAACAATGACCAGCATGTAATCAAAGACAACCAAGCATACAGCAGAAGCCACAGAGCAGAGAAACAGACTTATAAAGACTTGAAGTGATGGAACTATGAACAAGGCCCTGACACAAATGAGGTGAATTAAAAGAAAAAAAAAAAAAAATCAGTTCTGGTCCCCCAAAGTAAGATCACTTAGTTGGGAAGTTAAATAATCTGAACTCTTCAAACTAGTTTTATTTCATTTTTTCTGTACCTTTCCACCAAACTATACTACTTTGCATAAGAACAAATAATAATAAATGTTATATAAATGGGCAATATAAGCAGCAAATGAATTGTAGAAACAATATGTACTCTAGGACTTTAGAACACTATACTTATTTCTTTTCTTTTTTTTTTTTAAACATGGAGTAGAAGTTCTCTTAACAAACCTTTACTTAACAGAATGTCTCCATTCCCTCTGCATACTGACTGATGGCCACCGTATTAAAAGCTTGTAGCTTAATAGCTTTTCTTTACTATGTGTACATTCTTCTCCCACCAGTAAAGTCGTACTCTTACCAAGAGCCAGGTATGTTTATTACTAACCTTTTTATCCCAGTTGTAACTGTTATTGCAATTATATGATTTAAATGAAACTTATGAAGTATGGGTAAAAAAGAGTTGTGGGCTTTTTGAAAATTAATATAAATGCTTTGTAAGGACTTGATAAAGATGAATCCCTAACAAATATTGCTGTTGAATTATAGGTATGGCTGAAATAATTGTAAAAGATTGGGGAGGCGGCTTTGGAAACCTAGAAATTCTACAATCAGATGGTTTTGCAAGTGTCTTTAAGTTCTGACTCTAATTAAAAGACGCCAAACTGGAAAATATAGATGAGACAATACCTTCAAGTAGGTATTGTTTATTCAAAAAAGATAAGGTGAAGCCCCAAACAGTGGAAAATTCGTAAACAGAACATTCTTAAATGAAAGATTATGATCCTACATCAAACCATTGGTAAAAGAATTCCAATGTATACGTTTCAAATTTTTAAAAAAACCAAAAAACGTTTAAAGTATGTATGTATCATTGTTTTTGGTTCTCCACTTTAACCACCTTTTTTTTTTACTAAGGGATAAAATAATAGCTTTGCTAATGTTATAAAATAGAGCTTCTTTTGTGTGGTAAAGGGTCTTGAGTTTGGGTTTTGAATTCCAACTTGGGTTTTATAACTTTGGGTATATTATCTAGCCTACAAAGACTTCAATCTTCTTTTATATAAGTGGGGATAATGTCTATCAAATAGAACCAAGAGAACTTGCATATGTAAAACATCTAGTAGGTGCTCAATAAGTAGTATCTACTATGATTATTGTTTTGAGAAAAAAACCATGAATATAAAAGCATGAAAGGGAAGGAAAGTAGACTTGTAAAACAGAAAAGCAGGGAATAAATAGGAAATGAGATAGGCTCACCCCTCAAACTAGTGTGTGTAGAAAGACAATGCTGATCACTTTGGTTAATCAACACCAATAATATGTTCACACTTCTTAAAACTATATGGTAATAATGAAATCCAACACGAACCTTGTAACAGAATAAATCTTAAAGTCAATGAACATGTGCTATGGTCTGAATGTTTGTGACCCACCCCCAAAATTCACACCTTGAAATCCTAATGCCAAATGCAATGGTATTAGTAGGTGAGCCTTTGGGAGGTAATTAGGTCATGAATGAGATTAGCTCCCTTATAAAAGATACCCCAGAGAGCTCCATGCCTCCTTTCCACCAGGTGAGGATACAAGGAGAAGCCTGCACCTGGAAGAGGTCCCTCATCTCACCTGACCATGTTGGCACCTGATCTTGGACTTTCAGACTCCAGAACTAGAAAAAATAAATTTCTGTTGTTTATAAGCTACCCAGTCTGTAGTATTTTGTTATAGTAACTTGAACAGACTGAGACAACATATGTGCCTTGGAAAGTATTTATTAGCCCCTATGAAAGCACAGCTCTTTACAGTTATAATACTTAAATAAATTCAGTACCAAAGATTTAGACCAGGCCTCAATCAGAATAAAGGGACATCCTACAAAAGCTTCATTTTGATTGGAAAAACAAAGCAAAGAACAATTACCATTTGGCTAGGAGGTAGGCATAGTTCCAAATGGAAGGCTCTGTAATGGTTTCTTTTGCAAATAGATTTATTACCAAGGCAAAGTAACAAATAGGCAAGAGATGGAATGCTTTTTCACTCTCATAATTAATCCCTAAAATTCAATTTTAGTAAAGGGCAAAACTGGTCCCGTTACAGGAATAGTTTTAGAAGTACAGTCAAACAGTCCATCAGTTTGGCACATCTATGAAATATTGTGAAGAAAATTTGTCAAAATAAATGCCTTTTTCACTCAAAACATTGGAGATAAAAATGCCATCTTTCCCGGAAAAAAACAAAACTAAACAAGACACATAACCACACAGTAGGAACTACAATTGAAGACAAAACCCTGTATGAGGCACTTTCATAATTTGCCTATATTTTTTCCCTGCAGTGTCAGCATTAGGATTTTTACAGAGGGAAAAATATTTATGAGTATACTCAAGAAGAGCTGACTTTGAATTTGGAAGAGTATTTCTGGATAAATCAGAGCAGAGGGTTTCAATTATCTTCCACACCTCACTGGGGTTTCTGCAGAGGCAGCTCGGGGGTCCTTCTGAAACTAAAGCAGCTCCATGTGCATCTCCCTTACGTGTTGGAAAACTCCATTTTAAGAAAAGGGTCTGGTGCTTAAACAAACAAACGACTAGAAAACTGAAATAAACTATATAAATTTGTAGTCATGTGTGTAAATTAAAATTGATAGAGTTTGCTAGCCCTCTGCTGGATGAAAGATATTAAATCCAGTTGCTCTAAAATATTATTTGAGGAACTAAATGTTTTCGTAAGGTTTATAGGACAACTTTAATGCTTGCTATATGCATTTTTTTGTTTAGTGGATACTTTTCTGTTATTGCAGAAGAGAGATAGGAAATATCCGCTCTGCCAAGCCATATAATGTAACATTAAACTAGAAGAATCTAATGCAGGTTATAAATTAAAATACTGTGCAGGTTTCTTAAAAATAAAAATAGAAATGGAAAAAAGCAAGTAAACTTTGCAGACAAGAAATATATTTGTAGGTTGTCAGTTGTCAAATCCCAACCCAGGATTTCTCTTAACCTCATTCTAAGTTAGATCAATATTATTTATAACCAATTTAAAAAAGTATTTGTTGATGCAGTCTCAAACTGTACACTAATATGCATTGTCAGATCTAATCTTACACACATTTGATTAATACAATACAGTCAGGTTTTTGTTTAGAGTAGGAACATTTCTAAACATCATGGCAGAATCAGTCTAGAATATTCATCTCAATTTGGATGTGCAATTTCTGAAGCAAATCACGTCCTAGAACAATACTATTTTTACAAAAATTGTTTCACAATTTAACTTTCATGCTTACATCAAACCCAAATGGAAAATTAGTTCATGTATATTTTTAAGTCTCTGTAGTAAGCCTTAAAATGAATGAGTCTTGAAATAGTCTGTTTAGGTCTTGGATCAATTTCTGGTTAATTTCATTTCACATATCCAGTCTTTTCAAAATCCCATCTTCCTGTTGTAGGACTTAAAACCGTTTCTTACTTTTAACCCTCTCTTCATATGCCCAGCCTCTGTCACTACTTCTTCCTAAACCAATTGATAAGGTTTTGCCTGGTTCACAGTCTTCAATTTTCCCATCCCCACAGCAGAGGCCACCTGATGTTCACTTTCAAATTCTGCTAATCTTGTTCCAAGGCAAGAAGGGTTTAAGGAATTCATTTCCAATTCTCCAAAATGCAGGACCAACTCACTTTTACATCTCAGTTTAGATAACTGGGCTTATGCTTTGATGTCAAAATTAATCCCAACCTGAGTTGGTAAAATGTCTATGACTTCAAAAGTGCTACCTACTGACAAGAGTTGCCTGTTACCAACTGCCCATCATTCTACCGAATACCCAGAATGACTCCCTTCCTGGATTCCCAACTCCATGCCTTACCTGTCTGCTGGGACACCGCTGTTATGCATATTAGATCCTCTCAATCTGCTTGGATTATCACCTATTTCCTGGAGCCATTTTCGAGTATCACCCTGACCACTGAGTGTACTGAGTCTAGCTATTTCCTGTTTCTGCGGTTCATTGTGCTTAACTAGACACTGCTGGAGGGGTTCCAAGGTACTACGCTTATTACCAAACTTATGTTCTTCACCTTCACCCATTATATTTTATTTCACTTATTTTAAATCATAAGACTCACTTCACTTGCTTTTTTTAATGATCCTGCCTTCTCCTTCAGTTTTTTTCTCAATTACGCATGTTTTTCACAATTCTTTTCTCTTCTTCAAAAAAAACTGTCTAGATTTATAAAGCTCTTTGTGTTAATAAGGTTTTCAAAGTTTTTTTAAAAGGCAAAATCTGCTTTTCTTTTTCTTCACGTTTGCCAACCCAGAATTCCCACAATGTCTCCATCAAAATCACAGATCACTAACTTTTGGGGAAAAGGACTGTAGCATTTCACCCAGGGAACAGGAACATCAAGCAGGGATTACATTCTTAGCTTTCACTACTGAAAAAAGAAACAGGCTGGGGAATGAAAATGCGGACAAATGAGGTTTACCCTTCAATCTGTTTCTAACGTTAGCAAATACTCATCAAACCCCAGGTTTCTGAGACCCTTGATATTTTAAAAAGTACTGCCCAAGTCAGCATTTTGTCTGTCTTCTAAGGGAAAGAATAAGAGGCATGTAGGAGGACAGGGACACAAATGACAACTAATATTTTTTAACTTCCTAAAATCCAAATATTTGTCTTTCATTACAAAACTAGGCTTAAACATCTTCCTCTTATTTTATATTTAAGTAAACGTTCCATGAGATATTTATGCAATATCATAAAAATTTACAAATGGATATATCTAACGTGTATACTCTATCAACTTTATACAGCTGACTTTTAAAACACTGGCAATAAAACTTATATTCCTAAATGATGATGAATCATTCAAGACACAAATCATATTCAGTAATGCATTTCCAGAGATCCTATGTGCTTCAAAAGTACTAAGCACTGGGCTTCCCTGGTGGCAAAGTGGCTGAGAGTCCGCCTGCCGATGCAGGGGACACGGGTTCGTGCCCCGGTCCGGGAAGATCCCACATGCCGCGGAGCAGCTGGGCCCGTGAGCCATGGCCGCTGAGCCTGCACGTCCGGAGCCTGTGCTCCGCAACGGGAGAGGCCACAGCAGTGAGAGGCCCGTGTACCGCAAAAAAAGAAAATTAAAGAAGTGAAAAAAGGTGAAAAAGTTCAAATCATCTTGACATAAGCCGTGTCACAGTATTTGTGTTCCAGATTAAGCCAATTTCATTGTATGCGATGGATTACAGCAAAGAAAGTTCTATTTGTGATTTAATTACATCAGGAGTAGACAAAACAAGGACGTAGTCACATGGGTTTGATGAAACAGATAATACTTTATTATTAATTTTCCTAAGTAGAGGAAGGTAAGTAAATTAAGTAAATCTAACAAAGAGGAAAAGTAATTCTATGAAGGATGGTACAAAATAATTATATATTGAATATACGTTGTATTAACTTTTTCTTTTGGCCTGTTTCATTCTCCCTGTCTCCCCTCTCCATGTGTCATACCTTTCTTCTGGCTCAAAGAGAGGAGAAAAATTAGACAGATAGGGGAAAATAACTTGGAGCAGAAAAGAAAATGAAGTCATTCCTTGGGGACAATACATGATGAGAAGGATAAAGAAGAGGATGTTCTAGAAATCCAGCTCAGTCTAGTTATGTGCTTTCAAGACACCTGGAAATACCTTACTAAGTTACCAGTGACCTCCATGCTGCCAAATCTTATGGAGGGTTGTCAGTCCTCATATTATTTGAACTTCTAACAGTATTTCATATAACTGAATATTCCTTCCTCTTTTGGAAAACTCTCTTTCCTCAGTTCTGGCTCTAGAATCTTCTGTTCTTCCTCCCATCATTTTAGCTAGGCTTCAGTATTCTGTGGGGTGAACTCATTTTCCATTATCTGAACTCAGATGTTCCGAACTGTCCTGAGGTCTTCTCTCTTCTCACACTACACGTGTTCCCCAGCAGCAGCAACTTCCGTGAATAGCGGCCAGCCAAAAACCTGGGAATTGTCCACATTCAACCTATCTTGTATCCATATTGTAAATTTTTCACTTAAATGTGTCTTCATCATGTCCTTTCTGGTTTTGGTATTAGAGTAATGCTGGCCCATAGAATGGTTCTATTTTCTGGAAGAGATTATAGAGAACTGATCTTATTTCTTCCTTAAATGTCTGGTAGACTTCATCAGTGAAATCATCTGGGCCTGATGCTTTCTTTATTGAAAAGTTATTAATCATTGATTTAATTTCTTTAATAGATACAGGCTTATTCAGATAAGCCTTAGTCTATTTCCCTTTGTATGAGTTTTGGTAGATTATGTTTTTCAAGGAATTGGTCTATTTCCTCTAAGTTGTTCAAAATATTTCTTTTTTAAAAAATATTTATTTATTTATTTGGCTGCATCGGTTCTTCGTTGCAGCAAGCAGGATCTTCGTTGCGGCATGCAGGATCCTTTTGTTGCAGCGCGCGGGCTTCTCTCTAGTTGTGGCACGTGGGCTTAGTTGCCCCGCGGCATGTGGGGTCTTAGTTCCCCCACCAGGGATCAAACCCACGTCCTCTGCATTGGAAGGTGGATTCTTAACCACTGGACCACAAGGGAAGTCCCCAAAATATTTCTTTATTGTCTTTTTAATGTACCTGGGATCAGCAGTGATAGTCCCTCTTTCATTTCTGACATTAATAATTTGTGTCTTCTCTCTTTTTTTTCTTGGTTAGCCTGGCTGGAATTTTATCAACTTTATTTATCTTCTCAAAAAACCAGCTTTCGGGTTTGTTGATTTTTTACATTGTTTTCTTATTTTCAATTTCATTGACTTCTGCTCTAATTTTTATTATTTCTTTTCTTCTGCTTGCTTGAGGTTTATGTTGCTCTTCCTTCTATAGCTTCCTAGGGTGGAAGCTTAGATTATTGGACTTTGGATCTTCTTTTGTAAAACTGCATTCAATGCCGTAAATTTCCTTCTAAGCACTGCTCCTGCTGTTTTGCTTTGCTTTGCTCATCTTTATTTTTTAATTTTTCAAAATAGATTCAACACATATTACACATATAAGCAAACAGAGAAAAGAAAGTGAAACATGGCTAGAACTAAGATGTTAGGCCTTATTTATCACTCTATTCAAATCATACATGTATATATGTGTTTATGTGTATGTGCAAAAGAAAAACGTCTATAGGTATTTTGATTTTTTCTCTGAGCCAACAGTTAACCCAAATTTCAAAGCTAGCTTTCTAAAAGGTAAGATAATTAGCAGTCCTCAAATATCTGCAGCATATGACATTCCTGAATCTAAGTCCACAATTTCTCTTGACTGTATCTGAAAATTAATATCCTTTCAAAAAGGATCAGCCTTAGGCAAAAATTAGAAAGTTTTTCAACTATATACAGTGCTTCCTGAAATAAATATGTATCAAAAGCAGATAGCTCTAAAAATGACCTAACATTAATTGATCCTGATTTATTTTCCCTTTGGATTAGGAAAAAGAGTAAACTTTGATAGGAAAATAGTCCCAAGCTGCATAAACTGGGCACAACTGCATCCTGGAATCTATTATTCTTACCATCACAGCTTGAAGCAGCCAGATCTACCAGAAAAAAAACATAAGCTAGGACTCATTTAGAAAAAAAGAATTACATGCTGAGTGTCTAGAAGTCCACCATAAACAATCTGCATGAGTGCTATTAACTCTAGCAGATGGCCCCACCAGAAATATACCTTTCTGTGGCCAGACTTTAGGGGACTGAATACTTGTCATCAAAGCGTGCCATCTGGTACAATCTGGTGCAAAGATCACATCATACAGAGAATTCTAGCACAGCAGAGAGAGAATGAGTGACTTACTTTGAGCAAGTCCAATAAGATAAAAAGGAAAGGTGGCACTGGACAATTCTATAAATAACAATCTTAGCTAGAAGGGAAATTAAAGGAGTGGTAATATTTTGCCATAGAGAGGGCCAAATCAAACAGCCCATGATGGCATTGGAGCCAGTTAATACTGGTTTGGCCCAAGGTCAACCGGTGGGTGGTCCAGAAAACTATTTACATGACCACTGTGGCAAAGTCCACTTGTTATTCCTCAACAGCTCTTCTCTCTTCTGCCATAATAAAGGCTATATTTTTCAGTCTCACCTGAAGCCAAGTATAGTAATGTAACTATGTGATAACCAATAGGTTGTTTTTTAAAAAACGGCCACTTGCAACTTTTGAAAGTGTCCTCAATGACAAGGAATGAATACTCTTCTCTACCTTTCCCCTTTCTGTCAGACATGATGACTAGAGCGTGAGTCATTAGTTCAGGCTGTGAGGTGGAAGCCTCATGGTGAGGATGACAGAGCCGAAAGAGAAAAACGACCCTGGATTCCTGACCCAGTGGAGTACCTTACCAGTCCCAAATTATTTTATGTGAGAGAGAAATGAACTTCTCTCTCACTTAAGCCACCGTTACTATGGGTTTTCACTGGTTCTAGTGATAGATGAATCAGTGAATTAACTAATTAATTCTAATGATGAAGAGAGTAGTGAGCCTTTTGGTAAACAAACAAACAAACAAAAAACTCATCCAATCTTTTTATCAAGTGATGTTGAGAAAGCTGAATGGCCACATGTTAAAGAATGAAATTAGAACACTCTCACACCATACACAAAATAAACTCAAAATGGCTTAACGATGTAAATATAAGACATGACACCATAAAACTCCTAGAAGAAAACATAAGCAAAACATTCTCTGACATAAGCTGTAGGAATACTTTCTTAGATCAGTCTCCCAAGGCAAAACAAATAAAAGCAAAAATAAACAAATGGGACCTAATCGAACTTAAAAGCTTTTGCACAGCAAAGAAAACCATAAACAAACATGTTTGTTGTCTTGAACAAACATACATTGTTCGAGACAACCTATGAACTGGGAGGAAATATTTGCAAATGTTGCGACTGACAAAGGATTAATTTCCAAAATATACAAACAGTCTATACAGCTCAATATCAAGAAAACAAACAACCCAATTAAAAAATTGGGGGGAAGATCTAAATAGACATTTCTCCAAAGAAGACATACAGATGGCCAAGAGGCACATGAACAGATGCTCAACATCGCTAATTATTAGAGAAATGCAAATCAAAACCACAATGAGATATCACCTCACACCAGTCAGAATGACCATCATCAAAAAGTGTACAAATAATAAATGCTGGAGAGTGTGTGGAGAAAAGGGAACCCACTTACACTGTCGGTGGGAATGTAAATTACTATAGCCACTATGGAAAATAGTATGGAGATTCCTTAAAAACTAAAAGTAGAGTTACCATATGATCCAGCAATCCCACACTTGGGCATATGTCCAGAAAAATGAAAACTCTAATTTGAAAATGTACATGTATCCCAATGTTCATAGCAGGACTATTTATAATATCCAAGACATGGAAGCAACTAAGTGTCCATCAACAGATGAATAGATAAAGAAGATGTGGTGTATATATATATATAAAAACACACACATAATGGAATGTATATATACTACATATATACAATATATATGTGTGTGTGTATATATGTGTGTGTATATATGTGTGTGTGTACATACATACACACACACACACAGGAATATTACTCACTCATAAAAAAGAATGAAATATTGCCATTTGCAGCAATATAGGTGGACCTAGAGATTATCATACTAAGTGAAGTAAGTCAGAGAGAGAAAGACAAATATTATGATACCACTTATATGTGGAATCTAAAAACATGTTACAAATGAACTTATTTGTACAACAGAAACAGACTCACAGACACATAAAACAAACTTATGGCTACCAAAGTGGGGGAAGGGGGTTAAGGGATAAATTAGGAGCTTGGGATTAGCAGATACACACTACTATATACAAAATAGATATACAAGGACCTACTGTATATAGCACAGGGAGTTATATTCAATCTTATAATAACCTGTAATGGAAAAGAATCTGGAAAAGAAAATATATATACATATATAAAACTGAATAGATATATAAAACTGAGTCACTTTGCTGTACACCTGAAACTAACACAACATTGTAAATCAACTATACTGCAATTTAAAAAAAAAAACAAAACAGGGCTTCCCTGGCGGCCCAGTGGTTGAGAGTCCGCCTGCCGATGCAGGGGACACGGGTTCGTGCCCCAGTCCGGGAAGATCCCACATGCCGCGGATCGGCTGGGCAGGTGAGCCATGGCCGCTGAGCCTGCGCGTCCGGAGCCTGTGCTCCGCAACGGGAGAGGCCACAACAGTGAGAGGCCCGTGTACCGAAAAAAAAAAAAAAAAAAAAAAAAAAACTCATCCAAATGGAAAAAGAAGTGAGTCGCAGAAGATTTATGTAGTCAAGGTCGTCTTCATAAAACAGGGAGAGCTGGCAGCTGTCACAGATATTTAACTCCTCATCAGCTCCTGAGTCCTCTCATATTTGAACTTTATAGAAAGAATTGGAATAATGAACTCCGTAAGACACTGGGGCACAAGCTACACTACTTTGGCCGCCCTTCAGTGTAGCACAGTGGGGAATGAGTTCCAATCAGTCCCTTGGTACCTCAAGGGCACTGGTGCTGTGTCAGTGGAACCTGGAGACAGAGCAGTGGGCAGTGGAAGAAAAGCAGTGATGTGCTCAAACGCCTTATGGCAGCCGATGAGATGGCTCACCAGACTTGATCATGAGCACGTGCTAGATCCCACCTAGAGACCCCACCTCCCAAAATACAAGAGTGGTGAATGAGGGCAAGAAGAGTAGGCTTCTCAGGAGACCGAGATGGGGATATGGGTCATAAAATAAGATATGTGACTATTAAACTAACGTTATTTGTATCCATGGCTGGTGAGGTCTAAGAAAATTTGGACATCCAGATGTGGTTTCCATCTGCCAGTGCCTGAATTACAGTTAACGAATACAAAACGCCACATACACAAAAACTATAGAAGAATATAAATATGAGCATGCGCAGACAGTGACATGTACAATATAAATGTATTTAGATGAGAAACTAAAGCAAGGGATAAAGATTCCATAGTTCCTGGAAAGCAGAAGGAAAAAAAAGTATGCAGTGGTGGTGGCCTGAAGGAGGTGAGCAGAAAAAGCTTAGAAAAAACTTAGTAGTGGTCCAGATTTTCTCACAATTGGTTCTAACCAATCTAATTGGTATGTGAGGTTCTTCTTTTAGTATTTGAAGAATTTGACTTTCTATAGATGAATTATTAACATACTCATAATCAGAAAAATACAATATTTGCTTCATCTATTCTAATCTAGACTCTTTCCCTGGTCCCCATCATTTTATTTATGGTTCTTCTTGTCTACTGCTGGGACAACAGAATAATAGAGAGAAATAATAAGGAGAAAGGACATGCCAAAACATAGTTCAAGGTCTGAACACTCCCTATCTTCAGGCAAACCTCCCAGTTACCCAAACTCATCAATAAAATGGCTTCAAATTAACAGGGCCATTGTTTTGTGGATCCTTCATTTTCACCTATATACGTACAATTTCAGAGTTCTTAGAGCATCTAACCAAAATTAAAAGCTGCCAGAAAACAAAGGCACAAAAGAAAAAACAGGTAATACAATAAAGATATATCTTGAAGAAGTGTCAGCATAGCAGAGAGAAGTTAGCCAGAGAGAAGTAATTCTCTTCTCTGAGAAAAAGAAAATCAGTATAAACCTTCCTCTGTGAAAAAGTCCTGAGCAACAACTGAGTTAAAGTATCGCCCAGTATCAGAACACTTTTTCCATATTGGGGGAATCCCAAGACTAGAGGGAGACAGATCCCACCTCCCGTTATGGAAGACCTGATGTTCCATTTCACGAGCCCTGTGGATTAGCACATGGTGCATGATCTTAGCTGATGTGTCATTGCTCTTTAAATTCACCTGTTGCTTTGAATCTAGCAGTGATGCTGTTCTGCCTAGACACCACTTGAGGCCAGTCACGCTACAGTATGAATTGCAGCCACACTAAATTAAACATATACTTACGTCTAAACCGTATTTACAAAAACAGTGCTTGTGACCAAACACAAATAAAGGTCCCCAAATCTAATTTTAAAATTCAATATAATAGTAAAAATTTTTTCTGGAGAAGAGATGGGATTTGGTTTTGACATTTCAGTTAAACACCTCCATCAATCCAAAGATAACTAAATATGTTGATTATCTTGATTGTGGTGATGGCTTTTCGGTTTATATGTATGTCAAAACTTATCATATTGTACACTACACTAAATATGCACACTAAATATTTATGTCAATTATATCTTTAAAAGCTGCTAGAAGAAAAGAAGACACACACACACACAAGAGCTATATATAAACACATGTATACAGAAATACACACACATTACACATACACACATACATACACACACATATACACACACATTCACACACAAGAGCTACACACACACACACACACACACACACACACACACGAGCTATACACTCCTCTCCAGATCAGTAAATTTTTTCTGGCCCTCTCAGCGCTGAAGTAATCATTTTGAATCCATAACCAAAGATCTTTCTTCAGATAAATGTCCAAATTTTTAAACTTTATATAAACATGGTTCCCTTGAGGTTGTCTCTTTTCTAATGACACAAAGCCTTTTTCTCAGAGGTATGTTGATAAGAAAAGTATTTATTTGTAAATCTGATGACTAAGCAAAATAGCATTCCTATGGTTTTTAAGAAACCACTCTTTTAAAAAATTTTTTTAAGTTATTTATTTATTTATTTATTGCTACGTTGGGTCTTCATTAATGCATGAGGGCTTTCTCTAGTTGCGGTGAACTGCGGCTACTCTTTGTTGTGGTACGTAGGCTTCTCATTGCGGTGGCTTTGCTTGCTGCGGAACTCTTTTTTTTTCAATCACAGAGTACCTCAATGGGATATGACTTACAGATGTATTAAAATAAGCAGAAAAAATGACCCAATTTAATTTGCATTCACTTTAACATTCAATTCAATTTAAATATTTATTAAATGTGCTGGCCACATGTTCACCAGGAAAATTTACCATGACTAACTGAGAAAGAGAAATAAAGGTAGCAAATGAAGAAAGGTCCAAGAAGTTCTACTCATTTATAAAATTTTCATAATATACTCTGGTCTAACATAAACCCTGGCTAAGTTGATTATGAATCTGGGACAGGTTTTTCAGGCAAAGAAGAATTAGTCAACTCCAAACACTTAAGTTTTTGGTCATCGTAGAGTTGATATTTTGCTATAAACTTTATACCCAGAAAAGAGAAGCAACAAATTTCAGAGAGTTTTCCAGTGGAGAGCAGACAATTAGGGTGAAGTCACTGTCTTTCACTCAATGAAGATTTACTGTGTGCCTGCAATGATTCAGCCAGTGTGCTCACATACTGCCTAGACAATAAGGTGACAGAAAGAGGAGAGGACAGCAGACTTTTATTCGAAGCTTTGATAAGTAAGGTATTACATTTTCAAATAACAAATTATCTCCTATAGAAATAATGGATTTGGGATTAGATCTAGGCAATTAGGGTATATATGTGTGGCTGAAACAGTAATTTAATAATTTGAGTGATTTTCTGAGCTTCTAAAAGTGCCCAGTATAGTGCCACAAAAGAGTAGTCATCCAAACACAAATTCTCATCATTAAGATAACAAATGCATAATAATTGGTTTTTGCCAGTTCTATAAAATCTATAAAATAGTACTATAAGCATCTTACAGCATTTTATGTTCTCATATAATATCCATGAAATCCAAAGATGTCAAATGACAGGTCCAAGGTCAAGAGAATGGGACTAGAGTATAGTCTGTCTAATCCCTACTCCAGTGTTTCCTCTACTGGGCTCTAACTAGAAAATCTTCCTCCTTTTAACTTCAATTTAAAAGCATATTTATATTGGTACAACTTTGGAAAACAATTTTGTATTGCCTCATAAAATTGAAAATGTGCAAAAAAATGCATATCTATTTATAAGTATAGGGGATTCTGAAATAAATGTATTATCTCACTTGCCATGTGATCAGTAAGGTAATACAGTACATCAGATAAACAATAACTAAAATAACCAATGCAGGCATTTATTAACTGCATACTATGTGAAGGATGGTCCATACACCTTTTAAGCATTACTTCATTTAATCCTTACAACAGAATGAGGTAAGTATAGTTATTACCTCTATTTTCCAAAAGCAACTAAATGAAGATACAGAATTAACTGGTCCAGAATCAATGTAGCAAGTGGCAAGGAAGGAGGAAACTAAAATAGAGGTATAGTAAGTGACTTATTCAAGGTTGCACAACTAATTACTGGCAGAATCCAATATCTCTAGCCCAGTGATTCTCGAACTTTAGTGTGTACATGAATCACCTGTTGATGTAAATATAGGTTCTGATTCCCTAGGTCTGGGCTGGCATCTGAGATTATGCATTTCTTACAAGGGGATGCCCATGCTTCTGGTCTATGGATACACTTTGATTAGCAAGGATTTATACCATTGTTTCTGCCTCTATATCAAGTTACTCCTCACTAATTCTTCCATATATTTATTAAGCTTAATAGTTATTAAACCCCAGTCCCCACCGTCAAGAGTAAGGGCAGTTTTGCACTGTGATAAGTGCTATATATAACTTTGCTGTTGTGTATAGCATAGACTTTGACCACATGGATTTTAATCCTATAGTCAGATGCCATTCTAAATAAATCCAAATATTCTAACCTTAATTTTCATCTTTGTACATTACTAAATTTTAAAAGTAACTTTGAGAATGTACACTGACTCTATTCAAACCATCTTAGAGGAGAAAAATAATGTTTAGAGTGGAAAAACATGATTTTATTTTATAAGATTCTACCAGTCTTCATATTAATGAATCTTGTTTTTATCTGTCATTATAGTACCTATGATGAAAATTCCTTAAGTTTCATACAATACGTTCCAGAAGCCCAGTACACTTTAGACTCCTGCACATTATTACAATGTCTGAAAACAGGCCTTTGTGAAATTCAGTGGAGGCTGGAATGGGTGTCTGAGAGAGACCAGCAGAGAGGAGGTAGAGAAGAGTGATTAAGAGCAGACTTGGAAATCAGACTGCCAGGAAACAGATCTCTGTGCTCTGTGAATTTAGACAAATTTTATTCCCTCTCTATGCCTCAATTTTCTTATCTATAAAGTAGGGATGGACTTCCCTGGTGGCACAGTGGTTAAGAATCCACCTGCCAGTGCAGGGGACACGGGTTTGAGCCCTGGTCTGGGAAGATACCACATGCCACAGAGGAACTAGGCCCGTGCGCCATAACTACTGAGCCTGTGCTCTAGAGACCGCAAGCCACAACTACTGAGCCTGTGTGCCACAACTACTGAAGCCCATGCGCCTAGAACCCATGCTGCACAACAAGAGAAGCCACCACAATGAGAAGCCTGTGCACTGCAACGAGGAGTAGCCCCCACTCAACACAACTAAAGAAAGCCTGCACGCAGCAACGAAGACCCAATGTAGCCAAAAACTAATTAATTTTTTTTAAGTAGGGCTACCTAATAGAAACAAACGAATTAATTAACATGGAACTTAAAATACTGGCATGTAATAAGCTAACAATAATGTTAGCTACTGTTATTAAAAACTAATTTGTATAATTTTCAAAATTATTCATGCTGATACATTCTTTGATTCAGAAAGGAGAACTATAGACGTTTGGTAATTTTTTCTTTTTAATCACCCTTAAAATTGCCAATTTGCATGAAATTCATAACTATACTCTGGGAAAAATTTAATAATGACAAACATGGCAGAACACAAAACATTTAAAAATAGAGAGAGAGATCAAGGAACACATCCTATAAAGGCTTTCCCAATCCAAAATATGATCAAAAGATCTGACTACTACTTTGTTTGCCTAGATTCCTGAATTCAGAATTCAAGGTAACTTGGAACTATATATATATTTTTTTATCCTTTGTAGCTTTATAAGAGAGAAGTCAAAATTTCATGCTGTGTTGGTTTGCATTTCAATACGATGCTAAAGATGACTGATAAGAAGTATTTTTTAAAACAGCAGGTGCAATCTGTGCTGAAGTATTACTGCCAAAATCAGGTTTTATGATATAGTTCAGAGACACGCAGAATCCATACCACTGTAGTTCAGGAGGCAGATTGACGGAGGTTCTTTTTTTCTCTTTGCACCCGTACACCTGATGGTCTCCATACTCTGTTACTTGTATACCATTGACACCCCGTTGTAGCCCCCAAAGTCTTTGACTATCAGACATCACAGGGGTGTTTGGATCCTTTCAGCCATAATTCCTTCACTGTCTCAAACTCAAATGCCTACACAGGCAAGCAGGTTATGTAAGCATAGGAAGTGGAAATGATGGTGACCAGATCGCATATGCCCCATCTAAAGAGGGCAACTTCCATTCAGCTTCAAACCATTATGTTCAAGTGGGAATGCTGGCCCAATATTATCAGATATTCTTTTTTTTATTGGAGTATAAATTGCTTCACAATGTTGTGTTAGTTTCTGCTGTACAACAAAGTGAATCAGCTACATGTAGACATGTATCCCCTCCCTCTTGGACCTCCCTCCCACCCCCTCCATCCCAACCATCTAGGTCACCACAGAGCACGAGCTGAGCTCCCTGTGCTATACCAGATATATCAGATATTCTGATTTTTATAGAGAAGCTGGAATTTCAGACTTTTATGTAAAATCTTCTATCAAAATATTGACAACTAAGTCAATTTTTAAACATTACGTAAGCAAAACAGAATATGCCTGTAGCTTAGGCCATGTATTTTCTAATCCCCAGATTTTATTGTACAGGATGCAATTTGAGCAGACAAACTTATATAAAAACAACCCAAAAAACAACCAAAATCCAAAAAAGGAAACTTTAAATCCTTACAATGTCAGTTACCGGCGCCATTTAAGAACAGATCACTCAGGGTTAATTTTCAAGAACTTATTCCTAAATAAAGTTCCCAAATCTCAGGCAGCCTCCTCTTAGAAAAGAAATCTCAGGAGGATATCTCTTTTTGTAGCACCATTTAGGTTTTCCATTTTAGAACTCCTTTTAGCACACCTCAATAATATTTTGAGATGCCAAAAGAAATAAGATTTTGGAAGGAGAAGGAGTTGAGTAATGATTTATTATGTAAAATGGTAGTTTATCAATTATTTGGTATTTTTATGAAAGTCATGTTCAAGGTTAGAATAATTCTTAGAAAGAGAGAATGTCACTGAGAAATCTTATATTGGGGGAAGGGCTTTAGAGTTAGCAGGTATTTCTGCATTAGCCAGGACCATTCCATGTCCATAATATGATTCCACAGACTTCTTGGTATGAGAGCACTGGATCTAATAGTATTAAGTATCTGAAGGATGGCAAGACTTTGACTTCACACAGCTTTTACTTATTGCTTGATTCTACACAAACAACAACAATCAAAAAAATCACATTTCATAGCATTTTACAAAACTATTAATGCCTCTGTAAGTCTAGGTGAAAATTCCTATGCCCTATGAACTAAAGATTATGTTTCACATTTCTTTTTCATCTCTTTTTAAACTATTAAAACTTCCTTTCAACTGCAAATCTAGCATCTTCTGTAACACCTTAGATTACAGAGGGCTCTATTTATAGGTTTTCAAGGTATCTTCATGCTCCTTCACAATGGTAAAGTAGGACAAAATTAGGAGACATATTCAAGAATCTAAAATGTTGGGCTTCCCTGGTGGTGCAGTGGTTGAGAGTCCGCCTGCCGATGCAGGGGACACGGGTTCGTGCCCCGGTCCGGGAAGATCCCACATGCTGCGGAGCGGCTGAGCCCGTGAGCCACGGCCGCTGAGCCTGCGCGTCCAGAGCCTGTGCTCCGCAACGGGAGAGACCACAACAGAGAGGCCCGCGTACCGCAAAAATTAAATAAAATGTCATTTTCTAACATTCTTTAGTGCTTTGGTAATAATGCAACATAATATAACATACTAAAAATTAAAAACAGAAAGGAATAGCGACCAATTAAACACGGTCATAAAATGTTTGCAGCCATTCCCATCAGGAGACAAATTGTTTTTCCCACCCATTGAGTCTGGGCTGGCCTTGTGACTTGCTTTGACTAATAGAATGTGGTGAAGCAGCACTGTGGGACTTTCAGAGCCCAGATCTCAAGGCACCTTGCAACTTTCATTTCCATCTTCTTGGAATGCTTCCTTGACACCACCATGAAAAAAGCTGATCGAGCCTGCTAGAGTATGAGAGAATCTAAATTGATGTTGTTTTAAACCATTAAGTATTCTGCTGGTTTGTTATGCTGTGATAATTAACTAGAGCAGAACTATGGCTCAGAACAATCAAATGATGTGTTCTAGCAGAACTGGGACTCATGATAGGTGAGACCATGGACATTAGAGCCAGAAAGACTGTATTCCAATTCATGATCTGGTCATCCAACTTCTCGGAGCCTCAGTTTACTCAACTGTAAAATATGGTGCCAATGATGTCTGTGTAACAAATTGTGGCACATGAGCTAATGTAAAAGACCCAAATACAGATAAATGTTAGCTGCCTTTCCAGCTCAGGTCATTTGTCTTCTGTTTCATTGTCTTTTGGAGACATAAAATGTTCTTCCTTTCTAAATAACATTTTGTAAAAGATTAATATTCTGAGGTTTTTGAGCTTTGTTACATAAAGCTCATTAAAGCAACACTGCGATCATGCTTTTAGGCATGTGAGACCAGTTGTTGACGATGGTGTGCTCTGAAAGTCTCCACTTTAAAATTATGTTTGAAAATTAAGAAAGATGTTAATGTTCTGCTCACATGGACATGCATATGCTAAAACACCACTGCTATCTGCTCATTCCTAGATGAACTGTGACTGTTGCCAACCACTAATGAAAGGCCCCCTCACATAGCCAGAGAGACTCCTGTGAAAAACTCCTAGTGACCCAGCTCTCAGGGAGCTGCCTATACCTCTGGAGAACCCCAGAGTCCCTGAGCTCAGGTTTTACACAGCCTGTGGTATCCCAGCATCAAGGGATAGCTGACATGGCAATTTATCAGCCCTAAACCTATCCAGTGAACAACACTCATGAGTGAATTAAAACTTCTTATAGAGAGCATACGACGCTGTTCTAGGAATTCTAGAAGCACTTAAACCTTCAAAAACAGTATAATGAGGCTCTGCAGATGCCACCAACGCCAACACCCAGCCAAGGTCAACCCACCCTGTTCTTTGACATCACAGTCAAGGGTGAGACCTTAGGCCACGTTTCCTTCAACCTATTTGCAGACAAAGTTCCAAAGACAGCAGAATACTTGCATTCTGAGCTCTGGGGAGAAAGGGTTTTGCTGTAAGGGTTGGTGTTTTCACAGAATTCTTCTGGGGTTTGTATGTGATAATGGCACTAGTGGCAAGTCCATGTAGGGGGAGAAATTTGATGATGCGAACTTCTTCCTGAATCACAGAGTCCTGGCATCTTGTCCATGGCAAATACCAGGCCAACACAAACAATTCCCAGTTTTGCACTTGAACCGTCAAGACAGAATGGTTGGGTGGCACACGCAGGTAACACGAAAGAGGGTATATAGTGGAAGCCGTGGAGCACTTTGGGTCAAGGAATGGCAGGACCAGCAAGCAGCTCACAATTGTCCACTGCGGACGACCCTAATAAATTTGACTTGTGTTTTAACTAAACCACCAGGTCATTCCTCCTGTAGCTCAGGAGAGCACCCGCACCCCTCCCCCACCAGCAGGCAGCATCCTGTAATCTTCAGGCTCTTGTTGCAATTCTTCAAGGTCCCCCTTTTCCTATATCCCTGCAGGTCTAGCTGGCTTCCAGACTTAGGTTTATGATTATAAACTAACAAACAAACAAAAAAGAGTACCAATGAAAATATTACATGGAGAAAATTTATGTTCAGAATCTAGAATTTATTTATCATTCATTTCTAAAAGTTTCCAGCCAGGATGTAAGATAATAAAGCAAATAAATTTTAAGCAATGATAACAGTCATTCAAAATATGTGAAATCTCCTGAAAACTAATATTACTTGAGCATGAAACAGTTGTTAAAAATACATTACTGGATGGACCTAGAGTCTGTCATACAGAGTGAAGTAAGTCAGAAAGAGAAAAACAAATACCGTATGTTAATGCATATATACGGAATCTAAAAAAAAAAAAAAAAAAAAAAAAGTGGTGCTGATGAACCTAGTTGCAGGGCAGGAATAGAGAGGCAGACATAGAAAATGGACGTGAGGGCAAGGGGTGGGAGGGCGAAGCTGGGGCAAAGTGTGAGTAGCACCGACATATATACACTACTGAATGTTAAATGGTTGGTTGGTGGGAAGCAGCAGCATAGCACAGGGAGATCAGCTCGGTGCCTTGCGATGACCTAGAAGGGTGGGATAGGGAGGGTGGGAGGGAGGCTCAAGAGGGAGGAGATATGGGGACATGTATATGTCTATGGCTGATTCGCTTTGTTGTGCAACGGAAACTAACACAGTATTGTGAAGCAATTATACTCCAATAAAGATCTAAAAAAAAAGGTACATGTACACCTTCCCTATGACCCAGTGATTCACTTCTAGAGAAATAAAAACATATGTCCACAAAAAGAAGAAAGAAACAAGTCACGTTGACTCCCGTGTTCATTGTACCATTATTCCCAGTAGCCAAAATGTAGAAACAACTCAAGTGTCTATCAACAAATGAATGGATAAACAAAATGTGGTCTATACATACAATGGGATATTATTCACCCATGAAAAGGAATACATTTGTGATGTATGCTACAACATGGATGAACTTGAAAATATGCTATGTGAAATAAGGCAGTGACAAAAGGACAAATATTGTATGATTCTATTTATATGAAATATCTAGATAGGCAAGTTCATAGAGACAGAAAGTGGAGTAGAGGTTCCCAGTGGCTGGGGGAAGAGGTGGATGGGAGATATTGTCTTATGTTTATAGTTTCTTTTTGGAGTGATGGAAAATATTTGGAAACACAGAGCAGTGATGGTTGCACAACAGCGTGAATGTAGTTAAGACACTGAATTGTACAATGAAAATGATTTAAATGACATATTTTTTGTCATATATATTTTATCACAATAAAAAATGCTTAACCCCCCCCAAAATACATTACCATATTTATATCTCTAGAACTTGGGAAAAGTCAATTTCTGTGAGGAAATCTATCATTTTTAGAAGTTAAATAATTATTAAATAATATACATATAACTTTGAGATCTTGATTTTTTTCCCAAAAACTAAAAGTTAAAGTAGCCTTGGAAATTCTCCTTGTTTTCCTGCACTGAGGAAATGAATAAATCATTTTTATTTGATATTATTAATTGATTGTTAACAATTTTCCCTGCTTTTAAAGAGTGCCAAAAAGAAGAGAAAAACAATGAGCTTAATATAATGGATACACATTTTAAACTTCCATAGAATAAAATAAATTAAGAAGGAAAAACAGTCTAGAATACTTTACTGTAATGTCTGAAAGATTTTTGTAACTTGGGACCTTTACTATTTGGTTCTAATCTATTTTCCAGCCTCATCTCCCATTACTTTCCGATATACATCTTTGGTTTTTGTTTTGTTTTTTTTCTTAATCTCATCAAACATTTTTCCAGACCTAAAAATATGCTTTGGCTTTGACATGTACTCCTTCCTTCCCTTCCTGGAAAACTCCTATTCATCCTTCAAACTCCATTTCACCATCATTGCCCCCAGCCTGCGCAGTGCAGTTAGTTATGCTATCTACTGCATTTTGTTCCTTTCTTTATAATGGCACCTAACACATTGCATTGCAATTTATTTGCTTACACATCTCTGCGTATTTGAATATAAGCTTCGTGAAGCTAAGGGCTGTCACTTCTGTATTTCTGTATCCCAACATATACATGCCACACACAGTGGCACTTTCGTGACCTCTGACCTTATCTCTGACCATTCTCTTGGTGTTTCAAGGTCTATATTAAGAGAGTACTCTGGTTCTTAAATGAGTTCTGAGGCAGTTTTTATGTTTATATTAAATATAATATAGTACCTTAGTTCTACTATAATCTTCTGATCAATAAATATATGCTTTGGGCCAACTTTTGGGTCACACAAAAGGAAAAACCTGTAAGTAAAATTGACTTGAATTTTACAGGGACTCGAAGCTAAAAGCAATCTTGCTAGGTCCTCTGTTCTTTCCATCTTTCCCTCTCCTGTCTATATTCATGCAGAGCTTCCAATAAACTGTTCCAGAAGATGAGAAACAATTTCTCTTAAAGAAAAATAGATCAAGGTTTTATAAAGCCTAGTGACTGAATGTTCCTCCCTCCTCTAAACGTCTTAGGCTGCCATCTAAGCCTGTGCTGGTGGGCTTCCCCACCATGTTCCCACAGCCAGCCTTTCTGCTAACAGGGCCTTCAGGTAGTTCAACACTTTCACAAACTTGTGTTCTAGGTCTATTTTCTCTATGATGAACTTTCTTTGATCTGCCAAAGGACTTTAATACGCAAAGTCACAATTTGCATCCATTGGTGACTTCTAGGTAGGCAATAAATATTACCACTGGGACTAATGAAAACAAAAAGCCTGCAGAAGCAGAAGTGCCACAGAAACCTACGAAGGACAAAGACTGACACAATAAAGTTGGGCATGAGTAACCCACATGGAAACAAATACACATCATAAGTGCATCAGAGCAGGTGCAGGAAATGATTTAATGCGGGATTAGCCACAGGTAGAATGGAGACGAGTAAAGGGAAGGATAAACTACAAATCGAGAAATACACATAGGTCACAATACATGACAGGATAGAATAAGCTCAAGTTAATTATAAATCTAACCATAATTCATGCCTACTATAATATCTTATTTTTTTAATTGGTTTTATTCCCCAATGTTTATGACTCTCTACTGAGCTATCCTTTAAATTACTTTTCTGAAGCCCAGATGTGGATATTATATTTTCGTATTATTTCAGAATTTTAAGTCAAATATTGATAATGTAACTGAACTTTGTATTTTACATTTTAAAAAGTACCACGTGTCGGGCTTCCCTGGTGGTGCAGTGCTTAAGAATTCGCCTGCCAATGCAGGGGACACGGGTTCACGCCCTGGTCGGGGAAGATACCACATGCCCTGGAGCAACTAAGCCCATGCACCACAACTGCTGAGCCTGCGCTCTAGAGCCCGCGAGCCACGACTACTGAGCCCTCATGCTGCAACTACTGAAGCCCACGCGCCTAGAGCCCGTGCTCCAGAACAAGAGAAGCCACTGCAAACCTCCACACCACAATGAAGAGTGGTCCCTGCTCGCCGCAACTAGAGAAAGCCTGCATGCAGCAACGAAGACCCAACGCAGCCAAAAATAAACAAAATAAATAAATTTATTTTAAAAAAAAGAAGTACCACATGTCTGTTTTGAACTCGCACTCATCCTTCCAGAATCAATTCAAACATCACCTCCTCTGGGACACCTTCTACAGCAATCACTCCATCCCACCCAACACTGAGGTAGCCTCTATTCCAAGGGCTTATAAACCTCCCTGAATATTCTTCTTTCATCAGCTTTATCAGATTGAGAAGTCTCTGCTTACTCTCTAACCCTCGTGAGACTGTGATCTTCTTGAGAAAAGCATCTTTGTCTTTTATATCTGTACTAAACAATTTTAGGCAATAAAAACTCAATAATGTATCAGTGAATAAAAAGTTTAGAAGTTATTTATACTAAATAAAATCATTTTTGAAAAATACAGAAGAGTTATAGGTTCATTTAGAAATACACTGGAGCTACAGCTTTGATGGCCCTTGTGGATTAAAAGAAAAAGCCTTAATATCTGTCCACTCCTGGAATTCTACTCTATGAATATTTAAAAGCTAATACACAAGATATGCCTACATCAGCAAAATGAATAAACCAACAATGCTGATCTGTTATTTCAGTCACCTTGTGATTCTCACATCACCTGCATCAGTGGTCATTTTTATAGATTGTACAAACTGCAAAATTCAAACTAATGGTCCTTTCCAGTGTCCAGGTAGATTCAGTCATGTAGGTAATGAAAACAGCATTACAAGATTACAGTTCTCACTCATCTAACCCTTAAAATCCCAAGTATTTTAAGCTGGCTGTTTAAACACTGTGAGTCTATATTTCTTTTTTTTTTTCAACATCTTTATTGGAGTATAATTGCTTAGTCTATATTTCTTGTCCAAAAGGGGGCTAATAATACCTTTTCTATCTTTCTCAAAGGCTCATTGATGGGCTCAAGTGGCATAAGGACTTAGAAATATTTTGTAAAGTACTATAAAGACACAGTTATTAATCACAGAACTTTATTTTAGCAGCACAGAATGACTATATGTCATAATCATTATAATACAAAAGGATGTGTTGTATATATCTTCTAAATAAAATTAGCATCTTGCTTAGCAATTTTATGTAAGCAACTACAGAAAGAGGGCTTTTTATCCCATTACTTAAAAATAATCACCTGAGGGAAAAAAGGAAATAACTATTTTGAACTTCCGAAATCTAAGAATATCTCCATAATCATCTACACGGGATTCTACTTGATGACACAACGATCCTCTAGTTCTAAAACAACAGTCCTAAATATATTCAATTATGGATTGATAATGTTTAGTTTTCATTTTTAAAAATAGCCTTATTTTTAATACCATTTCTCCAAAGACAATTTTCAGTTGTTGCTTGAATACAGCAATCATAATCACTCTCTTGCCATAGCAGAGGAAGCAAGCTATTCACCAAAAATTCATGCTGTCCTTTCACAGAGAAGTGTTGTTTTTGGAAAATGGCCACCCACTGTTAACCTTGTCTTCCCACTCCTTTTGCATTTGGTTAGACTGTAAGACAGATTATGGAACCCAAGTAGAAGAAATACACACCCCTTTCAGATAAAAGTCCACAATTCTCCACATTTCATTTCCTCAGTTGGTCAACCCCGAGAGACACCTCAGAAGCCCAATGTTGCAAGAAGCAGAGTTTTTATCAACCTGAGTCTCTAAACAGACCTGTATAAACTCAAGTCCCTGACAATGGTGTGCAGAATATATAAGAACCTCAACCCACAAAGCACCATCATCACACTAGACTTTATGTGAACAAAAACTAAGCTTATTTTGTGCTAAGACATGAAATTTCAGGCTTGTATGTTATAGTGACCATCAACCATAACTCTTGTATCACCTAAATTTAGCATACAATCTAAATATCTTTTTTATAACATCTTTATTGAGTATGATTGCTTTACAATGCTGTGTTAGCTTCTGCCGTATAACAAAGTGAATCAGCTATACGTATACATATATCCCCATATCTCCTCCCTCTTGCATCTCTCTCCCACCCTCCCTATCCCACCCCTCTAGGTGTTCACAAAGCACCAAGCTGATCTCCCTGTGCTATGTGGCTGCTTCCCACTAGCTATTTTATATTTGGTAGTGTATATATGTCCATGCCACTCTCTCACTTCATCCCAGCTTCCCCTTCCCCCTCCCCATGTCCTCAAGTCCATTCTCTATGTCTGCATCTTTATTCCTGTCCTGCCCCTAGGTTCTTCAGAACCATTGTTTTTTGTTTGTCTGTTTGTTTTTTTAGATTCCATATATATGTGTTAGTATGTGGTATTTGTTCTTCTCTTTCTGACTTACTTCACTCTGTATGACAGTCTCTAGATCCATCCACCTGGCTACAAATAACTCAATTTCGTTTCTTTTTATGGCTGAGTAATATCCATTAGAGATACATTTTCAGAAAAAAGTAACCTGAATGAATTGCTTATTTATACCAGATGTATAAATATTTTACATAATTGCTATTGGCTAGTTTCTTTAATGAGACTGAGATTTCTTATTTCCTAAGCAACACTGTCACTATAAATCAATACATATATGTTATGGTTTTGAAATTCAATGCCCACATGATTTTGTTTGGCTCAGAGGGCCTTATAGATTACATGGTGGGAGGAATACATTGTAATCCCCCTTTCCCACTCCTTATACCCATCAGTGATGGAACTGATTTGTGCTTCTGAAAGAAGATGGAGTTGAGGACAAGATGCAAGTCACTTGCGTAATCTAACTGCAGAACTAACTAGGAAATTATAGAGAAATGCACTGTCCTGTCCAGTGGAGCTGAGGGCATGTATCAGAGAGTAACTCACACTACTTGTGCCCAAGCTGCCCAGACATGTTTCCATCTTTGAGACTCAGACAGATTTTGTAGTTTTAAGCAGGACCACTTTCACAAAGATGGCTCAAAGTTTATAGCAGAATTTATATGATATTTTAAGAAACATAACAATGAACTCTAAATATATAAAATTTAAAGAGAGAGCTAGGAATAAATTACCAAGGCATTCTGTCTTGTAATAGTCATAAATGCAAAGTATATTGAGTCAGAATATTTAAACCACATTTTCTCTCCTGTCTTGTATAATATTCTCAACTGAAGCAATTATCCACAACAGAGGAATCCACTCACTGTGTTTCAAATACTGAAGCTGAATTGGCTTTGTAAACAGTCCAATGGATAAAATGAAAGAGTAAATTGTGCACTAAAACTAAACATGTTTATTAAGTTTTAATAATCGTGGCATTTCATCATTAATAATAGTATAAAATTAATTATTAAATAAATAAAATGTATAGCCATTAAAAACTCTGAATATAAATGTAATCCTGCAGAAATCAGAAGTAATGCATTCTTATACCAAATGAAGCTGAATTATTGTACACATTTGCCGCATATTTAAATGAAAAATGTAGATCATGCAAATCCAAAACCAAGTTAGTACAAAATGTAAAAGTTTTGTACATTACAGATTTTCGTGTATTATTTATTCGGCAAATATTTACCAAGTACTTAGAAGGTGCAGCCACTGTACTAACTGCTGGGAATATAAGTAGGATCAAGTTATTTTACAGGGAGTAAGATGGAAAAGTGTAGAATGTAATGATTGAGTTTACTTAAGTAGAAAAGATTTCCTTAAAGAAACAGCATCTAATCTGAGACTTGACGGATGAGTGGCCAGTTTTGCTTGTTATTAATAAATAAATTTTCATCATCATTAAAAGCACTTATCATTTATCATGTAAAACCATCTGAAGTCTAAACCAACAGCTATTACATGCTCTCCACTAGTGGTTTAAATAATCTATTCAACCATCAAAACACCTGACTGTAAAGCAGAAGAGCAAGATTCTGCTAAGAACAGTTGCCATGACAGCAAAAATTTCCCCAAGAATTGTCAATGAGAATAACATTTTTACATTAAAAAATAGATCTTTCTTTCTATTAAATATTCAGCTTCTTATTACTTTATTACTAAATGGTCCTTAATGTCATGCTGCTAGGATCAAGATAGTTGAATTAGTGATTAACTCAATTAAATGGAAGCCAGCTTTATTAATTTGGAAAAAATGTCCAGTCATTGTAGCAGGGCATCAAAGACTGTTATCCTGGAGTGGAATCATGTTCTTTAAAGGAACTGATGACTATTGAGAAATATACTCCTTTTAAACTTAAAAGCAATCATCATACGTAGGAGTTTCCCGCTGATACCAGTTAACGCTGAGCTTAAAAATCTAAAGTGGTAAGTGGTACTAGATATACACAGTAAAAATCTTATTAACAGGCCCAATTAAATGAAAAGACAGTCTGAGTTGGTGAAAACTCTATATTATAGTATTTTTTAAAAGAAATTCAACTTCTTTAAAATATACAAAATAAGAGATTTCTGGATTCTGATAAGAATAATATATATTTTATAAGTACTACCTTTCAAGTGCTTGAAAATAGTTTGTTCATGTATTTTATAGATTTAAATTTTCCCATACAGTTTTGTTTATACTGTCAATGTGTTGATAGTGGATCAATGCGGAGGTTACCACACTGTCCCTAATGGGCCTTCCTGTGTCTTTTTTCTCTGCCATCCTCTCCCTCCCCATCCCTGCTATTTCCTACCCACAGCATCCCTGGTCTCACTTTCTCCCACATCTCCCTTTGTTTTTCTGTCCTAGGGAGATGGATTCCAAATACAAAGGTGTAAAAAAGAATACAAAACCAGTGGGTTACTTGCCCACTAACCAACAGGTGACAGGGCACAAACAGGAAAACTAGTAAGCAGGTGAAGCCAGCTACAGATGTAACGGATTTTTTTCCAAGTAGCAGGATTTCTTGCCTTCCATTTGAACGGTTTCTAATGGCCTTTCATATACGTATGCTAATTCCAGGCTTGAACAGTTTAACCTGTCTAAGAGTATAGTCATGAAATTGGTTTTCCTGTGTAGCTTAGTCACTCACAACTGTAATCACCTAAAAATTGGTCATGGCTTGGAGGTTCCTTAAAAAACTAAAAATAGAGTTATCATATGATCCAGCAATACCACTTCTGAGCATATGTCCCGAAGAGATGAAAACTCTAATTCGGAAAGATACATGCACCCCAATGTTCATATCAGCGCTATTTACAATCATCAAGACATGGAAGCAACCAAATGTCCACCAACAGATAAATGGATAAAGAAGATATGGTATATATATATATATACAATGGAATATTACTTAGCCATAAAAAGGAATGAACTAATGCCATTTGAAGTAACGTGGATGGACTGAGAGATTATCATACTATGTGTATTAAGTCAGACAGAGAAACACAAATATATATATATATATATATATATATATATATATAACTGAATCACTTTGCTGTACACCTGCAACAATGTAAATCAAATATACTTCCATTTTTAAAAAATTAAAAATAAAATAATAAAAATAAATAAAAAAAAAATTGGTCATGGCTCAATTTAGAAAGTGACCTTTCAATTTGATTAGAACCTAAGGTTTATAGATAGTAGAGTCTATATCCATTATATTGGGTATATTTTCTCAAAACAATAATGGGAAGGAGGCCTTCCAAAATGTGCACTTAGTAAGCAAAACTGTTTTTCCATCAAACAATTTAAAAGGCTTCCCAGGGCTTTTATACTTTATACTGATTTTTAAAGTCTTCTAGTGATAAAGAATAACAATGGAAAATATAACCATTAGGGGTTGACTGTGAAATGAAAGACTGCTCTAACAATAAAACCAAATCTACCTTAATAAACCACACACAAATCACTTCCTCAGGAGAGCAATAGCGACTGTTTTGCTCTAGAGATCATCTTAAAGCCTAGCTAACCATGTGTCAAGTTCATCATTCTCTGAGGTCACAAAGGACCACAGCCAGATTAGCTAGAACTGCATCTGCCAGAAGCAAGACATTAAGAACGTCAGGGTGGCAACTGGCTCTCCTCTCTTAAATGAATGGTTAAAATCGCTTTCTGTTATCATCTTTGATTAGGTTTGAATATTTTTTGCTTTAGTTCTTGTGTAGGTTCCACCTGTTTTACTGTGAGAATTTTAGGAGGAAATGAGCCTTCTCTAGGTTTTAATTTCTCATTTTTAGAAAATAAATGGGTTATACGAAATATTCTGAGACTTTCCATCTTTGAAACTCTCCTCTAAGGTTCTCTAATTTGGGAATTAGCAATTTTACTTGTATATTAAACTATGAGTTTGAGAAGAAAGCAGCTTACTATTTTGCACTATTTTTACATGAACGGCTAACCCTAAAATACCCTCTGGCAGTTGGTTCTTCTAAGTGCTTCCATGTTCCTTTCTGAACTTTGTTTAGAATACTTCTGGGTAAACATTGCTAGGTACTGTGCAGCAGAGGTTTTACAATCAGCCTACCTAGGAGGCTCCAAATTTTGGTCCACTACTTACCAGTCAATTGACCTTGAGTGTATTGCCCAGTTTTTCTTAGCCTCAGTTTCTTCATCTTTAAAATGGCAATAACAATAGTATATCATAGTACTGATGAGAAGAATCAATAAGACGAGGCACATAGAATGTTTTGGATAATGCCTGGCACATGGGAATTGTTCAAGAATTGCATTTACATGTTTTTACATTTCTTTTCTCTACTGGGTTGTAACTAGACAGAGAACATTTGTAGCTACCTGTTGATGTGTCACCCTAGACACCCAATCTAGAAACCTGGCAGTTAGCTTTACACCCAGTCTGTACCTGTTGATCTCACCTCCTTAATATTTCTTGAATTCTTCTTCCCATCCCTGACTACCAATGCACCCATTGAAGAAATCCCCATCTATCCCCTGGATGATAATAGCATCCTTACATGTCTCCCTGACTAGATAGCTGCCAAAGTGACTTTTGTATTATACAAATATGGCCATCAATTCCTCTCTTGATCAAAACTCCACTGCCTAAAGGACAATGTAGCTTGGCTTTTAAGGATCTCAAAAAATATGGAGCCTGATCAGCTCTTTGCATACCAGGCTTTAGAAAAAAAATCATAGAATGATCTCATGGAGAGCATCAGGGAAGGTTTAATCAATAAGGTAGAAAGAGAATCAGAAGAGTACACTGTTCTGTAACAAACATCAATAGTATTTCTCCTTCCTCAAAAAGGTAGGAATACTGCTCTATAAATTGAGTAATAAAACAGCTAAAGAAACCATAGCAGGAAAGGCTCACACCTGGGTATTTTTCTATTCTGACAAGAAAGAGGAAAATGTCTGTCTACCACAAAATTAATATACTTTTGAAAGACAAAAGAAATCAGTGCTGATAACTCTGTGAGGTTTAAGCTTAATTTTAGAAAAAAAAAAAATCACAATTCATCTGGGTCCAGCCTATGCCTCGGACAGGCTGTAACCGCTAAATCATTAGTAACAGTGCTTCACTTGACCTTATTTCCCCAGACACCACTGCCACTACCGACCAGCAGCATCCAATATGCTGAGGGAATTATGTCATAAAAAACCCTCAGCAACTCTGCCTTCCGGAAGTGCTGCTTCTGCCAGTGACGTCACAGCTTGTCAGCTCAATATGCCACCGGCATGTGGGTTCACTTCAAGTGGTGCTAATAAATAGCATCAAGCCATCCAGTTGCACTCCATTTTGAGATCACATTACAAAGCTACATGAAGTCCTGGGCAAGGCAGGAGGACTGATGCTATTTCACTGTCTCTTTAGCATCATTATGTACTTGAAAAGGAAAAGAAATCATAAGAAAAATAGGAACATAATCATCTAACAACTAACTGTAGTTTACAAACTTCTTTCTTACATGCTTTACAGGAGACAGATAAAGCCAATATGATTCCAATTTTAAAGATAACTAAACTGGAGTTCAATTGAGTTTCCCAAGGTCACTCAATAAGATGTGGCCCTCACGTCTTCTGTCTTCATATTTTCTGTAGGTATCGCAGGAGCAGAATCAGATAGACCGGGCCTCGGTGGTGTCTGCTTCTTATGCAGGCGTATTCAACATATGGGAGCAGGGCCCCTCTGGAGGGGCTTGGGCTTGGACTATTGTTCTCTGTAATAGCATGGATGGCCAGCTGCTGGTTTTGATTCAGTAGCCAGTTGTAAAAAGTGAACAACACTTGCATAGAAGCAAAGTAGAAAGCAGCCCTCCTTGGGGACAGCTTGAACTCAATAAATAGCTCAGGGATACAGATAGAACTCACAAAGGCACTGTTTCTTTCTACCTTTACTAATTGCATCTAACTTCTTTCAGTGGTTACTGGTTAATAGGACTGGGCATATGGTCCTTAGAATTGAAGGGACATTAAAGGTTCATTTCTCCCATATGCCTGTTCTTAAACAGAACCACCCTTCACACCATATCAGATTTTTTTCTTATATTTCTTTAAACTATATAAAGTCACATAAGCTATCGAAGCTACCTAACAATTGAAGCTACCTAACTATAAAAGTCACATAAGCTCATTGAAAAGATTTTGAATTATACAGGAAATTATCAAGAAAAAATTAAAATCACCTACAATTCAATACTCTAGATATGGCCGTTATTACATTTTGATGTGTTTCCATTCAATTTTTTACATGTATGTTTCTATCGTTTTCAGAATTAACTTTCTTATATCCTGCTTTTTTTCTCTTAACATTATATGAGCAAGCTTGATTATATGATGAGAATCTTCCTATTAAATATTCTTGAAAATTATTAATTTAAATGGCTGCACTTTTTTCTCATATGGATACACCAAAATATGTTTACCCTTGTCTCTACGGTTCAACAGTCAAGCTTACTTTGCTATTGATAAAGAATGCTGCAATGATCATCCATTTACAGAAATGGTTGTTCAAGTTTCTGATTATTTTCTTAGACAACTCTAGAGAGGGAATTACTAGCTGAAGGAGCATTAAGATTTTATGACTTTTAATACAACTTTTTTTTTACTACAACTATGACTTCTTTTGTTTTCAAGAAAGCACCAGCAATATATGAGGGACGTTTTACATTCATCAGCTTTAAATATTATGTTCTATATTTGTTTGAGTTTGCTAAACCAAGAGTTTGTGAGTATTCCTGAAATGTATTTTCTTTTTAAAGACATTCAGAGAATGAGATTTGACACCCTCCCTTGACAAAACCCTGCATGACTGATTGAAGATAAACTGGCTTTGAATATAACAAAGTCTAAAATGTTACAGACACTTGTTGTTGTTGTTTGATGCAGAATAAAATTAGGAACAAGAGAGAAAGTGGGCCGGAAACCAGACCAGAGGCCGAACTCGGGATCCGACAAGATGGCCGGGCTGCCTCGCAGGATCGTCAAGGAAACCCAGTGTTTGCTGGCAGAACCAGTTCCCGGCATTAAAGCAGAACCAGATGAGAGCAATGCCCGTTATTTTCATGTGGTCATTGCTGGCCCTCAGGTATTCCCCCTTTGAGGGAGGGACTTTTAAACTTGAACTATTCCTTCCAGAAGAATACCCAATGGCAGCCCCTAAAGTATGTTTCATGACCAAAATTTATCATCCTAATGTAGACAAGTTGGGAAGAATATGTTTAGATATTTTGAAGGATAAGTGGTCCCCAGTACTGCAGATCCACGCAGTCCTGCTATCGATCCAGGCTTTGTTAACTGCTCCCAACCCAGATGACCCATCAGCAAATGATGTAGCGGAGCAGTGGAAGACCAACGAAGCCCAAGCCATAGAAACAGCTAGAGCATGGACTAGGCTATATGCCACGAATAATATTTAAATCTATCCAATCATCAAGTGTACATCACTTCCCCTGTTCTGCCAAGGCTTCTTCCTTTTTTGTTTGCATTTAATGGACAGTCTCAGAAACATTACAGAATAAAAGCCCAGACATCTTCAGTCCTCTGGTGAGTAAATGCACAGTAGCAAATCTATGTCTTGTCCTGATACACTGTTGTAAAGCATGAACAGAGGCTAGAAATATCATCTGGGTTGTTGTGAAATGTTTAAAAGCAGTGGCCCTTCTCTGCTTTTATTCATTTCCCTCATCATGGTTTAAGTATAAAGCACTATGAATGAAGGTAGTTGTCAGGATTAGCTGCAGGGGTGTGGGTGTTTTTCTTTTTTTATTATTATTTTTTTTTAGTGGTGGGGAGGAAGGTAGTTTTCATTTTATGGGCTCCTTACCCCCTTTTTATGGTGATCTAATTGCATTGGTTAAAAGCAGCTAACCAGTTCTTTAGAATATGCTCTCTAGCCAAGTCTAACTTTATTTAGACACTGTAGATGGACAAGCTTGTTTGAACCAAAATGGGAACATTACGCAAACATCACGGCCCTCACTAATAACGTTGTGACTTTGCTGTCAAGTGTAGAATCCCCCTTCAATTAAAAGCTTGTGACCACTTTGTATGGCTTGTCTGGAAACTTCTGTAAAACTTATAATTTAATAAAAAATTTTTTGTTATTCTACTTTGCCTCTGTACAGTTTATTTTACTGTGTTTATTTCATTTTTCCCAATGTGACCATCGTATTTAAAAATTAAAACTGATGAAACATTCTATTTTGGTCTTCACCGTCTGACAAATTGAATGGTGAGAGACAGATTTTGCCAGTTTCTTTTCACTGATGCAAATTTGCGTTAAGATACATCACTGAATGGAGTATTTATAAGCTGGCCCTGAGCACGCCGAAAGCATCAGTATGTGACATTTTTTACCTCCTAGAAATTTGAAGTAAATGTGTTTGTATTGTCTGATTAGTTAGACGATCATAGAGTCACAGCACAGCCACACCTGTGACTGGCTTTGTTTGGGACTTTCACCTGTGCCACATTTGTGTCTGCCATTTGCGTTATGACCTTGCTCTTATTTCTTGTCTCAGAACTTCATGTGTGACCACCGGTGTGGATTATTAGGAAACACCAATCTGATAATCACTTGGGGTTTGCTGAGGCATTTATGAGTCTTTCTTACAGACCTGCTGAGCAAATCTCAAGCAGCCAGCTTGCATAAGTATCATCAGAAAGGTTTCTCCCTTAGAAGGCATCATATCCTCAGTTAATGATTCTTACTGTCATCCCTCTAATATTAGCTACGGGAGCTCCTTTTATTCTTTAATTTGATAATCAGCTCTTTTTTCTGCATTGACAGAGTTCCTCCCCCACAAAACTGTTCTTTCCTACCCTTCCATATCTAATTCCTGATTCTTGTTGTTTTTAAGACATAAATGCAGTCAGTCATAAGTATGTAAATGTTAACCTGTGGGTTGGAACCTTTGTCTCTTGCAGTTTAAGGTAATGGACATTGTAGCCCATCTGAGTTTTCCCCACTCTTATTCTCGTAACTTCTGGAGTTTCTTCAGAATGTGGTGTATTTTATTGTGCTCCTATGTAAGATGAAGCATTATCTATTAAAATTACATTTTCAACATAAAAAAGAGATAAAGTGATACAGAACATGAAGGTAATTTAATCATATTTTGATCATACTATATCTCAAATAAAAGGTTTCTTCATTTCTTAAGTAACGTAAATCAAGTACATTGTTCTCCCTTACTGTCAAAAAGGTATTTCAAATTTGTCAACCTGAGTTTTTTATCTCTTGTATCTTCTTCTGTATTACAAAAGCTCTTAGCTCCATTTTACGTGGGAATGCAATAAAGTCATTGACTAGTCACAGTTGTAAAAAATCACTGATAAATTAAGGAGGAGAAATGATACAAACTCCCCACTTTCTAAGATAAAACCTGACATTGACCCATGCAGCAGATTTTCAACAGGACAACTGTTATCTAATATTTCTCAGCCCACTGAATGACCTCACAACGGATAGGAACATCCGTTCCTATTTTCTTATTTTCTTTTTTCTCCTTCCCTCCTTTCCATCTACAATGGTAAGTAGGTATGGAAAAAAACAAAACAAAACAACAACAAAAAATTTCTAGCCCAGTAAAGTCAGATACTAATTATAAATTTCTTACAAAAAATGTACTGAACTATCTCCTACAAAAATGCAACATGATCAATAATCAACTATAATGGATTGTACATTTCAATGCTTAGAATATGAAATTCTACAGTGAATAAAAAAATCATTTTCTAATATCATCTCCTTCAGAAAGCTTGCACGATTAAGTGGATTAATCTACAGTTTACTAAGCTTAGGTAATAGCCTGACAATTAGGTTTTAGCTGATACTGGAAGAAAGTTATCAATTCCTAAGAATATAATGCCTACAGCAATGTTTTTTTCAAAATGTAGTATTCTTAGAACCAATAAAAGAATCTCCTGGAATATTTGCTTCAATGCAGATTCCTGGGCCATTTCCAAGTTACTGAATCAGAATCTCAGTAGGGTTTGGGATATCTTTTTTGAACGACATCCTCGGATATTCCTTTGCACACTAAAGTTTGAGAAAAGCAGATGATTTCTACATCTAAAGCAAAATAGCTCTTGTTGCCAAATATCAACCTAAGGATACTTAACCAGATCACCAAATCCAGTGCTACTTTGAGAAAAGGAATGTCTTAATAATTATTTGTGAATATACAGCCTTTTCTTGAATTGGAGGCACTGTTGGAAAATAGCCATTCATAAAATATTCTGCCATTTAGCAAAACCTCTCTGAACCACTATTTACAGTTATGTGTTAACTTCAGATTAAAGAGGTAACTAATGCTTAAGCATCTATGCTAGACCCTCTCCCCATGTACATCAGGTCTATTCTGGCATCCAGGTTTCCATGGATGAAGTTTCACAGGTCCCTGTCTTTCTTTCCCATCTGCCATATGCCACCAAACCCACATGCAGTAGGATGGCACTGGCACTGTATAGTGGATTATAATGGGGTTTCAGAGGTGATTTTGAGGACATCTATTTGAAAAGCAAACGCAATATTGTCAAGGTCTAAAGTGAAAAGATCTTCATTCAGGACGTGAGGATTGGAACTGAAGAGGAATACCTCTGAAAGTCACATGAATTTAAATGCATTAATCATGCTTAAGGAAATTATCATATGGGAAAATAAGGTGTGATAGATATTTTTTAAATCTGATAAAAAGACACAATTATTGCCTGTCAATATTATATATTGTTCTCATTCACAGTCAAGTATAATTTAATTTATTGAAACATGTGCTCACTTCTCTACTGTCCTCAGTTGATTATAGCTGTATAGTTGTAATAGTAATTTAGATACAAAAGTAGTATTTCTCAGACTTTAGTGTATACACAAAAATCTTTCTAAAATGCATATTTTGATCCTTAGGTCTGCGGTGGGCCCCAAGATCCTATATTTCTAACAAACTACAGATAATATGAATGCTGGTGATCTGAGGACCACACACTTTGAATAGCAAGGTGCATTTTTACAACCATTTTTAATTGAAGTATAGTTAATTTACACTGTTGTCTAAAGTACATTTTTAAATCTATACCTACTGCACCATACATAAGGCACTTTCAACCTTGTGGTCTTAGGAGTAATGTTTAGAGCATGAGAAAAAAAAGTTGTTGAAATATCCCACCATTTCATAAATGTATTTGGGCTCTTACTAGCTAGCCAAAAATTATAAATCCATCGTACTTTTCATAATAGCAATCAACCCCATACTACTTTTCTCAAAATATGCATTAGCTACTCAGTGTTCACAGAGCTGGCCCCACCTTTCTCATCCTTGACTTCGACTTTCTTCCTGGACACCCAACTCTGCCAGTCAAAATTTTACACATTTCAAGTCCATTGAAATATTACCTCCTTCATGAAATTTTTCCTGATGGCCTCAATAGAATGTAATTTCCCCTCCTTCCAAATTCTCATACTTATCAAATAGACAAATCATATAAACACTGTCCTTTGAACATCTACTTGGACTTGGCCATCTACCTTTTCACTTCCTTTAGACCAGTTGTTCTTTCTCAAATCCAGAGGCACATTATGCATATGAGGAGACATACGACAGAAACTGAGGCCACAAGCCTCACCTAAGACTCATTAAAGCACAGTTTCTGGGGAGTGAGACCCAGGCATCAGAACTGTTTTAAATTTCTGGGATTCATGGCACCACAGTTGAGAAACACCATCTTAGATGGTAGGCTCTCCAAAGGGTTGCACTAGGTCTTAGGCATAAGCATTTATAATACTATACTCAATTCAACTCAATAAATATTTACTAAGGGTCTTGAACACTTAATAGTAGGCACTTAATAAATACACATCAAATTGAACATCTGTCATATTTGCACACTGGGAAAAAAAGGAAAGCGCGTTAATCAAACATTTTAATTCTTCACAACACATTCTTAGGTGATAGACTATCAAAACAGACCAAATCCTTTGTATAAAAAAATTTTGAAATTGCTGATCTATTCCTCAACTCCTCTGCCATCACATGTTCACTCTGTAGATTAAGATTTTCCATAAGACTGTGTCCAATTTACTCTTCTTTTTTCAGAAAAGCACTTTTCTCCTCTCATAAGTTGAATAGATATTACAAATCATTAATGGAATTTGCAGCAGCAACCATACTGGAAATAATCAGCTGACATCCAAGGTAGGGCACACTTTTTGCTGCTGTCAAACAAAATTAATCACACATTTCCAGCATGCTGAGTAGAGGCGGCCTGGGCTCCATCAGATGCGGTATTTCTACAGCCTGGCAGCCGTCGATGACCAGCAGGAGAGCCAAGCTGTTTTCAGAAAACACCGCAATGGGTTTCTGTATCTTCTCTTCTTTTCTTTCTTCTTTTCAATTCCTAAGGGAGAATCTCCTGGCAATGTACCCAGGAGATTCCAATGCCATGGAAACAAGGAAATGGAGTGTTTGAAAAGCTGGCTGTAGGAAAGAATGCCATTCTCCTTGCTTTGTTCTACCTCTGCGTTATAGTCTTTTGCAGAGGACTCGGGGAATTATTTAAATAATTCAAGCTGAGTCCTAGTTTCACCTGAGTTATACAGATGATCCAGATATACTAGGTTGCCCTGGCCGTATTACCCAGATATACCTATTCTAGTATTCTTCAGTATTATTTAGTAGAGATCTAAGTTGTATATGCTCAATCAACAATGAGTTAACTTACTCATTATTTAAAAAATAGGGCTTCCCTGGTGGCGCAGTGGTTGAGAGTCCGCCTGCTGATGCAGGGGACACGGGTTTGTGCCCCGGTCCGGAAAGATCCCACATGCCGCAGAGCGGCCAGGCCCGTGAGCCATGGCCGCTGAGCCTGCGTGTCCGGAGCCTGTGCTCTGCAACGGGAGAGGCCACAACAGTGAGAGGTCCGCGTATCGCAAAAAAAATAAATAAATAAACTGCCAGGTATTGTGCAAAACTCCAAGAATCGACACAGTGGAGAAAACAGGCAGGTCTACGAACAGTACATTTCAATTGTCATAAATTGTATAACAGAGTTTGAATAGGGACACTCTAATATTTTTAATTACAGCACCCAATAAACAATAAACACGTACTTTGGGAGCTAGAAAGGAAGGACAGCAAAAGAATTTTTCTTGAAGAAACTGTTTTTTTAAGAAAAAAGAAAGAACAATCAAAGTCATCATGGTAATTTCTTACACTTACATTTTGGTTGAGTGTTGACTAAGGCATTGTTATTGCCTAAACAACCTCCCTATACAACTCTCTGAGGTGATCTCACACCCCATCCCCCCCAATACCTCTAAGAAAATAATCTTCTAATTTTGAGAATACCTCATGCTTACTTTATTTGAACATCACAAAGGCCAGTCTAGCAAGAAGACTGACACTTGAACATCTGGATAGACTGGCACTTTGAACTCTGCAGCATTCATAATACAGTTTTCCAGTACTTCCCTGGTGGTCCAGTGGTTACGAGTTCGTCTTGCAATGCAGGGGACGCTGGTTTGATCCCTGGTCGGGGAACTAAGATCCCACATGCTGCGGGGCAACTAAGCCCATATGCTGCAACTACTGAGCCCGCACGCCACAGCTAGAGAGAAGCATGTGCACCACGATGAAGACCCCGGGCGCCGCAACTAAGACCCGATGCAGCCAAAAAATAAACAAATATTTTTTTAAAAAAACAGTTTTCCCCCAGAAATTCAACTGTCTATGTTGCTTGAGTTTGCTTGTCATATGACTCCACGCAACTGAATCTCTGATTCATTCCTGCCTGCTAGAGATGCCCTAGACAGAGGATCTGGTTTGAGCACATAAAGACTGTTACAGAAGCTGTGTCTTATTGGCCTTCTTTCCCATACTAAGTAACCCATAGGTTATCATGAAGCCAGAGCCCCCTCCTACTTATATCAATAGGACGATGGTAAAAAGTGTTGGTAAAAGTGGGGGGTTAGTTGGTAAATGCCTCCTCAAGGTACTTGCCTTTCTGTCTGATCTCTTTGGCTGTACAGTGCTGATTTTATTAAAAAGAGGGGAGGGGTAAGGTGTACCGCTATCTAAGCCTAGATCAGATTATAAAGCTATTATGGCAACAAAAAGGAAGCAGTTAATCCTACCAGGGGTGCGGGTAGTGAGTAGGGAAGAGTAAATATGTTAGTGGATCAAGGAAAGAGGAAGCCTGGTTAAGGAGAAGGTGGATTTAAGTTTGGAAGGTTTTCTGGCAGCCAAGGTAGGCTACAGTCCAGGTAAGGTACAAGATATGATGAAATATGTGGAGATGTTCACAAAGTCCTGCCTGATCCCTTGGTCTGAGTAGTGAACTGTACTATGTCTCTAGAGCACCCTTTAAAAATATGTAGCACGGCCTTCATCGCAGTGAACTGTAAATGCTGTTTATTATCTAGCCTACCACCCTGTCAGCTGACTGACGTTGGAAATCATGCTGTTGTATCTGCCAGACCCTGTCCCTAATCTGAGTGAAAAGACATCAGGCCTAAGCTTCTGTCAGCCCCTATTTCACTTAGGCTTTGTTTTTAAATAAATGTGAGGCAATTAAGACATGTACAATATACATGAGAAGCAGTCATTATTTTAGGACTATGGGATGGTTGCCATCTCAGTTTAAAGTGGACTCAATCCTATTCTTAGGGCTTTCTCCTGTCTATTATTTCTTTCTAAAAAAAAATCTAACTAGACATTCTTGGCTCATCACTTCTCTGGGGCGTGATAGTATCCTTTGTCCATCACCATTACTGTCAACAAAACTGGATGTTATGATAGGTACCAAGGGTTTACTAAGCAAGTAAATATAAGCATTTCAAATGTCCCAAGGGCTTATTGTCTTATACAGAAAAAGACCAAGGCAGAATGGAAGGTTAATGACATATGCCATAAATTAATTAGTATCTAAGGGTTTTCAAAAGACTCAGTGCATTCAATGGCAGCAGCAAGTAAAGTCGGGAAAGTTACACAAGGGAATGAGGGCACTGGATCTCTATTCAAGGAAATGTAGTACAGTCTGACTGAGTAGGAATGGTTGCTGCAGAAGAAAATAAAGAGTGTTTAATTGGTTGATTTTGAAATTGTAGTGATAGACTTACAGGGCAAATATATTCTGTCTTTCAGACAAATGCAGTGCTTTCCTGATATCCCCAAACCAAGCAATTCAAGTAACTGCATTTTTGTTGGAATTCAAACTCAGAGTCACTAAGTTTAGTTGGAATCAGATGAAAAAATTCAAACAGTGGCAATGCCATTTGTACTGATTAGTCCCAGAGTAAAAGATGCCAAGTACTCATGTGCTTAGAGAATCAGCACTACACTTCTAATTAGAACACACAATTTCATGAACTCTAGTGATGCCGAGACTTTTAAAATGACAAAGTGACAATGTCTGCATTCTAGGAATAGAGCTCAGTAGAGGACAAAGGAAAGCAGATCAGCTTTGTCTAGCAGAAGGGAAAGCATCCCACGACAAGAGAAATGAATAATAGTACATTTTAATTTGGAGAATATAAAATGTCTGTCTGAGCAGAAAGGCTTGGAGAGGAGAATTTATGTGCCAGTCCAGTGTCCACCCAGGATGAAGAACAATAGACAAGTGGTGTAAAGACTGACATGTGGGCTGACCCTCGACACAAGAGGGTCATACGAAGCCACAATATTGACCAGAACATCCAACTGGGCTTGGGATAAGATGGGTTAGATTATTCCAGTCAAGTGTCAATACAGAGGGAGATAATACCACTTTACAGCACAGTGTAAAGCTGTAAAGGCTCCGCACCTAGAAAACAAGATGAAAGGGAGGAGGAGGTTACCAGAGTCAAACAGAAGACAGAACTCTGGCAGTAGCACTACAGGTAGAATACTCATGCATCCTTGAGGGAGGCCAGAGAAGGAGGAATGATTAGGGACTGTGGTAAAGGTAGAAGTGATGAGTTCCAGGAACACACTGGATATTCAGTTTGAGGAAGAACAATGAGCCACATGCAGTCCCCAAGGTTAAAGAGAAACATTACCCTTTAATGGAAAAGTTTAGCATAAACGATGATGCAATAAAGAGATGAGCAGTTCTTTCTTGTCCTATTTAGTTTCATTCGGTAGCAAAATACTCAGTTTGAGATATCATATAGGGTGTCAAAGGCCAGATGCATTGTCTGACTTTTAAAAGACTGATTGCAATAGGGAAGTCTCACGAACGTATGTGCATCTTCTTTGATTGTGTTATCCCTTCTCTTACTAAGTACACTTTCTCCTCTCCCAGCCTTCCTGAGGCGTGTAGCTGTTGCTAATCGTTCACTGTAGCCCGTGCTGGAGACCTGGATGACAGCCTGCTCTAATTTGGCTCATTTGATGGCTTGTGCCAATAAATTCTAAAATTCGGCTCTCCAGGTGGCAAGGCTGTTTTATAACAAATTGCTGGCTAATTAGGGCATAAATGTTCTTTTCTTCATTTCTCCCTGACCTTGCTGATTACATGCCCAGCATCCTCCCTCCCTCCTTGTTCTACAGTAACCCCTGCAATCTGTTCACATCGTCTATTCCTTCTAGGACTTTGATCTTCATTTCCAACTTTCTTAATCTGTTGAATCTGACATCACTTACTTGATTTTATATATTTTCAGTGTTTCCCTAAATCTAGAGTTGTACTTTATTATTTATTTATTATAAAATTGCCTGCATTTTGGGACTCTTAGCCATTATTCTCTTGGTAACAAATATACAATCATATGAGTCATTTCTGATCATTCTCTTGATCCTCATTTGATATCAAACTCTAATCTGAAATCTGGGAAATACATACATACAGGTGCTTCTCTAGGCACTTTTCTAATCCATTACTAAAATAGTATATTTTTATTTGCTTTTCATCATATGTTATCAAGTTAAAATTTTCCAAAGTTTTTAGGGGATGCCTATTTGTATGACATTCACAATATAGCAACCGGTAGAAGCAAACAAGGGTAACACAAGTTTAAAGGACTTCCAGGGACCTCTAGTTTGCAAATTATTTTAAAATAAAGTAAATATTCTTATAATAATTTCCATCACCACTTACATGTGACACATCCAGTATATACATAACTAATTGCCTCAATTTTGTGTATCTTTACAATTCTTTCATTGTGTAAGAGAAATTCACAATGAAGGCAGGAAAAGCTTAAAGATTTTTTATCAGCTAGTCATAGGCAATTATTAGCAGATTTGTTTTGTTGCAAAGACGTGGCTATAAAGTTCAGATCTTTCCAATACTCTGGAGAAAACTGAAGAAAAAAATAAAATATCACAGAAAGAGATGATTTATTTTGGGTTTCTTTGGGAATAGTTGCCCAAATCATCTCTTTACCTTGTGATCTTTAATGATCTCTTTAATTTAGGAATAACTGCCCAAATTATATACTTAATGCCCCAACTGTACAGACTCATAACAGCATGCTTAGAAAATCAACTAGCATTACTCAGTGGCCCCAAAGACACAATGATTGTGTGACCAATGGACAGGAGAACAAGCTTGGTCCACCTAACCAGGGAGAAACATGTGACCAGTTAACTTATTTTCACTGTGGCCATGCAGCCTGGGTGAAAAACCAGGCAACTTTAGACTCATGGTTTGGGTTATCATATGCAAAGTGCAGCCTCAGAGGAATACTTGTTAGAATCTAAGCCTGGCATTCTTATGTGGGGAAATCATACCTGGAGGCAAAGATGAGCATGTTCTCTTTCCCAGCTCTCCTAGGAGCTCTTCTATCTCCTTTTGTTGTCTCTACCCTAACAATTTCTTTCTTGTAACTACAGGTGTCACTCCAAGACTGTCCTCCATCTATGAGCGATTTCATTACTTCTCATGATTTCAACCTCACCACACTGATGGTTCTTAAAATTATAGCTGTCCTGATCTTTCTCCCAAGTATCACGCATCAAATGCCTGTTGGACTGTTGGAAGCCATCCTGGAGTCCCTGCGCCATGACAAAGTCATGATGCTATCAAAGGCAGGACTGCGAAGCAGCACTGTGCCAGGACGGTGGACTACATCTCTATTGATTTGTTTGGCTGTGTTAAGCTTATATATGGAAACAGCACAAGGGGGATTTGCGCCCAGGGTTAGGAAAATGAGAAAAACTACTACCCCCACCCCTACTATTATTGTCACAAAATGGAAAGTACCTATTTCGGCCCCAGGAAACTGGGAACGCAATACACAATCTGGAAATACAGCAATGTTCCTATGGAAAACACCCCCAACTGAACAACAGTGGCCCCTACGAAGGGGTTGTTGATGATTTTGCTTTCATATGGGTCCACTATAAAGAAAGGTTAACACTCTGGCAACAATTGGCGGATGATAAACAGGAGCGTAGGAGGTATTGTAAGTGCTACTAGTGGAGTCAGGTACACAGGAACTGTAGGATATATTGTAAATATTTTCAAGGCACTATTCAAAAAACTTGCCCATGCGGAAAGAACACGAAGCTTGCACTTGTGTAATAGAGACTTACATAATAGCTTGGCTTAACTACTAGAAAATAACCTGCAACTAATAAGAACTTGGGGAAGTATCTTGTTAGTAAATCTAGAAACTGGGGACGTTGTCAGAAAACTGATAAAAAATATTTTGAGGTTAGAATATGTTGAGATTTTTTGATTTTGTACATGATGATGAAACCTGCCTACATATAAATACCTGCTCTGATAAATAAATGTGTGCTCAAAGTGCTGACATCTACAAAGGGTGTCAGGTCTTATTTCCTTTGCCGACACCGTCCATCCCTCAGGTTTCCCTGGACTCGTTGGAGCTGGACTCCGACATTGGACTTTTCTCTCTGCATGTTCCACAGGCACCATGAGCCCTACAGGCGAAAATCGGAACCCAGCCCCTTTCCCTCTGAACCTGCTCCTCTGCTATTAGCTCTGTCAGTTGCTAGTACCAACAGCCACCAAATCACCAGAATTGGACACCTAGGAGTCACTTTTCACTCTTACTCCTCCCCCACTTCACCTCACCACTAAGTCCACTCAGTGGCTTAATCAGACTCATTTACCTTTATCTGTCCCTTCCTCTCCACAGCTACCACCACTACATCTTAGTTTATTCCAAGATCACATCTCTCAAGTTTTATAACTCCCTAAATAAATTCTGTCTCTAGACTTTCCCATTCTCTGCATTCTCCACAGTGATGGAAAAAATAAATCTGGTCATGTCACCCCACTGCTTAAAGCCTTTTAAAGTCTCCTCTTTAGCTATACAACATACAGTCCAAGCTTACTACCATGACGCACGATAGCTTTACTTCTGCCTCATGTATCATATGCTCTAGTTGCTTTTCATTTTATAATCTAGCAGCAGGAAATCTACATGATGCTCACTATTGCCAAGACCTAGTCTATGCATTTTACATATATCAACTCACGTAATTCTCACAGAAACTCTATTAGGCAGGTTCCGTAATTATCTCAGTTTTTACAGATGAGGAAACCGAGACACAGAGAAGCTAAATCATCTGTCCAAGCTTACACACCTTGCACACGTCAGAGCCGCTGTCCCATTCCAGACTCCAACCTCAGCCCCAATATGCCCTTCTTTCCAGGCTGTGCCGGCCTGTTTTCACTTCCCCATGACATGAGTCATGCTCTAACTTCTGTCAGAAATGCTTCTGTTGCACCTGTACCTGGATCACTCCTACTTATCCTTTAAAGCTCAGCTCAGTCATCAGAACTCGCAGGAGTTCTTGTCTGGCCTATTCTGTGCTCTTGTACTAGACTATGCACATTTCCATCATGTCAGTTATCATGTAATTAAATAATCATCTATTAAATGAGGGAGACATATTCCTGGGCCTCAAGGAATTAGTATTCTATATTTTGTATTTTGCACCACACAATGTCCTGCCATTAAGAAGCATTCAATAAATGTGTGTTGAGTGAAGAATTAATAATACATGGATGAATAAAGAATACCCCCACTAGTAACCAAGAACCTTTCTTAATAAGAGTACTGCAACAACAGAACTTTAAGCACTCACAGAATGGGTCCAGTAGCCCCTAGAGTCAGCTTACAAAAACTGTAAGAGGCCTAAGTGTGTGTGTGTGTTGGGGGGGGAGGACAACGTGAATCAAGGTAGGAAGAGATTAAAACTTGAAGCTACACAGACTGTTCAGTAAAACCAAGCACCTTTATAAGATGGATATGTGTTAATGGTTCAACAAATCCATATACAGTTTCCTAATAATGCTTTGATTTTGGCTACCTTTTTAGTTTGTTTTAAAGTTCTAATTTTAAAAGGCCTTAAAGTATCATAAAATATATACCTGGACCCAGCGGACACCAGAGTCATGACTCCAGCAAAGTAGCCCCCCTTTTACACATCCCAGCTGAAAAACAGCCCTAGATTGGGAGCACTGGTATAACAAGTTCTCATGAAGCACTTGATTAGTAAATATCAAGAAATTAGCTTTTGCATAATAACCTTGCAAATGAAAATTGGCACATCACTTGGTGTTAGAAACATGGCCTGTCCTCACTGTCAAGCTGACCTGAGTCTCCTTCATAAGCAGATAAGGGGCCTTTGTAAAGCTGTACCTCGCTCAAAACCAACATTTAAATACTCTTCTCATTGCTAGGCTTTGACTGCTCTTTAAGATGACCTCTAAGCAATAGAAAGATCACTGTTCTAGGGGTCAGGAGACCTTAAGTCTAGGCCCACATCTGCCCTTAATGACTTACATGATTTTGGCCAATGTATTTGATTTCTCTGCAACTCGGTTTCCTCATATAAAATAAGACTTTGGGATTTTGAAATTTTAAGCTAATTCCAGCTCTATTTTAAGCTACTTGGAGCCCTACAAGTTTATACTCTCGAAGAAACTAGTATGAATCACACAGTAAATTCACTTGTATGCATACACACATCAACACACACACACTCTCGAAAGAGAGTGTGAGAGAGAGAGAGAGAGAGAGAGAGATTGAGGGTTCGTAAATATATGGGTTTTGCAATAATAAAAATATTACCTTTATTATACACATAGGATAGGTGCTAAGGATATTTAAGAGGTATTACATTTGCTTAAATTTCAATTCTAAAATTGTTTATTTGTTAGAGGTTCTACAGATGCACAGAAAATGAATTGCAATTTATGGCTCAGATCATAAATAAAAGACTGTTTACTTCCCAAAGAACCATACAAGGACAGAGTGTTCACACTAGTCTGGATTTTCTAAAAACGGGGAAAATGAGGGGCTTCTGGCATGGGAAAAACAAAAGACAGCTGTGTGCCACACCGGAGTATAGAGCCCTCCTGGTTAATCCTGGCTGAATCCTGACTGGCATGCCTGCTGTTACGTATATACTCACTGAACAATTGGTACCTGCATATGGGAAACACGACTAAAGCAGGCACAAAATCCTATCATCAAGATAAGCCCCTAGGAGTATTGCTGAGGGAACTTAATCCACACAGAGAGATGGATGAGGTAGGTGGAAGGGACCTTTTTTTTTTTTTTTTACTGTTAGACTCAAAGCGAAATCCACTATGCCATATCAAACTCTAAAGGGTTTCAAATTCATAAAGAATTAATGAGGCAAAATTTCCAAAAATAAGTAATATACATCTTTAACACCAAAAAGCAAAACAGCTTAAACTGGACCACACTGCAAAAAGTTCCCAAAATGGCTTTCAATGGAAGGAAAGCCATTTGTATTGTACATATCTACTGAAAAAAAAAACAAACTTTTTTCGTGTTTTTGAAAAAAATCATATTTCAGTTTAATGTCTTAGGTCAACCATAAAATAAAACGTTGTACTAAAATGAGCTGAGTGGTGAGCACTCCATAAAGTGACATATGAGCCATCAAATGAAATACAGAAGCAGAAAAGTATTTTTCCCTTTGCAACATAAACAAATTCTAATGTATTTAGTTGAAAATTAGCAAGAACTATCATAATGTCTACTCAAAGTAGACTGGAGATTTCTTTTTCAGCCTTACTTTTATATTTGCTTTGAGTTTGGTTTCATAATTCTAAAGGTAGAAATATTTTATTATGAGACAAAATACCATTTTCCGTAATTCAGTTCTTTGATTTCCAAATTTACATTAATTTTCAAGAATTTTTAAACTTAAAATATAAAAACAGCTATCTATAACTGCCAGCAACTGAAAATAATCTCTAATAAATATCATAGATGTAGATTACTATTTACCAGTTTATTTGGTCTTCCATCTTCTCCCAGCTGAGAAAGTGGCCACAAAAACCAGAAAATGTTTTTTGATTGTGACTAAAAGCAGTTCTTTTTCCAATGGAAAATGACATATCTGCATCATTAAAGAAGTACAAACTTTGACTACAAACATGGTGAAAGCAAACTCAAGAACTACAACATATTTTCTAAGAAAGTAATACTGAAGTCCACTTTTCTCAGAATGTCTTATTTTAATATGACTGTTATCAAATATTATCTTATCTGCAATTTTGGCTGCAGATATGATTTTACTAAATGATAACTGAATACTATCACTTAGAAAACATGGCAAATTTTGTGGTATCTTTTGCTATCATTTGGTAATATCCGAAGATTTGTTATACACACATATATATATGAATACATGTTCATATGTATTCCACTGGATATATTTTTACCAAATCTCATATTCAACTTCAAAATGTTAGATTCAAGTAGAAATTACACTATAGAACGTGAATTTTGGACAGTTATAACACAGACACTTAACTGTTACCTAAGTTGGTATAAGCACCTCATTTCCTCAAGGTCACTTTAGGGTCAACAGACATAATTACTTTTCATTGTGGCAGGCCTAGGGAAAATAATCAAATTAGAACTGTAGAAAGAAGAAGCAAAATATCAATTCTATTTTTAAATATGTCAGCTATACAGCCTTGAAATTACTGGGTAAATAATAGGTGAATATGTACTTGACAACTGCCATTGAACAGAGGCAAGGGATCATTCTCATACCCCAGAATATTCAGTATATGGAAAAATGTAGTCAGCCATATCTGCCTAAGTAGCAATCACCCCCATGAGGTACTTATTTGTATCAAAAACATTCTAGGAGTTCCATGTTGGATCACATATTCTCAGGTTACTGAATTATTCATAACTGTTCATTTCTTCAATTCATATAGTGTTAAATAATCTCTACTCAAAATAAGGTTCTTCTGGAGGTTTAAAAAAAATGTACAATGAAAGGGTGATATGCATTCATATAGAAATATACAAAGAGCTGTATAGTCAGGAGAGAATATAACAAGATCTAAACTCATTGATCACCTTGAAATGAATTTGAGAAACCATTCCAAAGAGTAAAAATTCGAAAATGCACACTAACATTACTTTCTTTATTACAAAGTATTAAGGCAAAATGTACATGATATTTGAATTATAGATTAGGCCATCTAGGGACTTCCCTGATGGTGCAGTGGTTAAGAATCCGCCTGCCAATGCAGGGGGCATGGGTTCGATCCCTGGTCCAGGAAGATCCCACATACCGCAGAGCAACTAAGCCCATGCGCCACAACTACTGAGGCTGCATGCCACAACTACTGAAGCCCACGTGCCTAGAGCCCATGCTCCACAGCAAAGAGAATCCATCACAGTGAGAAGCCCACACACTGCAACGAAGAGTAGCCCTCCCTCTCCACAACTAGAGAAAGCCCGTGTGTAGCAACAAAGGCCCAACGCAGCCCCCAAATAAATAAATAAATAAATAAATTTATTTTTAAAAATAAATAATAATAGATTAGGCCATCCCATGATAATCTCTACATGACCCTTGACTCCTGGGTTGAAACTTGAGATGGCCATCATAGATCCTGGCATACACAGATGAAAGTAGCCAAACCCACCCTAAGGGGAAGGAAGCCTGTTTGAATATTTGGAAATTCAATTTATAGCTTCCAAATTAATAATCCTGCTGTAGACAAGGATCTAAAATCTATACATGGCATATCACTAGGTTTAGAATGAGGATAATTCATTATAGAAACTTTCTATAACAACAACAATAATGAAGACACTTCAAACATCCAGGCAACTATGAGTTAGAGTATGGTTATAACTTTTTTTTTTAATCAAAAGCTTCTAAGCCATTTACAATATATCATAGCTGAAACTCAGAATAATACAAATGTGCATGTATGTGTGTATATAATTTTTTCCTAAACTCTTTGACATTGTTATAGGCAGCTTACAAAAAGTATATCCTAATAACCTTTTGGAAAAGAAAAATTAATTGCTCTGCAAAGGAAAAAATACTTCCATTCAGCTAATTGTCTTCACATCTGGATAAATTATAAATAAAATGTTGTAAAAATATAATCATCCCTTAAAATTATTATCAGGAAGAAGCAATAAGGAAAGGAACTTCACTCTTTCATTGGACTCTGGCCAGTGACTCAGAAAATTGTCCATGAGTAGTTCTTTATCTGATCAAGGCATTCTGTCAAAGTAAGAGTAAGTTCCCAAACCACATACACTTGTTGCTGTTGCCTAAGAACTACCTTCACAAATCAGGCATGGAAGCCATTTCAGGTCAGGCCATCTGGAAGAATTTGCAGATGGAACAGACCTCCTATCCTCTCAAAAATGAAGGTTCCCACATGGGCCAGGAGAAAAATGCCTGATTGCCCCATGTAATAGCCCAATCACTCCTACTGATTCTTTAACAACTGGAAAGAGGTCCCTGCTGTGTAATGAGATTATGGAACACATGATAGATTAGTGACCTTTTGAATTAGGACAAGCAACATGAACTCACTAACAAATTCCCCCTTATATTGGAGAGGCTATGTTAAGGGTGTCAGCCATTTGACTAAAATAGCTGAAGCACAGATGCAAATACCAATGTATAAAGCTTCATTCTTCAGTGTTCCAGCGCTAAGACTGAGAACTCACATCTGGCTTGGATATTGTGAAAGCATCTGATAATTTTAGTCAACAACTACATAAAAAACATTTTCCTATTTGGATTTATACTTGTGTTTTAAACTATATTTGAAAAAAAATCAATCAAAGTAGCTTTTTAGATTCATTGACCAATCAGTGAAGGCATATTGGTACAATGGGTTTTGGACAATGGGTTTATTCTTTCATTCTTGATCCTATTTTAATTGTTTAAAACTTTGTTCTATTAGCACAGCACAGGGTTTTGGAGACAGGCAGAATGGTAGGTTTGACCCAGGGTAAAACCTGGGAGAGCTACATGGATTCAATCAGGGAAATCTTTCAATCCCTTTAGACATCAATCTCCTCATCTTTTTTTTTTTTTTTTTTAATCTCCTCATCTTTAATGTGAGAATAATATAGTACCCACCCATCGGATTATTGTGAAGAGAAAATTAGATAATGTATGTAGAACTCTTAGCACAATGGCTAGCACCTAATACGATGATAAGCTCTCAATATTTTTAACTATTGCTTTTTATTTTTTTACTTATTCTTGTAAAATGTCGTTCCAATGAGGTGAACTATTTTTCCCAATAAATAATTTTTCTATAGTTAAATTGCTCATCTTATTGGATAAAACATAATTTATTCAAACAAGTTTGACTTCAGTAAACACCATAAAGCCATAGAGAACCTCCATTTTACTTTCATTATTTTACTATTGTTACTCCTCATTTGGATCTTCTAGACAAGATAGAATTCCTTATCATATTAAGGAGATAGTAATTAGGGAATAATCTTGACACATAAATACGTGTCAATAGAGTATCCATTTTTAAAAAGTGTGTGTTTGGGTAATGGATTTAGGTTTGCACACATCTAGCAGTATCCTCCTTCTGTGTCTCCCTTTGATCAACTACTCTTTGAGGTTACGCATGAAGTCCATGCCTTTGAGGCTGAAGAGAATTGGTCTGTATGGAATATAGTGGCTAGACTAGCACTATACCCTAAATAGCTGAGCAATTCAAACCAAAACCCAGTCGCTATTCATCCTAAAACCCCAGTACATGGACTTATTCATAGTCTCAGAGTAATGTGTTACTCACAAACATTTTATTAGTGCTAGTCAAATGTGGTTTTCAAAACAGTCTAAATTTATGAAAACAAATGGGTAATTTACATTAAGGCTTTCCATAGTCACTACTATAAATTATAGGCTATGAGGAAAGTGTTGCCAATTTCTGAATTCTCAAAGCACAAATACAAAATTCTCAAAGACTTTTACACATATACTTTATTTTACTCCTGTCACTTGCTTCATTTTGTTCTGTATGTTGTCCTGGGAGAACCAAATCCCTTTGCTAGAACTAGGGGTAAACTCCACAATGTAAATTCTATTCTAATATCAGATTCACATATTCAAAATGATCAAACGATTATAGTACCTTGAAACCCACACCAAAATAACTGCTCTGCAGATAAACCTCAGATACAAATTTATTTTATCCTTCTGAATCACAAACTTTGATGCATATCTTCAAAAACAGGTGGAAGAGAAGCTACTATGGGACATTTCCTCTATCCTTCTCCTCACCTGTACTACATAGGATAAAGCATTATCACCAGGATAGAGCAGTACCTTGACTTTCTACAGAGGATGAGAAGCTGACAATCATACTGAAAGGCATATTAGCTTTCTTCAGGAGATTTAGAAGAAACATCACAACCCTGAGTATGACAAATTTGCCTCCACCCTGTCACAGGCCCACATCCCCATTACATGCTGTATGACCCGGCAATGCACAGGTGTGTGGCATATAGCCACATCAAAGTACTAGAACAGAGGAATGCTTACACAAATACACTGTTACGATAACCCTCTCGTCTGCATGCTGAGGCAGAACAGAACTGATTCCTATAGGCTATTTATGAAGTCTCTCCGTTGGCCATTTAAACATAAGCTTTGGAACAACTTTTCTACACAGATGATGATACATGGTAAATCATGCTAAGCCTCAGTTGCATAGACAATTATTAAATATTCTACTACAGCTCATGACAACAATATACACACACCAAATTCATATGTAGATCTCGTCTTTTGAATTTGACTGATTTAAGAGGACATTGAAATGATTTACTGTGTCAGTTACACAGAAAATACTAGACAATTGTGTCAGGTGAAACACGGCTAACACAGATTTGATTGGATGTGTGAAAATCAGGTAGATATTCATACTCATTTTAATAAGCCAATAGCATGGATAGTGCTAATAATTCTAATGGTATCTCTGAACTACTGAATGAGAAGTGTCTGTATTTGTCCTAGTTTTTTTCCTTCCTGATTTTCATTTTTGAATATTGGTTTTTAGCTTTGCTGCCACCTCTCTGTGCAATGATTACAAGATAATGCTACAAAATAAGAGAGGAGGGCATCTTGCCACCACACTGTCTCAAATCAGGGCAAATATTGAGAACACCCAGGAAAAGGAATATTTAGGGATATACATTTTATGAAAAGAGAACTGAAATCCTGACACAGAAAATACCAAACTTCTCAAACATAATTCTCTTATAGTAAATTATTACATTAAAATACTTATAAAAGGTATCACTTTCTAGTACTTGGTGAAATGAATGGTCCACCTTTCATTTTTAACTTCTTCAAACTTGCAAAATCCACACAGATCCTAACATTTATTTCTGTTTTCATAGTTTTACTTCTAAAACACTCCTTTACTTCCTTCTCTTTAAACTTAAGTGTTCTCTGAAGTGGCAGCAGCTATAACTGTCTTTACTTTATGGGTAGAAAGTCCAAGTAGGCTAACATACAACAGATATAATAATAACCAAATGAGAAAAGCCATTTTTGAGAAAAGCCATTTTCAGCTAATATGTAAAGTCTTAGAAATTCCTGTGTAAGTGTTCTAGGTAATTACAGCCCTGGGTTAACTATACCAGTATCTCTTAAGGTTAAGGTAGAGGTTGGTTATTTGTATAATTTCAGAAAGCATTCCTATGCTTATTTTTTGGAATTTACTATGGACTACAGAAATAATGTAGAAACATGAATAAATGTGGGGCAAGACCTTCATAGATGAGTGATTGGTGATATATTCTATAAGAGAAGGACACAGTATAATCCCCCAAACGAAGTGGATTCCAAAATGTAAGCCTAGAACTGACCAAGGCTCAGAGCATAAGGACATGTCAGAGAGAGTTCACCCACAAAGTTTATAACTGTAAACTACATTAAATGTCTCACCAGTTTCTTAATCTTTAATGTAGCTTGTAATTATATGGCTGAGGTTGCTCCATCTGATTGCCTGTGTATCCCCTTCCTTCATACTTAAGTATTAGTTGAAATTCAAGGCTCAGGGCTATTGTTCACCCATTCATATGGCTTAATGTTTTAACAAAATCACACTGATCTCTTGCCCTTCTCCAGGCTCCTGAGAATTAATTTTTGGCAATGTACAACATAATAATTATTACTTATAATATAGGTATTACATTATATTTTAATATTTCTCTGGATGGCTTATTTGTTTGATAGAAATGTCTGCTCAGTCGGATTATAAACTCAGTGCGGGTATCAATCATTGACTTTTAGTCCAGCAATGCCATAGCAGCTATTGCAGTACTATACACCTAGCAAACCAGTTGTTGAATTAAAGGAGCTTTCCTATGTGTTAGGAAGAAACATCTAAATTAAACTGAGTTAAACAAGTTGATTCTTAGAAATCGAAGCTCATTAAGCAGATGTTACAAATTAAGGTCTTTGTCTTAATGGGCACAAATACAAATTAGTGGGTAAAAGAAGAAGAAATTTGTCTGAGTTACCAGAAAAACATGAATAAAACCCAGGTCTGATAACTAAGTAGAAGCTTACCCTCTAGATTAACGTGTATCATTAACTAGAACATTTCTTACTGTCTCCCTCCAGCTTTAAAAAATTGACCCTCCCTAAAAGGTTGGCAAGTATTAATGGATTTCAAAGAAAAGAAATACCCTATCATACTGACTTGAACTCGAGTATATAAAATAATTTTTTTCTATCAAAAGATTGTCTCATTTGGTAGCAATCCCAACTCTGCCCTTCCAAAGTCAAAGGAAATTGAGATGGTAAGTTTATTTGTTGTGATGACTCTTGCCAGTGCCCACTGATATAAAAATAAGCAGTGGCTTTGTTTCTGCTACCCACAGGAATTAGAACATAATACAAGCAGGAAAGAAATGAAACTGTAGACACATTTATAATCTAGTATGCTCTAACAAATGCAGATTAAAAATCTGAATTCTATTTCAATATGCAATCACTTGTCTCTTCAGAAACTTTATCAAGAAGGAAAAAGAAACCTCGAACACTTCAGAAAAGAGTATATGAAAAAGAGCCTTCCATAGAGCAATTACTAGGAATAACATGCTAACAAAGTTCCTCAAGGGAATAATTAGAACTCATATTGTGAAAGTAGGATCAAGTTTTCATGTTAGCTTAATTTAACACGCTTAAACCACATGACGATACCCGTTTGCTTCTTTTGTTGTCCCATTCCTTTCTGTGGATTTTCAAAGAAACATCTGAAAGAAACTGAAAGAAACATCTACACCAACATATCAGAAAACATAATGGAAGCAAAATGAAGAGAAAGAGGAGTCCTGCTTGGAAGAATATTATAGACATCCAGGAAAGACATCCTCTTTACATATTATTCCCAGAGATTAGAGTGGGCATTTTGAAAAACATGATCAACTGATGAAAGATAGGAAGCAACAATGGGGAAAAAGATCTGGAGGATATCTTGGCAGAAGATGAAGCTATAGATAGCTTAGAAGCTTTGCTAGAGACACAGGAATAGCTTAGCATAGAATAGTTTAGCATCTGGTTTCCATGGGAGAAATGGTTCAAAATATGTCATTTGTTGATTGGTGGGGAAAATGTCTATCATTTCTCCATCTCTCTCTCTGTATAAAGTCTCTGAGTCTCCAGTTGCTCATCTACAAAACTGGGATAATAATACTCAATGGGAGTTATTTTGAAGATTAAATGAGATGGTGTATGTGAAGCATTCTAGGTTCTAGAGGTAGAATAAGAAGAAGATGGGCGAAAAATGCTTCTGCTTCTTTTGTATCATTGCTGTTGCCATCTAGACTTAAAAGAAAAAAATGTAAGAGCCAAGTAGCAATCTAACACATCTAATTGAAATCAGAGATTCTTCTTTCTAAAATAACTCGACTTCATGACTGCTGACCACTTTCTAAAGCAATGGTTCTAAACTCTAGCGCACATCAAAAAGAGTGGGGCGCCAGTTAAAAACCCTCAAAAGTGACTGAGCAGGTCTAAAGTAGGTCCTAAGAATTTTGTTCTTTTAGCAGGCAACCCAGGTAATTCTATTAGTTGTGGTCAGCAGACAGCACTTTACTCTTAAAAAGGGTATTTTAGGATTAGTTTCTAGCTATTACGTACATATGAAATTAGCAGTGAAAAATATCAGTATCATGAAGGTGGGTCAAAAGAGATGGAAAGAGAGAGACAGACATAGAAAGAAAATCACAGAATACTAGGTTGTAAGGCAGGGGTCCCCAACCCCCGGGCCGCGGACCGGTACCTTTAGGAACCAGGCCGCACAGCAGGAGGTGAGCAGTGGACGAGCTAGCGAAGCTTTACCTGACGCTCCCCATTGCTCCCCATCGCTCGCATTACAGCCGGAACCCTAACCCTAACCTTCACCTCCACCCGTGGAAAAACTGTCTTCCACAAAACCGATCCCTGGTGCCAAAAATCTTGGGGACTGCTGTTGTAAGGGATTTTTCCATCCAGTAAAAAAAATTTCCGTTATCTCCTGACAGATGGCCATTTTAAATACTTTCAGTGATGGGGAATTGCTGTCTTCAGGCAGCACACGCTATTCTGGGTTATAAGCTGATGTAAAATAAAGGGTAAATCGTAAGTTTTTGGAAAATTGAAGAAATGTGGATATTATTCAGGGTGAATTATATATTAAAGCCTTTCTAGACTTGATTGGACAAGATAAGGCACCATCTAAATTCAAAGCTAATTTGACTGCAAGACAAGCTGAACATCCAAATGTTGGATCTGCTACCTGATTCCACTAAAAAACCCATGCTTTCCATGGCTGCTGTAAAAATAAACCTTTCACTATGTCTCTCATTCACATTTCAATGGTTCAACATTTCACTCACATATCTGGCACTACTTTCATCTCCCCATTTAGGCAGTGGCAAGTAAACAGCAATAAAATTATATAAAACAAAAATATTTTTGCAAAGGTCATACGTATTTTCAAATAATGGTACAGGTCAAAACTTCTTAAATGAATATAAGGTATCCTACAAAGCCATTTTATCTCACTACTTTGTTAAAAACAACACTACATATTTATACATTCATCTTTATACAGTTATTCTACCAAATGAGGAAAATACTTATTAAGCCATTTAATTATTTACTTGTTTTAGAAGAACTCACCAAGCCTAGTGGTTTCAGATGGCTCTGTCACATGTGATTGACGTTTGAGCATTTCCATTATCATTTATGTAAATTATCTAAGGCTCGTGCAGCCTCTTCCAGTGTAAATCCACTGCCATGTCATTGATACAAAATTGGAAAGTATGGGTGCTGCCCACTAATATGGCCTTGGATTCTTTTCATCTAATCTGCCAAAATATTGTCTGGGATAAGAAATTTTTATAGAGTTGGCTGGGATTTAGAACAGGCTAAACACTTACCCTGATACATTTCACACAGTTGCCAATGCTTCCTTTTAGTCCAGGATCCCAGGTGAGAATTCCAGTAGTTTCCATATACTCTTCTCCACTGAACCCTCACTAGAACGTCAATCCCAAATCTGTGTCCTAGCTAATATTTATTTGTGTGAAATAACTGAGCCTTAAGGAAACTATTTTTTGAAGTATTAAATGAAAAAGGTTTCTATGAATATTTTAGCAACAATACTATCTGATTTATTTTCCTTGGACACTAACGAACATCCAACAATAAATAAATCTCTCTCTCTCTCCAAAAGTATCTTTGTGTTCAAGCTTGAGAAAGAGAAAAGCAGCCGCTGACATCCAGGAGCTGGCCTGTTACTATCAGCTTGGCCTAGGTGTTTTGCTGTTGAACATAAATCATTTCACAGGGCATCAGCAGCAGACCAGGCCACTCTGTGACCACGATGGAGCAGGACAATAATGGCACCTTATCATGTCTAAACACAGACAAAATATGAACATTGTCCAAGCCACAAAATTCTAGCCATCCCTCTCTCTTGCTAACTGAGAGATTGCCACTTCTTTACTGACTACAGCTTTAGTCTCCCCTCCTACAGCTAAGATTTATTGGGATACACAATCATAAAACTGTTCCTGCTTTCTGACAGCACCTAACCCAGAGTGAGTCCCCACTTTCTTGGACCCTCCCCCAAATCACTCATTCAAAGCCCGAACCTAATGAGTCATTTCAAACTCGGTTCCTTGTGATGTGCATCCTCCCTCACTGCAGTGAGTCGGAACCCCAATACACCCAACGACAGGTGTTTTCCTGGTGGTCTTTGTGGGGAGAGCGCTGACAAGCTCAGTCACTAAAGCCAGAACAGACATTCTTAAGAAAAGCTAAAAGAATTTTTATCTTCCAGATACTCACTAAAATTCTAATACAAAATAAACTCCTTGAGCTTATTTTCTCACATTGTGGCTTTTTTGGCAAAGGACCCTTTAGTTCTGTCCCTCAGAAGAATTGCTTTTGTGAGGTGTAGAATAAACAGGCGGATTATGGCTCAACTGTTAAATATTTACTCAAGGAAGAGGCACGTTTCCAAAAATTATGATTCAACATGTTAGATCAACACCCAGGCCACAGTGAGCCTGGTGGCCCATAATCCTGGATGCTTACGTAGAATCCTATAGACTTCCCTGGTGGCGCAGTGGTTAAGAATCCACCTGCCAATGCAGGGGACACGGGTTCGAGCCCTGGTCCAGGAATATCCCACATGCCACGGAGCACCTAAGCCCCTGGGCCACAACTACTGAGCCTGCGCTCCAGAGGCCGAGAGCCACAACTACTGAACCCGCGTGCCACAACTACTGAAGCCCACGCGCCTAGAGCCCATGCTCTGCAACAAGAGAAGCCACCGCCATGAGAAGCCCGCGCACCGCAACAAAGAGTAGCTCCTGCTCTCTGCAACTAAAGAAAGCCCACGTGCAGCAATGAAGACCCAACGCAGCCATAAATAAATAAATATATATATAAAAATTTTAAAAAGAATCCTATAGTGGATTCAATGTGAACCTCTAGTAGAAAAGCAGACAATAGAATTAAGTGACGTGACATTGACTTTGCTCCAATTCTTGCTTTTCTCAGATTTCATCCTTATTAGGGATGAATATCTCTCAATTATTATTTCCCCAACAAAGCACATTTAATGGTCTATTAAAGTTAGCAAGAGAGGGGGATGTCTGGTATTTTCTGGCTTGGACAATTTAGAAGTTTCTAAATAGAAAAATTTAAATTGCCTGCTGTGCAAAAGATGTGAAGCAGTAATCTAAAGACCTGGGGTACATTTATATAAATCTCAATAATTTGTATGAGACAAAATGTTTCCAATTATAGCATATAACTTCTGACATTTTGAAAAATGACTAGTAGCCTTTGCAAAGTACCAATAGCATATACTGCCTCTCTCTAAATTATAAATAGACTTTCCTCTACATGGCTTATTCCAAAAAACAATTCCATTTAAGGGAAGAGCAATAACACCTAAAAGTTACTGTCATCACCTATATATTAAATACTGCTCAAAGAATTTTATACACATTTGTGTGTGTGTGTGTGTGTGTGTGTGTGTGTGTGTGGTACGCGGGCCTCTCACTGCTGTGGCCTCTCCGTTGCGGAGCACAGGCTCCGGACGCGCAGGCTCAGCGGCCATGGCTCATGGGCCCAGCCGCTCCGCGGCACGTGGGATCTTCCCGGACCGGGGCACGAACCCGCGTCCCCTGCATCGGCAGGCGGACTCTCAACCACTGCGCCACCAGGGAAGCCCCACATTATTTTTAATCCTCACAAAATACCAAAAGGTATACATAGCTGTTCACATTTTACAGATGAGGACCTGGAAATTAAGTGATAGGCTCCAAACACACAACAGTAAATGACAGAGTTAAGGTGATAACCCACTTTCATCTGACTTGCCAAGCTGAAGGATGTTTACCTGTGTGCATGTGTGGTATGTGTGTGTGTTCTTTTTAGGTGAAATTACTTTTAACATTCAAAATTCACTGTGTTTTAACCGCTCATTTAGTATGTGCCTTTTAATGTATGCACAAACATACACACACACTCAAAACTTGCTATTAATTGCTATCATTTTGACTGCAAGTTTGGAAAAGAATTTATTCCTAAAATAAATGTTTGAGAAAATGGAGCTTTAAAAATATTACAGTTATCACATATGATGATTTCTTCTTCTCTAACCCCTCAAATACTTTAAGATGGCTTTGGTCGTGTGAATTTAGTATCATCACTCAGAGCTTAAAATCTTCTTGAGATACGTTCTCCACCCCTTTAATAGTTCTGAGTATATTGTTTCTAATACAGCACAGGGAATTCAGAAAGAAATTAAGAGGATTTTGAAATGATATTGCGAATTCAAGCAAAAATTCCCTTTTTCTTTTTCCCTATCTCTTGCTCTCTTTCTCTTTTCTAGTTGTTTTTTCTTTTTTAAAAAATTATTGATCAATTAGCTAACACTCTATAAAAATGTCCTCGAGGGCTGGGGGATCCAGAATCCTTAAGTACAAAAGGACATTCTACCAGTGTTCCTGCCTGCCCTGAATTATCCTTTTACGTTTATCAGATTGCATCACTATCTTCATGCTATTATCTAAAAACTGTCATATGTGGGCTTGCTTTTTTTAATCAAATTACACTACACGGCACTGTACAAATATACTAATCCCTTGTTTGCCAGTGATCTCTTCAATATCAGAGGTTTGGAATTATTTCAAATTTTTTAGATTAGGAGACATTTAGTACATCAGAGATCTACCACTTTGAAGCACAATGCAATTTCAACATTATCAAAATAAAAAATATTCATTTGCTCATGATACTTATTTTTTTAATCTGCTCATTCAAAACCCCAAACCATCTAGCTTTGGAATCCATTTACATTAGAATCATAGATCCCGCCCATATTATTGACTCAGGAAATAAATTGATTTTAGGAGACTTTATTTAAAAGGCATCTTCTTCAGAGGTGGAGCTCAAAGAGCTCTGTGAGGCTGCAACAGTTTCCCAGGAGTCAGGCCATAAAGAAAGAAGTGCTGGCACTGGGTGGGGCTGAATAGTTCACATCTTTTCCCACTGTTTCTCACTGGTATGCTTCCATGAAAATCAAGGGTGTGGGAATGTATGCCAGGGTAGGAAACCCTACAGACTGCTTTGTGTGCCCAACACCCCCTAACCCATAATATCTTTAGCCGTTTATCTTAATCAATGAAAGAGCTATCACATTAATGTCTGGAAAAACTGCAAAGGAGCTAAGCAAACCAAAGAAATGTCATGCTGGGGATCAAATTTCTCCTGTCACATCAGTCTTTTCTCCTTCGGAAGAATACACTTAGCACGGATCCAAAAGGCATTTGCTGTCCAGCCATCTCAAGATCGTCACGGAGCCAAAACATCTGGCCCCGAATCTTCCTTTTGCTCCACAATCCACCTTGCTTAACAGTTCCTTTTAAACTCACCCATTCTAAAAATAAATTGACTCTCTCTGTACCCGGTTAATACCAGAAGCATCCATCAGTGGCCACAGTCCTCAGTAATCCACATGCCAAACACACCTTATCTCTGTGCATTTCACCACGCTCCAGTCAACGTTATCTATTATGAACCGAGGTCTCTTTCCTATTCTCAGAAAGCAGCGCTTTGCACCTACCTCTTTAAAAAGCAATGCTTGCACAGCTATAGTCTGTAGTTACTCTTAATGCTCCATGGTTTCTACAGCCTCACTGATATTACACACTCACACATACACACACATCTCTACACAGACATTCCTAATTCCAGCAGTTTACCTTTTTGGGTCTTTTTCTTCTCTGACTACTGCCATTGAACTTCTCTCCACTGTCGCTTTTCTGAGCTGCATCTTCGTTCATCATTTTGAACAGTTTGGAAAGAAAACAGCGCTGCCATTAAACCCTGCCGCCTGTCCAGACCACTAGCGAGTATGCACTTACTGGAGGAAAGCTGGAGGAGGAGGGGTGGGGAAGGGGCGCGCACTGGGAGGGTGAGGACGGTGACGTTGCCATGGCAGCAGCTGCCACAACTGTTTATCTGACTGCATTGTTCAATCTGATTCAACCAATTACCATCAGGGACCGGTTACAAGGAAGAAAGCCTTGAAAAAAACATGCCAGGGACTCGAATGATTTGGGGACACTGCTGGTTGGTTTTTGACACACCCGCAGTCCCAAAGGCTCTCAACCCACACACAAAACCTACACTTAATTTTCTTCCTACAGGTACTTCAACACAGAGCAGATACAGTGCGTAATGAGAAAACTATAACATCCTTGAATGTCTCTGAACCTGAAGAGGCACATTTTAGCTGGCGAAGAGGTTACTCAAGGAACAGGATTAGCTATTAATATCCTAAGGTAAATGTAAGAAAGTTATATTTTTAAGATGTTATTCACTTGATTCCAGACGATAATCTTTCAAAACTCAGCTCAAGGATGATTTCTGTTATAAAGCCTTGTGAGCAGGCTCCCCAGCAACCAGGTAACAGACCTGTCCCTCTTCTGTGCCTCCCCTTTCCACTGAGCCTTTCTGACATAGCACCCGTAACACTGTTTCACAATTGCACGTTTACCCAGCTGTCTATTTTCGACAGGCCAAGAGCTTCTTAAAGCCAGAGACTGAGCTTTGTGTGTGTGTGTGTGTGTGTGTGTGTGTGTCTGTGTGTGTGTGTGTGTCTGTGTGTGTGTGTGTGTCTGTGTGTGCGTGTGTGTTTGGGTTGGGGGAGATTGCTGAATTTCCCGGAACCAAGCATGATGCAGTGGTACATTAAAGACACTATGGGTAATACAAATATAAGAAAGTTGTGGAGTTAAAACATTTTATAACTGATCTTTTAAATCTTCTTAACCTAATTCTCTCTATTGACTGATGAATAAAACATAATTCCTGCTCTCCAGGAGCTTATAAAGTTCCAGAATTCTTCTTGATAAGAAAAGAAATTAGAGCCTGTTTTTATAACAAGAAACCCAATTTTATCCTATTGGATTGAGGTGGCCATATTTGTATGTTTAAACATGTTAAATTGTGGACGCAACCAGAGCCCAACATGTTTTGTACAAATACACACATGCACACACTAAACACTCATCCCTATTCCTAGAAAACAAACTCAAAGCATAACACACAGAATACTGAAATGGGAAAAATAGAGTAAGGATTAAACCAATGAGATAATGTATATAAATACACTTTGCAAATTGAAGGTCCCTATGTAAATGCGTTATTGCTATTGTTAATCCTATTATTATTACAAATATAGGTAATTTTCAACTCAGAAAAGTATATCTTAAAAAGGTTTCTTACAGGAAAACAGCTACCAAAATTGGGAATTCACCTTTCCAGTAAACACAGCAAGAAAAACTCACCTTTTCTCCCCACTGCTGTCGGGATTGCTCCTTATCTCTGCCTGACCTCCCCTGAGACCCTTGCCACTTCCTCATCTAGGGTCAGCCCCACCTTGCTGCCTCTCATTCCCTCCACCCTCCTTCTGCTTGAGCAGACCCATCCCACCGTGATGCCTTGGATCCCACAAACAGGACAGAAGCAATAGGACCCTTTTTTCCTAAACAAAACCCTACAGGGACTTCTACAGAAGCTTCTAAGAGCCCAACTCCCACTGTTGTCAGAGCCTTCATGAAAATCCCTCCTGATAGCATCCCACTCCTCCGCTATCCCCTCACCGAACCCCTCACTCATTCCCTCACCTGTCCCCATTATGCCTCCCTTTTTGACCTTTCTTAGGAGCACCCTCAGCCTAGAAACTGGATTAATTTACTCAATAAATATTTATTGAATACCTACCATGTGGTAGGAACTAAGCACTAGGGACACACTGCCCTAACCACCAGGGATATAATGGTGAACAAAACAGGCAACATTTTTTGCAATCATGGTGCTTATATTCTTACAGGGAAACTAGATAGTAAACAAAAATAATAGTGGTAAGGGCTATGGCGGAAAAAAGTAGGATAAAGAGCGATGGGGAACAGATGCTATTTTAGATAAGGTAGATAGAACACTCTCTAGGAACCTGAATGAAGTTAGGGACCAAGCCAAGCAATTATCTGGAGGAAGATTATTTCCTTATTGCATTTAAAAATAAACTTTAGGCCCCTATTATATGCCGTGCAATGTTTTAGGTTCCATGTGGGATGTAAAGATAGACACTAATCCTGCCCTCAAAGCAAAGAGAAAAGCAGTTCAAAAGTCCTAAAATGGGAACTTCTTGTCAAACATATTAGGAAAACTATGATACTCCAAAAGGGGAAAAGAAGGGAAAAGGAAAACTTTTCTAGCAACTGGATCCATAGGAGAGATATGTTACTAATACCCTTCATTCTCATGTGAGGCCAGAATGGGTTTTTCAATCAATCGGTTTGGTAGCCCAATTTGGAACCTAATCATTGCTTTAACATCACCTCTGCAGTGTATACCGCAAACAGATGTACTTCATATTTCACTACTTTATGAATCAGCAACTTTTTTTTTTAATTTATTTTTTTGGTTGCACCAGCTCCTTAGTTGTGGCACATGGGCTCCTTAGTTGCAGCATGCATGTGGGATCTAGTTCCCTGACCAGGGATCAAACCCCGGCCCCCTGCATTGGGAGTGCGGAGTCTTAACCGTTGCACCACCAGGGAAGCCCCAAGCAACTTCTGATTATGTTTGAACTGCCTCTTGTAACAGTGCCTTCTCTGTCAACATTCAAATATATAGTACACGGCTTAAACACTCAGATGCAGGCCTCCGATTCTGACAATGAGCTATAACGTCTTGCTGCTTCTTCTAAACTTTTATACAGTATACTTTCTTTACAGAGTGAAAGTACTGCACACATACTAGACCAGCATACCGCAGAGGTCAGCACCCATCCTCAAACTGTAAAATAAAAATCTCAGCACGTAGATAAACAGGTGCTAGTAACATTATGTTCATTACAGCTTTAGAAGGTACATTTTATACGTACAGAGAACATCAACAACATGTTATGATACTGTGAATGCGGGGGGTTTCTCTTTTGAAGCTTTCAATCAATTTCTCAGTGCCTCTCTAGTGGGCACTCCTCCCCGCCCGTCCTCATAGTGCAGTTTTTTTTGTTGTTGTTGTTTCTTTGCGGTACGAGGGCCTCTCACTGCTGCGGCCTCTCCCATCGCGGAGCACAGGCTCCAGACGCGCAGGCTCAGTGGCCATGGCTCATGGGCCCAGCCGCTCCGCGGCATGTGAGATCTTCCCGGACCGGGGCACGAACCCGTGTCCCCTGCATCGGCAGGCGGATTCTCAACCACTGTGCCACCAGGGAAGCCCTATAGTGCAGTTTTTTGTGGGCACGTGTCCAACTGGACGCTAAGCTCCTTGAGGGCAGGATGTGTCTATCTTTGCATCACACGTGGAACCGAACACATCGCGTGGCATTTAATAGGGGCCCAAGGTTTATTATTAAATGCAATAAGGAAACATTTTAAATATCTACCATGAGTCTATGCTTATGGATAAACTTCTAATGGGTAAATTCTTCATTTCTTAGATTATTTTGTGTACTTTCTGACCTCTAGGAGCTATGCATAATTTCAAATAAGATTTTTAAAGACACTTGAGAAATTGGAGTTGCTGCAGACAACATAGCAGCGATAATAGTACGTTACATTTTAAAGCATTTTATAATTTGTATAATTTTTAGCTCCAAAATAGAAAATCCATGAAGACTGGGATCTCTGCTCACTGATATATCCCAAGCACTTATAACAATACTGGCATTTGACAGACACAAATATTTAGTAACTTTATGGGATTCTCACAACCACACATGGAAAAAGGTTAAGATCAATCATAGCACAGGTGAAAAAACTGAGGTAAAAGGCAGTTTTGGTGACTTTCCCAAGATAACAAGGTTAATAAGACACAGAGCTAACGTTCTTCTGATTCTAATGTCACTGTTCTTTTGTTAAATCATGGCTGGCTTCAATGAAGAGCAGCCACTTAATAAAGTGCAGGAAGATGGAAACTGCCAAGAGTGGAAACTACAGTCGGATGACAGTGACCCGAGTAGAAAAAGGAAACCTTTATTAGTTTTATGTTAAGCATATTTTTATAGGCATGGCGTTTTAGAGGTGATTATATTAATTTTAATAGGCCTGCTGTTCCATGTTGTTGTCCAACTGCAGCTGGGAGGAGAACCCTGGGTACATGACAGAGTGGACATGACTCCAGGCACAGCAAGAGGGGCTCAAAGTGGGACTGGCCCTGGTGATTGGCATCAGAGAGAGGAAGTGGTATCATGGCTGGGTTCAAATCACATCAGGATATGTCCCGTGCCCAGCAGTGTTTTGGGCCAAGGCCACTGACTCTGTACCTCATTTCTATCCTACCTACCCATTCTTGATACTTTGCTTCTTCTGTCATTTATTTGAGCGGGGTAAATTTCCCTGAAGTGTAAGCAATTGTGTCTATGTTTAAGTCCTAACCCTCCAGCACTGTGAATGTGATGAAATCATGTTAAGATGAGGATGGGTGGATTAGGGTGAGCCTTAATCCAATGACTGGTATCCTTATAAAGAGGGGGAAATTTGGGCACAGAGACACACAGCGGGAAGATGGCCATGTGAAGACTGAGGTAGGAGCAATGTAGCTGCAAGCCAAAGAAGACCAATTGCCAACAACCACCAGAAGCTAGGAAGAGGTAAGGAAGGATCCTTCTCTAGAACTTTCAGAAGGAGCATGGCTCTGACAACACCTTGATTGCAGACTTCTATCCTCCATAACTGTGAGAGGATAAAGTTCTGTTATTTTAAGCCACCCAGTTTGTGGCCCTTTGTTACGGCAATCCTAGGAAAGTAATACAACCATATTTTCCAGCCACCCTTGCAGCTGGACCCAGCCATATGACCTAGTCCTAGTGTTACGGCACGCAAGTCTGTGTGCCCAATGCACAGTGAGGCCAACCAATACCAAAACTTCGGAGTTTAGAGCAGCGAAAGGTTTATTGCAGGCCAGACAAGGAGACGGCTGGCTCATGCCTTAAAAACCCCAAACTCGCTGAAAGCTTTCAGCAAAGCCCTTTTATAGGAAAGATGAGGGAGGGGCATGGTTAGTTGTTGCATACTTCTTGGGGTCAGATCCTTTGTTCTCTCTTTTTTTTTTTATTTTCATGATCCTTTGTTCTCGGTCAGGTCATGATGTTCTGTTAACCTCCACCAAAACAAATGTTATTCTCTGGTCTGACCAGAGAGCGCAAGGTCCCAAGGCTCAACTTTCGCCCTCTGAGGTCCAGACCCTGGCTAAGAGGAGGGGATCCCTGCGCGGGCAGTTACCCTGCCTGAGAACGTTCATCCAGCACCCCATCTGGGTCCTCCCAGCACTGCCCAGGCCCAGCTGAGGAGGCAGATCTCAGCTGGCAGCGCCCTCAGGGCCAGGTCCCCAGACCCTGCCCAGCCGTCATCACTGAGGGAGCCAGGCGCCCAGGACCCAGCCAGCCCTCAGGCTTTTCATTTAAACCGGAGAGAATCATTTGTATGGGATCGATAGGAATACGTGTTGTAGCAAATACCCATCAGGTGAATCCCCAGCTCACGACAATTGCCCTCTTTGAGAAGAGCCCCAAGCACAGAGATGGACCTGAACTAAGGATGTGCAGTGTCCCTACCACGTAAGCCCGACCTCGGGCCACCTCCTTGGGGTAGACAACTGACCTAAACTGGACCAATTTTGGAAACTTGAACAGAGAGACTCAGGCTGGTTGAAGCTGTTACCTTAATGGCAGTGTTCATATACTCCAGTTGCTGAGGCCCCCGTGCACTGCGACCTATGGAGACTGGAGCCACCATTCAGTCGCAGGGGGCGGGGAGCGGGAGGGGTTCGCCACTGCTTCAAGGCCTGGGCCCAGCCAGCGGACGCCACGGCCAGGGCCCTGGAGCTCTGCGGGACACAGCCCCTCAGCCTGTCCCAGGGCCCCTCAGCTCACTCAGCAGCCCTGGAGGGCCCCAGAGGGCCTGGAGGGCCCCAGGGAGAAGGCCGCAATCCAGCTCTCACCGTGCTCTCTGCTGCAAGGACCACTGCCAGGCTGACTGTTGGCGGAGCGGGACTAACGCACGTGCTCAGGCACTCACACTAACGGCTGTGCACCTGCTCCGCCCCTAGTACACCAGCCTGTAGAATGTGGGTGGAAGTGTATGCCACTCTCAGGCCTAGCTAATACAACCTTCCCATGAGCAAGCTTTTTTTTTTTTTGTGGCCATGCCAAGTGGCATGCAGGATCCTAGTTCCCCAACCGGGGATCAAACCCATGCCCCTGCAGTGGAAGCACAAATCTTAACCACTGGACGTCCAGGGAAGTCCCCCCATGAGCAATCTTGCCTGCTTTTCCCATCTAGTGGCTGAATACAGAGGAAGATATAACCTGGAAGGTGGAAGAGCAACAGGTCCAAAAAAGCCTGAGTCCCTGAATCACTGTGTGGAGGAGGGACCCTCTTCTTCCTGTTCCCTCCTCAACTGACCCTCATTAAACCTGAGTAATTTTTCTCGTGAGTGCTTTGTGGTTATGGTGTTGTTCATTATAACAGTTAGCCTGTGGTAACTAATCATATCTACTCATGTTTTCCAGGGAATATGGAGTCACATTTCTATTTTAGGTTGCCTGTTACATGAATGACGCTTGCAGTGCATCAAAGCTTTTAGCCATTGGAAATGGATCTTGTGCCCTGGAGCAAAGGTGCTAGTCTCATTTAAAGAACAAAAAGAAAAAGGAGGAACACAAGTAATTAGAGGTGAGCAACATTGTTGATTAGTGGTGGGTAGAGGAAAGGGATGCCTGACAGCTCTAGGGGATCAGAATCTCAGAACAGATTTTGTCCACTTTCCTCTTCATCCTGTCTCTCTTCCTGGTTAAATCCTTTGCTGCTTTTCCTATTTCCAGAAGTCATTGCTTCTGAGCATAGTAGTCTCCCTTCTCTGCCCCACTGAGTATGAATGCAAGTCTATCATATAAGCAAATACAACGCCTTCTCGAGGTTCTCTAAGGATTTTTCTTTCTTTTTTTTTTTTAATATTTTTGTTATCAGTGGGGAGAAAATGAAGGAAAGATAGCAAACAAATGAAAAAATTAGTTTCTCAAAGTTCACAATGGTTGGAATGTACATAGTGTTGAACTCAGAACTGCTCTCCTCTGGTGCTTTGTCTGAATTGTCAGGAGTTCTGCACAAGTCTTATTCCATATCGTTTATGTTCCTTAGGAGACCTGGAGAGAGTCTATTTAACAGTTACACCTCCTTGGAAGCTAAAGTCAGGCTCAAGGGCCAGGCAAGAAGCCTTCTTCATTTTCCTCTCCCAGTTCTTTGCTGTCCCACCATCGGCATCAGCAGAAAGTACTTCCTCGCCCTCCCTGGGATCCTCTCCTCCTTCTCTCCCCTGTACTCCCCTTCCATCATTCATCTATTTCATGTAACACGTATTCTGTTGGATGACAGACTGCTATACGCCAGGCTCCCTGGTTTAGGGGCTTTAGCATGAATTAAATAATCTTTGCCTTTAAGGAGTTTACAGTATAAAAGTGGTGACGATCATTGAACTAGAAGCATAATAACACTATAGGGGATTTTAAGGGTTCTGTTCTCTTAGGACGCTTTTTAAGCTTTTCTGAAAGCATAAAAAAGGGACATCCAACGTAGTCTGAAAGAACAGAGCAAGTTTCTGAGAGGAAGTGACTTGAATATTGAGAAGACTTGAATGATGACTAGGAATGATCTAAGTGGAAAGGGAAGTATAAGGTGAGATTTGGGAAGAATGATTCAAGCAGAATCAACAGCACAGATGAATGCCCTGTGGTGGGGAGGAACGTGCAATTGGCAGAACTGAGACAAGGCCGCCATGGTTGTATGGGGGTAGCTCCTAGTCAGGCCTGCAGTAATGACTTCACCCTGGGCCTTAACGGTTCAACAAGTGTGCCTGTCCACAGACTGCTTATTGCCCCATGTAGGTATCCAAGTGTGATACCTAAACATTATTATATAACTTGTGAATCATGTAGCAAGATGACCCTGTTAGCTTATAAAGAATATGTACTCAGAACTAGGATGTTAAAACCAGGTGGAGATGGCCAGAAGAAAGCAGATTTTGCAACCATGTAACATACTTATTCTGGAGCTTCGAGGAACACATTTGGAGACAGAAAAAGCCAGTCCTCACCCTGGACGGGAAAGATTCCATGATCACGAAACTGAGTGCATCTCCTATGAAGAACTGGGAAGACTTAAGAAGCCACACACAACATCCCTCAGCCTGATGTCACCAGGTGTCCTTTGGCAAAAGTATATCCTTTGTGCTTATTGCAACAAATTTAAACTAAAACAAAGTAGTCATCTTCACAGAGCCACCCCTTCAGTCTTCTGTGGGACATTCTAGGCTACAGCAAAGCAAAGAAGAGGGAGTCATGAGAAGAGGCCAGAAGTATAGGTAAGGACTGAGGCATAGAGTCCAGTAAGCCATGTTAAGGATTTGGGATTCAGACTGCAAAGCCATGTGAAGTCGTTTTAATGACTTAAGGAGAGAAGTAAGATGATAAGATATGTTTTTTTAAGAACATTCTTTATAAAGAGCTATTCAATGGGACCTGAACAGAGAATGAATGTGAAGAGTTGTGTTTAAGAGGCCATATCAGCAGTCTGGGAGAATAATGATGGTGCAGCAGACAGATGCATTACTTAGTCTGTCACCATTAACGGTGCTACATTCATAAGTTCTGGAAGGAAGTGAGAAGTAAGAAGAGGGCGGTGGGGAGACATCCTTCCTAAATAGCAAGAAGAAGGAGACCTCATCTTTGTTAAAGTTTCATGTTGAGAAGAGGCCTCAAAGAAAAATTTTGGAAATCCATCTCATTTAACAAAGAAAGAACAAGACTCAGAAAGATCAGAAATTTTCCCCAAGGTTCCATAACTAGTTAGTAGTAGAAGGAAGACCAGGATCCAGGACTCATGCCACTTCACTGAGCAGCCTTTACACCATGGTAATCTGCACGTGGGTGAACTTACAAAGCCTATGTCAAATCTTATCTATTTTTATTTTAAGTTAAGGAACCCTCAGCTCTTACATAAGGCGTAAACAGAAATTAGAGAGAGGGCTTCCCTGGTGGCGCAGTGGTTGAGAGTCCGCCTGCCGATGCAGGGGACACGGGTTCGTGCCCCGGTCCGGGAAGATCCCACATGCCGCGGAGCGGCTGGGCCCGTGAGCCATGGCCGCTGAGCCTGCGCGTCCGGAACCTGTGCTCCGCAACGGGAGAGGCCACAACAGTGAGAGGCCCGCGTACCACAAAAAAAGAAATTAGTCCACTAAACAACCATGCCCCTCAGGGAATGATTGGGAAGAGGGACCCTTGTTTCTCATGTAAACATGGTATGTGTCCAACCCCAGACTGGAGCAGGCTCAGTAGATGTTTCACTGACATGGATCTTAAAGAAGCAGCAGCAACAATTGATTAGGGACCTACTTCTTTCCCTTTAAGCCAGTCTTACATAAGGTTTACCAAAGAGGTATTTGGTTGCAAAACTTACCATGTCCAGCATACAGAGGAGCTTTTGGAACCCATAGCAAACAATTTTAGCAGCTCACTTCACCGGAGGCACCCACTTATTAAAATTAGCATACTGATTGATTATAGTCTCATTTTACATCAATATCAGCAAAAATACTTGAGATCAAAGGTAGAATTTTACGGGAGAATAACAAAATGTGGCTGAGCTCACCATGTCTGTGTCCCTGTCTAGGTCAGTTTTTTAGGACGTGCTGTTACTTGCTTGCTCTACTCTAGGGTCTCTCTGCTCAGTCTCCAGTGATGTGAGTTCTTGAAAATAGCTGTTATAATTGGGTTTCCTTACAGATGCAAATGAATGGCACATTGGGGCAGGCTGTGTCCTTGACAGACATATTTTTTCAAAGCAATTTAACTTTATAACTGTAAACATTTTAAACTTAAACCAGCTTGAAAGTAGGGCATTTTTTTTCTCTTTTAACTATGAAGAGAAAGTATGTGTCCATTGATAAATACCCAACATAAAAATAATCTAGAGGCTTAAGTCTCATATAAACATAAATCATATTTTGAAAGATGCATAACTATGGTGGTAATAGAAGTGACAAAACCACAAAGAATCACAATGTTAGAAGGTAACTTAGAGACTACTGTATCCAGCTCCTCACTTTTAACAAGAAAATTGGAGCCCAACTTGGTTATGCTACTTACCCAACACTGTACCTACAGTTAGTAGCACTTTGAATTAAATTCCAAGTTTTCTCATTCCTAATCTAGTATTGATGTCTTCCAGTGGGGTGTCTCTCTACTAAAATGAACTTTAAGAAGCCCTCCCTTCTCAGCAAACATACAGGCCCAGTGATGGCTCGTTACTCACAGAATGGGGAAAAAAAATTATATGATTCATTATACACCAGGCAGAAATGTTTCAGGCATTAGAAGTAGGGAACTGAATAAGACAAAATAATACATTTCTTAATGTTGCAAAACATCCCAAGTTTAGACCAGGGTTTACTATAACAGATTCATAGTAGGAGAAGGCAAAGGAGGATCAATTGTTTTTCCACAGTGCTAACTCTTTGCCAAAGACTCTCAAGAATGATAAGAAAAAAAAAAAAAAAAAAAGTAGTGATAGGGCTTCCCTGGTGGCGCAGTGGTTGAGAGTCCACCTGCCGATGCAGGGGACACAGGTTCGTGCCCCGGTCCGGGAAGATCCCACATGCCGCGGAGCGGCTGGGCCCGTAAGCCATGGCCGCTGAGCCTGCGCGTCTGGAGCCTGTGCTCCGCAACAGGTGAGGCCACAACAGTGAGAGGCCCGCGTACCACAAAAAAAAAAAAGAAAAAAAGTGGTGATAATATGAACATTAACGCTCCAAAGAGCCTTTAAACAAATGGCTATAATAAAAAAGACAGATGACAACTGAAGCCCATTTGCTATCTTATCACTCCTGAGAATGAATTATTAATAAATGACCACTACTATTCCTCCCATTTAGAAAACAATGGTCAAAGTGAAGAGTTTATTATCTATTAGTGCTCTCGGACTTCTAACTACCATCCAGTCCAGACTGATGGTGTTCTAAATATGTATTGCCATTGCAAACTACCTCATAAGCTAGTGGTTTAAAACAGTAATTTTATTTTGCTCACAAACTTGTGGGCCTGGGATTCTGGAAGGGCTCAGCTGACTGGTTCATTCATATTCATGTGGTGACAAACGAGGCAGCTGGGGCTGGAGGTTCCACTTCCACAATGGCATCCTCACCCATATATCTGGTGCTGATTGGCTTCTCTCTATCCACGCGGCATCTCATGTTTTAGGATCTCTCCACATGGCTGAGGCTTCTCACTGTATGGTGGTCTCAAGGTAGTTGTACTCTTCCATGATAGCTGCTTCTAAGAGGCAGGACTTGGAAAGTGCCGGACCAGTTAAGAGCGCTGCCATATTTTATTGGTCAAGGCAGTCACAGGGCCAATCCAGATTCAGGAGGTAAAGAAATGGACTCCACCTCTTGATGGGAAGGGTGGAAAGGTCAACTGGAAGAAGAACATATGGGATGGGAGCCATCTTGGAGAATGCAATTTGCCACAGATGGTTAGCAAGTGAAGTAGGCCATGAGGGAGATGAAGTACAAGGGCTGATTTTGCATACTATAAACACAAGGTCTTTTCCCAAATGAACAGACTCTGCTAGCTAGAAATGCTGTCTTCTGCATTCTTTTATTTATTTATTTTATTACAAAAAAGGTTATCAATATTAATTCCTGGAATAATTAACTACATATTACTGGGTCAAATTCAACTACTTCCTTTCAAAGCGGAGTCTCTGTTGATCTCTGAAGATGAGTTTCATGTATTACACTTTCTGACTGTGAGCCACTGTGGCTAATAAATTCACAGGAAGTATTTTACATTTGAAGTACAGCTTGTTTTGCACTTTTTCTTTTTACTCTTTCTTTCCACTCTCCTTGGCCTCTCACTCACCCTTTTTTTTTTTTTAATAAATTTATTTATTTATTTATGGCTGCTTTGGGTCTTCAATGCTGTGCACAGGCTTTCTTTAGTTGCGGCGAGCAGGGGCTACTCTTTCTTGCGGGGCATGGGCTTCTCACTGCAGTGGCTTCTCTTGTTGTGGAGCACGGGCTCTAGGCACATGGGCTTCAGTAGTTGTGGCTCGCGGGCTCTAGAGCGCAGGCTCAGTAGTTGTGGCACACGGGCTTAGCTGCTCCGCGGCATGTGGGATCTTCCCGGACCAGGGCTCGAACCCATGACCCCTGCATTGGCAGGCGGATTCTTAACCACTGCGCTTCTCCCTCACTCTTTCATCCATTCTATCCTTCTATATAATATCAATATGACCTCATAACAACCTTAAATTCTCCTGTACAAAAAATATGATAATAAAAACGCTTAAAAAGAAAACAGAAGTATATAAAATAGCTTAGAGCTAACTTTAGCTAATGTCTAAAAAGAGAGACATGCAGTGCACCCACATTCATTGCTAGCTTTAAACTCTGTACCAGGAAAATGATTGGAGGCAAGATTATTAACTTGTTAACTACACAGTTACTACAGCCCAGAATTTAGTCTTTAGTGCTGATTTGTGTAAATGTTGGATATTATTTGTTCTGGGCCTTAAGAAAACCTATGTATCTAGTGGGTTCTCTTTATCATTCAATATTTGTGGTATTCTCTTCTATTTAGGCCTCACATTTCCTGTTTATGGCTTGGTAGTAAAACTAAAACAGACAATGTCTATTTTAATTATTCAATCTGCTTAACTACCAAGAACAGATTGTGCCTCGGGCCTTGATAATATAGTGATAAGCAGACCTGGAAAGAGAGATTCCAAATTCAGGTAGGAAAAAGAATTTTCCTCAAGGAAGTTCTTGCAAAATTCAGGAACTAAAGTAGAGTCAATCCATCCATTTTTGTCACATTGACTATCTATACAAATTACTATATAATATCTGCTTGCCAGCTGATCCTGCATAAGTGTCCAAAAATAACTTTTCTCAGTATGCAATTCACAGAAACATTCAGAATATAACAACAATGTATTCAATGCTATATGGGTTGTAAAGGGTGACAGCGAGTGTTATTTCACAAATCCTATCACTGAGCCCCAGGATATTAATGCCACACTTGGATCTCTGGCTGTTGTATCTAAAACTATAGAAGTCTAACCAAGTAAAAACCGATATACAGCATTTCAAATTTTCTTTATGCCTAGCCAATTATCAGACTTTTCCAGGGTCCACAAACCTCTCTACCTAGAAACTGTTAAGAATTGTGAAGGGTCTGAGATCTTACTTGCAAGCTAACAAGTTAGCCTGCTGCAGTTTCATGGATGATGCCAGAAGATATGAAACTCCTGGGTCTGAGACAAAGAATTTTATGACTCATGGCATAGCAAGCAGCATGGTCATCAGCATACTTGTGTCAGTTTCCCTTACTCTCAATTTTCACAGCGGTAACTTCTATGGTCCAAATGCATACCTGCACACTCATTGGGTTGGCTGCACACGGGAGAGGAACCCTGAGTTTTGGGAACCTGAATCTTTTATAATAGGCAATAAGCATATCTGTACTTTGCTCCAGAGGGAGCCATTATCTTTACTATATTGGATAGTAAGCATGCCTGAGCTTCTCTCCCCTATCTTGCAGGGCTATTTGCTATACGAACATCTTGGAAAATATAGTCTGGAACAAAGACAGCCAGTGCCTCTGCTTGCAAAATGTACAGAAATGTAAGAAACTGACAGAAAATTATCTCTTCAACAGAAAGTTTCAAAAAATATACATTATCCTACAGATGAGGAGATAAATGCCAAATTGCTCTTCATGACTATCTAAATTTAAGCGGAAACTAAACAAATTCTCTGCAGTCATTTACATACATGTCTGTGCAGTAAGTTTTAACAGTTAGCTTGGTTGTAAACATTTGGAAGATTTCACAAGATTTCACACACAAAGTAGTTTTGCAAGCATTACTATCGTGTACAATAAGGAGCAATGGTTTGAAAGTCAGCACACGTAGGTTTTCATCAGCATTCTAACAACACCACACTCACAACAAATCATATAATTGACCTGGGCCTTAGTTTCTACATATCTCTGAATGTATGATCATTCTCTTATTTTTCCTAGATAATTCTCTACTTCTATATTGCTAAAAGTCCTTGAATCTATGAACCTACATTTTAAAAGGGAAAAAAATGACTCAAAGAGAATTTAATAAGCAGATTAAATAGCCAGTGATTCAGTAACAAACAGAATGTGATATAGCTGTCTTCCTTTTCAATTTCTTTTTCTTTTTTCTAATAGACAACAATACATTGGAAAACATATGAGTTACAAAACCTAATTTTCTCAAGGTTAACAAATGAAGTAAGAAAAATAATGAGGGAAAACAGAAATGCTGACAGTTATGATACAAATTATTTAGACCTGGAAAACAATTTTGGCACTGGTAGAAATGCTGTGGAGTTTTACCCACCAGTCTGGACAGAAATAAAAAGTCTACTAGGCTTAAAACTTCTGTCATTTTCCCTTTTCTCTTTCCAGTCCCTCATACCCAGTAAATAAAATCATTTTTGTTTCTACTTTGGAAATGTATCTTATGTATTCTTATTTTTTCCATTCTATTCCTATCACCACTGTACCACCTCTTTTTCTCTCATATATATGAACTATTTTAATCAGCAGAATTTGCTATCTCACCACCTTCAGGTTTTTCTCCTCCAATCTGACCTCCAGACTGTTGTAATTTTTTTCTTCATAAAACATTTTTTTCTAGTCTTCAGCATCCTCAGAATAAAGTTCAAATACCCCCAATTATTACTCAAATATATCTGTCTTCAAGTGTTTTACTCAAAATGGTCTATTTTAAAGGAGATGGATAAATCACAATACAGAATGTTCAGCTTTTTGTTAAGGAAATGTTACCAGAGCTTTTAGGCGGAGGAGCATCCATGAACTGCACCAGTTAGGTGGGTCAGTGAAAAATTCACAGTTAAAAAATACTACCCTTATTTTCTTCCTTCTCCCTAAAATCTACCCACCTCAAGTCCCAAACTGATCATGGAGCTTTTTCTAACAACAAACTATGTTAAAATTTCCCTCTCTCAAGATTGCTATGCTACTTCTCTGTATTAATTACACAAGCTAGTTAACTGCTTAATATACATCTATCTTTTATGCCCCACTAAATGCCTTGCAAAGTCAAATAAAATAACCATGGGTAAATTCAGAACAATCCCCCACAGCACCACTTATCCTTTGATAAATATCTTTTTATCTTAAGTGAAAGGCACTCTTGATATTTATTTCCTCTACAGAGTCATAGCAGCAAGAATAGTAGAAAAGCCTACTAGAAAAAAAAAAAAAAGGTGGATGTGAGAACCTAACTTAGAAAAAGGATGGGTTCCCAAGTTTGAACACATTTGGTCCTAGAAACTATATGTGACCCGATGAGTTCCTGGATATCCCACAAAACCCTTTGCATCCCCCCAAACAGTTTTCGATTACATCTAAACTGCTGTTTTAAGCGTGTCTTCTATAGGAAAATGAATTTCATTCTCCACTAGGGATGCCAAAACACACTTCCTCATCATGGCAGCCTATGCAGGGAAATGGGGAAAAGTGGAGAGAGGGAGGTCATTAGATGGAAAAGAATGAAGTAATTCACTCATTCTCTACATCGGCCCAAAAAGATTGCAATACTCCTTCAGCAAACATTATTGTGCACCTGCTAAGTGCCAGGCTCTGTTCTCTCTTCTAGAGATGCAAAGATAATTAAGACATGATTCTTGCCCTCAAGGGTATGCACAAAAAGGCGCTCTCTTCTCATTGAGAACTCTCTGTTCCTGCCTTCACTGTAACCTTAGGAAAGTTAAAACCACCCCTGGGAGGTTCCTTTATATTGGCTGCAGTCTTTTCTCAACAATAATTTCTTCCCAGTAATGCTGGTCACACAGCAGACAGTGCATATTTCTTGATCAACTGCACAGACTGCAGATAAATCAATTATTAACTCAGTTATTATTAGTTTAATTGGAAAACTCCGTATGGTTATAAGCTACGTAAAAATACAAAAAAAAAAAAATAGCGAAGATTCCTCTTTTTGGCCTACCTAGAAAGCGTTGTGACATAATTAAAACTGATCTTGGTTTCCTGTCTTGTATAATTTCATTCTCAAATTCGCCCATCTTCAAGGTTTTCCTGTTCCACTATTCAACCTGGCTCTTCCCTTGAAGTCAGAGCCTCTTCCTCTGGAACATTTTTGGTAATTCCCAGCAAATGACTCATTCCATTCTGCTAGCTAATTTGACATGGCAGCATACTGACAGAAAAATGAAGCAAGCAGGAAAAGAGATGGTTCCCCAGCACCAGATCTATGCACTGAGTCCTACTAGGAGGCTCAACCAGCAAGCCAAGACACAGTCTTCAGGATCGTTAACAAAGCTCTTCCTGTAACTCAACCAGTCATCCAAGACGTAGGAATGAGAGAATGTCGGAGAGAGAATCAAGGCAGGTGATTGCTGGAAGTTGTCAATATAGGGATCAAGTGGTAGTAATAAATGGGCAATTAGATTGTCCCTACAATGCTGTCTGTCTCAGAGCCTATACTTGTAGAACAAATGAAAAATGCCCATTTCATTTGCTTTTTACCATAAGAGTCACATACCCGGCTGGGCTTCATGATACTGTTGAATGAGGACAGTCATGAAGATGACAACTTCCATCTGACCAAACTTGAAATGGAATCCACAAACTTCTTTTTCAAATTGTCAGTAGCTATTATTAGAGAAAGAAATCCCTCTTCTCCAAAAATATAATAAAGGCATATGATAATAATACAAAGTTTGCATTTGATGTGGAAAAGTTCTGTTTTGCTTTGTTTTTTAAAGTATGTCTCTAGTTTCTCAAGTTTAATTCCCTAGAGAGCACTTTTTTCCTATCATGCTATTATTCACCTTGAGTTTTTGGTCTGCTCTATAGGATAAGAAGTCAGGACTCAAGGATCCCATTCCTGGATCGACCACTAATTGGATTACATCCATGGGCAAGTCACTTTACCTGCGTCTCAGTGCCTTTATTTCTAACATAAGAAAGTTAAGCTATAGTTATGATTTCCAAGGTTATAGTTATGATTTCCAAGGTTAAAATATAGGTATGATTTCTGAACTTGTAATCCTGGTATACACTCAGTCATTCTCACCTCACGTAATACAAGATTGTGCTGTTATCCTGCCAGTACACTGGCAGCCACATGGTGTTCCTTGAATCACTATTTATCATGTTTCTTAAGTCCAGATAATAAGTGGTCTTTAAAACACAAGAAAGAGGCTGTTTCATTTTTCTCAAGTGTAATCTAATTTAAACGGCCCTTGTGGGCAAATACAGCACTACTTGTTATTCCACCAAGGTGCATATGCTTTTCCTGCTAATGGAAGCTCTTTTGTAGTACAGTGAATGTCAGCTGGACCCTCTTCCAAAACTCACTCTAAAATTTGATTCTCTGGAAGGAACTCATTGCTTTCCTGAGTAGAGAAGAATGTTTCACCTGGCTGACAGTAGATATTTTCAGAAAAGATATATCTATAAGTATTTGAGTTGGTATTTTAACTCAGCCTAGGAACACTATTCCTATCAGAAACAGAACACTATGGGGTAGCTATCTCTGGATAATATAAAACAAATGAGACTCACTGAATTGTAAAAGAGTACCTTCCTTCTTTCTAAACTGATTCTTACGTCTTTCACTGGTATCACTGACTTAAGAAAACAGAAGAAGCTACCTTTGGGAAATACCTCATAGACACGTTACAGCCTTCCTCATTGCTAAGTGGAAGATTTGGGAACCACACGAACATCTCTAGATCTACTTTCAGAACCCCAACACCAAAATGACCAGATTGAGAAATTAATAATCTATACATTTAGCATGGAATTCCTTTGGGAAAACAGTTAAATGTGAATACTGTATGTTATCACTTATAGGTAGAATCTAAAAAATAAAATACAAACAGACTTACAGATATAGAGAACAAATTAGTGGATACCATTTCAGAGAGAGAAGGAGAGAGGGGCAAGACAGGGATGGGGATTAAGAGATACAAACTACTGTGTATAAAACAGATAAGCAACAAGGACATATTATGCAGCATATGGAAATATAACCATTATTTTATAATAACTTTAAAGGGAGTTTAGAAAAATATTGAACCACTATGTTATATACCTGAAACTAATATACTATTGGAAATCAAATGTATTTCAATTAAAAATAAGAATTACTTACAAATGATCAAAAATGAAAAGGGTGAAGGTGGGAATGAAGAAGAGCTGGCAATAGAAAAGGGACTCAGAGAAAGAAAGATTGATTTCTCATTGCTCTGGAATCCCTCTTACGCCCCACTGGGAAAATGGAGTTCAGTTCCCCAGTGAGAAACCCAATCGGTACTGTAGCACATGACATTCACAAGGTGACTTCACCTAGATTATTGCCGTTAGTCTGCACCATAACCCTCTGTGAAGAGGTTCTCCTCGGTTCTCCATCTTACATGGTAGGAGACTTGCAGCTCAGAGAGGTTAAGTACTAGCCAAGGCAAATCCTAGTCAGTGGCAGAGAGGGAGCTTCAATGCAGGTCCTCCAGTTCCCATTTCCACTGTTCCACATTCCTTATATTTAACCTATGCCCTTGACTCTTCATACAGTTTGTGCCCCAGGTCTGGGACAAATCTGTGGAACAATAGGTTTTCTATATGTAGAAACCAACTGGAAATACAGAAAAAAGAAGAGACGAATTCAAAACATTCTTTATGTTTTTCTCCCTCTCAAAACCACAGATATATGATTTAAGTTGCATATATTTTTCAAATAGTCTGTGTAGCCAAATAGTAGTACAGTAAACAGAACTGTTAATTAAAGTCAAAATAATGCTTTGATTCATGTCTGAGGGCATTAACATTCCTGCCATGGATATTTGGGATGCTTTAGTTTGAGAAGCTCTTTATTTTTGAAGGACTCTATTGGGCTCATAGAGGAATTACACTACAACTTGATTACACAGTAATTACATCGAAGGGGACTTCCTCAGAACATGCTGTGCTTAACTTGAGTAAATACAAATGTTTTGTTTTAGAAAAAGAAAGAAAGAAGAAAAAAAAAGAAAGGAAGGAAGGAAGAAAGAAAGGAAGAAAGAAGAATGAATAAGGTTTACGGCAGTTCTCACATACCCTTGCATTTGATATTAAGGATCTCACTGTTTTATTCATCATGTGTATTCCATTTACAAAATAATAGGAGGAGGGGTATTCAGATGGGATTTCCCAATTTTTCTTTAATGAGAGGCTTCTCCTGGCTACCTCCCGCTGAACCCTGCAGTTACATCTGTCCTACTCTGGTAACAAAAGAACAAACCACTGGTCGACTTAAGGTTTCATCAGTGATAACACTAAGTCACCAAGTCAAACCAGAATACCAAAAATGAGAAATAAGTGGGGGCTAGGGGAAGTGAAATAATATCTTTATTTTTATTTATATTTCCATGATTGAGTAAACCTCACTTTAAGTGGCTCCTATCCCTCAGGAAGAAGTTTAAAGTCAAACCATTCCAGCTTACTAATAAGCAAGAAATCAGCCCCTCTGCCCTTTATTCTGCAACAGTCCCCAGGGCATCTTCTCTCCCCTTAAATAAATATATCTAAGGCAAGATGAATGGATAGTTCACAGAGAGATAAATATCTCCAAAAAAGATGAAATAAAGAGAAATTTTGAGCCAATTAAGAAATAATTATAAAATGTAATTTTATAATTAATTATATCTCTATGCATCTATATCGAATGCATCTGTATAGGAGTCTCAAAAATAACGTTACATAGCTCTGCCTTTCATTTATTTTAATTAAAATTTATAATTTATTTCAGAGTTTTTGGCAAACTTCAAATTACAGTCACAGGAATGGTAGACAAGACGATTCAAGTCATCTGCTAATTATTTTTCAAGCAAGTAAATACCTCAAATCTTAAGGAAAAACAACCATTCATTATCTCAGACAAGATTTCCAGGATGGTAATTTCACTATTCTCCTTGTCTCCTCTAATATTTATCATTCTCATGGTCACCAAAATGTCTTTTTCCTTTCACTGAGCCCATTTTCCCTCCATCTCAATATAAAAAGGAAATAATCAATATCCCTTACTAAAAAAAAAAAAAAATCCCTTCCTGTACTTAAAAGCATCTATGTAAGTAATTTTTAAGCTTATCTGTTTTTTTTTTTAATTTTCTGGATTGAACCATCCTGATTTCTTAAACCTGTACTCATGTATGACCTCCTTTTTCTTTCTTTTATAGCATTTGGATTACTTTTCAACACTCTTCAGTTTTACCTTTTAGTTCTTAAAGTACATTTGCCATCCACAAACATGGAACTAATAAAAATCACAGTCAGCATGGTGTCGACATTTTTAAACAATGGTGTTGTATTACTGACTTATATTCAGCTTGTACCAAATTTTTTTCCTGGTCTTTTCCTTCATTTCTTGTGCTGAGTCCAATTCTGTATTTAAGTTACAAAGAGCACCATACTTCTCTGTATAGAAATATTATTTCTGTTTGTAAAACTACTTGAACTTTACTTCTAACCTTTGGGGTCTCACCTAGGATTTAAGCATCAAGTATAAATCTGACAAACATATTCCAGATTCTTTTTTTCAGGTCCTTTGTAAAGATATTAAAGCAAGGGGCCTCAAGCCCAGTCCTGTTGCTTGATATCTCATAAGAAAGATATGAGATATCTCTGAGCTACAGAGAACTGCGTAGGTTCTTGCTTCAAGCTCTCTCCTCTTCAAACAATCAGCCAGGCTAGAGGTGACTACTTTGTTTAGGAAACTATCAAGTGTGTCAAATATAAGACTTTCCATTCTCTAGATGGTTGGCCCCTCCGTGCAGGTTATCTGATTGTTTTTACTATTATATTAAGAGTGTACTTTTTCTTCTGATTTTAGTTCCATAGATGAAATACATGCTTCATTTTCCATATTACCCATCTATACACTATCATCCTGTTGCCTTTGATGATATTTAAAATTCACATAGTACACTAGATATTATTTTTAATATGTATTTTTATTCTAAATAATAAATAGAATTATTTACTTTTCATTGAAAAAGTGTAACTTAGTAGCAGGTAAATTGAAAAGTAAACCAGGTTTTACATTTCAATTTCAAATGGAACAATGAGAAAACCACATAAAATTGTGTGACCATTAAGTGATAAGGTATGTACATTTTATTATTTCTCTCACTTATAATTTAAGAACAAGTCAACAGACATTCCCATACCCTACCTCTTTAATCTACCTCCTTAACCTACTGGGTATTTGGGCTGTCAAGATAAGGATGTCATTCTGAAGCATGGAGGTACAGAGAAAAGGCACACGCAGGAATGGGGAAAGGTGCACAGGTGAGGCTCTACGTGTGGGTGTGTCATTCTGAGCAGGTCACTCCAACTCACTGGGTCCCCCTGGGCCTCAGACTCACTGATCACCATGGTCTCTTAAGCTCTAAAGGGAAGAGCTAAGGGAAACTTCTGCCACATTTATTTGTAGTATCTTTTGTCAAATACCCAAATCCCCACATATCAGAAAAGTCCTTACTTTAGAATAATTTTGTTTTCTTAAAATAATATTTTTCTAGGAATTAATGACAAGTAATATATAATCTATTCTTATTTATACGTTAAAAGTGCCTGTAGTTTTTCTAGCTACTCTGAATCCAGGTTTTCATTTTATTTATTTTTTAATTTTTTTACCTTTGGCCATGCCTTGCAGGATCTTAGTTCTCTGACCAGGGATTGAACCTGGGGCCATGGCAGTGAATCATGGCAGTGAAACCACTGGACTGCCAGGGAACTCCTTGGGTTTTCATTTTAATCTTCTAAATTCATTCAATTGCATTGACACCCAATATGATCAAACCTTCAGAAGCTGAATTGCACTAAAAGAACACCTAGCAACACAACACTCCAAGATATTAATTTATATTAGTACACAGTACTTGAGTTGATTGTGTACTTCAATCCTTTTCCTGAGGAGACTACACATATTGGGTTCACATAAAGCAAAATATAATGGAAGTAGATGGCCTTTAAAGTATCTCCTGCAACCTCTGAGTTAGCAAACCATTATTCTTCATCATGGAAACAATCCCCCAAATAGAATGTACAGACACTCCACAAGCATTGTTCTGCTCACTTATTCTAGGTTTCTTATTCTGAAACCTGCTGAAAGCAAACATATTATCTAGGTAGTACAATCTTGAATTCAGAATTAAGCTCCTAAATAAAGACTTAACAAAAAGTCCCTTTAACGTTTGGATTGTTGTAAAATAAATCTCCAGCCTTCCTTAGAACCTCTAAACATAATTGATTGTTCCTTCTTCATTCTACTGCAGTCTTTGTACATGTCTGTCTATTCCAGTATCTATATACTGCTCTGCAATTATTTGTTAATGTGTTAATGTTACTTCTTGACTACATAGTAAACACCATGAAGACAGTTGCTTTGATTCTGTAACTGATTTTAGTAGAGTGCCTGGCACATAATAGGTGCTTAATATATCTGTTTGTTGGATAAATGAGAGCTAACAAATGTTCTCTCCATTTTTCTGAATTGCTGTGTCCTGACTGACCTCTAGGACAGTGTCATCACCTGCCTTTCTCTCTGTTCGGAATCACCGCCTCCCTTTATTTCGTACCTTCCTATGCTACTTCAGGTCTTATGCCACAGGTGACTTCCTCTGAGAAACCTCTGTCCTGTTAGATTAATTGCTTGCTCACTCTGTGCTCTCATGGCATTTTACACTCCCTACCATGGCACCTGCCACTCTATTGCAACTGCTTAATGGGCCATGTCCCCTGCTAGATACAAGTAAATACGTGCAAATTGTTTACCATCACCACTACGGTATAATCCACAAAGGTGCTAAATACATGTTGGTTGGATGAATGACTGTCAGTCACCTATTTTAATACCTTTACCAGAACAGAAGAAACAAATTTGAAGGAAATTAATTTGAAACAAATAAATGGATGAGCTGTAGGAATGTACATTTTTACACCATCACATTTGTGTTATTTTTAACATCAACAAAACTATGCCACATGTCATTACATGACAACACGATGGTGTATTGTAAACAGAGAAATCAAGCATTTCACCCGAAGTCACCATTTCCAGATAAATCCACTAGTCTCCCCTCCTCTATATGAGCTATATTTCTGTGGTTTTAGGGAATTTCAACAAAGAAGACAGATGTCTATTTCTATTTATTGCCTGTATACCACCCAACAGAGGATTTATGTTTAACTTCAGCTAACAACAGTCTAACAGGAATTTTAATATTTGTGAAAATGGAAGTGTGTCATACTGTTCAGTAGAGATCAAAGAAAATGGCTGCAAGACACCTGGGGACATGAGCTCTTCCTTAGCTCCCGGCAACCTGATATAATGCTGGAGTCCAGGGTCCGGAGCACGTGGGTCATCTCAGGTAATGGTGGCCCCAGGAAGGGGACAGACATGGATTTCAGAAGAAGGGCTATACATAAAGAGGTAGAGATCCAGTTCTGCACAGCCAGCAAAAATAACCACAGAAGACTCTTGGCTCAGCTTAGCCCCACAGTCATATTTCTTTTGAAGTACAGCCCACCTTTAAGGAACTAAGACCATGGGTCTGGAGACAGTATTACATGCTGGAGTGACCTTCACACATAGGAGAGAGTTTACCTTCTGCAACATGTGAGGTAGTGAAGGTACTGAACTTCTGAATATACTCTGAATATGCTCAAATTATGAGTCATAATTTTATTAATCATCCCATGCAGAAGCTAGCAAGAAATTTTGTGTTTCAACTCTACACACCACAGAGGGGTTCACGTATGTCACTAGGCATGCAAGTCAAAAGAAGTCACTTACTTTCCACGATACCAGTGACAATGAAGAGAGGGTATCACCATCCAACTTCAAGCAAGCGCAGGTGCTCCCCATTTCCAACACACCGTCTTCCCTGAAATGAATGGATTCCTCTACTCTCACCCTAGTTCCTTTTCTCTTTGTATCCAAGCTCCTGGAAAAGTCGCATACCTCTGGCGCTTCCAGTTTCTCACCTCTCACTCCAGTAACCTTCTCCAACCTGGCTTCCATCCCAACTCATACAAAGGGCCACCCTTTCCAAGGTTTCCAATAACCTCCTCTCAGCCAAATCAAATTGCTTCTTCCCTAGACTAATCATTTTATTTCTTTCCTCCAGAAAGCCAGTCAGCACAGTCCACTATTATGAATAACTCCCCTCTCCTTGATTTCCCATTGTCCTGTACTTCCAGACGTAAGTCCACCCTCTCCTGCTATTCCTGTCATTTTTCTTTGCATCCTATTAAATCTTTTCCAGCCAGATTTGACTATGTTCCACAGCTTAGCACTTTCTTATAAATGGCTGCCCTCATAATTATCAATGTCCTTTGTCCACTAAAAATACTTCTGTAGGTCAAATTTCCCCATAAAACTTCAATCCAATGAAAGTTTTGATTAAAATATTTCTATCAGTTGCTGATCCACGGTAGCAATGCTTTGTTGATATAGTTAAACAGCAGACAGTTCCTGCCCTCAAGGAACTTAGAATAGAGCTCTCTAGCACAGAAAGGAATCTTAGAGGTGATCTAGTCTTTAGGAAACATATCATGACAGGCCCTGGGCGGCATATGACTTCATTGTGTGGTCTCATTGTGTTTAGTTTGGCCTACAGTTTCATTTTTGATAGAGGTCACTTTAAAAAAAGTCAAGAGATTTTGTATCAAAATTTCAATTTCTGGTCTTCCCTGGTGGTGCAGTGGTTAAGAATCCGCCTGCCAATGCAGGGTACACGGGTTCGAGCCCTGGTCCGGGAAGACCCCACAGGCCACGGAGCAACTAAGCCCGTGCGTCAAAACTACTGAGCCTGCGCTCTAGAGCCCGCAAGCCACAACTACTGATCCCGCGAGCCACAATTACTGAAGCCCGCGTGCCTAGAGCCTGTGCCCTGCAACAAGAGAAGCCACCGCAAAGAGAAGCCCACGTACCACAACATAGCAAAGCCCCCACTCACCGTAACTAGAGAAAGCCCGTGCACATTAACGAAGACCCAATGCAGCCAAAAATAAATAAATAAAATAAATAAATTTATTTTTTTTTAAAATTTCAATTTCTTAATTCTTTTGAAAACTCAGATCTGGCCACATTGAGCTCACATTCCTACATGGCAACAATAAGTAGAGCTAAATTGCCACAGTTCCCTTCAGACAGGGCATTTGTTTTCCACGTATCAGGTCCCAAGTGTCAGCTGCCATATATCATGGCACTTGTGTTTGTACTTTTTTTCCCTTAAGAAATTTATCACACTCTGTGTCTGTCAAATGTCAAGTTGCAAAGTGATCAAGAAAAAACAATGAAATGCTTATTAGGCTTGTCCAGCTTCATTTATTTATTTAACCTGCCTGTTCCCGTTTTAATTTGTATTCCTGATCTCCTAATTTTATAAATTAGGAAATTAACACACAAAAAGATGAAATAAACTTCATAAGTTCAACCATGTATCATTTCTCACAATTTAAAGTTACACTGCTATTAGTTATACCACCCATACCTCCACATCTCTGAAAAACTTTTTTTCCACAAAGTAATTCCTGATCCCACCATCAGAGTGAGACCCCCTTCCCCCCAATCCCCTCAGCTCCCTTAGCAATTTATATTTACAGATTACATAGACAGAAAGAAAGAGGTACTCATTAACCATTCGCAAGAACCCAAGAAAGAACGAAGAAAGCTCATTACAAGTGCATAAGGAGATAGCTTCATTCAGCTTGAAAGAATGTGGGTATGACTGAAAAGAAGCTTTAGAAAGCGTCACAGAGATTAATTTTTAGCGATGTTTTGAACAGAAGAAACATTATATCTCTGGAGTTCGGAGATTATCCATAAAGGCACAAAGAAAAGAGAAATTTACACTCGTTTGGACAAAGTGAAGAATACAACTGGAGATGGGCCTATCAGGAAACACTGTAAATCAACTATACTTCGATAAAGTTAAAAAAAAAAAAAAAGATGTATAGCTGATTCATTTTGTTGCAAAGCAGAAACTAACACACCACTGTAAAGCAATTATACTCCAATAAAGATGTTAAAAAAATTAAATTAAAAAATTTTTAAAAAAGAAAATACCCAGGGAGACTCCCAAAGTGCACATATACAACACAAACCTTCTTTCTTTTTTTTTTAGCATCTTTATTGGAGTATAATTGCTTTACAATGGTTCGTTAGTTTCTGCTGTGTAACAAAGTGAATCAGCTATACATATACATATATCCCCATATCTCCTCCCTCTTGCGTCTCCCTCCCACCCTCCCTATCCCACCCCTCTAGGTGGTCACAAAGCACCGAGCTGATCTCCCTGCGTTATGCGACTGCTTCCCACTAGCTATCGATTTTACATCACACAAACTTTCTTGCTCTGTCGTGATTCTTACCTCATGGGTATGTGTTGTGAGGGGTGAAGGGTGGGGAGTTCATGGAGACAGCCACTTTATACATGTTACTGTGTTTTCAGAAAATGCCATGTGGTTAGAGTGGCATCTGAAGATTGATCCTGCCTCTTATGTTTAGGATAAGGTGGGGAAGAGAGCAGAAAAGAGCAGAAGAAAAGAATTAGAAAAGAATTGGAGGGATATGGAGGTGTACTTTGAACACGAATTATGAATGTAAGAATTAGGGGAAAAAAGATGATGACTTTCAGAATTTTAGCTTTGGAATAATAATGAAAGAACACTTACAGAGTAATAAATCAATTGTATGCTACAAAAAAACAAGAGGTACAAAACTAACATGAAATACAATTTCTAAAAATTGACACAAGTAGATTAACTATAAATGTAAAGATAAGGGGTTCCTTGTGAAATCTCTGTACCTTACTCTTAATTTTGATGTGAACCTAAAACTGCTTTAAAAAATAGTTTTTTAAGTAAAGAGATTTTTTTTAGTTTAAAATATATTTTAAAAAAGTATGCTGGAAAAGATTAATCATTAACATTTTTAATAATACATTCTTCATACTTGTTACTATTATCACAGGGCCTGAAATTTTGTGACTAACAAATATTTAGAACCCATAACTTAAATCGTACTATTTCTAGCTTCAACAATAATTTATACACAGCATTTATTGTCTGTTCTTTGTAAGGCTGGGAAGTGGAAGTGTATTTAAATTTGCATTATGTCCTCAGAGTCTTTAACTTACAAGCTCTACGATCCTTACAAACAGAGAATGGTTTGTCCTGGCATACTTCACAGTTATCCTGCCGGCCACAGGCCACGTGACTATCGCTATAGTTACACAACTTCTGGCAGGGACACTTTGTTTGGAGGAATATTCCCTTGAGTGTCTTGGATTTTTTTTTTTCCTCTTAGTGTTTCATTTGGTTTGTGTGTGTGTGTGTGTGTGCGCGCGTGTGTGTGTAGATAAAGGAAAATTTCTGCATTCTTTTATGAATGTTTTCTCTATGTGACAAATTGACAAAGTAAATAGGTAGAGAAAAATTTTAATGAGGGAAAAGAAATCTGACACCATAAAGTTGAACAACAGACTATCTCACCTGTGTCTCTGAGAGAACATCTAATATGTTCTCAATTTTTAAGTAAAACAGATGAACACATACTGCTCATTATTAAACCCTGTCTCTGCAATGGAAGAGGATGCTCTTTGGGTAAATATACAGTTTCGTGCTGTTAACAAATTAAAGAATTCCTTTATATGTATCTTTTTTGGTTTCCATTCTCATTTCCTCGTCTCTTTAAGCCTGGTATGAGTATATGTTCTGTGTTAATGGACTAGAATAGATGTAAAGTTAGTAAAATAAGAGGTTAAATATTTCAAGTTCCATGAAGGAAGGGACTTGATCAGTTTCCTTCACTGTTACCTTTTAAGATTATCTTCTCATGAAGGAACTCATTGATTTTCCCCCAATTATTTATTAAGCACCCACTAAGTGCCAGGAACTGATCTAGGTGCTGGGGATGTGGCAATGAACAAAACAAAGACCCCATCTCATGCAGCTTGTATCATAGAGCAAGGAGAGAGAAAACAAGCAAATGAAGATGGAATATGGCCAGTAGTGATACAAAGACAACACAAGGTAAGGTAGTAGAGAGTGGCGGGTGGAGGGATTTTAGATGAGGTGTTTAGACACAGTGACTCAGAAAGTGGCATTTGTTCAGGGACCTGAAGGGAGTGTGGGAATCAGCCACTAGCACGTCTGAACAGAGCATTCCATGCAGCAGAGTAGAGTCCGCCTGCATGGAGCACGTGGTGAGGACCAAGAAGGACCAGGCAGGTGGAGTGGAGGATGGGACGAGGACATGTGATGGGGCTGAGGTAGCCGGAGCCATCCAAGGAGAGCCTGGCTCCTGCTGGCTTAGACTGTTGGTGGGGAGTTTGTGAAATGAGATGAGGGCTTAATGATAAAGAGTGGTGTGAAATTTAAGCTGTGATCTGAATTCACTCTATTCTTTGGCCCATACTTATGGACTGACTCACTCCTCATTTCCTCTCCCACCCATACTATAAACTGGTTTTTTTTGTTTTTGTTTTTGTTTTGTGGTACGCGGGCCTCTCACTGCTGCGGCCTCTCCGTTGCAGAGCACAGGCTCCGGACGCGCAGGCTCAGCGGCCCTGGCTCACGGGCCCAGCCGCTCGGCGGCATGTGGGATCTTCCCGGACCGGGGCACGCACCCGTGTCCCCTGCATCGGCAGGCGGACTCTCAACCACTGCGCCACCAGGGAAGCCCTATAAACTGTTTTTGAATCATAGATACCCCCTGGAGCTATGTACAGATTTTTTTTAAAAAAAATCAATCCTAACATTTATTACTTTTATAAAAATTCAAGTAATGGAAGGAGAAATCATCTCTTTTGCTGTAGCTCCATTGTATTCGTTATGCCAACCTCCTGAAATTCAGCAACAATTCTCCCGTCAGGATAGAAAAAACATAATAAGAGGAATTTGGCTAATTTTTCAGGACTCATCACTGCATCACCCAGTCAATGAAAAGTGATATGAAGTCTCTGCTAAAAATAGGCCATGGTTATTATGACACTAAAGCCACTCCCTGGACCCCCTCAAGGTTAAGTAAATTAGTGTCACAGCCACACTGAGAAGTAGCAGCTATATTTTTAGTTTTTAAATTTCTCTATCATGATTAGCTCTAAATGAATGATATATGCCCGAAAATTCATTCACATACAGTCAGTGCCTCCTGGCAGGCAATGGTCAAGTGCCTGCAGGATGTGACCAGGATCCGAGGCCTACCAAGAGCTGAAAAATCTCTGAACCACTCGGAGTCACTGTGAAAAGTGATGAGTTCGTACTAGAGCCCCTTCCAGTTGGAAAATGCTGTTATCTTGGAACTGATTATCAAACACAATTTGGGTGAGGAGTGTCCAATTTAAGGATGAGGAATTAGAATAGATTTTAATAAAAACAATGCCTTTTCTCTTAGGCTTTCATTTGCAATCTGGTAAAACATGAATTTCATAAATGACGGGAGCAATGTTGCTGAACTTGCCCCAAGTATACTGATCAGTTAATTTATGTGTGTTATCAAATACATATGATCAGCAACATCATATGGACAAATTGATAATCTGCTCTAGTTTCCCTTCCCAGGTAGGGGGAAAAACACACACACAAACACACACATGTACACACACATATATTCTTTGTAAAAACAAAGAATAGGGGGTCCTTGCTGGACCCCCTGACCAAAGAATCCCAAAGTTTTTATTTTATTTATTAATATAAAATTACCAAAACTTGGGGAAAAATTTAGAAGTTCTGAAAGGTTGGGAAAAGGGGAAAATGGGAGAGAACAAGAAAGCAATCCAAAGACTGTTCAAAGTGGGAAGGTTAGTTTACTTTAGTTGTTAATTAATATTTTAAAATATAGTTAATTCTTATAACAGTTTTATCTAAGTTTCCTTTCTTTCCCTTTAGATTCCAAGATCCTCAAAAGCCATGGCTCAAATTACCTAACACATATGTAAATGTAATACAGCTTTAACAAACAATCACATAGGGAAATAGAAAGAGGTTGCCATAAATACATAATATTATGTCTCAGTCAATGAATTATAAACATTTGTACATATTTCAGAAATGCAACTCCTTATAAAGATGGCAAAGTTATTTCTCATGATAATGTTTCTTGACATTAAAAAATCATACAAAATAGCTAAAATGAGATCCAATCCAATAAGGGTAAATAAAAAATGTCCACAGAATTTACCTCCCTGCTCCTCCAGAATCCAGCCTGAATTTCTTCCCTGACTCTACCATCAATACGTTTTCTCAACTCAAGATCCATCACCAGAGGCTCTCTATATCACCTCCCTCCCATATTTTGGGGAAGCTTTTTCACCACAAAACTGAAGTAAATGTCATATATTTAAAGTTTCTTTTAAAAAATAAAAGAAATGAAGCATCACCTAGGGTATCAATAGTTACTTAATTGAGAGTAGTACTCACTATTTTCAGAATTAATACAAGGTTGTAGGTTACATGACCTTCAAGTTTTGCACCCCTGAAAGAAAAGCTTCTTTCAGTTGTATGAGTTTCTCATTAATGAATTCCTTTATTTTGCAGACTCCTAAACCTCAGTAAATATACAGGAAGAATTTTTACTTAAAGCTACATTACCTTAAAAAGGAAAACAAGAATGGAAAATGAGAGGATATACTGGATTCAATCACTGGAATAAATGGTCAGTCATTTTGGCTAACTTGGTCTCAGTTGGGTCATTAGAGAATCACGAAACAAAATTTACAATTGTTTTCAGTGCTAGTTTTGAGTCAGGTTGGGCTGAATCATATGGGTGACCTAATGATTAATGGACTATTTTTAAAAATTGTGACTTTGAATGAGCTGCATCATTGAAGTTAATATCAGCAAGAGGAGAAGGACATTTCTGATATCCCAAATTGCTTGTATTTGAGAAATCACGAATGGTTTTCTAAAATATGTTCAGTCTCCATTACAGGCAGAGAATTATTCTGAATGTTTCTAAGGAGCTATTGAAATTCAGTGATGAGTCTACATCGGGTGGAACAGCAGTGATATGTCTTTTCTATTGAGATTGCCTTTAGGAAGTAAATTCATGTTGTCTGTACTAGGACATTTTCTGAAAATGTAGTTTTAAGAAACAAAAAGACAGGAGAACAGTAGAGAAAACCTGATAGACCTCCATCTGATACTAAATTATATCGCAATGTTCTCTTCCTCTTTTGAATAATTATTATTATTACTTAACTGTGCTTTATTGTTTACAAAGCTTATTCATATTATTTCAGTTGATCGTCTCAAGAGCCCAAAGAGGTAGGTAGGTTTATACCAGCAGCATAGGGGAGCATTTGAAAATGCAAACACTTGCTTCTTTCCTCTCCCTGGGATTCTTATTTCCTTAATCCTTTTAGGTTTTTACCCCCAAAATGCCACCTTTTTCTGTGAGACCATCCCTAGTGACCCCACCTAAAATTATAAATCATCCCACATGTTTCACTGCTTTTTCTTTTTTCTTTCTTCTTTGCACTTACCACTCCAATATATGATATATTTTCTTTTTTAAAAATTTCATTCATTCTCCTTCCCGATTAGAACATAGGCTTATAAGGGCCCAAGCCCCTGCCTTTTTTGTCTGTGTTGTTCATGCCTACATCTCCAGCATCATGAAAAGGTATCTTGCATGTAATAGGGGTTCAGTAAGTACTCTTTAAATGAATGGAATCAGATTCCTCTCTGTACTTTTTTCTCTGTAAAATGTTTTAATAGTTCCTATTACTTAAGGTTGTTAGGGCAATTAAATCACCTAAGGCATGTAAAGCACTTAAAACAGTGCCTAGAATGTAATAAGCATAGAATCAATAGAAACCATTATTACCTCCATCTTTCAGATAAGTAAACTGAGATTTGGAGAATTTAAATGACTTTTCTAAATCACCCAGCAAGTATTTAGTAGTGTCTGATCAGGATCTCATTTGACTTCCATTTCAGTATGTTTTTTAAATGTACAGAAACTATTCAATACCATAAATGTCACCTTCTGTATACAACGAACCTACTGAAAAGTGCTTAGGAATAAAATGCCTAATAAAAATAACTACCATTTATTCAGTGCTTACATGAGCCAGACATTTTGCTTCCCATAAATCTTTTCCGTTAATACTCATTAAGGACCCTATGAGATCCTAATGCTATTAATAAAACACTGAGGCACAGTTGAGTAACATGCTCTCTGTATTAAGTACCTTGACAGAGATCCCAGCGCTACAAAGAGGCAGAGCTGGGATCTGCTCTGGGATCCCTCCACTCTGGAGCCCTAACTGCCCCGCAGCACTCCCTGACAGCTACACCCCCAGCTTGGCATTGCTCCACACCCTATCCTTGCAGAGATCTTACAGGGGTTCACCCTAAGTTAACTAGCAGGGGTCCCCAACCCCCGGGATCTAATGCCTGATGATCTGAGGTGGAGCTGACGTAATAATAATAGAAATAAAGTGCACAATAAATGTAATGCTCTTGAATCATCCCGAAACCATCTCCCTCTGTCCCCATCCTTGGAAAAATTGTCTTCCACGAAAACGGTCCCTGGTGCCAAAAAGTTTGGGGGCCGCTGCTATAGTGTGTTCTGGTTCTGAGTGATTCGTGGCAGAACAGAATAGTCTTGTGCGACCAAAAACCCCTGAAACATCTTACTCTAAGTATCTGGTAGAATAATGGAACTGTAAAAGGGGAAGAAGTGTTGTGCTCAAAGAGCACAGGACTCTGCATTTTTTCTTTGTGTATAAAGGCTTCTATTCATTGGGATTTAAGAGAAAAAAACAAAATCCCCTTTACTCTCTGTGCTTTGAAGGGTTTACATCATAGCTTCTCACATTCCAATAATTCAGCAGCAACAGCTGTTCTGCTCTCCTGGGCAAGAAGTCATGAACTGCATTCCGAAGAACGTGTTCCACACCGTCATTATTTATTAATTAATGCTATAGCTCCTGCCTTGTAATAAATGAATATCTGCCCAAAAGAGTAAAAAACAGAAAAATAATTTATTTTCTCTATTTCTCTAACCCAAAGCAATACCCTGATTTTATATCCCTACCCTCTAAATGAACTGCTATGTCAGTCTCTCCATTTTTCTAATAAATTCATTAAGAATCTTTTCTTGTCTTTGCTAGAAGGTAGACCAGAAACATTTTATCATTTAAACTGCTTCGTAAGCAAAAGTGAAAGTTTTCTTTGGCTCAGGGAGTCAAAAAAATATAAACAACAAAAAAATATCCAAGACAGTGAAAATGGGAAATGTCTTGCATATAGATTTTTTTTTAATGATAAATATTCAAAATAGAAAAATTCTGCACAGCTAGTATCAATCTAATCACTAAAGCCTAGCCAGTTACCCAGGCCTTCGGAATCATGGAAAGACCAATACATCATTACTGCAATTAACAACATCTAATCTTTGAAGTTTACTCCTTATCTATACAGTTGTATCTATATATTTATTAGATGATAGAGAATATCTTCCGAGCCTATATTTAGTTTAGAAATAAAATCCACAACATAAATACACATTCAGTTGTTTTTAGGAATACGTGCACTATTTTTCTGGATTTTTATGGTCATAAAAAATAGTTCTGCTACTTGAGATTTTAAAATAGTGATCTAACTCTTTCAGAAAACAGAAACATGGGACCTTTCTCCCTAAAACATAATAAAGCTCCAAACCCAGACTCAGAAGTGCTGAAATTTTGTTGAATAGCATTATAATTTTCTCACACACAGAAGGTATTTTTTATGCTCAAATGATGTTTAATCTGTGTTCATGGAAAACATATTTTAATTTCTTTTTAAGATTAAAATTTTTTGAAAGAAAGGATTCATATACTAATGTGAACAAAAATAGTTTTATTTACTCAATCATCAAAAACAATTATAGCTTTTTCCTACAATATTTAGTATGTTTTGTTTTCCCTGATTTATTTCTGTCCAAAAAATCAAAGGCTATACAAGATCACATAAAAACATTTAACTGAAAACATTTTGCTTGGAAGAACTGACTTTTATATACGTAGGGCAGATTTTAGATACAAAAAGTGTGCTCACAAGTTTATTTAGAAAAGTGATTAAATATACAGTGGAGAAAAGACAGCCTCTTCAACAAGTGGTGCTGGGAAAACTGGACAGCTACATGTAAAAGAATGAAATTAGAACACTCCCTAACACTATAAACAAAAATAAACTCAAAATGGATTAAAGACCTAAATGTAAGGCCAGACACCATCAACCTCTGAGAGGAAAACATAGGCAGAACACTCTATGACATAAATCACAGCAAGATCCTTTATGACCCACCTCCTAGAGAAATGGAAATAAAAACAAAAATAAACAAATGGGACCTAATGAAACTTAAAAGCTTTTGCACAGCAAAGGAAACCATAAACAAGATGAAAAGACAACCCTCAGAATGGGAGAAAATATTTGCAAATGAAGCAACTGACAAAGGATTAATCTCCAAAATTTACAAGCAGCTCATGCAGCTCAATATCAAAAAAACAAACAACCCAGTCCAAAAATGGGTAGAAGACCTAAATAGACATTTCTCCAAAGAAGATATACAGATTGCCAACAAACACATGAAAGAATGCTCAACATCATTAATCATTAGAGAAATGCAAATCAAAACTACAATGAGATATCATCTCACACCAGTCAGAATGGCTATCAACAAAAAATCTAGAAACAATAAATGCTGGAGAGGGTGTGGAGAAAAGAGAACCCTCTTGCACTGCTGGTGGGAATGTAAATTGATACAGCCACTATGGAGAACAGTAAGGAGGTTCCTTAAAAAACTAAAAATAGAACTACCATATGACCCAGCAATCCCACTACTGGGCATATACCCGGAGAAAACCATAGTTCAAAAAGTGTCATGTACCACAATGTTCATTGCAGCTCTATTTACAATAGCCAGGACATGGAAGCAACCTAAGTGTCCATAAACAGATGAATGGATAAAGAAGATGTGGCACATATATACAATGGAATATTACTCAGCCATAAAAAGGAACGAAACTGAGTTATCTGTAGTGAGGTGGATGGACCTAGAGACTGTCACACAGAGTGAAGTAAGTCAGAAAGAGAAAAACAAATACCGTATTCTAACACATATATATGGAATCTAAGAAAAAAAATAATAAAGGTCATGAAGAACCTAGGGGTAAGACAGGAATAAAGACACAGACCTACTAGAGAATGGACTTGAGGACATGGGGTGGGGGAATGGTAAGCTGGGACAAAGTGAGAGAGTGGCATGGACATATATACACTAACAAATGTAAAATAGATAGCTAGTGGGAAGCAGCCGCATAGCACAGGGAGATCAGCTCGGTGCTTTGTGACCACCTAGAGGGGTGGGATAGGGAGGGTGGGAGGGAGGGAGACGCAAGAGGGAAGAGATATGGGGACATATGTATCTGTAAAACTGATTCACTTTGTTATAAAGCAGAAACTGACCCACCATTGTAAAGCAATTATACTCTAAGAGAGATGTTAAAATAAATAAATAAAAGTGTGATTAAAGTGTTCTCTGTGTATTTATTTCACACTACAAGTGTAGTGACAGAGAACTGATGAGAACTTTCAACTAAATATTGTTGAAAAATACAAAATATTTTTAACTAGGATATTTAAAAATTTTTAAACCTACTGGCAGTAAGTTATTAACTACCTTTTCTTATACACAGAATCTGTAAGTGCATGTATCTTTAAATATAAATATGTACACATATCTTTAATTGCTAGCTTAAATAAAAAGTTTTGAAATACTATCATAAATGCTCAAGAATAAGGAAGTCACACAGTTCCCCTCAGTTGGTTAATTTGAGGAGAAATCCAGTATTTTAGGAGATTCAGCTACACCTTGCATTTATGTGACTACTTAGATGAAAAGAATAATAGCTAATCCCAGAGAATTGCAGAATTAACACAAGAAATTGATATTCTTGCAAGAATCAGCAACCCTGTTCTGTCCATTCGCTTACCAAGGAAATGGGGAAAATGAAAAGAGTGGTGCCACCCACAAAGTAGCCCATCCGAAAGATCTGAAAGCATGCAGTTGCCTACTGGTGGCTGAAACATGGTCAAGGGCAACCTGGAGAAGCATCCCCCAAGCCTCAGGCTCCTGTGCTTCTGTGAAATGATAGGAGGGGAAACCTGGCTGATGATAGAATTGGTATATTCTTTACAGTTTTGCTTTGGCTAGCCCTGGCTATGTCCCTAAAACATCATCTTACTTACCACGTTTACCACAAGTGCTAAAGGAAGCACCCTTCAGACTTTATATCTAAACTCTAAGTTTCTGGACTGGTGAGCTGTCAAATAGTAAAGAATGATTTGATTTTTCTTCCATTCACACAGGCTTTTCTCCTTAGAGAATGTGATCAACCACTATGATGTTGATTCTTAACACAATGGTTCCTTAGAAATTTTGCTACCAAAGCAAAATCATGCATTTTAATTGTAAGCTGGTGTTTTGATTGATGATCAATGACTACTATCCCTCAAAGTATGGCCCTTATCCCAAGGTAGAATTAATTTCAAATTTTCTCCAAGTCACAACCACTAGCTTTGTAAAATGGCTTCCTGTCAAGTTGCCTGTGTTTTATATCATTAATTTCAGCCAGCTACCTCAGGCAACAGAATACTGATCTTGTCAGTTTGAACACACAGACTTGGAGAATGACTGACAAATAAAGCACTCCTTAAAAATCAAACACCCTGAACAGTTCATCTTGTTACTTTCAAAGGAAATGTCATCAAAAATTGTGATAAATTCCTATTGTTTTCACATGTATGACTTTGAACTTTTCTTCTTTGTATCCATTAAATTCCCGTAAGAGGGAGTGCCTCAGTGGCCCTTTTGCCCTTACACCTACCACATACAATTATGTAGAAAATGAATGCTTTCTATAACTGAGGATCAGGTCTGATGGGTCATTTGACACCGAAATAAAGGTAGGGAGAAAAAGCTTTTCGGAGCAATTGGTATGGATCTCATTGCATCATATACCACCAGCTCAGTGTCTAGTTAATAGGGGCTTCCATAAAAGCTGCATGCTGCAGCTAAAATTCAATCTCACTGGCCAAGTTTTCAAACCCATTTTTAAGTGCACTTAAAACAATTGGAGGATTAAAGGTCCCAATGAAAAGCTACATGTTAATGAGAGATGCAAATCCAAGGTTTGGATGGAACCCAAATAATACGAGTTTCTAAAAGATTTATAGTTGCTGCATACTTCATGAAGAGAGAGTCCATCAACTGAATTACAGAGTCTTCGGGAAATGTATTAGAGTTCTAATTTCTGCAATGTTGGCTTAGCTTTTCTCTTTTGGATAGGCCAAAGTAGAGGTTTCAGTCTTGCAGAATTTTCTCTTTAAAGAAAAAGATCAAAGACTACTATGCTATACATGAAGCACACTGGGCTTCATCCTTCGTTTTTTCTATTTTTATTTTTTGCAGAGTTCACATTGTCAAGCATAGTTATTCACAGAATAAGAAATTGATCAAGTCAGAGTTTCCAAACCCCCAATACATTTCTTGAAAGTGAAATGGGTGCTTGAGAAATTTTAAGCTATACAATGTACTCAAGGAATATGAAATAAGTTTAATATTTCGCTAAACAAAATAGGAAAATAAACCCTTGCAAAAGAAAATTCAGCAGCATATACAGAGGTCAAAAATCAGCTACAAAGCCTTTTGAAACACTTTTAAATTAGAAATTAAGAGCTGTTTATTTACTATGGGTGCCCACAACAGTTTCAGAAGTGGTCTGCCACCTTTCTAAGTACATACTTGCTTAGAAATGAAGTGACGGGGATGGTAGGGAACGCTAATAGTAATTCTCCTTCACCAGCTGAAGAGAAGAGGCAGGCTGGGGGTATGGAGACATGGCCCCCAAGCTCTCCAAGTTGCTGTGAGGTAGGGCCATCAGGGACAACCCACATGCCTCTGACCCTCAGAGACTGAGACTCGGCAGGGTAGCCTCTTCTCATCTCCTGGCCCTCACTACCTCTCAACAGCCGCTCTGGCAGAATGTATAGGTGGGCTCTGCAGAACCAGAATCCAGCTTCCTTTCTGCACTGCTACCTTGGACCCATCTTCCTATTGTATAATTTTTCATTCCTTTGGGTCTTGACAACAGCCCTTTTAAGAAACACAAACCCTATGCTGGGGGAGATGGGTCATGGCCACAAGAGGCAGAGGGAGGCATCAAACTATCAGTTAATGCTTTCATTAGCATTTAACCCTTTGCAGGGCCCAGACGGCACCCCAGGGAAAAAGGGGAGACCTAGGGAAGAGCATCCTGGAGCAGAGAAAAGATGATAGGAGCTCTGAAAATGAAAAGGCTGGTTGTCAAAACAACATGACAATGTTGCCATTTCCCCAAAACTGTCTTGCATCACCATTTGACACATGAGCTATGAGTTGCTGAGCAGAAACTTGGTAGGTAAAGAACCTACAAGAGTTTGTGCTTCCTGTACATTAAGAATGTACATGAGGACTTCCCTGGTGGTGCAGTGGTTAAGAATCCGCCTGCTAATGCAGGGAACATGGGTTCGATCCCTGGTCCGGGAAGATCCCACATGCCATGGAGCAACTAAGCTCGTGCATGACAACTACTGAGCCTGTGATCTAGAGCCTGCGCTCTAGAGCCTGCAAGCCACAACTACCAAAGCCCGCACGCTCTAAGGCCCGTGTGCCACATCTACTGAGCCCACATGCTGCAACTACCGAAGCTCACGCACCTAGAGCCCGTGCTCCACAACAAGAGAAGCCACCGCAATGAGAAACCTGTGCACTGCAACAAAGAGTAGCCCCAGCTCGCCGCAACTAGAGAAAGCCTGAACGCAGCAACGAAGACCCAACACAGCCAAAAAAAAAGAATGTACATGAAAGTTTTTATGAGCCGCACATCAGATGAGGCTTCCATCTCTCTAAGGTCTCCTTATCATTCCCTAAATGCCCTTAATGACTGGAAGCCTGCCATCTACTAGGAAATTTGGAAAAAACAAAGCTATGTGAGGAGAATCACCAGTTTCTCTGATGATTCTCTTGAATGCTTCCATATCTTTTTTTTCCTGAAAAATTTATATGGGTGAGCTTTGCAAATATTGACTTTTAAAGACCATATCATGATCTCCTTATTAATCATTTGCTTGTCTCCCCAAATATACAAGATGTTATTCCTCAAAACTTGAGCCTAGGGCTTCCCTGGTGGCGCAGTGGTTGAGAGTCCGCCTGCCGATGCAGGGGACACGGGTTCGTGCCTCGGTCCGGGAAGGTCCCACATGCCACGGAACGGCTGGGCCCGTGAGCCATGGCCGCTGAGCCTGCGCATCCAGAGCCTGTGCTCCGCACTGGGAGAGGTCACAACAGTGACAGGCCCGCGTACCGCAAAAAAAAAAAAAAACTTGAGCATAACCTTTTAAATCTATGCTGAATTATCTTTAACTCTCTAGGAATTAAATGAGCAAAAACTCATGAAAGTAAAAAAATATATGGACCAATAAAATATATGCACAATTGGGAACTCAAAATCTGTCAGGTTTTTATACTTCCAAATTCCTTTTGTGAAATGGCATCCTCCGTAACAACAATCATTAGACCATGTCGTTTGCATGGAAAATGGAACATGATTCAATATGATCCAACAGCCTATATATTTTTCACTATTTATGAAGTAGAACAGAGAGAAAAAAAACTTCAGGTAGCAAAAAAAATAAATAAACTAATAAACTAATATTATGAATGACCTCATGAACATATTAAATCATGACATTTAATTCAACAACTGAAAATGCAGTAAACAGTGCATAGAGGGCTAGGGTTAGATGCTCTCAAAGTTTGTGCATATGATCACGAAAGTAAGACCCTTTGAAATTTCAATTACTTACACTATTAAAAAGAAATAGTCATTACCATTTATTTAGGGCTCTGAGCTAAGTCCACTCTCATCTTATCCTTAAACTCTATCACAACCTTGAAAATTAGGTCTTACTGTATCTCCTCAAAGAAAGGAGGAAATTAAGGCTTGAAAGAGGCTAGGAATTTGCCAGAAGTCACATACTTTTAGATGCCAGGGTTATTTCTAAAATTTCTTTAAACCTGCTCCATAAACAATAGATAAAATTTTGTATGATCCCTATTTACAGAAATGATGTCTCTCAAATCCAATCCACATGACAAGAATATTGGCTCCCATGTACTAAGAGCACCATGTAACTGACACAGTAGTAAGTGCTTTATATACTTTCTCATTTAATTTTACAGTAACTTTAAGAGAGTGTCTTAATCCATTCAGGCTGCTATAATAAAATACTACAGGCTGGGTAGCTTATAAACAACAGAAATTTACTTCTCACAGTTCTAGAGGTTGGAAGTCTAAGATTAGAGGGCAAGCATGGTCGGGTTCTGGTGAGGGCCCTCTTTTGAGTTGCAGACTGCCGACTTTTCATTGTACCTTCAAGGGCACAAGAGGCAAGGGAACTCTCTGGGGTCTCTTTTAAAGGACACTAACCCTATTCATGAGGGCTCCACTCTCATGATCTAATCACCCCCCAAACACACCACCTCCTAATACCATCACCTTGGGCATTAGCTTTTCAACATATGAATGGGGGGGCACATTCAATCTATAGCAGAAAGTTCCTAAAAAAAAAAAAAAAAAGAAATAAAGTTCCTTATTATTTCCATTTATAAAGATGAGAAAACTGAGGCTTAGGGAAGTAGCTTCTGAAGGGGATGTGGAGAAAAGGGAACCCTCCTACACTGTTGGTGGGAATGGACATTGGTACAGCCACTTTGGAAAAAAGTATGGAGGTTCCTCAGAAAACTAAAAATAGAATTGTCATATGATCCAGCAATCCTGGGCATATATCTGGACAAAACTCTAATTCAAAAAGATACATGCACCCCTATGTTCATAGCAGCACTATTCACAACAGCCAAGACACGGAGACAATCTAAATGTCCATCAACAGATGAATGGATAAAGAAGATGTGGTATATATATATATATATATATAATGGAATACTGCTAAGCCAGAAGAAAAACCGAAATAATGCCATTTGCAGCAACATGGATGCAACTAGAGATTATCATACTAAGTGAAGTCAGAAAGAGAAAGACAAATACCATATGAAATCACTTATATGTGGAATCTAAAATATGACACAAATGAACCTATCTATGAAACAGAAACAGACCCACAGACGTAGAGAACAGACTTGTAGCTGCCGAGGAGGAGGGATGAAGTGGGAGGCTGGAGTTAGCAGATGTGAGCTATTATATATGGAATGCATAAACAACAACGTCCTACTGTATTTAGCACAGAAAACTATATTCAATATCCTGTGATAAACCATAATGGAAAAGAAAATAAAAAAAGAATATATATATATATATCTGAATCACTTTGCTGTACAGCAGAAATTAACACAATATTGTAAATCAACTATACTTCAGTAAAAAATAAATTAATTAAAATGTCAAAAAAAAAAAAAAAGAGAGAAGTAGCTTCCCCCAAAGCACATAGCTATTAAGTAGCAAAGTCATGATTGAACCCTGTCTGCTGGCCTGCAAAAGCCATGGTCCTAAACCACTTTGCAATATTGCCTTAACCTCTTCAAGTTGGTCAGCAAAGGAAGTGAATTCTCATTTATCGTTACAGAAGGTGAGCTAAATGCATGAAGAAGAGCAAGTTAATACCTATTGGGTAGTTTTTATCCAGCATACTGTGATGTGAAAGTGCTTTGATCTTAGATGACCTTTTTTTCCTTGACAGTAATATATTCCTAGAATTAAAGAAAATCAGCTACAATGAAAATGAAAACTTATTTTGAAAAATAGTCATTCTAATTCCATTTTCACCAGAACTTTCTGATTTGTAATTTGGTTCCCTGAGTAGATCTGTACAAAGAAAATGAGATGTGCTCTGTGGAGATGACTAGTCCATATTTCAGAAAAAGTTGTGTCTTGCTTTGTAAATGGTTTAAATTGTTTATGCATTTGCTTACTGTGAGCAAACCACTAAAGATAGTGCACCCCTGTATGAACTGACAAAAAACACAAGTCTCTGGACCAGCAAAATTGCGGATCAAATCATGGGCCATGAATATCCCCAATAGAATGGCTTAGCCTAAAACAACCACCCAGTGTCCCTCAGAGCAAAGTACAGTGGTTTTAGATGATGGCTCTGGAAGTCGTCCAGGTTTGATTTCTGGCTCTGATACTTAGTAACCATGCAACCTTGGGAAGTTGTTCAAATTCACTCTGCCTCAGTGTTCTTATCTGTAGAATGGGGATAATAATAGAACACTCATAGGGTTATCAGTAGAAATAGAACCCCTGTATGGTATCATAAGACTTAAGTGAGTTAATAATGGAACTCTTATTAACAGTGCCTGGCACATACTTAGATCTCAAAACATGTCAGCTATTATTTTTTTATTTTTTGCAGTACGCGGGCCTCTCACTGTTGTGGCCTCTCCCATTGCGGAGCACAGGCTCCAGACGCACAGGCTCAGCGGCCTTGGCTCACGGGCCTAGCTGCTCCACGGCATGTGGGATCCTCCCGGACCGGGGCACGAACCCGAGTCCCCTGTATTGGCAGGCGGACTCTCAACCACTGCGCCACCAGGGAAGCCCTCAGCTATTATTATTTTCTTTTAGGTGCACAAGCAGCTCAGTCTTTATTGATTAGCCAGCCATCCTATGAAATCTTCAAAGATCTTCTGTTTTATTTCTCATTTATGGGTCTCCATGAAATGACAAACAGTAGACAGAAAGTCCTACTTATAATTCATGTCTGATGCAAACCCATACTCAGCCAACCTAAAGCCAGTTCTCCAGGCTTCAGTGCTCAACCTGTTAAAATATGTGCTTATTTTAATTCTTATTTTAGTTAACTGTTTAAATGAAAGTTACACATTCTCTTTCCCTCACTCAAAAGTTTAGTGATGAAAATAAGAAAAAATGCTGGCTTTATGTTCTGTTAAGATGGTGATTAACCAAATCCTTAAACCAAATATTCTGAATACCTCCTGGAACAGGACAAAGCAGATATTTAGTAAACAAGGAGGATTTCAACTTTACGACTAACCCCTGACCATTTCAATGTTCCAGTGTGCCTGTAGAGGAAAGAACGGTGTCAAAACCACAACAGAGCAACCATGAAGACAGTGTTAAAGCAGACTAAAAATTCAATGTAAAGGTACCTTCAAAAAACACACTGCCGAGGAAACAAATACATGGTACATCTCTTTATTTAGCAGCTATAGATATACATGATTTTTACCACAAGATGTACAAAGCAGTTAGCTCTAAGAGATTTTTAACTATGTGCTTTATGCTTTCTAAACTGTCTGCATTTTAGATAAGAAATATGTAATAAGTATAACGAAAAAGTTATTTTCATTTTGGAAAAGAGAGAAATACAAATACTAATATAATTTTTGGAGTTCTCAAGCATTCTGATGCATGACAGAAATATGAAATAATACTTTTGCTTTCAAATCATCAATGTGTGATGATTGATGGTCTGACTCCTTTGTGGGCCCTTGGAAGAGTCAGGTGGAAATGACCTTGAATGAGGCAGTATCTGTGAAATCAAAACACTCCAAAAAACAGGCTGCTAAATTACCACCCTGGTACTGAAGATTACATATGCTGGACTAATCATAAATTAGAGTGCAATTCATTGCGGATACCAGCTCCTTTCCAAAGTATGGAGTTCCTGCCTTATGCTAGCTAGGATCACTTTAAAATACCACTGAGATAAACAATGTCTTTCACTTATGAATTCCAACTGATTGCAGGGAAACTTTAAAGTCCTAGCAACACCGTTGCTATAGCAATGCAACCTGATTAGATATTCTTAGCAACCAGCCACAACTCACACCCACAGAGTCCCTTCATTTATTCCAAGAAGAATAATGTTGACATTCCAATTTCTAAAATATACAGAACTCAGTGACAGACATTTATGGATGAGAGGCCTGTGAGATCCAATAGAATAGCAGGTTAATAAATAATATACCTGAGCCTTGAACGCATCTTATATGTATACAATAAACATATATAAAAGTGTATTCTACATGGCTAAAAATTGAAGACATTTCATTTGGCCCTTGGAGTATATGTAAATAATAGCAGAATCCTTGAATTTCATATTATAGTAGCTAAAGTTTACATGCTTCCCAGACAAATAGTATATTTCATACTGAATTAACAGAGATAACAATAAAATTACATGTTTGCAACCAACAGCAGTAATTTGACATTTTAATTCTAAAGCTTTCATCAGAACTGGTATCATACTTGAAAATCCACAGGCACTATTGAGAGTGAGGGTATGGCTAATTATGAGGGTACACAGCAGAAATGTGGCCTTGATATCACACATGCTTAAGCAGAGCTGATACAAGGGACTGAGTGAATTACTGCTCTGAAGGAAAGGATCTGTCACATTCTGAGCAGGGTAAGATTTGAAGACTAAATTCTGGAGTCATCCCCAGGCTGATCTTAATCAGGATGGTCAGATGCAGGATCAGATCTATGAAGGCTCAGAAAAGACAACAGCCCAGAAATATACAAACATGACCCATGGTTCTATAACTAAGTAAAAGATGCTTTTCTATAAACCCAGATCCTGAATCATTCTGTTTTGATACGGAAAAGAAACGAATTACATTCTTGCCTTCCCCTGAATGGCTACATTCTGTGGTTAATAATCCAATCTCTCTCTATATGCAGTTTCTGTTACAAATGGAGTGTGGTGAGAAGGAATTAAGGTGAAAATAACCAGAAGCAATAACCAATGCTTTTTTTGTTGTCATTGCCTTTGAAAGTTATTAAATTTGAGCCATGGATATGGTATTCTGAAAATAATTACTCTCAGCTAAGCTACAGAATTAGAAAGCCCTTGAGAAGTCTCCAATTTTGTTAAATTATTTAAAAATATCAACTCTATATAAAAAATCTGCATCAAAAGCATGTTGCACATCCCTATATAACAATTCAACGTATCATAAGAAAATCATTATTGTGTACATATGCATGGTTAGAAGAATGTTCATTCCAGCAGTCGAAAATAACAAGGGGAAACAGTCTAAATATATAAAAATGTGGCATTAACTAAATTAATTATGGTGTTTTGTATCATGAAATACTGCTCCACAATCCCCTTACCTACCATCTTGAAACCTAAAATCTACAAAAAATCGAACGTCTATATATAACCTAATTGGCAGAAAAACCTCATCTGACCAGAACTCATGTGACACCAAAACTTAACTGGAAGTGAGACTATTCAGAGGCTTTATTTATTTCACACAGCATGATTATTCTTATGCTTCACTACAGAAATATTCATGTGTTTGATTACAGGGTGCTACCCTAGACACTGCTGAAAATGTTTCCTAATATATGAATTTAAACATATTACGTTTCAAAAGTTAAAAAAATTCTGCATTCTATGTAAAATCTTGTGGACTGTGATATACCCCATGTTCTCTCTGCCTGAAATACTCTCTCCCTGACTTTTACATGACTTGTTTCTTCTCATCCTTCAGGTCTGGACTTGATAAATCTCCTCCTAGGGCTGGTTCCCATCTGCCAAGTCTAAAGAGAACCCATGTAGTTACTCTTCATCATGTATGCTGTTTATTTCCTTCACAGCACTTATTACAACCACTGGTGATCTCCTTTGTTTCTTCACTTGCACATCTAATGACTTTCTCCTCCACTAGCTCCAGAAGGGCAGGGACCTCATTTACCTTGCTCACTGCAGTGTCCCCGCATCTCACACAATGTCAGGCAACTAGTCTGTGCTCAGTATATATTTGCTGAATGAATGAATGAGTGAACAAATGAGTTTTTGTAAATATATGTGCATTAAAAATGGAAAAAATTACCCAATATTAACAATTTAGTGGAAGTAAGGGTGTCTTTTCCCTTTGGGGCTTATTTTTATGTTTCAAATTTTCTGTGAAAAAGTATTGCTTTTGTAACAGTGGGAACAATTTTTAAGTGGATAGTATATCAAGTGCTTAAATTGATTCACATACACCAAACACTTCTCTAAAAGCACTTATTATTACAAAAAGTACACAAGCTAGCAAGAATTTCTTCAAGTCAGGATTACACAGTACAGTTCCACCAAAATGAGAAACCAGGCAAAATAAAAATGAAAGATAAAATTAAGCCTCTCTAGAGGTTCCATATTTTCTTCAATTCTTTTGAATTTTCAGTTCTTCACCATGTGTGGATTATTATTATTTGCTCTCCTGCCTAATTCTCAGGCCAAAGCATTGCCATACCGCAAGCATAACAGGTGTGTGTGTGTATGATCTCTCCCAACAACGAGGCCTTGAAAAACATGGAACCTACCAAAACCTTTAGGCCTGTTTATGAAGAGAGGCTGAGAATTAGAAACACAAACCTACTTCATAAAGGTAAAACATTTTTTAAATCCACAATGAGGCATTTCCAAAACTGATTTATCACGCTGAGTTACCGTGGATTAGTTTACAAAGGGCACATACAACCAAATGTTAAAATTTCCAAATCCATTCCCAAGATCCTTTTTATCCTGAGAAGCCGCCCAGCACTGAGCAAGAGAAAGCACCCTGTGTCCTCTGACCCAGCCGCATGCAGGCTCTAGAACTGCAGGGGGTCTGGAAACAGAAAAGCTACATTATATTATACCTACAGTTACACAAAACATTCTCAATATGCTTTACTCCAACTTCCAAACATGTTTTCAGGTGAACAACCTCTAAACACCCTGGTGTTTGCAGATTTTTTAACACACTCTGCCTTGTATTTATTGCACCTTTTTCAGATTAACACCTGGGCCCTTTGCTTTGAAGTTAGAGGTACTTCAACTAAAAAGGTATCTGGACAATGAAGAAATACATCCTAAACACATAAAACTTTAAAATAACTCATGTATATTTAAAAGTTTCAGAGTTTTTGGACCCTGTAGTTTCCAGAATACATTTAAACCAAAGAACAGCATGGATTCACCATCATTTTGAGGAATCACTGGACACCACACCCATCTCACTTATTTCTTGCTCTAATTTAATAGCAGCTCAAAAAGCAAAACAAAACAAAGCCACTCACCAGAACAGAGTTCTCCTTTATATGCATGTCTGCTTGTTTATAATTAAAAATCTTTAGTTTAGGCCTAGTGGAGGAATAAGTTCCCGACAGCCCTCCTTGTAGACTACCGTGGGCAGGTGTGTTGTGTTGTACTGCTATTTAAAACATGCTGTTTAGAACACTGAATTCTTTCTCTGAGGCTCCTTAAGTGGTGAGGCAGCTGAAGACCAGCAGCTGCAAGTCTTCTGCTTTATTCCTGAGCTTGTCATTGTTAGCTCTGGTCACTGAGCCCTTTTCCCTAATGAACAGGCTGGGTCTGGGGGGCAGCTGGACGGCACTGCTCCTATTCACCAGCCAGACATGGAATACAGAACCCCAGAGCCACACCTGCCAATGGCCAGCAGGCATGGTGCTTACTTTAGGTAATGGAGTATCTGGGATATTAGATAATACAATTATCCCGCTAATGATACAAAATGAAAAATCACCATTTGATTCAATAATTTTCTCCCCAATGTTCTCCAAATAGTATTTGGATACACTTATGTTTTATTTTTCTACAGTGGACCTCATTCCTTAATTCACATTAAAACACCAAATACCAAAGGCTTATTTCAGGGTCCCCCAACTACATAATAAGCATGAATTAAATAAATTCTTTTATTGCCCGTTCTATTTTTTGTAAATGATCTTCAAACTTTTAGCCTAAAACTGGCTTATAATCAGAGATCACAGATACTCTTTCTGGTATGAGAATTAAATTTCCTGTCTAAAAACATCAGTCTTGACTAAAGCTAAAATAACATTCTCATTGGTATATCAGAACTAAATTTTAAGGCTACACTTGCAAAAAACAGATGGTAATCATGTGAGGTTTTGCTCTAACTACCAATACAAGACATATGGGCAAAAACCTACACTTAGCTGCCTTTAAAAGCCAATAAAGTGTAACACACAAGGCTTTATACGTGTTTACAGTCCTGTACAAATGGGAAATCCTGAAATTACAGCCTGAGTTTATTTCCATTAAAATTCAGTTCACAAGGAAAAAAAGAAAATTCTTTTCAGAAAAAAGAAAAAAGCTTAAGAAGTGAATGGTGCAGATACAATATTACCAGGGTTAAAGCTACTATAAAATATAAGAATTAAAACTGTACATGATGGTGGCTCCAAGGAAGAAAATGTTTGCTGTTCTTAACACTGAAAGTAGCTGAATTGGAATCTTGAAGCCCACTAGCTTGGATTTACACAGTGTGAAGAAACAGCACTCTATAATTCCTGTATGCTGCATTTTCATGCCATATTACTACCATATGACAGTATTGTTTCACATTTAGCGTACAATCCACTCCAATGCTGGTTTTCATTTTAGCTATGCTTATGTTTGTATAACATCGCCTTTTTATTCACTTTCATCTTTTTTGCTTCTGTTTTTAAATCTTAATGCTGTACCTCCAGGTACAAACTTCCTCACCATTAACAAATTCAGTATGCATGTTCTCTGTTTAGCAATCCAAATCATTAATTAAATAAATGTGATGTGATGCTAAATAATATTTTCTTACATCAAAGTCTTTCAGAGCTCTTTCTCTTCTTTGAGTAATAGTTTTCTCCTGGGATGGGGAGAATAAAACACTCTCAATAAAGTACATGGGAAAAATACATCTACCCACTTTGGCAGATGGCACTTTGGGTCACCTGTAATGGAACTATTGATTCTTCACAGTTTCTGAGCGTAGTTGTCAGGTAAGGATAAATCAGGGGTTTTGGGGCCAGGGTCAAACTTAGCCACCTGCTTCTGTAGGACAGCACAGCAGGTAGCCATATGTGTGAGAACTCCATTCTGAAAAGCTTAAAGCTTACTCTGTTCCCCAGGGGCCAAGACCAAGGTCAAAATATTTATAACCAACTGCTCCACAAAACACTAAGTCAGGTAATTTCATGTATTATATATTTTTCCATTTTTCTTATAAGTTAAAGTAAGTAACCAACATTCAATCAAAGCATCTACCCTAAAAGATATAACTGACTTTAAAAATAGGTATTTTGGAAAAGCAGTGGATGGTATATGCCAATGTATAGTGTATCTATATATATTTTTAGACCACTTACTTTCTCAGGCTAAATAAAATGCTAGCATTTCAGCTTCAAACTAGAAGATAAGAAGAGTAACTCTTTTCCTTCCTTTAAATTTTCTGTTACCAATTTTAAAATTATGAGTTTCTGTGGAAATGTATTTGTCAGAGTCATGGTGGATTCATGACAAAGTTTTACATGTTTGAAGCAAAATATAGGGAGATACACTGCACGGGGTGGAAAAAGGGGGAAAGAAAAAGACAATGCTGAACTAAAAGATGGTGAAATAAAGGTTTTTAAAAACAAAATTCATTTAATTTTAATTTAAAATTTTATTTATTTTTTAATATAGGAAGTACATTATCACAGTTTTAAATATTTCTGTGAATTAAATCCCTACATGTAGAATTACTGGGTCAAAGGGTATTTATTTGTAATGTTGATAGATGTTGCCAAATTGCCCTCTATAAAAGTTGTACCCACTTATACTCTTACCAAAACCCTATGAGAAAAATTGTTTTCCCACATTTTCTAACACAAATTATTATCAGAATTTTTTCATTTTTGCTACTCAGAAAGATGGTAAATGATAATCCAATGAGCTTCAATGTGTACTACTCTTGTGAGTGAAGTCATGCCTCTACGCATATGTTGAAGGGACACATTTCCTTTTCTGTTAACTATCTCCTTTTACCTATTTTTATTAGTTCATTGGACTTTTTCTTATTCATATGTGAGGGCCCTTTATATATTAGCTAAACAAGTCCTATGTCCTGATACATGTTGCAAATATGTTTCCCTGATTTAGAGATATTTTCTTGAATTGACTTATAGTGATCTCTGCATGCAGAAATTCTTTATTTATATGTAGTTGAACTTGTCATTTTTCTTTCTTAAGGCTTATTGTTTTTATGTTATACTTAGAAAGTTTTTCTTACTCCAATTTTATAAAAATATTCTATGGCTTATTGAAATATTTATTGTATGCTTCCATTCTTCATATTTAAATCTTTAATTCATTGCCATTTATTGTGGCATCACGTAAGATTATTTTTTCATACCTGATCAGTGGTCCCCACAGATTTGAGATGCCACCTTAATCATATATTCAATCTTCATATGTATCCCAGTCTATTTTTTTTTCCCCAGTCTATTTCTTGACCTTCCATTTGGTTTCATTGATTTGTCTCTTTTCATATTCCAATACTATGTTCTATGTTTCAGGGTTTTATAATATTTTTAAATATTTAACATAATATTTTATATAATATTTAAAATATCCAGGCTAGCTCTCTTCCCATGTATTACTCTCCTTTTCCAGAATCTTTTAGTCAATTTCTTTTTTTTTTTTGCGGTACGCGAGCCTCTCACTGTTGTGGCCTCTCCCGTTGCGGAGCAACAGGCTCCGGACGCGCAGGCTCAGCGGCCATGGCTCACGGGCCCAGCCGCTCCGCGGCATGTGGGATCTTCCTGGACCGGGGCACGAACCCGTGTCCCCTGCATCGGCAGGTGGACTCTCAACCACTGTGCCACCAGGGAAGCCCTAGTCAATTTCTTTTAGTCAATTTAGATTATTTTATTTTTTCATTTGAATTTTAGATTCAGTTTGTCTAGCTCAAAAAAAAAATCAGTAATATTATTTTGGGGGTCATGTTAAATGTATAGATTAACTTAGGAAAAATGTATATGATATTGAATTTTCCTATGTGAAAACATGGTATGCCTTTCCATTTGTTCATATTTGTTTTTGAGACCTCAGGAATAGCTATAACTTTTTTTCATAAAAGCTCACACATTTCTTGTTTTATTTATTCTAAAGTATTTTATCTTTTCTGTTGCTGTTGTAATTGGGGGTACAAAGAATTGCAAGATAAGATTTCCATGCTCCAAGAATTCAAACTCCAATAATAAAACATTCAGGTTACTAGAACCACTGAAATAGGTGATGCCTGCCATAAAAAAAAAAAAAGTCTGGAAAAACACACTATGGGAACGGGACCATGGAGATTACCACACAGAGAAGTGTCACCTGAAGGATACATAGGTATCTCCCAATAGACAACGAGACCAAAGGCACTTCAGATGGATGGAAGAATCTGTACAGTGCCACAGACACCTGAGAGAAAGAGGTGACTTGATGAACTGTAAATAGTTTCTCAGAGCAAATCTGTCAGAATCTTAGAGGGAGTGGGAGGAGATGAGGCTGAAAAGGTGGACAAGAGCCCAATTGCAAGGGACCCTGTGTCCTTCCAAGATGCTTAGACTTTACAGATATTGAAGTGTTACAAACAGAGAAGGCCCAAAGTGCCCCAGAAAGGGGCTAGCCCAGAAATTAGAAAATAGGAGACTATTTCAAACTTCAAGGTAGGAAAAAACAAAGGTCTGCAATACGGAGCTCAAGGAATGGATTAAAGAGATTCTCAGGAAGTAGAATTTTAGGACTTATAAATAATAGAATATGAAAAGTAAGAGGGAGGATTCCAGCTTTCTGCCTTGAGCACATGCCAGGCCCGGACTGGAGAGAGAATTTCAAGGAGGTAAATACTTGGAGATAGATGAAACACACTGTCATAGTCAAGATACTCATCTGTTGGTGGTCTATCTCATCACCCCTCAACAGAGAGGTGACGGGGAGGGGACAAGTCTGACAACACAGTCCTAGGAAATCCCAAACTTTAAATGTCAGGTGGAGGAAGGGAATCCTTGTAAGACTGACAGGGGTAACCAGAACTGTAAGTGGATTTGACTCAGTGGTGTCTCAGGATCCAGGGCAGGGCCAAATTCAGTGAGTGAAGGTCAATCACTAAAATCAAAGGTAAAATACTATTCGAATAATGTTCACCTAATCAGAAACACAGGGGCACTTGAAATGCTTCAATTTTGGGGGGTAGAGTGGGATGGGGAAGGAAAAACCTTAGTTAAATATTTATTAGTCTGACACACTCCCAGAATATTCAAGAATATATCAATCATTTGACTGCAGTCTTCCCTTTGGTAGTTTTGCTTCATCATTTATGTTTTTCTGTATAATAAAGGTATTTTTATTAACATTCAATGATAAAGGTTCACATTATTTTTAAAGAAAAGAAGCAAGAAAGTGCAATGGAATGACAGAAAACGTTCAACATTCATCTCATATCTTTACCATCACAGACATGAGCTCAAAATTTTGTAGAAATTACTCCCGGGTCTTTTGTAAACAATTAGAAAAAGTGACAAACAATTATCAGTTTATGTTCTTCTTTACAGTGATGATTTTTTGGGTGATAAGGAGAATAATAAAATCGACATCGTTCAGTCATGAAACTATAACAAGGAGCCATGTGAAGGCATCTGGAGTTTTGAGTCGATTTGCTTCGAGTTGATCTGAACCACCCATATGCTTTCACCAGAAGCTGTGTGCACAAATCTAGTTTTCCTGGTTTACTTATATTATAACTCTGTCTTTAGCTACCATATTCAACTTTTCATTTTTTTTCCTGGAAAACTTGCAACTGCCTTATCAGATTACCTTCCTCCATTAATACATTGGCCAGTGTAGTATGATGAGAAAAATATTGGACAGTGTATTAAGAAACCCAGACTTTACTCCCGATTGTCCCAGCTTTATTATATGTTACTGAATAAGTCCCTTTATGTCTCTAGACCTCAGTCATTTCTAAGACCCTCCAGATTTCACGCTCCCAAATCAACTTTCCTGTGATGTTTGCCAAGAAAAGCCAGAAAGAATTCCAGGGATTCAAATAAAATTAAAATTCACAGCCAAACCCTTCATGGTTGGTATTCTGACAGTGGATATGGGCCCTTTTTTTTTTTCAAGGAGGAGGAAGCAGGGTATGGGGGAGAGAGGAGACTTAGTATATTGCTAGAAGTCTCCTACTGTTTTTGCAGTATAAAATTTTAGATGTTCTTTGGTGAACCAAAACAGTGAACTGAATACTTCAAAACTATGTATAGACTTTAGGAATTTTTGTCCCTTTCCCTCCTGAGATGCAGGCCTAGATCAGGCTGTGTGGTCTTCAGCAAGTCATTTAACCTCTCTGATCTCCATTTCTTCAGTGTAAAAGGAGGTCAGGCTGGGCCTCTCTACCCTGCAGTATGATTTCAAGAACTAAGTTAAACAATATATTTAAAATTTCTTGGTGAACTGTGACATACAAATATGGAGTGTTACATTACAGTTACTCTTTTGAAACTGTATTCCTTATCGTTATTTTATTATTAAAAATTTGGGTAAAATATTTTCAACCATGAGGAATGATCTCTTCACATCTATCTGTATTGCACAGGAAAATGGGAGGGCAGAATCCATGACAGGAAATTGTTTATTTTAATATTTAAAAAGGCGTAATGTGCACATACAGAGCATTTTGTCTAATATATGTCTTGCAATACTTTATATATGTATATACCTTCTACAAGTATAGAGACAAGGCTACTCTTGCTAAATTCATAATTATTGTTCTGATTTCTCCTATTTTGATTTGCAATTAAAATATATACCAAAAGGAGCATATACAGAAAGATTTCTCCAAAATAATTTAGAAGTGTTTACTTTTTGCAAGATGAAAATGGGTATTTTTGAATTAAAAAAAAAAAGGTGCCGTGATCAAATATGTTTAGTCAATGCTGTGGACGACATGCTTATCTTAGAGATTAAGAATATAGCAATTTATGAAAAGTTCCAAGAAACCCTGCAACAGAGGAATCTGTTCAATTTTATTTAACACAGTTTCCCAAATTTATTTAACGTGACACTCAATTTTTTTTAACTAACCACCTATTAATAGCTCATGAACTTGCAGTGTTCTGCATAACACAACGCAGGAAAAGCTGATGTCTGTTTCAAATATGCAACAGTCACTATGAAAATAAAAGACACCCAGTGTTGACTTTAAACTAGGCTTGCTGAGCACTTTTTTCCTCACTCACTAACATTTCAACCTAAAAGCCATCCTGGAAAACCCTGGCAAATGCAAATAAAAACATGCCGCCATGTGACTGAGATTGAATGAAAGGCAGAGGACACTTCTGGCAAATGGTACAAAGTATTACAGTCGTTAAACACCATCACTCATTTTGGACACAAAACCTCTTCTGAATTATACCCTAAGGGCCTAGTGGGTGAGGGGAAAATTGCACCTAAAAGGAGGCAGACATAATTGACTTCCGCTTGAAAGAGTCGGTCTGCCCTTGGCAAAATAGCTAAATGTACCTTGAAAGTGGCAATTATTTATTACCACTGGATTATCTGAGATTTATGAAAAACTCACAGTGGGCCAGACTCTATAAAAATATTCATCTCAACTAATGGACTTTTTATGATTCCCGTAACTTTTGAGAATAAAATGTGAGGAATTACAACCATCATATTTAGGACCACATGCTCAAAAGTTGACTTTTGTATATGTTACAATTTCCCACATGCTATATAATTAAACAAAGTAGTAAATGGCACCAAAGTTTTGTGAAAACTGACACCACAATTAGAAAATAATGACCAAAATATTTGTGTATACTGTGAGAATAGAACAAAACGCTACGTTCTCTAAAAACAGGAGAGTTCTGTTGACTCTTTAGTGTGTAAGTGGAAATGAGCTCCGAAGGGTGAAAAATCCAAGAGATATGATGGAGGCATAACACCTCAGCCTCTGAAGAGTTTCAAGGTGAAGAGCTGGTTGACACTGTTGTGTGTTTGTTAAGCACGTTGTATCATTAGTGGTTTCCTGGGGTGGGGGGGGGGGAGGGTATGAACTGGGGGAGGGGGATTGTGGGAGGGAAGCTCCCACAGATTGGGTTCTGTCAGATTCCAGAGTGGGATGTATTTGCAGTTTGAAAACCTTTACATATTCTTACTACAGGAAAAGAAACTCCATCATAATCTTGACTAGTGAAGATACACTAGTGAAAAAGCACTAGGAAAGAACCTTAAAATTTACGTGGATTAAAATGAATGAAATATTATGATACAAATTAAGTGAACGGTGCAATAAAAGGAGGTGTTCCTATTGCATTCTATAACACAGTCCATGTTTGATGTGTAAACATAATACACATTCTGTTTGTTAATATAGTTTTATTGAGGTATCATTGATGTAAAATAACCTGCATATATTTAAAGTGTACAGTCTGATGGGTTTTAACATATGTATATACACAGAACATATGTGAGCCATCACCACATTTAATATAATGAACATATCCATCACCCCCAAAAGTTTCCCTATGCAGCTTTGTAATCTGTCCCTCCCTATGCCAAACCTTGTCCCCAGAAACTCACAGATTTGCTTTCTGTCACTATGGTTTTGTTTGCATTTTCTAGAGTTTTATGTAAATGGAATAATACAGTATGTGTTTTATATCTGGCTTTTTTCTTTTAGATAATTATTTTGAGATCATCTCTATTGTTGTATGTATCAATAGTTCGTCTCTTTTTGTTTACCCATTCGCCAGTTGATGGATATTTGGGTTGTTTCAAGTTTGGGGCTATTACAAATAAAGCTGCTGTAAATATTTGCCTATTAATCTTTGTACAGATTCATGCTTTCACTTACCTTGGGTAAATACTTAGGAGTGGAACGGCTGGGTATGGTAGGTGTATATTTAACTTTTTAAGAGACATATTTTTCTCCAAACTGTACCTTTTACATTCCCACCAGCAGTGTATGAAAGCTGGAAAGGGTGTGGAATCCTCACCAATACCCCATGAAAATAGATCATACTATCAAAAACCTAACATAGATATCACAAAGAATTTTTTAAACTAATGGAGACTTACTCATGACAACTTGCATTCCAAGTACTGCCAACACTTTATTGGTAAAGGAAACTCCAAAGTAGTTCTTAGCTAATTCTCTTATGAATTATTGACCTAGCTAGGATAAAAATGTTCAAATTTTGTAAAGAATCACATCATTTTTCTTTTTGCTATTAGTTGCAATGAATCGACCAGTAAAGGGAATTATACCCATTTGTTTATTGCAATATGTGACAAAAACATGGAAGAAGAATGTCTTTTCCTCAGTGTCAGAGGGAACCTGTAAAAATATCTTTGAGATTAAGTCAAAACAAGAAAATTGGCTGGATTAATATCTGTTTTTATTAATGTATTCATTGTTTCATTCAGGTCCAAGCATCAGCATACAAACCTACCTAGAAATGAATAAGAGGCTCCAATAAGATGACTGTCCAATGGAAATGTGTTTGTGTGCATGGATGAGCTCAGGAATTTAACTGCCACTAGAATGTAAGCTCCATGTACCTGGGGACTTTGTCTAGTTTACCTCTGTGCTCCTAGCACCTGCAACAATGCACAGAATACAGAAGGTATACAACCAGAGAAACAGAATCAGTAGGAGGTATATATTAAGAGATTGACTACAAGGAATTGGCTAACACAATTGTAGGGCTGGCTAAGCAAGTCTGAAATCCATAGGGCAGGCCATCAGGAAAGGCAGGCTGGAACTCTCAGGCACAGGCTGAGACTGCTGTCCTCAAGAAGAATTTCTTCTTCATCAAAAAAACCTCAGTTGTTTTTAAAGCCTTTCAACTGACTGAACCAGGCTCACTCAGATTTTCTAGGATAATCTCCCTTATTTAAAACTCAGATAATGGACTTTAATCACATCTACAAAACACCTTTACAGCAACACCTAGATTAGAATTTGATGGACTAACTGGGAACTCTTATTGTGGACACATCAAAATGACCGTCACACCAGCCATGCAATCCAGGGGTGGGGTGAGGGAGTAGGGGAGAGAAAATGCTGACGTTCTAAGTGTACTCTGTCCTGTGATAAGTGTAGAAGGTTCACACAAACAAGCAGTGGATGATTTCCTTCTTTGTCTACTTTGCCCCCCAAACTGGTACCGTCTCCTTTTTTGAAGTGCCTATCATTTGAAAACGTGAAATGTTGATTTACACGGGTGCATTAGAAATGATAATTTGGACTGTCTCTCTGGAACAGACTCAAACATGTATGTGTAACTCTTAGGTATGCCAAGACAAAAACATACACCAAGACAAAAAAAAAAATCCCTCTCACTAACATGCTGAACATTAGAGAACAAAGAAGTATCTGGGCTTAATCAAAGAATACTCAGAGTAGGGTATCATATAACATCTGAGAGTAGGGATTCATGCGTTAGAGATTCTGCTCATGTCAGCCTTCTTATGGCCTCAAAGCTATTGTTTTGGTTTAATACGTACATTATTTTAGAAAATTATTAATTCAGATTGCTGATATATTGTAATTTCAACAATACCTATTGAGCTATGGAATTGAATGTTAATTTTCAATTTCATCTTGGAAGGATACAGTCATGAACTACTATCCAAAGTTAAAAAACGTATTTCCTTATGATCCATTGGTTTAAAAGCAAGCATTATTCCAACGGTGCAAAACTTGGCAGGCTATTAACATACCATACACTACCATTATACCATCAAGCTCCCTGGCCTCCCACCATTCCCTTTGAAGCTATATTCTTTCCAAGATCTCTGATGAATTTCCACCATCTTGGGGAGCTGACAAGGCTGCAGGACATTTTCTAAAACTATTTATTTAAAATTTGCCCCACTGTGTTGTTTCTTAACATCTGATAATCTAAGACTTACTTTATGAAACTATAATGAGAACATACTGTACAAGACTGCTGAGTCTTTGAGGCACCAGGGCTTATTTTTATCCCCAGAATCAATTAGCTACAATAAATATAAAACACCACCACAAATAGAAGGAAATATGGTAGGTAAATATTATGGCTAAGAAGGATCAATGAATCCGTAAGAGCACATGTTTTTTCATATGCTTGTGTCTACAGATTTCATTTTCATCAATATTATAATGTAAATTGCCCTATTAAAGTTATTTATGAGTTTCTGTTATACTATTAAGTAAGAATTTTTAACTCGGGAAACTGATGGCCTCTTTGTGTCTCCGTTTTCTTATTAAAATATGAGAAGAACTAGATCTCTAGGGTTACCTCTAGTCATAGTGTTGGTTTTTACCTGCTTTAAGAAAAACACAGCTTGGAGATACATCTACACATAAATTAAAGTAGCATTTGTCTACACAGAGTTGAGCAGAATCATTCCCATGTCATCAGGCTCACCTAGAAAATCTGCCTCCCTCCCATCAGACTGTTTTAAAACAAAGCTCTTTTTCTCTCCCATGTGGATAAAGAAAGTCACCTGCCATATCAGTAAACAAAGGATGTTGCAGCCATCAAGACATCAGCTACTGCAGCTGCCCTCCATGTGTACCCTGAGGGGATTCAGATTGGAAAAAAACAGGATACTGGCCCTAGATAGTCAAGGTGCATATCAAAGGAATGATTTCAATAAGCCCAGACTCTTGCACCTTCCCATACATAGCAAAGTGCTAAATTCTTTAACTTGAGATGTCTGGTTTTCCTTTAACAATAATCTTTTGATGTTCAGACTACCTGGTTTTTTTGCAAAAACTCCTATATATCCTGGCTCCTCCCTCACCTCTTTGGAACAGTCCCTCCGAGCTGAGAGGCTGCCTCCCAGGCTTAAGTCCTCATTATGTCTACCGAATAAAAATTAATTCTCAACTTTTAGGTTGTGCTTTTTTTTTTTCAGTCAACACCCATTAGATTTTTTGTTTTACCATTTGGGTTACCCAGCAAAAGCATATATATTGGTCTCTGGTTAAAAGCTATGAGTAGAATAAAGACTCTAACTTCCATCTACTAGTTCATCTACCTGTCCTCATGCATACATCCAGGTTAACATTACATTTCCCATTTATCTAAAGGGCTCTGTTAGGTTCCAAAAGGATAAGTTAGGTGAAAGAAGATTGTAGATCATGAGGCATTGCATGTACTTTAGCTGTTACCATTTAACAAAACAAAGAAACAAAAAAAGCTAAAATATATCCCAAGTTAATCAGTCATTGTATCTCCAGATACTATTCTCCAATTTCCATCCCTAAATCTGGGGACTGGAGGTGACTGTGTTTGATTGGCCTGTAGCAAATTGTTTCCTCTCCCTTTGAGAGTAAGTGTATGCTGGATTTCTTCTCAGCTCAAATCTTCTTTCCACTGATTCCCTAAATCCTTGCTTCCACATCTCAGGACCCACCGAAGTTGGGGGCTGGTGTAAAACATGGAATAACGAGTCCACATAAGTAAGAAGTGGATCACCAACTCAGGTACGTCAGCCATCATCCTGTAAGCAATGCTCCTAACATGGTCACCAGAATAACAGGTACAAAGGTCTGTTGATGACATTTGATTCCCACAACAATGTAAGTGACAAAAGGGCAAAGTGTTTTCTCTGTTTTACTTAATGTTGCATCCCAGTTGCTGGAATAGTGCTTGGTACATACAGTAAGCTCAGTAAATATCTAATGAACAAATTAACCTGCTTCAAGTATGCTTCCTTAACAACTTCTAAAAGATTTCTTTTCTTACACAGCAGCCATATATGTATAGCTATTATTACTCTGCAGTGCAAACCACTGATTTCTTTTCACTAGGGCACTGAGAAAGTGCTAGAGCATAAACGATATCCAAATTCGGAGCCCATTCCTCCTTTGTTATGCTAGTTCTTCTCTGCTATCTGAGTCACCTTCCCTGTTTCTATATCCTATTCTGTTGCACACTAATACTGTCACTTCCTGGAATCTGAAATAATATATAGGAAATACCCTTTTTTTTTTATCATAATGTGCACCTGAAAAAAAAATGTTACAAAGTTTACTGTCTGAAAGTTGGGCAACAGTCCTGCATGTTATAGTTGTTCCCTCTGAAACAAGACATGAAAAATAATAATTCTTGAATCAAATTTCTTTCTGGTACTGACTTTCCCAGAGATAAGCAATCCTGTTGGTGGATGATAATTTTCCGAGGTGTGTGGGAATTGCTGACCTGGGAGCCAATTGGTTATTTCCATGTCCTGCCACGTTTAATCAGGCATTCCCTTTCCCAAAACATGCCACCTTCTAACAAAGGTGGGTTAGAAAGCCAGCCTCCAATCTGAACCTGGTTAGTACCTGAAACAAAGGATAAAGGATTATCGCTTATCTCCTGCCCTATCAACCAGGAGAGCTGAGCATAGAGGGCGCTGCTACCTGCTTACAGCCCAGCACTTCCCACAAAGCTGGGGTAGAAGGAGTTTGAGCCGGAAGAGCAGATATCTGCCCTGTATGTCAACCTAGGATGAAGAAGACGGGAAGATGGGACCACAGACGCATGCAATATCTTGAAATAATTAGGTAGCTGATATGTGAAAAGTTTAATTAGATGTATGCAGTGTGTGCTGATGTCCATTTAATCTGCCAAAGTGCAAGTTCAGTGAAATTTGAACAGAAAAGGTGGCACACAGCACAGTCTTATTGTCTGCAAGCACTCAATGTTCACTCTAAACAGCTACACTTACTTCATCACCCAAAATACTATTACCCTATATATGTAGTATACTCATAATGCTACTTAGCTATTTTTCCCATTTGATATTTCACAAATCCAAAGTACTGGAATGGTTAACAGTGAAAGGCCTTAAAAGCACTCTGTTACTGGCTTCCGTAAAAATGTCACCTACAAAGATATCTGTTGCAGGCACACAATATATAGGGCATCTTAGACGTGTTGAAGATTTTCCAAGACAAATGTTACCAGGAAGGTTCTTCCCCACAGTCAAAAGTCAGTTCTTCTCTGCATGTGTTCCTTCTCCCACTCTCAGCAGTTCCCTGGCTGGAATAACTTAAGAGAAAACCCTCTGCTGGCTACCTTTCTAGGACTTTTACAATTTGCTGATTTTATGCTCATGTGGGTTACCAAAACACAGGCCTTCATATAAAACTAGCATTGTGAGCATTTCAAATGCTATAAATTCCTATTTTTATAAATGGAACTTCTACTATGTTTTAAATCTTAAAATGCATTTGAATGGTATGACATTCAATTAGAAAAAAATGGCTATTTATATACAGAAGCTATACACTTCTCTAAATGTATTGTACAACTCAATGATAAACAGAAACTAACCGACCTTTCTGGGATCTTAAACCCTGATTCTATTAACTTAGACCAGAGTCTATTTCTTTAATCAGAGCCTAGGGTCTCTGAATATTCAGTCCCAAAACCTGCCTTCCCGGGAAAGCTGTGGAGCCTAATCAGAATGCCCATCAGACAACTTGAGTAATGAGACTGCAGGTAGACTGCTATATTACTAGGGTAATATACAGATGTCCTCTGAAACTAGTAGCTTCAAAGAACTAACATTAAACCAAGCAGGTCCCTGTGGAAGAGTGAATGTCCTCATAAATCTCCAGATGAGAACCGCTTTACAAATATGGAGAATAAGGACTCTCCTCAATAAAAGCTCGGAAAGAGGTTTCTTTCTGTTAAAACCACAACATAGCTGCAGAAGGAAAGCACACCGCTGTGAGACCTTCTCTAGAAGGCTTTTTGCTCTCACTGCCTACCTTTCACCCTTAGAAAAATGACAGGAGAGAAGTGGGGAAGAAAACAGGCTTGGGGCTTCCCTGGTGGCGCAGCGGTTGAGAGTCCGCCTGCCGATGCAGGGGACACGGGTTCGTGCCCCGGTCCGGGAAGATCCCACATGCCGCAGAGCGGCTGGGCCCGTGAGCCATGGCCGCTGAACCTGCGCTCCGCAACTGGAGAGGCCACAGCAGTGAGAGGCCCGTGTACGCAAAAAAAAAAAAAAAAAAAGAATATGTTGAATAAAATAAAATATATAATGATGTGAGGAAATACACCCATTATATTCAGAAATGCATATTCGTTTACAATCCTGCATGACAGCTTTTCTTCAAGATAATTAAGAGAATTTTGACTTTAAAGATGGCTATATATACACCAATATGTATAAAATGGATAACTAATAAGAACCGGCTGTATAAAAAAATAAATAAATTAAATTAAAAAAAAAAGATGGCTAAAAATACGGCTTAGAGTTAATGAGAGAAATGAAAATGATTACTATTATTAGTCTTGTTGGGGTGGCTGAAATGCTGTGTGGGTCTGGTACCCTGGTTGCCATGGTGTATATTGTTGCATTCTTCAAATAGAGGATAAAACAGTTCTGCAATCAATAACAAATATTGAAAGAATGAATTCCACTGCACAGACCACAAAACAACTTTCCCATCTCTGCTTTTTCCTTCAACTACCAGGAGGAGCCACAAAATATACACTAAATGATGGAACTTTCTAGAACTGCTTAACTGAAAGGTGTAAACAGTGTCTTCTTGGTGGTTCAGTTTCAAATTTGGCCAGCTTTTGTGTCATTTTCTCCCCATCTGCAGGATAAGTTCAATTCATGCTATTCTTACAAATTAGATTAGTCTGCCATTCTGATCACTCTATACTAATGGTTCTATATAAGACAATAATAGGACTTTTCAGTGCCTGTCAAAGATGACGATCCTATTTCAGAATTTAAAGCTGGGGGAAAAAATTAATGCTGGAGATCACTTACCTCTAACTCAAAATTTTCTCCTATCAATTTTATGCTTCTCCTTGTACTTCTCAATGACCATATCTCCTGCATTCTCCACTTTCTCTTCAAAACAGACATTTCTTGAAGTTTCTTGCTTTGATAAATTTTCTTCTCTATAATCTTTTCCTCAGTGACCTCATCCTTTACCATGGCTTCAAAAATGTCCTCCATGAAGATACCCACCTCAGTCTAAAATAATGACAGTTCCCAGTTTTTCCCTTCAACACCCCTCATTAAAAATATACATGTGTTTCTAAATTTAATGCTGTATCAGTTTGCTAGGCTACGGCTGCCATAAAAAAGTGGCTTAAACAACAGATATATATTTTTTCACGGTTATGGAGGCTAGAAGTCTGAGGTCAAGCTTCCTTCTAAGGGCGTGAGGGAAGGATCTGTTCCTGGCCTCTATGTGGATGGCCACCTTCCCCCTGCGTCTTCACATTGTCTTCTCTCAGTATGTGTCTATGTCCAAATTTTCTTATAAGGATACTAATCATATTAGATTAGGGCCCACCTTAATGGCCTCATTTTAACTTAATTATCTCTGTAATTACTATCTCCAAATATGGTCACACTCTGAGGCACTAGGTGTTAGGACTTCAACATGTGAATTTTGGGAGGGACATAATTCAGCCCATAACAAATATTATATGATTGCATTGTACTGAGCTATGATTATTCAGTTAAAACTTATAAAATTAATACTACCTTGTCATTATGGGAAGAATATTATCCAAGTGAGGTCAACCTTCATGTCAAAGACCCAAGAAAGAAATAGATAAACACACAATCAGGATAGACCCCAGCTATGGAATTGACCTGTCTATCTTGGTCAAAAGTCTTGAGGAAAAAGATATTAGGATAGGGATCCTGGATGGTGGGTTTTGGGATAGCCATTGCATGCAGGGAGTCTGAGAGCCATGGGGGAAAAAAAACAAACCATGCTCATAGTAGGTCCCAACTAAAGAGAAGTTAGAAATATTTTGTGAACCAAATTATCTGTCATGCTTAGTATTTTAAAAACTTATTCTCCATCTCAAATTCTTTTAAATTTTCAGCATTCTATAGCTTTCTCTCAGTGGTTGACAGTGAATATTAATAATAATAATTAGTACTCACTGTAAAAATAAAATGAAGTAAAATTAAATGAAGTAAAATAAAACAAGATTTTGTAATTTTTTAAAAATGATTTACCTTTGTTTAACTCCAGCATTTCCAAGCTCTTTTAACCACAGACCTTTTTTTCCCCATGGACCAACAATCCTTATTTCACAGAACATATTGAAAAGGGCTTAGTTTGGCATAGCTTTGTTTGCATTTTTAAACCTTGTCCCAGCTGTTCTCTGGGGTCAAAGTGAAAGTCCCACTGCTTCTATAAGCATAGCACTGGCAGAGACAATTGTCGAAAGGCAGAGAAACCCTTTCATAACCCCACTCCCAGGAAGATGCACCTTCCGATTGTTAAATGAATAAAGTTAGAATCACACATGAAAAGATGCTCAACATAGCTAAACATCAGGGAAATGCAAATCAAAACCACAATAACATATCACCTCACACCTGTCAGAATGACTATCATCAAAAAGAACACAAATAACAAATGTTGGCGAGGATGTGGAGAAAAGGGGACACTTGTACACTGTTGGTGGGAATGTAAATTGGTATAGCCACTATGGAGAACAGTATGGAGGTTTCTCAAAACACTAAAAATAGAATTAACATATGATGCAGCAGTTCCACTCTGGGGTGTATATCTGAAAAAAACAAAAACACTAATTTGAGAAGATACATGCACCCCAATATTCATAGCAGCATAATTTACAATTGCCAAGATATGGAAGCAGCATAAGTGTCCACCAACAGAAGAATGGACAAAGAAGTTATGGTATATCTATACAATGGAATACTGCTCAGCCATAAAAAAGAATGAATTTTTGCCATTTGCAGCAACATATATGGACTTGGAGGGCATTATCCTAAGTGAAACAAGTTAGAGACAGAGAAATGCTGTATGATATCACTTACATGCAAAACCTAAAAAATACAACAAACTAGTGAGTATAACAAAAAAGAAGCAGAATCACAGACATAGAGAACAAACTAGTGGTTATCAGTGGGGGGAGGGCAATATAGAGGTGGCAGAGTAAGGGATACAAACTACTGGGTGTCAAGGACATATCATATAAATTGTACAACATGGGGAAATAGCCAATATTTTGTAATAACTGTAAATGGAAAGTAATCTTTAAAATTGTATAAAATTTTTTAATTGTATAAAAAAATTTAAAAATTAGATTTGGCAGATTATAATTAATTAATTCATTAATTAAAATAAAGTTAGAATCGCACAGTCTGGCCTCTTCCTAACCTTGGAATTTAAAGATTTGTTTTTAAGGAAGAGGCAGTGCTTCACAATCCCAAATTCCTACCTCTAGCCCAGACTCTTTTGCCCTTAAGTTTTGCAGTGCCTCCATTCTTTTCCACTAAAGTTGATATTCCTTCAGTGTATCTTCCTTGGGTATATTAGCAAAAGGACTAATCTCTAGACTCTTAAACTCAAAATACCAAAACCAGAATTCGCCACCTACTCCCCAGTTTCTTCCTCCTTCTGATTTTATTATTCCCATTAATATAACTATCATTCTATTAGTCCTTTCAACTTAAAACTTTAGTCGGTCCTTCTCGCCTCGACTTCTCATCCAATAAGGTACTACTAAATCCTGTGGATTTCACTTCTGCAGTGTCTCTTGAATTTATCCCTTCTTTTTCATTCCAAGCTATCACCTTAATCCAGCCGTTTTCATATAAACTCTTCTGATATTCCTCTTCACTGTTCTCAATCCGCCTCCCACCTTCCCTTCTCCATCCTCTACATTTCTACTCGTTAGTTTTCATGAAGGCAACTCTGACATTTCTGTACCCAAATCTTTGATATCTTGCCATTGCTTACCAAGTCAAACACACACAACTGGCATTCTGCCTAGGATATCTACTCCACAATTTCATATCCAAATTGCTTTTCCAGCCTTACTACGCATCCTTCCCTACTCATATACCAGTGAAGTCTTAAGCATGCGCCTCACTTGAGCACATCTCTGCCACTTTTATCTGGAATGTTCTTCCTCCGCACTCTTCTCCCATATCTTCTGCCAGATCCATCTCAAGTATTTACACTTTCAGCCTGAGGCATACTGTAGTAAAATGGTGAGCACAGGTGTGTACAAGCTTGGCCAGAAGGCAGATCTTGATTCATACTAAACTCTGACTCCTACCAACTGTAAACTCTCTCTGATCCTTAGTGCCCTCATGTGTGAAATGGGGATAATAATCTTACCACATAGGTTTTCATAAAGATTAAATGAAATACATATACATACACATGCATGCACGCAAGCACGCATATCTGGCACATAATCATTGAAAGCTTTCCCAATTTCCTCTATTTTGAATGATCCCTTTCAATTAAAAATCTCACAATTAAAAAACTTCACTTTATTGACACGAATTCTGCTTTATTGTGCTTACTAATCCCTACCACAGCTCCCACCCCAACCCTAAGCACCGTAAAGAGGAAGGACTACACCACGTGTTAGCATACAGTAGATCACTTAACATGATGCCTGATTAAAGCACTCAGCACATACATGTTTAAATGAATTGAAGCAGCGGGACTGGTTTGCAATACTCTTCTCACGGGCAGAACTAAATGTCAATTCTTCACTTACCATCCATAGCAATCAAGTGTTATGCTATTATAATTTCCATTGTAAAAATGTGGACACCTGGTCCCTGAGAGACTAACTTACTCAAGGTCACATGGCCAGTGATGTACCGAGTCAAGATTTGAGCCCATATGGAGCCTAACCACACTCTATGGTCAAAGGATTTGTTAAAATTTATGCTTGTTGGGCTTCCCTGGTGGCGCAGTGGTTGAGAGTCCGCCTGCCGATGCAGGGGACACGGGTTCGTGCGCCGGTCTGGGAAGATCCCACACGCCGCTGAGCGGCTGGTCTCATGAACCATGGCCGCTGAGCCTGCGCGTCCGGAGCCTGTTGCTCCGCAACGGGAGAAGCCACAACAGTGAGAGGCCCACGTATCGCAAAAAAAAAAAAAAAAAAAAAAGTTTATGCTTGTTGAAGTACTTTAAAATTGCTAAAATTACAGTCCCAGAAGCATTAAATTATGGGGAAAATTTTTTAAATGGTTGGAAGCAACGCAAAGGTCCACTGATGGATGAATGGGTAAACAAAATGTGGTATACACATACAATGGAATATTATTCCGCCTTAGAGGGTAAGGAAATTCTGACACACACTACAACATGGATGAACCTTGAGGACATTACAATAAGTGAAATAAGCCAGTCACAAAAAGACAAACATCTTATCACTCCACGTACGTTAAGTACCTAAAGTAATCAAATTTATAGAGATACAAAGTAGAAGGGTGGTTGCCAGGGGCTGAGAAAACAGAGGAAAGAGTAGTTGTTTAATGGATATGAGGTTCAGTTTGGGAAGATGCAAAAATTCTAGAGAGACGTGGTGGTAATGTTCTCACAGCAATGTGAATGTACCTTATGCCAGTGAACTGTACACTTAAAAATGCTTAAAATGGTAAATTTTATGTTACGTATATCTTACCACAATAAAAAAAATGGAACAAAATTACATTGCAAACAGAGTAAGAGGAATTTTTAAATGAAAGTAACAGAAAACGAACTTTTAAAAAAAGACTCAATTACTTTCTTTTTTATCAGAATCTTATGGGGAAAAATCAACAAATCAATGTTGTGCTTAAAGAAGAATGATGATACACATTAGAAAACATAATCACATTTAAAAGAAATTCAGAAGAGACATTAGACTCAATGATTCAAACTCAGTTTTCAAATTTCTTTATATTATAAAATTAATATAAAACTATTCTTGAAATTAAATTCCACAAAGTACTTTCTAAAAGTTTGGACCTTGTTGAAAAAGAAAAGTATACTTTGCTATTGTTAATTTCAACAATATCATTTAAGGGAGAAAGGTAATTATTCATAACAAATAACTTTATTTTTTTTCCATACCAAAACAGTCAATTTGACATCAACTCATTTCTTTAAAGATGACAATAAAGATGAAAGAAAGGCATATGAATACAACTTAATTCCTACTATTGGCTCCCCCTTTCATAAAAAATCTAATTTTTATAATAAATTTGTCCCAAGATAAACTATTCTTTTAGCAGGGCAAACCTCTATTTTGTTTTAAGAAAAGAAAAACAAGTGAAAGAATAGAACACACAATTCCTGCTTTCCAATCTTCCAAATTAAATCTAACTCAACAAGGACTTGCAAGAGCATATAATTGGCAACCCCCAGTATGAGATGCTAGGGCTACAAAGATGACTAAGGCCCTTTCTCCCTGCTCTCAAGGAATTAAGTCCATGGGAGACATACATGCACGTAAATGCATCTCCATGTTGTGAGTAGAGATTCAAAGAGGTAGAATTAATAAAAGAGGTAGATTCAAAGTACAGTAGGGGCACAAAGAAGTAGTCAACTCTAAGTTGGTGACTCTGGAGCTCTCTTAAAGGAAAGAGAAAAAAGAAAAGGAAATTACAAGTCTCTCTAGTTTGGGATGGATGTCTTTAGAAAAATGCCAATATCAACATTAATATCCCCTTACATTTCTAATATCACCCAATGTTTCACTGTAAAATTTATTAAGTGACTATTCATACACTACTGGATATAAACAGCCTGTTGGGGGCTCTATGATTACTCCCATATTTCAGAAGAGGAAGGTGTCTCTCAGAAAGCAGCCAGCTCAAAGTTATGCAGCTAATAAATCCCAGGGCTATTTATAATAAACACTTTTAATTCCTAAACTGCTTCCTCACTGCACTTCCCACTAGCATACTTACAAAAGAAAGGCATAGAGAATTTGTGGATTGCAAAAACAAGTCTGCAAGAAGTGAAGCGAAGAAATGTCAGAAGCATGTTTTGGCATATCACATTTTCAAAATGAGAAACAGCAATTATATATAAAATGGGAACAACTATTTAGCCATCTGAGGCTTTCTGAATAATAAAAAACTAAAGATTAACTAACACCTGACATAGATTGGTCATATCCAAATATACCCGCAAATGGTACCCATTTACCATGTCGAGAGAATTCTCTAGAAAGTAATTAATAAGTGCTGTAATCTAATAATCTAAGAGTTTAAATGAAATATCTGATTATCACAATATAGAGGAACCACCTTGAACCTGATTATTGTCAACATTAAGGAAAGCATTTGCGCACAAAGAATGGTAAAAGGGAGTTTATTTGATTCCAATCCTGCTGTATGTTATTTATAGAAGGAATAAAAATTAGAGTGGTTGATGATGTTTGCTTTCAATTCATAGGTCACATTAGATAAAACTGTCAGCCCTTCCTTTTGATTTATTTCCTCCAATTTAATTAAACCCATTTTTTCTGTATTATTGAATACACCAAACAAGGAAAAATCATTTGAAGTTGTGTGTAATGTTTTCCAAAAATTTTTTTAGGATCCAGTAAGTTTTTTTTTTTCCTTTTAAGTTTATATTTTCCTCAGCTATACTTGACAGTCTGAAAACTGTGAATATATCATTTTATTTGAGAGAGCGAGCAATGGTAACTTCAAATTCACTCTAGCAAGAAAAAAATTGTAAAAAATAATCATCATGAACTTAGGAAAATTATGATTCCTGCTAAGTGAACATAAACATCAATAAAATATACTCATCATATACAAGTAACTAAATGGAAGTTCCTAAGCAGTATATTCCTTTACAAAAAGACTATGTCAGACAGATCAATAACCTCATGTAACAAATTTTTCGGGGGGCATTTTCTGGATTTGAAATGAAGAAAAGCAATGTGATATATGAAAAGTACTAGCCTGGGAATGGGCAACATTAGTTTCAAATCCAGGTTTACTTCTAACTAAATGTTTTACTTATTTTGAAACTATAGTTAAGCCATATGAAAATGAAAATGTTGGACTAGATAAGCTGAAAATTCTTTCCTATGGTATTTCCTCTCTTCTTTTGATAACCCTGCTTCTTCACTTTTGAACAGGCAAAGCCCACATCTATGTTCTCTTCTTTTCTTCTTTTTTTACGTTTGCCAAGGCAAAATTAGGAGCTACGGTGGAGAGAGGAAACAGAGAAGACATTTCTATGGAGAATGTGAGTTCTTTATAGAAAACTAGCTAGGGAAACAAAACCAGACCAATTTTGTTAATCTCTCTGAACTTCACTGTGCTCATCTATAAAGTGAAATAATAAAATGATCCCAAGGATTCAGGAGATAATCCATATGTAGTCCCTGCTGCATAGAAAGCACCTAAGAAATTCTGGCCGTTATTGTCATTGTTTATTTATAGTGGGGAGATGGAAAGAGAAATAGGACTAGTCCAGGATCATCTATATCTTCTCTTCCTTCTTTTTATTTTATTTTCCCTCTCTTCACAAACTACTTAGCCATCTGAGGCTTTCTGAATAATAAAAAAATAATAAAAAACTAAAGATTAACTAACACCGGACATAGACTGGTCATATCCAAATATATATTTTAAAATATATATATATATATATATATATATTCACAAACATTTACAATTCCATTTCACTCTGTGCTATGATCTATATGAAATATCAGTATTTTAATTTAGTAACAAGAGAAAGTAAGCCTTTTGAATTAGCATTTTGTGTTGTTTATTCAATCCCCCTAGCTCTTTATATTGGACACAGAAAATTAGCAAAGTCCCCTCTTAGTGGAAAATGTTTTCTTGCTAAATCTACATTGCTTTCCAATTTAGGCCCTTGTCATTGTGTTCCCACAAATGACACAATTTAACAGTGCATGGGTAGATTCTCTAGAGACTGAGAAGTCTCATGAAAACATGCATAAGAGAGGTGTGTCATTTCCCTCAGCACTACACACTGCACCCAATTTAGAAAGCCAAACTCTCAGCAGATGGGTCTCCTGGCCCCTTTCCAATACGTGATTTGAATTGTTTTTAAAGACACCACAAAGCAAAAGCTGACTGAATGTTGCCAAGCAATTTTTATGTCTCCGAGAACCAAGAGACAAGGTCACTGCTTTTAATTATTATACCTTTTAATGACTTAATTTTTCAAGTATGGTAGCTGGTTGCATAAGTAGTTTGAGGCTCTCCTAAGATTATAATGAAATATTTCTTACTTTTAGTTATCTATCCAGTCAGATGGGCAGTGAGTGACCCCTAACGATAGTGCTGTGGCCTATAAGGAATACATTTCTGGTTTTAATCCAGTTCCTTAATGGAGAACCACCTACATCACACAACCCATCACCCAAAATGTGACAATTCAAGACTGAAGGAATGATAGCCAGAAGTGGTCCTGCATCTGGATTAGTAAATATTTCAATCAATATTCTAAATGATGGCACAAGGAACATGCTTATCAAGTCTGTATAGGAAGCTATGCTGGAAGGAGGGCAGTGGCTGGCATCTGAGAAAATACTAATCAGCTCTCTGTGACCATGTCTAATTGGATCCTTATCAAAAGCAACACAACAAACTCGGAAGGAGACTACAAGCACAGTGGGGGAGGAAAGAGAAGATAGAAAAGCACTAAACTAGTCAGAAGCTCTGAGGTCAAGACTTAACTCTGCCATCTACAGATAGATCTATAATACAAATTTATTAGTATATTATTATAATCATATAATATAAATATATATATGTACACATATATTTAAATCTTGAGCACATTACTCTGCTTTTCTATACTTTGTCAGCTGCAGAGATAAAAATATCCTACCACAACTATTTGCTAGAGTTTTGCAAAACTCAAACTGCATCTGCTCATTTGATTTTAAAAATAAAAACACGAAAAACATTCACTCCAAAGAGTGCATTTCTCATAATCTCATTTCTTTGTTGTCCTACTCATATGAAAGTTTTACAGAGGAAATTGTATTTTTGAAAGACTATTTGATTACTACCTCCCCCATATTCACTATTTGTGCTATCCTACTGCCAAGGCCACTACCACTCATTCACCTTTCCCCTCCAGGCCCTCCCCTGGCTTACAGTAACACCTGTACACTGACAACTCTCAAACACTCATCACCAGGTCCCTTCTCCCCTCTGAACTTCAGTCAGTTCGGTCCACCTGACATCCGCACTTGCATATCTAAGAAGCATATAAAAACTTATTTTATAGTAAGAATAATAATTATAATGATGATAATAGCAGCTACAGATTATTAAACACTTACTTCATTCCAGGCACTATGCTAAGTATGTTTTCAATATCGCTTTATTGTTCCTGCCCTGGCAGGACTCCTCTCCCTTAAACTTCACACTGCTCTTGGCACAACTGTCAAAAGAGCCCATTGAACCTTCGGTGATTCTTCTACATCCCTTTGATAAGAACCATTGCTAGAGGTGGATCCATCTTAAAGTCAAATTCTTGGACTATAATTATTTTTTCCACTCCCTTCTCACCCTATCCCTGTCCCACTGGAATTGCTTTCTCTGGGTGGATTGTAATGTCACGTTTGAGGCTTCCATCACAGGGCACTCTAAGAAAACAGTCCTATGACATCTGTTATTGTGTTTGCTGGAGAACTGTTTTGAGGACCATGGGATGTATAATTCCAAGCCCTCACCCCACCCCCTGACACACAATCTGAGGCTCCTCAGGATATACTTGCCTTTTCCTAAGAATTGATGTATTTATTCTTTCCAACCATAAAATCTTCTAACCTTTCATATCTTCTATTCTCTTTGGCTAGCAAAAGACCTACAACTAAATGTAAATTTCAAACATATTGATTAATAGGACCTTACGGCTAGATTGTGTACTCATGGTCCATTTCCCACCTTGCTCTTGATACTTTACAGTAATTTTTTGAATTATTTGTCAGAAAAATTATCTGAAACCTGAAAATAGGAAAAAGAAATTACTGAGTATGCTTTCAGTGCAGTACTGTGCTTGACATTCTACTTTGTGCCTGTTTACAACTCTGTACGGACAGAAGTTAAAACACAGATTCTGTTCAATAGACATGCAAATAATGTCTGTCCAGTGGAACCCAAAGGTTATGGTTTAAGGCCCAGTTTTATATCTAATTTAGCTGTCCAATAAATTGTAATAAATCTAATAAAACCCAAACCAGTCTTTGGACTGGTTTTTAACATTTTACTGGTCCCCTCATCAATTAATAAGATGAATGACATCTGTGACATGCATTCATTTTATACTTTTATGAGTCAGGATTTTTCATTTTTAAAATCATAATTTTGGAAACAATCCCATTTACCATCATATCAGAAATAATTAAATACCTAGGAATAAACCTACCTAAGGAGGCAAAAGACCTGTATGCAGAAAACTATAAGGTCCTGATGAAAGAAATCACAGATGACAAAAAGGGATGGAGAGATCTACCATGTTTTTGGATTGGAAGAATCAATATTGTGAAAATGACTATACTACCCAAAGCAATCTACATATTCAATACAATCCCTATCCAAGTACAAATGGCATTTTTCACAGAATTAGAACCAAAAATTTTACAATTTGTGTGGAAACAGAAAAGACCCTGAATAGTCAAAGCAATCTTGAGAAAGAAAAATAGAGCTGGAGGAATCAGGCTCCATGACTTCAAACTATACTACAAAGCTACAGTCATCAAAATAGTATATTCCTGGCACAAAAACAGAAATATAGATCAATGGAATGGGATAGAAAATCCAGAGATAAACCCACGTTCCTATGGTCAACTAATCTATGACAAAGGTAGCAAGATTACACAATGGAGAAAAGACAGTCTCTGCAATAAGTGGTGCTGGGAAAACTGGACAGCTACATGTAAAAGAATGAAATTAGAACACTCCCTAACACCAGACACAAAAATAAACTCAAAATGGATTAAAGACCTAAACTTAAGGCCGGATAATATAAAACTCTTAGAGGAAAACATAAGCAGAACACTCTCTGACATAAATTGCAGCAAGATCTTCTTTGATCCACCTCCTAGAGTAATGAAAATAAAAAAATAAATAAACAAATGGGACCTGATTAAACTTAAAAGCTTTTGTACAGCAAAGGAAACCATAAACAAAAAAATGAAAAGACAACCCTCAGGGGCCTCCCTGGTGGCGCAGTGGTTGAGAGTCCGCCTGCCAGTGCAGGGGACACGGGTTCGTGCCCCGGTCCGGGAAGATCCCACATGCCGCGGAGCGGCTGGGCCCGTGAGCCATGGCCGCTGAGCCTGCGCGTCCAGAGCCTGTGCTCCGCAATGGGAGAGGCCACAACAGTGAGAGGCCTGCGTACCGAAAAAAAAAAAAGAAAAAAAAAAAAAACAACCCTCAGAATGGGAGAAAATATTTGCTAATGAAGTAACTGACAAGGAATTAATCTCCAAGATATAGAAACAGCTCATGCAGCTCAATATCAAAGAAACAAACAACTCAATCAAAAAACAGGCGGAATATCTAAACAGACATTTCTCCAAAGAAAACATACAGATGGTCAAAAAGCACGTGAAAAGATGTTCACCACCACTAATTATTAGAGAAATGCAAACCAAACTACAATGAGATATCACCTCACACAGGTCAGAATGGCCATCATCAAAAAATCTACAAACAGTAAATGCTGGAGAGGGTGTGGAGAAAAGGGTACCCTCTTGAACTGTTGGTAGTAGTGTAAATTGGTACAGCCACTATGGAGAACAGTATGGGGGTTCCTTAAAAAACTAAAAATAGAACTACCATATGATCCAGCAATCCCACTCCTGGGCATATACCCAGAGAAAACCATAATTTGAAAAGAAACATGAACCCCAATGTTCATTGTAGCACTATTTACAATAGTCAGGACATGGAACCAACCTAGACGTCCATCAACACAGGAATGGATAAGAAGATGTGGTACACATATACAATAGACTATTACTCAGCCATAAAAAAGAACAAAATAATGCCATTTACAACAACATGGATGGACCTAGAGATTGTCATACTGAGTGAAATAAGTCAGACAGAGAACGACAAATATCATATGATACTGCTTATTATGTGGAATCTAAAAAAATTGTACAAATGAACTTATTTACCAAACAGAAATAGAGTCACAGATATAGAAAACAAACTTATGGTTACCAGGGAGGAAATGGGAGGAGGGATAAATTGGGAGATTGGGATTGACATATACACACTACTATATATAAAATAGATAACAAATAAGGACGTACTGTATAGCACAGGAAACTCTACTCAATACTCTGTAATGACCTACGTGGGAAAATAATTTTAAAAAGAGTGGATATATGTATATGTATAACTGATTCACTTTGCTGTACACCTGAACCTAACACAACGTTGTAAATAAACTATACTCTAATAAAAATTTCTTTTAAAAAAACAAAAAAGGAAAAAATAATAAAATCATACTTTAACATATTTTATGTAATCATGATTTTAAATTTCTATTTATAGCTTATTTTGTTATACATTTTTTTGTAAGCTGTTCTGAATCATTTATCATTTACACTCATATATCATCTATATAGAGAGATAACATATAAAGAGAGATATTTATATCATATATATATAGTTTAGCACTATTGTCAAATAAAACAGTATGACAACAGCTTGCATCAAAAATAGTATGTAGGGGACTTTCCTGGTGGTCCAGTGGTTAAGACTTCGCCTTCCAATGCAAGGGGTGCAGGTTTGATTCCTGGTCGGGGAGCTAAGATTCCACATGCCTCATGGCCAAAAAACCAAAACATAAAACAGAAGCAATATTGTAACAAATTCAATAAAGACTTTAAAAATAGTCCATATCAAAAAAAATCTTTAAAAAAATATATTTTAGAATTAGATGTTAGCCCTCTTATACTCATCACTAATGAGACTAGTATATTAAAGTACCACGTAAGGACTCAGCTATGAAGAAGCATAATACTTATCATCAAATACAAAAGGAGGTTGCTGAATAACTGCTATGCATATCCACCAAGGACAGAACAAGAGGATACTGGCGCACGGTACAGGGCAAACATTGGTTTAGATGTAAGAACAAACGTTATATAAACAAAATGTCCCAAAATGTTTTGAAAACCTGGCTAGATGAGGTTTGATTGAGTTTTTCTCCTCCACACCATGCAGTTCATATTCTGCCTCTTCAGAACATCAGCCTCAGACTCATTTTTCCATTCTTTTCCTCCCTACCCTTCATTTTCCTTAAGCCTTACCCTTGCAGCATCTAAACTTCTTTTGGAAACAGTATATATTGTTCAGCATTCAAGTCCTGGGCAAGACGAATGACATGAGAAGTCAGAAAAGAAGGCTGAAAGGGTAAGAATTGAAGAGAGAGATGTGGAAGTAAGAAGGAAAACTTTGGGAATAGGCAATACCTTTATCCTGGACACTCAGGAAATGACAGACCCTTCCCCAGGAGAAATGACATGCTGCATGTCCAAGGCAAAGAGTATTCAGTGCATTTCTGTGTCCTGAAATCTAAGTGGAGCTGCAAGTAACTCTCACTAACAGAGCTGTTGTAGATTCAAGAAAAGAGCTCCAGTGCCTGAAGCCTGAGAAATATAGATACCACCATTTATTAACCATGTGGCCTTGGGCAAATGTCTCCCAGAGCCTCGTTCTCCTGTTTATAAAATATGGATGATCACACCCACTTTGCAAGACAAAGGTGAAGATTAGACAATGTATGCAGAACCTCCAGTGTAGTTCCTGGGCTATTCAAAGTAATAGCTAAATAATTCAAATCTGTAATTATTATTAAGGAAGAGAGCCATTCTGAGTTCAGGCTGTGGTGATGGATTTGAGGCCAAGACACAAAAAGATCCTGTTTCTCCAGAGATCTAGGACCAGCTTAAAATGGTGTAAACAATCAAGGAAGGTCAGTATCAGTAGAGAAATGAGCAACTAAAGGGTTATAAAAATACTAAACTCTCTAAAACAGATTGTTTAATGCTTTAACCCTATACTAAGCTAATTAAGTAATAAAGGATTGTGTCCTGTATGGAAAAGCATAAATTTCTAACTGGAGATTCCTTCCCATTGTAGCAAAAATTGCTGTGAGTGTTATAATGGTGGTTGCTATTGGCAACAGCGGTCACAATGTGGGGAAAGAGGAAAAACAGAAAAGGGTGATTCTATAAGGAATCTGTCTTTGCAGATATTCTCTATCCTCATTCCTCTGTTCTTCATTTGGGGGTCAGGATAAATTTACTAGAGACAAGTAGAAGAAAAAAATCGGGCATGAGTAATTTCTCAACCAAAGACTCACTCTTTTCTCTGGGATGGCCACTCCCTTCAGCCAACGGCATGTTATAGGAGAGCTAAGATAGGAAAAAGCAACGGCCAGCCAGTCTAATGAGCCCTGTCAATGGTGAAGTGACAGATGTCCCATTCAATTGCTCTAACATCTGAAAATAAAATCTGTGGCTATGAGGATCAATGGATCTGACCATTATTTAATAGCACTACTACCTCTCTGAACCCTGTTCAGTGATAGAGATCTCAAGTTAAGAATTTCACTAACCTACTAATAATTCATGTTCAATTATAATTAATGATTCATAGAAAAGTCCTTCAGATGAACAATCAACTGAAAGAAAGTTCAATGCCTTCAAATTTTAAGTATTCTGTGACTGAATAAATCTCTCTGGAATAAAGAAAGTCAAAGATGAATAAAAATCACTATGAGAATCATCTAATTTTACCTCCTAATATAAGTAATCTACCATCAACTATTAGGGAAATGTCTGTATGGTAGACAAAATGGATCAGTTAGACTTCCTTTTAGGAGACAATGGATTTGACAATCTTCCTTGACATGTCCACAAGCCTCTGTCTATTCACCTCAAACTGAGAAAGGAAATGATTAAATATTAAAATAAGCAAGCTGCTATCTCTCTGTTTCTGCCACCCACAACTAAGGATTTTGCATTTAAGATCAGTCTGGGTGTGATTAACAAGCTAAAAATAAAGGATCTAACTAAAATAAAAATCAGTATAACATCAAAAATATACTGGCTTGACATTTTTTAAAGGAGAAATATGAAATTTTTAACACTTTTGACTTACTACAACTTTGATTTCATCTCTGTTCAGTTTTATTTTTTATACCTTTGGAAATGTATACATCATTCCAGTAGCCATTTTCACAGATTAAAAAAAAAAGCAAAAGCCATTTAATAATGGGCAACTTTCTCATCTAAACTACTATTTTGATTATAAAATAAAGGAAAGAGACTTCTGAATCTCTGTACAAAATGGTGGTGAGAGGAAAGGTGATCAAACTAAAGCCCTAAAATGCAAGTTTCAGCTCTGGCTCAGAATTATGTGGCCTGGGGGAAGTTGTTTAACCTCTTTAAGTATCACTATACTCATGGGCAAAAACAAAAAGATCTGGATTAGTCTAATCTTGATCTTGACTCTTGGTTTCCAGCCCCAGGAATGTGTAAACCATAATCCAGCCCTTGTACCTGACAAGAGAGCCAGGCCATACAAACAAACTCGCAAGTTGCACCTTCCTGGAGGGTGGAGATTACATTGCATTCACTTTCTTATTTGAAACTCAGTACAATACCATAATATTTCAGCATTTTAAAATCATAAGTACTTATTTCATGAAGAGTTCCACGGAGAAAATTTCTAAATTATCTGTAGAGAATATATTTTCTCCTACCACTCAGAATGGCTTAATGTGTCTTAAGAACATCCCCAAACAACTATTATGACAAAAGAACCAGCAATTTGCCCTGACATGCTAACCCCAAGGCTCTAGTCAAGCTTCCTTACATTTATTGACAGTGCTTGTTCAGGCTGAAAATGAGATTTTGCCATTCCAAGAGGGAAGGGTCAGAGGAGTAACACTTTTATTTAATAGGTTTTACAACATTTTATGTATCAATCAAACACCACCAATCAAGATTATTTAATTGTTTATAAAACAATTTCATAATGGATTTTTAAAGCCTTATATAGAATATATTGTTTTATATATCTACCATCTTACATACGGCTATGGTTCTCAGTGATACTCAAACACAGACATCTTTAATTCTCTAGAATTGACTCTATGTACAAAAATGTTCATTGTAGCATTACTTGAAATATTTTTTAGAAAAGCAACAATAAGAGAACATTTTCTCAGAATATTTACAAACATGAAGAAATTCTCATTATATAATTAAGTTGAAAGATTAATTTTCAACATGATCACAAATTTGCTTTTAAAAAGTATTATATATCTATATACACACACTCATTTTAAAAGAACTAGAAAGAAAAATAAAACATTAACACTAATTTACATGACGAATGTAACTAATGTGAATGATTTTCTAAATTTTCTACTAGTAAAATTTTTACAATGAAAAATGTTTGAAAAGAGTTATATTAAAATTGCATAAACAAAAATTATTTTAGTATACTTTAATTTTTAATGAGTCATATCTTTTAAGAAGGAGAAGAAATAAATTTAATCGAACATTTATGATATAATTTGGTTTCGCAGCAGAAGTATTCATGAGGCAATGGAAATATATCATCATAGTTTCTTCCTATTTTTAAACTTGATACATGTAATTAAATTATTATAATTGAAGATGTTTATAGATTTAAAATTTTGTTTTATAATTAACAATGTGACAGGTATAATTCTATCTAAACACACTGAATATAATTTGAAAGTATCATTAAGACTCTTTTTATGAATTTTAATGGTTTTGTAAAATCAGGCAATAGCTATTATTATAAAAAATAGTATTACATTTTTGGCTATAACAGGAATATTCTAATAAATGTAATTCAAAATATCATCTAGACAAAAGGATAGTAAAAATTGAGTATCATGTTTTACTGTAAATAATGTAAGAATACACAACAGGGATATAGTTGAATAATAATACAATGCAGCCACTAACATGATGCATAGAATGACTGTATACAATCATGAAGTGGTTATACAAGACATCAGCATCAGTAAGGATAAACAGTTCGCTACTATAAATAATGGGGGTAAAGACAGCAAAGGATCACAAAAGATGAAATTGTGCTAGTATGTGGGTGTTACCCTTTGCTATATTTTTACTTTGTATCAAGGTTATGCTAGATGTTTTGATTTATATCTATTTGATTCTTGCAAAAATCACATTCTATAGAGACATAGTTAACTGCCATATTTTACAATTTTTTTTAAGCTATGTTTTTCCACAAAGAATATTTGTGAGAAGTTAACAAATATTTTATTATTTCCATTTTATATATATGTGATGATTTGCAGGTACCTACAGTACCTACAGGTAAGCCAACGCCCAGTCTCTAAGGTATTTTAAAGTATTTAGAACCTATTAAAGAAATGAGGAGCTGATTAAACACATACTTTTCCTTTCTCAATCCCTGTTTAGAACCTTTATGTTCATAGCTTTGTTTTGGTAATTCTGAAGTAAAAACAGGTTCTGTTTGATAATATTTTGAAATGGAAACAAGTAACTATCACTCTTATATACCTACAAAACCATCCTTTAAGTCAGTTGTCTTTTTCCCACCGACACTGAAAGTAGCACACAAGAGTACTGTTGCATTTGATATACTGACTTTTAGAATCCAGAGAAAGCACTTTTTTCTTCACACAGAATTCACTGCAACTAGATCAGACAAACACTTTCCACGGGCTGTCTGCCCAGGCAAGGAAATAGCTGTTTGTACAGAACTCTTCTCTGTAGTGACATTTTTGTAATGGAATTTTATCTGTAACCTGTTTGTCTCGATTAAGCCCACTATTATAATAGCAGTTACTTAATTTACATAAAGAATTTACAGTACACCTTTAAAAAATAACAATGCTACACAAGTTTGATATGGAAATTGCATTTTGCAAATACCTTACAAATCTGATGATCTGTGAAAGCATCTGATGATAAGGCCATGTGGCAAACTGAGAATAACGTGGAACTTAGGTCCTAAGGAAAAGAGCAAATTATTATTTTCTGAACCTTGGTTTTATCTGTAAAATTAGAGTAATGATACCTACATCAGGACACTGGGAGGGGGAAGGGTAAGCTGGGACGAAATGAGAGAGTGCCATGGACATATATATATATACACTACCAAATGTAAAATAGATAGCTAGTGGGAAGTAACCACATAGCACAGGGAGATCAGCTCGGTGCGTTGTGACCACCTAGAGGGGAGGGATAGGGAGGGTGGGAGGGAGAAGCAAGAGGGAGGGGATATGGGGATATATGTATACGTATAGCTGATTCACTTTGTTATACAGCAGCAACTAACACAACAATGTAAAGCAATTATACTCCAATAAAGATGTTAAAAAAATTTTTTAATTAAAAAAAAATGAGGGACTTCCCCGGTGGTCCAGTGGTAAAGAATCCGCCTTCCAATGATGCAGGGGATGCGGGTTCAATTCCTGGCCGGGGAACTAAGATCTCACATGCCTTGGGGCAACTAAACCTGCGTGCCTCAACTACTGAGCCCATGCATCTCAACGAGAGAGCCGTGCACCGCAAAGTACAGAGCCCAGGCGCTCTGGAGCCCGTGTAACACAACTAGAGAGAAGCCCGCGTGCCACAAATAAGACCCCATGCAGCCAAAAATATAAAAAAAAAAAACAAAAAAACAAGATACCTATGGCAATATCCTCATGGGGATATTATGATGGTTAAGAGGAAAAAAGCATGGGAGGAAACTTGACAAGTCAATATATAAAATAAATTACTCTTAATACTATAAAATGCAGTTAAGGAAAATATTGGTAGAGTTAAATTTTAATGTTAAGAATTATCAGTAACTTGTTATCTTAAAGAATACATTTATCAAGATAATAGTGTTTGTTTATTTTAAATTGATTTAATTCTGGTCTTGAGCTGAATACAATCTAATTTTAGGCATTATGATTGCCCCAAAGATTAGGACAAATAATTTCTTTTAAAATAAAAGATGGGGACTTCCCTGGTGGTGCAGTGGTTAAGAATCCACCTGCCAATGCAGGGGACACAGGTTCAGTCCCTGGTGTGGGAAGATCCCACATGCTGCAGAGCAACTAAGCCCATGAGCCACAACTACTGAGCTCGCGTGCTGCAACTACTGAAGCCCGCATGCCTAGAGTCCGTGCTCCGTAACAAGAGAAGCCACGGCAATGAGAAGCCCATGCACCACAACGAAGAGTAGCCCCTGCTCACCGCAACTAGAGCAAGCCCGCGCGCAGCAACAAAGACCTAACACAGCCAAAATAAATAAATAACATAACATAAAAGATGTTCTGGGTTCTGGTTCTTAAAAATAAACAAACAGCAAAAAATAAAGAAAAAAACAAACAGGCCACTCTCACCTTCTGACTTGGACTGCATTCTGCCTATGGAATGTGTATCTCTCTAAATAAACTTGCTTTCACTCTACTTCAGCTTGCTCTTGAATTCTTTCCTGTGAGAAGTCAAGGACCCTCACCTGGCAGCTTGTCCCAGGGACTCACCTGAGACCTGGGGTATGACCATCCTCTCGCGCCCCATTCTATTACAACACCCTGGGGTCAATTATATCTCAATTTGAAAAAATGGTACTTGCAAGCTGCATTGCAAACAATTCTAACAGTGAGTGGAGGTCACATCCATTTTCTAATGCACGTAGAGATGTGTTTAAGGACAACTGAAATAAGGATGTTTCTAAAAATCCTAAAAACAAATGAATAAATAAATTAAAAAAATTAAAAAACAAACAAACAGTGATTATACTTGGGAGCCAGAAAAACTATGTTAGAAAATGGAAACTTCTTATATGTCCGGTATAATGCTCAACTCATCTATTTTCTGTCTCATTTGAGTGGCTTTGGAAATGAGATACCAAAAGATAACAATAAAATTTTTTTAAATGCAGCAAATATTTACACTGTTCCTTCTCTGGTTTAGAATCTACCCTACATACATTTCATCTACGGTCATCCCATTTAGACCAGCTTGCCCACAGAAGGAGGCTTTCTGACTATATATAGGTCCTCAAATCTAGTGGCACCTCCTGACACTCCTGACACAGATGGGCTTCATATTATTACAGTATGGTTTTCTCCAAAGTTTTTCTCTTAGATGTTGCTATTCATCTGAGTTGTTAGGCTTGGATACACAAAATCTTTTCTCTCCACCTAGGTTATTTTAAATAAACTCTTATTATTACCAGTGTCACCACAGGAGACAAACACAATGAAAAGCTCATCAGAGTTTCCATTATGCACTTTGTTTTGCTGCTTTCAAGCTATTTCAGCTGCTTAACATTAAGTCAGTCTAAGCCTTGGCCTCCAGATTGCAGGAACATTTGTAATTGTTGACAGTTCTGAGGCAGATTTCAAAGAAGAGGGTGTCTAAAACTGGGCTGACATAAGGTACTTCTCAGGGACTGAGCAAGTATTGGTAGCTGGATTTGACAATTCTTCTCCCAATCTTCCTAGAGTCTATTAGCCAGAATTTATTTTTCCTTCCATTCTTTAATCTTACTGCCAGCACTTTCAGCAATAGCACTTATATTTCTACACATCAATACATTTGAGGTAAGAATTCTGGTCATAAAAGGCAATTATACTACAGACAGAGACTATTTCAAGTAAAACAAAATATTGTCTATCTACCTATCCATACGCATGTGTGTGTCCCATAATATCTTCACAACGTCCCCAAGCCTTTACTTTTTCACCTTTGCATCAATTCAATTAGGCAAATATTGATTAAAGCATTAGAGACCCACAAATAACTTTTTTAAATCCCTAAGGAACATCCTCTTATTTGTGGCAGTAGGGAGGGCTTCATTAATAAAATAACATTTCATATACTGAAGCTTATTTTTTCCCCAGAAAATATGCTTTCTAGGGGTTAAGTCTGCATTTCAACCTCCTTTTTCCCGATAAAAGAAACCATTATCATTGGATAGGGACAAACACTTGGCTCCATATATTAACAATAATTTGTCATTACATGTTTTTCAAGTACAGTCAACTCAAAAACAACTGACCATATGTGGTACATATTAAAGCTTTAAGACAAAGGCAATACTGCAGATTCACTTTAGGGAAATTTAAGAGGCCACTTTTAAGAAATATGTCATAATCTACAGAGTACAGACAGTGTCCACCTTCCTATCCTTAGCCATTATATTTAATTAATACCCAGAGCACTCAATGTCTTTATCCACTTTATTCCCTTCTTTCAATTTTAGTTTTTTCATCAAGACCCCAAGTGGTAATGACTTAGAGATTATCCACAATGATTATCTCAGGATGACTGATATTTATAAAATGCAATGGTTCTCTTTGAAGGGAAGAATAAAATAAGAATTTTTAAAATGTTTTTATATGTCTTTGCTAATCATTATCTCTCCTGCACTAAGTACAGCAATTGGCACATACTAGTGATTTATAAGTACCTATTAAGTGAATGAATAAATTAATACATGCCTGTATTGCTGCAAAAAAAAAATTATTTAAGAAACAAGATGACATCCGTACAAACTTTCCTAAATAGAGATATGGGTCCTTCGTTGTCCCTCATCCCTCAAATGCTACTAATCAAAGATTAGTACATAAATATTGGTACTTATATATTTAATGTTTTATATGCCCAGCATATTACTGCATATGTTTGTTTTTAGTAAGTAACATTCATGACATGATAAACTAGAATCCCATTGTATCAGGCTGTATGTGTGCCATGTAGCAAATTGGTAATCCCTTATGTACTCACATAGACAATAACTTCATATTGATTAAAAAAAGTTTTTTTATAATAAGATGCTTTGGGGTTTAAAAGATTTTGGACTAAGAATTAAAAGGCTGGGGTTTTAGTCTTCCTTGCTATAAATGTTGTCACATCTACATGTCAAATGGAAATTTAGAATATATGATCTCTAAGGTTCTGGCCCTTTCACTATTAAAATTTCTTACCTTGAGCATAAACTTAAATTATTACAGGGGTGAAAAATGGTTTGTATAATCATTAGACCTAGGTTAATGTGATGCCTATTTCTGGATGAGGAATGCGGCTTCTTATTTTTCATGTTCTTTATTATAAAAGTAATATGATATTTTTAATTTTAAAACAGTAAAACATATTTAGAACACAACCACTATTAGCATATTGAGTATTTTCTTCCATAGATAGCTTAAACTGTTGCCTATTTTTAGTGAACTTTATTTGATTTGTATCAAAGAAAATTATTTCTATCTTCTTTTTTATTTACATGGTCATAAATTTTCATTTTATTGCCTTGTTTTTGTTAATATAATTGTAATGTGAGCATAGTTAGTATGACTTCATACCTCTTGCCAGAGATCTATATTTTTCACAATTATACACTCATTTGGCCAGGCACAGTTTTTTTTTTTTAACACGTTTACAATTATTTCCTTAGGACTGATTCCTAGAAGTTGACTTCTTGCCTATGTACACTTTCATGTTTTTAATATATATTTCCAAATTATTTTCCAAAAATATTACCCCATCTTATGCTCAAACCCTTTTTATAATACTGTATCTACACAGAATTTGTATCTACATACAAAAAGCAGAGGTGGCTTTTTAACTCTAAACTTTTTCACTTCATAAACTACCACCTTTCTACTTTAAGAAGATAGGGCTTCCCTGGTGGCGCAGTGGTTGAGAGTCCCCCTGCCGATGCAGGGACGTGGGTTCGTGCCCCGGTCCGCGAGGAGCGGCTGGGCCCGTGAGCCATGGCCGCTGAGCCTGCGCGTTCAGAGCCTGTGCTCCGCAATGGGAGGGGCCACAGCAGTGAGAGGCCCAAGTACCGAAAAAAAAAAAAAGATGTTGCCTTCTTAAAGACTATATTTATTTATTGCTATTCTTTTTGTTTCAAAATAAATGCCAGTTGGTCAAATAAAATTAAATCTATTAAGAAATCAATGGAGGTTGAAAACCAGGAATTACTGGTCTAGGGAGGTAGTACAATTTTCTACTGAATGAAGCCCAAAGGCCACCACCTGTTTAACAATTTAGAGTTCTTACTAGTGTGCTTATATTCGAATTGTGTATTAGATATGAGGCATATGGGCTCCTGGTGCACAATCCCTTCCATTTAAATACTTTATCTCATTATTCCCATGGACAATAAATGGCATAACTGGAGTTCTAATAATATTCTGCCTTGGTTCAGGAAATAAGTTAATGGAAGTGTTTTTTGTCATTCTAACTCTGTAGAAGGAACTATGCCTTTTTAGGGTTGATATGTTGCTGAACTGACTTATGGAAAGATAAGAAGGAAGGAAGGGATGAAGGGATGAAAGGAAGGAAGGGAGGGAAGGAGGGAGAAAAATGGGGGGAAGGAGAGAGAATGCCAAAAGTTCAATAACCAATGACAAATATAATTGCATAAAAATGAACCAAATTATTCACATGGTAGTAGCAATTAGGTAATAAAATTCTGTTTGGGTTTAAAATGGGGACAAAAATTACTGTATTTTTCTCAGTCTTTAAAGTGTCAACCTATTCTGTTCTCTAGCCTTTCTTTTTTTTCCTTACACTGTACAAAAGAAGAAAAGATCTGTTTATGTAACTTCAACCACCTAACAGAAAACTTAAAAACTGGGATAATTGAATAAAGTGGATAAGATATCTGTGGCTAGTGCCTATCTATTTTCACAATGTGTGAGATGCTTAATATTAGGCAACCAAACACCTGATAATATCCTTACCAAAATTCAAGGGGTAAGCTTTAGTGCCAATCAAGCAAAAGAACTACCTTCTTGCAGAGTGGAGAGCCAGGGATTAGACCTCTAGAAAATGCCAAAAGTTCAATTTCCTTAATCGGAAATTAGTATCTAGCAGAAGCAGTCCCATATGAGAAATGCTAATGTCAAAGCTCTGAAATTAATGCAAACTAAACACATGTAATCCTCTCAACAACCTAATGATGGGATTCTCCCCACATCCACGTGAGGGGGCTTGGGAACGGTAGGCAGGGTGGCCCTCACTGTGAACACCTCCCTCATTGGAACAGCAGAAAAGACCTCTGGCCTTGGAGTTTCACATAGAATCAAACACCTGAATTCAGCACTTTACTACTTTCTGGAATGATGCAAAATAGAAACATGTGTAGCTGAGAACAATGAAGCTGTATTACTGAGTGCTTAATTGTTTAAAAATAGGCAATCGCCTACACAGCAGAATACTGTTTACCAAGTTAGCAGAGAGAATCTCACATGCAACAAAAGTCAGCAAACAAACAAAACCCCACAAAGATGTGGTATGATACAGTATCTGTTACAAGAAATCAGTTTTTTTTTTTTTAACATCTTTACTGGAGTATAATTGCTTTACAATGGTGTGTTAGTTTCTGCTTTATAATAAAGTGTATCAGCTATACATATACATATATCTCTATATCTCTTCCCTCTTGCGTCTCCCTCCCACCCTCCCTAACCCATGCCTCTAGGTGGTCACAAAGCACCAAGCTGATCTCCCTGTGCTATGCAGCTGCTTCCCACTAGCTATCTATTATACGTTTGGTAGTGTATATATGTCCATGGCACTCTCTCACTTCATCCCAGCTTACCCTCCCCCCACCCAGTGTCCTCAAGTCCATTCTCTACGACTGCGTCTTTATTCCTGTCCAGCCCCTAGATTCTCCAGAACCATTTTTTCTTTTTTTTTTTGTTTTAGATTCCATATATATGTGTTAGCATGCAGTATATGTCTTCTGCATTCTGACTTACTTCACTCTGTATGACAGACTCTAGGTCCATCCACCTCACTACAAATAACTCAATTTCATTTCTTTTTATGGCTGAGTAATATTCCATTGTATATATGTGCCACGTCTTCTTTATCCATTCATGTATCGATGGACACTAAGCTTGCTTCCATGTCCTGGCTATTGTAAATAGAGCTGCAATGAACATTGTGGTACATGACTCTTTTTGAATTATGGTTTTCTCAGTGTACATGCCCAGTAGTGGGATTGCTGGGTCGTATGGTAGCTCTATTTTTAGTTTTTAAAGGAACCTCCATACTGTTCTCCATAGTAGCTGTATCAATTCACATTCCCACCAACAGTGCAAGAGGGTTCCCTTTTCTCCACACCCTCTCCAGCATTTATTGTTTCTAGATTTTTTGATGATGGCCATTCTGACTGGTGTGAGGGGATACCTCATTGTAGTTTTGATTTGCATTTCTCTAATGATTAGTGATGGTGAGCATCCTTTCATGTGTTTCTTGGCAATCTGTATGTCTTCTCTGGAGAAATGTCTATTTAGGTCTTCTGCCCATTTTTGGATTGGGTTGTTTGTTTATTTGATATTGAGCTGCATGAGCTGCTTGTGAATTTTGGAGATTAATCCTTTGTCAGTTGCTTCATTTGCAAATATTTTCTCCCATTCTGAGGGTTGTCTTTTCATCTTGTTTATGGTTTCCTTTGCTGTGCAAAAGCTTTTAAGTTTCATTAGGTCCCATTTGTTTATTTTTATTTCCACTTCTCTAGAAGGTGGGTCAAAAAGGATCTTGCTGTGATTTATGTCATAGAGTGTTCTGCCTATGTTTTCCTCTAAGAGTTTGATAGTCTCTGGCCTTACATTTAGGTCTTTAATCCATTTTGAGTTTATTTTTGTATATGCTGTTAGGGAGTGTTCTAATTTCATTCTTTTACATATAGCTGTCCAGTTTTCCCAGCACCACTTATTGAAGAGGCTGTCTTTTCTCCACTGTATATTCTTGCCTTCTTTATCAAAAATAAGGTGACTATATGTGCGTGGGTTTATCTCTGGGCTTTCTATCCTGTTTCCTTATCTCTCTTGATCTTGGTCAAGTCATTTAACTTTTCTGTATCCCCATTTCCTAACCTGTAAAAATGAGAGCAATAATATGCCCCTTAACTGGATTGTTGAAAAGGTCAAATAAGACAATATGAAGAAGCATTTTAAAATGTAAAAGGTTTACATTATAAAAGTATCACCGAGAGATAGTTTAGTTCAGATAATTGTATCTGCATGGGAATAATTTCACTCGGTAACTGGGAGCTTTGTATATATCTTTTATGTTTTCTTACCCTTTTTTTTTTAAACAAGATGCTCAAAGACTTAAAAGGCGCATGTTAAGAGTCACCTCCTTAATTACTGCATGTTAAGGAAGTAATTACTCTTCCTTAACATGTACTAACGGCAGATAACAATAAAAATGCCATAATACACTGCACAAATACAAATTAGAAACTCAAAGAATGCTTCTATTTCATGGTTCTGCAGTTTCCCAGAACAATAAAGGTAACTCAGAAAGCAAAGATAAAAGCTATATTCAAAAGACACAGACGTAGAGAATGGACGAGAGGACACGGGGAGAGGGAAGGGTAAGCTGGGATGAAGTGAGAGAGTTGCATGGACATATATACACTACCAAATGTCAAATAGATAGCTAGTGTGAAGCAGCCGCATAGCACAGGGAGATCAGCTCTGTGCTTTATGTCCAACTAGAGGGGTGGGATAGGGAGGGTGGGAGGGAGACACAAGAGGGAGGAGATACAGGGATATATGTTTATGTATAGCAGCTTCACTTTGTTATACAGCAGAAACTAACACACCATTGTAAAGCAATTACACTCCAGTAAAGATGTTTAAAATAAAAAAAGTTATATTCAGTGGTGTGCTGTAGCTGTCTCACACAGGCACGCAAGAGCCAAGTGTTAAATTTTCAAGAATTCTGCAAGACAGTTGGTACTGATCATTAAAGTTATATAAACTTACAATTAAGTACATTATATTAAAAGTAAAGATAAATACACATTTCAAACTTATCTCCTCCTATTTATTTTACTACATTTACTACAATTCACTATTATACCTTTTTGTTGAAAATACTATATAATGGTGTGCTACTGTGCATCTGTTCCCAAATCCATGTTCAGTGATGTCACATTGATTAGACTGAGACTGACCATGGTGGGATATTTACACAACAAAAATTTACAAGTGCTACAGAAAAGGGCTTGATTTAGTGCTAAAGCTGAGATTCGAGTTTAATGAATATAATTTGTACAAGAGGGATAAATAGTTACACAGTAGATCATATATAATTGGGAAGACAGTTAGTGGATTGTGATGCAACTCTATGTGTCAAATCATGGCTGAACTCACAGTGAGATATCACCTCATACCATTCAGAATGGCTATCATCAAAAAGGCTACAAATAATAAATGCCAGAGAGGGTGTAGAGAATTGTAAATTGGTGCAGCCACTATGGAAAACAGTATGGAGGTCGCTTAAAAAACTAAAATAGAACTACCATATAATCCAGCAATCTCACTCCTGGGTATATATCCGGAAAACTCAAATTCGAAAAGATATATGCACCCCACTGTTCATAACAGCACTATTTACAATAGCTAAGACATGAAAATAACCTAAGTGCCCACCAACAGACGACTGGATTAAGAATATGTGGTATATATACAATGGAATATTACTCAGCCACAAAAAAGAATGAATTATTGCCATTTGCAGCAACATGGATGGACCTAGAGAATATTAGTAAACTAAGTCAGAGAAAGACAGACACTATATATCACTTATATGTGGAATCTAAAAAATAATACAGACATTCACAGAAGATAGACAAGATGAAAAGGCAGAGGGCTATGTACCAGATGAAGGAACAAGATAAAACTCCAGAAAAACAACTAAATGAAGTAGAGATAGGCAACCTCCCAGAAAAAGAATTCATAATAATGATAGTGAAGATGATCCAACCTCGGAAAAAGAATGGAGGCAAAAATCGAGAAGATGCAAGAAATGTTTAACAAAGACCTAGAAGAATTAAAGAACAAACAAACAGAGATGAATGATACAATAATTGAAATGACACCTACACTAGAAGGAATCAATAGCAGAATAACTGAGGCAGAAAAATGGATAAGTGACCTGGAAAACAGAATGGTGGAATTCACTTCTGCAAAACCGAATAAAGAAAAAAGAATGAAAAGAAATGAAGACAGCCTAAGAGACCTCTGGGACAACATTAAACGCAACAATATTCACATTATAGGGGTCCCAAAAGGAGAAGAAAGAGAGAAAGGACCAGAGAAAATAATTGAAGAGATTATAGTCGAAAACTTCCCTAACATGGGAAAGGAAATAGCCACCCAAGTCCAGGAAGCACAGCGAGTCCCATACAGGATAAGCCCAAGGAGAAACACGCCGAGACACACAGTAATCAAATTGGCAAAAATCAAAGACAAAGAAAAATTCTTGAAAGCAGCAAGAAAGAAAGCCCAGAGATAAACCCACTCACCTATGATCAATTAATCTATGACAAAGGAGGCAAGGATAGACAGTGGAGAAAAGACAGTCTCTTCAATAAGTGGTGCTGAGAAAAATGGACAGCTACATGTAGAAGAATGAAATTAGAACACTCCCTAACACCGTACACAAAAATAAACTCAAAATGGATTAAAGACCTAAATGTAAGACCAGACACTATAAAACTCTGAGAGGAAAACATAGGAAGAACACTCTTTGACATAAATCACAGCAAGATCTTTTTTGATCCACCTCCTTGCGTAATGGAAATAAAAACAAAAAGAAACAAATGGGACCTAAAGAAACTTCAAAGCTTTTTCACAGCAAAGGAAACCATAAACAAGATGAAAAGACAGCCCTCAGAATGGGAGAAAATATTTGCAAACGAATCAACAGACAAAGGATTAATCTCCAAAATTTACAAGCAGCTCATGCAGCTCCATATTAAAAGAACAAACAACCCAATCCAAAAATGGGCAGAAGACCTAAATAGACATTTCTCCAAAGAAGACACACAGATGGCCAAGAAGCATATGAAAAGCTGCTCAACGTCACTAATTATTAGAGAAATGCAGATCAGAACTGCAATGAGGGGCTTCCCTGGTGGCGCAGTGGTTGAGAGTCCGCCTGCCGATGCAGGGGACATGGGTTCGTGCCCCGGTCCGGGAAGATCCCACATGCCGCAGAGTGGCTGGGCCCGTGAGCCATGTCCGCTGAGCCTGCGCGTCCGGAGCCTGTGCTCTGCAACGGGAGAGGCCACAACAGTGAGAGGCCCACATACCTCAAAAAAAAAAAAAAAAAAACTACAATGAGGTACCACCTCACAGCAGTTAGAATGGGCATCATCAGAACATCTACAAACAACAAGTACTGGAGAGGGTGTGGAGAAAAGGGAACCCTCTTGCACTGTTGGTGGGAATGTAAATTGATACAGCCACTATGGAGAACAGTATGGAGGTTCCTTACAAAACTAAAAATAGAATTACCATATGACCCAGCAATCCCACTACTGGGCATATACCCAGAGAAAACCATAATTCAAAAAGACACATGCACCCCAATGTTCATTGCAGCACTATTTACAATAGCCAGGTCATGGAAGCAACCTAAATGACCACAGACAGACGAATGGATAAAGAAGATGTGGTACATATATGCAATGGAATATTACTGAGCCATAAAAAGGAGTGAAATTGGGTTACTTTTTGAGACGTTGATGGATCTAGAGACTGTCATACAGAGTGAAGTAAGTCGGAAAGAGGAAAACAAATATCGTATATTAACGCATGTATGTGGAACCTAGAAAAATGGTACAGATGAACCAGTTTGCAGGGCAGAAACTGAAACACAGATGTAGAGAACAAATGTCTGGACACCAAGGGGGGGAAATCAGCAGGGGGTGGGGGGTGTGATGAATTGGGCGATTGGGATTGACATGTATACACTGATGTGTGTACCATGGATGACTAATAAGAACCTGCTGTATAAAAAAAAATTAAATTAAATTAAAAAGTTAAAAAATAAAATAAAATAAAAAATAATATGAATGAATCTATATACAAAACAGAAACAGACTCACAGAGATAGAAAACAAATTTATGATTAACAAAGTGGAAAGAGGGGGAAGAATAAATTAGGAGTATGGGATTAACAGGTACAAACTACTATATATAAAATAGATAAGCAACAAGAATTTAGTGCATACCACAGGGCATTATATTCAACATCTTGTAATAACCTATAATGAAAAATAATCTGAGAATAAATTTATATATATATATATCTCAAAATCATTTTGCTGTATACCTGAAACTAACACAATATTATAAATCAACTATCCTTCAATTTAAAAAAATCATGGTTGACCTGCAAACATTGGTTACCTACAGACACAAGTTCAGCAAAAAATCAATGAAAGCATTTTGTGAAAATGAATTAGGTATATATAGCTTAAATAAAGAGTATTTCCTATTTTATTATGACTCTTAAATTGTGTGCTACCTTCATAGTAATTGTGTGCATCTTTTATGTGAGTAGAATTTGTTAAAAATTTATTAATATATATAGTTTTTCAGAGACCTGGTTGTTAAACATTCACCAGTACACTGCTGCTTTGTTGTTTTTTTTTTTTAACTCTTAAATAGTGGGAAAAAACAAGCTGTAATCTCAAATAGTAAAAAAGAAAACAATTCCTCACCCACTAGGTGGCAGTAACAAGAATTAAGAAAATAGAAAAACAAACTAGAAGGAAAAGGAATTTACAAAGAAATTACTTCATTTGTTTTCTTTTCATTGATTTATTAAATAATATTGGAAAAGAAAATTATGACCACTTTAAGGCTGCCTGTACTAGCTAGTTGTCAAAATACCCCACGTTCAGTATAAAAAATTCATAAAATGAACAAGGACATATAAATTAAGTAAAATGACCCATAAAATGATTAAAGAATTAAGTGCTGTCAATATTTTGGTGAATATCCTTGTAGACATTTTATAAAAACAGGGTCATATTGCACATACTTCTTCATAATTTTATTTTTTCCCTACTGTATCATAAAAATGTTTTTCCATCAAGAAATACAGATCTATACATCATTTTTAGTGATTACATAATATTTGGTTGTTTGGATGTACTACAATAGATCAATTTCCTATTTATTAATGAACATTTCACTGCTAATAACTTTTCCCATCATAAATAATACTTTGATAAACAGCCATGTGCATGTATCTTTGTGCATAATTTATCCAACAATTTTCTTAGAATAAATTCCAAATTGTGGAATTACTTGATCAAAAGGATACACATATTAAAATCTGATTCAAATTGCCAAATTTTCCTGCATAACTATTGTGTTAATTTATAAGACTACATTAGTTCACCCACACTGTGTATTTTCTGTTTTCAACCTTTTTCAATTCAATAGGTAAATATTGTATGTAATTGTTTTAATTTATCTACTATTAACTCCTTCATTCATTTACACAATTATTCAACAAACATTTGAGCGTCTACTGTGACCAAGCACTAGACATATATTAGAAAAAACCCAGAGATTAGCTTCCTGGCCTTAAAAAGTTTCTATTCAAATAGAGTTAGACAGGTTGTGACACAGAGAGTTACTGAGCTGAGGGGCATTAGAATGAAGACCTGAGGGAAAAGGAATTAAGCTTATAAAAGTTGTGAGGAAAGGAAGGAAACATTTAATACAGGCCAAATAGGTCATTTGTGAGGCTGAACATATAATCACAGTTATGTTTATTGATCAACCGCATTTCTTCTTTATCGAGTTGCCTATTTCTAGCCTTTGTTCATTTTTCTATCATATTTCTATTTTTCTTAATATCTCATATATTGAGAATATTAACCCATTTTACAAATTATTTCTCCACTGTATAATTAGTCTTTTAACTGTTAATGGTGCATGCCATACAAAAGTCTTAAATTTTTACATATCTCAATTGAGCATTCTTTTCCTTTATGGTTTCTTAATTTTGGCATCAAATTTAGAAAGGCCTTTCCAGACTAAGATGACAATATCTCTTTTTTCTACTACTTTTATCAACTTTATCCTTCATTTTAATCTTTAACCCATCTCAGGTTTATTTTTGTGTGTGGTATTAAAACAGAGATCATACTATTTTTGTTCCAAATGGTTAGCAGGATATACCATACCATTTGGAAAAAACTTTCTCAAACATATATGATTATTACATTTGAAAAACATTGTGGAATAAAACTCTTTGTTTCGGCTCAGAATTTAAGCTGAAGCCCCAGTAGGTCAGAGATATCTACAAATATTCTAACAATAACCAATAAATAGATCCATCATCTTCACGAGAATCAAAAGATTACAAGAGTCAACCAGTGAATATGTACAAGAAAACTATAGATTCATTAAGACTGTTTCCTTGATGACAATTTTAGGAGGAGAATGCTCTCTGATGTCTCCCCTCTGTCAAGCCTAGTAGGAAAAGGAAGGACCAAGAGAACCACTTTGGAGATGGTTGCAAGTTTTACCCAACTGAGGAGATACCAATCTCTTCTTTCAAGCTAAGACCAATGAAACTAGATTGAAATAGCTAAGCTAGACTTTTCGTGGACTTCATAGGCATTGCCAAGAGAGCTGCTGCCTGCTGGGGCAAAAGGACCCAACAGGAAATGGTGGGAATTGAATTGCCCTGCGCAAAAGCTCAGGGGTGAGAGAAACTCTGAGACTCACTGGAGAAATCCCACGGGAGATCTTCAAAGAACTCTAGTGGCCTCACAAAAGAGGCAGCATCTGAATACTTGAAATAAAGAAGACATTTGATACAAGGCAAGTACTACAAACAACATTACTCATTACCCTCTTTCTCCCAACCACAGAACATCTGAAAGCGAGGAGAATATGAGGCAAGAAGAGTAGAAGTACAGGCCATACTCCTCCTTACACTCTTCTGGTTCCGAGTTCAACCAACAGTCAGGCCTGAGCGGAAAGGAGACAGAGCCTTTAGATTGAGTATCAAAATAAAGTTTTGATATACAGGGACTAGACTCTTTAAGGTCTGAAAATGAGACCATTTGGGCACATGAAAGTGACCAAAAGCTATCAGATGACTTGAGATGATATCCAGGGCCAGGAAAGAAATGACAGCTTGAATGAAATGCTAGGAAAAAAATCAAAGCTGTTTCCTGTGTGCAGCCCCTTCATTGAATCAAACCAGTTACACATTTACCATATAATTGGATTTCTTTCCGGATTCCACTCCAGATCATTGATCTGTCTGTCTCTTCCTTCACCAGGAATAGTTTTAGTAACTAATTACTGTTACTTTAAAATTGCTCAAACACAAGTAACAAATACATTCAACTTTAATCCAAACAGTTAAAATTTTACATCAATTCTCACAAAAATAAACCACAGATAGGAAGTAGGCATGGGGTGTGTGTGTGTGTGTGTGTGTGTGTGTGTGTGTGTGTGTGGGGCTTCTCCAAGGTGCTGATTTTTAGTAAGTAGGCAAAAGGCAGCTGCCAGCCCCTCAAGCTGCCTTATCAACTGTCAATGCCCAGTTTTCCAAGGCAAGTGGCACACACTTGATCCTCTGTGATAACTTACCCCCCACATCTCCGTTTCTGATCTTTCTCTACTCTGATTTGGACAGAAAAATGTGATGAGGAAAATGATAATCATGGGCCTGCGTGTAACATTAGGAAATGCATGTAATAAAATGACAAGGGTCACGAGGGAAGAGTGGCTCTGAGCACTTCCCGAGACCAGAAATTTTAAATCTCATCATGAGGTTGGCAGATATCATAAGGTTCTCCTATTTGCCACAATATGTTCTCCAGAAAAACAGAAAAGATGGCATCGCCAGTAGATTCGCTGACTTCTCAAAATACTCTTTTAAGTGTTGGGCTTAAATAATGATAACAGTAATTACTGTTTACTGAGTGCCTACTTAGTTCTAGATGTTTTACACATTTGATCCTCAGAACAACCTTACAAGCTAGGAATTACAAACTCCATGTAATAAATTTTTAAAAATCAGTTTCAAAATGATTATCTAAATTGCTGCAGGTGACATAGCTACTAGTGAGAGAGCCTGGATGTGAACCCAAGTCTACCTGGCAGACTTTGCCCTGTGTGTTTTCCATTACTTCCCACAAGCTCTCTGGCTACTTACTATAAATGGCAGCAATTTTTTATTTTATAAATTAATATTTTTAACTTTATCAGTATAACATCTATGCTAAATATATACTTCCTCACTGTCTGGAAACAGTAAGATTATAACCTTCAGTTGTACAGATTTCAGTGGGCTTCCCTCTGTGGCTTTGTTCCAGATGCCTGCATGCTTTTCTTGTTTGTATCTTAAGATTATGAAAGCATAATTAAATAATTCTACTCATTTTTTTTTTGGCGTAACTCAGAACAAAGTATAAGTACCTTATTTGATAGCAAGATCCCAGAGCAAAGATTTTCATTAAAATTTGGGGCATATGTCATCAGTTAATGAGCTACATAAAATGCCTAACCATAAAAAAACTACACTTCATAAAATCAGCCACTAATTGAAGGGCACTACACCAAGAATAATAAAAGGGGTTAAATAACTGTTTAGCTATGGTTCCTACTCCCAAAGGGCATACAATATTATGTGGAAGATAATATGGACTTAATAATATGGACTTAATTAATGCAGCACGCATTCATAAGAGTGAATCATTCGAGAGAAAATACTGCTGTTTCTGCATCGGCTTCATATCAGTGTTAACTGGGAAAGGGAGTCTAGAAATGAGGGGTGAGTAGAGTCTTTGAGAAAACATAATTCTTCAACTTAAAAGCAGAATTGATGCACTGAAAATAATCACCTATGCAAGTGTATTTCAAAGGAAAGCAGATGTTTGAAGCTTAGCACTGTGACTTTCCAGCCGTATAATGTGAGGGAAATTACTTAATCTCTTTAGGCCTCAGTCTGCTTACTTATAAAGTGGAATCATAATACCTACCTCATAGGGTTGCCCTGAGGAGTCAATAAAAAATCTGTATTTACTATAGTACCTGGCACTGTTTAGTAGTCAATTTTAAGAAAAAGCAGATCTTTTACGGTTGTAAATACCAAAATTAGTCGGTCTGATATTGTTCCTGGTATATACACGGTAGAGGTCTTATTTATTTCTAAGTTAGAAATGGTCAAAATAGACAGCTGTGTCTGGTTGACTGACAATTTCACCCTATTTGCCTTTTAATTCTCCCCGAGTGCCGTCTTCCTCACTTGATTTGCTTTAAGCACTCTTTTAAAGGTCCATTAGCTGACTGTGCCTTAATCAAATTATAGGCACTCTTCCATCTACAGGAATCCTCACACCACTGTTCTGACTTTCGCAGCACTTAAGACGTATCAGTCCGCCTGTTCATTTCCCCAGCGTTCCGGCTCCTAAAAGCCCACCTCGCCCTCAGTCCCACCACATCCAAGCATCAGGAGGACGGCTCTGCTGCGCAAGGTCTTCTTTCCAGGAAGGGCTCTGGTCTTCAACTTCTGGGATATCCCTGGCTCTCAGCCTCAGAAAAAGCCCCTCTCGCAGGCCCAGGAAAAATAACAATAATAACTGGACTTCTCAAAAGCCCAGAAAATCGCTAATTTATTTATTTTTTAAAAAATAAATTTTTTTACTTATTTTTGGCTGCATTGTGTCTTCGTTGCTGCACTCAGGCTCCCTCTAGTTGTGGCGAGCAGGGTCTACTCTTCGTTGTGGTGCGCGGGCTTCTCACTGCAGTGGCATCTCTTGTTGCAGAACACAGGCTCTAGGTGCGCGGGCTTCAGTAGTTGTGGCTCGCGGGCTCCAGAGCTCAGGCTTAGTAGTCGTGGCACACGGGCTTATTTGCTCCGTGACATGTGGGATCTCTTCCCGGACCAGGGCTCAAACCTGTGTTCCCTGCATTGGCAGGCGGATTCTTAACCACTGCACCACCAGGGAAGCCCAAAATCGCTAATTTAAAACACTTCGTTACAGTAAGAGTATGAGCACGACTACCATGCAGAACCGAGATCAGTCACCCTTCCCTCGGGGAGTCCAGCTGGTCCAGCTGCACCAACTCTGTCTCCTGACCCTCCACGGCCCCAGCAGTCAGCTGTCCCGTGGTGCCAGGCTTGCTGCAAACTAGCAGAGTATGTTGATGAGCACATGCACTTCGAGGCCAGACAAGCAGAGCTCCGTGCTACTCGGGAAATGGTACTTGACCTCTTAGAGCCTGGGCTCCTTGTCCATAAAATGGGCATTACAATACCACCATCACTTATTATAAGTACTATAGGATATAACCTTGTATTTCTCAAACCAGAGTCTGTTGAATTGAATTCTTGAGGTAGGGGGTTACAGGGTGGGAGTAGGGTCCTGTGTCTGCTGCAGTACTCATGTAGAATTATTTTACCCCTTTCCAAAGGAAATAAACATTTCCTTAGTGATAATTTGCAATTAATAGGTATTTTCAGAAAATAAACCTTCAGTTTCTTAAATCGGGACTCCTCAAACTGCTGTTCATGGATGCATTCCCAGGTACACTTCTCAGAGTGACTGCTGTGGTTACTGATAAGAAATAGTAGCCCTGACCCAGGGATTTATTCAATAATTTTTTGTGATTCGTCACTATGTCCACTTTTCCTTAACTAATGTACTACTTTTAAACTCTTGATACTAAATAGTAATTGGAAATATATTTTGCTCCTTTTGGTTGAGCTTGGTGCCATTCACCAATATTTCTGGCTCTCCTCCTTTTTGGGTACAAGGTGGGACTGCCCTGTTCCTGCACTTGCTTTGGTCAGTGAAGTGTGAGTAGAAGTAACATTCCTTTCTTCCAAGGAGAAGCCTTTCACAGTGTGTGCCCATTTCACCTGTTGCTTCCCAGTGCCATGGCAGACAGCAGTATTCCAGGCGCTGGAAGCTCTGCCAGCCTGTGCCTTGAATGAGGGCAATGCTGGGCAGCAGCCCCGCCAACCCAAGATACACATGTGGCATAAGAAGAGCTAAATCTTTGTGGTTTTAAGTCACTAAATTTTGTCGTTATTTGCTACTTCAGTATGACCTTGCCCATTTTGACGGGTACACAGTTGGTTCAATATTACCTAATAACTTGTATAAAACCTTGGCTATGACAGCCTTAGCCTGAGAATGTTAGCTTTCACTACAGCATTGTCTTTTTCAATAAGCTACCTTTTCCTAAAAGGTTATCAGCCCTGAGAGGGAGAACTACCTGCACGAATTCCTATTCTTCCTCCAAGGTGAGGTGTCATCCTTACCAGTCCACTGATGGCTGTGTTACCTCTTTCCCTCTAATGTCCTCTACAAGCCATATTTTTATTCTATACTATCTGCCTCAGTTCTCTTTGCTGAAAATAAGCTAGTCTTTTCATTTTATTTTCTATGTTGCACCTTAACCTTGGAATCACTTCTCAATTGCCATGTGCAAGCAACTACCCTGCTCATCAAACCTCAGGGATCCTCCCATTCAGAGGTCACCATCAAGGAGGGAGGAGATGTTTATTAGATGGATATAAAAGAGAAAATTAGAGTTTAGAGCCTCCCTAGGCTCTTAAAGTTAAGGGTACATTTTATGTGCTATAGCACTCATTAAATGTATTCTTTTTTTTTTTTTTTTTTTTTTTGCAGTACGCGGGCCTCTAACTGTTGTGGCCTCTCCCACTGCGGGACACGCAGGCTCAGCGGCCATGGTTCACGGGCCCAGCTGCTCCGCGGCATGTGGGATCTTCCTGGACCGGGGCACGAACCCGTGTCCCCTGCATCAGCAGGCGGACTCTCAACCATTGCGCCACCAGGGAAGCCCATGTTTTCATTACTGATAATAATTTCCCCTTATCCTATCATAAAGAGGTAGAATGTTTGCATCTTTGAAAAATTTCAAATTAGCCCATGATTTTATTTACCCAAGCTAAAGAAAATACTACGCTTGGCAGGTCTGTCAACTGCAAAAATCATTTCCTCAGTTTATTAACTGGAAATGAAAATACTTGTACAGTAGTCTGTGGGTGAGATCATGGTAGACAAATAAACAAGGCAGCTAATACAATATATCATTTCTTGTCAATTACTAACAGGCCATAACAAAGAGATGCATACCAAGTCCAAGCCCTCCCAGAACAATAAGTGAAAGGCTTGTCCAGAAATGGAAGAGGGTGTAAGGGCTGATTTCTATGTAGATAACCCTTATACATGTTTTCTCTAGTCCTTGTTAAAGATATATATCAGTTCAATGGACTGAAAATTCTGCAAAGTATACCTCAGGCTTCTCTAATTAAGGGCTACCAAAACCCATTCTCATTTCACATAAATAGTCTGAAGTCATCTAAATTATATCTGACATACAAATTAGGTTTGAATCCGTAAAGCTTGTTACTGAATACCAACTCTTTCCTAATTAAAAAATATTACCTAAGAATGCCAGAAAACAAATCAAATTATATTCTCTGAGTAATCTTCTCTTTCCACAAACCCTATTCCATCCCCCAAATGTTTACAGCAAAACAAGGTAGAGGAAAAAGTAAAAATCGTTATGGGCTCCATTTTACTATTATTTTTGTGAAACATCATTAATCCTGACATTATCGTGTACACACACACATACACACACACACACACACACACACCTTTGATATACAATAAAGTTAGAAGAGTTTAGAGCTGAAAGGGTCTTTAGACGCCTAATGCCATTATTGTGAAGATGAGAAGACAGAATCCTACAGAAATCAAATCCAGGACTGGAATCCAGATCATATGACTTCTAGTCAAGGGCTGCTCTCACCAGGGTACAATGGCCACAAGTGAAGAGAAAGAGAAAGGAGAAGACTAACAGGAATCTGGTTCTCCCAACATCTCTAATTTTCTCCAGCAGTTGTTCAATCACTATAGTTAATTGTTAATTGAGGTTGCCTACCTCTGCAAGTGGAAGGAAGGAAGGGATAGATAGAGGGAGGGAGGGAGGGAGGGAAGGAGGGAGGGAGGGAGGGAGAAGGGGAGGAAGGAAGGGCGAGAAGGAGTGGGGAGAGAGAAATTTTCAGTTTATTATGAGAGATTTCTCACAGAGAATACACTTTCCTTTCAAGTTGTACATTTGAGACATCAGCATCTAGGATAAGAAGACTTAGCCACCTGCTGAGCCCCATCTTTCTACTTAAATCTGATCTCAGAGTCAGGGGTTCATTATGAGACTTAGACTCTCCCATCCTCCTGTTCACAGAAGTCTAGAGAAAGAAAAGAAAGATTAAGAGCTGCAAAAATGGTTACCAAGTTTAATTATTTATATGTTGGGCAAGTAAAATTGGGTTCAATTTAGTCATTTGTCTTTTGCTAATACTTTAGATTACCGTTAGTTTAAAAGCTCCTCTCCCGCAAAAGAGATAGTATGTAAGAAATTAATGGAGAAAATTATTTTCTTAATTTTATGAATAGGAGGTAATATAAAGAGATAAGCAAATAAATATAAAATTAAAGTTGATAAAAATAAAAATGATTTGGGAAATTATAAGGAACGAATTTGGCATGTGTACTCATGTAAACCCATCTGTAAAGCATGCTAGATATGTACATATTCCGTTCCATTCTTACCAGTTTTATTTTTTCAATCCCAATAAATATTTCATATATGTCCTATATTATTGGTGTAATTCCCTAATAGTATTGCTTTGATCATTGTTCCTCATTTTTCTCATTGGAGGCCATACCCTTTAATAAAATTACCTGGGTTCAAACCCTGACCCCACTATTTGCTTGTTGTGAGTCAGCTTGGTTTTCTCATCTGTAAAATGGGAGTAATATCATTAAATAACATAACACATAAAACTAAAGCACAAAGTACTAAGTGACTACGAATTCCTTTAAACATATCCTTAGCTTTCATTTGTTCAACAAATATTTACTGAGCACAGACGAGGAACTGGAAAAGCATTAGACACAAAGGAAACTAAAATCACCAAGACCTACACAGCCCTCTCAGTGAAACTTACAGCTTACTGAAGACAATCCTTATACGGATAATGAATTACAATATCAGTATGTGCTGCAAAGGAGAATGGTAAGATCCTATCTACCCCTCTAATGTTTGGATGACAGCATTTGGGAACTAAAAAATATCCTAGAAGTAGATAATATATTTTTAAATAACTTAATCATAAAATTAATATGTTGATTATAGAAAATTAGGAAAATAAAGGAAACAAAAGAAAATAAACCTATATAACAATAATCTATAAAACACTATTCATAGCAATAAAGATGACAATAATAATAGCTATCATTTATAGGAGGCATTATTCTAAACATTTTATAATTATTATTTTATTTAATCTTTATAACAACCCTATGAAATACCTCCTGTCATTATCCTCACTTTTAAACTGAAGAAACTGAGGCACAGAGAAAACGTCTATCAAAGTTTTTGTTTGTTTCTTTGTTTGTTTGTTTTTGTGGTACGCGGGCCTCCCACTGTTGTGGCCTCTCCCGTTGCGGAGCACAGGCTCCGGACGCGCAGGCTCAGCGGCCATGGCTCACGGGCCCAGCCGCTCCGCAGCATGTGGGATCTTCCCGGACCGGGGAACGAACCTGTGTCCCCTGCATCGGCAGGCAGACTCTCAACCACTGCGCCACCAGGGAAGCCCTATCAAAGTTTTGATGTATAGCTTTCTTTTTTTTTCTGTGCATATGTATTATATATTTTTTCTTTTTAACCAAATTAGATTAACACAGTTTATGTTCTTTTCTAATATGCTTTAATATGTTCTATTTACTCAACAAAATAGCATGAACATTTTCCCATATTATTAACTATTCTTCTGCCGTATGATTTTAATACAGTATTATATAAATGAAGAATATAAATATCTTAAAGATGCTTTTAATAACATTCATGACAAAGTAGCCAAACTCCTCTGACAATTTTTCAGTGTACGTTTTCTCAACCTTTAGAAATGCCAAAATCTTATCTACAACAGCGTGGGCGGGTTGAAAGTATCTGTCCCTTTCACCCTCTGATCTAAAGTTCTTAATGAGAATTCAGGCATTAAACTGTGCTCCAGTACATAAATAAATCATATGCCTTGATACAAGAATCCCTGTTTGGCTACACTTTCACCAAGAGAACAGATGCCTCAGAGACAAATCAGTGTGCTTTAAGCTATCTGAAATAAAACTGCTGCTTTTCCATGCAAAAAGCAAACCAAAAAATGTTCAAAGATTTTCAATAGATTCCTTCACTTTGGGTTCCTTTATTCGCAATGTAAATACTGAGCTGACATTGTAGGTATGATTCAGAGGCTGTTATGCTAAATGAAGTCCTACAACAGTTATCAGACTGACCATATGTCAGACAGTCTGAACACCCAGTGCATGATATTAACGGGTATGCTAATTTTCTGTACAATGCCTCCGGCATTTGGAGAGTCTTAAAATGCTAATGACATCACTTCTCATTATAACCAAATACTGAAAGTGATCTGGTGTCAGTCATTTTTGTTAAGTAATTAGACATTCCCTGTGTGTGTTCAGATACAGCCAATTTTCAAAATGTCACTAGCTTCTTCTATTTATGTGTCCCTAGGTAGAATTTGTATCTCAAATGCTCTACATAATTATTACGTGATTTCTACAGTCTCTAGCGTAGTTTTAGGGTCATAGGAGTATTTAAGAATGACTTGTCAGGTAAATATGTATCTTGCGTGTCTACTGGTTTCTTAATAGCAAATTAAAGAAATAAGGCAAAAACTAGCCTGGGTAACAAGCAAATAACATTTGATAGTGTAAAATGCCTGTAATTGTGTTTCCTTGCCTGCTGATATGATTGCAGGATATTACTAAGGCACCAGAAACATGAGATGGCTTGGTGGACATTTACAACAATCTGGTAAAACTCTCAGCCAACATACCGAGAACCTGTGTAAATAACTCACATGCAAATAAAAATTTATTGTGAAAACTAACTTAAGAAATTGACAAAACTAAAATAAGAACTCCTATTTAAATATAATTTAGGGAATACCTAAAGGAATTTTTTTCAGTGGAAAAACACTGCCATTTCTAATAATTAAAAGCATATTATGAAAATCGAGAAGACTAAGTAGCTAAGTTTTCCATCAAATTTTGTCCTATATAGTAATAGGTTTAAGTTGTATAGTAGTTTTATAGTAATAGGTACAATTTTATAGACAGGCATATTCACTTGCAAACATCTAAGACATCTCAGGAAGGACACATGGGAAAATAACATTGGTGGCTTCAAGGGAAGGGAACTGGGTAGCTGGAGGACAGAGACAGGGAGGGAGAAGTTTCACATTTTTTGTACTTTCTGAATTTTGAGTCACTCTAATGAATATCCAATTTTAAAATAAAATTTAAATTTTAAAGAATGATTGTTCCCTGATATTATGTTTTTTAAATTCAGTCTCTTCTGAACTTGACTTGATTAATATGCTTACAAGCTTTCCCATTTTCTACTGGCTCACTTGCCATTTCCCGAGCAAATTTAACAAACTAGTCATGAAAATATTTCCACAAGCTTTATTTTAGTTTAAAAAAAAAAAAGAAAAACTGTTTCAAGTTCCTCCAGATATTAACAAATAAACTTTATGATAGGAGCTAGGATCCAAAACTATAAAGTACTAATAAGACTTACAAACTTGTTTTTAATATATGAACTGCAGAAAATTATCCAGCAAAAAGAAAAAGATGAGTAATATTTTTAATTTAAAAAATAAGTCAACTTTAACAATTAATTCACTTAATGAGTACTTACTGAGTTCCTACTGCGTGGCAGGCACTGTTCTGGATTTGGAGATACGGTAATGAAGAGAAAAGAAAAATTATGATGCTTACGTTCCAGTGTAATATTCCACTGATGAGTAGTTACCAGTATACTAGAGATTCTGAGGTGGAAAACAGACCCCATGGTTACTTTTCCCCTTTCATTGTTTTCCATTTATTTCCACTTTTTCCTCTTGCCTCCTCTAATTTTTCTTTCTTAGCTCAGCTATCTAGAAAAATTCCACTAGGTGGCACTGTATTCATTGATCAGAATAAAAAGTAACTGGTTGTTCATGCTATATTCTTTTTGTCTCCTTTGGTTTTGTTTTTAACTTGCTTTTTTTGTGACCAAAACACAACTTAAAATATACCATACGGGGAAAACAAAAAATGTACAAAAAGATGAGATATTAGTCTGAGTTTGCTAGAACATACCACCTTCTAACACATCACTCAATCACATCCCAACACACGTGGTGGTGGATAGAATCTTCACCACAAACGAATAGAGCTCCTGAAAAGAAATAGTGTAGCATGATGGAACAGAAGTCTGGAGAAGGTGTCTAGAGATATGCATTCTCAAGTCCTAGCTTTAGCTCGCCTTTAACCCACCTTTAGATGAACAACCACGGACAATTCATCTAATCACCATGACCTTTAAGTTTCCCATTAGAAAAATATTGGGAGTAATACATCCTTACTCATCTAAGAAGGTCTTGTGAAGATCAAATGATTTAAAATCTGTGAAAGTGCTATTTTGGACACGTTTAGCTATGCGGTTCTGACAAGATATTTTGGCTGGGAGAAAATAACATGATTTTTGGAATTATGAACATAATATTTTTATTTTCTTACATCTTTATTGGAGTATAATTGCTTTACAATAGTGTGTTAGTTTCTGCTTTATAACAAAGTGAATCAGTTATACATATACATATGTTCCCATATCTCTTCCCTCTTGCGTCTCCCTCCCTCCCACCCTTACTATCCCACCCCTCTAGGTGGTCACAAAGCACCAAGCTGATCTCCCTGTGCTATACGGCTGCTTCCCACTAGCTATCTATTTTACGTTTGGTAGTGTATATATGCAGAATGAAGTAAGTCAGAAAGAGAAAAACAAATACCGAATGCTAACACATATATATGGAATCTAAGAAAAAAAAAAAAGGTCATGAAGTACCTAGGGGTAAGACGGGAATAAAGACACAGACCTACTAGAGAATGGACTTGAGGATACGGGGAGGAGGAAGGGTAAGCTGTGACAAAGTGAGAGAGTGGCATGGACGTATATACACTACCAAACATAATAATTTTTCTTTTTACAGCTTTATTGGAGTATAATTGCTTTACAATGGTGTGTTAGTTTCTGCTTTATAACAAAGTGAATCAGTTATACATATACATATGTTCCCATATCTCTTCCCTCTTGCGTCTGGTTCTAATTGCTTTAAAATATTAATTCATTTAACATTTAAATGTAACACTGTGAGGTAGATACTATTGTTATCCTCATTTACAGCCGAGGAAACTGTGTTACAAAGAGATAGAATAACCTGCCAGAGGCCACTCAGCTATTAAATGGCAGAGCTCATCTCTTCCCAAGGACCACCTCATTTCTATAAACCATCCATTACATGAGCTGCTTGAGGAGCCCCTGCACCACTGAAAACATCATAACCAACAGAACACTTAGGGTATGCTAGGACTAAAGAACAAGAATTCCTTTCAGAGCATGACGGAGTAATGAATATAACTGCTTCATTCAGGGAAATCCAGCTACTCAGACCTAAAGATGCCCAAATTGAAAGAGTAAGAACTGTGATCATACAAATAAAGTCTAAACTCACATATCTTGGGTACTTTTTTAAATTTTTTTTTTAATTTTATTTATTTATTTTTGGCTGCATTGAGTCTTTATTCCTGCGCGCTGGCTTTCTCTAGTTGCAGCGAGAGGGGGTTACTCTCCGTTGTGGTGCGCGGGCTCGTTGCGGTGGCTTCTCTTGTTGCGGAGCACGGGCTCTAGGCTCGTGGGCTCAGTACTTGTGGCACGCGGGCTCTAGAGCACAGGCTCAGTAGTTGTGGCGCACGGGCTTAGTTTCTCCGCAGCATTTGGGATCTTCCTAGGCCAGGGCTCGAACCCGTGTCGCCTACATTGGCAGGCAGATTCTTAACCACTGCGCCACCAGGGAAGCCCTTGGGTACTTTTTTAGCTGCTCCAACATAAAGCCTGCCATCCAAAAGGTAAGTAATGAAAGGTAAGATTTTCAACACCTACCACTATTTCATCCAATCCTTCAAATACGTGTAAGCTCTTTGAAAACAAGTTCAGATTTATTTGTTGGCAACTATTTAAAAAGTCGTTGAAGTATAAATAAACTTTATCAGTAGAATAGTTTGGAACATGATCTCTGTAGAGTACAGACTGTCTTGGAGAATTCTGGCTCCCCACCTGCCAATTAAAAGATTTGGGGAAAAAAAAAAAAGATTTGGGGAAAGTTACTGAGCCCCGCATCTGTAAAATAGGGGCAGTGATAGTACCTCTTAGAGTTGCAAGAAAAAAATGAGTGAATATATGAAAACACCTAGAATAGGACCTAGCACATAGTAAGAGCTCAATAAATGTTAACAGTATTCTTGTTGTTCCTACTTCTCAAATCACATGAGCTCTTTACACTCAGTGGTCAAATCATCTGCCATTTAGTGGTGTACAATACAGAAGCTCCTCCGTTTACAAACTTTCAATTAACACAATTCCAGAGACAAAGACATGCTCTAGAAGAAAAGCATCTATCACTGATAGATGGTGAGAGTGGTCACTGACATATCGTCATTCTGAACTAGTGACAGATTAATTTAACAAGTCTTTCTGTCCCAGGAAAGATAAACACTCACTATTTTACATCACTGCTATTCCTTTGTCATTCTTAAATTTTAATTTCTGTATATCTTTCCTTGTCTCCTGCTATGAATGACTGTAAATTCCTTGAGGCAGTGGTTTTGTTGTATATTTTTATATTCTTCATAATATTGACCAAGGAAGACTCTCAAAGGGCGTTTGTTGTCATCCTTGTTATGCTTATTGTATTCTTCAAAACTCACATAACTGAAAAGACAAGATGCCAGATGGATGGTCTCAAAGGCAGGGACATGGCTTAGATATCTTTTTCTCTCACGACTGATCACTATCATAGGTGCTATAATCCCATGGTACATGCCCCAAAATATTTATTCAAATAAACAAAAGATGATATCATATCTGTCTTCACAGTTTTAATCTAAGTTTTTTGCTTGTTTGTTTTGTTTTGCTTTTTACTTTCACCTCCAAGAGTGTAAACCCCGAGAAAAAGAAAACATTAAAATGCAACTTGGATCTTGTCACTTCTCAGCTAGAAATCCTCCAATAGGATCCTGCATCTCACTAGGAGGAAAGCTAAAGACCTTACATGGCACGGTATGTTATAGCACCCCAGCTGTACCCTTACACACACACACACACACACACACACCTCTGACTGCAGTTTCTACACTCTCACTTGCTTACCCCATTCCAGCCACAGTGGCCCCCTTGGAATTCCTGGAGCAAGCCAAGCAGGCTCTAACTCAAAGACTTTGCCCTCACTGTTGCCTGCACACGGAATGTATTTTCCTCCGATATTCACACTGTTCTCTTACTTCCTTCAGATCTTTGCTCAAATGTCATCCAATCAGAAAGGTCTTTCCTGTCTAATTTATATATTAAAAAAAAACCTCCCCTCCATACTCCCTATTCCTTTATCTATAGCACTTACTACTATCTAACAAATATATTATTACTACTTTGCTTTCTGTCTTCTTCCAAGAATATAAACTCCATGAGAGCAAGGATCTTTTGCTTATTTTGTTTAGTGCTGTATCTCCAGTATCCAAAATACTGCCCGGCATATAGAAAATGCTCAATAGTTATTTATTATAAGTTAATTTTACCTCATCTTCCTAATATATAACTATGTGTTCAACAAAGTATGAAGAAATAAATACTGGGAAAAGGAAAGAGGTGGATTGATAGTGACCTTTAATGGCAGAAAGAGAAAATATGATAATGGAATCTAATAAAATACCAATGAACTGACTTAAACCCTGAAAAAATAGAGATGTTGACAAAAAATTCAAGTAGGGAGGAATTAGGAGGCCAGAGGGAGAAGAAAAGAATGTTGAGAGAGAGTAATGTCTTGGATAAAATGAAAAATAGAATGATATGGAGCGACAGGGATCAATGAAACCACAGACAGCTGGAAGGTTTCTCAGGGCTCGAGAGGATCTAACCTCCCATTTAAAGACAGAAACACCTCAGCCGGGGTCGATAGTAGGTCACTAGCTTCCACTGAAAGCTTCACACAGAGATAGTCTTATTTCACAAGATAATTAAATTCTATCTGAAGAAAATTCTCATTAAGAAGTCCTTCCAAATTCTGAATCCAAACCTCCCACTTTATTCTCCCATAAGCTGGTCCCATTCTGCCTTCCAGGACTGCACTGATTCTCTTTCCACAGCTCTTCAAATATTCAAAAGAAACAAACAGGCCCCAACTCCCCCAACCATCCTTCCTGTAGGCTAAATCTCCCCCGGCTCTTTGGCCACTCTAATATGACATCATTTCCAGATGGCCATCCTCTTAGTCAATCTCCTTTAGATCTATTATAATTTTTCAGTTTTCTTTTTTTTTGAATTATTTTCACAAAGTTAAGTGATTATTTAATAACCTGTACCTTATTTATGGAATCACTTTCTACTTTCTTCAGAGTTCCTTCATGTGAATATTAACACTCACGGTAAAATGCCTTTTTTAAAATTTTAAGTTGGAAAAACTGAGAATCAGGAGGGCTCATTGACATATCCAGAGCACAGGTCCAATATCAAGTACCTGTCTCTAGGTTTGTTTTTACTTAACTTTCTATTATGAAAAATTTCAGACACACAACAAGCAGAGAGAGATTTGTAAAGTGAACGCCCATATTCTCTTTCCCTAGATTTAACAATTATTAACACTGGCTTCATATAAGTTTTTTTATTCTTTGGCAAAGTATTTTGAAGCAAATTCCAGACATAGGCATCTTGGCAATTCATCACTAAATCTTTTAGTATGCATCTCTAAACCATAAGAACACTTGCTTACATAACCATGAACTGGTATCACATCTAACGAAATTAACAATAATTTCTTAATATCACCTAATTTGCCTCTCCATATTCAAAATTTTCTGCGTATATCCAAAATGATTGGATTTTTTCAACTAATTTATTCATGAGTCATATCCCTTAACTCCTGATCCATTCTTCTTTCTACTGTACCGTGGAAATTATAAAGAAAATGGAAAAAGGTATGCTTAAGAAAGCAAAGAGGAAAGAGGAATTTGAGTGAATAATCAATTAACTGATATTTACATTTTCCTGAATATAGGAAGAAATAGGAGAATATCAAAGGTTACATGAAGTTAACTCCTTTGATTAAATGAAGGAAAATTACATTGGCAATTTTACTAAAGTTTTTTACTAGCACATCATTTTCCTTTAGCTTTACATTAGGGAAACTTTAATCTTATCTAGTATGACACCACTTTAAAAACTAATTGAAAGAGGTTTTTGAAGAGTGAAATTATATGCAGTAATCTGGAAAATACGTTCAAGAAGTTTTCTTTCTCATAGGCCTTAAAATATTCTACTAAATCTGATTACAAACAACTTAAACTTTGGATTAACACTAAACCTTATATCCTTTGTAGGCAGAAAGCCACACCTACCGACATAAGAATGAGGCTAGCTCATTGAAGACTGTTCAGCATTTCAGCCAAGTGTTTTATCTTTATCACTATCAGGCTTGAGGCTGACCCTTGCGCTTATTAAACAACAAATTAACACTCACTGATAAACAACTAGTTCTTAGCAGTGGGAACACTATGATATTCTGTTGTCTTTTTACATATGAATTAAACTGAATCTTCAGCACCTATATTAAGTTGCAATTTCCAGTTTTTTAGAGTCACTCTAAGCTTCATTGTTTGATTCCATGACAACTCCCAAATATGAATGAAAATTAATTTTGTCTGTAAAAAATGTGCAATTCCTATTAAGATAGAGATACCAGGATTGGGGATATAAATCAGTATGGAATGCTGTCTGATGGAATTATCACATGATTCTCTAGTCAAGGCATCAAGACCAACCTGCAGTTCCTTCAAACGAGGGAGGAGCCTTTCTGGTACTGGTTAAAGTAGAAATCCTGGAACTGTACATAAAATAAGTAGTATGCAATCAAGCTTGTCATTAACTTACAAAAGACATAGGGCTTCTTGGATCCCCATGGATTTATGCTGTGAGCCTATGATAAAATGGGATTGAGGGTAAGACCAATTTTGTAGGGTGCCAGCCTCTCTATTCACAACCACTAAGACTCTGGCCTCCAAGGCTCTGCTCTGCTCAACACTTTCCCAGAAATGTCCCCCTATCATCGGCACCAGGCTGTCTCCCTAGTCACATGCAGACTCCACAATGGGTTTAAAAGTTCTTATCATTACCAAGAGGAAAGGACTAAAGTACTGTTACAAATCATCAAAATTCCTGCTCATCTACACCTGATATCTTGAAGCCTCGGTGTCCTATTCCACTTGTGCTCTGACCAAATCCTGGCAGTTATTCTCAATCCTTGCTTAATATAGTTTCCCTGCTAGGACGTTGTACACTTGTAAATGGAGACCCCACTTATTATTCCTGTCTGTTGTCCTTTTTCACTTACATCACTCTTTTTCCCCCATACACAGTGCAGTCCAGCCTTCTCTCTCCCCCACTCTTACCCAAACTCCTCTGCTTGGTATTCACAGGTAGCACCCTAAACAACACTTGAACATTTTCAATAATCAGGCAAATGACTGTACAAAGATGAGCTCCCATTCTGATAAGAACTTCCACCCCCAAATACTCTATTCCTCTACTCCTTCAGCAACATCTTTTTCACCCACTCCCTTTTATGGGCCCAGAAGCAAAAAGTGCATTATTCTGCTAGTCGCCAGTCACTCAGAGACTACACTTCATGAGTCAGGGCGTCTGTCACAGTCTCCTCGCTGGGCAATGTCTAACTCATTGTTAACTGGGTATAGGAGAGTTCTTCCAACATCTGTATAGGCTGCTACTTTCTGGGAACAAGAGAGAACAGGCCATTATGCCAGTCCTCATCCCATAGAAGGATATCACTAGACTTGTGGTCATCAGAGAGTGAGAATCAAGGTTGAGTCTGCAGCACAGATTGTTAGATAAGAGCCTGCCGCTGGATGCAAGGACAATCGCTTATTGTAACCCAGACTCATTTATCACTGCATTCACCTAGAGACACTCATTTGAGGTGAAGAAATGGAAGATTTCTTAGGGGAAAATCAGCTTGGCCAGCTGGCTAGTGCCTAGGCTGGTCATGACAGAAACAAAAACGAAGGATTAATTCAATGACTGCACATGAGCACAACTACAGACTGAATCCTAACAACAGTATGCATATTTGCCACAGCAAGCCTACTAGTTCAGGAGCTCCCTTCCCACAAAGTTCTCCTCATTTCTTCATTATTTTCATAATCCTAAAAACAATTTGTTTTTATCATGGCAAACCCTGGTTAGAATAGACATATGTCTAAAGAATAAATAGTATGCCAATCACTTTTAAATGAAGAGATACATAGTAGTATAAATCAGGGACTTCCTAAAAACAGAAGTTGACTTTGACCAAAAAAATAAGCCAAATAACTGTTGACTGGTAAGCACAAATTAACCTACTTACAGACTTTAATATACGTGGTTCCTTATCCCACCTTGAACTCATTGAAAAAAAAAACTTAAGACTGGGTATCTTAAACAAGAGAAATGTATTTTCTCACAATTCTGGAGGCCAGAAGTCCAAAATCAAGTGTAGGCAGGGTTGTTTTTTTCTGAAGCCTCTCTCCTTGGCTTATAGATAGCTGTCTTCTTCATGGATTTTCAATTTTCAAATGGTTTTCCCTATGGGTGCGCCTGTGTCTTAATCTCTTCTCACAAAGACAACAGTTGTATTGGACTAGGACCCACCCTAACGACCTCACTTTAATGATCTCTTTAAAGGTATATCTCCAAATACAGTCACATTCTGAAGTACTGGAGCTTAGGACTTCAACATATGAAGTTGGAGGGGACACAGTTCAGCCCATAACAATTGCTATTCCAAAAAATTCTACATTAGGTGTTTTAAGTAAAATGTATATTTTAATGATTGATAATGGAAACATCTCATAATGTCATTTGTGTTTTCTATCATAAGTGCTAATTACATGAGTATATATTCTTTTCCTATTTAAAACATTTCCTAATTGCATCAGCTTAGGAAAATGAAAGGTACTTCCTCCTGTCAATTATAATTACTGCAAAAGTTAGTTCAAAAAAACCCAGCAACTGTTTTATTCTGAACTCCAATATATTATACTTTTCTCTCTATATTATTTTAAAACTTAATAAATATGTTCTCACACATGAGTCTATTCTTTGGCAAACTTTTTTTTGATATTTCTAAAAGTGTACATACTCATTTATTTTTTGATTTTTTTTTAAATCAGAATGAACCTACAAGACTATTAGAACATCAGAAAATGCTTCTAAACTTTATAGGCTAATGACACAGCAGGGACCTTCTTAATCAAATATGAAGAGTATCTAGAGATCACCTTAAATTGTCTCTGATCATTGGTATGAGAAGGTTTATCAGTCTGGAAAGCAAGAGAGGATATCTCTGAATTGTTTCAAGAGCAAAGTCACATCCCCACAGAAGAGGTCAAAGAAATAAGTACAATTTATATATAACTTTGACATAGTTTGCCTGTTGCCATGGTAGCAAACAATGTTTCTCCAGTGAATGTGATGTGGTTTATAACCATAGCTTAGCAAAAGCCATACGAATGATTATGATGTAATTAAAAGATGCAGGATAGTTGATTTTTATCAATAAATCTGCCAGAATAGATTTTTCAGAAAAAGACAGGGTAGATGATTTTATGAATTTTTTCTGTGTGATATCAGAGAAGGAATCATCTCAACTTATGAAAGAAGCAGTGATGGGCAAGGAGGATATATATCCTATCTCCAGCTCCATTGCCAGGTAGTGATAAGTGAGAAAACAGCCAGCAGTTGGAAGAGCAGCAGGTATACAAATATTCCTGATGAGAAATCATTCCAAAGGCAAATCTAAGTCATGAAGGGATTTATAGTTGAGAAAGCACAATTTTCAAAAACGTAAAATCACAACTATCATTCAAATATTAGATAATACATGTCAAAGATTTTATATAGCTAATTAATGACAAGATCAGTAAGATGTTAAAACTGGTTCAAAGGAGGATTAGAAGAACAGACTTATACATGGACCACTATGTATGCTAAATGCTGAAATAATTTGCTAGTATATGCGAAACTGGTTAATATCCTATTGGCAATAAAATATTATGTTTTGGATTATCTTTTCTATAAAACAGAAATTAAATGTATTCATACTGGACAAAATCTATTAGCATTTGCATGGAAAAGAATCATTTGCATTCCTATCAGGTTAATACAAATTAAGTTCTACCTCCACAAAGTTGTAAAATGCCCTGGAAAGAAAATTAAATATGCAAACCCTTATAAAATCAGATAATTCCAGGAAGGTCTGCTTGATAATGCTTAGCACTCCACTGAACAGACACCCAGTAATCTCTTCTGCCCATTTCATATCTTTGACAATTTATTCTGACATAGTTGAATCAATCAATCGGCCTGTTCTTTGCCCTTGTTATTTCTGGCATGGTAGAGCCTTAGACAATAAATATAAAAACTATCAACATGTGGGATGAGAGCTCATGACAGAAAAATATCTTTTCTATTAGAAAAATAAGTATTTTTTCTATTTTAAAAAGTAGACTCTGATAAGCCTCTTAGATAGCCTCATCCACCAGAGGGCAGACAGCAGAAGCAATAAGAACTACAATCCTGCAGCATGTGGAACAAAAACCACATTCACAGAAAGACAGACAAGATGAAAAGGCAGAGGGCTATGTACCAAATGAAGGAAAAAGATAAAACCCCAGAAAAACAACTAAATGAAATGCAGATAGGCAATCTTCCAGAAAAAGAATTCAGGATAATGATGGTGAAGATGATCCGGGACCTCGGAAAAAGAATGGAGGCAAAGATTGAGATGATGCAAGGAATGTTTAACAAAGACCTAGAAGAATTAAAGAACAAACAAACAGAGATGAACAATACAATAAATGAAATGAAAACTACACTAGAAGGAAACAATAGCAGAATAACTGAGGCAGAAGAATGCATAAGTGACCTGGAAGACAGAATGGTAGAATTCACTGCTGCAGAACAGACTAAAGAAAAAAGAATGCAAAGTAATGAAGACAGCCTAAGAGGCCTCTGGGACAACATTAAATGCAAAAACATTCACATTATAGGGATCCCAGAAGGAGAAGAGAGAAAAAAAGGAACCAAGAAAATATATGAAGAGATTATAGTCGAAAATTTCCCTAACATGGGAAAGGAAATAGCCACCCAAGTGCAGGAAGTGCAGAAAGTCCCATACAGGATAAACCCAAGGAGAAACATGCCGAGACACATAGTAATCAAACTGGCAAAAATTAAAGACAGAGAAATATTATTGAAGGCAGCAAGGGAAAAACGACAAATAATATACAAGGGAACTCCCATAATGTTAAAAGCTGATTTCTCAGCAGACACTCTACAAGCCAGAAGAGAGTGGCATGATGTACTTAAAGTGATGAAAGGGAAGAACCTGCAACCAAGATTATTCTACAGGGCAAGGATCTCATTCAGATGGAGAACTCAAAAGCTTTACAGACAAGCAAAAGCTAAGAAAATTCAGCACCACCAAACCAGCTCTACAACAAATGCTAAAGGGAATTCTCAAAGTGGGAAACACAAGAGAAGAAAAGGACCTACAAAAGCAAACCCAAAACAATGAAGAAAATGGTCATAGGAACATACATATCAATAATTACCTTAAATGTGAAAGGATTAAATGCTCCAACCAAAAGAAACAGGCTTGCTGAATGGATACAAAAAACAAGAGCCATATATATGCTGTCTACAAGACACCAACTTCAGACCTAGGGACACATACAGACTGAAAGAGAGGGGATGGAAAAAGATATTCCATGCAAATGGAAATCAAAAGAAAGCTGGAGTAGCAATACTCATATCAGATAAAATACACTTTAAAATAAAGAATGTTGCAAGAGACAAGGAAGGACACTACATAATGATCAAGGAATCAATCCAATAAGAAGATATAACAATTATAAATATATATGCACCCAACATAGGAGTACCTCAATATATAAGGCAACTGCTAACAACTAAAAAAGAGGAAATCGACAGTAACACAATAATAGTGGGGGACTTTAACACCTCACTTACACCAATGGACAAATCATCCAAAATGAAAATAAACACGGAAACACAAGCTTTAAATGACACAATGGACAGATCGACTGAATTGATATTTATAGGACGTTCCATCCAAAAACAGCAGATTACACTTTCTTCTCAAGTGCACACGGAACGTTCTCCAGGATAGATCACATCTTGGGTCACAAATCAAGCCTCAGTAAATTTAAGAAAATTGAAATCATATCCAGCATCTTTTCTGACCACAACGCTATGAGATTAGAAATGAATTACAGGGAAAAAAAGTTAAAAACACAAACACATGGAGGCTAAACAATACGTTACTAAATAACCAAGAGATCACTGAAGAAATCAAAGAGGAAATCCAAAAATACCTAGAGGCAAATGACAAAGAAAACACAATGATCCCAAACCTATGGGATGCAGCGAAAGCAGTTCTAAGAGGGAAGTTTATAGCTATATTATACAAGCCTACCTCAAGAAACAAGAAACAAGAAAAACCTCAAATAAACACTCTAACCTTACACCTAAAGGAACTAGAGAAAGAAGAACAAACAAAACCCAAAGTTAGCAGAAGGAAAGAAATCATAAAGATCAGAGCAGAAATAAATGAAATAGAAACAAAGAAAACAATAGCAAAGATCAATAAAACTAAAAGCTGGTTCTTTAAGAAGATAAACAAAATTAATAAACCATTAGCCAGACTCATCAAGAAAAAAAGGGAGAAGAGTCAAATCAATAGAATTAGAAATGAAAAAAGAGAACTGACACTGCAGAAATAGAGTCATGAGCGATTACTACAAGCAACACTATGCCAATAAAATGGACAACCTGGAAGTAATGTACAAATTCTTAGAAAGGTATAACCTTCCAAGACTGAACCAGGAAGAAATAGAAAATATGAATAGACCAATCACAAGGAATGAAATTGAAACTATGATTTAAAATCTTCCAACAAACAGAAGTCCAGGACCAGATGGCTTCACAGGTGAATTCTACCAAACATTTAGAGAAGAGCTAACACCCGTCCTTCTCAAACTCTTCCAAAAATTGCAGAGGAAGGAACACTCCCAAACTCATTTTATGAGGCCACCATCACCCTGATACCAAAACCAGACAACGATACTACAAAAAAGAAAACTACAGACCAATATCACTGATGTATATAGATGCAAAAATCCTCAACAAAGTACTAGCAAACAGAATCCAACAGCCCATTAAAAGGATCATATACCATGATCAAGTGGGATTTATCCCAGGGATGTGAGGATTCTTCAATATATGCAAATCAATCAATATGATACACCATATTAGCACATTGAAGAATAAAAACCATATGATCATCTCAATAGATGCAAAAAAAGCTTTTGACAAAATTCAACACCCATTTATGATAAAAAACTCTCCAGAAAGTGGGCATAGAGGGAACCTACTTCAACATAATAAAGCCCATATATGACAAACCCACAGCAAACATCATTCTCCATGGTGAAGAACTGAAAGCATTTCCTCTAAGATCAGGAACGAGACAAGGATGTCCACTCTCACCACTATTATTCAACGTAGTTTTGGAAGTCCTAGCCACGGCAATCAGAGAAGAAAAAGAAATAAAAGAAATGCAAATTGGAAAAGAAGAAGTAAAACTGTCACTGTATGCAGATGACATGATACTCTACATAGAGAATCCTAAAAATGCCACCAGAAAACTACTAGAGCTAATCAATGAATCTGGTAGAGTTGCAGGATACAAAATTAATGCACAGAAATCTCTTGCATTCCTATACACTAATGATGAAAAATCTGAAAGAGAAATGAAGGAAACACTCCCATATACCACTGCAACAAAAAGAATAAAATACCTAGGGATAAACCTACCTAGGGAGAAAAAAGACCTGTATGCAGAAAGCTATAAGACACTGATGAAAGAAATTAAAGATGATACCAACAGATGGAGAGATATACCATGTTTTTGGATTGGAAGAATCAATACTGTGAAAAAGACTACACTACCCAAAGCAATCTACAGATTCAATGCAATCCCTATCAAATTACCAATGGCATTTTTTACGGAACTAGAGCAAAAAATCTTAAAATTTGTATGGAGACACAAAAGACCCCGAATAGCCAAAGCAGTCTTGAGGGAAAAAAAAGGAACGGGGGGAATCAGACTCCCTGACTTCAGACTATACTACAAAGCCACAGTAATCAAGACAATATGGTACTGGCACAAAAACAGAAACATAGATCAACGGAACAAGATAGAAATCCCAGAGGTAAACCCACACACATATGGTCAACTAATCTATGACAAAGGAGGCAAGGATAAACAATGGAGAAAAGACAGTCTCTTCAATAAGTGGTGCTGGGAAAACTCGACAGCCCCATGTAAAAGAATGAAATTAGAACACTCCCTAACACCATACACAAAAATAAACTCAAAATGGATTCAAGACATAAATTTAAGACCGGACACTGTAAAACTCTTAGAGGAAAACATAGGAAGAACACTCTTTGACATAAATCACAACAAGATCTTTTTTGATCCACCTCCTTGCATAATGGAAATAAAAACAAAAGTAAACAAATGGGACCTAATGAACCTTAAAAGCTTTTGCACAGCAAAGGAGACCATAAACAAGACTAAAAGACAACCCTCAGAATGGGAGAAAATATTCGCAAACGAATCAAGGGACAAAGGATTAATCTCCAAAATATATAAACAGCTCATGCAGCTCCATATTAAAGAAACAAACAACCCAATCCAGAAATGGGCAGAATACCTAAATAGACATTTCTCCAAAGAAGACATACAGATGGCCAAGAAACACATGAAAAGCTGCTCAACATCACTAATTATTAGAGAAATGCAAATCAAAACTACAATGAGGTATCACCTCACACCAGTGAGGTGTGAGATATATAACAGAGAAAACCATATACCCAGAGAAAACCATAATTCAGAAAGACACATGCACCCCAATGTTCACTGCAGCACTATTTACAATAGCCAGGTCATGGAAGCAACCTAAATGCCCATCAACAGACAAATGGATAAAGAAGTTGTGGTACATATATACGATGGAATATTACTCAGCCATAAAAAGGAAAGAAATTGGGTCATTTGTTGAGACGTGGATGGATCTAGAGACTGTCATACAGAGTGAAGTAAGTCAGAAAGAGAAAAACAAGTATCATATATTAACGCATGTATGTGGAACCTAGAAAAATGGTACAGATGCACCGGTTTGCAGGACAGAAGCTGAGACACAGATGTAGAGAACTAAAGTATGGACACTAAGGGGGAAAAGCCGCAGAGGGTGGGGATGGTGGTGTGATGAATTGGGAGATTGGGATTGACATGTACACACTGATGTGTATAAAATGGATGACTAATAAGTACCTGCTGTATAAAAAAATAAATAAAATTTGAAAAAAAAAGTACACTCTGAGCTCTTTCAGAGAGTAAACAATGTGAGGACCGACCTGACATCTTATTTCTTCATATCCTCAGTGGTTTGTACATACAGCCCAGTCATTCTCAATCTAGGCTACACATCAAAATGACTAGAGGGGGTTTTATGCTTCATTTTGTCTTGTTTAAATATAGTCACCCTGACCCTACTGAAATCTACTGAACCAGGTTCTCCAGGCACAGAATCCAAGTCTCTGAACTTTTTTAATGATTTTGATGTGCAGCCCACAGGAAAGACACCCTGTTGACTGACAGAAAAGGTTCAAAGAAGTTATTTCTGAAATTGTTGTGTAGGAGCCCAGAACACAAACTACTAGCTGACTTTACTTGCAACTATTCTATTAAAAGCAAAGTAACACTGTATTTTCTTTTCATGATCACTACAAACTTTCTCTCTTAGCTGACAATAGTCCAGTCAAGAGTGGAAGAATAGATTGATTACCAGGGAAGTGCAGGAAAGAAACTTATTTCATGCTCTACAACTTTAATTAATTTTATATTCTGTACCAGCTAACTCTTCTGAATAATCTCTCAAAGTTCTTCCAAGTTTATTCCACTAAAGTAATCCCAAAATGTTTACAGTATACTGAACCAATGGATTTTATTAATAAAAAATTCCTTTGAGGGGCTTCCCTGGTGGCGCAGTGGTTGAGAGTCCGCCTGCCAATGCAGGGGACACAGGTTCGTGCCCCTGTCCGGAAGGATCCCACATGCCGCGGAGCGGCTAGTCCCGTGAGCCATGGCCGCTGAGTCTGCGCGTCCGGAGCCTATGCTCCACAACGGGAGAGGCCACAACGAGAGGCCCGCGTACCGCAAAAAAAAAAAACAAACTAAAATTAGAACTACCATATGATTCAGCAGTTCCACTTCCGGGAATATATCCAAAGAAAACAAAAACACTAACTCTAAAAGATATGTACACCCCCTTGTTCACCGCAGCATTATTTTCAATAGGCAAGACATGGAAACAACCTAAGCATCCATCAATGGATGAATGAATAAAGAAGTTGTAGTATAGATGTAAAGAACAAACATATGGATACCAAGGGGGAAGCAGGGGGTTGGGTGGGATGAACTGGGAGATTGGGATAGACATTTGGATCTGATGTGATAAACAAAGAAATAGATGATAAATGCCTCTCAAAAACAAAAAAGTTGTAGTATATATATATACTATGGAATATTATTTAACCATAAAAAACAAGGATTTGTGACAACATGGATGGATCTTGAAGGCATTATGTTAAGTGAAATAAATCAGACAGAGAAAGATAAATACTGTATGATCTCACTAATATGTGCAATTAAAAAAAAAAAACCTCATAGAAAAAGAGATCAGACTTCTAGATACCAGACATGAAGTGTGTGGTGAGGGGGAATTGGAGGAAGGTGGTCAAAAGGTACAAACTTCCAGTTATAAGATAAGTAAGTACTAGGGATGTCATGTACAACATGATGAATATAGCTAACACTGTTGTATGTTATATAGAAAAATTGTTCAGAAAGCAAATTATAAGAGCTCTTCTCATAAGGAGAAATTTTTCCTTATTTTCTTTTTATTGTATCTATATGAGAAGATGAATGTAAGCTGAAACTATTGTGGTAATCATTTTGTAATATATGTAAATCAAACCATCATGCTGTATGCCTTAAACTTACACAGTGATGTATGTCAATTATTTCTCAATAAAATGGAAAAAAAGATTTTTTAAATAAATAGGAAAAAATCATTTTAACATATCATCCTTTCATTTTTTACACCAAGACTTACAGAATTATTTTTGGGGTCATTAAAACAGAGGTGTGACTAAGATGTTTCACAACTGGAAGAATAATTATTTTTAAATCTGTGCTGAATTTAAGAGATCATTTCCTTTTGGTTTGAATCAAATTCCGAGAATTTGGGCGTTTCATTGTATTCCTTTCCAAATTCCTCACTCCTCTCTATTCCAATATCTAAAATATCTTAACAAAAAAGTAACCAATTCTTTTTTTTACAGCTTTACTCAAGAGATGACATAATGTTAATATTTTTGTTCCCATTTTGTTCAAATCTCAGCACTTGCCCCTTTGGAGTATTTAAAATGAACATTCTAATTTTAGAGCAGTCATGAACTTTTTTTACTTAATATCTAATTCATATTTGCAAAAGACAGTGCTTTTTCTTCTCAGAAATACCTAGTTCATCTTATTTTCCCCCAACTTCATTTATTACTTGAGCTTGCTATTTGTTGGGATTTTAGTAGCCCAATGCCCTTTTAAAACAACACAGCAACAATTACCTTAATAATCAGCTAATAATCAGCTTCCAAAAGTAATTCCATACTACAGAGTTTAACATTTTAGTTAGCAGTTTAAGTACCCACAACACACTGTCTACTAGAGCGATTGTTTTAGCATTTAATTTGGACAGGCAAAGAGGCAACAGCATTAAATACATTTTTTAAAACTCTTCATTATTATCTTTTACAGCAATTATTTAAAGTGTTGGAAAATAAATAAATTTCATTTCTCTAATCTCTAGCTTAGTACTATGTGTTAAGTGGGAATGGCTTGGAATCTAGTGCTATTAAATGCTAAAATACAAAAATGTCAAGAAATAGAATAATGTGTCCACTAGAGTATATTGGTTAATGAAACTGCACTTCCATTTTGGAACTACTTATCTTGTGACATTTAAATCTATGCCATTCTAACAATAATTCAAGGAATTACTTTCTTTGTAGTTAGAAAAATAATCTTAGCATTATGTAAGAAAGTTTTTCTTTTTTTAAAAAAAAAACGTATCCTTTATAATACTAGAAAAAGGGGAAACAACCTAAGACAAGAACTCTGTTCCCTTTGCTACTGCGTCTTGAGTTTTGCTAGTTTGGTGTCAGTGACAATGAATTAATATTCATATTCACAGTCATTTTTAATTATAGCTGTTTTTTTCAGGGTTTGGCCATACTTAACTAAAATTCAACACTGATACTGAACTTTCCAAATTGATTAATGTATTAAGTCAGCATCAAACTTCAAAACCTTCTTTTTGAAACTCCAAGTAAGCAAGCTCTTTATTAAACTCCTTTGCTCAAAATAAGTGATTCACCCCATCTCTGACTCTGTCGCACCAGGTTGAGCAGTCTTTGCTACTATCTCAAACATTCCTAAGCAAACTACACTTTATTCAATATGCACTTTAGTTTTGCGAGATAATAGAAAATATATATATTGGTCTCTACCACTGGCTCCTGGCACAGAGCTCCTAAAACCCATGTAAATAATAAGAGCAGAGCAGAAGAAGGTAATCCTTCTGTTCTAATATTTGGTCTTTGGCCCCGGTTCCTGCTACCAATTTGGAATTTCCTGTGAGACAGGAGTGCCTCTTGTCCTAAAGAGGTGACTCTTAGTGGGGTCCTGGATGGAGGCTGGTCACCAGGAAGACCAAGCCTTGATGAGAAGCTTGTTATTTTCAGCCCCACCTCATCCCCACTCTCCAGAGAGAGGAGAGGGCCTGGAAATGGAGTTCATGAAGAATCATACTACATGATGAAGTTTAAAAGTAGGGGATTTGGGGCTTCCCTGGTGGCGCAGTGGTTGAGAGTCCGCCTGCCGATGCAGGGGACACGGGTTCGTGCCCCGGTCCGGGAGGATCCCACATGTCGCAGAGCGGCTGGGTCCGTGAGCCTTGGCCGCTGACCCTGCGCGTCCGGAGCCTGTGCTCCGCAACGGGAGAGGCCACAACAGTGAGAGGCCCGCGCACCGCAAAAAAAAAAAAAAAGTAGGGGATTTGGAGTGCCCCAAATCCGGTTGGTGAATACATGGAGATGCTGGGAGAGAGGATGGAAACTCCTCTCCCCTTCCCACAAAGCTTGTCCTACGCATCTCTTCCATCTGGATGTTCATCTGTATTCTTTATCATATCCTTTTATAGTAAACCAGCAAATAGTAAGTAAACTGTTTTCCTGAGTTCTATGACCCACCCTAGCAAATCAATCAAACCAGAGGAGGGAGTTGTGGGAACCTGCAATTTATAGTTTCTAGGTCAGAAGCACAAGTAACAACCTGGGCTTGACATAGGCATCTGACGGGTGGGGGCAGTCTTGCAGAACTGAGCCCTTAACGTGTGGGATCTGACACTATCTCCAGGTGAATATTGTCAGACTTGAGTTAAACTGTGGGACACTCAGCTACTGGAGCACAACTACTTGGTGTGGGGAAAAGACCCGACACATTTGGTGACCAGAAGTATCAAGTGTTGTATGTGAGTAGTAAAGGAGACACACAGAAGAAGTGAGTTTTTCCTACTCAAATGTCTTTAAGTCCTCTTTGACTTCTTTGTATTACTTTACTACTGAGCCTTAATTGAGAACACTGTCAAAGTTCAAAGTTTGCCAACATAAATCCTAGTTGGGCTACGTATGTTGAACAGGATTTCCGAGTTAGTGAATATTCCTTGTCAATTATTTTATCATTTTATTTTAACTATGGCTCATAGGGATAGTCAAGAACCTGGTCGCAGAACTAGATGTGTCATCATGAGCACAGATGCTAGAATCCTTGGGCTCCATGAAAAATAGGATTGAAAGACCAACCACTAAAAAACTTACAGAGATCAGGACATGTACAAATACAATCCCATACAGAGCTACTCAAAAATTGCTTACTCTCCTCAAAAATCCTAAAAATGAGAACCAGTCTTCCCTCTCTAACTGACCAGTTAAAGGAAATCAAGGGTTCTAGAGACTGGTATATTTGGACATTCGCAAGATCAATTAGAGTAGCCCTACAATTTCATGAATTGACAATATTTGAACTTAAAAGGACCTTAAAAATCATCCAGTCCTACGTCTTCATTTAACAACTCAGGAAACTGAGGCCCAGAGATGTTGGTTAGGTGTTCAAGGCCACACGATTAAACAGCACTGGAGCTAGAACTAGCACCCCAGTCTTCCGACTTCCAGACCAGACTTCTGTTCCCTCTGCTGAGTGTCAGATGACCGTCCCCAGGCAGATGAATACAAGGACAAATGAATAAGAGCTGAATTGCTGTTGCCATGGCAACAAACTTTTAAACATATGAACAAATGGAGGGAACTGAAAAAATATGGAATTGTATTTAAAGTCACTCTTAAAAATCTGATAAAATTAGAGAAATGGTAGCTCACATTTCTCAACATACTTTTACTCAACTCTGAATCAGAGCATATAATAGTGACTATAAAAAGAATGAAAGAAACCTAATGCAGAAAATTTTCTCATAAGAAAATGATACTTAGAATTATTCATTTGGACTAATCACCATTAAAACCGTCTGATAATATATTTAAGTAAATAAGATCCCCTGAATATTTTTTAACCAGAAATCCCTGAGCTATACAAGCCAAAGTTTTGTTTTAAGGTAGGGTTTTAAATGTAAAATTTAACAACTTTATATTTGGTGTTTAAAGCAATATTAAACAGAAAGGGAGGGAGGGTGGAAGGGAGAATTCTTGATCCTTAAGTATGTGTGTGTGCAATAAGGTATAGCCAGAATTAATGAAAGTCTACAAAGTAAACATGACAATTTTATTATATTAGAACAGACCATCTTTGATGGCAGAATCAAAATCTATACACCCTGTATCTCTGAGGAAGGTAAGCAAATAAATGGCTTCTTTGTGCCAGTTTGCACACTATTTATAACCAAGATGGTAAATCCTTCAAAAAATCCAAGAGAATTTAAAATATTAATGCTGAAATTGTTATTCATAACTGAAAATAATACATAATTGTCAGTAATCAAAAATCCTTTAAGATTGCTTTACTTTGTTCAGATTTTAAAAGCATAGCTCTTAATAAAAAATAAATCTTTCTTTTTTTACTTTTACATTCTATATCCTCTGATATGTGTGTAATATTTTGGAAACATTTATTATCTCTTAGCTAATTGCTTTTCCATAGGGAACACATTTTGTTTGGCTGTGGGAAGGTGTATGTATATATTGACATTTCCCACTCAAATGTCATGAGATCATGTCTCTCACCTGACACCATCTCAGGAGTTGTTGCCAGCACATAATGTATTTTACAGATATTTGAGGAAAGAAAATTGAACTGAGTCTCCTCAGTATTAGAAATGCAGCCTGACTTTGTGCCAAATAAAAGGTTTAATGGATATTATATACCATAATCAGAGGTAGCACTGAGTGAGGAACAACATTCTGAGCTTAGAGGTGGAAGATGTGAGGTCTAAACCTAGCTTTTCCACTAACCAGCCAGGTGGAGAACCTTTACTTCTACAGCACTTAAAATAAGATCACTGGACTGAATGATCTGTAAAGGTCCTTTCCAGGAGACATAAAGTTCTAAAATTTTATTATTCTACTCTAAAATAAAATAAATGTTGTTAATATCTGCATGAGGAAAAACTATAAGCAGATTGGCAGATTCATTTATTAAAATATTTATTCTTATCCAGACAAATAATTGTTTCATTAAGATGTTCAATCTTCACTGATGGCAGACGTTTTAATGCATATAAGGTTCTTTTTTTTAAATTTTTATTTATTTTATTTTATTTTTTGGCTGCGTTGGGTCTTCGTTGCTGCGCACGCGCTTCTTCTCTAATTGCGGCAAAGGGGGGCTACTCTTCATTGCGGTGCACAGGCTTCTCATTGTGGTAGCTTCTCTTGTTGCGGAGCACGGGCTCTAGGCATGTGGGCTTCAGCAGTTGTGGCACGTGGGCTCAGTAGTTGTGGCACATAGGCTTAGTTGCCCCGCGGCACGTAGGATCTTCCCAGACCAGGGCGTGAACCCATGTCCCCTGCATTGGCAGACAGATTCTTAACCACGGAGCCACCAGGGAAGCCCCTTAAAGTACATTTTTTTATTTCCCGACTAGAACTTTAGTTTGGCTACACTTAGCTACATTTGCAAGCATTAGCAAGACGCTTAATATGATTAAAGCAAACAAAGGATTATTCCCTATTACAGAAGTATGAGCAAAATGCTGGTTTATGAATTTTCTACTTGTTATTTTTTGCTAAGGGAATTCTATTTGGTAATGCACTTATTTCATTTGTCTTAGGAAAAATAAAGAGAATAAAAGCTCTATGCATCTCAAATTGTTAGGATTTAGATATACGTTAAAAATAATTCAATATATTTTCAAATTAGTTACATTAATTATCCTCTATTGGCTTTCATAAAGTAAACTAATTGCTTTATTTCCTCACTTGAAGGGTTGGATTTCAACCAACGTTAATGACAATCAGTGAGTGAACATAAGTTTTCTATTTATTTAAAAATACCATTTGTTTTTTAAAAGCATAGTTAATACTTACAAAGGAAAATATCTGTGATAAAGAAATGAAACCTGACTAAAGCTAATGGAAGTATAAACTACACTTCCATATAGTTACTCCAAGTCTTCAATGTCACCTATAAACCCATTTAATATAAAAGATGCTTCTCACAAGAAAAGATGTTCAATATCACTAATTATTAGAGAAATGCAAATCAAAACTACAATGAGGTACCAACTCACACCAGTCAGAATGGCCATCATTAAAAAGTCTACAAATAACAAATGCTGGAGAGAGTATGGAGAAAAGGGAACCCTCTTACACTGTTGGTGGAATCGTAAATTGGTGCAGCCATTATGGAAAACAGTATGGAGGTTCCTCAAAAAACTAAAAAAGGAGTTGCCATATGATCCAGCAATCCCACTCCTGGGGATATACCCAGACAAAACTCTAATTCGAACAGATACATGCATCCCTACGTTCATAGCAGCACTATTTACAATAGCCAAGACATGGAAACAACCTAAATGTCCATCGACAGATGAATGAAAAAAGATGTGGTGTGTGTATATATATATATATATATATATATATATATATATATATATAATGTAATATTAGCCACCAAAAAGAATGAAATAATGCCATTTGCAAAGCAACGTGGATGGACCTAGAGATTATCATACTAAGCAAAGTAAGTCAGAAAGAGAAAGACAAATACCATATGATATCACTTATATGTGGAATCTAAGTATGGTACAAATCAACAATCTATGAAACAAAAACAGACTCACAGATATAGAGAATAGACTTGTGGTTGGCAAGGGGCAGGGAGGGGGGGAAAGAATGTAAGTTTGGGATTAACAGGTGCAAACTATTATATATAGGATGGATAAACAACAAGGTCCTACTGTATAGCACAGGGAACTATTCAATATTCTGTAACAAACCATAGTGGAAAAGAATATGAAAACGAATATATATATATATATATATATATATATATATATATATATATAACTGAGTCACTTTCCTATACAGAAAAAATTAACACAACATTGTAAATCAACTATATTTCACTAAAATTTTTACAAATAAAAAATAAAATAAAAAATGCTTCTGCCAATTTTCAATATGGAGCTAAAGCCAGCGGACAATACTGATATGCATATCCCAGTATACTAAGACATTTCTACTAAGCTAGGAAGAGTTCCATTTTAGTCAATCCAAAAGGGCATTTGCATGGAGAAAATGATAAATATTTACTAAATACAAAGTGTAAGAAAACAGAAACTCAATAGCGAGCATATAACACAACACTGTAAAGCAACTATACTCCAATAAAAATTAATTTTAAAAATAGTGAGCATAAGTAATGGGGGGTCAATTAAAGCAGAGCATGTTGCGACCCCTGATTAGCATTATATAGACTTAAATGATTATGCAGAAATGACGATAAGCAAACACTAATCCCAGTTCCAGAAGTAGCCAATTAAAGAACAGATAGGAACATAGGAAAATAAATTGCCATGAAAAACTTTAACAATTTTTCAAAAACAGAAAATAATGGGCATGAAAATTAAAGAATTAAAAAATGAGGAATACAAAAAATTAGTTGCAATCCAAAGCCAATAATTCTTTTGGTATGCCAAACAACATAAACATAAAACGCAAAACACTAAGAAGACAGCAGATAATATCATTAGTATTACTGCCATGCTTTTTTATTTTATTTGTTATAATGTGGCATAATCTTCAGGTTAAAAGATTTTGAGAGAGAATGTAAATAGTATCAATCAGTTTACACCCTACAGAATCCTTTGGGAACAACAGCACAAATAACATTCAAATTATTGTATTTTGCAAACTGTATTCCCTCACATATGTTCCTATGTAGTTATAATGACGGTTGGCTTTGTCATTAAAACAGGCCTGGGTTCAAATTTAAATACCATTTTTAGCTGTCTAAACTTGAGCAAATTATTTGATCTCTTATAATGCACATTTCTTATAAATGCACATTTCAAAAGTGAATATTAATAATGTTCCCTCAAAAATTAATGTGGGGATGCAAAATTACATCCACAAAGTGTCTAGCACATAAAAAGCATCTGGCTCATAAAAGGCCCAAGCCTACTAGTTTGTAGTTACTTACAAAAATAACCATGTCTTACAATAAATTATATGCCTAAGCCAGGTACCTTAGAGATAACATTTAAAAAATACTCTTTTAACAGGCAAATGAGACTCTAGTCATTAAAAAATCTCCTATGTCCAGGAAAAAGAAAAAAAAGCTGCTCAAGAAAGAGTCTCAACCCTGTTAGTGAAGTGCACTGTCTGTTCATGCTACAGTCCAGGGCTGCCCAATCCCACCCACAGCAAAACATAAAAATGACTCTCTTTATCAAGTAAATAGTCTTTTATCAAATTGATTTCACTCACTAATGAAATAAAGCAACAAACAAAACTATAAATCTTTAGATGTGAACACGGAAGTGAGGTAGTGAGGATTAAAAGCACTTAGTGGAATGGTTTGAGTAATACTAAGTAGTATTCAGATTAAAAGGCACAAGTAGATTTCAGCCATAAAATATGATGAACTTGTCTTTCAATTAACCATTACTCAGAATTAAGCAAGAATTTTCTGCTTTATAATTGAGGAGTGTTGACCGAATTTTAAAAGTCCCTCAGCTTTGCTGAACAAGGCCAAGATTTTTTAATATGTTTCTCTTTATTCTTCAAACAGGAACAATAGTATTCACTTGGACAACAGATGCCATCATGCTGAAGGCAACCACAGAAAACTAGTGTCTGAGGTTAGATGCTTCTGCCATGTCCCTCGGCTACTCCCAGCCAAGTAGCTTACACTCAGTGATGCTGGGTGCAACAAATCTGGGCAGGTGACTTGATCATCTTGGTCCCTCCTTAAAGGAAAATCTGATGATGTCACTTTTCTGCTTATGCTCTTTCAGGTACTGTACATAATATGAATAATTAATGCAGGGAAGGCAACTATATTGAATTATGTCTACCCTACCCTCCCGGAGCCCAGAGCATTCTTCAACCACTCTAGATTTGAATCTCTAGAGATTCAATCAATCTCCCAGGCACTCTAGTCCACCAAGCTTGTCTGAGTCTTGGAGACCTTCTCAAGACTGCTCCAGGCAGCCAATTCCAATCAATCAGAGGTGGCCCATGAAATAAAACCTATTCACCTCCTGAATACATTGCTAATGAGGAGAATGCTCTGACCAGATGACAGTCTGGGCAGCAGTGGCCTCACAGGTAAAGCAGAGTCAGAGAAGAAAGATGTGGACAGTGCCAGTCCAAGCAAGGGAAGTGATGCACTGGCCCTATGTCATCTGCATCCCTACCCTGCTAGCCACCTAATCCTTTTTATGCAGATGGTATCTTGAGATACTAGGCTGATGCCATTGGCAATTAAATTATATAATTATCTTCCTCTTCCTCTGGCCTCATGCTTATGTAAAAACCTTCTGTTGGGCTTCCCTGGTGGCGCAGTGGTTGAGAATCTGCCTGCTAATGCAGGGGACACAGGTTCGAGCCCTGGTCTGGGAAGATCCCACATGCCGTGGAGCAACTAGGCCCGTGAGCCACAACTACTGAGCCTGCACGTCTGGAGCCTGTGCTCCACAACAAGAGAGGCCGCGACAGTGAGAGGCCCGCGCACCATGATGAAGAGTGGCCCCCGCTCGCCACAACTAGAGAAAGCCCTCGCCCAGAAACAAAGACCCAACACAGCCATAAATAAATAAATAAAATTTTTAAAAAACCTTCTGTTAATGTTTGGTTCCCATACAATTTCAGTTGCTTTTAAAGTTAGAATACCATAGTCATGTTAGCACTACTATTCAAATGCCTTGAAAATACAGTGGAATCCTGTTTTATACATCACTTTCTGCGAGCTCAGTTAATATGAATTCACCCCTGAGACTGCTCTATTCTTGATGTGCTGACAAACATAGTTTCTGAACCTACAAAGTAAGGATTCAATACAGAACCATGATGGATTCCCCAAGATCTGTGGCATCTTACAACATATCATAACAACCAAACAGCTGGAATTTATTGCTAATGCTACTTCTTTCTCACCAGACCCTCAACATCTAACACATGGAAGATAGGTCCCCTGTGAACTGAGCCCCTCCCTTTTTTTTTCTAATTTTACATCTCATGTGGTCCTCCAGTTAGTACCAACAGCAGGAGTGCCACCCATGGCAGTGCTGGTGGTGGAGGATAGGATGCATCAAATCTAAATTTATGAAGCAAAATCTAAAATAGGAGAATGAGAAACAACATTGGGAGCATCAAAAGCTTGTAGAACTGACCTGGATGTAATATGATATGGGAAGTGGGTTTACATCCAAGAGAGCTATCCATAAAGAGACTTTTATTTATTTATTTTTTTTGGCTGTACGCGGGCCTCTCACTGTTGTGGCCTGTCCTGTTGCGGAGCACAGGCTCCGGACGCGCGGGCTCAGCGGCCATGGCTCACGGGTCCAGCCGCTCCGCGGCATGTGGGATCCTCCCAGACCGGGGCATGAACCCGTGTCCCCTGCATCGGCAGGCGGACTCTCAACCACTGCGCCACCAGGGAAGCCCCCATAAAGAGACTTTTATGAGTTCTGTTTTCTTGTGGCGTTTGGTGCTTTGGCAGAAAGATGGTAGCTGAAAGCAGTTGTGTGACTCTTGGACCCTCTACTCAGACTTGTTTTGTGCACAAGCCCTGAGGACTAGCTATCCTGAATCACTTGCTGTTCTGGAATCGGCATGTTCTACACACCCTTGTGCCTTGCACATGCTCTTCCTTTTTTCTGCCCACTGTCCTTTACTCAAGCCTTCCCTCCTCTCTGCTCCCACAGCATTTTTGGAATTGGAAGTTAAGTTGCCCCTGTATATTTCCTTTGTGATTGTAAGTTCCTTAAAAGCAGAGCCCTGTTTAAGTCATCTTAATTCCACTGAAGTGCTATAACAGTACTTTATATATAGTAAGGATATATGTAATTTGATCATTGAATTACTCATTAAAATACATTGAATGGAAATCCTGATGCCATTATAATGGTTGAAGATGTTCTCACACATACTCATTTATTCACTTATCTGACAAACACCTATTGAGGTTTTCGTTTTTTACCTTTTTAGTGTGTCAGACCTTGTGCTAGGAATGGAAGGTATGAAAGTGACTCAGTCTTGACCGTTAATGAGAGTACAGTCTTAGCAGAAAGTTGACGCGTTTACTCTCAGTCACATTACTTTCCAAACACACTCCAACCTATATTCTTCTTTGACAATTTTAACCTATCCTTTTAAGAAAAGTCTCTTTGGAGACTAATTTTCCTCTCAAACTTCATATTCTTGGTAAAGATTTCTTTAAATCTAGTTTGGCATTTACCATTTATTTGTTTAACACAATATGATTACTGAGCTCCCATCATGAGCTTCAAGGCACTGAGGATCCTGAGGTTAAGAAAACAGACAAGACTCCGGCTTCAAAAGAGCTTTCTCTAGAAAACACACAAGGAAGTAGAAAGAGAAATAATAACTAGAGAAGAAATCGAAATCTAATTTTTGTAACTCAGTTCTATTCACTAGAAGTCATAGACTTACTGTCTTGGGAAAATCAGAAAATACAGACCCCATATTTAGCCACAAACTTTAGTCTAGATGTATTTTCTAGTAACTATTCAGAAGACGGCAGTCATCGGGGACTCAGCCCCAGAAGCACCAGTCATTACCATTAATATGAAGACTGTGTTGCATTATGCTTTCAAAAATAGTATTCACATCTTCAAATTCACATGTTCCTTCATGTATCCTCAACAGATCTCTCCTCCAACAGAAGAAACATTCTGTTCTTCCTAGACTATCATTTCAACCATGATTTGGGGATTCGAATGTAAAAAAACAAAAAAAAATCCCCCCAAAAACAAAAAAACAGGGGTTGGACTAGCTCTCTAAAGCCCCCAAAAGCTCTAAATTTTAGGAAACAGCAGGTGCTACTCCTTCCCAATCTGAATACACATGTGCTGGGGCCTTTCCCCCGTCAGGTTACAGAAATAAAAGTAAGCAGATATGGAATCAGATTGTAGATCACATTAGAAACCCTATGCAATCACATCTCATCTTACCCTATGTTAATTCTATCAATGACTGGATGTAATTAAAGTAACACAAATGGATATTTCATTATTATGTTTACATATGAAAGTTATCTATGTATTTAGATACATAGGTTGCAGTTTGATTTTGTGATTAAAGGCATGAGTTTTGAAATCAGACAGGTGTGGATTTGAAGCCTAGCTATGCCACAATTGATGTGACCCAAACAAGTCAATAACCATGCTAAGCCTTGGTTTCCACTTCTACAAAATGGGAATAAAATTCTACCTCAAAGTATGATGCGCCTGGGACTTCCCTGGTGGTCCAGTGGTTAAGACGCTGTGCTTCCCCTGCAGGGGGTGCAGGTTCGATCCCTGGTAGGGGAACTAAGATCCCGCATGCCGTGTAGTGTGGCCAAAAAAAAAAAAAAAAAGGTATGATGTGCCTGAGGTCCTTAGCATGAAGTAAACACTAAAGATGTCAGCTGTTACTGCAATAAAACATTTCCATTGAAAAGAACATAAAACAAGCATCAGTGAAAGTTCCCTAATACAAGAAAACATAAATGCAGAAAAAATATCTTGAAGATGCTATTATATCTAAATTTTATAACAAACTGCACCATGTTTATAAGACTTGGATCTCTTTTCAAACTCCACACTACAACTTCTCTATGGTTTCCAAATAAGGCTTTCAAGCTACTGAATAAAAATAGGTACATCTTAAGAGTTTTATGATACATGTCTAAGAAATTTACAGACGAGGCCAACACAGATGAAGAGAATAAAGGATATGAAGAGTTTTTTTAAACACTTAGAGAATTCAAAGTGTTGAACTCAAGTACAGACTCCAAAATCTAACTGGGAAAATTCAAGAACATATCCTTTTCAAAAGGTATTATTAAAAAATTAATTCTGATCTAAAACAATGTTTTAGGAAAATAATTAAAAAGTACAAACTAAAACCTATTTTCAACATCAAAATATTCCATTTAAGGGGCTCATCTGGACTTGACAAAGTAGTCATGATACACTGGAAAGTCTTTCTCATTCTCTCATTCCCTGTATCTCTCCTTTCCTTCCTTTTTACCTTTTTTGTTTTTAAAATGGTAGAGATTGTATTCATTTTTTAAAACTTTTATTAAGAATTATTATATTGACCAAATCTCTTATTCTCTCAGTATCTTAATTACCTTGGCTCAGAAAGTGGGAATGATAATAACTTTACCTATTCAACAGGGAAAGGAGTTACACTCGTCAAAAGCATTCACAATAAGCTTCATTTTGCTATAAAATTGTACTGCAAAAAGATACTGAAGTGCCGATGACATTTTATGTAAATATTTCATATTATATATTTATTATTCAGGCAATATTTAATATGGCACTATTTGAGTGTTACCAGATAATGTGGATAGTTACAATGGGAAGAACTAGCAACAATAGATGTGAACAACTATGTAAAGTACTCTAACTACAAGCTAATATTAGTTCTACTGTTACATAGGTAACCTGGGCCAACGTAACGCATCTTGTTCCAATCCTTTATTGACCTATTATATCAGAAAATTATAGATCTGGAAGAAACGTTAGAGACTTCAGTAAGTATTCAGTTCAGTACATTTTTTTCCCTAATATGTTTTCCTAGAGGTAGTCATTATCATGCTCCTGAAGGATACAGACCATATGGAATTTTAATGTAGATTTATAGTAAGTGAAACTGATGGACCCAAACCAAAACTCTACATATGTTATTAGGGGAGGGGGGGGACTCTAATTGCTAATTACTTTTCCACTCACTAACAATGGCTAATGATGTATTTTGTAACTCCACCACATACAGTCTTCTCTATCACAGGGATGCTTTTGTGACTCCCCAGTTTCAGTCCTTTTGGAGTAACATTTACAAATAGAAATAACTTTATGTCAGTGCTACTCTCTTGACACCATCCTAACTCTACACTTCCTGCAAAGTTCTCAGCCTAATTATCTCAATAGAACTGCAACGTTTTCTAGTTGTCAGTGTCCCTATTTGACAACAAAAAAGTTCACCTCTTCCTCATCCATAATTTCAAATGATTCTCATAAAAATCATGTAAAATAAGCAGATCTATTTACTTTTTTAAATGGTCACACACTCAATAGCAAAGTTAGGACTAATAGTCTTTCCACTATGTTATTCTCTTTAAAATATATACATATTCCCTTAGAAAAATAAATATATATATATATATGTGTGTGTATGTGTTAATACACTCTCATTGAAAAAAGATCCAAACAATACAGAATGTATTTATAAAAATCTCCTATGTCTACTCAGAGTCCTATTTACCAAAGGCAGCCACCATTAACAGTTTAGTGTCCTTCAGATATTTACTATGGCCAGGCACAGAAATAGATTCAATCATAGTATTCTATGCCTTTCTTTACTTTCTTTTTTCTTTTACTTTGGCCATGCTTCCACCTCAGAACATATAAATTTATTCATTTTATTTAAAAAACTCTATCCACCAGTCCCCTCTTAAAAGTGCATGTTCTCTTTAATGTTCCTATTTTAAGCACATTAAATATTATTTTGTAATGCCACAACTGTAACTAAAAAATTCTACAAAATGTGAAAATCAAGGATTTACATTTCAAAGTCCTCTCTACTGTTTGGTATGATTTAATTTTTTTGATAAAAATACTTAAAATATGTATACTGGAATTTAAAACACTTAGGTCCAATTACTTTAAATTGCTAAAATAATTTGTTCTGAAAGACCGTCATCCACCTATCTCATATATTTTCATACAAACACATATAATATAAAACACATACTATAATATATGTTAATATTGATATATCAGAACATTTTCATATATGCCAATATTTTCTAGGAAATATTCTTTGGAGATAAACTCATCTCTACTCTTTTGTAGCTTGTTTTTCTGTAATGTAAATAATCTGAGTCAGTAAACAGGGTTTGTTTCAAACAGATACATAGTTAGAGAAATAATGGCATTGGTTTCATAACGATGAAACTACAGCAATAAGCAGCAAGAAAAAAAGATAATGAAAGAGAATTTTTTTAGTTAAAAGGCAAAGAGCAAATAATAAACAAACATCTTCAAATTATAAACCATATGGCTTGGACTACTGTTAATTATGATAAATTATTTAGGGAGCACAAATGGATATTAAAAACTTTTTTGAAAAAGGCTAAATATAGGTTTTTCTTTCAACATTTTTCAAACGTTGCTTCTAAAATCTCTTAGCAGTTAATCATCTTCCAAATATTATCCTCTTTCTAAGGTGAAAAAAACAAAAGATAATTAGTTCCTCTGGAAGTCTCTGTGTTTGCCTGATTGTTCTGAGTAGAAATATGCACATTTGCAGATTTGCCAAGTTCAACCCATTTTGCTGGAGAATTCCCAGTGCACTGGATTTTTGCCAAAGAGCTAAGCTAGGTTGTTGAAAGTTCCTTTTTATCCATCTGCAAAATTTCACTCTCCCTCTGCTGGCGGCCATAGACACCCTTTTCAGATTAGGTTTAGATGTGCAATGAAACAAACATTTGTTCCCTTTAAGCTTTACAACAATGCACACTTCAGCATCCCCTTCTTACAAGTATTTTACTTTAGAGCAGCTCTCACTAACTGGCGTTCACCATTCCCTGTGGAGTTGAATAAAGCTTTTCTGTGATAGGCTCTTCCTATAAGATTTGCAACTCTTACCATTATTTGAAGAGTTCAGAAGCACTTCCAAAAGCTGTAAGCATTTTACAATGTTTTCTTTGCACCACTGAACAGCCCCAGCTGATGAAAGCAAAATGAAAAGGGCCAGATGCATGCTGAGAAGGGCATGATCTTTTCCGTGAGATCAGTATTTCCAGCTTCAGACCACTGATCAGGGTAAGGCCGTGCTTTTCTCATATGCTTTGCCTCTAAACATGTGGACTCAGACATGGAAACTGCTGTGATTCATATGTTTGTGAAAAAAAAAAAAGGCTCTCTAACATGCCCAAGAAGAACATACTTACTCTACTGTTACTTTGTTTGCAAAATTTTAAACACTAAAGAATATGGTTGATAAAAATAATTAACACAAATTTTACTGTTGTGCCCCTGATTATGTGACCGATATAGTAGCTGTAATAAAGAATTACTAATGTTGCTTGAATTACAAATAATTTATACAAGTTGAATGGAGGGACTGTGGGAGAGGAAGGCAAATTTTGCTTTGAGAAAAGTAAGTAATCAATTAGCTCATTAGAGCTTTGTTCATTTTATCGGATAAAAACACGGTCTGTGTTGTACATAGACTGACCACAGAGTGAGAGATTAGTTCCCAAAAAACTTGTCATAGAGTGAACACGTTCCCCCCCACCCCCAAATGCTCTTCTTTTCTTTCAGAAAAATCAGTAGTACTTTGGTTTACTGAGTTTTCATTTTCCCCCTCTTTCACAGTGAAGACAGAAAAGTGCTTTTTATGCCTATTGTAAACAGCTTTAACCAAAAACAAAATATAACAAAACAGGAAATAAGATGAAATGAAAAAAGATTCTTATCTTCAGTCACAAGAACTGTATGTAAAATACAATTACAGTAACACAAGGGTAGTATATCTATTAAATTTAGCTGAGGAGAGAGAGACCAGAAAGCTGCCACTTTGATTTGATGGTTAGTTACACTTAAATGGGTTAATATGAACAAATCTAATTCTATCATTATTCCCAATTATATATGTTCTCCAGGAAAAAAAAATTCCAGAAATTATAGAGCTTAAGAGTTTGAGTTTTCTAAATTAAAGCAAGTTATGTTATAATTATTGATCAGAACAGAGGGTCAATATTTCATCACTGTAGGAAAGTCTCAAATATTACATTTGATTTACACCAAAAGATAAGAAATTGACACCACTGAAGTATAAAAAAAAGTGTTTGACATCACAGACAAACAAAAGTACACGTATTATCAATGATCATGCCCATGCAGGGTATTCTATTCCCTAACATCTGAGAAGTTTATTAGTCTTTGCTATTTTCTCCCTGTAACCCTACACATTTTAAACAAGCCTTAAAAAACCTTTTCAAAACTCAAGACTGTAAACTTTATATCTGGCTCACGTGATGTCAAACTTAACCCTTTTAATTGTTCTTATTTCCTTTCATTACTTTCTTCTCCATAACTACAACAGGATTTCACAAACTAGGAGATACAGATCTTAGTGTGTGATTCAGGGATAAACACCTGAATAGAAGATGTCAGGACACAACCCAGAACTGAGCTCCTTTTCCTTCCCCAGGAAATGAATCTTGGAATGAAAAGACAAAGCTCTCCCCATCAATGGCCAGACTCTCAAACGGGGACATCATGGGGAGTCCTCAGCCAGCTAGAGTTTTTCCCATCTGACCTCAGTGCTAAAGCTCTTGGTGGCATAAGCCCCAAGTGACCTGAGCCCTGAAGGGACAGTCCTCTAATCACCGTAGTATTTAGAGGAAGGATTGTCTGGAGGCAATGAGAAAGGCAGTAGATTTTAAGGATACAAACCGTCATTGGACTGTCAGAATCACTTCTTTCTCATGGAGCTATTGGAAGTACTTAACTTCCTGGGAAGCACTCTGACGTGGAGGACCAGCCCTCTTCTAGCTACGTCCCTAACAGTTTAGGACATTGCCTTCACTTCAGCTACTTCTAGTTCCAGCTGGCTGTTGAATCTGACTTCACTAGGCCACTTTGGTGATGAAATAAAATGATCCAGATCTCAATTTTGACCCCACTACATTTGCTGGTAACTCACTGTGTGAGTTGGACAAATTGCTTAACCTCTAAGAGACATCATTTCATCTAATATAAAATCAAGTCATAATATTTTCCTCATTCAGTTGCTATGACTGTTAAAAATAACTCAACCAAACAATTTGACATTGTATGTGGCACAAATCATATGTTCAATACTGTCCCATATTAGTTTGACTTTATAACTCTGTTAGCAAGTTACACATACTCCACTTTAGCTTTCTTTTGACCATTCCTTATATCTACTTTATCCGTGCTCTAGTTTCCAAAAAGGTACTATTATTTTCTTGAAAACATCCAATTCCATGTCTACGGATACTGTCAGTCATAGACAAAGTCATACCCTAACAGAAGAACAACATCTTCGTAACTTATAACAACATACTTTCATGGCTACTCAAGACCAAGGCAGTTAAATCCTCCCTGCCATAGTCCTATGTCCATCCTCTGAGGACAATAAAGAACAGTTCTATTCCTGAACTTAGTAAAGGGGTCCCCGTTTACGAACTTTGGTCATCCTGACCTGCAGAATTAATTAAATTGAGTGCCTGGCTTTTCAAACCTCAGATTTGCAACATAAATAGCAGTGGTTTCTATGGAGTTGCTTTGTCCAAATTCTGCATCTATTATATTATCATTAAAATCAACAATATAAGATAATTATACACTTTGGGTCAAAGTAAACACTAACCTGCCTATTTTATTAGAGAGAGAAAAATTATCTTAAAGCCACAGCTAACTTATGTTAAGAACTTTATATTTTAATGAAATTCAGTAGAGTTGTGACCACCTAGAATTGTAATTTTCAAGCAATGTTTCATGGAGGGTCAATGGTGATGTCTCAGGGGACCTACCCGAAAGTGGGTGAAGAGGAGGGGAAAGAGGTGACCTGAGTAAGTGGGCTCCAGGTCCCCCATGCCTACTGGAACCAGAATAGTTCTCTTTATATCTTTATTTACACCAGATTTTATTTTTCAGTGTGGTTTTGCAGCTAAAACAACATCTGAAAGTCCCTCAACTAGAGATCTCTTCAGTTTTATAAAAGGCCCTATACTCTCAAGTAAACAGTCTAAAATATCAAAATGGGAAACAGAAATTTAGAGTTTCTAGTTAAATAAGCATATTAACATTCTTATAATTCAAAGTCAACAAACTGAAGTCTTTCATCTTCGGGCCTGTTTAATACTTCCACAGTCTAACTAGACCATCCAAAGGACGCGCACCAGAGTAGGAAGAACATGCCAAACTAATGATGCCTGAGTAGCTTCGGACAGCAGGCTCTCTTCAGTCATGGCAAACAAGATATAAGTTTTGAATTAAAAATAAAAGTCATCTTTTCTTCAAGGCCAAACAGTTTCTTAAATTTTGCCATAAAAATACTGTCATTAGGAGACACACACCAAAAATGAGTACCCGAGAAAAGAATACTCAATATCTTTCTTTTCCCTTTCATCCAAGCCAAATATGTCTGATTTCTGATTTTTAGAAAGAAATATTCATGCATATAGTACTCTTATAAACACACATATGTTCATGCAAATTAAGGGAAAACACCACAATTAGATTAATGTCTTCAAATATGGCTCTATTTTAATTCTGTGGGAGAAGGTCATTATATATTAGGTTTCAATAAATCCTTCAACCACCTAAGGCTTGTCATGGTCTACAATGGTTGACTGAGAATTGTAATCAGACTGGAAGCTTAAATCCACTGGCAAAATTCAGGGAATCAGATGACACAGTCATTAATTTCCAACCATTACAAATTCCCAGTCATTAATACCAACCTAGTCTAACACTGTCCCCAGTGCAAATTTCCTTCTCCCATTCTCCACAAACACTGCTTCAAACTCTTCACATTTCCTCAAATCCCTACTAAGTATTCTGACCACACCCTCTTCTTAGAGAAAATAGAAACCTTTGTTGATACTCCCCTAAACTACCTACCAAGTCTATAACCCTATCTGTGTCTGTACATATCCTACTGCCATTGCCTTAGTTATGTTGAGGCGGATTCCTCCCATCAGCTAAAAGTAATCCCCCTTCCTGCACTGAGACTCCATCCCTTCCTTCCTTCTCAGAAACCCATGCCTTTAATCTCTCCCCTTCTCTGCAATGTTCCCATTAACACTTAAACATGTTCGAAACTCTGTCATCCCAACATCCCAGTCCAGCTACTGGATTCTCTCCACTTTTACTTACAGACAAAAATTTCACAAGAACTATCTTTTTTGCTAACTTTTTCTCCTAACCTCCTATTTATTCTTCAACCCACGCCAATATGGCACATGCCCCCACCATTCCAAGAAAACTTCCCTTGCCAAAGTCACTAAGGACCTTAATGTGGAAAAATTCAGTGGGTTTACTGAAGTCTTCATCTTCCTTGACCTGTCAGCAACATTTGACACTCCAGCTCAACTCATCATTCTCTCCTTTTCTTCAGGTATCGGAACCGGTCCTCTGTTCTTCATCATACTATAATCTCTACAAAAGTGGTCCCATTGGTTTCCACAGTCTTTGTTACCAACTGTGAGACAATGGTTTCCAAAACCTACCACAGATCTCTGCTCTGAGTTTCTAAGACTCATCTATCTATCCAACTGCCAACTTAGCATTTATACTTGGAAATCTCACTGATATCTCAAGTGAAGCAAATTGTATCATAATATATTCATATAATAATACAGGGTAATATCTGCCCTTCCTAAAAATAGCCCAAGCTAATTAGTGCTCTCTCATTATCAGTATTAATAAAGTTGCCTAATTCTCATTTGACATTCAAAAAATAGCCACAAAGTAGAGAAAATTCATGCTACTTAAATGGTCATCATTGGAAGAGTATAAACTTTTTGGTGTAAAGTTATTTCCTTAATGTTTTTTTTTAACTTCTCTTCAAATTAAGCCTCTTCATAGCACCTGCCCTGAGTTCTTATAAGCCCCTTCAGCAAGATTAGAATTTTTTTAATTGTGGTTTTATACAGACAAGTTGAGTTCTTCTCTTTTACTATTCTCATATATTTTCTATTCATTGGAATGAATTTTTAATTTAGTATAAAGGGACAATACATGCTTCATTACATCTAAATGTCACTGGTCTTTTTCAAAACTGTCAATGGTAGTGGAGTCACACAGCTCATCTAATAGCTCATAGTGCAATTGTCTCCCTCTCAACCAGATGTCATGGTTTCTATACTTTAAAGATTCCTTCTTGAAAATAAAGAAGTTCTTCTAGATAAGTTTCATAACTTCAAAAAGGAATCATATTTCCCCAAATCATGCATGTGACAGATATTCAAGATCTCTATATTCTATTATTTAAGTGTAATGTTTCCTTCTTCCCTCCCTCCGTTTTATTTAAATTTTTTTCATATAAACAGAATCTGGCAAATTCTCCACACTGATGCAATCCATTTGAATTATCCAAAATCAAATTGCCTTATTGACAAGCTTAGAGCAATCAATTTTATGAGCGATTCTGAAGATAATTTTTTGATCACAGGAAACAAACCATAAGCCCTTGGAGAAAACATACAGCTTTGATGCACAAATCTCGATGTGTTCACTTTGTTGCATCTAATTTCTTTCCCCCACCTCCCTCATTCCACCAATGAATATGTTGACAAAGTGATCAATTTATTTATCTTTCTATTCCCAAATAATACTTACAGTAATTTCCTAGACTCAGAAAGAAAAGTCCTATCATATAGGTATTACATTTCTCATAATTAAAATATTATCAAAACTATAACATCTTTAAATCTGTTTACACAAAAAATTATTTTTACCAAAATAGAACTTATACATTCCAACCTCTGTGTCTTTTTATAGTGCTCCTTCTACAGTAATATTAAAATACCAAAAGTACCTTTTGCAACATGGTTGTCATTTGAAATATCAGTTCTTCATGTCCCTGTTCAGTTACTTACCTAAAAGAAAAAAAAAGGAAACATAAGTCTGAAATAATTTCAAATTATCTTTAAGAACAGCTTTTACATTTCTAATAAAAATAGGTTTGTAGTAGGCACTGATAAACTTGTTAATAAGAAAATTGTCACTGTATTATAAATGTGAAAGAGCAACCAAAAAAATGTAAATCTTTCAAGAGCTCAGAAAAGAAGGCAAAACAGAGTAGATGAAAAGATGGAAAAATCGCATGTATAAGAGGAACAGACTTAAGAAATTATGAAAATGTTCATCTAATCATAAGGAACTGTAAGCAACATTAGTAGATTTGAGATGGTCAAGATAATTGAGAACAAGATTAAATTCTGTGTTCATACTTCAGAATTATCTTTTATTGGTTCAAGTTTCATATGACAAACATCATCTAGCCAACACACTTTGGTTGATGCTTTAGTCATAGTCTATAAAAGTTTACATAATCTACATTAAAACTTTTATTGTTAAAACATTACAAAAACAGTAAGATCATTTTAGGAACAACAAAAATCATTCTTATTCCACTATCTGAATTTAACAAATGTATTTATTCATGTTCTTTCTCTTTTAAATCTATGAATATGAATATGTACTCATTTAAACAGGTGAACATACACCGAGCACGAATGTGAGTATGTTCTCCTTTAAACCTGGCATATATAATACATTATAATTACAAAATATTGTATTCCTTTTTGACCTATTATTTATAATTATTTTTCCATGTGTCTGTCTACTGTTCATACATGTCATTTTAACATCTGCAAGTTTGTGCTGTTTCATAATTTACTTAGCCATTATCTTTTTAATGACATTTAAATTATTGTCAAATTTCTATAAATAATAATTCAAGTATATGTGTATATGTATCCTTTTTATCTCTTTTCACTTCCACTTATCTTTAGTCCTAACTTTTGCTGATTTACAAGTGTCCCTACATCTGGTAGGATACATCCTTCCTCACTGTGGTTCCAGAATATACTTTTATATTCATGCCTATGTCTTTTCCAATTGAAGCTTAGTATCAATTTGTTGAGAGAGTTTAATTCCTTAAAGTCCAACGAGGCTTATTAGGATTACATTCAGTCGATAAACAGACTTGATAAGAACTGACATCCTAACAACCATTTGTCATCTTATCTATCCCTTATTCAAATCTCCCTTTTCATCTCCTAAAAGAGTATTCAGTTTTCTTTGCATAATCCATGCATACCCTTTGCTAAGCTCATTAAGAAGTACTTCAAAATTTTTCTTGCAGTTGTCAAAAGGAACTTCTTTCTAATTGTATTTTCTCTCTGATATACATTACTACTATTAATTCCTATACTTTTATTTTGTGTTTATTCTCCTTAGAACGTTTATAGCCTCTTAAAAGTTTTTGACATTTCTCTAATTACATCACAATTTTTAAAAACTATAAGGAAAATTCACAAAGTCTTCCTGAGTATTCCCTGTATAGAAGTTAAAATAATTAGACAGACTATGATATTCAGAACAATCTGTAGTTAATGACAGTGAGGACGATTAAGATGACTTAGCCTCATTTCAAAAGCAGGCTTTGATTTTAATGCGTCCGTCCATTTAGAAACTATGCTGCCTCGTACATAATATTCAAACATTTTATGCGTTTGCATGAGGAGCCTGTAAGTACCAACCTAAATAGTTTTCCTGAACAGATTTTCAGAGAAAACTTACTACACAATTATACCCTTTGACTTTTCTTAGGAAGCTATTATAAGTGCATTTGCGTCTTATGGGAGGAAAGGCCAAAGGATGTGAACTGCAGTTTAACAGCAAGAGGCCTGGCTTTGGGATCATATTGGCCTGGCCTCAAGGCCTGACTCTACCACTGGTAACAACAGGCCCTGCACAAATGGCTTACTCTGAGCCTGAGTTCTCCTCCTGAAATGAAGTTACTTGGAGGCTTGGAGATAGTAGGTAGAATGCACCTGGCATAAATTTGGCACTCAAAAATTGGTAGGTATCATCATTCATCGACAGAAGGCCATGTCTAGATCTCATCCTAAGCATTTTACATATGTTTATTCATTTAATTTCACAATAGCCATGTGAAATACTATGCACATTTAGTCCACGAGGAATGAGTTCAGAGTCTATATTGCACAAATTTACGGTAATATTCAACACTGATCCAGGATTCTAACCATTGTTTCTCTGATCCTAAGTCAATGTCCTCTCCACTATGACATCTTATCTTCCGTTTTCATTACTTTTCCCTACTAAGATCTGGGATTTCATAATATTCTACAGATTTCCTTTTAATTTGAAATGATTGGAAAAGAGCCTTTTCTAATTTATTTTAAAATCCAGTGAATATCGCCTATAATCTTGAAACCGTCATTAAAAACCACTTATCATCTATCTGACTCAAAATAACCTTTTCCAACATTATCACTACTTCCCTTTACTCGTCCTACAAGACCAAATTCCTTGATTTTCCCCTTTACATACATACAAACTTTTATCTAATTTTCCTGTCTCCATACTTAACCTCAAGGTAATTCGTTTTTTAAAAAATTTATTACAAAAGAAATAACTGCTCATGCTGGTTATTTTCTAGGCACCCCTGAGCTCCCATCTGTTCATTTTTCTTCTCTGCCCTGTTCTCATCCTGTGAGGTTGACCCCTGCCCTGTGTCACACAAACTCTCTTGCCCACTGGCATCCATTTGTGTTTGCTCAGTTGAATGCACCAGCAACAGATCCCAAAATAGAATCGGAAAGAGATTAACGTATGCATTCTTCATGTTCCCTCCCTGCTTTGACATCCAGGCAGTAGCTGCATTCCTCTAGCACCATAGCTTCCATCAGAGGTTCCCTCCTCTACATTCTAGTAAACACAGCTTCCTCCACCTCTTTCAGATCTAGCCTAAGAGTGATGGTGGTTGCCCCATGGTCCCTCACCACCCTTTGATGGTTCCCTTAAACTGACTCACTTCTCTTTAAACTACTTCTTTATTAAAGTCTCTTCAAGAATCCTGGCTGAATGTTTCATCTATTCCTTCTCATTTAAAAAAAAAAGTGAAAGAATATAAAGTACAAAGAAGAATATTCTATATATAAAGCATATAAAAGTAAAGAGAAAGGTGTTCTTGGAATAACCAGGCTTAACAAGAAACACACTACTTCCAGAATCACTTTATATACATACATATAGTTACTGTCTTAAATATTATATAGTATTGTTACTATATAACATTGATTTTTTTGCCCTCATGGTCCTTAACTATGCCAAAATATAAACTCACCTCATCTGTTTAAATTTCCTTAGCATTCCAGAAAATATGCATATACCATATACCTATTTAATCAAAGAAAGACATGCTTTCTGTTACACAATATCCAAAATCAGTCTAAAATTTTCTTAGTTTTAATTTATATCTTCAAGGGCTATATTCATAATTCTTACATGAAAGAAACTTGAGGGATGATGTCTACTTTCAGAGTCAGTCTCAAATTCATACAAAAGCATTGGTTGAAACTGCTGTTCAAGGAATGTTAAGCTGGACAGGCATCTCTTGTCCCAGTTAAATTGCAATGAAAAAAACTAAGAGATGAGAAGCGCCTGTGTCCTATTTTTTCTTCTTCCTTCTATAACTACCATTTATTAAACACAATATGTCTGTCTGTTTATATTATCTATTTATTCTTCATGACATATAAGACAGGAATTACTAAATCCCCTTCACAGATGAAAAAGGTTAAGTAATGTGCCGAGGCTCTAAGTGCTGAAGCCTGGAACTGTCCATCTCCAAAGTCATCTTTTTCTTCTTTTAGTCTTCTTTTTCATTATATCTTGCTGCCTCCTTTAAAAGATTTGATTTATTTACATTTTACTTGATATCAGGAGATTACCAACTTTTTCATGCCAAAGTCTTGTTATATTATATTATATCAGGTTTTGCTAAATGCTCATCATATTTTATCACAATATATCATATTTTCATAAGATGTCATTTGGCCTATGATATCATTAGGCCATTAAAATATTATAAAACAAAAACAAAAAATATTGTAAAACAAATATTGTAATGTTTCCATTTTATTTTCTCTTACTCTTCAAGGCATATTAGAACTCTAACAGTCTTTAACTGACAGTCAAGTTATAAATAGTTATGAAAATATGAAGGACCCAAGTACTAAAGAGTTAGTGATGTCCCAGTGGCTTGGAGCCCCTAGACCAGTGTCCCTGGACCAATTACAACAGACCAATCACTAAGCTTGCTATTATTTTTTAAATCACAGAGTCTTGAGCCTCACTCCAGTATAATTTTTTGACTTTACACTTTTTACAACTTCTGCATATTCAAGTTTGAGAGAACAAGACAAGAATCATTGCTTTATTTCAGAGATCCCAGGGCCAGCAGTATATCAGCATCACCTAGAAACCTATTAGAGATGCAAAATCTTGGGCCCTACGCCAGACCTTCTGAATTAGAAATTCAGGAAATGGGCCCAATAATACGCGTTTTAGCAAGCCTTCCAAGTGATTCTGATACAAGTGAAAGTTTGAAGACCACTGCCCTATGTGAAGCAATTTCCTGGCTCCTGTGTCCTATTTGCATTCTCTTATTATGGGACTATTCTAGAGCCACTATGGAGCCAAGGCATTGTCACTCTTCACTTTCCCAGGAGGCTCTTTGAAATCCCAAAAAGAGACCTCTCTGGTACACACATTATCAAATGCTTACCATTTCTCTTTCCCTGCCCTTATCTATTTGACCTACCCTATGTCTAGATTAAAAGATTAAAGTTTCAACAGATGCAGTGTCCACACTCACATAATCTTATTAGGAGTTACCAAAATCAGAAAGGTATTCAGACACTTAAATCAGAATTGTCATTTCAAATTCCTTCAGAATCACATATGTAACCATAGAGATCACATAGTTTGCATAATACCATTTAGAAAAAGTCTTCCCCTAGTCCACTTTTTCTCTGGTGAACAATCCTCTCTGTGCCTTAGCACCAATTTAGAAAGTACAACATTTAAGCATTCATAAGGTGTTTCCATGGAAAAGGCCAATCAAATTGAAAGAAGAAAAACATCGCCTCCAGGTGTCAAAAGAATAAAGCAAGTTCACAAATACCTTGTCCAATTAAAGTTCAAGGCAAATAGGCAATAACATCTCAGAACAGTAATTATGGATGGAGTTGCCTTCCAGCTCTCATATTCGTGAATGCACTCACAGGGACCTCATTCAACGTCTCACACAACAATGCGTAACACAATAGGAAAATCAGTGTTGTACACCACACGTTGAGCAAAGTGTTTCATCTGACACTTAAAACTGGTTGCACTCAACTACTTTTAATTTTAGTCCCAATATCAAGAGACTGCCACTGACACAGAGCTACTACATGAAGTCCTTGCATCCAGCTCCCATCAGGCTGTTCTGTCGAGCCTTTGAATACTTTGAGCTCCACTGACAGAACATACATTATTTCCTTTTGAAACTGAAAACCAGGGCCTGGGCATTTGCATACGCATTTATTCTTCTCCAAGAGAACTGAGAGCAATTTACGTGATCTCCTCTTCACTGTGAGCCTGTAACTCTCCTCTCTTAATGAGGCAGTGTCTTGTGCTTAGCTTGGTTTAAAATGCACTTTTTTGGCCTCCTTCAGATCCACAATTCAACTGGATTCTCCTGGCCTCTGACTGTGAATAGCTTCCTGTGGTGAAATATAACACACCTCTGATTTTTCTTCCTTCAAGGCAGAGTGTTTTGCTTTGAGGTTGGCAAGGAAACAACTCGGAAAACCATTTGCAACAAATAAAATATTAACAAGACAGAATCTCTCAGCATCAGTTTCTCAACATCACTCTTTCCTGCCTAAACTTAATAGAAAACCCCATATAAAGACAAAGACTCACTAATTTAATCATTTGGCCTAATTTTAACTCCTTATATAGGAATAATAGCTACAGTTGCTTTCCCTTCATGTTCTAGTCATTTTTCACAGTGTATGTTTCTGTTCATACCTTATAGCTGTCCAGTCAAAACTGACTACTAAAAACAATATCTGGACAAGTGGATCAATATTTAGATGACTATGCAGGAACCCCAGGGGCTAAAAGTGGTAGGTCAGAAACCTAAAAAAAATGACTGCCCACAAAATGACACGCAGTATCAACAGTGTACAAGGAATTATTTAAAGGCCTTTCAGTCAAGTTGGAAATGATGTAATTAAACAAAATAAAATAATTAATAATAAGCTATCACTTATAGAATGCTTCCAAGTACCACAAATTGCACTGACTACTTTACACACATTACCTCAATTAATATTCAAAACAGCCTCATGGGACTTCTCTGGTGGCACACTGGATAAGGCCTCCATGCTTCCAGTGCTGGGGGCCTGGGTTCGATTCCTGGTCAGGGAACTAGATCCCACATGCATGCCACAACTGGGAGTTCACATGCCGCAACCAAGGAGCTGTCGAGCCACAACTAAGGAGCCCACAAGCCACAACAAAGGAACCTGTCTGCCGCAACTAAGACTCAGTGCAACCAAATAAATAAATATTAAAAAAAGAAAGAACAGCCCCATGAAAATCATCCTGTATTTATATTCTAAGACAAGGAGAGTGAGACTCTGTGAAATAAAGGGACTTGCCGCAAGACCCTATTACTAATAAGTGATTGGACTGAAAATCAGATCCAGGGCTTTCTGGTTTATAAAGTCTAGGTCTTAGCCACAGCTGGTTGTATAAATGAAGGCAAGGGGCTTCCCTGGTGGCACAGTGGTTGAGAGTCCGCCTGCCGATGCAGGGGACGCGGGTTCGTGCCCTGGTCTGGGAAGATCCCACATGCCGCGGAGCGGCTGGGCCCATGAGCCATGGCCGCTGAGCCTGCGCGTCCGGAGCCTGTGCTCCGCAACGGGAAAGGCCACAAGAGTGAGAGGCCAACGTACCGCAAAAAAAAAAAAAATGAAGGCAAGGTAAACTAAGTGGCACATTGGTGGACTGGGCATTAAATGGCTTGGTGGTGTGTAATCTTAACTGAGGTGATGAAACTTGTGCTGAGCTTTGAAATAGATACGAAGAGAGAATACAGAGCTTCCCTGTTGGCACAGTGATTAAGAATCCACCTGCCAATGTAGGGGACACGGGTTCCAGCCCTGGTCTGGGAAGATCTTACATGCTGTGGAGCAACTAAGCCCGTGCGCCACAACTCTTGAGCCTGTGCTCTAGAGCCCGCGAGTCACAGCTACTGACCCATGTGCCACAACTACTGAGCCCGCGCGCCTAGAGCCCATGCTCCACAACAAAAGAAGCCACCGCAATGAGAAGTCTGCGCACCGCAACAAAGAGTAGCCCCCGCTCAACGCAAATAGAGAAAGCCTGCGCGCAGCAATGAAGACCCAATGCAGCCATGAAGGCCCAATGCAGCCAAAAAGAAATAAAAATAAATAAATAAATTGAAAAAAAAGAGAGAATAGGAAAAGAAATTGGAGGGAAGGGAAGAGAATGACCCAAAGAAGAATGTAAGATGCATTACTATTGGCTTAATGTAAAGATACAGAGCAGATACTCAAGGTAAGCTCAAAAGACCAGTCTGGCTGCAGTAGAGTTAACAGAACACAAAGATAAAATTGAAAACATAAGTTAAGGTCAGACTTCAAGGTCTTAAGTGTCAAGCTAGGCAGTTTGACCTTTACTGACAGAATATGAGTCATACTTTAGGTTTTTCAGTAAGGAAATGACATGATCAAAACGGAGTTCTAAGAAGATTCATCTAGTGAGTAGGCCGGCAGCTTGGATAGGAGTTAGAGAGAAATAATTGCAATGGAAATAATGCTCTAATAAGGACCTGACGACTGCGAAACACTTCAAGTCTTAATAATATCTTAGCTCCTAAATGCCAAATCTGCATCAGTTAAATCTTCTGGACTTACGGTTGAACTTCCTTTCCTCCCTTCCAGGTCAAATCTAGTGCTATCACCTGCAGAGGCTCCAGCCACCTGAATGCAATCTCCATGAAGTAGGGATTGCTGATGCTGTTTTAACTGTTGAAACTCTGTGCCTAGAACAGTGCCTAACACTGAGTAGGCATTCAGTAAGTACTTATTGAATGAATGAACACATACATGAACCAAAATGCTCGATCATGAAAATGGCTAATTCTAGGCCTAATGTTATTAAATGTTTAAGTAGAACAGAGAAAAATAGAAGCAGAAATAAACTTTTTATGCAGACCATCATTTATCCATCTTTGACATAAATCACACTCCCCTATAAGTGAAGATTAAACAAGGCCTCACCTTAACCGAATGCAATGTACGGGTCTTGTTTGGGTTCTGATTTGAACAAATCAACTTTAAAAAAAAAAAAAACAACAGGTTTGAGACAACCAGGAAAATATGAAAATTAGATATTTGGTATTAAGTTATATGAATGAGGTGTGATAATGGCATGGTGGGAAAAAACGGAACTTACCAGGTAGAGGCATAATGAAATATATACAAGTAAAATGACACAGTGGGGCTTCCCTGGTGGTGCAGTGGTTAAGAATCCGCCTGCCAATGCAGGGTTCAAGCCCTGGTCCAGGAAGATCTCACATATCGTGGAGTGACTAAGCCCATGTGCCACAACTACTGAGCCTGCACTCTGGAGCCTGCAAGCTACAACTACTGAAGCCCGCATGCCTAGAGCCTGTGCTCAGCAACAAGAGAAGCCACCGCAATGAGAAGCCCGCACACTGCAACGAAGAGTAGCCCCCACTCGCTGCAACTAGAGAAAGCCCGCGCACAGTAACAAAGATCCAACGCAGCCAAAAATAAATAAATTTATTTTTTTTTAATGACACAATGTTTGGTGTTCTCTTTCAAATACTCCAGCCAAATGAAACCAAAAAAATGTAGGATGGGAGATAAGGTGAAACAAAATTAGCAAAATGGTGCTGATTTTTTAAGCTGATTGGATACATGGAGATTCATTATAGTATTCTCCTTACTTTGGTTCATGTTTGAAAATGTTAAAAAAAAAAATGTTCATCAAAGATTTTTTTAAGAGACTCATGAAGGGTGGGCAATAAAACAAAAACAGATGCCAGTATTTTAGTCTATGCATGAAGATGTCCACCAGATATCCTCCAAATATACTCATTCGTTCACTCATTCATTCAGCACATGGTTACTGAGTCTACAATGTACTGGGGGTTATTCAAGGTGAATGAGACACTGTCCCTGCCCTCAGAGATCTCATCATCATGTAGGGCAGGCAGGACGAAAAACTAGTGATGGCAATCCAGAGTCATTGTGCTGTGCAGATATGAACAAGTTACAGTGGAGGCATAAAGGACATAATTAAATTTAATATTGAGAAGGCAAGCTCTGGCTGCAGGGCACTTAATAGATTGAAGAAAAGCAGAGAAAATGTGGGTGAGAACTGAAGCAGTAGCACTAAAGAAGGGATGGATCCAAGAAATTTTAAGAAAGTAGTAGGGGCTTCCCTGGTGGCGCAGTGGTTGAGAGTCTGCCTGCCGATGCAAGGGACACGGGTTCATGCCCCGGTCCGGGAAGATCCCACATGCCACGGAGCGGCTGGGCCCGTGAGCTATGGCCGCTGAGGCCTGCGCATCCGGAGCCTGTGCTCTGCAACGGGAGAGGCCACAACAGTGAGAGGCCCGCGTACCACAAAAAAAAAAAAGAAAAAAAAAAAGAAAGTAGTATAATTCTCACATTACTTATAATTTACTTTTAATATTAATAAAATAGCTACCTCTATTAGGTGCCTACTTTGTACCCAATTCTGTAAAGAAAATCATGTTTTTGATCCTGTCATCTGTGCTAATGGCTAAGAAAATGGTGTTGGTATATGTGGACCAGAGGAGGAAAAATGCAATTGTACAATACATGTATGCACAAAGCAGTAATAATGTAAATACTCATTGACAAAAGGAGAAAAAAGTTTATGGAGAAATATATAAATAACTAGTATAAAAATCATTTTGGACAACACTAAAAATTATGCAAATACACATTAATCTATACAATGGGTTTTATTTAAAGGGAACTCCTTTTGCTAAACTCATATATGTGGTATTTAGAATTCAAACGCTACAAAGTATATCTAATTATAAGGTCACATCTGTATTCTGTTAAGGAAGTTATTTTCCTAACTTTCACTAATATTAACATATGTGACAAGATATTTAAGTAACTACATACCTGAATTATTCTTCATAATACTTCTTTCACTCAATTTTAAATAAGAATAACAAGCCTGAGCCCATAGGAAAAGCTTCACAACCCCATCAACCTGGATAGAGTCAGGCTAGAAAGATGCAGACGAGGGTTAGGAAATGCCTTTTCCTTCCTTCCCTGAGCAAGGTGTTCCAAAATGCTGAGAGTACCCCTGGATGGTAACTTCTTTAAATGGCTCTCAGACCAGAATGAAATATTTGAGTCGACAGTCATGATCAACAGGGCAGTGATTCCTTCCTGGGGCTGACACTTCCCAGAGAAAAAGATCATCTTCTGTTTCCTCCTTTTTATAGGGCTCACGGACCCAGCCGCTCCGCGGCATGTGGGATGTTCCCGGACAGGGCCACGAACCCGTGTCCCCTGCATCGGCAGGCGGACTCTCAACCACTGCGCCACCAGGGAAGGCCCTGTTTCCTTCCTTTTTATCTCCTGGTGTGTCAACTACACACACACAAAATTTATCTCTCTTGGTGAGTGGTCTCGGTAAATGACTATTCCATTTGTTTCCATTATGCTGAAGGCCCTTTCCTCATGCTATTTTCCAAATTAATTTCCAAATCTAGAACTCTTATTTGAAGAAATAGTCAACACAGGTTTAAAACTAGTTGGCCTCCTTGGAGAAATCTGACAAACACTATTTCAGTCAGGCAACCAAGATTCACATCAACAGTGATAAATCATATTGAAGGTATTACCTTTGATCAGATGTGATGAGAGCAGCACGTTATTCTGTGGTCTTCCTCTCAAAAACATATAACCCAATCTAATCATGAGAAAACCATCAGACAAATTTCAGTAGAGGGGTATCCTCCAGTATACCTAATCGATACGCCTCAAAACTATCAAGGTCATCAAGAACAACGAAAGTCTAAGAACTGTCACAGCCAAGAGGAGCCTTAGGAGGCATGACAATATGTAATGTGGTATCCTGGATGGGATCTAGGAGCAGAAAAGGGGCATTAGGTTAAACTAAGGAGATCTCAATAAACTGGACTTTAACTAACAATAATATAACTAATAACTATAATTCGTAATAATTTCTTATTAATTGTAACGAATGCACCACACTGTTGTAAGATGTTAACAATAGGTGAAATGGGGGGTGGGGGATGGGTAATACAGGGATTCCCTGTACTATCAGCTCAATTTTTCTGTGCACATAAAACTACTCTAAAAAATAAAGTCTGGGGCTTCCCTGGTAGCGCAGTGTTTAAGAATCCGCCTGCCGATGCAGGGGACACGGGTTCGAGCCCTGGTTCAGGAATATCCCACATGCCACGGAGCAACTAAGCCCATGCACCACAACTACTGAGCCTGCCCTCTAGAGCCCACGTGCCACAACTACCGAAGCCCGCGCACCTAGAGCCCGTGCTCTGCAAGTAGAGAAGCCACGACAGACAATGAGAAGCCCGCGCACCGCAAAGAAGAGTAGCCCCCGCTGGCGACAACTAGAGAAAGCCCGCGTGCAGCAACGAAGACCCAATACAGCCAAAAATAAAAAACAAACTCATTAATTAAAAAAATAAATTCTGTTATTTTTTTAAAAGGTTCGCTTCTCCCTTGAAGAAATAAATCAAAATATAATTTTACCTTTTAAATTTATATTTCATTTTATAAATTAATACCAGACTAGATATTAAATCTCTGTTCTTTTGAGCTACTTGAAAGGAATATATTTTTTTCTCCATTACCCCAAAATAGATTTCCCAGTCTCAGAAAGGAAATATGAAGGAAACTAGCTCTTATAGTATTCTTGGAAATAATAAGAATAAAAAGCTCTTCCAGAGACAAGAGGCCTGATGCCTTCTGGAGAGGCATTCTGTTGCTGCCAGCTGAAAGGGTGAGCAGTGGGAATTGCAGTGCAGTGGTATCAGAAATCCCAAACAGATGTTCAACCCATTGATCAAAAAGATGAGTAGTAATGAAAGCTGAGCATCCATCTGTTCTCTCCCACAAGGAGACAGAGCATCATCAGTGTACGGAAATTTTTAGCGCGAGAAAGACCCTTATGAGATCCTTTGCTCTAATCCCTTCATTTTCACAGATGAGGGAATTTTAACAGCCAACTAATTTCTGATAAGCAATCCTCTCAATACTTTTCTGAAACATGAAAAATAAAGACCCTGATTCTAAGAGGTTAGAGAAAATCAGCCTCTTTTCTTTATCTTCATGTATGCAAATGATTTTTGCTTGAGACAGGAGTTTTTTCCATTTGAATTCCTATTATGGAGAATGAAAAACAGTAGCAAGGACGAAGACACAAGTAAGAGTCACTGGGCAAAGAAAGAGAGGGTTGGTAGACTAAGTCAACGAACTTGAAGCTCAAGGGAAAATCCAGGAGAGGGGAGAAACTTCTGTCATGAGGTCCAGAAGTCATAGTTTTTGGAGGCAGATACAGTTTTTGTTTTGCTTGAGCGAAACCCTGAGTACCCATTGCCAGATCCCTAAAGAACTGTTCTCTCCCTCAGTTACCAGTTATCAGAGAAGCTCAAGTAGAGAGGGGACTCTAGCCTTGGCTGTAAGAGAAAGAAGACTTGTCAGATCACCAGCTGGAAAAGAACCAATGGGAGAGTGCCCTGGAGAAGGGAAATTGAAAAAAGGAATTCGTGACTAAGGAATGATCTTCACCTAGGATACAAGAGGCTGCACTGTCACTGACACGTCTGTAAACAGCTGTGCTCAGCAAGCTCACACTTGGAGTTAAGTGGTTTGTTCTCCTCTGAAGGACAGTTTGACTCTAACTAATGTCAGTAATGACTCAGTGGAAGGAGCTGTCCTTAGAGCAGGGAAGTGGCCATGGCCATGATTCCAAGGTCAAATACAGACAGAAGCCCCTAATAAGGTCTCAGGTTGGTGACAACAGAAGTGAGAACCTGACAAAGCCGCCAGTGTGAGCCCAGCATTCATAGTGTTTATCCAAACGAGCCCCATAGCAGCAATAAAAACCTTGGCCAAAACCTCTTTAACCCCTTTCTCAGCGTCTGAGATGCCCTAAATGCTAACTCAATGGCTGCCTTTCTCTACCCCGAGAAAAGGGTTACCAGCACCCAGACATTCATTTATCCCTTCTGCAAGGATAGAGAGATTTCAGTAAGCTAAGTTTTATGCTGTGTTCCTCATTCTTTTTTTCTCCCCCTCTTTATTTTGTTCTGGTGAAAATGGTTCGAACTTTCCAATGCACAGATTTACCTCTCAGAATCCTCACTTACTCAGACAAAGCAAAGGGCTTAGAAACAAATGGAATGTAGGAGAAGTTCATGCTTGCACTTGAGAATACGACCCTGGTGAATAAACAGAACTTTTTCAAACCATAGTCTATATCACCCATGGCAAAAGAAATAATTTTTGCAAGTATACTGTAGCTCCTCCCCTGTGGCTGAGAAACAACATACACACAGCTAAGCTCTCAAAATAACCAATGGATATAAATTAAGTCAGTGCTTCACTCCAAGTCCAGCAATCCTGCTGACCCTTCAAAGCATTCTAAAGTGGGTTACTTTTTCTCCGTTAGAGTTCGGGCACAGTGGCCTGGAACACAAGCAGTGCAGTGACAGGAGACTGAGGACAAATGCCTCCATTGTGCAGCTTGCTAAGACAAAAACGAGAGTTTGACTCACAAATACAAGACAATTAGAGGCAGCCCAGAGGCCACAATGGGCCAACATGGAAACACAGCCGGTTTGAATGCTTTCACTTTGATGCACACCCTGAGTCCAAAAGTTCTCTAGCGTGCCCCTGAAATTACTGTCAACGAGAAAACTATTTTTAAACCGCTTCTGTTCATATTTTGACTTTGGAATTCAGGAATACTTAGCAAGGTAGACTTGACTGGATGTCTTGCCTGGTTTGTTGTTTTTGTTGTGGTGGTTGTTGGCATTTTTTTTAACATTCGAGTCTTGCATTTCTCTTTAGTTTGGGGACGCACGGGTCGGGGAGGGGGGTGTTAGGCAGAATTTCAAAGTAACTGAACTACACAATACAGTTGCTTACAAATTAAAAGTGTTCTTGGAAGAGATATGGGAACATATGTATATGTATAACTGATTCACTTTGTTATAAAGCAGAAACTAACACACCATTGTAAAGCAATTATACTCCAATAAAGATATAAAAAAATAATTAAAAATAAATAAATGAAGTTGGTGAAAATGAAAAAAAAAAAAAAGAAGGAAAGAAAAACAAGCCATTAAAGAGAAATTCTTCCGAGAGAATTAAAACATGTTATATACCTCTGAAAAAAAAATAAATAAAAAAAATAAAAGTGTTCCTTTGGGTTCTTATCACTTGTCTGAAAAACACAGAAATGCCAGCCTCTGCAAGCCCTGGTGCTCTATGAGCATAAAAGTAAAACTGTGACCTCACTGAAGCATTTAAAAAATCTATTTAATTCCCCTGAAGAATAGACAATGATAACTTTCTGTCACTCTGGGGAGAAGTTGATGGCATTTTTCACCTAAAAGGTCATATAATTGGTGGGGAAAGTAATCCTGATCCTCACTATGAATGAAAATTCCTTTTGCAAGTCCTGCTTTGAATGATTTTTTTTTCTTTTAAATTGAAAATAGGCTTACATTTAGACTTGGTTCTGCTATTAAATAACTTTGTAATTTTAAACATATGACAGCCTTTTTTCATCACTCTCAGCTGTAAAATTAAAATTGTTGAACTAGAAAAAAAAAAAGAAAAAAGAAAAAGAAAATAGGCTTACCTCCTCCTCAAGTCTGGGAAAGAGAAGATTCACTGGCTTTATGGCAACTGTAACCAGTTCTCCCCTAAGTACTGTATTGATGTCATCCACTGTGGCATTAGGCTAATTAGGCATTACGCCTGTTTTCAATGCCATCTGTATTTTTACTCAGACAAATGGAATATGATAGCAACGATACTAAGTGGTTCAATGCTCATCACAATAAAAATTTCCATTAGGAAAATATGTTTAAGAATGCTCAGGATAACTCAATTACCCTTAGGTCATTTACCAGTACACTGATGCTTCATTTCTAAGCGTCTCCATCGGAAGCGGCCTTATAAAACTACTGCACAAAATGTGTCTAATGCATCAGGATCCTGATGTCACCAGTGGCATAACTGGTACATTAACCCTGCCAGGCATTTAGTGAATTGCTGAAATTTTATCACTTGACAGTCATGAAAATTGAGGGGAAGAAAGAAATATTATATATCAAACTTGGCATTCAACCCATGCAGTCTCATCATATCTATTAGCTCGGCTGTTCTAAAGCATGTTTCATTGATGTGACTCAAAAAAACCACAGCTAAATCATGAGTATACCAGACTCCCCTCTTGTTTCCACTCCTGTAAAGTCATGCTGGAACAGCCAAGGGATGGTGAAAAAATTGGGGTGGTGACTGAATCCAAGAGAACATCATGCTTCCAACGAAGAATGACAGGGAGTTTGAGTATTTGTATTTTACTGTGTTTCTACATTTAACACTTAGGCAATTGTGGAACATTCTACAGCACACCCAGAGAAAATAAGTAGTCCAAAAAATTTTATGACAGTCAATAACATCAATCTCCCTGAAAAGAAAAGACTAGCGGATGCCATCTATACAAATGAATGGAGTCCTCCTTCCCCACAGAATTTTTTTTTTGTACTCTTTATTGGAGTATAATTGCTTTACAATGGTGTGTTAGATTCTGCTTTATAACAGTGAGTCAGTTATACATATACATATATCCCCATATCTCCTCCCTCTTGCATCTCCCTCCCACCCTCCCTATCCCACCCCTCTAGGTGGTCAAAAAGCACCTAGCTGATCTCCCTGTGCTATGCGGCTGCTTCCCACTAGCTATCTATTTTACATTTGGTAGCGTATATATAAGTCCATGCCATTCTCTCACTTCGTCCCAGCTTACCCTTCCCCCTCCCCATGTCCTCAAGTCCATTCTCTACGTCTGCGTCTTTATTCCTGTCCTGCCCCTAGATCCTTCAGAACCATTTTTTTTCTTTTTTTTTAGATTCCATATACAGGCGTTAGCATACAGTATTTGTTTTTCTCTTTCTGACTTACTTCACTCTGTATGACAGACTCTAGGTCCATCCACCTCACTACAATCAACTCAATTTCGTTTCTTTTTACGGCTGAGTAACATCCCATTGTATATATGTGCCACATCTTCTTTATCCATTCATCTGTCAATGGACACTTAGCTTACTTCCATGTCCTGGCTGTCGTAAATAAATTTGTCTGTGTAGCTTTGCTTTTACCATTTGTCCTAGGGTTCTGTCTGTCCATTTTTTGTTTTGTTTTGTTTTTTAGTATAGTTTTTAGCACCTGTTGTCACTGGTGGATTTGTTTTTTGGTTTGGTTGCTCTCTTCTTTCTTTTTTCTTTTTTTATTACTTTTATAATTTTTTTAATTTTTAATAATTATTTTTTATCTTAATAACTTTATTTTTTTCTTTCTTTATTTTTTTTCTCCCTTTTCCTCTGAGCCGTGTGGCTGACAGGGTCTTGGTTCTCCAGCCAGTGTCAGGCCTGTGTCTCTGAGGTGGGAGAGCTGAGTTCAGGACATTGGTCCACCAGAGATCTCCCAGCTCCATGTAATATCAAAGAGCGAAAGCTCTCCCAGAGATCTCCATCTCAACGCCAAGACCCAGCTCCACTCAACGACCAGCAAGCTACAGTGCTGGACACCCTATGCCAAACAACTAGCAAGACAGGAACATAACCCCACCCATTAGCAGAGAGGCTACCTAAAATCATAATAAGGTCACAGACACCCCAAAACACACCACCGGATGTGGTCCTGCCCACCAGAAAGCTAAGATCCAGGCTGATCCACCAGAACACAGGCACTAGTCCCCTCCACCAGGAAGCCTACACAACCCACTGAGCCAGCCTTAGCCACTGGGGGCAGACACCAAAAACAACGGGAACTACAAACCTGTAGCCTGAGAAAAGGAGACCCCAAACACAGTAAGTTAAGCAAAATGAGAAGACAGAGAAACATACAGCAGATGAAGAAGCAAGGCAAAAACCCACCAGACCTAACAAATGAAAAGGAAATAGGCAGTCTACCTGAAAAACAATTCATAATAATGATAGTAAAGATGATCCAAAATCTTGAAAATAGAATGGAGAAAATAAATGTTTAACAAGGGCCTACAAGAACTAAAGAGCAAACAAACAATGATGAAAAACACAATAAATGAAATTTAAAATTCTCTAGAAGGAATCAATAGCAGAATAACTGAGGCAGAAGGATGGATAAGTGACCTGGAAGATAAAAAAGTGGAAATAACTACTGCAGAGCAGAATAAAGAAAAAAGAATGAAAAGAATTGAGGACTGTCTTAGAGACCTCTGGGACAACATTAAATGCCCCAACATTCAAAATTATAAGGGTCCCAGAAGAAGAAGAGAAAAAGAAAAGGACTGAGAAAATATTTGAAGAGATTATAGTTGAAAACTTCCTTAATATGGGAAAGGAAATAGTTAATCAAGTCCAGGAAGTGCAGAGAGCCCCATACAGGATAAATCCAAGGAGAAACACGCTAAGACACATATTAATCAAACTATCAAAAATTAAATACAAAGGGCTTCCCTGGTGGCGCAGTGGTTGAGGGTCCGCCTGCTGATGCAGGGGACATGGGTTCGTGCCCTGGTCCGGGAAGATCCCACATGCCACGGAGTGGCTGAGCCCGTGAGCCATGGCCGCTGAGCCTGCGCATCCCGCAATGGGAGAGGCCACAACAGCGAGCGGTCCACGTACCGCAAAAAAAAAAAAATTAATTAAATACAAAGAAAAAATATTAAAAGCAGCAAAGGAAAAGCAACAAATAACATACAAGGGAATCCCCATAAGGTTAACAGCTGATCTTTCAGCAGACACTCTGCAAGCCAAAGGGCAGTGGCAGGACATATTTTAAGTGATGAAAGGGAAAAACCTACAACCAAGATTACTCTACCCAGCAAGGATCTCATTCAGATTCAACAGAGAAATTAAAACCTTTACAGACAAGCAAAAGCTAAGAGAATTCAGCACCACCAAACCAGCTTTATAACAAATGCTAAAGGAACTTTTCTAAGCAGAAAACACAAGAGAAGGAAAAGACCTACAATAACAAACCCAAAACAATTAAGAAAATGGTAATAGTAACACACATACTGATAATTACCTTAAATGTAAATGGATTAAATGCTCCAACCAAAAGACACAGACTGGCTGAATGGATACAAAAATAAGACCCATATAAATGCTGTCTACAAGAGACTCACTTCAGACCTAGGGACACATACAGACTGAAAGTGAGGGGATGGAAAAATATATTCCATGCAAATGGAAATCAAAAGAAAGCTGGAGTAGCAATCCTCATATCAGACAAAATAGACTTTAAAATAAAGACTATTACAAGAGACAAAGAAGGACACCCCACAGAATTTCTCAAAGACAGGGACAGTGTTGTATTCACTTCTGTATTACTGGGGCCTAATACATGCCTAGCACATAGTAGGTGCTCAAGTAATGAAAGAATTAGGTTAGAAAATATATGCTTATAAGTAGTCAACTAGGACATCTTGAATTGAGACATCACTGAGCTTCGAAACTAGGAATCAACATGACATGGTGGAAACTGCACAAGCTTTGGGGTCACACAAGCTTGTGTTTGTATTCTGATTTTACAATTTCCTGTCTGTGTGATGTTGAATAAATAACTCAACCTCTGTGGAGATTTCCTCCATCTCTAAAAAGAGAAGAATCTTGCAAGACAATTATGGAGAATGTATGCAAAATGTAGAGTTTGATAAATGGTAATTATGATGATACCCTCATTTCCTGAGGTTACTTATAGCAAGTTAAGATTTAAGGTGCATTATCATTCATATTCACAGTAATAATATCTCACACTTGTAGGTATAATGCACTTTTCTAAGCATCTCATAACTTTTATCATGTTAACGCAATCAACAACCATATGAAGTAGTATTACCTCCATTTTATATCTGAGAAGATTGAAGTTCACATTCCTAGGTATATTCACAAAATTAGAGTTAGAAATATCAGAATGGGCTCTAAAGGAAACATAAAAACAATTAAATAGAAAACCTTAACATTTATCCAAAATGTGGTTGAAATGACTATTTTTTGGGTATATTACCTGTTTTAATGTAAAAATATATAAATAAGATACTTAAAGCACATGTAAATGCAAGAAGATTATCTCTTCTCACCTTAAAGGCCACTGATGCAGCAGCATTCAGTAGCCAAATATGTGGAGTGAAACTGGTTTTTCAAAGATCTTTATTAAGCTCAAAACTACTTAAGCCTCATTTTTTTTCAAGGGAATTTAAAAAGTAGTTATGCTTTAAAGTTTAATCTCAGTACATTCTTAGCAAACACATCAGTCACAACCTCGACTCTTGAATCCTTGCTGCTCTGACCACGTGAATACGGAACACTGCTGTTTCCAAAGAACAGCACACCCAAGGTCCAGAGATTATAACTAGAACAATGTCAGCATTCATAGCAGGGCCACATCTTTGTAAAGCACTTATAGTCACAAAGAGCTTTCAAGTACTTGACTTCAAAATTCTATGAGTAATGTAGTTGTTACGATCCTTAAAAATTATAAAACAATCATTTGTTGAATTTCTACTATGAGCAAACATTATATTCATGTATACACACTTGCATGCACACACATACTTCGTTCTAATCCTTACAACAACTCTATAAAGGAAATATTATTATCCCTAGCTTTCCAGTGAAGCAGCTGAGGCTGCTTGCCCAAGGGAATTTACTCAAGGTTAATAAAGATAGTCTGATTTCAAGGGCCGAATTTTGCTGCCATGCAAGAGCTATTTCTCTTTTCCTAGCATATAATGCCAATAAAATCTTTGTGCAAATGACATTTGTCTAAGGGCCTCTTCCATTTCTACCCCTTCTTTCCATCTGAACTCTAGAAGTTTTACTGGCCCACAGAACTTGTCTAGAACTCCCACATCCCATCTGAGTCTGCCCCCCCCAGAAGCTCCATACAACATTTCTCCTACCCAAACTCCCATCCTCTACTGCCACCGCCAAAACCTACCTACCTATCTCTATTCTTTTATGTCTCTTTAAAATACAAATTATCGGGCTTCCATGGTGGCGCAGTGGTTGAGAGTCTGCCTGCTGATGCAGGGGACACGGGTTCGTGCCCCGGTCCAGGAAGATCCCACATGCCGCGGAGCGGCTGGCCCCGTGAGCCATGGCCTCTGAGTCTGCGCGTCCGGAGCCTGTGCTCCGCAGCGGGAGAGGCCACAACAGTGAGAGGCCCGCGTACCACAAAAAAATAAAAATAAAAAAATAAAATAAAATACAAATTATCTTTGTAACACAAATGGATGCTAGTGCATTTTATTTCTCTGGAATAGTATATTCATTTATTCATTTAATAAATATTTATTGAGAACTCATTATGTGATACTTCCCCAAAACTAATGTTTTAATTCTAAGAACCAATAGAGCTACATTTATTGTCAGACAAGTGTTTGGATGGCATTCAAAATTCTCTCTCTATGTATAATAATAGATAATACTCACCAAGTGTTTATTCTGTTTTAGTGATATACATGTATTACCTCATTTAAATCAATGACCTTATAAAATAGGTACTAATAATATTATTCCCGTTTTATATATAAGGAAATTGAGGCATAGTGGTGAGATATTTTGACAAAAATTATTTGGCTAGTAAATAGCAGAATCATGGTTTGAAGTAAGTTCTGTCTTGAGAGCTGCTCCTCTTAATAAGCTATACTCGCTTTAGGGTTTTTTGTTTGTTTTTATATAAAATTAGGGCATGTATACATTCTAACTTGCCTGGGATAATTCTGGGATGAGCCTGTATTCCCAGAATAATTAATAGCACCCCCTTTCACTCTCAAAAGTGTCCTTCTTAAGACTCCGTGCTTCCACTGCAGGGGACACGGGTCCACCTCTGGTTGAGGAACTAAGATCCCGCATGGTGAGTGGACAAAAAAAAAAAAACCAAAAGTGTCTGTCTTTGAAGAATAAATTATATTGTCACCCTATTGCCAATAAAAGAGTAATAGGGGCTTCCCTGGTGGCGCAGTGGTTGGGAATCTGCCTGCCAGTGCAGGGGACTTGGGTTCAAGCCCTGGTCCGGGAAGATTCCACATGCCCCGGAGCAACTAAGCCCGGGTGCCACAACTACTGAGCCTGCGCTCTAGAGCTTGCGAGCCACAACTACTGAGCCCACGAGCCACAACTACTGCAGCCCCCGTGCCTAGAGCCCATGCTCCACAACAAGAGAAGCCATCGCAATGAGAAGCCCGCGCACCGCAACGAAGAGTAGCCCCCGCTCGCCTCAACTAGAGAAAGCCCGCACACAGCAATAAAGACCCAACGCAGCCAAATATAAAAAATAAATAAATAAATAATAAAAATAAAAAAGAATAATAGTTAACTGGACATGGCCAAAAGAGAAAACAGCACAGGAATATTCTACAACATAGTCACTAGGATACAAAGGGACTATGGAGAGGAAGGAAAACAAAAAACTAGAAATCAATAGACTTTGGTTCAAGACCGGGCTCTGCTACTAGTCAGTTGTGTGCCATCGGCCAAGTTGCCTCTGTGAGTCTCAATTAATATCCTCTATAAAAGAGTTAAAAACACCAACTCCCAGGGCTATGGTGAAAAGCACTTAAGATTACCTAGGAAAAGTAACTGGAACATGATAAGGTCTCAAAAAAATAGACATTCAGTTATTCTTTGGAACAGTTTCTCTTACATTTTACATGATTTTTCTACTGCAAATGAAAATGAGTTCTTAGAGGAATTAAACAGGCTTTGGACAGGCACCTAACATTCAGAGCCAACAGAAATTTATACCAATAATTCCAGCTGTAATCTTAATTCTTCAGAGTTATAGAATTGGGAATTATTTACAAAAATGAATCCATTACATAATGCATTTCTTGAAGGCCACACAATATCCTAAAGCCCGACTATCAACTCATTGTAGGTGGTCTTACCATGTAGGTTGAAGTGGGAAAACCACATCACACTCTTGGATACATACTTTTATTTTAAAATCTGGGACTTCAAAGACTGAGGAACCAAGTTTCAAGACATCTTAGGGGAACAGGAAAGGAAATCCCAGAGCAGCAAGGTAAAATGAAGCTCTTTTCCTTTCTCCCAATGTGAAAGAAAACTATTTGGCAAGGATACTATGTTTGTATCTCCTTGTACTATGTTTAAAAGAAGAAGAAGAGGTGAGAAAGAATGGAGGGGGTGTGAATGTATTATAAACCACTAAATATTATTAGTTTAACATTTCCTAAGCCTATTTGTTTATTTCATCTTTTAAGTAGTCTTCCTTCATAGCATGGCTTGGCTAGATAGTCATGAGGCAAGATGCTAAAGAATTATGTCTTTTCACCTAACAGGCTATAAAAAAAGAAATCAATTTAAAATGGCACTCAACTAAGAAAACATCACAGTCCCACAGACCTCTGGAACCCTGAATCCTTGAAGAATGTAGATTTATCCAGCACTGGGTATCACTATATTGTGGGGTGATTATGTTTCCTTAAACTCAAATAATTCATGCCAATTACAGAACTCATGCAACTCCCTATGGATTTAGTAATTCCCTAACAGCTGGGATGTGAAATAAAGACCATAAACTCAGTTCTTTTCAAGGATAAATTAAAACATAAACCCATTTTATCATGACATGCTTTACTAATAAAGAAAGTATCATGGTGTACTTTCATTTCTCATATTAATTTTGTAAAGTAGAAATAATTGGTCATTTTTAAAAAGGAAAAAAAAGAAAAAAATCAGGAACCCAGCAAAAAATGGGGGAAAAAGGAAAGATCTTTAAAAAATAATGATATCCCAAAAACCTACAGTATGACATCTAAAATACAATTGAGATAAGTGTTTATTCTATTCTATTCAGTGTAGCTCTGCAGAATTATGGGCTCCACTGCACCTAGAAGAATGAAAATAGGCCATGTAGAGCGTACATCTCTAAACGTGCATAATAGCCTGTATGTCGTACTCTATTATAGAAGCAATATCATGCATCACTCACCCCAAAGAGAAAAGTCAATATCTCCCATAAAAGAGATGATTAATAGTAGCCATAGTGTTCAAGTGAATTTAAAGTTAGTCTTTTTGAACGAGAACTTCAAGAGAAATAGCACTCATAGAATTCAGGAACTGTAACTGAAATAGTTTCTATTTAACAAGCTTAAAAAAGCTGGAAAATTTTGTTATTTTAAGGAAACCTTCATAAATTGAAATTTTAAGAAGAGAAATGTCATTTACAGGAGAGTTAGGAATTGCAATTCACATTTTTGTGACACCACTTGATGTATGTTAGTTGATAAATCTGTATCAGTCAAAGGGACCAAATATAATGTGGGGTTTATGCCCTGATTTCTTTTTTGTATCACTATTAACAAGCCTTCCAGAAAACCCACCAGAGTCAATAAGGTTCAGTGTACTGGGGTCAGCATTCTGAATCATCCCCTTCTTTGTTTGGCTATCCTGACATGATACTTGTTGGTACCACAACAAGGACAGCTGACAACTGCTTTTCCTATTTGAAAAGACTTTGCCATTCAACTTGAACCAAAAACATTTGTCATGTTGTAGGCAGTGGATTAACTATAATCGGACCAAGCCAGGGGTAGTGCCAGTGCCAGGTTGAAAGAATCTTGGGGAACAAAGCCTGGATTTATCTCTTTGAGCATTGTTAGTTTGTTTCTTTTTGGGGGGGTGGAAGGGTGAGAGGTTAGAAAACAGGCAGAACTCCACTTTCTGTAAAGTAAAAAGAAAATATCAAAATTAAAATTATTTAGAGCTGTTTACCTTGCTAAAATTTTCCCCAAAAAATACGTTTTGACATTGAGTATTTATCTTAGTTATATTTTAAAATGTAAACATCTGTTTATTTTCAGAATGCAAAAAAAAAATCTTCCTTGCGTATTTTTATTTGAAAAAAGTAATTTTCCAAAATATCAATTTATCCTGACTGTGAACTACTCTAACTTTCTGGAATTAATTTTTCATCACCTCTAGTGATTAGATGAATCTCTAGGGTCCATTTTGGCTTGGGAATGTGATGACACTAAACATTCTGTTAACCACCATGTTTTATATAACTAGCAATTCCCCATCAACTGATTATTTTTAACTTGTGAGCTGTTATCAAAGGGAGAATAAAATTACTGTCAGTATGATATGTATAAATAGCAAATAAAATCTTCAGCTGAAACCATCTTGAAAGAAACTAACAAATAAAGGAAAAGACTACTTATCTTAATTTTTGTTAAAATATAGATTGTAGTTAATAGGACTTACATGCAACTATCATTTCTGAGAAAAATTATTTGGAAACTCTGAAGGCTTTTCTTGATACACTTAACTGGTTTAAAATAAATTATCATGAAATGCTAAAATGTGTATCATATTTATCAAAGTTTGGACAAATACCAGTCGATGTAAGAAATTTAATAAATATTTATTGAGCATTTACGATGTGACACAAATTGTTGAAAATACTGTGGATACAAACAAAGTCTCTATTCTCAAGGAGCTTACATTCTAGTGGAGAAGATAGACATAAATAAATTTATATTCAACGTTCTAAGATAAAAACAATAAGCAATTACTTTTCCCATTAATACAAAGGGAATGAAGACTAATCACTTTAGCCTACTAATTTTTGGAAAACTACGAAAACTCATGATTCATGATAACATTGAGGAAGATTTTCCACTCATACACATATGTACCTAAGTAAACACAAAAATTTCAGAAAGTAAATATTTTTTAAATGGGAAAAAAGAACAGAACACATACATCTTTTACTCATATATTCAAAAATAATTTTTGAGTGCTTACTGTATGACTTTAGTGGGTAAATACATTAGTGTCTAAAAAGATAAGGAAATACAATCTCTGACCTCAACCAAGAAAACAAAATATGCATGGAGGTAACTATAATATAATATAATATAATTAGGTACCATGGAAGAGGCATAAATCAGTGAGAAGTCAAAAGAGAAATAAATTATTTCAAGTTGGAGGAATTCAGGGAAGCTTCTTAAAATTTTCCTACCATTTAAATAGAATCTTGAAGGATGTATTAAATGTTAACTTTAAAAATGGGAAAAGGCACTACAGGTTTTTTTGTGGGATGGCAATATCTGGGTCATCCCAGGTACACCTTCTATTGACTGCATTTTTTTCTTGATCATGGGTCTCATTCGGCTTTCCCACATGGACAGTAATTTCTTTTCAATGTCTAGTGAACACTGTTGGTGATAAATTGTAGGTAGTCTGGATTATGTCATCTTCCTGTAAAGTATGTTGAGTTTTCTGGAAGGCAGTTAAATTACTCAGACACTTTTAGTCCCATCAGAATCAGTTTTGCATTCTTTGTTACGGCAAGTCCACTTTGAACTTAAACTTAAGGCATAGCTCTTATCCCTACTCCACACACTCGTTGAAGTGTGGTCTTTAGGGAATCTCAACTGAACACTTAAGGTGCCCAATGTGGTGTCTCCATTCTTGCTGGACCAGAACTTGAACATCTCCCAGCATAGTACAAGCTCTGTATCACATTCACCTCTCAACCTTGCACCAGGCAATTTGTGCTGGGCCTCCTGGAGCCTTGCCTTATATATATGCAGGTCTGCCTTTGGCCAAGGATGAACAGTAAGTCCCCAAGAAGACTTCCATGACTCTCCTCTTCTCCAGGGCCCTGCCCTACAAAGCCCAGCTACTTCAGCAGGCTCAAACTCTGATCCCGGCCTCCTCAGCCCAATGAGACTATGCTTCATTTCGGCTCCACCTCCATGTGTCATGGCAGGAAAGTGTTCCCAGGAAGAAGTTAGGGCCACCTCATCCCTATCCCTTTAGATATCCAAAACATATTATCTCAGGAAAAACTAAATGCCTTAACTCAGTAAGGGATACATGAATACCAATATAGACAGAAAGCTTTATTGTTATTGTTGTTAGTTTTTTAATAAAGCGGAGACTTGAGCATGATTATGAACAAGGAGGGAAGTCAATGGAGAAAGATTAAGTAAAGATAGAGAAATAAAAGGATATTTGAGACCAAAGACCCAAATCAAAATGCTTTAAAACTTAATGAAAGAATAATAAATATTGTATTTTGATAGCAAACATGTCAATCTATTAAGTATTTATCCTTCTATGTGCTCAGTACTATGCTGAGGGGAATTAGAGGGAGTATAATACATGACCTCTGATCCTAGAAATTATACTCAAAAGAATCAAAGCTCACGGATCTGGAATAATAAAGGACTAATTCACAGTAATGATAGGAAAGAGACCGAAGGTACTTAAAAGAATTTGAAAGCAAGGGAGACACCTGAGAGAAGCTGGGAAAGTTATGAGGAAAGGCAGAGGAATTAAGCTAATTCTGGATTAGAAGACACAAAGAAGCTATTCCAGGCAATAAAAAATGTGAGCAAAAGAATGTGTCAGCAAATATGAACACAACGTGTTTCTGTTTTACTGAAACATCCTGATTAGGTCATGAAAAGGCAACGTTGGATAACTTGAATGAGGGATAGATCAGGGGTTGGCACACGAGGGCCCAAGGGCCAAATCCAGCCTACCATGTGTTTTTTTAAACAGTCTGTGAGCTAAAAATGGTTTTTATATTTTTAAATGGTTGGGGGGAAATCTGAAGGAGAATAACATATCATGACATGTGAAAATTATATGAAATCCAGATTTCAGTGCCCATAAATAAAGTTTTATTGGAGCACAACCATACTGACTCATTTACATGTTGTCTACGGCTGCTTTGGGTACAGGAGTAGAATTGAGTAGTAACCATATAATCCACAAAGCCAAAAATATTTACTATCTGGTCCTTTACCAGAAAAGTTGCAACCCCCGGTCTACAAAAATGAAACTCCTAATTTATTCTATTACCCACAGACCAACAAGTTTAATAATTTAAGTCAAAATAGGTCAGTTCTTTTCAATTTTGTGATAAGGCAACTAGAGAGAATTTTAAAGATTACAAATTTATATTGCTGTCGATCACTGTTTTGAAAACCTTTTATCAGAATTTCAAGTTTTCCTATAATTACTTACCAAAAGTACTGATGAGTCTAAGTCACATTTTCATAGTCACTCAGAGGAATTTATGAAATGAGACCAAATTTGGTTGAACCATTACTGAATCTCTTTTTTTTTTTAATCTCTATTGAAAACCACTCACAGTGTTAAGTCCACTCTCCTATCTCCTTATCTAGAGCAAATCAGGTCCAGGTGTTGACTGATAAGTTGAAAAAGTTAGAACGGAGAATTAGTTTAAAAGATGTATACATAACTTAAATATTTTATTTTAACTTAATTAAAAGTGCATTTAGGGCTTCCCTGGTGGCGCAGTGGTTGAGAGTCCGCCTGCTGATGCAGGGGACACGGGTTCGTGCCCCAGTCCGGGAAGATCCCACATGCTGCGGAGCGGCTGGGCCCATGAGCCATGGCCGCTCAGCCTGCGCGTCCAGAGCCTGTGCTCCGCAACGGGAGAGGCCACAACAGTGAGAGGCCCGCGTACAGCAAAAAAAAAAAAAAAAAAAAAAAAAAGTGCATTTCTTCACCATTTATTGCAAAGGGACAAAACCCCTTGTTTAATTTCATATCTACAATATGGAGTTCCAAGTCTTCTTCCTTGCAATTAAACCACATCCTCAGTGGATATTCTCCACTTCAAATTTCAGTTTCTTTAAGTGGAGGAAAAATGTCAAGCCAAATGTGAGGCAATCTGAATATAGGCCCTTCATGATTTATATTTATATAAAAGGAAATTCTCTCTAATCTTTTACAGTTTTCTGGCCCACCTTGACTCACTTTTATCATCTTTCCAAAGCATTCCATTTTTCATACAAATAACATTTTTTTCAAATATGTTTCATCTACAATGTAACATTTAATCAGTTTGCATAACTATAATAACAAATACAAAGAGACAGAAACATAAGGGACTATGGGTACGCACACAACTCCCAGGCAAACCAGAAAGTGGTCACTCGCCACATGCATTCAGCCCATCACGGCCAAATTCAGCATATTCTCCAGGGGAAAGGAGTATAAAGGTTAATCCAGCTTGATGACTTTGTGAACACTTATTGTATTCTGTTAAAAGCTAATAAAGTTTTGTATCCTTTGTACAAGACTTATTTTCATGGAATTTGTCTAGAAATATTTTTCATATTCTCAGAATTCCTAAAAAAATTAAGTATTTTCTGCTTATATTAAGTGATGAAATCAACAGAACCTAGGGATTTTTGCTTTGTTTTGTTTTTTAATCTTTCAATTATTGATGCATTAGAGCTGGTATTCTTGCTTAATTCTAATTTGGATAATTCCATGTTGCTTACATAAATCTTCCCAAAGTTTCAATTAGACATAGCATCCTTTGATCCTGATCCTAAACCAACATTCTTATTGCTCTGAACCATCGATCAGCTGCCAAATTCCATTTCCCAGATCAGGTTTCCAACCATTCCAATTAGTAAACATCATTCAGAATTTGAGATGGAAAATACATTTTAAACTACTAATGAATATTTCAGCAACTTAAAAAAAATTAATATTTTCTTCTTTTCTAGCTGAGCTGGCAACCTTGACCCTACCATTGCTGGCAATTACTTCTGTACATTTTTCCCCACAGGTGGGACTATAAAAACAATTCAGGGGTCAAAAGCTTAGAGAAAAAATATCTTTATTCACAGCAGCTGATATATTCAAACTTCATTAAATAACAGTATATGTTAGCTATTTTAAATTGTGCTATAGAACATATTTGATAACATAATAATTCACAATACAGTAAGTAAATAACACTTAAAATGTGTGGTATATTTTCATTGTTATAAAGAAGAATGAGAATTCTGTTTATACTAAAATATAAAAGTTAATAAAACTGTAATTGGGGCTTCCCTGGTAGCACAGTGGTTGAGAATCTGCCTGCCAATGCAGGGGACACGGGTTCGAGCCCTGGTCTGGGAGGATCCCGCATGCCGCGGAGCAACTGGGCCCGTGAGCCACAATTACTGAGCCTGCGCGTCTGGAGCCTGTGCTCCGCAACAAGAGAGGCCGCGATAGTGAGAGGCCCACGCACCGCGATGAAGAGTGGCCCTCACTTGCCACAACTAGAGAAAGCCCTCTCACAGAAACGAAGACCCAACACAGCCATAAATAAATAAATAAATAAATAAATAAATAAACAAAGCAAACTGTCAACAAGTAAAAATAAATAAACACTATTAAAAAAACTGTAATTGTAAAAAACTATATATATGTAGTTACTTCTATATGTTAGGCATAGTCATGACTTCTACTTTCTTTTTTTAGCTTATCTGTACATCTGATTTGAGGCTATTCTCCAAGAAACAAACAATTGGAGCTATTCTCCAGAAAAAGACTGTATTAATTCATGAATTATAATCTAATCCTAATTCATCAATCTCTTTGAGGAATTTATAGGGAAGTTACCAACCTCTGGTCTAATCAAATAGAGAAAAGAGAAGAAGGAAAGAGGATCAGAGGATACAGATAGGGGATGCTCTGATCAAATTTTTATGTGATAATTAAATGGAAACAGCAAGTTTTGTTTTTCTTCTACCTCAATCAAAAACTACAAATCTCTCTTTCAACGTATAAAGCTAACTTTTCTAATTACAGTCAGAAGCTAGTTTCCTGGAGGAAGATGATGCTTTGCTGTTGGCATTTCACACTCTGCTCAATGGTGTAAACTTACTATATCTCAACCGATCTGGCAAACAGATCTCTAAAACCCAAGAGCCATCTCATCACAACTGTCAATAGATAGAATTGTTTCCCTGCACTGTTAGGTTCCAATGCTCACTGACTTTGTAAACAACTAGTATATTAACTACAACAAAATAAAATGGGGTATTCTTTACCAGACTTACACAAGCACTTTCCAATAGAACTTTCTGTAATGATGGAAATGTTCTATAATTTGCCCAAAGAAGTATAATTTGTCCAAAGTAGTTTGGAGAAGGAGGTGACGTGAGAGGAAGAGGTTTGGAGGAAACTTTTAAGCATAATGGATATTCACTATCTTGACTGTGGTGATGTTTTCAAATTTATTTTAAATTTATCAAAGTGTATGCTTTCAATATGTACAGCTTATTATATTTTAATTATACCTCTATAAAGCTGTGTGTGTGTGTGTCCCACTGTGCTAGTAATATGTAGGGGATATCACTTTTGTTAAAGAGCTGCTTTAGGGTATACAGCTGGAGTTTCAATTCAAGAAGCTGATCTTTGTTGATCCTGGAATTCCAAAATGTCAGAACATAGACGGAAGTCCAGGGGAACCAGCACTAAGTATCTCCTGGCTGGAGACGCTGAAGAGGGAAATGGAACCAGATCACATAGACTGGGTAAGTGCAAGGAATTCGAAATGTAATGAGAAACCATTGGGGGATTTAGGGAGGAATTTAATTTTCAGAGCTCCCTTTGTAGTTGCCCTTGCTGTGTTTGTTTATACATATAATACACTCCCATGGTTCAAGAGTTCAATACCTATAAAAATGTATACAACAAAAAGCCTTCTGCATTAGTTTTCTATCGCCATGTAACAAATTACTCTCAAACTTAATAGCTTAGAACAATAAACATTTATTATTTCACAGTTCCTGTGGCTCAGGGATTTGAGAGTGGCTTGGCTGGGTGGTTCCGTCTCAGGGTCCCTCACAAAATTGCGTCAAAACTCAGGCCAGGACTCCAAGCATCTGAAGGTTTGCCGGGGGAAGAGGATCTGCCTCCAAGAAAAGACACACATATGGCTGTTGTCCGGAGGCCTCAGTGCCTCAACAGATGAACCCCTCTACAGGTGTGGAGCTGTTTGAGTGCCCTACACCAAGGCAGGTGGCTTGCTCTATAGGTACTGATCCAACAGAACAAGATAGAAGCTGCATATCTTTTTCTTTTTAAGAATTTTATTTACTTATTTATTTTTATTTTTATAAAAGATATGTGGCTTGGGACTTCCCTGGTGGTCCAGTGTTTAAGACAAAAACCTCAATTTAAAAATGAGTACATCTCTCCAAAGAAGACTAAAAATAACCAATAAGCATATGAAAAGATGTTCAACCTCACAAACACAATGAGTTACCACTTCATACCCACTAGGGCAGCTCTAATCAAAAGGTCCGGGGACTTCCCTGGTGGTCCAGTGGTTAAGAATCCACCTTCCAATGCAGGGGATGTGGGTTTGATCCCTGGTCAGGGAACTAAGGTCCCACATGCCGTGGGGCAACTAAGCCCGAGGCACACCACAACTACTGAGCCCGCACGTTCTGGACCCTGCACGCCACAACTAGAGAAGCCCAAACACCACAACTAGAGAAGCCCACACGCCACAACAAAGATCCCACATGCCGCAACCAAGAACCGATGCAGTCAAATAATAAAATTTTTACAGTCCAATAATAAAAAGAGTTGATGAAGATATAGAAAAATCAAAACCCTCATACTCTGCCAGTGAAAATGCAGTCTCTTTGGAAAACAATCTTGCAATCTCTCAAATGATTAAACCTAGAGTTACCATGTGGCCTAGCAATTCCACTCCTAGGTAGAACCAACAGAAATGAAAACATATCCATGTGAAAACTTGTACATGAATGTTTATAGTAGCATTATTAATAGCAAAAAAGTGGAAACAATCCAAATATGTGTCAACTGATGAATGAATAAACAAAGTGTGGTGTATGTATACAGTAGAATATTATTCAGCCATAAAAAGGAATGGAGGACTGATACATGACAACGTGGATGAATCTTGTAAGCATTATTCTAAGTGAAGCCAGACACAAAAGGTCATATAATATACTGGGTTGGCCAAAAAGTTCCTTCAGTTTTTAAGTAAAAATAAAAGACACATTTTTCATCTTCACCAAGAACTTTATTGAACAATGTATTCACCATTTTGTTCTACTACCTTCTGACATTTTTCAGGCAACTTCATAATTCCATCTTCCCAAAACATTTTATCTCTGAGCAAAGAACTGTTCCAGATACCTTTTACAGTCTTCCAGGGAATTGAAATCTTTTCCATTAAGAGAATTTTGTAAAGACTGAAATAAATGTAAATCCAAAGGTGCATTGTCTGGTGAATATCGTAGATGGATCAGAACTTCCCAGTCAAGCTATAACAGTTTTTGCCTGGTCATCAAAGAAACATGGGGTCTTGCATTAACCTGATGGAAGATTATGCATTTTCTGTTGACTAATTCCAGATGCTTTTCATCGGGTGCTGCTTTGTTGGTCTAATTGGGAGCAGTACTTGTTGGAATTAATTGTTTGGTTTTCCGGAAGGAACTCATAATAGGGGACTCCCTTTCAATCCCACCATATACACAATATCATCTTCTTTGGATGAAGTCCGGCCTTTGTTGGTTGGTGGTGGTTCATTTCTCTTGTCCCACGATTTCTTCCATTCCACATTACTGTACAGTATCCACTTTTCATCACCCGTTACAATTTGTTTTAAAAACGGAACGTTTTCGTTATGTTTCAGTGGAGAATCGCATGCAGAAATATGGTCAAAAAGGTTTTTTTCACTTAACTTAGGTGGAATCCAAACATCAAAACGACTAACATAACCAAGCTGGTGCAAATTATTTTCAACACTTGATTTGGATATTTTGAGTATGTCAGCTATCTCCCGCGTGGAATAACGTTGACTGTTCTCAATTTATGCCTCGATTTCATCATTATCAATTTCAACTGGTCTACCCAACCGTGGAGCATCATCCAGCTTGAGAAATCTCCACCATGAAACTTGGCAAACCACTTTTGACATGTTCAATCAGTCACAGCACCTTCTCCATACACTGCACAAATCTTTTTTTGCATTTCAGTTGTGCTTTTTACCTTTCTTGAAATAATAGAGCATAACATGCTGAAAATGTTGCTTTTTTCTTCCAACATTAAAATGGCTATACAAAAATTCACCAGTTTTGATGAATTTTTTTTTAAATGCATGCTGATATGACAGCTGTCACAGTACAATCTAACAAAATTGTTTTGAATCAAGTTAAAGACAACTAAGCGCTACTAGAGCCATCTTATGGGAAAAAAATGAACGAACCTTTTGGCCAACCCAATATGATTCCATTTATATAAAACATCCAGAATAAGCAAATCCACAGACACAGAAAGTTTATTAGTGGTTGCCAGGGACTGGGGGGAAGTGGGAATGGGGAGTGACTGCTAACAGGTACAGAGTTTCTTTTTGGGGTGATGAAAATATTATGGAATTAAATAGTGGTGTTAGTTGCACAACTGTGAATATGCTAAAAAAAACCACTGAATTGTATCCTATACAATGGTGAATTTTATGGTATACGTATCATACCTCAATTTTTTTAATAGTATTTATACAAAAAAATGCAAAAATGAAGAAAAACAGAAGAAATAAATAACAAATTAAGAGTATTCACCAGAAAAATGCTCCCAAAGACACATAAAATTTAATCAAGTATATATTAATACTATTTTTTAAACGTTTAAAAGTAATTACCTTTATAAAATAAGAGCACAAAGTAGAAATACAAGTACTTAGGGAAGATAGGGAAATACTTTCAAAGGAGATAAAACATGAACTGGTAGAGTTCAGAAAAAAAATGGAAGAAAAAAGTTAAAAGACCTCAGGAGTCCCCTGGTCGCCTGTGGTTAGGATTCCAGGCTTTCACTGCCAGGTCCCAGGTTCAATCCCTGGTTGAGGAACTGAGAGACCGCAAGCCATGTGGCATGGCCACACACACACACACACACACACACACACACACAATTAAAAGCACTCAAAAAACGAAGTTATTATGAAAGCAGAAAAGAAGTACATTACAAACAAAAGATCTTTTGGAGTATATTAAAGGAGAACTTAGAAATCCAGTATAGCATGAATCTAGGAAATAGCTAGACCTATAGAAATACAAATAATTTTTTAGTGTATGAAAAGTAAATTTGAATTGCAGAAACTTAGATTTATTTACAATTTATGTAATTTTAGTTACAAGGAAGTAACTATTCTGACACAGACCAAGACTGATAAACGACCACAAAAGATTATCAGCAGACAATGTAGAATTGTGAGGGAAAAAGAAAAAACTATAGTTTTCCTTTAGATATATTTAACTTTTAAGAAAAAGTTAAGAATTTAACATTGGGACCACAGCACAAAACTCCCATCTCTTTAAAAAATAATAATAAACATGAGGAAAAATACATCAAAAATTAACTGTTGGGGCTTCCCAGGTGGCGCAGTGGTTGAGAGTCCGCCTGCCGATGCAGGGGACACGGGTTCATGCCCCCGGTCCAGGAAGATCCCACATGCCACGGAGCGGCTGGGCCCGTGAGCCATGGCCGCTGAGTCTGCGCGTCCGGAGCCTGTGCTCTGCAACGGGAGAGGCCACGACAGTGAGAGGCCCATGTACCGCAAAAAATATATATAAAAGAAAATAACAGGGTACTTAATTGCTTTAAAACTTCGAGCAACGACTTTTTTTTGGAATTAATATATAAGAAACCTAGTAGACCATTCCTACCAATAATAGATTTTTTTTTTGCACAGGCTCCGGACGCGCAGGCCCAGCGGCCATGGCTCACGTGCCCAGTGGCTCCGCGGTATGCGGGATCCTCCCGGACCGGGGCACGAACCCGTGTCCCCTGCATCGGCAGGCACACTCCCAACCACTGCGCAACCAGGGAAACCCCAATAATAGATCTTTTTAAAGGTGCAAGGAAATTTGTGAAACTCATCCATCTTCAGTGTTTCAAGTATATATGTCAGGAAATAAATCTTAGGTAAATGACAATATATTTTTTAAGGTTATGGTGTAAAATTAAATTAGATTCCTTGTAGTATTTTCTATGAATTCTAACTGCAGCAAAAATTCGTTCAAGTAACTCATGTTTCCCATCTCCATATCCCCACACCACATTTTGTTTTGTCCTCACCACTCTGTAAGTAGTTTATTCATCTATTTTTCATGGGTGAAACTGGCAGTGGAGTGAGATTATTGCAGCAAAGTACATCCTTTTTACGTGGCACAGAAATAAATGCTTTTCATATACCCAGAAATCTTTTAAAAAGTGATTTTTAAACCATTTTTTAAATTGAAGTGTAGTTAATTTACAACATTGTGTTAGTTTCAGGTGTACAGCAAAGTGATTCAGTTATATATATACATATATATATATATATATCCCTTTGCAGATTCTAAAAAGATTTTTGTTTTTAACTTGAGTTAAAAACAATACACAAGCATTCTCAGTGAGACCTTCTACAGTTGTGAGTTTGGTATAAACCAAAATTCATTGTAACTACAAGTAACAGAGCTTTCAAAAAGTTTTGAGAAAATGAAAGATGGGAAGGTTAATTTCTTTACTGCAATTTTTAAACTCTCCACATTAAGTTTCAAGACTGTATACAGTGCTTTTGGGAGATTATGACTTAAAATGCTGAGCCAGAGTTCTCCCCATTACTTTGGCAGCAGCTGAAGTATAACCTGTACCATTGGGTGGATCAGAGTCATCATAATGCACAGGTCTTAGCTAATGCCATTTCTAAGGCTAACGAATCCCTAGTTTCTACTTCTAACTGTCACCAAAATTAAAGTGCCACCAGCATAGCACCTAGTTGTTTTTATATGGTTTCAAAATACAGCATTAGTTCATCACTTTTGACCAAGTAAACATTAAAGAAAAAATATCTTGGAGGTGTGGACTCAAACCCTAATAAAAGATATTGCCTGTTTTTTATTTTTGTTTTGTTTTTTGTTTTGATTTTTGTATTACAGGCAGTATATAATGTCAACAGTCACAAGTAAGAAATCTGATCTCCTCAAAGAATTAACATATAAAATCAGCCCATAGTGCAAAGTCATCTTAAAGAGGCAGAGTAGCAGAAGTTAAAATAAAGGGAATGTCATACCTGCCACTCCCCTGCCCTGATCAGCGCCTGCTACACAATAAGGATCTCAACAAATATTCACTGAATGAATGAATGGCAGTCTCTGATATCATTAACACTCTGAGATCTCATTTATTATATGAACATATCCAAAGTAAGAATGTACTATTTCGAATTAGAATTCATCAGTAGCAGGGGAACACAAAAGGAAAGTCGTCAATGCAGATGTTGGCAATGTCCATCTAAAAAAAAAAAATTTTTTTTTAAATTCTTATCAATGTGTTAATTAACTAGATGGGGGGCGGGATTCCTTTCACAATGTATACATAGATCAGATCACCAAGATGTACATTTTAAACATCTTACCATTTTGTATGTCAATTGTACCTCAATAAAGCCTAAGTTTTAAAAAAATCCCTACCACTTAATGAAAATGTTACTGGTCCTTCCCAAAATGTCATAATGATGAGATGGCACTGAGAATCAGTGATATATCTGGTTAAGGGATATCTTGATCCCACCTGGAACAAAATCTTTGTTGAATGCTAAATGAATGTTAATATTCATTTATTAACCAGAACGCTTATTTTAGTCCTTCCCTATTATTTTGAATCTGTTTTCTTCCTTCTACAAGTAATTTTTGGCTCTTCTCCATAATACCCTATCTAATCCCTGTTTCTTCTTCTCATGACCTCTACATTTAGATAGTTCTTCTGGTTGCATGTATACCTACATAAATGTAAGGCCCTTGGGGACCCCTGAGTATACTGTCATTTACCTTTTATTAATTCCTTTAATAACAGTATTTTATCATATAATATTTGACCTTCCTTTGTTTACGAATATTTGATTATTTTCCTTGTAATATTACAAGATGGAGTTGCTCAGTTATAGTCATCACCAAATCAAATACATATAAAGATACTCTAAAGTTAGATATTTTCCCCAAAATTACATAGGAGTAAAAAATAAAAAACAGGGGCTTCCCTGGTGGCACAGTGATTGAGAGTCCACCTGCCAATGCAGAGGACACAGGTTCGTGCCCTGGTCTGGAAAGATTCCCACATGCCGCGGAGCGGCTGGGCCCGTGAGCCATGGCTACTGAGCCTGTGCGTCCAGAGCCTGTGCTCCACAACAGTGAGAGGCCCGCATACCGCAAAAAAAATAAAAAATAAAAATAAATTAAAAAATAAAATAAAAAACAAGATTTTAAAAAATTTATTTATTTATTTTTGGCTGCATTGGGTCTTCATTGCTGCACACAGGCTTTCTCTAGTTGCAGCAAGCGGGGGCTTACTCTCTTCATTGCAGTGCACGGGCTTCTCATTGCAGTGGCTTCTCTTGTTGTGGAGCACGGGCTCTAGGCATGCAGCCTTCAGCAGTTGTGGCACGTGGGCTCAGTAGTTGTGGCTCACACGCTCTAGAGTGCAGGCTCAGTAGTTGTGGCACACAGGCTTAGTTGCTCTGAGGCATGTGGGATCTTCCGGGACCAGGGCTCGAACCCGTGTCCCATGCATTGGCAGGCAGATTCTTAACCACTGCACCACCAGGGAAGCCCAAAACAAGATTTTTTTAACCTTTAAGATAATGCTGAAAGCTCAGGCTATTGAATTTATTACATCTTACATAAAATTAGAAATTATGATTTTTTAATTTGGGAGTAATATATGATCATTCATTTTTTTTAATGAGACTATTTGAAAGATAAAAAACTCTAAATCACCAATGTTTCCACTACCCACACATAGCCACTCTTCCTCCTAGCCTTTTTCTCTATTGAAAGACCCCTTGGATTTTTATAGTTAATCACACTAACTATGTATAAATTAATATCTCTTAAAATCGTTTTTTTAATGAAATAGCATATTTGGTGGGGGAACATAGCTTACTAACCTTTTGTTCTAGGAAAAAAACATAAACATAGGTTAGAAGAAATTATAAAATGGCAAGGCATTTAATAAATTCCAAAATCTTTACTTCATCACTAAAGGTACATGTGATCATTTATGTATACAAACTGTATTTACAGGAAAATTCAAATTCTGGAATTGCCTGCATCCTCTAGAGTAAATGGTTTTCATTTAATTTTTTATTCATAGGAAAAACATTTATCTCATGCCTTAAGAATGTTTTCCAAATCAAATATGTAAAATAACTGAAAAGAAAAAAACTAGTTAAGCAAACAATACGATTAGGTCATAAGACTTCACATTTGAGTATCTGACTGACTAATTTCATTGCCTTCTAATTTGAGGAGAAATAACCCTTCTCAATGGAATTAGACTCAAATCAGAGTCCATAAACATTTCCTCCACTAGTTTTGTTTCTGAGCTTTTTTTAAAATCCCATAAAAAACCACTGGGACTCTGGAATACAGCTGCCCTTGTTAGCATTCCAAAACTTAAAGCTCTCATGTGCCTTGGCCAGGAACACTCCAGAAATAATGAAGCCCAGCTTTCACACGGAAGATAAGCATGTTTAAAAATGTAGCTTAGAAGTGCTCTCATGGAACAAACCATCTCTATCTCTTTATGAAATCAAAAAGTAATAATTGGATGCTAAAAATAATGAGATGAATTTATTCCAAGAGGAAGCATCATTCCTTAAGCCTGTCAAATACCACCATATAAAATCTCCTTGTTCCTTTTTTGTTTTTTTCCCTTTTTTTTTTTTTTTTTTTTTTTGCTGTACGCGGGCCTCTCACTGTTGTGGCCTCTCCCGTTGTGGAGCACAGGCTCTGGACGCGCAGGCCCAGCGGCCACGGCCCACGGGCCCAGCCGCTCCGCAGCATGTGGGATCCTCCCGGACCGGGGCACGAACCTGTGTCCCCTGCATCGGCAGGCAGACTCTCAACCACTGCGCCACCAGGGAAGCCCTCTTTGTTCCTATTTTTGATATTGAGTGCTCAGCAGTTTAATGCCAGTGGTGGAAGTAACGATGATCCTTAACTTCTACTAGGTGTTGGGCAAATGCCAGATATTTTCTTTCCATTCCTTATTTCCTTTCATCTTCACAACCACCCCCAGTGAAACCAGGACCCCCTAAAACTGAGCTCCTCTGCTGAGTTTATGATCAACCTCTCCACCCAAAACTTTATTCCCTTTCTTGCCCCACACCTGTTCTCCCTCAAAATTGAGGAGTATCAAAGAAAATGGGAATTGAAACTGAGCAGGATTCTTTGAGGTCTTCCCAGGTACAAATGCCCCTATGTGCCCCCCTCTTTCTTGTTTGTAGCAAAAAAAAGAAAAAAGGCTTTAGTCTCCTAGGCCTCCCCTGAGTTCCAAAGAGCAGGCTTAAGCAGTTAATAATTAGGACAATAAAGTCACAGGACTTAGTTCCTCCTGAAGGGATATACATCTGATGATGAGTTGTTCTACAGAAACTGAGACTCCCACCCAGGTGGAGGACGGTGACTACATGCTAACCACAAACACTAGACCCCAGACTGGTTGGAGCCAGAAGGTTGAGATTCTAGAAACATCACCCTGTTACCTCAACACCTACCAGTCAGAAGAAGGTCCATGAGCCGATCATGCAACCTACAACCCTCTCCCTTAACACTATCTTTGAAAACCCCCACCTGAAAGCCAGAAAGTTTGGATCTTTGAGCATGAGCTGCCCATTCTCCTTGCTTGGCCCTGCAATAAATCTTTCTCTGCTCCAAACTCCGATGTTTCAGTTTGTTTAACCTCACTGTTCATCAGGAACCTGACCTTGGGTTCAACAACACTAACTATTTTAGATGAGGAAATTGAAGCAGAGAAGCTAAATAACTTGCCCCAGTCACTTAGTAAGTGGCACACTCTAGATCGGAATCTAGATTTGAACTCAGTGCCAAGTCCTTGATGCTCTTATATTATAGAATAAGGAAAAGTTTTCTTTATATTCTCCACATAGCTCTGAATACCACCCCCTATTCTTCCCCCGTTTTCTCTCACCACCTTTTGTTTGCTTGTTTTTAACAAAGAATTATCTCAATGGACATTTATGATAAAATGTTGCACCCTGAAAGAGCTACATTTTAAAACATCATACCAAGTAAGGATTAGAAGCACTATCAGGTCCCTTGGGACACGGACCATGTCATTAAATTTTATTTAATCCTCTCAATAACGCTTTACATACCCCATTTTATACAAAAACTCAAGTAATTCAAGTAACTCCCCTCAAAGCAAATAGCTATTTATAAAGCTGAAGTTTTTGTACAGCCAAATTTGAAACCCACATATTGTTTACTCCAGAGTCCATGCTCTTTAATAGGCTAAAATATGTGCACTGCCATGCCTGCAATAAACAGGGTATTTAAACAACCCTCAGTAAATCAGAGTAACCACATGTTTAGTTTGGGTCTCAATCTAAATCCTCGTTAGTCAAATATGATCAGCCTTTGGGAGAATCCTAAATTCCTCAGAAATGGATTTAGAAGTTCCAAATTTCAAGGAATTCCAACTTATTTAGTAGTCCATATGCAATTTCAACCTTTCCTTTCCCTAAGAAGACAAAGAGTATAGCCCAGCTAATTAGGTCTTTGTCAAATCAATAGTTCTTTTCTTTAAATCTGTGGCTTCTCACCCAGATGATAAAAAGCTATTTCAGCTCAAGACTCTTACTTAATTGGTTTGCACCCTACCAGGGACCTCCTGGGCTCCTGCATATTCCCACATCAGAGTGCAGGGAGAATTCTCTGCCTGCCAGCAAAGCACAGTTCTAAGATTTATGCCTGGCTTTCATGTTCACCCAATGAATTAACTGGAAAGGCTTTGCTCCTATTGCTGCAACTACCTTCCCTAAGGAAAGCACTGCTTCGGAAGCTTGTGCATGTCAAAGGAAGTTTGTTTACCATTAGAAAAGTCCACCAGAATTAACAGTGAAGCGATTCTTTTGCAGCCTTTGGCAGCCCACATAGCTAAGGACCCCAAATCCCAATAGCCTCAGTCACCCAAGCTTGGAAAGCAAAACTCACATCCAAAAACTAGCCATTATAAAATCTTTCCACTTTAAAATGTTAACTTTTTAAATATCCTACTGGTACTTTTTAAACCCACATATTTAAACAAGCTCCTAATTTAGCAAGTATTGCCTTATGTTGTAACTATATGGTGATACAATTTTAGACCTAAAGATACCAGTAATCGTTTTTTCTAACCGCTTCATTTTTCCAGACACTTAAGGACCAGAGGGTTCAAATATCTTTTCCAGTTAGTAGCAAGGGCGGGGGGGGGGTCCAGAACCCAGATCTTCTCAATTATTTCTTAGTGTTCAAATAAAAACTTTTTTAAAAAAAAAAGGAAGAAAAAAACATCTGTTAAAAACTTGGGTGACAATACATGGTAAATTTGACTCCAAGAGACTGTGGAAGGAGAGAGTGACTGGGAATGGAAGCACAGTCAATGGCACTTAATCAAATAAATGTTTTATTCTCTGAGTGATAGGATGCTGTAATAATGAAACACTGACATGAATCTTCCTTTCACTACAGCTATTTTCCCCCACAGAATGGATCAGATTTGCTGGGATATACCACCCACCCAATGTAGAGAATGGTATTCTGTATTCTGTATTCTGTAGAGAATGGCTGCTCCATGATTGGCAGATCAGCCAGTGAATTCACATCTGTTAGGCAGCAAATAAACATCATGGAAACCAGGGCAAATTCAGTAAGTAAAATTTCATCTTTTCATTATTATTTTTTTCGAGCAATGAAGGCTATCAGTTCAGGAGAGTGCTAGCTCTCTTAACCATCTAACCGGAAGTCAGTCAGGCGAGAGGGAGCCCCAGAAAGGGTTTGTGGCCAGGCAGGGTGGTCACAGATGAGTAGGGATGCAGCTGCCCCCACGCCGATTGCACACACACTAGCTGCTCAGCAGAGACTTTATGAAGGAGACTTCAGGCAACAGAACAAAAATCTCTGGCTTCCTGCCATATATGCTGGCAGCAAATAAGAGACAACAGAAGGGCACAAGCTTAGGCACAGCACTGCTGAGGGTTGGAGCCTTCCTGGACCTGGGGAGGAGGAACCTGCTGAGTCCAGACAACTCAGGAAGACTGACATCTATCTGGGCCCACCTGCACTTACCCTTTCCTAAATGCAGAAAGCACAAAAGAAGAGTACCAGGAGTATAAAAGGCATGGTATTTTAATGTAGATATTGAAACAAATGATCATAATTACCTTATTTAAAACTATAGCTCTTTGAGAGAGTATGGCTAAGAAAACCCCGAAGTTCTCTCTTTTTGCTTTGCCCAGGAACTATTTAGCCCAGTGACTACATAGCCCTTGGCCCAGACATACTTGTCTGTCATTTACTTCAAAGACTTCAGGGTAGGCAGCGGGATAATGTGGTTGTACACTGATTTTAATCCACACTCTGAGGGCAGCTAAATCACGTTTCCTAGGGGGTGGTTTTTGGCACTGGACAAACCCTCACCAAGAGTCCAAATTCCCAAGGTTGCTTGGGCAAACACTTCAGTCATCTCCCTCTGAATCTGTGCAAGAGGGGTCATTAATGAACACAAGGGCCTTAGATATAATCTATTAATGGTGAACTGAGTGGTGCTCAGGCAATGGGGACTGGCTGGAAATGATGGATGGAAAGCTCTGCCCTGCAGGGTCGAGCACCTGTCCAGCCCAGCAGCATAACAATTTTAAGACAGCTCTTATGACAAAAACTTCATTTGTTCCTGTGTCTGTCACATAACAGAAAATTCTGTCACCTGATCCAAATACAGGGTTAGGAACCCTGCTGCCAGACTATCATAACATTGCCTCAGATGGACCTCCCATATGTTGGTGATTTCAGGAAAGCATGAAAGGGTGGAGACCAGAAGTTGCATTCCAGGTTGTATGACTGCTTTTGTGCTAGCTCGCTATTAAATGTATGTTCATGGAACACAATTTGGTCCAACACGTGCTTTTATTGTATTATGTCACATGGTAGTTAGGTTGTAGATGGGAGAGAAGACGACTCACTCACTTCCTCTACTCATAGCACCTACTATGTGCACAAAAAGAACCTGGGAACTGTGACTGCCCACACTCTGAAGAGAGACCAGTGGTGGGCGCCACTCATCCCACCACTGCCCACCTCTGCTTGTGTTTGTTCTTCCTGAACAAAGAGGGAATTAAAAGGGAAATTTCCCACATGTAAGTCCCCCTCTAGAACAAGGTATTACTATAAAAGTTTTGAAGTTACATTTACTTCTATAATCTCCAAGTTTGTTAGCAAAATGATAAAACAGTACAGACAAGAATGCTATATATATGGGTGACGTGAGGTTGGTGGCTGAACTTTAATTGATCCCACTAACTGCTGACAAGATGAGCACTGTGGGATTCTAGGATGACTAGAGGCACGGCCTCTGAAGGTTAAGTAAGCTGTGAAATGCACGTCCCTTTCAGTAAATAGGATCAGTCAGGCCCTTTGCTTTGGGTTTTGTTTTTAAGCCTTGTCAGATTATATATCAAGGTTTTTTTTTTGAATATATGCCGCAGGTTCTTATTAGTTATCCATTTTATATATATTAGCTTATATATCAAGTTTTGTTGTTTTTCACCAAAAATTATGCAGTGGACTTTGCTGCCAGTGTAGCAATTTACTGAAAATACCTGTGTATGTGTGTTAATTCATTGATTAGCATTCTGTAGTATATAATCATGAATCAATACTCCAGGTCAAGAAAAGAGAAACTTTCATGGAAGACAATAAGAGGGTAAATATTCTCTAAATCATCTTTGTCCTCAAAGATACTACATACAGCCATAGTCCTAAAGAAAATCATTAAGCCAAGCTGGACTTCTTTTCTAATTTTCCCTTTGTTTCAGTCAATACAAGAACTAAGATGGAGTGTAAAGAATAGAATCCTCCTGGAAAAATAAGAGACCTTGACATCATTCCCGTTACCAACCCCAAAATTGCTCTTATAGATTAGAAACAACTTAAAAGTCAAGCAGGGCTTCTCTGGTGGTGCAGTGGTTAAGAATCCACCTGCCAATGCAGGGGACACGGGTTCGAGCCCTGGTCCGGGAAGATCCCACATGCCTTGGAGCAACTAAGCCATGCGCCACAACTACTGAGCCTGTGCTCTAAAGCCCGTGAGCCACAACTACTGAAGCCCACATGCCACAACTACCAAAGCCCACGTGCCTAGAGCCCATGCTCTGCAGCAAAAAGAAGGTGCAGCAATGAGAAGCCCACCCACTGCAACGAAGGGTAGCCCCACTCGCCGCAACTAGAGAAAGCCCACGCGCAGCAACAAAGACCCAATGCAGCCAAAAATAAATAAATAAAATAAATTTAAAAAAAAAAGTCTAGCAGATCTAAGTTCAAATTTCCCTTCTTTCATTGCAGATACCTAACTTCTCTGAACTATGATTTCCTCATCCATCAACAAAACATATTTAATAATATCTACCTTGCAATGTTGTTTTAAGGACTAATACAGATAACAGATAAAGAGCACCTGAAAGAATGCCTAACACATAATCTGTGCTCAATATATGACAGTGTTATTATTTTTCTTATTGACCTTATTTCTGTGAGTAATAATATTGTCATTCATTAGTAGCTTGCCTAGAATGAAGGAAGCAGTAATATCTATAAATAATTCATGACATTCCATGAAATAACAGTCATCTTCATTGCCTGGAAGCAATAAATAAATTAAAATTCTGATTTTCTTCATGATGTGACAAGAATGTGAATGGGATCAAAATATGCTGCCCCCAAATATGCCACTTTGGCATAAAAATTGTTTTGAGCTGAAGGCAATTAAAATGCAGCGAATGTAGAATGTAGAAAGAGATCTCTGCTCTCACCCTATCTGCCTAAAAGTGAAACATAAATTTCCCTTTTTGAAGTTGTTCTCCCTTTCCTCTCCAAAACCAGGAAAAGGAAAACAACCATTATTACTGGAGACAGAAAGATGACACCAAAATCAGTCTGCACAAACAAACCTTACTAAAATAAATTTTATCTTTCATAACTTTCCCCCATATACTTACTTTCCCCCAATATACTTTCCCTAGAAGCCCAAACCCTTTTTCTCCAAAATTTATCACTCTTTGTTTAAACGGTATATGAGATCTCAAGGCTAACTGCTTCTTTAGATCTTTGTTTCCTTTCTATGAAGGGCTCTGTACCCTAAAATTAAACTATTAACATCAAATAAAACGTGTATGCCTTTTCTCCTGTTAACCTTTTTGTCAGTTTCAGTCTAATCTGAACATCTCAATAACAGAAGGTAAACGGTAGATTAAAAGTTTTTTTTTCTTCCCCTACAAATTTGTATATGTTTTGAAACTAAGAACTATTCATCTTAATTTTAGGGGAGACAAGTAAATAAACAGTTTGAAAGAGCACTTAGTGCTATTCCTTTTGAGTTAGATCTTTGCTACACATCCAAGGAGCAGCAGAATCAGCATCACCTGGGAGCTTGATAGAAATGCAAAATTTGAAGGCCTATCCCAGACCTACGGAATCAGAACCTGCATCTTAACAACCTCCAGGGGATTTGTATGCACTTTAAAGTTGGAGGAACACTGGACCCTTACTGTCCATATTCCTCCACTTGCCAGCCAACTCAGAGTGGTGACATTCTATTATTCTGTTTCTAATCAGTAGGAGGTGACTAAGTAAATTATTACAGCATAGAAACTGTTATTTCTTTTTTTAAAACCCAGTTAGAGGCTTGTACAATGTGTAAAAGGCTCGGAATACCCATGGTGCCAAATTCTGGACAAATACATTCTTGTGAATTTAAACATGGTGGAAGAATATTTCCTAATGATTTTTCAAGCTGCCTAAGCCTAACCATGAGCACCTGCCCTTTGTGCTATGGCCAGTGTAGCACAGATACATTTTACATAATATGTTATGGTGAGCTCAAAAAGCAGACTGCCTTACATACACTGCTGATTTGATATTTCCTGACTTTTTGAAATACGAATGCTCAGTAAGTCTGAGGAATACCTTCCTCCATTTCTTAGAAGACTAATTTCATCCACATCACATGTCTATTGTTCACAGTCCTTTTAAAATATTTTCTTTTTTTTTTTTGCTTTAATTGACAAAGACTCTTTTTACCAAAATTTAGTTAGGTTCCTTTGAGCCCTCAACTAAGCCTCAATCTTGACCCCCATCCTTGCTGGGACTGGAGAGCCCAACTTTAGCAAGAATCCTGTTAAGTCAGTTTGGAAAGAATCTCCCACCCAGGATATCTGAGCAAATTCTTCATCTCCCATTCTTGGTATCTAGTCACCCTGGCTTGCCTTCAGCAAGAATCCTAAGTCAGTTCAGCAAGAATCCTCCTCCTCTGGATGTCTCCTCTTATTATTTTCCATCCACTGGCCCCCTCACTCCGCTCACTAGTTCTAAATCCCCAGCTCTCTTCACTATATTGAGAGTTGAGCCTGATCTCTCACTTCTATTACTGTAGTCTTGACATCTTTCATAATAGTTCCAAGTAGTCTTCCTTACCATTTTAACAAGTGTCAGAATAATTTTGTCTTTAACAATACCCTTTTTAAAACTTCTTATTAAGAAGCTGCCAGAAAAAAAAAGAAAAAAAAAGCGACAGCCAGAGCACAGAAACATTGGCAAGAACTGTAGCTTACTCCCTGAGAACTGTAAAGCACTGGGAACAGTGTGTTTGAACCAAGTTTATTTTATTAAAAGTATATTTGAGACTATTTAGCTCAAAACAAAACAAGTTAAGTTATTCAAGGCTGTGATTTTACCCAGAATGCTAGATAGAGATAGTCTAAATAAAATCAAACATCTAAACGATGGTCCAAAGATGTGAAGCCCCCAAATATTAATGATCTATTTCTGTTGGGAGTATAAATAGAAATGAGCCAGCTGAACAGAGGTCCAGTGATCCCGCATTAACTTACCTCTTGGGCAAGTACCCACATCTAAGTTTCACTCATACTGCTCAATTGAAGTCCCAGAAACGAGACAACAGGAGACTCTTCTCACATCCCTCCAAAGGCCATCAAAAGGACAACAGGGTGGTCAATTTCCAAAGGTCCGGGCACTCTACATAATACTGCCCCCATCACATCAAGCATTCTCACTGGGGATAATTTTTATTTTTTAAAAAATATTTACTTATGTATTTATTTAGGCTGTGCCGGGTCTTAGTTGTAGCATGCAGGATCTTTAGTTATGGCATGCAGGCTCCTTTATTTTATTCTATTTTTATAGTTGCAGCATGTGGACTCTTAGTTGCAGCATGCATGTGGGATCTAGTTCCCCAACCAGGGATCAAACCCAGGCCCCCTGCATTGGGAGCACGGAGCTTTACCCACTGGACCACCAGGGAAGTCCCCCACAGGGGATATTTTTTAAAAGACCTCTAAATACTCTCAAGTCTAAAAATTAACAAAATAGGTCAAAGTAGATGTAGTTACTAAAATGTGGATAGACGATAAGACAATTTCAGGCCACTTTTACAGGCATCTCCTTGGTTGAGTGCTTCATTATCCATACCTGTGTTTCCCAGGGCTGCGTTCTATAGAACACTAGCCGATGAGATGTTTTAAAAAAAAAAAAAAAAAAAAAAAAAGGTTCCTTGATCAAATTAACTTGGAAAAGAATGAATGCTCTATCCTCCCTGAAAAGAATCATATGTTCATTAGCATACAAAAGATTCTAAATCATATTAGCATGTAAGGTTCTGAAAAGTTCCGAAGGAAAGGAGCCTGTATAACTTTCTTTAAGCCAGGGTCTTCCCAAATGCAATTGCCACAGAACGTTTTCTTTAAATCCCACACTGTATGGGAATTCCCTGGTGGTCCAGTGGTTAGGAGTCGGCGCTTTCACTGCTGAGGGCCTGGGTTCAGTCCCTGGTCGGAAACTAAGATCCTGGAAGCCGCGTGGCCCAGCCAAAAAATAAAAAGTTTATTTTAAAAATCTCACAATGTGAATTACTCACTGAAAATCGCTGAACCTTATGGTGAGGACTTCATCTTCTTGGAGAAAGAAAAGGAGGAGGAGATGGGAGGGACAGGTGTCTTATATTATCAGTGAAGCTTATTTTAAAAAAAGGATTAAGGTATGGCATTCACAATACTCGTAGACACACAAATACACTACCATCATTACTTCTCATCTCTCCAAAAGTATAGAATAATGAGGAAATTTTGCTTTTCCTTTAAAGGTGGAGAGCCTAGAGGTAGAGTGCAGTCATCCACAAGAACCCCTACTGGTAACAGAGTTAGAAAGTGAGGACAGGCATGGAGGGTGAGAGGCGTTCCGTATGGGGCTGGGACGAGACACCTGCACCTGACAAATCATTCCCATTTATTCAGAAGGATGAAACACAATCACTGAGGGCACTAGAAGACTGGGAGGAGGGCAGGAGAAAGCAAAGAATGAGGAGGGTAACAGAGGCGATCGCTGCACCCATTGTTATTCACCATTTGCTGTTTCCTTGAAGAGATGGGTAACTTGGTGGTTAAGCTCAGGGACTCTGAGTCTGAACCCTGGCTCTGTCACTCTCCAGGTGTGAGGTCTCGGATAAGTCACTTAACCTTCCTGTGCCTCTAGTTTTCTTGCATATAATCATACTTACCTCATAGGGTCGTTGTGAAGTTAGTATGTGTAATTCGATTATGGCAATGCCTGGCACACAGTAAAGTACTAGAGACATATTAGCTATAATCCTTACAGGTATTTCTGCTATAGCTTGATGTATACATCCTGAAAAAAAATTCTATATTCTACAAAACTGTGCTCTAAAAATACAGTCTATGGAGGGCAAAAGAGGAATAGAGGGACTTCTTAAAACCTATGCAACCTGTCATCAGGGCACTACCAAAAACTATAACTGGTATTGCTTGGACTTCCTGGCCAGGCAACTTAGCTGAAAGTTGCCTCAGCAGGTGTTCAAAATGCACAAAGACAATCGAGTAGAAATGTGGACAATACTTCAGTCTGAGCAGGCTGGTAGGTACCAAGAGAATGCAGATGGACACAGGACTCTGGGCCAGAGGGGCTGGCACAGAGGTGATCCCAGGAGGGCAATGCAACCCACCAGGAGTCGTAAGAGGCGTGCGGCCAGGGGTGTGTCCATCTGGGAAGGTAGCCCTTGGTCCAGACACTCGTTTTTAATTTTCACAAAATCCAGCAGAAAGTATCCCTGGTAACAGTGCAATTTATCTATTCCAGGGTCTCCACTGAGAGAAAGAGACAATTAGGAAGCTCACTGTTTCCACACATCTAAGCCACATCCTTTCACCCAGCTTTTTCAGTACTACAGTTAGTTGTTTGCTGTCTGTTTGCCTGAATCCTTTGTCATTCTCAGTTAATTTTCAACTCATGGAGAAAAGAGGAGTAATTATATATTAGCCCCCTGCTTAATACATTTTCCCATTTTAAGATGAGGAAACAGGAAAAAAATCATTAACTTGCCCAACGTCAGGCAGCCGTGCAGAGAGCAAGTTCACGGGCTGTGCCCAGAGAGTGGGTAGCCTGTCTTATTCAATGTATTTGTGGGATTAAGAAACTGAACTGCAAAAACAACACTTGTGTCATTCGGAGCTTAATGTTTAGAAACAAACTAAAATCTTTTTTGAGGTTTGTCTATATACCTTCAACCTAACTCTTCAACACCCAATCAGAAACACAAGTAATATTATACATAGACGCAAATAATCAAAATCAAGCCAGAGCACCTCACCCCCCATGCTACCCCATTCCTCCCACACCGAGCCCCTTCTCAGCACCCGGGCCTCCCATTCTTTTTCCTCACCCGAGCCCCCACCTCTGCACAATTGGTCCTAAACTGAACCCTCCATCACAAGCTCATTATGAACCCATTATCCATCTCTATCAGGTGTTGCTCCTGAATCCACTCTTCTACCTGTAACTCCAATCTTGATCAATCATTTCTCACTATCTCTTAGGCTAGAACTCTTCAGCACCTTCTTGAAATACTACTTCCAGACAGCTGAACTGCTGAATCATGTGGATCTAACCTCTCATTCCTACAGTACTGGCCCTTATCGTCTGTCCCCTGGAGTCTACAACACGCTCCCAACTTATCTCCTGCCTCCCTGCCACCACCTATGGGGTCTTCTACCAATGTGACCGTGCGGGAGCACAACGCTATCCCGCCACCACAGCACGGCAGGCCATACATCATCTGGACAGCCAGTGGACAAGACGTCCACTGTCTACGGGTTCCTCTCCTACCACGTGCCTTAAAATTCCTTAAACATGCCAGATTGGCTCTTAAATTTTTGGTCCTTCAATCATGTGTTTCTGCCTGGAAGACCCCTCCTCGACTCCCAGGCCCCACCTCCTCCAGTTCTACAATCTATATAACCTACTTCCTACTAAACGCCCCCCCACCCCAAGTTTATAAGACTCCATTTAAGAATTATTTCCAGAGGAGTTTCAAGATGGCGGAAGGGTAAGACGCGGAGATAACCTTCCTCCCCACAAATACCTCAGAAATACACCTACATGTGGAACAACTCCTACAGAACACCTACTGAACGCTGGCAGAAAACCTCAGACCTCCCAAAAGGCAAGAAACTCCCCACGTACCTGGAGACAAAAGAATAGGGACGGGACCTGCACCAGTGGGAGGAAGCCGTGAAGGAGGAAACGTTTCCACACACTAGGAAGCCCCTTCGCGGTGGAGACTGCGGGTGGCGGAGGGGGGGAAGCTTCGGAGCCGCGGAGGAGAGCGCAGCCACAGGGGTGCGGAGGGCAAAGCGGAGAGATTCCCGCACAGAGGGTGGGTGCCAACCGGCACTCACCAGCCCTAGAGGCTTGTCTGCTCACCGCCGGGGCGGGCGGGGCTGGGAGCAGGCTCGGGCTTCCGGTGGAGCGCAGGGAGGGGACTGGCGGCGTGAACACAGCCTGAAGGGGTTAGTGCGCTACGGCTGGCTGGGAGGGATTCGGCGGGAAAAGCCTGAACCTGCCGAAGAGGCAAGAGACTTTTTCTTCCCTCTTTGTTTCCTGGTGCGCAAGGAGAGGGGATTAAGAGCGCTGCTTAAAGGAGCTCCAGAGACGGGCGCGAGCCGCGGCTAACAGCGCGGACCCCAGAGACGAGAATGAGACGCTAAGGCCGCTGCTGCCGCCACCAAGAAGCCTGTGTGCGAGGACAGGTCACCATCCACACCCCCCTTCCGGGGAGCCTGTGCAGCCCGCCGCTGCCAGGGTCCCGGGATCCAGGGACAACTTCCCCGGGAGAACGCACGGCGCGCCTCAGGCTGGTGCAACGTCACGCCGGCCTCTGCCACCGCAGGCTTGCCCCGCATCCGTGCCCCTCCCTAGCCCCCGGCCTGAGTGAGCCAGAGACCCCGAATCAGCTGTTCCTTTAGCCCCATCCAGTCTGGGCGGGAACAGACACCGTCAGGCGACCTACAGGCAAAGACAGGGCCAAATCCAAAGCTGAACCCCAGGAGGTGTGAGAACAAAGAAGAGAAAGGGAAATCTCTCCCAGCAGCCTCAGGAACAGCAGATTAAATCTCCACAGTCAACTTGATGTACCCTGCATCTGCGGAATACCTGAATACAACGAATCATCCCAAATTGAGGAGGTGGACTTTGCAGCAAAGATACCTTTTTTTCCCTTTTTCTCTTTTTGTGAGTGAGTATGTGTATGCTTCTGTGTGTGATTTTTGTCTGTATAGCTTTGCTTTCACCATTTGTCCTAGGGTTCTGTCTGTCCGTATTTTTTTTTTTAGTATAGTTTTTAGCACTTGTTATCATTCGTGGATTTGTTTTTTGGTTTGGTTGCTCCTTTCTTTCTTTCTTTTTTTCTCCCTTTTATTCGGAACCATGTGGATGACAGGGTCTTGGTGCTCTGGATGGGTGTCAGGGCTGTGACTCTGAGGTAGGAGAGCCAAGCTCAGGACATTGGTCCACCAAAGACTTCCCAGCTCCATGTAATATCAAACGGCGAAAATCTCCCAGAGATCTCCATCTCAAAACGAAGACCCAGCTCCACTCCATGACCAGCAAGCTGCAGTGCTGGACACCCTATGCCAAACAACTAGCAAGACAGTAACACAACACCACCCATTACCAGAGAGGCTGCCTAAAATCATAATAAGGTCACAGACACCCCAAAACACACCACCACACGTGGTCCTGCCCACCAGCAAGACATCCAGTCTCATCCACCAGAACACAGGCACCAGTCCCCTCCACCAGGAAGCCTACACAACCCACTGAACCAACACTGGGAGAAGACACAAAAAACAACAGGAACTACAAACCAGCAGCCTGCGAAAAGGAGACCCCAAACACAGTAAGTTAAGCAAAATGAGAAGACAGAGAAACACACAGCAGATGAAAGAGCAAGGTAAAAACCCACCAGAATTAACAAACAAAGAGGAAATAGGCAGTCTACCTGAAAAAGAATTCAGAATAATGATAGTAAAGATGATCCAAAATCTTGGAAATAGAACGGAGAAAATACAAGAAATGTTTAACAAGAACCTACAAGAACTAAAGAGCAAACAAACAACAATGAACAACACAATAAATGAAATTTAAAATTCTCTAGAAGGAATCAATAGCAGAATAACTGAGGCAGAAAAACGGATAAGTGACCTGGAAGATAAAACAGTGGATATAACTACTGCAGAGCAGAATAAAGAAAAAACTGAAAAGAATTCAGGACAGTCTCAGAGACCTCTGGGACAACATTAAACGCACCAACATTCGAGTCATAGGGGTCCCAGAAGAAGAAGAGAAAAACAAAGGGACTGAGAAAATATTTGAAGAGATTATAGTTGAAAACTTCCCTAATATGGGAAACGAAATAGTTAATCAAGTGCAGGAAGGGCAGAGAGTTCCATACAGGATAAATCAAAGGAGAAACATGCCAAGTCACATATTAATCAAAACATCAAAAATTAAATACAAAAAAAAAATATTAAAAGCAGCAAGGGAAAAACAATAAAAAACATACAAGAGAATCCCCATAAGGTTAACAGCTGATCTTTCAGCAGAAACTCTGCAAGCCAGAAGGGAGTGGCAGGACATATTTAAAGTGATGTAAGGGAAAAACCTACAACCAAGATTACTCTACCCAGCAAGGATTTCATTCAGATTTGACAGAGAAATTAAAAATTTTCCAGACAAGCAAAAGGTAAGAGAATTCAGCAACACCAAACCACCTTTACAACAAATGCTAAAGAAACTTCTCTAGGCAGGAAACACAAGAGAAGGAAAAACCCTACAAAAACAAACCCAAAACAATTAAGAACATGGTGATAGGAAAATACATATAGATAATTACCTTAAATATAAATGGATTAAATGCTACAACCAAAAGACACAGACTGGCTGAATGCATACAAAAACAAGATCTGTGCATAGGCTGTCTAAAAGAAACCCACTTCAGACCTAGGGACACGTACAGACTGAAAGTGAGGGGATAGAAAAAGATATTCCATGCAAAAGGAAATCAAAAGAAAGCTGGAGTAGCAATTCTCATATCAGACAAAATAGAATTTAGAATAAAGACTATTACAAGAGACAAAGAAGGACACTACATAATGATCAAGGGATCAATTCAAGAAGAAGATATAACAATTGTAAATATTTATGTGCCAAAAACAGGAGCACCTCAATACATAAAGCAAATGCTAACAGCCATAAAAGGGGAAATCGACAGTAACACAATCATAGTAGGGGACTTTAATACCCCATTTCACCAATGGACAGATCATCCAAAATGAAAATAAATAAGGAAACACAAGCTTTAAATGATACATTAAACAAGATGGACTTAACTGATATTTATAGGACATTCCATACAAAAACAACAGAATACACTTTCTTCTCAAGTGCTCATGGAATATTCTGCAGGATAGATCATATATTGGGTCACATATAAAGCTTTGGTAAATTTAAGAAAATTGAAATCGTATCAAGTATCTTTTTCGACCGCAACGCTATGAGACTAGGCATCAATTACAGGAAAAAAAATCTGTAAAAAATACACACACATGGAGGCTAAACAATACACTGCTTAATAACCAGGAGATCACTGAGGAAATCAAAAAATACCTAGAAACAAATGACAATGAAAACACGATGACCCAAAACCTATGGGATGCAGCAAAAGCAGTTCTAAGCGGGAAGTTTATAGCAATACAAAAAAATCCTACCTTAAGAAACAAGAAACATCTCAAATAAACAACCTAACCTTACACCTAAAGCAATTAGAGAAAGAAGAACAAAAATCCACAAAATTAGCAGAAGGAAAGAAATCATAAAGATCAGATCAGAAATAAATGAAAAAGAAATGAAGGAAACAATAGCAAAGAAAAATAAAACTAAAAGCTGGTTCTTTGAGATGACAAACAAAATTGATAAACCACTAGCCAGACTCATCCAGAAAAAAAGGGAGAAGACTCAAATCAATAGAATTAGAAATGAAAAAGAAGAAGTAACAACTGACACTGCAGAAATACAAAGAATCATGAGACATTACTACAAGCAACTATATGCCAATAAAATGCACAGCCTGGAAAAAATGGACAATTCTAAGAAAAGCACAAGCTTCCGAGACTGAACCGGGAAGAAATAGAAAATATGAATAGACCAATCACAAGCACTGAAATTGAAACTGTGATTAAAAATCTTCCAACAAACAAAAGCCCAGGACCAGATGGCTTCACAGGTGAATTCTATCAAACATTTAGAGACGAGCTAACACCTATCCTTCTCAAACTCTTCCAAAATATAGTGGAGGGAGGAACACTCTCAAACTCATTCTATGAGGCCACCATCACCCTGATACCAAAACCAGACAAAGATGTCACAAAGAAAGAAAACTACAGACCAATACCACTGATGAACATAGATGCAAAAATCCTCAACAAAATACTAGCAAACAGAATCCAACAGCACATTAAAAGGATCATACACCATGATCAAGTGGGGTTTATCCCAGGAATACTGTGATTCTTTAATATAGGCAAATCAATCAATGTGATACACCATATTAACAAACTGAAGAATAAAAACCATATGATCATCTCAATAGGTGCAGAAAAAGCTTTTGACAAAATTCAACACCGATTTATGGTAAACACCCTCCAGAAAGTAGACAGAGAGGGAACTTACCTCAACATAATAAATGCCATATATGACAAACCCACAGCCAACATCATTCTTAATGGTGAAAAACTGAAAGCATTTCCACTAAGATCAGGGACAAGACAAGGTTGCCCACTCTCACCACTGTTATTCAACATTGTTTGGAAGTTTTAGCCAAGCAATCAGAGAAGAAAAAGAAATAAAAGGAATCCAAACCAGAAAAGAAGAAGTAAACCTGTCACTGTTTGCAGATGACATGATACAATACATAGAGAATCCTAAAGATGCCACAAGAAAACTACTAGAGCTAATCAGTGAGTTTGGTAAAGTATCAGGATACAAAATTAATGCACAGAAATCTCTTGCATTCTTATACACTAATGATGAAAAATATGAAAGTGAAATTAAGGAAACACTCCCATTTACCATTGCAACAAAAAGAATAAAATGCTTAGGAATAAACCTACCTAAGGAGACAAAAGACCTGTATGCAGAAAACTGTAAGACACTGATGAAAGAAATTAAAGATGATACAAACAGATGGAGATATACCATGTTCTTGGACTGGAAGAATCAACATTGTGAAAACGACTCTACTACCCAAAGCAATCTACAGATTCAGTGCAATCCCTATCAAACTAACACTGGCATTTTTCACAGAACTAGAACAAAAAATTTCACAATTTGTATGGAAACACAAAAGACCCCGAATAGCCAAAGCAATCTTGAGGAAGAAAAACGGAGCTGGAGGAATCAGGCTCCCTGACTTCAGACTATACTACAAAGCTACAGTAATCAAGACAGTATGGTACTAGCACAAAAACAGAAATATAGATCAATGGAACAGGATAGAAAGCCCAGAGATAAACCCACACAATTATGGTCATCTTATCTTTGATAAAGGAGACAAGAATATACAGTGGAGAAAAGACAGCCTCTTCAATAAGTGGTGCTGGAAAACTGAACAGCTACATGTAAAAGAATGAAATTAGAACACTCCCTAACACTATACACAAAAATAAACTCAAAATGGATTAAAGACCTAAATGTAAGGCTAGACACTATCACATTCTTAGAGGAAAACACAGGCAGAACACTCTATGACATAAATCACAGCAAGATCCTTTTTGACCCACCTTCTAAAGAAATGGACATAAAAATAAACAAATGAGACCTAATGAAACTCAAAAGCAAAGGAAACCATAAAGAAGATGAAAAGACAACCCTCAGAATGGGAGAAAACATTTGCAAATGAAGCAACTGACAAAGGATTAATCGCCAAAATTTACAAGCAGCTCATGCAGCTCAATATCAAAAAAACAAACAACCCAATCCAAAAATGGGCAGAAGACCTAAACAGACATTTCTCCAAAGAAGATATACAGATTGCCAACAAACACATGAAAGAATGCTCAATATCATTAATCATTAGAGAACTGCATATCAAAACTACAATGAGATATCATCTCACACTGGTCAGAATGGCCATCATCAAAAAATCTACAAACAATAAATGCTGGAGAGGGTGTGGAGAAAAGGGAAGCCTCTTTCACCGTTGGTGGGAATGTAAATTGATACAGCCACTATGGAGAACAGTATGGAGGTTTCTTAAAAAACTAAAAATAGATCTACCATACGACCCAGCGATCCTATTTCTGGGCATACACCCTGAGAAAACCATAATTCTAAAAGAGTCATGCATATATACACTACCAAACGTAAAATAGATAGCTAGTGGAAAGCAGCCGCGTAGCACAGGGAGATCAGCTCGGTGCTTTGTGACCACCTAGAGAGGTGGGATAGGGAGGGTGGGAGGGAGGGAGATGCAAGAGGGAAGGGTTATGGGGACATATGTATTTGTATAACTGATTCACTTTGTTATAAAGCAGAAACTAACACACCATTGTAAAGCAATTATACTCCAATAAAGATGTTTAAAAAACAACAACAGGACTTCCCTGGTGGCGCAGTGGTTGAGAGTCCGCCTGCCGATGCAGGGGACACGGGTTCGTGCTCCGCTCCGGGAGGATCCCATGTGCCGCAGAGCGGCTGGGCCTGTGAGCCATGGCCACTGAGCCTGCGCGTCCAGAGCCTGTGCTCCACAATGGGAGAGGCCACAACAGTGAGGCCCGCGTACCGCAAAAAAAAAAAAAAAAAAAAAAAGAGTCATGTACCACAATGTTCATTGCAGCTCTGTTTACAATAGCCAGGACATGGAAGCGACCTAAGTGTCCATTAAGAGATGAATGAATAAAGAAGATGTGGCACATACATACAATGGAATACTACTCAGCCATAAATAGAAACAAAACTGAGTTATTTGGAGTGAGGTGGTTGGACGTAGACTCTATCATACAGAGTGAAGTAAGTCAGAAAGAGAAAAACAAATACCGTATGCTAACACATGTATATAGAATCTAAAAAAAAAAAAAAAAGGTCATGAAGAATGTAGGGGCAGGACGGGAATAAGGACGCAGACCTACTAGAGAATGGACTTGGGGACATGGGGAGGGGGAAGGGTAAGCTGGGACAAAGTGAGAGAGCGGTATGGACATATATACACTACCAAATGTAAAATAGATAGCTAGTGGGTAGCAGCCGCATAGCACAGGGAGATCAGCTTGGTGCTTTGTGACCACCTAGAAGGGTGGGATAGGGTGGGAGGGAGGGAGACGCAAGAGGGAAGAGATATGGGAACATATGTATAACTGATTCACTTTGTTATAAAGCAGAAACTAACACACCATTGTAAAGCAATTATACTCCAATAAAGATGTTTAAAAAAAAATCATTTCCATTGTTGTGCCTTTACAAACCCACATTCCCTCCTCCATCCCCCAACTTCTGTAAAAGTGCCCATCCCTTCTTTTTGGTCCCCATTCTTTGTCATATAAAGTTCCACCTTAGTCCTTATAACACTCTTATTGCCCTTATTTCCTTACAGGTACATCTCCGTCTATTACACTCTAGGCTCCCTGAGGACACGTACTGTACCTAAATTGTTTGTTTCTCTGGTGCCTAACATTATTCCTGGCATGTAGCTGTGGGCTATTAAATGCTTGTTTACTGAATGAATAAATGACACGTATGTTTAAGGTATTTATTTCTACACCACTTTGTGGTCATTCCTAGACATGGCACCTTCTCCAGGATCCTGAAATCCTGTGAATTAAGAAACATTCCCAATTTCTCCAAGATTTCCTCCTATTCTTAACAGTTCAAAATATTCATAAAAGATGGAAGACTCAATTGATTAGCTAACTTGTAATAGTTGTTCTACTGTTAAAAGGAAGACTTTTTTAACGACTGAAAGTAAGAACAATAAAAGCTCAAGGAGTCAACCTCTCAAATTGTTCTGTATTTATTAGAAAAAACAACTGTGTGGATGTAAGTAAGACAAAACTTCTGCTTTTAATATTTTCCTTTAGTAAATTAAGTTCCAGTAGATACTTCTAGAGCATCCTTTGGCCTTTCCATCACATATTTTATGCTGTTGTACAAAGTCAATTCAAATTTACCACTATACATCAGAGAGAAACCAGAGTCATTATAAATAAATAACATTTTCTAAGATGAAGGGTCCAGAAAGTGGCTTTAAATATTAAATGTACCCAAATGTTTTCTTTTAAAATCAATAAGCCCAGATGACAACATGTCTTTTCTCCAAATTCCTGCTTAATTCCTTCTGATGCTTTCTTGATTGAGGCCATGTGTTATCTTGAGAGCTTTTTTTTTTCCTGTCAGTATTCCACTCCAATACTCTCACTTAGGATTCAGCAAAGAAAAGGGTCTTATATTCCAACAAGGAATGCATCAGAAGAACTCTAAATTGGATACTTACAAATGCCATGTCATTTACAGAAGTTCTTAACTAGGAAATGGAGACATTTTTTGTTGTTTAATATGTAAAGACTCACATCTTAGCCTGGAAATTTAACCTCAAACATATTAAATAACTCATGTTATTCTAACTTTCTTGACTAATCAGTTCCACTGATTTTTTTGTTGTGTTTAGTCCATACTAGACATGTAGGGAAAGGGAGGGCAGACATAAGAAGTAAAGGAAATCCTCTTGACCTCAATAAAATTAGTTGAAAAAATAAAACAAAAAATAAATAAGTTGAGAATTATAAAATAATAATTTTTAAGTACAATAGCAGAGATGCCAACTAGAGGTACACAAAGAGCCATCTAGGAGAGGTGGACAGTGAATTGGAAATTTAGGAATATAAAGGGTTAGGGGGCTGTCCTTCAAGGAGAAATGTCCACTTGGGGAAAGATGCAATAGGAATGAGCATGGAATGTTCCAAGAACATTATCTTTCTAAAGTGCTGTTTGTAAGCTGGAGTATGTTGTAAAAGAATGTCATGCATTAGGGCAATGAAGAGACACTCGAATGCCAATGTGCATCTAATCCAAAATACCTTGGATTTATAAACATTCTTCTTTAGGAAGCAAACCAGAAGTGAAGGAGAACACTTACAGATTGGACAAATCCATTCGAGGGTGCTAAGGGTCCGTCCTAAGTTAATGGTAGCAATACTGGAGAATGATCAAATTACCGAAGCATTTTAAAGAAAAGGAATGATACTAAAATACTCAACTTTGTGGCATATGAGGGAAGTCAAGTTAAAGGTGGTGAAAAGTTCTAGTGTAACAAGAGCAGTCGGGGAGGAGAGCTGTCTTTGAGGGGAATATGATGAACATGGATGCAGGATGAGAGTGGGAGAGCAGGAAGGAGACTTGTGTGTCAGGGGAGGAGGAGAAATGTTCCTCCCACTCCCGATGTTTCCTCCATGTGGACAGATGTCCAGTAGTGCAACCCCCTCGGCCTTGCTCCATCTCCTCACTCACTTCTCCCCACAGAAGGCTGACTGAGGAACTTGAGAGCAAAAGCTGGACATGTACAGCATCTCTCCTTTTTCTCTTTATCTTTGGGCAGCAATCGCCAGTAGGAAGTGCATCCTGCTGTACACCACCTGTTTAAGTTTTACAGTGGACTAATTTTAGGTCCAGCATTAGGAACTCTATTTCTCCCAAGTATAAGCCACCTTTTCCAGTTGCAACTTTATTAATAATAAAGATGGTATTTTGGTTTCATTTGTCTTACTCCTAGTCTATCCCTTAACTGGCTCATATCTTGGGTGTGGAGGATGAGTGCTAGTCATTGGTCCCCTAAAACCTCAGTAACATCCTTGAGGCAATGAGATCATACACAGCGATGCTAACTTAAGAAATATCAACATATAGGTCAAGGTTAAAGATGAATTCCCTAGGAGCAAGTATAGAGAAATAAGAGCAGAAGATGGCAGACAGAGAGATGAATGACCAAACGAGGGTCACCAGCACATGCTAATGCATTCCAAGTAAAAAGACCAGCATGGGCAAAGTCAGGAAACTATGGGGCAACACAAGGAAAAGGCGATTCACCTTGTTTAACTAAACTATAAAGTCTGTGTAGGGAATGGAAGAAAGGAACAAAGGATAGGCTGTAAAGGTAAGTCAGAGCCAGATTTTAGAAAAATTTAGACATTTCTGCACAGCAATGGGGAAACCTTAAGTATTCTAAACAGATCTATAACTAGACATATGCTTCTTTAAGAAGCATAAACTGGAGGCAGTATATTGACAAGCCTGGAAAGGGGAGAGATGTCATATAAGGAGGAGAGAGAAATCCATACAGGAGTGATAAACCATGTGTGCAGTGGAATGGAGACAGAGAGAGAGAATGGATATAAGAACTATTACCGAATTGAGTGGTCTTAGGCAACTCTTCATTATAGGGGACAAGAAAAAATAGAAAGAGATATTTCAAGACTTCAGAGCTGTATAATACAAAGACCGGTAATGTCACTGAAAGAAATAAAAAAGTTGGGTAGGACACCAAAACTACAGGCAACAAAAGCAAAAATAAGTGGGACTACATCACACTTAAAATCTTCTGCACATCAAAAGAAACAATCAATAGTGTGAAAAAGCAATCTACAGAATGGAAGAAAAAAATTGTAAAGCATATATCTGATAAGGGGTTAATATCCAAAATACATAAGGAAATTTCACAACTCAGCAACAACAAGGACAACAGCAACATCCAATATTTAAAAAATGGGCAAAGGACTTGAACAGACATTTCTCCAAAGAAGATATTCAACATCACTAATCATTAGGGAAATGCAAATCAAAATCATATGAGATGGGCTTCCCTGGTGGCGCAGTGGTTGAGAGTCCGTCTGCCGATGCAGGGGACACGGGTTCGTGCCCCTGTCCGGGAAGATCCCACATGCCGCGGAGCGGCTGGGCCCGTAAGCCATGGCCGCTGAGCCTGCGCGTCTGGAGCCTGTGCTCCGCAACGGGAGAGGCCACAACAGTGAGAGGCCCGCGTACCGCAAAAAAAAAAAAAAAAAACCATATGAGATAGCACCTCACTCTCATCAGGATGGCCACTATCAAAAAAAAGGAAAATAACAGGAATGGTGAGAATGGAGAGAAATTGAAATGCTTGTGCACTGCTGGTGGGAGTGTAAAACGGTACAGCCATTACGGAAAAGAACATGGAGGTTCCTTAAAAGATGAAAAATAGAATTACCATATTATCCACCTATCCTACTTCTGGGTATTTATCCAAAAGATTTCAAAAGAGAATCTCAAAGATATCTGCACACGCGTGTTCATCACAGCATTAACACAATAGCCAAAAGATGGAAATAATCCAAATGTCCACTGACAGATGAATGGATAAAGAAAATGTGGAATATACAAATAACAGAATGTTATGAAGCCTTAAAAAGAAGGAAATCTTGTCATGTGCTACCACATGGATGAACCTCAAGAACATTATAAGTGAAATAAGCCAGTGATGAAAGGACAAATGCTCTATGATTCCACTCATGTTAAGTATTTCAAGTACACAAAATCAGAAATAGAAAGTAAAAGGGTGGTGCCCAGGGCAGGGAGAAGGCAAGAGGAAGAATTAGTGTTCAGTGGGTGCAGAACTTCACTGTAACAAGATGAAAAAGTCCTAGAGATCTGTTGCACAATAATGTTAATATACACTACTAAATTATACACTTAAGAATGGTTATTATGGTAAATTTTGTTATGTTCTTTACCACATTAAAATAAAAAGAAATAGAGAAGTAAAGAAGAGGAACTTGTTTATTTGTTTGGTAGGGGGGAGTTGATGTTAAGCCTGATTTTATCACATATATATATACACCCTGCACCTAGTGCCAAAATTTCCTCTATAAAAATAGCAGATTATGTTGTCAACTCTGCATGCTTGAACACATCAATTTGTTTTACATGTCACTTTTTTGGGACTGTGCCCCACTTCAACTTTGGCCTCCATACAGATGCTCCTGTAAATCCCTTACATGGTTCAATAAACATGGACTATGAAACAACATTCTACCCTACTGATGCCAAAACAAAACACTCCAGGATAAATGCAATTTTGCAAATTGTTTCACAGTCCAGCAGTTGCTATTTCATGTTCAGAATCAGAAGTCTGCTCCTTTTTATTGCAAAACAGCATATGCACATCCATCAAACTCTTGTTCCATTCCTTATGAGAAGGGTAAGTCAGAGCCAGAAAAACTGACCTTTTTTTTTTTCTACTACAACTCCATTTCAATTCAGGTCAATGCACTTCAGTTTAAAAGACATTTATTTTATGTCTATTTTTGCCTGGCACCAAAGATCAAAGGTGAGTCAGTCAAGACTCCTATCTTCAAAGAGCTCAAAATCCAACAGGTGAGACAACTACGTACATAAATAAATATAATAATAAAAGTTCTCTTATAGAAGCATTATCAAATGCTATAAAAACAGATTGGGGAAACCAACTTCTTCCTGCAGTATTCACACACACACACACACACACACACACACACAAAATACGGAAGTGACATTTAAGAAGGAGAGAGAAGGAAGTGGCATTTTGAGGTTCTCCTATGGCCTGGGTACTTTACATAGATTCTCTTATTAAACCCATGCAATGAGGAAACCAAGGCTCAGATGAGGCTCTTCAGAGGCTCTCCAAGTCTGCCTAGCTCCAAAGCTCATGCCCTTTCAGGTGAGTAACGGTGTGGCCAGTGTACAACAAGGAGGCACCACTCAGGAATGAAGGAATGGGAGCAAACACAGACCCACAGGGGCCTGAAGTGTGTGAGAGGGGTGATTAATGCCATGTGACTAGAGCAGAGAAGATGATGGAAATACTGGCTAGAGGTAAGTTTGGGAAGGTCAGCTGGGCCTGGATTGTGAGGGTCTTCTATTTACCAGCAAGTAATCTGAATTAAAATCCTGAGGCCAGTAATTTTCAAATGACACTCTAAGGACAATGCCCATATAAGAAGTTCTGAATATTTTTTATATGGGGAATTGGGGGTAGGATTTATTTTAAGAAAAAAAAAGTGTTCTATTTCTAAAAATCGTATTTAAAGAAAACCCACAGGAGGAAATGGAGGGTCACTACAGACTTTTAATCATCCATATGTGCTTTAGAAAGATAAATATGGTGGCTGTGTGGGGAGGACGGTCATCTAAGGAAACAACTTTTGGACTAGAGACCAGTCAGGGGGCTTCAGAAATAATATAAGATAAAGCTTCTTAGGGTCTGCATAGACACAGACAGTGGTAGAAGGATGGATTCAATAATTAAAATATATAGAACTTGGTGGCAAATTTGTTGTGGGGAATAAAAAAATCAAGAATGACTAAGTTTTCTAGTTCAAACAACATAGTAATAACCACTAACTAAGACTGAGAAAATTTGGTAAGAGGAGTCGACTTGGAGAAAACAATTAGTTCACACTTGTTTCGTTTTGACATGTTGAGTTTGAGGTGTCTGCAGGACACGCAGAAGAAGACATCACATGTGTGAATTAATTAGATGGGGGAATTCTTTCACAGTGTATATCAAACCAACACAATGTACACTTTAAATATCTTATAATTTTATATGTCAATTATACCTCAATGAAGCTGAAATTTTTTTTAAAGAACTAATGAACCATAAAAAAAAAAAAGCATCACAGAGTAGATAGATCTATGAATGTGGAACATGAGAGAGTGGGGCTGACCCACTCATTTAGCAGGGACCACTCATTTTGCCTTCTCCTCTTCTTCCTCATAGTTATTAAACTCACCGTTTTCACAGAGCACATGGCCACTCATTTCCCAGCCCCTCTTGACGCTACAGGTGGTCAGGAGACTATAACCTCATCAATGCAATTTCAGCAGAAACACTGTATACAATTTCTTTATCATTTCCTTTGGAAATTCTTGACCTTCACTTCCTGGGTGTTGGAACATAGACATGGTGCCACTGGGCTACTGCAGATGGTGCAGATAAAGACAGCGCCTTAGGGGATGGTGAAGCAACAAGAGATAAGAAAACTGAGATCCTGGGTGACCAGATGGAGCAGAATCACACACCTACCTCTTTGTTACAGCAGCTTAGCCTCACTCTGACTAATGCATGGGGCATCAGCATATAGTTCAAACCTCAGGATGAATGAGATCAGCAGAAAAAAAGAGAGAAAACTTAAAGGAACACAAACATGAACAACAATCTCTAAAAAATGAAGAAAGGCCCTTTTACAAGACCAAAAAGAAACAGCCATAGGGGTAGGAGAAGGTCAAGAGAGAGGAGAGTACTTCGGACAGGAAGAAGACTGGTTTAGAGATATACAATGGGGCAGAGGAAAACTAAGATGGAGATTTAAAAGAGGCTAATCAATTTAGTGAAGAACAAAATTTATCTTTGTTCTTTGCCAGAACAAAGTCAGTGAAGCAGTAGGGGTGGTGGCCTATTAAAAGTTAATAGGAAGGAAGGAAGCAGCTAGAGTTGCGGAAGACTACTGTTTCAAGAAGTAAAGAGGGGGCTTCCCTGGTGGTGCAGTGGTTAAGAATCCTCCTGCCAATTCAGGGGACACGGGTTTGAGCCCTGGTCCGGGAAGATCCCACATGCCGCAGAGCAACTAAGCCCGTGTGCCACAACTACTGAGCCTGCGTGTCACAACTACTGAAGCCCACATGCCTAGAGTCCGTGCTCCGCAACAAGAGAAGCCACCGCAATGAGAAGCCTGCGCACCACAACGAAGAGTAGCCCCTGCTCGCCGCAACGAGAGAAAGCCTGTGCACAGCAATGAAGACCCAACGCAGCCAAAAATAAATAAATAAATAAATGTTTTTAAAGAACAAAAAAGGAAAAGGAAGAGAGACGGAAAAAAGTATTTTGACGGTCATTTTATATAAGCTTAAAACTCCTAAATGTATGGTGACTCAAAGGAATTAGAAACCAAATAAGAAGGCTTATTTTCCATTCTATCGATAGATCTGATGGGTTCCCCTTGCCAGTACCAACGCTGTAAGTCAGAAGTAAGGGAGGAGGCCAGTGTAAGGTTTTACCCTAACCTTAGAACTTCCAATAGTTAGACAACATCCCAAGAAAATCTCTAAGATTTAACAATAACTTTTGGAAATTCACAGTTTTGTAAACTCTTCAGTAAAATTTTGCATGTTGACAAATATCTCCAAACTGCCATTGGTGGTGCCTCTGTTACAAGATGGCAACATAAAATCCACACGGGTGCATAAGACGGGAAGCTAGTGATGGTTAATTTCCCAAAAGACATGCTATTTCCATCTATCACATCCCTGCAGGTACAACACTCCCATCCAACTTTCCCATCCCCAAGAGAGGGCTCCAGGTGCATGCTCTTCTTTAATTGGTTTCTACTCTCACCTTCCTTTTAAGTCATCATTTTCTGGGATAATTGGTATCTGTGAATTTTCACTAGAGTCCGTGTCCTTCTACTGAAAAGGAACTTAAATTACAACCTAAGGAAGAAATAGATTCTCTGTTTAACTGAATTTTCCCTGTTGTTTAATAACTAGTTCCATTTGCTGCATTCTGTAGTTATACATAGAGAGAAAAGTTAAAAAAAAAAGAGTAAATTATGTTCATCAATATTTGAGCCCCATCTTCAGATAATTGATTTTATTAATTGATTACAATTTTATTCTAATAACTAGGCAATAGATTTTACATTATTCCACATTCTTTTCTTTTACCTGCTAGTGAAATTTTATATGCACATTAATTGCTAAGTACAGGTTTTGCAAAAAATGTTTGAAAGCTATCTTGCAGTTTCCTTTGAATCACAGGATTTCATGAACCACTGTTTATCCCTTTCTACAGCTGTACTCTTCATATAGGTTATGGTGGGGATGCTATCAGTATAAACCAAGGGTAATATAAGAAATTTCTCTTTGAAATGCATCGCTGTGTTTAAAGATAAGCTGAATACATTATTCTTTATATTACACAGTAAACTCCTTCTGTTATACCATAAGAAGAGTTTCTCTCTGGTCCTGATTCCAGGAAAAACTGTTTCATGTGAGCAACTGACATCATAATTTTCTAGATATTGAAAATCAAATAACCAACTGCTTCCTTCATAGGCTTCCAGTAAGCTTAGCACCAAATTACTGTTCTCCCCTTACAAATGCGTAAGATTTTGTGGTATATATTTTTCAGAGGCTCAGTCCTAAATCCATTTTGTGGTATATATTTTTCAGAGGCTCAGTCCTAAATCCATTTTACTTTACAGCCCTTATCTTTCCTTTGCCTTAATTGTCTTACCTAATTTTAATTTAGCTTTTTCCTTATTCTCTCTCTATATATTTGGGAGTTTCCTCAAATTTTAAGTAGGGAAGGATATAAATGGATGGATCAACTGATGGATTATTGACATACACACTTGATATTGCTAGGATTTCCATCCTAAATTAATGCATTCATTCATTCATTGAGCCATTCATTTGCCAAACACTGGTCCAGTTCCTGCTAAGGGAAAAGCATTGAAACAGGCACACAACAGATATATTGATGGCTCCTACCCTCAGGAACTTTACTTTGTGCAGGTAAGCCATAATATACAACTAATAATATATGATTAAAAAGTGATCGGTGTCATAAGAAAGTGCAATGAAAGTCTTATCTGACAAAGATTGCGTTGCCAACCTATGCTAAGGACCATCTTTCCATGAACCCAGAAGAGGAGGCTAAAGCTCTCTTCACGTCACTGTTGGAAGTTTCAGGTGAATCAACATAAGTTATCAGTTACCATTCTGGACCGCTTCAGAGGAACTCTCTTCTCAAAATAGGGAAAAGATTAATATAATTTTTAAACTAATGGATTCCAGTCCAGCGATTCAGAAATAGTATTCACAGTAGTAAATTTTTCTACACGCCTTGAAAAACATCAAGACATTATCTTGCTTTTCGAAACAATTTTGTTTGTGTTGTCATAGTCACAAAATGTTTTATGCATGTAATATTATTCTAAATATTTATTAACAGAAACTTAAGTTATTCTTAATATCAGGTTTTTAATTTAAATTATGAAAGTTGGTTGCTTTACAGTCTAAATAAACTAAGTTCCACATAAGTAGTAGAGACAGAATTAAATAGGAAAAATGTCATTTAGGAGATATTTAGAGTCAGCTCCGCTATGCCCTTTTTATTTTCTTTATTTTTTCAGGGCAATATAGTTAGTTAAGTTTTAGAATGAAAGACCACATTAAGAACAACAGTTCCTGAACATGATACACTGGTATCCTTGAGAAGGTCATTAATAAGCATTCTTTTTAAATATATATATATATATATATAAAAAGAGAAAAATATTTCATTGCAAAATACATTTGGAATCACAGACAATAGCAAGAATTCTCTGTAGCTTTCCCATATGCTAATGTGTATTAAAGAGGAAGGTGAGTGGGAAATGTATAATAGATAGCTAGTGGGAAGCAGCCACATAGCACAGGGAGATCAGCTCGATGCTTTGTGACCACCTAGAGGGGTGGGATAGGGAGGGTGGGAGGCAGACGCAAGGAGGAGATATAAGGATGCATGTATGTGTATAGCTGATTCACTTTGTTATACAGCAGAAACTAACACATCATTGTAAAGCAATTATACTCCAATAAAGATGTTAAAAAAAAAAACAACAAGAGGAAGCTAAGTGGGTAGGAGCATACAATGTATTGAATATTTCAATGTTATTTGACTCAGAACACTTTTTTTTTTTTGGCTGCATCAAGTGGCTTGCAGGATCTTAGTTCCCGGACTAGGGATGGAACGGAACCTCGGGCCACGGCAGTGAAAGCGCGGAGTTCTAACCACTGGACCTCCAGGGAACTCCCTCACAACACTTTTTAACGCAGAACTTCTTTAACATTTCATGGGTCACTAGAGCGCCAGTTTGGTAAATGTTGCTCTAGGGCCCACTTCACATCACTGTCAGGTGTTCTCAGATAAATCAAATGTGAGACCTTAATGGAGCTTCTGGTATTTGGATGAAAACAGAAAGAAGAGTTGAGGGAGAAGTGCTAATTTAATATGAGTTTCTCCCACAAAAAATCCCTGAGCAAATCAGAGTCATATGTCTCTGTGGTAGCTAAGTAATGCCTCCACCACAAGATGTCCACGCCCTAATCCCTATAACCTGTGAATGTCACCACAGATGGCAAAAGAGAACTTGCAGGTGTGATGAAGCTAGGGATTTTGAGATGAGAGATTATCCAGATGGGCCCAGTGTAACCCCAAGGATCCTTATGAGGGAGGCAAGTGGATCAACAAGGGAGAAGGTGATGTGATGACAGAATCGGAGGCTGGAGTGATGTTTTTTGAATATGGAGGATGGGGTCAGGAGCCAAGAAATGCAGGCAGCCTCTAGAATCCGGACAAGGCAGGGAAACAAATTCTCCCCCAGAGCCTTCAGAGGAATCACAGCCCTGCCAACACCTTGGTTTCAACCCAGTGAAACCCACTTGGGACGGCTGATCTCCAGGCTGTAAGGTAATACGTTTGTGTTGTTTTAAGCCAGTAAATTTGTGGAAATTTATTACAGCAGCAATAGGAAATTAATATAGCCTCTTAGTAGTCAAAAATTTTAAAATAACTCTTATGAATCATAACTCTAGCTTTCAGCGGTTTAAACTATTGTTTTCTTTGGTGGAAAGACGGTTTTAAGAGAAGCACCAGATATCTGTGAACACTGAAAATACTTGGGGGTTGAGAGTCACTCACCTTTTACTTCAAATATTTCTTCTATTGAATTTTTTATAAGAAGCACTTATTGGGACGTCTCTGGTGGCACAGTGGTTAAGAATCCGCCTGCCAATGCAGGGGACACGGGTTCGAGCCCTGGTCCGGGAAGATCCCCCATGCCGCGGAGCAACTAAGCCCGTGTGCCACAACTGCTGAGCCCGCGCTCTAGAGCCCGCAAGCCACAACTACTGAGCCCGTGTGCCACAACTACTGAAGCCTGTGTGCCTAGAGCCCGTGTTCCGCAACAAGAGAAGCCACTGCAGTGAGAAGCCCGCGCACCGCAACGAAGAGTAGCCCCCGCTCGCCGCAACTACAGGAAGCCCATGTGCAGCAAAAAAAGACCCAACGCAGCCAAATAAATAAATAAATAAATAAAAGAAGCACTTATTATTTTAATGGAAAACAATTAGTTGAAATTAATAAAATAATTTGGGTTTGGATATTCAGTGGGGTCTACCAGAAGTTCATGCATCTTTTCATAGTCAGAAATAACCATGCCCTTCTGTAAAGCTGCAAGAGCTGACCCAGTTAGGCAAGGGTATTGATGAGTGCAGGAATAAGTGTTTATGCAGCAAACCTACACTAAGAATGATTGGGTCAGTGTTGGACAATGTTTTGTGGGTGTAATTCTTCCAGCAAGGAGGCCAGGAAGGTGTCTACGTTGCCAGACTACTGGGCAAAATTTCCAAGAAACGGCAGGCCTCTTGCTCCTACTCCTACAGAGAGAAAGAGAGCCACTCAATTCACCAGTTTCCTTCTGATCCAAGACAACTCCAGATCTGTTTGTAAGCCAGGTCTCTGTCAGCTGGCACAATATGTAAAAATGTTAAATAGCTCCTGAATAAGAACTCAGGCCAAATAACTCTCCATCTCAGAAGCTCAGACAGAGTTCAAAAGTGTTTTTCCTTGTTAACATTTTTTAAACTTGTTAATAATTAGCCATGTTACTGAACACACAACATGAAAGCTTTTAGATACTCAATCTGATATTAAAATCAGATAAAAGAAGCTAAAAAAAAATAAAAGAAACTGAAAGGTTGTTCAGCCTTCTAAATATGCACTGTGAGTTTGGGGAGTGTTTTGTTTGGTTGGTTTTGTTTTGTTTTGTATCACACACTTGCTTAAAGACTAAGATGTTGGGGCTTTAATCTCTAAAAAGAGTGCATCCAGTCTTCACTCAGGCAGTGAAGTGAAGGACCACATCTTCTGTAACAGGGATTTTCACTGCATCTAGATTGTAAAGTAACAACAAAAAGAAGCATGTAATTTCTTCTCTAAAACCGAAGCCAGTCCTAAAGGCATTTAAGAGGGCAGCTGTCAGGGCTTCCAGAAGTGTTGTGTGGCCCGTGGAGGAGGGAGGATATTACTTGGTGAAAAGCTGAAGAAATCAATGCTCAAGTAGAACAGTATGAAAGGTGTGCACTTCCGCTTTACCATTTTACATGATGCTGCTTCTAAGAGACAGCTGACTGCAGTGGTAATGAGCTAACCTTCTGTACTACACTTATCTGTGTTGGAATCCTGGGTCTTCTAGGGGACTCTGAGCATTGCTTAACCTTCCTGTTTCTTCATTTGTAAAATGAGGACAATAGTACTAACACAGTTACTCATAAGGCTGTTGGGATTGAATGAATTAATGTATGTAAAGTGCTTCTAAGCACCTAGGTATAACAAGACATTGCATATGTACTAGCTCTTATGGTTTTACCTCTACATTTTTCTGTCCCTAAATGAATGTTCAGAATATTAGCAGCCAGCTATATTCTCCCCTTGAACAGTCCAGGGACTAAATTATGGACCCTCTAGGGGTACAAGCCCTTATCCCCCCTCCCCACCACCCCTGACCCAACCCAGAATCTACCCCTCGATCCAGAACTAAGAATTTCTGGAGGACAGAACTCATACCATTCCCAGAAGCCTTTACACCAGCACTCAGCCTACCCCTTCCAAGGGAAGCTCCTTCAAGCCAGGCAAGGTGTTCTCCTTCTGTGGAGCCTCCCAGAAATATTAATGCTGAGTGGAAAGAAAGCTCTCTCTGAGGGATGTGCTGCACTGCATGCTGGCTGTTACTCTCCCCCTTAACCACCTTATTCCTACTATGCTCTGGACCAATGCATGAGAATCATCTGATGAAAATTCAGATTCCTCAGTCTATCCTGAGATTCTGACTTGGTAGCTGAGGTAGGGCCCCAGGAGAGGCCACAGACCACACTCTGGGAAACCTGCCTGTTCCAGGCAGAGATGCTTAACCTAGTGCCAGCTGTTACAGCAGGACCACATCTTATTTCTCTTTGTACCACCAGATCTAGCACTTAGTAGTTGCTTAATAAAATTACTGTCGCATGAATGAGTGAAAGCAGGAGGAATAACACTTGTCCTTCATAGATGGGAGAAACAATCTATTGCCCAACGCATAGAGGAGTGCAAACCTAGCAGAGAAAGATCACAAGTTGACATTTTTAAGAGGTTTTCCTCTTTAGGAGTTCCAGGTACAGAGAACGTACAAGACAAAATTTCAACTTCTACATATAATTTTTTAAGTCATCCTTCATCCTAGGTTTAGATTTTTTTTTTTTTTTGCGGTACACGGTACTCTCACTGTTGTGGCCTCTCCCGTTGTGGAGCACAGGCTCCGGACGCGCAGGCTCAGCGGCCATGGCTCACGGGCCCAGCCGCTCCGCGGCATGTGGGATCTTCCCAGACCGGGGCACGAATCCGTGTCCCCTGCATCGGCAGGCGGACCCTCAACCACTGGGCCACCAGGGAAGCCCTAGAAATTTTTTGATTGAAGAACAGACATGGGTCATTCCTGTTTAAAATTGATCACTGACATCTGAACTAACTTGTCATGGATTAATCATAAAGTGACTGAAAAAATAAGCGGCCTCTGTGTTCTTGACCTTCTTTCCTCTGCTTTATACTTTATTTTTCATTTAAGTAGCAAAGCCATTCTATGAGAGTTTGTGATACTCCAAATCTCAATTAATATACCAAATGGCAGTCATCTTAACCAAAACCACAACTTAATACTTAAAAGTCATTCAAATTTGGCAAAATATTTAGCCTCACCACTCTTTAAAGACTCAGCACACATTCATGGTATCTTTCTGTCAAAGTAGAGTATCACTAGAATTGCCAAAAGTACCTCTTGTTTTCCAGACTGTTACTAAAATATGTGTGTGCTCCTTCAGCAGACTTCATTGAAAATAGCCTTATCCTGGCATCAGGGAGCCAACCATCCTCATCCAGTCTGCAGGGCTGACTCCGTTATTATCTTCCGCATATCATTTCAAATCACTTAACCTTTCTGCATTCTGTATATCTAAGAAACCTGGGACCAGTGAAAGAAAAGTGCTTGTCAGCTATTCTATAGGAACATGGGAAAAAGAAATGAGGTAATGCTGAGAAGGGCCAGTTTTATCCAATCACATGAACAAAGGAATTGTGCAAAATGTCTCCTTACTTCATGGACAGATGGTGCTTCTGAGAATTGAAAGATTAGAGCAGAAAGTAAGGAGAGGAGGTGCTAGAAGTGTAAAACCCTAGGAGAAAGAGGGAAGAGTGGCCATGATTTGATAGGGAAAAGTAGAGGAATAAAGCTAAGATGAAAACCTCACTAAGATGAGGAACACATGGGAAAGAGGAATGCCAAGAGCACAGGAGAAATAGTCATTCTCATGAGTTGCTAGCAAAAATAATTTAGTGTATCAACTTTCAGGCAAATTGCATTTATTCTAGAGTAATGTTTGATGGGAATGTTAATTGGTCATGGTTCTATTTGGGCAGGGAGGGCAAGGCAGAGGAGAGGAACACTCTATTTCTACTGGTCATGGTTAGAACTTAGTGTTGTTTGCATTCTACCTATTCTTTTTTTGGACTGAGACAACCTGAAAAGCAGTTTCTCCGTATGTAGCCAGGCCTCCGCGACAGGAAGCTGCGGCCCCAGAACTTCCAGGTGGGTCTCCATCAAGGCTAATACTAGAGTGACAGAATGGTCTCTCAGCAAAAGGCTCAGAGGAGCTAAGACTTTTTGGGTTTTATTTTTACATTCCTGAAAACAGTTGGAAAAAGAACAATCATTACTGCTCAGATTGGGGGCAAAAGTGAAGAAAGGGAGAAAAGTAGCACTACATATTGAGCATCTATTTGCCAGGGGCTGTCCAATGGACTTTGCATGTGCTATTTCATTTAACCCTCAAATGTTAACCAAGTTCATCTTACTGAGCACTTAACTATGTAGTAAGCACTGTACCAAGCATTTTGATAGATTGTTTCAAAGATTAAATAAAATCAGGAATTGGATATTACTGCTATTCCCAATATATGAATGAAGAGAATGAGGCTTAGAAAGGATAAATAAGTTGCTCAAGGTCATGTGATTAATAAGTGATCCAGGGTTAAAATACATGTCTGTGTGACTCTAACTCTTAGGTTTATACTAAACTAACACTCAGAAAGTAAAAACTCCAATAATTATTTTTCTATTAAAATATAAATATCTTAAAATTCTATAGTTTTCTCATAGGCTTATGTATGTATAATGAATAGTAAATACAGTATGAAAAAATATTTAATCCAAGAAATAGCCAAAGAAACACTCTAAATACCCACAAATAGGGACCCGTTAAATTATGGTACAGTAAAATGCTATATGGTCTTTAAAAGAATAAGCCAACTGTACTTAGACTAATCAAAAAGTTGCTGAGGGGAACTTCTTTATTTTGCAATAAATGCAAAAATGAATGGAGAACTAGAAAATTATTTTGCAACCCCTAATGGAATAATGGACTGAGGCAGTAATAAACACTGGATGTCAAAAACATTAGACAAAATGTTGATGGGAAGCTTTACAATAGGTAGATCAGATTGACACCACCCAAATCCTCTGCTCAATCTTTGAATCACTCAAAATCAAACGTGAGACATATGAGCCTCTTAAGGTGATGCAGCAAGAGCACAGCAGGCACCATCTAGGAAGGATTCTTGCCAAAAATATTCAATCTGAATCCAATCAAGCCTCAAATACAAGGGACAGAGGAACAAGTTGAACAACACATGGACGGAACAGTCAAATCCAGAAGGTGTGGTCTTCTACAAGATAAATAACTTAAGTTTCTTAAATGAATGGATGCCTTTTTTTAAGGAAGAGAATTATTAAAGTTTAAAAGTGTCAATGGATGCCATATGTGGACCTATTTGACTTTTAATTTAAACAAAACAACTTTAAAAAGATATTTTTGAGAAAATTAGGGAAATTGAAAAATAGATTGGGTTTTAGATTATTAAAAAATATTGGGCTTCCCTGGTGGCGCAGGGGTTGAGAGTCCGCCTGCCAATGCAGGGGACGCGGGTTCGTGCCCCGGTCTGGGAAGATCCCACACGCCGCGGAGCGGCTGGGCCCGTGAGCCATGGCCGCTGAGCCTGCGCGCCGGAGCTTGTGCTCCGCAACGGGAGAGGCCACGCAACGGGAAAGGCCACAACAGTGAGAGGCCCGCGTACCGCAAAAAAATAATAAATTAATTTTCTGAGACGTCATAATGGCATTGTAGTAGGTTTTTGTTCAGTATGTCTTAGGAATACATACTAAAGTATTTATGGGTGAAATTACATGATATCTTGGATTTATTTTAAAACACTCCTGAGAAAAAAGGAGAGCTATAGTTGAAACCAGATTAGCAAAGGTATTCTTATGGAAATCGTCCAACATATACAATAGCAGAGAAATAATACAATGAATCTGCATTCATCCAACTTCAACATTTTGCCTATCTTGATTCAAGTTATTCCTCCCACACATATCTTTTCTTGTATATTTTACAGTAAATCTCAAACATCAGACAACATATCATTTCACTCATAAATATATCAACATGTATCACTAATCAATAAGGAGTTTTTCTTTTTCACATAACAACTAGGCCAATATCACATGGAACAAAATTAATGATAATCTCCTGATATTTTCTAACATACAGTAAGATTGTCAAAATATTGATATGTATGTTGAAGCTGGATAATAGATATCTGGGAGGGGTCATTATACATGCTAATCTTGTGTATGTTTGAAATTTTTCATAATAAAACACTTGCTTAAAAAATAAGGAACTTTGTATGTACTGATATGGGAAAATGCTCAAGACATATTAAGTGAAAAAAGACACAGAATAGTGTACGTACTATGCCACAATTTGTGTTTAACAAGATATAGAGATATGTGTGTGTACATACATACATCTATATAGATAGATAGATAGATATGTATATATAGAGAGAGAGAGAGAAAGTCATGAAATACAGCCGGAAAATACACATGGAACTAAAAACAGTGATTGTCTCTGAGGAGGGGAACTAGAGCACAGGGGAAGGAAGAAGATATGTTTATCCTTTTGTATCTTTTGAATTTAGGGTTGTATATTATATATTCAAAAACATAAATCATTCATAAATTAAAAGAAAAAAAACAATGTATAGACACCTGGTGTATCATGTATCATCAAAACTAATCATTAACTGTGATTATCAGTCACAGCTTAAACTAATCTAACTTTGGTATCCTACCAGATTTATGTTGGAAACTTGCTCTGATATCTCTAAAATCAGAAATCTCCAGCCATCTGTTTAATCCAATGTTCTGTTCTGGGTTTTCAAGCTACTATGGTCTAAAAGATTGCCACTTCAGCTTATTGTTATCTCCCTTACTTACTACCTCATGTTTGGCTTATTCTGGTTCAAACCTTTTTATATTTCTATGTTCCAGCGTTTCCTCAGTAGAGCAAAGCCTCTCTGTTTATTTCTCTGGTGGTTAAGCTGAAAGCAAGACCACCTTTCAAAACTGTCCCACATCCAAATGAGACCTGTATTACAATCCAGCTGCTACAGATCATTTTCTGCCCTTCCAACCTAGCTAAGTGTTGATCAACTAACATATACCAGTCTAGCTGTCATTACGGGGGATTTGCCTTTTTTCCAAATTAAATTTTAAATAATTTAAACAGATTAGTGCCTAAACACAAAAATATATAGTTGTCTCTTTACAGCAACAATTTAGGTTTAACTGAGGCAGCATATTGGGAGCTTATAAAGCACCAAGGCATCTCCTTTTTAAATATTTTTTTTTCTAAATTTCTTCTTTTCAATCCCAAATGGAAAATGAAGCCAGAGTACATAACAAATAGAAAATCATGGAATGTTATTCCCTGTGTGAAACTTTAGAGCAACAATTATTTTTAGTAACATCTGGGCCAAATGTTCTTACAGGATTCAGTTTATTCTGAAATTAAATACCATACAATATCAGGATGAGAAGTTTAAAATTCTGCCGTATTACTCCACAACTAACTTTACAACTAGAAAGAATATGCTTTTATATATACCAACAGTTTTAGTAAGCATAAAATATACAACATGGGGAAATAATAGTCTTTTCTGGACAAAACATAATAATTGTGTGACTGTGAACTCATGCAAAATCTACTTTGTAAATCAGCTTCATTCTTCATTATGGATGGCTTAATGTTTCTTTTATTATAAAACTCAATAATATTGAGTTATGAGGAAAAGTTATGAATGGCAGAGTTGATGTTTCAACACCAAGATGAGAAAAAAGATCTAATATGTAAACCTTTCTGGAACCTATTTTTCATTAACACTTGAATAGCACATTTAAGGGCATACTTTCAAGTGTCACAAACAAAACCTGCAACAATGGGTAGGTATTCTGAATGGCTAGCATGAAAGGATTTGTCAAATTGCTTTGCTAAAAACCAAGGCACAAGCAGTTCAGTTTGGATTACTTAGATATTTTCTGTTTTTCTACGATGTATTCTCTTAAGAAGTCAAAGAAATCCTACTTTGAAGTTTCAACCACTAAGCTTACACCTTTAGAGAGCTGGCCTCTGAGTGGATGGTAATTTTGTGAACAAGCAACATCCTGTACCAGCTACTGTGCCCAGCTGAGAAGGCAAAGGTAAAAGTCGGCCTCTCTCTCGAGGAACTTAAAGAAATCTAAGCTATGAGGGCAACTGACTACCCAAGTTTGGGGACGTGAACTAATATACAAAAGGAGGAAAATATAACAAATATGATAATGTGCTTTTTTAGATTTTTAGTAATATCGTTCTGTGAAATAACTGTATTAGTGCATTAAATTACATTGATTACCTTTAGGAAGTCCTTAATCATTGCAAAACTTTATAGTAAAAGTCTACCATGTTTTGGATAAAGCTAAAAGAGCTACCCTTTTAATAATAAGGACCTGTAATGCAAAATTTTGTTAAATTACATTTTCATTAGGAACTTGCTACGGGGACTGTCTTCTAGATACTGAAAGTAGAACTAACAAGCAGGTAAGTATTAGTTCTAAGCATTCCCTGTACCTTTCAACCATATCACACCAGGATTCATTAATACAATGAAATCTTACCTAAAATAAAGGCATTCCCTCCTCATCTGTAAATCAACATCCCCCCCATCACCAAATCTGTGTTGTATGTAGATAAAAAGGGCTTTGTCACAACCTTTTAGTTTGTGTACAAAACTCGATAGATATCTATAGTTGAAACAATAAGCATAAGTTATAAGAGAAGGCGCTTTAGACTTCGAAAGACCCGGTTGGAATCTCAGCTAACAAGTCATGTGCTTTGGGGCAAGTTTACCTTACCGTCTGTGAAATGTCCATAAATAAATGAAATGTTGGTACCGGGTATAGCATATGGGAAGTGCTGAGCATGTGGTAATTGCTATTGTTATTATTATTATTGCTTATGATACTTCCTCAAAATGTGATAAAAAGGCACAGATCAAATGGGGTAAGATTAAAATAAAGGATCTAACTGAGTCAGTAAAACCCAATACTGAGTCTTGAATGATAGAATTGTCTTTACAACTGAGGACAATAGATAGTCTTTTTCTAAATCAGTATACACAGAACGGTTTTTCTACCCAGTCTTCTCAAAGGCTGTGATGTAGTGGTGCTTTCAAATGTAGTGTTGTGCAAAAATCTTCATGCCTTCTTTTCCATGCTCAAGACAAAGGACAAAAATATGCTGAAGACCTACACCAAATCCAAAGCCCAAAAGACAATAAACAGTTTTCACAAGGAAGCCCTCCATCTAAACAGTTTAGAGAGTTGGGTGTAAATTAGGCTTAAGAGATTGTACTAAAAAGCAGCATTAATTAAACCAGACTGGAGTGTAGAAGCTTGAATTCATGATCAGAAAAATCAATCTATAACTTCCATTGACCCCAAACCGCAATCTCAGATTTCACATTGAAGCTGGCAGAGTTATAGCACAGTAAACAGTAGCATCTGGCTCTCATGTGGGATGGTGTATACAATGGACTGATCCATAACTTTAGTCTACTTTAGACATTTAGATGGATGGGCTAAGAGCCCAGTGTGTTATAATAACCCTGAAAAGCTTTTGGCTCTGCCTGTGAACACATTAGCATTAACTTAAATCTGTTGCTTTGTTTACCACAAGAGGTATTTTCTTGTGCTTTCAGCCTAAATGGAACCAGTTAAAGGCACCCAAGACCTAAGAGTGAAATTTACAACCAGGACAGCAGCTATTCACTGTATTGAGACTCCGGTGAACATCCTTTTTTTTTTTGGATTTCCTCTTAAGTTACATCTTTTTAAAATAAGTGGTACCTTTATTTGGAGTCTCTGTCTCTCCACAGTAGGAACATTAATGCCTAATTGCCCTTTTCTGTTTTTTTCCCCTCTCCATAACCTGAAGCTGAAAATAAAAAATCAGAGGGTTCCTTGACTATGTCACCATTTAGAAATGTCACACATGCAGCCATTTGTTTCTAAGCTAGAGAGTGCAGGCTCTTTAGAACAGTGTTCCAATTATTCTTGTTGAAACCACTCAAAGCTACCAGAACTAATTTCTCCCAATATATCACTATAGTTTAACATCTAGAATGAAAAGATGCCCTCACTGGACCAGTAGAAACTGACAATTGCACATTAAGGATATAATCAGAGGGCCTCTGTATTGTAGTCAAGGTTTCCAAAAAATGTAATTAAACAACACCCAACCTAATTATGTGTTTATTGCTTTTACAAATAGCATTAACATAGACAAATTACATGTGACATTTATTCATAATTATATTGATTTGAAAGAAATATGTGAATCTCACCCTGACTAAAATTAGACTGGATAATTTACAGATGGGCATTCTAATACCATTAAGGAACAGCATAACATTGTGTTACATTTTAAATTTCATTATACTCATAAGCAGGCATTGTAGTATTCTTTATATTCTATCACTCAATCAGTAAGTATTTTTTGAAATCTCTTTGGGGTCTAGCAGTAATCTAAGGAGAGGAGGTCAAGCTGAAACTTTATTTTAAATTAAACATCCCTTATACATGGTTTTAAATATGTCACCATAAATAAGGCCTGCATAAACAAAGAACATTAATATGACTCCGAAAACTACCCAACTGGGAAGAAGCTTCTAAATGATCTTGTGGTATTTGATTTGCCAAAACTGAACAATAATCCCTTTATTAATTAGGGTGGTCCTCATTTCCGGTACGGCAAGATTGGAAAACTAATGATCAGGTATTTGAGATCTCATCACATGACCTGCAAAGAATATATACATGCTATGCCCCTAAGAAAAAGAAACTTAATTTTCTCTTTAAGGACTTTCCAACCTATTCCAAGATATTCTTAGGCAAGTGAAATGGCAGTGGTTTTATTATTCCAGCAATACCATAGCTAAATAAAAAGAAAAAGAACCTGAAATTGAAAAAACACCTAAGTTTGTAGGAAAATACTCTTTCCTTAAGTTATGTGACTGCAGAGGTGCACTGAGATCTAGATTCTGGTCCTGATTCTGTCACTCATCACATGTATAACTCTGGTCAGTTTCCCCCTCTGTAAAATAAGGGGGTGAACTGTCAGTCCTTAAGGTTTGTTCAGCTCTAAGTTCCAAACTGCGCATGTCTTCCCTGAAAAGTAGTATGGGGTATAGGTGGCCTCTCTGCATTAATCATAACCTGCCCAAAGTAATGATTAAGACAAGAGAACACAAAGACAGTAAACGGAGCTTGTGCGAGTGAGATGGGGAAATGGGTAACTTTTCTTCCATTTCTTTTCATAGCAGTGTATTAATTTTTGAAGAAAAGAAATTCTAAAACTCCCATAAATGGGCATCTCTACCCTGAGAAGCAGGGCTTGTTTGCTTACAGAGAGATGAGGGCTCCTCAAGTTTCTATCCAAGGAATCAACACGCCCAAGCATGGACATCACTTCATCAGGCTTCCCCTCAGAGAGAGATGGTGTTTGGCACATGGCCAGAAAAGGGGGTGTGGTCTCAGGCTGGTCAGAGAAGGCAGAGAGAGAGGGCTGGGTCAGTAATACCTCTGAAAACATTCCTCACACTGGGCTCACCTACTCTCCCCCGGCAGAGTACCAGCTGCATTTCCTCTGCCCTTTTTGTCAGCGTCTCTGGAATAGCTCACAAATTTACAAGCAGTGATAGGGCCCTTTCCAGCATAAATCTGCCTTCACTCAACAATATGGAAGGAGGACAAGGTAGGGTGGGGCAGGACAGGGGGAAGCTCATTTTTCTATGCTTCATTTGATTTGGTTTGTACTCTATTCCACAGAGTCACATGATGAATTGGAACCCTTTCTGCACTGAGTGCTCATGCGATTTAGTGGAATAAAATGGCAAGTGAATAATCCATGTTCACAACACTATGGGTGTTCACAACACTGTTGTTTGATGTTCTGTGACTTAAATCATCTATTGCAAAAGGCTATAAAAAAGAATAGACCTCATCTCAGCTTACTTTCTTTGCTCCCATCTTACCATCTTTCCCACCCAAAAGTTTCTTCAATGGCTACATGTTTCTGGAACCAGTCTTTGGCCCCAAAGCCTACAGTTTGTGCAGAGACTCACAGAAAAGACTAGGGTTATCCCTCAAAATAAAACAAAAAAAAAAGAATAAATATTTTACGATGCTTAAAGATATAGCCTAATTATTTATTTGCTATTGTCTTTCAAGTGGACATCCTATACCTTGACCTAAAACTCTGTCAAGTTTTCATAGAAAAGTACTAAGGCAAAGAAACGATTTGTTCTCCTAAATGTCCCTTTAAAGTCCCTTCCAACCACACACACTTATTTTCACTTATCTCTAAAATAAATTTAGTGTCATATGCCCAGAAGAAACAGTAAGATGTTATTGAATTTATTCCCTTGCTCTCCAAAAAGCCCACACCTAAACATTGCCAAGGTGAGGATCTCTTCTGATGCATGAGTGTGGGAATGTGATGCTTGTTACCAGCAAAAAACCAAAAAGCAGTGCTTAGAAATCTGTGCTCTAGCACTTCTCACTGCTCCTTAATTGGGCTTTTGAAGCAGGCAACAATTTGCTTGCTGGGAAAAAGGGGAGAGAACTCCATCATTCTTCCACTACCGGCACCTGTTCTGCCAGCTGACCCCACCTAATATAAATTAGACCATTAAAAATCGCAATTTACCAGTAACTACCTAAATCTACATGCTCCTCACTGCTGGTTCACCCTCCTTCCTCTCTCACCACCCACTCACCTAAAGCAGAAAAGAGGCGGCAACCACTAAATATTTATCCAGCACAGACACAGCCAATATTTTAACAGAAGCAGTGATTCTGACCAAGAGAGCCACCACCCTCTTTCCCCTCTCCCTGCTTACCATACAGAGAATACCAAGTCCACTCATGGGTCTGTGAATCTGAAATCAATTCGCTTTAACCAGCTCTAACAAATCTACCCTACAATTACAAAAATAGAAAATGAAATTCAGAAAGACACATCCTGTGGAGAACAAACAGAAATCAGGGCTGGGGGACATTTGCACATCAGTGCTGCCTATGAACTCCAGGATGGCACAGAAAGCAATGCTGCCCAGCCCAGATCCGGGAGAGTGTTTTACAAAGGGCTTCCAGAAACCCCCATCAACACCAGTGTTTCTTTTCCGCTTCCAAAATGCTCTGAATAAAGACCTTCTTTAAGCACTTACTGGGAGCAGCAGCTTCTCTCAGCAATGCGCCTGTGAGTCACGCAGCAGGAGGGGTCCCGGAGCAAGGCAAATCGGAGAGCCCCCAGCTTCCCAGCAAGCTGATGTCTAGCAGACAGTAGCCCAGGAGCCGACTTTCCCATTACAGCCTCAGACTGTAATCCATGCGCTTTCGGCAGGCCAGTCCCAGCTGCCCACAGAGCACCACATGATCTGCTCTGACATCAGATCAGCCAGACGTGACAGCCCATCGGCCAGCCTCTTCCACACTCATGGGTTGCATCATTTGGGTGCCTTTAGCTTGCCTTTAAGCAGGTGGTACAGAGTAAGGAACTGTTGTTTTCTCACAAAATGTTTTTTTTTTTTTGCCTGATTCCTTCTGTTTCTAACAGAAGGAAAAAATAAGAAAGAAAGCACTTGGATTCGTTTGCAGCCAGAATTTATCAGCTATATGGGAAGTAACTGGACTTCCACACCTGGTTCAGGGAAGGTGAAGAATGAGCCCTGTCAAGATGCCAATACCACGGGGGTGATTTCATCTGCAAATCACCACCACTTCCCCCATGTTTCTGTAGTTCATCATGTATATAATATATAATATTATATATATCATAAAATAGCAGTGGGTTTTGTGTAGATTTTATAAGCTAGGCACCACTGATGTTAGTTCATGGAAGATGTCAGGGAGGTAACCACTAGACTCAGTGCCAATTACAATAATTCCACCGTGAGGGCACTCATATACAGTCCAACAGAAATGGACTTGTAGATCTAGACGGACAGAGGTAAGTAGGTAGAAAGTCAGGATGATCTATTCTTGCTTGTGTTCATTCATTCAGTAACGATTTATTGATCACCTGTTAGGTACCCAGCACAAGGGGGGAATATTAAATTGGGGGGGGTGAATATTTGAACAATATGCATAGTTTCAAGTTTTTTTTTTAATTTGCCACAGGGCTTCTAATTCTATTTCTGTAATATGCTGTGGAAATAATAGCTTTACGAAGGCTTTTTACGATATGTTCTGCGTCGAATACTGAATCTGACGGCTGATAACAAAACCATGTTCTACCCTAATTTCATTATGATAAATGGGGATAAATGTAACTTTTAAGGAAAGAATAACCAAAATTATTAAGCTTTTATGAAGCAAAATCATAGCCAAGGTAGGCAGCAAGGACCAGAAATGTATTCTTCCCTAATCAAGAGGAGAATTCACCCTGTGTGCTTTAACTATATTACTTCCTGTGGATTTGGTTAATCAACTGCATTTCAGATATTTATGTGGAAACAGGAGCTCCCTAACCAGCTTAGAAACCCATTGAATGCCATGTACCTCGGTATTATTTACAGTGATTTAAACATAATAGGTGTTCAATAAGTAGTAAGAATAAATGAATTGACTCAAACAGTTTTATTCTTTATGTGGCTTATTCCCAATAGAGATCAAATGGAAATTAGTTGCCTCATGGAATCTCATATTGAATTCCATAGTCACAAGCAACCAGGTAATCTTCTCAGCGGTAAACATCACAAGTTTGATGCAAAACAAATAGATGACTTAAATATTACATATAAAATAACAAATAGATTATTAGATTAATAATTATATAGATAATAGATTGCTATTAGATTAGATTGCTTCCATAACAAAGAGGATATGTAGATACTATCTAATCACTGATATTATAGCTTTAATAAATGCATAAGAAAACAATACAGTCCACTTTAAATATAAAGAACAAAGCTGAAAAGCTGCTCAACATCACTAATTATTAGAGAAATGCAAGGCAAAACTACAATGAGGTATCACCTCACAGCGGTTAGAATGGGCATCATCAGAAAATCTACAAACAACAAATGCTGGAGAGAGTGTGGAGAAAAGGGAACACTCCTGTACTATTGGTGGGAATGTAAATTGATACAGCCACTATGGAGAACAGTATGGAGGTTCCTTAAAGAACTAAAAATAGAATTATCTCATGATCCAGCAATCCCACTACTGGGCATATGCCCTGAGAAAACCATAATTCAAAAAGAGTCATGTACCATAACGTTCATTGCAGCTCTATTTACAATAGCCAGGACATGGAAGCAACCTAAGTGTCCATCAACAGATGAATGGATAAAGAAGATGTGGCACATATATACAGTGGAATATTAGCCATAAAAAGGAACAAAATTGGGTCATTTGTAGAGACCTAGAGACTGTCATACAGAGTGAAGTCAGAAAGAGAGAAAAAAATATCGTATATTAATGCATATATGTGGAATCTAGAAAAATGGTACAGATGAACTGGTTTGCAGGGCAGAAATAGAGACACAGATGTAGAGAACAAACGTATGGACACCAAGGGGGGAAAGTGATGGGGGGGTGGGGGGGGGTGGGGAGATGGATTGGGAGATTGGGATTCACATATGTACACCAATATGTATAAAACAGATAACTAATAAGAACCTACTATATTTAAATAAATTAATTAAATTTAATTTAAAAAACAAAGCTAAAATGTTTTTGGTTATTCTGTAGGAAAAAGCATATTAATAAACTAAGATACAATAAAATGAAAATGATATATTTTTCTACTTAAGAAATGTCCTTTAGTTTCTTGGCATTTTGCTCACCTTTAACTTTATAAACATAATTAACTCGAACATTTTAAAATAATACTTCCCAGGGCTTCCTGGTGGCGCAGTGGTTGAGAGTCCGCCTGCCGATGCAGGGGACAAGGGTTCGGGACACGGGTTCGTGCCCCGGTCCGGGAGGATCCCACATGCCGCAGAGCGGCTGGGCCCGTGAGCCATGGCCGCTGAGCCTGCGTGTCCGGAGCCTGTGCTCCGCAATGGGAGAGGCCACAACAGTGAGGGGCCCACATATCAAAAAATAATAATAATAATAATAATTCCCAGATATGTGTCTGTACCAACACTCCACTTAGTGATCTTTTGCCATTATCTCTTACTATATGGGCTAAGTGAGAAATTTGGCTTCACAGACAAAATGCTACTTCCAAATCTATACAGTTAATAAAAATTTAATATTCAAAAGACTATCACTGCTACTGCTCACCTAGTTCAATCTGCATCATCAATTGTCTACTAGACTATGGCAACTGCCTCCACTCTGTCCTCCATTCAGGAAGCAGAATGTTCTTCTTGAGCAAATTGAATCACTCTTTTACTTAAAACCTTCCACCAGTTTCCCATCTCATTTAATTCCTTACCATGGCCCTTAAAACCCTTCAATAATAGTGCATAGATGTTTCTCAAGAGCCTTTCCTCTCTAGTAGGTAACATACTGAACATTACTCTCCTTGACTGAATTATTGTTCTTTAAGGAATTAATACATTTTCTATAATTGATTTATTTCATTAGGGTAGACTATCAGAAAATGGAATTATTGCATCAAAGCATATGGTCTTCTTCCAAAGTAATAATGTTTAAGCTAGATACATAGTTGACTGTCCAAAGACTAGAGCTCCCAACCTCCCTTGCAGCTGGGTGTGGCCTTGTAAGCAGAATTCTACCTCTCTTGCTTAAAAGAAAATTGCTTCTCTTAGAGTTCTTTTTTTCCCCTTCATGCAAATTGGAACACAGACTTGCCTGTGACCGAGCTTCAACCACACAGCTTTAACACTTTGGAAATGGCAGGGCAAGAGAATGGAAGGAAAAGTGGCCCCTGAATAATGACAGAAAGCAGAGCTGTTCTTCCAACCCAGACCACTCACTATGGACTGTTATATGAGAGAAAAATAAATTTGTTTTTTTAAGACACTTTATTTGGTACCTCTTTGTCACAGAATCTTAGGCTCTGTCCTAACTAGTATAAGTGGTCATAACTTTCTTTTTTTTTTTTGGATCACAACTTTTTAGTATTGTAACTTAATTCATATTGCACAATTACTTAGCAGAAAGCCAAAAATCAAGTGACATTTCCACCAATGTGTACAAGATTAGTTTTACTGCATTCTTGTCAACACTGAAGCTTATTTCTTTTAAAGAAAATCTACTAAATTGATAAAGGAAAATAATAGTATATGTCCTCTCTTTTATTATTAGGAAGTTAAACATGATTTAGTGTTCATCTGTATTCCATCTTTTGAGAATTGCTTATTCATGTTGTTTTTCATTTTTATTGGATTTTTAGTATTCTTGTCCATTCTGTTGGGCTTCGTAGTTTGTCTTTTAATTCTGCTTTTGGAAAACATGCTGAAATGTTTTATTGTCATCAAATTTGTAATTTTTCTACTACAACTTGTTCCATGGAAAGCATTCCTAATGCCCAGATTTTGAAACCTAAATACCATTACCTCACTAAAAAGAGTCAGGGTTTTTAAGGGAAAAGGCTGATTTCAGATCTGAGGCAGAGAAGGTAACAAGGTAAACTTGGGACATTCTCTTACGCCAGAAAGCAAGGAAACTATTGAAGAGCATTGGCGTCGTGTCAAAGGACATAGGAATCAATTTGGGGAGGCTCCCAAAAGCCAACTTCATCAAAGCATCTGTTCTAGTTACTATGGATATGTAAGAGCCACATCAAACTTAACTTAAAACAACATTTATTTTTGCTAAAATCTTTAGTGTCGGCAAGGCTCAGTGGGTCAGCTGGTGTCTACTCTACTCAGTATCAACTGAGCATCTCAAAAGCTGGAGGCTGGGGACTTCCCTGATGGTGCAGTGCTTAAGAATCCACCTGCCAGTGCAGGGGTCACGGGTTTGATCCCTGGTCTGGGAAGATCCCACACGCTGCGGAGCAACTGAGACCGTGCTCCACAACTACTGAGCCTGCGCTCTAGAGCCCGCACACTGCAACTACTGACCCAGCGTGCTGCAACTACTGAAGACCACGCACCTAGAGCCCATGTTCCGCAACAAGAGAAGCCACCGCAATGAGAAGCCCGTGCACCGCAACAAAGAGTAGCCCCCGCTCCCCGCACCTAGAGAAAGCCCGCACACAACAAAGACCCAACGCAGCCAAAAAAGAAAAAAAAAGCTAGAGACTGAAATCTACTGAGAGCTTGTTCACTTGCATGTCTGTTGTTGCCTGGACGTGAACAGCTAAGGAATGGAACAATCTGGACTTCTTAGTTAACCCTCTTTGTCTCTATGGTGTCTTTTGATGTGCTCTTTCCAGTGCGATGTCTTCAAGGTGACCGAATTTCACTAAACACTCATGTCCCGAGAGAGTGCCAGGCAGAAGTGATGGAGAAGTGTCAATATCACATTATAAGAAGAACACGTGAGACCAAATATATTGGTGTAACCTTCTTTGGTAAATGTAATAATCACAGCATAATAAAGAATCCTATAATTGACTGATGTATTTGAATATATAAAAATCCTAAAGACACTCAACACAGGGAAAAAAACCCACATTTGCCACTAATTGAGATGACAGTTATACCAATTCCTTACTCAAAAACTGGTAAAGAGAGAAATTTAAGTATTAATTCTTTCTTTTCTACGTGGGACTCTATTTCAGAGTAAAAATTAGTTCCAGTGGATGAGGGGAAGCTCTTCTTGACAGAAGAATTCCAATTAATGAATGCAAAAGGACAGAAGGAAGTGGAAAAAACACCATTTTTCAACTTGTAATGGGATAAGTGGTTCAGGCAAGAATCAGCAATGGATGCTGAAAGCATTCAATATGAGGTTGACAAGGGACTGGATACTAATCTGCCACAAAGTTAACAACACACAGAATATTTACTTGTCTCAAGGGGAAAAATCATAACTTTACAATGGAGTAATATGGCAATTTTCACGTTAACCATTAATCCAGTGATGGAGCTTAGATTATTAAAAAGTAAAACAACTAGGTATTATGCAACCCCTAAAATAAACAATATAATATGCACAGCACCGGGTCTTCCCTGGTGATCCAGGGAGAAAGACTCAATGCTCCCAATGCAGGGGACTGGGTTCAATCCCTGGTCAGGAAACTAGATCCCACATGCATGCCACAACTAAAAGCCCACATGCCACAACTAAAGATCCCGCATGCTGCAACTAAAGATCTCGCATGCCACAGTGAAGACCTGGGGCAGCCTAAAAAATAAATAAATTAATTAAAATATATATATATTCACAGCATCACCCATGAAATATTCTTGACAAGAATGTTTTACCTGACTTTAGTCATAATGTGAGATCAAAATTTCATGTTTACAGAAAATACAGTGGAGAGTTAATAAAAAGTTAAATGAAACCAGAAGGAAACAATCATGTGAGTCCAGAGGGTGGAATTCTACCAGAAAATTGACGCAGTCTCTTCAACGAGTAAATATAATTTTTAAAAAGGGGGAAATAGAGAAGGGTGGAACTTTCCTGAACTAACAGAGAAATAAGTTCTACAATAGCCAAATGGTAAGAGCCATGTAGGTCATTGATTAGATCCTGGTTTGGGCAAATTAGCTAAAAACAAACAAATAAAACAAACAAAACAAACCACACCCTTTGGGGACAACTGAGGAATGTGTATTGGGTATTACAAGATATCAAGGAATTTTTGCTAATTTTTTAGATGTGATAATAATAGTATCATGCTTAGGAAAAATATCCTATTTTAGAGATGCACACCATAGAATGTAGAGACAAAACATGAATTTTTTCCAAATGTTTAAATTTGTTTCCAAATGTTTAAAAAGAAAATTAAGTAAATACGGCAAAATGTTAATAATTAGTAACGCCTATATAGGAGTATGTGGGTATTTGTCACGTTATTCACCCTATTTATTTTCATATTTGATAGGTTTTACAGTAAAACATAATAACACAGAAAGGTACTTCACAAGTCCAGGAGTTTTCTAAATATTTACTTCTAATTTTTCTAATTTTTATGGTTTGATTTTTTTTTTTAACCATTTAACAATTTAAGTTACCTGGACTGTTTTTTGCAGTATTTTGTCTTTCCCCAATTACGAAAGCAATTGCCCTAAAAAATTATTAAATAATCCTTCCATTTCTCCTCAATTGTTATACTTCTTTTGTCTTTTGTTAAATATTGATATATTAGTCTATTTCTAAGATAACTATTCCATTGATATATCTATACCAGTGTCATTTTAATTTAATTATTATAGCTTTCTGCAATGATAAAACAACCTTCTCTTTTCAATTTTTAAAGCCATTATTGCCCATTTGTTTTTCTGTTGTTATTATATTCACAAGTTTGGTTTATTTTTTATATTCCACATACAAGTGATATCATACAGTATTTATCTTTGTTCATTTGTTTTTTGGGGTAATTTTTGAAATTTGCCCCCAACCTCCAAAAAAAATCCTATTTTTGTTTGTTTGTTTTCTATTGGGGTTTGATTAAAGTTGAATTGGAAAGGATTATCGTCTCTATATTACTGACAATTAATACTTAATCTCACTCAAATTTTAAGAGCTCTAGTTTTAATTCCTCCTCATATTGAATTATTAGGTGCTTTCTTCAAATTCCTCAACCCCACAGTTTTAGTTCTGCTCTCTGGAGTGACATAAAATTTGTGAACTCCTTCTACGTAACTGAAGAGAGCAATTAAGTTCCCAGTTGATTCAGCCGTTTCCTGTTTGACATGATTTTTCACTCTCTTCATTGTCCTGCTTACCCACTTCGAAATATGCTCCACTTTGTCAGTGTTTCCTCTTGAAATGTGAAGCCCAGATCTAAGGACTCAAGACTCCAAATATATGTGATCTGAGAAGCACAAAGAAGGGATTATTATTTACTTTATCCTGAACACTCAGCTGTTATTAATGCAGTCTAGATTTGTATCCAATTTTCTTGGCAGTCCTCTACACTATTGGCTCAGAATGAGCTTGCAGTCAACTAAAATCATTAGAACTTTTCCACTGAATTGTTCTTAAAATAGATCTACATTTTCTTGAATATAAGCAGATGAATGCTGAATCTATTTGTATATATATTACTATATGTACCCTTGTGAAATTTCATCTTTTCAACATTGGTCCATCATTTCAGCCTGACTATAAATCCTAATTTTACTTTTCAAGCAATTAAAACTAAGTCATCAGCAAATTTAATAAACATGTCTGACAAAGAGTAAAGAACCAAGTCCAATGACAAAATAACCAAATGCTTCATTCTGGGGGATTGCCCAAGGCTGAGTTGAAATAGTGGATCTTCAGCATTTCCTTACTAACTAGGAGACCTATGAAAAAAAGGAGCAAGGTTAGTTTGATCTCACCTGCTCATCGTAAACCCATACTGATTCCTAATGATTATCTCCCCCCAATCTGAATGCTCACACACCTCCTATTTTAAAATTCATTCTAAATTTTGCTGAGGACCAACGTCAAACACAATTATACATCAAAATCCAAAGTTTATCCCCTTTCTGAAAATATGAATAAAAATCACCCATCACCTAGAATCTCTGCCATTCTCCAGCTCTCCTCAAAGAATAGTGACTGTGAATTGCACTTACATATTTTTCATTGCTCTGCTATACCATTCCTTAAGTCCTAGAGCCATGAACTTATTATGGTACCTGCATGTACTTCTATGAAGGTGTTTGCATACACATTTGTCTCCTCAATCAGATTTTAAGTTACTTAAACAATACTGAGTCACATTCAGTTCAATTCAACCTACACTTCATGAATGTCAGGTATTTTAACAGCAACTGTGAGAGTTGACAGGGAGGCAACAGAGAAAACAACAGAAACAGAGAACAGCACAGTGTGTACAGGGACTAGAAACAGTTCTGCACTGCTGGACTGAGAGTTATGGAGTAGCAGGGAATAAGGATGGAAGGTACCTTTTAAGTAACATCCTTTAAGGACCTTTTAAAGACCTCAATCAGAGAGTCCCTTGGAAACCATCCTAAGAAACTTCAACTTTATCCTTTAGGAGAAAGTTGGAAACAGGCCACCCAAGAGCCAGGTTCCTCTGCAGTCTCATTTTGTTTGCCCCACACAATCTCAAAAAAAAAAGATACAAAAATCCACAGACCTACCTACTTTGTCACAGTCCCTACATCCTTGTGGTCTTAAACTGCAACCAGAATATTGGCTCTTGGTACACTGGACCTTTGTCTGGATCCTTTATAATGGGCTCCTCGATGCCTAGGTCAGTGCCTGAGGTATACAAAGCATCAAAAGACTATGTTGCTGGTGGTAGGAATGTGAATTGATACAGCCGATATGGAGAACAGTATGGAGGTTCCTTAAAGAACTAAAAATAGAACTACCATACGACCCAGCAATCCCACTACTGGGCATATACCCTGAGAAAACCATAATTCAAAAAGAGTCATGTACCACAATGTTCATTGCAGCTCTATTTACAATAGCCAGGACATGGAAACAACCTAGGTGTCCATCAACAGATGAATGGATAAAAAAGATGTGGCATATATATACAATGGGATATTACTCAGCCATAAAAAGAAACGAAATTGAGTTATTTGTAGTGAGGTGGATGGACCTAGAGTCTGTCATACAGAATAAATTAAGTCAGAAAGAGAAAAACAAATACCATATGGTAACACATATATATGGAATCTAAAACAAACAAACAAAAACATGGTTCTGAATAACCTAGGGGCAGGACAGGAATAAAGATGCAGATGTAGAGAATGGACTTGAGGACATGGGGAGGGGGAAGGGTAAGCTGGGACAAAGTGAGAGAGCAGCATGAACATATATACACTATCAAATGTAAAATAGATAGCTAGTGGGAAGCAGCTGCATAGTACAGGGAGATCAGCTCGGTGCTTTGTGACCACCTAGAGGGGTGGGATAAGGAGGGTGGGAGGGAGATGCAAGAGGGGGGAATATGGGGATATATGTATAGGTATATGTATAGCTGATTCACTTTGTTATAAAGCAGAAACTAACACACCATTGTAAAGCAATTATACTCCAATGAAGATGTTAAAAAAAAAAAAAAAGACTATGTTGGTTTCATCCCAATAGATGCAAAAAAATCATCTGACAAAATTCAACATCCTTTCATGATAAAACCCTCAACAAATTGGGTATAGAAGGAATGTACTTCAATATAAGAGAGGTTATATATGACAAGGCCATATCCAATATTGTACTCAACAATAAAAAGCTGAAAGCATTTCCTCTAAGGTCAGGAACAAGACAAGGATGCCCACTTTTGCACTTCTATTCAACACAGTACTGGAAGTTTTAGCCAGAGTAACAAGGCAACAAAAATAAAAAACAAAAGGCAACCAAATAGAAAAGGAAGAAGTAAAATTGTCTCCGTTTGCATATGACATGCTCTTATATATAGAAAATCCTAGAGACACCCCCCCATAAAAAGAAAACTATTAGAATTAATAAACAAATTCAGTAAAATTGCAGAATACAAAAATCAATGTACAAAAATAAGTTGTGTTTCTATACACTAACAACGAAGTATCAGAAAGAGAATTTTTTTTAAAAAATCCCACTCACAATAGCATCAAAAAGAATAAAATACTTAGGAATAAATTGAACCATGGAGGTAAAAGAGCTGTACACTGAAAACCATAACATACTGATGAAAGAAACTGAAGATGACACAAATAAATGGAAAGATACCCTATGTTCATGAATTGGAAGAATTAATATTGTTAAAATATTCATACTCCCAAGGCAATCTATAGATTCAATGCAACTCCTATCAAAATTCCAATGGCATTTTTCACAGAAATAGAAAAAAAAAAAACTTCTACAATTCATATGGAACCACAAAAGACCCTGAATACCAAAAAAATTCTGAGAAAGAAGAACAAAACTGAAAGCAACATGCTCCCTGATTTCAAACTATATTACATAACTATAGTATTCAAAACAGTATATTACTGGCAGAAAACACACACATAGATCAATGGAACAGAATAGAGAGCCCAGAAATAAACCCATGCACATACATTCAACTAATCTTTGACAAGGGCACCAAGAATACACAATAGGTAAAGGATAATCTTTTCAAAAAATAGTGTTGGGGAAACTGGACAGCTACATGTAAAAGACTGAAATTGGACTCTTATCTTACACCATACCCAAAAATTAACTCAAAATGGATTAAAGACTTAAATGTAAGACCTGGAACTGTAAAAGTCCTAGAAGAAAACATAGGGAAACAACTTCTTGGCAATGATTTTTTGGATAGGACACCAAAAGCACAAGCAACAAGAGCAATACTAAACAAGTGGGACTATATCAAACTAATAAACTTCTGTACAGCAAAGAAAACAAACAACAAAATGAAAGAGTGACCGACAGAATTAGGTTGCTCACATATCCAATAAGAGGTTAATATCCAAAACATATAAGGAACACACACAACTTAGTAGCAAAAAATATCTGATTAAAAAATGGGCAGAGGACATAAATAGACATTTTTTCAAAGAAGACATACAAATGGCCAACAAGTACATTTTAAAATGCTCATTGCTAGATTGTTTCAAGATGGTGGAGTAGAACGAAATGCTCTCACTCCCTCTTTCGAGAACACCGCAAGCACAATTAACTGCTGAACAATCATCAACAGGAAGACACTGGAACTGACTAAAAAAGATACCCCACATGCAAAGACAAAGGAGAAGCTGCAATGAGATGGTAGGAGGGGCGCTATCACAAAATCACAAAAAAATCAAATCCCATAACTGCTGGGTGGGTGACTCACAGACTAGAGAACACTTATACCACAGAAGTCCACCCACTGGAGTGAAGGTTCTGAGCCACAGGTCAGGCTTCGCAACCTGGGGGTCCAGCAACGGGAGGAGGAATTCCTAGAGAATCAGACTTTGAAGGCTAGTGGGATTTGATTGCAGGGCTTTGGCAGGACTGGGGGAAACAGAGACTCCACTCTTGGAGGGCACACACAAAGTAGTGTGCATATCAGGACCCAGAGGAAGCAGCAGTGACCCCATAGGAGACTGAACCTGACCTACCTGCTAGTGTTGGAGGGTCTCCAGCAGAGGCGGGGGGCAGCAGTGGCTCATCAAGGGACAAGGACACTGGCAGCAGAAGTTCTGGGAAATACTCCTTGATGTGAGCCCTCCCAGAGTCTGCCATTATCCCCACCAAAGAGCCCGGGTAGGCTCAAGTGTGGGTCCCCTCAGGCCAAACAACCAACAGGGAGGGAGGCCAGGACCACCCACCAGCAGAGAAGCGGATTAAAGTTTTACTGAGCTCTGCCCACCAGAGCAACAGCCAGCTCTACCCACCGCCAGTCCCTCCCATTAGGAAACTTCCTCAAGCCTCTTAGATAGCCTCATCCACCAGAGGGCAGACAGCAGAAGCAAGAAGAACTACAATCCTGCAGCATGTGGAACAAAAACCACATTCACAGAAAGATAGACAAGATGAAGAGGCAGAGGGCTATGTACCAGAGGAAGGAACAAGAGAAAACCCCAGAAAAACAACTAAATGAAATAGAGATAGGCGAACTTTCAGAAAAGGAATTCAGAATAATGATGTGAAGATGATCCAGGACCTCGGAAAAAGAATGGAGGCAAAGATCGAGATGATGCAAGAAATGTTTAATAAAGATCTAGAATAATTAAAGAACAAACAAACAGAGATGAAGAATACAATAACTGAAATGAAGAATATACTAGAAGGAATCAATAGCAGAATAACTGACGCAGAAGAATGGATAAGTGACCTGGAAGACAGAATGGTGGAATTCACTGCTGCAGAACAGACTAAAGAAGAAAGAATGAAAAGAAATGAAGACAGCCTAAGAGACCTCTGGGACAACATTAAATGCAAAAACATTCGCATTATAGGGGTCCCAGAAGGAGAAAAGAGAGAGAAAGGAACCAAGAAAATATTTGAGGAGATTATAGTCGAAAACTTCCCCAACATGGGAAAGGAAATAGCCACCCAAGTCCAGGAAGTGCAGAGAGTCCCATACAGGATAAACCCAAGGAGAAACACACCAAGACACATAGTAATCAAACTGGCAAAAATTAAAGACACGGAAATATTATTGAAGGCAGCAAGGGAAAAATGACAACTTACAAGAGAACTCCCATAAGGTTAGCTGATTTCTCAGCAGAAACTCTGCAAGCCAGAAGGGAGTGGCATGATGTACTTAAAGTGATGAAAGGGAAGAACCTACAACCAAGATTACTCTACCAGGCAAGGATCTCATTCAGATTCGATGGAGAACTCAAAAGCTTTACAGACAAGCAAAAGCTAAGAAAATTCAGTACCACCAAACCAGCTCTACAACAAATGCTAAAGAAACTTCTCAAAGTGGGAAACACAAGACAAAAAAAGGACCTACAAAAAAAAACACAGAACAATTAAGAAAATGGTCATAGGAACATAAATATCGATAATCACCTTAAACATGAATGGATTAAATGCTCCAACCAAAAGACACAGGCTTGCTGAATGGATACAAAAACAAGACCCATATATATGCTGTCTACAAGAGACCTACTTCAAACCTAGGGACACACACAGACTGAAAGTGAGGGGATGAAAAAGATATTCCATGCAAATGGAAATGAAAATAAAGTTGGAGTAGCAATACTCATATCAGATAAAATAGACGTTAAAATAAAGAATGTTACAAGAGACAAGGAAGAACACTACATAATGATCAAGGGATCAATCCAAGAAGAAGATATAACAATTATAAATATATATGCACCCAACATAAGAGCACCTCAATACATAAGGCAACTGCTAACAGCTATAAAAGAGGAAATCGACAGTAACACAATAATAGTGGGGGAATTTAGCACCTCACTTACACCAATGGACAGATCATCCAAAGAGAAAGTTAATAAGGAAACAGAAGCTTTACATGACACAATACACCAGGTAGATTAAATTGATATTTATAGGACATTCCATCCAAAAACAGCAGATTACACTTTCTTCTCAAGTGCACACGGAACATTCTCCAGGATAGATCATATTTTGGGTCACAAATCAAGCGTCTATAAATTTAAGAAAATTGAAATCATATCAAGCATCTTTTCTGACCACAACAACACTATGAGATTAGAAATCAATTACAGGGAAAAAAACGTAAAAAACACAAGCACATGGAGGCTAAACAATATGTTACTCAATAACCAAGCGATCACTGAAGAAATCAAAGAGGAAATCAAAAACTACCTAGACACAAATGACAAAGAAAACACGATCCAAAACCTATGTGATGCAGCAGAAGCCATTCTAAGAGGGAAGTTTATAGCTATACAACCCTACCTCAAGAAACAAGAGAAATCTCAAATAAACAATCTAACCTTACACTTAAAGGAACTAGAGAAAGAAGAACAAACAAAACCCAAATTTAGCAGAAGGAAAGAAATCATAAAGATCAGAGCAGAAATAAAAGAAATAGAAACAAAGAAAACAATGGCAAAGATCAATAAAATTAAAAGCTGGTTCTTTGAGAAGATAAACAAAATTGATAAACCATTAGTCAGACTCATCAGGAAAAAGAGGGAGAGGACTCAAATCAATAAAATTAGTAATGAAAAAGGAGAAGTTACAACAGATGCCGCAGAAATACAAAGCATCCTAAGAGACTACTACAAGCAACTCTATGCCAATAAAATGGACAGCCTGGAAAAAATGGACAATTCTGAGAAAGGTATAACATTCCAAGACTGAACCAGGAAGAAACAGAAAATATGAACAGACCAATCACAAGTAATTAAATTGAAACTGCGATTAAAAATCTTCCCACAAACAAAAGTCCAGGACCAGATGGCTTCACAGGTGAATTCTATCAAACATTTAGAGAAGAGCTAACACCCATCATTCTCAAACTCTTCCAAAAATTGCAGGGGAAGGAACACTCCCAAACTCATTCTATGAGGCCAGCATCACCCTGATAACAAAACCAGACAAAAACACTACTAAGAAAGAAAATGACAGACCAATATCACTGATGAATACAGATGCAAAAATCCTCAACAAAATACTAGCAAAAAGAATCCAACAGCACATTAAAAGGATCATACACCATGATCAAGTGGGATTTATCCCAGAGATGCAAGGATTCTTCAACATATGCAAATCAATGTGATACACCTTATTAACAAATTGAAGAATAAAAACCATATGATCATCTCAATAGATGCAAAAAAAGCTTTTGACAAAATTCAACACCATTTATGATAAAAACTCTCCAGAAAGTGGGCATAGAGGGAACCTACTTCAACATAATAAAGCCCATATATGACAAATCCACAGCAAATATCATTCTCAATGGTGAAAAACTGAAAGCATTTCCTCTAAGATCAGGAATGAGACAAGGATGTCCACTATCACCACTATTATTCAACATAGTTTTGGAAGTCCTAGCCACGGCAATCAGAGAAGAAAAAGAAATAAAAGGAATACAAATTGGAAAAGAAGAAGTAAAACTGTCACTGTTTGCAGATGACATGATACTCTACACAGAGAATCCTAAAGATGCCACCAGAAAACTACTAGAGCTAATCAATGAATTTGGTAAAGTTGCAGGATACAAAATGAATGCACAGAAATCTCTTGCATTCTTATACACTAGTGATTAAAAATCTGAAAGAGAAATTAAGGAAACACTCCCATTTACCACTGCAGTGAAAAGAATAAGATATCTAGGAATACACCTACCTAGGGAGACAAAAGACCTGTATGCAGAAAACTGTAAGACACTGATGAAAGAAATTAAAGATGATACCAACAGATGGAGAGATATACCATTTTCTTGGATTGGAAGAATCAATATTGTGAACATGACTACACTACCTAAAGCAATCTACAGATTCAGAGCAAGCCCTATCAAATTACCAATGGCATTTTTTACAGAACTAGAACAAAAAATCTTAAAATTTGTATGGAGAAACAAAGGACCCCAAATAGCCAAAGCAGTCTTGAGGAAAAATACGGAGCTGGAGGAATCAGACTCCCTGACTTCAGACAATACTACAAAGCTACAGTAATCAAGAAAATATGGTACTGGCACAAAAAGAGAAATATAGATCAATGGAACAGGATAGAAAGCCCAGAGATAAACCCACGCACCTATGGTCAACTAATCTATGACGAGGGAGGCAAGAATATACAATGGAGAAAAGACAGTCTCTTCAACAAGTGATGCTGGGAAAACTGGACAGTAACATGTAAAAGAATGAAATTAGAACACTCCCTAGCACCATACATAAAAATAAACTCAAAATGGATTCAAGACCTAAATGTAAGACCAGACACTATAAAATTCTTAGAGGAAAACATAGGAAGAACACTCTTTGACATAAATCACAGCAAGATATTTTTTGATCCACTTCCTAGAGTAATGGTATTAAAAACAAAAATAAACAAATGGGACCTAATGAAACTTCGAAGCTTTTGCACAGCAAAGGAAACCATAACCAAGACCAAAAGACAACCCTCAGAATGGGAGGAGAAACTATTTGCAAATGAATCATCGGACAAAGGATTAATCTCCAAAATATATAAACAGCTCATGCAGCTCAATATTAAAAAAACAAACAACCCAATCCAAAAATGGGCAGAAGACCTAAATAGACATTTCTCCAAAGAAGACATACAGATGGCTACGAAGCACATGAAAAGCTGCTCAACATCACTAATTATTAGAGAAATGAAAATCAAAACTACAATGAGGTACCACCTCACACCAGTTAGAATGGGCATCATCAGAAAATCTACAAGCAACAAATGCTGGAAAGGGTATGAAGAAAAGGGAACCCTCTTGCACTGTTGGTGGGAATGTAAATTGATACAGCCACTATGGAGAACAGTATGGAGGTTCCTTAAAGAAATAAAATTAGAATTTTACCGTATGACCGAGAAATCCCACTACTGGGCATATACCCAGAGAAAACCATAATTCTAAAAGACACATGCCCCCCAATGTTCACTGCAGCACTATTTACAACAATCAGGTCATGGAAGCAATCTAAATGCCCATTGACAGACGAATGGATAAAGGAGATGTGGTACATATATACAATGGAATATTACTCAGCCATAAAAAGGAACGGGGCTTCCCTGTTGGCGTAGTGGTTCAGAGTCCGCCTGCCGAGGCAGGGGACACGGGTTCGTGCCCCAGTCCGGGAAGATCCCACATGCCGCAGAGCGGCTGGGCCCATGAGCCGTGGCCGCTGAGCCTGTGCGTCCAGAGCCTGTGCTCCGCAACGGGAGAGGCCACAACAGTGAGAGGCCCGCGTACCGCAAAGAAAAAAAAAAAAGAACGAAATTGGGTCATTTGTAGAGACGTTGATGGATCTAGACACTGCCATACAGAGTGAAGTAAGTCAGAAAGAGAAAAACAAATACTGTATATTAACACATATATGTGGAACCTAGAAAATGGTACAGATGAACCGTTTTCCAGAGCAGAAATTGAGACACAGATGTAAAGAACACACTTATGGACACCAAGGGGGGAAAGCGGTGGGGGGAGGGGGTTGTGGTGTGATGAATTGGGAGATTGAACATAATAATAAATTAATAAATAAATAAATAAATAAAAGACCATGGGTTCAAGGCCCAATCTGGGTTGTACAATATCAGTGGGAAACCCGATTTGTAGTCAGCTGAGCAGAAATGTGGGGTAGCCTGGGCAACCCATTTGTGGCTGGTGTCTGACATAGGGTAGCCTGGTGGGACAGAGGGGTATGAGCTAACTCTGATAGTATCAGAGTTGAATTGAATTTTTGGATACCTAGATGATGCCAGAGAATTGGAGAATTGGCTGTTGTTGTTGGAAAAGACACCATGTATTTGGTGTTAAGGAGGATACAAACTTCAAAACTGCCTACTGTGTGGAACTGGGCAAACCACAAAATTGTTCTTAACTGCAGTTTCCTCATTTATGAGCTGTGTATAATTCTTCCTTTGCAAGGTTATTGTACAACTCAGAAAAATTATACAGCAACCTCAAATAAACCTTGACTTTCACAGGTTAAAAAATAATAAAATAAAATAAAATGCCCATCGCTAATCATCAGGGAAATGCAAATCAAAGCCACAATTAGATATCACCTCACACATGTTAGCAAAAGAACGATAGATACCAAGTGTTGGTGAGAATGTGGAGAAAAGGGAACCCTCGTAGACTGTTCGTGGGAGTGTAAGTTAGTACAGCCATTATGGAAAACATCATGGAGATTCCCCCCAAAATTAAGAATATAATTACCATGCAATCCAGCAATACCACTTCTAGGTATATATACAAAGGGCATGGGATCAGCATCTTGAAGAGATATCTGCACTCCCAAGTCACTGCAGCATTATTCACAGTGGCCAAGATATGGAAACAAGCTAAGTGTTGATGGATGAATGGATAAAAGAAAACGGGGTATATATATGCAATAAAATATTACTCAGGCATAAAAAAACATAATTCTGCCATTTGTGACAACATGGATGACCTTAGAGGCCATCGTCCTAAGTAAAATAAGCCAGACACAGAAAGACAAACACTGTATGATTTCACTTATATGTGGAATCTAGAAAAGTGAAAACTCATAGAACCAGAGAATAGAACAGTGGCTGCCAGGGGTTGGGGGTGAGGGGAATGGGGTGATGTTGGTCAAAAGGTGTAAACCTTCAGTTGTAAGATGATAAGTTCTGGGGATCTAATGTACAGCATTGTGACTATAGTTAATAATACTATATGGTATACTGGAAACGTACTAAGATAGTAAATTTTCAACGTTCTCACCACAAAAAAAAAACAAATCAAAAGTTGGTAACTATGTGAGGTGATGGCTGTGTTAATTAATTTGATTTTGGTTATCCTTTCACAATACATACATAGAATAAATCATCACATTGTACAACCTTTAAAGAGGATTATAAATAGACTAAGGTTATTTTCATTATCATAAGAATTTTTGATTACTTAAGAAATATCCATTTACATACGATTATTGATTTCAAATTATTCCTATTTAGTGACATTTTCTTGTGCTTCGTTACTCTGTCTTGAAGTACTGCCAAAGAATGTATGTCAAAATAGAGAATGTAATTTTTTCAATCTTTCTTTAAATCAGATTTTAACTAATTCAGACATCTTTCCCGATTAGTTTAATTTGTGAGGCTGACATCTATGATATCACATACAAGACCTGGGTTCTTCTACTGAATACTTCTCATCATAGACAGCAATCTTGGTAGAATAATTAGGGAATATTATATAACATTTATGATTCTAGACTCAAAACCCTATTCTGCTACTTACTAGCTAAAGGTAAGTTACTCTACATCTTTGTGCCTCAGTTTCCGCAACTATAAAATGGAGATTAAAATAACATCTATTTTTAGAGGGTGTGGAGAGAATTACGTTAGTTAATGGGTATAATGTGTTTAGTATACTACCTATCACGTAGCAATGGCTCTATAAAGGTTCGTTGCTATAAGAATCAAAATTGAATCCCTAACTTTTTTAGATATATTTTCTCTATATTAAAGATATTTTTATATTACAATTACCAATAATTAATATACTAATAACTGGTATTTATATAAATAATACAACAATCTTTGAAGAAGGTATAAGAGAAAAGTGACCTTTCTAAGCCATGGTACTTGTGAAATTTACTTTTACATTTTAAAGAATTTTCAGGTCCCAAAGAAATAAGTATCATTTTGAGGTGCACAGTGAAAGAACAACAATAAATGCTTATTGATTGACCTGTAAGCAAACAAGTAATCTTTCTTCTCTGACACATTTTGTACATTTCTCTGACCTATTTTTCCTATTCATTTTTCTTTCCTCATTCTTGTGTCTTCATACACTTTTAATATATACAATTTTCTTTGTCAATTAAACCTCAATAAAGCTGGAAAAAGAAAAGGCTCTCTCGGCTGAGATGCTGGACTGGACCACTTCACTGGTTCACAGTACCTGTTATGAGGATGGGCAACCAACAGCAACTACTACAGATGCCTTCTGGTTTATTCTCCTCCCATAAAAATGTATGAAGCTTAACTGTAAAATTTTCTTTTTTAAAGAATTTTCTGTTTCTCTGGCACCTGCACATCATTCAACATCCTTATGATGCAATTAAACCTGAATTTTTGAAGCCTACTTTTCCTACAAACCATGGTGTAACTAAGCCCAGCCCTCCGTTCCTTGGCAACTTCATATTCTGGGATGATATGACCACGTGGTCATGCCCTCCCTCAGTGCCAACCACGTCCACGTTTCCAACCTGTTCTTCCTTGGCATTCAGAATCAAGTTCTGGATGTCCATTCTCTTGATTGCTTCCTTGCTATTCTGAGAGGTGAAATTAGCAGCAAAGCTAGTTGAGGGTTCATGAACTGCTTTTTTAGCAGAACAAGACTACCAGAAGTTATATTTACCAGTCTCTGTGCCTATGTTTCAATTTATACTTGGAAAATATTGGCCACGTCTTCTATCTTACCCGGCGTTCTATAGCAAGCTCCTTTAATCGTAGAAGTCTCGTTTTGCTCTCCTGTCATTCATATACAAATGCTTATCATTCTCCAATTTCTGGATTCTTTTGGAAAGATACAGTATCTTGAAATTCAATGCTATTACTACCACACCCCTCTTTTGCTGTACAAATGTACACATACTCATAAATATACACACACAAAACAAAACCACCAGAGTTGCTTATTTTAAACAAAGTATTGTTTTAAAAACTGTGAGATTAGCCATGCATTGATGATTGTGGAAGCTAGGTGATCCCTACATGGGGCTTCATTACACTATTCTCCCTACTTTTGAATATATTTGGAAATTTCAATAATAAAAATACTCTTTAACTATTTGTAAAATTATTAGGTTATTTATTTACTCACCAAACATCCATTTTACCAAATGCTGTTAAATAGTAATACGAAGATTAACGCAAGATCTCTATCTAGGGTTACCAAATAAAATACAGAATGCCTGCCCTGTTAAATTCGAATTTCAAATAAACAACAAACAATAGGTTTTCAGTATATTTAAGATATTTATTGTCTCCGATTTCTGGAGTTAAAGAGCATGAAATCAGTTTCGCTAGATCAAAATCAAGGCGTTAGCAGGGCTGCATTCCTTCCCAAGGCTCTAGGGGAGAATCTGTCCCTTAATTCTTTTAGCTTCTAGTGGCTTTCAGCATCCCTTGGCTTGTGGACACATCACTCCAATCTACAAGGCCGACATCTTCAAATCACTTACGGCTCCACCTTACATTGCCTTCTCTCCTGTGTATGTGTGTTAAATCTCTCTCTGCCTATCTCTTATAAGGACACTTGTAATGGCATTTACAGCCTGTCTGGATAACCCATCTCAAGATCTTAAACTTAATCACATCTACAAGGATCCTTTTTCCAAATAAGGTAACATTTGAGGGTTCCAGGAATTAGGACCAGATACCTTTGGGGGTCATTGTTCAGCCCACCACAGGAGCCATGATAGACATCTATCAGGGAACACTGGAAAAACAGAGAAGGAGTTGACAGTTCAACTGGAAAGGAGATGGAAAACAAGCAGATGCCAAGAAAGGTTTTCTAAATCAGTGATGCCAGAGAGTATAAATAACTAAAGCAGTAGTGATAATAACAACCAGTAATCAGACCAACCATAACAGACATTAGCTATAAATAACCACTATAGCCTACCAGGGAGTGCCGGTTGAGCATCAGTCTTGCTAACAGGTATAATGTTGGAGGCTTGCTACAGGAGAATAAATAAGCAGCAGCAACTGAATGACAAACATTCTTTACACATAGTTCCTGATATACCACTTAGGGAGGCAGGAAGGCAGAAACACCTGTTCCATGTAGTTTGTGGAGTATCCCCACACCTCCTATCACACTTCCAGTCTTTTCTTTTTTCTTTCTGGGTCTTCTGCATTGCCCTTCAAAACTTCCCCAACACTTTAACTACTTTTTTCAACTCAATGTACTCAAAATTTTTACTCAATTATTTACTAAATAATTTTCATTTTATTATTTTCATAAAAATAAAGTGCTTTGTGTAAAAAAAAATTCTAGCAATATAGAGGTATATAAAGTAATACTTCCCTCTCCTCCAACTAAACCCACTTCCTAAAGATGAGCACACCAACAGATATATCAAGACCTTATCTATGTATATATAACCATGTGTATATTTAAGTAAATAGGAAAGAGCAATCGTTTAGCTGTTGGCAGAAAGTGATAATCAAAACAGTGTTACCTCAGCCCATTATGCTCCCAAGAAGCAGCAAGTTATATACTCCTGCTTGTTATATGCTTTGGATCCAATCCCACAGGAAATATCTCTAATTCACAAATTATTTATTTTATAGTGGCATCCTAAGAGAGGATTGGCAATAAGGGCAAGAATTAAAACATCAACAACAATAATTTCCCCTAATCTCCCCCTAAACTTTTCACCCCAAAAGCCTTCTTGCTTGTTGCACAGGCACCTCAAAAAAAATTATCTAAAATTGAACTTACTGTCTTCCCTAGGAAACCTGATACTCCTAGTGTTTTCCATCTAATCCAGTGGCCAAGCCAGAAACCAGGGAGTCCCCCTTTTTCCCCACATTGTATATCCAGAAAGCTACCAAAGTCCCAAAAAGGAATTATAATATCCTAGATTAGTGAGCTCCTGCTTATCTCTCTGGCTTCATCTCACACCCTCGCAATCTGGTCTCAAACCATCACGTTCACATTTTTTCATTTTCTTAAGAGTGTATGCTTATCCACGCTGGGACTTTGTATGTCCTGTTTCTTCTAAAAAGAGTTTCCCCTCTCCTTGCTTAGCTAACTCCTATTAAATTGATAGGTCTTAATTTAGCCATCAGTTTCCCCAGGAGGTCTTCCCCCTGATTCTTCTGGTCTGAGTTAGGGGTCTCTTTTCTGTTCTATCTCAGCATCCTGTGCTTCCTCTCACTTATTAATACTTAGCAATTATAACTGCCTGTTCATTTGTCTTTCACCACCACTAGACCACAGGATCAGTTCACCTTTGTATTATCAAAGTATTATCAAATACTACCTAGCCTAGTAATGGGGACACAGTAGGATCTCAAAAAATACTTCTTAAATAAATGGAACTAAATAGGTAGAAAGAGCAATACTGATCCCAGTAGCAAAAGTAATGTACATTTTTGTTCAGGGAGGCAGTTCAATGCATGGCTTCAGTGTAATAAACAAAATGGCAGCATGATTGTTTACAGCATTTTGTTGACTCGGGCATAAGACAAATAAACCCAAACACCACGACCCCGCCCCCTCGCAAATAAGCCCATTCTCCTACAGGAAGAAAACCAGACTGTGATTCAGCTGCAAATTTGTTTCCACCTTATCTTTCTGAATTTATACAGAAAGTAAGAGCAGTAATGTGACAGCAGAGTTGACTGATTCCTGCATGTTTCTGCCATTATCATGGTCCAGTGAACAGTCCTCAGCTTTGCAGGCTCAGAAGCTCAATTTTATTATTTCACTCAAAAGTGGAAAGTCACTGAGGCAGACTTTCTCAACAGGGGTTCTTCATCTGAACACAGAATACAGAAAATTATTTGAGAGATTATTTCTCAGTTCTCTCAAGGATGGCAAATAATTACTACCATTCTAGATGCAATGAGAAGTTAATTACATGCAATGGATGCCTAATAACCATTAGGGCTTATTTCACTCCCAGAATTCTAGAGGGCTTGAATCCAATGAAGTAAACTATATATATATATATATATATATATATATGTATGTATGTATATATATGTATATGTATATATATGTATATATGTATGTGTATATATACATATATATACATATATATGTATATGTATATATATGTATATGTATATATGTATATATATGTATATATGTATATGTATATATGTATATATATGTATATATATGTATATATATACAGTTTATACATATATATGTATACATGTGTGGAGGTATGTACATGTAAGTATTATATTTACTAATTGGTAAAAGAAAATACATGTGTCACAAAAACTAGAATATAGTATCTAGTTATAATGTGGCTAATTATACTAATTATAATGTGGCTTGAAAAATATGGACTCTAGTGCCAAAAGGATTAGATGTTTATAAGGATTCATTAATTAAGCTGTCATATTTTGGTGACTCAGCTTCCCTCCTTGGAGAGATAAGAGACTGTGAGCTCTTTGAGAGAAGGAACAACATTTGTCTTGGCTTCAATTTTTATTGAAATTTGAACTCCTAATAATTAACATAGTGCATGGCACACACTCCATTTCATTAATGGATAGATGAATAAGTTGTAATACTTCCTGGATTATACTCTAATGATATTTCATTTCATATATGAAATGTGAATTCTTGCCCATTCATTTAACAAGCACCTACTATGTGCTTGGAGCCTAGACAGGTTATGCATTATGCATCATTTCTTTAGGATTAACCTACCACTTCACATCCATTAGGATGACATTACAAACAACAACAACAAAAAAGAAATAACAAGTGTTGGCAAGGATATAGAAAAATTGGAACCCTTGTGCACTGCTGGTGGGAATGTAAAATGCTGCAATCACTATGGAAAATTTGGGGACTCCTCAACATATTATAAATATAACTATCATTTGATCCAGTAATTCCACTTCTTTTTTTTTTTTTGGTACACGGGCCTCTCACTGCTGTGCCCTCTCCCGTTGCAGAGCACAGGCTCAGGACGCACAGGCTCAGTGGCTATGGCTCACGGGCCCAGCCGCTCCGCGGCACGTGGGATCTTCCCGGACCGGGGCACGAACCCGTGTCCCCTGCATCGGCAGGCGGACTCTCAATCACTGCGCCACCAGGGAAGCCCTCCACTTCTTGGTATATACTCCAAAAAACTGAAAGCAGGGATTTGAACAGATATTTATACACCTATGTCTATAAAAGCATTATTCACAATAGCCAAGAGATGGAAGCAACCCAAGTATCCATTGACAGAGGAATGGCAAAACAAAATGTGATATATACATACAATAGAATATTACTCAGCCGCAATAAAGAAGGAAATTCTGACACATGCTACAATATAGATGAACCTTGAAGACATTGTGGGAAGCAAAATAAGTTGGTCACAAAAGCACAAATACTGTATGATTCCACCCATGAGGTATCTAGAATAGTCAAATTTATAAAGACATAAAGTAGAATGGTGGTGACCAGGGGCTGGGGGTGGTGGGGGTGGGGAGTTATTGTTTAATGGGTATAGCGTTTCAGTTTTGGAAGAATAAAAAGTTATAGAGGGAATTCCCTGCCGGTCCAGTGCTTAGGACTCAGCGCTTTCACTGACAAGGGCCCAGCCAGGTTCAATCCCTGGACAAGGAACCGAGATCCCACATGCTGCTTAGCGAGGTTAAAACAAACAAAAAAAAGTTCTAGAGATGGATGTTGGTGATGAATGCACAACACTGTGAATGTATTTCATGTCACTAAACTGTACACTTACTTAAAAATGGTTAAAATAGTAAAGTTTATATTATATGTATTTTACCATATTTTTTAAAAGATTAATACAGTTGTCCTTTCTGATCCTGTCCCTGGACCTTGACATCTATCTTACTTTAGCATCTGTGGCTCTTGTTCATCTTTCATAGAGAATAACAGTAACCCACCTTACCTGAGCACTGGGACTCTATAAGCAACTGGGAAAAATCTTGGATCACTTCAACCTGGAATGAAGGCCTCGTTATCATCACGTCAAGTTTCTAAGTAAAAGATGAGGCTTCTGGGAATTGGAACTAATTGAATTTGCACTGCTTGAAGTTAGAGCAGGGGTCAGGAAGGGGACACAGTGGAGAATGGTAATCTCAATTGTATTTAAAGGCAATGTCCACAGATGGCTTCTGTGGTAGCCCAATGTGCTCTGTCCCCACTTCAGTTATTCTGCAGTTTAGTCTCCAAAGAAATCCGAAGGAAGTAGAATTGAATTTGTAGGGAGACAGGGAGGGAAATAAGACATGTAACATGCACCATATACTGCCATTGGTGCTTGACATTCATTATTTCATTTGATTCTTTTTTTTTTTTTGTGGTACTTGGGCCTCTCACCGTTGTGGCGTCTCCCGTTGTGGAGCACAGGCTCCGGACGCGCAGGCTCAGCGGCCATGGCTCACGGGCCCAGCCGCTCCGCGGCATGTGGGATCTTCCCAGACCGGGGCACGAACCCGTGTCCCCTGCATCGGCAGGTGGACTCTCAACCACTGCGCCACCAGGGAAGCCCCATTTGATTCTTATAACAAACATATTATTATACTCATTTCATAGATGGCCAAATTAAGGCTCAAAGCAATTAGTATTTCCTAAGTCTCAAAGCAATTAGTATTTCCCAAAGTCATTTGCCTGCAAGTCCTAGGACTAGCATTCAAACTTGATTATCTTCTAATTCTTATAGCCCAGGATCATTTTATTGTTCTGTCTCACAGTTGCCTATAGAGTCAATTTCTGCCATTGTCTCCTCCTTGGAAAGCGCTATATTACCCTGAAATAAAAAAACCTATACCCAGGGGCTTCCCTGGTGGCCATGGCCGCTGAGCCTGTGCGTCCGGAGCCTGTGCGTCCGGAGCCTGTGCTCCGCAACGGGAAAGGCCACAACAGTGAGAGGCCCGCGTACCGCAAAAAAATGAAATCTATACCCAAACTTTTATGCTGGCAGGCAAATAAGGCTCCTGGCAGCAAGTTCATTCTTTGATGAAAGTACTTAAGAATTGATTCCCAGGGCTTCCCTGGTGGCGCAGTGGTTGAGAGTCCGCCTGCCGATGCAGGGGACACGGGTTCGTGCCCCGGTCCGGGAGGATCCCACATGCCGCGGAGTGGCTAGGCCCGTGAGCCATGGCCGCTGAGCCTGCGCGTCCGGAGCCTGTGCTCCTTAATGGGAGAGGCCACAGCAGTGAGAGGCCCGCGTACAGCAAAAGAAAAAAAAAAAAAGAATTGATTCCCAGCTAGAATAATTAGAGGCAACAGAAGAAAGTGCTTCTTACCCCTGCATTCAGTACCTCCCTTGGCTCAAGAGGAAAACAGCCACCAACTCATATTGACGAAAGAAATTAAACCTGATGCCTGAAAATCACTAAGTTTAAATTCAGGCTTGGATATTGTACTCCCCTATAAGCATTCTAGGCACTTAATTATATTTAAATTGCATTTTCAGGAGTATTTCTTATGGGATTGATTTTACTTTATTGGCTAAGAATAAGCAAAGCAATAAACAAATAGGATAACTATATACTCTGTTTTTATTACTCATTTAAGTAATTGAATATCTTCCAACAAGTGACCTGATCCTCTTCCAGACAACAGCAGACTTGTCTATCAAAATACTGCATTAAATACATCAAATTCTTATAAATGAAATCTTACTACACAGCAATTGATTTTATGACTTCCAAGTTAGAAATCTATACAAATTAACTCTTAACTGCATGAAAACTTTCCAAAGGATTTTCATGACCTTCTATGGCTTGTCCTAAAATGAAATCCACTTTTGTCATAGAAGCACTTCAGAGTCTCCTGCATTGTTAATATATCTTCCAACACATTGGATTGCGGTGGGGGAAATCAACAATTCATTATTCCACAAACCCCACCAATGAAATGTGATGAAACCCGATGGGGTTGGGAAGGCAGGGGAGCTGCTAGTTACTCAATGGAGGAAATTATCTCATCTCCATCTGAGCTTCAGTTTTCTCATCTATGAAAGATGGAATTGAGTAAAATCATCTCTAATTATATTCCAGTCTTTGAGCTTCTATGATTTAGTTATTCAGCAATGTGATAAACCAAAATACAAAATAGTTCCTATCTAAATTTTAATAACTAATGGCATGATGACATAAAACTCTTAACAAAGGGTTTGCAGGGTAAATAATAATGATAAAAACTACATGTCATAACTACTTTTCTAAGTTATTACAGTATAACTAATATGCCTATAATATAATTAAATTCTTTGAACAAAATACAAATAATATTCCAGGCTTTCACATCAATAATCTTGATATGAACGATCTTAACACCTTAACTTTTGGCTCGTTTGTGACTTGTTTTAATTTCTTGGGCAAAATAATTTAATAAATGGCACCAAAAGATAAAAAATTAATTTGAAGATTTTCTTATATTTTTAATGCTTTTAGGTTCTTAACTCTAAAAATTGAAGTTCTTTTTAAAGTAAACCACACTGTTGTAGTTTTATTTTATACTTTTGGATCAAAAGGGATGAGTTCAAGTTATCCAAAAAAAAAAAATCTAGTTTTGAGGTAACAGATGGTAAGTTTAAAAAGAATGCACTCTTTTCCAAGTGTCCTATAATAAGCATGTATCAAATTTATAATAAAACAAAAACAAAAGAATAACATACCATGAAAATAAAATTCACATTCTCCTTTATATCAGGATAAAACTTTTCTATTTCTCTCTTTCCTTTTGGCCCTTCATTCCTCTACATTTGTAAAATAGTAGGAAATCAACTAAGCAGGGAAGGTAGAAAACTATATGATGTATAGCATCTATACGTTTCTAACGTTTCTTGTCACAAACCAAATATTTTTTTCTGCTGCAGTTAGCATAAAGTATAAATTTTTGTGTGACCCAAAGTAAATACCAAGCACCTAAGATGACCATCCACCTAGTAGCCAATCTATGGTCATCAACAACACTGAACAATGTAGACTATCATCTATTTTTCATGCTAAAAGCATTCAAATTCCAGTGCAATAAACCTGTATATAAGAATGTTTTCAAGGGCTTCCCTCGTGGCGCAGTGGTTAAGAATCCGCCTGCCAATGCAGGGGACATGGGTTCAAGCCCCGATCCGGGAAGATCCCACGTGCCACGGAGCAACTAAGCACATGTGCCGCAACTACTGAGCCTGCACTCTAGAGCCCGCGAGCCACAACTACTGAGCCCAGGAGCCACAACTACTGAAGCCTGCATGCCTAGAGGCCATGCTCCGCAACAAGAGAAGCCACCGCAATGAGAAGCCCTCGCACCACGAGGAAGAGTAGCCCCCGCTCACTGCAACTAGAGAAAGCCTGCGCACAGCAACGAAAACCCAACAGAGCCAAAAATAAATAAATAAATAAAGAATGTTTTCAAGTCATTCAAATGTTGATTGTTATTAGTTCCAATTCCGATATCCTAACAGAAGCAAAATTTACCTCACTGCCTACTGAGAAAGGAACTCTGTCAGGACGTGCTGAAGAATAAAATGAAATGAGGTTTATGTTCTCAGAAAGTAGTTATCAACATCCAATAATTACACAACATATTTATAATGTTATTATGAATTTGTCCTTTAAAGAACCAGCTACATGACAAATACATATGTATTCCCTTTATTTCTGTTATTTATGAAGATTAAGATATTTGGAAATTCTATCTAGGTAGATTCTAATGCTTTCAATTCTCATAGCTAACCAAGTACAGGCAGCTCTAGAGGTAAGAGGTTTTCTTTACTTCCACTATGATTTTCCAACACCTATAATTTTGGTTCCTAACAAGTTTCCAGAATAAAATCAAACCTTTTTTTTCAAATGTGTGCCCCAATATATGCCTATCTTCAAAAATCTACAGCTTGACCTTGTTCCTTCAGATTTAAGAAAACTGAGATCATCTGGCCAAGCCTCTCCTAGTCTGAGGATGCCCTCTAAAACTTTCCTGACAGATGGCAACCAGTTTCTATTTAAACACTCCAAACACAGTGTTCTCCTGTTTTGTTTGTGTTCCCCCAAAATTCATATGCCAAAGCCCTAACTCCAATGTGGCTGAGATGGAGCTGCTAAGGAAGCAATTAAAATCAAATGATGTCATAGGGGCCCTGATCTGACAGGAATTAGTGTCCTCATAAGAAGAGACACCAGAGCACTCACTCATTCTCTCTCTCCCTCTCCCTCCATATATGTACTGAGGAAAGACCATGTGAGGACTTAACGAAAAGGCAGCCATCTGCAAGCCAGGAAAAGAGCTCTCCCTAGAAACTCAATCAGCCAGAACCTTGACCTTGGAGTTCTAGCCTCCAGAACTGTGAGAAAATAAATTTCTCTTGCTTAAGCCACCTAGGCTATGGAATTTTGTTTTAGCAGCAGACTAATACACCTTGCTTCACAAGGTGGCCAATTCCACTCTCAAACAACTCCAAGTGTTGGAAAGTTCTTATTTTAAGCAGAAACCTGCTTTCTGCAGCTTCCACCCGATAATCCAACGTCTGCCTTCTGAAGCTACAGGAAATAAATTTAACCCCTGTTCTCAATTTTAAAAAAGATTACATGAAGAGTCCCCAATATTTTAACAACTCTCCTCTATCCTTTAGCCTCTTACTTAAACATACTCCAATTTACCAAGACTCTCTTTAAAATGTGGCAGCTAGAAAGACTCCTTAAGTACTCCATAAATATGAATAATAAGGGGCATGATACTTTGCTAAATTAGTCCTAAATTTTCCTGAGGAAAAGCTACTCTCTATAAACCCCTCAAAACCCTTAAGAGGAAGGGAACTTCAGTCGATGAGACCACCTATCTATGAAGAAAAACCTTCTGTAAGGTCCCCTCTGCTGGAAATCTAGTCAGCTGGCTCAGAAATCAACAAGATAGACTTCAAGATCAACTGGTTGGAGACCTGATACTTCATGAAAATAAATGAGTACATCATTGAGGACAGATTATTTCTATTTACCTCAAGGTCACTGTGGACAAAGAATCCATTCATTCCTTCTCACCAGTAAAATTCATTTATTTTGTATCACCTTTCTTATGTTCAAAATGTGTACATTAGTCTTCTCTTATTCATTCTCTTTTTTTCCATAGGGATAAACTAGTTAGTCCAATGCACATGTAAACTACTATATTAGAAGAGCAAATAAGCCTAGTCCTTTGGTGCCTGGGGAACTCCTCAGTGAATCCCTTGCTGTCACCATCTTGGGTAACTCTCTGGTGCTGCTTCCAAAGACCAAAGAGAGGGAGTTTTTTTTTTTTTTTTTTTTTTTTGGCTGCATTGGGTCTTCGTTGCTGCATGCAGGCTTTCTCTAGTTGCAGCGAGTGGGCGGTTACTCTTCGTTGTGGTGCACGGGCTTCTCATTGTAGTGGCTCCTCTTGTTTTGGAGCACAGGCTCTAAGCATGCAGGCTTCAGTAGTTGTGGCTTGCAGGCTCTAGAGTACAAGCTCAGTAGTCGTGGCACACGGGCTTAGTTGTTCCGTGGCATGTGCGATCTTCCCAGACCAGGGCTCGAACCCATGTCCCCTGCATTGGTAGGCGGGTTCTTAACCACTGCACCATCAGGGAAGTGACGAGAGGGAGATTTTTGCCTTCAAGTCCTGCACCTTTTGGTTCATGTCCTCTCCCATCCCTTTTTTCTTTTTCTCTAGCTTATTCCAACTGCTGTCCTTTTCTTGTAAATATGTCATATCTGAATTGTCAAAAAAATTACTTTGAATACTAACTGCTGTGGTCCACAACATAGAGATCAAAAGCACAGATTTACTAATGCCATTTGCAGCAATGTGGTTGGACCTAGAGATTATCACACTAAGTGATGTAAGTCAGAGAGAAAGACAAATACCATATGATATCACTTATAAGTGGAATCTAAAAAACAGTACAAATGAACTTATTTACAAAACAAAACAGACTCACAGACAGAAAACAAACTTATAGTTACCAAAGGGGAAGGAGGGAAGGGATAAATTGGGAGTATGGGATTAGTAGATACAAACTACCATATATAAAATAAACAACAAGGATTTGCTGTAGAGCACAGGGAATCATATTCCATATCTTATAATAAACTATAATGTAAAAAATAAAAAAGAATATACATATATATGTATAACCAAACTGCTTTGCTGTACACTTGAAACTAACACAATATTGTAAAGCAACTATACTTTAATTAAAAAATAAACAAAAAAGCACAGATTTACTAGAGTATAAAGGAGATAGGGAATGTAAACCACATACACCTGAGTAAATCATTGGTGAGATCTAAAGAATTCAGTAATCTTTGTTGTCCTTGTTAGTGCACGTTGCTTCTCCCCACACCTCCAAGCCCAGAATAAATTCAATTCCAAATTTAATAAATATTTTTATTTTTGCATTCTTACAGACTGTTGAAAAAGTTATTCCTCTCTAGGCCTTTCACTTCCTTGGTCCTCAAATCATCACTGTGCTCCGTGATGATCCACTAAAAATTCAAAGACGGAAGATATCAGTAGACTGCAATATTTGGGGCAGGCTTTGCCTACCTAACTCATTAATATTTCAGCTTGGTAAAATCAGAATATGTGTAAATTCATAGGGAATGCTCTATGGATAAGAGAATAAGCGTCAACAAAGGCAGAGAGGTAGAAACACCTTAGACACGTCTTGGACATAGCAGTCCCAGGGTCACACAGAAAATCTCATTCTTCTCACTGAAACTGCCTACCCATGACAGTGGTGCTACTTTTTCTTTACTCAGAAATGGCCACTGAGTAAACCAGAGTGGGCCTGACCCAAGGGCAGCAACTCCACGGTCTTGACTCATGGGGTGGCCCAATTCAAAGGACTCTTCCTACTGGAGCAGTGGAAATTAGTCCAATCAGACTATCTCTCTCCAGAATTTTTTTTTTTTTTTGCGGTATGCGGGCCTCTCACTGTTGTGGCCTCTCCCCTTGCGGAGCACAGGCTCCGGACGCACAGGTCAGCGGCCATGGCTCACGGGCCCAGCCGCTCCGCGGCACGTGGGATCTTCCCGGACCGGGGCACGGACCCGTGTCCCCTGCATCGGCAGGCAGACTCTCAACCACTGCGCCACAGGGGAAGCCCTCCCTCCAGAATTTATACTGGAGAAGGCAGAGAAGATTGAACACGGGGGAGAAAAATAGAGAGCAATCACCCAGAAAGACATCAGAAAACAAAGTCTAGGTCCTTGGTATTTACAATAAACCCCTTTTATCTTAAGATTACCTGAACGAATCTCCTCCTTACAACAACAAAAAGCCTAGTGCAATATATTTTGGGAACAGGCAATATATAGGTCTACCCTGATGAAGGGTTTATCCAGGGGACAGCAAAAGGTAAATTCAGAACAGTAGATTAAGGTCTTCACTTGTGAAGAACTTTGAATACTAGCTATATTTTTCTTTCTTTTTTATGTAATCTTACTTTCACTTTGCCATTGCACATTTGGTAACACTTTAAAAAAAAACAGAAGACTGCCTATCAGTCGAGACTGAAATAAATGAATTTGCAAGAGATATATGTGACTTGAGGAGTCAGTCACCTCAAGCCGGGCGAGCACTATGGGCCGAGCAGGGGCAGCGGCGCAGTGGGAGTGCAGACTGAAAAAACGCAGACCACCGGGGCACTACTCACTCCTCCTGCTCTGATCTGCTCTTGTACTAGGGGTCTGCTCAGGCCTGTGTCTGCCTCCTTCCTGAGGAGGCCAGAGGTCCCATCTGAACAGCCTTCCTACAGCAGTGTCCCACTCCCCGTGGCCAGGCGGGAGTTCCGGATCAGTGTTGTCTCCCGGGACCCTGACACAGCGGCCAAGTTTATCGGCGCTAGAGCCGCCACAGTTGGTGTGTCTGGTTCAGGGGCCGGCATTGGCACAGTGTTTGGCAGCTAGATCATTGGCCATGCCAGGAACCCATCTCTGAAGCAGCAGCTCTTCTCCTACGCCATTCTGGGCTTTGCCCTGTCTGAGTCTATGGGGCTCTTCTGTTTGGTGGTCACCTTCCTCATCCTCTTTGCCATGTGAGGCTCCATGAAGGTCACCTACCCACACCTGATGCTTCGACTCCAGGCCATGCCCAGTGCTAGAGTGTGCTAAGAGAGAGATGTGACTTGAATAGCATAAATAACAATGTTTGATTTTATATCTATTTGTCACAGATAACCAATGGTATTTAAAAATCTAGTAGTGTGTTGACATAATAAGATGCTCTCTAAATCTTTTTTTCACACACAAAAAAGATGTATATCTCCCACTAAGATCAGGTATATGGAAAGGACATTCCCCTCTCACCACTTCTTTGCAGCATTATAATGGAAGTCCTTGTTAATGCAGTAAGGCAAGAAAAGGAAATAGAATGTACACAGGCAGATTGGGAGGGAAGACATAAAATTGTCTTTGTTTGCAGATGACATAATCATCTATGTGAAAAACCAAAAGGATCAAACAAACTCCTAAAGCTAATAAGTAATTATAGCAAGGTTGCAGGATACAAAGTTAATATATAAAAGTCAATTGTTTTCTACGTACTAACAATGAACAAGTGGAATTTGAAATTCAAAACACAATAACATTTGCATTACATCAAAAAAAAATACTTAGGTATAAATCTAACAAAATAAGATCTATATGAGCAAACCTCTGATTAATGAAATAAAAGAACTAAATCAATGGGGAGATACTGCATCTTCATGGATAGGGAGACTCAATAACGTCAAGATGTCAGTTCTTCCCAACTTGATCAATTGATTCAGTGCAATCCCAGTCAAGATCCTAGCAAGTTATTTTATGGATACAGACAAGTCTGATTCTAAAGTTTGGGGACTTCCTTGGTGGTCCAGTGGTTAAGACTTCACCTTCCAATGCAGAGGGTGTCGGTTTGATTCCTGTTCGAGGAGCTAAGATCCCACATGCCTTGCAACAAAAGAAACTAAAAATATAGAAAACAAAAGCAATATGGTAACAAAGTCAATAAAGACTTTAAAAATGGTCCACATCAAAAAAATCTTTAAAAAAAAATAATAAAGTTTGTACGCAGAGGCAAAAGACCCAGAGTAGCCAACACAATATTGAAGTAGAATAACAAAGTTGGAGGACTGATGCTACTCAACTTCAAGACTTACTATAAAGTGGCAGTGATCAAGACAGTATGGTATTGGTGAAAGAACAGATAAATAGATCAATGGAACAGAACAGAGGTCACAGAAATAAACTCGTATAAATATAGTCAACTGATCTTTGACAAAGGAGCAAAGGCAATACAATGGAACAAAGGTAGTCTCTTCAACAAATGGTGCTGCAATAACTGGACATCCATGTGCAAAAAAATGAATCTAGACATAGACCTTACATCTTCACAAAAATTAACTAAAAATGGATCATAGGCCTAAATGTAAAATGCAAGAACTATAAAGCTCCAAGAAGATAAACTCCCAGATAACCTTGGGAACAACACCACCAAAGGCATGATCCATGAAAGAAATAATTGATAAGCTAGACTTCATTAAAATTAAAACATCTGCTCTGCAAAAGTCAATGTCGAGAGAATTAGAAGACAAGCCACAGACTGGAAAAAAATATTTGTAAAAGACACATCTGAAAAAGGATTGTTATCCAAAATATACAAAGAACTTTTAAAACTCAATAATAAGAAAACAACCATATTAAAAAATAGGCCAAAGGCCTTAACAGACATCTCACCAAAGAAGATATACAGATGGCAAATAAGCATGTGAAAAGATGCTCTACAACATACGTCACCAAGGGAATGCAAATTAAAACAATGGGATACCACAACACACCTATCAGATTGGCCAACATCAAACACTGGCAAGGATGTAGAGCAACAGCAACTCTCATTCATTTCTGACAGAAATGCAAAATGGTACAGCCACTTTGGAAGACAGTTTGGCAACTGTCTTAAAAAATTAAACATATTCTTATCTTACAATCCAGTAATCGTGCTCCTTTGTATTTACCCAAAGGAGTTGAAAACATGTCCACACAAAAACGTGCACACAGATGTTTATAGAAACTTCATTCATAATTGCCAAAACTTAGAAGCAACCAATATGTCCTTCAGTAGAGGAATGGATAAACTCTGGTACATCCAGACAATGGAATGTTACTTAGCACTAAAAAGAAATGAGTTATCAAGCTATGAAAAGACATGGAGGAAACTTAAATGCATATTTCTAAGTAAAAGAAGCCAATCTGAGAAAGCTACATATTGTATGATTCCAACTATATGATATTCTGGAAAAGGCAGAAATATGGAAACAATGAAAAGATCAGCAGTTGCTAGAAATGGGGGTGGGGGTGAAGAGACAGAGCATAGAAGGGTTTTAGAACAGTGAAAATACTCTGTATGATATTATAATGACATATTATTATATGTCATTATGCATTTGTCCAAACTTATAGAATTAGAACATATAACACAGTGAACCCTAAAGTAAGCTATGGACTTTAGGTAATAACGATGTGTCAATGGAAATTCATCCTTGGTAACAAATGTACCAATCTGGTGAGTGATGTTAATTATGGGGGAGGTGGGAATTCTCTGGTTGGCCAGTGGTTAGGACTCGGTGCTCTCACTGCCGAGGGCCCAGGTTCAATCCCTGGTCAGGGAACTAAGATCCCACAAGCCACACGGTGTAGTCAAAAAAAAAAAAATTATGGGGGAGGCTATGCACGTGTTGAGGCAAAGGGTATATGGAAAACCTCTGTACCTTCCTATCAATTCTGTTGTGAATCCAAAACTGCTCTAAAAAATAAACCTTTAAAAAAAAGATGTACATCTACATCCAAATCTCATATTGCCATATTTTCTTACACACAGTGAAGAATGGATTTTGCAAGCCAAAATATTTTGGTCAACATTGTAAAAAATTTATAGGTTATCTCAAAATAAGATTGATTTTTCTTGTAGTTGAATTTAAATATTAAAGGCTTTATGGTTCCAATTGGTAATGCATAATAACTGGGTCTGCTTTATAATGATTTTTTAAAGCAAAGCATAAATAGCAAGAAAGTTTTAAGGAGTAAGATGCTAAAATGTTCTTTCCTGTGTCTAGTAGTATGCTTTAAAAAAATTTTTAACCATAATTCTTTAATTGAAATACCTTCTTTGACTCTGTCTGAAGTGAAGGCAGCTGAAACCTTTTAATATTCAGAAGAAAAAAAAAAGCAAGTATCCAGTTTTCCAAGATAATCTCAACTAAGAATCTACCTACAGTGCAGGAACATTGACTACTAAGTATTGCTAACGTGGGAAAAAGAGAAAAGCTTACAGTTAAAAAACAACACCGACTGGTAACGATTTATTTTCCAAAGTCATTCCAGCACCTCTTACCTCTTTCTACAAATGTGTGTACCAAGAGCACAAGGGCCACGGCAGCTTGGCAAAGAAGATTCACCTTGGTATGCCCAGTGTTCATTATTGAAGCTCAGGCTTCCCTGTATCTTTTCAGGTTTTATGTAAGAAAGGGTCACTAATTCCAAGGGCCTCAAAAGGTCACCAGAAAGGCTAAAGATATATTATGTATCAAGGAGAGGTAGCAAAATAAGCGTGAGAGAGTGGGCAGTAAAAATGGAAAAATACTCCCACCAACGATCCAGATGTACAAACTCTTCCATCATTTACATCCACAGCCCACCATAGACTCTTTCTTTCTTCTTTCTTTATGGCTGCACTGGGTCTTCGTTGCTGCGCACTGGCTTTCTCTAGTTGCGGTGAGCAGGGGGCTACTTTTTGTTGCAGTGCGCAGGCTCCTCATTGCAGTGGCGTCTCTTGTTGCGGAGCACGGGTTCTAGGCATACCGGCTGCAGTAGTTGGGGCACACGGGCTCAGTAGTTGTGGCTCGCGGGCTCTAGAGCGCAGGCTCAGTAGTTGTGGCACACGGGCTTAGTTGCCCCACAACATGTGGAATCTTCCCAGACCAGGGCTCGAACCCGAGTCCCCTGCATTGGCAGGCGGATTCTTTAACCACTGCGCCACCAGGGAAGTCCCCCACAGCCCACAGACTCTTGAAGATGGATTTCTCTCAAGAGCAAGCAGCTGTTTCACCAAAGCTACACTGGGGTTACTTCTATAAGATAATATATTATTTTGTGAAGACTCCCTCTCTCCTATTTCTGGTTCTTTCCCTCTTTTTTATGTTATTGGCCACAGTATCAAACTGAGTAAAATTTTCCAGCTCAACCACATTATCTGCTTTGTCTATCCACACCCTCTTAAAGTTGCTCTTAAGGGGGGCTATATTTTTCTGTGAGAACAGATGAAATACAGTCTGTCATGACAATCAGTGCGAACCATCTGGAATATTTTCAGGAAGGACCAAATAAAATCCAATCAAATACATTTGAGAAGCAACAGAAGTTTAAGGTAGTGTTTTTATCCACTAATTGTAAAGTTTATAAATTGCCATTGTTGATAGGTGTTTATCCTTTGAACACACTCATACGACTATGCCCTATATATTTGTAGGAGAGTGCTTGTCATAACAAAAGACTAGAAACAGCCTAAATGTCTATCAGTAGGGAGCTGGTTAAATAAATTAGTTTACCCAATACAATGAATGGATACTATGTAGCTAATGAAAAGGAATGAGGTAGACCAATATTTGTGAGATGGAAAGCCCACCAAAGAATAATAAGTGACACTGAAAACAAGTTAAAATGAAAAGTTTAGCTTTAGTCCATGTATTTTGCTTTTGTTTTTGTTTTTTGCGGTACGCGGTACTCTCACTGTTGTGGCCTCTCCCGTTGCAGAGCACAGGCTCCGGACGCGCAGGCTCAGCGGCCATGACTCACGGGCCCAGTCGCTCGGCGGCATGTGGGATCTTCCCGGACCGGGGCATGAACCCGTGTCCCCTGCATCGGCAGGCGGACTCTCAACCACTGCGCCACCAGGGAAGCCCAAGTTCATGTATTTTCAATTGTGTACTATGCCAGAGTATGAGTATACCACAATATATTTATAAAACATATCAACATAAATGTATCTCATAAACATAAATTGAGGGCAAAATGCAAATCGCTAAAATACTAACAATATTATATCATTTATATGACATTTTAAAACATGAGAAACAATTCTACCTACTGTTAGGGACACATATATATGAATTAAGAGTACAAAGAAATGCATGGGGATTAGGAGGGACAATGTAATTGGGACAAGGTATTGGGTTAAACCACATGATATTGCCAATGTTCCACCATTTTTGACCTACAAAAACAACAATGTCATATATGGTTCAACCTCACAAAGTAAGTGGTCTTTGACTATGTTAAGTAGGTTTTACTTTTTAAGCTAAGCGGAAGATACACATGGGTTCATAGGAACCCATGTGGATCCACCGTTATTTAGCTCTATGACCCAAGACAAGTTATTTAACCTAATTTCTTTATCTGTAAAATGGGGATAATAATGAAACATATCTCACAGGGGTACCATGAAAATCAAATAAGTGAATATATATTAAGCACTTAAACAGTACCTGGCACATGGGTAAGCACTATTTGATTCAGCTACTATTATATTCTATAGCTTTTTGTACAGCTGTAATATTTCATGAAAATATTTTTCACTTATTTTTTTCACTTATTATTATGGAAAACTGTAAATATAAACAAAAGCAAGGAGACTAGTATAATAAGCCCAAATGTACCAATCACTTTGCTTTAATAATTAGCAAAGCATGGCCAATGTTTCACTTCTACCCCCATTCCCAGAAACGCACATTAGATTATTTTGAAGGGAATCCTAGATTTCATCCATAGATACATTTTTATGTCTTTAAAACATAAGGATTTCTAGAAACATAACCAAAAATACCATTACCACATTTTAAGAATTAACGATTCCTTAATATTATCAAAAATCTAGTCACTGCTTCAATTTCCTTGCTTGTCTCATAAATACTTAAGTAAATTTTGTTTTGCAGTATTTGTAAGTACACAGCTTGCTGAATTTTTACAAAGTGAACATTCCCATGTAACCAGCCAGCACTTGGAAGAAGAAATAGAATGTTGAGTTTTCCATATTTTTGTGTGTTCTTTACAATTTTTTTCAAATCAGGATCCAAATAGGGTTATATCTTACAAATGGTTGACAGTCTCTTTCACAGTAATTTTTCATTTTTAAATTAACATTACAGTGATGAATGATATGAGCCTATTTCTACTTTTTAGACAATTTAGGTGCTTTTCATTATTTCTAAAAGAAAATATAAAATACTGTTTGTTACCACTGGCAGTGAGAATGGAAGTCAGAAATATGCCAGGGTAGTCTTTCAAGGCATTACCAACAAACAGCATTTTTAGAAAGGAAATACCACTGAAAATTAAAAACAGATTCAACTATGGTCATTAAAGTATAGCAAACAGCCAGAGATCTATTCTCCAGCTAACTCAATATAGAGATTCGCTTTTAGAATTTACTTGTATTTTTCATTATCATAATTGTATTCTACCTTAACTACTGTGCTTCCTTACTTGGGTTTCCAGCCCTGAGTCGAAATGAAATGAAAGTGTCTCAATGGTGCGCCGGTAATAGAATTTGAAAATCTTTATTCTGAGATATTGTAGTTTTGCAACCCTTAATGGCATTGTCCTTGACTGGAGATGCACAAGCAAATTCATTTCCTGCCAGCCTCTCTGAGGCTAATGGGCCTTCCAACTGCAGAGTTTTCACTGACTTCTAATGACTGGGTGCAGCAGAGAGGGGCCTCTGGGAGCAGGATGCTTGCTGTCTTCTGGCAGAGTTCCTGGGAGAAAGAAAACCTTGAAAGATGCACTGCAATAAATCCCTTGTTCTGGGAAAACAGAAAGTCAAGCTCTACCATAAATTTTTTATTTTCCTCCATAATCCGATTTTAAGATTATGTTCAGGTGAAAGCAAGAGAAGATTGTCTGATAAAATAATTGTGAAAAGGTCTGAAATTAAAATATGTATAAATGCTTATGTAAAACAGTCATGTAGAGTATTTCACTCTCCAAGACTGAGAAAAATGCTAAATCTGGTGATAAAATCTGAGACTGTCTCTCATACATTTGTAAAATTAAGATAATTATGTGAGTAAATGAGAAGAAAATGAGAAATCTATATACTATTATACTGCATTGTCAGTAAGAATAAGGTGACTGATTTTTAAAGAAAATGCAGAATTATCAAAAAAAAAATCACTTACCTATTCCACATTTATATTATAAGATGTGTGTAGCTATTGAAAATACACCAGAACCTCACCCAGAGAGTGTTTCCACAGTCCGAGAAGACAGCATTGATAAATGGAAGTTGCATATCACACAAACTGAATGGTGATGTAGAAACCTGCACAGAAGCAGGCTTTCATTTCTGACCACTTTGGTACAAACTAGATTTCCCTAGAGGTTCAATTTGATGTAAAGAACAGGCAATTTAAGCTAACTCAGCAAGTCAGAAATCAGTGGTAATAATAAGTGGTAAGTGCCGGAAAAAGGTGATGTCGAGAAGTTGGAAGCGGGCTTCCCTGGTGGCTCAGTGGTTGAGAGTCCGCCTGCCGATGCGGGGGGCGTGGGTTCGTGCCCCGGTCCGGGAGGGTCCCGTGTGCCGCGGAGCGGCTGGGCCCATGAGCCACGGCTGCTGAGCCTGCGCGTCCGGAGCCTGTGCTCCGCAATGGGAGAGGCCGCAACAGTGAGAGGCCCGCGTACCGCAAAAAAAAAAAAAAAAAAAGAAGTTGGAAGCTATTATAAATTCAATTTCCCCATACAAAAGAAAAATTAGCAAAGCAACAAATGCAGCTCCAGGCAATGGTGTGCGGGATGGTTATCTGATAGTCAAGCCACTCTCTCATCATGCTCCCACCCCCCAAACACAAACAAGAATAATTTAGCTAGCCAATCCTGTTGCAGTCTGGCATCAGTTCTCAAAGATTTGGTTCCATGACATAGTTATTGCAAGGGGGTAAGCAAGGTACAGGGACCTGCTTTCAGAGGAAAGGAACGTACCGACCTCTCAAGGAAAGGAACTGTGTGTTCTATTTACCCTTGTCTTTCCAGCCCTTAGCACTACCAGGTCTCATTGTATCCTCCATAGATGTTTGTTGACATTGCAGTTGGTTGGAAGTCATAATATTTCAGGATTTGTGTTCAGCCAGACCTTGAAGTAGCACAGTAAAGAAGAAATCAGCTATGTGTATGAAACTGCTTTTAAAAGGATACATTATTTCATGAATAAGTTAAATTTTGTCAGCACCCTGCTACTTCAAGGTCTGGCTAGAATAATTATTATCCTGATTTACAAAAGCTGTTTAAGACTACCTGGGACTTCACTAAAAAAACCACGATAGGTAACAAAGATGGGGCTCAAACTCTGGTATACTATATCCAGTGTGATTTTCTCCATACCTCATCTGTTGAGCTATCAAATTCCAACAACCACAGAAAAGAGAAGGGCGGGTGACAGCCACCCTGATTGGCTCTTCAAAGTCTTACTGTTACTATCAGCAGGACCCTGGTCTTGTTTGTAGCCAGTACAGAGATCAACTGTCTTGACAATCCCAGAATCAGCTGTAGCTGTGGCCTCAGGGCCAGCATAGACTGTTTTCACTACATTCTGATGAGTGTTGGGGATTGGGAATATTCGTCTGGAACTAATAAGCAAGACCAGAAGTGACTGGAGGCAGGTAGAGCAGTTAAAGGACCACAAGAATAGCCCTAGAATAAGAGACTCTCTTAAGTAATATAAAAGGAAAAGAAATATACATCAAAAGCTAAAACACAGATAGATAATAGGTGGGTAGATATATATCTGATAGATATCAGATACATACATGTAAATTAGAATGTCTTAATTCTGAACTATATATCTTTACACGTCTAATGTTTCTGAAATAGGGATGCATTTTATAATCAACGTGCATATTTAACACAACGGTCTTTTTTTCCTAACACTACAGAAGGGAAGAAATATACATGTAATCTCTACTGCCTAACGACTTCTTTCCTTTCATTTGGAACTGTAGATCAGAGAGTGGTTGATCAATAAACTAAATTTGATTATCAGTTATACTCTTTTTATATTTTTGCCTTACTACGTATGATCTCTCTGAGACCAGAGGCCCCATTTTACTTATCTCTATAATTTCCCATAACACCTAATATTTCTTGATACACAGAGTTTAATACATATTTGCTAATGGGTATTGTTAAAAGTTACACACATACAATTAGCAAAAAAATGTCTCAAGCAGGTGATTCATGTCCAACAAAATGAAAGAAGTTGAGGAAAATAAAACTGTTGAGCATATTTAAGCACTAGATTCATCCATTAACTCAGATGAGATATCATCTAAATATCTAAACAGCAAGGAGAATGTTGCCAAAAATTAATTTCTGTTTATGACATTTTAGTAGAAATCCTCTATCATACAAAAATGAACATTAAGTCTTTCCTCACTGTATTTTGATTAGAATAAATTTTAAAAAGGAAACAACTGGAGGCAACAGTTAAATTATAATACAACCATAAACTAGAATGCAGTGCTGCTAATAAAAAATGAGGTTTCCAAAAGATACTTAATGACCACATTATAATATTTAGTGGAAAAAAGCATGATATAAAATTAAATCAATTATTTGATTTAAGTATTTAAAATATTGATTGAGTTCAGAGCATGCTGCCCCCAAAATATGGCTCCATGACATATTGAATACTTTAAGCTAAAGGAATTTGAGAAATGACAGATACGGAAAGGACTCTCAGACCTACCCCATCTCCCCTGAAACAGGTGATAAGACCATCATGTGAGAGATGCCATCCTTATACCTGGAAGAAAGTAGTGTCCTTATCTCTGAAGACAGAGGGGCACCAAGAAGAATCCCAATAAACAGGGCTTGCTAAGTTTCCCCCAGTTTACTACCCTTAGCTCATACTTCTTTGTCCATAACTATCCACTCTTCATCAAATCTAGAATAAAAACACTCAGGTTTAACTGTTTCTTCAGGTCTTCATTCCCTTATGAAGGCTCCCAAGTCACATAAAACTTAAATAAATGTGGTTGCTTTCCTCTTGGTAATTTATCTTGTCAGTCCAATTTATAGGGCCCCAGCCAGAGAACCTAAGAGTGTAGTAAAAAGAAAAGAAAAAAGAAATTTTCTTCCCCTACAAAATATATGAGACTAGAAAGAAATATACCTAAATCTTCATAGTGGTTTTATTTCTCAAATATGAAATTATAGATATTTTTAAAAACTAATTTCTATAATTTCCAATATTTTTATCAGCAGGGCTTTTAAAACGTTTACCTTAATGAGCAAGTTCCCCACAGTGTGATTTTGTTCATTTGAGTCTTCTATGTGCATATTGCTGGCCAGCTGTAGCTTACCCCTCAGAACAAGACTGTGTATAGAAACGACTCAACCGAATTAACAAAAATATACTACCCCAACCTTTACTGAGTTATTGTCACCAATATTATTTTTATTTTCCTCCTAATAAGAAAATTAAAATCTATTTCAATTTTTAGAAGCAACTCACATGAAATCTCAGAATATAAACTGGGTCTGACTTTTCTATTCCAGGAATGGGTTAAACCGATCAGTTAATGAAAGGACTAGCTACTGAGACCTGTAGGAAATGGATGACACCCAAATGAAAGTCATTCAGGGATTAAACAAAGTGAGAGGGATTCCTCGAAAAAGACCAGATTTCTGGGATTCACAGCATCCTCTCTTTCTCCAGGTTCTCCTCTGATCCTTCTTATCTAACTGTATACCTGAAATGTGCATATTTTATGTGCAAATATATGTGCGTAATGTACACATTTAATGTACAGTTCTTTTTCTTACTAAGCAAGGGAACACTAAGACATATCTATAAGTAGCTCTCACTAGCTCCTCTTCCTTCACTTCCTCCTTAAGCTGGGCACTGCCCCAATTCCCACCCTCAGACCTCTTCTTTCACTACATGCTTCTTTAGGCTGATGCTTCTCCAAGTGTGCTTCCAGACCAGCAGCATAAGCACGACCTGGGCGTTTGTTAGAGCTGCAAATTACTGGGCCTATCCCAGACTGAATCAGAAACTCCAGGCATGAGGCCCTGCGGTGAGTTTTAACAAGGCCTCCAGGTGATTTTGATGTGTGTTGAAAACCACTGCCTCCAGGCAATCTCATCTGCCTCGTAGGTCTGTGGCTCTAAACCTGTACTGCCTGGCTCTGACCTCTCTTGTGAGCTCCAGACCTGAGTTACCACCTGCCTGCTAAATCTCTCCATCTGAATATCCCCAGTGTAACTCAAACTCAGCAAAGTAATAAGCTTCGACCTTCCTACCCCTCTCCCTGACCACCTCTACCCTAAAGCCTGCTCCTTTTCCGGCTCTCCCATCTCAATTAATGATACCTAATATTCACCTGGTCCCTTAGCCTAGAAATCTTAAAAATCATCCATTTTAGTTTTCTTCCGGTCACAAGTCCTGATTCTACCTTAGCGATGTCTCTCATGTCCTACTCTCCTTTCTTACTTTCACTACCATACTGCAGTAACAGGTCTATTCACCACTGGTTGATCCCCACCCAAATCCATCCCTCACACTTCTGCTGGACAAAACAAATAAGAGGGAGAAAGACCATGTTGTACATCAATATAATCCCATTGCTGGTTTCTCCAAAAGATTCTTTTTCTGGGACTTAATTCTCTCTGTGACCCTGTTGCTCATAAATATTAATAGTATTGCGTTATTTTTCCAAAACATCAGTCTTTTCCTGTTAAATCTCTTCTCAAAAACTTTCAGGAGGAGGGGAAGAAAAAAAAAAAAAACAACTTTCAAAACTTCCCATTGTCGAGACTTCCCTGGCAGCCCAGTGGTTAAGACTCCGTGCTTCCACTGCACGGGGCACAGGTTCAATCCCTGTTTGGGGAAGATCCCGCATGCCGTAAGGCCAAAAAAAGAAGAAAAATTTCCCATTGTCTATTTAAAAATCTCAACTCTTTAAAATGATGTTTTTAAACCCCTGCCCCCTGCCATGACAGCGTGGTCCCACCCCACACTTTCACTCATGCTCCTCCTTGGATCTGGATTTCACCTCCCATTTCCATCCCTCTTTCTTTTTTTTTTGCCGTACACGGGCCTCTCACTGTTGCGGCCTCTCCCATTGCGGAGCACAGGATCCGGACGCGCAGGCTCAGCAGCCATGGCTCACGGGCCGAGCCACTCCGTGGCATGTGGGATCTTCCCGGACCGGGGTACGAACCCGTGTCCCGTGCATTGGCAGGCGGACTCTCAACCACTGCGCCACCAGGGAAGCCCCCCATCCCTCTTCATTTACCATTTTACTTTTTATCCTTCAAAGACCAGTTTGAATGCTACTTGCCTATCAGAACTCACAAATCAGTTATCTTTGTGCCACCCATGGCACATTTCTGTTTTTTATAATGTATTTATTTATTTACTTTTTGGCTGCGCTGGGTCTTTGTTGCTTCGCGCAGGCTTTCTCTAGTTGCGGTGAGCGGGGGCTACTCTTCGTTGTGGTGCACAGGCTTCTCATTGCGGTGGCTTCTCTTGTTTCGGAGCACAGGCTCTAAGCATGTGGGCTTCCGTAGTTGTGGCTTGCAGGCTCTAGAGCGCAGGCTCAGTAGTTGTGGCGCATGGGCTTAGTTGCTCCGCAGCATGTGGGATCTTCCCGGACCAGGGATCCAACCGTGTCCCCTGTATTGGCAGGCGGACTCTTAACCACACTGCACCACCAGGGAAGTTCCCCAGGGCACATTTCTTACACCTCCGTGAGAGCTTCCTTTCTTCCAGGCATAGTAGTTATTTGCTTATCTGATAACACATGCCCTAAAGGGCATGATGGAGACCTTAATTCATTTCTATCTCTTAAACTACTTAGCCTACTTTGAAAGCATTATGCTATGGTCTGAATGTTTGTGTCCTCCCAAAATTCATATTTTGAAATTCTAATGCCTAATGTTTATAGCATTAGGAGGCAGAGCCTTGGTAAGATGATTAGATCATGAGGGTGGAGTCTTTGCCAATGGATTAGTGCTCTTATAAAAAGGCTCACAGAGCTCCCTAGCCCCTTCGGCCATGTCAGGATACAATGAGAAGCTGGCAACAGGGAAGAGGATCCTCACCAACCATGCTGACATCCTGATCTTGGACTTCCCAGAGTCCAGAACTGCGAGAAATAAATTTCTGTTGTTTATAAGCTACCTAGTCCGTGGTATGTTGTTATAGCAGCCCAAACAGACTAAGACACACTCAATAAACACTAACTGAGCGGAAATACATATTGTATCAATTACCACACAAAGGTTAAGCCAAACCAATCTATCTTGGCACAAATTAAATGCTTGAATGGGTCTCTCCTAGTTTCTCCAGAACAGGGGCTGTCACACCTGGGTGATGGTGAAAGAAGAGGGCTGAGGATGGATTTTGCAGCGTGCCCAATTTAAGAAGGAAATGAGGGAAAAGGAGCTAGTGAGGGATACTTATAGATATGTTGTAGCGTTCTCCTCACATTGTAATAAAAATAGTTCTACATTCAGTATGTACATTTCTTCCCCCAAAAAGTAGATTCCCAGAATAGTATCTAGATAAAAACAGGGGAAAGCAATGAGTGATTACTTTTTAGTAAAGGAACTAAGGAGAAGAGGATGGAGTGAAGGTTTTACTATATTAATGTTCCAATATGTTCATTTTTCTATTCTTAATGCCAATATAGGTTATCTGAGGAATGTGGGCCAATGTTATGGGGTTTTTTTTTTTATAACTTTTTTAAAAATTTATTTTATTTATTTATTTTTGGCTGTGTTGGGTCTTTGTTGCTGTGCACGGGCTTTCTCTAGTTGCAGTGAGTGGGGGCTACTCTTCATTGTGGTGTGCGGGCTTCTCATTGCGGTGGCTTCTCTTGTTGCGGAGCACGGGCTCTAGGTGCCTGGACTTCAGGAGTTGTAGCTCACGGGCTCTGGAGCACAAGCCCGGTAGTTGTGGTGCACGGGCTTAGTTGCTCCATGGCATGTGGGATCTTCCCAGACCAGGGATTGAACCTGTGTCCTATGCATTGGCAGGCGGATTCTTAACCACTGTGCCACCAGGGGAGTCCCTCTTATGGGTTTTTAAAAAATAGTTTTCTGTATTTTTTTAAGACCTAATACATTGTATTAAAATTAAATTAAAATACAGATTCTAAGGCCTCATTCTGGAGGTTCTCAGCTGGTAAGTCTACAGTAGGAATCTGCATTTTTTTCCAATCTCCCCACATGATTCTGGTACACCCCCCTGGACACATGTTCCCCAGTACAATAACCTCCTACCTCTGGTGGTAAGTGGGTGGGGCAACTTCTGTTAAAAGTGTAACAGAAGAAGAAAGCAACTTCACCAGCAGATAATAAAATGGACTTGAAGGTGTGACCTGGCTACAAAATCCATCACACCAAGGGTACCAAACAGACTAAACAGCAAATGTCTTTGCCCTCTCCCTCTTGAACACACATTTCTTTCCTGAGTTTATGCTGTACTATTTAGTGAAGCTACATTTGCCTTAACTGCCTTCTTTTCCCCTCAAAACAGTCCTTCACACTCTTTTAAGCCAGATTTTAGGGGAATAAAATATTGCCTAGCCAAAAGGGGAGGGTAATCCAGGTGTGACACACCAGAGAGGGGATGGTGCTCTTGGCATTGTCGCCTCTCCGAGGTAGAATCCCCCGTCTTCACATCTGAGCTCAAGTTATGGAGGTCCTTGTTAACCGTGCTGAGGAGTTGGGACTTTATTCAGAGACAAAGTACCTTTCAAAGTGCAATTACCAGACCATCAGTATCAACACGGTGCTAGGAACCTGTTAGGAAATGCAATTCTTGGGCATCACCCTAGATCTACTGAACCAGAAATCCTGGAGGTGGGGCTTAGAAATCTGTGTTTTATAAAGCCCTCCAGGTGATCCTAATGTACATGAATCTGAGAACTACTGATGTAAAGGAAAGGTAGTGACTGGTGGTTTAAAACAAAGAAATGATGTATTGAATACTTTTATCTGTGTTTTAGAAAGGTAACTCTGATTGTATAAATTAAAGCAAAGAGAAACACAAGAAATCAAACATTTATACTGCACCTACAATGTATCAAGTACCAGGTACTTTACAGATATTTATGTCCTTTTTGGACTGAAAGTCAGTGAGGCGGTCTCTGTCCAGACTCCCAGAGAGCCCTCAGTGCAGTTCTCCCAGTAAGGGTCCCCTCAAACTGCCCATGCCTGCTGCCCTACTGCCCCCTGTGCCCACTCTCTATTCATTCTGTCCTATGTCCTTCTTAGACGCTGACCTTTGAGTCCCCCAATTCCTGTCTAATGGCCAGAACTGGTTTGCATGGACCTCAGTGAGGCACAAGAGATAATGCAGTGTCTGCTGTGCCCGTGTACCTTTTGGGCCTTTGCCACAAAGCTCTAGAGCTCCTTGGATCAGAATGGTAAGTCAGCCCCAAACTTTTCAGTATGGAATCCCTCCTCCGACCCCTGTGTCCTAGGGCCATAAACAAAACAGAGACACTGGTGCCAGATCTGGATGAGACACTTGCTAACTTCTTCCACAATAGTCTAGGGTCACAGTCCTCCCCAAACACTTCCTCACTTCATCCTCGTAGTAGAAATACTCCAATATACCACCCAGCTTTTTAGCCAAAAGAAATTTTAGATTTTCTTCTAGAAATGTCGAGCCTACAGCACCAGCTGCTGTTCTTGTAGAAAGTATGAAGATTTAAGGCTCTGAAAGGCATCAGCAGAGGCATGCCCAAGAAGATACCACAGAGGGACACTGCCATCCCAACCAAGATCTGCTTTTAGTGACCTCCTGTGACCCCAGCGTTAGAGGCCTCCAGAATCTGTCTCCAATGCTGATGCATCCAGTTCTCCGCTGATGACTGTGCTCTGCAGACCTGGAATCTTCATCAGCATTAGCTACAGTAAAAACTGCTCTCCTGGGCTTCCCTGGTGGCGCAGTGGTTGAGAGCCCGCCTGCCGACGCAGGGGACGCGGGTTCATGCCCCGGTCTGGGAAGATCCCACATGCCGCGGAGCAGCTGGGCCCGTGAGCCATGGCCGCTGAACCTGCGTGTCCGGAGCCTGTGCTCCGCAACGGGAGAGGCCACAGCAGTGAGAGGCCCGCATAACGCAAAAAAAAAAAAAAAAACTGCTCTCCTCGCATTTAACCAGGGATGTTACCGATGAATGGAATATGAGTCCTTGGGATGCCTTCTGATACCCTATCGGTAACCGAGCAGGACCCTATGGGGCCTACCCGGACAGATCCCTCCCCCATATCCTCTGCTTTTGCTTGTCTCTTAAGTACCCAGATAATACTGTCTCATGCATATTTCCTGAATTTTTCAGATGCTAAAAACCACCACCAAATGGAAGAAATTAACTACCTGATGATCATGGGCATGTAGACCTCAGACTTACTGGTGCCCAAGGATTAATAATGTTAACCGTCCTGTCACCTCAACATAAACCAATCAGAGAATTGTGCACGTGCTGATCACATACCTTGCAACCCCACTCCCTTACCTGGCCTTTAAAAATGCTTTGCTGAAACCCTTCGGTGGATTGGGGTTTTGGGGGGCATGAGCCACCTGCCTCCTTGCATGGTCCTACAATAAACCTTTCTCTGCTCCGACCTCTGACATTTCAGTATCGTTCGGCCTTACTGTGTCAGGCACACAAACTTGCGTTCAGTAACATACCCCATGCTGGATGAACAAACAGCACAGAATCTGCAGCAGGCTCACCCAAACCATATGTCCACACTCCCTGGAGCTCCTGACTGCGGCACAGGACTAGGAGGGCTAAAACATCTCTGGGGTTGTGAGTCAGAACTTCCAGAAAAGGGAAACCAAACTGACAGGGATCTGCAGGGTTCATGGAGAAACTGAACCAGTTTTGTTGTGATCTGATGTAAAACTTGATAAAATGGGGTGGGGGTGGGGAAGCCTACCAGTGCAAAGACTATTACAGTAATTCAGGAGAGTGATGGTTAAGGTCTTAAATCAATCAGCATTAGTGGGCACTGATGAAGAGAGACAGCTGATTCAATTCAAAGGAAGAATGAAGACAGGATCAAAACTCTTAGAGGAAAACATAGGCAGAACACTCTTTGACATAAATTGCAGCAATATCTTTTTGGAACCACCTCTTAGAGTAATGAAAATAAAAACAAAAATGAACAAATGGTACCTAATTAAAAGTAAAAGCTTTTGCACAGCAAAGGAAACCATAAACAAAACAAAAAGACAACCCACAGAATGGAAGAACATATTTGCAAATGAAGCAACCGACAAGGGATTAATCTCCAAAATATACAAAGACCTCATATAGCTCAATATCAAAAATACAAACAGCCCAATCAAAACATGGGCAGAAGATCTAAATAGACATTTCTCCAAAGAAGACATACATATGGCCAATAGGCACATGAAAAGATGCTCAACAACACTAATTATTAGAGAAATGCAAATCAAAACTACAGTGAGGTACCATCTCACACAGGTCAGAAAGGCCAACATTAAAAAGTCTACAAGTAACAAATGCTGGAGAGGGTGTGGAGAAAAGGGAACCCTCTTGCACTGTTGGTGGGAATGTAAATTCGTACAACCACTATGGAGAACAGTATGGAGGTTCCTTAAAAAACTAAAAATAGAACTACCATATGACCTAGCAATCCCACTACTGGGCATATACCCTGAGAAAACCATAATTCAAAAAGAGTCATGTACCAAAATGTTCATTGCAGCTCTATTTACAATAGCCAGGACATGGAAGCAACCTAAGTGTCCATGGACAGATGAATGGATAAAGAAGATGTGCCACATATATACAATGGAATATTACTCAGCCATAAAAAGAAACGAAATTGAGTTATTTGTAGTGAGGGGGATGGACCTAGAGTCTGTCGTACAGAGTGAATTAAGTCAGAAAGAGAAAAACAAATACTGTATGCTAACACATATATATGGAATCTAAAAAAAAAAAAATGGTTCTGATGAACCTAGGGACAGGACAGGAATAAACACGCAGATGTAGAGAATGGACTTGAGGACACAGGGAGGGGGAAGGGGAAGCTGGGACAAAGTGAGAGAGCAGCATGGGCATGTATACACTATCAAATGTAAAACAGATAGCTAGTGGGAAGCAGCCACATAGCACAGGGAGATCAGCTCGGTGCTTTGTGACCACCTAGAGGGGTGGGATAAGGAGTGTGGGAAGGAGACACAAGAGGGAGGGGATATGGTGATATATGTATACATATAGCTGATTCACTTTGTTATACAACAGAAATTAACACAACATTGTAAAGCAATTATACTCCAATAAAGATGTTAAAAAAAAAAATACCTGAAAAAAAAAAAGAGAGAGAGATGAACAAAGTAAAAGGAATTCACAATCCTATGTGTGATAAGAGGTGAAGGGGAATGAGGGACACGTGATTAGAAGGGTAAACTGCGATGGACTTTTAACACAAAGGACTCAGATGCAACCCAGGTAATCCATGAGAAGGCTCGCATACCCAGCGTTCAGCTGAGGGAACCATGGTGGACGGACCTGGCTGGGGTCCAGGGAGAAGACATGGGAACGATGCTGAGGAAGACCATACCTCTGCAGAGAAGCAAAAAGGGCTTCATACACCAGGGATGGGCAAAGCAAAGCTTCCAGCCAACACTCAGCTAATAACAGACATGTGAGGGAGCCAGGCCAAGCCAAGAACTAACCAGCTGATCCAGAGATGCACAAGCAACAACCTGTGCTTGTTATTTTCAGCACCAAGTTCGGGGAGGGTGGGCTGTTTTGCAGCGGTAGCTAAGGGATGCATCAGACTCAGCAACGCTGAGGCAACCAGAGGTAACTTCAGTACCATCTCCATTTGAACCAAGTATTTTCTTTGCTGTCCACCCTTTTTGTGTTGTTATAAAACCTCAAAAGTATATAATTCACCTCAACATAATAAAGGCTATATATTCTATATGACAAGCCCATTATAAAAAATACTATATAGATCATTCCTGGAATGTGACAAATTCAAATTTTGCTTTCTGGAACTTTCTGGAATTGTTTGTTTGGTTTTTTTCTGAATATTTTTGATCAATGGTTGGTTGAACCTATGGAGGTAGAACTTACAGATACAGAGGGCTGACTGTATTTATATCTTGTTATATTTTTTAACCACGATAAAAATTAAAATCACTGAAAAAAAAAAAGACATGGAAGCAACCTAAATGTCCATCAACAGATGAATGCATAAAGACGATGTGGTACATATATACAACAGAGTATTACTCAGCCTTAAAATAGAATGAAATAATGCCATGTGCAGCAACATGGATGGACCCAGAGATTATCATACCAAGTGAAGTAAGTCAGACGGAGAAAGACAAATATTATATGATATCACTTATACTTGGAATCTAAAAAAAAAAAAAAAAAGGATACAGGGACTTCCCTGTCGGTCCAGTGGTTAAGAATCCGCCTTCCAGTGCAGGGGATGCAGGTTCTATCCCTGGTCAGAGAAATAAGATCCCACATGCTGCAGGGCAACTAAGCCCGCGCATCACAACTACTAAGCCCGCGCATCACAACTACTAAGCCCGCGCATCACAACTACTGAACCCGCACACTCTAGAGACCCTGCACCACAACTAGAGAGAAGTCCGCGCGCCACAACGAAAGATCCCACGTGCCGTGACTATTTTTTTAATAAAAAATTTAAAAATTAAATTAAATTTAAAAAAAGGATACAAATGAACTTATTTACAAAAGAGGAACAGACTCAGATTTTGAAAACAAACTTATGGTTACTAAAGGGAAAACGTCGGGGGGAGGGATAAATTAGGAGTTTGGAATTAATATGTACACACTACTATATATAAAATAATCAAAAACGAACTACTGTATAGCACAGGGAAATCTACTCAGTATTCTGTAATAACCTATATGGAAAAAGAAACTAAAAAAATGGATATATATGTATAACTGAATCACTTAGCTGTACACATGAAACTAACACACCATTGTAAATCAACTACACTCCAATATAAAATAAAAATTAAATTAAAAAAAAGAAGACATGATCAACTAACTGCATGGCAAGTAAAGGGAATAGAGAAACCAAGGATAACTCTGGGTCAAACTTAGAAAAGTGCAGTAAATTGATTCCATTTAATGGCCCCAATTAAAGGGACTCCCATATCTAGACCCTTTACCCTGTATTTAGTTCCCTCTTACTCTGACTCGGCTGGGCTATATGACATGCTTTCACCAGTGGGACAATATCAAGCTTGAAGCAAGCAGTGACTTGAAAAAGCTTTTAAGAACTTCTACCTTCTTTTGCTTCTCTGTGATCGCTCTGAGCATATTCTCCAAGCTTGCTTGAAAACATGCTCAGGCTAGCCTACTACAAGGACATGAGAAACATGTGCATATGAGAGACACTTGAAGAAGAGCCCAGTTATCCGACTAAGGTCATGTTAGACCAGCCTATAGCCAGCTGCTCCTCAAACATGTGAAAGCCTCATCAGGCTCACCAGAACCACGCAACCAAAGGGCAGCTGACTTCACACTACATGCACAAAACCAGCTGAGACCTGTAAGCCATAATAATGACAGTATTTTAAGCCACTGAGCTTTCAAAGTGAACTGTTACACAGCATTTTTACAGCAACAGGTAAAGGTAACTGAGAGAGTCAAGAAACCCAGTGGGGGCTTCCCTGGTGGCGCAGTGGTTGAGAGTCCGCCTGCCGATGCAGGGGACACGGGCTCGTGCCCCACTCCGGGAGGATCCCACATGCCGCGGAGCGGCTGGGCCCATGAGCCATGGCCACTGAGCCTGCGCGTCCCGAACCTGTGTTCCGCAACGGGAGAGGCCACAGCAGTGAGAGGCCCGTGTACCGCAAAAAAAAAAAAAAGAAACCCAGTGGTTCTCTTTGCAGACTTTGAAACAGACGCAGAGCATGTGAGTAGAGAAAGAAAAATTCAAGTCTAGACATCATGAGTTTAAGATCATTATAGGACAACTAGGTAAAAACATGCAAAAGTAACATAGAAACACAAGTCTAGAACCCAAACAAAATTTTGAGCTGACGACATAAATTTCCTCCTTCAGCATAAACTGATCTCAGAGAGCACAAACAGTAAGATTTCTTTTTTAACAGCAAAATATAAAAGTAATAATAATAATAAAAATTTTTTTAAAACAGCAAAATAAGAAATTTGGGGAACACCGTTTAAAAGGTAGTCAGTAAAACAGGTATTCTCTCCTGCTACAGACGAAAATAATACTGCAAAATATAAACAAACAGAATTTCAAGAAGGCAAGCATGAACAATAGTACCAAGTGCTTCTGATTTCAGTTCGGATGAGGTCTGAAAATGTATATGCCTACTGATTATGGAGTAATGTCAATGCAGATAGAAGGACAACATATAAAGTTAAACATCCCTTACATCCATATGCCTTACTCTCATTCACCAGTAGCCATTCAAGAAATTTGCACATCAACGTTGTCTTCCCAGGTTTCTTCCTCCTTGCCCTCTCCCAGTCTCCTGCCCCTTTTGTGCCTCTCTGGCCCTATTCCTTTCTTCCTCTGATTGTTTTCAGCTAAAAGGCAAAGGGAGTATTTCAGACCTTGATATGGGATTGAGGAGATGGGAAAGGTATTCCTATAATAGGAGTATTTGATTGCCTGGGTCAGAAACCTCAGCCTTTTTGAGCATTAGTTCCTTCTTTCTTTTTTTTTTTGAATTTTATTTTATTTATTTTTTTATACAGCAGGTCCTTATTAGTCATCAATGTTATGCACATCAGTGTATAGATGTCAATCCCAATCTCCCAATTCATCACACCACCACCACCCCCCCCCCGCTTTCCCCCCTTGGTGCCCATACGTTTGTTCTCTACATCTGTGTCTCTATTTCTGCCCTGCAAACCAGTTCATCTGTACCATTTTTCTAGGTTCCACATATATGCGTTAATATACGATATTTGTTTTTCTCTTTCTGACTCAAAAGTCCAGCATTAGTTCCTTTTAAAGTTGAAAAAAAATGTTACTTCTAACATCTGCTAAGGTAACAACAATGGCCAAAAATGCAACCAATGAGGGACTTCCCTGGTGGTCCAGTGATTAAGACCCCGAGCTTCTATTGCAGGGGGCACGGGTTTGATCCCTGGTTGGGGAACTAAGATCCTGCATGCCGCATGGCAAAAAAAAAAAAAAAAAAATGCTACCAAGGAATAGACATTTAATTTTTAACAATAGCACCTACATATTCAAGACATATCCAAAAAGAAAATTTAGTCTATAAATAATATTTGCCTGCTGTCCATTCCCTTTGCCCCAGAGGTGAAAGCTAGGAATATATGGACTAAACTATATTTTTAGAAATTAAATTTAGCATTTTAACACATACTACCTTGAAGTGTTCTTCAATTATTTTACTAGAAATTTTGTTACCAAGGCTGTTGCCCCAGAATCATATCCCTGCCCTTCCCTTGAATAGAAACCAACTAATCTAAGTTTCAGGAAGAAGCTGCAAACAGAAAAAAAAAACCATGAACTGGTTAGAATCAATTAGGCCCAAGATGGGGGAGGATTTGCCTTCCAGTAGACCTGGAACTTCATTATAGCTAATTGTAATGCACTAGATTGCTAAATGACACACCCACCAGAGCCATGACAGATGGGGATTGCCATGACAACAACTGGAAAGCCCAAACAAGGAAGGAAAAGGAGAGTTGCATCAATTCTAGGTCCAAACCACACCCCTGTTCTTGGATAACTCATGAACACTCCTCCTACTCTTTCCAATTTCCTCCCTTTTACCTCCACCCTCCTATATATTTGGCGTCTCTGCCTGAATTGAGAGGGTGATTTGTGAACTAGGTTCCGGCTTCTGCATTCTTTGGCCATTGAATAAAGCCTGTGCTGTTCTAGTCTCAGCATCAGTTTCGTTATTGGCTGCACAAATCCTATCAGAAAAAGAACCTCCCTGGCTGAAACCTCCTATCTCTCTGAGGCTAGGACCCAGGCGCCGGTCTGGTCGACCAATTCAGTACAATGTGACACTACAAGTAGGCCTCAAGAAATACTTGTAGAATCGAATTAAACACTTCAGTTCTATTTGGGAATTCCCTGGTGGTCCAATGGTTAGGACTTCCAGCTCTCACTGCCTAAGGGCCCGGGGTTCAATCCCTGGTTGGGGAACTAAGATCCCACAAGCCATGCAGTGCAGCCAAAAAGAAAGAAAAAAAAAAAACACTTCAGTTCTATTTGGAATATTCCTTTAGTTTCTAGTTTCATGGTAAGACAGGGATGATGTTTTACATTATAAGATATTCAACATACACAAATAATATTTACTATTTAGTGTTGTGTCATAATGTTAAAATTATACTGTATAATTACATTTTTAAAATCTGTCCCTGGTTCAGATGACGATGACTGAGTGAATATTTGACTGCTGTTCTGTACTGAGTGATGGTTTTGAGCAGTGGAAATGCATGTTGTTTTGCTGTTTCCTGCTCAGCATCCATCCCCTCTTCTTTTGATAAAAGCATCTGGTGCAGATGGGCTAACTTCAGTGCCTGCCTTGAGTGAAGGAAAAGAAACAATCTTGCCTGACCTGTTAATGTACCCCATCTCCTCTGGCCACAGTGATTGGCTTAGGTATGAGCAGGTGATGCAAATGACTCTAGTAAGATGAAAGTGTGGGTTGGAACTGTTAGGAAAAGGAAATTCTCCTTTCTCCTGGACTTCAGGGTAAGGGGTATAAACCTTGAGCTGCTGGGCACTCTCTTGAGGAAAGAGCCCATCAGAAAGTGAAGCCAATATTCAGAGTAGAAAGCCAAAAGTTAAAGGAGATCAAGTGCCAATAATACAATTTACGGCCATGGATCTGGCAATTTCTGAAGGCAGATACCCCTGAACTTTTCAATTACATAATCCAGTGTGAACTGAGTTTTTCTCACTTGTAATTAAAGGAGTTCTAACAAAATAATTTTGTGTAATATGTGTGTGTGTGGCAAAACAGTCTGCTTTAAAAGGTCAAATTTCAAAACTCATTCATTCAACAAATATGTACTGAGCACCTACTATGTGCTGGTGTATCAGTCAACCAAAAGTAAATTACCTAGTGTCATCTATATAGTGTTTTTCAACATGGGCACTATTATAACTTTAGGCAAGATAATTCTCAGTTGCTCAGGATTATTCCAAGTAGGGAAGAACATTTAGCATCCCTGGCCTTTGGCCAATATACATGCCTAAGCCCCCAGTCACTGTGACAACTGAAATTGTCACACATTTCCAGAAATTCCCCTAGAGGGCAGTACTACTCCTGATTGAGAACAACTGAGGGGCGAGGAGGGGGGAGACCCTGATCATGACATCATAGAACTAAGGATTTTAGAGCTGTCAGGCATGTCCAGTATAAAGGACATATCAGAAGTACCCATCAAGGAAAATATATACAGAGAGAGAGAGAATAGGAAAAGTTGTTCAAGAAGTCAGAACAGAGTGATATCTACTATTAGAAGGTAAAAGACAAATAAGGGTTTCAATGAACAGAAAGAGATATGAAATAGTAAATGATTAAGGATGTAAAGAAAGAAAAATTCTTGAGGTCGCCAGCAGCCAGGGGCAAGACAAAACAAGTTAATAAAAAAACAGAGCTTCATTCTGACAAGTTCAAAACGGAGACATTCTGCAGTCAGTTGGTCCTCCCTCTCAGCAAGGCAAGGTCAAAACCAAGTTGGGGCTGGGGGGCAGTGAGAACTATTCTAGATTAAAAGAGACCTAAGAAACAGAACAAGCTAATGTGATAAGTATGCTGAGCGTGCTTGAATCCCGATGTGAACAAATTCTCTGTAAAAGACATTTGGGGGACAACTGGGAAAATCTGAACACAGACTGGATCTTCGATGAACACAGACTGGATCTTCGATGATATTAAGAAGTCGTTGTCCAGTTTGTTTGATGTAGTTATACAGAAAAATCTTCATGTTTTTAGAGATGTATAATTAAATATTCAGGGGTAGACAATCATCATGTTTGTTAGTATGTTAAAATATTTCAGATGAAGCAAATATGGCAGAATCTTAATAAGTGTTAAATCTAGGATACTGTGTTAGAGATTCATTTAGCATTTTATTTCTCTCTTTAACTGCTTTTTAATTATTTTGTTAAAATACTGCTGGATATATAGATTTTCACTAGCGTATTCTCTCTACTTTTCTCTATATTAGAAGAATTTTCATAATAGAATGTCAATTAAAAATTATAACTTTATCATAGTTAATTGAAGAAATAATACATATGCATCCTTCCTACGGTTTTCTATTTCTTGTCCTACATAGTTCCTATGTACTGATACTATTTAAAGATTCGTTTAAACAATTTCCAATTTTTTAAATAAATAACTGTTTATTTAAGAAAACACTGAAGGGTATGAACTGTGCTATAGTATTTTGGTCTCCCCACTCCTTTTAATTTTAAAGCTGAAGAAAAACTAGAGAAACAGCTTATACACACTTAGAACATCATTTCGAAACTACTTGAATCCAAAACATGGGCAAGTTGCTTAAAATCTCAACACCTCAATTTCTTCATCAGTAAAATAGAGATAATACTTATTTTATATGTGGTTGAGATTAAATGAATTAATACTTGTAAAGTGCTTCAAACAATACCTGGCACATATTAAACTGCATATAAATTCTTTTTAAGAAGATCATTTCAGTTTAATAAGTGACAATTTGGAAGGAAAAAGCAAACTCCTCATGAGACATTCTAAAATAATGGTTCTCAATTATAATTGTACGTTAAAACAACCTGGGTACTGGAGAGTATTTTAAACTTCTTTGTAGCCCCTCCCCTAGACAAATTAAATCAGAAACTTTGGGAGTAGAAACTGGGCATCAGCAGTTTTTAAAGTTCCTCCGGTCCTGTGGGCAGCCAAGTTGATAACCACTGACCCAAATTTTACTCTGCATTCATGTGTGCATGCGGGGGTCCCCCATCCTATCTGGGTGATGCCCTATCAAATTCCTGATACCAACCTGCAGTTCGGAATTTATACTGACTTGAGGCAAGAAGGGGTTTTTTAATAACCCTGACCCTGCCTTTCAGCATTTGGCTACTCTTTCTTCTAGGGCCATTCTCACTTTATGACCCAGTTCTGAAATCTGAGATAAACCGACTGGGTATCAATATCCCCATTACTATAAGAAGACACTGGAATGTAAATATATGAAAGATCTTCATAATTGAAGAAGTTTCTGATCCAGATAAGAACTCAATATCATGATTATTAATAATATTTATTATCATCCCATTTTGCAGACATGGCTCAAAGATATTAAGGACTTTTCCAAGTTCACAGAGCTCGTAAACAATGAAGGCAAATCATAATCAGAGGCCTCTGCCTCCATGTTCAATGCACTTGAAAAAAGTGAAACCAGGGCTTCCCTGGTGGCACAGTGGTTGGGAGTCCGCCTACCGATGCAGGGGACACGGGTTCGTGCCCCGGTCCGGGAGGATCCCATATGCCGCAAAGCGGCTAGGCCCGTGAGCCATGGCCACTGAGCCTGCGCGTCCGGAGCCTACGCGTCCGGAGCCTGTGCTCCGCAGCGGGAGAGGCCACAACAGTGAGAGGCCCGCGTACCTCAAAAAAAAAAAAAAAAAAGTGAAACCACAGGTTAACCCTGGCCTGTGCTTGAAGAATATAACTAGCAAGTGTATGCAGAATGAATTAGACCAGAGTCTTAAACTACAAATTCCTGAGCCCCATCAACAATCTAGTAAAAAAAAATCTAGTAAAACGTAATCTCAGGTCCAGGAATCACTCTAGCTAATTCTCATCCTTTGGGGAAAACTGAATTGGACTTATTGGTTCTTTGTAGATTGTAGAGGGAAGAGAAAACAAAGTATATTGTTGAGGGTCTGATATAGCCCAGGTGGTTTGAGAGGAGCGGAATAGAAAACTCTCTAGGTGATCTTTTTTTTTTCTTTTTTCTCTAGGTGATCTTGATTCATGATGACCACCTGTGTCAGCCCTACCAGTCAACACCGTAAATTAGAGGGGATTTATGGTGAGATCAAGGAGACCAATTAGAAGACACAAGGGAAAAAAATCAATGAGAAATATTTTAAAAAACACAAAAGTGGCTGGAATAGAAGGAGCCATAGATTAGAGAGCTACAATAGAAAAGAGATCAATGGGGCCAAGAGCCATCTGATTGGATATGCAGAGTAAGTAAAGTCAAAGATGATGCCAATATTTAGTGGCTGTATAATGGGAGGATGGTGGGGGGGAAATAATCATGAGACACAGAAGGAATAAATGTGAGAGTTACATTAAATTTTAAGTGTAAGTGAGATATCCAGGGAAAGCTATAGGACAACCAGGTGGCACCAATCACCTAGTAGGCCAATGGAAATGTTATCTATGCATCTCTGGAGATATGTACCTAGAAACACAGATTTAGGACTACTCTGCACGAAAACAGTGATTAAAGCATTGGCAGTAAGTGAGATCAGTAAATGTACAATAAGAATGTTGAATATAACGCACAAACCTTGACATAGAAGAAGTCCTTAGAGCTAGCTCCCCGTGGCCTTTAAAGATAGATTCCAAGTGTGCACACAGACATGGAACGCCCTCCAAGATATTCTCCTCCCCCATCTCCCTAGTTTAGCTGCAACCTGCTGTGGAAATTTAGCCACACTGAACTTTCATGTCACTAAGGCCAAAACTAGACTCGTCCACTTTCCCTACAGCAAGACCTGCTCTCACATTTCCTATTTCACAGTCTGATCTATCTTTAATGACTGTGTCAGAAGTGTGGAAGACTTCCTCTACCCCTCACTCTCTGGCTGACGTCCAATCAACACCAGGTCCTGAGAAATCTATCTCCTGAAGCCTTCCTGTCTTCCTATCACCAAGGCAGCCAGCAAAGCCAGGCCTTCAACTCCTACGTCTCTCCTGTCTCACCACCCTTTTAACTGGGAGCCTGGCTTTCAGTCCAGCCCCTGCAGTCACAGAGAGAGAACCTCCCTCAACCACAAATCTAATCCTTTCACTTGCCAGTGAAAAAATTGCCTTTGGGATAAAATCCTAAGCAATTAACATGACCATTACGGTTTGGCCTCAGCTTGCAGGCTAATGTCTATTCATTTATTTTAGATCTCAACTTTAATATCACCATGTTCTTTCTTGGTAGTAGTTAACTCATCACACCTTAAACTGACTGCTTAACTGTCAACCTCATATGCTACACTAGATAGTAAACTCATTGAGAGTAGAGACTGAGTTTGTCATTCCTATCATAGTACCTAAGCATAGGTACTCAAAATCTATCAGGTGGTTGGAAGGCTATGGAGTCTTCCAAACTTGGCAAACTCTTTTTATGGTTTTCTTGTTTGTTTGTTTGTTTTTGCAGGATCTCGCTTCCCTAACCAGGAATTGAACCCAAGCCATGGAAATGAAAGTTTTGAATCCTAACCACTAGACTACCAGGGAAATCCCCATGGTTTTTTGCGGGGGCTGCGTTGGGTCTTTGTTGCTGTGCATGGGCTTTCTCTGGTTGCAGTGAGCAGGGGATACTCTTCGTTGCGGTGCTCAGGCTTCTCATTGCAGTGGCTTCTCTTGTTGTGAGCACAGGCTCTAGGCGCGTGGGCTTCAGTGGTTGCAGCATGAGGGCTCAGTAGTTGTGCCGCATGGGCTTAGTTGCTCCACGGCATGTGGGATCTTCCCGGATCAGGGCTCGAACCCGTGTCCCCTGCATTGGCAGGCAGATTCTTAACCACTGCACCACCAGGGAAGCCCAAACCCCATGTTTTAAATGTATGTTTTACATGCAGTAACCGCTGCCCAAAAGGTGCTTACACCCCGTCTTAATTAAATCTTCTTCAAACTCTTTGACCTTATTAAACATTTTTTTAACTTTCAACTCTGGCATCACTACTTCAGTTCTCACTGCTCAGTCTGTAATTTCCTAGGACCCCAAGTATCATAACCCATATCAGAATAATGCCGTAGCAATGCAATCATACTGTACTGTAATGGTGTGTGTCTTTCCCATACTAGACCTTAAACTCCTCCTCATTGTACTTACTTGGTTTTAAATGTTTTGTTGAAGACTAATAAAGTGCACAAATCATGATGTACGGCTTTATGAATTTTCACAAAGTAAACACATCCATATAATAAGTAATCAAGTTAAGGAATAAAACATAAAACACCACAGAACCATTTTCCAATGTCCAATGATTAGTTCAGTGACTCTCATCTTCTCTCATACATTCACACACACACTAAATGAATGAATGCCTAAATAAATGAATTTGGAGAAGGACCAGTCAGATTGATGTGTCACAGAAAACAAAAGAAAGAGCTTCAAGAGAGAGGAAGGACTTAACAATGACAAGAGTAAATGGAGGTTAAAAACAGAAAGAAAGAAAATATGTTAGAAAACTGGTGATTGCTGATCTTAAAAAAAAAGCTTTGATCAAGAGCCAGAATGCAGGGAGTGGAAGAGTAAGCAGTTGATAAGGGAATAGAGATAGTGGGTTAATTTTGGTGATGAAAGGAAAGGAACATGTTGACAAGATCAGCGAAGGATTTTAAGCCAAAAAAGAAAAAAGAAAGAAACAAAATGCCTGCATAGCACTGTGGTTGACAGCAAGAACTCTGGAGTCACACTTCTCGATTCACATCTTCACGTCACCAAACGCTAGGTGTGTGACTTTGGACCTCTTACTTCACTTCTCCGTGTTTCATCCAGTTCCTCATTTGTAATACAAGGTTCATAGTTTGTACAACACAGGGAATTTAGCCAATGCTTTATAATAACTATAAATAGAGTACAAACTTTAAAAATTGTGAATCACTATATTGTACACCTGTAACTTATATCACATTGTACATCAACTATACTTCAATTTTTTAAAAAACTAAAAACAAAAATTTCATAGTAATACCTCCCCCATAAGATCATGAGGATTAAACGAGAGACTGCTAGAAAATACTGAAGTACTAAACACCCAACATTCGTCCTTGAAAAATCTCAGTAGGTGGACAGGTATTTGAAAAAAAGAGAAGAGGTCAGAGGTCAAGAAGATAAAAGGGAGACAGTAATTCAGTGGCTAGAACACTGCACCAGGATCTTGGAGATGTAAAATCTTGTCTTGGTTCTGCCATTATCTAGTGAACACTATCCCCCCAAATGTGGCACCTTGGCATACTGAATGTTTTAAGCCAAAGGAATTTGAGAAATTTGAGGAATTTGAGAAGAAATTCTTCTGCAGATGCAGGAAGGACTCTCTGACCTCCCCTGTTTCTCCTGAAACAAGTCTTAAGACCCTCATGTGAGAGGTGCCTTCTCTATACCTGGAGGAAAGGAAGATTCTTATCTCCAGAGATAGAGGGACACAGAGAGGAACAGGCCTTGCTAAGTTCCCCCCAGTTTATTACCCTTAGTTCATACCCTTTTGTCCTATCACATTTTTCCGGGATTCTTCACTCTTCATCAAACCTAATTCAAAAACTCTCAAGATTAACAGTTTCTTCGGGTCTTAGGAAGGCTCCCAAGTCACATAAAACTTATGTTAAATAAACTTGTATGCTTTGCTCTTGTTAATCTGTCTTTTGTCAGATCACTTTTTAGGGCCCCAGCCCAAGAAAAAAGAATTTTTTCAGTAGGAAAAAGAATTTTTGTTCCCCTACGCTAGCAAATCATTAACTGTTTCTGAACCACATCTGTAAAATGGGATCACTATAACCTATCCCGTAAGGATAGTGTAAGATCAAATGAAACAATGGGTGTGTACAAACGTACATCCATTGTTCATATATGGATGGTAAGTAGTCTAAGTAGAAAGGAGCACAGAAACAGCTGATTGAAAGAGATGGCCTAACCAACCAACTCACTACAAAAGCAATTATGTCAGAACTAGGTGGAGGGCTTCCCTGGTGGCGCAGTGGTTGAGAATCTGCCTGCTAATGCAGGGGACACGGGTTCGAGCCCTGGTCTGGAAGGATCCCACATGCCGCAGAGCAACTAGGCCCATGAGCCACAACTACTGAGCCTGCGCTTCTGGAGCCTGTGCTCCGCAACAAGAGAGGCCACGATAGTGAGAGGCCCGCGCACCGCGATGAAGAGTGGCCCTCACTTGCCACAACAAGAGAAAGCCCTCGCACAGAAACGAAGACCCAACACAGCAAAAATAAATAAATTAATTAAAAAAAAAAAAAAAAAGAACTAGGTGGAAATGATTTGGTAGATCCTATAGGGAGGCTGCATATCAATGACAAAGAAGAGCCTTGAAGAACAAAGTCTGTACCAGAATCCAAGAGAGGTAGCCACCGGGGGTATTGTTGCCTCTTCACTATAGTTTCAATTTAGAACTAAAATAGAAACCCTGGGCCCAGATATGAAGCCAGAGCACAGTCTCAGCATTCCTAGTAAAAAGAGAGGCTGGAAAATCCTAGGGGGCATAGGGAGTGCGAAAAAAGGTGATTTCCAGTGAAAGAAAAGACGACAAGATATGTTGAGAAGCTTTGCCCTAGAAATGTTTGCAACTGTCATTGCTTTAAGTTATTTTAATACTGTGACACAAGCTAGGTTCCTCTGGCTTACTTAACAGTCAAGATTCCCTGGAATTCCTGAAATTAGCTTCAGCAGTTGTATATGGGTTCTCCATTGATTGGGACTATGAACTACTGAGTTAGAGGGAGGAGAGAGTGCAGTCAGGAGACCAGTTAGAAGATACAGGGAAACACCTCAGTGGAAGAAAAGTGTGTGGATTCCAAGGGAATGATTTCTTAGGGGGGAAACTTCCTGTTTGCCAGATGGTAGGTTTAGTCAAAGTCTAGAATGAACCCTTAGGTGAGTGAACCTTGCATTCCAGAAGCCACCTTGGAGTCTGACAGTGTTAACTCCCACAGGCAGATTCCAATGGGGAAAAGCAGTGTTTTTTTCATGGGGCCTGGATCTTAATGGCTGTATCCTAAATAAAGTGATAATTGATATTAAATGTGTTTTGAAAAGTTTCAAGGACAATTCATAAAGTTGAATGGAAACACCCCAGAGTCCCCCAACAAAGACCCAAATGAAGCCCTAACAGTTACATAGTAAAAAGAAAAAGGTGCACAATAAACACTATTCACAGATCCAGAGAGAAATGTCTAGTCCCATTCCCTCGGGAGACTAATTCTACATGCCTTTATTGACCTTTCAGGCCTAGCCTCCTATATGCATTATAGTTTTGGTTTTTTTTTTTTCGGTACGCGGGCCTCTCACTGCTGTGGCTTCTCCCGTTGCGGAGCACAGGCTCCGGATGCGCAGGCTCAGCGGCTCACGGACCCAGCCACTCCGCGGCATGTGGAATCTTCCCGGACCGGGGCACGAACCCGTGTCTCCTGCATCGGCAGGCGGACTCTCAGCCACTGCGCCACCAGGGGAGCCCTATGCATTATTAGTTTTGAACTGAGAGACTGGCAAAATTTTCAGAATGTCTTAGCAGTTGCCAAAAGCCTGGTTGAAATATCCCTTTTGAATGGCCCTCCATCTCTGTCTCCTCATGCTCTGCCTAGTAACAATAGTAACAATTCCTAGCAATAAAAATAACCTAATTTTTAGGGACTTCCCTGGCAGTTCAGTGGTTAAGACTCCGTGATCCCAATGCAGGGGACACAGGTTTGATCCCTGGTCAGGGAACTAAGATCCGCATGCCGCAAGGCATGGCCTAAAACATTAAAAAATAATAATAATACAAAACCAAAAAAAACCTAATTTTTAAAGTTGTTCTAAAATTAGCAAGTGCTTTTTCTACACATTTCATTTAAGACACAAAATCAAACCAATAAACATTGATATTACAATTTCCACTTTACAGATGAGAAAACTGAAGCCCAGCAAGGATAAAGGGCAACAGCCAGTCGGAGTTGAAGCAAGTGTCCAAACTCAGTCTCCAGACTCTGGATCTTGAGCCCACCATTGGGGTGATAGCAAACAGGGTATTTTAAATATCGTGGGCACCACCCTCCCACTGGTGAGGTGACTGATCTTGAACTAGAATCAAGGTCTTTTAGTAAAGTTTTCAGCTGCATGACTCTGCCTTGAGTTTTTCAAAAGAAACATGACAGGTTATCTGATACTTTGTACCTCTATAATCTGATTTCTGGGATCAGGGAAAATTCCACTGCACTTAGTTATCTTTTGAATACAGCAGACTACTGCCTCCCGGGGGCAAAATTCCCTAATTATTGAAGACCTATAGATGAAAGAAACTATGTAAATTACCACTCCACTTTGTATGTTCTTGATTTCCTCTTGATTTGATATACTTAGCTTCCTAGATAAGTGTATCAGCTACAAACTATGAACTGTAACACTTTTTGAGAACTGTAGCCCACTGATTCTTTTGTTTCTTAAATGAATTTAATATTCATTAAATGTTCCAACAATGTTTCTAGGAGTTATTACTTTATGTTAATCCAAATTAGTACTTCTTCCCCATTAGTTGTAAGCCTAATTTTCTCCTAATGAAATGTTGAATATGCATAAAATTAACTATATCAAGTAGTATTGAGCATTTTCATAACACTAAATTAAGGATTTAATAGTTCATTCCTGCCACTAGAGGGCACGAGAAGCTCAGAAGCACAAGCATTTAAAAAATACCATAGTTTTCAAGTTGCTAAAAATTCAATTTTGAAGTATTTAAAAAATAGAGTACAGATTAGAGCGTCAAAATATTTAGAAAATCTAACTCATGGCTTAATTTTATCCTTTTCCATTAAATATTTTTAAACCTATTTTTTAAAACTGACACAATATTTGAAACACTTACAAAAGTAAAAAATTATCAGAATTATATTATCAAGCTTATTGCTATTTTAAATTAGAAGGTATTCTGCTTAAACCAATAAATTACCTCACTTTATTAAGGGTACAGATTTGAGCTTAGTAATTTTCACCTTAGCTAACATATTTCCTTGCCTTCTCTTATTTTCCAATGATTTATTTAATCAAAAGTTAAGAAAACTTTTTTTTTTACCTCTTTTATTCCAAAGAAACAGACTAGCCCTCAGAGGTCTATGTTTCAATCTTTCAATGCACTGATCAACTGGGGCAACAAGTCACACCTAAAATGCTGGAACTCTCCCTACCTTGGTGATATGATTCCTTTTACCTGAAACGTCTTTCCCCAAGCCCAATAAATTCAAGGACCAGCTCAAATATTGGTCCAGCTGCCTTTCACACTATGTCACCTGTAGAAAAATGAATCACTCCTTCCTCTGCTTTTCTGTACTCCTACAACACTTGGTGTTTCCAGTGTCATTAGATGAAGGAAATATTTCTTAAAAGCCTACTATATGCCATGCATCAGAGGCTTAGCTTTTTCCCTCAAGGAGTTTATATCATGGGGTTCAGAACACGCTTCCCTAAAATACGCCATCTTGGTATATTTAATATTTTAAGGTGAAGGAATTTGAGAAATGGCAGGTGGAGGAAGGACTTTTTGACCTTCCTCTAAAGAAGATCATGAAACCCTCCCTACACTCAGACAAAAGGATCATCCTTATCTCCAAAGAGAAAGGAACACAGAGATAAACCTGAATGAACAGGCCTTACTAAGTTTTCCCCCAGTTTACTGCACTTCATACCCTTTGTCCCATCACTGGGACCTTTCCCAAACTTTTCACTCTGCAGCAAATCTAGCATGGAAACACTCAGGTTTAACCATTTTGTTTCATTAGGTCTTCATTTCCTTATAAAGGCCCTGATATCACATAAAAAATATTAAATAAACTTGCATGCTTTTCTCTTCTTAATCTGTCTTTTGTTGAAGGGGTTGCAGTTCAGAACTAAAAAAAATAGAGAAAAAAGATATTTTTTTCTCCCCTACAATAGGTAATAGAGTGACACGAGAAAAAAAAAATACAATTACATGCAAAAATAGGTATATGATAATGGAAGAAGCACAGTAGAGGAAGACTAGCAAACATTAAGTAAGCATTCATTAGTGAAAGAAATATTTCCAAGTACTATCTTTGCACTCAACTTGGTAGAGAACTTTATTTTTATTAATTGAGATCCAGCTCAGAACACTGTATTAAACACTGTGAAGAAGCCTACAAAAGTAATACATGGCACAGTTTCAAACTTTATTTTAAGCATACACACCCAAAACTTCAGTACATTACAAAAGTAATATACATTCAAATGTAATATATTTACTATAAAGACAGTGCACACATGTTCAAGAAAAAAAGGAATAGTTCATAAAGAAGGTACACATAATTAACCCACCTAAAGCACTTTTGATTTCATATATCAGAAAATAAGTCCCATTAAGTCTAGAGGAGAAAACTCAGCTTTAAGAAAAATATTTTCAAAAAAGAAAAGAAAAAAGAAAAATATTTTCCTCCTAACTCTACAGAACGAACTGGAACTGGGGTGAGAATGAGGATGGGGGTGGGGACTAAGCAGTCAAACTGTGATTTATGGCCTGGAAGGCAGTGGTCCAGAGACCTGCAGGAGGCAGGGGCGGGCAGTGGACCTATAATCTTGCCAAAGTTACATAACATTCATATCTCAGTTTCTTCATTTAACAGATGATGTGTTCATATTAAATGGTCTCTAAGGATTCTTCCAGCCCCACCACGCTGTGATTTTTATGGTATCAGCTACTGGAATGGATGGGTTGAATCTAAAACACATAATAGTCAGGGAATCAATAGGAGCTTAACACAAATTGGGTAGGGGGAAGATGAAGGGGAAAACGAGTGAAATACATCATGGATGCAGAAGCCCTCTGAAAAGCATAAAGTCCTCTACAATGTATGAAACTCTAATAATCACTAATTATCAAATAAAGGTTCCAAGTCTGGATGACAGGAAAATGCTGGAGGGATACCACTGAAACCAATCAAAGCCACAGAAGTTAAGGATGAGAAAGAAAATGGACTTTCCTTTCATATGCTAATTTACTCACCACTACCACCCACTTCTCTACAGTATTGAGATGGAATTTACCACCAAGAAATGGACCAGAGGGAATCCTCTTATTTTTATGCAACTTCCACCTTTGTTCTTATTGTCTGATACCAATTCCTAGGAAGATAAAAGAAAATAGCAATTCAAGTTTGGTAATTAGAAAGATCTGCTGCCTTGTAAAGACTGTTCTGACAGTTTAGTAGATCTGATCCTTAGTATTGTTTTCTGAAAATCATAAATAGAAAAACTAATTTGGAAGGAATGACATTCAAAACTGATCAGAGAATTAAAATATATTTAGGTTTGCATTTCAAATCCAAAATAGACAATAAACAGAAAAAAATTCTATTTTTCTAACTTAGTGTTCAAACTTGTACATAATCATACACCTAAAACACTGCATCTTTGGAAAGATTACAACAGGGTTCATAATCAGGACATACTACCCAAAACATGGTGCTTTGGCATATTAAACATTTTAAGCTGAAGGAATGTGAGAAACAGCCGGTGCAGGAAGAACTTTCTTACCTACCACTGAAGCAGGTCTTAAGTTCCTCATGTGAGAGATGCCATCTCTATACTGGAGGAAATGAGCATCCTATCTCTTGAGAGAAAGGGACAGAGAGGAATCTGAATGGAGAGGCCTTGCTAAGTTTCCCCCAGTTTACTCCACTGACCTCATACTCTTTGTTCCACCATATCTTTCCATGACCTTCCACTCGCTGACAACAAAGCATAAAAAACACTCAGGTTTAACTTCTTCTTCAGATCTTTCCTTATAAGAGCTCGCATGTCTTATAACACTTATATCACATAAATTTGTATGCCAAAAAAAAATTTTATATGCTTTCTCCTATTAATCTGTCTTTGTCTCATTTTCAGACCCAGTCAGGAAACCTAAGAGGGTCAAGAAAAACGTTTTCTTCTCCTACAATTAACAACTCCAAATTATGAAGCCCTTGATATTTCTGTCTTTTACCACATACACCATTTCTCAACCCACAGACTTTATTCCTGTGTTAGGATGGGATGGTTACAGACACAAAAGGAAGATTCACCCTAAAACCTAGCAGGCAAAATGTTGAAAAGTGTAAGACATTCATGCTTGAGAAACTCTATGACTTCAATTTTGTAAACTGTGGATTACTTATTAAGTGACGAACTGCTCAGAAGTAATCTACCATAGACTAACCCTCTGTACTTCCAATTCCTCATCTATAAAACCAGAGAATATAGTAGATCCCGTCTCACAGGATTATTGTGAGACTTAAATAAATTAATACATGGAAAATGCCTGACACATGGGGTGCCATCAAGGTAGACTCATTAATACTGTTAGACAGTTACTAATAAGATATGTCACTGTCACTAAGAGACCACAGGAAATGCCAAGTTAACTGTCAACAATGAAATTGTAACATGGGAGTTGTAGGATGATGTAATCACAAATGGAAAAGGTGAAATCACAAGAAGGCAGGGATTGACTTTAAAACACTATAGCAACAAAAATAAAGGGAAGGGGCTTCCCTGATGGAGCAGTGGTTAAGAATCCACCTGCCAATGCAGGGGACACAGGTTCAAGCCCTGGTCTGGGAAGATCCCACATGCCTCGGAGCAAATAAGCCCATGCTCCACAACTTCTGAGCCTGCGCTCCAGAGCCCATGAGCCACAACTACGGAGCCCGCGTGCCACAACTACTGAAGCCTGCGGTCTAGAGCCCGTGAGCCACAGCTACTGAAGCCCGCGTGCCTAGAGACCGTGCTCCGCAACAAAAGAAGCCACAGCAATGAGAAGCCTGCGTACCGCAACAGAGTAGCCTCCGCTCACCTCAACTAGAGAGAGCCCGTGCGCAGCAGAAGATCCAATGCAGCTAAAAATAAATTAATTAATTAAAAAAAAATAGGGTTCAGATGAAGAGCAAATATTAATAACTGTTGAGTCAGAGTGATGGTTATAGAGAGGATTATTAAACTATTCTCTCTACTTCTCTACAGGATTGAAAACTTTCATAATAAGAAAAGTAATTTTGTGGGGGGGTTTTTTGTTGTTTTTTTTTTGGCTGTGCCACGCAGCATGTGAGATCTTAGTTACCCGACCAGGGACTGAACCTGTACTCCCTGCATTGGGAACGTGGAGTCTTAACCACTGGGCCACTAGGGAAGTCCCAAGAAAAGTAATTTTAAAAATCAGAAGAGCATTAAGAAGTACGCAACTCTTAAAACAATATAATTGCTATTATTTATTGTTGAACTTATTGAGAGCTCAAAAGGTTTTGTTTGTTTGTTTTTCAAAAGGTTTTAATCAACTCAGTTTTGTTTTTGCTGGTTTGTTCTTCTTTGGTCCTACTGCTGCTAATAAACTTGGCTTTTAAGTCAAGTTCCTAAATAAATCAAAACTGAACTTCTTCAATGTCAAATGAAGGCAAGTTTCTTCTCTGCTTTCCTCTTGTGCAGTCTCTCCACACACTGGAATTTAAGGTTTTTAGAAGAATGATGTGGCTGCATGATGTGATGAAAGATACCCTCACCTGGGATCCAAGCCACATTCTGTTCTCAACCAGCTGTGTGGCTCACCTTTCAGAACCCAACTTACTCACTTCTAAAATGAGGGATTTGAACTCCACCTTTCAGGTTCCTTCCAGATATAAAATATTTTGACTTCTAATTGCAAGAAGAGGGATTTCTTCAATTACTGATACACTATTTATCACCTGCATTTCATAAGGATAAGGGATAAAAAGGACTAGATTTGCCGACAAGGAATAACCTGTCTTTCTAGAGAATGAGATGGGGATTTGTTGATTTTTTCAGACATTTAGTATAACTGAAACTCAACACATTTATGTATGGCCTATTTTTCCTTTTAAAAATTAGATGCATAGGGGAAAAAAACAGAAAAGCATACAACAACACGTTAACGATGATCATTTTCAAGTGAATACTATCAGGGATTTTTACTTTTTTTCTTTTTATCTGTTTTCTTATTTTTATTTTTCTACATCTATAAGATATCACTAAAACTATTTTAATTACTACATTCAAATATTTTAAGATTCAAAAGTATCCTTCCCCTCCCCCAGTATAATCTCCTATCCCCATAGGGAACAAAGAATATCAGGTTCATTAGAATCCTACAAAATATGGTCTCTCTGTTTACAAGAAAATACTTGGACATTGCTTTGCAATATGGCAAAAGAGTGTTTTAAAGCAATAAATAAATAAACCACCAATGCTTTCTTTCTATTCTAGCCCCTCTTTGCACTGGCCTAACACACTGGATCCCGTTTTTCACTTGGTAAAGGCTCTAGTAACCAAAAGTCAATCCTGTATTCCTGCTTCATTCAGGGGCTAGCTGAGCTCCCAGCAAGGAAGGCCCTTTATTAGAGGAACTGAGGGGTCTTTCTGCCTGAAATATATTTTCCACTCATAGTCATTAAGGAGTACAGGATATTTTCTTCCCTTTTTAAAAACTATTCAGACACATAGTGACTCACTTTAATAATAATTTCAAATAAAGAAGATGATGTTACACAGATTATAAATAATGTTGAAAACTTATGAACACAATGGTTAGGAAATAATAATAAAACCATTACCCTATTTATAAGGATTGGCAAGGTTAGCCAAGGTTGCAAATCAAATACGGGGAAAAGCAATGCTAATTAAGTGCCATCTAAGTAATTGTTGTTTTACTTTTGCAACGTCTTCACTTTTTGCCTTCACTTTCTTGACTTAATATGGCCATCCCCCCCCCCTACATCACACTGCCAATCTTTGTTCACACCTCTTCCCTACCTCCCCAGTCTGTCAGCAGTCAAGGGGTAGGAGGGTCCTTACACATCATGTACCTTCTCACACACGGCAATAACTTAATGTCATTAATTGAGCTATATAATATAAATTGAGGTCAATAAAGATATATCAGAGAGAACCTTTTGGAGTCTCAATTTGTTTTCTATAAACTATGTACAAGTTTATCCACTCTCAACAGTCTATGATTTTATGAAGGCTAGTGCTATATTGGTATTTTTCCAACAAAACTTCATGCAAGGGCAACAATATACTTTGGCCCAAATTAAAATAGACATTTATTCTAAAAATTAGAAAAGGCAGATCTACAGAACAAACTAGATGACTTTCCTGAAAAAAATTGTAAATAGTACATTTGATTTGCGCATTTGGTGGTGTGAGATTTAAGAGTGTATGTTTTATGTGGGTTTTTTGTTTGTTTGTTTGTTTGTTTTTTGCCTGTATCGGGTCTTTGTTGCTGCACACCGGCTTTCTCTAGTTGCAGCGAGCGGGGGCTACTCTTCATTGCGCTGCATGGGCTTCTCATTGCGGTGGCTTCTCTTGTTGCAAAGCATGGGCTCTAGGCACTCGGGCTTCATTAGTTGTGGCATGCGGGCTCAGTAGTTGTGGCACACGGGCTTAGTTGCTCCGCAGCATGTGGAATCTTCCAGGACCAGGGCTCAAACCCATGTCCCCTGCACTGGCAAGCAGATTCCCAACCACTGCGCCACCAGGGAAGCCCTGTTTTATGTTTTTAACAAGGTTGGGAAGTCCAGATAGACCTGAACAGAGCTTGCAGGGTTAGATTATTAAGGCTCTGATTTCCTACTGTTCTCTGTAGCAGTAACATCCCTGAATAATAGCACTGATAAGGTAACTGCAGAAGGACCATAGTCTTCTATTGAACAAATATTTAGGAAGAACATTCCACCTGACCTTAGAGAATCTAGTCTTGCCTTTTTAAACTGTAGAAACCAGTCCCTATAGTTTACAGGGCAGGACCAAAGTCACATGACGTGCTGACATGCTGGAGCCCAACGACCTCCCTTGGGACCCATTTAGTAAACATCCTCCAGTGCATGGTGAGACCAGATGCTGACAAATTCATGGTCAGATATACTGGAACCATTATCCCAACAGATTCAAATCACATCGGTAAACCTCAGCCAGCCAAGAATAGCCCAAAGGATCCTAGGAACCAACTATGAGAAATACTGAAATATATGCTTGTCTCGAGTATACAAAGCAATAATCTTAAGATTAATAGTTCTCTTATTTCAATGAATAATCATTTATTCTGCACCAATATCACTCTGCAGGGCTTATAGGCTAGTTAAAAGAATGAACAAGAGCTGTTCCTGCCACAAGGTATATACATTGGTCTACCGTCAGACTTAAAATCTTGACAGAGTAAATATTAGTTACTTTTAAGTTTTTGATGTGCCTGAAAGTTTTCATCTTGGATTTTCCCCTCTTGTAAATTGTCAGGACACAGAGCTTAAGGTAGAAAGTAAAAGTTTCCTCTCCACGCCTCCTCCTCTGTCTCTGTTTACAGGGGTGACCACTGTCAGGTTAGAATTTGTGATTCAGTATTCATCCCCCTCAATCTCCACTCCTGGTTTTTTTGCGGAGAACAGGCTCTGGACGTGCAGGCTCAGTGGCCGTGGCTCACGGGCCCAGCCACTCCACGCATGTGGGATCCTCACGGACCAGGGCACGAACCCGCGTCCCCCGCATCAGCAGGCGGACTCTCAACCACTGCGCCACCAGGGAAGCCCCACTCCTGGTTTTTCTTTACATGATCCCTCACTCTCCCTTTTACCACTTTTCTTTCTAGCAATTTGTTCTGGGCAGTTTTAGGGCAGGGACTCAGATACAGTACATACAGTGGTTAGGAAATAACATGAAAAGCTGAAACAGGCTTGTGGACCTGGGAACTGGTGAACTTTATCCAGTCTGCAGGTGGTGGCCACAAGAAAGTGGCTCCAGCTGATATCTATCTTAAGGAAACCAAGTTTTTTCAAAAGAAGCTGGAAATCCATACTTTTATATGAACACTTTTAACCATTGGATACTAAAAATTTTTGAAATAATTCAGTCCACACATGCAACAAAAATATAACATGGACCCAACTCAGCCCACAGGTTGACAGCTACCTATGCTTTTAATTTACAAGAAGCTTTAGCTTGCTTATAGAAATTTAGAACTGAAAAAGATTTTAGAAATCAGGAAGTGCAAAAAACTTTGTTTTATGGCAGAAAGGAAACTGGGTCCCAGAGAGGGACCATGGCTTCAGTGCAGGTGAACCAGTGTTAACTGGGGTTGAATTACCATGCCAGACAGAGGACACAGATGCCCTCAAGGAACTGTCCTCAAGCTGCTCAGTCTAGTGGAAGAAGGAACCTGTGAACTCTTGGAAATCCGTGTCATCAAGGCCCAAGCAATAAGAGAAGATTGTTCAAGGCCCAGAAATAGAACAAAGGAGTAAGTAGTTGACTGATAGCCAGCTGATGTCTGTCCTCCCAACCCTGGTCTCTCGTTCCAGCCTCAAGCTCCCCCAGGCACACCAGACTGCCTCCTGCCTCCTACAAACAACCCCAAACCCTCACTCCAAGGAAACGGAGCAGTATAAAATGTGGCCGTGCTTGCCAATACAGAGAAAAGCTGCCAGTACTTAGAACTCCATGTACCAGAATCAGGCAACCTGTGAAAGAGAAGAAACACTTGGGCTTTAATTTTAAAAATACGATGGTGCAGCTAACACAGCCCTGGGTATGAGAAAACAGAGGTCTAGTCCTGGCTCAGCCATTAACTAGCTCAAGGATTAGGCAAATACCTAAACCAATGAGGTTAGACTGGAAGGCGACTTAAGGAGCTGCCAGTTCAGTCATCCTAAGACTTTTTATGACAGACTTCATTGAGATTCAAAGAGGAAACATACCATTGTGGGCAGGAAACATTGGAAGCAGGGGAAACTTTGCGGAGGAGTTATGGATTAGATTAGGTCCTAAAGGATGAGAAGGTTTAAGTAGTGGGGGGGCGGGGAAGGGATGGAATTAGAAGTGGGGGGCGGTGGGAGAGTTGAAGGAAACAACTTTAGCAAAACTGTAGGGAATGGAATGCATCCTGAGATATGCTAAGGTGTGGAGGGAGTTTACACCAGATGGCAGAGATCTTATCTCTAAAGTAGGAAGTGAGGTCTATCTGCATAAGGAATCCCAAGGGAGCTGTTAAGGACTTAAGAAGTGGGGCAAATTTTTTGACCTTTTCTTGTGGGGATGTGCTGAGGTCTCAAGAAGTGATGTTGCAGCAGAGCTGAGAAGCCTGTTTAGTGAAGATGGTGACATCTCAGGGAGCTGCTTGTACTATCAGTACAATGATAGGGGGAATATAGTTTGGGGCATGCTCTGGTGTTTTTGCTACAATTCTTAGGACATATTACCTGAAGATAAAAGACGATGGAAGCCAAGGCTTTTTATATACATGGCACAACCTGATCCCCACTCCCAGGAACTCTAGTTTCTTCAGGAGACAGAAAATCGAGGGGGAAAAAAAGCCAATCCGGGCTTCCCTGGTGGCGCAGTGGTTGAGAGTCCGCCTGCTGATGCAGGGAACATGGGTTCGTGCCCCGGTCCGGTAAGATCCCACATGCCACGGAGCGGCTGGACCTATGAGCCATAGCCGCTGAACCTGCGCGTCCAGAGCCTGTGCTCCGCAACAGGAGAGGCCACAACAGTGAGAGGCCCGTGTACCGCAAAAAAAACAAAAACAAAAACCCAATCCTTTATTCATCCATCAGTCATCCACTGAGTTCTATACGACACCCTGTTAGGAACCTGACTCTGTTACTTGTCCTCATTAGACTACTAACATCATTCTCTGCTCTTTACCATCTGTTTCAACCCCACCAAACCTCCTTGAGTGACATGCATCGGTGTGTGCACGGTAAGCACTCCACTCACACCTGGGACGCAAGGACGAAGCAAGAGAGATGCTTGCTCTCCAGGTCATTAAATTTTGGGCAGTTGGTGCCTGTTGCTTCATTCTAGGCCTGGCCTTGTAGTGTACACACAGCCTTTCCTTCCCTCTCTTCTAAGCAACACTCTCATGGTCGGGTTTGTCTCTTTTCTTCACTGCCTTCATTTCATAGCGATGTTCTCAGCAGCCTTCCAATGAGCCTGGTCCCTCTCTTTCCACAGGCCTCTGTTCCAGGTTCTTTTCTGTAGCCCCAGGCCCTTTCCTTCATAGAGTACCTCATTGTCTCTCCAGCCCTCACCTGGGGGCTTCTCCTGGGCTCGGAGCACAGGTCGTGCTTCATCTGCTGAGATTTGAAGGATTGCACTGGCAGGAGGTAGAAAGAGTTTAGGAGAAATCTCCACCTCCACAGATATATATACAATAGATACAAATAGTTATATTGTAGTAAATAGTAATATTAGATAGCAACATTGAATCTGGTTAAAAAGCAGTGTGCTGAGATTCTTGTCTGCCCTTATAACTCAACCAGATCTAAATACATAAAAGTCTGAAGGGTGATTTTTCTGAAAAAGAGGTAGATATTTCCTACTTAATGAGCTTCTGTCTCAAGGGCTTCCATTTCTCTTTATCTTTCCTTGATGTGCTGAATCACAAATTTGTTGGAATGGGGCAGGGGACCCTGGGGCTTTCTATAAGCACTGACTCCTCCTATTAATTACACTTGAGTTAACCTGAGATCCCCCCTTCACTATCTGCTTCCTGTAAGAGAAGGTGAATGTCCTTACACATCAAATAAAGCCTAATGATATCCATACTCCAATGCATGGAAATAAACAGGTGCTTACCTACTGTTGATCTGTTTAAATTTTTCTCATTCATGAACACTAGGGTAATCAAAAAAGTTTGGGGTTGGAGGCATCTTTCTTGAGTTTCCAAGTAAAAAATTACGTAAGTAAGAAAATAATGTGTTAGAAGGTGCCTAGAGCTGAATAATAGTGAAACGAACACCTTTTATTACTATGGTAAATCTCGATGTCAAAAATTTGCTTCCTTATTATCCAGCACCATCGAGAACATCATGGTGCAATCTTAGAAAATACTGCTGTGATTGTTTTCAATCCAGCGACATTATTCAGTAGCCAACCATCTACCTTACAAGCACTGCAGGGTTGGAACAGCTGACTCTGGGAAGTTTTAAGAGTGAACAACCCATGCTTTTCCATACTTTATCTGAATGTAACATTTTTTTCCCCGAATTTCAAGGTTTATTTATTTAGGTCCATAAGCAAATGCTTGCCATTAGTATCTATGGATCTAGTTTAACACCTAAGTGCAAAGTTAACCAAGACATCTTCCCACTAGAAATTTGAAATTCTCACATATATGTTACCAGTGACAACACTTTACAGATGGCAATAATTGCTGAAATGTGCAGGGGTCATAAAAGAGTTGATTAAAAGTGACTTAGAATCATGAATCAGTCCAATGCCTTTATTTTAAAGAACCACCTCTACTTTTACCTGTTATTTACTAAGTTGATTATCTGCAATTCTTGTTTCCAACAATTTCAAGCACTTTAAAAGTATGATTGTGTTTCATAATGTTCTCCAACAAAGTGGTTTTCAACTGCCTTGCTTCAGGGGACCATAAAGCACGTATATGAGAATCTTGTTTTCATCCATTCTCAGAACACATGCAGGAAAAAATCATCTTGTAAGAAACTTCAGGCCCAACAGCACTAGACTTAGAGGAAAGGAAATAAAATTAAACAGGAATGTGTTTTCTGTGTATGAAATTAACACACCCTTATAGGTTAACCATAAGACAAAGATAGAGCCAACTAAAAAAAAAAAGACAGATTTAAGGAAAGAAGAATTTATCATTGTTAACTAGTCCTCTCCCCAGGAATTAAAGACACTAGGGTCACTCACTTTCCTAAAAGTAAGTGCTTCAGGTTTGTTATGAAGATGTTCTCAACCTTTCCATAGGAGGTTCAGTTGTAGCAAGTCTGAATTAGATCTACCACACTTGGGGACCTTGCATTTTATTTCTGACTTGTGCCTCCATATTTACTCTATGAAATTCACAATGACCATTTTAATTTGCTATCTAACAATTATGACATGGGAAAAATGTTTGTGTAAAAAGGCAAATTTGGTGGTTTAGCTCCTGATTAAAAACTGATTTTTGCCTCACGTATCCCTTGTAAATTGGTACAGAAATTCAGGAACAAGAGAGTGTTCCAGAAGGGCTTTTAGTGTTCTACATCATACAATATTAATCACTACATTTTCTTGATGTCCTGAAGATATTGAATCACTTGGAGGATAGCTTACCAAAAAATGTATGTATGAAAACAGATTTTACTATATCTCAATAGCAAATGTAAAACTCATTATATTCTAGGATGATAGATCTTTTCATCAATGGGAAAAAAAAAGTAAATATACATACGATGACATCTTTGGGAAGCTCTACGATAAAGAACTATTAGCTCCTTGTGCCAGGATTATCCCGATAACATCAGCACATGATGTTAGATTTAGAAATACTTATCAATTTCCACCTTTTATCTCTTAATTAATATTTCTCCTTTTCAACCCTAGGATACTGAAGGGTTAAAGTATTATTTAAAGTCTATTGTTACTTTTGTCCTATCACTCTTCATACTTCTCCCACCTTCTTTTAATTCTCAATATTAAGAGGGCAGCTGAATTCCAATAAGGAGAACCGGAAATTAGAGAACCACCATTTTAAAAAAATCACTTCAGAGCAAAGTCAACTTGCTTAACTGTCAGCACTTAATATTTAACTTTTGATTTGCAAAATAAATCTACTTTTAAATTTAGTGCTTTCATGTAAAACTGTGCTTCCCGTACCGCCTCCACCCCAAAAGAACAGCCACCTTCCAACTCCCCTACAAAAGGTATTCACCCAACCAATTTGCGCATAAACCACTCATTTTCACATGCAAATATCCTTGTATGTTACCATTTAGCACCTTTAAATGTGATTTTTTCCATTTAAAGTCCAGTGGCAAGGCTTTAGAGATCCCAGCCTGTGGTCTCTGGATTAAGATTTCATTTCTAATTATCATTTCCTTTAGGTGCTAATGTGTTTGTTCCTTATTAGTGCCACTCACTGGCCTGGATGTAAATCAGATTAAAAGAAATTCCTTTGATTGTCCTGGTTTCAAAGATACAAAAGAATTTCTCACTTTGAAAATCCCCACAGAGTTTTGGGTGAAGAATGTATCACCTCAGGATGTTGATACCTTTCATTATAACTTACATTCTTAGGAATTCCTCAACCTAGAAAGACCTGGTTATTGTTGCTTCCTTCTTTTGGGGAAATTGGAGTCTGAAACTATTAATTGTACTCAATTCCTGAAATAATATAATATGTATTGAAATTCATTTTAGAAATTTTATAAATAAGTGAATATAGTTATAGACCTAGTTACTACTTAAAATTGAATATTTGAATGCATTTGAAGTATTTACAGAAAAATTAAGTCATGTCTTTTTTTGGTCACCAAATAATAGGAATAACTTTAATAAGCTTCATCAGGCATTCCCTGCTATGCATAGTTAACATTTAAAATAATAAATCAAAAAAAATCATTTACACCTATTTTAAAGTAATAAAAATTAATAAATTCTTTTAGATTAATATGTATTAAGTATTTGTTCCTATTTTACAAATATTCAGATAAAACTAAATATTGTTTAACAGTAAAGCATGTGTAAAACATAAGGGGCTCATCACCTGCATCTTTCCAATACAAGAAAAATAATGATATTTTTCTTTATCCAGAAAACTATGCACGTTAGAAAGAGGTAGGTATTTAAAGGCATTTTCTGGTCCCCAAGTTAACTCTGCCACCTCCACAATCCAAATAACATTTTATTTGGACTCTCCTTTTATTTGCATCATACTTGAGATTTTAAAAAAAAGGCAGTTTTAACTGATGTAAAACACACAAAAAAGTGCTCTTTAAATATACTTAGGAAACGACTCTTAAGATTGATATAATTTTTCAATTTTCTTAATTCTTGTACATTTTAATGATCAACAAAACCTGGCCATACATGCTAATGTATTTGTCATCCTAAATATGTGTAATCTTATCTAATAACTTCCAAAATATCTTAGCAGCTGTATAATTGAAAATTCAGTAGATTTCTTTCCAGGGATGAAGTGAGGAGCAGGGGTGGGTTAGAGGAAAGACTCAACGCTGTGTTGCAAAAAAAAAAAATGTTATTATAGTTATGTATGAATTCATATTTGATACTTATGTGTTGGTACCTGTACAATAGGCGTATATGTAATTTTTCTTTCTAAGTATTAGAGAAGTATATAATGAAGGAAAAAAGAGTGGTAAATATGACTGCCTGCTTATGAATATAATAAAGGAAAACTATGATAAATGGAATCCAAGGATTCCAATCCAACTGCAAAAAAAATTAGTTGAGGGTTTCCCTGGTGGCGCAGTGGTTGAGGGTCCGTCTGCTGATGCAGGGGACACGGGTTCGTTCCCCGGTCGGGGAAGATCCCACATGCCGCGGAGCGGCTGGGCCCGTGAGCCATGGCCGCTGAGCCTGCGCGTCCGGAGCCTGTGCTCCACAACCGGACAGGCCACAACGGTGAGAGGCCCGCGTACCGAAAAAAAAAAAAAAAAATTAGTTGATCACATATGACTTATACAAAAAGTCCTCACAAATCAATTAAAAAGAGACCAAAGCACGAATAGAAAATGACAAAGACTGTGAACTGACATTCACAAACAAGGACAATATAAACGGCTAATAAACTTATAAAAATATGTTTAACCTAATGACAAATGAAGAAATACGTGTTAATCCAACGAAATATGTTTTGACTGTCAGGTTGGCAGAGATAAAAAATGAGAGGAGGGCTTCCCTGGTGGCGCAGTGCTTAAGAATCCACCTGCCAATGCAGGGGACAAGGATTCGAGCCCTGGTCCAGGAAGATCCCACATGCCACGGAGCAACTCAGTCCGAGCGCCACAGCTACTGAGCCTGAGCGCTAGAGCCCACAAGCCACAACTATTGAAGCCCACGAGCCTAGAGCCCGTGCTCTGCAACAACAGAACCCACCGCAATGAGAAGCCCTCGCACCTCAACAAAGAGTAGCCCCCACTCGCCGCAACTAGAGAAAGCCCCTACGCAGCAACGAAGACCCAACACAGCCAAAAATCAATAAATAAAATAAATAAACTTTAAAAAATGAGAGGAAAGATTTATCATTGGCAAGCATTTGCTGAAACAGGCACTCTCATATTCTATAAGCAGGAATGTAAATTTGTGCTGTAAGCATAGAGGACAATTTGGCAATATACTCTAAAATTCAAAATACACTGAAATTTGACTTCTAGGATCTCATCCTAAGGAAATATTATAGGTAACATGAAAACTGGAAACAATGGAAATGTCCTTAGAGTAGAATTACCCATTAAATGTAATACTCTGCAGCCATTAAGTAAATGTATTTATGCTATTTTATCCAAAATGTTCAGTGAGAAATATAAACTACAGAATAATATACATCTACATGTATTGGTTTAAACAACAGACACGTGAAAAGTTGGAAGACTGTACTAGGGAAGTTATCTTTAGGGAAGAGACTTGTATTTTCCTTTAATATATTTCTGTAATGTTTCAACTTTTTACAAGCAAATACTATGCTGTAACCGGAAAAATGCATTATTTTAAAATAAAATTCAATATGTAAAACTGAAACAAAATATGTAAATAACAATTTAGTAAATAAACAAAGTGACTCACAGGATTCTACTCTAATGGACTTGTCAGATATCGACTATAGACTGCCTGTAGTTTCATGTTTCTGTCCCAAATGGAAAGGAAAGATCACAGAAAACCATTAAAATGGCGAGACTGGGGAAGAAGCCAGTTTCCTAACGACCGTGTTATTGACCTAGCAATGCAGTGAGCTGATGGGGGAAAAAATTTGCTTTCACAGCCTAAGGAAGATTAAAGTTCCATATTCTTCATGCAAAGTATCATAGAGTCAACATTTCGGCTTTGACCTGATTTGGTGGCCCCAGTAGAACTCAGAAGGACACGTGGAATGAAGATGGAAATCTCCAAAATCTGTTTATGGATTGTTATAATGGAATTTTGGATCATCTGGCATTTCATTTTGGGGGACTTTTACCCAATTTTAGTTTTACTCTGTTTTAAGAAGAAACAAAGTAAATCTGATCATGTTACTTCTCTGCTTGCAAATCTATTACGGGGAACCATTGTTCAAAGGATAATTCCCAAACTCATCCTTATCAAGGCAAACAGGCCCTTAGCATTCTGGCCCCAACCTACCTTAACCAGTCATACCTAGGATCTCAGTTCGCCCAATTCCACACCCAACCTACACACACACACACACACACACACACAAAACTCTGTGAAAAGTTTGATGAGGACACAGTGCTAACATAGGGTGAACTTCATCTCCTCTATGGAGCCTTCCCTGAGTTTGTGTGATATTTATCACACTTTATTTTGTTTGTTTAAGTGCTTATTCTCTGCTGTAAACAGTAACTTATTCAAGTAAAGTGTAAGGAAAATGCTTTGAGAAATGTTTAGAATCCAATACCAATTTTAAAGATTTACAAATCAGCCATTTCATAGGAAGCATAATGAAATCCAAATGGAATGGAGAACAAAAAACAAATTTATAATTATAAAATTATATCCAGAACAAAATCTGACTATGAGTGATTATCCTAGACAGCTCTACAGACCCCAGCCCTGAGACAGATGGCTGTGGTGAGGGACAGCCAGCAGCTCTGCAGACCACACTTCCCAGTTCCAGCCCTAAGAGAGCATGCACAGGGCAGCTTGCCTTGTCCAGATGCCCATGTAAGGAAAAAGGAAGCTGTCTACTGATACAGGGCCAACTGTAGAAGTGTCACACTTGCTGGAAAGAAGAGGACTTATTGGAAAGTGCTTTTGGAAAGAGGAAAGCCTACTGGTTAGGGAAAAGCCTAGTGGGAGCAGTTAGATCACTGAACAGAAGGGAGTCATGTTTATATCTTTCTCCTGGGTGTTTATGTCGGGGTGAGAAAGGCAAAGCTGAATCTCTGGATACAGAAGCACATGATAAATGGTTGTTGCTAGGGAGAGGATGGTTGTCATATGTGATAATAATCCTTCAGAGAATAATGCTTTTGGCCCTTTGGTAATACCTATTTGTTTCTGCTTTTCCTCTTTCTCCCCATCCCCTCAGTAAGAAACTGGACTGCAAATACTGACAGCTAACCACATTTAAAAGCAGCTGGCTGGTGGTGAGAATTTGGAAAACAAAATAGCCAGGCTAGAAAAAACCAGCCTGCAAGCAAGATTTTACATATATATATATATGTATATAATTTGTTTGTTTTGTTTTGTTGGCCATGCCGTGCATGTGGCTTGCAGAGATCTTAGTTCCCCAACCTGGAATCGAGCCCATGCCCCCTGCAGTGGAAGCACTGGACCACCAGGGAATTCCCAAGATTTCATTTCTTAAGAAGGGTTTTTCCCAAGAAAAAATTACCATTCATTTAACAATTCATATAACACACATCTTGTGCCTTCTCTGCACCATGCACCATGTGCCATGCTAGACACTGGGGATAAAATGAATAAGACAGAGCCCATGCCCTGCAGGATGTTACAGATGTTAAGACAAAGAAGTGCATTAAACTGTTAAAGGTGGAGACAATGAAAGCTTAAAAAGGTGGAGGCCGAGCACAAAGAAAGACTGATGAATTCAACCTGGGAGACTCAGAAAAGGCTCCCATAGAGGGTTGACTCTTAAGATGAGTCTAGAGATAGAAGTAGACTCCGTGGGTGGCAGGAAGGGGGAAGGCTTGGAATCCAAACAAAGGAATTTGTATAAGAAGCAAAATTTGCTTGGCCCATTCAGAGACCTGGGGCCTTGCTCAGAAGGGACAATTCAGACTGTGGAGGATCTTAGAAGCCTTATCAAGAATCTGAACTTTATCTTAAAGGCAATGAAGAATCATTGAATAGTTTCAGGCAAGGAAATAACAGGATCAAATTTGAGTTTTAAAAAGATCTTGCTGGCAACAAAGTAAAGGATGAAATAGAGGACACTAGGAGACAAGCTAGTAAGAGAGTAAAAAAAGCAAAAAGGGACACGTAAGAGATGTTACTTTATCATTCTAGCACGGGGTGGGGGGGAGGCGGGAAATACTGACAAGCATTAAATTTTAATCTATTGTTTTAGTATCAAAATGTTTGTATTGTACACCTCTTCTTCCAGCCCTGAAACTCCAGCCACACTTTCCTGATAGACCCAGAAGAAAGCATATAGGCATTTTCTAGCCCAGCATGAGTGTTAATGCTAATTATGCACTGGCAGCTAGAGGAGACCAGGTTTCTAATTCAGGGCAAACTGTTAGCCTCATGGAAATAGGTAAATAGAGGAACCACTCATTGAGAACTTAACCTGACATTTGCCTGGGTTTTCTTAGAGCTAGAAAGAATCTCCTAGGATGAACAGTAATCCAATCCATCTGGACTATGTCAAATTTCCCACATCTTTCTGAAGAAAATATGGTAACACAAAGTCATACTGATGGGATTGAAGATTGTCCTCCTCAAGTATCTATCATTCAATAAATTAGTCAAAATTGTTTATTATAAACAAAATATTTTAGATATAAACTTTAAAAGTATATATAAGATTATATATATGTATGTATGTAATTTTTATATATATAATATAATTTACCAATATTACTTAGTTCCAATTAGGTTTCAGGGTAAATGAACAGTGAAACATGAAACACAATCCCTGCCCTTGTGTAATTTACACTTGAACAACAACAACAATTTATATATATCCTCCTATTTTCTGAATATATATGTCATAAAGGTAAATTTGAAAATGTATTTCATAGCATACTTTTTTTAAATTTTTTTGCGGTACGTGGGCCTCTCACTGTTGTGGCCTCTCCCGTTGCGGACCACAGGCTCCGGACGCACAGGCTCAGCGGCTGTGGCTCATGGGCCCAGCCGCTCCGCGGCATGTGGGATCTTCCCGGACCGGGACACGAACCCGCGTCCCCTGCATCGGCAGGACTCTCAACCACTGCGCCACCAGGGAATCCCATAGCATACTTTTGATTGTATAAAGCATTCAGATATTCCAGAAGTTACTTCACCCTGTGCCTACATTTCTTTTTAAATGGTTTATACTCAGTTGATTATTTTTAACATTATTAATGCAAGATGACAATTTGGGCAATACAGAAAGTATTAGGAAGAAAATTTTAAATTATTCGAGCTATTATTTTTTTAATCACAAACCTTGCATCTTATTGCTTCCCTTCTTTCCCTCACCCACCAACCGTAGCCAATTTATCAGAAAGTCTGCAACTCTATCTTCTAAATACATTCAATACCATCCACTTTTCTCTATCTCCATTGATAGTACTCTAATCCAAGTTACCATTATCTCTTCCATGGATTGCTATATACTATCTTAACTAGTCTTGTTAACACTCTTGTCCCCATTCCACCTAATCTCTACACAGTAGTGATTGAATTTTTTTAAAAGTAATTCAGGGGATTTCCCTGGCGGTCCAGTGGTTAAGACTCCACGCTTCCAACGCAGGGGCTGCAGATTCGATCCCTGATCGGGAAACTAAGATCCCACATGCCGCGTGGCACCGCCAAAATTTTTTTTAAAAATAAAAAATAGGGCTTCCCTGATGGCGCAGTGGTTGAGAGTCCGCCTGCCGATGCAGGAGACACGGGTTCGTGCCCCGGTCCGGGAGGATCCCCCATGCTGCGGAGCGGCTGGGCCCGTGAGCCATGGCCGCTGAGCCTGCACGTCCGGGGCCTGTGCTCTGCAACGGGAGAGGCCACAACAGTGAGAGGCCCGCGTACCGCAAAAAAAAAAAATATATATATATATATATATAAAACAAATTTAAAAAATAAAGGATAAAAATAATTCAGATGATGTCACTCGCATACATATCTTTCAATGTGGTGACTAATAAGCAACAAATAATAAGCAACTCTTTATAGAAGTTCATCATCATGACAGTGACCTTCTGTCCAGCAGGATAACTGTTGCAGTTTTTCTCTACTTAATTTTTCCATGGTCGTGAAACACCCCCATTCCCTTCAGTATTATCCTGTCTCATTATTCTACATTAAATGAAGTCTGAAAATGATTCAGCTGCAAGGGATCTTAAAGATCATAAACTCCAGTGGTTTTTCAGTTTTGTTTTTAGCTGTATAACTCAAATGAACAATTATACAACAACCCCATATATAAGGTGATATGAACTGTATTTTATTAGGATAAATGTGCTATATAAATTCAAATCTATATTTTTTTGTAAAGATACTTGTTAAGACTTATCTAAGATAATAACTTGGAGCTGGTTATGTGCTTGACTCTACTTGGTGGACAGAGCATGCTGGTGCTGATGGGAGCTTGTGGAAGTTGCCTTCCGATGGCTTCAACTTTCTCAGTGAATCCAGAAGGAAGGTGAGAGTGAAGGTGAAGGAGGAGATGTTAGAAGTTTAAGAGAATGGAGAAATGAAATTATGAAACAGAGTGAAAAAGTGAATGGTCTAAGACACTAGTTTGCAAAGTGTGGTGCCCAGACCAGCAGCACTAGTGTCATCTGGGAATTTCTTAGAAATTACAAATCTCAAGGACCACCAGACTTACTGAATCAGAAACTTAGGAGGGGAGGTACTCCTGGATGTCTTGTTCTAACAAGCACTCCGCCCTGGTGAGAGTGATATGCAATGAAATCTGAGTACATGGGATGAGGGAAGTGCAGTAACATTTCTGGACAACAATAAGAGCCCCTGGAGGTTCAGGATTATGAATCTAAAGGGAAACCAGGCACCACTGTTGCATATTTTTCTTTGGCCAAATGTAACGGTGGGGTGCAGGCTTGAAGTAAATGGAGATTTTAATTTGACTCAAATTTATGGTTTCTTATTATAGTACTTTTATTTAATATATTTCAATGTTATGCTTTTTTTCCAATGTTTAAAAATGAAAAAAATATATTTAAAAAATAATACCCGAACCACATCATTTTCCTTCCTAAAGCAAAAACACCATGTGAAACCTAAACCATGGGATCTAACCCAACTTTCCCATTACACAGATGACTATGCCTCATTTGATTAAACTGGCCCCTGTTTTATTCCAATTGATAATAATTCATATTTTGAATAGGAAATTGGACAATGGTTATATTCAACAATGACAATGATATTTTTAAGAAATATTGGGAATCCCCTGGAGGTCCAGTGGTTAGGACTCGGTGCTTTCACGGCCTAGGGCCCAGGTTCAATCCCTGGTTGGGGAACTAAGATTCCGCAAGCCACGCGTCGCGGCCATAAAATTTTTTTGTTTTTTTCTGGAAACTTCTTAGCATACTTGAGTTAAATCGGCGGTTCTCTAATATTTTCCTCCGCTAACAAAAGAGAAGGTGACAACACAGATTTATCAGAAAGAGAGGTTGGAGGGGAGGTAGGAGGAAATTGCTCCCCGCCCCCCAAGGAAACATCAGGAAGTTGGTAATTTGGCATAAGGGGGCATGGGCATAGGTAGCCTTTAAAAGCTTCCATCCTGTGCAGTTTATTTATTTATTTTTAAGTAGAGCTGATTTACAATATTGTATTAGTTTCAGGCATACAGCAAAGTGATTCAGTTGTACACATACATATACATATCCCATGCACATTTGCCTCTCCCTCTCTGGAACCACTTAGGAATTTTGCTGATAACCTCAAGGTCGAAGTGTCAATCCCTAGATTCCTGAGTACCAAATGCACACTCCTCTCTGCTTGCTATTTTGCAAGCACACGCCCGTGGCTCTAAGTTAGAAAACAGGAAAGAAGCAGTACAACCTCAGCACGGCTGCTACAGAGAAGAATCACTCACCTCATTCACACACACACTGGCTTCCATTCTCAGCACTGGGCTTTTTCATCTGGAATGCTTCCTCCCCTACACCTTACCATTTCAGGCGTTTCACATCATTTAGTATCCAGACAAAAGAGACTTCTCCTTACCTACTTTAACTCTGCTTCTCTCCTTTCATTTGAACTCCTACAGAATGTATTGTTTTTACCTCACAGTTCAGAATTTTCCTGAACCCGCAGACTAGGTTAAGATCTCTGCTAAATCCTGCCAACATATAGTTCTTACCATTCTCAGAGCACGGTCAAATCACAGGTTAGTGAAATCACTTGTTTAATTGCCTGATGTACGCTCTATCGAGGCAAGGATCTTGTACATTTTGTTCACTTGTGTATCCCCGGTGCCTACTACAAGCCCTGGCACAGGATAAATGCTCAGTAAATAACTGTGGAAATAACAAATAAATATCCTCTTATACACCAAGGGCAGTCAAATATTTCTATTAGATTAAAGGTGTGGCAGTCTGTTACATTAATGGACCCTGATGAATCACACCTCCTACTATTCACATCCTTGCGCAGTCCCCTCTTCTTAAATCTGACACACTTTAACCAGTAAAATACAGTGGAAGATACTCTGTGCCAGTAACCAGGCCTAAACCTTAAGAAAGCTTAGCAGCTTCCTTTTTTTGCACATTTGGAAGCTAATCCATGTACATAGTCCAACTACCCTAAGACCATCAAGCTAGGAGGAAGCCCAAGTGACCTATATGCTGTGGCCACATGGAAGAGCACTGAGAACGCAGCCAACAGCAAGAACTGAGGACTAAGCTGAGCAAGAACTGAACCTCTCCCCGAGCCAGCACCAACTTCCCAGGCATGTGAATGGGCCATTTTAGAAGTGGACCATCCAGCCCCAATCAAGCAGCCCCAGCTGATGCCACATGGAGCAGAGATAAGCTAATCGGCCAAGTCCCACACAAATGGCAGAATCATGAACAAATAAACGATTTCCTGTAGTTTTAGGCCACTAAACACTGGAAGGGTTTGTTATGCAGGAATTGATAACTGAGATAGATGGTTGACGGACAAATATTAAATTTCATACAAATAATACCCAATAAATAAATATATACACAAGCATACTCAAAGATTTGCTTCAATGAAAGGCAACAAATTTACAGAACAAACCTGTATATTTTCTGGTCATATGAGAGTCTGATGTGTTATTAAATCAAGCAGTAAGAAGTGTTTGCATATTGTAGGCAACACTTAATCCTCACAATGATTCTGTGCTACACATATAATCCCCAATTTACAGATTAGGCAACTGAGGGTTAGAGAGATGAAGTACTCTAACCAGTCCAAGTTCACACAGCAAGCAAGATTCAGTGCCAGGATCTGAACCCAGACAATGTACCTTCAGATCCCAAGATCTTAAAAACACTACAGTGATTTTCAGAAAACAACCGCTGCCACCACCACCCAATCATCAGAACCATTTAACTGTGCTCCTTAAAGGAAGAAGACAGCAATCTGTCACACTAACCACTTCTCTTTCTCTAGTTTCAGCAGAGCTCCTCCAGGGCTACTGGTCAAGTGGGAGAATCAGCAATATTTTCTCTCTAAAAAGGGTTTGTAGAAAGACAGTCAACGTTGCCAACATTCAGCATCTACGGAAATGATGTGATTGCAAACAAAACCTGTCTGACCAAAAATTTCTTCCCCAGCTGGTAGATGCCTGAAGTGTGCCATCACAGAAGGGAAGTGATACTGATCTGTTACATACTTCTGTAAACCCAATTCTCTGGACTCAATTTCTTCATGTGTAAAATTAGAGAACTTTATTTTTTTAATTCTATGGTTCTATTTTTTTTAATATTTTTAAGATAAATTTAGCAGCTATGTCACTAAGTTAGGTAAATTAGGGAATGTAGCTGTTTAAGTCATTAAGTTAGGTAAAGGACTATAAAATATCATGACTTAATTGAAAGGTACTGGTAATACATGGGGTTTATTTCTATTCTAAAACTTATAAGAAAAGAGAGAGTTTAGGGAACACTTAGTACAAATGACTCCCAGACAAATTATCTACATTAAATCTGCCAGCAAAGTTAAAACTTGTTGAGAAAAAAAAATTTTAAACCCGAGAATAAGAAATGTTACATAAGTAGCCCTCATGATCTCCACTAGTATGCACGGCATGTAGCTAAAGCAATTCTCTGTATGGGTCAAATTGCTTTATTCATTTAACACAAGTTTATTGAACATATTTAACTAAAATTTTTCTGTTCTAAGAAACATGAACGATCAGAAAATGCACATTAAAAAAGAAAATGTACATGACAATATCTTTCCGGTAGCTTAAAATCTGATAGGAAAGAAAAGATGCATCTGTGAATAATTGCAATCAAGGAAAAATATAGTATATGAAATACTGTGTGATTCTACTTACGTGAGGTATCTAGAGTTGCCAAATTCATAAAAATAGAAAGTAGAATGGTGGTTACCAGGGGCTGGGGGAAAGGTGGAAATGTGGAATTGTTGTTTAATGGGTACAGAATTTTAGTTTTGCAAGCTGAAAAAGTTCTGGAGATCGGTTGCACAACAATGTGAATATACTTAACATTACCGGACTGTATGCTAGAAATGGTTAAGATGGTCAATTTTGTGTTATGAGGTTTTTTTACCACAATAAAAAAGAAAGGAAATAGAATATAAATACCACATGAATTACACAGATATTAAGTAGTGCAGGGATTCGAGGAGATAAGAGATACATTTGTTTGGTGTGAATGTTAGTGTGATAAGGGAAGCTTTCTTTTTTTTCTTTTTGGGAAGCTTTCTTGTAGGAAGTAAAACTGTGACTTGAGTCTTGACAGGTAGAGATAGGGAAGACTGAAGTGATGAAAAAAACTGGGGAAATAGAAAAGGCCAGTGTATTGGGAGATCAGAAGAGAACCACTCTGACTTTGCACTAAGCAATGAGCACAGAGAAGAAATACTTAAAGAACCAAAATCCAGGGAATTTTAACTTCACTGTAGTTAGAGTTATATTTCCACTGTGCACCATTTCATACCTGAGACAACATATGAGGTTGCCCTAGGGAATGAACTTTTTATTGCTTCAATCTTAGATTGGTAAGAACATGTTATCATGTATCATTAGTAACAGCTAATAACAGTAATGATTTAATAAGTTTAATGTAATCTAAGGCACTTTACAAATAAACAAATTAAACCAAACTGGGCAAAATGCCCAGATTACTTCCTACACACACCAACAAAGTACTATACAAAGTAAAAATGGAAACAAGTGTCTCACAATAATGCTGGTTATATTTTGGACGGTAAAATAATGAAAAAATTTTTTCTTCTTCTTCCCTGTATTACTTTTTATTTCTGTTTTAAAAATAAGCATGGGGGCTTCGCTGGTGGCGCAGTGGTTGAGAATCTGCCTGCCAATGCAGGGGACACGGGTTCGAGCCCTGGTCTAGGAAGATCCCACATGCCGCTGAGCAACTAAGCCCGTGAGCCACAGCTACTGAGCCTGCGCGTCTGGAGCCTGTGCTCCGCAGCAAGAGAGGCCGCGACAGTGAGAGGCCCGCGCACCGCGATGAAGACTGGCCCCCGCTCGCCGCAACTAGCGAAAGCCCTTGCACAGAAACTAAGACCCAACACAGCCATAAATAAATAAATAAATAGATAGATAAATAAATAAAAATAAGCATGAACACCTTGTGTAATGAAAAAACATTTCATGAAATAAATTTCCAATATAATGAATGACATTGGAAAGTGGAAGAAGTATTCTTTGAAAGATGGGGATCCTCTTTGATAAAATAAGGGGACATATTCTGTTGGTCTGATTCCCTCAAAGCCTTCTCAGACCACTCTCCACATCTATGTATCACCAAGCAAAGTGGGGATTACAGCTCCATGGTGGCAGGTAACTTGTGTTTCATTGATTTTACATACCCCTAACAAGGCTCTTTCCAGCATACTTTCTCAGTAAATAGTTCTTGAGGATTAGTGACTCTGAACACAAAAGACAGAAAGCACTAAGCCATCCCTGGGGTTCATCTTGGCCCTGAACTTAACTAGAAAGACAAAGATGGAACAGTGGGAATACTCCCATCACTTATTACGCTAAGGAGAATGTTTTTATAACTTGTCAAGTCCCATTGGTGAGCCAATTTGGGGAGTTAGTTCCCTCACCCAAAAAGTAGAAGACATGGCATCTTCTCATAAGAAGACACTGCGAGTAGGCTTACAATTGAACTCACGTTTTTCACCCCTAAAAAATACCAATGCTACTAGTTTCTCCCATTTTCTTCCATATTCTGTGTATATAGACACAAATATGTATGTTACACACACACATCACATCGTATTACATCACATAAGTGATCTCTGTGTCCGATTTTCCACTTTCTTTCCACCCCCAATATATTCAGCCTCTACCCATAGTATTAATCCTTGTTCATTTGAATTGAATTGTTCAATTGAATCAAAGAAAATTTCACTTATTCATTCAACAAATGCCTAATTTGAGCTAGATGCTGAGTCTACACCAGTGAACCAAACAGACAGGGTTTCTGCCATCACAAACTTTAGAGTCTAACTTGCAAAATCATAATAGGCTATTAGTCTAAAACCTACCTAATTTATGCAGAAAATACACTTGTATGAAATAACTAGAGAAAAATTACCAATGGAGTCAAATGTTTAATCACTGATAGAGCTACAGGCTACACATGGAACAGATGCTGAATCTCCAAACATTAGGGCCAAGAGGCAGAACTGGACAGGCTTCGGTTAAGCAAGAATTTTACGCCTAGAAGACACTGTAGATATAAGAAAATCCAAATTCTTTACTTTTTTGGTGAGGAATCTGAGTCTCAGGAAGAATAGTGAATACTATTTAGATGCAGAGGGAAACCCAGGCCCTTTCCAATCCAGAGTAAACGGTATTGTCTGGTGCTGATGAAAACCCGTATAGATGACTTTGAAGAGTACATTACAACCTTCAATTGTGAGGCTGCACTTTTTTTTTGTAGAAAACACTGTAAGGAGAGAACACCTCTTTGGGAATAATCAATAATAGCAATGCAAAGCATTTAAGGCCATGAACTCCAGAGCCTGACTGTTGCAACTAAAATTCCTACTCTGCTACTTATTATCTGAGTGACCATGGGCCACTGACCATAACTTCCCTGGCCTCCATTCCTTCATCTGTAAAATGGGAATGATAATGGTACTCATTTTATGGAGTCATTTTGAGATTAAAATGAGTTGATAAACACACAGTGGTGTGATGGAAAATGTTTAACAATTGGCCTGTGAGATAAGATTGCTTTGAAGAGATTGCCTATTTCCTTCCACAGCCAATTTCAAGCTACCAACATAAAGACAATCCGCTCACAGAATTCCTGATATTTGAAAAATTGGTTCTCTCAAGCTGGTACATGGCTCACCACTGCATGCAGAGCATTATAAAATACACACACACACACACACACACACACACTACGTAGATACTACTATATATATATACTATATATGTATATACACAAAATACGTAGATATTAGTTAATATATATACTAATATAATACATATGACAGCACTTTCTCTGATTTTGTATCATTCAAATACCCTACAATATTCAGAATAACTGAATTTATAGTAGTGCCCAGGGGGCCCTACTTCCCAGGAGGCCCCCCAAAAACATACAACCTAACTAAAATAGTATGCTTACTATACAGATCAACACAGATTCCCCCAATGTCTCTGCCACTTCTAGTCAGATTTCCACCCTTATTCCCCTCCTAGAGTAGAGCCACTGTAAATGCATGAATGATTCCTATTTGAATGACATTATTAATGATACATGATTTATAATTTCATGACAATTAATTGTGTAGCCCATGTGCTTTACTTTACTTACAATATCTCAATGAATCCTTACAGCCGCCATATTGGGTGGATATATCCCCAAGTGAAGAAACTGAGGCTTAGAGAGGATTCATAACTTTCCAAAGGGTACACATCTAGGAAATAATATAACACATATACTTAACCTAGTCTTTTGAGGGCAGAGCTTAGCTTGCTCCATTATCCCACATTATTTCAAAATTAGCAGAAATTTTTTTGTTTTGATTTTCATTTTTTATCAGTTCCATGTAAAAATTTGGGTTAGCTTATATAATAGTATTTTAACAATAACTCTCTCTGCTGCATACTACAGCTACTATATACTGAACCATGTACGTATTATTTAATTTTATATATACCGTCCATAGTAAGCTCTAGTTGGATATTTATAAACACTGAGAAAACTCATCTTAGTGTATATTTTCCAGTGAATTACCCATAATACCAAAATCAATAAGGCTTATACTTCGATTTCTGTAATTTTTAATTTACTTCCACAATAATGGAATTCTTAAAATAAGCTTTAATTTCCGACTCTGAAGATTTAGACACAATGTTAATTCTGTAATGTGAACATTCTGGAAACATATTCCTTTAGAAGAATGGCAAGAGGGGGCAGAGTTGGGGGGTTGAGGGGGTGAGAATCATACTGAATACAGTTAATGGAATGTGTGAGCCAACACAAACGCTCATCTGTTAACAGCAGAGGTACAGAGAGTGAAACATACATGATTTAGATCAATACAGTCATCTGCTTTCCAACAAACCGACACTACGCCTACAATTATAGAGAAATATAACACCCATATTTCACTCACGCGAGGACACGTTTATACACACTCAGTATCATAACCTGAAACACGATCTGTCCACCCCCACCTCTGCGAGGTCTCATTCTACCACTTTCCTCCTCACCTACTTTGCTTGAGCTACACTGGCAAGCTCCCTATTCCCGTAACACACCAAACGGGTCCTACCGTTGACCATTCCCATTTGCTTTAACATCTGCCTAAAACGCTCTTCCCCCAGAGGTGGGTCCCCTCCTTCACATACTTCATGCCTCTGCCTGACTGCCACTCATGAGGGAGGTCTTCTCTGATCACCGAATTATAAAATATCAATCCACACCCCTCCCCGCAAATCCCCTGTGTTCCCACACTCATCTTGTTTTATCTCTTCCACGGGCCTTATCACCACCTGACAGTTTATTTCTTTTTAATTGTGGTAAAATATACATAAAATTTACCATCCTAACTAATTTTTAGTGTAGAGTTCAGTGAAGTACATTCACATTGCTGTGCAGCCAATCTCCAGAATTCTTTTCATTTTCCCAAACTGAAACTTTATATCCAATAAACCACCACATTCTCGCCTCCCCACAGCCCCTGGCAACCACCATTCTACTTTCTGTCTCTATGAATTTGACTAGGTACCTCATATAAGTGGAATCAGACAGTATTTGTCCTTTCATGGCTGGCTTATTTCACTTAACAATGTCTTCAAGGTTCCTCCATATTGTAGCACATGTCAGAGTTTCCTTCCTTTTTAAGGCTGAATAATATTTCATTGTATGTACAGTCAGCCCTCCATATCCATGGGTTTCACAGCCATGATTCAACCAATCGCACATCGAAAAAACATTTTTTTAATTTTTCCAGAAAGTTCCAAAAACAAAACTTGAATTTGCCGCATGGCAGGCAACTATTTACATAGCATTTACATCGTATTAGGTATTGCCAGTAATCTAGAGATGATTTAAAGTATACAGAAAGATGTGCATAGATTATATGCAAATATTGATACTAGACCATTTTATACAAAGGACATGAGCATCCTCAAGTTTTGGCATCTGAGGGGGTCCTGGAACTGATCCCCTATGGATATAAGAGATTACAAGAGATGACTCTCTCTCTCTCTCTCTCTCTCTCTCTCTCTCTCTCTCTCTATATATATATATATATATATATATATATATATATATCTCATATTTTGTTTATCCGTTATTCCATTGATGGACACTTGGGTTGCTTTCACTTTTTTCCTATAATGCTTCTACGAACACAGATGTACAAATATCTGTTCAAGTTCCTGCTTTCAAATCTTTTGGTTATATACCTAGAAGTGGGATTGCTAGATCATATGGTAATTCTATTTTTAATTTTTTGAGGAACTGCCATACTGTTTTCCATAGCAGCTGTGCCATTTTCCTTTCCCACCAGCAGTGCACAGGGTTCCAATTTCTCCACATCCTCACCAACACTTATTATTTTTTGCTTTTTTTTTTTTGCGGTATGTGGGCCTCTCACTGTTGTGGCCTCTCCTGTTGCGGAGCACAGGCTCAGGACGCGCAGGCTCAGCTGCCATGGCTCACAGGCCCAGCCGCTCCGCGGCATGTGGGATCCTCCCGGACCGGGGCATGAACCCGCGTCCCCTGCATCGGCAGGTGGACTCTCAACCACTGTGTCACCAGGGAAGCCCCATATTTTTTGCTTTTTGATAGTGGTCATCCTAACGCAGGTGAGATCATATATATTTATTCTTATGTCTTTATTTTCTATCTTTGCTACCTACTAGAATATAAGCTCCATGAGGGCAGGGACTTCATTTTTGTCACTGTTGTATTCCCAAATCCTATAACACTGCCTGATACATATTAGTTATCCAAAAAATATTTGTTGAATGAACTAATGATAGCCCACCTTAAAGATTTCATTCATCTTAGCATAAGTTTCAAATTGAAAAGACAAGAGAATAGTTATTGTAGGAATTATTAGATAGACCATCTTTAACAGATCCCCTCAGAAGTTTGAGTGTAAAATTGAGACTCTTATCACTATTGATGACATTTTAAAATTCAAAAGCAGATGTAACTTCAGTAATGTAATGCATACATCACATCAGCTGAAGAATCAATTATTTCAAAACACATTCTCAGCAACTGTCAAGAACCATATTTGTTTGTTCCTGTGATCATCATCTAAACAGTTTCCTTTGCTGTTAGGTTCTAAAGGAATGCTCTTAGATGACAGTGTTTTTGATCACCATGGAAACATCAACCACAAAGCTTATATCAAGCCCTTGTAGAAATAGCTAAACAGAAAAAGAATTTAAAAATGACTTTTCCTTCCATTGAGGTAGATAAATTGAACATAAGACACAGCATTTAAACCTAATTGTGGTAAATATCCAGTAAATTAATTGCAGATTCATGAGCTCTAAAATTCAATTGAGTTCTATCTATGTAGATGTAGCAGATTTCTTGGTTGGCTACCAAACACCTTTCTCTAATTTTTCCCAACCATTTTGGTTGGATGATAATGTATCCAACCTCTACACATGGCATCCTGTTCATTTTTAGGGATTTTTCAAAGGACAGGCAGGCACACGATCCAGTTCTAACAATGAAAGGAAAGGAGGCTTTTGCAGGATGGCTTCTAGGAAAGATTTCCCTCCCTTATAAGAAAAACATATGACCAGAGGAAGACCTGGCCACCACCTGCCCCCTCGCCTTACCCTTGCTTTAGGCTTTGGCTGTTACACAAAGACACGATGCTTGGAACTGTGGCAGCCATCTTATGACCAAGAGAGATAACATAACACCTGAGGACTGCAAAGCAGAGGAATCAGAGAAGCTTCAATCACTCATAACATTACTGAACCACTGAACCAAACATACTGGGACTGATAACTTCAGCCTCCTTGTTAGCTAAACAGTAGATATCTGTATGGCTTAGAGATGTGTGTGAATGTGCGTGTGTGTTTTAGGTAGACTCTTCCATTAAATAGCTGTGATTCTAGACCTCAGCTTCATCTTTTGCAAAGAGAGAGAGGGACAGAGAGACAAAGAGACAGAGAAAGAGAGACTGTTAGGTGGTTCAAACTTATAAGCTTTGGGGACCAGAAGTAAGGATGAGTTAAAAGAGAGTTGAAGACTAAACACAAGATAAACTGCAACTATATTATGTTTGTGGGAACTGTCCCTGCCAGCCTTGAAGCAATTTAGAGCACACAAAATGGTGGTAGCTAGTTAGAAATCACTCAGATAATATGTCTGCAGATACAGGAATCTATGGACATAAAAGTTAACAAAGCAGAACCTTTAATAAAAGTTAATAAAACAAAACCTTTTATGAGATTACATTTTTTTCTATTAAATTTGAGGACAACAAATGAAGTCTGATAATAATGCATGCAAGATAGGCAAATTCCCTCTCTGATGCCTTCACTTCTCTTCTAAAAGAAACCCATTTTAATCACTCTCCATGCCATGAGTTTAGATTAGTGTGATCCCAGGTGATTCACTTACTCAAACAATGACTTACTTTTGATATCTTTTCTGTTAAGGCTTGCAATTCCACTTCCATCACACCTGCATGTGAGTTGCTAGCTAGACATAATAACTCCTGACACTTTCAAATCAGGATGCACAATTTCATTGTTACGTTTCCCTTTGACAAGAGCAATGGCTTTGGAATCATTTCTCCTACTTTCCACTTCTCCCACAATCTAATTTGGAAACTCACAGCCTTTTTCCAGGTGTACAGGGACACTGCCTTCCTCGGGGCAGCCAAACTCCTAGTGAGCTCCAGGGTGATGAACGAATCTCTATTACCTTCATCACAATGGCAAACCCAGTTCGAAGAAACACAAAGGAACTCTTCATCTTCTGTCCTACCTTTTCCTCAGCATCCTTCTCCCACCCTACCTTTCAAGTACCCAACCTTTAGAGTGGCCTGGGAGCACAGGGGCTTTTGAACTTTAAGAAGAGAGTAAAAAGAACCCACAAAGTTGAGGGGGGTGGCATGGGGGACTTTTAAAAATACTGAGATAATCCCATGTAACTTTTCAGAAAAACAACAGGTAGGCAAAACTTCTTAGTCATGGACCCATTATATCTTTCATCCCTCACTGACAGTCACAGCCAAATTTAAGCTCTTTTTCAGTACATAATGGCTTTTCCATTTGTCAACACAATCTCTAGACAACACATATCTGAGTTATTCATTACATAGTAAAGTGCTCTGAAATAACTTAATCATTAAAACCAAACTCTACTTTTGTCCTTCAATCTAGTCCACATATGTGAGACTTTTTGTGGGGTAGGGAGAAAACAGTGACTTCCTTTTAGACAATATTAAATTTGAAGGACCTGAGGAATAAAAAGGAGAAGATTTACAGAGGTCAGATGAAAACATTAAGAGAAGCGTTGGCGCTAAGATAGTGATGGAAGAAAGATCAGCATTTGAAGGGTAATGGAGGCTATAGGACTTGATGATTGGGTCTGGGAAGAAGTATAAACACATAAGAGACGAAAATCAAAGATAGCAAGCAGAACTCTGAGAGACACTAATATCTAGATAACAAGGGAAGGAAGAGGAAGAGATGGAGGAGAATGATAAAGAACTGCCTGGGAAAACCCTAGGAAGAAAACCACAAATGAGTCATGATAATAAACAAGGCTTCTTATGATCTGGCTCTAGGCTGACTCACCAGTCTCATCTCCTGTGACCTCCCCCAAACACTCTGCTCCAGGCATTCAGGACTGCTGATCACTCCCTAAAATGCAACGTGCTTTCTACTTCCATGCCTTTGCACCTGCTGTTTCCTCTGCCTGGAATTCCCTCCCTATCTTACTCTTCCTTCAAGCACCAGCTTCTCCTTGAGGCCTTTGCTGAATTCCCTAACCAAATAAAAGCCCCCACTGCATTGGATCATACCTCCATATCAAAATCATCACATTCTACCTGTTTAGTTTGTTTTCCCTATAACATATATGCCATATAACTATAGCGTAAGTTCCATGAGTACTGAGTGTTTTCACCTCTGTATTTCCGGTCCCTACCAGGGAACCTGGCATGAAGAGGTGGTATCATATGCTCTGTTTAAGGATGAGGGTTCTGATGCCTAACACACGTGAGTATGAATCCCTCACTCTGCCGTTTACTTGGCTGTGTGATCGTCAGCAAACCACTAAGCCTCAGTTTCTTTATCTTTAAATTGGGATAATTATTGTACCTACTTCATAAAATGGATGGGAGGATGAAATGAGATAATACATGTAAAGAACCTGTCACAGAGCTTGGCACACACTCAGGCTCAGTTAAGTGTGAACATCATTACTTCAGAGGAGTTAATATAATTATTGAACATATGAATGGAGATCTACAGTCCTACTGGGAAGAGTTTCAGGAAGGAGAGAAAGATCAACAGAATCAAAACTTCTGAGACATCTAGAAGGATTAGGGCTGTCAGTTTGCTAAATTCTCAACCAAAGCATCCTTCTCTCCACAGCCGTTGGGTTTCCTTACCCTCACCATCAGGCTCACCCCTGCCCTAGTCTCTATAACAATGAAGACTGAAAAATTGGGAAAAAAAGAAAAGCACCTCCTGGACATAGTCAACTCCTAGGACAGGCAAAAGGAGTGTGATCGAGGTCAGGATAACTCTTCCTCTGAAATAGGAAGGAAGAAAGCAAGAATATGTGAAAATACGAGGTTTAGAGGTAGAGGTATGTCCCTGGTTTTCTTTTATAACTGAAGAAGGTGGCTATAAAAGAGGCATTCATGAATAAAACATTTTGTACTCTCAGATGAAAGAGTTAATTCAATGATAAGCAATCCAAGCTTTTATCAAAAATAGAGATAGGATTTTCTAAGTTGCCATACGAGGTCTTTTATCCAATTGGAAGTCTGATTTAGTCAACAGCTCTGTTACTGTTGTACATTTTAGCTTCTTATATCTATAAATTCATGTTTTTTTAAGTAAATATTCATTGGTGTCTACATAAATTGTATGAGAACTTCTAACAAAGCTATACAAATACTTGATAACTATCATGGGTAGGGAATAACACTAAATATACTGATTTACTGAATAGTATTTTTAGCTCAATGGTGCAAGTGTACAAAACAAATATTTTTCTTTATAAATTGGCACTATGAAAGTCATTAGTCCATATAATTTATGTTAAATATAACTGTTACTCTTAAATTTATAAGCTTGCACAATTTAAGCAATATCACAAAATCATGCATCTAATACTTTTGCTTGTGTTCATGATTATCAGTCATTACATGGGGCAGCAAATTGGTTAAACCAGGTCAAATCCAGTTCCAGAAAAGGTTTATTTGACTTGCCTGATCCCAAAATAAACTAGGGTGAAATAACCTTATGATATTAAAGCAAAGACACACATCAAAAGAGAAACACAGTATTCATAAAACCTGTGGGAAGATCTCTTTTAGTTTCACAAGCCTATCCTTTAGGACAGTCAGAAAAAAGGTCAGACAAACCCAATTTATATTAGATCATACACTGAAGAAAAATGATGTGATCCTTCTACATTTATTACCATAAGAGTTGAATAAAGGTTAATGGATTTGAAAAACTGCATCTCCAGGAGTCTGGTTTTTAATACCAAGTGGCTGGCAAGTTACCATCTATTATAAAGGAAAATTGTCGAGCTAAATAACTTGTGTATAAAGATAGTGTAGCAGATTCAAGGAGATTTGTTACTACCTCAGTCTATGTGAAATAAAGCATTTAACAGAATTAAACCGTTTTCAGACCTCCTCAGGTAAAACAAAAGAATGTTTGTTTAATTTCCATTAAAAGAAAAAAAATAAATTCCAGGTGTAGCTCTTGACAAGAACTCAGATCTTGGTGTTTCCTCTAATTCCTTTCAGCTGTGAGATACCTTGCTCCATGAGCACGATCGCATCTTTGCTTTCTTGTTAGGCTTCCATTGTCTAAACTTGAGTATATCACCACAGATTCTGCTTCTGGTCATGTGTGACACAGGAAGTACCAGCAGTCTGCCCAAGGGGTTCTGTTTTCAGCCTGAACTCTCATCAAGAAATGACCTAGTTGGGGCTTCCCTGGTGGCGCAGTGGTTGAGATGTCCGCCTGCCGATGCAGGGGACACAGGTTCGTGCCCCGGTCCGGGAGGATCCCACATGCCGCGGAGCGGTTGCGCCCGTGAGCCATGGCCACTGAGCCTGCGCGTCCGGAGCCTGTGCTCCGCAGCGCGAGATGCCACAACAGTTAGAGGCCCGCGTACCGCAAAAAAAAAAAAAAGAAAAGAAAAGAAATGACCTAGTAAGCTGTAACTTAAAATACCCCTCCCATCACCTACAGCTCACCAAATGATGACCATGGCCAAATACACATTCTCAAGACGGAGGACACTGATTCGAGAGATATGATTAACACGTTAATAGACATATAATGGTAGAAGATTTTTAGAGTAAAGTGACAGAGGCACAAAAGCCCAGAAATCAGATGATAAAACTTAGTACTTTAAATAACATTTAAATTAATTTTTAATAAAATCAACTAATTTAACAGTTTTCAAATTAAATCCCATTAGTATCAAATGAGATTAATATGCAAATAATGATAATGGCCTTAAAGAATTTATCAACTACAGCACAAACATTACTGGGAAAGATAATGGGATTCAGAATGTGATCAGGCTCTATCTGGAAGAAAGGAAATCCAGACAGGACTGAGAGATACTGAAGAGGCACAGAACTTCGTATCAAAACCCCACTGAATAGTATTAATAACTGCAAGGATATGCTTAACTTATTGTATCTTTAAAGACATGTAATTTTTATTCTATATTGTGAGTTCAATTATTCCCTATGCATTCTTTTATTACCTTCATAAAGTCCTGAATTAAAGAACTTTTTGAAAGCATTGTTACAAAAAAATATCTAGTTTATTTCCCAGACATTAGTCAAGACTCTGGAGCTCAAATGAGACAAACCAGATAAGCAATAACTATTACAATGTTCTTTTTTTTTTTTTTCTGAGTGTTCTACAAGTTACATTTACACAAAAGGATCCGAGTGAGAGCTATGATGTTAAATCTATTATTGTTCAGCCTTTGAAATAAATTATTTCTTCAACTAAAATCTCGACATGCAGCAACAGCTCCAAAATTTTTATTCAAGAGAAGGTAATCTGATAGGAAGACAGAGAGCATCTAAGGGAGCATGGCATGAAGTTATTTGTGCAGAGAGTAAACATATGGTTTTTCTTAGATTTTATGTTACAGAATTGATGAAAATAGCAATGTTTCCTAGTTAAGATTGTGAAAATATGGTTTATCCATGATTAGGTGATGGTGAAGATGATGATTTTATTTGAAGGTAGCTTTTATCTGAGGATGAGAAGGAGGTGGACAATAAAGCCAAACCCTAGCAGGAGTATGCATACTCTCAAGAATAAAGACCAAACTCTGGTAAATTGAAGACTTTGCATGATGTTATACCAATTATTTTTCCAATTTTATCTTGCACTAATCTCTCCTTGTCTCCTACTCTGTAGCCAACTGGGATTGATTATTAACCATTCTGCCTACCTGTAATATTTTTCCATCTCTATGTGTCTCTTCATGTTGTTTATTATGGATCTGAAATGCTTTTTATCTAATCTCTACCTGTCAAAATGAAATCCATTCTTCAATATTCAACTCACATTTCAACTGTTACACTAAACCTAATATGATTTCCTCCAATCAAAATAAACTTCTTTTATCTCCTCCCATGGTATTTTGTACTCTATTATTATACTTACCATATTCTATCTGCATTACAGTAAGCTGTGTACACTGCTTGATTTCTTCTATAGGATTGTAAGATTTTTGAGAGCAGGGATAGACCTAATATCCTTTTGAGGAAGAATTTTCCAAATGAACCATAACTTATTTTATATAATGATGGCTTTTCTTTTGAAAAATCTGAGGAAGTTATCTCTTAAAATGGCCACTTAGGGGTATTCTATACCTGATTTGTTAAATTTGATTTCTCATTTTAAGAGCTACTTTCTATATATCCATGTATATACTATCTATATCCAAGTGAAAATATAAAGGAGAGTTACATTATTAGTAACCTTCCACCAAATGATAGTTAAAATTGAAAATGTGATTGATTGCTAACTTGTTGTTTGAAATGCAATAAAGTTCTGTTGGTTAAAAAGCAAATAGTTACTAATTAGGGCCTTGTTCAGACTGCCATTCATTTGCTAGGTAATCCCAAGCGAACTATACTCTTTGTGCATCCACTTAACTAATCTGAAATCTAAAATATGGATTATCTGCTTTCCAAGTTGTTACACATATTGGTCATTGTGAAATTAAGAATTATAATGAAGGATTCTGAAAAGTGAACAGAAATAATACTTGTTAATAACACTCTGGAACTTGAATAATCTAAAGTGATCTAAGGAAAGAATGGATTTAAATGAAGAAAAGTTTTCAGCCAAAGTAATGTGTGATCCATAATGATGCATCACAAGATTATGATGGCTCTCTTCCTAATATGTTGACATTTGAGCATGTAACATTTAAAAAATGGAGAAAACAAAAAAAGGATTAGCAAAATATAAAGTTGACTGACAATTATACACCTAAGACCAAAATTGATATCATTCAGTTTTGCTACTTGAGGGTTTCTACATTGTTGAATATAGTATTCAGAAGTGAGAGGGAGTAAAAAGTAGTTTTTGATCCAACAATTTGACTTCTGGACATTTATTTACCAATACATGTGTTCAAAGACCCATATATGCCCACACACATTCTTAAATACAAATGTACAAGATTTTCACTGAAACAAAATACTAGAAACAACCTAAATGTCCATTCACAAAGAGTGAAATGAATTATGATACATTCATTTAATAAAATGATATGTAACAATAAAAGATCAAGTGTATGTACCAAACTGGACCAGAATAAATTTTTATGAAAGAAGCAGAGTATCAAGCAATGTGTATAGTAGGCTCCCATTTGTGTAAACAAAAGGGGGGAGGAGTATGTGCACAGATAAATGTTTCTATAAACAGAATATTTCTAAGGGAATACATAAGAAATTATTGTTTCAGGGGTAGGGGATTGCAGAGTTTGGGTTTGTAGTAAGGTTTACTTTTCAAATATATCCATCTCTAAAAATATTAATTTATTACCACACTTTTTTTCTTTGACCACACCACAGCTGGCAGGATCTTAGTTCCCCAACCAGGGACCGAACACATGCCACAGCAGTGAAAGCACCAAGTCCCAACCACTGAACCACCAGGGAATCCCCTACCACATTCTTATATGACTTCAATTTTAAAAAACGTATAATAAAATTGTTTATAAACTGTTAGAATAAGTTCAATTAGTTAACCAAGATGCTTAGGTCACAAACAATTCAAATCAAAATTACATGTTTTGGGCTTCCCTGGTGGCGCAGTGGTTGAGAGTCCACCTGCCGATGCAGGGGACGCAGGTTCGTGCCTCGGTCCGGGAAGATCCCATATGCCGCGGAGCGGCTAGGCCCGTGAGCCATGGCCACTGAGCCTGCTTGTCCGGAGCCTGTGCTCCGCAACGGGAGAGGCCACAACAGTGAGAGACCCGCGTACCGCAAAAAAAAAAAAAAAAAAAATTACATGTTTTTTCACAATAAAGTATACCTCTGTATTATTTTATTGTTTAGAAGTACCTGCCCAAATATTATATCAAAGTTTAATAATGGGTTTATGAGATAGAATGATAATTATTTGCATTTTATAGATTACAAAACTATGGTTTAGCAAGATGAAATTATTTACTCAGAATTACTCAAATAGCAACCAGGACAGCTGTACAAACCTGATTTCTGACTTCTCGGAGGCTCTAGAGCCTTGTGTCTAACGGTGGTACTATGCAACGCCCTCCAAACTCCACAGGCAGACCCCAAGTCCAGGACTACTAAGCAATCGAAAGTCAAACAACGTGAAAAAAGTACAGTGTTTGCACAGAGTGATTTATGATATTTAAGTGGGAAAATATTTCCTGTGAAATACTTATTTAACCAGTTCTTGTCACATCTGTGTTACCTCCTGATCCAATGACAAAAATAATGTGCCGAATATAGCAGCTTACTTCGTATTAACTTAGTTCTTACTCTGTGGTAGATCATATTTTCAAAGGTGGCCAAATAGCCTATCCCACATGCATTTCTTACAATGTAATGTTGATATTCATCCCTTGCATAGAGCAGTGGGGTCTATTCCCCTCCCCTTGAATCTGGTTGAACCTCTGTGATTGCCTCAACCAAGAGAGTATGGCATTAAGTAACCCTATGTGATTTCCAAGGCTAGGTCATAAGATGTCCTTTACTTCTGCTGTGATGTCTGGGGACTCTTACTCTTAGACCCCAGTCACTATGTTGGGAGGAAGACAAGTATCCACCTGAAGAGGACTCATATATAGGTGTTCCAGCCAATAGCCCCAGCATTGGCCAGTAGACATGCAAGTGAGCAAACCTGAGATGCTCTGTCCCCAGCCGTAAAGTCACCTCCAGCCTTCCAGTAACCCCAGCTGATTCCCAACGTTCTCATCAAGCCCTACTCAAATTGCAGATTAATGAGCAAAACATATGATTACTGGTGTTTGAAACCACTATGTTTGAGGTGGTTTCTTATGCAGCAATAGATAACCTAATGTAACCTAAAAGCTGGGTTTAGACTATTGAACTCAATGCCATACGTGTCACTAGGAACAGATAATTAGCTCCTTAATATACCATATCTACCCATATAGTAATGCTTTATAAAAAACGAAATGCTAATCTTCACCAAAGCCTATAGTGAATGAAGCTTAAAGTCCCCATTTATTTCTCATCTCACTTCCATATTCAACATAGCTGAGTTAGAAACTGTTTTCTAAAAACCTCTGGAAACTCTTTGTATTCATCAAATAGGGTAAAACTTGTCTTTTTTCCATTTGTTTTCTTGATATAGTTTTATTATATGCATTTCACTTCCATAAACTGCTTCTGTTCCAGACATAAGGGCTTGCCTTGTACATTAATATGATGTTTAGATTGAAAACTATGTAAATAACATTTAAAAAACAAAGTCAAAAGCATGTTAATGTCATTAGATTTTCTAAAAATTACATGATACATACTTTTTTCTGAAATCTGAAAAACTCAAAATATCTAAATCCAGAGGAGACAGTCCAGATATTAACTCATGACAATATGTCAACTGATTTTTTTTTTACAAAGATGCAAAGGCAATTTAATAAAGCATAGTCTCTTCAATAAAGGGGAATAACTGGATATTCATATACAAAAAAAAAAAAAAGAACCTTGAACTACACATCACAAAAATCAACTCAAAGTGACTGAAAGACTTAAATGTCAAATGTTAAAATGATAAACTTTTTAAAAAATGGGAGAAAATCTTTGTGACTTTGGGTTAGGGAAAGAGTTCTTAGATACAACAGAAGGACTACCCATTAAAGAAAAAACTGATAATTGGACTTGGTCAAAATTAAAAACCTTTGCTCTGAGAAAGACACTAAAAAGAGAATAAAAAGAGCAGAGATTGACTAAAATAAAATATGTTCAAATCATATATATAGGGCTTCCCTGGTGGCGCAGTGGTTACGAATCCCCCTGCCAATGCAGGGGACACGGGTGCGAGCCCTGGTCCAGATGATCCCACGTGCCATGGAGCAACTAAGCCCATGCACCACAACTACTGAGCCTGTGCTCTAGAGCCCACAAGCCACAACTACTGAAGCCTGTGCGCCTAGAGCCTGTGCTCTGCAACAAGAGAAGTCACCGCACCACAACAAAGAGTACCCCCCCCCCCCGCTCGCCACAACTAGAGAAAGCCCCCGTGCAGCAATGAAGACCCAACGCAGCCAAAAATAAAATAAATGAATTTATTTTTTTAAAAAAATTATATATCTAACAAAGAACTTGTCTCCAGAATATATAAATAACTCTCTAAGCTCAACAAAAAGAAAACAACCCAATTTAAAAGATGGTCAAAATATTTGGACACTTCAACGAAGAAAATGTTGGCAAAAGTATTCAAGTATCATTAGTCATTAGAGCAACACAAATTAAAATCACAATGAGATGCCTCTACAGATCTATTAGAATGACTAAAGGAAAATAAATGACAATACCAAATGCTAACAAGGATGTGAAGCAAGAGGAACTCTGGTTCATTGTTGGAAGGAATGCAAAAGCCATAGAGCCACTTTGAAAAATAGTCTGGCAGTTTCCTATAAAGTTAAAATATGCTTATCATATGATCCAGCAATCCTATTCCTAGGTATACACCCAAGAGAAGTGAATACTTATGTTTACACAAAACGTGTATTTTATATTTAATATTTAATATTTAATAGCAACTTTATTCATAATTGCCCCAACCTGGAAACAACCCAAATGTCCTTCATCTGAATGGCTAAACAATGGTTCACCCATACAATAAAATACTATTCCACAATAAAAAGGAACAAAATATTGACAAATGAAAGAAGTTAGATGGCTATTAAGGGCATTACGCTGAGTGAAAAAAAGTCAGTTTCAAAAGGTTGTATTCTGGGGCTTCCCTGGTGGCACAGTGGTTGAGAGTCCACCTGCCGATGCAGGGGACACGGGTTCGTGCCCCAGTCCGGGAAGATCCCACATGCCACGGAGCGGCTGGGCCCGTAAGCCATGGCCGCTGAGCCTGCGCGTCCGGAGCCCGTGCTCCGCAACGGGAGACGCCACAACAGTGAGAGGCCCGCGTGCCAGGGAAAAAAAAAAAAAAAAAAGGTTGTATTCTGGATGATTCCATTTATATAACATTCTGTGAAAGGCAAAAATATAGGGACAGAGGACAGCTCAGTGGATGCCAGAGGTTGAAGGTGGGAGGATTTGTTTGACTACAGTGGCATTAGCACAAAGGAATATTTCAGGGGAATTCCCCAGCAGTCCAATGGTTAGGACCCTGCACTTCCACCACAGGGGACACAGGTTCAATCCCTGTTTGGGGAACTAAGATCCTGCATGCTGCTCAGCGTGGTCAAAAAAAAAAAGGAATATTTCAGGGAGCTAGAACTGTTCTACACCTAGACTGTGGTGATAGATACACAACTCTAAGGATCTGTCAAAACTCATTAAACTGTATAAAAAGTGAATTTTACTGTATATAAATTAAAAAACAAAATTAAAAATCTAAACCAATTATATCAATGCATCACTATATTCACTTATTGCTTTTATTCTCTTTTATCCCTTCACTGTCTAAAGGAAATTATCCTCTTTTTGTAACTCAAATACTTTGCATAACACAAAAATTCAAAATATAACTTATCTTGACAAGCATAAACAGAGCATGGAATTAATATTGGAAGAAACTAAAAAACTTGAAAATGAAAGCCTCCTATTTATTTATGCCTGTTCAAGAAGACTCTCCATTAATCCAGCTCATTCTTAGAACTATTTTTCTCAGAACCAACGTGGAAACAGCAGGAATAATTGAGGAGCTCTCAGGGGAAAGAAAAGCTAAATGAGGGCCTTAGTCTTTCCTCTCAGCAACCATGAGGCTGCAGAAATGCTCTCTTAGAGAGTACAGAAGTGCAAATGGAATTCAAGTTATTTTCATTTGATGAATTAAAATAATGAAAATTTTTTCAACTCTGTTGTAAATCCTACAGTTAATCAAGGCAAACTAAAGGAGAATTCCTGAGAATGGTTACAGAGGGCTCAAAGTAGAAAGAGTGCTAAGAAGATCTCCCCCAATTGTTACAAATTAGAAGGGAAAGACAATAAAATAACAGTGAGTGTGAAATGAGGCATCATGACGACGTTTTAAATCCCCGAGTTGCATAGTTGCAGCTTACTAGCTATGAACTTGAGGATGCAGCTTAGTTTCGCTAAACCCACATTACTCATCAGAAAATGGGAATAATAATATCTCCTTCATAGGACTGTTGGGAAAACTGTGCCTTGCTTAGCATCACACCTGGCCCCTTTGTAAATATTTTATCATTACCATATGAGAGGTTTCTGAGTTTCTACAACAAAGAAAGAAAGAACGCTGGTTTGCTTCCATAAATGAAATAACACCAATACCCACAGATCATGGAGAAGGATTGATCATGAAACAAGAAAAAGACACTAAATTCTACTGGCACCAATTATAAAGGATGTGTTATAGCTCTCCAATTCTCAAAGCAATCAATGCTTTGGAAACTCCCATCATAGTTCATCAGAAAGATGATAAGGCCCAGAAAGATGTTAGCAAAGTATCTTAACTTCAAGATCTCAATAAATACTCATTTAATTAACTGATTTAAATTGTCTGGCAATGGCCATAGAAATCATATGGATCTCTTGATACACATAATATATGTAGACAAACTATTTAAAAACTTAGTGGCAAAACTATCGTTTCTTAATCTTTTATGGTCAGAAAATGTATAAAGAATAAACACGTAATGAAATCCAGGAGATTTGTCTTTATAGTTTGGTAGCTAATTTGATTTAAATGGTTTTAAAAAGTAGTGAAACTTCTGTACCATAGTTATCTTGTATAGAAAATAAAGAAAATATAACCCTTTTCTTAAAAGAGGAAAAAAATTAAATATCTAGTATCTTAGGAGCCTGAGAAGACAGAGCATATTAATAAATTTTTCTCTCCCTTAACATGACAGAATGAAGTTGAAGGTCATTTTCCCTTGATCATCTCATTTTTAGAAACCTAGATTTTAACTGCAATGTGCAAAGGCACTGGATTACTTCAGCTATTTCATGCTATATCAGCAATTTCCAAAAGCTTAAAAAATAAAAATAAAACTTTGTCCAAAAGATCAAGTTGTAAAAATAATATATACAGTTTCTGATATATCATTCTAATAACAGATTAAATAATTAAAACAGAACAGAAATATATCATATATCAAATGGATGCAAACATTAATTCAGTCATACAGTGACTTTTTAGGTATATGCAAACCCAGGAATTATTTAGACTCTTTATTAGAGGAATGATCAAAACAAAAAGTTGAGAAATATATTTTTAAATAATGTGGAAAAGCCCCTATAAGCAATTCAAATTTCAGATACTTTAATGTTTGTCTTCATTAAGAACACCTACACCTCCTAATGGATAACATTTTTATCTTCTTCATTTCTTTATCTTTAGGGCATGAAACATTACTCTGTGCTGAATAAGTGTTGAATAAATGAATCTTCACATAGAATATTTTCGTTGAAATTAGCAGTTAAATATACTAATTTTCAAGATATAAATATATATTCACTGAAAGCCTTTCTAAAATATTTTATTTCTAAATTTCTGTTATATAATTAAAATGATGACCCATAAATTTATCTGTTGCTAAAGCCCATGCCATGTCTTCAATTAAAATCTTTCAACCTTTGGACTTCTTTCTATGTTCTTTCAATTATATTTTTTCTGTCAACTATGGTTTAAAAAGAGGAGAACAATTCAGACTTTAATTCAATTCTGATTCAATCCAGAATTGATGTGAAAAAGCATTACTAAAGAACAAGGAGAAATATGTCAGGGAAACAGTGACACAGTTAAAATATACCGGGACTGGGACCTAAAATATTTCACCACTTTGCAGGAAAACACTGCTATCCCTTCTGTTTTTTTTTAATTTCTAATTTGCTCAAAATCAGTTGCAGGAAAGTGGTGACGCTGTAGTCAGAGGTTGTCAGGGCTTCCGTTCCACCTGCCTAGATGAATCAGGTAGACTGGAATGACCAATAATTCCAGCAACCTGTTTCTACACCCTATGCAAATTAATGCACCAATCACTAAACGAGTGCTTCTGTAAGGTCATATAAATGAAAAGCTGAGCAGAGGACACCAGTCAAATACTTGAATGTTGCAGCATGATGTCATTTACACAGCTTCTAATTATGAGGTCCTCTAAGTAGAGTGTCTACTCTGCAAAATAGCAATGACCTTTCATACAAATTTTTTCTCCTGACCATTTCCACACATACTATTTCTTAGATCAGTAAAATTATTCTAAGTATAGAATGAGGCTTCACAGAGATTCTTATGAATACATATAACTATATACACAAACGTACATATATATTTAGCCAAATAGGTATAAAAAATGATTTTTCACATAGGACATCATTTTTCTTACATTGCAAATAGAGGTGATTTCACCATCATTCTTAGACGCATAAATATCACAAATACAGATGTAATGATGCCTGCTACCACAATGCTTTAGGAAAAAAAATTAACTCCAAGTGCAATTAAAAATGCATTGTCATAAAATTAGAGTCTTGGACTCTACAAGCATTTAAAACCCTAACAACTTCATTGAGACACAGAGGGCCATTAAAAAAAAAGTACACATTGATTTTTAGTCATTGCATTAAAAATGCACAAGGTTATCCCTAAAATAACATTATCTGTACACATTAAAATTCAAATGTGGCAAAGACCTTATGAAGTGTCAACCAAATTTTACTGTCATGTTTTCATAAATTCTAAAGCTTCTGGGTTCTTCAAAATTTCCACACTGCCCTGAAGAAAAACTATTCTGTTGGGTATTATCCTCCTGCTGCATTCACCAGTTTTACCATATTTCTAAACAGGAGTTCGATTCTCCTTGGTCAAGAGGTTGCCTATCTGTAGTCAGTGGATCATATTCTCACACCCATACACTACACTGAACAGGGCAAACTGACGTTTGCGTTGCTACCGCGATAACCTAAAGCGCTAATGCTGTAGTTCCTGGCAATGGTAGCACAAAAAGAAGAAAGCTCCTTTAGATACCAAATCACAGATCACAACCAGATGCAGTACTCCCATGTTTTAATATTACCATACAAACAGAAAACAGGGTTTATTCAGACAGCCAAAGAAATGTGCATCACCCACCCCACATCCTCCCTTTCAGTGTTGGGGAAAACTGTCTCTGCAGACAGAGACAGTCGGGAGAGCAGGAACACATGTTTTCCACTACTAATGTCTAATACAAGGCTGCAATTGTTGGGTGTAGCTCTATCTGAAAGTTGAGAACTAGTAAGCAACCTCTAGACACGGTTCCTTCTCTCCTGTGGGTGGGAAGTGAATGCTTCCAGCAGTCCCTCTCAAGGTCCTCGGGGGTTAGGGGTGTTGGGTCTGGGGTGCATTTCCCCCCTGAGGGCACCAAGGGCTCCTCCTTAATGGTGTAGCTCCGCAGTGGGTCATGTGACAGCTGGGCGTGTGTCTGTGCGCGGTGGGGGGATGAGTTTGGGTGGTGAGTTTGCGGGGTGTATATGAGCGTGTGTGTATGCATAAGTTACACATCTGGTTTTGGAAAACGTGTTTTTCTAGGAGTGTGTGTGTGTGTGTGTGTGTTTTTCTGTGTCCGTGTGTGAAGCGAGACTGGGAAAAGGGCATTCAGAGAATGGTCCTGGACCAGGCGATGCGGCCAAGTATGCCTGTGTCAGTCCCACTCCTCGTCAGCCTCTGCACTGGGGCGACGTCCCCGTCCTTGGGGAAGGCGAGAACAATGGGGTGCGGGCGCCCCTCCCCGCACTTTGTGCACCCACCTGACGAATCCGCGGCGGGTTCGGCGGCGTGGAGGCCCCGCCTTCCGGGGCCGGGGAGGTGGGAGAAGCCATCTTCCTGGTGCTTCGGTTTCTTCCTCCTGTCACGCCCGCGTCCCTCGGGTCTCCTGTGGCTCCTCCACGTGGGGCCTGCGGCCCGCGGCCCCACACGGGCGGGGAGGTTCCGCAGCCGCCGCGCTCGCGGCCCCGCCCGGCTCTTCCGCCGCAGAGCGCGAGGGGCGGCTGCCCGCTTGGCTCGCCCGGCCGCAGTCCTGGCCGGAGCCCCTCGCCCCTTCCTGCGCCCACCTACCTCCCGGCGGGGAGACTCCGGGCCATGGCGGACCAGGGTCGGGGGCGACCTTGGCCTTGGGGTTGGGCCGGCGGCTGCTCCTTCCCGGCGCCGCGCGCTGCGCGTGTGAATGTGCGAGCGGCGGGGCTTATTCTAGCGGCGCCGGGGGGAAATGAGGCTGCTTCCCTCGCTGCCGCCGCTATCGCCGGGAGAGCGATGAGCTCATGGACAGCTCCCAGAAATATGTCTATATGCACCACTGACTGCTGGAGTTTGGGAGGTGGGTGGGGAGAAGGAGGCTCCTCGGCTGGCGCTCCCGCATCACAGGCAGACGTTCCCTCGGGAGGCCCCCGGCCACTGGGGCGCCGCGTGCAGCTCTTCCCTGCCCATCTCCACACTCATTGGCCTCTTTCCATTCATACCGTGCACACATTGCCTGGTCCCACGCATTCTCCCCTTTCACATTGAAAGGCACCCACCCAGCCACCCCTAGCCTCCGCAGACACACATTCTTTGTTCCGCCAACCACTCTCTCCTGATTAGGAGCAATTAATTTCTGGAGTGAATGCGGTGTGAAATGCGAACTGCGACTTCAGCCCCAAGTCAGATGTGGGCTGGTGAGCGAAGCGAGTTCAGCCGTGTGTCTTCCACGCTTTGGGCGTTTCCGCCTTCCCCAAGATTAAGCTTCTCTCTTCCCACCTTCTTCACTATGAGAAAGCATCTTTCAGCTACTGTACAGGGTAGTGACGGCCCCCCGTCCTCACTAAGGCGGAGAACACGTCTTCTGCAGCCCTGTGAAGAACTTAAACGGCAGGACCAGGTTCTGCAGACCTCCATCTGTGCCAGGCCTGGTGGCAGGAGGGGTGAATCCCCACAGGGGCCAGCCTTGTGTACATCACTGTTTCTCAGGGATGCAGTTGGAGCTGTCTTTTTTTTTTTTTTTGCGGTACGCGGGCCTCTCACTGTTGTGGCCTCTCCCGCTGCGGAGCACAGGCTCCGGACGCGCAGGCTCAGTGGCCATGGCTCACCTCACGGGCCCAGTCGCTCCGTGGCAATGTGGGATCTTCCCGGACGGGGGTACGAACCCGTGTCTCCTGCATCGGCAGGTGGACTCTCAACCACTGCGCCACCAGGGAAGCCCTGGAGCTGTCATTTTGACTGAGGGCAAACCACTTTCCAAGACCTGATCCTTATCTCCCTTCATTAGCTCAGTTGCCCCATGGAGGTGGGAGTTATGGCTTTTTACAGATAAGATGACCCTCAAGAGATTAGTTTGTTCCCTCTCTTATGGATCTCCATATAGACATACTCCCACCTTTGAAAAATGTTTTCCTTTACCGCAGACACCCTCCTCTCCCCTGCAGCTAGTGTTCCAGTCTCAACACCGCTTCTCAGCAAGATCTTCCACAAAGTTTTAATACAGCCAGTTCCTCTCTTCACATTCTTCGTTGAACCCACTCCATTCAGGCTTTTTACCCCACCAAACTTTCTCTTGACAAGGTTCCAAGTGACCCCCATGTTACTACATCTAATGATCAATTTTCAGTCCTCATTTGGCTTAACCTGTGAACTTCTAAACTTTGAAATGTCAAAGAGTTCAATTCTGGTTCTCCTTTTCCTCTCCATATATATCTTCTCTATCTCTATACTCACTCTGTTGTTGATCTCACAGTTCCATGGCTTTATTTATGTATTTTTAAATATTTATTTATTTATTTTGGCTGCACCGGGTCTTAGTTGTGGCACGCAGGATCCTCCTTGTGGCATGTGGACTTCTTAGTTGCGGAATGAGGACTCTTAGTTGCAGCATGCGGGATCTAGTTCACTGACCAGGGATCCAACCCAGGCCCCCTGCATTGGGAGTACAGAGTCTTACCCACTGGACCACCAGGGAAGTCCTGCATCACTTTAAATAGAATCTACATTCTGATATGCATTTCCAAATGTATGTCTCCATCCGCAGTCTTCCCCCTTAAGTTCAAACTCCTATTGCCAACTGCCTTCGCCTCTACCTGATATCTAGGAGTTGCAAACTTATCACGGGCAAAACTGAGCTCCTTTTTATCTTCCCCTGCCAAATTCACTGCTCCAATATAGCTTTTGCCACCTTTAAGATGCTCAGGACAAAAACCTCAGAGATAGTCTTAATTCCTTATTTGCTCTCACAATCCACATTTGCTCAATTCATGCAGAATCCAACCACTTCTGTATTTCCAGTACAATCTGTCTAGTCCAAGCCACCGTTATCTTTCACCTGCCTGATAGCAAAAGTCTCTAACCAGTCTGTATTCTTCCACCCTTGCTCCTCACACGTGGCTTACCAGAGAGCAGCTAGCAGTGCTCAAAGCCCTCCTGTGTCTTCCCTTCTCACTCAGAGTAAGAATCAAGGCTTTTCCATCTTTTGATGTAAGATAAGATCTATGTAATCCATCCTCCATTCCTGCCCACCCCTCTCTAACCTTATTTCCAGGCATCCCCTCACTCACTCACCATGGCCACACTGGCCTTGTTTCCACTTCTTGAACATTCTAGGACCTGGTCTCAGGTCCTTTGTATCTGGACCACTCCTCCCTCAGATATATGCATGGATCATTTTCTTACTTCCTTCAAGCCCCTGTGCCAATATCACCTTATCAGTGAGGACTTCCTGATTACCGTGTATTATGGTGTAAATTGTGTCCCCCCATATGCAGATGTTGAAATCCTAATCCCTAGTACCAGAGAATGTGACCTTTTTTGGAAATAGAGTTATTGCAGATGTAATTAGTTAAGGTGAGGTCATATTGGAGTAGGATGTGTCCCCAGTCCAATATGACTGGTATCATTATAAAAAGGGAAAATTTGTCCATAGACACACACACAGGGAGAACACAATGTGAACATTAAGGCAGAAATTGGGATGATGCACCTACAAATGGAGGAATGCCAAAAGTTTGCCAGCAAACTACCAGACTCTAGGAAAGTAGCATGGAGCAGATTCTCCCTTGCAGCCTTCATGAGGAACGAACCCTGTAGATATTGATCTCAGACTTCTAGCCTCCAGCGCTGTGAGACAATAGATTTCTGTTGTTTAAGCCACCCACTTTGTGGTACTTCTATAGCACCCCTAGAAAACTAATATATCCTATAAGATAATAACACTCCACCCTTTTTATATCTCTTACCTTGCAGTACATCCCTCCTGTGCACTTACCATTGTCTGACAGAGTTTATATATTTACTTGTTGATTTATTGACACTCGCCTGTCACTGGAAGGTAAGTTCCATGAGATCAGGGAAGTGATATTGTTCACTGTATTAAACACCTAAGGGAGTTCCTTGGTGGCCTAGTGGTTAGGATTCTGGCTTTCACTGCTGTGAGCTGGGTTCAATCCCTGGTTGGGGAACTGAGATCCTGCAAGCCGCGTAGCGTGGCCAAAAAAAAAAAAAGACAAAAACAAACAAACAGGGGCTTCCCTGGTGGCGCAGTGGTTGGGAATCTGCCTGCCAATGCAGGGGACACGGGTTCGTGCCCCGGTCCGGGAAGATCCCACATGCCGCGGAGCGGCTGGGCCTGTGAGCCATGGCTGCTGAGTCTGCGCGTCCGGAGCCTGTGCTCTGCAACGGGAGAGGCCACAACAGTGAGAGGCCCGCAAAAAACAAACAAACAAACAAAAACCAAGCAAACAATTAACATGTAGAACCTCCAGTACCTTGAACAGTGCCTGACACATTGATGTTCAATAAGTATTTGTTGAATGAATTAAATATTTCTGTCAAGTTTATCTAGAAGACTGGAGAGTCATGATTTGAACTGTAGTTCAAATCTTAAAACCCAAACTCTATGCTATAACTCAAACACTATACTATAGTTTCTCAAATGTGTGGATAAGAATTACATTCGTATTCAAATATGAAAAACTCATTATGAAGCTACATCATAAAAACTGTTTTCTTTTTTCCTTTACAAGCATTTCCTCAAGTCAATCTATGTGAAAATTTTTATGGTGGCAGTGTAGTAGGCTTTAGGTTGGTGAACTTCCTTTTCAGTTTAAATTCTAGTTAACATTTCTATACTTTAGTTTCCTTATCTATGAAATGGAAATAATAACAGTACTAACTTTACAGGGTTATTGTGACTATTAAATGAGATAATGTTCATAAACATTATAAACACATAATGTAAACACTCAATAATATAGTTATTACTATTTATTTATGTAATGATAGCTACCTAAAAAATAGGAGGCTGAGTCGGGGGAGGGATAAATTGGGAGTATGGGACTAATAGATACACACTAGTATATGTAAAATAGATAAGCAACAAGGATTTACTATATAGCACAGGGAACTATGTTCAACATCTTGTAATAACCTATAATGGAAAATAATCTGAAAATATATATATAACTGAATCACTTTTCTGTACCCCTGAAACTAACACAATATTGTAAATCAGCTATACTTCAATTTAAAAAAAAAGAAAAAGAAAAAATAATAGGAGGCTGAGGATAAAGGTGGTTAAAAAGAAACCATTTCAGAGAATCAGGGGAAACTTAGTGAGGCAAGTTAAGTGACAGTAATTTGGCTATGACTTCCAGCTCTTCTGTATCATGACTGGGCACATAGAAATCCAAATCAGGTTCTTCAGTCTCTAGTGGCCTGGGGTACTTAATTCAAAATTAACAAGAAAGGAATATATCAATAAATAATGTTAAGGTTTAAAGTAGACAGATAGGTAAGTAATAGGTAGATATTGAGATTGATTGATATGGATAAATAGATTTATAATGTAATCTTGTGAGTGGGAAAAGAGTCCCATTTTTACTTTCATACATCTTGGTATCACTTGCACCTGCCACAGCAGTGAAGAGTACTCCAGGAAAGTGTTTGCTCCAGTGCATTAAGTAATGGCATTATTCAGTCCCTAGAATATGAGACGAAGTAAAACACATCCTTTTTTCTTATCCATCTCCTCTATCCATCCATATACACGAATACTCAAAAAAACCTGCTCCATCCTCCATTCCTAATCTGGATGAAGATTCTCAGCATAAACTGAGTGACTCCAACAAGAAACTGTACTGTCACTCTAGGCCTCTCTACATCTCTCACACTCTATAATAATCTCTCACCAAACCCCGGGAATTCTCATATGGTAATGTCCTGCTTCTTTTTTTCCATATCCATGGCTTTATTCTAGGCTTTCAGCTACACCTAGTGTATTGTAGTTTCTTAATAATGACCCTGCAGAGCTTCTTCTATCCTGGAACATCTTGTTACCTTCCTTAAAAAAAAATTCTCTCATTTCAAAAGCCCTGATGGCTTTCCGTTGCCCTCAGGATGAAATCTACATCCCTTTGCTTTGACGTAAAAGCCCTTCTTAATATTAATATACTTTTTGTGTTGAGGGAGATTTTTCAAGAATGATACCTATGGGGCTTCCCTGGTGGCGCAGTGGTTGAGAATCTGCCTGCCAATGCAGGGGACACGGGTTTGAGCCCTGGTCTGGGAAGATCCCACATGCCACAGAGCAACTGGGCCCGTGAGCCAAAACTGAGCCTGCGCGTCCGGAGCCTGTGCTCCGCAACAAGAGAGGCCGCGATAGTGAGAGGTCCATGCAACACAATGAAGAGTGGCCCCCGCTCGCCGCAACTAGAGAAAGCCCTCGCACAGAAACGAAGACCCAACACAGCTAAAAATAATAAATTAATTAATTAATTTAACAAAAAGAATGATAGCTATAAAATAATAAATAAGAAAAAGATTGCTGGATTTTTTTCTACATAAAATTATAAAATTTCTTTATGTTAAAGCTCATTTTATTATAATTTGGGTATGAAAATGAATAATACACATAAATGTATGAATTTGTGTGTATGAAAAGAAAAAAATTAACAGTTAAATGACCCCAAGCAAAAGCATTTATACAGTTTTTATGGACAGATGGAGTTAATATCCTTAATATGTGGAAAAGACAATCACTTTATAAAAAGGGAGGAGGGGTTTTAGGAAAACTCACAAAAGAATAGTGACTTCCAATGAGCAGATGAAAAAAAAATGTTTAGACTTATTAAAATTAAAGGAATGCAAATTCAAATGACAAAATACTATTTTCACTTATAAACTGTCAGAGAAGCGATTTCTAGTAAAGAAAATTCCCCCAGAGCTTCAGAAAGAATATTCAGGCATTGTTGACAGAGCTATAAATTGGTACAAACTCTTTGAAGGGTACTTTGTCACTCTGTACAAAAAAAGCCCTAAAAATATACATAACTTTTTTTTTTTTTTTTGCTGTACGCAGGCATCTCACTGCTGTGGCCTCTCCTGTTGCAGAGCACAGGCTCCGGACGCGCAGGCTCAGTGGCCATGGCTCATGGGCCCAGCTGCTCCGCGGCATGTGGGATCCTCCCGGACCAGGGCACGAACCCGTGTCCCCTGCATCGGCAGGCGGATCCTCAGCCACTGCACCACCAGGGAAGCCCTGTACATAACTTTTGACTTCGAAAATAATCATGAACAAGAGTAAAGATTTTTTTCTACTGCAGCAGTCTTTATAATAGTAAAACAAATAAACAATAACAACCTGGAAATCACCTAAATATTCTAAAGGAAAAATTGAGTGCATAAATTATATAAATTCCGCATATTGGGATGTATAATGGAATGCTATTCAGGCCATTCACATAATACTTTAGGCAACTATTTCAGGTATAGTTGTTGTCATAATAAAATTGTTTCAAGTTATTAGTTGGTTGGGGTTTTTTCCCTTTAGTGCCTGCCCTTCCCAATCTTTCCACAGCTGGCCTTTGAGCCTGTCTCCTTCTGTTTCTCATTCATGTTTTCCTGCCACTCCTCAGTTCTAAAAGCCAGCCTTGCCTGTGACCGGGGCCTCACACATGCTGGGTTCTCTCTGCCCAGAATGCCTTCACCTCTCTTCTTCATCTGACTAACATCTGTGTACCTTGCAACACCTAGATCAAGAGAAAGCCATCCTGACTCCCTCAGACAGATTAGAGTTTTGTTCTCTGGGTCCCACAAGCAATTTTTCCTAGTTCTATTTTAATACTTGACATCTGTAAATTGTCTGTCTACACAGTTATCTCCCCAACCAGACTATGAGCTCCCAAGGGTTAAGACTGGATTTTATTTTTTTCTGAATTCCCAGTGCCTAGCATAGTTCTTCACATTTAATAAATACTCAGTAAAGCTTGTGATTTAAAAAAGCACAACTTGAAACAGTATTGAATCATAACCTATAACTAGAGATAGCTTATTGCACTGAGGTTCCACCAAACCATGTGTGTGAAAGAAAGTGTGTGTGTGTTTGTATAAATAATTTGGAGAGATCATTGTATCAAATATGAAGCAAAGAAACATAACCACATAATTCTTAACTTACAGTTCTCAGAAGTCCTCTCAAAGGTCGATGCTTTGTTTCCTCTAAGAGATTATAACTTCTTACAGAGTAATAGAAATGTACATATAAAATTTTAAAAAATCAAAATAAATTTATTATCTTGTATTTTCTTAGATTCACAAAACTCCCCAAATAGTATTATATATAATGTAATATATATGTTAATAATATATTTTAAATATGTATTAATAAGCACTTCAATCAAGCTTCAAAACACACAGGGCCCCCAACCTCTCAAATGTTTCCAATTAGCTCCTGATCTCTATTTCATAACAGAGACTCATTACCCTCATTGCCAGAACACATAGATATTTGTGCAGGTCTAAAAAAGTAAAGGTATGTATTTTGGTGTGACAAACTTGGCTTTGAGTTTGGATTCTGTCTCTTATAATCTGTGACATTAGGCAAGTTACCTCTCCAAACCTCATGGGTTGTTTTGTGTGTGTATGTGTGTGTCTAGTGGGGTAGAGGCTCTAAATGCAGTATAAAACACTCATTACTGGGTCTGGGAACTAAATGAGTGAGAAACAATATTGGGTATTATTTTTTCCTTAATCTGAAGTTCCCATTAGGATTACTTTTTCATTTGCAGGCTTTTATACCTATCACACATTTGAGCTTCACAAATACAACGTGGAGCAGCAAGACCACATTACACCTATGTTACAGTTAAGGAAAATAAGACCCAGAGAAGTTTAGTTCTATGACCCTGGTCACGTGGCTAGTAATCAACGTTTTCAGGGCCCTTGTCAAGCACTTTCTGCTGAATTATACTACTGTGGAACTTTATTAAAATTCCCAGGTGTTTTCTAATTCTGACTAAAAAGCACTCTTTTCTTTCCTTTTCTTTTCTGACTCTGGAGCTTGATTTCCCTCCACCTGCTTTTACTCGTTTGCTCAGATGAACTGAAGACCATGAATAACATGAAATAAATGCTTCAATGTGTAACCAGACTAGATCATGTGAAATGCTGAATTAAATTCCTAGGAAGTTATGGGTCTGCCACTAATGTGCCATTACTCTACCCCTTCTGATGTTTATCACGGGCTGCACTCCCAAGGATCAAATATATGTGATAGCACACTGTAAATGATAAGGGCCATGGCATACAAATGTCAAGGATCATTACCTGCAGCACACCACCTGGCCACAGCATTTGTAATTAGCTTACAGGTATTTCCTCCTCCTCTACCTCCATATATAACTGGAAAAGAAGCTAAGGACCCATCTTACTCATAAGAGAATATAGTTTTAATACAGTATAATTGATACTTTAGCTCAGATTTTTAATCTAAAACCCTAGACCTTGGAACTTCCCTGGTGGCACAGTGGTTAAGAATCCGCCTGCTGATGCAGGGGTCACAGGTTCGAGCCCTCGTCCGGGAAGATCCCACATGCCACGGAGCAACTAAGCCCATGTGCCACAACTACTGAGCCCACGTGCCACAACTACTGAAACCCATGCACCTAGAGTCCATGCTCTGCAACACAGACAAGCCACTGCAGTGAGAAGCCCGCGTGCCGCAAGAAAAGCAGCCCCCACTTGCCGCAGCTAGAGAAAGACGCACACAGCAGCAAAGACCCAACACAGACAAAAATAAATTTATAAAAAATATATATATAAAAAAAAAATACCCTAGACCTTGCTTTCCACACTATACCCTAGCAAAGGATTAAAAAGTCTCTCTCCAGCTTCCAGACAAAATTGAGAGGGTAATAAATCTCTAAAGAGAATTGGGCCTTTTCCAAATAAACATACTAAACCAATATGCAAAGGTCCAAAACAGTCTTAAAGCTGATCAACTAAAAGGACAGGAGTTTTAGTTACACAAAACAAATCAATAGGCTGAAATTCAGATATTCTATCTTATATAGATCTTGATCCAAGTTCTATTTTCATATTAAATATAGACTGAGGGCTTCCCTGGTGGCGCAGTGGTTGGGAGTCTGCCTGCTGATGCAGGGGACATGGGTTCGTGCCCCGGTCCGGGAAGATCCCACATGCCGTGGAGCAGCTGGGCCCGTGAGCCATGGCCGCTGAGCCTGCGCGTCCAGAGCCTGTGCTCCGCAACAGGAGAGGCCACAGCAGTGAGAGGCCTGCGTACCGCAAAAAAAAAAAAAAAATATATATATATATATATATACATATATATATATATATATAGAGACTGAACGTTAGGAAGGTGACATGAAGACTTCACATTAGGACTGATCTGCTTCTTTTCGATTTTATTTCCTATCTTTTCTCTACATAAATCTTTGTAGAGCTGAACCAGTCTACTCTCTCTTAAATAAGTCCCCACATTTATTTTGGCCTGCTAGCAAAAGTATTATTGGATTTTCCTAAACTTCTGTAACTACCTCATCCTCTGATAATTTATCAGCACTTACTGTCTGTAGCAAGTATATAACTCTTACATATATATAATATTTATGTATAACACTTATTATACAGTTATCTATATTTTATTTATATACTCTATTTCTCAGTAGTTATATCATCAACATCTTGAAGTCAGAGGCTATATCATATGTTTGCTTTTATTCTCAGAACCTAGCACATGTACTACAAATAGTGGGCATGAAATAAGAATGATGATTGTTGATGATTTGAGGAAGTTGCCAGAAATAGGGAAAAAATGTTAGAAATGGGCTTTTTCTTACACAGGAACTTTTTTTAAAAAGGATTATTTTTCTCATTTTCAAGCAATTTTTGGCTTCATCAAAATAATAGGGAGCATAGAGAAGCAAGTTTTGAAGAACACACTGGTTTTTAGTTGACAACTTATTGATACCATATTACTTAAAGTTATTCCAGATGTTTTTGACTCTCATATTTACAAGTATCTCAGTACTTCACAAACTTTCATTAAGATTTAAGATAGTTATGAAGCTGTAATCTTTTTTGTAAAATGTTGATTATTAAAGGTAATCGGGGGCTTCCCTGGTGGCGCAGTGGTTGAGAGTCTGCCTGCCGATGCAGGGGACACGGGTTTGTGCCCCGGTCCGGGAAGATCCCACATGCCGCGGAGTGGGTGGGCCCGTGAGCCATGGCCGCTGAGCCTGCGCGTCCGGAGCCTGTGCTCCGCAACGGGAGAGGCCACAACAGTGAGAGGCCCGCGTACCGGAAAAAAAAAAAAAAAAAAAAAAAAAGGTAATAAATGCTCATGATAAACAACACACAAACATTACAAAACTATATAAAGTGAAAAATGAGTCCTCCATTCTCCATTATTCTAGTCCCATGACCCAGCAGTAAACTACCATAAACTGTTTCTTATTCGTCCTTCCAGAATTCTTAGCACACATATCTGCAGATATAAGTATAATTTAGGGATCGTGTTATCAGCCTACTTTTTTTTCACTTTACAATATAGTGTGTTTCCATATCAGTATACATAAATCTACTTTGTTTCTTTAACTTTAATATAATACTTGATACCTACAAGCAACTTATGTAACAAATATATAATAATTAAAACAAAATATGAGCCTATTTGAGATAATTGTAGATTCACTTGTAGTTGTAAGAAATAATACAGCAAGATCCCCTGTACACATTGCCCAGTCACCCTCCATGGTAACATTTTACAGTTATAGCATAATATCACAACCAGGATATTGACTTTGATACAATCTACCAATTCAGATTTCCCCAGTGTTATATAAGGGGAATCATATAGTATGTTACCTTTTGAGATTAACTTTTTGTTAAATTCCCAGTCGAGTTGTTGCCTGCATCAATGGTTCATCCCTTTTATTGCAGAGTGGTCTAAGTTAGAATCTTAATACTATAAGCAACAAGGTATTATCAGATGCCACAGCATCTTCTATCACAACATGCTTTAAGAAATCAAATCGAAGTGACTCTAAAAGTCAAGGATTGTGTTATGAAATTAATACAGGCCCAGCTTGTTTTCAGGAGTGTAATGGGAACTTTATGAATATGGTCCTGGGTGAGGCCCAGGACAGTCTTTCCAGTAGAAAATGTATAAAGTTCAAAAATACCATTCCATTTGTACGTGTTTTATCATTTGGTAACATGATTTAATTTGAACTTAAGAGACAAAAACAGCAACCTTAGGTTGAAGGAAACCCAGAAGACTTCTGACCTTCTTCTCTACTGGGATATCCTCCAGCTCACCCAGGGCAGAATGCCTGGTACATGAAGAGCCAATGTGAAAATCAGCTATCTGAGTAGGTCAAACGGGTAAGCACCCTTTTATGGACTCGCTCTAGTGTTTGAAACAACTTCCTGTTTAAGGACAGGGAGTATCTTAGTGTATTAAGATAATATTGCCCCTTCGGAACAGTTAGCAAACTGTGAAAGAAAAGGAAGACTGAGGAAAACTACAAATTTAGGACACATTTAACCTCACAATTTCTGAAACAGCTATATAATGTGTTTCAGAAAATGTGAAATAATATGCTGTCAAAAAGCACTGTTCTAAAAGAGGAAACTAGAATAGAAAAAAATTTACAAATATATAAGAATTCTTCCATAACGGGGCTTCCCTGGTGGCGCAGTGGTTAAGAATCCGCCTGCCAATGCAGAAGACACGGGTTCGAGCCCTGGTCCGGGAAGATCCCACATGCCGCGGAGCAACTAAGCCTGTGCGCCACAAGTACTGAGCCTGAGCTCTAGAGCCTGCGAGCCACAACTACTGAGCCCACGTCCCGCGACTACTGAAGCCAGTATGCCTAGAACCCGTGCTCCGCAACAAGAGAAGCCACTGCAATGAGAAGCCCGCGCACTGCGATAAAGAGCCCATGCTTCGCAACAAGAGAAGCCACCGCAACGAGAAGCCCGCACACGGCAGCAAGGAGTAGCTCCTGCTCGCCGCAACTAGAGAAAAGCCTGCGTGCAGCAGCGAAGACCCAACGCAGCCAAAAACAATAAATAAGTAAATAAAATTAAATAAAATAAATAAATTAATTTTTTTTAAAAAAAGAATTTTTCCATATAATAGAATTTTTTTCCTTAGCAATGTTAGTTCTTAGGAGGGAATACAAGCACAGGAAATCAAGTTAGACATAGGTTTATAGATGGGACAATGTGCATTTGACCTTTTATTTTCTTTTTATCAATTAAAATGTGATCTAAGGATCTGTAAATAGAAGTAGAATGTTCATAGGCAACTAGGAAAATTTGAATAGCAAATTTCATTGGTTTGCAGATGGCACATAAATATGACTGTAAAAATAAATCAGAAAGAACGGGAGAGAAATGGAGAGTAGTTTATTTCAGTGACAAAGAAAAGAATGTGTGGATCTCCAAACTAAACAATTATTTTCCTATTTCTGCAAAAATGCTTATATGTTAGCTTTTAAGATAAATACCTCTATTTTTTCAATTTGACACGCAAGCAAATTTCAGTTTGTGTCCTTGAAATACTTTCTTCACTTATATGCATCTTTTTTTTTTTTTTTTTTGCTAGGCCTTTTGGCTTGTGGGATCTTAGTTTCCCTACCAGGGATTGTACCTGGGCCCTTGGCAGTGAAAGCAAGGAGTCCTAACCACTGGTTGGCCAGGGAATTCCCTACATCCTTTTTTTTTAACAGTGCAAAAGGGGATATGGAGAATAATAATGAAAGACTAGAATGAGGATAAAACATCCTTTATAGGTCAACTATTCAGGCCCAGTAAGCATCTCTAACTCAGCATGTCCACAACCACCTTGGCTGCTTCTCTGTGTTCTCATAGTGAAATCCCAGAGATTCAGGGATTATCCCAATCTCCTTCCTCTTTTTGTCTAATCATCCCCACATCAGATATTAAATTCCCTTTATACCAATTTATTTTGTATCAGTTCCCTTCTCTTTCTTCACAGTTGCCATAATCTCAATTCAGGCTCTCACTGCTTTTTTTTTTTTCCTGTTTTACTGCAGGGATTTCTTTTTTTTTTTGCGGTACGCGGGCCTCTCACTGTTGTAGCCTCTCCCGTTGCAGAGCACAGGCTCCGGACGCGCAGGCTCAGCGGCCATGGCTCATGGGCCCAGCTGCTCTGCAGCATGTGGGATCTTCCCGGACCGGGGCACGAACCCGTGTCCCCTGCATCAGCAGGCGGACTCTCAACCACTGCGCCACCAGGGAAGCCCTACTGCAGGGATTTCTTGACTGGTCTCTCCCACTTCAATCCTGTGATCTATCCTGGAATGATCTTTCTAAAACGAATGTTTAATCAGGGGGCACATCTGCTTCCACTTCTTCAAAGGTTCTGCATAGTATTCAGGATAAACTCTAAACTCCTTAGTTCAATGCACAAAGCTCTTCACAATCTGGCCCCTGCCTGTGGCTCTTGCATTATCATCTACCATTCCTACACACTACACACTGCACACTGCACACATTTTTCACCATCTTGCCTTCAGACATCCTGCCCCCAGTAACTCAAATGCTCTTCCCCTCTTTAAAACACAGCTTAAGGTCCTTTTTTGGGTTCTGCTACCCCTACCCCACCATCAGTTTAATTTAAATTCCTCTGTCTTGGGGACTTCCCTGGTGGTCCAGCAGTTAGGACTCTGTGCTCCCAATGCAGGGGACCTGGGTTCAATCCCTGGCTGGGGAACTAGACCTGGCACAGCCAAATAGATAAATAAATAAATAATTTTTAAAAAGATAAATAAATTCCTCTGTCTTATGCTCTCATTTTACCTGTGTTACTCCTTCATTAATTCAACAAATATTTGAGTGTCTACCATGTGCCAGGCATTATATTATATTGTCACGATGTGGTGATGATTTATGTCTCTCCTCCTGGCTTGAACGTAAACTTCTTGGATACTGGGTTCAATTTGAATACAGTGTCTAGTGGGTGGATGGGTGGATGGATGGATGGAGATATTTAAGGATGGCTGACAGTATTCCTTATAAGCAACAAAAATATTTTTATATTAATCATTTTATGTAGAAAAATTTCTAAGACATATTATAACCTCCCTGCCTTCTAAAAAATTACTAAGACTGTTTGACTCTTCTAAATGACTCCTTATTACTATTCTTTCAAGTAGTTTTTTTCTATATTTTTCTGTTCGCTTCCTTGCTGACATGAAATCACTTGTCGCTTATTACTGTTGTCCATATGCCACCTGAGTCAGCTGTTCTTCCTCTAATATGATTCTGATCTGTTACAAGTTTGGGAGACACATCATGAAAATTGCTGTAACTGTATGCAAAACACAAGTAGATTCAGAATGAGGTCCTGGACACTCTCTTATAAGAATGGTCATGAACTCTAGGGCAGTAGTCTTAATGACAATTATATTTGCCTAACAGAATACTTTCCTTACTCCATGATTCTTTGGGCTCTGGATAGGAATGGTATTAATGTATAAGATTTAGTACTGTTTCAGAAACTAAATCTGGGACTTCCCCAGCAGTCCAGTGGTTAAGACTCTGCTTTCCAATACAGGGGGCACTGGTTCGATCCCTGGTTGGCGAACTAAGGTCCCACATGCCGCAGGGTGCAGCCAAAAATTAAAAGAGAAGAAAAGAAACAAAAATCTACCAAATAGAAATAAATATTTGAACATATACCAAATTAGGAAATAGTGGTAAGATATGGTATTTTAAAAAGACATATCACAAAATCAATTTGATTTAAATATCTGACACGGTCTATGTTCTCTTCAATATATGGTGAACTGAAAAGAGCAGGGGCTTTGGAAACAGATAAATTCAGGCCCAAATCTTTGTTCATTCTTTGGATGACTTAGCTATTCTCCCTTGATTTCATCTATAAGATCCCTAGGCTGGAAAATGGAGATAAAAACACTCTTCTTACTGAGTTGTTAGCAAATAGATTAAGATAATAATTTAAATAGTCAACAGCAATGTACATTTAAAAATTTGTTGAGAGAGTAGCTCTCACGTTAAGTGGACTTAACAGTAAAATAAAAAAGTTTTTAAAAGATAATATTTAAGAGCAGTTACCTATTTGGCATTTCCTCTTGCAAAAATGAGAACCTGCAAAATAAGATAGTGGTAACATCAGTAATTAGAAAAAGAAAGCTAAAGTCTCAGCAAAATGATAGATCATTAATGTTTTACTGTAAAACATCTTGTAACTCCTTGCAAATGTATGCTCTCAGTGCCTCTTTCAAGCAACCTTGTGACCTTTGCTAACTCATGATTACAGCCTTACTCAGCCTCCTGTCAGGAGATCTCCCCTCCTCTACTCGGAGTGGCAACAAGCTCCTCTTCCCCTACAGACCACCAGGCCATTCTTGGAGAGGGTTTTGTTTTATAAACTCTGAAGCTGTGCTAAGCACTTCATAACTAATAACATTTAATCACACGAGACAGGTCTTTTTTTTAATGTTATCTTTATTTTTTTAGTGAGGTATAATTGACAACATTGTATTAATTTGAGGTATACAACATGCTTTCAATATTTGTATTACTGCAAAATGATCACAAGTCTAGTTAACATCCACCACCATACATAGTTACAAAATTTCTTTTTCTTGTGAGAACTTTTAAGATCTAATGTCTTAGCAACTTTCAAATATGCAATAGAGTATTATTAACTATAGTCACCATGCTATCCATTACATCCCCAGTACTTATTTATTTTATAACTGCAAGTTTGTACCTTTTGACCTCCCTTTACCCATTTCACCCACCTCCCCACCCTCCAGACCTTACCGTTCTTACACACACTTTACAGCTAGGAAAACTGAGGCAGAAGTTTAAGCCTGAGTTGTTCAACACAGTAGCCACTAGCCCATGTAACATCTGAGCACTTGAAATGTAGTTTGTGTCAACTGAGATGTAGGGGTGAAGCACATATAAGATTTCAAAGACTTAGCACAAATTAAAAGATTGTAAACTATCTCATTAATATTAATTTACATTAGGGAATTCCCTGGCAGTCCAGTGATTAGGAATCTGCACTTCCACTGCAGAGGGCATGGGTTCGATCCCTGTTCAGGGAACTAAGATCCTGCAAGCCACACAGTGCGGCCAATAAATAAATAAATAAATAAATAGATGTAAAAGTTTACATTGATTGCATGTTGAAGTAACATTTCGTGTATATTGGCATAAGTGAAATACGTTATTAAAGTTGATTTCATTTGTTTCTTTCACTTTCTTTAACATGGCTACTAGAAAATTTTTAATTGCTTATGTGTCTCCTATTATGCTTCTATGGGACAACTCTGGTTTAAGCAAGTTGCCCCAGATCACCCTGGTGGTGTCAGAGGCAGGGTTAGAACCAGGTGGTCTGGTTCCAGAGCAAGAGCTCTTCATCGCTGGGCTCTAAATATGCACAAAGCACTTAGTGCTTCCGGGCATATACTGGTAGCACAAATTCAGTGAATGCAGGTTTCCTTCTATGTTCGCTAATGATATATCCCTTTTCCTGCACCTCTGCTTCCTTCTAAAGTACTTAATAGATAGTATATGATTTAACTTCTATAATAAGCCTATTAATTGCCTGCTATCATTATCCCCATTTTACAGACAAGGATATTGCAGTTGAGAGAGGTTAAGTCCCTTGGCCAAGATCACAAAGCCAATGAGGAGTTAAACTATCTCAGAATATGTACATTAACAAGGATCATAATATTCAGTCCATCTGAATTGCCTGAGACAACTGTATGGAGCATGCTCTGTGGAACCAGTATTTCTAGGTAATTGTTAAGACAATCTGCTATCAGGAGGTTGAAATCAAGTTTCAAGTCCCCGGTAGTCATATTCACAGAGACACAACCTCGGAAAAGTATCAAGCAATAGCTGCTGCCATATTTCTTCTGTCATAAGCTATACATCATTTTCAATATGAATTAATGCTAACCAATATGTTAATTTTTATTTATTTATTTATTTATTTCCCGGTATGCGGGCCTCTCACTGTTGTGGCCTCTCCCGTTCCGGAGCACAGGCTCCGGACGCGCAGGCTCAGCGACCGTGGCTCACGGGCCCAGCCGCTCCGCGGCACGTGGGATCTTCCCGGACCGGGGCACGAACCCGTGTCCCCTGCATCGGCAGGCGGACTCTCAACCACTGCGCCACCAGGGAAGCCCATCAATAATCTTTTAACAGTTAGTAATTGTGTTTTAATTTTCAAAAAATTAATTTTGTGTCTAGCAGTAAAAAAACAACAAGAAAATCCCTTGCGTCAATGGAGCTTACATTCTAGCCGGGGGATAGGAGGGGAGATAGATGTTACAAATGAATACGTATTATTTCAGGTGGTTAAAGGGGCTATGAAGAAAAACAAAGCAGAGTAAAGGCACAGAGAATGACAGGAGAGTGATGGATGGAAATGGTGCTATTTTTAGTAGGAGAATCTGGGAAGTCCTCTTTGATATGCTGACATTTACACAGGGGCCTAAATGAAGTGATGCACGCTTTGCAGTTATTCTGGGGAAAGAATTCCAGGCAGAGGGAAAGGCAGGGGCAGAGGACCTAAGGAAGGAGCAAAAAGCTAATATGGCTAGAACGGAGTGCACAAGGGTAGATCATGAGGTTAGAGAGATGTGGAGTGGGGGCAGATGCAGAGTCTGACAGGCCGCTGTAAGGACTTTTGACTTCATTTTGATTGACACTGAAAGTCATTGGAGGTTTTAGAGCAGAAGAGTGAGAAATTCTGAGTCACACTCTTACTGTTTTATGGAGAATAGATTGTAGGCAGCAAAAATGAAAGTAGGGGTGTCCGTTAAGAGGCTATTGCAATTGCCTAGTTGTGCAAGTTTGGTAGCTTAGACTAGGATGGTACCAGTGTAGGTGATGAAAAAGGTCAGATGTGGGTTATTTATGGAGGTAAGGCCGACAAAATCTGGTTGGATGTGAGATGTGGGAAGAAGATAGCAGTTAAACTGGCCTGAATGCATAGGACTTTGTTTTCTTTCATTCATTCATTCACTCGTCCTTTCATAGGCTCTGAACTCTGCCACTTGTCCTGTGCCCAAACCCAAACTCGTGCTCATACAGAGTAACCCCTCTTGCTCTTGGGTTTTTGTTTTGTTTTGTTTTTTATTTATTTTTGGCTGCTTTGGGTCTTCGTGGCTGCGCCCGGGCTTTCTCTAGTTGTGGTGAGCGGGGGCTACTCTTCCTCACGGTGCGCGGGCTTCTCATTGCGGTGGCTTCTCTTGTTGCGGAGCACGGGCTCTAGGTGCATGGGCTTCAGTAGTTGTGGCTCGCGGGCTCTAGAGCGCAGGCTCAGTAGTTGTGGCGCACAGGCTTAGTTGCTCCGTGGCATGTGGGATCTTCCCAGACCAGGGCTCGAACCCGTGTCCCCTGCATTGACAGGCGGATTCTTAACCACTGTGCCACCAGGGAAACCCTCTTGGGTTGTTTTTTGAGTGTTCTTTTTTTTTTTTTAGATAATTTTTCCCTTTTAAAAGCAAACTACATCTATAAAAAAATTTTTTTTGAAGAAAATAGGGGGAAAATCAACCTAATTTCATCTCCCTAAATCTAATTTTAATATTTTGTATATTCTTTTCCTAGTACTTTGCAAAATGCCCGCATATTTTTACATAATGACATTATTGGGAATAACCTATCATCTGTATTGCATATTTAACTTTGCCTTTTGTCTACATGGTATTCAAAAGTAGCATTTATAATTGTTGTATAATGCAGAGTATATATAGTACTATTTCAGTCACTATTTCACTTACAGTTTCTTCTAATTCTTCCTTATTATAAATAGCCCTGAAGGAACGTTCCTATTTTGGGATTATAATATTAGGTCAAGTTTTCAGATTTGGATTGCTGGGTCAAAAATAATGAATATTTTGTCTAATATATTAAAATTCATTTAAAATTTATCTCTCTATTCAGTATATGTATAAGACCAAAATTAAACTGAACTTGTTGAACATAAAAATTTTAAAAAGCTTCTAAATTTTCAGTGAAAGATCCCAATCTTTCTCAAATTGTTTGATTAATATATGAAAAGGAGTTACTTTTAAATTTGTATTACTATGGCTTTTCTGTTTATTTCAAATGTAACACACTTACTTTAAAATTTTTAGAAATGCTGAAAGACAGAAGTAGGAAAAACACTTTACTCATGTCCCATCCTCAAAGTCACTGATAGACTATTAGTGGATTTCCTTCCAGTCTTTTTTTAATGCTTAGATTATTTTTATTTTTTAAAAAACCTATTTGTATTCCTACTATAAATACAATTTCACATTCCAATTTATTCAACATTTTCCCACATAATTAAAGTTTTCATAAATATACTTTTTTTTTTTAGATTATTTTATTTTATTTTATTTTTTAACATCTTTATTGGGGTATAATTGCTTTACAATGGTGTGTTAGTTTCTGCTTTACAACAAAGTGAATCAGTTATACATATACATATGTTCCCATATCTCTTCCCTCTTGCGTCTCCCTCCCTCCCACCCTCCCTATCCCACCCCTCCAGGCAGTCACAAAGCACGGAGCTGATATCCCTGTGCTATGCAGCTGCTTCCCACTAGGTATCTACCTTATGTTTGGTAGTGTATATATGTCCATGCCTCTCTCTCGCTTTGCATAAATATACTTTTTTTAAAATGTTTATTTATTTATTTATTTTGGCCATGCGGCTTGTGGGATCTTAGTTTCCTGACTAGGGATTGAACCTGGGCCCCAGCAGTGAAAGCACCGAGTCCTAACCACTGGACCACCAGGGAATTCCCAATCGCAACATACTTTTTTATTTTATTTATTTATTTTGCGGTAAACGGGCCTCTCACTGTTGTGGCCTCTCCCGTTGCGGAGCACAGGCTCCGGACGCACAGGCTCAGCGGCCATGGCTCACGGGCCCAGCCGCTCCGCGGCATGTGGGATCTTCCCGGACCAGGGAACGAACCCATGTCCCCTGCATCGGCAGGTGGACTCTCAACCACTGCGCCACCAGGGAAGCCCCAACATACTTTCTTAATGACTGTAATGTTCTGTGGAATTTACTTGGATATTAGTACGATCTATCTTTGGCTATTGTTAACCCAACCATCAGAGTTTAATCAGGTTGACCCGTCAAGCTAAGTGGTGGTTTTAGCCCTTCCTTAGCACACCATTAGGGTCCACTGAACAAATTTTCCCAAAAGTAGGCTTATAGACGTCTCCATGCTAGACCCTCTACAGATTTTCCTTAACTCTTCACCTATTATTTTTAGTTTCTTTAATTCTATCTTGGTGCTACATCTGTCCTTATATAGCCTTTCCAATTTATATATTGGTTTCCACTTTTAAATATATTGGTAAGTCATCATATATGCATATTTTAAAATGAAATGTAATCTTCATCTCCTTTATTAAAGAAGCAATACCTGTTTACTAAAGAGCATCATAAAATATACAAGGAAAAAAAAGGAAAAAGAAATCCAAGAGATGTATTCCAAGCAACAACGTTAATTCCTGGCATATACCATACTACATCTTTTTTTTTTTTAATGTATGTATATATACCCCTTGCACTTCACCTGCACTTGTCTGTGTTATTTATCATCAACAATGGAGAATAACCTAATTTTTCATCTTGGAGGAATAAAAGCTGCCTCCTTGAGCTGAAGTTTCATATTGTTGCAATGTTTTTCTCAGAGGGATTTAGGAAGCCTCACCTATTCATTTCAAGAAACAGAAAACACAAAGTGAGAGAAGGTTGATGCTGGATATAAAAGAAAGTGGAAAAAATAAGTCAAGGTCAAAGAGGAAGGATGGGTTTCAGAGGCCCTGGATCCTCAGCTGCTGTTGCTTCTCATTTTGCACCTGGCCTCCTGCCGGACACCAGTGCCTGCCCTTAACCCTCCTCCTCCATCCTGCCCTTGGGGAGACACACATTAAGACATGGTAAGCCTAAACTCCCACTCTCCTGTTCTAACTGCATAATGCAAATGCCCATGACATTTAGGCTGGTACTGAGTGATCCCTTAGGGTTCCTAATGATCAGCATTGCTTTAGGCAACCTCTTTGGGTTTGGGCAACATTCTCACCTCAATAAAAGATCAAAGAGGAAAAAAAAAAAAAAAAGATCAAAGAGGGGCTTCCCTGGTGGCGCAGTGGTTGACAGTACGCCTGCCAATGCAGGGGACACGGGTTCATGCCCCAGTCCAGGAAGATCCCACATGCCGCAGAGCGGCTGGGCCCGTGAGCCATGGCCGCTGAGCCTGCGCGTCCGGAGCCTGTGCTCTGCAACCGGAGAGGCCACAACAGTGAGAGGCCCGCGTACCGCAAAAAAAAAAAAGAAAAAAAAAAGATCAAAGAGATCTGTCTTGCCATAGGGATACACAATTTAAAGAGTTTACTTATGTTTAATGTTCCAGAAATAATGAAACTATATATGGACTGTATGCTTGATATTTATATGCTATTTTACAAAATGTTATCATTTGTGCTGGTAAAACGTGGGCTTTGATGTCAGATAAACTTGAAATCTTACTCCTGACTTTGCCACTTATTAATTGTGGGAACTTCATTAAGCAATTTTTAATTCTCTAAAGTTCAATTTGTTTAGACGAATTGAAGCTAATAGTACCAGACTGCAAATTTAAGTGCTAAATGAAACAATACATTCAAAAAGACTAATAGCGTGCCAGGCAGATAGTTTTTTTAAACCTTTATTTCTTAGCACAGCTAGAATGGTGTCTCATGTGTATTCGTTGCAACTGAATTAAATAGATGAGCACGTATATACATGAGTTTAATTCTTTGCCAGTATAGACATCTGAGAAGTTTTGCAAGGGAGAGAGAAATCTCCTTGGCCCTTCAATGTCACAAAATGGTGCCCAGCATTGCCACTCATATGTACATACCCCAGGTTATGAAGTCTACTTGGCTCCATGTCAAAGAAAAGAAAGGGGTTGAGAATTTAAGAGTGGCCAGTGGGACACAGATCCAGGAATTTTCTGCTGTGTTGCCATAGAGCCTGCACTACTGAATTGACAGCAGAGCCACACAGGACTTTGCATTAGCCATCAACTTCATGGACTCTCAATATAAATCTGGTTCAGGCAGAGAATTTAGAAAAGGAAGACGAGAGAAATAATGGTCCTGCCTCATCCTAGAAAGAACTTAGGATCCAACAGGAGAGAGAATATGAAATGCTAAGAGTTGGTCAGCATATTTTTATGATGAGTTAGCAATGATGGGTCCCCATCTAATGATGGGTTCATACTAAGAATAATATTTCTGGAACAATGTAATTTGATACTTTTCTCTTTATTTCTTATTTTACCTCTTGTCACTAAAAGAAGACCTTCATTCTCACATCGCTAACGAAGTTCAGGGTACTACCTTGTTGGTCCTGTCTATAGATAGGGGAAGAGAGAAAATGAGGTGATTTCAGAAAGAAGATATCCCTTGCCCAAAAATATCTTCCTACCCCTGAAATTCTATTTCAGAATCTCCTTGTAAAATGCCTATCACAGTGCCAGCACATATTTATTAATTGTTCAATAAATGATGGCTATTTCTATTACCATATAATATATATATAATATTACATATTATCTTTACTTTTTTTTTTTTTGGCCATGTTGCGTGGCATGTGGGAATCTTACTTCCCTGACCAGGGATCCAACCTGGGCCCCCTCAGTGGAAGCGCAGATTCCTAACCACTGAACCACCAGGGAATTCCCTATTTTTACTTTATCTCTACAGTTTTGTAGTCTTGGAAGGGGCAGTACTCTAAGATGTTTTAGATCACATCATTCTCCTCAAAACCCTCCAGTGGCTTCTCATCTCCCGTAGAATCAAAATAAAAAATTTTTACAGTGACCACCCCACCAAGGCCCTACATCATCTGATCTCCAGCTCCATGCTTACCCTCATATTCTACCACTCTTACCTACTCCGCAGCTGCTCTGCTGGCCTTCTTTTTGTACCTCAATATCCAAGGCACACTCCCACCTCAGCGACTTTGCATCTGATATTCCTGGACTTAAAACCTAGACTCCCCCTATCTCACATCCTTCAGGTTCTTTGCTCAGATATCATCTTCACAATGAGACCAACCCTTCCTGGCTTTATTTTTCTCCATAGATGTGTCAAAATCCAAAATAGCACATATGCATTTATATATTGATTGCTATCTCTGTCCACTTATGCTCTCTCCAGAGCATAAGCTCAACAAGGGCACATATATATTTTATTGCTGATGCTTAGCCATTAATAGCTACACAATAAATATTTGCTGAACGAATAAGTGAATAAGTCATATACCTTGCCATTTGAAATGGATTAGCTAAGAAAATATTTTCTAAAAGTACAATCATGAGAGGAAGCATGAGAATCAGATGGGACACACATGGAGGTAAAGGGCATGGAACAGGACAGTCTTGGAGGTCTGAAAATAAACTCGTCTACCTGATCATTTTGCAGAAAGCCAAGCCTTTTTGGTGGGCCAGAAACAATATTGCATTAATCCAGGCAATTGAAGAAAACCCAAACCTCATCTCAGAAATTCCACTGTATTAAAACTCTTTTGTGGCCATTTCTTATTCATGTTAATAGATCTCTCCTTTTCCTCTAAGAGCAGTAGAGGAAAAAAAAATTACTTCAAGGGCCCAGAAGGGAATGACTTAACTAAATATAGCCACATCGTACTATAAGAAATAAAGACTAGGCACCGGTCCGCACGGGGAAGCAGTAGGGATGGAGCCCGGCACCACCTCCTGGTTCTCCCTCCAGGGAAACCAGGAAAACAAGAACTAGCAAGAGCTTGACAAACTCCTGGCTTTGAATTGGAGACCATTCACCTGCCTATTGCTTCATTCCTGGAAATTTCATTGCAACTAAGTAAGGAAAAAAAATACCAAGAAAGAAAACAAAGAACAAAATACCCGAGAAGTCCTAAAGAACAATACACCAGAAATACATCTACACGTGGAACAACTCCTACAGAACACCTACTGAACGCTGGCAGAAGACCTCAGACCTCCCAAAAGGCAAGAAACCCCCCACGTACCTGGCTGTGTGGATGAAAGGCTCTTGGAGCTGCATCCAGGAGTCAGTGCTCTGCCTCCGAGGTGGGAGAGCCAACTTCAGGACACTGGTCCACAAGAGACCTCCCAGCTCCACATAATATCAAATGGCGAAAATCTCCCAGAGACCTCCATCTCAAAACCAGCACCCAGCTTCATTCAACGACCAGCAAGCTACAGTGCTGGACATCCTATGTCAAACAACTAGCAAGACAGGAACACAACCCCACCCATTAGCAGAGAGGCTGCCTAAAATCATAATAAGTCCACAGACACCCCAAAACACACCACCAGACGTGGACCTGCCCACCAGAAAGACAAGATCCAGCCTCATCCACCAGAACACAGGCACTAGTCCCTTGCACCAGGAAGCCTACACAACCCACTGAACCAACCTTAGCCACTGGGGACAGACACCAAAAACAACGGGAACTACGAACCTGCAGCCTGCAAAAAGAAGACCACAAACACAGTAAGATAAGCAAAATGAGAAGACAAAAACACACAGCAGATGAAGGAGCAAGATAAAAACCCACCAGACCTAACAAATGAAGAGGAAATAGGCAGTCTACCTGAAAAAGAATTCAGAATAATGATAGTAAAGATGATCCAAAATCTTGGAAATAGAATAGACAAAATGCAAGAAACAGTTAACAAGGACCTAGAAGAACTAAAGATGAAACAAACAACGATGGACACAACAATAAATGAAATGAAAAATACTCTAGATGGGATCAATAGCAGAATAACTGAGGAAGAAGAACAGATAAGTGACCTGGAAGATAAAATAGTGGAAATAACTACTGCAGAGCAGAATAAAGAAAAAAGAATGAAAAGAACTGGGGACAGTCTCAGAGACTTCTGGGACATTAAATGCACCAACATTCAAATTATAGGGGTTCCAGAAGAAGAAGAGAAAAAGAAAGGGACTGAGAAAATATTTGAAGAGATTATAGTTGAAAACATCCCTAATATGGCAAAGGAAATAGTTAATCAAGTCCAGGAAGCACAGAGAGTCCCATACAGGATAAATCCAAGGAGAAACACGCCAAGACACATATTAATCAAACTGTCAAAAATTAAATACAAAGAAAACATATGAAAAGCAGCAAGGGAAAAGCAACAAATAACACACAAGGGAAACCCCATAAGGTTAACAGCTGATCTTTCAGCAGAAATTCTGCAAGCCAGAAGGGACTGGCAGGACATATTTAAAGTGAAGAAGGAAAAAAACCTGAAACCAAGATTACTCTACCCAGCAAGGATCTCATTCAGATTTGATGGATAAATTAAAACCTTTACAGACAAGCAAAAGCTGAGAGAGTTCAGCATCACCAAACCAGCTTTACAACAAATGCTAAAGAAACTTCTCTAGGCAAGAAACACAAGAGAAGGAAAAGACCTACAATAACGAACCCAAAACAATTAAGGAAATGCAAATAGGAACATACATATCGATAATTACCTTAAATGTAAATGGACTAAATGTTCCCACCAAAAGACACAGATTGGCTGAATGGATACAAAAACAAGACCCATATGTTTGCTGTCTACAAGAGACCCACTTCAGACCTAGAGACACATACACACTGAAAGTAAAGGGATGGAAAAAGATATTTCATGCAAATGGAAAGCAAAAGAAAGCTGGAGTAGCAATTCTCATATCAGAGAAAATAGACTTTAAAATAAAGACTATTACAAGAGACAAAGAAGGACACTACATAATGATAAAGGGATCGATCCGAAAAGAAGATATAACAATTGTAAATATTTATGCACCCAACATAGGAGCACCTTGATACATAAGGCAAATACTAACAACCGTAAAAGGGGAAATCGACAGTAACACATTCATAGTAGGGGACTTTAACACCTCACTTTCACCAATGGACAGATCAGCCAAAATAAAAATAAATAAGGAAACACAAGCTTTAAATGATACATTAAACAAGATGGACTTAATTGATATTTATAGGACATTCCATCCAAAAACAACAGAATACACATTTTTCTCAAGTGCTCATGGAACATTCTCCAGGATAGATCATATCTTGGGTCACAAATCAAGCCTTGGTAAATTTAAGAAAACTGAAATCGTATCAAGTATCTTTTCCAACCACAACGCTATGAGACTAGATATCAATTATAGGAAAAGATCTGTAAAAAATACAAACACATGGAGGCTAAACAATACACTACTTAGTAACAAAGTGATCAATGAAGAAATCAAAGAGGAAATCAAAAAATACCTAGAAACAAATGACAATGGAGACACGACGACCCAAAATCTATGGGATGCAGCAAAAGCAATTCTAAGAGGGAAGTTTATAGCAATACAATCCTACCTTAAGAAACAGGAAACATCTGGAATAAACAACCTAACCTTGCACCTAAAGCAATTAGAGAAAGAAGAAAAAAAAACCCCAAAGTTAGCAGAAGGAAAGAAATCATAAAAATCAGATCAGAAATAAATGAAAAAGAAATGAAGGAAACGATAGCAAAGATCAATAAAACTAAAAGCTGGTTCTTTGAGAAGAGAAACAAAATTGATAAACCATTAGCCAGACTCATCAAGAAAACAAGGGAGAAGACTCAGATCAATAGAATTAGAAATGAAAAACGAGAAGTAACAACTGGCACTGCAGAAATACAAAAAATCATGAGAGATTACTACAAGCAACTCTATGCCAATAAAATGGACAACCTGGAAGATATGGACAAATTCTTAGAAATGCACAACCTGCCAAGACTGAAGCAGGAAGAAACAGAAAAGATGAACAGACCAATCACAAGCACTGATATTGAAACTGTGATTAAAAATCTTCCAACAACAAAAGCCCAGGACCAGATGGCTTCACAGGCGAATTCTATCAAACATTTAGAGAAGAGCTAACACCTATCCTTCTCAAACTCTTCCAGGATATAGCAGAGGGAGGAACACTCCCAAACCCATTCAACGAGGCCACCATCACCCTGATACCAAAACCAGACAAGGATGTCACAAAGAAGGAAAACTACAGGCCAATATCACTGATGAACATAGATGCAAAAATCCTCAACAAAATACTAGCAAAGAGAATCCAACAGTACATTAAACGGATCATACACCATGATCAAATGGGGTTTATTCCAGGAATGCAAGGATTCTTCAATATATGCAAATCAATCAACGTGATACACCATATTAACAAATTGAAGCAGTAAAATCATATGATCATCTCAATAGATGCAGAGAAAGCTTTTGACAAAATTCAACACCCATTTATGATAAAAACCCTGCAGAAAGTAGGCATAGAGGGAACTTTCCTCAACATAATAAAGGCCATATATGACAAACCCACAGCCAACATCATACTCAATGGTGAAAAACTGAAAGCATTTTCACTAAGATCAGGAACAAGACAAGGTTGCCCACTCTCACCATGCTTATTCAACATAGTTTTGGAAGTTTTAGCCATAGCAATCAGAGAAGAAAAGGAAATAAAAGGGATCCAAATCGGAAGAGAAGAAGTAAAGCTGTCACTGTTTGCAGATGACATGATACTATACATAGAGAATCCTAAAGATGCTACCAGAAAACTACTAGAGCTAATCAATGAATTCGGTAAAGTAGCAGGATACAAAATTAATGCACAGAAATCTCTGGCATTCTTATACACTAATGATGAAAAATCTGAAATTGAAATTAAGAAAACATTCCCATTTACCATTGCAACAAAAAGAATAAAATATCTATGAATAAACCTACCTAAGGTGACAAAAGACCTGTATGCAGAAAATTATAAAACACTGATGAAAGAAATTAAAGATGATACAAATAGATGGAGAGATATACCATGTTCTTGGATTGGAAGAATGAACATTGTGAAAATGACTCTACTATCCAAAGCAATCTACAGATTCAATGCAATCCCTATCAAACTACCACTGGCATTTTTCACAGAACTAGAACAAAAAATTTCACAATTTGTATGGAAACACAAAAGAGCCCGAATAGCCAAAGCAATCTTGAGAACGAAAAACGGACCTGGAGGAATCAGGCTCCCTGACTTCAGACAATACTACAAAGCTACAGTAATCAAGACAGTATGGTACTTGCACAAAAACAGAAAGCTAGATCAATGGAACAGGATAGAAAGCCCAGAGATAAACCCACGCAATTATGGTCATCTTATCTTTGATAAAGGAGGCAGGAATGTACAGTGGAGAAAGGACGGCCTCTTCAATAAGTGGTGCTGGGAAAACTGGACAGGTACATGTAAAAGTATGAGATTAGATCACTCCCTAATACCATACACAAAAATAAGCTCAAAATAGATTAAAGACCTAAATGTAAGGCCAGAAACTATCAAACTCTTAGAGGAAAACATAGGCAGAACACTCTATGACATAAATCACAGCAAGATCCTTTTTGACCACCTCCTAGAGAAATGGAAATAAAAACAAAAATAAACAAATGTGACCTAATGAAACTTCAAAGCTTTTGCACAGCAAAGGAAACCATAACCAAGACCAAAAGACAACCCTCAGAATTTGAGAAAATATTTGCAAATGAAGCAACTGACAAAGGATTAATCTCCAAAATTTTTAAGCAGCTCATGCAGCTCAATAACAAAAAAACAAACAACCCAATCCAAAAATGGGCAGAAGACCTAAATAGACATTTCTCCAAAGAAGATATACAGACTGCCAACAAACACATGAAAGAATGCTCAACATCATTAATCATTAGAGAAATGCAAATCAAAACTACAATGAGATATCATCTCACACCAGTCAGAATGGCCATCATCAAAAAATCTACAAACAATAAATGCTGGAGAGGGTGTGGAGAAAAGGGAACCCTCTTGCACTGTTGCTGGGAATGTAAATTGATACAGCCATTGTGGAGAACAGTATGGAGGTTCCTTAAAAAACTACAAATAGAACTACCATATGACCCAGCAATCCCACTACTGGGCATATACCCTGAGAAAACCATAATTCAAAAAGAGACATGTACTACAGTGTTCATTGCAGCACTATTTACAATAGCCAGGACATGGAAGCAACCTAAGTGTCTATCAACAGATGAATGGATAAAGAAGATGTGGCACATATATACAATGGGATATTACTCAGCCATAAAAGGAAGCAAAATTGAGTTATTTGTAGTGAGGTGGATGGACCTAGAGTTGGTCATACAGAGTGAAGTGAGTCAGAAAGAGAAAGACAAATACCATATGCTAACACATATATATGGAATTTAAGAAAAGAAAAAGTGTCATGAAGAACCTAGGGGTAAGACAGGAATAAAGAAACAGACCTACTAGAGAATGGACTTGAGGATATGGGGAGGGGGAAGGGTAAGCTGTGACGAAGCGGGAGAGAGGCATGGACATATATACACTACCAAACGTAAGGTAGATAGCTAGTGGGAAGCAGCCGCATAGCACAGGGATATAGGCTCGGTGCTTTGTGACCGCCTGGAGGGGTGGGATGGGGAGGGTGGGAGGGAGGGAGACGCAAGAGGGAAGAGATATGGGAACATATGCATATGTATAACTGATTCACTTTGTTATAAAGGAGAAACTAACACACCATTGTAAAGCAATTATACTCCAATAAAGATGTTAAAAAAAAGAAAGAAAGACTAAGTTCTGCCAAAATTAGATCCTATCAACAAGGAACACATTATGTTATTCCTGGTTTCAACCTTGAGATAGGAAAGTTTAAGAAACTAAGATTTGCAATTCTCTATTTTCATATAATAATTAGAAATTTAAATGATCTGGTATTTGGACCATCTTTTCCAAGCGCAAACTGGATATTTAAAGGCAGGGGCTACGTGACTCCAGACAAAAATACTCTGTATCATATTGGAAGCCATGTATGCCTTCCCAGCAGCTGCAAGAACATTTGTCATGTGGTGACAGCATTCTTCTCACTTCTGATAGCACACACACTCTCAAACCAGTACCCAGGGCCTCTTCTAGTCTTTGTGAAGTCAATTTTCAATAACTCTTTCAGATTAGAACAATGTAAGAAAGGTCTTAAGTCCCCTACTACTTTTTCAAACCGTTTCAAAATTAAGAATGAGGTCAGTAGAGACTACATTTCAATGATATGCAGTTTGGGGCCAGAGGCGTAGTGAAACCAAACACTTCTTTGGCCCTGTGCAGGGTCTCACAACTCTAGGATTAAACATCAGCTTTGGATGCCAACTAAATCAGAGTCATCCAAAACTTGCTCTGGAAAACTTTTAATTATAGCTCTTTCTTTCTTGGCATAGGTAAGTTAGGAAGCAGTGATGGAAAGAAACGCTATTTAGAGGATGGTAGTCTTTTTTACTTAGAGGGTTTAGGGGAAGAAAAATTAAGTATAAATGAAGAGAGGTTATGTTGGAAGCAGACAATAGGTTACCTCACAAGAGAATACGATGTGGGGTTTAAGCAAGTAGAAGAAGCCAAATGATATGCAAAAATGTATTGTATGGGATAGTAATACACTTCCATGTATAATCATGAGATAATCTCGAGAACAGTGGTCCTAAAGTGTGGTCCCTGGACCAGCTGCATCAGCATCACCTGGGAACTTGTTCAAGATGCAAAGTGTCAGTCCCACCCCAGACTTACTGAATCAGAAACCCTGCGGGTAGAGTGCAGCAAGCTTACCCAGCCCCCCAAGGATTCTGCTGCACAGTAACGTTTGAGAACCATTGAACTAGTGAATCTCAAGCCCTGGTGCAGTAGTTCTGCAACCTTAATGAACATTAGGATCATCACCTGGTGATAGATCACAGCCTCTAATGCCCTGCCCAGAATAGGCTCTTCATCAATTCTTGTGGGCTTGTGGACAAAAGGAAAGGTGGGAAAGGAGGAACATATTCACATATATCAAAGAAGAAGAACTTATCAGCTTCCATCACTCATCTCTCATGTTTTGGGTTTTGTTATACTCAAGCAAATTTACAAAGAGATACAAACTACTATGTATAATAAATAAGTAATAAGGACATATTGTACATCACAGGGAAATATGGCCATTAGTTTGCAGTGACTTTAAATGGAGTATAGTCTATACAAATATTGACTATGTTGTATATCTGAAACTAATAAAATATTATAAGTCAACTATACCTCAATTTAAAAAAAAAATTACAGAAAATATTAATCTCTAACACCATTTACATTGTATGAAGTACACACAATATTTTACCTGAGTTGAAATCAGTGTATATGTACTAGTTTTGCAATATGATTTTAATTTTTTAATTTCTGCTTTGTTTATCTATTAAGGATTTGAGGCTACCGCTTCTTTTTCACTTGTTTTATGTACACACTTCCATGTATCAGTTTAACCAATATGCTTTTTATTGTTATGCTTTACAGTCTTTCTGTGTGTTTCCTTTTCAGTGGCTTAAAAATAGAAAATAACTAACTCTGATTTTTACGACCAACAGTGGCAATAGCATTTGAATCTCCTGCAGAAAACAGCATTGAGTGCTAAATTCAACTCCAGTAACAGAGAAACAAAGAATCAGTCCCTGTTCTGTAGAGACAACAGTCAGTGAAGTAATTTAAGGAAATAAGTGAGAAGCACCACAGTACTTAAGTGATTAGAGAACACGCAGTAAAGAAGTGATCAGAATGGGAAGGCTTCCAGAAGAAAGTTAAGTTTTGAATCAGCACTGAGAGGAAGTGATGGATATGATTGGCAGAGAGTGGGAAAGCCATTCCAGATTTAAAGAATGGCCTTTCCAAGGTCCAAAAGAGAGGAACTAGCAAGTCATATGCTGGGTGCTATCTGCCAATTAACTTGGCTCAAGAAGAAGGTCATGTTAGGGAATAACAAAAGTTGAGGCTGGAGAGTTGACAGTGAGCCCAGAATGCTAAACTCAGAGATACGGTAACCAGTAAACAGAGAATTCTGATAGATTTACAATGAGGTAGTGATGTGATAAAAACAATTAAAAAAGGTTCACATCCAAAATGAATACTGATATAGAAGTAAAATCCGTGGGTTTATATTGTTGGCAATATGAACCATTTAAAGCAAGAATTGTTGTGAATAAGACACATAATAATTATTTGCACTATTATGTCTTTCTCCTGTTTGTATACTTAATCTGCTTTAACAATTCCCTGCCCTATTCCCCCCCACCCAAGCATCAAACAATGTACAATAATTCTAATGTAAATTTGTGCTGGAAAAGAATAACTTTTAATACACCAAATTTCTAGCATGAAAAAGGAGTTCAGGTTTTTTTGAACCAATCCTAACACTGTATTTCTGAACTACATTTCTGAACCTCCACTTGCCTTGAGCTGTAAAGGCTGTACCACTTAACCTTGGTCAAACCAGTGAAGTCTCTGCTTGCTATATTGTTTGCGTACAATGTCAGCTTCATTTAAGGCAACTGCATCTAGACTTGAATTTCACCATCTTTAACTGGAGCAGTAACAAGGCTGAAAATAGCTCTTAAAAATCTTGATATTTTTAAATATGTCAAAGATATTAAATAAAAGGGAAAATGTGATGCTATACTGTCTAGTACTAATCCTGAGTTTTACTGTTCTTTTTAATTTTGATATTCTACATGCATAAGAATTCATCTATAATTGAGCTCTAATTGTTCACTCTGGGGTCCACACAACTAAAGGATACTGTGGAGAATTTAAATCAAGAGCAGATTTGATGAATAACAAATCAGTGTAGGAATTTTGCCAGGACTTGATAGCCTGGAAGTGATGATGTCAAAGAGAAACTTTTCCAAACCTGTCTAGGACTCTAAGAGCTAGGGAGAGCGAAGTATTGAAAAGAAGAACCTGTAGATTTCATTCAACATGTATTAAGGGTCAACACTAACTTTTGGCCAAAAGTATAGAGAAATGAGTTTTGCATTTTGGGAGAGTAAGTCATTGGGATGGCGAGAAAAAAAGTGTAAGGATTTCCTACTTGATATAAACCAAAGAAAACCACTAGGTAGTTTCCTCACCAGCAGATGCACATCATTCTTGTATTTTCTTCTCTGTTCCCACTATTTCAGTTCCTATTGTGGTTCTATGGGCCCATCAACTATGGTAGAGTCAGAAAATATGTACATTGACCTTAAATAGCAAACCATACACACTTAGAAAGAAGATAGGGAGAAAATGAGGGAGAGAGTGAAGAAAAGGAAGGAGAGGGAGAGGATTGAGAGTGTGACAATGATGTAATTAGTATGGAAAAGTCTCCTTAATTGGGAAATGGGAATATGCTCTTCCCTGAGTTTTTTTAAATAAATTTATTTATTTTATTTCTGGCTCAGTTAGTTCTTCGTTGCTGCGTGTGGGCTTTCTCTAGTTGTGGGGAGTGGGGGCTACTCTTCTGTGGTGTGCGGGCTTCTCATTGTGGTGGTTTCTCTTGTTGTGGAGCACGGATTCTAGGTGCATGGGCTTCAGTAGTTGTGGTGCATGGGATCAGTAGTTGTGACTCATGGAGTCTAGAGTGCAGGCTCAGTAGTTGTGGCACATGGGCTTAGTTGCTCTGCAGCATGTGGGATCTTCCTGGACCAGGGTTCAAACCCGTGTCCCCTGCATTGGCAGGTGGATTCTTAACCACTGCACCACCAGGGGATCCTGTTCCCTGACATTTTTTTTTTCCCTCTCTTTTCTCCTCACATTCCTCTCTGAGTGTGGGCATGAAGCTACACTTAGCATTTAAAGATTCATTTGTTGAGAGGGCAGACAGCAGAAGCAAGAACTATAATCCTGCAGCCTGTGGAATAAAAACCACATTCACAGAAAGATAGACAAGAATGAAAAGGCAGAGGTCTATGTACCAGATGAAGGAACAAGATAAAACCCCCAGAAAACAACTAAATGAAGTGGAGATAGGCAACCTTCCAGAAAAAGAATTCAGAATAATGATAGTGAAGATGAGCCAGGACCTCGGATAAAGAATGGAGGCAAAGATCGAGAAGATGAAAGAAATGTTTAACAAAGACCTAGAAGAATTAAAGAAAAAAAAAACAGAGATGCACAATACAATAACTGAAATGAAAACTACACTAGAAGGAATCAATAGCAGAATAACTGAGGCAGAAGAACGGATAAGTGACCTGGAAGACAGAATGGTGGAATTCACTGCTGCAGAACAGAATAAAAAAAGAATGAAAAGAAATGAAGACAGCCTAAGAGACCTCTGGGACAATATTAAATGCAACAACATTCATATTATAGGGGTCCCAGAAGGAGAAGAGAGAGAGAAAGGACGAGAGAAAATATTTGAAGAGATTATAGTCGAAAACTTCCCTAACATGGGAAAGGAAATAGCCACCCAAGTCCAGGAAGTACAGAGAGTCGCATACAGAATAAACCCAAGGAGAAACATGCCGAGACACATAGTAATCAAATTCCCAAAAATTAAAGACAAAGAAAAATTCTTGAAAGCAGCAAGGGAAAAATGACAAATAACATACAAGGGAACTCCCATAAGGTTAACAGCTGATTTCTCAGCAGAAACTCTACAAGCCAGAAGGGAGTGGCATGATATATTTAAAGTGATGAAAGGGAAGAGCCTACAACCAAGGTTACTCTACCTGGCAAGGATCTGATTCAGATTCCATGGAGAAATCAAAAGCTTTACAGACAAGCAAAAGCTAAGGGAATTCAGCACCACCAAACCAGCTCTACAACAAATGCTAAAGGAACTTCTCTAAGTGGGAAACAAAAGAGAAGAAAAGGACCTACAAAAACAAACCCCAAACAATTAAGAAAATGGTAATAGGAACATACATATCGATAATTACCTTAAACGCGAATGGATTAAATGCTCCAACCAAAAGACACAGGCTCGCTGAATGGATACAAAAACAAGACCCATATATATTCTGTCTACAAGAGACCCACTTCAAACCTAGGGACACATACAGACTGAAAGAAAGGGGATGGAAAAAGATATTCCTTGCAAATAGAAATCAAAAGAAAGCTGGAGTAGCAATACTCATATCAGGTAAAATACACTTTAAAATAAATAATGTTATAAGAGACAAGGAAGGACACTACATAATGATCAAGGGATCAATCCAAGAAGAAGATATAACAATTATAAATATATATGCTCCCAACATAGGAGCAACTCAATACATAAGGCAACTGCTAACAGCTATAAAAGAGGAAATTGACAGTAACACAATAATAGTGGGGGGCTTTAACACCTCAGTTACACCAATGGACAGATCATCCAAAGAGAAAATTAATAAGGAAACACAAGCTTTAAATGACACAATAGGCCAGGTAGATTGAATTGATATTTATAGGACATTCCAACCAAAAACAGCAGATTACACTTTCTTCTCAAGTGGGCACAGAACATTCTCCAGGATAGATCACATCTTGGGTCACAAATCAAGCCTCGGTAAATTTAAGAAAATTGAATAAATAAATATTCATTTGTCATATGACATGACCCTCATGTTCACTGGTGTCCACCTGAAGGAACTGGGACTGCTTCTAATAGTGGTAGAAAAATGGCTCTGTTGAGTTTCTTTTGTTTTGTGTTGTTTCATTTTGTTTTGTTTGCTTTTGATCACACCACATTGCACGTGGGATCTTAGTTCCCCAACCAGGGATCAAACCCGTGCCCCCTTCAGTGGAAAGTGCTGAGTCCTAACCACTGGCTAGCCAGGGAATTCCCTGTTGAGCTTAAAGAACAAGTGTTTCCATTGAGGCATATTCGTGGGGGATTTTTTTCCCTAGGATAAATTTGATTATTAGTGGTGTTTCTCCTGTATTATGTTGATATACATTCTTGTATACCTAATTTGTTGAGAGTTTTATAGTGAAAGGATGTTGAATTTTGGTAAATTCTTTTCCTGCATATATTGAGATGACCAACATATCTTTCTTGATGCTTGCTATGCAGCAGGCACAGATCTAGGCACTGAAGAGATCTGGTTTGAAATCCCAGCTCTGCCATTTACTAGCTGTGCAGCCTTGGACAGGTTTCTTAATTTCTCTGAGCCTCAGTTTCCTCAAAGGTAAAATGTATCTATCTCATAGGATTGTTATGAGTGAATAAATGCATGTGCTTGTAACAGTGCCTGGCACAGTAAGCAGCTGTGAGTATTCTTTTATTGTTAATTAATATAGAAATGTATAATGTAAGAGGTGAAAATCCATACCCATCCCATACTGCATACATAACCAGTGTTAATAGTTTGGTTTATATGTGTCCTATTTTTATACACATATACAAATTTCACATCTGAATGTATGTGCATAACTGTCTTACATGAGTGGGCTTATTCTGGTCTTGAACTTGTTTTTTCACTTAAATATATTTATTTTATAATCAGAAAGAAATATGTATATATATGTATATATGTATATATATAGAATTAAATTTACTATACATAAATTAAGCCCCTCCCATATATACTCATAATCAAATTTGGACAGGGTACTGACTTTCAGGCTGCCTTGAACCAAGCTGTATAGTTTCTGGTTAGAGAGGATAAATGTGTAATAGAGAATATGGTGCTTTGGTAAGCTGGTAAATGTATTTATTCATAGACAGTGATTGACATCAGCTTTTCTTCTTTAAAAATAATCTAAGAAATCTTGATATATGATATATTAAACCTGAGACTAATGCTAGATCCAACCAAACCAAAATATGTCCATAGAAGCAGAAAACAGTCCTGAGGGCTGATCTTAGGATCAGTGGGGAATGCAAGTGAATAGCATAATGTGATCAGAAACTTGCAGACAACTTATTCTTAGAAAAGCAGTGTTTTTAATCAGATTAGTAAAACACCGAACACACAATTGGGAAGAAAGAGCATGTCTGAGTATCCATGCTGGCATCGATAGTGAGCAACAGTTCAGCTGGTGCTCAGAAACAGGACAGGCATACTCAGAGCTAAGAAAAATGTATAGTGTTTTAGAAATTTCTAATTAGGTGTTCCTTTCTTCCAGTTTCTCTTATTTCATTTTGAAGATGGAAAGTTAGATTCTTTAAAGTGGTAGGAGAGAGACATGCCCAGATTACTTCAGAATATGACACATATGTCAACTCATCAGGCATTCCAGTCAAGCCTGTGATGAAAGCAGTCCTGTTGGAGAGCCACCCAGGAGCTCAGCTTACTCTGCAGCGACCTAACACCCAAGAGAGAGGATGATGCTGCGTCCAGTGGTACACCGACTGGAGGGACTGGATTCCATCAGGTCAGCACACACGTGTGCCTTTGTCTCTGGTCTAGTCAGTCATGGTCACAGTAGCGAAGTAGGTTCTTGACATGCATGGCACAAACCATATTAACTTTGCAGGAGGGGCAAAAAAGGCTTTTAGAAATATTTAGCAGGCCCTTACTTAGGATTGCATGGCCCAACCTCCTCTGTACTCCACCAGCTACCTGCCGTCAACACTTCCAGGAATTTAGCCTAAGCATACACAAAAACTTATAATAATCAAAAAATAGAAAACTAAATGTCAAGTAATGATGGACTGATTAATAAATTATGGCAGATGACATAATGGCACACCAGATAGCTATTAAAAAATAAGGATGCTATTTTTAAGAGATTTGATGAGTGCTTACCATATGCCATGTATGTGCTAGATGGTAGATAATATTACTATCTCTATTTTTCGGATTAAAAAACCTGACCTGAAAGTAATATTTATTGACAGAAAAATCTTTACAGTATACTACTCAGTAAACATAGGAAGTTATGAAACAGTGTAATAATATGTATAGAATTCTGATGACTTCCTTTTCTTCTTTCCATATATATTTTCTAATATTTTTCCTCAGAATTTGTGTTATTTATGTATCTGAATTATAATAACAGGGGAAGAACTTTTTAATAAAAAATTTAAAGTTATTTTCAGTACTTGAGATAATTTAAAAATAAATATATTTTCATTCCTATATTTAGTCTTCCTTCCTTACCCTTTATCAAACATTTTTGCTTTTTTTTTTTTTTTCTTAAATCTAGAGAAAGGGCAAATAAAGTTGGTTTCCTTAGTAATAGCAGCTAAAGCTTCCAAACATTCTTTCTTTTTTTTTTCCCCATTACTTTCTTTTAAAACTGTTTGGATTTCCTGAGTAATAGATATGCATACTAATTATCAGTCTGATTTTATTCTAGGGGTTTGAAAATGATGACTGTGAAAATGGCCTGATTCAAAGTTAAACCAACAATTTTAACAGCTTAAATAAACAATTTTAAGTGGGTCACCATTTCCTCCTAGAATTTTCAGACACTTTCCAATACTACAATTTAAGTTCAAGGGCCAATGTCTTATTGCACAGATGGCAAGAAGGATTCTCATATTAAATGTAAGGATTGTATTCAGCGGATTCTTCAACTTTCTATTCATATTTTTTAAATTAAATACAAGTAATGCATGTTTATTAGAATATGGAAACAGGACAGAAAGACATAAAAATTAAAAAGTCTTTGTCATTACTTCAGTTCTTCTTCACCAAAGGTATCACTATTATCAAATTTCCTGTGTATTATTCTAAAATGTGTTTAATGTATGTAATAGTACATATATGATACATGCTTTTCTAAAGGAGATATATTCTCTTTAATATGTTTACCCAGATGGGCTCATATAATATTATTGGTTTGTAACATCTTTTCTCCACTTCAATCTTAACTGCTACAGAGCATTCAATTGTATAAATTGTACCATAATGAAAACAACCAGTCTCTTTTTGATGACTTAGGATTTTTCTTTTAGAAACAATCCTGGAATGAGCAAACCAGTGACCTAAAAAGAACATCTAAATGTTTAATTCTGTTTGGATCAAGCACAAAATCAGCTGAAACTAATCTATGCTGAGCCCTCCCTTGGTGAAGGGAGTCGGGGTGACTGGAAGCAGGGATTTTTCTAGGGTGCTTATCTGTTTCTCGATTTGGGTGCTCTGCTTACCCAAGTGTAGTCCTTTTGTAAAATTTCATTGATCTTTACTAAGCTTTAACATACAGCTTTCAGTATACATGTTACACTTCAATAAGAAGTTGAAAAGAGAGTTGTTACTGTAATTGCTATTTATAAGACTTAAACACTGGTGCTTTTTGCAGCACAGCAATTACTTAGGTTACTTTTAACTCTGTGCTTTTGCATATTTAAATGACTAAATATATAATAATTACAAATAAATGATTGATATGTGACATTATACCCTCTTTTCCAAAATACTGCTCTAGCATCACAGCCTCAGTAGCATAGCTTTGTGGGAGAAACCCAAGTCCCTGTATTTGGCCTCTTGCTATTATCTAATCGTGGTTCCTATTTGTCCAACAAACTGTAGTATATTTCCACTTAGAATTCTACCCCCAAATTAGCACATACTAAAAAGCTAACAATCACACCTCCACCTCACTGGTCTCCCTCTTGAAAAATCAACTCTCATCTTAACCTTTCTTTTTTTTTTTAAATCAACTGCTGTGTTCCGCCATCCAGCCTAAAATCTCAGGCTTTGGCTCTTCAGCTTCCATCAACATTTATATCTGATCACTCACCAATGATTGTCAGCTCTTCCTCAATAATACCCTTTCCATTTTCACTGAACTCCACTTCTTCATGACAGAGATATTCTAGTGGCTTTCTAATTTAGTTTCACTGATATCTGTTTTTTCCTTCATCACTTCAAAGAGTTACATATTGATGTTGGTTTTATTAGACTGATATTTCATGATATCTTTCCCGTGTTTAGAATCTTCAGCTGCCTACAAGTCATACCCCTGAGTCTGCCATTCAAAAAATTTCTATAGACTGATCCTTATCAACTTATCCTATTCTTTATCTTTTCCTACTTTCTTTTTATCAATCTTTTCAGCTGCTTAGATTCTTTGCTGTGTCCCAAACATGCCAGACAAGTTCCAAATTTATTATTTTTACATATGCTGTTCTCTCAACTTTACTACTATAATAGAATTAGTTAGGTAAATATTCAACTAACAACCTTTGCCCTCTCTAAGAAATACTTCCAAACCTGTAATCAATCCCAGTGTGACTATTCAGAAAATCTACTCCTCTGGCCACAACTGATTGATCTAAGAATGCACCTGACCCGGGCTTGGTCTGTCAGAGTCTGTCTTCTGGGAATTGGAAATTTGGAATTGAGAGTTACAAGCCTGGAGAGCACTGCTACTGAGTCAAGTGAACAGTTGAAGTAGGCTCTCTAAAAACTCCTGTTGTCAAGAGGTCCAGAGCTGCCCGGGGTCCTCCACTTCTTTAGGCTTTATTATTCATCTATCTCTTCCACAGAGTTCATGTGCCTCCCTTGTATTCTGACAATAATTTTTTTCCTTTGCTTAATTTAATGGAGTTATTTTCTGTTTCTTGCAACCAAAAAAAACTGTAAATAATACAATTTCTTTCTCACTCATTCTTGCACACTTATTCTGTAAATAAGTTGCTGGGCCCCGTATTGACCTATTCTTACTCTGATTGACAGGTGAAGAAAATCAACAATCACTGAGTATTTATTTCATGAGCCGGGCAAGTTCCAGCACAGCACAAAAGCTCTGGAGTTATTCTTGTGTCCTATGCATGGCCCAGAAGTACCATGAGAACTATTGAGCCAAGTATACAAGAATACCTTTGCAGCTGGAGTGAATTCAAGATTTGTAACTTCATAAATGGAACAGTGGCCTTCTCAGATATATTTCTGGAGATAAATGGTCCCCTCAAACTTCATATTGCATAGCCTTGAGAATTTTGACTCAACACTAAATGAAAGAGAGAGAACCCTAAATTGACTGAGATTAAGAACATTTGTGGGTGTATCAATTTACATTCCCACCAACAGTGCAGGAGTGTTCCCTTTTCACTACACTCTTTCCAGCATTTATTGTTTCTAGATTTTTTGATAATAGCCATTCTGACTAGTGTGAGATGATACCTCATTGTAGTCTTGATTTGCATTTCTCTAATAATTAGTGATGTTGAGCATCTTTTCATGTGCCTCTTGACCATCCGTATGTCTTCCTCGGTGAAATGTCTTTCGATTTTCCACCCATTTTTTAATTGGATTTGTTGTTTTTCTGATATTGAACTCCATGAGCTGTTTATATATTTTGGAGATTAATACTTTGTCTGTTGTTTCATTTGCAAATAAGTCAGAAAGAGAAAAACAAATACCATATTGTAACACACATACATGGAATCCAAAAAAAAAAAAGGTACTGATGAACCTAGTTGCAGGGCAGGAATAAAGATGTAGACATAGAGAATGGACTTGAGGACACAGGGTGGGAGGGGGAAGCTGGGGCGAAGTGAGAGTAGCATCGACTATATACACTACCGAATGTAAAACAGTTAGCTAGTGGGAAGCAGCAGCATGGCACAGGGAGATCAGCTCTGTGCTTTGCGATGACCTAGAGGGGTGGGACAGGGAGGGTGGGAGGGAGGCTCAAGAGGGAGGGGATATGGGGACATATGTATGCATATGGTTGATTCACTTTGGTGTACATCAGAAACTAACACAGTATTGTGAAGCAACTGTACTCCAATAAAGATATATTAAAAAAAAAAAAGAATAGGGCTTCCCTGGTGGCGCAGTGGTTAAGAGTCCGCCTGACGATGCAGGGGACACGGGTTCGTGCCCCGGTCCGGGAGGATCCCACGTGCCGCGGAGTGGCTAGGCCCGTGAGCCATGGCTGCTGAGCCTGCGCGTCCGGAGCCTGTGCTCCGCAGCGGGAGAGGCCACAACAGTGAGAGGCCCGCGTACCGCAAAAAAAAAAAAAAAAAAGAATATTTGTGGGATGTGGGGCTTGAAATAAAGTTGTATTATGGGAAAATAAAGTTATATTTCTTGCACACCTTCGTTTGTGGGCTGATTTCTATTGCAACAGAAATAATGGTTTTGTAATATTTTAGGTAAAGATGTACATTATTATTTTCCATACTCATTGGTTCAGAATGTAATTTATCAATTGAATAATGAATTCACTAGTTAACCCACGAGATATGAAGATTAATTTTTATTTATTTATTTATTTATTTATTTATTTTTTTTCTTTTTTTTTTTTTGCGGTACGCGGGCCTCTCACTGTTGTGGCCTTTCCCGTTGCGGAGCACAGGCTCCGGACGTGCAGGCTCGGCGGCCATGGCTCATGGGCCCAGCCGCTCCGCGGCATGTGGGATCTTCCCAGACCGGGGCACGAACCCGTGTCCCCTGCATCAGCAGGTGGACTCTCAACCACTGCGCCACCAGGGAAGCCCTGAAGATTAATTTTTAAATAGCCATCCTATTTTTGTACACTTCACTTTATATTAAAATAAGGATTTGGCAGGAGTTTGTTTGAAAGGTTACTTTATAAGTAATTCCATGAAATAAATGTTCTTTAAGTACAGGAAAATAAACTCCTTAAATCGCAACAATTTTTATTTACTCATGCCACTAAAGACTTTTGGAAATACAAATTCAGATCTATTCTAGTTAAAAGATAACAGAGCAAGAGGCTTATCAAATGGACTCAAGGCACATAAAAGCCTTTTTTTTTTCCCCTGGCATCAGCTAAGCCTATTGTAGGGATATAAGGATGCTGATATTGTCAGTTGATCCTTTCAAATAACTGTTCATTGGTATAAGCTATTATTCTAAATAATACCGTGGATTCCAGTTGCATGGTGGTAAAGTTCTATCAATTCACAATACAGTATATAATATTACCCCTTTACCCCTATCCCTGACCATACAGGATAATACTAATACTAATCTTTCTTTTTGTACAAATTTTATTTATTTATTTATTTTTGGTTGCATTGGGTCTCCGTTGCTACCCACAGGCTTTCCCTAGTTGCAGTGCACGGGCTTCTCAATGCGGTGGTTTCTCTTGTTGCAGAGCACGGGCTCTAGGAGCGTGAGCTTTGGTAGTTGCGGCACGCAGCTCAGTAGTTGTGGCTCCCCGGCTTAGTTGCTCCGCAGCATGTGGGAACTTCCTGGACTATGGCTCGAACCCATGTCCCCTGCATTGGCAGGCGGGTTCTTAACCACTGCGCCACCAGGGAAGCCCTAATCTTTTTTATTTTGTCAATCTAATCGACCCATAAAAGGCAGGGTGCCTCATTTTATTTTCCTTTTCATTTTCTTGATTACTAGTGAGTTCATGGGTCTGTTCATTATGTTTATTGGCCATTTATACTTCCTTATCCTCATCCATTTTTCTATTAAGTTTAATCTTTCCTCATTGGTTTGTAGGATTAAAAACAAAAACACAACACTTTTCTTAAGACCAAGCCTTGTTTACTCAAGATAAAACAAATCTAAAACCTTCCAGAAACATAAATTATATTCCATACCCTTGGAATATAGTTATGATTATAGCTCTAAGTATTTGTTACAGAAAGAATAATAATGAAAAACTAATATTGTCCTATAGTAGTTCAAAATCTCAGGGTGATGGACTACCTTTAGAGATCCCTATTTTAATTCTTGTCCCTGAAGTCTCTACTTAGATGATGATTTGGTCTGTATTACAAATCATGCCTCTAGGTTTGGATCACCCCAGACCTGGACTACTTGTGATGATTTATAAGAATGTTAGTTTTTTGTTCTGTTTCCTTCAGCAGTGGAAGAATATTCTCAAATACAAAATACAAAAAGCTGAACATCCTTGTGCACTGGGCTGACACGTATGGTGGGCAGATTGTGCACTGCACAAATCCAAGAACACCAAATCCAAGAACATAGGTTCACATTGTAACCTATGCAAATGCTGCCATCAGTGCATGACTTGTGCCTCAATATGAAAAAAGCAGCCTTGTTTGTGTGGTATCATTAAGAAGGTCAACAGACAAGTGGGGACTAAGTACAAGTGATAGTGTTGACTCTTTCCTAGCGTGACTCCTTTCTAGTCTTTCATTCCAATTGCTTTTCTGTATTATAAACTTCCTAAGGCATTTTCAAAAACGTGTGATTTAAAACCAACAGGGACCTACTGTATAGCACAGGGAACTATATTCAATATCTTGTAATAACCTATAATGGAAAAGAATGTGAAAAAGTATATATACGTATGTACATATAAATCACTTTGCTGTACACCTGAAACTAACACAACATTGTAAATTATACTTCAATTTAAAAAAATGGTTAAAAAAAACTATGGAAATTTGGGGGAAAAAATTTTAGATGAATAGTATAACTTGGTCACAGCAGCTCTCTTAAATCCAGAGAGAGGTAAGGAAGCAAGATAGCACAGAAATATGTCTTTAAAAAGACCAAGGATGTGGTTATTAGCATGTGGAATTCTCTGGAATCAAGGAAGTCTACTGAGTTCTTGAGAAATTACTACTGTCTAAAAACTCATGAACCTAGACTAAAAAAAAGTGTGATTTATTTTTTAAAGAATGATATTCCTTTTAATTAAGGTTGTACTGGCTGCAAAGAATGGACTCACTCATGCTAACTCAAGAAAGAGCTCTGCTTATGTCTCTATCTTCTGGATATCAAAACCAAAAAATGAGGTAAAGACAGGATTCACAGGTTTCAGACTGGGAAATCATGTTCTATTAACAGCAGATTAAAAGATATGGTGCTGGGAATTCCCTGTCGGTCCAGTGGTTAAGACTCGGTGCTTTCACTGCCACGGGCCTGGGTTCCCTGGTAGGGGAACTAACATCCCACAAACCATGCGGTTTAGACAAAAAAAAAAAAAAAAAGATATCACTGTAAAAATATAAAATATCTGTAAAATAAATGTTCCGTAAACCAAGTTGAAAGGCAAGAGATTGAATGGGAGAAAATATTTACAAGAATGTAGTTAACTGTTGCTGGCAGTGAAAATTTGTACAGTGTTTTTGGACTATTTCAGTCATGCAATGTAAAATATATTTCTGCCCTGGCAATTCCTATTCCAGAAATCTGTACTGCAGACACACACACACGTCAACAAATGTGGAGGACACACAGCATTGCTTTTAGTAGTAAAATAAAGCAGATAACTACAAGAAATTGCAGTACATCTCTACTACGAGAGGTAAAGCATTGGCTGAAAAGAAGGAAATAAGAAAGGAAGTGGGAAGAGGCCGGGAGAAAAGGAGGTGTTCTAATCATTTAAATATGTGGTCTTTACAGCAGGAGAAACTGAGTTTAAATCCTAGACTGGCTAGCTAATTTGACCTTGGGCAAGTGCTTCAGTTTCAGTTTTGAAGTGGTGATAATAGTGGCACCTACTTCACTGAAGTAACACAGTAAACAGGTTAACAAAAGACAATGACCATGGAGGTTTTCTTTGTGACAGTGGTACTGAGCTACTGCAAGGTGCTTAAATAAAATTAGCATCGCAGTTAAGGAAGGAAACCCCACTGAGATGCACAAAGACAGGTATGTTGTAGGCACTTTAAAAAAAAAAAAGGAACAAGAGTCCTGAGAATCAGCAACTTGAAAGAGAAAATATCCTTTATGCAACTAAATCAGCATCTGATCTTGGGGAACATCCTGAAGCACACATTCAATTAAACAAATACTTACTAAGCAATTACTAGGTACTAAGTGTTGGATAATGAAGGGAATACACTTACCCAAAGGATCAAAGGTTAGAGACCTTGAAAGGTCATGCAGAATTGACTTTGCTTTCAGGAACCCATCCCATATCTGGAGTAACTTGTCCTGTCACTTACATTGTATCGCAACTTTATGTTGACTTGCCTGTCTTCCCCAAGGTTGTAAATTCCTTAAGGGCAGGGGACCTTCCTTACTTCTTCTTTGTATCTCTAATGTCTATAGTGTCAGTGTCTGATATATAGCAGGGGCTAAATAAGTATTCCTTTAATTAAGTGAATTATAGAATAAATGAGGGCTTCCCTGGTGGCACAGTGGTTGGGAGTGCGCCTGCCGACGCAGGGGACGCGGGTTCATGCCCCGGTCCGGGAGGATCCCACGTGCCGCGGAGCGGCTGGGCCCGTGAGCCATGGCCGCTGAGCCTGCACGTCCAGAGCCTGTGCTCCGCGACTGGAGAGGCCACAGCAGTGAGAAGCCCGCGTACTGCAAAAAAAAAAAAAAAAAAAAAAGAATGAATGAATAGGGTTTTCTCCTTCTCCACATTTTTCCCTTTGTCCCTAGGACTTATCTAACCAACTGTGTGATTTTTACTTATTTTTGTTTATTTTCTCTATCTACTGCTGAAACATAAGCACCACGAGAGCAAGAGTGTCTAAACACAGATATTTGTTGAATGATTGCTTCTCTTGTTTTAAGGACTGCCAAGAGGAGAAGTTCTGAGATTTTATCTGATAACCTCTTCAAAGTCACCTTATGACGGTCCTCCTTGAGATTAACTCAATTCTTGAGACATACACACACCTACTTTTGATTATTCTAGATCAACTGGAGCATTATTTAGTCACAATCCTCACAAAAGGGTTTAGCAACTATTAATTGATCATTCTTTTCCTTCACGAGTGTGTATGCTAGCTTTCCTTCATGGGGAGAGAAAAACTAGTGAGTCAGTGGCAACCTGTCAGTATACTTTTTTTTTTTTTTTAATAAATTTGTTTGTCTTTACTTTTGGCTGCATTGGGTCTTTGTTGCTGCGTGCGGGGTTTCTCTAGTTGCGGCGAACAGGGGCTACTCTTCATTGCAGTGCGTGGGCTTCTCATTGTCGTGGCTTCTCTTGTTGCAGAGCACAGGCTCCAGGCACGCAGGCTTCAGCAGTTGTGGCGTGTGGGCTCAGTAGTTGTGGCTTGCGGGCTCTAGAGCACAGGCTCAGTAGTTGTGGCGCATGGGCTTAGTTGCTCCACGGCATGTGGGATCTTCCCGGACCAGGGCTTGAACCTGTGTCCCCTGCATTGGCAGGCAGATTCTTAACCACTGCGCCACCAGGGAAGACCCAGCATACCTATTTTTGGTACTGATAAGCTGTTGCCATCCCAACCAATGATGCAGCCAATTTCCTCAAATTTCTGGCTCATAGGAATGAATAGATTCTTGATCCTTTGCTTCCCACAATGCATAGAAGGGACAGCCAAATTAGTCCTTCACTGCTGGACAATGCTGATGGAACTAAAAATGGGTTTGTAGCCCAAGAAAATGAACGCCAGGGCTGTCCAGAGTACTTTCCTGACACCTGGTGAGAGATTAAGATGCCAGTCACGTACATGCCCTTCAGGTTCAGTTCTGGGAAGGCCTTCAGTATACCATTCTGTGATTTTCCCGAATAAAATGACAGACTTCGGTTATGCCTAAGGCTGATTCCTAGATTTTTTTTTTTTTCTGTGTTCATAGCATCTGGTACATTTTATTTTGTCTAACCAAAATAAAATGTTTATTAGCTTCATTTATGAAAACAAACTCACTTAACATTTTAATTGGAAACAGTTCATATGGTCTGTTCAGTGGAAGCTCCGATAGGCAAAGTGCAATAAGCAGAATGAAATATCACACATACGTCTCTGCATAAATCAACATGAAAAAGTATTTAAGATGTTTCAAATGGAAAAAGCAAGCTACAAAATAATAACTACAGTGAGAGTTCTCTGTTAAACATTGTTTCCTACACTATTTATTTATGTAGTACTATTATTTTTGCAAAAATGTTATTGTTTTTGTAATACAAAACAGCAAAATTAATGATAATGTTTGGAAAAAAATATAATGTTCAAAACACATTTATTTTCTAAATCAGTTTGAGGTTAATTTATATCAGATAATTTCAACAAATACAATGTTTAATGAAAAAACTGTGGTATACAGTGTAATTGTCTCTGGACAAACGTCTTGTTTACAAGTTAAGGAACAAAACTATTTCTTTTAATTAAATGTAGGTTTTAGAAAAACATTCATTACACATTACTACCGTAAAAAAAAAAAAGAATTCCCTAAGAATAGCTCTAGCATCCAGTGAAATCTTAAGAGGTGAACCAAAATGGTTTTTTCAATCATATTCAGAAAATCTAATGTGTTTACTTGCTTGTTGAGTCTTTTCGAGTCTGATCTTTTCGGCTTTGGTGATTAACTACAGAGAAAGAAATCAGAAATTAGAATGTACTGGATACGTAAAAAGAGAAAGATAATTATGACTAGAAAAATCTCATAACTATTAGCTTGAATAAAACTTCTTAAAAAGGGGAAGAAGAAAACAAATGAGATAATTAAGCTTACATCAAATCAGTTACAGAGAGAAGTGTCTAGATTATGGCTTATTAAATAGATATTAAATCTTTGAATTACCTAAGATCCTCTCATTTTAGTTCCAGATTACTAAAAAAATTTTCAATTAAAAATAACCATTCCACCAACAAGGACCTACTATAAAGCACAGGGAACACTCCTCAATATTCTGTAATAAACTAAATGGAAAAAGAATTTGAAAAAAGAATAGATACATGTATATGTATAACTGAATCACTTTGCTCTACACCTGAAAGTAACACAACATTGTTAATCAATTATGCTACAATATAAAATTACAAAAAAAAAACCATTCCATGCTGGTAATTTTTTTGACATTTTAGGAGGCTTAAGGACCAACATTTGTTGTTTCATAGCCGTTGGGCTTGAGTATTAATTATCAAGACACTTCTTAAATGATGTGTGGTCTTTAATAATTATATTGTGCTTGAAAATTCATATATTATTTGAATGAGACAGCATATTTTGGGCTGAGTGCTACACAAAGGTTTGCTTACAAATTTAAAAAATATTCCAAATAAGAAACTGCTATTAAGAGTACTTATTAATTACACTCTTACATAAATACTTGAAAATTTTAAAGAAGGCAAATGAAATTATGTGGAATGCAGAAGAACATTTAAAATATCCATATATTCCAGAAGATTTCTTGATAAAAAAACTTAAGGTATCTTATTTAGCTTTGGAGGAAATGAAAATTTTATTCTCTTGAAAACACAGATTCTAATGAGTATTCATTAAAATAGTTTATTTAAACTGATGATAAGTGGCCACTGGCAGGAAATCACTTTCAGATTAAAGTAAAAGCTTTTTTATCAGTGAAGTGAGTCAAAATGTAAGTGTTTAAAACTGTCACACCGATATGCTCTTCACAAATTTTATGAATTCCACCTATACCTGCTTAATATCTAACCATCAGTACTTTGTAAAGGAAAGAACATTTTGATAAAAACATTTAAAAATTCAAATATGTTTTAAAAGCTAAAGAGAAATGAGAAAAGCCTTACTGTGTCTCCAGTATCTGTTATCTAATTTTACCAGCGTGCTCAGAGTGATAGGGTACACTACAAAGATTTGGTCTGGGTAGAATGAATCAGACCCCTTTTGGCAGATCTTTCCTTCATCTTACTGATCTTTTGTCAGAGGTCTTAATTTAACGTATCTGTACTTGATTTTTATGGGTAAAAATATCATACATAGAAAATAAAATATTTCTACCAATTCTTTTCTCTTTTAATTCTGTGTAAACTGACCAGAGCTCAGGAAAGTGTCCCCAGTAGCCTTCTCCTCCACAATGTGAAAATAAGAACCAGGATTTTTTTTAGTGCTTTTTTTTCACTCAATTATGGACCAAGTATAATGTTACTGTGGAAACGGTAGGCTGGCATGTCAGTGAGGTATTTACGCTATACTTTTGCCTGCTAACTTTTTCTAAAATACTTAATTTCCATTACTAACATGCTTGCTTCCAGTACTCCAGCTACACTGTCCTGGTCTCACAATCTCCTTTCAAGACCTCTGCACTTTCTTCTTCTTTTTTTTTTTTTAATATTTTTATTTATATTTTTGGCTGTGTCGGTTCTTAGTTGCGGCACGCGGGCTTCTCTCTAGTTGTGGCATGCGGGTTTTTTTCTCTCTAGTTGTGGCATGCAGGCTCCACAGTGCATGGGCTCTGTAGTCTGTGGTACTTGGGCCCTCTAGTTGAGGCGGCGGGCTCAGTAGTTGTGGCGGCGGGCTCAGTAGTTGTGGCACACTGGCTTAGTTGCCCCATGGCATGTGCGATCTTAGTTCTCCGACCAGGGATCAAACCCTTGTCCCCTGCATTGGAAGGCATATTCTTTACCACTGGACCACCAGGGAAGTCCCAAGGCCTCTGCACTTTCTGTTGCCTCCTACTGGAAAGCTGTGCATCTAAATTTTTTTCTTTTTTTTGCCGTACATGGGCCTCTCACTGTTGTGGCCTCTTCCGTTGCGAAGCACAGGCTCCGGACGCGCAGGCTCAGCAGCCATGGCTCACGGGCCTAGCCACTCCGCGGCATGTGGGATCTTCCCGGACCAGGGCACGAACCCGTGTCCCCTGCATCGGCAGGCGGACTCTCAACCACTGCGCCACCAGGGAAGCCCTGTGCATCTAAATTTTCCTGACTTGCTTGCTCACTTCCCTAAGGTCTCCTCTACTGTCACCTTTGCAGATAGAACTTTCCAGACAATCTCATCTCATGTATCCCATTATACTTTTGAGTTTTCTGTACAGCACATGTCATCATCTGACTTATTAATATATTACCTCTAAGCCTCAACAAAGAAGGGGACTTTGTTACTCACAGCTATATACTCAGTTCCTAGAACAGTGGCTAACACAGACTGGCACCAAAAATATTAATTAAATGAATTAAGAAAGAAGTAAACTAAATTACGGTCTAACCCCCTCTCCTCTGAGAAGCTTCTCTGTGTGGTACCTTTTTTTCATTTCATGAAATGAGCAAACTAGTTACATCCATAGCTTTAGCTAGGAGTCTATACTTTCAGAGGTTTATCACACAAATCATGTGTATGATAAACCTGATGGTGTAACAGGTAAATGAGAACTCTCCCAATGATAGAACTACTTACTGCTTTCCAACCCAATTTATAAAATTCCCTAAGTCATTGTTTATTTCCTTGTCTCAAATTTAATTTGTGGAGATGGAATCTTTCTGAAAAATAAACTTTCTGATTTCTAGTTTTAGAAATATATACAATTTAAATGAAATTTCACACCAATTAGAAGGATAAGCATTATTTAACAAAATGATTTCATTTCAGTTGTCAGTTCTGGATTAATGATTTTAACATTTAAATACTCTCAAGCAGGCTTTGAAATTAACACCTCATGGACCTGAAAGAGTCCTTAAGAAGGGAGGCCTCCCCATCTCAGCCAATTCAGTCCACATTCACAGAATTAACAAAGACCAGTAGAAAACCTCCTCCTAAATCATCTTAAATTCCAATGAATCCTAGGCTATCTAACGCTGATGAAAAAACTTAATTTTCCAATTAAAAAAAAACAACAAAGAATTTTATAAATAGGACCCTAAAGCAACAAACCTAGAACACAGGAAGTATGACCTTTCAAGTGCTAATCAATCATAAAAGGATGTACGTACATCTTTCCGTATTTTACCGATTTTTACAATATACATTAAAAAATTTATACTAGTAATATTACTATTATTATGTGCACATAATAAGGCACAGTTATTATGTGCCCTATTTTATTCTAAGCACTTTAAGATGTTCTAACCTTTACATGTATAATAATGTTTTAAAAGAATAAACTAGACAGCTTACTAGCAACAATAAATATCTGATAAATTTAGTGTCATTTAAAATAAAATTATTGAAAGAGAGGCTTGCTTTAAATTATTTAATGTACTTATTTGTTTCTTTCACTTGTCAGCTAGCCTAGAGAAAAAGGAATAAAGCTTACCGTTGCTACAGGGAATGTTATGCATAGTCTCTCAATCTTATCTGTGGAGGCTCATATTTTTAAAAAGTACAATCTAAATACATTGTGTTTTTTACCATTAAGACAATCTTTAAATAATCATTCACCACAAAGCCATAAATGAAAGCAGCCAGAAATTTAAATTACATCACTATTTTCTTTTTAAAAAAAGATAAACTTATGTACCCTTGTGTGGAAAATAATTCTAATTTCGTATATTTCAAAATCTAGAGAAATAAAAAAAAAAATGAATTGATTACCTTCTCAGTGCCTCTTTTCTTTTCACGAGGCTGATTAAGTTTGGCCTGCCTATCTACCAAAATCTTCTGCCAATACCTCTGTTCATGGTCACCTTAAAAAAAACAGAACAAAAAACCCCACGAAAATGCTGATCATAAGGATACAGATGAAGAAACATATTCAAGGCTTTATATTGTCAACAACCGAACCGGAATAGTCTCATTTTATTAATGCTACTTTATGCATATTATAGTACCAAAAAAACCCAACAACGTAGTTTCATTAGCCAAACTCAGAAATTATAAAACAATCACCCCACAATAAGAATTGTTGAAAAAGAATGTTCTATAAAGTTTTACCAGAAAGAATCTCTAGTTTCCAGCAGTGTTTCTTTTTAATTTCCATATACGCATTTATTACTGCTTGAGCATCCTCAGGAGTTTTAAATCTAGCATGGCATTCTGTATCTCCTTCCAGCAAATCAACATAAACAACTTCTGAGATTACTGCCAAAGTATCCTGCATTAGAGTTTAGAAAGGCTTAAAGTAAATAACAAAAATGTTTTAATATAATTCTAAAATTATTCCAATGGCTGTACTAGAATCTATTATAAAATTGAGCCATATGTCATTTAAAATGAGGAGAAACTATCCTATATCAAACATTTCTTCTAAAATATATACAAATGGGGAATTTCCTGGAGGTCCAGTGGTTAGGACTCTGTGCTCTCTCTGTTGAGGGCCCAGGTTCAATCCCTGGTCGGAGAGCTAAGATCCCATAAGCCACACAGTGCCGCCAAAAACCAAAAAAAAAAACAAAAAAACCAGAAAAAGAGAAAGAATAAAAGCCCCCAAAACGAATGCTCTTAAAAAGTGACTTGGACAAAGCTGAGAACCAATTTAACATCAACTCTAGTAATAACTTTCCTTCCTTCAACAGCATCCTTAAAATCTTAACTGGCATGGGAATATTGCATAAGGAAAAGATATTTGTAGAGCGGAGTGTACAAATACAACTCCAAATTCAGAAGAAGGTTTCCAAGTCTGGGTGTAGTTAAAGAGTAAAATTAAAAACAAACAAAATCGAAAAGGGATGAAGGAAGGTGTGTTTCCAGTTACCTGTACCAAATCACTTATGACTTAAAATATATGTAAACTTTTTATAACCACTCGTGAAAAACATTTCAAGGAACATACAAAGTAGTTCCCAAGTAGTCTATGGGAATACAGATAGCTCAAGAGCTTTTATTCTCTGATAAAAACACCTAAGCAACCTCTTCTAAACAAGTTGAGTCACACAGCAAGGAAAAGTTTTACCTATACGGCCTGCTGTGAGGGCAAATTAACAAGATTCCTGCATTCCTAGTCTTTTTTTTTTTTCACAGCAGGATCTAGAGTGTACGCAATGCAATTATGCAGGAATGTTACACTAATTCTTAATTCATCAACTTCCATTCATAAAGCTAAAAGAAATAACTGAAGGTTCCCAACTGGGGGAAAAAAGCCTTACCCACCTCACCTCCTTTAGTTTTAACCCAAAATTTCAAGGCACAACTAATTTAGATTACTTTTATTTATTTATTTTAAAACATTTATTATTTTCTTTGGCCCTGCCATGCAGCTTGTGGGATCTTAGTTCCCCGACTAGGGATTGAACCCGGGCCCTCGGCAGTGAGAGCGCGGAGTCCTAACTAGTGAACCGCCAGAGAATTCCCTAGATTACTTTTAGACATTGGATTTTTAAAGTATGAATTACAAAAAGAACTGAGCAATACCTGGAAATATTTTTTCATAAGAAAAGTTTATAAAGTAGTAAAAACCTGTGCTTATGTACAAGCCAGGGACTATATCTTAATTCATCCCAACACTTAAAACACTGCCTATCACAAAATAGGCTCTTAATAAATGTATGCTAATTCAATGGAAAAAAATTAAGAGGACTGGAGAGAAATATACCTGCTAATTCTTCCCATTTCTCTATCTAATCAGTATTAAATTTAGACACAAAGCAAGAAACTATGGTATGAAGTGATGAAATTTTAATGTGTTCATTGGTAGTAGTGAGAGTTTTATAATTGATTTATCAGACAGATTAGATTACTACAATTCAAAAGATATTTACTAAATATCCATTATAATGTCAGGCTAATCTCCGGATTTAAAACCCTTCTTAGAATGACAAATTAACCTGGTAATCACATGGGCAAGTCACAGACAGCAGTAACAATCGTAGCTCAGTTTTTGTTCCAGCAAAATGTAAGTAATTACTAACTTGGTTAATGCAGTTATTTTACGATTTTGGTGATCATAAATGAAGAATCTATAATTGACATAATTACCATTTAGATAATAAAAGCTATTTGATAAATATAATTAAACCTATGTCAGTCATTCCAAATAACAAACTTTGTGTAATTTTTCTGTTAAATCTTTTTCAATCTGACTAACCACAGCAGTGTTTACATCCTCAATTTTTTATCCTTCTTATTTGAAAGTCTATACTGTGACCAAACTTGAAATGCAAGCTGGTAATACCAATTTGGGATTGACCAGGTTTAATACTGTAATGAGAATCTAAATTTTGTGTTAGTGACAGCTACAGGATTTTAGGGGATAGGGTTTCAGATGAAGAGTGCTTACAGATGGTTACAATGAGCAACCTTAATGGTTATGCAAGTCAAAAAATGTGACTGCTAAGAGTCTATGCAAAAGCAAAACAATATACTACATGGTGCTGATGTCAGTATAAGAATTTTAAATATATTTGCTATGTTACAGAACATGTTATATAGTTTAAAAAGAAAGCGTCTTACCTAAATGGGTGACAAGGTTTAAAAGTAAATAAAATACGGTACTCCCACTCAAAGGAATATGTGAATAAGAAAGGAATATTGCTGTGCTGGTACAAAATGCTGTAGAAGATAACTTTATAAAGTGAAAAAAGAAGACTAGTACCGTATGAATAGCAATTTAAAGTGTAAATTGTGTAGAAATAAAGATTTATTTGCATATGCATGTAAAATTTTTGGAGCTTTGGAAAATAGTTTACACTTTTCTGTAATTGTTTCAAATTTTTAAAATAATCAGCATGGATTAAAAATACCAAAAATTTTAAAAAATAAAAATTTTAAAGGCTCTTTTCTCCAAAAAAAAAAGTGCCTTTCAGGAAAAAAATTTCTATTCCCAAGAGGATTCATTAACAGACAAAAATAAACTAAGTCCATGGTAAGTGAAAAATATGCATATTAACCCTTTTATTCCAAAATCGTTCTGACTTGTTTTAAGTCACAAAATCTTTTAGGAATCTATTGAAAGCTAAGAGCTCTAATGAAAACAAATTACAAATTCTCTAGTTTGCTCCAAACCAGACAACGGCAGATAATTACAATTTTATTTTAAAAATAATTTCAAACCAACTCTAATGTTGATTAAATATTTTAAAAAGTTTTAGCACTAAGTATTTTCCTAAAATCTAGTTTCTCTAGGTTTTCCTGAAAACAGAGGAAGTCCCCTAAAAAATGAATACTGGAAAACATTTTACTTTATCTACCCTATTAGTTATAACTATAGTATGGTTTCCTCATCTAACTATACAACCACCATTAAGGGCACCAATAAAAATAAGTACAAATTGCACTTTTCCTATAAATGGATTAAACTATGTTCACTGTAAATTTGATCCAGAGAGGAATTTCAGTCTTTAGAATTTGCTTCAAGTCAAACTTAAGGGTTATTATGGAATCAAAACCAGTAATCAGTTTACCACAAGAGAACAAATTCTAATTTGATTTGCTTCATTTTCCACATTCAAAACACCTTCACATGGGGGAGTTTTTTAGAGCAAAGAGAAACAACTATCCTGGGGATACAAAAGCATTACCCTGACTTGTTTCCTGCCAGGTAAAGGCTCAGTGCTAATGATCTTCACAATCACACCACTCACAAACTGTGGTCCTGCTGCATTAACCTTCTCCTGGGGACCACCCTCTTCACTGTCTGCTGTTTGAAAAGAAGAAGACCAGAAATAAATCTCTTACACTTAATAATTTAACCCTTAGGAGGCCCACTTTAGAATAACAATAATGATTTCTCAGCCTGATTTAAATAATTAATTTAAATTTGCTCATAAAGTCATTATGTTGTAAGTTATACTATTTATTGCAGATCACCATGAAGTAAAATACAAAAACCTTTATTATTGTAAATGCAAACTTTTACCATTAGAAGAGCACTTGTAAAACCTTAAAAAAAAAAAAAAGCTCCTTTTCAATGAACCAAGTAACAAAGTGCTTTACTCAATGAAGAAATAAACAGGCATAGGATAATATATAAGAATATTGTATATAAATTACAATTCAAATGTGAAATTTATATTTTCAACTTACTGGAATTTAAAATATATCCTAATATTGAAGATTTCACAAAAATCTTGTTTTAATTTGTTCCTGCTTGTGGTTAATACCAAGGAATAACATGTCAGGTGAGAAATTATCAGCTTTGTTTCTATAAACCTGCTCAACTCAAACTAGGCACTCATTACTAAATTTGATTAATAATGAAAACTGTAGAGAAAACTTATATGATTAAAAAAGATTCTGTTTAAAATGAACCCTTCAAATATTCTTATGTTAAGAATAAATCACACGTCTGGACAACTTGACAAATCAGTAATTTTTCTAATAACAACCATTGTATAATCAAGTTTTTAAAACTAAAGTTTATCATGTAATAACTCAGAAAGTACATTTAGTGTAAGTACAATATAATGCTACAAAAACTATCATAGTGATGCTTACTTTTTTCATTTTTCATTTCGGACTTAGCAGGTACTTCATGGTTTGTTTCCATTTCTGACTCTAATTTTATTTGGGATATTGTTTTTTTTAAAGAAGCCATGCTAGCTTTTTGCAGTGCTAAATACTCTTTTTTCAAATCCAGCCATTGGGTCCTATAATGAAAAAACACTGTACTTTTAAAATAGTGACAATAGATCATTAAATAAAAAGTAAGTATCTAATACAGACATTCAGTGACTTACAATCACTCCTCCTCCCAACCTTTCTTTCTTTAAACACTTACACTCAAATTATTTCCTGAGTTCTAAGTCCATCTGGCAAACAAGCAAAGGGGAGTTCCCTTTGCCCCAACATTCAGATTAAATGTTTTATATTTGATGATTCAATTCTTGAGTATGTTTCAAATATTTGAATTGATGAAACTAAAAGTATTGAATTAATTAACTAGTAACATTTACTAGAAAAGTCAGTCAACTCTGGGGAAAAAATGAGAAATTAAAATTTAAAGATTTGTTAAACTGCTTCCAATTTGAGAGACAACATTCCTTAGTATTTACTTGAGTCAAAAGGAATTTCTAAGAAGAAAAAAACACCCCATGGAAGCAATTTATTTATTTACATACATTTAACGTGTAAGATGTTTCTTCAAACAGCTAGAGCTCCTCCAGATAGAAACACAATGCCTCGCCTGGCTCTGCAGGAGCACTCATTGTTACCCTAATCTATGCCATCAAACAAGCAGATAGGGGATTTTTTTTTTTTTTTTTTTAAAGAGGAGAATATCTGTGGTAATGGTTTTAGCTGTTAACATTGACATCTGTATACTTCAAAAAAAAAAAAAGTATCCAGACCCACCCAGGACCATACATTCCCTGAGAGCTGATACATTAGAATAACAAAGGGCTCTTGTAATGATTCTCTGAGATAAAAAGGCAAAAGGAATTCAGGAGTTAAGAATAGTATAAATAGAAGTACCCAAAGTCCTTGCCTTTTAACCCTCCAAGAGGAAAACTGGATTCTTTGGAAAGTAATCCAGGAAGGTTAAGAAAAACTCTCTTCTAAAAGGTATGCCATTTGTTTTCTTCTACTTATCTCTCACCCCTTGCGTAGATGGACTCCCTTTAACTTTAACATGGAAGTACTTTCTGTGACTTTTAAAATAGTAAGTGCTTCCATGTTTTAGTAGAAGTGAATCCAAATTATGCCTCCGGATTCGAGATATCAACCTTTCTAACTTACAGAAACCAAGGGGATCCCCTTTGCTTTAACATGGGGGTACCTGCTGTGTAAAACAAAAGTAAGTGCTTCCATGTTTCAGTGGAGGTGTCCCCAAACCGACACTTTCAAGGATTCAGATCTATTTTTATAGGATAAGCTGTTGAAACTGGCTACTAATGAAGCTCTGAAAATAATGAAAATACAGCATTGCTTGTTAAATTTTGAATAAAGGATAAAAATATATAATCCTTACAATGAAATTTTACTTAATTTAAGATATCTTTGTCGGACAGGTCCAAACTGACGCGTTTGTTCTGATCCCAGATTATTTTCTAAATTTTCTTTACAGGTCAAAGGACATTCATGATTTTTATTTTTCTTCCCAAGACTGGGCTCCCCACCACTTAAACGTGGATGTACTTGCTTTGAAACTAAAAAAGTAAGTGCTTCCATGTTTTAGTGATGGTAAGTCTTCCTTTTTCATTTTAACTTCAAGAAAACTTCAGGAGTACTTAACTGAATGGCCGGTCTATGATACATTAAAGCTCTACTTCTAAATCTATTAAGGAACACCCTCTACTTTAACATGGAGGCACTTGCTGTGACTTGATAAAAAATAAGTGCTTCCATGTTTTAGTGTGGTGGTTCCTTTTTAAACCCCAATCATATTAAAGCAACTTGTCTGCAGATCATGGCTTCAGGCCATTACTGTTGCTAATATGCAACTCTGTTCAATATAAATTGGAATTGCACTTTAGCAATGGTGATGGAGTGTGTCAAATGCCAACAATATAATTTGTACCGCTGACTTACTTTGATAGTACTCGTAATGGTATAACCTCTTCTCCCATTTTATGCCTCTCTTTATGTTTTTTCTTATGCTTTCTTTTTGCTTTCAAGAGGGATCCATCTTTTATATCTCCAGTGTCTTTTTCCTCTTCAGTAGAGACTTCTAATTCTAAATTAAAAAACAATAAAGACGTGAGTTAAGAAAAAAAGAAAACCTTATTTATCTAATCGTAAGCTTAAAGTTAGAAATACCTTTGTTTTCTTTACAAACTTCTGAAGCTTTTTTAATGTCTTTCTGAGCCACTTTTTTAAGTTTTGATTTGGGAGTTAAGTAATCTGCATCTTCAGAGCTACTTCTCTTTCTCTTTCCTGTTTTGCCTAAAGGTAAGCTGGATACTTCAGTTCTTTCTCGTTTTTTCTTCTTCTTTGTGGGTGGTTTTTGGGGTTCAGTAACCTCTACTTCAGAGCCCTCAGATGTGGTCCTCGATCTTTTTTTACAGACGCTTTCCTTGCTTGGGTCCATATTTGACTCTTTGGTCTGGATACTGTCTTCTTTCTTCATTCGGCCTTTCTTCTTTTTTTTCTTTTTCTTTTCTTCTGTAACAATTTTCTTTTTATTATTTATTATTTTACTTCAACTACATCTACTTTAAAAATATTTAATAACTCACCAGCTACTCTAAGGGCAGGAATGGGCTTGTTTTTCACTGTCTTGGGAAATACACCAGGTTTTCTTGGTGCTTCCTCTGGTGGATTATTAAGAAACTGAAATGAAATAAAATTTTGTTACTATTTAAAACAGTTGGTTATTCTCTTTTCCTTTGTTTTAGGTTCTGGACCTACCTCAATAGCTTTTGCTGCTTGTTCTTTTGTCTCAAATTCCACAAAGGCAAATCCCTTTGGATCTCCAGTAGACTTATAATGTGGTATACTTATATAAACAACATTGCCACATTTCCCAAATACTCTTTCAATCCAGCTGTGATTAACATTTTTGGGAAGTAATTCCTATGATAAATTAGAAGCAATATTAAATAAAATGTTAAATCTTAGAATAAAGTTTTACTTAACTGAATATTAAAATGTTTCTGTTGTTTTTTTGGGGACAACACTTCTGAGCTTTTCCAGAAAAATGTCTCACCACATACACAGTCCGCTCATCCTCATCCTTTGGTCTTTCACCCAGAGGCTTTTTTCTCCTGATTCTGGTGCCTTCTAAATCCAGCTTTAAAACAGTACATAAGGTTAATACACTAATACAATACTATGTGACATAATAAGTTGTAACAATTCTTACCTCTACAACAGCTGAATTTTTCAGTGCTCTGGCTATTAACTTTCCATCAGTGGTCAATTTTTTCATTTTGTTGAATGACACGAGAAGTGATATATCAACATCTAATGAGAACAAGTTAAAGTGAATAAATATCATTAAAAAGAAAACATTAAAAAGATAAACCAGCAGGATAAATGGTACTTGGGATGAATTAAATCTGCCCCTTAAGTTAGACACAGCCCTACTGGTCACAGTTATACATTCATAACAGAAAACTGATACAACTTCCCTTCAAAACTAGTCAAAGGTGTTTTGAAATGCAGACTAGGTAAAATGCCTTTCTGTCTGAATCCTGCATATACCTCTATGCATTCTCAAATAAACATGCGTGGTAAATGTTCATCTGCTTTGAAGTTGCTAGAGGCCTAGTGAGTCTTTAACTGTAAAAATATAAAGGCTACAAAAAGTGGCCTACAATAGTTCTTGTAAAATTATACACATTACACAAGTGTGGTGGATTTGATGCTATATACACTACATTACATACACTATCTTAGAAGTAGATACACCTCTTAAAACTAGTTCAATTATACACTGAAGCAAACTTACATCCATCTCTAGATTTTTCTATCTGCTCTCGAAGAAATCTATCCTTGTGAAGATTTGCATCTCCAAACCAGAAGTCCACCTGCTTTGCAATATCTGCAAGCACCTGTTTTACCCGAGACCGTTTCTTTTTTTCTACTTCTTTTTTCTTTTCAGTGCTTTCCTCTTCCAGTGCTTTTTCTTGATTTCCACTTCCAGTTTCCATTCCTGTCAACTGGGAAAAGGTAAATATCAACTCAGTACAAGTAATTAATAATACAGAAAAAATGTTTAGTTTAGCCTTTGTCTGAAGGGAAATGGACTCAAATTTGACTGCCAGAGAACAAACTTCAGGGGAACACTTCATTTTTCACATCAGCTGAGGAAACTTTCATTGGCCTTGAGTCGTTTTTTTTTTTTTAGTTCTTTCTCGTTCACTTCTCATTTGGCCTTGTTTTTACTTTTAAAATAATTTACCTCCTATGTTATGGAGCACAGCTTCAGCATTTTATGTCTTAAACTGCAGAACCAGATTATCCTAGTATAATTTATGTCTACATTTATATCTCAAAGTATAACATTAGGAACTGAAACATTCTTCATTTTGAAAAACCTCAAAAAAGTTATTTGCATTTTAAAATACAACTTCTAATGAAATAAAAATTGATTCTTGATTTTAAAAAATGTTAATTTGTTTACTAGAAGCAGAATTCAACTGACAAGTCACAGAATCCACCATCTCTTTTTCAGGTGACCTTCCTGTCCCAGTGTTTATTTCTTGGTCAGCAACTTTCAACCCCCTCATTCCTCAAGTCACTGTGCATGCCTCTTTGCTCCCTCCGCTCCAGCCATGCTGCTTTTCTAGCTGTAGCTACAACTCAGCTGGCAAACTGAACTGAGGGATTTTTGAACTTGCTATTCTCTCTAAAATTATCCCCTAGATAACATGGCTTGCTTCCTCACTTGCTTAAGTCTTGTTCAAATGTCACTTCAGTGAGATCTCCCATAACCCTATTACTATACATTTGTCTATTCTTTATCCTTCCTAGAATGTAAGATTGATGAAATCAGATTTTTGTCTCTTTTGCTTACTGGTGAATCCCCAGTCCCTGGTACACAGTACTCATTCAAAAATTTGTTGAATGAATTGTGTCATCTTAGTTGAATCACTAAAGGTATGCACACAAAAATGAGTCGATGAGCAAAGGCTTAACATGAGGCCTGGGGTGATGCAGCCTTGCCTAAGAATAACCTCGGTCTCCCATAACATGGTTTTTTGGAAACAGGAGCATTAAGACAAATGGGGAGAGTCATCTTTCTCCTCTGTCGCACTGGGTTGGGTGCTGCTATTAGCTGGTATGCAGTCCTTAAGGCTGTGACCAGAATGACACAGTAGATCGGTGGGTAAAAGGGCTAAAGCTTTTACATATCAAGGTGACCCAAAACACCATTTGCCTTTATCCGTGGAAGCCATACTTGTCTACTGTAGATGGGGGGGCTGGGGGCAGGGGAAGCAGTGGATTTGAGTAAATGCTGGGGCTAGGACTCCAGATGAGATGAAGATTCTGTCCCTACTGTATCTTCTGCCTTGTATCCTTTAAAGCTCAGTAAACACAGTATTAGATTAAAGCCTATTTGTGTCTCCTGAGTCTGACTGTCAGCTAGAATCTGTCACTGCAGCAGTGATGCTGCAGACAGTACCAGAAATAGTGTTTCAAAGTGACATCCAGTAAGAGGGTACAAAGCCATTAATGCATTTCACTTCAATCTCCAACTAAATGCATTCTCACCAAAGTCAATAGAAGAGTATTCTGGTATTTTTAGAATAGGCTTCCGCTGATTGGCTAAGCACCAATTTTTTAAATATACAAGTAATGAAGTATTTACTTAGATGATGCTAGCATAACTCATAAAATGGAGGAATATGGGGCTTCCCTGGTGGCGCAGTGGTTGAGAGTCCGCCTGCCGATGCAGGAGACACGGGTTCGTGCCCCGGACCGGGAGGATCCCACATGCCGCGGAGCGGCTGGGCCCGTGAGCCATGGCCGCTAAGCCTGCGCGTCCGGAGCCTGTGCTCCGCAACAGGAGAGGCCACAACAGTGAGAGGCCCTCGTAACGCAAAAAAAAAAAAAAAAAAAAAGGAGGAATATGTCAGAATTTATCATTAGAAAGACAATCAGGTGTCATTCAGTGCTGCATAAGCATAGTCCTCACCTCGCACTCCCACTCCAACCCACCCTGTCAGGCTTTCCTTTCCACCTTTCTAATGAAACTGAAAACAATTATCTCCGCTGTCTACCGGACCTCTCAGCAGCATCCGCAGTGGGTAACTCCCTCACTGAAAACATTTTCTTCCTTTAGCTTCCAGGCGTGTTCTTCTCAATTTCCTTTTCTGGACCCTCCTACTCCGCTCTACCTTTACATGCTGCCTAGGATTGCATTCAGTCCTGAGCCCCCTTCTTATCTACACAGACCTCCTTTCAGAGGGCGTCTGGCCTGAAGCTCCTTGGCTCTATGCTGATGTTTCATAAATCTATCTTCTCCCTGACTTTTCCCATTAGCTCCCCATTCCAACATGGAACTGTCCATTTGACCTCTTCACTTGTTTATTTCTTGCGTATCTCAAGCTTAAATTGGCAGAAATTGAACTCTCTAATTTTAACAAACCTATTTTTTGCCTAGTTTTCCCCACCTCAGAAAACACCAGTGACAAAATTGCTGAGAGGGCAAAAACACTGAAATCCTTCTTAATTCTTCTTTCCTCACACCCCACAGCCAATTCATTAGCATTTCTGTTAGCTCTACCTTTTCAAAATACATACTGAATATGAATCTTTCTCATTTCTTCCATCACAACCACCTGTTCCAAGCTATCACGGTGTCTTGCATGAACTTCTGCAAACACATCCTAACATTTGCTTGCTTCTACTCTTCTTCCATTATCATCAATTTTCCAGATAGCAGCTGGAATAATCATTTAAATATGTAAATAAAATGTCAATCTCTTGAACAAAATCCTCCACAGGTTTCTTATCACACTCAGAATAGAATCCAAAACCCTTACTGTGGCCTACAGGCCCTATTCCATCTGGCCTGGGGATCTCGCTCTAACTTCATCACTCGCAACTTCTTCCAGAGTGCTCATTCCAACCACAACACACCACCTTTCTGTTCCTTTTTAAACAAGCTAAGGCCATTCCCATCAAGGCTCCTGTTGCTCTCTAGCTTCCCTGCCACACCTGCAGGGATTACTTCCTTGTTCATTCAGGTCTCTGCAAATGTCACTTTCTCAAAGAGGCTTTCTCTTTCACCCAATCTAAAATATCCCCTCCCAGCCAACCTTAACCCTACCCGCCCCCTCAGTCACCACTTTCTACACTTGTATCCTCTTATCCCTAACTGGAATTATAATTCTATTGCCTGTCTGCCTTACTAGAATATAAACACTATGAAGGTAGAGACTTCAGTTTGATCACAACCTCAGCATTTGTTGAATAGCTAAATAATATAACTAAAAGGATCTAATAAACTGTAAAGTGTTAAGCATTTCAAGTTATTTTGTTAGGGGGTCAAATTTAGGGTATGACTGTCACTACAGCAGGGTCCACGCTAACTTTCCCTTCTAAAAAAACTACAAATTATAGAGGGCAGACTACCAGCTCTCCACTTCTTTGCATCGTCAAAGCCACCATCTAAGGAAATAGCGGACAGAACTGCATAAGCACAGAAAGTCACAATTCTCCCAGAAATCAGACTTTTCCCATCATTCTCATATCTCAGCCCAGATACTCTCCTTCTTTCCTTCTCCTAAAGAATTTTTTGTGGCTTGGAGAATTAAGTTCAGAAAATCTTGCCTAGTGTGAATAACACTCATCTGCAAATTTTAATCTTAAAAATATATTCTATAGATAATCAAGTATACCTTCACTTTAGGGGAAGACCTGAATTAAACAGGAAATAACAAGCTATGGTACAAGTTAGTTTCCCTACACAATGGTTGCAGAAGATCAGGAAGTTACATGGCAGTATTTTTGTTACAATTTTGATCTTCATAGTTTACTTTCTCAATGTCCTATGATAACAAATATGTGTGTTGTCATTCCATACATTCCAAATCAAACTTATTATCTTTCCTACCCATGACTGTTCTTCTCACCATCCTCATTTTATTTAAGGATGACATATTCCATTTAGTTAACCAATCAAGCTATTTACTAGCTGTATGGATTTTGAGCAAGTTACCTTTCTATGGTCTATAAAATGTGAATAAAAATTATACCTCCATAATAGAGTTGTAAGAGTTAATCAAAATAAATAAACCACTTCCCATTGCTGCTATATAGCACACACTCAATAATATGTAAGCATTATTATTTATTATCATTTTATCATTTACCAATCTGTTATTAAGTACTATCAATTCAACCTTTGGAATGGCCCTTATCTCCATCCAGTGTTTTCCACAACTACTATCACAACAGTATGGAACTAGTTTATAAATTGTTCTAGAAGTCATCCATCCTTCACAGAAGCTGTGTAACTTGTCTAAAACACAGATCTAATTTTCTGACTCTGACATTAAAACTTCCAACATTAGAAACTCCTCAGCACCTTCTAGTAACATAATCTGTAGTTTTAAAAAATTGTTGAATGAACTGGTTTCATGGGCTTTAAACAAATAAAAGTTACCGTGTAACAATGTCAGTTACTTTACATACGTTGTTTTAAATCCTCATAATCCCTCTAGGTTCTTTTAACTTCTTTTTACAAAGGCTCAAAGATTAAGTGACTTGGCTAAAGCTAGCTGGGTAAGTAAGCTCAGGTATGCTTGACTCCCACACTGCCTACTTTTTAGTAGACCTTCTTGCAACCTGTCACCATGTGCTCTATGTTCTGACTCAGAAATCCTTAATCTGAAGTCCCTGGAATTTGCGATGGATTTCAAGAATTCTTGTGAATCCCATGAAATTTTCAAAAGATAAATTTTAAAGAAAAGGTGAAATCATGACTCTTCTACAAATATAAAATGATCACATGTCAAAGATTTTATTTAAGCAATTAACCAGGGAACTAGCCAAGTGTTAAAAACCAGGAGTTTTTAACTCCTGGTTAAAAGGAGTTACTCAAAAACTCCTTTTCAAAGGAGAACTCAAAAATTAGACAAGTACAAGCAATCAGGAATGTTGAAATGAATTTGTTAAAATAGATTGCAATACTAGTCAAGGCAATAATTGCAAGACTGGTTTCCATTATTGTTTTCTACAACTTACACAATTGTAAAATAGCTCAATGACGATGAAAGGCAGAGATAACCTGGAACAGTGAGCTAGACAAGACACCACATATATGTGTGTGTGAATATATATATATATATATATATATATACACATACATATATTATGGGCCATTTCAACGTCTTCCACAATTTTTCTTAGAAAAATTTGTAGCAAAATGTTTTCACATGTACATGCATTTTCCTGGGAGGCTCATCCATAGCTTTAAAATCATGTTTTAAAAGGAAATGGTGTGCCCAAAAGGTTAAGAACTATTGTTCTAGTCACAGCTGACTGTTCAGCAGTACCCACTTTCTTGTCTCTTGGGCCTTCGCTTTAAATGAGTCTTCTCGTCTTCCTTGCCTTATAAACTTCTATACAATTTTCAAGGCCCAGGTTAAATGGTATCTTACTCTTTCTAGCCTTCCACTACCACGTCTCCCGTAATCAACTGCCTCCTCATCTGTTTTCTCTTAAGTAAGTTTATTAACGTACTCGGTACACTATTTAACGCTTATTATTTGTTCCTTCCATAACTGGATTTTCAGCTCTCTGAATGACAAGCACTAAAGTTCTGAGAAAGAAAATGACTTAATTTTAAAATACAAGTCCTCACATTCGTTATCTTTTAGCCAGCAAAACTCGAACCTGTGAAGTAAAGCAATTTCACTTTTGACTACTGCCCCTCTCGGTACCCGTCCTTCCGCACGGACGCCGCCAAACGCTGGACGGCCCCGAACCTTCCAACACCGGACAACACGCGCCCCCAATCACTGAAAATTGGGAACTACAAGGGCTGCCGGAGGACTTTTGCGCGTGCGCACAGAGCACTACGACGAGCAAACTGACGGTTGATGGGAGGGGGCGGGGTGAGAAGGACAGATGTTAGAATGGGCTGCATAAAAAAGGACTGAGAGAAATTCAGACCTCACCTAACCTGGGTGACCCTATAGTCCACTTAGAACTTACTCTGTCCAATTCCCAAAATACAGGGCCAGAGACTGCGTCCTTCAGTCCTTCCCGTCTCCCGATCCTTAAAGTCGTAGTTGTTTTAGCGTCATAGGAGGAGCGACAGCGTTCTTCCGTACGCCTCGGAAAAGACAGGCCCAGCGACTGTGCGATTGTCGTTTACGTCACAGGCGTGGGCTGCCTCAGCGTGCGGGGCGGGGCATCGGAGAAGGCGGCCGCTGCGGAGGCTCGCAGACGATGAAGAATTTGATTGGCGGTTTGAAAACGGCGGTTCTCGCCGGGGCGGTGTGGGCGGGCTAAATGTTGGAGATTGATCTGGTGTGGTCGCGAGTGGATGACGTCACGGCTTTTCGCGGGAAACGTTCGAAAATGGATTTTGTGCGATAGATGGGTGAAGTGAGCTGTTTCACGGGGTTTCCGGGGTGTAAGGAGGGTTAGGCTGGAGTTTTGAGCGAGAGGTGGTGTCACTGATTTTGGCGCGACTGGACGAAGGAATTTGCTCCGCCAGAAGCGGACCGGTAAGGAAGCCGTGTGGAACCAGGATTGGATCACAGGGCTCTCGGACAACTTGTAAGAACTGGTGTCTCCTCTTCACTGCCTTTCCCAGCCCTTACTTTGCAGTTCCCACATACGTGTGAGAACCAGAGATGGTTTTGCTCTTTGTTTTTGGGACTGACAAAGGGTCAATTCTCCACTGTCATTTGGTTACATAGGATCATGGTAATTAAACTTTGGCAAATGAAATGTGAGCGTCTTTTGGTTATCTGGACTGGATGCTTTCTTAATAAGCTATCGGGTTCGTGACTCTTAAATCTGTGAATCATTTAGGGATTCGAAAGATCCTGCTTGTTCCAAAACAAAAGGACCAAAAACATCTCGTCGTACTTAACAGAAAACATCTCATTTTAGTGATAACACAGAATTTTATACATAAATCTATAAAGCAGCACAATAATGTATGTGTGAAGATATGTATGTATTTCTGTAATTAAGTATCACAGAACATCTAGGGTCTCCATGCCAGAAACTTATTTGCACATTAAGGTTTCACCCACTAGAGGTGGGTCAACACTTGAATTGTTTTAGAGATATGGATAGATGAATACTTTCAGAAAGCTTTTTATCTTTGCACCTCAGTGAAATATATGATGCTTTTCGCTAAAAACGTTTTTCCTGTTTAATGGTAGGAAAGGGGTGTTGACTCACCTTTGAATGTGGGAATTAGGGCTTCTAAATATTTTAAGATCCAGTTAGTATTTTTTTTTCGATGTCTAGTCCTATAAACTAACTTACCACATATATGAGTTTGGACCTTCTCAGTTCCTTTTAAATTTTAAACAAGTAATATTTCTAATTTAGGAAAACAATGGGAAATTTTATTTTGCAATTTGTAAATAGCATATAAGCAATCCTAAATTAGTAAATACTGGATTTCTAATATGTAAATTGTGATGGTAATAACTACTTTTCAGGATTATGAGATGATAAATATTATATGTAAGGTATCTAGTCCCATTCCTGCCTGATACAGTAGGTGTTCAACAAATAGTCACATAATGTAGTTTTTGTGAATATGAGCACCAGAGTTTAGACTACTTAATTTTGAATTCTGAATCTGCCATTTATTTACTTCATGATCTTAGGCAGATTACATACCTATTATGCACTTCAGTTTCCTTTTTTGTAAAATGAATATAAAAAATAGTATCTATACCATAAGGTGTGAACATTTAAAGCATTTTAACAGTGTCTAGCATATAATTGCACTGAGTAAATAATAGCTGTTATTAAAGGGGCTTAATGTTAACACCTGCCACATGCCAGGCATTGTTTTGACACCATGTAGTCTTACCTACATATATAGGATGTCTTAGCCCATTCAGTGGCTAGAAGCAAGTTGCTATAAAAGCAGCAGTGAATGATGTATTTCTCTGGACCTCTCTGTTATCTTCTTGGCATTCATTGGACATCTAGCAATCCCGTGGGCTGCAGGGGAGGGATATCGGATATGGGAGTTATATTTCTGAAACGCAGTGCCTCTGTAGGTCTGGGTCCTGTCCTGTGCACTGTGTCGTGGGGCAAGTATTCACATCTCATTTGCGTACCCCTTGCGACACCCTTTCTCCATTTGGCAGCCAGAGCAATCTTTGTAAAACCAAAGTCACATTATGTAATCTTATTCTTAAAATCCTGCCTTGGCCTCCTACTGTCTTTATAGAAAGTCCAGACAACTTAGCATAAAACAGAAGGCCCCTTGAATCCTGTTATTGCTCACTTTTTCAGTGTTATCTCTCACAACTCACTATCTTACACTTGATTGTACTAGAGTTCCTTGATTATGCCTTGCTGTGTCTTCCACAGGGTTTTGGACATGTTGATTCCTATTTGGAAATACCTTCCCTGGCATTTTTCCTTGGTTAATGATTATTTCAGTTTACAGCTTAGATATTATGTCTTTCAGGGAACCTTGTTTCATGCCCTAGACCGAGTTGGGTGCCCCTCCTGTGCTTATTCCTGCCACATTTTATTGTAATTACCGTTTATTACCCTGCTATACTGAAAATTCCTTGAGACTAGGAATAGTATTTTGTTCAATTTAGTATCTCGGCCTAGCACAATGTCTGGCACGCAGTAAGTACAAATATATGTGATTTGTAAATAATATGTAGGTGCCCTGTTTTTATATATATTATATGTATATAGGATGAATTTAATCCAGAATTGCAAATTATAGCTTTATTGAATCCGTCTGGGTTTCAAATTTGAGCATGTATCACTATCACCTGCAGGGCTTATTAAATTACAGGCCATCCAGCCCCAACCCCAGACTTTATAATTTAATAGGTCAAGACCCAAAAATTTGAATTTCTAACTTGTTCCCATGTGATGCTAATGCTGTTGGCCCAGGGACCTAAGGCAGTGGTTAAAAATAACTTTCTTGGGGTTTCCTTGGTGGCGCAGTGGTTGAGAGTCCGCCTGCCGATGCAGGGGACACAGGTTCGTGCCCCGGTCCGGGAAGATCCCACATAACGCGGAGCGGCTGGGCCCGTGAGCCATGGCCGCTGAACCTGCGCGTCCGGAGCCTGTGCTCCGCAACCGGAGAGGCCACAACAGTGAGAGGCCCGCGTACCGCAAAAAAAAAAAATAATGATAATAATTTTCTTTGGCATCTCTACTTAGTTCTTCAATTCACCCTCAGATTTTAGATTTCCAAATTTGTCCACAGTAATAATTTTATCCAATAGCGTAGGATAACTACAGTACTCACTGCAATGATATTGGAAAGGTTTTTCCTTGGAGAGGTATTATAATGTATATTTGGTCTTAGATACTGTGTTATATTGACTTTAAAATGTAAAATGAAAAATTTGAAATGCAAGAGGGCCATCTTGTGGTGATCGTAGCAACTCAGAAAGTTTTAAAAATTGAAGCTTTTTCTGTAAAGAATCAAGCTTGGGGGGAAGGGAAGAATCATATTTTCTGATACATATTATGGCAGCTGGAAAAATGTTTGCAGCCTACTAATTATTTTATATATTTTACTTGATTTTCTCTTTACTTGGCAAATTCTTTTTCCACAGTGTAGTGTCACTATTCTATCGTGTCCTCAGTGGCAGATAATTTGATTACACCTGTGGGTTTTTTTTTTTTTTTTTGGCCGTGCTACATGGCTTGTGGGATCTTAGTTCCCTGACCAGGGATTGAACCCGGGCCCTCGTCAGTGAAAGCGTGGAGTCCTAACCAGTGGAGCGTCAGGGAATTCCCTATACCTGTGTTTGCCTTGATAGTTACGTAGTCTCAGGACGCTTAGATGCCTCTCTCTGGTCAAGAGTTTGTGGGGGAAAAATTGTATTTGATACTTACTCTGTTCATCAGGGTTGAATATTCTTTGTCATTTTTCATTTTAGGTGATATAAATTGTTGAATGACCACTGATTATTTTCTGGACCTGACTATATAATTTCAGAAGAAACAATGGAAAGCCAAGAATTTATTGTAAGTCTTACCAGTTTTCACTATTTCCTTTTTTCTTCCTTCTTTCCATGTTTCACAAATGTCTTGCCAGATTTAGCAAAAAAACCTAAAATAAATTAAAAAAAACAAAAACCCAAACCTAAAAGAAGGACACTCAGTTAAATTTGAATTTCAGATAAACAGTGAATAATTTTTTAGTATAAGTATGTATGTCCCAAATATTGCCCTATATTGTGTCTGGCAACCCTACACATTGGTTATACAAAGTCCTTTGGAACAAATTCTTTGGAAGTTTGGGACCAGGAAATAATTTCTTTCTCTTGAAGGACTGGCATGCCTCTTCTAGATTAGTGGTTCTTAACCTGTTTGGTCTCAGGACCCTTTTATACTCTTAAAAATTACTGAGGACCCCAAAGAATTTTTGATTATGGGCCTTATATCTAGTGCTGTCTTTCATATTAGAAATTATAATGGAAATTTTTAAAATGTTTATTAATTCATTAAAAATAATAAGCCCATTACATTTAACATAGATTACATTTTTAATGAAAAGTTTATGGTCCAATAACAACAGAAACGTATTGTAAAGAGTAGCAATGCTGTGCATTTTTTGCAAATCCCTTTAATATTTGACTTAATAGAAGCCGCTAGATTCTCAGATCTGCTTCTGCATTCATTCGGAAATTGAATCTTGCAATATTGCGTATATATCACCTTGGGAGCTTCTACTAAGTACGTGACCAAAGGAGTGAGACTGAGATGCATACAACATCATGAAAATAGTTCTGACTTCACAGACCCCTGAAAAAGTCTTGAGGGGGACACCTCTAGGAGTCTCTGTACTCCTGGACTTTGAGAACTGTACAATTTTTTCCATCCCACAAATGACTAGGAAGCTCAAAATAGTTTTTGTTGCTCAGTTAACTTTTCAGTTTCTTCCTTAGGTTTTACCTCTCCTTTCTCCCCTCCCTTGCCTTTTGCTACCAGGTATTTTTTGTTGTTGGTGTTTGTTGTTATTATATCTGTGCTTTTATTTTGATAAAAGATGTCTTCAATATTTTTTGTAGGTAGGAAGGGTATAAAAATATATAACATTTAATGCTTGTAAATAGAAACCATTTCTTTCCTTTGTACTTTTGGAAATAAGGTACTATATACTCATCAAAAGATGAAGAAGTCAAAAGTGTGGCAAGATGGAATTCTGAAGATCACTCACTTAGGAAACAAAGTAAGTGCATAGCAGTTGACTACAGAGTCTAAGAGTTGGGTTCTTGCCTTTTGTTTGAATATTAAGAAAACTCTGTAGATGATAAAATCTTAGATATGTCCATAAGCTGATGTGATATGAACACAGAAGTTGTCAAATGATTCCCATACCACAGTGATTCATTTGTGCATTATAAAAGTTCAGTTAATACTATTTAATTGGGCTTCCCTGGTGGCATAGTGGTTGAGGGTCCGCCTGCCAATGCAGGGGACGTGGGTTCGTGCCCCAGTCTGGGAGGATCCTACATGCCATGGAGCGGCTGGGCCCGTGGGCCATGTCCGCTGAGCCTGCGCGTCCGGAGCCTGTGCTCCGCAGCGGGAGAAGCCACAACAGTGAGAGGCCCGCGTACCGCAAAAAAAAAAAAAAAAAAATTTAATTTCTTCTGATTTTTTTTAAAATTAGATTTTCTATGAAACTTTTCAGGAATTTTAGCACACTTTTTTCTTTTGTTTTTTTAAATTTGTTTATTTATTTATTTATGGCTGCGTTGGGTCTTTGTTGCTGCGTGTGGGCTTTCTCTAATTGCGTTGAGCGGGGGGGCTACTCTTCACTGCAGTGTGTGGGCTTCTTACTGCAGTGGCTTCTCTTGTTGTGGAGCATGGGCTCTAGGCACACGGGCTTCAGTAGTTGTGGTACGTGGGCTCAGTAGTTGTGGTTCACGGGCTCTAGAATGTGCAGACTCAGTAGTTGTGGCACACAGTCTTAGTTGCTCTGTGCCATGTGGGATCTTCCTGGACCAGGGCTTGAACCCATGTCCCCTGCATTGGCAGGCAGATTCTTAACCACTGTGCCACCAGGGAAGTCCTGGCACACTTTTTTTCTTTGCAGGTAATAAGAGTTTAACTATACAGAAAAAACTACTATTAAAATATATTTCTAGGGCTTCCCTGGTGGCGCAGTGGTTGAGAGTCCACCTGCCGATGCAGGGGACACGGGTTCATGCCCCAGTCCGGGAAGATCCCACATAACGTGGAGCGGCTGGGCCTGTGAGCCATGGCTGCTGAGCCTGCGCATCTGGAGCCTGTGCTCCGCAACGGGAGAGGCCACAACAGTGAGAGGCCCGTGTACCGCAAAAAAGAAAAAAACAAAAAACAAACAAACAAACAAAATATATATTTCTAACACAATAATGCTAACAGTGTAATGGTACATAGAGTTGACATACCATTTTAGAAAAGCTGCCAATTTCTGAAATTGTGTATCGAATTCTTCTATTTTTGGATTTTCTTTGAATCTGTTATTTTATGATATGATCCTATCAGTCTTGAGAAAATTATTTACTAGGATAATCGTCAACCCTGCTAGATATGGTGATCCTTCCTTGGGTTTCCCATCCTGATTATCTCCATCTGTCAGATTTTCATGTTCTCCTCTTATCAGTTCTCGTGACCTTATTTAACACCCTTGTCTCTTCCATTCTTCACAACACTTCTTCATTTGACTTCTGTGACACCATGCTCTCCTGTTGTTGCTTACTGCCCACTTCTGAGTATTTTCTGTGGGCTCATTCTCTTCCCATACTTAAAATTTTTAGTCAGGACTCAGGATTACATGCTCTTATATATAAAGATATATAAATTATCTCTGTCTCTCTCTCTTTGTCACTCTCTCTGTGGAGAAGACAGAGATTTATTGTAAGGAATTGGCTTATGTGATCATAGAGGCTGACGAGTCCCACCATCTGTAGTTGGCAAGCTGGAGACCCAGGAGAACTAATAATGTGGTTTTAGTGTTTATGCCAACAGGCTTGAGACCCAGGAAGAGCCAGTATTTCAGTATGAGTCAGAAGGTAGGAAAAAACTGATGTCTCAGCTCAAAGACAGTCAGGCAGGAGGAGTTTTCTCTTACTTGGCCGTTGTGTTCTATATAGGCCCTCCACGGATGGGATGAGGCCCAGCCACAGAGCAATCTGCTGTAGTCATTTATTTTATTGAGGTATACTTTTGACATTTAAGTTTCAGGTGTACAACTTAATGATTTGATATTTATATACATTGCAGAATGATCATAATAAGTCTACTTACCATCCATCACCATCCATAGTTAGAAAAATTCTTTTTCTTTTCTTGTGATGAGGGCTTTTAAGATTTACTCTCAGCAACTTTCAAATGTACAAAACAGTGTTATTAACTATAGTCACCATACTGTACATTATATCCCCATGACTTATTTATTTTGTAGTGGATATTTGTATCTTTTGACCCCCTTCACCCATTTGGCCCATCACCCTGTTTTGATTTCTTCAAAAAAAACTTATCAAGTGCTTACTGTGTACCAGGCATAATGCTTTAAATGTATCAACTTACTTAGTCTTTATAAGTCCCCTATTAGTTAGGTACTATTTTTATCTTTATTTTATTGATGATGAAGCTAAGGCTCCGAGAGATGAAGCCCATAGATCTCACAGCTAGAAAGTGGAGGAGTCGTTTATTAATTTAGATTTTTTGGCTCCAGAGCCCATGCCCTAACCATTCTATTGTTTCTTTTAATATTACTAATTTAAAAGAAGAACTTTGTTATTAGTGAGTTGATAACATATAGGACACATTGACAAGATTGTGGCCTCCTGAATGAAGCCAGCAGTTAAAGATCTCCATATTCTGTCCTTATTCTACATATCTATCACTCTGAAATTATCACTAAGAGAAAATTTTTAATGTAGAAAGACTACTTATCATTTTTTAAATTAACATTTGATTTATTAAAACAGAAAAGTAGGAATTCCCTGGTGGTCTAGTGGTTAGGCCTCTGCGCTTTCACTCAGGTTCAACCCCTGGTTGGGGAATTAAGATCCCGCAAGCTGTGTGGTGTGGCCAAAGAAAATAAAATAAAAGAGATGGTAGGGAAGGAAATGAGCACTATTCTTTAAAAACAAAAACAAAAACAAAAACAACAAAAAACCAGAAAAGTAAAAGAAAAATTAGTTTTGCCTTAAGCCTTCAATTTCAGCTTACAGATCCTATTCAGTTTATAAACCTAGTTTAGTTTAACTTTTAGTTGAGTCCTAGCTTAATATTTAGTCAACTTAAGTCAAACAGGCTAGATACTTTTAAACTAATTAATCCATTCACTGTCCAATGCTGTTCTGTAAAACTCTGGGGTTTTTTTTTGGGTGTTCTTCCTATTCAGTTAAGGCCAAGTCTTTAAAATCTTATAGTTTGTGTTATGTTAAAAAGACATATGATTGGATTCTGCCTGTCTTTCATGTCTTCTTCTGGTACAAAATCATAAGTATTAAGGTTATGCTAGTGGTATTATCCAACTTTATCTTCAACTATAGCTTATATTTATTGAGTGTCCATTATATACCTGACACTGATAGGTTACAGAAAAGCAAGATAAATACAAGTTAGTCCCAGAGAGTTTTTCTATGATCCAGGAAAATTAATAATCTCATATCCTAACCCTTGTTCCCAAATCCAAGCTATTGTTTACAGTATTTTTCTTGATAGTAATGCCTTTTCTCTATGTATTCAGATTCTTACTGTGAGGGTTATTCATCTTCCATTAACTGAGTCATCATTCAGTAAACATATGTTGCTGCTGGGCAGTGGGAAAATTCAAATAAGACGTATGGAAGCAGTGTAGAAGAGCAGTTAATGTCAAATAGACATTAGCCTGAATCCTGCTCTTCACTTACTAGATGTGTAATCTTGGCAAGTTATTTAGTCCCTCAAGGCGTATAGTCTCTTCTTTGTAAAGTGGGGAAAATGATACTTCATAAAGTTTTCTTGAGGATTAAATAAGATAACAAATAAACCTCTTAACGAAGTACCTGGCACATTTTAAGCATGCAATAAATAGTAACTGTTATAGTTTTTGTCTTCAAGGGAATTTTATCTAAGCGCCTAAGGATTAGAGTATATACAGAGATATGCTTAAGGGTCTATGAGATTACAAACGAGAGACATCAAAATTGGACTCTGGTTCAGAGAAGTCTTTCCAGATGAAGAGTATTTTTTTGAGTATTTGTTTTGCTTTGTAAACAAAATTGACAGGTCGGAAGGAGGGGAGCTGAAGATTGAAGATTGTGTCATTGCTGTAACGGTGTTGAGGTGTAGAACAGTGTGAAATATTTCTGGGGAATTATGAACAATTGACTCTGGCTGGAATGAAGGTCCCATGTGGGCAAACTGTAGAATACACAGCTAAAGAGGTAGGCAGGAGCCATATCATGAAGGACTTTGTGTGCTCAGCTTGAGGAGCCAGTGAAGAATTAGGAGTAGAAGAATGACATAATCATGTCTCTATTTTAGAAAGATCACTCTGGCAGCAATGTCTAACATACCTTTTAAGTTATGTAGGATGAAAGATTGGATTTCGGAAGACAGTTATAATAAAGAGGCTATAAAATAATGTAGATTAAAAGTGATGGGGGTCTGACTAAGGAGGCCTTAGCACTGACAATGGAGAGAAACGATGATTAGAGAGAAATTGTGAAAATATTATAGAATCTTAAGGTCTTGGATATGGAAGGTGAAGAGAATCCAGAATGACTTCAGGTTTCTGTATTATGATTATGGTATTGAGTGAGATAGGATATCTGAAAAAGAAAAGCAAGTTTAGGGGGAACAATGAAGATTTACAGTTTCATTTTGAACATACCGAATTTTCAGTGTCATCAAAACACTCAAGTAATATGGCGATAGGGACCTGGAACTCAGGAAACAGTTTTGGGCTACTGATGCAGATTGGGAGTACTTGGCATTTAGATGGTATTTGAAGCTCCTGGAGTGGATTCGTTCATTCATTTATTTAACAAATACTTTTTGAGCACCTGTTAGGAGTTACACACTGTTCTAGCAGATGCAGCAGGTAACAAAACAGTTAAATCCCTGGCTTTGTGGAAATAACATGGAGGAGACAGACCAGTAAACTAAATGAAGATGTATGTCTAGTGAGTTAGGCAAACAACAAGTAGAGTGAGCAAGGGTAAGAATGAAGATAAAGGGGCCTATGTAGGCTTATTGGCTAATGTAGGGACTTTTGTCTTATTCTTTGGGAGCCGTGGAGACATTTGAGCAGAAGTGTGACATGAATTTTGTGAATAATATGCTCAGGGATGGAGAATAGAATGTAAAGAGTAGAGAAGAAAAGGTAGGAGACCTTAGAAATACCAAAATTTTTAACTGCTTTATTGAGATATAATTCACACATTTTTCATTACACCCATTTAAAGTATACAACTCGATATATTCACAGAGTTTTGCAACTATTACTGCAGTCTAATTTTAGAATATTTTTGTCACCCCAGGAAGAAATACCATAAAGGCACTACTTAGTCCTAATCTGCTTACTGTCTCGACACATTTGTGTATCCTGGACTATTCACATGAATGGAATGATACAATAAGTGGTCTTTTGCGAATGACTTCTTTCATTTAGCATGTTTTCAAGGTTCATCCATGTTGAAGCATGTACCAATACTTTATTCCTTTTTATAGCTGAATAATATTCTACTTTATGGATATATCCCACTTTGTTTATCCATTCATCAATTGATGAACTTTTTTGAGTTGTTCCTACTTTTTGGTATTATGAACAATGCTGCTCTGAACATTTGTATGCAGGTTTTTCTGAAAACATGTTTTCATTTCTCTGTACGTATATCGTACTTAGGACTGGAATTGCTGGATCATGTGGTAACTCTGTGTTCAATCTTTTAAGGAACTGCTAACTATTATCCAAAGTGATGGAAACAGCAATGTTTAAGGGACTAGTAGAGAAGCCGCTATGAAAAATGGCTAGAGAGCTAGAGAGACACGAGGAGAAAGCCAGAAAATGACAATCACCTTGGTTTCCTTTTTCTCCCATATCCTGCATGTTCGATAAGTTTTACTCTTTATGCCTCTTATACAATTGTCTTATCCCAGTGCTAATGACTTATTTCAAACTCTAATTATCTCCTTGATCCTTCATATCACACCATTACAATAATCTCTTTTCTGATCGTGTTTCCTGTTTTGCCTCCTGTAACTCATTCCAATTCTGTCTTCTCCCTGATTCCATTCCAAGATTCTCCTGGTAGGGAATAAGTTGTTGAATTTATGTGTATGCCTTTGCTCTTTTGCACACACTGAATGGATGCTTAGAAAACATTTGAGATAGATGCACTTTCTAATCCAAGTTTACAAAGTGGGTAATCCTTTCATTACATGATTTACTTATATAACAAATTTTGATTTGCTTTGAAGATGTTTAAGAAAAGTGGAATTGTGTTGTGTCCCTTTTTAACATTTTTAACACTTTTTTTGTTTTAATATAGGCAATTCTATACGATGACAAAGGAGAATGTTTGGAGAGTTTATTTCTTAAGTGCCTTGAGGTATTTTAATTTATCTTATTTTTAAGTTATTGTTAAATCTTAATTCCTTTGTGAATATTGTTAAATAGTATAGTAATGGTACTAATACTAGTAATTATAGCTAGTATTTATTGAACATTTATTATTAGCCAGACTCTGCTAAGAGCTTTTAGGTATTTTTTCATTTAACCTTTATACAACCCTGTGTTGTTTTTTTTTTTTCTTTTTTTTGCGGTACGCAGGCCTCTCACTGTTGTGGCCTCTCCCATTGCGGAGCACAGGCTCCAGACGCGCAGGCTCAGTGGCCATGGCTCACAGGCCCAGCCGCTCCGCGGCATGTGGGATCTTCCCGGACTGGGGCATGAACCCGTGTCCCCTGCATCGGCAGGTGGACTCTCAACCACTGCACCACCAGGGAAGCCCGGACCCTGTGATTTTTATAGATTAGGAGTATAGTACTGAAAGTTTAAATAACTTGCCCATGCTTATAGAGTTAAAGTGGTAAGGCTGAGATTTGAAGCCAGAAAGTGACTCTAAATCTAATATGTGGTTTTGATAAGCAGAGACCTACAGTGGGATATATTTTGTGAAATTATTCCTATTTAAAATATTTTCTCAAATATTTATTCCATGTTTTCCTCTGTTGGAAAATGGAAGGGAATATTTTAGTGTAAAGAATAAGGATATTAGAATTTGTTTGTTCTTGGTTTATTTCCCACTTTCACATACTTCCTAGCTAACCTAACCTCTCTGTGTTCAGCTTCTCGGCTGTCAAATGTAGACCGGAGACAGCCTACTCGGTTGGTGGGAAAGTTAGAAATAGCTTAGGCAAAGTGCCTAGCAGTTTAGTACAGTGATTTTCAAAGTGCTAAAATGCATACATATTCTTATTATCACTGTGTTGATTTTGGCCATGGTACTTAACCTGTTTTTAAATTTTATGACAGTAGTGGTTGTGGAATTTTTATACTTACCAAAAGAGGGTCTTGGAGAAGCACTGTTTTAGTAGATACTTAGTGATGGTAATGACTGTTGTTATTATTTCATTTAAAATTATTTCATGAGTAAAGATTGAGCGCATTATCTGTGATAATACACAGATTATGTATATTATCAACTAGGTTGATAATCTTATGTTTATGCTGCAGTCAGAAGTGGTGGCAAGTGCTGTATTTGTTAATTAAAGTGATTAAAAATGCTTTCTTGGGAATATGATTAAGAACTAACAATAATTTGTGATAATTATGAGTATGTATCTAATTCACATTAATTTATAAAGATATATATATAACTGATTATTTAATAGCTTTAATTGTTTTTTAATTAATTTTTTTTAGCTGCATTGGGTCTTTGTTGCTGCGCACAGGCTTTCTCTAGTTGTGGCGAGCGGGGGCTACTCTTCGTTGCGGTGCGCGGGCTTCTCATTGCAGTGGCTTCTCTTGTTGCGAAGCACAGGCTCCAGGTGTGCAGGCTCAGTAGTTGTGGCTCACGGGCTCTAGAGCGCAGGCTCAGTAGTTGTGGCGCATGGGCTTACTTGCTCTGTGGCATGTGGGATCTTGCCGGACCAGGGCTCAAACCCGTGTCCCCTGCATTGGCAGGCAGATTCTTAACCACTGCACCACCAGGGAAGTCCCTAATAGCTCTAATTTAAAAATTACATTTAGATTTATGAATTCTAGGTGAATTGAGAGGAGGCATCTTTTCCTTGCTTGTCTTTGTATCCTCAGCATGTAACAAAAGTTCTCACATAGGTCCCTAATATGTATTTTTTTTAGTATAAATTTATTTATTTATTTTTGGCTGTGTTGGGTCTTCGTTGCTGCGTGCGGGCTTTCTCTAGTTGCGGCGAACGGGGGCTACTCTTTGTTGCGGTGCACGAACTTCTCGTTGAGGTGGCTTCTCTTGTTGCAGAGCACGGGCTCTAGGCATGAGGGCTTCAGTAGTTGTGGCTCGCGGGCTCTAGAGTGCCGGCTCAGTAGTTGTGGCGCACGGGCTTAGTTGCTCTGCGGCATATGGGATCTTCCCGGACCAGGGCTCGAACCCGTGTCCCCTGCATGGCCAGGCAGATTCTTAACCACCGCACCACCAGGGAAGTCCCCCTAATATATATTGTTGAATTAACAAATTAGTGAATTTTTTTTGTTGTATTACTTTTTTTTGTTCTTGTTGATAGTTAACTAGTGCATAGTAATCAATAATTTAGTTATCGATTCATTCATTCAACAACTATTTATTGAATATCCATTGTGTCTTTGCTTGTGCTAGAAGCTTATTGGAACACATAGGTAATCAAATAATTAGATGTATATGATCTTGATGTTAATTCTTTAAAATTTAGGTGAAACCTGGAGATGATTTAGAAAGTGACCGATACTTAATCACAGTTGAGGAGGTTAAAGTTACTGGAAGCACAGCTGTCAAACAGGATGTTGTTAAAGAAGCACCAGCATTGAATTCAAAGAGGTTTATATCTTCTGGCCGATCCCTTGGGTGTCAGCCTGCTGGTTTAAAAAGGAAGTTTGCTGTAAGTTTCTCTGTTGAAAATAATAAATCAATATATATTTATAAAATTGTTTTAAGAAGTAGTGAATTGTGAAGCTATTGTACTGTATGATTAAAATAGTGCTTCATAGTATATACCTAGGTAGAAAGAAGTAAAGCTTAATCTTAATACAAATGAGTGTTTGCATTTTAGCTTAGCAAACTTTATATCTTAATTATTACCTTGTAAAACATCCACATTCCTTTTTCTTTTTTTTTTTTTAGTCAGTTCATTTTACATTTTCTTTATAGGATATAGAACAGCTAATAATTGTTTAATATTTTTAGGGTTTTCAAGGACCGCGTCAAGTGCCGAAGAAAATGGTTATTACAGAAAATAATGAATCGGCTGCTTCATTGGAAGCTAAGAAGCCTGGTCCTATTTTTCTTTCTCCATTCTACAGCACACCTCCTTTGTTTTCTACAGTTGGCAAGAAAGATATAAATAATATACCAACAGACCCTGAGAACATTGTCACTTACAAGAACAGAGAGAGAAATGGCATACCTTTTTCTTCACTTGTCTCTACTTCGTCCTTCAAGGTTAACCCAGAAATGCTATGTGAAGAAAATTATTTTTGCTCTCCTGTCAGTTTTGTAAATAAGCATTCAGATTCTTTACTGACCAATGAGCCTATGAAAAGAGATAGTTTGGCATCTCACTGTTTAGGAGTTTCACAAAATATTAGAAGCAAAGCCCAAATATTAGCTCTTCTGAAGTCCAAATCAACTAGTACGTCTAAGGAACTAAATTCTGAGATTACAGGACATTTCCCTCAGATGCAACCACAAGGAAGTTTAAAAATTCCTACTAAACCAAAGTGCTTAATTGAACAAGAAGAGTATGCTGAGGTGAAGAGCACAGAAAGTTTACACTACCAGCATCAATCAGAAAATACCATGAGAAATAAAAGCCGGTGGGCCATGTATTTATCCTCACAGAGTTCGCCTATACATTCCTCTGCGGTAGATGGAAGTGACATAGAAAAAAAACCCAAGGCCCAAGTTGGTAATTTAAACTTGAAAGACCTTTTGGTGCAAAAAAGGATACAGTTCTTTGAAACAGGTGCTGAAAATGGAAAAAACTATAATGAAGACAAGCCAGTAGATGATAATGATCAGACCTGGGATCGAGAAGGAAAATTAGAAATTCCTTCATTCTGTGAAAGCAGCAGCTTACCAGTTACCTGTAGTAACGCAGAAAATGATGGCTTGTTATCAGAATCTGACATTCAAAAAAATAATGAAAGACCTCTTAATCAAAATGACCAGATGGGCATAAAAGGGTCAATTCTCATTAGAAAAAAAGCTCAGGAGATAGATATACGTGGAACACCAGAAAAGGAGTATAAACATCTACAAATTGAATCTTCACTAAGTAACAATTCTGAGATCTCTGATGATAATACGGACATATTTTCTAAAAGTAGTACTAATAATGAACTCCTTAATAATATTCATGAACCTATGAGTAATGTAACACAGCCACTTGTGGAGGTCACATTTAATCTAAAGAATTTTGAAACCAGTGACACTGAGGAGGAATCAGAGGAAAGCAACAGAATTTCCCAGGATTCAGAGGATTGGGTGAAAGAAACTTTGGTTAATGACGGCAATTCAAGATGTGAGAATATAAGCTGTAAAGAAGTTGGCAGTGAACACTTGCCTCTCTTAACGTCTACTGGGGGCAAACTATCAGAGACATTTCCCATGAAAGAGATTCTGCCATCACAGTTTTGTGATAAAACGTGTGTAGGTTTTGACAGAGGACCTTGGAAAGCTGGAAACACTGAGAAAGAAATAGAGGAGGAGTGGAGTGACACATTAAGCAATTTTGACTCATCCTTAGAGTGGACTGATGATGTATATGCAGAAAATAATGAAGACAGTAATAAATCTATTAGTGCTTCATTCCCAAATAAATCTGAAAGTATAAACACGAATTTACATATTCCTCATTTTTTAAACATAGCCACTCATCAGAATCCTGAAAAAAACCTATTTTCAGAACAGGCTCAGCCTCGGCCTTTTATTATGGGAAGTGACTTGGACAAAAATACCAAACAGGTTTTACCATTAACCTCTAGCAGTGACAACAGTATCCAGCTATTAAATGCCAGTCAGATTCACTCTGAAGAATGTATTGCACTTGATAAATCACATACCCAAGTTTCCAATTCTTTGTTTTACCCTTTGGGAAAAAAACATCCTATTTCCAAAGACACAGAATCACATGTTCCTGAATCTGAAGACTTGGGAAGGACTAGAAGTTTACCCCAGGACCATATTGATGTAGAAACTGCTGGAGAAAGCAAACAATACTGGAATAATCCTAGACATTCTTCAGAACTTTCCAGATTAGTAAATAGCATTTCCCTATTAAAATCATTGTCTGAACACAGTACGGCTTTGGAAGGCTTGGAAGTATTGAAAAAGAGGAATACCGCTTTTAAACAACAAGGAACTCGGCAGACCGATGAGCCAGATAGCAATCCTGAAGGTTAGAATGTCCTGTCTGTTTTGGATTGTTCTCTTTATAGTTCAAAGGATGAGGAGATATTTGCTCTGGAGGCTACATTAAGAATTACATGGTATTTAAATAGGTAATACATGTACTTGATAAAATCAACTGTAATAGAGGATAATATAGTGAAAAGTAAGTCTCCTTCCTACCACAGCCCTTCAGTCCACTCAGAATTAGCAGTCTTCTTCCAGAGTATCCTTTCAAAAATATGTTATGTGTATATAAGCATATATAGGCACATATAAGCAAATATGTGTGTGTGTTATAATCCATTCCTGTCGTTATACATTTTTGGTCATGTGCTAGGAGATACTTTTTTAAGAAAAAAGTCATGAGCTCATATTGATATCTCTAACTCCAGTTCTAAACCACAGGGTTCTTCCTTTCTTCCCTTCATTACATAATTGTGTTTCTTTATTCTCAGAGTGGAAAGGGTCCTGGTGCCCAGCAGCATCAGTATATTTACTTCCTCAATTCTATGGTGCGCACCAAATGGTTTCCAAATTGTTAAACCAATATCACTACTGGCAAAAAAAATTGTAAAGCTTACAAATTTCTTGGAGTTTTTCTTTGTTTGCATTTTTTTAAAAACTGGTTGTGTTTTGGTTCTTTGTTTGTGTTTAGAGTATATCCTGAGAGTATAGAGTTGGAGTATTATGTTCCAAAGTTATTGGGTACTTTTTTTTCTTTACCGTGATTATGTTATCATTTGATATATAGTTAAGTTCATCGTCTATATTTCGTATGAGGATATAGTTGATTTATTCTTTAAAAAATTTTTTTTTCTGACTATGTAGAATATTAACTGAGTACAAAAATCAAAACTGTATAAAGACATATACTCAGATTCCTTCCTTATGCCTTCCATCCTATTCCTACCTACTGTAGGTAACCAATATATCATACTTGTGGTCTGGTTTTTATTTTTTACTTTTTTGCAAAAATAAACACCTCCCGGTATAAATTCTTGTTTCCCTTTATTCAACATAAGACACTGTGCTCTGTATTCTTTAGCACCTTGATTCTTTTCACTTAATAATATATCCTGGAAATCACTACCTATCACTTCATAGGACTCATCCTCATTTTATTTGTTTATAGCTATATAATATTTTACTGTGTGGATGAACCATCATTTTTGCAACCAGTCTCCAGTATTTTGCTATTGCAAATAATGTGACAATAAGTAACTTTATATATCTGTATCTATATAACTATATGGACTTTTTGCATGTTACTGCAGGTATGTCTTCAGGGCAAATTCCTAGCAGTAAGGTTGTTGGGTAAAGTTGTGTCTTTGTTAGATACTTCAAAATTCTCTTGAAGGAATCATACCATTTCTCATTCCCACCAATAATGTATGAGAGTGCCTGTTTCTCCATAGCATTGCCAGTAGAGTATTTTGCCAAGCTTTTGAGTTTTTACCAATCTAATAGATGAGAAATGAGAGTGTATTTTAAATTTGTATTTCTATCACTACAAGTGAAATTGAGCTTTTCATATGTTTAAGCATCATTTGTATGTCTTTTTTCATGAATAGTCTGCTCTACTCTTTTGTCCAGTCTTTTAATTGTTGTTGGTCTTTTATTCTCTTTTACTTGGAAGAGCTCTTTATATATTAGAAATAGCAGCCCTTTATCTATGTTGCAGATATTTTCTTTCAGTATGTCATTGATTGGTCTTTTGACTTGGCTTGTGGTACGTTGCCAATAACATTTTTTTTTAAGAAAAATAATATTATAGGACATAAATATTATGTACACATGAATGTTAATGAACAGTGTACTCAAAAGTTAAAATTGAACTCTTCTTTGAATATCTCAAGGAATCCCTGAGAAAAATAGGAATAAATTATTGTACCTAGTAAAATGTTTCTTTCAAATGTAGTTAAATATGATGACTATTATTACAGTTTATTTTCTTTTTTAAAAAAATAAATTTATTTATTTATTTTTGGCTGCGTCAGGTCTTCGTTGCTGCTTGTGGGCTTTCTCTAGCTGTGGCAAGTGGGGGGCTACTCTTTGTTGTGGTGCGCGGGCTTCTCATTGTGGTTTCTTCTGTTGCGGAGCACGGGTTCTAGGCACGCAGGCTTCAGTAGTTGTGGCATGCAGGCTCGGTAGTTGTGGATCACGGGCTCTAGAGCGCAGGCTTGGTAGTTGTGATGCATGGGCTTAGTTGCTCCGCGGCATGTGGGATCTTCCCGGACTGGGGCTGGAACCTGTGTCCCCTGCATTGGCAGGAGGATTCTTAACCATTGTGCCACCAGGGAAGTCCCTACGGTTTATTTTCTAAAAAATTAAAAATAAGAAGAAACCTACTGAAAAATAAATATGGGTAGATGTAGTTATGCAATGTCATATAAGGATATAAATTCCTAATATGAAGGTTTAGAAATTACAGAATTTAGTTTTGGGAAATTTATTCTTTTTTCTTACCAAGTTGGAAAAGAGGATTACAGTTGATTCTCATTATTTGTGGCGGTTGTGTTCTATAAAGTTACCAAACAGTGGATTAGTGAAAAATAGGCCATTGCTTTTTGGAGAAATGCAGGGTTAGGTTCCTTCAGATCTCTGGTCAGAACATTTTCATCAACTGATCAGTACAAAACCTTGTTTTATGTATGTTTTCATTTAAAGATGCCTTATTTAACATATATTGGTGATTGATTAACACTGAACTTATGACCAATAGCACTGTAACTAACTCATGCCTGAATGAAACTTACCACGTGTTTCCTACATAAGGGACATCAGAGCCTTCTTGCACTTAGGAACACTAGGCAGCACTATGCTTAGAGAACATTTTAAATAGCAAAGTCACCAATAAAAAGCCCCCAAATATGAAAAATGTACTAAATAGATCACAAAAAGGACACTTGTTTGTAGCATGAGGGCTGGAATTAGAAGGCAGAATGTCGCCTTGTTCTACCTCAGCTGGGAATGTGCATGTCAAGCAACTCACTTTTTGTAGCTCTGCATGTCTGCAGATGACCTCAGAAACACAGTATTGATTTGGGGGTTACAAATAAATTTTAGCAAGTAGCAGAATCTGTGAATAATGAGGATTGACTGTATTTTCTGATATAAATATATTTCTCTAAAAATGATTAAGTTGGTTTTCTTGAGACAATTTGAGAATTGGAATTTTTTAAATTGGAATATAGCAAATGACTTCATGGATTTTAATACAGAATTAGAGAAGAATCTGTTTTACCACCATTTTAGAATGTGTGAAAGTGTTAAAAAAACATTTTCTCCATTATCTTCAAGTTTTTGTGAGATGACTGGATATATTTTATAAACGTTAATTTAGAATTTTATTCTTGAGTGAAGGCAGTAAAGGGAAAAATAATTTTCATCCAGTGCCTTTTTAAAATTCCTTTTATAAGTAACCTCAAGTTCCAAAATCCACTTATTTTTGTTTCATTTGGTATAGTCTGAATGTTTACAGGAAAATAATGAAACCAAAAGTAACAATTGGCAAAAAGTGAAGTTTGCACTGGATATGGCTATTTTTTTTTTTTTAGTTATTGAATGTTTTTTCTAAAAAATTAATTAATTATTTTTGGCTGCGTTGGGTCTTCGTTACTGTGCGACGGCTCTTCTCTAGTTGTGGTGAGCGGGGGCTACTCTTCGTCGCGGTGCATGGGCTTCTCATTGCAGTGGCTTCTCCTGTTGTGGAGCATGGGCTCTAGGCGCACGGGCTTTAGTAGTTGCAGCACACGGGCTCAGTAGTTGTGGCTCGCGGGCTCTAGAGTGCAGGCTCAGTAGTTGTGGCACACGGGCTTCGTTGCTCCACGGCATGTGGGATCTTCCCGGACCAGGGCTTGAACCCGTGTCCCCTGCATTGGCAGGCAGGTTCTTATCCAGTGCGCCACCAGGGAAGCCCCATGGCTATATTTTTAAACGGTAGTTATCACTAAAATTATAGTCTTATCGGTGACTTTGCAAGAAACTGAGATTATTGAATTTCTTTTAAGGGAAAAATCCCATTTTAAACAGATACCTGATAAGGTGGTTTGGCGTAGCCACCCTGTCCTCCTTTTTTTTTTTCCTTTATGCACTTTCCTTTCTTTCTTTTTTTCCCCCTTTTTTCCCTTACCATCTTTATTGGAGTATAATTGCTTTACAGTGTTGTGTTAGCTTCTGCTGTATAACAGAGCGAATCAGCTCTATGCATATGTATATCTCCATATCCCTTCCCTCTTGCGTCTCCCTCCCACCTCCTTATCCCACCCCTCTAGGTGGTCGCACAGCACCGAGCTGATCTACCTGTGCTATGCAGCTGCTTCCCACTAGCTAGCTATTTTACATTTGGTAGTGTATATATGTCATTGTTACTCTCTCACTTGGTCCCAGCTTACCCTTCCCCCTCCCCGTGTCCTCAAGTCCATTCTCTACGTCTGCATCTTTATTTCTGTCCTGCCCCTAGGTTCATCAGAACCATTTTTTTCCTAGATTCTATACATATGCGTTAGCATACCATATTTATTTTTCCCTTTCTGACTTACTTCACTCTGTATAACCAACTCTAGGTCCATCCACCTCACTACAAGTAACTCAATTTTGCTTCCTTTTATGGCTGAGTAATATTCCATTGTATATATGTGCCACATCTTCTTTATCCATTCATCTGTTGATGGACATCTAGGTTGCTTCCATGTCCAGGCTGTTGTAAATAGTGCTGCAATGAATATTGTGGTACATGACTCTTTTTGAATTACGGTTTTCTTAGGATATATGCCCAGTAGTGGGATTGCTGGGTCGTATGGTAGTTCTATTTTTAGTTTTTTAAGGAAACTCCATACTGTTCTCCTTAGTGGCTATATCAATTTACATTCCCACCAACAGTGCAAGAGGGTTCCCTTTTCTCCGCACCCTCTCCAGCATTTATCATTTGTAGATTTTTTGAGGATGGCCATTCTGACCGGTGTGAGATGATATCTCATTGTAGTTTTGATTTGCATTTCTCTAGTGATTAGTGATATTGAGCATCCTTTCATATGTTTGTTGGCAATCTATATCTTCTTTGGAGGAATGTCTATTTAGGCCTCCTGCCCATTTTTGGATTGGTTTGTTTTTTTTCTTTTGGCGGTATGCGGGCCTCTCACTGTTGTGGCCTCTCCCGTTGTGGAGCACAGGCTCCAGACGCACGGGCTCAGCGGCCATGGCTCACGGGCCCAGCCGCTCCGCAGCATGTGGGATCCTCCCGGACCGGGGCACGAACCCGTGTCCCTGGCATTGGCAGGCGGACTCTCAACCACTGCGCCACCAGGGAAGCCCCCCTGTTATGTTTTATGTCATAGAGTGTCCTGCCTAAATTTTCCTTTAAGAGTTTTATAGGGTCTGGCCTTACATTTAGGTCTTTAATCCATTTTGAGTTTATTTTTGTGTATGGTGTTAGGAAGTGTTCTAATTTCATTCTTTTACATGTAGCTGTCCAGTTTTCCCAGCACCACTTATTGAAGAGGCAGTCTTTCCTCCATCGTATACTCTTGCCTCCTTTATCAAAGATAAGGTGGCCATATGTGTGTGGGTTTATCTCTGGGCTTTCTATCCTGTTCCATTGATCTCTATTTCTGTTTTGTGTCAGTACCATACTGCCCTGATTACTGTAGCTTTGTAGTATAGTCTGAAGACTGGGAGCCTGATTCCTCCAGCTCCACTTTTCTTAAGATTGCTTTGGCTATTCGGGGTCTTTTGTGTTTCCATACAAATTGTGAAATTTTTTGTTCTAGTTCTGTAAAAAATGCCATTGGTAGTTTGATAGGGATTGCATTGGATCTGTAGATTGCTTTGGGTAGTATAGTCATTTTCACAATGTTGATTCTTCCAATCCAAGAACATGGTATATCTCTCCATCTGTTGGTATCATCTTTAATTTCTTACATCAGTGTCTTATAGTTTTCTGCATACAGGTCATTTGTCTCCTTGAGTAGGTTTATTCATAGGTATTTTATTCTTTTTGTTGCAGTGGTAAATGGGAGTGTTTCCTTAATTTCTCTTTCAGATTTTTCATCATTAGTGTATAGGAATGCAAAAGATTTCTGTGCCCTAATTTTGTATCCTGCTACTTTACCAAATTCATTGATTAGCTCTAGTACTTTTCTGGTAGTATCTTTAGGATTCTCTATGTATAGTATCATGTCATCTGCAACAGTGACAGTTTTACTTCTTCTTTTCCGAACTGGATTCCTTTTATTTTTCTTCTCTGATTGCTGTGGCTAAAACTTCCGAAACTATGTTGAATAATAATGGTGAGAGTGGGCAACCTTGTCTTGTTCCTGATCTTAGTGGAAATGCTTTCATTTATTCACCACTGAGAATGATGTTGGCTGTGGGTTTGTCATATATGGCCTTTATTATGTTGAGGTAGGTTCCCTCTGTGCCTAGTTTCTGGAGAGTTTTTATCATAAATGGGTGTTGAATTTTGTCAAAAACTTTTTCTGCATCTATTGAGATGATCATGTGGTTTTTATACTTCATTTTGTTAATATGGTGTATCACATTGATTGATTTGCATATATTGAAGAATCCTTGCATTTCTGGGATAAACCCCATTTGATCATGGTGTACTATCCTTTAATGTTCTGTTGGATTCTGTTTGCTAATATTTTGTTGAGGATTTTTGCATCTGTGTTCATCAGAGATATTGGCCTGTAGTTTTCTATTTTTGTGACATTTTTGTCTGGTTTTGGTATCAGGGTGATGGTGGCGTAGTAGAATGAGTTTGAGAGTGTTCCTCCCTCTGCTATATTTTGGAAGAGTTTGAGAAGGATGGGTGTTAGCTCTTCTCTAAATGTTTGATAGAATTTGCCTGTGAAGCCTTCTGGTCCTGGGCTTTTGTTTGTTGGAAGATTTTTATTTATTTATTTATTTTTTGGAGTACGCAGGCCTCTCACTGTTGTGGCCTCTCCCATTGTGGAGCACAGGCTCCGGACGCGCAGGCTCAGCGCCCATGGCTCATGAGCCCAGCCGCTCTGCGGCATGTGGGATCCTTCCAGACTAGGGCACGAACCCACATCCCCTGCATCGGCAGGTGGACTCTCAACCACTGCGCCACCATGGAAGCCCCCGTTGGAAGATTTTTAATCACAGTTTCAATTTCAGTGCTTGTGATTGGTCTATTTATATTTTCAGTTTCTTCCTGGTTCAGTCTCAGAAGGTTGTGCTTTTCTAAGAATTTGTCCATTTCTTCAGGTTATCCATTTTATTGGCATATAGTTGCTTGTAGTAATCTCTCACGATCCTTTGTATTTCTGCAGTGTCAGTTGTTACTTCTCCTTTTTCATTTCCAATTCTGTTGATTTGAGTCTTCTCACATTTTTTCGTGATGAGTCTGGCTAATGGTTTATCAATTTTGTTTATCTTTTCAAAGAACAAGCTTTTAGTTTTATTGATCTTTGATGTTGTTTCCTTCATTTCTTTTTCATCTGTTTCTGATCTGATCTTTATGATTTCTTTCCTTCTGCTAACTTTGGGGTTTTTTTGTTCTTTCTCTAATTGCGTTAGGTATAAGGTTAGGTTGTTTGAGTAGTTTCTTGAGGTAGGATTTTATTGCTGTAAACTTCCCTCTTAGAACTGCTTTTGCTGCATACCATAGATTTTGGGTTGTTGTGTTTTCATTGTCATTTGTTTCTAGGTATTTTCTGATTTCCTCTTTGATTTCTTCAGTGATCTCTTGGTTATTTAGTAGTGTATTGTTTAGCCTTCATGCGTTTGTATTTTTTACAGTTTTTTTTCCTGTAATTGATATCTAGTCTCATAGCGATGTGGTTGGGAAAGATACTTAATATGATTTCAGTTTTCTTAAATTTAGTAAGGCTTGATTTGTGACCCAGAATATGGTCTGTCCTGGAGAATGTTCCATGAGCACTTGAGAAGAAAGTATTCTGTTGTTTTTGGATGGAATGTCCTATAAATATCAATTACATCCATCTTGTTTAATGTGTCATTTAAAGCTTGTGTTTCCTTATTTTCATTTTGGATGATCTGTACATTCGTGAAAGTGAGGTGTGAAAGTCCCCTACTATTATTGTGTCACAGTCGATTTCCCCTTTTATGGCTGTTAGCATTTGCCTTATGTATTGAGGTGCTCCTATGTTGGGTGCATATATATTTATAATTGTTATATCTTCTTCTTGGATTGATCCCATGATCATTGTGTAGTGTCCTTCCTTGTCTCTTGTAACATTCTTTATTTTAAAGTCTATTTTATCTGATATGAGTATTGCTACTCCAGCTTTCTTTTGATTCCCATTTGCATGGAATATCTTTTTCCATCCCCTCACTTTCAGTCAGTATGTGTCCCTAGGTCTGAAGTGGGTCTTTTGTAGACAAGCATATATATGGGTCTTGTTTCTGTATCCATTCAGCCATTCTATGTCTTTTGGTTGGAGCATTTAATCCATTTACATTTAAGGTAATTATTGATATGTATGTTCCTATTACCATTTTCTTAATTGTTTTGGGTTTGTTTTTGTAGATCTTTTCCTTCTCTTGTATTTCCTGCCTAGAGAAGTTCCTTTAGCATTTGTTGTAAAGCTGGTTTGGTGGTGCTGAATTCTAATAACTTTTGCTTATCTGTAAAAGTTTTAATTTCTCTGAATGAGATCCTTGCTGGGTAGAGTAATCTTGGTTGCAGGTTTTTCTCCTTCATCACTTTAAATATGTCCTGCCAGTCCCTTCTGGCTTGCAGAGTTTCTGCTGAAAGAGCAGCTGTTAATCTTATGGGGATTCCCTGTATGTTATTTGTTGCTTTTCCCTTGCTGCTTTTAATATTTTTTCTTTGTATTTAATTTTTGATAGTTTCATTAATATGTGTCTCGGTGTGTTTCTCTTTGGGTGTATCCTGTGGGTGGTACTCTCTGCTTCCTGGACTTGATTGACTATTTCGTTTCCCATGTTCGGGAAGTTTTCGACTAATCTCCCAATATTTTCTGAGACCTTTCTCAGAACGCTCTTCTTCGTTCTCAAGCCGGCTGAGTTCCCCCCATCCTCCTTTCCATTCTGCAGGCTTGCCAGCTTTTTCTGTCTCAGAGTCTTTACACTTGTTCTGCCTTTCACCTGAACACCTTTACCCCTGCATAGCTGCTTTTTTCTTGTCTTCAGGTTTCAGCATAAATGTTACTTCCTGTGAGAGATCTCTTCAGGTCATCCTGCTAACGTTACTCTCTCATTTCACCCGTGTTATGAAACCTTTTTGTATCACGATCTGAATTTATTTATCTTCTGTGTCCCTTTCTTTTCAAGGGATCTTGTTTGTTTTGTTCACTGCTGTTTCCCCAGTGCCTGGCATACTGTATTTTGAAAATAATTGTTATATTCCTTGTTTCACTCAGTTTTAGAAATAAGTTTTTAAAATCTTTAGAGCACTACTATATTTATGATGAACAAGATCATTGGATTTTGTCCATTCTAGCTAGGAAACCATTGACTGCAGTAGTTTCACAAGCTGTACCAAAGTCTCCTCATCTGAACCAGGATCCTCAACAGGTACATTTTTTTTGTCAGTATATTTATTATTTTGATATAGAATGTTCTACAATTTGTAATGATACTATAGAAATACAGGGGTCTGAAGCTATGTTGGTTCATGACCTCTCCTGTATCTTAGTGAGTTTTTTTATTGCATTGCTTGGCCAAAAGAAACCTAGCAGTTCCATTTATTTAGTTAGTAGTATTAAAAACTTAGTAATTTGGTAAGCATTTTGTCTTTTTTTTCCAGTGTTATTGAGATATAATTGACCATATAACATTGTATTAGTTTAAGATGTACAACATAATGATTTGATATATGCATATATTGTGAAATGGTTATGATAAGCATTTTATTTTTAAATAAACACAGTTACTAATGGAATGCATGCACTTGTTGGGCACTGTGCAACTTCTCAAAGCTTGGAATAGATTCAGTTTCTGGGTCCACATTGATTTTTGTATGGCAATTGATTTTTATCATAGCCATTTCCTAAAACCCAGCTTCACAAAGATATGATGTCACTGACAGAAATGACATGAAATCTGATGTTGAAACTGAACTACCTTGAGTTTGCAGTTTGTTCCGTTTCTGACAGATGTCTAATGACACTGTGTTTCCCTCAAATTTAAAATATCTTGTGGAGCCTCTGTTGAGTTCACTGTGGCACCCCAAAGTACCTTGTTACAGCAGTTTGGGAACCATAGAAATAATATAAAAAATAATAGTACTAATTAGGATGAAATGAAATTCTACAATGAGTTATCTAGATTAGTGTTTCTCAGTGAAGATGCTTTTAGCACTTTTGAAGAGACAGTTCTTTCCTTGTTTCATTTACCCCCAGTTTGTATCATTCTATTTTCCATGTTACTGTTTTTTTAATAATATCAATTTTTTCCTCCTTTTTTTTTTAAATACAGAAAAAGGTAAAGAAAAAATAAAACTTACCATACTACCTGGAGATAATTACTATTAACATTTCCGGCATTTTTGGCCTAATTTTAAAAATATGGTCAGATTGATGGGTACAAATAGTTTTATATCCTTTCTCCTTAATATCATATTGTATTTTCTCACATTATTAAGAACACTTACACATACCTTTTAAAGGTTACTTATCATTCCATCTCGTGGATATCCTACGCTTTGGACAAACAGTTCCCTATTTTGGACATTTAGATCATTTCCAGCATTTTGCTTTTGTAAATAAAACTTTAGTAGATGTTTTTGCACATAAATTATTGTTTACGTTTAGTTATTTCCTTAGATTTGATTCTTAGAAATGGAACTGATAATTTGAGAGGCCAAGAACAACTTTCTTAGATTGTTGATATAAGTCAAATCAAAATATCTCAATGTTTTACAATATGGATATTTGTTTCATTTCATATTTACCAGTACTGAGATCTTTTAAAATTCTTCCTAAGTGAAATAGTATTTAATCAACACTTAGTTTTTATTTCTTTGATTATTAGTAATGGTGACCTTATATTTCTTATGTCTAAAAAAATCTATATTTTATTTTCTAAGTTACTATTACCTTTTGGCTTATCTTATGTTAATGTTCTATTCCTAAGATGATAAAAGAAAATGAAGTTGAACCAAGTAAATCACTTCAGTCTTTGCAGGTGAGTTAACTTTTAAAATGTAACATAGCCAGAAATTGTATTCGTATATATAGGTATGGCATGTAATTATACGTTTGTATTCTATATTGCCAGTTTTCAAATTTATTTGTAATTAGTTACCCTTTTATACTCATTTAGATGAGTCTACTGTCTTGTATAAGTGTCCTGTGTAGTCAATAGAATTTGGGTAAATAACAAATATTTTATCATAAAGCTAATTTTTCAAACTTGCAAGCATTACCTAATCCAAGAATTGTCATTGACAATTACAACTGCATCTGCAGGCTCTGTTGCCTAGAAGAGTACAAAATAAAACAAAATCCATTGTGGTGACTCAATCATTTTTCACCCTTATATTACAAGATCAAGTATAAAATAATGAACAGTCAGCAGCTGCTTACAAATGATCACATTCTTACTGGGTTCTTTTCACTTGAAAAAAATACGGTTTAGGGCTTCCCTGGTGGTGCAGTGGTTGAGAGTCCGCCTGCTGATGCAGGGGACACGGGTTCGTGCCCTGGTCTGGGAGGATCCCACATGCCGTGGAGCGGCTGGGCCCGTGAGCCATGGCCACTGAGCCTGCGCATCCGGAGCCTCTGCTCCGCAGCAGGAGAGGCCACAACGGTGAGAGGCCCGTGTACCGCAAAAAAAAAACAAAACAGAAAAACAAAAGAAAACGTTTTAAACTTTTTCAAGTATAATTATCACAAAGTATAAATTGCAAATTAACACTATCACTGTTTTTCCCTCCAGGATGAGTTGCCATTTAAATAAATGTCATATATTTTTAAAGCAAAATATTTTATAATCTCACAATAATGAAAAAGGTCTTAGAATTTTTTGCAAAAAAAAATATTTAAATCTTTTTAGCATTAATATCAAAGCACATTTGTGTTTTTATAATAGCTTTCTTGCTACAACTCTCTGAATCAAAGTCTTCATACACACCTAGTAATAGAAGGAACTTTCAAAACTTAAAATTAGGGTGCTCTTAATATTTAATGCCACCTTCACCTTATTTCTGTAAGTGTGATTAGTCACACAAAGCAAAGGAGCTAGAAGATACAATATGCTAACTAATTTTTTAAACTCACTATATTCAAAAATGCTAGTTCTAAAATATGAGTTGAATGTTTTTAAGATCTACCTGATTGGCAGTTGTGCTTATGTATATTGTTATAAAAGGAAAGTGACTATTATTTGAATAAATACACTATTTTACCTCTTTTAGTGGCAAATTTTTTCTCCATATTTGTTAAACATAAAGAAATTACTTCTACAGTTGAGTTCATTTTCTGAGTCTGTAGTTCATATTAGAAATTATGGCTATTTTATATTGTTACTTGATGAACTAAAAATGACTAGTTGCTGTTGTCTGTATCTTGTGTTTTATGGTGGCTAGAAGATGATTCTCTCTTTAAATAAACTATTACACTTCTTTAATTTTACACTAATTTTTGAATTAAATAATCTGCATTAACATAAATATTAGTATGGGATTTATAACATACCCAGCAATGTTAAAAAAGAATTCAATTAAAAGTTTAGAATTCCAATTTTCTAATATGCTGAGTTTTTAAATTAACTAGTATAGTACTTTCTCTGCTAGAGCACTCCTTTGCCGGGGGTTGCTTATTGTATGTATGTGTATAGAGAAGCAAGATGGAGATGACAAGTATCATCATTTTGAAAGGGCAGACTTAACTTTAAGTTTGAGGAATATTTTCCCATCAAACTCATAAACACCTACAAAACTATTTTAGCTAACATACTTATTGATATTTTATCCTAGTTCTTTTCCTTGGGCAGTGAAGAAGAGACTGCTTTTCTAGCTGTTATTCCTAAACAAATGGAGAGAGAAACCTGTGACCCCAAGGTAAAATTTGTGAAGAATTGATTTTCTAAGCCACAGTGTTTTCCTGCTGTTTTTTTACACAACTATCAGAGTTTTCATAAGCAGAAGATTAGTGAGCAAAATGAATTAACCTGGTTTTAAGAACAAGAGACACTAATGACTCCTACCTCTTTTTTTGGTCTTGAGCCCTCTCTCTGTTACTAATGAACTAATAATGCATTATGTATGCATAGGATATCCTAGGGATTGGGCACAAAGATATGTAAAGTACAGTTAATGAATGTTCTGTGTAGAACAAAGTGAAGATGTTTATAACTTTTAATTCATTATAGTTTACTCCACCACTTTTACTTCAGGCTGAAGGGATAGAAGTATATATAACCCAAGCTCTGAGTAATGCTACCCACTCCACAGCAAAAATTGATAGAGACAACAGCATATAAATGGTTGGGTTTTGTAAATAGTGATTCTATTCTTAAAACTCAGCAGATCTCTGGAAAGGATCTACATAGCATCAAAGAAAGCAAGGCACCTGTTTGCTTGTAGAGAATTTGTATTCCACATGAAACAAAGCAGAAATATACAGTCTTTAAAGGTTTAGACTTTTTTTTATTGATATATGTTATGTTTTAAAATTCAGAATAATGTTTTCAACAAGACTCTTGTTTCAGAGGCAATTTAGTTCCTTTCAAATGTGTGATTTAGAATCCTCATTTTTAAATAAGAGAATATTCAGATTATGTATTTTTGTCATTCTATTAATTTATCAGTTAGAAATAAATTCATTCTTTATGTACATTCCTTTGACTCTACATACTCTTTATTTTTCCACATTCTGGGTAGGCTTTGTCACCCTGCACAGAGTAAAAACCCTAGAACCCTCAATGGGGCAGCAGAGAAAGCCATCTGAAGTCTGAAAGCAGACCAAGTCTCTGAGGGCGTGAAAGCACCCCTCTGAGGTACATGTCTGTCTTGGTACTCTTAGGCCTTTGTTCTCAGAGCTATAGGATCAGATCATCTGGGAAGCTGGGAACCCAGCGTCCCTCTTGCTAATAGCCTGATAGTTTACAAAACCCTTAAAGGAAAATGCTTCCTCTGTTCCTTCTCTCTTCCCTTCCTATTATCATGTGTTTATTGATTGCCTCCTGTATTCCAAGCATGGTATTAAATATCAGGTGATATTTAATCATCAGGTGATATCCTGATGAAGCAAGCAGAAGAGTCTTTGCCCTCAAGGAGCTTGCAGTACACTTAGTATACAGATAAGAAGAAACTTCATTGTAGTGTAATGTGATGTCTATAATGGAAAGTTGTGGGGAATTCCCTGGCAGTCCAGTGGTTAGGACTCCACGCTTTCACTGCGAAGGGCCCGGGTTTGATCCCTGGTCAGGGAACTAAGACTCCACAAGCCATGCAGTGTGGCCAAAACAAAAATAAAAAACCAAAAATGTTGTGTAATGTATAGTGGAAGCATAGAGGAAGGAGCACCTGTGTCTTTCTGGCTTAATCAACCCATTATCATTACACTCCTTGTGTTTGTAAAAAAACAAAAAAAAATCATACGTATTAATGTTGACCTTGAATGCAGTTAAATCACTGCACTTTATTTATTTTTTAATGTTTTATTTATTTTTATTTATTTATCTTTGACTGTGTTGCTGTGCGCGGGCTTTCTTCTAGTTGCCACTAGCAGGGGCTGCTCTTCGCTGTGGTGCTCTGGCTTCTCATTGCAGTGGCTTCTCTTATTGCAGAGCATGGGCTCTAGGCGCGTGGGCTTCTGTAGTTGTGGCACGCAGGCTCAGTAGTTGTGGCTTGTGGGCTTTAGCGCACAGGCTCAGTAGTTGTGGCACATGGGCTTAGTTGCTCCACGGCATGTGGGATTTTCCCGGACCAGGACTGAAACCCATGTCCTCTGCATTGGCAGGCGGATTCTTAATCACTCTGCCACCAGAGAAGCCCCAATCACTGCACTTTAAATTAGTCTACGCTTAACATATTTTAGGATAATAGGAATATTTCCTAGTTTTCAGTATTAGTCTCTTAGTAATTATTTACATTAACTAATATTCAATAGAAAGCCAAATTATGCATTATTTTCTTTGTATGTGTGTATTGTAAATATGTATACTTATGTAATACTCATTTTTAATAATTTACTATAGCCTGTTGAATTTCAAGGGCATCAAGTGAAAGGATCAGCTGCTAGTGCTGTGATAGTGAGAGGACACAGCTCACAGCTTGAATGCAGTCAGTTTCCAGATAGCATTGTGTATGAAAACTGCACGACAAACAGTTGTTTTTTGACACCAGAGTTGCCTAGCACTTGTATGCAGATTGACTTCTTTCAGGTAAAAAAAAAAAAATATATATATATATATATATATTTTTAATTTATTTTATTTATTTTTGGCTGCATTGGGTCTTCAGTTGCTACGCATGGGCTTTCTCTAGTTGCAGCGAGTGGGGGCTACTGTTCGTTGCAGTGCGTGGGCTTCTCATTGTGGTGGCTTCCCTTGTTGCGGAGCATGAGCTCTAGGCACGCGGGTTTCAGTAGTTGTGGCACGTGGGCTCAGTAGCTGTGACTCACGGGCTGTAGAGCGCAGGCTCAGTAGTTGTGGCACACGGGCTTAGTTGCTCCGTGGCACGTGGGATCTTCCCGGACCAGGGCTCGAACCTGTGTCCCCTGCACTGGCAGGTGGATTCTTAACCACTTTACCACCAGGGAAGCCCTTAAAAATATTTTTATAGCTGCATCTTGCCAAATCATTTTCTTTATGTCAATACTAAATTTTGTAAAGAGAGTATATTTAAATCTGTACAGTTGTAAGTTAAAAAAAAGTTTAGTAAATTGACAAGAAATATCATATCTTAAATCAAACTAAATAAGACAAAAATATTTGAAAGATTTACTGCCTTTTTAGGATCAGGAATTTAAAGGATTACTTTTCACTTCAGACAATAGTAGAAATTTATGACAAGAACAGATAGGCAGATTACATATAGAAAATATATTTAACAGCTAGCAGATTTTTTTTCCTTCTAATATCCACCCCTCTCCCCACTAAGTAGGACACCAAGTACCTGTCATTGCTACCCAAATAGAAAAGGTTATGGAGAAAGGATGTATGCATATATTTGAAACAGTAACTGTTAAAGAGACTTTTTTAAACTTTTCCCTTTTTTATTAAAGCATAATGCACATACAAAATAAGTGCACAGATTGTAAGTGCTCAGCCCAATAATTACCACAAAGTGAACACACCCATGTAACCTCCACCCTTAAGAAATAGAGCATTACGAGCATCTCAGAAGTACCCCTTCTGCCCCCTTTCAATCACTACCCCTTCCATTCTCCCCAAAGATAACCACCATTTTGACTTATAATACCATATATTAGTTTCGCTTTTAAAACTTTAGAGTAATACACAGTGTTTTTTTTGTGTGTCTGCCTTCTTTTGTTCAACATTGCAGTTTTGAAATTCATCCATGTTGTTGCTTGTCGCTGTAGTTTATTCATTTTCGTTGCTGCTGTAGGATTCCATTGTGTAAATACACCCCAATACATTCTTCAGTTGTTTAGGTCGTTTGCCTTTGGAGGTTATCACAGATAATAGTGCTGTGAATAATCATGTACTGCTGTGATATATCATGAATGTGTATACACATGACATGCTTCTGTTATTTACACTACCTAGAAGTGTGATTATTGAGTCACTAGATATGCATGTCTTTACTTTTAGTAGATAATGCCAAACTGCTTTCCAAAATGGTTATTAGAGTTTATATTTTCTATCAGGAATGTATGAGAGTCCCCATCACTCTACATCTTCATTAACACTTGGTGCTGACAGTTTTTTGTTTTGAATTTTAGCTATTCTGGTGGGTATGTAGTGTTATTTCATTGTGGTTTTAATTTGCATTTTCCTGCCTAATAATGAGGTTAGGACCTTTTTGTGTATTATTAGCCTTCTCTGTATCCTCTCTCATGAAGTGTTTGTTAAGCTTTCTTCCTCAGTTTTTTTTTATTTATTTATTTATTTATTTATTTTTTCTTCCTCAGTTTTTAATTGGCGTGCTTATCTTCCCTGACTCTGACTTATCTTTCATTCTTAGTGATGCCTTTGATGAATGGAAGTTTATAATTTTCAATACAATACAGTTTATCTATTGTTTCCTTTCTGATTATTGCTTTTTTGTCTTATTTTAGAAGTCTTTCTCTACCCTAAGGTCATAAAGATACTCTCATGTTATCTTGTAGAAGCTTTATTATTTTGCTTTCATATTTTGATCTGTAATTCACCTATAATTGATTTTTTTTTTTTTTTTTTTGCGGTACGCGGGCCTCTCACTGTTGTGGCCTCTTCCGTTGCGGAGCACAAGCTCTGGACGTGCAGGCTCAGCAGCCATGGCTCACGGGCCCAGCCGCTCTGCGGCATGTGGGATCTTCCCGGACCAGGGCATGAACCCATGTCCCCTGCATCAGCAGGCGGACTCCTAACCACTGCGCCACCAGGGAAGCCCTTCACTTGGATTTTTAATGTTATATTTAGTGGAATATTCTTTTATATTTATTTGAGCATAGTGTTTTATTGTATATCATACTGTTTTGTTTTCTTGTCTTTCTGTGAACACAATACTTTTTATTAACCTTTTTAAATTTTTTAATTTAATTTAATTTTTTTATACAGCAGGTTCTTATTAGTCATCAATTTTATACACATCAGTATGTACATGTCAATCCCAATCGCCCAATTCATCCCACCCCAGCCCCCCCATGGCATTCCCCTCTTGGTGTCCATACATTTGTTCTCTACATCTGTGTCTCAACTTATGCCCTGCAAACTGGTTCATCTGTACCATTTTTCTAGGTTCCATGTATATGCGTTAATATACAATATTTGTTTTTCTCTTTCTGACTTACTTCACTCTGTATGACAGTCTGTAGATCCATCCACGTCTCAACAAATGATCCAATTTCGTTCCTTTTTATGGCTCAGTAATATTCCATTGCATATATGTACCACATCTTCTTTATCCATTCATCTGTTGATGGGTATTTAGGTTGCTTCCATGTCCTGGCTATTGTAAATAGTGCTGCAACGAACATTGGGGTGCATGTGTCTTTTTAAACTATGATTTTCTCTAGATATAAGCCCAGTAGTGGGATTGCTGGATCATATGGTAATTCTATTTTTAGTTTTTTAAGGAACTTCCATACTGTTCTCCATAGTGGCTGTATCAATTTTCATTCCCACCAACAGTGCAAGAGGGTTCCCTCTACTCCACACCCTCTCCAGCATTTGTTCTTTGTAGATTTACTGATGATGCCCATTCTAACTGGTGTGAGGTGATAACCTCATTGTAGTTTTGATTTGCATTTCTCTAATAATTAGTGATGTTCAGCAGCTTTTCATGTGCTTCGTGGCCATCTGTATGTCTTCTTTGGAGAAATGTCTATTTAGGTCTTCGCCCATTTTTAGATTGAGTTGTTTGTTTTTTTAATATTGAGCTGCCTGAGCTGTTTATATATTTTGGCTATTAATCCTTTGTCTGTTGATTCGTTTTCAAATATTTTCTCCCATTCTGAGGGTTGTCTTTTCATCTTGTTTATGGTTTCCTTTGCTGTGCAAAAGCTTTGAAGTTTCATTAGGTCCCATTTGTTTATTTTTGTTTTTATTTCCATTACTCTAGGAGGTGGATCAAAAAAGATCCTGCTGTAATTTATGTCAAAGAGTGTTCTTCCTATGTTTTCCTCTAAGAGTTTTATAGGACCCGGTCTTACATTTAGGTCTCAAATCCATTTTGAGTTTATTTTTGTGTATGGTGTTAGGGAGTGTTCTAATTTCATTCTTTTACATGTTGCTGTCCAGTTTTCCCAGCACCACTTACTGAAGAGACTGTCTTTTCTCCATTGTATATCCTTGCCTCCTTTGTGATAGATTAGTTGACCATAGGTGTGTGGGTTTATCTCTGGGCTTTCTATCTTGTTCCATTGATCTATGTTTCTGTTTTTGTGCCAGTACCATATTGTCTTGATTACTGTAGCTTTGTAGTATAGTCTGAAGTCAGGGAGTCTGATTCCTCCAGCTCTGTTTTTTTCCTTCAAGACCGCTTTGGCTCTTTGGAGTCTTTTGTGTCTCCATACAAATTTTAAGATTTTTTGTTCTAGCTCTGTAAAAAATGCCATTGGTAATTTGATAGGAATTGCATTGAATCTGTAGATTGCTTTGGGTAGTATAGTCATTTTCACAATATTGATTCTTCCAATCCAAGAACATGGTATATCTCTCCATGTGTTGGTATCATCTTTAATTTCTTACATCAGTGTCTTACAGTTTTCTGCATACAGGTCTTTTGTCTCCCTAGGTAGGTTTATTCATAGGTATTTTATTATTTTTGTTGCAATGGTAAATGGGAGTGTTTCCTTAATTTCTCTTTTCAGATTTTTTATCATTAGTGTATAGGAATGCAAGAGATTTCTGTGCATTCATTTTGTATCCTGCAACTTTACCAGATTCATTGATTAGCTCTAGTAGTTTTCTTGTGGCATCTTTAGGATTCTCTATGTATAGTATCATGTCATCTGGAAACAGTGACAGTTTTACTTCTTCTTTTCCAATTTGTATTCCTTTTATTTCTTTTTCTTCTCTGATTGCCGTGGCTAGGACTTCCAAAACTATGTTGAATACTGGTGGTGATAGTGGACATCCTTGTCTCATTCCTGATCTGAGAGGAAATGCTTTCAGTTTTTCACCATTGAGAATGATGTTTGCTATGGGTTTGTCATATATGACCTTTATTATGTTGAGGTAGGTTCCCTCTATGCCCACTTTCTGGAGAGTTTTTATCATAAATGGTGTTGAATTTTGTCAAAAGCTTTTTCTGCATCTATTGAGATGGTCATAATGGTTTTTATTTTTCAGTTTGTTAATAAGGTATATCACATTGATTGATTTGCATCTATTGAACAATCCTCATATCCCTGGGATAAATCCCACTTAATCACGGTGTATGATGCTTTTAATGTGCTGTTGGATTCTGTTTGCTAGTACTTTGTTGAGGATTTTTGCATCTATATTCATCAGTGATATTGGTCTGTAATTTTCTTTATTGGTAGTATCTTTGTCTGGTTTTGGTATCAGGGTGATGGTGGCCTCATAGAATGAGTTTGGGAGTGTTCCTTCCTCTGCAATTTTTGGAAGAGTTTGAGAAGGATGGGTGTTAGCTCTTCTCTAAATGTTTGATAGAATTCACCTGTGAAGCCATCTGGTCTTGGACTTTGGTTTGTTGGAAGATTTTTAATCACAGTTTCAATTTCATTCCTTGTGATTGGTCTGTTCATATTTTCTATTTCTTCCTGGTTCAGTCTTTGAAGCTTATACCTTTCTAAGAATTTGTCCATTTCTTCCAGATTGTCCATTTTATTGGCATAGAGTTGCTTGTAGTAGTCTCTTCGGATGCTTTGCATTTCTGTGGTGTCTGTTGTAACTTCTCCTTTTTCCTTTCTCATTTTATTGATTTGAGTCCTCTCCCTCTTTTTCTTGATGAGTCTGGCTAATGGTTTATCAATTTTGTTTGTCTTCTCAAAGAACCAGCTTTTAGTTTTATTGATCTTTACTATTGTTTTCTTTGTTTCTATTTCATTTATTTCTGCTCTCATCTTTATGATTTTTTTCCTTCTGCTAACTTTGGGTTTTGTTTGTTCTTCTTTCTCTAATTCCTTTAGGTGTAAGGTTAGATTGTTTACTTGCAATTTTTCTTGTTTCTTGAGGTAGGCTTGTATAGCTATAAACTTCCCTCTTAGAACTGCTTTTGCTTCCTCCCATAGGTTTTGGATCATCGTGTTTTCATTGTCATTTGTCTCTAGGTATTTTTTGATTTCCTCTTTTATTTCTTCAGTGATCTCTTGATTATTTAGTAACGTATTGTTTAGCCTCCATGTGTTTGTGTCTTTTACGTTTTTTTCCCTGTTATTCATTTCTAATGTCAAAGTGTTGGGGTCAAAAAAGAAGCTTGATACGATTTCAATTTTCTTAATTTTACTGAGGCTTGATTTATGACCCAAGATGTGATCTATCCTGGAGAATGTTCCGTGCACACCTGAGAAGAAAGTGTAATCTGCTGATTCTGGTTGGAATGTCCTATAAATATCAATTCAATCTATCTGGTCTATTGTGTCATTTAAAGCTTGTGTTTCCTTATTAATTTTCTGTTTGGATGATCTGTCCATGTAAGTGAGGTGTTAAAGTCCCCCACTATTATTGTGTTACTGTCGATTTCCTCTTTTAGAGCTGTTAACAGTTGCCTTATATATTGAGGTGCTCCTATGTTGGGTGCATATATATTTATAATTGTTATATCTTCTTCTTGGATTGATCCCATGATCATTGTGTAGTGTCCTTCCTTGTCTCTTATAACATTATTTATTTTAATGTCTATTTTATCTGATATGAGTATTGCTACTCCAGATTTCTTTTGGTTCCCATTTGCATGGAATATCTTTTTCCATCCCCTCACTTTCAGTCTGTATGTGTCCCTAGGTCTGAAGTGGGTCTGTTGTAGACAGCATATATATGGGTCTTGTTTTTGTATCCATTCAGCAAGCCTGTGTCTTTTGGTTGGAGCACTTAATCCATTCCCGTTTAAGGTAATTATCGATATGTATGTTCCTATTACCATTTTCTTAATTGTTTTGGATTTGTTTTTGTAGGCCCTTTTCTTCTCTTGTGTTTCCCCCTTAGAGAACTTCCTTTAGCATTTGTTGTAGAGCTGGTTTGGTGGTGCTGAATTCTCTTAGCTTTGCTTGTCTGTAAAGCTTTTGATTTCTCCATCGAATCTGAATGAGATCCTTGCTGGGTAGAGTAATCTTGGTTGTAGGTTCTTCCCTTTAAACACTTTAAGTATATTATGCCACTCCCTTCTGGCTTGTAGAGTTTCTGCTGAGAAATCAGCTGTTAACCTTATGGGAGTTCCCTTGTATGTTATTTGTTGTTTTCCCTTGCTGCTTTCAAGAATTTTTCTTTGTCTTTAATTTTTGCCAGTTTGATTACTATGTGTCTCGGCTTGTTTCTCCTTGAGTTTATCCTGTATTGGACTCGCTGCGCTTCCTGGGCTTGGGTGGCTATTTCCTTTCGCATGTGAGGGAAGTTTTCGACTATAATCTCTTCAAATATTTTCTCAGGTCCTTTCTCTCTCTCTTCTCCTTCTAGGACCTATATAATGCGAATGTTGTTGTGTTTAATGTTGTCCCAGAGGTGTCTTAGGCTGTCATCATTTCTTTTCATTCTTTTTTTATTCTGTTCCGCAGAAGTGAATTCCACCATTCTGTCTTCCAGTTCACTTATCCATTCTTCTGCCTGAGTTATTCTGCTATTGATTCCTTCTAGTGTAGTTTTCATTTCAGTTATTGTATTGTGCATCTCTGTTTGTTTGTTCTTTAATTCTTCTCGGTCTTTGTTAAACATTTCTTGCATCTTCTTGATCTTTGCCTCCATTCTTTGTCCGAGGTCGTGGATCATCTTCCCTATCATTTTTCTGAATTCTTTTTCTGGAAGGTTGCCTATCTCCACTTCATTTAGTTGTTTTTCTGGGGTTTTATTTTATTCATTTATCTGGTACATAGCCCTCTGCCTTTTCATCTTGTTCATCTTTCTGTGAATGTGGGTTTTGTTCCACAGGCTGCAGGATTGTAGTTCTTCTTGCTTCTGCTGTCTGCCCTCTGGTGGATGAGGGTAACTAAGAGATTTGTGCAAGTTTCCTGATGGGAGGCACTGGTGGTGGGTAGAGCTGACTGTTGCTGTGGTGGGCAGAGCTCAGTAAAACTTCAATCTGCTTGACTGCTGATGGGTGGGGCTGGGTTCCATCCCTGTTGGTTGTTTGGCCCGAGGCAACCCAACCCTGGAGCCTACCCGGGCTCTTTGGTGGGGCTAATGGCTGACTCTGGGAGGGCTCATGCCGAGGAGTACTTCCCAGAACTTCTGCTGCCAGTGTCCTTGTCCCCACGGTGAGCCACAGCCACCACCCGCCTCTGCAGGAGACCCTCCAACACTAGCAGGTAGGTCTGGTTCAGTCTCCCCTGGGGTCACTGCTCCTTCCCCTGGGTCCCAATGCGCACACTACTTTGTGTGTGCCCTCCAAGAGTGGAGTCTCTGTTTCCCCCAGTCCTGTCGAAGTCCTGCAATCAAATCCCACTAGCCTTCAAAGTCTGATTCTCTAGGAATTCCTCCTCCTGTTGCCGGACCCCTAGGTTGGGAAGCCTGACGTGGGCCTCAGAACCTTCACTCCAGTGGGTGGACTTCTGTGGTATAAGTGTTCTCCAGTCTGTGAGTCACCCACCCAGCAGTTATGGGATTTGATTTTACTGTGATTGCACCCCTCCTACCATCTCATTGTGGCTTCTCCTTTGTCTTTGGATGTGGGGTATCTTTTTTGGTGAGCTCCAGTGTCTTCCTGTCGATGATTGTCCAGCAGCTAGTTGTGATTCTGGTGTTCTCACAAGAGGGAGTGAGAGCACGTCCTTCTACTCTGCCATCTTGGTTCAGGGCCACAAATTTTGCTTCGTCCTTAATTTTCTCCCACCAAAAGTATCAGCTTTTGTGAAGGCACCGTCAGTGGCTGCTTGTTTGTTGTGTTTCCAGTGCCTTACTCTGTGCCTGACAAATAGAAGCTATCCATGAATACCTTTTTTTGTTTTTAATTGGAGTATAGTTGCTTTACAATGTTGTGTTAGTTTCTGCTCTTTATTAATCTTTATTTTTGGCTTTATTGGGTCTCCCTTGCTGCACGTGGGCTTTCTCTAGTTGCGGTCAGTGGGGGCTACTCTTCGTTGCGATGCCCAGGCTTCTCGTTGTGGCTTCTCTTTGCAGAGCATGGGCTCTAGGCGCCGGGCTTCAGTAGTTGTGGCACACGGGCTGTGTAGTTGTGGCTCGTGGGCTTCAACAGTTGTGGCTCGTGAGCTCTAGAGAGCAGGCTCAGTAGTTGTGACGCACAGGCTTAGTTGCTCCATGGCATGTGTGATCTTCCCAGACCAGGGCTCAAACCCATGTCCCCTGCGTTAGCAGGTGGATTCCTAACCACTGTGTCACCAGGGAAGTCCCCACAGTACATTTTTTTCAATGCTAAATCCTAGTGTGATCTTTCTGAAGGCATTTAAACAGCAGAATTGCTTAATATGTCTAATGTTAACAATGCACAAAGTCATATTTAAGTCATCATTATTTGAATAGTATTACTGCTTTGCATATAGTTGCACTTGCACAGGCAAAGACAACTATGTCACAGATGTTGCCTGTGCTATTAGAGATGTAAAAATGTCATTTTTGAGGTGCATCCCTATTTCAAAGTTGTTAAGATGTAAGAAACTTGAGTCATAAGAATTGATGAAATATAATGTACCCTGCTTTTCCGGAATGGAACTGGCTTTATAACATATTTCTTTCTGTTTGTCTATGTCTCAAGTTATAACTATAAACTATATGTGTAGAGAGAGGTAAATATATGGATATGCACACACATTTTTTCTGAACTGATAAGTAGATCTCTATTTTCTAGTTCCCAGATGAAGAAAACTTTCCAAAAGGAGGTACTAGCTTTAATATTGAAGAGAATTTTCAAGTGACAGCTGAGTCTAATAAGGACTCAGTTGAAAATGATTGTAAGTAAATTATAAATGAAATGTAACATTAAGAAGTTATTTGACATTGAACAAACTATGTAAAGATCCATGCTTTTTTTTCCCCCCACAGCAATTTTAGATTTCCCTCCTAAAGGTTCAGAACATTTATATAATTATTTGGATTATAATTTTAAATCAACAGAGAGGACTTCGTGGGAAGCAAATAAGGTATAATGTAAACAAAGGTTTTTTTGTTGGTTTTGTTGCCTGCACCCTGCGGCTCATGGGATCTTCGTTCCCTGACCAGGGATTGAACCCAGACCCCAGCAGTGAAAGTGCTGAGTCCTAACCATTGGCCCACCAGGGAATTCCCCAAACAAAGTTTTAACAGTTGTGAGTAAAAAATGTTTGTGGTCTTATAAGAAATGACTCTACTAAAAACTAAAATGATAAAAATCTTAAGACTAGATGATTTTTTTTAACATGATCAAGAAAGTTTATGAACAACCAACCATGATTATTTTAGTAATGAAACAGCACAGTATAATTTTTGTTAGAATAAATAACAAAATGTGGATTACTGCTATCTTCTTTGTTATTCAGATGTTTTATTTTTTGCAATGTGACATGAAATGCGAGGCATACATAATTAGAAAGGAAAAAATAGAATTAGATGAATCAATTAAAAATGAGTGCTTCCCTGGTGGTGCAGTGGTTGAGAGTCTGCCTGCTGATTCAGGGGACATGGGTTCGTGCCCTGGTCCGGGAGGATTCCATGTGCCGCGAAGCGGCTGGGCCCATGAGCCATGGCTGCTGAGCCTGCGCGTCCGGAGCTCCGCAGCGGGAGAGGTCACAATAGTGAGAGGCCCGCGTACCACAAAAAAAAAAAAGAAAAAAAAAAAGAGAGGTTTAAAAATAATTTTGTAAAGGAGCTGAAGATAAGATAAACTTGAAAAGTTAATAGCTTTCTTAAACCAAGTAGAAAATATACCAGAAAAAGAGTCCCAAGAGTAGTAACAAATGATATGCAATGAAGTGCCTAGGCATGATCTTAATTGGAAATGTGTGGAACATGTGTGAAATGAGCAATGAAATTTTACTGTGAAATATAAAATTTATGAATAAATAGGAACTCAGCAGTGTTTACTGAATGCCTTCTATAGGTCAGGAACTTGTAAGACTTGGATATAGAGTGTTGGACAAAACAGGAATGATCTCTGATTTTAAAGGCCAGCAGGGGAGAGAGATGTTACTCAAGAGAACAAACAAACTGAGATAACTGCTATACAGAAAAGTTGTGAAGATACTCTGAAATTATAGGGGAATCTACTTTACAGATGATTAGGAAGGCTTCTCCAGCTGTGGCAGCAGTAGGGGGAAGAACATACCACGTACAGAAACAGCAAGTGTAAATACCCTGCGATTGAAAAGAGTTGGGTGGGTTCAAGAATGTGAAAGGAGATCAAAGTAGCTGGATTGTGGAAAGTGACAGGGAAAGTGGTAATTAAATGAAATTGGGAAAGGGAGCAGGACCAGACATACAAAGCCTTGCAGGTCAGGTTAAGAACTTTGATATTGCTCTGTGTTCCCTGGGGAAATCACTGAAGGGTTTTCAGCAGAACACCCATTACATTTACATTTTTAAGAGATCTTGCTGGCTGCTGGGTGGAAGATGCATGTGATGGGCACTGTGGTGGAAGCCAGGGAACCAGTCAAGAGGAGCCGTAGACGATAGTGACTTGAAGTAGAGATTGTGGCAGTGAAAGTGTAGAGCAGTTGATAAAGAGATTTAAGATAAATTTTTGAGTTAGAAGCATGGATGTTGCTGGATTGGATGTAGAGAGTAGGATGAAGGAAGGGCAGGAGAAAGACTCCTGGCTTTTTTGACTTAACAGCGTGGACTGAGGTGGGCTTTACTGAGTGGAGTAAGATGCAGGACTCTATTAGTTGGCTAGGGTTGCTGTAATAAAATACCACAGGATAAGTGGCTTAAACAACAGAAATTTATTTTGTAACAGTTCTGGAAGGTAGAAGTTCAAGATCAAGTTTCTGGTGAGAACTATTCCTGGCTTACAGATGGCTACTTTTCACTATGCCCTCTCACTATGTCCTCACATGTCCTTCCTTGGTATGTGCACATAGAGAGAGAGAGAGCAAGAGAGAGCACAGCGAGTGAGAACTCTCTTGTTATAAGGATGCTAATTCTGTCAGATTAGGGCATCACTCTCATGACCTCATTTAGCCTTTATTACCTCTTAAAGGCCCTGTCTCCAAATACAGTCACACTGGGGGACAGGGAAAGGAAGAAAGCAATAATAAAAGGTGTTGAGTCCTGCTGGGAACCCTCTAAGAGACCTATAAAACAAAACTTAGAATTGTCCTCCCAAAGAATGAGGAAAGTAAGGTATTTATGCACCAATTCCCACCCCTCTTTGGCTGAAGATTACTCCTGGGCATATTAACCACCTGGCATTTCTGGTCTGCCCTACCTGCTGTCCCAGCGCGCTCCCCCAGCCGCTGTCCTCAGGCAGAATGATGCAGATGCTAGAGGTAGGAAGCCTGGGACAGGTAGGGGAGCAATTCCCCAACTGTAGATGACCTCATAGATGGGCCAAGGAGACATGGCCAGGACAGCAGCAGCGTCTGCTACAGTGGTTAATGGTGGAAAGTTTAGGAAGTTTTCAGTGGGCTGTGCTTCCTGCCATGTGGAGGAATCTGGTCTACAGGGAAAGAGAGAGAAGCAGACTTTCAGAGAAAGATACGGAGTTAGTGACAGCAGTGGAAGCCCTGATTCCAGCTGCCTGTGAGGCCCAAGCCCCAGTTTTGTCTGTTCAATTAGTATTAGATTTTTAGGGTGATTAATTTCTGGAAGCAGCAACAAAATTAAATACTGTTCTAAGGAGAATAACATAGAGAATAATATGACTGTTCAGATGTAGAATATATAAAAAAAGTCCTCCTAGACCTGAGGACCTAAGAGAAAGCTGTCCTTGGGTTTTCAGGAAGTTTTACCTTCACAGCTCCAAACATAAGATCTGATTAAGCCTGAGACCCTTAGATGGAAACTGATCTTCACAACCAAATCCCCATAACCCAGATCAATCCAAATCAGAATCTGACCCATTTCAAGTAAATCCAACAGGTTTTATGTTCTGTATTTCACTTTCTATTATTCTTGTTTATTTTAGTGAGTTTATTCTGTCCTGCCCCTTTTGGAGGAAGCTTTGCCCCACTATAGCTCTACACAATGTGCTTGAAAGCATTATTTTTACAATAGTTATTAGAATTCATTCAAACTATAGGGAAAAAGATTTTGATCTGTAGTTTTGTCTCTTCTTTCTGGATAGGTGACGTCACCAGAACAAAAGATCTCCACATTAAGCCCTGTTTCTACTTTTCCTTTGAACTCAAGAGATGAAGACTTCATACTGGAATTCTCTGAGGAGTCCCTGAAAGCAAGAACTTTACCTGGTGATTTTCACTTTCTCAACTTAGACAGTTGCTACCATATGGCTCTAATCTGTCTGTCCATGTAAAGTGAAGTTTTTTATTTGAGAGATTGTTACTAAACTAAAAATAATCTTGAAACAAGATTCAATGTCTTACGCCCTCAAACCTTCCCACACCCTCTCTCCCTTTTGACTTTTTCTATTGGAGACGGCTCTTATTTTCAAATACAATACTCCCTTCCAGCTTTCTAGTTCCTTCTTATTTCTTCTCTCATCTTCTCATCACAGACCTCTAAAAGTGTCTTCTACCATTGCCAACACTTCTCACAGCTGTAACTCCAGAGCCCGGCCCCTCTATAGCCCCTTTGCCTCTCAGGGAAAGGATTCATTGTGAATGTCTGGTCATGGTTGACCTTAGCATAACCTCTTAGTTCCCCTCTTTTGCTTTGGGATCCTGGCAGTATCAGGGAACTCTTCAGTTGCTGCTACCTCAATTGCATTCTCAGGCCTCTGTTTTCATACATTTTGACTCTTCCCTGTGAGTAATTTCCTGCTTCTTGATAAGTATAATACATTCTGTAGGATCCCTTTCGCTAACTTTTCTTTTTCTCTCTCTTTTCTTGTAATCTCGTCAATGTATCTTCCCTTGATTCTGAAGTTATATTGGGTGAGGGGTGAAGTTGTAGATAATTTTTTGGTTATGGGTGGATGATATAAAAATAAAAACTAATGTGTCTGGGTAGCTGGGTTGAAGAAGGTTTAGTAGGTGTGGTTGATAGAGGAAACAAGGTAGGAAAGAGTCAGTATGGGAGCTGTGGGTATCTAAAACAAGTGAGGTGACAATGGCCTATAGATGATTTACACAGTTATACCATGAATCTTTTACTATTTAATGAGGTTTTAACTTTTCTGTCAGTGTTGCTTGATCAGCTTGTTAGAATTACAAGGTAACAGTTTATAAAAAAATATCATTGACTGTTCTACTACCTTCCCAAGTGACCTCCAGAGTTTATTCCCAACAAAATAGAAACTCTATCAAGAAGGTACATTATTATAAAATAGGTAAACCATAGCATTTCAGAGAAAAACTTTAAGCTTATATAGTTCCCATGCAGTATTATTCATTATTTATTCAACAAATATTACTGCTTTTTACATTTTCAGGAATATATCAATTACTAACGATGCTGACAGAAGGAATTATAAAACTCAGCCAAAATCTGCCATAACATGAGTTTACCAGAGTTGAACTCTTATCACATAACAATGTATCAAAATAAAGCTAAAAGTCTTCTTTACCCTGAAGGTCAACATATTAGTCTGTGAATGTAATAAATATATAAAGGAAGTTGCAACACATCGATAAATAAACCTTGAACTTCAGTCTCTGGAGAATATAAAGTTGAGAACAAAAAACTAGTTCTGGGTTCTTGTCTTAACTCTGCCAATTGGTAGTCATGTTACCTCTAGGCCTTGTTGCAATCTTATCTATAAAATGAGGATGATGAATCCCTTCTCGGCTGTAAAATACTTTGAAAACTTCAGTGTTATGTAAATATAATGTAGTAATTGGTGGGGCGCTGGTGAGTGGAAATCCTTAGCTAAGAGGGAAGAGAAAAAGAGAAGGATTTCAAGTTTATCAACCTTGGAAAAGTTTCTTTATTTTTTGGAGACTAAAACCATTAAAGTTTTTTAAAGGAAATGTGATATTTTTGTTTGTTTTGGTACAAGGCATGTTGGTACTTTTTGCTTTTCTGTATGGATACCCACTGTTTTCTAGAGATTGGGTGATGTCCGTAATACATTTTTATTTAACTAGCTTTTTTTTTCTTTAGTAATGAAAAAATCGAGTTCTCTGGAGGATAAGAACCTTCAAAGGCTTTCATTAGTAAGTGGAACCCGAGTTCCACTTATTACTTTGCCACCTGCCAGTGGGCCACCTGATGTAGATTCCTGTTCATATGTGATCGACTGTGACAGGCAAGGGTCTTCTGGTTCTCCAATATTCAACTTTTGTGAAGAGTCAGAAGTTCCTTCTTTTAGCTTTGGGTCAGAGGACCAGAGCGAAACTTCTATCTCTAAAGAATCTAAGGAAGTGACTCCAAGGGACGTTTCACTTTTTGATGATATATCTACTCAAAGCAAGTGGCTGAAATATCAAAACATACTCCAGTGCAACTTGACTACTCCAGACAGAGTTGATCAGAAAGTAACAGATGGCTTCTTTGCTGAGGCTATTTCTGGGATGCATTTTAGTGACACGGGTGAAGGACAGAGTGGTGCTGTGAATGAAAGTTCTGTAGACTCTGTGCATTTGCAAATCATGAAACACATGCTTCAGCAACAGCAGCAGGATTTTAGCAGTCAAGATTTGGTTTCCAGAAAGAAAGCGTTTTCTTTGAATTTAAAGCAGACTTCTAAGACTGAGGAAATTCAAAATGTGTTAAGAGAGTATGCCTGCTACAACTGCAGTGTAACAGGAGATTTTCAGGTGAGGAAATGTACCCGTGTTTTGCATCTTTTTTCCAGTAGTTATTATCTGAATTTCAACAAAAGAATTACCAAAATCATGTAGGTGCAATGATTTTAATCTCGGAGCCAATGGCTTTGTTTTTTTTTTAGAGTTTTCCAAAACTCTTGCTACACTCACATTTTCTTTGACTTAAGATCTTTCCTAGAGTTTGTGGACGTTAAATGAAATTATATATTTGAAAGTATCTGGTGCAGTATCTGGCACGTAATAGATACTTAATAAATTATAGCTCTGTTTCTACCATCACTTCCACTACTACTGTTACTATGATTTTCATTTTTCACTCTCAGCTCAGTTTTGCTGATCAGATCATTATTAGGGTAAAGATACATCTTATTATACATTGGTTACGAACAATTCTTACTATAGTTGTAACCAGAAATAGAGATACATAATGATTCACTCACATCAGTTAAGTTTTTCCTAGCAAAAATATTTAAAAACTTATTAAGGGGCAGACAAGAAAAGTTAGTCTTATTTATCATTAAAAGTGCCATGGCATAGCCTTTCTTGCTATACTTAGTTTCTCATTTAAAATTAGAAAATGGTTTTCATGGATTCTGGAAGTCAAAAGAAAAATTTGTTTATTTCCTTTAACATATCTATGGAATTTGCTTATTAGTAAACAGTATTTTTCTGGAGTTGTTATAATAACTTGAATTATTCCATTTCAGGAGATAAATGACTCCGAGCTATGCTTCCCAAGTAGGCAGAAAATAAAATCTGCATATCTTCCCCAAAGGCAAATTCACATACCAGCTGTTTTTCAGTCTCCTGCTCATTATAAGCAAATTTTTACATCTTGTCTCATAGGTATGACTGTTATCTTTTTATTTTATTATGATTGATTGCTGCTTAATGTAAATAGTTTAGCTGTAAGAAAGTATATCTTTTATGAATTTTTACATTAAATTGTCTACTTGAGATTTGTTATTTTCTATATATTTAATCCAGTTTTTGACAGCAAGTTGTATTTTAATTTCAGATCAAAGTTGAGTTTTGAGTGGGAAATGACAGCATTATCTTTTTCAAGGTGTAGTTTAAAAATTTTTTTTAACTGGAAGTGTTACAGATGGTTTTGTTAAGTAGGAAATTTTAAGTATGGTGCATAGTTTGTTTTGTTCAAGAGTAAAACTGGACTTTTAAAAAATGGATGTTAGTATTAGCTTATAGTTTACTGTCAAAAGGCTATTTTCAAATTTAGCTAATACATATCTGATACAAATGTGAAATTATTTTGTATTTAATTTTCATCTGTACCTATGTATTTTTTAAAATTATCTTGAAAAATTTTTTTGTAGAACATTTAAATATATTGCTGTTTGGGTTGGCACAAAGGTTGCACAGAGCTCTTTCAAAAGTTGACATATCGTTTTACACATCATCAAACAGAGACAAACTGAAAAATGTAGAAAATAATGTGCCATCCTGCCATCATCATCAGCCTGCAAAACTTGTCATGGTTAAAAAGGAAGGTCCAAATAAGGTATTGTTCCCTCTTGCCCTCCTTTTATGAGACAAGTAAGTCTCATAAAAGGCTTAGGTACCTATTGCTTTACAACAAGCTTAAAGAGTAAGTCTTGACTGGGAGCCTTCTGCTTGAGACATTAGTAACTAACATATAGTAAACTCTCAATACATTTTTCCTGAAAGATGATTTGCATTCGACGATACAAAAATATGAGTTAAAATCAACCTTCAAGTTGCTTAGGAACTTGTTGCACAGTAGTGGATGGAGAGAGATATATAAAAGGAAATTTTATATAATACCGTAATTGATAAAGTAGGAGGGATATGCCCAAATTACAGTGAGAGCACTGAGAAGGGAATATGTCCCAACCTGAGGGCTTAGAGAATGCAGAGATGAGCCTGAAGGAAGTAAAGGTTAAAGCTGGTCTACTATGTGATCCCTAGTATGAGTAACGTAACTGATAAGGCCAGGGGAATAGAAAAGCATATTGATTTAATTTATACTGCTGATAACATTATTATGGAAGAAGTTAAGTTAGTAAAATGTTTGTAATATTGACCGATGGTTTGTACTCATAAGACTGTGCTTTCACTCATAATAATACAACTTTTCCTCCATTGCTTGCATATTCCACTTCATCATTAGTTGAGTATGTAAATTTGGTTTTAAATTTAGTTTTCAAAAGCAAGAATTCATAAAAATATTATAACCATAGAATAAAATATTATAGAGCCACTAAAAGTGTTTTTTTTTTTTTTCTTTTTAAGATTATTTGATGACATGGTTGTCATGCTCATAGTATGTTGTTGGGTATAAGAGTTAGGTTATAGACTAGAAAATGTGTTGTTATCTGAGTTTTATTAAAACAATATACATGTGTGTATCTTTGTGTGTGTGTGTGCATGCTTGCACTTACGTGAGAAAAAAGTCTGGAAAGAAATGCACGAGGGGCTTCCCTGGTGGCACAGTGGTTGGGAGTCCGCCTGCCAATGCAGGGGACGCGGGTTCGAGCCCTGGTCCGGGAGGATTCCCACATGCCGCGGAGCAGCTAGGCCTGTGCGCCACAACTGCTGAGCCTGCGCTCCAGAGCCCGCGAGCCACAACTCCTGAAGCCCGGGCGCCTAGAGCCGGTGCTCTGCAACAAGAGAGGCCACGGCAATGAGGGGCCCGCACACTGCAGCGAAGAGTAGCCCCCACTCACCGCAGCTGGAGAGTCCGCGCACAGCGACAGAGACCCAATGCAGCCAAAACTAAATAAATTTTTTTAAAAAAGAGTAAATGTTAAAAAAAAAAAAAAAGAAATGCACAAGATGTTCCCTATAGTTGTTTTGGGGCAGCTTTCAGGTTTTCTATAGTGAACATGTTAAGTCAGAGATCAATAAATATTATTTGTCAAATAAGATTGAGTTTTCAGAATAGTGTAATTTTTGATAAAAAGTAATAAATGAAAAGTAGGTGGTTTTAAGTTTTAATTTATTGTTTAAATTAATAAAAAGATTAAGTTGTATAGTGGCTAATTTATTGGAGTACATTAATGCCAAGCAGTCTTTATAAAAGTCTTGACAAACATAGTACAAAAACAGTAAAAAAAAAATAAAAAATAAAAACATTATTTTTCTCACTAAAGTTTCAATATCTTTTTCCCCTTAGGGTCGTCTCTTTTATACCTGCGATGGACCCAGAGCTGACCGATGTAAATTTTTCAAGTGGCTTGAAGAAGTGACCCCAGGATATTTAACACAGGAAAAATCTCTACCTAGCATGGTTTTAAATGATATAAAAAGTATTGGCTTGTACTTAAGAAGTCAAAAGATACCTCTCTATGAGGAATGCCAGCTTTTGGTGAGGTATGTTTTATGGTGCCAAGTAATTGCCTCTAATTATATCAGAAAATAGTAACCTCGCAGAATTATGATCAGTTTTCAAAGAGATTGAGATAGGAAGAATGTCTAAAAGATAGAGTACCTCATTTTTTATGACTATAAAATGGCAATAATTCCCTAAAGCTATTTTTGGCCCCCTCTAAACATTGAGCAGTGTCAGCAATATCAGGATTACTGGCAGGAATGCCATTTTTCTAAGCATTTTTACATATAATCATAATTCTAAGGGAAACCCTATCAAAAAAATCACAAGAATAATTTTTATCAGCACAGGATAATACATATTGGTCATTCACAAGCCTGAACTACATAGTTTATAGGATGATAGAATGCTACTTTTTGGAAACATGTCTTACAAAAGTTGGATTACCCAAAAAGTAAATATAATGAGCATTTGCATGGTAATTTAATAATAACAGCATTTATTGGGAGTTTGTACATGCCAGGCACTCTTCTAAGCACTTTGCATGTATTATTTCATTTAATCATCATAATTTATAAGAAATGGTAATATGATAATTTATTATTCCACTTTTACAGTTATAGAAACTGAAGTACCCTGTCTTTTAGATACTATTCCTATCTCAATCTCTTTTAAAACTAATGATGTTTCTGTGAGGCTTGCTATTTTCTTCCTTTGACACAATGTATTTTTATTGTGTATATATGTATGAAAGTATATAAACATACACATCCCTGGTTCTTGCCTCTTCATACTGTATTTTAAAGATTTTTTAAAAAAAGTTGTACCTTCAAACTTCCAGTTATAAAATAAATAAGTCCTGCAGATGTAATGTATAGCATGGTGACTATAGTTAATATTACTTTACTGTATATTTGAAAAGTGGTGAGAGAGTAAGAGCTCATTACAAGAAAAAATTTTATACACGCAATGAGTTCTTCAGTGCTTTTTTAAAAAATTCAATTTATTTAAAAATAAAAACTTCATCCATTTTCTTCACAAGAAAAAACTTTGTGTGGCAATAGATGTTAACCAGACTTATGCTGATAATTTCACAGTATATACATATATCAAATCATTATGTTGTACACCTGAAACTAATATAATGTTATATGTCAGTTATATCTCAAAAAAAAAATCATACCTTAATATTCAAATTCACTTTTGTCTTTTACTCATTTTGCAGAAAAGGGTTTGATTTTCAAAGAAAACAGTATGGTAAACTAAAGAAGTTTACTACTGTAGATCCTGAATTTTATAATGAACCTAAGAGCAAACTTTATCTTAAGCTGAGTCGGAAGGAAAGTTCTTCGACTTACAGCAAAGGTAAGTTGATCTGATTATGTTGTGGCTGCGTCTAGCCTTGTATCTCAGTTACATACAGCCCTGTAAATTCTTTATATTAAAGAGATTTTTAAGAGTACAGTTTCATAGTACATATTGTGAATTATTGTACAATAAATTAGACCATTTCTAAAAAGCATATTTTATTTTATTCCCCCACCCCTAAAAAGCATATTTTAAATTTTAGTTTTTTTAAAAGCTTTATTATAGGCTACCAAAAACTGTTTAATTTTGGTTAAAGAGTCACACCAAGCTCTTGGCATCATAAGTATACTGAATGAACTGTATCCTGAACCTAATATAAAAAATAAGCTGAAAATGTAATGAGTTTATTGATACTTCTGTCATTGCTGCACAATATGACAACCTTGGACCCCAAATTTTGTATATTTGGAAATAAAATCCTTAAAAATTTTTTTCTTTTTTTGGCTGCATTTGGTCTTTGTTGCTGCACACGGGCTTTCTCTAGTTGCAGTGAGCGGGGGCTAGTCTTCATTGCAGTGCGCGGGCTTCTCATTGCGGTGGCTTCTCTTGTTGCAGAGCACGGGCTCTAGGTGCGCAGGCTCCAGTAGTTGTGGTGCTCGGGCTTAGTTGCTCTGCAGCATGTGGGATCTTCCTGAACCGGGGCTCGAACCCTTGTCCCCTGCCTTGGCAGGCAGATTCTTAACCACCACGCCACCAGGGAAGTCCCTAAGTTGGGTTAATTTTTATCTTTGGTTTCATGACCTACGCTTGTCATTGATCCTAACCTAGCTTGCTTTTGTTATTTGATTAGTTATTTTAAATGATATAAGAAACTTTGAATCAACAAAGCAAAGCTAAATCTAGTACCTTATAGCTACCTACATTTTTTAAAAAATACATTTATTTATTTATTTATGGCTGCATTGGGTCTTAGTTGCAGTGCACGGGCTTCTCATTGCGGTGGCTTCTCTTGTTGTGGAGCACAGGCTCTAGGCGCATGGGCTTAGTAGTTGTGGCAAACAGGCTTAAGTTGCTCCGCAGCATATGGGATCTTCCTGGACCAGGGCTTGAACCTGTGTCCCCTGCATTGGCAGGTGGATTCTTAACCACTGTGCCACCAGGTAAGGCCGGAATGTAGTTTTCTTTAAACAACAAGTTTTTTCCTTCATACTCATAATGGGTCAAATAATATGTGACTAAGTTATATAATTATAATAGCAAATACAACTAGTATAAATAAGTTTTAGAACAAATGCAGTTGACTCTTTGTAAACTCCACTGATGGTAGAAATAGTGCATAGATATTCTGGAAAGCAGCCTACTAGCTATGAGTGCTCAGTGTACTATGGAGAAGAAAGGAGAACGTTAATTAATCTGGAACATATGTTAAGTGGAAGTCTGTTAAGAGAACTTGTATTCTATCCATGGATTGCCAACTTTATTTGAGCATAGAAACCTTTACATGGTGGAGCATCTTTTTAGACTAATATTCTACCTTGGGAAAATCAAATGTAGCTATAAGAGAAAAATGAGTTAGATGTTATCTTTGCTTTATTTACATTTTTTTAAAATTATAAAGTAACTTTAAAAACATTAAACTAATTGAGTTAAAAACATGGGAATGAAATGTTATGTGTTTGGGTCTCTGAGTGGAATCTTGTTGGTGATAATAACCAAGTTTGTTTTTTTGAGAAATAATGTAGGACTAAGCATCAAAGAAATCCAAGGTAGCTTTGGATGGAGCATAGTTCTGAATCCTTTAAAAGTGTTTGTCTTTTCAGATGATCTTTGGGTGGTTTCAAAAACCCTAGACTTTGAATTGGATACTTTTATTGCATGTAGTACTTTCTTTGGTCCATCATCTATCAATGAGGTAGAGCTACTACCTTTGAAAGGTTATTTCCCTTCGAATTGGCCCACTAACAGTAAGTATTATTATGCCCATATTAATTTGTATTAAAAAAGAATGAAAGACATGTGATGACTGTGAGCAAGAATGCTAACTTTGTGTGGGATTGTTTGATTAAAGCCAACAAAAAGCATCCACCTCTACTACCTATTATTGTGTACAGTATTCTTGAAATGTGTATGAAAGTTGAATATCTAAATATTTCTGCAGCTCAAGTCCTAGAGGGCTAACAATATAATAAAATCTTGACCCCTCACTTAAGTATTTTGTTAAAGTTGAATTTTACATGGTATATACCCGATTTCTAAAAATATAAATATTAAACATATAAATAAGAATTTTCTTAAATAATTTCTTATATCAAGTTCCAGTTCTTGATTTATTTAATCCTCTTGGTTTATTATTCTAGTAGTATACATTTAGTAAACAAATCATTTATTTTTACATTGAGAAGGTCTTGTAGATTTTGCAAGAGATTTCGCGAGCAGTTGAGCAGGAGGGTATGATTTTCATTTGAGGCTATTTTATCATCTGCCTTGAGAAATTCTTAATAAGACAGTAGGCTCTGAGCCTTACTTTTCTTTTAATAAAGGAAGCTTTAGTAAGCTGAATCCCTATCCAGTTCTATGAATCTGTATACTTCTCTATACATTTTGATCTCTGGAGTAATTTCTGATGGTCGAATTTGGTCCATATCTAATTAAGACACAGCATTTAATGACCCATTTCAAATATTTCATAGACATTTTTAACTTGATTTTTTTTCTTTTAGAACTGAATAAACCTAGTCAACCAGCTTGAGTTCAATAAGAGCCTAATTAAGTGAACATTTGTCATTTTTTGAATGCATATTTTCATATTTGTTGCAGTTGTTTCCTCACCAATAAAAGCATTCTAATTTTCTGCTTTCCATATATTCCTATAAAATAATTGAGGAAGAAATGCAAGAAAATGTTAACAAATTCCATAAACACTACTGTACAATGTATGCTGATCAAATCGAACTGGCTGTTAAGCAGTGTCACCACACCCTAACTCAAAACAGTTATTCTTATTCATTAACTGACATATGGAAGTCCAAATTTGATGTTAAGTTATGCAATTTATTAAGTATGAATGAGCATGTAGTATAGTAGTTTAATGGATAAAAGGACCTCTGCATGTACTTAAGTGTTTATTTTATGTTGTGTGATTAATTCAGTAGCTGAACTCTGAGTTATGTGTACATTTAATAGAGTTTTTTTAATGGTTCATTTCATTTACATTAATGTTAATTTTCTGCATTCTGTCTACAGCAGTGGTCCATGCATTATTGGTTTGTAATGCTAGCACAGAGCTGACCACTTTGAAAAATATTCAGGACAACTTTAATCCAGCTACTCTACCTCTAACACAGTACCTGTTAACAATGTAAGTCATTGTTTACCTTTGGGTCATTGGTATTAAAAAATGATGACTAATTGTAAATATGAAAATGTAATAAAAGTACATTACATAAATTTTTGCCAACAAAGTGTTAATTTTCTTTCAGTGATTATGAAGTTACTGTTTGTCAGTGGTTCAAAAGAGAAAGGGGAATACACATCATTTCCCAACAATCCACCCATTCATCTATCTGTTTATTTATTTATTGTGGTAGAGTCTAGTAAGGGTTACTGCAAATCTTTTTCCTTTGTCAAGGAATAATTTCCTAAGGATCTTTTGAGTGTTTTTATTTATTTATTTATCTGTACTTTTATGCTACAAATTATTTAACATTTAAAACATTTAAAATTATGTAACATTTTACAGCTTGAATCCAGTATATATATTGATACTAATTTTATTCTTGACATAACCTATATCTCATTTTTAATTTCTCAAGCACCGTGCCCCTTTTTTAAAAATTGGGAGCGACATTATATTGAATTCACTAAAATGATAGAAAAAGTCTAGTTTCTAATTTGTAATATTATGATCTAACTTGTGGTATTTCATTTTTTTCACCATAATAAAGTCCTAGGTAAGAAAAATAAATATCCTTATCCATTATGTCATTTATCTATTTTGAAAGGAATGTATTTTTTTTTAATTTATTTATTTGTTTTATTTTTGGCTGCTTTGGGTCTTCATTGCTGTGCGTGGGCTTTCTCTAGTTGCATGAGCGGGGGCTACTCTTTGTTGCGGTGTGTGGCCATCTCATCGCAGTGGCTTCTCTTGTTGCAGAGCATGGGCTCTAGGCACGCGGGCTTCAGTGGTTGTGGCTCACGGGCTCAGTGGTTGTGGCTCGCGGGCTCTAGAGCGCAGGCTTAGTAGTTGTGGCGCACGGGCTTAGTTGCTCCGCGGCATGTGGGATCTTCCCAGACCAGGGCTCGAACCCTTGTCCCCTGCATTGGCAGGTGGATTCTTAACCACTGCGCCACCAGCAAAGCCCAGGAATTCAGTCTTAATAGAAATAAAACCAGTTTATTGCAGTTTTACCTTAAACAGAGGCTATGTTAATTACCTAAGTCGGTTTTGTTTAATAGAACATGGGCTTTAAGTCGGTATATGACTTATTAGCTGTGTGCTTTGGGGGAAAAATGTTAATATTTCTGTACCTCTATTTGGGATAATTAACTACTTAGTACTGTTGTGAAGATTGCATCAAGTAACATGTAAAATGCTTAGTATAATGCCAGCACATAGTAGGTTTTCAACAAATGTTAGTTCTCTTCCATCCTCCTCCAAATTGGGGTATATGTTTATTTGTGTCTCCAAAAAAATGTTCGCTGTGATGCTTATAAAGTGAAGGCTAAGTTATGACTAGGTCTACTCACCTATTTCAAAAGCCTCTCATTTAAAAAAAATTTCATTTGCTTAGGTCTTCATCAACTACAATGAGCAACAAAAGAGTCAATAAGAGAAAATTTATCCCACCAGCCTCCTCGAATATCAGCACAAAATTTGAACTACTCAGTATAGGAGCAACGTTGCAGTTAGCTAGTGAGTTAATTCAGGCGCACAAGTTAAACAAGGATCAAGCTACAGCTCTAATTCAGATAGCTCAAATGATGGCATCACGTGAAAGTGGTGAAAAAGTGAAGGAACTGGGAATTCATACCCTCCCTATCACGATCATACATGGTAAGAAGCAAGAAAAGAAAACGGTTCTAGTAAATACATTGTCATATAAGCTTTTGTAACTCAATCAGCTCGCTTGTAATTTCCTAGTCAGACAAGATTCCAGAATAACTCTACATTTTTCAAATCTGGACCCATTTTAGTAAACTATTAGATGAGAGCAGAACTGACCACCCTAAAAGGGAGAATAGGCAGCATATCTGATGAATGGGTAGCATTATACTCTCATTATCAAAGTATCCAGATTTGATCTAGACATCTACGTGTTGCTCTCTATTAATTAATTCCTAGTCAGCTCACCCTTCATCCTTCATAGTAGCTATTCCAAACCTTCATCCTTCCCATAATACCATCCTTGCCCCTGCCCCACTCTCTCTCTCTGAAATTGATTTTGCTTCTAAAATAAGAAATGGAGGTCATAACAGAAACTCCTTTCAATGTCCTGCCTTCCTTTTCCAACTTACCTAAGTATGGACCTATTCTTACTCTTCTGGTTCTGTCTCAGTGAAGGAGCTTTACTGTCTCCTCTTCAGAGCTACTACTTTTATCTGGAATCTGTTCCCTCTTTAACTCATTTCCTCTCACAGACCTTTTCCCTGAAGCTGATCCTACTTTTCGTCCTATTTTGAGGATTTGCTTCACATCCACTCTGTTGACCAAGCTAGACACTTGGGAGTCATCCTAGATTATTTTTCTCCCTAGATTAAATGACTTTCTCTTAACACTCCTCCATCTCGCTGTTTCTCTCCCCTCATCAGATCAGTCACTGAGATGTCCCTTCTTGTTTGTACCCACTTTTCATATTGATTCTCTCCTCGCCAGCTCATTTGCACCTCCTCAATCCAAGCCTTCATCATGCCTCCGTATAGCCTAGTTGGTGAGACTACCCTGTAAAATGGGGTTTGATAATAGCATCTGTCTCATAGGTTTGGAGGATTAAATGAGTTAACATAAATAAAGGGCTTAGAGTGGTGTCTGGCACATGGGAGGCACTTAGTAAAGTTGACATGTATTATTGTTATGATCACCTCACACAGCTTTCTAATTGACCTACCTTTAGTTTTACCCTTTTTCATATTTTCCCTCAAGTAGTTTTTCTAAAAAAAAAATGTGATTTAGTTCCACTACTTAAAATCCTTCATTGATTTCCCCTGGTCTTTAAGATAAAATTCAAACTTTTAGCCATAGCAAGCAGAACTCTTGTGATTTGTCAGACAGCCTTGCCTACCTTGCCTACCTTGTCAGACAGCCTCATCTCTTGCCTATTTGCTATAGGCTGTATGGAAATACTTGTCAGCTGTGTGCTTTGTCATGCCTCTGCCTAGAATGACCCTCTCTTTAACAGGATATCTTATCCTGGAAGATTTAGTTCTGTTACTCTTTTTATTTTTAGGAAGCATTCCCAACTCCACCAAAGCAAAGAGAGATGTTCTTTCTCTGATACCAACAATGTTACTTACCATATTGTTTTATCATTGTTCTTTGCTTGTCTATCTTCCTAAGTAGACTATGGTCTCATTAAATATGGAGGTCTTTTGAATAATTATCTATGTATTTATCCCTTGTCCTAATTAAGCACATAGTGAGCACTCAGTTAATATTTTTCAATAAATTACTTAAATGAAGGAGAGAGGGAGATGGATGAAATATTTCTTGTGCTTTTCAGAAATTTATTTATGATATTGCCTTTATTTTTTTCCCTTTCAAAATAATTAGGTGTTTTTGGAGCAGGAAAGAGTTATTTGCTGGCAGTGGTGATTTTGTTTTTTGTGCAGCTATTTGAAAAGAGTGAAGCTCTTACCGTTGGAAATGCAAGACCATGGAAAGTTTTGATTTCTTCTTCTACTAATGTAGCTGTTGACAGAGTACTTCTTGGGTAGGTATCACAGGTATATTTCAGTACCTAATGTTTTAGGTTATTGTTGAGAGAGGTAGATCACCATAGGCCCTGAGTGTCCATGCACATTTTTCCTGGGTATGCCAGACATGCAAGGCCTTTATCTCTGACTCAAGAACCAGCATCCATGAAACAGTAACAGGCTAACTTATTAGTTGCTCATGTAAAAATTTGAGTCCAGCCCAGAACGTGTATTGTTGGGGGAGGAATCTACCGTGCGAGGCCCTGACCACTCTTACTCAGCACATTTCGTAGGGTTGTGTCTGCAGTGAGCAACCTTGACTGATGAGGTAGTATCTCCCTCCCAGACAAAGAGCAGGGTTACTTACTGCTTGTTATAAAAATAGTGGATTCCCAAGCTCAGTGTTCCTTTCCTACAACTCAATCCACTGCAGTGCAGGCATCCATTTGGATTCTCTGTGTCTCCTCATAGGACAAGGGGACCAAGGGAAACCACAGAAGATATGTTGGTGCTTATGCTGCTTCCTGTGCCATAAGTAAAAGTCCTTTGTCTCTGACCCAGGAGCTTTGGGTTGTTACCTTGGAAGTAGGCTAAAATTGCAAAACCAAGTCATGGGTTATTCTCTTATCCACCTGCCTATATGAACAAATAATAGTAAAATAGCTGAACGGTTTGATTAAATTATGTTTTTGGTTTCAATAAGAGGGATCTTACCTTTAGTTTTACCTTTATCCCATCCCTGTACCAAAATTGTCAGGTTTTGTATTTGATTTTATCCTACTTACAGACTAATAAGTTAGCCTGTTGCTGTTTCATGGAAGGCAATAGCACAATCTGTTTTACAGGTGTAAAATTTTTGTGTAAATTTTATTAAAAATTGGGACTTCCTTGGTGGTCCAGTGGTTAAGACTTGGTGCTTCCACTGCATGGGGCGGGTTTGATCCCTGGTTGGGGAACTAAGATTCTTCATGCCGCAGTGTGGCCAAAAAATTAAAGCAAAGAAAGTATTACGTAATGTTTTACCATTATTCCAATGTTTAATGATCTGAATTTCACACAAATGATAAAGTTTGATTAGGAGAAATAATCCGTTATTTTTAAGTGTAGACTTTTTAAAAATTAACTTTTATAATTATATAAGTTAATGCTTATGGCAGAAAATATGCAAGACAGTACAGATAATATTTTATTATATTTCTTTACAGACTTTTAATACATATACACACACTCATTTTGTTTTCCAAACTTAGGATTCAACAGTATATATTGTTTTGGGTCCTGCTGGTTTTTTTTTTTTTTTTTTTTTTTTGCAGTACGCGGGCCTCTCACTGTTGTGGCCTCTCCTGTTGCGGAGCACAGGCTCCGGACACGCAGGCTCAGTGGTTATAGCTCACGGGCCCAGATGCTCCGCGGCATGTGGGATCTTCCCGGACCGGGGCACGAACCTGTGTCCCCTGCATCGGCAGGCGGACTCTCAACCACTGCGCCACCATGGAAGCCCTGTCCTGCTTTTTTTTACTCATTGATTATTTCTCTATGGTATTAAAGCTTAGAAACCAAAATTTTTCATAGCTCTATTAAATGCAATGATTTTCTTATACAATAAGCAATTTTTGATCAGTAAGTTCTTACCAGATTTTTGCCATTATAAATAATATTGCAACCAAGTTCCTTAAACATAAATCTTGGTATCCATTTCTTATTCTTTCCTGAAGAAAACGTCCTAGGCCTAGAATAAAAGATATGAACATTTTTAAGCTTCTTAATATACTTTGCAAGATTGCCCTCCAGGAAGGTTCTACCTGTGTGTACTCTTTCTTCTGAGTAATCGAAAACAGTGGCTGAGGACATTTTCTGATTCAAGATAATGACAAGTTACCTGGAGACTAAACAGCAAAGAACTTCAGATTGCTTAGCCTAAGATTAAAATTTAACTGTAGACTGTTAGAAAAGAAAAATCAAGAAGCTAGAAGAGTAAGTACTAACTACTGAAAAGTAACAGAAAACACATAGAAGAGATTCTTTAGGGCTTCCCTGGTGGCGCAGTGGTTGAGAGTCCACCTGCCGATGCAGGGGACACGGGTTCGTGCCCTGGTCCGGAAGGATCCCACGTGCCGCGGAGCGGCTGGGCCCGTGAGCCATGGCCACTGAGCCTGCGCGTCTGGAGCCTGTGCTCCGCAACGGGAGAGGCCACAACAGTGAGAAGCCTGCATACCGCAAAAAAAAAAAAAAAAAAAAAAAAAAAACTACAAAAAAACAAAGTTGCCCCTAAAGACATAATAATATGGAAAGCAATAGCTACCATATATTTAGCATCGAGATTTAGTAGGAAGAGTGTTAGCTTCTTAACATACCTTATCTTGTTTAATACTCATTACAGCTCTGCACAATATCTTATGTTAGAGATGAGGAACTGAAACTCAAGTCAGGTATTTTGCTGAGGCCACATAGCTAATAAGTAGACTCCCAACCACTGCGCCACCAGGGAAGCCCTGTTTTTTTGTAGTTTTTGTTTTTCTTTTTGGCCGCGTGGCTTTTGGGATCTTAGTTCCCTGACCAGGGATTGAACCTGGGCCACAGCAGTGAGCCAAGTCCTAATCACAGGACCACCAGGGAATTCCCAGGGCAATTTTACTTGTGATAAATTCTAACATAAATATTTTATGAACGTTTCATGAGCCCTCAACATAAGATGATACATATTTTTGGGCTTCCCTGGTGGTGCAGCGGTTAGGAATCCACCTACCAATACAGGGGATACAGGTTCGAGCCCTGGTCCAGGAAGATTCCACATGCTGTGGAGCAAATGGGCCCATGGGCCACAACTACTGAGCTGGTGTTCTGGATCCCGCGAGCCATAACTACTGAGCCCACATGCCACAACTGCTGAAGCCCGCACGCCTAGAGCCCGTGCTCTGCTATGGGCGAGGCCACCACAGTGAGAGGCCCGTGCACTGCGGCAAGGAGTGGCCACTGCTCGCCGCAGCTGAGGAGGGCCCGTGCGCAGCAATGAAGACCCAATGCAGCCAAAAATAAATAAATAAAGTTAAAATAAAAGAAAATAAAGGCATGCTTTTAAAAAAGAGATAATACATTTTTAAAAATTCTCTGAAACACATTTTATAAAAAAGTCTTTCAACTACATTATATTTACTTTGAGGTTAGCCATTTCACATTGAACTACATAATATAAAATATACTGTTATGCAAAGTTAATTTTAATAATGTAAATATTATGTGAAACTTTTAGATTCCATTTTCTAAATAATCAGAATCTATTTTACCCTGTTTTCTTTAAAGGCTTCTTAGTCTTGGATTTGAAAAGTTTGTCAGGGTTGGGAGTGTCAGGAAGATTGCCAAGCCAGTTTTACCTTACAGGTAAGAACGCTAAATTCCAAAAGTCACAGAATGTTCACAGAAGTATAATTTTATATAAGTCTTAACCTTAAATCTGGTTTCTGAAGAAGACTAGAGAAAGCTGTATCTTTTTCTTGGTGTTAATTTAGGAAATCTGTATTTTACTTTTTTGTGATGCTGTGAAAATGGAATCAAAGGGTATTCTTTTATGTAATTCTTTTTTAAGTTTGTATGCTGGCTCAGAAAATGAAAATGAACAATTAAAAGAACTACATGCACTCATAAAGGAAGACCTGACTCCTGTGGAAAGAGTCTATGTGAGGAAAAGTATTGAGCAGCATAAACTGGGGACCAATAAAACCTTGCTGAAGCAGGTGAGGGGAAACAGCTTCAGTTTGTCTGTTTATTTATTTAATTTATATATACGATTCAGATCCCTTTTATTCCTGTTGATAGGAGTATTATTCCTATTTATTTCCCTTAAATAAAACAAATGACTGTGATAGCTCAGATTCAACTGAAGTGTGCCTGTCTATCCAGTGCACGTTTTATTGCAAAGCGTTCTTCAAATTTGTGAACACATCCAACTCTCCATGACAGAGTCATCTTTTCTCTTTCTCCCTATATGTATATCTTTTTATAGGCTTAAGGGGAAAGTGAAGAGGTGGGAATAGATTCCTGGGAAGTTAAACGAAACTTGGCTTTTTTCTAGGAGAAACAGAGGAAGAGAAAGCCTGACACTAGGCAAAATATCCAAGTTCATTTTTATCTTTGGTGCTTTCTTAGAAACCAAACCAATCCTTTCAGGGTCTGTCTGAAATCTATCCTAAGAATCTAGGAGGCTCAGACACTTAATCCCAGATATTGGGAACCAACACTGGACACATAGGGTCTCCGGCTGCAACAAGTAGCATCATCTCCTTCATCAAGTTCTGATCCAGGCCAGTCTGGGTGTCAGCTGGGAGGAGAGAAAGAAGTCATTTAGTAGCTTTCTCCTGTGAAAGGAGAGCCTGGGGGGAAGAAAAGGGAGTGGAGGAAAAGAGGGTTGTTGGCTTGTTGGACAATATGGACATGGGTCCACTTTTTCTGCGAGAGATTTGCGACAGTCAACCTGTTTGGGACCCTGTTTTGGTCAGCTATTGCTGAAATCATGTTGCTTAACAAACAAAATCTCAATAATTTAAGACAACAAACTTAACAACTCTACAGGTCATTTGGTGTGGGTCAAGCCTCTTGTTCTGAGAACAGTTGTCTGTGGCATGATGCCCCTCTCCTGACAGACAGCAGAAGTGCAAGAGGGCAGGCAAGATCGTACAAATACGTGTAAAGCTTCTGTTCCCACCATGTCAGCTAACATTCCATTGCTATAAGAGGTCATATGGCCAAGCCCGACATCAGGGGGCAGGGAAGTATACTCCACCTACTTCTCTGGTGGGAGACACTGCAGAGGCACGCAGCAAAGGGTGTGGATGAGTAATACTGTCACGGGGAAGGAAGGAATTGTAAATAATAATCAATCTACAACAAGTTTGGGTTCTAGAAGTCCTCGGAAGCCTTCAGACCAGCTTTTTATTATCTGAGTTATAGACTTACCTTTCCTCCCTTCTCCCCAACCAAATCCAGAGGGGCTTAGTTTGACTACATTCAATTAATGCAAATTAGTCATTTATGTAAACTACTTACCGTTTTACATCCTTATCCAGCATATTGATATGTAAGAATAATTATTAATGGTTTCTTTGATACCTTTCTAAGTGAAAGCCCGGTTTACTATAAACTATTGCTCATTGGTATCACCTGTTCATAAATAAAACTCTTAGAGGAATTTCCATTTCTTATGTGGGAATAATGAAAATGTAAAGTGGCCTATGATTTCTGATTGCCAGTGATTAAATTAGGACCTGCTCATTTCTGATTTTAGCCTGTAAGTTCTTTGGTAAATATATTCTCTTAATTTGTTTAATAGTTGTTAATGAATAACATTCTTACTGTAATAAAGGTCCGAGTAGTTGGAGTTACCTGTGCAGCCTGCCCATTCCCATGCATGAATGATCTTAAATTTCCTGTGGCTGTCCTGGATGAGTGTAGTCAAATCACAGAACCGGCTTCCCTCCTTCCCATTGCAAGGTAACCTAAAAAGTTCTTTTCCAAAGATGCTCAGATGTTACAATTATTTCAAACATTTCCTCAGTTCAAACTCTTCCCAGACTTTTGTGAAAATTCCTAGCAACGCAAGTACTAAACTGATTTTTTGAAAGAATCCAGAGGGAAATTTGAAGGAGGGGTTAATGTATCAAAATTTTGTTAGATCACCATTGAGGCAGTTGGATCACTACTTGGATCACAGTTTAGACATTCTTAAAGCCTTGAAAGTTCAAGTGCTAGGATTCTACTAGAACGTTGCAGGCTTCTCAGCCAGACTAAAGGTGCCTCTTTAGTCATAGTTTAAGAACCTAACTCTACTGAAGAATGTTCTTTAGTTCCTTACCTTGATATAATTCCAGTGTTTAGGTTCCGAAAATGTTTTTTAGATTATGAAAGTAGATAAAGAAAAATAAGTTGAAAATGAAAATTTGTCTACTAAAATTTAGGAAACTATGAAATCTTCTAAGCTGTCTCAGCCAATTGAAACACTGTGCTTTCAAAGCATCTCTTATTGAGGAATCCTAAAGGTAGTGGAAGGAGTACTAGACCAGACTCAGTAGGCTTCAGTCCTAGGCCTTGTTCTGTCCCCCTTATTGTTTCGTTTTCTTTCTTTTTTATAGTAAATATTTAATCTTCTGATTTCCAGTTTGTAAGTGTTGAAAACGCACAAGAAAGATTTTACTTCACAAGTACTTTTATGTTAATATATTTTGATTCAATATATTTGGCAATAAATCTCCACACGTCATAACCAAAAGTATGTTTTCTTCCCCTTAAAAAATGGGGATGTAACATTAACAACCACTGTAAAATAAAGCACACAATTATTTTGGTGAATTTACAGTTCTTTTTTCCCAGGTGAAAGGATGAGGGAGTAGGGCATCAACTGTCACGATCTGCCCGGGACTTGGGAGGTTCCGGCATCATGGGGTCTTCAGTGTTTAAACTGGGACAGTCCTGGGCAAACCAGAATGAGTTGGTCACCCTACTCAGGAGCCAGGGATGGAGAAAGTAACGCCCTGCATGAGAGGGTGGAGGGTTAATACTGTGGAGCACCTACTGTCTACTGAACACATTACATACTTTATTAAGTCCTTACAACAGCCATGCGTGGTATTATTATATCAGGATTACTGATAAGAATAGTGAAGCTGTAGAGATTAAATAACTTGCTGTGTCCACACAATATAACAGAGCTAAAATTTGGATATAGGTTTTTCTTCAAAACATGGACTTTTTCCCACTATATTCTATTCCTATTTAGAAAGACATTTTACCCCTGAGAGCCTAATTTGCTACATCTCTAAAACAAGAGTTTAAGGCAGATGACTTCTAAGAATGTTTCTAAGTTTATAGATTCTAAAAATCATTGTTTCTCAAAGTGTGTTCTGTGAAATACTAAGTCCTTGCAGAGGCAGGGGACACTTACTAGGTTTTATGTGGAAAAAAGTAAAGTTATGTAAAGGATTCTTTTTTTTTTTTTTTTTTTGCGGTACGCGGGCCTGTCACCGCTGTGGCCTCCCCCGCCGTGGAGCACAGGCTCCGGACGCGCAGGCTCAGCAGCCATGGCTCACGGGCCCAGCCGCTCCGCGGCATGTGGGATCTTCCCAGACCGGGGCACGAACCCGTGTCCCCTGCATCGGCAGGCGGACTCTCAACCACTACGCCACCAGGGAAGCCCAAGGATTCTTTATTGCACAACTTTTTAAAGCCTTTTAATACACTTATTATCACTGTTAAGCCTTGTTAGTTCTGAGAACGTGTCATGGTATTCAAATTCTTTGAAATACATTTTAGAAAATAGTGCAGTAAATGATGTTAATGCATGTTTCTCTCATTGCTTAGATTAATTTTTAGAATTCTGTTTTTAGGTTTGAGTGTGAAAAGCTGATTCTTGTTGGAGATCCCAAACAGCTCCCTCCTACTATTCAGGGTTCTGATGCAGCTCATGAAAATGGATTGGAACAAACGCTTTTTGATCGACTTTGCTTAATGGTACTACTGCTGAATTCATACAGAACTATCATTTATTGATTATACACTGTGTAGGTTGATAGAAAGTGAAAATATTAGAAGAACAAGTCCTTGCCCTAAAATTATTTTAATTGGAATTGTTTAGAAAGTACTCATCTTAAAGATAAGTTGAACCCTAATAATTTAAGAATGAAATGAATCTTTTTCCTGTGTACTTTCGTAGTGGGTAGTAAGTATATTGATTTTGCTGTAAAATAAAAAAAAATCTATATGTCTCTGTTATCCATGTCCCCTATTGTAGAGCTGTTGTAGAGCTCTACTTCACATTTTTTTTAATTTAAAAATTATTAATATAGTCTTAAGTTGAGGTGACATTCACGTAACGTAAAATTAACCATTTTATAATTGCTATCATTTGGAGGCTCATTCTTCCATTTTTTTTCACTGGGATGGATGCAGATTTGGGGGGCCTGGGTTTATACATTTTGGAAGTTCACTTTCAATGATGCAAAAATTAAAATTCAAAAGTGAATATATATTTAAATGTGGAAAGCAATCATAACAATAAATTTTACAAATCATTCCCCCCCCAAAATTAACCATTTTAAATGAATAATTCAGTGGCATTTTAGTACATCCACAGTGCTGTGCAACCACTACCTCTGTCTAGTTCCAAACCATTTTCATCCCCCCAAAATAAAACTGTACCCATTTAGCAGTTACTCTCTATTCCCTCCCTCCAGCCCCTGGCAAGCACCAGTCTGCTTTCAGTCTGTATGGATTTATCTTTTCTGTATTTCATATCATACGGTCTTACAATTTTCGTCTCGTACAGCTTGAAATCATACAATATGTGACCTTTTGTGTCTGGCTTCTTTCACTTAGCACGACATTTTTGAGGTTTATCCACACTGGCGGCATGTAACAGTACTTATACTTTTTTTTTTTTTTAAGTACATTTACAGTGTAGTGCAACCATTACCCCATCCTTTTCCAGAACTTTTTCATCAACCCAACAGAAACTTTGTACCTATTAAACAATAATTCCTCATTCCCCTCTCCCCTGAGCCCCTGGTGACCCCTGTTCTACTTTTGGTCTCTGTATTTGCCTATTACAGGTGCTTCATGTAAGTAGAATCATACACTATTTTCCCTTTTGTGTCTGGCTTTATTTACTGAGCATAATGTTTCCACAGTTTGTCCATGTTTTAGTATGTGTCAGAATTTTATTCCTTGTTAAGGCTAAATTAATAGTGCATCGCTTTATGTGTACACCACATTTTATTTATCCACTCATCTGTTGATGGACATTGGGGTTGTTTCCACCCTTCAGCTATCGTGAATAATGCTGTTAGGAAAATTGGTACCAATTATCTGTTCAAGTCTCTGCTTTCAGTTTTTCTGAGTATACACCCAGAAGTGCAACTGCTGGATCTGATGGTAATTCTATGTTTAACTTTTGAGAAACTGCCAAACTCTTTTCCATCGCTGCTGCTCCATTTTACATTCCCAACAGCAATGTACAAGGGTTCTAATTCCTCCACATCTTCACCAACACTTGTTATTTTTCATTTTTTAAAATAACAGCTAACTTAATGGGTATAAAGTGGTATCTCATTGTGGTTTCCCTAATGTCTAATCATGTTGAGCATCTTTTCATGCACTTATCTTTGGAAAAATGCCTATTCAAGCCCTTTGCCTATTTTTGAATTGGGTTGTTTGTTGTGTTGTTGAGTTATAGGAGTTCTTTATATATTTTGGATATTAATTCCTTATCAGATATATGATTTGCAAATATTTTCTTCCATTTGGTGGGTTGTCTTTTCACATATTTATGCCCTAAAAGAGTATTGGGGATTGATTTTTTTCCTCACATATTTCTCCCTCATAGAAGATCCTTTGTCCATGTGGTCACTAATCCTGCATTTTATTACATATTATTAGCGTGCCTTGTAACTATTCAAAATGTTCAAACAATATTACAGAACATTTTGCAAATAAAGAACATACTCAAGGAAAGCCCTGAAGTAGATGGGAGTTGGTTTATGATGTATTAAGAAAATCGGAAACTTCTTTGAAGATTCAGAATGAAAAATGGCTTGTACCTAAGGAGGATAGTTAATGAGTTATCAACAGCAGTTTCTAATTTTTTTAAAGATTTATTTTCAATTTAGTGTTAGGCCAATTCCATATAGATTATGAAAGCATGATGTTAGGTACCATACTTATTAGACAGTCTAAGATTTGTTTATATTTTATAATTTTCTGGTATAAAAAGTTTACTATAAAAATATTTTTAGTAAATTCAAAAAAATTCTTTTTATTCATTTTATCATGGTTATAATTTACTAAGAGCACAATATGGCAGTATTTTTAAACTTTAAAATATTATTGTGAAAAAAAAATTATTGTGGATTTTTTTTTCCACTAAGAAAAAAAAATGCTGTTTTAATTCTTTATTTTTCTGCACTTAAATTTCTTAGGGTCACAAACCAGTTCTATTGAGAACCCAGTACCGTTGTCACCCTACAATCAGTGCTATTGCTAATGATCTGTTTTATGAAGGAAACCTCATGAATGGTGTTTCAGAAACAGAGAGGAGCCCTTTACTGGAATGGCTCCCAACCCTGTGTTTCTATAATGTTAAAGGACTGGAACAGGTAAATGACATTAGGGTTGATAAGAGTCAACACAGTTTAGTTTCCTGTTTTAATTTTATTGTTGTTGTTTGCATGCTTTTCATGGTCTTTCCGTAGTGTTTCTGGGAAATGTATTTTAGGTTCTGTTTCTTATTCCAGATTGAAAGAGATAACAGCTTTCATAATGTGGCAGAAGCTGCTTTCACACTCAAGCTCATCCAATCACTGATTGCAAGTGGAGTAGCGGGCTCTATGATTGGGGTGATAACATTGTACAAATCCCAAATGTACAAGGTTTGTATTACTTATTATGATATTTATCATTATTAAATATTATAACTTCATATTATAATATTTTATATTACATTTGTAGTAGTTTGGTTTGTGTTGGTTTGGTGCTAGAAAAACTTTGGGGACCGTAGTTACTATATTAAAACAGCATTCAGACTTTTGTCTAGTCTGGCTTTTTTTCTGTATAATTAAATGTAAACCTAACAAGGTTTAATTAAATTCAGTTTACAGCTGTTGGGGCAAAAATGCAAATAAACAAATTAGAGGGAAGGAAATATGGTATATGCTTTGTGTTTTGGGACAGATGGGATTGAATCTGTTTTCCAAAATGTTCTTTCATTATTATTACATTTTATCAGTAAATCAAAGATAGATACCAGATATTAATCTACACACAAGCCAGTTACTTCTAACTAGTTTTCATTTATATTTATTTATTTTTAGTATTTTTCATCTGTTTCATTTAGTTTATCAGCTCTAAATTAGCATATCTAAATAAGTTTCCTAGCAAAAGATAAATCATCACTTTGATTTTGTTTCATAACTTACATTATCATTAGTTATTTATCATTTCAGAAATTAGCCAAATCTCTGTGAGTAATAAAAAAGAAAATGAAAATTACCCACTATTAGTTAAATGATGACAGCTGCTGTGGGTAGGTTGAGAGGCGTAGGTTCTTCATGACGTCTGCACCACATGAGCCTTGTCTTCTTTCCTCCACAGCTCTGTCATTTACTCAGTGCTGTGGACTTCGACCATACTGATACGAAAGCTGTGCAGGTGTCCACAGTAGATGCTTTTCAGGGAGCTGAAAAGGAGATCATTATTCTGTCCTGCGTAAGGACCAGACAAGTAGGATTTATTGATTCAGAAAAAAGAATGAATGTTGCATTGACCAGAGGAAGGAGGCATTTGTTGATTGTAGGAAATTTAGCCTGTCTGAGGAAAAATCGACTATGGGGGCGTGTGATCCAACACTGTGAAGGTAAAATAAAAATGTATTTAATTCAAGCATTTTGAATTAAAACTGACTTTTGGGTTAGTGCTTGGGGTGGTTCAGGTAGGAACAGCTCTGAATTTGCCACTATGGGAGATGAGTGAAATGATAATATGGAAACTACTGTAAAGTATAGTTGTCTCATGTTTTGTGTCTTTCTAAGGGAGGGAAGATGGATTGCAACATGCAAGCCAGTATGAACCACAGCTGAACCATCTCCTTAAAGATTATTTTGAAAAACAAGCAGAAGAAAAACAGAAGAAAAAGAGTGAAAAAGATAAATCTAAAGATAAATCTTATTTGCAAAAAGACATGATGTAGTTTGTATTTATATAATTTCAAATTCATTTTACACTATACATTTGTATATTTTTATTACCCCAAACCCATTATTGAAATAAAAAAGACAGACATTTAAACAAAAGTAAATAAACATGTAAAATTTTGCTCTTCAGAAAAAGTATAGTTACTTATATCAAGATAGGCAGATGTTGAAAGTAATATAAAATCTCACTAATAAAAATAATTTTTTTCTAAAAATTATGGCTTCTGTTTGCTAAAGAAATTAATTTTATAAGGAGCAAGAAAAAGCCTTTATGGGGAATACCAATGTTACTTCAAAAATAAGTGAATATCTCAAAAGCTCATCTGTTAAAACATGTCTACACAGTTATACCAACACACTCCTTTCTGAACTACAGCTCTAGCTGAATCTTTTAAAAATAATTATAATGCCCTGTCATTTTATAAGTAAAAACATATTCACAATAAAACTTTTAAGCAGTACAAAAGAAAGAAGAGAAATGAACTAAAAGTTCATTCCTGAAGACAGCAGTGCTCAAAACTTGCCATGACCCTGGTATAGTAGGTGCTCAATAAGTATCTGTTGGATGAATGAATGAATGAATGAATGGATGGATGAAAGACTCCCTTTGGCTCATTTCATTCTATAGTCTTTTTCCTGTGCATTTATTTGCATAGTAGTTATTGGTATACATAGTATATAATGGATTTTAAAATATTATAAAAAGAATACATTCCCCTTATAGAAAATCTGCAAAATACAGAAGAGTATACAATGGAAAATAAAAAGCACCTGGAGATTCACTACCCAGAGATAATAATTGCTAACATATTGCTTCAGTCTTTTTTCTATCCTTATATTCCATATGTAAATATGTAAATAAACCATTTGTTATATGATTTTTAGCCATTTATTAACAAAGGAACATTTACTTATCCTACATGGAAAAATGGCAAGGGCTTGATTATAATTAATACCAATGAAATATTTGTCTTTACCAATTAAAAACTCATATTTTTTGAGTGATTCGAGTCGATTTTTTTTTTCTTTTTTTTTTTTGCGGTACGCGGGCCTCTCACTGCTGTGGCCTCTCCCGCCGCGGAGCACAGGCTCCAGATGCGCAGGCCCAGCAGCCATGGCCCACGGGCCCAGCCGCTCTGTGGCATGTGGGATCCTCCCGGACCGGGGCATGAACCCGTGTCCCCTGCATCGGCAGGCGGACTCTCAACCACTGCGCCACCAGGGAAGCCCAACATTTATTTTAAAGATGCAGAAAATTGCTTACTTGAATTACTTCACTGTAAAAAATGACCAGTCTACCTCTATGAAACTCTTCTTTTGTTTGGGAGAAAAATAAATCTAACGAAGAAACAAAAGTTGTAATTCTCCAAGCCTTGTCCACAATGTGTTAATGATTGCAACAGCATTTGCTCTTTAATGTAAGTGAAAGATGTGACTCTCGAGTTCCAGGCAATACCTGACTGAATAGGAGACACCTCAGAAATTACTCATTGCCCCTTGGGGACCCTGGTGGGGCCCAAAAGCCCCTTGAGCCCAGCACATCCTCAGTAGATTCACTAGGACAGAGACCCAGGCCTGAAGATAGCATGTGAGATGCCACCTGTAGTCTAGACAGGGTGGGTGCCCCAGATGAGCTCCACATCACCATCCGGGGAAACAGGAGGGGAGAGAAGCCTTTAACAATCTGCCATTACCTCAAAGAGGCCTTGCTTAGTTGGAAGTTACTTTTCTACCCTGGAATTGCGTGTCTTACAACCAGAAGAAAAGGAGTAACCTTAATGGACCAGTTTACTTCCCAACTCTACTGAGAATGCAAACTTGAGTGCCACCTTATGTCAATTACATGGACAAGAAAGGAGCCACATTTTCACAAAACACAAGATGGCAGAACAGAAGGACCTTGAGCTCATCTTCTCTTATGAGGAGATTAAAAATGAAAAAGACTGAAAAAAAAAAATTAAAAAGACTGGAACCTACCAAAAAGATGTTCTACATCCAAAGACATAAAGAAGAAACCCAACAAGATGGTAGGAGAGACACACACGATATAATCAAATCTCATAACCCCCGGGTCGGCAACCCACAAACTGGGGAACAATTATATGACAAAAGTTCTACCACAGGAGAGTTCTGAGCCCCTCGTGAGGCTCCTCAGCCGGGGGGTCTGGCATCAGGAGAAGGAGCCCCCAGGGCATTTGGCTTTGAAGGCCAGCAGCACTTGAGTGCAGGAGCTCCACAGGACTGGGGGAAACAGACTCCACTCTGGGAGGGTACACACAAGGTCTCATGCGCACCAGGACCCAGGGCAAAAGCAGTGACTTCATAGGAGCCTGGGCCAGACCTACCTGCTGGTCTTAGAGGGTCTCCTGGGAAGGTGGAGGGCAGCTGTGGCTCACTGTGAGGACAAAGACACCAGTGGTGGGCCTACTGGGGAGCATCCATCAGTGTGAACTGTCCTGGAGACTGCCATTTTGGGACCAAGACCTGGCCCACCCCAAAAGCCTGTGGACTCCAGTGCTGGGACGCCTCAGGCCAAACAATAGGGCAGGAACACAGCCCCACCCATCAGCAGACAGGCTGCCTAACAAGGTCCTGGGCCCACAGCCACCTCTTGACATGCCCCTAGACATGGCCCCACCCACCAGAGGGCCAAGACCCAGCTCCACCCACCAGTGCCCAGGCACTGGCCCCTCCCACCAGGAAGCCTGCACAAGCCTCTAGACCAGCCTCACCCACCAGGGGCAGACACCAGAAGCACGAAATCTAAGATCCGGCAGCCTGTGGAACCAAGTCAGCAGACATAGATCATAACCTACCTTGGGACCAGCTGGTCCCTGGCCCTTGGGTGACAAGAGGCAAGTGTACTGCTGGGACTCATAGGACACCTCCCATAGAGGGCCCCTTATCCAAGGTTGAGAAACATAACCTTCCATATATATAAAAATACAAATATAAATGTAGACAAAATGAGATAGCAAAGGAATATGTTCCAGACAAAAGAACAAGTCAAAACCCCAGAAGAACAACTAAGTGACACAGAGATAGGCTATCTACCTGAGGAAGAGTTCAGAGTAGTGATCATAACGATGATCCAAGAACTCAGGGAAAGAATGGATGCACAGAGCGATAAGCTACAAGAAGTTTTTAACAAAGAGTTAGAAAACATAAAGAACAACCAGAGTTGAAGAATACAATAGCTGCAATGAAAAACACACTAGAAGGAATCAATAGCAGAATATATGAGGCAGAAGAATGGATAAGTGAGCTGGAAGACAGAATGGTGGAAATCACTGCCATGGAACAGAATAAAGAAAAAGAAATGAGGACAGTTTAAGAGACCTCTGGGACAACATCAAATGCACCAACATTCACATTATAGGGGTCCCAGAAGGAGAAGAGAAAGAAAGAGCCTGAGAAAGTATTTGAAGAGATAATAGCTGAAAACTTCCCTAACAACAGAAAGGAAAGTCACCCAAGTCCAGGAAGTGCAGAGAGTCTCATATAGGATTAACCCAAGGAGGGACATGCTGAGACACATAGTAATCAAACTGATGAAAATTAAAGATAAAGAGAAAATATTAAAAGCAGCCAGGGAAACCAGCAAATAACATGTAATGGAATCCCCATAAGGTTATCAGCTAATTTTTCAGCAGAAACTCTGCAGGCCAGAGGGGATGGCACAATACATTTAAAGTGATGAAAGGGAAAAACCTACAACCAAGAATACGCTACCCAGCAAGGCTGTCAGATTTGATGGAGAAATCAAAAGCTTTACAGATAAGCAGAAGCTAAAAGAATTCAGCACCACCAAACCAGCTATATAACAAATGCTAAAAGAACTTCTCTAGGCAGAAAAGGCCACAACTAGAAACACGAAACCTACAAATTGGGAAAGGTCACTAGTAAAGGCAAACATATAGTAAAGGTAGGAAATCATTCACATACAAATATAACATCTAAACCAGTAATCATGAGAAGAGTGCAAATGCAGGATATCTGAAATTAAGAGACCAGCAATTTGGGACCTCCCTGGTGGTCCAGTGGTTAAGACTCCATGCTCCCAATGCAGGAGGGCCCAGGTTCAATCCCTGGTCAGGGAACTAGATCCCACATGCTGCAACTAAGAGCCCGCATGCTGCAACTAAAGATCCCACATGCTGTGACTAAAGATCCTGCATGCTGCAACGAAGATGCTGTGTGCCACAACTAAGACTTGGCGCAGCCAAATAAATAAATAAATGTTAAGAAAAAGAGACTGGCAACTTAAAACAATCATATATATATACAGACTTCTATATCAAAACCTCATGGTGACCACAAACCAAAAATCTATAATAGATATACCACCACACACAAAAGAAAAAGGAATCCAAACACAATACTAAAGATAGTCATCAAATCACAGGATAACAGAATAAAAGAGGAAAGGAATAAAAAAGACCTACAAAAACAAATCCAAAACAATTAACAAAATGGCAATAAGAATATACATATCGATAATTACCTCAAATGTAAATGGATTAAATGCTCCAACCAAAAGACACAGACTGGCTGAATGGATACAAAAACAAGACCTGTATATATGCTGTCTCCAAGAGAGGCACTTCAGATCTAGAGACACACATACAGACTGAAAGTGAGGGGATAAAAAAAGGTATTCCATGCAAATAGAAATCAAAAGACACCTGGAGTAGCAATACTCATATCAGACAAAATAGACTTTAAAATAAAGACTGTTACAAGAGACAAAGAAGGACACTACATAATGATCAAGGGATCAATCCAAGAAGATATAACAATTCCAAATAACATGCACTCAACATAGGAGCACCTCAATATATAAGGCAAATGTTAACAGACATAAAAGGAGAAATTGACACTTATACAATAATAGTGGGGAACTTTAACAACACATTTTCATCAATGGACAGATCATCAAGACAGAAAATCAATAAGAAAACACAGGCCTTAAATGACACATTAGACCAGATGGACTTAATTGATATTTATAGAGCATTCCATCCAAAAGCAGCAGAATATACATTCTTTTAAAGTGCAGGTGGAACATTCTCCAGGATAGATCACATGCTGGGCCACAAAGCAAGCCTCAGTAAATTTAAGAAAACTGAAATCATATCAAGCATCTTTTCTGACCACAACACTATGAGATTAGAAATCAGCTACAAGAAAAAAACTGCAAAAAACAAACACATGGAGGCTAAACAATATGCTACTACACAACCCATGGATCATTGAAGAAATCAAAGAAGAACTCAAAAACTATCTAGAGATAAATGAAAATGAAAACACAGTGATCCAAAACCTATGGGATGCAGCAATTCTAAAAGCAGTTCTAAGAGGGATGTGTATAGCAATACAAGCTTACCTCAGGAAACAAGAAAAATCTCAAACAACCTAACCTTACACCTAAAGCAACTAGAGAAAGAAGAACAAACAAAACCCAAAGTTAGTTAAAGGAAAGAAATCATAAAGATCAGAGCAGAAATAAGTGAAATAGAGATGAAGAGCACCATAGAAAAGATCAATGAAACGAAAACTGATTCTTTGAAAAGATAAACAAAATTGATAAACCTTAAGCCAAACTCATCAAGAAAAAAAGGGAGAGGGCCCGAATCAGAAATGAAAAAGGAGAAGTCACGACCGGCACTACAGAAATACCAAGGATCATAAGAGTCTACTACGAAAAACTATATTCCAATAAAATGGACAGATTCTTCACATACTTGTCTGCTGATGCAGTCACAAGACAGCCCTTGATTTGACTGCTTAGATCAAGACGAGAAATTTCATCATTGTGTGCATTAAGTGTAAAAACTGGCTTATCTGAGCGTGCATCCAAATTATATACAAAACCGTCATCTGTACTGGCCAAAAAATGACAAGGTGAAAAGTGATTCCAAGTCACTCTCAATCTGCCCACTGAATCGCCACATTTGATGGCTTTCCTCTGGACTTCGGCAGTCACACAAAGCCACTGACTTATCATATGATCCAGAAATCAGAGTCTGTGTTTCAAATGGATGAAACTGGAGAGTCTGGATCTCGTCTGTATGTATGGCAAGGCTGGCTGCTGGTTTCCCCAAGGACGTATCCCACAGAATAACAGTGCTTTCAGCTGATGCACTGGCCAGCACATTTCTGATCAGCTTATTCCAAGAAAGGTCAAGGACAGCATCGGTATGCCCATCTGCTGAGGAATTCATCTTTCCTTTCTTTTTCTTCTTTTTTGATAGCTTATTTCTAAATGTAAAGACTGGCTCTAAAGAGTTCCACTATATCGAAATCCCACACTTCAATGACGGGGGTCATGTTTCCCACAGCAATGTAATTTCCAGTTGAATCATCTGGGCTAGGATCAAAATTCAGCCATTCCATACTCAAAGGGTATGCAGACAACAGGATATCATGGTGGACATAAAAAGAATCTTCTTATTGATTATAAACATGTACCTCTAAATTGCATTGGTCCTGTTCGGCTCTGCCACAAACTATGAGAATGTCATTGGGCTTAATCAAGAAAACTTCAAATTCGTACTGCTCTGTATCTTTCAGAGTAACATAAGGATCTTGATCATTACGCCCATAGACTGTAAGACCCAAAAGAGATTCACCAAGAGTTTCAGTATTGGGTCACCTTCTTCATTATATTTATCTAAGTCATACTCAGCCAGCTCATCATCATCCAGCGTCCTGTCATCCTCTGGGTCACCATCCTCCAGGGGCTCCCGAGGTCGGGCCTGGGTACAGGCACCCTGCATGCCATCTTCTGAAGGATCACCTGTCTCCTCTTCATCACTGCCACCTTTTTCTTGTAATTTTTCCTTTGCTTCATTAATAAGATGTTTCACTTCCTTTTCACTAAGCTCTACAGATTATTCTAGGTAGAAGAAATGGACAGGGGCTTCCCTGGTGCCACAGTGGTTAAGAATTTGCCTGCCAATCCAGGGGACACGGGTTTGAGCCCCAGTCCGGGAGGATCCCACATGCCACGGAGCAACTAAGCCCATGCGCCACAACTACTGAGCCTGCACTCTGAAGCCCGCGGGCCACAACTACTGAAGCTCGCGGGCCTAGAGCCGATGCTCCGCAGCAGGAGAGGACACCGCAGTGAGAAGCCCGCACACCAGAACAAAGAGCAGTCCCCACTTGCCACAACTAGAGAAAGCCCCTGTGCAGCAACAAAGACACAACACAGCCAAAAAAAAAAAAATCTTAGTAAGAAAAGAGTGTAAAGTAACCTAGTAATAATTTTTTAAAAAAAAAGAAAGAAATGGAAAGATTCTTAGAGAGGTACAATCTCCCGAGACTTAACCAGGAAGAAATAGAAAATATGAACAGACTAATTACAAGTACTGAAATTGAATCTGTGATTTAAAAACTCCCAACAAATGAAAATCCAGGACCAGACAGCTTCACAAACGAATTCTACCAAACATTTAGACAACAGTTAACACCTATCCTTCTGAAACTATTCCAAAAAATGGCAGAGGAAGGAACATTTCTGAACTCATTCTACGAGGCCAGCATCACCCTGATACCAAATCAGACAAAGATATCCCAAAAAAGAAAATTACAGGCCAATATCACTGATGAACATAGACGCAAAAATCCTCAACAAAATACTAGCAAACCGAATTCAACAATACATTAAAAGAGTCATGCACCATGCTGAGTGGGATTTATCCCAGGGATGCAAGGACTTTTAAAATTTATTTATTTTTATTTTTAATTTTTTTTGGCCATGCTGCCCAGCTTGAGGGATCTTAGTTCCCTGACCAGGAATTGAACCTGTGCCCCCTGCAGTGGAAGTACAGAGCAAGGACTTTTCAATATCTGCAAATCAATCAGTGTGAGGCACCACATTAACAAATTGAAGAATAAAAACTATAAGATCATCTAAATAGACGCAGAAAAAGCTTCTGATAAAATTCAACACCCATTTATGATAAATACTCTCCAGAAAGTGGGCATACAGGGAACCTACCTCAACATAATAAAGGCCATATATGACAAACCCACAACTAACATCATACTCAGTGGTGAAAAGCTGAAACCATTTCCTCTAAGACCAGGAACAAGACAAGGATGTCCACTCTTGTGACTTTTATTCAACATATTTCTGGAAGTCCTAGCCATGGCAATCAGAGAAGAAAAAGAAATAAAAGGAATCCAAATTGGAAAAGAAGTAGTAAAACTGTCACTGTTTGCAGATGACATGGTAATACACATAGAAAATCCTACAGACGCTACCAGAAAACTACTAGAGCTCATCCATGAATTCAGTAAGTCGCAGGATACAAAATTAATACACAGAAATCTGTTGCATTTCTATACACTAACAATGAAAGATCAGAAAAGAGAAATTAGGGAAACAATCCCATTTACCATCACATCAAAAAGAATAAAATACCTAGGAATAAACCTACCTAAGGAGGCAGAAGACCTGTACTCTGAAAACTATAAGAAGCTAATAAAAGAAACTGAAGATGACACAAACAGATGGAAAGATGTACCGTGTTCTTGGACTTGAACAATCAATGTTGTCAAAATGACAATACTACCCAGAGCAATCTACAGATTCAAGGCAATCCCTATCAAATTACCAATGGCATTTTTCACAGAACTAGAACAAATAATTTTTAAATTTGTATGGAAACACGAAAGACCCCAAATAGTCAAAGCAATCTTGAGAAACAAAAAAAGAGCTGGAGGAATCAGGCTCCCTGACTTCAGACTATACTACAAAGCCATAGTCATCAAAACAATATAGTACTTGCACAAAAACAGAAATACAGATTAATGGAATAGGATAGAAAGCCCAGAAATAAATCCATACACCTATGGTCAATTAATCTATGACAAAGGTGGCAAGAGTATACAGTGAAGAAATGACAGTCTCTTCAATAGGTGGTGCTGGGAAAATTGGACAGCTACATGTAAAAGAATGAAATTAGAACATTCTCTAACACCACACACAAAACAAACTCAAAATGGATTAAAGTCCTAAATGTAAGACCAGATACTATAAAACTCCTAGAGGAAAACATAGGCAGAACATTCTTTGACATAAATCACAGCAATGTCTTTTTGGATGTGTCACCTAGAGTAATGGGAATAAAAACAAAAATAAACAAATGGGACCTAATAAACTTAAGAGCCTTTTGCACAGCAAAGGAAACCGTAAAACGAAAAGACAACATACAGAATGGGAGAAAATATTTGCAAATGATGTGACTGACAAGACATTAATCTCCAAAATATACCAAAAAAAGAATACAACTCAATATCAAAAATACAAACAACCCAATCAAAAAATGGGCAGAGGATCTAGGTACACACTTCTCCAAAGAAGACATACAGATGGCCCACAGGCACATGAAAAAATGTTCAACATTGCTAATTATTAGAGAAATGCAACTCAAAACTACAACGAGGTATCACGTCACACCGGTCAGAATGGCCATCATCAAAACATCTACAAATAATAATTGCTGGAGAGGGTGTGAAGAAAAAAGAACCCTCCTACACTGTTGGTGGGAATGTAAATTGGTCCACCACTATGGAGAACACTATAGATGTTCCTGAAAAAACTAATAGAGTTACCATATGATCCTGCAATCCCACTCTTGGACATATACTCAGAGAAAGCCATAATTCAAAGAGATATGTGCACCCCAATGTTCATAGTATCACTATTTACAATAGCCAAGATGTGGGAACAACCTAAATGTCATTGCCAGAGGAATGGATAAAGAAGATGTGGTATATTTATATAATGGGTATTACTCAGCCATAAAAGAGAATGAAATAATGTCATTTGCAGCAACACAGATGGACCTAAAGATTATCATCCTAAGTGAAGTAAACCAGATAAAGAAAGACAAATATCATATCGCTTATATGTGGAATCTATATAAAAAATGATACAAATGAACTTATATACAAAACAGAAATAGACCCACAGACACAGAAAACAAACTTATGGTTACCAAAGGGGAAAAGGGGGAGGAGGGACAAATTAGGAGTTTGGGATTAACATATACACACTACTATATATAAAATAGATAACCAACAAGGACCTACTGTATAGCACAAGGAACTATACTCAATGTTTTGTAATAACCTATAAGGAAAAAGAACCTGAAAAAAATAGATATTTATGTATGTATAACTGAATCACTTTGCTGTCCTGAAACTAACACAACATTGTAAATGAACTATACAAAGGAAGGAAGGGAGGGAGGGAGGGAGGGAGGGAGATGTGATTCTCAACAGTTCCTTACATTGGGTAAGGAATAGTTAAAGGAAGTATTACAGAGCCACGCTTTACCTCTGAGCTGTACAATTTGACAACACATATTTAAACTTTATTCCTGAGTTTTGCTACCCAAACTTCCCCTATTTTTCATTTCTTTTTTTTTTTTTTTGCGGTACACGGCCTCTCCCATTGCGGTGCAGAGGCTCCGGAAGCGCAGGCTTAGCGGCCATGGCTCACGGGCCCAGCCGCTCTGCGGCATGTGGGATCTTCCCGGACCGGGGCACAAACCCGTGTCCCCTGCATCGGCAGGCGGACTCTCAACCACTGCACCAGCAGAGAAGCCCTATTTTTCATTTCTTGAGTCAATCCATTCTTGGCCATCTGGAGCTAGGTCTCAAGTAATTTTTTTTTCCGAGAAGAGTGTATAAATGACATAACTTTTGAGGCTTGGTACATCTGAGGATATATTTTTGTTACATATACTTATGAGAGCTATCTAAACACCATGGGAATTGCCCTTGGACTCACTTCCTATTCATTTGGATGACAGTTGACTTTCCATCTCAGATCTACACCTAGATGGCAGGCTGATGTTGCACAGCTCGTAGTCTAACTCCTACTGGTTTTCATCTAATACTACTCAAAGACTTTGATACAGTCTTCCCCACCTGTGCTCATGCTACCATTAGTTCCCACATCCAGTCTCATTTTGTCAGGTTTCAAGAAATTTTGATTTCTGCAACGATGTAGAAAGAGGTCTTGACGGTGTACAGCAGGATCTCTCAACTTTGGCGCTCTTGACGTGCGGGGGTAGATAATTCTTTGCTGTGGGGGGCTGTCCTGTGCCTCATAGGATGTTTGGCAGCATCTCTGGCCCCTGACCCTTAGATGCCAGTTCCACCTTCCCCACACGCTGTGACAACTAAAAAAGTCTCCAGCCATTGCCAAATATCCTGATGTAGAGTGGGCCCAGCATCCCAGCTGTCTCCGAAAGAGGAAGCTGCACTTAGAAGTATGGCTGCCCCATTTCCTGGTTCGTGTCCCTCTTGTATTTTTGATCCAGGCAACAGTTAATAAAGGAGAGCGGAGAATCTTTTTATTTTTAGGTAGGCGTGCCTGCCCATTTCTAATGACATTATATAGGTAGTCCACCAGGCATGTTCCCAGTCCAGTGCTGTCATCCTTATAGCTCATGACTCTTCCTCCCAACTTCTGAGATTAGGTCAGCTATGAGTGTCATATACTTACCTTATGTGTCTTCACTGTTATTTTAATGTGACAGAGACTACTGAAACCTTTTAAACAGGAACACATCAAAATCTTTAGAAGAACTTCCGATTCATTTAGCAATATTCTTATATAGAACATAATAATAGGTATAAATGTTAATAGGTATAGTAGGTGGTTAAGAGATTGATAGTATAGTATATGGTATTCTACTTTTGCTAAGGGGTAGCTATATCTTATAATTACATACCTAATTTTTTCTCTAATTTATAGTATATATATATATTTTTTTCCTTAATGGCAATACTTTTTTTTTGATAAGTTGACATTCCATTTTTTTTTCTTTTTACCTTTTGACCCCCTTCACCCATTTCTCCCACCCCAGCCCCCCATATCCACACTGATCTGTTCTCTGTTCTATGAGATTTTTTGCTTTGTTGTTTTTGTTTTTTAGATTCCACATATAAGAGAGACAATATGGTATTTGTCTTTCTCTGTCTGACTTATTTCAGTTAGCATAATGTCCTCAGGGTTCATTGATGTTGTTGTAAATGGCAAGATTTCCTTTTTTTTAATGGCTGAATAATATTCCATTGTATATACACAGTCATCCTTTGGTATCCGAGGGAGGCTGGTTCCAAAACTCCCATTGGATTACAAATCCATGGATGCTCAAGTCTCTTCTATAAAATTGTGTAGTACTGCATATAACCTATGTACATCCTACCATATACTATATTTTTTAAATAATTTTATTCAACACTACAATGCGATAACCTTGCCTCTGCCAGAGATTTGTGTTTAATTCTTTTTTAAAATTTTTATTGGAGTATAGTTGATTTCAACGTTGTGTTACCTTCTGCTGTACAGCAAAGTGAATCAGTTATACATATACCTATATCTGCTCTTTAAGATTCTTTTCCCATGTTATTATGGAGTATTGAGTAGAGTTCCCTGTGCTATACAGTAGGTCCTTATTAGTTGTCTATTTTATATATAGTAACGTGTATATGTCAATCCCAATCTCCCAATTTATCCCTCTGCCCTTTCCCCCCTGGTAACCATAAGACTGTGGTGACTCTATTTCTGTTTTGTAAATAAGTTCATTTGTACCATTTTTTTCGATTCCACATATAAGTGATATTTGTCCTTTTCTGACTTACTTCACTCAGTATGACAATCTCTAGGTCCATCCACGTTGCTGCAAATGTCATTACTTAATTCTTTTTTATGGCTGAGTAATATTCCATTGTATATATGTACCACATCTTCTTTAGCCATTCATCTGTTGATGGACATTTAGGTTGCTTCCATGTCCTGGCTTTTGTAAATAGTGCTGCTATGAACATTGAGGTGCATGTATCTTTTTGAATTACTGTTTTCTCTGGGTATATGCCCAGGAGTGGCATTGTAGGATCATATGGTAACTCTATTTTTAGTTTTTTAAGGAACCTCCATAGTGGTTGTACCAATTTCCCACCTACAATGTAGAAGGGTTTCCTTTTCTTCACACCCTGTCCAGAATTTATTGTTTGTAGATTTTTTGATGATGGCCATTCTGACCGGTGTGAGGAGATGCCTCAATGTAGTTATGATTTGCTCCCCATACACTTTAGATAATCTCTAGATCACTTATAATACCTAGTACAATGTAAATGCTATGTATGTAACTAGTTGCCGGAGTGAGGCAAATTAAAGTTTTGCTTTTTGGAACTTTCTAGAATTTTTTTTCACATATTTTTGATCTGTGTTTGGTTGAATTTGTGGATGCAGAACTTGTGGATTAGAGGGCTGACTGTATACCACAATTTCTTTATCCACTCATCCACTGATGGACACTTAAGTTGTTTCCATATCTTGGTTATTTTAAGTAATGCTTCAGTGAACGTGGGGTTGCATATATCTATATAATTTACAGTATATTAAAGTTAACAGAGTTCTAAAACCTAATTAACAGAAAACATTGGTGTTGCAGAATTGCTTCTGGGCCAACCTTTTCTCTTTTTTCTAGCCCACCTGCATAATTTACCATATTAAGCAGTCCTTTACACAAGGCACTTTAGAAAAGAAAAAGAAGTAATAGTGGTGTGAGAAAAAAAGGGAAGAGATGGAAATGGCTCAGTCTATCTTCTTTTGCTTCCCTCAGCCCAGGGCGGAGATTCACAGTTTAGGCTTTCTTTCCCTCTGGGTGGACATGACTTACAGTGGATACGGTGTTGGTGTCTTTTTCTCTGGTTCTCATCTTTCCTAGCCTGGAGAGAGACTATCTGGATTGGCTCACAGAGCACCATCCCAGGGTGTACTGTCTGGTGCAGCAGGTCTGTGAACATGCAGGGGTCAGAGCCTACACAGTGTTCTTGCCCTAGCTCCTGCGCATCAGAGCACAATCAAGCTTCACGCATTCCTTCTCCCCAAGGCTGTTACAACAGAAATGGGGTGAGGGACAGTTAGCTCTCACTTCTTTATTTCCTTCAAAAACTCACTCAGTAAGAGGAGCTGGGGAATCTATCGACTTTCTCAAAGATTAATTTAATAAATCAAAACATTCTTCTGATTGGGTGGTGTTGACCACTGTAGAGTTGTTTTTGGTTCATGATCTATTCTGAGCAAAAACATACTGTCTGAACCCTGAATATTAGTAAGGCCTTAATTTCTATTTTCAAGAAGAAAAGGGCCATAACAATTCTTGATAAAGAAAAATCTCCCAAATCCAGACTAATGCCTGCTTTATCTTTTTCATCTCAGATACCAAGGTTAGATAGACACAAACTGAACTTTAAGGAGTATCCCATTCAATAAACAACAAATATTAAAATTTCTCATGATTTTACAATATACTCAAAGTAGCAGGCCAGTTTTACAGCTAGAGCCATCATATATCTACAGATAGCAATAATATATATATATTTTTGGCCACGCTGCGTGGCATGCAGGATCCTAGTTCCCCAACCAGGGATTGAACCCGTGCCCCCTGCAGTGAAAGCACAGAGTCGTCCCAACCACTGGACCACCAGGGAAGTCCCCAGATAGAAATAACATTAAAACAATGTTTCCCATCTTGTGCTCAATAAGTGACAGAATTAAATAAGAATGTTCTCTAGATTTTTATTTATAAAAAAGTCTGTTAGTTTAGGCATCACATAATGAAACAATGAAATTTCTAGGCTTTAATCCACTCACCAATTGCCTTTGCTTTACACAGGGTATGTGTGTGAGGTTTCTTCCAAGATTCTTTCACAAACGTCACAATGATCCCTAGGGAGGAGAACAGGTATTTTCCCCATTTTATAAATGATGAAGCCAACAGTCAGAGAAACTGAAGTGATCCATCTAATCTACCATACAAGGCAGGATACAGGCAGGGCTGGAACCCAGACTAATCCAGTGGAGTCTTTTCTGCTCCACTGCACTGCCTGCGTGGTAAGTCACTTCACTTTATCAAGCAGTGAAAGACACTAAAACCAAAAATCGTCTTTGACCGAACCAAACAGGCTCATTTCCTGATAATTTAACTTGGTTAATTTATTATGCAAAACTTTATTAACAATTTATTTGTTTGAAAAATCTATTCCTTCCTGGTAAATAAATTTTGCTAGAAAATGGGATTGTTGATTTTTCTTTGAAGGTCTTAAAGGTCTACATTTGCTACTAGAAGATCTGTTTAGATTTAATGCAAGAAAAACTGATTATTAACAAAAATGTAGTAATAGCTGAGCTGGTGATTCTGTTCTTATTATCAAAAGTTAGTTAAAAACTAATAATTATGTTGCATACTCTGCTCCACTCTGCAGCCAACCCCTGTCCTTAGAAACATACATTTCAGGCTTCCCTGGTGGCGCAGTGGTTGAGAGTCCGCCTGCTGATGCAGGGGACACGGGTTCGTGCCCCGGTCCGGGAAGATCCCACATGCCGCGGAGCGGCTGGCCCGTGAGCCATGGCCGCTGAGCCTGCGCTCCGCAACGGGAGAGGCCACAACAGTGAGAGGCCTGCGTACCGCAAAAGGAAAAAAAAAAAAAGAAACATACATTTCAATATTTGAGTTACTTGTGAAAAATCACAAGTTAAAATCTGAGATTATGAAGCCCGGCTTAAAACTTCAAAATAAAACATAACTATTGGTATTGTTCTTTAATATCTGAACAAAAAGAATGTTTGATTTGGAGATGCCAAAGCAAGTCCCAAATGCTGCATGCTCTTGATTATGTTTTAATTTAAAGACAGCTGTGAAATAGCTTTATACTAATTTGATTTTTTTTATATTAAATAAGAATGAAATGGAAATTGGTGATTTACTTGACAGATATTGGACGCTGAAAATTAAATAATTGTTCTAAAAGCATTAGCTCAACACTGATTTGAAATGCCTGCTTTGTAATTAGTCATGAGTGAAATGTATGTTTAATTCAAGTTATGTTTCTGGTTTATATTAGCATGACTTGATTATAAAGTAAAGGAAAAATACAATCCAAGTATCTCTGCAAGCCCCTGAGTTCCTTTCATCCTGAAACACTAGTTAGGTTGATTTTTTTAAAAAACTCTTGTTAGTCTCTTGATTATAGATATTCCTTACTATTCTACTTTCTAATTGGGCAAATCTGATTTTGATAATACAGTAAATGAAGGTGTGCGTGTGTGTGAAAAATCAGGAAGCAGTCAACTTTCAGGTTAAAAAATTAGTAAAGGAGACTTCCTAAGTGAAAGTTTTAAGGTACCTATTGCTTCTTTTAAAACAAAAACTTCCAGTACATTGATTTTATTGGCTAAATGATGATGGATTTGTGGCTTCTTGGGATAGATTCTTTGGTTCCATTGAAGTCAGTGCATTCATTGAGCATCTACTCTGTGGCGGGTCCTGTGTAAATGGAGAGCAGTCTGGTTCAGTCTGGAAGACATGTGCAGCTTGTTTTATTTCTCAGCCCAGACGTGGAGTATAGGTGAACTAGTTACATATCACTCTACCCCTACATGGGGCAAGCTAAAGCTCTCCCTGATGGAGAAACTTGGTGGAATTCTTGAGGTAAGAAAATTGGGCTTCTTTGGCCACTCTTTTGGAATGTACACTTCTAAATGAAACAAGAACCAACATGGCCATGATGCTCTGGGAGCTCAGATACATTGTCCTCTATATCCTCAGGTTCCTTATCTCTAGAGTTAATGTCAGGCTTTCAGGCTTTGGGTTGTGAGGCAGAGACCAGATCTTTGAGGACCAAGTAAGGCAGTGAGAAGTAAAAGAGGGACGGATATGCACAGTGAGGAAGACACATGGTTGACAAATTCTGAGGCATGAAAAGATCCTAGGTCTTTCAGCACAGATGGTGTGTGTGTGTGGGGGATGTGGGTGTAAAATCAGATCATCTGTGACTTCTTTTAGGTCTCACAGGCCCTATCTAGTGTTTGTTTTTTTTTTTTTTCCTATCTAGTGTTTTGAATGGATAATAACCTTCTCAACCCGCATGGTGACATCACATGAGTACAGGATCAGGGCATCAGGCAAAGTGTAATTGCTCAGTCTAGATGTTGTATGAGACTTGCTTTTTTTTTTTAAATTATTGCCACAAAGTCAATCTTTTCTTTTTATTTATTTATTTATTTATTTTCAGCTGCGTTGGGTCTTCGTTGTTGCGCCCGGGCTTTCTCTAGTTGCGGCGAACGGGGGTTACTCTTTGTTGAGGTGCGCAGGCTTCTCATTGTGGTGGCTTCTCTTGTTGTGGAGCATGGGCTCGAGGCGTGGGCTTCAGTAGTTGTGGCACGTGGGCTCAGTAGTTGTGGCGTACGGGCTTAGTTGCTCTGTGGCATGTGGGATCTTCTCAGACTGGGGCTTGAACCCGTGTCCCCTGCATTGACAGGCCGATTCTTAACCATTGCGCCACCAGGGAAGTCCGAGACTTGCTTTTATGTGCTGGCATACTCTAAACAAGCTGACTGAATATAAAGGACCAAGGACAAAATAGACCATATATTGTGAAGAAGCTACATGAATAACTTTAGTGCCAATGGCTCTTCAGAATCATATTTTGCATTAATAATTTGGGATCAGCACCAGCATGGTAGGTGCTAAGTGTTTAGCCATTAGATAATATAATCTAGAATGTCCAGTGATCTGCTTTTTTTTTTCTTTTTTGATTGCCTTCTTTTTAAGCATTTTCGTCTATATTCTTTTTTTTTTTTTTTTTTTTGCGGTACACAGGCCTCTCACTGCTGTGTCCTCTCCCATTGTGGAGCACAGGCTCCGGACGCGCAGGCTCAGCGGCCATGGCTCACGGGCCCAGCCTCTCCGCAGCATGTGGGATCCTCCCAGACCGGGGCATGAACCTGCGTCCCCTGCATCGGCAGGCAGACTCTCAACCACTGCGCCACGAGGGAGACCCACGTTTATACTCTAAAACAAATCAGGAACTTCCCTAGTGGTCCAGTGGTTAAGACCCTGTGCTTCCACTGCAGGGGGCACAGGTTCAATCCCCATCAGGGAACTAAGATCACACATGCCACGTGGCTAATAAATAAATAAATAAACAAATCAACTAGGGCTTGTTTCTCTTACCATCTAGTACTCGTTCACATATGTGCCTAAGCGTATATATATTTGAAGCATACCTTTATATGTGAAGCATGAATACCTCACTTTGCGTTCTGTTTTTATTCATTATCTCACATCTATTTTCTTTTTCCTTGTTCTTAAAATTTTATTTATATATTTTTAATAGGTAATAACATACACATGGGTCAATATTCAAGAGGAGAAGAAGGGAAGAGAGCGAAAAGCCTCCTTCCCTCCTGTGACCCCCAGCTACCTAGCTCTCCTCCGCAGAGTCAACTGATATTATAAGGTTCTTATATTTCCTTCCAGAAATAGTTTACTAACATGCAAGTACATACATATAAATGGTCTCCCCTTTTACCTGGTAGCCTACTATACACATCTTCCTGTATCTGGTCTTTTTCACTAAACAGCGCATCTTAGAGTTCATTCCATGTTGTCTAGACTTTTAAAGAATTGCCTGGGATTTGTCAGCTCCTAGATTACTCCAGCACGCCACTGACCACAGCCTCTCCCCCTCACTTCCCCTACACATACTTTCCAGCCCCATCATGATCTCGCATCTCCTGACTCCTTGCTATTCTATCAGCTGCCTTTTATCTCTTCCTGTCACCATTATTTTGAATCATTCTCAGTTGCCTTGGTGAATTGCCTCTCTGCTACACGTTTTTCCATGGATTAGTCTAAACATCCTTTTCCATTTTCTTACACCTGGGCTGCTGGTGTTCTAGGGAAAAGTATACTAGTGTGCAGGTTAGTGCCACAACACATTTATGATAACTGATCTCACAGGTCCCACAGGCCCAGAAGTTATACGTCCCTAATAAGCTCTTCAACTCACTGCCTCCAGTCACTCTTCCCACCAGAATGATTTTTCAAACATGCAAAAATCCCACTAATTCAATCAATCCCTCCACCCAAGGTAACCACTAATCCACTCTGTCACCACAGATCAGTTTGACCTGACTTAAAACTTCATGTAAATCAAACCATACAGTATCTACTCTTTCAAGTCCTTTACTCAGCATGTTTTCAGGTATATCCATGTAACTACGTGTCTCAGCAGTTCATTCCTTCTAATGCTGAGTCATATTCTCTTGTATGAATTTTGTTGTCATTGTTTTAAATCTGTTCACCAGTTCTTCACTTCTGAGATACTTTCATCTTCTCTATTTTCTCTATCCTCTCTGAAACTCCTACTGGTCAGATGATGGACTCCTGGACTGATAAATATCAATATCTTTTCCTTACTGTTGTTTAGTCTTTGACTTTTTTTTTTCTATACTCTGGGAGATTCCTTTGAATTTATCTTTTAATTTTTTTTGAAAGGACTTTATTTTTTTAGCGCACTTAGGTTTACAGCAAAATTGAGAAGGAGGTACAGAGATTTCCCATATACCTTCTGCTCTCACACACGCACAGCCTCCCCATTATCAACATCACTCATCAGAATGGTACATTTTTTTTTATCAAGGATGAACCTACATTGACACATCATAATCACCCAAAGTCTAAAGTTTACCTTAGGGTTCACTCTTGGTGGTGTACATTCTAATTCTATGGGTTTGGACAAATGTATAATGACATATAGCCATCATTATAATATTACACAGAGGGACTTCCCTGGTGGCGCAGTGGTTAAGAATCCGCCTGCCAATGCAGGGGACACAGGTTTGAGCCCTGGTCCGGGAAGATCCTACATGCCGCGGAGCAACTCAGCCTGTGAGCCACAACTACTGAGCCTGCACTCTAAAGCTTGCAAGCCACAACTACTGAGCCCGTGTGCCGCAACTACTGAAATCTGCATGCCTAGATCCCGTGCTTCGCAACAAGGGAAGCCACCACAATGAGAAGCCCGTGCACCACAACGAAGAGTAGCCCCTGCTCGCTGCAACTAGAGGAAGTCCGTGCGCAGCAACGATGACCCAACACAGCCAAAAATAAAAAAATATATATATAGTAAAAGAAAAAAAAAATCATACGAGTATTTCCCCTTCCCTAAAAAATCCTCTGTGTATACATTATTTGTAGACACTTAATGACAGCCAAATGACACTGTCCTAAGATTTCTCAATACATCTAAAAGAGAAAAGTGGTGGGCATCATCATATAATACTAATGTGATACTAAAGGCACCCAGACTTGAAACTTCACAGTGGCAGGCTGTATAAAATTTGTGTTGTGAGGTCCTTAGGGGAAAAACAATATAAAATCTATCACATCAAACTAATATTGATTTGGATGGAATTGCTTTTATAGTTGTGCTTATATTTAATTAGTAAATTTGTTGGTTTCCATGGTTTCATAAGAGATATAAACATAAGAAATGTACACCAAGATTTATGTTTATAGATCTTTAAACAACATCATAAAAATAGCCATGGTCTACACTGAGGGGAACACAGAGAATCTTTTCCTTTACAGAAGGATCAACATATTACTCAAAGAAGGTGCACAGGCCTGGAATTGTCAAGTCTTTGTAAACAGTGTGGCAGGTCTAGACAGCGATTGGGATTCTGACCTTTAGCCAACACGTGACCCTGGGCAATAGTTTCCTCATTTGTGAAGATGGTAATGGCAACAACGCTCTCCTTGGGATTTGTGTGAAGACTAAGCAAAATAATATATTGAAAATTCCTACCTGGTACAGGGCCTGGCCCACTGTAGGTCTGCTTCCCCTCCACAAGAGGTAGTTCCTATTTCCTCAGTTTTCATCAGGTATCAGCCACAGATAAGCCTATGAGAAAGCACTCCAGAAAACGCTGCCTCCTTGGCCACTCACTGCAACCTAAAAATATAGAGAAAGACTAAATGAAGGAAAAACTGCAAAAGAAATCATTCCTGTAAAAGACAGTTTTAAGACTCAGTGGTTAAGACTCAGTGCTTTAACTGCCAGGGAACTAAGATCCTGCAAGCGGGGCAGTGTGGCCAAAAAAAAAAACAAAACACAGTTTTGTCAAGAGCGCTGATATTGATCTGCTCAGCCTTAGCACAGCCATGAACTATGTACCATCCAATCAATATTAATTAATTAAGAGGAGGAAGTGAAAAAAGTGATGGTCCTCATTCCTATGAATGCCTTGTTGACCTAAATTCTGACTTAGCTCCCCTACAATGATTAAATTCACTCTGTGTTCTATAGATACAGATTTATTTCTTCTTAAATATTGAGTTAGAATTTCCAGTTGCCCACAAATTATGACTTGAAATCACCAGCAAGGTGTTCTTTCTTGGCCAAATGCTGGGAACAAAGGAATGTATTACTGACTTCTTATTGGACTGTATGCATATGTTTTTGTCTATTATTTTAAAATTCTGTATGGTGTATTTTATTTCACCCCTATTTTGTGTGGAAAAGAAAAACACTTTGAGCTTTTGGGATAAGAAGAAAGGAAAGGGCTCCTATTTTAATAAGATGCTACTTCATAATTAGCTTATTCTGAATAAAGGAATTGTTTCCAAGCACCAGCTCTGGGGAAAACTAAGCATTGTTGATGCCAATTTCATTAGACTGAGGACCAAAGGAAGATTCAGAGAAAAAAACCAAAATACCATGTGATTCTTTGGGAGTGGCCAGCAATTTACCCTAAGGAACAATGCACAAAGCCCCCAAAAAGTCCTTAAACCTCCAATGACTCATTTTCTGAGAAACAGTGTTGGTCTCAAATCCAATGTAACCCAAATAATCTGTAGTATAAGAGTAGAGGTCACTAGATTCATGAAAATAATAAAACTGTACTTTCCTCTCATTTTTAGTGGCACATTAGATTCTCCACAGCTGGGGAAAAGCTATGTTCTATTCAAGGCATTAACAGGAGTTCAAATTTGAGTTAATATTGACATGAAGTTTTAGTTTTTAATACTAGCCTCTTTTATGTTTTCAGAATTTCTTAGTAAACGTTTACCCTGAAAAATATATTGATTTTTCTGTACAATATTGTACTGTGAGATTATTCTTTCTTTTCCTTCAAGAGAAAATGAACTCTCAAATCCTCAAAAATAAAAACCCTGGAGAAAAAAGAATTTGCTTAGAAGCATGCCATTATCCTCTTGTAAATCCTTTCCTTTCTCTTATTCTGAGTCCTGCTGCCTCATGCACTGACAATAATACAACATAGTTTCAGTGTGGTGATTGGTGCTATAAACAGGCAGAGTTAAACAGAAACCCACAGCAGCCTCCTTCAGTGTAAAGTTGGCTTCTGTCAACAGAGAAAGCCAAAAGCATAGGAAAACAAAACTTAGAACTAAACATTTTCTGGATCCTGATTATTTTTAAAATAGAAGCATCAGATGCTATATTTTCAAGCACAGAATGACAGAGGAGGAAAGTTTGTAATCACTACTGAGGAGTGGTCAAGAAACGCGTTCAAGAAAGGTTAGACATAAATAATTTCCTGTTACCAAATATTATTAAATAAGGAAATATATGACCTTAAGACATTGGTAAAAAAATCTTTCTTTAAAAATCCATGAAGTCAGGCTTCCCTGGTGGCGCAGTGGTTAAGAATCTGCCTGCCAATGCAGGGGACACAGGTTCGAGCCCTGGTCCGGGAAGATCCCACATGCTGCGGAGCAACTAAGCCCGTGTGCCACAACTACTGAGCCCGTGCGCCACAACTACTGAAGCCCGCGCGCCTAGAGCCCGTGCTCCGCAACAAGAGAAGCCACCGCAGTGAGAAGCCCATGCACCACAATGAAGAGTAGCCCCGGCTCACCACAACTAGAGAAAAGCCAGTGCGCAGCAACGAAGACCCAAGGCAGACAAAAATTAAATAAATAAATAATTAAAAAAAAAAATCCATCCAGTTCCTGGGATGTGATCTCACACCTCCGGGAAAATTAGACGTGATTTACCCAGAAAAGAGAAAATAATAGCACTGAGGAGCTTTTCTTTCTCTGTCCAATCCCAGGAATTGTGATTTGACAAAAATTTAAAAATTAGCACTGAATGTTTCTCTTCTTTACAACGTTTCCATTATAATTAAATGTTCGTTTTTTTTGTTGTTGTTTTGTTTTTTTTGTGGTACGCGGGCCTCTCACTGTTGTGGCCTCTCCCCCTGCGGAGCACAGGCTCCGTACGCACAGGCTCAGCAGCCATGGCTCACGGGCCCAGCCACTCCGCGGCATGTGGGATCCTCCCAGACCGGGGCACGAACCCGCGTCCCCTCCCAGACCGGGGCACGAACCCGCGTCCCCTGCATCGGCAGGTGGACTCTCAACCACTGCGCCACCAGGGAAGCCCTAAATGTTTGTTTTTAAGTTATAGTATCCCATGTCAACACAAATGGTCCAGCTCCTGGGGCCTTAATTTTAACTGTGAGCAAGGTTTATGATATAACTCACCCCACTTCAGACATCTCTGATCTGAAATTTACTCCCAATCTCTAATGAAGACTAAAAAAGACAAAGGCATTTCCAGAAGGCCATTTTTTTTTTACATAACAATTTCTGACTATAAATGTTCCAAAGTTTACTTGGAAAACACAAAAAAGAAAATTTAAATTACCAATAACAAAAAGGTAAGTACTATGAATATTTTTCTCTCCTGGATGTCTGTGTTTCTGTTTCCCTCCAATCATTCAGAGATATAAATCATCTACATATTGGGGTCATACTAAGCATTATATCAAATTTGAAAAAAATTAAATATCCATCAAAAATATGATTTTAAAGTCTTCACATTTTGTTACTGTGGCAGTATTATATTTATTATTAGTTAGTCTCTACTGTTGGTAAATGTGGACAGCTTAAAAGATTCACAGGTAAAGTGCTAAAATAACACGTCCTTAAGTTGCCTTTGACACTTGGGAAAGCACAATTTCCCCGACAAAGTTAAGGACAAGCAAATTTAAGCAAGAAAAAGATGAAGCAGAGCGGAAATAGGAATTCGGGCGTCTGGATCCAGGGGATGAGGCCCAAGGCGACTGGCACTTTGAGCCTCTTAGACTCCTCCCCCAACATTTTACACACATGACATCTAGCTAAAATGAGCATTAAGCACCAATTCGGAAGAGAATAAAAAATACCAGGGGAGCGACAAGTACTCTGGAGAATGAATCTGGAAGTGGCTCTGGGTGTGAGGAGAATCACAGATCTGTACTGACATAGTATATACCCGCTAAGTGCATATGAGGTCCTTTTAACAGTCTGGAGTCTAAGTCTTTCCCCAAAACTATGGAGTCTTGGCGTCGCTTCTAGCGGCTGAATAGCTAACTCCTCAAAACAAAAGTCTTGGGACTGAGGCCCGCTCGTTCTCAAACTTGGCAGCCATCAGAACCACTGGAGGAGGTGTCTTATAGGTCAGTTTATTTCGGCTCCGAGGCGCACACCACTGACGCTTTTGAGCCTGAAGGTTACAGGTGGCCGCGTGCCTGCGTTCGAAACCCGAGCCGCAGGGGAAGGACCCAGAGCCGGTCCCGGGAGGGACTGCGAAGCGACGCCCAGCCCAACGCGGTGTCTGCGGCTGGCGGGCCGGGCAGGGGGCTTGTCCGCGGACCCCGCCAGAGGGCGCCAGGACCTCGCCGCGCGCCCAGCGGCCCCGGACCTTAGGCGAGACCTGAAAATGCTCAGGTGCGGCAGGAAGGGCGCGTGATCCCGGGCCGCGGCGGGCTGTACCGGCGCCTGCTCCAAACCCATCCGCGCTCCGGCTCCCTCGGCTATCGCCCGAGCGTAAGACCTTGTTTTGTGTTTTATTTTAAAAGCCTTCTCCGCCCCCGTACTGCTTGAAGGCGTAAATGAGAGAGGGTGGGAGGGGTGAGAGGGGGAAATGGAGAAAAGAGGCGCTGGAAGGCTGAATGCCTTCTTTAAATTACTGCTGACACTTCGGTTCCAGGCCCCTACAATCTCAATCAACAATCCATTAGAACTCAACAGGAGTAAAACGAAATCCTCGTTTAAGTGTATTTATCCGATCTCCTTTCTCTCTTTCAAATGCTAAATCCATTTCAGCATATGCCCCCTTCTTTCTCTCGCCTTTCTCTCAAGACTGGCAGCCCATACCACTCTTGTAAATATGAAAGATGCTAATCATATGACATATCACGTCTCCGTCGGAGCCGGAATAAAGCCTTCAGATTTGGGATCATTGCCTCCAGACAACAGCTTCATCAGCCGGAAAGTTGGTTTTTTTCTCCTTTCCTTCAACTCTCAATCCCTTCTTTGTCTGGAGTAAAATGCAGCCGACTCGAGCCACCCAGGCCATATGGTTCACTCTGTATTTTCTTAGTTGAATTCTGAATTGTTTCTGTGACTTGCGAAGTTTTTTTGGAAGTGCGTATAAAGACATAGAAGAGCTACTTGTGCAGGGAGAGCTGCTGGACGCGCCGCGGCCGCCCCCTCCCGGCCTGGAGCCCCGGCGGCTCCGCGGAGTTAACACCGGCGACTGCGTTGTCGCGCGGTTGGGACCAACGACCAGCAGGCCGCAGCTGCCCGGTTCGCTCGCGGTGCCTACTCCGCGCCTCGCACGGCGCCCGGCACACAGCAGGCGCTTGCAGAAATATTCGGGGGGAATGAAAAAATGAATAAATCAGCTACGCGGGTTGACCCCGAATGGTTTGTGTCCTAAAGTATCCTTTTGAATCCGTGAAGAGAAAAGGTAGCCTCGCCCTCTCCCGACACACGGTTTTCTGGCATGTAACTTTCTCATTTTTATGTCTACTTATTTGAATGTAAGCTCTATGGGGGTGGGAATGGTGTCTGTCTTGTGCATGGCATTGTTCCCAGGGGCTGGTACAGTGCTTGGCACACACTGGGTGCTCATTAAGTACATTTTGAAGGTAAAAGGGAGAGATGATTGAATGAATGCGCTAACGTAGAAGGATGATATCTTATTTCCCAAAGGAACAGATTTAAGAACTTTCTCTGCTAAAGATTCGAACTTATTTACCCCACCTCACCCTTTTAATCTATATCATCAACAAACAACAATTTCCAGAAGAGAATTCTGGGAGGTTATGTTTTTCCTTAGTGGGGAGAGGAGAGGGAAAATCGGCTTTCAGATCTTTATCCATTGCTTTGAATAAGTTTTGTGTTTTCCAGGTTCGGGACTGTCCGTGCAAGGGAGCAGGCTGCCAAATTTCCATTCTCTCTTTCTAACTCCTTACACAAACCCCAAAGAGTTCTTTCACCAAATCATTAAATTCTACAGAGGTGGTCAAGCTCGCACTGCTTTTCATGAAACGGAGAAAGAAAAGGGTCCTTGAAGTTTAGAAGATGCCCAAGGAAAACTCCTTGAATGACATCAAAAGAATGAGTTTCCATAGCTGTTGAAGCACGAGGGCCGTGTATCCGCACAAAGAGGGACCGGGGCACCGGGACGGGCCCACCGCTCTGTCCCAGGACAATTGGGTCACTGAAATAGGGAATTAATTACCATTGGAGAGTGGGCAGCCCATTCACCACTGGCTGAGTTTTATTAAACGCCAATATAAATAACAAAACAACTCTTGTGGCTGCACTATTCCTACACGCCAAAGGAAGGATTATGCTGGGGATTAACATCTTAAAGTCTATGAGACTTTCTGACTCAAGGCTCGGAGCTGGTAATCGTGTTTGTCTCCTGGTTCAGCGATTAGTGCTCTCTTTCTTGCACTTTCCCCTGGATGGCCAATGTCCCTTTTTGCAGGCACAGAGGGGTGGGGGGCTTCTCTCCCTAGTGGGCCCCCAGCCCCCCCATTCACGCGCCGGCTGTTCTTTTCCCCTTACCTGAGGAAAACAATCAGAAAGCTGGCGGAGATTGGCAAAATCTCCTACAGTGATTTCTTTCCTTCGTGGGAAAGAGGGGTGCTTGGGCAGCGGGTCGCGTAAGGAGCGAAGAGAGGCCTGCCGGGCGCTGCCTTTCCGGAGCGGGTGGGGCGAGGGTAGCGTCGATGCAGAAGGAAGGGAGCCTTTCGGCACCTGCCGGGCGGATTTCGCCGCCATCAAGACGACCTGTGCGTCAAGCTGGATTTCCTGAATGTTTGACTTGAGACACCAAAGCACGTTATGCGGGTTCAGGGCAAGGGCCTCGGAATGCGGGTCCCGGGGGAGGGTTACGATCTTCTCTGCCTCTCTTCTCCTCTTGTAGATTCTCCCGCCTCTCCCAAACACGGAAGGGAGAGGGGCTGGCGCGCTGAAATGACAGCGCAGCATCCTAGCTCGGACCTCTGCAGGACTAGATTTGACAAATCCTCCCCGACAGGATCCGAGGGAAAATCGAGGATGAGACTGAGAAATCCGCACAGGGGTCCAGTAAGAAGGTGGGGCGTGAGTTTACACTGTTATTGCTCTTGGCTTCCTTGGCTCCCCAGAAGGGAACTGCCAAAAATTCCGAGCTCACTCTGGCACCCAAGCACTCACCATCATCGGTAATGAACTCTGACAGGGTGAGGAGTCCTCTGCTGGGGTGTGGGGGGGGAGCTGATCTTTCCCACTCGGGCCTCCTCGGCGCTGGAAACTGTGCTTCTAGTCCGCGGCGAAGAACTAAAGCTCTTCAGGACCGGCTAACTTTTTCTCTCCCTCTTTCCGCCTTTCTGAGAGCTCACCAGGCAGACTAGGATTTAGGCTACAAAGCCACCCTTGGCAGATACGTCATCCGGTCCTTTTAGCACAGCAGAAACCCTCCCTTCCCCTGCAGGCAGGGCGGTTTACTGTGAATTGGGGGACAGGCTTGATGGGCGGGCAAACTTTTGCTCCTGCAACGCTCTGGGAAAGGAGCCCTTCTCTGCCGCCGCCCTCGCCCCATTCACCTGCAACAGCAAGAGTATGGGCGTGGGGATCATTTGTCCTCTCTGGCCACTTGTGAGGTCGAAGTGTGGAGGGGATGTAGCCTGTGGCTCCACAGCAACACCTACCCTAAACTTTGGGGCTTTTGGGTCGTCTCAAAGTTCAAACTTCTTAAAAACAACAAAGACTTTCTAAAGGTCTCCACCCCCATCCCCTCCCCTTACGTCACTTTTCTCTCCCTACACACACTCGGTCCCCCTTTCTTTTTAAGGCTTGGGGATGAGTTTAAATCATTGGGCTCCCATTTCTTGACAACTGCCTGCTTTGAGCTTTTGTTCCCTTAAAGTAGGACTGCACGCTGAAAGAGGGGCTGAAGATGAACAGCTTGACCCTTTAGGACAGTTCACGCAATGGACAGGAGCAGTTCTCGGTCACCAAACTCCCTGACACTATTCACGCGCTCCCCTCCCCCTTCTCATAACATTTCAGTCTCATTTCATCTGGACAATCTTTTAGACCACACAAGTGCCTCTTGAATTTATTTAAGTTAAAAGAGTGTAAGAAAAGTCCAGCTAAGGATATTTGGCGTCGGTCACGTCTTTGCAAATCTGAGTACAAATCGAAATTGCTTTCTTTCAGCAAAACCGAGCAAAATGTTGAACATATAAAATTTTGCAACTGAGTGTGAACGGCTGATTTCTGGATTACACTAGCAAGTTAGTTGTCCTTGGTATTCTTTTAAAAACAATACTCTTCATGGTGGGAAATATTTCCAGAAATATTATCAAGAGTGATGTTTCTCTTGAAGGCTACAATGGAAACACACAACCAAAATTCTTAAAATTCCATGATAATATAGAGGGTGACTTTTTTTTTAAACGCCTGTACTTTTGCACAGTGATCTAACACACATCACTGCATATATCCAAAGAAGCCCTTATTTTAAAAATAAAGTTATATAAACTCCCTGATATCTTTCGATTTACATAGATTAGAGACTCATTTATGTCATGTGAATATGTACACAATATATTAGTTTCTTGGCATACTTTTTCTTTTTGAAAATAATTTCCTTTCCTGGAAATTTCCAGAATCAGAAATGTGCAATTCATCCTAATAATATTTTACTGTTACTACATATCTGCACAGGATACACTTAAATATGCACTATTAACTTCTTATAGACAGTAGAGAAAGTTTGGATTTTGACAAAGAAAAGCATTCACCGTTTCAGTGCATCATAAAAACATAAAGTCTTGGGAGAACATAAAAACTGGAGGGTCAGATACCCAAATACTGTTAAAAATCAACTAAAGAAATCCATTGTGGGGCTGCCCTGGTGGTCTAGTGGTTAAGAATCCGCCTTCCAATGAAGAGGACACAGGTTCGATCCCTGGTCGGGGAACTAGGATCCCACATGCCGCGGGGCAACCAAGCCTGAGCGCTCAGGCCACCAACTCGAGAGAAGCCCTCGCACCACAACGAAGAGCCCGGGTGCCACAGCTAAGACCCGATGCAGCCAAATAAATTAATTAATTAAGAAAAAAAAAGAAATCCATTGTGTTTTTCACTAGCCCTAACCATTAGAACCAGCTTGATCTCAGTGTTTGTTTGGAGTTATAAAAGCTAATCAGGTCTTCCTGTAGTCCTCCACTTAACTGGATTCTGATTCTATTCTTCCCCCCAATATATTTTATCATAAAATCAACCCAGTACTTCCTAGCTTAACCAAAAATTTAAGACCTGTGCAAAGAAGCATGTTTCTATGATGCTAAAGTAAACTTTCTTTTGTTTCTATTACATTAACCTATTGGTTTGTCTTTCTTTGCAGGCAACTCCTTCCATGAGACGTAGATATCTAAAGACTGACACTCCATAATATCTCCCATCATTCCAGTATTTGTTTTTAGTAGTCTGATCATTTCCTCAGAACCTAGCTTTCTCATCCTCTGTTTCTTTTAAAATTAACACAAAATTCCTGCATCCACTCCCATGTGTCCCTTCCATTTTTTACCTTGGCTAGCCAAGACATTAGAGGGTTTTCTTTTAGGGGGACTGTAAAGAGTATTTACTTGTTTGGTATCAGTGATCATCACCTATAAAATAATGCTAATGTGTGCATGCAACCATGGTAAGCACTTCTGCTATCTTTCACTACTGACACATCTTTTGCTTGGTCAAACTCTTTTATGAAGTTCTTATTCTGCAGGTTCATGATACAGAGATAGAGACCCAAAGAAGTGTGAGAGAGGCAAATGCTGTATTCTGGAGACACTGAACATTTCTTTCTTTTTTAATATCTGCATTTCTGCCTTATGAAATTAATCTGTTCTAAAAGGATTGAGGAGGGAACTGGGGAAATAATTCTTTTAAATTTAGGGAGTTTGTTTTTAAAGTGGAGGAGACGCAAAGCACAAATATCAACCAGCAAGGTGAAAATCGTGGCAGTTTTCAAATAAATTCAGGACAGAAGGAAGTCTAGAGAGTGGGTAGCTGCAGCGGATAACAGTCTCTTTCATGGGATTCTAATTTTCATTTTCTTTACTTTGTGTCTTCCAGGCCGGCTCATGATCTCCCTGCAGAAAACATTAAACAAATTGAAACCACTCCAAAACACTTCCATCATCCCCTTCTCTGAAATACAACTTTTTTCCAATTCCTACAATTCGAATGAGACCGAGACCACAAACAATATCTTTTTTCTCCGGCCACTTTTCAAATCCTAACATTCCAACTGTGCCTTGCTGAAACTTAAATCTGCAAAAGGGACTCCTCTCCAATCTACTGGAGTCCAGATCCATCCCCGCTACTCATGCACCGTCTAACACTCGGCCCAGCACACATTTCTGGGGGCTCTGGTTCTAAGAAGTCAGCCACTTCGACAAGAGGGTGGGCGTGAGCGCGAGGAGGAGGACGACGCAGGGAGGGCTGTTGAGCAATTCAGAACAAGTTCCCTTCGAGGTCCAGTAGCCCTCCAGCTCTTTTTTTCCTATTGAAAAGCCGGGAGAATCGGGAGGACGGGCCCCATGTCCCTACAACGCCCCCCAGCGCGGAGCAGAGGTCATGGAGATGTCAACGCTGCCCATTCGCTCAAGGGAGCTGCGAGTCGGCCGCTCTTCCCCCTGCCCCCCCCCGCAGGAAGCCTCTTTGCTGTCCCGCCCCGCCATAAACTGGGGTTAACCCTAACGCCCCCCACCCCCAGCAAACCAAAAACCTATATCCGTGCTCGGAGCCTCAGTGTGTCACACGTAAAATGAGGAGGTCCCTTGTCGTTCTTATGTGTGAGTGCTTTTATTCTCACATCCCCTAAAAGCCTATCAGCTGCTCCCCTACTCTATCTGCCCTGGCAGGAGACGCCCCTATGAATCCTCCAATCTCCTCTCTCTTCATCCTCCCACGTCAGTCCTTCTGGAACCTAAACACGCTTGCCCACCAAGTGCCCACAGCTCGTCATCCATATCCCATTCCTCCTTTAACCAAATGAAAGCGTTTTTAAATAGTTTACTATTTGATACAGCTCCTAAGAAGCTTTGCCAAGGGACGTCCGGCATCACCAAAGGGCTAACTGCTTTCCCCAGGATTCTGACCCCCATTAACTAATTCCTCGGATCCCGACGTCCGGGAGCTAGGAGGCCGGGCAACGCCCGGTGCGGTGCGCGAGCGCGCGTCGGGGCGGGGGTGGGGTGCAGCCGCAAGGACCCGGGCGGGGGCGGTCGCCTTGGTCTCCCCGCCGGTCCCCGGAGCCCTGGCCCCTAATGAGCCGCTGAAAGGGAGCGGGCTCCGGTGCGCGTGGCTCGCAGGCCTCCCGGAGTCCCGGGCGCCCTGATTGGCCAGCTGCGCCTCGCGACCTCCATTCATTAATAAATTAGCGGCACGCTCCAGCCGAGCGCGAGCCACCAATCACAATGGGCAGCGGCGGCGACAACAGCCGCAGCTTGAGCCGGTGCAGCCGCCACTGCTTCAGCACTCCGACCGCAGCCTCGAGCTCCAGCAGGAGCTTTAGAACCATTTTATGCTGATTAGATAAAGGGGGGAGAAGAGAGGTGGGGGCGATGGGAGGAGATGGATGGATGGCAGGGCCAGGGGAGGGGGGAAGTGGGTGAAGAAAGAGAAAGAAATGAATGATGATAATGCAATGAAAAGAGTAAGCCGGGGAGGGAAAAGCGGGGGAGAAGGGGGGCCGGCACAGGGGGAGGAGGCGGCGGCGGCCGCGGATGGGGGGAGATGGGGGCCCCGGGGGCAGATCTGATTGTTTTCTTGGTGGTATATAAGGGGTTTTAAGGAGAGTCGTGTGCCAGACACGCAGCCACTGAACCACAAGCAGCTTCGCTTTAACTGGAGTGCCTGGGAGTCGCGTGCCAGGAGCTGCACGGCCGGGGACTTACTGACAGACAGACACGCACCACCAGCACAACACACGAGACCCGGGCGGGTCGCCGCGGCCGCCGGGGCTCTTGGCAAACTCGCACGACGGAGAGGTCCCCCGCGGAGCCGCGCCGCAGTAGCGCCAGTCTCGCTGCTTCCAAGGCAGCAGAAGGGGCAGCGCTGCGCTCCGGACTACTCGGAGAATCGCAGCACACGCCAAAGTAATAGCGACGCCGAGGCACATTTAGAGAGCGAACCAAGTAAGTATCCGCGCGGCGGCTTCCAACTTGGAAGGGTGTTTCCCGCACTCCGTCCCACCACGCCCGAACGCCCTTGGCTCGCGCTGAATCTTTGTCACGGGGGCCGCAGCCCTTTCCGGGGCGGGAACACAGCCGTCAGGGCGGCCGGTAGAGTTCGGGACTCAGTTGGCTGGCGACGGGGTCACAACAAGGGGGGCTCCTGAGCTTGGGGAGCACTGGAGGGGTTTCCTCCCCAATTTACCTTCCTCCTTGGCGCCGTTCCGAGGGGTTCTTCTCGGGTGCGCGCAGCAGTACATCCCGGTGACACCAAGAACATGCCTCTGCTTCTATACTGACGCCTCGTTTGGTTCTTTCTCCCTCTCTGCTCTCTTCTCCAGGATGTTCGTCAAATCTGAGACCTTGGAGTTGAAGGAGGAAGAGGACGTGCTGGTGCTGCTCGGCTCGGCCTCCCCCGCCTCGGCGGCTCTGACCCCGCTATCTTCCAGCGCCGACGAGGAGGAAGAGGAGGAGCTGGGCGCGTCGGGCGGGGCGCGTCGGCAGCGTGGGGTCGGGGCCGGGGCCGGGGCGCGGGCTGGCTCGCCGGGAGGGGCCGAGGGCTGCCGGCCAGCGCGGCTGCTGGGTCTGGTGCACGAGTGCAAGCGGCGCCCCTCCAGGGCGCGGGCCGTTTCTCGCGGCGCCAAGACGGCCGAGACGGTACAGCGCATCAAGAAGACCCGTAGATTGAAGGCCAACAACCGCGAGCGCAACCGCATGCACAACCTCAACGCGGCGCTGGACGCGCTGCGTGAGGTGCTCCCCACGTTCCCCGAGGACGCCAAGCTCACCAAGATCGAGACCCTGCGTTTCGCCCATAACTACATATGGGCGCTCACCGAGACGCTGCGCCTGGCTGACCACTGCGGGGGCGGCGGCGGCGGCGGCGGCCTGCCGGGGGCGCTCTTCTCCGAGGCCGTCTTGCTGAGCCCCGGAGGCTCTAGTGCCGCCCTGAGCAACAGCGGAGATAGCCCTTCGCCTGCCTCGACGTGGAGCTGCACGAACAGCCCCGCGCCGTCTTCCTCCGCCTCCTCCAACTCCACCTCGCCCTACAGCTGCACTTTATCTCCTGCCAGCCCAGCGGGTTCAGACATGGACTATTGGCAGTCCCCACCTCCCGACAAGAACCGCTACGCACCTCACCTGCCCATAGTCAGGGACTGTATCTAGAGCCGCCATCTCTGCTACCCACGCCAGGCCTTAGTGGCTACCCTTTCCTGTCCCCGTTCAAGCCCTCCTCCCACCCCTCTCCTGACCCCGCTTCCATGCCCCAGAAACGATCTCACTACTCAGAGCAGGTGTAGCCGTTATGATTCCTGGGTTGTTTGTTGCCTTCTTGGCGAAGGGCTTCCTTCATTCAGACGGGCTCTCTAATTTATTGGTGTGATGGAGCTTATTGTCAAAGAGGATGGTAGAGTTTGGGGGGCACTTCTTAAGGCTAAAAAGATGCTGAGAAGAGATGAAGGTGGCATGTCGAAAGAGTTTGCAGAGCGGACTGACCTCCTCCCCTCTCCCGGTGCAGTGCGTGTGAATCTCCCAGAGGGAATGCAACTGATTCCTGTGATCTCTTCACCTTTGCTTCTATGTAGAGATGTTAATGTCGAGTAGAAAGAAATGTATCTTAGCATCTGAATGATTTTACCGGTAATAATATTATCCACAGATTTGCAATGGCTGGCATCTGCTTTATTCCCAGTGCTGTCTGCGGGCTGTGGGAATTTCACCTGTCAAACCAAACTTTCCCTCTCTGATGTGCACTTTGTTCTGTTTCCCAGATTCGTCACAATGCCTATTGTCCCGCCCTTCTCTTTCCTTTTTCTTCTCCATTTTGCCATCTGTCTCTTATGATTTATAAGGGGGAAAAAGTTGTTTTGTTAGAGGGCCAGGTTAGAAGTCATTGTATAATTTGTAGGCTTTGTAATGATTGAATGCAAGCGTGGAAATTTAGGCTGAACTCTCTATCAAAAGGAGAAATGTGGAGGAAAAGGGAAAAATCAGGAGGGAGGATTGCTTCATGTATTATTTATCTCGACCTTTTAGGGGAGAAGGAACTCCCCTATTCTTTCAAGAGATTAAAAATAAATCAACAGGCTGAAAACCTAAGCAGACACGGAGCATTATCAGGATCAGCCACACACGTGTTTCCTTCTATTTATTATAAAGAAAAATTTCATGAGAAAAGTATGTATTTTTTGTATATTCTACAGAGTTTATTCTAGTATGTATTTACATCTTGGAAGAACAAGAAAATTGTTCTCATGATTAAACTATAAATAAAATATCTAATTTTCATAGTTTTTGTGTGTTGTATTACAATTTTTTCTTGCTTATGTGGCTTTTAGAAGAATGAGTTGCATTTTTCTGAAATTCTCCCAATATCAAATTGAGTAGAGTACTTGTATTTTTTTGTCAATGTTTGTGTAGAGATTTCACTGACACATAACGTCTAAGCAATCACAGGAAGCTGAATTATATTCGAGACACTAACATTGATATAAAAGTATAACTCTCAATACAGACAAAACTTAGTTTTTAAGAAATCAATTTCGGAGCAAACAAGATTAGTAAAAAAATGGGGGAGTATTTACGATAACTTTATTTTGATAATTAATAATTATTTTAATTAATGATAATTAAGCCATGATAAATGCCAGTGTTCAGAATCCTTAATTTTAAAAAACAGTGAAGTTGAAATTTCTTGGTGGAGTATGTAGAAATTTGATTCTTACACTTCACTTCTTTGAGCTTCAGTTATCATCTGTGAACTAAAGGGATTGGACAGTGATCTCTAAGGGCCCCTTCCAGCTCTAACATCTGTGACGTAACTGAGTATTTATAAATTCATTATTGAAAGCTGATTTCATATTAGCCAATCCAATCTTTGTTAAAATAGTTTACACAACTTCTTCAAAGAAAAAGCAAAGATGTTTTCCTAATCTCCAGGGTACATAACTCTGTAACTTGTACCTCAATCTCCAAAGCAGAAATCAGTGACCTTTGGCCTTGGGTCAAAGATGACCAAGTGAAGGTTGACCACATTCTAGGTTTAAGCCCCTTAGGGAAGGGTGTCCAGGCCAACACAAGCTAAAAAAAGATCATATCAGTAAAGAAATGTTGGTTGTTCACTGTCTCCCCAACCCTCATGAACTTCATATCTGCTTCTGGTTTGAGCCAAATCCTCCACTCCTCTGCATAAAGCAATGATAACTCTCCTGAGACGTCTATCTGACACTGCTCTTCCTCTCCATCCATATGGAAAATATTGAGTGTTTAATATCTCAATAACTCCTTTTTTTTTTTTTTTTTTTTTTTTTTTGCCGTACGCTGGCCGCTCACTGCTGTGGCCTCTCCCGTTGCGGAGCACAGGCTCCGGACGCGCTGGCTCAGCGGCCATGGCTCACGGGCCCAGCCGCTCCGCGGCATGTGGGATCTTCCCAGACCGGGGCACGAACCCACATTCCCTGCATCGGCAGGCGGACTCTCAACCACTGCGCCACCAGGGAAGCCCAATAACTCCATTTTTAATAAAAGGAAGAACCAACCAGGGTTTGTCTGGCTTTCATCTCTGGGTGTAAGGGAGACCTGTTGGAAAACCCCTTCTAGTTTTAAGGTTGTATTATTCTTAGCCACTCGATTATCTGATATGAGGAGAAAGTGATTTTTCTCGTACATTCACCTTTATGTTTCTAGTGTTTAAAAAGCCAAGCCAGCAAGCAAAGCAATCGTAGTATGAGAGTTTTTAAAATCACGGAATAACTGTTAATTTAGTGATGATGATGCTTTTATGGTGATTATAGGCTTCTTCTGGAAACTTGCCAAGGAAACAGGTTCATGACACAAGTCTGGGGAAGGTAAATCTTCAGGTGCAGGTACTTAGGAAACCTTAGCTGGTGAGGGGGATCCTATAAACAGGTGGTGACCCTAACAGCTTATTTGGAGAGGCACAGATGGGGGGAGGGTTCAATAGTCATAGTTTTGAGTAATGGGTAATACACCTAATGACTCAACCTGCGACCTAGTTGAATCTAGCAGCCACCTCTGCAGTTTCTCCAGGACCAGAGACCCGTTCAGCAAGAGCTTGCAGTTCCTCTTACACACCAGCATCACATCATATACGGCAGGAATTCCATCTCCCGTCTGTGGTCTACGCTCGGGCTTTTCCTCCGCTATCTACAGCAGACCTAATTTTACACTAAATAGGTGCAGTTATTTTTTATGGCGTCTAATCACTTTCAGCGGTTAAGAACGATGTTCTTTCTGCCTCACTTCGCGCTGGGAGTTCTCCTTGCCACCCACGGCAATCTCCGCAGCCTGTGGGTTGAGGCCCAGTCGTCCTCTCCCGTTCCCTGTAAAGGTGAGAATTACTGGTCGAAGCTTCAGCGGTAGGGAATATGGTCGCTCTTCCATTTTACCCATTCGCCTCCCGCCCTGGGACCAGCTCGGTCTGTCTGCACCAAGCAGGTTCGTGGGCCGCTGAGCCAAGCCATTCTATTTTTGGAGCTCTCTGCTGAGAGCCGTTTCAAGCAAGGCCATGAAGATGTTGTTCTGATGACAGTCCCACACTGCAAAAGTTGCCAGATCTTTCCAGCTCCAGGGGCGCGGTGGCGTGTTTACCTAAGCTTGGAGAGGTGCGAGGGTTGGTCCTGGCCCGGGTGGATCTCTGCTTCGGCGCCGCCAGGCTCCGGGCATTGATTGTATTTACTTGTTCAGAAGTGCCCAGGACTTAGGGCTGATTTTCCTTCACCAGATCTAAGACAAATCCATCTGAGGGCGAACAAGGAGAAAACGGAGAAGCGGAGAGGTGGGCCGCCGGGCGAGGTAGGGACGAGAGGAGTACTGGGGCTCCCGGAGCCCCCAGCACCTGGGCAGGAGCAGGGTAGTCTTCCTCCCGGGCAGAGCCCTGCGGGCCCGGCGGAGGCGCGGGCTTCGGAAGGCCCCGGGCGGCCTTGGCCGGGAGGGAGCGAGGGTCCTGTTACCCGCGGAGCGCATCTAGACCCAGGGCCCGCTTCTGCGGCGCCCACCCTCCGGCCCGGGTCGCCTGGGCGCACGGCTGCGGCAGGGCCGAGGCAGAGGCAGAGGCAGAGGCAGGGAGTTGCGAGCCGCCGCCGCCCACCGCGTGCACCCCCTGCATCGCACAGCCTTGGGCAGGTTGTGACTGCTGGGCCTCGACACCTGGAACCCGTTAAAAGCGCCTCCTCCTCACGCCCGGCCTCGGTCTCTTCCCCCACCCCCAGGCTCTCGGGTCCCAGGCGAGCTTTGAATGTATTAATTAAATAAAGCAGGCAGCCCTTGAATCGCGCCAACGCAGGGCGCTCTCGGGAGCGTGAAAGTCCTGGCCTCCGAATCCGCAAAAGAAAAATGTGTGAAAAGAGAATTAGTGAAATTAGGTTAGACCAATAAAACGTGAGGGCTCCAGCACCCCCCTTCCCGCTCCCCCAGCCTGGGGCTAGAAGGGCTATCTGGTCTGATCTATTGTTTCCCGCCCTGGCAGGGGGTTCATTGTTTGATAAATAATTCCCCCTCCATTTTATTCTTTAAAAAAAAATGGGTATTTGCATAATCACTGCTTTGATGTGGCCAGAAATAGAAGGCTTGGTCTCCCCAAGTCTGCTATTGGTAGCGAAGCAACAAAGCTCGATCCAGGTCTTTCACTTCGCTGACAGCGTGTGGGGCAGATTGTCAGAAACGGCTGCGTTAAGCTCCTGCCTCCTTTTTAAAAAGGATCCACTTTAATGATTAAACCTAAGGAATGTCCCCAAAGGGGGAAGGCGGTGAAGGACGAGAGTTCTCAGCCCCCTCCACCTCCCTCTGTCCTCCAGCGTTCATTGTTCTCGGCAGTCTCTTTTCCAAAGCCTTTGCGGGCGTGCGCCTCGCTTGGGGCCTCCCCACGTGGCTCGCAGTGGGCACCCGCCGGGGTCCGCCGGGGCCGAGGTCTGCAGGAGCGGTCCTCCTCGTCCCCCACCCGTTTTTCCTTTCCCAGTTTGGTTTACCCAGCCTGGGTGGGGTTCGTCTTATGGAGGACGCCGAAGTGAGCTGCTCTTTGGTCCCCGAGTGGAAACGAGGCGGGTGGGGAGGGCCCCTGGGAACGCAAGATGGGGGCAGTTTCAGATGGTCCCCGACAGGAGAGAGGAGCAAAGAAATTCAGTCATCCGGAAAGCGGATCGAGAAAGCCAGTGTGGCCGGAGCTATTATATCCCTGCACGGTGGCGGGAGTCAGAAGATGGAGTGGGAAAGAGTCCTGATGCTGTGTGCACTACAATAAATGACTTTTTTTTTTTTTCTTTCCTCTCGGTGCCGGGGTCGCAGGAGGAGGGAAGGCGGTGGGAGTTCTCTGCTTTCATCTCTGCTTTCTCTCTCACCCAGCTTCTCCAAACCCTCAAGCACGAAGGGGGAAAAGCCAACTTGGATTATTGACTAGGAACGCTATGTGATGAGGCTGGGGCTTCCTGAGCAACCGGACAGCCGCCAGCTCTGCGCTCCAGCCTGGGTAGGTCTCACCTGTGGGAGAAACGCTCAGCCTCCTCGGGCCCTAAGCCCAGGATTCCGGGGAAGGCGGGGGCGGTGAGACGCAGGCGGGAACGAAGGGGGATCCGCGAAGCACCTGCGCGACCGGGGTCCCATTCCTCTTCTGAGCCCCCGCATCTTACCAAGCTGGACTCCGGGGCATTCTTCAAGTGTCCCACCAGCTTTTGGACTCAGAGCTTCAACAGTTGTCTAGCTCATTGTAAATTCTCTTTTTACTTATCTTTCCTTTTTACTTTTCAAGGCTGTAATTGTATAAGCAATCGTTTTCCTTCATATCAAGTTTCTCACAAAAGTCATACTTCTTACGAAATAGAAGGACTTGGGATTCAAGATTTTTCCCAATGGAAGCATACTTTTAATTTTGTTTGGACTTTGACAATAGCCCTGTAGAGTCATGTTACCTGGTAGACACTGTAGGGTATACTGAATTCCAGAGATGTAAGAAATCAAGAGGCAAAAAGTTAGAGTTATTTCAAAGGACACATCTCCCAGAGAGGCTGTTTGGACTGTAGCTGGTCTTTCAAAGATTCAAAAACAAGTGTATATCTTCTCTGATCTTGCTGAAGTGTAGAACAGACTGTGCCACCAGTATTTTTCTTCATTCATCCTTCCCTTCTAATGATTCCATTACCATCTTCTCCTTGATTCTCTTCACTCCAGGACCTGGAGGCATACCTGGAGACATTAAACAACGAAGCAAAGAACCAAAATCTTTCACCTATCTTACCTGATCTAGAAACAATTAAGTAAAAGTGCTGAAGTCCATGTTATATGGGAACAGGAACCTTCAAAATAAGCAGAGAAAGCTGGGGGCTGGTTTCCAGGGTAGCAGCTTGCAATAAAGCCTAATTCCTTGTGACAAAGAGGTCATCTTCCTTTTCACATGTGTTTATGATCCCTTTGTGCATTGTATTTTGGCATAAAAGCTTCTATGCTCTGTCAGGCCTCCACAGGCAGCTCTATGACTCTCAAGGGGGTTTATTGCCTCTTTGGTATAAGAATAGCAGAAAGAAGCCAAACTAGTGCCAGTGTGACAAAGGACAACCACACGGGCTTGCCATTGCTTTCTTTCTGTAACATAAATTTTGCTATGCATTGAAATAATTTAAAAATGAGAGATTCTGGGATAACTTTAATTTGATTTTGTGGTTTTTCTTCATACCTTTCACATCTATTGAAACACTACATGCAAACATGTACAAGAAGATTGATTCATTGTGAGGATATGATCAATTTATCTTTTTGCCTTACTTTCCAGATAATTTTGGAAAAGAAATCAAATGAGGTAAAACCTTTGAAACTGTACGGAGAAAAGTCTAACCATAAACTTTAGATAACTATTGTATTAATGCATTAATACTTCTTTCATTCCTAGAACATGATCAAAAAAATTTTTTTTCTGAATCAAACCTATCTGAACTAATATCTTCCTTAACTCAAAATTTCCATGGCAGCAGCTTGAAATAGACAAAGAAGAAAACATGATTTTGCTGGTGGAGCACTAAAGCAACTCAAAAGTTTTGAGTTCAAATCCAGTGTTTCTCTTGAATTAGAAGAAAATGATTTCACCATATCTGCATGACATGGGCACTGCACAGGAAAGCCTTGCCAATAGAGCTCTTGATGGCTTTGCAAAAGAAATTCCTATCATTTTCAGTAGACCTAGGAGGGTCTATATGACATCTTTAGTCTGGGAAGAATCAGAAAGAGTGTAGTGAAAACTGAGTTTTATTTTTTTGTGAGCAAATAATTTAAAAGGGGTTTCAGTTCTACTTGAGTAAAACTGTCCTGGAATCTTAAGACCATTCTGCTCTCCTACATTGGGGAGACTTGTCTAGACTTCCTAGAGTTTTTGTCAGAGCAAAATGGTTCTAAACTATGTAAGATGAAACTGAACTGCTGAAGGCACTGGCCAGAGTACTTCCCTCACCTTCACATTACTCTGAATTTCTCAGATACTCATGTCTTCGATAACAACATGTATAAGATGGTAATGGTGATAACACATTACAAAGCAGGCTGGAGCAAATCCCTATGGTGGCAACTACTGGTCATAGCTCTCCAGATAATTGCTAGTTCCATCTCTTTCCACCAAAAAGACACCAAAGTTCAATGGTTCCCTTTTCCTACCCCAGCAAAACAAGTGATGTTACAAGATCTTCCGTAAGGGACTAAAAGGAGAGTATTCATAAATGTTAGGCTTCTCAACTTTTTGGTATTCATGACACACTTTAGAATTTTGATAGCATATTTGAAGGGATTGGGAGTCTCCAAATAACATTAAACAAGGTAGCTATGATTACACCACACAGTATCTTCACTGTCTCACAGAATCTGTAACAGTCACAATCGTCAGCCACTGCCCTTCACCATGGTATCACTCTTTCAGTATTACTATTTCTTGTCCTGATAGCGCCTCCCATATACACTAGGCAATATTCCTGCATGTTTCAGGAAACAGAATTTCATTGGTACTATCTTTATCCTACTCTGGAACTCTTATTCAAAGCCTGTGACTTCATTTCATTCCATCTGGACAAAATCCTGCCACTGGATACTGTGGAGGACATTTCTAGTCTCCATGAATATCTGATGTTCTAACCCTATTGGGCATGCTCAGGCCCCTTACAGTAGGGTGGGGCTCCATCTCTGGTCTCTATCTTCCTCTTCTCTTGAGAGGGTGAGGCCAACATATCAAAGCTCGTTGGGCTTCTGAGTGATCATATAAAGAGTAGTGGTTCTTGTGAGTCACCTCAACTCACAGTGGATGTTACATGAGGGAGAAAAAAACTTGTGAGTTGAAAGCCAGGAAGATTTGAAGGTTGTTGCTGCATCATAAAAACCCACTTTAATATGGAAGTAGATTTATTTGAAGACTATATAACTTATTTGTAGCAAAAAAAAAAAGTCTGTAAAACTTGGTGGCTCACCTCTGAATAGTTCGAAGATTCTGTTATAAAAGACAATTTTATTTTTATTTTTGGCCATGCAAGAAAGCTTTATGTCTCAAAGTCTACAGCCATTCTTAGAGTGATTTTTAAAAATCATCTTAACCTTTTTAACTGTACAGTTTAGTAGTTTTAAGTATATTTGCAGTGTTGTGCAACCAATCTCCAGAATGTTTTCATCTTGCAAAACTGTAACTCTACACCCATCAAACAACAGCTCCCATTTCTCCTCCTTTCCAACCTCTGGAAACCAATATTCTTCTTTCTGTTCCTATGAATTTGACTACTTTACATACCTTATGTAATAAAAGCTATTTTTATTTTTAAAGCATATAGTGTCACTGTCCTCATTTTCTCTATTGTAATAAACTTTAATTTTATTTCTCCCTACTGCTGATGTAGAAGTAAGCATGTATGAAGTTCTGTCATTCACGACACATAAACTTTCTGCTATCTTGTGGGAAATAATAATATGCAGCTGTACTCTCCTTTGTATAGTGTTACTGATTGACTGAAGGCAGTTTTGCAGGAGGGCACCCATTATCTGAAGAGCCATCTATTCTTGAGAGAGCCCTGCACGTAATTATGTGTTTGCCCCATCCTATACAGAAAGCAACCGAGGTGCTCCCATAGGTTCTGGAGGTTAGTTTGAAGAGTAGATTGACTCCTGGGGTGCTATGGATAAAACTCACTGTGATAATGTTATTTGATCCTGTTGTACCCAAGCCTGTAAGGGGACAGTAAAGATAAATTACACATTTGGCCAAAGTACTATAATCAGCTTATTAACTTAGAGTATGTGATGAGGCTTTTCATTTTGGGGAAGCCAGAGCACTGGATTGAGTCAAGAGGCTGAATTTGTGGTGAGGGTCCTTTTTGTTACTGATTGGCTGTGTGACCATGAGTAAGTCTCTCAGCCTGATAAGCCTGATAAGACTAGGTATTTCCAAAGTCTTTTCTAGTTCTGATTTTCAAAGTTTTTATAAAATACTATAGGTTTGTTTTTAGAAACACCTTTGGACAAACGCTGTTTTATGTTCGTACGTGTATTTTCAGAAGACGTATCTTCAGAAGAAAAGCTGTGTTGATTTTCAAAAATAGACGAAGGCACAAAATTTTAAGTTGCCTTTTATAACTGTGTCTTTAAAAATGGAAACTGGAGGATGGAGAAAGGCAACTGAAACGTCCCTCAAACTAGGCTCATATTTAACACTGACATGTAAGACTTGCAGTGCACTTTGAATCCAATTTTGTTTTTTATTCAGCGCCTGCATTGAACAGAAAAAGTCAATCATTTTAGGTATGGATGAAGAGCAAACCTTTAAACAAGATTCTCTCTTTCAAGCTGCCTCTGAGCAGAGGATGACTATTTCTTTTATTCAGAGACATATTTCTTCATCTACCTCCTTTCTCCCTCATCTTTAAAGGTATATCTTGATTTGGGCATCAAGGATCTACAAACACATCACACAAGTAATTTAAAATTGTTCTTCTTGGGGCGAAAACAGATTAAGTCTCAGCTCCCCATGAATAGCTCTGCTCTCTCCTTTTTAATAAAGAAGAGTTAGACTGGACCAGTGCCGATGGCATATTTACCTTCATGAGCTAAAAAAAAAAAAAAGAAAAGAAAAAGAAAAAAAGTTAATTACTGCTCGGAGCAAGTTAGTCTGGCTGTCCTGAGCTGTCTTTTATTAGTTGTCCCCTTCATTAATTTCCCTCACTGGATTTGCTGCTAATAGCTGCCTGGTCCCAGTCAGCTCAAAGCCGCATCTGTGCCATTGAGCAGAAAAGTAGGAGCCTGGCCAAAGGGGGATGGAGATGGCGCGAGGGAGACGCTATTTACGAATCAACTCTTATTAACATGATGGTCTGGTTTGCTGAAGAGGGGAGACGGTGGGCGTCAGACCAGAGAGCTGTAGAGCAGAGGAGAGGTAGTGAAAGCTGAAGGAATCAGCCCCAAGCATGACACTTTGGATTTTTACTTCATTCCTTATGAACTAGTGTTCTCCTAGCTTCACCTTAGATTAATGTCAATACTTGTTTTCCAAAGGCTGGATGAAGTATACTACTCTGTCACTGAACTTCATGAAAAGCAATAAAAGTATGGATCTTTTAGTAAGGAGGTTTGCTCTTCACCTTATGATGCAGAGACTTTGAGAGATCCAAGTCAACAAATGGGCTTTTTCCTTTTAAAGTTTATACCTTATTTTTAGATATTAATTCAATTGGAGACAGTGTATTGAATACATGTATGATTTGTTTATTCTTGTCCAGTTGTGTACATCACTTTGGAAAGGTCAAACCATCTTTATTTTCCTCACACTTATCACCAACAGGTATAAGAACTTACCAAGTTATCTTGTTACAGTAAGCTCCAGGAGGAAGTGTGCGCGCACGTGCACACACGCCGGTTCTCATTCTCCAGCGTCTGTAACAGGGCCTCCCATACAGTAGGAGCTCAGCAAGTATTTGTGGAGTTAACGCTGACGAATGAGGAATTTTTTTAATAGACAAAGAACAATCAGTCCCAAATTCCTATTTATATGCATACTCAATTAAGAAACATCTCAAAGCTCTCCCCCCTGTTTTTATTTATTTATTTGGCTGCGTTGGGTCTTAGGTGCAGCACGTGGGCTCTTCCTTGCAGCGCCGGCTTCTCTCTGGTATTGGTGCTCCCGCCTCAGAGTGCTCGGGCTGGGTAGCTGTGGAGCGTGGGCTTAAGTAGCACCTTTCTGTGTGCGTTGTAATATACTTGAGCTTCCATTCACATTGCTCTATCACAGTAAAATAGAAAAGTTAAATTTGAATCCTCTGAGTATCACATGCCTGGGCTTGGGGATCAGCCAGCTTGGGTTCAAACCTCATTTCTAATATTTATTAGCTGTGTGGTCGACTTAATTTTGGCTTTAGTTTCCTATTTCTAAATAGAGCTAAATGAGCTAGTACATGTAATGTGGTTGGCACATAGTAAGTCCCAACAAATGGTTGCTATTTGGTTATTCTTTGGAAATACACATGTACCAAATGTGAAACCAAGGGTAGTCACCAGTTACAGCCTTTAAATTGTTTAATAAATAATGCACTGTAACGTACCTTCTCTGATAAATCTCCACTTTGATTATTTTTGCAAAAATTTGCACGTCCTTCAAGTGTCAGGTAGCCTAAACAATGTTTGCCCAAGTTGTTCTATCAGGAACTTGGAGTAAGCTGTGTCTAGTTCGAGCGGGTTTGAGACGGCCGACCCTCCAACTGGGCATGTGCGAGTGTCCACTGGTGACCCTGTGATGTCAGAGGGCCAAAACCTCCACCCTTACAGCATGCTAACCACCATTTTCCTCCACGAAGAGGCTTGTTATTGAGTTGCACCTGTGGCATCTACAGGGCAGGACAAGTACCTCACCTTTTGCTTATCTTCAGTCACTTTTCCCCACGCTCCCCATGCCTCAGCTTTATCCCATAAATATTCCGAGCCCCTCGCCTTGGGGGAGGCTGACTTGAGACTTTTTCTTCTTTGTCCTCACTTGGCTGCCTCCTGAATAAACCTTTTGTCTGATGCAAACCTCCACGTCTCAGCATTTGGCTTGCTGGACTTTGGGGCAAAGTTCAGTAACAAATGAATATGGTATTTTAAATATAAAAATTATACAGACTTCGGATTTTTAGTTATTTCAAAAATAAGAGAGAACAAACTAGTGGTTACCAGTGGGGAGAAGGGAGGGGAAGGGGGAGGAGGGGCAATATAGGGGAAGGGGAGTAAGAGGTACAACCTATTAGGTATAAATTAAGTTACAAGGATATATTGTACAACATGGGGAATATAGCCAATATTTTATAATAGCTATAAATGGAATGTAACCTTTAAAAATTGTGAATCACTATGTTGTACATCCGTAACTTATATAATATTGTACAGCAACTTACTTCAATAAAAAAATAAAGTAATAATTGAGAAAGGTAAAAAACAACATGAGTTCTATTGAAGTATCAAAGAAAAATCCAGATTAGTAAAAATCTAGAATAATCATAATTACCATTGATTTTAGAATGACATTATGTATAGTTAATAATTATAATTAATGTATTTATTTGGAGAATGAAATAAAATGCTTCATCATTTGATAATACATCGTAGAACAAGAAAGGAGCCTATGTGGCGTGGTTTTGGAGGGGTTGTTTCAAAAATTAAAAAGCAGATACCCCTTGAACCCGAAATTCTATTTTTAGGAAGTTATTCTACAGAAACTCTTTTTTTTTTTTTTTTTTTTGCGGTACGCGGGCCTCTCACTGTTGTGGCCTCTCCCGTTGCGGAGCACAGGCTCCGGACGCGCAGGCTCAGCGGCCATGGCTCGCGGGCCCAGCCGCTCCGCGGCATGTGGGATCCTCCCGGACCAGGGCAGCACGAACCCGTGTCCCCTGCATCGGCAGGCGGACTCTCGACCACTGCGCCACCAGGGAAGCCCCCAGCCCCATTTATTGAAGAGACTATCCTTTCCCCATTTGAATGTTCTTGGTGTCCTTATCAGATTAGTTGACTGTATTTCTGGGATCTCTGTTCTGTTCCATTGGTCTGTGTGTTTGTTTTTATGTCAGTACCATACTCTTGATTACTATAGTTAAGCAATATAGTTTGAAATCAGGAAGTGTGATACTTCCAGCTTTGTTCTTCTTTCCAAGATTGCTTTGGGTATTTGAGGCCTTTAGTGGTTCTGTAAGAATTTTAGGGTTTTTAAATATCTCTATGAACAAAGCCTTTGGAATTTTGATGAGGATTGCATTGAATCTATAGATTGCTTTGGATAGTATAGACATTTTAATATTAATTCTTCCAATTCATGAACATAGGGTGTCTTTGCATTTATTTGTCTCTTTTTCAATTTCTTTCAACAATGTCTTATAGTTTTCAGTGTATAGATCTTTTACTTCCTTGGTTAAATTTATTCCTAAGTATTTTATTTTTTTTTGATGCTATTGTAAATGGGATTGCTTTCTTAATTTCCCTTTCAGGTGGTTTACATCTCTCTATTGAAACTCTCAGTTTTGTTCATACATTGTTTTACTGAATTTGTCACACGGTCTATCTGTGTGCTCACTGAATTGTACTCACTGAGCGTCCTTAGAACAATTATTATATTTTGAATTCTTTGTCAGGCAATTCATAGATTTCTATTTCTTTGGGGTCAGTTGCTAGAAAATTATTGTGCTTCTTTGATGATATCATGTTTCCTTGATTTTTCATGCTCCTTGCTTGAAGTCTTATATTGCTGTTTTCACTGTTTTTTTTTTTGCTGTTTTCACTTTTGAAGAAGCAGTCACCTCTAGGCTTTAGTGACTGGCTTTAGCAGAGAGATACTTTCACTTGATAGCCCAGCCAGAGGTTCTGAGGCTTTTCCAGACCTTTTCTATGGGTGTGCCTGCTCCACACTTTTTGTTCCTTCTTGGGGAAGTTCCTAAGAGTGTATACCTTCTCTCAGTCCTGCAAAGCCTGGCTAGGTGTTGAAAGTGTCCCATTTGTTTTCCCTGATGAAGTGTTCTGAAACGCTCAAGTCTGTGAGTCTTCATCTAATCTTGCAGAATTAGACTGGCTTTCTGCGCTTGCTTGCTAGTCATCTGCAAGTACTTGTTCTCACTGTCCACAGAAGACAGCTACGCGAGGAGGGGGGCAGTTAGGCGTTGGGGGTGCATGTGGGGGGGCGTTGGGGGGGGCTGCATGTGAGGCATCCATCATTTCTCGTGGAGGGACTTTCTGACAAGAGTCTGTGAATCAGTTAGTAGGCAGAACCATGAAGCAATTAGTAGTATCCCTTTGCTGAATTCCGAGCCCTGGCTGCTGTACTCTCAACTTCTCCCAACACTCAAGGTTGCAGATCCCCTCAGTAATCTGGGTGAAGTGAGAAAGAAGTGGGTCTCTTGGGTAGCATCCTGCCCAGCTGGGGAACCTGGGCACTCACTCACATGCTCTCAGTCTTCCCTGTGAAGGAAGTCACGGCTGTGGGGGTCTTTCCTGGCACCGAGCCTTAGGAGAAGAGTGATGTGGGCAAAGTGAAACTGCTCCTCTTACCATCTTCAATGAATCTATTCCTGGATTCTTCTGCTTCAGTGGCATGCTGGGGTTTCTCTGCTGGACTCCTGGACGCCCACAAGGGTGCTCTTATCCGTGGGTGACTGTAAAAGTCGATGTACTGTGGGGGGATGAAGGCGGAGAACTCCTATTCTGCCATCTTGCTGATGTCACTTCAATTATATTTCTATGTACTAGTAAAGAACAACTGGAAATTGAAACAAGAAAATAAGACTATGTACAGCATCAGAATATAAACTACTTAGGAAAAATTTAACAAAATATGGGCAAAATGTGCATGCTGAAAACTAGAAAGTATTTATGGAAACATTAAAGAAGACTTAAATAAATGGAGAGATGTATGGTACTCATGGATCAGAAGATTCCACGTTGTTAAAAATATCAAAAAAAAAAAAATATCAATTTTCCCCTACTGTGGTCAGCCTGCAGATGCACAATGGATCCCCTGCTCCATCCAAAATTTGGATGTCAAAACTGATGATGCCACACATGCTTCAAAAGGGTGTGAGATTATTATTCACATAACACGGCTTCCTGGGGAGAACAAGGAAGCCTCCCAAACGAGTGTAAAATGGCTTGAAAGAATGGGCTTAGGGTTTCATGGAGTTTAGAGGGTAGGGCTGGTGTGAGAGTTCTTTCCACGGGCTGGGGTTTCATGCTTTTAAATTCCTGCTGGTGCCAAAGAAAAAAGCACCTAGGCTTTCTGGTCAGCTCATCCAGATGTGGGGAAGAGAGGTAAGGGACAGTGGAGGGGCTTCATAGCTGTCAATCATCAAACATCAAAAATGGAGTCAGACACTTTGTTAGATTCCCAATTTGATCCATAGACTTCACACTACCCAATTAAAACCCCTCTTTATCCCTGATAATTTTTTTTTCTGAAGTCTGTTTTGCTTGATTTTAGCTTTATGATGTATCTTTAATCTCAATGATGCTTGTCTGCTCTGGCTAAAGGATGAACCACAGTCTTTAATTCATGAAACTTGAAAAACAGCCTTCTTAATGCACTTTAAAACACTTGGTTTCTGAGCCAAGACCAATAAATTAGGTCTTCTTTATTGCTTATTTTAAAAATAATTCAGTACTTTATTTGATGCATATTATGTAGAAATACATACAGTGAGGGTTAGCAACATTTATTGATCATTTTAAAAATTTGATTACTAGCACATTTTGGCCACATAATAGTAGAATACTCCTGGTGATAATGATGCCTTATCACTAGAATCCAAGAACAGATGATAACCAATTTCTCCAGAGTTATAAAATAATGATAAAAATCAACATTAACACAACCCTAGGAACCATTATTTTTTATCAATTTTAATTAATGTACCCAAAATAGTTTAATTTTCTTAATTAAATAAGCACTAAAATTAAAATCATGGAAAATAAGAGGGGACTAAATCTCCCTAAGCCATGGAGCACTCATCACTCTTTTACGTTTTTACCCAGCCGAAAAACAAAACCAAACAACAAACAAACAAACAGAAAAAACCTGTCCACCCAGGAGCTAATCCATTTTCTACACTCATTATCATTCAGATGAGTCTTTTGTAAGACAAAGATGGCGACACAGTTTTTTTCAGTGTCTGAGAACGAACGCCTTTCTTGTTTGGATTGTACAAATAAAGAGGACCCTCTGGATCTAATTAAGAGATTTTCACCTGCCATCATTCATTCATTCAGTTCACAAACATTTATGGAACACGTGCAATGTGCGTGGCAAAATGTTAAATAGTGTATTACACCAGGAGTTATGCCACAATGGGTCAATCATAAAACTACACTCTTAATTAATCTTGCGACTTTTAATGATTTAATTCTCTCATTCAACAGGGCCTTATTAACGACCAAGTGCTAGGCTAGGCACTGGTGCTGACAAAATGAACTCACAATCTCTGCTTTCACGTACTCATAATCTAATGGGGGAGGCAGATACATGAACAAGCAATTACTGCTCAGCTGAGGTCCCACCATAAAGGTTGGTGATGGTGTAATGGAGCCTCTGTGTGTGTGTGTGTGCGTGCAAGTGTGTGTTTGTGTGCGTGTGTAACTAGAGGGAAGTAGGAGAAGAATCAGAGAAGGTTTCCCTGAGGAGGTGAAACTTGAGTTGTCTTGAAGGGCAAATAAGAGCTTCCCAGGAGAGGTAGGGGAGGATATTGCAGGCAAAGGTAAGAGCCTCAGGAAACAGTTGTAGGAGGGCAGGCTTACCTGGGGACCTGCAGTCAGATGAGGCTGGGTGGATGTGGGACTACCTGGTGATGAGGTTGAAGAGAGATAGAACAAGAGGATCATGTTCAGTATTATTTAGGCTAGGCCATAATGAACTTGTCAATATTAGACTATTTTGACTTAGAAAACAGTAATTTGATACAGTTTAAATGACATGATAATGATGAATAAGCATTAGTAAATAACTACATGAATGGAACCTATTACTGTTGCTGTTTTTGTTATTTGCATTTCCCACTTCTTCACACCCTGATTAGAACTGACTTCTCCAAAATATTTGCAAACGATGTGACCGACAGGGCTTAATTTCCAAAATATACAAACAGCTCATACAACTCAATAACAAAAAACCAAATAATCCAATCAAAAAATGGGCAGAAGGCCTAAATAGACATTTCTCCAAAGAAGACATACAGATGGCCAATAGGCACATGAAAAGATGCTCAACATCACTAATTATTAGAGAAATGCAATCAAAACTCCAATGAAGGGGGTTTCCCTGGTGGCGCAGTGGTTGAGAGTCTGCCTGCCGATGCAGGGGACACGGGTTCGTGCCCCAGTCTGGGAGGATCCCACATGCCGTGGAGCGGCTGGGCCCGCGAGCCATGGCCGCTGAGCCTGCGCGTCCGGAGGCTGTGCTCCGCAACGGGAGAGGCCACAACAGTGAGAGGCCCACGTACCGCAAAAAGAACAAAAAACTCCAATGAAGTATCACACCAGTCAGAATGGCCAACATTAAAAAAAGTCTACAAATAACAAATGCTGGAGAGAGTATGGAGAAAAGGGAACCCTCCTACACTGTTGGTGGGAATGTAAATTGGTACAACCACTATGGAGAACAGTATGGAGGTTCCTTAAAAAACTAAACACAGAATTACCATATGATCCAGCAATATCACTCCTGGGCATATATCCAGAGAAAACTCTAATTTGAAAAGATACATGCACCCCAATGTTCATAGCAACATTATTTACAATAGCCAAGACATGGAAGCAACCTAAATGTCCATTGACAGATGAATGGATAAAGAAGATGTGGTACATGTATACAATGGAATATTACTCAGCCATAAAAAAGAATGAAATAATGCCATTTGTAGCAACATGGATGGACCTAGAGGTTATCATACTAAGTGAAATAAGTCAGAAAGAGAAAGGCAAATATCATATGATATCATTTATATGTGGAATCTAAAAAGAAGGTACAAATGAACTTATATACAAAATGGAAACAGACTCACAGACACAGAAAACAAACTTATGGTTACCAAAGGGGAAAGGGTGGGGGGAGGATAAATTAGGAGTTTGGGATTAACAGATACACACTACTATACATAAAATAGATAAACAACAAGGTCCTACTATACAGAACAGGGAACTATATTCAATAGCTTGTAATAAACCATAATGGAAAAGAATATGAAAAAGAATATATGTATATATATATATATATATATATATATATATATATAAACGGAATCACTTTGCTGTACACCAGAAACTAACACAACATCATAAATCAATTATACTTCAATAAAAATTTTCAAAAAAAAGAAATGACTTCTTTTTTTTTTTTTTTTTTTTAAGAAATGACTTCTTAAAAGTAAGACTATCTCCTGCATCTGGGGGGATAGTCTGAGGTTACCTGCAGTTAAGTGGCCTTGGCCACTAAAGTTAGTGAGAGTGGGGCTGGGGAAATGAATTCAGCAGGACTGCAAAGGAGAAAGAGTTTAGATAATAATGATAACAAACTTCTATCACTTACTGAACACCAAAATGTGCCAGCCACTGAGCTAGGTCCTTCACATGCATTATCTCCATCCTCACAACATCACAAGGTGTGTCTTTTTACACCCATTTTACATATGGGAACTCTAAGGCTCTGAGAGGCTAGGTACCATTCTTCTAGTAAGTGGCAGAGCCAGGGCACATACCTGTGATTTCACCAGACTCTTCCCTTCAAGGAGGCCTAATGAGAGTGACTGCAGGTAGAACTAGAAGTGACGTCACCACCTGCTGATGTTTAAAAGTTATTTCCCAGAAGAGGAAAGACCAGAAAATCGGTGTAGCCCCACCCATCAGTTCAGTGCCAGAAGTTCTCGATTTTTAATTTTAATGTTTTTGGCTTTAGAGAGGTAGGGAGGGAGGAAGAGGAGAGGGTGCAGGAGATGAGGATGGGGTCTATAACAAGCAGTTCGGTAACATGGGAAGAAAAGTGAAGACAGGATGCTCTTTCCTCTCCAACCTCCCTGGCAAGCAACCAGCTGGCTCTATAATTGAACTGTTTACTGTAGCAAGGACAAAGAACATTCTGCTTAGTGAAGTCCTTCCCGGCAACAGCTAAATACCAGGGGGAAAAAACTGTGTGCACATCATATAATTAAAACATTTTCCTTGATTTATTCTCCTAAAAATGTGCATAGGAAGGAATATACAATCACCAAAATACAACATCACAATCTGAAATACATTACTGAAGGAGTGTTCTTAGCTGGGAAACTTGAGACAGTGTTTTCATCACTTTGGGATGATGGTCCAGGGGAGACGCTGCAGTTCTCTGCAGCCTTGTAATCTCGAAGCCGCCCAGCATGCTCTCACAGGGGGAACAATGCCTCAGGAGCCCATGTGGTCCACGAGCACAGCGTCTCATTTATTATCCAAGTGGCCTATTCTAGAAACCATCTTTTGGGTGTGCCTCTTCATTTGTTTCTTCTGTCCCACATGCTGAGAGTGATGACAAGGGTCACTTCTAGTTAATGTTGTGGACAGTGCACTTAAAGTGACCTTTCCAACTGAGAAGCAGCTTTTCAGTCTGGATTTTTAAACAGTTTTCTCCAAAAAAAAAAAGTGGGTGTATTTCCTGAAAAGTCATACTTCTGAATTTAGACTTAGGTGCCTTTGGCTCTCTGAGTCTTAGTTCTTTTCACAAGAAACATGATGTTGTTAGCGTTTGAAAGAGAAAATAACTCTAGGGTTATTTTGCAGGGGCAAAAGGGAAGTGATTGTCAGCAGGGTGGAATATATATTTAGTCTTTCCAGTAGAAACACTACAATAAATACACAAATCACTTGGCAGGGTCTCTTCTCTCTTCTAGCAATTGCATGAGCTAGCTGTACTGAACTATAAAATGCTTCATGAAAACAATATTTTCTTGATGACTGGACTGATTTTTAAAATTTATAAAGTATTGACTTTTCTTTTTCAATTCACCATTTTAGCATTTGAGATACACTCTGGTTGGTAAATGTTCTGAGCAAGGCATTTTGGGCACATCTTCAAAAATCACCAAGGAACCAAAATAGTTGACATATACCAAGTGACCAAAGCACTTAATTCATCTTGATCTGTCTTTTAATTTAATTTTTAAGTTACTGACAAAATCTGGCATCTCTTCAGATCCAGGGCAATTTGGAGCTTTCTGTCTCCCAATCATCAGCTACTGTGTTAGCCACTGAACAACAACAACGTGTCACTGGCCTATGTAGAACAGATCTTAAACAAAAGGCTTCTTTTTGATTGTTTGCATTTTTTCCCTTCCCTCTGGTAACCAAGAGTGAAATGTAATAAAAGCTGATACTTAGCAATGCAGAGTTTTAGAGATGCCAAGTTTAATTAGCCTTTATATGTGATCATGTTGTCTCAAGGTGCTTAGGAATAATTTTTTGTTTGTTGACTGTGTCCTTGCTCAGCTCAGACAGGGCAGGGGCCATGCTGCCGGGATGGAGTGAGGAGAGCAGGCAGGAGGGGATGAGCTAGGGTCTCTTTGCAGTAGTTGTCGAGGTCACACTGAATTGCAGAGCTCTCACTAACGTCCAGCTCAATCTCACATCGTCTTCCTTGGTGCTGTCTGAAAGACCTAGGACTTTGATATTTTAAATTGCCTTTGTCAGTACAATTTATGGCTTTGAGTCTTTGCACAAGGCATGTTTCAACGGCCCCAGGCTCCACTGCACTTAACCTTTATCTACACCCATTGAAGGACCTTGCTAACATGTCCATGGTAGGGCAAAGAGGCCAGCCACTCAGATGATGCCTGTGTGCTGGTCGGGCCTGGCCTGGCTCCTGCACTAACATGCCCCGGAGGCTGGGGAAGGATACAGCTGGCCAGAGGCTCCCGTCCCTCATATACCATCCTCTCCGATGCAGGTGGCTCAGTGACTGCTGTCCAGCCCAAGGGAACGCTGCACACGATCCAGGTGCTCAGCCCAGAGAGAATGTTCCCTATTGAAACCACGTTGGGAACACGGCCCTTCAAAGCCAGTCTCTGTGGGTCCTTCTGTTATTTGGAAAAGACCATGTCAAATGTCTAACAAAAGTGTTTAAATTGTCCCTCTCCTTTTTGGTGATTTGTGTAGGAAAAGAGGGTTAAATCTGGTGTCTGTCCTTGGCAGAGAAAACTTGCATATTCCAGCACTATCGTTTATTCATATAGAACATGTATAGAATATATAGATGGATATAGATAAGCAATGTTTGAAAATTTAGTTAAAAGTAACAAAATAGGGCATTCTTTGATTTGAAACCCCATTGACTAGAAAAACGGTCTGTACTTTAAGGAAGAATTTGGCTTGGCAAAGTATGGGCAAAATGTACATAGTGAAGACATTTCTAACAACAGTGTTGCCTAAAATTCATGAGAACCTAAAAGAAAACAGAATTCCTTCTCTTTAACCTGTGTCATTTTCAGTGTATGGCTTAAATGGCAAAACACAAATTAAACTTGAATATCATTTTAAGTTAAAAAATTTAATTAGAGAGAAATGAATTTTTCTCATGTTAACTTTAATTAATGCACTTATTTAATCTTAAACAGTTTGATACTCACTTGGGTCTTCTTCCTTTTGAAAATTACTTTTGAAAACAAATATAGCAGTTACAGAATCAATTATTTAAAAATACTATTTTCTGTAATATGATAAATGTTTACCTCAGCTTGTTAAACTAAAGGCTGTAATCCCAGCCTTCCATTGTGAACTCATTTCTGTATGAGATTCATTAAAAATTTTATTACTGTGTAGATCACACAATGGAATAACAGTGTTAATAACTAGATACTGTAGCTGCAGGATTTGCAACCTACTCTCATGAAGCTAACTGCCCCAGGGCCAGCGGCTGCTCATTTATTTCACCATATTTAAATCAATTGCTAAGGCAGTCAGACAATAAATTGCGTGCCCATCTCTGGTAATAAAATTGGCATCTCAAAGAGCAGAGGCTTGTACAAAGATTTAATAGCTCCTCCTTTCGGGGGTGGATTCTTCTTTGTACCATTTTTTCAGGAAAGGTGCCTAGATGTAAAGTGACATTCTTTTTCTGCCTTCTTGTTAGATTCTCTGATTTACCACCGTATAGTTGAGTCCAACTTTTTCAGTTTCTGTAAAGCTCCCCTTACTGCTTGAGGGGAATTCTTTTGTCTGGGCAGCAGAACAAGATAACTGACTTAATCTTCCTAGTAACACGTGAGTCGCCATGTATCATTTTAATCTGCAAAACACTAGGGCTGAGTAGTGTCACATGCTGATTTTACTTTTCTATGAGAAAGTGACTCCCTGGTTCAATGATGGATTGCTTGTTCTCTTTAAACAACAGTCAAGATGGTGAATGCCCTGGGGTGATAGACAGAGTGTGCAATGGGAATGGGGGCCAATCTGATGGCCCGGTTCAAGTTCACCTGACAAAGCTGGAGCAGTCTGCAAGCAGCATTTGAGAAAGGATTATTCACACTGGCATTATAGTTTTGAATGCATTTTTCTCCTTGTGCAGCTGCAAAGCTCCCTCACACTGAAGGTTTATGCACCATAATAAAGAGATTTATTTTTTTTCTCTCTCACTCTCTCTTGCTTCTTACACTTTACACCTAGTTTCTACTGAACTGTTCAGGCAGAGGACATCTGTATAACCAAACTGCACAGAACAAGCATCATCCTCAAAACAATAGCAGTGCTGAAAGACAGTAACAAAAGCCTGACATTTTTGATGTTCGAAGGGACAGAAATTGTCTCCTTACGTTGAACTCAACTCCTCAAACTTAGCTTTTAAAATATTGTCATTTCACAGCTCTACACACAAAAGATTATAATTAATTATTTAGTTCAATTTAGAAAAATGATAATGGAATTTTTCTAAAAATTACTTGAAAGTTTCCTAATATCAATTTTGCTATGAGAAATTAAAGAATAGGGGGAAGAAGTTAGAAAAAAGTAAACACGATGAAGCAAAATAATTTTCCTTATAAAAACAGAGGTGGGGCTGAGGGGAACTTTGCTGTTCTTTCCTTCCAACTTTCTCCATCCTTCTGTCCATCCACTTATCTACCCACAACCCACATTATTGCAGAATGGTTTTCTGAAGGCTGGAGAGCTCAGACATTCTTTACTTCTATAATTAAGACATAAATTATCATTGCCTCTTGCGTTATTGTAGCAAGAGGTAGTTAGCTAATAAGCACTTACTGAGCATATAAAATACATAGAATTACCACTGATGTCTCATTCATTTACTCACTTACTTAAACAAAAATGAACTAATTACCAACTGTTAAGCAGACACTATAAAATGCAAGTGTGGGATGAGGGAGACAAAGGGGCCCAAGGCTCAGTTTAGGCTAGTGAGATAGACAGAGTCACCTTTGAGTTGGCCTCCGAGTGATCCCTGCCTCTTGCTATTCATGCCCTTTTGATCTCCTCCCACATGGTACCAGGGTTGGTCTGTGCGACTAACAGAATATAAAAGTGATGGTGTGTAACGTCTGAAGCTAGGTTATAAAAGATGTTGTGACTTCTGTCTCTCTTGGCCTTAAGATTTTTTGCTCTGGTTGAGGCCAGCTGCCATGTTGTCATATGGACAGGCCCACGTGGTGAAGAAGTGAGGTCTCTGACCAACAGTCATCAAGGAAGATGCCTCCTGCCAACAGTCACATGAGAAAGCTTGGAAGCAGAACCTTTAGTCCCAGTCAAGCTTTCAGATGACTTGCAGTCCCACTGACATTTTGACAGCAACCTCAAGAGAGATTCTGAGTCAGCACTACACAGCAAAGCCAATCCCCAATTTCTGATCTGTAGTAACTTTGAGATGGTAGATAACTGTTATTCTCAGCCTCTAAAATTTGGGGGTAATTTGTCACGAAGCAATACATAAATAATATGACAGATAATTATAATTCACCTATAGTGTAGATAATATGACACAAGGGTATATTAGCTTCCATGATAACTGTGCAGTGATCGTTGCATAGTTATTCGGGGAGTTCAAAGGAGGGGTAACTTACCTAGGTTGTGGGAAGGGAGGGAATGAGAATGAAGGGTATCAGGGAGGATTTTCTGAAGGTGGTGTTGGTTGAAGTGAGTCTTCAAGGATGAGAAGATATAGGGGGTAATTGTCCCTGTAGGTATAAGCATGAAAACACTCACCAAGTGACAAAGCATCTTTGTACCGGGGTGGAAGGAGGCAGGGTGGACTACAAACTGACACCATAAGCAGTTCGGTGTTCCTAGAGAGTATATTACAAGACTGGGAGTAGCAGTGGGCTAAAGGAGAAAGCACTATATGATCGTCCATAATGTGGACTTTCTACTGAAAAAGAGAACGCTTTGAATTTCTTATTAAATACTATTTTTTGGTATAAGTAATACATGCTTATTGCAGAAAACTTGGAAAATATAGATAATAAAGAAGAAAATAAAATTCCCTACCACCAATACACTAGCCAGGGAAAAACACAATGCACATTTACATATATATTATTTTTTCTATTTACATATATATACTGAGATTGTGATCAATACTATAAATGCTAGTTTATAGATTGCTTTTTTTTACTTTGAAGTTTGTATATCATTAAATATTTCTGGAAATATACAATTTCAATGGATGAATAATATTTAGGCATATGGATAAATTATAACTATTTCCCTGCTCTTGAAAAATTATTTTTTTACTATTATAAGTTATAACAGACATGCTTGTATATAAACATTTGTTCACATTTCTGATTGTTTCCTCATTAGAGATTTGTAGAAGTACAATTACTGGGTCCAAGAATGGACATTATAGATTGTTAAAGTTCTTTCCGTAAAGGCTGTCATAGTTTACATTCCCTTCCTCAGTTATAAGAGAGTTTCTTCCAACCTTTCCAGAATTATTACCTTTTAACCCATTTGTGATTTGATGACTGAAAATAGTATTTCCTTTTTTTGTGAATTCACTATTTACACTCTGTCTGTTTTTTCCTCCTTGTTTGTTAGTGTTTTATGGTAGGATTTAAAGCAAGTTAATGACATGATAAGGTTTGTATTTAAGAGAGATCACCAGTGTCTTGGAGGATAATGTGGGGCAAAACAGGAGTCACAGATCACACAGACCTCAATTATGGTTCTGGTCATAGGGACAGAGAAAGAAATGAATTCAAGAAGAACTAGAGAAGGACTCACAGAGAGTTTCCTCACATTATTACCTACATCCCTATTCACGCCCGTGTGCATTGCACTCAGGGCTCTGCCTTCTCACCTGTTACCATGGGTAAACTATCCGTGCTTTGGTCTAAAGCCATTCCCTCCATTTGTATAATGATTCCATCCCTCTCACCTACTCAACGGCATTACACCAACAATTCTTTATTCTGTTTCTCCTGTATCATTTCTTCAATCTCTTCTGTAACTCTCCCATCAATATGCTGTAATTTCTCCCATTTACAAAAAAAGAATCTGTATCTCTCCTGATTCCACTTTCCCCACTACCTACCACACCATTCCTTTGTTCCCTATTACAGCAAAACACACAGATGGTTCTATTTGCTCTTCCTCCAATTCTTTTCCTCTCTTCTCTCTTAAACCCTTTTGTGTGGATACACTCTAAGATAAACCCCAGCGAATCACACCCTTGTATAACTCCCTCCCCTTCAATGTGGGTGTAAGTTGTGAGTGGCTTCTATCCATCAGAATAGGCTCTTAATTAGGTTATGTTACATAAAACTCCCTCTTAACCTACTGGAAGGGAAAGAGATGCTCTCCTGCTGGTCTTGAAGAAGCTTAGCTGATGAGAGGCGCTGTGAAAGGGCCCCTTGGCAGGAAGCTGCAGGTGGCCACTGGGAGGTGAGCGTGGCCCTCTGCCAACAGCCTACAAAGAAATGTGGGCCTCAGCCCTGCAACTGTGAGGAGATGATTCTGCAACAACCTGGTGAGCTTGGCAGTGCATTCTCCCCTTGTTAAGCCTCCAGATGAGAACACAGTTGGCCAGCACCTTGATCACAGCCCAGGGAGACACCGAGCAGAGGACCAGCTAAGCTGTGCCCAGACTTCTGACCCATGGTGACTGTGACATGATAAATGAGTGTTGCTTTGAGCTGCTAAGTGTCTGGTAATTAATTGGGCAGCAAAAGAAAACTAACACACCTTTCCAGGCAAGTTTTCAACCCCAGTATGAAACTATACTGCCCATATCAAGGTCAGCAGGGAACTTCACATGGCTAACTTCAACCATGTAGTTCACAGCCCTCATCTTATCTGTCAGCAGCATCTGACACAATTGATCATGCCCTCCTTGATTCATTTTCTTCACCTGATTGAGAGGATTTCCTCTCCTTCATTCTCTTTTTCTCCTTTTAGAACTCCAGCTAGTGATGTTAGACCTTCTCCTTCTTTCCTCCAAATCTCTTAGTCTCTCTTTTATATTTTCTATCCCTTTATCTTTCTGCTGAATTTTGGTTAATTTCTTCACATTCCCCTTCCATTTTAATAATGCTTACTTGAGTTATGCCTAGTCAGCTGTTTAACCTTTCTATTAAATTATAAATATCAGTGACTGTATTTTTCACTTTTGAGAAAGTCTGTGGCTCTTTTTAAACCCAGCTGGTCTTTTCCTGTATTTATACAAAGCTTAAAAGTATTTCAGAAAACTAATACTGGATATTTATTGTTACTTTTATACAAAATATAAGTGTATCATATTAAATAAATGAGTAAAAACATTAAGGGGAATGAGAATCAACAGTTTCTGGGCAGCGATTGCCTCTTGTGGGGAGGAGGAGGTAGAGATCAGGGCATTTAATTTCTTAAGCCAGATATATGGGTGTTGGTGTAAATAAATAACAATTTAAAGAGATTTTTAAAATGTAATTTTCTGCAAATTCCTCTCAATAGTTCTATTTCTGCCTTTTGAAATACAGAGATATGTATTGTTTCAAAATCTTTATTCCTTTCAAATTCCTGACTTTGCTAGTCTCATCTCACTTATCAGGTATCCTATCTTTTTCACTTCACAAAGAAAAATGTGTTCTGACATATGCTTTCTAATAACTTCTTTCTCTATTACCTTCAATTTCCAGTTTCTTCATCCATTATTACCCCTTTTTCTTTTACGTTAGTAGAGATATATTTCTTTGTAATATGTTACCAACAAACCATATGTAACAAAGTGTGTAAACATCCCGGCCTTTTTTTTTTCCGCTTTCATCTTCTACAACAAGGGTTGACAAAGTTTTTTGGTAAAGGGCCAGACAGTAAATATTTTTGACTTTGCAGGACAAATAGTCTCTGACACAACTGTTCCACTCCGCCACTGTAACACAAAATCAGCCAGAGACAATACATAACTGGGTGAGTGTGACTGTGCTGCAGTAAAACTTTACAAAGACAGATGGCGGCAGGATTTGACCCATGGGGCAGTTTGCTGATCCCTGTTCTACAACATCCAAAAGGTCACTCTGGGGCTTCCCTGGTGACGCAGTGGTTGAGAGTCTGCCTGCCGATGCAGGGGACACGGGTTCGTGCCCCGGTCCGGGAAGATCCCACATGCCGCGGAGCGGCTGGGCCCGTGAGCCATGGCCGCTGAGCCTGCGCGTCCGGAGCCTGTGCTCCGCAACGGGGGAGGCCACAACAGTGAGAGGCCCGTGTGAAAAAAAAAAAAAAAAAAAGTCACTCTGTCAGTTAATGGCTTCTTTTTGCTGCTAGCAATCTCTTTTCACTGTCCTCAGTCTCTCACCCAATACATAATTCTATTTCTTCTTGATTTTTCTGCAGGATTTTACATTGTCGAACACTCATTATATTCATTTCTGATTAGTTTGTTTGATGTAAATCTTGGTTTTGATCATCTCTATCTATCCAGTCCTTTGGAGTTTTCTTGGTATTTTTTCCTTTATACGATCTTACATTTAAAGAACATTTTTGGAGATTTAAAAATATATACAAAAGCAGGGGCTTCCCTGGTGGCGCAGTGGTTGAGAGTCCGCCTGCCGATGCAGGGGACACGGGTTTGTGCCCCAGTCCGGGAAGATCCCACATGCCGCGGAGCGGCTGGGCCCGTGAGCCACAATTACTGAGCCTGCGCGTCTGGAGCCTGTGCTCCACAACAAGAGAGGCCGCGATAGTGAGAGGCCGGCACGCCGTGATGACGAGTGGCCCCCGCTTGCCACAACTAGAGCAAGCCCTCGCACAGAAACGAAGACCCAACACAGCCATAAATAAATAAATTAATTAAAAAAATATATATATATACAAAAGGGGAAAGACTAGTGTAATGAATTCTTATGTACCCTTCTCCTTGCTTCAAGGCTATCAAGAAAAAGCCAAGCATCTTTCACTTTTTTTTTTGGCTTTAGTATTTTTAAAAGACGTCACTTCATTAATTTTATCTAACACTCAATACACATTAAAAATCCCTAATTGTCCCCCAAATGTTATTTTATTATTGATTTACTGTCCCACTTTTACTGATGATTGATTGAGGTGTAGAGTCACCTCATTATAACAAGAGACACTTCTATCACCAGGAAATTCCAAGGGATTTAGGAGCTCTGTGCCAGGAACCAGGGACAGAGACAATATATATATTTTCTGATTTTTCCAAATGGTGGTAGGGTTGGTATAGTGAGCTAATTTGCCTATCCCCTTTCTCAAATGGAAAACTTTAAATGCTTCACTATTAATTATGATATTCCTTAAAAAAAAAAGTTAGAATACCCTTTATCTGATTCAGAACCTTTTCCTTTATGCCTAGTTTGCAAAGAGCTTTTTTTAACCATAAACTGATTTGTCTACATCTTCGAGATTATAATATGATTTTCCTCCTTTATTTTGTTAATAAGATAAATTAAAATTTTTTCTTTAATAAACTTTTGTTAGTTTGGGTTTTTCAAAAAGCCAATGCCAAAAAGGGATTAGACATATAAGGTATTGGTTGGGAGAAATGACTGTAAAGGATCAATGGGGGAGACCATGATGGAGGTCTGACACTGTGAAAGGAGAGGGCAGACAGAGGAGGACTGGGCAGGAAGAGTCTCAACAGAGACCACAGCAGAGTGCTAAGAAGGTTCTGGTCAGGCCGATGGGAAGATCTTGTGCATAGTCACCCGTTAGAAGTATTTAATGCCTGGCATCCTTGCTTTACTTAGTCACTGGCTGAGAGCACACTGGGGGAGCATGATTTCAATTGTGAACACAGTGGTAGATCGAGAGGGGTGCAAGCTGGGGGTGTCAGTCAACTATACTCCCCGTATCAGGAGATCTGAATGGTTCTCACCTGCTCCATCTGCAGTTATGAAAAGACATGTGCAGTAAACTCAAACTGAGAAAGGTATAACTATTTAGAATTCAGAACCTGCACGTATGTAGGCCTGAGTCACATCACTAGGTAAGGCGCTCAGATTTGCTGAGGTAATAGTTAAGGGAAATTTAGAATGAATAGTGGAGATGGGAGAGAGTGTGTACCAGTTGCAACCCCGAAGACTAACTGCAGTAAGGGAAGAGCTCACCAATCTTCTTTCTGTAAACTTCCGGTGAGCTCATGGAGGCGCTGATCCCCAAACCTGTGTGAAGCACCAGATCTGTGTGGTGCAAGGGCAGACTGTGGTGGCCATCAAAACGCACCATCTTCCCTCAGACCTCTCACAAGTGTAAATGCACTAGAAGAAAATGTGGGAGGATTAAAAATAACAAAACCCAGAGTAGGGAAGATCTACGGAAGACATATAACCTAGAAGCCATAAAATAAAAGACTGATGAATTCAAGTGTATAAAACAAATTCTGCATGGAAAAAAGGTTCATACAAAGTCAAAAGACAAACAAACAAAAAAATGGAACGCATATCACAAAGGCCTGAATTCTTTAATATATATATAAAGAACTCCTAAGTCAATAAGAAAAACACCAATAGTATCAGTCTTGATGGACAGTGACAAAAGCTCCAAAATTTCCATGGCTTAAGCCAGAAAAGTTTATTTCTCATGTGTGTTCTCTGCCCATCGTGGGTCAGTGGGGCTCTTTCCTGTGATTTCCTCATTGCAGGACTTATGCTGATGAGCAGCTATCTCCTGGTGTACTCTTGGTAATTGCGCAGAGGGAAAGAGACTCTGCCCTGGTGTTGCCCTGGCAATTTAATATGGGCCTGAAAGTGATACTTATCAATGCCTCTCACAGATCATTGGCTGGAACCAGTCCCATGTTCCCACCTAAACCCAAGGGACCAGGCTGTGCCATAATTGGTGTCCCTGGAAGGAGGGGAGAGCCCAGCACTGGTGAGCAGCACTAAGTGGTCATTATCACTCTAGATAGTCTATGAATTATTTGGTTTCTCAATTGAAGGTCTTGTCAAAGAAAGGCGATGGCATATTTCATTACATTCCACATGCTGATTATTAAAGAAGTAAAAAATTCCTCTCTTTCCAAAATTGGTAGTGACATCTTTCTGATCAACAGAGTGAATCTGGGGATCTGTGAGGTAGATAAGCCCTTTTCCATTACCAGTCACCCAACCTAAAAGAGAAATACATATGTCTGAGAATTCAATCCTCTATAAATGTCAGTAAAGTGTTTCTGAAAAAAAAACATATGTATAATATATACAAGACACTTTAAAAACCTGGTCATCCTCTGGTTTATGATAAATAAATTTCTGTTAAGGGACTTGGCGTTGCATATTCCAATTATTGCTTTAAGAAGAATAATTAAATATTGGGTAATTAAATTTGTCAAATATGACATACCAGACCCAGGAATTAGAGAGCAATAACATGCACTTAGTATAATTATTAAATCACAATATTTTCATGATTCAGAAGTTTCTTTAATGCTTCGCTCATTAGTTCATACATTCCTCTGTTCATTTAACAAATATTTATTGAGTGTACACACTGTATAAAACACTGTTTTGGGTGCTGGAGATACAGCAGTGAACAAGTTAGTAAAAAATCTCTGTACTCATTTGTGTAACATTCTTGTGAAAGGGGACAGATTAATAAACAATATAAGTAAGTAAAATATGTAATATAACAGAGTGGTGATAAATGCTATGGAAGGGGGATAGAAAAGATCTTGGAGGATGGTCATAGAATCTTTACTAGAAATAATTATAATAAAACTCATTTATCATTTAAATGAAGTATAGAATAATGGCTAATAATTCTGATAAATAAAATACCAAACTGAAACAAAATTTAAATGTTAATGCAGATTTTAAAGGAAGTTAGATTCAAGTACACACAGCTTTCTGTTCCATAATGATTCCAGTTATGAAACCCAGTATCACACCTGTAATAAAGGTAAAGAGCTAGAGGAAAGAAAGTGTGGAAAGACTGTGACACATTAAAACATGCAGTCATAAGAAACCTACATCACTCAAATCCACTTGAGTGAAATTTTAAAAAAAGCTGTTACAGATTTGCTCTAGAATGAAGCCCAAGAGAATGTGAGCCAGATCTTCTCACTGATTATTTGACACCTTAGACAGTTGTAGAAAGCTTTAAACATTTTTTCTAGGCATCATTTGCTACATACAGCAAAATTGATTAATTTAATTAGAAACAGTAGCCTATGCACTGAACAATCTATTTATTAAATAATGATTAGTAGAGCTAGTTACAAAACCTCACATTTACATATAAATAATACTAAAAATAAAAAAATAATTCCCAGTTTCACATACCTTGTAAATCGACCACAACATCTCTATGATTGGAAAACTCATAAGAAAAGTGGCCGTAAGCCAAGCCATATTCTGTGGCTTTGTATTCTGTTTTCACCACTTTCGTGTTATTTGACAATTTTACAAATTCTCCCAGTATGTAAGGTTCCACACTGACACATCCTTTTATTGTCTTGCCCTCTAAAATCTGAAAAGTAGAAATGGGAGACAGTATAACAATGGTGAAGGCCATGGTCTTTGAGGTCAGAAGATCTCAATTTGAACCCAGGCTTTGCCACTTAGGAGCACTATTACTTCTCTAGATTTTGGTTTCCTTATTTGTAAAGTGGGTGTAATAATAGCTATAGGACCATTAAAAGGATTATATGAGACCATGCATGTAAAGTGCTTAACATGTATGTGGCATATAATGGAACCTAAAATTTTTATTATTCTTTTATTAAAAAGTGCAAATAAAAATTAGTCCATGAAGTGACCTATGCTAGGGGGCTGGCTTGCCAGGGCATGTAGCTAGATCATGCACTGTGACTCTGGGTTGGAATATCAGCTCAAGCATTTTTGTGCAATGTGATCTATTTTGTAGACTGTAGAACTATTTTGTTTCAAAGGTTAGAGTTAATGTTTGTTTGTTAAATGCCCAGCATAGTGCTTCACATAAAGAAATTGCAAAATAGATAATAGCTATTATTAAATAAGTAATAAAATATGGGTCTAAAAATATCTCTGGCCAAAGTAAAAAAAAAAATTCTTTAGGGTGTAAATCTTTGGGGAAGCAGGGTATTCTTAACCCAAAGAAGAGAAATGTCAGTGGGGATGGGTGCCTTTTAATATTTAAACAGATATCATAGTGAAGAGGGATTGGGCTCAACGGTCCCAGAGGGAAGAGCTACAATCCAGGTAGAAATTAGAAGATGACAGATCTGGGCCAACTTCCTAACAACTGGAATTATTTAAAGTAAAAAAAAAAGATAATTATCTTTTTCTTACTGAAGGTGTTTAAGCTATGGCTTAGTTATCACTTGATTGCAAGGGGTGGGGGTCAATGAATATGAAACAGGATTTATGCATCATGTTGAGGGAATAATTTGTATTAGATATGACCTTTAGGGTCCCTTCTCTCTCTCTAAAAGTACAAAGACAACATAAAGGAAAAGTATACTAAAAATGCTAACTCAACCATGACGGACCAGGTACCAGGATCAACAGATCTTCAAATGTGACTTGAAGGATCCAAATGATGCATCAGGGTACAGAGGGTCATATTTCTTACATATCTTACAAGTAGTTGAAGCAGATGAGGTAGATGAAGGAAGCTGGTAACTGAGTTTATTGTATTTTACCAGAATGATGGTGGAGGTTGATGAATGGTAGGTTGGCAATAGAAATCTAACCTAATATATATTTACAGTCCTGCTTAATCAAACTCTTGATTTCTTTAATCCTACCAGTAATACTGAGGATGGTATGTAGAATATCTGTGTATGAATATTTTGCTCATAAAGTCTCTTGTTAAATTCTGTCACATAGTGCTGTGCAGTCATCTGCCTCTCCACATCGATGAAGTGGTGCCAGAGCCCCTTCTGCTCCTTATATTCTTTCCCAACATATCTGTGAATGGAAAAAACCACACAAAGAAATGCAAAGTGATCCTACTATACAGTAAGAAAGAAGAGATCAAGAGAGATATGCAAAAAAGCTGAAAGATGTTACTCTTTCTCTGCCTTAGATTGTTAATGTTATCTTATCTCATGACTCAAATAATTTTGTTAAGAGCCACCTGAACAGTGGAACATAATTCATACTAGCTGACTGATGGTTAAGTCTATGTGTCAACTTGATTTGTCCATAGGGTGCCCAAATATTTGGTCAAACATTATTCTGGGTGTTTCTGTGAGGGTGTTTTTGGATGAGTTTAACATTTAAATCAATAGACTGAGTAAAGTAGGTTGCCCTCCCTAATGTGTGTGGGCCTCATCCAGTTGAAGGGACAAATGGAACAAAAGGCTGACCTTCTTTCAGGTAACAGAGAATTCTTGCCTGACTGCTTCTGAGCTGGGACACTGATCTTTTCCTGCTTTGGGACTTGAACTGAAACATCATCTCCTCTTGGGTCTCAAGCCTGCTGGCCTTTGGACTGGAACTACATATCATCAGCTCTCCTGGATCTCCAGCTTGCCAATTATAGATGCTGAGACTTGCTAGCCTCCATAATTATGGGAGTCAATTCCTAAAAATAAATCTTTATATATATACATATATATATATGTATATGTATATATACACACAGACACACGCACACACATATACATTACTGGTTTTGTGTTTCTGGAGAATCCTAATACAATGACCCCAGATGATACTGATTTTAAAGAGAAAGTGTCCACTTAGTGTAGCAGTTCACCAGACTTCTTTGGTAAGTCAAGGGAGCCAGCATGGGTACTGGAAAGGGCATGGACTCTGGAAGCAGATCTTTCACTCCCTGCAGCATGACCTTATATTAGGTCAACTAATCAATCTGAAGGTTTCCTCTACCCTTTCCTTTTATAATTACTTCATCTGTACAAATACTTGTTTTCCATCATCACCTATTATGTGCACAACACTTTTTATCCTACTTGGGATTCATTGTGATTCCTGTATTTGAAGATTAGTATATTTTAGCAGTTCTGGAAAATTGTCAGAAATCATCTATTAAAGTAGTAATTCTTTTCTATTTGCTCTGTTATCTTTTTCTGGTCAGATGTATGTTAGACCCTTTCACTCCATCTTCCCTGTCTCTTCTTCTCTCTTTTATTTCCCATCTCAGATCCTCCTATCATGTATCCTGGTATATTAGTTGCTTAGGACTGCTGTAACAAAGTGCCACAACGTGGGTGGCTTAAACAACAGAAACTGATTTTTCTCACAGTTCTAGAGTCTGTAAGTCTAAGATCAAGGTGTCAACAGAGCCATGCTCCCTCGGAAGGCATTAGGGAAGGATCTTTTCCAGGCCTCTCTCCTGGCTTCTGATACTTCCTGCTTGGTGGCAGTGTAACTACAATTTTCACATGCATTCTCCCTGTGTGTGTCTATCTCCAAATTTCCTCTTTTTATAAAGATACCAGTCATAGTGGATGATGGGCCTAACTTACTCCAGTATGAACTCATCTTAACTAATTACATCTGCAATGACTCCATTTCCAAAGAAGATCACAGTCTGAGGTACTTGGCGTTATAAAGTCAACTTGAATCTGGGGTTGGAGGGACACAATTATACCCGTAACACCTGGCTTCACCACTTTGATGTGTGAATTGGTGCAGGTTTCTTAACATCTCTGTGTCTCAGTTCCCTCATCTGTAAGATGGGGATACTAATACAGTAGTAACTACCTCATAGGGTTTTTTGAAGATTAATTAAATTAGTATATCAATGACTTAAAACAGGGCTTGGGAAGTAGTAAGAAATGTACATGTTTACTATTATTAGTATTATCATCAACAACCTTTTCAAGAAATGTATTTCTACTATTTAAGAGTCACCCAATTTCTCTCTTTTTTTCTCTTCCTATTTATTTCTTACATTTTTTGGATTTGGCTAAAGATCAAGGTTTACATTAAATTAAAAGTCTTGCCTATAGGCCCTTTAAAATACACACATGGTATAAAATTAGGCCTTAAACCCAATGAGTACCACCTGTGATCACTAATTTTCAGGTGAGTTTTTGCTTAAAGTTGTCATCAAGAACTAAGGCCAAACAAAAAACTTTCCAGGTTATTTGCCTCAGTGGGGTGGCATTTCTTTAAATAACCTATTTTTGAGCATGTAGCCATTCCTGCGTCCCTGCTTTATATCAGTGGTCTCTATGGATGGACCTAGAGACTGTCATACGGAATGAAGGAAGTCAGAAAGAGAAAAACAAATATCGTATATTAAGGCATATATGTGGAATCTGAAAATATTGGTATAGACGATCTTATTTACAAAGCAGAAATAGAGACACAGATGCAGAGAACAAACAAATGGATAGCAAGGGGGGGCGGTGGGATGAATTGGGAGATTGGGATTGACATATATACACTATTGATACTATGTATAAAATAGACAACTAATAAGAACCTACTGTACAGCATAGAGAACTCTACTCAGTGCCCCACAGTGACCTAAATGAGAAGGAAATCCAAAAAAGAGGGGATATATGTATACGTATAGCTGATTCACTTTGCTGTACAGTAGAAACTAACACAATATTGTAAAGGAACTATACTCCAACTGGGGGAAAAAAAAATATATATATATATCCGTGGTCTCTAAACTCATCCCCTTCCATGTGTAACTTCTGTCACTAGCTGCTCTCTCATCCCTCCCCTGCCCAAAACTTCTGTGGAGGGTGTCTTAAGGATTCAGTATTCACTTATATCCCTGGATATGCTTCAACCCTGGCCTTAGAGGATTTTTCTGCCTTTTTTTGCAGACTCGTCCATTTACTTAGAAATATGGCTTGCATAGTTTAGCCTTTCTTGCCACCATTTTTAGTGACAGTGTTTAAGACTCTGTGGCCTGTCATATAGCCAGGAACACTATTTTTCTTATCTGTACAATGGGGTTTAATGTTCCCTAATGGGTTTGAAATCATGTATATAAAACATCCAGCCCAATGGCTGACATAATGTGGGTCCTCCATATACGATAATGAAGAGGAGGAAAAAGGAGCTGAATTCTGAAAACATACATTTTAGCCATTTTTTCAGCCCTTTCAAAGTCTCATAAACAATTACTTAACAGAAGGGAAAAATTGGCCCTTTTTACATTAGTGATATAGGTGCTTTTAAGCAATACCTCCCCAGAGTTTCTTCTTGATGAAGATGATGTACCCAAAATGCATTCCTTTGTCTGCCTTTCTTCTTCACATTCAGGTAGTCCCCCAAATACACAACAGTTTCCTGGGCTGTCCACAGTTCAGATTTCTTGGAATATTTTAACAAAAGAGCATCTTGAAAAAAAGATAAGATGAATATTGATCTTATTTTTCAAAAAGATCTTACAATTCATGGATAAAATTGAAGTAACACAGGTCCCAGTCCAGCTCATTTGAAATATTCAACTTTTTAATATATTTTCTCAGACTTTATCCTCTTCTATGACTATTACTAAAAAGTTAGTGAAGTACGATAAAAAGGTAAAGCTTGAGAAATTACAGTGAAGAATAGCCTTTGGTTCACAAAATCTCTTGTTTGTGATGGAAACGTATTAAGGTCAGAGCTTCTGTATGAAAGTAATGGAAAATAAAAGGCCTTTTTTTTTTTTTTTTGCGGTACGCGGGCCTCTCACTGTTGTGGCCTCTCCCGTTGCGGAGCACAGGCTCCGGACGCGCAGGCTCAGCGGCCATGGCTCGCGGGCCCAGCCGCTCCGCGGCATGTGGGATCCTCCCGGACCGGGGCACGAACCCGTGTCCCCTGCATCGGCAGGTGGACCCTCAACCACTGCGCCACCAGGGAAGCCCAAAAGGGCTTTTTAAACAGCAAAATCCCAGAGACCATCTTGGAACAAGTGATATGTGTGTGCATCTTCTTCTAATTATCTGGGGACTTCAAATAATAGAGGCTGCTACCTATGCCAGATCACGCAGATAGAAATAAATCGAATAATTCTACCCCAAAGGTTCCTGGCAACTCCAGGAATCCTAGATTGCATGTGAAAGTGTACCCTAGTTTTCTCTTACATATTTTGTTTAAGTTGGGAAAGTCCAGGAACTACTGAGAAAATATAGCTACTTTACAAAGATGCAAACTCAATTGAAAAAGGAAAAGATAAGAGGAAAAAGTAAGGGTTGTTTCCACCTTAAAGAAAGGAAGACCAATGCTAGCAAGAAAACATCTCTTTAAGGGGGAAGACCAACATGAACCCTAAGGAAGAAATGCAACATTTTGGGATCCAAGTTAAAGTGAAGTGAACAAAGACTTCCAGTGTCTAGGTTGTGATAAAGGGTAAATGAACAGGAGACTCGGGAGAGAAAATACTTAAAGTGAGATAAACCCACAGGTCTGGGATCAGTAAGGGAGATGATGGGGTTGGGGGAGATGGTGATCGCGGTTGGGTGACTCAATCAGAGAAGCTGGAGAAGGAAATGGAAGGTGAGCTGCTTGCACACACACATAGAAAGGGCAGTGAACTGAGGGAAGAAGCAAGGAGACAATGCATAACTTGTTCAGTTTTTTCATCTTTGGGCCTTGCTTCCTCCAATGTGTTTTTTCACCTATAAATTGGCACACAGACAAAACAATAAGGCAGCTACCTAACTCTCAGAAATGTGATTTTGAAACTGCAGAATCTCACAGTAAGCAGGGAAACCCTATTAGTAGAAAATTTTGCTTCTTTTGGCAACAACCTGATCTATCTTTTAGTCTGACTTCAAGGTGGCAGGCAAAACACTGAAATATTTTGAAACAGAAGTTCTTTACATTGGCTTTACACAAAGTCACTGGGGAGCTCTTAAAAAATAAGGATGCCTGGATCACGTCACAGACCCATTAGACTGGAATCTCTGGGGTGAGGCACTGGAAGTTTAAAAAAGCTAAAAAGCCTCTTGGGAGATTCTCAGGACTTCCCTGGTGGCGCAGTGGTTAAGAATCCGGCTGTCAATGCAGGGGACACGGGTTCGAGCTGTGGTCTGGGAAGATCCCACATGCTGCAGAGCAACTAAGCTCGCGACAGCTACTGAAGTCCGCACCTCTACAGCCCATGCTCCACAACGAGAGAAGCCACCACAATGAGAAGCCTGTGCACCGCAAAGAGTAGCCCTCGCTTGCCGCAACTAGAGAAAGCCCGCGTGCAGCAATGAAGACCCAAAGCAGCCTTACAAAAAAAAAAAAAAAAAAAAGCCTTTTGGGAGGAGATTCTCATGCGATACCAGTGTTGAGAACTACTACTTTAATATCCAGTGCTCAGCAATCTATGTAGTTTGTTTCCTCTGAAATGCATTTTACAATATATATATTTTTCTCATTCAAATAATTCTTCAGTACCTTGGAGGGCATTACAATGTGATCCTCTGGGTTAAGAGAAGAACCTTCTTTTGTCTTTGTCCCAGCTTCTCCACCACTTCTAAGCTGTTGTGGACATGCTGATGGCTGGGTGGCCCCAGCTGAGGCTTCCTGCTAGGGGAAGAGACCTTGTGCTGTTCCTTAAGCAGGAAGCAGTTGCTAATTGTACCTGATCAATCCATTGACTGGCAAGAAACCACTTAGGACAGGTGTGAAAATCTCTGCCCACTAGAAGGATGATGTGTAACTAGGTCAAACCCCATCTGAATGGGAAAAATGGGGAAAAATCAACTGGTTGGTAATGAGAATCAGTGGAGGAGACAAATGCTGAGTGTATATGGCATCCAGAGCTGTTTTAAGCCCTGACTGATGACTGCTCCTGAGTCCTGTAAGATTCTCCCTTACTGCCTTGTGTGTCTTTATAGCACGGAAGAAGGTCCCTGAACTACACATTTCTCTATATATTCACAAAGCATACCTGGGGTCGATATCTTTCATGAGCTTTAAGTGATCTACGTAACAAGAGCTTCAGAGGGCCCCGAACATGCAGAGATGCTTCCTGAAAGGCTGTACTTACTATGTGCTCCATGGAGTTGCCTGGACTTAAAAACTCCTGTGTTCTCCAGTCTCTGGAACAGCCAATCATGCCTCACCCCTGCCAAGAGTTTTTCAAAGTCATCAGGCTGCAGGGTGCGAGCCTTAAGGATCTTTTGTGTTGTCATTCCTGGCAATGAAACAAAAGAACTTCCACTGGAATTCAGAAAGGACCATGGGTTTTCTCCCTCAGAAGAACCACTGGAAATTGCAGGTGATTCCAACCACCATGCCAAGGACGAGCTGGAGCTCTGGCTGCAGTTTAGCAGGTTTCCAGGTTCATCTGCTTCCTCTGTGGTAATGCAGTCCTCGCTGAGGACAGGGATGGAAGTGTTACCACTTACAGAGGAATTGGGGATCTGGGCTCCCCGACCACGCAGCTGCCTCAGAGCACATGGTCTGTGAGAGCCATGTGTGCTTGTGGCGTGAACATCTGTGCTGTCCAGCAGTTGGCTCTCCTCATCCACCGTGGAGGCATCAGGGTCAATGCCCTGCTCTTTGACTGAGCCACCACTTTTCCCTGAGTCAGGATTTTGAACAAGCCAATGAGGAGTGAAAGTGCTACATGCTATCATGGAACTTTTGCCCAGAGGCTCGTCCACAACTATGTGGAAGTCTACGGGCCTATCTTCTGCTCTCTCTGCTGTTTCTTCTTCTGGGTCAACCCAGCAGGGGCTACCTTTAAATGTGGGACCTGTGTCTCCTTTGATTTCTTCTCTCTTCTCTTCATGACTGTCTTTGGCATCACAGTTGATTTCTGGAAACTTATCAATTATTTCAAAGGTTTCTTCTTCTTGGATCGAAGGATATGTGGCCATGTTCTTGGGCCAACCAGAATCAGAAGACCAAGAAGCAGAACCAAATGAGGGTCTGGAATGAGCAGAAGTATCTCTGGACCCCACGTTTCCGGCTTCCCACATACCTTCTGGAGCTCCTTTTAACAGCCCTGCACCTGAGGCCAACAAAGTGCCTGTTGTGTTATGAGGAGGAAAAGTTGTCAAGGGCATGGGCTTGTGTAGTTGACTTTGAGAAGACTCTAAACTGTCATCCCTGGACACCTGGAGAGAGAGCCCATGAAGCTCTGAAGACAGTGGATGTACAGCTCTGCTCTCCCCATCAATCTCCAGTTCTTCTGCCAGGGCAGTGGAACACTGAGTGTCCACATGATGCTCTTCCTTGCTAGGCTCTCTTCTGGCTGACATATCACCAACATGGTAATTTACTTCCTCCCAGCTTGTAGAAGAACTACACCCTGATAACTTGCTCCAAGAACTGGAGCTCTGGCTGTCGCTCAGAGACTTGTTCAAAACAGCTCCCCCACCACTGCTATGGTCTGTTGACTCAGCCTCAGTCTCCACATCTTCATCCACGGAGACTCGAAATGCATCAGAACTGGCCAAGTTTCTCCTTCCTACCTTCCTGAGTTTCTCCCAACCATTCTTAGCCATTTGGGAGGAAGATATTACCATGCCTTTTTCAAAACGTGGTTTGTCCTCAGTAGTACTCACAGTATCTATGTTTTTTGTTTCTGTTTTTAGATCAGTGATACAGACTCCTGTTTTTGTACCTTTCTGTTTATTTTTGTTGTTTCCACAAGTGCTTTCAAATATTTCGCACACTGAAGTGTGGTGCTGTGAATAGGTTTCAATAATTTTTTGGAAATCCACTTGCCCATGCAAGATGGGTTTCTCCAACCCACACCTGAAACCCTCTGGAACATAAGACTTGTCATCTAAATTTGAGAAGCTTTGAACTTGTAACTCTTCCTTCACCCTGGTGATAACAGACATGACTTCCTGAGAGACAGCTTCTCTCTCCTGACTTCTGGAGGAAGTACTGAAAGTATACAGCTTTCCCATAGCTTCACTACAGAGCTGACTTGCTGTGTGGACCATCTCCATCTCCCCATAGAGCCTCTGGTGCACCGTGGTGAGACCGAAAGCAGCTTTGAGAAAACTATGGAGCTCCTGTTTTCCAGTAACTGGTTCATCACATTTCTTGGTAAGAAGGCCGATTTCAAAGGCCTCTTTGGCTTCACACAGATATGAATTTTTCATTCCTGGAGGACAGTCATTAGAACTACTATATGACAACAGGCATGTGCCACGTATATTCTGAGGAAAATACCAAATACAAAATCAGACACTGGAGGTGAATCAGGGAAAACTTTTCATCCCTGGAGGACAGTCATTAGAAATATTATAAAAAAATAAACATATGTCATGGAAAAATACAGAAACTACCAGCTACCATCCTACCGTAGCCCTGATACTTTTTGATCAAAGATGATAAATTTGTTACTGTTGCTACTGTTAGTTTTAGCAAACACAGTCTATACGTGGAATGTGGACATAATAATTTTGCTATATACAAACACATCATTTGTTTAATAATAGTCAAAACAATAGATTAGTGGCTTCCAAACCCCTCTGTGCATTTGAATCACCCGGGCAGTATTTCATAATGAAAGGTTTCTGGGTACAAACCCCAGGGATTTACATTTAGTGGATTTAGGGTAGAGCCCAAGAATATGTATTTTGAAAGGGCTTTTAGGTGATTCTGACATGCTTGGGAACCATTGTTCTAGAGCAGATAACATCAAATCCTCCAGCTGTATTAACTTAGCTCCCACCAGGATGTCACTACTCTGACTGATAAAACCTTTACATATGTGAGGTCTGATCACAATTATCTAATGATATACACAAAGCCTATTTTAAGGTTAGACCCTTCCCTCCCAGCAGTTACATCTGTCACTGGAGAGAGGAACAGTGAGGGCTGCACTGTTTACCATAGCCGTGAGCACGAAGAGAGGCGTGTAGGGACTGAAGGCGGCTGCCAGCTTGCAGGCTTCAGCGGCTGACAGCAAATGGTGGTCAAACTCCTTCAGCAAGCCCTGTGAGAAAACAGGAGGCCGAGTGTACTGTTGACAATTATTGATCCATTAGCAAAAGACAGGCTATAAAATTCCTTTGCTTTTCTTTCAAGATTCTGAGGCATGCCCTGTGCCTCATCACAAGCATTTCAGAACAGGGCCAAGAGCGAGCAAGTGGGTCAAAAGACCCCAGGACAGTGACTGTCCTTTCCCCCACACCCATACATCATCCATCCCCAACTCATACCGCAGAGAAGGCCTCATGTGTGCAAACATTCACACTGCCTGCCTGTGCAAAGTAATTCAGACAAGTTTCTTTGGAGGATCATGCAGCTCTTTGTTCACAGAACTCTGCACATCTTGCAGTCAGATTCACTGATGATTTCTGCATTGTTCTTGTCAAAGAGCCCTTTAATGTACGATTTCACAGCAATTAAGATTGAATCATTTATTCCAGAAATATGTATTGAGTACCTCCATGTGCCAGGCACTGTTCTAGCCATGAAGGAGAGAGCAGGCAGTGAGCCTGCAATAAGCTTATTTCCTGTTAAGGGGAGGAGATCAGTCAATACACAAAACAAGTAAAATGCATAGTATTTGAGATGGCAGCAAGTGTTCCAAAGGAAAATAAAGTGAGAAGAGGCTGAGGAGGTCAAAGGCGGAAGGGTAGTTTGCAATGTTAAACAGTCCTCAGAGACAACCTCACTGAACAAGGGGCATAACCTTTTTCCTGTGTTTTGGTCTGACAGCAAAAGCAACATTTTGCTAAGATTCAGATTGCTAGCAGCAAGCTGTATGTGTTCTTATGCTACACTAATTAGTACTGAGTACAGTTACTGTTGCTGCCTTGGTATTTTATTTTATAAATGTATTTATTTTATTTATTTATGGCTGCATTGGGTCTTCGTTGCTGCGCGCAGGCTTTCTCTAGCTGCGGTGAGCAGAGGCTACTCTTCGTTGCGGTGCGTGGGCTTCTCACTGCAGTGGCTTCTCTCGTTGCGGAGCTCAGGCTCTAGGCACATGGGCTTCAGTAGTTGAGGCTCGTGGGGTCTAGAGTGCAGGCTCAGTAGTTGTGGCGCACAGGCTTAGTTGCTCCGCGGCATGTGGGATCTTCTCGGACCGGGGCACGAACCCATGTCCCCTGCATCGGCAGGCGGACTCTCAACCACTGTGCCACCAGGGAAGCCCCCTGGTATTTTTAAAAAGGCAATAATTGACGATACCATTAAAAATCTCAATTTCAGTGCAGTGCAGGAGAGAAGTCAATGTCTGTGCGATGCTGCAAACTGCTTAGAGACCTGGCTTCTGCTTCCAGTTCTCTTTCTTACTGATTGTACAAGTTGCAGAGGTCACTTAGTTTCTCTGGACCTTAGTTTATTTTCCTCTAAAATGGGACTGACACATTTTGCTCTACCTACCTCATAGGTAGATGTGGTGTATGTGGATCATATACATATACACACACACTTTTTGAATTATAAAGCAATATACATATATTTGTAATCATTATTATCACAGATAAGAGCCTACGCAAGTGACTGATGCTCTGATTTGAACAGATGGTGATTAAAGTCTTCAAGTTATTACACCTTTACTTTGTCATTGAGATAGCCCAAGTGTAGAAACTGAATTCTGTGATAATTTGAAAGGAAATCATGGGGTTCAAAGCATTTATCACTTTGATTTCATTCATTCATTCATCCATCTTTTTTTCCCCGGTACCCTCTGTAGGTCTGGTACTGTGCTAGGTGCTGGGATAATAAAGCCAAACAGGACACCATAGGAACCGTCTCCAGGACTGCTCAGATTACTTGAAGAGGGGAGACACCGTGCCGCCTGACTCCTGGAGAGAGAACTAACCAAGCGCCCAAAATAATGTTGACCGTTTTGCAGGTGATGCCACTCTGCACCGTGGTTTTGACAAGTGATAGTTACCAAGTTAATTTCAGGATTGCTTTTAAACTTTTCATAATCTTTCCTGCTCATGGAAACAAAGATATCTGCCAGTATACCTAGTGATGTGGAAATGCCCTGTAAGGAAACACAAACAAAACACAGATTAGGAATTCACAGTCAATTGTTGCTCTCATCTCAAGGCCTAAAGTCAATGATTAGCCTTCTAAATAAACCATTGCTTATTATTATTGCTATTGTTATTATGACACTGTGGATACTTCTCAACTGGATGTCACTGGGCTTGAGAGATCATCACATCCTGAGGACATGGGAGTAATGCAAACTCAGCTATTTCTTAGTTGGGCTTCACTGGATTGTCAACACTAACTTGTCCATACTGCTAGGCATAATGAATTGGCCCAATCAAGAGTCCCCACACCCCATTCCACTTGTGCTGTTAAAAGGACTGTAGGCAGCAGTGCTGCTGACACAGCTTGGGAAGATGTATAACCCAAAGCTTCAATTAACAAGGAGAATATTCTCACAGAGTCACAGAGAATGAAAACATCAAGTAGGAAAGCAAATGTTGCTTCTCAATTTCTTGAATAAAGATGCTGCGTAAACAGTTAATCAAAGTCTTTTCCCATTCAACTCAAGAAAAATGATTTTACACATAAGCAACTTGACCACCTCAACTTTGCTATGGAATTAGGTAAAGGCTAAATATATAATAAAATAGGTATCAATAAAAATAAATGGATTGGTAGAAATAAATGCATAAATAGTTACAAATATATATAGAAATACTAAATATATACCAGGCGTCTAGCTGTGAATGAGGACGAGCAAGACACTAGAAGGAAGTTACCAAATGTTCCTGGTCCGACGCCTGTGTAGAATCAATAAAAATAGGACCAATAAAATTGAAAAATGATAAACTGAATTGTGCCATAAGGAGATAATCTTTCAAAGACAAGTATAGGAAATGAGAAAATAAGCACTAGACAACCTTTTTATCTGGCTGAGGAAGTGTCAGATATCCTATGATTGAGGCCCATATTAACTCTGCTGCTTCGTACCACATCCCTGCAAAAAAGGAGATGGGACAAACTGCTAGTATCTGCGAGTATCTGTGCTCTTGTGTCAGAAAATACCTTTAAAAACTAATACAGAAAGAAGATTCATTGGATTTTGTTAAGAAAATATATGACTAGATTAGACTGACAGCAATCAGCAGATAGCAATCTGCTGGAAAAATAGCAATCTGTTTTTCCAGTTGGCTTAATACAGATAATTTTTCTCTTCACAGGGAAACAGTAAGAAATATTATATATTACATGTGTACATATAAGATATATTAATATAGAAATAATTTTCTCCATTATTTACAAGATAACAATTACCATCCTCTGTTAAATTTCAAATACATTAGTTTGCATTTTAAAGTATAATTAGGGTCCTATAAACTTTGCTTGTAAAACTCAGGAATACCTTCCCAGGAACGAATGGGTAAGCTGTCAGGGTGGGTTTAGAATAAGGTGTCACTATATCAAACGGAGTCCTAATGAGCTGAGAGCCAGATGCCAGAAATAATACCGAGAATTCTGTGGTTAAAAGTCATAATATACAACTGTAAATTTCTTTAACAAAACTCAACAGAAAAATATTTTGTTTTGTTAATGTTCATAATATTCCTGGCATCTTAAGTGTCATTCTCTTTTCCATAAGGAAACTAAGGGAAGTGGGGATGAACTGTATCAACCAGATACAATGAGAAAAGTCCATAGTAAAATCTTGTAGCCAGACTTGGTAAATGAGCCTTGAGAGGATGACTGTACCTAACTTTTGCAGAATTTGCCCTCTGATCTGTATGCAGACCGACTGCACCAGGACCTTGTCGCTTTCATTTCTGTACAGCCAGGTACCTACAATAAAGAGGAAAAAAAGAAAAGCATTTTTGGCCTTGAATTATTTTTTAAAATTAAAAAAAATTAATGTTTATTTATTTATTTTGGCTGCACCGCTAAGCATGTGGGATCTTAGTTCCCTGACCAGGGATCGAACCTGTGCCCCCTGCAGTGGGAGCACGGAGTCTTAATCACTGGACCTCCAGGGAAGTCCCTGGCCTTGAATTATTAAAGAAATAGCCTGGTGAAATAAAATGATTTTCATAGAAGCCTTAATGAACACATGTGATATAAATTCTGGAGACAATCTCTTCTTTGTATTTAGAATAAGGTCCATACTTCTTGCTGCAACCTATGAGGCTTCACAGGAACTGAATCCTGCCTGGTCTCCACCTCTCCCCGTTACCAACTGGGCTCTGCCATGCAGCTTCATTGTGTTCCTTATAATAGCAGCCACCTCCTGCTTCATGGTATCTGCACTTGCCATTCCCTCTACCTAGAGGGAGGGATTCCACCCCCTCTAGCTCCTAATTCAGGGCTTATCCTCAATGCTATTGCCTCCGAGGCTTCCCCAGGTTAATTAACTACAGTGTCAACCCCACTGTCTTGTGGTTGCCTCACGCAAGGCGGGATCCATCCCATCCACCCAAAATTGGTTTGAATGTTGAAACTGGTGGCTCTACACAGGCACTAAGAGTATATGAAAAGATTCAGTGCTCACATAATGAGCCTTTCTGAGGAGAGCAGGGAAGGCACCGAAGCTGGTCCGTTTGACTTAAGTGAAGGGAGTGGTGAGTGGCTTTTGTTTTTATTGTGATTAGGGTGTGGGTCTGGGGTAAAGGTTCCCACAGCTAGGCCAGGGTTTACTGATAAATGAGCTTTAAAAAAATCAGCCTGTTCAGATGTGGGGCAAAGAGGGAAGAAGCTGGGGCCTGACAGCTGCCAGTTGCCAAACATCAAAAATAAAGTCAGACTCATTATTACATGCTCTTATTATTCTGTGTCACATCACCCTCCTTACTTTCTCCCTAGCTTTTAATCTGTGTGTGTGCGTGCGTGCGTGCATGTGTGTGTGTGGTGTAGAAGATGGGAAGTATGCATATTGTAGGTTAGTGATGGTGGTCACAAATGGGGGTATGTGGTCAATATCTGTTATTTCAAACTGCCTCCCCACTGGAAATGTCTACAAGTTTCAAGGAGCTCAAGACCTTATATCCAAGCATATTGAGCTTAAAAGTCGACAAGGAATTGTGTTCAATGTAATAGGAAACTTGTTGACTTAAGTGCCCAGAAATTCAGACAAGGTATCTGAGGCTTAAATTGTTACCCAACTATTTGGACTTGCTTCCTCTCATGTATGATTAAATATCAAAAGAAATCTATTTCAAAGTAAGTTTTTATTATAGCTCCTCTGTAGCAAAACAAAATTTATTTTCCAGACCCTTTAAATACATAAAACTGTAAGTGTATTCTCCTGAATTTATAGGCTCAATTTCCATTCACAATTCTTTTCAAAGCTGTAGCTGAGCCCTTTCTGAGGTCCAGGGAGTTACCTACCTTCACAGCGAATGTTGATTAGATAACACACTCTACAATAAAGCAGGGCGATATTAGAAGACTTGGTTGGGTTGTTTTTTGTTTTGTTTTGTTTTTAAATAGAGAAAATGGAAACACAGAGAAGTAACCTGCTTGACCAAAGCCATTTCATGTATCAGTAGCAGAGCCAGTCCTAGGTAGTTCTGGGAACGTCTAGTGTATAGTAACTACCAGGTCATTACGTTTTATTTATTTATTTATTTATTTATATTTATTTATTTATTTAGGCTGTGCTGGGTCTTCATGGCGGCGCACGGGCTTCTCTACTTGCGATGTGCGGGCTTCTCTAGTTGCGGCATGCAGGCTCAGTTGCAGTATGTGGGATCTTAGTTCCCTGACCAGGGATCGAACCCTGGCCCACTGCATTGGGAGCGTGGAGTCATAACCACTGGACCACCAGGGAAGTCCCCACTAAGTTGCTTTTAAACTGGAACTCTGGTAGGGACGGAGGGTGAAGGTCATTGTGAAGATATGAGAGCACCTTACCTGTTGCTCCACTGTTGCTTATTAGACTGCTCAGGATATACTCTGCTTTTAAAAGTTTCCCTGAAAACAAGCAACACATAATTAGTTCTGAACATGTGCTTTAAATACTGCTGTTCATGCTCTAAGGTTAACACATTATAATGGGGAAACATTCTATTTTAAAATTTAAAATCAGTAACTACATCATACACAAAAGTGAAAAAGAAGAAGTTTTCAGGAACTGGTAAGGTGGGAAGTTGTACAGTATCTGAAATTGCAATTAAATTTATATACATGTACATACATATACACACACATATTCATTCATATGAATGAATAATCCATTCATATAGAGTAAGGCTTGAGAAGTAAAGGCAAACCTTTGTCAAAGGCTGTGTCTCCTTTTTGTGAAAACTATGCCTCCAGAAGTGGAGGAGAGTTGCCCGTGAATAGGTCTATTTACAGAATTATCAGGAAGGAATTTTTTTAGGGGGTGGGTAGAGAGGTTCTTTGTAAACTTTTCATTTATTTCATTAACACCACGTAGGAGGGGCCTACACTATGGATGGCTGTTTTTCTGTAAGGAGGAAACTCAATCATTCATCCTTTTATCCATTTCTGCTCCCAGGTGCCTCTAAGCCCCATATGACCTGGCCCCTGGGACTTCTTTGACCTCTTCTCTTAGCATTCTTTCCCTCATCCTCACTCCTTCTACTTTGGTTACAGTGGCCTCCTGACTGCTCCTTGAATCTGCCAGGCTTGCTCCCATGTCAGGGCTTTTGTACTTATTTTAGTCTGGAATGCGTTTATTCCAGATATCTCCAAGGCTTGCTCCCTTCTCCTTCAGGTCTTTGCTCAAATGTCACTTCACTGTCTCATAAGGCCTTCCCTGACCACCCGATTTCAAAGTGCAGATACAGACATATACCTGACTGTGGTAGATTGTGATCCAAAGGAGGTCACAACAATATCTTCTATCCCACATGCTCTTCTGCAACGTGACCTTGCCATTCCTCCATCAAGAAGTGGAATCTATTTTCCTTCTCCTTGAGCCTGAACTGGCCCTGTGACCTGTTGTGACCAATCGATGTGGCAGAAGTGACACTGTGTACCTTTCTGGTCGGGACATTAAGAGATGCCTCTGGAGTGTGGGTGTTTCTCTACAGCATAATTTTGTACTTGACCTGCTAGGTCCCAGAAATTTCAGTCCTGAATTAATTTCTTCTTAATTACTTGGTGGGTGATTCCCTCTCTTGCGGGTAAATTCAGACTCCACACAGACATTTGGCACACACTTGGGGTTTTTATTTCTTTACAGAGATTTTTTTGGCCTCCGCCTCAGAGCTTGGGCAGAGAATAAGCTTCCTCATCACCTCTCTGGGTGGGCTGGTAGAGCAGTTCAGTCCCGTTTCACAGCTGTGCAAACCTTTAAGGATTCCAGCTTTATCCAAATATTTCACTCCACGTAGGCCCAAGGCCCTGTCTCTTGTCCCTGCACAGGAATTAAAGAGGCAATCCCTTCCCCTAGGACTATATCCAAGTGTAAATCTCTTTGGCTATAGTGTCAGGAGCAGTAGTCCACTATTCTGATTTTGAATGTCTTCTACGTTTCAGGCACTTAAAAAAATATTTAATTCACGATATTTATGTACCGTGAATTAAATATTTCGATATTTAATATTTAAGTGGGAGAAGATTCCACATTTGCTCAATCCTCCACGCTGATGGAACTGGAAGTCTGACTCTTTGTTTTTAACTGTGGCTTGAAAGGTTTTGTCTCCTAATTTCAGGCAGGAGTGAGCTGGGCAGGCCCAGGGCATCCTCTCTTGCCTCTGAAATCCCACGACATTGAATGCTTGGACCTTTGGAATGGGTTTTGAGTGGATACCAGGATGGGCTGGGTCAAAGGGGAAAACAGGCAGACTGTGCTGTCCCTTCATATTATCTTTATTCCTTTCCCTTACCCCTTATAACATCGTACACACCTCTCCTTTCTCTATCCCAGGATTCCCAAATGCTGGGGACTGAGACCCCTTTTCACTGTACCTTGTTCTCTTTCCAGGACACCATCCCTGCCTTAAGTCCCCCTTTCTGGCTGAGAAACCCAGCGTACGTAGAGCCTCAAGAGATATCTGGGGGCAGAAGTTTACAGAGAAGCACTTTAACTCTGAGGCTGTGTCTGTTTTCTTGTGGCATTTCTGGTAGTATCTTTGAGGAAAAGACAACCCCAGCTGTTGCAGAATAAGATCTAGGACTTTTACCTTAGACATGTGATGTGCGGGCAGAGGAGCGTGCTGCTCATGATGGTATCAAGGCTTAATTGTCATCAGAAGAAAAAGTCTATACCACCTTAGTTAGAGGCATGAGAGGAACAATCAACCAAACAAGTAAGTGAAAAGATTATTTGGTTGTGTAAAGCAAAGCTATCAACATGACTACTTACCACTTGACCTTGATTTCCATGTCACACTATAGTAAATCTGTGTATCATGAAACATGCCTCAGTAACTGTTCCAAGTTCAATTTGATGAGAACCAACATTAGTTTGCCCACGCACGCCCGGCCCTCAACTTTCGGTTCCCCTAACAGAATGCTCTGCTCACACATTATTCCATCTGATGCCATCAGAAGGCGTATTAGTGGTTAGGTTTTTCTCATACCCTCAACATGATAAACCCCAAACATTATAAAATGTCCCAAATCATGGACATTTGAAGTAAGAATTTTTTCCTAAGTTCAACTCTGTTGATGCAATTACTTTAGAAAAGTAAATAATAAGATATGGGTACAATTTATGCACAGCTGCAAGAACTTGAGAGTGAATGAACTTGGGCTTGTGAAAAGTTAACCTCCACAAGCCCATGTCTCTCATGTCCTTTTATCTCTATCCCTCTCTGTACTCAGCAACTGTCCCATTCATTACAGCTAGTACAGTTCCTTTTCAAAGGAAATGAAGTAGTTAAAAGATATGTTAACTTCTTCAAGGCCAGAGTTATTAAAACAATAGCAATAGCTAAACCCAATTTAAAAAACGAGCCAGTCCTGTTTCTGGGACAGGCAACTTGCATTCTATTTTCATCCTTTATCCTTTCACTCTTGGAAAAGAGAACAGCAGGCTACAAGTTTCTAAACCTCATGGTTATCAGTAATTTAAATAATTCAAGAATTCTATGAAAGTGAACTTTGCTGTAACACATAGCAGGCCCCTCTCCCCTCCAGTCCCCTTCTACATTACAGCCTAAGTTAGAATGTCAGCCTCATTTTTCATTTTATTCAAAGTGACAGAAGGAAAAAAAAAAGATACTTTAAGGCCTAATCAGGTACTGTACTGGTGTTCCATGTCATGGAAAAATATCTCAAATTACTTCAGTGGGTTTGTCAGGTCTATTGTTAGCATAGTCAAGTGGCCCTACAGAAAGGAGACTGGAGAGCTAAGAGAAAATAGTAGAATTCTAATCTGATTTTTAAAGGCTGCTGGTCAGAAGTATAGCAATTCAGATACCCCTGTTTGAAAGCAGCAGGACAGATTTGTTAGACGACAAAAGCTCCAATTAGTATTTTCCACCCCCTTTCACAATTTTCTCTATTGCTTTTGGCTCTGAAATCCTTTATGCCAGGGCCTTTGTGCTGGCTAGAGGCAGGGGGAAGGGCAAGGCGGCGGGCTGGCGGGAGCGCCGGCGGCTACAAAAGAAGGCCCGAGGGCCCCGGTGCCCGCCGTCCCCGCGGAAGTCAAGGAGCCCCGAGGAAGGTGAGCCCCAGACGGGACGACTCCGGGACGAGGAGGGCCAGCAGGAGGGAGCCTACCTGAGTGCATCGAGATTCGGGCTTGGCGAATAACCACCTGCGGGGCAATTGGCGTTGCTGGCTGCAGCTTGTGCAGCCCTTGGGCGACCTGCAGGAGTTCGCCCGAGACGTCGAGCCCGTACAGGAACCGGTCGCTCAGGAACACAATGGCAGCTGCGGTGGCACACTCCCGGGCGAGGATGGAGGCTTTCAGGGACGCCTGAATGAAAAGAAATAAAGTCGGGCAGAAAAGAAGGCAGTCTTGGGACCAGTAGTCTTCTAGGTATTATCATCAAAACAAGAACAACAACAAAACCTAGAGCTAGGAGAGGAAACAGTACGCTACTGAAAAAAAAGCTAATAATAATGATAATAATAACGATAATGAAAAGTCCAATTCATTTGTGGGATAAAATAATATTTCTTTCATTCCATTTTCCCTATTACATTTCTAATATTATACACGTAATAAATGCATATTTCTTGTTACGAAAAAATTCAAACACCAAGTAAAAGTTAAAAGTGCCCCTTTGTTTTTTTCTGACACCTTACCTTATTTTTTCCCTTCCACAAATTTCATTCTCATTCTTCCTGTTAATGGTTTCCCAGAGATCCTTCCAGAACTTCCTCTACCCTTTTCTGTTTATTTAGACATTATTTGTTTCTTTGTCCTACCTTGCCTTCTCTCTCTCCTTTCTGATTTTCTCCCTCTATTTTTCTTTTCTTTTTTCTCTTTCTTTTCCTTGCTTTCTCCCTCCCTCCCTCCCTCCCTTCCTTCCTTCCTTCCTCCCTCCCTCCCTTCCTAAATGGCATTACACTAGACATATTCTTTTGCTACTTGATTTTTTTGGTCATCATAACATCTAGAAGTTTCCATGTCAGTTCATAATATTCTGCTTCATTTATTGCCTCTATTTTAATTAAGAAGAAATATAGGGGCTTCTGCGCTGGTGGCGCAGTGGTTGAGAGTCCGCCTGCCGATGCAGGGGACACGGGTTCGTGCCCCGGTCCAGGAAGATCCCACATGCCGCGGAGCGGCTGGGCCTGTGAGCCATGGCCGCTGAGCCTGCGCGTCCGGAGCCTGTGCTCCGCAACCGGAGAGTCCATGGCAGTGAGAGGCCCGTGTACTGCCAAAAAAAAAGAAGAAATATAGACTTCTAGACAATATTTTATATTCGTTTAATATGATTATGTTTAGTTAATGAATAAAATAAGAAAAAAACAGACATGAAATGAAAGTATAAAGAGTGAGAAGTAGAGATAAATGAGGCAAACTTTTATGGAAAAAGTCATCTTTTGGCCTCTTAAGGTATTATACAAAAGACATTGAAAGTCATGCAGCTGTTAGCATAAATGAGTTTACCACCCACTAGTACTTTCTCCATTTGCTAAACTATATCAAGCAGAGTTTTTTCTGGGCATGTTAGCTCACGTATGAAGCCTAGAAAGGCATTGTAAGCATTGCCCATTCTCCTACCACAATCTTATCATACAAGCATTGCTTTCTTCACCACATAAGTACTAACACTTATTGGGCAAAACCAGGTGCCAGGCACAGTGCTAAGAGCTTTATATGTATTAATTTATTCGATCCTCACAACAATCCTAACAGGCAGGTTCTATTTATTTAAAGGTCAAAACCAATATTTTAATCATCCAATTGAATCACTCCTCCCATTCTTACTCCTAGAATCCTATTTCTTTTCATTTATGCCTTGCCTACCGAGAATCAGCACAATAATCCTTCTCTTATCAAACTGATGCTTTCTTAACTTGTTAAGGGTTTTAACCTATCGCTGTGTTTTTTAAGTTTGAAAAGTGATAATGTGCTCTTGTATTTATCCTTCTGTTCTTAGTTGATCACTACTGAAACTGTGATAGTGATGCCAATCGTTAGGGGAATACCTCTTCTCTCCTTTGATGTTTCCTTCCATGTGAAGGGAGCTCAAGTACTGTAGCACTCCTGGCCTCTCTCTACTCCTTTACCCACTCTGTCCCAGGAGAGGTGGACTACACTAAGAAAAATTGGGAAGAAGAAACTGGGCATGCATGGCTTAGCTCCTCTCTTTTTTCTTTTGAGAATGAGTTGTCTAAAGGAAACAGGGATTCTTCTCTGCTCTTCTATATCAGAAAGCCACCCTATATGGGGTGTTCTGCTTGGCCCAGTAATTTCTGTGACTGAATGGGGAAGTCAACATAATTCTGGGGTTCATCTAGCAGACCCCCTTGTTCTAATACCAAGCTATATCTTTCAATTTAGCCTTTGTCAGAATTAAAGGTAATATTTAATCTCTTGTCTGCCTAACTCCTCTTTTGTTTTATATCTTAGTTTGCTCCAGGAGGGGAAGAGAGGTGTTAGTTACCCCAACATTAATCACTGCCTGACATACTGTAACCCTTTCTAAGGGAAACTGCTCTGCCCACAGCCACTGCCTTTGAAGCAGCAATGTATTTGCTACTTGACCTTGATCCCCTCTCCCCATCTTACCACCAGCTCAAGGCTAACCTAAGAGTACCCACCTGACACTTGGCCCATGACTCTGTGGCCTGGCTTGAAAAATGAACTTATTGATCTGAACTAAGAAGGATAGAAAAAATTTTCCAGTTGTTGCAGGATGGGAAGAAGCAGAGAGTAGAGTGTAGCTAAGCTACATTTACAGACGACACCAGAGTGAAGGTCCAAGAATATGACTCCAAAGCCACCTTTTCACAAGTGCTGTTCTTAGAGTTACAGGTTTCCTTTATTGCTCCATGTGTGTCTTCATAACAATGTACACTCCATTTTATGAGTTTGCTTGTGTGAGCCTCTGTTTTACCCAACCAAAAAAGCCTAACTAAAACTGAAATGCTCAAAACTGCAATTGAGGTTTGTCAAATAAACTATCAATCTGAAAAACACAAGTTTTAAAATGAGAACATGTCAGTCATTTGACATTCATGAAATGTAAACTTAAAGATGGAATAGGAAATTGATGATTTTATGTATGCCCAGCTCTGTTTAATAAGGACAGTCTCTGATCAAGAGTCCTTTCTATGCTAGCTACACATAAATATAGCCCTTTGGTTTGCAACCTCAGCTGCCATCTGTAGAACTTGCAGCTTCTGCCACTGCCAGGCTCCCTTAAACCTTTCTTTGAAACAGCATCTCTATTCCTGTCACCCTGCTCATGACTATGTAGCCTGTAGAGGGTACTCAGCAAGCCAGAGTGAGTCTCCTCTCTTTGAGGTACATGCTTCATGTTTAGTTCTGCTCTCTATTCTCACAGGTGCCTCACTTCAGTTTTGGGGTAACTGTTTAGAGGCCGGTCAATTCTCTAGGGCTGATTCTCCACCCTTTCCTCCCTGATAATAATGGTTTCCATCTTCGTAGTACCATCTAGTTTATGAAAAACGTTCACACAAATGAACTCATTTAAATCTATAGTAACTGCAAAATCTAAGTAAGATAAGGAAACCGTGGCTGAGAAGTTGACTTTCCAAAGTTACAAAGTCAAAAGGGTCAGGGTGAGGCAGGAAGGAACTCGTCTCTATCTTTTTTTTTTTCTTTTCTATTGTGGTAAAAAGCACAGAACGTAAAATTTGCCATCTCAGCTTTTTTTAAGAATGGCGTTCAGTAGTGTTAGGTATAGTCACATTATTGTGAATTAGATCTTCAGGACTTTTATATCTTGCAAGTATGAAACTTGATACAACAACCCTTTCTCCCTTCTCCCTAGCCCCTGGTAACCACAATTTTACTTTCTGTTTCTATGAAGTTGACTATTCTAGGTAACTCATATAAGTGGAATCATATAGTTTTTGTCTTTCTGTGACTGGCCTACTCGACTTAGTATAAAGTCCTTAAGGTTCACCTGTGTTGTAGCATGTGACAAAATTTCCTTCCTTTTAAATGATGAATAATATTCCATTGTATGTATATACCAATTTTTGTATGGATGAATCTATACCCATTCATCTGTCAATGGACATTTGGGTTGCTTCCACCGCTTAGCTATTGTGAACAGTGCTGCTATGAACATGGGTGTGCAAATATCTCTTTGAGGCCATGCTTTCAATTCTTTGAGATATATACCTAGAAATAGGATTGCTGGATTAAATGGTAGTTATATTTTTAATTTTTTGAGGAACCACCATACTGTTTTCCATAGAGTTTACACCATTTTACAATACCACCAACAGTGCACAGGGTTTCAATTTCTTTACATCCTCAGCTAATACTTGAGGAACCCAAGTCTCTCAAGGGTCAGTTTTTCTTCTGCTTTCCACCTGTGTCTGATGAAGGTGATTTTGAGTAGGGCCTAATCTGGGCACAGGAATCTGGGTCTTTGTAGCTCGGGCTGAACTCACCACTCACTGAGTCCAAACAGTGGTTCTAAGGAACCTGTATCCCTTATTATGATAAAAAAAGATTATAAGAAAAAAAAACAGGGACAAATAAAAACAAATCCCAATTGAAAAGAGTGTTCTTGTTATGTGTTTAAAAATAAGAGAAAGAAAAGAAAACCTTCCAGGAGATGGCCTTTAATTTCAGTATTTTGAAATTCTCTAGTGAAAGTTGGTACCAAAGGACCAAATGATAATTTGGTGATTAGCTGGGGATTACTCCAACTGGGAATTTCTTACACAGAGCTGAAAGGACGCTCTACAAGTCTAGTGAGGTGGTCTTCCCAAGTTGAGGAGATGGAACTTCTAGGAGTCTGTAGAGGCTAAGGTGGCCAGGGTTCACAGAGCAGAGAACCAGAAGGAGAGAGCTGCACAAAGCAAGAAGTCCAGAGGTCTGCAGAGGGTCCCTTCTGCGTCTCCAGCAGAACACTACTGATCAGCTCATGTATGAAAAGACACCACCCAAGGCCGGGGAAAGAACCACCTGAAAGGAGCAGAGGAAACAATCCCCAAGCCTCATGTAGTTTGTTTCTACCAGCCATAGTAGGAAATCATGTCATTCACAGGGCAGGGGGTAGAATATTCAGAAGGGTATTGCTTCAGTAGTGAGACAAAATTAACCTCAGAGGAAGATGGCTCTTGGCCCACTCTGAAAGTTTAGAAGCAAGCATAGCATGGATCAAACTATCTCCTAACTTCACTGAATTCCAGAACAAGGTTCAAGAATATTTATAGGCACTCAAATTATCTGCCATATTATAAGGTAAAATTTATAATGTTTGGCATCCAATCAAAAATTACCAGGCATGAAAGAAGCCTACACTAAAAAGAAAAAGAAATCAATAGAAACTGAACCCCGAATGACAGTTTTAACTGTATTTTATAAGTTCAGGAAGGTAGGGTAAAAATTAGGTGGGATTAGGGACATGGGAGATATAAAAAGTGATCCAAATCTAACTTCTAGAGATAAAAAAATGTCTGAGATGAAACCACAGGTATCTGGACTGTGTCCAAGGTCCTCCATTTGCTTGCCATGGTCCGTTACTAAACCTCTCCTAGTCTCAATTTCCTCATCTGTGAAATGTGGATAGTACCTATTTTCAGTGCTGTTTTAGGATTAGAGGAAATGTGGGTCAAATGTTCAGCACAGAGCCTGGCACATTGTGGGTGCTTAATAAATGAAGAGGAACACTACGAAAAAAAATAGGAAAAAAGAATTCCGTTCACGTGCTCCCATTCTCCTGTATGATAAAATAACAACAAGCAAAGACAGGCTCCTGAAAGAAATGTCAGTGGAATTTTCAACAGAGTAAAAAGGAAATAACAGATCATGCATATAACATCTCTAAGGTTTATCTCAGAAAATGGTGAAACCTCTCATTTAATTTCTTCTCTTCACTAAGTCTAAGGACTGATGTTACTGGAAGCTGAGGAAAAAAAAAAAAAAAGGAAAATGAGCAGGCTCTATGGCAACTGGTGAAGGAAAGCTGGTTCTTGAAAGGGAGGCTTCTTAGCGTGCACGTGTGAGTTGCTTTTGGCTGTCGCCAATGGAGGAATCCCTCCCGAGCACCTGTAAAGGATGCCACAAACACCCCATTCTACATCCTGCGTGAACACGCCATATATTTGAGCAGAGAACATTCCCTCATCTATTTTTCCCCCTTCTACTCTTAATAGTTTGAAGCACAAAGCCTGAGAGAGGGTGACCTGCCAGACAAAGGCCCTTTGAGTTCCTTGGAAAAGTAGAGTTGGAGGAGGATGGAAGGAATCCAAGTGGCCCTATTATTTCCACTTGCACTAATTAGACATTTTTCTGTCAGCTATTGAGCACTGCTGAGAGGCCAAACTCACTGAATTCATTTCTAAAGTGTTTACAGAAGTTTGCATCTGTTTGTGTCTCTTCAGGAGGAAAATAAGCACTTCAATAGCATTGTGGAAAATCTAAACGAAGCATCCTATTCTGGAGGACCTGGCATCCCCGCAGCTGCATAATTTGACTCTGTTCAGGGCCCGAACCTCTCGCATCTCTCTCCAAAACCTAACGACGCAAAATGCAGAGAAGTCAACTCAGGGGAATCTTTTCTTTCTTGTCATTGTCTTTTCTCTCCCTCTTTTGAAACGGTGGCCTGCTGTGCACTACATACAGATTTAGGTGGGTATCATTCTTGCAGCCCCTCTCTCGTGTTTCCACCAGCACTCTGAGAAATTAATAACCACTTTCATTTGTTGCCAAGTGGGGGGATAGTAAATTCCTCAGCAGCAAAGCAGAATACATCACCATCCTGGGAATCTCCCCCAAATGTACACCGGGGGAGAACTCTGACTTCAGAAAGGGAGGAATGAAAGGAGGCCCGAGTGTGTGGTAGGGAAGGATGCTAAAGAGAACGTTTCCCTACATGGTAAAATGTGCCTGGGTTATGCACAATTAGATTAACATGAAAGAGAGTCCCTTTCCCTCCCCCACTCCCCGAAAAAGAAAGAAAACAACACAAAAACCCTAACCCACTGACTACGTGGCAATGCCTTTGAAATGCATATTGGTCTACGTGGTATTTGATTCAGGATTCTTTTTGTTTGGGTTTTTAGACCCACGACTGACCTGCCATCACAGAGGGCTCAAAAATATAATCTTTTAAGATGGTGTCACAGTAACAGAATGTTAGTGATGGAACCAACATAGGATAACTCAAGATAAAAAAAAAAAAAAAAGGAATTCTATTTTATTATCTTTCCTCAGAGGCTGACTTAGGAAGCTTGTCCCAATAGCCACTGAATTGTGGCTTTTCTTCCTGAATGAACCTGTTTAAATAAAAATATATGGATACAGATAAGGGAGTGTGTATGCTGGAGCTCTAAAGAAACAGGCTCACAAATGTGCACACACACACACCACAGTTTTTTCACATCTGTTTTCGGGATGGGAAATATGGGGTCCTAACTGAGTTTATGGCACAAAGGGAACTTCATGGCGAGGAAGCTGAGTCAGGTGGTAAAGGAATTAAACTCCACAATGAGATTTCAATACGCAGATGATTGAAAAAATGCGAAAGAGCCTTTTCTAAGGGCTTTTACTGAACAGCAGCAGGAAAAGTGTGTGCTGTTTTCATGGCTCCTGGCATTAGTGCTAGCCCCTCCCAACGCTGAGCATCAAGTTTGGGTCCCAGCTATGGGTTCAAAGCCACGATGTGTTCACAGCAATGACAATGGCAGCTGTTCTCAAGGGGGGCTGGGTGAGGGGACTCAGAACAGAAGCCATCTGGCATTGCAATTGGCAGGCGCAGTGTAAGGGGAAATTATTGCTGCATAACAAATTGGGAGATAGGAAAAAGGCAGGGGAAAGGGAGGGGGGAAGTGTCCTGAGGTGAGGAATTAGCCGAATAAACAAATGAAAAGTGACTGAGGGCTGCATAGTTATATATCAACAATAAGGCAGAGTAAGAGTCAACTGATCAAACTGGACTACTCAAGGTCAAGGGAAGACCAAGCACAGCATGCACCACGTTTGTCCACCCACCGAAACGTGAGGAGGAGGAGAGGAAAAAACCTGAACCTTCTTACAGTTTATGTTCAGGGCCTGTTAACATTTCACCAATCTTCCCTTCATTTTACCAGTGGGGCATGCAGATTCAATCACTTTCCAGAAATAGTTATAACCTTTCTCTCAATCTCAATACCTAAAGATAATAATTCGGATCATCTACCCCTGCTTTCTTACCCTCCCTCTCTCAAATCTACTGTGAATGGAGTTGGGCCGTCTGTTAAAAGAACGAGAAAGCAGTATCAAAACAGAGGCCACCCACCCAGGATCCTGGTGAGCCTCACGGCCCCAGGTACTGTGGACCTGCGTGTCTTACCTTTCTTCTGGACTCCAGGTTGCTACAGCCACCATGGTGATTTCAGCATCCACATTGATGACTCACCCAGCACACTGGTCTCTCTTGCCATGGCCTCCTTATCTCCAAGGATCTTGTTCTACACTTAAGCTTAGTCACTCTCATGGTCAGTCACTTTAGAACTTGCTACTTTGGTGGCATCACAATCAGAATCTCAATTCCAGCATTTGATTCTTTAATCTTTACCTCTTATTCTCCCAGCTCCCTTCCTGGATAGCCCAACTCCAGTAATTCTGCAACCCTTTGGGGACACCACACTGTCTGCTGACCTTCCTGGGGTTTTGTGTGTGTGTGTGTGTGTGCTATGCCATCAATCCCTCATGTCCTCACTTGCCTCTTTAAATTCCATGGTGCATCAACATAGCAACTTTTTAATAAGCATTCTTCGCCCCTTTGCTGCTTTCAACTTCTATCATATTTGTCTGGCAATTCTGACCATGTTTATTGTTAAGGAAAAATGTTGGCCTCGTATTAGAATCCCCTAGGTAGGCTTTTAAAAATCCAGATGCCCAGATGGCACCCCAAGCCTGTTAAATCAGAATCTCTGGAAGTGTACCCAGGCATGTTTCTCTAAACGATGCCCAGGTGATACCGATGATCCCCAGGTGATTCCCATGATTCTAGAGTTGAGAACCCGGGAGCTAGCCTGACCTTTAGCCTCTTACCCCACCCCTCACTCCTCCTCCCTATTGGGGGTGGAGTGAGTTATCTGATGGGAGTAGCATACCTGGCTCAGACCTTCCTCTTTCCTCTCTTCAAGTCTTCCTTCCTGTTCTACAGTAAGGGAAGGGGCCTGCCAGCAACAAGATGTGTCTGGAGTGAAGAATTTTCTAACCCACTTGTCTGAAAACCTAAAGCTACATTCTCCTATCTGTTTTAGAATAATAAAGGTTGCTCTTTTGCATCTATCTTTCAGTTGGTTCTGAACACAGGAGGGGAAGATGAATATTATTTATTGTCACTTAATATTTTCAAATTATATGTAATTCTCTGCCTAATCTGAGCTTCTACCCAAGCAAGTGAATGTGGCTGGAGAAAAACACACAACCATAACACTTTAAATTTATGACCATGACCTGAGGCTGGCCCTTAGCATGGCCTAACAACCCAGCTACTATTATACTTCTGCTCTCCTCTCCAGCTGCCACAGCCCCTTTAACCTCCTCACACTCAGCTGATGACCTGGCTTCTTATCTCACTAAGGAAACAGTCAGTGAGATGACATCTTCCTTATTCTCTTACCCAAATCTGCCAACCCTCTTGTACTGTAACCCACGTGTCCTCCCTACTTTCCTATTGGCATGTTTAAGGCCAACCCCCCACTTAAATACTCAATTCTATCCTGCCTTCTTTACTTTAGGACATTATGCCTGTAAATACTTTCTTTCACTTCTGCATCATTAATTTCCTCATCTCTACTGGATCATTCTCATCAGCATACAAACATTACAGTATCTTCCATCTTAAAAAGTCCTCCCTTAACCACATATCTCTGTCTTAGTCCTTTCAGGCTGCCATAACAAAAATGCCATAAGTTGAGTGGTTTATATAACAACAGAAATTTATTTCTCACAGTTCTGGGGATTGGGAAGTCCAAGATCAAGGAACCGGCAGATTCCGTGCCTGGTGAGGGCCTGCTTCCTGGTTCACAGATGGCATCTTTTCTCCATGTCTCTCTGGGACCTCTTTTATAAGGGCACTAATCCCATTCATGAGGGCTCTGTCCTCAAGGCCTAATCACCTCCCAAAGCACCCCCTCCAAAACCATCACCTTGAGGGTTAGGATTTCAACCTATGAATTTGGGAGGTAAGGATACAAATATTCAGTCCACAGCATTCTGCCTCCAGCACCTGTCCCACTTCTCTGTCCTTCTTTACAGCCAATCTCAAGAGTTGTCTAAACTCAGTCTTTGCTTCCTCACCTCCCACTCTTTCTTAAATCTATAGCTTTCATCCCCAGCACTCCACTGAACCCATTCTTTTCTAGGTTGCCAACAACCTCCAAACCCAATGACCATTTATTAATCCTCATCTTATTCAAACTCCTAGAACCATTTGGCTGTGACAATCAATCCCTCTTTTTTTATTCATGTGACTTCTGGCATTTCACACTCTCCTGCTTTTCTTCCTACCTCATTGGCTGCTCACTCTACTTTGCTGGAGCATCCTTCTTTTCCAGCCTCTGAATGTTAAAGCCCTAGGATTCAGTCCTAAGACGGCTTCCCTTCTCTAGCTACATTCACTTAGACTGTCCCATGGCTTCAAATATCACTTCTGTTGACAATCCCAAATTTAAATACCATCCTGAGTCTCTTTCCTGCAGTGCTGCCTCGTGTATGAAATTGCCTAGACAATAAATAGCCCAATGTGGATGTCAGTTAGGTATCTCAAACTTAACATGTTTAAAACAAAACACTTTATTTTCTCTTCCATACTTGCTTTTCCATCTCAGTAATGACAACTCATCCATTCATTTGCTGAGGAACAAAACATCAGAGGTTTCATTCTAAGTTTGTGGCTCTTCTCCTTCTCTCATACTCTACATCTAATCCATCAGCAAATGCTGTTGGCTCTACCTTTAAAACATGCACAGGATCTGGAGGAGCTTCAAGATGGCGGAAGAGTAAGATGCAGAGATCACCTTCCTGCCCACAAATACATCAGAAATACATCTACATGTGCAACAACTCCTACAGAACACCTACTGAACGCTGGCAGAAGACCTCAGACCTCCCAAAAGGCAAGAAACTCCCCACGTACCGGGGTAGGGCAAAAGAAAAAAGAAAAAACAGACAAAGAATAGGGACGGGACCTGCACCTCTGGGAGGGAGCTGTGAAGGAGGAAAGGTTTCCACACACTAGGAAGCCCCTTCGCGGGCGGAGACTGCAGGTGGCGGAGGGGGAAAGCTTCGGAGCTGCGGAAGAGAGCACAGCAACAGGGGTGCGGAGAGCAAAGCGGAGATTCCCACACAGAGGATCAGTGCCGACCGGCACTCACCAGCCGAGAGGCTTGTCTGCTCACCCGCCAGGGTGGGCGGGGCTGGGAGCTGAGGCTCGGGCTTCGGTCGGAGCGCAGGGAGAGGACTGGGGTTGGCGGCGTGAACACAGCCTGAAGGGGTTAGTGCGCCACGGATAGCCGGGAGGGAGTCCGGGAAAAGGTCTGGAGCTGCCGAAGAGGCAAGAGACTTTTTTTTGCCTCTTTGTTTCCTGGTGCGCAAGGAGAGGGGATTCAGAGCGCTGCTTAAAGGAGCTCCAGAGACGGGCACGAGCAGCAGCTAACAGCGCGGACCCCAGAGACGGGAATGAGACGCTAAGGCTGCTGCTGCCGCCACCAAGAAGCCTGTGCGCGAGCACAGGTGGCACTGTCCATACCCGCCTTCCGGGGAGCCTGTGCAGCCCGCCACTGCCAGGGTCCCAGGATCCAGGGACAACTTCCCCGGGAGAATGCACGGCGCGCCTCAGGCTGGTGCAACGTCATGCTGGCCTCTGCCGCCGCAGGCTCGCCCCGCATCCGTACCCCTCCCTCCCCCCGGCCTGAGTGAGCCAGAGCCCCCGAAGCAGCTGCTCCTTTAACCCTGTCCTGTCTGAGCGAAGAACAGATGCCCTCCGGCGACCTACATGCAGAGGCGGGGCCAAATCCAAAGCTGAACCCCGGGAGCTGTGTGAACAAAGAAGAGAAAGGAAATCTCTCCCAGCAACCTCAGGAGCAGCGGATTAAATCTCCACAATCAACTTGATGTACCCTGCATCTGTGGAATACCTGAATAGACAATGAATCATCCCAAATTGAGGAGGTGGGCTTTGGGAGCAACGATATATACATATTTTTTACCTTTTTCTCTTTTTGTGAGTATGTGTTGCTTCTGTGTATGATTTTGTCTGTATAGCTTTGCTTTTACCATTTGTCCTAGGGTTCTGTCTGTCCGTTTTGTTTTTTGATTACTTAAAAAAGTTTTTTTCTTAGTAATTATTTTTAATAACTTTATTTTATTTTATTTTACTTTATTTTATTTTATCTTCTTCTTTCTTTTTTTTTTCTCCCTTTTATTCTGAGCCGTCTGGAGGACAGGCTCTTGGTGCTCCAGCCAGGCGTCAGGGCTGTGCCACTGAGGTGGGAGAGCCAAGTTCAGGACAGTGGTCCACAAGAGACCTCCCAGCTCCATGTAATATCAAAAGGTGAAAATCTCCCAGAGATCTCCATCTCAACGCCAAGACCCAGCTCCACTCAACGACCAGCAAGCTACAGTGCAGGACACCCTATGCCAAACAACTAGCAAGACAGGAACACAACCCCATCCATTAGCACAGAGGCTGCCTAAAATCATAATAAGGTCACAGACACCCCAAAACACACCACAAGACGTGGACCTGCCCACCAGAGAGACAAGATCCAGCCTCATCCACCAGAACACAGGCACTAGTCCCCTCCACCAGGAAGCCTACACAACCCACTGAACCAACCTTAGCCACTGGGGACAGACATCAAAAACAGCAGAAACTACGAACCTGCAGCCTGCAAAAAGAAGACCCCAAACACAGTAAGTTAAGCAAAATGAGAAGACAGAGAAACACATAGCAGATGAAGGAGCAAGGCAAAAACCCACCAGACCTAACAAATGAAGAGGAAATAGGCAGTCTACCTGAAAAAGAATTCAGAATAATGATAGTAAATATGATCCGAGACCTTGGAAATAGAATGGAGCAAATACAAGAAACATTTAACAGGGACCTAGAAGAACTAAAGAGCAAACAGTGATGAACAACACAATAAATGAAATAAAAAATTCTCTAGAAGGGATCAGTAGCAGAATAACTGAGAAGAACGGATAAGTGACCTGGAAGATAAAATACTGGAAATAACTACCACAGAGCAGAATAAAGAAAAAAGAATGAAAAGAACTGAGGACAGTCTCAGAGACCTCTGGGACAACATTAAACACACCAACATTCGAATTATAGGAGTCCCAGAAGAAGAAGAGAAAAAGAAAGGGACTGAGAAAATATTTGAGGAGATTATAGTTGAAAACTTCCCTAATATGGGAAAGGAAATAGTTAATAAAGTCCAGGAAGCACAGAGAGTCCCATACAGGATAAATCCAAGGAGAAACAAGTGAAGACACATATTAATCAAACTATCAAAAATTAAATACAAAGAAAACATATTAAAAGCAGCAAGGGAAAAACAACAAATAACACATAAGGAAATCCCCATAAGGTTAACAGCTGATCTTTCAGCAGAAACTCTGGAAGCCAGAAAGGAGTGGCAGGACATATTTAAAGTGATGAAGGAGAAAAACCTACAACTAAGATTACTCTACTCAGCAAGGATCTCATTCAGATTTGATGGAGAAATTAAAACCTTTACAGACAAGCAAAAGCTAAGAGAATTTAGCACCACCAAACCAGCTTTACAACAAATGCTAAAGGAACTTCTCTAGACAGAAAACGCAAGAGAAGGAAAAGACCTACAATAATAAACCCAAAACAATTAAGAAAATGGTAATAGGAACATACATATTGATAATTACCTTAAATGTAAATGGATTAAATGCTCCATCCAAAAGACATAGACTGGCTGAATGGATACAAAAACAGGACCCATATATATGCTGTCTACAAGAGACCCACTTCAGACCTAGTGATACATACAGACTGAAAGTGAGGGGATGGAAAAAGATATTCCATGCAAATGTAAATCAAAAGAAAGCTGGAGTAGCAATTCTCATATCAGACAAAATAGACTTTAAAACAAAGACTATTACAAGAGACAAAGAAGGACACTACATAATGATCAAGGGATCAATCCAAGAAGAAGATATAACAATTGTAAACATTTATGCACCCAACATAGGAGCACCTCAATGCATAAGGCAAATACTAACAGCCATAAAAGGGGAAATTGACAGTAACACAATCATAGTAGGGGACTTTAACACCCCACTTTCACCAATGGATAGATCATCCAAAATGAAAATAAATAAGGAAACACAAGCTTTAAATGACACATTAAACAAGATGGACTTAATTGATATTTATAGGACATTCTATCCAAAAACAACAGAATACACATTCTTCTCAAGTGCTCATGGAACATTCTCCAGGATAGATCATATCTTGGGTCACAAATCAAGCCTTGGTAAATTTAAGAAAACTGAAATCGTATCAAGTATCTTTTCTGACCACAATGCTATGAGACTAGATATCAATTATAGGAAAAAACCTGTAATAAATACAAACACATGGAGGCTAAACAATACACTACTTAATGACCAAGAGATCACTGAAGAAATCAAAGAGGATATCAAAACATACCTAGAAACAAATGACAATGAAAACACAACGACCCAAAAACTATGGGATGCAGCAAAAGCAGTTCTAAGAGGGAAGTTTATAGCAATACAATCATACCTTAAGAAACAAGAAACAATTCAAATAAACAACCTAACTTTACACCTAAAGCAATTAGAGAAAGAAGAACAAACAAACCCCAAAGTTAGCAGAAGGAAAGAAATCATAAAGATCAGATCAGAAATAAATGAAAAAGATATGAAGGAAATGATAGCAAAGATCAATAAAACTAAAAGCTGGTTCTTTGAGAAGATAGACAAAATTGATAAACCATTAGCCAGACTCATCAAGAAAAAAAGGGATAAGACTCAAATCAATAGAATTAGAAATGAAAAAGGAGAAGTAACAACTGACACTGCAGAAATACAAAGGATTATGAGAGATTACTACAAGCAACTCTATGCCAATACAATGGACAACCTGGAAGATATGGACAAATTCTTAGAAATGCACAACCTGCCAAGACTGAACCAAGAAGAAACAGAAAATATGAACAGACCAATCACAAGCACTGAAATTCAAACTGTGATTAAAAATCTTCCAACAAACAAAAGCCCAGGACCAGATGGCTTCACAGGCGAATTCTGTCAAACATTTCGAGAAGAGCTAACACCTATCCTTCTCAAACTCTTCCAAAATATAGCAGAGGGGGGAACACTCCCAAACTCATTCTACAAGGCCACCATCACCCTGATACCAAAACCAGACAAAGATGTCACAAAGAAAGAAAACTACAGGCCAATATCACTGATGAACATAGATGCAAAAATCCTCAAATACTAGCAAACAGAATCCAACAGCACATTAAAAGATTCATACACCATGATCAAGTGGGGTTTATTCCAGGAATGCAAGGATTCTTCAATATATGCAAATCAATCAACGTGATACATCATATTAACAAACTGAAGGAGAAAAACCATATGATCATCTCAATCGATGCAGAGAAAGTTTTTGACAAAATCAACACCCATTTATGATAAAAACCCTGCAGAAAGTAGGCAGAGAGGGAACTTTCCTCAACATAATAAAGGCCATATATGACTAACCCACAGCCAACATCTTTCTCAATGGTGAAAAACTGAAACCATTTCCACTAAGATCAGGAACAAGACAAGGTTGCCCACTCTCACCACTATTATTCAACATAGTTTTGGAAGTTTTAGCCACAGCAATCAGAGAAGAAAAAGAAATAAAAGGAATACAAATTGGAAAAGAAGAAGTAAAACTGTCACTGTTTGCAGATGACATGATACTATACGTAGAGAATCCTAAAGATACTACCAGAAAAATACTAGAGCTAATCAATGAATTTGGTAAAGTAGCAGGATACAAAATTAATGCACAGAAATCTCTTGCATTCCTATACACTAATGATGAAAAATCTGAAAGTGAATTTAAGAAAACACTCCCATTTACCATTGCAACAAAAAGAAAATATCTAGGAATAAACCTACCTAAGCAGACAAAAGACCTGTATGCAGAAAATTATAAGACACTGATGAAAGAAATTAAAGATGATATAAATAGATGGAGAGATATACCATGTTCTTGGATTGGAAGAATGAACATTGTGAAAATGACTCTACTACCCAAAGCAATCTACAGGTTCAATGCAATCCCTATCAAACTACCACTGGCATTTTTCACAAACTAGAACAAAAAATTTCATAATTTGTATGGAAACCAAAAGACCCCGAATAGCCAAAGCAATCTTTTTTTTTTTCTTTCTTTTTTTTTTTTTTTTGTGGTATGCGGGCCTTTCACTGCTGTGGCCTCTCCCCTTGTGGAGCACAGGCTCCGGGTGCGCAGGCTCAGCAGCCATGGCTCATGGGCCCAGCCTCTTTGTGGCACGTGGGATCTTCCCAGACCGGGGCACAAACCCGTGTCCCCTGCATCGGCAGGCGGACTCCCAACCACTGCGCCACCAGGGAAGCCCTAAAGCAATCTTGAGAAAGAAAACCGGAGCTGGAGGAATCAGGCTCCCGGACTTCACACTATACTACAAAGCTACAGTAATCAAGACAGTATGGTACTGGTTCAGAAACAGAAATATAGATCAATGGAACAAGATAGAAAGCCCGGAGATAAACCCATGCACATACGGTCACCTTATCTTTGATAAAGGAGGCAAGAATATACAGTGGAGAAAAGACAGCCTCTTCAGTAAGTGGTGCTCGGAAAACTGGACAGGTACATGTAAAAGAATGAAATTAGAACAGTCCCCAACACCATACACAAAAATAAACTCAAAATGGATTAAAGACCTAAATGTAAGGCCAGACACCATCAAACTCTTAGAGGAAAACATAGGCAGAACAGTGTATGACCTAAATCACAGCAAGATCCTTTTTGACCCACCTCCTAGAGAAATGGAAATAAAAACAAAAATAAAAAATGGGACCTAATGAAGCTTAAAAGCTTTTGCACAGCAAAGGAAACCATAAAGAAGATGAAAAGACAACCCACAGAATGGGAGAAAATATTTGCAAATTAAGCAACTGACAAAGGATTAATCTCCAAAATTTACAAGCAGCTCATGCAGCTCAATATCAAAAAACCAAACAACCCAGTCCAAAAATGGGTAGAAGACCTAAATAGACATTTTTCCAAAGAAGATATACAGATTGCCAACAAACACATGCTCAAACATGAAAATGCTCAACATCATTAATCATTAGAGAAATGCAAGTCAAAACTACAATGAGATATCATCTCACACCAGTCAGAATGGCCATCATCAAAAAATCTACAAACAATAAATGTTGGAGAGGGTGTGGAGAAAAGGGATCCCTCTTGCACTGTTAGTGGGAATGTAAGTTGATACAGCCACTATGGAGAACAGTATGGAGGTTCCTTAAAACACTAAAAATAGAACTACCATATGACCCAGCAATCCCACTACTGGGTATATACCCTGAGAAAACCATAATTCAAAAAGATTCATGTACCAAAATGTTCATTGCAGCTCTATTTACAATAGCCAGAACATGGAAGCAACCTAAGTGTCCATCAACAGATAAATGGATAAAGAAGATGTGGCACATATATACAATGGAATATCACTCAGCCATAAAAAGGAACGAAACTGAGTTATTTATAATGTGGTGGATGGACCTAGAGACTGTCATTCAGCGTGAAGTAAGTCAGAAAGAGAAAAACAAATACCGTATACTAACACATATATATGGAATCTAAAAAAAAAAAAAAATGGTCATGAAGAACCTAGGGACAAGATGGGAATAAAGATGCAGACTTACTAGAGAATAGACTTGAGGATACGGGGAGAGGGAAGGGTAAGCTGGGACAAAGTGAGAGAGTGGCATGGACATATATACACTACCAAACGTAAAACAGATAGCTAGCGGGAATAGGGATAGGGAAGGTGGGAGGGAGGGAGAAGCAAGAGGGAAGAGATATGGAGACATATGTATATGTATAACTGATTTACTTTGTTATAAAGCAGAAACTAACACACCACTGTTAAGCAATTATACTCCAATAAAGATGTTGAAAAAAAAAAACATGCACAAGATCTGACCACTTTTCACCTCCTCTAGAGCAACCACTTTAGTTCAAGCCATTATTATAAACTTGCTTGGATACAAGCAACAGCTTTCTAACTTGAATCCCTCCCTTTGCCACCTAAGTCCTCTCCCCCTTCTCCCCACATTTCTCACACAGCAACCGAAGTGATCCCTTTAAAATGTAAATCAAATAATAATGTTGATTCTCTGCTCTCAACTTCAACACGACTTCCCATCACAATTAAAATAAAATTTAAATCTGTTGTCTTGGCCAACAAGGCCCTATATGATTGTGCCTCTGACTACTTCACTATTTCCTCTCATTCTCATTATTTCTCACTGTTCTGCAGCCTCCCTGCTCACCCTCCAAGTGAAGTTTGTGCTTCGGGCCTTTACACTTACTGTTCGCTCTGTCTGGAATGCTCTTCCCTCAGCTATCTGCAAGGCTCCCCCATTCAGATCTGGGCCCCAGTTACCCTTTCAAAGAAGCCTTCTCTGAGCATTTCTCTAAAATTATAGTATCTATATCCACTTGCTATCCTTTCCTTGACTCTGCTTTATTTGTCTTCATAGCACTTAACCTCCAACATTAAATTGTATATTTTTTAATGTTTACCTGTTTATTTCCTTTTTTCCACCAAAATATAAGCTTTTTGTTTACACTGAATGTCAGTGCCCAGGCACTTTGTTTTGTTTACTGCTGTAGCCTCAGTGCCTTAAAAGTGGCTCAATAAGTAGTTGTTGAATAAATGAATTAGCTCATGGCTCTCTAGCTGTTTCCCCGATTCATTTGTTTTCACATATGCATGCATGGCTGCCTTAGTGCTACTTCAGATTTTAGATCATGATTATTTGTTATATGAGGCATAAGTGAAAATATTGATAGATCAAAGTTTTTTTCAGGGAGTAAAACACCAAATAATTAAAGAAGATCAAAACAGACAAAAGGGGCTTCCCTGGTGGCGCAGTGGTTGAGAGTCCACCCGCCGATGCAGGGGACACGGGTTTGTGCCCCGGTCCGGGAAGATCCCACGTGCCGCAAAGCGGCTGGGCCCGTGAGCCATGGCTGCTGAGCCTATGCGTCCGGAGCCTGTGCTACGCAACGGGAGAGGCCACAACAGTGAGAGGCCCGCGTACCGCAAAAAAAAACAAAAAAACAAACAAACAAAAAACAGACAAAAGGAATACAGAGGGATTTTAGTTTCCAAGCTAGCATACTTTAAAAATATAGACTTTTATCATTGGGTATAAAGTCCATATTTTTATGAAAACATTTATTAGTGAAACCGATGTCATGATTATGTGCAGTGACAAAGAAATGTTAGAGAAGCCTGAGAAATTGGGATCCTTTTTCTTTTCTAACTATGAAAATGCCTATAAAACCATAGTAAAGCCATATTCTCTTAAAGGACCTTTCCACTAGAAATAACCATAAATAAAAATGAAAATCAAAATAACACTTTGCTGTGGACAGAACTAACAGATTTGGGGCCCATGAGCTTAATCTCAAAAAATGAGAGGGAACTCATCATTGCAATATACTACATTAATAGGGGAAAATTTTGCACCTGAAGCTTTATAATGTAGCAAACAATTCTTGGCACATGGTTTAGTGGGAATTTATGCATTTATTCAACAAAATATTTATTAAGCATCTCCTAGATGCATCTGATATTCACTGAAAAGACAACAGTGAAAGACAGACCCGGTGTTACCTGATCTATAAACATTCTGAAGATGAAAATTCCCAGCTAAATGGGTTGGGTGGGGAGGCTTATAGAAACTATAGCACAGATGAGTATCAGAGTTGGAGATTAAAACTTAATATTTAGACTGCAAATTAGGATTCTAATTTGAGTCAATGCATTAACTGCAGGTCCCCCAAAAAAGGGTCCTGAGAGGAAGAGTTATCTGATGAAGAAGAGGATGCATTCTTCTCCCATATCCCAACCATTCGGGCTTATGGGAACATGCCCCTCCTCCCAGAAGAGTACAAAGTCAGGTCAAAGGTAAAAGTCTTTTTTAACTGATATGGAATTGGAAGACCCTTGTAACTTATGGTGGGGTGTTCCTTTGTTTCCTGGGAACTAAGTCTACCCCATGTGGATATTACCCCTTTTAACGACCAGTGTGTTCCATCGAGGGTTAAGGCTAACAAGTCTCAGGCTTTGTCCCAAAGGCTCTGCAGGGAGCAATCCATAATACTGAGTCACCACGACCTGAAGCTTCTTCTATCTCAGTAGCTGTCACTGAGATAGAAGAAGCTTCTATCTTAACTCAGTGAAGAGGTGATCAATAATGAAGTTGCAGAGGAAGTGGCTAGCATGACAATCTAAGTCTTGCTGTCTAGGTCCTCCCACAACTTCATTATTGATCACCACTTCCCTCTTTTTTTTTTTAAATAGTGGCAGTGCGTATCTGGTGGTATTTGGGGAGGGACTCTTATGGAGAAGTTCAAACTGTCAGATTCACTAACATACTATTTGGAATGTTAAGTTGTTTGCATTGTTTGAAAGGCTGCCTATACATGTTAATGGATTATTCTGAAAATATATCACAGTCATTTTTTGATGTCCTGATAGCAAAATTGAGTTAGAGGCTTGACTACGCTATTTGCTCTTAGCTTCTATCTGTCTTGCCTCATAACTATAATAATCCCACCTGGTCCTAAGCCATGTCCTTTTGTCAATTAGCTTATACAATAATAAGGGCTATCATTCATTGAGTGCCAGGCACTGTTCTAAGCATTCTATGTTATCCACTCACTTAATACTCCAAACGATCTATGAAGTAGGCACTGTTATTACTACCACTGTAGAGGTAGAAAAATGGAAACCAACTGTTTAGGTAAGGTACCCAAGATGACAAAGCTAATAAGGGGCAGCACTTGGATTCAAACTCAGGCAGTCTAGCTCCCAAGTTAGCTTCCTTAATCTCTACCTATATGACCTTAATTTTATCAAGACTGTCATTGTCACTGATATCAAAACCATATACTAGAATAGTGGTAGATATATAGTACAAAGAGAACTGTTTGAACTTCATTGTCCCTAGGGCTTTTTACTTGTTCTTAAAGTAATAATTATCACTGAAAGGACTGAGAGCTTTATTGTGCCTTTTGCAGTTTTAGGAGCGATGCATGATTAGAGAAACAGACTGATCTGTCACTTTAGAATCTTATTATCCAAGAGAATCACATTTACATAAGCAAAGCAGAAGTAAATGTTTTAACAGTAAGGGTTAGCTTTGCTTTAATAAAACCTCATTAAAAAAATCGCAGACTACTAAACTAGGAAGTGTCAACTTAAGGAATGATTATTCATTAAATCAGAATCTCTGGGTAGTAGGACTTGGGAATATATATTTTTTAAAAAGCCATACTTTTCCCCATTCTTCCTCTCCCTCCCCAACTAATGCACGTGCACACACAGACACGCACATAGACACACAAGCACACAGACACCAGGTAATCTTGATTCAGTCACCCCCTTGAGCAGCATTTAGAACTCAACCATAAATCATTAAAGTCATAAGTAAGTCTAAATCATGTGCATTTTAAGCATATTAGGCAAAGATTTGGCCTTACACAAAGAGTGAAGAGAAGCTGCCATAGCCTTGTGTTCAAAGTAATAAAATGTGAGCGTTACTGAGAGAGAATGTTAGGAGTCCAACCCCTATGCCCCTTTAACACTCTACCTGACAATGACTCCAGAGGCCCAGAGATTTTTAACTTCCTATACAATGCCAGTGGGAATAATTCATGCCTAACATGATAGAAGGTTTTCAGTAACCATGAAAGAAACATATTTTGCTTCCAGTCTTTACATGGTGAAGAAATATAAAAAGTTCCAGAATTGCGTTGGTAATACTTTCAAAATGTGACAGATTATACATATGTATGGAAAAGAAATCAATTTGTTTGAGACTATTCTGAGGAAGCAAGTCAAATCAGTTACTAGAGGGAGATACTTTATAAAATAAAGATAATAATACCACAGAGATTACTGAGAAAATTAAAGAAAAATATATGTAAAGTGCCTTGCACTTAGTAGATACTCCATAAATAATAACATTATTTTGAGTGGGTTGAGGGTAGATCTGTGGAATCAGTACCTGAGATCTCAAAATATAAAGAAAATTCCAAAATTTTCCTCCAAAGTTTACCAATGAGAAAGTAAGTAAGCTTTACTAACATTTTAAAAACTGGGTAGACCCCAGCCCCTTACTTTGCCTGTATGTCAGATGGTGACTCATCACAGATGGTACACAAGGAATTCCTCATCTTGGAGGGGCTGATGATGAGGACTCACCCACTGGACTGTTTTCAGCTTATTGTATTGCAGTTTATTTATACCTGGTTAAGTAGATTTACAGGCTATATTATCACAAATCATAGACACGTTAATTCATAATGAGAGGGAGAAAGACTGCAAAAAATCTCAAGGCAAAGTACTTTAAAGAATAGTCAAATGTAAAGAGTTTGGAAGTCTTTCAATAAAAGAAAGACAAGTGCTAGCTTTGTGCTTTGGCAGTATCATAGCCAATAAATTTTATCCGAGGTGCGATTATTGCTAATTGAAACAGACAAGTGCTCCAAATTTGCCAACCTTTTCTGTGATGACAAGTAGCTGACAATAGTATGTTATCCAACAGGTATTCTGAAAATATTTTTCAGATAATGAGGCTGGAAGTGTTTTCATCATTGTGATTTTCATACTAAAAGAAAGTATCACATATAAAAAACACTCACACAAATGGGAAACTTTCCACCTGTTTAAAAATCTCCCAAAAGAAGAACCTGAATGAGTTTTGACATCGTTTGTTAAAACATGTCTTCTGATTATCTTGCAGAAACACACAACTGACACTGAAGAAAGTGGAAATTTGCCAGCTGAATTTTATCAAATGATTTTTCGTAATTGGTAAATGGATTGAAATACGAGCAGCATGGATTAGCAATCACAGCCTATCTCTTATTCGGATCTACATATCTTTGAGACAATTTTTCAACTATTACAGTCAGAACTAAGTGCTGAAATAAACTGTACTAGCCATATCTTCAAAAGAAAGTGCTAAGCCAAATTTAAAAAATAATTAAACATACTCAATTACAATTTTAACACAAACAAAAAGGTTCTTGTGCCAATAATGCAGTTTAAAAAAATATTCATTTAATCTTCGTTTCGTTCTTCTTAAATTTCTATCCTAAAGAAATATGTATAACATAGTATGCGCAGCACATGCATATAATTTATTAAACAAATAAATAAATGTGTATCAGAGTGCCTGCTCAAAAGTTTTTACTGATGAGCAAAAAAAAAAAAAAAATTCAGATTCAGAAAAAAAAAAAGATTCAGAACGAATTAATCAATGGGATAGTGAAAATCTTCTTTTGTTCTATACAAACACATCCGAAAAAAGAAGGAAGTAATTCCACTCATCTATGAGTTTGTTGAGCTTAAACATTTTTGGTTTCTGCCCTCTGAGGCAAGTTGGTTTAATAAGCAGGGCAGGTGATTCTATATCATCCAAGGATGGTGGCAAGCAGATGGGGGTGGCACAGAAGGGAGGTCTGGAGTCATATCCCAGCTTCACCACACTTAGTAGTATGGATGGGGAACATCTCTCAAGCTCTCTGAGCTAATCATCTCATCTGCAAAATGGACATAATCAATTCTAAATATTTTGCAGGGTTTTATCAATATTATATGTTGTGAAGAGAATATCGTATCGAATCACATGAAATTGCCTGTATTTGGTGTTTGTTGACATACAGTACAACACTGTGGTTCAACTAATATAAACAGTATCAGATATGTTATGGAGGTGATGTTATTCTTACTTGCCGACAGGACTGAATAAGCACATCCCTAGGACTGATCATTTTCTGGAGGTTATCACTTTCTTTTTTCTGCCCAACACTTCAATCTGTTCATTTTCTGCATTTTGAGTTGGGTTGCTCTGCCCACTTGTCTTAGTTTGATGAATTCCTCCAAGACTTGGCTCAGCTTTTGGGCCTCATTATGGGGAGAGACATGAAATCCATGCCATAGGGTTAGTCCTCATCAAAGGGATAACTCGCATGCCTGATTCTGTGGCAACCAAAGTTTCACTGGTTGAATTTTAAGGACAAGTCACCATTTTCATTTATCTTCCATTGAAGCTTGAAAGTACCGTATAAAAAGGGGCAGTTTTTTGGCACAGTTGTAGAGCAGGCTTTAAATACTTGGTGATTTTAATCATACTCTATCTCGAAGTCTGAACACACAGAGGCCTTGGGGCTAGTATTTATCCTCCGAAGACTCCATTCTCTTGGTGCCTGATTTTTACTTATTAAATGAAATTCATTTTTGATGGATCTAAACCTTTTGGCTGGCTTCTTTTCAAAAGAAGAACTAAAATGTTCAGCAGAGGAAACTAAAGTTTTAAATGTTGGTAATTGGAAATTATAAAATTTGTCTCAATTAATTCTGCTCTGAGTAAAAAAGTCAAATCGCATTAACAGAGAAGGCAGAGGGCAGGTTACAGGGCAGCAGAGACGACAGGAATGCAGCAGGGAAAGGCTGCCCCAGCACTGCAGCAGCCCTGTGTGGAGGATGGAATTGTGTAGACTGATGGAGGACACGCCAGGCTCAGGCTAGGAAACCTGGGTGCTGTGGTCCTGCTGCTCCCACTGATGGGCTGTGCAACTTACAGCAAGCCACTTCTTACTCTCTCTGGGTTTCAGTTTGCTCATGTATCCAATGATGGGCTTGAAATAGATGACCTCTAAATTGCCCTCCAGGTTTGGTATTCTATCATTTGATAAAGAAATAATTTGTATTCATGAATATCAATTATGTAGATATATATAATAATGTGTATATCACATAAGTGTGTGTATGTGTCTTCACACATGTGCTAAAATGATCTCCAAAAACTTAACAGGAGAATAATGATACTTAGCTTACAGCAGGCCATCAAATGGGAAAAGAAAAGAATCAGAAACAAGAGCTCTGCATTTTGAATCTTCACTTTATCAGTGAAAAGATGCATGGTCGATGTCAATTAATTAATGATGTTAGCTTCTCCATTAGAATCTGAGCAGTTCAGTATTTGACTTTATATGCTCTTAGAGAAGCGATGCAGCATAACTTTACTATCCTCACTTAGGTTTTTGAACATTTGATCCTATTTAGATTTAAGGGCAACTGAACAACAGATGCTCTTCTCTTTCTCAATTCCCTTCCATATTTTTGTTTATAACGGTAAGAGATGTCTATTATGGAATCAAAGAAATATAAAGAATAAAAGTAACTTGTAATCCCACCACTTTAATAAAAATGTTCATTCAAATTTATTTAGATTTTATTGTTCAGGATTAGTATTAGATGCTTTTGTAAAATATACATGTTATTTATTTATTATTTCTAAATTAACTGAGATTCCCCCACCCTCACCCTAAAAATTTTAAGCAAGAAAAAATGTCAGATTGCTCTTTTAGAAAGATGGCTTTGGTTACAGTGTGGAGAAAAGCTGGGGAGCCATGGCAATAATGGGTACTATCTGCCCATGTATTTCTGGGTCTCCTCCTTCTGAGCACATGGTAGAATTGTGCTTCCCTGGCTCCTTGAAATGAGGTGTGACCATGTGGCTTATCTTGACCAATGGTCACTTCTGTATGGAAGTATTTAAGAGCCACTGTGCAAGTCACAATTTCCCCTTCCCCCTGCCATGGCAACCAGCAATATTCTAAATGATAGGTATCCCATCAAGATGTCTCTGAAGGGGAGTGACATAAGGCTGAACTCCCACCAACATTCCCTCAGATGGACATGTAGCAAGAGGAAGGAACAAATCTTTATGGCTTTAAACCCCTAAGATTTTGGAGTTGTTTGGGTTTTTTCCTGCAGTATAACCTTACTATCCTTATGACACATGGGACATGACTAGAAATAGGGAGAGGGTTGGATATGGTCTAAAGAGATAATAGGGGCTGAACTAGTATATCTGCACTAGGGTTGAAGAAGATGCATTTGGGAGATATTTAAGAGGAAAATTAGGATTTGATAACCAATAAGAAATGAGGGTTGAGGGGGAGATAGAGTTACAGGAGATTCCTAGGGCTTGACCGGGGTGACTGGGTGGTTCATTGTACCATTTAATGGTACGTGACCACTGGAGGAGGATAAAACGTAGTTGGCGAAGGGAGAAGGAGCTGGGAGATGAGGAGTTCAGGTTTCGAACCTCTTGGACTTGAGCCATCTGGGACATCCAAATGGAGATGTTTAGTGGGCTGCTGTATTACAGCTCAAAACGGCATGAAGTAGGAAGAATGATATGTTTTCTCCAGTCTACTTTCTCCAGTCATGTTTGGGGATGAAATAATACAGATACTAGATACCAGAACCTACTTTTTTTTCCTTGTAGACACTACTTTTGTTGAAATGTTCTCTGGAACAAATTCTGTTCTTGACTGGACTGTGGTTTACTTTGCCTTCCTCCCTATGGGGGCAGAGGACCACATGCTAAGAATCTTGAAGTCATTTGAGAGCTTTCTTGTTTCATTATATTCTACATGTGCATAAGCCAGCTTTCACTTGGTGTGCTAGTTTCCTGTGGGTGACATAACAAAGTACCACAAACGAGGTGGCTTAAAACATAAAGATGTGTTGTTTCAAAGTTCTGGAGGCCACAAGTCTGAAATCAAAGTGTCAGTAGGGTCATTCTCTCTCTAAGGTTCCTTGCCTTTCTCTTAGCTTCTAGTGTTGCCAGAATCCGTGGCGTTCCTTGACCTGTAGCTGCATAACTCCAACCTCTGCCTCCATCGTCACATGGCATTCTCTCTGTGTCTCTGTTTTCACAAGGCTGTCTTCCTATAAGGACACCAGTCAGACTGGATTAAGGGCTCACCCTATGCCACTATGACCTCATCTTAACTGATGCCATCTGCAATGGCAGTATTTTCAAATAAAGTTACATTCTGAGGCACTGAGAGTTAGGACATCAGGGTATTTTGATGGGGAACAAATCAACCCATAACACTTGGTAAAACTGTGATACCCCCCAAATTTCAGTGCCTTTAACAACAAAGTTTTTGGTGTTTGTTCATATTTCACATTGGGTGCAGTCTGTCTCCAACTCGGAGACTCTACTCCATGTATCTTGCCCTTTCCAGGATCCAGGCTGAGGGAGCAGCCCTTCTTTTTCTCATGAGGCAAAGGAAAGCGCCCAACTGCTGAACTACGCAATGGCTTATAAAGCTTCTGTCACTTCTAATCACTCTTCACTGGTAGGACAGGTCATATGGCTAAGTCTGTAGGAATTAGAAGAATATGTATTGACTACCCGCCACACATTTGGTGGTTAAAAAATGGGAGGAACCATTCCAACAAGCAGGCCTTTGACAAAGGGTTGCCCTATCTCTTCACTCTGGTAGTTTTTCTGGAACATGAATTAGGTCTTCTATTTCTCTTGCATTACTCTCAGTGCTCTATATCAAATGCCTGCCACATGTTAATACTCAATAAGTTTTCCTGAATGAATAAATATACAGTTCATATTCACTTTGCTTTTAGCATCCTGATGAAAAAGATTTCAGTTATTAAAGCCCCAAAGGACATAGTTAAAGATGAAAACCTCATTTGAGAAAATAAGTTGCTGAACAAATCATAACCCCAAAAGCACCTATTACTGTTCTGAGTTCTCTATTATTAATATGAAAACTGGTGCCTGAAATAAATGGTCTTAAAATTAGTTTTAAGAACATCTTTTAACCCAGAGCTTATTCATGGAGGAAATCTTATTGTTCCCATGGATAGCATCTCACCCCCTTACTTTGTCCTCATACCCGTATCTTTCTTCGACCTCATATTTCATTTTCTAATAAATTCATACTTTAGTTATCTTTTGCTAAAGGCCCTTCTTTATTACCTCTCTGCTTCCAGGTTACTCACACTAGACATTTAAAAATATTTCCCTGCAGTCTTGTAATGAGCGATTCTTACATTTATTCATATTTATTTATGTTTTAATTCTTGACGCTTTAATATTTTAAGTAGTTCAAAATTACAAATATCAACAACTTAAAGGCACCTAGATTATCTAAAGAGACATATTAGAAACAATATTCTGAAAGCTAAATTTATCAAACTCGATTCATTCACAAATGTTTTTCAACCATACGAGCATAAGAAAACAGTTATTTTTTTGGTCTCTCTTCAAATCCCTGCAAGGTAGCACAGATATTTCCCTAAAAGTCTGTTGAGTAACGGTTATCAGATTGTCCATCCTCATGGTTGTGAAGTTGAAAAGGAAATGGAAAAAATACCCTCATTGTGAGCCTGCTTCATCTCCTTGTACTGTATGTAGTTAGCCAACCTATAAACGGTGTGTCTCTTTACAGGGGTACCACACTAAATCCAGGTTCCCTCCCCAAACAGAAGCAGGGTTGGGAAGAGGCCAGTCCCTGCATCAGGACCCCCAAATCTGCAGGGAATGCTCAAAACCCTGGTCTATGAAACAATTCTTGGCCCTGCAGCCCTGTCTGCTCCCAACTGCCACTGACACGCAAATCTAAACAGGCCCTTTATCTCCCTTTCAAAAGTTTTCTTTTCGTATTTTCTCTTAATCATGTAGAAATTGTCCTTTTCAGGAGTGTGAAAGTCACTGAAGAAATCACGAAAGTTGGCAATCACATTGAGGCCAGTGCCTTCATGTCCTGGCGTCTCACAAGCAAGGACAGTTTTACTAGTTAGAACTCTGCTCTGTCCTCCCAAAACCAAGCTCAACTGAAGCTAATGCTAAAAGCCTTCAATACTTTTTGAAAAATCCATCAAAGGTTTTGCTGAATGATATTTATAAGGGCCTTACTGTTCTCTTTCAAAAACTGAAATGCCCTTCTCTGACAGTTGAAAAAAATTGCTTGTGCTTTTCATCTTTCCCTCTCAGAGTGTAAACATTGTTTTGAGTGAAAGGAGCTGAAGGAGCGCTTACTTTCCCTTGAAATTTTATTTTTAAATAAGAGAGGGAGAAAATCCTTTTTCTGACTAATACTAATAATACAGGTCAAAGTGTCAGGCGATATACAATTAAATGGAAAACAAAAAAGGTTCCCCCTCTTTTTCCCACAGTACAATGGCACTGGAATATAAATTACCGATGAAGATGAAATAATACTTCAAAGCTTGTAGGGCAGGGCAGGGCAGTGTTTACAAAGTATTTTCTATGGCACGATAAGATACTGAAGATGACGGTAACCCATGGACTTGAGGGTGTTGCTGAATAGTCTAAACCTAGCATGAGGTAGGATTTTAGGTCCCTATAGCCTGTGACCCCGTGATATGCTTTGTTTCGCAAGGGCAGCTGCAGTTATCAACAGATGTTTCAGCAATAAATAATTGGTATCATCTCGGAAAAGACCCATCTACCTGGGGAGAGGGCATAATACCAAAAACACTGCCCAGCTATTACAGCCACATTAATCTCCCATCTCTCCAGGTTTCTTGGGGAGCATGCTGCAGGTGTTTTTTCTGAGAGAGAGCAGACAAACTCTCTCAAGTCAGCAAGCTTTGTGTGGAGTGTAAAGGAGGTTGGCCCCTGCCATAAATTTCTGTCTGTGGCCACACACCAAAGGAGAAAAGATTGGGGGGATGGGGACTTAGGAGAGGGAGGAAACAGGGGAGGCTGTGGAGAACAGAAAGGAGAGCACAAAACACATACGATTTTTCTTGATTAAGTTAAGCCTAAGAGAGGAACATTAGAAATGACCCTTAATTTTACTAACTCAGGCGCTCAGCACAATTCTATGCTTAACTTTGCCCTGTTATTTGTGGAATTAACTTAAAGACAGCGTTTACACTCCAAGTGTAATGCTAATTTTTTAAATGGAAGGGAAACTTTTCATGGGAAGGATTCATTTCAAGGTAAGAAAAAATCACGGAAATTTAGATTTATAAAAAAAACGGTAAGAAGAGATAACTGAAAAGACAAACTTAGCAGCCTTTAACTATTTTTTATGTAAGAACAGAATCTCACAATTATAACATGGTCGTCCAGCTTCAGTAAAGTGTAATATTGAAACCAGTGGATAACGGGACAAAAACAAATCATGGATCATGGAATTTCCTCGAGATACTTTTGACAAACTAAGATATTAATAGTAGCCCGAGTTCACAGGGTGCTATAGTTTTCCGTATTTACAAAACAGAGTGGTTTAGCAGTTGTGCACTTGGGGTCTGACACAATAAGAAAGCATCCTGAGAGTCTTTAGGAGGTGTGGTTGCTTAATTTATAGCTTGCTGGGTAAGCGAAAGAAAATGATGCTCAGAGTTCAAAAAGCTCCCAGGTTAAACACATTATGGGCTAAAGCAGCCTAATGGACTGATTCTTAGAGCTGCGCCTGAGTGATCTTGTGAGCGGGGCACAAACTTCTTAAATTCTCTATGCCTTTACTTCCCCCCAGTTGTGACATCCGTGCAATATATAGAGGGAAAGTAGAAGGAATAATGAATGGATTCCTGAAATAGTCTAACAACTATGAGCTGTTTGTCTCACAACTCACATTAACCCCAAATGCAGCGAGACCTGAAGTTTTTAAAACACCATTTCCAGTTTTTCAGCCAACGTCACCACCAGCTTTGAATACGGCGAGGGGGATCTGGTAAGCGTGCATGGAATGAAGGGAATAAAACCCTGGTTATAGTGATGTGCTGCATCTCAGTTTCTCAGCCTATGCTGGAAATTCAGAGGAACTTTCTAAGCCCCAAAGCAGGGGTCACTCCCTCTGTGAAGCTATCCTGCTCTTACCTTCCGGGGAAGCCGTAGAAAGTTCTTATATGCCACTGGCCGAATCACACAGGGCTTTCCAAGCCCTTCTCCACTCACATTCCTGTTCAGGCTGTCTGCCTTTAATCTATAGCTTGCTGGGTAATCTAAAGAAAGTGATGCTCAGAGTTCAAAGAGCTCCCAGGTTAAACACATTACGGGCTAAAGCAGCCTAATGGACTGATTCTTAGAGCTGCCCAATTAATCGCCACCCTATTTTTTGCAGCAGTCATTCTTAAACTCTAACATGTAACAGAATCATCTGAAGGGCTTGTCTAATGTTGACTGCTAGGCCCTCACACCCAGAGTTTTTGATTTGGTAAGACTAGCGCAGGGCCCAGGAATCTGACTCAGTTTCTGCGTGATGCTAGTGCTGTTGTTGGGAGGTCTAACTTAAAGCACCATTGCTTTAGAGCTGCACTATCCAGTTAAACAGTAGCCCTAGCCACATGTGGCTATTTACACAGGAGTTCATTTTAAAAATTAAATAAAACTAAAAATTCAGTTCTTCAGTCATTCTAGCCACATTTCAGGTGCTCAAGAGCCACATGTGGCCAGGGGCTAAATGTATTGGGCAACAGAGATATAGAACAATTCCAACATTGCAGAAAGTTCTTCTCTACAGCTTGCATTAGAGTAAACAAGTTTCAGGACTTCCACCTGTGCTCTCAAGTTCATTCCTTGAGGCTTCCAGAGGGAGAACTGGAGCAGGACGGAGGAAGGGGCTAAGTCACAGCTCCACCACTCACTGGTCTGTTCCCCTAGGCAAGTTAATCTCCCTGCACCTTAATTTCCTCATCTGCAAAATGGGCTTGATAATGGTAATAATCACTGGAGGGCTACTTTGAGAATTAAATGACATGATGCATGTGCAAGCATTTTGTAAACTCTACAGTGATATACACACTACATTTTTTGTTCCATTCCACTTCTCCACTAACAAGAAGCACACTTATTTAAAACCCATGGTTCACCACTGAATTCATTCCAAGTATTCACTTTCCTTTGTGGTCCTCAGTCTGCTTAACCTCGGGTGTTTGTTTTTTGGAGGGCTGGAAAGTTTTTTGGGGGGCAGTTACTGTTCCTCCAGTAACAGTAATGACTGGACAACAGTAATGACTGTTGGAGTCATTGTCTCCAACAATGTTGTTATGTGTACATAGATTAGGGGATCTTCCCTGGATTTTTGTTTTAATAGGTAAAAACAATGTCTATATCTATACATTTATTTTGGGATGACCCCAAAACACATTCCCATGTAAACCAATAAAATAAAATTTTGGGAATATTATCATTGCTTGTAATGCCTGGTCTCCAGACAAACGTCTATATTTTATGTGAGAAAAAAAATACAAGCTAATAGAGTCTCTTCTTTGATAATCATCTAAGAGAATGTAGGAAAAAAAAAAAAACACTATCAGAAAGGAAAATGGCACTCCTAGTAGCATCCCCAGAACCTAAGCCTGAAATCTGAGCTCAAATCTGAGTTCATGTGTTATTCTTGAGGCTCTCTCCTGAGGTAGAGGTACCCATTTGATTAGTTTCCAATAAATGAGTTGAGGAATAAGCATGCCAATGACTTTGACATGATACTTCCTGAACAGTGTGAATCATGAGGAGATAAGGGAGTGAACAGGATTCCAGGCAGGGCTCAGGAAAGGGACATGCCAGGCCTCAGTAGCTTAGACAGCAAGTCACATGGATGAAATAGTGGTGAATTTATTTTTTTTTAACCTACCCAACTTTTAGAAAGTAGTATTTCAAAATAAAAATGCTATGAGGCATGGCGGAATCAAAACTACTGCTTCTGGCCCACCAAGAATATGCAAATAGGGACTTCCCTGGCAGTCCAGTGGTTAAGACTTTGCCTTCCAATGCAGGGGGTGAGGATTCAATCCCTGGTCGGGGAGCTAAGATCCCACATACCTCGCAGCCAAAAAACCAAAACATAAAAAACAGAAGCAATATTGCAACAAATTCAATAAAGACTTAAAAGAAAAGAATATATATATATTTTTAAGTCATGCAAATATTTCAGCATGACGTGACCACCCTTCTTCACTTGTACTTGATTTGCCTTTCCAACAGAAGGTCTTATGGGCAAGCAAACCCTCTTAAAAAGCTTCCCCCACACACACATTAGTCAATCTGGCAGAGCCGACCATAAGGGTAGGGGCTGTTTTATGCTTCAAAGAAATTTAATCTATTAGACCACTTAGAGGCTAAATGCCTCACTTGGGGGTGTCAGAGGAACAGGTGGTGTGGCTCTTCCTACCAGTAACTGCTCCAACCCGGCGCCAATCACATCCTGCAGGTTTGTTTTGTCCTCTGGGCCCACAGCTTGTTTGTACTGCCACTTTTCAGGCACGAAGGGCCACTTCATTTCCTTTGCCTCCTGGATCAGGGTTCTTAACTCGCTGGGGAGTGAAGCTGCAAAGGTCAGAGTTCAGGTAAGGAAATTGCAGTCAAAGAAAAGGCTGTTGAGTTACCAATGTTATGATGAAGCACCTCAGTGGCAAAAAAATTTTTCCTACCTCTTGCTGGCTGGCCTAACCTGGTGGTTCTGACTCAAAGAATAATAGCAAAAAGCTATCTGTCAGGGGTGGCCCTGTTCTACTTCGCCCTACGGGTAAATTGGGGTAGTCAGGCATTAAAAAAGGTTTTAGCAGGAAGTAAAGCACTTCAGTGACTATCTCTGCATGAAGAATCAGAGAAAGGAACGAAGGAAATATTATTTTTCCTGTAAAATGAGAACGGGACTGAGATGGAATGGCATTTGGGGCTTGTGGCAGCTGGGTAATGCAGAGAATCAATCTGTACAACCCCTTTTTTCTCCTCTAAGACCTCACCTCACCTCAGACTTTCCCTGTGGACTACATTTGAATATAGACAATGAATGCAAAAAACCCATATCAATTTATTATGAAATGGCCTTGTTTCACATTAGGAGATATAGTTAATCTCTTAATAGACATCAAACCTAGTTAATTATATAAGTCAACAATCTCCTATCCAAACTTGGGAAACCCAAAAAGCTCTGCAAACTAGAAGGTTTTTTTTAAGTTTGGCACCTGAACCAGACTTGAATTGACTAGAGGCTATTTATAATATTGTTATAGTGAGATTAGTCAACATTTTGTTCTGAAAATTTTAATGTTTGACTGTAGATGCTGCCCCAGCTTCTACTGGAGTGTTAGTATAACAGATGGTATACACACCATACTTCCCTTTCTAACATTTGAAAAAATTCTGAATTCTGCAGCACATGTGACCCCCCTCCAGGGCTGTGAATAAGGTATCATGGACTTGTATATATGACTGCCAGCTATATCTCCAGGTGCTTGTCTTGCAGACATCTCAGACTCAACATATCTAAAACTGAACTCATCACCTTTTTTCTAAATATTGTATTTCCCTCTCTGTTTTCTATTTTGATGAATGCTACTATCATTCATTGACTCGCCCAAGTCTGAAACCCAGAAGTTGGTCTAGACTTTTTGTTCTCTTCCTCCCTGAATCTAATTGGTTATCAAATTCTGTGGATCCTAAAATCGATTTCTTCCTTTTAATTATCAGTAATTCTTTCCTGAATCATTGTTTTCTATCTCCCCCCATCCATTTCATCTTCCAAACTGTTGATTCCCATTTTGCTAAAAACAAGATGGACCAGGCCATTGCTCTGCACAAAATTCTCCAATACTTTTGCACATCCTGTCCTCACTGTTTGCACTGCCCTCCCTCAATTGCCTCATGACCAAGCTCAGGCCCACTGACTTCATTCAGCATTCAGTGCAAACACTGCCACTTCTCATTAGCCCTGCCATGATCTCCCAGTGGAATTGAGATGTCCCTCATGAGTGCTCCCAAACCCACAGGTGCATGCTTCTTTCAGCGTTCATCCCACTGTTCTCTAGCCACATCTATCCTTTCATTGAACTGTGGACTGTCAGCTCCCTGAAAACTGGCATCACATCTTATCACTTTTGTAAATCACACCATGATGGTTAAAAGAAAGATTAGTCTCATGTTTACATGAGACATGCTAAATAAGACAAAAGAGATATGACAAAGAGAGTGAAAAAAAAGAAGAGAAGGAAGAAAAGCTAACTCTGCCTTGGTTCATGATGTCTTCTTGAGTCCTTGCTACCAGCTGGGCAAATGTAAGGAAGTCTCCTGAGGGGAAGGACTGCTTGGCATTGAGGGGATAATGCATGGGCTATGTCAATGAAGGATCGATCTGGACTGACTACTAAGGATAACTTACAAGTATCACACTGAAACCATTGTCCCCCCACCCCCTGCCCCATTCAGTAACTCAGAACTACTGAGCACCCTCTGTGCAATGGCACTCCCCCAGTGAAAGCAAAACCACAACGTTGGAAGCCTATGTGGTCACAATCTCCTCTTACCACCACTGACGTAATTTTAATCTCTGAAAATGTTTCTAATATACACATAGAGAAAATTTCTTAAATGATATTTCTAAATAGTCATGAATAGGATGACTATTCAGTTCTGTTTGCTTAGGACAGTCCTATGTAATCATAGTGTATTTATTAATAGTGCTCTTTCACTCTCAAAAGTACTTCAATTCTGATAAATTATTTGGATACTCTGTCCATGAGTGTCAAGCTCAGGAGTCAAAGGATTAGTTAAATGACAACAGAAATGTGATTTCTGGATTCACAGAATTTCACTGTATTTTGGCAATGAATAGCTTTAAATATTTTCAAAATTTCTTCATGATGATATATTTGTCACAAATCCTTTTTTCCTCCTCATACCACCCTTTCCATACAGATCGTGCCAGAACGTGGATAGTCCACTGGGGAATACTGAAATAAAAGATGCCTCTGAAGTATGTTTTAAAAATATATCTCTTTTTGGATTTCAGTTCCTTCTCTATCCCAGTGGGTTAGAGTTGCTAGGACTAGTCACCCATGCTGACTATGACAATTTCTGAAGAAAAAGGGTGGGGTTGAGAGGAAGAGGGAAAAGAATAAAACCCACAGTGTTCGTGTCTGAGTCTACCGGCTGGCCCCGTCGCCTTAAGTGACCCTGTACTAATGCCTTTCTCTGGGAGCACATGCGGGTGATGACATCAGTGGCGGTGGCAGCCCGACCCGTGAGCTAGAGCTGCTCAGAAACCACCTGCCGAGGGACAGGCTCCGTGTTCAGACTGTGTCCAACCACACTGATGGCGCTCGGGTGGACCACGCAACATGCAGTGGCGATGGGCGAATGCTGAGTTTGTCAATGGCTCAGCACAGGGTTCCTCCGCCATTGGTTTACTGGATTCAGCCAACCCCAGCAGTCCACCCCTGACCGAGCAGTAGCCTCCTCTGCCTCTCTGGTCACTTACTTCCCCAAGCAGCTTACCTGAAGGGCCATGGCTAACTGAGTGATTTTGCAGTCGTGATTTGCCTTATCTGGAACTAAACTGATTATTTCTCCTATTCTGTGGCACTTGGGAAGAAAAAGAAAAAGAAAATCCTTCCCGAATGAGGGCTCAGAGTCTTCACTAAGGAGAACACAAAGCTTAAAGGAATTTGGGCTGAAGAGACAAAGGACATGATGTAGTAAAAGGAGAAGAGAAAAACTTCAGGAGAAATAACAGAACACAACGCACTGCCCTGGGGAGAACCAGGACCAGCACTGGAGCAAGCGAAGTTAGACTCTGATGTATCTGGCTAGTAAAGAAAGAAAACACTAAGGCTGTGCAACAACTGGACATGGGGCATGTTATCTGGAAAGGAGCCTGGATGACAGGTTACAAAAAATTAGACTTCTAAAGGCACCTAAAAGTTCTCTTATAAAAATATATGTGCCTATATACAAGAATGTGGGAAAAAGACTCTCCTAGAACCTTTTCCCATTACATAATCAACAACAACAAAAGAGATGGGGAGTGTGCATTTTATATGGGGATCTTATTTCTGTAAGGAATAGCAAATGACTAAAAATACAAAGAAAAACATTAAAAGCACATAAAAGGGACACACTGATAGAAATGAAGGGAAATTTATGTGAATGCTAAAAAGAAATCTAAGAAGGCTGCCTCTTCAAAACTGGCTAGAGAAGAAATCAGAATTGCTTTAACTTTCTAGACTTTGTGATTGAAACTTCCCAAACAATGACTCATCTAAAACTATGAACGGCACAAACTATGAATGAGCAAAAAAGCCAAATTCTTAAACTCTGATAATGATGCAATAAGTATTTATCAGTATGAGTGGATCTATTTTACAAATGGCATGTAAATACAAGATAAGAAAATGTACTGATGATCAAAAAAGAGAGATGGGACTGATGAGATGACATATTTGTGGAAACTGTAGAAGTCTATGGAAACTGATGAGGCACAAAAGCCTAGTTTGAAAAAAAAGTATGTGCCACCATTCAGAAGTTGCTTCAATTTTTAATAATTGAAATTTACGTGCACCAGCCCACTTGGACCCTTTGTTCTTCTTGAACTAAACTGTTTCTTGTGGCCTCATGTTTACTGAAGCTTAAAATTAGAACTGACAGCAATTCACTGCAACAAAGTGGGCTTCCTCCCCTGCCCGTCCACCCACAGCCCATGTCCCATTCATGCCCTAGAAATCCACTCATCTCTCTGTGGTCATCTGCCAAGAGAAGAAAAATAGGGCAGAGATGAGAATGTGTTGTTCAGACAGGGGAAAGGAGAGCAAACCTGCTGCTCCCCATTCCCCCCAGCACCTCCCATCAGGACCTCACCTCTGCACCGCTGGTCCTCCCTCTTGTCCTCCTCTAACACATCTGACGCCTCCAACAAGAGCTGGTCCAGCACTTGCTTGCACTCTTGCAGTAGCACAGCTACAGCTTTTTGATTATTCATGATGATTACCCTCCCTCGATGATGAGTCGAGTGTCCCTGGGTCTACGGTGATCAATTACCTAGGAGAAGACATCGATTCTCAATAAAAGAGCCCCTTCAAGCCTGAGGTACCTGGTGAACAAAAGAGGGGGAAAGATGATTAACTGAAGCGTCATCAATTATCTGTAAGACTCAAGCAGGGAGGAATAATAGAGCAAACACATGAAAATACATGACAGCCCCTGAGGACTTTCTTAGGGGAGTGTGTGAAATTACTGCAGGGCCTGGTCTAGATGGGCAGCACCTCGAAGTCATCAGAGAGCCGAAGGGAAAGGGTCCTGGTGCAGACCTGGTTACCCACAGTGAAGTCAGTGGAATCATATGGAGCCAAGTGAAATGAATATACCCTATGATTCATGTATCTTCTGAATGCCTCATATCAGTGCCTCTGGATCCCAGGGGCACCACACTTTCTTGCCTCTCTGGAAGTCTACAGGAAGCATCTGGCTAACAGCTCTAATATTCAGACAAAAGCACATGGTAATATGAAGTTTACCACTCTCATAACCCACTGCTGATTTCCCCTGTGCAGTATTCTTTATGGTATTTAGCATCATATAATTTGGACCAAAATAGGCAATGACAGATGCCAAATTTAAAGCTCTTCACTGCCAGGCACATTGCCAAATAAAATAAAGAAATGTAATCCCAGAAAACCCAATTTCCTAGATCTATCATATGGATAGATCTACTTATATCCCATTTAACACATATACAGCTGACAGACTTCTTATATAAATATGAGTATACTGTAATGAGCTATTGCAGTCAAAGTAATTTCAGGAACAAAATAACCCACTGACTGTACAAAAAATGCCTGACAAATACTGAAAAGTCTCTTGATTAACAAATATTTTTTTTAATTGAAGTATAGTTGACTTACAATGTTGTGTTAGTTTCTGGTGTACAGCAAAGTGATTCAATTTCATATATATACACACACACACATACATACACAAACACACATATATATGTTCTTGTTCAGATTCTTTTCCCTTATAGGTTATTACAAAATATTGGGTATAGGTTCCCTGTGTTATACAGTAGGTCCTTGTTGTTTATCTATTTTCTATATAGTAGTTTAACAAATCATTTTGCTTGTTTTCCTTTTATTAAAGAATATACATTGTAAACAAAACAAAGGAAGTTATTCTCTCTCTGAATTTGCCAGAATAGACAGTGGAGCTGCTGTCTGGTTGTGACACTCTTGTATGGCATGTAGAATCTTATTACCAAAGAAAGAGAATCTGAAAAGGAAGAAAGTACAACAGATATATGATCTACTCCCTCTGTTATCTAGCAGATCCATGAAACACAATATTTCACTGTTTTAGTAATCATTAAAACTATTAAACCAGTGAATTATTGTGTTGGTGTTGGGGAAAATGTGCTCTGCTACACAATGGCCTCACTTTAAGAAGCTGGTTTTGAATCTGAAATAGCAAGAAAGCGTTTTTCTATCTTTTATCTATTCTATGACTTAACAGGAACAGAAAATGAAGGATGAGCTGTGAAATCTAAACTCTGTAATTTTCATTCTAACCTGAATTTTATCCTCGCTGTACTTTAGGTTTTCATTCACACACAGACAGACAGACAGACAGACAGGCAGACAGACACACACACACACACACACGTAGAAGTGCCAAAGCAAAGTTTTAGGATGCAACAGACTTGTTTCATGAAGACAATCAAGTACTCGTTGATGAAGAACACAAGCAGAGTTTTCATACAACAGTCTTGTTACTTGAAAGAGCATTTACATAAGTGAAGTCATGAAATTAGTTACTGGAAGCATTTAAACGTAAATATAAATTTAATCTCTTTTCTGTTTAAGATGTTTCATAGAGTATTCCTGCATGGATTGGGTTGTTGGACTAAATGGTTTTCAGTGTCCCTTTTAGCTCAAGTGTTTATGTCAATGTTTTGTGGTACAAGCTGACCATTAGCTTGCCTTTCTATGAAGAGAACTAAACAGTAAGGGCTGGTCAGAGAGTTAATCAGTAGACTAGAGTGAGCAAGAGGCCATGTAGCAATGATAGCCCATTCCCACCATTCCCTGAAAAAGGGAGATGGTGGCTATAATGGAAGGTTAGTATGGAAATTGGGAAATGCAGTTGGTGGATGAGAAAGTTAAGAACAAACTTTGTTTGGAATGAGTAACGGGTGAGTAGGACTCTCACTTTTCTTCAAGTCCTAAATTAAATCAAGAAGGGAGTTCACTTTCCCAGGATCCTTTTTATAGGACTTCATATAGAAATAGAGGTATAAAAAGAAAATATGAAGAGCTCATGCACAAAGAAATAAAACTGCACTATAATATAATTTTAATAGCACATCACCCCTTTGTCTAAAGGCTTAATGTTTTATTAGTGCTGTATCATCTTCTTAGGGTAGACAGTAGTCTTCCATTATAAATTTTAACTGCTTTGTTTCTGTTAATATTTTAAGCAGAGAGAGTATGTAGTAAAGAAAAGACCTAGAAATAGGAAAACTAATATACATAATAGTGCTCAACAACTAATTCCACTTCATTCTCTACTATTAACTATTTGTGAGACCTCTGAGTTTCACTTTTGAGATTTACTTTTCTCATCTATATTTTGAGGGGATTGGTTGGGAACAATTGTTAAAATGTTTCCAGGTCTTAAATTACATACTCAGCAGCAGTTTAGATAGACCAGGTTGTCTATCTAAAGAATAGATAGACTAAAGAATATCTGATATTTATTTACTGAAAAATTCCTGGCTCTTTTCAGAACCCTTAAGTGTAATATTTTTATGCATATTCTTCTCTGTGGGTTAGAAGTATGGGCTTGAATCTTAGAGGCTGATTACTAAATATTCTTCTTTGCTTTTGTTTCCTCACTTGAAACCCTGATTCCTGATGCACAGGATCATAAATCTCTTCCTTTTGTCTAAGTGCTGTGAAAGAGAGATAAGATACATGGTTTTGTGAGGGCAAACAACAGGACTTGACCTAAGCATTTGGGTAAGGATAGGGCAGGTCAAGGGGGGCTTCTCTGAGGATGTGATGCCTGAATTAACCTCTGAAAGAGGAACAGGGCTTAATGAAGTTAAAATGGTAGGGAACAGTCCTAACGTAGAAGGAAATATAGAGGGAATGAAAGAAGGTCAGGTTGGCTGAACTAGACATAAAAAGAGAAAGCTGACATGAAGTGATGCTAGAGAGGTAAGCAGGGACTGTGGAGGGCCTTGTGTGCCAGGTAAGGAATTTTGTGTTTAGCCTAAGAGTCACAGAAAACTACTGGTAGCAGTAGGAACACAACCAGATTTACATTTGGGAGTGATCATTCTGTTTTGAACGTAGTTTGTATATAAGGGGGCAGGGAGGAAGAGGGTGACTGCAGGAAGATCACTTAGGTACTTATTGCAATAATCCAGGTGAGAGATACAAGGACTTTGGACCAGAGTGATGATATCAGAGATAAGGAAAATTGGACAGATTTGAGAACTGTTTAGGGAGTATATGCACTGTTGGTGTTGGATGGCTATGAATGGTCTTAAGGATGAGTCCCAAATTTCTACCTCACCATAGCTCAAAACTGAATAGATGATGTTAGCATACTTTGAGACAGGGAACATAGACGAAAAAAGACATAAATACACCTTCTACTTCTAGCAATATAAGGAAGCTAAATCATACAGTTCAACATAAGCAATCAAATTTTAACCAAGGAAGCATGTCTAAAACAGAAGAAGAGATTTCCAAGATAATGAATGTTTATTACTTGTGACTTCCCAAACTATACCAAAGATATTCTTTATACTTTTTGAAAGTTATAGCATTTCTCCCTTTCCCTGTAGAATTCAGGAGAGACAATAGGAAGAAATATTGTAACATGAGAAACACTGTGGAATCCAACCATCTGTCTAGACTTGTATGGTTCATTGTTAGGCATAACAGAGGCTGGAGCCCAGGAAATTTTCCTTCAGGCAACAGTCCCGCTGAAAATTTTGGTCAGCTTCATTTATAAAAGAATCATTTTCAATTTTAACACATATTGATTTTTGCCCCCCTGAACTGTGATGCTCTGTGAGCTATACATTATTTCTAAATTGGAAAATGGACGTTTCCCAATATTTTTTATAATCTATGAATTATTTTTTTCTATTTTAACGTCCCCCCATATATTTTTTCTTTAAAAATCGAACAGAAAGAGACCAGAAAAAGCAAACAAACATGCAAACAGATAACTCTAGAATAAGTTAGAATCATACTCTAAGGCACACATGCACACACATAGCCAAATGGTTATTTGTTCATACACTCTGTGTTTGATTTTGGCATATGAATACTTTAGTTTTATTAATGACTAAGAATTTAGCTGAGTAGCTGATTTACAGAATAACTGGCAAGTCAGCCATCATTAGAAAGAAGCACATCAGTGGATTATTCAAAGCCCCATTTCTTCTGGCATTTGTGTTTAAGTTTTTTTCACTGGACAATCAGTATACTTATTAGGGGGTAAATTAGGGAAAATAAAAGAACTCCAAAGGTATTCCATGGTCTACTGGCTGCCACCTTTGTAATAAATGACCAGCCAACTACTGAGAATCCTTAGGCTTGAAGATGTGGGGAAGCATAAAGAGGTAAAAGAGATGACTCCTACTGTCAAGAAGTTTACAATGTAATTAGAGGAATAAGACATAAATATATAAAAAATGAACTATTCAAAGCATATCACACATGATTGTATTCTAAATGCTCTATTTTAATTATCTTTGTTGGAATTTAATTAATGGTTGGTTAAATTTATAAGCAAGTTTAAAGAGCTCATTTAATTCATATGCACATGAATAATTATACTAAAAGTACTTTTTCATCTACATTCAAAATTATGTATCATATTGTTTTTAGGAGAAAATATATTCTGGTCTCCCACATAGAACAACAAGAATAAGTTTCTCTAATCAGGCCCCAGCAATGACAATGCAGCCTTTCCCACCTTTTTACCCTCTTCTGAGCAACACTACACATCAACTCTGACCATATTACCTCTTGCACTGGTTGGTGGTCGAAATGGGTAAATAAAAGGAGAAAAAGAAATCTGACTGGAGGGTAATACAACTGTGCAGCTTGGTTAGATACGTTTGGGTGACAGCCATTTGTTAGCATTTTAAAACTGCATGAAAAGGGAGAAGGAGAAGGCAACTTCTAAGCCACAAAAAACCTAAAGGGTAGACTTCTCTTTCTAGCAGTATGGAAGACGATATGCTCTGACCAACATTCCTGCTGAAAACAACTAAAAATGCTGGAAAAGCGTGTTAAAATATCTAAAATATATCAATGAAATGGCAAAAAAGGAAGGACTACTCAGAAGACAAAAATCAAGTAAAAGCTGGAACCCAGAAAGTTAACACAGAGGCTAGCGTTTGCCTTGAGTGTATTTGCCAAACACTGTGAGTTGAAACTGGTTTTCACTGTTTTGGAACATGGGAGGATAGGAAATAAAACCAAAGGCCTACCCAGGAGGGAGTAAAAGAGGAGACTCCCCCCTGCATAAAACTGAGATCCTAAAAGGTTGCACTTTTAGTGTAGGGGTGAGCTAAAAATATATTCTCATCTTCTTCCCCTACCTTCCAGGAAAATTTTCTGTGGCAAAACATGCTGCTTCAAGGAGGAGAACAAAAATTTTTCCCTTGCGAATTGGAAGGCACAGGTCTGCAAAACCGCTGTCTGATAATTATTATTTTTTAATAGATTTTATTTGCTTATTTATTTATTTATGGCTGCGTTCGGTGTTTGTTGCCACACGTGAGCTTTCTCTAGTTGCAGCAAGTGGGGGCTACGCTTCGTTGTGGTGCACGGGCTTCTCATTGTGGTGTCTTCTCCACTCTTGCTGTGGAGCACAGGCTCTAGGCACATGGGCTTCAGTAGTTGTGGCACGTGGGCTCAGTAGTTGTGGCTTGTGGGCTGTACAGCGCAGGCTCATTAGTTTTGGTGCACAGGCTTAGTTGCTCTGCAGCATGTGGGATCATCCTGGACCAGGGCTTGAACCCGTGTCCCCTGCATTGGCAGCCGGATTCTTAACCACTGTGCCACCAGGGAAGCCCCATCTAGCTGATAATTATTTTTAAATAAACTATTTACAAATGAGCCCAGGTTGGTGGTTTTCTCAGGCAACTGGTGGAATGAAACATAATCTTCTCTAAAGGAATCTGATTTCAATCCAAGTTTCAAAGACTGTCACCTATAAAATACCAAGAAACATGAGCTCCTGGTCAAAGCTCACAAAATGCATAAGATAAAAAGAAACAATGAATGAAAGCAGAAACAACAGATAGTAAAATTAGACCTACAAAAGACTATAGATAATGGAATTATCAGATATATACTACAAAATATACATGTTTAAAGAACTGAAAGAGTAATGTTGAGTGTATGAGTAAAGAGCAAGAAACTATAAAAAGGGACAAGCATATTGAAAAAGAATCAAATATAATTTCTACAAACAAAAAAATAATAAAAATTTTAAATTCAGGGCATTGGATATATTTGACAAAATATTAGCTCTGGCTAAAGACAGAATTTTTGAACTGAAAAATACATCAGAACACATCACCTAGAATGCAACAGAAAAAGACAAAGGGATGGAAAATACAAGAGAGATTAAGAAACACATAGGACTGATGGAAAAGCTCTAACATATATTCAGAGTCTTAGATGGAAAGAAGCTGAGGAAGCAGAAGAAATTTGGAGAGATAATGACTAACAACTTTTAGACCAGGAGAAAGACAATAATCAAAATTCCCATAATACTCAAGCAGGATAAATTAATAAAAATTCATACCTAGAAATATCAGAGTGAAACTAGGTAACACAAAAGACATAGAGAAGATCTTTAAAATGGCCAGAGAGAAAAGACAGATTATCTTCAAAGAAATAACAATGAATTTATAGATAGCTACCTAAAAGCAAGAGTGGAAACTAGAAGACAGTGAAAAGATAGCTTTAATATGCTAGGAGGGGAAACCATGCAAAATAAAAGTATTTTAAAATAAACATCAACAGTTCCAAACATACCTCTATAGTATGTACTTTAGATAAAAGGAAAGTGGTCACAGATGAAAGGCTTGAGATTCAAGAAGTAATAATCATAAAAGTGGTAAGTTACTGGCTAAGTATAAACAAACATTGATTGTATAACGCTACAGAAACAATGTCTGTCTTGTGGATGAAAAAAATAGAACAATACACATACAAACACCAACAGCATATATGTCAGGAGGAAAGTGAGCGACATTAAAGTTTTCTAAGATCCTTGAGTTGGTCAGGAGGAGTGGAGACATTAACTTTAGACTATGATAAAATGTTTAAGATAATCCATAAAAAATTAAAATAAAACATATAACTTTGAAACTAGTGAAAGGAAAAAAAATGAAAAAAACCAATCTAAAAGAAGGCAAGAAAAAAAGAAAATCAAGAAATATACTTCTAAATGACTCACAGGTCAAAGAAGTCACTATTCTGGAAATTAGAAAATATTATAATGGAATGATAAATACTACATATCAAAATGGAATTCAGTCAAAGTGGAACATAAACATATTAATGCTTCCAATAAATACACATGGGTTAAATACTACAGTAAAATGATAATGATAGACTAGATTAAAAAATAGCTACATGGGGCTTCCCTGGTGGCGCAGCGGTTGAGAGTCCCGCCTGCCAATGCAGGGGACACGGGTTCGTGCCTGGTCCGGGAAGATCCCACATGCCACGGAGCGGCTGGGCCCATGAGCCATGGCCGCTGAGCCTGTGCGTCCAGAGCCTGTGCTCCGCAATGGGAGAGGCCACAACGGTGAGAGGCCCGCGTACTGCAAAACAACAACAAAAAAAAGCACAAACAAACAACAAAAAAAATAGCTACATGGATTTAGGTAAGCATAAGAATATGGAAATGTTAAAAGTAGTAAGATGAAAAAAGATATAGAAAAATACTAACTAAAAGAAAGCTGATGTAGCTATATTAATATCAGATAAAACAGACTTTAAGGCAAAAGGCATTAGAACCGATGAAAAGGTCACTTCACAATGATACATAGTTCAGCTCACCAGAAAGGTATGGCAAAGCTAACTTTGCATATATTTAGTAGCATAACTTTAATATATATGAAACAAAAATTGAAAGAATCATACAGAAAAATATGCAAATACATAATAATAGTGGGAAAATTTAACACACTTCTCTTAGAAGCTAACATATTAAGCAAATGAAAGTCAGAAATGATATCATTGATTTGATCAACAGAATTGACCAACAGATCTAACAGATATTTATGAAACAGCATACTCAACAGTAGCAGAATACACATTATTTTGAAGCATACCTGGAACATTTACAAGAATTTAACACCTGCTGTGCCATAAAAGAAATCTCAGCAAATTTCAAAGGATTAATATCAAACAGATGACATGAACTAAATAACAAAAGAGAGGAGGGCCCTGAACCAAGATGGTGGAGTAGAAGGACGAGCTCTGGATCCCTCCTGTGAGAACACCAGGATCACAACTAGCTGCTGGACAATCATCAACAGGATGACACTGGAACTCACCAAAAAAGATACCCCATGTCCAAAGGCAAAGGAGAAGCCACAGTGAGATGGTAGGAGGGGGGCAATAACAACAAAATCAAATCCCATAAATGCTGTGTGGGTGACTCACAGACTGGAGAACACTTATACCACAGAAGTCCACCCACTGCAATGAAGGTTCTGAGCCCCATGTCAGGCTTCCCAACCTGGGGGTCCGGCAAAAGGAGGAGGAATTCCTAGAGAATCAGACTTTGAAGGCTAGTGGGATTTGATTGCAGGACTTCGACAGGACTGGGGGAAACAGAGACTCCACTCTTGGAGGGCACACATAAAGTAGTGTGCACATCGGGACCCAGAGGAAGGAACAGTGACCCCAGGGGAGACTGAACCAGACCTACCTGCTAGTGTTGGAGGGTCTCCTGCAGAGGCGGGTGGTGGCTGTGGCTCACCGTGGGGACAAGGACACTGGAAGCAGAAGTTCTGGGAAGTACTCCTTGGTGTGAGCCCTCCCAGAGTCCGCCATTAGCCCCACCAAAGAGCCCAGGTAGGCTCCAGGGTTCGGTTGCCTCAGGCCAAACAACCAACAGGGATGGAACCCAGCCCCACCCATCAGCAGTCAAGCAGATTGAAGTTTTACTGAGCTCTGCCCACCAGAGCAACAGTCAGCTCTACCCACCAGCAGTCCCTCCCATCAGGAAACTTGCACAAGCCTCTTAGTTACCCTCATCCACCAGAGGGCAGACAGAAGAAGCAAGAAGAACTACAATCCTGCAGCCTGTGGAACAAAAACCACATTCACAGAAAAATGGACAAGATGAAAAGGCAGAGGGCTATGTACCAGATGAAGGAACAAGATAAAACCACAGAAAAACAACAAAATGAAGTGGAGATAGGCAATCTTCCAGAAAAAGAACTCAGAATAATGATAGTGAAGATGTCCAGGACCTTGGAAAAAGAATGGAGACAAAGATCAAGAAGATGCCAGAAATGTTTAACAAAGACCTAGAAGAACTAAAGAACAAACAAACAGGGCTTCCTTGGTGGCGCAGTGGTTGAGAGTTCGCCTGCCAATGCAGGGGACACGGGTTTGTGCCCCGGTCTGGGAGGATCCCACATGCCGCGGAGTGGCTGGGCCAATGAACCATGGCCCCTGAGCCTGTGTGTCTGGAGCCTGTGCTCTGCAATGGGACAGGCCGCAACACTGAGAGGCCCACATACCGAAAAAAAAAAAAAGAACAAACAAACAGAGATGCACAATACAATAACTGAAATGAAAACTACACTAGAAGGAATCAAAAGCTGAATAACTGAGGCAGAAGAACGGATAAGTGACCTGGAAGACAGAATGGTGGAATTCACTGCTGCGGAAGACAATAAAGAAAAAAGAATGAAAAGAAGTGAAGACAGCCTAAGAGACCTCTGGGACAACATTAAACGCAATAATATACACATTATAGGGGTCCCAGAAGGAGAAGAGAGAGAGAAAGGACCCGAGAAAATATTTGAAGAGATTATAGTCGAAAGCTTCCCTAACAGTGGAAAGGAAACAGCCACCCAAGTCCAGGAAGTGCAGCGAGTCCCATACAGGATAAACCCAAGGAGAAACACGCCGAGACACATAGAAATCAAACTGGCAAAAAGTAAAGACAAAGAAAAATTCTTGAAAGCAGCAAGGGAAAAAGGACAAATAACATACAAGGGAACTCCCAGAAGGTTAACAGCTGATTTCTCAGCAGAAACTCTACAAGCCAGAAGGGAGTGGCATGATACACTTAAAGTGATGAAAGGGAAGAACCTACAACCAAGATTACTCTACCCAGCAAGGATTTCATTCAGATTAGATGGAGAAATCAAAAGCTTTACAAACAAGCAAAAGCTAAGAGAATTCAGCGCCACCAAACCAGCTCTACAACAAGTGCTAAAGGAAGTTCTCTAAGTGGGAAACACAAGAGAAGAAAAGGACCTACAAAAAACAAACCCAAAACAATTAAGAAAATGGTCATAGGAACACACATATCGATAATTACCTTAAATGTGAATGGATTAAAAGCTCCAACCAAAAGACACAGGCTTGCTGAATGGATACAAAAACAAGACCCATCTATATGCTGTCTACAAGAGACCCACTTCAGACCTAGGGACACATACAGAGAGGATGAGGGGATGGAAAAAGATATTCCATGCAAATGGAAATCAAAAGAAAGCTGAAGTAGCAATACTCATGTCAGAAAAAATGGACTTTAAAATAAAGAATATTACAAGAGACAAGGACACTACATAATGATCAAGGGATCAATCCAAGAAGAAGATATAATAATTATAAGTATATATGCACCCAACATAGGAGCACCTCAATACATAAGGCAACTGCTAACAGCTATAAAAGAGGAAATCGACAGTAACACAGTAATAGTGGGGGACTTTAACACCTCACTTACACCAATGGACAGATCATCCAAACAGAAAATTAATAAGGAAACACAAGCTTTAAATGACACAATAGACCAGGTACATTGAATTGATATTTATAGGACATTCCATCCAAAACCAGCAGATTACACTTTCTTCTCAAGTGTGCACGGAACATTCTCCAGGATAGTTCACATCTTGGGTCACAAATCAAGCCTCAGTAAATTTAAGAAAACTGAAATCATATCAAGCATCTTTTCTGACCACAACACCATGAGATTAGAAATGAATTACAGAGAAAAAAACGTAAAAAACACAAACACATGGAGGCTAAACAATACATTACTAAATAATCAAGAGATCACTGAAGGAACCAAAGAGGAAATCAAAAAATACCTAGAGACAAATGACAATGAAAACACGACTATCCAAAACCTATGGGATGCAGCAAAAGCCGTTCTAAGAGGGAAGTTTATAGCTATACAAGCCCACCTCAAGAAACAAGAAAAATCTCAAATAAACAATCTAACCTTACACCTAAAGGAACTAGAGAAAGAAGAACAAACAAAACCGAAAGTTAGCAGAAGGAAAGAAATCATAAAGATGAGAGCAGAAATAAATGAAATAGAAACGAAGAAAACAATAGCAAAGATCAATAAAACTAAAAGCTGGCTCTTTGAGAAGATATACAAAATTGATAAACCATTAGCCAGACTCATCAAGAAGAAAAGGGAGAGAACTCAAATCAATAAAATTAGAAATGAAAAAGGAGAAGTTACAACAGACACCGCAGAAATACAAAGCATCCTAAGAGACTACAAGTAACTCTATGCCAATAAAATGGACAAATTCTTAGAAAGGTATAACCTTCCAAGGCTGAACCAGGAAGAAATAGAAAATATGAACAGACCAATCACAAGGAATGAAATTGAAACTGTGATTAAAAATTTTCCAACAAACAGAAGTCCAAGAACAGATGGCTTCACAGGGGACTTCTATGAAACATTTAGAGAAGAGCTAACACCCATCCTTCTCAAACTCTTCCAAAAAATTGCGGAGGAAGGAACACTCCCAAACTCATTCTACGAGGCCACCATCACCCTGATACCAAAACCAGACAAAGATACTAAAAAAAAAAAAAATGACAGACCAATATCACTGATGAATATAGATACAAAAATCCTCAACAAAATACTAGCAAACAGAATCCAACAACATGTTAAAAGGATCATACACCATGATCGAGTGGGATTTATCCCAGGGATGAAAGGATTCTTCAATATACACAAACCAATCAATGTGATACACCATATTAACAAACTGAAGAATAAAAACCATATGACCATCTCAATAGATGCAGAAAAAGCTTCTGACAAAATTCAACACCCATTTATGATAAAAACTCTCCAGAAAGTGGGCATAGAGGGAACCTACCTCAACATAATAAAGGCCATATACGACAAACCCACAGCAAACATTCTCAATGGTGAAAAACTGAAAGCATTTCCTCTAAGATCAGGAACGAGACAAGGATGTCCATACTCACCACTATTATTTAACATAGTTTTGGAAGTCCTAGCCATGGCAAACAGAGAAGAAAAAGAAATAAAAGGAATACAAATTGGAAAAGAAGAAGTAAAACTGTCACTGTTTGTAGATGACATGATACTTTACATAGAGAATCCTAAAGATGCCACCAGAAAACGACTAGAGCTAATCAATGAATTTGGTAAAGTTGCAGGATACAAAATGAATGCACAGAAATCTCTTGCATTCCTATACACTAATGATGAAAAATCTGAAAGAGAAATTAAGGAAACACTCCCATTTACCATTGCAACAAAAAGAATTAAATACCTAGGAATAAACCTACCTGGGGAGACTAAAGACCAGTATGCAGACAACTGTAAGACACTGATGAAAGAAATTAAAGATGACACCAACAAATGGAGAGATATACCATGTTCCTGGATTGGAAGAATCAATATTTTCAAAATGACTATACTACTCAAAGCAATCTACAGATTCAATGCAATCCCTATCAAATTACCAATGGCATTTTTTACGGAACTAGAACAAAAAATCTTAAAATTTGTATGGAGACACAAAAGACCCTGAATAGCCAAAGCAGTCTTGAGGGAAAAAAACGAGCTGGAGGAATCAGACTCCCTGACTTCAGACTATACTACAAAGCTACAGTAATCAAGAAAATATGGTCCTGGCAGAAAAACAGAAGCACAGATCAACGGAACAAGATAGAAAGCCCAGAGATAAACCCATGCACCTATGGTCAACTAATCTATGACAAAGGAGGCAAGGATAGACAATGGAGAAAAGACAGTCTCTTCAATAAGTGGTGCTGGGAAAACTGGACAGCTACACGTAAAAGAATGAAATTAGAACACACCCTAACACCACACACAAAAATAAACTGAAAATGGATTCGAGACCTAAATATAAGACCAGACACTATAAAACTCTTAGAGGAAAACATAGGAAGAACACCGTTTCATATAAATCACAGCAAGGTCTTTTTTGATCCACCTCCTAGAGTAATGGAAATAAAAACAAAAATAAACAAATGGGACCTAATGAAACTTCACAGCTTTTGAACAGCAAAGGAAACCATAAACAACACGAAAAGACAACCCTCAGAATAGGAGAAAATATTTGCAAAGGAATCAATGGACAAAGGATTAATCTCCAAAATATATAAACAGCTCATGTAGCTCAATATCAAAAGAAAAACGAGCCCAGTCCAAAAATGGGCAGAAGACCTAAATAGACATTTCTCCAAAGAAGACATACAGATGGCCAAGAAGCACATGAAAAGCTGCTCAATATCACTAATTATTAGAGAAATGCAAACCAAAACTACAATGAGGTATCACCTCACACCAGTTAGAATGGGCATCATCGGAAAATCTACAAACAACAAATGCTGGAGAGGGTGTGGAGAAAAGGGAACCCTCTTGCACTGTTGGTGAGAATGTAAATTGATACAGCCACTATTGACAACAGTATGGAGGTTCCTTAAAAAACTAAAAATAAAATTACCATATGATCCAGCAATCCCACTCCTGGGCATATACCCAGAGAAAACCATAATTCAGAAAGACACATGCACCCCAATGTTCACTGCAGCACTATTTACAATAGCCCGGTCATGGAAGCAACCTAAATGCCCATCGACAGATGAATGGATAAAGAAGATGTACTACATATATACAATGGAATATTACTCAGCCATAAAAAGGAACGAAATTGGGTCATTTGTTGAGATGTGGATGGATCTAGAGACTGTCATACAGAGTGAAGTCAGTCAGAAAGAGAAAAACAAATATCGTTTATTGATGCATATATGTGGAACCGAGAAAAATGGTACAGATGAACCAGTTTGCAGGGCAGGAATTGAGACACAGATGTACAGAACAAACGTATGGACACCAAGAGGGGAAAGCCGCAGGGGGGTGGTGGTGGTGGTGGTGTGATGAATTGGGCGATTGGGATTGACATGTATACACTGATGTGTATAAAACTGATGACTAATAAGAACCTGCTGTATAAAAAAATAAATAAAATAAAATTTAAAAATTAAGAAAAGGGCTTCCCTGGTGGCACAGTGGTTGAGAGTCCGCCTGCCGATGCAGGGGACGCGGGTTCGTGCCCCGGTCTGGGAAGATCCCACATGCCGCGGAGCGGCCGGGCCCCTTTGCCATGGCCGCTGAGCCTGCGCGCCCGGAGCCTGTGCTCCACAACGGGAGAGGCCACAACAGTGAGAGGCCTGTGTACCGCAAAAAAAAAAGAAAAAATTAAGAAAAAAAATATACAGATGACACTGTATGGCCAAAATTCAATTAAGTTGGTAATCAATAATGAAAAGTTGACTAGATAAAAACCCTTATATAAATGAAAATTAAGAAATATGCTTCTAAATAACTCACAGTTCAAAGAAGTTATCATTATGAAAATTAGAAAATATTAAAATGGAATGATAAGCACTACATATCAAAAAGTGTGGAATTCGGTCAAAGTGCAATGTAGAAGGACATTTATAGCCCAAATACCTATAACAGAGAAAGAAAGAATTATGGAAAATTAATGAGTTAAGCTTATATAACCAAAACTAAGGAAATGAATAGAAAAAGTAAACTAAAAGAAAGTAGAGGAAAGAAAGAAAAAAAAGAACAGAAATTAATGAAATAAAAAAACAAATAATAGGAAGATCAAGAAAATAAAATTCAAAAGACCAATGAAATTGACAAATTACCGGTAAACTTGATTGGGCAAATAAATCCAATCTTTTGCAAAATATTTTTAAAATCAGCAACAAATGGCTAGAAAATGTAATTTAATAAAAATATACCATTTACAATGGTATAAAATATGTAAGTTATAATAAAAACAATATATGTGTATATATAAAGTACCTAAGAATAATTCTAATAATAAATATGCAAGACATTTAGAGAGAAATTATAAAACTTACTTCGTTGAAAGATATTAATGAAAATCTAAATACATGAGGAGATACCCCATGTTAGTGGCATGGAAAACTCAATATTATCAAGACATCAATTTCACCAAGTTAATCTAAATTATTAATGCAATTCCAAACAAAACAAACAGCTCTGTGTGTGCCTGTCTTTGTGTGCATCCTTACAAAATGATTCTAAAATTTATGTGGGAGAACAAAGTTCAAGAATAATCAAGATACTCCTAGTGAAAAATAACAAGGGAGGAGAGAGGGTGTCACACCAGATGTCAATAATTAATACAAAATGACATTAAATGATACAAAAATTACTGGCACTAGGATAGACCAAATGGATCTTCTAAATTAAATCAGGTGCCCAGCAAAGGACCCACGTACATATGAAAACTTGATTTATTACAGAGCTCAGTATATGACACTGAGCTAATTGTTTTTTTAAAAATCAATATAGGGACTTCCCTGGTGGTGCAGTGGTTAAGAATCCACCTGCCAATGCAGGGGACACGGGTTCAAGCTCTGGTCCAAGAAGATCTCACATGCCGCGGAGCAACTAAGCCCGTGCATCACAACTACTGAGCCTGTGCTCTAGAGCCCCCATGCCACAACTACTGAAGCCCTCATTTTTAGAGCCCGTGCTCCGCAGCAAGAGAAGCCACTGCACTGAGAGGCCCACGCACCGCAATGAAGAGTAGCTCCCGCTCGCCGCAACTAGAGAAAGCCTGCACGCAGCAACGAAGACCCAACACAGCCAAAAACAAACAAACAAACAAATAAATAAATAAGTTGTTTTTTTTTTTTGCGGTACGCAGGCCTCTCACCGCTGCGGCCTCTCCCCTTGCGGAGCACAGGCTCCGGATGCGCAGGCCCAGCGGCCACGGCTCACGGGCCCAGCCGCTCTGCTGCATGTGGGATCCTCCCAGACAGGGGCACGAACCCATGTCCCCTGCATCGGCAGGCGGACTCTCAACCACTGCGCCAACAGGGAAGCCCAATAAATAAATATTTTGAAAAAATAAAATAAAATCAATACAAGTCACAGACCAAAAAGTGAGAGACAAAACCATGAAAAAAAAAAAAAAGACAAAACCATGCAACTTTCTAAAAGAGAATATCTTTATGAGTTTTGGTTAGGAAAGAATTTCTTAAACACTTGCAAAAAAATGCTAATTATAAAGGAAAAGACATATATTTAATTAACTGGAAACATGAGTTTCTGATTAGTAAAAAGTCATCAAAAAAGAAAGTGAAAAGAGAAGTCACAAACTGGGAGAAAGTATTTGTAAAATATGTAACTGACAAAAAGTTTCTATCCAGAATGTGTAAAGAATTCCTATAAACCAATGAGAAAAGGACTAACCACATAGTAGAAAAAGAATGAGCAAAATAATTGAACGAAACTTCACACAAGTAAACATGAATGGCCAATCAACTTATGAAAAGTGTCCAACCTCATTAGTAATTTGGAAATATATATTCAAACCACAATGAAAAAACATTCACAACTTCTTGATTGGAAAAAAAATGTAAGTTGGATAACAGTTGTCAAGAACAGTCAGTATTAGTTACTCCCATCCACCACTGTTTGGTATTATCCAGTAAAATCAAAGATGCACACACACTATGACCCAGTGTCACTCTTAGGCATATACTCTAGGGAAGCTCCTGGACCTGTGTCAACAGGACATGTGTAAGAATGTCCACAGTGACAGCTTGTAATAGCAAACAAACAAAAGGAAACAATCTGAATGTCCATCAATACAGGAGAATGAATTAGAAAACTGAAGTACAGTTATACACTGGAATAGAATAAGCAAATGAATGAATTACAGTTACATTACAACATGGATGAATCTTCGAAATAAAAAAGGAAGTCACAGATGAATACATGCATAAAATTTATAAACATTCACAGCTAAACAACATACATAGGATACAAATATATAAGGTAAAATTACAAACAAAAGGGAATGATGAACTAAAAATTAAGAATAGTGGGGACTTCCCTGGCGGTCCAGTGGTTGAGACTTCACCTTCCAATACTGGTGGGGGTGCAGGTTCGATCCCTGGTCGGGGAGCTAAGATCCCACATGCCTCGTGGCCAAAAAACCAAAACATAAAACAGAAGCAATATTGTGACAAATTCAACAAGGACTTAAAAAATAAAAATAATAGTGGATTTACTGAGGGAAGAGTGAAGAAGATGGGAGGTAGGTATACGGACACAGGAGATTTCAAAGAAAGTGATAGGTTCTTTTACTTAAATTGGTTGTTTGATCTATGGGTATTCACTGTGTTCTGTGTATATTACACCTATTTTACAATTTTTTGATATCTATTTGACATTTAATGAAAAAATGAAAAATAATAAAATGGAAACCCAAGTCTAGGAGTATTGCGTAGGTCCGAAGTCAGTTCCCACTCACAGGGATGGAGCCAGTGATTCCACTGAAAGACAGTAAAAGACAGGATTTCAGAGCAGGGAAGGGCACTTGCACAGGGACTTTTCAAGGGTAGGATTTGGAATAGTTGAAGAGAAGATAAGGAAAGAAATCTAGTTGGGGAATGAAGTGAGCAGAGACTTCAAGGAAGAGATCCTCCACTTGTGTTGGGAAGTCATGAGTATGCATAGGCTACTGAAGTAACTGATGAGACAGGCAGCTTGAACCATTAGTTTAACAAACACTAGATTGCCCAGAAATTCAATTTATCTTTCACTCCATTTATAAAGAAAATGGAGTGTGCTGTGATTTAAAAAAAAAAAAGTGAAATAGATTTTAGAAAATTCTGTAAGTGAAAATGAAGTTCTTCGCTATGGCTTTTTTATATCAAGATTTCCAGCCTGAGGGCCACACCTTGTTAAAATGGGAGACTGGAGGCCAAAGCTGCCTCTTCCCTCTTTCTCTCTTGCTAATGTGCCCCACCCTCTCCAGTTCCCTGCAGCTGAATTTGTTTATCAAACTTGACTGCACAGGAAAGTGCAATGAGAGTGTTCCGGGTCACAAACGGGTTACCTGCCGGCCTCAGGAAGAAAGAAGAGGAAAAAGAAAAGGCCACAGTTGCAGGGTCTGTTGCTCATACTCCCCGGCTACAGTTACCTACTTCATCAGCCATGGTGACATCTGATGAACTATTAGCCTAGCCCCCGTGGCTAGAAGAGCGACATCTCAGGTCAAGGTGAGTCAGGCTTGCCATCTGGTCCTGCTCAGGGCTCCTGTGCTTATGACTACCAAATGGTCCTGCTAGGAGAGTTTTCTTTGTATTTCTGCACCTCAAAGAAGAGAAGAGCACTCCCATATACCGACTCCATTATGTCCCCAAATCCAGAGCTGCCATGATACTGGGAGCCATTTGCAGAGTAGGAAAAAAAAATTTTTTTAATTCATTCATTCATTTATTTTTATCTTTGACTGCATTGGGTCTTCATTGCTGCACGCGGGCTTTCTCTAGTTGTTGCGAGCAGGGGCTACTCTTCGTTGTGGTGCGTGGCCCTCTCATCGCGGTGGCTTCTCTTGTTGCGGAGCACGGGCTCTAGGTGTGCGGGCTTCAGTAGCTGTGGCACGCAGGCTATGTAGTTGTTGTTTGCGGGCTCTAGAGCGCAGGCTCAGTAGTTGTGGCGCACGGGCTTAGCTGCTTCCCGGCATGTGGGATCTTCCTGGACCAGGGCTTGAAGCTGTGTCCCCTGCACTGGCAGGCATATTCTTAACCACTGCACCACCAGGGATGTCCTGGAAAAGTGATTTTTATAAACTTTGGAGGGCCTTCAATCTGAGGCGTATCCTCTGGGAAGCAGATACTGTCTACCCAAACTCTAGGTAAAGAATTTGAGCCATGAAGAGGGGGTGAAGAGGCAGAAGGAGGTCGAGTAACTTGCCCAAAGCCCCAAGCAGAGATCAGGTAAGAATTCAGGGTTCTGACTTGTCCTCAAAACACACCTGCTCCCTTTTAAATAGACATTAGATTTCTGGAGATAAACTCAGCAAGTGTAATTTGCTAGAAGAGAAACAGTTTTCTTTTAAAAGAGAAATTTCTTTAAAAGAAGAAATGGAGTAGTCTGTGCTGTGGTGGATGAAGCAACTGAAATGCTCTGTTTATTCCTACAGAGTCAGAATGGCAAAACTGCTGGAAGTCTCCAGGGACGGAATAGGAGGAAAGTCCAGGTGATGGTGTGGTATGTATACGCAAATGGCATGAAGCGTACTGTGATATAAAATTGCCAGGGCTATGAAGCATTATATACTTCTGATGAGGCCAGCAAATGTGAGGATTAAGGTTAACTCTGCAACAAAATATGTTCAAATCGGTTATCTATAATTCCCACAGCCAAGAGAGTTATTTTACAAATAACCATGTACATTTTGAAGTTAGAGATAGCCCACAAAGGAGCAGTCTGTATTGGAGAAAAGGGATGAGGGGGCTCTGAAACTGTTGCAGCAGAAAAATGAAGGTATTGAAATGAAGAACTGCAGTTTCACTGTGATGGTCTTCAATAGGCAGCCAGATGAAGCACTTGCTCTTTGCAGTCAGGGTTCTTGGGTTTCAATTTCAGTTCTGCTACTTGCTAGCTGAGCAGCCTTAGGCAAATCATGTCTCAGTTTCCTCATCTCTAGAAAAGAGGTAGTAATAGGACCAATCTCCCAGAGTGTTAAAAGGATCAATTGAGTTAATATTTGTAAAATATGAAGAACATTACCTAGCATGTAATAAGTGCTTTGTAGGTATCAGTTACTGTTATAAATAAAGTTTTCAAGAAATAAAGTTTTATTTTTAAAGGGTCACCCAGTTTCTCCTTAGTTTACCTTTTATTTTTGGATTTGGTTTCCTTGTTGGCTTCATTAGCATTTATGGTTTTGAGAAAGAAAATTGCTTGACTATGCAAAGTCTTCAGGTTCTTGATATTTTTCCCAGTATAAAGCCATGTTATAAATGGGATTATCACCTAAATAATTCTCCAGGTCCACATTCAATTAATGAATAGACATGCTGTTAGGGAATTGAAATATTATGACCAGTCAGACATCTTCAGAAGGAAAGATGTGAGTTTTATTTGCTTGAAAAAAAAAACCCTTAAACCCAGCCAACTTGGTTTAATCAGCTGTCTGAAGTGTCAGTAAAGTGAGTCCTGAAGTGGCTAAGGGAAAGTGTGTCCACTGGATTACAGATCAGACAGAAACACCCCCAGCCCCTCGTCTTCTTCTTTGCTCTGAGACACATGCAAAGCTCTTTATTTACTTTATACTTGAAATGTCAAAGGCGCCTGGGGGTGGGCCTCTGGACCAGGGATTGGCAGACCACACTCCTGGGCAGACATAATAAAAGTCCACCATGGGGCCGTGTGATTCACACAGCGTGTGCATGTCAGCAGCAACCGATGGGTCTTGGCAGGGAGCCTCCTTCTGGCCTGGGAACAAGTACGGACTTGTGTTTCCTCCAGTGGCAAGTGACTGTGATGGAGAACCACTCAGATATCCACACACTTTGAGGGCCCACAGGCAAAAATATCGTTCAGTGGGGCAAACATCCACACACCAAACTACTTCAACATGGTGACAACCAAGTAGAGCCTGGAGGCAAGGGGCTCTGTAGGACAAAGAGTTTACAGCAGAATTTTACTACTTCTGTAAGATGGTAAAGGAAAAAGAAGTGTCTAAAAAGGAAAGATAGCACATTTAATTTGGGGGGTATTTACCTCTTGAGGTAGGCATCCCAACGCATATGCAAACACACAGAGTCCTCAACATGGCTCATCTTAGCCAAAAAGGCTCAAGTAGAACATCAGACCTACTCTGTTCTCTCTGTACCTGCAGAGAACCCCAAGGCCCTCACTTCATCAGGCTGACTTGGAAAATGAGTACAGTTTTAGAATTTCAGGATTCTATGCTTTCTGTAAAAGTTGTGCTACTCAGTAAAATGCCACTCAGTCACGGAGCAAACGCTCTCAGTGTGTTAAATCACCTGATTTGGGGGATAACTTGATTGTTTTTGAGCCACTCCACTCACTTTCTTTGGTAGCTCCTCAAGTGGAAGAACTCTCATTTTCTCTTTTCTTTAATAAAGAGGATAGAGATCTGAGACTTGGTGTTAATTCTATTCTTTACTTTTAGCTAATGAAGGAATATTTGCCAGTACAGAATTAACAGTGATACAGAAAATTTTTAAAAAATGAGAAAATCAAAAAAGGCGAGTGAAACACACTAGCTTTCTACACCATCTATTACTGGCAAAAAAGTTTTGTTTCCTACTGTTCCCTTAATGCTTGGCTTTAATAGCTAACTTAGAGGTTTAAAATATAAAATAATACATACTGACTGTATTTGCAAACTGCTGAATGGTAGTTAAGCCTTTATTGAGTATCCATTATATACTGTACTTCAAACTTTTAAAGGTTACCAAGAAACAGAATAAACATTTCCAACCCTCAAAGACAACCTTATTGGGGAAGTAAAATGAGTATATAATTCAACTTACAAAAAATTCCAAAGCAACATTCTGACTCACAGGATGAGTTTATTTAAATTTAGACAAGTTGGAGAACTTATTCTATACTTCCAACTATTAGAGAAGAAAAGGCATTTCATATTACACCTTGACAAAAGGAAATAGAAGAACTGGATTGATAATTTTACTTTTATAACATTACAGTGAGGAAGGTAGCAAGTAATATGGTGCCAATTTGAAAGTAAAGTCAGAAGTTTAGTGATCTGTCCAAGTTCAGTGGGAATTCACTGGGATTATCTGCAGGAGTTAGACACAAGCTATTAAATATCCAATCCACTGTGGTTTTACATGAGACCACTCTGTGTCCTGGCTTTTGTGGGGGAAGAAACCGATACACACACTGAAAAAAAGTATGTATTATTTTGGTAGTTTGTTGATTCTGTGTCAGAAATGTATAACACGGTCTGTTTAAAAAAACAGGCTTGATTCTCAAATTTTAAAGCACTGAAATAACAACTGCTATGTTTTTTCTTGGGAAAAATATCCTAATTTGACCTTATTCAAGCAGCAATATACTTCCAGGGGGACCAATGAAGAGGAAGGAAAGAACTGATGAGGTCTAACTGGTGACTGCATTTACAGATTAATCTTGACAGGGAACAAATAACATCTCCTCCCAGGAGGCCCCAATATAGCCAACTGAGAAGTGGGGTCATTATGAGCACAGTGGATTTTTCTGATTACAATAAACTTTTTAATTACTTTAAGTGAAACATTCTTTTCAGTGGTAGTAAACTTAAAAATTAAGCACTGTACTGTCTTTTTTTGTCATACTGGCTATGCATGCAATCCTTTCTTATTCTTTACATTGCTTTGCACAGCAATTCGTCTGCCCTGAAATCAAAATGGGAAAATGGTACACATTTATTAAAAAAACACTCACATACCAAAACCTGCAAGAACCCACACAGGGAAAGAATGAGCTGAATTAGTGGTCAGCAGCTTAGCCCCAGAGCAGTTTCATTTTTATCCATGTTCTACAGTGGCCTTTCTCATGTAATTTCATTTGAAGATAATAAGTTTGGAGAACAGTTATCCAAACGAATCAGTGAAGGTGGGGTAGGACTAGAATAATGATTCAATTTTTATTTTCCAATTAGGTGATAAATTTTCATTCTAGGAAGATACTACAACATATCACAAAACATACCAACTACATACATCCACAATGAAAGTCATTATGAAAGAGTATTCATGAAACGATTGTGTCATGGAAGCAAAACAACTAATTTGGAACGTGAAAGCCAAGTAATCAAGTTCCTTTAAAAAGCGGGGTGGTGGGGGGGAATGACATTTTCTGACTGATAATATTAAGTCACAATAAATAATATTAAGGAATCAGTGTTAATTTTCAAGGTGAGATAATAGTACTGTGGTTACGTTAAATAGGAGTTCATATCTTTTAAGGAAACACTCTGAAATATTTACAGATGAAATTATATGAAGTCTGAGGTGTAGGGCGTGGAAGCGGGGAGAAAGTGAGAATGCAAATAAGGCGAGATTGGCTATAGGTCGTTAAATGTTGAGGCTGAATCAAACTACATCAGATTTCTTATATTGCCCCCACCACTTTTGCACATATTTGAAACCTTTCATAATAAAAAATTTTAAAAGACTGTTTTGAGGACTGTAAGCAAAAAGGAATGGCTTTGATGAACTCTGAGAAGCAGCAAAAGACATTTCTGAAATTATTTTAATTCTGTCTAGTCCCTGCTTTCAATAGTCAACAAAATTGGGCTTTAGTTCCCTAATGTGAAGTAAGGCTCTATAAAGTGAGGCTACGGCTTCATCCAACTCTGTAATTAAGCCCAGACTGTGATGATGTACATTTGGAGTGTCTGCCTAATGAGTTACCAACAACACGTTGTGTTTTTTATCATGGCCCCATTCTACCTACACACCCATCGTATAACATTTCTGGTGTACTCTGTTGCATTTTTCTGTTAGTTTGTGCTTCGAAATCACACCCGAATTTTAATATTATCTTAAGCAAAACATAAACAAAAAGTTAAATGTGGTGCAAAAATAATCATATCAAATACTTCAAAGCCATTAGCACGGGTAAATGAGTTCTGTCTATAAAAACACAAGAAGCACACCCGCTATTAACACTGTCTTGGGAAATCAGAGGCTATGACTGTGAATGAGTAGAGAGGCCATGGCTGCTTTTACCAAAACTATGTGACATGCTCTTATTTTTCTACTTTTCACAGAATTAAAAAGTTAAACAAAATGAAATTCCAAACTATGGAAGGAAAATCTCCAACTTCATCTGTCTTTAAACATTTTTTAAACATGAAGAAGTAGTCTGATGATTTGAATGTTTAGGGTATTTGAACTAAGTTAACTAATATTTTTAATCCATAGTTTGCTGTCACCAAAAGGCAGCGTGGAGAGGGAATTTTTCATTGGTTGAATACTTTCTATACTTTAGGTACTGTGTACCTCAGACATAATCCCTTATGATGTAGGCTTTATTATTCCCACTTTAGAGATAAGCAAGTTGAGGGTCATGGAGGTTAAGTAATTTGCCTTAAGGTCACATACTGAATAAGGGGCATATTCAAACTTTCCAGGAGATTTTGACCCCATGGGTGTTTTTAAAACCATTTGCCTTCCAGCTTGCTGACATAGTCCTGAACATTTCAGAATGCAGTAATATACAGAAAGATAGGATTAACAGAAGCCCTTCTAGGTACTCTTATTAGACTTCCAATAAAATAATTCTATAAATATATATGTGTGTATCACGTATGTATGCTTCCATTTTACTAATGAATCAATTTCTACCCAGCCGGGTCCAAAGAAAGTTAATCAAATTCCACAATTTCCTCTAAATACACTAGAGAGAGACAGCTGAAAAGTCAGAGACTAATTCAGCTGGTCACTCCTACTATTTTCACATTGGAAAGACAATTGCTTACAACTGAATTCTCTCTAAACTTCAAGCAGCAATAACTCAGGCCAGAACACGCTCTCCTGTCACACTCTACCTTCTCCAAGTTCGGGGGAGTTTTGTCTCATAAAGATAATTAAAGACATGGCAGTGCCACTTGCTAGGATTTCTCTCTTTCTCTTTTACCTCTTATAAAAGAAGAAACTTCAGTTTAAAGATTAGATTTTTCTCTCTTTCTAAAGCTGAGTATACCAACTGGCATCGGCTGTATTAAAATCAGGAAAAACCTCAATCAAAAAGCCCCTCTCAGAAGGCAGGCTTTCTTGTTAATATGCACCAACATGAAAGGCTTTCTTTTCATCCTATACAACTACAGTGTGTGTAAATTGCAGGGGGCTCATTGGCATAAATCTTGGCTGCGACCTCTGAGGTAAACTGGATTTACATTACTTTCTGACAAGAATTAAATGAAGGCCTTGTGGATATACGAACAGCCTTCTAGGCTGCAACAGATGGGCATGAATGTGCTCCCTAGGAAAACTATCAGTGACATCTGTGTCCTCCAAATTCTGGTGGTCTCAGCCAATTAACAGGGGGAAAGAAAGGGTGGGGTTGGGAGGCCACTGCACAGCCCGCAGCCAAAACTGAGGCAGAGTGTTTGTGTTTGGAGATGGGATCAGGCTGGCCCGAAGCAGCGAGGTTAGCACTTTATTGTTATCTTTCAAACGGAGAATGTGGCTTACAAGCTATTTGTATACCACAGTGAGGATAATATGATTTTTCTCATTTGACCGGAGGAGACGGCCTTCTCTTGCAGCTGATATCATATTTCAGCGCAATCTCTTTGAGATGGGTGTTTACTTTTGTCTCTTCTGAGGCAGGCTGATGGTGCTGCTGTCTGCCAGTTTATGTGGTGCGTTCACATGTCACAAAGCAGGTGAACTCTAAGACAAAACAGAGATCTCTCCCCAAAACCTTCCTCAAAATCTATTTCTTTCCTCCTCCAAAGTAGCTTTTACTGATTTCACAAGGAAGTCAAAATCAAGGGTTTCTGGTTAAAACAGTCAAGAGAGATTACATCACAGAACTTCAATGAAGTGATGGAGGATTCCTTGAAAAGACAGCAAAATGAACCATGAACCCTATTGTCTGAATTTACCAGATTTTGGCATGCCAATCCCCCTGTGTTTAACGTGCAGGCAGAAGGAAAACTGGATGAACATAAGCAGAGAATAAGATTCCCCATGCACTCTCTCGTCTCATTTCCCTGGATTGCATGGAGCAAACGACCAGGATTGGGGAGCTAAAGACATGGCAGGGGAGATGAGAACTAACATTTACTTGTTCAGCACCAGAAGGAATTAGGAAATGACTATTTAGATATTTTAGGCCCCGTGTCTCCCAGGCCCAAGCATTAAGAACAGAGGCTTTGGACCCAAAGTACCCAAATCTGGCTCCACCACTTCCTGGATATGACACAGTGGGCAAGTTACTGAACTTCTTTGTGCCTCACTTTCCTTATCTGTAAAATCAAGCTAATAATCGTATCTACCTCTTAATTAGGATAAAATAACCTAACACATGGAAAATGTTTCTGACATTATTTGAGGGCTATTTCTATCCTGACTTTATGAAGAGGAGTATTGAGGGCCCATTTTCCCCAGCCTCCTCCTTAGGCTTGGTTTAGAGGCCCAAGCCTCTAAACTAATTTTTCAAAATGAAAGGCATTATGTTCTATTAGTTTTTAGAAATTCACAAAACTGATTTTCAAAAGAAACAATTTGTATTGCTTTTAGGAACTTAAGGTCATACTTCACATATTTCCTTTAATGTGTAAGATTCTGAAATTATGATTTGCTAAAATAAACTTATCAATAGCATCTGAATATCTCTAAAATATAAAATAGTCTGTCAAGAGGCTAATAAAATACTTAGACCCCCCCCCAAATTTAAGGCATTTGTTTTAACCCCCTTTTCCTAGTTGTAGAAATGGAAGTGAGTAGCTTGTGCTGTTGTAAATTGAGCTTATTATATGTGACGTTTTAGAAGACAACAGTTAACTGTGATAGTTTGGATATAAACTATTTACCTCTTTGTCCATGGCATTGTTTAAAACACTAATTCCATATAGCAATTGTTTAGAACAACAACAACAACAAAAGGAGGGCAAAAAGGGTAAGTGGACCTTCTAAACAAGAGAGCCACTAGCTGTACATGCTCCTCTTGCTGTGTTTTTAAAGTAAATTTTCACTTATGTATTCTTAGTCTCTTATTTTCTGCTCTGTATGACTTCTAATGATCCAGTTATAAAAACTGGAGCAAGGTGAGCCTCAGCAAAATGTAGGATTGCTTCTAGGGGAAGCCAAATTATTGGTCCACAAAGAAGTGCTTGCTCTTTCTCCATTACTTATTTGCTGGCTTTCAAAACTCATGGACTCAATAGTGAGGACGAAGACAACTGTGGGCACAATTTTTATACAAATTGTGAAGTTTTCAAAATCTTCATTAGGCTGTAATGCCAAACATAATTTTCTCTTATTCTACTGGTATGATATCTTCATGTTGATCTTCAGACAGCAGAGGGGCCTTTGTCTGCATAGAGATTCAGAAGAGAATTGACACTAAACAAAAGCACCTGTTGTTTCGTTCTCGTAATGGCCTCAGAAGTGACCAGTTGGCTGCATTTTCCCCACCCTCGTCCTTGGGCTTTTCCCAACACTACCATCTCACACATCATTACTGGACGTAAAAGGAGAATAACTGAGGAGAAGGTCAATAAATTTAAAAGCTCTTTAAGGAAAGACATAATGAATTTGGTACAGCACATATTTTTAGATCAAAGATGCCTTTGAAGTGACAAAACCCTAATCCATAAACTACTGAAGCACTTCCTTTCTCTCCCAAACGGCTTGTTGTCAAATAAAATGGAAGTTAATGAAATTATCTTTATCTGAAAATGGCCAAAAGAAGCCATCACCTAATGACAGCCTTGTCACAAACGACAATTGGGGAAACTGTCAGGAAGGCAAGGCCTAACAAGCAGAGGAGTGGGCTTGCTGTTTGCACTAATCTGGCCATGCAGCCCCACACACAATCCCAGCCAGCTTGCTGTGTGAAACAGCTAAGGCTTTGTCAGTGGTGCCAAGGACTGGAAAGAGTGCTCTTTCATGAATATGTATTACCATCCCTCGAAGCCTACAGAGACAAACCCTTCAAAACGGAGATGTAAAACACACACACACACACACACACACACCACCGACCAACAAAAACCAAGAGAACCTAAGCTACTCGGTTGAGTGTAGGGAAATGCTAGTAACTAATGAAAGATCACGCATTGGAAATTGAGCCACAGGCACCCGGTTCCATGTGTTTGCAGGATCTTTATTTCCCAGCAATTGAGATGAAATCTTTAGGGGGCTTTTCAATCTTTGGGAACCACGTCTATAGATTCCAAGAGGCTACACACAGTTACATGGTTTGCAAAGCACACACCTTATAATGAATTCACCTTCCCAATGCCAGATATGGTCTGAAATTCTAAATATGTGAAAATAATTTTCATATTAACTAAGTATACGTGCAGTTTTAAGAAACCGATCAAATCTCACATTGGCTTCCTATGAAAGTAGTAAAAACACTATATGGAAAACTATGATAAAGATGCATTTGTCCAATATTGAGCAGAAAGACATTGTGCAGGCAAAAAGTTAAAACTGCAAGCAAGAAATTTTAAGGTGAAATGGGGAAAAGACCCACTCTGCAAGCCCTCTGTAATCCTAAAATAGTGTTTAAAAAATAGTGTTAAAATATTTTTTAAAATTCATATTATATGTATATCCTTTTCTACAAAGATGAATTATTTCACGTTCATCTCTGGACACAGATCTAGTAGGATGTTTTTGAATGACTGAACTTTCGTTTTTCTACTGACATGGCAACTTAATTTAGTTCAAATATGAGTATATATTTAAATTCACTTTTCATAGCAGCAGATGCATAGGCAGAAGAGTAAAAGGTTGTTTCTCTTTTAGTTTTTCTTCTGATATGATAAAGTTTGGTTTCCCACTGTGCAAGAGACAAAGCTCAGTTTTGAGGGTTTTCGATATTATGCCATGTTTGCCATAGATATTTACATTTCATTAGCATATTCTACTCTACGTGAAATCCAGCATTGAATGCTCCCAGCACACTAAAGCTAATCCTCTTTAAAGAGCTACAGGCTATATTACATGTAGCCACAGCAGCAGCCGTGCCATCGTTGCATCACTTTGAAGACGATGAACAGAGTTCTCTTGTGCGTCCCCTGTACCCAGACTCATAAACCACTGCTTTCTGTGCTGTGAAATCCTTCTGTTTTCATCAAGGAGAATTATGAGAAGGCCGAAATCCACGTTACCACTCTGAAAGCTGGATTGTACTTGAAGAGATGTTATGCTGATTTCACTTTTTCCTAAGTGTCTATCCACAATGTTTTCAACTAAGATTAAAATGAACTATATCCAAGTATTTTGGGTCCTTTGATTAGCATCAAGTGCTAACCACATCTTTCATCTAGAGAATCTGATCATGGATAATCAGAGGAAAGAGACTCAGTGATGCCACAGGTCTTCTTTTCTTTACCCTATTTTTATAGGATAACATTAAACATTTAGATGAAGTCATTTGTAGTAGCTCACTTCTCCGCAGACAAAGATGACTTAGCTAGCATTATCTATGCAGCAGATAGATAATCCAGTATCCAATTTCAACAAAATATAACAAACTAAAAGTTGTACAACATTGCAGAAAATGTAATTTTTTAGTTAAAAACAAGAGTACATCCTTCTACTGATGATATTCCCTTACTAATGCTTAGATTGTACTATAAATAAAATTGATCTTGTTTTTCTTATTTGATTATAATTAAATTGTAAAAAATGGTTTATAAATTGTAATTTTGAAAATAATTATTTGGTAAAAATTGCTATTGAAGATGTCCATTATACTGCTTAATGTTATTTTACTTAAAGTGCCACATGGTAAATTTTCCTATGATTAAAACAGGAGACACTTTGATTTTCATACCAAATGGAAATATTTCTTTTTATTAGACTATGAGAATCTAAACCTCATCATATTGTCCCTTTTCGCCTTTACTCCCAGGAAACTCAGATTTTGTGATCAGTTCCATGCTGTCCTTCACTTAGATAATCTTGTACAAACCATCTAACCCAGACCCTTTGTTACTTGGTCCACATTCTTTACCACTGGCTTAGTAGTTCTAGACATATGAATGTGTCTCTTTATAGGTAGTTTCAAATATTTTTGAACGTGTGTGCAAGTTAAAATACAATTCACAACAGTGTTCCGTATTTCATTTCGCCATTTTCTTCACAAGCATGTGCCAGAAAGTCTTTTTGGAACAATGGAAAGAACTCAGCGCTTGGAGTAAAATAGGCCTGGATTTGCCGTACACCTACTAAGTGGCAGGAATTATTTGCCTGCTCTTCTGAGGTGACTGAGCCGTGAGGCAGGCAACCAATTATTTCTGTTGCTGTAGGCAACTTTGGCACTTCCAGACACCAAAGAAAACTTTGCTGTACGTTTTCTTGCTGTACCCCTTGCTTTAATCCTGGCAATACCTAAATTCAGACTAAAGCCTCATTTATAATTAGTATAATTCTCTGCTTATTCTTATATTCCAGTAATTTCCAAGGTAAAACATACTCTGAAAGATTTTATTATAGTCATCCAGACATTAGCAAATACCTTTCCTAGGTGGCGTGCCTCCTTCTGTGTCTGTACCACTTTAAAGCTGTTAAGGCACCTCTTTCTGGGTGATTTTCCTATTCTCTCTTACATTTCTTCCTGAGTGTCTGTTTAGCGTCACTTTTCCCCCCACACTTCTAATTTTTTTTTTTTTTGGCGGTACGCAGGCCTCTCACTGCTGTGGGCCTCTCACTGCTGTGGCCTCTCCTGTTGCGGAGCACAGGCTCCGGACGCGCAGGCTCAGCGGCCATGGCTCACGGGACCATCCGCTCCATGTGGCATGTGGGATCTTCCCGGACCAGGGCACGAACCCACGTCCCCTGCACCGGCAGGCGGACTCTCAACCACAGCGCCACCAGGGAAGCCCTCTAGGATAATTCTGATTTACTATCAAAACTGAAAAAAAATCTAGAATATAATTAAGACTAATAATAAGTGAAAAAATTCTCTTACTTTCAAAAGAAAGGTGTCAATTTCCACCAAATCTTTCAGATTTATGTGATTTCCAGGATATTTAAATTATTACAGAAGACAGGAAAGTGTAAAAGACATTTCCAGTTCATTTTATGAGGCTGACATAACACTACTATTAATATCCGACCAAGACAATGAAAAAAAAGATAACTAAAGATAACTATAGTAGACACAGTTGTTGCCCACTCACATCTCCAAAATATAAACTGCCAAGTGTAAATTTAATAAGAGGTGAATCTGAGCCATAAGAGGAAAGAAAGCTTTACTGAGGTGAACAAAAGAACAACCAACCAAATAATATTTATGGTTTCAAAGCCTTAATATTTTAAAGATGTCATCCTCTCCTAAATCATCTATACTTTTAATAAACAACCCCAATGTCCATCAGCTGATGAAACGAAAGTGTAGCATACCCATACAACAGAATATTATTCAGCAGTAAAAAGGAACTTGCTACAACATAAACGAACCTCAGAAACATGCTAAGTAAAAGAAGCCAGACACAAAAGGCCACATATTTTGTGATTCCATTTATAAGAAATTTTAAGAAAAGGCAAGTCAAGAGATATAGAAAGAGGATTAATGGAGTAGAACGAGGGCTGGGGATAGGAACAAGGATTAAATGTAAATGAGCATGAGGGAACACTGGGTGATTAAAATGCTCTAAAACTGGATTTTGGTGATATTTGCATAACTTGGTAAATTTACTAAGAAGAATTTAATTGTACTGTTAAATGAGTAACTTTTATGGTATGTAAATTATATCTCAATAAAGATGTTAAAAATTGTATTTAGCTAATAAGTTTCATTCATTAATTTTTGGTTATCCCTATTTACAAAAGAGGCAAATGAGGCTCAAGGAAATTAAGTAACTTGCTCGCTGTTAAAGCTTTTTGTTTTACACATCAGAATTCATACCTCAAACTGTAATTTCTGTCTGCTGTCCTCCCCTGATCGAATGCTTAAAGACATCTATCTGAATCTCATTTTACCCACTCTATTAGTGAGCCTACTTTCCATTATGCAGGGTACTTCCCTATCTATCCCCACTGTATGTTGGTTACGCAGATCTATATATGTGTTAAAATTATAAAATAAAGACCAAACTAAAGGTCAATTTTACTGTATGTTAAGTTAAACAATAAAATAAATAAAAATAAAGCCAATTTATTCTGGTTTCCAAAAAAAGAAAGAAAGAGAGAGCGAGAGAGAGGAAGAAAGGGAAAGGAAAAAAATTATGAAGCTGTAATGTCTTACCTTTTAAAACTGAGGTATCTAAATAGCAGAAAAAGAGTCTGACCAAGTTACACCTGGAGGAGTGGGCTTACACACCAAAAAAAAATTGCATGATTTTTTTCTGACTTATATTAATATCAACAGAAACTAGGGGAATGTGTGTGAAAATAAATTCTAAAATGCTACACTAAGGAAGGAGAAAGGAACATAGAGCTCCCTTGGGTCAAAATGATTAACATGGGTACATTTACCAGAGATTCTAGATTCACTGTGCTGTTTCATTAGGTGGGATTGGTTATCACAATTTGGTTAGAAAGTAGAAAATACATAAGACGCCTTGGTAAGACACACATGTAACTGAGGATAAGAGACAAATTCCACGAGAGTTCAGAGATCTATTAATTCACTGATGTTTCTGGGAGTCTAGAGATCTGGGGTGCACTGAGGTATCCCCTCCAAACTAAAAGACAATTTGCTGCACCTTGTATCCAGTTCCACAAAGAAAGAGGCACACACATTTGGTGGGATTCTAGTATAAGAGAGGCAAAATAATATTACATTGGTGTTGCTCCCTCCTACTTATTGAATAAGCCATAAGGCTTCTATATTTAAGGAAGACTCAATGCAAATGAATATTCTTCAGCCAGTTCAGTTTAAAGAAAAAGCCACTCTTGCCACTTAGCTCTTGTGACCCAGGAAATCTAATGTGTACAACATTCTGTAGCAGATCATTGAGCCCATGGAATTTCCAAATAACACAATAATAGTACAGCCCCTAGAACTGACAGCAAAGCCATACCTCTCTGACAAATAACTAATGTCCTCAAGAAACTTCTGTTTTTTTCTGTAAAGACTGAATATCTGGTCATGGGAAATGAACTGATAATGATACCTGTGCTGTCTCTCCCAAATTAGATGCTGTTTGACGGACCTATTGTTAAATTTGGATGTGCAGAGCAGCTCTCCATCATCAAGATGAAATGGCACATACAAGGTCACCCTCAACCACGTTCTAGAAGCACAAGAAACTTTCATGAGCAAATGGCTCCAACTCTCGTGGCCCCTAATCTTGCTGTAATGCCACCTCTTCCTGGACCCACACATATAAGGGACTACCTTATGGACAGGGACGAAACAGTTCAAGAGTGATTTACAAATGATTATGCATAATATACTGGCAATGGCCATAAATAAATTGATGCAGCATTAGAGTTTTCCACACTGTTGGCCATGAAGGACAAGTAGGAAGATAAATCTTCACAATAAGCAGAACTTTGAGAAGTACATCTAATTGTATATTTTACCTAGAAAGAAAGATCATCATAGTGAAGATTTATACATAGAGCCTAAAGGTTTGTTTCAATGATGAGCAAGTTGGAAGCAACAAGATTGGATGACAAGGAGGTTTAGGGTAGAGGTACACGTATACACCTCTCAAAATAGGTTCACGCTGTGAGAATATTGCGCCTCATGTGAATGCTCAGCAAAGAGCTCTCACTACAGAGGAGACTCAATAATCAGATGGGCAGGAAGCTCAGTACTGCAAATGTCAGCTATCCTTTCTCCCCAGAAACACGACTATTCCTCAGTAGGTTCAAAATCAAAGTGGCCGTGGTGACAGAGATGGAGGTTATCCATGGGCTCAGCCACGAGAACTTGTTACCAAGGCAGATCCAGCAACCACCTCAATTGAACGCTTAAAATGCCAGCAGCAGAAACCCATGCTGAGCCCTCCATACAGCTCCAAGTGTGGGGAACAGGGTGGCGTGGCTAGCCTCCTGCTGACTGATTATACTGAACCTCTTTCACTGTGGACTTGGTAGCAATTTTTCTCACTCGAATATGTTATGCATATAGATTTTACTTCCCTGTTATGCTTCTATGAGCAAAACTTTCTGTGAACTTACTGAAAGCTTATTCAGCCCACAGTAATCCATATACTATTACTTCTGGCCAAGAGTGCTATAGGATTCCCACAGGATTCATTGGTTTTACCGTAACCCAGGAGGAGCTGGCCTTGTAGAGAAGTGCAATAGTCTGTTACAAAGACTCACAGAGCCAGCTGGAGGACATCTTATGAAGTTGGGGTACTGGCATAGAGAAAATGGTGTATGCTCCAAATCAATAACCAATATATGGTGTGTTTCACCCAAGGACAGATCACATGGATCCAGGGATCATAGGGAAGAACTGGGAGTAGAACCTCTCATACTACGCTTCCTCCCCTTACTGAGAGTGCATTAAGGAAGCTATAAATCTAGCCTCATAATAGTTGCAAAAAGGGGAGCTGTGGTCAATATTTATATTCTCTTGCTTTCATGGTAGTGTATATGTTCATACAGTAATCTATTTGTTTTTTCCCCATCTCTTTTCACCTATCATTTTACCTAGGCTGTGTCGGTGGTGATGATCTTTATAGTTTAGTCCGTGAATAATATATATGTAGCTTTCGCAAAACTTATCAAATGTCATCTTCTTTTTCTTATTTAACTGTCTACACAATAAATTCTTTCTAGAATTAAGTTCTAAGAATGAGTCTGCACTTCCAGATGAATTTACACACTTTACTGACTCATGAGAACAGTACAATCTAGCATGTTCCTCTTTCAAACTGGTTGTCTAGAAGCTCAGAGATTCCTATAAACTCCATTGTAATGATTCATTCACTTCAGGTTTCCAGACACTGCTTCCTTCCTTTCTTCTAAATGGTTTCTGATCAGTGCTTTTCACTTTAACTTTTCCTGCACTAGTTTATACCCACTTTTAATGGTGCATGTCACTTTGGTTCCTATTTATAGATAAACCCTGCCTTTAGCAAAGCAGTTCATGACTTCCCTTAGCAGCAGCTGAGCCACAGAATGACCTGTTCACTCAACCAGGATTTGTTGGGTGCTTACCATGTGCAGGTGCAACAGTGCCACTCCTCTTCACTGCGCACGGTCCTCATATCCTCGACCATCCCTATTATTTCATGTCAGATGCCCATTGTCAATTCCATGGGCAACACTTATGTGATGTGTGGCTCCTCTTATTTGGACTGTCTTTCAGAGTCTGTTTCTGACTGTTCCTCAGTCCCATCCTCTAGGTTCTGTCTTATACCAGTGGGTGCCTTTAGACCCAAATCCACTCTTAAATAAGATCTTATAATTTCTGAATTTTCTGATAACTTCTCTATTTACCATGGCTTAGACTAACTACAACGTTTTAGAAGCTTTTAGAAGTTGCCTGAAAACCAGAATTGCCTCATCCTGAGAGCTAGGGACTTTCTTCCTTTTGAAATGAATGAAGATGCCGTGACCGTATAGTGGTTAGTAGTCTGCATTGTGAAACGAATGAAGATGTGAAATACATGGAATTGGGACACAATGCAATCTCTGGAGAGATGTGCTCTCCACTGGCAATAGTCAACCAGGATGCTGGTGTATACGTCAGTCTCTTGAGAGTTTGGTTAGTAAAAATAAAAGGATTAGGCTGCACACAATCCACTGCTCTTTCCTCTTTTTCTATTCTTTAGGAATAATACTTGTCTAATATAGGTACAATCCCTCATGGGTAGGTGGACTATCTTCCTCTTTTTTTCCCCTAAATTGACCTTTCCTCCTTCCTGGCTGCTTGTTCTACCCAAGCACATATATTTATTCTTTAATTCATTCAACATTCTTGTAAGTACCTACTATGTGCCAGACACAAAATGTTTAAGGATAAAGAGATGAACATGGTACTGTTTCTGGGCTCTAGAAGTACATAGTTGTGGGGAGGCTGATATGTAGACAATAATTACAGCCTCATGATAAGTGACAAGGCAGAGGCACTATAGAGGCCTAGAGATGTCCCTTCACCTGACCCACAAGCTGAGAGGCTCTTTGGGGACAGTGACCCTGCTTTATAATGCAGCAAAAAGTCATCAATCCATCATGTTGGGTGAGTTGCTGAGCTTTTTCACAACTGAAAGAACCAACAAAACATCTCAGGCCACTGCAGGAACAGGCAGTTTGGGAAAGTCACACTAATTTTCCCACAAACTCATGTAGTTGTGATCTGGGATAGTAAAACCTGTACTCCAAAGTAGAATTTTGAGGAAAAAAATATGTTTCTCCAGAAGGTAGGGCACATAGATTATACAAAGTACTACAGAGCTCCCTTAGGAGTCCTGAATGCCCAATGTGGTACTCTAGAAATTTCCTTCAGCCAGTGAAATGATGTCACTAAAGGATGGTAATTGGTCCCTACAGGATTGCCTTGGGGAGGGTACAGAACAAATACTCAACAGTGGCGTAACCAAGCAAGGGAGGATATAATTACTTATACACATCAAAACATGTGGACTCTTTGGACATGTACAACGGGTTCAGATAATTAAATAGTGTTACATATGGATATTCTGAGAAGGTAACATTTCTGTACCCCTCAAGAGACTTACAAGAAATCTATTGATGTTCCCTACTTGATACTCCTTTTCTTTGTATCAGTGACTAGCAACCAGCATGAATACTCAACAAAACATTTCTACCAGAAGCAAATGCAGACTTGTCTCTCACAGCACATATGATTGAGGGTGGACTCACTTTGACAGACAGATTAATGGTCCCCTTGGAAGAAGGAACCCAGTGTGTCGGCAAAGGATGCTTTTGGCTTGTACAGCCTTTATTAACGTATCCACTTTACTTAGCCCTCCATTCAACAAAACAAAAACCACTGCTTTCTTTTCTAGGTAGTCATTGCTTAATACTCACCCGATCCAAGTTCGCCATCTGCAGGTCATACAATTTACAATTGCTTTTGAGAAGATTGCATGGGAGGATTCACATGTGCCTCCTTTTGGGGGAGTTTATACTGCTGTTGATTGATAACCACAACTGATGGCTATTTAGTGCATAACTACTGTCTTAGATATTTCCTGGACTCTTCTTTGACATCTGTCTACACGCAGGGATTTACGTTAAAAAGGTAACAGTGAAGAGGAGCTATGAAATACATGTTTTAGTGTCATGTTTCTTAACTTAAAAAAATACAACCTTCCTTCTGGTTAACATAAAAATAACACACATTCATCAATGCTTGTATTACAACGCACTAATAATCCTAATCATCCCTACCATTTACTGAGCCCTTAGCTTGGTACCATTGGCCTAAGAACTTATAAACATTATCTAATTTAATACTTACAGCACATTTATGAAGTACTTTTATTCTCATTTTGTAGATGAGAAATCTGAGGTTCTAAGAGATTAAGCAGCTTAGCCAAGGACATAGAGCTAGTTAGTGAGTTGGAGATCTGTCTCACTTCAAATCTATGCTCTTGAAAAACCCACCATACTGCCCCCAAGGATTCCATTTTTCTGTGTTTCAAGCCTACGATGACTGCCTATGTATTTTTCAACTACTCCCCTGCCTTTGAGGTAAACATATAAATATGTGTCCTCCCAGGCAGGGAGCAGGAAAGAATAACCTTTTTCCTCAACGTGCTGTACAACAGCGAAGAGTACAACCAGAAACTGCGAAGCAGTCTCTTGCATCGAGCTAGTCCAGTAGTATTCCAGAAGCATGCCAGAAGTCCGGGGTAAAGCTGTGACCCACTCTTCTTCTCCCTCTTCCTGGAGCTTAGGTTGGCAAGTGTGTCCTGAGCATATCTGACCCTCTCCACTGACTTTAAATTTAAAGTCGTGTTCAATCAACAATGCCTAAGGTCCAACCCTCTCTCCTAAAGGATCCTCAATTTGCAGTTTCTGTCATATTTTTCTTCAGAGTTTGCCTTTTTAGAAGAACAAGATTTATTTGGGGAGGTATTTTCTTTATTTTTAGTTGAATTTGAGTTTCTATTCTTTTCTGTCCCCAAAGGTGAGGTTCACTTGGGCAAAGTGGAGGCATGCCCACTTCTGGAATCCAGTAATTTTTGGATAGGCTACCGAAATAACTAGTTTGCATGAGAAACCATAGTTCCCTGGGGACAAGAAGACTTTAAAGACTGAATTAGGAGATTCTTCAGTTTAATTTAGCTGCAAGGAACAGAACATACCCAAACTAGCTTTAACATAAAGGGGAAATTATTGGGTGGACACAGTGATATCTCATGGACGTAAGGACAGAAAATGAAGATAGTCTTCATGAGGGATTACAATCAGGACATGGAAATTTGTTGGAGGCAAAAATAATCTCTCTCTCTCACTCCACAGTCTGCTTCATTCATTCCACCAAGACTTAATGAAAGCCTACTATGTCAGGCACCATGCTAGGTGGTAAGAGTGCAGAGATGAACAGAACAGACAAGGTCGGCTTTATTCCTCTCTGTAGACCATCCGTATCTGATCTACTTACCCTGGTTTTACATGCCCTCCTGATTCAAGCCCTCAACAGAAACTGACTCAGTCTCAGCATCCTCAGTTCAAAGACAAAATCTTAGCACAACACACAGCTTGTTACCTCTGGTATCAGCTATCCACCCCTGGTCCAATCAGGTATAGCAACAATGACTCTGGTAGGGAGGGAGGGGTAGTTGCATGGGACAGTCTCAGCAGTCAGGGAAGAAGAGAGCAAATTGTGTGGAAACGGGATGTTGGTAAGGAGGATATGACCGGTGAAGGAAATGATGATCATCTCATCTCTACTGCAAAGATTTTCAAAGGTAAAAGAATGGGGCTTCCCTGGTGCCGCAGTGGTTGAGAGTCCGCCTGCCGGTGCAGGGGACACGGGTTCGTGCCCTGGTCCGGGAGGATCCCACATGCCACGGAGTGGCTGGGCCCGTGAGCCATGGCCGCTGAGCCTGCGCGTTCGGAGCCTGTGCTCCGCAACGGGAGAGGCCACGACAGTGAGAGGCCCGAGTACCGCAAAAAAAAAAAAAAAGAAAAAGATAAAAGAATGATGAAAGTTTCCATAACTTGATAAAAGAAAAGGAAAGCACCTCAGAAGGGCTGAAAACTCACCATGAGGTATGGAAGGGTTCCCAGACATATGGCCTATGTGGGGACACAAGCTTGAGTCTGAGTGGAAGGCTCTGAATGAAGAACGGGTTACTCAAAAGCCCTCTAACCCTGCATAAGGGGAACCTAGGTGACTTTCCTTGCGAGCGGAGAGGAGAGAGCAGGGGAATTACAGATCTTAAAAACAAGGCCTTCCTTGAAAAGTCTGAAAAAATCTTGTGGCTGCTTAGAAGTTCAAATTATCTAAGGTAAGAAGAAACATTTGTAAACCCTGGAGGCAGTCAATTTCCAATTTTAAGAGCAGCAGATGGAGAACAGTGACACTGCAGCAATAGCTTACGAAGACTGGAAAGCCTCCCAAAAAATGGGGAATGGAGTGGCTAAAAGGTGAAATATGCAATAACAAAATTTTTGTGATGGTTGCCTAAGTTTTTCAGGCATTAGGGCTAATGTGGTCTCTGGAAATAGGAATTATAATTATCAGTGTAAAAATAAACTCCCCTCCGAAGTCTGGACTGCCAACTTGAATGTCTCAGGTACCTCACTTCTATACACTGACGAGATATTTCAGGTTAACTCCCTTCTTTCAAGAGAATGTTGAGAGGGTGAGATATGTCATTTGTTCAACTGCAAATTTCTAAGGAAGTGTTTAATTCTGATCAGATTTACTAGCAGGCTCTACTTTGATTTGTAGTTCAACTTACCATTTTGAGAAAGTAAAAATCATGTCTGGTAAAAGTTCCCAAATGAGTATAGTGTCTAAAGTTCTTTAAAACTTGCAATGAAATTCAGTATATGGCAAAAGGCTGCAGATGTAAAGAACTATAGTTACTGTAATACTCACTTAGCAAGCTACAGACATTGCCTTAGGTTGTTTGGACGTAGCAGTTATTTTGTATATGAGTCATAGACTCACTTGCCATGAGGTAAGGTGTCTAGAAATTTTATTTGTTATGAAACCAGGCGGCCTACAATAGCTTATTCTCATTAGCCCTCTTATTTTTTTCTCCTAATCAGATCTGAAATCTAGAACTGTTTTCTCAGGGGATGGTCATCCTAACCAGGGGACTCTTTGCCTTTTTTCAGTTCCTTAGTGGTTCCCCTTCTTCTCATTAATTAGTTAATTTGATTCAGCAAGTATGTATTAAGCCCCTCTGATGTGCCAGGATCACCACAATCCTTATTCTCACCACACGATTTGGGGAGGGGCAGTCCACCCTGGGCTGTGGGCATGTCTGCAAGTTCTTGCTGGATGTTAAGAATGCCAGACCAATCTCTCCTTGCCTGGGCTATCTATCAGGTTCGTATTTGCCTCAACTTTGAGGGATGAGGTAATGTCTTACTCTGGGCCAAAGAGTAGCCTTGCTATAAAAGCAGTGGATTCCCCAAGCTCAATGTTCCTTGGCTGCAGCAGAAACCCACTAACATCTACCTGGATCGCTCAGTATCACTCCTTTGGACTAGGAGGACATGAAGAACTGATGGCAACATGATGCTCATGCTGCTTGCTGTGCTCTGAGAAGTAAAGTCCTTTGCCTTTGACCCAAGAGTCTCATGTCTTCTGCCAGCATCCATGGAACAGTAGCAGGCTAACTTATTAACTCTAAGGAGAGTAAAATAAAATCCCAGACCCTGAAACAATCGTAATTTCCAAGAATTTCATCACCCTTAAACAAGCCTCTTGCAGAGTAAAATTCCCTAAAAGTCTGTCTAAAATAGGACAAAGGTAAAAATGTCAACTTTATTCATTATAAATTTGTTTTTATACTTTCTACATTCTCCCAAATTTGTAGCCTGCATATTACAAATTCCATGCTCTTCAAAAGTAACAATTCTTAAAAATTAAGATCTGTGGTACTTTTCTTCCAACAATGCAAACTAAGCAAAATTTCCATGGTTTCTGCTATGTGCCAGGGCCTGCAGGGGATGTAAGGATGAATGAGACATAGTCCCAGTACTTTTAGGACTCAGGGTTTAACAGAGACAGCAAACACAAATGTGTATCTCAAATACAAGACTGAGTGTGATCAGATATAGTTGAATTCTAAGCAAAGAATGGGTAAAGGATGGGGGAGAGGAGATTTAGTTCAGTTATTGTTTATTCAGAAGTCCAAACATGAGCCAAACACTGAAGGACGGAGACACCAACAAGTGGGAAAAGTGGGCGAGAGGCAGGGTATAGGAAACGAGGGAAATGGTGTGAAGAGATGCGTTGCAGACAGATGGCATGAGATGGGGACACAGCAAGAGCAAAGATGCAGAAGGATCTTGCAGATCATAACAGGAACCAGCAGGTAGTCCAGGGTGCCCGGACACCACTGAGAGATGATGAGTTCAGGCCATTTCTGCTTGAAGTGCCCATGAAACCTTGTAGAGAAATGGCGCTCTCTACAAGAGGTGGGAAATGTTAGTTAAACTGAGGAGAGAGATTAGAACAGGAGGTGAATCTGGGAATCATCCACACAGGGGCAATAATTGAAGCCATTACATGAGATTAAAGGAGGCAAAGGTTGGATATGAAGAAGACATGGACTTCTAGAGAATGCCTCTATCCAGGAGTCAAAGAGTGAAACAGTGGCCTGCAGAAGCAGCAGCTGGAAATGTGAGAACCAGGAGAGTGTAGAGACATGATACTGTGCAACAAGTTCTACAGGAAGCCCCAGGATAACAACTAGGAAGAGGCAACTAGATTGGGTGCCTGGAATGTTCTCATTGATCTTGTAAATAGATGTTTCAGAAGAGGACAGACCAGAAGAGTTGATGCATGAGTGTTAAACAAGGAAGTTTAACAGAACTATTCTGAGAAGCACTGCTGTTAAGGGAAGGAAAAAGAATATAGTCTCAAGGGAAACGAATATTTCATAAGAATCATTAGATTTGAACATGTGCATAGGCTAAGGAGAAGATGTCAGAAGGCAAAATCCTTTTTAAAAAAAGATGAAAGAAAGGGACTATGAATAATGAGAAAAATCACAAAATAGGTAAAAAGATGTTGGTTTAAGAAGATAGAAGGAGTAGGCTTGGACACAAGGTAGAACATTGTTTTTCTGAGGCAGAATGGAAGGAGAAATGAATGGCTAATGATATAGAGAAAAACTGAGAGTTCACCATGGATAACCCGGTAACCTAAGTCAAATAGATGGAAATCTGGCAGGAGTGAGTTCAGCTTGAAAAGAGAGATCCTGGATAGAAACAGGTGCTGTGGAGAATTGGAAAGATAATCAATTAAGGATGAATAAAAGAATCGATAAGCATCTTTGAGAACCCAGCTATGGTTCACCTTAATGGATCTCATCAGAGTCAGCTGGGGAACCGTCTCAGCTCTGGCTTAGAGAGCTGAGCCAACCGAGGGGAGTGCATACAATGGAGGTCAAAGAAACAAAACAGAAGTCTAAGGAGGCAAGGGGCATTTTACAACACTTCAAATGGGCAAAGTGTTTTATTGCTGCATATCAACTACCCAAATACTCTTTTACAATGTTATTTTCACAACTCTGTAAATTTTACCTGATCCATTTTATGTATTGTGAAAGACATAAATAATATAAATGGGTATTAAGAACTTCAGACAAGTTGTTCTTGAATCCTTTTTAAAACTTCACTGAATTTCCAATTTGGGGGTTGAGCCCAAACTAATTTATTTAGGGCCCTGTGGTAGACTGGTTTCCATTTTTTCTCTCAACGGTAACTAATGAATTAATTGTGAGGCTTTGTGTAAAGTCTATCCTCCCCACTATAATATACATTCCAACTGGGCAGGGAATGTGCCTGTTTTGTTCTGTTCTATATCCTGGAATATTCAGCACCTGGAATAATTCCTAGCACATAAGAGGTATTCAGAAATATTTGTTGTTGACATGTGGTTGCCAAGGGGGAGGGATGGAGTGGGAGTTTGGGGGTTAGCAGATGCAACCTATTATGTATAGAATGGATAGAAAACAAGGTCCTACTATCTAAACCATGACCTTCATAATTTTCATACATGTACTGACCACAATCATTTCTTCCACTACTAAGCTATATAATAATAAAAGATGAACAATCAAAAAAAAAAGAAAACAAGGTCCTACTGTATAGCACAGGGAACTACATTCAGTATCCTGTGATAAACCGTAATAGAAAATAATATATTAAAAAAAGAAGGTATATATATATGTATAACTGAATCACTTTGCTGTACATCAGAACACAACATTTACACATTGTAAATCAACTATACTTCAATAAAAAAAATCTGTGGTTGTTAAATATTTATAAAAGAAGATACCGGATAAGTCTGGGCAACCTCTCTTAGTCAATTTGTCGTATGCATTGCTTACTGCATGTTTGATAAGTTCGAAATGTTTCTTTTTATTTCAGGAATATCTATAATGTTCAAAGAAGATAATGCCTTTTATTGTCTCTATAAACTATTACATTCTCTGCCTACACTGTTGAAATGACAAAAACAACATGCTTACTTTTAATTCATCCTCCAATCTCCTCCCTGCAAACTGATGTAAAATTTTCAGAGTATCTCTTAGTGTCGATCCTCACCAATCTTAACAGAAATTTCCACAAATTTATTACCGTATTGCTTTATAAGGTCATCATCAGATTTTCTGAAAATTCTGTGACAATGTTTATGTCATAGTCTCTGGCTCAGAAAATGAGTCAGTTAATTAGGTTGTCTGCCGAACAAATGTTTTCGTCATTCACATCATGATCTTAACTGTCTTTCAGCAATTGAAGAGCCTGTAAATTTATTCTTTCTAACGCCTCACTGCCGCCCTCTTCTGGTGGCACATAACAGCACAGGCACATGAGATAACTAGATGTATATTTTTACTTAATGAAAACAAATATTGCACTCCACAGAACAAAAAAGATACTAATAAATTACAAGACTGAGTAATGATGTGAGAAAATGGAAAACATTTTGAAACATTAAAATGTGACATATTTACCTCACCAATAATCTTCTTTTAACTCCATTTCAGTAAAAATCCATTAATCTTTTTGAATTTCATTATAGAAAAAAAATTAATCCATTGTTTTATCTCTATGATGTTTTAATATAACAACAATAAAAATTACACTTGTACTACGGAGAAAGAGTTTGCTAACCAAATTAACAGTGTAAATAGCACTGCAGGGCATGTTTAAATTGCTTGAGAGAAAAAAATCTATTAAACTATTAGAGTATTTTAGAATGACTAAATATATGAAAGAAATACTGATAATTCAAAAGAGTATTATCTATTTACGAAATGCTCCATAGGACCTTCACTTTCAAATAATGCAGTGGTTCTGAACACACATATCACCTGAATCCTCTGTTCACACTATTCTCTTGACTCCTACCTTATTCTCACTACACATCCTACAGTCGAGGAGGTCTGCCAACTTCGCATAAATGTGGTCTCCACGCTCTCTGTCTCTCCTGTTGCTGCCTGTACTGGGTCCTCTCCAGTTCAGACTGTTAGCCTCTATACTGGTTTTCCTGCTACCCATCTCTTCCCCCATTTCCACATTCTACTCTTCATGGACTGCCAGATAGCTTCTTAACAACAGAACTGTGTCACTTTTCTACTTAAAAATGTCTGTTGGCTTGTTGTTGCCTATAGGATGAAGTCCAAGCCTCTGATCTTGGCATGGAGAGTCCAACCTGCCATGCTCAGCACTACATACAGTGCAGCATAGTTTCTGCCACTGAGCACTTGCCCTTAGTATCCTGGAATAGCATCCCCCAGCACTTTGTTTTTGACTCTGTGGCAGAGCTTGGTCCGAGGCTCTGTCATACATCAGTTACTTAACTGTCTTCCCAGAGACTGTGACTCCTGAGAGTGGCCAGTGTCTCACTGGTTCTCTTTTGAATCTCCAGCACACAACTGGAGCTAGCTGTGTAACTAACACACAGGAGAAGCTCAGTGCAGGTTTATGAACAGATAAGTGAATGAATGAATGAATGAATGAATGCTACTCTCCCCATCTTTAATGAAATCCTCATTTTCGAGCCTTAGATTATAATGCCATCCCCCTAAAGCCTTTCTTGACTCTTATCTAGCAGAATTGCTATCACAGTTTTTTGTTCATGTTACAGTTAGCTGTATATACTCCTGTCTCCTGTGCTAGGTCATCATCGCTGAAAAGCAACCTGGGAGAGTGAAAAGGGCATGAGCTGTGGACACAGACAGCCCTGAGCTTGTATTCTAGCTCTGCCACTCATTCTCTGTGTCATCTTCAACAGGTAGCTCAGCTTTTTTTTTTTTAATGTTTAATTTTTTTTTATTGAAGTAGTACAGTTGATTTACAATGTTGTACCAATCTCTGCTGTACAGCAAAGTGACTCAGTTATACACATATGGACATTCTTTAATATTCTTTTCGTTATGGTTTATCACAGGATATTGAATATAGTTAGTTCCCTGTGCTATATAGTAGGACCTTGTTGTTAAATTATTTTATTTTTTTTGGCCGCACCGTGCAGCTTGTGGGGGATCTTATCCCCTGACCAGGGATCGAACCCAGGCCCTCAGCAGTGAAAGCGCAGAGTCCTAACCACTGGACCGTCAGGCAATTTCCAAATTATTTTATTGTTTTGGTCAGCTTTTATGAAATGAACATTATTTTCCTCATCTCTAAATGGGGCTAACACTGCTTCCCCATAGGTTTAATGCAAAGATTAAAAAAGAAAGTGAGGGAATTCCCGGGCAGTCCAGTGGTTAAGGCTCCATGCTTCCACTGCAGGGGGCGCGGGTTCCATCTCTGGGCAGGGTACTAAGATCTCACATGGCTCATGACACATACTAGACTTCCATGAAATTTTAGTATTTATTGCCTTTCCCTGAGGGTGAAGACCATATCTAATGTATATCTAGGTCTCCAGGGCTTCAAAAACTACAGAGACTCAGTAATGTTTGCTGAGTAAATAAATGAATTCGAGTTGTATTTGGTCAAAAGTAATATAAGTATATATTTTAACAGTCTTTTAAACTAATACAATTGGTTGTCATTCCTTCCTACTCACAGTATAAATATTGCATCCTAATACTCTGACATGTCTCAAATCAAATTTTTCTCACTTTTATGATTATATTATTGAAAAGTATACAGATATCACATAATTTGAGGCATAAATGTTTTCTAATCTTTCAGTTATACTTCCATTTTATATTCTCCTTTATGTAGTCACTGTACAGTATGTTCATGAAGTGTTTCAATAAAAAGAACTAATGTTTATTTTTTAATGGGATAACTATATTATACAATGTTAAGAAAAAGCAGAATATAAAATAGTTCATACAGTATGATAGCAATTATATTTTAAAAAGTCACTGAGGACCAATGATGTTTTTTCCAGAGACAGCAAAAATCCACCCTAAAATTCATATAAAATCTCAAGGGACCCTAAATAATCAAAACAATCTTTAAAAAGAAGAATAAAGTTGGAGGTATCCCACTTTTAGATAAACTGGACTACATCAAAATTAAAAAACTTGTGTGCATCAAAGGAAATAATGAAGAGAGTAAAAAGGAAACCCATGGAATGGGGAAAATATTTGCAAATCATATAGCTGATAAGGAGTTAATATCCAGAATATATAAAGAATTCCTACCACCAAACAACAAAAACACAAAAATCCCAACTAAAAAACAGTCAAAGGACTTGAACGTTTCTCCAAAGAAGATATACAAATGGCCAATAAGCATATGAAAAGGAGCTCAACATTACTAACCATTAAGGAAATGACAATTAAAATCACAATGAGATACCACCTTACACCCACTAGGATGGCTACTATGAAAAAAAAAAAGGAACAGAAAAAGTTTTGGCCATGATGTGGAGAAGTTGGAACCCTAGCACGCTGTTGGTGGGAATATAAAATGGTGTAGCTGCTATGGAAAACAGTATGGTGGTTCCTCAAACAATTAAAAATAGAATAATCATATGATCCAGCTATTCCACTTCTGAGTACATACTCAAAATAATTGAAAGCAGGGGCTTGAAGAGGTATCTGCACTATTCACAATAGCCAAAAAAAGATGGAAGCAACCTACGTGTCCATTAACAGATAAATGGATAAGCAAAATGTGGTATATACGTACAATGGAATGTTATTCAGCCTTAAAAGGGAAATTCTGACAACTGCTAAAACATGGATGAACTTTGAGGACACTGTACTAAGTGAAATAATCCAGTAACAGAAGGACAAATATTGCATGATTCTACTCACATGAGGTCCCTAGACTTGTCAAATTCAGAGACAGAAAGTAGAATGGCGGTTGCCAGGGGGCGGGTAGAGGGGAGAATGAAAAGTGTTTGTTTAATGGTACAGCGTTTCAGTTTGGCAAGATGCAAAGAATTCTGTGGATGGATGGGAGTGATGGTAGCACAACAACGTGAATGTAAGTTAATACCACTAAATGTGTACACGTAAAAATAGTTACAAAAGTAAACTTTATGTGCATTTTACCACAATTTAAGAAAATAATTTAAAAATAATCAGAAGGAAATACACCAAAATATTGAGTTTTTGCCTCTAAGTAATATTTTTTGATTATTTTCCTCTTCATATTTTCTACAATGACTACATATAGCTATATCATTAGGAAAAAAGAATTTAATTCAAAAGTTTTATATGAAAACTTACCCAAAATCCGTGTTTATTAGATTTCAATCCACTTCTGATTTAGGAGAACTTCCTAGTTAAGAAAAAATAAGTTAAACTCAGAGGCCTCTCTTATAATAAAAGTATAAACACAGTAGGAAATAATCTCTACTCTTTATTTCCTGCATTATGTCATAGGCATTGTTGCATGCTTGCTATCTGAAACATCCGGGTAAGAGAACAAAGGAAACTCATGTTCCTGTGTCCCCAGCGAGAGTGGGGAAGTTACATCTGGTCATCGCTCTTCCTCACTTTAGATACACAAGGAAGAGGAATATCACATCAAGGAAGACCAGATCCTGTCCAGAGTGTTTGATGGGGACAAATCTCTTTTGGTCTCCCCCTTACCCGAGCCCCTTAAATAGAGGAGGAGGTCTCAAATCTCTCCTTAGACTTTTGAAGCAGTTCAACCATAAAGGAGAGAAACCTCACTATTGCAGGTCTAAACTATCAGGGGTGGTACTATCTGATAATTTTGTTATGCAGGAAATAGCAAGCCTTTGCAGAAAAAACCCTACTGGATATCTTGTCTCTTGAAGTTCTTAACTCCCATTCACCGACTTAAAAAAAAATCTATTTATCACTTTTGGGGCTTGCCAGAGAGAGGGAATTCCCCTGGTTATTTATACAAAAATTTTGTTAAAAGAGTTTGCAGTAATAATCACTACTTTTTCATATGTTAACAATGGCAATACAGGACTTCCCTGGTGGTCTAGTGGTTAAGACTCTGCACTTCCACTGAAGGGGACAAGGGTTCGATCCCTGGTTGGGGAACTAAGAGCCCACATGCCTGCTGAGCAGAGCGGCCGGAAAAAAAAAAAAAAGGCAATATATTACATTTCATAACGCTTTACATTTTTCAGTCACCTTGAAAAATCTCTCAAGGGGCAGCTTAGGTACCTAGCGCCCCTGAACCACCAGTTCTGGATAAGCAGCCTCCTGTGCTTTATTGCCACTTTGGACCTTGCTTTTTCCTTCCTTGTTTAAGCTGCACAGCCCTCCTCCCCACAGCTTTGAATTTCATGTCATCACCCACTGTCCCTCATTGTTGCTGTCAACTGCCAACTCCCAGGGCATTTAATTCCTGGATCCTTACTATTCTCTCCAAACCACACCTACTCTTGGAGAATTCAACTATATAGTGATGAGGGGTTCTCAGTTCCTTGAAATCGTTTCTTCAAAGATCTTGTCCTTAACTCAACTTTAGGTATTTGTTCCCAAGGTCATACAGCCTACACTTTGTTATGACCAAATTTATTCTTCCATACTTTCAAATTCATGTATTCCACTCTCTGTCCACTACCACACATCTTGTCCCTTTTGAGTCTCCCAAATCCAACAATCCTAACATTCCACTGGGACTTCTAATCCACTGATCCTATCACCTTTCCATAGACCCTCACCCCCTTTGAGGTCCTGTCTGTTTTTTTAACCAGCTTAATTTCCATGGTCAATCATGATAATCACCATCCACATACACCTTTGACTCCCTTGTTTTTAATATTTGCATGTCAAAATAACAACTTTAGTTAAATCCAACTTTTACACAGCTGAGCAATGATGGGAAGAAAACATAACTGTGCAACCTGTTCTCACTTTAAACTTCTGACTCTGAACCTGTTGGGAAAACTAATATTCAGGCTTTAGAGGCAGAAGCAGGCCTCTGACAGACCTGTGACCCTGCCCGGACTACGCCGCCCCTGCTTGCACACCTAACAACTGCTGCTAGCAAGTCAAGTGGCGCTTATGATAAGGGAGCGGGTCTTGGAATTTCCTGAGCCCTGGGGACCTGGCCAGTCCCCCAGGGTCTGGAAGATCTTGTGACTCACATGGTGAAATCAACAGCATTTTAAAAAGTGAATCCAGAGCTGCATTTTTGCACGCAAACTGATGATATCAATTTGCGGCCTGGAATTATAAACGGAAGTCCCCAGAACTCCAATCTGAAGTCTCACCCGTGGGGTGGATGCACGGCCTGGGACCTTTCCCAATTGGGGCTCCAGACTGCTGTCACTTGAGACTTCGCAGCTGCTATTTGGATCCGGAAGTAGGTGTCAGCCCAATTCGGTGATGTATACCCTGTTACATTTCCCTAATATTCTTGTTTCTTTCCTTCTAATGATTGTATATTGAAATTAAGTTGAATCACCTTTCATTAAAGAATTGATTAAAGCTATTTTTGTGAAACGAGTGGTTATTTTGCCAGTGAATCCAATGAACCTTAAAACCGAAAACAGGCTTTCAGCAAAACAGAACTTCAGCAACTAATGCTGCAATCACACTGCACTTCTTGGGTCCATTCACCTTCCAATCTCTTAGTTGCCTATTTAACACTTTCTCTCCCTCCTCTACCCTCATTCTCAGCAATCAGAAGAGGATTTCCACAGACTCCCACCCCCCTCTACCAATCTAACAGCAGCTGCACCCCACACCCTGCCTTCCCATCTGCTGTCAGAGATGAATCACCCATTCTCTTTTTTTTCTTTGTGTGTGTGTTTAAAAGAAAATCAACAAATGTTTATTGAGATGTCATAGAGTACAAAATAGATTTTTAAATGCTTGAGATAAAAATCAAGGAACTGTTTATGTCAGTAAAAATATTAACTTTAATATGTTGTCTCTTGTGTATGGAAATGATGGTCTTGATTTACTATCAGTAGGACATTCCCTTTGATTTGTTTACTTAACTAGTGATTAAAAAACTCTTACCTCCTGAAGCAATTAAATGGATAGTGTTGGTCTCATTAACATGTTTGGACCATCTGATTCACATGGAGGTAGATAAATCTGAGAAATGTGAAACTAATAAAAACAGATAATTGCAAAATTACAAAGCACACTGGATGAAACAGGGCTAAAATCACTTGCCTATACTACTTTGTGAGAGTGTACACTGTAACAACTCTTTTTAATTAATTATTTTAAAAAGTAGGTCATTGTTGGTTATCTGTTTTATTTTTTAAACTTTATTTTATTTATTTTTTATACAGCAGGTTCTTATTAGTTATCTATTTTATACATATTAGTGTATATATGTCAGTTCATATATCACAGTTCATCCCACCACCACCCCTGCAGCCACTTTCCCCCCTTGGTGTCCATATGCTTGTTCTCTACATCTGTGTCTCTATTTCTGCCTTGCAAACTGGTTCATCTGTACCATTTTTCTAGATTCCACATATATGCATTAATATATGATACTTGTTTTTCTCTTTCTGACTTACTTCACTCTATATGACAGTCTCTAGGTCCATCCACGTCTCTACAAATGACCCAATTTCATTCCTTTTTATGGCTAAGTAATATTCCACTGTATATATGTACCACATCTTCCTTATCCATTTGCCTGTCGATGGGCATTTAGGTTGCTTCCATGACCTGGCTATTGTAAATAGTGCTGCAATGAACATTAGGGAAGAATCAATATTGTGAAAATGACTATACTACCCAAAGCCATCTACAGATTCAATGCAATCCCTATCAAATTACCAATGGCATTTTTTACAGAACTAGAACAAAAAAAATCTTAAAATCTGTTTGGAGATACAAAAGACCCCGAATAGCCAAAGCAATCTTGAGGGAGCTGAAGGAATCAGACTCCCTGACTTCAGACTATACTACAAAGCTACAGGAATCAAGACAATATGGTACTGGCACAAAAACAGAAATATAGATCAATGGAACAGGATAGAAAGCCCAGAGATAAAGCCACACATCTATGGTCAACTAAACTATGACAAAGGAGGCAAGGATATACAGTGGAGAAAAGACAGTCTCTTCAATAAGTGGTGCTGGGAAAAGCGGACAGCTACATGTAAAAGAATGAAATTAGAACACTCCCTAACATCATATACAAAAATAAACTCAAAATTAATTAAAGACCTAAATGTAAGACTGGACACTATAAAATTCTTAGAGGAAAACATAGGAAGAACACTTTGACATAAATCACAGCAAGATCTCTTTTGACCCACCTCCTAGAGTAATGGAAAAAAAAAAAAAGGGACCTAATGAAACTTAAAAGCTTTTGCACAGCAAAGGAAACTATAAACAAGATGAAAAGACAACCCTCAGATTGGGAGAAAATATTTGCAAATGAATCAAGAGACAAAGGATTAATCTCCAAAATATATAAACAGCTCAGGCAGCTCAATATTAAAAAAACAAACAACCCAATCCAAAAATGGGCAGAAGACCTAAATAGACATTTCTCCAAAGAAGATATACAGAAGGCCAAGAGGCACATGAAAAAAAGCTGCTCAACATCACTAATTATTAGAGAAATGCAAATCAAAACTACAATGAGGTATCGCCTCACACCGGTTAGAATGGCCATCATCAGAAAATCTACAAACAACAAATGCTGGAGAGGGTGTGGAGAAAAGGGAACCGTCTTGCACTGTTGGTGGGAATGTAAATTGACACAGCCTCTATGGAGAAAAGTATGGAGGTTCCTTAAAAAACTAAAAATAGAACTACCATACGACCCAGCAATCCCACTACTGGACATGTACCCAGAGAAAACCATAATCCATTCTCTTATGTAAAACCAATCATTCCATTCACACAATAATTCTACCCTTCTCTCTACCCAAGCACATTGATGCACGTTTTTGCTCTCCTCTGCCTCTTACATCACCAAGTTTTTGCTCTCCACTGGCTCATTCTTATCAATTTACAAACCAGCCATTATTTCTTTCACCTTAGGAGAAAAGTCTCCTGACTTCACTTTCGTCAGTAGCTATTGCTCTTTGCAGCAAAAATTCCTTGAAAGAATTGTTCCTACTTGAGCTTTCAACCTGTCTTTTCCCATTCTCTTTTAAATGTACTCCAATCAGACTATTGTTCCATCACTCCACTGAAGCTGCCCTGGTCAAAGTCACTGATAAACTCCACATACCTAAATCCAATGGTCAGTTCTCACTCCTCATCTTAGTTGACCTACCAACAGCATGTACACAGTCCCTTCCTCCTCTACTGCCCTCCGGGATACCACACTCTCTTGGTTTTCCTACTATCTCACTGATCACTCCTTCTCAGACTTTTCAGTTGGTTCCCTCTCCTCTCCTAGACCCCATCATATTGGAATGTGCAAAGGCTCAGTCTCTGGCCCTCCTCCTTTCTCCATCTAGATCCACTCCTTGGTGATTTCATTCAGTTCATGGTTTTAAATACCACATATTGGTTAAAAGTCATCTGATTTCTATCTCCAGTTCAAACTTTTCTCTTGAACTTTTCAGAAACATATTTTCAACTGTTTGATATGTGCACTTGGATATGCAATAAGCATCACACTTTCAAGATGCCCACGTTGAACTCCTGATCTGCCTCAGCTTATGCCTACACCCTTCCAGAAGAGTGAAATGAAAGACCAGCTCTTAGAAGAGCTGTGCATTCAGAAGACGCTGAGTGGGAGCAGACGGGGTGACTGGAAGGGATACATATTTTCGGGAAAATTTGGCCAGGGGAACTCCTTGGTTCCCTCATGTTCACTCAGCCTTTCACTTTGTAAGTGTACAGCTTTCAGTCTAAAAAGCTTTTCCTTTGACAACCGTGACTTGGGGGAATTACGGTGTTGAGATGCTGTGGAACTTCTGAAATCTGTTGCATAATAAGTAATGCTTTTCTTTTCCACTCTGACTTCCTTTTTCACACACAGTGGCTACTAGCTTGCAGGTGAGAGGTACTACCAGCCTACTGGATGCTTCCCAGTAGCCTTGATCAAGAAGTATTTAAATTATAAAAGTCTTGAAGGTTGTGCCACAGTAATCTCTGATATATTATTTCAGAATTTAGATTTTTTTTTTTTCTTTTTTGTGGTACGCGGGCCTCTCACTGCTGTGGCCTCTCCCGTTGCGGAGCACAGGTTCCGGACGCGCAGGCTCAGCGGCCATGGCTCACGGGCCCAGCCGCTCCGCGGCATGTGGGATCTTCCCGGACCGGGGCACGAACCCGTGTCCCCTGCATCGGCAGGCGGACTCTCAACCACTGTGCCACCAGGGAAGCCCAAGAATTTAGATTTTTTAAACAGTTTATTATTATGAGTGCAAAAAGTGTTATTGTAGAAAATCTGGAGAAAAAGTAGGGTAAAAAAGAAAATAAGAATTACCTATGGTCTCACTAATAAATAAGCGCTATAAATATTTTGATATCATTGTTTCTGTGCATGGTTATAATACTCATAATGAAGTTTTAAAAAGTGTAAGTTTTCAAAATTTGAGTATTCTTTGACTATAATTAAGCAGTCTGATTTTTGCCTCTCAATTACGATGCCTACATATATTCAGAAGTGATTTAACAAAACATGGTGACACTGTACATATTTTGGTGACACTTTTACTATGTCCTATGGTTAACTTAGGGATGTTTACTGCATGTGTTATCTTCTGTTTTTCTTTCAGCCTTACTTTGCAACTAGACATCCTTACCACTCTGCCTGCCCCCTACATCCCACCTCTCACAGATGACTAATCCCAACCCTCATCAGTGAGTGTTAACCTTTATCAAAGTTTTCCTAAGAAAAGATCTCTCCTGTCGTGTATAGGGCAGGCATAGTGCACTTAATAGCAGGATGCAGGAGCCTGGAGTAAGGCCAGAACCTCCTTTGGAGTTATCTGTTCAAGCCAGGAAGGCACCTGAAGGACAAACACAGCTGCAGGTACTGGGGAAAGTCTGGTCTGGCAGGTATGTCATCTCACTTGCAAGGGATGTGAAGAGACACTGGCAGAGTTCTAGCAAATGGTTGCAATTAGAGGTGGAGGAAGTGTACTGCATGAGGTAGAGTAATGAAGTCACCCTAACAGCACAGCCAAGAGGTGGAAATAATAATTATTACCATTTATTAAACAAATACGACAAATAATAGTACCTGACTCACAAAACTGTAGTGCATATTAAGTAAGATAATGTATATAAGCCTTGTAGCAATAAGACTGACATACAGGTAGTCCCCCCTTATCCACAGGGGATCAGTTCTAAGACACCCCAGTGGATGCCTGAAACCGTGAATAGTACTGATGAAATAAAATTTGTATTTTAAAGTAGGACAAGAAAATTTAAGCATAAAATTCTCTCTCTCTGTCCGTTTGGGCCTCCTCCCTCCCCCTTTAGTGTGCCGTGTTCATCTGCATTATACATTAACCAGACCTCCTCAAAGGTGGGAATGCCTGCTCAACCGCAAAAGTCAATTTTTTTTTCCCTTTCTTCGACACTAACGTTTTCTTAACTTGGTAAGTGAATTTTCGTTGACAGAACCGAACCTTATATATACCCTACATACATTATCTATGACAAAGTTTAACTTATAAATTAGGCACAGTAAAAGATTAACAATAACTAACAATAAAATAGAACAACTGTAATAATATACTGTAAAAGAAGTTATGTGAATGTGGTCTCCCTCTGTCTCTTTCTCAAAATATCTTACCGTACAAATTTTATGCCTTTTTCTTTTAACTACACACTAATCATGCACTAGGGCCAAAATTGTTGCAGTCTGAGGTGTGACAGCAAAACTAGCACAAATTTCACTTTCTTTCTTTACAATTTCACGAACAGAAGATTCGTCCTTACCTTAGAGCTTAGCAAATTCAGCGTACGACTGTTTTTCCTTTCCTTATTAAGTTGAGAACTTCACCTTTTCACTTAGAGGAAGCACTTTAGAGCTTCTCTTTGGCATATCCGAATTGCCAGTATCACTACTCTGGCTTTTTTTTTTTTTTTTTTGCGTTACGCGGGCCTCTCACTGTTGTGGCCTCTCCCGTTGCGGAGCACAGGTTCCGGACGCGCAGGCTCAGCGGCCATTGCTCACGTGCCCAGCCGCTCCGCGGCATATGGGATCCTCCTGGACCGGGGCACGAACCCATGTCCCCTGCATCGGCAGGCGGACTCGCAACCACTGCGCCACCAGGGAAGCCCACTACTCTGGCTTTTTAGGACCACGGTTCAGTAAAATCATGGTGACTTGAACGCAGCGCCTGCCTATCATATACCGCCACCGTCGGTCTGATAACCAAGATGGCCACTAGGTGACTAATGGGCGGCTACACTCCACAAACAGAAGATCCACGCTCTTCACGCCCCAGCCAGACAGCGCGAGATTTCATCACGCTACTCAGAAGGGTGAGCAATTTAAAATTTAGGAATTGTTTACTTCTGAAAATTTTCATTTAATATTTCCGGATGGAGAGTAACTAAAACCATGGAAAGCAAAATCATAGATAAAGGGGGACTACTGTACAGAATATGCTCAATAAATATGCATTAATGAATAATGGATACTTATTATTAACTATCTTTATTAAGCATTGGTGAACAGATTGTCATTTATGGTGAGTAGGAGAGAGACCTGCTTTCATGGCTTCTTAGACTTTTAGATACTGCCTGTTCATGAATTCCCTGAACTCTGTGATCTGTTCACTTCATGTTGGATCCCAACCACACAGTAAGTCTCTTGCTCCCAGGCTCTTTCTATTCATCACGCATTAGGATACCTGGGTTCTAATTCTGGCTCTGTCACAAACCAATTGTATGAATTTAGGCAAATCACCTTTCCCTGCTAGACCTCAATTTACTCACCTCTAAAATTAGGGGGATTTTAGAGATTATCATACTAAGTGAACTAAGACAGAGAAAGATAAATATTGTATGATATCACTTACACGTGGAATCTAAAAAATTATACCAATGAACTTATTTATAAAACAGAAACAGACTCACAGACTTAGAAAACAAACTTATGATTACCAAAGGGGAAAGGTGGGGGGAGGGATAAATTAGGAGGTTGGGATTAACATATATACACTACTATATATAAAATAGTTAATCAACAGGGACCTACTCAATACTCTGTAATATCCTATATGGGAAAAGAATCTGAAAAAGAATAGATATATGTATAACTAAATCACTTTGCTGTACACCTGAAACTAACAAAATATTGTAAATCAACTATACTCCAATACAAAATCATTTTTTTAATGTTAAGAAAAGAAAAAATATTTTTTAATAAAATTAGGGGTAGTTGCTAAGGTTTCTAAAGTCCTTTCCAACTCTACGATTCTGTAATGCTATTTCCACCTCTCAAAATTCAGCAGCAAGTAACTGAAGATCAGTGTCGGCCTGGTCTGCTAGCATAGGAGCTACGTGGTCTCCACGGGATTTAACGTAGAATTATTTCCTCCTTAGAATGAATTCCCAAAAAGAAACTGCCAATATGACCATTTTAATGGTCACTGGCACATACCATGTTATGTTAATGGCCCTGGACCTAGATGATGCTCTCCCCAACTCCCACCCTTCAGCCCCAACCTGAACCCCACTTCAGAGATAATGGTATCTCAATGAAACCAGCAAAATGGAGTTACAATGCTTACTCTGGGATAATTCACCCTCTCTATGATTCTTATTTCAAAAAATATTAGCTACATGCTGCATCTCTTCGATTTTATGACAATTCATGAGGACCGCAGGTCTCATAAAAGTTTGATAAAGCATTTCTCTATCTATCTATATTTTGTACATCTATAATTAGGAATTTCAAAAGATTGTATTATCAGTTGAGCTCTGTCACCAAGGACCAGTGAAGTTCAAAGATATTGCACTGGTTCGGAAAATATCCACTTCTCAAACACATTACAGCAGTATTTCCAAAATTTTAGCCATTTACATGCCACTTTCACAATCTTGACCATATCTGCATATTATCTGTAATAGTAGTTATTTAATCATTTCCTTAAAATCAATAGTAAAGTGGCTCACTTTCTTTTTACTTAACATCTTTCTGGGCAATAATATCCATGAAATCATACATTTTAAAAGCTAATTATATTTTTAATGCACATTAAACTATAAGCACAACTCAAATTTTCAGTTTGGATATGTGACACCTAAAATCAGTGATTTGTGTACCATACTTTGGGCAAATGATATTAATATGTAACTATATTTAAGCTATGATCATCTCTTTCTGTTTTTCAGACATAGAAGAATGATAACATCAGATAATATTCTTACTTTTAAATTCATCTACTCCACTGAACTCTATAAACAGAGCAAATCACAACATCCTGAGAAAATAGATGTCACTGTCAATAACAAGAAACAGAGTCCCCCATATAGAGCGGCAACAAATACAATAAACATAAATATGGGGCTTCCCTGGTGGTGCAGTGGTTGAGAATCCGCCTGCCAATGCAGGGGACACGGGTTCGATCCCTGGTCCGGGAAGATCCCACATGCTGCGGAGCAACTAAGACCGTGCACCACAACTACTGAGCCTGTGCTCTAGAGCCTGTGAGCCACAACTACTGAGCCCACGCGCTGCAACTACTGAAGCCCGCGCGCCTAGAGCCAGTGCTCCGCAACGAGAGAAGCCACGGCAATGAGAAGCCCGCACACCACAACAAAGAGCAGCCCCCCACTCACCACAACTAGAGAAAGGCCCTCGCGCAGCAACAAAGACCCAACACAGCCAAAAATAAATAAATTAAAAAAAACATAAATATGGAATGAGTTTACAACGAAAGTTTGAATGTCCATTCCTGTTAAAGTTCTTCAACCCATAGAACTTAAAATATCAGGAAATAAAAGCATTTACAATGAACATTTTATTTTGAAAAGCTGTCATTCTCTGCAAAAGATTAAGGGACAGGAAAATAGTACATGTGCTGTGTTCTGGGAAAGGGGTCAGTGAAATTTTGGAATGGGAGAAGCCATGGAATTTCAGAAATATTTTGAAATGCACACACTTATTCTTAAGGAAAATTCCAGGTTCTAAACCCAAACTTAGATCACATAGCACTTAAGGGGGGATTGTTACAGCTTAACAAATCGGGCGTGCTCATTACACAGTATTATTTTATGTGAGATTTTATAATATCCATCATAATTTACATATAGCTTTTTTTAACTTCAAAAAATAATATTTTAGTGTTTAAAGTAGTTATTGTCTCTCTACTCATGCAAGTGGATGCTATAAAATTTTGGAGTCTTGTTGGGGGAAGAACTTGAAGAATTCATCTCAGACTCAAAAAGACATTTGAAGTGGAGAGTAAATTATTGCTAGAATAATTTAAAGTGTTTTGTTTCTTTTGAGGCTGCAGGTTGACAGGATTTGGACAAAGGAGGTGGGAAGACAGAAGTAAATTATTTTGGTCAGTGGATATAAAGACTTGACTTGGCTTTTGTTTACATCTGTTGTGTTATCCAAGCTGTAAATTAACCTACACCCACCCTTACCCAAAATAATGCACACCATACAGTCATGTAATCTGCTGACACACCACTCAGACCTAGGGGTGCACAGCTTCTGTGGTACAATTACTAATACTCTTTTTGGTTCACTTGAATTCGAGGTCAAGGAGGAAAGAGGAGAAACAACAGAATCTTGAGACTATGATGAAGCATCATGTATAGACTTGTACAGCAACAGTGATTACATGTGAAGAATTAAAAATGTTCTTAACAATGAAGTATCAGCCAACCAAAACTGAATATTGTTTCTCATAAGAGTACTAGCTGCACTAAGTAAAAAGAAAAGGCAGAGGGAGATAGAAGCAAACAGAGATGCCATTATGTTGTGACATAAAGTCCCCTCCCTTCTGATCCTGCCTCTCTTTTCGCCCTCACCCACCTGCAAATTCCAAACAATTCTAAAGGTTTTAATCTGTGGCTTTAAAAAGTCATCCGGACCCCTAATTTTAAATGCTAAAATTGGTTAATGAAAGGACTCTTTTGAATAGAAATACGAAGGATTTTAATTTCTCATACTTTCTCTCTACATAATGCTTCTCCACATCCAGAATTCCCCTCGGGGTTCATCCCAAATGAGAAGAGCAATTTTTCAGCCTTATCTGTTTCCTGGCAAAACTATTGAGGCCATGATAAAAGTGACAGTTTCTGTTATCACTACCTATATACTCCAGGCAAACGTCCCAAGGTTAATTTTTCAAATAAGTAATCCCAATTCCTGTAATCAAAGATCATAATTCAGTGATAAATAAAGGCAGATGTTCACTAGCAGCAGTTCTAGCAAGTCTCATGACTTGAGGACTTTTTTAAACTTTTTTTTTTTCTTTTTTGGCCGCCCAGCGCGGCGTGGGGGATCTTAGTTCCCTGACCAGGGGTGGAACCTGCGCCCCCTGCAGTGGAAGCCCGGAGTCTTAACCACTGGACCGCCAGGGAAGTACCCATTATTTAAGCCTTTAAAAGAAAGGGGTTTCGGGACTTCCGTGGTGGCATAGTGGTTAAGAATCCGCCTGCCAACGCAGGGGACACAGGTTCGAGCCCTGGTCCGCGAAGATCCCACGTGCCGTGGGGCAACTAAGCCCGTGCTCCACAACTACTGAGCTTGCGCTCTAGAGCCTGCGAGCCACAGCTACTAAGCCCGTGCGCCTAGAGCCCGTGATCCGCAACAAGAGAAGCCACTGCAATAAGAAGCCGGAGCACCGCAACGAAGAGCAGCCCCCGCTCACCGCATCTAGAGAAAGCCCGCGCACAGCAACGAAGACTCAACGCATCCAAAAATAAATAAAATATTCAAAAAAAATAATAAAGAAGCTGGTTTCTTTTCTCTTCCTAATAACCTAACTTTACTGCTGTAGGTGGTCCTTCTCCCCTCCCCCTCCCTTTCTGGGGAGTTTTCAGAAGTGCAAATGTTCTTGGAGCTCCAAAGTTATTTCAATGTAGAGAAGGCCACCAGGTGGAAACAGGGTCACAAGTTAAGAAAATACTGCCTTAAAAACTATGTCATCTTTTATACCCACATCTACTACTGAGTTTTTGTCATTAAAAGGCTGATACTCACCTTTATCTCGAAGAAGAGGAAATACACTATAAAACTGGCAAATCTAACTCTGAAAAAAGTTAATTATAGCACAACCTCCCTGAAATATACTGTTTCTCATAAACGGCCTCCGTTTCAGGAAGTAGGAATTTGAAAGAAAACATAGACTGTTATTGTCTCAGAGTTTGATTGTGTAATTCAACTCCGGGACTTTCAGCAGTTCTAGAATTGCTTTAGTGAAAGGTATTCTGGGAGTTGTATTACTACAGAAAAGTTCCTTCTTCTAAAGAAAGTGCAAGAAAACTCCTTATTTGGACTAAGTCAGAATGGAGGGCCAGTCCCCTTGAGAGCCGAGGAAAGAGACCGTTAGTAAGAAACAATGAACATGACATTGTTTGTGATCTATTATCAAAAGAAATTCATGTTACAGCACCATTCGGCGCTCCATCTATTTTAGAATTAGTGTGCAGAATTGAGCTTATTGTTACAAGGACACCTATATTACCAAGTTTTTTGAATTGAAAAATGAAATTGGGATTGACATGTATACACTGATGTGTATAAAATTGATGACTAATAAGAACGTGCTGTATAAAAAAATAAATTAAATAAAATTCAAAAATTAAAAAAAAATGAAGTTGGAATTTATCTCATAGAAAATCTCATTGGGCTGATTGGCTTAACAGTGAGGACTATCAACTAGTGTTATATAGTGGATATCGTCCTTCAATCTAAATCTGCGGCTCCAAATTTTGACAAAATAATATCAAAAGTACATGAAAAGATATTTAAACGTTTAACAACATTTTATTGGAAAAGTTGTTGACGTCAACAATATTTTAATTTCCTCAGTCCTTTCTGAGCCTGCTGGATTAAAGAAGTGTCCTCTCCAGTGAAGGAGTAAGACATTTCATTAGTAGTAATTTGATAAGTCTTGGTAAAGCCTTTTTGATATAGTTCCCCAAAACTGAGAAACTGAATGACGAATAAGTGGGTGACAAATCCTTCGGCAAGCTGGATGGTTTCCAACTCTGCTTCTCAACAAAACAGAAAAAGAAACTACTTACGTATTCAGCTACTAAATATTTTAAGTACTAAATACTCAGTATTTAGACAACTTAAAAAAATTTTTATGATAGATCACTATGTAATTCTTAATATACGACCTTAGAAGAAGTTCAAATAACCAAATGAATTGTATATCAAAACTCTTTCTATCTCCTTTTATTTATGTAAAGAGTTTCTCTTTTCTCTGTATGCATTTTTTTTGTAGAATGCTGGTTTATTCCAGCTTTCAGTAACATTCATCCATGAACTAATTTTTAAAAACCTTATAAATCGGGCTTCCCTGGTGGCGCAGTGGTTGAGAGTCCGCCTGCCGATGTGGGGGACACCGGTTCGTGCCCCGGTCGGGGAAGATCCCACATGCCGCGGAGCGGCTGGGCCGGTGGGCCATGGCCACTGAGCCTGCGCATCCGGAGCCTGCGCATCCGGAGCCTGTGCTCCACAACGAGAGAGGCCACAACAGTGAGAGGCCCGCGTACCACAAAAAAATAAATAAATAACTAAATAATAAAAAGAGAGAAAACCTTATAAATCTCACTGAGAAATGCATTTTCCATAAAATCTTATTCTGTTTAATAGTTATCCACCAGAATATATCATTTATTTTTGTCTTTCTAATCTATTATGAATTCATAATCCTTGTAATGTATAACTCTGTATTTAAAAAATTAACACTTAAAGTCTATGGTCAGAGGAAATAAAAACAAAATTTAAAAATGTTTAATTTTAGTATGCACATGTTTTTATTGTAAAGAAATATGACTTTTTTTTTTTTTTTTGGCTGCTTGGCTTGCAGGATCTTAGTTCCCCCACCCAGGCCCTCAGCAGTGAAAGTGCGGAGTCCTAACCACTGGACCGCCAGGGAATTCCCAAGAAATATGATTAAAATAACTTTCAAGCATATAAACTACTAATATTAGGAGAAAATTCTATGGAGAAAGTGGAAAGGAAATAAAAGTTAAAGGAGATGAATAATATAAACTTTCCAGTTGTTAAACTTGTACATGTACAAGAACTTGTACCTGTGTTTTTAAATGGATGATGGGGTCAGCAAATTACTAGCATATATAATTTCCATTGGGTACATCTAAAAGAGTTATTAAACATCTGACTTAGATCCTTTGCAACTATTTAAAGTGATGATAAAAGATGGATATCAACTTAAAAATGTGTGAGAGGGTTGTTTTTGTAAAATTCTGTTTGAGAGTAAATGAGCAAAAATGTTAGAAATTCAGTATTCTAGAGCCTAAAAGAGGGCATTGGATACTTGGGAATGGAAAGAGAGAAAAGGGTGCTGATACTTTTATCATCCTTATTTGAGGGATGCAATGAGGCATTTATCTTGCCTACTATCTGGACAACAGTTGAATCTGTCTCCAATAGCGATTTCTGGTAGAATTCCCAGAGCCATGGAAACACAAAGATAGAATGTCTCATTTATGATCACAATGTTGAGCTTTAGAAAGATTTCAAAGATAAAAATTCTTTGAGATGGAAAACTAATAATGCAAGCCTCAATTATTGTGAGATGTACACTCATAAAAGAAGTATATTATGAATCACTTAGAAAAACTGGTTGCACCATCATATTCATTTTTATTTTCTAGGTTTGACTATTTTCTAATCTTGACTATAAATCGCTAAAACAAGCTGATATCATTCGTTTGTTCAAATAACATGTTTAGAGCATTTATATTGTGCCTAGTGTTACATTGGTGCCATGGATTCAGACTGATCACGTAAGAAATACCCTTAATGCAATCACAGCGACAGATAGGTTGGTGGATATATGGCTAGAAATTACCTGGAAAGATAGGAGTTAGCTCATAATATGAGAGCTTTGTGTTTAATTCTAAGGAGTTTGAACTTTTATCTTGAAAGCACTGGGGAATCATAGAAAATTTTAAGGAATATGGTAAAATCATATAACTATTTTAGAAAGAATGCTCATTGTAGTAGGAAGGTTGGATTATGGGACAAGGTTTATTCCAGGAGAAAATCATGGTAGTGGATGGATTAGAAGGCAAGACTGGAGTTAGGAAATTGAGTTAGAAGACTACTGCACTGGTCTATACCGCAGTGATGACTGGGCTTAATTAATAAGAATAACAGTAGAAATAAAAAGCAGAAAGAAATACCGGCTTCCCTGGTGGTGCAATGGTTAAGAATCTGCCTGCCAATACAGGGGACACAGGTTTGAGCCCTGGTCCAGGAAGATCCCACATGCCGCGGAGCAACTAAGCCCGTGCGCCACAACTACTGAGCCTGTGCTCTAGAGCCTGCGAGACACAACTACTGAAACCTGCGTGCCACAACTACTGAAGCCCACGTGCCTAGAGCCTGTGCTCTGCAACAAGAGAAGCCACCACAAAGAGAAGCCTGTGCACTGCAAGGAAGAGTAGCCCCCGCTCGCCACAACTAGAGAAAGCCCGTGCACAGTAATGAAGACCCAACACTGCCAAAAATAAACAAATAAAATAAATAAATTTTTAAAAAAAGTAGAAAGAAATATTTAGGAGTTAGGTTCACAGGCCTGTGTGAGAGACATAGAAGTATGGGTAAACGACTTAGAGGCTGTCCAAAAACAATAACTGTAGTTAGAGATTACCGAGGGAGGATGTGAAAAGTCACAAGAAGCAAGTGTGGTAATATCAGTATTCATGCCAGAAGAGAGGGGCCACAAGCGAGATGGGGAAAGAATGTGTAGATCACAGCAGAGAAAGCAAAAAAAATTATGCTCTAAAAACAGGATTGGCTGTATAATCTGTGGGACCTCTTGTCCAAAAATTATTAAGAATTTCAAGATGACGACAGCAGAGCCAAGCATGAGGCCCTGAGTATGGGGCCCTGTGCCACCGTTCAGGTCACACCCTCATGAAGCCAGCCCTTCCTAACAGCCAGGTAGGTGAGAGTGGTTGTGTCATATCTCAATAAAGTGGGAGTGGTCAACAGTACCAAATGATGCAGAGAAGTGAGAAGGATGAGGATAGAAAAGTGTCCATTGGCTTGGCAAGTAGGTCAAGGATAGTTTTAATAAGAACAAATTCAGTGGAGTAGTGGTAGAAAGGAGATGAAATATTTTAAAAATCGTTGTAAGATAAATAGAGTAGAAAGAGAATCTTTCAATCTAAGCCTACATTAAATAAAATATCCAGGTGGAGCCTATTTTTGGAGGGGGTTACATTCTTTGCAAAGGTCTTCAGTGATGGAGCAATATGATCTCAAGACCAACTTAACCCTTTTATTATATAACTAACTACATAATAAACATGAAGGCCACAAACAGCAGGGAATAGTGAGACTTCTATGGGCATAATGGCCAGAATGTCATTCTGGAACTTTCTTCAATTAGTTGTCAGCACAATGATGATAAGCATAAAGAAAGAACCAGAGATGGAGGATAAAAAGAGAACTTATTCCAGGTATGGCATTTTTCTGGGGAAAGACTTTCTGTTTTATTTTATGAGAAAATGAAATTATTGTATTATAAATTAAATAATGTATATGGTCTAATCCCTCATTAGTAGTATAAAGTTGTTATTTGTTAGGATGCTAGTAATTCATTAGATTTTAAAAATTAATGGAAAAGCACTGGGACTTCCCTGGTGGCGCAGTGGATAAGACTCTGTGCTCTCAATGCAGGGGGCGTGGGTTCGATCCCTGGTTCAGGGAACTAGGTCCCACATGCATCCCGTAACTAAGAGTTTGCATGCTGCAACTAAGGAGCCCGCCTGCCACAACTAACACCCAGTGCAACCCCCCCAAAAGAAAATTAATGGAAAAGCACTAACAAATGATATGTAAATATTTAAATATAATATTAAAGAGGAGGAGGTTTTGGGTTTTTATTTTCTTTCTTACTAAAAATTACACTAATAAGGAGTACTATATGACAAAGTTTAGATTTAACAAGGCAAAATTAAGTTACTTGGTTTGGAGGATATGTGACAGGTAGAAATAATGCATCCCTCCCCCCAAAACTGGCCCTTCTTTTCCTGCTTACATAGCTCTCATAATAAGTGACTGGGGATTCCAGGATCAGGATCCACTGGAGACTCTCATTATCCACTGGGCTCCTCTAATCAAAAAACCTTATTAGTGTTTTATTGTTGTCTAAAAATTACCACAAATTTAGCAGCTTAAAACAGCACCCATTAAATGATCTGTTCTATGAACTAAATGTAAAATATCTATAAATGAAGATGCATTTTAAATGTCTATAAAATGATATAACTAGAGCATGGACATTTTATAAGTATTTAAGAATTTAGAGGAAAAGTAATAAAGGTCCTTTGATATATGAAAACAAAAAAAAAAACAGCACCCATTTATTATTTCAAGGTCTCGTCAGTCAGAAATCTGGGCACATTACAGCTGAGAACACTGCAGTTCTCGTGTGAGGCCTGGGGGGACTCTTTCAAGGCCCATTCAGGTTGTTGGCAGAATTCCATATATAGGACCAAGGTTGCCAATTTTCTTGGTAGCTGTTGGCTGGGGAACACTCTCAGCTCCTAGATGTCAACCACAGTTTCTTGCCGTGTGGTCTCCGTAGACAGTTCCTGACATGGATGTTTGCGTCCAGGTCAGCAGGGGCATGTGTCTCTGACTTCCTGAAGGGCTGAGCCCTTTTAAGGCTTCACATGTTTAGGTCCGGCCCAACCGGATAATCTCCCTTTGGATTCAAAGACAACTGATTAGAAACCTGGTCACAGGAAGATATCCTATCATATTCATGGATTCTGCCCACACTCAAGGTGAGGAGATTTTACAAACTGTGTATACCATGGGGTGGGAATCTTGGGGGCTGTCTTAGAATTCTGCCTACCACACAACTTCCCCATAACTGCCCAAGGAGGGGCCAGACAAATGGCCTGAGACAGCATGACTCCTTCTCTCCCTCCACCCTCCAGGTGTCCTGCCTCTGGGGGCTCCAATTTTCTCCTCACCATCTGCTCACTCTCTTGAGAGACTGAATTTTATTGCAGTTCTCCTCATGTGAAAAATGTTGAGGCATCAAAGCACTGAGACCTTTCTCTCAGGAGATTTCTTTCATTTGGTTCTTCTTAAAAAAGCTTTTTTGTGTGTGCATGGAACCATATTGCTTGCAAATGAGACCAAAATCCAAACAGTTTGAAAAAGTACACAATGAAAAATCTCTCCCACCTCCACATTCTGCCCTCTGTCTCCCAAATTCTTTTTCTCAGACTAACCGGTATACAGTTCCATTTCTTGGATCTCTTTGTAGATAGTTCATGCATTAACAGACATTTCCCCGCCCCCCCCCCACAAATATAGCATTTTTGTTCTGCACTTTGGTTTTTTGCTTTAGTGATGCATCCATCAGATCTTTGCACATAGATCTAAGTTGTTTTAACTGCAGATGCTTGACCCCCAAATAGGGAGAAAGTGAAGTCTAGGCTAGTTTTTCTTCATTCTCAATACTTTGGGCCCACTCCTGTCTCCCATTTAGCAGATAATGGGAAAAGAGCTAAGTGAGTTATCTCAGTTGATTCTGAATGTTTTCACAGGTTTGCAGAGAGCATCAGCCCTGAGATGGGACACTCCTGAACTGAGTCACTCTGAATCTGAACATTTTAGCTGGGCCTGGGAGAGTTAGATGAGTCTGTATCCAAGGTGCTTAGAGTGCACTGAGCACAAGGCGAGTATCATATAACCCAGTTGCCAGCAGGCGACGCAAAAAAGCAACACTTTCTAATTTTTTTCTATAGTGTGCAATTGTATTACCACAAATTAGCTTCTATTTTTGATTTTTAAGTGAAATACAGTAGGCTTTCAGGTATATCAGCTTAGTTATGGGCTAGTGAAAGTATCTAAAAGCAGTTTTTTAGATTGTTTCCATGGACAAATATTTTTGTAATTCCAAACATGGAAGTAACTGAATTAGAAATTATGTTGCAACCCATATCATGGAAGTGAGTGGTAGTGATAGAAGGGGAAACAGTTACTGAAGGGGACATCATCAATTGAATATGAGAGCTGAGACAAAATTTTACTTTATGGTTTAACATTAATACAATTTGGAAATTTCAAATTGTTCAAAGCTAGATAGAAATTTATTGGATTGTAGGCATTTTTATGTTATTTCCAGATTAAATGATTCATCACTAATTTAGATAGTAAATCCCTCTTTTTTTTCGGCATCAACAATATAGATGCCTAGTGTTTCTTCTGTTTTGCTTTGATAAACAATTCTGGTCTGACCTTTGAGGTGCCATTTCTCTGAAGGGTTCCTTTTAATCTCTCTAATTAGCAGCCTAGGAATACTTAAACCCTCCAGAAAGCATTTAGCTTACTCCATATATACCCAGCAACACTCACAGCATTTGGCTGTGTCAAGTGAAGTTAACCAAGCTTTAAAGCCATCCAAAGCCTTCCTTCATTAAACTCACAGGAAAGGAGTCTATCCACATTCCGTGTAATTTAAAAGATGTTGAAAACTCATGAGCAGTTCTGAGTGCAAGAGAAAGTTCATGAAACTTCAAAATCAAAGAACGGGTTTGTCAAAATGACACAACCGTATCGAAACCAAAACAAAAATTGTTTTGCTCCTTTCCGAAACGGAAATCTGCAAATAAGAGCCCTAAAAAGTGCTTTTCAGTAGGTATGTTCTCATCAGCACATGCGTGATGGTAGCACATGCTGGAATCCTTACATTTCTTCAGACTGATGTTACTTTGGCTGAAGTATTTTCACACGGGCTTTTAGTAATTCTCTTGCTTTCAGAGAAATCACAGGCTGAGATGAGGATATTTTATAAACCTCTTCCTGTAATATCTAGTACTTTCATCACATAAAGTCCTATTGTGTTCCTTTAACAGCAAAGACATTTTCATCATCAAAGGACGATGTTCATGCTTCTCTGTAAATGCTATTGTTACTGTATTTAAACTTTGATCTTGAATAACAGTAAAAAAAGTAAAATCTGTAGTAGAACTGTAAAATAATCTCTTCTATTAAAAATGTTTCTAGTGGTTTTACACAAACAGTAACAAAATGAAGCAATTATTACAGAGTACTTTGCCTAATTTACATATTAGTGATTTAAAATCTTTTAAAATTGAAGTACAGTTGACTTAGTATATGAGTTTCAGGTGTACAACATAGTGATTCGATATTGTTATATTTTATGAAATGATCACCATGATAAGTCCAGTTACCATTTCTCACCAAAGTTATTACAATATTGTTGACGGTATTCCCTATCTTGGATGTTACATTTCTGTGACTTCTTTATTTTATAACTGCAAGTTTGTACCTCTTTATCCCCTTTCCCTATTTTGTCCACCTTCCCATACCCCTCCCCCCTGACAACTACCTGTATGGTTTCTGTATCTATGAGTCTGTTTCTGTTTTGTTTTATTTGTTCACTTCTTTTTAGATTCCACATATAAATGAAATCATACAGCATTGATCTTTCTCTGTCTGACTTATTCCACGTAGCATAATGCCCTCTAAGTCTATTCATGTTGTCATAAATGGCAAGATTTCATTCTTTTTATGGCTAATATAACATTGTATATATTTACCATATCTTCTTTATCCATTCATCTATCGGTGGACACTTAGGTTGTTTCTATATCTTGGTTATTGTAATAATGCTGCAGTGAACATTGGGGTGCATATACAATTTCAAATTCGTGTTTTTGTTTCCTTTGGATCAATACCCCAGAATAATGGAATTGTTGAATCATATGGTAGTTTTATTTTTAATTTTTTGTGGACTCTCCATACTGTTTTCCATAGTGGCTGCACCAATTTACATTCCTACCAACAGTGCAGGAGGGTTTCCTTTTCTCCAAATTCTTGCCAATATTTATTTGTTGTCTTTTTGATAATAGCCATCCTGACAGATGTGAGGTGATATCTCATTGTAGTTTTGATTTGCATTTCCCTGATGATTAGTGATGCTGAGCATCTTTTCATGTGCCTGTTGGCCATCTGTATTGTCTTCTTTGGAAGAATGTCTACTCAGGTCTTCTACCCTTTCTTTAATGTTAGTTTTTTTGATGTTAGTTGTATGAGTTCTTTGTATATTTTGAATACAAACTCCTTATCAGATATATCATTTGCAAATAGTTTCTCCCATTGAGTATGTTGCCTTTTTGTTTTGTGATGGTTTCCTTCACTGAGTGAAAGCTTTTTAGCTTGATGTACCTTCATTTGTTTATTTTTGCTATTGTTGCCCTTGCCTGAGGAGACAGACACCCCCAAAATATTGCTAAGACCAATGTCAAAGAGTACACTGCCTATGTTTTCTTTTAGGTTTCAGGTCTTACATTTAAGTCTTTAATCCATCCTGAGTTTATTTTTGTCTATGGTGTAAGAAAGTGGTCTAGTTCTATTCTTTTGCATGTAGCTATCCAGTTTTCCCAACACAATTTATTGAAGAAACTGTCTTTCCCCCGTTGCATATTCTTGCCTCCTTTGTCTAGATTAATTGACCATAGGTGCATGGGTTTATTTCTGGACTCTATTCTGTTCCATTGATCTGCGTCTGTTTTTGTGCCAGTACTATACTGTTTTGATTATAAAGCTTTATAGCATAGTTTGAAACCAGGAGCAGGTAGCCACCACCAACTGTCCCTTCAAACCTTTAAGGAACAGAAACTTTTCATACGTGCACTCTTGGCTGTTTCTCAACTTGCACAAGCCATTTTCGGTTCAAGGCCCATTGTTTTTAACCAGTTGTCAGAGGGTGAAAACCATTACTGAGATTAGATACTGATCTGGAATTGAAGGCTTATTCAAATTTCATTTTGGGTCATTTAGTAAATCAAATAAGTCATCTTAAAGGAAAGAGAAAAATGGAATAATGTTCAGCATCATGAATTTTAACAGTTGTTGTGTCTTCTCGATTAGTGTTATTGATAACACCTATTTAAATAGTCCTTTGCAGTTTATAAAGCATTTTCACATCTCATTTAATTTTAAAGGTTAGAGATCAGAAACTCCAATTCCGGTAATACTATTTCATTGTGTGAGCTTATTGGTGTAGTCAAATTGCATGTCTTATCTTCCACCTGCTCTAATGTTCTTTGACTGGAAGAAGATACTGTGACTGTCTTTCAGGGGAGAAATAGTGTTGATGATTAACGAACACAATTGCAGCCTTACAGGAATCTGCCTCACTTATAGATGCACCGGTCCTTCCTCATGCTTATGGTTCTTGATTACATGTAACTTTGAGAGTTCAATACTTAACCCCTCCTCAGAACCTCTTTATCAAGTGGTGACGCAGCAAGCATCACTTATTTTATTACCAGTGAAACGGACCCATAAACAAGCCCTCTCCTGAGGTCAAGGATGGAACCTAGACAAATGAGCGGCTTCCATCAGACATTTACCAGAGTTGGTGGGCGGTTTCCCAAGCCTTGAAGTAAGTAAGCCAGTATGACCTCGGTCACCAGAAGCTTTGTCCCCCCACTGCTGTTCTCAGCCCTTTTTCTCTTCATACAGTCTCCTGTCTCCCTCTAGACACCTATTGTCTTTTTGCTCTCTCCACCTTTAGTTCATCCCAGATCGTCTCCCTGAGGCAGGAAAATAGTATCATCTTATTTACTCTAAGCTATAAAGGACTCCTGGGAGGTTGTTTCCTGTTGCATCAGGTACTAGCCCTTACTTTTGGAACCCGAGACCCTGGGTGTTGAGTGAGGACTGCCTTCAGGTAGATGGGGAGACAGGGAGCGCCTGGATGCTCGGGCGTAAGGTGAGGGCACCATGGGTACCAGGAGGCTGATCAGGAGTTCTGGAGCAAGTTCTGCCTCTTCCTCGCTCAGAAACTTAATCACTCTCTGGGCCTCAGTTGACTCATTTGTAAAGTGGACCTACTCTCCCGACTGTGAGGATTGCATAAGAATAACGTGCGCCCCGTACCTGTCTTGCTTTATGGTTAATTCAACTCCTCGCCTCTCCCCACGCTGGTCCCAGGCCAACACTCGCAGTGTGTGGGGGGAAGTCGCCCTTAATGTTGAAGTGATTCAGTCCCCTTTTCAAAATCCGGCTCGAGAGCCACACCCTCTTCGGAAGGGCCCTCGTTTGGGAGGTGGGGTCCTCGCCGGCTTACCTCGCATCCCACCCGACCTGGAGGCTGGGCTTTCTGGTCTGACAGGGCAGCGTCGGACACGGAGAAGGCAGGGGGCGGGGTGGGGCTGGCAAGGCCGGGGTGGAGTCTGGGAATCTCCGCGCTTTCGGTGTTAAGGGCTCAGCGGAGGGGGCGCACTCGGCCGGCCGATGGAAGGAGTCGCCGTGCGCGCCGCCGCGTCTGAAAGCCGCAGTCCCCCGCGGCCCCAGCTGGGTTGCGTCTGCGTCCCTCTCTCCCCGCTCGGCCCTGTCCCTCCGCTTCGGCTCACACCTGCTCCCCCTCCTCGCACCCCAGACCGCAGTGGCTGCGGCGCGGCCGGCGGGCGGAGACCACCCCTCGATCCAGGACCTCCTCCAGGTCGCGTCCTTTAACCTCGTGCCTAGCCCGGAAAGCAAAGGGAAGTTCACGGACTCTGGGACCCCAAGGTACCTGTCTAGGGGAGGTCTGGGGTGTAAAGTGGGGACCGAGTCTTTTCTGTTTATCGCCCGGAGAGGGAAGCTTTGTCGAGGAGTCTTCCGGGGCGTTGCGTAGAGTCATCTGCACCTCCTGCGGACTCGGCTGCGGGCAGACGCTCGAGCGATTATTTACGGCGTGATCCCAAACTATAGGAATATTTATAAATGAAGCGAGGGAGCACTGAAAGGAAATATTGGAGATGGGTTTTCCTGTACTTTCCTGTGCTTTGCAAAGTTTTTTTCCCCCTCTAGTCAGTAAACAAAAAGGAATTCCATTTATGAAGTGTAGCTCGCCGAGCGGTTGCATGTAGACCTGCCTTGCTTCAGCCTATTTGGTTAGGAAAATAACGTAATCCGTTGTTTCCTGGGACTTTCTCCTGCTTTCAGATTGAAAGGAGGAATTTCCCAAATTTTCTAGAGCGAGAATACAGCCTGAGCCTCGCAGCGGAAGTCCGCAGCCACGGAGAACAGGACTCTGCAATGTTGGCTGGCTACAGGCCAATCAGGCACAGTGGGAGAAAGAAGACATCGTCTCTGGAAAAAACTGAGCTTTACTAAGGTTTTCGTCCTGTTGATTTTGGTTTTCACGACTCCTTTAGCAAGACCTGTTGCTTAAGTATTGATTCTGCTGAACAATAGCGTTCACGGATGTCTTCAAAGCCACACTACAGGGTGATGACCTGGTGAGGGGGGTCAGGATAGTTGTCTTCTGCTGTGCTTCCAAGTTTCTCTTCCCTTCCTATTAGCTCAGTGCCAGTAAAGTTATTGTAGTTCATTTGTTAACACAAATATTACTTTATGTCAGACATCATTACAGAGTTTTACAGCTTTTTGATGTCAGAGATCATGGTTTAAACCCACTTTGATGACAATCTCCAACTCCATTTAGTTCCATAAAAATCAGATGGTTTGTGACTTTGTAAAGAAAATATTTGTTATATGTTTGAATAGATATTAGATGCACATGGTATAATATTCCGAAAGTACAGAGTGTGCAGTGACAAGTCTTTCCACCGTCAATCCCAGTTTCCCTCTCCAGAGGTAACCACTGATACCACTATATAAGCTCATTGTTACTATGTTTCTTTGATAACTTAGGCCAAACAGATTTGAAAAAGCTGCTTTTGAGCACCTGCACGCTAGTGACTTTTTAAATAAAAAATCCAACGATTTTATTATTTTAGGGTTTTTTTGTTAGTTTCTGTCTTTTCTGTTTTTCTACTGACCACTCTGAAATGTCAGAGATTCAGGTCACTTTGTAGAGGGAACTTGCAGCTCTGCAAACTAATGAATGTTAGTTTCTGAGTTCCTTGAGGTCAGATACCATGGTTTCCTAAATTTTGGAGCTCCCTAACAACCCGCCATAATTATTAGCGACCTGCCAACGTCCATACACGCAGGCTTAAGGTTAACTGATAATCGAAGTAACCTGGTGCTTCACAGCCTCTTCCTCTTATGAGGAGCCAGTAACTGTGTTTGCCTCCCCAACACTAGATTCTAGGTTGGTGTCCTGCTAGTTCTGACAGACACCTCCGTGGCCCTCTTCTCTACTGGTTAGCTGCTATAGTTTGTGAAGTAACTGGTATTTGGGAGTAATGTTTGTAGTGGGCAAGAGAGAGGGTGCATTTCTGTTGTGTGAATCCTGCCTTTGACACTGTCTTTGTGGCCTGGGTTACTTAGATAAACCCTCTGAGACTTAGCTCCCTCATCTGTGAAGCGGTGATTCATAGCGTTATTTTGAAAATTAAGTAAGACAGTACGTATAAAGGGCTAGCCCTGTGCCTGGTGCATGAAAGGCATACAGTAAGTAGCAGCCTTTGTGATCATTTCATACATTCATAAGATAGGTGAGTGCATGTGTCAGGGTACCTTATGGCTCAGTAACACCTTACAAGAAGGGTTAATTTTTGCTTATATTATGAGTCTCTATGGCTCTGTCTTTGGCCCTTCCCTCTGGGAGCCCACGCTGAGCTGCTACTTTTGTGGAGCACCGAGGTGGCACACGGAAAGAGAAGAGGCAGGTCTATCTACACAGTGGTTTTTAAAACCTGCGCTTGGAAATAAGCTTCATGTTACTTCCATTCACATTTCATTGATATGGTTGTCACTGGAGTGGGAAGTATCATCTTTCTAAAGGGGCAGAGCCAGTAGAGATAGGCCTGGTAGTGAGGGGCAGCAAATACTTGATAGTAACACAGGTTACAATTGTGAACCCAGAAGTTCATCAAAAGCTTAGAATTGAGTCACCCCAAGACACTTATAGCCACTGATTTATAAGCCAGAATGCCAAATTTTTCCTTTAATATATCTCCCCTGGGTACTAGGCATAAGAGCCTGTACGGGGCAAAATTTTCTTGATGGTGGATTTTCTCAAAAGACTGAATTAATTCTAAGCTACTAGGTTACATAAAAAACACAAATTTGGGTGTTACCAAAAGACTGTATCCAGAATATACCATGTTTTAAAATCCAGGTCTCCTTTTGGAACTGTTATTGTCCAAAGTCCAAGAATGAATTAGAGTGATGGCAGTGTATCCTAGACAAGGTGGAAATCATGACAGATTCTTGCTCTTTCTTTTTTTTTTTTTTTGCTGTACGCGGGCCTCTCACTGCTGTGGCCTCTCCCGTTGCGGGGCACAGGCTCCGGTCGCGCAGGCTCAGCGGCCATGGCTCACGGGACCAGCCGCTCCGCGGCATGTGGGATCCTCCCGGACCGGGGCACAAACCCGTGTCCCCAGCATCGGCAGGCGGACTCTCAACCACTGCGCCACCAGGGAAGCCCTTGCTCTTTCTTTTTAGGCTCTTTACTTATCAGCTAATTGTTTTCCTGTCAACCATTAATTGCATCATCTCATGATTTATTATATTTATTCTAAGCTGTTTCTTGAATAACGACTTTATTATTGTAATTAAAGTATTTTCAAATCATGGTGATTAACCAGTTCTACCCACTGTGTGTTAATTCTTGCTGCCTTTGGTTTCATAGTAATTTTTATCACCCTTGCTCCAAGATTCTGAGCATTCCTTTCTCTTTTTCTGCTTATAGCTGGACATTTGTTGCTTGGGTAAGGCAATATGGTAAAATAATGTCCCAAAAGAACCTATTATGAAAGTAAATTTAAAACTAAAAATACGTTTCTAAATCAATAAAAAAGAAATTTTGCTTAGTTATTTGTTAAGTAATTGAATAAACTGAGTTTGATTTTTTGCAACACAACTTTGAAAAACAGAAGATTGTATTTTAAAAGTAAACAGTAGCAAGCATGGAAAGAAAAGGAAAACATTGTTTTTTTCTTTTTAACCAGCATAATTTTGATACCAGTATCTAATATAGATGGCAAACAAAAACCAATAAAACTACAAATCAACTTCGCTTAAGGCTATTGCTCCCCAAACCCCACTGTAAATACTGTATAGTATTTAAGGAATGCAGGCAGCACTCAGCATCACTCTACCTACTGGTATAATTTACTACCACACTAGATTAAAGGAATTCTATACAGCTGTTTAAGATTGAGGTATATTTATATGTATAGATATGGAAAAAATCACCCATTTGTGTTACTAATTGAAAAATACAAGGTCTAGAACTAAATACAATATGTTCCTATTTGTGTAAGAAATTTTTTTCTCTCTGTGTAGAAATGTGTTATGTGTCTTTGAGTGCACACAGTTTTGCTTGAGCTGTAAAGACGACTTCTGTAAGGATAAAAGCAACATTTATAGTGGTTGACTCTAGAAGAATAAAAAACGGATTAGGGTGGAGGGAAGATACTTAAAAAAATCCTTTTTAAGTGTTTGAATTTTTAAATCATGTGCGTGTAATTCTTTTAAAATAAATTGGCTTTAAAATGGCAGTTTTGGGTCAAAATAATCTCTCATAGATTTTAATAATTAATTCTTCTGTCTTACTGTTTAAACTACTCCTGATTATTAAAGGTACATATAGTGAGTTGGAGGTGGAGGGCACCACGGGGCCGTGCACTCTAGAGGGATGGGTTAACAGCAGTTAGATTGAGCTGCTTGTGGCTAATGACAGTTTTTCCAGTCATTAGGAACCATTGACAAAAATGAATAATTCCAGTACAAGTATAGACTATGATATTTAGAACTAGCTCATGGAGATATTTTTTTTAAATAAAAAGTGTGTAATGTCTAAATTAAAAAATTATAGGATAAAGTAAACTTTTAAAGCATTTACTATTTTTAACCCTTTACCTCCTAGAAATCTAAGTCAGGATATAAAGGACAAATGTTGCAGTTATTTGTATATAACTTTTACATGTCTTTAATCAGGATAATACATAATACCTCAAAAGTCACAGAAGCCCATACCTGAGTGTGGTAGTTACTCATCTTGTTCCACCCAAAACAATACAAAATTCATAATACATTAAGTTTTAATTCAGTTAATAAACTGTAGGTTTTCTTCATGTGTATATCTTCATTTCTTTATTCCTGATTTTCTGTTTAAAGTACAGCTGTCATGTTTGGTCTGGGACCAAGTCACTCTATTTAAATGAAAAAGGAACAGAAGTTTCTTTATGCTCCCCCCAAATTACTTTATCAATAGTCATTCCTTGTTATCGTCCAGATTATTACTGTCAAACTAGAAATGAAAAATAGAGAGGAAAAAGTAATGCACCAGTTCGTATGGGGTTTGGTATAAGATTTCACATATCTACTCATTAACTGAAAGTATCCTGCCTATGTATTGTTTTCTTAAAGTCTAAATAAATAAGAAGATTTTCATCAAAATATTAGAATCAAAGATCTCAATGCCTGATGTATGGGAGTGAACTAACGTGCTGACTTGATTGTTGCAGGCGGGTCAGATTCTGGTGTACATCATGTCCAGTTTCGAAGATGCCGACACAGAAGAGACAGTAACTTGTCTCCAGATGACTGTTTACCATCCTGGCCACCAGCAAAATGGAATATTCCAATCAATAAGGTTTTTTAACCGAGAAAAACTCCCCTCCAGCGAAGTGGTGAAATTTGGCCGAAATTCCAACACCTGTCATTATACCTTTCAGGACAAACAGGTTTCCCGAGTTCAGTTTTCTTTGCAGCTATTTAAAAAGTTTGATAGCTCAGTTCTCTCTTTTGAAATTAAAAATATGAGTAAGAAGACCAATCTGATTGTGGACAACAAGGAGCTGGGCTACCTAAATAAAATGGACCTGCCACACAAATGCCTGGTTAGGTTTGGGGACTATCAGTTCCTGATGGAGAAGGAAGATGGAGAGTCATTAGAATTTTTTGAGATTGAATTTTCTTTGTCGACAAGACCACTCTTGCAAGAAAACAACTGGCTGCCACAGAAGCGCATACCTGAGTGTGGCAGTTATTCATCCTGTTCCACCCAAAACAATTCTCCTATAGAAATGGGTGAAAATGAATGGTAAACGCACAGGGCTAAGGGAATCATGAAGGATGAAGAACTCTGTAGACACTTTACAGACATTCCACTTATTAAGAGTTTCTTAGTGTAGTATATTACTGTCATCTATTACTTTGTCAAATTTGAGATCTGGTATTATCATTTGAAGTCTGTAACTTGTGTTAGTCATTGATTTAGTCACCTGTTGCATTGCTGGATGTGTGAAGAATTACTGTACGTGTATATCTGTGAGCATTAATGTACAAATAGTATCCTTTGTGATGAAGGAATAGTGTTCTCAAAATATGGTTATGTTACTTTCTTCTTATGCCTGATTTTGGTCCTATGTTTTATATCGTTTCATTTTGGTTTGTAAGTTTTGGTTTGGTCATATTATTTCACAGTAGTCATTTGTTTTCAAGGTCAGGGCTACAAACAAGTTATTATGGGTGTTGTAGGCTGTTGGTACTTGTACCAGAGCATTGGAACAGAGCATCATGTTTTTTAGTGAGTCATTGTGGTTTTAATATGGGAAGACTTATTTGAGCAATAATACCTTAATTTTCTGTTTTTTTTCTCTATAGACTTATACTGTTTATTCCCAAGAATACCGCTTTCCTTATCTGTATTCAGTATCTAAAACCAATATTTTAAACATTTTAACAAACCACTGTGTTAAGTTTCGAAGTCTTTTTCTTTTTCCTTTTTTTTGGCTGCACCACATGGCTTGTGGGATCTTAGTTCCCGACCAGGGATTGAACCCCGGCCTCTGGCAGTGGAAGTGCCGACTCCTAACCACTGGACTGCCAGGGATTCCCAATTTTTCATTTTTATTACCAAATTTTAAATAGTTTTTTATGTACTACAGAGTTTTAAATTCCATGAATTCAAACTTTTAACAGCATCCATGTACATAATAAAGCCAAAGTTTAATTCTCTAACCATTTTCTTTGAAACTCTGAAGAAAGGGAGGAACTGTTTTTAGACTGCTCTTAAGGGAGGACTGCAGTAGGCCGCAGGCAGAGGCTGTGGCTGGGGATTCAGACACATCCAGCTGTGCCCCTCAATGCATATTGGCTCCATTATTTGTTCCTCACCCCGCATGGAGGCCCATGGCCACCAGTAGCTCCCAAGTTCTATATGTTACCGATCACCCACCCAAAGAGACCCTTATCTCCCAATTCCAGTCCAAGAGAAGGGTCAGCTTGGGTCAGGTGCCCACCCATCTACCAACCAACTTGCCACATGTCACGTTAAATAATGGCTGCTCCAGTCAGTGACCATGTGGATAAGAAAAGAGTTTTCTCAAAAAATGGCCACAGTGGGGTGTGGGTGAGGGCAAACAAAAATGTTGGTGTTTGATACTAGGTACTGCAGCTAAGTTGTGAGACTCGCTGTTCACCTCTTAAGGACTCACTTGTCCCAGGAAACTGATTTTTCTTGGGCTGTTTAAGGGGTGTATTAATTGGTGCCAGTGTTACAGTCATAGGCAGTCTCTTCTTGAACCTGCAACTTTATGACAAGGGGGTGCTTTCCAATAGTGGAATCTCATATGCTATGTGATTATATAACCATATTCTAGAAGATTCTGTCTCTACTATCTACTGCATTGACTGACTTGAAGAAGCATTACTTTTAGGCTCTAACATGAGTGTAGTATTAATTTTAATACACCTTGTGGAAAAATTAGCTATAATCTTTACTACCAGGAGATAACTGTTGTTCACATTTTGTGTGTATATATTTAGTAGCTGATTCCATGTTATCTCATGGCCCTTTTAACATTTCCAGTTCTCTAACACTTGTTTAATTCCTTACAGTAATTGTTATCATCTGTTAAAATAACAGGTAAGGTTACTATTTTACTTTCTGGAGCCTGATTGAAACAATTAGATCTTCCATTTCAGGTGATGACGGAGGATGAGCACTTGGAAAATTGTGATTGGAATTTACTGGGCTTCTAGTTGGTATGAGTTGTACCCAAGTCCAATCACTCATCATTCTACTAAACCTACATGAAAATATTTATTTGGCCAGGTATCTCTCTAAGCGATGCATTTAGGGCAGGGACACTGGTGAAAAAAATAGGAAAGCAGTGGTTTTAGCACTGATGCTGGTTTCAACATTTTGTTGCTGGTGGAAGGCCACTGAGGGACTAGAGATGAGCCAGTTTGGCATTGCTTACTAGCATCTTCATAGAAGAGATCATCGTGAGATGCAGGGGAACACAACGGCTTTCTTAATACTGTTAGTGGAATCATTTCTCAAAAACCCAAATCAAGGTAGTAATATTTTAAAACAGGAAACTTGTGGGGTTAGACAGTCAAAATAAGGTGTGACATGGGAATTCCCTGGCGGTCCCGTGGTTAGGACTCCGCGCTTCGGCACAGGTTCAATCCCTGGTCTGGGAACTAAGATCCCCACAAGTCGCACAACGCTCCAATTACTGGAAAGAAAAATAAAAGCAGGCATAATTCCTGGTTATACCATTTTAAAAGTTCTAGCATCTTAAAACCCTCACACAACTCCATATACCTTCCAGTTACCCCATTTCTCTGCTCTGACCGCAACTTTTCAAATAACTGTCTACACTGGCCATTCTTTATTCTTCACCCCTTACAAGATACTTCTCAGTTTCCATCCCTTCATTTGAAAAAATGGAACATGCAATATTCATGTTCCCAAGCCCAGCTGATGCACCTGCCCTTTCTCTCAGTGCCCAAGCAGCATTTGATATCACTGACTCCTCTCTTTCTGGCTATGGTGACACCACATTCTTTGGTTCCTCGAATTCCTCCGCTATCTGCTTCTTTTGGCCTGTTCTCTACCCCCGACTTCTGAAGGGCAACACTTAATTGGGCTTCTCTGCCTGTCTGCTTCCTCAGGGGGATCTCAGCTGGAATAACTACTTAAATTACTATTTACCTACTACTGACTCCTAAACTTGTACCTATTCTTCTCTGAGCTGTAGACATATATCCCATCACCTACTTGGCAGACATCTTCATTCAGGTTTTTTTTTAAATAAATACCTCAAATTTAACTTTACAAAACAGAGCTCTTAATTTCCTCCAATTTCCCAAACCTGTTCCTCCCACTACATTTATTAAGTCAGAAACCAGTAAGTTATCATCAAGAGTAGCTGTAGCTGCTAGTTTGGCTGTCATACTTCCATAGATTTGGCCAACAGAAAGGCAATGAACTCCAATAGATTTAGACAGTTTATTACTTACACAAACAGAAAAAGCAGGACCAGTGAGGAGTCAGTGTCGCACATCCCTGGTCGCTAGGGATGTCCGGAGCTAACACTGAACCGAGGGGGCCAGATGACAAATGCCTTCAGTGGAGGGTAGCTCTGTTACTGAGGAGCTAACTCTAAACTCCAACCAAGCAGTCTTGTTAGCCTACATCTGTACCTGAATGCGGGTGAGGCGAACATCCCTTGCCTTGCTGGAACCAGGGAGTGGGATGAGAAACTGCCTCACGGCAGTCTTCTGCAAGCCAGGGAGGCAGATGATAAATGGCCTTGCGGTGGCTCCTCTAAGACTGCCTGTCTTGCCATGTTCCAGGAAGGATCGTAGGGGTTCCTGTCAAGACCTGGGTCAGGCTATGTTTGAGTGTTGGCTATGCAGATATGCAAAGTGAGCAAGGTCGCCAGGGCACCATGCTGAATGCATTACCCTACAGTTAATGGGCAGAGAATCTGAAGACGTTTTTTCCAAGGAAGACATACAGATGGCTAACAGGCCATAAAAGGATGCTCAACATTAATCATTAGGGAAATGCAAGTCAAAACCACAATGAGGTATCACCTCACATCTGTCAGGATGGCTATTATCGAAAAGACAGCAAATAACAAGTGTTGGCAAAGATGTATAGAAAACGGAACCCTTGTGCACTGTTGGTAGAAATGTAAATTGGTGCAGCCACTATGGAAAACAGTATGGAGATTCCTCAAAAAAATTAGAAATAGGGCTTCCCTGGTGGCGCAGTGGTTGAGAGTCCACCTGCCGATGCAGGGGACACGGGTTCATGCCCCGGTCCGGGAAGATCCCACATGCCGCGGAGCGGCTGGGCCCGTGAGCCATGGCTGCTGAGCCTGCGCGTCCGGAGCCTGTGCTCCGCAATGGGAGAGGCCACAACAGTGAGAGCCCCACGTACCGCAAAAAAAAAAAAAAAAAAAAATTAGAAATAGAACTACCATATGATTCAGCAGTTCCACTCCTGGATATTTATCTGAAGAAAACAAAAACACTAATTAGAAAAGATATATACACCCCAACACTCATTGCAGCATTACTTACAATAGCAGAGATAATGAAAGCACCCAAAGTGCCCATCAATAGATAAGTGGATAAAGAAGACATGGTGTGTGTGTGTGTGTGTGACTATTACTCAGCCATAAAAAAAAAATGAAATCTTGCCGTTTGCGACAACACGGGTGGACCTACAAGGTATAATGCTAAATGAAATAAGTTAGAGAAAGACAAATACTGTATGATTTCACTTATATGTGGAATCTAAAAAACAAATGATCAAACATAACAAAAAAGAAAGTTAAAGACAGAGAACAAGTGGTTCCCAAAGGGGAGGTGGGTAAGGGGAAGAAAGAAATAGGTGAGAGAGATTAAGTGGTAAAAACTTCCAGTTGCAAAATAAATGAGTAATGGGTATGAAATGTACAGTGCGGGGAATATAGTCAATAACTATGTAATAATATCTTTGTATGGTGACAGATGGTAACTAGATTTATCATGGTGATCATTTTGAAATGTATAGAAATACCAAATCACTATGTTGTGTAACATGAACTAACATAGTGTTGTAGGTCAACTGTACTTCAAAAACAGACAAACAAACAAATAGAAAAAGAGATCAGATGTGTAGTTACCAGAGGTGGAGGGTAGGGGGAGAGGGAATTTGGAGGAAGGCAGTCAAAAGGTACAAACTTTCAGTTATAAGATAAATAAGTACTAGGGATGTAATGTACAACATGATAAATATAATTAATACTGCTGTTATGTTATATATGAAAGTTAAGAGAGTAAATCCCAAGAGTTCTCATCACAAGAAAAACAAATTTTTTCCTGTTTAATTTTGTATCTATGAGATGATAGATGTTTATTAAATTTATTGTGATAATCATTTCACAATGTATGTAAGTCAAATCATTATGCTGTATACCTTAAATTTATACAGTGCTCTGTGTCAATTATATCTCAATAAAACTGAAAAAAAATCTTGTTGGTCTACCTCTAAAGGTAATCTGTTCTGCATTCCTATAGCAATTATCAATCCAAGCCACACCATGTCCCACTGGGGGTACTATACATATATCCACTTATGCCCTCCTACAGCACATTCTCTACATAGCAGCTAGAGGAATTTTTCGAAAATGCAAATCTGATCACTGTACACTCTGGCTTACAAAAAGTCAGTGGCTTCCTATTCTACATCAAATAAAATTCACTCTCCCTAACACCCTACCAGATACAGTAGATTCTCCAATATTTGCTGAATAAATGTTATTTCTAGTGTTTTTTATAAACATACAAAGCAAGAAAATTGATATCCTTTTCTTAGCAGTTCAAACACATTTTCAAGTTTAGTTCCATCCTGCTTTACCAATTCATTCCTTTTTGTCTTCATAGCAGATTTAATAAAATAATTACAAACCAGGAGTCAAAACTGTTGCATGTTTATGGAGTAAAACTAGTAATAATCAAATAATTTATTATAATAATCAAATTATTTAAATGTAAAAATGTGTTTATTCACAATCTTTGAGAAGTTACCATTCCTTCAAAAAATTCTTTATGAACAAAATGCCAAGAAAATTACAATAGTAGCTTATGCCAAACCAAAAATATACATCTGATGTATACAAACTTTAAAAAGCATAACACAGGCAACGTGAATATAGATTATCTTTAAAATATTTCCAATGACATAGCTACAACTTAAATTATGTTGAGACATAAATAACAGCATTACCTAATATATTTACATATTTAAAGTGTCATATTTATTTCTATGAGATAAAAAAAGGTGACAAAACTATAGATGTCATTGCCCAGCAGTTCAAATATTGAAAGGGCCACATGATATTTTTAAAGTATAGCAAGAACTTTAAATTACTATTTATATCTGGACCTTCCTATATTTTCGAGAACATGCACTGTCATTGTTGCAAGAAAAAGAAAAAAAAAACACTAAGGAAAAATTGAAAAACAGTTTGCTTACTAAAGTCATATTCAATCCTCAGCAAAATCAAGACAAGCAATCAGGGAGTGTCTTATATCCTTGGCCTTTTAAATTGATACGTAAACTTTAGAGAAAAGAAAAGTTAACTGTATATCGTAAAATTCAGTTATATATATTGATTTACTTAGTTCCATCCCATTAAAGCATGTTGTATTACAAGGCAAAGGAAAGCTTAATAAAATCAATGGATTCTTTCATGCCAGAAAGGATTTTATTTACTTTGAAATACCCGTATTACCTTTTTCAGGTTTTTCCTTCTTAATAAATCATGCACAGAGAATATGTTCTGTGTAAAATCTTTCAAGACCATTCATTGGAAATACAGAATTTAAAAAAATGACAGAAATTTACTATATCAATTAAAGTCAACATTCATTTATAGTGGCACAGAAAAGGAAGTGAAAAACCTAAGTATATGGCTTCCTTGGTGGCGCAGTGGTTGAGAGTCCGCTTGCTGATGCAGGCGACGCGGGTTCGTGCCCCGGTCCGGGAAGATCCCACATGCCGCAGAGCGGCTGGGCCCGTGAGCCATGGCCGCTGAGCCTGCATGACTGGAGCCTGTGCTCCACAATGCGAGAGGCCACAACAGTGAGAGGCCCATGTACCGCAAAAAAAACAAAACCAAATAAACAAAACACAAAAAAACCCACCTAAGTATATATATTTTCTTAAATATCTTTTGATTACTCACTTTAAGTGTCCAAACTCTGAAAGATTATCTTAACATATCACATACCTTGTTTAGATTGAGTCAACATTATTATAGTAGGATATGCAACAAGTGTAGAAAGAAACTGATACTTCGGCCTTTCTTTCGGGTCATCTACTCAAATTAATTGTGCTTACTATCACATAATAAAATTTAAGTTAAGTCATAGAAATGAATAATGCTGGAAAAGGGAACACTATTCTGAATCTGAATCTGGCAGTCCCTCCTCATGCTCCCTTCACATCTGCTGAGAATTAACACAAAATGCCTTAATACTTTCGCAGTTAGCTACTGAAACAGAGTTAAGAAAGCATTCAAGGTGAAATTAATAAAACTATTTTAAAAGCTGAAGATCTACAAACAGTAAACAGGATTGCTATGAAGAAAAGAGTTAAAGAAATTTAATTAATAACATGACAGAACCATTAAATTGTTTTTGAAAAGCAGAAGGCAGATGATGAAATTGCACTTAATTCTGAAGCAATTCAGATATAACCTATCATTCCTATTCCTTTCTAATAAGCATTTATAACATGTTTCTTACTTCCCCTCTTACAAAAAGGCTCAGCACAACCATTTATACATTCTAGTTGGTTTTAAACATTTGGTCATAACTGATAAAGAAGATCACACAATTTTTCCCTACCGTTTTTGTTGATCCACATCATATTGCTTTAGGCCAGAATCAGACAGTTCTAATACAGGATTTACAAATCCAGAATACTCAGAATTGCCATTATCATCCATTTCGGCACTAACAAAATCATTCTCCCACTCCAGCCCGTTGGAATCATCCGAGGCAGATGTAGGATTACTTCCAGTCTTCTTGCTGCTATACTTAAGTGCTGCCTGGAGAATGTCTTCCTCTGTTTTGGAACGTTCTCTCATTGGAAGCATTCGATTCATTCCTATTATATGGGCAGGGTTATTAGAAATCTCAGTAAAGATTTAAAGAGCTATATTAAAAGACAAACTATCAGACTTGATTTGTGAATTAACTTAAAAAGCCAGTCATACGGAAGCCTTTCTTAAGGGAAATGTTAGGGTATAATCCTACAGTGAACATTAATACTCAACAAAGGACAGTTTTATGCAACACTGGTAATCTAGTAAGATGAAATTTCTGAAGAGCCGTAAGTAAAGCAGAATGCATGGAGGATTTCAATTGCTATTAGTCTTATACGGCCAAATTAGTGTGTCTGCAAAACTTCTTTCCTACCTAGATGACAATTTCATTTCTCAGAGATAATAGTAACTCTAATGATAACAATATACACATTTCCAGCACTTACTAGGTTCCAGTTAATGTTGTTTGCACTTGACATATATTAACTGATTTGATCCTCAACAACTCTATGAAGTTACCTACAGTACTCTCATTATCCCCCATTCTGCAGTTGAGGAAACTAGGGCAGAAAGAGGAAAGTGATTTGCCCAAGGTCACATAGCAATAGAAGTAGTGGGGCAAGAAACAGATTCCATGCAGTTTGGCTTCAAAGTCTGTGCTCTTTTGCTAGTCTGACTCTAGTATAACAAAGTAGAGACATTTCTAGGGGAAACTGTTCTAGATCTAATTCTGAACAGAAGGAAACTGATCAGGAAAGTGAGCGTCAAAAATCTTCGAAGAAAAAAACATCGTTTTGGCAGAAGGAAGAGAGGGAGGACAGAAAAGAAATTTGAATTTGCAAGTGCAGAATCAACACTGCTAATAGAATTAAAATCTAGGAAAAGAGATTATAAGAGAATATCTCTAGACACACCCAATAATTTTGTTTTCTGAGCTTAAAGAATCAGATCCTACAATAATAAAAGAACATTTAAATCTAGGGACTTCCCTGGTGGTCCAGTGGTTAAGACTCCACGCTCTCAATGCAGGGGGCTGGGGTTCGATCCCTGGTCAGGGAACTAGATCTCACATGTTGCAACTAAAGATCCCGCATACCGCAACTAAGACCTGGTGCAGCCAAATAAATACATTTAAAAAAAATAAATAAATCTATCACTCTTGTCTGTCACTCCCCCAAAATTGCACACTCAACCTAGCAAACGAAATCATCCTTATAGACACAATAAAAATATGAGCTGGACACTAATATAAGTTTGTGGATTTGTATTTAATTGAATAATATGTCTAAAGGAAGCTGGATTAGACATCATCAGGTTTCTAGAGGGTTCTGTCTTCTACCTAGTTTAATAATTCTGTTATAATAATTTGAATAACAAACTTGAAAGTCATGTTATCTAAAAATTTGATTAGCATACAGCAAGGATGACAAATCAGGAATTAAAACACCTGAAAGGCTTTAGATCAAATTGAACAAGATGCTAAAATAAAAATAAATTTAAAATCTAGATTGGGATATAAATACACAATAACAAAAGTATAGGGTTGGGAAAACAGTGTTTAGCTGAGAAGACTTAAGTAAATTAACGCAATCTTTGCTAAAGTTATTCAGTTTCTTTACTGATAAAACAAATGGCTCAACTAGAGGATATCTAAGGTCTATTCCATCTCAAAATTCTATGAAATATTTGATATTGAATATTAAAAAAAATTAAAGTTCCATATTCTGTAACTGATTCTTCCTTTTGGGATTACCTATTTCTTAAAATGAAAATAAAGACTTGGGCCTTATTCAGTGAAATAGCTGAATATTTTTTTAAAAAATTAAAAAAAAAAGTCCACACTTAGCTATAATTTTGAGTACCTGCTATGTGCCACACTATGTACTGGGTGTTTTATATAAATTTTATTTACTCCTCCTAACATTCATGATTTAATTTGTTCAAATATTTATTGACTGTCTATTATGTGCCAAGCTTTTTTAGACCATCAGTATATAATAGTGAATTATCATTCTTCAAAGTAGGTTTATAATTCCTTTTTTATGATGAACTAACTGCAGTTTAGAGAGATTAAGAAACCTATCTAAAGTTCTATAGCTGGGAAGATATAGCAGGTAAAATTCAAACTCATGTCTGTGTTATGGCTTTTGTACTACCAACAGAACTAACAAATTGCTTATTTATTATGAACCAAAAGTTAATTAAATTTTGGCTTTAGGTTGCTCACAAGCGGGCAGTAATTCCTACAGAGTAAAATGGGCTGGATTACAAAAACCTTAAAATGAGAAACAACATTTATTTTCTAAATCTCAAGAAACACTAAGAACTAAGCAACTTTCAGACTTCCCTGGTGGCACAGTAGTTGAGAATCTGCCTGTCAATACAGGGGACACGGGTTTGATCCCTGGTCCGGGAAGATCCCACATGCTGCCGAGTAACTAAGCCTGTGAACCACAACTACTGAGCCTGCACTCTAGAGCCCCTGTGCCACAGCTACTGAAGCCCGCGCACCTAGAGCCCGCGCTCCGCAACAAGAGAAGCCATTGCAATAAGAAGCCCATGCACCGCAACGAAGAGTAGCCCCCGCTCGCCGCAACTAGAGAAAAACCCATGCACAGCGACAAAGACCAATGAAGCCAAAAATAAAAACAATAAAAAAAAAAGAATTCAGAAACTTTCTAAACAATTTACAACAAATGACAAAATATAAGAGTCTAAGAAATTTTTACACTAATTTTTCAAGGCCTTGCATTCATTTCAGTTTAAATAAAGTAAAACACAAAGTAGATTTCTATAAATTAACACATATTAAATAAAAATATTCAGGTAGGGCTTCCCTGGTGGCGCAGTGGTTGAGAATCTGCCTGCTAATGCAGGGGACACAGGTTCGAGCCCTGGTCTGGGAGGATCCCACATGCTGCGGAGCAACTAGCCCCGTGAGCCACAATTACTGAGCCTGCGCATCTGGAGCCTGTGCTCCGCAACAAGAGAGGCCGCGATAGTGAGAGGTTGGTACACCGCGATGAAGAGTGGCCCCCGCTTGCCGCAACTAGAGAAAGCCCTCACACAGAAACGAAGAGCCAACACAGCCATAAATAAATAAATAAATATATAAAATTTAAAAAAAAAAAGGCAAAATTCCTTTAAAAAAATATTCAGGTAAAATTGTAAATATAAAATACCTTCTTCATCTTCCCATTCTAGATCTAAAGATGTGCTGTCATCATTTCCACTAGTTGATTTAGTTTTGGTCATTAAATCACAACTGCTTTCTGTATTTGGTGTCAAAACTGTGGCATCTGATGAGAGTCCTAGAATATACACCAAATACAATTAGATGTGGTGAGCTATACTCTTTTACTACAACCATTTATTTTGCAATAATTACCTCTCTTCAAATCATAACATCATAAAAAACAATTATTGAAATCATTACATTGGTAAGTTTCTGTTAGAAATAGTATAAAGGGCTTTTCCTGCTTTCTTTTTACTTTTTTTTTTTGCCATATAGCACAGTACACATGCAAATTTAAATGAATTATAAATTTTTAAAATATGATGAACTCGAGGCAGTATTTTTAATAGTCAATTACAAAAGGGGGCAAAAAAATGAAAAACTAAAAATGATAAACGAAAAGCAGCCTATATTTTCAAAAGGAACCACTACTATTCTTCCATATCTGGGGAGCACAGGAGTTTTGACTTTTGAAACTTGGAGAAAAGATTAATCTTGTAATTTGTAGTAAGTAAAATAAATACACTTTTGTGTACCTACTTCCCTTTTCTGGGAGGAGGAGAGGTGAGAACAGAGTGGAAATGGAAAAAGGAATTCCTGATTCCCTATACATATCTACAGAAATAGCCTGAGGTTTTTCTTTGCTCCAACTCCTTTTATTTATTTTTAAAATTTATATTACTGAAGTATAGTTGATTTACAATGTTGTGTTAATTTCTGCTGTACAGCAAAGTGATTTAGTTAATACATATATATTCTTTTCCATTATGGTTTATTATGAGACATCGAATATAGCTCCCTGTGCTATACAGTAGGCCCTTGTTGTTTATCCATTCTATATATAATAGTTTGGATCTGCTAACCCCCAACTCCCAATCAATCCCTTCCCCTTCCCCCCTCCCCCAGCAACCATAAGTCTGTTCTCTGTATCTCTGAGTCTGTTCCTGTTTCTCCAACTCCTTTTTAAAAAGGAAAGATAAAATTGTATATTTAAGGACTAGTTAATTGACTTATTTGGGCAACATAAATTGAAGGGCAGAAAGTTCTTCTAGAAAAACAGAGCCAGGATCTTCAATTATCTGTTTAACATGGCATAAAGTAACCTTAAAATGAACGTAGATATTTTAAAAGACTTACTACTACTTCGAAATACTTCATACTGTGACTTTATATTTCTCAAACAAGATTCAAAGTCATCTTCTGGTTCTGAACTGTAATAAAAGTGAAATAATTTTTTTAAATATATTCATAGTAGATACAACATAATTCATGCTTAAGTTAAATGATGGCATTTTGGTTTGAAAAGGTCTATCCCATATAAGTTCATAATTGCTGTACAATTAGAATAACCTAGTCAAAACAGGTCTTACTTTTCCTAATGCTAGCAATAAACTGAAAAATAATAAGATTTTGGTTAGTCTTGAAGTCAAAATCCAAAGCTTAGCCATAAGTCTAACTTGTAATTTACAATAATGAAGCATGAACAATTTTCTTTGAGTGAGTAGGAAATACTCCTGGAAATGTGACATTGAAATGTATCTTCTAAAAAATGATCACATAGGGACTTCCTTGGCGGTTCAGTGATTAAGACTCCTTGCTCCCAATGCAGGGGGCACAGGTTTGATCCCTGATCGGGGAACTAAGGTCCCGCGTGCCCCATGGCACAGCCAAAAAAAGATCACACATAAACTTTATTATAAGAAAAGAGAGGAGCTAAGGAAAACACAAACAACCAAGGCATAAACAATTTATCCAAAGGCATTCAGTGTGCTATTGCATCATATTCTGTATGAAAGATGTGACCACTCTTAAGAATGCAATAAAGTCAATTTAAAATAAATGATGATCATTTTCCAACATAAAGAAAGCAAATGTTCTCAGTATTCTTACAAGTGTCTTCAAGAAGCAATCATTTTTTATGCAACATATACACATGAATATGTATATAACCATCCAGAGGTGTACTGTGTTCTCTTTGGAAATAATATTTTCTACCACAAAGGGAAGAAGTATATTTCACTATTTACCTTTGATATTCTCCATTGTTTGAAGGATGGTATTGCTGCAAAACTCTCTGTCTTTCTTGCTTTGGAAACATAATGCAACACAAAATCACTCTGTTGTAAAATTATGTTTTTTAACACTATTCATGCAATGCCAAAAAGTGTTATTTTCTAGTTTCGGGGAAAAAAAAACTTTAAAAGTTATTCCATTGAAGTTTTTCTTTCCTTAAATTAATCACTGTTCACTTCTATATCCTCTTATTCATGGGTAGAATTTCTCTCAATTTTTCAGTGTATAATCCTTAAGTGGTCAGAATATTCATACTGTTATTAAAAAATAACTTTAAAAGTATATATTGGTATAGCTGACTTCCTTATTACACCTAAGAACTTCTAATAACTGGAAAGATGAGGGGTAAGAAAGTAATAGTTAAAACAGTATATGAAGTTCTATTCTGGGTGAAATAAGTAGCAATTAAACAAAAAATCTAAAAGACCGGGCTGGCTTGACTCAGAAATAATAAAAACAGAGGATTTAGAAAACCTGTCAGAGTTATGGCTCTGACAGTTATTACTGTATGTCCCTGGCATGTCCTTTATTTTCTGTTTCTTCATCTGTAAATTACAGATGGCTATAATACTGTCCTAGCAAATTCATACGGCTACTGTTAAAATCAAATGAATTTGCATGTATCTGTGTATCTTTGTGTCAGCATATGTGTACAGACTGCTATGTGTTCCTATATCAATATTTATTCAAGGAAGAAAAAACTCAGGAACTCAGATTTTGCATATGGAATCATTTTAGTCTTTAAAAGGTAAGCAGCAGAGAATTTATTATAGCAAAAAGAGATGTCTAAATTATAACCAGAAAAATACTTTCCTTTCTTAGAAGAAGGTGAGTTAATTTTTAAACTTTCCCATTACTTAGAAGTTAGTAAAAAATAAAAATAAAAGATACTCCCTCACATAATCTAAAAAAAAAAAAAAAGAGAGAGAGAGATGAAGAGCACGGGTCCATAGAAATCACACAGAAAATGATACATGATTTTTTAGTTCATCTAAGTTACAATAATTATGTGACATAATCCTTGTACTACACTTCAGTTAACACTGCAGTAGAGTTCACACAGGCAAAAGATGGAGGAAGATACTAAATAGAAAAGTGGCTAAGCAGTGCTTGAATTCTGGCTCTGCCATTTATTAGCTGTAGGATCTTAAGTTACTTAACGTCTCTGTTCCTTGGTTTCATCGCTTATAAAATGGGGATTAAAAACACTACCTTTCTCCTAGGATTGTTGTGACGATTAAACAAGGTAAAACATGTAAACTAATCAGAACAGTTACTGACACTTAGCCAGGGCTCCATAAATGTCTATTATTAATAGCTGTCTGGCATTATAACAATGCCATGTTTGAATACAGCATGGTAAGATATGATAAATCTGTTGTTTTTTCTGATACTACATCAAAGATTTCCCAAGACCCAAACTCCCAATCTCCCAAAGACACAAGTATAAAGATGAGAAATACAGAGTATTCCTATGGGGCAAAATCGCTCAGCTTACCCAATTTTAGGAAGTATAAGAAAGTCTAGCAGTTCAAGAAATTGTTAAAAAAAAAAAAACCTCACAAAATAAACTAAAAAATGCTGCAGAAATGATATTTAAAGGTTAGTTTTGCAATGTTTCATCTAAGAGTATATTTTTCCAAAAGAATGCTGAATTTTGGAAAAGTATAAAGTTCATTTTTGGGATAAACAAGAATTAGCTTCTGGTAATTTAAAGCTAAACAGCACTCAGTAACAAGCATATAATTTGATGTTATTTCTAGCTGTTAAAGACCAACTAATTTCCCTTTAAAATTCCTAAGAGTATAGGAATAAATACATTTGTTGTTAAACAAGAAGCCCTTGATTCTAGGGGGAAAATGTCCCAACTAACATTTGTCAAAGAAAATCAGGAGAAAAGCAGCCCTAATATATGTCGGGGTCTTTTCCCCTCACCTCCAAGAGCTTTTGCTGCTTTGCTGCCCTGGCTGCTTCACGCTGTGCAGCGTATAAAGCTTCTTCTTCTAGTCTTAACTTCTCTTCTTGTAAGGCTAACTGTACATGAACAAAACAATAAGGATTAACAAAAATCAGAACCTGTCTAACTGCTCTAAAAATAAAATGTTTCTATTTATAAAATAAAAAATAAATTATTAAAAAAATAACTGAGCTCTACAAAGCATAATAGAATTAAATTTCTGTGATTTCTCAATTTCTCTTTTTACAAAATAATTCAAATGATATCAAACATGTTACAGAATTCTCTAGAAGCTGAATTATAAAGTAGAGCATCTAGTTTGCATAAATACAAAACTGTTTCTTTCCTTAGAATATGCAGTGATCTTCATTCTCAACAATCGTTCCAATGCCGATCACCCTGATTAGTTTCATGGTTTGGGCCCTCCTTAGTCCAAGGTCTTTAAAACTAAGGTCAATCATATCACTGTCTACCAAAGTGAAGTAAGCTTTCACAAAGTTCATGGTGCATTGATACACATGTCCTGTATTTTATTACCATCAAGTTATTAAAAAATTACTTCCAAATTTAAGTTCCTGCCATTCATAATAGCATACGAACTGCTTTAATGATAATCTACAGCAAGTCAAATCAAATTTAAAAATCAAATTTCAACACAATATTTTTCTTTAGCCTAATATTAGCATTTATTGTGTAGCTTAAGTTAATGCTGTTGAAATCACTAATTGGTACTAAACAGACTATTTTTAAATGTATAATGGAATACGACTAATTCCATTTAGTTTAGTGAATGCAAAACTATAATTACAGGCCACCTCTGTAAATATATTAAAGTAAATATAACATTTATGATTGTTAGAAGTACTTGGTTCACTTACTAAGAATAAATAAATCCAAGACAAAAAAAAAAAGATTTAAAAAAATAAACCACTTATTGTGAAACAGAGTAATTTTTAAAGTTAGTTTTAAACACAAAGGTGCATGTATCTTGCCAGAGCCCCTACTTGTGAATTCAGAAATTATTTTCAGAAGAATGTATTCTCTTCACTTATTGGCAGCATATGATTTCTGATAAATTGAACCAAACTAAACCAAATTATTATAGGCTGGAATAATTTTTTAACTTTTAACTCATTTTCACCTCAATATATCTAAATTTAGGTCCAATGACTGTTCACATGCAATATATTATTTAATGACATCTTTCCCATATAAACAGAGACTTTATGATAATATATACTTAAGCAACATAAGACTATTTACCTCCTTTTGGATTTTCATATCAAGATCTTTCTGTTTTTCAACAATAGAATCATAATGCTTCTCTCTTAGGTCAACAATTTCTTCCTCAGTAAGAGGCCTACAGAGAAAAATAAGGCAGAAAAAGAAAGAAAAGGAAAAAAAAAGTGCTGATGAGTCCAAGTTAAATAAAATACTCATAAAATCAGTGAAATTATGAAATTTTACTGTCAAAAACATATTAAAGCAATTTGATGCTATGATTTCAATTGTTAGAGTAAAAACTCATACATTCTAATACTTGTTATAATTTGGTATATAAGATGATATACTATCAGAGTACCCTTTTTTAGCCCTAAAATCAACTTTAAAGAAATGTGGACTCCCTTTACTTTGGCTCTTCAGCCATCTGACTATATCCCAAAATGTTCATCATAAAATATAAACTTCAGTATACTATACTCTGATCTCAGACCTCATATCATTTTGGAACTCTTAACTCTCATACCCACTGCCCTATTTATCCTGCTCAATCCCTCTAACCACCCCAGGCCCTTGATCCTCCCTTTTCTCTCAGTTTATCGATCCTGATCATCTTCTGGCTTTACTTCACTTACAACCAGTGTGGACTCTGTGGCAAATCTGAAGTACTTTCTTACCCACATACTCGCCTTCCTGCACACCTGTCATTATGCCTTATTCACCCAGATTACTCATTCTCTGACCTTGGATCATTTCCATGATTAGCTCTTTCTGCTGAGAGCTGTGAGAGAAAATCCTACATGTTTGGCCCTCTGCCCCTAGCAATAACCCTTTACTTATACATGGCCAACCCCCTCTCACATCCTATGCTAACTACTTCAAAATCTTCACAAACACACTCCTTAAGTTCTTCATTCAAACTCTCTACTCTTAGAAGTCAATTTCACCCCACTCTGAGACATGACGAGCATGTCTCCAACCATCAAATCCCTCAACTTCTTGCCAGTCCTCCTCTCACCTAAGTCTATCCTCCCTACTCTTCCCTCCTTCCTCTAAAGAGGTGGTATTCCCTAATTTGTTCAAGGTCACCTGTCACACTTATACTTGATTCATTCATCACTGATGCTACCCCACACCACCTTCACTCCAGAGAATTCTGTGGGACATTGCTCCATCAATTAGTACCTCTTTTCTTCAGTCTACTCTTTTTGTCTGTTTTCACCTCTCTTCCTTGTGAAGACTGGAAGAAAGGAAGGAAAGAAAGGAAGAAGGAAAAACTTTCATTTGACCTATATCTAACTACTGCTCCCTCTCTCCTTCCCATTTCAGCCAAAATGTCTGAAATTAAAAGTTTATTGATAGCACATCTAGCACTTACTATGTGTCAGGTTCTTTTCTATGCGCTTTACATATATTGACTAATTTTAATTCTCAAAACAACCCTGTAAGGTAGATACAGAGATCATACATATGAGGGAAATGAGATGAAGACAGATTATGTCCAAGTAAGTCATATAGTATGTGGCAAAGCTAGAACCTGAACCCAAGTAGTCTAGCTCCTTGTTCCTAACAACTGTTTCTCTTCCCTTCTATGTCCTTACTTCCCATTCTCTCATCAACTCACGACAGTCTGCATCTGCTTTCATCACTCTACTAACTCTAACAAAGGTAATTAATTAATGGCCTCTATGTTGCCAAATATGAGACAGTTTAAGTCCTTATAATATTTCTTCAGTTTCATATGGCAATGCTGACCATTCCCTCCATTCCATCTGTCAGCCTGTCTCTACCTCCTCCCTTGGCTTTCTATGCTCTCCTGGTTCTTTTTGCCCACTGCTTCTTGGCTATCTTCTGAATCCTCTTCTAGTGTCTGCCTATTCAGTCTTCAGACCAACTGCTCTCTCTCCATGCTCCAATCACCCCACTTCCTCCCCCTTCCCCAACTTCAGGTCTTGATAATTATCATGGTTATAACCAGCCATGTATAAGGTAATGTCTCCTACTTTTGTTCCTTTAGCCCTAACTTCTGCCTAGGGCTTTTTGTTTGTTTGTTTTTTGAGGTATTACTTATATAAAATAAAAAACATGATTAGTAAAACAAGTTTTAGAATGTCATAAGGAAGCAAAAGGGGGATAGAGTTTTACAAATTCAAAGAAATATACTTATCAATATTAATATATTAAATAGTTTTTTAAAACTAGAATATACATAACAACTTACGTTCAGTAGGAAAGCACTTAGGCACTTATGTAGATTAAATTCTTTAATGTTCAAAACAACCTTTTGAGATATTGCCTCAATCTTATAGAAAGAGAAAACCAAGGTCCTGAAATGTAAACTGTTCAATGCCTCAAAGCAAGCAAATGACAGAGCCTGGATTTTTAGAGAGCTTCTTATAGTTCACATAGAAGTCATTTGTTTTATTAAAAAGAAAAAAAGCCTTACCTATGATTGCTTCCTGGGCTTTCCCCCTGTGCAAGAATTAATTAAACAATTATACAAATTTCACTAGCTGAATTCTATTTAAGGCAAGCCAATAAAATTTTTATTTAATCAAAATATTTTCTGCTTATCTATTTTACCTTGGTAATAAATTTCATTATTAAAAGTGTTTTAAACAAAAAGCTTTAACATTTTACTATTTCTCAAAGGCAAAATTTAGTTTACTATCTATCTTAATTATATAGCAACCAATTGTTGGACATTTCTTAAATTTTTATAACAAATATTTACTCTACCCCAAATAACCTTCTGGGTTCAAGATGGTACTAGACAACATATTCTCTATGTTCTCATCATTTACAATTGATCTTCATTATTAGCAGATTCCAGATTTGAAAATTCACCAATGAGTTAAAATTTACTTGCCACATCAAAACCAATGCTCCCCTCACTCTTATGGTCATTCATGGGCATACACAGAGCAGCAAAAAATCTGGTTGCCTGACATACACATTCCCAGTTGAAGTAGAAGGTGATGCTCTGCCTTCCTGTTTCAGCACTCTTACTGTGCCCTCTTTGCAGCCTATGCAGTGTCACTTTTTGCATTTTTGTTCCTGATTTTGCTGTTGAAAATGATCCCCATGTGTAGTGCTGAAGTGCTGTCTATTGTTCCTAATCCCAAGAAGGTGTGACATGCCTACATGTGCCTACACATACATGTGTTAGATAAGCTTCATTCAGGCATGAATTATTAGTGCTGTTGGTAGTGAGTTCAAAGTTAATGAATCAATAATATACACTAAAATAAGGTGTCAAACAGAAACATAAAACAAGGTTATATATTGATCAGTTGATGAAAATGTTGTGATCAGAAGCCTGTAGGAAGCTAATTCTGTATTTCCCCTAGGAGTAATATTCCAGTATCCACTAATTCAGTATTCACGGCAACTTCATAGAATGTAACTACCACAGATAACGAGACTGCTTTTGTTCTCTTTCCTGGGATTCTGAAATTACCTATAGTTCTTTCCTCCAAAGCAAACTGTAACTACTTTCAAGACTGATTTGGATTTATGCATTTCTTACACATTTGTGCTATTCACATCTCACAATTAAAATATATGACTAAGTAACAGCAGAAATAAAATTTCAAATGGTCCAAATTAACTTAGGAAAAAGCACTACAAAGCAGGATGTGACATTCAACTAAACCAAACATTAACTATGACATGAGAGAGGAAAAGACTGGTTAGCAAAACAAACAAACAAACAAACTCAAACCAAACAAAATGCACCTTAGGAAAACACTTGGAATCACACATTCTTTTAAAGAGCTGTATGATGGGGGGGATGAACTATATTGAAGGTTAACAGAAATCTTACATTTAGTACTTGTCAGAAACTTTAAAAATATCATGTTAAGTGTTTGTTTAAAAAAATACACAAAATTAATGTTACTTCTGAAAAGGGAAAGAAACAAGATTCTGTGAAACACTAAAATATTTGGGAGAAATTTTACTGGGAAACAAAAGGCTAAGGCAGGTCCTCAAATATATTCTACCAGATAATAATAAATATGTATTACTACTTTAAAAACAGATTTATACCCAAATTAATTTGGGAAATGCTAAATTGGACAAGTTTAAATAATTTTCTTTAACAGTTCTTTAACAATTTCTCTAATAATTCTTCCCAGAACCTTTAATATGCCAATTTACACTCTGAGACTAGTATTCTATACACACTCTGGGAAATGCTGGGCTAAAGAATAATTTAAATTTGGTTTAATACATTTTTCTCTTTCCTTAGAAAACAAAAATGATGAAGAAAAAAAAATACTTGCAATGCTCTTCTAGTCAAATTCACTTTAGAGATGTGGAAAGTAGGCCCAAGGCAGGTTAAATAATTTACACAAACTCATATAATTAGTTTAGCAAAGTTGGAAATTAACACACAAACTAAAACTCTTCTAACTATACCAGTGCATAAGAAATATATACCATATTTCACTAATTTTAAAATGTACTTTTTATTTTTTCCATTTTAACATTTCTGTACTTGGGATGCATCTTAAAATTGATTTTTAGATGAGGTAAAATACAAAAATCAACAAAAAGAATAACTTATAAAAAAGATAATGGCTAAAGTCAGAAAGTGATTGCAGAACAAACATGTATAAATTCTACCCTCAGAAATCTATAAAAACTATGGTCAAACAATGGGTCTACTCTGGATCGTTGAGGAATTTTACCTTAGGTAAGATGGCAAGATGTTAGAAATATCTTTTTTTAAAGTTCCTCAAGTTCTACAGAATACTTTAAAAACCCGTTTTATATATATGTATACATATACACACACACACACACACACACACACATATAATATATAACTGATGTATGAAACTATAATATATATGTAGTATATATAGTATTACATATGTTAATAGAAAATTCTGAATAATTTGCTAATATAAATTAGTAAAAGAAGGAAACGATAAGGGACTAAAAAGTAAAAATAACAACTAAGAAGTAAAAATTCTAAAATAAAAGAATATAATAAAAATTAAAAAAATAATTGTCAGAACTTATGAGATGACTAATGAGAACAAATATGGATTTTATACTGCTGTGAAAATACTTACTTCATCACTTTCTACTAGATTCTCAAACTGAAACAACAAGAAAGTGAGTGTTAGGATGAATATTTGTCTAAGGTACATATCTCACAAAAAATTATATGGTGGAGTTGCTCAAAATCAACTTGCTGTTTTGATTCTGCCACACCTCTACTAGGGCAGACCAATGATCTGTTTCTAGAACCACTGGCTACTATAAGCCACTATAATTGATAGAAGTGTACCCTCTCGCTCAGTTGTACAGGGCAGAAAAAAGACAAAAACAAACAAAAAATCCCACCACTTCTTAAGTAGAAATAACAATTCTACTAGAAGAATGGGATCTTAATCTTTTGCAAACTTGTTCTCCCCTATTCATGCTTCCCCCACCACTCCAATTCTCTCCCTATTCACTAGCTATCTAATATTAAAATATAAAGAGTCCATACTAAATTTAGGTACAGAGCCTTCCCCTTGCTTAAAAAAAAGTGTCTCTCCTGCTGTTCCGAAGGTAGTTTTATTCAATCAGATTTACGACTCTACTTACCTCTATAGTTAAGTGCTCACCTCTTGAGCATGTTCTAAAATACTTGGATCTGGGAAGAAAAACAGGAAAACAACTTTAAAAATTACAATCAATCCTAAAACTGAGTTAATATAGTGGCATAAAAACATTTCCTCAAAAGCGACTTTAAATTCTCCAATGTATAGTATCTTATATTTACAAAAAGGAACCACTAAACTTACATAAGAATATAAACACTCCAGGTTTTTAAACTTAGTTGTAGGTTTAAAAGTGTTTAGTCAACCAATATTTTTCTATTGGTTCTAATATTTACTATACCTGTAATAATAAGTTAATTTACTATATTCACTACATAGAACAGAATACAATTAAATTTAAAATTTTATCTCATTATTTTTACTGTATCAAGAAAAATATCTTGTTAAAGTACTGCTGTGTTAAATAATGTATAAGAGCATGTTCCCAATTTTGTTAAACATTTGCAAAACAACAAAAATCTAAAAAAGATATATGCCAATATGCTAAGAATAGTTATCTCTAGATGGTGGGATCATATATGTTTATATAAAGCTTAGGTACTTTTTATTCTCATCCCATGCCTGCACAAATAAAAGAAAGAAAATGAAAAACAATATACATCACATATACATCTACCAAATAATCCATTACATTAATTTTTTCAACTAGGGTGAAATATTGACTTTAATTTTAATTTCTCTTCACAATGTACACATATATCAAATCACCACAATGTATACTTTAAATGTCTTACAATTTTGACAGTTATACCTCAATAAAGCTGAAATTTAAAAATTCTAGTTATTATCTTCTGTTCCTACTAGTGAAACTTACATGTAGTCAAATAAGCATCTCCTTTGTTATATCTGCTCCAAAGATATCACCACATTCTATTAACTATATGTCCTCTAAATATTATAGTATGAAAGCTGGTACAGGACAGAGCCCCTCAAGCTCCTTTACTACTGGAAGTACCAGGAAATTTTAAGACTTTCACTTATAATGTGGATCCTGTTATTGCTGCCTAAATTGATGGCATAGAAGACCCCCCATCCTCCCATGGGGATCCAGAATCACACTGTGGGTTCCTAATGTGTCAGGACTCTTGAACAAAAACCACCCCTTTGAGAGATGGGAAGAATCCTGGGGTTAGGACAGGTCAGAATGCTTTGTATTATGTTTGTATGTGTGCAGAGGTGGCGGATGGGCTTAGTAAAAGAGAATGGTATATTATCATGACTAAGTTTTTATTACCATAAAGAATAAAAAAAGCAATTTTTCCTGTACAATCTTTATTTGCTAACAGATGCAAAGCAGTTTTATTGCCCATTAAGAGATCATTGGTAAAAACGGAACATTTGGTATTGTCATCCCATAGATCTAATAATTCATGGAACATATCCAATATAAATAAAATACCCCAATTCTCTAGGCATCTAGTGCTCCCATTCTTTTATTTTCCCTATTTCTCAAATAAAAACAGAAATGAGTTGAGCCTTCCAGTAGCACTGTGTTCTGGCATTAGGATTCATTCATAAAGTGCTATACGCTCTCCCTCAGCAACCATCACTCTCTTCCCTGAATGAAGAGTTTGTCTCTGATTAATCTATTTCCTCTTCCAGGCTTACTGAATGATATAACTGAATAGTAAAATAAAGTTTATTAATACCAAGCATCCCAGTATAAGCCGTCAGTGTGACTTCACTGCTGAAGCAAAGCCTGAAGCTAAGACTGTCTCAATACAAACCAAGGGAAGTAACTGTTGCACTACACTTACATTAGACGGCAGAGTACTGTGTTCTGTCCCAATTTTACACAGATATATAGCTAACTTCAGTAGAAGCCCAAGGTGTTGGCTGTTGTAAATGTCTATCTTTTCTGTCCACTCTCTCCACATCTAACTATGGTGAGGACAATCATGCTCTTGCATGACCCTGACTCCCTGATTATCTGACCAACCTAGATCATAGCCATCCCCCAGACTTCATTTGATTGGTTCAGGGTTATACAGAAACTGAGCAGACATATACCCTCCTGAGAGCTCTAGGGAGCTGCTAGGGGTTATACTTCTGACAACCTGCAAAGAGGAATGAAATCAATTGAAAGAGTGTTCTGACAGTGTTGAAGTCATTCCTAAGGACCAGTTGCATCCCTGCCCTGCCCATAGTTTCCTTAGTACTTGACAAACTTAGTATCCTTATAAGAAATTCTACCTTTTGCCTACGATAGTTTGATTTGGGTTTCTGTCCCCATAACCAAAGTCCTGTCTAATAAGTAAACAAGAGTCTAAGAGATAGAATGGCAAAAGGGCAAATTAAAAAAATAGCAAAAAAAATTTTAATGGAAAGAAAACAAAAAAGCAAAATAAGTTTGGAAGAAAATTTAAGCTTTCCTTTTAGGACAGATTAGATTGAGACCTTATTACTCACAAAGGGCACATACTGACTCCTACTACCATAAATGCTAAGATTATATTGATAGATTAAAGTAATACGCAATTTGGCAAACTCAGGGGTAACATTTTTATTAGAAGAGCTTTATCCTGGAATTTATCTGAAAAGAAGATGAGAAACTTTGTGATACACATTTTAAAAGTAATTAGAAAGCCAGTTTTTGAAAGTATCCTTTCAGATTTCAGAGTGCTCTCCATTACTTAAGCAGTAAATGAAAGAAACTGAAACTAAAATCTTTCTGTATTATTGGATTCTTAAAAGCCTAACACATTTCGAATGTGACTTTTTCAGTATTTCCCATTATAAACTGTCCTGACAGGAATAAAGATGCAGACGTAGAGAATGGACTTGAGGACACAAGGAAGGGGAATGGTAAGCTGGGAAGAAGTGAGAGAGTGGCATGGACTTACATATACTACCAAATGTAAAATTGATAGCTAGTGGGAAGTAGCCGCATAGCACTGGGAGATCAGCTCAGTGCTTTGTGACCACCTAGAGGGTGGGATAGGAAGGGTGGGAGGGAGACACAAGAGGGAGGAGATATGGGGATATATGTATAGCTGATTCACTTTGTTATACAGCAGAAACTAACACACCACTGTAAAAAAAACAAAAAACAAAAAAACTGTCCTGATATTTTGTGTTTTCTTTTTAAAAAAATTTTTAACATCTTTATTGGAGTATAATTGCTTTACAATGGTGTGTTAGTTGCTCTCCAAAGCCATCCATGGACATTCCTTTATACACAATCCTTATGCCCCTGAGAGCTGTCTCTAAGTAATGTAAGCTTCTATATAACCATTCTACTATTGCTGACGATGTGAAAGTAGACTCAAATATGTAAAGGATATTAAAAAGGTAGAAAAGATAGGCTATCATACTCCGAATGATCGTGGCATGTAAAGGAATTTGTAAAAGGTTGAAAGTAAAGAGGTACAAAAGTGGCAATTCTTGCATATATATTTATTTGTCAATGTTGTGAAGGCAGATATCAAGACAATCTTTTATTAAGGATAAAATCAGTCTCATCAAGAATAGAATGAAAATGCAGTTTTTTATGCTTCTACATGTTATTATGGAAAGCAGGCAAATACTCATAACAAAGTGACTTAAGTAAAAGATAACTAAAAAATCCTCATAAATCCTACATTGTTATTGGTCCTTTTCTTCATATTCTCCTGTATAGTATCTGTTAAAATAACCGTCTTTCTTTATATCTTCTGTTTGACATTATAAAAAAATAATGAAGAACCATGGTAAACTGTTCCACAGTCTATTAAAAATTAAAAGCTTCCCAAGACTCTTCTTTTCTAGACAAAAATTGGAAAGGTTACAAATAGAAGCCTGGCAAAAACTATTACATTGAAGATGATGGACACATTGTTTTTCAATTAGTACCAAATACTTCAGTGAAGATTTAAGCATTCAGATCTCAAGGGATGATCCATCAACAGATTTTCCAGGTAGAACAGCATCAACATAGGTGGTAATAATAAAGTAATAATATTTACTGTTAAATAAGCCCCTCCCTAATGAAGGCAAATTTAGGAAGACTGGATGTTCAAAACATTTATTGTGTTCCTTGGAAGAGACAAATTTTCCTGTTAAACATGTTGAAGATGGAAAACATGTCAAAAAGAGTCACTGTCCTTTAAGAGGAGCCTGATTTAGAGGAGACCAACAACTAGAAGGGATCTTAGAGGTCTTTTAGTTCTTTCTCGTTCATCCTCTGCAGTCTGTGAGCAGCATCTGAAATTGTTGACCACCTTCTTCTTTCAGAAACTGTTGCCACTTATGTGGCTATGATTTTGAATGTTCTAATTTTTCTTACTTCCCTGGATAACTGAATGACAGTCATAGCTATGTATTTATATTTAAAGTACAGAAGTGAGTAAAAAATTGACCCACGTACCCAGGAGGTTTACAGTCTAATGGGGTAGACACACAGGTAAATTAACAACTACCATGCTCTGAAAGGGATACGTTCAGATGAAGAGCATCAAAAATCAGCTGAAGGAGAAGGAGTTAGCCAGGCCCCCAAGTAGTGGAAAGGAATGTTTCAGGGAGCAGCAGCTACCAAAGGCAAAGGGGAATGAAAAGATCAAGACTGCATACATTAATTCTGTCAAGAAGTATTTACTAAACATCTACTACATACTATGCACATAACTTGGAGCTGTGTATTCAATGGTAAGCAAAATAGGCATGAACTTGTTCCTTTACACTGAGAGCGGAAGACAGACATTAACCAAATAATGACACTATTTCCGGTATAATTATAACCTGAGGAAGTGCTGAGAGGATAAGGAAGATGGTTCCATCATGGTGTGAGAACTCATCCCCTGAGGGTAGGAAACAGATTGGGAAGACTTCTGTGGGAAATAATCCTTGAGCTGGCACCTAAAAGATGAGTAGGAGTTATGTAACTAAAAAGGGAAGAAACTGATTCAAGGAAGAGTGTGGCACAAATGAGGCAGAAAAAAAAAAAAAAAAGGCAAGGAATAGATAATGTGAGGTCTTGAAAGCTACATTAAATATTTCAGTCTTTATCCTAGAAGTATGGTAAACCACTGAAGAAAATGGTAGGGGACATTCAGAACGTGACAACACAGATTTGGAGGATGAGTGAAAGGGAGGAGTTTATTATGATTCGCAGGTTCATGGCTTTGGTAACCGTATATTATTTTACTACTCACAAAGTAGGACACAAAGTAGTAAAAATGGTTCGGGCTTTAAAAAAATGAAGAAAAGGAGTAAAGAACTGTGAGCAGGAAAGAAATATGAGCTCAACTTTAAAAAACCGAATTTGAGGTTATGTTTGATACCCAAGGGGAAATACTCAGTAGGCAATTAAGATATTCAGGGCTCAGACTGAGATGACTGAGCTCATTAGTACTCAGGTAGTAGGTAAGGTCATGTGTTTTCCTGCCATCACCCAGGGAAAGTACATTAAGGAAGGAAAATATATTAAGGAAGAACAGAGTGAGATTCAGAACACAGCCCTGGGGAGTCTTCAAGGTACAGCACAGAATGTTCAGGAAATTCATATCCATGTAAGTCTGCTACTGTTTTCCTTCCTAACTTCTGAGATTTCAAGAGAAATATCTTATGCGTGTATATTTCTCAAAGCTGACAAACATGCAGAAAACAAACTGAATCATTCAATAATAACTACTGATTAGTACACTTTAGCAATGTACATTATGATAAAATATCTAAAATTCTCATTCTCTATACGGTCTCTTTAAAAAGTAAGTCAACATAAAACTGGTAGGATATATATTTAACTATGTGAGTGATGCCAAAGTTAGGGAATTATCTTGAGGAAAAAAAAAGGAGAAAATACTGTTTTCTAGATTTTACAAGTTCATTTAGGAAAACAGAAACAGGTATAGTCCAACTGGTATACAGGCCATTGGGGATGTACCAAGTGAAAGAATGGCAGAGAATCCTTTCACTAATTCCCCCCGCCTGTGCTGCCACGCTATGTGCACAAGGAGTAAAATCTACAATTTTAGTGCTACGCTGTAAGGAAAATATAATTAGAAAATGCAATTAGGCTGGTAAAATAGATTAAGGTTAAGTTATCTTATCAGGGGTCTGAACTTCATACTACTCTGAATTGGAGGGTTATCATTTATCAAAAAAGTTAAAATACTAAGGTTTATGAATGAGTTAAGTTTTTTGAAATTAGAATAGAGTCACTGTTTTCCTTTTAATGTTATTCTGATTTGTATTCTGACATGATTTTCTGAATGAGAGAACAAAGAGTGAGATCATACTCTTTACCCAAATGCAGAACTGCATATAATCCTGAGTATTCAGATGGACATTATGTTGCATGTTTGAATGCCATGCAACTCATCATCTGTCACAGAAGGAAAAAAAGGTTGAGCAACTTAGCTGTAGGAAATAGTTGGCAGATGGAAATTGTTAAGCAAGGGAATGGCATGATCCATTGTGGTTTTTAGAAAGCTTAATTCTACTGATAGGAAGGGGAGATGGCATGAAGTGTAGAGATACAACAGGGAGAGCAATGTGAAAGACAAAGTTTAAGGAAGAAGCACAGAGGAAGGAAACAGGTTCAGTACGTATTAAGGAAAGACTGAATAGCTGATTAGTGAGGACTATAAAGTTGGTAGTACAGAGACTGTGAACAGAGCTGTTAAGGGAGTCCCTAATCCCTGATTAGGGAATACACGAAGCAGAGGAAGAAAAAATCTAGGGGAAAAGGAAATGCACTATTTCAGATATTTAATGGGACACAAATATTAAATATTAGATACTTTAGATAAGTTGATTTGAGGAGCTTTGGTACATCTAAGTATATCTCTTCAATAGGCAACTGAAAATACAGTGCTGAACCTCTGAAAAGAAGTCTGTTCAGGAGACATGAGATTTGGAAGTGGTGGTGGTTGAAACCATAGGAGTGGATGAAATTAAGGGAACTACATAAAGAAAAGACAGAGAAAAATTCCATATTTAATGGGTAGAGAGAGTAAATATAGTCAGGACAGGAACAGGAAAATAAAAAGATAAAAGCAATGTTGCAGAGGTCAAGTGCATAGTTTCAAGAAAAGGAAGACAGCTTATCACACAGAATAAAGAGCCAAGTTGTGGAGATATATGCATAAGATCTCCCAGTGACAAAGTACAAGATAATGCACAGAGAGATAGAGCAACTAAATGTTTATAATATTTATGTTTAATAAAATGTTTATAATGTTTAATACAAAACCATGAGATATTAGTGGTTAAGGGTAAAGGCTCTCAGTTCAGAGGGACCTGGGCTGCAATCTCAGCTCTGCTATCTTAGGCAAGTTAAACTTTCTAAGCTTCAATTTTCAACCTACAGTGTATATAATAGTACTCACCTTCCTCACAGAATTGTGGTGAGGAATAAATGAGATAGTGTAAAATACTTAGGAACAGTGCCTGGAACACAGGAAGTAATCATATGTTGGAAGCTATTATTAAAATCATTTTTTACCAGTAAAGAAAACAGCAAATCATTGTAAATTATTGTCTGAAGGCAACTTTGCTGCTGCAGCCAAAAAGGCCAACAAATGTTAAATATCAAGAGAGATATAAAACATGAGCATACTTTCATATAAACCTACAGTACATCTTAACTGGAACCACTACGTGCAATTATATGGTAAGATAGAAATAGGAATTAAAATACAACACAACAAAACTTAATTGGACCTTCAGTTTGAGAAAGAAAAAATTAAGAACACGATAAGTGTCTATACAAAAGATTTCTCGTACTACCCAAAAAAAAGGAGAGCTGACCAGCAGATGGAGCCCTCTAGAATGTGTGGTAGGCAAAACTCCCTGGAGTGAAAAAGGATGACTCATTAGGATGCCTAAATGTTATTCCTTGAAGATATTTAACTCCCTCTGCTTTAACCATCAAATAACTTTATTAGTAGCACGGTTTCTGACATACCTTAACACTGATATTGATATTCTGACTAGTCTACATATTCTAGAATATAAAATACCAGAATTCTCTAATATGTTATAAATTTAAAAATAGGTAATTCTGGTTTTGAAATTGGATAGTGAAAAGTGAGTGATCTGACTCTGAGCTACCCCTGGGAAATCTACAAGGCTAAGAAATCAGGCCCTGGATTATAACGTACCCTTGTGAGGCCCAGCTTAAAGCAGCCTAAGAAAGCTCAGGATTCTTCCACCTACGGTCACTACGTTGACAAAATATAAATCAAGTTTTTCAGATTGCTCCTCAACTTTTTTGCCCTTAGATGAACTACTAGTTAAGTACCTAGACCTATAACCGAAAGAAAATCAGAACTACCAGGTGATTAAAAAAAAGCAACTACTAACATGAGAGGTAAAGTTTAACCTTATTCTGTAAACAACAATGAACTATAACCACCTTCCTCTCTGCATGTTTATTAGAAGCTCCTAAAATGAATATAAAACAATAAGTTAATCAGAAGATTCAAGTAACTGACTGTCCAAACCTACATTTATGGACTAAAACAAAAGAATGGATATCATTATTATATTGTTTTAGATGACAGTGTCCACAACCCACAGACTCTCACTGCCACAATAGAACTTGTTTGTTCAAGTTTTGCCCACAGCCAGAAGAGTACAGATCCAGCTATTATGCTTTTATGACACATCTACAGACAATTAACACTCACAATGATTCACTGATTTTCCCCTCACCCTTCCCTATGCTGTCAAGTTCATGTGCTCAGGGAGTAAAACCTGTAATTTTAATGCTATACTCTAAGGAAAACAGTTTGTAAAATCACCATGAAAGAACAAAACCCCAAAATCCCAGACACCAAACAATGTACCCCAAAGTGAAATATAAATGATTTTTGCTTACCTAATTTGAATATAAGATCCTATTTTTAGTTATTCTACAATACAACTACAAATGAACAAACAAAAATATTAACAAAGCCAAAGATTCTGTGGCACCTAGTCCTTAGGCAAGCCTATTTAAGCAGCTTGACTATTATGAGTACCTACGAATAAAAATTAGAAGTAACTTAGATGACTTTTGCTGACAAGATAGAAGAGCTGCCATGTTCCCCTGTAACAGTAATAACCCTTAAGTCAGGAAAACCAAAATACTAAAACTAGGCACAAAGTCTTCAAGTCCTTACTTTTCCATTCAAGGGACACTTAGTGTAAAACCCTAACTACTCTGCATCAGAGAGGTCACACAGTGCCTGATGAACGAATGAGTGACTCATATAATATCTACATCGCCAAAAGACCCAAATGATAAATCATTTGTTTTCAGTATGTGTATGTTGAATATCTTATTACCTAATGATGTTGGTTAAATGGGACAGATGGTGAAAACTTAGCAATCTGTTTCAGAAAGTGCAAAATTAATGTCTTATTCCTTACATAAAGTGGTGTGGTTCAGATTTTCAATTCTAAGTTTGAATTCCTGGGAAATATTTAACAACAACAACAAAGCCAATTTCCAAGGAATTTAAGTTTTTCACTACCTTATGAAATAAAAACACAAAAATGGAATAATTACAAAATTCTATTATTCTATGGATGGTGTGGGTAGAAAAACCTAGGCATATCCCAGATTTAATCAAGAGGACTTCAGAAGGACTGTGATTTCCCTAGTGTTACAGAGCTTGTGGGTAGCAATCAGGGTATGGCATTCCCCTCGAAATTCCAAAAAATAAATATGAAAAAGCTACACACTGCTCCTCTTGTTATTAACATTAAGAATCCGAATGCCCAGTGGAAACCCGGCAATTCGCAAGTATCAAGGAAGTGCTCAATGTCTGAAACCTTATTTCACTCCAGCATCCAAATGACTTCTACTAAAAAATCTCTCAGAGACATCAACTTTTTGGAAGACAGTCTCCACCTGCTCTGTCAGAGCCAAAGAGAGAATCAAACACATAGCTACTACCAGCTTTAGCAATAAACCAAGCTCAACGTAGGGAATGCTCGGGTCGCCGTGGATCCTGTTCTACTGACCATTCGTGTGAGCGTGCCCCGTGCTTCCTAGAGATGATGCCTCCCGTCACTCTTTCCCCGCGTGATAGCGCGCCCAGCGAGAATCTCGCTCGGAGGCGGCAAGAGCGACACCCCGCCCCCTTCTCTACCTCTTTCCCAGGGCCTCCACTACGACAACCCGCTCGACGCCTGTTCAGCTGTGAGGGTACCGGGGCTCCCAGCCTCCTCTAAGCCATTGGGGAAGTGAAAGGTGTTCCCCGCCAGGGGCCGAATAGGAGGAGCCAGCGAGCGCCGGGCCCCTCCCCCCGGGGGCTTACCCTCCGCCTCCGCCTACTCGCTGCAGCCGCCCAGCTTCCTTGCGGAGGAGTCCGAGGCACTGCGTCCAGCAGCAGTTCCCCATTGCATGCCGCCCAGGTGCCGCCCCTTCTCCTCCTCCTCCAGCTCAAAGCCCAAACCCAGACCCGTCAGCCGCATCCGCGCGGCACGAGCCGAATGGGGGTTCGGGGACCGAGGGCGGGCCGGCCGGAGCGCGGCGGAGTGAGAGGCTAGGGCGGCGGGAGGGACAGGCGCTCGGAACAAAGGCAGCGGTTACTCCAGCGGCCGCCGAGTCGCCGCTGTGCGAGGGAGGAGGGCCGGGCAGCGGGCTCTAGACTCCCTCGTTGTCCTCATGGCCCCTCGCTCGCCTCAGATCCCCAAGCTCAGATCCCCAAGCTCAGATCCAGTGACCGCCTCCTGGCGCCGAAAGAGGCCAGTCTCCGCGAGTCGCGCGCCCAGGCCCCGCCCTCCGGCGCGCCCAGGCCGGCGCGGAGCTACCGTCTCCGCCACACCCCCAGGCTTTCCCGGGCCCCAATAGGTCGTTCCCTCGGCTGCCCCGCCTCCTCCGGCGACTGGCCTTACGTCACTTCCGCCAACTCTTGGGTACGCATCTCAATTCGTGGGTGTGGGTGTTTGTTTTGTTGGATCTTGACCTGACTAGGAAATCTTTTTTCCTTGCAGTTTCCCGCCCCTGGGTCCCGAGCGTCTCCGGTGTCACACTATCAAGGCTCAATTTTCGAACTTTGTACCAAAGCCTTGTGAGCGGCTTACCTAGAGCCCCGGGCCAGGAGTCACCAGGTGTGAAGGGGGCACTTCTCTGTGAGGTGTGTGCTTAGGTTTTGTTTATATTACACCATAAGTGGCAAATAGAGTCAGGGAACTGACTGTGGTTGTTTTGAAGCACTAAGAATTTTTTCTCTCTCGTCTGTAATTTGCGTTTCAGTCTCCATACTGTCAACATTGTAGGGAAGTTTATAAACAGTGCCCTACTGGCCTTATTTGTTCTGTTTAGAATCGAACCGTCAGATAATTTCGGAGGAGCGGTTGGGGTCCAGAGGAAATATGTTAGAGGGCTAAGGTTTTTCAGGGACACCAGCCTTGCCAGTCCAAGCGTGCTTCCCAGAACAGTAGTAGGTGGGAAGAGACAGCTACTCTGATGCGACTTGGTTTGCGGCACCCTCCTCAAGTGCTCCTTTAAAACTAGGTTTTTTTCTGTGGTTGGCCTTAAAATCGGGTGTAAGTCATGGCTTAGTAAACGCCTGGTCTAGTGGATAGGATGTTTTAATTACTAACTAACCAGACATGCCAATTTTTAGGAATATTTTTACATTTTAGAAAATTGTTATTAATCATAACATATTCTTTGACCTCATTTTCTTGCTTCCTGAATTCTATTCCGACGTGGGTTTCAACCTTAGCCCTGCTACTTCATTAATTTTGATTTTATTTTGGTCTTAGTCTTTTTTCATAATCAAGTGTATAGGGATATATTTGGCCCAAGAGTCTGCCATCAGTGAATGTTGGCGGAATAACTTCCTGAATAGTGACTGTATTTTCTTTTCCCGTTTCAGCCCCTGAAATCAAGCAAATATATTTGTGAAATAGTCTTTAAAATTTAACTCTACATGTTTAAAGCAACTGGAATTTCTATTCCAGTTGGAATTTCTATTCCAATGGAATTTCCATTCTATGGAATACTAGTCAGCAACAAAAAAGAACATATTATTGATACACACACTTTAAATGAATCTGCAGGAAATTATACTGAATGGATACAGTATCACTTTCTCAACCCTACATTTGGGCATGGGTATGAAATCAGTAAAGACAATAGACAAGTGTAACACAGCTGAAGAATTCATTTATATGGCAGTTGCCCAGGCAGAATATTAAGTTAACCAGTAAGAGACACAAATCGATTATTTACAATGATGGGCACTTAATGTCAGCCTTCTAGAGAGACCCCATGTGCCCACCTTCCAGGTAATAGGACCTTTCTCTTTCTTCCCCATCCCTTTCAAAGTTCCTTTCTCTCTCGTAGTTTATCCTGAAGTCAAAGCAAGAGTTTTTCTTGTAGATGCTCTGGAGTCCATCAGGATACAGTCTATACCTTGAACTGTCTTTTGGATTATGTGGTTCCAAATTGGAATCTCTCTTCGCTCAGAACTCCCTCTGTATTGACTATTAATCACTTTTTGTTCTTTTGAGATTGGTTGCTACCATCGTGCTGTTTTGGGGGTTAAGGGTTCCCTGCTGGGGAAGAATTCTGTGCTCCTCATTGCCACACTCGTCCACTGAGTTTATTGATGTAGATGCATCCTTTTAATTCATTGGAGCATTGTTTGAATTACCAAATTTACACAGGATACTAGATATGACCACTACAACATGGAGATAATAATGAAATTTACCTTATGGGATTGTTGTCAGTATAAATGATTAAGCATTTAATCAAATGCTTAGTAATATAAAAGTAAGTGCTTAGAATAATATAATTACACATATAATTCCAATCGTGTACTCTGTATATTATGCTGTAATTATCTGTAATACCATAAATGTAATATAAGTATTAGCTGTTATTATTATCCACAGACCAAAGGAGATTTTCATCAACAAGTTATTCTTTCGTTTGTAGCTACATCCTTGGCATCCCATGAAAAAAGTTAGCTTTTTCAAAATTGCACTTCTTAGGCATGCATTCAGGCATACCCCACATTACTACTTGAGATCAGGCTCTAAGCAAGTGTGGCCTACGTGGGAATGAGTTCTCAAACTCTCAGGCCTTATCTGTCCCATGATCTGCCTCTTTCCAGGATGATTGAAAGTTAGAATATCCACCGACTTACAGGGAGACCTCATCCCCTACCAGCTAGGAGTGTTTGTCTTCGGAGCCCACAATCTCACCATAACACAATAATCCAGTATCATTATGATTCCTAAAGTCTTGTTATTAATTCTTAACTGTGTAGAAGACCAATAGTCCAATCCAGGTTTAACTTAACCCAGCATTGCCTAGTTCTTTTGTACATATTTACCTTCATTATGAAGTGAAAATTTAGGTGCACTAAACCTCGTTTCACCTTCTGAATGCTCAAAAGTGGCTTGAAAAGAGCATATTTCCATAAAAATAAGTCCTGACATTTTGCAGGCATGTCACAGCTTAAGTTCATACTTAAAAAACAAACATTTCTCCAAAAAAAGTCCAAGTGAAACAACTCTGCCTACAATGCAGACAGCCTTTGCGTTATCTTACAGAGGGGTTTAGCTCCTTAAAATCACTTCTCAAATGACTTTATTTCTGCAGTGGTCTTTTACTTTACATGTGTATAACTAAATAGCTAAATGGACCGTTTAAGTGATTTTCTGAGAACAAAGGGATGCAAAGATGGGCTTAAAGATAAAAGGGAAAGTAGAAGGGGAAATTACTTAAATCTTGGCTGAATCTCCAGTGACCCGTTTATTCTGACTTTTGGGTGTGTGATGAGCCACTGAGTAAAATGAACACTGAGTGATTTCCTTCCTTCTTTGCTCATTCAACATTTACATTTCACAAAGAGAGGGATTAATAAGAACAGTTATGTGATTAATATGAAGTGCTTCCACTGGGTAGAGTTTGTCCCAGATCTCTCTTGCCTGTTCAGAAACTGTGTACTAGTGATTTGAGCAGGGAAAATTTAACACAAGGAATCATTAGGTAGGTAAGTAGTGGTTAATGCTAGAAGGAAACTTGAAGGTCTAACAGATGTAGCTACTGCTGGGAGCTGCCACCAGCCCGGGACTGAGGAAAAGTAAAGAGGGAAGAAATTTAGACATTTAGAGGAAGGCCCTACATACTAGACATTCAGACCTCTGAGAAGACAGTGTGGATGCCATAGAAACATGCTGCCTATCATGGTGGTAACTGAGAAGCTAGATGGAAAGCTGTCTGCCGGTGAACCCACTTCTGTAGGCTAGGGCATTCACCACTGAAGTAGAGGGCTGTGGCCACTGTGGTAATCACTGCCAGGATTCCTTCCTGCTCATCTGCTTGCCACCATATGGAGAACAGAACAGCAGAAAAAGAGTGAATTGCTTCTTCCAGCCTTGCAGTGTCCCTCTAGCACCCTTATTGGAAGATCCCAGCATAGAGCCTGCCAGCAAAGGAGAAAGGTAGTCTGCACAATTGAGTTGTAGCATCAGAAAACAGGGCAAAGAAAGGTGGGAGATATAAAGGAAGCTTTTTAATATTGATGTGATCTGGGTTAGGAAACAAAAAACACAAGGTCTGTCTTCTTTCTACTTAAGGAGTTGGAATTTACAGTAACCTCAGAGTTTTGAAATGCCAGGCCAAGAAATTAACATAAAAGTGGTTTTGATGCAGTGATGCCCTTGAGATTTCTTGCAAAGCAAAAACATATTCGGTCTGAGGGAGGGATATAACTTCCTTCTAGGTTGCACAGGACTCCCGTGGATATAAAACCACACTGAAAATGAACCTGCGATCACATATTACAAACTACCATGACATAGGCATGACACAGGGATAGCAGAGGGAAAAAAATCCCATGCATTTTATAGAATAAATGTAATAAAGCAAGCAGATACTCTAAAATAAGTATGTTTAAAATAGTTAATGTCATAAAAAAGAAAGCAAGGAAATACAAGAGAATAGTTAATTTAAACAACTAATAGAAATTAAAAATGAAGATATTAAAATCAAACAGTAAGGAGAGATTTCTGCTTTCAGTTAAGATGTAGAAGTACATGAAAGACAAATGGTAACAACAAGAAAAACCTCAACAAAGTTAAAATCATATTTTTCAATGAGGTCAGTGAGGAATGAAGAATGAAAGAAAACCCTGAGGAACTGCTTTTCAAAGAGAAATGAGGCATTCATAAATGAACAGAAAGCCTCAGCAATTTCCCACTTGGGAGTAGGCACCTGGTCTAAATACAGGCAGATGGAGAATTAGCTTGTCAAAGATGGAGATGAGAAGAAACCAACCAAGATTTTGACAGTAATGTGGGCTTGTGGGATGCACAGGAATTTGGAAGAAGACTATAGTAGATTGAGTTTTCCAAAAATGTCCTCAACAGTATCTTCCATTCTACAGAATCTTTCCTACAATGTGACAATGACATTCCTTCCACGGAGTGGTAGTGTTCATGGGCCTTGCCTTGAATCTGGTCAAGTTTGTGACAATGGTGAAAATAATGATATGTGAATTCTGAGGCTAGGTCATAAAAGGTGTTATAGCTTCTAGCTGGACCTCTCGCGATGCATGACTTTGCAACCCCAGCTGCAATGTAAGGAGTCTAAAGCTGCTGTGGTATGAGGAAAGGTCATGTGGAGGTGTTCTGGATCATCCCAAGCTGAGTTCGCAGCCAACGGTCGGGATCAACCCACAAGCGTGTGTGTGATTGGAGCCACCTCTAGAAGATTCCTGCTCCCTGGAGGCAGGTTACTTCCAGCCTGATTCACATAATCCCTGAACATAATAAAATGATCTTATTTCAAATTTTATTGTTTTATTTCCGTTCAAATGTCTTTGTTTCAAATGTTTAAACAGCGAAATTTGGGGTAATGTGTGATGGAGCAATAGATAACTGGAATAAGCTCCAAATTTGAAAATAAATTACACACCTTGACAATTCTCCCCTCTCCACTTACACCCAAACATTGCCAAGAAAGCAGCAATAAGGAGTAAAGCCTGGAAAATAGATACAAAAAATATACTCCTCTACATCCTCACAATGTTTGGTGTTCTGGGCCTTACCAGAGTTGAATCTAAAAATGAGCCAAACTTATCTGAAAGTACCCAACCTCCTCCCAACTCAAATACTTAAAAAAAAAAAAAAAGACATAGAGTTAATGTGTTGGGAGTTGGGCTAATTATGGGTGAATTAAAGCTAAAAAAAAAAGTGTGGCTTGACTCTCTTCAGCATAACTTTTGGAATAATCTGAATAATCACCCTCACCCTAACTGAGGAAAGGGCTTACACTTTCTGGGAATAATCAAAATGAAACAAATTACATTTTTGTTTTCATTGCTGTTTTACATAAATATCTGTAAATTTTTTTAATGGGCATGAAAATAAGCAGAAAAGTGGGACTATAATCAAGAAAAATAGTCAATAAAAGTAGACTTAGAGACCCTCCCTCCCACCTCTATAGAATCTAACAACTAAAAGGTTAATTCCTGGCACAGAGAGAGGCTTCCAGGACCTTGTTCCAGCCCTGTGATTGGTGTCTATTTTGATTGGTTGGGTCCTGCCCATCTGCCAAATCCTGCTTCCCAGGCACTGCCATTGGATGTCCCAGAGAACCCCCAAAGGACTGGCCTATTCTTTGCCTGAGCCTATCACCTGGTCCTTGTGGTGGAGGTCAACGTGGGTACCACTGGAAGTATGTGCAGGTACCTGCCAGCCTACAGGTTTATAAGCCAGGTTGCTGTGGCTCCCATGTGGTAACACCCAATATACAATGTTCTCCAGGCCAAAATGGGCTTCTGTCCCACTGGAGCAGCCCTTGGGGACAAATGCTCAGCACCAGTCTGTCTCCCTCCCCAATGCTGTGGCCACCTGCTGCAGGCTGACTCGCCTTTGGATTCACATTTGGTCACTTGTGGGAATTGTAATCTCCTTAGGACTTTGAGAAAGCTATGAAGAAACAGAAATCAGTTAATAGCAGTAACGGAGGCCACCTTTGTCCCTGCTCAGGTGCTGCCAAGTTCTTCCAGCATAGGAGACATTCCATGACAGACACAAGGCCACAGAGGATAAGCAGACCTACATGGGTGGTTTGGAGCCAGAGGATGCCCTTTTTATTATCCTGTTTATTTTCAGTTCTATTTAATAGGATGACTTTGTTAAAACCATTTTTACACCCTCCATCACAGGCACACAACATTTGTTTTTATAGTAAAAATGAGAACTAAATTATATACTGCTTGCTCTGTGTCAGGCGTCACTATAAACATATATTAACACATTTGGGTCATAGAATCACATTTGGGTCATAGAATTATCACTATCACTCTCATTTTACAAATGGCAATACTAAAACATAAACAAGATATTCAAAACATAAGTTGAAGAGTTGGTATTTGAACCCAGGAAGCCTAGACACAGAGCTAGTCATAATCATTGCAATGTTGTGCTTCTTTTCTTCTGGATTGTAGGATTAGGTTTAACCGAATTAAGTATGATAATCCTGTAAGAGATTAATAGAGTTAATAACTATGTAAAAATCTTAGACAGTAATATGAGAATTGGAAAAAAAATTATAGGTCAATATTTTAACAATTAAAATTATTAATATTATAACCACAGGACCAGCTCAAACTGGTCCTTCTCTGTTGATAAAAAGGATGTTTAGTTGTCCTGCAGATACAGCAGAGCCAAAACTGCAAGTCAGGTAACCTGGACATGTGCAGAGAAGGAAAGCCCCCCTCAAATAACACTCAGAACCTACATCTCCTCCCCTTGGAACCTGAACACTGGAACCCTTTCAGAAACAAGGGGTCCATTGTCCAGGAAGATCCGATGCTGAAACCCACCATTACATACCTTGCCATCTATGGCCAAGTGTAAAGATCTTCAATGGAAACTTGCCCCGCCAGCAGTTGTGCATACCAGCCTGTCCTCCGTAATTCAAAAAAGTTGAGCCCTGCCTCCTGTCTTGCTGGTCGACCTTGTAGTAAAGCTCTTTCTTTTCTCAAAGGCTGGTGCAATAGTATTGACGTCTATGCATGTCTGGCAGCGAGCCCGTGCTTGGTAGCAATATTAAGAGAACTTCTTTATGTACTGAGACTGAAAGTTGCCTGATTACTCTCAATTTAGTGCAGAGTTTATTGAAACAGTTTGATATAGTTTCCTATGTCAAGTCATGGCTAAGAGAGGGGTATCATTCAGCAAGGGACACCTATGTAAAATAAAAGATTGTAATGGCAATTTGTAAAATTCAGTAAATGATTTGGAAATAACTAGAATGATTTGATGAATGATACACATTATAATTTATGTTACTAACGAGCAGTTTTACATAATTCTATAGTATAGAGGACAAAGGTGAAATACATTTTTAATATTTGAATCTATATATTGATTTCTATAGTAATTTAGATTAGCATATCAGTTGTAAAAATTTTTAATAGCACCTTGGAAGTTCTTGAGAAAAAGGGAGGGGGGAGCCAGTAGTGCCAGGGGCCACCTTCAGAGATTTGATTTAACCAGTCTAGTCTCAGTACCTAGCATGGGTATTTTTAAAAGGCTTTCCAGGTAACACTAATGTTCTGTCAAGGTTGAGAACTACTGCTCAGCAGCTGAGGTTGGCAAACTACCATCCACAGCTGCCTATTTTGGTAGATAAAGTTTTATTGGAACATGGCCATCCTCATTTGTTATGTGTCGTGTATGTCTACTTTTGTGTCAAAGCACAGAGTAGTTGCTGCAAAGCCAATATGGCCCCAAAAGCCTAAAATATTTTCCGTCTGGCCCTTTATGGAAAAAGTTTGCCAGTCCTTTCTCTATAGCACTGAAAATGAATGAACTAGTACTATGATAATATTTTTTAAAATCTCCAATAAAATTTTTAATGAAAGAAAGCAAACTGGTGAACGATATGTACAGTGTAATACAATTTAAATGGAATTCCAAAATACACAATGCTACTGTAAGGTACTAATTTATGTAGTAACTATTTTTTAAAAACTACATAGAAATGTTAAACACAACATTCAGGATAGTAGCTACATGTAGGGAAGAAGGAAGGGAAATAAGATTGGGAAAAAGAGGGAGAGGAGAGCTAAAGCAAGCAAAGAAACAAAATGAGCCAAAAATGGCAAGATTGACTAGAGCTGGAGGATAGGTACATACAGGTTTATGTTATTCTCTATACTTTTCTAAATGCTTCAAAACCTAACTAAAGAGTGGTGGGCACTGAGGCATTTAGATTTTACCTGTAGTACATTACAACAAAATATTTTAAGTATATTAACTTGTTTCATTCTCACAATAATCCAGTGAAGCAGGTTTTCGTTTTGTTTTAATTGAGGCATAGTTGATTTACAAAGTGAAACAAGTTTTAGTAACTCCATGAGGGTAGGAACTATATCTGTATTTGCTCACTATTGAACCACTGGCAACTAAAGCAGTGCTTGGTACTTAGTATGTGATCAAGAAATATTTGTTGAATAAATAAGCCAAAGAATGCATTTGTAATTGCAGAAGCCCAGCCAAGCAAAGTGGCTTATACGAAGTAAAACAGTTCATTCATGGAAGAGCTAGCATTTGAATTCTGATTACTGACAGCTAGTCTAGTGTCATTTATAATATTCTAAGTTAGACTCTTTTCTCCCCCTTTTCTATAATCTGTTATGCCTTTGAACCAATGGCTTGACAAGAGCTGAACTTGTGCTAGCATTTTTCTGCAGTTATTAGAAACATAATCTTGAGACCATCAATTTAGTGATTTTGTGTTTTTTGTCGTTGTTTGACATATACAAGAATGGGCACATGGCTTGGTTAACTGTTTCCTATGGGATTGATAAGTTTTATGAATTGCACATCTGGGAAGAAGGGCTAGGTTCACTGGTTAACTAGGATGGCTGCCTAGAAGGTGGATTGATTTAGTATACAAATCCCATATTAATATTATTTCCAATGTAATTGCCTTTGTTAGTCATTTATTGAATGGAAAAAAAGCCTGCGCCACCAGCCTCCTCTTTCATGCTGCTGTTGTGGCATTTTCTTTTTCTTCTAATGTCTTGATTCTGTTGATTATGAATAAGGTGGTAACACTGTCAACCCCTCACCATCAAAACCAACTTCATCAAGAACAGAAACACAGTTGCATAGCCTTTTAGAATCCTAAAGTAGTTTAAATTAATTATTTCATTTTTCTTTCTCAATGAGGAAGTTAGATTTACAAATGAGAAAGCTGAAGCTAAAATAATTAGGTATCATCCAAATTCAAAAAACCAAAATGTGGCAAAGTTATGATTTAGGCCCAAATATGATTTCAAAACCATTTTTTATTTATGGTTCTAGGAGGCTAATATCAAACTGGACATGGGAAACTAAAGAGCAAGTCTAAAGCAGTACTTTTCTTAATCTTAAGAGGTAGGTTGGTTGGTTTGTCTCTTAATTGGTTCTTATGCTTTGGATGTGTTATTTTCAGTTCAGAGTACCTAGTGAGTTCTAAAATTGTTTTGGGGCTTTAGGCCAAGGCTAGATTTCCAGATGAAATGTCTGTCACATGTCCTGCACTACACACACTTGCTGATAAATGAGTGTTTACTCCACAATGGACTTTTCTCCAATCTGTGAGCCCATGGTGGTTTAGATCTATGCTACTAGGGCTTGCTTCAAACCAAATGGCTCAGTGATTGCAGGGAACATCTGTCTATGCTTACCAGTTCATATAAATGTATCTTCCCTAGCCATATAAATCCTCACTTGTGTGGATAGATTATAGCTATATACAATATAGAATATTTTATATACTATTCCTAATGACATAATAGGCATGAAAGGTATTATTCAAAACAGGTCATGGCATGAATATACACATTCAATATTAATATTCCAAGTGAAATAGTAGATAAAGAGATATACTGAGTTAATCTTCTTTAGTTATGTTGTATTTGAAATTTACACAGTGTAAAATATGAAAGTCAGGACCTATTCAGACTTTTGTCAGTAGGGAGGAAAATATTTTCAAATGTAGATTTTGAATTATCACTGACTCTCTGTGAGAGGTTGGACTTTTCCACACTTTTTCTTTTAGAGTACGGGAACCATGTTGAGCACCTAATAGCTAGCAGAACAAAAGGTTCAGCATTTTTTTCAAAGGCAAATTGTTTGGTTTATGTCTGTTCTCATTTTTCAGATCTTTTAATTGGTGTAAATACTATTTTTGTGATTGGATTAAAATATTTTTAGAACTCTTTAGACTAGAGATCAGCAGCCAATTATCTCATTTCGTAGTAAGAAAACCACAGCTCACAGAAGTTAAGAAGCAGAGTTGGGACTAAATCCAAAAGTCCAAATTAAAAGTGTTAACCATTCAGTTGCTAATTCATATTGAAAGTTATTCTGAAATGTTGGATTTATCTAATTCTTTTGAAATCTACTGCTAATTCCTCAATCAAAGCATTTACTAGGTATCTAGATATCTATAGGATTTTATTTTATTTTTTAAATTTATTTTTATTTTATTTTATTTTTTATTGGAGTAAAATTGCTTTACAATGTTGTGTTAGTTTCTGTTGTACAATGAAGTGAATTAGCTATACATATACCTATATCTCCTCCCTCTTGGATTTCCCTCCCCGCCCTTCACCCCCATCTAGGTCATCACAGAGCACCGAGCGGAGCTCCCTGTGCTATACAGCAGGTTCCCACTAGCTATCTGTTTTACACATGGTAGTGTATTTATGTAAAACCTAATCTCCCAATTCGTCCCACCCTCCCCTTCCCCCACTGTGTCCACATGTCCATTCTCTACGTCTACATCTCTATTCCTGCCCTACAGATAGGTTCATCTGTACCATTTTTCTAGATTCCACATATATGCGTTAATATGCGATACTTGTTTTTCTCTTTCTGCCTTACTTTACTCTGTATGACAGACTCTAGGTCCATCCACATCTCTACAAATGACCCAGTTTCATTCCTTTTTATGGCTGAGTAATATTCCATTGTATATATATACCACATTTTCTTTATCCATTCATCTATCGTTGGACATTTAGGTTGTTTCCATGTCCTGGCTGTTGTAAATAGTGCTGCAATGAACATTGGGGTACATGTGTCCTTTTCCATAGGATTTTAAATTGGACTTAGTGCTTCCAGTTTCTTTTTACTCCAATTCATCTCGTTTTTGTTTCTGAATTTATTTACTCCCTACTAGTGCCCTAAGTAGTCCTTAAATTTTTTTAAATGATCATGAAATATTTTATCTTTACAAAATGATATTATTGTAGATCAGGAAACACACTCTGAGAGGGAGATTTATGCTCAGGGAGTCTACTGTGACATGTTCTTGAGATCAGTGCCTATAAGGGGAGGAAAAGAAGTAAGATTGGGCAGAGGGAGTTGTTGGGCAGCTCTGGAGGCCAGGCCTTTATACTCCTATATCTGTCTGTATCTGCTTCTTCTGGAGAAGGGGAAAACATCGGGTGAAGTGCCTGTCTTTGGTTAAGGGCAGTTCCTAGAGAGGGCACTGTCAGCTGCCAGTTTCCCCAGAAGGCATGAGTGCCTTAGGCCTGAACAGAATTTTGAGAGGTACACTACAGCATCCACTATGAATATATATAAAATATGAATAAGACATAAGAAATAAAACAAACACTCATTGTATTGGAAAGAATAATCCCTGCCCTCCTCCCCACCATACACACAAGATGTCCATGTACTATCCCTGGAGCATATGAATATTATACCTTACATGGAGAAAGGGACTTTGCAGATGTGATTACGTTAAAGATCTTGAGATGGGGAGATTATCCTGGATTATCTGTGTGGGCCCAATGTAATCACAAGGATTCTTATTATAGGGAGGTAGGAAGGTCAGAATCAGAGAAGGACATGTGATGACAGAAGCAGAGGTTGGAGCAGTATGGCCAGAAATCAAGAAATGCAGCAGCCTCTAAACACTGGAAGAGCCCCAAAATGTATTCTCTTCTAGATCCTCCAGAAAGCTCTCAGCTCTGCCAACACTTTGATTTATGCCCCGTAAGACCCATTTCAGACTTCTAAACTTCAAAACTGAAAGATAATAAATGTTAATGTTTTAAGCTACTAAGTTTGCAATAATTTGTTACAGCAGCAATAGGGACCAGTACACCTATGTGCTCTTACCCCAGATTAAGCAACAGAATGTTAACCATGCCTTTGAGAGCCTCTATCTGCCCCTCTCCAGTCACATCCCTCTCCTTTCTTACCAAGAGTAACTACTATTCTGAATATTAATTTGATCATTTCCTCAATTTTCATTATAGTTTTACTCTATGTTTATATATTTCTAGTGGTACATTAAGTGTTTATGATTTTATAGTATTCTGAAGTTGCTTTGTCACTCTACATTGTGTTTGAGATTCATCAATGTGATGTGTGGAGCTGTGGTGCATTTATTTTACTGCTGTTGTATTCTAGTTTTATGAGTATATGGCAATTGAGTTATCCTCTTGTTGGTTATTATTCTACCTTCTCATACTTGCTTTAATCTAGTAAAATTACTACAGATTGTCCTCTGAATGGGTAAGGGCAATGTCTAAGGAAAAGCACATCAGAGAGATCAGTGTAGTATCACAGCCTTTTCTATTTACCTCACCTTCTTTCCTGACAAGTGAATATCCTTCTTATTTTCATGGCCTTATTTATTTATTTAAATCATTTTTACATCTTTATTGGAGTATAATTGCTTTACGATGTTGTGTTAGTTTCTGCTTTATAACAAAGTGAATCAGCTATACGTATATATGTACCCCCATATCCCCTCCCTCTTGCGTCTCCCTCCTACCCTCCCTATCCCACCCCTCTAGGTGGTCACAAAGCACTGAGCTGATCTCCCTGTGCTATGCAGCTGCTTCCCACTAGCTATCTATTTTACATTTGGTAGTGTATATATGTCAATGTTACTCTCTCAGTTCATCCCAGCTTCCCCTCCCCCCTCCCCATGTCCTCAAGTCCATTCTCTACGTCTGCGTCTTTTTTTTGAAACTTAAAAATATTTATTAATTCATTTATAATAACAATAATCAACCTATTATGTGTCAGCATAAATCACGTTTTTAACAGAAAATATCTATATTTTCCAAAACAAGAAAAAATATGTGAGAAGAGTGGCATTGTTTTACATTAAGTTCTTTTTACATAAATTTACATCACATTTTTTTTATTCAAACAGAAAGTCACAAAAATTATAATCATCCTCATCAGTTCACTCAGCCCCATGTAATTAATTTTTTTTATCTTGATCTTTTGTTAGCACTTTTATGAATTCATCAGTTTTCCATTAGAGTTCTAAATGCTTGCTCATTCAGTTCAGCAGTATAGTCAGTTACCAGAAACCTGTACTCGTCAGAGTCTTTTCCATGAATTCCTTGAAGATGAAACCCTTTTATGGGAACATTTTTGCAAAAGCATCAGAGTACACCCACGACTGTCTGTAAATGACAAGAGACTTAAAAATGACCACGGTTAAAGATTTGATGAAAGTTCATAATAATGCAATTGACAAGGAAATTTAGTTATTTCTGAGATATATGTTTTAAAGTAATAACTGGAATTATGACTTATAACATTATACCAGAACTTATAAGATTTTTAGGAATTTCATGTAATGTCTGAAACATTTATATCAACATATTTCCATACAAATAACCCAAAGAACGTTTAGTATTAGTTTCTTCTTTTAATTTTTAAATTTTGTTTATTTTTTTATACAGCAGGTTCTTACTAGTCATCAGCTTTATACACATCAGTGTATACATGTCAATCCCAATCATCACACCACCATCCCCACCACCCCCGCGGCTTCCCCCGCGGCTTCCCCCCGCTTGGTGTCCATATGTTTGTTCTCTACATCTGTGTCTCAACTTCTGCCCTGCAAACCGGTTCATCTGTACCATTTTTCTAGGTTCCCCATACATGCGTTAATATAAGATACTTGTTTTTCTCTTTTTGACTTACTTCACTCTGTATGACAGACTCTAAGTCCATCCACCTCACTACAAATGACTCAGTTTCGTTTCTTTTTTTTTTTTTTTTTGTGGTACGCGGGCCTCTCACTGTTGTGGCCTCTCCCGTTGCGGAGCACAGGCTCCGGACGCGCAGGCTCAGCGGCCATGGCTCATGGGCCCAGCCACTCTGCGGCACGTGGGATCTTCCCAGACCGGGGCACGAACCCGTGTCCCCTGCATCGGCAGGTGGACTCTCAACCACTGCACCACCAGGGAAGCCCAGTTTCGTTTCTTTTTATGGCTGTGTAATATTCCATTGTATATATGTGTCATGACCGAATTTAAATAAGTTCCTAGATGATAGGAATTGTGATGCTAAACCTGTTATATTGTACAGTACTTTGTTTGAGGTATTGCTGGTGCTGAATAATTGTGAAATAATAATAGCAATAAATGTTATGTACTACCAGCATGTAGGCGTCAGGACCATTTGGTTGCAAACAACAGAAACTCAACTCATACAAGCTTAAGTGGAAAACATATTCTTTTGGTTCCCATATGTGGAAATTTCAGTGGGAGGAGCTAGAGCTTTAAGGCACAGCTAGATACAAGGGTTGAAATGATATCCTTAGGACTCTTTACTTCTTTCCATCACTCAGATTATCCATCTTTGCCTGACCTCATTCTCAGAAAGAGAATATCAAAATGGAAAGATGCCTAGTGTTGCTCCAAATCTACTTCATTTTAAAAGTCATTTGTCCAGAAAAACAGAACATTACACTCCCTCCTAGTTACCAGATATGAAATCTCTGATGATCTGGAGATATTTTAATAGGTTTTGTTCGAGTCATGACAGTCTTACCTGATTTGCATGGACTGAAACTATTAATATGGAATGGATGAGATTCCATATTAATCCAAAGGAAAGGATGCTGAGCAGAAAAGAAATGTCCTCTACTACATGTATCAGAAAACCTTCTCAAGTTTAATATATTTAACACTCTGCTAAGTGTGAGGTTGCTGGGATCTTAATCTAAACAAAAATAATCCTTATAAGCATGGATTCTCCCAGTCAAACATAAAAATCCAAATAAAGTTTAGGTTGATAGCCTATTATCTGGTTATTTTTTCTTTGGGATCCAAATTGTTCTTAAAATAAAAGGAAAAACCTGTGAGGTATATGCCATTTTGTTGAATTTTGAACCACAAAAGCTTTAAGCTTCGAATACTGATTTTCACAGTGTCCACGCTGTGAAAATCCCTATGATAAAACCAATTTCACTTTCAATTCGGTGTTTCTCTAATTTGGAACATGAGTGTATTATTTTTAACCTGCCTCTGAGTTTGTATGTATACATGTGTGTGTGTGTTGGGTTATATGAATAGACAAAATGGTTGAGTGGGAAGAACACGGGATCTGTAAGTAATAAGGCTTGAATTCCCACAAAGCTTTAAAGATAATGCTTTAATACTATGTTGCAGTTATCCCCCCACGTTGTAATCTAGCCTTTTACGTATTTTATTTAATCATCAGTAGGATGTGAACACCTCAAGTTCAAAATAAGGATTGTGTTTTAGTTATTTTTATATTCCAAGCCTTGACCAACATCTGACACATAGAACTCACTGAATAAACATCTATTGAATTCTTATTGTTAACATAATATTTATCAAAACTAGTGATGTTAAGCATAATACTAATAAATATTACTTATTAAGTGGCTAATATGTGTCATGATGTGCCAGGTACTTTTCAAGTTAATTTACTGTTTATTAAATTATTAACATCACAGCTTAGATGAGGTTCCTCATTTGTAAGAAGAATGTGGCTACATAATATCTAATATCTCTTCCAAGTTAAATGTTGTAGGAATTTATTTTCCCTTTGACTTCCATTATAAAATTGGAGATGAGTTCTTATGGAAAGTATTTAAACCAAGTACATAATAAAATTTCACTTGGCACACATTAAACAATAGTTATTCACTAGGGGCTATATTCTGTGTTCTTCTAATACTTTCTCTGTGGGAGAAGGCTGTCTGCACTTCTCCAAAGATAGCCTATTTTTAAAAATTCTGCTTAGAGTGGGCAGGACACTAGCAATCTCCTCCAGGCTTCACTGTACCAGAACTTGAGTTTTATGTCTACCATCACCTTGAGAGTTTCGGAGCAGATCCATTCCCTCCCAATATCAATCTGCCTCTTAATTATTACAAAGGAAAAGACTTCTGAGTTATGCAGTAAGATGTTTATTTCCAGCTGGCCTTTCTTTCTTCAAGCTGACTTTTTTTTTTTTTTTTCGCGGTATGCGGGCCTCTCACTGCTGTGGCCTCTCCCGTTGCGGAGCACAGGCGGCATGTGGGATCTTCCCGGACCGGGGCACGAACCCGTGTCCCCTGCATTGGCAGGCGGACTCTCGACCACTGCACCACCAGGGAAGCCCCAAGCCCCAAGCTGACTTTTATCATAGTTCAACTATCAACATATCTCATGTGTACAACTGCAATAATGAGTTTATTCACATCCACTCTAGCGCTCTCTAATCTCTTTTCCACATTGAAACCAAAATAATATCTTCAAAATTCCTATTAGTTCCTACTTACAAGACTTAAATGGTATCCATTGTTCTAAGAATAAAGACAACTTTCTGCAACCTGGTTTAGAAGGTTTTGCATAATAGGCCTCTACTTCCTCTCAGAGAGGTCTTCATGTTTCTTTCCCCTCTCTGCCCTAGCCACACTGGCCTACGTTGAATCCCCATACTCCCCAAGCACATGGGGTATTTTCACATATTGTTTCATCTGCTTGAAATTCTTTCTCTTCCCTCTTCATCTATTAATTTCATAGTTAAGAGTATGGACTCTTGAACCAGATTAATTTGGTTTGTAATCCCAGTTCTACTACTCACTGGCGGTATGACCTCAGGAAAGACACTTAGCTTTTCTGTGCCTCAGTTTCCTAATTTGTAAAATGGGGGGTCTTTTTGGTTCTGAGCACCCAATTCTAAGTTATGGGGATGGAGATTTTGTCCCCACACCTCTAACAAGCAATGCTCTGACACCAGCTGCGTATTCTACAATTCTACCTTATCTACCCAGAGACAGCATCAGATTCCACAAGTCGAGGGCACAGTTCCACAGTACTCTCTAATCCCTCCCTACTCCAGATGCCAACCACAAGCCCAGGTTGTTACCTGTGCTTGTGACCAACCGGCTGTATATTGAAGGTTCCCATGAACTCTTCCTTTGGTTTGATTAATTTGCAAAGCACCCCACAGAACTCAGAGAAACATTTTGTTTACTAGATCACTGGTTCATTATGAACGGCTATAACTAAGGAACAGCCATTCCTAAGATGGAAGAGACAAATAGGGCAAGATATGGGAAAAGGGGTGGAGCATCTATGCTCTCTCTATAGTCACAGTCATATTTTTACATTTATTTATGGATTTAAAAAATAACCTAGGTGTATCTTTTATTCTCTTTTTCCTTTTATTCTTTTACTTTAAACTGTACATTAACATTAAAATATTTTTCCTACCAAATATTTGCCAGTTTTATTGAGGTATAATTGACATACATACACTGCACATATTTAAAGTACAATTTTATAAGCTTTGACATATGTATACAGCTGTAAAATATCACCACAATCAGGCCTATCAAAGTTTAAAGTAGACCTGCTTCCCATAGATCTCAGAGCCTCCAGATGTTTTTGTTTTTGTTTTTTTATTGCACTTCTAGAAGTGTTTTCAAAGGTGGTCTTTATGTGATGAATGTTCTGATGCTTATGTGCATGAAAGAATCGTTATTTCAGCCACACACTTAGATAATAGTTTAGTTTTATGTAAAGCCCTAGATTTGAAGTTTTTTTCTTTCAGTACTTTGAAAATATTGCTTCATGTTCTTCTTATACCTTTTAAGTGATTATTTGACTCATGTCTTTTTCCACAACTATACTGTAAACTCTATGAAGACAGAGGTCATGTGGTTTTTGCTCATCATTGTATCCCCTTGTGTATCCAGCACAGTGCCTTGGTACTTAGTAGGCGCTCCTTCACTTTTGTTGAATGAATGAACAAAGGTTTAGGGTGAAGCAAGACTAGAAAGATATTTGGGATGTTTTGGATGGTCTTGAAAGCTAGTTGAAAAGTTTGTATTTAATTTGGCAAGCAATAGAGTTACACAGAGTTTTAAGATAGTGTTCCGTAGTGACATAATTAGAGCAGCCCTTTAGGAAGCGTATTCTGACAACAATATATTAGATACATTGGAGTGCTAGAAGCATGGAAACCAATTATAGTACTACAATAACAATGCAGGCTAAACAATGAAAGCCTGAACTCAGATGCTGGGTGTGGGAATTGCAAACTGGAGACATATTTGAGACAGGACAGGACTTGACAAGGGTAGTGAATGATTTTTAAACTTCAGGTCTGGATGACTGGGAGACAGTGTTCCATGAACAGAAATAGGAGATTTGAGACAAGCAAACAGTTTAGATGAGACGTATGTTCTGAGTTAGGTTTGAAATGGTTTTGGTTTGAGGTGCTGATGGGATGTTCAGGAAGAAGCCGAAATTGTGGCTGTGGAGCTCAGGACATTGTTTACAACTAGAGATAAGGTCTTAAACAGGGCTGGCCATCTATGACCCAGGGATAGCCAACCTGCTACTGACTTTTGTATGGCCCACAAGTCAAGACTGTATTTTACATTTTTAAATGCTGAGAGAAAGTTAAGAAAGAGTAATATTTTGTGACACATGAAAATTATATGAAATTCAGATTTTAATGTTCATAGTTTTATTAGAACAGAGCCACACTTGTTTCTGTATTGTCTGTGGTTGCTTTTGTACCACAAAAGCAGAGTCACATAGTTCCATCAGACTGTATGGCCTGCAAAGCCTGAAATATTTACTGTCTGGCCTTTTACTGAAAAAAATTGCCACTGTATACATACATTCCTGAGTTGTCAACTGTTGTCACTCTTTTGCAAAGCAGTTTGACTAGAACACAAAAAAATGATAACAGCTGTATTAAAATAGCAAAGTTATGGACTTTTCTCTCCTTTTACAAATTCAAGTATTTTAACAAGACATTGATAATTTTTCTTAAAATAAATTTTATAAAAAATCCATTCAAGTATTTCAGGCAAATGCAAATGTATTTACTGTTTGAATGAAGAGCAGAATTCTAGGCCTGTAATAAAAATTGGAACACTTCATTAGGTCATACCAAGCAGAATTTTACACAAATGAAGGTGACTGTAAGATGTGGCAGGGAAAGGGGAAACTAGATTCTGCTTGTTCAGCCCTAGGGAGGGGCTGTGTTATAAATGGATCAGTCACCTGTGGTTGAAGGCCCAGGTCTTAGCTTTAAGGCACAGAAATTCAATTTTTCAGTTATCTTGGAGTTGGTTTTTGATTGCATTTCTTCCCAATAAGAAGGACCATCTGGGCTTCCCTGGTGGCGCAGTGGTTGGGAATCTGCCTGCCAATGAAGGGGACACGGGTTCGAGCCCTGGTCTGGGAAGATCCCACATGCCGCGGAGCAGCTGGGCCCGTGAGCCACAATTACTGAGCCTGCGCATCTGGAGGCTGTGCTCTGCAACAAGAGAGGCTGCGATAGTGAGAGGCCCGTGCACCGCAATGAAGAGTGGCCCTCACTTGCCACAACTAGAGAAAGCCCTAGCACAAAAATGAAGACCCAACACAGCCATTAATTAATTAATTAAAAAAAAAAAAAAAAAAAGAAGGACCATCTGGTACAGCAAAAAGGGAAGGTAGCCGGGTGGACCTGTGGAGAGTTGTCATCAAACCAGAAGAGCTTCTTACTATTATATAAAGACAAAGTGAGGGCTTCCCTGGTGGCGCAGTGGTTGAGAATTTGCCTGCCAATGCAGGGGACACGGGTTCGAGCCCTGGTCTGGGAAGATCCCACATGCCGCGGAGCAACTGGGCCCATGAGCCACAACTACTGAGCCTGTGCGTCCGGAGCCTGTGTTCCGCAACAAGAGAGGCCACGATAGTGAGAGGCCCATGCACCGCGATGAAGAGTGGCCCCCGCTTGCTGCAACTAGAGAAAGCCCTCGCATATAAATGAAGACCCAACACAGCCAAAAATAAATATAAATAAATAAAAATTAAAAAAAATAGATAAAGTGAATCTGATTCAAATGCTTGAATTGGTCAATCAAGTTACCTTCTGCTATGAATAAAGTTGATAAATATTGACAAACATTGCTCTTTGGCGTTCTTATTTTAGACCCTATAATGATCATTACTCTTCAGTTACATAGCATGACACCATTATAGACAACAATAAAAAAATACCCAAAGTTATCTTTATATTTATTCCCTTTGATAAAATTAAGGAGCAGTTTAATTTGGGAGAACACTCTAACATTGTGAAAGTTAACTCAGAGAATGATTTTTATTAAGCTCTTCCCCCAAATTCTTGAGAGTTCATCCTTTTTAGGAATTACATTTTCATATTTTCAGCTTATAGTGAGTATTTAATATATTTTGTGATAATTCTTCAGCTATTTTGCCAAAAGGTAAGAGTTATTCCCCTTTTAGCATGGTCAATAACATAGATAAGGAATGTCACATCATTAAAAAATACAACTTTATAGGGTTTGAGGTATATAGAATTTTTTCAATATTTAGTGTGACTTGAAATATGTTTTAATATTTTCTGTGGTAATTTTTTAGCACATATTTTCTGGCATGATATAAAATGGCAGCTGGAATGGCATAAGTATTTCTATGTCAGACATATCAAGTTTGAGGGACAAGAGAGGACAATATGAAGAAGTCCATCTGTTGGGAATGTGGCCCTAGACCTGTGGACAAAGGGCAGACCTGGAGATGCTAGAATTGAGATTTGAGGCAGAGCAACAGATGAGGTCAACAGGAGAACCTGTGGAAATGGAGGAGAGGCTGTGTGATGTGAAGGTAATATGTATAAAAGTATCTGCCACAGCACCTGGTACATACTATGCACCTTATATATGGTCAGTGCTATAGAGTGGACTGGCAGTCAAGGAGCATTGGGGTTATGCAAAGAAAAAGAAGCCAGAGAGAGTGGTTTAAGAAATAGGAGAATCTTCAGCAAAGTAGCAGGATACAAGATTAACATTCAGAAATCAGTTGTATTTCTTTACACTAATAATGAAATATCAGAAAGAGAATGTAAAAAACAAACCTTTGAAAATTGCACCAAAAAAAAACCCAAAAAACAAACCTAGGAATAAACCTGGCCAAGGAGGTGGAAGACTTATACACTGAGAACTATAAAACATTAATAAGGGAAATTAAAGGGGATTCAGAGAAATGGAAAGATATCCCATGCTCTTGGAATGGGAGAATTAATACTGTTAAAATGGCAATACTACCCAAAGCAATCTACAGATTTAATGTGATCCCTATCAAATTACCCATGACATTTTTCACAGAACTAGAACAAATAATCCAAAAATTTATATGGAACCATAAAAGACCCAGAATTGCCGAAGCAATCATGAGGAAAAAAAAGCAGGAGGCATAACTCTCCCAGATTTCAGACAATACTACAAAGCTACAGTAATTAAAACAGTGTGGTATTGGTACAAAAACAGACATACAGATCAATGGAACAGAATAAAGAGTCCAGAAATAAACCCACACACCTACAGTCAATTAATCTTCAACAAAGGAGGCAAGACTGTACAATGGGAAAAAGGCAGTCTCTTCAGCAAATGGTACTGGGAAAGTTGGACAGCTGCATGTAAATCAGTGAAGTTAGAACACACCCTGACACCATGCACAAGAATAAACTCAAAATGGCCTAAAGACAAACATAAGACATGATACCATAAAACTCCTAGAAGGAAGCATAGCATAGGCAAAACATTCTCTGACATAGGTTGTATCAGTGTTTTCTTAGGTCAGTCTCCCAAGGCAATAGAAATAAAAACAAAAATAAACAAATGGGACCTAATCAAACTTACAAACTTTTGCACAGCAACGGAAAACATAAAAAAACTAAAACTAAAACAAAAAGGCAACCCATGGAACAGGAGAAAATATTTGCAAATGATGCAACTGACAAGGGCTTAATCTTCAAAATATACAAACAGCTTATACAAGTCAACAACAAAAAAACCAACAACCCAATTGAAAAATGGGCAGAAGACCTTAATAGACATTTCTCCAAAGAAGACATACAGATGACCAGTAGGAACATGAAAAGATGCTCAACATCACTAATTATTAGAAAAATGCAAATCAAAACTACAGTGAGGTACCACCTCACACTGGTCAGAATGGCCATCATTAAAAAGTCTGCAAATAACAAATGCTGGAGAGGGTGTGGAGAAAAGGGAACCCTCCTACACTGTTGGTGGGAATGTAAGTTGGTACAGGCAACAATGGAAAACAGTATGGAGGTTCCTCCGAAAACTAAAAATAGATTTACCATATGATCCAGCAATCCCACTCCTGGGCATATACCTCCCAAAACTGTAATTCAAAAAGATACATGCACCCCTATGTTCATAGCAGCACTATTCACAATAGCAAACACATGGAAACAACCTAAATGTCCATCAACAGATGAATGAGGAAAGAAGATGTGGTACAAACATACAATGGAATACTACTTAGTCATAAAAAGGAACGAAATAATGCCATTTGCAGCAACATGGATGCAACTAGAGATTATCATACTAAGTGAAGTAAGTCAGAAAGAGAAAGACAAATAACATGATATCACTTATATGTGGAACCTAAAATATGGAAACAATGAACCTATCTACAAAACAGAAACAGATTCACAGGCAAAGAGAACAGCCTTGTGGTTGCCAAGGGGGAGGGGGGAGGGAGAAGGATGGACTGGAAGTTTGGGGTTAGTAGATTCAAACTATTACATTTAGACTGGATAAACAAGGTCCTACTGTATAGCACAGGGAACTATATCCAATCTCCTGGGATAAACCATAATGGAAAAGAATACAAAAAAAAGAATGTATATATGTGTATAACTGAGTCACTTTGCTGTACAGCAGAAATTAACACAACATCAGAAATCAACTATACTTCAATAAAAAAATAAAATTAGAAATAGAATCATTTTATTAAGGGTTGGAGTATTTAATAAAATTTCTTCATCATTGGGGTCCTTTCTCCCAGGATTGAAATCTAAACAAGTATCTGTAATAGCTGGTAATAAAAAGACTCAAAGTTCAGTTGACAAGAAAATTAACTTCTTTACACTAAGTGAAGTTAGCAACATTGGCAAACAAGAAGATTGCAGAGGTCATGGGATGGAAATGCAATAATCAGAGCTTCTGAGTTAATTATTAGGGCAAATTCCTCACTATTCTTTCTAACATCCTTCTGCTTTCAGAGGTGAAATCCTTTACTTTATAAATACAGTTTATCAAAGACTCTTCTATTTTAGAATAAATATTAATTATAAAGCAGTTTCTAGAATATGAAGCCTAATCTCTAAAGTGTTTCAATCTTCAGGCAATTATTCAAAAACTTTTTCTTCTGGAAAATTTCAAACATATACAGAATTAGAAAAAAAAAAGAATATTAATCTCCATCTGCCGTCACTCATTTTGCCAGTCTTGTTTCATCTATCTCCTTGCACATCTCCCACGGCCAAAAAAAAAAAAAAAAAGTGTCACTTGCATCCTAACAATGAGAAAAAAGCCAGGTAATAACTTATCAAACCCATCAGAGAACTGAGGTTGCAAGGCAAACAGATAAATTCTAAAGGGTGACAAGCCTTACCATGGAGAAATGGCACAGACAACCTGTTTCACCTTTTGCAGAGCATAGACAGAAGAGGTTGTTGTCATAAAAGCAGGAAAAAGAAAACAGTTAAAGTTTTAATAAAACTTTAAAGCTGAGTGGGGGCTACCCTGACAGTTTAGGGTATATGGGAACTTTTGAGCCATTCATTTGTCAATTCTTGTCCATTGGTCTCTACCTGGTGTTCACAAAAAAGACTGTGGGTACAGTCTTGGGTACAGGCCAGGAGATCTGAGAGCTTGCTCCTTGGTGAAAATCTGTCCACTTTCTAGACTTTTCTCACATGCAAAGTAAAAGCTGTAAACCTCTGGGGGATGGGCAGGAAACCATTCTACTCCCAGGGCCCAGGCATAGGTACAGTGCTGCTCAGGAAGGGACAGAAGCAAAAGACATATGTCACAGTGAGAAGGACAGGAAACTCCTCTGCCCAACCATGAGTATTTTACTGGGAAGAAGAGCTGTATGCTGCTGGAGAAGAGGCAGAAAACCTTCTCCAGCCGAAGACTCCCAAGAGTTTGATTCCTAGAGCTGGGAGGGACAGAAGAATTGGGAAAGCCTACACCTAAACACCTGGGTACACATGGCCTGCCTAAGGCTGAGGATGGGCAGGAGAAATAAGAACCCTCTACATCCCACCATAAACTACCCATCAAGTAACAAACAATGACAGTCCACTGCTGGAGAAAAAGGAAAAAATAACAAGGTGGTAGGTTTAAATTCAGTCATATAAATAAGTACATTAACTATAAATGCTTCAAACACCCCAACGTGATGGCAGACATTGTTAGATTGAATTGAATTTGTGATTAAAACCCTCCCTACAAAGAAAACTCCATGCTCAGATAGCTTCACTGGTAAATTCTATCAAATATTTAAGGAAGAAGTATACCAATTTTACTCAAATGTTTTTGGAAAATAGAAGAGAAAGGAATACTTCCCAACTCATTTTATGAGACTAGCATTCACTCTGATTTCAGATCAAAGACATTTCAAGAAAAGACAATTTAAGACTAATATATCACATAAACATGGATGCAAATATCTTCAGCAAAATATTAGCTAGTAAAATCCAGAAATATATAAAAAGAATAAAACATCATAACTAAGTTGGATTATCCCAGGACTGTGGGGTTGGTTCATGTTCACTAATCAGTGTAATTCACCATATCAATAGACTAAAAAGGAAAAACCATATGATCCTCTCAATAGATGCAGGAAAAAAAAGTATTTCATGCCACATTCACAGAAAGATAGACAAGATGAAAAGGCAGAGGGCTATATACCAGATGAAGGAACAAGATAAAACCACAGAAAAACAACTAAATGAAGTGGAGATAGGCAACCTTCCAGAAAAAGAATTCAGAATAATGATAGTGAAGATGATCCAGGACCTCGGAAAAAGAATGGATGCAAAGATCAAGAAGATGCAAGAAATGTTTAACAAAGACCTAGAAGAATTAAAGAACAAACAAACAGAGATGAACAATATAATAACTGAAATGAAACCTACATTAGAAGGAATCAATAGCAGAATAACTGAGGCAGAAGAATGGATAAGTGACCTGGAAGACAGAATGGTGGAATTCACTGCTGTGGAACAGAATAAAGAAAAAAGAATGAAAAGAAATGAAGACAGCCTAAGAGACCTCTGGGACAACATTAAATGCAACAACATTCGCATTATAGGGGTCCCAGAAGGAGAAGAGAGAGAGAAAGGACCCGAGAAAATATTTGAAGAGATTATAGTCGAAAACTTCCCTAACTTGGGAAAGGCAATAGCCACCCAAGTGCAGGAAGTGCAGCAAGTCCCATACAGGATAAACCCAAGGAGAAACACACCGAGACACATAGCAATCAAATTGGCAAAAATTAAAGTCAAAGAAGAATTATTGAAAGCAGCAAGGGAAAAACGACAAATAACATACAAGGGAACTCCCATAAGGTTAACAGCTGATTTCTCAGCAGAAACTCTACAAGCCAGAAGGGAATGGCATGATATACTTAAAGTGATGAAAGGGAAGAACATACAACCAAGATTACTCTACCCGGCAAGGGTTTAATTCAGATTCGATGGAGAAATCAAAAGCTTTACAGACAAGCAAAAGCTAAGAGAATTCAGCACCACCAAACCAGCTCTACAACAAATGCTAAAGGAACTTCTCTAAGTGGGAAACACAAGAGAAGAAAAGGACCTACAAAAACAAACCCAAAACAATTAAGAAAATGGTCATAGGAACATACATATTGATAATTACCTTAAATGTGAATGGATTAAATGCTCCAACCAAAAGACACAGGCTTGCTGAATGGATACAAAAACAAGACCCATCTATATGCTGTCTACAAGAGACCCACTTCAGACCTAGGGACACATACAGACTGAAAGTGAGGGGATGGAAAAAGATATTCCATGCAAATGGAAATCAAAAGAAAGCTGGAGTAGCAATACTCATATCAGATAAAATAGACTTTAAAATAAGAACACTCTTTGACATAAATCACAGCAAGATCTTTTTTGATCCACCTCCTAGAGTAATGGAAATAAAAACAAAAATAAACAAATGGCGCCTAATGAAAGTTCAAAGCTTTTGCACAGCAAAGGAAACCATAAACAAGACGAAAAGACAACCCTCAGAATGGGAGAAAATATTTGCAAACGAATCAACGGACAAACGTTTAATCTTCAAAATGTATAAACAGCTCATGCAGCTCAATATTAAAAGAGCAAAGAACCAATCCAAAAATGGGCAGAAGACCCAAATAGACATTTCTCCAAAGAAGACATACAGATGGCCAAGAAGCACATGAAAAGCTGCTCAACATCACTAATTATTAGAGAAATGCAAATCAAAACTACAGTAAGGTATCATCTCACACCAGTTAGAATGGGCATCATGAGAAAATCTACAAACAACAAATGCTGGAGAGGGTATGGAGAAAAGGGAACTGTCTTGCACTGTTGGTGGAAATGTAAATTGATACAGCCACTATGGAGAACAGTATGGAGGTTCCTTAAAAAACTAAAAATAGAATTACCATATGATCCAGCAATCCCATTATTGGGCATATACCCAGAGAAAACCATAATTCAAAAAGACACATGCACCCCAATATTTGTTGCAGCACTATTTACAATAGCCAGGTCATGGAAGCAACCTAATTGCCCATCGACAGACGAATGGATAAAGAAGATGTGGTACATATATACAATGGAATATTACTCAGCCATAAGAAGGAACGAAATTGAGTCATTTGTTGAGACTTGAATGGATCTAGAGACTGTCATACAGCATGAAGTAAGTCAGAAAGAGGAAAACAAATATCATATATTAATGCATGTATGTGGAACCTAGAAAAATGGTACAGATGAACCAGTTTGCAGGGCAGAAGTTGAGACACAGATGTAGAGAACAAACGTATGGACGCCAAGGGGGGAGAACTGCGGTGGGGTGGGGATGGTGGTGTGCTGAATTGGGCGATTGGGATTGACATGTATACACTGATGTGTATAACATTGATGACTAGTAAGAACCTGCAGTATAAAAAAAACAAACCAAAAACAACTAATACTAAACTTTCTTTGGGTTATTTGTATGGAAATATGTTAATATAAATGTTTCAGTCATTACATGAAATTTCTAAAAATCTTATAAGTTCTGGTATAACGTTATAAGTCATAATTCTAGTTATTACTTTAAAATGTATATCTCAGAAATAACTAAATTTCCTTGTCAATTGCATTATTATGAACTTTCATCAAATCTTTAACCGTGGTCATTTTTAAGTCTTTTGTCATTTACAGACAGTCGTGGGTGTACTCTGATGCTTTTGCAAAAATGTTCCCATAAAAGGGTTTCATCTTCAAGAAATTCATGGAAAAGACTGACAAGTACAGGTTTCTGGTAACTGACTATACTGCTGAACTGAATGAATAAGCATTTTCAGAACTCTAATGGAAAACTGATGAATTCATAAAAGTGCTAACAAAAGATCAGGATAAAAAAAATTACATGGGACTGAGTGAACTGATGAGGATGATTATAATTTTTGTGACTTTCTGTTTGAATAATAATAATAAAAAATCCCACAAGGACTCAGAGGCAAAAAATATACAAATCTATTTTCACGGCAATGTAAAGGAGCTGCTACAGTGGAGTATTACTGGACTGAATGTCAATATTATGACATAGTATGAGTGTGTTTCGTGTTTGGTAATTGCAATCATTGTTGCTTCTGTTGTCATCCATTTGCAATGCTTGGTGTCAGTGTATCTCTTGTAAAAATAAAATACAGTGTGTGTGTGAAAAAAATTTAAAAATAAAGTTAAAAGCAGAAAATAAATACTTAAGCCATTACTCCAACAACAACAACAATAAAAGTATTTCACCAATTTAACATCCATGCATTATAAAAATTTTCAGCAAACTAGGAAAAGAAGGAAACTTTCTCAACTTGATAAAGGAACTCTATAAAATACCTATAGCTATAATCACACTAAATGGTGAAAGACTGAATGAATACTTTTTTGGTAAGATGAAGAACCAGGCAAGGATGTTGGCTTTCACCATTTCTATTAAACTGGAAGTCCTAGACAGTGAAATAGACAAAGAGGGAGAGAGAGAGAGAGAGAGAGAGAAATAATATATATGCATATTGGCCATAGGCATTCTTTGTCTTTATTCGAAGATGACATGAACCTGTAGATAAAAAATCCCAATGAATCTATAAAAAAATACTAATGTCAATAAGTGAATTTAGCAGGATTTCAAGATATAAGGTCAAAATACAAAAATCAACCATATTTCTGTATGTACTACAGCAAGCAATTGAAATTGTAATAAAAATATGCTATTTAGCAAAGTGACAAAAACCATGAAAAATTTTGAAAAATTCCTATTTTAGTACTGTATTAAGAAGTGACAGAAATACAATTTTGGCTTTTTTATTTTTTTTTTCTTTTTAAAGTGAGAGCATAGGTTTAATTCTGATTACTTACGTGAGGATAGTACAGAAATACTTTGGAATATCTCTGTTAATATTTAGCTAGAGCTGCCACCTGCAGGCAAAAAATAAAATAGCAATTCACTGGGCCTTTTTTCTTTTTGAATGGGATTGAATTCATCATCAGTACTCATTTTTTCTTTATTTAAAATAATAGGGTGGGACTTTGGGATTGACATGTACACACTGCAATATTTAAAATATATAATCAACAAGGACCTACTGTAAATAAAATAAAATAAAATAATCTAGTTCCCTCTTCCAATGATTTACCAGTGTTTCCTGATTTTCCTTTGTTGTTATTTTTTTTAATTCCCATTTTTTCACTTGTTCTTTTGTCAACATCATCCTCTTCACCTCCCTTATTCAACTATCCTCCACACCAAAAGACACATGTGATAAGATTTCTAAACAATAATGATTGGATTTAGGAATTTAATTTTCGATTGGTTAGTATGTACATAACCCTAAGTCTTGCCATGTGTAAAACATTATTTATCTCAGATTTTAGCCTCCAAAGATTAGGAATGTGCAAATTTAGCTGTTTCTTTTTCTTGTTTCTTCCATGAATTATGTTTTAAGCCTTGGATTTAGCTTTAAGAAATATCAGTTTAGAGTGAATTTCACATAAAGTCATGAACGTCTTTTACTATTTCTCTTAATCTCTGGGTTTTTCTGAGATTAAATTGCCGCCATTAATTTTTCCTCATAGCTTCTTTGTTCTCGAGGCTATTTTTCTTTGATTCTACCCATTAGGTAATAATTAACTGGGATACAGTATGATGCTCCATTGACTGGATTTAAATATTCTAGTGTCAGTTGCTTTTATTTGTTCTTGAAAGGAAACATCCTAATTTCTAATAAGGATAAAAACATTTGTTTAGGACATAAAAAATTGTACTTTTAAATATTTAAAGTATTAGCAGTATGAATTAGTCACTTTATGCTCTGTTATGCTATGCTAGCTAACAAATTAATCCTCACACTTTAGTGACCTAACAAAATAAATGTTTACTTTTCATTCACAATATAGTTCAATAATGATTGAGATGTCTTCTTATAGATCTGGAACATGCACTATTCAAAGTTGCTTTGGGAGAGAAAAGAGGGCTTGAAAAGGCGACTCAGCTTTTAACTGTCTCGGCTTGAATATGACATCACTTCTGTTTACAATTTATTGGCTAGGACTTGATGTATGGCCCCAATCTAACTGTAGGGAAGGCTATGACATATACAGAAGCACATGTATATTTTAGGAGAATTAATAGTCTCTGTCACATTGCTTTTATTGTTAAATCTTGACTTTTTTTTTTTTTTTACAGAAAAGTGATATATGAAATAGAGAAAAAAAAATTCAAACAAAATAATTAGAATCCTAATATAGAACTTCCTTTACTTTAAAATGTATAGCTCAGAAATAACTAAATTTCCTTGTCAATTGCATTATTATGAACTTTCATCAAATCTTTAACCGTTGGGCTTCCCTAGTGGCGCAGTGGTTGAGAGTCCGCCTGCTGATGCAGGGGACACGGGTTTGTGCCCCGGTCTGGGAAGATCCCACATGCCGCGGAGCGGCTGGGCCCGTGAGCCATGGCCGCTGAGCCTGCGCGTCCGGAGCCTGTGCTCCGCAACGGGGGAGGCCACAACAGTGAGAGGCCCGCGTAATGCAAAAAAAAAAAAAAGAAAAGAAATCTTTAACCGTGGTCATTTTTAAGTCTTTTGTCATTTACAGACAGTCCTGGGTGTACTCTGATGCTTTTGCAAAAATGTTCCCATAAAAGGGTTTCATCTTCAAGGAATTCATGGAAAAGACTCTGACAAGTACAGGTTTCTGGTAACTGACTATACTGCTGAACTGAATGAATAAGCATTTTCAGAACTCTAATGGAAAACTGATGAATTCATAAAAGTGCTAACAAAAGATCAAGATGAAAAAAAATTAATTACATGGGACTGAGTGAACTGATGAGGATGATTATAATTTTTGTGACTTTCTGTTTGAATAAAAAAAAAATCCCACAAGGACTCAGAGGCAAAAAATATACAAATCAATTTCCACTGCAAAGTAAAGGACCTGTTACAGTGGAGGATTACTGGAATGAATGTCAATATTGCAACATAGTATGAGTCTGTTTCTAATTGCAATCATTGTTGCTTTTGTTGTGGTCATCCATTTACAATACTTGGTGTCAGTTTATTTATCTCTTGTAAAAATAAAATACAGTGTGTGTGTGTGAAAAAACCAAAAAACAGATTCTAAGCCTACTCTGAAATATATTCTATGACATAGTTAAATATATTTAGTCTTTATTTCTATTAGCGAAACATTTCCCTAAAGTGATTATGGTCAGCAGCATTAGTCTATAAAATTTGCATGTGATAAGGTGCACAGAATGCCTGTTGACAAGTGATTCTCTTATTAGATCTCTTGATTTGAAATAAAGAAACCTTTCAAATCTACTGAAAAAATAAATTAATTATTTTTTAAAAAAAGAACTAAAATTAGTCAAGTGAAATTTGGAGCCAAATTAATACAACATGAAATTTATTTATACTGCATTAACTATACACTCATGCTGATTGATTGATTTCAAAGATTTAAAAATATGTCTACAAATTCTTTGACATTCTTCTCTTCTAAAAGTGGAACCTAATTTCTAAGAGTGGGCTGGACTTAGAGATGCACTTCTAATGATAAAATACAGTGGATATTATGATGGTTGTGACTTCTAAAACTATATCATAAGAAGCATCATGGCTGCCTCCATGCTTTCTCTCTTGGGTCACTGGCTTTGGGGAAATATACCTAACAGCTCTATGTACAGTGAGGAACTGAGGCCTCCTGCCAACAGCCATGTAGCAGAACTGGCGTAGAAATGGATCCTGTAGTCCCAGTCAAGCCTTCAGCTGAAGCTCCAGCAAACTCATGGGAACTCCTGAGCCAGACCACCCAGCTCTGAAACTCCAGACCCACGAAAACAGTGAGATAATAAATTTCTTTTTCTTTTTTTTCTTTTTATTTTTTTGCTGTACGCGGGCCTCTCACTGCTGTGGCCTCTCCCGTTGCGGAGCACAGGCTCCGGACGCGCAGGCTCAGCGGCCATGGCTCACGGGCCCAGCCGCTCCGCGGCATGTGGGATCCTCCCTGACCGGGTCACGAACCCGCGTCCCCTGCATCGGCAGGCGGACTCTCAACCACTGCGCCACCAGGGAAGCCCTAAATTTCTTTTTCTAATTAAAAATTTTATTTATTTATTTATTTATTTAGGCTGCGTTGGGTCTTTGTTGCTGCACGCGGGCTTTCTCTAGTTGTGGCGAGCGGGGGCTACTCTTCATTGCGGTGCGCGGGCTTCTCATTGCGGTGGCTTCTCTTGTTGCAGAGCACGGGTTCTAGGTGCGCCGGCTCCGTAGTTGTGGCACACGGGCTTAGTTGCTCCATGGCATGTGGGGTCTTCCTGGACCAGGGCTTGAACCCGTGTCCCCTGCATTGGCAGGTGGATTCTTAACTACTGTGCCACAAGGGAAGCCCAATCGTTTTGTTTTTAATCACTATGATTTGGGGTAATTTGTTATGTAGCAGTAGATAACTAATTCAGTATTATAAGGTAAAATCAACTTTATTGGCATAAAAAATTTCCTAATGAAATGCTAAGTAAAAACATTTTAATTGGCACTAACACTTTTAAATAAAACTGTGAGTACTTCATGTGTGTAGGGGAGGAAGAGGGAAATGAGGGGTGGAGAACTGTTATTCATTAATTTTATTGTCCTCTTACAATATTATATTAACAAAATATTAACCAAATAATTCAGGAGAAAAACCAAGAGAATTTAGATGTTTTCATTTAAATATGTCAATAATACATAGAAATTTAATAACTGCAGTATACTCTCAACATGAAAAAGGATTCTAATTTAAAAATTAGTCATAATAATGTTTAGTTTACAGTAATTAAAATACGGATTCAGCATAATCTGTGTGTAAAATATACAAGATGTATTGATGAATATTAGAAGTCAGGCTATGGCCATATTCGTGTATACTGCCAGACACTTGCTTTATGAGTCAAATTAATATTTGAGGCCACATTGCTATCAATTTTCACTGTCATTGGTGATAATAACTCTAAAAATAACCAGCACCCCTATGCTATTATAATGAAAGTCTGTGAAAAAGCATATTTGCTCTTGTTTGTGTGTCATATTACTTTTCTTTTGGTAATAAGTTCCAAAATAAAATTTAAGAACTAGCATATCCCTGAGGAGATTTTAAATATGGTCTGTATTGCATTAGTTTTAATATTCTATTTAATAAGTAACAATAACACCCTTGTCTCCCAAAGAATCAGCCCACATGATCCTTATGCCCATGTGTCAATAAACTTGACCAGGTTGATACCCTGACCTGGGGCATGCAGCTCATAATGAAATTTTAAAAAATCATTGAGATATAATTCGCATACCATAAAATTCACCCCTTTAAAATGTACAATTCAGTAGTTTCTAGCATATTCACAAGACAATGCAATCATCATCGCTATCTAATTCCAGAACACTTTCATCACCCCCAAAAGGAACTCTGTATCCATTAGCAGTCACTCCTCATTTTCACTTCCTCTCAGCCCCTGGCAACCACTAATCTATTTTCTATCTTTGAACATCTCATATCTATGTTATCATACAACATATGATCTTCTGTTTTTGGCTTCTTTAATTTAAGCACAATGTTTTCAAGGTTCATCCATGTTGTAACATGTGTTAGTACTTCATTCTTTTTTATGGCTGAATGACATTCCATTGTATGGGTGGATATACAACATTTTGTTTAGTTATTCATCAGCTGATGGGCATTTATGTTGTTTCCACTTTTTGGTTATTATGAATAATACTGCTTTGAACATTTGTGTACAGGTTCCTGTGTGGATGTGTGTTTTTATTTCTCTTGGGCATATATGTAGAAGTGGAACTCCCGGGTCATATGGAAATTCTATGTTTAAATTTTTGAGGAACTACCAAACTGTTTTCCAAAGCAGCTACACAATTTAAAATTCCCATCAGCAATCTATGAGTGTTCGTTTCTCCACATCCTTGCACAGGTGTTATTATCTGTTACTGATTATAGCCATCCTTGTGGGTGTGTACTAGTATCTTGTGATTTTCATTTTTATTTCCTAATGACTAATGATGTTGAGTATCATTTCAGGTACTTATTGGCCATTTGTATATTTTCTTTGGTGAAATATAATGAAAAATTTAAAAAACTTTCTCATGTCACCTATTTATCCAAGACATTAATAGATATAGGTATAAAAGTTTTAAAGATATTTTATGTATGAAATTATAATTTTTACATTACTCTTATATCAGCTACATCTGCTTCTCTAGGGCCAGCCTTGAGCACGTGATATGTGGAAGTTAGCCATGGTAGAGCTTGTTAGCAGTGCTGCTTATCCAGTTTTGTACTTCCTAGGTACCCAAATGTCCAGGGTAGGTACCCAAGTGTACCAGGGTAGGCACCACTTAGTTCAGGTATCTGTACCTGATGAGTTCCTTAAGATGTGAAATTAATGAAGAAAAAAGAAGTTTGTTGAAAGTGAATACTGTTTAATGACAACTTTATTTAGTTTTCTATACTGTTGACTTAAGTGAAATTACATGCAACAACTAATACTATACAGTAAGAATGTTGATATTATTAATTTTATTTATTTTGATTCATTGGTTACTCACTATTCTATGTTTTTAAAGACATTTAATGGTACATATTTTTGTGATTATAAGATTAATACACACTCATTGTAGAAAATTTGACAACTATAAAATACAAAAGAGAAAAGAAAAACAATCAGTCTGTATTTTTCAGAGATAACCACTATTAACATGCTGGTATGAATCCTTTTGGATATTATATATATGCATTTAAGATTATTTACTTTTTAAAAAACTAGTTAATACATTCACATGGAACACAGTGAAATGTTAAGTCTCTCTCTCCCCTGTGCCCCAGTTTCCCTACTCAGAAGCAACGTCTATTACCAGTGTCTGGTATAATCTTGCAGAGATATTACACATACAGACACACACACACACACACACACACACACACACGTGTTTTAAAGTTCTCTTTATAGTATTTATTGGTGAAAATTATAAATCATGGATGGTTTAAGACAATGGGTCTCTTTTCTGGTCTAATGTGGTTTCTTTTTCTTTTTGTTTGCTCCACTTCTGTTGATCCTATTCTTTGCCTATTATTTTGCAGAATTACCAGTCTCTTTGTGTATGTTCCATATTTACTTGAAGTATTGAGTTTTTATAAATGGTATTCCTAAGAAAGTATACTTCTACAATATGCTCTGTAAAATATCTCTAGTAGTTACACAAAGAAAAGTTTTACCTTTCATAGTTCCCTTAAACTTGCTCTGAGTGCTCTAATTTATACCTCTATAGGCACTGCACAAGGCATTTTAAATTCTGTTCCTTTTGGCAGAAAAAGTAATTTCTTGATTGAGCCTTAGCCAGTAATGGATTTCTCCATTGAGCAGAAGCGTGGGCATCTTTATCCTGACTATGAAATATTATTAATACTTCCTAGGGGCATAAGGTTTAACTATTTCACTCTCAGTATCATGTATCTTACAAATATACAGAGAAGCTGGGAATGTTTCTGCTTTTGAATTGATAATAAATTTGGCTTTCTGGAATTTGTTGCTGATACTTTGCTGTGAAATCTTCCTGAAGCAGAGTTAAACCTTTTCTGAAATAAGCATTTTCTACTACTTTTTCTTTTTTTCTTCCTTCCTTCCACCATTGACTATTTCATCCTTCCTTTCATAAGAGGAGGGATTTTAGACATAAAATTAATTTTCTCATGGTACCATTTCCCTTACCTGTAGTTTAGTTCTGTAATATCTGATCATCTGTGATGGTGTCAGAGAAAATGTAATTTTTTGAGTAAATTACTAGATATTCACTTTCTGGACTTAAGAAACTCCCACATTATTTACATACCCACTGCAATTTAAAAACTTTCATATTGGTTGTCTGTCTTATTAACAAAATATCCTCTTAATTAAAATGCATAAAGACACTCATACTTAATGTATCCTTGATCTTTATTATGTATATTAAGAAATAAAAAAAATTAAATGAACTCCCAAAGCATACCGTTGAATTGTAGACTTTTTTCTTTGGTGATTTTACTTCAGTTGTAATATGAAGACAGCAGGGAGGCATGGAATGAGCATGTGGCCAGAAGCCTTGAGACCTGTGTGGTTATCCCAGGTCTGGAACAAAGAAGCTGGCTTTACTTGGGCAAATTACTAATCTGAGCCATAGTTTTCTCATTTCTAAAATGACACAGATGGACTTAGTATTCAGTGTCCCTCTCAACTTGTAAGGCCATGATTTTAGTTCAAAAAAATTGATAGAATGAAAAAGAAAGATCCCAGGGGAGAGACAGGATGACTAATGGCAAAGCGAAACAAAAGATGAAATTAAAGAAAGGGGCTGGCAGACAAACAATGAAGACAAATTCTAGTTCATCATAATTTCTTTGCCTACCTTTGTTACCTCAGTAGCATGTAGCTCAATAATACTGCCCAGTGGGTTTCTGTCTGCCTGTGACTCTGAAGTGGAAGGATTTGCCCTTAATCTCTCTCCCTGACAGACTCAGTTCAGGACTGGTAGATAGGGAATCAAGACTGGGTCCTACTGAGCTGTAAGGAGCTAGCAAACATCACATCTAGTCAAATTCTGTTAATAGAGACCTAAGCAAGTAAGTCAAGGACTGAGAAAATAATAACTGCGCTGTTGGGTATTTATAAGAAGCCAGACTCATTATCCCTAGCTGTCAGAACATCTCAACAAGGTACAGATGAGAAAATTGAGAGATCAGAAATTAGGAGGTAGGGAAGCTGAGATTTAGACCCAGGTCTGTTTTGTTCTAGAGTCCATGCTCTATCCTGATTTATGCAGCTCTCTGTATATGAGTGATTCCAGGCTCACCTAAACCCAGATGTAGGAGTTCTGCATCTCCAGTCCAAGCAAGGAAAGCAGTGGTTCTTCTTCCCAGAAGTGCATAGGAGAGCAGCTAAAACTATAATTTCTAACATTAGGGGAAGGAACTAAGGTTAGTGTCTCCAAGGAGGGAAAGGAGCAATTCCTAGTGGAGGGAGCTAATCTGGAGTCTAGGTCTGCAGAGTCTAGCTTGGTGCTGGAGAGGGCTGGGGGCCTGGGGCTGCGAGAGACAGCCTGGTGCTGGGGTAGGTTGAAAGCCTGTGTCTGTGGTAATTGGCCTGGCCCTGGGCCCGGTTGGGCACCTGGGTTTGCAGGGGAGGAGTGGGGGCTGACTTGGAGCCTGGGGCTTGGGAGCTGTCCTGCACCGGGGTGAGCTGGGAGCCTGGTGCTGCAAGAGCTGCCTGGGGCCTCAGGAGTTACCTGCGGCTGCTGGAGCCAGTAGACACTGGGGTGAGCCCGGGGCCTGGTTTCACAGAAGCCCACACGGAGCCAGCTAGGGCCGTGGGAGTCATCCTGGTGCTGGGGTCTGAGGTGAAGGCGGCTGGTCCCTTCACTCTCCTTCCACGGGGAGGGTCCTCTCTCCATGTTCGGGGGCCTGGGCTTGGGGGAGGAGTGATGGGGATAATGTGAATCTATCTTTCCTATCTTCCTCACTGCATCTTTTCTTATTTCTATGCTTTACCCAGGTGCTGTAATCCCTCGCCTGGAATCCTTGGCTCTGTGAAGGTAAATATTTTCATGCATGGATAATTGTTCAATTTGATGGTTTGTTTTTTTGGCGGGGGGCAAGCACTAGAAATTCCTATGCCACGATTTTGCTGATGTCACTCCCCCATATAATAGTATTCTAACTTTATCATATTCAACCACAGAATTGGATCTATAACCTATTTTTATCTCTTGTTGCTATTAAAATTTTCACATTTATTTCTGATTTCTTCCAGCTAGATTATAAACTCTGTAACAGCTAATACCAGGCTTTATAATTTGAATTTCTTATAGCATGTCATGCCTGCATTGTTTTGCAGATTGTAGGTGTTTAATAAGTGTTTGCAGGTTGAGTGATTCAACAGAAAAAGCAGACCTCCAAAATTTTTCCAAAAGACCAAAATAAAACAAAACCCCAAAATCTCAGTACAGAAAGCAAATGCCAAGTGAAGGCGCAGACTGCTTTTCCAAAGGGTTCTCTTCCCTGCAAATGTCTGGATAACATATAGGTGAGAAATTTTTACTTTGCCCATTGTTTTGAGAAAATATTGAAGAAAGTAAGAAAATCTTCTAAAAATCTGTAACTGGGGCTTCCCTGGTGGCGCAGTGGTCGAGAGTCTGCCTGCCGATGCAGGGGACACGGGTTCGTGCCCCGGTCCGGGAAGATCCCACATGCCGCGGAGCGGCTGGGCCTGTGAGCCATGGCCGCTGAGCCTGCGCGTCCGGAGCCTGTGCTCCGCAACGGGAGAGGCCACAGCAGTAAGAGGCCCGCGTACCACACACACAAAAAAAATCTGTAACTGAACTTTTTTCTTTTTTACTTTTGCAATATTTAAATAAGTTCTGTACAATTTTACATGAAAGGAAATGAGGAAAGCAGTCATAATGTTTGGGAGATAGACACTTAGACTTGAGCAAATCACTTGAGAGCTGGGCCGTATTATTTAGTTTCAGCTACTACCTAACTCCCAGACTATACAGAATGTGGCAAAGCCTGGTTAAGCAGGTCTGCAAGGCACTTTGATTATGTATAAGGGAAGAATTAAGATTTAAGAAATAAGAATTTTGGACTTGCTGTTTATTTGATTAGTTAGATTAAAATAGGCATTTTTGCCAACTTGAGGGAGAGAACAGGACTGCTCCAGCAGATGGTCCAAGTGGGCTTCAAAAGGAACTTGTCTTGGCCTTGTTTGGAATTATTCCCCTCTTTCCTAGCATTCTGTTATGATGGGAGTGGAAGAGCAGCAGAGGTAAGGGACTTCCTGAAAAATGTTTTCAGGGATTCCAGAATTTAAACTTTCGTTATTTGTCCTGGGTATGCAAACAGTTGAACAAAATAACTGTATAAAAATTACGTTCAGGGCTTCCCTGGTGGCGCAGTGGTTGAGAGTCCGCCTGCTGTTGCAGGGGGCACGGGTTCGTGCCCCGGTCCAGGAGGATCCCACATGCCGCGGAGCGGCTGGGCCCGTGGGCCATGGCCGCTGAGCCTGCGCGTCCGGAGCCTGTGCTTCACAACGGGAGAGGCCACAACAGTGAGAGGCCCGTGTACCGCCAAAAAAAAAAAAAAAAAAAAAAAAAAATTACGTTCAAAGTACAGTGATAAGAAGTTATTTCAAATGGTTTTCAGTGTTACGATTGACCCTTCTGTGACATTAAGCTCATTTTCCCAACAACCAATAACGACATCAGCTTTGGAGCACTTTGGGCTCCCATAGACCAGGTGCAGTGTAAAGAAAACAGCTCAGCATATGGGCCTTATTATCCTTTTTGTCATCTAGACATCACCAAGTTTCCCCATCTGTGTTCAGGCCTGACCACTCATGCAATTTTTATAGTAGCAAGTGAAAACAGTTTGGAAATTTCCATCTTGAAGGCCAATACCTCATGGAAAACTTCGAGAAGCATTTTATTTATGAATAAAAACTCAGTTTATTAACATTGTTAGTATGTATTTTTGCAGCTTTTCTATTTCATTAAATAGAGTATCCTTTAAAAAAATCACTTTTCTGCCAGGCAGGGAGCAGATAGAAGGTAGAGAAATTTAATGTACTGAAGGCATAAATTAGCATAGATTAAAAACAATAGCCTTTTGCTACTAGTGTACATGGACTGCATTGTAGAAAATAAATTAAGCAAAAATGATTAAATAAAAACATGTCCACCACTGTTAACACCTTACTATGTCTTCTGGAAAATGTATATAAAAACTAAATAAGTATAATAAATATTCATAATAAATATATATATAACTGTAACCCAATAATTTAAATTTAATATTTAACCAAAGTCAAGATGTTTTTTAAACCTTATCTGATAATGTTTTACCCCTTTGAGAGTTAGATTAAATTGACATTTACAAACAGGAAAACCAAAGCACAGCCTGCTTCCTCGAGGGCAGGAGTGAAGAATAGATTGCAAGTGAAATTCCTTCTTCTCTGTTATGTCACCCGTTCAATGTATAGATAGTCTCCATAATCACCATTGGATAGTTAGAATCGCTGGCCTTCAAAAAATGATAGGGAATATACTGAAGATACTCAGGCAGAAATAGTTTCAAACGCTCAGAAAGCACAAGATCGCTTAATGAGAAGAAAACAGGCATTGCTGTCAGAAGCAGTTATCAAACCTTGTAAAGCCTTACCCTGTAGAGAGTACCCAGCACCTGTTATTCTCCCCTGAGAAGGCCTCTTAGTGACATGCAGATATGAGTGAAAGGAAGTTGCCAGGCTGCAAGACCCATCCTTGCATGCTTCCTCTCCAGGGCCCTTAAGGCCACAGGGGCATATCGATATGAACCTTGGAGGCTGCCCTGGAAAGACTTTTTAAGATATTTACAGCCTAGGAACTCTCTTCTGGGTAGGCTCTGAGATTAAGACTTTTCTTTGGGTGTTGGTGGGGGAAGGAGACGGCGTTCCAGCTTGGTGTGTCCTGAGCAGGTCAGAACACTCAACAGTGGTGAGGCTCGTCAGGACCTCTGAGCCAGCAGACTCTCTGTTGCATTCACAGTGTGTCCACTTCCAGGGCATTCTGGAAGCGCACCCCACACCCAGAAGGAACATCTACAAGTATAGGAGTATATGTCAAACCCAAAGGCTCTCTTGGGTATGAGCTAATTGCTTTGTATCAGGACATTTAGATTCCTATTCTTTTCCCTTCCCCTGGAAATTTATTAAGCATTAATCAGATGCTCACATGGAAAGTTACAGGTCAATGATTTTTCAAAGAAGAGTGAATTAGCGTGAATTTCATATTGCTATTATAAAATAATAAAGAGGATGAAAAGAAATCATCAGAAACTCATGTTGTCTGATAACACAAATTAAATTTACAGTAAAGGGGATAATACACAGTTACTGACATGACTAAGGGTTTAGGTGGAATTCATTAAATTACTTTTTTAAAAGTAAACTTTTAATTCTAGAATAGTTTTAGATTTGTGGAAAAGTTGCAAAGATTGTACATAGGTTTCCTATCTATCCAAGCATCCAGTTTCTCCTATTAACATCTTACATTTACATTTGTACTTATAGTATTGTACATTTGTCACAACTGATGAACCAATATTGATACATTATTATTAACTGAAGTCCATATATTATTCAGAATTCCTTAGTTTTACCTAATGTCCTTTTTCTGTTCCAGAATCCTTTCCAGGATACCACATTACATTCAACAGTCATGTCTCCTTAGCCTCCACTTGTCTGGAACAGTAACTCAGAATTTCCTTGTTCTTAATGACCTTGACAGTTTTGAGGAGTACCAGTCAGATATTTTGTAGAAAGATACTCAATCTGGATTTGTCAGATGTTTTCCCCATGGTTAGCATGGTGATATGGTTTCTTGAGAGGACGATCACAGATGTAAAGTAACATTCTTATCATATCCCATCAAGGGCACGTGCTGTTAACATGACTTACCACAGATGATACTGAGCTTGATAACATGGCTGAGGTAGTCAGGCTTCTCGACTATAAAGTTACTTCCCCATCTCCCTTTCATACAGTAATCTTTGGAAAGTAAAAGCCCATAATTAAGGGGTGAGGAGTTATGCTCCATCTTCTTGAGGGCGCAGTATCTATATTAATTATTCTGAATTCTTCTGTACAGGAGAGTTGTCTGTTCTCCCACATTAATTTATTTATATCAGGATGAACTCATGGGTATTTATATTATACTTTGTGTTACAATACAATACTACTTCATATATTTTCTTGTTCAAATTGTTCCAGCTTTGGTCATTGGGAACTCTTTCAGTTGTCTCTTATACCCCTTCTGTGTGTGTGTGTGTGTGTGTGTGTGTGTGTGTGTTTGAGAGAGAGAGAGAGAGACAGGGACAGAAAGAGACAGAGAGAAACATACAGAGAGAGACACACACAGAGACACAGAGAGAGAAAGAGAGAGACTGACTGATTTTAGCCCTTACTTTCTGGCACTGTTAGATATCCCAGGCTCATCTTGTATATTCCCTGCCCAGGCTAGAATCGGCCATTTCTTCAGGAAGCCTGGGTTCCTTTTATTAGAGAATGGTATTAGAAACAAAGGTCTGGGTGCTGGTGTACTGATTACCACTGGGCTGTTTTTACTTCTAGGTGCTCTCAGTTTGGAAATATATGAGTGTATGCTGCAGGGGAGCAAAGACTTCCCCTCTACCCTCCTGGATTGGATAGCTGTGTCTTTGAAATAAACTGACAACAGGCAGATTAATAGGAGACAAGGTATACAAATTCATTAAATTTTAATATTTCATGCATGGGAGCATCACAGGAAAAAAACCGAATTAACCCTCACCCCGCCAATCGGTGAGATTTGAGAACTTATATACCATCTTAATAGGGGAAGAGGAGTGGGGATGTAGGCAATTTAGAAAATGATTTTTAGGAAAGTTGAATGGGCTCTTAGAAGAATGGGAGATGGGAGGTATGATGGTTTGTGACAAAGTGTATCTAGCTGTGGTGTCCACTAGTCACCTCCCCTGTGATAGGTGTCAACGTTCCCTGGTTGATGAAACTCATGTCAAGAGGATTTATGACTGAGTTCCTTTTAGAGGATCTGTCTTTAGGCAGATAAGGGGAGTTCAGAGAAAGCCTCCTCTGCATTTGCTGCTTTTCAGGTGCTTTCGGCTCAAAATAATCAATGTACCAAAGTGGTATATTTTGGGGTGGCATGTCCTGAACTCTTTCAATACTAAGCCATTGCATATACTCATATCTATACTTATTTCTGTCTTTATGTATCTGTATCTATATTAGGCTAAACATGAGTTCATACTGATGTTCCTTGTTCCGTAAAGAAAAAAGTTGGCAACAGATGGTGTCTCACAGCAAGTTTCCTTTCAGTCTTGCTATGATTATACGTGCCAAATCTATGAAAAAAAATTATTGTCCATTCTCTAGGCCTCCTCTGAAGATTAGATTGTATTGAAAAACATGGTTCTATGAGGCACAAAGCCCTGCATAGACCTGGAAGCTCGGTCAACATTAGAGGAAATAGAAGAGTCGGGAAGGTGGGGCAACAACCTTGCTCTTTGACTAGATGGCAATGAAGAGATGAAGTATGGAGTTTAGAAATACTTTGAGGATTCACTAGCATCATTTTTTCCTGATGTGACCACTTCCACTAGGCACTGATGGAGAGAAGTGACTCACCTAGTAAAGAGGTAGTTTTCACAGCAGTTTGTCTTACTTGCTTTGGCAGAGATGAAGCAGCAGCACCTAGCACTAGTAAGTGATATCAGTAAAGCACCTGCAATTTAAAACAGGCATGGAAGTTCAGGCCTTTTTGTGTCTAAACCTTTCTGCATTACAAAAATAATGTCTTCTTTGTTAGCCTAGGTCTTTTGCAAGTCAGGCTGGTGGAAAAAAGCCTGTCATTGGCTTGAGTGTCAGTGATATGGCAGGGGAAGGAAAAGCACAGTATCTTTCCATTACAGAGGAAGGAGATTGTGATGATTAGGTAGCTAGGCATGGAGCTCTCAAGAAATGTTTCTTACAAGTTGAAAAAGGAAGAAATGCCTGAGGAGAGCTCTATTTTGCCAACATTAGCTCTATCTGAGCATCTTATAAAAATATCTGAAAGCATAAACTGACAGTTAAGGAAAATGTGGGAGAACCAGTTTTGAAGTGCACTAGGAGATGGCACTAAAGATATGCCATAGTTTATTATAAAACATTCATATCCATAAACATCTGATTTGAGGAACTTTCACTTTTCAGGTAGGGAGAATACTTAAAAGAAAAGGAAGTATGAAAGGTGGAACAATGTAATTGAAGATTTACTACAATAGAAATTAAGATCATAATATGCTTTTAGCATGTCTTTACAGACTAAAAAGATAAGACTTCATGAATAAATTAATAAAACTCTTTTAAACACTATATATTAATAATCTTTACTGGCTTATACTATCTACCTGTGTACAGAATGTATCCATGTATGTACCAGATTTTTTATGTGAGAGTACTAGTGTTCAATTATATATATCTTGGTGATAACATTTCTAGTGCACATTGAAAATGTAATATAACATATAAACCAACAGATTAGTCTGAAATTTCACTTTGGAATCAAAGCAAGATACCGTTTGCAATTCTATAAACATAACATAGTATTCTTGGCCTATGCAATGGAGTAAAACTTAGAAAAGTATTTTCAGATTTGATTTCATTTTATAAACTGTGCGAATCCACAGCAGAATTGTGTATGCATTGGTGAGTGTGATTCTGCACCTAAGTTTACTAAGGCAAAGGAGCAGTAGAAAGTGCATGGTATTGTGGTAAGCAGGTGTTTCGAGAAAACAACATCTCGTTAAGGAAGGTGTGGTTGTACAGAGGATATTTCATTTCTATTCAAGTCTTTAGGCTCTTGAGTCCTTATTTCTTTTTTTTTGATTCCTTATTTTTATGACCATTTTGATTCATGAAGCACTAATAGTTGAAATTAATAAGACAATTCACAGAAGTTTCAATCATGAAGAATTGTGAACCATAGCATTGTAATAGAATTCACTTGTATTTATCTATCTTTTGGCAACAATAAAATACTCATCTTTTATGGCTCTGAATGTATCCATGGATAATGAAGAATGTCCTCTCTTATGTGTGAATGTTTATATTTAATGACTGTCGTTTATTGAAAGCTGGCTATGTGTAAGGCACTACGATAAGATATGCGATAATTTGTTCAGCCTTACATAAAATTACCCCATTTTACAGGTGAGAATCTTGGAGTTTAAAGAGATGTGGGTGTGACTTATACAAATTATACAGTTAGTAAGTGCAGAACCAAGTCTTAAATTCATGTCTAAAATTCATGTCTAACATAAAGAGATCTTTTTATCTGATCTTTTTATCTGTACGTTTTTCTAAAATTTTTCTATAACCAAAGAGAGAAATCATGCCTAAACAGTGCTATAGCTTTAGTATATAACTGGCTTGGGGCCACTGTCTTGCTTGATTTTGCCCACTCCTAAAATTCCAGGGATAAAAATAGTAAGTAAAATTACCCTTAGAGGCCCCCAAAATATTCTGGGCCAAGACTGGAGAAAGTTTAAGTGCCTACTGAATTACCAAATTCAGCTGCTGAGACTTTTGTGCTAAAAATAAATAGAAAAGCCATGATTTGGGCCAAATCTCCACAAGTCATAAATCAGTTGCAGTAGTGTGTTGGGGGCAAGGGGAATATGGTTTCTTTACAAGTGAGTTCTGCTCTGCCATTGAAAATTTTATTTTAAACATGCTCCAAAAGTTTGAGGATTAAAACTGCTTTGGAACTTGGGAAAGGGGCCAGAAAGCACAAAACACTTACCTACGTCTAGGCTTGAACCTACCTAGCTCCCAAGACACGCCCTGATGCTTTGTCCTGATGTCTTGTAGGCACTATCTGAGGGACTTATTAGCATAAATTTTGGCGTAAGCAGTTTACATATACAAAATTTCATAGATTTCCTACTCCTGATTTTAAGTAATGGGCCTTTCTGTCAATCATTTGCCCACCTGTTTGTAATAACTTCAAGCCATTTTTGAACTCTGGGCATAGTGTTTAGTCAACTAAAACTTTATCATAATTGGAGACCTGAATCTCATAATAGAAGCAGGCAACACAACAGAATAAAGGTTGTACCCATTTAAAAATTTTTTAACCTACCTTGACCAATGAGTTTATTACTTAAGTTAGTCATCTTCATACTGTACTCTGAAGAGTGAGGTTTTTGGAAGCGGCTCAGGGATCATGGAAGATGAGGTGAGAAAAGAATAGAGTCTACGTGGATGCTGTGTTGTGCTGCTCAGACCCTTCCTTCAGAACCAAAGGTTCTCTGATGGCTGCTGGAATGCTGCTAGATGACAACCCCCAGCTGTCAGTCCTCTCTGGCGGTTACTTTTGGCTGAAGAGGGCTCCCTTGTCCCAACTATAGGTCAATCCCTAAGGGTCATCCCTGTTTGGGAGCACCCGGTAGAGTCACTGAGGCCTTGCTGTGACTGTATTGAACTGCCCAATCCTGCTTCTTTTACTTCCTTCACAGGTGTTGATCCCAGAGCACTCCCTAATAAATTTCTCGCATGCTAATGTCTTCCCAGAGTCTGCCGCCCAGGGAACTGGGACCTACAGCAAAATCAATTATAGCAGCTCTGCTTTTATCATTGATATATATTGGATATTTATGTAAGATTTCACTTAAAGCAAAACAAACTAAAACCTTTGAAGGCCACTGATCCAGCAATTAAACAATGTCTCACCTTACATGAAAAATCATCATTATGGTTTTGTGCAAGATTAATTTATGTAGGTTAATCTTTCCAAACCAACATCTAAGGAGTGTAATTGTTTCTTCTTGATCTTTATTTGTATGTTACGTTTACACATATACTCTTGTGCCTTTTAAAAAGCTGAAAATACATTAAATAATAGACATGAATATTTTTTATATTACATATGTAAAACCAGGAAAATATATAACAAGCTATCATGACAGACCAGAGAAGGGCATTCAGTAGATGGCACATATTCTAAAATATTGAGTTTTTACATATCCCACTCCCCTAGCCCCACAAAAATAATTCTTAAGATTTTGTCTTAAAGCAGCTATGGTATAAATAACTATATTGTATATAGAATTTTCATTCTTCCCTTTAAAAAAATCTCACATTAAAAAATATACCATCAGCTAGCCTCTTCCCGTAACAAAAAAGGTCCATGGTCTTGTAGTAAAAGTCACTATATTCTATGGTGCTTTGGAAAACTAGCAAAGAAATTTCCAACTGATTAACTTGATGAAAGGTTAAATGATAAAACTTTAGCTGCTGATGTGTATAAAATGGATGACTAATAAGACCTGCTGTATAAAAAAATATATAAAATTCAAAAATTCCAAAAAAAAAAAAAAGTCCAAGATGGTACCTGTTAAAACTATGCTATGGTCCCACCTTTGAACTCGGCTCCCCTCAAAAAAAAAAAAAAAAAAACTTTAGCTGCTGAAAAGATAACAATTCAAATTTAATAAGCATACGAATGACCCAGTTCTGAATCTTAGCAGGCTCCTGCTAAGCTTATTCAATAATTCTAATTTACACAGTAGTCAACAGAAAGAAGAAATACAATTTGGTTGTTATTGATCTAGATTTTCCCACTACTCTATTGCCTGGGAAGCTATACACATATCAGGCCTTGGCTTTCTGCTCCAGCAATATGGATGAGGAAAATAAGCTGCTTTCACTCTCAGGTGACAGTTTCCAAACTTGATGTGGCAGCAGTTAACTGACAAGTAGAACACAATATAAGGAGCCAGAAGGGAGACTCAGAATGCAGGGTTGTGAAAGGGTATTATTTATTAGAAAGAATAACAAAGTATTTATTCTGGAGCCCAAAATACCAAGCTGACATACTTGAGAATTCCTGCTCACAATTCTGAGATTTTTAGAAAATTAAAGTTTAGTAAATAAAGGTCTATTGAAAAATACTGGAAAAATATGAAATATTTTTTATATGTTACTCAGGTAACATGAGTGACCCTATGCATTTTGGAGAAACAGTGATTCCACCAAGCACAGCACTGAAAATACATTTTCTCCTAAAAAAGGCAAGCATATAGTAGCAATACTGTATATGTATGCAAATAACAGCAATATTCTTCCATCAAAAGCGAATAAACTTTATAAATGATAACATATACATCAATCACTCTATGCACAATAAGTACATTTTTGGAGTCAAAAAACTCTCAAGTACAACCAACTCTAGATCTTCTGTTAATGCACTCTGGGGAGAGCATGAATAAATGAAGCTGATTTATTCATCTGACAAAGATTTTGAGCACATACTGTATGCCAGGCATTGTTAGGCAGTGCAGTTATGAACACGAGAGACATGTTTTCTGCGGTGTGAAGCCTATTGTTTAATGGAAGAAGCTGACCATAAGCTTTTACAATATGTCAATAGCATGATAAATGCTGATAGGGGAAATACAGGGTTCTCTGAAAGCACGTGAAGTACCAAAACTGGATTTAAAAGAGTCAGAGAAGTTTTCCCCGGGGACGCGATGTCTAAATTGCGGCCTTACAGTCGTGGATATGTTGGTCAGTTTGGTAGGGAGGAGTTAAAGAAAGAAGGTAGAGTATGCACAGAGTCATGGAAGGGAGAAACACATCACTCAACTGAAAATAAAATCAGTATAGTGAATCTTGGAAAGAGAAAGTGGAAGTATAGAGAGGTGAGGTCTGTAAGAGCCAGTTCATGAAGGACCTTGTAAAACATATTAAGGAGCAAGGATTTTATCATAATGGTAACAGGAAGCCATTGAAGAGATTTAGGCCAAGGAGATTAGAGTCACATTTTAGAAAGATTATTCTGATTATAAAGTGGAAAAATGAAGGCAGGAGACCAATGAGGATTCTGAGATAGCAATCTATGGATGGTGGCATGGACTAAGTGATACTGGGAATGGAGAGAAGTGGAAAGGTTAAAGATATTTTTAGGAAGTAAAAGAGCAGGGCTTGGTGACTGGTTACAATGTGGGCAGTGTAGGAGGGGATTTTGTCATTTGCTGAGACTGGAAACATAGGAAGAAGAAAAAGTTTGGGAGAAGGATGTTGAGTTCCTTTTTGGACATATTAAATTTGGGGTACTAAGGGATAAGCAAGTACAAATGTTGGGCAAGCAACTGAATGTATGAATCTTATATTCTGTATGGAACTCTCTGAACTGGAGATGTAGACCGGAGAGCTGTTAGTATGAAATGGTAGCTGAAGCCATGGGAGTGGTGATATTGCCCAGGGCAAGGTGTAGAGTGATGAGAGAACAGTCAAAACACCACAAATTAAGGGTTGGGCAGAGAAGTAGGACTTACAAAATACACTTAAGTCCAGCAATAATACTGAAGCCATAATTTGTACATTAGTTTATATTCTCCTTGGTCAAGTCCAGTACTAGAAGTCCTAATAGGTATGAAAGTCTTATTTGATTTTTTTCTCTTCTTTGACCTTGTAGAGCCATTAGTTTGCAATGAAAACATTTAAAATAAAGTGAAATCAATAAACTTTTGTAAAATAACTCAAAATAATCACAAACCAAACAGTCCTTTATTGCTCAATACCTAGCTTTGATTATTTTGAGGTTAATACTTTACAACAGACCTTTACTTAGGCTGTAATTTGCCCTCTATCAGTTCTGTAACTGTTTCTTATTTCCTGATCATCTGGATAGTCTTTAATGGATTTGCAGATTAGTGATAGCCCGGAGAGATTTTCTCTGATCAAAATGTGATTAAACAGAGATATATGTTGGTCAGAAGACAATCATGGTCCATAGTTCCCACATGGAAAAGATTCAAATACAGTTTTTGGATGGGTCTATGGGGATTTCCCTTAATATGCTTCCTTTATATTTGTAGGAGTAGAAATGGAAATGGGGCCTCTAGAGTGGCTAATCAGTGATGTGCTGGCATATGTTTAACAACTGGCTTGCTGGGAAAAAAGAGCCCTGATGTATTGTGTTTGCTAGTTTTTATAGTGTAAATACTGCCCCCATACTCAATGACAAGCTACCAACTTGATGTCACTAAAGGCAGAGTAGGGATAAAACGTATGCAGTTGGCTCTTGCAAGCCAATGAAAGCTGGCTCCAGCACACTACTGGACCAAGAATGATCTGACTGGTGCCTAGGAACGGAAGAATGCCTTGTATATGACAGCTTAACATATGAGACAACTGAATTCTACAAAACTGAGTTTTTCCCTTAATGAAAATTGATTTATTCAACTATAGTCAGTTTACTTGTAGGTCTTGACCGTTTCCCTTTGAATCGAGGGCTGGTGGTATGAGTGATATATACACTAATCTAGTAATGCAGCCTTGTAACTTCTATCTCTTTATTCATAGCAGTACTAGTTTCTACAACTGGCTCGTATCTGAGATTGAAATGATCGAGAATCATTTTTTCTCCTCCCCCTCACTTTTTTTTGGCCGCACTGCGCATCATGTGGGATTGAACCTGGGCCCCCTGCAGTGGAAGCACGGAGTCTTAACCACTGGACCACCGGGGAAGTCCCTGAGAACCATTTTTGAACAAATTCCTTATACCAGTGGTCCCCAACCTTTTTGGCGCCAGAGACCGGTTTTGTGAAAGCCTTTTCTTCCACGGACAGGGTGAGGCGGGTGGCAATGGTTCAGGCGGTAATGTGAGGGATCGTTCAGGCAGTAGTGCGTCGCGGCAGACGAAGCTTCGCTCACTCGCCCGCTGCTCGCCTCCTGCTGTTCCTAACAGGCTCCCGACTGTACCGGTCTGTGGCCCATGGGTTGGGGACCCCTGCCTTATATCATGAAGCAAAGAAATGACCAGTTTCTTTTCATTTCAAGATATCAGTATAATTTGCATTCTATATTTCATAAGATAAAATATTTTATTTCCATCAAATGAGCAAAGTTTGTTTTTTCCCTATAAAAGCAAATAATTTGATGGTATACTGCTCTAATAATATATGCAAAAAGAATAGCAGCAAAATATCTCATTTCTTTATAGAATTTAATATATATTCTATTAACAGCAGTGTGTAGATGCATAGTATTTGACCGTATACTAAATAATTACAATTAAAACTTACTTTTAAAATATTTTCAATATTAGGCACTGGTGGAACCAGAGCTTTTATTATGCATACTACATCTTTTTACATTCCAAAAGGAAATTAAAATTCTTAGTAGTATTAGAAAAGAATACACTTTTTAATATTGAATGCAGATATACAAAATCTCATGACTTCTATTAAAAACCTCTCAATTCTACTGGACACAAATAAAGACACCTTTTCAAATAACTCGCACTTATGCCAGGTTCTATAAAATATTCTATAAAAATATTACAAATCCAATAAAAACACAATAATATAGTACAAAGTCTTTTTTTTAAGTCAAACTTTAAAAGTTCTGTATTTATACAAATGCACAATACTTTTTAGTGCCCTCTGACTGGTATTGTTGGTTCAGGATGATCTAATTTTAGAAATCTAAATTGAACATTTTCATCATTTTTCTGCTTCGGAATGGAAGACACTGAGAACTTATAGAATAAATTTTAAAACTAGTATTGGATAAAAACTTTATAAAGTAGAATAGTAAACACATTACACACTTTAGTTATTGCCCTGCCAAAGATAAAAATGCTCCATTGTTCCATTTTTCCTCTATTTAACTTAAATGTCTAGATAATTATCTTAACTACCTATCCTTTGTCTACATAGAAAGTCTTTCAGATGAAAGTGTAAAGATTTTAGATTCTCTAACAAAATCCAAAATATCAGTAAGCCATTTTCATTTTCTAAGTATATTGAAAGAAATGCTTATTTCAATATAAAACCCCAAAGTGCTGAATTAAGACACATTAATAACATGCCTGGCCAATTACTATCTTGGCTTTAGCCTTAGAGGAATATTATACAATTGGCTGCTGAGTTCCAAATTTAAGCATTTGGTTTTATACTGTAATACTGTACTTTCTAATACAGATATCAAAGAAAATGAGATGATTTTTTTTTTTAAAGAAATAGTAAAGAATTTCAGCCATAATACAAATCAATTTTGGGGGAAAAATATCCATGTCAAGATAGGAAATAGATTTTTAAAATCTTAGAATAATTGCTATAAAAGAACTAAAAAATATAAATTTCTGAAAAAAATACACTGAAAATGCCTCTCTAGGAAAAAAATACACAACTGGTTAGATACAAGAAAATATTCATTACCATGGGGTATAGCCAACTATGAACCTGGCTTATGAGACTTTAAAAATTCACAAAAAGTAATTAGCACCAAAACTGTCTAAAACTCCAAATGACATACTGAAGTGATTCTAAGCCCAAATATTACATTATAAAAAAGTTACATTTAACTTGGGAAGTTTCCCCAGCAATAATAAATATATTTCTTTTCAATCTTTAGAAAATGTGCTAGCTTTACTGATTTTCATCAAAATATTAAGGTAGTATATAGAAGTTATCATTTATATTGGTTTGGGCTAAGCAGGGACAATGGAAATTCAAATTATTTCCCAGATAATATGGGTTTATTTGGTGGGGGTAGGTGGGGAGCAGTTCTCCAATTACAACTTATTTTTAGCTCCTTGTTTCATCCTTTTTCTTCTAAAATGTTTTAGAACATTTAGAAGAGTGAACAGGGGAACATTCCCTGCTCACTTTTTGGTGTTATTCAAGATTTGGCATGGGATAGGAGTGTTTAAAAGTGGGCACAGATCACAGTAGTTAAACAAGTGTTATGAATAAGCTACAAAATATATATTCAACCCTGTTATAATCGAGTTGAGTTTAATTTTATAACAACATCAACTTATAAATTTAATTACAAAACAGCACACAATTTGAAACAAGGCAAAATTTTCAGCCTTTATGTGGTGAAATACATAACTTCACTAATTACATATATGGCTGCCAAATGTCAGTAGTTCATTCGGCCATATTTTACTGTTGCACATAAATAATGACAAGGCAAAGAATAGCAACTAGTCCAAGGGCTGGTAGGCCAAGGAACCACAGCATAAGCCAAAAGAAAATGACTATTACTGGTTCTACAATTTGTTCTCCAAAATACATCCTTGTGAAGCCCATGTTGATGAGGCTTTTGTTCAGTTCACCAAAAAGTGTTCCCATCTTTTTGTAGTCATCTCCAACAGGCTCGCCAGTGGGGTTTTGTGATTCTTCAATATCCTTAAAAAAACAGAACAAGACAAAACAAAACATAAACATAAAATGAGAAATAGGTGAAGGTCTTTAAGAATAATGACTATCTCACAGTTCTTCTTTATCTTCCAAAGTATGTACTGGGCACACTTCTGATAATTATTCAGTAACACTTGGGAATGTTCCTTTTGATTGTCATCAAAAACAGAGGCAGGCTCTGATTGCTCTGTCCTGGTAAATAAGCCTCTTTTTTAGTCCATTCCTTTGACACTAAGACTTTAAGGAACCCAGCCTCAGCTGACTGGAGCAGGGCTTGCTGCTACTATTGAGCCATCCTCAGCTATTACAGCTGTGATCTTTCAGTTTTAGCTGGGGAGCTAAGAACACTTCAGTGTAGGTCCTTGCGTAGTTTCCTGTCCAAATTCTATAGATGTCCTAAATGTTTCTTATTAATCTCATCAGGAGAAACATATAGTCTCCAAATAGGAATCATTTTGTAAAATAAGCCCAAAAGTCTACCTAGATATCAGTCGCCTAGAAAATGTCCATCTGTGCCCAATTATAGATACCAAAAATTAAGTACTATTTCTATTACCTCTCAGTCTTATTACAATTACGGTCTTTATGTCAGTTAATTAAGCTACTATCTCTCAGCTTCAATCCCACCCTTTGGAATTCTGGAAACAATCTGTCTCCCTGTTAGGCTCTGCCAATAGAGGAACTAGAGAGACACTGCACAGCTGGAGGAGGAAGGGATTTGCTCTTTCCTTGTTTGCCTCTCATGGGTTTCTTGATCCTGTCAGTCTCTAGTCATAGTTCACTCTGGCAGTAGTAGGTCCTTCCGGTAGCAGCCACTGATCTCAATTTAGTGGCTTCCCAATACTTGCAGAACCAATCTCAATGTGCCTTCTTGAGACACCAGATCAAACTTGTGGGTTCCTTTTCCTCAGATATCTGGTTCCCAAGGCCTATGGTGTCTCTCCTTTGAGCTCATAAACACCAGCACCAGGTGAGCAGTGATCAGTTCTTGGAGGTCTGAGTTTCAGCTGCATGGGATGGGGCCTTCCCCAGTCTTCTCAGTTTTAGTATTCTACCTCTCTTCTTTACTCCCTCAGGCCCAGGAGTGGTTGCTGCTTCCTGCTGTTACTATCTGTGGCCCTCTAGCCTACTTTAGTGCAGTGGTTTTAAAAATTTAGTATAAGTTACAATCCCTTGGAGGGCTTTTAAAGCATGGACTGCTGGCCCACTGCCAGGGTTTCTGATTTAGTAAGCCATGAGTGGGGTTTGGAGTCTGAGAATTTGTACTTCTAGCAAGTTTCCAGGGGATGCTTATGATGCTATCTTTTTACCATCTTTTGAATATCACTGCCTTAATGTTTTTGCCTTTTCTATTCTTCAATGCCTACTTAACAATTCTTTTTTACATTTTTATTGGAGTATAATTGGTTTACAATGGTGTGTTAGTTTCTGCTTTATAACAAAGTGAATCAGTTATACATATGTCCCCGTATCTCTTCCCTCTTGCGTCTCCCTCCCTCCCACCCTCCCTATCCCACCCCTCTAGGTGGTCACAAAGCACCGAGCTGATCTCCCTGTGCTATGCGGCTGCTTCCCACTAGCTATCTATTTTACGTTTGGTAGTGTATGTATGTCCATTCCACTCTCTCGCTTTGTCACAGCTCACCCTTCCCCCTCCCCATATCCTCAAGTCCATTCTCTAGTAGGTCTGTGTCTTTATTCCTGTCTTACCCCTAGGTTCTTCATGACATTTTTTTTCCCTTAAATTCCATATATATGTGTTAGCATACGGTATCTGTCTTTCTCTTTCTGACTTACTTCACTCTGTATGACAGACTCTGGATATATCCACCTCATTACAAATAGCTCAATTTCGTTTCTTTTTATGGCTGAGTAATATTCCATTGTACATATGTGCCACATCTTCTTTATCCATTCATCCGATGATGGACACTTAGGTTGTTTCCAACAATTCTTTATATTAGATTATCTTTTTTAAAATAATTGGTATAGTTTCCCTCTCTTCACTAGCCCCTAATGCAGTCACAAAAGAAAAACTGTCATGTAGATGACATAGTTGTAATTATAATTTATTAAACCTAATTTCTTTTAGGAGTGATGATTCAAATCAGTAATTATTTATTGAACATATACTTGCTTATAGTAGGTGCAAGGTAGAAAATTACTCATGTGTAAAAAGAAGACTTTGGGTATAGGGTTTCACATAATAACAGGTAAGTATTAAATGCCATTAATTTTGCTGTCTATGCCAAAAAAAGTTAATTAGCTTAACTTGAGGCACTCTTCAAACACATGAATCAAACTTAGATTCCTTTAGTAGAAACCAAAGCTTAACCATTTCAGTAATCAGTACGTAAATAACTAAAAATATTTTTTCGTTTAAAAAAATGCCTTATTTTCTGTTCTACATATACAGTTTAAGGGAAGAGAGTGAAAAAATCTAATTTTATTTGCAATAGTCAGAAAAAATGATTTTCAATATGATTTTAAGGTGGTGTTTTCCCATATAACAGTAATTTGTGTAGCACACAGAGTGTCATTGGTGTTGTGGAAAAATGAGACTCAAAGGGGCATCACTGTTAAGTCTATATTTTAAGTTTAAGCCAGAATTATTTTTGAGTTAACAAGTACATATAATTTAATAAATTACTTTTGGATTTCCATTTCTACCAAAAAAAGAGAAAAACCAAATGTTGTAGAGATATCTGGAGAGTTCAGATTTAGTCTCCCAACACTTCAACTGAATGACCTTGACCAAGTTACTTCATTTTCCTGAGCTTCAGTTTTCTAATCCATAAAATGGGATTATATGAACCCCTTTTGATACTGATAATACCCTCTTGAATTATAATTTGTTAACCTTTCCTTATTTTTTGTATTTTAACTTCTAAGTTATCTTTTCCTTCACTGATGTGCTGTAATCAATTTTATGTTTCTCAGCTTCTCATACTTTTCTATGTGTTCCATGATAATATACTATATTAAAAAAGAAAAACAAAAATCTTGTTCTTTCCTGAGATTAAGGCTTTCTTTTCTTTAGGAAAGAACTTGAACAGTTCTTGATTTAGTTTGTAATTCTTCTGGTCCCTCAACTCTCTCTTCTACTCCAGCGTCTAGCATTGCTGGTATCATTTTTGGCCTCTTTTTTTTAATTAAAGTTTTTTTTTCTTTTTTACCACCTCTAATTTCTTTTAATCTATGCACTTATTGTACTTTGGGGTTTTCTGTTGTTACTGAAGCTTTTTAAGACTTTTTCAGTATTTTTGTGGTTTTAGTACAAAGCAAGTACCCTAATCTGAAATGCTTCTTTCTGAAGATTTCTTTGAATTCTTTTACAAACTGCTTGTGGGTTTTTCAGGGGAAGAGGTAGGTGTTGCAATGCTTAGCTAACTCCTAGAGGCCAGGTGGGGAGGCAGCATTTAATCATATCATCTCAGATCCTGGGAGCAGCTGGGGGGACTGAGAAGGGAAGTAGAAGGCCTAATAAGGACTGGCCTAGGCGTGCTGTGGCAGCCTGCCGCTTCTTTTTTTAATATGAAAAATTTCAAACACACAAAATTAGAGAAAATAGTACAATGAACTCCTAAATACCTATCAACCAGATTAAATCATTACTAAAAATTTGCCACTTTACTGAAGCACTTCTTAATCTGGGCAATCTAAAGGAGAGGAAAAAAGTAAAGTCACTAGAAGAATGCCTAAAAGCGGCATATGTTCACAAATGAAGTTCTGTGGAAACATCAAAGATGTCCAGCAATGAACTGGATGGGGGTTTGAATAATCCTAGAGGAAAGACACTTAAAAACATGGAAAAGAAAATAGGCAGCATTCTTAAATCACTGGCATTACAGTTAATCTCATTACAATATTTTCTGTATCAGTAAATATTTGTTGAATAGATGGAGAGAATTTATCATGTGTCTGGCAAGCATTAAAGCAATATCTTGATAGGTTTTCTACCTGCTCCACTTTTTGCCAAACAAAAGATGGTCTTATTTTTCCAAAGTATTATTTATTATAGTAATCTCAAAACAATGTATCAATTTTTATGGAATTAGCAGTCCTTTTTGGTTGTGGATATTAATAAGCATCCATTCACTCTTTCCTCTTTCCTATTAGAACCTTAATCCAGTCTGCATTCTTTATGTGAGGAAAATCCCATCTACAGCTTCAGAGGTGATGGGTCTAAGAGTAATCCCCTTCCCTTTACTAGAAGCTGGCTTTTGGAAAGGCCATGTGATCTACTTTGGAATGATGACTTTTGTGGGTTTTCTGGGAAAATTCTTCCTAGCTCTTCTGATACAACTTTGGAAAGTGATCCTTATTCTATTTCTCCACATACAGACCTTAAGTGGAGAGAATTTACTGTATTTGTATTAATTTTCTATTGGTGCCATACAAAATTACTACGAATTTAGTGGCTTAAAACAACACAAATGTATCACTTTATAGTTCTGCAGGTTAGAAGTTATGTCATCAGGATTGTGTTTCTTTCTGAAGGCTCTAGGAGAGGATCTATTTCTCTACCTTTTCTAGCTGCTAGAGGAGGTCCATATTGCTTGGCTCCTCGTCCCCTTCCTCTGTCTTCAAAGCCAGCAATGTTGCAGCTCTCAGACCATCCTTCTGTAGTTAACTTTTCCCTCTGACCACAGCAGGGGAAGGTTCTCTGTTTTTAAGAACTCATGTGATTAGGTCTAGTCCAGTTAGATAATCCAGGATCATTTCCCCATCTCAAAGTCCTTAAATTTGATCACATCTACAAAAATCTCTTTTGCCATGTAAGGTATCATATTCATAGGTACTAAGGATTAAGATGTGGACATCTTTGGGGGGGGTGGGGAGAAACCGTTATTCTGTGCACCACAATATTTAATTTTAAAATTATTTCTTTATATATCTATTCTTACTATCTTTGATAGGAAAGGTCACGTCATTCCAGGCAAGAACCATATCATATAGTACTAACATGAGTACTTAGTATAGTGCATTGTGCCTGGCCCATTGTAGGCTCATAATAAATATTAGTTGAATAAACAATAGAAATATTCTATAATAACATATCAGGTAAAAAATAACTCAAAAAATAAAAACAAACTTTACATGTAACATAAATTATTTTATTTTCCCCATGAGTACAGTTGTGAATTTGTTCAAATATTTGTAAATAAGTTTTAGATTTAGATTATAAGATATGGGAGCTGTTAGCTAAAATTCACATGCTCAGTTCAATTCCTAAACCACTGCATTTTTTTTTTTTTTTTTTTATATCTGAATACTTTTTTTTTTTTGTTAGTTTCTGTTTTATAACAAAGTGAATCAGTTATACATATACATATGTTCCCATATGTCTTCCCTCTTGCGTCTCCCTCCCTCCCACTCTCCCTATCCCACCCCTCCAGGCTGTCACAAAGCACCGAGCTAATATCCCTGTGCCTTGCGGCTGCTTCCCCCTAGCTATCTACCTTACTACGTTTGTTAGTGTGTATATGTCCATGACTCTCTCTCGCCCTGTCAAAGCTCACCCTTCCCCCTCCCCATATCCTCAAGTCCGTTCTCCAGTAGGTCTGCGTCTTTATTCCTGTCTTACCCCTAGGTTCTTCATGACATTTTTTCCCCTTAAATTCCATATATATGCGTTAGCATACGGTATTTGTCTTTTTCTTTCTGACTTACTTCACTCTGTATGACAGACTCTAGGTCTATCCATCTCATTACAAATAGCTCAATTTCATTTCTTTTTAAGGCTGAGTAATATTCCATTGTATATATGTGCCACATCTTCTTAATCCATTCATCCGATGATGGACACTTAGGTTGTTTCCATCTCCGGGCTATTGTAAATAGAGCTGCAATGAACGTTTTGGTACATGACTCTTTCTGAATTTTGGTTTTCTCAGGGTATATGCCCAGTAGTGGGATTGCTGGGTCATATGGTAATTCTATTTGTAGTTTTTTAAGGAACCTCCATACTGTTCTCCATAGTGGCTGAACCAATTCACATTCCCACCAGCAGTGCAAGAGTGTTCCCTTTTCTCCACACCCTCTCCAGCATTTATTGTTTCTAGATTTTTTGATGATGGCCATTCTGACTGGTGTGAGATGATATCTCATTGTAGTTTTGATTTGCATTTCTCTAATGATTAATGATGTTGAGCATTCTTTCATGTGTTTGTTGGCATTCTGTATATCTTCTTTGGAGAAATGTCTATTTAGGTCTTCTGCCCATTTTTGGATTGGCTTTAAACCACTGCATTTTAAGAGCAGAGGCTAATATGAACGGATGAGTTCTTGAGTCCTTGGCTCACTCTCAGATGTGTGTAATTTTCAGAGTAATAGTAGTGGTGGTACTATTGTTAACGGTATAGTAGAACAGCTAACACTCAGTGCTTACTGTATGGCAGGCACTGTGTTGTGCATGTATTCTCTTGTTTAGTCTTTCCAACAGGCTGTGAGGGAGGCACTATTATTTTCCCCATCTGCGGATAAGGCAATTAACTTGCAGGGGAGTTAAATGTCTGGCCATTGACTTATACTTAGTAACTGAAGGAGCTATGATATGAACTCAGACATTCTTACTCCAGAGACAACACCATTAATCCCTATGTTATACTCCCTCCAGTTATTATTATATTATTAATAGCTAGCAGCTGTCTAATGCTGCAGAGAGAAATACTGATCTCTGAAAAAAGACAAGCTATGTAAGCACATTTTCATTTTTCATAGAAAGAGTACACTTAACATAGTGAAATCAACATCAGTATCTTTTTTGCATTACATCTTTTTTCAGTTTACACTTGAAGGTGAGTTTATAAGCACAAAACTTGCTCAAATTTTAATTTTCATCTTATATAAAAATTTAAACAAGGTAAAGCTATTTGCAGCAGTTTAGCAAATTTTTCATAGCCCTTTCAGTATTGATTAGAATTCAGATTCAAATGTGAGAAAAAAAAATAAGACTCCAAGCAAGAATGAGGAGATAGGCTTGGCCGAGTTGCAGTTAGGCAAAAATCCAACCAACCAACCAAACACACACACACAAACACTTCACACATAAAATAAACCAATGCAAAGTGCAGATGGCATTTCCCCCCGTTCTAACGTTAGTCACTTTGTGTCTTTGCCAAATTTTATTCTTTGTATGTGAGGTCCCAATGGAAGAATATTTGTCAAATGTACAGTTTCCTTCATGACCATATGATAGTACTGACTATGACATGCACATTAAAAAGTGTTCTCACCAAAATAGTGATATTATTTTTGTCCATGATTAGTGCATAGGGGTGTTAAAATTGATTGAAAATCCTTCTTTAAAAATATGCAAAATTAGTGATGAGAAATTAAAGGTGGGGGACTTCCCTGGTGGTGCAGTGGTTAAGAATCCGCCTACCAAGGCAGGGGACACGGGTTCCATCCCTAGTCCGGGAAGACCCCACAGGCCGCACAGCAACTAAGCCCATGTGCCACAACTACTGAGCCTGTGCTCTAGGGCCTGCGAGCCACAACTACTGAGCCCTCGTGCCACAACCACTGAAGCCTGCGTGCCTAGAGCCTATGCTCTGCAACAAGAGAAGCCACCGCAATGAGAAGCTGGCACACCGAAATGAAGAGTAGCCCCCGCTCGCTGCAACTAGAGAAAGCCCGCATGCAGCAACGAAGACTCAACGCAGCCAAAAATAAATAAATAAATTTATTAAAAAAAAAAGAAATTAAAGGTGAACCCTTAAATAATCATAGGATTATTAAGAGCAAAGGGTCCTTAAAGATAATTTAAACAAAGCCTCTTACTTCAGAAACAAGAAATAAGAGGTTAAGTCACACAGCTTATTAACAAAAAACACAGGCTTTGGAAGCAAGATGGACAGATTCAAATCTTTCTCTGTCACTTATACAAGGCAAATTACTTAACCGCTGACCCTCAGTTTCCCCAGGTATAAAAGGAGCGTATTAATATCTACCTCATAGAGTTGTGATAATAAAATGAGGAAGCAGATAAAAAGCTTTTAGAATAGATACAACAGTCATTCAATATATGGTAACTAATATTATTACTACAGTTTTGGTAGAATTTATGTCTTGTGATTTTTACTTCTATTCTCTTTCTATTGTAACATGCTGCCTGAGATAATTAATACCTTATGATCACCTTTCTTGTGATAATTAAATTCAGTTGTATTTCTCTTCAAGTGTTACGACAATTTCATTATATAGAAGTTGAGGTGGGATGTTTTCTATGGCACATCCTTACCTGTGGAACAATCTGTGCACATTAGTATGGCAGAGCCTGCTTATTTACTTTAAGAAGAGTACAAGCTACATTCTATAAACAGGCTTTCACTGAGTGGGTGACAATTTAAGATTCACTTTCAGCTGTTTTCCCGAGTGCAGTATTGGAAGTCTGCTGTTTTTGCCTGTCTGATTTTTATGCTACTTTCTTCTGCAGGTATCATCTTGATTTAACTTTGGGAAAACCCTCCCCCACCCACTCTTGGTTCATGTGTTTTGGTTGAATGTGTGCCCATTCCCCAGTTCCAGGCCTGAACAATCAGAACATTTCATTTCCTTGGGCATATGATTAGTTAAGGAATGAGCATGTGACCCAAGACAGGCCAATGAAAGCTCTGAGACTTTTGCTGAAACTATTGAAAAAGTGACATTTTTTCCCCCCACTGATATTGGTTAGCTGGCAAAATGGAGGGCATCTTATTGGGTTGGCCAAAAAGTTCATTAGGTTTTAAGTAAAAATAAAAGACACATTTTTCATTTTCACCAAGAACTTTATTGAACAACAGACTCATTAACCAAACTCTTTGGCCAACCCACTATTACAATGAGGAGAAAGCTGGCTATGAATGAAGCTAATATAAAGTAAAGCCAAGAAATTACATAGTTGATGTTGTTTGAATACTTGAATCCAGCTAGGGCATCTACCTGTTTTTTTTTTTTTGTTGTTGTTGTTGTTTTTAATAACATGAGCCAGTAAATTCCTATTTTGCAAAACCTAGTAAAAGTTGAATTTTTGTTGCTTGGAACTAAGAGTTCGGACTATAGATGATGATGATTATGATGATAAAAAGTAGTAATAGGTACCATTAGGGACTTCCCTGGTGGGCCAGTGGTTAAGACTCTACACTTCCAATGCAGGGCATGCGGGTTTAATCCCTGGTCAGGGAACTAAGGTCCCACATGCTGCACAGTGCAGGCAAAAAAAGGGCCTGAAACTTGGAGGCAGAAGTAGGGTTTGGGAATTCCCTGGTAGTCCAGTGTTTATGACTCCATGCTCCCAGTGCAGAGGGCATGGGTTTGATCCCTGGTTGGGGAACTAAGTTCCCACATGCCATGCAGCCAAAAAAAAAAAAAAGTAGTAATAGCTACCATTAACTGAATGTTTTCTACTGCTAGATATTGTGTTAAGCACTTTACATTCATTATGCCATTAATTATTATTTATTATAATAAGTATTACTAGTTAATTTCAAAGCCTGTGTTTTTAACTATAGAGCTCAAGAACTTCCTCATTAATTTGGTCTTATTGCTACTAGCAATAATTAACACGAAGAATGTATTAATAATATTAAAAAATAATAATGGGGGTTATGCAAGTAGAAATTTTTAGATATAACTTTCTAAAAGTGTTTAAAAACTACATAAGAATACATGGATAAATGGTTATTGTATTCAGATAACACGAATACAGAGTAAAGACTAAGATGCTGATTTCTCCTTGCCACTTTAGGTTAACCTTCCCTAGCTATCAAGCAGAGCCAGCCTCAGTAACCCAAGCCCATGGAAATCATAACTGGGAAGGTAAATTTATTTTGGTATACATATCAAGATGTGCATACTGAGCAAAAGTATTTTTGGATCGCACATAGTAGTCTGTGAACTGAGGTTTATTAAATGAATGAAGAAGCGAATGAATGAATGAACAACTCCTAAATCTTCTTGCTGCAACCTCTTCTCCTTTCAACTTGTTTACTCAACTGTAGGTTTCCCCTGCTATCCAAAAGTAAAGTGTTCCTATAAAAGCTTTCGTAAACCGAAATGGTGTAAAGCAAAGAAGCAATTATCTTAGGGCACGTTTTGCTAATGGATACACAAAACAAACTGAGAAAAAGCACAGATGCTCACAGACACAGTTCAAAACTATGGTGGCCTGATGCTGAGACGCTGAGTGTAGTTCCTGGGGAAGGAGCTTGATGTTGTCACTCTAGCTACTTGGGATGTGTGCTGCCTCTCTAACTTGCTACAAAACAAATGCTGAATGCTATTTTTGCTTTACACCTTTTTTTCTTAAAAGCAAAAATCCTCTTTGGATTTCTTTTGCTTATCGAAAACAGGTACAAACTAATGTAGGTCTTTCATAAAAGTGAAGTGGCAGAAAGCAAATTTTCGAAAGCAGGGAATACCTGTACTCCCACTGTTTTTCAACTTCACTGGGATTGTAGTCCCGTCTCTAACTTCTCTCAATCCACTAGCCCTCTTCTTCACTTTTCACATTCAGCTTGATTTCTACGATGCAAAGTTTAAAAAACTTTAATAAAACTCCTTTGTCTCATAGGGGAAACCCTAATCTTAGAGTAACAACTATTTTCTATGTCTGTACCTGAGTACCTGTGGTGCTAGAGAAAGTCACACCATAGGGTGCCAAGAGTTTATGACAACCCCAAACAGATCTTCAAGTACATTCCTACTTCATTTCTCTGCTCTACTCTTTTTGTTTTGGGTTTTTTTTTTGCTCTCTACACAGGGCTGTTTCAAATCTCTTCTTTTAAAAATCTTGAACTGCCTCCTACTCCTCTCTTTATCCCTCTCCTCCAGCAAATTACCTGACCTCCTATTTCTCAGGAAAAAGAGAAGCAGTCAGAAGAGTTTCCTTAACTTTGTGATACTAAATGTATCAACTACCGAAGTTTACATCCAACTTCTCTTCATTTTCTTTTGTTACAAATAAAGAAATAAGGACGTATTCCTCTTTCTATGTCCAATTTCTCTTACCTATGCTTAGGCTCGCATCCTTTCCTACCTTATATCTTATATTATCCCTTTTCCATTATCCCTCTGTCTCATATATATTCAACCTTCCCCTTTCAGTTGGCTGCTTCTCATCAGTGTTTACACATGCTTAGATTTTTCCCCCTTAATGCCACTAGCTCTGCCTTGCCTTTTCTTCTCCTTCATAACCAAACTGTTTGAAACAATTCACTCTGCTTGTTTCCATATTTTCATCTTTGTCAGGAACTGTGAAGGGGCTGATGTTTTATCCTACTTGCAAGTTAACAAGTTAGCCTGTCTTGGTTTCATGGATACTGGCAGGAGACACAAGCCTCCTCGGTCAGAGACAAAGGACTTTATTCCTCATGCCACAGGAAGCAGCCTGAGTTTCATGTTGATGTTGGTCCCCTTTACCTCCTAAGTCCCACAGGGTGACAGAGTGGCACAGGTAGATGCTGCATGCAGTGGGCTTATGTCTCAGCTGAAGAACTCTGAGCTTAGGGAACTCTCATCTTTTACAATGGGCTATAAGCAAATCTGCCTGATGTTTGTCCCAGAGGGAGACATCATTTTTATTACACTGTGTAGCAGACAATCTGCCCTCTGCTCCAAAAGGAGACAATATTCCGATCTTCCAAGTCTGTTCATTTAACAAACATCCTTGAAAAACAGTCCTAAACAAAAGTTCTCAATGCAAGAGATCCATGGAGAATTGCTCCCCACAATCTTCCAGTCAGACCTCAACTTACTCCAATGTGGCCTCTGTTCCTATTATACCACCAAAACAGTTCTTGAAAAGGTTACCAGTAAACTGCCGTATCAGTAAATTAGAGGGTTTCTTTTGGTGGCAGGGGGGAGGGGCACTCCCTGGCGGTGCAGTGGTTAGGACTCCACGCTCTCACTGCCAAGGGCCCAGGTTCAATCCCTGGTCGGGGAACTAGGATCCCACAAGCCACGCAGCGGGGCCAAAAAAAAGAAAAAAAAATTAGAGTTTTTCAGTTCTAATTTTATTCAAACCCTAAGTAGAATTAATAACCACTTTTTTCTTTTCTTTTGAATTATATGGTATTACATTCTCCTGGTTCTACTTGTTCTATTTTCATCCCTCTGGCTATGCCTTTCTCAGTCTGCTTTGTGGGTTCACCATCCTCAACCTAGCTATTAAATATTGATCCTCAACCTCTGGTCTTAAGGCCTTATCTCTCTCTCTCTTTTTTTAAAATAAATTTATTTGTTTATTTACTTATTGCTTTTTGGCTGCATTGGGTCTTCGTTGCTGTGTGCGGGCTTTCTCTAGTTGCGTCGAGTGGGGGCTACTCTTCCTGGCGGTGCACGGGCTTCTCATTGCGGTGGCTTCTCTTGCTGAGGAGCACGGGCTCTAGGAGCATGGGCTTCAGTAGTTGTGGCTCGCGGGCTCTAGAGCGCAGGAACAGTTGTTGTGGTGCACAGGCTTATTTGCTCTGCGGCATGTGGGATTTTCCCAGACCAAGGCTCGAACCCGTGTCCCCTGCATTGGCAGGTGGATTCCTAACCACTGCGCCACCAGGGAAGTCCCCAGCCCTTATCTCTTTTCTTTCCATATTCTCTTCCCAAATAAGTTCATCCAAACTTTACAGTTCCAATTACCACCAGTAAATCAGTTATTTAAGTATTATAGCCAGCTCAGACCTTTCTTCTGCACTCTAGACCCATATATTCAACTGCCTTCTCGACATTTACACTTGGATATCTTGAATATACTTCAATATTCAACACGCCCAAGGCCAAACCCATGATTTTCCTCCTCAAAACTGGTCTTCATTCAATGAACAGATTCTCAGGAATAAAATCCATCCTTAATTTCTGCAAGTAAGAAACTCAGGAATGATCTGCAAAACCTTTTTCCTAATTTCCTATATCCACATTATCAGTGGGTTCTGTTGAGTTTAAATCCTAAATATCTCAGGCATTTATAGTTTTCTAATCTTTCTTGTTTGTTGGCTGGTATACAATCTGTCTTCTCAACACCTTCCTTTCTGGTTCTTTTTATTCCTTCCTGTGGATGTGAGTCACTATTTGGTGTCATTTCCTTACTCCAATACAACTTTGTTTCCACCTTTGTATTTAGTGCTGATATTGTCAAATATATTATATTTCAGTATGTTATAGGCTCAACAATACAATTATATATACATATTGTTTTATGCAGCTGCTTTTAAATCAGTCAAGAGAAGATGGTGCGATTATACTATCTTTTGTAATTATCTACATTATTGCCTTTACCAGTGCTCTTTGTTTTTTTGTGTGGATTCAAAGTAGTGTCTAATATCAGATGCTTTCATCCTTATAATTTCCTTTGATCATTCTTGTAAGACAGGTGTGCTGGCAAAACATTCTGTTTTTATCTGGGAATGTGTTTTACCTTTATTTTTATTATTATTATTATTTTTTTTTTTTGTGGTACGCGGGCCTCTCACTGTTGTGACCTCTCCCATCGCGGAGCACAGGCTCCGGACGCGCAGGCTCAGCGGCCGTGGCCCACAGGCCTAGCTGCTCCGCGGCATGTGGGATCCTCCCGGACCAGGGCACGAACCCGTGTCCCCTGAATCGGCAGGCGGACTCTCAACCACTGTGCCACCAGGGAAGCCCCTACCTTTATTTTTGAAAGATAATTTTGCTGGATATAAGACTGTGGACAGGTTTTTACTTTCAGCCCTTTGAATGTGTTGTCCAATTGCCTCTGTCCTCCAAGTCTCTGATGAGAAATCAACTATTGATCTTACTGGGGTCTCCTTTTATGTGATGAGTTGTTCTTCCTTTGCTGCTTTCAAGATTTTCTCTTTCAACATTTTGACCATAATGTGTCTAGATGTGGATCACTCTGTTTATCCTCCTTGAATTTCATCAAATTTCTTGTATGTGTAGCTTAATGCTTTTCATTAAGTTTGAAACATTTTCAGCCATATATATCTTAGAATATTTCTTCTGTCCCTTTCTCTCCTCTCCTCATAGTCCCATTATTTGTGTGCTGATGTGTTTAATCATGTCCTACAGTTCTCTGAGGCTCTGTTCATTTTTTTCCATTCTTTTTTCTCTCTGTTCTTCAGGTTTATATTGCTCAATCTACAGGTTCACTGATTTTTATCTTCTGCCCACTTAATTTTCATTTGGGTTACTGTACTTTCAACTCCAGAATTTCCATTTAATTCAAAAGAAAAACAATTTCTCTTAATTAGTATTCTCTATTTGATGAGACACTGTCATCATACTTTAACTCTTTAAGCATGTTTCCTTTAGTTTTTTGAATATATTTATAATAGCTGTTTTGAAGTCTTTGTCTGCTAAGTATATCACTGGGCCCCATCAAAGACATTTTCTATTGTCTGATTCTTTCCCCTACTTATGAATCATACTTTCCTATTTCTTTCCATGTTTCATAATTTTTTTTGTCAATAACTGGACATTTTAGATATATTTTTGCAACACTATATACTGATTCCCTACCACTACTCTGGGGGTGGCAGTGGTTGTTATTCTCATGATTATTTGTTTAGTGACTTGGCTGAACTAATTCTGCAAAGTCTATTCCTTTGCAGTGTGCAGCCTCTGATGTTACTACTCACATTTTTCCCCCTTATTTTCATCTTTTAGTCTCATTACCTAGGGGTTGTCCCTGGGCTAGTATAGCCATTTCTTGGTTAGAGATTGTGCTTACGGTCCCTTAGCCAGTTATTTTCATGCTTACCATTGGTTGTATCTGTAGCTTGGAAACTGCTATCATAGTTCAGAGATTTTACTTCTTTGCCCCACATTCAGCGAGGGACTAGTAGCTTGGAGGGTCCTACTCTTACTACCCCTGAGAGGGTATAGCCTTGGGCATGTATACAATTTTTCCGACTGTCACAGGTGATTGTGATATTTTGGAGCCTTGCTTCCTAGGAGTTATCCCTGGGTCAGAGTAGCGTATTGTTCAATCAGTGTTTGGTCACAGGTTGTATTTAAGCCCCTTGTTCTTTGTAAGGCTTCTTCCCTGTGTTGATGGGTCTGTGTGCAGCTTAGGGAATACTTTCAAGTCTGCCCCACATCCTGCTACAATTGTTCCTGAGTGGGTGCAGCCTAACACATGCACACTTGCCTTCCTGATCCTCACAGGTGACTATGATCCCAAGAAGGTTCTTCATGGCCGACTCTTTCCCTGGTTCTTTCTTTAAAACCTCTGGCTGCTCTGTTGTTTTGATGTATTATGGAGCTACCAGCCTCCCCTTAATTGCTCTTCATCAAGATCTGTACTGTTTTCAACAACACCTTTAGGCATGGAGTCCTCCAGTCCTTCTTCCAGTTGAAGTCAGTCTTCTCAGGCAGATCCAAAGAGCTCCTTACTTCTATGGTCTGCCTTTTCTCCTGGGCAGAACACCTGCACCACTGCACTGGAGTTGGGGGCAGGGACCCTACTTTCCTAGAGTGACAATCTGGCTCTATAAGGAGGTCCTGGGGGTGGGGAGCAGCTCTTGGTCATGGCTTGCCTCTCTTGGTGTGGAATCTCTACCTTATAGTGAGTTGGGATGGGTAATTCGGCCTCAGTGTTCTCAGCTTGCTGTGCCTAGGGTGGGGGTTGCTTGGGGGGAGGGAGACTTGGTCCTTTTAGCCATGCCTGCCTGGAGTAGACTTCCTGTAACATGGAGCTGAGGGGGAAGGGAGGAAAGGGATGAGAAGGCCTACCCTTGCAGGTGAAACTGTAGCCCTAGACTGGGAGTTAGCAGGAGAGGGGAACTTCAGCTTCTTGGCTACACATGCTGGGGTTGCAGCTTCTATAACACAGCACTGTGATGGGGAGGTAATGGGTTAGGTTGTGGCTCAAATGCCACAAATACTCACTGTTCTTACCTAGATTTTGTAGATTTTCTTTAATGAATGTTCCTTCATTTGCTGTATGCTCTTAGGGTGATTCCCAAAGATTTTAAATGATATTTTATTTTTAAATAATTTTCACCAGTTAAATTGTTGTTTTGCTGGGATAAAATCTACTGAGTTCCTTACTTCATTGTTCTCGAAGTCCTGCCATGTTGTTTCTGGACATTAATTACTTCTGATGGTGAACTGAAGGATAATTCCTGTAAGGATGAACCAGGGGATCCTGGATAGTACTCAGCTAGTTTTCTGGAATCATCCATAGGACCTTAAGCACTTTGAAGAGTGTTTATTTTATTTTTTTTAAAACAAAGTGAAATTTGAGGGGTTTTTTGGCTGCATTGGGTCTTCGTTGCTGTGCATGGGCTTTTCTCTAGTTGCGGCGAGCGGGGGCTACTCTTGTTGTGGAGCACAGGCTCTAGGCGTGCAGGCTTCAGTAGTTGTGGCCAGCTAACATATTTGCTAGATTCTGCTAAGCAAAGAAGGAAAACTGCCTCTTTAATGGTTGGTATGAAAGGAAATGAGAAAGGAGGAAAAGAAACCCATTGTTTTTTATTCATTTAAGCTTTAAATATAAGTAAATATTTAAAGACTTTTTTCAAAAAAGGGTTAGTAGAAGAACCATATGATTAAATGGAACTTCAAAAGTTGAACTTCAGCTGGTAATTAACTCATTTTTTAAAAATTAAGTCTAAGGAAAGTTAACTGGAAATTCTAGTCTCAGAATAGTCCTGATTTTCCCTTTAGTTGCATCTAATACATTAAATTTTACACCCAAGTCTCTATTTTAAAATAATTTTTAGCATAGTAAAATACTTTTTATCGGTATTTATAACTCTCTGGAAAAGTTTCTAAGAGTTGCAGAAATGTCAGAAGTAAATCAAGAATGCTTTGTGAGCATTAAAATCATCTCCTCCTTCCTAACTCCCCATATTAAATCTCTGGCAGCCCAGAAAGAAAATAATAAACAAAGAAATAAATATACTAATACATATAAGAACAAATAAAACTATAAAACAAATAAAACAATAAAGCTATCATATATATTCAGTAAAACATTTAAGATTATTTTACTGTAAAAACACTTCTGCTTTATAGAACCAATTCAATTCAACAAAATTTTCCTGATACCTAAAATGTGTTAGATAAAGAAGACTATGTCCTTAACTTCAAGAAGCTAACAATTTAATAAAAAGGTTATAACATTTATAAAAAAATAAGATATTTTAGGCAAAAATATGATGTGTTGCAAAATGCTTGGCATTTAGTTCAAAAAGAGTCAGTATAATCAAAAAATTAAATCAGGAGAGCTGGCAAAAAAAGTTAATGCAACGCTTTCAAATATTTAGATGATGTTTTAAAAAATGATATGGCATGTTTAACTGCTTTTGTCTTATTATTTAACAGAATAGTGGTTTATAGCACTAATGTACTGCAAATTGATTCTGTGGTTAAAACATCTTTACTTCAAAACAAAAACAAAAACAAAAACCATCTTTACTTCAGCATTTAGTTACCTGCAAAGACTCATTTTTTGCTTTTTACTCCTCTTCATTGCAAAGGCTGGCTCTTTGTGGAGATGCTCTGATATATAAGCCTTAAATACAATAAATAATGTTAAAATGAAGTTTTTAATGAATTTCACAATATATTTATTAATTTTAAAAGCCCTAATACTTATTGAATATCTATTATGTGTTGGATAGTGTCTTAAGTACTTTGACCTTCAAAACATAAAGAAAACTGAAGAAGAAGGATTATGTAATTTAGTCAAGTTCACCTAATAACTGGTGAAGACACATATTCAGGCATTCTGCCCTAAAACCCATGTTCTAAAACCCTATACTATATGCTTTCTTATAAATATAAAATCACTCTGTAATCACTCACATTCTATTTATTTATTTATTTTAAAAAATATTTATTTATTTATTTGGTTGCACGGGGTCTTAGTTGCAGCAGGCAGGCTCCTTAGTTGTGGCACGCGTGTGGAATCTAGTTCCCTGGCCAGGGATCGAACCCGGGGCCCCTGCATTGGGAGCACGGAGTCCTAACCACTGCACCACCAGGGAAGTCCCTCCTTGTATTTATTTTAACATATCAGTTTCTAACAGCAGTTCAAACAGTTACACTTGTCTTGATTAATTTATATTCAGTAAAAATAATGTCATTTAAAAATGGTTTTGTGATGGTTACATTTGACTCACTGTACAATATAGCAACTGGTTTAATTGTGATACAGTTTGACCGGATTTAAAATTTTTCTTTCTTTAAAACTAAAAACCAAACCAACATCGAATTCTTAATTCCACCACTTCTCCCCAGAAGAAAAGCAACATAAACTGGCATAAAGACTAAGCACATAGAACACTATTGAAGCAGATTTTTGGTTTCATTTTTCTAACTATATCCAGTTAAGAGAGAAACATATTTTATTTGGACATAAACTTTTCTTTCCCTTTGAAATTTTCTTGCCTTCATAGTATGAACAATGAACTTCTAACATAGTAGAATGTGCTCCAATGATCATAGAAAGGCTGCCTTTATAAATAACGTAATTTTTGATTGAATATAATTATGGAGAGACAAAAATGAAAGATGAAGGACCACAATAGAAGCAAGCTGGGAGTCAGTTTCAGAGGGATTTTAGACTGAAAGTCTTCCCCTCCAAAATACTGTAATTTTGTTTCTCTCAATCCATCTCACCATTCCACTGGACCTCTCAAAAGAAAGACCTGTTTTGAAAAAGATCTTGTTGCTTTCTTTTAAAAGGGCAGGAGTCTCACATTTGCAAAACATCAAGAGGCAGTATCATACTGCAATAAACAAATATGTGAAAATAGATATTAGGAAAGAAGTAGTTATAAAATTTAAAAGCCTCTGGATTTGTTATAGATTTAGCCCTTTATTTTCTCCTTGCAGTTTAGAACCCACGGTCTACCATTTCAACCACGAATTCATAGCCACATATTCGCCCGTACTTTCTGACTTTCAGCAGCCTCCGATTTCCCTGCTGCTTCTTCTAGGCTGCTAAGTGTTGTTGTTGGTAAAAACTGTGCTCAGATGACTCGTTATAAAATCATGTTCTCTCAGTGTTCTTGGTACTACTTCTATACTCTTAAGTGGAGAGAGTCACCTCTCGGTAACTATCCATCCAATTCCAAATATTTATTGTTCCAAATCTTTCCCACTCTATCATCTCCTTCTTAGAGGTGTTGCTGTTTGTTTTTAAGGTTAACCAAGATTCATAATCCCAAATTCTCACATCCATACATTTAAGTACAAAAATGGATTTTATACTGTAACATACTTTCATTCCTAAAGCAAAAGAAGCAAAACAGAGATCCTGATTGAAACTGGAACATTTGTGCATTAGGCAAGTCACACTTCCTTTTAAGACAAAACCAAGAAAGGCAAAGATATTACAAAATCAAAGACACTGGTCAGAATCTGAGGCATTAAGTAGGTGAGGACTGATTCTTAAAAGCACTGGGTCTGTCACTGCTGTTCCAGTTGCTTGACCGTATCTATCGAAAGAATCATCAACATTTGTGACTTTGTGAATACCCTCTTTTAAAATTAAATTTTATTATAGGAGTTTTAAGTTTGCAAAGGAAGTATTTAGCTTTATGAAAGTTTGAAAATTCTACTTGCTTATGCTATTAAATATCTTTTCCATATTATATTTGAAGAGTTAAAGATAAATATGGCTGGTATGTCTAATAGAACTAGGCAAAAATATGATCCATCCTTGTTAGAATTAAGTTGCCTTTAAAGTTAGCTTTTTATCATTAATTTGTTACTAAGATCCATAATGGGATTTTGTCTCAAAGAAAATTTAACAGTACTTATGAGTGGGACAATTTTTAAGAAAGCTATGAAAATGCCACTCACATAACAATGTTTGGGAGTTGTTTATTGTGTTCTGTACAATAACAGCTTCTTGTTTTATATACTGCACTTTTTGTCCAATCCAGTGACTTGGCTGATATTTTTCTTTGTGTTCTGAAATAACCACTGCAGTGCAATTCTTATGAAATGAAATGCCTGTTGAGTTATCAATCAACCATTTGGACTAAGTGGGGACAAATTTTAATTGCTTCTCATTATTTATGACATTAAAGAATCTGTAGGAATCTAGTTTTGTAAATAAAAGTATGTGGATTTATAAAATTTCTTATGGAAGAAATTCTTTGACGAACAGTGTATCTATATAAAGCCACCTTATTTTATAATGGAATATATTAGTTATTTAAATTTTGGGTGAATAGTGATATAGAGAAAATGACAAGTTTTCTGCCTACTGTAATGAAGTCTGTAGTCATGTTCTGAAGTTATGATCCTCTCCTCTCAGCATGTTTTACGCCTGCATTTTATGCAAGATGTGTTGTGCCCTACTTGTGGCAAGCCTGCACAGACCTGACTGATTTGCCAGACTGACAGCTGCTTACTTTCAGGAAACCGCACTCTGGTTCTTAGTGTGTGTCACGTCCTCCCTGCGTATCACTAATCCTTTGATTACTAAACTCCAACTCTGATAATCACAGCCCTTGACTCACAGAATAGTCTGGCTTGAAAAATAAATCCTTTAGGCAATTTAGTTCAATTCAATAAATAATAATAGGATGCCTACCATGAACAAGGCAAGTGCTGTGAGGTACAGAAAGCAAATAACCTATACTCCTTACTATGAAGCTGCTTAATATATAAGGAAAGATATGTACTCAAATCACCATATTCAAATCCCCTAACAATTAAAATGACCCATACTTTTATAAAAGATTCATAGTTTCCTTCTGATCTTTCTCAGCTCAGGCAGTTTTTCAGATTTCTAGACTTGTATGCTCAATTGCATGTTCAACATTTCCCAGATGTCTTAGAGGACCTCAGACTCAACATGCCCTGTATCAAACTCATAATGATCTGCCTTAAAATTGGTCTTCCTCCACGCATCCCTTACCTCAGTGAATGGCACAACCCAGAAGTACAAGCAAGAAGCCTGCTATTCATTCTAGGTGTCTTTACCTCCTTTGTCTTGCTTGGTCGACTTTTGCGGGCTCATCTCCCTCTGAGTCTGTGTTGGAACTTCTCAGGGACTTACCTATAGGCCTTCTTCTCTTCTTACTCTACAGTCTCTCTTCATGGAGCTTTCATGTACTCTAATGATTTTATTAATTCTTAGATGGTTTATATGTTGAAGACTCTCACTTTTTAAATCACACCCGGGCCAAGAGAAAATTATTAGTGAAATATTTTTAATTCCTTCAGGAAAAATATTCCTGTAGTTTTGATTCTCCCCCCACCATTTTTTAAAAAAAAATTTATTTATTTTATTTATTTTTATTTTTGGCTGCGTTGGGTCTTCGTTGCTGTGCGCGGGCTTTCTCTGGTTGTGGCGAGCGGGGGCTACTCTTCGTTGTGGTGCGCAGGCTTCTCATTGCGGTGGCTTCTCTTACTGCGGAACACCGGCTCTAGGCGCACGGGCTTCAGTAGTTGTGACTTGCAGTCCTCAGTGGTCGTGGCTTATGGGCTGTAGAGCGCAGGCTCAGTAGTTGTGGTGCATGGGCTTCACTGCTCCGCGGCATGTGGGATCTTACCAGGCCAGGGCTCGAACCTGTGTCCCCTGCATTGGCAGGCGGATTCTTAACCACTGTGCCACCAGGGAAGCCCACCCCCAACCATTTTTTAAATGGAATCCTCTCCCCATTTTATTTGCTTACTAGTCATTTGTTCAATAAACTTATTAAACACACATACTCCAAGCATTTGCTCCTCACAAAAATACCGTAAGGTGGGTATTTCTAGACTCTAGAGGTCAAGTGACTTCCCCAGAATCAGACAACCAGGCAGAATTTGAGCACAGGAGTCTTCTGACTATAAATTCTGAGCTCTTTCCAATAAACTGCACTGCAGACCTCTAAATCCCTTAGTACAAAGGAACTAAACCAGGTATTAAGAAGAAAGCAAAATATTTAAACAAATTCATTGTAAGGTGTGATTATATAATACTCCTTAAGAAATATACTTTTTTTGTTTGTTTGTTTGTTTGCGGTACGCGGGCCTCTCACTGTTGTGGCCTCTCCCGTTGCGGAGCACAGGCTCCGGACGCGCAGGCTCAGCGGCCATGGCTCACGGACCCAGCCGCTCCGCGGCATGTGGGATCTTCCTGGACCGGGGCACGAACCTGTGTCCCCTGCATCGGCAGGTGGACTCTCAACCACTGCGCCACCAGGGAAGCCCAAGAAATATACTTTTTAAAAGATGAAGTCTTTAGTTAATTTACTTAAGTCCATAATTAATTTGGTTTTTCCTCTCATCTTTCCACAAGGGATTTGAATTTGCTTATAGTAGGAATAAATGAATAAAATAGTAATAAAATACAGAAAACTGGAAGGGGGGATGGATGAGAGAGAATTGAGAGTCTAGACTGGGGAAAGATATGTTACCATGATTACTTAGACTGAGCCTCAAATTTGGCTCTACCCACCATGGAGTCAAAGCAAAAGGAGGGGGCAAACCAGTAATTCTCACTTTCTTAAGACTCTGCTCATATTTACCTTAGTGAGCACTTACATGATCATCTTATTTAAAAAAGCACCCCTACCCTATACACATACTCCCCATCCACCTTCCCTACTTTATTTTTTTTTCCATAGCATTTATAACCCACTGATGTACTTGTTTATTTATTTGTAGTCTCTCCCTACTACAATGCAAGATTAATGAGAGGAGAGATTTGGCCTGTTTCTGTTTGTTTCTTTGTGTCCCGGTGCCTACAGCACTGCCCAGGAAATAGTAGGAGCTCAATAAATGTTTTGAGTGAATGAATTAAAAGCTACCAAGAAAATAAGGAACAAACAAATAACAAATAATAACTGATAAATAATAATAAATAATGAATACAAATAATAAATACAGAAAACCATCCATAATACAATGACTGTTATCAGTTGTTAAAGCAATTGATATTCCATATGACACAAATGGATAAGGAAAATATCTTTAGTATATGGCCGGGTTGTTAGCACAACTGAAGTCTTAAATTAGTAGCCTAACATAGCGTACTCAAAGACTGATTTCCAAATACTTAGTCATTTAAACTCCAAAGGGAAAACACTATCATCCAGAAATGGCACAATCATTATACCATTTTTATGATATTACTGTTAAATAAACTTTACATACTGAATAATAAAGAAAGAAGTTTAGTATTTAATTTTTTCTTCATATATTTATTCTCAAGTGTTTTACACTGAGTATTTTTATTGATATCAAAAATGGTTATAACTAACTGGTTAATTCTCTATGAAGAAATCACTTCATTCTTGCCCGCCTTTAAATTTAAAAGCTTAAACCAAATGTGCTTCTACACTCCCATGAAACTCCTTAGTAGATAAAGTTGTCTGTGAAACCAGTAACCATTCAACATGTGGAGAAAGTATGCTAGGATGCTAGGAACAAGCAATTGGGATTTGTGTGCTGAATAAAAAATAGACATGAATATGGAATCCTTGGAGCAGCCATCTTGTTCTTATCAAAATTTGTTTTTAGTAGTTATCTGACCATCAGGTTAATTTTAGTTATAACTCAACAGAAAGAACTTCAAATATAACTCAATCCTTGCTTTTCACATGCATACAAATCATACATTTCCACATGTACATTGAATGTATGTATACAGTACTACCATGGAAGAAGACTAGAATTAATCTTTTCTAGCAGCATGAGACATTGTAAAGGGAGAGATCAAGTACCCTCACTATCCACAAATTAATCTACTCTGTGTAGCAAATTTTAGAAGTTGCTTTTTTTCTTTATTACTATAAGAAAATTAAGAATAAGCAAAAAACAAATTATGGGTGTCTCCATGGAAAACTGCATTGTTTATAATACTACTGTTTGGTCTTTATGGCTTTTGAGATATTTTACAAGTCTGTAAATTACAGATAACCAATAGCAATGCAAATAATTCATATCTATAGACAAGCAAACAAATTCTGTTCCAGTAGAGGTTCAATTGTCTTTCCTCCCTGCCTATGGAAAAAGCCAGTCTCGTGGCCATTTGTAAATTCATTTCAACATACCTTTTCTCCACATACATTTCTGACTAATTTCTCCTTTGAAGCAGTTGTAACATTTGCCTGGTTCCCTCTTTAATGACGAGTTAAATAAACTCCTTAACATGTGTTCATTTTATATTTAATGAGCACTATAATTTTACCTCTTTTTGAAAATTATCCTTTAACATTGTGCCATTATTGAAATGGCTGATCTGAATTTAAATCTATGTTAGCTTTGGGTTTCATTTACTGTCTTTCCTATGTTTAGTTCAAGAAAAATTAAAAACAAAATTGCAAGTTTTTACCAATTACATAAATTAATGCCAGTTAGTATTCCAAGATTCTGTTTGTCAGCCTTTCACCTTCTTGATATTGTGGTGGTTTTTAAACACATCACATCAAGGAACACAATCCTTGCCTAAATTCTTACAAATGTTTTACAGGGACCTTTAGCTCAATGCACAAACTAACACCACTCGTTTCTTTTCTGTTGATTCTGACAATAGAGTATGTTCCTGTTACACACAAAGTCCTCTCTCTCTTCAAAACTAAATTTTGTTATGAAAGTTTCCCCTGGGAAACCACATTGCTTCAGCAAAAACATCAATTGAGTTTTTACCAGCAGTGTCATTTTAGATTGAAATTTTTATAGACTCTGTACTACCTCAGAGATGCCAAAATAAATGTCTGAAGCATTTGCCTTATGCAATCTCTGCTCTCATAGAGATGATGTTTTAGTGTTAGCCTGTGAAGGAGAGAGTGGGAAGTGGCAGAGAATAAACATGTTAGCAAACAAATAAATAAAATACTTTCAAATAGTGTGAGAGCTATGAGGAAAATAAAAGAGTAATGGAAGAGAGGAAGAGGGTGTAGACTGGAGGTTCTTTCTATATATTAGAGCTGAGCTGAGATCTCAGAAAGGCTATAGTTAAGCTGATGATATGAAGATCTGCCAAGGGAAGATTTGGGGAAAAGAGTCTAGGCAGAGGCCTTGAGACAGAATTGAGCTTCCTGGGCTAGTGCAGTGATCTTGATTGTGGTCCACAATAAGATATTTTGTTTCTTGGCCCAGTACATATAAATTTCCACGAAATGACATTCGTACCATGTGTGATGCATTCTAACAATTTCTGTCCTATCCTATCCTGTTCACAATCCACTAAATTGATTTCATGGACCAACACTAGCTTGGTTGTTAAGAACTCAGGCTTCAAGCATGGGTTTGAATCTTAACTCAGCAACTTACTAGCTGTGATACTTTCAATATGTTACTTAACATCCCTGTGCTGCAGTTTTTACACCTTTAGAGTGAGGGGCAACAGCAGTCTCTACCCATGAGGGTTGAAACCAGATTTCCCTCCAGAAAGACTGAATCAATTTTACTTCTAACTTTAGTGTATTCTTATTTCATACACTGTTTCTTTAAACCCACACCATTCATCTTTTTAATCTTTATCAACTTGATAGATGAAATATTATTCCTAATAGTTTTAATTTGAATTTCTTTTATTTCTAGTGAGGCTGGACATATTTTCCTCCTCATTGGATACTAAATGTAGTTGCAGGTTTTATTTCCTACAAAATGTACAAAAATAATATGTTAAATATAAAGTTTTACTAGGTATTGTATTTATAACTTGTTTGTTATTTTTTAATTAAATGCAAAGTTATAACATTTATTTACACATATCTTCCACTAAACTACATATAACCAATAAAGGAAAAAAACTTTTGGGGAGAGGGATACAAATCAATGAGAACATCAGCTAGTTTTTGAATAAGTCTTTGAAATGATTATAAATGGAGAAATACTAAAATTTGTATTCATTTTCATTTTAACCAATAGAATTCAATATTTTAAATCATAGTTACAAACGTAGACAGATGGAACCATCTTCAGGCATACCTACCAAAAATATTAAAAGAGTTGCCTATTGTAGTAGAAGAGAATGGTTCTGCAATGAAAATATAAATTAATTAAAATTTAATGATGTGCATGAACTAATGATAGATAATAATAGGCCATGAAGTGAAGAATATGATTAATTCAAGCTGCAAATTAAAAATTTCTACATTTTGTACTTTCTCTAAAATCTACTTTTTTTTTTTTAAAGAAATGAAGTTTCTGGTGACATTACTGAGTACCTTGTATGCTGGCTGCTACCACAGGTGGAATCGCTTGTTTATTTAAAGTAGCCAAAACCAAACATTTTTCCTTAAAAATGACTTTCCTTCTCAATTCTCAATTTGTGACAGTGACAATAGCTTCTGTTATATTTTATTACCTCTGAAAACCATGGAATAAGGAATTCTGAATTCAATCAAACTGATGAAATTTGCCAGCCATGGGAAATCAAACTTAAATTCCCTGCCTCTGTAGATGGTCTGCATACATCCCAGTAAAATTTTGATCAAGAGGATAAAAGACAAATTAATTGGATTAATTGGAAGAGGGGATAAAAAAAATTTCACAGATGTTAGAAAAAATTATATCAAATGGAATATAGTAAAAACCACAAATGGAAATTTAATTTTCTTAATACTGTTTAAAAAAAAATTAGGTATTAAGTATTAAGAGATATTAGATATTAAGTATTAATATTGTTTAGATATTAAGTATTAATAATTAGTTTATTCTTTATTTCCCGTAAAGTTCAAAATATTTGCACCATGCTTTCTGTTTGATCAGAAATCTGATAAGATCAAGTTGTTGCTATAAGAAAACAGCAACGACAAATAAAGCCAACCATTTCCTCTTCCTTAGCCAAGATAAGGCACAGCTGACAATGATGTTAAATGGAAAAAAAAAACCCAAAACACTGGATACGGGAAAAATTAGATCAGCAGATAGAAAGTAACTTCTGCATTAAGTTAATTAGAAATTCAGTTTCTCTGCTCGGATGAAACTACTCTTTGATTATCTTATTAATTGCCTTACACACACGCACATGCACACGAACACAGCACACACTTAATGAACCAAAACATGACTAGTGGAGACTCTTAAGGGTTTTTGAAGATATGTGGCTGTTACTGCAAGACAAGACTCCAGAGAAGACAACGATGGGAGCCAAAGCTAGTGTGGCTGGGGCTTAAAGAAGGCCTGGGAAAGATACAGTTTCTACTTAGGTCTCTTAGGGCAAGGTTAATGTCATGGTACTACTTTAAGTTTTACCCTTTAACCTTGCTTTACCACTTCTCTTGAATAGTAAATTGAAAATAACTTGTACAGAGGAGGGTGGGTATTTTTCTCATCAAGGGTCAGTGATCCACAACAGAAAAAAAAAAATCAACTGGCGATCTATACAAAAAGCAACATATTAATAATTTAGGTTGGTGGGTTAATTTTTTTTAAAGAAATATGAAACACATCTGATTTTTAGATTAGTAAATCTTAATATTTTGTCAATAAATAATATTTATTCTATAAATCTGAAGATTACATGTACTAAAAATACAGTTCTATGATGTGGTTAGTTAAGAAGAAGAAGAAAAAGGGAACCAGGAAAAAAAAGATGGAAGAGAAGATCAGGGCAAAATAGGGAGCTAGGGGCTTTCCTGGTGGCGCAGTGGTTGAGAGTCTGCCTGCCGGTGCAGGGGACGCGGGTTTGTGCCCCAGTCCGGGAGGATCCCACATGCCGCGGAGCGACTGGGCCCGTGAGCCATGGCCACTGAGCCTGCGCGTCCGGAGCCTGTGCTCCGCAGCGGGAGGGGCCGCAGCGGTGAGAGGCCCGCGTACCGCAAAAAAAAAAAAAAAAAAAAAAAATAGGGAGCTAATATTCACTGAGGACCTACTGTATGCTAGGCATTTCATACACAAAATGTTACTGAATCCTCATAAGAACTTTAAGTGGATAGCATTATACCCATTACAATGAGGAAACTGTGTTTCTGAGGGATTAAGTTATTAGGATGACAAGGCTCAAACTTAGAACTGTCATTACCCAAAACCTTTTTCATTGCTCCATAATGCTCAGCTTCTACAGAAGAAGGAGGCAGTGGGGTGGAGAAGACGTATAGAAAAAAAGAGAAAGTGGCTGAGATGGGAGGTGGGGAAGAATAACAGACAATGGGAGAATGAGACACAGTAGGGAGAGATGAAAAAACGATGGGTAGTAGGACAGAGGAGCAGAAAAAGAATATGAGAGTATATGGCCGTTAGCATAACTGATGCCATCCTGGGCCCATACAGTTCCTCTTGTCCTTCTGCTTATCCCACCCAGAACAGTACTGTGAGGTAAATCACATCTCTGTTGTCAAGGGCTTTGTAGCTAATAGATATTGTTTAATAATCATTGGGACCAGGTTGGCCTCCTTGCTCTATAATCCTCAAACAGTGATGAAAACCTTTGCTGACTTATTCCCTGTGTCCACAACAGGGGTCCCCAACTCCCGGTCCTAGGCCTGTTAGGAACCGGGCCGCAGAGCAGGAGATGAGCTGTGGGTGAGCGAGTGAAGCTTCATCTGCCGCTCCCCATGGCTCCCCATGGTTCCCCTTGGCCCCCCATCGCTCCCCATCCCTCCCCATCGCTCCCCATCCCTCCCCATCGCTCCCCATCGCTCCCCATCCCTCCCCATCGCTCCCCATCCCTCCCCATCGCTCCCCATCCCTCCCCAACGCTCCCCATCGCTCCCCATCCCTCCCCATCGCTCCCCATCCCTCCCCATCACTCCCCATCCCTCCCCATCGCCCCCCATCGCTCCCCATCGCTCCGCATCCCTCCCCATCGCTGGCATTACCGCCTGAACCATCCCCCAACCTCCGTGGAAAAACCGTCTTCCTCGAAACAGGTCCCTGGTGCCAAAATGGTTGGGGACTGCTGGTCCACAAGACTAGTTACCCATTCATAAATATTGACTTAGGAATGCATTTCCTGTTTCCAAGCAGGTATACATACCCCTATACCATATTATGTTAACTATAAAATTGTCTCAGTGGCCCCTTGGCAGTGTGGAGTGCAGCTGCAAACGCTTACAGATCATCTGCCTGATCCCACCCTGTGAGCAAGTTATCCTGTAATATACTGATCCATTGATTATATGGAGCTGCCTGCCTTGTTTTTCAGTCTCAAGATAACTTCTCAGTTTGGTGGGCACTTTTTGTTCCCTCTGTTCTCCAACAAAGAGGGAAAGCAAAATAGAGAAAGTTGCATATAAGGAGTTGCTGGAAGAAGAGATGCAAGAAAAGATCTGTAGGGAGACTACCTGTTTGGAATGTAGGTGTCAAAAAAATAAACAATTATTACCTATCCATTGGAATATCTATCAACACAGTAATTATTCTTGACAACTCAAACCACTATAATCCTAATACATTTTGAGCAGCGTTTCTCAACGTCAGCACTACTGACATTTTGGGTCAGGCAATGCTTTGCTGTAGGCGACTGTTCTGCACATTATAGGATGTTTAGCAGTAACCCTGGACTATTCCTATTAGATGCTGACGGTACTGTACCCCCTTAGTCTTAACATTCAAAAATGTCTCCAGACATTGCCAAATGTCCGCCATGAGCAAAACTGCCCCCAGTTAAGAACCACTGATTTAGAAGTTCCGTTCTTGAAATAATGATAAAAAATGGACAAAAGATATCTACCATATACAAAATTATTCCCTGAGTTAGTGACTAGATGCCCATTGGAAAAAAATTAGATTTAAGTTTAGGGCTGAGTTCATCTAAACTCAAAGCACTTGCTACAGTATTGCTTGCAAACTGCTTTTAAAAGATGTGAAAGGAAGTGGGTATAAACAGATATCTATTTTTGAACTACACAATCTAAGGGGGAGCAGCAGATTTATCAGACTGTTCTCCCATCATAGGTGAGGGCTCTTTGCATTTCTGAAACAAAAACAAAGCCGGCTTTGGAGTTTGGAGACCTGGGTTCTGGTGTGCTCTAGTACTGGTTAATTGTAAGCCCTAGGGCAAATCACTTGGCCTGGAGAAGCAAGGCTTGTTGGCTTCTTACACTTTACCAAGAGTTCTAATATACCCTTCTAGGGAAATAGTAAAATAACTTCCTTATGTATATATATCTAATACTGATACTATGTCGAAGGGCAAGTTTGTTGAATACTGTGGATTGGTTTGCTTATTATTCTCTTGCCACTCAAAGTGTGGTCCTTGGGCATAGCATCAGCATCACTTTAGGAGCTTGTTAGAGATGCAAAATCTTGGGCCTCACCCCGGAACAACAAAATCACAACCTGCATTTAACAAGAGATAATTTGTCTACACATTAAAACTGAGGAGCACTGTTCTATTCCACCTTCCTCCTAGGGTGGCTTTCTAACTGCAGAGTCTGGAAAACTTAAAAGTAACATTTCTCAGATATCTTTTCACTTAGGTTCTAGTTGAAAATTAGGTCCAAAAGCTAACCCTTACACACTTATTATATGCTAAGTACTGCTCTAACACTTTACATATATTACATACATACATATAACAGTTCTATGGTGTTGATACAACTATTATTCCCTTTATACAGATGAAGAAACTGAAGGCCAAAGAGGTTAATTAACTTGCCCAAAGTTACAGTTAGTAAGTGGCAGAGTTAGGATTCAAACCTAGGTATTCTGGATCTAGAATATGTACTGCTAATCATATCTTTGATGATAGATCAAAAAGGAGGTATAAGGCTTCCCTCTGGTATCTTTTTTTTTTTTTTTTTACAGATGATCTCATGGAACATTCTTTGATAAATGCCATTATACAGGTTCCTTCATTTATTTACTTAAATATCTATAAGCCAGCATTTATCTGAAAGTTCCAGCATTGCAAAAGGGAAGAAATAGAAATGAAGCATTACCATCTGAAAGGAAGCAAAATCAACCTTATCTATAGAGTGGATGATTATATACCTAGAAGATGCAAAAGAATCAAGTCTAAGAGATACTAGTATATATTAGTATTAGAATTAACAAAAGAATTCAGAAAGGTAGCTAGTTTAAAACGAACTAAATAAAAACCAATAGCTAGAAACCAGCAGCAAAAACATGATGTGGAAAAAGAAATCCCTGTCACAATGCCAACAGAAACGTAAAAGCTTGATATAGACTTCAGTATTTATAACTACTATAAAGGATTGCAAAGCCAGGGAGAAAGTGGATTATTCAATGATTAGGAAAAGCAAAAAAGATCAGCTCCATACCTCACACAATACATAAAGTCATTCTAAAGAGATTAAATATATAGAGTAAAAAAAAAAAACTATAAACACACATAAGAAAATATTGGTGGATAGTTTAAGTGTAGGATTAGAAAGAATTTTCTAAACAAATATAATAGATATATGTATGTATGTGTGGGGTGTGTGTGTGTGCATGTATAAGGGTGTGAGATGTGTGTGTATGAAACTAACAAAAAAATTCCTTTGGCTAATAAAAATTTAAAGCATTTCTAAGCCAAAAACATCATAAACAAAATTATAAAGTAAACAGCAAGCAGGGAAAATAATTATAATCAATGTGAAATATGAGTTTAATATCTTATAATAATGCCAAAAGAAAAAATGGTCAAAGAACACAATTAAAAAGAAATACAAATGCTCAATAAATATACGAATGGTTTAGTAAACCTCTCCAGCAGTATCTTACGACAATAAGATAATTTTTGCCTATTAAGTTGGCAAAGATTAATCTATAAATTATACTGTTTGTTGCTGGAATGGATGGTTTCCAACTGGCACTCTTACATACTAATGCCAGAAGAGCACAATGGTGCAACCTTTTCTAAATGCAATTTTTTAGGATGTTTCAAGAGGATTCAAAGAGTTTGACTTATTGACCTAGTTCTTCCAGTTCTAGGAATTTATTCCAAGGTGGAACTGTGAGAAAAAGGTAGATCTTTATAAGCAAAGATTTTCATTACAGCATTATCTATAAAAGAAGGTTTGAAGCAACTTAAATATGTAGTATTAGGGGAATGATTATTAGGCAGCCCTAAAAATAATTTTTACAAAGAATTTTTGATAACATGGGAAAATGACACAGCATGCTAAGTAGATAAAAACAAGATACCAAATCCAAATATTACATTAAAACATGTTAAAAAATATGTGTGTATATATGCATATACACATACAGAGAGATATATGAATGTAGTAACATCAAATGTTTCATATTTTATAGCACAATATTACTCAGTGAGATATCAAATGCTTTTGTTTTCTTCTTTAGATTGTTTTTTTTTTTTTTTTTTTTGCGGTACACGGGCCTCTCACTGTTGTGGCCTCTCCCATTGCGGAGCACAGGCTCTGGACGCGCAGGCTTAGCGGCCACGGCTCACAGGCCTAGCCGCTCCGCGGCATGTGGGATCTTCCCGGACTGGGGCACAAACCCGTGTCCCCTGCACCGGCAGGCGTACTCTTAACCACTGCACCACCAGGGAAGCCCCCTAGATTGTTTTATAGTTCTACATTTTCCGAAGTACACATTACTTTTATAATCATAAAGAAAGACCTTAAAGCTAAAAATAATGATTCTAAAGTCAATCCAAGCACGGTGGGACCTTTCTATCCCACCTAAGGCAGGGCCATCTTAGGTTATTCAGGTTGTAAAATGCCACATACATACATAAATGTAATAAAAGGACTGGAGATATTTAACCTTCCAGGTATGCAGCAGGGCAGAGACTCTCTTACCTAAAGGGACCCGGCATTCACAGTCATGAACATACTTGGATCATCTCTCATGCACACAATTACCAACACACATGTAGGACAGCTGTGCCCTGTCCCTTCAGTTCCTTGGGCGTTTTGCCTCTCTCCCTGGCTTATCTTTCTTAGAGGCCAAACTCCTACTTCAGACTTGACAGTTCCTTCATCTAGGGAACCTGGTCCAGTCTTTCAAGTCCTCCTTTCCTAGGATAGAGGCTGCCTTGTCAATCATGTACCTGGAAAGATTTAGGCCAGAAATACAGAGGAACCTTAGTTTTCTCTCAGATGGAGTAGTACTTAAGGATAAATATTAAAAAAAAAAAAAGATGCTTATCTTAGTTATTAAGAAAACACCTATATAAATACTGGTATTTTGGTATTACAGGAAATAAATACCATTTTGATCTGGTATCATAATAACAATGAGCCAAAGATATGTTTTGTAAAGTCAAAGCTGATGCAAGAGGCTTCCAGGTAGAGGGAAGGGCATGAGTCTTTCAGACAGGAATAGAAAGAAAAATCAGTGAAGGTAAGGATATATGTAGAGGAGACTTTAGGCTGGGGAATAGCCAAAGGAAGAAAGCTCCTTCATCAAATGATCAGGTAAGGGCAAACTGTGAAGGAACTAGAAATAGAAAGGAATTTAATACAGCAAATTAGGGGCTGACAAAAATCTTTGAAAGAGCTGGAGGAGCAAAAGTCAGGTGCCTTCTGGAGCTGTTGCATTCAAGAGCACACCACCTGTAACCCTGATCCAGATATAAAGGAGCCTCTGCTATTACTGCTGCCGCTGCCACTACTACCAATTCTCTCTTAACATCTGCGACGCTACTCAGATTCTGGAACATTAAGTGAGTGTGCTAAGCAGAAAGGACAGCAGAGATGGCCTCTGTCTCATTTCCAGCTAATTAGTTTTGGTTCTGTTTCTGTTTATATCACTGTTTCTATGGAAAAGCTCACTTTAAGTTCTAAGCAACAAGTTTACAAACCAAGTTTTCAAAAATACTCTGTAATTTGGAGTCCATGTGTCCTTAAAACAACAAAACAAACACACACCATCTGCCTAAAGAAAAACAAAATAAAACAAATCCTTAGACTATGTTTTATAGTTGTTAATTTCATTTACCTCTCCCTCAAATATCTTTATATCTCTACCATCATTGCAAGGCAGTGCATACAAATTTTAAATTTCATTTTCAGGACTTGAAAAAAAGGTACACTTATTACCAAGAAATGACTTATCACAAAAGCTTGCTTTTTACACCAATGAGTTGGGTTGTATCAATTTTTTGTTTATTTTTGACTTCTTTATAAGAAGTTCTTCTTTGGTGCTGATATAGGAGGAAATGCATATCTCAGGAGTAATTTTCAAGTATTGTGTATGTGGACTTAGAGTACATAAATAAATCATGTGATAAAAATAAATGATAACATTTTCAAAGGAGTACAGGAAAATAAATTTACATGACATGCAATGAAAGAAGCAGGTATGCAAAGTATATCTGTTTTCTAGGCTATATGTTTCATTCTTTTTTCATTTCATCCCTTGTCGTTGTACCATAAGCAATTTTATTAAGACCAGAGCTACTGATGATGAAAAATCCACAGAAGCTTAAATGAAGTATTTTACATGCTCCCTTAAAACCACTTGAAAATTACTTTGGGTCCTTTAGCTCAAATACATCCACCCCCCGCTCCCCGCCAGGGAGTTCCTGTTGCTGTTTTCTTCACTTTTCCAGTTGAACAACTAAAGTAAGAGGAAACAGTCATTTAGCTACTGAGTCACGGTACAGTTAATGGGGGAAAACTACCAGGAAAGCAGTCAGGAAGATCTCCTAGCTACCAATTATTTGCTTCAGTCACCATCTCTTACATTGTCAAAAGAATGAAAAATTACACTTCCACATGGTGAGCAAACCTAATGCTAAGGCATATTTTGTACATGCCACACAATTATTTCTGTTTTCTAAACAATGCTGAGACACTAAAACTTATACTTTATCTATTAATGCATTTACTGATGATGTTGGAGTTTGTGAAATGTGACAAAAAGAACAGATGCAGAAGGATAATGAGAGGAGACAGGTATCAACTGATCTCAATAGTATACACTGTAATAAAGGCAAATAATCATTTTAATTCTTGGTCTTTACTGTGATTCTGAAGGCTAGCTTATCTTGGGTATTTTTGAAGGTCTAATTACTGTATTTGCTGGTGAAAATTCATCCCACATATAATTCAATTTCTTTTATTAAACTTCTTGCCTAATCTTGAAGATAAACTGATGTGTTATAATGCCTATTATCACATACTTAACTTAGTGAAAGCAAATTCTGAGAGTTTCAAAAACTACCCAACTTCTCTTTTCCCTTATTATGGCTGGACTCATACTTTTTTCCCCTTTGGTACCAACTGAAAGCAATTTTCTTGCTTTTTCAGTTTTTTTTCTTTCTGCCTTAGGCATTATTTTTTTAACTTAATTATTACTCAGCTTTTTCAGTTTTTAAATGAAGTTTAGATCCCCTTTGGGTTCATGTGAAAAACTTGCTCTCGGAGAGCCCCTGTCAAGACACCTATTGTAATACTCGGTCCTACACGTCTTCAGATACTGATTGCATGTCTAGAGAAATACACCCACACCTTACAAGAGGCGCTAGGTGTGAGTTCAGAAATGACAAGATGGAAGTCGGGAGGGGAGCCACTGGCCCCTAAAACACAGCACCGGGGTATGAACTCGAAGTTGAAGAATGTTTACATGTAAGGCTTTTAGATAAGTGACCGTTATGGAGGGCACTTCCACAGACCCCCGGGCTCCGGCCTGAGAAGCCTCTGCCCGACGGGTGGGTAAGGGCGGCGCTGACCCCGCCAGGCACGCGACTCCTGGCCGGCACTTGACAGCGCACACGCGACCCCGCGGCCCGGCCCCGAGGGCTCCGTCCAAACGCTCTCCGGGGCCGCTTCCCAGAACGTCGCGGCGACCAGCGCCCCACGCCGAGCACAGCCCGGGCGCCGCCCGCCCTCCGGGCCACTTCCCTCTGCCGCCGCGTGGGGCTTGGGAAACCGGCCAGACCGCGCCGCCCCTCCTGGCTCACCTGCTCTTGCTCCTCCTGCGGCCGCCAGTCGCGCCGCCGCGGGCTCGCCCCGGGCTCCGGCTCGGTCCCCGCCGCCGCCCGCTCCGCCAGCGCGTCCCCGTCCTCGTCGCGCTCTCCGCCGCCGCCGCCGCCGCCAAGCAGCTCCCCGGCCGAGCACATCCCGCCGCCAACTCCCGCCGCCCGGGACGGCCGCCGGAGCGGCCAAGCCACGAAGCCGGAGGCAGCGATCGCCGCCCGAGGGCCGCCCTGGGGTCGGCCACACTCGCCGCTGACAGGAGCCTACGGAGCGCGCCCCGGCGGCCTGGTCACCGCAAGTACCAGCCCGACCCGGCCTCTCCTGTCACCGGCTCGCCCCGCCCTCGGCCGCCGGGGCGGAGCCCACCCGGGGAAGGGAGGGGCCAGGGCAGAGGCGGGGCCAACGGGGCGCGCGCGCGTGTGTGTGTGTGTGTGTTCGCGCGCACACGCGTTTGTGAGAGAATATGAGTGTGTGACTATGTACATTACAGACTGTGTGTGAGAGAGATTGTGAGAGAGAGGCTCTGTGTGTGTGTGTGTGTGTGTGAGAGAGAGACTAAGAGAGTGTGTGTATGAGAGACTACGTACGTAAAGACTGTGAGAGATTGTGTATAAGAAATTGTATGTGCATGAGACTGTGTGTGTGAGAGCTCGTGTGTGTGAGAGCTCGTGTGTGTGAGAGCCTGATAGGCACTGTGTTGAGAGAGACTGTGAAAGACGCGGTGTATGCGTTTGTGAGGGAGAGAGGAGAGCGTGTGTTGGTAGGTGTGTGAGAGAGGGAAACACACGCAGACAGAGCTCCACACTCCAGCGGGGCCCCTCTGTGCTTGCCTGGCACTGGCAGTGTGCCTGGGTGTGATGCCGACTGCCTGTCCTGAGTAGCTGTCCATCCTTTACAAGTAATACACATTCTCCGTCTATTTTGTTCCTTTTGCCTCCTCTCTGTGTCTCTCTGAAGGTCTGAAGGTCTCTCTCTGTTGAGTGCTTCCCTGGTGTGTGTTGGTTGTTGGAGCCTTGGGAGCATTTGGTGGTGTATCTGCCTTTGTGTATATTTCTATAAATGGGTAAGAATATGTCACTCAGTGTGTGGTAAGGGAGACATCTAGTTTATAATTCTTTTTCATGCTACCTGTGGTATCGCAATTTATAATAAGAAATATATATATATATATATATATATATATATATATATATAGCCTTTGTCCCCATTCCTGGCGCAGAGCTCCTAAAACCTTGGAGTTTCCTAAGTGGTGAAAGGGATAAAGATGTCTTTTGTTATGTTAATGAGGCAACTTTTTGATAGCCCCTAGGTAACTTAAGGGTGGGGCCTGGTTGTCAGAAGAACCAGCCTTGTGATTAGAGGATTGGAACTTTCAGTCCCCCCTCTGATCTCCTGGGAGGGGAGCGGGGCTGGAGGTTGAATTGACCACCAATGGTCAGTAGTTTAGTCAATCATGCCTTTGTAATGAAGACTCCATAGAAACCCAAAGGATAGGGCTTTAGAGAACTTCCAGGTTGGTGAACACGTGGAGATGGGGGGAGAGTGGCAGCTTAGAAAGGGCATGGAAGCTCTGCGCCCCTTACTGCATACCTCGCCCTATGTACCTTTTCATCTGACTGTGCCCCTGTATTCTTTGTAATATCCTTTATAATAAACTCCTAAAAGTAAGTAAACGTTTCTCTGAGTTCTGTGAGCATCTCTAAGCAAATTAGTGGAACCCATAGAGGGGATCGTGGGAACCTTCAATATATAGGTGGCTGGTAGAAGCACAGGTAACAGCCTGGAGTTGCAATTGGCAGCTGACGTGTGTGTGGTGGGTGGAGTTGGAGCGAGGGGGAGGTGGGGGGGAGGGGCAGCCTTGCGGAACTGAGTCCTTGGCCTGTAAGATCTGTGAACTTATCCCCAGATAGGTAGTGCCAGAACTGAGTTAACTGCTTAGTGGTGTTGAAAAACACACATCAGACTACCCTACCCATTTTGTTAAAGGGAAGTTGAGGGCACTTAAATAATGTATCAAATTTTGTACATCTCTTATCTGTATTTTGAAAAGATAATAGACTATTGTATAGGTAAAATATCAGGCTATCTTTCAATGCAAAGTAAATACGCCTAGATATGGAGAAGACTGAATTATTTGAGATGTTCTATTAAAATGTCTCTAGGCCCAGAGGGAATTAAAATAGGTGGGAATGTAAAGACTTATTTTAAAGACCTGTTTCCTGGTTTTGGTAATCAGGATTGTAGAAGCTAGAAAATATGCCTTTGGCTATCACAAATTAGAAAGAAAATGAATTTAGTTTATTTCCTTTCTTAAAAGCCTTTAAAACCCCAGAGGAAAGTATTTAATATTATATATATATATAATCAGAAACAAATGTCACCATGGGAACCCAAAAGCATTCCCTGTTGGACCTCATTGCTTTCCTCTAATGACATTTTCATTCCTGAAATTTTGCTTTGGCTCTTAGTAGTGTTTCTTATAAAAAATGACCTTATATATATATTTAAAACAAAACTTTAGGATTATGTATGTGGCACAGAGAATATCCGCTTTTTACTGCCAACCCTGTGGAGCTTAAGGCACATTTTGAAGTTCACCCTCTTTTGGCTTGTAGCTGTTAACTTGGTAAATCGAGTGGCTATGCACTCTTCAATCAGGTTACAGGGTGAACAGAAACTCCTTCCATACTTGAGGACTCAGAAGGCATAGAATTTATATACCTGGCCAGGAAAAAAAGAATAATACAGAATTTAGCTTTGTTCAACTTAGGGGACAAGTCTTACTTAAGTGCTTTAGAACATACTGTCTGGCCTTTTGGAAAGTCAGGCTTCTCGATTCTTTGAGAAGTGTATTCATTCATTCAGTTATTTAGCAGATATTTATTGAACACCTCTAGGCATTAGGCCCAGGTCTAGGTCCCTCCTCTCATGTAGCTTCCGTTTAATTTTCTTTTGAGTTCTATTCTGCTTTCCCTGGCAAAAGCCAAGAACTTTCACCAAAAGGTGGCCAGAATCCTCTGATTCCTGCCTAGGACTGATGTCAGAACCTCTTCACTTTCTTATTTTATTTAGTGCTTGGGTTTCCTCTTTGAACTGTTATTCATTTGTTTATAGAGACTTTAGTCTTTCCTGAAGATTTAGAGAATCACCTCTTATAAAAAACTCAGTAGTAGCATTTTATACAAAAGACATTATTCAGGTTACATCACAGATAACATACTTTCAAGTGTGTCTTATGAGAGGGGAGGACTGTTTTCCCTCTGTTGCATACTATGAATAATAAATATATAAAGCTATTACTTCCCGTTTCCCATGGGAAATATAAGATTCTTATTACCTAGGCAACTATAATGTGTTGGTCTCAAATTGTATGCAGTTTAGTTGTGATTTTATTAGTGTATTTACCTTGTGTTTTCCCAGGAATTAATAAGTGGCAAAAAACAGACTCATTTCTCAGGAGTGGCCTGTGTAGTGCAAAGGTGTCTTGTGCAGTTGCTGTGGGAACTCTCTCACTTTCACACCTTTAATATCTTATTTTTAACGTTCTTCCGCTCTTACGTGTACAACTTTCCAGAGAGAAAAGTTAACAAATCAGAGTGATCTGTACTCATTTAGTAATATAATATTAGAAACAAATGCAGTTATTTGTAGAAACTGTGCCAAACTTCATTTTTCAGTTTAATTTTTGACATACTATGATGTTATTATATGCTTCGTGTGCTTTAATTTTTGCCTCTCATTTTTAAAAAAAATCTGTTTCTTTCCCGTTTAGCAGAGCCTTTGGTATGGGGAATAATTTTTGAGATGTTTGAAATCTTAACTAAAATCCCAGGAAAAACTATGATTTCTGGACAACATGTGAATTTAAAGGAAAAGGAACTTATTGGAGAACACTCACTTCCTTTATTGTTCCTTTATTTTTTATTTATTTTTTATTATTTTTTTATTTTTTTGCGGTATGCGGGCCTCTCACTGTTGTGGCCTCTCCCATTGCGGAGCACAGGCTCTGGACGCGCAGGCTCAGCGGCCATGGCTCACGGGCCCAGCCGCTCCGCGGCATGTGGGATCTTCCCAGACCGGGGCACGAACCCATGTCCCCTGCATCGGCAGGCGGACTCTCAACCACTGCACCGCCAGGGATGCTCCCTATTGTTCCTTTATTTTAAGGAAGTTATATCAGAAGCATGGTGAACCAATGCTTTCTCAATGTTCTCTAGCCATCCCAGAGAGTCCATTCTGATTGGGAGAAGGAAAAATTTACCTTTCTTCTTGGAATTAATTTCTATTCTCTTTTGTTAAAGAACAAAATTCAACTGAATAAATTTTAAAGATCTTATTGGTTTTATTCAGCCATTCATGAATCAGGCAGCATCCAATCTAGCAGATAGAAAGGAACTCCAAAGAAGTGTACAACTTAACAGGGTTTTATAGACCAAAGTAAGCAGGAACAGGAAAATTATACTGGGCATTCGCTGATTGGTTAATGCTGGGTTATCCCCTTATATGGAGCAAAGGAAGTCTTGGGGCCTGGTGAGGTAACTTGTGCTGGGCAGGCAAGGGCTGATCAGTTGACCTAGGCCTTCCTTCTCTGAGGCTCGAAATTTAGTTAAGTTTTGGTTTGTCAATGTGATGTTTAGCATGAGTGACTTCATCTTGGGCCTAATTTGTTTACCTTAACTGTTTTATTCTCTTTTTCTGGTGTGACTTCTTTGCATCCACATGTACTACTGAGTTCTCTCCTTACAGTAGCAATGTAGATTAAGAGTTGTGTTTTCACTGAAAAAAATAAAATAAAAAATAAAGAGTTAAGAAGGCTATTCAAACTCACTATTAGAGAAAAAAATGGAAAAGTAAACAATTATAAAGTACTACTTAATATATGTTAGCAATTTTTAAAGTGTTGAATAAAACCTAATGTGGACAAGCCTTAGAGAAATGGTTAAACTCAATTACTGCTAGTAGCACTGCAAACTGATGGCATTCTTTTGGTGGTACATATTCAGAACCATGAAAATATTCATACTCTTTGGCCACTAACTGCAGACCTAGAAAAAAATTCAAAAGAGGTTAAAAAAAAAACAAAACTGTTTGGTGTTCAAGGCAAAACTATAGTGAAAAGTTGAAAGAAGCCTAAATCCTCTCCAGTAGGGACATGTCTGAGTAAACTATGGAATTCCAACACAATTAAATGTATAAGGCCTTAAAATAGTAATGATAAAGATTTTATATCAATGTGATAAACACATTTAATATGATGTTAAGTGGAAAAGTGCAGCCTGACAGTAGCAGAGCCACTTAGCCTGTATCTCAGGAGCTGGGAAGATAAAAAGTGTAATACGGAACTTAATTCTGTTCAACTTAGGGAATAAGTCTGACAGAAGTGAAATTATATGAACATATAGATCAAATCTGGAGGAGAAATTTTTAAAACGTTTTCTGGGTTGTGTGTTTCCTAGTAAAATTAATTTTAACGTTGTAATTTAAAAATAATCATTTTTAAGGATCTGTTTCTGTTTTCTTTGTAAAATTGGATGGCTGGCACGCAAAGCCTGGTTGCCTCAACTTCATAGCTGAAAGTTGTTACCTTTTGTTGAATAATTTAGTTGTTGAATGGGTTTGGATCTTTTATTCATGCTGTTCTCAATAATTTAGAATCTTAAGTTGGAAGGAATCTAAGAAGCATTTTAGAACAACCTCCCACCAGTATAGGGATCCCTTCTATAACATTCCTGACAGACGGTCACCCTCCTTCTGTTTGAAGGCTTCCAACTATGGGAAACCCATTACTTCATGATGCCACCTGTTCAATTACTGGATATCTCTAGTTGTTAGAAAGTTCTTTACAGCTACTGAGTTGAATCTGTATCCTTGTCTCCTCTGCCTACTGGTCCTAATTCTTTCCTGAAGTACAAGAGAACTGATAAATCTTTTTTTTTTTTTCCCTCAAGACAGTCTTTTGAATGTTTTTTAAAAGGCAGTTTTTGTCTTCTCTTAGCCTTTATTCTTTCAGCTGTTATTTATGGATAGATGTAGAATTTGTAGATTTTGCCATTTATTATCTGTACCTACTTCTTATGTTAACAGTACCCCAGCTTTTTTTATTGATTCAACTCTCTCCCACTCTGTCTGTGATTTCAGTAAAGATGACTCTATTCCTGGATCCAGGAGTGGAGAATAAGACCTTTACTAAGTAAGTCAAATGCATTTCACCCTTCCTACCTCCCACGGCTATAGTGACTGATTTGAGGATGTGCACATGGCCCAAATCAGGACCGTCAGGGCCAGTGAAACTCAATTCTGGGATTTTTGTTTGTACTGTAGAAAAAGCAAAGTCTTGTCTACAGGATTGGTGTGTGGTGATATGAGCTTGGAACTACAGGAGAACCATCTTATAAGGGCCTGAGAATGAAGTCTGTCCAGCAGAATGCATGACTGAGAGATGAGCTCTTTGTGGTACGGAGGCCTCTCACTGTTGTGGCCTCTCCCGTTGCGGAGCACAGGCTCCGGACGCGCAGGCTCAGCGGCCATGGCTCATGGGCCCAGCCGCTCTGCGGCATGTGGGATCTTCCCGGACCAGGGCACGAACCCGTGTCCCCTGCATCGGCAGGCGGACTCTCAACCACTGCGCCACCAGGGAAGCCCTTGGGTTGGCTTTTTATCACTTACTAAAGAAGTTAGAATGATACAAGCTCTAAACTAGGGTACAGAGGAAATGAAGTAGTTCTGCTACTATCAGACTGCAGAAATGAGGGCAGTTCATTTAAAGTCTCTGGTACTGAATTGCATCATCAATAAAATGAACAAGTTTAACTGGACAATTTGAAAAACCTCCTCCTCCTTTAAACTTCTATGATTTCTGTATGACTTTGCCTCTAGATCTAACCTGAGTGTCTTGGCTGCCGTCATTTGCTTTTATTCCAATTGGTCAAGTTGTTCTTCTCGGAGGGGTTAACTCTCAAAAGCAAAAAGATAGAAGGAATTTTCCTATGCTGCATCTTTTTTTAATCACTCATATTTAAATTATTTTCCCTATTCCCTACCCCTCAATCTTTTAAAATGTTTTAATGAACATTTAAATTGTCCTAATATGATTCTAAGACATCTATAATTTTAAGACTTTGTCATGAAATAACTCCCTTTACTCAGTGAAAATTAGGTCTATTACTCTCTTGTCTCTAACTTTTCATTTGGAAAAATTTCAAACCTTCAGAAAAATTGCAAGAACAGTACAATGAACACCAGCAGAGCTTTTACCTAGATTGGCCTGTTGTTGATATTTTTCTGTATTTGCTTTCCTGTGTGTGTTTTACTAAATAAATCTATTATTCTTAATGTGTCTTTAAAACAGTATGTATTAAGAAAAGTAAGGACTTCTAAGAGGATTCCTGGAACCATTTAGAAGGATCTGGAAAAGTAGAGTTGGTACAGGGTAGGGACTAACAATTCAGAGTCTTGACTTTTCCTGAATTTCAATCCTGGCTCTCTCTAATCTTCAGTTCTCATATTTGTGAAATATGGGTATTATTGGCACCTATTAATTAGTATTAATTAATTAGTATTAATATTAAATACATTGATTAGCATTATTATGTGAGTAGAGCTCACATGAGATGTTTGTGATTTTTCATTGCTTGTGGGAAACCATAGTTATCTGTGCTCTGCTAATGACGTTGGACCTTGAGTTTCCTCACATAGGAAATAAATTTGTGGTTGGTTCAAAAGGGAATGCAAAGAGCTGAAACAGAAATGAAAGAATATGTGTTTTTGGCTGGGCAAGAAATTAGACCCCATGCTGAAAATTTCAAACAGCACCTGCCAGCAAGGTACTAGTGGAAGTAAAACTAGATAAGGGTAGCAGATGGGTTTTATCTTATGTGCCAATTACTCTTCATGGCTGCCTGGTACACTGTATAAGATAGCTTGTGAGAACTTTTGGGGAAAGAATAACTGCCATGGCACGGGAGATATGAGCACTGGCACAAGTACCATGTATTTGCCCCTCCGATCTAGGTCTGAAAGACAAAGGAGGCAAGTTTCAGGGATGGGAAGTGAACTTGACAACTGGCTAGTAAATACATTTAAGACTGAGGAGATTTTCTGCCCGTTCGTGTGAGCTGGAAGCTTCCCTCCAGCCAGGCTGCTGGCAGCCAGAGCGTGTCCCTTTTCCTCTTGCACCCAGAGGAGTGTTTGCACTCTTAACCAGAGCCCGCGGGGTGTCTGCGGAGATTACATCCTACTGCATCCTTGACTTTCCTGGTGCGGTGCCACCTTGGTGCCACAGTCCCCAATTATTAGGACGAAACCCGTTCCGAGAAGCAGCATCCGCCCTCCCACCCTGTCCTCCCTGTGGGTGTGGGGGCAGCATCAGTGTTTGGATGCCAAGCAAGGACCCGCGCTGTGTCTCCAAAGGCAGTCTGTTCTGTCAGGGATGGAGGTCAACCCAGAGTAAGGACTTGAGTAATTGGGGGCCCACATTAGAAGACCCTGAGCCTGGAGGAGAACCAAGGTGGCGGAGTAGAAGGACGTGCTCTCAGTCCCTCTTGCGAGAATACCAGAATCACAACTAACTGTTGAACAATCATCCACAGGAAGGCACTGGAACTCACCAAAAAAGATACCCCACATCCAAAGACAAAGGAGAAGCCACAATGAGATGGTAGGAGGGGCGCAATCACAGTAAAATCAAATCCCATAACTGCTGGGTGGGTGACTCACAGACTGGAGAACACTTATACCACAGAAGTCCACCCACTGGAGTGAAGGTTCTGAGCCCCACGCCAGGATTTCTAACCTGGGGGTCCGGCAATGGGAGGAGGAATTCCTAGAGAATCAGACTTTGAAGCCTAGTGGGAATTGATTGCAGGACTCTGACAGGACTGGGGGAAACAGAGACTCCACTCTTGGAGGGCACACACAAAGTAATGTGTGCATCGGGACCCAGGGGAAGGAGCAGTGACCCCAGGGGAGACTGAACCAGACCTACCTGCTAGTGTTGGAGGGTCTCCTGCAGAGGTGGAGGGTGACTGTGGCTCACTGTGAGGACAAGGACACTGGCAGCAGAAGTTCTGGGAAGTACTCCTTGGCGTGAGCCCTCCCAGAGTCTACCACTAGCCCAACCAAAGAGCCCAGCTAGGCTCCAGTGTTGGGTTGCCTCAGGCCAAACAACCAACAGGGAGGGAACCCAGCCCCACCCATCAGCAGACAAGCAGATTAAAGCTTTACTGAGCTCTGCCCACCAGAGTAACACCCACCACCAGTCCCTCCCATCAGGAAACGTGCTCAATCCTCTTAGATAGCCTCATCCACCAGAGGGCAGACAGCAGAAGCAAGAAGAACTACAATCCTGCAGCCTGTGGAACAAAAACCACATTCACAGGAAGATAGACAAGATGAAAAAGCAGAGGTCTATGTACCAGACGAATGAACAAGATAAAACCCCAGAAAAACAACTACATGAAATGGAGATAGGCAACCTTCCAGAAAAGGAATTCAGAATAATGATAGTGAAGATGATCCAAGACCCTGGACAAAGAATGGAGGCAAAGATCGAGAAGATGCAAGAAATGTTTAACAAAGACCTAGAAGAATTAAAGAACAAACAAACAGAGATGAACACTACAATAACTGAAATTAAAACTACACTAGAAGGAATCAATAGCAGAATAACTGAGGCAGAAGAATGGATAAGTGACCTGGAAGACAGAATGGTGGAATTCACTGCTGTGGAACAGAATAAAGAAAAAAGAATGAAAAGAAATGAAGACAGCCTAAGAGACATCTAGGACAACATTAAACGCAACAACATTCGCATTATAGGGGTCGCAGAAGGAGAAGAGAGAGAGAAAGGACCCGAGAAAATATTTGAAGAGATTATAGTTGAAAACTTCCCTAACATGGGAAAGGAAATAGCCACCCAAGTCCAGGAAGCACAGAGAGTCCCATACAGGATAAACCCAAGGAGAAACACGCCGAGACACATAGAAATCAAACTGCCAAAAATTAAAGACAAAGAAAAATTCTTGAAAGCAGCAAGGGAAAAATGACAAATAACATACAGAGGGCTTCCTGTTCTGATGGACGCTCCGGCAGTAACAATGATCGGGGACATCCTGCTGTTTGGGACGCTGTTGATGAACGCCGGGGCGGTGCTCAACTTTAAGCTGAAAAAGAAGGACACGCAAGGCTTTGAGGAGGAGTCGAGGGAGCCCAGCACAGGTGACAACATCCGGGAGTTCTTGCTGAGCCTCAGATATTTTCGAATCTTCATCTCCCTATGGAATGTCTTCATGATGTTCTGCATGATCGTGCTCTTTGGCTCCTGAGCTCCAGGTACAGAACCGGAAACACACCTTCACAGAGTGTCTCTTCCTCCATCCTGACGACTTCAAGAATGTTTCTTACCAGAAAAGCAGTGACCTTCCCAGAAAGTCCAAGCTTGTGGTGGGTGGAAAAAATGTTTGCCAAGATGAACACAGTTTCCCAGCCACGTCACTGTTTTCTTTTCAAAGATATTTTCATTTTGACCTCTGCCTTGAAATGCTGTCTACTTAAAAGAGTTTGAAGAGTGTTTATGTGAGGGGCTGTGGTGTCTAGATTGTTTAATCAGATCGGAATCCCTCTTCTACCAAACTTTCACAGGAAACCCATTTCTGGGTATTTCTTGGTTTATTTTTAATAACCATCCTTTTTTTGGTTCAAATTATACAGATTTTAAAAAATCTTTTGTATCCAGGAATCTGAAGCAGAAAGGTTGGCTTTTAAGTTTGATGCAGCCTCTCATTGGACTGCATTTGTGAGGAATGAACAAGTTCATTGTTGTTGCGTCTGTGTCCAAATTCCTTCCCTATCCCAATGGGCTCTGCTTGGCCACTCCATGCTGCTGAGGTTGTCCCCAGGACTTGAAGGGTGAAGTGTTATGGGTTCCTGTGGAACAGAGGTGCAGAGCAGTTGGCAGGGTGGATGGGGGTTTTATGAGAAACTTTGGCTTGCCTTGAAGCCCTCTATTAAAGTAACTTTTGGGCCCATTAATTGTATAGTTTTTAGAATGAGAGTGATTTATGTGGTGATATTGGGACCCAGTTCTGAAAGCTTGGGTTTTGGGGACTGCTTTTCAAGTGGATGATTTCAAGGTTGAAAAACAAGCCTCATTGGAGGAAATACAGCATTTTGCATAGAAGCTTCTTTGAAAGGGAGTCCTGGTTTAATTGCCAACATGACACTTGGGTGGTCAGTGCCTGGATCCTATAGGTGTTTGATTTGTTTGTTGTGGTTTTTGAAATCCTAACTTGCAATTAACCTGCTGGGAGGAAAAAATAAATATGCAGGCTCTTAGAACTAAAGAGCATTGAAAATAAAGCTCATTTCTAAAAAGGAAAAACAAAAACAAAAACATGGGAACTCCCATAAGGTTAACAGCTGATTTCTCAGCAGAAACTGTACAAGCCAGAAGGGAGTGGCATGATATACTTAAAGTGATGAAAGGGAAGAACCTACAACCAAGATTACTCTACCAGCAAGAATCTCATTCAGATTCGATGGAGAAATCAAAAGCTTTACAGACAAGCAAAAGCTAAGAGAATTCAGGACCACCAAACCAGCTCTACAACAAATGCTAACGGAACTTCTCTAAGTGGGAAACACAAGAGAATAAAAGGACCTACAAAAAGAAACCCAAAACAATTAAGAAAATGGTCATAGGAACATACATATCAATAATTACCTTAAACGTGAATGGATTAAATACTCCAACCAAGACACAGACTTGCTGAATGGATACAAAAACAAGACCCATCTATATGCTGTCTACAAGAGACCCACTTCAGACCTAGGGACACATTCAGACTGAAAGTGAAGGGATGGAAAAAGATATTCCATGCAAATGGAAATCAAAAGAAAGCTGGAGTAGCAATACTCATATCAGATAAAATGGGCTTTAAAATAAAGAATCTTACAAGTGACAAGGAAGGACACTACATAATGATGAGGGGATCAATCCAAGAAGATATAACAATTAAAATTTTTATGCACCCAACATAGGAGCACCTCAATACATGAGGCAACTGCTGACAGCTATAAAAGAGGAAATCAACAGTAACACAATAATAGTGGGAGACTTTAACACCTCACTTACGCCAATGGACAGATCATCCAAACAGAAAATTAATAAGGAAACACAAGCTTTAAATGACACAATAGACCTGATAGATTGAATTGATATTTATAGGACATTCCATCCAAAAACAGCAGATTACACTTTCTTCTCAAGTGTGCATGGAACATTCTCCAGGATAGATCACATCTTGGGTTACAAATCAAGCCTCAGTAAATTTAAGAAAATTGAAATCATATCAAGCATCTTTTCTGACCACACCACCATGAGATTAGAAATCAGTTACAGGGAAAAAAACGTTAAATACACAAACACATGGAGGCTAAACAATACGTTACTAAATAACCAAGAGATCACTGAAGAAATCAAAGAGGAAATCAAAAAATACCTAAAGACAAGTAACAATGAAAACACGACGATCCATAACCTATGCGATGCAGCAAAAGCAGTTCTAAGAGGGAAGTTTATACCTATACAAGCCTACCTCAAGAAACAAGAAAAATCTCAAACAAACAATCTAACCTTACACCTAAAGGAGCTAGAGAAAGAAGAACAAACAAAACCCAAAGTTAGAAGAAGGAAAGAAATCATAAAGATGAGAGCAGAAATAAATGAAATAGAAACAAAAAAAACAATAGTAAAGATCAATAAAACTAAAAGCTGGTTCTTTGAGAAGATAAATAAAATTGCTAAACCATTAGCCAGACTCATCAAGAAAAAGAGGGAGAGGACTCAAATCAGTAACATTAGAAATGAAAAAGGAGAAGTTACAACAGACACTGCAGAAATACAAAGCACCCTAAGAGACTACTACAAGCAACTCTATGCCAATAAAATGGACAACCTCGAAGATATGGACAAATTCTTAGAAAAGCACAACCTTCCAAGACTGAACCAGGAAGAAATAGAAAATATAAACACACAATCACAAGCACTGAAATTGAGACTGTGATTAAAAATCTTCCAACAAACAAAAGCCCAGGATTAGATGGCTTCACAGGTGAATTCTATCAAACATTTAGAGAAGAGTTAACACCCATCCTTCTCAAACTCTTCCAAAAATTGCAGAGGAAGGAACACTCCCAAACTCATTCTATGTGGCCACCACCACGCTGATACCAAAACCAGACAAAGATACTACAAAAAAAGAAAATTACAGACCAATATCACTGATGAATATAGATGCAAAAATCCTCAATAAATACTAGCAAACAGAATCCAACAACACATTAAAAGGATCACACACCATAATCCAGTGAGATTTATCCCAGAGTTGCAAGGATTCTTCAGTATATGCAAATCAATCAATATGATAAACCATATTAACAAGTTGAAGAAGAAAAACCATATGATCATCTCAATAGATGCAGAAAAATCTTTTGACAAAATTCAACACCCATTTATGATAAAAACTCTCCAGAAAGTGGGCATAGAGGGAACCTACCTCAACATAATAAAGGCCATATACGACAAACCCACAGCCAACATCATTCTCAATGGTGAAAAACTGAAAGCATTTCCTCTAAGATCAGGAACAAGACAAGGATGTCCACTCTCACCACTATTATGCAACATAGTTTTGGAAGTCCTAGCCACAGCAATCAGAGAAGAAAGAGAAATAAAAGGAATACAAATTGGAAAAGAAGAAGTAAAACCGTCACTCTTTGCAGATGACATGATACTATACATAGAAAATCCTGAAGATGCTACCAGAAAACTACTATAGCTAATCAATGAATTTGGTAAAGTTGCAGGATACAAAGTTAATGCACAGAAATCTCTTGCATTCCTGTACACTAATGATGAAAAATATGAAAGAGAAATTAAGGAAACACTCCCATTTACCATTACAACAAAAATAATTAAATATCTAGGAATAAACCTACCTAGGGAGACGAAAGACCTGTATGTAGAAAACTATAAGACATGATGAAAGAAATTAAAGATGATACCAACAGATGGAGAGATATACCATGTTCTTGGATTGGAAGAATCAATATTGTGAAAATGTCTATACCACCCAAAGCAATCTACAGATTCAGTGCAATCCCTATCAAATTACCAATGGCATTTTTTATGGAACTAAAACAGAAAATCTTAAAATTTGTATGGGGACACAAAAGACCCCGAATAGCCTCAAGCAGTCTTGAGGGAGAAAAACGGAGCTGGAGGAATCAGACTCCCTGACTTCAGACTATACTACAAAGCTACAGTAATCAAGACAATATGGTACTGGCACAAAAACAGAAACATAGATCAATGGAACAAGATAGAAAGCCCAGAGATAAACCCACACACCTTTGGTCAACTGATCTATGACAAAGGAGGCAAAGATATATAATGGAGAAAAGACAGTTTCTTCAATAAGTGGTACTGTGGAAACTGGACAGCTACATGTAAAAGGATGAAGTTAGAACACACCCTAACACTATACACAAAAATAAACTCAAAATAGATTAGAGACATAAATGTAAGACTGGACACTATAAAACTCTTAGAGGAAAGTATAGGAAGAACACTCTTTGACATAAATCACAGCAAGATCTTTTTTCATCCACCTCCTAGAGTAATGGAAATAAAAACAGAAATAAACAAATGGGACTAATGAAACTTCAAAGCTTTTGCATAGCAAAGGAAACCATAAACGAGACGAAAAGACAACTCTCAGAATGGGAGAAAATATTTACAAACGAATCAACAGACAAAGGATTAACCTCCAAAATATATAAACAGCTAATGCAGCTCAATATTAAAAAACAAACAACCCAATCCAAAACTGGACAGAAGATCTAAATAGACATTTCTCCAAAGAAGACATACAGATGGCCAATAAGCACATGAAAAGCTCCTCAACATCACTAATTATTAGAGAAATGCAAATCAAAACTACAATGAGGTATCACCTCACACCAGTTAGAATGGGCATCATCAGAACATCTATAAACAACAAATGCTGGAGAGGGTTTGGAGAAAAGGAAACCCCCTTGCACTTTCGTGGGAATGTACATTGATACAGCCACTATGGAGAACAGTATGGAGGTTCCTTAAAAAACTAAAAATAAAATTGCCATATGATCCAGCAATCCCACTACTGGGCATACACCCAGGGAAAACCATAATTCAGAAAGACACATGCACCCCAATGTTCATTGCAGCACTATTTACAATAGCCAGGTCATGGAAGCAATCTAAATGCCCATTGACAGATGAATCGATAAAGAAGATGTGGTACATATATACCATGGAATATTACTCAGCCATAAAAAGGAATGAAATTGGGTCATTTGTAGAGACGTGGGTGGATCTAGAGACTGTCATACAGAGTGAAGTAAGTCAGAAAGAGAGGAACAAATATTGTATATTAACACATACATGTGGAACCTAGAAAAATGGTACAGATGAACCAGTTTGCAGGGCAGAAATTGAGACACAGATGTGGAGAACAAGCGTATGGGCACCAATGGGGGAAAGTGGTGGGGTGGTGGTGGTGGTGGTGTGATGAATTGGGCAATTGGGATTGACATGTATACACTGATGTGTATAAAATTGATGACTAATAAGAACCTGCTGTATTAAAAAAAATTTGTTTTGCCAATATGATGGGTATAAAATGGTAATTCACTAAAAAAAAAAAAAGACTGAGGAGAGAGAAAAATTAGCAGATTTAAATGAAGTATTCCGTCAAGGCTGTTAGCAAACCAGTAAAATGTGCATATGTCTATCCTAGCATTTACCACATTATATTGATAGTAATTCCTTTGTTTATGTGTTTGTCTCTCCAACTGGAATATAAGTTTCCAGAAGGAAGATCCACTATTATCCTTCATGCTTTACAAACTGCTAAGTATGTAGGAGGTACATAATCAACGTTTGAGCTGATTCAGCTATATCTAAATTTTTATTAGGTTTGGGTTGAAAGTCCTTATCCTGTAAGGCTTATTCTGTTTCTATGCTTATTTTGGAGCCTCCTGCTCTGTTTAGTTTCCTATTAAAAATATCTTTGGAAAATTTCCATCTTATAGCAAGTAAACTAAGAGCAAAAAGATGTTTGCCAAACTTTAATCAGAATAGAGAGGGAGCAGTAAGTCCCTGATTACTAAACCCTTTTGCAGAGTTCATGTAGGACAGAATTCAGGTAGGGAATAGAGATATGGAAGACCCTGGAGATGCAAATTTTAGGCCTTCTGTGCATACTAACCACCTCCTTTCTACTTCTGCAACCCATTAGACACAGTATCTATTAAAAACTAAAAAACAAAATCAAAATTCTATGATTCTTTGTCTTCCTAAATATTTAAATTGTAGATAGTCCTTAAGTCATAATTTCTGAGACTTTGTCCAACTTTTAATTTCCACATCATTAATTGACACTCATAAATAAAATGGGTACTGTTATATTCAGCAGCTGAGAATGATTATTCTGAGCCATTAGAGGAAGAGGACCAATAGCTCAGTTTTGGCCCCATTGTCACCTATTTCTGAACAACAGTGACAATTTATTCAGTTGAATCTTTTTTTTTTTTAACATCTTTATTGGAGTATAATTGCTTTACAATGGCGTGTTAGTTTCTGCTCCATAACAATATCTCTTCCCTCTTGCGTCTCCCTCCCTCCCACCCTCCCTATCCCACCTCTAGGTGGTCACAAAGCACCGAGCTGATCTACCTGTGCTATGCGGCTGCTTCCCACTAGCTATCTACCTTACATTTGTATTCAGTTGAATCTTGACATAATATTTTTATAGATATGAGGCAGTGTTCTAGAAAAATAAAAGTTCTGTTGAAATGTAAGAGGTATAGGCCTCATAAACTTAGTTGCAATTGGGCAAAGGTAAAAGTCATCCAGCATGTCCCTCATGGCACAATTTTGGCATTAACAATACACTAGCTTTAGCGTGTTCAGTTTATCTGTGAGATTCATTTATCAGGGAACGTAAAAATAAAGTGTTGATACAAATTGCTAGACATGTATTTTCAAATTGCATGACATATATTTTCAAACTGCAACAATTAGATGTACCTACATTTTTTATAGTCTTTAGCCTTCTGAGAATGTACAGTTTTGTTTTATTTTAACATCTTTATTGGAGTATAATTGCTTTACAATGTTGCATTAGTTTCTGCTGTATAACAAAGTGACTCAGCTATCCATATACATATATCCCCATATCCCCTGCCTCTTGCATCTCCCTTCCACCCTCCCTATCCCACCCCTCTAGGTGGTCACAAAGCACGGAGCTGATCTCCCTGTGCTATGCAGCTGCTTCCCACTAGCTATCTATTTTACATTTGGTAGTATATGTAAGTCCATGCCACTCTCTCACTTCTTCCCAGCTTACCCTTCCCCCTTCCTGTGTCCTGAAGTCCATTCTCTACGTCTGCGTCTTTATTCCTGTCCTGCCCCTAGGTTCTTCAGAACCATTTTTTTTTAAGATTCCATATATATGTGTTAGCATACGGTATTTGTTTTCTGAGAATGTACACAGCTTACTCTCATATAGCTCTTCAGAAATCCATTATATGCAAAAGTACGGGCTGCCTATATTTATTTTCTTTGATAGTTACCTCTTTTCTTAAGTTGTACTTGAATATCTTCAGTTTTTCTTGCTTTAATGATATCTTGCTGTTTTCTATTTCTGCCTCTTAATAACCTTATCTGTCGAGAACACAACTGAGAATAAAGAACCAAACAAAAGACCTTCTGAAAGACTCCTGAGCATTATAGTTCCTCTACTCAGAAAAAAATGCTGCTTGGGTCCTTACTCAGAGTCTGTTTATTCACAATCTATTCACATTCTAACAATCTTGGTGCAAAAAGACACCTATATATTGTTTAAATTCTGTATGCAAGGTGGTTGTGTATGGAATGATTTATGTGAAGGGGCACAAAGAATATTGAGACTCTTCTTATTCTCAGGTGGTTAAACCTTAATAACCCCTATAAAGCATTTACACAACTAAGAATAAAGCAGTGTAGAATGAGGAAAGTGTCATAAGGAATTACAAACGAAGTCCTTTGTAGTTCAGAAGAGAGGGAGATTACTTAGTTACCTAACTTCCTTAACAGTATACATCTGAAATAGCAAATTTAGAAGAGGGAAGAACTGCTATATGCAGGCATGCTGTCAGCCACTGCCATTACAGCTGATAAGTTAACATCAAGAAGTAAATTAGCAATATTCTAGAAAGCAGGTATGTGAACTTAAAATATCCAGGAGCCACTTAATGTAAGGTCAACTTTTAGAGGCTTTGAGGACATCATTGAATAATGCAATAATCAGTGCTGTAAAATGATTCATAGACTTTTAGAATTAGAAGTTCTCTTAAAGCTTGTCTAGGCTCCACATTTTATTAATGACATTTAGAAAGGGTAAGTTACTTGCCTCAGTCTAGCGGGGGTGAGGGGCTCATACTTGACTCCTTTTTACTCTTTCCCTCACCTTCCCCATTCTTCCCACCTGCCATCTCCATCTAGGCAATCACCTTGTCTTTTTGCCTCCATTTTCCTCAAATTTATATTCCCTTTTCCATTTCAGTTTTCACTGCCTTATATCAGACCTTTGATATCTCTTGCCTGGAATTCTTCCATGGATTCCTAACTCATCTTTCTCCTTCCATTTCTGATCCTTCTTAAATCTATATACCACTTACCCAGCCAGAGACATCTGGCTGAAATGCAAATCTGATGGTAACATTCACTGACTTTATTGCAACAGCTTCCCATTGCCTGCAAGATGAACTTCGAACTCCTATCCAGCCCTTCCCTGCTTTCTACCACTCCTTATACTATATATATAATGGGGGGGAGGCGGGGTTTGGCACATTGTCCCCCTCTCCCTCCTCACTCTCTCTCAAAATTCACTTGGATAAAATCTCAACCTTTAGGAGTCAGTTCATATGCCATCCGCTCCAGGAAGCCCAGGTTAAGGTAGAGGAGGTCTTCCCTATCCAGTGATGGATTTTCATTATATCCTATTATTGGACTGACTTATACTATAATTACGTATTTGGCTACCCTGTTTGAATGTGAACTCTTTGACAGACCTTGTTTTATCCATCTTTGTATACCGAAGACCATATTAGGTGCTCACTTTTAGGACATATCAGATGTCCAGTCATTGTGGTTGAATGCATGCACAGTTCTTGGAAATAAAGCTACCTGAATATTAACGGTCAGGCAAGTGTTCTTCCTCTCATACTCTCGGTTCGTGAAACTGGCTGTGAACCAGAATCACCTGGGAAGATTTTTAAAAGCACAGATTTCTGGGCTTCACTCCTGCCCTAGTAAATCAGAATATCTTCTCCATATTTTTATGAGGTTTTCTCAGGTGATTCTTATGAGTTAACCTGGAACCTGATCTCAGGCTGGAGTTTGTTAATCATTGCACAATGTTTCTTATCATGAGCCTTTAAGAATAAACAATTTAAGAAGTCAAAGTGGGCTTCCCTGGTGGCACAGTGGTTGGGAGTCCGCCTGCCGAGGCAGGGGACACGGATTCGTGCCCCGGTCCGGGAAGATGCCACATGCCGCGGAGTGGCTGGGCCCTTGAGCCATGGCCGCTGAGCCTGCGCGTCCCGAGCCTGTGCTCCGCAACGGGAGAGGCCACAACAGTGAGAGGCCCGCGTACCGCAAAAAAAAAAAAAAAAAAAAAAAAGGAGTCAAAGTAATAGATAATAACAGATAATAAAATAATAGATTTAGAAAGATTTGCATTCAGGATAGTTAAACTTCTCTCACATGTGTTAGTTGAAGGATAAACATCCAGCTCTTGAGAAATCTCTGCTCACCATAATTCATTCACTAATGATTCTGGAGAGACAAGGTTTTACTTTTTGATAACGTTACTCAAAGTTTTTTTTCCTTTTCTAACTCCTTTGAAATGGATTTTATTTCTCATATTAGTTTTCTTTATGTGATCACTTAATATCTTTTCTACTTTTTCCATTTATAATTAGGTAAATACCATTCCTTCATGTTTAAAGTCTCCACTTCTAATGAAATGTATCTTTTTATAGCTTTTGCTTTTTAAAACTCTTGATACTTCATTCATCTGCTCTGTGGGTTGGTTAGTGTCTGCAGTGTACCTAAACATTTCTGTTTATAAGAGAAGTGGGTCCTGCTTTCATCTCGCCATCACATTGAGCCATTTGGTTTCTGTGGGTTGTCAGGGTGCTGCTGAGGAGAGGAACTGGTGTGGGTGGGAGTTTGGCTGACTTCACAGTTTTCCATATGCATGTGCTCCTCATGCTTGAGCTGGAAGCTTGTCTCCACAGGCAGACGTGGGAGCAGGAAGACAGCCACTGTGTAGGTGGTTTTGAAGAAACCTCACTCTGCTTTCTCTGTGCCCAGCTGGTTTTAAGTTTCTGGGCAGTAGTGCTAAAACAGCCTTCAAGTTTTGCCTTTGATATAGTAAGATTTCAGGCCTGTGTTCAATATTGCCCTTGGTTCTGGACCTATATTTTCATGTATTTTACAAGACTGTTTATCTCCAGCTTTGGTGTTCCATTAGATACATTTCATGCACATGTTTATTATTTTTAGTTTTAATTATGTAATTGGGTGCAAATCTAATGATCTCCCAATGAAAATTTATACTACTCTCACCCTAATTGTGGGGGAGGGAATGAACTGGTTATAATTTTTGTTTGTGTTATGATTTACATGGACTTAAGTTACATTCTGCATGAAAGGCACGAAACTCTTAAGTTTTTTGTAAAATACCCCCTGAAGTTTATAGCTTTCGGGTCACCAAGAATATAGGCCAACTTAACATTTACATCTTCTGATATATTTTTCTTGTTGTTTTGCTAGCTAGCAACACATACTTAACAGATCCTCCTTGTTGTCAGGTGCTTAAAATCTAATAGGGACTATAAAACATTTACACAACTAAGAATAAGTGTTTTGGAGTTGAGAAAATGTCAAAACAATTTAATGGAACATCTCTAGGGTCTTCAAAGATTGCTATAATGAAAAAACATCTTCGTTCTGCCTTGTTCTAGACCTACACTGGCTGACTCATGTAAGGAGAGGAGGGCAATTATGGTTAGAAACCATATGATTGTTTACATTTGTTAACTGGTTACTGTATAGTCCTGAACATTTAAATGACGCAGTACTCAGCAATTTTTATTTAAGTGTTGGTGAACTGCTTCAGTTTGGTTATTTAATGAAATGTCCTTTATTAAATTTTGCTTGGCTTTTCTGTATATCTCCAGGAAAATCTGCATTATAATCTTGCATATTAACTTACCATATTAGGTTTCAAGGTTAAAACCTTAAACCTATTATTAGTTAGGTTTAAAAATCCATAAAGGCCTATGACTTTCTCCAAGGTAGTACATATTTAGGTAATGTAGGTGGTCTCTTTTAAAGTGATAGTAATAGTAGCTACATGCTGTGCTAATGTATCTTCCCAATGCTGAAAAAAATGGACAGTTTTACATGTATATGTTATATATATGTATATTAAAATTCTTATTAAGATTAAAAAATTTTTAAAAATAAATTTTATTTATTTATTTAGGCTACGTTGGGTCTTTGTTGCCATGTGTGGGCTTTTCTCTAGTTGCAGCGAGCAGGGGCTACTCTTCGTTGTGGTGTGCAGGATTCTCATTGTGGTGGCTTCTCTTGTTGCGGAGCACGGGCTCTAGGCGCACAGGCTTCAGTAGTTGTAGCACGCAGGCTCAGTAGTTGTGGCTTGCAGGCTCTAGAGTGCAGGCTCAGTAGTTGTGGTGCACGGCTTAGTTGCTCCGTGACATGGGATCTTCCTGGACCAGGGATCGAACCTGTGTCCCCTGCATTGGCAGGCAGATTCTTAACAAAGGCACCACCAGGGAAGTCCCTAAGGTTAAAAAATCTTGATAGAAGTTTTATTTGTTTTAATTATTAAAAAATATTTTTATCAGTTCTTTCATTGTTTTATAGATAAGCGCTGTAGCACTTTTTTTTTAAATTGGAGTATAATTGCTTTATAATGTTGTGTTAGTTTCTGCTGTACAGTGAAGTGAATCAGCTATATGTATACCTATATCCCCTCCCTCTTAGACCTCCCTCCCACCCACCCTGCATCCCACCCATCTAGGTCATCACAGAGCACTAAGGTGAGCTTCCTGTGCTTTATAGCATGGTCCCACTGGCTATCTATTTTAGACATGGTAGTGTATATATGTCAATCCTGATCTCCTAATTGGTCCCACCCTCCCCTTCCCCACTGTGTCCACATGTCCATTCTCTACGTCTACGTCTCTATTCCTGCCCTGCAAATAGGTTCATCTGTACCATTTTTCTACATTCCACATATATGTGTTAATATACGATATTTGTTTTGCTCTTTCTGGCTTACTTCACTCTGTATGAAAGACTCTAGGTCCATCCACATCTCTACAAATGACCCAATTTCATTCCTTTTTATGACTGAGTAATATTCCATTGTATGTATGTACCACATCTTCTTTATCCATTCATCTGTTATTGGACATTTAGGTTGATTTCATGCCCTGGCTATTGTAAATAGTGCTGCAATGAACATTGGTGTACATGTGTCCTTTTGAATTATGGTTTACTCAGGGTACATGCTCAGTTGTGGGATTGCTGGGTCATATGGTAGTTCTATTTTTAGTTGTTTAAGGAACCTCCATACTGTTCTCCAAAGTGGCTGTATCAATTTACATTCCCACCAACAGTGCAAGAGGGTTCCCTTTTCTCCACACCCTCTCCAGCATTTATTGTCTGTAGATTTTTTGATGATGGCCATTCTGACTGGTGTGAGGTGATACCTCACTGTAGTTTCGACTTGCATTTCTCTAATAATTAGTGATGTTGAGCATCTTTTCATGTGCCTCTTGGCCATCTATATGTCTCCTTTGGTGAAATCTCTATTTAGGTCTTCCACCCAGTTTTTACTTGGGTCATTTGCTTTTTTTTGATATTGAGCTCCATAAACTGTTTGTATATTTTGGAGATTAATCCTTTGTTGCTTTGTTTGAAAATATTTTCTCCCATTCTGAGTGTTGTCTTTTCGTCTTGTTTCTTTGCTGTGCAAAAGCTTTTAAGTTTAATTAGGTCCCATTTTTTTGTTGTTTTTATATTAATTACTCTAGGAGGTGCATCAAAAAAGATCTTGGTGTGGTTTATGTAAAAGAGTGTTTTTCCTATTTTTCCCTCCAAGAGTTTCATAGTGCCCAGTCTTACATGTAGGTCTTTAGTCCATTTTGAGTTTATTTTTGTGTATGGTGTTAGGCAGTGTTCTAATTTCATTCTTTTACATGTAGCTGTCCAGTTTTCCCAGCACCACTTATTGAAGAGGCTGTCTTTTCTCCATTGTGTGTTCTTGCCTCCTTTGTCATAAATTAGGTGACCATATGTGCATGGGTTTATCTCTGGGCTTTCTATCTTGTACCATTGATCTATATTTCTGTTTTTTTGCCAGTACCATACTGTCTTGATTACTGTAGCTTTGTAGTACAGTTTGAAGTTGGGGGAGCCTGATTCCTCCAGCTTTGTTTCACTTTCTCAGGATTGCTTTGGCTATTCAGGGTCTTTTGTGTTTCCATACAAATTGTAAAATTTTTTGTTCTAATTCTGTGAAGAATGCCACTGGTAATTTGATAGAGATTGCATTGAATCTGTAGATTGTTTTGGGTAGTATAGTCATTTTCATAATATTGATTCTTCCAATCCAAGAACATGGTATATTTATCCATCTGTTTATGTCATCTTTGATTTCTTTCATCAGTGTTTTACATTTTTCTGAGTACAGGTCTTTTGCCTCCTTAGGTAGGTTTATTCCTAGGTATTTTATTCTTTTTGTTGTGATGGTAAATGGGAGTGTTTCCTTAATTTCTCTTTCTGATTTTTCATTGTTAGTGTATAAGAATGCAAGAGATTTCTGTGCATTAATTTTGTGTCCTGAAACCTTACCAAATTCATTGATTAGCGGTAGTAATTTTCTGGTGACCTCTTTAGGATTCTCTATGTATAGTATCATGTCATCTGCAAACAGAGACAGTTTTACTTTTTCTTTTCCCATTTGTATTCCTTTTATTTCTTTTATTTGTTTCTGATTGCTGTGGCTAGGACTTCCAGAACTATGTTGAATGAGAGTGGTAAGAGTGAACATCCTTGTCTTGTTCCTGATCTTAGTGGAAATGGTTTCAGTTTTTCACCATTGAGAATGATGTTTGCTGTGGGTTTGTCATATATGGCCTTTATTATGTTGAGGTAGGTTCCCTCTGTGCCCATTTTCAGGAGAGTTTTTATCATAAGTTGATGTTGAATTTTGTCAAAAGCTTTTTCTGCATCTATTGAGAGGATCATATGCTCTTTATTCCTCAGTTTGTTAATATGGTGTATCACATTGATTGATTTGCATATATTGAAGAATCCTTGCACCCCTGGGTTAAATCCCACTTGATCATGGTGTATGATCCTTTTAATGTGTTGTTGGATTCTGTTTTCTAGTATTTTGTTGAGGATTTTTGCGTCTGTGTTCATCAGTGATATTGGTCTGTAATTTTCTTTTTTTGTGACATCTTTCTCTGGTTTTGGTATCACGGTGGTGGAGGCCTCATAGAACAGATTTGGGAGCGTTCCTCCCTCTGCAATTTTTCAAAGAGTTTGAGAAGGATAGGTGTTAGCCCTAGTCTAAATGTTTGATAGAATTCGCCTGTGAAGCCATCTGGTCCTGTACTTTTGTTTGTCGGAAGTTTTTATTAAATAAATTTATTTATTTTGTTTATTTATTTTTGGCTGCATTGGGTCTTCATTGCTGTGTGCAGGCTTTCTCTAGTTGCAGCGAGCGGGGGCTACTCTTCGTTCCAGTGCACAGGCTTCTCATTGTGGTGGCTTCTCTTGTTGCAGAGCACGGGCTCTAGGCACGTGGGCTTCAGCAGTTGTGGCACGTGGGCTCAGTAGTTGTGGTGCACGGGCTTAGTTGCTCCGTGGCATGTGGGATCTTCCTGGACCAGGGCTCAAACCCGTGTCCCCTGCATTGGTAGGCGGATTCTTAACTACTGCACTACGAGGGAAGCCCCTGTCGGAAGTTTTTAAATCACAGTTTCAATTTCAGTATTTGTGCTTGGTCTGTTTATATTTTCTAATTCTTCCTGGTTCAGTCTTGGAAAATTGTACCTTTCCAAAAATTTGCCCATTTCTTCGAGGCTGTCCATTTTATTGGCATACAGTTTTTTGTAGTAGTCTCTTACAATCCTTTGTATTTCTGTGGTGTCAGTTGTGATATCTCCTTTTTCATTCCTCTCCCTTTTTCAATTTTGTTTATCTTCTCAAAGAACCAACTTTTAGTTTTATTGATCTTTCCTATTGTTTTTTTTGTTTCTATTTCATTTATTTCTGCTCTGATCTTTATGATTTCTTTCCTTCTACTGACTGTGAGTTTTCTTTGTTCTTCTTTCTCTAGTTGCTTTAGGTGTAAGGTTAGATTGTTTATTTGAGATTTTTCTTGTTTCTTGAGGTGAGATTGAATCGCTATAAACTTCCCTCTTAGAACTGCTTTTGCTGCATCCCATAGGTTTTGGGTCATCGTGTTTTCATTGTCATTTGTTTCTAAGTATTTTTTAATTTCTTCTTTGATTTTTTCAGTGATATCTTGGTTATTTAGTAGCACACTGTTTAGCCTCAGTGAATTTGTGTTTTTTACAGTTTTTTTTCTCCTGTAATTGATTTCTAATCTTATAGCGTTGTGGGTGGAAAAGATACTTGATGTAATTTCATTTTTCTTAAATTTTCTGAGGCTTGATTTGTGACCCAAGATGTGATCTACCCTGGAGAATTATCTGTGTGCACTTGAGAAGAAAGTATATTGTGCCACTTTCAGGTGGAATGGCCTATAAATATCAATTCAATCTACCTGGTCTATTGTGTCATTTAAAACTTCTGTTTCCTTATTTATTTTCTGTTTGGATGATCTGTCCATTGGTGTAAGTGAGGTGTTAAAGTCCCCTACTATTATTGTGTTACTGTCGATTTCCCCTTTTATGGTTGTTAGCATTTGCTTTATGTATTGAGGTACTCCTATGTTGGGTGCATACATATTTATAATTGTTATATCTTCTTCTTGTATTGATCCCTTCATCATTATGTAGTGTCCTTCCTTGTCTCTTGTAACAATCTTTATTTTAAAGACTATTTTATAGGGCTTTCCTGGTGGCGCAGCTGTTGAGAGTCCGCCTGCCGATGCAGGGGACACGGGTTCGTGCCCCAGTCCGGGAAGATCCCACATGCCGCGGCTGGGCCCATGAGCCATGGCCGCTGAGCCTGCGTGTCCAGAGCCTGTGCTCCATAATGGGAGAGACCACAACAGTGAGAGGCCCGCGTACCGCAAAAAAATAATAATAATAATAAAAAAAATAAAGACTATTTTATCTAATACGAATATTGCTACTCCAGGTTTCTTTTGATTTTCATTTGCATGGAATATCTTTTTCCATCCCCTCACTTTCAGTCTGTATGTGTCCCTAGGTCTGAAGTGGGTCTCTTGTAGACAGCATATATATGGGTCTTGTTTTTGTATCCATTCAGCCAGTCTGTGTCTTTTGGTTGGGGCATTTAATTCATTTACATTTAAGGCAATTATTGATATGTATGTTCCTATTACCATTTTCTTAATTGGGTTTTTTTGTGAGTCTTTTCCTCCTCTTGTGTTTCCCAGCTAGAGAAATTCCTTTAGCATTTGCTGTAAAACTGGTTTGGTGGTGCTGAATTCTCTTAGCTTTTGCTTGTCTGTAAAGCTTTTGATTTCTCTGTTGAATATGAATGAGATCCTTGCTGGGTAGAGTAATCTTGGTTGTAGGTTTTTGTCTTTCATCACTTTAAGTATATCCTGTCACTCCCTTCTGGCCTGCAAACTTTCTGCTGAAAAATCTGCTGATAAGCTTATGGGGATTCCTTTATATGTTATTTTTTGCTTTTCCCTTGCTGCTTTTAATATTTTTTCTTTGTCTTTAATTTTTTTTAGTTTGATTAATATGTGTCTTGGTGTTTTCCTCCTAAGGTTCATCCTGTATGGGACTCTCTGTGCTTCCTGGACTTGGGTGGCTATTTCCTTTCCCATGTTAGGGGAATTTTCGGATATAATCCTTCAAATATTTTCTCAGGCCCTTCTTTTTCTCTTCTTTTTCTGGGACCCCTGTAATTCGAATGTTGGTGCACTTATTGTCATCTGAGAAGTCTCTGAGATTGTCTTCAATTCTTTTCATTCTTTTTTCTTTATTCTGCTCCTTGGCAGTTATTTCCACTTTTCTGTCTTCCAGCTCACTTACTTGTTCTTCTGCCTCTGGTATTCTGTTATTGATTCCTTGTAATGTAGTTTTCATTTCAATTATTGTATTGTTCATATCTGTTTGTTTGTTCTTTAGTTTTTCTAGGTCTTTTTAAAACATTTCTTGTATTTTCTCAATCCATGCCTCCATTCTATTTCTGAGATTCTGGATCATCTTTACTATCTTTACTCTGAATTCTTTTTCAGGTAGGTTGCCTATTTCTTCTTCATTTATTTGGTCTCATAGATTTTTACCTTTGTTCTTTATCTGTAACATATTGTTTTGTCACCTTATTTTTTTTTTTGATGGGTGGGATTGTGTTCCTGTCTTACTGATTGTTTGGCCTGAGACTTCCAGCACTGGAGTTTGTAGGCTGTGGGGTAGAGCCGGGTCTTGGTGCTGAGATGGGGACCTCTGGGAATCCTCACTCTGATGAACATTCCCTAGGATCTGAGATTCTCTGTTTGTCCAGTGGTTCGGACCTGGAGCTCTCACCACAGGAGCTCAGGCCCGACCCCCAACTCATGAACCAAGATATTGCAAGCCAAGCTTGGCTGCAAAAAAAAGTAAAAAAGGGAGCAGAACAATAACAAAGAGTAAGAAATAAAATGAGATTAGAAAACTAACAGATATGTTAGAAGAAATAAAAATATAGATGAAACAACAACTGGAAGGTAAAACAGAACCACAATAGCAAAAAAGAGGAAAAAAAAAAGAAAATCCAGAAAAGGCTTTGGCTGTGGGGGATGGGGCTTAGGCAGGGGCAGGGTTTAGGTGGCAGGAGGGGTCTAGGCTTAGGACCCATGCAGCCAGAAAAGGCCCTGGGGGGGTTGGGGGGGCTTAGGTTCAGCACAGTTTTGGAGAGTGAAGGACCAGGCCCAGGACCCCAGCAGGCTCCCTGGGCCCCAGTGGGTGGCAGGAATGCCAGGCACATTCCCCCGCCTCATCCTCTGATCCCAGAGGATCCCTCCCCATTCTCCTCTCCTCTTCTTCTCCCCCTGCTCCTATGCCCCTAGGACCCATGTGGCCAGAGGGGGCCCTGGAAGGCAGGGGACCAGGCCTGGAAGCCCATCAGGCTCCCCAGGGCCCAAGTGGGCAGGGGAAAATAGCTTTGCTTCCTCTGATCCTCCCGTCCCAGAGGGTTCCCCACCCCCTCTACCTTTCCTCCTCTTCCCCTCTCCTCCCTCCCTCCTATGCCCCTAGGACCAATGCAGCCAGAGGGGGCCTTGGAGCGGGGAGGACCTGACCCGGGAGCCCAGCAAGCTTCCCGGGGCCGGATTGGGCAGGGGAAACACTAGCTGCGTTCACCCCCGCATCCTCTGAACCCCCGAGGGTCCTTCCGGGTGTGAGAACTCCTCCCATCCCCCAGCCACCCCTCAGGGGTGCTGGTCCCATCCGGCCTCCACTTCTCCTCCCCCCTCCTTCCCCTCACTCCCCGCCACATCCTGCCCAGTTGCTTGGGGGTTCCTCCTGTCCCCTGGGGTGTCAAGTTCCCCCACCAGCATCTGGTAGGTGCCCTAGTTGTGGGGAGACACGAACTCCACATCCTCCCACTCTACCATCTTGACTCCGCCTGTGGAAGTTGGTTTTAAATACCACATGTAAAAATACAGAGTATAGGTTTTGGGTTGTCATTTAAAAAATTCTTTCAGGTGGAATAATATCCCTCACAACTGTAGCTATTTTGTATTCAAGGACATAGTCCATTATGAACTATTCCTTAGATAACTGGTCTCAATAGACTTGATATTTTTAAAATGTACTAACAAATATTGAATATACTTCCCCCCCATCTAAACCAAAAGCATGACTATTATCACTTATTGTAATAATAAGCAATTAAGTAATTGTGCAAGAGATATCTGTTATGAAGTTAGGAAATATGGCATTTTTATATATGTCAGGGCTACAAGTAGAATGAGATATCTGTTATGAAGTTAGGAAATATGGCATTTTTATATATGTCAGGGCTACAAGTAGAATGACAGCTAAGTTCAAAACTGGACATTACTTGGTGAATTCATTAGCTTTAGTGCATCAGTGAAGAGCTGAGGCTCTGTAGACAGACTGAGTTTTAATTTTGATTCTGTCATTCACTAGCAATGTAACCTCAGTCAAGTTTCTGTTTTCCTTGTCTCTAGAGTGGGACTAAGGTACCTACCTCATTGTGATAATTATGTGAGAAAATATATGATGTACTTAGCATAGTGCTTGGCACATAGTAAATACTCTGTAAATGTTAGTTAATATGGTAATCAATAACAAGACATTTTAACAATTTACACTTCAAAATTACAGACTGATTATTTATATGGTAGATTGTAAACTTGTAAGGTATTAGCTACTTTCAGTCAAGTTTATTTGCCTTTAACAAATATACTGTGATTGTAAATGCTTTTTCTTTTCTAAGCAGAAGGCTTAAAAACCTTTTTACTTAGAAACATTTCTGATAAAAACTTTATTTTAAAATTGGATTTATAGGATGGTAGAGCCATACTTAAGAGATCATCTCTTCTGCCTATTAATTTACTAGTGAGGAGGCTGAGTCCTATAGAATTTAACTGACTTACTCTAGTTAAAATATAAAAGGAAGAAAAAACCATAAATTTGAACGTTGTCTTTTATGGTGGTAGACATTAGCCCCTCTTGGAAAGAGGAGAAATAGGATGGTCACCTGGATAATAGAGGTCTGATACATTTTAAAAATAAACTCTACAAATATTTAATGATGACATTTTATTTTTATAGACCATGGTTCTGTTGTCTTGGTGTAATTATTAGTGCCCCTTTCACCCTCAAAAGTGTCTCAGTTTGGACAATACATCATATGCTCTTCCAGTTTAGTAGTGTTTATGCAGGCAAAAAGTAGCAACCATCTGGTAATTTGTGGACTGGGTAGATCCCAGAATAAACTATTTTTTTCTTGATCTAAAATTGGGAAACGGTTGAAATTACTGGACAATTACTCAATACTTTCTTCATCTTCTGAGTGTAGTCCTCTAGAAGAGAAGTTATTAAACGATAGCTTGACAGGGATGGAAAGATCTATTAATAGCTGGAATTATATGCAAAATGGTGTGTGTGTGTGTGTACATTTTTCTGGGAAGTGTGTGTATATTTTCTGTCAGAGTCTCAAAGGCTCTACAACAACTCAAAAGACTAACAAACATTGCTCCACCTTATGTTCCATTCTTACTGGCTGTTGTTGCCCTGCTTCACTTTTTAAATACCAAATTTGTGAGAGACAAGAGGAAATTAATTTCAAATAGTGCTTTTATAACTAAAATACTTCTATAACTTTAAAACTCTTTAGTGAAAATTATTAAATCGAGCCATATGAAATGTTGACAAAAATCACTTGAAGGTGAGGTACCTGATGGGAGAGCTCGTTTACAGGGAAGGAGGAAGATAACACCAAACAGTGGGTTTGGGCCCACCGTTGAAATGAAATGAAATTCATTTGGGCCAGGAAATGGAATTCTTGCCAATTTTTAACCTGAGGAAATGGCCATTTGATAAGGATTAACAGAATGATCTCACAAGTGAATTTAATTCAATGAACTGTATTGAGAACACACTTTATGAAATCATTGTACAAAGAGCTGTTCAAGCAATATAAGTATCATTTAGACATCCCTCCCCATTTTAGGAGAATTTGGAGAGCTTTAAATTGGGAAATGGCTAGTTTTTTATTCAGTGTGACTCAGGAATATTCTGACACAACACTCAAGGAAAAATAATTTTGATGGGGAAGACAAACATTTAACTAACTCACATAATATACAGCAGAATCAAATAAGCATCAAATGGAGTCTCAAGGAACATGCTGAGGGTCCACAGAGGAAAGGCAGGGTTAATTGTGACTTTAGTGATCAGGAAGGGCTTCACGAGCAGGCAATGGTCCCTTGTGGAGAGCAGATGGGTGGACATAACAGATTCAAGGAACTTGATTAGCTGTGATTTTTGTTCTTACTGCTTATCCTCTTTTCCTGCTCTTAATCAATTTTTTTTTTTTTTTTTTTTTTTGCGGTACGCGGGCCTCTCACTGTTGTGCCCTCTCCCGTTGCGGAGCACCGGCTCCGGACGCGCAGGCTCAGTGGCCATGGCTCACGGGCCCAGCCGCTCCGCGGCGTGTGGCATCTTCCCGGACCGGGGCACGAACCCGTGTCCCCTGCATCGGCAGGCGGACCCTCAACCACTGCGCCACCAGGGAAGCCCAAATTTTTTCTTTTTTATTAGCCCCCGTAATTTTTCTTGAAATGGGAAAGGATAAAATAATGATATTTTTTAAGATGACCAAGAACAGAAGAGAACATGCTTTTAGAGTGCAAGCACTCAGCTCCCTAGGATAAAGAGTCTAAATATATACTTAAATCCAAATATAGATGGATAGAAGAGTATCTGCTGTGTTCAAGGGAACACACTGACCAGCTGAAGAAGGTTTGCTTTATTCTCTGTTTTTTTAAAAAGTTTTTGAAATGATAGCTATTAGAAAAAAAGGCTTTCAGTTTTTGAAATGATAGCTATTAGAAAAAAAGGCAGTACAATTGCTCAATTTTAAATAACTGCCTATCTTGGGAACAGAGTCCCAGGAGAGGGCTGGCAGAAATGGCTCATGATTTTTTTAGCTGTCTGAATTTTAATTTTACACAGAAGAAAATAGAATCTGTGCAAAGTATGCACAAGTATGTATAGAATTAGAAGGCCTAATTTGTTAAGTGGGTAAAGATTCCTTCAAAGCATACTTAAACATTCAAGCATAATAATACGCACAAACACACACACACACACACAGAGGGTTAGAATTATATATTTTAGCTTAGTAATAAAGAGACACAGTTTCCATCAGGAGAAAAAGAAAAGCATAATATATACCTCCACCCATATATAATAAGTATTTTGGTGGGTGTCAGGAAATAATCCTTATTACTATTTATTTAATTCATAAATATTAAACATCTTTGAAAATTTGATTCTAAAGCTAATTTTCTAGGGCAAATGTTAACAGCATGCAGATGCTGGAGGTCATCTCGCCCAAATTTCTCATTTCACAGTTGAGAAATTGGAGGCCCAGGGAGAGACTAGGTGGCTTGCTCGTCTTCTCTTCCATTGGGTATTCAGCCCCATAGCCTCTCCACTATCTCACTTATTTTCATGAGCTTTCAGCATTCATGGCAACCAGTAACAATAAACATTTTATAAGAATATATGAAAATTGAAGTCACTGATTATTACATTCCAATTCTCTATATATCTTAATTGTTCCAAGAAAAGAAAGAAATTTTAATTTTTCAGTACATGTTCCTTGGATGTAACTCTGTACTTGGAAAGGAAAGAAGAAAATGGAGGCAAATATCAAAATCTTAGTTCTCAAAATAAATAACAGCTATATTGAGATATAATTTACCTACCACAAAGTTCACCCTAAAGTGTACAATCCAATGGTTTTTAGTCTGTGCACTATATTGTGCTTACATCACTATTATCTAATTCCAGAATGCTTTCATCGCTTCCTGACAGAGCCCTGTATCCATTAGCAGTTATTTCCCATTCTCTTCCCCCTCCCACTGCCCCTGACAACCACTAACCTACTCTCTATCTCTAGACATTTTCCTATTCTGAACATTTAATGTAAATGGAATCATACGTACCCTTTTGTGTGGGGCTTATTTCACTAAGAATAGTTTTCAACGTTTATTCATGTGGTAGCATGTATCAATACTTCTTCCCTTTTAATGGTAGTATTAGTATTCCATTGCAGGGATATAGTATATTTTGTTTAGCCATTCATCATTTAATAGATATTTGAGTTGTTTCCATTTTTTGGTTATTGTGAATGCAAAAATATTTGTGTGTAGGTTTTTGTTATGGATATATGTCTTCAATTTTCTTGTTGTATATGCCTAGGAGTGAAATTGATGATCACATGGTAACTCTATGTTTTACATTTTGAGAAATTATCAGATCTTCCAAAGTGGCAGCACCATTTTGCATCCCCACCAGCAATGCATGAGGGTTATAATTTCTCCATATCTTCCCCAACATTTATTAGTCTCTTTTTGATTATAGCCTTCCTAGTAGGTGTGAGGTAAATAGATCACTGTGGTTTTGATACACATTTCATAATGACTAATGACATTGAGCTTCTTTTTGTGTGCTTATTGGCCATTTGCATATGTTCTTTGGAAAAATGTCTGTTTGTTTTTTGCCTATTTTTAATATTGGGTCATTATTTTTTAATTGTTGATTTGTAAAAGTTCTTTATATATTCTGGATACAAGTACTTCATCAGTTATATGATTTGTAAATATTTTCTCCCATTTTGTGGGCTGTCTTTTACTTCTTTGATGATGTCCTTTGAAGCACAAAGGTTTTGAATTTAATGTGTGGTCACTAGGTGACCTTGTAGCCTCAGCCTACCCTGGCAGTAAGCTTCCCACAGCACTCCCATCTTTGACATAGAAGCTGGTTTTTCACAGGCTTCCTGCCCATATCAGGGCCCTCATTCCCTGTGCAGTACCACGTGTGGATTGCTGGGAGCCTGGAAGGTTTCACTGAGCCATTACTTCCTCTTCCAAGCCCTGTGGCCTTCCTGCTCCCAGGGCTCCCATCCCGTGTGCACACCCACTTCTCTTTGCTGGTTAACTATCCTCGGCCCACACTGTGGAGGGATGCCTCCTGCTCTCCCAGTGACCCCAATCAGCTCTGGCTAAAAGAAACCAGTGAACTTTTCTGATATCTAGTGGCCTGAACTGTACCTTCTTTAATGAGATCTGAACCCTGGGGAGGAGAACCCCTTCCAACTTTGTTCTTCCCTGGCTACTGTCCCTCAGCCCTAGAGTACCATGAAGTTTCCTTACACTTGTTCCTATGGACTCGTTTATCAGAATTTGATCATTCTTTATATATGCATTCTCTGTTTAATCCACTGTGTGATCTGGCCTACACTAATACAACAAATACTGCTTGCAAGTCAGAATAAAGTATGTAGTATCTTAAGAGATCTGAATGTGAGATAAGGATTTGTAGCTCACAGTCTGTTGATGGGATCAGGAAAGATTTAATGAGGGAGTGCAATTTGAGATGAATTTTGAAGGATGGATAAGTATTTCCTTTGAATTTGCCATTAGGGAGCTTGTATTTTTAAGGTGGTCACCTCAGATCTCCATTTCAAGGGTTAAAAACATCTACAAACTGAATTGTACTGTTTGTCTCAAACAGCTGCCCTTTACTCCTAACTGACAAGCTCCCCAGGTTTTATTGCTGGTCTGGGTGGAATTGCTAGTGAAGGTGTTAGAGATGTGCAGAAGAGATACCTGGGCCTGAGTGGGTACCCCCCCTTCCCCTCCCCCTCCCCGCCCTACCAGGAGGTTTTTAAATGGTATCATCTCATTAGAATTACGTAACCAAATGTTTAAAAGAAAGACTTTGGTGGAGTGTTTAGAATGGTTAGAAATGAACATCCACAGCCACATGTACCAATTAATTTCCTCTCCAAATATTTTTATACTGTTGGGTAGATGTGGCCTATGTTTTGGAAGGATCCTTTCCTTTGAAGTAGTCATTACACTGTTTTATTTCCTATATGAATGCCAAGTATACATTACTTTTCATTTCCCTTTTTGCTTGCCAAAGCCTTTTAATTTTCCTTCATCTCTTCACAAATATCTAATAAATAATTATGATGTGCTGAGCTATTCAAAGCATGGTCTCTGCACCTACAGAATTGGCATCATTTGGGAGCTTATTAGAAAAACAAATTCTTGGGCCCCACCTTGAATCAGAATCTCTGGGGGATTGGGCCCCAAATATATGTTTTAACCAGCTCTCTAGGTGATTCTTGTACATACTGAAGTTTGAGAAGCACCAATTAAAACTTGACTGATTACATTTCACTTGAGACACATTCTAGAATTTAAAAAGGATCTGGAATCTTAAGAGCCATTTGATCAATTCAAATCAGGCTTGTGTCTCCAACATCCCTGATAGAGCGTCATCTAACTTCGGCTTGAAATTTTTTACTGATGGGTGCTTACTACCACACAAGGTAAAAACATTTTGGGACAATTCTAATTATTGGAAATTTCTCATATTATGCATTTAACCCAGATTGAATTAATTGTATCTTTTTTTAATATAAAATTTTATTTATTTATTTTTGCTGTGTTGGGTCTTTTTTTCTGTCCGAGGGCTTTCTCTAGTTGTGGCAAGCAGGGGCCACTCTTCATCACGGTGCGCGGGCCTCTCACTATCGCGGCCTCTCTTGTTGCGGAGCACAGGCTCCAGACACGCAGGCTCAGTAGTTGTGGCTCATGGATCTAGTTGCTCCGTGGCATGTGGGATCTTCCCAGACCAGGGCTCGAACCCATGTCCCCTGCACTAGCAGGCAGATTCTCAACCACTGCGCCACCAGGGAAGCCCTAATTGTATCTTTTGCTCATTGTTCCTTGTCTTCCTCCTGAGGAGCATGAAATAAATCTGGTTTACTTTATACAGCCCAGATGTTTAGATACTTGAGACCACTGTCTACTCTTTCCTAAGAATTTTCTTCCCAAGAGAGAACGTTCTTAGTCCCTTTACTTTCTGTACTTGATAATGCCTTTTGGATCCTTCCCTCTTAGAATGACTTATATATCAATATGCTGCTTAAAATGTCACCTCCAGAATCAAATATAAAGTGCTTCGTGGAGTTTGTCCCATGAAGGCAATTACGAGACTGCCCTATATGCTGTAGAAAGTAAACCACTCTCTTGGGCTTTAGAAAGTTGAATACCAAGCCCAATTTTGTCATAATGGATATGGACAGATTATGCAGTTTCTGTGGATTCAGTTTTATTTAACAATATGTATTGGGAATACTATGTGGCACTTGAACCTGAGGAAATGCTGATGCTTAGGGGGTAGGCATGGCTGTTGAAAAGAATTGAAGTGGAGTTGTCAAAAAAGCAGGAAGGGAACCAGTAGAAAGAGCTGACACATATCTGATTCCCTCTCTTGACAGGTGTATCCTATGAGCTCAGCTTGGACAAGTCATAGGAACCTGGGCTGGGCTCCAAGGCAGGATGTTTCTTACACGAGGGACAAGAGATCTCTGTAGGGAGTCAGTGGGTAATTAGGACATACAGTGTTCCAATGGTGTGCAAGGTGTAAAAATTAATAAACAGAAACTTCAATTAAAATAGAGTCAGGAGGCCAGAAGGGGAAGCTCTCACACTCTATGAGGAAAGCAGAGCTCAGCAGGAAGGAAAATGACTTCCTATTCTTGCCTGGCAAGAGCGCAGCCAATGAGAGACTCTCACAACTCAGCCACTGAAAAACCCCTATACTTTGAACTCTCAATTCCTCAATGGAGTCTTTGTTTACTATAGACCCCCCAACTTCTTTTTCTCTTCTTTAAAAGAGTTCTCCTCTCTTTGTTGCGGTGGGGGGAGACTTGCATGTGGCTCACCATGGTTATAGACCCCAAATTTCAATTCCTTGTTGATCCCAATTAAACCCATTTTTGCTGGAGAAATACCTGGTAGTCTATTTGTTTTAGGTCAACATTTTGGTGGCCCATATGGGGATCCAGAGAAGACCCTTCATGACTTCAATGCTGGTAAGCAAACAGGTATGGTACTTACATTGAGTACATTTTTGTTGCTGCTTTTCTTGAAGACCCTGGGGTTTGAGAGTGAGCCTGGTTTCCAGCCTCTGCTTTTTTGTGTTTTGAAACTCTTCAGGTTTTATTTGGAATCTATTTTAAGGCTTCACCCTTTCTGATTCAGGCCTTATTCTGTATACAGGTACTCATTTGGCACTTTGGCAATAGGTGGTTCCAACTGAAGCTGAAACCGTGCACCTCAGACTGGAGCTTGAACCCACGTGCTGGGACTTTAACCCAGCCTAAACCCTGACAGACTTGAGTGCACGTGGCTGGGACTCAAACCCAGCCAAAACCCACGGTCTTCCAACTGAGATCACACACTTGGTTTCAGGATTTAATGAAGCTCAGGTTCTTGATGTCTCATCGCAGAAATAATTCAGTGAGAGATAAAGTGATAGGTAAGAAGTGGATTTATTTAGAGAGAAACACACTGCACTGATAGAGTGTGGGCCATCTCAGAAGGCGAGAGCAGCCTTGGGAGAAACACACTCTACATACAGAGCGTGGGCCATCTCAGAAGGTGAGAAAGGCACCAGGATATGGGGTTGTCAGTTTTTATAGGGGTGGGTAATTTCATAGGCTAATGAGTGGGAGGAGTATTCCAGCTATTTCAGGAAGGGGTGGGGATTTCCAGGAATTGGGCCACTGCCCACTTTTTTTTTTTTTTTTTTTTGTGGTACGTGGGCCTCTCACTCTTGTGGCCTCTCCAGTTGCGGAGCACAGGCTCAGCGGCCATGGCTCACGGGCCCAGCCGCTCCACGGCATGTGGGATCCTCCCGGACTGGAGCACGAACCCGTGTCCCCTGCATCAGCAGGCGGACTCTCAACCACCGCGCCACCCGGGAAGCCCTTCAAATTAAGATTTTAAGATTAACTGAGGCAAACAAACGGTTAAAGAAAGGTAAGGTGGCTTCTGAAGCCTCATGCTCCTCTTCCCCTGCTGCTTTTCTCAGGTTCTGCCTCCAGCGCCATCTTCTTCGTCTCCCTTGGTTCTTCTTGCTCAGCCCCGAACTCTGGTGCCATATTCCTCCTTCCATTCTATACCACCTACATCTCCTCTCTACCCTCAGTTCTCCCATACTAATTCCCTTGTCAAACCTCCCCTTTTCTCTGAAACTCTCCCTGTTACGTTTTCCTTTCAACCTATCAGAACCTATCCCTTTAAAATCAAGCCTTCTGAGGATCTAGAGGCTAAACCCTTAATTTCTTACATGCCCTGGACTAAAGCTGAACTGCAAGCCACAGTCAAAGATTTTCTCAAAGTAATTGAAGATCCTCACAGATTTGCTGAGGAATTTAATATAGTCATTCAAACTCTTCAACCTGGTTTCTCTGACTTATATCTGCTAGTTCATATACTTGTTAATGAAGGCCAGGCCCAGCATTGCATGAAAACCACTAATTGGAAAAACTTTGAAAGCCTCTAGAATTATAACCAGAAGACCAGCCTGTTAACTTACTATGTGATCAGGCTTATGCAATCAGTAGGCAACTTCACTGGGCAATTCCTAGACTTCTCCAAAGCCTGTTGACTGGAGCAAAATTCAGGCTTGCACACAAAAATCTGATGAAACTGTTCGTAATGATTACAATAGACTTCAAATTATTTTTAAAGAGAATTCTGGTCTTCATTCCTTCATTCCACCTGGATAGCTTTTAACTCTGTTCATTAATGGGCTCAACCAGGGCCTTTCCCTCCTAGTAAAAAGGACCAGAATGCAATGGAAAACTATGTCCACTCCAGATTTAGTTAATCTGGCTAACAAGCTCTCTCACAACCTAGATGAGTCCTCTAAAAGAAGACCGCTAAAATTCTTCAACTCCAGCAAATGAAGGCCCCTAAACAAAAACAAAGTCCTCCTAGTTTCTGGTATTATTACAAAGACCCAGGACATTGGAAAAGAGATGGCTATAAATGTAAGTACTTCAAGCTCCTTCAGCCCTTGAACCAGTCTTTTCAACGCCCTACCAATTCTCAATGACAGAGCCTTGAAGAACCGCCGGGGCTCTTCCCAGTCCTCTCTCTTAACTGGCTTGCAAGAACATGTCTCCGGACTGGGGATGAATCTCTTCCAGACCTAACTGACACTGTAGCCACACTCTTGGTGCTCCATCCCACTACTATAAAGAGTCCCTGCCTCAGAGTACTAAAAGAGTTCAAATAGTGGGAGATCTCTAACGAACCTCAAAAGGTTCCTGTCTTTGAACCTATTCCCTTTTATTAAGGCCCTTTGAGAAATACACACCCCTTTCTCCTTAGTCCCACCACCCCATTCATTTATGATGCCGAGACTTCTTAGAAAAGTATCATGCCAGAATTTCTTTCTCCCAAAAGGAGGAAATAATTCTAGGATTTGACAATAGTTGTCAAAGCAGCCAACCAAGGGAATTAAATGACCCTTTGATGTCTTTTATCCATTCCATCTCTTACAGTACTATAGCTGATTTTGGAAATACTGATCAATTTGTCCCTATTGAATAATCTATCACCCTCCTCATGGACAAAATCTCCAACTGATCCTGGCAAAATTCACGGCACACCTCCCATCAAGATTCAAATAGATCCCTCAGAACCTCTCCCCAGAAATAATCAATATCCTATAAGTAAAGAAGCCTTTGGAGATATAAAGCCCATAATAGAAAATTGCAAAGCTCAAGGCCTTATTATCCCTTGTACTAGTTCCTGTAACTCTTCTGTTTTACTGCTCAGAAAACCTAAGGACAAAGGGTGGAGGTTTGCCTTCACACCCTGCTGTTTCTAACCCTCACACTCTTACTAACACCCACTTCCACCAAAAGCAAATTCTTGGGACAGCGTTGGCTTTTAAAAATTTATTTATTTATTTTGGCTGCGTTGGGTCTTTGTTGCTGTGCGCGGGCTTTCTCTCGTTGTGGTGAGCGGGGGGCTACTCTTCACTGTGGTGTGCGGGCTTCTCATTGTGGTGGCTTCTCTTGTTGTGGAGCACGGGCTCTAGGTGCACGGACTTCAGTAGTTGTGCCACATGGGCTCAGTAGTTGTGGCACACAGGCTTAGTTGCTCCACAGCATGTGGGATCTTCCCGGGCCAGGGATAGAACCCCTGTCCCCTGCATTAGCAGGCAGATTCTTAACCACTGTGCTACCAGGGAAGTCCCAGCAAATTCTTAACTGTAACTGACTTATGCAGTGTATTCTTTAGTATTCCAGTTGATAAAGTTGACCAATACCTCTTTGTGCTCACTTGGGGAAAAAAAAATTCACCTGAACAGTAATGCCTCAGGGTTTTACTGAGTATTTCTCAGTAATCCTGAAGGCTGACCTGGATGATATAAAGTTCCCTAGGTTTTCTACTTTGTTGAAATATGTGGCTGATTTTCTTCTTTGCTCTCCTTCTCAAGCCTCGTCACAAGAAGACAGCATCCATTTGCTAAAGCTTTTAGTCTTAAAGGGACATAAATTCACCAAGGAAGAATTGCCATTTGCCCAAACCTGGGTTTGACTGACATTTAGGACATCTGATATCAGAACAAGGGCTACACCTAAACTGAGATAAACTTCACGGTGTCCTAAGTTTCCCAAAACCCCAAATTAAGTGCCAACTGCAAGGTTTTCTTGGGCTACTTAGTTATTGCTGAAATAGGCCAAATCTTATGGCCATAAGATTGGCCAGTCTCTTGGCCAAATCTTAATCTCTTATGGCCAAATCTCTGTTTTACTAAGAACAACAACCCAATTTTATGGGAAGAACTGGATGACATGGCCTTTAAGACCTTAAAGCAAAGTTTGATGAACCCACCTATCCTTTGGCATCCCAATGATCAGATTCCCTTTTTCCTCTTTGTAATGATAATGAAGGGAACGCCCTTGGGGTACTCACTCAAAAACACAGGGACTACCATTGACCTAGAGGGTATTATGACCAGCAACTGACCCTGTGGCATGGGGATAACCCCCTTGCCTTAGAGCCATTACTGCCACTGCCCTTTTGGTTAAGGCCACTGAGAAAATCATTATGGGATCCATTTATTTTTGTACCTCATGCAGTAGAAGCCCTCCTGAATTCTCATCACATGCACCAGTTCTTAGCCAGCTCACTCCTATGAAGACCTTTTGTTAACTGCTCTTCACATAACTCTTTACATTGTTGGCACCTTAACCCTGATACTCTTCTCTGTGTGATGAAGTCCCTCATGACTGCTTAACACTGACTGATGACCACTTGACTCCTTGTGATGACCTGTAAGAAATTCTTTTGGGTAGTGCTGATTTCTCATGGTTCACTGATGGTTCTCATTTAAATATTGTGCTGGGTATGCTATTGCAACTTCTTTCAATATTGTAGAGACAACATCTTTACCTGTGGTTACTGTGGCTTAACAGGCTAAATTATACACTCTTACACAGGCTTGTACTTTAGCCAAGGGCAAAATTACCAATATTTATACTGATAGTAGGTATGTTTCTGGAATATTTTATGGTTTTGGAATGTTGTGGAAGCAATGTGGCTTCCTTACTTCCAGTGGAAATAAAATTTAAAATGGCCCCTATGTTCAGGAATTATTGGATGCAATACTTTAATTGTTATTAATATTCTGAGGCATTCTAAACTTGACTCTCTGGAAGCTAAGGGAAATCACCTTGCTGACATTTCCACAAGTTATGCTGCCTATAAAGGAACCAACAGCAGCCAAACTTCTGCTGTGGTCCAAAGGCATATTTCCCCAAAAGATAACTTAGAAAAACTGGCTAGAGAAGCCCAACAATTGGCCTCAGAAAGGGAAAAATAAGATTGGAAATTCAACAATTGCTTGATAAAAGAGATGAAGCTCTGGTCTTCTGCCCATTTTAAAACTGGGTTGCTTGGGGTTTCTTTGATGTTGAGTTGTATGAACTGTTTATATATTTTGGATATTCACCCCTCATTGGTCATATCATTTGCAAATATTTTCTCCCATTCAGTAGGTTTTCTTTTCATTTTGCTGATGATTTTCTTTGTTGTGCCAAAGCCTTTAAGGTTAATTAGGTCCCATTTGTTTATTTTTGCTTTTATTTCCTTTGCTTTAGGAGACAGATCCAAAAATATTGCCATGATTTATGGCAAAGAGTGTTCTACCTATGTTTTCCTCTAGGAATTTTATGGTTTCCAGTCTTGCATTTAGGTCTTTGATCCATTTTGATTTTATTTTTGTATATGGCATCAGAGAATGTTCTAATTTCATTCTTTTACATGCAGCTGTTCAGTTTTCCCAGCACCACTTATTGAAGAGATAAGTCTCACTGTCTTTTCGCCACTGTGTATTTTTGCCGCCCTTTGTCATAGATTAATTTACCATAAGTGTGTGGGTTTATTTCTGGCCTCTCTATTCTGTTCCATTGATCTTTGTCTCTTTTTGTGCCAGTACCATACTATTTTGATGTGTAGCTTTGTAGCATAGCATGAAGTCAAGGAGTGTGATTGCTCCAGCTCTGTTCTTCTTTATCAAGATTGTTTTGGCTATTTGGGGTCTTTTGTGTTTCCATACAAATTTAAAAATTATTTGTTCCAGTTCTGTGAAAAATGCCATTGGTGTTTTGATAGGGATTGCATTGAATCTGTAGATCATCTTGGGTAGTATGGTCATTTAAACAACATTAATTCTTCCAATCCCTGAACACAGTACATCTTCCCATCTGTTTATATCATCTTCAATTTCTTTCATCAGTGTCTTATAGTTTTCTGAGTACAGGTCTTTTACCTCCTTAGTTAGGTTTATTCCTAGGTATTTTATTCTTTTTGATGTAACTGTAAATGAGATTGTTTCCTTAATTTTCACTCTGATAGTTCATTGTTAGTGTATAGAAATGCAACAGATTTCTGTATATTAATTTTTTATCCTGTAACTTTACCAAATTCATTGATTAGCTCTAGTAGTTTTTTGGTGGCATCTTTAGGATTATCTATGTATAATATCATGTCATCTGCAAACAGTTGACAGTTTTGCTTCTTCCTTTCCAATTTGGATTCCTTTTATTTCTTTTTCTTGTCTGACAGCTAGGACTTCCAATACTGTGTTGAAGAAAAGTGATGAGAGTGGGCATCCTTGTCTTTTTCCTAATCCTAGAGGAAATGCTTTCAGCTTTTCACTGTTGATTATGATGTTAGTTGTGTGTTTATTATATGGCATTTATTATGTTGAGGTATGTTCCCTCTATGCCCACATTCTGGAGAGTTTTTATCATAAATGAATATTGAATTTTGTCAACATATTTCCAAAGAAAACATACAGATGGCCAACAGCTACATGAAAAGATGCTCAACATTGTTAATCATCAGAGAAATGCAAATTAAAACCACAATGAGATATCATCTCACAGATGTCAGAATGACTATCATCAAAAAGAGCACAAATAACAAATATTGGTGAGGATGTGGAGAAAAGGGAACCCTCTTGCACTGTTGGTGGGAATGTAAATTGGTACAGCCACTATGGAAAACAGTATGGAGGTTTCTTAAAAAACTAGAAGTAGAACTACCACATGACCCAGCAATTCCACTCCTGGGTATTTATCGCATACTCTCTCTCTCTCTCTCTCTCTCTCTCTCTCTCTCTCTCACACACACACACACACACACACACACACACACACACACACACAAAGAAAACACTAATTTGAAAAGATGCATGCACCCCGATGTTCAGCAGCATTATTTACAATTGTCAAGATATGGAAGCAACGTTAGGTGTCCATCAACAGATGCATGGATAAAGATGTGGTATACACAACACACACACACACATCTCTCTCTCTCTCTCTCTCTCTCTGTATACACACACACACACACACACACACAGACACACACAAAATGGAATACTACTCAGACATAAAAAAGAATGAAATTTTGCCATTTGTAACAACATGGATGGACTTGGAGAGTATTGTGCTAAGTGAAATAAGTCAGAGAAAGACAAATACTGTATGATATCACTTATATGTGGAATCTAAAAAGTAAAACTAACTATTGAATATAACAAAAAAGAAACAGACTCACAGAGAGAAGAAACTAGTCATTACCAGTGGGGAGAAGGAAAGGGGGAACGGCAAGATAGGGGTGGGAGATTAGGAGGTACATACTACTATATATAAAATAAATAAGCTATAAGGCTATATTGTACAACACAGGGAATATAGCCAATATTTTATAATAACTATAAATGGAACATAACCTTTTAAAATTGTGAATCACTATGTTGTACACTTGAAATTTATACAATATTGTACATCAACTATATCTCAATTAAAAATTTTTTTCAATGCCTCTTTAAAAAAAAAGCAAGCAGAAAAAATGGGTGGCAATTAGAAGGGGATATGGAGTTAAAACAGAAGAGAGAGAGAAAGCTCTGGTTTGGACAAAATAACAACCCAGTCCTATCAGAGACTCTGTCATTCCCACTCCTAACCATTGTACATGCATTAAACCATTGGTCTACTGACAAAATGGTAGCATTCATAAATCAATATTGGTTGGGAACCATTAACAAGGCTGCAAAAACTGCCTACCTCACTTATCCCATTTGTCTGAAGTACAACCCAGGGAAGCATGTTTGTACTGCTCCCAAAATTTCAAACTGTCTAATGGAACATTCAAGATCTGGCAGATGGATTTCATACAACTGTGTCTGTCTCATGGATATAAATATATTTTAGTCATGTCTGTATGTTTTCACACTGGACTGAAGCCTTCCTTTGCAGACAGGCTACTACCTCTTCTGTGGCTAAAATCCTTTTGGAAAAGATTATCCTTACCTGGGGAACTCCTCTTGAATTTCATGATCTAGGAACCCATTTTACTGGTCAGGTGCTTTGTCACATCTGTACTGTTTGTCTGGTTTTACAACACTTTCACTGTGCTTGCCACCCTCAATCCTCTGGTTTAGTTGAATACACTAACGGCATTATTAAAACTCAACTGGCAAAATTTGTAGATGCCCTCTAAACACCACAGCCAAAAGCATTGCCATTGGTCCTTTTAAATCTTAGACTCACCCCTTTTGGAACTTATAAACTCTTACCCTTTGAGACAGTCACAGGATGCCCCACGGTCTCTTGGCTCCTGCCTCTTTTAACCCCCCAACAGGTAAAAGGAGAGATACTTTAATAATGCAAAGGCCTAATTGCTTCTATTAAAAATAACCATGTTTTGGTAGAGCAATCTTATCATGGTGTGATCTCAGGAGACGAAGACCTTAAGCATCACACTTTGCAACCTGGAGATTTTGCCTATTGGAAAAGATACCTTCAGAAGGACTCTTCAGTCTCACTGGAAAGACCCCTATCAGATACTGCTAAACCAATCCTTGTGCTGTCAAACTCCAGGGAACAGATTCTTGGATTCATGTGACATACCTAAAGAAAATGCTGAACGATGACTGGACCTGCATATCATCTGGTGACCTGAAAGTAAAAATTTTCTGGAATTAAAGCAGATGGCATCTGATGATACAGCTTTTCCAAGCTATCCAGACCAGGCCTGTTGGAAGTTTGTCTGCCAAACCATTGATGATGACATAATGTTTCAGATGATCTTCAATGTCTATGATCTTGATCCCATATAAACTTTAGATAAAAAGTACCTGAAAATTCTCCCTCCTATCCCTCATTGTTACTCACATGTAACCTCAAGAAGTTTCCAGTCTATTCACTTTTCCTCTGACATGGGACACTATACCCAGAAAAGGTCCTTCTTGGCATCAAGGGACAAAAAACTGCTAAAAACTGGAAAACCTAACTCTCAATGAGCAATGCTTTCAGAGAGAAAGAGAGAGAGAGAGAGAGAGAGAGAGAGAGAGAGAAATCTTGATCAAAAGGGGGGCAAGTAAAAATTAATCAACTGAAACTTCAGTTAAAATAGTGTTGGGAGTCCAGAAGGGGGAGCGCTCAAACCCTAGGGTGATAGTGGAGACCAACAGGAAGAAGAAAGACTTCCTCTTCTTGCCTGGCGAGAGCTCAACGAATGAGAGATTGTCACGAGTTAGCTAATGAAAAGCCACTATACTTTGAACTCTCAATTCCTCCAATAGACTCTTTGTGTACTATAGACCTCCCAACTTCCCTTCCCCCTCTCTAAAATAGTTTTCCTTTCCTTTTTGCTGAGGGGTGGGGGTAGGGTACTCAAATGTAGCTCACCGTGATTGCTCATGCAATTCTTTGTTGACCCTGAATAAACTCATTTTTGCTGGAGAAATAACTGGCACTCTATTTGTTTTAGGTCAGTAAATGTTAGAGTGAGGATACAGTCCAAAACTGGGTCACATAGACCTGTGTGAAATGAGGTTGCTGGTGAAAAAAGAGAGATGAACCTGGATCAACAACAATGTGCTGTGCTGTACATGTCTTTCCATGCTTGTTTCCAGGGATGTGCTGATTGCCTTTAAAGAGCAGAAGATGAGTGAAAGATTGAAGCCCCAGGAGGACAAAATTCCAAAAAGTGACTGGCAGAGTCAAATAATACAGAAAAGTTAAAAAACAAAACAAACCAGGACAGAAAGATGTTCAACCAGATAAGTTGCTTTTGTTGCAAGTAATAGAAAATTGAATATAAACTGGCTGAAAATCAAAAACTAAAACAAAAAAGATTTGTCCACACAACTTCTTCAAGAAAGGCTTCATCAGGATTCTGGATCTTTCTCTGAAATTCTCTAGGCTTTGCCATCCTCCCTGTGTTTGGTTTATCCTCAGCTTGACTTTTCTCATGACTGCTAGAGGCCACTGGTTCACTTTCTGGAAAAGAGAGCATTTAACTTCCTTAACCACTGACTGAAAGTTCTGACCTTTGCCCTGACTGGATCACTTCTAGACCAGTAGCTAGGGGGAACGCTTTGCACTGTAGAAAGAGGGATGGGATAATTGATTTTTTAAAAATTCCCTTTCAAATCTGATGACTAAATACTGGGAGAATGGTTCACCATTTGAGAAACTACAACTCCAGGCTTCATTGTCCTCCTGCCTAGTGACCTCAGCTAACAGAATACAGGTTTCCCTTGCTATCCAACAGTAGAGCATTCCTATGAAACGTTTCGTGAGCTGATGTGGTGTAAAGCAAAGAAGCAATTATTTTAGGACACCTCTTGCTAGTGAATGCACAAAATAAATCTCCATAAGGCACAGATGCTCACATACACAGTTCAAAGCTTTGGCGGCTAGATGAGATACTGAATGTAGTTCCTAGGGAGGGAGCTTGGCAGTGCCGCTGTCACTGCTCAGAGTGCACAACTTCCTTTGTAACAGCTCGCTGCAAAACAAACCCTGAATGCTATTTTCACTTTTTGCCTTTTTTCGTAAAAGCAGAAGTCCTCTTTGGATTTCTTTTGGTTAGTAAAAACAGGTACTAATGCAGGTCTTTAGTAGAAGTGAAGTGGCATAAAGCAAACCTTCCAAAAGCAGGGCATACCTGTACACCTCCTTCCAGTGAAAGTTCTAGGTAGGTCTCTGGATTGGTTCATTTGCCTTTTCTGAACTAATCTCAGAGGATAAGGGGGTGAAATATTCCAGTTGGAGGGCCAGGGTTGTGTGTTTGCAGCTGTAGAAAGATGGGAAAGGTCAGCACTACCCAAACCATATGGAATGAATTCCCCATAGCTACCATAGTTTGCTCCAGTCAGTTTGCCTGATTAATGGAGTGATACCATTGTTATAAAATGTTCTCCATTTTCTGCTTTAGAGAATATTTCTATATTCATTTTCATCCTTTGTAGAACTTTTGCAGGCTCAGCGGCCATGGCTCATGGGCCCAGCTGCTCTGCGGCATGTGGGATCCTCCCGGACCGGGGCATGAACCCGTGTCCCCTGCATCGGCAGGCGGATTCCCAACCACTGCGCCACCAGGGAAGCCATAAAATATATTTTTATAATCTGTAGACCTAGATTTTTAAAAACTCATCTTCCTTTCATTCTTATGTAAAGGATCAGTGACTTCTTTATTGGTAATCTGTAAATTCCTTCAGAGCAGTAGTTTTTTTTGTTGTTGTTGTTTGTTTGTTTTAAATTTTAAAGGGATTTCTCTTCAAGACTTCTTATTGTCAGTCTAATCATGGATTTTCAGTAGTGTGCTAGAGCTAGCTCTTTCTGGCTCTCTAGAGTCAATAGCTGAATATTCAGGAATTTGTGAGCTGGTTGTTAAACCATTAGTACTTTGAAAGGTCCAAGGGGAAGTATTTACACCATGGAAATTGGCAATGATACAACTTAGGATCTCCTTCTGCCCACCCAGCCCCCCCGTCCCCGCCCCCCCGTCCCCCCCAATCCCCCCTGCCCCTACCCTCCACAAGACAGTTAGCCAGTTGAGGCTAGTATGCTACTAGTCTTATATCAAAACATATTATAAAAGGTTTTTCTTGTGTTACAGTTCATCCTCTAGGGGGTAGACTTTAATTCCAGTTAGCAAATTTGGTCTGCATTATTACCCAGAAGCTCTAAAATTTGCATTTGAGGATTTAAAAGAATAAAATTATTAGGAGATTAAGTATCTTTCTTATATAATATTGAGTCCATTACATTTTTTTCCCCCATTTCAAAACCTGAAAGTCTTAAAAAGACAAGCCACAGATTGGGGGAACGTATTTGCAAATAATACATCTGGTAAAGTATTTGCATCTGGACTATATAAAGAACACAACTACTCAGAAGACAAACCACCCAACTTAAAAATGGGGAAAAGATATGACTAGACATTTCACAAAGAAGATATATAAATGTCTAATAAGCTCATGAAGAGATGCTCAACATTATTAGTCATTAGGAAGACGCAACATAAGACCGCAATGAGATATTACTACTTACCCACTAAAATAGCTATAATAAAAAAGATTAACAATATCAAGTTTTTGTGAGGATGTGTAAAAATTGGAATTCTTATGTGTTGCTGGTAGGAATGCAAAAATAGTGCAGCTACTTTGGAAACAGTTTGGTGGTTCTTCAAAAAGTTAAACATAGAATTACCATATGACCCAGCTGTTAGAGAACTGGAAATGTGTTCACACAAAAATTTGCACATGACTGTTCATGGCAGCGTTATTTATATTAGCCAAAAAAGTGGAAACAACCCAGAAGTCCATTAAGTGATGAATGGATAAACAAAATGTGGTATATCTACCTGTACATTCAGTAATAAATGGGAATAGTTACTGATACATGCCACAATATGGGTGAACCTTAAAACACTATGTTAAGTGAAAGAAGCCAAACACAAAAGACTACATATTGCATCCTTTTATTTATAAGAAATCTTAAGAAATGATAAATTTACAGAGACAAAAAATAAATCAGTTATTGCCTAGGCCTGAGAGTAGGAATGGGAGTGACTGCAAAGAGGCACCAGGGAATTTTGGGGGGTGATGGAAATGTTTTTAAATTAGATTTTGATGGTGATTGTACAGGTCTATAAATTTACTAATAATCATTGTATACTTACAATGGGCAAATTTTAGAATATGTTAATTATGACTCAAGGTGTTTTAAAAGCCTGAAAATCACAAGTTCACTTATATATTTCTCATTAATAAATGAAAGTAATAAATAAGTATTCAAGGTATTTAACCTTTCAGTCTTCAGATTCTTTCAATCTTTAATGAGGAAAGTGGGTCTAGAAACATTCAATAAGTGTACTTGTCTAAAGAATAAAATATTTACCACTTTGCAGTTTCAGAAACTGGCTTCCTGAATGAAAATACTTTTGAGTTACGTTATAATCCAATGACTACTTATGCAGAAATCAAAATAAGAAAACTGAGAGATAGTGCCTATGACATGTTTGCCATGCAGAAAAAATGTTAACGATATGAAGACATGATTAAATAAAAACACTCACACACAGACACAGAGGAAGGGATTTATTTTCAAGGATAACTTGGGCTTTCTTTACCTAATCTTATTCTGTGGGCTCCTGAAGGAGGCAGTGAATGAAGATTTACCACCCAATGGCAAAAAGACCGTCAAAACCTGACATAAACCATCCAGGAGAGATTACTATTTATCTTTTTTATAGTATTTTCAAGTATGGTACATTATGATTTCCTTTTGGCATTCCTCTTGTTATTTTACTGTCCTGATAATCAGAAAGTCATCCTTTGCACCATTTGAATTAAAAACCTTCTACACCTTACCTTGGGACAAAAATAGGGAAAAGCTTTGGCTCTGTTCTGAAAATGTGCTGTGGCTGAACGGACAGCGGTAATTTCTAAGTTTCTACTGACTCCTGGGCTGTGTAATGGGAGGCCCTGAGATGAGTTTGAAATAGAGAGTTGGAGTGACTTCAGTTTTTCCACATAAGAAAATATGAATTTTTTTTTTCCTATGTGGGTTGGTACCAGGAAGAGAAGAGCTAAAAGCAGGAGGCAGTTTTAGAAATGATCACAGGGCTTTTTAGGAACAAGAATTTAAAACTTTATTTTTCAGATGTTTATATTTCTCCAGGGTAAATTCCCTCTATATTCCCCAGAACTTGACAAAGTCAGCTCTTCTCAAAAGCATGTGTGAAAGTGTGTACATAAATGTTTGTTTTGGGTGGTTGAAGGGATGAGACAGAGAAAGCAAAAACAGAAGGTGAGTTCCCTGTGTGAACCCATTTGGGCTGAAGAATTAGCAAATGCAAAGTGGTAATTCAGTAGATGCAGAACCAGAAATGATCATAGGACCTTAAGCTTCCTGAAAATTCTTAGAGATTTGGGAGAGAGTAAAACTCCTTGTTAATGGGGTAAAAAGAAAGCATCAAAACATTTTGTTTGTATTAACACATACTATTTCTTTTGTTTTCAGAGGACAATGAAGAGATGTATGGTGAGACGTATATATTGTGAAATACTTGGACGTACCTCCTCCTTTGGCTGTATGAATACTATAAACCTGACACAAGAAAAATTTTTGGAGAAGAGAATTGGCATCTGTGTAGGTGTTTAAAACTGCCCTATAGTAATATTGAAACCATGCACCCTCAGATTGGGACTTGAACCCATGTACTGGGACTGGAACCCGGCCAAAACCCACAGTCTTCCAAGTGAGATCACACACCTGGTTTCAGGATTTAATGAAGCTCAGGTTCTTGATGTCACATCGCAGAAAGAATTCAGTGAGAGATAAAGTGGTAGGTAAGAAGTGGATTTATTTAGAGAGAAGCACACTGCACTGACAGAGTGTGGGCCATCTCAGAAGGTGAGAAAGGCACCAGGATATGGGGTTGTCAGTTTTTATAGGGGTGGGTAATTTCATAGGCTAATGAGTGGGAGGAGTATTCCAACTATTTCAGGAAGGGGTGGGGATTTCCAGGAATTGGGCCACTGCCCACTTTTTGATCCTTATGGTTGACCTTGGAACTGTCATGGCTCCTGTGGGTGTGTCATTTAGTTGATGATGTGTCACAGTGAATGTATACTGAGGCTCAAGGTCTAGTGGAAGTTGACTCGTCTGCCATCTTGGATCCATTTGGCTCTAATCAGTTTATGTCATGTCCTCGGGCTATGTCATTCTTTCAAAGGCTGTGCCCTGCCTCCTTCCCTCCTGTTTCAGTATTACCTTTAACCTTGCAACAATATTAGGGGAATGAAGCCAGACATAGTTTATGCTTTTAGGATACCTGCAGTATAATCTATAAATTATATTCACTTCTGTGTATCCCCAGGTCTGCTCTCCAATGCTACTCTACTCACTCTCACTCTGCTAACTGATTTCCCCAGTAAGAAATTCTAGATTTCTCAGGACTTCCGTGGTGGTGCAGTGGTTAAGAATCTGCCTGCCAACGCAGGGGACATGGGTTCGAACCCTGGTAAGGGAAGATCCCACATGCCTCGGAACAACTAAGCCCGTGCGCCACAACTACTGAGCCTGTGCTCTAGAGCCCATGAACCACAACTACTGAAGCCCGGGCGCCTAGAGACTGTGCTCCGCAACAAGAGAAGCCACGTCAATGAGAAGCCCACACACCCCAATGAAGAGTAGCCCCCGTTCGCTGCAACTAGAGAAAGCCCACGCATAGCAACGAAGACCCAATGCAGCCAAAAACAAATAAGTAAATCAATTAAAAAAAAGAAATTCTAGATTTCTCAATAATGTGCTCATACTGCTATTTCTCAATTTGTCATTTAGGACTTAAGTTTTCTCAGTGTTTGGTTTGGGCTAGGGATTCAGAGCAGGGAATTAGGTGATTACCAAATTGTTATGGGGGTGGGCAGGCAACAACTGAGTGGAGGCAAAGACCACACAGGACTGTTGGGTTCAATGGTGTACCTTGCAGAGTGCATGGCACACCCATTAAGTCCTGAATAGACATTGGAATGTGAAGTCTGCCCGCGGCAAACATTCTTATCTGTCCAACCTTGTTTACCAGTAACCACAGCTACAAGGAAATGGGCTTTGCCTCACTTCTGCCTTCCAAATCTCAAGCAAGTGCATCTTATGACAGAGCTTAAATTATATGCAGAACTGTAGCGTCAAGACCAATTGGGAAATGTGGTCATTTTTATCTTCCTAGCCTCTGTGATTAAGGGGGTACATTGAAAGGGTGAGAATGTATGTTGAAGATCAAACGATCATACCTAGCACACTCCCAAGTCCCACCACTCTCCTTCCCTTCTACTACATTGCTCGATGTAGTAACACAATAAATTTAGGTTAAATCAACTCAGTGTTTACATTATTATGACTGTGCAAATGTAAGCCACATTGTATATGACATCACTCCTCTTTTTCATATAATACTTTTCCCTGCAGTTAATAATTCTCTCATCTTTTCATTTGTCAGATTTCCTTGCTAATTTTTCCAAATATTACATCTCTGTCACATGCCCGGCAACAACGTTTTGAATATATTTAAATGCAGCATGAACTGGGGAGGAGGGGTAAATGTGAGGGAGTTGGATTGCATGTCCAGCTGCTGTTGAAAATAGGGTGGAAAAAAGTAGTGTAGAGAGTAGGATAGAAAAAAGTCTCCGCTTCTGGTATTCAGATTTTCTCTTAATCCTCTCCTCTGTTTTCAGCCTTCCACCCGCCACACTGTTCTCTGGTTTCATGAGAGTCCAGTGCTTCTCTGAGTCCATTTCTAGTCCTTGATGGGTGAGGTGGGAAGGAGATCTAGACTGCCAACTGCTTAATGTACAAACATACAGACCTTCAGCTGGGCTGTGGCTTCAGCTTGACACCCCCCTCCCCCCACTCCCACTCCCCCACCCCCACCCTTTTCCATGTGAATTGGACTGTCTTAGCCCTGAGCCTCTAGCCTACAAACTGACTGGTTTACTGGTATACCCCTCTGCAGACACTTAGGTCACACTGCTAAGTTACTTATCCCTTCTCCATCTTCTTTTCCACTAAATTTGTTAAAATATTTTCTGTCTGCTGTCGTCCATTCTTTTTTTTCTCATAGTTTATCTCCTTTTAATTCTTCTTTTTTTTTGTGGGGGTTATGAAAAGAGAATAAAATTTTAAAAAAAACATGGTCAATTAACTCTGCTTAACTGGAAGTCTTTGCCCCACGCCTCTCCCCACCCCCAAACCAACCCGTATTTTCTAAGTAAGCCTTATCTGATTTTCCTTAGATAGTCATGGAATCTTAGAAATGTTTTAACACATTTTTAGATGTAAAGAAATTAAGGCTCAGAAACGTTAAATAATGCATTTAAGATCAGATAGCTAGAAAGTGGCAGAGCTAGGACCAAAAATTGGGCCTCATGATTTTCTATGGTAGTATCAGCACCTGGAAGCCTGACTGGAACTGTAGATGTACTATAAATACTGATTAAATGAATAAATGATTTTAATAGATTCTCATCCAAACTTTTAGTGAACTGTCCTATCAGACATGCTGGTAATATTCTGTATCTTGATCTGGGCTCTCATTTTATAGTGTGCTCATTTATCAAAAGTCTTCTTCAGATGAATCTTATCTCATGAAAGGGCAGAACCTAGGAGATAGAGAAGGGTCAGGACTTGCATATGGGGATGAGGAAAATATTGAGTTGATGACGATCCTTCAGGGTATGTTGTGGAAAGTCTGGCCTGCAATCAGATAGAAGGCATCCAGAGGCATTGATGCAGAAAACAGTCCAGCCCAGTGGTGTGAATTGTATCAGGGAGATTGAAGATGTAACAAATACAGTCAATCAGATGGAGTGTGGGAAAGGAATATAAAAAGCTAGAACTAAAGCAAATAAAAAGCAGTTGTAGATTATTTGTAGATATTAGGGACTACAACCTGAAAGGGAAGATAGGAACCAAGATCTAAAACATTTGGCAGGTTTTCAAGAATAAATTATGATTCATTACTTAAATCATCTCCAGTTTTCTCATATTCTTATAAAACCATGATGATGAACCTAGCTTGAGTGCTCTAAAGGTGTGACTAATGTTTTAGTTAGTACACTACAGTTTATAAAAGAAATGAGATAAGAGTACAAAAACAAACGTGATGCATTATGTAAAAAGACTGTTAAGAAAAAGTACAGTGCCTATTTTTGTATATTTTAATTTTAAACAATTTTAATTTAAAAAATATAAATTACTCATGACTCTACCACTTTTTTGCATATATAAAATATTTTTATGATGTAAAGTTACTGAGAATGTCCAATTGGACTGCAAACATTAGCTTCCACTATTGTTTAAATATTTTATGGATGTATGATAAACATACAGAAAAGTGATCATATTGTAATTGTAAAACTCGATGAATTTTCACAAACTGAACACTTCTGTGTCATGAAACCCAGATCAAGACACAGAATATCACTGGTATTGCAGAAGCTCTCCTTGTGTTCCAAAGTCACTAACCAAACCCTCACCATCTTCCCACAGGTGACTATTGTCCTTCTAAACATCATACATTAGTTTTATCAGCTTTTATATTTTTCTTAAGAGAATCATACATTATACACTGTTTTTGTATTTGGCTTCTTTCACTCATTGCTCTTGAGATTCATCTGTATCATTAGATATAGTAGTAGATCATTCATTCTCATTTTTTGTATAGTATTCCATGTTGAGAATATATTACATTGTCATTGAAAATTACCATGAATTTAGTGGCTCAAAACAGCACCTATTTTAAGTTTCACAGCTCTGTGAGTCAGAAGCCTAGGTACAGTGTGGCTCTTCTGGGTCCTCTGTTTAAAGTCTAACAAGGCTGAAATCAAGGTGTTGGCAGGGCTGGCCTCTTATCTGGAAGCTCTGGAGGTGAATCTGCTTCTTAGGTCATTCAGGTTGTTGGTGGAATTAAATTCCTTGTGGTTGTAGGACTGAGTTCCCCAATTCCTTGTTGGTTGTCAGCTGGGGTTTAGTTTTTGCTTCTCAAGGCTGTGCATTCCTTTTCATGCTTTCTGTGTGGCCCTCCAGAAACAGCAAGTCAAGTTCCTCTCACACTTAGAATCTCTCTTACTACCCTTTCTGCTGCAACTCTGACTGGCTCTTCTGCCATCCTCTTTTGCTTTTGTGGGTTCATGTGATTATATTGGGCCCACCTGGAGAATCCAGGATAATCTCTCCATTTTAAAGTCAGGTGGTTAGTAACCATAATAATATTGCAAAGTTCCTTCACAGCAGTATTTTGATTAGGTTTGGTTAAATAACAGTGAATAGTGATCTTGAAGTGGAAGTTGGTATCTTTAGAATTCTGCCTACCGTAGTTGGTTTGTCTATACTTGCATTATTATCACAGTCTTAATTACTATAGTTTTATAATAGTTTTTGATCTGTGGTTGTGTAAGTTGTTCAGCTCTGTTCTTCAAGATTATTTTAGGTAGCATATATATAATAGGAGTATTAAAAGAAGATTGATAATGGGACAGAAGCAATATTCAAATAGATAATGGCCAATATTTTCCAAAACTGATGAAAACCATCAGAGATAGATATTGCCAAATTGCCCTTCGAAATTTTTGCAACAATTTACTGCTTCATTAACAGTGTATGAAAAGGCCTATTTGTTTCCACTCATGACAACACTGGCTTTTAATTTTAAAATGAATACTAATCTGATAGGTAAAATATGCAATTTCCTCACTTTGAGTTCCATTTAAAAAATTATGAATGAAATTAAGCATTTTTTGTTTGTTTATATTAGTTTCTATTCATATAGAAACTGTTGCCAGTGGTTTGGTTTTGTTTGATTATTTATTGTCATTCAGAGAGTTTAGAAATTTATGATGTTAAACAGTTTACTTTTATGGATTTTGTGTTTGGGGTTATGTTTATAAGGGTCATATTTCAAGATTAAAAAAGAATCCCTCATTTTTTTTTCCTGGATATTTTGTGGTTTCTGTTTTGTTTTGTTTAAATCTTTGACGTTAAATTTAAATTTATTTTGGGCTAAGGAATGAAGCCACTTTTTTGAGAAATCATACAAAGGTACAAGGCCCCTTCACTCTCCTTAGGCAACTCTTTCCCCTGACCCCTACCCTGCTCTTTTCTGGAGTATTTTCAAGGAGTGAAGAGCTTGTGAACTGGAAAAGGCCCCTATCTCCAGAGCAAAGATGGGATCATGACAGAAATATTGGTATCCTGAGGGTATGATATTCTGTATTTGCTATTTTATAGCAAGTGTCACAGTTGAAGCTCATTTAGCTTTATGAGCAGAATAGGAGTTTCAACGTAGGCACACAGAATCTTAGGAATTCTCTATCTGTAGACAAGTTCTCTTGCTCAGCAGCATTGTTAAGGAATGCAGGAAGCTGGACGGCTTAGAACCATTCACAGCCTAGTTGTGCATTGGGTCAGGCACACAATAACTTCCTTTCAGCCTTTTCATTTTTTGTTCAAAGGTAAAGGCTTTATTCAAATATGTTTTACTAAAAGGTACCATATTTTAGAGATTGATCTATAGATAGGTTTGTATGAAAATGCCACGGGGCTAACCGTGTGAGAGAAATCTTCCTCTGAGCTTTCTGATTTCAACATCAATAAAAAGAATCAAGCAATTAGATCTAATTCCATAAACCTGCTTTTGTAAAAATGTTCTCATGAGCATTGGTGGTAGGATTAAAGACCTAGCTTATCCAAAGGGAAGGTAAATGAGATGCTATGATAAATAACTAGCTTGCTGCTTATCGTTCAGAATGTCCTCATTTCTATTTCTGCAGTTTTCCTCTTTTGTGAAGCCTTACTAAAATATACTATCATCAGAATTTTTAATTGTGTGCCCCTTTTGTACTTCATTTATTACTCAGCTCACGAGAGAATATAAACGGAATCTCAGGTGTCTAATACGTTATTAAATCATAAAATCAAAAGGTATCCTTGAGGACAGAGTCTAATATGTTCTCTGATTTAGTAATTGCTCTACAGCACCTGTGGGTCTTCAAAGCTCTTCTTTCAATGACAGTAAACTCACTGCTTTGTGAGGTAGTCTGTGGTTTTAATGTACAGTTTTTTGGTTTTTTTTTTTGTGGTACGCGGGCCTCTCACTGCTGTGGCCTCTCCCGTTGCGGAGCACAGGCTCCGGACACGCAGGCTCAGCGGCCATGGCTCACGGGCCCAGCCGCTCCGCGGCATGTGGGATCCTCCTGGACCGGGGCACGAACCTGTGTCCCCTGCGTCGGCAGGCGGACTCTCAACCACTGCACCACCAGGGAAGCCCAACTGTACAGTTTTTATTATAGGAAATTTATTTCTTGTTTTGGCATAAATGGACGTAAATTCAGAGGAGAATAATCATGGTGGTGAAGGGACAAGGAATCATATCATATAAGGAATGTCTGCATGAGCCTGGGGAAGCTTCTTTTGTTGAAGAGTATACTCAGGGGAGACAGACAGCTGTCTGAGAATTTGTAAAGGACCATCCTCTGTAAGGTGATGTACTGGGGCTGGGACTTCATATGAAATTTTGGGGGACAGAACTCAATGCATGACAGATGTATAAGGGAAAGTTGGAACTATAGGATAAAGCAACTGGTGGAGCTTGTGAATTCTAGAAATTGCCCAGGTCAGTCAATATTTTGCAAAATTTCTATTGTTGTACTTACTACTGCTGTGTAACATATTACTCCCAAATTAGCAGCTTAAAATAAACATTTTATTATGCTCACAGATTCTGAGGTTCAGAAATGTGGATGAGGCATAGTTCAATGGCTTGAAAGCAGAGGCTCATACTTTGGGGCCTCGGTTGAGAAGACTTGGTAGCTAGAGATGGCTCAAGGGGTGGGGGCTGGAGTCACTTGGGTGTCTTCTCTCAGTTCCCTGGTGGTTGACATTATTTGTCAGTTGTGACATCAACAGGGGTGTCAAGTGGACCACCTCCACTTGGACTCTTCTTGTTGCCTTGGCTTCCTCAAAGTATGGCAGTCGCAGGGTAATCCCCTTTCTGTAGCATCAGGGGTCCCAAAGTCATTATCTCAGCAAACAAAGTGGGGGCTGTATTGCCTTTTCTGACCTAGTCTTGGGAGTCATGCAGTGTCACTTCTGCCACATTCTATTGGTTAAAAATGGGTCACATGCCCACCCAGATTTTGAGGAGGGGATATAGGCACTATATCTTTCTTGACATGAAAATTTCTGATCATTAAAAGAAAGAAGGAACACATATCTCTTTAGAGGAAATTTAAATTATAGGACATATTGTAAAAGACCGCATAAGGGAAAAACAAGTTTTTGTCTTGCTTTTGGAAAGAAATAGAAAACAGATTGCATGCAGAAATGCCACTTCATCTACTGGTCATGTGTGTCTTCCCACAACATAGAATAATTTATGCTTTTAGAATTAATCCCATATTACTCAACATCCACTGGGCTTCCAGGAATTACCTACCCCCCTCCAAAAAAAAAAACAAACCCAAAAAGTTTTAACAGAAAAGTATGAAATAAAGAAGAGCAAGTATAACCCAGTTTTGCTTTCTTCTGTTTTTATGACTTGTCCAAACAATTACACTAGCTAATTTATTTATTTCATAAAAAGTCCTAACCCTGAGCAGGCCAGGGATTTTAGCTGGCCTTGATATAGTCACCCTATGGCCTTTGCTTTCTGTGTAATTCCAGCTCTCTGTTGACTCCATAGCTCTTGTTTTACGTCTGCTTCAAAACATATCATAAATCGTGTACACATTTTATCAAATAAACTGGACTCAGTAGTGTGTGAATTATTTTTATTCTTTCCTTTCAAATCTGCTTTTGGACTTACTCTTTCCTGCCCTGGATGAAATATTTGGTAGGTAGAAGGGCTTTCTGGTTCCTTCAATCACAAGAAAGTCTCATTTTAGCAAATAAAAACTGTTGTCAAGTATAGTATCAAAATTTAGGATTCTTATCTAACTTAGGGTTCTCCTGTCCCCCAGCTTAGGCCTGACCAGGAACGGGGGAAGCATGCTCTACCTCTTTAAAATTTTGTAATTCTACTTCCTCTTCCACTCCTAGGTATGATTTCCCATTTCTCTGGAGAAGAAATATAAGAGGTAAGAAAGTTTTACTTGACTGATATAGTTGTATCTGGCAATAAAGTGGGAGCGGCATTGCCTTCTCTAACCTAGCCTCAAAAGTCCTGCAATGTCATTTCTGCCACATCCAGCTGGTTAAAAGAGAGTCACAAGGATACCCAGGGTTAGGGGCAGGGGACATAGATAAGACGTGTGTCAAAGATGACAGCTAGACAGTTGTTGACTCGTATTCTCTTGGGGTGCTTTTTTTCCTGGGACCCTCCTGCTAAAGGACCTGTGACTGCAGTTCCCTTTAAACAAGTAATGTTCCCATATCTGGCTCTTTTTGAGTCCCCCTTTAGCCATAAGCTTCCAGCAATATGTCTCCCTACTGGGGGCCTTTGGCTTCTCCAGGCTCACCTCTCACACACCAGGCTGCCTTTCTGACCCTGGATCCACATCTGGGTCCCAGGAGACAAACTCCTTTGCCTACTGTCATTGGAACTGTAAATATTGCTAACGCAGCTCTCTCTGCTATTTACAGACTAATAATATTTACAGCCTTGCATCTTTGGACTTCCTGCAACAGAGGCAGAGTCCAGTCTCTGGTCTCCCAATCTTCAGAGGCTGTAGGCCAAGTTTTTTTTGAGAGGTTCAGAGAAGCTCCTGTCACCTGGATTAAGGTGAAGGAAAGTACTTTTTCCCCTCCTTCCCCATCTCCTCCCCTCCGTAGCACCCAGAACAATTTCCAAAGGCCCTCCCTTTATTGGCTTTTTCAGTTTCAATATTTACAGAAATGGAGGTGGGAGATTAAACAATGTTGGTAGACTCAGTTTCACAGTCCTTAGGATGTATTTCTTCGGAGGTCTTGCTTCTTAATTTGGACATTGTGCTTAGACTTTAGGGCCACTGGTGAAACTCCAAGACAAAAGAGTTCTATTTGAATATCTTACTACCCTTCAGCTAAGATTAATAAAGCAGAATGCCCTTTTCCTCATAGTGGGGTTTAATAAGTTCTAAAAATGGTTGGTCAGGCTTGCCCAAGTTTAGAGGAAGGATTTTTCAGGAGTATTTCAAAGCCAGTGGAGGTCACATGGCATTTTGAGACAAGTTTGTGAGAAGAAACATATGAAGGGAGCTTTGGCAGAGATTTCAAGAGGCCCGTGTTCTCTTTGTAATCCAAATCCTTGTTTGTCTCCTCTAATCTACTCTTTACAGTGTGGTGAAGGGGTCATTCTAAAGTGAAAATCTATTTGTGTAATTCTCCTTTAATGTTTTCTGTATCTCCTTAAAAATAAAGGCCAAGTTCTTTAGTTTGACAAAGAAGATTCTTCAGGATCTAGCCCGTGGCAATCTTTGAAGCCCTAGCTCTCACCAATACACTGGAGGAAGAAAGAACCCAGGCGTGGGATAGGATGAATGAATGATCAGAATTATCCTTCTCCTTCCCTAATCACTCCGGCCAAATATGGCAGGTGCCAGGAGGGAAAGGAACCAACACAGAATTGGACTGAGATTGACGCTTTAAATTTTGGATTAGGTAAGGTTAGACATTAACAGCTGGATGTGACCACCAACCTATGAAATCTGCTTAAGATGTTAAAATATAGGAAAGAGAGATTTTATAGTGCATGGTGAAAAGGAGTAAAACAAAAATTGTTTCATGTTTCTACTCCACTAATTTTAGATCATTCGATAAATAATTTTAAAAGACCTTAGGGGAGTGGTGAATGGAAGTGTGGAAGTTGGCAGGTTTGAGTACAGGTTTATTTGTAATATAATTTTGATGAGAATTTGAAATTTGAAACCACACTGTAAATTATCTAGCAATATGGTTTTTTGAATAGACATTCCGGATTAAAGAAAAAAATTGATTTCAGAAGAGGTATATGAGGTCAAGTCCATATTATAGAATTTTTCCCATTGCTCACTAAGCTCCACCATGTTAGACTTCCTCAGTTTCTTAATGTGGCAAGTTCTTTGTTGTCCTAGGGCCTTTGCATGTGTTCTGCTTAGAAGACCTCCCCTCCGCCGCCCCCCCGCCAAATCTTCTCCTAGCTAAACTCTGTGAATCCTTTAGCTTTCAAATAACATATTCTGTTTTTAGAGAGATCTTCTCTGACTCCCTCAGCGTAAATTGGGTGCCCCCTTGTTATAATCACATATGTTCCCTCTGTCTTTTCTTTCTTTCTGGCTCACTATAATTTGTAATTATATATTTATTTTTGTGTTTATTTGTCTCATGTCTGATTTCACAATTAAATGATAAGCCTCATGAAGGTGAGACTATAATTGTTTTATTCATCACTATATAAGCAACACCTAGCAGAACGCTTGAAACAGAAAGTATTCAATGAATATTTTTTTTTGAAATAGGAATAGATCAAAGTGTTTGCTTGATTATGCTAAAACTTTCACAGTATTTCTGTGACGAGGCTACCAATAGTGAGAGAGAATGAATAATTTAGAAAATGGATATTTCGGCAACTTCAATTTAAGTGGTGTGCAGCATAAATTAAAGGATAGAAGCACAGGCTTGAGGCAAGGGATTTAAAAAAAATTCTTCAAGTAGCCTCAATGAATAGAGCTGGATACTACTTGTGAAACAGACTTCATTTCTTATGCTCCTTGATTCTACATCTCTGAGAGGCCTTAAAGGACACTTATGAAATGACCTATTGTAAAAAAGAAAAAACAAAGTGATTGTAGGGGTAGGGATCTTTCTATTTTGTTTGAAACAAATTGTGTATGGTGGAAAACATGTAGAACTGAAATTAGGACGCAACAACTCTAGCCTTTATAATGATTTTGAATCAAATAAATATTGACTAAGAATGCTTTATAAATAATAGTATAGTAACATGCTGTGGAATAAGAAGTGGTCTGTGAAAGGAAAAAAAGGCCAGAATTTGAAATCAAGAGGTTAATTTTCTTTTTAATATAGAGCATTTCTTTATCATTGTTATTAAATCCTATAATGGAATAGAAATATTTAGCATTCACACAATGATTCATAACCTTGCAATTTAGGATATACCCAAAAAGTACCACATGGGCTTATGTGAGGAAATTATTTTATAAATTTTGGGGAAGTGGGATTAGGAAGAAACGAGGGTTAGAATGAAGTTTGGTTTGTAAGGTCACAGGGAAGAAAATTTGTTTATTTCTACCCACAAATTGAGCCAATTTCCAGACGTCAGATTACTAGCCAGGTTCCAGAGGAAACGGCTGTTGACCTTTACATCTTGTTCACTGCCACTGAACGTTGAACTTTCAAGTTGCTTTTGGCAGGGGCATGGGGGAACTCTCCTTTGTCCCTGCTCTTTCTGTGTAATATCCAGATGGCCTCAGCCATCTATAACAGACGTGTCCTGAAGTGCCGTTTCCTGGAATAACAAGCAGTATGGCTAATATCCAACTTTGAACTCTTATTCTTGCCAGGTGCTGTGAGCTAAGAACTTTGATATGGATTATTTCATTTAATCCTCATTAGATATTTCTGATGTAGGTATTATTATCGTCATCTCCATTTTATAGATATAAACTGGAGGCTTAAGGAAGCTAAGCCACTTACCTAAGGCTGTACAACTAATAAGTAACAGAGACAAGGTCTGAACCCAGGTGGTTTGATCCTAAACCCTGTACTGCCTCGCTTAATGGCTGGTCATCAGAGAATTCACTCTGTGATGGATGTAGTGCAAGCTTAATGGCTAGAATTGTAGATGAATGTTTAATGCTATGTGATCTACATTAGACTTATGCAGGTGAGAGTGAAACTGCCACAGGTCAGGAATGTTTGGCATAAACAATCTATATTGCTTGTTCTTCATGTGCAAAGTACTCCCTAAGAACCCTGCAGCCACTCCAATCTCCCCAGATCCAACGATCAGACTTGTGTATTGGAACTGGAGGACTGCTGCTAAAGTCATTAGGTCGCCTTGTTCCTCAGGTGTCTGAAAGAGCAGGAACTGGTAGACTGACTATTATTTCCCTCCTTCTCCACCTCTCATGGGGTAAAGCTTGGGAGGGGGGGAACGGTACACGCTCTTTGAGAAAAATAGAGAGTACAGCGGGCTACTCTTTCACCATCTTCTCTTTGAGACCTTGCATTGGCTCAAATCCCCTGAGAATTACTCCTGAATAGAAGACCATCATTCTTTAAGTTTTTTTTTTTTCTTTCTCTGAATCATTAATGCCGCAGGTTCTGGGAAGTCTTTGCCTACACAAGTGCTTCAGTGCCAACAGTCTTTAAGTTAAGTATAAATAATTGAGTATTTGTTTTGGAATTTGAGTACATCCCAATTTGACTTTAACTTCTTATTACAACAGGAAATCCAGAAATCCACTATTTCCATTCTTAAGATTTTTCTTTTTTGGTAACTCTAAATATTTGAAAATGGTCATGGTGAGGATTAATTATATAAGTGTTTCCCCCATAATCTTTGTGAAGTGTGAACATTGAAAGAAAATTAGAGTTCAAATGAAGCAAATCATGTCATTCCAAACTGAATGAAGGACTTTTTTGTTTGACAATATGGAAAGTTTTTGATGAATTATTATTTTAATATGTAAAATATTAAGCACAAATGAAAAACTAAAACATTATCCATCAAATACTTGTACCCAAAGTCTAGCAAAATATCATGAGAGTTAGGTTCAGTTGAAGTAATCTCCACCTCAAGGATGGTGTTCAAAGTTATCACTGCCCTAGGAGAGTTGCTCCACACTCCTGACCCTTGATCCCTGATTGGGATCCCTGGCTCCAGACACCCAACACTGCTTCACCTTATTTTATTGTCTCTCAGAATGCCCTAGAATGGCTCTCTTTGCTTCCCCAAGAATCTCTGTTATCAGCTCCTCCTATTCTCGGGGTCTCTGACTCTTGGATTTTGGATTTTATTTATTTATTCATTCTGCACTGCGTGCGGCTTGTAGGATCTTAGTTCTCTGACCAGGGATTGAACCTGGGCCCTCGGCAGTAAGAGCACCGAGTCCTAACCACTGGACCACCAGGAAATTCCCTGGATTCTATTTAAAGTTGCTATTATTATACTGTGTAGACCCTTACTTAAAACTGTAGACTCTCAAATTCATATACTTTCTTTTTCAGAATTAGATCCTGAGAAAAATAACAGCAGCTCCCTTCTGCTTTCATTCTTCCCCCCTTGACAAAATAGAAACCTAGAACTCTCAGAATGAAAATATTCTTTCTCATAAATTGGTTCTACTTTCCTGTTGCAACTGCCCTTGATCAATGTCTTGTGTGTACACTTAATTCTGCTTCCCTCAGCAGGGAATTCCTGAGTAACAACTCTCAGAGAAGAATCAACTCATTGCAATTGCATCTTATCCACTGACCAGTGACTCAGGTAAGAAGTTTTGTTTTCCTTAGTTTTCCCTGATGGGAAATAACTTTAAACATACTTCTTGCAATATTTGAATATAACTTTAAGCTAATGCACAAAGCTTCAAAGAAATTTCACTTTTGCTGTGGACAACTTAGGCTATGTTCATGCTCATTTCACTTTTGCTGTGGACAACTTAGGCTATGTTCATGCTCACCCTCATTCTCTCCTAGTTTTATTCTCTAGGTTTCATTTCTTAGGATAACTTAAAGGAGACAGGGTGGACTTATTCATTGGACATAGTAGACACAGGGTATAGGGCCCATGGCACGGTTAGGGGCCCACAAAAATATTTTAACTCTGTTTTAAGTTCAGTAAAAAAAAAAAAAAAAAAAAGGAAAACATTTAGTGATTAATCTAGCCTGGAGTATATGTGTCTTTATATCAAAGCAATCATAAAATATTTTATAATTTATATGTTTTCTGGAGGAAAGAGCCCATGAAGGCAATAGAACCTAAAGTTCACAAAAATCAGAATACACATGGAAATTTGCTAGCTGCTTTACTGCAAATAAACATCTCTTAACTTACAACCATATTTGACATCCTTCAGATTTTTATGTTTGTCGATTTGATGATCTGTTCCATTTCTGGCTAAATTATGCAATTTATTGGTCATAAATTAAAACTAGCGTAGTGTGTAGAATTCTGAGTAAGGACAATACATAAGCCTTCAGATATTGATCTGGTATTTTAATTTGGTTTTAGTCTTTCCTTAACACAAGTTTGTCTTGTTCTTTTTTTTAAAACAGGGTACTAAATTTACTATCATTGGTAATACGCTTTTTTTTAAACCAAAACCACAGTGCCACCTACTGGTAGTTTAAAGAACAGTTCTATATGCATAGATTAAGGGGAACTAGGAATTGAATCCTGTGGCTCTGGTAATTTATAAAATGAAGAGAGACAGCTCACACTACCCTTTTCTCCTCTTGATGATTCAGTGTCTCTTCACTCTGTCTTTTAAAAGTCAGGTTTCTACTGAACCATAATCTCGGAACTCCGTAATCTCTAATCTCTGAAAATCCTGATTTTTCCTCAGATTTGTCTTTTCAGCAGCTAATTGAACTGGATGTCTTTTCAACTCCAGGTGGAAGTGGTCAGTTACATTAAGGCTGCTGTTAAGCCATCTCCTTGCACAGTACCTTGTAGAGTTCAGGAAGTCTACCTCTGCCTGATCTCTCACAGGGTGATTTTCAGTCTCACTTTGTCTTTATTTCTAGAAACTGCCTTCTTTGTCTACATCTTCTGGTTTTTGAAGTTCAGCTCATTTACCTAACTCCCATTTTTGTAATCTATCCCTTTCTCTGTGGAAAATTTCTGACTGACCTATTACTGGCTTTGGAATTTCTTCTTGGCTATATTTTTATCCTCTGGCTGGATATTTCCTGACATTAACTCTCAGATGCTGTATCCTCTTAAGGACCTAGAGTCTCAGGTTGGACCAGTTCTTGGTCTACCAATAGTTCCCATACTGTCTGCTTATCGGAATGTCTGGTGACCTTTGTTACAAGTCCAGATACCCAGGTCTTTGCCTAAGAGATTCGATTGAGTCAGTCTGTTGGAGGCTCTGGGAATGTGCATTTTGATAAATATCTTAGGAGATTTCTGGTGCAGCTGTTGTATTTGGGAACCACAAGTCCACAGGATAGTCTCGTATTTTGCTATCGTACTTGTCATTCTTCTGTATGCACTTTCCTCCCTCCTCATTCTTTCTCTTCTTGCCCCTTCCTAGCTGTAAAATTTCTTCTCATCTTTTAAATAAGAGGTCAAATATTTGAGAGTCTCTCTTACCCTCCTCTTGCCTTTCCTTTTCACTGAGCAAAATTAGTCTCTCATCTGTGCCACTATTCCCCAATTAGAGCCCATATCACATTGTCAGATTCACAGCCTGAACCAGATATTTACAACATAGTAAGATAGCAAGTTATTTTTATAATAAATTTATTTATTTATTTTTGGCTGTGTTGGGTCTTCGTTTCTGTGCGAGGGCTTTCTCCAGTTGTGGCGAGCAGGGGCCACTCTTCATCACGGTGTGTGGGCCTCTCACTGTCGTAGCCTCTCTTGCTGCAGAGCACAGGCTCCAGACGCGCAGGCTCAGTAGTTGTGGCTCACGGGCCTAGTTGCTCCATGGCATGTGGCATCTTCCCAGACCAGGGCTCAAACCTGCGTCCCCTGCAATAGCAGGCAGTCTCAACCACTGCACCACCAGGGAAGCCCTAGCCTGTTATTTTTAAAACAAGGTACATGGAGCTCCTCCTGCCTCAGAATCATCTAGGGTGTGTGATCAATGAAAGGTTCCTACCCCAGATTTATTGACTCAGAATCTCTGGGGGTACAGTCTGCAACCAGTAAAACAAATAGTACAGCTGAGTATCTTGTATCCATTAAAGTTTGAGAACCACTGCTCTATCAGCTGCAGAAACTCAAGACATCAGCTGAAGTGGCAATCCATCCATGAACTGCATTAATCGACAAGACATGCCAGGAGGTCAGGAGCACTCAGAGCTTTATTGGCAGCAAGGCTGAGGGTTTGGCTTCAGTGATCAGTGTTGCAGTTAATGGTGGTGGTACAGGTGCTTCCCTTTTTTCCCCCCTATATTGATTTGCTTTTTTTTTTTTTTTTTTTTTCTTGCGGTACACGGGTCTCTCACTGTTGTGGCCTCTCCCGTTGCGGAGCATAGGCTCCAAACCCGAAGGCTCAGCGGCCATGGCTCACGGGCCCAGCTGCTCCACGGCATGTGGGATCTTCCCGGACCGGGGCATGAACCCGTGTCCGCTGCATTGTCAGGTGGACTCTCAACCACTGCGCCACCAGGGAAGTCCTGATTTGCTTTTAATCAGGCCTCCTAATAAAAAAAAAAAAGTGAGATAAAAGAAGATATGCTTGTGAGCAGCATATTTTACTTTAAATTAATTAATTTATTTGTTTTAATTTTTGGCTGTGTTGGGTCTTCGTTGCTGTGCATGGACTTTCTCTAGCTGAGGCAAGCCAAGCGAGGGCTACTCTTCATTGCGGTGCGTGGGCTTCTCATTGTCGTGGCTTCTCTTGTGTCAGAGCATGGGCGCTAGAGTGTAGGCTTAGCAGCTGCGGTGCGGGCCCAGCTGCTCCGCAGCATGTAGGATCCTTCCAGGCCAGGGATCGAACCCATGTCCCCTGCATTGGCAGGCGGATTGTTAACCACTGCACCACCAGCGAAACCCTCAGCACCTTATTGATTTATTAAACTATAGGTCTTCTCCAAAAACCTTAAAATTTATCTTAGTGTGAGAACAAAATGGGTTTAACAACTGAACCCGAGACTATTGCAGATTAGCCACCAGGCCATGACAGTAGTAAATTGGCCCAAGCCTTTCTTGCAGCCTTTTTTCCCCCTGTAAGGGCTCAGCCTGTCCCTTGGGAGGCAAAGCAGACCCCTTGTTTTCACAGACCTGGCTCTTAAGAGAATACCTGGAGTTGTGGAGATGAACATGTCCAGTGTTCTCTTCCCAACTGTAACAATCAGGTAAGTCTCTTCACCTCTCCTTGGGTGGAGCGAGGAAAGGGGGAAAAGAGGGCTGGTTACAATATTTGAATGTCCTTAAGACACAAGGGAACTATCAAGAGTGAGGAAGAAGTTACTCCTTCCTAATGGTGTCCATCCCTGAACCATTTTCTGCGTCCAGAAGACAGTGGAGTGGCCTGTCTGAGTCACGTGGACACCCCCAAATGTAACGTGGAGTCTACACACTTGCATTCCACGGACTGACAAGAACTTGCTGCAAAACAAAATCCGGATGCAAATACCACGAATGGGGAACCTGAGCCTGAGGCAGAAACAACAAACTCCCACTACATAATTTATGTTGGTTGTTTCTATAAGGTGAGCACCCTGAGCTTTCTCATTTGTGAAATGGGAAGAATAACAATATCTATTCAAGTGTTATTATGAGGATTTGGTGAGACAATGTGTGTAAAAGCACTATGGTGGTCCCATGGGGGCTCGGTGGAAGGGAGCCCTTTGACCCTAAGTCGTATAAAATTATGATTTATTGAGAAAAATGCAAAGAACACATGCTCAGAAAAAAAGAAAAAGCAACAAACCAAAACCAAACGAAAACAAAACAGGAGTTATCAGCTGGGTATGCTTAGTGAGCCTAACTTCCCAGCTCCTTAGGGTCAAATGTGGGGTTATGTGGCCATGCCCTCCAGGAGGAGACCCAGCCAGGTTGGAGGAAATGCCAGAGGCAGTGTCTTATACTCAATAAAATCTCCTAAAATTCCAGCATAATTGCTTTGGATGGTTGTAAACATAGCCTTTAGAAAGCTTAGTCTAGAAATTATGAATAATAAAAATTTATAGGCATATGCCTATATGCCTTTAGAATGTTATGTGACCTGGATCTAGCATCATATATTCTGGTAAAATCTGTACTAAACTACTAATGCTTAGTCCACAGATTCGATGTAATAATAACTATGCATTCTTTGGTATATGTTTTTTCCAACACCACCAAGTAATTAATTCAACTCTGACACCACCTACCTGGAGATAGCATCCAATCCCACAGGTTAAGGGCTCAGTCTCACAAGACTGCCCGCTGCTTCCACTTCAGATGCCAATCGCAAGTTCAAGTTTTCACCTGTGCTTCTGATCGACCGGCTATAGATCTGAAGTTCCCATGACACACTCCTTGAGTTCTATTAATAGGCTAGAGTGGCTCACAGAACTCAGAGAAACCTTTTACGACTATATTACCAGTTTATTATAATAGGACATAACTCAGGGAGAGCCAGATAGAAGAGATGTATAGGGCAAGGTATGTGGGAAGGGACTCTGTGGGTTTGCCATTCTCCCCTAATCTCTACATGCTTACCAACCCAGAATCTCTCTGAACCCAGTCCTATTGTGTTCTTATGGAGTCTTCATTACATAGGCACGATTGATGAAATCATTGGTGTTGGCAGTTGATTCAACCTCCAGCCCTTCTCCCCTTTAAGGTCAGGGGGTGGGGCTGAAAATTCCAACCCTCTGATCACATGGTTGGTTCTCCTGACAAAGGGCCCCCATCCTTAGGTGCTTTCCAAAAGTCACCTCATTAACATAACTTCAGGTGTGGTTAAAAGGGGTTTGTTGTGAATATCAAAACACTTTTTATGACTTTTATCATTTAGGAAATTCCAAGAGTTTTAGGAGTTCTATGCCAGAAACAAAGATCAAATACATATTTCTTATTATAAAACACAATATTATACATCCCATATGCCCAGTTGCGTTTATGTAAGAATGTGAAGGTAGTCCAAAGATGCAAAGTGACAGGAAGAGAACTCTGTGATCCCCATCCAGGAAGTGCCAAACTATTATCTCAGTGTGGCTTTCCCTGAAGTATGACCCTGATGAAAGGGAAAGGTGATGCATGATTTTGACCTCATCAGAAGTAATGCTGAATAAATGCCGATTTCAATTACAGCTCCTGAGAATGCCTAGGGCTGGCTGCTCTCTCATACTGCTAGTAGAAGCATAACTTGATTTTACCATTCTAAAGGGTGATTTTACAATACGTATCAAAAGCTATAAGTGTCATACCTTTCAAACAAAACTCCCACTTCTAAGAATTTATCCTAAGGATGTGTATAGACATCTTTTGTGGTATCTGCCCAGCCCATGCCCTCCTTCTCTGGACAATGGGGGAAGACCCCATGTCATAGTGCTTGAGGAAAGTCAATACGTACAAGGATGAGAAGAATTAAGCAAAGAGGACTTCCAGGCTAAGAACACATCCTCTCTGCTTCAAAGAGCAATGATAGATAATCTTTATAAGGAGATATCTGTGAGGACCTTGCCAACTCAAGAACAAGGTAAACACCTCCATGGACCACAAATGGAAAACCATAGTAGTGAACAGGGGTGAAGTCAAGAGCCTGCCAGACATTAGATGCCAATGTGGACACAAAGACAGCAGAAGTTGACTGAGGTTATGGAGGAGACACAGACCACTGTCACTGTCCCCACCACTCATACCGAAGAAGGCTCCTTCTGCAGAGAGAATGTAGCAGTCATTCCACAGGGACAGAGCCCTCAAGTGAGAGAGACAAATGGGTTGGAAGTATTAAGTAGCCGTTTCTGGAGCTGATAAACAGTGAATGAATAAGACTTCAGGGCCTCTTGGGCCTGAAGTGAGAAACAAGACTCCCATTGCAAACACATGGAATAAGAATACACATGAGAAAAAGAGACATAAGTATAGGATACAGGACAGGTAAGGAAAGTAGCCTAGTCACATTAGTTATATGACATCTAGAAGTTTCTTAGAAGGAATTGGAGATTGCTATTAGAACTTACTGTGTATCTTTTATACATTATTTAATATGAACATCAATTGTAAATTCTCTCTCTCATACACATGTGTAGAGGCAGAGAAAATGGGTATCCTCTGAAAGAAGCAATGAGATGGCAATTTCTGGTGATTTTGCAGCACCTCCTGTACAGGTTCCTCATGAGACTGAATACATGAGCTTGTGGGTTTTGTGCAGTAATGCTGGATCCTTATATTAAGTTGCACTTCTTTACTTAAGCAGATCTGAGTGACTTTTTGTTCATTACAACAAACAAAACCTTGGCTAAACCAGAAAATCTGGACCCAGATTTTCTACATGCGTGTGTTTCGTGAGGAAGTATGTTTAACAGTGGAAAACTGGAAACGATCTAAATGCACCAAATAGGGAAAGGTTAAGTAAGTGATGGTGCATTCATACACTGGAATGGCAGGCAGCCATTAAAAAGCATATTTTCAGAGACATTAAAGATTGGGCAAATGTACATGACATGTTATTTGATGAAGCAGTCTCAAGGTTTTTTTTAACTAACTAATTAATTAATTTTGGCTGCTTTGGGTCTTTGTTGCTGTGCTCAGGCTTTCTCTAGTTGTGGTGAGCGGGGGCTAGTCTTCGTTGCGGTGCGTGGGCTTCTCATTGCGGTGGCTTCTCTCGTTGCAGAGCATGGGCTCTAGGCCCGTGGGCTTCAGTAGTTGTGGCACGAGGGCTCAGTAGTTGTGGTTCGCAGGCTCTAGACCACAGGTTCAGTAGTTGTGGCACACGGGCTTAGTTGTTCTGGCATGTGGGATCTTCCCGGACCAGGGCTCAAACCCGTGTCCCCTGCATTGGCAGGTGGCTTCTTAACCACTGCGCCACCAGGGAAGTCCCCGGTGCCAAGTTTTTCTTCGTCATCTCTTTCTCTGACATCCTGCCCCCTCTGAGATTGTAATTTCTATTACGTCTCACTTCTTGCCATTTCCCTTGATTTTCTTTCTTAAAACACAACTCATATAAACATTCATAGAGATGAGACTTTATTAAACACTCAGGAGTATAAATGGCAAAGGGTTTTTGCATCATGGGCCAGCAGGACACACCATGGCAAAAATGTTAGGACCAAATAATACACACTCTTATTCTTAAATGTGTTTCGGGAATTCCCAGTGCTGGGAAGTTCTCATTGGTATTGCTCTCCCAGGTCCAGGTCCTAGCCTTCTCCTGTCCTGATGGAACCTTTCTCTTCCTCACCAGCCTCCTTTCCTTTCTCCTCCTCTTGGCTCCTTCACTCTTCTCTTAAGCTCCTGCATGGCCCAGGGAATCTCAAAATCCTTTAACTTATTATGCAAAGTGATCTAATTTAATCATTCCATACTATGCCCTGGGGCCCATCACTTCACAATAAAAGAATCCATTAAGGAACAAAATGAAAAGTTCTCTTCAAGAAAACCTCTGCTTCCATCTTTTAAATAACATCTCTTTGTTCTCTTTATTATATCTATACCTCCCACTGCCCCACTCCCCCACTCCCCGAAAGAAGACTGGGAAGATATATAAGAAAAATAAAACAGGGTTTATCTCTGAGTGATGAGAACTATTTTTCTTCTTTATTCTTTTTATATCTTTAAATTTCCACAGTGTACATATAGCTTTAAAAAATGAAAACAAAAAAGGTATGAAAATTATAATTCTGGAATTGTATTAATCAGGATATGTAAACTGCTGAAAAAAGCCTCAAAAATTTTAGGAGCTTACAGCCAGATGAAATAATTTGTTGCTCACATAATAGTTCTACTTGGGTATTCCTGGTCTCCTTCACATGGTGACTTGGGATGCTAGGCTTTCTCTATAGGGTGGTTCTGCCATTTTCTAGGGTCTTAGATCCCTCTATTGGATCTACTGAATCTAGCCAGCAAACAAGAGGCAAAATAGTGGTAGAAGATTGGCAGGAACTTACTTTGAGGAGCCAGACCCTGAAGGGGCATATGTCACTTCTACTTATATAAGGCTGAGAAATGAAATCTAGCTGTGTCGTCAGAAGGCAGAAGAAATGGGGTTTAGTGAACAGATACACAAATAGCATGCTGGAGAGGTAATACTGGCTTTGGACACACACCTAGATTTAAATCTCAGCTTCTCTGGTAAAGTAATAGACTACTTTTTAGAGTTCAAATAATCAACATTTAACAAAAATTAATTGGGATCTGTTAGTACTTCACACTGTTTTAGGTGCAGGTAATACAGAGACAAAAATTAGCCCATATTTCTTCTTTTATGAGTGTAAGAACATTGCAATGTAGTGGAATAAATGGAACAATAGACGTCTGTGTCAGGACACCCCTGTAACACAGGGCTGTGTGTGATCAATCCAATGAGAGATAGGAGGGAGGTGCCTGGAAAGCTTCCCAGAGGAGGTTCCTTACTAAGCTGGACTTGCGGGTGCTCACCAGGAGAGTAGTGTTTGAGGAAGGGCATTTCTTCCTAAGGAAATGCATGTACAAGTCATGGGAGGCGAAAAAGGTCATGTCTGGGAACCTAAGCATTAAACAGAAATCAAAGGAAGAATAATAAAAAATTCTGCTGTATGTGTGAGTCAGCCAAATGCCAAATAATAAACACCCTGGAAAGTTCATCTTTGAGGAGATGAATCATTTCTCCTCTCGGGTCACGGGAATGATAAGCATTCAGGGAAGGAGGAAACATGGTCACAAATGAGGCCAAGGGTCACTGAGAAGAGAGCACATTCCCTTCCTGAATCGGTTACTACGCTGTCCTCTCATACCTTAATAATGTTGGGACCTAACCAAGAAGTGTCATCAAGATTTTTTGTTTTGTTTTGTTTTTAAGTAACAAATTACTTAGCCTTTCTCTGGGATATGAAGTGTGAATGGAAGAATCCACACAGACAAAAATAAGTTGGATCGAGCTTGTGTGATAAATGCAGATATGTGTACTTTAAAGACCTCCCAACTCTTCTTTTTAGCATGTGGTTAATAGACATATACTCTTGATAAACCTCAATTTTGAACAGTGCACATAAAGTGTGTATATTTGTTGAAAACTCAAGTCAAGTTCAATTTCCAGGGGCCATATTCCAGATCAAGTGGATTCTTTCCCTCTTATTGCAGTGAGAGCACGTGAAGTATTAAGAGCCACGGCACAAGCTCTCAGTGTGTTAACCAATTTTCCTTTCCACATTAAAGATTAACTTTCAGGCTTTCAAGAAACCATATGACAATGAGTAATCTATATATATGGGAAAAAAAGAGATGAAAACACAAAGCAGTAACAATAATGTTTGACTCAAATTTACATCATTTCCGGTACTTGTATACCTAATAGAAGATCTGCTGTCATCTAAATGGTCCTCTCCACCTCCTTTCTATCTGCTAATTATTAAAGTGCTACAGCCTTGGACTATTTATATCTATTCAGCAAGGCTTTAAATGTGAAACACATTGGCTACATGGATAGACTTAATTTGTTTAGGACTCAGTTAGCTTTTTCCCAGGTAGGATAAAATATTTATAAAATAGATATTTTGTTAATGAGTACTAGATAAGGGTCAAGATATATTTTCAGTTTTATGAAGTTGAGGAGGTTCCTTAACCCCTCTGGAAGTCTTTTTTATTTCTTTTTTTCCATATGTAAAAGATGAGTTTTAAGATCTTTAAACTTGGTTTAAAACTGTTGCTTAAACTATTCCACTTTTTGTTTTTCCTTGAGGGATGTGAATAGGTGTGTCAATTTAGCATAATCCTTGGTTTTAGGGTTTTTTCCTCCTACAATAACAGTTAACAGTAGTTACATGAGGCTTGTAAAATTATGAGAGCTTTTTGCGTATCAGTATTTTCTATATTTTATATGGCTATTTCTTATATGAGATTGAAACAATAGTAAAATATCCATAACTTTAATAATTTTTGAGTGTGCTCTTCAGTCACATTTCAGTACACTCATATCGTTGGCATCCACCAGCACTGTCCATCTTCAGAGCTTTTTCATCTTCCCAAACTGAAACTCTGTACCCATTAAACAACAACTCCCATTCCTTTCTCTCAGTCCCTAGCATCTACCATTCCATTTTCTGTTTCTGTGAATTTGCCTGCTCTAGATACCTCATAAAAATGAAATCATGTAGTATCTGTCCTTTTGCGACTGGCTTCTTATTTCACTTAGCATAATGTCTATGTTTCATCCATGTTGTAGCATGTGTCAGAATTTCCTTCCCCTTTAAGGCTGAATGATATTCCATTGTATGTGTATACCACGTTTTTCTGTTTATCCATTTAATGGACATGTGGGTTCTTTCTACCTTTTGGTTGCTGTGAATTATGCTGCCATGAACTTTGGTGTACAAATATCTGTTTGAGTCCTTGTTTTCAATTCTTTTGGGTATAAACCCAATTCCAGAAGTAGAATTACTGAGACCATATGATAATTCTATGTTTAATATTTTGAGGAACCACCATGCTCAATATTAGTTTTGAGCATCAGCTGGACTGGTGAGTGCTGCCTAGTTTTAATCTTCAAAGATGACTCTCGTTTGGCACAGGCTGAGAGTTTCAAGGCAAATTGAGGTCGATACCTTTGTTAGTAGGTCGGTGGTGTACAGAAGTGTTTGTTCCAGCACGCTGAGCTTACTTTGACATTGGCTTTACCACAGTGTCTTTAAAGACAAATCTATGCATACATGATAATTACAAACCACATTCTTTGGTTTATATGCTGACTATGAAAAACATTAACAGTTCCTGCTTCATTTTCTATTTCTTTAGCTATGCATCCCTTTGTGTTAATGACCACTTATAAGCTCTTTCATTCCCTAAACGTTTACAACCTAAATATTTTGCTGAGGTATGTCTCTTTTCTTATAGTCAGCATTGTTGCTAAATGTCATTTGGAAATCTCAGTCCTCTGGATATGAGACTTAACACAGTTACTTATGAGGACTTTTTTTTTGCTTAGTGGACATTAGAGGTGTCTTTATAGTGCATTAGAGGACTCTTTTTTGCTTAGTGACATTACTTTCATAAAGCACAATTGAACTCTTTGTCTAAAGACCAGCTATGTATGTTCAGCCAAGTGTTTTCCTTCAGGTTTACATTTATTAGTTTAGAACATCTTTCCACATGGTGGTGTCTTTAGAAATAGGAGTACCAGATGAAACCTACCTCAGGAATTTAACTTAAATTTATTCTGTGGTAGAACTATTGGAGTACCAGCCAGTCTATTACTTAATATTCACAAAAGAAAAACATAATAAGAGAGGGAGAGAGATACAGTTTTCTTTGATGGGAGTTTCATTTTGGTAAACTCATAATAAAATTTTTTTAAAGTGTTAGTTTTTAATTTTTTATCCTTTATTTTAGACAAATCCAAGGCAGACACAGTTTGTTGGGAGATGCATTATAAGAATATAAAAGTATTGAAAAAGACACACTCTGAAACTTACTTGGGAAAAAAAAATGAAACCATATCTTCTACGAAAAAGAAAAATGGAAAATCCATGGAAAATTAATTACTAATAGATTGTTAAAATTTCCAACTAGAAATAGACACTCTATTATCATATTTTTACACCACATTCATCATCTTTTCATCAGAGAAATTAAATGGTATTGAAGTCCCTAGTTTCAATGTGTACTTGAAGTTGGGCTGCTAAAGAAAACTTTTTCTGTAGCATATTAAAGTAGTTATATTCAGGAATGAAGGTCACCATGGATGTATGATCTATTACATAGTATCTTATTTTAAAACAAGTCAATAGGTCAAATTAACATTTGTTTCATAGGTGCTTGATAAGTGAAAGGAACTTCAAAATATGTGTAGATATAGAAAACTTTTTTCAAAGTTTCCTTCTAGGAATAGCCCATTAATTGCTTTAGTGGACAATAATTTGAAAATTAGACGATTTCAGTGGAAGAAATAAGCTTCAAGAAATTCACATTTATTTCTCACAGTGAATAGGGAGACAGAGGCAGAGAATTGGTTTCCCAATTCCCAAGCTAATCCTTTTTTTCTCTCTCTACACATGCTTTCTCCCTTTTATTTTTATAATTCTTTTTTACAATTCAGTAGAATTTAGTACATTCACATGTTGTGCAACCACCACCCGTCTCTAGTTCCAAAACATTTTTTTATCCCTAAAGGAAACCCTGTACCCATTAAGCAGTCACTCTTTCTTCCCCCTGCTCCCCCTCAGCTTCTGGCAACAACCAATTAGCTTTTGTCTCTAGGGATTTGCCTATTCTGGATAATTCATATGAGTGGAATCATATAATACTTGGCCCTTATAGTCGGGCTTCTTTCACTTAACATAATGTTTTTGAGGTTCATCCATGTTGTAGCAGGAATCAGCACTTCATTCCTTTTTATGGCTGAACAATATTCCATTGTATAGATGCATCACATTTTGTTTACCCATTCATCCTTTGAGGGGTATTTGGGTTGCCTTTACTTTTTTTTTTTAATTTTTGAATTTTATTTAATTTATTTTTTGATACAGCAGGTTCTTATTAGTCATCAATATTATACACACCAGTGTATACACGTCAATCCCAATAGCCCAATTCATCACACCCCCACCCCCACCCCCACACAGCTTTCCCCCCTTGGTGTCCATACGTTTGTTCTCTACATCTGTGTCTCAACTTCTGCCCTGCAAACCAGTTCATCTGTACCATTTTTCTAGGTTCTATATACATGTATTAATATACAATATTTGTTTTTCTCTTTCTGACTTAACTTCACGCTGTATGACAGTCTCTAGATCCATCCAAGTCTCAACAAATGACCCAATTTCATTCCTTTTTATGGCTGATAATATTCCATTGTATATATGTACCACATCTTCTTTATCCATTCATCTGTCAATGGGCAATTAGGTTGCTTCCATGACCTGGCTATTGTAAAGAGTGCTGCAACGAACATTGGGGTTCATGTGTCTTTTTGCATTATGGTTTTCTCTGGGTATATGCCCAGTAGCGGGATTGCTGGATCATGTGGTAATTCTATTTTTAGTTTTTTAAGGAACCTCCATACTGTTCTCCATAGTGGCTGTATCAATTTACATCCCCACCAACAGTGCAAGAGGATTCCCTTTTCTCCACACCTTCTCCAGCATTTGTTGTTTGTAGATGTTCTGATGATGCCCATTCTAACTGGTGTGAGGTGATACCTCACTGTAGTTTTGATTTGCATTTCTCTAATAATTAGTGATGTTGAGCAGCTTTTCATGTGCTTCTTGGCCATCTGTATGTCTTCTTTGGAGAAATGTCTATTTGGGTCTTCTGCCCATTTTTGGATGGGGTTGTTTGTTTTTTATTTTATTTTATTTTATTTATTTATTTTTTTGCGGTAAGTGGGCCTCTCACTGCTGTGGCATCTCCCGTTGCGGAGCACAGGCTCCGGACGCGCAGGCTCAGCGGCCATGGCTCACGGGCGCAGCCGCTCCGCGGCATATGGAATCTTCCCGGACCAGGGCACGAACCTGTGTCCCCTGCATCGGCAGGCGGACTCTCAACCACTGAGCCACCAGGGCAGCCCTGTTTGTTTTTAAATATTGAGCTGTTTATATATTTTGGAGATTAATCCTTTGTCCGTTGATTCATTTGCAAATATTTTCTCCCATTCTGAGTGTTGTCTTTTCGTCTTGTTTATGGTTTCCTTTGCTGTTCAAAAGCTTTGAAGTTTCATTAGGTCCCATTTGTTTATTTTTGTTTTTATTTCCATTACTCTAAGAGGTGGATCAAAAAAGATCTTGCTGTGATTTATGTCAAAGAGTGTTCTTCCTATATTTTCCTCTAAGAATTTTTTAGTGTCTGGTCTTATATTTAGGTCTCGAATCCATTTTGAGTTTATTTTTGTGTATGGTGTTAGGGAGTGTTTTAATTTCATTCTTTTACATGTAGCTGTCCAGTTTTCTCAGCACCACTTATTGAAGAGACTGTCTTTTCTCCATTGTCTATCCTTGCCTCCTTTGTCATAGATTAGTTGACCATAGGTGTGTGGGTTTATCTCTGGGCTTTCTATCTTGTTCCATTGATCTATATTTCTGTTTTTGTGCCAGTACCATATCGTCTTGATTACTGTAGCTTTCTAGTATAGACTGAAGTCAGGGAGTCTGATTCCTCCAGCTCCGTCTTTCTCCCTCAAGACTGCTTTGGCTATTCAGGGTCTTTTGTGTCTTCATACAAATTTTAATATTTTCTGTTCTAGTTCCATAAAAAATGCCATCGGTAATTTGATAGGGACTACATTGAATCTGTAGATTGCTTGGTGTAGTAGAGTCATTTTCACAATATTGATTCTTCCAATCCAAGAACATGGTATATCGCTCCATCTGTGGTATCATCTTTAATTTCTTTCATCAGTGTCTTATAGTTTTCTGCATACAGGGCTTTTGTCTCCTTAGGTAGGTTTTTTCCTAGGTATTTAATTCTTTTTGTTGCAATGGTAAATGGGAGTTTTTCCTTAATTTCTCTTTCAGATTTTTCATCATTAGTGTATAGGAATGCAAGAGATTTCTGTGCATTAACTTTGTATCCTGCAACTTTACCAAATTTGTTGATTAGCTCTAGTCGTTTTCTGGTGGCGGCTTTAGGATTCTCTATGTAGAGTATCATGTCATCTGCAAACAGTGACAGTTTTACTTCTTCTTTTCCAATTTGTATTCCTTTTATTTCTTTTTCTTCTCTGTTTGCCGTGGCTAGGACTTCCAAAACTATGTTGAATAATAGTGGTGAGAGTGGACATCCTTGTCTTGTTCCTGATCTTAGAGGAAATGCTTTCAGTTTTTCACCATTGAGAATGATGTTGGCTGTGGGTTTGTCGTATATGGCCTTTATTATGTTGAGGTAGGTTCCCTCTATGCCCACTTTCTGGAGAGTTTTTATCATAAATGGGTGTTGAATTTTGTCAGAAGCTTTTTCTGCATCTATTGAGATGATCATATGGTTTTTATTTTTCAATTTGTTAATATGGTATATCACATTGATTGATTTACATATATGAAGAATCCTTGCATCACGGGGATAAATCTCACTTGATCATGGTGTATGATCCTTTTTTAATGTGTTGTTGGATTCTGTTTGCTAGTATTTTGTTGAGGATTTTTGCATCTATATTCATCAGTGATATTGGTCTGTAATATTCTTTTTTTGTAATATCTTTGTCTGGTTTTGGTATCAGGGTGATGTGGCCTCATAGAATGAGTTTGGGAGTGTTCCTTCCTCTGCAATTTTTGGAAGAGTTTGAGAAGGATGGGTGTTAACTCTTCTCTAAATGTTTGATAGAATTCACCTGTGAAGCCATCTAATCCTGGGCTTTTGTTTGTTGGAAGATTTTTAATCACAGTTTCAATTTCATTACCTGTGATTGGTCTGTACATATTTTCTATTTCTTCCTGGTTCAGTCTTGCAAGGTTATACCTTTCTAAGAATTTGTCCATTTCTTCCAGGTTGTCCATTTTATTGGCATAGAGTTGCTTGTAGTAGTCTCTTAGGATGCTTTGTATTTCTGTGGTGTCTGTTGTAACTTCTTCTTTTTCATTTCTAATGTTATTGATTTGAGTCCTCTCCCTCTTTTTCTTGATGAGTCTGGCTAATGGTTTATCAATTTTGTTTATCTTCTCAAAGAACCAGCTTTTAGTTTTATTGATCTTTGCTATTTTTTTTTGTTTCTATTTCATTTATTTCTGCTCTCATCTTTATGATTTCTTTCCTCCCGCTAACTTTGGGTTTTGTTTGTTCTTCTTTCTCTAGTTCCTTTAGGTGTAAGGTTAGATTTTTTATTTGAGCTTTTTCTTGTTTCTTGAGGTAGGGTTGTATAGCTATAAACTTCCCTCTTAGAACTGCTTTTGCTGCGTCCCAAAGGTTATGGATCGTCATGTTTTCATTGTCACTTGTCTCTAGGTATTTTTTGATTTCCTCTTTGATTTCTTCAGTGATCTCTTGGTTATTTAGTAACGTATTGTTTAGCCTCCATGTGTTTGTGTTTTTTACTTTTGTTTTCCCTGTGATTAATTTCTAATCTCATAGCGTTGTGGTCAGAAAAGATGCTTGATATGATTTCAATTTTCTTAAATTTACTGTGGCTTGATTTGTGACCCAAGATGTGATCTATGCTGGAGAATGTTTCACGCACAGTTGAGAAGAAAGTGTAATCTGCTGTTTTTGGATGGAACATCCTATAATTATCAATTCAATCTAGCTGGTCTACTGTGTCATTTAAAGCTTCAGTTTCCTTATTTATTTTCATTTTGGATGATCTGTCCATTGGTGTAAGTGAGGTGTTAAAGTCCCCCACTATTACGGTATTACTGTCAATTTCCTCTTTTATAGCTGTTAGCAGTTGCCTTATGTATTGAGGTGCTCCTATGTTGGGTGCATAAAAATTTTAATTGTTATATCTTCTTCTTGGATTGATCCCCTCATCATTATGTAGTGTCCTTCCTTGTCACTTGTAAGATTCTTTATTTTAAAGCCCGTTTTATCTGATATGAGTATTGCTACTCCAGCTTTCTTTTGATTTCCATTTGCATGGAATATCTTTTTCCATCCCCTCACTTTCAGTCTGTATGTGTCCCTAGGTCTGAAGTGGGTCTCTTGTAGACAGCATATAGATGGGTCTTGTTTTTGTATCCATTCAGCTCGCCTGTGTCTTTTGGTTGGAGCATTTAATCCATTCACATTTAAGGTAATTATCGATATGTATGTTCCTATGACCATTTTCTTAATTGTTTTGTTTTTGTTTTTGTAGGTCCTTTTCTTCTCTTGTGTTTCCCACATAGAGAAGTTCCTTTAGCATTTGTTGTAGAGCTGGTTTTCTGGTGCTGAATTCCGTTAGCCTTTGCTTGTCTGTAAAGCTTTTGATTTCTCCATCAAATCTGAATGAGATCCTTGCCAGTTAGAGTAATCTTGGTTGTGGGTTAGTCCCTTTCATCACTTTAAGTATATCATGCCACTCCCTTCTGGTTTGTAGAGTTTCTGCTGAGAAATCAGCTGTTAACCTTATGGGAGTTCCCTTGTATGTTATTTGTCATTTTTCCCTTGCTGCTTTCAGTAATTTTTCTTTGTCTTTAATTTTTGCCAGTTTGATTACTGTGTTTCTTGGCATGTTTCTCCTTGGGTTTATCCTGTATGGGACTCTGCACTTTCTGGACTTGCATAGCGATTTCCTTTCCCATGTTAGGGAAGTTTTCGACTATAATCTCTTCAAATATTTTCTCGGGTCCTTTCTCTCTCTCTTCTCCTTCTGGGACCTCTATAATGCGAATGTTGTTGCGTTTAATGTTGTGCCAGAGGTCTCTTAGGCTGTCTTCATTTCTTTTCATTCTTTTTTTATTCTGTTCTGCAGCAGTGAATCCCACCATTCTGTCTTCCAGGTCACTTATCTGTTCTGCCTCAGTTATTCTGCTATTGATTCCTTCTAGTGTAGTTTTCATTTCAGTTATTGTATTGTTCATCTCTGTTTGTTTGTTCTTTAATTCTTCTAGGTCTTTTTTAAACATTTCTTGCATCTTCTTTATCTTTGCATCCATTCTTTTTCTGAGGTCCTGGATCATCTTCACTATCATTATTCTGAATTCTTTTTCTGGAAGGTTGCCTATCTCCATTTCATTTAGTTGTTTTTCTGGGTTTTATCTCGTTCGTTCATCTGGTACATAGCCCTCTGCCTTTTCATCTTGTCTGTCTTTTTGTGAATGTGGTTTTTGTTCCACAGGCTGCAGGATTGTAGTTCTTCTTGCTTCTGCTGTCTGCCCTCTGGTGGATGAGGCTATCTAAGAGGATTGAGCAAGTTTCCTGATGGGAGGGACTGGTGGTGGGTACAGCTGACTGTTTCTCTGGTGGGCAGAGCTCAGTAAAACTTTAATCCACTTGACTGCTGATAGGTGGGGCTGGGTTCCCTCCCTGTTGGTCGTTTGGCCTGAGGCAACCCAACACTGGAGCCTAGCTGGGCTCTTTGGTTGGGCTAGTGGTAGACTCTGGGAGGGCTCACGCCAAGGAGTACTTCCCAGAACTTCTGCTGCAGTGTCCTTGTCCCCACGGTGAGCCACAGCCACCGCCCATCTCTACAGGAGACCCTCCAACAGTAGCAGGTAGGTCTGGTTCAGTCTCCCCTGGGGTCACTGCTCCTTCCCCTGGGTTCTGATGTGCACGCTACTTTGTGTGTGCCCTCCAAGAGTGGAATCTGTTTCCCCCAGTCCTGTCAGAGTCCTGCAATCAAATCCCACTAGCTTTCAAAGTCTGATCCTCTAGGAATTCATCCTCCCTTTGTCGGATCCCCAGGTTGGGAACCTGACATGGGGCTCAGAACCTTCACTCCAGTGGGTAGACTTCTGTGGTATAAGTGTTCTCCAGTTTGTGAGTCACCCACGCAGCAGTTATGGGATTTGATTTTACTGTGATTGTGCCGCTCCTACCATCTCATTGTGGCTTCTCCTTTGTCTTTGGATGTGGGGTATTTTTTTTGGCGAGTTCCAGTGTCTTCCTGTCGATGATTGTCCAGCAGCTGGTTGTGATTCTGGTGTTCTTGCAAGAGGGAGTGAGAGCACGTCCTTCTACTCCGCCATCTTGCTTCCTCCCACTTTCCCCCTTTTAGCATCACTACTATGAAGAAAAAAGTAGGTGTTTTATTTTTCCTAAAAGACTCATATTTGTTTATCTAGATTTAAGAGCTACAATAAACTTTTAAAAGATGTATCTAGGAGAAATAATCAATGAACCTATTCATTCACTTACAAACATTTATTGAACACCAAATATGTTCTAGGATCTATGTAATACACTGAAGGGACATTGTTGATCAAAGACAGACATAGTGCCTCCTCTCCCAAAGCTTTAAGAGTAGTGGGGAGAAAATTAATAAATGAATCATGGTAATTACATATAATTACAAATTTGGATAAATCTCTGAAGGAAGGGAACACAGATTATTGAACGTGTTTGACAAAGGACGTTGATCCGTCTTGGGCAGCAAGAATGATTTCCCCAAGGAAATGATACATGTACTGATGCCCAAAATGTGAGTTGAGTTTAACTGGCTGAAGGGAGATAGAGTGAGGGTAAGGTGGGAAAAATATGATGTGAAATGTAAACTCATATAGTAGGTAGAGATGAGAGTGAGCCACTATGGCACCAGAAGATGTTTTTTTATTGTGCTTTTTTAAAAAAAGTGGGTGAAAGATGGGCCTGCTTATAATATGAAAGGAAAGATTTAGTAGAGAGAGTGAGGTTGAACCTAGAGGAGAGATAGAAATAGGGCAAGGTCTCCAAGGTAGTAGAAGATTGGGGAGGCATGAGATGATGAAACGGTAGAGAATTGATTGTGAAGGAATGGAGGCATGTTTCTTTCTCTGAGCATGGACAAAGGGAGGAAAGTTGTTGAGACTTAACAATTTATGCAGTGGTGTTTAAGACAAGACCATCTGCTGAGATTGAGTTTAGGGTCAGATTGGGAACTCGAGGTGAATGTTAAGTGAATAATGAGGGAGAAGACCAACAAAAAATTTAATAAATTGTGTTGAAGTTCTTGTGAAACTGGGCAGAAGTCTAGGGAGGTAAACTTGGAGAGAGATGATACATCAAGTGGTAAAGCACAGTGTCCCGGTTAGACAGGGAAGGACATGAGGCTAGCATGGATCATTGGAGGAGTCAGTGGCATGTAGTCCAAGTCTAAAAGTGGGGTGTAGGAAAGAGAGCGCTGGCGTGATAGAAACTTTAGTCAGAGAGAGGTATTTTTAGGTTAAATGTTGGAGTTGAAGACAAGGTTCAAAGTGGGGCTGTGGGAGAGATTTACCCAAGTGTATTGAAGCCATTGGAATTGAGGATGTAAGACAGACTTACTGAAGTACACTGAAGCTCCTAGAATGGAGGACATATTAAAGCTCTTTGAAGCTAGGATTTTAAAAAGAATTTTTACTCCAAAGGTAAAAAATTATAAAGAGGCAGAGAATCACATAGTTATGCACTAATTAGATTAAGCATATTGATATGATAATATTCCTTTGAAGTTGTAGATGGCAAATTTTTCCCTTTTACTTTCTGTTTTTAAAAATTACATTATGATTTTATTAGTATTAAAACATAACAAAATAAAAACAAAGGTATCACATACAGTGCTATATTAACATTTAAATACAACACATAAAAAAATCACAAAATAAGAAATGCAAAAATAAAAACCAGGTAAGATTTATTTATATGACATTGTAAAGTAACTATACTCCAATTAAAAAAAAAAAAGATTTATTTAACGTGGTAGGTGTGCTTGCCTGTTCATAAGTTCATTCCAGTCTGGAACACAGGAGGATAATGCTACTCGTATATCTGCTGCACCATTTAATCCATTCCTTTCCTTTGCTTTTAACTGGGTTAAGACTGAAAACCCTAGTTCACACAAACTAGTCGTTGTGAATGGTAATAATAGCAGGATACTCTTTCGACTTATAAAAGGAAAGTCTTCCTTTATCTTAATCCAAAATGCTGATAAACTTAATGTTTCATAATCATTCTTCAATGTATATGAAGAACTGAGCTGCAGTAATTCATTTTCTTCTTCAGGCACCAAGTTTAACTCAATTATTGCTTCTGGGTTTCGAAAAGCAAATGGATCTTTTACCCAACAATTTTGTCTTAATGTTTCAAATTTCTCTTCCTGGGATAAATGGTTAAAGGTTTGACAGAGAGAAGTGAGATGCAACAATATCTCTAGTTTTATTTCTTCCCAAATGTTTTCATTGATAACATTCTCTTCAATGTGCTGCAAAAACATTGGAAACATGTAGTAGCTAGGACAGTTGCTTTTAAGACTTGCTTGCCACAATAATGTCTTTTGGAATCCTTGGGTATGTTCGGCCTGTTGGAATATGTCACTGTTTTCCCCCTGTAGTTTTAAACTTAGTTCATTAAGGATGCCAAAAATATCAGTTAAATATGCCAGTTTCGTTACCCAAATATCATCCTCAAAACCAAATGAGATTTCTTTTCAATGAGAAAAACGTGGATCTCATTCCTGAGTTCATAAACCCTGCTTAGTATTTTCCCTTGAGACAACCAACGAACTTTGGTATGATACAGTGAGTGGGTATAATTAGCTCCAATTTCTGAACAAAATGTTTCAAAAAGTCGGCTATTTAGTGAGCTTCCTTTAATAAAATTAAGAACTTTCACTGCCTTTTTCAATACTTCCATGAGCTTCCGTGGAATCTCTCTGGATGCTAACGCTGCACGATGTATAAAACAATGATTCCATGCAGCACTAGTAACTTCTAGCAATTTTTAAATTGCTGTTTTCCAGTTATGTTTGCTGTTCCGTCACTTTTAATTCCTTTGCAGTTTTTCCAGTTTAATTTATACTGACCAACAATGCACTTTTCTAATTCTGTGAAAATATCTAATCCACTTAGGTGTGAGGTTAAGTTTAAACAACACAAAAAATCCTCCATAAAATCACCTTGCCACGCATATCTGACATAGGCTAAAAGTGCTGTGTGGCTTCCAGTATCCGTGCTTTCATCAAGCTGGATTGCAAAATCTGTTCCCGACTGTAACCGAGTAATAAGCATTGCCTCTAACTGTTCGGCAATCGTACAAATTCGAAGAGATATTGTGTTATCACTAGGAATAATTTTTAATTTCTCAGCAGATTTATCATCAAAAATTGTACGCACATATCCAAACATGCTGGAAGAATAATTTTTTCAGCAGCTGTGTGAGCCATTTTCTCTTTTGCCACATGATATGCAACTAAATATGATGATAATAAGGTTTTCTCACTAACAGTAGTAGAGCAGCTAAGAAATTGTGTTGATGACTTTACCTCTATTTTATTTCTTTGAAAATATTCAAGAGGCTTATCAATAAGTTCAGCATGCTGTGTTTCTAAGTGCCTTTTTAATTTTGAAGGTTTTAAGCTTTCATTTGCAAGAATCTTATTACAAATAACACACTGAGGCCTGTCATTTTCAAAGGGTTTTTCACATTTGATAAAACCGTATTTAAAATAATCTTCATTATAACGCACTGCAGCTACTTTTTTCTTTTGGAAATGTGGCTCAAACGAAGTTGATGTTTGCAGATTAGAGTCAATGTTATTCTCAATATTGTCACTATTCACACTTCCAGATCCAGCAGTAGAACTTGAACATGCTTCTGCATATTTCGCTTCATTATTCCTCTTTCTTTTAAAAAAGAAATGATCCATTTTAAAAGCAATTTTGAATAAAAATTATAATTGCCACTTATATATATATATATATATATATATATATATATATATATATATTTATAGGCTAGATAACATCTTTCCAAAAAATGCAGTTTGCAACTGAATCTCAGTGGAACATCTCAGACTTTATATCCACTTGCAAGTCATGGTAATATACAACTAGACTGCACATCAACTTTGTTATTATGAAAACCAAATAAGACGTCAGTGGGCATATGATTGAAAAACCATTTCTTAGGCAATCAATGTACATTCTATTCATCATATTGCCTCCATCAAATATCTTTCCACATATTGAAACTGACTTTAGTATTCCTTGCAAGGTATATACTTCTGGCAAAGGATTCATGCAAAGCACTCTGATATTTTATATTTTATTTTGTTTTTAAAAATGTTCATCATGACTCACAAAATTGATTTCATGACCTACTAAATGGGTCACATACATAATGTGAAAAACACTGACATAGAGACACTCTCTTTTGTGTTAGTGGTTTGACTACGACTGCTTGATGATCAAAGAAACTAGCTGATTTGCTAAACTGTTGGCTGATACAGGAACTTTCTTGAAGTGGTAGGTATGTATCATTCCCGATTCCTGATACTTTTTGATAGGAAGGGTTTTTAAGAGTGCCCGTATGGTCTGGTCTCATGAGGTTCCAATGAGGTTTTCCATGGCTAGGTCAACTATAAGCTGGTGGAGCTGGTGACATATTTTTAGAACTGTCTTGGAATGCATCCTTGACCTCCAGCCCAGTGCCACGAGCCTCACGCCTCGCCTGCCGACCCGCGGGTGCGCCTCTGCCCCCATTCCCTATACAGCACCACTTCTAGTCTAGCCTCGGCACCCACAGAAATCCCACTTCCAGCTGGAAAAGCCCCTTTTACTTTCATTTTATTTGTTTTCTTGTTATTGAAACAGCCACACAAAACAATTTGCATATTGTATGTTGCATTCATACACTTAAATGAAAACCATTGACATCATGGAAGGGAATTATGAAATATAAACAGACCATAAAATAAAGTTGAATGTTTGCATAATGATTTACCTCATATAAAACTAAAATTTTTTTTGTTTCTTTAGTATCCTTATTGCTGTAGCCTTAACCAGTGACCAACACATACTATAGCATAAAATATGTTTAATGAAACTATCATAATCTCAAAGTTGACATTAACTGAGCATTAAATTCAAATGATATAATTATGAAACAGGAACACAGTCAAATATGCTTACTATCAAACATGATAAAATAATGTTGTAGAAAAAAGGAAAAGGTGGCAAAGCTCAGAGATATTCATAATGTAATGTGCATAGATGGAAAAAGAAAAGAGGTGAGGCAAAGGAAGAAAATTGATTCTCTGCTTCTTGCGAGCCCATTTAATTAAGAAGTAAAAGCTGAACCTCTTCACTAAGCTGTAGCCTGATTGTTTTAGTATTTGTTACTTGATGACTTTTGGAAGACTTTGGCCAATATGACGATAACTTCTCATAATAAACATACCATGTAATGATTCTAGTCACCAATTACAATGTGTGGCCAGGGGTTTTCCTCACACCACCAAGCAATTCTCCAATGCCAGCTGGACATCCTACAATTCAACTCAATTCTGACACTGCCTACCCAGAGATGGCATCAGATTCCACATGTTAATGGCTCAGTCCCACATGACTGCCCTTCACTTCAGATGCTAATCGCAAGTCGAGGTTGTTACCTATGCTTCTGACCGACTGGCTGTAAATCAGAGATTCCCATGACCCTTTCTCGAGTTTGATTAATTCGCTAGAGTAGATCATAGAACTCAGGAAACCAGTTTACTCACTAGATTGCTGGTTTATTACAAAGGATATCAAAGGATACGAATCAACAGCTAGATGGAGAGACACATAGAGCGAGGTCCTGAGCAAAGGAACTTCTATCGTCATGGAGTTTGGGGCCTGGCACAGCGGCATGTGGAAGCATTCTGGTACACCAACTTGGAAGCTCTCTGAACCCTGTCGTTTTGGGTTTTTATAGAGGCTTCATTACATAGCATGATTGATTAAAACACTGGCCATTGGTATTATACTCAGTCTCTAGTTTCTTTCCCCTCCCCAGAGATCTGGAGATGGGACTGAAAATTCCAACCTTCTAATCACATAGTTGGTTCTCCTGGCAATGAGACCCCATCCTTAGGTGCTTCCCAAAAGTCACTTCATTAACATTAACTCAGGTGTGGTTGAAAGGGCTTTGTTATGAATATTGACACCTTAATTGCTCTTATCATGTAGGAAATGCCCAGGATTTTAGGAGCTCAATGCCTGAAGCAGGCCTGAAGACCAAATATATATTTCTTATTATAAGCCACAGTATCACACTATTTAACTCTTCTGTGACTTGAGAAAATATGCATTTTTATTAGTTCTCTTTTCTACCAAATTCAGTTAAAAGTGAAGAACAGCAATCACATCTTAATGAACACAGATGTGCTTGTGAAATCCTTTCTTCTACTGAGACACTATGGATGGAGAAGTTGTCTATGAATTTATCATTATTGTTATTGTTGTTATTTTATCTTACTAATCATCTAATCACTCTCTTCAAAAAGTTTGAATTTCTTAGAGCATTTGCTTTTCTTAACTACGGTGCTTGGTGATATAGAATTTATTTATTTATTTATTTTTGTAAGAAGCTGCCAGCCACCTCTACGCCTAGGTGGATGGAGCCAATCACCTTGAAACAGGATTTTCATCTTCAGACATTAGTCACTTGAGTACCCCACCAGGTTATGAAACTTAAAGTGAGTATACACCCATGACCCTGGAGGAAAGGTGTAGTAGACTTTTTGTGGCTTGACAGAGATCCTTCTCTCCAGATTCCATGGTCTGCTGGTAGGGCTGGCTTCACAGGTGTGGGACCAGTGTGGTCACACAGGATCCCGTGCTCAGAAGGTCCCCACACTTCGTGTTTGATGGTCTGCCTTGTTGTTATGAAATTCTTAATAATTTTATCTTAGAGTTTGTATTTTGTAAGTGAACTATGATGGCACAATGGAGCATGCTTTGGGGGCTTGGAGCCTCAGCTCACTCTCACTCCTGGTCCCTCCTCCTTCCACTTCCCCAGGATGGGTTCTTGGCTGTCTGCTCCCCAGTCTCTCACACCCTCCCTGCCTGTGCCCCATGACTACTGCTGCCCTCTTCTTGAGCTAGCAACCAGGTTGGATTGGTGGGGAGAAAGTTGGGAGGTGCCATAGGCAGCATTCTGCCACCACTTTTTGGCCCTAGGAGTGGCTTGTGAACAAACGTGGGAAGTTCAGGGTCAATGTGTGCCTTGCAGCACCATAAGGCAAGGCAAGGTGGTGGCTATCCCTGCCCTGGACTGGCAATTCCATTGTATATTTGGCAGCTGAGTAAGTGAGGGAGAGTCTTTTTTTCACCTCCTATCCAGGTACTGCATGCCTCCTGGCATGGAAGTTGTGGTCCCTTGGTAGTTGCCTGTCCACCATGTGTTGGAGCAGTAGAGCCATGAGAAGGGAAGATGACTTCCCTGCCTCTGGCTGTGGCATGGCACCTGGTGGCTGCCGGGAAACAGATCCTGGCAGCTGGTGGGCCACATGTGCAGAGTCACAGAGGAGCCCCGGGTACCTGTGAAGTTCTGTACTTGCCATATAAGTGCCCCTGTGCCTAAGAGTGAACACCACTAAATAGCAAATAAAACCCACCATGACATGCTGAGAGAAAGGGACTGTGGAAAAAAGGAAAAAGTTTTATATTGTAGTACTTTTACTGATACTTTTCCCTGATTTTTGAATAAGAGATCCCACAATTTTATTTTGTGCTGTGATCTGCCAATTATGTAGCAGGCCTTGTCTGCAGAGCTTGTTACTGAATGGTTGGGGCGGGGGGTCAAGTGAGTCTTCTGGGAGGAAAGGCCCTGAGACCTCTCTGATGACAAAAGTGGCCTTGACTGACATTTGATGGCGGGTAAGGACCCACAGGTCCACATAGGGAAACTTGTGGGAAAAGGGGGGAAACCTGGACCGTTGACTTTGGATAATCATCAAGGCCTAGCCTAGAATAGGCATCATAAATTGAATGGCAGTAAACAGCCAACATCAAAGAATCTGGGGTGGAGAAAGACTGAGGTGAAGTGCTTGCCTTGTGTAACCAGACATGGTGGAAGGAGGTAAAGTCAGCCCAATATATAGGCAGGTTTCACATCCAAGAATTCAACCAACCATGGATTGAAAATATTTGGAAAGAAAATTCCAGGAAGCACCCAAAAGCAAAGCTTGAATTTCCCCAGGCCAGCAATAATTTACAAAGTATTTACATTGTATTAAATATTGAGTAATCTAGAGGTAAAGTATATGGAAGGATGTGCATAGGTTATATGCAAATACTAAGCCATTTTGTATAACGGACTTGAACCTTAGCAGGTTTTGGTGTCTGCAGATACTGAGGGGCCACTATACCTGTAGCTCAGTTCCAGAAGGTTGTCTCTGTCAGATATGAGCTCAGTATTGCAATATTATTCACGAGACACTGGAAATTCTCTTTTATGTAAAAAACTTTATGTGAATTTTCAAAGAGTGTGGATAAGCAAAACATATCAAGTAGACATGTTTGAACTGGGGTCCCCGATTTGCACCTCACAAATGGGCTGGTTATGGCATAGTATATAGCTGAGGTTGTAAACCCCTTTAGACTCAGTCGTTCTGGCTTAATTGTCATGCTTTGCAAAAAAAGACTGAGCATCTGAGGAGGAAATTAAAGAGCTATGAATTTACATTCAAGGGTGGAGTTATGCAGGCACTAAGATGGAAAGGATTTTGCTGCAGGTTAGACTGTGAAGACCTGGTTTTCAACAGTGACATCTTGTGGCATTGAAAGAAACAACAGCTGTGCTGGGCCAAGGAGGCTTTCTTTTCTCCATCGGCCAGGCATTAGAGTGAGTAACCCTCTGGGCTTAAGAGTGGGAATGGGTAGGTCTCAAGAGAGAGATAATGGACCTTCTATTAATGAAGGCAGGTCGGGTGAGTGAGTTAGTGGAAAAATATAAGATGTGATCAAACATGCATTCCAAGCCTGGGATATGGGCCATGTTGGTTTCATTGCTATAGAACTATGTTTTGATTAATGCCACAGATATTAAAAGAGAGGACTTATATTTAAGTTTTCCTCTTGTTTATGGAAATTCAATATCTCAGGAGAGATTAAGAATAGTATCAATTTATAGTAAATGTTTTATAACTTTATGGCCATGTATTGACTCATATACTATTGTTCAATATTTATTAAGCAATAACTATTTATGGAGCCTAGCACTGTCCTAGGCTAAGCATGTGTATCAGGTGTCTTATTTGGCATTTAAATTCATCGTAAAATTTCTTGAGTTTTAACTTAAGGGATTGCAAGGGAATAAAAATATGAAATTCCACTTATTTATTTATTTAGTACCATGTATCAGGTTAGATGTTGGGATACAATAGCAACTCAGACGTTTATGCTTGCTGTTTTCATGAAGCTTACAATCTAGTGGGTGCAAGAAATATTAGACAAACACTTGCACAAATGCTTAACTTCAATTGTGCTAAGTGTGATGAAGGAGAAGCATAAAGTGCTGTGAGATAATAATGTGAGGATGTAACCTGGTCCCTGAGGAAGAGACGTTTAAACTGAGAGGTTGAGTAAACTCGGAGGATGAGTAGGAGGCATATAAGAAAGAGAGGGAGTGGAAGAGGGCAGGGAGGAAAATATTTCAGAGGGAGCAGCATATTTGGTGGTTGAATAGAAGGAGTGAAAAGCTGGTTTGGGCGCCAAGGCTCAGCGATTAAAGGGACAGTGGTCAGCAATGAGGCTGGAAAGGAGGTTCTTTTTCTTAAAAAAAAAATCTCTCCGGCTTCAGTGATTAAAACAGACTGTACCCACTTGAGAGAATAAACACAAAGAATTGTTTGAAAATATAGGATTTTTGGAATTAACTACAGAACTAAGTATATCAGGAAGTAATGATGTTTTTACATGTACTGTGAGATATAGTAAGAGGTCTATGTTCTGTGGGTCTACCATCAGACTAAATTTTAGCTTTTTCTTACCATACAGGAGTAAAAGGATTAATTTCCTCTTTCCTCTCTTTTTTTTTTTTGCAATTCTATTAATGTCAGTAGCTGACAGATAAAATATGATGTTCTGCATGGACAAAGCCTTGCATATTTATAACTTCCAATATATTGGTACGTTAAGCTGCATAGTAGCTAAGTAAATAAGTTTAGATTTAAAGGATACTTTATCATGGTTTGCTTTTTGGTTGGAAGGAGGATTTTAAGTAGGAAGGATTTACTTTTTTCATACATTCTTAGAAATGGCAGACTTCTTGGAGAAAGATATATAGTATGTCAAGTAATTAATATTATTACTGCCTGTTCTACTATTACTTACCATGTGCTAAAATTTTATTGTGTAAAACTCTCTGCAGAGAGAGATACACCATTCTTAAGTATTCCTTTATGCAGTTACTCTTCCCGAATACTTAAAGTAATTTTATTTACAAGAGGCTTTTATGAATTTTACTTATTACTTAATGTTGTGAAATGATGAAGTTGAGTGAATTTTTTCCCCTTGGAATTCATTATTCATTTTTTATTTATATTTTCTCTGCACACACACCCACCCCACCCCACCCCCACACACATATTTATTTCACTTGTTCCTCACGAAAACCCAACAAGGTGTATATCATTATTATCCTCTTTTTACAAGTAAGGAGACTAAAGCGCAAATAGGCTAATTATGTTGCCCCAAATCACACAGCTCTTCGATGATGTAGTTAGGATATAAAATAATATTTTGATTTGAGAGTGATAGTTCATAATTATTACATTATACTGCCATCCAAGATGAAAATAAAAATTTTCAATTATGGGAAAAATAAAAAATTTATATAATAAGTATATTATAAATGTTATCCTGTTTTAAGAGAACTCAATATAGAGTAATAATCCAATGGTACAAAATTTGGAAATGTTTATTTGAACTGTAATAGAACTCTTCAGTTTCTAGAAGGATACATTCTTTTTTGCGGTACTCGAGCCTCTCACTGTTGTGTCCTCTCCAGTTGCGGAGCACAGGCTCCCAACGCGTAGGCTCAGCAGCCATGGCTCACGGGCCCAGCTGCTCCGCGGCATGTGGAATCTTCCCAGACCGGGGCACGAAACTGTGTCCCCTGCATTGGCAGGCGAACTCTCAGCCACTGCACCACCAGGGAAGCCCCAGAAGGGTACATTCTTAAGTATTCTTTCATGCAGCTCTTTTAGAACATTTAAAGTAATTTGATTTACAAGAGCCTTTTATAAGTTGCACCCATTATTTAAAGTCATGAAATGGTGAAATTGAGGGAATTTTTCCCCTTGTGATTCTTTATTCATTTTATCTTTATTCAACTTTATTCTGCTTCCCTTTTCACACCCGTTTAATATGCAATGACAATAGGAGAAGGGGGAGGAGGAGAAGGAGAAAAGAAGGAAAAAGGAGAGCAGTGAGTGGGCAAAGAATACAAATTGAATATATTACAGGTAATTTTTAGTGTTTATTTTTCAAACAAAATTCTATCTAGTTCTCTGATGATTTTTATCACAATCCACAAAACTCTTGATTTAGTTACAGGTTAATTTGTCATTGTTTTTACTTTTTATGGAAGGTTATCATTACCTTTTTTATTGTTTGTAAAATTTTAAGGTCAGTGTTTTCTATTTGTATATGATTATTTCTCTGATTTTACTTTAGTTTAAAATAATCCTTTCCCCAACAATGCACATCTTTTAAGATACCTATTTGAAATGTAAGAATATATTATAGTAAGCATTTTTTATGCTCACTGTATATATTCTTAATATATACAGTAAGCATAAAAATTCACTGCCTTAAATATATATTCATTAATCCCATGTCCAAAGAAATGAAATTCCATGTTAATTTTGTTACTTTAATTTCTTTTTGGTAACAATACCATAGAGATATTAGTTTACTATCTCCTACATTTTTTTTTTTTTTAAATTTATTTATTTGGCTGCATTGGGTCTTCATTGCAGCTCGTGGGCTTTCTCTAGTTGCGGCGAGTCGGGGCTACTCTTCAATGTGGTGTCCGGGCTCTAGGCACACAGAATGTAGCACGCAGGCTCAGTAGTTGCGGCGCACGGGCTTAGTTGCTCTGCAGAATGTGGGATCTTCCCGGACCAGGGCTCGAACCCGTGTCCCCTGCATTGGCAGGCAGATTCCCAAGCACTGCACCACCAGGGAAGCCCCTACATTTTTTTTCTGTTCTTCATAAGTTTTTTTTAATTGAGGTATAGTTGATTTACAGCATTGTATAAATTTCAGGTGTACAACATAGTGATTCACAATTTTTAAAGATTATGCTCCATTTATAGTTATAAATATTGACTATATTCCTGGTGCTGTGTAATATATCCTTGTAGCTTATGTATTTTATTTTTTAACTTAAACAAAAATTTATTGAAGTATAGTTGATTTACAATGTGTTAATTTCTGCTGTACAGCAAAGTGACTCAGTTATACATACATATATATATATATATTCCTTTTCATATTCTTTTCCATTATGGTTTATCACAGGATATTGAATATAGTTCCCTGTGCTATACAGTAAGGCCTTGTTTTTTTATCTTATACTTAGTAAATAGTATTTTCTTCTTAATCATCTACCCCTCTCTTGCCCATCCCTCTCCCCTCTCCCCACAGGTATGACTATTTTGTTCTCTGTATTTGTGAGTCTGTTTCTTTTTTGTTATATTCAATAGTTTGTCTCATTTTTTAGATTCCACATATAAGTGATATCATACAGTATTTGTCTTTCTCTGTCTGACTTATTTCACCAAGCATAATACCCTCCAAGTCCATCCATGTTGTTGCAAATGGCAAAATTTCATTCTTTTTTTTATGTTTGAGTAGTATTCCATTGTATATATATACCACAACTTTGTTATCCATTCGTCTGTTGATGGACACTTGGGTTGCTTCCATATCTTGGCTATTGTAAATAATGATGCTATGTACACTGGGGTGCATATATCTTTTTCAATTAATGTTTTCATTTTCTCTGATATATACCCAGGAGTGGAATTGCCGGATCATATGGTAGTTCTATTTTCAGTTTTTGAGGAACCTCTATACTGTTTTCCATAGTGGTTGTACCAATTTACATTCCCATCAATGGTGTACAAGGATTTCCTTTTTTCTACTTTTGTTATTTGTGTTCTTTTTGACGGTAGCCATTTTGACAGATGTGAGGTGATATCTCGCTGTGGTTTTGATTTGCATATCTCTGATGATTAACAATGTTGAGCATCTTTTCATGTGCCTGTTGGCTACTGTATGTCTTTTTTAGAAAAATGTCTATTCAGATCTTCTGCCCATTTTTTTTTTTTTGAGGTACGCGGGCCTCTCACTGTTGTGGCCTCTCCCGTTGCGGAGCACAGGCTCCAGATGCGCAGGCTCAGCGGCCATGGATCACAGGCCCAGCCGCTCCACAGCATGTGGGACGTTCCCAGACCGCGGCACGAACCCGTGTCCCCTGCATCAGCAGGCGGACTCTCAACCACTGCGCCACCAGGGGAGCCGTCTTCTGCCCATTTTTAAATGAGGTTGTTTTTCTGATGTCGAGTTGTATGAGCTGTTTTCTTTTTTCTTTTTTTTTTTTTTTGCAGTACGCGGGCCTCTCACTGTTGTGGCCTCTCCCGTTGCGGAGCACAGGCTCCAGACGCGCAGGCTCAGCGGCTATGGCTCACGGGCCCAGCCGCCCTGCGGCATGTGGGATCTTCCTGGACCGGGGCCCGAACCCATGTCTTCTGCATCGGCAGGCAGACTCTCAACCACTGCGCCACCAGGGAAGCCCGTATGAGCTGTTTATATATTTTGGAGATTAACCCCTTGTCAGTCATATCATTTGCAAATATTTTCTCCCATCCCGTAGGTTTTTTTGTTTTGTCAGTGGTTTCCTTTGCTGTGCAAAAGCTTTTAAGTTTAATTAAGTCCCATTTGGTTATTTTTGCTTTTGTTTTCTTTGCCTCAGGAGACAGATCTGAAGAAAATATTGCAATAATGTATGTCAAAGAGTGTTTTGCCTGTTTTTTTCTAGGAGTTTTATGTTTTCCAGTCTTACATTTAGGTCTTTAATCTATTTTGAATTTATTTTTGTATATGGTGTTAGAAAATGTTCTAATTTCATTCTTTTACGTGTAGCTGTCCAGTTTTCCCAGTACCATTTACTGAAGAGACTGTCTTTTCTCCATCTTATATTCTTGCCTCCTTTGTGGTAGATTAATTGACCATAAGTGTGTGGGTAACTATCTCCTACTTTCTTTCTTTTAAAAATTTCTATTGTGAATTATAACATACATTCAGAATTGTACATAAAACATAAATACATTGCTTAATAAATTATCTTAAACAAACACCTGTGTAACCACCACCCAAATCAAGAAGTAAAATATTACCAGTTCCCCCAACCGCCTGTGTGTCCCGTCCCATTTACCATCCTTACCAAAAGACTAGAATTTTTTTAGCATTTTAAAAATTGAGATACACTTCACACAGTACAAAATTCATCATTTTAAAGTGTACACTTCAGTTGTTTTTAGTATATTTACTATGTTGTGCAACCATCACCACTGTTTAATTCCAGAACTTTTCCATTCCCCTCCTTACACTGCCCCCCCAAAAAAAGATCCTGTACATATTAGCAGTTAGTCCTAATTCCACCCTTGCCACATTTTCTGGCGATCACTAACATACTTTCATCTCTATGGATTTACCCCTGGGGACATTTCATGTAAATGTTATCAAACAATATGTATTTGGCTTCCTTCAGTTAGCATGTGTCAATACTTACTTTTTTTTATGGCTGAATTAGTATTCCATTGTATGACTATACCACAGTTTGTTTGGTCATTCATCAGTTGATGGACATTTGGGTTGTTTCCACTTTTTGGATATTATGAATAATACTGTTATGAACAAATTTTTGTGTGAGCATGTTTTATATTTTCTCAGGTACATTCATAGGAATTGAATTGCTGGGCCATCTTTTTTTTTTCTATCTATCTCTGCAATGTTTAGTAGAGAGTCTCGGTCAGAAGTAATATCAATAAATAATGGTTCAATTGAATTAAAGTAGATGGCTGTCATGGGCTATAGCCAGGTGTTGGAAGAGGTCATCGAGAGGACACAACTGCTGGCTGACTGTGAGCTGGACTCCTGAGCCCCTCCCCTGTCCTTGGAATGTATGGGCCGCCTACTATTCCCATACTAGCAGCCGCTTCAAGGATGCAGTCTTGAGAGAAAAGTGTTGTTGAAACCCTCTGAACGGTGTATGTGACTGAACCCATTAAGGCCTCTCTATAAACTTTTAAGGTTCTGGTGGGCGGGTATGCAGATTTACTTGTAGCCGCTCACCAATTCGGAGTGGCTGCCTCTTTCTTTGTTCCCTTCGTGCCCTTTGTTTATGGCAGGGGAGGCCAGTTTCGAATTTCCCCCCCAGGACGATTAAGGTTGTGAGCCATCACCAGGTCTGCTCATAGAAACGCTCCAGGAGAGAATCATTGGAAAATTCGTATGTTTTACGACAAAGTTGAAGGTAAGGAAAGGTTACAAACCTAGGTCACAGAAAAGGGAGATTGTACAGCCGCTGGTGCAATAAAGATTTTAGAGCCCAGAGCTCGGACAGAGTCTTGGTGTTAAGGCATTTTGACAACCGAATTATGGCTTTATGGGGAAACGTCTAGGCACTGACTTGGCCCTTTTGGCAGGACTCGGGTAGAATTCCAGGAGTGCCTTCTTTAGAGCCTGTGGACCTGGTGAATCTCATTCTTTTCAGCCTGCTGATCATTATGATCACTTTGGGCACATGCCTGAGAAGAATAGAAAGGGGCAACAGTACACTGAATGTTCTATGTTCACAGATAAATCTTTTTTTTTTCTGTGTTCTCATACATTTTTTGATGTTTAGTATAACTTTCAAATAGAACTGATTCTTTTCCCCCATTAGTTTTAATTTCACCATCAGTAAGTCCAGCATTTCTCAGACCAGGATCTGGGACAATAATAGCTGAAGCAAAACAAGCAAAAATAATGCATGCCCTTGACCATCTCAATTCCGCAATTATGAAGTTGGTCCTGATGTTCTTTTTAGAGCAGAACTCCTTAACCTGTGGTTCATAAACATGAGTGACAGAGAGTCCAAGAAACCCTGGAAACTGCATGCATAATTATATACATGCATATTTGGGCATAAAGAGTTTATTGCTTTTTATCATATTCTCAAAGGTATTTGTGAACGTAAAAGACTGCATCTCTAAAGCATTGTTGAAGGAATCACATTTCTTCATTAATTCAATAAATGTGCATTGAGAATATAATGTGGGACAGGCACTGTTTTGAGGCTGAGATGCAGCTGTGAACCAGACAGATAGATTCTTCTTTCGTTGAACTTATGTACCAAGAGAGCCACGTTTCACAAGAAATGTCATGGAAATCAATTAGAGAAAACACAATGAAAGCAAAATGCTCACATTCTAATCTCAGATTATACATATATTACCCAAGAATATACAGTGGAAAAGTCAGTCCCAGGGTTCTTATTTATGGAGAGTCAAATATCTGGACAGTTGACCTAATTTTTCACTTTCCACCAGATTCTTTACACATCGTAGACCTAACTGTGGTGTCTCAAATGATTTAATTTCCTCATTTTAAATGGTCTTGCAGCTTTGAGACTCTCTGAACAGTCTGAGATAATGCATGTTGGTCCAAGGCAGTTCTAGTGTGATTGGAACCTGACCATTTGCAGAAGCCCCTTCCCCACTGTGAACGTCTTTGTTCTTTCCTTTGCTCTTCTTTGGCTGGAGTCCTCCTGATCAGGTTAGCATTAACTGCCACTGGATGGCGCTGTAGTATCAAGCAAATGGTCTTTCTGTAGATTCAAGAGGAATGTCCCTGCCTTGCAGCCATCAAGTTGCTTAGCTGTGATACGTAAAAAATGTTGATTTCCTGCAATTTTGGAGTGCAATATTTTATTATTTATTTGGTTATATTCCCTGCTTTCTTTTGCAGAGTCTTAAGATATATATATATATTTTTTTAATTAAGAGTGTTAATTTTGTTTTGATAATTTCATGACATCCTTCAAGATTAGTAGAGAAATCCTGAAGTATTGCAAACCAATACCAGTAATTACTAGTGTAGGTGTATTAATGCTGCTGACAAGTGCTTTGTACAGACTTAATAAGAAATGACATGACTTAAACTCTTCTTACACTGGGGACCATTCAGTGGTTTTCTGTTGCCTTGAGATAAATTGCAGAAATTATGTATTGAAACATTTTTCAAGTTTTACTAATGTTTATATAGTGGAAACTATGCCCAGGAAAATTAGTGTTATTTTTAACACCATACCAGTAAGCTTTCAATTTATCTGAACAGCTACCTAGCGATCATTTTCTATCATCTATCTGTCTCTTTCTATCCATAATCTGTCTTAACTTCTAGTGCTCTATAATCACTCTCTATTAATGGGAGATTTTTTTCATGAAAAAATATTATTTTTAAAGTCACCAGCTAAATTATTCATTCCTTAATTGCTAATATTGGATCTAGAATCAGGATCTTAAACAAAGGCTAATAAAAGACTAAGAGGACCTATAAGTGGTGAGTTATAGTTATTATTATTATTCTTATTTTTAAGAAGATGTTGGGGGTAGGAGTTTTTATTAATTAATTAATTTATTTTTGCTGTGTTGGGTCTTCGTTTCTGTGCGAGGGCTTTCTCTAGTAGTGGCAAGCGGGGGCCACTCTTCATCGCAGTGCACGGACCTCTCACTATCACGGCCTCTCTTGTTGCGGAGCACAGGCTCCAGACGCGCAGGCTCAGTAGTTGTGGCTCACGGGCCTAGTTGCTCCGCCGCATGTGGGATCTTCCCAGACCAGGGCTCGAACCCGTGTCCCCTGCATTAGCAGGCAGATTCTCAACCACTGCGCCACCAGGGAAGCCCTATAGTTATTATTTTATTTATACCATCATTAACTTAAGATATGAGCCACCTAGATATAGCCCTGTATTCTTTATCTCTAGTTTCATTGTTCTCCTCTGTTTGCAAGAATGATGTCTCAGATCAGAGGCACACTCAAGGATTTACCTGCCAATTGTAATGTATATTTTTATATTCCCCTGATTGAATTGAACTGGAAATTTTGTGGTTTGGGATTAGAAATGACTGTCACCATTCTCTAAACATCTTTTTCAATGCTATTTCTACGTTTATTTCTTTCTTATTCTTTAATCAATTAGTGGTGAGTTTTCAATAAAACTGTTCAATTAAGACATTTGTACACATATACCATATATATACCATTAATTACTTTGTGATTTAAAGACTTTTGTAAAAAACTAAAATCAATTTTATGAAACCAGTTAGAGAAGTACACTATTTCTTCACTGTTGTTGATTTTTTTAGTTGCTTGTTTTCCGTAAAAAGATGAAAAGAAACGGCTTCTTAATGTTAAAAGTTGCCATGACACCTTCACAATGAAAGAGTAAGTTCTCATTTGAAAGGCATGTTTAGAAAATTTAAAAGACAGATCTTGTGACTATAATATCAGTTCCCTGGATTGTAGGGTAAAATAAAAACACATCTGCCCAACTCACTAATTCTTTTTGTCTGATTCACTCATTAGATGCCACAGGTAACATCTGTCAAAAAGACAGTGGGATATATGGGCAGAACATGGGTTTTTTGTTGGACTGACCTGACATTGAACTCTAATTCCAGCTCTTACTTAATTAGTCTAATTACAGACAAGAAAGATCTGGAAAATCTGAACTATCAGCCCCCAAAATTTATACTTAACAGGAAATACCTTAATAGGCATCTCTGATGCATTCTTGAGATAAGAAGTCATGATTAGAACGTGTTTCTGTTTGTCATTCCTCCAAGGTTCAAAGTGGAAGCATATGATTGGCTGGGAATAGGTCATATGTTACTGTTTTGGCTCCCACTGGGCAGAGAATCAGGTGATTTCTTCCCTTTGCTCTTTTTTTTTTTTTTTTTTTTTTTTTTGTGGTACGCGGGTCCTCTCACTGTTGTGGCCTTTCCCGTTGCGGAGCACAGGCTCGGGACGCGCAGGCTCAGCGGCCATGGCTCACGGGACCAGCCGCTCCGCGGCATGTGGGATCTTCCCGGAATGGGGCACGAACCTGTGTCCCCTGCATTGGCAGGCGGACTCTCAACCACTGTACCACCAGGGAAGCCCACTTCCCTTTGCTCTTATAATAAAAGGTGAGGACTCTGTATCCTGCCAGTAATACAGGAAAATGAGATTGGAAAAGAACGGAAGGATGTGAGAGACACTGTGGTGGTAGCTAAAGGGCTTGCAGTCTGGCTGGGTATGGTGAGGAGGTAGAGAAAGAATGACATAACAAAAGGTAAAGCATGATGTAAGCCAGAAAAATGTTTGAACCTTCAGTTAAGAACTCATTGTAGACCCTGGAAAGTACAGCTTCAGTAGAGCAGAGAGGTTAACAGCTAAATTGTGTCTCTTCCAAACGTTCTTCTTAGACTACTGCTGCTTAAACAGATTTTCACCTTTATGAGCAATCTATAATTTACAGTCAGTGTTAGATTAACACTCACTGTTCTCCAATATTTTTGTATGTGTGATCATGATGCAAGATCTTTTATTGTTTGTGAATTCTACAGGGTTGGGAATGTTGAAAATGAAACACAGAGATAGATTTTACAATTGCTGGATTAAAATATCAGTTGAATTTACATCTTTGCCAGGGCTCTGTCCAGTGTTCTTTGTATGTTAGTTTTCTGGCCTAAGCTCGAAAGACAGCAACTTGAGTATAAGGACATTTTAAGGATCTCATACTTTGTTTTTACCTACTATGTTCAGGCAGTGCTTGACAAACAGTTCTGAACAGCTCTTGTTTGAGTGTAGTAGACATGCAGTGAGGATCTCACATCCACTGCATGTCATATCTACTTCCTTGCAGTGTAATGAGCTGTACAATTAGAGGAGCCGTTGTAATTATTTGTATAAATGTCTATTTCCCAACTAGATTATGAAGTCTTTGAAGACAAGGATGTTGTCTTACTCACCCTCGAATATACAATACCTCAGATCCACAGTGTCTTTTATATTTAACTACATTTGAGTGTTCTTGTCCATCTTTCTCTATCTTTTTGAGCCAGTGCTCTTGGCAGGGCTGTTCTTCAGCCATCAGTGTTGGGGCAGTAGACTCTGGGCTCATGTTTCCCATCTGGCTTCATTTGTTTTCAACATATCCTAGGGATTCAATAGTGTTTATTGAACTAAGAAATAAAGATAGAAAGGTTACACTGCAATTATTTCCTCTTCCTTATGGCTAGAAATATTACCAAAGGGCCATCAAACTGAAGGTGAACCCAGAGAGATATGTTTGTCCCTCCATTGACTACTAATTTGGTAATTAAGAAATGAATTCTAAAAATTTTACTCTGTAATACGGACTTTCAATATGGCCACATGTAATTGATGCTATACTTTAATCTGAAAGAGACCATTTAGGAGTTAGGTATGGAATGCTTTTCATTTAAGGACTCTCTTCCATAAAGATTCAAAGGATTAAGATTTAAAGGTTTAAAACTCCTAGCTAAGTTGCACATGACTCATACTCTGAAATGTTTCCCATTAAGAATAAAACTGATCTTATAGGACTTGGACTTCTTTTCTAAGTTGCTTTTTATGCTTTCAAAAGCCACTAGTACTCCATTTTACTTTCATGTGTAACTTTGTGCTAACAAACTTAAAAATTTATCCACACTATTACAAATGGCTAGTAATTGCTGAAGTGACTTTCAGACAAAGAAAAATGAGAAATAATTGCTTCTCAGTTCTTGCTGGTCCCAAATACTAGTAAAAAAGAATTGGTATGAGTGTGGGAAAAGCTTATGCCAAAATATACAGCCTCAACAAAACCAGAATAAAGTGAGAAAGAAAAGCTGATACCTTCATTTAGAAGGAACTGCAACCTGTACCCTCCACCGCTCTCTAACGCCATCAGCCAGTTAGGAGCTGTCTTGAATCTAGCTTGAGAAAATGTAGCTGAATTAGACTGGCTGTGTTAGTGGCCTGCAGGCAACCAGTTTTGTGACTTAGTTCAAGAAGGTGGAAATTGAGTGGTCAATTTGGTGTCGTAATTAGGTTCTTAGCTTCTTTTTCTAAATTTGTCTATTTTTAACTAAAGGTTTGTTGTCGCAGTCTACAAAACCCAAGAATGTATAGGTGGAGTTCTTAAATATGAGAAAAATTGTATTTTCTTTTTCCATTTCTTAAAAATAACTCTTATCAAGATTAATGTAACTTTGCACTAGGGAAAGCTTTGCTGTCTTTTGGAAATGCATTTTCCCCAATGTTTCTATATTTAATCCTTTCATAGCATGCCGTTTATCTTCAACTTTACTTGTAAGAAGTCACTTATATTTTTCTTAAGATTCTGAGACTTACCAGATCATAAAGAATCATAGAAAGCTGTTTGTCAGCTTTTAAAGTCCTGGCTTTGATTTTGGGAACTCTGTTTTTTTTCCATTTCTCATTAACAGACTGATAAGACAGATATCTTATGGTAACTGTGGTGGGAAATTTTTATTTAAGTTATTTAAGATAGTACCAAATAATTCTTTAAAAATTTTAATTACCTTAGCGCCATCTTGTGGACCAATTGTGTTGTGTGTACGGGTCAAACCCATTAAATGTAATAAACTATATAATTTTTTTTGGTTATTTTTTTATGATGAAGACCTTAAGTTTCTTTCGATAAGATGGTAAAATTCTTATATTCTACTATATTACTCAAAAAATTCTACATATTCCACAGTTAGTTTTAGGAGGCAATCCAAAGGTTAACCTGATAAATCTGAGATTACTGTAATAAATAATTCAAACTGAGACCAGCCAGTAGAAACAGATGGTGCTTCTGGAAGAACTTGAAAATTTTCCACTCTTAAATGAACATAAACCTTCTGCCTGGAGCTGTGCAACTACATGGACTTATGAGCATGCCTGTAAATCTATGTAGTTACTTTTTTTTTTGTGGTTTCGAGTCACATTCTTTTAATTTGATGCCTCTCAAGGTATGGAAAGCAGAAGCTAACTCAAAACACAAGAGAACAAGTTCTGGTTATTCTCAGTTTGTAGTGTTATCTTTCCTCTTCTTGTGATTGCTTCCTGCTTCTCTGTTTTGCATGTGAGACTCTGTGTTCCAGTAAAGGACAAAAGACATTTTAGCAAGCTTTTATTATACCTAAGCCTGGGTTTAACTCCCAAAATAACTGAATACGCGTATAATCCTATGGATTTCTTAAGATAGTAAGTTGGGTCTAGATGGATTATGACATTTTTTTTCCCTGAGTCTTTTCAAATGATTAGCAACACTTCTGTGGACAACTGTGTTTGAGAAGTAGCACTGGTTTAGATGAATAATCTGAAGCAAAGAGAAAATAAATCTTCAAAATGAAAGAAAGAAAGAAGAGAGAGAGAGAGAAAGAAAGAAAAAGAAAACTAACTGACTGCATGTGATAACACTCTGTTTTTATCCATCTATTCATGTTGGTATGTTGATTTCTTTTGACTGAATTTTTACTCAAAAAACACAACAAACTGTTGGTAAAGCTGTAAGCTTAAGATATGGTTGGTGAAGATGAGCTTGTCAAGAGCTTTTTTTTATGGAGAATAAGTCATTGACTCATAAAAGTTACGTTAGAGGACCATATGAAGTAATATAGTATGTGTAGTTGTTACCTAATTTATTGTTTTCAATTTTATTGTTTTCAATTTTTATTCTTAATTTTTTGTAACTGGCCATCTTTTATTTTTCTATAATTGAACAAATCATTTCACAAGGAAATGGAATTGCACAAATACATTGCCTGAATATTTGTGTCCTAGCAAAGTGCTGACATTAAAAATTACAGTTGGGTTCACCAAATGCTGGCAAGGATGCAGAGAAACTGGAACACATACATTGCTGGTGGGAATGTAAAATGGTACAGCCACTTTGGAAAACACTTTGGCAGGCACTTTCTTAAAAAACTAAACATCCAACTATAATATAGTCCAGTGATTGCACTTCTGGGCATTTATCCCAGAGAAATAAAAACTTTCATTCACACAGAAACCTGTGCGTGATGTTTATAGCAGCTTTATGTGTAATAGCCAAACACTAGGGGAAACCCAGATGTCCTTCAACAGGTGAATGGTTAAACATACTGTGGTACATCTATACCATACTACTCAACAATAAAGAGAACAAACTACTGATATATGCAACAACTTAGATGAATCTTCAGAGAATTATGCTGAGTGAGAAAGCCAGTCCCAAAAGGTTATGAACAGTATGATTCCAATCACAGGCATGCCTAGTTTTATTGCACTTTTTTTACCGAGCTTTGCAGACACTGTGTTTTTTTTGTTTTTTTACACATTGAAGGTTTGTGGCAAGTGCATCGAGCAAGTCTATCGATGCCATTTTTTCCAACATTATTTGCTCACTTTGTGTCTCTGTCATATTTTGGTAATCCTTGCAATATTTCAAACTTTTTCATTATTATTGTACTTGTTATGGTGATTTGTGATCTTTGGTATTACATTTTTTTAGACATAGTACTATTGCACACTTAATAGACTACAGTATAGTGTAAACATAACTTTTACATGCACTGGGAAACCAAAAATTAGTGTGACTTGCTTTATTGTGATATCCGCTTTATTGCATAGTCTGGAACTGAACCCACAATATCTCTGAGGTATGTAGGTTCTTGAATGACAGAATTATAGAGGTGAATAGAACAGTATTTGCAGTGGTTTAGCATGGGGGAAGGGCAGAGGGGAAGTGGGTGTGGCTATACAAGGGCAACAGGAGAAATCCTTGTGGTAATGGAAATGGCTTGCATCTTGATTATATGAATGTTACTGTCCTGGCAGTGATATTGTACTACAGTTTTGCAAGATGGTACCACTGGGGCAAAGTGTGTGTTATATGAGATCTCCTTATTACTTACAACTGCATGTGATCTACATTTATCTCAAAATAAAAGTTTAATTGAAAATATATAGCAGCATTTACCAAAAGATAACTCAGTGTTGAATTGATGAATCCACACTCAGGATTGTTTCCTAAACCTTCCTATTTAAATTAAGTCTATTAATTTATTAAAAATTTGGGTCATTCCATACAGCATCCTGATTGTGAAAGATATATAATTCAATATGCTGTCAACATTAAAAAATAGTTTTTACTATATCACTGTAATATTTATGTTGTAAAAATGGTTGTATTACTATTTGTAAAGAGAAAGAAAGAAAAGAAAATTAGTATCTCCTAATGCAAATAACTTAATTCACTAAGAAAATAAATACTGGTAATTTTTGTCTTGTATGTGTGTTCATCACCACAGCTTAATCTTAATAATATTGTTTTAAACTTTTTCAATAAATTCAGATGAAACAGAACTGTTCTCTAATTAACTTTTTAGTCAAAGTTAGCAAAGCAACATTTTCATATGTTGAGGGGTATTTATTATCCTGCCTCTATAACTGGCATTACCATGCAGAAGACCCACACTGATCTTTTGTTTTTTTGAAGAATTAATGGATTAATCCTTCTTTTAAAAAAATAATTAATTAATTTATTTTTGGCTGCATTTGGTCTTCGTTGCTGCATGTGGGCTTTCTCTAGTTGCAGCGAGCGGGTCTACTCTTCGTTGCGGTGCGTGGGCTTCTCATTGCGGTGACTTCACTTGTTGTGGAGCACGGACTCTAGCCATGTGGGCTTCAGTAGTTGTGGCTCCCGGGCTCTAGAGCTCAGGCTCAGGAGTTGTGGTGCCCCGGCTTAGCTGCTCCGAGGCATGTGGGATCTTCCCGGACCAGGGCACGAACCCGTGTCCCCTGCATTGGCAGGCAGACTATCAACCACTGCGCCACCAGGGAAGCCCAACACTGATCTTTTTTGATCAAAGTTAGAAGAGGAATTATTTCCTACATCGGCAGTTATTTATTTATTTTTTTAGATTTTTGTTTTTTAATTGGGGTATAGTTGTTTTATATGTTGAGAGAGCCAGGGAATTCAAATAAGCAGGGTGTCTATGCCATATACAAACAGAATTGAAAAGTGAAATAGTCAACTTCGAGTTAGCTGACGATGCTGTTCTATGTATCTAAGGAAACTGATTTTATTTTATCAAATAGTAGACTGGATATTCCAGTTGTCATAAACTAAAACACAATTCTCAGTGAACTTTTAATCTCAGAATTTAAAAAGAATCAAAATATCTTCCTAGCAACTTAAAGACACTGTAGTGTTTACATATTTAATTGTGTCCTGCTTGGTTGAACACATCCTTCCAACCATGGAGCATTTGATGGCTATTTCTTATTACACTACCCTACAAGGTCAGCTTAATTTCATTTGGGATATTAGCTGATATAAGAAAAACTTACTTCAACATTATACTGGGATCTTAAAAATTAAGAAGAAATATATTGTATGTGCAAATATTGAGGAAAATTCTAAGGCAAAATAAGAAATGTCCCCAAATGGGTAGATTAGTTAGATAATCTGAATTAAAAAAAAATCTTCTGCTAAATTTACTCATTTATTTACAATGCTTCCTAACTGGCTCCACCCTTAACTGATGGACAGACTTGATGTCTTTTAAAGTATCTAATCTCTTCCTGATTTATTGGCATAAACTCCTTGACAGGTGTTTTTGTTTGTTTGTTGTGATCTGTGACTTTTGGAAAGGGTATACCCCTGGTGGCAATGGTGCTGTTATATTCAGAGCTGTTTTTCTTGTGGGATGTATTTCTTTACAAATACTAATTCTGTGATTCAGATTAGAAGAGTGAATATATATTCCCATATTTCTGTTCTAAATGTCTTATAGGACTTATGAGATTAAAAGAGTTAATATACATAAAGTGCTTGGAATAGTGCCTGACACATAGTAAGTGCTATATATCTTAGCCATTATTAATATTATATTTGTTATTATTACTGTTATTTGCTTGGCTCAATTCTTGGTGAATATTCCCCTGCAATGTCAGTAATTTTAACTCATTTTCAAGCACATTATTGCAATATCAGATAGCTATCAAAATCATGTTTTGAATTTTAATTAAGTTCTAATGCAGAAGGTAGTTTAAAAAATCCTTGGTAATTGTAAAACATAACACACATACAGAATAGTGCACAAAATAAAAATATAGCTTAATGATTTATTGCAAAATGAGCATCCATGTAATCAATTCAGGTCAAGAAATAGTACACTGTCGCTCCCCAGAAACCCCCTTCCATACTCCCTCCCAATTATTGCCCCCTCTATCCCTCCTAACGTTAATTAATGTCCTGGCTAATAAAATCATTTCTTTGCTTTTCTTTGTAGCTGGACTCAAGCACATGTCCATAATTCCTGCAGTTTAGTTTTGTCTATTTTAAAAACTTTATGTAAATTAAACTGACATAAATTCTTTTGAATCTGACTTTATCTCAATAGATTTGTTTGTAAGAATTATCCATGTTATTGTCTGAGTGAAGTTCATTCATTTTCATTGTTGCATAGAATTCCATTGTGTGACTATATCATAATTTATCATTTTTCATTGATTGGCACTTGTGCTGTTTCCAGTTTTTCTTATATTATGAATAATATTGCCATGAACATTCTGGAACATGTCTCTTGAAGAACATGTGCACACATTTATTATTGGCTGTATACCTAGGAGTGGAAATGGTGGGTCACAGGGTATGCATATCTTCAAATTTAAAAGATAATTCTAAGCTGTTTTCCATATTATTTCTATTAACATTACTCCTGCCATCAGTGTTAGTATTCCCAGTGTTCTGCATACTTTCAAACATGGATATTATCAGACATTCTTATATGGGAGGTTGTGGTATCTCATGGTGACTATAATTTCCATTCCCCTCATTACTTATGATGTTGAATGCTTCATATTTACAGGCCACTTAGATATCCTTTGTAGTGAAGCACTTATCTAAGCCTCTTGCGCATATTACTATTGCATTGACTTTTTCTCATTAATTTGTTGTGAATCTGAGTCTGTTGCTCACTGTATTTACTGTAGTTATCTTCCGAGTTTGTGGCTTGCCTTCTCACTCTCTTTGTGGTGTCTTTTGAAAAACAGAAGTTTTGAATTTAATGTAGTCCATCTTATGAATCCTTTCTTTCATGATCTTTTATGGTTAGATTTAATGTAGTCCAATTTATCAGCCCTTTCTTTTATGGTTTTTCGGTTCTGTTTAAGAGGTCTTTCTCTACCCCAATGTCATAAATATATTCTCTAATATTATCTTACAGAAGCTAGTATAATTTGCCTTTCATATTTTTGTACATGGTATGAGGTAAAGGTCAATTTTTATTTTTCCCCACAAAGGCATTCATTTGTCTCAGAACAAATTGTTAAAAAGGTCATTCTTGGGCTTCCCTGGTGGCACAGTGGTTGGGAGTCCGCCGCTGATGCAGGGGACACGGGTTCGTGCCCCGGTCCAGGAGGATCCCACATGCCGCGGAGCGGCTGGGCCCGTGAGCCATGGCCGCTGAGCCTGCGCATGCTGAGCCTGCGCATCCGGAGCCTGTGCGCCGCAATGGGAGAGGCCACAACAGTGAGAGGCCCACGTACCGCAAAAAAAAAAAAAAAAACTCATCCTTTTCCTGCTCTTTTGCAATGCCATCTTTGTTATAAATCAACTCTCCACAAATAAGTAAATGTTCCTTAGCTCTAAATTGTGTTCCATAGTTCTATTTACCCATCCTTTTGCCAATACCACACGGTTTTAATTATGTACTTTTATATAAATCTTGATATCAGCATAATTTTGGCCTTCATTATCTTCGTATATTGTACATTTAGGATCAGCTTGTCAAATCCTACAAAACAAAATAAAGCAAAAGCCTGCTAGGATTTTAATTGAGATTGTATTGAATCTATAAATGGTTTGGGGGTATACTGATTAATTTCCAAGGTAAGGGTTTTTTTCCAAAAATTGTTAAAATTTATTTTACCTTAATTGGCCAGAAAACATACTATAACTTTCAGTTTGTTAAAATTTATTGAAATTTGCCTTTTGGTTTAGAAGAGGGTCAGTTTTTACGAGAGTTACACATGCTTGAAAAGAATGCATATTGTCATTGAGGGCAGTGTTCCCTGTCTGTCAATTGGTTCAAACTTATTAATTATATTGTTCAAATTTTCTGAGTTCTTACTGATATTCTGTCTGTTTATTCTAACACTTACTAAAACATATATGTTAGGATCTTCCATTATGATTGTAGATTTGTCTAATTACCCTTGTAGTATTATCAATTTTTGTTTTATGTATTATGAGGCTAGGTTGTAATGTGTATACCAATTTAGAGTTATTATATTTCCTGGTGAGTTAAACTTTTTTTTTTTTTAAAGAGCATTTATTTATTTATTTATTTATTTTTGGCTACGTTGGGTCTTCGTTGCTGCACGCGGGCTTTCTCTAGTTGCAGGGGGCCGGGGCTACTCTTCGTTGTGGTGCGCCGTGTTCCCTTGCGGCGGCTTCTCTTGTTGCGGAGCACGGGCTCTAGGTGCGCGGGCTTCCGGGCTTCCGTAGTTGTGGTTCGTGGGCTCTAGAGCGCAGACTCAGTAGTCGTGGCGCACCGGCTTCTTTGCTCCGCAGCAGGTGGGATCTTCTTGGACCAGGCCTCAAACCCGTGTTCCCTGCGTTGGCAGGCAGATTCTTAACCACTGTGCCACCAGGGAAGCCCGTGAGTTAAACTTTTATCATTATGAAATGTGCTGTTTAATCTCTAGGAATGCCTTCAAATCTGCTGTGTTTTATATTAGTATATTATGTTTTTTGGTTGGAGTTGCATGGCATCACTATCATTCTTTTACTTTCCATTTTCTGTATCTTTGCTTTAAGTATGTCTACTATAGCATATAATTTAAAAAAATTCAATCTATGATCTTTTTCTCTTAATTGGAATTGTTTGTTTTTCACTTACTGTGATTAATAATTAACTTGAGTTTATATCCAGATATGCCATGCAAACACTAACCAAAAGAGAGCTAGTACCCCTGGACTTCAGCCTCTTTCCTTTTACCTCTACAAGACTATCAGCAGCACTGTTCAGCTTCTTAGCTATTGAGTTGCTTCTTCTGGATTTGTCAATTCCCTCAGAGAATAAGTAGTTTAAAATGCCAGGCTCATTTCCTTGGTCCTCAATCTCCCCAAATCTTGGCCTGATTATTCTTCACTATTTTTTGGCTTTCCAGTGCCTTGGAGATTATGTTTTTTATATTTTGTTCAGTTTTTCTAGCTGAGTATTTATCCAAATTATCTACTCTGTCATTACTGAATTCCTACAATCATGTTTTTAAAAGTCCTATAGAGAATGTGGTTAATTTAGTCAATAGAAACTCTCTGAATATCAAAGAAGAAATTATATAAGATTGAAATTGTTTTTCAGAATTTCAGTAATAATAAATTGCAATCTTTTTGTCATGATCCTTTTGCAATCTTAGTGCTACAGAAGCCTTACTCAAAGATGTGAGATAGTCTATACTAGTTAAGCAATACATTTTAAGGTTACAGTATGATGACAGATGCGGAAATCAATGTCATAATATAATCTCAGAAGCCTAGGGAAAATCCGAAGTGCATTGTATTTATTCTTAGGATATAACCAACTAGTCCCTTATAAATAAAATGTACACTGTGATGTCATATGTTTCACTGTGCGAATTATCACAAGTGCTTCTTTTTTATAAATTTATTTATTTTTGGCTGCATTGGGTGTTTGTTGCTGCACGCAGGCTTTCTGTAGTTGCAGCGAGCTGTGGTGCTCGGGCTTCTCATTGTAGTGGCTTCTCTTGTTGCGGAGCATGGACTCTAGGTGCACGGGCTTCAGTAGTTGTGGCACGTGGGCTCAGTAGTTGTGGCTCGTGTAGAGCACAGGCTCAGCAGCTGTGGCGCACGGGCTTAGCTGCTCCACGGCATGTGGGATCTTCCTGGACCAGGACTCGAACCGGTGTCCCCTGCATTGGCAGGCCAATTCTTCACTACTGCACCACCAGGAAAGCCCACAAGTGCCTCTTTTGTAAGAAGCAGTTCTTTAAATTGAAACCCCATCTGCCTTTCCTTATTATTCTTTTAAAATTTACATTATGAAATTTCCCCAAATATTTAATTTGTATATATGTTTAAAGTTATTTGAGTAAGAGCCCAACACATGTTTTGAATTGGATTTACCAATTATATTTTCCCCTGGCGTATAGCAAAATTTAAATGGATTTTTTTCTTTCCCCTGCTAGGACACATCTTTATTAATATATAGCTTTAAGTTAAATATTAATACATCTCACTCTGAAAATCAGTATTCAACTTATGCTTGGGCACTTCCAAAATTGTTCAAAATATTTAGAGTAACAAAAGTGTAGGTTGATTGTAAATATTCTACATTTTCTTGAAATACCCAACAGTAAGTGTTAGAGTCCTGATACTATTCAAGAACCTCCAGAGTGAAAACCCTGCTGCAATAATCCTGCTTTACCTATGATAAGTGCTTATGCTATCAATGTTACTTTATGGGCTCTAGTGAAGACCACTTTTCCCATTGGTGGAAATAAGTCAAAGCTCTTTTTCTAGCACGGGCTTTGAAGTCAGACCAGTCTGGTGTTTCAATCCAGGATCTCCACTGTCCAGCTTCACTTTGGGTTCCTTAACATTTTTAAAGTTTGTTTTCTTATTTATTAAAATGGAGAAATCTCTGTGTGAAGGGTCCAGAAAAAGAAAGCACTGAGCCACAACGACTTTCACAAATTCCAGAACATCAGTTTGAGACAACCTGGGGTCTATGTGTTCTGTTACAGGGTTTAGGTGTAGATAGTGTAGCAGAGTTCTGGGTTTATGCTACATTTTACTTGGATTAAAGATTTAAGCACATTAATATATGCTCTTTTTACTTTAAGAGATAATTTTTTGGTAACTTTATTACTAATTAAATTTTATGTGGGGGCAATATGGTAAGGGGTTTTATCAGAAAATCTCAAGTGGCTACTGGTCTAGAATGGAGGTCAGCAGACTACATCTTGAGGGCCACATTTGGCCACAGCCTGTACTTGTAAATAGAGTTTTACTGGAACACAACCCATTTGTTGTGTAATATTATCTAGGGCTGCTTTTGTGCTACAGTGGCAGGGTTGAGTAGCTGTGACAGAGACTGTATGGCTTGCAGAGCTTAAAATATTTGTTATCTGACCTTTACAGAAAAAGTTTTCCAAGCCTGGTTTAGAGGATAAGAAATAAAGTCGATCTAAGGTTGGTTCTATACTCTTTCAGTGGATCCCCTATTCGTTCATTACTTTCCGTGTCTGCCCTTTCTTCCTCCTCTCCCAAGCAGAGTACTAACAAGATTGAACTCTTCTGCCTTGTGCTTCTTTACTTCCCTAGAAAAGAGAACCTGATCAATCACTTACACCTGACTGAATTGACTTATGTGTGACTGACTGCTTTTAGGAGCAATTTTGTTTTAAAAAAAGGAATTGAATAAAGTTTATCCAATAGCATGAGTCTTTTAAAAGTAGAACTTCATTTAAAAAATATTTTTACACTTGGCCGCGCCTTCTACTTGTGGGATCTTAGTTCCCCGACCAGGGATTGAACACGGCCCATTGCGTTGGAAGCTTGGAATCTTAACCACTGAACCACCAGGGAAGTCCCAGAAAGTAGAACTTTAGACTTTTTGGCATCTGGGCAGGAACAGTTTTTAAGGAGTCAACAACATCTTCTTGGAATGCTCAGGTAGGCAAATTGTCATTTCATTTCAGTGGTCAGGTTTGTTTCTATAAAGTTACCATCTTTTTCTAATGCACCTATTGTATATATATCTCTAACTCTGTAAGTATATAATCTCTATTTGTCTATCTACCTATATCTTTATTCTTTTTAGCTCATAGCTCTACTTACGCATTCCTCAGTACTTTTTACCCATGTATCTGAAAACTGGCTTAACCATGTCTTTAAGACAGAGATTTGGCTTATACCCAAAGAACTATACAGTATAGTGGTCAATAATGTAGTTAATATGGTTATGATAATTTTACATTATTATCATTATCTTTATCATCAATGTTTATTCAGATCCAAATAAGCAGCTATTTGTAACAGAGGTATACATTGTTTTCAGCAATGTGATAATATTTGTAGTTAACGTGTTTAATGCTTACTATGTGCCAGTATTTATGGTTCCAAGTACTTAATATATATTTTTATTCATTTTAACTCTCACAATAACTGTTGAGATGGATACTCTTTTTATCAGCCCCGTATTTTACAAATGAGGAAACTGAGATACAGAGAGGTTGGTAACTTGCTCAAGGCTACATGGTTGGTAAACAGAGGAGTCAGAATAAAATCCTAGAAGTCTGGCTCTGAAGTCCCTGCTGTTAGGCATCGTGCTATGTTGCCTCCAGACAGCTATGTTCAAATATAATATTTGCTTACAAAAATTACACCGAAGTATTCCTCTGAGTAATTAATTTCTTCAAGGAAATTAAACTTTAATTTACATAAATTACATAAAATGTGTCAAATAATTTGTTTTATAAAGAGTATTGCATTTATAAACTAAATACTGGTCTCCTTTACCCACTCAGGTTTTTTTTTTTTCTTACCAATTTTCATTCTTCCTGCATTTTTTGATTTACACATACACCATCTTTTAATGAAATCCAGAAAAGGGAACTAAACCAAAAGTCAATACACCTTTGCCAAGGTTAAAATGAATGGCTCTGGGGTGTTTTCTGTGGAATGACACTTACGGATTTACTGCTGCTCTCCTAGCTGCTCCCTTATCTCTCAATGAACCTCGTAAGTTGGAAATCCACGCAAGTACCCCAAGTCATATGTTGAGTCATATGCTGAGCTTTTCTCAGTATTGTCCTTCAGCCGAAAAGAATACTGATCATTGTGTAAGGATGCAACATGGTGTAGTGGAAAGAACATTGGATTTGGAATTTCACATCCTGGGTTCAAAATCTGATTCCATTAGTTACTAGCTTTATAACCTTGGACAAATCACTCAACATCTGAGTTTCAGTCATCGTATTAGCAAATGGGGATAATAATATCTATATCGTATGATTATTTCTGAGGATTAAATGAGATAGCAAGTGAAAGTGTGTCCTAGATGTTAATTAAACTTTAAATTACATTTTTTTATTCTCCTTTTAAGATCTTGATGAGGAGAGCACATACATATCAAATGAAACTGTGTTTGTAAAATACAAACCACATAACTCATCACTTTTGTTTCATTACTGCATTTAAATATATATTTTACTTGGCAGTATCATGCCACACGTGTCAAAAAATGATAGCAATGAGAATAATCTAACCACTTCCAGGATCAGTTTTGTTCAGAGTAACACTCAGATTCTGTAATATCCGGATGGAAGCCTGTTACAGATACTTTTTTCCTTTGTTCCTCATCGACAGTGAAGAAACCAGTCACTGTCTCAAGACAGTCGTGTAATGTTGTCTTTATCGCCTATGAAACTCATAAGACACACGGAAAATATTTTAGATATATCATGTGTTGGGTAGTTTTTGTATCCAAAGAGATAAGGATTCTTTAGAGACTTATAAGTGCTTACTTTTCATTATAACCTCATGATGTAATCAGAAAAATATATTCTTTGCTGCAATTAAATTAATAAATTAAGGTGGCAGACCTGTTTAGAAGAAAATATTCTGGATGACTGTACTGCTTGTTCTCCGTGTTCATGGGTATTTGACTTGGTGAGTAGCAGGAGGTTAGGAATGATTGCACTTTTAGCAATGGTTGTGAAAATATGGAAAGAAAATCAATCTCTGATCACCACAGGCTAAAGACTTGTCATAAAATATTCTGAAGTGATATTTTCTTTGAGATGGTAATCCTCTGACATGCACCAATGAAGTAAAGTCATGGAGAAAAAAAAATATGGTTTATCTGTATAGTAACCAAATAGTTAATAGATGTTACAGCTACTCATTCAGAAAGGAGCCTTTCTAGACTCTGCCAGATAGTTCCCTTGGAGCTCTGAGCCTTCACAGAGTTCCTTCTGTTGTTAATTCCTATCAAGGTTGTCATAGGAAAAAAAATAATGTCTGGTTGTTGATGTAGCAGTGCAACTTTACTTAGGGAATCTTTGTTGTTTGACAGAAACAGGGAATTTGTCCCTAATAATTTTCAAAATGGCTTAACTTGCCAGTTTCAAGGTGTTACAAAGCTAAACTAGCCATATATAGTTCCTTTCAGGGAGGGCTATGGTTGTGTCTACAGCTAAAATCTCTAACAGGTATACCTGAGATGCTAAAACATTATTAACCTTATGATCTTTTGCTGGGAGCTATGGTAATTTGTAACCATATCTTTCAGGAATTTGTTTGCATCCAAAATAGGGGAAAGGGCTATGTGCTGTTGAACCCCAATCAGTCATTAAATTCCTTGTAATCAGAAGATGAAGAAGTCTGAAATGTCTCCTCTTAGAATTAGCCAAAATAATGAAAGTCTAATAGATAAAGTTTAGGGCTGTAATCTTTGCCTTTCAGGATGGCTTCACATAAAATGAGATCATCTTGGCTCACGTTAGACTTAGTAATTCAATTCCCAGCCTTGGATATTCCTTGTGTACTCTCTCTTTTCATAGTATAAAAATTTTTTTCTTATGATGTATATTGCTTTTGCAGGTATTCCTCCAAGCAATTCTTTGCCTTTCCATAAATTTAAAGGGACCATATAACAGTTTAACACATTTAATAAACAGACTTTATATGGAAATAATTTTATGATTTGTAGCGAGTTAAAGTTTATCTTAAAAAGTTCTGTTTTAGGTTTGCAAAGCAAACGAATCATTAGGTGATTTAAGAGCCCGTGGTAATGATAATTTAAATAAAAACTCTAATGTAAACCTTCTGCTCCAATATTCATTCACTTTTCCTTCAAGCTAATAGGGAAATCTGGACTATGTACTGGGAGCAGTGTTTAATAAGACAAAATATCTCTTTATAAAATTATTTTGCTTACATTTGTAAAAGTGACAGCTTAAGAGGATACTCCTATAACTAACAAAAGAAGAGAGGAGCGGCAGGTCAAACAGCTTTTAATAGGCCATGCCATCCTGAGTTTGCATTTGTAACTTACAGGTTCACATTTGTTTGAGTCCAAGTTTTTTGTATAACTTCTTCTTAAGTTTATTTATATAATTTGTTCCTACCAGTGCCCTGGGTCATTTATTACACCTATTAACTTCTCTCTCTGAAGAGAATTCCTTAACAACCATCTCTGAGTCTGTTTCTTCTCTCCTTAAATTTAAGATCAAGGGTTTGCTGGCCCAGTGTGTTTTGAGCCTGTTTTGCTGCTGGCCTTATTACCTTTTTCTGTGGATAAATAGGGGTACTGTAAGTCACCAAACGGGTCCATTTTGTGTGTTGAAGCACCTTTCAAAACTATACAACTCAAAAAAAAGTTTTCAAATCTTACATTCAGTGTTAGCTGGAGCAGCTTCTTAATATTATGTTAGGTACTTCACTGACTTCTAAGCAGAGTTTTCATTTTATATACCGTATATTTTGTTCATAGGTTGAGATGAGCCTTCTTTTATTATCATACTTTTGCTTTTCTTGAGAAAACAGACTGGGAAACCTTCACTCTAACCTATCTTTGGCTGTGAGTACCTGCACTCTAATTATCAGAATTCCCATTTATTCAAGTATGTTTCTCTCCTAACATAATCTCAAAATTATGTAATCATATTGATTAGAATTGTTTCATTAAAATGTAGTTTAAAACAGAATAGGATTGTACAATAGACTCTTAAATGGTGGAGGTAGTTTTAAAATTACATTTACATGACACCAAATTAACTGGTTGAAAAAGGAAACATTTTTAATGTTAAGTAACAATTTAATATTAGTTCAGTAAATTTAATTAATGCTATTTTAAGAAAATAATGTTGAGGTGTTTAAAATGGTTAAGTCATTTTTTAATCGGATTGTTTGTTTTTTTGATATTGAGTTGTATGAGCAGTTTATATATTTTGGATCTTAGTGCCTTATTGGGCATATCATTTACAAATATTTTCTTTCATTCAGTAAGTTGTCTTTTTGTTTTGCCCATGGTTTCTTTTGCTGTGCAAATGCTTTTAAGTTGGTCTCATTTGCTTGTTTTTGTTTCTTTTGCCCTAGGAGACAGATCCAAAAAAATTTTGATATGATTAACGTCAAAGAGTGTTCTGCCTATGTTTTCTTCTAGTTTTATGGTTTCTGGTCTTACCTTTAGGTCTTTAGTCCATTTTGAGTTTATTTTTGTATATGGTATGAGAAAATGTTCTAATTTTATTCTTTTACATGTAGCTGTCTGGTTTTCCCAGTAACAGTTATTGGAGAGACTGTCTTTTCTCTGTTGTATATAATTGCCTCCACTGTTGTAGATTAATTGACCATAGATATGTGGGTTTATTTCTGGGCTCTCTATTCTGTTCCATTGATCTATGTGTCTGTTTCTGTGACAGTACCATATATATATATTTTTTATGTTGGGGGTAGGAGTTTATTTATTTATTTATTTTTGCTGTGTTGGGTCTTCGTTTCTGTGCGAGAGCTTTCTCTAGTTGTGGCAAGCAGGGGCCACTCTTCATCGCGGGGCGCAGGTCTCTCACTATCGCGGCCTCTCCTGTTGTGGAGCACAGGCTCCAGACATGCAGGCTCAGTAGTTGTGGCTCATGGGCCTAGTTGCTCTGCGGCATGTGGGATCCTCCCAGACCAGGGCTTGAACCCGTGTCCCCTGCATTAGCAGGCAGATTCTCAACCACTGCATCACCAGGGAAGCCCCAGTACCATATTGTTTTGATTACTGTAGCTTTGTAGTAAATGGGCAAGAGGCTTGGATAGACATTTTTCCAAAGAAGATATACAGATGACCAACAGGCATATGAAAAGATGCTCAACATTGCTAATTATAAGAGAAATGCAAATCAAAACCACAATGAGATATCACCTCACACGATCAGAATGGCTATTGTCAAAAAGAACACAAATAACAAATTTTGGTGAGGATATGGAGAAAAGGGAATCCTAGTACACTGTTGGTGCGAATGTAAATTGGTGCAGCCACTATGGAAAACAGTATGGAGATTCCGCAAAAAGCTAAAAATAGAACTACCATATGATCCAGCAATTCCACTCCTGGGTATATATCTGAAGAAAATGAAAAGATTAGTTCAAAAAGATACATGCTCCCCAATGCTCATAGCAGCATTATTTACAATAGCCAAGATGTCGAAGCAACCTAAGTGTCCATCAACAGATAAATGGATACAGAAGATGTGGTATATATATACGAAGGACTATTAGCCATAAAAAGAATGAAATTCTGCCATTTGCAACAACATGGATGGACGTAGAGAATATTATACGTCAGAGAAAGACAAATACTGTATGTTATCACTTATATATGGAATCTAAAAAGTAAAACAAATGAATGAATATAACAAAACAGAAACAAACTCACAGATATAAACAAACTAGTGGTTACCAGTGGGGAGAGGAAAGGGGACAGGGGCAAGATAGGGGTAAGGGATTAAGAGGTATAAATTATTATGTAAAAAATAAATAATGCATAAGGATATATTGTACAACACAGGGAATATAGCCAATGTTTTATAATAACTTTAAATGGAGTATAATAATATTGAATTGCTATGTTATATACCTGAAACTAACATAATATTGTAAATCAACTATACTTCAATTAAAAAAATAAATAAGTGGTCAAGCAAATATGAATTTCTTATAAACTCAGCCACATTGAGAAACTTTTAAATATTAAAATTCCTATTTGTTGGCTTTTAACACAACACTCTGAAAAGATCCTGCTTCAGAGGTCTATACTACTTTGTTCTTGTCTCTAGGATAGTCTGTGTACATAAATTATTTGAATGAATTTAGTAAAAATCAACACTCCAATGGTTGAACTTAGTAAAAGCAGCTACATGTCGTATAATTGGAACTTTTTCAACCAGGTAATCTGTGTAATCAGGGATTGTTTGAATTGGATCTCCTTCCTTACAGAAAAAATGTTGAGTTATCAAGATAATTGTGCTTTTAATAAGTTTTCCATAGACTTCATAGATGTGTAATAGTTAATTACTAAAAATAGGAAACTCATAAGATATACTACAGTAATATATTTTATGTCCAAGTTTAGATTCTGTTATGTGAGGGTTGCTTCTTGCTGTTCTGGGCATTGGTTCAGACATATCACCCAAATAATATCTTATGGGTTTCTTGAATTTGTACTGTGGATTACATACTATATACATAAAGCTTGCAAGAATCATAAACATACGTATGTGAACTATACTCCTTTTCAAATTTTTAGCTTTATGAGGGGAGGGGTACAATCATGGCTGTGTAAATAAAGATTAAGATTAAAGACTGGGCTTCCCTGGTGGCGCAGTGGTTGAGAGTCCGCCTGCCGATGCAGGGGACATGGGTTCGTGCCCTGGTCCGGGAAGATCCCACATGCCGCGGAGCGGCTGGGCCCGTGAGCCTGCGCGTCCGGAGCCTGTGCTCCGCAACGGGAGAGGCCACAACAGTGAGAGGCCCGCGTACCGCAAAAAAAAAAAAAAAAAAAAAAAAAAAAGATTAAAGACTACTTGTTGACAGAGACTATTGAGCACAAAAATTTGTTCTCTCCTTCCGTAGTAGAATTATAAGGTAAATTATAAGGTGAACTAAAGACTACACAACATTAGCTGGGATATGAGAGACTACATGTCTCAGTCTTTCTCAGAGGTGGGAGTATCCATGTGTGTAAATTCTTACCAAAGATATATGAGAAGTTACATGTGACTCTTCTGGGCTTGGGTCTTAAGACATATCTAATGAGCTGAAAAAACATATGTGTCTACAGCTTCTTCCAGGCAGAAGAGGTGCTAGTGGAGTAGCAAGGTGGAAGAAATGTGGTTCATGGACCATGTGGACTAAAGACACATGTCAACATGGACTACTATAGCTTTAGACCTGAATATTACACCAGCATAACCTTCACTCTACCTAATGTTTGGCTATGAGTGCCAGAAGCTTAATCATTTTAAATCCCTATTCGTTAAAGTTTCTCTCTTTCCTAAGCAGATCTGGGGATGGCTCACAAACTCTTCTCAGTAGCCATTGTTATTGCTTCTCTATAGTGGCCTGAGCCAATCTTTTTGCTCTGGCTTTAGTTCTGGTGTCCTGTTGTGTCTCCCATTTATAGGACCTTGATATATAGCCTTGAAACCTCTGGCTATTGCAATGATATCCCTCCTGCAAGCCTGAGTGGTCCTCATTTTTTCTCCAAGCATCGTTCTTTCCGTGTTTGCTGAGAAGGCTCTGTTCTCATTATGGTTCCATGATTTTAATAGACATCTCCACACTCCCTTCTCTCTCACAGGGCAGACTTGTTAGAAAGCTTGTATTTGACTCATTCTATCTGACAGTTAACTTAGGACCAGTTCTTTGGGGTAAGACTGGTAGTCCCTTGTCATCCCTCACCATCAACTAATGCTCTAACATGGAGCCTGAGCCAGGTAGCTGCTGTGCTATCCTCAGGATTTATGTAGATGAATCAACTCATAATGGTGTCTTTTTACTACTTCATTAATTAAATTCACTCAGAAGGCATTCATTACAGCTTCTTATGTAATGGATAGTGTTTCTAACCTACTAATATTATTTCTGTCTTGAAGAAATTGTATGTTGTGTTCTTATATATTTTAAAATTAAACAAATAACTGACTCTTTCTCATCCACTCTGAATAAGAAACTTCTCTTTGTAATGTTTAGGGGGAAGCATGATGCAGCAAAAAGAAATTCAGACTTAAAAGTCAAGACCTAGGTACTAATCCCAGTCCTTCCATTTACTTCCTGTTTGACTTTGAGCAAGTCAGTTAACATTTATTGGTTTTAGTTTCTTTACCTGTAAAATACTACTGATAATTCCTGTCACCCAGAATAGTTGTACATCACAGGCTAAATTCTGACCTGGATTTAGAATGAGATCTCTTCAGTCGCATTTATTTCTAGATCATTTGTTTTAAAGACTAAATGATTTTTATGTGCAGAAATATTGTATTGAAATTGAAATTAAAAACAATAAGGCTAAATGACTTTCTAATATAATTAACATTTCTATCTTACTATACCCTGTTGAATTATGTATAGCTTCCTGGAAAAGAGATTGTCCTTAATTTTAGGAGCGTTTTACTTTCACATATATTTGCCGTTTTAATTTTATCCGTGTGTGTGTGTGTGTGTGTGTGTGTGTAAGGCATATTTCCACAGAAAAAAGCACAGTCTGCTCTGGATTTTCACTCAGTTTATTATAGCGTAGTCTGTTTTATATGGTACATGATTTCTGATTCCTAATCCCAGGGAGCTTTATAGCTTCTATAAGATCCAGTAGAAATTGGTGGATGGTTCAGGGTGTAGGATTTCCCATTTTGCAACAAAGACTAATTTTCAGTAGCCATATGGCTGAGCTACTGACCAAGTGGAGCTGATTTAGCTTTCTTAGCTTGAATCTACCCTGCTACTCTCTTGGGAGGATATATCCTAGGAACATACTCTACTAAGAGGTTTAGCAGGGAGGGGGCTGCCATTAAACACTTCTGTTAAGATTATGTTGGAATCAATGATCTAATCCTGGTAGAAGTGAGTTATTGACTTAGTGTATAAGGGAGGCATTGGCTCCTTAAGTTTGGTGCGCTCTGCTTCTCCTCCGGGGAACAGGGATCTGCTAAAGCCTTAAGGAATGTGAGGAGTTACCTCTTGTGGGAGGAGGAAGTTGGCTCTTTGAAAGTCACAAAGCAGGTCAGCATTTTTTCCTTCTGTGTTTTCATCATTTAGGCTTAATATTTAAGTGTGTCATCTATAAAGGAAGCATTCATTTTACATATATTGGTCCTTGTTTGAAGACCCACAAGTATGGCAGTAACCCAGCAGATGAAATAAGAGAAATCTGGTCATAAGGTATTTACAAACTTGGATGACCTATGGGGGAACAGAGAAAGATGGTGGTGTCTTCCTCAGCTTAAGAAGAACATATCAAAGGCATTAATTCTTTTTTCAGATGGAAATTGTGTTATTTTATTTTTTTGATTTGACAGATAATATACAATTGTATAGAAAATTCAAACAAAATAAAAAATATGAAGAGGGAAATATCAATAGCTCCCAATACTATTATTCAGGCTAATATTTATTGTTCAAGTTTTTGTAAAGATCTGTTCAGATTTTTTTAGCAAACATATGTATAATAGAGTTATATACATATATACATGTATATGATATATATATGGTTATATATATAGTATAAATATATACATATATCTTTATCTATGTATATCCTCATACTATACATTAATGGTTTATAACTGGGGACTATGCGCCCCTCACCAATCGAATTGAGAATCAGTGACTCAGTGAACCACTTTTCATTATGGACTCTAAAGGCTGTCATGATCTGTGACGGCAAAAAGTTGAAAATCATTGTCTGTATCCTGCTTTGTAGTTAGAAGTTATACTTAGTAATCTTCAGACCTCTCTATGTCAGTGAATAGATCACCCGTTTTTAAGGCTGTATATTCATTCATTGTGTAGCTACACTTTATTTAAAGTGTATTCCTTTTCCTTCTCCTTCCCATTATTAGCAATGCTTTGAAGAACATTTTTGTTTATACATCTTTTTGATTCTTTCTCTCCTTGGGATATGCTATTAGAGGAAGGATGTCTGCAACACAGAGAAAACATTTAACATTTATGCATATTGTTACACTGCCTTTCAGAAAGATTGTATCATTTGACACTCCATCAACAATTTATGAGTGCCCATAGAGTACTGATAATCTTTAGGATCATTATCAATTGACCAGGTGGAAAGCAGTACATTGTTTTTGCATTTGCCTTGGATTAATAATGAGGGTGTGTAGTTGGTTAGGATCCCAGGCTCTGGAGTCTGTGTGAGTTCAAATCCTACCTTTATCACTTATCAGCTTTCTGACCTTGTGCCAATTATTTAACCTCTCAATGTCTCAGTTTACTCATCTGTAAAGTAGTGATAATAATAATATAATAATGTAGGATTGTTGTGAGGATTAAATGAATTAGCACACATAAAGCTTTCACATTTCCTGGCAAACTTACTCTCAGTAGATGTTAGCTATTGGTATATTTTCATGTTAATTACTATTTAATTTTTTCATTCATTAATTGTATATTCAAGTTCTTTGGTATACTCTGTGATGTTCATCTTGTATTTACTGATTTGATAGAGCTCTTTTATCTTTATTTTATTTTGAAAAATACTTATTGAAATGCTAAAGTTACATATATTGCCTCAATCATTTCCCCAACAAACCTATAAAGGAGGTATATTGACCTTGGCATAATGAATAGGAATACAAATTATGTTGTCGGGAGACTCTCATCATCCTACTTACTGGGAAGTAGGACTTTCTATGCTTTATTGTGAGTACAGCCATATAAAGGGCCACATTAATGACATTGGAGTTGTTAAGCACTAAAATGATTATGGCAATCTCCTCTGTCTCTATGTACGTATATTTCAAAATAAAACCAATAAATCGTAATGGTGACTGCTTCTGTTTGTGTTGCTATTGTTTTTGTTATGTGACTAGAGTAGGAGCATCAACTATCAAATTCTTTATTAAGAAATGAAAATATTCATTTACTTTCCTTCTAATAGTGTCTGAAATGAGAGCTCATGGTCAATCTGCTGATTGTTGATAGAGCTCTTTTAATATTACAGATATTATCTACTTGTCTGTCATACATGCTACAAGTATTTGGTTTTTTGTTTGGCGTATCTTTGTACCATATATGTTTTTACCATTTAATTAATAAAATTTACTCATCTTTTAAGATTTCTGGCTGAAAAAGCCTTCCTCATCCTGAAGATTATTAAAAAATTCACCTATGTCATCTTCAAGGAATTTAACTATTTTATTTTTTACATTTAAGTCTTTGACTTATCTTGAATTGAGTTTGATAGCAGTGATGAAGAAAGGATCTAACAAAAGCTTTACTCTTTGAGGATGATAAAGTGATCAGTTTGAGCAGTACAGGGACATACAGTATAGTAGAACTTCTAATTTTCCTTTGGCAGACAAAATCTAAATTTATCTTTTGGGAAATCTTTTTCATGATCTGAGGTAGGATTTTAATTTTCTTCTATTTCCCACTCTCATTTTCTTTTATGTTTTTCTCTTCTTTCTGGAAAACATCTGCTCTTGGGACTGCTATGAAAGTTTAACAGAGTTCCTTCCCAGGAGCCAGTTATTCCCACCATATCAGGATTTCACATCGAGATAACTGATTTTAAATGTTGGCTTTTTACAAGATTTAAATATTTCCACACAACAGTTCCTACTGTGAACATTATTTGGACTGACACTGCTAAAATAGTTGCTGATCAAGATGAATGGCTTTTATTGCTGATTCAAGATCTCTTTGTAATTTTGACTCCTACTGTGCATTGGCTAGAGTGATGATTGCATCAATTAATCAACATATTTAATAATGTCCATAAAATATAAAAGTATCCATAACAAACTTGAATGACCTATTTATTGTGAACATAACACAGATTTTATATGTACATGTATTGGACATCTCTTATGTACAACTGCAGATCCATTTGGCCTGATCTTTCATTCCAGTCATGGTTTCAGGGAACACTTTTGCACAGATGTTGACCTACTTTATGTGTAACCGGAATTGCCTTGCCTTGGCCCATATTGCCTTCTCTGACACCTGCAGCTTGGGATGCTTGAACACCCATGAGCAACCTGGAAGTGTGGGAGAGTTTGTAACCCAGGGGGCACACCTTGACCAATGGGGGATGTGAGTTGACAGATAAATGCTCCGCCCTTTCATCCTTCCATCAGATGATTTGGAGGTACAGTATATTCAATAAGTCTTTTCAGAAAGTCCCGCAAATCTAGCACCCAGTAGCGGCCAACTCCGTATTGCACCTTTGTATTGGCTCTTCCTCCTCTATCCACTCTTGTCCTTCCTGGCCCTTGTCTCTTGCTCTTATTTCTGCAATTGCAGTTAAGAAACCACTTGTGCATCAGACTTCTCTCAGACTCTCCTTTTGGTTTCTTAGGCTGAGAAATTACATTAGAAAAAAAAAATCTTAAACAATCTTTCTGGTTATTTGTATGGTGGTTTCCATGAATTATTTTCTTTTAGCTTAATCTACAGAAAGTATAATTACTGGAGAATAGACCTTTGAGATAAAAAAAGCTGCTGAAAATGATCATTTTTAGTTTTTTTTAAACCAGTTTTTGGTCTTTTATTTCTTACTCCAATAGTGTTAACTATTTTTTAAAATTTAGCAAAAATCATTCTTAAATTAACTCAGCAAGAGGCATAGAAAATTTACTTGTATATTAATAATTTTTTTACTGTGATTTATTTGAGATAATACAGATGTATTACTTGTTTACTTACTCTTATTAAAAATGTAGGTTTGGGGGCTTCCCTGGTGGCGCAGTGGTTGAGAGTCCACCTGCCAATGCAGGGGACACGGGTTCATGCCCCGGTCCAGGAAGATCCCACATGTCGCGGAGCGGCTGGGCCCGTGAGCCATGGCCACTGAGCCTGCGCGTCCGGAGCCTGTGCTCTGCCACGGGAGAGGCCACAACAGTGAGAGGCCTGCATACCGACAAAAAAAAAAAAAAAAAAAAAAATGTAGATTTGGGAATTCCCTGGTGGTCTAGTAGTTAGGACTCCCCGCTCTCACTGCCAAGGGCGCAGGTTCAGTTTCTGGTTGGAGAACTAAGAGCAAGCTGTGTGGCATGGCCAAATAAATAAAAATTTAAAAAAAAAATTAAAAAAATGTAAGTTTGATTTAACTATTGATATTTAATCTAAAGAATTGTTACTTTTGTAGAAGTTAAACCCAAAGAATCAAATTCTATGATTCAATCCTGTACTCAGAATAAACGATGGCTTTGGTGTAACAATTATAATAAATATTAAAAAAATCTAAGTAGTATAAGAAGGTCATTACATCAAGCTCATAAACGAATAATTGATGCAAAAGTGAGTTGTAAACTGTGAAGTACTGTATTAATTTAAAATTTCATTAGCAATGTAAGATGGTGAATATGCTTCTAAATTAGAACGCCTACATGCTGTATAAAGAATATCCACTAGATGTCATGGAAGCTCCATATAAGAAACCAAGGGTGGGGAAGAGTTGATGGCTGAATTGCCCATTTTAAGACCAACTGCTTTGTTGCACAGAGGTGTGTCCTTCTGTATCTTATAAATGTCATTTTACAAAATGCAGCATCATCTTCAGACAAAATAAAAATCCAGCTAGTACTGTATCTTTTTATGTGGTGATAGAATAATGTGTTGATTAAGAAAATTACGATGGTTGAAAACCATTTAAAACAAATTCTGCTTTTGGATAATGTCGTCATTGTTCAGTACTTCCTCTACTCCATTAAAAAAATCAAAACAACCCCATGAGCATTAAAAGAGGAAAGCAAAGAGGAAGTTTCTAAAAACCAACTGGTTATAGCAAGACATACTGGTATGGGAAAAACTGGGCACAGCTCTTGGGCAATCCATGCGTGAGTGCAAAGGCAATATAGCATGAGATTAAAAAAATAACATGTAGTTAAAAAGATGAATTTCGGAGTTCCAAAAGCCTGACTTCTGATGTGGATCTTCTCTAATAAGTATGTGATGTTTTATCTCCTTATCTGTAAAGAGTTTATAATACCTCAAAGAGTTGTTTTCAGGTTCAAATAGGATTGTGACTATAAAGCTCTTAGCACAGTATCCTACACATTCAGTGAATGGCCACTCTCATTTTGAAGATGGAATTTCATACCTAATGTTTTAAAATGAAAAGCCCAATACTTCAAATGCAAAGATAACGTAAGCTTTAGTCAGTTTTCTAGGTACGGAATAGCCCTTAAGTGGAGTACAATATAAACAACCCCTCCTGAAGTAAAGCTATCATGGATGTTGAATCTACCTGTGACTGTGGACATGGAAAGGAATTTTTCACTGAAGTAGCCGTTATTAATATTTGTGATGGCGAGAGTCCCCTTTTCATTATTATCTTTTGTTACAGCCACAGCAGTGTTCACAAAGGTTCTTGCTTTTCCATCTCCTTACATTCCACCTGGGGGTTGGCAGTCCGAGTCAGATGGCCTTGTGTTCGGTCCACCTGTTTCCACTCATTCTGACAGTGGAGCATTTAATGTGGAAAGGGCAGCAGGGCATAATCCCAAGACTTTGCCTTACATTCCAGAGGGTCTGAACCAGAGATGATCCCATGACACCTTTCTAATATGCATGGAATAATGTGATATTGGAGGTTCCAGGGCAGCAGACATCTGTCTTTAAATGTGGCTCTTCCAAAATGGTGATGTATATGATACCTAGAAAATAACTCATATTTATTTATGTGTATTTGGATAATGACCAGAAATAAAGACTTCGGTATTTTAAAAGCTTTTCAGCACATCATATTAACATGACTATATTTTAGAGGGATGAAAGGGGTAAATAAGAGGACGGGTGTGGTTTGACTCCGGTAGGAAAGGCAAGATCAATGAAAAGTGGTGGAGAGAGAGGCTTCGCCATCCATTTGTATGGCTTTTCTGGCTTCAGTAGGATTTAACAGTTTGTTCTTCCCCTGCTTGCTACAGCCTTTGGAAAACTTTGGTGTAAAATCTGAACAAAGAGACTGAAGATGAGATAAAAAAAGGAAAGTCTAGTGAATAAAAGGATTTACTTCAATAACTCCCAAAATCCTACCACAAGTGAAATGATCATTTCAAATACTAGAAGGCAGAAAATGAATCAGCCATAGTACTAACGATTACAGGATGAGACAGTGATTCATATGAAAGGCAGCATAATTACTGTGAATGTCAGATTAGATTTCAAAATGAGGAAAGAACATTTTAGTACTTTCTTGGCTAAGGATAAACATAATTGATTTATGAATAATATGAGGGTCCAGCTTATCTGGCAAATATATTGTATTTCATGTAGAAATGAGCTTAAAGGCATTTTTCACATTTCTATGTGAAACCCAATATTCACATACTAGGGACAGGAAGAGGAATAGTGGCTGGAGCCACTGAGAGATGGCAGCTCAGCATCACACATGCCGGAGCGCAGCCCATCTGCTGCATGGCAGTGGCAAGATCAGTGGTACAGCCCAGCTTGAAAAAATGATAGGCGATGGTTTATTTATTCATTTATCTAGTTATTTAAAATAAAAATCTGATTTACTAGAAAGAATGAGCATCCTTCTTCCCCAGAGGCTATTCTAAGAAAATTTCTTCAGTCCTGCTTCACAGGGAAACTATGCACCCATCTAGTCCAGAGCACGGCACAGGTACCCTTCTGAAGTCTCTGTTGCACTATGACATTCTCACCAATACTGTGTTCAAAGGGTATGTGGGAGAAAATACATTTGGAAATATTTTATAAATAAAGTTTCCAGGTCCTGTTAGGTTCTTTGAGTCACTGGTACTGGAGTGACTTCGTTAAGTGGGGCTTATTTACGGCTCTGTTTATTTGAAGCAGGATGGGATAGTGGTTAAGATCAGAGACCCGTCAGACTTCCTGGGTTTGAATCCAGGTTCTGCCAAGTATAAGCTGTGTGACTTTGGGCAAGTTGAGTGGCACCTACCTCATAGGTCTGTTTGATGATTAATATTTGCAAAGTGCCTGGCACAGTGCTATGTGTTTGCTAAATAATAATCATACATTTGATCTTTTCAATAATCCTGTGAAAAAAAGCAAAACATACAGAATAGAAGAAGTTTTTGCAGTTAAAAGGGATCTTAGACATCATCTAGTTCAAATCATTCATTTTAAAGATTAAAAAAAAGTACCTGAAGTTTTATTACTTAATAAAGTAATATAACTAGCATCTAGATACAGGTTTCTTAATTTTCTGGAAGTTTTTTCCCCACTACATCACTCTGACTTCTCCTATAAAGAAATGTAAAGAAGAAGAGTTCTTAAATAATTTTTTAGTTTGAGAAAATACTTTCTGTGATAAATGCAGTAGTAATATTAGGAATTGGAGTTGTATAAATTATAAAAAGGCATATCGATTTTTAAAAAAGTATCTGCTACAATTAGGTTTAGCTGCATATAACAGCAAACTTCAAATGTCTTAAATAAGATAGAAATTTAGTTCTCTTCCATATAAAAAAACAGAGAAGAGAGCTCAAGGCTTTTGTTATGGCTCTGTGGTCATCAGAGACCTGGGCTCCTTCTGCCATCTTATTCCACTATTTTGTGGATGGCTTTCATTCTCAAGGTCACCTCTTGGTTCAAGATGGCTGCTGGAACTCCTGCACTCATGTCAGCTGTCCGGAATGCAGGAAGAAGGAAGGGAGAAAGGACAAAAAGGTATTTTCTAAATGAGTTAGTGTTCTTTCAGTAGTCTTCTAAGAAGTTCCAATATCATCTTCCACTTACATCTCAACATTCAGAAGTTTGTCACATGTCATGATGGGCTACAAGGGAGACTGCAAAGTGCTTTCAACCAATTATCAATTAAAATGTGGGTTCTCCTTTCCTCTTTGAGGAAAGAGGGTAATGTATATGGGATGGTACCTAACGATCTCTGCTTTAGACAGGGATAGTTTTTTCTACATACTTTCCTCCTCACACTTCCTCGCATCCATGTAGGAGAAAATTAATTTTTTCTTTCTAAAAGGATGTTGTATCTGTATATTAGGATCTTACTGTTGCAAGAAGCAAATCAGTTTACTTTGGACTAGGAGGGAAAAGAGAAATCTATTATAAATAACAGTGGTATTTTGTGGAACTCAAAGGTAGGAATGAAGAAAGTCCAAGAAGGACAGGAATTTAGAACATGCTGGAAGTACAGGCAGTGTTTACTTTCAATTTCCTGTCTTTGCTTCTTTCTGCACATGATTCTTCCTTCTCTTTGAAGGTATGTTTCTTATGTGCCCATGTTCAGCCTGCTAGTAAGGACTGACCTGGGATATGCATCCAGATCTCCTAATTTACACTTTATTGTAATCATTATTTTAAAGTTCTATTCCTCCTTCTCTATCTATAGAGCAACAGAATTCCTTCTCCTTACAGATTCACTGTCAGTTCCTGATTACAGTGACTTTTTCCTTTCTTTCCTTTTTTTGGTTTTGTTTTGTTTTGTTTTTTGTTTTTAGGCCACGCTGTGTGGCATGCAGGATCTTAGTTCCCCAACCAGGGATCGAACCCGTGCCCCCTGCAGTGGAAGCTTGGAGTCTTAACCAGTGGACTGCCAGGGAAGTCCCTACAGTGACTTTCAGTGTATTTGAATATATTAACTACTTGTGTGGACCAGAACCTTGAAATCTGACTTCCAGAAATGTTTTACAAGGTCAGTAGTGCTACTTGGCACTGCATACTAAGCAATCTTCCATTCTCAGATGTCTTCTCAACCTCGGTATTTTCATTGATTGATGTCAGATGTTTCAACTGTCACATCACACTGATGATTCCAAATACACATTTCCATTTTAGACCTCCCTCTTTGGCTCCAGATCCTTATTTTTATATAAATATTGGTCACCTTCGCTCAGGTGTTTCTTAGTATCCCTAGTACCTTCAAACTCAACATATCCATGATCTCATTTTGAATTCTATGTCTTAAGCTGCATCCACCCAGGCATCAGTAATCTTCTTTCCCCTTCACTTCTACTGCCAGTTAATTGCCAAGTCCTACAGAATCTGTCACCTAAAGCTCTTATTTCTTATGTGTATTGCCATAGGTAATACCCTTGTAATCTTGTTTTTGTACAATTGCAGCTGCCTCCTAAATCTTATCCTTATCTTCAGGCTCATCTATTCTCTACATTGTCTCAAGAGTAATCTCTTAAATATATAAATATGGTTATGTCACTTCTTTACTTAAAATTCATCAGCATTTCCCTTTTACCTACAGAACAATGGCTAAATTCCTTACTGGCCATAGAAGACTGTTTATTATCTGATTTCTTTATATCGAGCCAATCTCATCTCCATCAATTCCTCCATACACTTTGGCTTCATAGAACTACTTGCAATTCCCTAAATGGAACAGCAAATGTCACATTTGATATTTTGATATCACTCTGTGCTATTGCACATGTTCTTATTTTCCTTCCCTCTAGATGCCTATATTCTGCTCTGTGGTCTTCGTGAACTTCTACTCATCTTATGAGACTCAGTTCTTCTCTGAAGGCCTCCCTGATTAGCGTGCTGTCTCTTCCCTCATACTTCCCTCTATTTTCCCTTCCAAAGTTAGTTTCTTTTCTTTGTTGGATCACGTATTGCGCATGTTTGAGAAGCCAGACTAAGGCAGATGCTACATTGTCTCCCAATGTTTGGTGGGTCCTTATGTAGTAAAAGGATTTAATCAGGCATATGGCTGTCCAAATGAGAACTGCATTTTCCAGCCTCCCTTGCAGTATGTGTGGCCATAGGACTGGGTTCTTTGCCAATGCTTTGTGCACAAAATGGTGTGTGCAATTTCTGAGATGTGCCTTTTAAAGTAAAGGGTATGCCCTTCCCTTACCCCTTTATCCTTCCTATCCACTGACTAGAACATGGGTACGGTGAACCATTTTTGCTTATGCAGATATGAGTAACACCCTGGGATGGCAGAGCAACAAGGCAGAAGAGGCCTGCATCCCCCATACTGTGGAGCTGCCATATCCACTCTGGACTGCTCATAGTTAGTTGTGTGCCAAAGAGGAACTTTATTATTTTTTCAGCCCTTGTTTAGGATATTTATATACTAATACAAATATTCAGATGCAGTAGGTTTTATAGCCTAGCTAACACACCCACTCCACTATAAGACCATAAAAGGAGTTCAGTAACTTGGATTTATTAATCTTGGCACTCTTAACATACAGAGCTTAAAACACAGTATGTCATCAATAAAATGTTGTTTCTAGAAGACATAAAGTTGTAAATAGGCACAAGTTACAGCTTGTGTGCAGAAAATGCAATATTATTTGTTTTCCTGGAATTAACATAAGCTTACTCAAATCCCCATTTTTTGTTGATGAAGGCCAACTCATTGTTGCCAATTTAAGGTAATTAGCACTTTCAGTTAAACTTTAAGTCTCTTTCAGTAACAACTTAGTTAATTATGATGCTGTAATCTGGCCCTCTTGGGGGATGGTGATGGTGATTATCTGATGTTTCTTTCTGGCATTAGAAGCCAGCCAACTGGCCTGCTGGACCTCCCGTATGCTCTATGGCCTCCATTGCAGTGTCAGTCTTTTCTCTTGGTCTTGGGTGTTGGCCTCTGTCCCTGATGCTGAGTTCACGCCTCATCATGGGCCTCCAGTTCTTACCCCACTACAAGGCTTTTCTAGGGCTTTTGGCGCCCAATCTTACATGTACTCTGTCAAGGTTGCTGGGTAACTCTTGGCTGATGCAGCCCCATCTATCTGGAGTGCTGAGACTCTTATGAGGAAGCTCTCAGACCATCCATCTAGACACCTCCTTCAGCCACTGCTATTTCAGGTACAGTGTTGGACGGGGGACTTCTCTACCCAGCTCCTGGTTACACTCTTTATAGCCAGGCAATGAACTTTCTGTTCTAGAATCTTTTCAGACTCATCTCAGATTTCTATCAGTATACTATCCAGAGATGCCTCCTTCCCTTCTGACATCCTTCCCAGTCATTATTTAGCCTAAGGAGATGGAACACTAGACCTTTTCTCAAGCAGCTACCAATATTTATACTCTAGCAAGTTACCTTCAGTTCTTCCTTTCCTACCCACTGGCCAACATATAATCTTCTGAATTGGGGAAACTTCTCTTCCTTCATGATTAAGTTTTCTTTACTCTAAGGCTTATGGAATAAACTCCATTTTAGTCTTCCAAGCTGTGACTCTTTATATGCAAAACCAAGCTTTTTGTAATTCAAGGTACCTTTTTATCTCTGAAAACTTCTTCCCTTGCTTAAAATTTTAAGACAGCTGCCTCTGAAACAAATTGAAAAAAATAAAAGGCTTCAGGACTTCAGCTGACTTCTTCCTTCTGATCTCCATTCCTATGGCAAGGAATGGCAATGCCAAAAAAAAAAGTGTTAATAAGGAAAACTTCTGTTATTATCTCAAAGTTCCCCCCATCCCATTATATGGTTGTAGTAGACTCATATAAAGAGCTCTGCTTTTGCATAGAAAGTAGCCTGATATCTATTTGTGTATGAAAGATATACATAAAAATAAACTCCTTACTCTCTGCCTCCTCATTTCCCACAATAGTCTGAACAGGCTGGAGAAGCAAAAAAAAAAAAAACAAAAAAAACCAAAAACCAGAGACAATACTACAAGTTTACCAAACTATTTAGTTTTCCTTTTGGGCATAGAGGAAGAGACATATTTCCCAGTAGCCCCTTGTGTCCAGGGGGGACTGTGTCACTAAGCTCTTTGAATGGAAAGTGAGTTGAAGTGATGTATGCCACTTCCAGGCCTGACCATAGACAGTCCCTGTGGGATCTTTTCTGCTCTTTTCCCCCAGCCACACAGCAGGAAGAGAAGGACTTTGAGGTGGTGAAACATACAATGGAAAGAGCCTGAATCCCAGGTGGACCACTAGGAACAGCTGCCCCAGAGATCTCCTGGTCAGGAACTTTAGCTCTGGATTTTACATGAGCAAGAATGTTGTGTTATTGTATTAACTACTGTGATATTGGGGGTTGGGGCTGCTTATTACAAGTCAATATGGAATAATACATTTGGAAAAATCAGTAATAGGAATCGGAAGGATTAAGAGCTGCAGTTGGAAGAAAGTGATTGAGAGGAGGGAGGAAGGAAGGAAGATTGGAGCCTAGTAATGTGGTCTTTGGCTGAGCTCCATGGAAGGAATAAAGTTGGATGGAGAGGGAGAAGTTCCTGGAGGTGTTAATGGCTGTCAGAATTTTAGGAACCGAAGCGGCTAATATTTAGTTTAAATGTTTTAAGAATGTAATACTTGTTACATATGAAAGAGTATATAGTGGTATTTAATTTTAATAATAAACACTTGTGAACATACCATCCAGCCTAAGAACCAGAATATTATCTTCATTGTTGCAGCTGAAACTGTATGGATAAATTTTAGAAACGTAATAAAGCAAATCAAATCTCAGAAAATTATATACTAAATAACAACATTTTTTATAAAACTGACCCCCCCCAATAAAGTATTTAGGGATACATACATGTTTAGTTTTTAAGTTACTATGCTGTATTCTTTTGTCCTAAACCTTCAATAAAACCTTGTGTTTTGTTGGTACCTAGGATCAATAGCAGGGTAGTCTCAAAAGGGCAACAGAATGGGGAAAAGTCATAACATGCATTAATGTTAGAGAATTGTGAGAAAGCAATAACTGGGAGCCAGAGATAATTAGAATCAACATAATTCACCCCATCAGCCTGAATCCCTAATAGAGATGGATTCTGGATTGCCTATCCTAAGTGGAAGAAAGATTCAAATAAAGAACAGGCTGACCTAATATAGTTGGGAGGACTTGGGGGCATCAGGGAGCTGGCACCTGGGTTACATTTGAATGAATTTTAGTTCTTTTTAGTTTCATGCTGTTGCCACATTTAGAAAACAGTATTTTTGCTTTTGATCTGTGTTCTTAAGAATTCCACCTAGATTTCTGATAAGAGTGAAAGAAGAATGCTGTTAGTAAAAGCAGCCTTTGAAAAACCTATATTTGACAAAGTTGACAATTATTTAACTAGTTAATTAATTAATATAACATTCAGTAAGTGTCTACTGTCTTGGAGTCACTGTGAAAATACTTTAACTCTTTCTTCTCTTCATTCGTGCTTTAGGTTTAAGGTCTTAACATAAGTGGTGCTTAACAAACAGCTACAGTCTTTCTCTTTTAGATTGATAATGTGATTAGGAGCTGGGATAATGTACACTACCATAGTGAGGTCTTTGTAGGAATCTTTAGAATGGAGGGCAGGCGGTCTTCTCAACACAGAGTGACTGAACACAGAGCAGCCAGGGTGCACTGACAGCCTTTCCAGAAAATTGGTGGCTTTGATGTTGCTCAGGGTTGCTTGGCTCACCCTGCCCTTCCCTGCAAAGGGGCGATTTTAAATCCAAAAGAAGAGGGTTCAGGCTGGCATGAAGTGGATGTAGGTGATCTTTATCATATGGGTACCTAAAATGAGGCCAAGCACATAAAATTGTAATGAATGGAACAAACTAACTGGTGACTCCACCTCTGTCTGTGTTATCTTAGACACATAACTTCACTTTTTGGAGTCTGTTTTTCCATCTGAAGTGTATTAATACTGATCATGGAATATTTTGTCAAACATGAAATAAAATAATAGACATGAATAAACTTTGTCAACTCCAAGGAGCTCTACAAATGAAAGGAGCTTAACATTAGAAATCTGTGGGAGTATTATACTGAGCAAGACATCAGTTGGACTACATGAACTTTGAAATCGTTCCCGGCTCTGATTTTTTGTTCATTCACTCAGCAAATATTTATTGAGCATCTGCTATGTCAAGTGTTCTTTTAGGCAATTGAGATACATCTGTCAAAAAAAAAAAAAAAGGCAGCCACAGATCTATTTTTATGTCTTTTCGGTATAATACGCGCAGAGGTTTAATTCTAGAAAATGGTCATGGAGTCCTAAAACTTTGACATAAACCTAAGGGGGAGGCATTCTCTCTCTCTCTCTCTCTCTCTCTCTCTCTCTCTATATATATATATATATATATTTTTTTTTTTAATAAACTTTTTTTGCAGAGAGAAACAATATAAAATATTTAAGTCATTAGAATTCATTTTTAGAGAAATATCTGACTAACTTTGTTGGCCTCCCATTAATGTAGCTTTTCCAGAGTGTTCTCCTAGTGTGAAAAATTTCCAAACCCCTTCTCTTATTAAGAATGTTATGGAAAAACTGACTAGGATCCGATGCCCCATTGAGATGTATATTTTGTGTATGTCTCCCTAAGAATGAATGAATAGATGACTGGTATGCATGGGACTGAGATATGCCAAAGAAAGCTCATATTGGGACCTGACTTTAGATCTAGTTTCAGTTTTGAGTAATTTTTTAGCCAAAACAATCCCTTTGTCTTTTTCCTTAATTTACTTGACAGATTTCCTGATTGAGAACTTTGAATGCTGTGTGGAGCCCGACTTGTTGACACTTAGGTGACAGTTCCTCCATTCTATTCTTTCCTGTGAATTCCCCTCAAATCTTTTCCCTGCAGATGTTCTAGTTTTTGAGGTTGACTCAGACTTTCACTGGACCCCATTCTCTACAGTTATGGGGAATCATGGTCCTCTGTTTTTGGCCAAATTCTCTGGAAGAGGACATCTGGAATCATGCCTCTGTAATGATTGGCACTGATGGTAATGTGCTGCTACACTCTTCCTAAATCAATCAGTCTTTTCCAAACCCAGTTGTATTAGTAAATAGCATTCATGGAATTCCACCATTTCCAAGATGTTAGCTCCTTTTCTTAATGAGTCAGCTGGAAAAATCCTTTGAACAAGAGGCAAAGTCACATTATCCCTTAAGATTTTGACGAGGTATTTGGTGTATGTGCTAAGAAAATTTCCTTCCATGTCCTAACACTACTATTTATAAAACTACTGAGCATTTTGGAACATATGTATACCTTTTACTAATGTGTGTGAAGATTCTCAGATGTCTGGAACCAACTTAAAAGTCTTCTTGGCTTCATTTAATCTAAGCGTCCTTTCACTGATATAGTAATTTTAGCAGCAGCCATCATCCCACTTCCTGGTATTCATGCCTTTGTGTAACTACCTCTGCTTGAGTGTGGGCAGGACCTGTGACTTTTCTTCTAGCCAAGTAGATTATGGCAAAGGTGACAGGACGTACATGATTATGTTACATAGTGGCAGGAAATTAGGGTGGCCTCTGGCTGACAGCCAGCAGGAAACAGGGGTCTCCGTCCAACAACTTGTGAGGAACCCAATACTGCCAACAGCCATGTGAACTTGGAAGTAGATTCTTCCTCAGTCAGGCCTCAGGTGAGACTGCAGCTTTGGCGGTTACCGTATGTATAGCAGCCTTGTGAGACCCTAAGCAGAGGACTCAGCTAAGCTGGCCCACAGGAACTGTGAAATCATAAATGTGTATTGCTTTAGGCCACAAAATTTATGGCAAGCTGTTACCTAGCAATAGATAATTAAGACAGAGGCTAAAACATTGAGACCGGCAATAGTTTGACAGATCTTCAAACACAGGAAATCTGGATTGAAAGATTGTTTGCTTAGAAGTAATTTAACTGAGAAGATATTTATAAATCGATGAGGGAATTTTGGAAAAACTACCTTAAACTCTATAAAAGCTATCTTCATGTAATTACCTAACAATGCTAAGTGGCAGTCCATATGATAAGCATAGGAGAGAATTTTCACTACTTTTTATGTCACTATGAAAGGTATAAAAGCAGACAGAATTTTACTAGGCCTCAAATAATTGTTAGAAGTAGATTAAATGGTCAAAGTGTGTGAGGAAGCTGTATCTCAGGTAAGATAAATAGCATAAGCAAGGGTGATTGAGGTAGTGTTGTTCAGAATGTATCTGAGAGAAAATGATCAAAATGCATGATCCAGAAGTTTCAGGAATGGAGACAGTATGAGGAAGATAGTGGTTAAGGAATACAGAGGTTATTTTGTAGAACACCTTCAATGCAAGGCAAGAAGCCTAAACATTTTCCTTTGAACCCATGGTCTTTTCTCCCCCTTCCCTATCTTAATCCAAGTAACTCTACCTGCATCTGTTTTGTGTATTGGGCTTAGAAAGTATTTTATTTAAACAAAAGTTTCCACAGCTAAAAGCAATATGTGAATTTACTTTAGAAAAGTGGAGCCTTTTGTGCTTTTTTCAACAGTCGCTATTAAATTTTTATTTTACAATTCATCTGGCTGTAGTTTTCAGGTGGGATTAAAGGGGGGATAAATTAAAGTTATGGGGACCAGTCAGAAGGCTATTGTAGTTATTTACCCTCTGAAATGGATTCACTGATGTAGGCAAAATAGGATTTTACAGTAGGATTCAGGGATTTAAGAGCAGTGCTTAACCCAGAGCTTTGCACACTTGAGACTCTCAATAAATATATGTTGAATTGTAGGGACTTAATAATAGGACTTAAATCCAGGCAAAACAAAAAATTGCTAGAGAAAAATTTGCAGGTTAACCACATTAAAAGTAAAACTTATTTGGGTGTGGGGGGTTGGATGGAGATACTTTGTAAAGGTAGTAAGAGTTCTTGATCATTATGTTGAAAATGTGGTTAGAAGCTTGATATTATAGCCTCAGATCTTCTAAAGGAACAAATTATTTTGCTATATGAATTTTTCTAAATGGAATTTTTATAATAAACCATAAACTCTTTGATTTGTTTGACTAAGTAAAATCTGCAAAGTTCTACAAGATGTGCTGTTATTTTGAAAGTTACAGGGAATTAAATTATGCTTATTTGAGGAGTTTCCCCATACTCATTGAGAAGTGGCTCAAAAACCAAGGTTTGAAAGATTTACTTTTTTTCTAGAAACAGAAAATTTGCGGGATCAATAACCTTCACTAAGTGATAGCCATCAATTATTTATTTGTTTGTTTAAAGGGAATAGAGGTTTACAACTTTTTAAAGGTAGTCCCTTAAAAATAAAAACATATTTTCTGGGGATTGTCAATATGAATAATGAATATTTAAAATCAGAATCCTTTAATCTTCTTACGTATCCTGGTTCTTTTCAAAGTAATTTAGAATACATAGGGATTATATTTTCTTATTTTCTTTAGTTTCTAATTAATGACAATGTTAACTTTACAAAGCAAATGAGTAAGCATCAGCTTCTTGAAAGTAACTTCTTTTTCACGGAGCTAGGAATAGTACACAGATATAATGAGAGCTCAATTCATTTGACTGACTGATGTTGGAAAACAGAAATAGATGTCAATTATGATTGGAGTAATTTCTCTTTATTGAGGAGAACATCAAATACAATGCTTCATTTTAATCTCTCCGTTCTAAATTTTAATTTATTTCTTCTGAAACAAGCATTTTATAAAATCCATCTCAGAAATAGAGGAATATTGTTGATATTTACAATAAATTTTTTTCCTGTATTACTTTCTTTATGGTGTCTTCAGAAAACATCTATAAGTGCACAGCCTTTTCCAATTAATTATGCAATAGTTTTTGAATTTAGGTGACCCCCTGGCTTGTTTCTGCTTAATAGTGATTGCATGTCTCAAGAGGCTGAGAAGTTAAAAATCCCACTGACAAATAGATGGAAAAATGTTAAATATACAAAGATACATTCTGAGTCCTACTATGTGAAAAAAATCCACATAAGGTATGCTATTTTTCCTTTAAGAGAATACTTTCTAAAATATTTTCCCCTTTGCTAAAAAAAAAGACACATTAGTAGTAAATTTAAAGGAAAATAATGGAATGCTGAAAGACTGTTGTACCCTGAATATAAAAATCAAGTATTTGAACCAAATTATATGTTATTTTTTGATGGTTAGATTTATGTGACTAAAATAATTACCTTCCCCAACTTTTACACGTGTGTGCAGACATATACATAAAATTGTTGTTGTTGAGTGCTGTTCTTTTTTTTTTTTTTTTTCTTGCGGTACGCGGGCCTCTCACTGTTGTGGCCTCTCCCGTTGCGGAGCACAGGCTCCGGACGCGCAGGCTCAGCGGCCATGGCTCACGGGCCCAGCCGCTCCACGGCATGTGGGATCCTCCCGGACCAGGGCACGAACCCGCGTCCCCTGCATCGGCAGGCGGAGTCTCAACCACTGCGCCACCAGGGAAGCCCCTGTTCTTGTTCTTTACTGGACTTTCTTTTCACCACAGCCCCTCTTATACTCTTACAGAACTGAGGGTGTCAATAAGATTATCTTTATAGGTACTTCCCTTGAAATGTGGGAAATTGATCTGCAGTTCTGAAAGTCAGTAGGAAAGAATAACCTGGAAGCCAGTGAATACTATAGATATCTCAACATGACTGAGGACAAAAATATTAGATAACATCTAGCAGTGATGATCTATAATCATTTGGGGCTTTTCATTAGGAGAGCAGAGAACAGACCACTCCTATCAATTGGGTGGTAGAGAGATCATACCTGGAATTCAATTTGCTGCTTTGTGAACTCTTAGAAAAGAGACACTGGAGGAAATCCAGAAATGAGAAATAATAGTGGTAAAGAGAACTGAAGAATCGATTTGTGAGGAGAGATTAAGGCAGCTAAATTGTGTTAAGTGAAGATTAAGTGGGCCCTGATAACACATTATGCATATTTGTGAACCTTAAATGAACACAGGACATACTTAGCATAAAATGCCCATAGTTAAGAATATGGCTTTCAAGGAAATAAATTCCAAGGAACTTATTAGAAGATACCCCTCAATATTTTTTTTTCCCTTGGAAATATTGGTTTTGAGAAAGTAGTAACTGTAAAATGATTTTATAAAATGAATATGAGATTGTAAGCTTCTTGAAGTTACCATTCAATTTATATAAGTTTTATAGTTATTTTATAAATCCTTATTCTTGTCAGCCGGGAACTGTTAGGAATTATCGGACAGCATTGGATTACAGTAAAAAAAAAAAAGAGTCTCTAAGGCAACAGTTCTCAAACTTTTAGTCTTAGGACTCCTTTACACTTTAAAAAAGTGTTGAGGTTCCCAAAGAGCATTTGTTTACATAGTTATAGTGATGGATATTTACCATATTAGAAATTAAACTGAAGATAATTTTGATATATTTATTACTTCATTAAAAATAGTGATAAGCTCATTACATGTTAAAATATAGAATATGTTTTTAAGGAAAAATAACTATAGAGGAGAAAAGTGGTATTGTTTTACATGTTTGTAAGTCTCTTTAATGTCTGGCTTAATAGAAGACAGCTGGATTTCTATTCAGTATTGCAATGTTTTGTTTTAGGTGGAGTATATGTAGAAAGTCCAGCCTCACACAGATATGTACTTGGTGAAAAGGGAGTATTTTAATAGTCTTTTCATATAACTGTGGATATCCTTTTTGATACCCACTAAAACTTGACTAGTTGTAGGTTTTGGCAGGTTAGTTGCAATGTAGAATCTGATACCACACCAGTAAACTTTTAGTACTCTTTTACATTAAACTCCATTGGTCTGTCTTGTGTTTTTAATGGATCTTTTATGATTTTGTAACACTATTCATTGGTTATTTGGAAAATATTTTCTCTGACTTATTCAGATCTTCTGAAGGTTGACCTTTTTCATCATACAATATCAAAAATTCACATTTGTTAATACTACCACTGATCTCATCAAGAAGTCTAAGTTTTAGAAAACTGTCAAGCTCACAGTGGTGGATACACATTTTAAAAATTTTGAATTTCTTCTGAAAGCTGGAATCTTATCATTGGCCACACCTACTGTTCCATTGTTTTTCTTGAAGTGACATAATTTATCTGTCAGTCATGTTTTTAAAAAGTAAAAATTAGTGTTCCATGAAAAATAAGGTTAGCTCTCAGCTCATAACTCAAGCAATCACACAAGTGCTTTTCCTTAAGTCATTGTCCTTTAGTGTGTTGCCAAAGTGCTTTATGTATCCTTCCCATTTCATCACACAGAATATTAAAATGATGTGTACTCACAGGTCAAGGGTTAATATAATTCACATTTTTTATGGCTTCATTAAAAGCATTCTAAAGTGTAATTGGCACTTTTTGTTTTTTCTTATTGTGAGTGCAAGGAGGTGAAGAACGTAATGGCTACTAGTATAGTTTGCTCTGATTCATGATAAGCCACCAGCAGTTTTATCTACCATCAGTGCAAATGTCAACACAGTGAAAAAGTCAAATAATATCTTAGCATAATTGTGAAAATAGTTTGACCTCATATACCCCCGGTAGTAACTCAGGGACCTCTAGTTTTGAAAGGCAACGATTTCGATAATGAATCATTGGGTGTTGAGAAGCAACAATTTTGATAATGAATTACTGGGAATTAGAGTGAAGGCTGCCACTTCTCTTTTTATCCTTTGGTCCCTGAACCCATGTATCATTTCTATGTGAAGAACAGTATCATATCTGGGTGCGGGTTCAGAATGCACACCACATGCCAGAGCATCCCACACCTTGGGAGGCGTTTTCTCACAACAAAGGTTGCAACTGAGTCTTCAATAGTCTGTTGTAGCATGAAGCCAATAAACAAACTCTGGGATGGGTAAGGGTGTGTAAATGGCTCCACTTTGCTTTAGGAGAAGGTAGAGTGGAGATTTATATTACTAACTGGTGATGCTGTAGGCTTCTTCCTTTCTTCCTTCTGCCTATCATAGGCATCCCTTTCATTCAAGAGGCCCTGGTTTTGGAAACTGAGTTAGAGCTGATAATTGGGTGAGGGGCCGAGACTTTCCAGTGTGGTCCAGTGCAAGTCAGTTCTGTCAGGTTTTTTTTTTTTTCTTTTTTTCCAATTCTACAGATGTTATTGGGTTGCTCATCTATTTTAGTCCTAAGAATCCAAGAAGGTTTAGAGGTTATTCCTTTCACCCCCAAATTTAGAAATGCACTGTTAAAGGACATACGAGCATCCTAAATTATCATAGTTGTTCTCACTAGGTTAGAGCTGAAGATGGGAGAGGCTGCCATTGAAAGAGCTTCCTGTTCAATGAGGATCACACAGGATCCAGGATCCAGGAGGGGCAGTTGCACCACTTACTCAGGTGGTCATAATTAGCTGATAATTAGATGGTTACCAGAGGTGGTAACCAGATGGTTACTACAGAGATCTTTGAGAATACCTACTCATTCTTTACTTTGCTTCAGTGTCCCTCATCATTAACACATCACTAAAGGCATTTTCTTTTTCTTCATCCTCCTCAAACTCTTTTACAGTATTCCAGTTTTCATTTGAAAAAATGTTACAATTCAAATGCGTAAAGAAATTTTGCTCCTTAATATTTCAGAAGAGTAAACAAGGGTATACTTTATCTAACTAGGTGTATATATGAAAAATTATATACTGATCTGTAGACCTATCTAAATTGATCACTTCAACCAAATGGTGAAATTCAGATTACTCAAATATTGCCTAAAGTGTGAAATAATTTGAGGTGTGAACATGAGGTATGAACTCAGAGACCTTTTTCTCACTATGTAGTCATCAGTTTCGTAAAGCCTGAGATGGGGGTTGCCAAACATTTTTTCTATAAAGGGCCAGATAATAAATATTTCAGGTTTTGTAGGCCCTATGGTTTCTATCGTAACTACTCAACTGTGCTGTTGAAGTAGGAAAACAGCCATAGGTAGTATGCAAATGAATGGGTGTGACTGTGTTTTAATAAAATTTTATTTACAAAAGGAGGCAGGACTTTAGTTTGCTGACCCTTGCCCTAAGCTCATGGTTTACATTTCAGCATCGACCAACTTGAATCTCATGTTTTTTTGTAAATTCATTTGAATGATATACCCACATCCTCAAGTTAGTAGTTATCTGCTCTCTTATTTATGGTTAAACATTTGATTCCTAATCTCTCACCACGGAAAATTTCCTTAATGATATTATTAATTATTTATCATATTGTTACTGTTTACTGGTCAAATCCAATAACCTCTTGGCTTTGGAATCCTAGCTTACCTTGATATCCTAGCTGTTTGTTTGTTTTTTGCGGTACGCAGGCCTCTCACGGTTGTGGCCTCTCCTGTTGCGGAGCACAGGCTCCGGACGCACAGGCTAAGCGGCCATGGCTCATGGGCCCAGCCGCTCCGCGGCATATGGGATCTTCCCGGACCGGGGCACGAACCCGTGTCCCCTGCGTCGGCAGGCGGACTCTCAACCACTGGGGCACCAGGGAAGCCCTATCCTAGCTGTTTTAAAAGTGGATATTATTAGGGTCAGAGTCAAGACTTGGCTAAGCCTCTTAACCGCTGTCCTATCCAATAGAGAGTATTAGATAAATTAATGGATGTATACAGAACTGCAGGCAGCTGGTCTGATTAGTATTTGAGTTAGTGGTCTCTGTCCTCCTAGTGTCAACAAGTAAGAAATCGATAATACCTGGGACCCATAAATAATGGGCCCAGGGGATATTCAGTTTACTCAGAGGGAATCCCTGATGATTTCCAGAAATTATGAGCAGGGGCATTGGACTGGTAAGATGGGACTCTCCTTAGAGGCAGGGAAAGAAGATAAAGCTGAGTAGGCCAAGCCAGCGCTCTCTTTAGAGGTGGAGAATGAGGATGTGGGAGAGGTGACAAATTCTAGGAGTATAAACATGTTAATAAATTTCATTCCAATCCCAGTTAAATGCAGCTAACTTAAATGAAGGCTTTCATAATGCACTATCTTAATTCCTAAGTAAAATTTGACTACTGATTTAACATAATTTGAAAGATAAAATGCACTGTAGGTGTGATAATTTATTGAATTATTCAAAAGATAATTAAGCTAACACTCTCAACACTAAACGTAATATGATTTTTGCCATCTTCATTTCCTTTTTTCTTATGTAAAATTACACAGTTTGGCATGATCTGGATAGCTTATTTCAATTTTGAAAGAAAAAATATATATTTTTCTATTTCCCTTTCCCACTTGAATAGTTTTTCCTTCCCACTGCCCATCTTTAATGTACATAATGCATGATGTGGTAAAAGAAACTGTCGAGAACAATTGGATCAAATTAAAAATATCCAGCAGAAAGTATCCATCGCATACTTTGTAAAGTTTGTGGCTTTTTCCGAAGTAAGTGTAAAACTAAAACAGAAGTTCTTGGTCTTTTACTGTTGAGTCCCTACCGCATGACTTAAACAGATTTCTGAAGTTGGTTGTTTTGTGTTCTATCTTCCATGCATATTGAATTAATTTTCTTGGCATTTTGCTGATTGTTTCACTTCCTTTTCATTTGAAATAGAAACTCAGAAAATGTCATTTACTTCCCTTTTTAGAATAAATTTTAACATTTCTTCCATTTTGTGATCAATCAGCATCACCACTATATTCCACAGAGTCCCCTATTCTCATGTGATTACCTTGGAGATGTTTCCAGGGGCGAATCATGGTGGTTGTATATTCATGCAATGGAATCAAAGTATTTAAAAAAAGAACAATCCTAGACAATTCTTTGGCTGTTAGACTATGTAAAACAAAGTTTATGTGTTCATTTGTTTGTTTCCTCATTGACAAATATTATTAAATACCACTATAAGGAAAGTATTATGTTGAGATGGGGGTGAGGAAGAGATAAAAAGATACATACATTATCCTTGCCCTCTGAGTACCATAGAATTTTGGAGCTTGAATGCATGACCTGGATAACATATTTCAATTCTGAAGGACAGTAACTTATTTTTTTTCTGTTTCCCTCTTCTATTTTAATAATTTTCCCTACCCACCGCTGCCCATATTTACTGTACAAAATGCATGATGTGGTATAAGGAAACAGCTTTCAACTAGGAACCTACATCAACCTTTCCATCAGACATGTGAGACATCATAGCTCAAAGGTTTTAAATGGCATGCTTAATGTCATATGACTTCAAGTGGCTCAATTAGATATGAATTCACATTCTAATAGAGGAATTTTTAGTTTCTTAAAAAAATGTTATTGTAACTAGAATTTAAGATTGATATTGCATTAAATCACTTAGTAGGGTCTGAGAATTTGATTAAGAAATTCTGAACTTCATTATTTCTTTCCAAAGGCATTCGTGAAATGCATTGTTCTTTCCACAGAGAGGTAAAGAATATTAACATTGTGTTTGATCTGTTGGTGGTCCCTTCATGACCATTAAATCTTAGAAGTAATAAATGCAAACTATTTCCAAAATGCAGAAATAGAATGCTTTATTTCCATGTGATAAAGGTAGTCAGGCTAATTTAAATATCTCCCCCCCCCCCCCCCCCGCACCGCCCTACACCTCCCATTGATATAGAATGGTTTTACTGGTAATCCAGATTGATTAGAAGCTTTAATTAATAGCTGTCAATTATGGAATGTCTACTATGTATCAAGTGGTTTATGTATATTCTCTTTTAATCATCATAAGAGGAGGCATTATAATTCATTTTTTTAAACAGATGAGAACATTGTAGCTCAGGTTAAGTGTCTCAGAGAGGCTAAGTAACTTGCACAATGTCAAATAAATATGACCTTAACAATGCCAAAGTCTGTATAATTATAAAGCTTGCACATATTCTGCTATTCATCCAACCATTCATTCATTCCTTATTTTTTTTTCCAGAAAGAATTCAAGGCAGTTTGATAAGGAGAATCTCACAAAACATGGTATTAGTGGGGAAGAATGATAACTGATAAAAGGGTCCTTGGAAACCTTAGTATTAGTAGCTCCAGAATATTTTAGAGGGGTCCCTACTCTCCTAATGCTTCCATGTTAACAGCTTGCCAACAAGTTCATTTTGATCTTAGTTCTTGCCAGGTGGATAGGAAAGAATGTTAATTTCCCTTGTTCCTTGTGGCAGTTTCTTTTGTCTGCTAGTGGCATTCAGGCTGATAATCGTTATGTACTGATTTATTTTTGTATTCTTTACAGTCTTACTCTTAAGTATACTCAAAACATGGAAATATGCAGACAGCGGATCTGGAATAGGAAGGACCAAGATAAAGGGTTAACTAAATAAAGATAGGACTCCTTTAAAGTCAGTAACATTATAAAAATTCCACGACCTTGTGGGAATGACAAGGCGGTTCCCTGATCAAGCATAAACCTAGGAGAACTTGAAGGTTTAATCCAGCTCAGTAATTGACTTGCCTTGTTGTCTCTCTTAATACTGTCAACAGTAGTCTTCTAACTGTGAAGGACAATGATAGATGTAACCACTGTTTTGATGCCTCAGTTTCCTTATCTGTAAACTAGAAATCATCTTATTAGCTCAACTCAAAAGAATGTGTGTGAGGCTCAGAAATATAAATGTTTAAGAATAAAAAATGGTAAAATGGTAATGGTAAATGTCTTTGAATCTCTAGATACACTAAAGTTTATTTATGTACTCCTGCATAGTCTCTTTTTCAAGCTGTATATAGTTATATAAGAAAGTAGGCAGTGGTTTGGACAATAAGGACCTTGAAAATAAACCAGTCAAATAGGCCTGATCTTTCCAATATTTCCCATCAAGTATTTGATCTTGATTAATATTGATCTCAATTGATGAAAATCTTCTTGTCAGCTGATACTGGTTCTCAAAAAGAAAAGTTTTCTATAGAAAACTGGTCAGAAAGGGAATTACTGCCTGTGAGGCAAGGATATAAGTAAATATATTCTCTGAAAGTGGGTTCTACTGAGCTCCTGTTTCTGTGTAGCCTTCATTAGGACATGATGCTCTGTACTAGTCAGTGTACTTTGCTGGGGAGGAGGGTGAGAAGCCTGCCTGAATGAAGAGAGAGATACCTTATTTATTAATATTTGCAATTTACTAATTTTTCTATCTTAAAAATACAAAGCATCCTAGCTACATGGTAAAAGAATGAAATTAGAACATTCTCTAACACCACATCCAAAAAGTAAACTCAAAATGGATTAAAGATCACAATGTAAGACCAGATACTATAAAACTCCTAGAGGAAAACATAGGCAGAACACCCTTTGACATAAATTGCAGCAATATTTTTTTGGATCCATCTCCTAAAGCAAAGGAAACAAAAGCAAAAATAAACAAATGGGACGTAATTAAACTTAGAAGCTTTGCACAGCAAAGAAAACCACTGACAAAATGAAAAGATAACCTACTGAATGGGAGAAGATATTTGCAAATGATATGACCAATAAGGAGTAAACATCCAACATATATAAACAGCTCATACGACTTGACATCCAAAAAACTAACAATCTGATTAAAAAATGGGCAGAAGAACTGAATAGACATTTTCCCAAAGAGTAAATGCAGATGGCCAACAGGCACAGGAAAAAATGCTCAACATCAAGAATCATCAGAGAAATGCAAATCAAAACCACAATGAGATCATCACTTCACACCTGCCAGAATGACTATCATCAAAAAGAACACAAATAACAAATATTGGAGAGGGTGTGGAGAAAAGGGAACCCTCCTACACTGTTAGTGGGAATGTAAATTGATACAGCCACCGCAGAGAACAGTATGGCGGTTCCTTGAAAAACTAAACATAGAACTACCATATGACCCAGCAATATGATTCCTGGGAATATACCTGAAAAAAACACTAATTTTAAAAGATACATGCACCCCAGTGTTCATAGCAGCATTACTAACAAATTGCCAAGGTATGGAAGCAACCTAAGTGTCCATCAGCAGATGAATGGATAAATAAGAGGTGGTATGTATACAATGGACTACTACTCAGCTGTAAAGAAGAATGGAAATTTGCCACTTGCAGCAACATGGATTGACTTGGAGGGCATTTTGCTAGGTGAAATAAGTCAGACAGAGAAAGACAGATACTGTATGATATCACTTCTGTGTGGAATCGAAAAATACAAACTAGTGACTATAACAAAAAAGAAGCAGACTCACAGATATAGAGAACAAACTAGTGGTTACCGGTGGGGAGAGGGAAGAGGGGAAGGGCAGTCTAGGGGTAGGGGGAACAAAGGACTATTATGGCATTATATGAAATCATGTGTGTGAAACTTTTGAAAATTGTAAAGCACTATAGAATTTAAAGAATCTTTCATTCACTTAAAAAAAATACAAAGTGTCCTTTGTTTATGGTATTTTTTTAATGGTCAGAAAACACCTTGAATGTGTAAAACTGACTGCAGAGGTAGTTGGAGAGAATAAAAATTAAGATGTGACTCTATCTTATTTGCACTCACTTTTTGTGAGAAAAAAAATGGGTAGGTGGATAGTTTCTTGCCTGAGTTAATAATTATAGAAATTGGACTTCCCTGGTGACGCAGTGGTTAAGAATCTGCCTGCCAACACAAGGGACACGGGTTTGAGCCCTGGCCTGGGAAGTTCCCACATGCTGCGGAACAACTAAGCCCGTGCACCGCAACTACTGAGCCTGAGCTGTAGAGCCCGTGAGCCACAGCTCCTGAGTCCATGTGCCACAGCTACTGAAGCCCGCGGACCTAGAGCCTGTGCTCCACAACGAGAGAAGCCACGACAATGAGAAGCCCGCGCGCCACAACGAGGAGTAGCCCCAGCTCACCTCAACTAGAGAAAGCCTGCGCACAGCAACGAAGACCCAAAGTAGCCAAAAATAAATGAATAAATTTATTAAAAAACCTAATAATAATTATAGAAATTAAACCTTACTAGTCAGCCCCACTGCTGCCATTTTTGTCTGGACCAGCTGCGTTAGCATTATAATATTGCTATGCTGTGAAGCTATAGACTTTTAGCTGGGCGGTGAAGAGCTGTTGTGGTTTCTCCCTCCCTGCTTCCTTAATCTCCAAGACTGGGTGGTGGACAGTGATCTCTGAGTGACCTCTTCACTGATGAAAATCTTCTTGTCACCTCTTTAATCCTCTTCAGGAGTAGCTGTATCACCTTGTTCCTTGAAGTTGAGTTGGGTTCAGAACTGGGTGACTCGGCAGCATCTTAAAGACGTCAGAAGCCCAGTTCACAGTAAAGGTTTCTGGGTTCCTCCCTCTATTTCTTACTGCCTTGCTGGCTGAGTTTAGGCTTAAGTCCTTTATTCTACCTCAATTTGTTTTTGCCATTTTCTGAAAAGGAGTGTAATAAAACCTCATACTTGAAAAGCTTTAGACATATTGATTAGGAGGTGCTACTGAATTACAAAGTACGAAATTCTATATCTAGGTTTCAGTTAAAAACTTTCCCCTGTTTTTAAGTTTCCCCTGTTTTCTAAGTTCAGTTAAAAACTTTTCCTTCCTCCCAAATTTGAGTTGGTGTAGTGCCTAGGACAAAGGCATATCTTCAGGCGAATCTGAGTTTTTCATGTGGTCAAGTGGAAGAGTGTAGGCAGTTGGAGGCCGGTGTTTCCTTAAGATGAGGTCTTCTGGGATGTTTTGCTGTGAATTTTTCACAGAGTTGCCTGCACCTCTCATTTTATTGTAAGACTTTTGTATTCTTGGAGTGGGGAGATCTGCTTGTGATACATACCTTCCTTGTCTCCACTCATCCTATATTTGAGAAATGAGCTAAGAAAAAAAGTCCCTTGTGATTTTGGGATCTGGGTTGCTTTGTTATTCCTCAGTATTCTATTCACAGGAGATGATACTAGTCTTTCAGACTAATTTTTTTTTATTGGAAGAGAAGAACATATTTTTGTGGTGATATAATAGTGAGAAAGATAGAACAAATGAAAAGGGAACAAATGAAAAGGGAAATGAAGCCCTCACTTAAGTGTAGTTTTCAGTACCTGCACCATGTAGATGTGAGTTGCTTCGGTACTGGGTTTACGTGAGGAGGTTCGTGATGAGGGTGGAATATATAACCAGTTACAGAGTTCTTGCCACCACTGGGTACTTTGGCAATGATTGGAGTCTGTAATTAGGAAAGCAATCAAGACTACAGGATTAGACATTCCACTTCAGAAAAGAAAGGACCTGGTTTTATTTACCATGAGCTCAGCTCGCAGATGATCATTTTGCTGTGGGTTTAGAGAAGACCACCTTGGGAGAAAGGCATATAAATCACATTTCACTGCAGGTTAAACAAATCAGTGAAAGTTGCAGGGACAATCCCTCCCCGGAGTGAAGCCCTGCAATAATTACCAACTGTCTCCTGAAAGGAGATGGAGACACACATGGCAGGTATGAGTCCTGGCTTGCTTTTTTGGAGTAAAAGAACATTCGTTTGAAAAACTGGTTTTCCTTTTATTGTGTCAGAAAAAGGGATTTCTAACAGGGAGAACTGACAGGCTAGACAAAAGGCCTGGTTAAGTAATCAAATGTTCATGCAGGTGCTCGAGTTTTCCCTGCAGCACTTGTACATACCAGATGAACTATGTTCTGGCCTAATGCACATTCTCCTTGGAGTAAGATCTTTGCGTGCAAACGTTTTTCATTAATGACCTATTTTTATGTAGCTGTTTACTACATAGAATATAAACATTTGTTTAATTTGGAGGATGAGCAGTGTTTTCCGTATTTCATTAAACAGGCAATGAACATTCCTTATGATATACTATGGTCATTAAGGTTTATTTGGGGGCTTGCTGAGTGTGCCATCAGTAACTGCACTGTTTGGCTTGCCTGTCAGGCTGTAGAGCAAGGGGTCATCCCTTTAATCTCTCCGCTGTTGCCCTTCTTAGCAATATACTGCCTGTAATGGTACTGGGCTCCATGTGCCTTGCTCTGGTCCAAGGCCCAGTTTTAATTAGCGTTCTTTTTGTTGCAAGGACTAGAAACTTATTCAAACTAGCTCAAGTAGTAAAAGTGTGCTGAGAGAATATAATGACTTCTTTTGGAAATAAAACATAGGAAGTACAACTCATTTCAAGGGAACCAGAAAATTGTCATTTAGTTACTCTTGTTTCTTGTCCCTGTGAGGGTGTCATTATCTATGTGAATGGACGTGTAGTCTGTTATGCTTTCTCTGTAGGCTCTTTCTATGTGTACTTAGCATGCTCATGACCATCCGTAATGCCATGTTATCTTTCAGTTGACTGCCTAGTGCCATATAATAATAATAATAATAATAATTGTTATTTATATGAGAGCGAGAGGGAGAGAAAGAGAGACAGAGACAGACTGATAGGTTGCTGTCCAGACAGTGAATCATCTTCCCTTATTTATCAATTAGGTTAGGCTAGTAACAAATATGCTCAAAGATGTACAGCAAGCTTCATTTCTTGCTTACACTGCATGTCAATTATGGGTCATCAGAGAGGCTCTGTACATTGTAGCCACTTAGGGACCTCGACTGAAAGAGCGGCCACCGTTGTGAACATTGCTGGTCAGTATGCTAGCTGGAAAAGAGAGCTTTGTATGGTCTTGCTTTGCAATTAAATACTTGGCCCAGGTGATGCACACCACTTCCTGCTCACAGCACGTAGGCCAAAACTAATATTAGGCTCCCTCTCCCCAGCCATGTGCTTAGAAGGGGCCTAAATGGGGAACATTTGGTGAATAGCACTAACTGCTACCACACTTTAGGACAAGGGGTCTTATTCTTGTCTTATTACCTCTTGACATTAATGTAGCCATAAAAATATTTAACATTTTCTCTTCTCCACCAGTGTTCCGTATCTGTGAAACTGAGCTTGATAGAAACAGTGTTTACAAGGTTATATTTGACTACAGTCTAAGTTATTCAGAGGATAATGATAATAGACAGTTATGTATCTGTTATATGCCAGACTGCTCACATGAATTATCTATAATTGTTACAAGAATCCTTTGATGTTGGTAATATTAGTGCAAGATTGACTAATGTTAAGGTTGGTATTATTGATTCTAAATTCCATGTTCTTTTTTGTTGCTCACATTGACACTAAAGGATAGTTTGGAAAGTAAAATGTCTCTGAATTTGCAACTGAGACTTCTCCCATTACTTTTTGTAAATGTCTTTGCCTTAGAGGTTTATCAGAAAATAATGCAAACAAGTGTCAGGATTTAAAAAATCCTGGGAAGGGCTGCTGATAATTTGAGTGCTCCATGAAGCATAATTAAAGATCTGTTTTGTCTTGAATACCTCTGAACCATCTCTTTTTTGTTAACTTTTGTTTTCCTATTTGCAACCAGGAAAGAAACATATACAATTTAAAACACATTCTTGGACATCTCTGATTAACAGCAAAAGAATAGGAACACTTTTGTTGTCTTTCTGGTCCCCCTGAGTTGGACATTGGAAGGAGTGATGATGTCCCATCCCTTTGCTTGTGAGTAGCTGCTCTACTGCCTCTGAGTATCTTGACACGGGCCCTTCCTAGTCGGCTTTCACCTTTGGGAGCACATCAAAAGCTCTTTGCCACCAAGTTATATTTTGCAAAGGAGCTGTGGGGACTTCACTGATTTTCCATTTACTTTGCTGTACAAATGATCAGTCAACAGCTGTCTTACCCTTTCCATGTATAAGGAAGGGCTAATGTCTGTCATATATTATATGAAAATTAGATTAGTTAAAACTATAAATATTCCAGATTGTATTTATTTGAGATGCAATTAAAGCACTCCATCCAGAGATGGAAACACTCTCATTTGTGTTACATTATTTTAATGCTTCCCATTGTTTCTATGTGATGACCTTTGGCACTTTCCTTTTCTTTATGGGTTAAATGGTTTCCTATTAGACCCACATGTGGAATTCTAATTACTCTGTATTATTCAACAGGTCTCTTTACTCTTGCAAAGTGTAACCGTGAACTTTATTGCTGATTGTTTAATATTTAATCTAAATTTTAATCTCTATCACAGGTACACACACATATACACACAGTATATAACATTTTGTATATACATATACAAAGATTTGAAATAATAGTAGCGAGCTTATAATAACAAAAAATTCTGACCAATCCCTACCCCACTTTTCTCCAATTCCCATTCTTCAAAGCCATCCACTTTGAATTTTTAGCTCATTTTATGCTATTTACCTCTATATTTTAAAACAACATCCTTAGACTTGATTTAACAATTTTAGATTAAATATTGTAGAAGATGAGGATTTCACTCTTTTAACCTGCAACATACCCTTCTTCCCTGCCCACCTGCCTTCACCTCAGTCTCCCAATATAGTTATATCACACTTTTTTGATTAAAGCAACATTCAGTGTTACAACTAAGTAAATACTTTTTACAGCTGAGTCAAGTTGTTTACTCTAATTACATCATTTCTTGAAGTTAATAATTGCCTCTCTTTCTGTCTTAATGATATCTAAAGACTTTCACTAATTTATACTCCAGCTTTCTGAGAATTATAAATGTCCTTTCAATTTAGTCAAACATATCTTTCCTTCCTGCTTCGTCCCTTCCCTCTCCCCTTCCTTTCTTTTTTCCTTCCTTCCTTCTCCCTCCCTCCCTCCCTTCCTTCTTGTCCATCTTTCTGTTTTTTCTTTCTTCTTGGTTACATTCTTTATGGAGCCTTCTGTCTTCTTTCTTCACTCTTGACTAGTTGCTTTCTAGGCTCAAACTTTCCTTTATCAACATCCTAGAGTGGCCCTAGTCTTTCTTCCATGTTGGGTCTCCTGCTTTCTGGATCTCATGTCTTTTTCTTGATTTTTATTCTCATTTTGTTGGATCACATCCTCTAGTAGCTTTCTGAAAAAGGTGGTGGGAATTAAATTTGTTCTGGTACTTTGCATATTTTTTATTTTTCTTTTTAAAATGTCCTTAATTTGACTGGGTTAAGAGTTCTTGGTAGGAAAATCTTTTTCCTGAGAACTGTGAAGGTATTTCTTCATTGCCCAGTTTTGCTCCTGAGAAGATGACTTTTTGATTCCCGAGCATATTTTTTTTCCCTCTGGTACGCGGGCCTCTCACTGTTGTGGCCTCTCCTGTTGCGGAGCACAGGCTCCGGACGCACAGGCTCAGTGGCCATGGCTCACAGGCCCAGCTGCTCCGCGGCATGTGGGATCTTCCTGGACTGGGGCACGAACCCATGTCCCCTGCATCGGCAGGCGGACTCTCAACCATCTGCGCCACCAGGGAAGCCCTGATTCCCAAGCATTTTAATGTAACTTGTTTTTTTTCTCTGGAAACTTTCATCCTATCACATTTTATTTTTGTGATCATGTTTTCATCTCCAACAGCTCTTTTTTGGTCTTAGAATCTTTCTTTTGTTGTAGCATCCCTTTCTTGTTTCATAGACTCAATATCATTTTTATGTCTCTTTGAGGCATTCATATCAGTTTAAACATTCATATATTTAGATGCTCATGTTTAAAATGTGTATTTATTATATTTAATAGGCAATACATATACATGGTAAACCATACAAACAACAAAAAGATATTCAGTAAAAAGTGAACCTTCCTTCCTCCCTAGACACCTGCCATCCAATTTCTTAACCCCAAGGTCATCTCTTTTAGACTGGTAAGTATCCTTTACAAGAATTCCAGTTTCCTGCTGGGAGGTGTGTAAGCCTAGGCAATCAGTGTTCTGAGACCCAGGTGGGCAAAGGGATTACAGGTTTCCAGTGTTAGGTAAGTCAACTATCTCTGTTCCTTATGACATCTCACTCCCACTCTTAGCTGTGTGATCTTAAAAGCTTCTTTGGATCAATGGCTCCAGGGAGGGCTATTACTTCAGTCTTATTCTGAGATCGGGGAGGAGTAAGTCTGCTTCTTATAGAGACTTTCAATACAACCGACTGTTTTCAGCCCCAACTTTCATCTTACATTTTAGAGGGACCTGGTTCCTCTAATTTCTCAGTATTTCTGAGGCTGTGCAGCCTTTTGCATAGTCAGTTTCAGATGTTTGATCTTAGCCTTACTTTTAGGTATTAAAAGGTCCAGTACAAACCGAAGGAAATTCTTTCACAGTCTCTCATCCAAATCAAAGCTTCTCGCCTTTCCCTGTCCAGTGGCTCCATGGCCAGCCGTGGGCTAGGGGGATCTGGTGAACTATTGTTCCATTCTTCTTGCTCCTAACTTTCTTCTTCTTGCTTCAAGTTCCTTCAAGGTGAGGGAAGAAGAAGGGAGTAGAGGATGAGAGATAAAACCCTTTTCACTTAACGTGGGTTATTAGCACGTCTATTCTGGCTCTCAAATACCTTTTCTCATGGCAGGAGCCCAGTGCTTGCTCTGCCTTGTGGACCACCTTTTTGGGGTGTTTTGGAGCTCCCTGTGCAGTGTATCTTGACACTGCAGCACCCCCTTTTCTGTGCCTGCCTCCCTCACCTCCCTACCTGTCCTGTGGTCCAACCACAGAGCTTCTATCTGCTGGTATCTCAAGGCCCTAGAAAGTAAGCATGTTTTCCTACTTGCTTTATGCCCATCCATCTTTCTTAGTGTCAGTGTAATCCATGGGAACTTGGCACGATTCCACCAATTTACTCTCTTTTCATCCAGCTATCATGGATGTTCTGGCTAGCAGCCCATCCTCATTTCTCCAGATGAGGTTAGATATCAGTATCTATACCCCCAAACTCCTGAGGACTAAAGGCTCTTGCTTTGTGCCAGCAGTGGTATAGGGTCGACTCTGAGCTTCTGTCCCTCAGCAAGAATACTGCCAGAGAGTCTGCCCTTTTGGAGAACATCTTTTCAGTACTTCTGAGTAGTTCTCTTGGGGACCCTTATTTAGCTTGAGAAGAGGGGAGGAGACAGGAAATTAGACAGTGCTATTTACGCACTAATGCATTATAGTCTTCACCTGGAGAACTCTCCATGGTTCTTCTATTTAGATCACTGGGGATAAACATTGCTGGACCAGTTTAATAACTTGCTAACAAGTTCTGCTTGGATGTGTCTTTACCTTTTTCTTTATATTTTGTTTCAATGAAAGATCTATTCTTTGCCCTTATCTATCTTGCATTGTACTTCCATGAGGCTATTCCCTACAGATTTTATTACTTGGATCTTCCTGTAGCTGATTTCTAACCTTCAGTTGGATTTTGCCAGTAGGAGATCAATGGGAGGATGAGAAGAAAGAGAGGTCAGAGTGTTTACTTCCTCTTCCTCCTTTATGTCTCCTATGGCTATAGCTCCTACTACATGGTCCCACCTCCTCAGTGTTAGATCCCTCTGGGCTCCTGGAACACTCTTTCCTTCCAGTATTGAAGTCTTTGGGTGCCTCACCATTCTTTGTTCCATGTGTCACCATCCCTTAACCCTGCCCAAAACTTATATAAATTCTTGCTTCCTTGGAGTCTCTGAATTTGAATGATTTGGAGTGGATCTGTTTCCCACCAGGATCCCAAAGGATACAATAAGAGGTGTTAGTTTTATGGAAAATAGAACCATAGACTCAGAATTTGAAATAAGACTTTGTCACTAATTGAGAATGGACTGCATTGCGTGAAGGAAGAATGGGAATACTCAACAGCCAGATGCTGAGAGCCACTACGCCCGTCTCTTAACACATCAAAACAAAACCTTTCCTTATAAGTACATGCATCCTAAGTGCTGTTCCAAGCATTGTCTTGGTGAGGCAAAGGCAAAATGTGTAATTAGAAATTAAGACTTTCTTGACTTTCAAAGGGAAATGGTTTCAGTGTTTGTCCGGTAAACTGTTTAGTAGCTATCATTTTGTTGAGATGATTTTTTTTTCTCTATTGACCTTTGATATTGTTGAAGGACTGATATCTTCATAGTTCTCACCCATGTTTCTCAGCTTTGAGGGACAGAGAAAGACCCAATTCATCTCCTATTTCATCAGCAAAACTCTTGTTCCATGCAGGTTCGTGAAATTAATCTGCTGGGTTAAATTCTGTCAGCTTTAGAGCATCTCCCCACTACTTTGGATATTTGCATGAGGGAAAAGAAAAGAAAAGAAAAGAAAAAGGATATCCAGTATATTGTTCTTGATGAGGGGAAGGTCGGGGGAGAAGAAACAGGACCAGCCACCTGGTTGTGCAGCAAGAAGTCTATGAGGTTCCTGGTGAATCTTGAGAAAAATGCAGCATGTGAGGGAGCTGATCTCGCCTATTGCCCCCAAAGGACAGAACAGAAATGGCTTCAACAGGTGTTCAGTCAGAAGCTTTTGCCAAAAGGAAAAATAATTAGATGTTTCGGGGTAAAATTTTAGAAGCTATATACAAATCATCTTGTCTATTTCATGGATGTTATGAGCATGTGCTCTTGGAGAAACTGGTTTATTTTCAAAAGACTGAATTAATCATAAAGTTGTAATACAACCCGCATGCTTAGTTTATCTTAAATACAAAAGTTCATGTCAGTTGCAAAAAACCTTAATGTACATATTAATGTTCAATAAGGACCTCTCAAATTCAACACTAAGTAAATGTATATAAACTACAAATAAATGTCATTCATTAATGAATTTGGTGGGGGAGGTGACATTTATATGTCATTTAGATTATCAACCTATTGAGAGGAAAGTCTGTATTTTGTTTTTCTTTGATCTGCCTGTGAATCTAACACACAAGGAAGTATTCACAAATGTTTATTAGATAAATTTTTATGTGGTTCTGATGGCTATTTTCCATCATTCTTCCCATTAAGGTAATTTCTATTCAAGAAACTACTAAGATAGCTGGACTCAGGAAAGGACTAAATTTGTAAAAATTTTCTTGAGGACATGTTATTTAAATTGCTTTCTTCGCTGACTGCTTCAAAGATCTTCATAAATATGTCAAGATACTTTATTTATTTATTGTCAAATTCCTTGATTTAGGAGACTCTTGGCAACTAGTCAGTGAATTTAATAGTTCAGTAGTTATGGGATGCTTCTGGATTAGTGGACATTTTATGATTCAGCCTAGCACATAGGGTTTGTAAAACTTCTTAACATTTATTTGCTAAGTGTCTTTTATTTATTCAAAATGTACATTTATTAGTAACTTAGTATGTGTCATGAACACTTTGACTACATGTTTGGGTTAGAAATGAAGGCCAAGAAGATAGATTTATGTTCTCATGAAGCTTAAAGTTGTGTGTGTGTAATAGGAGGGGGCATACAGATCAATAAAATACACATGGAATTACAGTGTAGTGTGATGACAAGAGCATAGAGGAAGAGCAGATTGCTAGGTACCAAGCCCATCCTCTAGGGTCAGAGAAGGCTAACTTCTCAGAGGAAGCCATGTTTTAGCTGACAGGGGAAGAGAGGGAGTTAGCCAGGCAAAGAGGGCATGGAGGAGGTAGGGAAATGATACACATAAGGTCAGAGACTTCAGGATGCCTGAAATATATGCACAACTAAGTAAGAAATGATTTTTTGGTCAATGAGATTCCCACTCTCGGGGGCAACAATATTGGCAGTAATATTGACAATGATACTGACAACAATTATGGTGACTTTCAGAACTAATGGCAGCATTTACTGAATATTTTTTATGTGCCAGATGCTATGCTGAGTATGTAATATGTGTCATTTTATTTAATCCTCACAATAGCCGTCTGAGGCAGGTACTGATATTTTATCTCTTAGGGAGATTCAGGGTCAGACAGCTTAGGAAACAGGCCTAACATGCTGAAAAACTGTGGAGCCTGGACCCAGGCAGGTCCCTCTCATTCTAGAGCCCATTTTTCTTAATTACTATGGCTAAGGTCTGTCCGGATCTGAAAACTAATAAAGCAGCTTCAAGCACAAAATTCACTCCCAGTTAACAGCTTATGGTTGAAAACTTGTAATTTTAAAAATCAGAAAATATAGATTCTTTTCAAATGTGTTTTCTCTCAGTCGGACAATTCTATCACATTATAATGAATAAATAATGAGTTGATTTCAAATACTAAATGTAAACACGTTAAATAATACAAAACATGCATGAACACAATACACGGTTTTCGAGTCTAAGGAAAAGTTAATAAGACTAAATACATTGAGTTTGAATGATTAGTGCTATATCTTATGGCTAAAGAAAAACTAATATGTTGTTGCAGGTTTTTTAGAGAAGTCTCTCTGAACTGCAGTTATTTGAAACGAGCCTGATACTAAAAGGCCATGCGTGGTGTTATTTTCAACATTATAGGCACCCCTTGGCTTCTGTGTGTTTGACATCTCAAATCCTGTATTAAGTTCCTCACTGTGATCCAGCTTGGTCCGTTTACCAAATCTAAATCTCTGGAAAATTTGTTCCTGCAGAAAGTCTAGAAAAGATGATTTATTTTGATGCTGCACATTTGTCATTCACCTCCACCTTCCCTTCCTAGGGTCTCGCCAGGGTTTCCATCATCAGGTCTGACACCGCTGGGAATATCCTTTCTCGTTTGGTTGCCTGTTCACTTTCTTTCTGTCCTTTCTATTAACTCCTTTATCTCTATTCATAATTCTGGTTTATCATTTGTCCTTTTATACAAATATCTCTGGCTTCGATCTTCCCAATTCCATCTCCTTTCACCTCATTTTCCTCTTGTCTCCCCTTCATTTCAACCTTTCACTTTGAGGTTCACTTTTGGAAAGTAATGATATATACAGATTTGCAGCCTGGTGTTATCTAATTCCTTGCCTCTTTCCCTGCTTTGCATAGTCGGACTAAGTTGGACTGATTCACAACTCTGTCCTCTTTTTTCTCCCCTCCTGAGCTATATTATCTCTTGTGTGGTATTACTGCTTTGGAGGAGGCTGAAAGATTGCCAAGTGACTCCGAAGACCCAATCGGTGGTCTTTTGTTTCTTAGCACCTGAGAGACAGTATTTAAATTTCATGGGGTGTGAGGTCTTATTTTGGAGACTGTGCATCTCCTTTGGCCTAGAAAACCTCTCTGGGAAAGCGGACATTGAGATGTTCAAACTACGCAATGCTGAATGTTCCCTCCTTAACTTTCTTATCTTTGTACATCTCAAACAAATCTGTCAGTTTAGCCATGTGGTTACTGAAAATGATGTATGGCATTCCTATGTGAAAAAATTAAAAATTTTCTTCATAAAATAATCTGTGATCATTAAAAAGTGTAAAAGAAAAAATAGGAAGAAATTTCTATAGTCTCTAGTGCAACCATTGTTAATATATTTTTAGTGTTTTATTTTTTTATTTGCTTCAGAGTTTTAAAAATTCTGTTTTGTAATTCAACTATACTTCAATAAAATTTTTAAAAATTATGTTTTAAAAAAATTTTGGTTTGTGACTACTGTATAATTGTAAATATTGTGTATACAATTTTGTATCTTTTACCTCCACTTAGGATAATGACTTTTTCTTTCATGTTTACCAGAGTCTCTAGAATCATAATTTTAAAAAAACCTGCATAACTGCATAATATTTCATGACGTTCTGGCCTAGAGTATAATTTATTCAATCATTTACCTATTTTTCCACACTCCCTACTTTTTAATGTGTGAGATTTCACTGCTCTGTGTGCTCAATTTGACCAGCTTTCTTTCATCCTTCATTGACCCTCAGTCACTGCATCGGAGTCCTATGGGAGTGATGACTCAGAAAGTACAAGGAATGAATCAATTAAAAAAAAACAACTCAGCTGTTACGAGCTTCCTCCCAGTGATATCTGTTATGACATGGTACCAAAAACAAACTGTGAGAAAGCCGAGGATTAACTATGATGAGAAATAGTGGAGTAAAACACTTAACATTTCTGGAAAGGAAAAATACCAACAGCCACAAATGTGAGAGAAAAGTTACTGACATTCCACTCCATGTGAATGAGGAATGTTACATTGGTACCAAGAGGGTGTTCTTTGAAAGGATAGAGTAGTGTAAAATCGCTAGAGGGAGTCCGATTTTACATGTGTGTGAGTTACGACTGCAAGTAACAGAAAACAAATTAAACTAGCTTAAACAAACAAATAAATATTATTAGCTTCCCTGCTCAAAAATTCAGAGGAGGCTAGCTTCAGGCTGGCTTAATCCAGTGGCTCTGGCTGGTTCTCCAAAGTTTGCTCAGCTGTACTTTCCTCTGTGTATTGGCTTCATCTTCAGGCTGGCTTCCTTCATGGAGGCAAAATGACTGTAGTTACTTTAAGCTTCACGGCTCTGTTTCATGACTTTCAGAGGGAGTGAGAACTATTTTTCTGGTGATTTTTTTATTGAGTGAGAAAACTTAGTTCCCAGGAGTTCTATGTAAATCTTTCTTTGTATTTCCTTGGTCTAAATTAGATCATATGTCCATTCCTGAAATAATCCTTGTGACAAGGGCAGTGCCCGGTGCTTACTGGCTTATGTCTGTATTCCTGACCCATTCACTGTGGCAGACTTGTTGGGATTAACTTTCTACCCGTTGGGTTCACTCGTGGAGCTCAAGATGTGGTACTTGTGCCTTTATGCATTTGGCCTTATGGGGTAGAGATGGGTGCATGAAGGAAAACTGGACCATTATTAGGAAAGGGAAAAATGGGAATGGATGTAATGCAAATTTAATCCACGATAATTGCCTATCTGGAACTTGTGTTTAGTTTAGGGCTTGATCACTTGCAAAATGCTAAAAACCTAGAAAATGTCCACATGAAGAGAAAAGATGATAAATCCTGTGTGAGATATAATTATGATAAAAAACTGATGTTATTAAATTTTGGAGAAGAGGTGGTTAAGGGAATATTTTATGGTATGTGGCTCTGGAGACATGTTTTCTGGGTTTTCAGTTCTCACCTCCCTAACTAGCTTTGTGATCTTGGGCAAGTTACTTAATCTCCATGTGCTTTAGCTTCCTCATCTGTAAAGTTGGCTCCTGAAATATCTACTGCATAGGGTTGTTGTGAGGGCTAAAGGAGCTAAGCTTTTATATCAGAGCCTTGCTCACAATAGCACTTGATAAATGCTTATTCTGAATCAAATTCATAATATACTCTGATCAAAATTCCCTCACTGTCCATTTTGTTTATCAGTTATTCATGATATCATATTTCCATAGAAAATTATTTGAAAGCATTAGTTTTTTCCATGATGTGATATAGAATTATTGTTTTTGAAATATCTGGGAAATGCACATAGAAAAGTGACATATTTTACTTTGCTCAGTGCGTGTGTGTGTGTAAGAGTGTGTGTGTGTGAGAGAGAGAGAGAGCGAGAGAGAGAGACATGGTATATGCTGATGAGGTTTGTCAACACTCAAACTTTATTCATTTTTAAGTCCTTTTTACATCACAAAAATAATATATATATACTGACTGTTGTCATCCACTCTGCAGAGGTGAACCCAACCCAAAATTTGATTCTGATGTTGAGACCCATGATGCCACACATGCACCAAGAGGGTATGAAAAAATTTATTATTAACAAAATGAGCATTCTGCGTGGGCTTCCCTGGTGGCGCAGTGGTTGAGAGTCCGCCTGCCGATGCAGGGGACACGGGTTCGTGCCCCGGTCCAGGAAGATCCCACATGCCGCAGAGTGGCTGGGCCCGTGAGCCATGGCCGCTGAGCCTGCGTGTCCGGAGCCTGTGCTCCGCAACGGGAGAGGCCACAGCAGTGAGAGGCCCGCGTACCGCAAAAAAAAAAAAAAAAAAAAAAAGCATTCTGCAAAGAGCAGGTCCAGAGATAGCTTGAAAGAGTAGGAAAAGGAGACTGGCTCAGTCTTTACTGTAGTTTGGGATGGGTCTAGGGTTTGGGTTCCTGTATAAAGACCAGGGACTGTGTGGTTTGAAATTCCCACTGGTACCAAAGGAGGGAGAACCTAGGATTTCTCACCAGCTTGCCTAAATGAGGGCCAGAAAGGGATGGGTGGTGATGGGCCTTGAAAGCTATCAGCAGTCAAAAATCATGAATGGAATTAGACCCTTTATTACAACCATAGTAAATATGAAAGATATAGAAATCATAATGCAGAAATGAAAGTCTTTGGTGATCGTCTAATCCAGATACATTTACATGCATATTTTCTGCCTGCATCATTCTCTATTTAGATTATTCCTGGCAATTTTAACATCCTAGAACATGATCTTTTTTAGCCACTCTTTAGCCATTATGAATCACCTTAAGCCTCACATTGTGCTTACTGAACCAAGGAAAAAGGCTAGTGGGCTGTAAATCTTCTGGAAGAATCAAATTGTCTTATGGGCTTTTCTTCTTTTAAATTTCAAGTCATTTAAGATTGTCCATAGTAATGCTTAACGGATAATATACGTTTCAATGTATTAACCAAGTGACCATATAACTTCTGTTCATGTCATGTTGGTCTGGAGCTAGAGAATCAACATCAGTCAGCCAGACAAAACCCATACTTAAATGATCTAAAGTGTTTGTCTTTTTTTAAACTTTACTGATTGCCCATTTTTAGACTTATTAATTGTGTTTCATGTTTCCATCTTTGTTTGGTACTTTTTTTTTTTTTTTTTTTTGACTGGGCTGACTCTGGGTCAAATTGACTCTAGAGGACTCTAAATATAGTCTAGTTTTAACAAAGAACTTTTTTTCCTTTTCATATAACTGTATTATATAGCTTAAAAGTGTAAAAATATAAACTCTATGGACGTACATTCTAGCCACATCTCTAGCATGCTTGCAATACTCAGATGAAGCTTATAATTATGCCATTTAAGGAAAATTCTGCCATAAAATTATATTCATTCATTTATTAATCATTCATGATAGGGTGTTGGTTGCCTAGAACACAATGGCGGCTAATATATAGTCCCTGATTTAAGGAACTTTCACTCTAGTAGGAGTAGCAGACAATTAAACAGTCAAATGCAATGGAGTATGATAAACATTAGGATAGAACAAACCAGAACCATATTATTAAGTTTGCTGTAGGACTCGTCAGTTGATAGCACTCACTTTTCTTTTAGGTGTGTGACCTTAGGCTTTTCTTAACCTCCGTGAGTCTTAGTTTTCTCATCTGTTATATATGTCTGATTATACCTGATTCATAATTTTTTTTGGTAAGGATTAAATGAAAAAAATATGCAGAGTACCTAGCACAATGCTTGTATATAGTAGGTGCTTGGTGAACAGTAGATATCATTAGTAGTACTCAAAGTCATGATTGTTGTACCACTATTCATCTTAAAAAGGCTTTAGGAATATGATCTTAAAATTGGTAAGGGTGAAACAAAATTTAATTATGATTTGATTTTGTCACTTACTCCCTTACTCCAAGCTTTTGAGTGGTTTCTTTTTTCTTGTATAATAGAGGCCATATTATTTTTCTTGCATTTGGAGGCTCTCAACAATTTATCTCTTGACCTTGCTTTTTCAATAGGCCTTTTACGCACCTCTTCAGCTATTACTTAAAGCACAATCTATACTTCCCTGCTTCTCTTCCTCCACTCTTAGTCTATAATAATAGAAGCTAATATTTATTAGTACTATGTAGCAGGAACTGGATAAAGTACTTTACGTGAATCGTCTTATTTAATACTCATAGCATCCCTATGATGTACTCTTATATTATCCCCATTCATCAGTGAGAAACTAGACCAAGTCATAGAGCTAGTAAGAGAGAGCACCAGAACTCTGACCATCACTTTGTATTGCCAGTTCTTAACCATTGCACTCTTCTGCCTTCACCCAATCTGCCTGATGAGATCCATTCATCCTTCATGGCATCCGTGCCACTTCAGCTTCTGTAGAGTTCTCCAGCTGTCTTAAAAAATTAACCTTTTCATCCCACATGTATCTAGAACTTAAGTTTAAACCTCTGTTACAGTGTTCACCTCATTCTACTTTCTATTTCTGTTCTTCATGTAAATACCCCCTGAATGGAGTTACAGACAACCTGAGTGGGTGCTAGGTCTTAATTGGTTTTGTGTTCCTTGGAGGACTACACGGTATGCTTTACACTTCAAAGACAATCAGTGGATGTTTTTGGAGTTATAATTCAGTTACCCTAAACTGTTTATCTGAGCTCTGAAAATATTTTATTATCCATATTAAAGTATGTTTAATGAGTGTGAACTCAGAGAGCAAAAGAAAACGTTAGAATTTAAGGAGGATTATGGTAACTTTTGTTTTTAAACACTTCCACTCAATAAATAATGTGTTCACAAGGTGGTTAATGATGCAAGGGCCATACAGGTTTTAACAGTACTGTTCTAGTTTCAGTAGTCCATACTTAGACAATTATTTTCTTCATGCTAAGCTAGACTACAGTGTTAGATGGTAAGTTCTGAGAGGCATAGGCATACTTGTCTTAATTACTAAGAATCCCCAGTTCCTAGAACTGTGCTTGGATGCAGTAAGCTCTCAATTCATATTTATGTGGTTGACATTAGTGAAATGTTGAGCCAACTTAAAGCTTTTGAGAAGCAAATGGGCTATCAGTAAGTCAGATGATAAGTCAAACAAGGATATAATTCCAAAGACTCCATTGCTTAAAATGTGCCATTTAACTGGCAACTTTTCTTTCTTTTTATATTGTTCATTCCAAGCTGGCATGTTAGATTATTATAATTCAAAACGTATATATTCAGTTTTGTTTCTGTGCTACTGTCAAATGTACAGCAAACCAAAATGGAATATATTCATTTATCTGCAAGATTGCAATAATTCTAATTCTATGACTGTACCTTTCTCTTTGCCTGCCTCCTATCTATCATCTGGAGCTGGCCTCTCAGTGTAAATCCTTATCTGAAGCCTACACTTCACCACCACCTTCCTTTGGAGTGAGCGTGGCAGCACCATTTCTAGTTGTGGAACTGACAGAATCCTGAGTGATAACCAGATACATCAGTTACTTCCCATCATTTATAAAAATAGGCTTTGGGGAAGAACTTTGCCAGGGGCTCAAAATTACAGTGTGAGGGCACAAGAGTACTGGGTCATTTTAATGTATTTCCTAATGGAAAACACCTTTGTTGGATTTATAAGCAGCATGATTTTCTCTTTGACAATACAATAAGGCTATGATTCCAGATAACAATTGTCCTGATGGAGCAACCACTGTTATCTGCTGGCTGGGGAAGGTTTCACCACCTGTCTCAAGTGAAGGTGGGAGGAGAAAGGATGGGAGGATAGTGAATAAAAAAAGAGCCGGAAAGATGAATTTCTGGTCTAAGAATCCTTGCTTTCTTTTTCCTTGTTATCTTGAGGTTTTTGTAAATGTTCATAAATAAGCACAATTACTAAAATATTTCACAAAGAAGACTAATGCAATGAGTTCATTGGAAGCCCCAGGAAATATGAAATGGTAAAAGGATTTCTCTCCTCGCCCTTTTAATTTGATATGTGCTTCCCTGGCTGGTGGCCACACACTGCCAAGCACAGCCTCTTTGAAACTGTCTTGTGGGAGCTTTTGGGTCTTCAGTTTTCTGCTGGACATAGTCACAGGAGCCAGAAGAAGTGAAAATAGAACTCTTTCTAAGTCACTGGAAGCCCCCTAGCAGTCCCTGGTAATAAATGGGACAGAGCAACACTAGAAAATGGATTTCTTTTAAGGCAAACACTCTAGGAGTCATTAAAAGTTTCCATTTTCAAGCACTGTCATAAAGTGACTTTTGTTTCCTGCATAACATATATGAACTACCTATATTTTCATCAGGTATATTAAGGTTATGTTAGATATTCGCATGTTGCAGTACTTAGAAAAGTCATTTCTTTTACTCAGTGCTCTGCAAACACAAGGCTACTTCTCACACCAGAGTATCTGTGATGGAAAACTGCCCTCTAAGATTTTAAGACTTAATCGTTTAATTAAGACCAATATAGTCTATTCAAACTGGAGTTAATGGATTCAGACCTTATAGATTTCCTGATGCTTTTTAATCTTCTTGTTTGTTTAGCTCATTTCTGATTTCCTTTTCTTTTTCTTTGTGCTTGCAGAGTGCCCATACCCATAGGCAACTTAGTGGGAGAAGATGGTCCTATGAAAATGATTCTGAACATTAACTTATGTGCTATCATTCTTTGAACATGAACCTTAAAGATTTTAGTTTTCTTTCCTTTCTATTTTATTTATTTTTTGATTTTTGGTGTTGTGTTCCCTTTAACAGAGACATGTCCCACTGACCTTAGCTTACATATTCCTCCACCCCCACTCCATCCCTCGACACCTCCTTCACCCCATGGAGTCTGCTGCCTCTATCATCTTTCTGTGGTGCTGAATGTATATAGCTTTGAAACACTTTGGAATGAAAGGTGCTATGAAATTGTAAAGTGTTTTTATCACAGAGTTCTGCCAATATGTCTCGATCCTGACGGGCAACACCTCTGCTATTTCAGTGTTGTGACGGGGACACACAGCTGGTCCCAAGAAGGCACCGTACTCAGACAAGCATGTGAGATTGCATTTGTCCTTGGGGGTGAGCCCTAAGCTTTAGAGCATCTACCATGTTAGATAATTGTGGGCAATGCCTGGAAAGAAGGTTAGTGCCTTGCTGCTTAAAGTGTGGTCTGTAGCATCTTGTAGGAACTTATTAGATATGCAGGACCTGTGGCCTTGCCTCAGACCTCCTGAATCAGAATCTGCATTTTAACATGATCTTTAGATTATTTGTATCTGTCCTGCATTCCTGATTCTGGTAACCATGCCTCCCCACCCCTTCTTAAAAGAACTTCTTCCTCTTTCTACTCAGGTGATTCTGGTGGGGTTGCAAGACATAGGGCCCTGACTTTTTGGCCATAGAGGTGCTCACGTGATTGAAGTCTGGACATTTAAGCTACAACAATTGGTCCCAGGGTGGCCACATGGGCTACATGGCCCAAACTGGGCCAGTCAGGTCCTACCCTGTGTTTCTTTACCCTGAAATTGGAGGGAGAAGGCTTTTCTCTCTGGAGTCATGAACCTGGAAGGAGGTAAACTTGGAACTGTCAATGGCTATTTTTCCAGTCGACTGGAGAGTACCTGTGTACCATATATGAGAAAGAGACTAACATCCAAAGAAAAGCAGAGGCAAGAGATGGAGATCTGGTGCCTGATCCCTACAGTGGTTTGGTTATATGAGCTCATAAAACATCCTTTCTGCTTTGCCTAGTTTGAGTTAGGTTTCTATCCCTCACAAAGGAAGCAAAGATTCTTCGTTACATCCATAGACATAAGAAAAGGGGGATTAATGTGAGAGGATTAAGCTTGCAAGTTCAAGTACTAGCTTACCACACGAGAAAACTCAAAGCAAATTCTGTGATCTAACATTTTACAGGCTTAAATCCTCTAGCATTCTTTCTTTATATATAAGAAAAAAATCTTATAAGATTTTTGAAAGTTTTAAGTGAAAGAATGAATATGAAACACCTAATATGGTGACTGACATATGGCAGATGTTCAATACATGTTATCTACTATCATTTGTTGTTGTTATTATTATTTTTAATATTATTAGTAGTAGTACTGATGCCAAAAACTCAGCCTCTGTGTACTGGTGCCAAATAAAATCTTGGAGACAGAGTTTTGGGTGAAGTAGAAAAGAATAGCTTTATTGCTTTGCCATGCAGAGGGGGAAGCAGGTTCATGCCTCTTGAAAACCGTGTGTCCCAACCTGGGAGGATTTGGTGAGGAGTTTTATAGCAGTGGTTCGAGGGCAGAGTTGCTAATAAGGATTAGGGTGTGTGCAGGGCCTGCACTCCTTTAATCTGGCCTCAGGTGGTCTCTTGATGAGCTTCTCTGATTATCAAACTGTGATCTCTGAAATGAAGAATGCTAACATCTTCCATTTGCTGGGGGTTTTAGTTTTGTAAAGAGCTCAGAAGATAACTGTTGTGTGTATCCCTTGAGGCAGAACCAAGACCCTGCCCCAAAGCTGCACTATTGTTTCTTGACTGCTCCTCCCTTGTCTCTGCATCCCCTCCCTTCCCTGATTAGCAACTGTTCAGAATCTGCCCTTTGGAACTCAGGGAAGGTCAAAGAGGCTGAAGTCTATTCCCTACAAACAAGAAATGGGGGACACAATAAGGCTTCCATGGCTAGGAGCCCCACAGGGTCCTGCTCAGTTTCACTACTGCATCATATAGCTCCTTTAATGGGGCAGACTCTGTCTGGGACAGGAATCTGAATGTGACTTTACCCTTCTGAGTCTAATGCAAATTCAACTAGGTCTTTTTTTTTTTTCTTGTGGACCTAATTTTCTCTGAGATGAGAAGAATAACCAAAGATACTCAGGCTGGGTAGGAGCTCTAGGTGCACGAAGGGTTAGAGAAAGCAGAAAGGGCTAGAGGCCCCCATGCAATGAGGCTTCTTTCCCAACAGACATTATCTCAACTCCAGTGTCCACCACCACTAAGAGTGGCAGTTCCCTTTGGGTTCTCCTATTCTAGGTCAGCTCTCTTCCTCTGTAGAGCACAGGGGCTGTGGATGTAAAAGCAACTCCCAACTAGAGCTCACAGTGACTCCTTTCTTGGTGTCATTGACCCCCTAGGAACATTCTCAAGTATTCTTTATTTCCATAGTTGGAAACCTCAAGGTATTTTTCTAGAATGTTGCTCACAAAGGAATCCTCCTTGATTGTTGGGTTATCAGATGTTCAAAGCAGCAACTCCTTTGGGGAAATTGTTCAAAGCTGTCTAGCCTTGCCTTGGGCGAATAGGCTTTGTGACACCATATTTCTGATTGTCACTTTAATTCTTTCTATGTTTCCTTCAGGCAGGTGTAAACACACTGACTCTTTGGCTTAAGTTGGACACGTCTTCCCAAAGGTGTTCTCTCAGGCTGCTGTAGGGTAGGGTTTATCATCGCCTTCAGCCAAAGTTTGAGCTCAGGTATTTGAACACTTGCCAATAGCCCCAAATCCCTCTTTATGTGTTCCTTCATAGGGTAATGGTGGCAACTTGGTAAATCAAATTAGTATCTAGAGAAGATATTAGGTAAATTTTGATGCTTATTTTGTGCTGTACTTTCCTCTGTTATAGAATGGAAATGGTTTTAAAAATAATGATTGTAAGGAGAATGGAAAAACATCTTCTGAATCAATAAAAACTAATTAAAATTTGCTTAGAATAGTTTTATTATTGTGTGTTTATGATTATGTGATTGATAACCTCTGTATGGGCAATGGAAATTCTTTCTTTTAAATTTTACACACATTTGTTGATTGACTAGTTTATCTGAGGCCCAGCGCTATAGGAGATAGACACTTGAATGACTTGATTCTTGCCTCCAGATGTTTAAAACTTTGAAATATTTTGCCATTTAACCAAGTCAGATCAGAGAAAGCTTACTCTAGTAAGATGTTGGAGGAGGTCATTGAGAGGATGTAACCACCTGTTAACCCTGGAGTTGGACCCAGGCAACTGACGGCTCCTCACCCATTCCCCTGTCCTTGGAATGTGCGTTCCACTTGAGTTTCCTGCACTAGAAGTTGTCTCCAGGACACAGCATTTAGACAGTGTTGTTGAGATCATCTGGATGGTATACATGACTAAACTCAGTTAAGGCCTCTATATAAACTTTTAAGATTCTGGTGGACAGGTGTGGAGATGTACTTGTCTTGCCAATGCGCAAGATAAGCCTTGTAAGTGAGTTCCCTTGCTTATTAAACCTGCCACCTCCCAATCTTAAGTGGTCTGACTTTTTCTTGGTCTTTCCTTGCCCTTCATGTGCAAGGGCTAATCTTAGATTTCACCTGGAAACTCCCAAGTTTGCAAACCAATAACCTACTCCTATGACGCTGGAGTAGCTATATAATAGATATTTATAAAGACTCTTAGATAATACTCTTTGGACTTACTATTTCCTCTCCTATCATTAGCATTCTGGGGACCTATGACATATATAGCTTTATTTGTACTATGTTTCTTTTCAACTCTGAGTACAACTTGGGAATTGTAAAATTGTTGAGCGAGCCACTTTCTCTACAGGTATTTGGTATAGTAGATAAAATGCAAGTGGTATGTGAGTAGTACACATGTTAACTCATTATTAACCAAAATGGATGGAGACAGAACATGATATAGTAGAGTGTTTCTGGAACTTTTTTTTCTCATTATTGTACTCCTAAGAAGAAAAATGAAATTAAATTTTATCCAGTGAGAGAAATTAAAGAATAAGATTGTGTCAGCAGAGTTGAACTTTGGAGGACCACAGATCATTGTAATATCTAAGAATTTTTTGACCTTCAAGAACTAATTTTCACTTCCTTGGAGGTGATACAGCTTCCTGTGAAGCTGTTTGGCATAGTGGAAAGAACAGGTCTTTTATTGTCAAACAGACTTGGGTTCAAGTACCAGCTCCACCATTTATTAATTGGCGGCTTTGGGTAAACGATCTAGACTTTCTGATCTTCAGTTTCCCTATCTATGAAGTAAGAATAATAATACCTACCTTGCAGGAATGCTGTGAGGCTTAAATATGTTGGTAAAGTTCTCAGCATTTTAATATGTTGTAACAATTACTAGTAAGGTTAATTATTCTGAATGTCATTCTCTGATCTTGTCAGATAATAATGGGATGCAGTAATTATTTATCTAATGCCCACATGGTGGTATGTTAATCAATATTCTTATAAACCAGTGATTCCCAAACTTGGTTGCACATTAAATCATCTAAGGATAGTTAAAAATTCCCAGGCTCAGACCACACTGGGACCAATTAATTTGCAACCTCTGGTGGTAGAACATAGGCATTGGTATTTTTTGAAACTCCTAGGTGATTCCAGTGTGAAGACAAGTTTGAGAATACCTGCTCTGAGCATTCAGTCTAAAGTCTGAAGATAGCTAGATAGCTGTAGCAATTCACCTCAAGGACATGTTACCTGAGATTTAAAAATAAAATACCATAGACTAGTTGAAGGAATAGCAGTTGTTTTGGATTATTCCAGCACTGAATAAATTGCTATTAGAGGGAAGCCTTTATAAAATTAAATAAAGATATATTTTAATAACATATGACTTTAAAATAGGTAATTTTCAGTTTCAGAACACCATGATAAGCAAGCATACTGGGTTCACAGACTTTGTGGCATGTGGTATTTCTCCTTGTGAAGGGAAAGGCATATTTTCCAACTTGAGGCATACCAGAGCCTAGACAGCATGTCACAGCTGAGAAGTAGTTTATGATTCTGTCCTTTTATTGAAAGACCTGTTACATGTCACAGAAGACTGTGGCTTAACTGTAACTAATTGGCCTTGACCAGGTGAAGGAAAATTTTCCATTTTAATAAGAGCAGAAATACATGCTGTATTTTGCATGTCACATACAATATGAGAAACTAGTCTGTTTATTCTTAGTGTTCTATGATTTGGTCTCCAGAGTTTCAGTCAGAGGTGCTTGTCCATGGAGTGATAATCTAATTCCATCAGTGGGCTGATGCTCTGTCAACAGAGGAATGTCGGGAGGATCTATTACAGAATGGACATCCAAGATGAGGTATGAGGCAGACAAAAATGTCTGTGAGGACACCCTGCAGAGTCTTCATTATAGACGACATGCTTGTCCATATAAGGGAGAAACAGCTTTAAACTCAGGCCTCCAAAGATGAATGGACAGAATAAGATGAATAAGATATAATTTCAGAGATATAAGAATACATAAGAGAAACAAGATATATTTTTGATAAGTAGCATATTAGACAAACTATTCTCTAAGATAGAAAATACTTCATCATTAAACAAAATCTGATGTCTTGATTAATTTTCTGGTACATATCATGTTGATTTTTTTTTTTTCTTTTTTGCGGTACGCGGGCCTCTCACTGCCGTGGCCTCTCCCATTGCGGAGCACAGGCTCCGGAGGCGCAAGCCCAGCGGCCATGGCCCACAGGCCCAGCTGCTCTGTGGCATGCGGGACCTTCCCGGACCGGGGCACGAACCCGTGTCTCCTGCATCGGCAGGCAGACTCTCAACCACTGCGCCACCAGGGAAGCCCTCATGTTGATTTTTTGATGGAATTTAGGGATTGCTCATGGGTTAGAACTGAAAGGGAACCCTTTAGAACTGACTAGCAGAGCTGGTGTGAGAATTGAACAAGAGGTCCTGACCCAAGATACTACAAGAAGGGTTGGAGAGAATCGTATAAATAATCTTCTGTTTATTGATAGATCTATCACAATGCTATCAATGCCTTCCAGGTAGCAACTCAGTTTAAAAATGATTCAGTGAAAGTTTCTGGTATATTACAAATGCATGTTTACAAACCAAATGCAAAAAAGCCTCATTAATAGGGGTGAGAATTAGTTTGAATAAGAGGGAAGCATTTTCAGTACTTGAGAAATTATGATTTCATGAAATTAAAAATCTGATTTTAATGCATGCAAAATGGGCAGTTTAAATAAAGGTCAATTTTCTAACCAGATCAATTACTTCTGATAAATATAAGTATAAAATATTCTGAATAAAAACTGTTCACTTTGGGTTTAGGGACAAAAGCTGAACATAGAAAACATAAATCACTATTATGTTCTCTTAATTTATTCTTTCTCTACTTGTTTTGCAATTATATCCTTATTTTAATTTATGTTTCTAACATTTACATTGAATTTTATACACGGGTAACTGATTTCCTTCTTACAATTTTTCTTACCAGTGTTCCGTAGCTTTTAAAACTAATTATTTTATTATTACTTCTCTTGCTGGTTGGATAGCTAAAGGCCATATCATTTGAAATTGATTGAGCATCTGCAATTTCTGGGCACTTGCAGGCCTTTCATCAATTGCTAATTGTTTTGAAAGATCTTTCGATGAAAGAAAGCCTTTATTAGTTGCCATGAACAGTTGTTCCACTGCCTTTTGTAGATGAAATTTCCTGAAACAGTAGGATGGAGATGATTAATTATACTTCACAGAGAAATTAATTAGCCTTACTCATAGAAATTGCCATGCACAGGAGCTAAAGTAGACTGCACCATTTTATTACATGTGAGAGATACTGGAACAGAAAGTAACTTGGGTCTTTAACCCAAGAATAAGTCACTCGCCTCATTTAAAATGAAATATATCATCTCTGTTCCTTTATAATCCTATTTTCAATTTAGCTAAAACTAATATTTTCCCAAGATCACCTACAATCCTTAATTACTTACAATCAGAATATGGTATTAGTAGACTAATTTCTCAGTGAGGCACATTTTTTAAAAACTTAATTCATTCTGCCCAGGAGCTAAAACACATCAAATGCATTGACACCTTCATGGAAACCCACGGTACCAATTCAAGCTATTAATTTATTGAAATGACCAAGATGGTATGAAATTTCAGGAATAGTTGTTGCTGATGCGGGTCTCTCTCTTAAAAGGTATGAGCTTATCAGGAAGAAGGACAATATATTACTTTAAAATGTTATTAGAAAGGGTATAGATGTTGTTCATTCATCGAACATATATTTATGGAGCATCTGCTGTCATTTGCCAGCTCCAGTTTTCAGGTGTTCATTAAATGTCTTACTCCACGCACTTGGAATAAAACAAACACGCACATAAACTCATACTCCCCCCCGCCTGCACCCGCCCCCTTCATACACACACATTTCTTACTGAGGTGTGCAGTAGCTGGAGAAAAGAAGGGAGCCTCTTTAGAGGCAGGGTTTGAAGATGTACTTTGGGTTGAATGTTCAATCTTTGGAAAAGATAAATAACTCTTTGGGGTATTATTTAATTTGATATGCCACTCTATTTTATTCTGAGTTTGATAGAAACGTCTCCCCAGTAGTAGCAAATACTGAGAACAGAGGAGAGAAATTATAGGAAATGCTTTTCTGATAATTGAGATAGCTAATATTCAATTACTGAAAACTCTCTTCTTTGCCCCCAAAAGAAGGCTTTTCTAATCTGTTGCCTATGTTTAAAAAAATTTTTTTTTATGTAACTTTAGCAAGGGACTTTTTCTCCTAGCACCTGAAAGAGTGTATTTCTGGACGGATCCATCCTTGTCAATTAACTCCCCGAATGAAGGTCAAGTCCCTCCTACTTGTGGGTTTGTTAGGAATAGAAAGAAGACAAATACCACCATCACCACCGCTACTACTCCTGTTACTGCTACTACTAGTGTGCCTGATGAAAGAAATGAATCTAGAAAGGATATGAGGGTCAATTCTAAGAGTACGTAGAATTATTTAGGGACAAACTTGTTTTTTCCTTTTCTTTTTTTTTTTGGCCGTGCTCCAAGGCATGTGGGATCTTAGTTCCCCCACCAGGGATTGAACCCATGCCCCTTGCAATGAAAACCCGGAGTCTTAACCACTGGACTGCCAGGGAAATCCCAAACTTGCTTTTTCATTAATGATTTTGCTTTGGGTTTTAGGTTAAAAACTTAAGTTCTAAAATTCTTCTTCAAACCTCTTAGGTAAGTGCTAGAGATGGTGCAGTTAGAGTCGTGAAAGATGTTTCATTTCTCTAAGGCTTACTCAGAAGTAAGGAGATCTTAACAAGAAGAACTGACTCAGTAGCAAAAAGAAGGGTGGCGTGGGGATGTCACCAGCGTGAATCTCTGCATTTCAACTTGTATCTCCACAAGTCCCCGCAAACTATTACTTCTCTGGGGGAGAAGATAACATACTAAGATTTATGAACGATTAATCTCTCAGTAAATTGTTGATCAGAGGAAAATACAGTTAGACTGGTGTAAGACTTGGGAGACTATGTGGATTGGTGACATGTATGAAAGTTTCTTGGATTATAAGCAAAGAACTGACTCTGGCCAGCCTTAGCAGATGGAAGGGGATTGGGAGAGTTCTTACAGAATTGAAGGGAGTGCAATAAGCAACATGTGGAAAGAGTAGAAGGCAGGGTGGGTATGGGTTTCCTGTGGGACAGGAGTTTGTGGTCATTCTTCATAGGGTGTTGCCATCAGTGTGAGTCACTTCCAAGTCCCTGTGCATCTCAGGTTAGAATTTCAAATACTAAAAGAAAGAGCATTGAATGGTACAGTTTGGGTCAGATATCTACTTATGTAACAATCAGCTATTTCTAGGGGGCCAGGGTCATATAAAGATATGTCCTCTCATATCTAATACCTATGTTTGTGACTGTTCCCAAATAGGAGAGAATTTTGTAGTAAGGGATTATTCCTTGAAGTATCTACCACAGAAGAACAAGAGAGTACATACAGATTGGTGAAGGTGAGAGGACTGGTTAGGAGGCAGATAGGTCCAGGGCACCAACACAGTTCATTGACTTTCCATTTGCCTTTGAGATTCAGATTAATGGAACTGCCCCGTGCACCAGACTGTAAGTTACTGTCAGGCGCTATGCTGTTTTTAACAGCTTTCTGTGGCTAGCGGCAGCTAGTACAGTTACTGACACTGGGTAGCTGCGCAGTGTACTCTCTCTCTTGCAAAGCTTTCGCTAATCATTCCCTTGTGGACTCGGTTACTTTCCCATGAGCTCATAACACATTGTGTTCATGTCCACCATTTTCCTTCATCGTACTACATTGAAATTATTTTATTTGTATGTTGTCTTACTAGGCTGTGAGCTCCTAGGGGGCCAGAGCCCTGGCTATTCATCTTTAGCCCTAGAACTGCAGCTGTCAAAGGATCTCATTACACATTGGTTGACTGAAATGTGTCAGATGTCTGTATTAGTTTACTTATTTATTTATTTATTTTTACTGGAGTCTAGTTGCTTTACAATGTTGTGTTAGTTCCTGCTGTACAGCAAAGTGAATCAGTTATATATCCCCTCTTTTTTAGATTTCCTTCCCATTTAGGTCACCACAGATCATTGAGTAGAGTTCCCTGTGCTATACAGTAGGTTCTCATTAATTATCTGTTTTATACACAGTAGTGTATATATGTCAATCCCAATCTCCCAACTCGTCCCACCCACTCTTCCCCCTTGGTAACTGTAAGTTTGTTCTCAACATCCGTAGATGTCTGTATTTGTGATCTGTTACATTAGGTCAGTGGTTCTCGTCATGTGAACTTCGTATGTTGAGAATATGAAGAACTAATGATTGAACTAATGAATGTCTTGGTCAGCTCTGAGTATAAGCCTATGAAGTACATCAACATATATTGTGAACAGAAATCAATTTCAAAACCCCAGTCCCTAAAGTAACCTTGGGGATGATTACATGTATTTTTAATAGTATTTCTGCCATGGTTAATATTAATATGACTTCTATACTTTGGGAAAGTTTTGTTCTTCAGAAGTAGCATGAAACAGTATTACTCAATTATAGTGTTGTGACACAGGTCAGGAGTGAGACATGTCATGAGTATTTGTTACTAAACACAGTCGGAGTACTGAAGCTTGCAAATAATTTACATTTAAAAATATATTTAGAACAACTTCAAGGTTATCTCTGTGGCAACATCACTCTCACTCCCATGCTGATACGCCTTTTAGGAGGAGTGAAGTGCATATGTCTAATGCCAGAAGTTATGTTTGGGAATATGTTTTACATGTGAGACTCACATGTTGAGAACCACTGCCTAGGGTCATGGGTTACAGAGACAGTCATTTGATAGATCTTCTAAATTGTCCCCTCAGTTTATACACTTCTTGTTTTTTCAGGCCTTAAAAGCAGGGGTCTGATAACTGTAACCCAGGGGCCTGAGTAGAAAATATCTGTTGGAAAGAATGAGGCTAAAGGGGCTATGGTTGCTACTTCATCCACTGACTCCTTTGAGAATATGAGGGATTCCACAGTGGTGTAAACGTGGCTCTGTCTTTTCTCATTTCCCCTCATGGTAACAGCAACACGTACTCATACCTTTTGAATACAATAATACTAGCTTCTGGCAGTGTGAATTATATAATTTTTACTAAGATAATCGCATGTGTATTGAATAGACACACCCAAGATTTATTTACCTTGGAAAAGGTGTTACTGTTGCCTTACTTTGAGCACATATATCCATCCTTCCCTAATTTTGGTCATGATATCTTTCTTTCTTTCTTTTTTTGGTTATGATATCTTGCTTGAATCCATGTGAAGTCTATATTTTTCACTAAAGCTCATCACTTGGTGAGTGATTGAGAAGTCTGTTCTCCTAGTCCTAATTTTTATCTTTTTCACTTTTCTTCTCCATCTCTTTTCCTTCTGACAATCATATCCTCTATTGTAGTCTAGAAGTTTGACCCTTTTTTTGTCCTTTAAAATCAATCATTTCTCCTTATCTCCTAACCCTCTCAGCCACTTTGTATGGTGGTATTCATATGGCCCCCATTTAACTCACTCAGATTGTGACGGTGGAGAAAGGATTCACACTCAGTTCTGCAGGGATCCATAGCCCACAATAATCTTTATCATTTTGCCTCTTCTCAGAGGCTTCTACTCCTTTTTCCAACATAATGATAAAACACTGAGCGTGCTCCTGAGGGAAGAGGGTTCTAAAGGGAAAACAGTTACTTTGCTTTGTCTTCAGTGAGAGGAAGAATAAAAAGGAAATATTCTACAACCGGGGTTGGTAAACTTTTTCTACAAAGGGCCAGACAGTAGATATTTAGGCTTTGCGGCTTGGTCTGTGTTGAAGCTATTCAGTTGTGCTGTTGTAGCGTGAAAGTGGCCATAGATGGTAAGTAAACAAATGAGCATTTCTGTGTTCCAATAATTATTTATAGACACTGAAATTTGAATTTCATATAATTTTCCCTTGTCACAAAATATTATTCTTCTTTCAATTTCTTTCCAACCATTTAAAGATGGAAAAGCCATTCTTTGCTTGTGGGCTGTACAAAAACATGTAGCAGGCCAGATTTAAGGTTTCCAGACTCAGCATTTAGTATTTGGGACATATTTATACTGAAAAATTATTGGTTGTTTATCTGAAATTCAAATTTATTTGGGAATTCTGTGTTTCATCTGGAAATCTTAGCTGGCTTTGGTCTTCAAGCCATGGTTTGCAGACCCCTATTCTATAATTATTCAGTTCTTGCCAGATATTTCCCTGGTTCCATTTGGTAGAGAGATGAGGGGGTTTAAGCCCACATATGCTTTGCCCATTTAGTTTTAAATAGTAATATGATCATCAACTCTAATGGCGTTCTCAGATGTGGAAAAATATTTAGATATTCAGAAACCAGTGTTTCCAGAAAAAGGATCATAATACTGGAGCTTATGTTTGCTGCAAAGATTAATAAAGCCAAGTGAAAATGACCTTAGGTATTCAAATATGATAAAGAGTATGTTTCAAGGGGGAAAGAGCAATACTATATTGAGCTTTCCTTCTACTAGCTAGGATAGTGACCAATTGCTGAAATATTGATTGTAAATGGTTTTCCAGTCCTTTAATATTCATGCATTCAATGAGTATTTATTGAGTGCCCACAACTTGCTAAGAATATTCTCAGAGCTGACTGTATAGTAATAAACAAAATGGATAGAAGCTTTTGCCTTGAGGAAGTTTACATTCTAGTGGAGGAAAACAAACAAATGTTTACGCTGTTGAAAAGGGCAATGGAGAAAAATGAAGCAAAGGAGAATAGGTATTGTGAGAGAGGGGAGGGATTATGCTTTCAATACGGGAGTCCTTGGGAAGGTTACAGTGGAGCAAAGACCTGAAGGAAATAAGGGAATGAGCCATGTGGCTAACTGGGGGAAAAGCATCCCAAGCAATGGATGGGCTAGTGCCAAGGCCCTATGTTTGAGGATCAGTAGAGATGCCAGAGTGACTCAAGTAGAGTGAACAATGGGGAGAATAGCAGGATATGAGTTAGGTAACAGGGTGGAAGATGTGGAGAGTGTGATGTGGAGATTATGTAGGACCTTGTAGAATTGTCTTTTAGTTTGCTGAAAGGGGGTACAATTTTAGGGTTTTACACACAGGGAGGACATGCTTTACTTAATCATCTGAATGTTGTGTACCTAATAGGCTATAGGGATCAAGGGCAGAAGCAGGAGACCAGTTAGGAGACTACTGAGTAATACAGGTGGAGATGATGGTGCCTCGGATCAACGCAGTTGCAGTGGAGACAGTGTGAAGTCAGATTCTGAGCGATATGGAAGGTAGAATTGACAGGATTGGTTGATGGATATGATGTCAGGAGTGAAAGAAAGAGGAGTCAAGGACAACTCCCAGATTTCTGACCTGAGCAACTAGGAGCATAAGACTCCTATTTACTGAGAAGGGGAAGACTGTGGGAGGAGAAGGTTTGGGAGAAAGATATGAAGTTTGGTTTAGGACAAGATAAGTGTGAAATGTGTGTTAGGCCTTTAAATGGAGATGTCAAATAGGCAGCTGGATATATGAGTCTGGAGTTCAGAGGAGCTGTCTGGGTTCTAGATATAAATTTGGGAATCATTAGTGGATAGATGATGTTTAAAGCCAAGTAACTAGATGAGGTCATTAAGGGAGTGAGTGTAGCTAGAAGAAAGGTGAAGTTCAAAGAGGCATGTTTTATATGAGTTAGTAGAAATTGCTTGATAGCTTCTGTATTAATCATAGCCACAAATATAATGACTATTAGGAGTATTAAAATTATATGAAAACATTAACTGCATTATGGTAGTAAAGGTCTTTCACTTAGACTATTGAATATTCAGATGCAACTTTTCTGTAAACAAAATTAAAATGTTTAAAAACTATTTAGACTTTTCTATTGGGACATCTAAACCATAGATATAAGATTTGCCCAAATTCATTGTTTGATTCTTTGTAAAGCCTAGAAGGACACATATCTTTTTGTTTGGAAACTACTGGTAGATGAAAATAAGTTTAAAAGAAATGGAAACTTTCAGATTAGTTGATACTTTTCTACTTATGTTTTAAAAAATACCTTTTCTTGCTAAATTAAAAAAATTTCTACTTATATATACTTAAATATATATGTATGTGTGTACCTATCTATCTATCTATTTATCAATCGATTGATGGATAGAGTCTCTCAAGTGTCTTGGTGGGTATTCCTGGGGACAGTTGCTCCTGGACCTAGAGCCCTCCAAGCAACAAAACAAAACAAAACAAAACAAAAACCCTACTTTATTATGAGACTTCTTCTCTGGTTATCAAACTATAGAGTTAAAGCCTATGGGCCTTAGATATAAAACTAGCTGAGGAATTCTTCATCAAACAGGAGTTGGAATTTAGACCCCAATATTATTTTCAAATGTGAAAATATCATTGGCCTTTTAATTTGTGATTTAAAGGGCCGGTGGGTTATTTTTAGCTTGGGAGCCTCAGGTCCTGAATGTCTGGCCATCACTGATGAGTGGGCAGCCTGACCCCTAAACACCTGGTCACTCCCAATGTGATAAAACTGCCTTATTCTGGTTTTCATGGTCACTCCAGTAAGAATTTGTGTAAGTTGGCCGGCCCCACACGAAGGAGGTCACACGACACACATCTGCCATCTTCTGGCACACGCATCTTCTGGGACCAGCTGAAAGAAACGCTGTCCATCTTCAGGAGAGGGAAGAAATGACTTGGCTTTCCTAGGGTCCCACAGCTATTAGGACCTCCCCTCATATCCTGCTATACTGACAGCAGATGTGAACCCTGCCTGGAAAGTGAGCATCCATAATTGTCAGAATTTCTCTTTGGTTATAGAGTTTTCTCTTTCTTTCCCACTGGGGTTCAGAAGAGTCAAAGATGTTTTACTCATACTCTACAGTTCTGTATGAAGGCTCCACTCCTTATCAAGCTCTAAGCCCCATTTATCCAGAAGAAGAAGCACCTGCTGTCCTTCCCCTCTTGATACTTGAAAATTAGTCCCTCAATTGACTGGTATATAAATCCTTCCTAATTAACCAGTGGGTATAAAGTTGATCTCGTGATCTGTCGTTTCATTCATTTATTTCTTGTATTATGTTTATTGCTGCATAAAAAAATCACGCCCGAACCTAGTGGCTTAAAACAATAAACTTTTTTTTTTTTAAAACAATAAACATTTTAAAACACAGTTTCTATGTGTCAGGAATTTGGAAGCTGCTTAGCTGGGTGGATCTGGATGAGGGTCTCTCAGGATGTTACATTCAGATGTTGGCAGGAACTACAGCTATTGGAAGGCCTGTCTGGGCTGGATTAGCGAGGGGGATGAGATCTAGTGCATGCATATAAGGACTGATTTTTGATAGGAGCGTTGGACGATTCAACAATGGTAGCAGGCAGGAAGCAAAGATGTTTGCTGATGCAGGCATGTGGGTAGAAGTGTTGAAGGGAATATGTGGAAATTGTTTTCTTATTGCTTATATATCTATATATTTTTCAGTAGAATAGGAAGCAAGGTTATCAGCTTAGGATAACAGTGGGAGAAGAGATATTGAGTACTTGAGGGGAGAGACTAAAATGGCAACCCACATAATTTAAAGAGTGTATGGACTACAGACATAGAGTATAAATGGTGGGAACACTTGGGGTTTATGGTCAAGTATTTAAAGAAAGACCAGCCATCCGGGTTTGTAATTTCCTCCACCATGTTTAGCTGCATGGAGGAAGGCTTGGAGTAAGCAGAAATTTGGATTTAAATGGGACTCTAGTTTTGCAAAGCAAGAGCAACAAGAGGTAAGAGATGAGGTAGAGAAGTAAGGGAGTCAATAATCATTGACAATGGAATTTAAGTTGGGTAAGGAGAGAAATGAGGACATTGAAGGAGTAAGGAGCAGTGAAAAGATGATAGGATCAATGACTTAGCAGTATCATTGATATGGAAGAATTGTGCCATGCAGAATACAGAGAGAATGAGATGAAATGTTAGGAGTTGATGGCAGAGAGTGGGATGTGTGTAATTAACACTAAGGAGAAGATGCAGTTGTTAACAGTAACAAGGTCTAGCGTAATGACCGTGGGAGTGAGTGGCTAGGTTGGGTAGAGGAAGTGAAGGGGATCCTTGGCATTTTGGTGACAAGAACAATGAGAAATCATGGGTGATATAATCTGATGACAGAGATTCAAAATGGGTGGTTTTGGGGAAAAGGGAGGATTGGAAGATTGTCTGAAAGCAGCAGTAAGGAACAAGGAGGACTAGGATAGATTCACAGAGGCTAACAGGGGTTCAACTGTGGGATCTGGGAGGCAGCCTGGGAGTCTAGGGGTGGCCTGACATAGAATGGGAGAAAGGGGATGATGAGGTCAGTCCCAGGGGGTCCAAGGCAGATGGTGGTAGTGAGGCTGTGAGTGCTGTACAGGGAGAAAGGAGGGGTCTGGCAGTGGGGTGGGCTCTCTCAGGTTCTCACTGCCAGACCCCACTGAAGTTGGATTTCAATCCAGGGCTCCTGAGCTCCAAAGTAAATGCCCTTTCCTCTATACCCTTTCCACTTAAAGTGTGCACTAGAGTCTAGTCTGAGAGCTTGTTAGGAACATGGACTCTCAGGCCTCAGTCTGGATCTTCTGAATTTGAATATGCATTTTAACATGATCTCCAGGTGATTTATGTGCATGTTGGAGTTTGAGCAGCTCTGCTCTACACTACATATTTTTCAATCTCTTAAAAATGAGTTTTTCTGTGTCTACTCAATGAGATCCCATGGAACAACAAAGGGAATGGAACTTTTTGTGATGGAGGCTTTCTGACCCTTTCAAGACTTCCCAAAAAAGTTTCAAAGTAAAGGTGAGCAAAAATTGGAGACAGATGGCTGTGAGATAAAAAATGATTGTCATATTTAGTTAGTTATCTGACAGATGACTAATCCAGTAAAGTGTGTTATTTTCCAGAGTTTTAGGGCTATGTGAGGAGAAACCCCCAATGCACTTGAGGTTAAAGTCTTTCTAGTTGGATTCTGCTGTGGCCACCAGCCTGATTTATAAGTGAGCTAGAACTATTAGGACAAGGAAGCGGGAGGGGTAAAATGAGTACTCATTTTCTTCAGCTATTATTAACCTAAGCTCTGATGCTTGCACCAAAGAAAGGAATTATTTGTATTTATTCTTATGGCTAGCTTGCTAGCAATAAATTATGAAAGGAAAAAAATAACCATGTGGGATAATTGACTGAAGAACAAATGTCAGTAAAAGTAAACAGAATGGACTCCACTAAACCTATTTGCAAAAATGTCAAAGGAGTTGAGTTGTTTTCCCTCACAATATTTGTGCTGGTATAAAGGGACTACAGTTTAATTAAATGTCTACATAGAGACTGGGTATTCCACTAGATGTCACTTTGAGATTTTGCTCAATGAAGGACTGCATTCTGATTAAGTGATGCAACATTTGTCCTTGGTAATATAGTGGTGACAACTGACACCTCTCTTCCCCAACCCTCCCATGCTAAACAAGCATCAGGAAATGAGAAACACTTGCCACTGAGCCAGGACTCAAGAGGCTGAGTCTAGTCCTGCTTTGGTCACTAACTAGTTCTGTGACCTTGAGGAAGCTCCTTAAAACCTCGAGCATATTACGTATCAGAGATCTTGCTTTTCCAGTGACATACGTTCAACAGTCAGTTCTAAAAACCTCTGGCTCTAAAAGCCTCTGGTTCTGCTGTATCGTGTTATGTGTTACACAAATATACAGTCAATGAAATTTACCAAAATGAAGAGGAATTTGGGGGAATTTTGAAGACTAACAAACAATTTATTGGGCTGGAGTCACCAGGTAATTGCATATTACTCTAGAATGAGAAATTCGAAAGAGTAATATGTTTATCTGTACTTTTTAGTCTTAGGCTTTCTTTACCTTCGATATTTAATTTATTGGGTTTAGAATGCTTGTAACACTGACCTTTCTTGATATTGGCCATATTTCCAAGCTATTTGAGAATGACAGACAAAGGGTGACTGTATGTTATTTTCTTCCTTTTCTGAGGGATCTAAGATTTGGGGGGGAGTTTTAGATATAATCACTTTTTTTTTCTTAAGGCATCAAACTCAGATAATTATAGACTTAGAGGTAACAACAGGCATCTGGCTATATAGAATTATTATTTAAAAAAAATTTAACATTGGTAATGCCGCAAAAACAAGTTAAGGTAATTTTGGTTTGTCTTTTCTTGTGATGTAACTTTTTTTTTTTTTTTTTTGCGGTACACGGGCCTCTCACTGTTGTGGCCTCTCCCGTCGTGGAGCACAGGCTCCGGACGCGCAGGCCCAGCGGCCATGGCTCACGGGCCCAGCCGCTCCACGGCATGTGGGATCCTCCCGGACCGGGGCACGAACCTGTGTCCCCTGCATCGGCAGGCGGACTCTCAACCACTGCGCAACCAGGGAAGCCCCGTGATGTAACTTTTATGTGGGAGAAATTCGGAATAGACTTGTTCATGAAGAGAGAATTGTAATCTACTGCTTGTCAATAAAATAAAGAATTCCTCTCAGTGAAGTAATCAAAGTGGTCTTTTCCAGGCAAGTGTGAAATTTCCTTTTGTTTATTGGGGAAATAAATGGGAACCAGAAAGAAACTCTGTTTCATAAGAGCTTTTAGAGACTTCCTTGGTGGTCCAGTGGTTAAGACTCCATGCTTCCACTGCAGGGGTCACGGGTTTGATCCCATCCCTGGTCAGAGAACCAAGATCCCACAAGCCATGCAGCGCGGCCAAAAAAAAAGAAAAAGAGCTTCTATGGTATGTCCATTCAGTTGCCATGTCATGTGAGCTAAACAGCTGGGTTTGGGATGTTCGGAAAACAAAAAAATGACAAACAAAAGTGTAAAGAAAAGAATATGTGTGAACATTAAATACTTTTAGCTTTAAGTCTTGCTAATGGGTCTTCTAAAATTGCAAGCTACATAATATTTGTGCTGTAAACAATTATGATATTTGCACCTATGCTCATTTGTTTACTAAATATATGACAACGGAGCTCAATTAAAAACAGATTAACCACACAGGTAACAAAGGAATGTGTAATTGATTGAGCTTGATAAACCTGGCTTTGCTAAACCCACCTAGGTTTTTTCCTAAGGTGGTGTATCATTTTGGTTTCTTCTGCTATGAGGTAGAGAGGGCCATAGATTTTAGAAAAAGTGAGAATTAATCATGTAACAAATTAAACATATTCCAGCTGTTCAAATATGGTGCCTGTGGGTGGGTGAAATAGTAAATTACTTTGGCTTCACAGCCAAAATATCTGCTGTTCATTTATCTGTTTGCTTGCTGTTTTTTCTTTTATTCCTGCAGAAACGATTATCTGAGGCCAAAATCAAATTTTCTTGAAATATAACTATTACTTTTGGGTAGATGCTACTCTTAGAAGGGAAAATTTCTAAGGGTGTTTCCATTTCTGACTCTGTGGTGAAGATGTTAGGCATTCCAGGAAGCTTGGTAAATTTATCTAGTGTTACCTTTTAACTAGATGCTTTGCTATTATTCTTGCACTGAGAACTTTGTACATATTTTCTGCTTTTTTGGTCTTTTATTTCACCTATTGATAATTTATAAATATTGAACAAATGAACAAATTTTGACTTGAAGTGAAAATTCAGCAAAGTTGAAAGTGGGCAATGTCATTGAAGAAGGATGGAAATCTTTGAGAGAAACATTGTAACAAGAGTAAGAAAACTCCTTTGTAGGCAGCCACTGACTTATAGTAAATATATTTTAAGGACTCATATATTAAAAAAATAAACTTAATTTTTTTTTAATTTTAAAGAAAAAAAAGTTAAAATGTTCCATAAAGTCACTTTTAGAAGTCAGACCAGGAAAGAGAGAATTTAGGGGGAGTTAGATAGTGGGAAGAGTCAGAGGGACTCTGAGGGTCAGAGTGACATTGTCCTTTACCACTGCTCTTTGAAAATGCTGTTTAAGAATTCCTTCTTCTTTGCTAAGTAATATAGGTTCTTATTATAAGTTTAAAGTGCTTCCTTGAGGAAAGAAATAATTTCCCCAAGTAATTCTGTAAGTTTCTCCTGTCGGTAATGAAATAGCTAAAGATTTGTTTTGAAAGAAAGTGATGGTCCTTTTCCATACTTGTCATGTATTCATTCCTTTAGCACATATTTATTGGGCTGGTCACCAGACAAGGAACTAAACATCTAATGATGAAGTAGGCATATAATTTGCCCTTAGGAAGCTTAAAGGAGTAGGTGGTGCAGCAACAATCTGGGGATTTCTTGATATATGTTGAAAAATAGTCTCTTTTAACCAGTGTTTCTCATTCTGTATCTAGTCATGATACACATAGAAAAAAATAATGTTTGCAATGCACACTGGGATAATCTTCAGGGAATTTATGATGATAATAATAAAATACAGAGGCATCTGGGAGGAAAAAAATCAACATTTAATTTGCATAAAAATTAAATATTTGAGTAAAGATAGATAAAATAATTTGAAAAATTTTAGTAAGACTTAAATTATGATCTCTTCAAATTCTTGGTAATAATCACTAATGAGAAATTATTTGCATAAATAGCAGAGAATATTTTTAAAATGTATTTTTACCATTTATGCCAGTTGAAATTATTATCTAAGAATCTAAAAGCTTTTTTTGGGTATAAGTTTATTTATTTTATTTACTTATTTTTGGCTGCATCGGGTCCTTGTTGCTGCGTGCGGGCTTTCTCTGTCTGCGGCAAGCGGGGGTTACTCGGTTGTGGTGCGTGGGCTTCTCATTGTGGTGGCTTCTCTTGTTGTGGAGCAGGGGCTCTAGGTGCACGGGCTTCAGTAGTTGTGGCACGCAGGCTCAGCAGTTGTGGTTTGCGGGCTTTAGATCGCAGGCTGTAGTTGTGGTGCATGGGCTTAGTTGCTCCGCGGCATGTGGGATCTTCCCAGACCGTGGCTCGAACCCGTGTCCCCTGCGTTGGCAGGCGGATTCTTAACCACTGCACCACCAGGGAAACCCTAGAATCTAAAAGCTTTTAATTTTCTTTCAGCAACAGATGTGGTGTTAAAATATCTTGTGATAATGTAAACAGATGTTGAATCTAATCAGACTTTTTCATATCAAGTATTTAAAATAATGAAGCTCTAATTAGTAGAAATGCATAGGTAGTTAGATCAGTCACCCTGCAACTCACTTATTCTCTACTACAAAGGCATACAAGCAACATCAAAGAGAAGTATCCAGCAAAGGTGGAGACTGGGGGGCACTGCCTGAACATGTGCTTGCCAGCCTCCCTCTCAGCTTACCAGCCAGACATTTGTAGCTGTACCATGGGCTACATGCTATGCTCCATGGGTGCCTGCTATGTGAACTCCTTCAGTAGCTCCTTGGGCTCCATGTCCGTGACTGGCAAAGTGTGCTGGCTACTGAAGTAGATGTTCAGGTAATATATCATACTTGGTTATATGTAGCATTCATGGTAGAACAGTGAATGGCTGGATGTGACTCTTAGTTTTTACTGCCCATGGGGACCATAGGCATACCACCAATCTTCAACTCTACTGGATCAGCCCTTTGTGGAGCTCTGGAAAAAGCTGTTCATGTCTGGAGATGTTTGGCCCAGGAACTTTGACCACTCCAGACTCTTCCCAGATGATCCAAGAGCTAATGGGAGAGATACACTTATAGCACACCTGTAATTCATCTGCAGCATATTGGATGGGTACTTGCAGCCAAATGAATTCTTTATTGATATAGGGGGCAATCTAAAAAAAATGTGTTGCACCATGCACTTAAAATTTGAGAAGCTGCTTCTTTGACATTTTGGAATTATGAGAAAATTTGTGTTTTCACAAGATAAAAATTAGGATGCAGCAAGTTCTGTCAAAAGTTTTAGATTTGCAGTACATTAAGAACTCATGATTTTTGAAAAGAGGCAGAATTGAAGTATATCTTTGCACTTTTTTTTTAAAATCAGTGCTTTTAATTTAAATTAAGCAAACTATTTTCAGTGTTGGGTAAGTTCTCATTATTTGGGCAGCTGTGCAGTCCCTGTCCTTTTACAAAGACAGTTATAAATCATGTGTCATCTGATATCCACCCAAGGGAAACTGAAGAAGATATGAGTGGCTTTCCCTCTGGATAGAGTTTAGGTTGTTGGCATTCAGGAATCTACTTGCAGAAGCTCAGTGTATTAGGTTTATCCAGAGAAACAGAATCAATAGGATATATATATCCCTATTTCTATCTCTATCATGTCTATGTCTAGAGAGATATTTATTTTGAGGAATAGGCTTCCGTGATGGTGGAGTCTTGCAAGGTCAAAATCTGCAGGATAGGGCAGCAGGCTGGATGCCCAGGGAATAGTCGATGGTGCAGTTCAAGTCCGAAGGTAATCTGTTGACAGAATTACCTCTTCCTCAGGGGAGATCCGTCTTTTTATTAAGACTTTTAACTGTTTGGATGAAGCCCACCACATTATGCAGGGTAATCTGCTTTACTCAAAGTCTACTGATTAAAATGTTAGTCTCATCCAAAAAATACTTTCACAGAAACATCCAGACACATTTGACCAAACATCTGAGTACTGTGGCCTAGCCAAGTTGACTTATAAACTTAGCCATTACACTCAGCCAGTTACTAACTTCTTCTTTTAGCTAGTTATTAGCTTGAGTGTCAGTGACACAGAGAAAGTCTAGGTTTAATCCAAACCTCAATAGTTTTCTTCTAAATATGAGCACCTAGATCTCACAGTTCCCAGAAGAAACAAGCAGGGTTTTACTTTTCTCTCATTTGGTCGTGCCTTATTGATAATGCAACCACTTATCTAGTTATTTGAGAAACATCCCCTTTTCCAGTTAAAGAAATCAGGGTCACCACTTGGGTATTGCATTCAAACATTAGCTCTTAGAGTAGTTGGATAGCAGATGTCAACTGGGCAGAATAAAAGTAGGTAACATAAAATACTCACTGTATGCCAAGCTCGGTTCCAAGTGAATGAATTAGGTAAATTAATCCTCAAAGAACCCTAGGAGTGACTCCAACTATCTCCATTGTACAGATAAGAAATCTGAAGTAGAAAGAGGCTCAACATATCTCTTAGGGCCACGTAGCTAGTTAGTGACAAAGTCAGGACTCAGATCCAGAGACCCTGGCTTTAGAGTTTGTTCCTAACTGCAACACCATCCTGGGTGCTGAATGATAAAAGCAAGTTACAGAGTGCTCAGAGCAGAGCCCTCACACTGGCTGGTCCTGGGTCATGGAGCCACATTAACAGTAAACAGTGGCTGGCTTTTTTTTTTTTTTTTCAGAGCAGAATGGAGGGAGCAATCCCCCCATAGGAATCTACTGATGATAATTGTACTGGAAATTCACACTGACCAACATTCTAAGCAGAGACTTAGGTGATGGTTCTAATATAAAAAAGCACTTTTGGGTGCTTTCATATGACATGAAAAGGACTGACGTATAGCAAAGAGGTCAAAGAGACATGGGGAGTACAAGGAGACAAGGAAGACAGAATATACCACAGACCTCAATTTTCATCACATTTGCTAAGAATTTTCACCTATTCTTAGGAAGAGATAATTGGAAATTTATATCTCAGCCTCACTGCATATAGATTGTAGTTTTGGTATATACACATAATTATGCTCAAGTTATCTATTAATTAGATATAATTATAAATAGACTTCAGTCAATACTATAGGTTTTGTGATTATTCAGTAATTCCCTTTATTTCTTCATTAAGCCTGAATGAAAGGATACTTCTGACTTATTTGCCTTGAGCTCCCCATCTGGCCTGGGCAGACCCTACCTTGACTATCATGGTCAAGATTCTGACGGTGATTATGGTCGATCTGCGAAGGCTGCCCCCTTTTATGATGAAGCCTGAGTGTGCTACCTGTGAAGTCTGTGTTCTTCACAGAAATTTGCTATTGCCTTCCCACAGATGAATGAAGTAAGTGGTCTTCCGCAGTGCCTAGCTCCTGGATATCGTGTCTTAACTCTGTTTGGGTAGAAATATATATTCGGGGACTCTTGAACAAACCACTGATATCAGAAGCATGAAGAAGGAGGGCTGATTAGAACGAAGAGTAACAACAAGAGCTGTTGAGCTGTTCGAATACTTTGGCGGAAAAGATTAAAAAAAGAATACTTATCTGCAAAACTGATTATGTGGATAGTCTTCAGAATGATCTAGAGGCTTTTGAGTGATCAGGCCGTCACGAGCTTGGCTGTGGTTATAAGATGCTCACTCTGTTCTTTTTAATTCCTGGCTGAGGTTCAGAATTCAGAGAGGTGACAGGTTAAGGCTCTGCACTGCTGTCAGCATCTTTGTAGGCATCTGAGAGGGCACGGGGCCTGCACATGGCAGTGAGTCAGGCATGGTCCCTCCTTTCCACACTAGGGCTCTGGGTGAAATGTTAGTAAGGCCAGCATGGGGACCACAGCAAGGGCCTGTGCAGAGGGAGTGCCTTGATTTCCACCTAGCGGTAATTGCAAATGGCTCAGCCATTCTTTCCTGGTGAGGGACATTTCAGACGGCCTTTCCAAATATGGGACTCAGGATCTTCTGAACTGCTTCCTTAGGGACAGGCCAATTTCTGATTGTTACCAAAATATATAGCCTAGTTGAGTGTACCTTCAGAGAGAAATTTTTAATTTCACATACATAAACATTCAAAGGTATGAATTAATGATTAAGTGTTCTCAACCGAGGGAAAATGAAAACTTAATAGTAAAGTTAATTTAAATTAATCTTAAAAGTTAAAACTTCATGATTTTCAGTAATTATAAAGAAGCAGATATATGACTAAATGCATCTCTGCTCTCAAAATTACTATTTTATTTGACTCAGAGTACCATGATGCTATACTGTAGGTTAATTTATTGCATTTTAAACCACTTGCATTCATGAATTTATGTTACTTCACTTGGAAAACTAAGAAATTAAAATACTGGTTTATGGGAACTCTTCCTTATCTTCTTATCTTTTCCCTTAAAGATTCATATGTAAAATGTACTCTCAGGCATAATTAATGAGAGTTCAGGCTATTTTTACTTTTTAGACATTGTTTTCAACTTCTTTTAACTTAGAAAATCAATCCTTTATTTCTTCTTTTGCTCATTACTTAGCAACCACTTTAACGTCCTCAAAGTTTGGCTTCTGTTATGCAATTTAATTCTCTGATTCTGAATATAATGTTCCAGTATAGCATTAAAGTACAGTGAAACTATTAATTTTTTTAAAGATTATTTATTTATTTAATTTTATTTTTGGCTGCGTTGAGTCTTCGTTGCTGTGTACGGGCTTTCTCTGGTTGCAACGAGCTGGGGCTATTCTTCTTTGCCGTGCGTGGGCTTCTTATTTGCAGTGGCTTCTTTTGTTGTGGAGCATGGGCTCCAGGCCTGTGGACTTCAGTAGCTGCAGCACACAGGCTCAGTAGTTGCGGTACGCGGGCCCTAGAGAGTGTGGGCTTCAGTAGTTGCGGCGTGTGGGCTCAGTAATTGTGGCACATAGGCTCTAGAGCACAGGCTCAATAGTTGTGCGCAGGCTTAGTTGCTCCACGGCATGTGAGATCTTCCAGGACCAGGGATCGAACCTGTGTCTCCTGCATTGGCAGGTGGATTCTTAACCACTGCGCCACCAGGGAAGTCCTAACACTATTAATGTTTGATTAAACTTTGTATGTATTAAATTTCATTTAGTTATTGTTGAGATCAATAAAATATTATTCTATAAAGTAAAGGTATGATGTGTTTCTAGTTTGAAATGTGTTATGAGCATAATAGAATTATAAAAATTAAATTTAAATTCTTAGGACACATGGGTCAATATGATTGTTAAAGTATGGAGTAGGGCTTTAAAGTGGTATTTTAAAGGCAAGGAGACAAAATTGAGTATCAGTTTTGGGTCGGACAGATGGGCCTTGGGCAAAGAATGTGGCATCTTAGCTACAATTTTTTTTTTTGAAAGATTCAGATAATAAAATATACATAACATTCATTTGGTGATAAACTTATCCAATATTTGTAAAGCACCTAGTATAATGCTGCAAACACAGTCTTTCAAAAAGGGTGATAGCTTTTGTTATGATGATAATGATGTGTGACAATAGGATTATATTTACTTCTCAGATAACCAATAATTCTGCGTTTTACATTGAAGACATATTGTTTGTAAGTGACAGTACAATAAACTTTTAATGTTTTTATCAATTTCTTTAGAATTGTATTAAAATTGATATTTCTCTTTCTTGTCTGCAAAAATATAACTAAATAAGCACTCCTATGTGATTATATTTTAGTTGACAAAAAGAATGACTACTCTTCTGACTTATTTTATATTTTTCTCTTCCTGCTTCTTTACTTTAGATTTTTGCTCATAAGAAGCATGATTTTTCTCAAGAGAAATAAAGAATTATCTATGACATGCCTGGACTAAATTCCATTGTTTTATTCTGATCAACTATAGATATTCTCAATTAAATACTAGTGCTTGAAATTAAGTAATTAAAAATACCACAATTGATTAAATTATTAGCCTATGTAGCATACAAAAATAATTTGTTGTTTCATCATTAATTGATGAAAAATTATTTTCCTACCATAGTTTTAAAATTCAGTGATTAAATTAAATTTAATGAAATACATTCAATTTAGCTCTTCATTGAGAAAGGATCTTTTAGATACATGAAATTACAAATCATACCATCATTTCCACTGAGCCTTATTTTCTCCTTCTTTTTATTGTCTTGTGCTTTTTCAAATGTCTCCGCTTATTGAAATGCCCATAGTATTGAATCTGGTCAAATAGACTTAGACTTACAGCTTTGGCTCAAGCAGTGCCCATTCATCTGAGAAGGATTCTGGTTGCTGATGAAGGAGTTTCAGTCGGCCAATGCAGAAATCACGGCACCTTGGATCTACTTGTTCAAAAAAATGTATTTACACAGTGTTGTCAGACTACATAAGTGATAGTGCTTGTTCATTCTCTGTTTTAGTCTTTACCCTCCTCATTAGCAGCAGAATCCCTTTCAGGTTGCAGAGCTGGTGCCGAAGCAGAGAGCGTGCTTTTGTGCCGCTCCCTTCACTCCCCACCTTTCTCCTTGTTCGTGACTGTGAAGTCTGCCTATGTTGTGCCTGCACTGCTGGAAGTGGAGGCCCAGAAATCTGTTTATTTCACAAATAACAGGGTAATGAGATTCTTTCTGCTATTTAAATTTGGGTCCAATAATTCTAGCTTCATCAGTGACTTTAATATCAGGCACTACATCTTGAAGAGACTATGTATAGAGAGATTGGTTTTAATAACAGCATTAGAGGTGTGGTTGGATTAAATTATCTTTGGTTGTCTTTCCAAACCTGAGATTCTATGATTTTTTTCAGACCTTGTGTCAGATTTGTCCTGAAGAGCTGAGGCCTGGGGCAGCTGTTGTCTTCATATTTTTTAAGAGATTTACAACACTTACCCTGAATTGTAATACAGTCATTCCATAATTATCTGCATGAGAAGAATATTTAACATTTCATACCAGATATGATTCGTGTCAAATGCGTCTTTTACTTATGTAACCTTTATATGGAAATATCTTCATGGAAGCCATTATAATATGTTCATAAAACTTCTTTGGAAATTTTAATGATCAAAGTTTGTGACCAATCGTGGATTTGTATGCTTAGCTGTATAAATATTTATGATTGGTTGTCTAAGTCACTCTGTGTTGCTCTCTTCAGTATGAAGAGCAGTTTTTCTTTTGTACTCTGATTCTAGGAGTTGCTTGGCTTAATGAATAAATACGATAATTTTCAGACATGTGAGATCTGAAAGCAGGTCTGTCTGGGATGTGTCTCATTCCCTGAGATAAGAAGTCAAATGACTTGCATAGGGGTTTAAAGATTAAAAAGTCAGGATTTAGAGCTATATTGGATTCATTTGCTGTGTATAATTCCTTCCAGGTTCTTTTTTTTATGTTCTCTGACTTTAATAAGAGTGGGGAAAGGAGAAATGGAAAAAGAAATGAATATTATTTACCAGGGTGAAAAAAGGAGCCTCTTGCTTAAGTCATCTCTGTTTTGCTTCAATCATAAGCTTGTAAATGTTGTATTTAATAACTTAAACCCTAACAAGGAATTTGAGAAGTTGGAAGATAAAAAAATATAGTTTCTTCTAAAATGAGAAAATGAAGTTTAAAGAGTTTTTTTTCCTTTAGACTTCGTTATTTAGAATTAACCTTAGGAGTAACTATGGAGCTAATGTTCTCCCATTGGTGGGTCTTCATGCATAGATGTGTTTGAGCAATAAACTGATCTATGAAGAAATACTCCATGTGAAAGAAAATTGTAAAATTTTGTGTCTTATTCAATGAATTTACTCAATATGACATTTCGCATGCTAACACAGAACAAATCTGAAGAAGATAGTCAGCAATGGAAGAACTATTAAGGGAAAGTGGGAGTTAGACACCTTTATAACTGAGCTCAGCATATTGTGAATGGCCTGAAGATGGAGCTCTTTGCAAAGTTTTCATGTGGAGTATGACGCCAGCACCTGGATATTGGTGCTTTTAAACAGCCTTTAAAAACTTACCTCTTCTCCAAGACTTTGTTTCGTAATCTGCTTGAAATGTAAACTTAGGCACTGTGTTTTTAAATGCCAAAGAATTAAGGAAAAAAATTCACAAAAGGTATGATTTTTTTGGTCATTTTGAAATGGTAGCCTGCCTACTTTATATTTTAAAAGAACCACCTTAGCAGTTGTTCTTATTTTGTGTTCCTCTAACTCTTCCATGACCTCATATTTGGTCATACTTATCGTAGTTCATTCTGTAATCTTCATGGTGGACATTTTCCATTAATTGTGCTTGATATCTCCTTTTCCACGGCTATCATGTTTACCTTTCCTACTTATTTTCCTTTTAGATACGAGATACTACATACACGAATAAAGAAAACAAACCTATATTTCAATTACATATTAGCAGTGTTTTAGAGCTGTTTTGTAATCCAAAGGAAACATTTAGTGTGGCAATCTGCTATCTAGTTTTATTTTTAAAAAGAATGAGAGTCCATGTCCTTTCTCTTGTGCACATATATATATATATATATATATATATATTTTTTTTTTTTTTTTTTTGCGGTACACAGGCCTCTCACTGTTGTGGCTTTTCCGGTTGCGGAGCACAGGCTCCGGACGCGCAGGCTCAGCGGCCATGGCTCACGGGCACAGCCGCTCCGTGGCATGTGGGATCCTCCCGGACTGGGGCACGAACCCGTATCCCCTGCATCGGCAGGTGGACTCTTAACCACTGCGCCACCAGAGAAACCCCTAGAGTCATTTTAGAAGTGGAGACTTGTACTTATGTAAGACTTTAGAACGGGTAGGAATACATTAACTTTTAAAACATCTTGCTTATTTAGGATTCAGTGTGAACTTTGTTTATGAAAAGAAGTTGTTATGAATGTTTTCTCTGTCTCCTTTGTGTTTCAATCAAGCTGCCCTCTGAGCATTGCTTGAGATAATTAATTTTAATCATATCTGATTAACAAAAGCAGTACTTTTTTTTTTTTTTTTTTTTTTTGCGGTACGCGGGCCTCTCACCGTTGTGGCCTCTCCCTGGAGCACAGACTCCGGATGCGCAGGCTCAGCGGCCATGGCTCATGGGCCTAGCCGCTTCGCGTCATGTGGGATCTTCCCGGACCGGGGCACGAACCCGTGTCCCGTTCGTGCCCCTGCATCGGCAGGCAGACTCTTAACCACTGTGCCGCCAGGGACGCCCAAGCAGTACTTTTTAATTCTAAAATTTTAGGTTACAAAGTTAGTCATTCTAAATCCCAGGTGAGACACTCTCTAACATGAGTAAAACACATTCTGTCATATCTGTTTCTTAATTCATTGTTATGTAATGGTTTAATTAAGATGTTCAGTCAAGCTTCAGAGATGATATGGTAAGAATTAATCTTGTCAACCTTTCTGGTGATGAGCAAGCTGCTCCCTCCTTTTTTTTAAAAAAAAAAAATTAAATTATAAAGACCACTGCATAAGTACTGAAAATATCATCTTTACTCCATTTAATTACGAAACAAATCCTAAAGCTTACTGTTTCAAAAGAAAAAAAAAATGTACATAAACCTCAGGGGGCATATTTTGGTGTAGTTGGTAACTGTCACTTTGTTATATTTGTTTAGATGTTTTTAACTATATATATGTGTGTGTACATATATGTGTAGGTATACATATATTGGGATGACATTTGGTCAGAATATTGGAAAGACTTTTCAAAAAGTTGAATAACAATGAATGTCTGATATCAGTTTAGTGCAAAAAAAATGTAAAAAATACCCCATGAATGGCAGTATCTAATTTGTTTCTCCTTTTTATTAAATAAATGGAAAAACTAATGGTTGCAGATTGTACAATGAATATTTTTAAATGTGGAATTTTTCCAGTTTGATAAATAATTTTAAATGGCAATTTAAAAAGATTATAGTAATTATTAGTCTTTGTTACTATAGAAATGTTACCAGATTTAATAGTTTTCTTTGTATTGAGCTGAATCTTTAGGGAAGATCAACTCACCACATTTTCTTGAGAAAGATGTAGATATACCAAACATTGATGACCTTGGTTATACCAAGTGCTTTATTTAATGCGCCAATCTGACATTAACATTTTAAGTCTAGATTGAGCCCATTTGCTTTAATTTGAAGGGTGAAGGGCAGGAAATGTGGACCTCTCTGAAGTAATCCCTCTTTGTTCTAGCAGGAAGTCTCCTAGGAAGCCTTCCTGAATTTTCAGTCTCTTCCCATCCTTAGCCATTCTTGGCCAGGCACCCCTCAGTTGTTCCCACAGTATCGTGTACTTAACTCTTCCATAAGTGTCAGTTTGAAAGTCTTTTTATTGGTAATTTGGCTTTTGACAACTTAAAATGTGCTGTTAGTTTCTTCCATAGTAGTTTATCTTTACATTTCTTTTATATTCTACTGAGAATCTATTTAAAAATCATATCTGTTTTAAAAAGGTAATAGCTGATTGTACTATTAATTTGTCAACATAATATTGTCATAAATAGTTATTTTTATATGAGATTTGGAGAGATATAATGAGTGGTATTGTCATAGTAGTTTATGAATGAATGGAAATATGTTGTAAAACTGTCCATTTGTTTTTATGCTTTCAGTATTGTGGATTGTTTTCTCAGCACTGTGATGAAATCATCTGAAATCCATTAAAATCCACTTGGAGCCCATGAAATTCAGAGACAGAGAAATCATTTAATCCCCTCATGCCATGATGGAGCAAAAGTGAATCTTCCATGGTGCCAGTGATTAAAATCCCAGCCCAGAATTCTTCTCAGTCATTTGGTCTCTTCTTCATTTACTCCTACCTTTGTACATGAGACCCTTGAGATTTAGGTTTAATTATCACCAGTTTTAACATGATCCTAAAATGCCACAGAAAAATGCCCCATCCATTGCTAAATTGATTTTCCCTAACTTAGTCACTTATTTGCATGTTTAAGAGATTATCCAAGGAACCTGCAAAGGTGTTTTTAACCCCCTCTTTCAAAATCTGCTATTCAAGAGCCCTATGAATATCTTAAGTTACTTCCTTTACCACTTTGCCACATCCTCTTCCAGATCTTTTTTGTCTTGGGTTCTGCGGTCAATTATCCTGTTTGAAACTGATGAATAAGAACTATTCATAGATCTCTCAGTAACCCAGTGGATTAAGAGTCTCTTTGGGTATTTCCAATGCTGAAAAATTAGCCTGAGTAGAATAATATTTAGTTGAAATTTTTGAATGAAAATTTTATATGTATATAATTTTCATATACATATCCATATATATTCATATATATATGTATATCCTGATAGCTGTGATGTGTTTGAACACTATAATATTTTCTCTTTTTAAAAAATATTAAAAACAAAGTTATATTTTATTTTGGTATGCTTTAGGATAACATATGAGGAAGCATCATTAGGAAAACATGAGTTACAAAGATACAAAATGAAAAAGATTGACGTAGGCATTGCTATGCAGAAAAAAAGGTTTGCAGCAAATAGTGGTCTATAATTAGAATTTAAGTGAGCACTCATTACTAAAATGAACTATACACATTTTTACATGAAAACACGGTTGGGTTTTTAGAGTAATCCAAATCAGAGTTAATTCATGGTGGGTTGTGGTCGGTCTAGAAGAAAACAACACAACTAATTAAACAAAACAGAAAAACAATGAAATCATATAACTATTTGGGTTCTTTATTTTGAACGTCAGGGTGTGAAGAGAGGCAGCTTGGTATGAGGGGCGGGGTGATGTTGATGGTAACTTGACAATTTTGAGCATTTTAGATCTTGATTGTATTTATTTAAAAAATCTATATTCTATAACTTAGGATGTTTTCTCCTTGTGGCAACATGTCATTAGCTCACCAACACTTTGCAACAAGAATTAGAGCCCTCCCCGCAACTTACAAGTAAAAGAAAACCTAAAATAAAATGCAAAATTGATTTTCCTAGGGTAAACAAATAAGTGTGGGAAGGAAGAAGTGAAGTGGAGGTTAAAGTACATATATATTTTCCTTAAAGAATATATATGTATATATAATATATGTTCTTAAGGACTATATATTAAGGAATATAATATATTGGCAATTTAGCTATCAACAACTTAAAATGCATATTTTCTTCCTCAGTAGTACATTTTTACATTTATTTGACATTCCATTTAGAATCTGATCAAATCATACAGTATGTAGCCTTTTCATATTGTCTTCTTTCACTTAGTAAATTGCATTTAAGGTTCCTCCATGTCTTTTAATGGCTTGATAGCTTATTTGTTTTTAGTGCTGAATAACATTCTATTTTCTGGATGTACCAGAGTATTTTTTATCCATTCACCTACTAAAGGTTGTCTTGGTTGCTTCCAAGTTTTGGTAATTATGAATAAAGCTGCTATAAATACCCATGTACAGGGTACTTTTTGTGTGTCTATAGACATAAGTTTTCAGCTCCTTTGGGTAAATACCAAAGAATGTGATTAATGGATCATATGGTAAGAGTATGTTTAGTTTTACAAGAAACTGCCAAACTGGTTTCCAAAGTGGCTGTATCATTTTATATTTCCACCAGCAATAAATTAGAGTTTCTGTTCCTCCATAACCTCACCAGCATTTGGTATTGTCAGTTTCAGATCTCGACCATTCTAATAAATTTGTAATGGTATCTTGTTGTTTTAATTTGCATTTCCCTGGGAATTCCCTGGCATTTCAGTGGTCACAACTCTGTGCTTCCACTGCAAGGGGCACGGGTTCAATCCCTGGTTAGGGAACTAAGATCCCACAAGCCATGCACAGCAGCCCAAAAAAAATATTTTCATTTCCCTGATGACATAATATGTGGAGCATCTTTTTATACGCTTATCACAAATTCTTAACTCCTCAAATGAAATAGAAATAAACTGACAAGTACTTCAGAGAGAGTTAGTTTATACCAATTGATTATTCATTCACTAACTTCTTACGGAAGTTAACAACTGACTGTATGTAATAAGCATTCTAAAAACACAGACGTCTTTTTGAAGTGAGTCACAGAATTTTTTTTTTCAATTGGTATATATCTCTGAAATTATAATGAAAGTAATGAAAAATTCCATTAGATATCCAAGTGCTATTTTGTATATGCTGCAAGCTATTTGTATAAAGCATCTATACAAAGCATTAGCATTTTGCATTCTATTTTATATTTTACGTATATAGATATGTAATAAAATAATATTAATTTAGAAGTTCTATGGACTTCAGTCTGTCTTTTTAGAAGAGCTCTTTTTTTTTTAATTTGTTTATTTTTGGCTGCGTTGGGTCTTTGTTGCTGCGTGCGGGCTTTCTCTAGTTGCTGCGAGGGGAGGCTACTCTTCCTTGCGGTGCGCGGGCTTCTCATTACGGTGGCTTCACTTGCAGCAGAGCATGGGCTCTAGGCAGGCGGGCTTCAGTAGCTGTAGTGCACGGGCTCAGTAGTTGTGGCTTGAGGGATGTAGAGAGCAAGCTCAGTAGTTGTGGCACACGGGCTTAGTTGCTCTGCGGCATGTGGGATCTTCCCAGACCATGGCTCGAACCCATGTTCCCTGCATTGGCAGGTGGATTCTTAACCACTGTGCCACCAGGGGAAGTCCTAGAAGAGCTCTTTATCAACCCAACTAGAAAGCACAGCACCTCAAAGGAAGATAATTCATTGCATTCTTCCTCAGCTCTAATTATTAAAACAATTATTATTATTATTATTTTGGCCATGCTGCATGGCTTGCAGAATCCCTGACCAGGGATTGAACCCGGGCACTCAGCAGTGAAAGCAGTAAGTCCTAACCACTGGAGTGCCAGGGAATTCCCATAAAACAATTATTTTTATATTGAGTTACAGTTTGTTTCACAGTATCTTATATGCTCTTGGTTACATGGAATCATCTAATTCCTCTTCCATAAGGTTGGAATATATTTAAATAGTGATCATGCCCCACCTTGTCTTTCCCTGTGATTCCTTTGATGAGGCATTAATGATTAATTTACAGATTAATTTCAGTACCATCTTTTCGCCTTCTCCTAATTGACTCCACTTTGTCAAAATTACTTATAACACATGATCTGACGATCTGACAGAACAAGGCAGGAATACTAGTCCCTGATCTAGTCTTTATTTGTACCAATAAAACCAAAGATTGCATTAGACTTTGAAACTACCTCACCCTTCAGGGTCATAGTAAATCTGTTAATATAAGTTTGTAACACTGTTTTCTAATTGGTTGCTCTAATCCTGGACTTTAAATACTGAAGCATGGAACCTAAATAATGGGCCTTATATTCATTAATCAATAAATGTTTATTGAGCACCTATTAAATGTCAGATTCTATATAATGTTCTGAGGATACAGTGCTGAGTAAACTGTCCCTGCTCTCATAAAGCCTAGATTCTCAGAGGATGAGCATGGAATTATGCTACTTTGTTCAAAGATTAGAAGTGAAGTGGGGAACCCTCCATGTATTTTTATTTTATAAAGATTTTTTAAAAAATCACCAATCTGAAGAGTTAGATAAATATTTGTTATTTTTATCCCTGTTCACTTACTTGTTGAGGTAATGAGAGTTTGAAGACTATAGAAAGAATAAACTAGGGGAATGGCAAGATAAAAAATCCTTTGTGGAAGAAAAGTAATATTTGATTTAAAGAATCTGGAAACATTGTTTTTCCCCGGCATTAAGATGTCCTCCAAAAAGAAAAAAAAAAAAAAAAGGAATGGAACATATTTGATTCTATTGTATATATTTACAAAGTCACTGAAGGGATTTACTGGGCATTTATTTGTCCATAGATTCTACAAAGAAAAAAATATATCTAAATAAATCTGAATAATATTAATTGGCCAGTTATGATATCAAACTGATGAGCATCAAAAGTCATTGGAATTTATTATAAGGTCCCAACTTCTGCATAAAGTTTTAGAATTCCTTTGAGTCTGAGTACAATTGGTAATACTTGATTTGTTTTGGAGATTAATACATTGAAATAAAATGCAATTATAATTTTGCAAAAACTACTGGCCCAGTTGGCCTTTGCGAATACTTTTTAAAGATAATGCATAGCCATTAATTCTTCTCTGTATGATTGAAATATAGAAGAAAGCATAGTTAGGGTTACCCTATATCCTAGAATTGCTGGAATGTCCTGGTTTATACCTGTTGTAGATCAACTAATGCTTGTTAATTATTTCAGCATGCTTTTCACTCAAGTTCCAGTTTGGATAGAGATATATCCTTACCTTATTAATAGATTCAAGGGCTTAATTTTACCTAGACAACTAAATTAAAAAAAAAACAAACATCTTTTTTTCCCCCCACAAAAATTTAAACCGAATTTAAAACATTTTGAAAAAGTGACCAAACCCACAAAATCTACATATAACTTTTCAGAGTTGGATCCTGACTCAAGTAGTTAATTGATTCCTAGGACAATACGAAGATTTCACCTTTGATTCTTTAAGCCCTAATATTCTGTTTCAATTTGCTATGCTTTATAAAGCTTTGAAGGACCATCTTAGAATTTCTAAATGTGGATTTAGGAATGGTACTACTATTAATAGCAATCAACATTTTAATCAATGTATAGAACAAGCCAGACACTGTTCTAAGAACTTTTTATGCATTATTTCATTAACTCTTCAAAGCAGCACAGTGAGGGAGTAATACTATTATCCCTGTTTTACAGTTGAGGAGAATGAAGCTTTGAGTGATTTGTGTCCTTTCTATCTTCTACTTCGCTGAAGAATTAAATAAATAGATACATTCTAAATCAGCAAGGTAAAATAGGTATATCTCAGCTTTTTACCAATGAATATAATATTAGCATTTTCTTCCTAACTCTCATTAAATGTTTAGTAACTGCTGAGATATTATATTGTTATATTGGAAAGATTGCTAGCAGAAGATGTACTCTATTATTCCTTGAGATATCCCAAATTTTACTCTTGCATCAAGCCATACCATTGGGCATTTTGATAATATTGCTTTGGAGCATTAAAAATGTGCTTTTTCTGAGCTAGGTTCTGGGTTATTCCCTGAGTTTGCTTTTAAGGGGATTATGAGAAGGTGCTACATTTTGTTGTTGAACAATGTTGTTGTTCATTTGTTTGTTTGTTTTTAAGACTACTCTTTGCTCTTTCTCATAAAATGTCCACTAGAGGAGAAGCCATGTTTCTTCTGAATTATTGGTATGGCTTTTATTTTGTGGGCATTGTGAATTTTGTTTCTGATTTTGTTGCTTTCTTTCTTTAGTTCACAGAAAATCAGAACCACGTTTATGATTCCCTTTTTGTATTAGACAAAATTTTCAATGCACATTTCTTGGGCTAACTTTAACTCTTGTTTCCTTTTCTTTCTCTATCTTTACTAGCAAGAATGTGGATCTAGAGTCAGATCACCTGGGTTCAAATCCCAGTCTCAACTGCTCCTCAGTTTTGGAGATTGGAGCAAGTTCATTAGCTTCTCTTAGCCCCATTTCTCACCTGTGAGAAATGAAGATAACAATAGGTTGACCTACTGAGGTTGTTATGAGAAATAAATGAGATAATGCATGTGGAATGCTATCTGACACATAATATAATGTGTGCATGTCTGTGTGTGTATATTGTTATGCCATTACTTTGCTCAAAAATTTGTGGATCTTTTCAAATCCTTTTTATATTGAAGTTTAAAATAAATAAATACTAAAATGTCTCTCTATAGGTAGCATGAAACATAAAGTTATAAATACTCTTACCAAATTGAAGTAATTCCCAAAGTACATGTGAGACTGAATCTATAGCCACAAAATACAATATAGTTTATTATATGTTTATTTTGTTAATTTTCATAAAATATATACAGAATTTAGGCAAAAAACAGAGAACCTGTGTAGATGAATAGCTTTGAATGATATGTAATCAATACTCTGCAAACTTAAGAGAAACTGATTAAATAAATGTAAACTTCTGATTCTGCGAGGATAGAAAAGGAATCTATTAAATGGGCAATGTGAATCTTATAAAAAGAAAAACATATATAAAATAAATATGAAATTTTGCAGATACTTGGCCTTTTCAAGGAAATAAAAGTATTTTCTGTTTCATTGTGTGGGAGGAAGCATTTGAGTTTCAACCACAAAAGCAAGCATGTCCAGGCAATAGAGCATATGCAGTCATGGTTGGCCAGGCCCCATTTCTGCAACATGTTTGTGAAAGATGGGTTAATTAGGTTAAAACTCCGGCTTATGGAAAAAAAAAAAAACATTGAGGGTAATTAGTTCTTGTGGGGACATTTCATTTAACATTTCATTTTATTTCTTCAAAGTTTGACCAAGCTATACAGTAAGAAAACATTTTCAGTTGAAGCCTGGAACTAGTGTTAAATTACAGGGGATAACATTTGTTTTCATTTTCACTTTCTCTGAGCCTTATTATTAAGACCACTTGCATTATGCTTACAGAGTGTTAATGTTTATTTTGACCTATATGATTTTCATTTGGCTCTCCATAAATACCAGAGTTTTAGTAGTCAGCCTCACTATTCTGGATACCATCCAGGTCCTGCTTTGGACTATAGGACATGTCAGTAGGAAGGTTTGATGGAAGACATTTTAAGTGAAAGATCCTACAAAGTGAGGTCTTCAATTTACTGAAATATAGAAAGAGAAGACCAAGTTGTGTAATAAGTGCTTGATTGCAGGGTACAGGAGCATCAGGGAGTGACTGATTAGCAGGATTAGAGGGGTAGGATGTATCTAGCATTATATCAGAAGGTAGAGTAGAGGGAGAAGGGAACTGGAAAAAAAAAGGTATTTATTGCTTCATATAAATGAGAGACAAACTGGGGACTAGTCTTGAAATAGGACCAAAGCATCTTCCTAGCAATCCGAGGTCCAAAGAAAGTAATCACCCTCTGTTTAAGGGTTAATAGCTAGGCTCAGTTAATTCATTCACTAGTTGCATTCGCTAAGATGAAATGAATTAACATCATCAACATGACTCTTGTGTATAATTCTGATACTCCTGATTTTATTCCTGTAGAATCAAATCCAAAATTAAGATGCTAAGAATTCAGTGGATTTACATGGACTTCTAGGTAGTGGTAAGGAAGGAAAAAGAAGATGGCCCAAGGATACATGTGATTTCAATGCTTGGATTTTTTTTTTTTTTTTTTTTTGGCCGTGCAGCTTGTGGGAACTTAGTTCCCTAACTAGGGATCGGACCCCAGCCCACGGTATTGAAAGTGGTCCTAACCACTGGACCACCAGGGAATCACCTCAATGCTTGAATTTAAAAGTGATATTATAATGTCATTTTTCTTCTTCCCTTGAAATACTTTTCCCAGTTATAATAATAAAGGCAAACGTTTACTGAGACCCTATTATGCGCCAAGTACTTTAATATTTAATTTAATCCACAGAAAAATGCTGTGATTTACTTTCTCAAATTAACAGATGAGAAAAGTGAGGGTCAGATATTTATAACCTTTTCAGGTTCTGCAACTAATAAGATTTTTCATAGCTACATTTTTGGAATTAAAGACATGAAATAGATTGTAATATAAATCCTATAACTTGGTCAAATGTTTACTTGAAATTGAATGAGTCCATCAAACCAATACATGCTTGCCTTGGGGAGCTATTTCACTCAAGAGTCCTTCTTAATTCAAATAGTTTCAGATAATGTAATTAAGATTTTTGCATTGAGTAGTCATCTTAAAACTGTCAGTAATATCTGAATATTTGTGGTGAATGGAGAACTAATCTGTTTTCACACATGATGACTGTCTGACTTAAAAGATCTTATATCATGGTCCATATTTGCATACTTAGCCATTTATAAATAGGAATGCATGTCTGTATTCTTTACTGTTGAATTTAGAAGAAACAATGAAAAGAATTGTCTATACTTTGAAAGATTAAATTTTATCGGAGCCTGGAAGTGCGCGTGCGCGTGCGGGTTTGGATCTGCGCGTGCGCAAGGCGGCGGCTGTCTTTGCTGCGCGGTCCGGTGCGGGTCTGAGGTAAGTTTTTCGCCTCTTGGTGTGTTCCGCCTCTGTGCGGTCAAGCAGGAGGGTAAGACACCACAGAAGAGGCTTGAGGTCAGAGGACGCTGGCCTCGTGCGCTGACCTGGGCGCCCCGGCCTCCGGCCGGCGCTCCAGGGCGGCGGCCCTTTCCGCGACAGCCCGGGGCACGCTCGGCCAGCGGAGGTCCGGGCGGCAGCTCTGGGAGGAGGCGGGTCGTCCAGGCCTTGTCTCCATCCGCGATGCGCCCAATTTCAAAAGACTCCAGAGCAACCTTTGGGTTCTTTCTCCACAAGGAAAAGGAATAGCATCTCCATCGTCCTCGTCACGGTGACTCCGGCTCCAATGCCCCCCTGTCCCCGGGTCCCGGTGAGCACTCGGTGGCTTTCCTGCCGTGGGTGTCGGTTATCGGAAGTTTGAGAGATGGCTAATGAACGATGCTTGATGACAGATGAAAAATGCCTCCTGCATAAAGATTGATGGTATAAGGCAAGACTCCTACTTAATCAAGAGGAATTGAGATTAATTTATCCATTAAATTCAGAAACTGTCTTGAAGAGACTTTGGGAATAAGACATGTTAAGGCAGATTTCATTAACAGATTCACAGGATGCCAGCCATTGACCTTTTCCCTTGTGATTGGGAGATTTGTCTTAATGCCAGATGGTCAGCACCTCAGTGGAATATTTTGGATGGGAAAAAATCCAGTGTGGTGGAAATGGTCTGCATGCTCCAGGCCAGGAGCCTGGCCAGGAGGGAGACACAAGAGGAAGAATGGCTGCAGGATTGCTGACAACCTGGTCACAGGACTCGGTGACCTTTGAGGAAGTGGCAGTGGACTTTTCACAGGAGGAGTGGGCACTGCTGGACCCTGCTCAGAAAATCCTGTACAGAGATGTGATGCTGGAGAACTTTAGGAACCTGGCCTCAGTGGGGTATCATCTCTGCAAACACAGTCTGATCACTGAGGTGGAGCAGGAAGAGCTGAGGCCAGAGCAGAGAGGAATTCTCCAAGGTGCTTATAGAGACCGAGATACTCAACTTAAATCAAAAGATGCAATTCTTACACAGAATATTCCTGAGGAAAAAACTTCCAATGGCATAAAAACGGCAGCAACTCACCCTGGTGAGAAACCAATGGAATTTAATCATTGTGGAAAATTCTTCAGAAAGAACTGTCACCTTATTTGTCCAAGATATTGCAAGAGAGAGAAATGCTACAAATATAAAGAATATGGGCAAGACTCTGGCCATCCCTCAACTCTTAGGAGTCATGTGTTCTAAAGACCCTTTCGCCTTCCTGAGGAAAAGATAGAGGCAGAAAGGAAAATGGCTGAGTGTTTGAGAAGTTGTTCTCAGGACTCAGTGACCTCCGCTGATGTAGCTGTGGACTTCACCCAGGAAGAATGGACTTTACTGGACCCCATTCAGCGAAAGCTATACAGAGATGTGATGCTGGAGAACTACAAGAACCTGACCACAGCAGGGTTTCAATCATTGAAACCCACTCTGATCTCTTGGTTGGAACAAGAAGATGATTTGAGGACAGTGTAAAGAAGAGGAGTCCTCCAAGGCTCAGCAGTTCAGCAGGATAATCTTGGGGGAGAAACATCTGTTGGGATGGAAACAGTAACATCGCTTTGGTTCCCCAGAAGCAGATGCCGATCCAGGGATTCACGTGCAGGCACTTTATTGGAAGGAGCAAGGACCATGGTATGTGTGTTGGAGAGAGGAGAAGTGATACAGGGAAGAAAACACATCCAGTAAAGTTTACCTTAAGTCAGCCCCCACAAGAGTGAGCAGAGTTTCCATCCTGTAGGGAAATTCTGGAAAATGGCACAAAATCCAAACTTCAGAATTATTCCAGCTGAGGGGTGAAGAAGATGGTACACCCCACACCTGTCCATCAAGAACTGTCCCTGGTGGGGCATAATTCTATGTCACGTCTACCATCATGCGTTGGGAAAAGTAGGTTCCACCTGGTGGTGACAGTGGGAGTCAGGCTGGTGTGCAGTGGGGATGTGAAGGGATCCCAGGGAATGTAGGAGAAATGCTGACCACTTCTACCATGCCATCCTTCACTGCAGACTCAGTTCTATCAATATTCTTCTCAAAAAGTGGACTAAGTTCTGAATACATTTCAGAAGTGTGTAACTATCATTCCTGCTGGCACCTCCAGAGACATCCCTTCCCCCAAAATAAACCACATTAGAAAACAAAAAAAACAACAAAAAATTAAATTTTATCTTCGGAAAAGCTTTAACACTTTAAAGATGGACTATTAGAAATTGTCAAGTGGGAAATAGGAGGAAAAATGAACTGGTTAGAAGATAATTATGGTACATCTATGCCTTGAGACTTTTTATGTTTCTGGAATACTACATAAGGTAACAAAGTAGGTCTGACGTGAAGATATATATATATATATATATATATATATATATATATATATATATATATATATCAGGCCATGAGTGATGACTTACTGATTTTAATTATCCTTTATTTTCTTCATATTTAGGAAATGTCAGTGTGGCCTTCTGCAATCTTTCCCATATGGCTTATTAAACATATATTTGAACAATCAAAAAAAGTTATTTGAAGGGAGATTAAACATTGGTAGTGACTGCTGCCTTTCTATAAAATCTTAATAAGATATTTTATTTTTTAATAAATATTTATTTATTTATTTATTTTTGGCTGCGTTGGGTCTTTGTTGCTACGTGCAGGCTTTCTCTAGTTGCGGCAAGTGGGAGCTACTCTTCGTTGTGGTTGGCGGGCTTCTCATTGCGGTGGCTTCTCTTGTGGAGCACGGGCTCTAGGCACACAGGCTTCAGTAGTTGTGGCATGTGGGCTCGGTAGTTGTGGCTTGCGGGCTCTAGAGCACAGGCTCAGTAGTTGTGGCGCAGGGGCCTAGTTGCTCCGCAACATGTGGGATCTTCTCGGACCAGGGCTCGAACACGTGTTCCCTGCATTGGCAGGCGGATTCCGAACCACTGCACCACCAGGGAAGCCCTAAGATTATATTTTAAAGGAGGATTTTTTTTTTCTTTTAGTTTAAAATTTGGGTCCAGTGGTCTTGTGCACCAAAAGTTATAGAATAATACAAAACCTACTTTTGCAAACAGTCTGTGGCTTAATAAAATTAAAATTGTTTTCTCAACAGATCCTTATGACGTACTTACAAATAAATTGCAAGAGATTATTTCATACTAACATTTGACATAGTTTATTTTTCTGGCCTACAGTTTGGTGATATCACTGACCTTTTATCTTGAATTCTTTGATAGGTTTGAGCACATAACATGCAAAAGATTTAGCTTACCAGGAAAACTAGACCTGGTAAAATTCAGTAGTCAGGAGTTGTCTCTGGGAACAGGGAGAATTATTACACCCAGGAAGAATAAGTATTTTCATAAGGATCAAAGTTGTCAACCAAAGGGATAAAATTCTGGTAATGAAATTTCAGATAACTGGCTCACTAGTGCGAGAATTTTTGTGGGGGAGGAGGCCTGGCCTCTTTCCTGGAGCCATGAAATCCCATCAAGAAAAGATTATCAAGCTCTTCCTGTTTGGTTTAGAACATTCAGAGATATTTTCTTAGCTATTCAGTTGGTAGAGATAATACCTTAATTCTAATCCATGTGATGCTATGTAAAGTACAAATGAGCGCTGTCATTTTTAGTTTTTAGAAATTATAGATCAGTTTGTAAGACCTACCTTACAAACCTGTAAAGAGGGACAGAAATCATAGTATTTGTCAGAAAATCTATTTTCAATTGAGTAAATGCTTATTATATATCATTTCTTAGAGTCTCTGAGTTGCCTACTCATATCTTGGTGACACTCAGGTTAGGATTGCTTTATATTTGGTAGAGTAGCTACTAGCGTAATTCACAGAGAATTCAAAGGTAATATAATTAACTCTGGATTATTAAAGCTTATGAAGAAGGGAATTATCACGAGGAAGTGATTCTCCTGAGACAAATCTTTATTTTCATATCCACTTTTTTTCTTGGCAACAGATTTTTTCTTATTACAGTGCCTATTAAATGATAAACTCATTACTCTTTTGAAATCTGAAACATGTTCAAATCTTTCTTGCTCTTTTGAATGACTAAGGTCAGCCTTGGCTTTGCTTCAAAAATCAGATGTAGATATCAGCTAAGATCAGTCATACATCATGGGATAATTATCATCAATTTCTATTGGATAAAAGTTCAGAAGTATTCGTTTAGGCTATTTGCCACTTCTTTCCAGGCTTTTTCAGAGACCACTGTTCAGTCTTAACTATCACATTAGAAAATAGTTAGCTCCAATATTTGGAAGGATGTAAAGTAAAGCCATCTAAGATAATAGAGATGAAATTATTGACACTTCAGTGCTATTGGGCTATTCTTACTTAATCAAATTCTGAGTTATTCAGTGTCTGACTTTTCGGTTTGTGAATTAACCAGTTTTGTCAACTTTCTTCTATCCCTTGTTATTGCTTGTGGGTACATTTTACTGATTATCCATTTCTCTAATAATTTTTTGGCCATTCTGGTCAATGAAGCAGTGAGTGTTATCTGTTGATTTTTATATTAGATAACATGGAGTTTAGAAAGGAGGCTTTTCAAGGCAATAAATAAATAAGTATCGAATTGAAGGGGAATTAATATGTATACTTGCAGTTGATAGTAAAAATAAAATGAATTTGCTTATACAATTAATTACTGACTTCAGGTGGTTTTGTAAAAAAAGGTAGAGCAGTATAGTACTGAATATTTATTTTGTGAAAGCATGTGAGACATTTTTCAGAATGAAAGTGCAAAAATTGGATGTTCATGTAGAGTTGGCATCAGGGCATGCCAAAGTCATGTCCAAGCAAAAAATTCTAAAGGAGCAGAAATACCTTGAAAAAGCATAAGAAGCTGGTCTACAGAGACTAGCTGGAAAATGGATCAGAGCCACAGAATCATGATTTTCCAGGTGTAATGGTGGCCAAGCTGTACATTTAAAAATTTTCTCTGATGTCTACAAAATTTTGTATTTTACCCTTAATGAGTCCCATTTTCACTTGAGCTGGTTTGAGTGAATTTCATTCAAATGACCCCTAACAGAGAAATTGGGCATCCATGTTTAAAATCAAACACATCTTCCTTTCCACTTGAGCTCCCATTGCCATCATTCTTATAGTCACTCAGGTCACAAACATTGGCATGGTCTTTAACTCATTTCTCTCTTATTGCTGGTAGCCAATCATGAAGGTGTGTGATATACTTACTGGTTACTAGCACCGCAACCTAAGCAATGGTATTTTTCATGTTTTCTTAATTCATATCCTTCATTTACCTCCAAATTTTTAACTTATGTACAGATATCTCAAATTCATGTCTGCCTCTGTGCCTTAGTGACTATCTCCTTCCCTGTACTTCTTGCTTTCTTTTTATTTAGATTTTCCCTTTATTTTGAAGCCACTTCATGATTTTTACTTTTAATTCATCTTTTCTTTGAATTTTTAATGAACTTGTCTGGAATCTCACAATTAACAACTTTAAGATGAGATCTTCTTAGGACCAAAGACAGAGTTATTAGTTCAATTCAGTTAAGCAGGCTTTATTGAGCACCAGCTGTTTGCCATGCACTGTGCTAGTTGCTGAGATATGGGGTACAATGAATTACTCATCTATTCAGCAAATATTATAGAATTTATAAAATATGCCAAGTCCTATTTTAAGAGCTAGTCTCTGCTCTCATGGAGCTTATATTCCAGTGGAGATAAGTAATTACACTGATGTTGCTTCATGCATGCTAATATACCTCCCCAAGTTACTTCTAAATCCCTTAAAGGAAAGACACTGATTGGCCTTGTTTATTTCCTGAATGCCTCCTCATTCTTCTCAGGCACCCTTATTTATGGAAACTCCTTAGACTAAAATCTCAGCCCTACTTTCTCTCTTACCATGTTCTTCAGCTGCAAAATCAGATATATCCACAACTTTCATTATTGCACAGTGCCCTTGTTTCTAATAGTTGTATATTCTGATATCTGAAAATGAGTTCTCATAGTCAAGTCCCTACTCATCAGTCACTAAAATCCAACATGCCTAAACACAAAGTCATGCTCTTCCACCACAGTTTCCTCTCTCAGTTTTACTCTTCATGGCACCATCTCTTCAGTCCTCTAGGCTTGAAACCATCCAGTCATCTTTGACTCATCATTCCTTTGCTTCAGTCCTTGCATCTAATTAGTCACGAAATTATGTTGATTCCTCAAGTTGTTTTCTGTATCCTTTTCTTCTGACTCATGACCATGTTAACCACTCTGGATTAGACCTTCATCATTCCATACTTGAACCATTAGATTAGTTTTCTAACTGGCCTCCTTATCTTCATCTTTTCCTCCCTCCATCTTCCTGCCTTAAGACATTCTTTGAATACTTCCCTTTATTGTCTTTCCTCCAGTTCAGAAATCTGTAGAAGGGCCCCATTGCTTACTACATCGAATTTAATTTTTCTTGAATTTTCAGGCAGTCTGTAACTTGGTCTCAATCTGTTTATCCAACTTCATTTTCTTCCACTCTCAACATGACTCTTCTGCAGTCAGGTTATTTTCACTCATGCCCCACTGCTCATGCGCTTGCTCCAGAAGTAGTAGGGAATAAAGGTTTGGCTTTGGGTATCCAGACAGACCAGGGCTACAATCCAGCTACTGCTTCTGTCCCAGCTCTGTGACCCAGAACAAATTACTTAGTTTCTTAAGCCTCAGTTTCCTAATAGGAAGTACTTCACTCATGTGTACAGTGAGGAGTAAATAAGATGATGTAAGTTAAGTGCTCAGTAGAGTATCTGATAACATGTGCTTAATAAATGTGGTTGTTACTATTTTTACTTGGATATTCTTTTCCCTCTCCTGGCATACTTTTCTTCTATTCCTCAGCCAAGCCTAACTGGTCCACATATAAGGCTCTGCTCAAAGCTCTCATGCGCATGAAGCCTTAACCAATTTACTTGTGCTTTCTCTGAATTCCTAAAGAACCGGACAGATTAAATAAAACTTTGGGGCCTGAATTACATATCGACAGGGTGAATATGAAGTGGTATGCGGGAACCCAGAAGGCCGGGAATCTAACGTATTTTCCCAATAATTAGCTTGAGATCATAGACATTATTCTGAATCTCAATTTCCTCATCTTTAAAATGGAAAAATGACTGACTTTTTCCACTTTATAAGGTTGTTAGAGGATCAAAGAATTTACCTCAGAAATTGTCCTGGATTATTACATGTATATATTTTCACTGTATATTGATTGTTAGTATTTTTGTTTTTGAAGCTTTATGGAGGTATAATTGACAAATAAAATTATAAGATATTTAATGTACACATCATAATAATTTGATATATATATGCATTGTGAAAGGATTCCCTGCATACAGTTAATTAACACACACACACATCACCTCACCTTATTTATTTATAAATAAATAAATATTTATTTATTTATTTTTGGTGAGAACATTTACATTCTAGTCTCTTAGCAAGTTTCAATTCTACAATACGTTGTTATCTACTGCAGTCATCTTGTTACACATTAGATCCTTAGATCTGAGCTTATAGCTGAAAGTTTGTACCCTTTTACCAACATCTCTATTTTCTCCATGCCCTAAGCCCCTGGCAACCACTTTTCTACTCTCTGTTTCTGTGAGTTAGATTTTTTTTTTTTTTTTTTAGATTTCACATAGAAGTGATACCATGCAGTCTTTGTCTTTGTCTAGCTTATTTCACTTAGCATAATGCCCTCAGGTTCTATCCATGTTGTTGCAAATGGCAGGATTTTCTTCTTTCTCATGGCTGAATAATATTCCATTGTATACATGATTGTTATAATATTTTGATAAAGGTTAGGCATTGATTTGTATAATACTTATAGATTTTTGGGAAAATAACTATATAAAAATTATAATAGGTGCTATTTAACACACACATTTCTTTAGGACAACACTAAAATAATTCATTACGAAGAAATTCAGTCTTCTAAATACATTCTGTATTTTGCATTAATCACTTTTTATCTAAGTCCTTGAGAACTACACTTCTAAAAAGCATGGGGTTGAAAGCAAACATATTAACAAACTTTTGGCATCCTCATAATAACCAGAGAAGTTTATTATGCTTTCTTGAGTTATTTCAAAGTTTCCAAAAGGAATAAAGAAGACATTAAAAATAAACACTGATTAAAGTTTAAATTTTTTCTAACTTTAAAGTCTAACTTTTCCTTTTGCTTAAACTAATTTTATTTTTAGTTTGCCTGAAGCCCACACACCACCCACCCCCATCCAAGGCGAAAAATTATTACTAAAACTGTCCAGTATGTAACATTACCCCCATATTGACCCCACCTAGGTTAATTGGCATTATTGAAGGTGGGTGGAAGGAATGCCGGCCACAGGGAGTTGCCCATTTTCTGTGATTCATATCTTGGAGCCACTGGGGTAAAATTTAGAGTGAATCCACTCCTATCTAAATGCCAGGTTCTCACTCCTGGACAATTATTTTTCAGTACACATTTTTTTTTTTTTTAATCTGGCCACACCTCTTGAGGAAACAGAAAACATGTCAAGCCATCACAGGTTGCATCTTCAGTCTTATTCATTCACAGTTTTGTTAACCGCAGACACAATGAAGAAATAAGATGTAGTAATTCAAAGTGGTTGTGAGCTGGGTTCTTTTATTTAGCCTCAGCTCTGGGAATTTTGTAAATAAAAATGCATGCAATAGAGGTAAAGATGAATTTTTTCAAAGAAAGAATATGGAATTTCTAGTTCATTCCTGTCCCTGCTGGTATTCTTGTATGTTGACGCTTTTGGAAGAAATAATATTCCAAAATTAATGTAATCTGTGAAGAAATCCTTGGGGGATATAATGTTTTCTAAACTGACTATTCAAAACACTTATGCTACTTTAGCTTCTTTGGTGACTAGAAGAACCAGTTATAATAACAAAATAAATAGGCTGAACTTTCCACTAGGATCTTTGATTAGGCTCATTGAACAAAGAAGTGAAAACAGTGAGCATAGGGATAGAAAATAATTAGATTTAAAAAGTGTGGTTTATATAGAATTTACATTGGCTGTCATCTTGATATGGGAACTTTTGTTTCATTTTTCTGAAGTGTGCAGCTAAGAAAATCTTTGAATTAATTTTTTTTTTTTTTTCAGTGAAGACTTGGATTTGAGTGGAGCCTGAAATGAGAATTACCTTACAGTGATATATTTGCATTCTTCCTTTAGGATCAACATTTAAAGTTTGCTAATGTAAGAATCTTTGAAAAGTAGGACTTTCATTTTCAAAAGTTTCTTTTTCTGGATAATTATTCCTCACTGTAGTTCCAGGCCTGTGCTCCAATAACAGGATGATGGTTGTTATTTTTTTGATTTGTTTGTTTTTTAATTAGTCTTTGGTTCTGACATTTTTTCTGTCAGCTTATTTCAGATTTTCAAATGAAGTTCTTTGACTTAATGAACTTTATTGAAATAATTATATTCAACAGTCAAAATCCGTTAATTCAACTGAATTTAATAATTCACCAGGAAACAAGACTGAGAGTTATTTATTTAATTGCTAATATTCCCTTGTGAATTGTGACAAGTCAAGTGGTAAAAGGAAAAGCAAGAAGCCTTCTTGTAAGACTCCATTATCAAACTATTGCTATGACAGACTTTCTTTCTTTTTTTTCTGCCTCAACTCTAAATTCATAGATAAATCTTTTATTTTTCTTTTTGACAGTGAAAACACTAATAATATAGGTCTTTTGATGGATAGGAAGTTTATGGAGTTGAGGAATTCAGGAGTGAGTATGGGTTGTAATGTTAACATGGGTAATAAAGATAATATTTTTCAATATAGCCTCTGGAGTGAAGAGTTGCATCTTTTTGGAACCAAAGTGGAAAGAGATAGATTCTAGAGATTACAGGAATCCAGGTCCAGATATATAAACAAATTTACAAATTTTAGTCATCTCCCAAAGAATATTTCGAAAAGCTGTTACTACAGGTGGCCCACTGCAGAAAAAATGAGTATTATTGATTGAGATCACTGCTATTATGAAAATTATCTGAATTTCATGCAGTTCCAAATACAGTTATGTGAATAAAAGCGATATTGCAACATTTTGTGTTGTGTTGGATCATTCTCATTTTTCATGGTAGCTATGTTGTCCTTCCCTGCTCCTGATTGCTACTAATTTTTCCTTCTAAGTGTCTACAATTCAGAGCCTATAGCCAAGGAGAGAATGGGAGGACAACCCCAGTATGAAGGGTATAAAAAATTAAAATGCAAATGAAGGATATCAATTTTTTTCAGTCTAGGCTGAAATCTAGATTGCATTTCATGAAATGAGAGAAGGAGTTGCAGGAAGGTTTTCCCCTGTTGCTGTGACAGGTCAGCATTTCTAATCTGAGGGTCACAGCCAAGTTCCCTGTTTAGTAATTGCTTGATTTGACATCTATCTTGACCTTTATTTACTTTAGCCTTTCTGGCTAGAGGTCACAAAAGCAAAAGAAGATAGAAGTCTTACAAATGCCTTGATGATGAAAAATGAGAATGGTGTCCCTTTGGCCCTATGTATGAATATATGTATAATGCGTTGAGGTGTTTTAACTCTTTGGTGCAATCCACAGTGGAAACACTTATAAATTTTTATCTGATTCTAGAGATGTATTTTGTAATGACTTTGGGATGAAGAAAATAGATATTAAAAATGGCACAATCTTGTTCAATCTAAATCTTGACTATAGGAACTAGAGGCAGGTTATCCTGGATTAATTATTTTTTTATTTGATCAGAATTCACAAGAACATAATTGTGGTACACAAATAGAAAGTGTTACTTTCAAAATCCTCTAAAATAGGATTTTGATATGTGCTTTTAGCTGCATGCTCATCATGGATAGGAACCCACATAAGAAATGCAATATCATGAATAGATGTTAAATTTCTCTTTTCATATGTTGTTAGGTATTGATCAGGCATAAGTCTCAGCTTTTTCCAAGAACAAAATTATTATTTTTTCTTAAAATAAAAATAGTAAATAGAATTCATATTTTTCCTTCATATAATCAGCCCAGGAATATGAATTTGAAGTTGAGATTCTGCATTTTCTTTGCCAAATGTTATGTCCTAACCAGAGAATTGTACTAATAATCTTCGAGGCAATTATTTAGAAAATCTGAATGCTATAGCTGAGAGTCTATCCTAACATGAGATATTCTTTACAGTGTAAATAACAATGACCAAAGGAGAAAAATTCTGATTTTTGATACTATGCAAATTTCTCTGTGTCTATAGCTTTGTGATGATAGTTGAATGTAATGATATAGTAAATGAAAAGAGTGAGTCACTGTGATTGCCAAGGTGCATATATGGACATTAAAAAAATATATATCAGTGTTCAGCTGGGCTTTTCATAACAGTAGGTAAGGTAAAATTTCTTAAAACTAATTATAATTGGCTTTCTCTGAAACTGTATATCATTACTTAATTTAATTCTTAGTGTTTAATAACTTGATGTTTTATTTTATACTATTAGGTGATTTATAAGGTTAAAACATCAAAGGTATTGTTTAAGTATCTTTCATTCTCTATCTTTTCTTCATAATAGTCACCATTTATGATTATATATTTATTTTATGATTTATCTTATGTTTGTATCTCAACTGTAAACTAAGAATAGGAACTAAGTCTGTTGTTTGCTCACTGTTGAATTCTCAGTACCTGGCTTAGTTTTAACACATAGTTGGCCTTCCATACTTATTCTTGAATAGATGTGAAAACAGAATACTTATAATGAATGAATTATCCTTTGAGATGACTGCAGTTTACCAAGGCAGAAGTGAGGTTAGTGGCAGGAATAGGAAATGGAAAAGGGAAGAGTCTTTACCTCTCTCAACATAAAGAAATGAGGATTATTGGCCTATGACCACTACTATTTTGAAGAGATTGTAGAATGCTGTCTTACCCAGGGCTTTTATTCATCATGGTTCAAAATTGGGTTTATGGACACAGGAAGGAAAATGGTGACATTTTGTGCCGGTAAACTGGCTCTCAGACAAATAAAGCCCTGATTTGTAACTTTTGCCAATTTCCATGGTACAAATACTTTCACTAAGGATGGTTTCGAGATACCAAAGTGATGTTACCGAAGGTAAAGTTGGGAAGAGATATACACAATTGGCTCTCTCCAGCAAGACTAGCACATCATTGTGAGAATATATCTTTGAAAATATACTTTTTCAGCTTCTTTTCTTACCATTCTTTACATGTAAATTTATAGTCTAATATGCCAGACCTCCACTAGATTTACGTTTTTGGCAACATGGAGGTGCTCTGTTTGGAGCCCCTTCCAGGAAGGACTTGCTGCCCAGCTGCCTCCAGCTTTCAGCCACTTCTCTGTTTGCCTCAGTTTCAGAGTGCCGCCTTGCCCAAGGTCTCACCATTCGGGCATCCTGCATCTGGTGACAGAGCCAGGCAAGGATATAAATGCCTGGCTCCTGGGATTCCCATGTTGCTGGCAGAGGCTTGGGCTTGGACATCTTGTGTCACAGTTCACTTTCCCCCTTTGTCCAGTCCTGCTTCTTTCTGCTCCCTTCCCCAGATACTGATCTTAATAATATCTTACACTTAGTGTTCACTTCAGAGAAACAAAATTTTGACCACACTTCTCCATTTCACTTTATTTTGCTCCATTGCTTGGGAGAACCTTCCCACCTTTCCTGCTGACCAGTTTCTTATCCATCTTGCCTGAAATTAGCTCAGGTCTATCTTTTCCAGGAAATCTGTTGAACAACTCTTGGATGGGCCAAGTGGTTTCACAGCACTATTTTCTAAGTTTTATAGCACTCTGGGTGGATGGCTATCTCTTTTCTTACCACATTATGTCAATATTTGTTTATTTATCTGTCTCTAGATTGTAAGTTCCTTAAGTCTTTTCTTTTATCTCTGTTACCCAATGCCTAGCACAATGATGACATGTAGTAGGCACTTAAAAAATATGTACTTGCTGAACGGAATTAAATCAAATGATTTGCCTACACTCATCCAGTTCCCATTGTGAGCTGATTATATAATAATTGGGAGATTCTTAATCCCTGTGCTGTTAAGGTGGGGTCCCATGGGAAAGCAATGACCAACTTAGTTCTTGAGGAGTTGGAAAGATGGTCACCTGAACCACAGTGACCTTCATCTTCTCTTGGTATGAAGGCAGTGATACTGACATATTTATAACATAAGATAGGAGTAAAAACTTTAAAGAGAAGGGATATGTCTCTTGAAAAAATACAAAGAGCCAATTTTCAAATGATATTTGGAAGGGGAATAGTCCTCTTTCCTGGTTTGTATACTTGTACAAGAAAGAAAAATTAACACTCAAATATGATTTCTGTTTATAAAGGAGTTATTTCATTGTCTGATTGAAGTACAAATATCTTCTCTAGAGTATACATGAGGTTTATAGAATAAGTAATGTTTACTAATTTTGAAAGATGGTAGAAATCATTGGATATATTTAATAGTTTTTAGAAAACTAATTTCACATTGATAACATCCAACTGTATGGTTTTATGACATGTTAAATCATAAAATGAAGTTTGATTATGTTTTGCCATTTAGTTTGATAGCAGTCTATTAACAGACAGCTAAATGTGGAAGTTAGATGAATTGTTTACCTTTGAAATCACTGCTTGAACTAAAACAAGCCTTTAAATTATTTAACATATCTGTGTCACTAATTTTTTGCAAGACTTATTGTGGGGGACAAATTTCTTGTATGAACTTGTACATAAAAAGAGAGGCCAGAGGATTGCATAAACTAGGGAACAGAGATAAAGGAAATCTAATGTTGGGATATTTCTACACTTCTTTAAGATATTGTAGTCTGTAGGTGGAAATAAAGTTTTTAAATGTAGCAATTAGGCAATGATAAATGGGGTAAGAGAAATATGTGAAGGTCATAAAGTTCTGTATTCAGTTATGTGAAGCTTAATCATAATAGAAACATATGACTGGGCTCTAGAGATAGTTGATTTTTGTAGCACATTGAATTGTATTTTTATGATTTTGTATTCAATTCATCCTCTGCATACAGACATTATCTAATTGTTGTAACGCTATTTACTTATTTTATTCTGGATTAAGTTTTAGCAACTGGAAAATTTAAGTAAAGAGATCTAATTGCTGGCATGTAACTCAACTAGATGATTGAGAAGAATACCCCTTGAGAGTGATTGAAGACCTAGAATTGTAATATTTAATAATTTGCAAGGACCACAGTAACAGAGTGCCACGAACTGGGTGCCTTAAACAACAGAAATTTATTGCCCCAGTTTTGGAGGCAAGAAGTCTGAGATTGAAGCGTCACCAGAGGTATGCTCCCTCTGAATGCTCTAGGGAAGGATCTTTTTCAGGAATCTCTTCTAGCTTCTGTTCACTCCTTGGCTTATGGAAGCCAAACTCCAATTTTCACGTAGCATTTTCCCTGTGTGTGTGTCTCCAAACTTTCCCTTTTTATAAACACACTAGTGATATTGGTCTAGGTCCACTTTACTCTGGTATGATCTCATCTTAACTAATTACAACTGCAATAACCCAATTTCCACATAAGGCCATATTCTGAGGTACTAGGGTTTAGGACTTCAACATACACATTTTGGGGGCACACAGTTCAACCCATAACAAGGACCAGTACAATTTATGGCCAGTTTTAATTAGGCTGCCTCCCATTGTTGACTGGTGGTATGATTTTGTTTCCAAAATGCTGTGGATTCAGAGAGGGGATACATTAATGGGATTCTATCAAATTAATATTACTATTATTTTTCATTGACTCTGTTATGGGGGAAAATTCCATAAGAATCTATGCTGAACATTTGACATAAGGAAAGATTTAGGGCATCTGGCAGCCTGCAATTTACAGTGTCTGGTCAAATATCATCATCATAGGCAATGTGCTTTTTAATGCAAATTTTTTTCACTGTAATTCATTCCAACACTTCTTTGGTGTCCATATTTCCTAGTATTGTTATTGTCCCTTTGAATAGCTTTACCTAGGCAATAGGAACATTTTGCAGGTGCTCCCAGAGCTAAGCTCTTTTCCTGTTAGAAGCAGTGTGAAACAATGTTTGGAATGTAGGCCTAGGAGCCAGAAGACCAGGGCCAGTCTTACATCACTTGGTGCTCTTGGGAAGATCACAGCCTTCTCTAAGGCTTTGTCTTCTTTTTTTTTGCCATGTAAGATTTTGGACTAGGTTAGAGTTTGTGTAACTGTGCTATTCAGAGCCTTAGCATCTCCAGGCCCGGTGAGAGGAGCATAGAGAAGTAGAAGTACCAAGGCCCTCATTCCCTGGCAGCAGCTCTTGGGCAACAGCTGCAGAGTAAATTGTTTATGTTCTGGGGATGGTTATGATTTTGATCTAATGTTAAACAATGGATTGAAAATCACTAGATTAGATTCTATGTTTCTTTCGTGTTCTGAAATTCTGACTTTATCATTTGAATAGATATTATTATAAATCAAGGCTGCTTACCATGGCTTAAAAAAGAAAGGAAACTTGTAATTTTATTGTATGAGATATCTACAGTTCTCAGAGATTTTCAAGGATTATAAAAATCATAAATACATTAAACCATATATATTGCCTTTCTTCAGCACTATCCTGGTTATCTTTCATTTAATCCTATTCAGTAGACAAATGTCCTATTTAAAAATAAAAATCTATGGTACACTTACTATGTGCCAGATCTAGTTCTGAATGTTGGAATTAAAAGATAAAAGCTCTACCTCAAACAGCTTATAGCCTAGTTAATGAGACAGACAAGTAGCCAGAACATTACACTATCATGTGGTTATGCACTGGATGTTATGAAGCTCGAAGGGAAAACATCTAACCTAAACTGAGTGGGAGTTGGCAAATAATCAGAAGGAGTGTTTTTTTTTTTTTTTTTTGAGTTTAATTTCAACTTGGAGACATTACAGGCAATGGGGAAAAGGACATGGGAACACCTTGAAAGAGGAGAGGCAGACCCCCAGTCCACCATCCCTCACCCAAGGAGATGACACTTAGGAGATCAGAAATGGGCAGAATTAGAGGGAACTCAAAGTTCAGCTCAATAATGACAAAATATTCCTTGAGTGCTTCGGGCCCAGTGCTATGCCAAGCAAGAGTTTAATCAGGAGATCATCAGAGGAGGGGATGCCAGAATTGTATGTTGAAGGATGTGAAAATTAGGAGGATGTGAGGAGAGAGGAGGAAGAAGTAGGAAAGCAATCTGTGCCAAGGTATAAAGACAAGAGACAAGCCAGCATATTTTGGTAACTATAGAACATTCAGTGGAGTGGGATGTAGTCTGTGACAGGGAGAGTAGTGAGAGATTAGGATGGAGAAGTAAGCAAGTGACAATTAACAAAGGGCCTTAAGAGTCCTGAGAAGGCTTTGCAGTTTATCCTGAAGGTTCTAAGGAACCATTTAAGGATTTTAAATTGGGATGACTACATAATAAGATGTGTCCTTTTGAAAGTTCATATTAATTGCACTGTTGAGAATGGATGAGATAAATTACAATGTAGGTAAAAATATCAGTTGAGAACTTATATAATAGTCTAGAAAAGAAATTATGAGAGTCAGAACTAAGACAGTGGAAATGAAGCTGAAGAAAAGCTGGATTTGAAAGATAATAAGTAGAAGAGAAAAGATGTGGTGACATAAGATATGAGGAAAAAGGAGCAGTTAAGAGTTATCCCTGTTTCTTGGCTCTTGCAAGTGAATGGGGGTTATGTGCCATCCATGGTAGTAATGGATATAATGGTAAGGAACATATTTTGGGAGGTGGTGGAAATGATATGCATTTAGTTTCATATGTATTGACTTGAAGGCAAGTTGACCATATTGTTCAGAGGGGACACTTTGGTAAATGAAGGGGAACTTAATATGTAAATCATTTGAAAGTTACGTAAGATGAATGTGTAGTCACCTAGTTTAAGGTGGGACAGTTAAATGGAGAGCTGGATATATGGAAAGCAGCCTTGTGTAGGGTAGAGCCCAAGTTTTAGAGTCAGATAGATGTGCATTTGAAATCCTGTTGAATAGAAGAGGGATTTGACTCCTGTATCTGTTCTTTGAGTCTGTGCATTTTGAGGATATAGTTTAATTTCTGTGAGCCTTGAACTCTTTATCTTTAGTATGGGGACCATAATACCAATCTCATAGGGTTTCTGGAATGTGAAATGAAAAAAATTAGGTGAGTACCTACTTGGCACTCAATAAATAGTTATCATATAAGGTAACAAGACAGATGAGGACTGGAAACTCTTGAATAGCTAGTGTGTTTACACAGGTTTGAAAGAAATAGAGTTCTTATCCCCAAAGGAAATGGTGTAGGCAGTCTCAGGTAGGCTTATCATGTTCATGTTCTAAATCCTATAGAATCCTTGAAAGCCAGGTGTTTGTTTTTTATTCTTGTGGAAAATATTATTGGATATATTGGTATAACAATGAGGCTTACTCAAAATAGACTATACTGCTGTTCAACTTTAATGTCAAAATTTTAATCATGGAAATGCTAGCAGATTCAAGGAATGATACAAAATGTACTTTTTTATATAAATAAAGAAGAACTGATTGTGGATGAAATTCTTTAGCTGTGAAATCTGCTTCTAAAACTTAATTTCATGTTTCCCTGAAATTGTATGCAACTGAAACTTGTTCTCTGAAGTTAAACTTGGCACAGAGAGGTGAAAATTTGGATGCTATTTAACCACTTCATGGGGTATTTTTCCATCTTTGCTGTGTCATCTTTTAATTTTACTGTCATATAAAATTAGACAATTTTAGTAATAATAGTGCCTTTCAGTGAATAAGGCTTTCTTCTTTTTTTATCACATCATATAATTAAGAAGCATTAACTACTGTTAGGGGATTTGGTTAAGTCATCTTTAAGTTTATGAAAACAAAATGAATGGCCTTCCATAATCTTTAAAAAGAATCATGGACTTTGGCAGGCAGTAAGAAGCTACTGTCGACAGTTCTTGGGTATTACTGCATTGTGTGATCTTCATCATAGATGTTTTTAAGACCTTATCAGAGTTTTTATGTAAACTTACTAAAAGGTCTTGGGTTTACAAAGCAACATTAGCTAGTTATAACAAGATACTCACTTTTCAGGGAGATGCTATATTTTTTAGTGGTGATGATTTGTATACTTAAGAATGAATGCATTGCTAAATAAGCAGAAATTAAAACCTAAACACAACATTTAATGACAGTATTTAGAACTATGCTTAGTTTTAATTTAATTTTATTTTTTAGAAAGGGGATAAAAGAGGGCTTTGTTGCTTCATGAGGCATGATAGACCTTTTTCCTTCAATTAAAAAAATACTTTCTAAAAAGTTATTCTACTTGTATGGTATAACTTCCCTAGAACCAGTTTCTCCTCAACTTTCTTAAAGGAGAGAATTTCTTTCTCATTGTACTAAAGTGTTATAATAATATGCTTAATTTTGGGTTGCTGAAGATAGTAATTATCGAGATAATGTATTTTGTTTCAGCATGACTCAATGGGAAGAATAATTGGTCAAATGTTGAAATGGGCTCAGAGAATATCTATGATGTCACACGACTGGGCAAAATGTTGAGGACACCCAGTCATTGCTATCTCTTCTACTGGTCTTTAAAAATATGACACAGTTCAGGGTTACTTCATGGGTCATGGGCAAGTCTGATCTTGGTGGGAAGAAAAAGTACAGAAGAGACACATGCTCTCAGTAGGAGGGAGAAGTCAGATGCCCAATCAAGGGAGAAATACAATTATTTATCACTTAAAAGCATAAGTGTCATGACCTAGTATGTGAACCCTACATAGCTCAAGGAATTAGAAATTTGTGGAAATTTTCCCCAAGGAGCAAACAAATTCTTCACATAGGCATTTTTGGTCAAGGTAAGAAGGTATCTTGTAAGAAGATGGTTCCTTTCAAAGTATCTTCTGGGTTGGGGTGGGGGTGGGGGACTTTTAAACAGACAAATTTTGAATCCTGAAAAATGCCATCTTCTATCCAGTAGATGCTTGGTTGTATAATAGTCCTCTCATGAGTAACAGATTCCAAACGAAACTCACTGGATTTCTCCCCTATCTTCCTAGACTTGTGTCTCTCTTAGTCAGGCTTGACTTTTCTGTCAAACCTCCATATCCAATAAGTACCTGAGCCCTGTCAATTCTACCTCTATGTATTGTTTCAGGCTCTCTCTTCCTTACACTCACTACTCCTGCTGTTGCTGGAACCTTTTAAAAAAGTCTTTCTCACCTGGATTTGCAAAATATTTTTCCTGCAGCCCAATCTCCTCCAATGCATCTTCTGTACCCTGGCCAAAATTATTTTTCCAAAATACTAATTTAGTATGTGACTTTTTTCCTTAAGACCCTTCATTGATGCTCCGTTGCCCACAGGATAATCTAAAAACCTTAGCAAGGCACATGAGGCCTTCCATATATTGGTCCCTGCCCACGCCCTTTGACAACTCCATCTCTCATAGCCCATGCCCTAGCAATATGCATCTGTCTGTGTTGTACTAATGGCAGTTTCAAGAATTTACGATGTTGTTTTGTGCCTCCATGCTTGCCTATGAGCTTCCTTGTGCTTGCATGGAATGCCTTCTCTCTTTTTCCACATGCCTTCTCTCTTGCTAGCCTCCATTGTTCATCTGGCAAAATGATATCCATTCTTTTAAATTCATTCTCTGAAATTCAAACTTCTTTCGGACGGTTCCCCTTAATTTCTCCTCCTCTGCTTGTCATTGAATTATCAGCATCTACCACATTACTAGCACATGACAATGCTCAATACTTGTTGGGTAATAATAATGGTGATGTCACAGAATATATACTATTAGATCACACGTAATTCTGTCACCTCAGTTTGGTTGGTTGATTTGTTTGTTGATTGAGAAGAATATAAGGGTTGTTTTATTCCCACTTGTTGCTCTTTTATCAACATTAAAAAATTCCTTTTGGTTATGCCCAAAGAAAGGAGAGATCTATGTAACTTGCATTTAACTGAGCCTGATGTTAAATCCTGAGGTAATCCGATGGTTTGGACATTGAGAAAGTCTGACCCTTGAAGGTTGTTTTTTTGATTGATTAAGATGTTGGAATTTACAGAGAGATGCAGGAAGACCGAGGATAATATTTTAGGATATTATTTTATTAAGTTCCTAAAACATGCTCTGTTATTTGGAAATAGTAAATTTTTGTAGATTAATTGTAATGTATATGTTTATCTACATATGTAATTAATGGAAAATAATTGCTTTGAGAATGACTATTATCCTTAGCACAGAACTGTAAAGATAAAGTATACTTAAAATATTTTGGGCTTTTTGAGTGTAATATGGTTAATGTTCTTTATTTTTGAGGAGACCTGCTTTAAGTAAATTATGTTTCTTTTTTTTTTTTTTTTTTTTTTTTTTTTTGCGGTGCGCGGGCCTCTCACTGCTGTGGCCTCTCCCGTTGCGGAGCACAGGCTCTGGACGCGCAGGCTCAGCAGCCATGGCGCACGGGCCCAGCCGCTCCGCAGCATGTGGAATCCTCCCGGACCGGGTCACCAACCCGCGTCCCCTGCATCGGCAGGCGGACTCTCAACCACTGTGCCACCAGGGAAGCCCAAATTATGTTTCTTGAATTATGATTGGTTTCCTTTCTATATTCCTTCTTTTTCGTGTAAATTAATTTATGTTAAAATTATTTATAATGGTGTATATTTGTATAAACCTAAATATACACCATGTAGTTGTGATATTTAATAATCATGTACTCAGATGTTTTTAGAACAACCAAAATAACTTCCACAGTGGGTCATTTAGACCTGTATAGCTTGATAAATTTTTATTATACGTAGGTCTTTGAGAAATTGTCTTTTTGGTGAGTGGGTTCTAATATGATGATTTTCTAATCATATAATAGAGAGGCACTGGGCTACACAAATAAAATCTTGGAGTTTCTTTCTCCAGGATCTGTTGGAACATTTCAGGTAGTCTTTCCTGGAAGCTGTGTATAAATTAAATGATCTCTCTCTCTCTCTCCATGTATAAATATATACGAAATAAATTATAATGAAATAAGTAAGGTCCACAAGTGACATACGCCACTTTCATGCTGTAGTTTTGAAAGCCACCTCTCTTTCCTCTCTGTCAGAAAGCCAGCACGCTCCACATAAGGGCTGCTTATTCAGACTTACTTCCAAAATAAAGAGCACATTGAGCAAAGCCGCAGGACATCAATGTGATGAGCATAAATGTGAGCAAGAAATAAACTTTTATTGTTTAGTCCACAAGACTTGAGATCATTTGTCACTGCATGATTTAGCCTAAGCTGGCTAAAACAGATGAAAATTTTAATAATGCAATAAAAATAGATGTATAAAAAAGTACCTGCAGATTCTTCTTTTCTCAAAGACTTCAAAGTACAGCTCCATGTCTTAATATAAAAAATAAACATATTTTCTAACGCACTGCTTTTGGGCGTCGGCGCGCGGCGCGGAGAGTCCGGCTGCAGCGCCAAAGCACGCACTTTAGCGAAACGGGGGCCACGTGGTCCCCGCGGAGGCGGCCCTTTTAACCGAGACCCAAGAACTACTCTGCAGCGCCGGGCTGTCAGTCGGGGGCTGTCGCGAATCAGGCCCAGCCCTTAAAGCCAAGGTTTAAATTCCTTCGGGAGACATCAGGGATCCTGCAGTCTCTGCTACTTAGTGCCCGGCATATCTAGTGTCTTTCCTGTAAGTCCCAGTGTCATCTCTTCGTAGGGATCAGTGCAGGTTAACTTAAAAAAAAAAAAAAAAGAATATATATATATATATATATATATATATATATAAAACTTTTAAAGTTAATTTTTAAAACAGGTTTGTTTCAAAAAAGCGGATAGTACAACCCAGTAGGATCTCTGTTGTGTTTCAGTATCCCTTGAAAACGCAATTGGTTTCATGCTAAGGTAAAATTAATTTTGTGGTGAGGTTAAACAAGATTTTGAAAGACATTATTGGTTGGAAATTGGAATTGTATTTTACATTTTTGAATTCAGTGTAAGCACATAAAGTAAAGCATAATTTATCAATTGAAAATAGGTGCTATAATAGGTAAGCTGACTTAATGGAAGTTTGTATCAGTAGTTTCTTATTTGAAAGTAGATATGTGAGTATGTGTGGAGAACATCAAAAAGAGCACAATTATGTAAAGATACTTCAAATAATACAGTGTAATAACCTTGAAAACAGAAGGATGTGAGAATGAAGGTGCCACTCTGATGAATATGATAAAAGCCTAGAAGAGAGACTGATATTCCTTTTGTAAGTAGTATGTCCTGCTCCACAGACCTGGAACATATTCTAATCACTCAAGTACCTACCTGCCTTCTTAGTATACCACCTCCTTAATTGCCCAAGAAGCCCCATAAATCCTTAAGGCTAAAGGGGAGGCTAGTCTTACTTGTAAAATTAGGCTTACAGCGAACAGGAAAGTTTGTTCAGCTCACTAATACCTTTGCCTCCCTCGTCCAAATAGTTTCAGTGTCAGGCTTGTCTGCACTTTTTGCTGGATGCCTACTCATTCTGCAGGAGTGGGTGCCTATGCATATATGCTTAGTTACCAGTCACTACAGCACAGCCACTGGTCCAGGGTGACTGACTCTGAAAGGCTCCAATCACACATTGCATCCAATATCCTACCTCCAGGAATGCCTTCAGTCCTTGTTCAACCCTGAGCTAACAGCATAGACTTCCCCTTCACTTAGGAATTCATTGCTCTTTATTCCTATAAGACCCTGGTTGGATCCACCTGGTCCTGGACTTCCTATGGAGTTACTCTACCATCTCCTTAGTAACAACGTTGCTTATAAAAAAATGGGGCATCTTTCACAAATGTAGCCAAAAAGCACAAGCTATTTTTCATATCAGTCTCCCAGGACCTCAGGTGTTTCCTAGCTGGGATTCGGCTACCCAGAAGGCAACTGTATGTTGCATCTTTCTATTGGTAGAGACGAAAACATTAGGTTCTTGTGGCCCTTGAAGTGTTGCCTATGACTTAACAGTATCAGAATGCTCTTGGCTTGCTGAAGGAGTGTGGGCTGAAATGCCTGTGCCCTAAGCACGTTGTCCTCTCCATACATGGTTTGGCCAAAAGAGGTAAATCCTATCCTCAAATTCACTCCTCTGTTTATTGCCATTATTTTCTGGCCATCTGCATTTATGATACATTTCTGTGAATTTTTAGAGCTTTTCCTCTGCCTTTGTTCTTTGAGATTTTTAACCCACTGAGAAAAAGTAGCTTGGGTTATTATTCTTTAGTGAATGACATGTGGTGATGAGCAGTATGCAGAACTGTTAAGGCTTGACATAGTCCAGGGCTTTGCTACTAGGGATCCTATCTTGTGACTTGCTATCTAAGTGTGGTTCAGAGCAGGAATTTCTGAAACTGAGAGATGAGATGTGTCTTCTGTCACAGTGGCCAGGACCTTAAAAAAGTTAGAGACCATGATCACTCCATGGAACCTGAACTTGAGCTTCCTATTGTCTTTCCAAAGGATATTGCTGTTTTTAATTCTGTTATCTACTTTCTTTGCTGCACTTGTAAGAGTAGCTCTTTATCTTTGAGCATCCTCCCATCCCTTTCTCAGTCTGAGGAGCAGCATCCACAGTTGAGATTATATTCCAGTTTTTCTTAGTTATTGAAGTTTAAAATTTGACAGCTAAGTATCTGGGGGAAATGCTTCTGAAAGGAATCTTTCAGTCTGTAAGAATACTAAGTTGGAATCATATATATATATATGTGTGTGTGTGTATATATAAATTTTTTTTCAGGAATGTTTTCTTTAATTATTGCATGTTTTCTACTGGACTTCCTACTTTCCGCAGGTTGAGGTCTTTGATTTTTTTCTACTGGGTTCTTAGTTTCTCTAGTATTAAAATTTTTAGTGGATTTTAGCTATGATTTTGGCTTGCTATGCTACAGTTTCTTCTTAATTACTGATTCTTAGTTCTGTTGTATCATTCTCCTTTTTTCTGGTCTCATGCATGTTTCCTCTTCAACTCAATAATATTCACAAGTACAACAAACTTACTTTGAGTCATTACTCACTGTGACCTGCTGAGTTTTAGCACCTATTTCTGGCATCTATTTTGGGGAGATTATGTATTATTTCCCTGCCTTTTGGTCATTTTTTTGCTGACCAAGCATTCAGGACTGTTACCCCTGTTCTGGAGTCTATTCAGATTTTTCCAGGCAGATGGCTGTGGTCTTGAGGTCCCAGACTCCTTTGAAAGCAAGGATTTTGCACAGCCTTATGATTTCAAGGCCTAAGAAGTCATCTATGCAAAATACTGACTATTCAACATAAACTGCCTAAAATAAAATCCCATGACATAAATTTGATGACTTTTACATAAAGCAGAACATTAAAAACAGAGTTTAAATAACATTTACTTTAATTTTAATAAAGCTCTATATTTCATTAAAAATAGTAAAGATTCAGCACACTTAAATAGGGAATTAAAATGAATTGGGAGATTGGGGTTGACATATATACACTAGTATGTATAAAATGGATAACTAATAAGAACCTCTGTATAAAAAAATAAATAAAATAAAATTCAAAAATTAAAAGAAATATATATTTAAAGGGAATTGCCAGTGTTTTCTTGTACTCTAACTTTATCTAACTTTATCATGCCATTACTGAAAAGTTAGTAATCTGTAGTTTGCCATCCCTTAAAATATTGCAGAGGAGACCTTTTGGCCTACAGGTCCCAGACTTATCCTGGAGTATTTCTAAAAATTGGCAGTATTTTGAGATGACACTTTGACCTTGAGGTCTCTGGGGCCTCCAAGAATTTATTCGACTCCACTGGCCATCTGGATTTTAAATATTTTGTCCCACGAAAAAATAACTGTTTTTATTTTCAAGGTATTGTCCAGTAGGAAGGAACCCCCTAAAATTATATAGTTTGTTATGGTGATTGTCATTTAAAAATTTTGTACAGCTGTTTCCCACTAATACATCTGAAAATGCAACCAATTATCCAGTTTCATTACCCTTTTCTAAAAAATTGGATCCATTGTTTTTCTTAATTGCTTGTAAATACCAATATATTCCAATCCTAACACTAATATATTCAAATAATGTGTTAAATTTATACCTAGTTATTGTCCTCATGGAATTATATAAATCTTTCTAATTACTTTGATTATTCTCGTACTCAGCACAAATATATTTTCAGTGATAATAGAATCAGCAGAAAAGATTTTATTATCACTAAACAATTTCTGTCCCAGTCTAGTGACCCTTAGTTTAAGAAGTAAGAAATGAAGTTAGAATAAATGACTATTGATTGATATTGGTCTCTAGTTTCTGAATTCAAAGTAAAAGAAGATGCTGAAAAAAAAATCATTACACACTAACACATTTATTCCAAATGGATTTATAAATTAGTGTCTAAATATTTATGGGAAAATAGTAAATAGTAAATGGTTGGGTTGTAGGAGTATTGGGCATCAAGTTATGTTCCCTGTCTTTCTATTTCAATTCATCTTAAAAATCTCTTCACTTAAAAAAGTGATTGCCTAGAGGCCTTTGAAGCCAGGGAGGATGATGAGGGGGCAAGAGGTTTATTCCCAGGGTCACGCTTCATTTGCATAAGCTAGTAACCATAGGGCACTGTGGAATGTCTGTAAATAGATTTGATTACAGAAGTTCAGCTTAAAGGGACTAAAATAAATCCTCAAGCAAACATTTTATATTGCTTCAAGTTCTGCTGAAAATATTTTAGTAACACAACATTCTATGAAGGCAGGAAATGAAACAGGAGGGTCTCCATATCTTTTTTTGGTGCACTGTTATGAAATGTTTTAAAGAAGACAAATACAATATTATTATTATTTTAATAAAATAGTGCTACAAAACAGGATCATGTCCTTCTACATGGTCGTCACAAGGTAGTAAGACAAATACAAATCTCTCTCTCTCTGTCTCTCCCTCCCCTCCAGCCCCCCCGCCTGCTTTTCTCCTCTCCTTCTACCTTGGCATCTTGGCTTTGTCCCTTCTGAACTCTTACTCTTTCATCCTGCCAATCTTTCAGGTTCATTGCTACAGGATCTGTCCAACAACAGCATACCTGGAAATACTGAATATTGCATTCTGCTCTCCAAAGGAATTTTGGTCAGAAAACATGATTTCAAACCCAAATACCAGATTTAAACATTGCCATCTCTGAAAAAGGAATGAAGGTGAAATATACTGTTTTAATTCTGACACAGCAAAAAAGGAATGTTCCATTAACAAGTCATAATTAAATGTGAATTTACGTGAAAACAGTTGAAGACATCAATATGCCCAATTTCTCAGACTGTAATATATTTACATATAAAAGACCACATATGCTGTTACTTTAAAGCTTGGGTATCAGTTCTTCAAATAGAAATATGCTGCTGTAAATGTGATTTTAATGAAATTTATACCATTGAGTATACTTTCATGATTTTGCACGCTGGCTTTAAGAAACTGTGATAGTACATTTCAGACTTTTGAGCCATATTCTGTATTTTACCAAGACTAATATTTTGTTTATGTATTCATTCATTCATTGACCATTTACTAAGCACTCACTAGATGTCAGGCACTGTGCAGGGTGCTGAGCTGGGGTAATGCTTGGGTTCAAGTCTCAGAACTGGTTACCAGGAATCTGAGTGGTGCACTGGACTGGTCATACACTTTAGAATTGGGTTGACCAGGTTCAAATACTACTTAAGCTAGTTAGTTGAACAGTTTGTTCACATCTGTGGGTCTTAGTTTCATCACCTGGAAAAGGGGTCAGTAAACCTATCCTGCTGAATACTTGTGAGGTTTATGGAAAGCTTAGTTAAAATGATGGGTACTATGTACATCATATAGATCCTGAAAACATCATAGCTGATTTTATTATTATGGTTGTATTTAAGTATTTAAGTAGCTTAAGTAAGCAATTAAAAATATTTATCAGTGATGTGGGTTTACATTTTTAATGGTTCAAATTGAGTGGAATAGGTCTCAATAAAGTAGTGTCTATTTGCATGTATGTGAGTGCTACACAATCAAAGTAAGTTTTAATGGACTTAGCCATGTTATCAGAATATAACTTCAAGGAATAATCTGGAATTGGTATTCAGGAAGAACATCCATAAAAGCAGTAAGACATTTGTTAGCTTAGGAACTGTCAGACCAAGCTCTAAACATACAATGATATAGCATCTCTTTCATTGTATATGCTCCAAATTTTCATTTCTATTTAAAATATCCCCACATCCCCACATATTTGATTATGAGAAGGTACAAGTTATAACATAGTCCTATAACAAAAAAAGGAGAGGTAAAATATAGAGCATATAGATACTTTGTTTTTCCGTGGAAATACTAGTCTTCTATAGTAATTTAATCAGATAATTTCAGTTTATGTTACTTTGTGTTTCATCATGTTTACTTTTCTAATAGCTACAATTATTCTCAGACTGACGTTACATTTTTCCCTTAGAATAGATGTGCTTAAATTGAAAAAATCCAATTGAATAAGAGAATGTAACTAGAAAATGTAATCCATCGTTATTAAAAAAGGCAGATTACCTTTATCTGGGTGTTAAATAGTACAAATCCATGAGAGCCAGTGAATGTTTTGAAGTCAAACCGAAGGGCATTACCAAGGCTGAAGTGGATTTGTCACAGAATTATACGTATTACCTCAGAAATAGGTTATCATATCTAGGAGGGGCAGGGGGAAATATGAAGGAATAAAATAAGAGAAAGACCATTTTATTTTCATGTCTTCACCTGGGTGAAATACTTGTGATTTAGATTTTTATCAGAATTTATTTAAGATAAATAAAATCCAAAGCATTTTAAAAGAGCTTTACACCTAATTTATTAAATAGGATATGTTTTCTAGAAGAAAGCTTCAGAAGAAGATGTCTTTGACTATCAAGAGCTCTTATAATAGCAATATAAAGAATACCAGCAAAAACACCAGGTATTATGGAGGATGGCATCTGTTTTGACTGGGAACCCACACACTTAGCCCACAGGATTCATGTTCAGTTTAGTGCTGTTGGTATGTCTTTAAAGTATTTATGAACCATGCCTTTCTTGTTAAAAGATGTGACCACTTACATGGCTTAAAATTTTTTACAGTGGCAGAAACAAATCAACGTTACTTTAAGCACGAATTTTTAAATAAAACATTAAAATGTACCGTTTCATATATAGTTGTAGTGCTCTTGAATATATTTACAATGAAAATAACAAAAAGCAACGAGAAACAGCACTTCAGTGGATAATAGCACTTTAATATTATAGTAACCATAGCATGGTTTGGGATAAAATTACCTGATTAATTGAAAGAATTTCATCATAATGCGATTTCAACTATATATTAGACCCTACAGCACAGATTTTATGGACTCACTTAGAGCACTGTGTCAATGTTTAAATTACATGCTTTACAGAATCAAATTCAAATGTGTTTCTGTATGTCATGGAAAGTGGTAACCATACACGTGATGTGGTTTTAGGTAAATTGTCTTTCAGAAAGAAGAATTGTATTTGCCTTTGTATGAGGCGACCCAGAGGAGCTTGATTCATCTTAGTAATTCTTTTCTTAATACTTACTCATTCTATGTCCTACTATCATTTCTTCTTTTATGCTCATAAGAAAAACATTTTGTTTACCTTTCTGCTCACCCTTGTGCACGTCTCTTTCCTGGTACTCCAGACAAAAACAAGGCACACTCATGATCCAATGTTGTTTTGATTGTAAGGATATATTTTTCTGTCTTTCAGGCTCTGGAACACAATGTATGTAATGATGCTGCTGCTATAGAATTTGAGCAGTTAAGATTAAGTAATGTATTTACTGTAGAAAGTGTCTGTCATGATTCCCCACTGACAGAAGTTAGGGTCATCAGAGTAGGTACAGAGTGCTCAGGAACTTTGGAATTGATGTGTTGCAGGGTCCCTGAACCAGGAAAGGAGATGGCTTAATTAGAGAAAGAAAAATAATAATAGTAGCTGTTATTTTTTTGCCCTAAATAGGAGCCCAGCACTGTGCTTCACACGCAGTACTCTAACAATCATACTGGAAGGCAGATATTATCATCATAATTTCATAGGTGAAGAAACTAGACTTCATAGAATTTTAGTAACTTGCCCCATTCCACACAAACAGTGGTAGAGCTAAGATTCAAATGCAGGTTTGACTCCATGGTACAAGCAGAGATGGAAGAATGTACAGGTAGAATGAGAAAGGGCAGAGGAGTGAGTAGGAGAAGAGGTACTGTGATGTGAACGACAAATCCAATAACAAATGAATTAACTGTGCAGGATGAGGGTAGCAGGGTGGTCTCAAAGGCTAATGACAGGAAATCAGGTGTCTCAGATTTGTTGGTGCCCCAGGATCTGCTGGTGCTTTTGTAAGGAAGAGTACAGACAGGCCATACTGCCACACTGGAAAGCCATGTTCACAAGACTTTAGGGGGCATTGCCTATATTTGAATAGGTTGAATGGATCTGAGGAGTACTTTGTTTTACAGGAATATTCAGAGATATATATATATGTCTTACAAAATAACATATGACTACAGTTTCATGATACAAATTTAACCAAAAAGACTAACATAGAATAAAAAGTGAGTCTTTCTTCTTTGTTCCCTCACAGTAATACTTTTCCAAGAGGTAATCATTTTTTAACAGTTTTGTGTGTTTTACACATATATATGTACAGATAGATATGTATATATGCAATTATATATATAATTTTTGAACATATGTCATGTATACTTATTACTGTCTTGTTAACCTTATGAGGGTCATATTCTAAACAATGCAGCTTGATTTTTCATTTGGCAGTCTATCTTTGAGATATTGGCAAGGCTGTATCTACCATGTTCTTTTTAACTGCCAAGTATATAGCAAATGGGTACCAGCATTTGTCAGAACCATTCCCTTATTGCTAGATGCTTAGGGTGTTTTTACATTTTCACCACTGCAATTAATAAAAAGAACATTATTACAGAAGCTTTTTTGCACATGTGTAAATATACCTCAAGAGTATATATTTAGAAGGAATTGCTGGGTTAGAGTACATTTGCACTTGAAATTTTATTAGATACTGTGAAATTGAATCCCCCAAATCTTTACTGTTTTACCCTACTACATTAAAATACATTCATGTGTTGAGAGGATAGAGAGAAGAAGAGGTGGGCAAAAATAGATAAAAATAGGGAGAGTTGGTGTTCATAGGGAGAATTAGTAAATTCATAGTAAATTCTGTAAAGGAATGTATGACCCAATAAAGCCTATTCATATTTTGTGGGTTCTTAAGAATAATGTGAATAAGATTTTTAAACCTTTGAATACATTTGCAATTTTAATCAACTTTCTGACTTTTTAAATTACAAATTGCGCAACATAAATGTGTAGGTTTGAACATTATCAGCATTAATAGTATTATTAATCTTTTACATTTGGAAAGCATTTTATAGTTCACAGAGTGCTTTGCCATACCCATTTTCATTTCATCTTTCTCACAACTCAACCAGGCATAGCAGATATTATAGAAAACTGAGACTTTCAGAGGTTATATGGCTTGACTAGAGTCGTAAACATGTGTTTGGTGAACCTGGAAATAGAATATTTACCTTTTAATTTTCAATCTAATGCCTATTCCCTTTACATGGATATCTTTCCAAAAACATTCATAAACCTATTATGTGCAAGATAATGTTAGGTTCTGGGGATGCTAAATGATAAGAGTTAGCCTTCCATCATGGTGCAACGAGCTAGTAGTAAGCCAATAGTAGAATGTAGTAAACCAGGATTCCTCCAGTATCCTAGGCTGGAGTCCAAAAGAAGGTCATTTTTAGTAATAATCGTCTTTGTTTCACTGGTTCTTTTTCCCGCCTAATAATTTTGACCACAGTCAGCAAATCTTCCAACATTGGCTATTGCTGAAAATTCCCAAATGGTGTCTTCCATGAGCTTCCCGAACAGTTAATCAAGTACCCAGTATTACTTTTTCCTTACAACTCTGAAGTTCTGTTTCTGGACTATGCTTATGCCTATTTTCTTTTGGATAGATTTGTTTTTCCTTTAGAGGTTTCTGAGTCTCTTATATAAATGTATTTCTGGTGGGATTACCTAGGTGTATATTCAAAATGTTTTAACCCAAACTGGTAGAAGAAGAAAAAGATGGTAGTGACTTTCACTTGAGGAAAAAAATGAAAAGATAAAATGGATTGAAAGCTGGCATATGGCAAAATGCCAATTTAGTGATTATACCTGTCAGGATTATTTCAGTTTCAAGTGATTGGAAGTTGAATTCCAACTAGCAAAAATGAGATTTATTGACTCACATAATTAAAAAGATGAAGGATAGTATTAGTTTCAAGCTTCACTGAGACCAGAGACTCAAACAATGTCAGCATTCCCAGTCTTCCTACATTTTTACATTTTTTACATTTCCTTTCTATTGGTTTCATTTTCAGACAGACCATTTTCTCTCATAGCAAGATGAGAGAAAAAAGCTTTAGGCGTAAATGCTCATAACCCCGTGTCAGTTGCATAAGACTGGATTGGAGACTTGAAGAATCTCAAACACACAGCTAGTCTCTCCTCAAAACATTTGGCAAAATTTAAAGCTATGTAAAGTGGAAGACTAAAGGATCAGGATTTCTAAAGCTGAGATGTCTAGAAAGCAGAGCAGAAATTATAGCAGACTCTTAGTGTTCAGGAGATGAAGACTTTCTCAATTGAAAGTCCTGGAAGGCCATGCTGTATGGCTAGAGGTGAATCAAATGTATACTGCAGTCCAGACTCAACTCATCTCAGTCCCTGACTGGATAAGGTGATCAGCTGTCCATTCTGCCGCCTACTGTATTTGCCTAGCCAAGGAAAGACTGAACCACAAAAGATGAAAGGCAACATTATCAGATACACTTTCTTTTTTTTTAATATATATAATGCCCAGAATTAACTTTAAAATTATTAGGAATGTGAAAGACAGGGATATATGACCAATAACTTAAAGAAAATAAGTTAACACTAAAAGGAGACCTTAGATGGATCCAGATATTGAAGTTAGTGGACAAGAACTTTACTATAAACATGTTCAGGTAGAGAGAAGAAAATGTAGGCAAAAATCAATTAAAATAGGGAGAATTTAAAAATAAGTTATAATTTATAAGTAGGAAATAAAATCTGAAACCACAATATTTGAAATTAAGAACACAATATATGCTTTAACAGCACATTGGTCATATAAGAAGACAGAATTAATGAAGTATAATACAGGTCAACAGGAAATATCCAACCTAAAACAAAAAAAATCATAGGAAGTATAGAACAAAGTGTAAGAAATGTGGTATATTGTGCAATGAGCCAGTATTTATGTAATTGGAGTGACAGCAAGAGAAAGAGAAAATTGAGAAATATATTGGAAAGGAAAATGGCTGAGTATGTTCCAAAACTAATAAAAAATACAAACTCACAGATTTGAAAATCTCAGGAAATCCCAAAGAGGATAAATACAGGAATCAAACAGAGAAAGCCAACACACATGCCAAAGTCAAACTGCTGAAAACCAAGGACAAAGAGAAAAATTTTAAAGAAAAAGCTTTAAGACTGACAGCTGACTTCTCAACAGAAATGATGAAAGTCAGAAGACAGTATTGAAAGAATTAAAAGAAAATGACTGCCAATCTAGAACTGTATGTCCAGAGAAAATATCCTTCAAAAATGAAATATGATAAAAAGATATTTTAAGCAAAACTGAAAGAATTTGTCATAAGAAGGCCTGCATTGAATTAAATACTAAAGAGAGTTCTTAAGGAAGAGGGAAATGATCTCAGAGAAGAAAACAGAAATGTAGGAAGAAAGGTAATTGTGTGGAAAAGATAATTGGGTAAATATTTACTGTGCAAAATTATGTCTAATTGAGTTTTAAATATTTGTAGAATATTTATTAAAAAAATAATTGAAAAGGCAGGAAGAGGTAAAGTTGGAATTAATGTGCTTTGCAATTTTAACATTTTTTCAGGGAGGTATTAGTAATTTATGTGAGTATCATGTTAAGTTTGCATGTTGTAATATCTATGGTAATGGCTAAAAAATGCATTTTTAACAAGTTTATGTCAGGAAATGGAATAATAAAAAAAAGTTTGTTGTGTTCACAAGAAAGCAGGGAAGGATAAAAAGCAAGTGTAAAACAAATAGATCAAGTAGAAAAAAAAAGTAAGATGAGAGATATAAACTTTATTATATTGGTACATAAATTAATGTAGCTGGACTAAATTTACCAAGAAAAACACTAAGATTGTCACACTGGGGGAAAAACAAGCTATGTGATGCCTTAAAGAGATGCATCTCAAATATAAGACAAAGATTGAAAGAATGATAAAAGATATACAATGTATACACTAACAAAATAAATAATGCCAGAGAAATCCCACTTTTAGGTAAGAAGTATTACTGGAGATAAACAGGGACATTTTATTATTTATTTATTTTAAAAATCCTTTACATTTATTATTTTTATATTGCTTGATTTAATTGGTAACAAAAGCAATGATAGTGACAGTTTTGCCTCATTACTGATTTTAAAGAGAATGCTAATAATATTTCACTATAGTAGTACAACTTTTACTGTTGATTTTTCAAACAGCTGTATTGAGATATAATTTACATATCATACAACTCTCCATTTAAAGTGTATAATTCAGTGTTTTTACTATATTCACAGATATACACAATGATGCCCACAATCAATTTTAGAACATTTTCATCACCTTAAAAATAAACCCTGACCCATTATCTATTACCACACTACCTCCAATGCCCAATCCCAGTCACAAATCATCACTAATCTAGTTTCCAAACAGGGACATTTTAAATGATAAATAGAAACCCACCAGAACAGTATCACAATCTTAAATCTATCTATATATATATAACATAGTTTTATGGTGTTGGTAATTATAAAGCACAAATTAACCAAAAGAAAAATATAAATACACAAATCCACAATCTGAGTGGGTGACTTGGATAGATCTATAGCCAAGAAAAAAAAAAACAGATGAAAAATCTTAGTGGGGATAGTGCAATTAACAAATTTGACCTAATTAACATATATAGAACTCTGTACCCAACAATGAGAGAATTCAGATTCTCTTCAAATGCACATGGAACATTTATCAAATGTACTATAATTTGGACCATTAAAAGTCAATAAATTTCAAAGGATTGAAATAATTCAGAATGTATTTTCCCAAAGTTAATGAAATCAGTAATAAAAAGGTAACAAAAAAGTCCACAATTGTTTTTTTTTTTTGTCCCCGCCACGCATCTTGCAGGACCTTAGTTCCCTGACCAGGGGTTGAACACAGGCCCTGGCAGTGAGAGTGCTGAGTCCTAACCACTGGACCGCCAGGGAATTCCCCACAGTTGTCTTTAAATTAAAATACTTATAAAAGTCTGTGGGTCAAGAAAGAAATCATAATAAGTTTTAAAAAGTATTCCAAGTTAAATGATGGAAACATGGCATATCAAAACTTAGGGAATGCAGCTAAAACACAGCTTAGATAGAAATTTATAGCACTAAATACATACAATGGAAAATAGGAAAACCTGAAAACCAATGTTCTAATGCTTCCATCTCAATCAGTTAGAATAATTTACAACAAATCTAATCAACCAGAAATATAAGAAGAAAATATTAAAGGTAAGAACCAAAATAAATAAAGGAGGAAGTAAACTTAAAGAAAATCAACAGTCAAAATTTGGTTCTTTGAAAATATTAATACAATTGAAAAGCTCCTTGTATGACTAATGAAGAAAAAGAGAGAACACAAATTATCAATATTAATAATGCAAAAGGCAATATTATTGCAGACATTAAAGGCATTAAAAAGGTAATAAGAGGATATTATGAACAACTTTACATTAATAACTTTGACAATTATATGAAATGGATAAATTCCTCTAAAAACCAAAATTGACAGAAGAAAAAATAAAATGTAAGATGATTAAAATCTTGAAGAGTCAATTACCTTTAGTATAGCATGCCTGTTTATTTATTATTAACTATTATTTTCTTATAGCCCTTTGCTAATCCTCAAGGTTTTTTTTTTTTTTTTTTTTACTTTTCTATTTCTGCTCATTCTTCATTGATTTGGGCTTCTCATGCTCAGATTATTGCAGTGGCATCCTTAATATTTAACTTTTTTCTACTTTAGATCTCTTCCTGACTCCAAGTATTTCCTGAATATTTATGGCCTTATTAATCTTTCCAAAACATGATTTTCATATTGGAGTACTTATGGTCCCTAAACAATTCTTGAACTTTTAAGCCTTAAATATTTGTTTAAACTATTTTCCTTTTCCTTTTATATATAGTGTTTCTCAATTTTGGTCCTCAGATCAGCAGCATCAGCATCACTTGGAAACTTGGTAATGCAACCTCTAAAGCCCCATCCCAGACTTACGGAATCAGAAATTCTGAGAGTGCGAATTTATGAGTGAGATCTTTTAAATAAGATGTCCAGGAGATTCCAGGTGATCCTGATATATGCTAAAATTTAAGGAATATTCCCTGATGTATAGGAAAAAAAATCTACCTTTTAAGTTTTCACTAGATGACCTAAATAGGCATTGTTTTTTCTTCTTTTTTAAATACCTATATGAATTTATTATTTAACACGTAATTTACTACTGCTCTGACTTACTAATCAATCCTCCATATACATATCTCACCTTACTAATGGATTGTATGTTGGGCAAGATAAGGAAATATTTACTTGAATACAGTACTTTACATATGGCATGTTCTCAATTAATTAAATCAATCAGAATACTCAGGTGTATGTTTTCCATTGTGGCTGTAACAGATTACCACAAACTTAGCAGTTTTATTGAAAAAAATTGAGCTAACATTGGTTTATAACATTATATATTTCATTTTTACAACATTATAATTTGACTTATGTATACACTACAGCATGCTCACCACCAAAAGTTTAGTTTCTGTCTGTCACCATACTCTTTTTTTTTTTTTGCGGTATGCAGGCCTCTCACTGTTGTGGCCTCTCCCGTTGCGGAGCACAGGCTCTGGACACGCAGGCTCAGCGGCCATGGCTCATGGGCCTAGCCGCTCTGCGGCATGTGGGATCTCCCCGGACTGGGGCACAAACCTGCGTCCCCTGCATTGGCAGGTGGACTCTCAACCACTGCACCACCAGGGAAGCCCTGTCACCATACTCTTGACTGCCTTTTCCCATGTCACGTTTCCCCCATCCTGTTTCCCCTCTGATAGCCTCTACTCTGTTCTCTGTATCTGTGTTTGTTTCATCTGGTTTGTTTGTTTAATATTCCACATGAGTGAAATTATAAAGTATTTGTCTATCTCTGTCTCATTTTACTTAACATAATACTATCAAAGTCCATCCATTTCGTTGCAAATGGAAAGATTTTGTCTTTTTTTATGACTGGGTAGTATTCCACTCCACATCTTCTTTATTCATTCATCCATCGATGGCACTTAGGATATTTCCATATCTTGGCTATTGTAAATAATGCAGAAGTGAACCTAGGGGTGCATATATTCTTTCAAATTAGTGTTTTTATATTCTTCAGATAACTACCCAGAAGTGGAATAGCTAGATCATATGGCAGTTCTATTCTTAACTTTTTGAGGAATTGCCATACTGTTTTCTATAGTGGCACCAATTTACATTCCCACCAGCAGTGTACGAGGGTTCCCGTTTCTCCACACCTTCTCCAACACTTGTTATTTCTTGTATTTTTGATAGTAGCCATTCCAACAGGTGTGAGGTGATAATCTCGTTGTTTTTATTTGCATTTATTTACCTAATAACTAGTGATGTTGAATATTTTTTCATGTGCCTGTGGACATATATATGTCTTCTTTGGAAAAATATCTATTTAGATCCTCTCCCCATTTTTTAATCAGGTTGTTTGTTTTTTTCTGTTGTTGAGTTGTATGAGTTCTTTATATATTTTGGGTATTAACTCCTCATCGGAATATGATTTGCAAATATCTTTTCCCATTTGGTAGGGTCTTTTCTTTTTGTTGATGATTCCCTTTGCTATGCAGAAGGCTTTTAGTTTGTAGTACCATTTGTTTATTTTTGCTTTTGTTTCCCTTTCTTGAGGAACCATATCAAAAAGATATTGCTAAGACTGATGTCAAAGAATGTACTGCCTTTGTTTTCTTCCAGGAGTTTTATGGTTTCAGGTCTTGTATTCAAGTCTTTAAAACATTTGGAGTTGATTTTTGTGTATGGTGTAAGATAGTGGTTTAGTTTCATTCTTTTGCATTTGACTGTCCAGTTTTCCCAGTACCATTTATTGAAGAGACTTTTCTTTCTCCATTGTATGTTCTTGGTGCCTTTGTGGTAAATAAGGCACATATATGTGTGTGTGTGGGGGGGGTTTATTTCTGGGTTCTCAGTTCTGTTCCATTGATCTGTGTGCTTGTGTTTCTGCCAATAGTATACTGTTTTGATCACTATAGCTTTGTAGTATAATTTGAAATCAGGGAATGTGATACCTCCAGCTTTTTTTTTTTTCCCCCTCAGGGTTCTTCTGGGGGTTATTCGGGGTCTTTTGAGGTTGCATACAAATTTTAGGATTTTTTATTTTATTCCTGTGAATATATCATTGGGATTTTGATAGGGATTGCATTAAATCTGTAGATTGCTTTAGGTAATATGGACATTTTAACAACATTAATTTTTCCAATATGCAAGCACAGAATATTTTTCTATTTCCTTTTGTCTTCACTTTCCTTTCAACATTGTCTTATAGTTTTCAGTGTACAGGTCTTTTATCCCCTTGGTTAAATTTATTCCTGGGTATTTGATTCTTTTTGATGTGATTGTAAATGGGATTGTTTTTTTAATTTCACTTTCTCTAGTTTGTCATTAGTGTATAGATGCACAAGATTTTTTAATATTGATTTTGTAGCCTGCAACTTTACTGTATTTGTTTATTATTTCTAATAGTTTTTTGGTGGATTCTTTAGGGTTTTCAATATATAAAATCATGTCATCCACAAATAGTGACAGTTTTACTTTTTCCTTTCCAGTTTGGATGCCTTTTATTCCTTTTTCTTGCCTAATTGCTCTGGTTAGGACTTACAATACTACGTTGAACAAGAGAGGTGAGAGTAGGCATCCCTGTCTTGTTCCTGATCTTAGAGGGATAGCTTTAAGTTTCCACCTTTTTTATGTTGTGAGTTTGTTACCAAGTTGAAGTAGCTATAGTTATTTTAATTCTTGTTTACTCCTTTGACCTTTATGCTAATAATTAAGTGTTTAGCAACATATTCTGACATAGCATTATGATTTTCTGATTCTTTCTATTATTGCTTTACTCAAAAGTTTGTGTACTTTTGCCTTTTCAAGTCAGGTAGAAGAGTTTTTTTCATTATTTCTTGTAAGGCAGGTCTAGTGGTGATGTACTCCTGAAGCTTTTGTTTGTCTGGGAAAGCCTTTATTTCCCCTATATCTGAAGAATAACTTTGCTGGGTAGAGTATTCTTGGCTGAAATTTTTTATCTTTCAACACTTTAAGTTTGTCATTCTACTTTCTCCTGGCTTGTAGAGTTTCTGCTGAGAAATCTGCTTGTAGCTTAATGGGGTTCCTTTTAGATTACTTTTTTCCCCAGCTGCCTTTAAAATTATTTCTCTATCATTGACTTTTGACAGTTTTTAACTTAATGTGTCTTAGAAGGTCTTTTTGCTTTGAGGAAATTGACTATTTGATTAGCTTCATGGACTTGTGTATCCTGTTTTTTCCCCAGATTTGGGAACGTCTCAGCTACTATTTCTTTAAATAAGCTCTCTGCTCCCTTCCACCTCTCTTCTGGGATACCCATTATCCTTATGTTGCCCTTTCAATGGAGTCAGATAGTTCTTACAGAGTTTATTCATTTTTAAAAAGAATTTAGTTCTCTGTCCTCTTCTACCAGAATCATTTCTATATTTCTTTCTTTAAGCTTGCTAATTCTCTCTTCTATATGGTCTGCCCTATTTCCAGTGCTTTCTATTGCATTCTCCATCTCATTTATTGAGTTCTTTAACTCCAGAATTTCCGTTTGGTTCTTTTTTAGAGTTTCAATCTCTTTGGGGAAGAGAGTTTCCTTCTTGTTATTAATTTTATTTCTGAGCTCAGTGAACTGCTCTTCTAAGTTTTCCTGTAGCTCACTGAGTTTCTTCATAAGAGCTATTTTGTATTCTCTATCAGTTTGATTACAATTCTTTGTGACTTTAAGTTTGGTTTCTGGAGAATCGTTATTTTCTTTTTGTGATGCCATGTTACTGTGGTTTTCATGGTGCTTGATGAGTTGTGCTTCTGCCAGTGCATTAGAAGTAGCAAACACCTTTCTTCTTTAGGTAAAGCTTTTTTTACTTGACTCTAACAATTCAACAGATTGGTAATTTGAGGCATTTCTTTTGTTTTTCAGTAGGTGGTGCTATAGCACAAGTTTTTGGTTTCTCTTACGGGAGCTGCCTCCAGCTATATTTGAGAATCTGCACTTTCCCTCCTCCTTTGCCTCTGCCAGAGGTATCACTGGTAGCCACATGATCACTGCTTGTGTCTCTGGAGTCGTTGGTGCCTTGCTGCGGCTGACGTCACACGGGGGGCACTGGGATGGAGGGTACCTAGTCCTTATTTGGGGGTGCTTGTGTCATGGGCACTGCTGCCTCAACAGTGGGAGAGGGAGGGTGAGTGGGGAGCTGGGGTAGTTGGTGCCTCAACTGTGTATGGGGTTGTCAGAGTCTCAAGTGCTGCTTCCACGGACAGGGTGCTGGAGTTGTGGGCACTGAGTGGCTAGAGGGACTGAGGTTGCAGGCTTTGCTGCCATACTGCTTGGTCCTCTGTGGTTGTGGTTGCCTCTATGTCTGGGGGACCGCTGTAATGTGTATCACCTCTGTTGCTGCTACTGGGTTCCCTGGGGCTGCAGGCTCAACCCACCTCAACTGGGAGCCTGGGATTGTGGTCTCTTTCCCTGGTTCCCTCTCCTCTGTGTGTTTCAGTCTGCCCACCTATAGATGTACAGACGTGTGGATTTCTGTGGTGTCCTGGTGTGTTGGGCAGAGGAACATTTGTTGAGTTATGGATGTTTTACTGGTTGTAGATTGAAGATGAGAGACAAAGGGAGTATCTCATACTGCCATGATACTGACATCACTCTACCACACTTAGCAGCTTTAAATGACACGAATGTATTATTTCTCAGTTTCTGTAAGTCAGAAGTTATAGTGGACTTGGCTGGGTCCTCTGCTTAGGGTCTCACAAAGCTGAAATTAAGGCTTTGGCTGGGCTGCATTTCTCACTGGAGGATCTGGGGAAGAATCTGCTTCCAGGCTCAATCAGATTATTGGCTGAATTCAGTTCCTTGTGGTTGTATGACTGAGATCCACATTTCCTTTTTAGCTGTCAGCTGGGGCCAGTCTTTGCTCCTAGGGACTGCTTGCATTCTTTCTCATGCCGTCCATGAGGCCCCCTTTAACGGTGGTGAGCTGAATCCCAGTTATATTTCAAATCTCTCTGACTTCTGTGGTATCTCCCTGACTACAGCCAGAGAAATCCTCTGCTTTTAATGACTCATGTGATTAGATTGGGCCCACCTGGAAGATCCATGATAATCTCTCTATTTTAAGGTCCATGATTTTAATTACATTTGAAAAGATCCTTTTGCCGTGCAAATCAGCATATTGGCAGGCTTCATGAATTAGAACATGGACACATATTGGGGGGCCATTCTGCCTACTATATCAGTTGACTTAATGACTATATGCAAAGTGCTGTGATTCAGTTGAAAATGATAAATTCTGTGTTGCACTTGTAACCCACGCACAGCCAAAACTAAAACAACAAATTATAGCACTATGAATTTTACTAGTAGCCAGAAACATTTATCCTTACAAGAGGAAATGAGTAATGTAGGTAAAAGAAAAGACAATTTCTAGAGCCTTTAACATTTTCAATAGTTAAAAAAAAAAGCCCTAGCTTGTACTCTAGTACAGGGGTCCCCAACCGGGACCAGTACCAGTCCGCGGCCTGTTAGGAACCGGGCTGCACAGCAGGAGGTGAGTGGCAGGCTAGCGAGTGAAGCTTCATCTGCCACTCCCCATTGCTCCCCATCACTTGCATTACCACCTGAAACACTCCCCTGACCCCCACCCCACGGGTCCGTGGAAAAATTGTCTTCCACAAAACCGGTCCCTGGTGCCAAAAAGGTTGGGGACCGCTGCTCTAGTAAAAGTGGAGACACATCTATGTATTTCAGTTGATACTGCCTAGTGTAGCTTCAAACACTGTTGGCAATTTCTGGAAGCCATCATTATCCATAATCTGCCAGCAGTGTTTGAAGCAACACTAGGCTGGGCCCTCCCCACTGGACATGTTGAACAATTATTACTTTCTTAAGTCAGGTTATCACAAACATACATGCCAAATGTGGTGAAAATCTATTTTCAAGTGCCACTGTAACAGCTAGCAGATGGAAACTTTATTTATATAGATTAAGACATAAATGCTTTGCACGGCAATTATGGTGCAACAGTCATGCTTGAAAAGCTTTAAAATCTCTAAAACAAGCATAAGGTATTATTATCATCAATAACAACAATTAAGTTTTACGATTTTCATTGTAAGCACTGTCATTTTATTTGTGTCTATAAATAAGAAGGGATAAAATGTACTATCAAATATCTGTTTAATAGGGCTTAATTATTTATTTTGGGACTTTATAGTATATTTAATAAAATTAATGAGATTGTGATTACTTGAGCCTGCCACTCTCTTTAGCTGGAAAATCTCTTTGATAAGAAGTAAAGCAAGATTGTCAGTTTTCTTATGAGAATTACAGGGTTTGAGGATTAGTCAGCTGAGAATTGGTGAGGTCCTCCTCTAATTAATGTCTTCCCACCGATGTTTGCCCTAATCTCCCCTTTTATTACATTTATTACAATGCTTCAGTGGGATGTCTGTGTGGCAAGGAAGATCTATTAAATAAGGTTACTGTGTGTTAGTGAAATAGCAATAAAGGTCCTAATTCTGTATTTGTTTCTCTGTTAATTCCTTTTAATTTAAAGAGTCACCTTGAGGCAAGTTGTTTTATAATAGGAAGAACAACTGGGCTGGAAGTGAGGAGCTCCACATCCAGTCTTGGCTTTGCAATTTTGGGCAGGTCATTGGAATTCTTGGCCCTCCGTTTCCTAAATTATAAAATATAGTGTTTGGACAAGATGATCTGTAAAACCATTTTAGCCCCCAAATTAAACAATTTGCTGATTTCAAGGAAACATTTTCAGAAATTGATGAGCAGAAACATTTTCAGAGTTATATTTACTTCCCACTTAGATTTTCACAATTGTCTCTTAACTGGCTTTCCCGCTACGGTTATTTTAGTGCAGCAGCTATTCTGTAGTCCATTGCTAGATTTAGGTTCATAAAATGCTACTTCATTCCATGTTCAAAATCTTCCACAGTAAGTCTGAATTTCAAGGCTTCCTGACTTTTGATCCTTTTGTCCCTTATTGTCTACAAAATTCTCCTTCTTATCCCCACATTTCAGTGAGTTTGCCTGCTATAACTGAATATGTTTATATTTTATCCTCCACATCTTTACTTATGTTATCCTATCTCCCGATACCCTTCCTTCCCCAACTCCACCCCCTTGCTCTCCAGCATTCAAGCACATATTTTTAGCTCCACCTACTGAAATTCTAGCTCATTCTTCAAGGTCAACTCAAGAGCTATTTCCTTTACACAGTCTCCCACAATTATTCCAACTGGAAGCAGTCTTTCCCCCTCTGAAATCCTCCAGGACTTAATATATTTACAATTCAATGATAAACATTTAGCACATATTTGCTTAATGTGCATGTTTTCTAGATACTGTCTTTGTCAATAGGGATAAAATAAAGAGGAAAAGTAGGCATGATCTCTGTCCTAAGGAACCTTACGGTTTCATGCGTGAGTTATCAATCATAATTATACAAATTGGGATAAGTTGGATGGCAGAAAAATTCTTACTTCACTTTTATTTACCTTTTTACTGTTTGAATCTCAGCCCCTATATAAAATTGTAAACTTGAAAAAAATAGTTTTTATAAATCTCTGACAATGTTAATTCATTTCTAAATAAATATTTATAGAATAAAATAAATGCCTGAACCTTTAGATTTGGGGTTTTAAATTAAAAATGGTTTCTAAGATTGTTCTAGACCAGAGAATAATTGGGCATTTTCCTCTATTTCCTGCTGCTGTTTTCAAAGTTGAATAGATGTTAGATTAGATTAAGTTCATTAACAAAACCCATGCATTTCATTTTGAATCTAGGAGATTTATTCTGTCCACCCTGTTTTAAGTTTTGAAGCCTTAAAATAATATTTTATTGTCATATTTTGAGTAACATGTCCATCTTCATTTTATAAAGAGGTCATCATTTTTCTAATGCATATTTATAAATCCATCCGTGTATTTAGGACTGTGGAATTAGCTATAGATGCTACAAAGTAGTAAGAGTTAGTTCAATAAACATTTTTTGAATGCACACTGGAATCTCACAGTGTGATACTTGGCTTTGAGCATGGGTCAGACAATTTATACCATCTGAAAGTTGCAGTTTTGGTGGGGGAGACAGAAACAAATATTGATAATATCAAAATTTTGGATCCAAACATGGATATTTCTTTAGTGAATATAAGTTTATATAAATTCCAACAACAAATTTCTTACAAAGGTAGAATTAAGAAGCACACAATGTGAAGATATTGAAAGTTCTAAGGAATGCTGTGGCCAGAGATTTTATCTCTTTGTGTCAAGTATGCGGTTTTTAAGATAATTTTATTTATTTCTTTAGTAAAGGGAATGGAAATACTTTAGTGAAATACTTTGAGCTATGATGAGTATTTTCAACTTAAGTTTTGGGGGTACAATCCATTGATTACTGTAACCAGAGGCTTGAAAGCCTGGCTTTGTAGATTGACGGTAGTTTTCTAATACTAGAGAGGAAATTTATCAGAGTGGTTAAGCTCTCAACTCTAGATTCAGACAGGGTTGGGCTAGTATTAAAATCAAGCCTTCACTGCTTACTAGTAGTATGACAGTAAAAAAATAACCCTGTTTCTCAAAATCTCACTGTTCTTATCTATAAAATGGAGGTAACAGATCTACCTCACAGAAAGTGCTCATGAAATATAGCTATACTTTATCTTCTTTTCAACCAAAATTTAATTTGAAAATGGAAGACCTTTATTGTGCGTGTAAAATACTTTCAATCTGATGCTGAAATAAGGACACCTTGATTTGGTAAAGCAGAGATGATTAAAATGGAGCTAAGAGTATTTGGCCCAAAGAACTAAAACTAAGGCACCTGTTTGAGTTTACACATACATGGTCAAATTACACCCAAACTCTTGTTACTGCTCAAAGGAGCATAAATTTTAAAGAAGATGTGGGTTTCTTAATGATAGGGTTTCATTTGTTTGTTTAATTTTGCTTACTGAATCATTATGTGATGCTCTCGAAATGATATAGGATATGCCTATAGAGCATCTTTTTAAGAAAAAAAGGCATAAAAGCACCATAGTTCCAGAATTGTGAAGGTAAAAAGAAGCTTTTAAATTTAGCATTACAGGAAAATAGACAGGAAACCTACTAGGCAAGAGAAAAAAAAGAGAAGTAGATAAAAGAAAAATACTATAAGTAGCCCTTAGTCCAATAAATTTTGTTTATTATTTTCCCTTTGTAATGTGCATTTAGGGAAATATCTCACAACCAAGTGGGAATAATATACTCTTTCCACCACTAATATTTTCTAGAATATTAAAATTATAAAATATAAATTTTGTTACCAACAGATTCAGAAGTCTAAAATATTAAGGTTATATAAATATCTGTGTTGAGGTGAAGCTATACAAATTATAGAAATAAAAATGATTTTGAATAAGTACTGTTTTGGTAAGCCTGAATTGATTCAAATTAGGTTTTTGTCTTTTTCTGCTTAACGAAGGACAGAATAGAGAGGTATTAAAGTGAATTTATAAAGAAAATAAAATATAAATATTCTATCATTGGTTCTTAACTCAACAATTTAAACTCACTACCTGGAAGTGTAACCCATGATATTCAAAAATGTCGTCCTATAACCCTGGGTTTTGTTGTATTCTTTACCTAAGCTTGTGATGATAAATGACTGTGGGCAAATTTCAGATGGAAACAAATACCAAATGGAGAGAGAGAGAAGGTGCAGGTAGGAGCGAGGAGGAAGGAGGAGAGGAAAGGAGAATAAAGAAAAAATGACATCAAAAGCCCTAATAAAACAACCAGGAGGCAATATCAGATCACCGTATATATCATAGCTTCCATCTTGAGAAAACTAAGGGGACCTCTGTTTTCAAGACAGTCCAGAAGAGATATCTTATTTTGAGGGGACAATATTTCCTTTTAAAATGTAAACTTAGGTAGATCTCAAGGTGACTAGAACAATATGATAAATAAATTCTTTTAGGATCATACCCTGAAATGCTTGCAAGATTTTATTTATATGGAATCTTCAGATGCATGATATAATCAGTTAAATAATATGAAATTTTCATTGATAGAAACTATTAATAATGGTTAGCTTTGCAGTTATTCACATACTGGTGAACAAGTGCAGCAATATTGATTTGTCTTGATCATCCTATGTTCATACTTAAGCTAAGTGTAAACAATGTCCTTTGATTGAATAATGTGGATTGACTTAGAATTCAAAGATTCTTAATTCAAAGTAATATAAGATGGAAAAAGGCTTTGATTTTCATGTGCCATTACTTTTCCTTCTGTTGTAGTCTGTGTTGAAAATGGGAAAGTGGACTTCCTTGTGAAGTTTCCAGGTTTCCAGATTAAGGGACCACAGAATAACTTTTGTGAAAATAGATAGTAATGAAGCAACTTGTTTTGTAATTATATTCCTCAGCTTCCTATTTTGGGGATAGCCAGATTTATGAAGAATGTATTATTTAATACTTATAACGCATTTTGAAAACTTAAATCACACTGTTTCAACTAGGCAACTGTTGAAAAGTAAGTACTAGATTTATTAGCAGCTATTTTCACAAAGATTCTATTTAATAATGTTGGTCTACCCTCTGTAATTTATTTGATTAATAATATTTGGTTTGAACCCAAATGATGACTTTTCACATATATGACAGAACTAATGAACTGTGAAAGAAGAACCGTTCAGATGGTCACCAATAACCACTGCTTTGTTAATCCTTTAAATAAACTAGAGCTCACAATGTGTCCCTTTGAAGTCATAAATAATGTATATTTTTCTTTTGACTTTTAATAAGCCAGTAGGGTTCATCTCACAGTCTCCAAACACATATATTTTATTATGGGCCTCTGCAGTTTACTTTAATTAGTGTGTCTGAGTGCTTTGGGAGACTTAGCCCTACTGAAAACAAACAGAGTCTTACCATCTATAAAACATTAGCTCCCTTTGGTTTATCCTGACACAGCGGGGGAGGCTCAGTGAGAAACACATGGTGTAAGTAAACACTCATAATTACATTAGCATTCTCTGGTGGATTGGTAATTCAAGCTCTCTTCCATGATATTGTAAGAGCAGTTAGAACAGGTTTACCAATCTTGTGGTCTGCTGGGGATTTCATCAAATTCCATGTGAATGGAACTTTAAGTGACAAATCTACTGGAAACAGTATGAGAGTAGGAGGCATGCTATAAAATGGAAGCTTAGTATAGGCAATATAATTTTGTTTTATTTCTGATGTAGCTGTGAGGCTTTTCAGTTCTAGTTGCCATTTCTTTTCCCATGTTATTTAATATCAAAGTTGGTTTCAATCGGTTCTTTGGGTATGGCCACTCTATTGACTTTGATTGTACAATACTGTATAAGACAACTGATTGATTAAAATTTTCAGCTTTCAAATATCTGATTTGATATAATAATACTCAAACATACTTGCTAATAAAATAACCATGTTACTGATTGTTGATGGAATGAATGTATTATTTTTTTAAAAAATAATTAATTTGTAGTTAAACTTGTATGTTTTATAGAGGTATTTTGTATATATAAGCCTAGTGTACATTATCAGTCTTATGCTTTTAATTTTAATCTTCTAGCAATTGCTTAGAATAATACATGGCTACTATATATGGAAGGGTAACAGGAATGTAAGATGTTCCCTAGTGGGATGAATCTGATGGAGCTGGATAAAAAAACTGAAGCTGCATCAAAAAGCACAAATGGTTTGGCTATTTGAATGACTTCACCAGTAGAAAATTGTTCAGTTTACCTACTTTTATGGATCTTTCCATGTTTTGTGTTTTTTTGTTTTACTGCTTTTGGATTTACTTCCCTTTTGTTTTTCTTTTGGCTAATTTTGGTCATGTTAGTCGAAATAGGCAAACTAGTTTGCTTAGGGTGTCTCTCAGGCACTTCAGGAAAAAGCAAGTCACATTAAAATTTTGATTGAAATGACTGATTATTTAGTGCCATGTATAAGCAGTCTACACAAGTGCTGTTCTGTAGAAATATAATGCAAGAAATATAATTTTACATTTTCTAGTGACCATTTAAAAAAAGTAAAAAGAAACATGTGAAATAACTTTTACTAATATATTATTTAACCTGATATATCCAAAATATTATCATTTCAACATGTAATCTATATAAAAGGTTTTAGAATATATTTTATATTTTTTGTACTAAATTTTTGAAATCCAGTGTGTATTTTGCCTTTAAAGCACATCTCATTTTGGGCTAGCTACATTTGAAATGCTCAATAGCCACATATGGTCAGAGGCTACCATATTGGACAGTACAAGTTACACCTTTTCATGCAAAAGAAATAAATGAATGGTGAAAAACAGAACTATGTTGAAATTTTTAAAAAAATTGCAAAAATCCATATTCTTTATTACAGATACATATCCTTAAGCATTATTCTTTCTCTAACTGAAATCCCTAGTCTGATTTGTAAATTGTAATTTTCCTATTTTATTCTGCCCTCTTTTCTCACACCTGATGTAATTTCATCATTTGCTTTCACTGTTTTATATTTTGAAATCTATTTGGATGGTATGAATTCTTAAGGATGTCATTTTTCACATTGATGTCTATGATGGCAAATTGCGATATTATTGGTATGAAACATTTACTGAACAAGTAATGAAATGAGTTATGTGGAAAAAATTTTCAAGTTATGTAGAAAAGAGACTATGTTTTTCAGATTTTACTGTACTGTTTTTGGATTGTTTTCATTGGTGAGGTCCTCAGTTTAGAGGCATGAATTGCCTGGTATTAAAACAGTGTGAAAGAGAAAATTTTGGAGCTTCAAAATATATTAGCAGAGTAAATAGCAGAATACTATAAATTATTTTTCCTCCCCAATTTCCATGTTTTAGAAGTTAATTTACTTTCTATGTAGAACATATTTTAAAAATTTGTTCCACATACTACAGGGTCTAATGTAAACCTTATTGCTTAAGAAAAATTTCTTCAAAGTATCATTTCATATTTAAGGGGAAAAAAAAAATCTAAGATTGAGTCTTACTGATAATCAATAAGTAGGCAAATCATAAGAAAACTTACAAGTTTCTGATCCATAATTTGCTATTTATGCAGAGATATTTCCATCTGGCTTTACCTGTTCAAACCTATACCTATTCTGTCTATGCCTATTTTATATGAGTTCAACTTATAGAGCACAAATATTTGACTATTTTCAAGTATGTATAGTGCTAGTGTAAAAAATCATGCAATATTTATGTCTTCAGATGATTAATTTTAAAAATGAAAATTATCAAAAGTATATTTGAGAAAATTTAAAAACTTATGTGGTGGTTTAGATTATTGTTATATAATTTTTTGAGCCAATTTTAATCAAAATGGATATTTTTATTTATCAAGTTTTGCTGGTCGCATTTCTCTATGGCTATGATTGATGCCACATTTTTAAATACCTGAGTGTCTTCAACTTCTTTTAATTTGTTTATATAATGTAAATTCAGATGTGCATTTAAAAATTTTATATATATCTGAACCCTATATAATATATAAGTATACTTTACACATTATAGAGACTCTAAACATGTAAATAAAAATGTATCATTTATAAAGTGAAAGTATAGATTAAATTTAACTTGCATCACAGAGAGGCTTAAACTACATGTAATTTTTCATGTCAGTGATGTATTTTGAAGATTTTTTACATAAAATCTAACATGACATTCATTACTCAAATATATTATTATGTCATTATAAATATTTAATTGGCAAATTCTCTAATTTTATATTGATTCCTGGAAATTTTTGAATTACCATATTCAAAAATATATTCATATATAATCTTATTACATAGGACTCAATTTCTTAGAATCAAAAGCTTGATAACATATCTAATTCAATTGAATAAGGTAACTTTTCTTAAACATGTAAACTTCTAGATAGGAAATTATTGTGTCCTATTTAAAAGGAAATTTTCTCATGAGGCTTACTAAAGGATATGTCAGTATATATAACATTTTTTAAAAGTCATAACACAACCTTAGTTTTGAAAAGATATTCTTCACATGAAGATTGAATTTGTAGAACAATCTACTTTATGTTTTTCTACAGTTTATGCAGACTCTTTGTGTATTATGATTATTAAAATCCCATGAAGGAAACCAATCTGTCAAAATTTTCAAGATTTTATTTGATAACTAAATGAACAATGCTAAATAATTCTTTGAATTATCTCTGTAAACTTGTTCGAAACCAGGTTTGCTTTGAAATTGCTCAATGTTTGCCTGCTGCCAAAGCTGAACTGCCCGCTAAGCATACCCACCGGCTTAAGCAAGGTGCCTGACTGACTAGAATGCTTGGTGACGAATCAAAAATATGCTTTAATCCAGTGTTCATTTTCATATCACAAAAGGTGCTACAGAATGATTGCCATTTGCAAAAGAAAAAGGCAAGCACAATTAAAAGCCAGGTTTCTAATCCCCTTTGCCTGGGTTTAGAACCAGAGCCAAAAGAAATAGTGCTTTAACAGGTACATATGCCTTCAGGGGGAAGCACACCCGACCACCTAGCTGGTGAGATGAAAAGGTACCACGATTGAGTTATATCAGTGGCCAACAAATTGCGCCCCAACTGCTGTGGCTGACAAGAGACCATAGAACTAGTGGGTGGCCAAAAAAAAGCTCTGTTTTGTGACAGTGGGCAGGCAAGTGCTGAGCCAATCAAATGCTACCTTTTTCGCTTATAGCTTCTGTCTTAGCAGCCAAGACATAGATCATCAATATGTGAGAAAATCGTAGAGTGAGTGCCTGACATTTGTGTGGAAAGCTATTTCCAAATGACTGAAGGGCAGTCTGAGCAGCTAACCACTAATTAGCCTAATTGATACCAAATTGAAAGGGATGACTCAGCTGTTGGAGAAACACTGCCTAATAGTAGTGTTGTGTCTTAGCTGCTCAAATGAGAAGTGATTATTAATTGTACTCTGTGGAAAGAGAAACTGTTGCATTATATTAATATTGGGGAAGTAGAGGATTAAACATTTTATTAATCTGACTGTAAGCTTGCCCCGCCCTGCTGGCACTCTTGTCATCAGGACTAGCTGACACCAGTTGGGTTAAGTGAGTTAAGCTCATTATTTCTCCACTGAGCATTCTGCAGACAGGTTGAACTGTGAGCCAACCAGTTTTCTGAGCGCACCAATACTACTAAAATATATCTAAAATTGAAGACAAAGCCTAAAAACTCAATAGTGGGTACTGAATAAGTGCCCACTTGAAGAACACAAGTTTTTGTGGTATTATTTTTTGAACACAGCAAAACAGTATTGCAAATTAATCAGTAGAAATTTATCTTCTATCCAGATATTAATTTTCAATTGCTGGATATAATAGTTGGTCAGTAAGTGTCTACTGAAGGAAGGAAAGAAGGAAGAAATCTTGAAGGTACTACAAGTCATAGATTCGTGTATAACCAAACACTTGAAAAGTAAAATTGAGTTTAGTTGCATTTGTTTTCTTTTTTAAAAAATAAATTTATTTATATTTTACTTTTGGCTGCGTTGGGTCTTCTTTGCTGCACGCGTGCTTTCTCTAGCTGTGGTGAGCGGGGCTACTCTTCGTTGTGGTGCGCGGGCTTCTCATTGCGGTGGCTTCTCTTGCTGTGGAGCAGGGGCTCTAGGCACACGGGCTTCAGTAGTTGTGGCTCGCGGGCTCTAGAGCGCAGGCTCAGTAGTTGTGGCGCATGGCCTTAGTTGCTCCGCGGCTTGTGGGATCTTCCCGGACCAGGGCTTGAACCCATGTCCCCTGCATTGGCAGGCAGATTCTTAACGACTGTGCCACCAGGGAAGTCCTGTGTTTGTTTTCTTATATTGAGAAACTAATTTCTGGAACCAATAGGAAGGAAGATTTTTGAAATGCAACTCCTATTATCTAGGAAGGCTGTAGTTTTCTCTTTCCCTGTAAATTGTTAAGGATTTCATTGCTTCTTTAATGAGATGTTGCCTGTGTTTATAGTTGTGGGATTGGAAGGACCTCTACAGGCTATTTGGGGTTGGGGCAAACTTAACAATAGTTGTAGGAACAATGGAGGAGCTTCTGTCTTCTCCAGTGTGTTTGAAACTTTCGATTCTGAAGGAAGCTACTGAATTAAAATAAGGCACAATGGTAAAAACAGATCAAGACTTCAAAACTTTACTTAGAAAAGCTCATCAGGGAAGAAAAAATTTAATCCTACTCTCATAACAGCTACACCAGCAAAGTTCATAAAGATTTGGTTTAGTGGCTGGAAAATAGCATTATATTTTCTGGTCCCTATCAAGATGCAGAGTTGAATGAAATTATGTCAAATGTAGTCAGTTTTCAAGATGGCAATAAGATGTGTTCTAAGTGAACATTTTTTCAATTAGATTGGATATCAAAGTGCATTTAGATTCTAGAATAGTGATTTTGATCTTATAAGACCCATTTATTCATTCACTCATTTGTTAATTCAGTAGAGTTCCTTTAGCATGTATTCAGGTATATAAACCTCTGGGCTAAGGGTCAGATTAGCTAGTCAGAGACAAATTAATTACATTAATTTGTAATGTAGATTAAATCAGTATATTTCCAAAGAAGATGGTAGAAAATAATAATTGTAATGCTGCTTGCAAGATAAAAGGATACAATTTGGAACACTTTTATACATCTTTAATTAAACACATGAAATCATAGAATTTCCCCCTCCTCAAAAATCTCCTTATTTTCCACATGAACTCAAGGAAGAAGAGATCTACAAGTATAATATCAAAACCCATGAAAATATGAGACTGGTTGTTGGCTTCCCAACTGGAGCAAGTTTCCTAGTAGAGATTATTTATTTCAGTGGTAACATGATTATAGTGCTGGTGAAGAGAAGAAAGGCAGGGGAAGTGTTGGGAGAGTAGAAAGTTAGAAGAAAAAAAAAAGTAGTTGAGTGCAATTCTAAGCCAGGTGCTTTCTTCTATTACCATTTTTCAGATGCTCACCTGGCCTTCTGGAGCATAGGCATGTTCTCCACAGTGAATCTGGGCCCGGAAGTTTGGAGCAATAGTGACAGTACAGACAGCAATGATTTTGGACAATTTTAGGAATATAGTATTTTCCCTTACCTTCAGTTTAGCAACTTAATTCTTCCCTTGATAAATTCAGAAACACTTTCATAGCATTCCCTTCCATAAATGGCCTTCATATTACTCATATTGTATAATAGCTGAGGATACACTATGGAGGTGCAGTTATATTATAGACACTTCCTTCTAAGAGACTGTTCATAAAAGGGTATCACAAGATGGAGGGAGGAGTGAATATTCATTTACTTATTCAACAAACACATATCCACCCCTTCCCTGTGCTAGGCACTTGGCTGTGCACTTCCCATGTGAAACCATTCATGGTGACCCTATGGGTGAAGAGGTGGATAAGAACTTTGATAGGAGGCTTTGAAATCACCACAGCCTTGCATGTTGAAATGTACCTTATGGAATAGTTATAGTTATTTACCTTCCTCTTGACTCTAGTCCTGGTGCTAGGAAATAACAGCAGCTACTGCTCTGGGCCTAAAGAACAACCAGGGAAGTTGCCTTTTCCTTTTTTTTCCTTTTTTTCTTTTTTTTCAGATCATGGTGTTGTCAAGATGTGCAAAGGGAAGAGGGAGAATTGGGGTCCTTAATATCCTGGGTTCAGGGAAAGAGGTTTAAGATCAAAAGCTCAGCAGATAATTAGACTCAGTTTTCCAAAGAGGAAGAAATGTTGGGAAGAGGAAAAGAAAGGGTGACAACTGGAGTGCTTTTGAGTTTTTTGGTAGTCATGATTGTGGCTATTTGGACTGAAAAGTTGGCATGTCACTGAATTTCAAAGTTATCTATTCAAGATTGCTATGAAGTGGCTCGTAGATGCTCTCAACAGCTGGTTGTGCACATCCCTTCCCAACTCTGAAGTTAGTGACCTCTTTCAGTATCTTGAAATTGGCCCTAGTGGGAATATTTACTCCCTGGAAATAGGAAAATACTACAAATCAAGGCTGGGCTTCTCCCCACCCCAGAGAGCTGGTTGTTAACCATTGACCAGCACAGCACTGGCTGTAAGAGATTTAGGATCTCAGTGAATCATTCAGCCTTGTACAACCACACTGACGATGAGTTTCCGCAATTAGCATTTACCTTTTGAAACAATATAAATCCGATCTAAATCACTCAAAGACACTAGGAAACCTAGCTACAGCAGTTGATACATCAATGATACACAGACCAGTAATATGGCAATTGTTAAATTACATCACACTCAGGTTCTTGGTGTAAGTAAAAACAAAACCACAAATAGTTGAGAACTTGTAACATGAACAGAACACTTCATTGTTCATAAAAGCATCAATACTGGAGGAACTTGTTACAAATTAAAGCATTGCTAAGATCTTAAAGGAGAGTCATTTTTGAAACAAGAAGCAAAAGAAAAAAATGTGTGCTGAAATTCATAATGCGCCCTTGTGACAAGCTGCAAACGGGTATTACTGGCATTGTTTTTGAAAATTTTACAGTACAAGCTTATCTGAGTCCTTAATGGTTAGGGATATTAGTAAACTTTATCTTCCCTGATTTTTTTTTAGGTTTTCTGGTTTAGTGGCTTCCATGATTGTTTTTACTTGGCAAGGTATTCTAATCTCATTTCTGTAGAAGTTGCCCAGAAGAATGTAGAACTGTATACTTTGTATAAAGCTGTATACCTTGTATACCTTCTGTATACCTCAGGTTGGAGCTAACAAAAATGTATTTTGGACCAAAGATATTTAGTCTCTCTAGTGTTTCGGCTCTCTTACCATTTCTTGAGTAAGTTTAAAAATACTTGAAAGTTAAGGTATATATGTATATAACTACATATATATTGTATAAGCATAGAAAACAAAAAGAATATATATTAACATTCCAGAAATGGGGTAGGGGATGAGTGTGTTTTTTTTAATGTATGCATTTATGTTTTCTGAATTGATTACAATAAATATATATTAGTTAAGTACTTTTAGGCTTCATTTTTTCAACGCTCCCCTCATTCCCCCCCCGCCAATGCAGAAAGAAATGCAATGAAAGGAGTAAAGATAAGAAGAGAGTGCGGTATATAAATGGTTTTGTGGTTTCTGCTTTGTTTGTCAAAAGAAACACACAAATTTTTTTATGCTTTCCAAGATCTAAATCATTATCATTTTTTGTTGTTCCTATTTTTACACCAATAAAAATAATCATTATATCTATTTCCCCAATGAGATTTTTGACAAACGTATTTGTTCTGCTCTGCTAATGTGTTAATATTCATATGGAACTTTTTATTAGTCCAGTTTTGAACTGAAATTTATTATTCTGTCGAGAGTTCCTTGTCTTGAAATCTTAATGGCATAGGTCAATAAGCCTAACTGGAATAGTTTACATAGTCACACTTTTGTCTGTCATCTGGTTTGTAAAGCAAGGAAAAATACAGTTGAAATGGTTTTATTTATTCTAATTCCGGTGGATTACTAAAGTTTTTATATTGACACAACATGAATTGTGGAGGTAATATTTTTCCATTATTTAAAAAAATTCGAGTAATTCAAGTGACAGTTGACAAAGGCAGTGGGGACACATCCAATAAAGGAAGACTCCAAAACTTACTATACTTTAAGCACCTTTTAACAAGATGAAAGTAACATTTTAAAGTTTTGGGTCAGAAAAACAGTTTGAGGTGTGACATTACCACATCACCTCAGCTTTTATCATTCAAGAGCTATTTCAGATCTCTTTGTGGTATGTTTGGCAATACACTTAAAAGATTAATACTTAAGCTACTAATAATCTGGCTTCAAGCAATTGTCTGTCTGTCCATCCAGCTGTCTATTCCTTCTTCTGTTTTCAGAAACCCCCAAATGAACAGCATGAAACACAACAACAACAAAAAAGGAAGAAAGCATAATCCTGCTTGGAGTTTTTCCCCTGAGCTTTCAGACAGCTGTGATATTACTAGAAGGCTAATGTACTCTGGGCTGTATTTCAACACTCATTTTAAAGTTTTTTTTGGTGGGGTGGGATAGAGGTAGGGGACAGGAGGTAATGTGGAATGGAATTATTTTGAAATTTCCATGACCTCTTTCATGTTTTAATCTGTCCTTTTCAGTGTTTTAATTTAGATTAGGGAAGACAGATCTCTTTAGAGTTTTGAAGTTTGTTTTTTGGTGGATTAACTTGATGGAACATTGCTCTCATGAGTCCAGTTAAAGACAGAACTAATTTGAGTTGTTGTAAAGGCAGAGACAATTTACAAAGTAATAGACATTTATTTAAAATCACTTGATTTTAAAAAGAAGTATAACATTCATTTAAATTATAAAAAAATAGAAAATATGAACAGTTAATAGATGATTCAATTCTATCATATTTGAATTTTGTTTGCTTGCATAGGCAGTCAGAAAAATATATTTTACTTTTCCTATTAATACTAATGTTAAAATTACTGAGTACATCAATACCCTAGCACTCTCTGACGCACGATAAAATATTCTTATATTGATATTTAATGAAGCCTTTTTCATTTATATTTTTATAGCATTTTCATTTCATTGCTCTAAGATAACTAACTATACACCATATAGCCTAAAAGTACAATACACAATACTAGCTATATATATGTGCACATATATGTGTAGGGAATTTGTATATGTATTATACTTGTGTGCACATATATATCTAGTGTTATGTATATCAATAATGGTCCTAAACACTATATTTTAACCTTAAATATTAAACATATGAGGCTGGTTCTTCATATTTTTTCTACTTCTCTCAATGCCTTAAACACAGGAGAAATATTCAGTTATATTTGATTACTTGATTGATTGAACTCTTGTCTCCAGTGAGCTGTGTGGTCTTGAGTAAGTCAAGTTTCCTCCTTGTAAAATTAAGGCAGTTCTATAGGATTCCTAAGATTCTTTTTTGTTTTGGATTCTCTGTGATCATCCCTAAATTAAGTATTCAGGTTAATGTAAATCAGTTTCTTGAAAAGTGTGTAAATGAAATATTTGACCAGATAAAGATGAGATACTTAAGATCTCTAGAACATGACCAAAGCAGCAAAGACCATGGAATATAGATGGCACCAAAGAGAAAGACTGTGCAGTGTAATTTTTGTGCTTGATCACTTCCCGTCTCATGACCCGTTGTCCCCCGATAGGTGCTCCCTCCCAAGGTGGCTTCTTTTCTTCTGCTCTTCTCTGGCTTATGGGAATCACTCATTTCCCAATTCCTCTCAGACCTGCAGTCTCTGGGAGCGAGAGTATCTTTTCATCCGCCACATACCTGGCCATCCGCTGGGCTGTTTCCCTGTGGACCTATCTTTTGCCAAGAACCTGGGGACTTCATAGGTCTAGGTTGTAAGGCTGGAAGTTTATGCAATCTGAGGGGCCCTTTTTTAGAAACAGAATACAAAATTAGGTACAAAGGGAAACATTTATTTAAAATGAGCAAAAGTCTAACAAATTTCAAAATTTGAAAATCTAGAAAATAGTATAATATTTTAATTGACTGCCACACATTTATACCTTTTCTCCACACATTTGGCTGCATATTTTTGGATTGCCTCTTCATATGATTGAGCAATATTATAATATCAATTTCTACAGACTAAATGGAAAGATAATTTTGTCTTTTCTCTGGCATATAAAATTTTTTATTATTGATAGTTAAAGTTTCTTTCCACTTCACACCATGTTATTGGTAATCTGAAATAAATGTTTTAGGTTGTTAAATTTGAGAAAACCTCTATCAAATTTCTTTCATGAGTGAGCAGTAGAATTTCAGATGTGTGAAATTTTCTTTTCTTTTTTTAAATTTAATTAATTTTTTTATACAGCAGGTCCTTATTAGTCATCAATTTTATACACATCATTGTATACATGTCAATTCCAATCGCCCAATTCATCACACCACCACCACCACCCCACCGCTTTCCCCCCTTGGTGTCCATATGTTTGTTCTCTACTTCTGTGTCTTAACTTCTGCCCTGCAAACCGGTTCATCTGTACCATTTTTCTAGGTTCCACATATATGTGTTAATATACGATATTTGTTTTTCTCTTTCTGACTTACTTCACTCTGTATGACAGTCTCTAGATCCATCCACGTCTCTACAAATGACCCAATTTCATTCCTTTTTATGGCTGAGTAATATTCCAGATGTGTGAAATTTTCTAGTGCAGTGACCAATGTTAAATCTCTTTGAGTTGATGACATTCTTTTATTTTCTTCTTAAAAATTTTAAATTGTAGTAGAGTTGATGTACAATATAAGTTACAGGTGTTCAATATAGTGATTCACAATTTTAAATGTTATACTCCAGTTATAGTTATTATAAAATATTGAGTTAAAACTATATTCCCTGTGCTGTACAATATATACTTGTAGCTTATTCTGTATCTAATAGTTTGTACCTCTTAATCTCCTGCCCCTTTTTGCCCGTCCCCCCTTCCCTCTCTCCACTGGTAACCACTAGTTTGTTTTCTGTATCTGTGAGTCTGCTTCTTTTTGTTATATTCATTAGTTTGTATTTTTTTGGTTCCAAATATAAGTGATATCATACAGTACTTGTCTTCCTCTGTCTGACTCATTTGTTGCAAATGAAAAAATTTTATTCTTTTTTATGGCTGAGTAGTATTCCATTGTATTTATATACCACATCTTCTTTATCCGTTCATCTGTTGATGGACACCTAAGTTCCTTCCATATCTTGGCAATTGTAAATAATGCTACTATGAACCTGGAGTGTATGTATCTTTCTGAATTAGTGTTTTTGTTTTTTGGGGATACATACCCAGGAGTGGAATTGCTGGGTCATATGGTAGTTCTGTTTTTAGTTTTTGGAGGAACCACTATACTGTTTTCCACAGTGGCAGCACCAGTTTACATTCCTACTAACAGTGTCCCAGGATTCCCTTTTCTCCACATCCTCACCAGCATTTATTATCATGTGTCTTTTTGATGATAGCCATTCTGACAGGTGTAAGGTGCTTTCTCATTGTAGTTTTGATTTGCACTTCCCTGATGATTAACGATGTTGAGCATCTTTTCATATGCCAGTTGGCCATCTGCATTTCCTCTTTGGAAAAATGTCTATTCAGTTCTTCTGCCCATTTTGTAATCAGGTGATTTTTTTGATGTTGAGTTGTATGAACTGTAAATGTATGTTGGATATTAACCCCTTATCAGTCATATCATTTGCAAATATTTTCTCTCTTTCACTAGGTTGTCTTTTCATTTTGTTGATGATTTCCTTCGCTGTGCAAAAGCTTTTAAGTTTAATTAGGTCCCATTTATTTATTTTTGCTTTTATTTCCTTTGCTTTAGGAGGCAAATCCAAAAAAAAATATTGCTACAATTTATGTCAAAGAGTGCTCTACCTGTGTTTTCTTCTAAGAGTTTTATGGTTTCCAGTCTTACATTTAGGTCTTTAGTCCATTTTGAGTTTATTTTTGTATATGGTGTTATTTTTTTTGCAGTACACGGGCCTCTCACTGTTGTGGCCTCTCCCGTTGCGGAGCACACGCTCTGGATGCGCAGGCTCAGCGGCCATGGCTCACGGGCCCAGCCGCTCCATGGCATGTGGGATCTTCCTGGACCGGGGCACGAACCTGTGTACCCTGCATCGGCAGGCGGACTCTCAACGACTGAGCCACCAGGGAAGCCCCGTATGTTTTAATTTCATTCTTTTATGCATAGCTGTCCAGTTTTCCTGGCAACATTTATTGAAGAGACTGTCTTTTCTCCATTGTATAGTCTTGCCTCCTTTGTCATAGATTAATTGACCATAGATGCCTGGGTTTATTTCTGGGCTTTCTATCCTGTTCCATTGACCTATATTTCTGTTTTTGTGCCAGTATCATACTGTTTTGATAACTGTAGCTTTGTAGTATAGTCTAGAGTCAGGGAGCCTGATTCCTCGATCTTTGTTCTTCTTTCTCAAGATTGTTTTGGCTATTCAGGGTCTTTCATGTTTCCATACAAATTTTAAAATTATTTGTTCTCATTTTGTGAAAAATGCCATTGGTAGTTTGATAGGGATTACACTGAGTCTATAGATTGCCTTAGGTAGTATGGTCATTTTAGCAATATTAATTCTTCCAATCCAAGAATACTGTGTATCTTTCCATCTGTTTGTGTCATCTTCAATTTATTTCATCAGTGTGAATTTATTACATTCTTTATCCACGTTGCTAAAGGTCCTCCTGAGGGTGTTGCAAAAATCTCATGTGGTTATGAGGCCCAGAAGCTTAAATATCATTTCTTCATGGTAATTCCATCTCTGGTGATAATGTTGGCAAAGAAAAGACTTTGGAGTTAGATACATGCATGTTCAAACTTCAGTATCATTACATATTAGCTATATAACTTTAGGAAAATCATTTAACTTCTTTGAGCTTCAACTTCCTCAGTTCTAAAATGGGAGTATTAACAGTATCAACCTCACTGGATTGTTTTCAGAATTTAAAGTAACAGTGTGTTCTCTGAAACTGTTAGTTCCTTCTTTCACCCTCTCCTTTACAGTATTTTCTAATCTGAATTTTAGTAAAGCTTTTTGAAAAGCAGGTGTTTGTGCCAAATTGGATGAGATTTTTTATCATCATGTCTAGCTATTTGTGAAAGATATTTGGGGACAAAATTGGGACATTTGTGAAGACAATATACATAAACTTTTTGAGTGCTTAATATGTATACCAACTGCTTTCCCATGTATTATTTCGGCTCACATATCTTGGACTTCCTTGTCTACTCAACCATATGTACAGACACACAGAATCACTTTCTCACATGACTTTATCTCCTTTTCTTATCACCACCAGGGTTTAATGGTATCTAAATATAGTTATTAATGAATAAATGAATGAGTAGTCTCTATAATCCTACAACAGCTTGGATAGAGAGGCTGACCTTGCTTTTACAAGTGAGGCCTCTGATATTGGTAATATAGGTAAATAGGTAAACTGACCTATGTATGTCAGCATAGTTCATGAGACCTAATCAAACAAGCTCTAGTTTTTTCCTCTTTCTATTGCATCTTGCATCCTCCACAGATTTTGATACTCCTCAAGTGTCTCCTTGTAAGTAGATGCCTAGTCTGTACACTTTGGATTGGTCCTCCTGAAATACATTTTAGTCTTTAAGTACCTCTTTTTTTAAATATATAAACTTATTTATTTATTTTTTTGACTGTGTTGGCTCTGTGCAAGGGCTTTCTCCAGTTGTGGCAAGTGGGCGCCACTCTTCATTGCGGTGTGCGGGCCTCTCACTATCGCGGCCTTTCTTGCTGCGGAGCACAGGCTCCAGATGCGCAGGCTCAGTAGCTGTGGCTCACGGGCCCAGTTGCTCCGCGGCATGTGGGATCCTCCCAGACCAGGGCCCGAACCCGTGTCCCCCGCATTGGCAGGCAGACTCTCAACCACTGCACCACCAGGGAAGCCCTAAGTACCTCTTTTTGATACGTTCCATTCATTACTAGTCAATTATAAGAAGAACATCATGCATTTACACTGTAAAGATTTAGTGAGGTCTTTTTAAAAAATCATCTCCACAATTTTTATTACTAAACAGTTTTATTCAAATACCTCTCTACAAATATTATTCTCTGCAACTTTATTTAAATGAGAATTTTAATTTATCATTTACCTGTAATGATTGAGGAATGGGCATTTTTGTTAAATGAAAATCTTGTTAATGTAAGACTCACAATTGCGCAGTTCATGGATTGCTACTTTTCTTAAAAGTATAATACACATTGCAATTACAGTGAATGTAAATTTACTTTGATAATGTAGAAAACAGTTTGGGCCCTCTTATTCCTCAAATAATCATAACGAGTATCTAATACTGTTACACTTCAGATACAGTAACAGATTGTTGAAGTAATGGCTTAAGTAAAAACAATAAAAAGCAAATTTTTAACTTTTTTTGTGCCACTGCCACAGTTTCTGGTAGAAAATGTCCTTTTCCTTGGCCACTTTGGTAACCTGATCTCTATCCCTTACACTCTTGTGGGGTGACATCAGAACTGTTGTATATGTTTCAATACCTCATTCTTTGAGTGATGTTAAGGCTAGGATTACAAATGCAATCCTTGTAATTTTTTTTGCAAAGTTTGAAAATCGGCTACAGTAATGTGTAATATGAGACAGTGGTTATGTTAAATTTTAACAAGAAACATCAGTATTTAAAAAATTTAAATGACCTTTTGAATGTTTTTTCTAAGTTAATAGCATTATACTTCTGAAATTATTAAAGCTTAAAACTACACAAAGACTTTTGAAAAGCCTTGTATACCTAAGTCTTTATCTATGCATGATATTCCAATTGGGTTAATTAACAAAATTACCCGGAGAGTTTATTAAAAACACAAATTTCTGGACTTCCTATGCTCCTTTCCTCATCTTCCCCAGAAATTCTGAGTCTGTCAGTCTGGATGGTACCCGCAGTCTATATTTATATATCTATAAAGCTATAGCTGTCTACATATATCTACATATATCTCCAGGTGATTTTGATGATCAACTGGATATGGTAATGCCTGACCTAGAGTAACATTTCTTGATGTATATGTGAAAGAACACTAGTCTCCCAAAGTTCTCGATATTGAACGGTGTCCATAGTTAGAGAAATCAGGAAATTCTGGGTCCTATTTACATCTGGAATAGTCACAGTGCACAGTGGCATAGTATAGGATTGACAAGTCCTGTAGTTTATGTATGTGAAACTCCTTTTAACCCACAGTTTATCAAACCATTTGATCATGGAATCCCATTTTTCCCCACAGCAGCTGTTAACACCACTTTAAGTGTAGGAGCTGGCACGCTGCCTTCACTTTCTGTCTTTCTTGGACCACTGAAATTCATCAGGCTCTTATTCAATAAAAGGGACATATTATTCTTTATAGAAGACAGGAGTTTTGAAATATTTCAATTCTTCCTCCAAGCCCAAGTTCAACTATACACCTCTAAGGTAGAGTTCAATTGTTATTATTTTTCTTAGAGATTTCCAGAGATTGATATTACTTTTTAAAAGAAACAAGTAAAGGTACATCTTCATAGTTTTTAAAGTATATTTTTAACGATAAATCCAGAGGATTGTTATGTTGTAAAGATATTGGGGGTGCTATCCTTTCTGAGGGTTAACATAAGTGTATTATGTTTACTATGTGCTCTAGGCTAGCCCTACCTTTTCTAAGTTGGTTTGCTAACAGTGGCATAAAGGGCCTTATTTTAAAGGTGGCTAACTTGGCTATTACAATAACATCTATTTCTCTCTGTTGCTTGTCACAGTGTGGCAAGATGAATTTTAGGAGTAATATGATCAAAACTCTCTCTATCTTCATACTCTAAAGAAAATTTGTCTCCCTATAAAAAATATTTCTGGTTTATCTGTGCTCTAGAAGCCTGTCACTTTCCCAGAAAAGGGTATGGAGACAAAAATGAGGCAGTAGTTAATTATTTTGGTACTAGTAGCATTTTCTTTCTCTGTCTCTGTTTCTGTCTCTCTCTCTCTCTCCCTCTTTGATTATCACTTTTGGTCTTAAGTTATCCACCATCATTTGTCCTACAAGGCCTCTCTCTTGTTTTATTTGTTTACTTACTCTTATTTTTATTTCCCATTTACATACCTGTTCTTTAAGGGCAATCATTTTAATATATATAACATCTATTCTTTTGAACATGTTGATTGTTTTAAATCTATAGTTTTCTTAATGTGTACATTGAGGATACATTAATGATTAAAAAATCACATAAATGTTATTGTGCTATTATCATTTTTGTTTGCACATTTTTTTCCCCACTCTATCTGGTGTGTTCATTCTAACTACTACATAGTACTTTGTAATGTTCACCATATTGTATCTGTCCACTTGCCCAAGGAAGGACATCCAGATCGCCTCTACTGCCCATCACCACCAGCCACACTATAATGAACATCGTCATGCTTTCCCACTTATAGATCTGTTGGAATTCTATGGGACAAATACCCAGGAAAATATTTAACTTGATTGGATACTGCCAGTGTGCTCTTCTCCAGGGTGGCTGACACACCAACAGTGCCTACTATGCCCGATCACCGAATTCCCATCAAGGCTTGACTTCCTATTGCTTTATGATTTTTGCTAGTCTGTAGCATTTAGACTTAAATTTCACTGGGGTTTAAATTTGCATATCTCTGGTTAATAATGAACTTGAACATCTCTTCATTTTCTTGTTAACCTTTTGGGTTTCCTCTTCTCTGAGTTGCATATGATAGCTCTTTATCCTTTTCCTATGGGGTGGAGTTGATTAAATTTGAAGACTTGTCTGTAGAAAAATTTTTTTTGAATAGATCTTTATTGGAGTATAATTGCTTCACAATACTGTGTTAGTTTCTGTTGTACCGCAAAGTGAATCAGCCATGTGCATACATATGTCCTCATATCCCCTCCCTCTTGAGCCTTCCTCCCACCCTCCCTATCCCACCCCTCTAGGTCATTGCAAAGCACCGAGCTGATTGTATCAAAAATTAATTCCTTTATGTTGTTTAGTTTTTTGAAGTTATCATTCCATCTTGTCTATTTTTATTTCAGTTTATTTGTTATTGCACAAGCAAATACTTTTATTTAACCTTAAGTTTTAAGATATATGTTTTTTGTTTTCTACTTTATATAAAAATGATAGTAACTTAGGTTTTCCCTTTTTCCCTAATCTGTAATGGAAAATATCTATGGTATAAAAAAATTCTCTGCAGACACGTCAGTGAAAATATCAAGGGAGATAGACATTGTAGAGATCTTGCTCTCTTTTTACTTTTCTGCCAGCCAATGCTACTAGCATGTTTCCCCTAAAAGGAAAATAATGTAATAGAAAACTAAGGTAAGCCTTGTTGCTGTTGCAGTGTCCAGAGTGGGCATTCCGTATGTGCTTGCTGAAACAGGGACCCTATGATAAGCCTTCCCTCAGAAAGGTTCAGAGATGAATGTTGATGTACTCCTCCAGGGCGGCTGAGAGACATGTGCAAGGAGGCTCTCAGCATATCTCCTTCAACTTCCCTAAGTCATTGTGATTTCTCTGACTGAGGAAGGCTGACATGACTGCGATTCAAAGATGTAGAAGAAAAAACAAAGGAATAACACCAGGAAGCCAGCATTGTGATCACACCCCTGCTTTCCTGATGTGGCAGTGCTGAAGGCAAGCGTGTCAGATGGGATTCTTGAACATTGCACCTTTCACTTTATACATATTATTTAATTTTTGTAGTGGAAGCATTTTGCACAACCTCTCTGTGGTTAGACTACACATTCAGCACGACTGCGAGCAATCTTTAGCATTTGAGTTTCTGTGAAGATTTCTGGGGCTCATGGTATTAATACAAAGTATTTTGTTGCATATTTGCTCTTACTTGTGCAAAAGGTTAGGGATACAGCTTCTGTAAATCAAGCTGCTTATATACGATTGTTGGGGAAATTGAGATGTAGACAGATGAAGTATTTTGGCAAGGTTACAATGTGTTAATCACAAACATATCAGGGTAAAAGCCACGTTTTCTAAACTCCATCTCTTGCTCTGTTAACTGGAGGCTGCTTTCTCGGTTAGGACAAGAAGTCAGTGACAACTTGACATACTATTAAAGTACTAAACTCAAACCAACAAGATGAAAGCTTATGAAGGTGACATTTTCATATTCATCCAATCTTCTTTGACTTCTGTAAATATCCATGCCTGACTCCTTAAAAACACTCAGTACCACATAAAAGAACTTTACCTTACATTCATTGTTCACAGTCCTTGTTTTGAAATTTATCCTTAACCAATTTTTAAAGCCTGATTCTCTCCTGATCCTGACCGCCAACTATGTTGTATTTTCTCTTTTTCCTGTCTCAGCTTTTCTTTGGATTCAGTTCTCAATATTGTTTGCTCTTTTGTTCTCTATCCCACTGTGTTGCATCAGTCACCTCAAGTATTAAATCTTAGTTAAATTTGGCTCAGGAGCTTCTTACACTGGAACCACCATCAAGAGAGGTGCTTTCATGGGTCATGTCCCAGATATTCAGAAGGAATCAGACAATTTAAAAACTTTAATTAAGGGTTTAAAGGTTGGCAAAATATTTTAACAGACACTTCAAAAAGGAAGATATATGAATGGCCAATAAACAGGAAAAGATGCTAACGTCATTAGTCAAAAGGAAAATACAAAATTAAAACCACAGTAGGATATTATTCTATACTTATTAGAATGGCTAAATAAAAAGACAAACAATACCAAGTGTTAGCAACCATGAAAAACAAGCAGAACTTTCATACATTGCTGGTGGAAAAATAACATGATACGACCATTTGGAAAATAGTTTGACAGTTCCATTTAAGTTAAATATATAGTTACTACAGGACCCACAATTCCACTCCTAGTTATTTATCTAAGCAAAAGGAAAATATATGAGCACTTTGTACAAGAATGTTCATAGCAGCTTTATCATAGTTGCCTAAAACTAGAAGCCAACAAAACATCCTTTACAGGAAAATGAATAAACACATTGTAGTAAATCCATACAATATATTATCACTTGGCAGTAAAAATGAACAAACTTACTAATACAAAAAATATGGGTGAATCTTAAAAACATTATCCTGAGCAAACCATACACAAAAGAGTACATACTGTATATTTCCATTTATATGAAATTACAGAACAGGCTACTCTGTAATGATTGAAAGTAGATCACTGGTTGCAGGGGCCCAGGGGTAGGGGAATCGATTACAAAGGGCACCAGAGAACTTTTGGGGGAAAATGGAAATGTTTATCTCTTGATTGTGGTGGTGACATTGTTACGTGGGTGTACATATTTTTTAAAACTCATCAAAATATGCACTTAAAATGGACACATTTTATGTCATGTAAATCATACCTAAATAAAGTTGATTAAAATTTAAATAAAACTCAATGGGACCCCAGCAAAAAACCCCTTACTTAAGGAGTTGTAGGGATTTGGGGCAGTTTACAAAAGATGTTATATGATGACGTACAGTAAATTTGGCTGTGTTGTGACAAAAGCATGTTGTCTTTGAAAAGTGGAATCATTATCATTCCTTATTTGCCTGTTTTGTGTTAGGAGGTATTCGAGGCACTGTGTGACCTTTGTTTCATTTAATGATTAAAATATCCCTGTGAAGTGGATATTATTAGCCTTATTAAAAGATAGTACCTTCCAGGAGGAACAGATATTTTGAGGAGGATTTATTTAGACATAGGATGTAATCAGAGCATAGAAGGCCTGGTAAGGTATGTCCATATAATAACTAGTACATCCTCCTATTTTCCCTATAAATGGAAAAAAGATTTATATTCTTGAGTAATGTCATTTGTATCTGCTTATCAGAGTAAAACTGTTGCAAAATATTTAAAATATTTAAAGTGTTTTTATTTTAATTTGACTAATACTTTTTACAGGTAGAAATTTAGTGCATTCATTATATTTAATACTTTTTTCAAGTGTCATTAAAATTTTTATTTTATTATGGTGAGAATTAACATGAGATTTACCCTCTTAAAATTGTAAGTGTACATTATTGTTTGCTATTGGTACAATGCTATATAGCAGATCTCTAGAGCTTACTCATCTTGTTTAACTGAAACTTTATGCCTATTGATTAGTAACTGCCCATCTCCCTCTCCTTCAGCCCCCGGCAGCCACCATTCTACTCTTTGATTTTATGAATTTGATTATTTTAGATACTTCATATAAGTGGAATCATGCAGTCTTTGTCTTTCTGTAACTAGCTTATTTTACGTAGCATAACGTCTTCAAGGTTCATTCATATTATCTCTTATTGCAGAATTTTCTTATTTTTAAAAGGCAGAACAGTATTTTATTGTATGTATATACTACATTTTCTTTATTCATTCATTATTGTTGGATAGTTAGGTTGTTTCCACATCTTGGCTATTGTGAATAGTACTGCAATGAATATGGGAGTCCTATATCTCTTGGAGAACCTCATGTCACTTCTTTTGGATAAATACCCAGAGGTGGGATTGCTGGATCATATGGTACCTCTATTTTTAATTCTTGAGGAAATTCTATACTGTTTTCCATAGCAACTGCATCATTTTGAATTCCCACTAACAGTGTGCAAGGGCTCTAATTTTCCACTAACAGTATGCAAGGATGACACTGTTGTCATCCTTGTCTTTGTTTTTTGATAATAGCCATTTTGACAATTTTGAGATGATGTCTTATTGTGGTTTTGATTTGCATTTCTCTGATGATTAGTGACGTTGAGCATTTTGTCATACACCTGAGGGCCATTTGTATGTCTTCTTTGGAAAAATGTCTATTAAAAGTCCTTAGCCCAAAAGGCTCAATAGGAGGGCAGACAGAAGAAGCAAGAATAACTACAAACCTGCAGCCTGTGAAACAAAAACCACATTCACAGAAAGATAGACAAGATGAAAAGGCAGAGGGCTATGTACCAAATGAAGGAGCAAGATAAAACCCCAGAAAAACAACTAAATGAAGTGGAGATAGGCAACCTTCCAGAAAAAGAATTCAGAATAATGATAGAGAAGATGATCCAGGACCTCAGAAAAAGAATGGAGGCAAAGATCGAGAAGATGCAAGAAATGTTTAACAAAGACCTAGAAGAATTAAAGAACAAACAAACAGAGATGGACAATACAATAACTGAAATGAAAACTACACTAGAAGGAATCAATAGCAGAATAACTGAGGCAGAAGAACGGATAAGTGACCTGGAAGACAGAATGGTGGAATTCACTGCTGTGGAACAAATTAAAGAAAAAAGAATGAAAAGAAGTGAAGACAGCCTGAGACCTCTGGGACAACATTAAATGCAACAACATTCGCATTACAGGGGTCCCAGAAGGAGAAGAGAGAGAGAAAGGACCCGAGAAAATATTTAAAGAGGTTATAGTTGAAAACTTCCCTAACATGGGAAAGGAAATAGCCACCCAAGTCCAGGAAGCACAGAGAGTCCCATACAGGATAAACCCAAGGAGAAACACACCGAGACACATAGTAATCAAACTGGCAAAAATTAAAGACAAAGAAAAATTCTTGAAAGCAGCAAGGGAAAAAGGACAAATAACATACAAGGGAACTCCCATAAGGTTAACAGCTGATTTCTCAGCAGAAACTCTACAAGCCAGAAGGGAGTGGCATGATATACTTAAAGTGATGAAAGGGAAGAACCTACAACCAAGATTACTCTACCCAGCAAGGATCTCATTCAGATTTGATGGAGAAATCAAAAGCTTTACAGACAAGCAAAAGCTAAGAGAATTCAGCACCACCAAGCCACCTCTACAACAAATGCCAACAGAACTTCTCTAAGTGGGAAACACAAGAGAAGAAAAGGACCTACAAAAACAAACCCAAAACAATTAAGAAAATGGTAATAGGAACATACATATCAATAATTACCTTACATGTGAATGGATTAAATGCTCCAACCAAAAGACACAGGCTTGCTGAATGGATACAAAAACAAGACCCATCTATATGCTGTCTACAAGCGACCCACTTCAGACCTAGGGACACATACAGACTGAAAGTGAGGGGATGGAGAAAGATATTCCATGCAAATGGAAATCAAAAGAAAGCTGGAGTAGCAATACTCATATCACATAAAATAGACTTTAAAATAAAGAATGTTATAAGAGGCAAGGAAGGAAACTACATAATGATCAAGGGATAAATCCAAGAAGGAGATATAACAATTATAAATATTTATGCACCCAACATAGGAGCACCTCAAATACATAAGGCAACTGCTAACAGCTATAAAAGAGGAAATCGACAGTAACACAATAATAGTGGGGGACTTTAACACCTCACTTACACCAATGGACAGATCATCCAAAATGAAAATAAATAGGGAAACAGAAGCTTTAAATGACACAATAGACCAGATAGATTTAATTGGTATTTACAGGACATTCCATTCAAAAACAGCAGATTACACTTTCTTCTCAAGTGGACACGGAACATTTTCCAGGATAGATCACATCTTGGGTCACAAATCAAGCCTCATTAAATTTAAGAAAATTGAAATCATATCAAGCATCTTTTCTGCCCACTACGCTATGAAATTAGAAATGAATTACAGGGAAAAAAAAAGTAAAAAAACACAAACACATGGAGGCTAAACAATACGTTACTAAATAACCAAGAGATCACTGAAGAAATCAAAAAATACCTAGAGTCAAGTGACAATGAAAACACGACGATCCATAACCTATGCAATGCAGCAAAAGCAGTTCTAAGAGGGAAGTTTATAGCTATACAATCCAACCTCAAGAAACAAGAAAAATCTCAAACAATCTAACCTTACACCTAAAGGAACTAGAGAAAGAAGAACAAACAAAACCCAAAGTTAGCAGAAGGAAAGAAATCATAAAGATGAGAGCAGAAATAAATGAAATAGAAACAAAGAAAACAATAGCAAAGATCAATAAAACTAAAACCTGGTTCTTTCAGAAGATAAACAAAATTGATAAACCATTATCAAGACTCATGAAGAAGAAGAGGGAGAGGACTCAAATCAATAAAATTAGAAATGAAAAAGGACAAGTTACAACAGACACCGCAGAAATACAAAGCATCCTAAGAGACTACTACGAGCAACTCTATGCCAATAAAATGGACAACCTGGAAGAAATGGACAAATTCTTAGAAAGGTATAAACTTCCAAGACTGAACCAGGAAGAAATAGAAAATATGAAACAGACCAATCACAAGGAATGAAATTGAAACTGTGATTAAAAGTCTTCCAACAAACAAAAGTCCAGGACCAGAAGGCTTCACAGGTGAATTCTATCAAACATTTAGAGAAGAGCTCACACCTGTCTTTCTCAAACTCTTCCAAAAAATTGCAGAGGAAGGAACACTCCCAAACTCATTCTGTGAGGCCACCATCACCCTGATACCAAAACCAGGCAAAGATACTACAAAAAAAGAAAATGACAGACCAATATCACTGATGAACACAGATGCAAAAATCCTCAACAAAATACTAGCAAACAGAATCCAACAACACATTAAAAGGATCATACACCATGATCAAGTAGGATTTATCCCAGGGATGCAAGGATTCTTCAATATTATCAATCAGTGTGATACACCATATTAACAAATTGAAGAATAAAAACCATATGATCATCTCAATAGATGCAGGAAAAGGTTTTGACAAAATTGAACACCCATTTATGATAAAAACTCTCCAGAAAGTGGGCATAGAGGGAACCTACCTCGACATAATAAAGGCCATATATGACAAACCCACAGCCAACATCATTCTCAATGGTGAAAAACAGAAAGCATATCCTCTAAGGTCAGGAACAAGACAAGGTTGTCCACTCTCACCACTATTATTCAACATAGTTTTGAAAGTCCTAGTCACGGCAATCAGAGAAGAAAAAGAAATACAAATTGGAAAAGAAGTCATAAAACTGTCACTGTTTGCAGATGACATGATACTATACGTAGAGAATCCTAAAGATGCCACCAGAAAAGTACTACAGCTAATCAATGAATTTGGTAAAGTTGCAGGATACAAAATTAATGCACAGAAATCTCTTGCATTCCTATACACTAATGATGAAAAATCTGAAAGAGAAATGAAGGAAACACTCCCATTCACCATTGCAACAAAAAGAATTAAATACCTAGGAAAAAACCTACCAAGGGAGACAAAAGACCTGTATGCAGAAAAGTATAAGACACTGATGAAAGAAATTAAAGATGATACCAACAGATGGAGAGATATACCATGTTCTTGGATTGGAAGAATCAATATTTTCAAAATGACTATACTACCCAAAACAATCTGCAGATTCAGTGCAATCTCTATCAAATTACCAATGGCACAAAAGACCCCGAATAGCCAAAGCAGTCTTGAGGGGAAAAAACAGAGCTGGAGGAATCAGACTCCCTGACTTCAGAGTATGCTACAAAGCTACAGTAATCAAGACAATATGGTACTGGCACAAAAACAGAAACATAGATCAATGGAACAAGATAGAGAGCCCAGAGGTAAACCCACGCACCTATGGTCAACTAATCTATGACAAAGGAGGCAAGGATAGACAATGGAGAAAAGACAGTCTCTTCAATAAGTGGTGGTGGGAAAACTGGATAGCTATATGTAAAAGAATGAAATTAGAACACTCTCTAACACCATACACAAAAATAAACTCAAAATGGATTTGAGACCTAAATGTAAGACCGGACACTATAAAACTCTTAGAGGAAAACATAGGAAGAACACTCTTTGACATAAATCACAGCTAGATCTTTTTTGATCCACCTCCTAGAGTAATGGAAATAAAAACAAAAATAAACAAATGGGACCTAATGAAACTTCAAAGCTTTTTCACAGCAAAGGAAACCATAAAGAAGACGAAAAGAAAACCTTCAGAATGGGAGAAAATGTTTGCAAACGAATCAACAGACAAAGGTTTAATCTCAAAAATATATAAACAGCTCATGCAGCTCAATATTAAAAGAACAAACAACCCAATCCAAAAATGGGCAGAAAATCTAAATAGACATTTCTCCAAAGAAGACATACAGATGGCCAAGAAGCACATGAAAAGCTGCTCATCACTAATTATTAGAGAAATGCAAACAAGAACTACAATGAGATATCACCTCACACCAGTTAGAATGGGCATCATCAGAACATCTACAAACAACAAATGATGGAGGGGTGTGGAGAAAAGGGAACCCTCTTGCACTGTTGGTGGGAATGTAAATTGATAAAGCCACTCTGGAGAACAGTATGGAGGTTCCTTAAAAAACTAAAAATAGAATTACCATATGATCCAGCAATCCCACTATGGGGCATATACCCAGAGAAAACCATAATTCAAAAAGACACACGCACCCCAATGTTCATTGCAGCACTATTTACAATAGCCAGGTCATGGAAGCAACCTAAATGCCCATCGACAGATGAATGGATAAAGAAGTTGTGGTACATATATACAATGGGATATTACTCAGCCATAAAAAGGAACAAAATTGGGTCATTTGTTTAGACGTGGATGGATCTAGAGACTCATACAGAGTGAAGTAAGTCAGAAAGAGAAAAACAAATATCATATATTAACACATGTATGTGGAACCTAGAAAAATGGTACAGAAGAACTGGTTTGCAGGGCAGAAATTGATACACAGATATAGAGAGCAAACATCTGGACACCAAGGGGGGAAAGCTGCGGGGGGTGGTGGTGGTGGTGTGATGAATTGGGTGATTGGTATTGACATGTTTACACTGATGTGTATAAAATTGATGACTAATAAGAACCTGCTGTATAAAAAAATAAATAAAATAAATTAAAAAATTTTTTAAAAAGTCCTTAGCCCATTTTTAAATTGGGTTATTATTTTTTTATTGGATTTTAAGAGCTTCTTATATATTTTGGAGATTAATCCCTTATCCAATATGTGGTTTTCAAATATTTTTTTCCATTCCATAGGTTACCTTTTCACTCTGTTAATTGTTTCCTTTGCTGTGCAAAACTTTTTAGTTTGATGTAGTCCCAATTGTCTGATTTTACTTCTGTTGCCTGTGCTTTTTGTATTGTATCTGTGACGTTATTGTCAAGACAATGACATGAAGCTTTTCTCTTATGTTTTTCCTCTAGGAGTTTTACAGTTTTAGATCTTACATTTAAGTCTTCATTCCATTTTGAATTTGTGTGTGTGTGTGTGTGGGTGTGTGTGTGTGTGGTGTAAGATAAAGGTCCAATTTCATTCTTTTGCATGTGGATATCTAGTTTTTCCAACACCATTTTTTGAAGAGACTGTCCCCACTGTGTATTCTTGACACCCTTGTCAAAGGTCAGTCGACGGTATATGCATGGATTTTTTTCTGGTCTTTTTATACTATTGGTTTGTCTCTCTGTCTTTATGCCAGTACTATAATGTTTTGATTACTGTAGCTTTGTAATATATTTTGAAATCAGGCAGTGTGATGCCTCCAGCTTTGTTCTTCATGCTCAGGATTAATTTAGTTATTCATGGTCTTTCATGGCTCCATGTAAATTGTAGAATTGTTTTTGCCTATTTCTGTTAAAAATGCCATTGGGATTTTGATAGGGACTGCATTGAATCTGTAGATTGCTTTGAGTAATATGGGCATTTTAACAATATTAAGTCTTCCAATTCATGAACATGGGATATGTTTCCATTTATTTGTGTCTTTTTAAATTTCTTTAATCAATTTTTTGCAATTTTTAGTATATATTTTATAATATTAATTAAAATGGCTAAATATACAATAAATGGACACTCAGGGTTACAGAAGTAATTTAAAAGTTAACCTAAACAACTTAAGGAGTTATTACCTTTTGGGGAAGAAGGTAAAATTGTGTAAAATTGTTACTTTTTTATGAGACCCAGGAAGGTCTTAAGATCTCTTAGCTCAGAAATATCTTCTTGGCACAGATTTATCCTCATTCTTGCGTGTAAGTGAACAGATTTTTCTTTTACCTTTTTATTTCTTGAACTCTTGTTACAAGTTCATTAAAAAAGAGGTCTAAAATAACAAGCATCAAGTTAATAAATGATGTAGAAGCAGAAAATCCCCATAGATCTTAATATCACGATATTATGGATGCTCTTCCTTATATTTGGGGTTTCTGAATATATAGAAAATGTTTTTGATCTAGTTTCCCTTCTGGAGTTTCTGGTATCATCATGAGTTCAGTGTTCTACTCTCTGGGCTACATCCTCATGGTCACCCCTTTGGGGAAGCACTTGAAACTTTATTGTCCCAATATAATCCTCAAGTGTTTTTTCTTAGCTCTTGCATCACTCTGATCTTTACTTGTCAACTTAAAAGAGGGGAAGAGGAAAGCTCATCTTTCTCTAACTTTTGACTTTAATTTTCCTGGTGATTCAGTGTCTCAACCTCTATGTCCCTTTATTAGAGTGTCGAACTCACCTTTAGTTTATGTATCTTTTAAAAGCTTCCCCAACTACCTACATACAAATTCATTCCCTCTTTTTAAAAAAATCCCTATAAACCTAAATAATAAAAATCAGCTTTGGTTCAGTGACTTGATGGCTAAATGACATACATAGTTGGAAGCAGTCATGCATAAAAAGCAGTCCTAACTTCAGTTTAAGGTGAATTATTTCTAATCTTTCATTTTTCTTGACTGTTGGTCTCCATTCATAACAGGAGCAGAAAGGATAAGATGAAAATGCAATATTTCATGAAATATGAGCTAATGATTTGAGTGACTTCTTAAAAAGATGAGCTGTGGCCTTTCCATAGTTTCCTGAGGCCCAGCTCACATATCATTGTCACTTAACTATTTTATTCTGAGCTCACTGTGCCTGCCACTTTACTGGATGGATGAGACGAGAGGGCTGTCCTAACATCAGAACCAATGAAAGATACAAATGAAGACATTCTAAAAATGTTTGTTTTCAGTCACTGTTTCTTTTTGGAGGATGAGATTCATTAGAAGAGAAATGTAAATCTCTTATTCCCGTAGTTTGAACCCTTGCTTATCAATTTGTAGGACCTGTGTAGATAGAACTTGGTTTTCTGAAAAAGTGTAGATTGCAAGAGTTTTTTACCAGGTTATTAGAGCTAAAATAATAATGCATCTCATAGTTAAACAAATTCTGTTTTGCATACCATGTTCCTCTTAGGGCAAACTGCTATATAAATGGATTGATTTGTCATTCCTGCAGGAAAGAGAATCCGAACAACAGAATTACAGGCATCCTGTAGCTTAGAAATTTACTCTTAGGTATTTGTTCTCTATATTCTAATTACCTGATTTTGATATTTAGTTAACTCCTTTGTGGAAGATAGGACCTATATTTTGGGAGATGGAGGTAAAATCATGTCACAAAAAGCACTTAAGTGTAAAGGCAGCACCTAACACATTTCCAGTGATAAACCCTTTGATATCTCTGTTTATAACTCCTGATTTCCAACTTGAGAGTCAAGAAAATAAGATATTTTTTCTAAAATTACAAAAAATTGATTACCATACTATATGGGATAAAATATATAATATTGAATGTATTAATATGTATACATGTGAACAATGACTGGAAAGTTAAAGACAAAAATGAAAAAGATAATCATTAGAATGGTGCGATGTTAATAGTTAAAAATTCTTTAATTTTATTGTCATATTTTCCTTCCATGGAGATGGTGATTCGTAAAGCCAGACTTACTAGTGAGATCTCTTTTATTTTCAGAAATTACAATTTGATTTGATATTTGCTAACCACAATGAATGGGGCAAGCAGCTGTTTTTATAACTGTTGATTGTTTAGCCTTAAGAACACTAGAGGTCACTGTAGCTAGTATTTGTGTTGATGTTCCAAAGATTTTGTTAAATTACTAGTGATTTTCTGTTTACTTCTTTTAAAGGAATCCCATCTTATGTGATAGAACAGTTTATATAGCTCTACATCTTTATATGTTTTGAGAGAGCTATATTTATATTTTCTATTTTAGAAAGCGAGTAATTTTATAGAGGGAAATATACAAGACAGGTGAGAAATGCATATTTCTGTCAAAGTTGGAAAGTATATGTAGTTTTTAATTTGCACTGCATGTTCCTTATCTCACAATCTTCAATTTCTTGAATTATTAGCCTGTGACAAAATAAACTTCAGGTGACAGATTCACATGTCACTTACTCCTAACAGATTAGCTAGGGCCTGATACAATTGCAGACTCCCAAGAGAAGCTGCTTGGAGAAGGTACAGAGCAGGAATGCTGCTCACCAGCGTCTCTACATCATCTCAATCAGGAAGGAAAACTTGTGATCCAAAAGCTACATTGGAAACAGGTCCCTCAGCCACCCTCCTCAGGGGCTGTAGGAGAGTCCAGTCTCACTGAGGTCAAATGCTGGGTTTGCTGCTTTAAACTGTGAAGGCAGTGGGAGCAGAGGGCCTGGGTCTAATTGGTATTTATTGTTGCCCTTGTTTTGGATTGCAGACCTTTGATAAACCTTCCCCAGTGCAGCAAACCCATGGTTAACTCCACAGCAGTAGGGAAGCTATGGAAGCAGAACTGCAATTAACCTTCGTGGGCAAAACAAAACATAAAAAACTACAAGGAAGGCTCATTTTTTGCAGATGCAATTCTTCATGACAGTTGGCAGGTGAAAACAATATACCTTAAAATGAGAACATATTCATATTCATACACAATAACCGGGGAACAGGCATTTATCAAAAAAAGGGTTAATTATTCATATTGAAGTGAAGGGAAAAAAGAAGAATGTAAAAGACAAAGTAGTTGTAATTAAAAAATAGATTGTTTCTAGTACTGGAATTCAAATATAAGTATTGTCAGGTGGCTTTTTATTTAAGTGACAATGCTCAAATAGTACGATAAACCTAACCCTTTCCTCAAAAGTTGTTCCATGTTGTTATGCGTAAGAGGTAATGTTTATAATGGGAAATATTCTGTCTTAAGAAGCTGAAAATTCCAGGTAATTGTCAGCAGGCAAGACAGTTACCTGCTTTAAGCCTCAATTTCAGCATCTGGAAAATTCAAAGAGGCACCTTAACAGCCTGTAAGCTGAAAGCTCTGTTACGTTATATTTTGAGACCCTTTGGGGCTCTAAGCTCTATGACTCTATAGTGATTTGTAGTAGAGCCTCTTCAGTAATTTATCCCTTAACAGACTGCTTCCCATGTTAGTAATAGCAGGATGCTGAGGAAAATTCATTAGAAGAAGATTAAGGGAAACAAAAGTCAGAGAGGAGTCAATCTCTAAACCTAGAAAAGAACAGTATTTGGAGGCAGGGCAAATTGACCTGGTACAGGTGGCTGTATTAGGGAGGAGAGGCCGGAGAGAGGTAAAAACAGAAAGAGAAAGGGATCAGAAAAGGGAGAAAGGCAGGGAGAGGTTTATGCATGCATTAGTTAAGGAGACGCATTTAAGAGGGGGGACAACTTATGAGAATTGATGAGTCAGGCTTGTTGGTAGGAGGGGTTAGCCTAGCATCCCTCCCCAGCTCTTAACTTGTTGTGAATTGTCTGTGCATAGTGCTTGTGGGCTGACTGGTGCTGGTGAATATAGAGGCTTATAAATTTGGAAGGCAAATATATCTTCTCATCTTTGTTCCAAAGTATTTTCCCTTCTCAGAAACTACGCTTTGAATTTAGAGGCTGCTATGAAGGCTGAACCCTCAAGAGAACCAAGGCAATGTTGTATGTGGGACATGGTTGAAACCTGGGTCAAGGCTGAGAAGTTTTGGTGCTATCAATCGCCAAATGACTGCCTGGAACCTTTGGGAGTTGCTGATATTGAAGACTCTCAGCTGGAATATATTCTGTACATTAAGAATTTTTTATTGTGTCGGTTTTCATTCCAAATTACTTGTCAGTTTGGGAATAGTCTGGTATTAGCTTTTCCCCTGGTGTTACAGGGGAAAAGTTCTTCTACTTTTCTAAATCTGAAACTATTAACGAGATGCTATGTGAAGTGAATGAAGCCTTGCTCCTGTCTTCTTCCTTGCCGTCTCTTCTCCCTAAAGTTTAGCCATGGTTTTTAAGCTTCAGAAGTTCTTGGAAATTTTATCTTGGTACTTTCGTTGCCTTAAATTGATTTGCTATACAAGGGAAGTCCTCCTGGATTTGACCTCTATCCGTTTTTCATCTCGTTTTTACATACACACCAGCTGTTACCAGGTGGTGAAGAAGATTGGACAACAGGCTTTTGCTGGCGGTAATTCAAAGCATCACTTTCCCCTCACTGTGTCTCTGAACTGGGCTGACGTTCTCAGTGGCCGCTGGGGGGAACCACATACCTGTATTCTCTCAGCCTTAAGAGTCCTTTTTTAAGAGAAGGCTGGGATCATATTTAGCTTGTGACGAATATGAAAAGTAAATTGTTTCAAATGCCTTTGGGAAGAAAGCAGCAATTCACATTGACAAATTTATAGGTTTAAATTTGAAGCAAATTTTTGACTTTACTTCTTTCTCCAGAGGATGTGGAAACTAATGAGAAAGATAATGCATCCTTAAGGAGAAATGCATATTCTCAAAGCACTGCTCTCCTGTCTTCCTTTTAAGAAGATTGTAAACACAGTGACTTGAGACCTTGATTAATGTGATGTAAACAGAAGGACCAGCCCTCTGAGACCCTTTAGCTTGGTTTTTCTGTGAGGAGGAACCCTCCTTTGATCAGTAGTCTTTTCATTTTCCCACAATGCACTTTACTGAGTCTCATAATCTAGTTCTGTTTCCATTTAATTGTGATATAATCAACTATCTCTTTGAGAAATAATAATTTACAAATCCTGAAATTTTAATCGGATTATTACTGTGAACCATATGTTAATGTTCTTTATATTTGGAGAATCTTCTTTAGAAAAAAATTGAGGAATATTGAAATCCTATGACCTAAGAGACCATCTCAAAAAACCCTTTTGGTTTTTCTTAAAAAAAAAAAAAAATCATACCCATGTTTGTAACCAGACTTAATTTTGGAAGTCAAATTTAGTTATAAATATAATTGGAAAATTGCTTGTTCACCACAATTATTGAGATACTGTTTGTGTTAAGAAAGATACAGTATTGGTGAACCACTTTGGGGAATTACTTTGGTAGAAAACTAGCATTTGTTGAGGGTTTGCTCTGTACCGAGCATTTTATATACATTTGTTCATTTATTCTCCCCAATAACGCAATGAAATTACTATACATTCTACAGATTAGGAAACTCAAGTGCAGATGTTAAATTACATGCACTGTTTGAATAGTGCCAAAGACATAGTCATAACAGTTCTCTATAATACCAACATCTATTCTCTTACTTTAAGAAAAAATTTCTCTTTTAAATTTTGTATCATTAGATGTAAATTCATATATGTTAATTTTTATAATTTATGTTTTGTTAATTTTAGAGTGATTTGGCAAAATAGTTTAAAACAAATCCATATTTTCTACTTGTGTCCACTTACACAGAAAAACTTGTACTGCTATTCTCTGAAGGCTGTGATGATAAACTGTTAAACTAGTTTCCTGTTCCTAGAACTCAGATTTTTAGATTTATTAACATTCTCACAGTGAAGAAATAAATGTAGGTATCTTGCTCCAGTATCTAATACTGCCTTACTGAGCTTCACATGTATAATCAAGTTTAATTCTAATGAGCCTCTTCTTCTAGTTTTAGTGTTGAGTACCATCTAATGATTTAGAGGTAGATGGGAATCACACAATGAATATCAGAGAAAGAATGAGAGGGAAAATGTGATTTTTATTTCTCAGGCAGCTGAAATATTCAATTGAAGCACATGTTTATTAGACAATAGGGAGAAGAAGGTCATGGTGGAGAAGTTAGATAGGACAATAAAATCTGCTTTAATCACAGGTACTGAAGAACTATTTATAGAAAGCTAGAAAACAGCAGCAAGTGAAACTTTCTTCTTTTATTTCCTTAATTAGTTTCTTGGACCAGTATCTTATGTTATTTAACAAAAAGCCTTAGTTTAACAAATGATGGCTTAGCAATAAATAGAAAGTAAGGGATACTATATTAGAGGAATAAACATTATTATAGTTAAGAGAAATACTTTTCAATATAGTGTTCAAGTTTTGCTGGACTAATATCACAGCTAGGCAACCAAATAGCCAATATGCCAACTATGTATAATAGATACATTTTAAATTAGAAATAACAAGAAGAGATTCAAAATGACCTAGGAAAAAATTTCCCATGAGCATATTATTTGCCATATCCTCATTTCAGTGTTCTAGGAACAAACTTGTCTTGAATAATTTAATCCAGTTTCCTAGGTCAGTTATTTGCAGTCAGCAGTCTAGCTTCTAAATCTAGATTACTAATTTTTTTAATCACAAAAGAAGAAGAACTAAAAAGCATGTTTTCATATTGTTTGCAAATTTACTTCTAATTTACTCAAGAATTAAGACAATCCTCATCTTCCTTCAACTTTTTATTTTGGAGAATTTCAAGACTCCAGGGAAGTATAAACAGTAGCACAATGAACACTCAATACCCTTTACCTAGATTCTGTGATTGGTAATATTTTGCCACATTTTATTTCTCTTTCTTTCTCTGTCTCTCTGTTTCTCTAGTTTTCCACATACCCACTCTTTAAAAAAGTCTATTTGAGAGTAAGTTTTAGATATCATGACATTTTACCTGTGGTTACTTCAGCATGTACTTTCTAAGAATAGAGGACTTTCTCATACATAACCACAAAGCTGTTATCACACACTTAAGAAAATTTACAGCAATTCAACAATTTTAATTAATATCTAGTTCATTTAAAAATTTCTCCAGTTGTCTGCCAGTGAGATCTCCCAGTGCTCTTGGAAATTCTTTGCAGTAGCTTAGCAAGGAACTTCTCAGTAAGTCTAAGTTAGTTCCACGGAAGAAGAGGCTGATACCAACCCCTTGAATCGGGGCTCCATATTTCTAGTGAAACCATTTCCTCATGTTGGGAACTTCCAGTGTTGCATAGTTCCATAGATCATTCCTTCCACACTGTAAATATGTACAGCCTTACCAGTAGAGAAGGGCCCCTCTCTACTGCACATAGGCCAGGCATTTAGAGGTCAACTGTGCACAACCTAAATTGTGAGATTATAAGCATTATGGGGAATACATGCATTCTATTATTTCTCTGATTTAAACAGTTCACTCAATAAACTGCATTTTATATCCTAGGACTATGTGTCTGTGACCTCTTTGGATGGCATCCCCCAGAGACCTAAGCAATTTATTTTTTCCTATGCACAGTCCAGTCAGGGTTCACACAGTGCATTTGGTTTTGATCTCTGTTTAGATTTATCTAGAACCGGACTCCATTCTTTATTTTTATCCCATGCCAGTGACTTTTGCAGAGTCCAGGGTGATTTTCTCTTGGATGTCACACATTCTAGATTTGTCTGGTTGCTTCCTCATTGGTTTTGTTTAACTTGTTCCTCTATCCCCTGTATTTCCTGTAATTTGGATGTTTGGTTTAAAAGCTTGACTAGATTAAGTTCAAACATTTATGGCAAGAAGATTTCCCAGGTGATGATCCATATTTTGCATAACGTTATATCAGGAGGCATATAATACAAGGTTGTCCACTATTAGTGATTGGCTAAGATGCTGACCATCAGTGTTGGTACTGAAAAAGGCATGTTTTTTGCTCTTATTAATTAATATTTACTCTATTATCATTACTAATCTATTAATTTTTAATAATTTTTAATCTATTAATATTTAATCTTCTGTTAGATGAAATTTTGGTACTATGTGACTATACTGTTATATGACTACATTTCACCCAATGGTTTTAGCTCATTTTGATAATCCTTGCTGGAATCATTTATTACTTTGGGGTTGAGGTTTACAAAATAGTGATTTTCTAATTCTGTCATTTCTTCTGTATTTATTAGATGGCACTCTTTAATAAATAAGACTGTTCTTCCCTTCCACTTTCCATCTGTACTTTTCTTTTCTTTGTTTTTTTAGAGATGAACCAAAATTTTTATTGGATCAAGTATATGTGTAAACTTTCCATGGAGACTGGGTGAAATATAGAATTGTGAAAGATAATTTGTGAGTTTTCAAAAAGGAAATATAGATTTTCTATTTAAAATGGCAATCTGAGTCCAAATAATACATTTCCCTCACTTAAAATTTTTCCTCCACTTTTTCTAATAGCTATAGACTCATAGTATTTTTAAAAATTCATTGCATCATAATACATCATTATAGTTATTTTTATTGGTGATCAAATTGTCCTAAATAGCCAGTTCAATTGGAGCCCATTCAGACTTGTTCCTTTGACCTCTGACATGATCTGTGTGATAGGCAGCCATTAGAATGGCTCCCAACGATCCTTGCTTCCTAATATTCATGCCCTTATATATTCCTTCCCCTTTAGTGTGCTTTGACCTAGTGACTCACTTCTAACAAATAGGATAGGGCAAAAGTGATGATATGTCATGTCTGATATTAGGTTATGAAAAGCCTGTGGCTTCTGTCTTGGTATCCTAACTCTCTTGTTTGGTAATGCTAATGGAAGCCAGACACAATGTGTTAGCTTTCCTATGAGGAAGCCCACATGGCTAGAAATTGAGGGAGCCTTCTGATCAACAGCCAGCAAGGAACTACGCTTTCAGTATAACAGCTCATGAGGAAACAAATATTGTCAACAGCCACATGAGTGAGTTTAGAAGTGAATCCTCTCCCAGATGAACCTGAGAGGACTGCAGCCTGGCTGACAACTTCCTTGCAGCCTTGTGAGAAACCCTGAGTCAGACAACCCAGCTAAGCCACCCTCATATTTTTGACCCACAGAGCTGGGAGATTATAAATATTTATTGTTTTAAGGCTGTAAGTTTGGGAGTAATTTGTTTCACAGCTACAGGTAACTAATACAGCCCCACTAGTCTTTGAGCACTTTTATTTCTTTTACTAGTGCAACAAGATTTCTGATTCTACTTTGTATTTTCCCTGACTTATACCTGGAATAAGCATTTCTCCAAGTTTCTCTGGTTTCTTTTAGTGGAGAATGGTGCTTAGAATAAAAGACCTGGTCACAAAATATGCTCATTGTTACAGCGATGTCATTGTTTCTACATCCATCCAGTGTATAGAGCTAGAAAACACATATAAAAAAGCCTCAAGCTCATAGTGATACTTCCAATTCACATTTAATATTACATGGCTTTTTCTTACCTTCCTGAATTATACATTGTATCACTTTTCTCTTATAGTGAAAATCTTGATTCCTTACCTTAACAGCAGAGGGTTAACATTACAAGGAAGTGGAATAGTGGGTGTCACAATTTTAGAAATGACAGTATGTGCTCTGGCTTTCTGGAATGTCTTCCTTTTATAGGGCCTTCATTTCTACCACTTGAGATTTATTTGTTTGACTTTTGAGGGCTTTTTGAATATTAGAGTTCTCTTGTCAAAATTTTTTAGAATTATTTTCCAACTTAGAAAAATGATCCCGAAAGAACAGATTAAAAATTTGGAAAGAAATGCAGAAAAATATAAGTAAAAAATTCTTAGTGATAAACTTGTGGAAATTTTTTATTTGCTTACTTTAACAAAAAACATATATTGAGCCTCTAAGGTGTGCTGTTTACTATTTAAGGCTCTGGCGTCCAAAGCTTCTATTTCTGGCTACAAGGACTTATGTTCTTGGAGGGAGTCATATAAATGTGTCAATATGATTGGTAAGTGGTAACACAGAGATACACAGCACTTTCTCATGTAAGATGTTGTCTAAAGGACATACACTATTTCAGTAATAAGAAAACATAAAAATTTGTTTTAAAGGGAGCAAAAGATCAAAGGGAGATGAAAACAGAAGACTTTCTTGAATTGGAAAAAATGTCAAAGGCAAACTAGTATATTTCACAATTTTCATTAAATTCTGGTGAATTTAACAAGAGGATTTCTCAAATAAACACTTCTTGTTTCAAATTAAACTAAACTTTTATTCTGCACTTTGATCAAAAGTAGCCTGCATATTTATAGCTAACTGTCATGATGTTGTTGATTAAAGAATATGAAAAAAATATCAAATAATCTACTAATTTTGTAATTTCCTTAGATGGTTAAGTTCTACCTTTATTTGTCTGCTTTTCTAAAAATTGTTATTTTTAAAAATTTTGTATCTCTGCTTTAGCTAATCTCTCAGATGAAGCCTTTTAAAAATTTGCACAACTGTAATTCATGCTCAGGCTGCTGAAGAGCAAGAGTCAGACCATTATTGCATTAATCTGTTTAGTAAACTTCATAGAAAGCCTTGGAGAAAGGAGAGAAGTGGGCAGAGAAACAGAAAAGGAAGGCAACTAAAGTGGCATTTACAGTTTTAACTTTCGTTGTCTTTGGCAATTTTGTTTAAACTTATCCATTTCAGTTTCTTTTATTTATTTATTATTGTTCATATTGGTTGAATTGATGATAATCCTTATGGAGGCATAAAACATGCTATAAAATGAGTTAGGTAGAAAATCAATCAAGGCTGACATTTTAAACCTGTTTGGTAATAAACATGCACAGCCGCAAAACTTTCATTAGTGTCAGAGACATTAATTATGGGGAAGTGCAGTGTATTTACAGATGATAGCTACTCATACTTTATGAAGTTCATGCTAGGCCAGTGACACATCAGGCTTTGCAGAGGCTAACCATGTATGAGTGGATGAGAGAAAGCCACTGAGGATGGATTCTTATGGGTCATTTACTTTATAAAAATCTTTACTAAAAATGTAATTTACTAAGCTCTTTTTTTTCTTTTTAAGTTCTATTTTTAGCTCATGAGCGTTGCCATTGGAACAATGAATGTTCAGATGAATGTTCTCCTACTTTCAGAGGAGATATTTCTGGTTTGCAAAGCTGAAATGGAAATCAGAAATTGCTACCTACTGGTTGCCTTAGGTATACCACAGATACAGAGAATGATAAGACAAAACCCCTGCTTTCAAGCAATTCTCAACTTAAGCCCACTTGAATCATTACTTGGACACAGACATCTATATTAGGAGTGTTTTATAAAGAAGTGTCAACCAGTGAGGACCATGGGATATCACTGGAAATACGCAGTTAAGAAAATACCTTATGGACTATGTGAGCTCTTCTGTCCTTTGTAACACTTGAAACAAAATGAATTTATGTAGTTTCTGTCTTGCTTTTGTGTGATAGATAACAGTGAGGTAAAGGCTGTGAGGAACTAGCCTGGTTCCAAGGCCTTGTAAACAACAATCAATTTGATGGAGGTGTCCACGAAAAGTGGTTGTGAGTCATGGTTAAGTGATTGTGACACATCTGAAAGGCAAAATTTTGTCACAGAAAAGAAGAGCTCTCTGGATAGATGGTTACATATAGTTTTGTAAAGACACCTGGAAACTCTGATCTGAGAGAGACCACATCACAGAGAAACTGTTATTGTCTGAGAGCACACTGGTGATAAAAACCTTTAAGCTCATATCTTAACTAAATCTTATATATGCTTAAATTGCCACCTGTTTTGTGATCACTGGAATAAACAGTTTAATATGCGCCTGTGAAGTATTATGCCAGACATAAGGATAAGTAGATATTCTAGAAATCCTTGGAAAGGATTATTTGATTTTAAGTTTATTTTTAATATTCAGTGAAAGTATGATAACGTCAATAAATTTCACTCAAGATTTTCATGTTGTAATTCCATTGTCCTTGCATAAGACTATAAAAATGATGGAAGTTAAAAAAAAAAAGGTATTTAAGAAAGTTGGAAGGAAAGATGCTCATGTATTTGACACAGAGTGTAGCATTCTCCATGATCTAGCTTCTGACTTTCCATTTGAATTCTGCCATGTCCCAGTATACATTTTTTCTTCTTTATTCATCCAAACCAATCCATTAGCAAGAGTTCCCTAATGTTCTAATTCTTCCTCTTTGCTGTACATGTTGTCACCTCACTTGTCCCTTGTGTGCTTTTTATTAATATCTGCAATAGACTAGAGGATATTACCAGAAGGAAAATTATATTGCTGTTGATCAAGTTCATTTCAGGAGACACCAGTTTCTTTTTCCTTCTGGCCCTGTTACTTTTTTGGCCCATATTTTTCGGGGCCTTTTTGACATCTCTCGTGATGGGTGGGTTCTCTAGGAAGTAGAAATGGAGACTGAATAGAAGTGCAAAAGGGGAAGGCGGCGGGGGGGCGGGGAATGGAGGCAGAATTGAACAAGGGGAAGCCGTCAGACTGTGATGTTGACCTGATGACGCCCAATAGGGAGGTCTAGAGCAATGACTGCCTGGTACAGGGTTCCCACACTGGGTGGAAATAGCTAGCCCCTGTATCACTCTCTTGTTCAGCCACTGGCTAGCCCCCCTCCACCCTCAGAAAAGAGTAACCTAGTTAGTTGGAAAGCTGGGACAGACCCTGATATAGTTGATGGCTGGAGGCTGTCAGTCTCACACATGACTTGCAGCTAGATGGCCTGACCCTTCTCGAAGAGGAACATCCTGCCCCCCGGGATCCCAGTCCCATGCCTGAGATGCAGCAAAATCCTCGACACCCCCAATTTCTGGTTCCCACAGGGGGTTATTTTCCTCCTCTATGTATTAGGAAGGGGTCTTAGATTTTTCAGATTTAAGATAGTAAAAATAGATAATCCTTTCTCTAGCTGATTTTAAAGAACCCCTCATATCATGACTGTGTTTCCAAATTTGAAGACTCCATCTCTTTACTGTATCTCCTTGGTCTCTAACATACCGGGAGAAGAAAAAAAGAGATGAGGGAGAAGAATCAATCAGATGAAAGGTGACCTTCTTCGTGAAAGTCTTTCCAACACCTTCCTCTAGGCTGAATTCACTATTTTTCGACTATACTTGCACATATGCTGTAAATATCTCAGTTACAGCACTTAGCACACTATATTCTCATAGTCGACTTTCTTGTCTGTCTCTTCATTAGCCTGGACACTTGTCAAGGGCAAGAATATTCCTTGTCTGTGTGCTTGTCTCTAACACTTAAGTTTGTAATAGATACTTCAGTGTAGATTGATGTAAATAGGTTTAAACTCTGTGCTGGGACTGTAGTGACAAACCCACTGTGATATAAAGTTGTATTTTAAGTGTTTTCATTAGAGATTTCTAAACCATTGAAAAAATATACTCAGTACTCAATCAACACTTTATAAAATATTTATAGTACACACATATTATTACAAAATTTAGAAAACACTGAACAGTTTTTTAGAAAAAGTAAAGCTTTTATAATTGTACTACCTAAGTATACTCAATATTTTACTTCCTTTGAGATTTTTAATTTGATTTAGAATTTTTATTAGTTGACATGTACGAATACCCATACATTTACACCTAATATTATATTAAAACATTTACCATGTCATTTTAATATTTTTCAAAAATTATTTAATTATTTTTCTATTATTAGAAGTTAGGTTGTTTCTAATATTTGCTTTTATGTATATCCTGTCATGAACTTTCTTCAATATAAATCTTTATTCTCATCTCTGAGACTCTTTCTTTTAGGTTAAACAGCAGTATGTTTACTCATCTTTGTTCATGTTGTCTAATTATTTTCCAGAGAGTTTACACCAGTTTATCCCACCAGCTGAGTGTGAGAGACCCTTCTCACAACACTCTTGGCAGCACTATTGACTTAAGAAAAGGACAATTGGGCAACACAGTCAAGGCCTTCTCTCCATTTTAGTCGGTATGTCTATTTATTAATAACTTAAATATTTTATATTTTATTAACCATTTATATGTCATCTGTGAATTTTCTCTTCATATTCTTTGTCCATTTTCAAAAGTTTTAGAGTCCTTTTTACAAATTGAGTGAGTCTTTAATATTGCAAATATTATTAAATGCCTGCCATTAATATAAATAATTCTCTCAGTTTGAATTATCTTATAATTTTATGAGGTTTTGCCTTTCAGAGGGCTTCAACTTCTATATAGGTAAGTTTAACATTTCCCAATGATGTTTTCATTTGTGTCTACGTTTAGAAAGTGCTTATCTATTCTGAGATCGGTTTAATAGTTGTATTTCTGTCTTCTGCTTTCATTTTTAAATGAAATTTATATTAATGAATGACAGTTTGAAATTGTGATCCAACTTAATCTGTTCCTCAAAAGTATAATTTTCCCCAAATCTTTGGATAATTCCCCCATGTGCATTAGTTTGCAGTGCTTCTTTTTCATCTGTTATGATCTTTTTTATTTTATTGGTTTTAAGGTAGTCTCTAATCTTCTGTTGATTTGTTTTCCCATTCTTCAAACAATATTTACAAATGTTTTATGGATGCTTGAAAAGAAGATATATTCCCTGTTAGTGGGAGACATACATACATGCATCCATATATTCAGCGTTTGTTTCAGGTCAATACAAACTACCTTTAGAAGTCAGGTAAGTTATACGAATGTGCTCAAAGGCCAGATGTCATTCATTAGGGTTTGGTGCAGATGAGGTGGCAGGGAGAGCACATACCAAGACATAAACTCAAATATTAAAAAAAATAATAATTGTACTGATACACTTCCTCAGCCTCAGCTTTGTCTATAGAATAAATTTGGCTTATCGTCTCTTCATTTGCGTACTCTGGCATGCCTAATTGTATTGGATGGGGGTGGTTTATTTAAACCAAAACAAAACAGTTGTCATTGTTTTGCTTCCTGAGAGGAGGCAAGAACGATGTATATGTTTTATTGGGAAAAGAGATTGGAGTGGGAGAGAAAGAAAAGACTGAACTTTCAAAGCTTCTATTAATTTTTCTATGTTTAACTCAAACCATTGGGTCATTTGCTTATCAGAGCATATGATCTAACCGCTGGACTTTTGGAAAGCTAAATTACTGTGCAAATAAATAGTAGTGAGTTTTGGGGGTGGTAACTTGGGTGAGTGGAGGGAGAAATTAGAGTGAGACCTTGTCTTTGTTGAGAAGTAAGATGAAGCAAAGTTTGCAACAATATGTATTTAATTTTAAATAATATTTTAAAAATAAGTAGACTTTTATCTGAAGGGGAAAATGCTTGCATTAAAATAAAACAAAATCTGTAGAACTCTAAGTACAAGTAAAGTGAAATCAGATAAGCCAGTTAGCACCAACTTGTGTCTGTCCTAGAAAATAAGTGTTTGGTTCTTTGCACTGTTTCATTCCACAGTATACAATATCTTTTACACGGACTTGGAAACAAATCTACTAACAGTAAAGTTATCACAAAGGAATGATTATATAGGTGCCAGATGAGATAGCCTAGGACCACTTACATGATATTAAGACACGCCAAGGAAAGGACTTGGAGGTAAAGGCTTGATCTCCCATGCCAGAGGATGGCCGCAGGATAGGGTGAGTAACTCACACAGAAGATCTCCATGAGGGATGAGCTCATTCAGTGCCTTTCACACGAAGAGGCCATCAGCAACAGCCTGTAGATATTAGCCAGAAGAGTAGCATAAACCAGCATGAGCTGACAGGGAGTCCTGTCACGGTGTGGGAACACTGAAGGGGAATTGGGGTGGAGAGAAAAAAGGAAATAAAAGAAAAAGGTTTTGTTTTAGTTTGTTTCTGTTTTGTGTAAATCTAAATAAGCACAATTTAAGGGGTGAATTAAGGGGTGAATCTCAACTGGGTGGAGAATAAACATGAAAAGCTTTATTTTTCTCTAATCAGCACTTTTAATGTTTATCAACTCTTGCATTTCATTCTTTAAGGATGTTACAGACAGATTCCATAACTTTTGGACACTCTCAGATTTAAAAAACTCAACCCAATCAAGTTTAAAATTTCCCTCATCCTTGGTCTAAAGCTTTTCCATTCCAAATCACCTCTTGAAATCATGATTCAAGGGTCTTTAAGTGGAGAGGTTAACGTTGCACTTCCTTACTAGACTCCAACTCCTGTGTTTGGGGACAAGAAGAAGAAAGGGTTGGCTGAAAAGTCGACCTGTTTTAATTGGGCATAGTTGTGCTTCTTCCTTTGTTGGTTTGTGCTGGTTTATGCTGTCCCTCTGGGTAACCTAACAGGCTGCTGATGGTGGTCGATTTGTGTGAAAGGCATTGAAAGAATTGATCTCTCAGGGAGTGGTCTGGGTGAGTTCTTTACCCTATACTGTGAGATCTCCCTGTGACTCATTTCTCTGGCAAGGGGCATCTTCTTTGGCACAAGCACTTCTAATTCCTTCTGCTCAGTTTTCATCTACAGTGGTATATCACACAGCCTCCCTGTCCTGGAGTCCCTTAGCCTAGAGGGTAGCCCTCTTGGATGGGGCACTGGCAAAAAGATCTCAAGATTGGCTCCTTTTCTGGTGTTCTCTGGACCTATGAGAAACTCACACACCCTTAGCAGAGCAAATGATAAGAGTCTTGACTTCTCCATTGTCATCCTCTTCCTTAGCCTACCATCACCTCTCTCTAATTCACAGGGACAGGTCAGTAAGTCTTAGCAGGTAGTCATTCTCCAACTAAAAGACCAGTTGCTCCTCTTGGAGGGACTAAAAACTTCTATTCAACAATCTCTAAGAGAATCTCCTCCTGCCGTCTTGACTTGAAGGCTAGGAAAGTAATTTTCCATGAATACTAACTATATTCCCCACAAGCCCAGTGACTTCAAAACCTGCTCTTCTCTACCTCCAGTCGTCTCCGTATACTGGTGGTTGGGGGTGGGGGAGCATGGAAGGGGGATGGGCCTGGATGGGAGTTATAGCCTCTTTTCTTCTGCTTTTCATTAGATCTTGTGAGAGATCTTGATCCCCAGAGCCTCTCTTTAGAATGTGGTTTAATAGCCCCTCTTTGTCCTGGAGTCTGAACTCTAGTCAGGTCAGTATAATGAACAAATTAAGTTAATATATTATAAAGTTGCATGTCCATGTTGCTTGAATTGTTCTGCTCAGTATTGTTGCATGGGGGAAAATTACGGACCAGAACAGGCAAAGTGTCATGTTCCTGTGGTCTGTGTGGAATCCAAGCAGTGAGATCATCATGTTGCTTGGTGTCCTCTCCCTGTTCTTATTACTGCCCTGGAGGGTTAGGCTGGTTCATGTGGAAGGGAATCAAAAGACTTGAATCTTTATTTGCACATCAAACACAAAGTTTTATAGAATGTATGTAGTATTGTGCTGGTAAACTGGTCTCCCAAACAAACAAAAATCCCCCACCCCTACCCCAACCCCAAACCAAACCAAACCAAACCAAAAGCACTGATATGTGTAGTGTTGGATGACTTTAGGGTGTAAATATCCACTATGCAGATTTCAGCCTACTGATGTGAAGTCACTGAATAGGGAGTAGGAAGGAGATTCACGTAATTGGCTCTGGTAATAAGGTACAAGCTGGCTGCAGTGCATATTGACTCTATGTTTGTTTGGCACGGCTCTACGGAGTCTGATAGAAATTACAGTAACCCTTCTGATATGTTCTACCCAAGCTATCTGTTGGAGCTCTTGCTAATTAAAAAAAAAATGAGTAAAAGTTATTTTCTGAGATGAGGCAAAATGGAATGGACTTGAAAACAGAGCAACAGGAAAATGTTAGGGCAGCTTTCTTGGGGGGAAGCAGAGCTAGGTAACAAGGCAAGAAGCTAGATTTCCCAGAAAAATGGGTGAAATTTATGGTAGTGGAGTAACCAAACACTAACAACTTTTAAGAACAGGCTGCCTAGTATGTGTTAGTAGTTTTCTTGTCACTGGCCCAAACTTTCAGTTAGGTTGACTATAAACAAAAAAGGCCTTTATGAGCTGTTGTTAGATAAATGAATAAGAGGGTCTGTGTCCCACGTCTGGACCTATGCACGGTGGATAAAGGAGAACTAGACAGGAGGCAAGAATCTAATGGGGTTCAGAGGGCAGGAACAAGACTAGAGGGAATCCTGAGAAGGAAAGACATGGGGTTTCCTAGAAGCCTTGGGGAGGCCATTGAACCTTTGCCTGACATGTAATGGGGGCATTTGCCAGTTTTATTTTTGACAGAAAGATGACCTTAGTTGACATCTGGATGTTATTTATTCTATTATTAAAAATAATTATAAATTTATTTTTGTTTATTTGCTCTGGCAAAGGTTGTAATTTATTACTATAATTGTGTTTCTGTTATTTCCTCATATATTTAACGGTCCTGTTTTATATATGGTTTTGTTATACTATTTGAGGCATCAGAATTCATGGCTGTTAAAACGTTCTTGTGTAAATTTTATTAGGTAAAATTTCTTTTTGCTTACCCAAGAACATGGTGTGCTTTTTCATTTGTTCAGATATCTTTTAGTATCTCTCAGGCAGTTAAAAAGTATTTCTTTGTAGATCTTAATTTTTCTTCTTAAACATTCCTAGGTATGACAGAGACTTGTAGTTGTCCCCTAATGTCATTTCTCCCCTTCTTTGTCTGCAGTGGAAGCCCTGAATTTTAGCTGGCACTTGGCCGCCCAGAATGAAGGCTTTATTTTATAGCTTCCCTTGTAGGTTTTGCACAGTGGGATATAAATGGAGGTGGTATGTGCAGTTTTGAGGAGTGTTCTTTAAAGGAGAAGACATGTTCTTCACTCTCCTCTTTCTTTTGGTGAGAATGGGACATTATGGCTGGAGCAGAAAGCTGGAAGGAGCCAGGACCCTTAGGGATCTGTGGAAGTGCTATTCTAGTCTTGGGCTCCTGACCAGTGGAATTTTTATATGAAAAAATAACCACTTGTGTATCTAAGCCCTGTTCATTTGGGTTTTATGTTGCATGTAGCTGGGCCTAATACTAATTTATATAGAAAACATTTTTTAAAAATCTCTTTTTATTGATATTTTAAGTAAAGTGTTTTTCCCACTGTATCTTCTAATTGATTATTATCTCTATGTATAAATTGATATATTCACTTTTTGTGTTACTACATGACTGAATTTTCATATTGTTTGCAGTAGTTAGGGAACAAGGATGGAATACAGAAAAAAGGGAAGCACTGGTTTATGTGATAGCTTTAGCACTTGAAAGGTATGGGGGACAATGTTTATTATAACAATAGTAGGGATGATTTTCATTTGTTAACTGCTACAGAAGTTTCACAGAAAAAGAATGACAGGCTCAGACAGAGACTACTGACTACCTAACTACCAACTTAGGGCACTTCATGAAAGCCAGAAAGCTTACAGAGCAATATTTAAAGAGAGCCTCATCTCCTGCAACTAGAGAGCCACCTGAGCTGAAAATTCAGCCTGCAATTTGATTATAAGACTGGCAGAGTTACAAGAGGTTGAATTAATAGCCCTAACTAGTCATCTACGCTAAAGCCAAGGACCTGGAACGGGGACACTTGGGTAGGTGCTCTTGAGAACCACAAGCTCCCAGGCTGGTTAACCACCTTCCCTTTGTGGGAGGATAGCAGCCTCCCAGTGCATGGAGGCAAAGGCCTTTTCTGAAGCAGATTTCTGGAGAAAGATATTTATCCACCTCATGATCTTTTACTATCTCCCCTTATTTGTTCTAAGTCAGTAGAGCCGGGTCTCAGTGTGGTCTTTCCAGGGAAGCACTCCTTGTCCAGGAGGTGTGTGCTGGGGGGTATGGCTCATATTTACCAGCAGGAACCAGAAAGCCTCTATGGAAATGGACGTTCAAGATGCTCAGCTAGGTGGGGAAGAGTAAAAAGCTGAGTAGCAGAGGGCTTTGCCTTTCATCTCTTTTCTCCTCTTTCCATCACACTTTTTGTTAAATATTTTATTTGTTTTTATTTTTGGAATCTAGATGTTTGGTTTTGAAGTCAGGTGTTTAAGGTGATTGGGATTTGGCAAGAGTGCTGTGAAAGAAAGGAGATTACTTATATGTTGGAAGAGCCGTGGTAGATATATCCCTGGGCTAGTGGTCTGATGAGGCCAAAACACTATTTGGGGGGAGATGGTGAACAAGTAAGGTGGAAGGAGAAGAAGTTGTGCTGAGCAAGCAGGATACCTGAATGAGTGTTTCTGGAGGTGGAGCAGTTGTGGATGGTGACAAAAACTGGGCTACAGATCTGGTTGTGGGTATCTGAGTTGGAAGTGGAAGAGAAGGTTACTTGGAACTAGTACATCAGGGAACTGAAGGGCTGGGTTTTGATGCAACACTGAAGTCCTTCAGGCTGATGGCAGCATTTAACATGGAGAGGAAGACTGTGGCAGAGATGACACAGGTGTTCCTTTCATTTGTTTACAGTAACAAGAAAGGGACGGAGAGTGTAATCAAATTGTATGAGTCTCAAAGAGTGAGTTGTTTATGACAGGGGTGAAGTAGTAATGGTCTGGAAGCAAGCAAACATTCTGTAGAGTTCTGAGTCCATAGGAAGACAATGAAAGAGAATATATTTTCTTGCTGCCTTCTTTTGGGTAGGCAAATATTTCTCTCTCTATCCAGTTAGATCAATCTTTTTGTAAAAATTCCTCCCAAATTCCAGCAATATCATTTCTGTCAGCATGAATACATTTCAAATGGGAAGTTGTGAGAGGTCAATTCGTGGGGCTGCCAACCCAATGCCATCTGAAATGGAAGTTTAAGTAAAATCTTTATTATATATGTCAGCACATTATATATATATATGTCAGTGAGAAGCCATTTCAGTTTATATAAATTTTAAGATTTTATAATATTCTTCTTCAGCTATTAACGGCTTGAGGCAAATTGATCCCAATGCAACTAGAAAATTTAACTAAAAATTTCATAACCAATTAAAAAAAAAACCAAATCTGTTCAAAATGACTGATCTGCTGATTTTGATACTAGTTTAAAAGCAAACTTTTCCACCTTTCAAAGTTTTCCATGACAGATGTTTTCTTTTATTTGTTTCTATTTTTGCTTGTTACTCCATAGAAAACAATAAACATAAACTTCTAAAACAGATGGCTACTATTGTAGTTTGTAATTTATTAAAAAAGAATATAACCCAAAACATCTGCCCTAATCTGGATCTAGTTCTCAGAAATGATTTAGAGTTGATGTTTCCCAATTGGAAATGATAACGGTATGTACATAGTGACTGGACAAACACTGAGGTGAGCATTGTGCTTCTGTGGAAGCATTTGAAAAAGCTCACAAGGATTCTGTTCCCCTCTCTGTGGGAAGGTATTCATTATCCTCCACTAGTACCTCCTGGGCTTCTACAAGCAAAAAACACCCAAAGCAAGATTTTGAGTAATGTGAGAAACTCCCTCATAGTGTAGAAACCCAGTGACTTTATTAGCATGAATAAAATCATTAGCACAATTCTGTGCATGCCGGCTGTGCTTCTGAGGGGTAAATTTTTTTCCTGCTAAGTGTTATGATAATTGTCATTGTTGTTTAAAAGAATAACATTTTTTTTTTCCTTTTTAACTCAATCAGTTTAGTCTTAGGTAGTCATACAGTGTTGGAATCAAACTTGAAATCTGGGTTAGAAGTTGTGAATGAATTTAACCTGGGAAAAGTTTGATGGTGGCATTCTTGCTGCACTTAAATGTGATGAAACTATTATAAAGGAAGAGTAGTTTCTGGATTCATTTTTGGTGGGACATTTCTAAAGCTCTCCTTTTGTCTCCCCCATTTTTTAAAGTCTCCAAAAGGAGATCACTCTCAGAAAGCTTTTTTGGGGGGTATGCGGGCCTCTCACTGCTGGGGCCTCTCCCGCTGCGGAGCACAGGCTCCGGACGCACAGGCTCAATGGCCATGGCTCACGGACCCAGCTGCTCCACGGCAAGCAGGCATGCGGGCGTGCGGGCATGCGGGCGTGCGGGCATGCGGGCGTGCGGGCATGCGGGCGTGCGGGCATGCGGGATCCTCCCGGACCGGGACACGAACCCGCGTCCCCTGCATTGGCAGGCAGACTCCCAACCACTGCGCCGCCAAGGAAGCCCCTGTCAAAAAGCTTTTAAATGGTGTACTTAAGTTTACGCTTTATTCTACCCTATCCGTTCTGTCAGAATGTCTCCTTAGAGTATCACTTTGACCAGGTAACTCCACTGTTTGGTGTCCATTACCCAGAGAATATAGTGCAAACATCATAGCCTGACTGTTAGGGCCCTCTATAATCTGGGTTTATTAAACTGTTGATATATATAGTTAATTGCCTTTTCAAGTCTAGTGACATTTTTGCCTAAATATTGGGAACAATATTCATATTGCTTCCAACAATCATATTGCTTCCACAGGATATGATTTTATTAGATCAGTTATATATTTCTGGGATATGTATTTGTAAAAAAAGTTATTATTTAACTTTTTCAAAGTATACCAAAGTCTTGTGCATGAAATTGCACCAACTAGATCCTGACCCAGTGCATGCCTGTGACCAGCAATTCTGCTCCTTAGGTATGTGTTCAACAAAATTAAATGCATATTCCAACTGAAAGAGATGTACGAGAATATTCAAAGAAGCATTATTTGTAATAGTCCAAAGGTAAGGTAGTCTCTTATAGCTATAGATAGAATTTGTAAACTCTAAGTTGCTCATAAAAGCAACTGTCCTTCAATTATAAGTGTCCATTAATAAAAAATGGGTATAACTGTATCTTGGTATATTTATAAAATGCACTATTATACAGCAATAAAAATAACCGAATTAATGCTACATGCAACAACATGAATACATTTTCTAAATATAACACTGAGTAAAAGAAGCCAGAAATATTAAAAAAATACATGCTATAAAATTTAATTTGTATAAAGTTAGAAAATAAGGAATGGTGTTAGAAGTCAAGGTAGTGAGTAAGGGGGGCGGTGATTGGCAGGTGGCAATATAAGGTCGTCTGGCTGCTGGTGGTGATCTAGTTTTTGCCCTGGGTAATGGTTGCATAGTATGTTTATTTTGTAATAAGTCATCAAACTATTCACTTATGTGTATTTTTCCGAACTAGGCTATTTTTAAAATCAAGTTTATTAACAAAAACTATAAAAAAAGTCTTGATTTCTATTTTTAGGAATCAAGTTTTGTTCAGAACATCAAAGATGAACTAGAGTGATTTGAAAAATATGTTTCAAGAGCATATTGATATCATAACAAGAGCAGAGGGAAATTATTAAAGAACAAAATAAGGAAATAAGACTGACTAAATTAAAAGAACAATGGTAGTTCTGTAAGAGAAAGCCATGATCCACAAAGACACAAGGGACGGAAAAGAGGGAAAAATAGGATATTAAAATCCAGTATAAGTTGGAGAAAGGGGAAAACCAGAGGAAGCATGCCCAAGAATAAGTTCTCTTAAAGAGGGGACTAGAAAAGTCAGAGGATGGGTAGATTTTAGTTGTTACTCATCAGAAAGTATGAATTTGTCCCAGAGAAATTTAACAGAGAAATAAGGTGAAGATCATGGAGAGTAGACTGGGATGGCTTCCAGTAGAGAGATTAAGGGGATTAACGTAAAGTGGTCTCTTAAATTTGCACACACCCTTTCTAGTATTCCTCATAAAAGTAATTATGTTAAACATAGATTGCTACACCATGTGGTTATAGACTGGGGAGAAGGTAACTTGAAGGATCAATGTAAAATTCTCAAAGAATATCCAGATGAGTTTCAAGGTAACAGTTATGGCAGGTGACTCTGCAGGTACTAGCTGTGTCCTGTGGGAACGTGCCTCAAAAACTGTGGAATCTAAGACGAAGCACAGAAATGATGAGGTTTATCTTCCAGCAGCCTGTTAGGTTAAAAATAGATCAAGTTGAGGTAGATCTTGGTTGGGTGGGAGAAAGCCTGAGTGGATGACTCCAAAGTGATGGTGGATAAAAATTACATAAACAAGTGCTTTGGGAAGACAGAGAACTCATTGATTCCATAACTATCAGAATATGAGTGTCCACATTTTCTGAAAGATGAAATCTAAAGTACTGTATTTGAGAAACACAATATAGTCACCAGAATGCAGAGGGAGATAGACAGAATAGAAGGCTCTCAAAATCAACAAACAACATTGGCTTTACTTGTAGAAGGGTAGGAAAGACTCAGCTAAGAAGATTGACCTGTTACAAATTCAGCTGAAAAGCATGATAGTGGTTTTCAGTGGTGGTTGCGTATTAGAATCACCACAGGAATTAAAATATATTGAGGCCTGGGCCTCACCACAAGCCAATTTAACCAGAGTATCTGGTGAGTATAATGTGTACTAGGCGAAGAACCACTGGAACAGGAGGTCAGGAGAGGTTAATGCTTAATTAGTACTCTGCTTATGGGCAAATGGGAAATGTTTCACTCCTCACTAGGCACTATGGGTCACAGACTTCAGAGGCATCAGTAGATGCTTCAGATAAGGATTACTGGATAGTTATTTTCCAGCTGAAAAAAATATTTTACATATGGAAAAACTTTCCCTAGGAGGTAGGTTTATAGGCCTAAGCAATTCCACAGCTAGAGGTAGTGGCGACAGAACAGGAGCACGTGAAGGCTCTATCAAGAGACATAGGCCATGCTCAGTTACAGTGCCAGGAAGCGGACAACACAGGCTCAGGGAAATTAGGAAGTTTGAAATAAGTTAGATGTGGCGGAAGGGTGGAATGTAAGGCTTCACGTAAGGCTTGCTGCCTGGGTTTACTACCATGGCAAATGTCTGTGCAAGAAGACAAGGCTTTCTCAAATGCCATAATCTGAGAGAGGAGATGTTATGCGCAGGTGGATTTTCTTCTAGAAATAAACAGAATTAGCCTCTGGATGGGAAGTTTATTTCCCTTTCAAGTTCACAGGACATGGATTTTGATAGTGGGCAGCATAGACTGACGACATCTGGGTGAGGTTGAAACTAAGGAGGCTGGGGTTTAAGGAGCTCCAGCAGCTTCCGCTTGAGCAGAGCTCTTCAGTGGGTAGCCAGGCCATTTTCTCGTAGAGCAGGAAGATGAAATGAACATTCAGAGATGAGGTCAAGGATAGAGAAACTGTTGCTGATGAGAGACAGGAATTTTAGGGGAAACTTATGAAAATTTAGTGTTTCTTAACAGATAAACTTGGAAATTTAAGCAAGATAATTATGGTGCATAAGCTGTACAGGGCATGGCAGAACATTAGCATCTCTGGCTCCGGCACTAAAATGCCAGTAGCACCTTAGCGTTTACCCACTGGGAGAATCAGGTAAGGGCTAAGGGCTTGATTCAGATTTAGGTGACCTATACAGCTGTGAGGGGATGAGTCTGGGAATTAAGACAGCCTAAGGAATGTGGGACTGCGTTAACCGGGGCTATAGGACATGATGGCATTAACCTTAAAGGTCTCTCAGGAAGATATAGATGGTCAGATCTAATTATATTATCCTTGGAGGGATTGTTTCTTAAACAATTGCATTGGTGAAGCAGGGAGTTTTGGGGGTGGAGCGTGCAGTGACTTCACTGGGACTCTGGAGCTCTGGGTCCCTTGTAATTTTGTTGGCAGTGCTGAGGGAAGGGAGCAAGGTCTTATGCAGAACGCTTGGAGCTCTGTGGTTCCTCCTCCCAACCAAGTCTTGTGTGGACAATTTCAAGGTGAGGAATATGCCTTGGATCCTATGAAAGGGAGTTGTGGCTAGCGGTGGCCCATTGTTGCTGGGAGGAAATCTAATTCCTTACATCAACCGAGTGAACAGAAAGCTATGTGCTTACAGCAGTGAATGTCAAAAAGACACGATAAAACCTGGCAGCTATTTCTTATCTAAAGACTGAGTAAACAGGAAGAGAACAAGTTAATTTGGCCCCAACAGTAAATAACAAAATAAGTGATACAATATTAAGCCATTTCCATAAAAATCAGGAAAAATATTAGGATACTTTCATCCCAACGTAAACATTTTTAAAGAGGTTTTAGCTAATGCAATAAGTGAAACAATCAATGTAATTATTAGATCAATTTATCTCTATTTCAGATGACAAAAATCCAAAGGCTTTTCTTAAAAATTGCTAAAACTTAAAGAAAATTTGGCAGATTGGCTAGATAAAAAAAAATCAATGTACAAAAATCTATAGAAATTCTTTGGATTGGTAACAAGGATTTAAAAATGGAAACAGAAAGAGATCTCATTTGAAGTAGTGATCAAAGAAATTTAACAAGCAAGCCATTTCCTATTTGAAAAAAATTAAAAACATTATTGGAGGATGTTATATAAAGTCTAAACTAATATAGAGACATAATATGTGTTCCCAGGGGAAAGGAGTACTATTTTAAAATTATTAAATTTCATAAATATATCATCTTGATCAAACTTCCAGTGGGGAGGAATTTTCTTTTACTGGAATGAGCTAAAATGAAGTAAAATTTCATATCAAAGTACTATTGTCTGAAATTAGCTATGCCAATTTGAAAAAGAAGAGCCTAGAGTACTTGATTTACTGGATATAACTGCTACCATAATTCAGTAATTTGACTGTTCAGGTAGTGTAATTGCTATAACCAGCAACCCTCAAATTTTAGCAGCCAACACAATTAGTTCATACTCTTGTAACAGCTGGGGAGGGCAGAAGGGTCTTTTCCAGCAGTCAGTCAGGGATATGCTGTATCAGTCAGGAGACCAAAACTGTACCACTAATTTGAACAAGGACAATTTCAGTTGGAGATCTGTTAACTAGGGGGATAACTACTAAGGTGTAGAGAAAACTCTAAAGACTAGAGGAATAGCAGATCTGAGGAGCAGTCACTACCTCTAGGGCTGAGGCAGAGTACCCAAGGAAGAAATAAACTTGGGAGAGCCGCCCATCACCACCCCCAGAGAGCTGAATCAGAGCTCTCTGGGGAGGTGATGGCTGTGGCCCATTGGAAGGTGGGAAGGTCTGCTGAGGAGTCACAGGCTGGGGCTGGCAAGCAGGACACTGCCCACTGTGCTGACAAGACTCACTGAGAAGCTGCCTGCTCGGGCGCCAGGGCAACTTGTGGGGAGCATGAGAGCCATTAGGTGTCTGGCATGCTGCCTGCTGCCATGTGCTGCAACCATCAGTAGGAAAACCCACCTTGGAACCAGGATGAGAAGCTCCTTCATCTTAGCATCCTTCTAACACCCTCTGCTGACAAGCTTAACCTCATGCCATCTGCAAAGAAGTATTTGTTTATACGATCTGGCTCCAGGATAGCAAAGCAGGGCAAAGAGGTAGATTTGGCATTGAGAGGCAACACACTGATAAACCAGCACACCTGTGTTCCTTCTATCTTGTGGCTCTTCCTTCCTCCTGAGAGTTTTCACTTATCCAGTGATTGGTGAAGAGATGGAGAAGTCCCACTTTTTCTAAACATCCTTGGTGAGTAGTCACTAATCATGTGGTCTCACCTAAATGCAAGAAGAATGAGAAATGTCTTCTAGTGGTGTACCCAGGAAGGCGAGGAAAACACAGACACTGATGAGTACTTGTCATCTCTACCCCACCATATAATCCAAGCAATATGTTACTGGCCTAGGAAAAGACAACTAGACCAGGCAAATAGAATTAGAGGACAGATAAGTGCATATTAAATAGATCAATTTCACGGTTAGAAATAAATATATTTATTGGCTCCTTGAAAATCTAGCTTATAATAAGAAATAAAAGCTCCATTATATAAAGGTACTTATATAAGGGTATTTATTGCTGAATTCTTTTTTTTTATTTTGTGGTACGCGGGCCTCTCATTGTTGTGGCCTCTCCCGTTGCGGAGCACAGGCTCCGGACGCGCAGGCCCCGGACGCGCAGGCTCAGCGGCCGTGGCTCACGGGGCTAGCTGCTCCGCGGCATGTGGGATCTTCCCGGACCAGGGCACGAACCCATGTCCCCTGCATCGGCAGGCGGACTCTCAACCACTGCGCCACCAGGGAAGCCCTGAATTCTTTTATAATGATTTACAAACACATACACAAACAAAATACCCCATGAATGTCCAAGTTGAATCAGTTGTGGTATATTATATTAGAGAATATAATTCTGTAATATAAAATGAATTAGATCCACATTTTATAAGCTGGAGGAACGTTTGTGATGTGTTAAATGAGAAATGTGACGGATTTGGTACAATTCCACTTCTGTGCAAAAAAATGCTAAGAATCCTATGTACATGTATACTTGTATATATTTGTATGACCCAGGAGAAAAGTGTTAACATTGGCTACCCAGGGTGAGGGTAGAAGGAGAAGAAGGAAAATCATTAACTCTTTGTGCATCTTAGCTTGTTTCGTTAGATACCATTCACGTGAATTTCTTTTCTAAGATAAAATAATAAAATGTGAAGTAAAAGAGTAAACCTTTATCTGTGTCACACAACAAATAAACAAATGTCTTAGGTCTGGAAATCCAGACAGCAACAAGCTGCCTCTTCCAAAATGCTGACAGATACAAAAGCTAGTTACTTAGCTTGCCCATACTTTGTCTCACAACACCTCTCCAGCTGCCTGTCTTTGAACACATGCAAGAGAGAAGTGACCTTAACAGTTGGATGACATTGCGGACATAGTACCATTTGGGTGATAACTGTTTTTAGCTGAAAGAATGTGTCAGTATATTTATACTGAAGGTGTGGGAAGGCAGTTTGGGTATAATGAGAGTTTAAGTTTGTCTATATCCAGTGTGTAATATTCAGATTATACTAATATTTAGTAACTATATATCCATATATTATATATATGTAAAACACTGACACACAAAAAGAAGCGGAAAGATTCAGTTTAATAATTAAAAACACAAAAGGTAGTATGTTTGCTTGGAATGATCAGTGCTTCTCATATGTTTCCCCTAAAATAATCCTAGAGGAAAATGAACACCTATGCATAGTAACAGGGAGAAATTCAGCATAAAGGACCCCCTTCATGTATGACATTTCTTTGAAATTTCATGATTTCTCTATTTAAAACTTCATGTAAGTTTTTGCATTCTACTCCATATTCAATTTTACTTCATGCATTTAAAGTTTTAGATTATATACAAGTTAAATCACTTAATTCATCTCTAATTCTACCCCTACCTCAGTGCCCCAGCCAGTTAAGATATTCAGGAAAATGCACAATATTTATCTTGTGACTTTAGCCCAGAAAAACAATTTGGTACCCCTAAGAGCAAATGCATCTCTCCTGCAAAGGGAGGAATACCTGACACCAGGGAGCCATCAAATAATCAAAGAAAGGAGATAATCTGCTTTCTCTCTGTCACTGTATTCTTGGAAGTGTTCCTTAAGGGATAGGAGACAACTTTCTCCTAGGTTACATTTGTAACAGAGACTGACTGGATGCCCACCAATCTCCTTGCCTCTTCTGGGCAGACAGTACTGTGTTCAGCAGCTTCCCTTGCAGGCAGATTGGAACCATGGGATCAGGACCTGGTCAATGGAATGTTCTTGGAAGTGTTGAATTCCATTTCCAGGCCTTGCCACAAATCTCCCGCATGATTTTCCTCACTCTCAACATTTTTGCTGGTTGAATGCAGAGGAGCTTGTGGGTGACTCTGAGGAAGCTGTACTAGATAGTGGTGCAATGAGATAAAAGGAACCAGTATTCTGAATAACCGTGTAAGAGGATGTGAAGTGAACACCTTGTCTTGTATTGAGCCACTATTATCCTAATATATGTATGTTATATATATGTGTGTGTGCATGTGTGTGTATAATCTTATAGCAATCTTTATAGCAGCTCTAAAAGGATAGTTTTATAGATGAAGAAACTAAGAGACTAAGTGCTTGTTCAGTTTTTCATAGCTAATGGTAGAACTAAAATTTGAATTCAGTGCTTTCTGATTCTTACATAATGAAAGATTCTTACATATGAAAATAGGGTACCAATGGGATTTCAAGTAGGTGAGGACTCTTTTTATATTTAAATTTGCTGTTAGAAACACTCATTGGGAAATTTGGTTTGTGTACTGAGACCAGCTTTTTTAAAAGGGGGGCGCTATTTTACAGGTATAAGTGAATTTTCTTATCATGCTCCCATATGTTGATTAAAACTACCTTCTGGCTAGAATAGGCTAGGTTTTTAAAATTGATTCTTTAAATTGTGGTGAAATATGCATGGCATAAAAATTTACCATGTTAACCATTTTTAAGTGTACAGTTTAGTGGCATTCAGTACATTCACACTGTTCTGCAACTACCACCCCATTCATGCAGAACTTGTTTCATCTTCCCAAACTGAAACTCCTTACCCATTAAGTAGTAACTACCCAATTCTCTTCCCCGATCCCTGGCAACCACCATTCTACTTTCTGTCTCTATAAATTTGACTGCTCTAGGTACTTTATCTATGTGGTATCATAGAGTATGTGTCCTTTTTTGACTCACTTATTTCACTTAGCATAATGTCTTCAAGGTTTATCCATATTTAAGTATGTGCCAGAATTTCCTCCCTCTTTAAGGCTGCATAATATTCCAATGTGTGTATATACCATATTTTGTTTATCTATTCATCCACTGATTGACATTTGGGTTGCTTCCACATTTTGGCTATTGTAAATAATGCTGCTATGAACATGGATGGGCAAGTACCTGTTCAAGTAGCTGCTTTTAATTCTTGTGGGTAAATGCCCAGAAGTGGAATTGCTGGATCATATGGCAATTCTACTTTTAACTTTTTGAGGAATCTCCACTCTGTTTTCCATAGCAGCTGCACCATTTTATATTCCAGTTAGCAGTGCACAAGGGCTCCAATTTCTCCCCTTCCTTGCCAACACGTGTTATTTTTTGTTTCTTGGATAAAAGCCATCCTGATGAATGAAATGGTATCTATTGTGGTTTTGATTTGCATTTTTCTTAAGCAGTAGTGATGCTGAGCATCTTTCCTGTGCTCATTGATCATTTGTATATCTTGTTTGGAGAAATATCTGTTCAAGTCTTTTGGCCATTTTTTAATTGGGTTGTTTGTTGTTGAGTTGTAGCAGTTCATTATAAATTCTGGATATGAACTCCTTATCAGATATATGATTTGCAAAGATTTTGTCCCATTTTCAGTCCTTTTCATGCTGTTGAAAATGTCCTTTGATGTTTTGTCATTTATCAAATGTCATTTGATCATCAAAAATTTTTAATTTTGATAAAGTCCGATTTATTTTTTTCTTTTGTTGCCTATGCTTGGTGTGACATCCAAGAAATCATTGCCAAATCCAATGTCATGAAGTTTTCCCCCTGTTTTCGTCTAAGCAGTTAGGTCTTTGATCCATTTTGAGTTCATTTTTGTATATGGTGTAAGGTAAGTGTCCAACTTCATTGTTTTGCATATGGATATCCTGTTTTTCCAGCACCATTTGTTGAAAAGGTTATCCTCTTATGAAATAAAATGATGTCGGCTCATATAAGAAAAAAAATTAAAAAGTCATCGTTGGACTTCTTGGTGGCACAGTGGTTAAGAATCCGCCTGCCAATGCAGGGGACATGGGTTCAAGCCCTGGTCCGGGAAGATCCCACATGCCACGGAGCAACTAAGGCCCTGCGCCACAACTACTGAGCCTGCGCTCTAGAGCCCGCAAACCTCAACTACTGAGCCCATGTGCCACAACTACTGAAGCCCGTGCGCGTAGAGCCCATGCTCTGCAGCAAGAGAAGCCACTGCAATGAGAACAAGGAAGAGTAGCTCCTGCTCGCCGCAGCTAGAGAAAGCCTGCACACAGCAATGAAGACCCAACACAGCCAAAACTAATAAATAAATTAATTAATTTTAAAAAAAGTCAGGGCTTCCCTGGTGGCGCAGTGGTTGAGAATCTGCCTGCCAGTGCAGGGGACACGGGTTTGAGCCCTGGTCTGGGAGGATCCCACATGCCGCAGAGCAACTAGGCCTGTGAGCCACAACTGCTGAGCCTGCGTGTCTGGAGCCTATGCTCCGCAACAAGACAGGCCACGGCAGTGAGAGGCCCATGCACCGCGAAGAAGAGAGGCCCCCGCTTGCCACAACTAGAGAAAACCCTCGCGCAGAAACAAAGACCCAACACAGCCCAAAATAAATAAATAAATAAATTAATTACTTAATTTTTTTAAAAAGTCATTGTTATTAGGGGCTTTTTTTAATTTTAATTTTTTAACATCTTTATTGGATATAATTGCTTTACAATGGTGTGTTAGTTTCTGCTTTAAAAACAGTAAATTTACATTGATCATATAAAAATAAATGTTTTTTAATTTTAATATTTTATGGCTGGTGAGGAAGAAGTAAGAACTAGTACATTTTTTATCACATGTCACATTCCAGATGCTTATATATACTATCTTATTTAATCCTCATAAACCTATATATAAGTGGCCAAAATGGAATTTGAACCCAGGTCTAACTCCAAAATTTTGTTCATCCCACTGTAGCATGGGAACAATTTTTAACATTATATATGTATATGGAGAAACCAAACTATTAAACTTATTTTAAACATGAGGTGTACCTCTAAAATACAACAAATCAATTCCTTTTGGGGAGTTTTGCGAGGTTTGGGGGTTTCTGTGTTAAAGCTATGCTTTCCAAGTGGCTGCAGTATTTAAAACATGGAGTCTTGCTTATTTTTCCCCTTCTCAGATTACTTTGTGACCCTCTTTCTATTCCAATACATCATGGATAATAGCACTAAACTGGAACTAATGGGAGAAAGAGAAGCTGAAACTGCAGTGTTCCTAGTTAAAGGTGGATCAAACACAGGCCTTTCACTTGAAGTAGTTGATGGAGCTTCAGAAGTACAGTCTTCAAACCTGACTGCCAAGTGATCTACTCACAATATATCCCTCAGTTTATCTTCAGCTCTTCAGGCACTAGCCAGTATATTTATGGGCAAACCAAAACGAAATGAGTGTCCTTGATTTTTCAAGTATGGATACATTTAGACGATTCTTTGAAATTTGTTCTTATCAATTTCTATTGATAAAAAATTTTTAAGAGAAAAAGCAACTTGAGTAAAGGTTTTGGTATCAGCCTTTTTCTGAGTGTAGCATTTATGTCAGTCTAAAGGGAAGAAATTGTTCAGAGGCTTGTCTTAAAAGGCTAGATAGGAACACGGTGCCACTTAGTGCTAGGCTGCACTGACAGATTTACTGCCTGCTTGGAGCTGAGGCCGCATTGTGATGGAAGTGGCAGGTGAGGGCTGCAGAGTAGAGGATTCCCATGCTCCGTGCATATGTGTAACTGGCAACGTCCAGGGTCACGGAGGGGCAGGCCTGTGTTTTCAGTCAGGATTTGTGTGTGTGTATTGTGGAGGGGAGAGTTATTTTTCTCTTATCCCTCACAGCAAAGAACTCTTCTCATTGCTCGGTTAGTACACATTCCCAAATGACCAAAGCAAAGATGAGCACTCGGGCTTTAGAAATCGTGTAATGATTATGTCTTACAAAAAGTTCTGTAGCATGGAAAAAAATCACAACTGCCAAAAAATTAAACTAACCTGTTTGCCACCCATTTTAAATAAAAGCGACTAGATGTAAACTAATGGCAATTAGGGCATGGGCATGATGTCTCTCCTTTCTATAAGTAGCACTGATAATAAAATATAATATGCAGAATTTCAAACTCGGTTCATAATGAATTAAACTTCACTTTTTTTTTTTTTTTTTGCGGTACGTGGGCCTCTCACTGTTGTGGCCTCTCCCGTTGCAGAGCACAGGCTCCGGACACGCAGGCTCAGTGGCCATGGCTCACGGGCCCAGCCGCTCCGCGGCATGTGGGATCTTCCCGGACTGGGGCATGAACCCGTGTCCCCTGCATCGGCAGGAGGACTCTCAACCACTGTACCACCAGGGAAGCCCCAAACTTCACTATTTCGAAGTAATTGTTAGACACCTACTGCTGAAGTACAATCATGCCACCTACATTTATTAGAAATTGTAAATGCCTCTAGTCTAGAAGAAAAAGCGACCATTTAAGGAAGTGGAACTACAGATTCAAGGGATCTCTTGGACAGAGGGATCATATGTAAGTGTAGAGAGACCGAAATTGGAGCCTATGTGCCAACATGAGAGAATTCTGCACAAATAGTGCTGGAAAGCACTTCTTTCAGTACGTGTTGACATTCTAAGAGGCTCCACACACTACTGACTTTCCTTTAAAAAAAATTTCAACTGAATTAATGAGGGAGCATCTCCACTGCCATCCACTATTAAAACACATCTTCAATATTTAAAATTGGTAATTTGGTAACTAAATTGGTAGTTAATTTTTGGAAGATAAAAATGCATTCAGTGTCTTAAATTGGTAGCATTGTGTAGTCAGATTTGCTGGTAACTATTTGTCCCAGTTTCTTTATTTTAATATCGATTGTTAATCCTGTACAACATTGACCAGGTCTTATTCCTTTCTGAATTCGCAGTACCCAGCCTGGAGCTTGGATCCTGTCCCATAGGTGCTTAGTGAGTGTGTATCAAATCTTAGTGTGTTTAAAAGGAAACTTCTCAGGCACTCATGCCAATTCTTTTGTCCTTTTGAGTCCTGGGCTCCCAATGCTCTCACTTTGTGGCCCACTTAAAATGTTTATGTTTGCTTTGATGTGCCCAGAGAAGCAGCAGAACTGACTTTGCCTACTTTGATAGGTGGATGTGTCTGTGGTGGAGACAGTTTTGAAATCACCTGATAATGACATTGAGTGCTGCCAGAGTATTATAAGTTGATGAGTTATGAGGAAGCTCCTAGACACAGAGGAAAAGATCTAGACACGGATCTTTTAGGGAAACTACATTAATCTATCTCTTGTTTAGTACCTATAGTAAAATGCAAAAAACACTAATATAGCACTTTTCACACTGTATTGTACTTATCTGTTTATGAGTCTATTTTTTTACAAATTTTAAGTATAGTTTAATTACTTTATCTATTTATTTATTTATTGAGTCTGTCTCTCGTAGTAGTGTGTCAGATTCACAAAGTCAGGTAACATGTCTGATTTATCTTCATCTAGTATTTAGAGCTTGTTACCTACCAGATCCTTAATAATTATTAATTAAACTAGTAAAAACAAATGAGTGCAAATAGAATCTTCTTATAGTGCATACTGGAAAACCATATATATGTGTGTGCATAGCTTTACTTATATATATCTATAATTTCATATAATTATATATATTTTAATATAGTATGCATATATGATATTGGTGTATTTTTTTCTGTTTGGTGCATAACATTCAGTGTGATGGGCTGGTTTAAAATTTTTTTTTTAACTTATTTTATTTTTTTGGCTGCGTTGGGTCTTCATTGCCACGTGCAGACTTTCTCTAGTTGCGGTGAGCGGGGGCTACTCTTCGTTGCAGTGCACGGGCTTCTCATTGCGGTGGCTTCTCTTGTGGTGGAGCACAGGCTCTAGGCAGGCGGGCTTCAGTATTTGTGGCTCACGGGCTCTGTAGTCGTGGCTCACGGGCCCTAGAGTGCAGGCTCAGCAGTTGTGGCGCACGGGCTTAGTTGCTCCGTGGCATGTGGGATCTTCCCGGACCAGGGCTCGAACCTGTGTCCCCTGCATTGACAGGCGGATTCTTAACCACTGCACCACCAGGGAAACCCTAAAATTTAACTGAAGAGAAATTCAAGATTAACTGTCCAAGAGTTTTGAGAGTTTGTAAGGCTGATGTACAGTAAAATGACACAAAGGTTTTCTAGCCCACTGGTTTTAGTGGTTCTTGGAATATTTATTCTCTATGGAAATATTGTTGCTCCCATATTTTGAAATAAGAATTGAAAAAATCTTATTCATTGAGAATGACTTCACTGTTCATGAGGGGAGAATGGAACTTACCTTAATGTGAGAAGAAGGCTCAAACCATCTTACATTTTGTTTTTCATGGAAGCTAACATTATATGGCATCACTGTATCAGCCTCCCCTTTCTCCCCCCCATATACACACATGCAAAAGGAATTCAAAACTTAAAGCACAATAAGAGAGTGTAGATGATCTGACCAGGATATATCTGCTCCTTAACAGGCTTCCTGTTCCTAAAAAAAGAGTTAAGCTTGTTTCAGCATGTTTCTTTCAGAACCTGAGGAAATGGAATGGAAGATGGCCAGAGAACCTGTCATGGACCTGGGGGGCCCAGAGCCCCCTTTTTTATTGCACTAGTTCAGCTGCCTTGATGCTTTATCCCTAGGTCCTGAGCAAATTTATACATTTCCTGAAATTTTTTTTCTTATCACATTACATTAGATCATTTTTCATTATCAAATAGTTTACTTGAGACTTCATCAAAGTTACAAGTTGCTTATTTTATCCATGTTAGGGATAAGTTGAATGGAATGTTCATAATGTATACAGTTGGAATCACAACAGGCACTTTTTGCTGAAACTGTAACTTATTTCTGTATTTGAGCAATAAAATGTAAATATTTTGTAATAAGCATGGGTGCCTGTTAAGTTTTGGAATTTGATATGATAGCTGCCAGTAATTTAAAGTCTTAACCATTATTAAATACTACATAGAGCAACTCTCTGATTGTACATACAGTTTCTACATATAGAAACTGTAATCATATTGCATAAAAAGGAGTTCTGTGTGTGTTTTGGAAATGGGAATTCAATCCTCTGTAGTTCAGAGCTATTCACAGCTCCCCCATCCCCCTTTCCCATGAAGGGGAACTAGTTCGCAAGTCCATTTATTGACCTTAACAATGTCAGTGGTCAATATCAATTTTCCAGCAAGATATCAAAGGTAAATGAGGACTCTCCTCTAGGTCTATTTATTAGAAAGATTTTGAGAGAGCTATTGAATAGTTTGTTGGGAAAGGCCTTAAAAAATTTACCCTGTAATTTGAGATGTATTTATTTCATTAAGATCGTGTGCATCCATATTGTCAGCAGCATAGTGACATGTAGTGTCATTTTCCATCATGCTAGCTGGTGATGTCATAAAGAATGGTGTCTAGTTCTCAATACTATCTGATTTATACTTTACTATGCACAGATCTCCCATGGCATTTTTCTAATAAGCCAGAAGATTAATAAGAAAGCTGACTCAGGAGCTGATTCCAGGTTCTGGACAAGAGCATGTCCTAATCACTTGACTTTTACAAGAAGATCTTCAGTAGAAATGTATTGATATGGTACCAGGTCTTAATGGAGGAAAAAAGGAATTTCGGTCTATTAATAAAATGCCTTATGATTTTCATGTTACAGGATAATAATTTTGGGTAAAATTGAGCCAAGTAAAGCAATTCTTCAAGATATGGACTTGAGCCTTGAGGGTATTTTAAAGAGACATGGGACACAGTCATGAGTAGATCACTTTCCTCGTCCAAGGTTCACTTTGGAAAGCAAAGTGTGTTATTTTGAGGGACATTTGAAGAAAATGGTAACTTTAACATTACCATGGAAGACTATGTGTGTAAATACTACAAATAATAATTCTGTTTATTAAAGTACCATATTTTCTGGCTTTCTTTAAAATAAGTCAGTTTCACAGAGAATTACATTTTTCCACAGTCCTTAAAAGTTTTAAATTAAGTGTTTGAATTTTGTCCAAAGAGCAGTCTCAAGACTATAATTTTTGTATTTTTATATTTAATAGTAGTGAACTAGATGAGAGCGACTGGTATTACAATTTGCCTTCACTACCAAAGCTTGGCGTCCCTCTTGATTTGTTTCGTGTAAAGTATACCACTATTTGCCAAATATTTCTGTTAAATACTGAGTCCAGATTGATTGTCATTGGTCAAAACTTTATTGAAGAAGCAAGTTGATTAGTAGGATTTAAAAAGCAAAACCAAGAATAAAGTCAAATTTCCAAACAGAGGAATTGATCTCTACTAGAAAGGCAGCCTTTTGAGACTTGACAAATGCGTCTTTGAGGCACTCTGCTCTTTCAGTTTGTTGAGCACAGCAGTGTCTGGTTGGAAAAAAAGTCTCACCACATCACGTACATGCCTTGTGTGGTAATCCCTGCAATGATCTGAGAAGTTTCTGCTTACTGTGGTGGCATGCCGTGTTCAGCCTTGCTGCAGTCTTATGCAGTGGGTTGTATTTTGCTTCAGAAGACTTGTTGCTCATGAACTATTTACTAACTACTTTGGCACCTACTACTATAGTAATGTTATTCACTTATATTTGTTCAGTATTTTAGAGCAGTTGTCCTCCAAGTGTGACCCCTGGTCCAGCAGCAGCATCACATGGGAACTTGACAGAAATGCGAATTCCCAGGCCCAACCCAAGACCCACTGAATCAGAAACTCTGGGGATGGGACCTAGTCATCTGTCCTAACCAACCCACCAGGTGATATTGATGCATACTGGAGTTTGACAACCACTGGCTTACAGTTTTCAAAGTGTTTTCACTTTCCTATTAGACAGTAGGGCACTGATTTTGTTTTGCAGGGGAATCTAAAGCTTAGGGAGGTTGACTGATGTGCTCAAGTTCACTCAAATCTAAGTGACAGAATTTGGACTGGGATCATATTCTTTTTGCTCCAAGTCTTACTATTTTTCCCATCCAGTGCCCTGCTCCCACTTGTCAAAATGACTCAAATTTTGAGAACTGAGGTTTGGGGAATAGACCCAGGCTCTTGCCACACAACTTGGTGATGGTGAATGCTGTCTGGATTTAAGGAGTAACTAGCTTAAGGGGCAAGATTATTTTACTTCCCTTCAGTGGGCAGGCAGGAAATGTGAATTTAGCATAGCTGTGATTCCTGTCAAGTCCAGGGAATCAAGTCACGGTCCTGGAGACGCCAGACGGGAGATGCTAGCTCTCTAGGGAAATATGCCCACCACACTGGCCATGTTATTTATTGCCACATCCGGGATTTTCTCACTGCAGTGACGATAGGGCGTAAGGGACATTTATGGCTCCCTACTTAAACTGGGTGATAGGACACAGTGCAGAGTATTAAAACAGGAGATTTAATTTATGATGTACAACTTTTATTTAGAAAAACTGATTACAATTTGCTTTCTGTGCTGATGCCAGTTCAGAAACATTCCTGAGAAGTTCTGATTATAGCTGAGTTTCCCCAATTATGCTTTCGTTTTGATTTCTTTTAGGAAAAGAAAACATTAAACACTAAGGAGAAAGGTAATCAAACTCCTCTCCTTTTAAAACATCAGCTGGTATAAAAGTGCTTCAAAAACAATCTGCATTATGCTCACACACTGCTCCCTCACTCTTTTGCCTCCATAATGTATATCTTAAAATGTGAAATACCTGAGTTTCTGAAAAATATTATTTTGGAATGGAAGCAGAGGACCAATTTTTACTGAATTTTAAGTCACAAAGTTTTGATTAGTATTTTAACCAGATGTAGTTTTCTCCCATCTCCTATTTTGTAACTTCAAACCTAATTTCAGAAAAATATATAGAATAATCTGGAAAAGAATAACATTTTCTTTTTTGTTCATTCTTTGTAATGTGATATTCAAAATCACACAAATAATTATTATGATATAATTTAATATAGTGTTTTTAAATTTTTCTAATTTCCATCTACATATTTTTGTTTAATTCTCAAAATAAAAGTGTGATTTGACTTTTATTATGTCTTATTTGATAGGTGAGGATACTGGGTTTTAGGGAAGTGAGGTGAATTTTCAAAACTGAGTAGCAAGTCAGGCCCTCTGACTTGAAATCCCATTCACTTTCCACCAGACTGAGCCTGCCACAAAGGACACAATGAGGTGTGCTTATGGGCTCTAAGTAATGGGAAAATTTTACTGGTAAATATATAGGGAATTTCTTTCCATCTATGATAAAATTTTATTTAAAAAATTATAAAATAATCTCAGTTTAAAAAACTATAGTGTCTTATTCCAGTTTGTTCTTAAAGTAGAGTAACTATTTTGTGGAGAACCTTGATAATATTCACAATCCTTGTAGTTTGAAAATTGTGACCATTTCGTCAAAGTAAATCGCTTCTAATGTGAGTTCAGGGACTTCCTGGCGGTCCAGTGGTTAGGACTCCACGCTTCCACTGCAGGGGCACGGGTTTGGTCCCTGGTTGGGTAACTAAGATCCCGCAAGCAGAGCGGCGTGGCCAAAAAAAAACCAAAAAACTTTAATGTGAGTTCATATTTAAAAAATATCACAATAGAATAAATAACCCTCAAAATTTATTTCTTCCGTAATATGTTTCCTTTTATCTTCTTTTCTTCCTTCCTATGTTTCTACCTTCCTTCCACATCCAACAGTTTAGCATTTTGAATTTCAGGGACAATTATGAAAAGTTAAAAACTCTAAAATTTATTCCATTTTTAATATTTTTGGAATTCTGGTTTGGTTTTCTCATATAACTGGCGAAGAGGAAGCAATACCACTATTTGACCAGAGAGATTTCCTGGTATCCAAGACTGGTAGCCTCACTCCATATTGGTAGAATCTTGGATTACTGAGTTTTAATGAAACTCACAAAAGTCTAAAAATTAATCAAAGGGATGTCTGGCTTTTGCAGAAAAATTTGAAAAACTCTATGAGATGATTTTGCATTTTATTGAGAGCAGTGAATCCTTCATCTGTTGCCAGCATCAATTTTAAAAAAAAACTTCAGAGGGAAAAATGTGTGTTAGTTGAATTAAGCTGCTATTCAGGTAACCGTTGGCTTTGGATGCTGCAGCTCCTGGCATGGCCAGGTTAGGAGAAAGGGTTAGCAATATTGGAACTGGCAAGTTGGATATTGCCAAGCATCCATTTAGTCTGATGTCTTGTGTCTATCAGAAATCTCTTTTGAGTGCTGCTAAAAGACCTCTTTCCATAACCCCAAAGAGAACGATTTTTAGCAGTATGTCACGTGGACTATCTCACTATTTTCTTAAGGCATTTAAACATAATTAATTATCCCAGATTGGCCTGATGCTTTCAATTCTAAGACACTTAAAAGAGTTCTGTTTTTATTCAGGCCCTGAGTATTATCCAGCTCATTTGACTACCAGCTGGCCAATAGGAAACAGAGACAGGTGTGACACTTCAGTTATCAAGAATATAAAAGCTTGGCACCTTTAATTTGAAGCTCTGAATGTGTGTGTGTGTGCCACATTATCTGTGAAATAGATGTGTTTCATTTCTCCTTATGGAAAAATAAACAGAAGTCATTCGTTTTCCTTTCTCATAGGGAGTTGTTGCAGTAGGTGGTACTGCCCCAAAATAGCACAAGCATTATTTGTTGGTCCCACACGCTCTTCCACAACCTTGTCAGCCCCCATCAAAAAGTGAGGTCTATTTCCTCACTTCTCTTGAAACTAGATAAGCTTTTGTGAGACTCTCCATAAAATGCAGCGGAGTGATATGACTTCAGAGTACATGACTTCTGAAGTGAGGTCATAAGAATGGTGAGGCTTCCTTCTGGCTTTCTCTCTTTTGGGACTCTTGTCCTTGGAAATTAAATACCACGTTGTGAAGAAGCCAAGCATCTGCGTGGATAAGCCATATCTAGGTGTTCAGGCCACAGTTCCAGCTGAGGGCCCAGCCCACAGCCAACATCAACCATCAAATATGTGAATGAAGGGGTCTTTGGAGGATTTCTAGACCCCAGCCTTCCAGCCACCCCATTTTATGCTAAGTGAATAAAAATGAACTGTCCCCACTGGGCCCTGCCTACATTGCAGATTCATGAGAAAATGAATATTTGGGTGATTTGTTTTGTAGCAATAGAGAAATGGAAGGGTGCATGTTCCAGAAAAATATTTACACAGCATTTCATATAATTGCAAAAAGAGAAAAGAATCTGTTGCACATGTACAAAATACTTCTGAAAGCCAGACTTCATAAACATTTAAAATTCTATACAAGGGAAGGAAAAATCACCATCTCTCAGCATCTTTTTTTTTACTGTACACACCAGTGCCCAACAGCATCTTAAAGGTATTCACCACTTCCACTTCCAAAGTCCCAATTCCACCAGTCCTTTTTGGATTTCCTGTAAGTCCGTGTTTGTGGCCAGGGTGAGAAACAGTATTTCCAAGAAGATGATTGATCTCATGATGTTCTTTCTGGAAGATCAGCACAAAAAATCCTGGATGTAGATTTGAGCTAAAATGGACTGAGAAGACAACCTAACTGAAACAAAGTGGCCTTTTCAGATGCCACTGAGTTATTTAAACCGATCAGCTAAGCAATTTAGTTGATTAGATGGCTGCTTTATTTTTCTTTTAATGTAAAAAGTTTATCAGTGGGTGAACAACTATCACAAAAGGGGCTAATGATTGTGAGGATTGAGAGTTAATTTATTTAAAAGCACTCAGAGTAGTCCCTGCACCAAACACTATTTGTGTATGTATGTATTATAATTATGATTGTCAAATCTCTTATTATTTATTTAAATATTAAAGTGATGCTCACTTGTGATTCCCTACTATGGATCAGGAGAGAATTAAAAAACAAAGTAGTGCATTTGCTTTTCAGGTAATTAGAAAATAATTCCATACATTTTCAAAGTAAATGAGAAACAGTTTAGGGAGACGGTTTTTCCAAAGTTGTGAAGCCCTGGTTTTCTGTCAGCACTGGAGGCACTGCTGACAGTAAGACAGAATTTCTGGAAGCACCACACAGTCAATGTAGCCAATGACAGGATATACAGGAACCTTCTAATTTCGGGAAGTTCTGTTCCTCACTTAATTCCTATGTTGCAATGGCCTGAGTGTCTGTGACTCCCCTAATCCCACCCCTCAAATCATAGAAGCTCTGTACAAAGTTAGGGAACAGTCCATAAGACCATTCTGATACCAGCTGCAGAACTTGGGGGTTCAAAGACTACGCTCGGGTTTGCTAGTTCACTAGGAGGATTCACAGAACTCACTGAAAACTATTATACGCACAGTTACAGTTACACGGAAAGGATACAGGTAAAAAATCAGCCAAAGAAAGAGATTCATGGGGCAGAATTCAGGAAAGTTCTGAACAAGGACCTTCTGGTTACCCTTTTCCTCGTGCAGTCAGGGGCTGTGTTACTCTTCTGGCAATGATGTGTGACAATACACGTGGAGCACTGCCAACTAGGGAAGTTCACCTGAGGCTTGTGCCCCTAGTCTTTATTGGGGTTTCATTGTGAAGTTGACTGCCTGAGTGTCTGACCTTTAGTCTCCAGGCCCTCTAGAGGTAGTGGATACAGCATGGCCCAAAGCCCCATTATAAGTCACATCGTTAGAATGTTTGGTGTGGCACAAAGCCCCCAGGTTAACAAAGACACTCTTCCTAGAGATCATCTCCCGGGAGACAAGGGGAAAGAATAAACCTCTCTTTGGTAAGGTTAATTCTTTCCTACGTACTCTGAAATTGGACTCTCTTAATTGACTGAATACCTGATCCATTTCTTTTCCCTCACTCCCTGGTAAGGAGACAAGTTGGTCCCGATCACCTAAGAGGTTTTACAAAGTATGTGCCTTATTGCCTCCTCTTAAATAGTTGTCATGTGTTGAGATTAACTTCCAATGTTTTATCAGTTAGGGAATGATGCAAGTGTACAGCAGCTTGGGTTCAGCTTTTCAGCACAGATTGTAAGGTAAATGTTCTGGTTCTTATGCAGGAACCTGAGGCCCAACACAGTCAAACTGTAGAGTTTCTCTTTGTCTTCTATATATTACACTAGGCTTGTCCTTATGCATCAGTACTGCTTCTTTTCTTTCCCTAAACATTGTCATCTTCTCTGCTCTTCCCATCACTGGTTTAGAGGGCATAAATGTTGATTAGAAAATAATACATCAAAATATATATGTATATTTTTTCCAGAATGGGCTTGGAGAATGACTTGACTCAAAATTATTAGTATTGAATTATTTGAACTGAAAGTTTTTGCTTTATCTTGTTCCACTCACTTATTCATTCAGAGTTTATTAATCTCCTGTGATATGCCAGGTTTACTGATATGCAAACAAATGTGAATGCAATATATCTCCTCCCTACAGTGGGGAACTTTGCAGAAATACACATGACCTTTCTTCCTTTATTCTCTACTCTCTACTTTCCTGTGTTCTGTTAGTGTTTTAGGATGGGATAAGAAGTGCCTGGAAAGTGAATGTGTATATACAAAGAGGTCTCTAAATGATCCACTCCAACTACCATTAAGAACTGCTATTAGAATTTTACAATGTAAAGAGGGGCGGGGGGAGACATAAATAAATAGTCACAACCCTCCAGGTGAAATACTAATAGGGATATGTTCAAACTGTTACTAAATGCATTAAAATGTTTGACTAACATTGTCAAAGGGAAGAGACAACATAGAGAAATGGCTTTATTAGATTTGCCAGTAGACAACAGATTTTCAGGAAAACTAATCGAAAAGAGAATTGAAAGGAGAGAAAGGTGTATTCAGTTATTTTTAAAGTTTACACTTTTTGTTGTTGTTGGTCCTATGAGTTGATACTTGCCAGGCATTCGGCATGGGACATTTTCATGATTAAATTGAATGGTGAGTTACTGATAGGGATGGGTGTTCTAACCATAGACTGACATATAGTTTCAGAGAATAAAATTAGGTGGTTTCACAGCAGTAGAAATTTTAAAAATGCAATTGTTAATTGTATAACGCCATTCATAGGCATTTTACTGTAAGCAGAAAGATAAACCGTTTTTTCGTTTTCATTAAAAAGAAATCTATATAGATGTAGCCTGGAGAGGATGAAAGTGTCGGTTTTTACATTTAAGGATTTGTGCTTTATGAGCCTTGATATGTTAATGCTTCCTCTGGGGCTTTTCTGGATGAGCACATTGCACAGGTGGGCCATTGAATTTATAGACACAATAACTGAGCGGGAGAAATAAGAGGCCAGAGCATTTGTGGCACATGGGATGCAGCTGGCTTGGCCACTTAACAGCCGACATAAGTTTTATGTGATGCAGCCACTTACTGAAACACAGGAGACCCTCTTTTTCCTTGGGACTCCAACTTGCTCCTTTTTTCACTCTTCCCTTCCTCCAGCACGGACCATGGAAAACCCTGAGAGCTGCTTTGTCAAACTCTGAAATGAGCAAATTAATTTATAATAATTTATGAAGTTATGGAACTCCTTGAAATGAACATCTGTTAAATGCAACTTCACTTTGTAACATTCTAAAACTCCATGAGTTAAACAGTTTAGTGGCATGGAAACTTGAAAAAATTAAAGTGCCTGTGTCTAAAATAAATTTGAAAAAGCCGGAGAACTAGCTTTTGCAAATTAAAATGATTATTTTCTCATCTAAATTATAAACACCACTTGGGGGTGAGAGATAGGGTGCTTTGACCAGCGTATCCTCAAGACCATTGGAATATCTACTGCCAAACATTGTTGAGAATAAAAAAGAAAAAATTATTTTACATACCCCCACCCCCACATACATACACACATAAACACAGAGTTCAAAACTGAAAAGACATGGAATTAGTTATGGGCAAATACTTCTAAAGACTCCTAGCCAGTTTAATCTAAGTTAGTGCCATACTCAACATGGAGGTGCTTTAGAGCACCACTCTTACAAGTAAGGGGTATGGGCTCTGGAAAGAGAGACGAAAACATGAAAGAAATAGAATGAAGTAGAGAAAGAGTAAGATATGAAGCAAGTATAACTGAGAAATAGGGAACGATAGAGAGAAAAGAGGCAAAAATTCTGTTTTCCTTACCTTTGTGCATTATTTGCAGGCAAAATAATTTATTAAGAGACTAATTTATTGTTTTCTTTTCCTGTATTATGTTTTCCCCAGGTCCAAACTTGTAGGCAGACTCTGGTGCCCTCGGGAAGTTTGTTTAGAGGGCAAAAATAGAAGTTATTTGAAATAACCTGTGTTTTTGGATTTTGTTTTCTAGAAGCTTGAACTCTTTGAGGAAAGAGAGCTGGGAGCAAGGACATTACTTGAGGCTGGGGTGGGCCTGGAAGCCCCCCAGCTGGTGGTAGAAAGTCCTTGGAGGGCAATCCCTGCCACATGGGCCCTAGAGGTGGGCCCTTGGCCTCTGGTTTCCAGCCTCAGCCGAGATTCTCTTGTGTTTTCTGTGGCACAAGTGAAGAAGTTGCCAGGGCACCACGTGAGCTTGGACAGGGGACATCTGTACACCAACCAGTACAGGGAGAAGTCCAGAGGAGTCTTCCTCATGTACTGACACTGCATGGGACTTCTGGGAATCCCCCCAGTAATGACCGAGAGAAAATTCCCTGCCTTCAAATGGGATGAAAGCTCAGATTAGGGTTTTTAGTGTCACATTCCTCTCTGCTACATTTGTTTTGTGGACTTGGAATCTCCTTTTCTTAATAACTCCCAAGTCCACCTTACTCACTTCTGCTGTCTCATTTCTAGCAGAAAAAAAATACAGATATTTTAATCTATGTACACATGTATATATTCAGTTATTTTTAACCTGCCTTTTCCCACAAAGGATTTTAGACAATGTAGAGAATTTGCTTGTGAATATTATCAATTCAATCATAATCGCCCTTCCACATTAACAATAAAATATAGCTAAAAAAGTCATGGACCAACTGGTTTGAAACAAGAACTAAATTTAAATTTATCCATGTGATATTTTCATTAGTCAGCATAATGTAGCAGTTAATGAACTTCAGCTTGGAGGCCAGACATACCTGAGATTCAATCACAGCTTCTCTTAATGTTAGAATGTTGGGCAGGTTAATTTATTTTGAACTCAGTTGGACAGGGGTGTCGTGAGGATTGACTGAAATGTGGGGTAAGGCACTTGAGCAGTGCCTGGCATAGAGTTGATGTTTAATGTTTAATAATAGTAGCTGGTTTGCTTGCCACTAAATAGTCCTGCTTTCAGGAGCTTAGGATATATCTATGTGAGGCAAACAACTGGTATGTTCATAGCAAGTCATGATCCTTGGTTCATTTAGGTTAGACTCCAGAAGTAGCAATGGATTGCACTAAATTATTAACATAGTTTTTCCAGTTTTCCTTGTGACTTTTTTTGTATTTGTGTGTATGTGTTTGCCTGTGTGCATGTGCCCATGTGCTCACATTCGTGCGCTTAAAGAACCTAAAGGTACTTAATCTCAGTAGTTTAGTGGGTGCTGATGTTATCACACTGGCCTCATAAGTATTATGCACCAATTTAAAAACTAACCAATTCAGGCTACATAGAATCTATGACAGCATTAGATATTGCATTTTTATAGTATTTTTAAAGCAATACATGACGTATGCTGATAGAAATAATTTTTTTTAAGGGGCATCCTATAAAGGGTGATGCTTTCTTGTTCTGCAGGGTGTTTTTTTAAATATAGTCTTGATTTGAATAATAGTATAGCTCCTACCTCATATTTTTGAGAAAGAGGGATTTTTACTTGAGAATTTATTACAGCTCATAAAAATGATTAGCTAAGAATAATTGAACATGTTCAATAGAGTAAGAAATATACACTGTTAATTAACAGTTGATTTAGTGTGACCATAAAGTTCACAAAATACAAATAACCAACAGGGTTATTTGGTCCTACCTCACTAAAAATGGTGGAACTCTTGGCCAGATGGGGCTGGCAATATGGGCTCTTCATTGACTCGTCTGCATTGGAAGGTTTGTTTCCTTATTATAAGAATTGAACACAAATTGTGGAGAATTCTGTTTCTCCTCCTGCAAGTGTTTAAAAGTCTGTCTTTAAGCTTTTCTCTTTGCTTCCTGTTACCTTCCAGACTAGGCAAAGGTTGGATGATAAGGAGATTTGCTCTGATGACACATGCTGTCGGTGAAACATCTTCTGTTTACCCTGGAAATAACGACTCTCCTTGAGCCAGTTTGTTTTCTGTCTCCTGGAGTTCACGGCAGAGGTGGGAGGAACTCAGCATGTTCTAGGTCAGGTTTTTACTGAAAAAGAGTTTTCTTTTTTTTTTTTTTTTGAAAAAGTCGTGGAGGGAAAAGAAGGAAAGGGATGCAAAGTTGCAAAGTAAACTGTTTCAGTTGTAAATTACCTCAGGTGTTTCCTTGAGGTTCATGGTTTGTGGCAGCAGAATGAATGACTCAAAAGGTCAGTGTCCAGTAGATTTTTAATAGAGTTTTAGTAATCTAGGTAGTATATTATTCTATTAGTGAGCATATCTAATTGCAAAGAATAATTCATTGATTAACCCTGCTTAAAAAAAGAGTTTAGTTTATTAGCAGAGTCAAATAATAGGCTTTTCTGACTTCTAAGAATTTATCACAAGAGTATACGCATGGATTTGACCACATCAACTTGATTGCTGTAGCTTTATAATATGTTTCACTAGCTGATAGAACAAATTTCCCAATATCATTCTTTTTTAAAAATGTCAATTATTTTGTAATTATTCATTCAGAAAATCTATAGCTCTTCGACAGATTCCATCACCTTCACCGTAAGCTATATTTTATTTAAATTACATTAAATATACAAATAAATGTAGGAGAACTAAATCTGTACAATTTTGAGTTTTTCGTCTAAGAATATTGAATTATTTTTTAACTTTAAGGAAGTGTGTTATATCTAATGATGTTCAATTTCATATTTGTATTTTGGGCCCATTTTTATCCCTATCAAGATAATTTTTTGTCTTGTTTTAGCCATTCACCTAATATATAAGTGTATAACCTAATCTGCTTAGCTTCAACACTTTTGATGAGGATACCTTTAGACTTTCAGCAAAATATTGTTAAAAGTGTTAGCAGGACAGAGCCATGTACACAAGCCTGTACTAAATTTAATGGTGTGGATTTATGATCTATTTAAGAGGTTTAAGTAATCTCTAACTGTTTAACATAAAAACTATATTTTTAAGATACAATTTGACATATTTTTAACACAAATTTAAAAAAATTATTTGAAATCATTCAGGAACTCTGAAGAACTTTATTGTCTCCATATCATTTTATATGCTAATGATTTTTATACCATTCATATATAAAAGTATTGATTATTGAGGTTTATGGTTGGCAGAATGCCCAATAATCAGGTTTTACTTCCTAAATACAGCATGAAATATCACTCCTCCCCCACAAACTCCACATTCCTCTGCTCCCTTTTCAAAATCTCACCCTCGCGCAAAGGCTCTAATCACATCCCTTCTATGTGTCCGTTCCTGCTTGTCCAGTTTGTACAATATTTGGCACAATTGCTGAAGCAATGAATGTCAACTCTGACTACTTATTAAGGACCCCTTATGTCCTGCCATGAAGAAGGGATAAGGAATCACTCACTCTCTTACCCTCAACTTTGAATCTGGTGTTCAGCGCAGCACTGATAGTTCACCGGCTTGCCTTTTGCTCAGCGAGCTCCATGTGGATCCCACGATTACTAGATTGTAGTACCAGTACTATCCAAAACAAAATCTTGCCCTGAACATCAGGCTGATTTGGGCCTAGCCCTCCCTAACCCTTCATTTCTGAGAAGTTGAATTCTGTACTTAACAGCTACTCACACTGGCTGAGGCATTGCTTCACTCTATCTTCTGCTTCTACCCCAGGTCTGTGACACTACTTGCCTACAGACAGGTATTGCCACTTTCCAGATTCACATCATTATGACCCTGCCTTCTCAAATGCACTTTGTGTATTGTCAGTTTGAATGGAACTCCCATTCATGAGCCTCGCCTTAGGCATTTAGTTTGGATTGTTGGTAATTATGCTTGGGTCCAACTCCAATCTCACTTCACGATTCGATTCACAAACTCAGAATTACCCCAGTTCCAAATACCTGCTTTTTCCTGGCAGCCTACTGTTCAGGTAGCTTCAGACATTTTCTCTGAGACTATGAAGATCATGAAATTATCATGTCTTCCTGGACAATTCTAGTTAATTATTAAGTTATTTTTTCATGCAGTTTTCAATTCAGTTTTAAACGTCTGAAGGGCAGAAATCAATATTCTCTATTGTAGTAACCTCATGTTTTGTGGAAAAGATCCAGATACATGATTTGGTAAATTCTAGTATATTGATAGGGTCAGAGCATGGATTATTTGAAATAGGGCCTAAAATTGTATTCTGAATACTATGGTAATCTTATTTCTAGCACAGTTTCTTTCAAATAGTGTTCAAAATTCCTTTCTTGGTTAAGAAATGGTGAATGGTATATGAAATGCATTGTGAGAAGAAGCATTTTTTTAGATGGTTTAAAATCATAATTATTATTCTCAGAGCACTTTTGAATGAATTCCTATGTTGAAAATTTTCTGTAAATTCTTAGCATTCATGTATTGTGTCAGGGGGACCTTTCCCACTCTGTGCATAGAATAGTCTTTTCAATACAGCACCTGAAGGGGTCACTCATGCACAGGACAAATACTACTCTCAGTGGAGTAGACTCTTGATTTGAATAGCGAAATGTCTTTGAGTGGTGGTAGAAACATTTTGTGTCACTTCTGAGGGACAGAGCAATTGAATTCTTTCTGAAAATAAAGGTTGTTTCCTAATGAGTGTATTGAAATGTAGGATTTTAAGGGATATTCTTCTTGTCAATTCTGAAAAGTTTTTATTTCCTTGACGTTTTCCTAGAAGCTTGTTTTAAGGATAGGAATGAAACCCAGAGCACATAAGCATTAGAGAGATTAGACTTTCAAAGGTTTTGAAGGAAATGAGGGCACAGTTTTTTCAGATTTTTACCCTCAATTTTTTTCACGGAGAAAGGATTTTTTTAGCAACAGGAGAGGAAAGGGTTGTAATTGCATAGCATATTTTTTTCCAAACATAAATTTAATTGTAATTTTGTTATCCAAAATACAGCTCAAGAAAGTATCCTCTTGCTTCGTGGTTTATTACTGATTTCACTCTAGGCAAGAATACATGAAAAAAAGCAGCTCTTGGCAATTAGGTATTGCTGTGATAAAATATTTCATAATGCTGAGTTTTTTTACCTTTAAAAAATGGGATTGATTAATTTCACACAAAAGGAGATTACCTTAGGAATTCTGTCACTTGTATGATTGTCGTATGCCTGATTTATTATTTAAAAAACTTTGTGTGCCTAAAACTCCTGGCGCTGTGAATATATGATAAAAGTTCTCACTGCTTTTGAAATACTTAAAGTCCATCTATGACTGCAAATTAGGTAGAAACTCCAATTTTTTACCTCTTCTCTGAGTAGGTTTTTTATTTCTAAATTTGAATTAAGGTTGACATCTTAAAGTAGTTTTATAGAAAAAAGTATGGTCACATTTCTAGATTTCTTATGTTTGATACTTGCATTTTTTTAAAGCAAGTGATACTCATTGATTACCTAGAAAGTTTCTTTATGCTTTGTTAATTTGATAGACCAGGCAATTTATTAGGTGTTTCCTGTTTTTAACTGTAGTCTGATTCTGAAGGAAATGAGCAGTGTCTGTGGCACAGCAGATGAGTCTGTGTCTGATGAGAGCCATGTGGCCCAAACCCTCATTTTTCATAAGTGCTGTCATTTTACAGATGTATGACCTTTTTCTTCTTTCTTCAGAGGAGGAGAGACTGGGGGAAGAAGATAATACACAGGGTTCATTTGAGAAACTCTTGTAGGCAGATACACAAATCATGTCATGTAAACCAGAACAGGCTAAGGAAACCTCACATCTCTTTTCCGAAGACAATAACAGATAGGACAGAGAAAGATGGAGTCAAAGATGATTAGGAAAACAGGAATGGTTAATGGATAACAGCAACGTGGCGCCAAGCTGTTCATTCCATGTCATAAAGATATGAAGCCACACAAACAGAGGCCAGGTAAAAGGTCTCTGAATGCATATCTAGTCAATGCAAATGTACATTTGTGCTTTGAGACTATTTGATGGGGAATAATATGAAGTGTGGAGAAGTTACTTATAGCAAAAACTAAGTTATTCCCTCCAGACAAGTTGCAGCACACGCAGGGCCGCTTCACGGTTGTGTGGTGTGACCTGTGCAGCCACACAGGACTCGGCACTTGGTTTAATGCTCTTCTCTTGCCCCACATTTTCATTTTGCACTGGGTCCCGCAAATTATGCCGCCAGTCCTGAGCATGCCCGATACATTTTAGACCTGTATTTCTTGTGTTTTTAGCACATGACACTTTCACTTTTAAATTCTGAAACCACAGGTTCACATGGTCCTTGAAACCAAGGGTGATTTATATGGTCATCATGGTGGTCAGCAGGGAGAGATCTCTTAGGCTCTTTTCATACCTAATATCTGACCTGCCTTTACTTGCTCTAGGCCCTGGGGGGCCGATTTAAGCAGGGCCAAATCTGATGGAAAGTTGAGATCATACCTGTAAGACTTTTACATCATAACCCATGTTTAAGATAGAATGAAGAAACAATTTATTCTTAGATTGAGTTCCTAAGTAGAAACCTTATTATGTTCTATAAACTTGATCAACTAACACATGCACACAAACATACACATGCACACATCTGGGAATAAGTTTAGTGATAAATATAAATTATTTTAAAATCACAATTTTATTTTATAGTATGAAAACAGACTGGATCAAGCCTAAAATTTTCATATGTATGAAGCGATGCACCTCCATGCTATCTCCTTATGAAAGTAAATCTCTACTGTATCAAGTCTTCATTTGGAATAAATTCTCTAGTGTTCATGGAGAAAACTATTTGTTTTCACTTCACTCTTGTTAAACTGATTTCTAATATTGAGCTAGTAGTTTCTTTTCTGTAAGCATTTAAACTAGATCTGACAGTGAGCCCTGCTGCTATATTTCTCATTTTATTTTGGAGATCTTTTTTGTTCAGTTCAGTACTTTGTCCTGGATAGGACCTCCTGAGATCTGAGTGTAGCTGATGAAAGCCCAGTGAATTATCTCATCTGGGGTTTATTTGACTTCATTATTGAAGGGGATTCTCTAATCTGGGTTTCTCAGGAGCAGCCTCTACTGCACGTCCACTACCAACTGCACTGGGAGCCTTTCCTCATCCTCCTGTCTCTGATGCAGGAGTTAATGTTTATGTTGGGGGCAACTACAAAGGAAGAATCTCCTTCGTGTTAGTTGATCTTTTTCAAAAAGAAGATAACATGCTATGCAGCTACACAGATTGTATCCAACGATAAATGTGAAGAACTACTCTGATATCAGTTAAATCAACTTTATACGTCCATCTTTAAGAACATTCAATCAATCTAAATGCTTTCCTGCAGTGTCCAAGCGGACCATTAAATGACAGTTGCCAAGCAATTTTTATTTAAAAAATCAATTCCATACTAAATTGAGTTATATGGTTAAAACACTGAATTTATTACATAGGTTTTTAAAAAGACCCTTTCCCCAACCCAAACTGTTAATTATTGCACAGTCAAGGCTGCAATTAAAGGCTGGAGATTTGTCTAGTGAGATAACAGAGGGAGGAAAACAAGGACAAAATCTCTGTGGGGCAGTTACATCACAGTTGATAGCTTTCTCATGGATGCTGTTGTGTTTGTTCCTTAGCAGAGTGAATGTCCTGGTCAATAGATACATAGAAATAAAGAGTAATTGAGATGTACATCTTCCTGATTATTGGAAAGGAATACACTCTGAAAGGCCTGAGAGATTCTCTTCTATCCAAACATCTCAAGCTCAATCTCTTTAGTTAATTTCTCAGGAAAATGTCATTGACTGAAATATAACTATCTAATCACTTATTTATTCTAAGATAAGGGACTGTAAATTCACTTAAGATAGACATAGCAATTATTTTAAGAAACAAGATTTCCTCATAAGACTTAATTTATCCGCCAGAATAGAGCTAAGACTATAGAAAGATATTTAAGGGCAAAGATAATTGTCTTATACGATATCCTTTTATTTCCGTTACAGAACTTACCATTAAAAAGCTCTAAGGTGACTCTGGTTTGTTTCAGGCATTATTTTGAAATCTTTTCCATTGCTTATAAAAGATTTATTCCTTAAATTTTCATCTTCTCTATTTCAATTAAAAATCATGTATTGCAAAAAATAAATTTTTCTTCTCTTTACTTTCTCTAAATGACTCTTGTCAGAATCATCTGAAGCCAAGGCATTTGAAACTGGGTAAATCAATCCTTTATTTCGTTTTTTACTTTTCTTTTGAATTGTCTCTCACTTATCTAATCTCTTTTAAGAATCTCCATTGTATATTTATCTTAGGTACACTTACACATATCTTTCAGCAACGCTATCCATCCTGATACAGGGGACACTGATTAAAATCTATCTAGAAATTAAGTTTTCTTCTTTTAATAGTCACTGTATTATAATATAGCTTCTATACTTGACATTAGAAATAATATATTTTCATCCATTTGTTGAAATCTCCATGAAATATATAAAGAACTACAATGATAAATATATCATGGTGATGTTTTTAATTGAGTCTCAGGTTAGGTCAAAAAGATACTTAACATGTTTTTTGATAAATATAACTATCATAACTACATACTTATATGGTCTTACAACTTGAGGGAAACGATTTTCCTTACCATAAAGACTGAACATAGCCTAAGAAAAGTAAGATGTAGCCACAAAATAAAGTGTTGAGTGGGTAGAGGTTGGGAGAAGTTGGGGCTTATGCTTAACTTTCTGCTTGTAATATTTCACTGTGATTTAGTTATGTTGAGACTCTAAATAATGTTTTCCCTTTTACTAGTTCATAATAAATACAAATAATTTTTTAAAAAACAGCCATGGAATTTGAACGAAAGTGTTTTTATGTGAATCTAAAAACCCTATCTGTAAGCATTACAGTAGAATTGATCCTTCCTAAGATTTTAATCTTTTCAATTAGATCTGATGTGCATGTGTATAGACTTATGTGAAGCCAACACTGGGCTCTCCTTCTAGGGTAGAATCTTCTTGAACCATTTTAATATGATTCACTTAATCTTTCATTTATATAGAATCTTCAGAAAGGCCTGCAGATCCCAATTTAAGGCTTAAATTGCTACCCACACAGACTCTGAGTATTTGGAAGCTCAATATTATCATTGTGATAGAGCATATTCCAGCTCTTCCTTCTTTTTTTTTTTTTTTTGCCATACGCAGGCCTCTCACCGTTTTGGCCTCTCCTGTTGCTGAGCACAGGCTCCGGACGCGCAGGCTCAGCGTCCATGGCTCACGGGTCCAGCCGCTCTGCGGCATGTGGGACCCTCCCGGACTGGGGCACAAACCTGTGTCCCCTGCATCGGCAGGGGCAGGCGGACTTTCAACCACTGTGCCACCAGGGAAGCCCCTCCAGCTCTTCCTTCTTAACAAATGCAATGACATAATCTAATGGGATATTGAGAGTCCCCATTTTGTGAAATAACTACCATGCATCAATTCTGAGTTGAAATAATGTAGCAGACTTTCTGTACTGATCAGCAATATTTGTAATCTACAATTTTTAGGCTCTTTGTGCAGGAATTAAAATCAAAATGCAAATAGTAGGTCTGTTATGCTTAACCATGGGATTGTAAAATTTAATACTCAACCAACATGCAAATTAGAAAATAACATTTTAGGAACCGGTCAATCAAAAAAATCCCGTGATTAAACTATTTGTTTGATAAGCATTCAAAGAGACCCCCCCCATATTCTTTCTCTTTTGGCACAGTTGTTTTCCTCCTTCTCAGGCCTAAGGGGTTTCATTTGCATTTTATTTGCATTTCGTTCTTAATGGGAAAAAAAGAGAAAGCAAGGAGATAAGAGAAAGAAAGAAAAAACAGTTCCAGATATCTAGCAGTAACGAATTCCTTGGTGTTAGCCTGTGCTTTTGAATATTTTATAATTTATAAACTGAAAACACATTATGCTCTGCTTTTCAAACAGGCTTTGTCAGATGCCTTTCCTAAACCTTTAAAGACATAAGGCTTGTGACGGATAAAAAATATGCATTCTTTATTTCTACATATCTCCTGCGGTGCTACACTGTGGGATTGGAAGAATAGAGGAGGTTAGAAGGAGGTTTGAAGTGCCTGCATCATTTACAGAGGCAAAACTGATTTTTAACTTGTGACTTTTATTGAAAACAAAATGTTGATACTTAAAAAATATCAAGAAAGTATATGCTTCTTAAAGAAGTCCTCTTCCTGACTTCTTAATCATCATCTGGACACATATTTTTAGAGATGCCACTGAGAGATTTGTTGAACCTTATTGGATTAAGGTCAACTCATCAATTCTTTACAGGAATATAAATTTAAGCTGATTTCTAATAGCTTCTGAAATGTAAAAGAAATGCTGACCTTTAGTCTAGATGTCAATGGAAGCAAAGTCAAGAGCCAGAGAGTTTTGGTAAGACATTTATACGTTGCTGATAAGAGGTGGAAATTGTCTCTGTGTTTCATATGCAGGAATCCAGAGGTGGGGTTTCTAGTTCTGCTCTTGTAGGACCAGGAATGGTCATTTAACCTTCCTGTCTTTTATTTGCTTTGCATGCACGAGAATTTATGTTGGCATATTGCTTTTCTGGAGATAAAATGAAAGCTATATTAATGTAGCATATTAACCAATTGCTGCATGTATAATATAAACGATTTCAATTTGCTAAAAGGAAAATCCTAAGTTAGCTGAAGACCAGATCTGGAAACACAGGGAACAGAGCCTGGCTGTTCTTTGCAAAGAGTGGCCATGTGCCATGCAGCTTCCAGACAACTGCCCAAGAGCCAGGCAGTGCAGGGATCCTGTAAAACTTCAGCCCTTGAATTCTGCAGCGATAAGGCAGGCTCTCTGGATTAACAACCCTGTCAAGGGTAACCCTCTGAAGTGCTTATTTGTTTAGACGAAGAAGCTCATTCATCATCAGGGAGTGATAGAAATGGGGGCTCTCTGACACTATATCTGAAGGCTACCTGGATATATGGGCTCTTTTGGCACCATGGAAAGGAAGAGAAGGAGAAAAGACACCGTTGCTATTCAGTTTCAACATAGTATTAAAATGTAATGTATTAAAAAAAATGAAATGTATTATACATGTTCAAAAATACCATTTTTTCTGATGCCGATTTTATCCCTTTTCATTATAAACCTCTTTGGGGAAAAATTTATCTTAAATAACAATCAGAGATGACAAGTGTAGTTATGGTGTTAACTAATGTAAAAAAAAAAACCCAAAGAGAAAAGTAACACTTCCATAAAATCTGAAATTAGAATTGCAGCTTGACTTTTATTTACTTTATTATTAGATTCTTTGAAACCTATTTTATCAATCTGTTCTTCTAGTCAAGCATGTGGATCTGATATTTATTTGCTACAATAACTAGATTATAAGCCCAAATAAATTTTCTTTTTAAAAATGCTGCAGCTGAAATAGTGACTTTAAGAAGTCTTGGTATAATTTCAGATTTTAAAAATAATCTAGAATTTATAATGTTATAAAAATGGAAAAAACTCAAAAGCATATATTATCTGAGGAAATGAATAACAATAACTGATGTAAAAATTGAGTGCGTTGAATATAAATAAGGATAGGATTACTTGCTACGTAGGGGAAATTTTAGGTACTATACTTATTAGTTATGATTGACAATTAAAATCAAATTCTGTGATTTTTGAGTGTACATATAACTAATGAGGAGATTTCAGTTTTTTATTTAAAACAGAAATGACATACATATATTGCAGTTACTAATTTTTACTTATATAATATGTAATTCACAAATACTATATAGTGATATATTCATATATCATAAGCAAGAGAACATGTATATATAGATGTAACCTATAAAATATAAAGCATATCTGTACATTCTAATATAACTATAACTTATTGAGTATTATTTGCTAATAATCATCTCTTTCTTTATAACATTCCTGCAAGTAGATACTGTGGTCTTAGTTTATAGGTGAAGAAAGTAAAGTTTAGGGAGGTTAAATAACATGTCCAAGGCACCACAGCTAGTATGTGACAGAAACAGGGTTGGAAGGCAGATCCACTTAGGTTCAAAGCCCTTGCCAGGTACTTGTAGTCACGTTGCCTCCATTTTAATATATCTACATGTATCTATCTACAAATATCACTCCTATTTCTGATAATGCTGTGTATACTGCCTTTCTCAAAAGATTTAGTTACCCTGCTGGCCACAAAGGGAAAACCAAAGCAGTACAAATGCGATGGTTGATACTTGTTGCCCTCTAAGGATCAAACCCGATGTAAATAAGTAAATTTTGGAAGAAAGCAGGCTGACGCACACAAAAAAATGTGCTATAGGCAGTATGTTTCTGATATTATCTCACTGCTCGTTCTGTCTACTCCATTCCTTCCCAGCCCTCCGCGTTTCTACTTTACTCAGATCTGACTTCCCAGGGACTTCCTTCCATTTTCTCTGATTTCTCAAGGTCTTAATATTTCCTGAGTGACTATGGGTAAAAGCAGATTATCCTCTTAACTTAGTTAATGTGGTGGTACCTAATTCTGAGAACTGTAACAATAATAATACTAACAAGAATAAACAATAATAATGACTACCAAAACCAGTTACCCACATACACATCTTTTTTTTTTTTTTTCTTTTTCTACTTTTAATTTTTCTTACAAACCCTTGCGTTGAGGGCTGACTTTCAATAGATCACAGTGAGGGAGCTGCTCAGCTACCACATACACATCTTGATAATGAGGACTGAAACTACCTATCAGCCCCTTCTACTTAAGCCTCCCATCCCAAAATATATATCTACTTTAACATGACTGCTATTTCCTGAGACTTTTGTCCAGGCAAATGATTTCATTGTTCATTATACGAACTTCCCTAAAGACCTACCAAATCTTCCATGGAAAGAATCAAAACACAGTTAGGGCTGGACAGTTGTATCCTAATCTTTATTTAATTTTAATCAAGCCCCCGAACTGAAAAACCCACAATAATCCAAGCTTTTAATTCTCAGCAAATTTTGAGCACAAGATTAAATTTTCTCCCTTCGAGACGTAGTCTTTTCCCTCCTTGAGGTAAGCAATAAAGTCAGCTCTGTCTTACTGACAGGTTGTGTTAGTAATATTTGGGGAGATAGCATTTGAGAATAATAACAACCAATATTTACATAGCACCTCTTATGAACTGGGTACTCTGAGCACATGCACACACACACACAATTTAATCCTCATAACAACTTTATGAAGTAGACATTAATATTATCCTTATATTATGCATGAGGGAACTGGGGCCCAAAGAGGTGTTAAGTAGTTTGTCCAGATAACACAGCTTCTTAAGTGGCTTTCTAAACTGGCTCTTGTAATATACCGTACCAGAGAAATGTCTTCAACAACTGTTAAAGTGAAGCTTATGGAACTATGATAGCAAACTCAGATAGTTGTTAACTGGCTATTAGCTTCAAGTTAGACTAGCTGTTATCTTTGTCCATAGGTGGTGCCACGCTTGCATATGAGCAAGTCAGGTGGAAGGAATTAGTGTGGCATATCACTGAGGCAGGAAAATTGTTTTAGTGTCTGAGTGCAGTATGATTAGCATAGATAACAGTCTTCAGTAGATGGTTTCCCACACCAGCTCTGTCTGCAATTGCAGAAGATTCTTATATCCACCAGGCAACTCTGGTATGCTTACCTTTAAGAGAGGACTTACTCATGGGAAAATGACTAGAGGCACAGAGGAAAAGAAGCTACAGATAAAAAGCTCACAACTTCATACTCTTGAGTTATGGATCACACCACTGCAACATAAATCATCATGATTCATTAATAGAACGATGGCTGGTTTAAATCTTTTCTTGATAGTTTATCAATTCTCTATCAATGAACTTCTAGGTAAATGACACTGGTTACATTCCCTCCACCACTGTCTCTCTCTTACCCAGTGCTCTCTGCCAGTACAGTCATCCCCTGCTATCAGAATTCATCAAGTTCCTGGATTCATCAAGTTCCTGGATGGCAGAGGACACCTATATGTTTTTTGCTCTGCTCTCTCACACAAATTAGCCTTTCCATCTTGACCCTTGCTTTTCATGGTGCTATCAGAGTTTGCATTAGGTTTCTTTAGGTGCTGACTAGGTTGATGTATGTTTTGTGAGCTCATCATGTAGGCCTCTGTTGAATTGCTGTTTGAAAAAGTGTTGCCTGAGAATGACACTCCTGGGACCATTTAGTTTCCTGAAAACTAGGAGCAAGGAGTTTTGATATGTTTTAAGAATTAGTACAAAAGAAAATACAGGATAAACTACAATGCATTTAAATACTTCTTAAATTATTTATCCTACATGATTGTCAAGTGAACTACCTCAGTAGATTTCTATAGCCCTCTTTCTAAAATAACTCCCATGCTCAAACCCTTACTTTACCATCCTTCATCTACAAATAAAATCTGAAATGTGTTCTGGAGCTCAAAGCCCATATCTCTACTCGTCATGCTCTCCTGCTATAGTTTCTAGAATAGGGCACCTTAAACATGAATATGGGTACGAACCACCTAGAGATCTAGTTAAAATAGAGTCTGATTCAGTAGATCTAGGGGTGAGGCCCAAGGTGCTGCTGTCTCACAAGCTCACAAGTGATGCTGGTGATGCTGACCCCTGAACCACAGTTTGGAGCAGGGAGACTCTAGAGTCTAGAGCCTTGTTGCATTAGCAAACAGCCATTTGTTCTACTCATCACCCCTTTTAACAGTCTTTGATTTTTCTGCCCACTTGTCTTTGTCCGTGCTCTTGCACACATTCCTCTCTTCTCTGAGATCTGTTTTATCTACAGAAATGTAAATGAACCTGATTTTTTACAGGTATGGCCACCCTTTAAAAAACCACATCTCAGTGCCTTTGAAGGAGAATCCCTTGCTCTCCAGTTTCCTGAGCAAACACATTTCTTTGAATCATGCCCTTGCCCAGAATTCTGAGCACATGGAAAGACTCCGTGACTCTTTGAATGTGGCCATGCCACACTGTGACACAGTGTAAGTCACTGAAGGAACGGGCACAGGTTAGGGATACAGTTTTCGGTTGAGAGAAATAACACTATAAAAATATTGATTGAGAAATGTATCATAAGTGTGCCTTTTTCTACTAAGGAAAACACTGCAGCCTCAGGATGGACAAACCTAATAATTCTGGCATTTAAGAAATAAGGTGCAAGCCAGAGCATCCTCACTGATTCTGTAAGTTAGAAATCTTCCTGATTTCTGCTACAACTCTTCTGAATGTGTGCACTTATTCAATATGATTTGGGAGTGATTGTGTTAATATTCAGCGACCCCTAGAAAGTGCTAATTAATTACACAGAAGAGTCCAGAAACATTTATACTTTTGGCATCCCGGTGCTTTGGCCGCGCGGACCGTGGGCTGCAGGCACTGGAGCCGTGTCTCTTGAGCCGAAGTTCATCCCCGCGCTGAGTGTGAGCTCATCCGCACGTGGGGCTGATAAAGCTCTCGGCCTCACGGTACGGACTTCCTGGCAGAGCTACAGCTTTCTTTCGTTCCCGAAGTGAGACCCTCCGCTCACCTGGTTAAGCTGCTTAATCCTAAATCGGCTTTTAAATTGTCGTTTAACAACTCTGAGGCCCTCCAGCAGCATTCTGTGAAAATCCAGAGGTAAATGAGGTCTAGGCTAAGTGACAATGAACCAACAAAAGATTTAAAAGTGGACAGCAAATTCTTTACCTAAACTGAATTTTAATTTCTTTCATCTGAGAATTAAGGTCCTCCTACCTCACTTCAAATGATGATGTGTGGCCTTTAGACTTTATACAATGCTACATGACTATTTAAAAAATCAGATAATGAAACAAAAGCTGCATTTTCTATTATTTTTTTCTGTCTTTTTAAAATTTACTGATGACATTACATAGCTCTTAAAATTCTCATTTCTGCTTGAGGCTGGATATTCTTGCTTCTCATTTATCTATTTAACAATACACAGTTTTGAAATGTTTGTGTTTTGTTATGAAAAGAAGCATGTACTTTTGAACATATTTTGCTCACTCTTGTAATGACATAAAAGTAATATTAAGGCTCCTATAAGAAGCTCACAAATTTAAGAAGCAGATCTCTTTCTACCCATCAATGTTCTGATTCAGTAGTTCTAGAATGAAGCCAGGGATCTGTATTTTTATTAAACCCTCCAGGTCATTTTGATGCACACCTAAAATTATATTTCTTATTGAAGAAAGTTTCCTTTTTTATTTAAAATTTTCTTTTATGAAATAAAAGAGTAAATGACAGTTAAATAAGGCTCAGTGTCGGGGAGGGCATTGTAGTGGTGCCTCAGTGACAGGAGTGACACAGATGGCTGGTGGACCACCACCCCTAGTGGCTCCACCACACAGAACTGGGGCTTGGCGGGAGCACATCAGTGCGGAAAGATTCAAGGGAAGAGGGCAACTGGGAGTTCTGATGACTGATTTTGAAAGGAGGGAATGATTTGAGTGGAGGCCACATGGTTTAACTTACAGTGAACCTGCAGGTTTTGAAAATTGCATGCTGGATTTCCTCATAAACATACATCAATCTCAGGGAACAGGAGGCTCTGCTCTTTGGTATGCAATCTTTTGGGAGTTTTTTCTCATTCAGTACAAATACATAGAAAATATACATTGGAGTTGAGAATTAAAAAATGCAGAGAAATAAAAAAAAGCTTTCAATAATTTAATAAAAAGCACCTGGGCAAATGTGCACTCTAGTCACTTTCTATTTAAATTATGAAACCTTTGAATTTACTTTTAGGAGGATAAACACAGTGTTCCTTGGCATTGTCTCTCTCTCTTTTTCTATTTTTTTAGAAAAACCTGCACGTAAAGCAACTATACTCCAATAAAAATTTAAAAAGCAAAACAAAACCCTGCACATCATTTCAGAATAAAGTGGTAGCAATTATTCTCAGGGACCCAAGCAAGCAGTAGCCTTGAGTAGGAAGAATGATGCATGGTACAGGGTGAAATTGGGTTTGCCGCCCAAAGCTCAGTCTTAATGCAGTTGTCTTTTCCAATACACAATTATACAAAAAAAAAAAAAAAAAAAAAAAGAAGTACAAATACCCAGAGTTATAAAAGTATATTTTTGCTGGGTTTTTTTGGAATTAATAAAATACACAAAATCTCTGGTTTATCTTGTAGAAAGTTTAGCAAGTTCTTAGGATTAAATGGCTTTCCTCTTCTGCAAAGGGTCTGATGTAAACCCTTGTACCAAGGCTTAAAGTCTTAAGGCTGTTAGAAGTTTCCATCAGTCAGTCTGTATGTCAGTGGATAAAGTCACTTATGATCTAACCTATTTATTGCTCTCTGGAAAAATGCATCAAACTACAGAAGTATTTTTTTTAATGATGAAGGAGGGCTGGGGAAATAAAGGCTTGTCAAATGATAAAATGTGTTTTCTAACTGGCAACATTTTGGAGCAACATATTACCACAATGCTTTTTAAGTAATTTTAAGTTTTGTATTTGATGAAGTGCTGGAAAAAAAGAGATCAGTTGTCTTTGGTAATTTATCTTTAGTTACTTCCAGGAACTGAAATTATCTCTCATTTCCATGGTTAGAAAAGTTTGTGTTCCATGTATAGTCCTCTTGAAATAGTTGATTTTGAACATTCAGTAACAGAAAAATTAAGCGAAATTATATAAAATTTGCTTTACTTTTCCCCACTGTGTTCTCTTTTAGTTAATTTGATGTACATTTAAAATACTTGAAATATCTGCATTTCATGGATACCATATATTATGTGTGCACTCTGTAACAATTATTTGACACTGCATGCTGAACTGTGTACAGTGCTCAGGGAAATGTTAGCAAAGGGGCAGACAAGGGTAGAATGCAGATAAAATACCACATCTGGCCTTGGCCTTGGCCCTCCAGGGGTTTATTTGAAAACATATGAGTGTAGACCTTAATAAGCTTGGTTGAAGGCATGCAAGTATACGTACGCTTTGCATGCTGGTGAATTTTTAATAGGCTGCTCTATAGTTCATATCAAGAAGTTCACCAAAGGAATTTGCTAATGATTTAACAATGTTGTTGAAATTACTGGGTTACTTTTCAGTCTGGTTAGACTGGTAAACTTTCTATGAAGCATTTTAATCACCATTATCATATTCAGTTCCAGTAATGGGATTCCCAAAAGATTGGTCAGCTTCTCTTTTGTTATTCTGTTTTTACTATTGCTTCCAAAGTTATAGTACATTTATCAGATTTTCTCACAAGCCAATTATGACTATAAAAAATTAGTTAATTAATATGTATTTAAGGAGAATTTTGATATTTTCCTTCAGTTTAAACATCTGTGTCTCAGAACTGATTTAGTCTGTGTCTGAATGGCCAGGCAGATAAATGCTAATATTATTCATATTTCCAAAAGTTATAACTAAGTTTTTGACTTGAAAATATATTGAAATAAAGTCTGATCGTGGACTTTAGAATAATACAAGTATAATAATACAAGTTTTTGTATATGAGCAAAGGGTAACAACAGAAAAATGACAGACTTGGCTTTTCAAGTGAAATGTATTGATTTGAAGAAATTCCATCCCTTTTGGCAAATACAAAACAGAAATATGGTGGGTTTTGCAAGTCTAAAATTTTCTTAAGCCAAATCCCAAGAATAATTCAATTACTGTTTCAGTCTGGAACTTTAGGAAGGTCATCAACTCTGATCGGGCCACTTGGATATTATAAAAGTGGCCAGCACTTCTCAGGAGAGAGGCTCTTTCACATGTAGCATCTGGCTCAACATTTGCTTCATTATATTAGCATTTTCTTTCTTTTAAACCTGGTATTAATTTCCTGCTGCTACTTTCTATCTCAGTTTAGATGATTTTTGGACTTGGGATATTGTATCTGCCTTCTTCCTTCCCTCCTCTCAAACCTCCAACCCAGATGTTGAAAAACATTTTATTTGAATTAGAAAAGCTCATTTACTTTTTCTCTAAAAGAAGCTTTGGTAAAAATGTGAAGTACAAGGAAAAAAAGAAAAGAAAACCTTATTCAAATTTATCAAAAAGTTTTAGATATTAGATAAGTATAGAAATCACCCTAAAGCTTAAAAAAATTAAGCACTAAATGTTAGCCCAGATTCTAAACAATAGAATAACTTACTATCCTATCATAGTAGGTGAGAGACATTTCCTCATTTAGTTTTTAAACAATGCTTTGACAATAGATCTTGCCATAAATGCCAGTCATTTCAGTCTTATGACTTGACTTGATGGTCCAGGGGGTCAGGAGTGCATCTCATCTCATCATGTTTGTAGTCCAAGAAAACAAGCCAGTAAAAGTAAAAGTTAGCTAGTAAAAGTAAAAGTTAGCTTGGTTAATTTTTTGTAGCTGATACTGTTAGTAGAATGTAGAGTTTATTGTTTCAGGGAGGAGGGCAAAATCATGGTAGATGGAAACATATTAAACTCCCATAGCACAAAGACAAGCAAAACCAAACATTAGTCAATCACATAAGAAAATATCTTCATGAAATCGCCCTGAGCAGGGATGACTTTGCTTTGCTTTGGAAGAGGATGGACTGCCTTGTTTATGGTAATATAACCTTGTTAACTTTCTTGAAACTTTTACCCTAATATTTTCCCAGTACTTTTATCTTAGTCAGTAATATTTATATTGAACATTTTTTGGGGGTAGAGTAATTACTGAAGGTTTAAAATATATTTGGGTTTATGCTAAACTCCATAAAATATGTGGGAGGACACTGGATCTTTACTAACATCAAAACCTGAATACCTTATGACTGAGGAGATTGTTCCTAAGATTTTATTCTAATAAACTCACCAACAAATATTTTACAGACCAAACTAGAACTTCATCTGTTTATTGTTATTTACCATAAAATTGGCTTTTGGTTAAAACATCTGAGTTATTACAAAGAATATTACAAAAGAAAAACTTTAAATTATGTGAATGATTGTCAAAAAATATTCTTGTATGCTTTGGCTGTCTGCAGGAAGAAAGAGATACCTTGGCTTCAAAATTTCATTAATCATTTTCCTCAATAAAATTTTGTTATTATAATGCCAAGTAGAAGCAACAAGTGTTTTAAAGTTTCCTACCTAAATGCCATTGATATAATTTTAATAATCATAACCTTCCAATGATGAAGTGTCCTATAGATAGTTTCCTTTTTTCCTCTAAAATAACAAGAATTAGTAGAGAATTAGGGTCTGACTACACATCTTACTACATGTATAACTTTGGTGTGGAAAGTACCTGATTTCCAGCCCCAATTCTCTTGATTTTGAAAAGGGAACTAATAATAATACGTAATATTTGTCACCTGCTTATTCTATGTCAAATACTGCTTTAAGTCCTTTACTGACTTTTCACAACAACACCATGAGTATGTTATTTCCATTTTATAGTTGAGGAAACTAAGACAAGAAAAAGGAAGTAGTTTTTCACACAATTAATAAATGGCAGAGCCAGGATTTGAACCCAGGAAATACTACTTCAGTACATGTATTTTTCATCATTTAACCCTTTTGCATTAGAGTTATTCTGAGCATGTATTAAGGAATAGGATAGATGTTCCCATAAGTAATAGATGCTTCATATTTATATATAAGTTCAGAAAAATCTATCTGCTTCCATAATTTTCTTTAGCTTTTTAGGCTTATATTAAAAATAATGACATATGATATTAATCCTGGTGAATTTTAAAGATGTGTAACAATTGAGATCCTTCCCAGTTAAACTGAATTTCAAATTTATTTTCATTTAGCATAATTTATTTTAAGCTTTCAGATTCTGGACCTACATTAATATGTATAGGAATAGTCAACAGAAAAAAAAGGAATGTTGAAAAGGAAAAGAAAATATGAATTTATGAACTTAGTCGTGAATTGCATATAAGGATATTAACACTTAACTGATGCCAGTCGTCCTTGGGTTCACATAAAAACAGGTAGATGTCAACAGTAGGCATGCATGGTTGTCAATTAAGTGTCAGATATTAAGATGTTGATTTAATAGCTTTTTATTGAGCACCATATAGAAATACAATTTTTGAAGTCTCTGACATGGATACTTCATAATATATTGCATTTTTATAGGGGAATAACACTACATTCCACCTTAAATTATTGAACTTCTTCTAATACAAAATTATATTAGGAAGAAATTGCTTAGTACACATGGATAAGATTGATGAATACAGAAATTCTTATTAGTGTGTTCTGTCATTTTTAGAACACACACACATACACATATGAGTGAGAGAAAATCTGTATCTCAATGTGAGATTGAGAAAATCAGACATTGAGAAAATGAAGAAGATAAAAAAGCCTTTAATACTTCCTTTTTTGTGAAAGCCCATTTTCCCACATGGTGATCTTTTAAGAAGGTTAACTAGTGTTACATTCTTCAGACAAGTTAAGTCAAAGAATAATATCCTAATATAAACCATCACCCCAAATGCATTCTGTTTGATCTTGTCTGACTTCTTCTGCTAAAGTGGATATATTTTTTCTGACATTTATGGATGATTACTTACAGTAAGGATAAGAAATTTATTCTAAGCCATGTATTTAGGGGAACACCTTATTGAAATTTTGAAACAGGCAAATTGTTTGCTTCTTTATTTAAAAATAGTGTTATATTTTCATCCTCTTTTCTGATCGCTTGCCTGCCCTTTCCAGTTCTCAGTGTTCTTGGGATGCATACAGCTCCATTACAACCTGTGGAGGATTTTTTAAAAAATTGTAATAAAATATACATAACATAAAATTTCCCATTTTAACCATTTTTAAGTGTACATATTAGTGGCATTAAGTACTTTTACATTGTTGTGTAACTGTCACCACTATCTCTACAACTTTTTCATCATCCCAAACAGAAACTCCTCCACCCACCCCATTCCCCTTCCCTTAGATCCCAGTAACCTCTATTCTATTATCTATATCTATGAATTTGCCTGTTCTAAGTATTTCACGTAAGTGGAATTATACAATATTTTTCCTTTTATGCCCGGCTTACTTCACTTACCATAGTTTCTTCAAGGTTTATCCACGTTGTAGCATGTATCAGAACTTCATTCCTTTTTAAAGGTGAATAATATTCCATTGTATATATATACCAGGTGAATAATATTCTATTGTGTGTATGTACCACATTTTATTTATCCATTCATCTGTGTATGGACACTGGGGTTGCTTCCCCTTTCGGCTGTTATGAATAATGCTGCTATAAACAGTGGTATAAAAGTATCTATTTGAATCCCTGCCTTCATTTCTTTTGGGTATATACCTAGGAGTTGAATTGATAGATCATATGGAAATTCTATGCATAACTTTTTTAAAAATCACCAGACCGTTTTGCACAGGAGGTATAGTATTTTGTATTTCCACCAACAATGCGCAAGGGTTCCAATTTCTCCACTTCCTCATCAACACTTATTTTCTGTTTGTTTGTTTCACTAACGGATGTGAAGTTGTATCTCATTGTGGTTTTGATTTGCATTTCCCTGATGACTAGAGATGTTGCTTGTGAAGGATTTAAGTGTTTTGACCAAACTATAATAAACTTTCCAAGAGCTGCACTGATAATTCACCTGTCACAGCTTGTCAAGTTATTGAAAATCAAAACTTTTTTCTTAAAACTTTCATCAGCACAGGAAGGGCTAACTATATGGGAGGCACCAAAAGTGACATAAAAATATGATTTCTAAGTAAGCAGAGACTGAATTTAAATCTACTCCCTCACTCGCTAGCAGTAAGTTCTCGGGCAAGTTTTTGTAAAATGGAAACAGTTACTGCTTATGGGATATTATGAGGTTTACATGGAACTATGCACCTATATTTGTTCTCTGCAGCATCCCTAACACTTATAACATCACCTGGTATATTGTAGGTACTTAATAAGTATCTGCTAAATGAATGAATGAATAACGCTTTAACGTTACTCAATTAATTATATCTTATTAGATAAGAAGAAGCCTGAGCCCTTCTATTTAAACAAATTTAAATGGAAAATTTCAGTTTGCTTATTTTTATGATTTTAAGTATATCAAGTGTATGTATAATATACTTATATAGGCACACATATAAATGTATTATCAAAATATATCTCAGATAAATATACAGCTCAGAAAAATTTCAAATTTACAGTGCAATATTAAATTTCAAAACTTTTCACAGGACCAAATACTGACAACTGAGAAAAAAAGAACAATAGAACCTACTTCAGTTCACACTGCTTAAATTTTAAAATGATTTAGGATATTCCTTAAATAACAATTTGATTGTTTTCCAGTAATCTAGGCAGCGTGTATGTTAATAAGATCTACAGGCACCCCCCACTTTTCAAAAGTTTGTTTTATGCCACTTTGCTTTTACGGAAGACCTTCATCAGTACCTGTTTTCCATAATGGAAAGAAATTGGAAGAGGATTTTCACTTTCACGAAAAAAGCAAAAATAGTGTTTGGCCTTTGGTTTGCAATGAGCTGTTAGAGAGGCAGCGGACACCCCTAGCAGTGAGAGTGATACCACCAACTCCTTCCCCAGGACCTGCATTCACCATCTCAGCATCAAGCTGCGATAGCTTTGACCTGTGTCTGTGAGCATCTGTGATTTTTCTCAATTTATTTTGTGTGTCCGTTAGCAAGATGTGTTCGAAGGTACTGCTTCTTTGCTTTACTCCATTTTGGCTTATGAAAGGTTGCATGGGGATGTCCTACTTTTGGATATCAGGGGAAACCTGTACTAGAAATGTTTTGGGGGAATATCTAAGTGAATTGACTTGGGTATTGCTATCTCAGTATGCACTATTCATTCTTGTAAAGTAAATTGTTTAAATGTCTTCACAACTAATATATAGAGACACACTAGATCCCTACCTTTTCCCTTGGTTTTTCAGATATTTTTAGTGATTCCTTTGGTATTTGTCTGTTTGATTTTACAGTTCGTGTCATTTTAAAGCCAGAGTAAATGGAGTGTCTTTGTACTGTATCATGAAAACGAGGTAAACTGACCAATATACTACAGATAATTCAACCTTCTTTTAACTTCTTTTATTTGTGTAAACATGATGCTATATAGTCATTTACTTTTTAGACAGCTACAACAATTGGCTCTCATGCAGTTATTTTACATGGACTTAAGAGCACCATCTTTAAAAATTCCTGCTTAAAATTAAAAAAAAAAAATCTCTTGATAGATTCTATTATACAAAATTATTAACAGAATAACCCTTCACCTCAAGTTAAGGGAATACTTAATGGCTCCTTTTTACAAAATGCTGATTTCTTCTAAGGGATGATTTCTCCTTGGAAAATTTTTACATTCTGAGATGTGAAATTCTGACAGAGGCTTTCTAGTTTTATATGAATTATACTTGGAAAATTACCACTGTCTGTATGTTCTTTTCTCTCTCTCTCTAGATGACAGCATTTGCCTTATAGACTATCTCCTTTTTTCTTTTTTGGACCACCTTCTTTATGAAGGTCTACACCTGGGGAATAAAAATGCTGACTGGAGACGACCAGACTGACTAATGAATGACTACATGGCTTCTTGTGAAAGTTTTGGTTATTATTCTGTGAATCTTTTTTTTTTTTTTTTCTGCGGTACGCGGGCCTCTCACTGTTGTGGCCTCTCCTGTTGTGGGGCACAGGCTCCGGACGCGCAGGCTCAGCGGCCATGGCTCACGGGCCCAGCTGCTCTGCGGCATGTGGGATCTTCCCGGACCGGGGCACGAACCCGTGTCCCCTGCATCGGCAGGCGGACTCTCAACCACTGCGCCACCAGGGAAGCCCTATTCTGTGAATCTTATTTGTGTGTTCTCAACAAAAAAATTGTATTTCACCAAAATCAATTCATGCAAACTTAGGGGAAAACTTTCCAAATAAAATGAATAAATCCCAAATCGGAAGGCTTTACTTTCCCCCACCCCAGCATGTTCACATGAGATATTGGAACTCTTCCATTTTAGAATAATATTACTGAGATATTTATCAACCTGAGTGAGGCCCAAAAGCTCATGAAATGTAAAAAAAAAAAAATCTTAGTCAAAGTAATCTGTGAAAACATATACCTCCTTAATATATGGAAATAGAAATAAAAGCTCTAAATCTGTTGAAGTTTGCACATCTCTGGTGCAGACTGGTGGTAGGAAATGTGATTATAGAGCATAGGATTTAGAAGTTAGCTGAGATATGCCACCATTCAAGGCTGCCTCCACGGGTATCCCATCTGTGCAGCTGCATAGAGCCCTGCACTTAGAAGGGTCTTGAACTTGGTTTCATGCTCTGCTGTAACTGTCTAGAAATTCTTCATCCTTTTTAAACAAGAGACCTCACATTTTTATTTTGCACTGGGCCTCATAAATTATGTAGCCCTTCCTGCTGCAGTTTTACTAAGGGCAAGTATCTCAAGTTGACAATAACCTACATAATGAATGATAACAGATAATTCCTATTTAGTCAATGAAGTGTGAAGTAGACCAAATGTTATATGATAACTAAAAACTCTAGGTAAAAGAGAAAGCACTCAGGTTTTTAGAATCTTTAAAATCACAATTTTGCAAAATTAGTAGCAAGGTTTTCTAAATTCAGGTCAATAGAGGAAAAATAATGATCGATGGAAATAGTGTTCTTTTTTCCTTTAAAGAAAACTAAGTATATTTCAACACATCTGTTTCTGTAGTTCCCATGGAATTCAGAAATCCAATAGCACATGTAAAAGAAGGAAGACAGAAATAACTAAATTTACTTCATTTATGTTCTTTTGGATAAAGCATCTCATAAACTGTTAATATGGCTGAAGAAATGCAGTGAGGATATGGTGCTCCGACAAAAACAAAGACAACAGGCAGTCAGTTTTTAACTATGAGAGGGAGTGAAAAAAAAAACAGGAAGTTGAGACTATTTTTTTCTCCCATAAGCTTCTTAAAGCAAAAAAAACCAAAAACAAAAACATTAATTTATGGCTACTCTGGAAAAAAAAAATCACATACTCATTGTCATCTTGAAGTAGTACTGTGACCCAGAACATGTATTGACTTATCACTACCTGAATAAAATAGTTGTCTAAACCATTTAAGATATCTAAGGTGGAGGGGACCACTGTTAGTGCTGCCAATTTCAACTTAACGGCTATGTGAATTCAGCTTACATCATTGACATCTAAATATGTGTTTTTATAGTGGTTGACTTCTGGATGTTGAATAAGTAAAGAGCATGTAAGCAACCCAATAACCCCCATCAATCAAGGAAGAGTGCAAATAATGTCCAGCCTCCTGTTTATCCCCATCAGTATATTCCTAGATACCAGGGCATAAGTCAGAATGGTCCTAGAAAGTCACGTGATCCCTAGAGAAGCTTGAAAGCACAAGAACTTAATACAAATGAGAAGAAAAGAAGGAGGAGAGGGAAGGAAGGAAAGGAGGGAAGGTAAGAAAGTAAAAGGAAATTTTCTACATATACATAAACTATGGAATTATTGGGAGTAAGAGGATTAGATTTACAGTATTCTAGTGTAGAAAGGAATTTTAAAATTTTACTGTTAATTCCTAGAGCTGACTATGGTCTCCTCCAAACTTATAGACTTAGTTAAAAATGAATATAGAGGGAAATTGCACACAAAGGTTGCTGAGTGAGGGGGATATAAGAGTCATGCAGTCCTCCTTTGGTCTTAAACCTAAAGACAACCACAGTTCTCTGTTTCAGGGATTAGTACACAATATTCTCATTTTATATTGTTGAGTGTCTTTGACTCTATTTTTAAAGGTAAAACTTTTCATTCAGTGAGTCAGTGATAAACCCTGAACTAATACCTAAAATTACAGAGCAAAAACGGTGCTTCTCACATAATAGCTACTCATACATGACTTGTTCAGTGAAAAAAATATTATGTCTCAAGGCTTTTAAATACTCTAAAAATACGAAGTGACTATAAAATCAGGAGATTGTAAAAAAGAGAGAAAACAGTATTTTGTGCTAAGTAAACAAGAAAAAGATACTTTCCTAAGAACGTTTTCTGACTACATGTTTGGATGGAGGTAAGAGAGTGGTATGAGCCTCTGTCAGTATTGGAATAACTCAAGGAGATAAACAAAAGTTATCTGAACAAACAAGTTATAATTCTATTCCATGATGACATTTATAGGAACAGTCATTTTTTTCCCCAAGTTAATAGAATATCAAGCAATACACAAACATTGAAATAAATTGAATATTCTAGATATATGTGAAAGGGAAAGGCATCTTTGTGTAATCAAGCACATATGCATCACACATAGTTTCTTTCTGAGCTATAACCCTGTCTCCTTTTTCCCAGTTGGGAAGATACATCTGTTTCTTCTCCCTCACTTGATATGATCCAGTAAAATCCAAGCTTTGGCGCTGCTTGCCTGGAACATCAATGATTACTTGATTTCTCAGCACATAAATCTCACTCCAATCCTTGTTGGGCAGATATTAGTAATGAGGTAACTTAGCCTATGGCATCTCCTGCCCTTTGCTTCTCTCCACCAGGAGACTCTTTGTAACCTGCCACTCCAGCACTGTTAAGACTGATGTCAATTGTTTTCCCAGATCAGCATGGTGGAGAAATATACACTGCTTAAAGAAAAACAGAAGAGCCTGTGGTGGTTTATAGTATTTCCGAATATCTATGCACTGCCAATATGGCATTCCAAAACATGATGCCCAAAAGACTCAACTGGAACCTGGAAGCCCAGTCTCTGCCATTAGTACCTGCATGGACTCCTCCCCTAACACACCCATTTTTTTCTTTACTTGCCATGTCTTCCCTTTTCAAAAAGTTTTACAAACTAATAACTCTCTTCAACAGACTAAAACACATGCATAGATATATTTTTAAAATACTGCCTTAGTGTTGGAACATGCACCAGCTTTGCCAAAAGGCATGAGCACCAGTTAGCTGAGGATGAATTCTTCTGTTGTAAGGTAATTGTCTTTTTGTTGGTGCAGTGGGAGTGAAGATGCTTTTGTTTGTGTTGCTGAATTGACTAAAAAGGATTGAATTAACAGGTTACCTGTATACATTAAAAAAACCGTGCCTATGTAGCAGTGCTATTGAGCATATATATTTAATTGCATTTTACATATTGTGTTTTAGATTCCCAGCACAGCCATGTATATGACACTGAAGCAGTTCCACAGGACTTCACACTTAGCGGGGCCTTGCATTTGCCGTTGCTGCCTTGAAATTCTTAATAATTTTTAATAAAATTTGGTAGAGGAACCCAGGATTTTCATTCTGCCTGGGACCCACAAATTATATGACTGGTCTTGACTCCCAATAAAAATTTCTTTCAGATTCTAGGTGTCTAGGTACATTGCTGCTGGTAGGGAGAGTGGGTTCATTGTCCATGAGAACATACCTGAGACTCAATAAATTGTTGGTTTAGACAGAGCCTGATTTTGGAAGAAGGATGTAGGTGTCCAATGATTGTGAAAGATTGTTCATAAAGAAAATCATATATATTTTTCCATTGACTTTCACTGTAAAAACAAAGATCTCTTCTTATGGACAATTCTGTCAGTGGACAAGTTGAAATACTTTGGTAAGGAAGAGTTTAAATTAAGGAGCTTGCTTTGTTCTTCATTGGCGCTCTAGGATCTGCCTGTAGTTTTTCTTATGTACTTCAGTTTGAAAAAATAAAGCAATTTATTCTGTCTCCATAAAAAATTAAAATGTAGCATAGGTTTGAAGCCCCAGCTGCCATGCCTTCTGGCAATTTAAGATTAGGCTAACTTTTTTTTTTTTTTTAAGCATGAGCACTGAAATTTTATTTAACTTAATCTCATAGCATCATATAAAACACACAGTTTCCAGTTGAGGTATTCTCTTACCTATGTTTTTACAATGAATTTTTATGCAGTATTTGTGAAATTTAGAACTTTCTTTCCTGCACTACTTCTGAATATTGGAGGATCTTGTTACTGCCTATTCATTTGTCATGACTTTGTGTTGGATGGTGGTAGCAGGGGCTGGCCAAGAGATGGCCAGGATAAGAACCCAAACACACCTGGTGAGATTGCAGGGATTTGCATATGGGAGTAGAAAAATGTCAGTTGTTTTCAGGTTGTCACTACTGGTCTAGCAATTTTTAACTAGTCATCTAAAAATTAAAAATGATCAACACGAGAAAGGAAGAGGTGAGGTGCAAGTACCATTGGCAAAATAATCAGTTTTAGTCAGAGACTCAGAATGTCTATTAAAGAAATTCCAAAATAGGTAATCGATAGAGTTCTAAGTGGATAGGTAGCCAGCATCGAGGAGAACCAATAGCAGTGTTTTAGGACCAACTCATGGAAAGGCTGGATTATGGTCAAGAAATTCTGTTCCAGTAGAGGTTGAGATAATCAGGAGTAAATTCCACTACTATAAGAGATGGAGAAATGGGAATCAATTATTGAGGAAAGAACAAAGGATCTAGTTTATAGGGTGCTGTAGCCCCCAGATAGACTGTCTCAAAACTGAAATAGGACATTACTAATGTAGGGATTATAAAAAAGTAAAATTTGCCATAGCAATACATTGTAATGTGTTGCTGTTGCTTGTAAAACTTCTCTGGAAGCCTCTTGAGCACATGTGGAAGCTGGAGGGTGTCAGCTGGAGCCACAGACATTTTTCATCTAGTTCCTATGGACTATCCATTTACTCTTTGATAAAATGTAGTACTATTAAAAAAAAATAGATGGTAGACTATTCAAGGAAGTAAGAGAATATGTTTACATAATTATAATGATGGCTTCCTCCTTCCATTCAATGAATACTTTTGGGGGAAGTTATGTTTACTTTTATAGTTGTCCTGTGAGTAATGATTGTAAAGTCTTTTAGAACAACAGAGATCATATTTAAACCCTGATCATGGGCACAGTGATAGATTTAATCTCTGACTACAATAAAGCCAGGCATTTTGACATTTTATTGTGGTAACAGGAATGTTTGGCTTTATTTTCTGCAGACTGGCATGGTGCCATTGCTTTATATCCCCCTGAAATAACACTTTTAATACCCCTGCCTCCTTCCAGTGCTCTTGCACTGATTCAAGGCTGAGAAGCAGTGGCCCAGTGCCAGCTCTAATTAACCAGTAAGACACTCCAGGCAGTATATTTCTAGGGATTATTGCATGCCTGCCTTAAGTGCACCACTACTCAAGGAGGGCAATCATCCTTTAGAAAATGCATTCTCTGAAGTGACTTATTACCATTTGGAAGGGGAACTTGTATAAGCTAGAAAGAAGAAAGAGAGAAGAAGTATTTCCCATGCACTGGATGGCATTCTCTGTGTGTGTGGCTTTCTTATTCCTTTGAAAGGGGGAAGGGCTATTCACCTGAGAACATTATAGTCAGCCATGAGACATTCTATCTAGATCAGATCCAACCAACGGACACATGCTTGCCCAATTGTCTTCTCACTGGAGGTCAGTACACACAATGGATATGATTTTTAATCGTAGGTATTTTTGCCTGTTAGATGAAAGTTTGCTCACCAGACAATTTTTAAAATAACATTACTTCCTCTCTTGCTTTGAGTTTAAAAAGATAAGAGATACAAAATGGATTTTGATGAATTGAAGACAGTCAAATGCTTTAGTTTTCTTATGTATGAGAGGCATGTGGTACAGAGTACCGGTTATGAAGCAAAACTCTCAAGCCAGACTGCTGGGTTTGAATGTCAGCCTTGACACACTTTAGCTATATGACCCTGAGAAAGTTACTGTAATTCTCTATTCCTCATTTTTCTCATCTGTAAAATGTGTATAATAAGCATACCTACCGTATAGGGTTGTTTTACAGATAAAATGTGTTGACATATGTAAAGCAATTAAATAGTATCTGGCACATAGCAAGGCAAAAAGATATCTCCTGACTTTTTGAAAATATTTATTACATTAAAATTTTTTTAACATCTTTATTGGAGTATAATTGCTTTACAATGGTGTGTTAGTTTCTGCTGTATAACAAAGTGAATCAGCTATATGTATACATATATCCCCATAACCCCTCCCTCTTGCGCCTCCCTCCCACCCTCCCTATCCCACCCCTCTAGGTGGTCACACAGCACTGAGCTGATCTCCCTTTGCTATGCAGCTGCTTCCCACTAGCTATCTGTTTTACATTTGGTAGTGTATATATGTCAGTGCCACTCTCTCACTTCATCCCAGTTTACCCTTCCCCCTCCCTGCGTCCTCAAGTCCATTCTCTACGTCTGTGCCTTTATTCCTTTCCTGCCCCTAGGTTCATCAGAACCATTTTTTTTAGATTCCATATATATATATGTGTTAGCATACAGTATTTGTTTTTCTCTTTCTGACTTACTTCACTCTGTATGACAGAATCTAGGTCCATCCACCTCACTACAAATAACTCAATTCTGTTTCTCTTTATGGCTGAGTAATATTCCATTGTATATGTGTGCCACATCTTCTTTATTAATTCATCTGTCGATGGACACTTAGGTTGCTTCCATGTCCTGGCTATTGTAAATAGTGTTGCAATGAACACTGTGGTACATGACTCTTTTTGAAATATGGTTTTCTCAGGGTATATGCCCAGTAGTGGGATTGCTGGGGCATATGATAGTTCTATTTTTAGTCTTTTAAGGAGCTCCATACTGTTCTCCATAGTGGCTTCATCAACTTACATTCCCACCGACAGGGCAAGAGGGTTCCCTTTTCTCCACACCCTCTCCAGCATTTATTGTTTGTAGGTTTTTTTTGTTTTTTTTGTTTTTTTTGTGGTATGTGGACCTCTCACTGCTGCGGCCTCTCCTGTTGGGGAGCACAGGCTCCGGACACGCAGGCTCAGCGGCCATGGCTCACAGTCCCAGCTGCTCCGTGGCATGTGGGATCTTCCCGGACCGGGGCACGAACCCGTGTCCCCTGCATCAGCAGGTGGACTCTCAACCACTGAGCCACCAGGGAAGCCCTGTTTGTAGATTTTTTCTTGATGGCCATTCTGACCAGCCATCAGAGGTGGACGGTGATACCTCATTGTGGTTTTGATTTGCATTTCTCTAATGACTAGTGATGTTGAGCATCCTTTCATGTGTTTGTTGGCAATCTGTATATCTTCTTTGGAGAAATGTCTATTTAGGTCTTCTGCCCATTTTTGGATTGGGATGTTTGTCTTTTGATATTGAGCTGCATGAGCTGCTTGTAAATTTTAGAGATTAATCCTTTGTCACTTGCTTCGTTATTGAGCTGCATGAGCTGCTTGTAAATTTTAGAGATTAATCCTTTGTCATTTGCTTCGTTTGCAAATATTTTCTCCCATTATGAGGGTTGCCTTTTCATCTTGTTTATGTTTTCCTTTGCTGCACAAAAGCTTTTAAGTTTCATTAGGTCCCATCTGTTTGTTTTTATCTCCATTCTCTAGGAGGTGGGTCAAAAAGGATCTTGCTGTGATTTATGTCATAGAGTGTTCTGCCTATGTTTTCCTCTAAGAGTTTATAGTGTCTGGCCTTACATTTAGGCCTTTAATCCATTTTGAGCTTATTTTTGTGTATGGTGTTAGGGAGTGTTCTAATTTCATTCTTTTACATGTAACTATCCAGTTTTCCCAGCACCACTTACTGAAGAGGCTGTCTTTTCTTCATTGTATATTCTTGCCTCCTTTATCAAAGATAAGGTGACCATATGTGCATGGGTTTATCTCTGGGCTTTCTATCCTGTTCCATTGATCTATATTTCTGTTTTTGTGCCAGTACCATACTGCCTTGATTACTGTAGCTTTGTAGTATAGTCTGAAGTCAGGGAGCCTCATTCCTCCAGCTCTGTTTTCTTTCTCAAGATTGCTTTGGCTATTCGGGGTCTTTTGTGTTTCCATACAAATTGTGAAATTTTTTGTTCTAGTTCTGTGAAAAATGCCATTGGTATTTTGATAGGGATTGCATTGAATCTGTAGATTGCTTTGGGTAGTATAGTCATTTTCACAATATTGATTCTTCCAATCCAAGAACATGGTATATCTCTCCATCTGTTGGTATCATCTCTAATTTCTTTCATCAGTGTCTTATAGTTTTCTGCATACAGGTCTTTTGTCTCCCTAAGTAGGTTTATTCCTAGGTATTTTATTCTTCTTGTTGCAATGGTAAATGGGAGTGTTTCCTTCATTTCTCTTTCAGATTTTTCATCATTAGTGTATAGGAATGCAAGAGATTTCTGTGCATTAATTTTGTATCCTGCAACTTTACCAAATTCATTGATTAGCTCTAGTACTTTTCTTGTAGCATCTTTAGGATTCTGTATGTATAGTATCATGTTATCTGCAAACAGTGACAGTTTTACTTCTTCTTTTCCAATTTGGATTCCTTTTATTTCTTTTTCTTCTCTGACTGCCATGGCTAAAACTTCCAAAACTATGTTGAATAATAATGGTGAGAGTGGGCAACCTTGTCTTGTTCCTGATCTTAGAGGAAATGGTTTCAGTTTTTCACCAATGAGAATGATGTGGGCTGTGGGTTTGTCATATATGGCCTTTATTTTGTTGAGGTAGATTCCCTCTATGCCTACTTTCTGGAGAACTTTTATAAATGGGTGTTGAATTTTGTTGAAAGCTTTTTCTACATCTATTGAGATGATCATATGGTTTTTATCCTTCAATTTGTTAATATGGTGTTATTACATTTAAATTTATCAGTGGTTCTCATAGGGTGCTGGTTAGGGAATCAGAATTACTCTATCTTGCTTTTAACTGTGTAACTTGGGAAAATTTGCCTTCTCTAGTTTTCAACATCTGTGTCTATAAAATGGTCAAAAATTTAGGTAGCCTCTATGATGGCCCCAATGATACCTGTCTGTGATATTCATACCCTGTGTAATCCCTTCCCCTTGAATGTGGGCTGGACTGAGATATTACTTCTGAGATGAGGTCATGAAAGATGGTGGCTTCTGTTTCAGAAGGCCTTCCTATCTCTCTGTCTCAGAGCACCAGCTACCATGCCATTGGGATACACTTAAGCAACTTACAGAGAGTCCTGTGTGGTGAGGACCCACAGCCAGCCAGCAACAACCTGAATGAATCTGAAAGTAGATAATCAGCCCTTGACAAGTCTGAGAGGATTAGAGTCTCTCAGATTGACTGCAGCCTCAGGAGAGATGCTGAACCCATTAAGCTAAGCAGTACCTACATTCCTCATTACAGAGACTAAGGTGATAAACATTTCTTGTTTTTATCCACTAAGTTTTGAGGTAATTTGTTATGCAGCAGTAGATAACTAGTACAGTCAATAAGCTAACAAATGTGGAAGGTACTGGACAAGCACAAAATGTTTGTAAAATTGAGGCATTAATATTGTTAATAGTTGCCTTAAAGTAATATATGCAAAAAGACTAATAAATTATATTACTTTATTTTTTGCTCCATATGTATTTGTCTCATTCATTAACAACAACAAAAAAATGTCTCAAGAGCATCTTCTTTGTGCCAGGTACCATTATAGGACTGGTAATACAGCAGCAAAGAAAAACAGACAAATATCCCTGTCCTTTTGAAGCTTACATGTGGGTAAATAAATAAAAGACAGGGAATATTAGATTCTAGTAAGTGCTTACAAAACTTAAGCAAGAAAGCAGATAGGGAGTGCTTTTATACAGGTTAGATGTGTGTGTGTGTGTGTGTGTGTGTGTGTGTGTGTGTGTGTAGTTTTAAAAAGATTGGCTAGGAAAAGACTCCATGAGAAAGTAATATTTAAGTCAAGATCTAAAAGGGCAGAAGGAGCAAGCCATGAGGACGTGAAGGGAAGAATGTTCCAGGCAGAGGCCATAGCAGGTGCTGAGTTCCTGAGGCTGGGGCTTTTCTGGGCCTTTGGGAACATCAGGAGACAAGGTAAAAGGGGTATAGGGAGTCAGTGCAGGTTCCTATAGACCATTTAAAAACATTGGCTTAACTCTGAGTAAGATGGGAAATCACAGAAGGTTCTGAGTGGATGTTAGCATGATCTGATTATGGTTTTGCAGGATTTTTGGCTGCTGATGGAGAATAGGCTTGAGATGGGGAGAGACAAGAGTGGTAGCCAGGAGGCCAGTTATTGACACTAGTTTGAGTGAATTAATAAAATGTGTTTTACCTTTGTGGTAATTGGGAAAAGATGATCTAAAATTTTCTTTCATTTATAAATATATTGTATTAACTTTGCTAAATTCTCATGAGAAAGACAATGTATTTAAGTATTAAGACAGAAATAAGAAATGTTATTTTACTCATGCCAGTTGATAATACCTAGCCTTAGGAATAATATTATGAATGTGCATGTTAACTAACTCCTAAATGATTCAGCTACATATATATATACATATATGTATGTGTGTATATAGGTGTGTATATATATCATATATGGAAACACATGTATAGTTGCAAAGAGTAATATATATGAATGTATGTATGCAGACGTACACACACATGTGCACACATGGGATGAGAGACAGCATGCAAATATGATAAAATGTTAGCAACTATTAAATCCAGGTAAAAATGTATGGATGCTGATTTACCACTCTTGCAACTTTTCTGTAGGTCTTAAAACTTTCATAATAAAATGTTAGAGGAAAATGCATCAGAATTTCACATTTGTTTAAAATTGATATTTTTGCTAAATATATAAATATACCATGATAAAAATTAGAAAGAAAATGGGATTATGACCTTGAGTCCCTCACTTGAGTGTTTATATACTAATTAGACTAATCTAAACACTATACAGTTAAATCAAATTATGAATGCTGGGAGCTCTGGCCATCTTCTACCTGATTATTTTGTAACTTTACACTTACTTTGTAACTTTATAAATACTTGCAAGAAACCTCATTTACTTGCTAAAATAATTAAATACTTCATAAAATTTGCTAAGAGGGAGTGGGTAGATTTAACAGTGTGGTGTTGCAAATAAATGACTCACTTGTCCAATATGCGCACTGCTTAGAGAAATGATTCCATATGCAAATCTTAGACAAGATATATTTATTGTCTCAGAAACACATAGCCAACTAAACAATCAATGTGGACAATAATTCTTTAGTGGTTTGATGCATGAAAATTGTTATTGGTCTGCTGCCACTAGTTCTATCATGATTCTATTTATTCTTATTTTTGTCTATCAAATATAATGTGGAAGCATTTAAAAAATGTTTATTTCAGTTTTATTGAAAAAAATGAAAGTAAATGGAATAAATAAAATGTAAAGGGACAAAACAAAAAATATTTATTTTAGGTCACAAAAAATGCAGAACTTTTTATCACAAAATAAATTGAAGCAACATACTATTTTGCTGTGATAAAATGAAAGTTGTAGTAAGAGCACTCCTTTATTATCTTAAAATATTTTATTTCTCTATCAGTACCACTAAAAAAATTATGTCAAATTTCTACAGGCTATATTAGTCATGAGAATAACTTTAGATTTAATTCCCAAGATATTCTTGGCAATAGCCACCTCATAGGTATCTACAGCAAATTGTGTTAATCTTTCAGCAACAAAAAACAAACATAAACAAACCAGGCTACTTGTAAATATACATAGTCTCTAAAATTGTATGGAATTTATAAAAAGGAAGCCAATTCTATTTTAACTCAACTTATTGCCACCATTACTATGTTGAGAGAATTAAATTATGGGACATTTCTTCCTATATCCGGTCCTTCATAAAACTGATACGTGGATATGGTTTACGTTCTTGGAATAGATCTTACTGTCAATAGTGGAGATCAAGTGGAAAATTGTTTTTCCATTTCCTGTGAAAGTACACAGAGTCCAGCTGAATTTTGGGGGCCAATACAGGTGTGACAATTTTACTTGTGTAAAAACTAAAGGTGAGAATTAATATACAATACAGTCAAGTTCAAATGTTGCAGTTTTAATGTTAGTCAAGAAATAATAAAAATGGCCGCTGAAGTCTCCAAGAGAGGAATTCAAGGTTATAATCTTTTTTTTTTTGCTAATGATCTCATTGAGTGACCTTAGGGAGGGGGAAAAATGTTATTTTTATTTTAGATTTCACAGACATATTATTACGTTCTCCTGTCATAAGATTAAAAAAAAATTATTTATTTGGACGCACCGGGTCTTACTTGCGGCATGCGTGCGGGATCTAGTTTCTTGACCACGGATCGAACAGGGGCCCTCTGCACTGGGAGTGCAGTCTTAGCCACTGGACCACCAAGGAAGTCCCTCCTATAATGAGATTAAGGCCTAGAATATATCTTTTACTTGATCTAATTTATCTTTGTGAAAGCACTTTTCCTTCTAATTTTGCAAATGAACAATTTGTGATAGCTGGCTATCAGGTTTGTCCCCCCCTAACAATATCACTGTTTGAAGGGTCTTTTCCCACATGAGCACTGGTCATCCTCAGGTGCTCACCATTGCTTCAGGTAGCCCATGCAATGTTGAATAGTGTGGAATGGGGAAATCACCAGGGCTTATTAGCCTCATCACCTAATGATTGGATTACCACTATAGCCTCTTTCCTCATTCCTCTCTCCCTAGACTTTTCTCCTTTAATTCAGCCTACACGTGTTGCTAAATCAATCCTCCTAAAACGTGGCTGTCATCACATTAGTGCCTTGAAACGGCAGGCAGAACGGAGCAGAGGGGGATAAACTGGGAGACAGGAGACCTAGACTGTGATCCTGGCTCGGCCACTGCCAGCTGGGTGACTTTGGATGTTTCCTTCTACTCTCCATTTCCTTCTAGGCAAAATAAAACTAGTGGAGTCATAAAGTTCCCTATAACTCTAAAATCCCATATACCTGTGATAAAAAATCTGCAACCTTTTCAATGAGTTTATACAAAATCTGACCTGTGTATCCCTGCCTTCTAAAATCCCCTGCATTCCTTCCTCACCTGAGTGACCCACACATTCTCAGCCCTACTTCCTTACGGTGATCATAAAACTTGTGGGCAGTGATAGTTAATCCTCTGAAATATTACATGTGCCCATTTGGATCGGCTCATCTTTGTGAAGCTTTCCCAGATGTCTTCAGTTTTTACTCTACAGTTCACACCTTTGGAGCTCATACCTTTTTTTCCAACTTAGCTCCTTCTTATGGATCATATAAATAATGGTGACAATAATATTAGCTAAAATTTATCAGACACTTATCAAGTATCAGGCAGTATATCACTGCTTGTTTTCCCTATCTCATTTAGTCATTCCCAAGGTACTGTTATTATTCCTGCTCTACAGATAAAGAAACTGAAGCATAGAGAGGATAAGACATTTTCCAGAGTTTTTCCTGCTGGTAGATAGTGGAGTCCTAGTTTCTAACCAGATCTGCCAACTCCTGAATCCATACTCTTAACCCAGACCACACCATTGATGATGTTGTCTCTGTTTTGTCTTTTTTCTTCTTGTAAATTAAAGTATATTGTCAGAAATTCTATCTAGTACTTCTTGTTGAATACCACACTAACCTGTTATGTGACAGGTACACATAAGTTCTCAGTAAGAAAATAAGCTATTAATAGAGATTAGGCAGTATTTTATCAGGGCTGGGAAGTTTCTAATTGCGTTGTTAAAAATAATGTGTTATATCTATATGTCTTGATGAGGAAAGTTGATAATAATATGCTATTAATTTTAAAAAGATAGAATATTGTGATAAAAACATGTATATTTATATATTTTAAAAACTTTAAGAGAACCTGTTTTTATATTTATACAGTTTAAATTAGAAATTAAAAGAAGCCTATAAATTGATGTGTATATACTTACAAAATTATATTTAAATTAACATGAAAAAGAAGTGAGAAGGCTATGCACTAAATTTTTAATATTAGGTGCTTCTGATGAAAGAGATTGAATCGAAGGAAGCAGAGGCTTAACTTTTCTTTATACCTCTTATTGTTTGAATTGACACGGGGGGCATTTAAAATTTTTAGAATTTGAGAACAGAGTAGAAAAAATAAAATTTGAAACTTGGACCCTAAATGATTTTTTATTTCATTTGGGATTTTAAAAATAGTATTCTTTCCTAAAAATATTTGTTTTCATTTTATGTTTATCATGCACTTGGCTGATTTTCAGCAAGTTGAATGTGGATTTTTATTACTATTTATTATGAGAAGAATATTACATTGTAGTAAGTGGATGAATAGAGAATTCTTTGGCATGTTTCTTCAGCATAGCTTGTCAGAACTTCATACTAACTGTAAGGTTGACATTCAGGATTGTGAACTTTACTTCCAAATTCAAGCATTCTCTTCTTAAAGTGTTGGGTACTGAGATTGCTGTTGATTTATTCATCACATGAAAGATTTGATATTAATCCATTAATTAGTAGAAAAGACTAGTCATATGAAAATATTTCTGAATCCTTTTACCTATCATTTTTCACTAAAAGAATGCTAGAAAGCCAATATTTGAAGACAGGAGCTAAAATTTTGAGATGCAATATTCTTAAACATTGGCTGTGAAATCCCTATAATTAGCATGACCCTTGGAGAATGTCATTGGATATTTGATGAAACAGGGCATGAACTCTGTCCTGCCACCCTGGGGGGTCTGTAATACTACCCAGAATGACGCCTGGGAATTTTAAACTACCAGATAGTTCTTATCTAAGAAATTCAGGGAGAAAGGCATTTGTCCACTCTAATGACTTCTGTTAGCAGATTTATGCCACTTAGATCAATATATTTCCACCTTCCTACCCCCTAAACTCTACTTCTTAGATTTAAAAAAATGAAAGAAAAAAAGGAAGATGTGCCTGATCTCAATTTTGATAACTGAAAAAAAATATGATAATAATTTCCTAGAAAATCACTCTCGTTCATATTCTTTGTTACAACGTTTTTAAACATGCCTAGAGATACACATGCAAACACACAGAAAACCATTGACTTTATTTGCAGAACTAATCACATATTTTAAGAAAACAAGTCGAATTAAATTGAAATAATAGACCAAAGAGGTTCTTTATTAAAAACACTTCAATCAGAAGTCATTACTCCCTTATAAACAACTTTTCTAAGTGGTCATTGTTTTAGTAATTATCAGACCGTTATCTTTCTTCTTACATCCGTCTTGATGTAAAGATCAATGAAAAGAATAAATGTCTCCTTTATAAAGATAAAGACTGTTGGAGAAAGGATGTTTTTTAAAAAATCGCCTGTTAGAACCAAGGGTTTGCTCTTTGATTAAAAGTATCTCTAAAACAAATAACCTGCAGGCGTATATGTGTGTGTGACTAATGCAATTAATCTTCATGCTAGATTAACTTGATAAAATATTGACCTAATTTGGGATTAAAAGATTATGAGTAACATTTTGTGCTGAAGGCTGCAACATGCCTCATGTCAACGCAGTAATGACAGAATTAACCTCCCAAGCCCTCTTCAATTGGGGCATTTCTGAGCTGCTACTTGAGTAGTGTTTAGATGACCTGCAATGACTGGTGCACAAAAGGCCCAATGATGCTATTTTCTCAGCCAGCTGAGCTGCCTCTGTGATTCAGAAGCGTGCAAAGGGAAAACATATTCAAAAGACATTCTAGAAACGTCCAGATTCTGCTTGTCAAATAAATGTTTTAATTTACTAGTAAAACAAGTTGTCTGGAAGTACTTAAAACATTTTATTTTAGGTACAAAAATGCTATTTGTAAACATGGTATAATTGCTTACAAGTGTTAGATATTTTGCCATTAAATTTAAAGACTTGAAGGTAGAAAAAAATTTCCCTGTGGCTTCATTCTCTTCCTGCAATTTTGTTTATAGTTTTCTGACAGTTAATGAAGAATTCCTACTGAGGGTTGTATGGATAGAGATAATGGTGTCTGACTCCTTTTTCTCATTGGGCTAACTGTATATATATAAAATTCTGATCTATACTTAACACTCAATTGCCCTTGGGAATTAAGGATGAGGTTGCATAACAAATGAAACACATAGATGATTAAAAGGGATTTTTTTTAAGTAAAAAAGCAATTATGAGAGAGAAAGAAAAGCAGCATTAGTGCAATCTGTAATTATTGAGTAGAATAGAATAAAACTGGTGAATGAGCCTTACATTCTTGAATTGATCATAATCTTCTTTTAATAGAGTTCCTAATTATCTGGATCCTGATTTCCCTTATTTGTATAAATACACTAACTTTGTGCATGGAACAGGGATTGAAAAATCTCCATTCTATCCACTTGTGAATTAGTTAAATTTGATATATGTGAATATGAGAAGGAAGGCTATCTCAGGCTGGACTGGCCTTATATGATGGCACATAATAATGATGTTCACCGGGGGCTTTGAAGAGTTGGAGGTCAAGTCTTTATTATAACAAATGTGAACTAATATCTAATCTTTCTACCATTAGAGCTTCCTTCTGGATTTCAGCAATCAAAACCCTTCATGTGGAGAACACATACAGTATGATTTTTCTCAAGTTGTATAACACACTGTGGATCCTCCTTACAGGAGTGACTTCCAGAGGAGAATTTTTGACCCATGTTATGACCAAGCTAAGAAAACCGTTGTCAATGTTTCTTAGAAGAAGTGCATTTTAAAAAGAAATAAATATCCTAATGCGTTTAATGAGCTTTTTATGGAAAGCAATATGTTAATTTGGAATATGTGAAGCAATAAAGTATATGAGCCAAATCATGACTCATTCTTTATTGCTTTTTCCTAAAAGTGTAAAATTCCTATCATCAATTAAGCCTATATATATTAGTGTGTGTATATATATATATTCATATATAAATGTTCATATATAAATATATATATTTATATATATATAAAATGACATATTGGTAGTTCAGTAGATGTGTGTATATGTACTAAAAATACCTCAAAAATATTTGTTACCAGGGCTTCTGATTCACTATGGATGGAGGGCTGCAGAGGCTGCTTTTTCAACAATTTCTTGCCTCTTATTCTTTCTGTATCATTACTCATTTCCTCTCCTTGTTTAGTGGTGTTTTCATTTGAAAGTAACTCAAAACCTTTTTGGAGTCTACATGGCTCTGCCATTTTATCTCTGCAAATATTTAGCACATTGAACCAGTCTTCATTGTTTTTCATATATAGAAACTCAGAATAAAAAGAAAAAATAACAGAAGAAATTGCTATTTTCTCAGATTCCATTAGTCCAGTCCATTGAATTTGGTATTTATGGCACCTTGTTTTCATAGATAAAAAGAGTTTTAGCTACTCTTGTCTTTCAGCAGGTCAGAAACAAAAGAGATTGTAATCTTTCTGTCAATGAGTGAAATTGTCTCCACAAAATGATTAGTGCTTACATTAATAAACGAATAGCCAAGCACAAAACTGTAATTTGTACAATGCGCAAAAGTACTAATGTATTCCAAAGAAAAGAATGAAAATTATGGTTTTTTCTGACAGAAGTTTCCTTTATACTGTTAATATTATTCAAAGTAGCAGAATTTATTGATAAGTGTTCCATAACATTTGTACTAGTTTCATACAAAAAAGACCAAGGACTGTGCTAAAAGCAAATTGACTTTTTCTGTTCACATCTCCTTGACCTGTCTATGAACCTGTGATTCTAGACTAGCACTTCCTTTTTAAAACTCTTTTTATTTTTCTTCAGTTTCATGGTGTGTCATTACCCAAATTCTTCTAGTACTTTGATGACTCTTACTACTTTCTTTCCTTTCCTGGATCCTTTTTTTTTTTTTTAAAACATACCCCTACTTACTCTGTTTTAGGTCCATTTCATTTCTCTTTGGTAAACTCATTCTCTTGACTGCAACTATCAAATTTAAACCAATAGAATCAATAATTAACTCTGGTTATTTCTAAGGAGTAGTATTATGGAACACTTTCTAATCTCTAAAATATTTGACTTTTTGCAAATAGTATTTATTACTTTTAAAATTACATGTAATGAAAACATTTGTTTGTCAGCTTTGAATGACTTAAATGGTAGCTGAGGTCTTAGACCTCAAATTGAACTGAATCCATGATTTGAAGGTTTAGTTTTGGATGTTAGGGATGGTTGGAATTTCATGGTTGTATTTTTTTTTTAATTAATTTATTTTTGGCTGCGTTGTGTCTTCATTGTTGCGCACTAGCTTTCTCTAGTTGCGGTGAGCAGGAGCTACTCTTTGTGGTGCGCGGGCTTCTCATTGCGGTGGCTTCTCTTTGTTGCAGAGCATAGGCTCTAGGTGCAGTGGGCTTCAGTAGTTTTGTGGCTCGCTGGCTTAGTTGTTCTGCGGCATGTGGACCAGCGCTCCAACCGGTGTCCCCTGCATTGGCAGGAGGATTCTTAACCACTGCGCCACCAGGGGAGTCCCATGGTTGTGTTTTTATTTTAAAGAGATCATAATAATATTTTTTCTTCCTTTGGAATTATTATAGTCAAAAAAGGTAGTACTTTTGGAGTGGCCAGCCTACAGAGGTTTAAAAGCTAAAACACGTGTCCTATGGAACGCTTGTTGATTTCCTGCTCATTTGTTAGTTTGAAGGAACAGAGCTGTCCCCTAACTTGCAAGTAGCTGAGGTGCCCGCTCTCTCTGGAGTTTCTCAGATTCATCTTATTCTGCCTTGGTGGAATCATGAACCTTTTTCAAAGGTGGGTGCAGGGGTGGATTTGGATGTCACATTCTCACATTTTAATTTTTTGTACTCTGGGAGAAGTTCCCAAGGAGGCTCTGAAAACACTTCTGGTCAAAGAATAAATCACTTTACAAGTGCATGTCTTGATGGTGACTCCTTTTTGCAGTTATGTCCCCTTAAAAGTTTATTCAGGGACTGAATAGTTTTATTTATTGAATTGGACAGGAAATGATTTGACATCACTCGTATTATTCCATGTAATTGTTTCAGAATCTCTATGGCAAAAAATTTGGAAGGTATTTCTGGATGCATTTATCAGACTTCATATTTGAAAGTCAAATATTCTTCCTCTAATACCACCAATTAGAACAAAAAAATGCCTAGTCCTTGAATGCCAGTATTCCCCAGCATTTTGCCTTTATCTTTCCTACTCCATGCGCCATCTCACACACTACCCAGATTTTAAAAATCCCTACTATTTGTGCCAGTAGTGCCCATTTTCTTGTTTCGTGTGGCCCCTCCAAGTCCCTAGGTTCCTCCTCTTCTCTCATTCTTTCCCCCCAGGCTGGACTCTGTGACTGGTTTCCCGAATTAATCTCTTACCAACATCCTTGATTCTTGTCTATGCCTGTTCATCATCTACCTACAAAGTCCCCATCCTAGATTGTTGCCATGATCCACGTTCTCTGCCCCCATATCCAGGCAGCTGAACCTACCAAAGAATAATCACATAAACTTGGACATTGACCATTATAAAAATATGGTCCCCAGTTTGACCAGTCATTGTAACATGGTCCCCCATTTCAATATATTTTCCCAATCTTTTCAAAGAATATAAACATCTGTCAGATTTCTCATGTAGCTTGTTCAGCCTTTTCCTCTTGCCAGGGAATGATCTCTCGATTTATTGAGAAAATTGTGCCCATCACAACTGTGCTGCAAACTCCTCTACCTATAAGCTGTCTGCATTCAGACCAGTCTTAAATGTTTTTTCCCTAAAGCTGGTGGATGTATCCATCTACCCTACCCTTTGGTTCCATAATTTCCCCATTTCACTGCACTTTACTCCACTTTTCAGGGCCCCAACCCTGAAAACTTCAAACTCACCCTTTCTAAAAATTCCTTTTCATGAGCCTCTAGGGGTACTCAAATCTCTCCCATTCAAATAAAATGTCCCTTAACCCTGGGGTCCCAGTAGTTATTATTCATTATTTTTTTCTCCTTTTCTCATCTAAATTTTACAAAAGAGCAGTCTTCACTTTCTATCTTTAATTTTTCAGTTCTCTGAAATGTGATTTCATCCCTGACCACTATATTGAAACTTCTTTTTTTAAGGTAACACATATATTTTAGTTTTCCAAACCCAACAACCATTTTTCATCCTTTTTTTAAATTGAAGTATAGTTGATTTGCAATGTTGTGTTAATTTCTACTGTACAACAAAGTGACTCTGTTATACACATTCTTTTTATATTCTATTTATATTCTATTCATTTTTCATCCTTATGTTACTGGAGTAGACACTGGACTTAAAAAGACATATATAATTGTTGAATTGCTTTGATTTTTAGTTGGATTTTATTTTACACTAGAAAATTCACAATAATTTAAATATCACTATAATCTGATGTTCTTATTTAGGTTTGCAAAGATATAAAACAAAAAGAGTTGTAAAGATACAAAACAATAGATCATCTACTACAAAAACTACAAAACTACCATGGGAGTCCAGGTAAATTACCTGGACTACCTGGATTCTGTATGAATTTCAGGAGAAGCTATTGTCATTTTTGAAAAGAAGAGTAATGAAGTAATATTATGCCTTTGATCCATTAGGAAATAGTGATCTGGTTTAAGGAGCTAAGAGACTCTTTAAATGCATCACTTAATTTATACTGCTTCCTGTACAGAAGAAAGCAAACTCTTCTATGTTAGAAAAGATAGAATTCGTTATTGAAATCATAAAGGAGAGCATAAGAATCCTGCTTTGTTACTGTTAGAGTCTATGAATACTAGCTCCTCGCACCCATAAAACTTCATTTTTGAAATTATTGTTAAGTAATATTCATAATGTAGCCATAATCCAAAACATCTGGACATACTAATTTTTGCTGTTTTAAAAACACTTAAATCTATTTCTTAGTTTCAACCGAGCCTAAGCAGAGATTTTTTCTGATGATAAGGTAACTTTCACTTTAAGAAACTTGTAAGACAAAAATGACCCAAATTATTTTAGAACATTAGATTTGTTAGTAAATGGAAATTGAGTAACCTTAATTATTTCACAACTATTTTTTAAAGAATTTTAGTAACACCTATATTGGAAAAATGTAACCCCCTCCTATAGGGACCTAAATTTGTTTTTATTAAATATACTAGGGTATTCACATCTATTAACTATCTCAGTTCTTGGAACTGATGCTCAAGTCCTTTATGGAAAAAAAAAGAGAAGAAATCCCACAGCATATTTTATCATCATAATAAATAGTATTAATACTATCATGATTACTGTCATGATTATTTATTTATTTTTGTCTTTAAATTTCATTAAGTAATACCATTGTCTTGGAAATTTATTACAGAGGGAAGAAAGCAAACACATGTCATTTGGCTATCTCAGCAATGTCAAAGTTTCCTTTCATCCTGGGGGCGGAGTGGGGGGAAGGTGTGGAGGAAGCCAGAGCAGTGTTAGGAGAATAAAGCTCCATCTTTCTTGGAGGTGGGGATATTATATTATAAATCCAATTTCTTATCTATCTTATCATCTGTCACTAGACAGAAGAGATAGAGGATGGTGGCAAACTCATGTTAAAAAGGCTGTCTTGGGACAACAAGGAGAAAAGTTAATGGACATGGATTTACAAATTATTAATGATTTTTCTTGTCATTTCTTGAAAAATGAAAGTATGCACGCTGCCTCTCTTCCCAAACAGATTGCATTTTATTTCTCTGCAGTTTGTCCATCAGCCTTCACTCTGACAACATAATCCAGAACTAATCCAGAGCATTCAGTTTTCCTTGTTGGCTCTCAGGCAGCCTGCTCAGACAAATCCTGCTACCTGTCAGCTCTCCTGGGGGTGCCAAACCGGCTGCCAGGTTAACTCCTGGGGAAGCAGGAAGACCTGCTGATTTAACCCCAACTTCCCTTCCTGTAATCTGCAGTAAATAGGGAGGATGTGAACAGGCTAACTCTTTTAATCAGGCCTGGATTCCTTGAAATCTGTTTCATATACAGCTTTAAGAACTCAGGTTATGAACATCCCGATGTAAAATCACATGGCAGTTCCTCCAAAATGTGGGGCCTAAAGAAGCAGATGGATCAGATACACTGAAAGGTCTTAATCTTCTAAAGTAGTCTATAGAACTATATACACCACTCTCCTGAGTCACATGATGCCTTGTAAATACTTCGTAACTGTCAGGATGAGGTCAAAATTGATTTAAGGGCAAAAAAATGGAAAAATAGCCATTTGGTTATTATAAAGACTCACACTTGGCTAATTTTTAATGCCCTTGCCATAATTTACCTTCTCTTTATCCCTGGCCTCTCCATTGTATGTCTGTGCACACACGTTAATTCTTGTTGCATGACAGCGAATATGGATACTGTTTACAGATCGGTCTCAAACGATTCCAATATGAGCAAATAACTAGGCAAAGTTTTCAAATGAGTACATGTAAACTAGTGTTGCATGGCATTTAAATGACACATTAAATTGATCAGGAATAAAAATGGAGCACATTGAAGTAAAAAAGCCTTTTAAAAATACTCACTTTTTATGCAAAAAGAATAACAACACGCCCCTTTCTCCTTGTTGGAATTCAAGGCACATCAGTCTACCTGCTCCTGCAGCATCAGTAATCCACAGCAGGAAAAACTTCCATGAACACGGCGTTCCAAGGCACACTTAAAAGTTCCACTAAGTTTAGCCTTCTGAGAAATGTAATAAAACTTCAGTCAGCTCTTTCAGTATTAGGAAGGTAAGGTATCCAGGCTAATAGGGGGAAGGGAGCCATAGACCACTCCCCGGAGAGAAAAGCAGCCCTCTGCCACAAACAAGTGGTGGGAATCACTGTGATTCTAATGAGGACCTTCACTTTTCCTCCATTTAATTGCAGGCTTTTCTTTAAGAGCAAGAAAGACAAGGTTTGCCCCCTCCCTACTTACTTCCTCCCACAGAGCAGAAGATGACAGATGAGGAGATTCGTTATGCAAAACACCAAGATATGGTTCAGTGAAGTGTGAGTGCACTTGTACACAAATAAACATACGTGCCACTCACTTGATGGTTTCTGACCGAACCAGTTTTGAAATTAAGAATTTTATTCCTCTTCAATCAATGTGATGATGGATGTCTCTTTGTATGAATAGTCATATCTTAAAACTTATGCAGTAGAAATGAAAACAAGCATTTTGTTTTTTGGATACTCAACAGGATTTTAAAGTAAATCTTTTACTTTTTTCTATTTAACAGGTAATATATGTTTGTATTTATTTGAAAATGAAGATTTAATTTTTTTCAAACTTTTGTTTGGTTTGTTTTAGTTAGCATCCCTTTCACCTCTCTCTTTCCATGATCCATGTTCTTTCTTTCCTTCTACCCCTTTAAATTCCTATTTATTTTATTGGTGGTAAAGTTTACTAGGGTGTCAGACAGTAATTTATCACGAAGCAGCTGACTTCCATAGTTAAGAAGAGAACAGGGATTAATTGTCAAACAACGCCATGTAAGATAAGGCTTGTTTTAAAGCAGAGCAATTCCTTTATGTTCTGTTTGATAAGTAGGCAATTATTAAGCTGAAATTTGGAAATAAAATTTGAAATCAGAAGGACAAATGAAATTGAAAAATTTGGCCACTGGAGTAAAAGTCTTCAAAGTCTTATATGAGACTATATTTATCACTATTAAAAATGTGTTTGAAAGACATCTTTATTACAGCACTGACTCTTAAGTTCTGCGATAAGATGCACTGGGGCTATAATCTTAGGATTGTCGAAGGATGATAATTGAGTCATTCACTCGGAGCCAGAGGCCAAGAAATAAGGACTTGGATAGAGGGAGATGGGTAGACAGGGTAGGGTTAGAGGAAAGCCAGTTGATCTGGGATGCAGCTCTGAGGGGAAGAAAAAGTAGCACAAAAGAGAAGATGGAGTGAACCTTCTGGGAGAAAAGGAACTTAAGGAGTCTATGTAAATGAGTCGAGAAGAGACGGGAAATTGAGAATAAAAAGAGAAAAAAGAGGCAGGAAAAAGTCTGTGACAGCAAGTTTACATCTGGATAGACTACATATGGACTGAAATAATCACAAAACTTTCAGAAAATAGCTTTAGCAATGCAATCTTTGTGCCACTTTTAAATCATTAGAAATTTTAAAGGCACATACCTTAGCACATACATGCCAAATATAAGGAAACTCCCTGGATAGTTACACCAAGGCACAGAGGTTAAGAGCATGAACTGTAGGGCTGGGCTGGCTAGGTCTGAAACTTAGCTCTGCCACCCAGTAGCTAGGTACGCAGGGAGGTACTTATTTTCTATGTTTCATTCTCCTCTAAAATGGGAACTACCTATACCATAATGTTGCTGTTCAGATTATTTGAAATAATATATATAGTGTTTAAGATGGAGCCTGGCCTAGAGAATGAGCTTGAGGCAGTGTAGCAATGACTCCAGAGTACAAATGCACTTAAACCGCATTTAAATTTCCAGGATTAGAACTTTATAGTCAGGAATCATAGATTGATATTTTGTTAATGAAAATATTGAGTTGTTTAAGGTTCATATTGGATGGAATATTTAGAATCTCTATATCAGAATTTTATCCAGAGCTTTAGAGCTTTAGAAAAGCTCAAATCCTTTGGGATACTGAGTAAATGGATTTTAAAACACTCATATACTACCTTGACCTGAGATTTTTCAGGGCTTAAGTTGACCTACTTCTTGTTTGTATTTGACTTATTCACTCAGTGAAGAACACACTATTTTCAGAACGGTTGTAAGTAAAGTGCCAGGATGCAACGTTAAAGCTATATATTAAATAGAAATACAAAAAAAAAAAATCTATAGCCACACTGAGAAACGCAGCTTTGTGGGTTTCTATTTGGTTTTTATGATATAAGGCAACTTCAGCTTGAGCAGTCACGCTTTTTAAAATACATTGACTGCTATACAATTGATCAATATGTTGTAAACAAATGCTGAAAATGTTAGGTCATTTTTGATCATCTTTCCTTTCTAAAGTACCAGCTGTAAGATGCTATCTGGTTATCGATCATGTTTCTTATCGGCTCTGCACATTATGGTATGTTTGTAGTTGGTACATAATCTAAACAATACTGGCCTAATTCATTGACCTTTGAAACCTGGGTCTAAATGGCAGTAAAACAAGAAGACTGATCACATTTAAAGAAGTCTTTAACTTGGTCTGTCTGGCAAAATTTGAAATGATCATAGCCCAGAAAGTAAACTAGAGAGTACAATTTACCTGAGGAAAAAAATAGTGTTCAAATCGATGGATGTGAATAGAATTTGAACTTTGAATTTTCAGGTCAATTATTTTTTCAGAAAAGAACTATACTCATTTATTAGAACAGATATGAGACCAATTTCTGTCAGAATTTTGCCTCTTCTTTCAGTCAAGGGATAATGGGATAATGCTAGGATGGTCTGAATAAATTGTGGCTGATTTTAATTTGGGATGAACTATCTCAGAAACTTAAAGTTTTTGTGGTTTTGGCTTTTAGGACAAGAATTTGTCTGATACTTGGAACACATATGATTCAGTGAACACACATAAATCTTTTTACTAAATGAATTTGAAGTTCGTATTTAAATGATAAAAATAATCGCAAATTAAAAACAGAAGAGAGGAAAGACTAAATTAAGTAGAGCCAACTAACTAATGGGAATCTTTAATGAACACATTTCTATATTCTTCATCAGCTCCCAGCATTTGGACACATATCTACTTTGGCTTTTTTAATGAGTGTGCAGTACTCATATGTAACAGGCTTCTACAACTTGTCCTAACATGATTACTTTTATTACCTAAAAGTATTATTTTGTATAGATGTACAATAAATATTTAACCAGTCTTCTTTGAAGGATACGATTGTTTTCAAGTTTTTACTATTTTGACCATTCAGATGCATGATATCTTTATGCCATTTCACACTTATTATTTTCTTATGATACATTCTCAGGAGTGAAATGAAAGGTTAGATAGTATCCATGTTTAAACTTCAACATATATTCTACACAACCTTTTAAAAAGTGTATTAATTTATACTTTAACTTCCTTTGCACATTATTGTTAGCTTCCATATTCTATTACATGAATGATTTTTATTCTTTTTTATTGTTTTTTAATCTGACAGACAAAAAAAGAGATATATTATTTTATTTGCACTTGTTTGACTATGAGAGTGACCAACTTTTCAAGTTTGTTGGCCATTTTATTACTTTTTTGACTGCTCTATTTGCTATTGCCCACTTTTCCAATGAGTTGTGAAACTTTTTCTTATTTTTGAGAGCTTCTTATATAGTAAATATATGTCTGCTTCACTTATATGTAAAATAAATATATATAAATTTAGATAGTAAATATCATTTTACTATATACTGCAAGTATTCCCCCTTTTTTGTATTTCATGTTACTGTGTTTTTGATTACTAAGTTTATTGCATTATGGCCAGAGAATATGGCCTTCTGTTTTTTGGATTCTCTTGCAGTTTTCTCTGTGACCTAATGTATAATTATTTTTTAAATAAATATTTCATGAATACTTAGAAAAGAAAATAGGTTCTCTGTTAGTTATAGATTGAATCCAATACAGTAATCCTACATTATTCAGATATTCTATATTTTATTCCCTTTTTATTTACTTAATCTGATTGAGTGTTAAATTAAATCCTCCCACTGCAATTATATATCTAAAAATTTCCAAAAGACTAAAAAATTTCTAACAATATTTACATTACACATTTTGATACCATTAATTACTGAAAGTTTATCTCTGTTATGCTTTTATTTATGAAAGATTGTACTGCTTTTATATTAAAATAACCCTCTTAAGCAAATGTAGTATTTTTCCTTAAATTATTCTTTTATTAGTATCGTTTGCTAGATCTATCTCATCTCTTTGTTGTAATGCATCTTGTCTCATTCTGATATTTGGTTATTTGTACTCTTTTTCATTTACCAGAATTCTGTCCCTTTTATTGTTAATTCTGTCCCTAGTCTTAATTACTCTAACACTAATACCATTTTGGTTTATAATTCACTATTCTGTTATTTTAAATATTTTATTCCTCCTGATTGGAATCTCACACATTGTATCATGAATCCTGAAGTTGACACTTGTTAGCTGTGTGATTTTGCACAAGCTACTTAAACTCTCTGAGCCTTTTTCCCATGTGCAAAATTCAAACAATAGCACCTACCTCATTAAGTCGGAGTTAAAAGTAGAAACTATTACAATGTGTTTAATAGAATGTTGTAGCAGAGTGGTTGCTTTAAAGGTAAGCTTCTGTTGATACTATTAATGTTGTATGAAATGATTATAATTCTTTAAGTTGAATGCTTGGTTCATTTATTTTTATTTCATAATGATTACCCTTAAGGCTATGCTTACTGTCTCTGTTAAGTTGTGGTTATGTCTCATAAGTGTTGAAATGTAGTATTCTCAATTTTATTATTTCCTGAATTGCTTACTGTGACTTTTAGAATTTATTATATAACTCAATGATGATTTAGATGAGCTTTAAAAAAATTCCAGTAGGGCTCTTTTTCACTTAAAATTTGTTATTAATTTTCCATTTTTGTTGTATTGTCAGATAGAGATAACGGGGCTTATACAATCTCTGAAGTTAGGGATTTATTGAGATTTTCTTATGGTTCAATATGTATATTTGTGTATATATGTAAATATATTATGTAAATCATTTGTGATATACATACATATAATACTTTGAAAATGTTCAATGGATATTTAAAGAAAAATTAAATTTAGGCTCTGTAGGGTACACAGTTATATTATGACATTATAATAATATCTAATTTTCTTCGCCCTTTTATAGTATTTATGTATTTGCTTTATTATATATTTAAAAAGTAATAAGAAAGTTTCCCATGATTATTGTTCATGACATTTCTCACTATTTATGAAACTTTCCTTACCTTTTCTCAAAACAGTAAATTTGCTTCATGTTATTAAGTTGAATTTTAAGTTGTGATTTTTTTATTGAAGTATATTTGATTTGCAGTATTGTGTTAGTTTCAGGTGTACAGAAAAGTGATTCAGTTTTATATATGTATTTTTTTCAGATTATTTTCCATTATAGGTTATTATAATATATTGAATAGAGTTCCCTGTGCTATGCAGTAAATCCTTTTTGCTTATGTATTTTATGTTTAGTAGTTTGTATCTGTTAATCCCATACTAATTTATCCCTCCCCTGCTCCCTTTCCCCTTTGGTAACCATAAATTTGTTTTCTATGTCTGTGTGTCTGTTTCTGTTTTATAAATAGATTCATCTATAATATTTTATAAGTGAATATTAAATAATATTTGTCTTTCTCTGACTTACTTCACTTAGTACGATATTCTCTAGGTGCATCTCTGTTGCTGCAAATGGCAATATTTCATTCTTTTTTATGGCTGAGTAATATTCCATTGTAACATATAACACATGTTCTTAAATCAATCATCTGTTGACGGGCATTTGGGTTATTTCCATGTCTTGGCTATTGTGAATAGTGCTGCTGTGAATATAGTGGTACATGTACCTTTTTGAATTAGAGTTTTAATCTTTTCTGAATATATGCCCAGGAGTGGGATTGCTGGATCATATGGTAGCTCTATTTTTAGTATTTTAAGGAACTTCCATACTGTTTTCCACAGTGGCTGCAACGATTTACATTCCCACCAATAGTGTGTGAGGGTTTCCTTTTCTCCACACCCTCTCCATCATTTATTTTTGTAAACTTTTTGATGACAGCTGTTCTGACTGGTGTGCGGTGATACCTCATTGTGGTTTTGTTTTGCATTTCTCTAATAATTAACGATGTTGAACATCTTTTCATGTGCCTGTTGGCCATCTGTATGTCTTCTTTGGAGGAAATGTCTATTGAGGTTTTCTGCCCATTTTTTTTTTTTGAATGAGTAGTTTGTTTTGATATTGAGTTGTATGAGCTGTTTATATATTTTGGATATTAACCCCTTGTTGCGCTCACTGTTTGCAAATATTTTCTCCCATTCCGTAGGTTGTCTTTTTGTTTTGTTGATGGTTTCCTTTGCTGTACATAAGTTGTGATTTTAAAAGGTAGATTTTATAGCTAAAGAAACTTGTTGCACTTCTGACAACTTGTATGGACTTCCTAGCCTTTTCTGTCTTTAAAACAGGGTACTTGATTCATTTGCTTTTCAATTTTATGTCCCAGTGACAAATTCTAGGACAACTGAAAAATTCTACTCTATATCCTGTTGCATTAGATTTAGGTAGTGCTACAAATTTTCTTTTTTCTTTTTTTTTTTTATATTCTATGAGATTTTGAGAGAGGCTGGTTCAGAGTAAATGAGAGACAAAAACAAAACAAAACAAGCAAACGAAAAAGAAACTTGAAACTAAAGGTGGATTTGTTTCTTTTTAAAACTGAAAACCACAACAAAACTCTCCACTAGGAGAATGAGATATTGTGGACCTAAGGAGAAAAGTGGGAAACAAGACATGCAGTTGTGAAAACTAGTCTCCTCATTTTAATAAAATAGAGCATTCTTCAAATTAATTCTATTCATATCTTTTATGAGCCACATAAAGGCCATACTTCCATTCATTTTTTAATTATTAATTTATCAAATCATTCATTTATTTATCTGAAAGCATTCATCTGCAAGAAGCAAGGTATTGTGGGTTATGCACGTAGTGCTGTGGAGTATTTAAAGATTATTATGACAGTGACTTTGCACTTACAGAATTTGTCGTATACTGGGGAGACAACAGGTTGTCACAGCTAAGTAAATACTGATGTGGAGAAATTTTTATTTTCTTAGCAGCTGGTATAAAACTTCATTTTATGAAGGAACTCCTGCCACCCGTGCCTCCCAATGATGTTTTGATGATAATTTGATGAGTCTTTTAAGTCCAGCTATCATCTGGCAGCCAGGCTTCCTAAGGATGAGAAAACCCTCTGCCTACTAGAGGGACAGTTAGCCATTGCAGTGACCACTCTGGTTGGCTGAGCACTCACTGTGCAGGGAAAGCATAAGAAGATAAGAATGCCTGGGGCAGACCAGCTGAGACAGGGACTTAAGGAAGACAGTAAATAGCTAATAGGGATTTAAAAGGGATTTTAAAATTGTTTGTTGAGGGTTGTAATGTAAAATGCTTGTCCTACAAGTTATAAATTTCTCTGTAAAAAAACTTTGTTTCTCATTAATTATTAATTTGTCAAATGTACTTTTTGGGAAATGTTAAAAAGTATAGTTTTGCAGACAAGTCAGTGCAAGGTGAAAAGATAAATGGTTGATAGATTTTGAGAACCAAAGGAGAAAAGGAAAGCTGACGTTTGAATAATAGCAAATCAGAATTTTTGATGTGGCATAGCTTATCCACAAAATTACACGTCCCCCCATAGAAGTTTAGAAAAATAAAAAAAATTATTCACCACTGTACAATTAGAAGATCCATGGAGACAGGGGCATTTGAAGTGGGTTTCTTTGGAAAGTGGGTGTGATCATTAGGGAGATATGAGGACAATTTCAGTGGGAAGAAGGAGGTGAGTAGGTTTGGGAAAGTAGACAAAGAAGAGGAGTTTGTAGAAAAGGGAGTATTTCAGTTTGTTCAGACGTAAAATACAATGTAGGAGAGTCGTAAAAAAAAAATGTTGAATGTGCATAAATGAAAAGACTTAACATGTTCCTAAATGTTACATTAATTACCAAATATAATAGTAGTATGCTCCTTCCCAAATTACCAGATATATTGAAGGTAATTCTTATGAAAACCTAAGGTTTGTTTTAATAAACAAAATGGTCCTAATACATAAAGCTATGTATAGAAATGTAATAGCTAAACCATTAATTTATATGCATCTTATCATTTAATCTTTAAGACAATCTAGGGAGGTAAGTACTCATGTTACATATGAGGAAACTGAGGCTTATAGTGGTTAATTAACTTGCCAGGAGCACAGAATCAGTCAGTGGCAGAGCTAGGACTTGAACCCAGGCAGTGTAGCTCCAAATTCCAGGCTCTTAGCCACTGCATCATGTTGTGTCTGCCATTCACTATGTGTTGATCCTCCTTATTTGTCAAGATTCAGTTAAATCTCACCTTCTCTCGGAAGACGTTTCCAATCCCTCACCTGGATTTACTCACTCTGCTCTTTAGGCTCTCAGTAAATTTTACGTGTACCTTGACTATACCACATGTCATACCACAGTTTAATCCATCTTATAGTTTTAAAACAAGGATTGTAAATTGCAGACTAAATTGAGCTGATAAACTATTTTGATGTACTGGTACAGTGTTTTAAAAATAATTGGTTTTGAATGCCTCTGCATGGGGCACGCACTCTACAGTTTGTTTAGAGTTCCTGCCACTCCCTGATGTCTTACATTTAACTAGTTCCTGACTCTGTGTTTCCTGCCTGTCTTTTCAAAGGTTTGCAGCTGAACTCAGTGGCTTGTGTATTTTAGTTGCCCCTCTGCCTATTCTCCCTTCCACTGCTCCTCTATCACTCTTCCCCAGACCTCACCACTAGATTAAAACCTCTCTGAAGTCAGACCCTATGTTTTATTCATCTGTTTATTTCCATCACCACATGCCACAGTGCCTGGCATATCTTTAACATTAAATAAAAGCTGACTTTTTAAATCTCTTAGCCAGTTTTTCTCAATGCTTAGGGTTATATAAAACTTTTATAAAAATAGAATTGCTCTAATGAAATGTTTCCAAGAAATTTTTGAAGGGACTTTATTACCATTAATCTTGACATACACCATTTTAAAATAGCTTAAATGACACTTGTAAATCATTCCCTTAGAACTTGCTTTTGTTTAAAAACACAAAAACAAATTAAGGAAAACCTTTTCCTTCAGCAAAAGTGTTTAAATTTAGTCAAATGTCTAATAATAATCTCACCAAATAGCTATCTGTGGAGCAGTATTTTTTTTCAGAGCACTTTATAAGTCTAGATATAGTCATATCTATATATCATATCTAATAATGGTTGAAAGTCATTATTTCCTATCTAACAGCATGTTACTTTCCTCACCTATGGTAACACTCAGCTTGGAAAACCTACTAATACCACTCCATTATCTGTAAATTAAAAATCAAGTCAAATCTTTTAAAAGCTCATGCAATAATTTTCACATTTTTTTTTCTTTATTGGAGTCTGAGTCAACATTTTTAATGTGAAAGTTGTTAATATCACCCCATCTCCCTTGTTTTTATATGAGAGGCAGAGTCAGAAAAGATTATAAGATTAAATTGTGTATCATCATTTTTTTTTAACCCTGGGATCAATTATTTAGAACATTCTAACAATAATTCTGTTCTGAAGTAAATCTATTTAGTAGATTATGTTCATGATCCAGTTATACTTGAATATAAAACTATTTCAGTTAAACTAAGTATGTTTTGAATGTGTTACTTCTAATAATCTATTATTTGGTTTGAATGATTATTTAGTTATTGGACAAAAACTGAATTTTTTGAAATATGATGAGGACAATATACTGAAATAGAAGAAATGGAAAATATTATATGTACTACAGTTGAATATGGGCAGTAATGTTCAATCAATGTTCAATCACATAATGTGGAATCAAGAATTATTTTGCATGTTGATTAATAACATCCATATGCAGTTTCTGGTACTACCAACTTTATTTACTGTAAACATTTCATAAGATATTCCGCAAAAGATGACCTGACTTCTGTGGCGATGTAGCAAAGGTTTTAGTTCTAAAGTGATGAATGCAAATTCCTAAGGCCTGTACCTTGGACATACTCTTATCAGTTTGAGTTTAAATGAGATCTATTTCACTGTATTTATGGATAGAAATGAATCATAATTTTTTCCTAAAATCTTGGGGCAAACCGTTTAAAAAATATGAAATTAAAGCTGCACAGTGACTGAGTGATTGTCATGCACGGCTGGAAGCGATAACCACTTCAGCCTTTGAAATATACTGCGACTGGTGTTCATGCGGATTACGTTTTAATATTATGCTGGAGCTTAATTATAAAGGATTATTAGCAGATCATAAGAGGACTACAATGAAATAGGGTCGTTCAGAGTGGAATATTATTAGCTGTCTAATCTTCAAGTTGTACCTTCTTCTCAGGTTGGCATCTTTCACTGCGTTTATAAGAGCTACCAGTTTTTATTTTCCCCTGACATTTTTAACAAAAAGTCTGTCTGTGCAGTATTTTTGGTTTGAATTGTTTATTGTCTGATTATTTGGTTGGTTGGATTGCTCCTACTCGTGTTCTGTGATCCTTAGAAAGTGAACTTCATAATGTGATCCCTCAGAAGCTACTTGTGGACCTAACTGTATCACCTAACAAGTATTGTTTGATAAAAGATGAGCAAGATATAGGATAAGCACATCTCTATTTTATTTCTTTGGCAAAGACAAAAGTGAAATAAATGAATTTTTTAAAATCACCTGGGATCCCCACTTAAACTCTTGTAAAATCTCACATTAAAACTGCAATTAGGCAAAGAATCAGTGCCGCCTGTTATGCTTTTCAACAGATGATAGGAGTAGCCAGGCATAAGCAACTCTGTCTTTTATAATGTGGGTGCAGCATTGTCTTAAAATAGTACTTACGTTGACTTTTGTCATGTTAACTGTGGGAACTTTGGGGGAAATACATTTAGGTACTTGAAGACTATAAGTTAAAAGATAAGGCCAACTGATATTGTGAGCAGCGTGCCTGAGAGGTAAATTGCATGGAGAAACTAAACATGACAGGCTTAGATAAAACACTTATTATGATTAATACCAGAAGTAGTAACAAGCCCATTTCTTTCTGCAGCTCCAGGAAACCTCACTTTTACCTGATAATGTTTATGGCTCCAGCTCACTCACCCAATGCCCCACACTTTCTTAATGGCAGGTTACTAATCTGTGAGACATCAGGACTTGAGGTATTCTCGTTTCTCTGATTTTCACCTTTCTTTAGAAGATTTACAAATCATTACTGTCAAAGTCCCATATCAAGTGCTTAAAGGAGGTAGGCCAGGGGTCCAATATTCACTGAAACAAACCAAGATGGAATATCATTTGTTTCCTTAAACATAGTTGGATGTCATTGCTCTTGGTTCTTGGAGCTTGTACAGGAATATAGCAAAGCAGTTTTCTCTGAGTTGCTACTGCTGGGAGGAGCAAATGAGGTAGACTAGTCAAATAAATATTTGGGAACTTATTTTGGGCAAATGTGAGAAGCAGCAAGAGATGCAAACTCACAGCATGAATAACATCCACAGAAGGCAGGCTCATTTGCTTTTATTTATATCATAATTGTTGACATCTACATCTTCTTAGAACGATGGAGTTCTGAAGTTGGGAGAAAATATAAAGGTCTTACCATCTGCCCACTACAGTTCTACTGCATTCCTACATTTTCACCTATAAAAATGTCATTATCACTTGAGGAAAGTGATTTTCTAAACAGCTTTATTCTTGTCCAGTTCTAGTTAGTATTGATCTAACATCTGTCACTTTATAACGTTGGCCTGCTTGTTGTAGTTGGGCATCTTGGCATTGTTCAGAAAAAGTAGAATTCTTCTTTGATAAGGCAATTCTTCAAAACCTATCACAATTTCTCTAAGGCATGCCTCCTATTTGTGAAAAATTTCTGGTTCCTTCAACCATTCCTCCAATGAAGTGGTCTTTGGACAACTTATTTCTTTAAGAGCATGCATCATTATTCTAATATCTCACTTAAAATATAGCATTCAAAGTGCAATGGAAACTGTACTTTACCTGATGAACTCTAAATTGTACATAACTTTTCATGTTGTCATTTCTTCGCTGATTCATATACAGTCAAGTAGAGAGACATCAAATAAGCCCTGAGGCGTTTTTAAAAAACATATATTAAGATCTGCTGCTGTTAAAATAGGCCTCCATTTGAGTTGTTGATTTAAAAAAAAAATTATGCCTAGGACTTTAAAATTAATCTTGTTAGTATGGTCCAAATGTTCCAACCTATTGAGATCTTATTTAGTCTTCCCTCCAAGTTCATATTAGTGCATAAATTACCAGTCTTTGGTTTTAATTGTAATCTTTATATAATCTAATCAAGTACATATTATACTGCTTGGCACACAGCAGGCATTCAGTAAACATTGTGTGCAAGCTGCATGAGAATAAGGACACCTTATTGGTCTTTTTGTATCTTTAGCTCTTAGAAAAGCACTGGTACCTTGGCACACAGTAAGCACTCAATAAATACTGAATAAATGAAAAGGTGCATGGAAACTTGTAACATCATTAAGCTGTGAATGTGGAAACTCACAAATAGTGTTACAGGTAGAAGGAGCTAAGCCCTAGAAAGTAGATGTGTCCAGGTGGGTGTGATCTCTCCCATTGCCAGTGATGTTAAGTTCACTTGAAAGATGACAGTCCAGAGAGATGGTTAACATCAGAAGTGTTAAAGAGGAGGTTGTTGGTGTTTTACTCTGTTTGTTTCCTTTCACTCAGTCATGACATGGAAGAGATCTTAACTCTCTTCATAATTTCCCCTGGCTTAGGAGTAATAGGAAAATTCCCACTTAGCCAGTAGGAGATGGAAGCTTCAGGGAGAGCTGGCAGACACTAGACCACGTTATTTGGGTTCCACCAGCTTTCCATTTATACCGTTCTTCTGTTCCAGGATTCAGTCCAGGACACCACACTGAATTCAGCCATTATGTCTCTTTAGTCTCCTCTGGTCTGTGACTCTTTCTCAGTCTTTCCTTATTTTTCATAATCCTGAGTTACCTGAGGAGTACTGGTTAGGTATTTTGTAGAGGTTCTTTCATTGTGGGTTTGCTTGATGTTTTCTTCATGATTACACTGAGATTTCATTCTATTTTAGTATAAACATTTTTAAATGTTTCTTGGCAATTTTATGTATGTTTGATATCACTACCTTTCCCCACAGTAGCTTATTTCTTCCTCCCTATGTATATTTTTTTCTTTTCTTAGTTGAAATAAATGCATTAAATAATGCCCAATCAATTAACCAACCAAACAAAACAACAAACCAGCATGCAACTCTCTACCCCCCATTCCACAATTATTTTTTTGTTCCTAACATTTTTCAGAAGACTCAGTTCTGTTTGGGTTTCAGCTCTTTTGCTATTTGTATTGAGAGACTTGGGTCATGAGAGGCCCCTTCCAACGTATGTACACAATAACTCCTGTGCATTCAGATAAATTTCTTTAGCTGTCTCTGGTATAAAGATTACGTTTACACCATATATAATTTTTATGGACTTTTATCTTCCTTGGTCATGTATTGTTTTAGAATTTCTAGTTTTATCTACCTTTTAGTCAATGTAAGAATATAACATTTTAGAGACTAGGACACATTATTTACTATAGTCGGCATTTCTTTTTTTCAGTTAAGTAGGTTTTGAGGTGAGAATTCCTCTTTGCCAACATCCTTGCCAATTTCATTTGTTCTCTTGCCCTTCATTATATTCATTTCTTCATTCACCAAATAGCTATTGGGTAGCTGCTGTATGTATAGTATGTGCTAAGAGCTATCAGGATACAGAAATGAATCAGCCATGTATCATACCGGGAAAACTTACCATCTACAAAGGGAGATTAGATATATGCAAAAATAAATTGTTCAACATGATGATTACTTTCATCATCAGTAAATATAGAGCATTGTATTGACAAAACTTGTAATGGATGTAGAGATTGTTGAAAACTGTGATGAAGATCATGTCTGTGGTTGGCTGTGAAGTGCTTGGACACAGGAAGGAAATGGCATTCTGGTTCAAAGTAACAGCAAAAGAATAATAGGAGTGTGAAAATGTGTCCTTTATTCAGAGAACAATAAGTTGTTTATTTTGGCTGGATTGTAGAGTGAATAAAAAGAAGTAACAAGAAAACAGTTTGCAAAGTTATGTTGGGATCAGACGAATGGTATGTCTTAGTGTTTAGGCTAAGAATTTTGGGTTTTGTATTGATGATATTGGAGAAACATTGAAGATTTTGAGCTGGAAAGTGTCACAATCAGAAACCAAGATGGATAAGAAAATGGAGACTCTAGAGTCTGGAAAAGAGGTGGAATGTTTTTCAGGAGGTAGAAACCATGAGACTTATGGTTTAGGTTAGGTTGTTTAGGTTAAGTAGCAATGAGTTTCAGAAGCAAAGAAGTGTTCCTGGGTTGTAAAGTAAGGGATGGATTCAAGAGATAAGAGGGGAGAATTATCAACAAACTGATACGCAGCCATTATATAACAGTATGGGTATAATATTGTCATAGTATTGAAATACTTGTTGATAAATGCTCCTTCCTTGAGACACCCAAGTGTCCCCCTGATTCACTGGGTTCTTGTACCTCTCTCCAGGTCCAGGACACACACAGTTCAACAGCTACAGGAGTAACTGCTGAAGCATGGAGGGCCTCTAGGACCTGACTGCTTTGTGCCTGACAGTACTGTTTATTAAGTAGTTTGAGTATCACCCTTGATATGTAAGATTTAGTAAAATGAAGTTCAAAATATTATTTCTCCACTCTTGCCTCCTTAGCTTTCTGAGAAATGAAATTATCAGCAAGTCAGAGCAAAGCAAGGCAAGGCAGGGATTTATCACATGCTCTGCTTTTAGCATAGTGAGACTTCCAGATGACATTCAGAGGTTGACATTTTTAGTTATAAATTCATCATGCTATGTGTCAGCTTTGTATCAATTATGTGTTCTATCCAATCAGCTCTGTTGACAACTGTAGTAGATTAGTCACCATAATACTAAAAATTTCTGTACCAGATGTGATGTCCTTTTGTCTTTGAATAGGAAATTTTAGAAAACAAAATCAAATTTATTATAATGATTACATGGGTTTAAAAATTCAATAAGCTACATTATTTGTTGCAGGTTTAGTTGTTAAATTATCAGAAGATACTAAATGGGCTAAAAACCAAACTAAATGGACTAAGAACCAAAGACTGCAATTTTTTTCTGCTTTTTTGAATAATCTTAAACATATTTGTTATTCTCTTTGGGTCCCAGTTGTTCCTGTGAAATGTGAGTGGTTATTACCTGTTAGATCAATGCAGAAAAGAGTACTTGAATAGAAGAGGAAACTGGGAAGCTGTAATGATTCAATAGAGGTCTTGGCTCTACTGTTTCAATCCACTAGGAAGTTTCTGTGTTCTGAAAATAATGTGTATTAAATTTACATACCCATCATTAAGTATAAAATCTCCAATTCTAGTTTACTCTTCCACGGATTGCAAATGCAACACATTTGAAAGCAATATACATAAGAAAAAACCTACTTCTGAAGTGATGAATATAGGAGCAATCTGTAGTTTTTGAATTAACTTATCATTCATGTTTTATGAAAACTATATCTAAAAAACCTTTAAAATAATTTTATTTATTTGCAAGAGACAAATGAATTTTTTTTTATTTTAAAGGGATGTAGTATAGACATATGGTTACGTTTGTCCTGTTTTAGTTTCATTCAATTTTAAAAAATATATTAAATTTCTGTCATGTTCAAGACACAAGCCTGAACACTTCAGAGAAGATGAAGGTGGATAAGATTTCCTATGTGAGAGTAATACAGGAAAAAGAGAAATACACAGAGAGCTTTAGTACTAGATGGATGTGAAAATATCTTGAGATACACACATACAAAAATACACTGGGGTTCAAGAAGGAAGAAGTTCCATACATTTAGGGGGTGGTGTAAACAACATCCAACATGTTTAGAGCAATTATTTTGTGCCAGGCATTGAGCTATATAATACTTCACAGGGATTATCTCATTTACTTTGGACAATATTTTCATGAGATATGTGCATATTGCTATAAGTGAGGAAACTGAATCTTGGAGAAATAAAGTAACTCCTGAAAGGTTGCCAGTATGGCAAGCAGAGGAATCAGTATTCAAACTGAGAAAATATGATTTCAAAGCCCAAGTTGTTTACCAATTTATTCTCTTACTTGATTCAAGTTTAAGGAGACTCTCTAGCTGAGAAAAGTCAGGGTCCATGACTCTATATGTATTAAGGATCTTCAAATATCAGGCCTGTCACTTGTGCAAACCATCTGAATAAAACAAAGCGTATGAGAAAAATAAAATATTTATTTATTTGCCTATTTATTTTTGTATCAGAAATAAGCTTTAGAGGTATTGGCAATTGGCTGGTAGATCTAGAATAAAAATAAGATTTCCTAACATTTATTTCTATTAAGTTAAAGCTCCAGAAACCTAAAAGACAGAATGACTCTGAAAATCATTTTCATGAGATTGGACTGGACAGTAGAATGCAGTACTTTATATGTCTCAGTAAAAGTGTTATTGATAAGTGCCACATATATAAAATTGTAAGGAGGAAGCTTGAGGTAGTTTGAATTTATTTTCTCTATAAAGGTATTATAAATTATAGTGTGTTTAAAAATAACAGAACCAACTTACGTGAAAGAAGTATAAATTTAGCAGTTCATCATATCTTTTGTTTGGGTTGATTTTCAATTAAAGAAAGGGAAATTTACTTAATTAGAAAAATAACTCTTTCTAGAAAAATAATAAGGAAAAACTCATTAATATAAAAATCTTCTTTATACTGTATTAATTAGAGAGAAGAAAAATAGTTTAATTTCCAGTTACTGGAAACTGTTAATAAATTTATGTAATGATTATTAATTGAGTATTGTCTGTATGCCAGAAACTATTTTAGATACTGGAAGTAGAATAGCAAACAATACATACAAAGTCTCTGCCCTCCTGAAGTTTATATGAATAGATAAATATTAATGAATATAAATAAATAAATAGATAAATGACAATCATGCCAGGTGGTGGTAAATGCTATGAAAAAACTAAAGCAGAGGTAAGTGGAATGAAGAGTGACTTTTTCAAATATATGGAGGGAGGCGGGTCTTGAAATTCTAAACTGACACGTGATCATGCTATTTTTTGCTTCCATGTCTTCACACATTCCATGATAAGATACGTGTCTAGAGGACAAGAAGAGCCATTTGCCTTTGGGGCATGGGATTGTGTGATTTCACAGTTATTATGTCACTAACACCGTCAGATTTGGTTGTGTCTAGATTAACTGAGCTGTATAGTGCATTAAAACCATCCATTTTCTTGTAGTGGAGATATTTATAAATTTATTAGTCCATTAGTTCTTAGGTGAAGTACTAAAATGTTATTCTCCAGAGAAAACACTTTATTTTAAGCAACAGTAGGAGGTAGTGGGATTAATAAGTAGAGTCATCAGTCAGAAAGAAACTTGGGGAGAAAGTAAACAGAGACATAGGATACTTGTTAATAAAAGTTTGAAATAATTTAGTTAATGTTTGTATCCATTTAGGACTAACTTCATATTTCTGGTAGCAAGAGATTTGCTGTGACCATTGTCAATTTGAACACATTGATTTACTATTTTCCTTTGGAAGGTATTAATACTGGAATCCTTGAAATCTATAGAATATGGATATATCATCATATATGTGCACAGATAGTGAAAGACTCTCTAATGGAGATATTGCAGGTAAAAAAGAGCAAGAGAGAAAGATCAGATTTTACAGGAAAGATAGGATTATTTTGGGTGGTGGGCATAGAGCCAACTGGATGGAAGGATAGAATAGCTTTTTTTTTTTTTCAATAAGTTTATTATTTATTTATTTATTTTTGGCTGTGTTGGGTCTTAGTTGCTGCATGTGGGCCGTCCTCTAGTTGTGGTTACTTCACTCTGTATGACAGACTAGGTCCATCCACCTCACTACAAATAACTCAATTTCGTTTCTTTTTATGGCTGAGTAATATTCCATTGTATATATATGTGCCACATCTTCTTTATCCATTCATCTGTCAATGGAGACTTAGGTTGCTTCCATGTCCTGGCTATTGTAAATAGAGCTGATTTAGATTTATTACACATAGAGCACTGCTGGATTGTAAAACATCACTGGGCCCACGAATAGGAGACTCTTTTCTAAAAATCCTTGATAGTAATGCCTAAGATAATGTCAGGCAACCTAAGGAGATTCAGTCCCTCTACATGCCTCCCCTGAGGGAGGTGGGTGAGGATTTGTTTATTGCTTTTTATTTAAATGCATTCTTCTATAAATTTGTACATTTACTTGTGGTCCAGAAAAACAGAGATGCTGTAAACCAGTAAGTCTCAGGATCCTAAGCCCAAATCCCAATACTAATCTTTCTGTATTGTAAAGAACCATGTTCCTATTATATAACCATTCTACATTCCCCATTATGCATTCCATCAAAGAATTTACAAATATTGGGAAACCTGATAAGGAGCTCTAGAAATGCAAATTGAAGGGAAGAACAGTAAACCCTGCTGCAAAATCATCTTGGTATAGAAAAGTGTCAAAGCTGTGAGAAGACCCCAGGTTCAGGCTTTCGAGTTCTGAGCAAAACTTGGTTTTAACATTATGGCTATAGAGAACACCTATACATTGTTATTTACCACAAACGTCACTAAGCAAGCATTGTGCTCATTGTTTATAAGATTCAAAACTAACAGAGGTCAGGAGAAAAGTATTTTTCAGGAATGTAGTAAGCCAGGCAATGGGCCCCTAACACCAGTGAATTTACTTATCAAGTCACCATGGTAATTTAACTAGTTAGCTATTGTATTTTCTTGTATTGAATGTGAGTTTCTGAAAATAAAGACCACATATTACTTGTTGTGTCATCTCTCATACCCAGCACCATACCTGGCAGATAGGAGTTCCTTAATAAAAGTATGAGGAAATAATGTATAAAAGAAGCAAAGATAAAATTGTCTCTTAAGGCAGAAGGTTTTTATTATACATGTTTTAGTGATTTTGCTTTAGATTTTTAATACATAGGAGGACTTTTCAGAATGGTACAAATGAAACTATGTATTTTTAACTCTAAGAAGAAGGATACTAGAAAAATGGAAGATGTGCATAGATGACACCTCTAACTACCTTCCTTCTGGTGGCTTCTGAGGTCCACTCTTGCCATCCCCCTTGCTCTCCACCTTCCTTCTGGCCTGAAGTGGACTGCAATAATGGGTTCTCTGACCTCTGGCTTCTGGTTGGAATAGACCAATGCAATCATAAGCAAGGGGGGAAGAGGAGAGTGAGTCAGGTTATTTGTTCTCTTTTCTTCCTCCCCACTGGGTCACTGTGGGCTGGCTCTGTGCCTTTTTCAGGGGACTCTGCCTCTAGGTTCCCATCACTGCTCCTTCCACGCACCGCTTCAGGCCTCTGGGGTTCTTGTGCTGCAGAGGAAGTAATCAATGGTGTTTAGGTTTGTTTTCTTAATTTTCACTAACACATTTATTATTTTTGAAGCATAATAATATAATTCACTAGGAACTCTTTACACTTCTCTATTATTTACAATTCTTCAGGAAAAATAACACAGTTACTGCTAATCCAAAACCCTCAAATACACATTTCACCTTTACATGTCTTTTCAAAGCAATGTTTTAAATGTAAGCTTTCTTTGAGATTACAATAACCGTCAGTAGGACAGACTGCGTTATTTCTTACATAATTCTATTGTTCTGTTGTCCAAATGAAGTGGATACGTAATATAATTACTCCAAAGCCAAAGTCATTAATTTTAGTTAGAGAGTCAAGATCATCGGTTCTGTAGTCAAACTGCTTGGGTTCCAAATCCTGACTCCCCCACTTAGCTGACATTTCTAGAAATTGACTTAAGTGCCTGCGTTTTCTCATTCGTAATATGTAGGTTACAATAACACATTTATTGTGTGTCGGGAAGGCTGAGTGCTTTACACTCAGTGCCTGGTAAGGGGAAAACACCTGGTAAATGTTCTTTGCTGTTATTTTTTGCAGCAGCTTCCTTGTCATCATCAGGGAGTGTCAGTTATCTATAATTTGCTAAGAACCCCAGTTTTTAAATATTTCAGTTGTTTCTATGGAAATATTTCTAAAATCCATCCCATTCTTTTCCGTATTTTTTGAAGACTACCTTGTCTTGGTTCATTTTAATAGATATTATTATTGATTTATGATACCATTAGATATTAAAGTGTTTTGTTTGGTTCAATTTTTCACTAAATGCCAAAAAGAGAGGGAAATTTCTCTCTAACCAAGAAAGTGTTAAATAGCAATTCTAAAAACATTTCCGGGTTCTCTATGAATTATACAGTCAATAAGTGCCATGGGATTGCTGTGGATTTGAGGCATTAAAGAAGGCTTCATAGATGGGATTTCAGCTGGACCTGGAAAAATGGACTTGTTTTACTAATCCTCAGATGAAGTGAATCCATTTTCACTGCAGGCTCAGGCAGTTTCAGCTGAACGCCCTGCAGCGGTCACCTGGGGATAAGGCTTTCACCCGGGAGATATGAAGTCTAGGAGAGCTTCCTAACAATATTAAGCACAAACTGCATGGCCCCAGACCCTGTCTTTGGGATTTGGATCAAGAACTTTAAGTGTATGTCCCTGGGATCAAATTTCTGCTCCAAAGAAAGCAAGTGTCTTCCTTTTCTCCCATCATAGAGGGCGGTGCTTTGATGCACTGGAGAAAAAAGAGAGGAACTAACGCGAGAAACTTTAACTTATATTTCAGGCATGTCAAACAAGCCTTAGGCTTATTAACTCACAGGATGGTGTCTTAGTTCTCTGCTTTGTCTCCATATACTTGAAATGAATCATGTGTTTAAGAGTGAAGGGATGTTAAGATGACTCTGCCTTGTTAAAAACTGTTCCTTAAAGAGCGGAAGCAGAGGAGTTGAGCTAAAAATCCGAATATGAAATGAGCTTCACAAATAATTCAGTGTCTTGTTGGGGTGGGGGGATGCAGAATCCAAAGTGAAACAAAGAGGGGAAAAGGGCAGTGGAAGATCAAAGTAGAAAGGGAAGCAGAGAACTGGAAGAGCAAAGTCTGCCCTTTCAGTTGTGTGCGCTTGCAGCCAAACAGCTTTGCACTTTGGTGGTGATGTTGGAGGATTATAAACCTCCTGTGGCATTTTTGGAGAAACTCTGAAAATTGTTTTTTTCTAAATTCAGGTTAGGTTGACTGTAAGAGGATTTAACATGTCTGTATCAAAAAGGCTTTTAGGGATATGAGGATTTTAAAGCACTTGAAGTAATCCCTGCAGAGCAGGCAAGAAAATAATACCTTTTGTAGATCTTAATCAAGTAAAAGAGATTATTAAGGAATCACATATAATAGATGTAGTTTAACTTATTACATTTATGCCAAAATTATTTGCTTAACAAAATTAAGCAATGCTTCCTGAAGGTAGCCTTATTTACATAAACTTCTTTCAAGTTTTTGATATAGATGCCATTTTTCTCAGCATATCTGTGGCTTACATTTTTTTTTAATGTCATTTTATATTTTAAATCAATCTCTCTCCTTTTTTTCCCCCTCCACTTGTGTAGAAATGCAGAATAATGTGAGAGTCAAGAGTCTGGTTATGGCGTCAGGTAGATCTAGATTCACATATTCACATTTAACCTTGGGCTACTTATTCCATATGTGTCTTTCAATAAGTTTTTACCCTTCTCTGAATCTCAGTGTCCTGATTAGTAAGTGGAGGATACTAATACATACCTGATTGTTTTGGTGAAAATCCAGTGTGGTAACATATGTAAGGTGCTTAGCATAGAATATAGCACATAGATACTGTGGAATATATAAAAGCTAGTACTTTTTTATTATCCAAATGAGATTTTTATGATAATTATGTGTACATAATTATACTATGCATTTATTGTACAAGCAATTTTATATTTATTTTCTTACTTTCAAACTTGCAGTTTGATAGAATTAATAATAATTATTTTTAATACAGATAATAGTTTACTGTGCACAGAAAATAAAATTGATCCTCAGAGATTTTAAGTCATCTGCAACTACTAAATAGAAGCATTGGAGATATGAAATTAGGTCATCTAATTCCAAGTAGCTAAGACTGTTTCCCAAGTGGTGTACAGAGTGATCAGTTTGAGAAATGAGAAGGAAGAGTGATTTTTTAAATTTTAAAATGGTGTCATCTTTTGTAGCTCATTTCCTTGATTCTGGTGTCCTGTGGCTAAAACATCTGGTTCTCACCTTGAAGGGCTTAGGGACAGTGGCAGGGAGAAATATGCACGAGTTGAGTGTGTAGGAAAGCACACGAGGGGGAATGAGCAGGCATCTTCATTGTACCAGTTTAAGGAATGAGACATTTTACTGTTGCCCAGAGAGTTCTTAAAACATGGGACATACCACATAAAATATAATTTAAAGGAGCTATCCTGTCCCCCTGAGATAAGCAAATGGCTGTAGGGATTTTAGCCAGCTTAGAAGGTGAAGCCAAGGACACTTTCAGCCTCATTTATATCCTTGAAGGGAACTGAGGAATAGGGTTTTATTTGGCTTCATTTCTACTGGCAAGAAAAGGAAAAAGAAACATTATCAGCTCAGAAGGGTTTTTTCAAGTCTTAAGGATTAACCAGCGAAAAGAAAGACACTTTTATTAAAACTTCTTCACTTTAACCATCTATAAAAGATTGATCTGAACTATAGATTCCAAAAGGTTTTAAATTAAGTAGCAGAATCATGTGTCTTTTCAAAATCAACCATTCAGGGTACCAAACTCTAAACTCCTTGGAAAAAATAATGCTATATCTTTTGGTTGAGTATTTCTATACTGAGAACAAGCATAGAAGTTATGCCATCAGTTAGGAAGAAAAGTGCCATTTTTTACTTTAAGTGCACATTGTCACCTACCCTTTATTTTCCCATCTGCCTTGAGTATTTATTATTGTTATTTTTAGAAAAGATGGAGTAAATGCTTCATTATTTTATTTTTATTTTAGCAGTTTTCACAATGAGTTAGTTCTCTAGTCTCCTGAAAATGCATATGAATTTAAACAGGCAATATGCTGCAGTTATTATCCTTATGGTTGCTTATATTGTCCCATTTTGGGTCAATGAAAGCCTCTCTTGTCTCCTGAGTCTTTCAGACATGCCCTCAATAGTTTTCAATAGCTTTCTTACTCTTGTGCTAGGCTCACCCTATACATTTCCCACTCCAGGAGTCAGCCATTTCTTCAAGGACCCCTGCTTTCTTTCTAGTGGGCAACCGTTTTTAGAGACAGCAATCAAGTGTTAGAGAAAGCAAACACCTTCTGTAAAATCTATTAGCGTAACTTATATTTTAAAAATCTTTAAATTATTGTAATTAATTATAGTTCAGTACCAAACTAGAGTAATTTAGGTTAATAGTTTTCAGTTATTTTTGGTTGTGTGTACTGGTAGGTAAAATATTCTCATGATACACTCTTATTATAGGTACATTTATTCTTTTATGAACTAACGCAAGTATTATTTTATTAATGTACATCATAAACAGCCAAAAACAGGAACAGGAAACAGGTGCGGGGTATCCTCCAGTCTAGAGAACACTGATCTAGACTAGGAAGGTCAAACATTACATATTATAGTTAACGTAATACTTTATTCTTTTACCTGACTGGTAGATAATTTTCTCTTGTCAGTTTTGAAAATTAAGTCAATATTTAGTGATGATTCATTAGTAAACAAATAATAACATTGTAAAGTGCTTGAGATTTAAAAGAAGCAAATTCTGAATGTCCTTGTTCAACATTCTCTTTGACCCATAAGCCCATTGAAATTCCTTGGTCTGGTTGGTGTTTTAACTGTTTTGCTCAAGTCCTTGCTGGCAGATGATAAATAAGAAGCCATTATCTGTTAGTCTGTATGTAATTGGCACTGTTGAATATATAAATAGAATCCTCTCACCCCTTCAAATGCTAGTGCTTACCTTCTGCTGAAATCAGTTGTTTTAATAGTCCTAGAAGTTTAATAAAAAGTTACTTGATCAGAATTAAAGTTTGATTTGGGGGAATACTGAATTTTCATTTATGAAGATAGATGGAAGGCCTGTGGAAGATGGTGTTTGGGGTTTTATCTTAAGCTGGCTTCTGTTCCATTATAGTAATAATATTTAATCTCATTGCCTGGGTGTGTGCTATAAACTATTAGGTAAATAAAAAACATTTGTTTTTCTTTACTTGGTTTTGAAGCACACACCATGTTGCTGTTCAGAAACAGGTTATGTAGTTCATGTTGAAAGATGCATACTCTTTATATCAAATGTAAAATATACTTATTATGGTTAAGAATCATCCTTGCTATATTTAAAAATAATTATATTGGAGTAATTATGGAGCTAATAAGCATCATTTATGTTTTGTCCCTGAGCTTCTTTTTGCTGTATAGTCCAGGCTTGGAAAACTGTAAAGAACCAAATAATAAATATTTAATTTTTGGCTTTAGAAGCCATGTGGTCTCTACTGCAACTACTAAACCCTGCTGTTGTAGCATGAAAGCAGCCATAGACAATACATTAATGAATGACCTACACTGTGCTCAAATTAAACTTTATGGACACTGAAATTTGAATTTCATATAATTTTCACTGTCACAAAATGTTTTTCTTCTTTTAATTTTTTCTCCAACCATTTAGAAATGTAAAAACCATTTTTAGCTCACAGGCCGTAGATAAATAGGCAGTCGCTGCATTTAACCTGTGGTCCTGGTGTAGTCTATGGAACACAGGCTACAGACTGGATTTTCTACATGGTTATTAATTTAAGGGAGTCAAGTGGAGCTGTAATTTTAATCCTTCAAAGTATGGGAGCTTCTCTCAGTAGCAATCACTTGATGGTCAAGTTCAAATGTCTAAAGATTTTAGGAAGTACAGAATTTGATATTCTTCTAACTTCAACTGTATTATTAATCTTTTCTCTATAATTTTCTTGCCTTAAAGGGGCTCTTTTTCTCTACTTACATGCATTAACTGAATTATAAGATTAGAGTCATGCATGGAAATCAATTAAAATGGTCAGCGAGGATAATTTTATTTTTTTTCCCCAGGCATGAAGTAAACTTAAACAGTTCATTCCCTGAAATCTATAGCAATAACGAACAGTTTAATAGCACTTTGATTTTTGCTTTCTCTATCTAGTTTGTCCCTGTCCCTGTGAGGCAGGTATGATTATTATTCCACTTTGCAGAGGAGGAAATTTTAGAAGAAATTCTTAAAATTTCTAAAAGACATTGGAACCAGGACTTGAACTACTTCTGTTTGAATTCCTAAGTCTGGTCTCCTTACCATAGTAAGTGTAAGTGTGTCCGTGTACACACAGACACACACATCCATGTATGTATAACCAATGTATTTATCAATTTAAAATTTTACCTACCTTTTATTTATTTGAAAAGAAATCAGAAAACATTGCAGAGAATTATTATATAAACTTGAAATAGGCAATTTAAGATAACTGCATTTCTTTAGTGATTTTTAAGAACATCTCAGGATTTCATACATATAATTCAGAATTTTTAGTCAATATTTGAGTCATTATCAATGCTAAAACTAGGATCCTCAAAGTTTACTTAAAAAAAAACCCTACACTTATTTATCATTCCTCTCCAGTACTTCTTCCAGTTCAGAAGGAATTTATTTGGAGAAAAACCTAGGAGTCTTGAGATAGAGCCAATCAGATCAGATAAAAGGGAAACTGAGAAAAGTGAGATAAAAATATTTGTTTCTTTCCTCCAAGAATTCAATGGCAACACACTAAGAAATTATTTGATAAGGCTAAGTTTCTAATTTTATATTGATTTAAGGGAAATCAACTGTTTTGAACTTTATATTGCTATGAAATTCAATAGCAACATTATAAGTCGTGCTATATGGAACAATTTTGAAACTGAGCTGCGATGCTTTAGTGGTTCACAAAATCAATACAGCAAATGTGGTCAGCTTAAAAACGATAGCATAAAAAATGTGAGAGTGCATTGCACTGAATAAGGATAAGTATTGTTTTGTGAGACATTAAATTTCAGCTGTGGATGTTTGGTTGTGTCTCTGTGAATGTGCTTTCTGGGGACTAATGAGAAACAAATTTCTTACTATGAAGGGTGGTCCCAAATCCGTGGGAGCTCTGCTTTACGGTGGCCATAACTCACTTTCGCTTTTGCTGCATGCAGTTGTCCCAGTTCAAACTCGGTCTCCAGCAGTAATTACTAGTAAGTGACCAAGAACTTGATTTAGAGTGCATTTGATTTAAACTATGCTTACCTTCTTTTGTCACTGGTTCATTTAGCTGTGCTAAGCAAGAAAATTCCAGATTCAGAAGTTTGGACAAAGTTGTTTTAATGATAGTCTGAAAACATGGGCAGATGCTTGAGGAGTCATGGGGACTAAGAGGGGAAATAGAAAGAGACGCACAAAAAGACACATTGGTATGAGTCAGAAACCATCTCACAAAAGCACAGTTTAGGGCTTTTACTTGCTTGAAGGATATATAGATTATGGACAGAAAAAAAGCTGTCTTTACTAAAAGAATAATATGAATTAAATATATTTTTCAAAGGCAACCCATTTATTTTCGTGTGAAACTCTAAGCCAGTTGTTTCAAGACATTTGGTTTTTAGAGACTAGTAAAAATAAAATAAAGCTGGGGTGGGGGGTCAGGCAGCATAGTTTTGACATTTTTATTTTATCAAGATAAAGAACAAAGTTAAACAACTACTATAATTTATTAATATATTTTGATTATTTAAAGGGAATTTTAACAATGCGAAAGGAAAAATTACAAAAAAGGAATAATTTTATTTTAATTCACTGTGTTGTCCTTTATTTCCTTTTTTCTCATTTCACCAAAATCTGAAGAAAACTTAGACTTTCTTTTGGTAACCACTATTCTAAATTTCTTTCCAATACCGTGAAAAGGGTGTGCCTGCCACTCTATGTTTCCATTCAAAAGAGGAAACACAAAACCTTAGGAACATGTGGAAATGCTAAATTAAAGCTACACATTAACTGGCTTTCCAACATCCAAGGAAAAGGGTGGTTCTGAAGTAGATAAGTATTTGAAGAGAGCAGGCAGATAGTCAAACACAGAGTGATGGATGGCTGGTTGATTCTCTATTGGCTGTGGTACTCTATTCTTTTTTTATTTTAGTGGGTGCCTAACTATTTCCCAGTGTCTTTATTTTTTTGCCATGGTTTCATTGAAATGTTCAACTCCTAAAAAGGTATAAATCACAATAGCTACCTTAAGAAAATCTCATTTATGATGTGTATGTGTTCTATTAAATCATCTATAAATTTGCCTGTCATCACCTCAAGATAACTGACATAATTAGGATTGTCTAAACATTTTGAAAGCTATTGTTTTTCCTAAATCATTTTTATAATCTTCTTGATTAGCATTCTCACATATACTGAAGGAAATGGTTCCAGAATTAGGTAATTTACATTAGTATTTGCTTTGATATATTAAATCATTTAGAACATTTGCTCTGATCTGCCTTCTTTCTTCACCCAATTATCTGTGGAGTTAATACCTCTCACAGAGTTTTACATCTTTTTCTTTCAACCTTTAACTTGGAAGATATTATTCTATGAAAAACATAAAAATGCATTTCACATTCAATTATTATCGTTAGAAACAGTACATAAAACATTCAATAACCACATGTCAGCAGTAGAACCGTTATTCTTCAGATCCTTTCTTTAAGTCTTTGGATTCTTTAAAAAAACCAGTAAGGGGGCTTTTTGACTAACATTATCCTGGCTTTCAGCAAAATCACATGTGTAATTCTCTTTAAAGACTGCAGGTCTCACCATACGGATTCCATAATCCTGAGCAGCTGCCCAAGTAGGACAGTGCTGTCCTTGCCAACCCCACTCAGATGTGTTGACAGATGTGCACCAAGTTCTGCTAGCATGCTAAAATGTCCTTGTTCCCTACTCACTCCCTCACTAGATCATCCATTGTTCATGGGCATCTCTTTCTAGATCCTTCAAAGAACTGTACCTATCTTCTCTCAGTAACTGAAGGAGTTGGGGGGGTGGAATATTGCTGCAGATATTTCAGTGTGACTATTAATTTGGAGAAAATCCTGGCCCAGACTTTCAGCAATTGTTCCAAACCTAGCTCAGTCATTGGCAATTGTCACTGTCACACTGTTCTTACGTTGTTAGTGGTAGATTAGGAAGAAAGCTCTGGAAAGCAAACCACAAGTTCATTTGTTCTTTTAGCTTTAAAAGTGACTTTTAATATATAGTCTATCTTAATTTAAATCCAGTGGAATCAAATTGCAGATCACATTTCTTCCCCTTTCACATCATCCTACAAAGATATTCTTAGACAGAAGATGATTAGGTCTTGATCTTCTCCCTGACCATCTTAATGGTGTTTGAAGTTGAAAAGTCACTCAGCGATTATGAATGAAAGCAGGTCTGACAGCTTATGCAACTGCAATGAAAGAGTAATTATAAAAGCTATGGTCATATGCTCTTTCTTCTTCCACCCCAATTGAAAATCAGTCATCTTTCATTTCTTTTTCTTATATACAATCACAGAAATCCTAACTTCTGTTCTCTAAGGAATCAATATGGTCTCAATGGAGTATAGGAATTTGGGGATATTTTAATGACCAAAAGTCTTAAAATAAAAAGTATATTTAAAAATCATTATGAAAACTTTGTAAAAAAATCTTTACATTATTTTGAAAATATGAAGGTTAAGAATGGTAAGACATAGTATGTCTACCTGAGGCAGGTAAATTACATCTCTTGATTATTTAGTCAGGTTGATTAATGTCTCTAACTGAATACTTTTCATTAGTTAAAAAACGTTTAAATAAAAATTGTAGAGTTGATTTATTTATTCATCCACCAAGAGTTCACTGAGTACCTATAATTGCCAGACTTTAAGATGGTCCTAGGGATACATAGATGATTAAGAAGCAGCCCCTTCCAGTAACTTCCAGAGATAGAGATGGATATTAGATATTATCAAGGTATTTGTTATGGGGGCATAACTCAATCATGGAGGCTCAAAAATTAGGAGAGTTTATTTTACTCTTGGAGTTTCCTGGTATCGCTTCCCTTTGCCAATGGCTACTCTTTGACTTTACTCTTTTTCGGAGTCGATCAGATTGTCTGCATTAAATGTGATGAAGTACTGGTCTCAACACCAGCAAAAAATGTCATTCTGTGGAAAATGTGAAAATAATTCTGGCCTAGAGGCCCATCACTTCATCCTTCTATGTCGAGTTACTCACACATAAGAGATAATATTTTCCTAATTCATGGAGTTTTTGTATAGATCAAATGAGATATTATGTAAAAAAAATACAAACACTATGTACTACACAAAAAGAGGTTTTAATTTCAGACTATTAAGCAAGGTTATAAAATCTTAGAAAATGGAGAATTTGGTTTGTGAAGTTTTATCAGGGAAGGAAATAGTTCTGAATGTTATTGTGACTTTCCTTTTATGTGAAAAATAAACACAGAGTGTTTATCAGTATGAATTCAAGGATTTTAGCGTTAATGTCATTGTTAAAAAATCTTTGTGCCTTACATTTTACCATTTTATTCTAGATGGAAAAATTCCCTAGTTTTTCTGCACATGTGCAGTTTACATTCAAGTGAAAGGAACTACTCTTCCAGTATACCAAGTTTATCATTGCAAAGGCTTTATGATTGTGGAAGGAACATTCAAAACCTAGTTTAGAGTTCTTAAAAACCTAGTTTAGAGTTCTTAATCTACAATTATTTCTGTTATCCTGCCTGAGGTTTGGTTTACTCTTCTGGAGAAAATAGGGATAATAATTACTGTTTTATTTATTTTATTAACTAGTTAGGAAGAATATTTGAGTAAAACCCAAAATGCCATATACAGTTGGCCTTATGTATCCCTGGATTTTGCATCTGTGGAGTCAACCAACCTCGGATTGAAAATATTTGGAAAAAAAAAAATTCCAGTAAGTTCCAAAAAGAAAAAGTGAACTTGCCTTGTTCCAGCAACTATTTACATAGCATTTACATTGTATTTACAACTATTTACATTGTAATTTGTATTATAAGTAATCTAGAGATGATTTAAAGTATACAGGAGGATGTGCTTAGGTTATACACAAATACTACATCATTTTATGAGACTTGAGCATCTGCAGATTTTGGTATCTTTGGGTGAGGTCCTGGAACCAAACCCAAGAGGATACTGAAGGATGACTGTAGATATAAGCAGTTGTGTCTGGATTTGCAATAACAGGACATATATTGCACTGAGAGAGTTAAAATTGTAGTAAATGCAGCTTTTCTGAAATGTGGAATTTCTTCTAGTAATAAGAAGCTGCCCTGGCAATTTTCTTTATTGTGAGTTATTTGTGCAGAAATTATAGCCATGGTTTTTATTGCCTTTTTATGAGTCCTAGGAGGCAAGAACCTTTGTGAGAAGCTCATAGATAGGTCTACCTGAGGACAGAAGCTAGTATTTAGCCATCTACTGGGAATTCTCAAGCTACACAATACTCCACATTTTAAAATGTCATTTATTTTAAATGAATTAAATGTGAACATGGCATATGCACATGCACTGGGTCGGAGACAAATGGACTTTTTCCCAGAGTCACAAATTGTGGAATCTAGATGTTTGGGGAACATATTTGAACAATAACATTTTATAAGGTATCAGAAAAAGATGAAATTAGAAATGATCATATATCGCTATAGCTGTATTCTTTGGTATAAAATAATTGCATGATATATGTTAAGAGAAGCATTATAATCTATATGGTAACAATGCCATAAATGTGATTTCATAGAAGGAATAAGGCTTTAAATGGCTGATCCCTACAAAATGTAAACCAAAACAATTTCTCTTTACAAAGAAGGAAGTGGATCCTAACCAGTGCTATAGATCTCCATAGTAAGAAAGTAAACTAACTTTAGTCCTCTTTACTGGAGCCCTGTTTTAAATGAATGATTACACATTATTTAAAATAATCATGTGAAGTAATTAATTTTCTCATTGTTGGTCTTGTTCTCTCTATCCATCATACCTAGAAAAGTGTCAGGTTTTTTAGGAGGAATTCCGTTATTACTTGTTGAATGACTGAATGAAAAATGAACTATCATACAATATCGATCTCACCTATGGCAGGATTATCAGCCTCCATGTTAAAATATTTACTTGTGTTTACAACTCTTCTGTTTGTTGAAAAGTTTTTGAGTAAAGAGATATTAATTCATTTATCCTTATATTGTCATACAATCCTTAGCATAGAGCTCTGTACTTGGGAAAATCTAATAAAATGGTTGTTGAATACATGGATATAAGTACATTTGTTTCAATATAATTTGGACATTTCAGTTGGTATACAAACATATAAAAGAGAGATGAAATGTTAGTTAAATACATTTAATCATTATTCCTTTTTAAAAGACTTTTTCTCTAAGCAAAATTCAACTGAAAATGACTTGTATTATATAAGGTATTTTGAAACTTTAGGTATCATTTTTTATAAATTTAATGTTTTATATAAATATTTCAGTTCCAAATGTCTGGGCTTAAAATCATTTATTAAGTTTATTATATAGCTTATCAATTTCTAAGAACAAACACAATTTAGGAGTGGAAATTCTGAGAAGAAGGTATCAGGTGACTGATAATGAAAATGGTACTCTAAGACTGAGCTGGGGATTGTGCATAGCATGTTCTGATTTTCTATACCTCCTCTCAGATTTCTCCAGCAGTCTAATTTCAATTTCACATGTTCCCACACTGTCATTTGGAACTTATTGAGCATGACAGACTTTGTTGAAATGAATAATCTCAAAGAACACCCAAATATTTCTTTTACTCTGTATAACGATCCGCTTAAATCTAAATTGTTTTCTTTTTATAGGCATGTTATTCAACTAACAGTGTAATGGTCACCTTTTCTTATGGTATATTTTCCAGTTGGTAATATACGATAGTTTAAGGAGCACATATAATTCTTAGTTTTATGGTAGTGTTTTACCATCATGATGCTATGGCATAGGATAGATGAGGGAAAGATCAACAATCCCAAATTATACTAAATGACTACATAGTGGAAGAAGTTACGTTTTCCTTCTTAAGGTCTCCAAAAGGAAATTGTGAAATATCAAGACAGTAAGGAATATAGCTGTAATGATTAGCAGGGAAACTTTATGTAACTGGTGGAGAAAAAAAAAAAGTAGTTTTAGGATCAGAAAATTTAAAAATCTATAGTGTAAATCTGTGTGTATATGCCAGAGAAGAAGCAAATCTAAAAGGTGGTTAAGAAATTTTCTTAATTGCTTTACAATTTTAAAGAACTGTGTTGTAAATCTAATCTAAGTGATTTTAAGTTTAGCCAACACTCAGCTACTTTCAAGGAAAGGAAAGAAGTAGAATGAGAGGTTTCAAAATTAGAAGATATGGTTAAATAAGTTCAAGTCCTTTAGAAAATCCTGTTCCAGTCTTTCATATAAAGCTCAGTATTTAAACAAAGGGTAGTCTCTCTCTTACTGACCCTCCTTTGGCCACTTCCTCATTCATTTAATTTTTTATCTAGAAGATGGTAGACTTTAGTGTTTTCTTTGGAGAACTTGGAATATGAGCACTGTACATGGTAGAAGATGATAAATCACCTTGTTAAGTGACCTTCTTTTTGATAAATTAACTCATGTTGGTAAGTAAACAGTGAGTCATTTTTTTTTCTGAAGCCATTGTGAGATCCAAGACCCCAAGGAGCCTAATTTCATATAGCAATCAATTTCAAAGATTGTGAGAGAGTGGTGACAGAAGCTACCAGCCAATTTGATTCATCAGGGCTTAACACAATGGTGGGGTTTCTTGGCTTTTTTCCAACTCTCTTAAATTTGTTTTTCTTAAAACTAGAAAATAGTTCAGAAAACCTGCATATATTACATTTCTATTATGCATTAACTCTAGAGCAGGACTATAATTTTCTTCTACATAGAACTTGTATTTCTATGTAATGGATATTTCAACCTAATTCCTATGAAGTGAATATTTCTTTCATGAATAGTTTTTCCACTGTTTTGTTGCACTGATTTTGTTTCTGGATTCTTTAATCATCTATACATCAAGAAATCTGGCTTTTTTGCTTTCGTCTGTGACTCTTCTTCAGTCTTACAATTTCTTTTCAATACAGCAGCACAATGACCCTTAAAACTTAAGAAAGATCATGTCGCTCCTCTGCTAAAATAAACCTCAATGGCTTCCCTTAAAAGAATCTGCAAGGCCCTATTATTATCAATATGATTTTCGTATTGATATTTAGAGTTAATTGAGGCTTCCTTGTTTTGCTGCTACATGATCAGTTTCTGAAATAACTCATATGTACTTCAAAGAATGTGTATTCTGGGAGAGGTGGGATCAACATGGCCGAGTAGGGAGATCCTAAGCTCACCTCCTCCCATGAATGCACCAGAACTACAACCTCATATAGAACAACTTTCTCTGAGAATGACCTAAGGACTAGCAGAACAGCTTTTCTACTATTAAGGATATAATGGAGTAAAAAAAAAAAAAAGCACTGAGATGCATGGGAGGGGAAGACAAGTGATCTAGTCAGGACCCACACCCCAGGTGGGCCCAAAAGAGGAAGGGGATATCACAAACTCAGAGGTCCTCCCTAAGGAGTGAGGGATTTGAATCCCACATTAGACACCCCAACCCTCAGAACCAGAACTGGGAAGAGGAGCCCCCTTAATTGGTTTTCAAATATAGCAGGGCTTATTATGCCTTGGAGAGTCAGAGGGCTGTAGGAAATTAAGACTCTGCTTTTAAAATCTCATGCACCTAAATTTGCTCATTCCAGGTCCTAGCACAGAGGCAGCAGGTCAAAAAGTGCCTGGAGCACCAGATGTCCTGCTAAGGCACATCAGTACTCCTCCCCCATCCCACACTCGGCTGTGGCTGCAACCACGCCTCCAAAGTGGTGGCCCCTGGTATGCCCCAGGAGAAGCCCTGGCCTGGGAAGGGTTCTGGCTCCAGTCACTCCCCCCACCTCCCTGCCAAAGTGGCAGCTTCTAGCATGCCCCTGGAGAGGTCCTGACCCACCCAGGTTCCAGCCCTGCCCAACCCCCACCAAAGTGGCAGCCGTGCTCTGGTATGTGCCGGGCTCTGTATTCAGCCCACCTTGCCAAGGTGCTGGCCCTGGCACACCCTGAAAAAAGCCCTAGCCCATGCTTGCTTCAGCTTCCACCCTTCCACCCAAGGCAGGCACATGCAGTTTGCATACATGTGCAAAAATAATAAAATGGCAATAAGTATATACCTTTCAATAATCACTTTAAATGTAAATGGACTAAAAGCCCCAACCAAAGGACAGAGGGTGGCTGAATGGATTTTTTTTTTTAAAAAGACCCATCTATATGCTACCTATAAGAGACTCACTTCAGAGCTAAAGACATACACACACTGAAAATGAAGGAATGGAAAAGGACATTCCATGCAAATGGAAACAAAAAGAAAGCTGGGGAAATTACACATATCAGAAAAAATAGACTTTGGAACAAAGACTATAACAAAAGACAAAGAAGGGAATTCCATAATAATAAAGGGATCAATCGAAGAAGAGGACATAACATTTGTAAACGTACATGCATCTAGCATAGGAGCACCTAAATATGTAAAGCAAATATTATCAGACATAAAGGGAGAAATTGACAGTGATAAATTAATAGTAGGGGACTTTTACTTGTGTCAATGAATAGATCTCCAGACATAAAATCAGTAAGGAAACATTAGTCTTAACACATTAGATCAGATGGACTTAATAGTCAGCTATAGAATATACCAACCAAAAACAGTAGAATACACATTCTTTTCAAGTGCATGTGGAACCTTCTCCAAGATATATCACATGCTAGGTCACAGAACAAGTCTCAATAAATTTAAGAAGATTGAAATCATATCAGGCATCTGTACCAACAACAACAGTATGAAACTAGAAATCAATTACAGGAAGAAAACTGGAAAAAACACAAGGCATGTGGAGACCGAACACATGCTGCTAAAAAACCAATGGGTCAATGAAGAAATTAAAGAGGAAATTTAAAAATTGAGATGAATGAAATTAGAAACAGAATTTTCCAAAATCTATGGGAAGCAACAAGAGCAGTCCTAAGAAGAATGTATATAGTGATACAGGCCTACCTTAGAAATAAAAAAAAGTTTCAAATAACCTAACTTTACACATAAAGGAATTAGAAAAAGAAGAACGAACAAGGTCCAAAGTTGGAAGAAGGAAGGAAATAATAAAGATCAGAGTGGAAATAAATGAAATAGAGACACCCTCCCCCAAATTGAAAAGATCAATGAAACTAAGAGCTGTTTTTTTAAAAGACAAACAAAATTGATAATCCTTTAGTCAGACTCATCAAGGAAAAAAAAAAAAACAGGGCCCAAATTAATAAAATTAGAAATGAAAGAGTATTTATAACCAATATCATAAAATACAGACAATCATAAGAGAATTTTACAAACAATTGTATGTCAACAAAGTGGACAACCTAGAAGAAATGACTAAATTCCTAGAAACATACAATATTCCAAGACTGAAACAGGAAAGAACAGAAAATCTGAACATACTGATTACAAGTAATGTAATTAAATCAATAATCAAAAACTCCCAACAAACAAAAGTCCAGGATCAGACAGCTTCACAGGGGAATTCTACCAAATATTAAAGGGTTAATATGTATCCTTTACAAACTGTTCCAAAAAATTGAAGAGTAGGGAACATTTCAGACTCATTCTATGAGGCCAGAATTACTCTGATACCAAAATCAAAGACACAATAAAAAGGAAAGTTATAGGGCAGTATTTCTGATGAGCATAAATGCAAAAATCTTCAACAAAGCATTAGCAAATCAAATCCAAGATACACTTAAAGGATCATAAATCATGATTAAGTGGTATTTATTCCAGAGATTCAAGGATGGTTCAATATTTGCAAATAAATAAATGTGATACATCACATTAACAAAACAAAGGATAAAAATCACATGATTAGGGCTTCCCTGGTGGTGCAGTGGTTGAGTCAGCCTGCCAATGCAGGGGACGTGGGTTCGTGTGCCGGTCCGGGAAGATCCCACATGCCGCGGAGTGGCTGGGCCCATGAGCCACGTCTGCTGAGCCTGCGTGTCCAGAGCCTGTGCTCTGCAATGGGAGAGGCCACAACAGTGAGAGGCCTGCATACCGCAAAAAAATAAATTAATTAATTAAAAAAAAATCACATGATTATCTCAATAGATGCAGAAAAAGCATTTGGCAACATTCAACATTCATTCATGATAAAAACTCTCAACAAAGTTGGTATAGAGGGAACATATATCAACATTATAAAGGCCATTTATGACAGCCCTTCAACTAACATCATACTGAAAGGTAAAAAGCTAAAACCTTTTCTTCTAAAATCAGGAACAAGGCAAGAATGCCCACTCTTGCTACTTTTCATTCAACATAATATTGGAAGTCCTAGCCACAGGAATAAGATAAGAAAAAGAAATATAAGGCATCCAAATTGGAAGGGAAGTAGTAAAACTGTCACTATTTGCAGATGACATGGTACTATATATAGAAAATGCTAAAGACTCCACGAAAATAAAAATTAGAAACAATAAATTCAGTAAATTTGCTGGATACAAATGAGAAATCTGCTGCATTTCTACACACTAATAATGTTTATAGAAAGAGAAATCAAAGAGAAAATCTCATTTACAGTTGTATCAAAAAATAAAATATATAGAAATAAATTTAACCAAGGAAGTGAAAGACTTGTACTATGAAAACTATAAGACATTGATTGTAGAAATTGAAGATGACACAAATAAATGGAAAGATATTCCATGTTCATGGATTGGAAGAATTAATATTGTAAAGATATTCATACTACCCAAAGCAATCTACAGATTCAATGCAATCCAGATCAAAACACCAAAGGCATTTTTCACACAACTAGAAAAAATAATCCTAAAATTTGTATGGAACCACAAAAGGCCCCAAATATAGACAAAGCAATCTTAAGAAAGAAAAACAAAGCTGGAGGCATTATGCTTCCTGATTTCAAACTATACTATAAAGGTATAGTAATCAAAACTGTGTGGTACTGGTACAAACACAGATATATAGATCAGTGGAACAGAATAGAGAGCCCAGAAGTAAACCCACACTTATATGGTCAATTAATCTACAACAAAGGAAGCAAGAATATACAATGGGGAAAAGAGTTTCTTCAGTAAGTAGTGTTGGGAAAATTGGACAGCTACTTGCAAAAGAATGAAACTAGACTAATTTTCACACTATGTAAAAAAAAATAAACTCAAAAATAAACCAGCATGATCACATCAAACTAAAAAGCTTTTATACAGAGAGGAAATCATTGACAAAATAAGAAAGAAACCTATTGAATGGGAAAAGATATTTGCAGATGATATGTCTGATAAGGGGTTAATACCCAAAATATATAAAGAACTCATACAACTCAATATCAAAAAAGCAAACAATCTGATGAAAAAATGGGCAGAGGACCTGAATAAACATTTTTCCAAAGAAGATACACAGATGGCCAACAGATACACGAAAAGATTTTCAACCTGTATCAGGAAAATGAAAATCAAAACCACAGTGAGATATCACTTCACACCTGTCAGAATGGCTATTATCAAAAAGACAAGAAATAACAAGTGTTGGTGAGGATATGGAGAAAAGGCAACCCTTGTGCACTGTTGGTGCAGCCACTGTACAAAACAATATGGAGGTTCCTCAAATAATAAAAGTGGACTATCATATGATCCAGAAATTCCCCTATTGGGTATTTATCCAAAAAAGAAAAAAACAACACTTAATTTGAAAATATATATGCATTCCTATGTTCATTGCACTGTCATTTACAATAGCCAAGATATGGAAGTAATCTAAGTGTCCATGGACAGATGAATAGATAAAGAAGATGTGATGTATGTATCCAATGGAATATTACTCAATCATAAGAAAGAATGAAGTCTTGCTAGTCTGGAGGGTATTATGCTGAGTGAAATAAGTCAGACAGAGAAAGACAAATAGTGTATGTTTTCACTTATATCTGGAATCTAAAAAATAAAACGAAGAAATAAAACAGAAACAGACTCACAGGTACAGAGGAAAAACTAGTGGTTGCCAGGAGTAGAAGTTAGGAGGATGGTCAAAATGTTGAATAGGATTAAGAGGTACAAAATACCAGTTATAAAATAAATAAGTCACAGGGAGGTAATGCACAGTACATGGAATATAGTCAGTAATATTATAATAACTTCACATAATAACTTCATATGGTAATCTGTAAAAATATTGAATCACTATGTTGTATGCCTGAAACTATATAATATTGTAAATTAACTATACATCAATAAAAAGTAACATATTCTGTATCTGTTGCGTGCATATTTCTATATTAGATCAAGGTTGTTGATTGTGCTGTTTAAATCTACATTCTTGCTAATATTCTAGGTGTTTGATCTATCAGTTTCTGAGCTGAAATCTCCTAAGGTATTATGGATTTTTCAATTTCTCTGTTTTATTTTTGCCTTGAAGAGTATGAGGTTATATTTTTAGAAACATTCATACTTACGATTGTTATATCGTCATAGGCCGTTGTTTCTTTTATCAGTGAATAATGTCACCTTTTCTCCCTATTAATCATTTTTGTGTTTTATTAATAGCTTTATCAAGCATTATTTTGATAAATATTCGCCTGTTTTTCCCCTCATTATTTAAGTGAAGATTTCTTTGTCATTATGTTTTAAACTTGTCTTTAGTAAATATAGTGATATTGCAGATAATCAAATCTCAGAATCTCTACTTCAATGAATGTGTTTAATTGATTTTTATTGATTATAATTGCTAATATATTTGATTATAATCCTATCATCTTACACTACATTTTTCCTGGATTTTTATTGATCGTTGTTTTCATTTCTTTTTGTGAATTGGTTCCCTCCACTCCATACATATGATTTTGAAATTTAAACAGCCTATGTCTATATATTGTTTATTTCTGTCATATCCCTACAGGTTTAATTGACCAATTCTTTTGTTTGTTTCTTGACACAGGTTTCTCTGCCTTATGAGTAAGTGCGAATTCATGTTTCACACTTTTTGTACAAGGTAGGTATTCTTTATCAACTCATGGCCCAGAGTATGTGGCCTATATCTGTGTTGTATTTCCAGGCCAAGGTGCAAAATTTTTTTTCTAGTTCACTAACTCTGGTTATCTTTTCATGGAAGAGACAACTCCTTTCTGGTTCCTGGATTTGTGGATAAACGTGGGTTTCTTTGTTCCTGCTTCTTACCTTGTACAAGATCTGTAGTGTTGGCTCTCATCCTTACTTGTTCATGAAAACCCCAGCATCTACTTGTATATGTGATATTGAAATCCTGTGTACTTAACCTTTCGTAGTTTGGAATGCATGTGTGTCTGCCTGTATATCTGTCTACCTAGCTAGCTAGCTATCATCTATCAGTTACCTGTAGGTATTGATAATTGTTAGAATTTTGTCCATATATATATATACCAAAAGACCTTTTGGTCTCGTATGGCATTCTGTCAGCACAACTACAAATCCTGATTTCCTTATTCTTGCCTCATATAATTACATTTTATTTTTCATTACTTACATTTAAGCTTTTTTTTCCATCTCATTTAATGTTTTTGGAGGCAAAATATTATATACTTATTCATAGGGAATGTTGATGCCTATTAATATGGTTGGTTTTTAAATTTATAGCTGCTTGAATTCTGGTGAGTTCTAGGTGATTAGGAAGAAACCCTCCCTAACACACACACACAAAGTATAAAGGTAAATGAAGTTCCAAACAATTAGATAAGATGTAAATTCTTATTGGAAGTAATAAGTTCACACAGAGCAGGAATTCATAGGACAAAGCTCACCTGAGCTTCTCTTGATTCACAGAAGTAATGACCATGAGTTACAACTGCCAGATCTGAAGCGCTCACTTTTCATCCCTTTATACTGACCATTTGGAGAGCCTACATTAGAAAACCAGGTGTGTCTATTTCAGGGAATGTTTACAATCACTGGCTTTTCCTGGCTCTTCCACCACCCTCAGTGTTAGCACAACCATATGCTTACTTGAGAAGGTGCACAAATCTGGTGTTTTGAATAATTTCTCAGCCTTCACCTTTCCACTGTCTTGGAAAGCCTGTTTCTCCACAGATCACCACTAATTCTGATTTTATTACGATTTTATCTGGATAGTTCTGGTAATGAGTTTGGTCCAAATCCATTATCCTACAGTATAATTCAATCAGCAAACACTTATTGAGCACTATCTCATAGTCAGAATATAGGTGTTGGGGAAGTAGTAGAACACCAGACATCATTCCTATCTCAGGTGGGGCTTGTGGTCTGGTGAGTTCAAGTGGTTGTGTGTGTTTCTCCCTTTCACTTTTTATTGTTGTTGTTATTATTGCTTTAGTTTTCTACAAATAGTTACCATGATATCTGTGTTGATAAAAAAATAAAATATAGATCAAGTCTGGTATTAGACCCACTATTCTGCAGTGGTCAGATCATGCTCAACTCATGATGCTCAATTGGGGTATTATACTTTGAGGGAGATATAGACCGTCATTTATTCAGAAATGACTAGGACGTTGGGGAGATTTGAAACCGTGTCATGCGAAAATTTGATTAAAATATTGGAGAAATAAAGTTCGTCATAATAAAGTTGGGAAGTCTTGTATTCACCAATCCCATGATCTCTTTTCACATAGCATAATGACATTGAGAGTAAAATGCCTGTCATCCTCTATTTCTGTCAATGTGAATGTCATATTAACTATTTTACCAGAGCCAGGCACATGGCTCTAGAACACATTTACTAGTTTGTTGCAGGCTCCCAATGGCTAGTAGTAGGAATCAGGCCCCTCCACTGTTTATTATTCACCAAATTCCAATGCCAATGGTGGCTCAAACCTTGTTTATATAAAAGAATGCTCAAACTGCCATCGTATACTAGAGAAGGCCCTTCACATTTGTTTCTGGGCAAATTCAAATGTGAATGGTCTTTAATTTATTTATTTACCAAGGAATAAATTATAGCTTTTCACACTGAGAATAAACTCTTTCCATCTGTCTCTTCTCAAAATTGTGTTGTACCACACATGGGGCTTTTGTGAGCCACGGATAGAGTCACATTTCTTTCTGCTAACTGAAACAAGCTTGTAGAAAGTTAACCATCAGAAAGTTAAATATTTGTTATGGGTTCAACAAATGGAAAATATGAACATGAAATTAGTTTTTCTTTTTCTTGAAAATATGATCTATCTGTAAAATGGTAGGACACAAATATTAAATGATTTTGGTGCATGATAAATTCATAGCTCTCTACATCAATTTGGGGAAAGAGGGGATAAAAAAATTGGAAATCTGGCCTGTTATCAAATTTAAATCGTTACCAGACAAGATCATGCTAAAGCCCAAATATTGTGGTTTGGAACTATCTGAGTCTATTTCAAATTATCCTTGGGCAACATCAGACAGGTTTAGATTCATTGACTTTATATAAGAAATTACTTTTTGCTTGTGCTGGTTCCATCTGTTCTAAGCTGCAATGAACACATCCCTCTTGCGTCTGCAGCCCCAGGAAAGGTGTCTCACAGGTGCACGTGGGGCCACTTGCTGGTAAAACGTCGCTGAGATTCCTTTCCAACTCTAGTTTTAGATTTAACCCCTTTCTCAGAGAATCAAAGAGAGAAGCAGAGTGGAAAGAAAAGAATGCTTTATTCCTCAAGGTCAAAGAAAATTATATTCATATTCTTTCCTTCCTTTTTCCCTTGAAATATTTAAACTTGCATACACCATTTTATACTCTAGTTTTGAAGGTTAGCTTCAGAACATCTCTGGACACATCTTGTTTAGTGTCCTCTTGGGTATGTCATTTCAGTACAGTAGTGTTTATGCCAGTTCTAGTGAAGAAAATGAAGAGTGTTTTGCACACCAGCTGTAAGATGTAAAGTCTGTGACACTCCAGCACTTTTCAGAAGCCTCTCTTTCAATGAAAACTATTCATGAGGTCTCATCCTTTCACCCTTTACTGCCCTTTTTTCTCTTCCCACTGCCACCTTCCAAGAAAAGTTTGCATAGTTGATACACTGAAGAAATACACATTTTTAATCACAATACATTTAGAAGTCCTTGATTTGCAGGTAGTACCTGGTATGTGTTAAGCACTTAGGCCATAATACAATATAATTGACGTATTGGAAACTAAAAAAAAAAAAAAAAATGTGCATTCCCCCTCAGTATTATATCTTCTACTTTGTAAAAGCACCTTTATATTACTGAAAAATTAGGAATGTCTTATATTTCTGTATTGCTTCAGAAGAAAACAAATTTATGTTTTCTGTTTATTGTGCACTTGTGTATTTCACACAAAAGTTTAAATTTCCAATAAGCCTATATATTCATGTATAGTCTAAGAAAAATAGGGCAAAACACTCCCAGTTCTGAAATCTCTTTTCCTTTGTTTTCATCCTCATAATGGCAACTTCATTTCATTTTCATTTTCTTATTTGCTCCCATTTCTCTCCCCCTATAGTTACCCAGAGCTTGCCACACACAGAATGCAATTCCCAGCTCCCCTTCCAAATGGCTGTGGGCATGTGGAAGTCATATACTCTAGCCATTGGGCTGAAAGACAAGTTCTGTGGCAGCTTCTGGGGAAAATTTTTTAAGAGATGAATATTGTCTTTGTCCTCCTTTTCTTTTCTCTCATTTTGCTGCCAGAAGCATGGGTATAGGCCATCTTGGACCAGAAGCATGAGGCCACCCCTAAGAATGTTAGAGCAGTGGCTGGAGAAACCCCAAAGAGTTGCATTGTAGCACAACTCCATTGGGCAACAATTCACCATGTAGCCTTTATGCATAGTGCCCCTGGCGCTGGGTAATGTAGCAGCTTTAGGAGCTGGGTCCCTGAGGACTTTGTGGGAGTAGAGTCATTATTGCAGTCCCCTCACCCCCCAGAATTCATATGTGTGCAAAACAAGCTTCTTGTTAGGGCCATTGTGAATTTCGATTTCAGTGTTAGTTGTAGTTAAATCTAATACTGTTTTATACACTATCTGAAATAATGTTACAGGCTAGTTGGAAAATGAATATCATACATAAGATGGTATAAAACAATGACCAAGTTATGTGACAACAGATATAAATATAAAATTGTATTTTCATTTATTAGATCTTCCACATTTAGGAAACACACACAAGGTGAGAGTTTCAAAACAAATGACCTAAAAGCAAAAATTAAAATATGTTGGTGATGGAAAGCAGATGAAGAGAATAGAATAAAGGAATAGAATTGGGCAATAATGAGACATGAGGTAGATGACACATGAGGAATTGAGATACAGATACCAGAGGGGGTACTGACTATAATGAGGAAGTATGTACGACTGGTATTTTGTTGGTGAGATCATGAGTTGATTTTTAAAATTAATTAATTAATTTTTGGCTGCGTTGGGTCTTCGTTGCTGCGCACAGGCTTTCTCTAGTTGCTGCGAGCAGGGGCTACTCTTTGTTGTGGTGCACAGGCTTCTCATTGCAGTGGCTTGGCTTGTTGCGGAGCATGGGCTCTAGGCACGTAAACTTCAGTAGTTTGTGGTACGTGGGCTCTAGGGGTGCGGGATTCAGTAGTTGCAGAACGTGGGCTTAGTTGCTCTGCGGCATGTGGGATCTTCCCGGATCAGGGCTTGAACCCGTGTCCCCTGCATTGGCAGGCGGATTCTTAACCACTGAGCCACCAGGGAAGCCCCGAGAGTTGATTTTTAACTTACATTTCAAGAGTTATTAATGTATATATGTTTTCTCATTAGAGAAGTTAAAGTCACCAGCTTGTAGATGATCGTGATCTTGTCTTTTATTATTTTATAATTTCCCAAAAAGGCCTTGTATTACTTTTTTAGTAAGAAAAAATACATGAATGTCCTTAAAATAAGTCACTACCCTTTTTCAGTGAAATTTCAGACTATTTCATGAAGAATTTGAACCATTTACATTGACCCTTCAGAAAGATTTAATTTCAAGGGATTATATGATAGCCTGATCATTTCCCATAGTAATTCATGGCTACATTTAAAATTTTCCACTGTTGGGAAAGTCTTCCATATACTTAAGTTAAATCATGTGGTTTAGGTCAATTTTTCTTGATTGTCCCTTACTATAGACGCCATTTCATGTCCCATGAAAACAGAAACAATCATCATTTTAAAAGAGAATTCAACTGCATGATAGTAAAAGTAACATCTTTCCATTATAGAGTTTGACACATTACATTACACTACAATATGTGTATTTCACTTAATTTTTATAACAATCTGTGACAGAGGTATTCTTATTATCCTAAGTAATAGCTTAATATCACCTCTCCTGGAAATTGCTGAATTGAAAATTGAACCCAGCTCTTATACTGTCAAAGCCAGGGGCCTGTGGGTGTGAATCTAATTTTTATGACACGTGAAACCTAAATTATAAAATTTTAGGAGCCTTCCTTATGAAAAATAACACAGCATTAAAACCAAAATTAGATTCAGAAGTAACTATTTAGAATAAGGATAGATATAACAAGAAGTAAAAATTTTTTAAAAGCTAACAAATGTAACACTTCAAAATCCATATAAAAATGTAGTATTTTTATTAATTAACTTCCTGACCAATGTCTATAATACTTTTTATCCTGAAATTTTTTTTGTAGGGAATACCCTGCATAATTTTTTTTTTTTTTTTTTTTTTTTCCGTACGCGGGCCTCTCACTGCCGCAGCCTCTCCCGTTGCGGAGCACAGGCTCCAGACGCGCAGGTCCAGCGGCCATGGCTCACGGGCCCAGCCGCTCCGCGGCATGTGGGATCCTCCCAGACCGGAGCACGAACCCGTGTCCCCCACATCAGCAGGCGGACTCTCAACCACTGCACCACCAGGGAAGCCCCCGCATAATCTTTTAATAGCCTCTTCATATGACAGTGATTTTGTAATTTCTTTATGTAGAGCAATAATTCAGTCTGTCTTCTAAAATAGTTGATGGAAATTACTGGGTTGTTTTTTTTTTAATTGATGGATCTGAAAAGTTTCAGCCTCACAAGTAAAGTGATGTCAAGTAAAATTTTAGGTTTATTCTCAAATAAACTATCAACTTTCATGCATGGGCTATAAGGTTTCAGAATAAATTCTGTTGCTTTTCTTGCTCATTTTATCATTTTGCTTCATATTCTATGAAGTTTTAATCAGAATTTTCTTAGTTGTTTTCGTAAATAAATTTAAGGATGATTAAGAGTTCCCTTCATTTGTGTCCAAATCAGGAATCTTGAGCTATGTAATACCATAGCTCAAAACTCTGATACTATATACATTGCTAGATCAATGAACATGTAAGGAATTTTGTCACAGAACACTTGTATACAGATGCAGCAATTTTGTATACAAGTGTTCAAGATGCATCTGTAGCAATTTTGTATAGCTTTTCATCTGGAACCTTCGGACTTCATCGGGCCACCATGAGTCAGACGTACTTAAACATGATCCAGTATGTTGGCATGCAGAAAGCAGGTGATTTGACTCACAAACATATAAGCTGAAGGAATACTGCCGGGCTTATGTTCTACAAACAGAATTTCTGATAAAATTCTAATGTATTATAATTTCCTTAAAGAAATAAAATGTTTGGTGCACTTACGGTTTATATGCTGCATTATGGAGTGTATTTCTTTCCTGATAGGAGAGAACTTATATTTTGTCTAGGCATTGATGAGAAGTAAATCCTTCACTTATAACTTTGCATGTTTGGTGATTGGAAAACTATCCAAAGGTTAGTTTCTGGCTCTATTCCTCCCTTCCTTCCTCCCTCCCTCCCTCCTGTCCTCCCTCCCTCTCTCTCTCTTTCTTTTTTTCCTCTTCTGCTATCCATATACTTCCAGTCCTAAGCCTTCAAAGAGGTGTTCATATCATGGTATTGCCTTTGGCTCTGTCAGTGTTTGGTAGGACTGTGGGAGCCATTCTGTGGCAGCAGCAACTTAACTCTACACAGAAATTGCTGCAAGTCCCTAAACTACACTCCAGTAAGTCTAAACTAATGTTTCTCCAAATAATTTTCCTTTAGCTGAATTTCAAAAATGCCCTTGGCTATTCTATTGTCACCCAAAACGAGGGGATGGAAATGGAAAGTTGGAGTAGAAGAAAACATATTTCTTAACAAAATTCAGCCAAAATGTTTAACTTTAGAATATTTTGCAAAACCACATAACCTTCAGCATCCTGGAAGGGGCTGGTAAAGTGAAGGACACTCAAGTTTTAATAGCTTTCCAGCAAACCTGCCTCTATGCAGTGCTACCATTTTAAAGATGTAGCTTTTGTATCTAAAGTTGAAATGCTCAACTCTCCATTGTTGGATAGAAGTGTAAAATCAGACTTATGGCTGAGGTTATATTTAAATCCAAATTTCATATGTAATTTGTCAGCTTCTTGGCCATTCTTTATGGGTCTTATTTATGTGTGAGTTCTTGTTTGTTTTATCATGGTCTACACGACACCCACACTTTGCAATGTATTGGGATGATTTGTTGCTTGTTAATACTTTCTAATAGTTAATGGTCATGCTATGTGGCTTTAACTTACTTAAAGTTTTAGTAGCGTCCTCCTGCTCACCTTATAAAGTGTACCAAAAAGGAACCCTGTGGTTACTTTTTTTTTTTTTTCTATTCTCTTTTCACTTCTACTGAGGTTGGATTATTTTGAAACGGGCAGGCAAAAATGTTGGTGGGTGGCCTGCATGTAGTATAGATTTCTGTTGGTGAGTATATAGTATTGAAACCATCATATTATATTAGTGTTCACTAAGTAGAATGTGTTATATGTTGCAAGTCCATATATGCACCCACTATATTCATATTTTCCTTTGTCTAAAACAGTGTTGCATATTTTGTTAGCTAAATTCTAAAAGAAATAATATTGCATTTTTGACAGTGTCCTGCTTCTTTGTTTATTGGAGATACCAGCTGTATTACTTTTCTTAGATAGTTCAGCATATGAATAAAAATATATTTTCTTGATTGAACTTTTCATCTCAATGTTTATTGCAAGCTGTGCTTGACAAGAGTACAACGAGGTTAAAAATTCTTCACTTCGGGCTGGTACCATGACCCCAAATTTCACACATTTTTTATGCTGAAAAAGAAACATGGTTTTCCTTGGCATAGTTTATAATACTTGGTGATGATATATGATAAAGGCTGGGTGTTTATATTACCTGTGTCAGGATTCCCTTATGTCTATAATTAACATGTTTGCCAAACATCATAGAATTCCCTGATGAATGTACTCAGCCTTTTAACTGAGTGACCCAAGGATATGTTGTATTTTAATCTCTACCTGACTGCTACATTCACTTTTTCCAAACATTTTATTTAGCATTTATCACACTCAGTGCCCTCCCATTCCTTTCATCCTTCTTGTTTTATCGATGAATAACAAGAGTGTTAACACTACTTATCGTGACTCGGGCAAATGAAGAGTGACTTACCTAAGAGCCTCTAGCCTGAATCAACTGTATGATTTTTATGTGTTTGCTTCCAGTTTTAAGCTATGATTGCTTACACCTAACAGTAGCTATAAAATACACATTTATGGGGAAGGCTCTAATCTCATAGTCAATGAAAGTAATCTTATTCTGTGATAAGACTGTAAATGAAATCACACTTTACAGTGGCTAATCTGATGCCCATGTAAAACCAAAAGGGTTTAAGACACAAGAAAATTCAGAAGAGATAGCTCAATAGGCATCTTAACTCTGTTAGCCAAATTTTCCCCCCTTCCCCCAAATTTAGTCATTGTATGGTGAATATTCTTAAAATATATTCATTCTCACAATTTTAATAGGTTAGCCACCGTTGTGAAAAATATTTTTCCTAGAGAGATAGGTTATATAACTAAGATGGAGGCGAAAAACCGAATTCATAGCGATATGATAAACCATTTCAGCATAGGAAAAAGGAGAGTTAAGAAAGAACCTCCAAATGACATTCATTTTTTTCTGAGAATGCTGAGTGATAAAATGTAGGTGTCACAAAGAGATGTCATATACAAAAGCACCCAAGTTTACATAAGAGATTATGGTAAATATGTCGTTCTCTCTCTCTCTCTCCATATATACGTATATATATATGTATATGTGTGTATATATATATATATATATATATATATATCAGAACACATGTATAAATGTGTATACATATATAAATATCAGAATAGCATACATTACTCTAAAATAATTTTATATGAAATATGCAGCCAATGCTGGTTCTTTAATTTGAAGCAAGCGCTGTTATCTCTTAATATTCATATACAATATATACATATGTATATATATATATATATCACATGTTTATATTTACATATACATATATATGCAAATATGCTTCCTTCACCAGAAAAAGCCAAACTTTTATAACAAACTTTTATATCTGTCTGACCAAGCCTCAGCTCTGGTAACTTCAGCACATTAATACTTTTTAAGTCCAGCACATTCTTGAAATTGCTGGATTCATCTCTTATAAGAAAAAGAGATTGTTCTTACATCTAATCTTTTAAATCTTTATGCTGCACTGATTCTTCCTGAATAAGATTCCAACTCAGAGACATGTTTTTGAGTTTTATCTTCTATTTAAAAACTCCAGACTGTCAGTCTGCTTAGTTACATGGATTGATGTTTAGTTATCATCAAAGATTTTACTGAAGCAGATCCAGCCACACATTCTTCTATTTTCCGGTATTACTTGCAGATCTGTTCACTGGTCTTTCTACTTTTAGCGGAAAGTACTAAAAGAAATGAAAAGGCATTTTTGTGAATTAACTTTCCCTTATTTTTAATATTATGTTATCTTTAAGTTTGCAATACTTTATGTGGCTTTTGCTGTTTTAACATCATAATGCTCTTTCCTCTCTGAGATACAATAAAAATTAATGCAAAATATGTAAAGTGAAGAACGTGACAAAGTGAGAAAACCCTCCACATTTACGAAGAGACAGTAACTACTTCTGCTTATGGTATGTTTTTTCTAAATAAGATATTTGCTCCTTACATACTCCTGGGACTTTTCAAGGGATGTAATTAAAAGTAAGTAAGAGTGAGTACAACATAACTCGGGCACTCTTTGTATTGGGGAAGTGGTGTGATACGTTTGGGGAGAAAATCAGTTCTCCTACATAAATTAAAACTTTCTTATCACCTCTGGAAGCCACAGCTCTAGCCTATGAGATTAATTTACATCAAAGGATCTGTGCTATATTTGTATGACATGAAGGTATCTGTAAGTGTATGTGTACTTCAAAGTGCAAATTCTCAATATACTTTCTTTTAGCTTTTGGGTCCAGTGGGGGAGAAATGTTTTGAGTTTAAAACACTAGAAATATCATTTCATGACACTTTTGTGACTCCTTTATAAACCTTCTAGTTCTCCTAAATTCCATTCCAATCCATCCTTTTGCAAACTTGCCGAGAAATTTTAGTACTCCTATTGAGGCAATTGAAATGTTATTAATCACATGAATCCCTCAAATGTCTATTGCAAATTTTTCATATGTGCCTTCTGAGTCTCTTGGTCAATGTTATAAATCTAGCTTGGGCTGAACATTGGGTGTTATGTGGTGAAAATATGTGCAATCAAAAGGCCAGGGTGGGAGTCGGCTTTCCCACTTTTCAATTGTTTGACTTGAGGGAGGTAACTTTGGCCCACTGAACAGTTTTCTCTCTTCAAAAATAGACATGATGGTGTCTCATTCACAGGATGGTTGAGAGAATGAGATTATACATGTATGTTATCATATATATGTAATTTTGTGATTTTTATATACTAATAGTTTTAAGGCATCATCATTATTGTCAGTAACTAGGTAATAACTCAATGCTGGCTACTCTGTCCTGTCTCAAAAAGAGTGAATATAAGTAACTGTGTGAGCAAATATCCAGCCGGACCCTCTGTAACAGGAGCTGAGAACATAGTGTGGGGAGATAAAATTTTTATATTCAGAGGAGCACCTCACATATATTAGTATTAGCAGCTGGTGGAGAAACAGTACTGATAGATGCTGACATTTAGACTTTTGTTTTAAGGGATTAAATTGGAAAGGGGGGTGCATTCAGATAAGAAGAGCCATTCCTGTTGGAGAGGTCATGATGGCCAGAAATCTGTTTCTATTTTATCAATTCATGTTGAAAATTATTATTAGTGCTAATAGGTCCATAAAAACTGTTCAAAATATTTCAAGGAGGCCAAGTACAGCTGTTTGGCACACCATAGGTATTGATGATAAATACGTTTAGCAGTTACTGATATAAAACCTCAGTACTGCATTGAGCTTAAGCAGCCCTCTTTCGTACGTCAAGACTATAAATCTTCATGGGAGTCATATTATGTAACATCAGCTGAAATCAAACACTAGCAATTTTTTTAAAGGTAATAAACTATTGGGTAAGTAGGTTGTTTTTATCGCCTTTTCAATCTCTCCTCCTAGAGCTTGAGTGATAATTTAAAATACAGAGAGACACTTTAGCAGAGTCTTTAAAATCAATTTGTGATTTCAGCACTGTGTTATACAATTAATCCTAAAAGCACTACAACCTTTTGAATGACTTTGAGATATTCTTCATTTCAAAAAAAAAAAAACAAGAAAAGAAAGAGAAAAATAACCATGAAAAGAAATGAAAAACAATAACAGAGAAAGGAAAATAATGGTTTTATTTATTTACATAATTATGTATAGGATGATAAAATATTTCAATGCATGTTACTATTCAGCTAACGTGAAGTATATGGATTTAATATATGGAAATTTTCCTAAGGTATGTCTGTAAAAATAACAATATGTTTTAAATATGTTAAGTGAATTTTGTCATTCAATAATTTAATCCTATTTATGAATTTGCAAAATTTGCTATAAACATTTGCTTGTTGCTTTTGATATCCTTTACAGATGCTCTTCAGTTATCAGATAACTTCAGGAAGGGGTTTTGGCTCTGTTAGTTTTTTAGCAGGGATGGGATTTACTTCTTTTGCCCAAAGTACAGTGTGATATCTTTAGTACTTGTTAGTCATTTCTTTCTCTTGAGTAACATTAATAGCTGATGTTTATCTAAAGATAAGTACCCCATAAGAAAAATAAGTAAAACTATTTCACAAAAAAACTTGGGGGTCAGATATTCATTTGTGTCGATAATAGCATTATTAAATAAAATTTCTGAATGAATCATTGTCTTAGGAGCTACGAGAAATATAAATATGGACAACACTGAGCTTTATCTAGTAGATAGATATAACAGTTAAAGAACTGGCTAAGGACAACACTTACCTCCTGGGTGCTTATGGATGAAGAGTAATTTGTAAGATTAGGTAGGAAAAGCTTTCGTATCTTTTATTTGTCTGTGTATTTTAACATGACTCAAATAGAAATTTCCATGCGTGCCAGAATGTTTTTCAAAAGCTGTCATGTGATAAACGGCAAAAGAAAGGCACAAAGTTTATGAGAGCTCAGAGAATCCAGTGATCACATCTTGATGGTAGAAAGACTCAGAACCACTTCTTGGGCCAGACTCTGAGCTCCAGACCTCTATACCTTACCAACTTGTTATCTTTGACTGGATGTTGATTAAGAATTTCTAATTTATGTCAGTCTTGGAGTTTTCTCCCATATATTCAGCTTCTCACACCAACATCTTCTGAGTTGCTCAAGTCCCAAACTTAAGGAGGTATCCTTTTTATTCTTCCTTTGCCTCCACTAGCATCACCCATCTGGTTCCTGACTAAGTCTCTACAGTTCTTGTCATCACTGCTACCACCCATCCATACCAACATCTTCTCTTTTCCAGAGCTCAAACAATCATCCTGCTTAAGATCCTTTAATGGCTTTCCTTTCCTCTTAGAAAACCCTCGCCTGGGCTGTTTGCACAGATAGTCTCTTCCCATCCTTCCCATTTCAGCTAAGATGTCATCTGATCAGAGAAGCTATTTCCCCAGTTACTCTCTCTCTCACCCTCCTATGTTTCTATTGATAACATTGTCTGAAATGTGTACTTATCTAATTCATCTAGTCTCTGACACTAGAATATAAGGTTCTTTGAGGATGAAGAACTTGCCTGTCATTTTTACCATTGTATGCTTAGTGTCTTCCAAGTGCTGGCCATATGATAAGTGATCAATAAATAATTATTGAGTGAGAAATACATATACATGTGTTGGGGGCCATGGTACTTGCTGGGGAAAGCCAGAATACAGATTATATCATGAATATATGAAAAGAGAGACTTAGGTGTGAGAAACAGAAAAATCCAATGTCCCTTGACTACAATTAAAGTTCATGAAGAGGAGCAAGAAGAACTGGAGCAGAAATAGTGAGTCCGGGACAGCTTACTGAGTCTTAAATGCAAGGGAACATAGCTTGTACTTAATTTGTACATCAATAGGGAGATTGCAGTTCTCTTCAGTTCATGAAACATGTGAAGAGACAGTAGGTCATAATGACAAATCTTGCCATCTGAGGAGCCAGAGTGCCTGGGTTTCAATCCCAGCTCTGCTCCTTCATGGATGTGTGGCCTTGAAAAAGTTACTTCACCTCATTTTCTGTGCCTCATTTTCTTCATCTATAAAATGGGGAAAATAATTTTAATATCTCAAAATTTTATGAAGTTTAAATAAGTTAATATGTATAAAGTGCTTAAAATTATACCTTATTTTATTTAAAATTATCCATTCCTATTTCACACTTAGCCACAAGCAAAAGTTCATGCATTTTGCCTATACTGTTATAAAATATCCAAACTTACAGAATGGGATGGTAGGGGGAATATTAACCTTGCCAGGTATGCTATCTTTCACTTTTAAGACTCTTTCAGTATAAAAATAGGTAAGCTTTGTTATTGCTGTTGTTCTTATTTTGATAAGTAACCAGTTTTCAGGGTTTCACCCTCATCCTTCCCACTGCTCCTCTAAGGGGGAGATGCAGGTCTGATACCTGAGATGGGAGAGAGGGAAGGGAGGATGTTTGGGTAGAAGGGTCTTGAACTGGCCAGGGCAACCAGGAGTCCTTGATCTGAAGATACTCTTCAGAAGTGTCCTGAATTTCACAGGCCTGCTTTGGTTGCCCCACCATCCTTGGTCATTGGCTAGGAGGAGCCTGTGGGAAGTGTGGCCTCCGTGCAAACATGGTGGTGGATCTGGATGCAGATCCAGCAGCAGAGGCTGTCTACACAGCAGGAGATATGCATCTGAATGGTACATATCTTCAAAGACTGCCACACAGGCTGAATACACATTCTGACTCTTTCCTCTCATCACTACAATCTAACTACGTCTCCTGAGTAGGGCAGAAGGTAGATAGGGCTTGAGAATGAGCATAAAACTCTGTTTGATGCTGGAATCTGAGAGGTGAGGGTGTGCACAGGGCTTTGCTTCCCTCTAAGCTGCACCAAATTTTAGTGACTTGAGGTGGCAGAAAAGGTGGAGAAAAGATCTGAATCCTGATATCTTTAAACAGAACATGGCCCATGAGATAAGTGGAAGGATGGTTCCTGCACTAGTAGGACCTGTGGGACCCCACTGCCTACAAAAGAAGAGCAGGGAATAGTGCACTAATTGGCTTAGATTTTTCCTACCCAAGAAACCAGGAGAGCACTAATTAGAGCCCCATGGAGAAGAGAGGCTCCCTGTTGGTGTTTTAGGATAGAACTGAAGGCAAGCACATCACCCGGCTGCTGACTGACGGGAGTAGAGAGAGCAGCACTTCCAATCAGCAGTGGGTTTGCTGTGTCTCAGAATTCTGTGACAGCTTACTCTTAGCTTCCCTGGTACAGACAGCTCTTAGAGAAGGCCATATAGAGTGGTCCTGCAGCAAGGGACATATAGAAACTTCTGAATCCCTTCCTGCAATATGAAAGCCAAAGCAACTTGAAACGTGACTCGGGCCTGCTCTCTGGCTAACCACACTGTGCAGCCATTTTAACTCTGCAGCAAGTTTCCAGACAGAAAAAGCAGTTTACCTAGAAGAACACTTAGGGGAGAGAGAAAGAATAAGCAGAACCTCTGGAAGAAAACCAGGAAGGCCTTTGATTTTTCCACAGTAACATTCAGTGTCAGAAAACGGGTAGACATAGATGGCAATTTTAATAGGAACAATAGAAAAATAAGGGAATCTGATGAGATTCAAATGCAGCATTAAAAAGACCTGGAATTAAAATTAGCAATTTGTTTTTAAATTCTGAATGTCAATAGATAAATTCAGGGATGATTGCTTTTAACTTTATCTCTTAAATATTGAGTTTTGCCATTGAAGCTTCTTTTCTTTTATCCTGATTTTTTTTCATGTTTAAAAATATCTGTCTGCCTTTTTACTTGAATAACTGCTTGGCTGGGTATTGTGTTCTTGCATCATACTTGTCCACATTGTGCAACTGTTTTCTGGCACTGCGTATTTCTATGGAGAAATCTGAGGCCTGCTTGATTTTTCCATCCATGTAGGTTAATTTCTTTCTCTATCTGAATGCTTGAATCATTCTTTCTTAATCCTTGACATTCTATGGCTAAACTAGGACTGAGCAGTCTGTCTCAAACTTTTCTATGTGGTCCTCAAGGTGCAGATTCCCTTTTTTTTAATTTCAGGTTCATGTAATAACATCAAACATATCTTCTGGTTCATTTGCTGGGTTTTCTACTTCATCTTGTTCATCTTGATCTATCTTTCATGTATATTATCTTCTCTTTAGTTTCCTTATGACCTTGGTCTTGCCCATCCTGCATTTATGTTATCTCAAGACTTTTATTTATGCCAGTTAACTTTTGAATCACATATATTTTTATCATTCTGCTTCTAATTTATTATTAATTCTGCAATAAAGTTGTTTTGTTCTCACTTTGTTTTTTCAATTTTAAATACCCCTTTCTAGCCTATTCTGGGTATTAATATCTCAGTTTTGATATCTTATTAAATTTAATTCATGTTCTTACTGTATATTTTAAAGTATGAATATCTTAGTCAATTTGGACTACCATAACAAAAATACCATCATCTGGGTGGCTTATAAATAATAAAAACTTTGTTTTTCACAGTTCTTGGAGACTAAAATCAAGGCCCCTGCAGATCTGGTATCTGGTGAGAGCCTGCTTCCTGGTTCATAGATGGTCATCTTCTTGCTATGTCCTCACGTAGTAGAAGGGAACAAGAAAGATTTTAGAGGCCTCTTTTATAAGGACACTAATTCATGAGGCCTCTGCCCTCATGACCTAATCACTTCCTGAAGATCCTGCCTCCAAATACCATCACGTTGGGGATTGGGTTTCAACATACAGTTTTGGGAGGACACAAACATTCAGTGTATAGCAATAAAGAAGTGAAGAATAAGCTTGTGTTCACTGATTTATATTTTCCTCCAGATTTATCTTTCTTTACCTTTGAATAGTTTCATGTTTTCTTTGTACTGAGGAGAAGTAGAAAAGGTTGCTGGAGGGAAACTGAAGAATAAACAAAAGGGCTGATTTTCTCTGATTGGAATACACTTAATTTAAAAAATGGTGTGAGATCCAAGGCTATCCCCCATGGGAATAAAAAACATCGATTGGAAGAAGAGTCAGTGACATTGCTTATTTTCCAACAACCTTTTCCACTTCTCATCAGTAAAAGGAAGAAAAAAATAAGGAAACTCACTTTTTTTTTTTAAATAAATTTATTTATTTATTTTTGGCTGCGTTGGGTCTTCACTGCTATGCGTGGGCTTTTCTCTAGTTGCAGAGCACAGGCTTTTCATTGCGGTGCGCAGGCTTCTTATTGCCGTGGCTGCTTCTGTTGCAGAGCACAGGCTCTAGGCGTGCAGGCTTCAGTAGTTGTGGCTCGCGGGCTCTAGAGCGCAAGCTCAGTAGTTGTGGTGCATGGACTTAGTTGCTCCGCGGTGTGTGGGATCTTCCTGGACCAGGGCTCGAACCCATGTCCCCTGCATTCACAGGTGGATTCTCAACCACTGCGCCACCAGACAAGCCCCTCACTTGGTTTTTTAAAGTCCATATTTAGGAGTATTAATAAAGAATCTCAGAATTTGTTGACTCATCAACAAAGGTCTTGAGGACTAGAGTTTGATGTGTGTTTCATATCTCTCCTGTATTCTAGAATCTTCTGTTTCCTTATGTGATTAAACTTATTATTTATTCCATTTTCTTTGATTTATTGCATCTGGAATTTTTTTACCCTATTTTATTATTTTGTATTTTTGCAAACCACTTAAATATTTGAGGAGTGAAATTCTTCATTGTAATGTGAATCAGCTAAGAGAAAAAAATAATTAACATCTATAAAGAGATTAATTTATGCATTTGTATATATGCACATATAACTTGATTACTGAATATTTAGAAAAATTCTAATAGCATCTTGCAAAAAATACTAGAATTATTAAATGGCTTTGGTAAATAAAAATAAACACATACAGTGCAATAGGTTTCATCTATACTATCAACAATTAACTAAAATGAAATTATAAAAATACCATGCATATTATTGATAAAATCTTTAAAAGTCTTTTGAAATTAACCAGAAAGCTATTAATAAAGGTGCAAAATATTTTAAAGTAATAACATTATAACTGAACAAGTGAAAGAACAGGCTATGCTATTAGATGGAAGGCAATATCATAAACAATCATTACTTCCATAATTAACATATACATTAAATGCAATTGAATTAGAATCCCAATGGCTATTTTGTTCAGAATTGGCTAAACTAATAAGATTTTAGAGAAGATTAGATATATGAGATAAGCTGAAAGTTACTTAAAAACTGATTGAGAACTTATTTTAAAGATATTAAAATATAACATGGAGCTACTCAGATCATACCAGTATGGTATTGGCATAAAATAAAGAAATATATAGATCAGTGGAACAAAGAGTGCCGGTGTAGATGTTATTATATAGAGAAACTTAAATTACGATAAATGCACTTTTTCAATTCAGTGGGAAATATATGGTTTGTATATTTAACAGTGTCAATACAACTGGTTCTCTATTTGGAAGAAAATAAAATAGAGAATCGTCCTCATAACATGCACAAAAATAAATTCTTAATAGAATAAAATATTTATATAAAAATAAATGAGATATAAGACAATCTTTTTTTATCTAGTGGTTCAAAAGACTTTTTTAAGGTAATCTATGAAGAAAAATTTTTCATTTATCCTTTAAATTTGCAGAAGAAATATAATCTCAAAACATATTTTATAAATTAAAAGAAAACTCTTTCAAAGCATCTGATGGATAAAATCTTAATACCTAGATTTGCAAAAGCTTCTACAACTTGAAAATAAACAGACTCATAACCCTATATTAAAATGGGCAAAAAAAATATGGAATTGAGTTATAAGTAGATAGCTAACAAATACTATATAAAAATATGCTTGGTTTCAGAGAAATTTATTTTGAATTATTCTGATGAGTTTCTTGTGAGAACCATAATTCCTAACAATTGCCCGTAAAATATCTATGAACTAAGGTAACTGTTTTCTGTTAATACTTTGACACTGTGATGGAATAAATATCCACTGTTGGCATTGGATTTTTGTTTTTACAAATTTTCCACGTTGATTAATTAGCTAAGCCACTATTAAGCATTTTAGGGCCTAGCAAATGCATTTCTAATGATGCTCTTCATACCATGTCAAATAATCATATCTTGGGTAACCAGTCTTTTGTGGTGAAGTCCCTTTTTCCATATTTCATTGTATTTTGTTTTCTTATGTATTTTTTTCCTTTTGAAATTTACTCACCTATACTATCTCTTCTCGTAGGTTTTATTTCACCTTTTTCTCCTAATTAATGATGTAATCTTAAAAAATCATTCAAAAGCATATGGAAGAGGGAAAGATGCAGAATGAAGAGAACTTGTTCTCTGAGTCTGTTGTAGTGTGATTTGGCCTGAAGAAGTGCTCTCAGTGCCCTCACACTGCTAGTACATGGTCTGATGAGAGGCTCCTGTGACGGTCCTCTATTTGTGCCCCAATAATCTTCCAGCAAACCCTTGATTTACTGACAAGAGAAAGGGGGACAGAACCTGTTTGAGAACACAGATTTCTTAATATCAGCTCAGAAAATAATATATTTTCTATACTAGCAATTTCTAAATATATATATATATATTTTTTTTCTCTTAGCAACCCATTTCTATCACTATAATCTTTAAAAATCAGTAGGAATTTTGAAAAACCTCTTTTCATGGTAAATAAGGAATGGTTTTAAATAAATAAAATCTTTTATCAGTGTATTGTTAAAGATTTTACTCTAGAGTATTTTTATTCAATCCTTAATAATATTTATAATATAAAACATGTTTTCATTTAACAAATAAAATCAGTTAGACTTACTTTAAATAAATTATGTAAGAAAAATAAGTTTGCTTACCAATCAATTTGAAAATAACCTAATATTTCACATTTGGTTTGGGAACATTTAAAATAAAATTCACGTACAGTTTACAGAATCAAAATAGAAAAAAATGCTTACATAAAAATTAGTTTTTTCTTTAACAAAATTAAGTCATTTACATAATCTTTATTTTTTTTTTCCTAATTGAGGAGATAAAACATTTTAGGCTGTAATTCCATTTGAAAGCTTTTCTCCATAAATATGACATTACTGATATGGGTGTGCTTTATTTCTCAGAAGTGAGAAGCCAAATTGGAAATAATTGTCACAATTTTTTTAAACAGATTTGTTTTATAACATGAAAGAGGCATCTTGATGTACAATATAAAATTGTTGATCATAGGGAACTAGTGAAGATCATCTTGAAGTGAATTTGCAGGGTCATTACCCAGGCTCTGTGGCAGAGACAGTGATGTCCACAGTTTTCCACTGACTCCCTTCCATTTCTTAGCCTCCTTGCAGGTAGGCAAGGCATATGACTACTTTTTGCCAATGAGCATTTTGTGAGGAGAAAATGGTACATGTTATTCTGGGCCAAGGCTGTGAAAGACACTTGTGTGATTCTCTAGTTTTTTTCTCTTCCCTTGCATGGTGACCAACAAGGTCAGATCTCCACATGATACAACTACAAGGTGGTGGTACCTACTTTGTCTCTGTCATCCTGGTCCTTGAGTGCCTGCTTTTAACAGAGAAGCTCTGTTTCCCCTGTGATATTGTGATGTATAAGAAATATATATTTGGTTTTTGTCCATGTTTCTGGCACAGAGATGCTAAAATCCATGGAATTTCCTGTAATAAGAGCAACAAAGCTGTCTTTTGTTACATTAATGAGATGATTTTTTGGACCTAAGGATGAGGGCTGGTTGCTGTGAGAACCAATCAAGTGATTAGAAGTTTGGAACTTTTAGTCCCACTCCCTAACTTCTGGGGAGGGAGAGTGGCTGAAGGTCGAATTAATTGCCAGTGGCCAGTGATTTAATAAATATGTCTATGTAATGAAGTCTCCATAGAAACTCAAAAGGTTGGGGTTTGGAGAGCTTTCTAGGTTGATGAACATGTGGGGATTGGAGGAGAGTGACATGCTCTGTGCTTCTTCCCACATACCTTGCCCTATGTATCTCTTCATCTGGCTGTTGATTTGTATCCTTTAATATCCTTTGTAATGAGTAACTAATCTAGTAGTAAACTGGTTTCCTGAGTTCTGTGAGCTGCTCTGGCAGATTAATTGAACCCACGGAGGAGGTCCTGGGAACCTCTGATCTATAGCTGGTTTGTCAGAAGCATGATTGGCGTCTGAAGTGTGTATGGGGGAGGTGGAGGCGGGGGGCAGGACATTCTTGTAGGACTGAGCCCCTAACCTGTGGAATCTGATGCTGTCTCCGGGTAGTGACAGAATTGAGTTGAATTGTAAGACACTCAACTAGCATCCAAGAATTGCTTGGGGGTATAGGAAAACCTTCCATATTGGAATTGATGTGGCTAGAACCCTTACCCGCTAAACCTCACCATCCGATGCTGGATGTATTCTGTGAATGAATGCAAAAATCACATTTATTTATGAGAACTTGCGATTATTGCCACAGCATAGCGTATCTAATTTAAACAAATAGAAACTCTTTATTACTTTATAATTATATTTAAATAAAAGTCCAATCTGGACTCAGAATAAATATATTATGACTAAGGGCAAAAATGATTTACAACATAACAGTCAAAACATCACAGTGCCTTTTGACACTTAGCTGAGAGGTTAAGATGTTGAGTGACTGAGGCTAAATATATCCATTTGATCTTCATTCCCCCCATCCATACACAGTGTACCCAAGATTTCACATTCTAACTAACTAATTTATAAAATTGGAAACTAGGATAATATGATATTTACTACCTTCAATGACATGAATCTTTGGAAACACCATAATGCTTTCTATAAAGTGTTCGGAAGGCAGTTCCAAAAGCTGAATCCCAAAGGCATCTTTGAAATCAGCAGTGCCATTGGAATATGTGTATAGCATCTTAATAGTGTGGTGGGGAAAATATGCGTTAAGTAAATTCCAGTTGGTTTTATGACTTGTCATAACTAATGTCATATCCCATCACAAAAATATATAATGTCTACTTTGATGATATATAAAAACAATGTATTTGGTAGGAATCACTTCAAACTAACTTAGGAATTTAGTAGAATTACATGACTGCTAAGCCGCTGGCAAAGCATGGATGTATTTGAACCTCAGAAACAGCTCTAACAGAATATAATCTGGATGCTGACAAAACTTTCTCATCTTTACTTTTCTTTGGGCACTTATTTTCATCTCCTTTCTTACTATAGATTTGTTTTCTCCTGGTAGGAAACGAGCATTGGTAGTAAAAACTATGGATTTTGCAACTATCAGTCTTACATGATTATAGATAGACCAAGTCAACATTTTTTAAAAATCCCAGGAAAAGAGCTCGTTGGCCCAGCTGGCGAAAGGGACTTGTACCCTCTCCTATCAGCTATAGATTTTCAAATTGGTTTTGCTTCTGTGTTTTGAGGCTCTTGTTTGCCCACTTATGTTTGAAAATGAAAGAAAAAGTAATTATTTCAGATAGCTCATGTGTGTTTTCTCTCTTTTGGGTAGGTGGGTGTGTTGCTAATGGACTCATCCATAAATGAGAGGTTGGTCTGGGAATTCTGGATACTCAGGTAGAATTGGCTGGCTGACAGGCTTCATGTTACGGTATTCAGTGGGAGAGCAGAATTGTTGACTGAGAGTCCCTTAAAAAAGGCAGAATTATCAAGGTTTTCTTGAGGCACCAACATCCCCACTTGGATCTCCTCAGGCTGATGTCTCAGTTATTCAATTGAGAAGACCAGTAGTTTTTGTTTTTCAATAAAGCTACGTGGGTAGGAGTGGGTACAAAGAAGGCAACTGATATAACTGTTTCATAAATAGATCTTCATTTAAGCCCCATGGTTCAGCCTCTGTTCTTACATATTTTTTTTCAGTAATTCTTTCTCTTTTTTCTTTTTTTTTTAATTGTCAAGATGGAAGAATCTCTCCAAGATTCTTCTTGAAAGAATAGCTTCTACTTTCACTGCAAGTCCCTTATTCAAGTGGTCTGGGTTGAAGTTTCCTTCAATCTGTTTTGTCCTTCAACACAATTACATCTACTTTTCATTTTTTTAGACATGTGTTAATATCTTAACTCGTATCTACTGACCATGAATTTGATCTTCGGTTTATGTTCAAAATATTTAAAACCCATATGGCATAGGGAAAATGAGACAAGGAACTGATACCAGTACTGAACAACTATGACAGTGGACTGAATGACAGCCTTGTTTTATTCCTTTTTGTTCTATGCTGTTACTTTTGTAAAGGAGTCTTGGGAGAGAGGAAGTATGCTAAAGGCATACCAATTTAGCTTTAGAATAATTTATACATTGTTTCTCAGTCACCTGCTTCATATTTGCATTGTGTGAGGCCAAAAAAGCAACTCAAAGTTAGAAATGGGATTCTAAAAAGTAAGTTTCTCACTGTTTATCCTATTTTCCCGTTAGTTCTTTCTAAACGTTAAAATTTTATAGATCTGATTTTATTTTATGAAAGCATACTATTAGACTAACATGGCTTTAATAAAATTAAAATTTAGACATGGCTTAAACTGAGGGAGGACATTGCATCATAAACTGTAAGCTGTGAAGCTCATTTTTTTCAGTAAGTATGCATTTTATGGGGAAATAAGTACATGTGTTTCCAATTCATTTATCTTTAAATCATTAAATTAGCCTTATTCAGAAGCTCTTAGATGCTTCACATATATATTTCCCCTCTTTTATTCTGTCCCTCGTGAGAGACAGCAATGTCTTCATACAAAGGGTTCACATTCAGGAAGCAATTCCAAATATACACATTTGGGTTAAGACACAAATCCAATGAAAGTTATGTCTTTTCATCTCCGTATTGTATTTTATCAAAATAGAATCAGTTTTTGCTTTATATTATAATGACTTTTCTTCTTTCAATTTATATTCTCAGTTGGTATAAGTTTATATTCTTAAAATATCAGGTACTCCAGGTCCCAAATCATGCAATTAATCGAAGAATGGAATTTTAATACTTTCTTTTTTTTTAAGAATAAATTAATACTGTATTGACTTGCTCATAGAAGACTGTACAGTGATTATACTAACCACAGAAGTAAAGGAAAGGAATATTCCTTGGCACTCCATGTGCTACTGAAGTGGCAAAGAAATCAGTGCATTGACTATTTCTCTCAAAAATCCAGTTTTAATAAGTACCCTTAAGTTCTATGCCTTTACCTACTCTTTTACACTCATATTTTTGTTTATTCTAAGGATATTTTTGAGAACTTGCTTACCTCATTACACAGTATCTTTTTTGTTTTTGTTTTTGTTTTTTTTAGTACGCGGGCCTCTCACTGTTGTGGCCTCTCCCGTTGCGGAGCACAGACTCCGGACGTGCAGGCTCAGCGGCCATGGCTCACGGGCCCAGCCGTTCCGCGGCATGTGGGATCTTCCCGGACCGGGGCATGAACGCGTGTCCCCTGCATCGGCAGGCGGACCCTTAACCACTGCGCCACCAGGGAAGCCCCAGTATCTTTTTAATGAAGATGTAGAAAGTTTTATTTTTTAATCTTTATGCTGTGGGTAGTTGGGTTTCTGAGAAGCATTTCTTTTTTTAACTTTATGGCAACTGAATCATGGGATTCATTCATTCATGGGATTCAAAGTGGGTTCCCACTTTGAAATGACTGTTGACAAATCCACATCTAAATTTGTTGGTTATTCCTCAGTAGACATTTAATATACTATCCTAATTCTGGCTTCATCTTAGTTATCTTTACTGTATTTTCCCTTTGCTCACGTTTTCTCATTTACTTTTTTTTTTTTTTTAATTTTCATCCAATCTCTTCTTTTTTTTTTTTTTTTTTAATTAATTTATTTTTTTGGCTGCGTTGGGTCTTCGTTGCTGCGCACGTGCTTTCTCTAGTTGCAACCAGAGGGGGCTACTCTTCGTTGCGATGCGTGGGCTTCTCATTTCAGTGGCTTCTCTTGTTGCGGAGCATGGGCTCTAGGCGCACGGGCTTCAGTAGTTGTGGTTCGTGGGCTCCAGAGTGCAGGCTCAGTAGTTGTGGTGCATGGGCTTAGCTGCTCTGCGGCGTGTGGGATCTTCCCGAGCCAGGGCTCGAACCTGTGTCCCCTGCATTGGCAGGTGGATTCTTAACCACTGTGCCACCAGGGAAGCCCCTCATTTACTTTTATTTATAGAATAATAATTAGCTAGGCTTTACTATTTTCAAGTTGCGCATAATCCTTTCCAGGCAAAGTAGGTACTAAGGTGCTATTTTTATTGAAGCCCACTAGAACAATTTTTCTTGCTGCTTATCATTATAAAGATGAACTGCTTGGGAGTTAATTTTTAACTTATTATATTAGCAGCTGTACCTAGCGTTTTTCCTTGTGGAGAGAAATGTTTTTATTTCAGAAAAGACATTCTCTAGTCTGAATGGGTAGATGACAGTCCCAGAAACAAGAAGAATGTTTTCATACACCAAAACATCAGAATTCAGGGATCAATTAAACATGAGTTACAGAGAAGACTTGCTTTGTTTGTAGAAGAGAGGAAGAGTGAGAAGGGAGTAGAAGGGGAAAGAAAAGAGAATAACCATAAAAATGGTGGAAAGCTGCATGCCCTGTGATAAGACTTCACTGTGTGGCCCTGTAAAATCTTCAGTAATATCAAAAGGGATTGCTTTCTTGTGCACACTAACAGGGGGATGACTTTCATGTCAAGGTCTATGCAGTGGCAGACAAAACAGCTGGTGGGAATGAGCAAGGCAAAAAGCAGGTGGAGCAGGGGACAGAAGTCCCCTAGCAATTAGCTGAAGTCTGGAAAAGGACTTAAAACTTCCAGAGATCAAAGAAAACTGACAAAGCGCTACCAGAGGTCCCTGGCTTATATACCAGCCACAGTTGTTTATTCAACAATTAAATGCAGGGCTTCCCTGGTGGCGCAGTGGTTGAGAGTCAGCCTGCCGATGCAGGGGACACGGGTTCGTGCCCCGGTCTGGGAAGATCCCACATGTCGCGGAGCGGCTGGGCCTGTGAGCCATGGCCGCTGGGCCTGCGCGTCCAGAGACTGTGCTCCGCAACGAGAGAGGCCACAACAACAACAACAAAAAAAACACAATTAAATGCAAATACTTTTGAAGTTTACTGTATAAGTATCTTAAAGTCCCTGAGATCAGGTTATGTTGTTGGTGGATCAATATAATACATTTTGTTTTTAGTCATCTCTAGTTGTTCCAATTTATTTATTAGGTACGTTGAGTTTTAAAAACTTTTATTTTTGTCTTCCTCAAATTTTACAACCTTTCATTAAACACATGAAGTATACAGAGAGATGTTAACATCTGGGAATATGTAACCTGTTGTGGATTATTTTATCTACTTGTTATTAAGGAAATTTATACTATCTAATAAAAATGTAGATTCTTTGTTATTTTTCTTTAACAAATCAATAGATAACCATGATTTTTATAGGGGTTAAATAAATGAATTAAATCATATTTTACTTTTTCTCAAGTTTTATTCTAATATTAATAATTCTAGTCAACCCCCCCAATATCATGCTACAAACCAAACCCAGATGATATTCAATGATATGCGATAGAGATAGAGATGTACATGTTCCACAAGTATTTATTGGGTGTCTCTATGTTCCTGGCACTTTCTAAGCACTAATAAAGCAGCAAATAGAACAGACCTACATGCCCATCCTCATGGAGCTTATAGTCTACTGAGGGGAGACAGGCAATAAACATAGTTAATAATAAAATATGTAACAGATTGTAAAAAGTTCTAAGGAGAAAAATGAAAATGGAGAAAGGGGATACAGAGGGATGGGGGGCTAAAAATTTTATTTTTTAAACTTTTATTTTATATTGGAGAACAGTTGATTAACAATGTTGTGTTAGTTTCAGGTGTACAGCAAAGTGATTCAGTTATACATATACATGTATCTATTCTTTTTCAAATTCTTTTCCCACTTAGGTTACTACAGAGTATTGAGCAGTGTTCCCTGTGCTATACAGTAGGACCTTGTTGGTTATCTATTTTAACTATAGCAGTGTGTACATGTCAATCCCAAACTCCCATTCTATCCCTCCCCCCTCCCCACACATCATAGAGAATGTGACATTTGGGTAGAGCCCTGAAAGAGGCAAAGGAGTGACCCACATGGACATTTGGGATACCAGCAAACAGAGTGCAAATGCCCTGAGGGGGAGCCTGGCCACAGTGTTGGAGAAGCAGCAAAGTGACCTGTGTCACTGTAGTAAAGAGTAGTAGTAGGAAATGATGGCCAGCTTTTGCAGTCTTGTAGACCATTATAGCGGATTTGGTTGTTTATTTTTCCCTTGGGGAAGGAACACCATTGGAAAGTTTTCAGTGTAAGATTGCTGTAATCTGAAGTGTTTTAAAAAGAATCACTCTGGCTGCTCTGTTAAGAAAATATTTAAAGGGGAAAGAGTGAAAGGCTAAAGACTGATTAAGATGTGAATGCAAAAATTTTTTTAAGAACATACACTGGCTTAGACCAGAGGTGAAGAGGTGGTAAGGAGTGGTTGGATTTGAGTGTTTAGCACACAGGATCTGTTTGGGAATTGGATGTGAAATGAAAGAGAATCAACGAAGACACTGGGATGGTGTTGCTAGAAACTGGGTTGGGAATATTGCCGCAAGAGTGGATTTGCTCAGATGATGTGCATTTCACTTTTGCTCCTTTTGAGCACCTTATCTCCACTAGAGATCCAAGTGGAGATGCCAAGCATATTCAACATTACCCAGTGTTTTGTGTGTATGTAATTACATATTTACAAAATCCTAATGATCCAGAAACTTTGGGAAGTCCTGTTTTCAGCTGATGAAATATGTTTTCTCATCAGATGTGTCAAGCTATTTTTGCTGCTTTTGTTGTCTCCTATAGTAAGGATACTGGCTTCTACTTGATTCCCTAAAGTGCTTAATTCACCATTCCTACTGTAGAGATGGACGTAAGTAATCTTTCACAGAAAACAAAAATCCATGAATAAAAACAAAGAGTTCCTCATATCCTCACATGATTTTCAGGAGGTCAATAAGAAATCCAAAGAATAAAAAAAAGAGACAGGAGTGTGAAATTAGCATAGGTCCACCAAAAAATAAACAACAACAAAAAAAACCAAAGGAGACTTATTCTTTCGCTGAGAGTAACTGAGAGTAAATAAATGTTTGTGACTATCAAGGACCTTTTTTATTAAAGGGGATGAAAACAAGCTGGTTGTTTCTGGTGGTATTATTAGCAGGACACTTCCTCTGAGAGTCTTGCTAGTTAAGGCTGTAAAAAGAGCAACAGATAAGCTGGAGTGCTCACAACTTAGCAACAGCTTGGAAAGTATTGTCAATAAATGCTCCAGTCTGAAATGGGGCCAAGTGATAGGATGTGATAATATTGTACAATTGAAGCAGCACTTCAGTATCTAATCTTGGGATTAGAGAAGATCTGGGGGTTCACACCCCTGAAGCCATGTCGGGGTGGAATTTATAGCTCTTCTCCATTGATATTAATAACAGCCACAGATTAGTGGAGGCAGACTTTGATACAGTTTACTGCAACATGTCTGTGATAAAGGGTGGAAACTTGCTCTTTACACCAGGAGAAAAAAAAAAAAAAAAAGAACCACCTCCCAAAAGTATTGTAATAGAAACGAAAGCATCTGGTTCCCACTATCACCATGTTTTGTATAAATGTTTCCAAAGATCTTGTTCCTTGATAATGGCTCTTGGTAAATTCATTTAAGAAAAATTTGGCCCTACACCAGCATTTCCCAACACAACAATGACTTTACACGTGAGAGAGTCATTCGCCCACCCAACCTTTCATGGTTAGCATGATATTGAGATCATTTGCATTTAGTTTATAGTAGGCAAACAGGAAATCCCATGCAAGTATGTTACCACTTCACAAAGAGCTGACCAAGAAGCCAGGAGGGAAGTAAGGAGGTGACCAGGGGAGGTAGAAGAGGATGAGAGAAGAAGGGGAGCAAGGAGAGAGGTGGAGCGTGAGGGAGAAGACAAATTGGAAACAGAAGCTTGAATGGGAAACTGCCATTTTAGAAAGTAATCTTTTGAATTCTGTTTCTTAAGTTGTGCCTAGAAGCTGTCCAAACTACAGCCAAATAATAAGATTAGGTCTGATTCCCCATCCTAGCACTGTCAGCCTTGGTTAGTGTGATGTCTATAATGCATTTGGTGTGGTTACTTTGTTTTGTAGCAACAGCAGGAATCGTCTACATTAGACATAAATTGTTTACAGGTTTTTTGTTGTTGTTGCCGAATTTGCGTGGAAATTTCAACGTGAACATTTATACTTTATAAGTGTTTTTGGTTTTTTTTCAGCCCAACTGACAGCTATAACTACTCCAACAGAAATGAAAATCACTACACACAACCAGTAATTCTCTTTCATAAGAGTTACAGGAGACTTCATGTTTTACGGTAATTTTATATCAGCATGAGAGAAACTTTGCTCATTTTTTCTGCTAAAAGTATGCCACTGCATTGTTTTAATAATGTTAATTAATAATAATAACCAACACCAACAAAAGAATAAGGTTGCACTTGGAAAACTTGATTTGATGCCTTCCTTGTTTTTAAAATGATTTTCTGTCCTTTTCTTCATTTTATCTCAAGAAATGTTTACTTATGGATTCAACACACATGGGTATCAGAAGAAGAAAATAGATTTATGGCTAAGGCATATGACATTGACATTCATTTTTGAGCTAAATTTCATGAGCTCTTTTTAATTTTTTTCCACTGGGGACAAAATCTTTTTATCCTTTTATTTCCTGAGAATGCTAACAGAACTAGTTAGTAAATGTTGGTGATTTCCAAATGCTCTACCCTTCAGAATGTTGCTATTACTAGTAGTTCTAATAGTTATTGGCTTGATAGGACCATAAAGGAATGATTAGCTTATTTTATGGGCCTTATTCTTAGCAATGGGAAATTAAGTCTAAATCTTGAAAATAATTGGAGAATATAAAGTCCACACTCCTGATAGAAAAAAAGTCTTAGGTTATATGCTTTGATTTCTATCCTAGGTCCTTAAGCAATTTTTCTTTTAAAATTTTTCTCTAAAAATTACACTCACATCTGGGTGTACACTCACAAAATGAGATTGCTTACACTGCCTTATGTCAGATAAGGTGCCAAATAGAAGTCATGTCAGTTATTTTTGTTGTTATCCTTACTATTGTACAAAATACATTTTGATTAAAAAAAAATAAAGCAGTGAGAAAAATAAAAAGAATCAAGAGATGAAATCTTCCTGGGATTATCGTACTTGGTTACCCTCTTCAGTGCAGATTTTAATTATCATCTCGAGTGTTCTGGCAGGATTTTGTAATGAATGAGCTTCGAACATTTCACTCTTCTCAAACAAAGACTCTTGGAACTTCAGTCTTCTAGCCCTGTAAATCTGCAGTGTTTCTTCTTTTGTCAACAGGCATGCAGAAAACCTTAAAAAGACACATTTATTTCATTTATGAGAAATTAAATCCAGATTTAAAGCTCTTCTCTCACCCACTACTGTTGGCTTCTTTTAGAATGATTCTGTGGTGGTGCTGGGCCCCAGGAAGCATTGTAACATGTGTTGGCAATCTTGCAAACCAAATTTAGAGTCCCTTAGATTCAATATCAGGATATTTATTAGGAGTAATGCTTGCCTTGAGCTCTTTCTGTGAGTTGATGTTAAGCCACTGGCAGCGCTTCTAGGGTTTTCTTGTTTATTCCTGATGATGTTTAATGCAAAGCTAATCCACTTCCTAGGACATCTCACTGAGGGCAAGTCACTCTACTAATAGATAGCAGTCTTGACTGTGATTTCCAGCTGGGATATAGAACTGGGGTGCATATCGTCTGGGCAGCTTTCGTTTATACAAATCAAAATTACCTTGGGACAATAGGAAAAAGATAAAATGTAAGAGTAACTTTCTCTTGTTATTTTTGACATCTTGCTGCACTTTGTTTTAAATGTACTTAATTCTGAATTACCCTTTGAAACAATTCCTACTATTTTTAGCACAGAGCCAATCATGATTCAAAAACTGCAAAACAGAAGACCTTAGCTGCTTAACAATGTTGATTTACTTACTCCACTTTAATGGCTTAACATGTTGATAAATGTTTAACAGCGGGCTCTCCAGAAAAGACAAACAAACAAAAATGCAAAACATACTTTGTATTATTTACAAATTTCCAGGGTATTAATTCTCCTGCCATAATCAAGTCCAACCTAACAGCCCATGTCAACTGGCTTTTAATATTCCTAAAAAATTAGCAGTAGGCTCTGGCAATGGCTGAATCCCACACACCACTGGAAAAATACTGTGTTATATATGTATCTTTTATGTTATTAAGTACAGTCCTCTAAATGACTGGGAATTATGCTAACCTTCAAGAGAGCATAACACTCTCTACAAGAATAGATTGTAATGACCAGCTCTTTTAGTTACATCATAAAATCCTGGAATTTGTGAGCTAGGAGGACTTTTGAGACCTCTGGTTTCATATATTCATGTTGAAGAAACTGAGACCCAGAAAAGATAGAGTAATTTTTGCAAGGTTATAATGGCAGTAATAGGACTCATACTACATCTACTGGGCCTCAGCTCAATGTTCTTTCCATTAATTATCTTTATTGCTTAATTAATGACTCATAGAGATGATTTTGAGTTGCCTGCGTTTTCCTTGGCCTTGAGAGAGGGGGTTTACTGCCAAGTTGTTATAACCAATTGTTAAATATCAGGAGAATTAAGACATGAGTCAATAAATTATTTCTCATTTCTTTAGTGAACATAAATAATTATTGAGCAATCTATAGTAAATCCTGCAGAAAGATAATGTGCCCTTATAGCTATGTTTCTATTTTATCACTTCAGATTCCAGACAAACATGCAAATGAATGGCATATCTTTTAATCCAGAGTTTTAAATCCAAAATCCTTTCCCTAAACCCCTGATGACAAGGATCAAACATTGTTTGCTCATCAATATACTTAGTGCCACCACAGTGCCTGGCCCTAGCACATATGAAAAGTCATGAACTGTCTTGTGTACTCACACATTCTCTGTAAGTGGGAGCTACTAAGATCCTCACTTTACACCTGGAGAAATAAATGCAAGTAACTTTCCCAAGGACTCATAGCGGGTTAGTAGCAATGCCTAGATTTGAACTCATCTTTTCAGATTGTACTTTAAGCACAATACAATACGACCTCATTGAATACTTTTGACAGCCCTAACCTAGTACGGAATGTTCTCCAATGTTCTCCCTAAGTTTTCTCTCTCTAAGCCTCTGGGTGAGGTTTGATTTCAGGCACCCTAGTCCTCTCTTTAGGATCCAGATGGGCTCCGGAAGTCTTCTATGTCTTTGCTAAAACTGTTCCCCTTGCCCTCGTCATTTGAATTTCCCTTCTTTACCCTCGAAAACATCCTAACCTTTCTTTCAGGCTGTTAACCACCTTGACTTCTTCTCAGAGTGTTCTCTTTTCTTGAACTCTATACACTGCTTCGTACTTATGATTGTCTTTTCTGCACGTCTGCCTTCCCCACGCAGTTTGAATGGGGGCAATTCATTACACGTCTTTATATTATCCACTGTAATCTGTACAATACCATAAAAATTTTTATGTTTATTCAGTAGATGTTGATGATAATTTTATTTGTCAATTATGCAGATCTTTGTAGGCATTTCACTTCACCTAGAAAGTGAAATACTGGGCAAGAGCATTGCATTTCAAAGTGCCTTTGACAAGTTGAATGATGTCTGATAGAGACAATAAAGAATGGTTCACCTGTGAGGAGAGAACTGTCCTAAGGACAGAGACTGAACACTTCAGAGTGAGGCAACAGTAGCAGAAAAATAATGGTATTAGAGTGGATAACAAGCTAAATGGGAATCAGCAGTGTGCCTTTATGAACCATGCATAAATAAAAGCACAGCAGGCATGAAGCCTGTGCTAATCCTCTTACTAGATTTTGCATAGGTCTGGCTTTCTTAGGAATAATTCACCCGATTCTGAATTGTTCTCTTTCCACTGAAGTCATGAGGAAGGGACTGTAACAGTAGGGATTTAGATGATATATTAGAAAGATAATAGAAGAGAAAGGAGCATAAAATTCATTCAGTTTTCTGCCCTTTGAAAACCATTTAACCCATAGCCATGATTTTGCAAAGAACTGCTCTCAAACCAAACCAGAATGGGTATTAGCCTTGTCTCCAGTTTTTTGCAGTTCAAAAATCTCCTTTGTCAACACTGTTTTGGCTATATAAACCTGATGATCAGGAACTTCCACAGAAGACTGAGTCTCAAGCTGTATTGCCTTACTGCATTCTCTGTCCAAAGGGTGCGTTCATCTGCAAAGCAAGCGCCAGCCCTGGGAGCCTACAGAGCTCCTGGCTTGAGTCCACGTTTATATATACCTTAAGGAAATCCTTGTACTTTTGCCTTTGAATTGCTAAATCAAACGGTTTTTAACCCCCTGAAGCTTGTGCACTTAATGAAAATGATTTAGTGTGGAATAGTGACCCTTTTAGTCCTATGAGGAAGCCTGGTTGAGTTGCATGATGGTGATGATTAATATTAAGTATTTTGGATGCTTGTGAATTTCTTCAGTTTCACTTCTTCTAGTATGACTTATTCTTTAATATAGTTCTATAATAAATATGTAACTAACCTTTATGGATATGGCAACATTAGAGGCATTTCACACTCATTCCCTCAGATAACAACCCTTTGAAATGGTATTATTATACTTATTTTAGTAGATAAGGAAACAGAATTTAAGTACCTATCCTATGAGAAACAGCTAATAAATGCCTGACTTTATGCTCTTTCTAATGTGCACTTGAGCCACACATAAACTTTCTCTTTGACCAGGTCAGTGAATTTGATCATAAACGCTCAGATTTTTTCACAAGTTAAGACTTGTAGAAGAAACTTTCAGCCAAGAGATATGTGTCATGTGCTTACACTGATAAGTAGGCGTCTAAACAAGACAAAAATAAAATGAGCTACAGCGTTTCTTGTACTTTCATAAAATAGAAAATGCAAGGTGTTAATAAGCATACTGATAAAGTATCTCTATTACAGAGGTCTTTATTAGGGGAAAAACAGCATAAAGTTACAGTGAGGAATAGTTTTAGGAACCATATCTAGTGATTCAAATTTGTAAACCCTTTGAATTCCATAGTACCATTTTCATTTTTAGCATCATTACTACCATAGGTGGTATTTTGTTATTTACCTTGTTGTCATCATTTCCCATCTCCATTAATGCTCTGGAGTTTTCTTGAAGTGCTGATCATTTCACTCCAATAGGCCTAATGGTGGAGTAACTTTACACTAACCCTCCTTAAATGGCTATGCCTTGACATACTAATTTTTCACTGGCCCAAACTGCAGCCTGTTAAAAGTAAATGCATTCCTTCCAGGCTCCAATGGTGGATTCAAGCTCTAATGACCCTTTGACATGTTACAGGCATTGACAAGGTGCTGTCCCCTCTCTGGAAACAATCTAAACATTGATCCCAATGAACAGAGGAGAACCCTAGATAAGCAGGGAAAATGTATTTATAGACATTTTCAGGTAATTCAAGCTATATTACTCAAGGGTAAATACTTATACTTTCAGAGAGTAGGAGGTGGTGGTGGAGAGGATTTCTACCAAACCCAGTTAAATATTTTTTAAAAATCCCTTAGATACCTTATTAGGGTTAGTCAGATGCAAAGCATATTTGTTCTCTGTTAGGTGATGGTGAGGCTTATACTGACAGTGGTGGGATAACATTAGGTTGTACCAAATAAAATTCTCCTTTCACCTAGATATTTTGGCAATTTTTAAAGAAATAAGCATTAGTGTAAAAGATGTATCAGAGAACATAGACTGCGCTAGACGGTTGCTTTGGATTTGTTTAAAAATTCTAAATCATTTTTGAAATAAAGGGCTATAATGATTCTTATTGTTAATACAAGGATTTGTTTAAAAATTCTAAATCATTTTTGAAATAAAGGGCTATAATGATTCTTGTTGTTAATACAAGGATTTGTTTAAAAATTCTAAATCATTTTTGAAATAAAGGGCTATAATGATTCTTGTTGTTAACACAAGGATTTAATGCTTTACGCTCCTGCAGTGAGAACTATGGTCTGTTTATACATCTGGCAAGCTGCAGTTCTTACTCTCAGCCTCAGTAGGTATTTGCTTATTTTGATGGCTTTGTATGTTCAAAATTCCAGGTAAAATATAAATTTTCTAAGGTAGAAAAACAATAGCTATATACATATGACCGTATGTTTGTTTTTTAGAATTTATTTTAGAGAGCTTAGCAGTAAGCCAGAAACTTTTCCTAGAATGTAACGTCCATTAGGATGAGGATTTTGGTCTCCTTTGGTCATTTTTTTTTGTCCTTAATGCCTGACATATGGTTGATGCTTAGTAAATATTTTTGAATGAATGAAAATTCAGTCAAGGAGTATTTTTTCAACACAGTGTAGGAAGGAGTATGCCTGGCCTGAGGACTTGCATGGCTAGGGAGTGGGTATAATCTTATTGTGGATATGGATACATGAGACTCTCTTAGATAGATACCATTATACAATCAAATCATGTAAGTAACTTTCCACCCTCATCAAGCAAACTTTTGATTATAATTGGCTTCCCATGTTGATTGCCTACAGGTTAAAACCACCGTAATGTGAGGAAATCATTGTGTAGTGTTGTTGCTTTGAAAATCACTGTTCTTATTATAAGTTAGTGAACTGACTTTGATATTATAGTCAGCTATTTCTAGAGCTTGGTGATGTTAGTCCATCCCTGGGAGACAGTCTGTGTATAGAGTTGTGTGATGTACTAAATACCTCATAAATATACAAAAATATAGACTGCTGTTCTTCAAACAGGAAATCAGATTGAGGCACAAATGAGACTTGATTCTAAATAGACCATCTACTATAAATACATATCAGTGAATTTATGTGATACAAAATGTGCATATGTGAGCCAAGGAAGAATAGAAGTAAAGTCGAGGAAGGCTTCCTGGAAGAAGAAAATGAAAATAGACTGGCCTCTAAGAAAGAGGGGAATATCACAGGTAGTGAAAATGCTGTGGATAGAAGATGTAAAACTGGAAGAAAAACGTTATATGAAGGATAAGTTGGGTAACTTTGCTTAAACATAGCAAAGAGTCTGTGTTAGGAAAAATTAGATATGAGGTAGATATGACAGATATAATAAGAACCTATCATCAAGTAGAAGACAATGGAGAGAGAAACGTAAATAGCATCTCTGATTACAATGATTTTGAAGATTCATATGTAGCTTTATAACTAAATATTAAGTGCTCTGGTTATTTGTTGCTACGTAACAAACCACTTAACCACGAGATGGTTTAAAATAGCAACATTTAATTATTTTTCATGTTTCTGTTGATTGAAGAAGGCTCAGCTGGATGACTCTTCCGCTGGTTTTCACTTGGGGTCACTCGTGTGGCTGTGACCAAATGATGGCCACGGCTACAACATCAGAGATGGCTTCTGGTGCCTTGTGGGGGATGACTGGAAAGTTGTGTTCAAATGGGAGGATCAGATGGCTAGGCCTCTTTATTTCTTTATAGAGTCTCCTTGGTCTCACTCTTTCTTTGTGGTCTTTCCACATGGTTTCTTTATATGGCTTTCTCTATCCGGTTAGCAGAACTTTACAACGTTGCTGAAAGGCTCCCAAAAGCGCATGAGAAGAAGCTGTCAGGCCTTTTTTAAGGCCTAGGTTTAATACTAGAATGGTGTGTCACTTCTACCACATTCTATTGGTTGAAGGCAGTCACAGGTCAGTCCAGTATTCAATGTGGAAGCAGATTACACAAAGGCATGAATAGGCTCATTGCTTATTGCTCATTGGGAGCCATCTCTGGAAATTAATTATTACAGTAGGTGATTTCAAATCATCCTTCTCAACAACATCATAATGACTGCAACAACAGCACAAATACAATATTTATTAGGCCCTTATTATGTGCTAGGCACTATTCTTAATACTTAACCTGTGTTTATTTGTATCTGGAGGAAAACAATATTATTATCCCAATTTTATAGATAAGAAAAATGAGACCCAGAGAGATTAAGTAACTTGCTTAAGATTATATAGCTTGAATTTGAACCCAAACAATCGTACTTCAAAACCTGTGCTAGTGAGTACAATACTGCATTGCTTCTCTTAATAGAGGTGTAGAATTCCACATATATATATATATATATATAGCACCTGAAAGTCTCTGCCAAATCATGACGTGTCAGAAAACACTTAGAAATAACATGACAGCCCTGAATGTTTTTACCACTATTCCCAAAATGCTTCAGTTTAGCTCAGCAGATTCAGCTTCATTTGATGTGCAAAGAATATGATACTAAATGTCAAGGTTGATTTTGCCAAAGTTGAAGGGTTCTGATGTTGCCCAGCTTCAGAAAGTGAGACGCATTGTAGGTGATGTGAGTGAAATCCCCTGGAGATGTGAAGTGTGCCACTGACCACGTGGACCACATTATGCATGTGATCCCTGGCATTGTACAACGTGACCAGTGTGTCAAATTTACAGTGCATTACTTCAGACTTGGCATTTTAGGCTTAAGTTTACAAAATCAACATCTAGGCATCCATCTTTTTTTTCTAGTCATTTTATTACTGATGCCTTTGCTTATACTAATACATGATATAGGAACTATAAAGATTATTTCTTCATCTAAGTATATACGTTATGCTTTGATTGATTGATCTGCTCGGGAGCTACATAGTTTAGTGTCAAGAGCTGTGGACTTTAAGCCAGAAGAGGGGGGATTAAGCCCTGGATGCATTCTGTTGTTAGTTGTGCTACTGTAAACAATCCCTTGATTCCTCTAAGTTTGAATATAGCTGTGTAACTATGTCGTTTGGTGCCATCAACATGTTTCCCTATCTATAAAACAGGGATGATAATCCTCAGTTTCAGAGTTCTGTGAAACTGAAATGAATATGCAAAGCTTTGTATGCTAAATAGTTTCATATAATTAAATTTATACAAATACAAGGTAGTATTAATGATAATTGAGAAAAAATATAGCTGAATTGATGTTTTATAGCAATTGATAGAAACCACTTCAATTATATCAACAGATTAGGGTAGTGATTCTTCTGGCATAGTATATATATTTGCGCTATATTAAGGTAGCGCAAAAAGTTTCAGAAAATGCAAATTTTCTTTGAAAACAAACTTTACTCAGTTAATCTTAGCTATTCAAAATGTCTTTATTAGTTTATAATTATTTTCTTTAATTTTCATAGGGCATCCATTACACGCCAGGCATTATACTGGGCCAACACTGGCCAAGAGAGGTTTCTGTGATGACGGAAATGTTTTACATCTGCACTGGCCAGTAGAGCAGTTATCTACCACGTGCGTCTATTGAGAGCTTGAGATGTGGCTTTTGCAACTGATGAACTGAATTTTTAGTTTAATTTAAATTAATTTAAATTTAAATGTAAGTAGCACATGTGTCTGGCAGCTACTGTACTGAATGATTCAACACTAGACATTGCATCATTGTATCCTACCATCCTTCATATCCTGATTCTCTCTTGTGAAAGAGTGCACTAGGAGTCATTCATCTGTTGATAGTGATAGCTCTTGTTTATCCCTCCTCTTTGACTTGATTTCTTCTTTAGTTAAGGGTACATTTTTAAGGCTACTGACAAATGTTAGTGAGGCCATCTGACCTAAAGGAGTACTGGTAATAACTGCTCTCTCTAGGCATGTGGGTCTCATGAATTTCAGCCTGATTTTCCTCAAACGCCAGCCAATATAACAAAAAAGTAAAACACACTGAATGCTCAATCCCCTAATCATCTTTTGAGAAAAAAGAAATAACATAGGATGGATAGCAAAGGGGCCACTCTGATAAGGACCCAGCATTAGAGTGGGAAGAACTCAGTGGCTTCTTGTATCTTACATGATTTAATTTTTTAGCTTTGGAAAAATTCAAAATTCATTTTGTTATGCTCTTTTCATTTAATTTTTAAACTCTAGGAAAATTCAATCCATATGTTTCTGATCAGTGTAGACATAACTCATCGAAATGTGTTTGGTAAAGGTTGTTTTGAAGAGGTTCCAGAAATCCTGTGAGTCTTTTGAATCAAGAGAAAGACTGCATCCGTTTCACATAAAACTCCCATCTGGCCAGAGGTGCTTTAGCAGGCAGTCCGGCCATCCACCAGGCCAGTTGAGCACTGAGGCAATTCCCTCTTCCATAGCTAATATACGAATATATGAGTATTTAGGAATTTGTTATCTCTGTATATACAATATAGGGCTCAAAAGGGTATGAGAATCACCTAGCTCTATCCTGTCAGTGTTAAAAATGAGGCAACTGTGGCTCAGAGAGCAAAAGCAACTTGTGCAAGGCCTTCAATGTGGCTTATGACAGAGCTGGAACTCTGGCCACCTGGTTGCTGACCGTTGATAGTTTTCATCATAGCAAACAGTCCTTCCTTCTGTCTTTGAAAGTCAGAGTAGCAGGGGATTAAAAAACTACCTTGGTGTTATTAAGAACATCTTTGGTAATAACTATAGATGGAAAGTAACATTAAAAATTTGTATAAAATTTTTAAAAAATTAAAATGAAAAGAAGAACAAAGACACTTGAATGAATTTTTGAATTTTTCCTTGAATGATACATGATTTATTAATATTTCAATGAAATATGTATATATGTCCAAGTTATTGTCAAAAGAAAAATTATATTTTAATTGACGTAAAAGTAGAGACACTTCTTGTGGTGAACATCTAATGGAAAATTCCTCTTTGGCAGCCAGCTGTTTTTCAATCAAAAGTAAATGAAAATAAGAGAAAAGATTTTGCTTAATCACTTTTCAGAGGAAAAGAAGTATAGCCATATACTATATGATTTGTTAACATAGAAGCTTATAGGGTGATATGATATAATCCAAGGGATGAATTGTGATTCAGTTCACACCTGATGCTATGAGATCTGATGGCTTTTTTGGGGTTTTGTTCTAGGGATTTTAGAGAAGAGGTGTCACTTAAACTCTTAAGTGCTATCAGTTTGTCTGGTGAATGTCTGTCTGAAGGAATCTTCCTGTCTCTAAATTCTTGTCTGTTGCTGTCATCAATTCAATAGCATTATAGCTCCCCTCTAAAAATTTATAAGCTAGCAAAAGGCTAAAGCTGGGAAGATAAAAAATGCTCATTTTGTTATCTATCATTTGCCTGCTTCGGAGATGTTTATACACGAAGGCTTTTTGTACAGCGGCTACTCAAGCTTCTGACAATTTACAAATGCCATCCTAAAGAGATTAAAAAAATTAACCTTAAGTAGATGGAGGATTTGGGGAATGGGGATGGGAGGTTTTGGGTACAGCCCTCTCTTTGTGTTTGATTCATGGGGTAAGATTCTGAGTATCAGGAGATCTTCGTTACAGTCCACAATCTTCTACTTGATCTGTGACTCTGAACAAATCATTTAATCTCCTGTGCTCATTCTAGTTTCTCAGTGTTTAAAGAGGAGAGGGAAATTCCACAAAAATTAAAGTGCTATTAAAATAATAATCAACATAACACATTAGAAACTATAACATCATTTATTAAAGATCAGATGTTGTTACAAGGAAAAGTTTTAAATTTAATCTTATGCAGGAAGACTAGATGCAAATTAAAAGATGAGGTTCCCAATATTTTCAAAATACAAAAATAGAAGGAACCAAAGACACTACAGGTAGAACTAAGGTTAAAAAGAGGTCTCACAAAGGAGCAAAGGGAATAGGAAAGGCTACTATGGAGGAAAAATATCTTAAAATAATAATAAAAGCAGGCACATTTTCTTTAATTAAAATTTAAAATATGATATATTTTGGGAAAGAAGAAAAGATCAGTAGAAACAGAAATGTTCTAGATATTCAGAATTGTATAAATGATCATAAATATACTAAGTAAATTTTCTCTGTGATTTCAATGAGATATAAAACTTTTAAAAGAAATGTATTATATTTACTAATATTAATTATATAATCAAACATATAGAGATTATACTTGTGGTTGTAATAGATCATGTTAAAATTGATCAATTTAAAGATTATTTGAGGGTTTAAAATTTTTTATGATAGATGTGCCTAGTAGGCCAGCTTTAATCCAAATATATCTCCTCGTTTATACATCTTGTTGAATATTCATGTCATTCTCACATACTAGAGAACTGCCTTTTCACCTCTGGTAATTTTATTACCATGGTTGGATTTGCTATAACCTCAACTCTAAGCAAGAAAATAAAGACTTCAATAATGTCAGATAAAATAGCATGCATGTGTAAGTGGCCTTGTAATGTACTATTATTGTTTCATAGTCACATTTAATGATAAGTATTCTTTGGAGAACTTTGCATTGTGTGGTTTCTGTAGAGTTACATGTGATTTAGTGACAGTGGATTTCTTTTTAGTGATTACAGATTTAAAGGATAGTGAACACTTCAGATTTTAAAACAACAGAATATCCAAGAGGATTTTATTTTCAACTCTTGTTTACTTCCTAAATCATGCATTAATGTGATGTTTGGAAAATGAGCTACATATTCCTGTGCTGAACTGGAGCCATCTAGAATGTGAGTTAGAAAAGTGAAAACAAATTGCCCATGTGTCTTGGAAATGATGTGTTATACAGAAATGCATTTACAAATAAAACATACTAAAAATGGGAGTGTGATGTGGCATGTACATCTGGTTAGGAAATATACCTGTTTTTTGCATGCAGGACGTGACCTTATATAGAGTAAAAGGATTAATATATGTAAAATACATAGAACACTGCCAAGTACACAGTAAGAGCTAAACCATGTTTGCCACCATCACTTTCATCATCACTGTTATTCACCCTCCTTCCTCCTGGTCTCTGACCTGTAAACTAAGATTCCTGGCTCAACTATTTTAAGAACTGTCTTAAAACTATTCTTAGTTCTATTGTCCTTTTGCTGTTCCCGCAGGCAGGAGACAGTGCTCACCCCGAGACAACTGAATCCTTCTCTTCCTTTAGAATTAGGGGCTGCTGAAGGAGAAAAAAACTCACCTCTGCTATTTAGAATGTCAGCTTTTGAAACTGAGCCTGCGGATTGTTCAGCAATCTCTAGTCAGCTAGTTTATCTGTCTCTCAAAGGGTGCATTTCAAACGTTATTCCCTCCTTCAAATCTCTATCCCAACTTGATTTTTCCTTTTAACAAATGACCTCATCTCAGTCTTTGCTGTAGAGGAAGCAAAATGATTAAACTTAACACTGCGCATGCAGACACACACATTGTTAAAACCCATCAACTTCTCTCATCAATGGCTCGAAAGAAACTCTGTCTTCCCCCAGCCCAGTATTTTTACCTTTCTTTTCTGCCTCATAACTGAGTGCTTATATTCTTTCCTGAGCTCTCCCTTGCTATGCTCTTCATCAAGGCCTGTTTCCTTTCCCCCCAAATCTTGCTCTGTCTGTCACTCTCTGTCTAGGATATTCAAAAATATGTCCCTTTTCCCTTTGCTTCTTTCCTTTTAGACATTAAAAAAGAAGTCTATTCTCATCTTTAAAAAACGAAAAATCCCTTCTCTCAAGCTAATCCAGTTCTTCACTGCCAGCTCTTTCATAAAAATTTGAATTTTTGCTTGTACTGCTTCACTTTCCATTGACCCTCACCCTACCGTCTCCAAAAGGCTAATAATGCAGCAGAGATTATCTAATTGCCTGATCCATGGTTTCTTCTTGCTCATTACCCTGATTAATCTCTCTGCAGTGTTTGGTACTGATGGATACTTCTGCTTTCTGGAAGCCACTTTCCTCGGGATACTGTTACTTTCTTCCTTGCTGCGTCTCCTGCCCTCTTTTTTGACTTCTTTGTTTTAATGTCCTTATCTCCTGTAGTACTTCCTTTTCTTGCATCTGTCCCTTATGTGGAGCCAATTTCCCAAATGTCCATCTTTAGCTTTCTCTTGTTACTTCACATTCTCTCTCCATGAGAGATCTTGTTTCCTTCCTTTAATCTGGTGGCCTGAACTCACACACATTTTTATATAGGAGATGAAAATCATGCATACATTTTCCATACATTATGTATACTTACAGTCTGCATCATAAATATATGTGGAAGTACTATGAACCCTGGCCGTCTGTCTACCAATGACCTATCATCTCTGCATCATCTGTCATTGTTTCTCGCTCTGTTCTCTGTCTGGAACTACTGACACATTACTTACTGGCAATATGACCTGAATATCTTGAAGACCTCTCTCTTGTCATTACTATTGGTATCCATTAATCCATCAAATTCTGTCAGTTCTGTTTTTAGAAGGCCTATTATATCCGTCCCTCCCAGATTCATTCATACTCCCAGTTTGAAAATTCAAACTTCTTCCATTTCGCATTTGAACTATTTGAGTAATCTTGCGGTGTTTTAGTTTTTAATTTATTTCTGTTTTTGTTTATTCTGGAGCCACCAACTCCAAATCATTTTCTTACCTTTCTAACTTAATTATTTTTCTAAAAAGTCAGATATGATTAATGTGGCTCTTTTGCTAAAAACCTAACCTGACTCTAATTTTTTTTTCTCTGGGATAAAACCTAATTTTTTTTAGTATGGCATCCAGAGAGTTCTCCCCAAACTGGCCTTAACCTGCGTTCCCAGTTTTATCACTGTCGTTTCCCTGTGCACACAAACACTGAGTACACAGGACTATGAAGTTCCTTCCATCTGCCATCTCAACTCTGGGTAGAGTCTGATCTTTCTGCCAGAATACATTCTTTTACCCTTATCTATACATTGCATGGATAAAACATTAGAATAGTACACACAGTAATCACTTAATAAATATTGAATATTTTATTACATTTTGTTATTTTTCCCTAGTTTTAATAAACTCAGTGCTACCTATTCTATATTGTCTGATCTAATTCCGCTGAGTTGGAATTCATCACTTAGTCTCCCATAGTACTTAATACACTTTACACTGTCTTATGGATAGTTGCTTATTTGTTTGCCTTTCTCACTAAAGAATACAGGCTGACATCAGAAGAAATCAGGTTCAAATCTTAATCACTTTCCAGCTTGGTGACTTTTCCATCTACTTGGCTAAGACGTATACTGAGCATAATGCCTGACACCTAACTTAACGTTGAATGAATGTTAGTTCTTGTCCTTTTACCCCTCCTCCCTCTCCTTTTATTCTCTGTCATCTATCACAGTAGTGATTTTAAAGAAAATTTATAGGAGGATCAACTCAGATATCTTCTCTAGTAAGGCTTCAGGATTTAAGAAATCAGAATATTCACCTGATAGAATTTTGGAATTATTATTAGCTCCATTCTAACTAACATATGACAACTTTGCCTTGTTAATTATAATTACAGCATTATTGGGCACTGCCAGGAGCAGTGTCAAGTATTTTTATACATCATTCATTTCGGCCACACGTTAACCTTACGAAGTAGGTGCTGTGATCACATCCAGGGCCCTACGAAGAGCAAACGATACACTTGGAATGTAAAACTAGGTTGTCTGACTTGAGTTAAAACGCTTATCTACTGTATTACGTTAGCGTCATCTCTGTTTCTGACTCAGTTCTCTCACTTCCTCTATATCAGTTGATTAATTGTAAAGGAAAATATTAGTGAGCTGAGATTGTATATTTTGCAGAACTGGAAATACAGATCCAGAGAGAGGAAATCTGAATATTGGAATATGTGGTTGATGATAGCCTTTGAAGGCATAATGGGATCAGTGTCTAATAATCAAGAAAGACTTGGGCCAACAGACTGGTAGACCAAAGAGCAAGAAAAGGTGTTCCATTGACCTGTATACACACTACTCAACACCAGTCCAGTGGAAAATTTCCTCATGTGTCTTGTGAAAAAGATGTGAATCAGTGGAGTCATTTACCACTGTATACCTATATGACTTGATTCTGGTCATTGGGTAGACAACCATGCATGATGACTCTAATCTAAAAGAAATGCATGCTTTACGTGCTATGCTTTGGGCAGAAAGACACATGTTTTCTTTCTTTCTTTAACTAGTGTGCAGTTAAATAAATGTAAAATAATTTCTGAGTTTAGTGGTGGAATATTCTTCTTGCTATAACAAAAACTAAATTTCAGAATATCAAAAGTTATTTGAAGAAAGTTGAGCATAATATGGGAATGTACAAATATTTCTTTTCTGAGCCCAAAGAAAATGAGATTTTAGAAACAATATTTTTCTTTTTATGTAATCTATTTACAATGAGGATTATATGTGCCATTTTGAAAAAAAAAATAGAGTGTGCATTTAAAATAATTTTCACTCAGTTAAGTTCTTGAATGCTGTGTAATTTTCCCCTAAATGAGATGTTGGACTTAATCTACCAATAGAGTAGGTCATTCATACTCAAAAGCCCATGTCCAGATAGCAAACTGGAGTACTTATTTAAGCACGAAAAGCATAGCTCATGGAGGATGATAGGGCAAAGGAAAGATTATGAAGGCTTTAAAATGTTTGTGGGAAGAAAACAGAGGACAAAGCTCATCTCAAATTTGCAGAAAACCGGGAAGATGCTGCTACACATAGGGTGTTTTTGTTTCTTGGTTTAAATATGAGATAATTACTTTGGATTTTAAGCATTAGTAGAGCCGTAGGATCTTTTAGTGTACTTTTCTCAAATAATGCTTTATTCTTTGTCCTTTGTAACTCTAAGATGCCAGGTGTCAGTTCAAATTGTAAACCCTCTTTACTCCAATTTTCAAGGTGTTTTTTTTTTTTTCTCTTCTAACAAAGACACTGCTAATGATTATGTGCTCTTGTAATGCATGCTCACTTGGCTTTCTTTGAGAAGTAAACTGTTTATGTGTGAAAGTTTTCATTGTTTATACCCCTCTTCTCCAAAAAGGACAAACATGGCCTAAGCTGGCAGTTCACCGTCGGGAAACAGACTTAGGATGATAATCATGTTATACTAGAAAAATTAGGGAGGAATGACCACTTACCAAGAAATCTATAAGTGACGATTGTCATTCATCACTTTCTCTATTATAAACCTTTCCTATTTGGGGGAAAGCTGAAAGGAACTCTTCATATTCTCAGGCTCCTTTAAACTAGAGAGAAGTATAGTTTGGGTTTTGTTAAAAATTGGGGACCGGCTTTGCTTTAATTTGTGAAGTGTTGAAGTGAGGGTACTTCTCTACCTACGTTTGTGTGGGTACTGCAGCTACTATGTTAAGATCTAAAGATACTCGGAGATGCTTTGACCCACAAGGAAAATGAAAGTGTCCCTAGAGTTTAATGTTTCTGATACATTTGTCCAAAAGGTGTTGTAATTGAATATAGGATCACTTTTATACGATGGCATTATTCTATCTAATTTCGAAAATACCCTGCCATTGAGCAAGCTATCATTTAAAAGGGCCAACGCAGGAATTGGCAATGTTTTCTATCATGTGCTTTTTGTGAAAGAAAAAATATGTCTTCTATCAGGAAATACTGATATTTGAGTTATTTATTGAAATAAAATTTATAGAGTTGATTTAAAACTGGCCATTGGTTCAGGTTTTCTAACCTGAAGGAGGAAAACTATAATCATAATAACCTTTTGAAAAGTCAGAGTCTTATTTGAAGTTCAAAGTGATTAAAATGTTGTAAGTTTAGAATTAAGAAAAGTAAGATTTCCCCAGATTTCCTAATAAAATGTGTCTACTGTTTTCTACATCTTTGTTAGAAAAGTTTAGGAAATAGTGCACGAAGTGGATGCCATGGACAGTGAGTCCCCTTAGGAGACAGCCAGATAGCCTACCTTGTTGTCATAGCCTTCTGTACCGTCATGGCCAAGGGCACCATTTTCCCTGTTTGGAATTTGTACAGTCGAATAATTCAAAATGTGTCTTTGCTGATTTTCCCCTTTAGCAAATTAAAGTTGACAGACTTTAACAGTAACATTTTAGTAAAAACCAAACAGTAGAAAATATCTGACCATATGTAATGCTGTTTAGTACATATTCATGTGAAACTATATTGACGTCTCTTTATCCAGCAACGAAGGAAGAGGTATTTCATACACTGTCATTTTCCTAACCACTCAAGCTTACCCCTTTGTGTGCCAAACCATCTTATCTATTTATTTTCTATTATTCTGAATTAAGTTTTTATAAACTGTATCGTGCATTTCCATGCTGTTTAACACACAAGGTATAGCACTATATTTTATCTTTTCCTGATTACCCATGTTCATCATTTTGAATGGCCATCCATTCCTATGTAGTAATAGATCTCATTGTGTGCCTTTTTCTGTCACCTCTCTTAATGTCAGCCTGTTAATTATCACTTCATTGCTGTCAGAGTAACTGACTCTAAATTTCTAGTCCCACCTCTGAGACCTTCATTCTATTTGTTATAATCTTTTGAGTGCTGGAGAGCCAAGTGACAAAGCTTTAAGAGATTTCTTAATAAAAAATAAATACACATGTATAATGGAAATAAGAAAAATAGTGGTACAGAGATGTAATATACGGCATAAGGCATTTGGTCAATAATATTGCAATAACTTTAGGGACAGATGGTTACTAAACTTATGGTGATCATTTTGCAATGTATGCAAATGTCAAATCACTTATGTAATACACCTGAAACTAATATAGTATTGTACATAACACTATACTTCAATTAAAAAAAGAATAATAGTGGTAGAGATAGGAAATATTAATAGTTTTATGATTAGCACTTATCTAGTATCCTTTGATCTTTTTCCTATGCACCTAAAATTTGTTTAAAAATCAAGTTAATAAATCTCTGAATGAAGGTTGAAAGATCACAGTTCAGTGAAACTGTCACTTTGACTTGGGCCATGTTATCAGGATTGGTCAGCAGAGCGGGCAGGCAGGGTCAGACCAAGGAAACCTTCAGTTCCATCCATGAGTGAGACCATTTTTGAACATCAGTGAGGAGTCAGTAGGAACGGGAGCAGACAAAGTGAAAGAACTTGTACTGAATGTGGTAGTTAGGCAAGGCTGGTGAGTTGGCTTGTTTTCAGAGTCAGAGCCAGAGATAAACATATCATGAATTCTGTATCAATGCTTCTTTTCTCTTAATTTTAAATATTGTATAACTTATAGTTCTTAGGATCCCTCTGTTTTGAGGGACAAAACCTGGATTCTTTCTCCAGTGTGCAAAGGCACAAAAATATCCACCACCCCGGTTTATTGAGACATTGTTGCCGTAGAGCACTGTGTAAGTTTAAGGCGTACAACGTGATTATTTGGCATACTTACAGATTGTGAAATGACTACCAGAGTAGGGTTGGTTAACATCTATCACCTCACCTAATAAAAATCTCTCATGTGACAAATAAGCTGCAAATTTGTGAAAACATAATTCTTTTGGAGAACTGTATTAACATGTCATTTTTGACAGTGCAGAACATCACTGATAAATATGGATCAGAAACAGAGTTTTAAATAATAAATGTACATTCCTGGACTTAAAGACGACATTTAATGATGGCATTGACATTACTGTGTCTTTATTATTGTTAAATAGATAAAGTTTTCCGAGAATCAGATTATATGTCTGACAGATTCATAAAATTCTGGAGCTGGGAGTGTCATTAGAAATCTTCTAGGCCAGTATTTTCTATAGTTCCACTGATACTATTCTTTGAGATACTGCTTCTATACACACACACACACACACACACACACACACACACACACAAGTTCTTTTTGTCAAATGACTTAGGAAACATTGCAATCTGTATCTCCCATCTCGGAGATTCATGATGCATATCAGAATTGTAAAATTTATAATAAATCCTGCAATAGGCAAAATCTGTTTAACAGTGTTTTAAATAAGCATTTCTCAAGTGTATTTGGACACCGGGTGCTTTGCTTTGTGTAGGATTTAAAATCTTATATGGAACAAACTTGTGGGAAATGCTGATCTCATCTTAATTGCTTATTTTGCATACAAAGAATTTGGCTCAGAGAAGGTCTGTGAGAGTTAGTAATGGCAGACCCACAACCAAAATCTAGATTCTGTAACTACCATGATGCTGCTCTGCACCCATCCATCCCATCTATCTTTCCCTTCGAGTCTCTCTTCTTCTGACCTGCCTAATTCTACGCTCTTATTTTTCATTGCATCCAAATTCCTTTTTCCTCCTCTTCTGGCATCTCTACCCTTTGAAACTCTCTCCACACTCACTCTTGGGACACCTCATCCACTCACAGCTTCATATGTCACCTCTACACTTTATCTCCTCCATGCCCACCTCCAGCCCTACCTTCTCACTAAAGTGTCACTTCAGAGTCACCAGGCACCTGTTGGATTCATTTACTTGTATATCTTGACTTTACTTTGAACTCAGCATGTCCAAAACCAAATTCATCTTTCAAGCAAACTGTTCTTTTAAACTTCTCTCTTTCTGGCAAGAAAATTCTCCCAGTCTTGAAGGTCTTCTTTCTTACGGTCAATTTAGAAGTATTTATGTCTTTTATTATTTAGATCCTGTCAAATCTTAATTTCTCAAAGTATTTTTTCCCTTAAAATCATCCTAATTCACCCTCTCTTCTGTCTCCATTCTCCATTTTCATTTATACCTGCAATACTATAAATTCTATAGTTCTTGTCTCTTAGACCAGTATCTTCCATTTTGTCATAATTTACATATGACTCCCAGGTTATTCACTCAAAAGCAAGTTTTATCTTGTTACTTCCCTGCCCAAGAGCCTTCAATCGGTTAATATTTCTTGATGTTCCTGTCTATTTTAGAGCCTCCATAACTTGGCCTCATGTAGTTTGGTCAGTAAACATGACTTCATGGGGGATACTATGGTGTTTCAGGTCCATTGCTCTCTGATGATGGAGCATGAACTATCAACAGGAACAGGCTGGTGAGGGGCTGATGTGGTGATATCTGGACACCTGGACTTGATTCAAGTAGAAAATTGCATTGTAGAAGTTTTATTTGATATGCTGTCATCATAGTTTCTGAGCAGTGGAAAATGGGGAAATGAATAGACTGTGGTTTATTGTCTTTCCCCTCATGGCCATGCTTCTCACATGCAGCAAAAGCGATGGATGAGCAGCCCTGAGTTACTGAATTCCTTATAGCCGGGTGAAGACCAGTTAGAAGGAAGGGGGAAAATAAAGGGAGGATATATTATGCTTATGATTTCTTTTTGAGAGATATAAGAAGATGGTGTCTGTTTGATTGACACAGAGAGGAGTTCTAGGTCAGGATTCTGTGAGAATGAAAATCATGGCAGGTCTCCATTTGGGCGTGGACTCATGTGGTGCTCTTTCAGATCCGCTCTGCTCCAGATGACATTATAGTCATTCCCTTATGTTAGCTCACTGTATCTCATCAGTTCAGTAAAATAGGTGCTTACAGCGCCAAAGTCTTGGAGTAAAACATCTAGTTCATGTACTTTGCTGAGGTGGGGAGTGCTGTCTGAGGAAGCTGTTACCTTCCACAGCTTTACCCAGGATCCCTCTTACTGAGGACCAATTTCTCTCCTTGTCTGCCGGGACCCGGGGAGCCTTGGTTTCAGAACCTCTTCTCATTTGATCTGTCATGATAGGGTGTTTGGCAGAATTTTCTTAGGTACATAAAGTGGTTTTGCATGCTTATTGAACAAAGTACTGAGGCAGGAGACAGATGGGCCCCCAGGGCAAATGGTTTGAGTTTGTTCCTTGTGGACCAATACCCCGAGACGGGAATAACAGGACAATTGAGAGAGGAGGCTGGGCCCCGCCCAGATAGAAGATAAGAGACCACATAGTTCTCATTCTTGAAGTCAGGAGACCTCCCAGACTACACATGCGCAGAAAGACTCCTTGGAGGTCAAAAGGAAAGTGATGCTGATGCCAGCTGATGCTCACTACCCACAGGCCTCTTCGGTAGACTCCATCTTGGCTAAGAGATGCGCGCACACATGGGAAGATCCTGAGATACACCAAATATGAACTCTGAATCAGGCAAATCAAAATGATTGGTCAAAGGAAACACGGAAGAAGTGCCCCGTATAAGTGATTTAAACTGCCACGAGGGCGCGACTCTCTCTCTCTGAGTCCACCCGTGTGTCTATCCACACATACTGTACTTCTTTGCTCTCCTAATATATACTTTACTTGTTTCACTACTTTCCGTCTTTGTGGGAATTCTTTATCTGCAAAGCCGTAGGGCCAGGGCCTTGTCACTGACCACTGGTCTCGTGGCTGGGATTCAGCGATCTCATTGCCATGACCACAACTCAATCTCTGGCCAGGAACTGAGACCCTGCTTGAAGCTGTTGCAGACCGAGGCCACCCAAGATCAGTACCAAATATTAAAAGAATGATGAAAACACGGTGTGGGCAACCTGGTGTGAGTGTGTGGAAAGAAATCAGTGCCTTTTCAATATGTGAAAGAGGTGTAGAAACTAGCATAAGTTCATTTTGTTGGTTTAGAAATTGAAGAGATTCCTGAGATCCTGTTCTGAAGTATGTCAGTCCTGTTCTTCTCAGATGTAAGGACAGAGGATTATATACTTTCAACCCCTTAAGTTTGGGGGTTCAGTCTGGCAAGATGATTAATTTTCCTTTATACAGATGATTTTCTCATTTAAAGAAGTTATCTCAGTTTATATATTTGGAGGTTTTATATTACGATATTTTTTAAAAAGTAGAGTGCTTGATAAAAAACAGATTTCTTCTTTACATAGTGGAGACAGAAAAAAAAAAAAAGAAAGCATAAACATCACTCCCATGCTGGTACAGATAACAAAAATTGATGGTGGGAGTAGAGAAGACTATTTGACTCCATTTTGTGGATTTTCTGGAAAGAAGCACTTTTAAATAAATCACTTTATTGGGATTTGAGCAAAATTGTCAGTCTCTAGGCTTTGAGAATAAGAAAAGAGCACTTGTAAAGTTATTTACTAACAATTCTAGATGAAGGCAACTGAGCTCACAGTGTTTTATCCTAAGTGCCGTCCTTCTCCCCCTCTCCTCCTTTCAGACTTCACCCCCTTGCACTCTCCCCTTCCTCAGGTCCCTCAGTTCCTCCTTCTCACATATGCATTTAATAGATATTAGCTTTTTTTTTTTTTTATCCTTCATGTTTGCAGAAGTCTTTGGGAAAAGTGAAAAATTATTCTCTCAAGATTCCCTCCTACATCAGTAGTACACACTCCCCATCCGGCATGCCTGCCCACCACCCACTCCACAGAAAAAAAAGGAAACAGAGAGAGAAACACTAGTTCCACATTTCCTGTTGTTGGGAGTTGACACTCAAATTCACAATTTCATTAAATACAGTTGCTGCATGGAGGAAAAAAAGCAAACTATCCTTTGACAACAATAATAAAAGAAAGTTGGATGCTGGTGCAAACTTTACATGTATATTTGAAACAAATAACCTGCATACATAAAGACAGAACCCGGGTTGTTATACACCACCTGAATGTCCAATTAGGAGGAAAACAAATTGCCCATAAAAGGTGGTAGATGCTGTGAGGGTAGGAGGGGCCACTTGTTCCCGGTGTAGCAGTATGAGATTTTCAGCCATGATAACTGCTCCTATTTTTGGCTTCCTGCTGTAGCTAAGAAGGAAGCAGCTTATGTTGGTCTGTATGCATTTAGAAGGTGGGTGACACCAGATCCAATTATCCTCAGCTGCATGACCACCAAAGCTGTTTTCATCTGTGAGTGATTCCTCACAGCCGGGAGAGGGGACAACAGAGAAAACCCCTTTCTAAAAGGCAGGAGGAGATGGGGGGTTGGGGAACTGAAGGAGAGAGCATAACAAGAGGGCTAATGTATTAAAGCAAAAGGAAACAGAATAGGAGGGCAGAGAATGAGGCTGATGGTGAGCTAGCATAGAATGAGAGGATTTCCAAGCCGACATCAATTACAAATACCTTTTATACAAGGCCACACCACAGCCTGCTGGGCTGATCAAAAGCCTTTAGTTATAAGCTAAACATTGTCATTGGTCTCAAAATAGATTTCACAAACATTTTTACATTTGTGTTTCTCAACCAGACAGCACTGGAGTCACGTGAAAACTTTTCATCAATGCTGATGCTTAGGTTCCAGCCCAAATCAATTAAGTCAGACTCTTTTGATGTTTAGAAAGATCCCGGGCAATTCTCATATGCAGTCAGGATTGAGGGCCACTCAGAGAGGAGACACAAAAGGTAGTTCTAAAGTCCTTAGTGTGCAGAATTTTTCAGGCATTTACATTTGCAATATTAGGCTGAAACAAATAAAGAGTCTCCTCTAGAGTAAGGTGATTTCTTACCCGTGCACTCCATTTTGCCCTGCATTTCCCCCCAGCTTTATTGAGGTATAACTGATAAATAAAATTGATATTTAAAGTGTACATCATGGTGATCTGATATCCACATACATTGTGAAAGGATTCCCCATCTAGTTAATTTATGCATCCATCACCTCACATATTGATCTTTTTTTTTTTTTTTTTTGGTGAGAACTTTTAAGTTCTACTCACTTAGCAAATTTCAGTGATACGATATCAACTATAGTCACCATGTTTTGCACTAGATCCGCAGACCTTATTCATCTTATAGCTGAAAGTTTGTACCTTTTCCTGCAATTTGTTTACTCAAAGTCTTAAACGGCTCCCACAGATCAAACCATATTCTTCTATAGTAATGTTTTCAAACATGCCAGTGAAATCAGCAGGGAGAAATGTTTGGCAGATGCTATGCTTTGGGGGAGTTTTCAGAGCCTTTACTATGTGTATTGGCGTGTGTGTACTTACTATATGCTAATGTGAATTTTTAATCTCCAGGGAGGTTTTGTGTGTGTGTGTGTGTGTGTGTGTGTGTGCGTGTGTATATACACAGTGTTTCCTAAACTTTTTTGATCAAAGAGATATTTTGCAAAGAGAGAGAGAGTGTCTATATAGTTTGTGTTCCACAAAACATACTTTGGAGGATATCTGTTTAGTCTCCACCACCCTACCCCCAACACACTCCCTCCCACATTCCTATCCTGTAGCTTCTGACATTGACTGGCAAGAGTTAAGCTGGTTCTCATTATAATTCTGAATATCAGTAAAACATTGCCACAGTAAGATTTATGTAAATATATATTCTTCACAGCTTCTAAGTGGGCATAGTCTTTGCCCAGTGGGCTTTTGATAGCCCTCTAAAGCCATCGAGTACATACCTAGGTTTCTTAATAAGTCCCCAAAAGTCACAAAATTTGACTACTGCTAGCTCTTTAGCCAATATTCCTTTACGATAAAGTTTTTTGGGTGTCAGAAATTTCCATCAGCATACTATTGTACCCTGGTTTCTGCTGAGGAAGTCTGCAATGCATTGCACCCATCCCACAGATGTCAACTTGGGAACTGGGAATGGGCAAATGTACATGTGGGCTCTCAGATCATTTTATTTACTCTTTTCTCGGGTGGAGTATAGTACAGCAAGGAGAATGTTCAGTTATGTACAGGGAGGTCAAAATTGCTCATGGTAGTAGAGCTTAAATTCTATAATGACAAATACCTATCGACAGAGATAATACTCACTTGGCTTATTCCTTGGTCAATCTCTGCCTTTTTTGTTTCCTCAGATCCTTACCAACTATTTCCGCATTTCTCTTTTTCTTTGTTTACTCTTCTTCTTGTTTTTTTTTTCCTCTATAGTTGCCAAATCATTCTCTCTCTGTTTTCTTTTTTATGATTTAGTTCCATTTCATGATCTAACAAGTTACATATGCCTAGTGGTCAAATAGTTGCCTATTAATTTAGCCGTACTCACTGAGAGAGGTTACCTGAAACAAAACTGTAAGGGTTTAAAGTTATTTAAGCTCAAATTTTGCAAATATGAAAACCATCATTTTTGCAAAATGACTTAGGAACTTTAGTACATTGTAATTATATTTTAATTATTAAGACTTTTGGTTATTTTAATGCAGAACAAAGCTGTAAAAATAATGACATCATAATTGTGAACTAATTTTTCTCAAGTAAAGTTGTAGAGAGATAATAAAAAACAGTGGAGTTTAAAAATCTATTTAGACATTTTCCTTGGGCACTATTTAGGGTTTTCTTTGAGATTACAGATACTTTCCATCTACCAAGCCCGATAAGACAGCTTCTTGAGGCCCCCCAAAAATGGGTAAGTTTTATTACCCTTCAGGGTCTTTTTATCCTTTCATCTTCGTAAGGTGAATAAATGGTTTTCTGTGCGGCTTTCAATCTGTAGATCTTTTCTCTGGAGACTCAAATCTTCTTTTGCTCTTTGTAGCCATATTTTAAAAATCCTATGATATTTTCCAGAAGAGTGGGCTTTGAATATAGCCTCAATGGACTCAAATGTTAGGAATCTAAGTAAAAATCAGAAAAGTTAAGAATCTTTGCTTATCTCATGAATGGTTTGGTGGGATATTAATGTACTCCCTTGAATTTATAAAGTCCTTTATATTCTTAAAAGGAATTTTAGATCAATCATCTTATGAGAATCTGACTTTGTGCCCAGGACATATCTAGTTCTGGCACCCATTATTTCTGAAGAAGGAAAATGTCATGTTTATGAGGGTTACCTCCATTCATGGAAAGGATCATGAGAGAATCACAGCCAGAATCCATGTCTTGAATACTAGTTTTTTGTATTCAGTTGCATAGTCACTCTTATGACTCACTTAAGGAACAATAATGTGAAAGAACAGGAAGGACTAATAGAAGTAAGGAATGAAAAGAGAGGGGCAAGCATCCTTATATCTTAGACTTTGGGTGACCGAAAGGTTTTGGAAAATGGAAAATGAAACGGTCTTGATAATGAGTCAAAGAAATATTCTAAGATAAAAAAAATAATATAAAGAAGTTCATAATGAAATCTTGTTCAGTGATGCTCTCATCAACAAGTTTCTTCAGATCCATAATATCAATGCTTTCTTTCCCTCTCTTTCCTTTCTCTTCCTTTCACAATCTTCCCACCCCTTCTCTTCTTCCTTTCCCCCTTAATTTTTCCTAATGTTTATGGTGTGAAGTGGGTCAAGATGGAAAGTTTAAAATTGCTATGTCTGTGGAGTATTAATAATATTTTAAGCTAAAATTAGAAGTATCAGATGGCTATTAACTTTATGCTAATCTTATCAACAAAGAGACCAGGAAATATTTTTTCCTCTTATATGTAATATTCCACAATGCCAGAAATAAGTCCATTAAACAATAGCTATTATCAGAAAATAATTCAAGAAGAAATTGATTAGTGCCTAATAATTTCCCTGGATAGCAAATCCCATCTTCCCATTTTGCCATCCTGGTCGAAACAATTTTTCAAGTTGCAGAGCAAGCAAGGTAAAGAGAAAATGCGTACATTTCACTCACATAGATTGTAACATGCTCTATGGCTCTTTATTTCGATTATACTTTGTAAAGGGCTTTGGATCAAAGATGTGACCTCTATCAGCCATTAGGTGTTAAAAAAAATTTGAATGTAATCTCAGGGAATTTTCCCCTGCCCTGACATACTATTTCTCCATCACTCCTCCCTTCGTCCCCTCCTTCCCATTCTGGCTCATTAAATGTATTAACGGGAAGGCTGTATTAATCCAGTATGTACATTTTCCATGATATCAGAAGTCCTTGGAGTTACTTTGTTTATATTGGAAAATGTATATCCATAAAGAGAGTTGCTCTATTGCTATTGGTGTGTCCTCTGATTTTCACTTCAGTGATGAAACAAGCTTAGGTGTTTCACTTGCATGAATAAATTAGAAAGGATAGATTTAATAAGGTTATGAGCATAACATTTGGCAAATACAGTATCTGGGATAACCTCTTTACCTCTTTCAGCAGAAAACACTAAGTGATTTTTTCATAACTTACCACAGCTGGGTGATTCTATTTATCATGTGTAGGGTAGGGATTTTGAATTACACAAGGTAGGCATACATTTTGTGTGTAGAGAGAAAGCTGTATGTCAAGATTCGAAGATTCATAGACTTAAAGAATCTCATGTTTGGGATGTTTAAAGGCCCTTACTTCAACCTGCTATTTAATGCTCAAATCAACTCAAATTCCAATAGCTACCATCTGTCAGGCTCTGTAATATGTGCGTTAGACACATGCTCACATTTAATCTTCCTATCAGGTATGGATTGTTGAAATAGAAATTGCATTTCAAGGAAGTTAAATAATTTTTCCAAAGATACGGAGCTAAGAGTTGAATTCAAGATTTGAACTTCTACCTGTATGATTCCATAAATGATGTTCTTTACATTGCTGCCAGGTTATCTGAGGCTATGAAACAACTTACACTGAAGAATCTGAGAAGACTGTGCTTTCTGGTCGGCCAAATTCAGATTAATCTGTTCCCTGACTGTAGTTGGAAGGAGTTTCTCTCTTAGTTCCTCAGACATCAAGCCCAAGCCTCCATAAATATTTTCTAGATGACACTGATGGTGCTAAGACTTACATTTGTAGATCCAAATCCATTTTTCTTCTCTCCCACTAAAGAGGGGAACCATCTCTATACAGAATAATATTACCAGAAGGAGGAGAAATATCAAATTGTCTTCAAAATACGGACAACTTGAGATACAGCATTTATCTCTCATCAAAAGAAGAAAAAATTCATACTTCGGAAACAACCCACCGTTGGTCTGTACCAGTTCTTAATAGTTTATGGGACTCTATATTCATAGTGCCTCAGGTACTATGTCCCAACAATTAATTGCTCTGAACATCAATTTCTTCACTAGTGTAACTGAACTAGAACACATCTCACATATCTTAAAAATTGCTTTGAAAAGCTTAGTATTAATCTACAGGGAGTTGTTATTAGATTGCAAATCTTGGCTCTTTCCATTTTAAAGCTTGTATTTAATGTTTATTGAGTAAGCACTTGTTAAATGCTGGGAACTGCTCCAAGCTTCTTACATGTCTTATCTCACTTGACCCTTATAATAACCCTATCACATATGTACTATTTTTACCTTTATTTTATAGATAAGGAATCTGTTATAGAGAGAAATTAAATACTTCGCTCTTGCTAGTAAATGGGAAAGCCAGGATTCAAACTTGAGCAGTCAGAAACCAGACAAAAATCAAAGAGGTACACAGGAGGTAGAATGTGAGTAGTACAAGAGAAGTCGTTTGCATAGATATTAATGGTCCTTCCACTTGGCACTAGACTGGGGGAAAGATCCCAAAGCAGAAACAGTAACCAAAAGAAAAAATAATTTTGGAAAGAGTTAGCATGAATACAGTCATCCAGCCCTTTCCCCTAAAGGGATGTCTCTCCCACGTAGACTGTGGAGTTTTCCACCTTGTCTTACCCCCAAAGTTCCAACTAAAAAACCTATATGACTAACGACAATGCAAGAGGCAAAGAGCAGCTTTATTTTCAGATTCCAGATGGAGTTTATGATGTTGTCAGAGAGAAAATCATGACTCACAGCCTCAACAGAGTCAGTATGGATGCTTTTCTGAGACATAATATATGTGGAATGCTACAGCATAATTTGGGTTTTTAAATATACTCCTGTGTTTTTAAAAGTTAGCAGAACTTTTGAGATGGAAAACTGTAATAATAAACGCTTCTTAATTATATGATAAAATCATAATGATAAAATCAAGAGCTCTGGAATCAGACCTGAGTTTAAATCCTGGTTTAGGCTATTGGATTTGGGCATTTTTTTAAAAAAAAAACGTTTTGTACCTCAGTCGCTTTATCTGGAAAAGGAGGATAATAACCTTTAGGGTCATTTGGAATTAAATGAATGACTACAAGTTAAGCATTTAAAACAATGCTCAGTACACAGGAAGTAATTCAATCAAGTTAGCTCTTAAAATTCCACTTCAAATTCCTTTGGGTGATGTTAGATTGGATAAAGATAAATATTTTGACTCTGCACCCCTCTTTAGTTTTTGCTTAATTTATTGTGACTCTGTTTAAGTTTTTCCCATTAACTTATCTAATACCTGTTATATTTAGTTATACATCTTTGTCCTCTATGCCACTTCATGCTTAATATCAGATTCATTCATGAGATGGTTCCTTTTGTTGCATAATGGAATACTCCTTTCAAGGGATAGAACGTTTTCTGCAAATAATATGTTCAAAATACCAAATTGAGTATTTTCTAACAGGGTTAACTTTAATGGACATTTCTGGAAAAAAATTCTTTCCCCATTCCTTTCAATAGTAATTGGATGTGGGAAGCTTACAAGGCAAACTCTAGTGTCAGAGTGACTGAGTTTTATCCTTGCTTACTCACAATGAATTTGTCTTTGGGAAAACTTCTTAACCACCGTTACCAAATCTTAATTCCCCATCTGAATAATCTGTACCTACTTTATATATACATCAAGTATAAACCTTCATTTAAAGTTGATTGTGATAATGATTATATAATTTCATGTATTTTTGTCTTAATTCTTAATCAGTTGGTATTTCAACCGTTAGAAAGAGCTAAGAGTAATGAGAAGGGTGTAATAGTGAGATTAAATTCTTTCCCTACAATTTACGATATAGTAAGAACGATGAAGTTTGAAAAGTATTGTAAAATATATAGATTTTTTAATATAAATTTCAAAAAGTACAGTCACAAGTGCCCAAACAGGCACAGATGTGCCTCTCTGTATTCTTATCTCCGTAGGCAAGAAAAGTATAGCATTTTGCATCTATCAGTATGAATTTATGACAGTTGGTAGGGACTACAAATACAAGATTGTACCATTTGCTTTCAGGAAGACATGCAGACAGATGACTGTGTACAACGCAAGGATTATGCATTAAATGTAAGGAACTCTTTTATATAGCCTTCTGCTCCTTTTTTCCGTAAATTCAAACCTTAAGATTTCTTTTGATTGAGTGCCACTGTCTCAAAGAGGAGAAAATATAACAACGATAAGACTAGTTAAGAGCAAGGGCTTTGACGCCAGAAAGAAGAGGCTTTTCAGCCTTTTCACTGACCAGCTGTGTGACCTTTGTCAGTTTTCTTACTTCCCCGAGCCTAGATTTTCTCACCTGTGAGTCAGGATTTCTAATAGTACTCAGCTCATTGACTTGTAGTGAGGACTACAGGAGATGATGCATTTAAAAGCATAGAACCCATGACTAACCGTAATGATTTGAATCTTTGCCTATTAAATAATCCTTGTGTATAAAACACAAAAACGATAGTCTGTGTAATGTACGGTTTATCCAGTAGGATCAGGCTGGTCTGAGGCATGCTCTTATAAGGCACTGAAAACAACTCAAAATATTAGGGCCATTGACAGCCCAGTGTGTAGGGCCTATTCCCGCCCCACCTTCTTTCAGATCAAACAAAATAGAAAGAACAATTGGAACAGCCTTTCAGGTAATAACCTCAGGTGCAGACAAAAGGCTTTTCAGATTCAGTGCTCCCCAAGGATGTAAGCTAGAGCAGAAGCTTCTCCATGAAGCTGGTGAATGGGCGTGGATGGGGGATAGAGCTTACTCTAGGTGGAGGCCAACAGGTAGTGGTGGGGGGATATGAGGAGAAAGGTGTTGAGAATTGCCACAAGCTAGGGCCTCTGGTTAACAGGACTCTCCCAAAGTTTCTGAGGAGCCAAAAGGCCCTTCTTGGAAAATAGTGGAACAGATTCCACTCAGGTACACAACCTGCTCTATCTTGCTTAGCTCAGATAAAGAAGACATGGCATAATTGTGGGACAGGGTAAGTTAGGAGGGGACCACCTGTGAGTCATCTTTGTACCTTCAAGATAATACCTGACACTGGGAGAGCTTCTGACACAGAATAGTCAGAAATTATAACATTGTTTGGAATGGGTTAATTCTTGCCTCAGCTCTGCTGCTACTGGCTGTATAGATTTAGAGGTATTTTAACTTTTAGTTTCCTTATGGCAAAAATAGGACTGACGATAGATTGTACCTTGAAATCTTCCTTTGGTGATAAAATGAGGTAATACATGTGAATTCTCTTAGCAAACTAAGTTGCTATCAAATATTAGAATGAAAGAAAAGAGCTGTTTTCATACTGCCATTGCTCAAGTAATTTCAGGCACTAAGAGTTAGTGTTAATCTTCTCAGTTTTCTCAGTGGCACTTTTCTAGTAAATGAAATGTAACTTTTAAAGATAAGCATTTTCCTCATGTAATTCAGCTAATATCATTTCTTCATTAAAAAAATGTGGCTCACAAACATTTTTGTTCTTACTGAACTGGATCTCATGCAGAAAAGTTTGTTTATTTGCTGTAAGGTTTATTGCCTCTTGGTTGCCTAATTTATGAATTTAATCCTTTTATGCAGACTTCTATGTGGGCTATGTCTACAGGTCACAAGGTAAAGAGTATGAATTTCTGTTGTGTCTGTGTTGGGGTTGGCTAATTGCTGTAACAAAAAATACCAGAAGTTTTGGAGCTTCACATAATAAAACATATTTTTTTCTCCTGTAACAGTCCATCATGGACGTTCCCAGTCAGAAAGTTTTTCTGGTGGCTTTCCTCCAAGTGGTGATTCAGGGACTAAGGCTTCTTCCATCATGTGGCTCTAATATCTCTTAAGGCCTTGGAGTCATCTCCAAGGAAATAGAAAGAGCAGGGACGTTTGCTGGTGAGAGGGTTTATTGGCTAGGCCTGGGAGTGGCGTGGCATATATCACTTCCACCCATATCCCATTGGTCAAAACTTGGTCATGTGGTTCCACCTAACGGAAGTGAGTCTTGAAAATGTGGTTTAACTGCATGTTCAAGAGAAAAAGCAAAAGGAATATATTTGTCTCTGCCACAAAGGTATTTCTAAATTTCCATATGTACATCTTAATGAATCTTACGATTGCATCTCTGTGTAATGTTAATTCAAAAAGTGTGACAATAAGATGAATGATCACACACTCTGAATCTCCTTTTTGTTCATATGTGTGACATATAAACCTGGCTAAACAGTGTTTTAATACACAAAAATTGCTTCCAGAAAAACTTTTCTTAGCGAAATTTCCTTATGTTTTGTAATTCTTAAGATGTATACCTATATACATAATATAATATATATTTATTTCTAATCTATTTTAAAAGAAACCTTTGTTAGATGTGAAAATATATATTTCTTTTTCAAACGGAATCACTTTTCTTCAACTTTCCTAAGACGTGAAAAATATAATCTTGCATGCAAAATATAATCTTGAAAGTTATCACTTCCCCCCCAAATAATTTTCAATACACTTAGTTGTGAATTTTAATTCAAGTGTTAAGTTTAAATACTGAAATTTATCATTTGGTAAGCTGACTTTGCACAGTATTTTGTAAGCTAAAATAGCCTAAAGCATGGGATACCATATGTTCCTTGAAGGCACACTAGACCTCAGGGGATAATCATACTAAGAAGTGCCTTGAATAAAAAGAATTAGGTAATAAATTATTATTATTTTTGTAAATATTTAAACAAAACGCTCCCTTGTATTCAGCGCTTCATGTTCATCATATCCAGAGATGCATTGATTCTTAAAGAGCTTCCTGTTAGTGTAACAGATTAGAGTAGACCTAAGATTTGTACCAAAAAAAAAAAAGAAAGAAATATGATACATATACTAAGTTCTGAAAGACATTTAGAAAAAATAGGAGAGTTCAGAGAAAGCACCAGCTTGCTTCTGGTTGTGAGGGAAATCAGGGGCTGCTTCAAAGAAGAAATGGCATTTTAATTAGTTCTTGAAGATACACTTGATGACAAAAATAAGGAAAGATAATTTTGTCCAGAGGAATAATTTATATACAAAATTAGAGAGGAAAAAAGTTGAGAATCAATGGTACACAAGAAACGATGTTAAATCTGTCCCGCACATAGAGGGCAGAGGAGATTATGAACTAATAGGGTTGTGCAAGTAGATAGGGATGGATGAGCTTGAAATCATTGGCAAAATCACCGTAAGCATAATTCAGTGAGAAAAGATGTTGTATTCTTGCCACACATTATTTTAGGAAAGAGAGATGGAGATAGATGGTAGATAGATAATTGATAGACGAGAGAGAGAGAGAGAGAGAGAGAGAGACAGAGAAGGCGAAAGAGTATTGAACGCCTTTAGATTAAGTTTGAACTCTAGTGTTCACCTGTACAGGTATACTTTGCTTTCCAAAAGTTTGCCTTACACCACTTTGCTTTTACAAAAAACCTACATTAGTGCCTGTATTCTATAATGGAAAGAAATCGGAAGAGGATTTTTGCTTTCAAGAAAAAAAGGTAAAAAGAGAAAATCATGCCTGCCAAGCAGTGAGGGTAGCACTGCCAAGCTCTTTCTCCTGGAACTATTCAGTATCTTAGCATCAGGGCTCCATAGCTTTGAACTGAGTCTGTGAGCATCTGTGCTTTATATCAATTTATTTTGTGCGTCCCTTAGCAAGATGTGTCCTAAGGTAACTGCTTTTTCGATTTATACCATTTTAGCTTACTAAAGGTTTCATAGAAACACTCTACTTTCAAATAGTGGGGAAAACCTGTATTATCGAATATTTGTTGCAATCTTGGTCCCTTTAGTACTTGAAGGTAGTGAGCCCTACCTTATATTACTGTATGCTGAAAAAGAGCAAGAATGTTATTTATTTGAAAACATGACCAATACATCAATCACAAACTGAGAATCTGGAAAAGAAGATGAGGAAAACTTCAGAAAGATTTGTCAGTAAAAAAACCCACAAAACTTAGTGAGATTAAAAATCCATAAACCGTCAACAGTGTTATTCACAATAAAAAAATCTGAACATTTTCTATAAAGTCTTGTTCTGCCTGGGATAGATTAACTGTGTTTTAGCTTTATTTTTACTCATGTATTCCAGTAGCATTTTAGAAAGGAATATGATAAATGTCATAACAATGTTATCGATTGTGAAACGAAAGTGTAAGTTGAAGAGGACAGTGCGCTGCTTCATCCCCAGGACCTGGGACCGTGCCTAACTCATAAGGGCTACTGGACATTTATTTGTCTGATGAACGAATAAATGTTCAATCTGAATCAAAAGTACCTACAGTTTAATTTCTTTTCTGCATTCTAGAAGTGTGAATAAATGTTTATGAAATTAAACTTTTCTGAACATTTGGAGTTTCAGTATTACTCTTCTTGTATTGTTGAAAACTTTTAAAAGAAATATAGGTGTTATAAGTTTCAAGCTAAAAATTTGAATTTTATGGCTGTTAAATACTTGCCTTTATTCTTTAAATTTTTACTGGCATCAAAAGAAGTAAATATATACATGAAACTAGACACCTTTCATAAGGTCATTGTGAACATGTAACTAATACTCATTCATCTTCAGCCCATGTTTACCTCTCCCCTGCCCAACCCCCAGCTCCCAACACAGACATATAGTACTAATCTTCAAAATTAGATTAATGATCAATATGTTTAATAGTCTATATTAACACAAACACAAGGACACAACTCAAGAAACTTTCCTCTTTTGTTGTATCATTCCTGATGGGCTTGGTCAAGTTAAATGTTCATGTTACAGAGCAGACCAGAAGGAAAAGTTCCTTATTTTCCATTGAAGTTGAACAATAAGTTTTGATTTCTTGCTATGGAGGACATTAATATCCTACTAACTTTTCCTATAGATGGACCCTTTGAGTAATCATTGGATCATGACAAAATATTAATGAAGGAAATATTTTTCAGCCTTCTTATACTTTCACATCACAGTGCAATAGTGCTTTTCTACATGGGATTTAAATATAATGGGAGAGTTAAATGAGAAGTGGTTTCCAAAGTGGACTTCATAAATATCTTATTTGCAAGTGGTTACATAGTATTATAACACATAATATTGTAACACAATATTATATGGGATATCTAGAGATTCGTTGGCTCCCAGTAGAAATAATGAATAATTTCTTATGTATAATTAATACTGATATATTTACAATAAAAATGAAGGTAATTTTATTACCAATCACCCTGAATTAAAAATACCTTCTTTTGAAGTGTTCTTCAGAGGAATTAAAAAGCAAGCAGAAATTAAAATGATTTTCAGTAAGTGGGAATTTATTAACCATATCATTTAGTCAGTACAAACCCTGACCCCAAACCCTTTTAAATGGATTCTTTCACCCACTGTAAAACTGTTTTACATTAGAATGATATACCAGCATTACTGTCATATGAATGTCATAGTTTACACAGTGCATATTAAGATTCTGGCATATAGGAGTTATGGAGTTATGGAGAAATTATTGTGACAACTCAGTAATGTTACAAATTTTAGAGGAGTGGGATTTTCCACAGAAATTTGATTTTTCAAATTCAAACTTCATGAAAAAAATGTAAAGCGAATACTTATTTTTTAATCAAAAGAAATTATAATTAGTTTTGTTCAGAAAAATCTGCTACACCGTTTATGATGTCGGATGATAACACACATTAAGATCAAGTTTGGAATTCAGTGCTTGCAAATTTCCTTTTGAAATCCAAACTTTTAACCAGCGACTCCAGCAGAGGGCACCGTGCCTAATTTCCAACCTTGAAGTCTTTCTTCTCCAGCCTGCGTTTGGTTTCCTTAAGTCATGCAGGGGCTCCCTCTGCTGTCCTTTTAGACCAGAGAACAGAAAGATGTCAATGCACTGACCCCAAACCTTTTATAGTTGCACAAATTTTGTGCAACTATATTCCAAAGAATAACATTGCGTAACGTTGTAGTTGTAGATCTAGTCAACTTCACTACCCACAGGCTTACAAGAAAAGATAGCAAACAAGTTGAGTAAGACTTAGTTAAATACTTCGGTAAATAAATGCTGACAAACGTTTCTTCTAAGATGACTAGGTAGGTGAATAAAAAATTCAGATAGTACTTGCATATTATATAGTAAGAGGGGAGAATGACATGTAGACATTGAACCTTGATTTGATGAATTAAAACATCAGAATACCTGGGTAAATGTCTCTGTGAGGGCATAAGTGTGTATGTATGTAAGTGCAGTGTGTATGTGTATGGAGGTGTATGCATGGTGTGCATGGGTGTGTGTGTTTATGCATGTGCGTGCGTGTGTGTGTGTGTGCGTGTGCATGCACTAGCTGAAGAAGAGAAGGACAGGGGAAAGGGATACTACGTACTTGAACTCTGTAACTACTTTTGATCCAAGTTATTTTTCATTAGTTTTTTGATTTGTATTTTCATTTTAAATGAAGCCAGAGAATAGATTTTGGCAAACTCTTATTAGTTTGTCCACTTACCTAACAGGATAAAAATAAATGAGGTCGTTTGATTCTGCACATGCAAAAAGAATACATATTGAAGCAACTGTCTTGATAATCTTTTTTTTCAAATCATTTTCAAGCTAATTGCAGGATAATTGCCAAAAAAGGTCTTTCTTTTCTTGCTACATACTGAATTCTGTCCAATTTCTGTAGCAAAGCAATTAACAAATTAATGAAATAACGTCAATTTTAATTTCAAGCAAGTATTCTAATTCTTTGCTTTCCTATCTGGAAGATTATGTATTAATAAATGAAATTTATGTATTAATAAATGAAATAGTGTAGGCCTTTTATACCTCAAGCTAAACACAGGTAACAGTTTCAAGCAAAATTATGGATATTCTGTTAAAATTCACCAGCTTCTTTTTAGTTATAAATCTTAAGAAATGGAATATTCAGGCTTTCATGTCACAATAATGATAGAGCTCTAATTGGCCAGGTGAGTTTTTAAATTGTTAATAATAAATATTATCTATGGTGTATTAATTGAATGGATGAATGATAAGAGTAAAGGGAAATGATTTTCTGCAACATAGTAAGAAACATAGGTTGTCACATCTGCTGACATTTCTATTGTGAGGTTGCTGTAACATGTGTAATGCTGTCTGGCTACGTGACGTTACTATCTTGAAGATAGGTATTCTTTGCTCCATTGACACTACTATATTTGTGCAGTGGTTCTGAGATCACAATTTAGGAAAACACAAGCAGCCATCACCACTAAAATATTTTTGTTTCATTTTTATGATCACATAACTATTATTCCATAGACAGAGAACATTTCCAAACAAACACAATGAGACCATAACGTAATAGGAAATGGAGCTTACAATTTGGATAATTAACATTTTAGTTAAGTTAGTCCATTTGCCTCATGATTGTTTCAGGTTTGGGGGACTGGTTGAAGTGCAGAAGGTAAAATGTTAAACTTTAATGAGTGATGCAATTTTAGGCGGAGCAAAAACGAATCCTTTTTGATATTTTAGAATAGATCTTTGGGTGTGGTATATTTCAAGGGGTAGATTTTACTCTTCCAATTTGGAACAATTTTAGCTAGAAAATTATATTTTTGAAAATTAATTTTCCTTATTCCATACTTATTTTAGTCCCAAAGTATTGTGGAAAATTTAGATCATTATCTCACCTTTAACATCACCCTAGTTGCTCTTAAAATTGATGGGAAAACCTTCTCACCTTGGTTGTGTAATTCCTATCTCCTGTCCTTACCTATTGCTTGTCTTTAAAAGCAATTGACAGTGCTAAAATTTCATGCCAAATTAAGTATTTTACTTAATATTATGACTAAAATTACATTTTGTTCGGAAATAAGAAACACTATGTTTTACTCAGAGTCCAATAAAGCATTACTATAGAACAGATCATTCTAATTAGGTATAAATAATTTTTAGGTGATTTTATATTAAAAGGCTTGCCCAGATATACTTATCATAAAGGTAGGATTTGGCATGTTTATGTATGTCTGAATTTTTTTCTTTAGAATTGCTACCATTAAAAAAAAAAAGACTCAGCTTCACACAACAGGCTTCTTTGCTGTAACTAATCCCTCCAGATCAGACTGAGCCGTTCAGGCTGTTCTTCCTGCCTGAACCCGCCGAGGTGAACTGAAGGCAGAACAAAAACAAAATAAAAATTCGGCAAAAATTCATTTCATTATTTTTTAGGAATTCCAGAACTTGTCAAATTATTTAAACTTCCAAGTAGTTCCTTGTCTCTCTATCACTGTCTATGTATAAAACCCTACTCATTGTCTTCATAAAAGAGGGCACAGATCTTTTCAGGGAGCTTTTCAAGTAGCCTCTGCATATTGCACTAATAAGAAGGCACGAAGGCACTGCGGCCACGTAAAGCCAGAGCAAGTCAAACTCTTTCTCCTTGAAATAAGAATTCCTACAGAAATATGACATCTCAGGGGATTTTTTTTTTTAGGAAAGCCTATAAAATAATCTGCTTCAAATATGAGGGTTTTTTCCATTCCCTATTTTTTTAAAGATAAGGGGAATTAGAACTACAGATAAGTCATATGGATCAAAGTGGGTTGGTTTGGTTATCTGTTGTAAGGTCTTATTTGAATCTTTTACAAAAAGATTATAGGTTAAGTTTTGTTGGGTCTCTGTTCTGCAACTCTAAGCTCTGTGTTATTTATAATATTTTAAAAGGGATTAGTGGAAGGGAGGTAAAGTGATAAACTTCCACATTTAAATAGTTTTTCTGGCAAATTTTAGTTAAAGTATCACAGACTATATTTGCACAGATGGAACACACTGATATAACATCAGTCTACCAGTGACTCAAGTCCAGATCTCTCTTGTGGACATTTGTCCTTGGAAGATATTTCACAACAGGAAAATTTCTAGACAATGTGCCCCTCTGATCTGTTTATATTCCTAGTTCTCACATAGACCACCCTGATTTCACTACTGGTATAATAAGAATTTTTAGAAAGTTGGACTAAAAAATGTTCAAGAATTATGCGACTCCACCATTTTGTAATTCTAAAACCCCTGGAAGATATCCTCAACCAACACGTTCTTCAGGGCAATATGTTACCTTTAAAGACTGTCAATCTAGAAAGATGGGCTATAGAAATTTCCTCCTTACTATAACATGATTTTCAGTCCTATAATAAACAAATGCACTTTGCCCAAAAGAAATTCATTCTATATACATTTCAGTTTTTTATTTCTCCAAGATGACCCCTCTCTGACAAAAGTTTCTGAGTCATTGTGTTTTTCCTTTACTTTTCCACTGTAGCTACATTTGGGTGGTGCCCACATCAGCTAACTTCTAGTAGAAATTTAAATCTTATTTTCCTATCTTTGGAAGCTGAAACCATTGTGAGGGACTTCTTTCTGTGAGTACTTCATGCTGGGTGTTTTTGTTTCCCGTAGAAGAATGTAATCTGTTGCTCAACTGGTGGACTCTGATTTAGGAGAATAGCAGAGCTCATGAGTATAACAAGGATCACATAATCACATAGGGCTCTTCATACTATCCACTGGTTATCTATATATCCATATACATGGCTTTTAGATTATTTTTCAATTATACTCCATCCAGACATCAACCCATGCATCTCTGTATTATTTATGTTCGACCTTGTTCCACATGTTACATTCTATAGTTGACAACAAATATGGACATCTCAAAAATATATGCAAATACATATACATGTCAGTGTCTCAGGGACTAAGGAAAAATGGAAAACAAGAGTGTAACATCCTGGAGATGAAGGACTAAGCACACAAAATGTGCCCAATAATTTGTTGAAGAAATGAATGAATAGGAAAATTATAAATGTGAGGGCAAGATTAAAAGGCAAAAATGTATAGTTTGTCTTTTGGTATCTGAGTAGCCTAACACACACACAGTGGTAAACCTAATAAAATCAGATTTTTGTTTTCAAAGTTTTTTCTCTCTAAACAAGAAGCATGGTAGTTAAGGGGAGATTAAGAAGTAAGTTGTTCCACCTTGTTTTGGGGGTGTATTTTCTTTTAATTCCTAAAAAGGTGCATGGATAGTATTCTCTAGAATTCAAGTGAGAGAATATACTATTAAGGGAAATGAAAAAAAATTTTTCTTATCAGTTTTCTAATGGCCCAGTTTGTCAAATAAAGTACCAGTTGTGAAATTTTTAATAATAACTTCTTAAAATTACACATCGAGAACCTGGAAAATATTCATTTTCTAGATAGAAAAACGAAATGGAAAATCCCTGACTTACATGTCACTTTAGATCAATGTAAGAGCTGTCATAGAAAGTCTACCAGCCCCACTTTCTTCCAGGAAAGTAGAGCAAAAGACTATTTATCTTCCTTGATATCAACCACGAAAAGTTAGAAATAGAAAAAAGACACACCCTAGTTTCTATGACTAACCTTTTGTTACTCTGCTGTCTATGAATTCATATAAACTTTAAAATTTTCATTTTCAGGATATTTTCAAGCCCTAGAATATGATTACGATATTCCCATTTATGCCTGTATATTCACTCCTGCATCCACACATAACACAATATAGATGGAGTGTATCTCTGTGTGCTTATATATACATATATGTCTATATATTCACATATTATTATGCCTTTTTCATATCCAGGGTAACTGAACATATTTATGCATGAAAACTCACAAGTGTATATTATTGCAGACACACCCACACGCTCTCCCAGCTGTCATCTTCGGCTTTGCACATTACTGTTTCCCAACCTTCATGGCCTCAAGCATAAACATACCTTTCCTCCCCTGTTTACTGATTTACTCTTCATCAGTTAAACACAATCTTGTGACCGTGACCTGCCTTCTTATCCTATCTTTCTTTTCCAACTAAAGGAGCTGTGACTACCCGAGATCCCTATCAGGGGAAAATATCATTTATCAGTGGTAAAGTTTGGGACTCACACGAGAGAAACTGACACTTCTGTGCAGTCCAGTGAATCTCTGGAGCCAGCAGATGTTACTCTGCATGTTTTAAGCTTAATGACCTCTCCCACCATGTAAAGATTATAATGTTTCATTCCTCAGTAAACTTAAATGAAAACCTACTATTTGAGAAAAAATATCGTTTCTCTGGGGAAATCAAATCAATACCAGTTCTCTAGTTTCAATAGTTACAGTAAGTGCATATTTCTCATGCTTTATTCACAAAGGCATCCCTTTATACAAATAAGTTTAGATGCTTGCTAAAATCCAGCCAGGGCAGCCTGAGTCTGTAAGAACATTGACAAGTCCAGGTTTTCACACAGAGATCATGTGCACATTTTGCTTGTGCTATATTAAATTAATAATCGAGAAATATGGTTGAAAAAATATATACCATTGGCAACCACAGATGTCTATATTACATAGTATGTGGTTGGGCTAAAAGCTATTGCATGCAAAGAATGCCCGGCACCAACTTGCTCTTCTGAACGCCGTGACAGTATGAATTGTCATACATTAGAGCAAAAAATAAGACCGTTAAATCAAACGGGCTAAATGTAACCTTTGCAGTCTAAGAAAGGTCTGACATTTTGAGTTTTATATCACTGACTAGAAAAAATACCTTAACTATTGGCATTAACCATGTTTCAAACCTTCCTCACTAGCAGGATGTCTTTTTCCTTGGTTGGAGTTAATCGTTCAGTACACTACTTTACACGCCTTTTTTTGAGTCTCCCCAGTTTTAGTACGAATTTCTAGTATAACAACCCCACTACTCTCCAAAGTTTCTGGCTTTTATACTAAAATGTTTTTTGTGCTCTAATTATTGGTACTTGCAACACCACCATAGGGAAAATATTTCAATGTCAACTTCTTCCGCACCAGAGTCTCAAAATGAGTTAGATAGTTCATTTTTATACATGTACCACAAATAGTGGCAAACCAAGGGAAGGTCACAGGAATTTCTTTTACATAGCACACCCGTTAGTTGTCCATGTTATTGGTTTCTGTATTACATAGTAAAGCACCCCAAGTGGATTCCGAATGTGCAGCAAATTTGTACAAACTTACCATGTTTTTTTTCCAGGCTGTGCTCACCACTTCTTTCCCTTCCTGCCTGACAATATGTTGCCATGCTGTAAAAGCCCTAATGCCCATTTTCAACGATTAGCTGTACATCAGCATTACCACCACAAATCCACAAGTTTCACATCAAGCATTAAATGGGATGAATATTGATCTGCTAAAGAGGATTTATTTATTTCTAACTCTATCCAAAGATCAACTGCTAGCAGCTTTTGGGGGATCTGTGAAGCTCTCACAGCACAAAGCTACTGCACACATGACACTGGACTTGACATTTCAGTTCTGGAAGAAAACCAAACAGTAAATTCAGTGCAATAATCCTAGATAAATGAGATGATCACTGGAAAAGCTGAGATAGTTAAGTGGTCTATCAGAGAAGTCCAACGGACGGTATTGAACAGTTGCTACATAGAATCCTCACTCATGTCAATATGGTCCGAAGCACCATCATATCAGATGCCAATATAATCACATTAAAACAATCTCTACCTCCTGCTTTGATTTCTCTGCCTGTGTATTTTGCTGGATTTACAAGTGATTGTAGATAATACACAATGTGACAAAAGCTGTAGCCTAACGGGTATGAACAACAATTGTTTTGAATATGTGTAAGCTGCATTATAATGTAGCATGACATATATGAAATGCATTAAATCGAATTATGCTATATAGCATGTGGGATGCAGCTCCACATTCTTACTGATAGCACAAGGGATGAAGGAGCAGATCTGAGTAACTTAAAGCCCATCAGTTGTAAAAAAACAAGAAAGAATCAAATTCTGTCATAAATATTGACTTGTGGAGTTCCCTCTTTCCCCCTAATTTGGAATAACTGTTCTCCTGTATACCATTCAAGTACTATAATCACTTTAAAACTCACAAGCTAATATTGGCTGAACCAAATAAATATTCGGCTTTTGCATAAATTCAATGTTGCTGAGAGCCGTGTCCTTTAACTTTAGGGTAATCAAAACTTTACTTCTATCCATATGAGTATTTAAACCACCCCCCGCCCCTTAAATCTTTGATTACCAGAAAGTGTGGACATTTGCATTCATTCAGTTCATTTAATAGAATTAAGCTAAACAACCATTTATTTAAATTTTTTCTCATCAAAAATGCAGAAAATTAAATACATCAAAACAAACTTCTTTGTCTATAAACATGAAAAATGCTTCCATTAATTAATTATCTTGGTCCAAATCATTACAAATTCAGTAAGCTCAATGCTATACATAAAAAAAATAATTTGTAATTTAGGTGGATATAGTAAAAATAGTCATTTATGTGTCATTTTATACCACTTCATTCATTTAAAACACATCAACTGGAACACGGTCCATTTTACTTGGTCTTGTAGAGACACCACCTTAAAAAGAAGTGTTTTTTATAAGACCACAGAGCTTGAGGGGAAAAAAAAGAGAGAAAAAACATCTTAACTTTTCTTGAATCTCTATTATAAAGTTTTGCTGCTTGATTGTTTACATTTGTTTTAATTATTAAACTTGTCAAACCGTACAGTGAGAGAGTCTAAACACTTCAAGAAATGAAAAAAATAAAATTAAAAAAAGAAAGTAAGAAATGGAATGGGTCGAGGTTTTGTGGTTCAAAATTACCGGAAGCAGTATCTCAATTTGTAACTTTACCCTTTTGGAAAAAAATACTTCTATATTAATCATAATGTTTCTGGAAGCTGAAAAATCATGCTTTGTTGTGGATATTTGAAACTTTTGGTAGCAGATGTCCTTGGAAAAGGTACCACTTAGCTAATTAGGGTTTGCCTGCAGACCTGAGGGTCTAGGTAGCCCCAGCCAAATGATGTTTATCAGTTTAAACAATGTCATTGGAAGACAGAGAAACTGGGATAAACATTGCATACTCATTCTTTTCACTCTGATTGTGCAGTTCATTGTAATTCATGTTAGTCACCCAGAAAATAGGGATTATATACAGTAATTTTTTTTAAAGATTAAAAATATATGCAAATTGCATGAAACAATATTTGGGGTAAGTTTCTGAGATTTTTCAATTACTTATTTTGAAGATCTTTTAAAAACTGAAAATTTTGTGTTTTAGTTTTTTTTTTTAAAGGAAAACAAAGTATTTAGTAACAGTATTATGTAACAGCTAATAATTCAGGAGATGAATTTTCCACATTTCTGAATCACATACCTTTCGGGGAAGAAAATATGCCCCCTTAAAGGGAAACTGGTGGGAGAGGTTATGACACAAAATTGTCTCTGTATGTAGGGCATTTCTCAAACCATTGATCCTAGAAACTGGAAAAGTCTTGGGAGTTTCAAGGCATCCATGAATTCATAAGCTATGGAACTGCATTGTCAGTACAACCTATGAGTCATACTTTTCTTAGTTCCCCACACATGAGAACAGCTGGTTCTCTTGGGTCCCTTTACCTGTCCTCCTCAGTGTCTCATCTTCCTTCTCAGCACCTCCTCTTTGGAAGCTTTTGCGGGATAGTACTCAGTATACATTAAAAATATCTATACAACTCAGAGACTTGCATGATTAAGAATCTCTAATGTCAACTAGCCATTTATCTCTGTTATGCTTAAAAGTTATCAGTAGACACACAGTGGCCATCCAACAAATGTTTTTCTTGTGTGTGTGTTAAATAAACTAAATTGAAAACCCTTTTCAGGGTTTTCTTAAACATGACTCCAGTTGAATCTGTCTTATAATTATTATTACTGAATTATTTAAGAGGAAGTCAAGCTGTTTAAAAAATTAGGAAATGTTCTCATGGATGGCTTAAACAAAAATTTAAAAATTATATGCATTTAATAATCCACATACTTGAGATTCTAAAATCATTTTATATGTGTCTCAGTAGATATGATTCTAGTATTCCTAGAGCAGTCATACGAAAGCTGAGACTGCAGAATATTTGCTTCATTCTTCTTGGACATAATGCTGTTACTGAACAATAACTCCTTTCTTCAGAAACACTTCATAACATATGCCACACTGAAGTGGACTGCCATGCTTGCGGTCAGAGGAACATGGCAAGATTTCAGATAGGAAAGAAAGCATCGCTCTCTCCTCCGACTTCTAAAAAATATGATCAGTCACACCTTTTCCCTTTCTGTTGGATGTGTAAGACAATGCCTATTCTCTTTCCATGTGTCTGTTGCTGTAGATACACCAAGGCCATTTACGTAATGTGCTGCTTTTGTCTTGATTGTTTATGCCCGCTGAGAGCAAACATATAAGAAAGGTGCTAAAGCCAAGCTTTCAAGTCATTATACAGAGACCTGGACTAGAAATTCAAGTTGAATTACTTAGTTAATCAAATGTCCCAGTGTAAAAAGCGTGTGGAAGCACTGTTTTGTAGTAGCTTATTTCAGAGACAGATCTTCTTAGATCTCTGCTACCGTTTCTCCAATTTCCTACCAAGAGTAAATTGGTTTTGCTCACATTATTGCTCTTTCTCACGTTTCACTTTGTCTTACCAGAAAAAATGGCTCAATGCTGCAGCAGTGATTTGGAGAATACCAATCCCTTGATTTAGACAACAGGTTTTTACTTCTTCTTATCTATTCTTCTGGATGCTTCTTCTTATAAACGGACTAGAACAAAGACCTATTGTTCTTAACATGCACTGCATGTGCTAGTAACATATATGGAAAAACATAGCAGGAAGGGTTTTCTTTTCCAGTAACATATTCTACTACTGCCTAACAAAAGTGCTAGCGGCATGAAATGATGCAATAAACCTCTCTAACAGTAGCTGATTTGTATGCAACAATGACCATAAGGGTAACTCTTCAGCAAACCTGAATCTCATATATAATGCATAGCAGTTAATAAATCATAGTAAAATCAGATGGCTGAGAGCCAACAATACCTAACTAGTAATGGAAAGGGGTGGAAAGATTTATAGAGAGAAAGATTCTGTCTGGATTTTGCTTTTAAGATGCTCACCAACTGCAGTGGAGGATCTTACGTGGCTTCTAACTAGACGAGTATTCTGTTGATTCATTCCATCTTCCCCCCCACCCCCCAGGGTCTTTTGCAGAAAGCAGCTACCCTTTTCCTTCTACCACCAGGTGGAGTGTTTTTTACTAAACATTTAAGGTTTTAACACTTCAGAACCAATACAAGTCTTATGGGGTGAATATGTTCCTTTTGAACATCTAGTTATCTAAATAAATTTTTAGTAAGGTGTTTCCCTCAATCAAATACATGCAGGTAAATATACTTTGAAACCTCTGTTCAAAAATCTTTTTCTTTAAATAGCATTTCACATTACCTTGACAGAGAAGCAGGGTGTTGCTTTATAGTTTCTGAACAAAGTGTTCTTAGATGTGCTCATTGTATCTCACTGCCAGTGTTTTGCTGGCTGTAGCATGTGAATCTTAAAAACGCAGAATCTGCAAATTTGTCACATGTCAAGAGAAGGAATATTGAAGACAACATGTGCCCTACAGATCTGAGAGAAGCATTCGCTTCAAATCTGTTTCTGGTTATTAGTAGGTCTTGGCCAATTTCCGGCGCTGACATGGGCTATTGAGATGTGTGGCGAACATGTCACCTTAGAGTTAGAAACATTTGAACCTACTGAATTATGACCTTTTACAAATTCTTCACATTAAAAAAAATGAAGATAAATTGCTGACAGAGTGGGTTGTAGAAATTATTAATGCCTCTGTTTGATTGCCTACATAATTTTCTGTCCTGTGCAGACTCACGTTTTAATTTTAGATTGTTTTACATTTACTGCTGGACTTTGATGAATTGTGGAAAAGAGATCATCTTCCTGAATGTTATAATACTAACGTAAATACTTTCACTATTGAACAGTGTACATTATAGTGCCTTTTTAGTGATGTCTATTGGAGGTAAAAATGGATGAAAAATAGAGCATAAAACAACCTAGTTTGGTTTGTTTGTTTTTTGTCCAGTGCATTAGAATTATTTGCCTTCAATTATGATAGCCACAAGATGGCAGTAATTCCTTATTAAATGGTCAGTTGCCTCTGCTCTGGGTTACAGTGACTTCTTAGAGAGAGGTAGGAAAATTAAGAGAAGAACCTCCTACGGTTAAGGGTGAAAACAAAATGGTGCAAGCGTTAGAGATAAGGGTAGAGGTCTAAAGTAGAGTGAAATATGTTTTATCCTGATGTGCTTCGGTTTTCAGGTGGCAGAAGTTGCAGGCGAAATTCAGATGAAATGGTGTATCGTACATCAGAATGATCCTCTTGGAGGCAATATTATAAATGACTACTTTGGAATAGTTTTATTTCTAGTTTTATTTCTCTATGCAGTAATTAATTTCCCAGTGACTATAGAGATTTAGGCTTGTTCTGACAGCTTTAATGCTTAGCTCTCATGTGATAGTGCTGCAGAAATACACAGTGATTGTCGGCAATAGAGATGTTTCACTGTAAAAACATCCATATGTCCCTGAGATAAGATACTGGTTCAAAACAAAATAACTGGAGACAAAAATACACAAAGTGACCAATGCCTGCCCCAGAACACTCTGTACTTCAAGAATTCAGGACAGCCCATATTTCACAGTGGTAGTGGTATGAGCAGGAGTGTAGACAGTAAAACAAATTTGGAAATAGTACATTTTTCTGTTTATTCTCTACAAAGGGTTCCAATTGATGAAGAGGGTGAGATTTATTTTTGTAAATGTTAGCCAACATGGATAAGGTACTTAGAAATTGGAGATTTGGAAAAAATATGATCAATAAGAATATTTAAAAATTACATAAATCAGATACAACTGCATAATAGTTAGCAAAAAAGCTAGGGGAAGCAATGTGTCAGAAAGTTATTTGTCACAGAGATCTAAAAGGCTACATGTGGGAAAGGTCTGAAAAATACAACATAAAATTACTATTTTTAATATCCAACGAATTAAATTAAGTTTTACACATTTAATGGAAAGGAATTTTATTCATTTTCATCAGTGGTGTGCAAAGCCTATTTCAACTCTATTTTGTGTAAATAATCTCTGATTTTCTGCTCTGTATCATAAATCCGATTATAGCGTTTCAGGATTGTGATGGGTTTCCTTCGTGTCTGTGCGTGGAAAGAGAAGAATCAAGAGGGTTATATGGATACATCAACCTTAAAATGTTGTTACTGGTAATATCTGAATGACTAGAACAAAAGCATGTTTAGAAAAATAATGCTTAATATTTTGACTCAATTTATTTGTATTATGTATTTTACTGGCATAGATCCATTGACTGAGAAGAATACCCGTTTCTGTTCTTCCATGTTCTGAGTTATCTGAAATAGCCATTTGTAAGAGCAGTTTAATGAATTCCGTTGAATTTCTTATTTTAAATATGTAGACAGAGCTAAATTTAGTAACTATAAATATATGATATTTAATGTCTGTTTACCACTGTCTCCATGAATATTGAAGCCGTTAGAGTATTGCCTCATTTAAGCCAGGGTTGAAGCAGATGTATAGTTATCATAGTAGGACGACTGGGGATTTTTGTCACATTTTATTCAAGTAGAGAGAAGTGTTTGTGTTTGAAGTAGAGAGACCATATTTAGAGAAAGAAAGAGAGGAAGAGGGTGGTTGAGCAAATTGATGTATCTTTTATCTGTCTGTTTATAAGCTTTGACTTATTCATGATATAACAATATTGTAGAACATAACTTTGAAAATTCTGTACTAGAAAAATAAATTTCTCCTGAGAAGTGGACACTTCTGAAGCTGTGAAACTTTTAAACAGGAGAGAATAAAGACATATAATCCAGATTTTTTTTCTCAAAAATCCTTCTAAGTTATAATTATCAAAGCCTTTAAAAATATGATTAGATTTAACCTGGCAGACTATGGATATTCCCTAGTCAGCTAGTAAATTATGTTCAAAACTATTACTTATTATGACATAAAGAAACTTAATAGCATATATATTTGCGTAGCCAACACTTGCACTTGAGTATTAGTAACAAAATGAAATCTTGTTAAGCAATCATTTTTTGATATAAAATAGGCAGGATTATAGCTGAATGAGACATCTCTTGTTTGTGTCTCATCTCTCAACAACAATTTGGCGTCCATCTACAGACACAAGGGCCTTTTGGGGAGCTGTATGGTCCATCATCATATGCTGAGGAGTCTTGCTCACCCTTGCGTTCAGTAATAGGTATACAGACCTTGATCCCAGCTGTGGGCCCTGCAGTGACTCATGAACTAGCTCTGTCCTCTCTGGGCTGCAGTCTGGAAGCCGCTGGAAAAGACTGTCTTAGACAACCACCCACAGATGAGAGAGCCTTTGTGCAAGTTCAGGTTTCCAGCTCAGAAATTACAGCACACTGTTAGAGCAAGAAAAAGAATGAGTTTAGATGCATTGGAGAGAGCAGTTAGTAATGACTAGAGGAGATGACTGCTACTTCAAATACAAAGACAGCAACACAAAACTTCAAGGAACATGAAAAATCAAGGAAACACGACACCACCAAAGGAACACAATAATCTTCCAGTAACTGATCCAAAAGACACGGAGAGCTGTGATTTACCTGTTAGAGAATTCAAAATAGTTGTTTTATGAAAACTCAATTAGGGGACTTCCCTGGCGGTCCAGTGGTTAAGACTTTGCCTTCCAATGCAGGGGGTGTGGGTTTGATCCCTGGTCAGGGAGCTAAGATCCCACATGCCTCGTGGCCAAAAAACCAAAACATAAAACAGAAGCAATATTGTAACAAATTCAATAAAGACTTTAAAAATGGTCCACATCAAAAAATCTTAAAAAAAAAAAAACTCAATGAGCTACAGGAAAATATAGAAATCTCATCAAAAAAAAAAAAGCGCTAAATGTGTGACAGCTGGATGTATTAATTAACTAGATGGGAGAGTTCTTTCACATTGTATACATATATTAAATCACCATGATGTACACTTTAAATATTTTACAATTTTATATGTCAATTATACCTTAATAAAGCTGATTTTTTAAATTAAAATACAGAAAAACAATTCAACAAAATCAGGAAAACAATACACAGATAAAATGAGAAAGTTTAACAAAGAGATAGAAATCAAAAAAGGAATCAAACAGAAATTCTAGAGCTGAAGAACACAGTGAATGAAATGAAACATACAAGAGAGGGCATCAAAGGTAGAATGAATTGATCAGAAGAAAGGATCTGTTAGTTAGAAGACAGGAACTTTGAAATTATCCAGTCAGAGAACAAAGAAAAAGAATGAAAGAGAATGAAGAAAGCCTATATGATGCATGTAATACCAGAAAAAGAAACCATTTGCAAATTATTGGAGTTCTAGAAGGAGAAAAGAGGGAGAAGAAATATAAAGAAATAATGACTTCTTTATTATTTCTTTGAATAAATTCTCAATTATAAGAAGAATAAATCCTGAGGACCTGATGTATAGTGTGGTGACTACAGTTAATAATACAGTATTGTATACTTGAAAGTTGCTGAGAGTAGATCTTAAGCATTCTCACCACACGCACACACATACACAAGAGTTAACTATGTTAACTGTGTGAGGTGATGGATGTGTTAATTATCTTTTTTTAATCCCATTTATTTGTTTATTACTTTTAATTAATTTTTATTGGAGTATAGTTGCTTTACAATGTTGTGTTAACTTCTGTGTACAACAAAGTGAATCAGTTATATGTATACATATATCCCCTCTTTTTAGATTTCCTTCCCATTTAGGTCACCACAGAGCATTGAGTAGAGTTCCCTGTGCTATACCGTAGGTTCTCATTAGCTGTCTATTGTGTACATAGTAGTGTATATATGTCAATCCCAATCTCCCAATTCATCCTAACCCCCCTTCTCACCTTGGTATCCATAAGTTTGTTCTCTACATCTGTTTCTATTTCTGCTTTGCAAATAAGTTCATCTGTACCATTTTTCTACGTTCCACATATAAGTGATATTATATGATAGTTTTCTCTTTCTGACTTACTTTACTCTGTATGACAGTCTCTAGGTCTATCCATGTCTCTACAAATGGCACTATTTTGTTCCTTTTTATGGCTGAGTAATATTCCATTATGTATATATACCACATCTTCTTTATCCATTCCTCTGTTTAATTATCTTGATCTTGGTAATCATTCTACAATGAATATGTATATCAAATCACCACATTGTATACTTTAAACATATATAATTATATTTGTCAGTTATTCCACAATAAAAGTGTTTTAAAAGTATATTTTTCTGGCCATGAAATTTAACAAATTTCAATTAAAGTGAATATTATTACATATTTCCTAAGATTTTCCAAAAATACATTATTAGAGAAAATATGTATTTGGGGAATTTTCTCATGGGAAACTATTTTTTCTAAGCTGAGAAAAATTTTCAAATTATTAGATATTTTACTGAAATTATTTACTTTTTCTCTGTTGAAATATATGTCCATATACATATATGCTGATCCCAAGATATATACTCATACCTATACACATATGTGATGTCCTTATTTACATGGCATGCATTTTCAGAAATTCTTATCCAAAAGAAGGGATGAAATATAAGCAAGCAAACAAAATTATTCTTATACTTTGACTCATCTATGTTTTTTTTTTCCCCTTAGTTCTCTAACCTGTCCTTGGAACAGGAAAATCATCACCACTTGAAGTACACACATGCGTATACATACATACACATTCACACAAACCTGAAGAGAATTATGTGGATTAGATAATAGCACTTGCTTAATTTTAGCATCTTGTATGAAGAGTTATTTTCAGTTTATAGAATAAACTCAGTAAAATTAACTCTCTGTTTTATGGTAAGATACTGGTTTGAAGGATTTAATTACAGCTAGTTAAAATAATATTTTCAGGCAAGTTCCATCTTTTATTTATTCATTCACTCTCATCGCCTGTCTTCATTAATCTTCAAATTAGTAGGCATTGAGTGTGAAATCCTGGAAAGACAATCAACCAGGTATTGAGGATGTGAAGTATACCAGACAGATCTCTCCCCCTCCTCATTTATTCACTCAATAAATATTTATCAAGCACAATCTATATATACACTCATCTAGAAACTTAGGGTATACCAGTGAACAAAATACAAAAGGTTACTGACTTTGTAGAGCATTCATTCTAATTATAGAAAACAAACAGTAAGTAATAGACATGACTAATAAGTAAATTATATAGAATGATATTAGGTGGTAAGAGCTAAGAGGAAAAATAAAAAAATAGAGCACGGTAAGGGGCATTGGAAATATGGGCATAAGAGTGCAGCCTGCAGTATTAAATAAGATGTCAGGGTAGGCTTTATTAGTTCAGGAATTAGTGGGGAAAGCATTAACATAATTGTAGAAATAATAATCATTATAGTAACTACTCAGGAGGCAAAGCACAGGGCACTGTGAGAGTGTTCATAGTCTGGAAGGTCAGGGAAAGCTTCCCTAAGTAATTGACATTTAAGCTGAGACTTGAAGGATGAGACCTGAGGTGACCTTGAGTTTTATTGTTTAGCAATCTGGTGCTCCACCCCTATCTTGGAATACTCCGTGGCAGTAAGTAGTGGTTACTGAAAGTATCACCTGACTGCTTGCTACTTGGAAGAAGTCAGCATTATAGTTTTAGTTTTGTAACACAGAAGAGAAAAAACAAATGAAATCCCGAATCTTCCAATGCTGTTCCCCAGAAGCCATGTAGTATAGTCTGGATAACTTTGAGGCTTGGATTTGTGTTGGATTATTGCCAGGCAAATGTGGGAGAAGTTTTCTGCTTGCCATATAAAGGCTGCTTTATCCCTGTTCTCACTGGGCTGACATCAAGGGAGGGATTTGTAGGTGCTACATAGGTTCCTGAAGGGAAGGTCAAGAAGGAGGGAAGCTGGTGAACTAAGGGAATCTTTACTAACATGAATCATTCTTTTCCCTCAAACTCTGGCTTTTATCAGAGACTAATGATCAAGCAGATCATCATTCCAACTTTGCTGTAACCCATTCTCACCCTCAAACTTCCCCTCTGTATGGCAAGATGTTTAAAAACCAGAAATTGAAACAATAGTCTACACCAGGAAACAGGGCACATATCATTTCCTTGAAGATAATGGGTAGGATAGATGTGATGAATTCTCAAGGTTGCAGGTTCCATGTATAAATAAAAATCTTTAGAAATGGGCATTTCAACAGAAATAGATACAGATTTCCAGACTAAATAAGAGAGGAAACCATCTAGAAGTGTGGTAAAAAGGTCCAGGAAGCACTATGAATTTTACAGGGATCTAATATGGAAGTGCTCATGAGTAGGGTCACCAAAATAAAGACGGAGAAGGAGGTTGGAGAAAACCAGCAAGGGATTTGCGTGGAAGAAGGCGATGCTTTTTTTTTTTTTTTTTTTTCTTTTTGACAATGCCACATGGCCTGTGGGATTTTAGTTCCTCGACCAGGGACCGAACCTGCGCCCCCTGCATTGGAAGTGCAGAGTCTTAACCACTGGACCGCCAGGGAAGTCCGAAGAAGGAGATTCTTTAATCCCCCCAGGAGCAGTCTGATATCAAATGCTTCTTTCTTCTTCTGTTCATTCTATTATTCTTTCCTCCTCACTGTCCTTCTCTTCTTTTCTTTTCTCCTTTTCTAGTAGGAGAGAGTAAGAAGAAGCTAAAAGCTGTCAGCTGATGATTTAAGTGGGTTAAATGGAAGAGACCGGCTACATCAGGATAGGGTGACATTGGCTGCCGTCTAACACATCTGCATTCCATCCAGAAGGCTGATGACCTGCAGAAGCCACAGGAGAGACAGCAGGCAGACTATCCACCTAGTTAGTAGCAGTTCTAGCCACCTGGGTAATAGTGCGAAACACAGTTCCTCCTCAGCCTCAAATGCATTCTTTTCTGAATCTCTCTTTTATACCCTATATCCTCTTTTCTAAATTTTCATGTTCTCAATATACTTTCTGTTTTGAATGATAGGGTGACCATTCACTGTCTCTGTGACCTTGGATATATTATTTCATTTCTCTGGATCTCTATTTCCTCACTTTAAAATGAAAGTAATGACAGCATTGTGGGAATTAAATAAAATAATCTAAATAACACCCTTTCATGGTACTAAATGCTTCAAAACTGTTAACTGCTATTATTACTATTATCATTATTTATTCATGTTGCATTTTGTCTGTATGAAATTCAAAGCATGCACTTAACTGTGTATCAGGAATAGTGTTAGACATATATATAGAATCTAAAAAAAAAATGGTTCTGAAGAACCTAGGGGCAGGACAGGAATAAAGAGGCAGGCGTAGAGAATGGACATGAGGTCACGGGGAGGGAGAAGGGTAAGCTGAGACGAAGTGAGAGAGTGGCATGGACATATATACACTACCAAATGTAAGGTAGATAGCTAGTGGGAAGCAGCCGCATAGCACAGGGAGATCAGCTCGGTGCATTGTGACCACCTAGAGGGGTGGGATAGGGAGGGTGGGAGGGAGACGCAAGATGGAGGGGATATGGGGATATATGTAGACGGATAGCTGATTCACTTTGTTATACAGCAGAAACTAACACACCATCGTCAAGCAATTACACTCCAATAAAGATGTTTAAAAAAAAAAAAAGGAATAGTGTTAGAGGATGCAGAGGTGACCAAGAAACAGCCCCTAGCTTCAAAAGTATCTTAGTGTAATTCAGGAAAGCTGTGACAGAATGTAGTAATTTCTTTAATAGATGCAGTCACAGGACATTAGGAATACAGAGTAAGAACTCCTAAATAGCCCTAATTCACTCCATACCCATCTTGTTCACCTATCCAGTCTCTTCTTATACTGTTCTCCAAGATATTACGTTTTTGCTACTTCTCACCTGGGACCTTTAAATGGCTCTCACTATTATTGGAATCCCTCTTCCTTATCTCCACAACTCCCTTACCTCCCCACACACAGACAGTGAAAACTCATCTCACACCTCAAATTCCCAAGTAGGGATTTCCTCGTCTCCAGTCGACAGCAGTTGATCATTTTCTTATTTGCACCACAGTTAGTAATATGTCTGCTATTATTCTATCTTACAAATTAGATTGCAATTATTTGTTTACCTCCTTGTGTCCCCCCCACCACTAGATGGAAAGCTTAAAAATGGATCTTAGGCCTTATTTATTCTTGCATACTTAGAACATAGCACAAAACCTGTTACGTGGTAAGCTTTCAACGATGCTTCAAAATTAACTAAAAGTTGAAATTACTCTCCCTTGAAATACTGCATACTTTATAAGTGAACTTATCTTCTCTACTCCACGTTCAGAACTCCCATTTATTGGTAATGAGCTCTCATTTTATTAATTGTGACTATGTATTAATGACTAACAAGATTTCTCATTATAGAGTATGCAGATATTAAAACCCAATCCATTTGTGAAAAACGTGTTCAGAGATTGGGAACCTATATGCCATTGTTTCAGATGAGAACTCGTAATGCATTTAAAGCCCTAAAACACTCAACTTCTTACATAATAATATCTCATAGTTTTCTGCATAATATAAAACGTATAAAAGGCCTATAACCAAAATTATTTAACACTTAATAAACTCATTAATGCATATGTTTTGTGTAATATACAGTAAAGCTATATAGTATTAGATGTGAATTATGTTTTACTTCTGCCTTGCAATAAACAAGGAATCAAATAAATAATTGAATCACCATTTTCAAATAACTTTTTTTATTTCCAACTTATATAAAATACAGTCATTTCTGGATTTCTTAAGTTAACTGAGTTTGTTTTCAGCTACAGTGAGTGCTGTATCTGTGCTCTGCCCAGATCCCCTCTGCTAGTGGGAATATCTGCTGCTGACAGCCGTGACTGTACCCCTCCCTGGGAATTGCCAGAGGTCACAGGGGACCAGTCGACCAATCTCTTACCAGGTTATACCCTTTCCAGAGTTCAGCCTGCGTCTAGTCACTGGCTGATATGGGGATAAAAAAGTCTGGACCACTTTGTTCAATTTGAGACAACTCTGAATGATCATCTCAGCTCCAGCACTTAATGCTTTAAGTGCATTGCGAGTTCTCATTTAAAACAACGACATATAGGTTCCCAGTCTCTGAACACATTTTTCACAAATGGATTGGGTTTCAATCATCTCAGTTGCAGGATTGGTTGAAACCTGTTTTTTGAAACGCTATGTACTTTAGTCCACCATTGGTGGTGAACCAAGATGGAATACCGAGAAGGACATTGCACTAGCTGGTGAGGTCTGAGAAAAATGTTAATTATTATTAGGAACATGAGGCTACAAGGATGTTGTAGAGAACTGAGCGGGATAATGATAGGCTGGGGCTGATTAATCACCTATTTGTAAAAGGCAGAGGACTTCCTTGGCAGCACTGAAGGAAAGTTGCATCTTTTGTGGCTAAGGGCAGAAAGAATGAAGGACCAGGCTAAGGATTTAATTCTGAGAGTAATGGAGCTTCAGGAAATGTTGAATTCTTAGCCTCAGCATGCCTCATATGCCAAGCACAGGGCCCTCATAAGGAAGGAATGGAATCTTGAGACTTTAAAGCTGGGATTCTGGGTAGATGCAGTTAAGAGCTTTGAACTCCCAATACCCTTAAATCTGCTGTGCCCCTCTGTGGAGTGGCCCCTCTGTAAGAATCCCTTATTTGAAGACCAGAGAAGAGGCCTCGACTGAGGCTGATGCCTTATAAGACAACACTGGTCCCTCCCTTCCTGACCACCAAGGAAGCAACAAGAATCCCGGCTCAGCATAGCTCAGCTGGGGATGTGCTGGGCCTAGTAAAGGAGGAATGGGACTCTTCAAAGGAGCAGCAATGTGTGGTTAACATATATCAGCAGGAATCAGGGGACTTGGTCCTGAGGGTGCTCTGGATCAAGGCCAGAGATATAAAGTTGAATACGGGAGAGTTTATCCATATGGAAACACTGTCCTGTGGAGGAGAATTTAACACCTAGGTATGAGTATGGCGTTAACAAGTAGCTAAAATGGCTCTTGGAAGGTTGGGGTGGATTGGGGAGGGGAGCCTCAAACAAACAATGGTCCACACTAACTGAAGTAGAAAGGCTGGCACTACTTTAGCAGATGGCAGAGGACAGGATCAATAGACTCATAGGAGTGGGCATGTTATAGTGGGTCTACCATGTAAGACTGGAACTTCCCTCTAGCTGGATATATTGTGTGAAAGAGCCCAGAAGACACTTTCTAACATAAGTGGCAAGGAATGTGCTGGTGAGAGTGGTACCACCATCATTGATAAGCTCAGTGGTTACTGACTGTACTCTGTGGCCAGGGCTGATGGTAGGACTTGTTGTATAACTGAGTTCTTTGATAGCAACGGAGATAATGGTATCTTGAAATCAGAGAATTCATGGCAGTGAATGAGGCGGTGGTGCTCAACCATCAGAAACAAGGTGGGTGCTATTATCTCAATGAGAGGTAAGATTGGAGTGTTAGCCATAGAATTATAGAAACAGTTAAGACAGCACAGTGCCTCTAGAGGCAAGGTATATGGGCAGCTAAAAAAATGGATTAGCTTAATTTATTCACTCAGAAGAAATCAAGAATGGATGATCCGGAGGCTGAAGACAGTCACCTCAACAAAAAGTTCCCTGCCAGGTTTCTCTACTTGAGCCAGTTCTCAGACCTAGAGCCCACTGACTGAAGGAACATTTCCTTTGAAGAAGGGACCAGCAAGAGGTATTGTAGAGGCGAAAGCCATGTGGAAATGGAACCATCCATCCGCGATCATCAGTCAAAAACAATACTGCATCCTGTGGGGAAAGGACAGATTCATGCTACCTCAAAAATTAAAGAATCTCAAACTTAAACAGGATGGTCATCTCTGTTCTGTCTCTAAGTTAATCAGTCTGGTACTTATTTCTCAGCTGGGATCACGGTGGATGACAGTGGACTAACACAAATCCAGTCAGGTAGTAGCTGCAATTGTTGCTGCTGTGCCTAATGTGGTATTTTTGCCCAATCAGACTGGCATAGTTTCTGGCATGTAGTATGTCACCATTTATTTGGCAAATGCTTTCTTTGTTATATTTATTTAGAGGAGAATCGAAAGGAATTTGCACTCACATGGAATGAACAGAAGTAATTTACATTAAGACCTTGCCCCAGGGCTCTGTTAACTCTGAAATCATGTATCATATAGTGCAAAGGGCATTGGATCATCTGGAAATTTTGAAGAATCAAACATTGGTCCACAATATTTATGACACTTTACTAATTTAATCAAAAAAGCAAGAAATGACAAGTATGTTGGAGATCTTAGTAAGAAACAAGTTCTTCAGAGCATGGAAGATAACTCCACAAAGATTCAGGGACCTGTATTGATGAAGTTTTTAATGACCAATGATCTTGTGAATACCAGGCTATCCTCTACAAAATAAAGGACAAACTATCATACCTTTTTCCTTTCACCATTACACAAATACTTAACATCCCTTTCTAGATTTGAGGAATAATATTCTGCACTTGGGAATACTGCTCCAAGCCACATACTGTGGGCCACAAAAATTTGTCAAATTCGGGTGGGGATGAGAGTACAAAAGTGTTCTGTAGTAGGTTCAGAATGCAATGCAAGCAGCCCTACAACTTGGACCACATAACTTGTAAGAGCCTATGGTAGTTAAAGTATCTACAGAGGAAAAATACATCATGTAGAATTTATGGCAAGCCTCAATATGAGAATTACAATGTACACTTGCAGGCTCTAAACGAAGGTCATACCATCTGCAACAGAACTAAAAATCATTTGAAAAATAACTCCTGGAATTTGTCCATGGTATATCAAGGGACCATGTAGTCATAATTGCTCATTGTAAACTGGGTTTGTTCAGGCTTACCAAGTCATTAGAAATCCATTGTAAGATAGGAATGGTACAGGATGAAGCATGAGCCTGGCCAGCAGCACAAGTAATTTGCATGACCAAGTGGCTCCAACTGCCATGCCATTTTCCACTGTCCCATCAGCACCTCTCTTAGCCTCCACCTATGGGCACAACTTTCTTTTTGACCAGCTGATAGAGGAGGAAAATGGCTGAGCATGTTTCCCAACTGGCTGGACTTTGTCTGTCAGTGAGCTAATGGTACAATGCAAGCCTACTCAAAGGTACTACCCAAAGGGAATGCAATAAGAGGAAATTTTCCCAACGGGCAGAACTTTGGGCTGTGTATCTTGTTGTCTATTTGGTGGAGAAGTGACCTGAGGTAAAAATATATGTGGCCTTATAGACAGTTGTGAGTGGCCTGGCTGACTGGTAAGTCTTAAAGGGGAAAGATTCAGAGATTGTGCTCAAGGAAGTCTGGTATGTTGGTATACATATGGGAATAGATAATGTATGTGAAGATTTTCGTATTATCCCAGGGATTATCCAAAAGAATGCTTCAGCAAGTTTTATTTTTTTTGAAGTACAGTTGATTTACAATAGTATATTAGTTTCAGAGGTACAGCATAGTGATTCAATATTTTTATAGATTATACTACATTTAAAGTTATTACAAAATAATGGCTCTATTTCCCTATGCTGTACAATATGTTCTTGTTGCTTATCTATTTTATACATAGTAATTTGTATCTTTTAATCCCATACCACTATCTTGCCCCTCCCCCCTCCCTCTCCCCACTGGTATCCACTAGTTTGTTTTCTATATCAGTAAGTCTGTTTCTATTTCGTTATACACATTCTTTTTATTTTTCAGATTCTGCATATAAGTGATATCACACAGTATTTGTGTTTCTCTGTCTGACTTATTTCACTAAGCATAATACTCTCTAAGTCCATCCATGTTGTTACAAATGGTAGAATTTCATTCTTTTTTATGGCTGAGTAATATTCCATGATTTATATATATACACAGCCCACATCTTCTTTATCCATTCATCTGCTGATGGACACTTGGTTTGATTCCAGTTTTGGCGATTGTAAATAGTGCTGCTATGAACATTGGGGTGCATGTGTCTTTTCAAATTAGAGTTTTTATTTATTTCATATATATACCCAGGAGTGGAATTGCTGCGTCAGATGGTAGTTCAATTTTTAGTTTTTTGAGGAACCTCCATACCTTTTTCCATAGTGGCTGCACCAATGTACACTCCCATGAACAGTGTACCAGTGTTCCCTTTTCTCCACATCCTTGACAACATTTGTTACTTGTAGACTTTTTATGCAAAAAACTAATCCCATTTAAAATTGCATCAAAAAGAATAAAATACCTAGGAATAAACTTAACTAAGAAGGTGAAAGACCTATACTCTGAAACCTATAAAACATTGGATGAAGGAAATAGAAGATGATACAAAGGAGTGGAAAGATATCCTATTTTCTTGCACTGGAAGAATTAATATTGTTAAAATGTCCATAAGGACCAAAGCAATCCACTGATTTAATACAATCTCTATGAAACTACCCATGGCATTTTTCACAGAACTAGAATGAATAATCCTAAAATTTATATGGAACCAGAAAAGACTCCAAACTGTCAAAGCAATCTTAAGAAAAAAGAACAAAGATGGAGGTTTCACACTCTCTGACTTCAGACTATACTACAAAGCCACAGTGATCAAAACAGCATGGTATTGGCATAAGAACAGACACATAGATCAATGGAATGGAATAGAGAGCCCAGAAATAAACCCACACACCTATCATCAATTGATCTGTGACAGAGGAGGCAAGAGTATGCAATGAAGAAAAAACAATCTCTTCAATATGTGGGAAAACTGGACAGTTACATGTAAAATAATGAGATTAGAACATTTTCTCACACCATATACAAAAATAAACTCAAAATGGATTAAAGCCCTAACTGTAAGACCTGAAACCATAAAACTCCTAGAAGACAATACAGGCAGAACACTCTTTGACATAAATTGTATTTTTTTTTTTTTTGGAACAGTGTTCTAAGTCAAAAGAAACAAAAGCAAAAATAAACAAGTGGGACCTATTTAAACTTTAAAACTTTTTCACAGCAAAATAAACCATTGACAAAACAAAAACAGCCTACAGAATGGGAGAAAATTTTTGCAAATTATATGACCTATAAAGAGTTAATACCCAAAATATATAAACAGCTCATACAACTCAATATCAAAAAAAAACACAATCTGATTTAAAAATGGGCAGAAGACCTGAATAGACATTTTTCCAAAGAAGACATGCAGATGACTAACAGGCACATGAAAAGATGCTGAACATCACTAATTATTAGAGAAATACAAATCAAAACCACAGTGATATATCAAATCACCTGTAAGAATGGTTATCATCAAAAAGTCCACAAATAACAAGTTTTTATTAGAGATTTTATGTTATTGTCCTCTCCAGTGTTGGAACACAGGTACATGAATGAGGTAGCCATGTGGCAAGGAGGGAGACTATATATGCACACAATATTCTGGGCTTCCACTAAGACCAATTAAACCACTTCCACTGTCAAATGTCTAATCTGTCAACAACAGAGATTAATAGTGTGACCCTGAAATGGCACTATCCCCCCAAGAAAGCCAACCAGCCACTTGTGGCTAGTTGTGTGTTAACATTGGATCCTTTTGACTTTAGAATGGGTAGCAATTTATCTTGGCTGAAACTGACACATATTCTGGGTATGCAATTGTTTGTCATGACCATGAAATGTTGACCAGCAACGCTACTGGAGGATTTATAGAGTGTTTGATCTACTAACTTGGGACTTCACATATTACCATCTCAGACCATAAGGAACCAATTATAACATGGTATGATAAATACAAGACTGAAATATATGTGGAGAGCCCTATTATCCTCTTCTTCTATCTGTCCATTAAATGTTAGGATTATCTAGAGTTTGCTCTTCTGTTTCATTTCTTATCCTCCCATTCTGCTTAGATATTTTTATCTTCCACTGTGGATTCAAATTCCACCCTTTTATATTCATATGACTCCCAAATGCATATATCTAATTCTGACTTCACCTCTGAAAGCTAGAATCATATTCACAACTGCCACCTCCATGTATTTACCAACAGGCTACTTACATAATTGACATATTCAAACTCTTTTTCCCTTTGAATCAGTCCTGTCTGTATCCCCCTGGGCAAATAGCAGAGCCATCTCCAGCTGGCCAGGCCAGATACTTAAAGATTCCAATTCTCTAACAGTCTGTGCACTTTTTTTTTTTTTTTTTTGCCTTAAGGAAATTTAACAAGCATAAAAAGGTGCCCCCCACCCCTGACCAACGATGTTTCAGTATATCTCAGATACTTTTAGGCCTTCACTTGAACATCATAAATACACATGCAGATAATTTGCTGAGTAGCATTATTTGTATATATTTCTAATAACAGGAATATTTCTTCCCCTTTTGATTATGTAAAAGACAGATAAGAATGGATTAAGCTTCTTATGTATTTTCTATAAAACTAGCCACAATTTACCATTCTGCCATAGGTGAAAATACTCATATTTATTTTCCAGTTATCTTACTAAAATATCGAGAGACCACTCCTAGACACAATCTCAACTCTATGCAATTTTCCTGTGCTGTCCCTTTTTATTCTCTTATATTAGCAACTAACCACTGATGACCATTGTATGAAAATGATATCACAGCAAATTTCATTAGTGGGTTTTAAAGTAAATCACAAGTGACACAGGATAAAGTCAGAAATATTTCTAATGCTGAGTTGAATGTTATTACAGGTATTGTTTCTCTATACTTTTATACCCAATAGTCCTACATAGATACAAATTTAATTGAGCTAACATAATTTGTTCTTTATATTGTCACTTTATTTATCATCTGTATTTATCATCTTTTATGCATGGCTTTTAATTTTGGTTAGTTTGTTCCAATATCTTTCCAGATCTAAAAATCAAGCTGACTGACACATTACCTTTTGTTGTCTTGCCCATTAAGAAATGGAAAATGATATAAAAATGCTTTGTGTCTAGTAGACTGACTTCTACCTCCCTAAACAAATATCAGTAATATTTAAATATTACTTTAATAAGCTGTACATCCTTGAGATGAGAGAAAACAATAATTATTGCAATCCCTATGGATTATACTATTCTAAAACCCTTGTAGAGTTTATTGAATGAGACTATGTTCACTGCCTATCTACTTCTGTGGTCTATAGTTACTTTTGAACTATTACTAATGCCTTTCCCATCATTGCAGCAATTGACCAGCATTCTTCATTACCATGTCATGAAATGTGGTTTCTGGTCCTTTAATTATTCTCTGCATTATTTACATCTCTGCAAAAGAACTTTAAGTAATTGCAAGGTACACTTACATCACATTAAATCATTTAAATTACATGTGAACAGTCTTTAATAGTTGATAATATTACATAAGTTTTATATTGATTTATGTTGAAATGCTTAATTCCTGTTGAAATAGATTGTATTTTTAGTTAAGCAAAATGACAAAGCCAATTAATTATATTATTAAATTTGGACCTTGCAATTTAGAGTTAAATAATTTTATATTTATTCATTTAGTTCTTCAACAAATATATGTTCATTCCTGACTGTATCCTAGGACCTTGTACTAGGTACTGGTAAACAAGGGGAACAGGGCCCTTGTGTTCATAGAGCTTACCAGCTAGGTCTAGAAGGCTCATGGACAATTAAGCAAGCAATTAGAATGAAATATGCTGTATGTTTGATAGGATGATGTGATGACTACTATTCATATCTTTCCGTAGTCTGAAATCAATATTAAAATAAATCATTAGCATTGACATATATGCACTACCATGTGTAAAATAGATAGCTAGTGGGAAGATTCTATATGGCACAGAGAGATCAGCTCGGTGTTTTGTGACAACCTAGAGGGGTGGGATGGGGAGGGTGGGAGAGAGGCTTAAGAGGGAGGGGGATATATGTATACATATAGCTTATTCACTTTGTTGTACTGCAGAAACTAACACAACGTTGTAAAGCAATTATAATCCAATAAAGATGTAAAAAAAAATAAATTGTTGGCTAAATTCCAGTGGAGTAATATTTCAGGTTTTAACTTAGTTCTCAACTGATGTATAAATTTAGATAATCTCAAAAATAGTGATCTCCTACATTGTTTTCTTTTTTTTTTTTCTGTATCATATCCTTTTCCCATAATGGTAGAAATGTTTCAGGAGCATCTTTTATTTTATATTTTGTGGTTTGGTATATATTTTTAAAATGGGTTTTCACATAAGGTTACCATACTGTGTAATTGCTACTAAATCATTCATTCAAGACCCAGTTCAAAAGATGTCTCCTTCAAAACTCCCTCTTTGTCATCCAGAGAGCCGTCTTAATTCTACAAGCTCACCTCTGTGTAAATGTCATTTGTATAATCTACTGATATATTGTGACCTATGTATATATTTGTCATAATTGTTTCTTTTAATCTTCAAAACTGAATTTCTTGTCTAGCCTTTGGACATTCCTTAAATTTGGATCAAGTGCTGAAATGTATGATTGCAGTACATTAATTGCCTGATGATGAAAAATTCCCACAAGTTCTAGAATTGCTCCCAGATCAGTTTGCCAGTTAATGACATCACTGACATTTGTTTATGATGTTCTGTATTACAGATTTGGGGCCTGTGAGGTTTTCCCATTTTTAAAATTTTCTCTGCTTTTCTGTAAATTTCATGAAGACGGAGACAATATCTCATTCAGATTTATAACATCGAACACAGTGCTCTCCACATAGAAGGCACTTGATAAATAACTGTCAAATTAATTAATAAAACATTATTGTATTAGTCAGCTGGGGCTGCTATAACAAAATACCATAGACTGGGTGGCTTAAACAACAGAAATTTATTTTCTCACAGTTCTGAGGCTGGAATTCTGAGAATAGGGTGCCAGCATAGTTGGTTTCTAGTAAGGGCTCTCTTCCTGGCTTGTAGACGGCTGCCTTTTCCCTGTATCCTCACATGGCAGAAAGAGGAAACTGATGTTTCTTCCTTTTCTTATGAGGACACCAGCCCTATAGGATTAGGACCCCAAACTTATGACCTCATTTAACCTTATCACTTCCTCACAGGCCCCATCTCTAAATACATTCTCTTTGGGGATTAGGGCTTCAATACATGAATCTGGGGGCAGGGGGGACACAAGCATTTAGTCTGTAACAATCATGAATATAATCTTTAGAAACATACAGTGCATATTTGAACTTGCTATCATGTACACTCCAGGTCAATTATGGAAGTAAGTACCAGTCTTATTTCTTCATTTAGTTAATGGCAACTTGGAAAAAACAATTACAGTGGTCTATATATGCATGTATAAAAAAAGTCTTATTTCCTTTCTCTAATTAGTAATATTTTTCAGAATTTCTCCTGTATCTTTTTTTTTTTTTGGCATCTTTAAATAATCCCAAATTTGAGAAAGGATCACTCTCAGTTCCTCTGTTCTCTAACCCCTATATCTAACTAGTCCAGTTCAGTAAACTTACTTCTGACATGCCTCCTGAATTTCTTTTCCCTGTGTGTATCCATGGCCATTGCCTCAGTTCAAGGACTTCATTTTTATTTGATCTAGAGATTGATGTAAATGACTCTAAGCTGGTCACCCTGGCATGAGGGAGGTGATGAGCTGCGTGGGAGAATGCTGAGCCTGGAATCAGCTGACTGGCTTGAATGCCCGGTTCTGCCTCTCAGTGTCTGTGACACCTTTTCAAATAAGGAAAATTCTTTCCTTAGATAACTTATGAATTATAATAAATATGATTTAGTAATTATTAAATGAAATAATATTTTTATAGAGTAGGCTCTTAGGAAGTTTTCATTCTTCCCTTCCTTTTCCTAGTCTCTATTTTCTCCTATATTCTCCCCAAAGGAGAAATCCCTTTAAAGCTCGTATTTGTACATGTTCTCCTGCCTGAATTCTATTACTGACTTCCCCAAAACCTACAGGAAAAATCCCAAGCACCTTAGTGTATTATTCAAGGTCCTTAAAGATCCAAAGCCAGCCTGCATACTTCAGGTCAGACACTTCACCTAACCCTGTCTATCATCTGCAGTCCTTAAGGTACACTAAGCCATGTTTCATGTAGCTTTGTATATATTTTTATTATCTGAGTTAATTATTTGCTATTATATTGTTATTGATGTACATCTCTGTCTCCTGTATTGACTCAGCCCCTTGCCATCTCCCCCAATATTGCTGCAGACATACTTCACTAACTCTCAAGGTTCTTTCATTTATTCTTTCAGTAAACATATTCCTTGAGGTTTTGCTATATTCTAGATATGATGTGGAGACATTAAAAGGACAGGGTTCACGTCCATGCAAATTCTTGGTACTATTAGGGAGGACAATTTTATAGGCAGGTAAACTGATACACAGAAAAGTCAAGCAACTTACTCAAGGTTTCACACTTACTGTGCTGTAGAGTTCAGACTACAAATCAGATCATCTAACCCCTAAGCAAGAAATATTTCTACTTCTCCAAGTAAATTTTGGAACATAATAAATAGAATAGCAAAATTAAATCATTTGGGGGCCTAATAGCTCATATTTGTAAACACTGTGTACAAATCTTTATGTTAGTTACTCATCATATTTGCTGATGCATATAATACCACAAACGATAGTTCCTCATAAGTTATATGACATGGATAGTGGGAGAGCAAACCATGCCAGTGAAAAAGGGTGATATGTTGGTAGTTTAGAAATGTAAGAAATATACCATTAGTACTTGGGAGGAAATAGTAAGATTTTATAGCCATATAGATAAAAATCCTTGGTAATTTCAAGGGAAAATAATGTATGCTTATATAAATTAATTCAGCAGACACTTATTGAGTACTAGCTGTGTGCCACATACTCTCCTATAAACTTTTAATTAGACACATTTCTATTGTAAGTGACTATACTAGTGAACGTAGAACCGCAGTGCAATGTGTTAGATGTTTAAATAGGCTCGTTAGCCTGGTGCTGTATGAAAAACAAAGATGCATTCACCTCAGAGGATGTGCCACCTGACCTTTAGTAAAAGATGAGTAGGTTTTCAACAGACAGAAAAAGGTATATCAGTAAATTAGTTTTTTTAAAAAGTATATCAGTATAATTTACAAGGACTAGCATGTACTAAAATGTGGCATCATCATCTTGTTCTAATAAGATAACTTACTGTGGAATGAATATGTTCCAGTAATTCTGCATGTGTTTTTCTTTTTAAATTTACATTTATGTATACTAGGAAGTAGTTTTGAAACTTTCTGTATGTCAGGTATATTTTTTAGATTTTTTTGGTGTACTTTGAATAGGGCTTGCAAATTTTACAATTGCTTTTAGAAATCCTAACTTAAAAATTCTTGCCAGTATTATTCTCTTACTATGTATAATTGCGTCTATACTTTGTTTTAAGAATCCATTCATATGTAAAACTGCCTTATGTTAAGGACTTTTCAGAATATTAGAACTAGATTATATAACTTCAACAATCAGAATTGAAGCTACAGTTAAAAATATATACAAGTGCATAGGAGATTTAGGGGCAAAGTTAGAATCAGGCTCAGAAAAAATGAAGCAAAAATGCTAAAAGTTCATAGTTTGTAAAAACTGGAGTAGTGGAGGAAGAGGTTTTAAATATAATGGGTTAGGGCTTCCCTGGTGGCGCAGTGGTTAAGAATCCGCCTGCCAAAGCAGGGGACATGGGTTCGAGCCCTGGTACGGGAGGATCCCACATGCCGTGGAACAGCTAAGCCCGTGCGCCACAACTACTGAGCCTGCGCTCTGGAGCCCACGAGCCGAGAGCCTGTGCTCCGCAACAAGAGAAGCCACCACAATGAGAAGCCCGCGCACCGCAATGAAGAGTAGCCCCCGCTCGCCACAACTAGAGAAAGCCCGTGCACAGCAACGAAGACCCAACGCAGCTGTAAATAAATAAAGAAAATAAATTTGTAAAAAAAATAAAAATGATGGGTTAAATCACTGATAATAAAACCCATGGATCAAAAGTATTAAAGGCACAGACAAAACAATTGCTAGGCTATCCCACAGTATAAAAACATTACAAATAAGTAACAAATAAATATGTTAGAATATTTGACTGTAAAGGTTATTTCACTTCACTCAGTTTGTCACTTCAATTTATTTTCAGCCAGTTTGTTTGTAACTAATCTGTATGAACCAGCCGATGACATGTATTGAGAATGTGATGAGACTAATGCTAGTATCAGGTATTGAATGTAATGCTAAGAAAAGTCTTATTCCCAACCCGGAGGGAATGAAGATTGTTCAGGGCCTGTAAAAACCGAAGTATTTTACTCTATTTTTAACCAAACCAGACTTTTTTAGGAGATGGTTTAACTTCAATTAACTTCAATTACCTAACTCTCACAAGAAACAATCAAAATTTCCAAGTGTTATCACATATATTTTTATTTAATCCTCACCATTGTTTGAGGAATGTAGGATTTTTATTAATTTCTTTATTTTATAGATGAAAACATTGAGACATTGAGGTTGTTTAGTAACAGAGTCATCTCAAAACCCAGTTTCTGGTGCTTTTCTTACTCTACCATGTATAATCATATCTGTATTTTACTTGTCTTAATAATTATCTCATATGTGAAAATGCCTTACCTTAAGGACTTTTTCATATAAGTAGATATTCTTGTATATTTTCCAAGACTTGCCTGTTTTATACTGGATTCCTCTACAATTGATGTGAGTGTTGTATTTTCATAAAAAAGAGTTGCCACACTATTTTCTCAAACAATATTATTGTCAAAAGTGTATTTAAATACTCACTAGATTTCTATTGCAAATGACAAAGATCCATGCCCAGTGTTTCAATAAAAAGGAAAGTAATAAAATGATAAAAACTAGAGCATTTTATATGCAATATTACCTGCCTCTTATTTAGAATTGATTACGAAAAGTAATGGACTACATTGTACATCTAGGGTATTAGGCATTGCATTTCTTACATAAGCAAACTTCAAAAAATTTTAAAAAAAGAATCATATCTGTTTTCAATTCTTAAAATGAATGCTGTTCAATTTAAGAATTTGTTAATAGGTAAATTATAGTTTTAGCTCATCCTGCATTGTTCTGCCATAAAAGGTCCCAAACTGCTAGTCATTTACTTGCCGACTGTGTTAATTTGTGATCAATTGTGTTAACTTATTTACTTACCATCTTTAATGTGTAAAAATGTACAGTCTTTCCAAATATTAAATAATGTTTAAATGTACCTTTTTTTTTTTTTTTTTTTTTTTTTAAACATCTTTATTGGGGTATAATTGCTTTACAATTGTGTGTTAGTTTCTGCTTTATAACAAAGTGAATCAGTTATACATATACATATGTTCCCATATGTCTTCCCTCTTGCGTCTCCCTCCCTCCCACTCTCCCTATCCCACCCCTCCAGGCTGTCACAAAGCACCGAGCTAATATCCCTGTGCCTTGCGGCTGCTTCCCCCTAGCTATCTACCTTACTACGTTTGTTAGTGTGTATATGTCCATGACTCTCTCTCACCCTGTCAAAGCTCACCCTTCCCCCTCCCCATATCCTCAAGTCCGTTCTCCAGTAGGTCTGCGTCTTTATTCCTGTCTTACCCCTAGGTTCTTCATGACATTTTTTTTTTCCCCTTAAATTCCATATATATGCGTTAGCATACGGTATTTGTCTTTTTCTTTCTGACTTACTTCACTCTGTATGACAGACTCTAGGTCTATCCACCTCATTACAAATCGCTCAATTTCGTTTCTTTTTATGGCTGAGTAATATTCCATTGTATATATGTGCCACATCTTCTTTATCCATTCATCCGATGATGGGCGCTTAGGTTGTTTCCATCTCCGGGCTATTGTAAATAGAGCTGCAATGAACATTTTGGTACATGACTCTTTTTGAGTTTTGGTTTCCTCAGGGTATATGCCCAGTAGTGGGATTGCTGGGTCATACGGTAATTCTATTTGTAGTTTTTTAAGGAACCTCCATACTGTTCTCCATAGTGGCTGAACCAATTCACATTCCCACCAGCAGTGCAAGAGTGTTCCCTTTTCTCCACACCCTCTCCAGCATTTATTGTTTCTAGATTTTTTGATGATGGCCATTCTGACTGGTGTGAGATGATATCTCATTGTAGTTTTGATTTGCATTTCTCTAATGATTAATGATGTTGAGCATTCTTTCATGTGTTTGTTGGCATTCTGTATATCTTCTTTGGAGAAATGTCTATTTAGGTCTTCTGCCCATTTTTGGATTGGGTTGTTTGTTTTTTTGTTATTGAGCTGCATGAGCTGCTTGTAAATTTTGGAGATTAAACCTTTGTCAGTTGCTTCATTTGCAAATATTTTCTCCCATTCTGAGGGTTGTCTTTTGGTCTTGATTATGGTTTCCTTTGCTGTGCAAAAGCTTTGAAGTTTCATTAGGTCCCATTTGTTTATTTTTGTTTTTATTTCCATTACTCTAGGAGGTGGGTCAGAAAGGATCTTGCTGTGATTTATGTCATAGAGTGTTCTGCCTATGTTTTCCTCTAAGAGTTTGATAGTTTCTGGCCTTACATTTAGGTCTTTAATCCATTTTGAGCTTATTTTTGTGTATGGTGTTAGGGAGTGATCTAATCTCATACTTTTACATGTACCTGTCCAGTTTTCCCAGCACCATTTATTGAAGAGGCTGTCCTTTCTCCACTGTACATTCCTGCCACCTTTATCAAAGATAAGGTGTCCATATGTGCGTGGGTTTATCGCTGGGCTTTCTATCCTGTTCCATTGATCTATATTTCTGTTTTTGTGCCAGTACCATACTGTCTTGATTACTGTAGCTTTGTAGTATAGTCTGAAGTCAGGGAGCCTGATTCCTCCAGCTCCTTTTTTCGTTCTCAAGATTGCTTTGGCTATTCGGGGTCTTTTGTGTTTCCATACAAATTGTGAAATTTTTTGTTCTAGTTCTGTGAAAAATGCCAGTGGTAGTTTGATAGGGATTGCATTGAATCTGTAGATTGCTTTGGGTAGTAGAGTCATTTTCACAATGTTGATTCTTCCCATCCAAGAACATGGTATATCTCTCCATCTATTTGTATCATCTTTAATTTCTTTCATCAGTGTCTTATAATTTTCTGCATACAGGTCTTTCGTCTCCTTAGGTAGGTTTATTCCTAGATATTTTATTCTTTTTGTTGCAATGGTAAATGGGAGTGTTTTCTTGATTCCACTTTCAGATTTTTCATCATTAGTATATAGGAATGCCAGAGATTTCTGTGCATTAACTTTGTATCCTGCTACTTTACCAAATTCATTGATTAGCTCTAGTAGTTTTCTGGTAGCATCTTTAGGATTCTCTATGTATAGTATCATGTCATCTGCAAACAGTGACAGCTTTACTTCTTCTTTTCCGATTTGGATTCCTTTTATTTCCTTTTCTTCTCTGATTGCTGTGGCTAAAACTTCCAAAACTATGTTGAATAAGAGTGGTGAGAGTGGGCAACCTTGTCTTGTTCCTGATCTTAGTGGGAATGCTTTCAGTTTTTCACCATTGAGGATGATGTTTGCTGTGGGCTTGTCATATATGGCCTTTATTATGTTGAGGAAAGTTCCCTCTATGCCTACTTTCTGCAGGGTTTTTAGCATAAATGGGTGTTGAATTTTGTCAAAAGCTTTCTCTGCATCTATTGAGATGATCATATGGTTTTTCTCTTTCAATTTGTTAATATGGTTTATCACATTGATAGATTTGCGTATATTGAAGAATCCTTGCATTCCTGGAATAAACCCCACTTGATCATGGTGTATGATCCTTTTAATGTGCTGTTGGATTCTGTTTGCTAGTATTTTGTTGAGGATTTTTGCATCTATGTTCATCAGTGATATTGGCCTGTAGTTTTCTTTCTTTGTGACATCCTTGTCTGGTTTTGGTATCAAGGTGATGGTGGCCTCGTAGAAGGAATTTGGGAGTGTTCCTCCCTCTGCTATATTTTGGAAGAGTTTGAGAAGGATAGGTGTTAGCTCTTCTCTAAACGTTTGATAGAATTCACCTGTGAAGCCATCTGGTCCTGGGCTTTTGTTTGTTGGAAGATTTTTAATCACAGTTTCAATTTCAGTGCTTGTGATTGGTCTGTTCATATTTTCTATTTCTTCCTGATTCAGTCTTGGCAGGTTGTGCATTTCTAAGAATTTGTCCATTTCTTCCAGATTGTCCATTTTATTGGCATAGAGTTGCTTGTAGTAATCTCTTATGATTTTTTTTATTTCTGCAGTGTCAGTTGTTACTTCTCCTTTTTCATTTCTAATTCTATTGATTTGAGTCTTCTCCCTTTTTTTCTTGATGAGTCTGGCTAGTGGTTTATCTATTTTGTTTATCTTCTCAAAGAACCAGCTTTTAGTTTTATTGATCTTTGCTATCGTTTCCTTCATTTCTTTTTCATTTATTTCTGATCTGATTTTTATGATTTCTTTCCTTCTGCTAGCTTTGGGGTTTTTTTGTTCTTCTTTCTCTAATTGCTTGAGGTGCAAGGTTAGGTTGTTTATTCGAGATGTTTCCTGCTTCTTAAGGTGGGCTTGTATTGCTATAAACTTCCCCCTTAGAACTGCTTTTGCTGCATCCCATAGGTTTTGGGTCGTTGTGTCTCCATTGTCATTTGTTTCTAGGTATTTTTTTATTTCCTCTTTGATTTCTTCAGTGATCACTTCATTATTAAGTAGTGTATTGTTTAGCTTCCATGTGTTTGTATTTTTTACAGATCTTTTCCTGTAATTGATATCTAGTCTCATGGCGTTGTGGTCAGAAAAGATACTTGATACAATTTCAATTTTCTTAAATTTACCAAGGCTTGATTTGTGACCCAAGATATGGTCTATCCTGGAGAATGTTCCATGAGCACTTGAGAAAAATGTGTATTGTGTTGTTTTTGGATGGAGTGTCCTATAAATATCAATTAAGTCCATCTTGTTTAATGTATCATTTAAAGCTTGTGTTTCCTTATTTATTTTCATTTTGGATGATCTGTCCATGGGTGAAAGTGGGGTGTTAAAGTCCCCTACTATGAATGTGTTACTGTCAATCTCCCCTTTTATGGCTGTTAGTATTTGCCTTATGTATTGAGGTGCTCCTATGTTGGGTGCATAAATATTTACAATTGTTATATCTTCTTCTTGGATCGATCCCTTTATCATTATGTAGTGTCCTTCTTTGTCTCTTGTAATAGTCCTTATTTTAAAGTCTATTTTGTCTGATATGAGAATTGCTACTCCAGCTTTCTTTTGGTTTCCATTTGCATGGAATATCTTTTTCCATCCCCTTATTTTCAGTCTGTATGTGTCTCTAGGTCTGAAGTGGGTCTCTTGTAGACAGCATATATAAGGGTCTTGTTTTTGTATCCATTCAGCCAATCTGTGTCTTTTGGTGGGAGCATTTAGTCCATTTACATTTAAGGTAATTATCGATATGTATGTTCCTATTCCCATTTTCTATATTGTTTTGGGTTCGTTATTATAGGTCTTTTCCTTCTCTTGTGTTCCTTGTCTAGAGAAGTTCCTTTAGCATTTGCTGTAAAGCTGGTTTGGTGGTGCTAAACTCTCTCAGCTTTTGCTTGTCTGTAAAGGTTTTAATTTCTCCATCAAATCTGAATGAGATCCTTGTTGGGTAGAGTAGCCTTGGTTGCAGGTTTTTCTCCTTCATCACTTTCAGTATGTCCTGCCACTCCCTTCTGGCTTGTAGGGTTTCTGCTGAGAGATCAGCTGTTAACCTTATGGGGATTCCCTTGTGTGTTATTTGCTGTTTTTCCCTTGCTGCTTTTAATATGCTTTCTTTGTATTTAATTTTTGACAGTTTGATTAATATGTGTCTTGGCGTATTTCTCCTTGTATTTATCCTGTATGGGACTCTCTGTGCTTCCTGGACTTGATTAACTATTTCCTTTCCCATATTAGGGAAGTTTTCAACTATAATCTCTTCAAATATTTTCTCAGTTCCTTTCTTTTTCTCTTCTTCTTCTGGAACCCCTATAATTCGAATGTTGGTGCGTTTAATGTTGTCCCAGAGGTCTCTGAGACTGTCCTCAGTTCTTTTCATTCTTTTTTCTTTATTCTGCTCTGCAGTAGTTATTTCCACTATTTTATCTTCCAGGTCACTTATCCGTTCTTCTGCCTCAGTTATTCTGTTATTGATCCCATCTAGAGTACTTTTAATTTCATTTATTGCGTTGTTCATCATTGCTTGTTTCATCTTTATTTCTTCTAGGTCCTTGTTAACTGCTTCTTGCATTTTGTCCATTCTACTTCCAAGATTTCGGATCATCCTTACTATCATTATTCTGAATTCTTTTTCAGGTAGACTGCCTATTTCCTCTTCATTTGTTAGGTCTGGTGCATTTTTATCTTGCTCCTTCATCTGCTGTGTGTTTTTCTGTCTTCTCATTTTGCTTATCTTACTGTGTTTGGGGTCTCCTTTTTGCAGGCTGCACGTTCGTAGTTCCCGTTGTTTTTGATGTCTGTCTCCAGTGGCTAAGGTTGTTTCAGTGGGTTGTGTAGGCTTCCTGGTGGAGGGGACTAGTGCCTGTGTTGTGGTGGATGAGGCTGGATCTTGTCTCTCTAGTGGGCAGGTTCACGTCTGGTGGTGTGTTTTGGGGTGTCTGTGGCCTTATTATGATTTTAGGCAGCCTCTCTGCTAATGGGTGGGGTTGTGTTCCTGTTTTGCTAGTTGTTTGGCATAGGTTGTCTAGCACTGTGGCTTGCTGGTCGTTGAGTGAAGCTGGGTGCTGGTGTTAAGATGGAGGTCACTGGGAGATTTCCACCGTTTAATATTATGTGGAGCTGGGAGGTCTCTTGTTGACCAGTGTCCTGAAGTTGGCTCTCCTACCTCAGAGGCAGAGCCCTGACTCCTGGCTGGAGCACCAAGAGCCTTTCATCCACACGGCTCAGAATAAAAGGGAGAAAAAGTAGAGAGAATTAGTAGAAGTATGAGGAAAGAAAGAAGGAAAGGAGGAAAGGAAGGAAGGAAGAAAGAAGCAAAGAAGGAAAGAAAGGAGGGAGGGAGGGAGGAAGGAAGGAAGGAAGGAAGGAGGGAAAGAAGGAAAAAAGACAGAAAGAAAGAAGATACAGTAAAAATAAAATAAAGTATAATATAGTTATTGAATTAAAAAATATTTAGAAAAAAAAAAAAAAAAAAAGAGGGACGGATAGAACCTTAGGACAAATGTTGGAAGCAAAGCTATACAGAGAAAATCTTATACAGAAGCATACACATACACCTTCACAAAAAGAGGTAAAGGGGGAAAAATCATAAATCTTGCTCTCAGAGACCACCTCCTCAATTTGGGGTGATTCGTTGTCTAAAGGAGGGAAGGACGGAAAGAAAGAAAGAAAGAAAGAAGGAACGACGGTAAAGTATAATAAAGTTATTACAATTAAAATTAATTATTGAGAAAAAAAATTTTTTTTTTTTTAAAAACCATGGACGGATAGAGCCCTAGGACAAATGGTGGAAGCAAGAGTATACAGACAAGATGTCACACATAAGCATACACGTACACATTCACAAAAAGAGGAGAAGGGAAAAAAATCATAGATCTCGCTCCTAAATTCCACCTCTTCAATTTGGGATCATTCCTTGTCTATTCAGGTATTCCACAGATGCAGGGTATATCAAGTTGATTGTGGAGCTTTAATCCTCTGCTTCTGAGGCTGCTGGGAAAGATTTCCCTTTCTCTTCTTTGTTCTCACAGCTCACAGGAGCTCAGCTTTGGATTTGGCCCTGCCTCTGCGTGTAGGTCGCTGGAGGGCGTCTGTTTTTTGCTCAGACAGGACGGGGTTAAAGGAGCCGCTGATTCGGGGGCTCAGGCTCACTCAGGCCGGGGGTGAGGGGGGGGAAGGAGGGGCACTGCGTGCGGGGCGGGCCTGCGGCGTCAGAGGCGGCGTGACGTTGCGGCAGAGGCCGGCGTGACGTTGCACCAGCCTGAGGCCCGCCGTGCGTTCTCCCGGGGAAGTTGTCCCTGGTTCCCGGGAACCTGGCAGTGGCGGGCTGCACAGGCTCCGCAGAAGAGGGGTGTGGAGAGTGACCTGTGCTCGCACACAGGCCCCTTGGTGGCGGCAGCAGCAGCCTTAACGTCTCCCGCCCGTCTCTGGGGTCCGCGCTTTTAGCCGCGGCTCGCGCCCGTCTCTGGGGTTCGCGCTTTTTGCCGCGGCTCGCGCCCGTCTCTGGGGTTCGCGCTTTTAGCCGCGGCTCGCGCCCGTCTCTGGAGTTCCTTTAAGCAGCGCTCTTAAACCCCTCTCCTCGCGCACCAGGAAACAAAGAGGGAAGAAAAAGTCTCTTGCCTCTTCGGCAGGTGCAGGCTTTTCCCCGAACTCCCTCCCGGCTAGTCGTGGTGCACTAACCCCTTCAGGCTATGTTCAAGCCGCCAACCCCAGTCCTCTCCCTGCGCTCCGTCCAAAACCGAAACCCGAGCTTCAGCTCGCAGCCCCGCCCGCCCGGGCGGGTGAGCAGACAAGCCTCTCGGGCTGGTGAGTGCCGGTCGGCACCGATCCTCTGTGCGGGAATCTCCCCGCTTTGCCCTCCGCACCCGTCGCTGTGCACTACTCCTCGGTCCCGAAGCCCCCCCCTCCGCCTCCCGCAGTCTCCGCCCGCGGAGGGGCTTCCTAGTGTGTGGAAACTTTTCCTCCTTCACAGCTCCCTCCCACTGGCGCAGGTGCCGTCCTTATTCTTTTGTCTCTGTTTTTTCTTTTTTTCTTTTGCCCTACCCAGGTACGTGGGGAGTTTCTTGCCTTTTGGGAGGTCTGAGGTCTTCTGCCAGCCTTCAGTAGGTGTTCTGTAGGAGTTGTTCCACGTGTAGATGTATTTCTGGTGTATCCGTGGGGAGGAAGGCGATCTCCGCGTCTTACTCTTCCGCCATCTTCAAGGTCCCCCCTAAATGTACCTTTAATTGTATTTTTGTTGGTGTTGCTTCTGGAATTTTATGTAAGCACTACCTACCTTTGTTTGTTTTTTTTTTAATGACTTGTCATTCACCTGTTCTAAAATTTAAAAAAAAGAAAAAAGGGAGGGAGAAAAAGAAAAGGCTGTTGGTTCAAATAATTGGCAAGTAAATGACCAGCAGTTTGGGACCTTTTATGGCAGAACAATGCAGGATGAGCCAGGGAATTAGTCTCTGAAAGCAAGCTGGCCCCATTACTCGTAATTATAGTTAATCATCAACAATTGTCTTGACCAAGATACAGATCAACACCGAGCACTAACTGAACAGGACTAATGAGGGTAATGGAGGATAAAGAAAGCCTGATTGAATTTAGCAAGGCATTGAATAACCTGAGCAGAGGATGCCTTTTTAGTCTCAGTTCACTCTCCACCTGTTGTTTTAGTCCAGAAGGCACTAGCTTTCTTCAAATCAGAGGACCACGATTGTAATTCTCAGCATAGACATTGAAAAGTGGTTAATGTTTAGCACAATGAGAGACATTTATTTACAAACCCCACACTGTGTTAGTATGGTGGCACTGTCTTTTAATCCTTGTTACTCAGAACGTGGTTTGAAGACCAACCAAAGTGGCATCCCCATGGAAGTTATGTAACTCTCAGGCCCCATTGCAGACCTACTGAACCAGAAATGCTGGTACTCAAGCCAAGGGATGCCTTGGACCTAATTGCTATGTTGTCTCACATTAGCTATCCAGGTACAGTTTCTTAGAGAAGGACAAGTGGTAATAATTTGCACTCCAGTCTATAATAAAAGAAATGTCTTTGAGAAGAAAAAGTTATTTTTTTCCCAGGGTTTCTTTAATTCAAGACAGTATTAATACTCACAAATGGAGAGGTGAAAGGTCTCCTCTGGGAAGAAAGAGCCTATGTAAACCGTGGATACAACACGATGCCTTCCTTTAAATTAAAAACACTTTATTTGTGTTGCAGTACTCTCTTCCATGAAGCCAGTGCACTTCACTCAGATAATTTATTTTTACGGTTCCAGTATGTAATCATTCCTCTTTCATTCAATGTGGAAAGAACATATGAATCCTGAGAAACTTAGGTGATTTGGGCAACTCATTTAGTGGAAGTTTTGAGAACAACAACAAAAATATTTTATTTCTGGCCATTCCATTCAGTGCACTATATTTGGTGAATGTCAAGGTCTATTCTAATGTATTAGCCACTAACCCTCACTGGATGAACTTAATACCAGACTGTTGAATTGCATACATTTTAGCTTTGGCCTTGTGGATCTCAGGTATTTAAATTGTACATTTAAATTAATTGTGATGAGTGTTCTTAATGGCTCCAAGATATTTATGTGTTTATTCAGATAACTGCAAGCACAAAAGGAAGGGAGAAGTTGAGCTCACACATATTAAGACTTGGCTATGAGTCAGTTACTTTACAATTGTTACCTCATTTATTTCTGACAGCAGCACTAAGAAGAACATATTTTTATCCCCGTTTTTTTTCCCACATGGAAACTGAGGCTAAGAAAGGCTAAGTTAATTTACCTAATGCAGTAAGTGGAAGAGGCTGAATGCAAGTCATGTCTGCTTGGCTGGAAAATACCTCTGTTTACTGCACCAAATGTATTTACTCATCTTCGTTGATGAGGATTTCTGTGCATATTGCATACCTCTGGAATGTGATTATTTGTTATCCAAGCAGAACGAAAAAGCGTACTAGAAGACTTCATTACAAACAGAACAGTCCTTTGCCCCATACCTTCTATACTCTTCTTTCCTTCTGCCATAGCCAAATATTTCAAATTCTCAAATCTGCTGCTTCTTGCTCTTATACCCAAGTGTCTATATAACGTTATTACCCATTACTTATTAAACCAATTTTAGACATGACCAATTGACTTTACATCTTGATAGTCAAAGACTTAACCCTTTTTATATTTTCTACCTTTCTCTAACAGTTTTTCCCTGAGATTAATGTTCACTTTGTTTATTTAATTTGTTAAGTTTCCATTGCCCACTATGCTCTGGTAAAGCTTGATCACTTTCTCTGAAGTTCTGGTGCAGAGCTCATAATCACTAGGCCTCTCTTTCCTCTTTCCAGTACTGGGTTCGTTGCTTTCTGGATCTGATGTTTCTCTCTTTCCTGGCTGAGCCATCATGTTGCTAAAATACACCAGACAGTAGTTTCCCAAGAAATGGTTTTGGGGAGGTACATATTCTGAATCTATGCCTGTCTGAAAATGTCAACATTCAGTTGACAGTTCAGATGGTGTTCTCGTTATATATTGCTGTATAACACATCATCCTGAAATCTAACATTAACAACCATTTTATTATGTTCACAAATTTTGTGGGTCAGCAATTTGGGCAGGGCACAGAAGTGATGGTGTGTCTCAGCTCCACAATGTCTAGGGCTTGAGCTGGGAAGATTTAAGTGGCTGGGGAAGAGTCAAATGGCCGTGCTGGGATCATTTGCCGCTGCTTAATTCACAGAGCTGGTGCTAGATTGGGTCCAGCTCAGATTACAGACTGGTGTGCCTACATGTGACCTCTCCATGAGGCTTGGCTTCTTCGTAGCATTGGCAAACCCAAGGAAGGTCTTAAAAATCATGTTTTAAAACCACCACAGCCGATATAAAACTCTAGGTTTAAAAATCACTTTTCCCCCTTTGGAATTTAAAGCCATTCAGTGGGAATATCTAATCTAGAAACTAATGATTTTCAATTTTATCTTTTTTTTTTCATTTTCTCTTGTAATTTTTGCATTTTGATTTTTCACTTTGCTTAATTTCTGAAATTTCTATTGGTTAGTATACTGGCTTTTTTGACTTGATCAGTTCTTGCATCTTTCCCCCCCAACCCTCCCATCTTTTTATTTTGTTCAACTTCCTAGATTTTCTTAACTTCATCTTATAGTTTTAAAAATGCTATTAAAATTTTTATACAATTTTTAAAGGTTACTTTCCATTTACAGTAATTATGAAATATTGGCTACATCCCCCGTCTTGTACAACACATCCTTGAGCCTATCTTACACCCAATAGTTTGTACCTCCCACTCCCCCACCCCTAATTTCTATTTTTGGAAATATGTAGGAACTCACTTTTGTTCTCTGATTAACTTTGTTCTCTGATTAACTTTGTTCCTAGCGTTCTATTTCTGGGTCATAGATTCAGTATCTTCTCTTACTTATCTGACAATATTAACTATGATGATAATGATTAATTTTTGTTTGCTGCCTGCATTATCTTTTGTTTTTTATTTGTTTTAGTCCTTGTGTTTGACCCTGAAGAATTTCCTCAAAATCCTGGTAATCCTTTACCTTTGCGAGGGTGACCAGAAAAGATGATGAAAATAATTTGTAAATGTCTGTGGTGGTAGTGGTGGCAGTGGGGCACTTAATTCTAGAGGCATTCTATTGATAGAAGAGAATTCTCAAATTTTCACAGAAAGATGCTAAATATTAGTATTTATGTAGCTTTTTACTAATTTGGTTTCTCTAGGTTTAATAATTTGGTTTTAATAATTTTGTTTCACCACTCTCGTATTAGAAGTATAGGGCTAGATATCAGTGTTCTGGGGGTAGCAGGGAGTAAGGGATCTAAGAAGCCTCACCACTCATATGCAGATTTTATTCCATTGTTTTTATTCTAGTATCTGACTCCTCCCCTCTCCTGTCCCCTGTATGTCTCTAGTTCAATTTTTCCAGCAAGTAAGGTATTGTACGGTAAGTATTTTCCAAAATTTAGAACATTAGTAATAGTAGGGACAGAGATTTGCAATCTAACTTCTCCTGATTAAGACTTTCTACCAACCTCCTCTTTTGAACGCCTACCTAACCCTGGCCTTTTATAGTATTTTGTTCCTCCAAGAACTAAGCCTTTTGTGAGTTCAGGATAGATTGGCTCAACTTCTCATTACTATTCCCGTATATTTAAATTGCAGCTTTGTCTACCTACTCTGCTTATGTAAGTCACCTCTCCTAGGTCTGCTTTTCAGCTTCAGAATAATGAATTGGGTATTCATCTGCCTATAGTCATCTCTCTCATTTTCTTTATCCTTTGGTTTATGTCTTTTCTGTTTCATTTACTGTTATTTCAATATATGTTTTGGAGGCAGTAGAAGATAAACACAATCTATTCTTTGGGGTAGTCTAAATGTTATAATAAACAAACTCCAAATCTCATAGGCTTAACACAATAAAGGTTCATTCCTACCCACATCACAGTCTATTGGGGGGTGGGGATTGCAAGGTTTACTTCCCGTCATGTGGTAACTTAGGAATCCAGACACCTTTCAGCTTGATACACCACCATCTCCTCCCTAGGACCTCATCAGCCTCCTGGATCCTCTTCACATTAGAGAAAGAGAGACCATACAGGATAGGGTGGAGGTAACTCCAGACTGGGGAGTTACGTATCACATTTGTCCATGTGGCTATGACTAAATTCAAGTGAATCGCGGAAGTGTAGTCTGGCTGTATCCTGTGAAGAAAAGGAAGTAAGTTTGATGAGCATCCAACTTATCTCTGCTGAACACATATTTTCTATTTGTCATTAAATCAGAAATCTCTAATATATACTCTTACCAAAATGTACTCATCAGTCAAATACAGAGAAAAAGATAGTTTAATTTCTATGATTTCTACATGTAATTTATTATATAGGATATATGTGCAAAATCTAAGTTATGATAACCAACATGTTGAAAACTTGGTATAAAATCTAAGGAATATTTCTTTAATTTAATTGGGAAAGAGGAGTCTAATGCTAATTTCAAATCACTTGAACATAATTTTCTCATCTATTAAATAGAGGTGGTTCTCGGTACCCTTCTACTTGAACTTTTTTTTTTGAAGAATATTGAAATAATTTCTATTTAGGGCATTCTCTAAGTGTCTTGGAAGAAAGACACCATGGAAATATAAAAGAACAAAACATTTATTAAGGGGAGAAATTTTAAAACACACAAAATTTGTTCTTTTTCATTGATTTATTTTTAAATTATTGACTCTACTACCCAAACTTTGGACTGGGTATTCAGATGGTTAGTTCACCTGCCATTTCACCTGTAGCTGGTGAATCCAGCTTTAACTGATTTTAAGTTTTAATTTCAAGTTCTATAATTAAATTTTTTTTTCTAGATAAGTGGGTTTGATTGACGGTGTATCTTGTTGAGTAGCTCATTAGCAAACACTAAAGTTTCATTTTATAAAATCCATGTCCATACACGTCTGGCTACAGACATTTTGTGTCAGGTAACCAAAGTTAGTAATCTGTTCTTATGAACAACTTTTTAAATGACATACTTTTCTTGTACATGATGAACAGCTTTCAACTTCGTACCAGTATCACTCCTTGACAGTAAGTTGAATGTCTTGATAAACAATTAGCCTTTTTCACTTGTAAGTTCTCAAATTATTCCAGAAAAGGAAGTCCAATGATGACAGAAGAGAACAAATATGTGGGAACCTATCTTACTCCTTAGAGAGATGGGTTCTGCAGGCATTGCCGGACAGAGTTGACTGCATATAAACATTTTAAAGTTTTTATCATTAAATTTATATACATTTTGTATTATACTGCATAATGTATTTTTGTCTAACTTAAAATATTATTTTCCTTCCAAAATCATCCAATTAAATGTATGCTTAAGGACATGCTTGCTCTTTTTTTTTTTTTTTAACTCCTGTGGGCCATATTTTGTATTTCTAATCCAGCTTGGAAAAAACAGCAGTGAAAAGATGTTACAAATATCAGAGTTCCCTTCCCCGCATTGGTGAGGGGTGGTAAAAACCTATGGCTTTTCACTTCAAATTTATATAAATAGGTTTGCTATTTCAGTTGAATTTCACACATATTTAGTAACTGATAGGAAAAAGTTTAGACAGTAACCAAATTTTTTGTCTTATCTTCCCTTTATATCAACTGGAACAGCATTTTTTCAGATTTTTTTTCTCTATACTAGTTGAGATCTCAATTACTATATGAACTTGTAGAACCCTTCTGAGATGTGTAAGCAGATAGATAAAAGTTAATCGGCTAATCACATAGGCTCTGCATTATGTGGGCTGTTGAAAAATGCCTGTATTTCTAATATTACAATATCATCATTGTCTTTACAAGAAAAAGTGATAGAGTTGAAATCTTTTAGTCTCCTTAAAATATAGGTCATATTCTATTAGATATCATGAGATTAAATATCAGCTCCCGAATAATACAATATCAGGAAAATAATGGGTCCAACTAAAGAAACATTTGCAGAAATTTGCTGAACACTTACGAAATATATAGACTTTCATCTTAAATTTTCCGTTGGCAGCTCAAAAATTGGGCCCATCTGCTTATGGATTCTCCATTATCCTTTTTCAAACTTCCCACTTATTTTCTTTCTAAAAGATACTTCATCAGTATTTTTTTTTTTTTTGGCCACTGTCTTCCCAATTCCTCCTCAAACTTTTAAATTATATACTCCTTCTCCAGTATCTCCTTTTGCAATACTTCTTATTCCTGTCTTATTTATGCCAGATCTTCCTTCCTTTAAAAATAACAGATGGGGGCTTCCCTGGTGGCACAGTGGTTGAGAGTCTGCCTGCCGATGCAGGGGACACGGGTTCGTGCCCTGGTCCGGGAGGATCCCACATGCCACGGAGCGGCTGGGCCCGTGAGCCATGGCCGCTGAGCCTGCGCGTCCGGAGCCTGTGCTCCGCAACGAGAGAGGCCACAACAGTGAGAGGGCCGCGTACCGAAAAAAAAATAAAATAACAGATGGGTTTTTTTTGTTGAGTCCTATGAAATTGCTGATAATTGACTCTCTCTTGACCTACAAAGTGGCAATTTCATATGATTCAATCTATACGTGATAACTGTATCCTACAAGGTATTTGCTTCCTTTTAATGCCAAATTTTTCAAACATGGTATTTAGTTTCTTTAAATTAAATACATATTGTTTCCTACTCTCTTGTATCTCAGATCTACTTCATCTGTATCCCTAAGGCCCTCAACCCTCCTGAACTGTCAAATTGAGTTACCTCTTCTGAATTCTCTTTACTCTTTACACCTTTTAAATACATTGGCGTTGCTTAGGAAACTTCTAATCACTCTGATGCTTTAACATTCTAGCAGTCCTTCTACCTTTCTGACCTTTTTTCTTTCTTTCTTCCCATCACTCTTCTTCTTGCTTTATTTTAGTTGTGGATCTTTCCCATGTCACTCTTTGGACCCAGTTTCTCCTGACTTTAATCTTTAATCTTTAATCTTTAATCTTTCTTCTTTGGAGACTTCAACCCACACTCATTGTATTGATGAATGTATTGGGGTGTTTTGTCACCCCCCAAATTCATTTGTTGAAGCCCTACCCACCAGTACCTCAGAATGTTACTGAATTTGGAGGTGATGAAGTAAGTTAACATGAGGCCATTAGCATAGCCCTAATCCAATCTGACTGGGGTCCATTAAAAAAAACAAACAGGAAATTTGGACCTACAAAGTGACCCAGGGGTTATATATGCACAGAGGAATGACAGAGTGAGAGCACAGTGAGAAGGCAGCCATCTATCTGCAAGCCAAGGAGAGAGGCCTCAGAAGACACCAAACTTGCCAACACCTTGATCTTGGGCTTTCAGCCTCCAGAACAGTGAGAAAATACATTTCTGTTGTTTAAGCCACCCTGCCTGTAGTATTTTGTTATGGCAGCCCTTGCAAACTAAACAATAATCTATATGTTCCCCACTTCTATTTTTCTGTGGAATAGGAGTCCTGGCAGATATTTTGTAATAAACAAATGGTGGTCAAATAGATTTGAGGAACTTTATAGTTATGAATCCACTGTATTGAGATTTGTAGTGCACATAGGATATTAAAGACAGATATTCTCAAGTAAAGAAAGTTTTTACTCATGCTTCTCAAACTTATTTTGTCATGACAATTTTTTCTTTTTATATCTTCCTCAATACCTCATAACATCATATGGAACATACTTTGGAAAATCCTAGTCTATATCTCTTGTTCTAATCTCAAACCATATTTTCAGTTATTATCTCTACCTGCCTACACATTTGTACCTGTATATCATTATTGTCTCTTGAAACCTTATTCATTTTATTTCCTGAATTTCTACTAGTTCGTTTCCTCTATCATCCAAGCTCAAATCTTATGCCATTTCTGACTTAGTCTTCTGTTTCCCTTGGCGAACTAGGTATGAAGTCCTTTCAGTTATTCTGTATGGATTGATTCCTTTGGATCATTCTAGAGGGAATCTATCATGATATAATTGGTTTATTGTTATAGGCCCCTAAATGATCTTCCTGTCTTAGTTTCTCCTTCTCTATGGTAAACCATACCATGTGACTCAAATTCCTCAATTTTTTTCATTCCCAAAACTACTTTTACCAGAACACCCTACTGATCCAAAACCTTTTGTTATATCACAAACTCCCTAGCTTAACATTTAAGGCCCCTTTGAATCTGATTCTGACTTACATTTTTCTACATTACTCCTCTATTAGAGCTTTCCGTTCTGTCCAGGATCATCTGAGACTTCTTTAATTCATCTGAGTTCAGTGAACATTTACTGAGTATTAGTGGGATTGAGAGTCCAGGAATATCTACTGTGAGTCAAATACTGTGGTAGTTCTGCAAGTGCTACATACTCTCTACCTCCCCTCACCTTTGGACGTTTTTTCTTTCCCAATGATGGGATGTGATTTAACAGTCACTGTGCCTCATTCATTCATCTCACACTTGCTAAATATTTACTACTTGATCAAGTCATTAGAGAAACAGAGGTAAATAGAAGCTCCCAGTAGGAGAGAAAGACAAATAAAAAGAAAACAAATGCACATTTTAGACATCCATATATACTATAAAAAAATTAATGTGATAGATAGTGACATCTGGAGGGAAGAAAATGATAAGCCGAGACATGAAGACTGAGAAGGAACATTGCTGGGAAAATCTAGAGTAAGAGAAGTGCTGCCAGAGGGAATGACTGCAGAGGTTCTGAGGCATGGCAGAGCCTAAATGTTTATAAAATATACCAAATTATGGACAATTGAGTTGAATTATCCTAGCGTTAACAACTAACAATTACGTCTGTATTTCTAATCAGCATGCCTTTTATCTCTGATTGTCATTAAATCCTCCTGTTTACTCCAAGCCAAGTCTCATCTATAAGGTCTTCACAGAAATGTCTTCCATGGTGGGCTATCGCTCTAAGTTTTTAGCATACATCTGACTGCCCATTGTGTACAGTATAAATAATTTTTTGGTATTGGTATCTAATACTTGTGCTATTTAGTATTTTTAATGTATATATCTTTGCTTTATTATTATATTATAAATTCCTTAATAAAAAATAATTCTTCATAAATTTTTCAAACACCCAATTGCTCCCTCTCAGAGTGTGATTGGACATAAAAGCTGTCTTTATGGACCTCATTTTCTAGAGCAGAAAAAACTGAAAATAAATATGGCATACAGGTTATGTTAAATTTAAAGAGGCGTACAGTAATTGAGAGTAGAGTTCATATTTGAGTCGTGAAGCTTTTGAGCAATGAAACAGATCATGTGGTATTCTGCTAATTCAGTCTACAGAAAATATAAAAATGAGATCACACATTAAGCTATTCCAAGAAAATAGTTCATATCACATGATTACCAGTTATGGTGACTGCATGGTGAAAAAGAGAGGCTGATAGTCAAGAACCCAAGACTGTCCATCAATCCTTGACCCACATTCTTCAGCAGCTTCAGCCGCTTCCAAAATGACCCTCAGGGAACGTGTGCACAGAGCAGATCAGACAAAATCTCTCTTAGTTTCTGACCAAGCTTTGATACCAATTCCTGTGCAATTTCAAGGTAAACTTTACCAGACCACCTGTGAGTCACAAGATCCCTCTTTAGCTCAATACGTAGACAAAATGCAGTCCTTGTCACATTCTCCCAACCTCTCTAATTTTGGTGTTAAAAGGCTTAACACTAGTAATTTTGATTGAGTTAAAGAAGCAGCAAGGACAAATTAATCTGAGGGGGGAAAAAGCAACAAGTAAAAGAAAGAAAACTTCTAAACTCTGGAGCAGAGTGTGCCTAAACTTTTAAATCCAGTACATCCCCAGGGCAGGGGTGGAGGTTGCGGAAGAAAGAAATGTGGAATGGACCCTTTGCAAGAGGGAGTCAGCCACAGGTTCCCTTTATTGCATAAGTTACAGGGTAGTATTAAGAGAGGAGATTGTTCATAGAAGAATAAAGGAAGTGAAAGAGAAAACTGTGGAGTCACAGGAGATAATAACCACTTGTAAAGGCTCACCTAGGACCACGCTCTACCTCAGGGCTTCTCTTTCACCTCTGACTCCCGCAGAGTTCGTAAACAACCAATCATGAGGCTGTGGAATAGAATGTACCATCTCAGGTGCAATCATTGCTCCTTGTGTACAGCATAAATTAACTTCTAATGCTTAAGAGTTACAATCTGGGTTTAATCTTGTTCCTTCGCTCTCTGGCTGAGGATGTTGGACTGATTACTTCTTGCTGTATAGTGGGGATAATGATAGTATTCCCTCATAGTGTTGATGTGAGCATTATATGAAAACACTGCCTAGTATTTAACGAGTGCTCGACGATTTATCTGCTGTTATTATCATTATACCTTGCCTATCTATACAAAATATAACAAAATGTTTTTTATGGAGTTATATAATTTAATATTTATCTTTCAAGTACTAAGAACAACAGTTTTAGTTTGTGATTCAAATGTCCTACATTAGTAAAGATAATTGTATTTGTTTAGAAGTTGTTTGAATATTTTCTTAAATGACAAAAATCTTTTGGATTCCTGAAGCATGGATCAAAAGGATTTGATATAATATCTTACCTTATAATAAAGGAAAACTTAGTCAACATTTACCCCTAATTCGACCCGATGGTATCATCTATCTTCTATTACCAAAGGTGAATAGTTAGTGAAAGTAGCTAGTAATTAAAAGAAAATTTTAAAAAGAGGTGTTCCTGAAATATAAGTGGCAATGCTGGTGTCTTGGTTATTTAATTCAGGAAATCTTGATGGGCTCATTTGCAATATTAGCTAAGAAGGGTTGATTTTGCAGAATAAATACAAGTAGAAACCAAAGCAGCAATTAATTAGGTTTCCCATTTTAAGAATAATAAAAAGAATTGATGATCCTACTACTTTTCTGTGAGGATTTATTTACTTGTCATTCTTGATTTCTTAAATGCTGCTGCTTTTTTTTTTTTTTTTTTTTTCCGGTACGCGGGCCTCTCACTGTTGTGGTCTCTCCCATTGCGGAGCACAGGCTCCGGATGCGCAGGCTCAGCGGCCATGGCTCACGGGCCCAGCCGCTCCACGGCATGTGGGGTCTTCCCAGACCGGGGCACGAACCCGTGTCCCCTGCATCGGCAGGTGGACTCTCAACCACTGCGCCACCAGGGAAACCCGCTGCTGCCTTTTTAACCTCCTAAGTAATTTCAAACTTGAGTAAAGATGTAACAGATAAAACCTGATTTAGAGTTTATGGATATATTGGAAATAGTTGACTTTTAGAGTAAATACTAAATTTTTAATGTCTGCCATGCTATTAGTTTCCCTCATTTCTGTGTTCTTAGATTTCTCTCAATTTCACTTCTGTTTTGTGTGCTTTGCTTTACCCCTACTCAGAAGAGGGTGAGCAGGTTTTGGACTCAGATTGTGAGCTGAAGAGTAATGCCACCTCATGTCTTTGATCCTGGATGTCTAGAAAAGAAGAAAGAAAATGTTTATTTTTCTTAAATATTGCTTGCAGACATTTGTCAAATTTTTCTTGGGAAATTTTTAAGGTGACTTGTTCACTCTTGGGGAAAATACACACTTAATTTCAATCGTCACACATGTGAACTGTTTAGTGTGAGGACCGTACCATGGTATATTTTACTATAGTTTTTAAAAGTTGTAAGAGATACAGTAGACACACATTTTTAAAAAGTAATAATAATAACTTATTTAGCACACCATATTCTCAACTGATGCAAATGCTTTAGTTGTACTCAACTTTTAAATTATTACAGTAATTCTATGTGGATACTGAGAAAGATGAATGAACTTGCCCAAGTTCTGTGAGAACTAAATTCAAAATTTAAATCCTGGTACTCTGGTTTCAGATTTTGTAGCCAGCTAAGCTCTGAAATTCCAGTCATGTTGTGAAATTTTTGAAAGACAATTGGCCTAAGAGACACAAAAATGTCCACAAAGTAGGCAAGGAAGTTGCTGTTTTCTCCTGTTAACATAGACCTAGGAAGTAGAATAACACAACTAGTAAACGTGGGCACAAGACTTAGTGAAAATGCCATCAGTTAGTTTCATGAGACATACTGTAAGAAGATGAACAGAATAATTTTAGCTCATCTTGAGACAGAGGTCATTTTTAATTGAGGTTCCATAATCTCAATATCTTGGAATCATTTCAGACACATGTTCAGACAAGGGCTCATTTCTTTTTAAATGGTCAAGGTCATCTGAAGGATTGACAGAAATGAAACTGAGACACGATATTTTTTTCCTCACACAACTTAACTTTTAATTCTATGCAGAAGCTACACATCTTGCCTCTCCCAGGTTTGCATTTAGTCTTTTCTTTTTCCTCTTTAACACTGACCCACAGTCCTAGCAATGGCACAGTCAGATTTCTATAGATACAAAACCTTTAGACAAGGACATAGTATATGTGAATACCCACTTTTCACATACATACAAAAGGCAATATGTCATTTAAGGAAACAAGTTAGGTATTATTAAGCAATGATTTTAGATGATCAATCCACATATTAAAAATGGGCCAAATACTTTTCCTGCTAAGTAGAAGTTAATTGAGTTAAATAAGCTAGTTTCCTAATACCTAGTTGTGAATATAATGCATACCGTACACTATTCACGATTTCTAAAATGAGAAGTCCTTTTGTACCTTTATTAATTGGCGTAAAAGAGTTATAAGAAGGAGTAGCTTCATAAATATATGAACCGCAGAGGCAAGGCGGCCAAGGGAGGAGCAGATTCTGAGAAGAAAGGTGTGGCTCAAACTGCCAAGTAGCTGACAAGTCGGATGAGGACGTCTGTCATTGTTCCCCGAGGCCTGTGCTGTTTGTACACCACTCCTCTTATCACTGGATGTCACAAGTAGTTCAAGTGTTTACTGATGATAGCTATGGCACTTCCCTTCATGAGGGTTATTTTTTACTTTTCTTTCTTTCTTTCTCCCTCCATCCCTCCCTTCCTTCCTTCCTTCCTTCCTTTCTTGAAGTATAGTTGGTTTACAATATTATATTCATTTCAGGTGTACAGCATAGTGATTTAGTATTTTTACACTTTATATTCCATTAAAAGTTATTACAAGATAATGGCTGTAGTTCTCTGTGCTATACAGTAATCCTTGCTACTTATCTATTTTGTACATGGTAGTTTGTATCTCTTAATCCCATACTCCTAATGTGCCCCTCCCCCATTCTCTTTCCCCACTGGTAACCACTAGTTTGTTTTCTATATCTGTGAACGTGTTTCTGTTTTGCTATATACATTCACTTGTATTATCTTTTGGACTGCACATATAAGTGATATCATGTAGTATTTGTTTTCCTCTGTCTGACTTATTTCACTCAGCATAACATTTTCTAGGTCCATCCACATTGCTGCAAATGGCAGAATTTCATTCTTCTTTATGGCTGAGTAATATTCTCTTTTAGATAGATAGATAGATAGATAGATAGATAGATAGATAGATATCACATCTTCTTTATACATTCATCTGCTGATGAACACTTGGATGGCTTCCATATCTTGGCTGTTGTAAATAGTGCTGCTATGAACATTGGGGTGCGTGTATCTTTCTGAATTAGTGTTTCCATTTTTTTCTGGATATAACCCAGGAGTGGAATTGCTGGGTCATATGGTAGTTCTATTTTCAGCTTTTTGAGGAACCTCTATACTGTTTTTCACAGTGGCTGCACCAATTTACATCCTCACCAACAGTGTGCAAGGGTTCTCCTTTCTCCGCATCATACCCAACATTTGTTATTTGTAGACTTTTTGATGATAGCCCTTCTGACAGGTGTGAGGTGCTATCTCATTGAATTGATCTGCGTTTGATTTGCTTTTCCCTAATAATGTTGAGCATCTTTTCATGCGCCGGTTAGCCATCTGTGTCTTCTTTGGAAAAATTCCTATCCAGGTCTTCTGCCCATTTTTTGATTGGTGTTGTTTGCTTTTTTTTTTGATATTGAGTTGTATGAGCTGTTTGTATATTTTGGGTATTAACCCCTTGTTGGTCATATTATTTGAAAATATTTCTCCCATTCCTTAGGTTGTCTTTTTGTTTTGTTGATGGTTTCCTTTGCTGTGCCAAATTTTTTGAGTTTAAATAGGTCCAATTTGTTTATTTTTGCTTTTGTTTCTTTTCACTTAGGAGACTGATCCAAAAATTTAAAAATCGCTATGATTTATGTCAAAGAGTGTTCTGCCTGTCTTGTTTTCTAGGAGTTTTATGATTTCAGGTCTTACAGTTAGGTCTTTCATCCATTTTGAGTTTATTTTTGTATATGGTGTGAGAAAATGTTCTAATCTCATTATTTTACATGTAGCTGTCCAGTTTTCCCAGCACCACATATTGATGAAACTGTCTTTTCTCCATTGTATATTCTTGCCTCCTTTGTCATATATTAATTGACTGTAGGTGCATGGGTTTATTTCTGGGCTCTCTATTCTGTTCCATTGATCTATGTGTCTGTTCTTGTGCCAGTACCATGCTGTTTTGATTACTGTGGCTTTGAAGTATAGTCTGAAGTCAGGGAGTGTGATACCTCGAGCTTTATTTTTTTTTTCTTAAGATTGCTTTGACAGTTTGGAGTCTTTTCTGGTTCCATATAAATTTTAGGATTATTCATTCTAGTTATGTGAAAAGTGTCATGGATATTTTGATAGGGATTGCAGTAAATCTGTAGATTGCTTTGGGTAGTATGAACATTTTAACAATATTAATTTTTCCAAAGCAATAAAACAGGATATCTTTCCATTTTTTTGTATTATCTTTAATTTTCTTCATCAGTGTTTTAAAGCTTTCAAAGTATAGGTTCTTCACCTTCCTGTTTAAGTTTATTCCTAGGTATTGTATTCTTTTGGATGTGATTTTAATCAGGATTTTTTTTTGACCTTCTATTTCTGATAATTCATTATTAGTGTATAGGAAAGCATCAGATTTCTGTGCATTAATCTTGTATCCTGCAACTCTCATATGTTAGATGTCTGGGGACAGGGCCATGTAATGGATGACTTCCAAGTTTCTGTCATATGCAGCTGTGTGGATAAGGTGCCTTTAATGGTATGAAGAACTGGAAAAGAAGCCACTTGGGCAGGGATGGATTGTAGATACTTAGTGACATGAAATCAAAGGCAAAGTTTCTGATGTTTAATTCCTTCGTATATATTTGTTCCATAAACTCCACTACAGATAAAACCTTCTGGTAGGTGTTGTGGCTGATGAAAATATGTTCAACACATGATTACTATTCAAGATCTTCCAGTAGGATCACTACAGGGTATAATTTTTTTTGTTATGTTGCACTAATGTTTATCTAAGTACCAAGCCCACTTCTGAAACAGCCTATCCAGGATTCAGTTTTCTCAGTTTTTCTCATTTGTAAAATAAAAGGATTATACACAAAATGCAGTCAATGGACCATTAGTGTTACCTGGTCCTTTACTTTGTTAAAAGTGCAGAATCTTAAGCCCCACCTCAGACCTACTGAATCAGAATCCACACTTTTGCCGGTTCTCCAGATAATTAGTATGCACATTACATTTTGAGAATTGCTATGTTAGATGATCTTCCATGTCCCAAACTCTGTATTTATAGAGCTGAGTCACCTCCTTCCCTCATGGGAAACCTGTATGGGTTTCAATGATCTCTGCCAATACATGTTAGTGGTAGAGTCTGGAGAGCTATTGGTATAATTAACAAATCAACTCTGAAAACCAGTCTGAAAGTATGTAGGGGAACTGGTATTATCTAGATAGGAAAACAAGGTACTGTATTTTATCTCTTATATGGTTAAAACTTGCTTACAAAATACATGTCTCAGAATTAGTCTATAGGGACTTAATTAGGCTTCATGTTTTCACTTATTCTCTTTAGGACAAAAACATTTAATCCTTGGTAAATTGGAACTGTAATCAATTTTATGGCCAATAACTCAGAGTAGGTACTAGGATAATTGGTAAGTACTATATTATGTAACTAATAATCCACAATACACAATAATGAAATATCACAATAAATATTATTATATATGAGCATGCAGCAGTGACAATTATATTTACAAATAAAAGCTGATTCACCTGTGTTTTTTGACAATAAAACTAAAGATACAAATTAAAGAAAGCATTATAAAGCCTTTAGAGTGTGAAAAGTCAAAATCGTGTTATTAAATTGATGGTTTCCTTCAGCAACAATTTGTTACATATTTTTAATAGAATATATCAAATGAATAAATATCATATTTTAAACTTACAGTAATAAAATAGTTTTATTTTTCAAGCATATGCAAGTTAAATATATAACCTATTTACTTTTAATTATATGTACATTAAGAAACTGATAAAAATCCAAATTTAAAACTCATAGAATTCATGGATAATTATTTCCTTTGTAAAGGAATTTTCACATTTTAGAGAGACTAATTTGAGTGTTTTGGGATGCTAAGTCACATTTCCTGCTTTGAAAATACTGTTCAATTTAGATAAATTAAATTTATACAAACATTTTAAAAACACACCTACTGTGAAAAGTGAGACTCATAGATAGTATAAGAATCTTAGATCATTTAATATCTGTTCCTTAACAGGTAGGACGAGGCTAATTTCTACATATTTACATTTTTCTTTTAATTGAATCTTAGGTCTTTTCACAGGCGTGAGAGTTGCTTACCCAAATAAATGTTAAATTCCTAAAAATTAAAAGGGTGTTTTTTCCTCTTATTTTTTTCAACAGAGAACATCATTAATAGAGACCGAACAGGTAGCAATTAATGACATTAATTAACTATACTGTAAAGAAATAGGCTTTCTTAATTTTGCCTTATTTTTATGTTGATTATTTTGGAGAAATTTTGATATTCTGGAATTTAAAAGGATTCAGTAGTTTCTCTTTAGTCTTAAGGCCTTGTGAAACCTGTTTTTCTACTGGCAAGTTTTGTGTACATTATTATAAAAGGAAAATTTCAAATGTAACCTTTTACTTTTTTGGTTTAGTTCCATTCACTCAAAACAGAGTCAAAACCAAAATATTTATAGTTCAACATTGAATCCAGAGGTTTCTTAGCACAATCTTTGTAAAGTTCTTTTATTCTTCTACTTTTTTTTCTTATAGAAGTGAATGGAGATACTTTAATCATTTTTTATGTGTTCATACATGCCTAATACTTCTCCCCTTTATTAATGTACTAATAAGTACTCTAATCCTTGAAATGGATTGTGGGCTCAAGCTGCCTTTGCTTTCACCTGAATTCTCCTTGGCAGTCACAGAAACAAACTTATAAGACTCCAGATAAATTAGGATGCCAAAGAGCACAGTTAATAATTACTTGTTATCATATTAATATGTCACTCTCTCTTTCTCTCTCTTTCCCTTTTAATACCACACTCTATGCTGGATCCAATTTTTCTAATTTAAGAGGGGATATACAGTGCTACTTACCAGGATAAATATTTTAAAATCTTAATGCTATAGGACATTAAATTGAGTCTTATTATTTTTATCTTCATCATAGGAAAAAAAATCTATGACTATATATGAGGGTAGAAGAAGGAATGGGTGTTAGGAGTGGTGTAGTGAAGCTGATGGGTTCCAAGATCAATAATAAAAGGGGGAAAATTAGAGTTATGATTTGGAAATTGGATCTAACATTTTAAAGATGAGTGTAGTCAACGTACAATCAGAATAAGAAAACCAACCCCCCAGTTGAACAGAATTATTGCAGTAGTAACAAATGTTAAGGGAGTACATCTTTTATTCTATTTTATTTTAAAAATATGCTTGTAAAGTATTAAATATCTCTTCCCAAAGATTCCCAAATTATTTAATTTTAAGAATTAAATTTAAATAAAAAATATGTTCTCACTTAGTATAATGTTCTAACTGAGGACTGAAGCATTTTGAAACATTTAGCTATAACCCAAAGGATTAGAAATGTTCTTCCTCATATTTTTCCTGATGTAACCTTATAGTTCAATACAGTAGCTAATTTAAAGTGAATATTCTCTTATAAAAGTTTATATTTTAATTTTAAATCTAGCAGCATTGAATATTTTCTATGAGTTTATTTTCAAATAAAAACATTTATACTTTGATATAGATTTGAAATTGTATTTTATTTTATTTATTTATTTATTTTTTGCGGTACGCAGGCCTCTCACTGTTGTGGCCTCTCCCGTTGCAGAGTACAGGCTCCGGACGCGCAGGCTCAGCAGCCATGGCTCACGGGCCCAGCCGCTCCGTGGCATGTGGGATCCTCCCGGACCGGGGCACGAACCCGTGTCCCCTGCATCGGCAGGCGGACTCTCAACCACTGCGCCACCAGGGAAGCCCTAGATTTGAAATTTTAAAGTTTATTTTTCTTTGACTATAGATCCAAATTAACATAAAATATGTGCATACCTGTTTTTGAATACTAAAATTGTAAATCTACATTGCAACCATATCCATTATACATTAGAAGATTTATAACTTTCTATACACAAAATATATGTCTGAGAAAACCAGTATTTAATTCAATATTAGTAAACTGATTTGGGCATAAAGTTCGAATCATACCTAAAGGTATTTTACATCTAAAGGAAAATTCAACAATTTTGGAGCTGGACCTACAGAAAAAAATCTTGAATAAGATATTAGTGGAAAGTAAATGTACTTATCACAAATATATCTGCACAAAAAGGAAATAATAAATTATGAAAAGTGCATTTTACTTGATATGTATATTATTCCATTCTGATGCTGAAGTTATGTATTTGGAAAATGCTTATTGCTTAAAAAGCATATTTCTGTAAAAGAAGTTCAGGAAGCCACTGCATTAGGAATTGGGAATACCTAAGAGACTGTCTTCAGTCTCTTAGGTTTTCCCAATTCAGGTGAAAGTTGTTCACTCTTCGGTCACCAGACGTTTCCAATAGAAAATTTCCCTTATGCTCAAATATATACTGTTGAATTCGATGTAAGTAACATGTATATATGTCAGGTAAATAAGAAATATTTAGTGGAAGAAATTTAGCAGATTTTCAGTCTTGAAAAGAAAAATATTATGTACAATATTTATTAAGGTTTCATGAATTTCTCTTACTTTTTAATATTTTATAAACACATTCTACTTTACCTGGCGTACTGTTAAATGTGTGAAAAAAAACTTTACCGAATATCTGGGAACTTCTCTTTTACTACATTGTCCTTCTCAATGGTATATTTTACTTGAACCGTTGTTTTACTTGGAAATTTTTTTGTTTTAGAAAGCATAGATCTTATCAGTGTTTATCTTTTTTTGAAATACATTATGAAAAAAGGGAGTGAGAAAACTTTATAGTCAATTAGCTATCCCATTGCAGCTAGTGGTTTAAATTTTCTGAATTAAAATTCAAAATTAAGGCATAATCATTTCCTAAAGGATTTCCTTGAGACAACCCTTATGTTGAATGCAATTGCAATGTTATCTTGTTACTTCCTCCTTCTGTTAGAGAAAAAGTCTGCTTTTCCATGTAGAGTTTTATTTGGTTCTCATCCTGAAATCTCCACTTCTATACTATCCTGCTGCATGCTCCTGCTGTCTGCTCTAGAGCACAATTTCTGTGAGACGTTGGTAATTTGAAACAGATTTAGAAACAGTGATCATCACGCAGTATATCCATAGAATTTTATAACTGTTGAATAGATTTAATTTGGTATTTTAATAAAATATATGTATGACATACTGTGATTTTAATCCTTTTGTGTTTGTGAACAGAAACCTAAAGCATTTGTGGTAGTGTCAAGATAAAGACATGAGGTTGCTGGATAAACTTATTCACTCTGTTAAAACATTTTGTTGATGAGTGGTTTCTTTATATCACACATTGATTTCATTAGAATAAGAAACAGAATCACAAGAATCAAAAGAAATATTATTAAATTAAAAATGCTATATGACCAAATTTCAAATACACATACCACACACACACACAGAGGCTAGTTTTCAATCTTTTTTAGAAGCAAGATCCACAGTTTTCAACGTCTCTTGAATGGGGACAGGCACAGGATGGAGAAGGTGGGGATGTTTTGGTTTGTATTCTATATAACATCTGGATTTTCCTACAAATCGAGACAAGTTTCCCAAATCATTTCACATTCCTGTATCAACTCACTATCACATATTTTCTCTTCTTAAAGCTCTGATGATAAGTCCTGGAAATCCTAGCAAGAATTTTCCTCAGTAATGTGACACATTTTAAACTTCTGACTCTTGAGGAATAAGAACGGTTTTATGTACTATGCTTTTGGATTAATAAAATCTTTCAAAAGTTAGCATGATAGAGTTGTTTTATGCCAAATGTGGTGCCCAAGTGATTATATACCATAATAATAATAATCCAGAAAAGTGATTCAGGAAAGGCCAAGAGTAATAAGGTCAGTTTTGCTTCTGCCATTATATGAGTGCCTATTTTAAATTAACTTCAGCCATTCAATGGAAAGCTACGCACTATGTCTTGACTTATTCAATACAACAGTGGTAAATAAAGAAAGTGATCACCAACATTAGTCCCTGGAGTCTATATAAAGCATTTCCTTTTAACCTGGTGACCCAAACAAGTCCACAGTATGATTCAGATGACAGGAACATTCACTTTAATACTCATAACTCTAGGTTTGGAGAGCAGTTTGTAATTAAGGGGCAGGTGATTGAGAATCATTGATAAATCCAAACTACCCCCATCATTCAAAACCTAGTGGTATGGAAGCCATTTAAACAAATAGCCTCTAACTGCTCTTAATTGATGTGCAAGTGTATAATTTATACTATTTTCCTCTGGACCTGCTCAACCAAAACACTCACTTCCTGCTGAGTAGTGGTGTTTGGTGCGAGATTTAGGACATTCATGAAACATATCCTGCCGTTGATATTGAACATATTGGCTGGTGTTTCATAACTGATCCCAACCAATGATAAGGAAAAAGAAAACTTCTGGTTTTGGATAAAGTTTTCCATATCTAGCTCTAAGTATTTCTGTCTGAAATGATTTGTGAAACAAGATGGGGATACATAAATGATTAAATGAATAAATATTTTTATCTTGAATGTTACTACTTCTCTCTCAACTACAGAAAAAGTTTACTTAAAAGTTTTTGTATCCCTTACTTTCATCTATTTATGTCATCAAAATTCATACCACTTGAAACTAAGTAATTATTTCATAGAAACTTGCTCCCTTTTAGTTGCTTCTTTCTTTTATTCCTTCTCCTTCTGAAATGTTCCCTTTTATTTCTCCCTTTGTTATCATTTGACAAATAGCTTGATGTCAATAGCTTATGTCAATATTTTTTAAAAGTTTTACAAAAAATTTAGTGAACAATTCATAAATTAAAGCATTACATACCACAGTGAATATTTTCGCAGGTAGCTAGCTCCATTCTTTCTAAAACACCAAAAGATGATTCTGTATCATGCTCAAGAGAACACAATAAGTGTAGAGATTGTTCTGGGCTCTCAATTTCCTCACAAGACTGAAAGTAAAAGAAAAAAACTGAGTGATCGGGTATAAGACTTGGCTCATTTACTATTGATGTACTGATTTAAAAAGAATAAAAAAGAAAAACTAAGAAGAAACTGAAAGTTTAAAGTTTAACCGTAAACTTTAAACAAGTAATCAATAATTAATAACAGAAAGAGTATAAAACAGGAAGGAAAAATCTTAAAGATTTTTAAGATTTTTAACATTTAAAAATGTTAAAAATCTTCTACTTTCTTACTTCCAAGCTTGTCTCACTGTGGAGAAACATTAGCTCCATACTTGTTGAAGACAAAATCCCTAGATTTAAAAAATATGTTTTTGTTTTTTAATCAGCTTAAAGCTTCACAGATTGCCACACCCTGGGAAGGAAAAGTAGCCCCTACTTTTCCCATCAGCCTGAAAGAATTAGGTGATGGCATTATTGTGGTAGAAACATCACCTGCCAGTTTAAATACACATTTTGGTAAACCTCTCCCATAGTATGGATTTAACTAGTCAATTAGCAAATGAAGTCACACTGTTTGCTTTAGTTTCATGTCATTTCACCAGAAATTCCATTGGTCTTACGTTAATTAGTATTTTCTTCCTATTTTGGTTTCCTAAGTATGGGTATATTATGGGTTATAACAATACTTATATTTCTGAGTTAGTATGTTAAGTATAGTCATGTCAATAAGAAAAATACAATAAATAAAATATATGAGAACAAATGCACAAGACAATTAAGATTAAGAATATGTAATTATGTTCAATGGACATGTAAAAACATATTGTGCTCCATATACTAAAATTACATAAAGGCTGAGTGTATAATTTGCATTCCTGAGGTTATTTTATTTCTATTATTTCCCTACCCTCTTCAAACACACAGTTATTTATTATCATAATAAAATATTTTTGTCCATGAGATGTAAATATTTAAATAATTTTATAAAAAGAAAGTTTAAACATAATTGATACATAATTTGTTTCTACCTACCTAGATATACCAAAAGCAATGATCTTTGATTTTATTATGGAGGTGGAGAAGAAAAGAATTTTTAAAAGATGAGCCTTAAAAAAGAAAAAATCCTTAACCTCTATTCTTTGAGATAGTACTATCTCAGTAGTTTTCAGGGCTCTTGAGAATCAAATCTGAATGTCATATTTACCTACTAGCTGTAAAGTATATTGAAATAGGTCCCAAGCTAGGGCAAAAAACCATGAATATTATGGCAAGGGGGCTACACATGGCAGCAAGTTGAGGCATTAACCTTTTGCCTCATGGCACCTGAGGTTAAAGTGTGCTTTAAACCAAAGATGAAATGATTGTGGTATCTCAATTCCAAACCAGTTGATATTTGCCCACATCTTTGAAAACAAAAATTGAAATATCACAAACTGACTGTGGCTATGTGAGTTCCACATTAGAAAGGGAAGGGAAGATAGTTCTTTTACTGACTGGGCTTTTGGGAGGAAGTGTGAAGAGATATACAAGAGGTATAATTAACCTGGGAGTAATGTTAACTGTGGCAGGGGCTGTCTGAAGGCTTATTCAGTCACTGTGAACAAACAGTGGTCTAGCTTCTCTTTTCTCAGGGACTCTAACAGTCCTGTCTGACTTGTATTTATTTTAGTAGGGAATACTTCCTTTAGTCCTACTGATAATAGAGTTTCCCTTCTACATGTAAGAGCACTGGTCTAGGGGGGAAAGGATAAGGCTCCTGCCTTAGTAATGGAAGAAACTATAATATATCATGAGTATGTTACCTCACCTATAAAAATGGGCATAAAATATTATTTTGCTTCAATAAAGAGAAATCTGCTATGTATGCCAGGGGACCTCCTTAGGTCTCTGGCAGATCCACACTGTATGATTCTTGTGATTCAGACCAAATTGCTATTTGATATAAATGGTAAATTGCTTATTTCATTCAGAAGCGTTAAAGCATATGAAAACTGACTTTCATTAATTATAAAAATTAAAATTTATAAACTCTTAAAATTTACAAAGATTCAACTGGGTTCAAAATATTTCAATTATCATAATTTTGAAAAACAACTGTCTATATATAAATATAATATTGTATTAAATAAAAGTCTATTTCTTACAACACATTAAATAGCAAATGCTAATATTTCCTATAGTTTCAGAAAATAAAAACTTTCAAAATACTGCATATTTAAATAAATAAGTTTAATTTGCCCATAATTAGTAAAATAAAGCATAATTTTGTCTCATTCTTTTTTGACATCAGCTAATACTTAAAACATCCCCACTTATCCTGCATTAAATATGAGGTGAGGCCAATTCAGTTCACAGTCAAAATTGCAGAAGAAATATTGTGAAACAAATCAGGGATAAATAAGAGGCCCCATACTTAGTATTGACTGATTTGTAATATAATGTTCCCAAATGTCATTGTTAGACCTAATTTTTTCAACTCTTCTTGGGCCTGAGGATAGAAAGAATTTTACTCTTGTTGGATTGTGCCTTCATTTTTCCCTTACAAGATGTGTTGAAGGATATGGACTGCAGATATGGATTTATCTTTTCTCCCTCCTAAAACACCACCAAAACTCACCAAATTAGGGGTAAAAATTTATTAACCATCATTGGTTAACAAATTAACCATCATTAACAAAGGAATGGTAGAATATAACATAAATTTTAAGAAATTTTGTGAAAATGTAGAGATGATTCAAGGATTGCAATTGACTCAAGAGCAAAGGGAGTTCCAGCCTAAGTGACGTCTGTGACTAGACATAGGCACTGAACTAGAAATAAGAAATAAGAAGTCAGGTTAATGTCTATAGACAGCCGGACCTTCAGTTCCCCTTCTCTGCCCATATTGACCTACCCACATGCCCACACACAGCAAGCCAGAGGTTTATTCTCTGAGAATTTGGGACAAGGTATAGGGGTGAGGCACAGAGCTGACACCAGGGGATTAGATGAAAGCTTGAATGCCGACTAATCAGAATCTCCAGTCTGCTCTCTCCCTGCCTTGTTCCCAGGACAGCATCCAGGCATATATTCCATGAGGCAAAAAATGAGAGCATTCTTCTCTAAAGGAATGGAGGTCCTGAGAGACAATATCTAGACAGATTGACATTGGGGGATCCCCAGTGTAGAGCTAACCACCGAACATTTTACAGAGAAGGGCATGGATCAACAACTCCCCTTTCTCCCCTGCAGAGAATTTCAATAAGCTTCACTTAATTATAGACAAGAGACCAAATCTTGAGATATTTAAGGAAAGCCTTCAAAACAAAGAGACCAAAACAAACAGAGGAAGGGGGGAAATAAACAGAGACATTAGAGAAAGGACAATATAAAAAAATTAAATTGTAATCATAATCAACTGGATAAGAGGCAAGAGTTGTATTAATAGGAAGAAAAACCGGGAAGCTGTAAGAAAAAGAATAAAGCACCTTTCCCTTGCCTAAAAAAGAAGTCTTAGAAATTAAAAATATGAAAATTGAAATTAAGAAGAAATAATTAGAAGATCCAGAAGATAAGGTAGAGGAAATGTCCTAGAAAGTAGAACAAAATGACACAGATATAAAACTTAGGAAATAAGCTATTAAAGAAACCTTAGAGGATCAATCCCTGTGGCCCAACATCTGATTAACAGGAACTCTGGAAAAGAAGGGCAGGATGAAGAAAAATGAGGCTCAAGGATCCTGAAATCAGGAGAGTGGCCAAGGATTGTTCACAGAAGCCTCAGAGCAGTGGGCATATAGAAGAAGCCATCTAGATTAGAGCAGAAAGAGAGCCTCATATGGGGAGGACATCTAGGTTAAAATACATACATAACTTGATACATTATCTGATGTATAATTGAGTGTTGGAGAAATTATTGCAAGGAATATGATGGGTTTTGGAGTATATGGGAAAAGCAGGTATGTATTTCTAGAGAACCAAGTAAATGAAAAAAGAAACTCAGAAAAATAATTGTAGGAGAAAGAAACTGTAATTCATGGCATATTACTTGGCTCAGCCATAGGCAATTGTAATACTTCAAATTAAAAAAAAGTTATGAAATAAGCATATTGGCAAAACAGAAAAGTAGAAGTGATGATGAGGTAAAACTTAAAACCTTAACTACCATAACAAGAAGTCAGTGAATCCTCCCTAAAATAGGAAGTGCACACACACATACAAAAATACACACACAGGGGCTACAAGAGTGGAAAGACAAATACTCGCTACATATGATTGCTACAGTCAATCAGAAGTTTAAACTGTGATCATCGTTATGTTTTCTCCTGAATAAAATTGCACTTTGATTAATAGAAAAAAATGCCTAACCCAATATCCATCCTCTGATGGCCCCAGTACAGATTTTGTACAATCTTCTGCAATGATGGAGTATCTGTGATGCAGAGACTGGTGACCCATGGGAAGTCTGATTGCTTATTTTTCTTTTGAGTATTTATTCTTAGGTAGAAGTTGTTCTCAAAGCAACTTTACAACCTGTTAAAGTATGTTTAATCTTGATTATTGAAATTTAGGTTAAATATTTTATTTCTTACATCGAAAGAATTAGCAATTATAGGTCATTTAATTAGTAATGTCAAGAACTTGGAATGAAATACAGTATATAGTGCTAGATATTTTGTGTTCACAAAGATTTATCATTCATTTTGGAACATGCTTGAGCCTTCCATTCAATATCAAGATCAGAATACATTTATTTTTATTGTGAATGAAAGTATGTGGCACATCATACCTTAGGAACATCCAGACAGCAAGATAATAAAAAGTTATGTACTCCTGGTTAAGCATATATGACACTGTTCTCAGATGAGTTATTATCTTTTGACCTGAGAGAAAACAACTCAAAGCTTATGTTGAGAGAATGTAAGTAGAATATGTTGAACGAAATGACTTAGTGTAACGTGCTATTTTCTTACCATTAAAATTTTTTCCACAGAATTTAATTTTTTCTATGGGAAAGTAAGAAACAGCCATGTGCAGATTTTAAAATTTTTGTGAAAACATTAAAAATTATCTTACTGTCATTTATAAATGTATAGGGAAGTGAAAATCAGTAAAACTAACATTTATTTAGTAGCCTGTAATTCAAAACATTAGAATAAATGAGAATTAAAATGTTTCATGTCTTTGTTAAAAAAAATGATCAAGAATACATTGAACACTGCTTGCCTTTTCATCATATAACTTACTGTTTGTACTGAGCACCTTTTCTATGCCTTGGTGAACTGTCATATTCCTTTCGAATTTTGGATCAGCTTCCAACATTTAATCCTTTGCACTTTCAATGCCATGAAATATCTCTGAGAGTTGCATTAACGTGAAGTCTTTTTGCCAGCAGCGTTTCCTCCGGGACATTGTCCCCACAATCACTTTTCTTATTTATGTCAATGCATTAGCCTTTTCTAAGTCTTTTTGGCTGCTCAGCTAGAGTCTCTTGAATGGCAGCAATGCCAACATCCCCACAGTCAGCTATTTCTTTTATACCTCCATTTCTACTTGATTCAGATTTCACTTCCAGCATCACCAGTTTTTTTCTTTGCTGTACTTTCATCTTTATTATCCAATTCCTTCTTTTGATTATCCATTTTTGTAAAATGGCATGTGGGTTTGTCACTGAGAGACAAGGAAGCAGCACAGACACACACTTTGCTGTCTGTGTATGAATTGAAAATAGATGCACAGTGACCAAGCCCTGGCAGACTTGAAAAGAAGTGATGTACTTGCTCACTGACCGTGATGGACAACTGTTACTGAACAGTGACTTGTGAACTGAAGAGCTAGCAGTAAAACTTATACTTTTTACAGTTACTCAAAGTTAATACACTGTGGTAACTGAAATTTGAACTGTGTTGTAGAAGAACTAGTGTTACTTAGCTAAACTGTGGTAACCGAAGTTCATGCATGTGGGAACCACACATAGTGAGGACTGGGTTTTTATTTTACCTATAACTTCTACCTAGTTACCTTGACACTTTTTGATAGAAGGATGGAACTTTTTTCCAGTAAATCATGTTCATTCACTCTTTGGATGATAATCGGGAATAGGTTTATAACTCAAGGTATTAACATTTTTTATTAATATGTGAAATGCCTTGCAAGGTGAATAGACTATTTGACTATTTATATTCAGATTCTGAAAGCATCAAAATATAATATTTTTCCTTTACTGGATCAAAGTTTATTTTAATCCGTTTTGATTTATCACAATATGGACAATATACACACATTTAGCAAATTAGAGTGTGATAGAAAAAAGTTTCAATGTTAAATCAGTGCTGTGCCTACAGTTTTACCACTCTTGCAGTAGAGAGAATTCTCCTTTCTAAAATCCAGGGATAAAAAGTCAGTTACTTAAAGTAAAATTAGCCCTTTAGATCTTTCTTTAGAAAAAGTGACAAGTGGTCTCTGTTGATTCGTGGGTCTGGTTCAGATTGCACTATATAATTAGGTTTTAAGGAGTAATCTGAGGTTATTAAATGGGATGAGAATGGTGCTGATGCAGTAGAAAAGGAAGTCAAGCAGGGAGTGTTGGCAGAAATTAATTTAAAGTAGTGCGTTGGCACTAGTTTCGTGAGTTACGAGTATTTTCCAAGAGCTCATTTTTAGTGGAAGAACCACATCTCTGTGATTTTGCAAGTTCCCTTCTTTCAAATGCTGCAGACCACTAAGGAGGAGTATAATGAGACTTCACAAATCTTAGTTACTCCATATAGGGACTTTCGGTTTCCTTTGTGGGAAAATATGTAAAACTGCTCCAATTAGGAATAGGCTTCCTTTGCCTTTAACAGTTCTTTTCAGTACCAATGACTAGGCGTTCTCTCTCTCTTTTTTTTTTTTTCATGCTATTCTCATATTATGCCTTTCTGAATACTCTTGCTATGTAATTCACTTCATAATGACTCTTGAGTAGCCATTTTGTCATTTCTCTGGCTCAAAGTCTCCAAATTATCACATGTATTTAAAAGGTTTCAACCCCTTCTCCTCACACACATTTTTCCAAAGGGATTCTTTGTAACCATCCCATACATATAGGTATATTCATGAGATACTAGTATCTAGACCTACTTTTGGGAGCTCCCTATATAAATCAATCATATTTTCTTAGGCTATTACTGAGAATTCAGGCACTTTCTTTGCATCAGTAGTTTAAGGTTATTTGTCAAAAATGAAATTCAAATTAATTATTTTTCTGTTTGTTTTACTACCTACTGCTGTCACCTTTACCAGTCATTCCTTATATGAGGTAAAGAATAGGATGACATTTCACCATTTAATACTCAAAATCTCTAAGGAATACTCTCCTAGAACAGGTATAAAACCCTGATATTGAAAAAATACATATTTTAAAATCCCTGCCCCCATAGTTTCTTTAGTTTCTCTTGTTTGTATCCTGGAAAAATGCTTACCTATTTCATGTTGAAAAATTAGAAGGAAATACTTGCTAACGTATTTTTATAAATATACTATATTTTGTCAACAGTCAAAACAATGAAGCAACTGACACATGCTGTTGAGAGTCTATAGCAACTATGAAAGATTACGAACCTAGAGGAAGATAATGACTTTTTGAGGTATCACCTCATACCAGTCAGAATGGCCATCATCAAAAAATCTACAAACAATAAATGCTGGAAAGAGTGTGGAGAAAAGGGGACCCTCTTGCACTGTGGGTGGGAATGTAAATTGTTACAGCCACTATGGAGAACAGTATGGAGGTTCCTTAAGAAACTAAAAATAGAATTACATATGACCCAGCAATCCCACTACTGGGCATATAGCCAGAGAAAACCATAATTCAAAAATACTCATGCACCCCAATGTTCATTGCAGCACTGTTTACAATAGCAGGACATGGAAGCAACCTAAGTGTTCATCGACAGATGAATAAAGGTAAAGAAGATGTGGCACATATATACAGTGGACTATTACTCAGCCATAAAAAGAAACGAAATTGAGTTATCTGTAGTGAGGTGGATGGACCTAGAGTCTGTCATACAGAGTGAAGTAAGTCAGAAAGAGAAAAACAAATACCGTGTGCTAACACATACATATGGAATCTGAAAAAAAAAAAAAAAGAAAAAAGAAAATGGTTCTGAAGAACCTAGGGGCAGGACAGGAATAAAGACGAAGACATAGAGAATGGACTTGAGGACACGGGGAGGGGGAAGGGTAAGCTGGGACGAAGTGAGAGAGTGGCATGGACATATATACACTACCAAATGTAAAATAGATAGCTACTGAAAAGCAGCCGTGTAGCACAGGGAGATCAGCTCGGTGCTATGTGACCACCTAGAGGGGTGGGATAGGGAGGGTGGGAGGGAGACGCAAGAGGGAGGAGATATGGGGTTGTATGTATGTGTATAGCTGATTCACTTTGTTATAAAGCAGAAACTAACACACCATTGTAAAGCAATTATACTCCAATAAAGATGTTAAAATTTTTTTTTTAAAATGAAATGATAAACTTGAATACATTGTAATTCATTTTTTTTCCCTTTTAGATTAGTGTTTGTGGTAGTTTTCCCTCCCCTTGAGACCTGAGAAATGCAAGGAAGTTAGTTCTCAGACTAAGAATATCTTGATAAGTCTTCCATTGTAACGTTTTGGAAAATGAGTATTCTCACACATATGAAGCAGACATTGTTAATGACTCAATCAGGCTATATTTATTTCAGAGTTGCAATTACAACAGACTATTAATTTCAGAGCTGTGTTCTTATACTACTTAAAGACAAGAAATGCTAAGCTGTGCAGATTATCTTTGGAATTTACATATTTTGACTGGAGGTGCTCTTCTCTACAGTATCATAACTGTAAACTCCAAATAAGTGATGTGAGGAACAATCTGAATTGATAGAGATTCTGTTAGGTAAGAAATAATATACTAATACATATTCTGTTTTTCCCTTTCATAGAATATTCTTTCCAAATGATTTGAGAACATTTACATAATTCTTCCTCTTAGAATTACAGCATCCTTGAGTAGAAAAGAAGAGCGTATTTGGAAATAAAATTTTTTTCCTCAATGTATTTTGCATTTAAGAGGATAATGATAATGATTGAATCTAACTATGGCTGAATTCACTTTAGTTTGTTAGTTACCTGCATTATGCTTTCTGATGAAAACACTGTAATAACACAACTGGACATCTTGTACTGACACAATAACTTTTTTGTATCTGGACCAAATGTGTACTTTGAGGAACAGAATTGTTTGACTACTTTCTTGCCTTAGTGACAATCAATTATATCACATAGCTGAATACATCAAAACATTACAAAAGAGAAAGACTTAAATGATTAATATTATTTATATCATAAACAGATGCTAATCTATTAAAGATGTATACTAATTTTGACTTTTGTTTCTACCTGGGAAAGTACTGCATGCAAATTTGTAGCCATAACTTAGTTGTTTGTTTGTTTTTAATCCATAGAATGAAAAAGGAAAGTAAGCAATATTAGATACTCTAAAATATATGGCATGCAATAGTTCCATTGTGAAGGTCTTTTCTCCTTTTACTTTTTTTTCCCATTTATCCTTATTCTTTTCTCCTGTATCAGCAACATTCTGTTTGTAGTGTATCTTTTTAGTAATATGCTATTATTTTGTTTCGTATACTTTACAGCATGTAAATGATATCCACGATAAATCTTTTGATGTTATTTCATCCATTGCATCTAATTGCTGCATGACACAGTGATTCACCACATTTTTGCTTTCCACTGATGAACATCTAACTTGTTTCTATCTCTCTGCTAGAGCAATCTTGCTATAAAGGACACCTTGATAAATGTCCCTATTACAGACTTGTGTGACAAGTTCTTTAGGATGTTATCCCAGGAGCAGGATTTGGATTATCTATCTATGAATTCTTAATTGGACTAAGCTCTACCATCTAAATTGCACTTCAGAATGGCTGCACCAGCTTACAATGCCACTGACATCTTTTTCAGGTCTTTTAGACTTTTCATTTTCTCTGGAAATTAACTATTCATTTCCTTTCCATTTTACTAATAGGGCTATTATTCTTACTGATTTGTGAATTCTAGATAAGAGTTCCTTGTTAATTTTAAATATTGCAAATTTCTTTTCCCATGATCTGTTATTTATATATTAATTTTATTTACCATCCATTTTTGAGAAGAAATCTTAATTTGCTTTAATCAAATTCATCAAATTTTTTGCCTTAGGCTTTTGTTTTGTTGTTTTTTAATGATAGGGCATTTCAACCCTATAAAATAAGATGTCCTTAATTAATGTTATGATTTTACAAATGCTGAGTAACATTTGTTTTGTGTGTATTTCTGTAACAATTTGTATAAAATGTCAATTAATGGCTCCTTCAGCATTTATTAAAACTCACCCTTAAGCAATCCAAAACTGTTTTAATACTATGATCTCAAAATTGATTTTATAACAACATATGATAAAATTCATTATAGCACTTCTTTAAAGCACTTTAGGAATAAATGACTATTTCATATCAACATCATACTCAGTGGAACAAGACTAAGAGGGTGTGGTACTTAGTCTCCAGTCATGGCTCCCTAAAATTCCTTCCCAATTCCTTATGTCCTGGTCACTATTCACATGGGGTCAAAGCTTCATTCCCCTTCCTTTCAGGCTCAGCTGCTTTTGTGGTTGATTTTGGATTCAGCCGGTGATGATCTGGAACTTCTGAGCCTAATACTTAACAGGACTGGCAGTTTTCACTTCCTGCCTCACGAAATGCTCCTTCTTGGAATCCAGCTACCGTACTATGAGAAAGAATAAGTCATGTGAAGACAGTAAAATCAAGAACTAAGACTCTCAGCCAATAGCTCCAGCTGGTCTCTCAAACATCTGTCAGATTTGTGAATGAGGCCATTTTAGAGAGTCCAGCCATCCAGAGCCCCAGCAAACTCAATGTGAAGCAGAATTGTCCAGTCAAATCCAAGAATTGTGAACATCTATAAATTGTTATTTCAAGCCAACATATTTTGGGATGATTTTTTTATGCAGCATAGGTAATCAAAATAAGGATAAAAAACTAAGCAAATATGCCTGATAATACTATTTTTACTTGAATTTCTAATCACATCAGTAAAGATAATACAGATATAAAAAATGAAATATTAGAGAGAAAGAAACAAAATATCAATATTTGGAGATAATTTTTTGCATGTCTAGATGAATACAACATAATAAAATCAAAATTTTGAAATTTACATAAAATTGTAGATCTTCAAGAAGAAATGAAAAGCATTAGATATGATGTATATTAAGGTAAATATAAAATACTATTTTTATTCTCAATTTTATTAAAATCCAGAGGACTATTTAAAGCAAAAATTGCAACAGTGCCTGTGGGGTTTATAAACTCTACATGAGAAATATGGATGGGAGGTAAATGGGTTCCCTGATTGTGAATTTTCTACATTTTACATAAGTAGTACAATATCAATTCTAGGCAGAGCATGAAAAATTAAAGATTCATATTAAAATCCCCAGATCAATAACAAAACACAAACAAAAGTAATATAAATAGGCAGTTAAAAAGCCAAAAGATAAATTAGAATAAAAGTCTAAAAAATATTTAAATACTCACAAAAAAAAAAGAAAGCAAAAAGCCTGGAAGGAGAAACAAGGGAACAAAAAAAACAGAGATAATAAACAGAAAAAAAAAAATACAATGGTAGCCCTAAGTTCAATCATGTCAATAATTAGACTAAATGTTAAGGGAATAAATATGCTACTAAAAATGCAAAGATTGTTAGAGTGGATGACAAAAACAAGACCCAACTCCAAACCATATACAGAGATGAACTTCAAATATAAAGTCACAGATCTAAATAAAGTGGGTGGAAAAAGTTATATGAAGAGTAAACAAAAGAAGTCTGGAGAGGCTATATTAATATAAGATAAAATAGATTTCAAAATAAAAGCATTACCAGAGATAAATAGCAGTATCTCATAATGATAAATCTGTTAATACATTAGGAAGACACAGCAATTACAAATGTGTATGCATCTAATAATAGAGCCTCAAAATATGTAACTCAAAAAGTGACAGAAGTAAATGGAGAAGTAGACAATTTCATAATCACAGGTGAAGACTTTTTATAACACCTCTCTCTCAGCAATTGAGAGAACAGTAGGAACTTATTCAGTAAATACATAAAAGATCAGTAAAATACTATCAATCACCAAGATCTATTTATATTTATAGATGACTACATTCAGAATACACATTCTTTTCAATTGCATATGGTACATTCAGCAAGTTAGAACATGCATTAAGCCATAAAACAAATCTCAATACAATTATAATAAAATCATACAGAGCATAGTATCTGACCACAATGGAATAAAATTACAAATCAATAGCAATAAGATATCTAGGAAACACTAAATATTTGGAAATTAAACAACGAACTTCCGAACCATCTAAGGATCAGGAGGAAATCATAAGGTAAATTAGAAAATACTATAAAATGAAAAATAAAAATTCAACAAATCAAAATTTGTGCAGCTAAAGCAGTACTTATAGGAAAATTGAAAGCTCTAGACTTATTAGTAAATAAGAAAGCCTGAAAGGCCTGAGGTTTCACCTTAAGAAGACAGAAAAAGGATAGCAAAAGAAGAAAATAAACAGAGGAAAAAATATCTATATAGGAAAAACTCCCTCAGTCCTTACTTTATAGCATATGCAAAATAAATTTGTGAATGATTATAGATTTAAATATAAAAGCTCAAAGTGTAAAACTTTTAGGGAAAAGTATAAGAGAATATCTTTGTTACCTGGTGGTAGGCAATGTTTTATTAGGGCACAGAAAGCAATAAACATAAAAGAAAAATCAGTAACTTAGACTTCACCAAAATTAAGAATTTTCGCTCATCAAAAGTCATCATTAAGAAAATGAATAGCTTAAATAGAAAATATTCTCAAAATATATATCTGCAAAGGACTGGTATAAGACATAATGAATTCCTAATATTCAAAAATTAAAATGTCAAATAACCCAATTAAACGTGAACGAAATATTTGAACAGATACTCACAAAATAGACTTATCAATGGTCACAAAGGATATGAAAATGAGTCCAGTGCCATTAGTCATCAGGAAAATGTGAATTAGTACCACAATGAGATATCTATATATGCCCAAACAGAATGGATATCATTTAAAATCTGGTAATAAAAATATTAGTGAGGGTGTGAAACAACTGGAAGTCTTATACACTATTAGTGTGAATGTAAAAAGATGCAAACACATTGGACAAAGCTCTGGCTGTCAGTTATAAAATGAAATTTATACCTATCTTATGACCCAGATTTCACTCCAAGTCAGATAAAACCTATGTTCACAAAATAATTATAAAGAATATTAACAGTGGCTTTGTTTATAATTGTGCAAACTATAAATAGCCTAGTTGCTAATCAGTGGGAAAATGGATAAAGACACAGTGGTATATTCATGCAATGGAATATTGACTCATCAATAAAAAGGGACAAGCTATTAACAGACTAGATCAACCTCCAAATATTATGCAGAGTGAAACAAGTCTTACATAAAGAGTACATATTGTATGAACTCATTTATATTAAGATCCAGAACAAGCAAAAGTAATCTGTGGTGGAAAAATCAGAACAGTAACTGCTTCAGAGTAGGGGATGAAGCTGGGGAGGGCGTTGACTGGGAAGGGGCCCAAGGAAAGTTTTGAGAGTGATGACAATACTCTATATTTTGAGAGGGGTTCTGGTTACCAAGTATATACATTTGTCAAGAGCCCATGTTAAGGTTAGTGCATTTCACTGTAAATTTTATATGAAAATACATTAAACAAATACTAAAGTCTGAGTAATGATATGCACATTGAAGTATTCATTGGCAAGTGAACAGAGGTTTGCAATGTATTTGAAATGCATTAAAACAAGATGAATTAATAGATAGGTAAAGGGATGGTCATAACAAATGAGGTAACATGGTAGAATCTAGGTAATGAATATATGGTGTTCACTGTAAAATTCTTTTTTTTAAAACATCTTTATTGGAGTATAATTGCTTTACAATGGTGTGTTAGTTTCTGCTGTATAACAAAGTGAATTAGCTATATACATACATATATCCTCTTATCTCTTCCCTCTTGCATCTCCCTCCCTCCCATCCTCCCTATCCCACCCCTCTAGGTGGACAGAAAGCACTGAGCTGATCTCCCTGTGCTATGTGGCTGCTTCCCACTAGCTATCTAGTTTACATTTGGTAGTGTATATATGTCCATGCCACTCTCTCACTTCATCCCAGCTTACCCTTCCCCCTCCCTGTGTCCTCAAGCCCATTCTCTACATCTACTCTTTATTCCTGTCCTGCCCCTAGGTTCTTCAAGCCTTTTTTTTTTCTTTGATTACATGTATATGTGTTAGCATACAGTGTTTGTTTCTCTCTTTCTCACTTACTTCACTGTGTATAACACACTCTAGCTCCATCCACCTCACTACAAATAACTCAATTTCGTTTCTTTTTATTGCTGAGTAATATTCCATTGTATATATGTGCCACATCTTCTTTATCCATTCATCTATCGATGGACACTTAGGTTGCTTCCATGTCCTGGCTATTGTAAATAGAGCTGCAATGAACATTCTGGTACATGACTCTTTTTGAATTATGATTTTCTCAGGATATATGCCCAGTAATGTGATTGCTGGGTCGTATGGTAATTCTATTTCTAGTTTTTTAAAGAACCTCCATACTGTTCACCATAGTGGCTGTACCAGTTTACATTCCCACCAACAGTGCAAGAGGGTTCCCTTTTCTCCACACCCTTTCCAGCATTTATTGTTTGTAGATTTTTTGATGATGGCCGTTCTGACCAGTGTGAGGTGATACCTCACTGTAGTTTTGATTTGCATTTCTCTAATGATTAGTGATGTTGAGCATCGTTTCATATGTTTGTTGGCAATCTGTATATCTTCTTTGCAGAAATGTCTATTTAGGTCTTCTGCGCATTTTTGGATTGGGTTGTTTTTTTTTTGACATTGAGTTGCGTGAGCTGCTTCTATATTTTGGAGATTAATCCTTTGTCAGTTGCTTTGTTTGTGAATATTTTCTCCCATTCTGAGGGTTGTCTTCTCGTCTTGTTTATGGTTTGCTTTACTGTGCAATATCTTTTAATTTTCATTGTCCCATTTGTTTATTTTTGTTTTTATTTCCATTTCTCTAAGAGGTGGGTCAAAAAGGATCTTGCTGTGATTTATGTCATTGGGTGTTCTGCCTCTGTTTTCCTCTAAGAGTTTTACAGTGTCGGGCCTTATATTTAGGTCTTTAATCCATTTTGAGTTTATTTTTGTGTATGGTGTTAGGAAGTGTTCTAATTTCATTCTTTTACATGTAGCTGTCCAGTTTTCCCAGCACCACTTATTGAAGGGGCTGTCTTTTCTCCAATGTATATTCTTGCCTCCTTTATCAAAGATAAGGTGAGCATATGTGCATGGGTTTATCTCTGAGCTTTCTATCCTTTTCCATTGATCTATATTTCTGGTTCTGTGCCAGTACTGTCTTGATTACTGTAGCTTTGTAGTATAGTCTGAAGTCAGGGAGCCTGATTCCTCCAGCCCTGTTTTTCTTCCTCAAGATTGCTTTAGCTATTTCGGGCCTTTTGTGTTTCCATACAAATTGTGCAATTTTTTGTTCTCTTTCTGTGAAAAATGCCATTCGTCATTTGATAGGGATCACATGGAATCTGTAGATTGCTTTGGGTAGTATAGTTATTTTCACAATGTTCATTCTTCCAATCCAAGAACATGGTATATCTCTCCATCTGTTTGTATCATCTTTAAATTCTTTCATCAGTGTCTTATAGTTTTCTGCATACAGGTCTTTTGTCTCCTTAGGTAGGTTTATTGCTAGGTTGCAATGGTAAATGGGAGTGTTTCCTTAATTTCTCTTTCAGATTTTTCATCACTTTTTGTTGCAATGGTAAATGGGAGTGTTTCCTTAATTTCTCTTTCAGATTTTTCATCATTTTTTGTTGCAATGGTAAATGGGAGTGTTTCCTTCATTTCTCTTTCAGATTTTTCTTCATTAGTGTATAGGAATGCCAGAAATTTCTGTGCATTAATTTTGTTTCCTGCTACTTTACCAAATTCATTGATTAGCTCTAGTAGTTTTCTGGTGGCATGTTTAGGATTCTCTATGTATAGTATCATGTCATCTGCAAACAGTGACAGCTTTACTTCTTTTCTGATTTGGATTCCTTTTATTTCCTTTTTTTCTCTAATTGCTGTGGCTAAAACTTCCAAAACTATGTTGAATAAGAGTGGCAAGAGTGGGCAACCTTGTCTTGTTCCTGATCTTAGAGGAAATGGTTTCAGTTTTTCACCATTAAGAATGATGTTGGCTTGGGTTTGTCATATACGGCCTTTATTATGTGGAGGTAAGTTCCCTCTGTGCCTACTTTCTGGAGGGTTTTTATCATAAATGGGTGTTGAATTTTGTCAAAAGCTTTTTCTGCATCTATTGAGATGATCATGTGGTTTTTCTCCTTCAATTTGTTAATATGGCTTATCACATTGATTGATTTGCATATATTGAAGATTCCTTGCATTCCTGGGATAAACTGCACTTGATCATGGTGTATGATCCTTGTAATGTGCTGTTCGATTCTGTTTGCAAGTATTTTGTTGAGGATATTTGCATCTATGTTCATCAGTGATATTGGCCTGTAGTTTTATTTCTTTGTGACATCCTTGTCTGGTTTTTGTATCAGGGTGATGGTGGCCTCATAGAATGAGTTTGGGAGTGTTCCTCCCTCTGCTATATTTTGGAAGAGTTTGAGAAGGATAGGTGATAGCTCTTCTCTAAATGTTTGATAGAATTTGCCTGTGAAGCCATCTGGTCCTGGGCTTTTGTTTGTTGGAAGATTTTTAATCACAGTTTCCATTTCAGTGCTTGTGATTAGTCTGTTCATATTTTCTATTTCTTCCTGATTCAGTCTTGGCAGGTTGTGCATTTCTAAGAATGTGTCCATTTCTTCCAGGTTGTCCATTTTATTGGCATAGAGTTGCTTGTAGTAGTCTCTCATGATCTGTTGTATTTCTGCAGTGTCAGTTGTTACTTCTCCTTTTTCATTTCTAATTCTATTGATTTGAGTCTTCTCCCTTTTTTTCTTGATGAGTCTGGCTAATGGTTTATCAATTTTGTTTATATTCTCAAAGAACCAGCTTTTAGTTTTATTGATGTTTGCTATCCTTTCCTACATTTGTTTTTCATTTATTTCTGCTCTGATCTTTATGATTTCTTTCCTTCTGCTAACTTTGGGGATTTTTTGTTCTTCTTTCTCTAATTGCTTTAGGTGTAAGGTTAGGTTGTTTATTTGAGATGTTTCTTATTTCTTGAGGTAGGATTGTGTTGCTGTAAACTTCCCTCTTAGAACTGCTTTTGCTGCATCCCATACGTTTTGGGTCATCGTGTTTTCATTGTCATTTGTTTCTAGGTATTTTTGGATTTCCTCTTTGATTTCTTCAGAGATCTCTTGGTTATTTAGTAATGTATTGTTTAGCCTCCATGTGTTTGTATTTTTTACAGATTTTTTCCTGTAATTGATATCTAGTCTCATAGCGTTCTGGTCGGAAAAGATACTTGATATGATTTCATTTTCTTAATTTTACCAAGGCTTGATTTGTGACCCAAAATATGATCCATCCTGGAAAATGTTCCATGAGCACTTGAGAAGAAAGGGTATTCTGTTGTTTTTGGATGGAATGTCCTATAAATATCAATTAAGTCCATCTTGTTTAATGTATCATTTAAAGCTTGTGTTTCCTTATTTATTTTCATTTTGGATGATCTGTCCATTGGTGAAAGTGGGGTGTTAAAGTCCCCTACTATGAATGTGTTACTGTCGATTTCCCCTTTTATGGCTGTTGACATTTGCCTTATGTATTCAGGTGCTTCTGTGTTGGGTGCATAAATATTTACAATTGTTATTCTTCTTCTTGGATTGATCCGTTGATCATTATATAGCGTCCTTTTTTGTCTCTTGTAATAGACTTTAGTTTAAAAAGTCTATTTTATCTGATATGAGTATTGCTACTCGACCTTTCTTTTGATTTCCATTTGCATGGAATATCTTTTGCCAGCCCCTCACTTTCAGTCTGTATGTGTCCCTAGGGTGAAGTGGGTCTCTTGTAGAGGGCATATATACAGGTCTTGTTTTTGTATCCATCCAGCTCGTCTATGTCTTTTGGTTGGAGTGTTTAATCCATTTATATTTAAGGTAGTTATCGATATGTATGTTCCTATTACCATTTTCTTATTTGTTTTGGGTTTGTTATTGTAAGTCTTTTCCTTCTCTTGTGTTTCCTGCCTAGAGGAGTTTCTTTAGCATTTGTTGTAAAGCTTTTTTGGTGGTGCTTAATTCTCTTAGCTTTTGCTTGTCTGTAAAGGTTTTGATTTCTCTGTTGAATCTGACTGAGATCCTTGCTGAGCAGAGTAACCTTGGTTGTAGGTTTTTCCCCTTCACCACTTTAAATATTTCCTGCCACTGCCTTTTGGCTTGCAGAGTTTCTGCTGAAAGATCAGCTGTTAACCTTATGGGGATTCCCTTGTATGTTATTTGTTGCTTTTCCCTTGTTGCTTTCAATATTTAATTTTGTATTTAATTTTTGGTAGTTTGATTAATATGTGTCTTGGCGTGTTTCTCCTTGGATTTTCCTGTATGGGACTCTCTTTGCTTCCTGGACTTGATTGACTATTTCCTTTCCCATGTAAGGAAACTTTTCAACTATAATCTCTTCAAATATTTTCTCAGACCCTTTCTTTTTCTCTTCTTCTTCTGGGACCCCTATAATTCAAATGTTGGTGCATTTAATGTTGTCCCAGAGGTCTCTGAGACTGTCCTCAATTCTTTTCATTCTTTTTTCTTTATTCTGCTCTGTGGTAGTTATTTCCACTGTTTTATCTTCCAGGTCACTTATCCGTTCTTCTGCCTCATTTATTCTGCTATTGATTCCTTCTAGAGAGTTTTAAATTTTATTTATAGCATTGTTCATCACTGTTTGTTTACTCTTTAGTTCTAGGTCGTTGTTAAATGTTTCTTGTATTTTCCCCATTCTATTTCCAAGATTTTGGATCATCTTTACTATCATTACTCTGAATTCTTTTTCAGGTAGACTGCCTATTTCCTCTTCATTTGTTTGGTCTGGTAGGTTTTTACCTTGCTCTTTAATCTGCTGTGTGTTTCTCTGTCTTCTCATTTTGGTTAACTTACTGTGTTTGGGGTCTCCTTTTCACAGGCTGCAGGCTCGTAGTTCCCGTTGTTTTTGGTGTCTGCTCCCAGTGGGTAAGGTTTGTTCAGGGGATTGTGTAGGCTTCCTGCTGGAGGGGACTCGTGCCTGTGTTCTGGTGGATGAGGATGGATCTTGTCTTTCTGATGGCAGGACCACGTCCGGTGGTATCTTTTGGAGCATCTGTGAACTTATTATGATTTTAGGTTGCCTCTCTGCTAATGGGTGTGTTTGTATTCCTGTCTTGCTTGTTGTTTGGCATAAGGTGTCCAGCACTGTAGTTGCTGGTCATTGAGTGGAGCTGGGTCTTAGTGTTAAGATGGAGATCTCTGGGAGAGCTTTCACCATTTGATATTATGTGGGGCTGGGAGGTCTCTGGTGCACCAGTGTCCTGAACTTGGCTCTCTCACCACAGAGGCTCAGGCCTGACAGCCAGCCAAAGCACCAAGACACTGTCAGCCACATGGCTCAGAAGAAAAGGGAGAAAAAAAAGAAAGAAAGAAAAAAAGAAAGAAAAAAAATAAAATAAAGTTATTAAAATAAAGAAATTATTAAAAATTAAAAAGTAATAAAAAAAAGAAAGAAAGAAGAGAGCAACCAATCCAAAAAACAAATCTACCAATGATAGCAAGCACTAGAAACTATACTAAAAACATAAAAATAAAAATAACGGACAGGCCGAACCCTAGAACAAATGGCAAAAGCAAAGTTATACAGACAAAAATCACACAAAGAAGCATACACATACACACTCAGAAAAAGAGAAAAAGGAAGAAGTATATACATATATATATAAAACGGAAGAGAGCAACAAAATCAATAAAGAAATCTACCAATGATAATATGCTGTAAATGCTAAACTAAGATAAACATGAAACCAGAAACAAATCAGTTGCAGAAAGCATTCCCCAAGTCTATAGTTGCTCCCAATGTCCACCACCTCAATTTTGTGATGATTCGTTGTCTATTCAGGTATTCCACAGATGCAGGGTACATGAAGTTGATTGTGAAGATTTAATCCACTGCTCCTGAGGCTGCTGGGAGAGATTTCCCTTCCTCTTCTTTGTTCGCACAGCTCCCAGGGTTCAGCTTTGGATTTGGCCCTGCCTCTGCATGTAGGTCGCCTGAGGGTGCCTGTTCCCACCCAGGCAGGACGGGGTTAAAGGAGCAGCTGATTAGGGGGCTTTGGCTCACTCAGGCCGGGGGGAGGGAGGGGCACGGAGTGCGGGGCGAGCCTGCGGCGGCAGAGGCCGGCATGACGTTGCAACAGCCTGAGGCACACTGTGTGTTCTTCCGGGGAAGTTGTCCCTGCATCACGGGACCCTGGCAGTGGCGGGCTGCACAGGCTCCCAGGAGGGGAGGTGTAGATAGTGACCTGTGCTTGCACACAGGCTGCTTGGTGGCAGCAGCAGCAGCCTTAGCGTCTCATGCCCGTCTCTGGTGTCCACGCTGATTGCCATGGCTTGCACCCATCTCTGGAGCTCGTTTAGGTAGTGCTCTGAATCCCTTCTCCTCGCTCACCCCGAAACAATGGTCTATTTTTGCCTCTTAGGCAGTTCCAGACTTTTTCCCGGACTCCCTCTCAGCTAGCTGTGGTGCACTAGCCCCCTTCAGGCTCTGTTCATGCAGCCAACCCCAGTCCTCTCTGTGGGATCCGACCTCCGAAGCCTGAGCCTCAGCTCCCAGCCCCCACCTGCCCCAGCGGGTGAGCACACAAGCCTCTCAGGCTGGTGAGTGCTGGTCGGCACCAGTCCTGTGTGTGGGAATCTGTCTGCTTTGCCCTCTGCACTCCTGTTGCTGTGCTCTCCTCTGTGGCTCTGAAGCTTTCCCCACCCCCGTCATAGGTCCCATCCGTATTATTTTGTCTCTGTTCATTCTTTTTTCTTTTGCCCTACCCCAGTACGTGGGGAGTTTCTTGCCTTTTGGGAAGTCTGAGGTCTTCTGCCAGCGTTTCGTAGGTGTTCTGTAGGAGTTGTTCCACATGTAGATGTAGTTTTGATGTATTTGGGGGGAGGAAGGTGATCTCCACGTCTTTACTCCTCTGCCATCTTGAAGGCACCTCTGTAAAATTCTTTTAACTTTGCTGTATGTTTGAAAATTTTTATAATAAATTGTTGGGGAAAAATATAGAATGGAAGAAATTCTTATACCTTGTTGGTTAAATGTAAATTCATACAATTTTCTCTAAAACAATCTGTGAAGATATTTATAATAGTCATACTTTGCTATAACAAGTATGCATCAAGTAATAGTCCAGTAGGAAATGATAAAAAACACTAAAAATATTTCATGCATGCTCATGATTCTTTAGGAAAAAATTAAATGCCTAATTTTAAAAATAGTTAAGTAATTTTTAGTAAAGGTTTTTGGAGTTGTTTTAGTTATATAGAAAAGCTGTGAAGATAGTACAGAGTTCCAGTATAACCTGCACTCAGTTTCTCCTATTGTTAATATTTTACATCACTATGATACATGTGTCACAACTAATGTACCAATAAACTAAATGTATAATTTATTCAGATTTCTTTAATTTTAACCTACTTTATTGGATGAACTATTTTACAGTCATTAAAGTGACTTTAAGGAGTTTTGAACAACTTAGTAAAATTCTTGTGATACAATATTAAGAGAAAACTCAACATGATTACCTTTAGTTAAAGCATAAGTAGAATGGATCTTTATTACTTTTCAGTAAAAAACTGGTAATCTTTTTTTGTCTTCCTTTTTCCTTCTCTACCCCTCCTCTCTCCCTCATTTCCTCATCCCTTTCTTCTTTCTTTCCTTTCTTAATTTAATATTTGGCATAGAAATATACATTTTCATCTTTTGAAAAGAATGAAAAAGTGAAGCTCTAGTTAAACCACATTAAACAGGTTTTTAAATTAAAATTGAAATATAGACCTTGATACAAATCAAGTTCTAAAGAGTAAGTTAGCAACCTATTGACAAAGAAAAAAAATTATTTAAAATAACTGTTCTACACGTTTTCCCAACCCAGTGATACTAATGCAAAATATTGTAATGGACTTCACCTGGCACAAAACCCCACAAAATGTGTTACAACATAAGAAAACAGAATGCAGGCTGACACATAACGACACCCATCAGAATGCTGGAGGAAACTGGAAACAGACACTGTGTTGGGGAGTAATGGCTATTCTTATGTTATATGGTGTGATTTGAAGAGGTTACCCCAAATGGGATGTGTAGCTCTTTTGCCCCAGGATCACGACTGCCGTACTCATGATTTATATAAACATGTGGCATTCTACAATGCTCCCCCTCCATAAAAATCATCCTTAGCCAGCTGGGTGATGTTAACTAGGAACTAATCATAAACATCTGGTTAGTTTACATACATGTTGCCTTTATCCCCAGATTTCCACTAAATGAAATATCTGTCTACTTTCATACAAATTATTTTAGCTGTTTAAAAATTTTCTCATAATAAAAAAGGAAAGGAAAATGTTTCTTTTTAATATTTTTAGCCCCAATCCTTTTCGTTTGCTTATGTCTTGGACCAACTCTTAGAATTTTACAAAACTCATTTCTGCTTGAAATACCTAACTTCTTTCCTAACATTATATGAAAAATCTCTGACATTTTCTATTCAACATAGTGATAAATTCTTTACTTGTAAATAATGGCCCATGACATAGTATTCTATTATAGAAAGTCATTTTTCAAATCAGTCTTATGTAAATTTATTTTTTCAGGAATACAACTAAAATGCATCGTATAACATTAGGTACTTAATTTATGAATGCTAGCAAACACTCCCCACCTAATTATCATTTATTCATTTATTAGCTATTTTCTCTCTCTCTCTCTCTCTCTCCCCTTCTCCTCCTTTCTTGTTTTTCCCTTGAATTCTTCTGCAGTGTTTTGCTAACCATTACTTCTTTTATGGAATTTTTCTCATACTAAGATACTTCCTAAAATTTATGAACATCTAATTAAGTAATTTATCTCTTTCGTTTGTTTTTACCACACCTTCGTGTGGAAGTGTACTATAATGAAAGCTGGAAAAATCTGAATATCAGAAATGTTTTCTCTTTGAAATTCTTAAATTCTGGTTTGATTCACATTGTTTAACACAAATTCCTAAAGGAAAAGTACACATCAGGGGGATAAGTTTGCTCTTAGTTCAGCCTTCAGAATCTCCATGAACCACACATGTCGACATTCTTCTTTAGTAAAAATCTCAACATGATCGCCCATGTGATCTTTTTACTCATTTCCATTCTTCACTCTGTCCTTTCCAATTAATTATCAAAGTTCTACACAAAACTTATTCCAAACAGAAAACTTTACCTAAACTTCTCCTCAGCTTGCCTCTCCATGTATGCCGTGAGCCAGGTTGATTTTTGTGTTTTTTTGTTTTGCTTTTATGTGTGCTCTATGTTTTAACTTTCCAGCTAGATTTTTAAATTTTTTAAAATGTATTCTCTTGGCTGTGTCAGGTCTTAGTTGCGGCATGCGGGATCTTTTGTTGCGGCGCTTGGGCTTCTGTCTAGTTGCTGTGCGAGAGCTTCTCTGTAGTTGTGGCGCGTGGGCTCCAGGGCACGTGGACTCTGTAGTTTGCGGCACGTGGGCACACTCGCTGAGGTGTGCGAGCTCACTAGTTATGGCGTGCGGGCTTAGTAGCCCCATGGCATGAGGGATCTTAGTTCCCTGACCAGAGATTGAACCCACATCCCTTGCATTGGAAGGCGGATTCTTTACCCGTGGACCACCAGGGAAGTCCCTCAAATAGATTTTAAATGGCTCAAGAGCACAGACTGTTTTCTACTGATAAAATACTCTGCCAAAAAAGGTGCTTCATAAAACTCATGGGCCAGTGTTATAATATGCTACATATTGATGTATAAGCCCCTGTCTTTTCTACAAGGATACTGTATTTAAGCTAATATTATTTTTTTCAGCTTCCAGCTCACTATCATAGCAGTTAACTGTGCTCACTAGGCAATCATAGAGCTGACTTTAATGTATCAGAATTGGGTTTAATATTTTCACAAAACAGTGGAATAATAACCCTTTGAAGTTGTATGGTAAATTTTAAAGGATTATAAACTACTTCACAAACTTTGAATCCAGTTCTCATACCTAATCTGCGTAAAGAAAATATAAACTTTAAACTCAAATTCCAAATATCTATATGGTAGTTGAACATGAATTTCCATTCTTCTTGTGTTACCACTGTGGTTTATTTATACTACCAATGCAATGTTAAATATCTAGAGTCCCTTGCCAGCCTAGAATTTTTCTGTTAGAAAATTTCTATGGATTTTTATTAGAATTATTTTTCAAAAGAACCCTAAGGCTATTCCTTAGAGATGACACCCAATAATAGGCAAATTGCAAAGTTACTTGACAGCTGTGATGCACCCTCGTATATTGTACAGAACAGCTGTCTAAGAACACTTTGGTAACCTTAAATTTGATAGAATTTGATATTCTTCCTGTCAAACCTGAACAAGGCTGCTCTAGCTCTAAATTCATCTAAAGTACATTTGAGTACATATGTCCAAAGGGAATCCATAAGAACTCAGAAAGTATGGAATGAATTTTGTCTTGCACTATTTTTATAAGGTAACACTTTATATTCATGGTGGCTGAATGTGTAGATTGAAGCAAAAGTATTTTATTTTCTTGGTAGGGCAGTGGAATAGTTAATAAATTTATCTTTATGGTTCTGTAGTGTATGCCTCCAAAACTCTATTGCAATTAATCTCTAAGCTTTAAATTGTACACCCTGAATTCCAGGGTTGAGAAAGAGAGAAGGGGAGGGGCAATGAGAAACAGAAGAAAAAAACGGTAGATGGGAAAGAAAACAGGGCTGAAAGAGTAAAAACAATTGCCTCAATTTTTCCCGAGATGGGAAAAATCCTCCTATAGAATGTCCAAAGTGCTATCTTAATCAAATGCAAACTATAGCAAGGTAATAGTTGTACATTACTTCAAAGCTGTGATTTCATGGAATTTAATTGGTAGTTTTTCCTCAGAATCTTTGTATTATATGAAATTGCCTCAGGGAACAGGTGATTTATTAGCCGAGATTAGACATGGATACAAATAACCACAATGAAAGGCAGAAAATATTGTTATACAACAGGTACACAACTGCTGTAAATGAAAAGTCAAGTAAAGTTCACAAGAGGAGATGATTTTTGAAATAAACCTCAAAGAATCGATGGAATTTATCTAGGGATATGTGCAATGGAAAGATAGTTCAGGCATGGGAAATACAACTGGATGGTGTCCAGAGATAGATTAACACTTGGGCATGTTTGGTTATTAGCAGACCTTAGGGTAAGACTGGAAAGATGGAGTTAAGTCACGATGATGTGTATACCTTGCAGAACTTTGTCTGAAGAGACTGTCATAGGCTATCTTCCTTTTGTTTACATCGCAGAAAAAATTTGTCAGGATGGACATGTCACTCATATCCCTTTCCCCATACGATAAGTGCACATGTATGTAAGGACAAAAGAAAGTGAAATCTAGCATCTGTCTTTTGCCTAAAAGGATAGAACTCTGATCAGCAGAATGAAGAGCAGTTGCTTGAAGGGGCAATTGGAAAGGCGGTCATTCAGTGGTTTCCTGCAGTGGTGAAGACAAGGCAACTCAGCTGCAGCCTTCCTGGTATCTCCACCGACATAAAGAGGGAGCCACCAGAGCACACTTCTGGTCCTGATTTGGAACTCCCAGGACCTGAGAGGTCCTAGGGAAGCAATAAGGATACTGCGGCCCCAGCCTCCTGGCTTTCTCAGCTTCTCTCCAAGGCTCTCACCAAGGAAAAGTAACCAGCCAGCTTCCTGAGCACTGAGACTTTTCCCCTCCCCCCATTGAAAAGTTAACATCTCACAGATATAATCACATCACCCCTTTCCATGTTACCATTCACACCCTCACCAGCCAATCTTGAGTTTATGAGTGTAAGAGAAGTAGGGGAACCTCTCTCAGCACCTCTGAATAGTCAGTGATTTGACCCATAAACATTGGAAGCACAAAATATTGAATATTTATGCTGCTGTGTGATCTTGGCAAACCTCAATTTTCTAATATGTAAAATGGAGACAAGATAAATATTTATTGTATGGCGTGGTTGTGAATGAAAAATAAACCCGTATCTGTAAAGCTATTAACACATGGCCTAAACCATATTAAGTGCTCAGTAAATTTAGTTGTGTGTGTGTGTGTGTGTGTGTGTGTGTGTGTTACTGCTGTTAGAGAGAGGAGCAGGGGTGGGGGGGAAGGCCAATGAGTATTTCAAGGTTCAAACTTAGGTAGCATAATTAATCAAAACATTGAATTTAGGGTGGGAGGATCTTTAGAGTAGGGTTGGGGGCGGGAGGTGGATGCACAGATGAAAAGTGTGGTTCAGGTCTTGCTGCATTTTAGATAGTGTTGCATTTTAGGTGTTGGCAGTACAACCTAGTGGAGATGCCTTGCAAATAATTATAACTGTGATTGGGACTGAATTTGAGAAACTCTATATAGAATGTGTGTGTGTGTGTTTTTTAGGGAATTGATAGAAGTAAGTTAAAAAGGAAGAAAACAATTTTAAAAGGAGATAATATCAAAATAGTGACAAAAATAAAGAGAAAGGAAATTTTAAAAGAGGAAATAGGTATTAGGGTGGAAAGTTGCATGGAGATAAAGTCAATAAAGTGGAAATAAAACTGAAGTAGACCCCAAGTTTATTGGTCAAGTAAGTTTATAATACAACTTCAGTAAGTTAACAAACTCAGTGTTACAAATTTATCTGTATAAAATAGATTTTTAAAATACATGCTTTTAAACATTGGATCATGACTCTAGGGCCCCTTTTCAGAAAATCACTAAAAATTTCAATTTCAGAAATATGTCACACCTGCCTGTCTGTTATCATTCACGTGAATTCCAGTTATTTGGAGACCTGCTTACTAAAAACTGATTTACATAATCGTCCAGTAGTTTTTGGACAGTTTTCTGCCCCTGTGTTGAGCAGATTCTGTTTAATATTTAACCAGTACCCACTAGAATTGAATCTTTGCCTTCAAGGAACTCACAAGCAGCCTGAATCTAGTTGGAGAGATAGACACCTGAAGAGATGACTTCAGTGCAGTAAACAAGTAGGTTTGGTGATTGAAGCATGTGTGGGTGCTATGGGAGCACCTGCAGAAGATGCGCTCAGTTCTGCCTCAGTTCATAAAGACAAGGCGTAATCTAATCTTAAAGGATGCTTAGAAGTTTGCCTGATAAAGAAAGGGGAAACAGTGTTCCCAATACATGGGAGAGAACAGTCAAGTCTCAAAAGCTTAGATCAGTGTATACTGTAGAGGGAACCAAGAGTAAAAGTCCACTTAAAACATACTTTCTCATTATCAGATGATAACGACCAAAAGCTTATTTGACCAAAAACTTTTTGTCAAGGAGAACATTTGGTTTGCATTTTTTAACCAGTAAATTCTGTCATTGAGGTTTGGGTATGGATATATGAGAAGCAAACTGATTTTTAAGAAAGCTGTCAAAGCCTGTTTCTTGTAATTAGTTATCACTGTTTTACAAAGAGAGTTTTACATTTTCTGATTGCAACTTATTTTAAAGAAGAAAATAATCTGAATCTATTTTTGATAATGTGGTGTTACACATAATCCTCATGATTTCCTATTCTATCAGTGGTAAATATGACAGAAACAATCCAGTAGTAGAAGAAAGCCCAAGTGTTAACCTATTAATATTTTTGAGGGTGGTGGGATTCATTTATTTGATTCATCTATACACTTCATTCATTCATTCATTCAACAAATAGTTCTAGAGCACCTCCTATGTGCTCGATAGAGATTCATAGATGAATAGGAGAGGTCTTTCCTTTTCTCAATTAGTCAATGTTCTCTAATGATACAAGTCTTTCCACTTTCCCCTGGAAAACCTCCAAGTTGGTGTGCATCACAGGTTATAAAGGACAAATAAGCCTGGCACATATTTCTTTAGAATCTGAGGGACACATAAGAAATCTCTGCTGCTATAATCAAACTGTCAAGTGAGGGAGGGTTTTGCCTAGAAGTTCTGTACCATTTCAGAGAGCTCATAGAACTCAATCAGGTAGCTCAAAACCCCTGACCAGTCCAAAACCAAAAAGAATCCTCTAGAGCAACATCAGAAAACTTCTTCTATGAATGGTCAGATAATAAATCTTTTCAATTTTGTGGGTCATACACAAAATCACACACTCTTGAGAAGATCAAGAGAAATAGGGCAAAAAGTTTGGCTATGTGGCTCGGAAGTTCTAAGAAGAAAAAAAATATATATGTATATATATGTGTGTGTGTGTATGTATATATATATATATATATATATATATATATATATATATGTATAAATATATCTATCCAGTAGGGCTTCACTATAATATTAACACAGTTACCCACACCCTGAGAATCAGTGTATTAAAACATTTATACTCATCAATTTTAATGTATTGACCCACACAGCATTACATTAGTAAAAGTTGACATCAATGACTGAGTAGCTATGAACTCTGTATGTATCCCACTACAAAGGTAGCTTCTCAGTGTACATAATCTTTTTCCTTACTAAAGATTACTAAGGAAGCCAGGGACCTTAATATTTTCATTTATTTCTGCTGGCTTTTATTAGTCATTGAGACAAAGCCTACATGAATTTTTTTTCCAGGTTCAAGCATTTGTCAAGAAAGCATTTTAAAACAGTTCAAGTCTTCTAGACAAATAGATAAATCTTCTAGATAAATATAAGCTAAGGAAAGAGTACACTTGGCTCTAAAGCTGGTAAGAAATCAAAGACCAATCTAATAGTGCAGTGAAAGAAAATGAACAAGCATTAGATGACTTTGTTTTGATTTAAACTATACTTGAAGGATTCTAATTATTAAAGTAATTGAGTTTGAAATCTGAATACAATGAAGAACAATGTAAATGTGTTACTGAGAAAGATGATTCAAAAAATGAATCTTCCTTAGTCATTTCTGAATAACTTGGAAATTATCACATGTGATAATAATTGGCAGACATCTGTGGCTCTTAGTCATGTTTCATAATGACAGTTTCTTTCAGAAGTGTTAATGATTACTTTAAGCATTTTTCTTGGCAAGGATTTACATGCTCAGGCCACCAGCACTTTCTGTGTTAGGCAATTTGCTTCATATCTTTCTCCTGTATTATGCCATTTTTGACAACACTTTCCATCATTTAAAAACTGTGTGAAAGAAGTTCCTTCTAATAGTACTTTGCTATTGGCTTCATTAATTATATATTAAGTTGCAGTTTGAATTTTCTAGAAATGATCAGGAGCATCTATTTAATATCTGTATGCTTTTTATGATTTGATTTTCTTCTTCCCCCACTTTTTTATTGAAGTATAGTTGACTTAAAATATTATATGTTTCAGGTATATGACACAGTGATTCAATGCCTTTTAATATTAAGTAGCACTGGGGAAATTAGTTATATTTCAATAAGATCATTTATGTTGATGGTTTTGAGTATTTAAAATAAAACTTTCTAATCTCTAGAAATAGAAACCTGTCCTGCGGCACACTTTCTCTCATCTATGGGTTTCAACTTGAAGGTAGATCAGTAAGGACCTTGGCATGTCCTCCCACTGTTGTTATTAACCTACAGATACAGGTGCAGATGGGACTTTTGTGTTCTACCAAAGCAGAACAGAGAGGCAGGTAACAACAGATCATAAAAGGAAAAGCACAGTTCATTGCAGAAATTGAGTTTATCTACCACTGAAAGGCTCTACTAACCACAAGGGGATTTAAACCAAATGTCCAAAGGAGTCTTAAAATGTCGAACCTGATACTTAAACCATGAGCCATTCTCTTGTGTTTATCCAATGTGCTTCTTACACTGACCCCTGGATATTAGAAGGACCCTATGCCCTTGTGGGAGCCTTTCCACATGCTTCCATTATTAAATGAGTTTGTTCAGCTCTGACTGCACTTGTGACAGTAAACACTGTTTCCCACGTTAAAAAGTGAGGATGAACTCCAGGCAGACATAGTCTGCACACTTAAGGTCTCCAGTGGTTTTCCAATTTGGAGAGGGAGGGAGGGAGTATGAATGTTATAAGAACTTACAGACGTGTTGGACATAATGTTTTGAAACTCTCTTGCTCATCATTTTCATAGGACATTTTATTTTACTTGTGCCCTTTAATTTTAGCAAATTTCATAGGGGTTTTCACTTGTTTTCTCTTTAAAAATCATTTCTTCCAGGAGAAATCCTCAAACACGTAAAAAATTTGTATTCAAGCTCCAAGCTTTGTGTGGAACAGCACTTAAGAGACCACTCGGAAGCTTCAGGCCCTGAAAATGCTGTGGGCAGCTTGCTTAACTAGATTGGCCACATGAAGCATGTTACACCTGTGCTCTGCCGTCTGCACTGATTGCTTTTTAGCTCCTGAGTGCAATTCAAGGTGATCATTTTAATCTCTAAGGCCCTGTATGGCCTGGGACCCAGTTATCTGATAAATTGCCTCTTTCCCTGGGCCTGGCAATTAATATCAGCCAGGGTGCTGCCGCTAACAGTTCCCTGTTCTTAAACTGAGGAACCGAAGGCATGAGAGTAAGTGAGTTTGTGCACAGGATGTGCGCACGGAGCATGTTAAGACCCATTTCACTGGGACTTCCTAGCACTTTTCAGGTGAGCAGAACATATAAACATGGGGTCAGAGTTTCTAACTGGCAGTCTAAGCATTTTGATAACTAGCTTTAAAATTATTCTCAGCACTTCACTTATACATTTCCTTTTTTAATATGGTTAACATTTTGCTTTGATAATATATCCTTAATTCTTCGGTGGACGGGTGGCACTTTTTAAAGTAAAAGTCCCTTTTAAAAGTAAAAGTAGGGGCTTCCCTTGTGGCGCAGTGGTTGAGAGTCCACCTGCCGATACAGCGGATGCGGGTTCATGCCCCGGTCCGGGAAGATCCCACATGCCGCGGAGCAGCTGGGCCCGTGAGCCATGGCCGCTGAGCCTGCGCGTCCGGAGCCTGTGCTCCGCAATGGGAGAGGCCACAACAGTGAGAGGCCTGCATACCACAAAAATAAATAAATAAATAAAAATAAAAGTAAAGTATCACTTAAATTCTCAGGAACATAAATTGTGATTGGGTTCAACGGACAGGTGAAGTATTCCCAAAAGAAACACACTCATTCAATAAACATTTAACAGAGTCTCAGTATGTGCCAAATACTTTTTTAAGCACTAAGGTACAGATACAAAGGGAGCTTATATAATAAAAGAAATATATCACTATTTAAGAATAACTGCTATGTAAAGTTAATGTTTGCTGCTTTCCTTGCATACAAAATTTGAAATGATATTTGATGAAAGTAGTGGTATTTTCTAGTCTCACATGCTGTAGTGCATACACTCCTAAACACTGCTATGAATGGGCATTATTTGACCCTGGGTTTTAAGATTACACATGAGTTAGTAAAATTGGTTCAAATCTGTCCAATTCTAATTACCTTCACAAAAAGGAATGCATTAAAAGGGTATGAATAACCTGCAGAATCAGAGCAAAAGCAAATAGTCTATCTTAGGAAGAACAGGAATCTGGGGAAATCCCAGGATCTAGGGAAAGACTATAGGAAACTCTTTCAGGATACTTCTCAAAATGAATCCATTCCGGGCTTCCCTGGTGGCGCAGTGGTTGGGAGTCCGCCTGCCGATGCAGGGGACGCAGGTTCGTGTCCCCGTCCGGGAGGATCCCACATGCCTTGGAGCGGCTGCTGGGCCCGTGGGCCATGGCCGCTGGGCCTGCGCATCCGGAACCTGCGCGCCCGGAGCCTGTGCTCCGCAGCAGGAGAGGCCGCAAAGGTGAGAGGCCCGTGTACCGCAAAAAAAAAAAAAAAAAAAAGAATCCATTCCAACTGTTTCAGTCACTGCATCATTCTACTCAAGATTCAGTTATCAGGAGTGAGGCAAGAGGAAAAATATAAATATTAGCAACAGATTGCAGAATCAAGATGAATTTGTCCTTTTAAAATTCGGCAGATGGAAGCGTCTTCTAATAGTTTTCATATTTATCTACTTGTGTCATGGCAGCTAACTCTAGTTATTCCCAACTGCAGGCTGAGCTCCAACCTAACCTTTAGAGAGTAAATTTTGTCTCTAGTTTGGGAGGATATTGAATTTCTCACTCAGTATTCTGACCTTGCTGCCATGATCCCCATAAGTGGATTTCTGCACCAAATATATGTTCTCAGTAACAGTCTTCTGCTCCAGCTCCAAGTCTCCCAGTGATTAGGGATCTGACCATTATTATTGAACCTCCACTCTCCCAGTCTTCTTGTAGCACCTCTATTAATGGTCTAATTGATCTTTATTAATTGATTATCTTACTTTGCTTGAAGGACAGCATGGAATTGAGCTCTGCTTCAACTTTGGTTAATGGTACTTACAACCATGTCCCCTTCTCCTACTTCCCCCAACTCCCACCGATTCCAAGGGAAAAAAAAATTGATTTTAAATCCAGTCCTTGGACTTGCAATGGCAGATTTTTTTTTTTACGTAGTTCTGACTGTCATATATGTATTTAATTGCCCAAGCCTTTATTAGTCCACTGAAGTCTTCCTGGACATATCGTTCTTGTCTTCCTTGGTGTGACTTTCTCTTTTTTGCCCAAGTACCAGTTATGATATTTCTAAAATAATGAACTCATGCTTTCTTTTATGCACTCATTAGTTAAATCAACAAGTTCTTAATAGACATCTCTACATGGACATACACCTTTTAGTAATGAAAAAGATGAGTTCAAACCTTTCAATTGCTTATAGTCTAGTGGAAGAAAAAACATACATGTTAAACATGGAGGCTACAACAGTGCAAAGTTATATATAATTTAGTGCCGAAATAAGAGTTACGAAAACAAATGCTACAGAGATTTAGAGAAGAGAGGATATTATATAGACATACTCAGAGAGGGAGGGAAAGGATGAGATTTAATCTTGAAGCAAAAGTGAGGCTAGAACCTGGATAATTGGTTTAGAGAGAGTAAGTGGGAGGGCTTCCTGAACAAATATTTACATTAAAGAGTTTATTTGGTTTGTTCAGAGGACAATCACAAAATTGACCAGAGTCAAGACCTTACTCATTGGAAGAACAGTTGGGAGATAAATTTGCAAATAGAAAATGGCATCAGACTGTGAAGGCTGTGCCCTTTGAATTTCTTTCTCAAGGCAGCAATAGCTGTGACAGCCTTTTGAACAAGGCAAAATTATGATCTACTATGTAACTTTTTTTTTTTGGAAAAGTTTGGCATTGGAAAGTGGAAGGAAAAAGAAAGCCAAGCAAATAGTTTTTGTTTTGTTTTCATATGCAAGATTGAAGAGAACTATGCAATTTTAATAGTGTTTACTTCTAATTATTAAAGAAAATGAACTGATTGTAGAAAATATAGAAAAGTAGGAAGAAAAAAATCTAAAACCACTTACATTCTTAGAGTTCAGAGATAGTTCTTGTTAATAAATGCATGTGTTTCAATTCAATTTTTTTATAATTTACAAAATTGGGATAGTGCTTTATATAAAGTTATTTGTCTTTACTATTACATTATAAGTATCTTCTCATTTTCTTTATGGCTTTGAAATATTTAACCTGTTTATCTGTAACAGTCCATTTCTTCTAAGAATATAAGTTTTATCAATGTCTAGGAATCTCCTGAACACACTTCTTCATCTGGGATTCTGTCTTCCCTCTTGTTTTTGTTTATATTCATAACATTATTAAATCAGAGTACAATAGTTCAGTTTACCAGTACCTGTTAAAATCCAATAGGACCACTGAACTGTGTACTTTAAAACAGTGAATTTTATGGTATATGACTTTTATCTCAATAAAGCTGCTGTAAAAAACAAAAATTCCAGTAGACTTTCTTTTTGTTTTAAATATATTCCTGTTGCATCAATTTCTCTAAGATAAAATAAGAAATTTTCTGCAAAAAAATTCAGTTACGTTGGGGCTCTTAAAACTTCAGCTTTTCTCAGACTCATGTCTTTCTGTTTTTCAGTGTAGAAAGGAAGTGTTTACTGACTAGTTTCTGAAAATATTTTCTCTTGGGATCATGCAGTTTAAATGTCTGTTCTCCCAGTATTGCATGCACTAAAGTTGAGATCAGAAGGAAACATTCTGTTTACATGCTGTGTGACTCTTAAAATTTTTTATTTCTCTTTTGAGATTCAGTTCTGCAAAAAGGGAGCATTTTCTTTATAAAACATTCCCTGATTTTTATCAATCCTCTATTTGAATTTACATTGCTTGAGAGGTACCTGCCTAAAAGAATGATGATATATACTCATAAATATGATTAAGCCAGTGTTAAAGTCAAAAACACCCATAACGGGAAAAGAAACTGAGTTTATGAACTGCTAGAAAACAAAGTAGAATATGTAAAATCTGTATCTTTTGGAGTAATTTCATAGAATTATATAGGTTCTTAACTATTATTACTCCAAATCATATAATTTATAGTTTGAAATAATGTTTCAAGTTCATTCAATATTAAGATTTCAATTTTTTTTTTCTAGAGAGAAGTTACTTTTTAATTCCTTTAAGGTCATTGGAAACAAAGAATATATTGAAGAAGGAACTATGTTCCTTGGACCTTCAAAGATGACACACCTGATCTGCCTTCCCGTTCTTTAAATACAATGGGATGTTTGATTTTTCAGGAGATTTTAGAGACTATCTAATCAATGCTTTGTTTTGGAGATGAGATTACCAAAGTCTAGAAATCAGAGTACGGAAACCCGGGATTCTCACGTCAGCTATTATACTTTTCACTATACCATGCTATTAAAGATCCAGATTTTTTTTTTTCTTTTCTTTTTTTTTGCGGTACGCGGGCCACTCACTGCTGCGGCCTCTCCCATCGTGGAGCACAGGCTCCAGACGCGCAGGCTCAGTGGCCATGGCTCACGGGCCCAGCCGCTCCGCGGCACGTGGGATCTTCCCGGACCGGGGCATGAACCCGTGTCCCCTGCAACGGCAGGCGGACTCTCAACCACTGTGCCACCAGGGAAGCCCTAAGATCCAGATTTAAAATTAATTTTAATGGAATGACCCATGACATAGATTAATTTCCAAACTTTAATCCTTGTGAAAGGAATGTATGCTCTTGAAAATAGTGCTATTAATAGAATTTAAGTTTTCATAAAAAATGATTTTACAAAGTTTTGGATATACTGAAACTGTATCAGGTCCACTGGCACCTGTTCCTGTCTGACAAATTGAGTAATAGTTGGATGGTCCCAGTCATCCAACCTCATGATACTTAGGACAAATGTGAACATCAGTGCACAACGATGGTTTTATAAACTCTGATTATTTAAATTTATCTCATCTGCAAAGCAAGTTACCAAAAATCAATTATTGCAGTTTATTAAAATTTTATAATTATAAAATTGAAAATGAGATCTTACCTACTTTAAAAAATAATCTTTGAGTGGCAATATCTTAATTTGTTTCATATTGTAGTTGTTGGCTCTCTGCTGTGTTTCACTGATGCTCAGACTACATGGTAATATACACATATATATTTATGCACATATATATGAATAAATATATAAGTGAATATATGAATAATATTAGTAGTGTTGGTATTGTGAAATGACGTGTAGGATATTTTTAAGTTGGAATTCCTAGTGTAACATAGAAAATCCAATTTCCCTGGTAAAATTTGTTTGACAATGGCAAAAACTATGAAGATTTTCTGGTTAACCAAAAATTATTAATTTCCATAAATGGAAATAATTTAGGAATATGAAAGTTGGGTCTGTTTATAATCAATTTAAATAATTTTTGAGGAAAGTTTTTTATTTCAGAAATATTCTAACACGTGGTTATCATTAATTTTACTTTAATGACTCTCCTCTAGAATTCCTCTCATCTAAAAGTAATTATTTCTTTGGACTTCTTCTTCTCTGCCTTTCCTCATCTCATGTCTACTTGCCTCCTCTTTCTATCATAGCATGATCTTTTATTGTGATTAGATCTTCTGTTGCAACTAGAACCACTTTCTTTACCTCAGATCTATAAGATGACTCTGATAATTGAAAATAAATAAAAAGTTTAAAATATAATAATATAAAAATGTTATTTATATCAGAATTAAGTTTATTTGATTAGGCCCATTGAATAGGAAATGTAACCATTGACTGCTAAGGCACATGACATCTTAGTTTAGTTTATCTTTGGCCCATGACGTTATTATATGGTTTTTTCCTCCCTTGAATTTCTAATTATCTTTCTTTTCTCTTGTTTATAAAAAGCAGCATTTAGCTATACCTTTTCATTGTGAACACAGACCTCCTTAATTATGGTAGATGCCAATTGGAATCCACTTTTTTCCTGAGGACCTTTATTTCAGAGCCTCTGATTTTCTGCGTTAACATGGATGGCACATTTATTTTCTATACCTGCTGCAACCTAGCATTTGTGTCTTACATACTGGGAGTCAGGAAATATTATCTGCAATGATGGATCAAGAAATGAGGGTTTGAATACATTATTTAAGGTAATACATAGTAAAATAAAAAATGAAAGAAGTAAAAAAGTATCTGTGTACTTTTTTTAGGAGAAGAGATATAGTGGTGTAAGGTAATATTAATTTTTTTTTATTGAGGTGAAACCATTGATAATATCTAAATTTATGTTTTTAGAAATTAAAGTATAAGCATACTTCTTTGAATTATCTAAATAACCATCAAAGAAGAAAAAACTAGAAATGGTTAAACATAGTTTTGTCTAGGGAAAAGACTAAGAGTATGGAAGAGAGACTTTTACTTTTCACTTTTTAAACATCCATATTTTGTAACTTTGTTACCATCAGTCTATGTACTCTTAATAATAAAACTTGACCATTTTGGAAAGGAAAAATAAATTGTCATGACCTGAAACTAAAATATCTAAAATTAGTTAAACTTTATTAGCAAGTGAGAGAATAAATATTTTTTAAATGAAAGTCCATATTGCTTCATATTAAAAAGTGTTTATTGAGGGCCATCTATGGGACTGGAACTATACTTAGTGTTGGAGATACAACATGGAACAATAAAAATGTGTCCCTTTCCTCAGAGATATAGTAGTTTAGACAAATAAAGACATGTAAAGAAGCATAACGGCTACTTTGGGGTAAACGAGTATTCTGAAAATACTTAAAAGGATGATAAACCCAGATTTGAGAAGGCAGGAAGCCTTCACAAGAATAGGACATTTAAGCTAAATGCTGTAGAAAGATAGATGACACTCAGATTAACAGCTCTCACGTACTTGCATCCGAACCTCAATTCACTCTCTTGTCTAATTTTGTCAACTTAATATCTGAAAAATATTTATCTTTTTCTCCCCAAAATAAAACAAAACCAACAAAACACACACACAAGCAAACACTTTTTTTTTCACAAAAAGCCTTCTTGTTTTACACTGGAGACCAATCTGATTTACTAACCCAAAGCATCAGATTATGATCCCATGTAGCTGCAACCCATGAAATGTTGTAGTGCTATATCAATACCCTGTTTGTTATTTCCAATAAAAACAATACCATTAATCATAATAATGCTGTGTAGCAAACTACCACAAAATCTCAGCAACCTACAATAGTCATCATTTATTTAGGTGTTTATCTGGGCAGCCGGGATCAGCTGATTTGAGCCTGACACAGCTGTGTGGGTCCACTAATCTCAGCTGACCTTGCTCAAGTACTTTGGGGCTCTGCTGGAGCGCAGATGATCTAGACCTGTCTCTGTGTGAGCAGTTTAGCTAGGTTCCGTGTATTTCTCACACTACTTCTGGAACCAGCAAGCTAGCCCAGGCGTATTCTTTGTAAGTTGATGGCAGGGGTCTTGGAAAGAGAAAAGAGATATGTGAAGACTCTCAAGGCCTAGGCTCAGAGCTGGCATACCATCAATTCTGTCTTGTTCTGTTGACCAAAGCAAGTCTTGTGGGCCAAACTGAAGCCAAGAAGCAGGAGAATATACTCTACTCCTTCAGCGGGAGAATCTGAAAAGTCACAGAGCAAAGAGAGTAGATATAGGGAAGATTAAAGAACTGAGGCAACTGATGCAATTATACAAATACTAAAACATAGACTAATGTCCGATAAACTATTTCCACTATACCCACTCCACAGCTTTTTTGAAATAACACACTTCAAAATATTTTCAGAAACTCTTGTTTTTCTGGAGGTCCTAAGCATGTGCTATGTCAGCCTACTAGATTATCCTGCCCTGCCACCCTTAGAAGATTTTAATTTCAACTGATTTTATATAGTTAAATATACCAATGACCATAAATATGATTTGAAAAGAATAATACTAAATAACATATCAGAGATATACTAATAAGAGCATTTATTGACCTTATATCAGAAGATTTTTGTGGTATGACTTTTTAAAATTCACATAAATTATCAATTTCTTATCTATAAATATAATGTGATAATACCTGCTAGCGAGTGTGACTTCGAAAAATGAAATAAGCCACCTAACAGAATTCCTGGTAGATTGCAGGTGTTGAGTAAGTTTTTGTTGTGACCGTACTTAGAGCTCTAGTTTTGTGGGATTTGGAGCAAATTATTTAGGCCCTCTTAGCTTTAGTTTTCTCATCTGTTAAACTGAGATAATAATGCCTATTTTAGGAGTCATGAGAATTATATTAGCTGATCCATAAAAGGTTTAGAAGTGTGACGAGATATGGTGAACATATAGTCAACAAGCATAATTAACAACTTCTTGGAGTATAAATCTTTAATAAGTCTCATATATAATGTTAAGTTGCTTTTATGAAAGTTATTAAAACATACAAACTTATTTATTGTCTTATTAATCAAAAAAAGTTACTCAGCATATTGTGCCCACGTTAGGGAGTGAATTGTTTAATGAAAAAAAAGAGTTAATCTAAGTTCCCTATATATGCTTATATTCTAGATGCAGTTAAACTAGATGTGTATTTGAAACGTAAACTAAAAAGCAGGCGTGCAATTAATTCTAAAATGGTAGTTTATTTAAAAATTTCTCTAGAAATTAAAGAAGAGAGAAGATCAATAGCCAGAAAGAGGCTAGAGGGGGCTAGAACTGTAAATCTGAACTGGGATAAATATTTCTGAGTGAAAAGGACATTCTAAATGGGGAAATAGTAGGCTTGAGCTCAAGAGATTTGGGCTGTATCAGGAACTCCAGAATATTCTTTTTTCAATTTTATTCCACATATGGCCCATACAATGACCACTATATCACAAGATATGTAACCCCAAGTATGTAAAAACTGGAGCTCTCAGGGGCTTCCCTGGTGGCGCAGGGTTGGGGGTCCGCCTGCCGATGCAGGGGCCACGGGTTCGTGCCCTGGTCCGGGAGGATCCCACATGCTGCGGAGTGGCTGGGCCTGTGAGCCATGGCCGCTGAGCCTGTGTGTCCGGAGCCTGTGCTCCGCAATGGGAGAGGCCACAACAGTGAGAGGCCCACGTACCACCAAAAAACAAAAACAAAAACAACTGGAACTCTCAAACGATCTTCAAATAAAATATCATTTTGCAATTAGATCTTGTTCTAAACTGTTTTTCAAAAATAACTGCAGACTTATGTTTATCACTTCATTTACAAATGTAGATAACATAGACAAAAACACAAAATTCTGTATAATGAGACAATCACAAAAGAAATCCCTACAATAGGATCTTGAATAAAAATCAGCTATTGATGTTTATGTTTCCAGATTGGTTTTGAGCAAGAGTTTTAGCTCTTTATCCATATTTGTTTTTAAAATTTCAGCATGACCACATTCTATTCCATGTATTTTTAATGTTAACAGTGTTCATTGAAGGGAAAATAAAAAGTCTAGGAAGATCATTTCAACCATTGTTTTATCAGTTCCTTAAGCATAGAGGGCTGTTTTGTCTCAGAACAACTACAGTGCACTGTTTGTAATTATGGAGGCGTCTCGGAATCACAAGCACCAAGAGAGAAGGCTCTGTGATCTAGCTGTGCCTGAGAAAGATACAGTGCTTCAATGAAAATTCAGCACCCTTTAAAACTAGAAATATTCTGAGTTTTGAACTAACCGTGAACATTTAGAGGAAGAAGGAAGTTGCTTAATTTTGAAATGACATTCTATTTTTTGAAAAGTATAGATTAAAGCATTTTTATATAGAAGTATTTTGTAATGAGTAACTCTTACAAACACAATTTTTATGAGTAAAGTGTAAATGAATCAGACCATATAGATTAAATTCCCTTTGAAATGCTCAAGGGTTTAAATAACTAGAGGATGTATGATAGGCCCAAATCATTCGGGGTTTTATTGACCCCAAAGCATTCAAAAGTGGAATTGAGCTTCTCAGGCCACCAGAATGCGGCTCTTAGTCCAATGATGATACCTGATGTGAAACCTCAAGGAAACATTTCTTTTTTTTATAATATAACACAATTATTTTTGCATTCAGTTAGTAATAGGTGATATAAGTCAAAGTCAAGAAAACATTTCCTCCTGATATTTTTTGACAAAATCCTGTGCTAATTTTGTCTGGTTATCAACATAACTAATGTCCTTTTGCATGTATTGTTAAATCCTGCTTCTCAATTAGAATTAACTTGCTTTTCCAGAATTTGGTTAAAGTCAAGGGTGATGAGGTCCATGGGGAAGTGTGCAGGTGGAGAACCAGGAAATTATACCCTTGAGAAGCTCTGGGGTTTTTAATCATTGAGATCTGACCCATAATGACTGATGAAAACATTCTGCTCCTCACTAGTGACTTACAGATGGTGGAACTAGTTCAAACTCATTTTCCCTTCTTTCTTCCTTAAATTATCAAACATATGCATGTATGTATGTGTGTAGGAATATGGGATTGAAACAGCTGGCAAAAAAATCTTATTCCTGTTATTCATGACACCTAGCATCAGACTAAAGTGCTAGGTGTGATTTTTCCATGCAAAGAATTATCGTACAAAAGCCTTTCACCATGGAGATTAAATCAAAAGCTGTGCTCTCTCACTTGCTACCCTCCCAAACCGCAGACACACACACACACAGATATTTTTCCCAATTTTTAGTAATGTTCATTAATATTACTTTGGTGACTGATAAAATTAGCTTTCTTTCCCATATAATATATACAAGTAATATATATTTGCAGTGTATGTGCTCATATGAATACACACACACACATATGCCTGAGAAAGGATGATATTAGACAAAAAATAAAACACAAAATTATGAATCATAAATGACATTTAGTCTGTTACATATTATGATTTGTAAGGTGCTTTGCGCACGCAGCTGACGATAGAAGAGATGCAGACCTGGTAAGCTGAGAAAAGTCAGAGATATCTTTCCTGTATTTTCCCCACACTGTGTAATCTATGTTTACATAATTCATTTTTGTTTGAGGGGGCAGTGACTCCCATCCTTTCTCCTCTTTCTCATTGGGTTAAAAAATTCTTAAGGTCTTTTTAATTAACTAGAAAATTTAGCTCAATTGAATTTAAGATTGTATTATCATATTATCAGTGAAATGAATATAGTAATGCTAAAATAGAGCTAATGCTCATAAAATTTTTGTTTCATTACAAAATAATAGAGCAAAAATATTAATTCTTCACATTAATAAATGTGTTGTTTAGTTTATCTTCTAAAATAAAGAATTAATCTCTCTGTGGAAGAAAACATTGGAATGTAGTTTCTAAATCTTGTTAATATAGTTAGTCATTTGTTTTGGGGGAGGTTGTTCTTAACCAAGTTAGCATGATTATTAAGGAATATTTGGATTGTTCTATTTTGTTAGGACAGCATAAGTTGGTTGGTTATGACTGGTTTTATAATTTATTATATAACTTATTATATGTGATATTACTTAAAAAATTTTAATGTACACTTTATATAAAATATACACATATTACAGGTATAAGTAATTCAATTAAAATTATTGTCTCTAATGTGACAATTCATATTATTATACAAGAAAATGATTTAAATAATTCTGTTTATATTATATAAATATTTGTGTATGTGTGTATATGTTTATATATAAATAAATATATATTACTTATATATTAAATATTATTCTTTAATAGTAACATAGAGGTATAGCCATAGAAATATGCCAATAGCATTTGCAAATTACTTCAGAAATTACAAATATGTCTTTACAATTATAAATATGTTAGTTATACGAATGAATAAAATCTTTTTAGCCACATTACCTCTGTTGTCAATATTTTAAATCAAACTGTTAAATACCTGCTGGTTTTAACGAATTTGTATGCATGTTCAAACTTTTTCTACTCTGTATGCTCTTGAAGAAATAGTTACTCTCTCGTAGGAAATGCATCCATCAAACACTACCTGCAACCCATGCTAGAATATGTTTTATTTGAGATATGTCTGTTCATTTATGCTTCCTCTGTGTTCTCTCCTGTATTTATTTCTGGATATATATTCATTTGAAATCTACTTTTCTTTTCTTATTTTTTATTCTGGCAAGTTGTCCTCTCTCTCCAATCTCCTTATAGGAGGGTGTGAATAGGAAGGTGTTTTCCTAAAATGACAGCTTAGCAGTCTTGGGCATGTTGTGGGGAGCTAATGGTCCAGACTGACTCGACATGTACAGTGTTTCCCTATCTCCCATTTCCGTTCTCACACTACCAGTTAATCTGGCACATTCAGGGTTGTTTGATCAGCTGGATAAAATGATCTTGATACTTAGCAGTCTGAGTATCCTTTGGGTGGCTCTTAACTGTCTCTGAGAACATTGTGCATGTACCAGATTGTAGTGAATGTTCCCAAGATACATTTCTAATCAAAATATAATACAAAGGTTTAGATGGCTGTTACAGTATAAAAGATTGCATTGCTTGCTTAGCTTCATTCAGTTCTCTTTTTTTTCTTTTTCTTCAATGCAGCCTCTAATCTCATAAAATAACTGTCTGCAATTAACTATCTATGTCTTTGCTATTTAACTACACAGAAGGTCGTTGCAAACATGCAAATTTCTCACGGTCTAAGTATTTTGTAAGGGAAATCTCTGATTTATTCTCTTGTATTTTTAGTAAAGAAGGTCAGATCGGTTGTATTTAGCAGAGGAGTATGCAGAACTTTGGAATACTTACCTGTAGAGTTTGAACCTTGAAGGGACTGATAATTTCTGAGCATTTGCCAAAAGTCATGGGGTGAATCATATGATTAAAGAAATATATATTGTTAAGGAAATGTGTCCTAAAAGCAGAGGTGTTTTAAAATGCATTTTGCCATTGCTGATACATTTTTTTTTTTGAATAGTCAGTAGTTCAGAGCCCTGAGCATTAAAGGGCATCGGATTTAACCAGATCTCTAGGATGTGGGTGAAAGAGATGCAGAATCACAAAACTTATGAATTTGCCTGAGGCTCTAAATATATCAAATCATCCTCACTTCTCAAACGGTCTGGATTGCTTTAACTTCTTGTCCTGGGTCTTTCTGTGTTACAACAGGCCATCGTGAGGGCCAATAACCCAGCATCCATGGCCAGTTTCTTTGTTTAGAGCCCCATCTGGTTATAAAACCTATCTTATTCCTTGGAGATAGACCAGAACCATGGTTCCAATTTACATGGGTTAGGTGGCACAAGTGCCTCTTCAGCTGCACAGTCTCCATAAGCTGCAACCGATTGATTGCGTAGTTTATTTACTTTGCAACGACCTAGTAACAGCAGCACGTGGCCTCCTGACCACATGGTTTGATTGCCATCATGGCCTTCCAACAGGGCTCCCAGCAGGGCTTCTGCAGTGCTCACAGCTTGTGTGGAATGCAGCAGCACAGCCTCTTAGTGGTATGGGTAACCAAGATCGGATTTTGTGTCTCTCCTCCCCAATTTGGTTTGGGCTGCTTGTGTGGTGGATTGACTGTCAGTTGGCTTTGCAGATTTTTAATGAGGAGCAAACATTGTTTTGGAGTGGCACAGCTGAGGAGCAGGGGCCTGGTGGAAGATGTTTTTGGCAGAAATGATGGCAGGATCAGGCATAACAGCTGGTAAGAGTGCACTTACTGTGGAAAAAAAAAGGGTGTCTACTAATTGGAAAACTCAGTTGTGTTGGTGAAGCTTCAGTCAACAGCTCTGATTTGAAAGTCATAGATTTTGCAAATTACTGAATTTGGAGTTACTGTTTCTAAGAATCTAAAAGAATCCTGTGCAGTAAACCATGATATTAGTATTTCCTTAGCATCTCTAGATGCTAGATTAGATTTGGGGGTTTTGTCATGTTATCATCAAGGTAAACCATTTATGTATCCATCCATTTTTTATTTCACCAATGAGTATTTGTTAAGGACTTAGTATTTGCCCTTCAGATGATAGGAAATTTATTTAAACACAGCCCCTGTCCTTCAACACTTTGCAATCTTCCAAGTGAGGAAAAACATCTGTAAATAACTGCAAAATGAGATGGCATATTAAGTATTATGGGAGTTCAGATGAGGGAAGGGAGTTTTTTCCATCTAGAAGGCTTAGAAAAAGCCTTAAGATAGAGATAACATCTGAGTTTAGCTTTGAATGATGAGTAGAATTTAGAAACTCAGACACAGGAAAAATGACATTTCAATTGAGAAAAGACAAAGGAAAAATACCAGATGTAAATAGTTGTTTACTTTTATTGAAATGTACAACGTGAGCATTGGGAGATAAGATTCAGGAGGTAGATTAGAGATATATCTTGGTGAATCTTTTTGTTTTTTCAGTATATAAATTCATATGTTTAATTATAAAGCCTTTGTATTTTGTTGTTGTTACTTTTTCCACCCTAGCTCTCAGAAACCAGAATGTGAAAATAGTCTTATAAACAAGCAGTTATCTAATTATTACATGACTTATTTCCAGAATCTTTCCATTCAGCAGTCATATATTAAGTTCCTCACACATTCAAGACATTGTTCCAAGTGCTGGTGAGACACAAGTGGAAGACACAGACCTGGCGGATGATAATTACAATTAGATGATCAGAGAAGTGGAACTACTCCTTGGTACTCCTTGGGGACTGTGATCTTGACATTGATTCTATTTCTTGAACACACTCCACGTTTTTTGTTTGTTTGTTTTGTTTTGTTTTGTTTTTTACTTCAGTGTCTTTGCTCCTTTTATCCTGCCTATAGGACTAAAGGCTAGTTGAAAAAAAAATCTAGATTTTATTTTAAGCAATGAGAAGTTGTAAAACTTTTTTAAACAGAGGGATTTAGGGGGTTGATCTTTGTAGAAAACTGTAGCTATTTATTGATCTTGGTACATATGCTGCTTATTACTGAATATGTTTTTATTTTGCCTTTACATATTTAGGCTTATGAGAAAACTTTTAAAAAATTTTGTCACTACTAAGAAGGAATTTAAGATAACATGGACAAAAATGAGAATGAAATTTATATTTTTTGTGCATTTATACAAAACTTTTGCTAAGCAAATAAATATTACAGAGAAGACATGGTGAGATAGACAGACAGCTAATATGGAAATGAGAACAAATGTTCTAGTATAATTTCTGCTGCTCAACATAGGACTCTAGTTCCCTTGTTTGTAAAATGATGGTGATGATATATATATACAGATATACACACAAACATCTTTCCAAGTTTTTTTGAGTTTAAGATTTCAGGGAAATGTTTAAGCTTTGTAAGAGAAGGTGCTGTCTTTAATCATTTTCAAGTACTTTAGAAAAAACAGTTATTCATATATTAAGGATCTGTTGTTTAGAAATCATTTTTATCTCTTCATTTGTCACAGTGTACAGGAATCAGCCACGTAATACTTTGGTAATCCATATGGTAATCCATATCCAGTTTTTCAGAGTAAATAATTTCATTTGTCTAAAGAATTTACTGTAATTCACAATTGCCATTTTTCAGGCAGGGCCTCTCCTCACTAGTTGATGTCATTGTCATGGTCTTCCCTGAAAGTGAAGGCAACATTTACCGATGCATAAAATACTCGAAAAGTTGAGAAAAATGTCATAAAATCACTCATTGTTTTTTAGGGAGGCAGAACTTTAGACTTACATTTATTAGAAAAAGAGTGGGTCATGAAACTCCATGACACTCATCCTAGCATTCTACTTGGAAACATATGTGTTTAAATGTGATTCAAAGAGGAAAATACAATCTGTTAAACTTTATTTTCTTTAGCAGCTCCCTTTGCCAGAGTACACTAGAGTCTTTCCTGCCCAATTCCTGCCCAACTGTGAAATTAGCAAACTAGTTAGAACCAGTTTGCTGAATACTTTTTCCACTTTATTTTTCTACTTGGTTGATAAGTGCATGATGTGCATCCTTAAAAACACATTTGGTGCCAGTATTAGAGTATTCTAAAATGGAAGGAAGAATATTTAAACTATTTATATACAAAAACCTGTGAGCTATTATAGTTTTTGTAGTGACTGAAACGTACCAGGAAAAAACAAAAATACGAGCTATAAATCTGCCTTGCTATATCTCATTTTCTGTTGTCTAGATCAGCCTTTAAGCATTTACCATTGGGTGTATATGAAATTCAGTGACAATATCAGTAACTCTTTAAATTTAAAAATCATTAAAAATTTTTGCTATTTTGATTTAAAATAGCATTTCACTATTTGATTTTATACAACCACTCCTTATTTTCTCTAATATCTATAAGGGCACAAAAATATAAAAATTCACAATTTTGTAAATTAAAGTGGAAAATCAACTTAATGTGAACATTTAGAAGGAATCATTCCTAACTACAAGGTCCTTTGGATTAGAGCAGCAGTTCTCAACTAGGGGAAATTTTGCTGCCCTTCCTCCCCTCCCACCAAGGGGATTTTGGCAATGTCTGGAGACATTATTGTCTGTCACAACTCAGGGAGTGGAAGAGGTGTGCTACTGGCATCTAGTGAGTAGAGGCTAGAGATGCTGCTAAATATCCTTTGGTGCACAGGAGGTCTTCAACAACAAACAATTATGTGGTTCAAAATGTCAACAGTGCCAAGATAGAGAAGCCTTGGATTAGAGAAAAAATGGAAGTAACTGGTCTTTCCATACACATAGCTTGTATTTCTGAAATTAGATAGAGACTCTTGGTCCTCTCCCACTTAGATACCTGAATCAAGAATATAAAATCTAAATCGAGGAGAAAGAAAGAAAATTACACTGAGAATTAATTATAGTAGGAACATGGAAACCAGAAAAGAGGATTGATATCTTTACCATGGTGAGAGAAGATAACTCAATCTAGAATTCATTACATAGAAAATATCTCTTTAGACAGGACAAGAATGACTCAAAGATATTTTTGAATAAACAAAATTGAGAGTTTGTAACTGACAGTATCCCATTAAAGAAAATATTTAATGATATATGTAATGCATCATTAATGTTCCTAGATAGTCTGAAAAGCAAGAAGAAATAAAGGAAAAGAAAGGTGATAAAAATGTTAATGTAAATAAATTTTGATTTTTTAAACTAATAATAATATTAACTGTAGCTTAAAATTAACTAAATTACAAGGTAATAGTGAATATACATAGTGTGGAGGTGTTTGATTATTTACAAGAGGAGTAAATAAACTGATTCACTTTAAACCTGAATGAGTTAAATTCACATTTTAATGTCTATTGAAACTACTAAAAGAAGCATAATGGAGTATATAACTTCTGGAAAGCTTATGTAACCATAATTATTAGAAACAAGATAGATTTTTAGATTAAATTAACATTTCTAGTGATAAAGAGGGTCAAAAATAATGATAAAATGGTCAGTTTACCAGGGTGATATAAAAGTTTTACTCTTTTATGCAATGAAGAACAGTCTTAAATAAAGCAAAAATGACAGCACTACAAAGAAAAACATACAATTCCACAATCATAGTGGAAGATTTTAAAAACAAGCAAACCCAGATCAAGCAGACAAAAATATCAATAAGACTGTAGAAGCTTTAATCAACACAGTTAGCTTTAAGTAAGTCACATAGAAATTTTCCTTCGGTAACTGCAAAGCACATATTATTTTCAAATACATACTGTACTAAATTTTGAACACGTAATAGGCTATAAAGTAAGACTCAACAACATGGCAGTCATATTCTCTAAACACAAAGTAATTAAGTTAAAATTAAACAAGAAAAAAATATAAACAAAGCCAAATAGAAACAAGCCATGTTTAGAAATTTAGAAACATACTTTAAAACAATTTATAGATGAAAGAATACTCATATTGGAAATGAAACATTTTTAGAATAGAATAGTAACAAAAACCCTATATTTCAAAACTTAACGGCACAGAGGTGAAATACTTAGAAAAAACATATATATCATGAATCCATAAAGCAGAGAGAAAGCCTTAACTTTAATTTACTAAGGAACCATCTTAAGAACTTAGGAACAGAAAAACGTCAGAATCACCTCAGCTGAAAAATTTAGGAGGAAAGAAATTATAGAGATGAAACAAATAAGTAAAACAAATTACTGAAAGCTAATATACAATGAAGAGTCTGAAAAAAGCAAATGTAGATGCTTGAGAAAACTAAAGTTGACAAACCTCTGGTAAGATTGATCAAGACATAAAGAATAAAGATGTAAATAATAGACTTTAGGAAAGGAAAAAGGAACACAACCACAGCTGAAGATGTAAAGAGTAAGAAGCCATGTAGTTTATATAGTAACAAATCCAGATTGAGTGTGTTTAAATCTAAGTTCCTCAGCTTATTAATGTATGATCATAGTCATTTAATTAGTCTTTCTTTGCTTTATTTACACCATCTACAAAAATATGAAATAATAGGATCTGTCTCAATGGATGGTGTCAGGATTAAATAAACCCTTGAGCATTTCAGAAGAAACAGAAATTAAGGAAGAGTAGAGGATAAAAATCCTGAGTAAATGAAATAGAGGGAGGGAAAGCAAAGTTCCTGTGGGCACTAGCCCTTCCATTCCACTACCAGTTACTTTTTGTTACTGCATGGATTCATTACAAATAGAAGTTGAACTTTGTAAACTGGGGAGTTAAAACTTGTTGTATCTATTGTTCTTTTATTTTGAAACCCAGCAGGACCCTGCAGGCCTTCCCAGGGACAGACACCACCACAACCCTCAATAGTGTCCCCGACCTGACCTGCCACTTGTTTGTAGAAAAGTTTTAGCCTCCTAGGCCTTCCCCAATTTCCAAAGAGCAGATTAACCAGAGAAGTGAGAAAATTTAGAAACAAAGTAAAGCACTCAAGCAAGGCAAAATAATAATAGTTTAGCCATAAAACAAAGTCAATCACTTTTAGTTCCTCCTCAAGGGCTAGAGATATTATGCTGAGTCATATCCTTGAATTGTTTTGCAGATACTAAAAACCCCACCAGGTGGAAGAAGTTAACTGCATGCTGACCACCAACACACAGATCCCAGATGTGTTAGAACCAGAAGGTTGATGGTTGAGATTCCCAAGACATCACCCTGTTACCCTACCTCACCATCACCAGAGAATTGCACAGGAGCTGATCACACATCCTGTGACCCTCTCCCTCCCACTGTCTTTAAAATCCCTTCCCTAAATGCCATCGAGGAGTTTGGGTCTTTTGAACATGAGCTGCCCATTCTCTTTGCTTGGTCCTGCAATAGACACTGAACCTTCCTTCACCACAACCTGATGTCAGTAGATTGGCTTTGCTGAGCATCAGGCAGGCTGACCCAAATTTGGTTTGGTAATATTTATAGTTGCAGTCGTTTAAAAATTACACTGTTTCTTTATATTCTCTAAATCTTGATCTTCTAGATGACAAATGTTAGTTTCTTATTCAGTAACCTCCATGAAACTATCCCTGATGATAATTCTATGGGCTTAGGCAATCTCTCTCAGCTAATACACTACACATCCCATCAACTTATAAAAACTTCACAGTGATTTCATATGCTTCTCAGTTCACATCTTGGATTTCTGCATAAAATACTCACACCCAAGATATTTTGGATGCCTCTTTCTATGACCCCTTCATTTCATTCATTTAATCAACCAATGTTTATTGATTCCTTAATATGTATCTAGGATAAAAGAAACACAAATAAGACTACTTCCCTACACTCATGGAGTTTACAGCATAGCTGGGAAGACAAAGAATTAATCAGTGATGAAGGTAAGAGTGTGATGAGTGAAAGCATAAAGCTCCTCAGGAATATGTGGTGGCACAGTCTCCTAAACTAGAATGAGGAATCAGGGTAGACTTCTTCAGCTTGTAGAGCCTTTGATGGTGAGGGGATTTAAAGTTAGAATGGACTAATGATTGGTTACAAGTGGCAAAAACTTGAAACAAACCCTGGTTAAATAAGAAGGGGACTGTGTTGGCTCACATGAATGACAAATCCAAGGGTTCAACCAAATATAAATCAAGAATCTGTCCTTTTCCATACCTTTTTCTTTTTCTTAGTTTTCTTTTTTTAATTTTTATTTATTTATTTATTTATTTATTATTTTTGGCTGTGTTGGGTCTTCGTTTCTGTGTGAGGGCTTTCTCTAGTTGCAGCGAGTGGGGGCCACTCTTCATCGCGGTGCGTGGGCCTCTCACTGTCGCGGGCTCTCTTGTTGCGGAGCACAGGCTCCAGATGCGCAGGCTCAGTAGTTGTGGCTCACAGGTCCAGTTGCTTTGCAGCACGTGGGATCTTCCCAGAGCAGGGCTCGAACCTGTGTCCCCTGCATTGGCAGGCAGATTCTCAACCACTGTGCCACCACCAGGGAAGCCCAGTTTTCTTTTTTTAATTGGCTTAATTTGTCAGGCAAACTCTGTCTTATGGAGCAAGATGGACTCTGGAAGCCTAGCCTTCCATCCTACCTGATCATGACCCCCAGAGGTAAGATTATGTTTTTTTTCTAGTCCACCTAGCAAAAGTCCTGAGCTTGCTGCTTGTTGGTTTAAATTGTATGAATATCTAGTTCTTACCCACTCACCAGAGGAAAGGAATATAAAGCTAGGAACACATGCTTATGCTTAGCATTTGGGTGGCATGTATGTGGAGGTCTGGATTAACCACATCTGAGCCACATGGATGAAGAGAGGGAGACATTGTTTCCCAAAGGCAAATTGAAGTTTATTTTCAGAGAGGAAGATGCTGGACAGGGGGAAAAAAAGCCAACACCCCCCCAAAATAAAAAGACAAAAAAACAAGCACAACAGATATCTACTGTAGAGGAAGGTGGAAAGAACATTATACACAAAGAAATAAGTATATGACAGTCATGGAAATATTGCATAACTGTGGGGAACAATAGCAGTTGAAAGTGTTTGGAGTCAAGCTTATGAAGTGGTGGTGAGGTTAGGAGGATTGTTTGGTAGAAGTACTTGAAAAAGTTGCTTTTTGTGCACATTTCCTCCTTTCTCAGCACCTGGGCATGCATGCTGGTACTAACTGTGAGCCGCCTAGCCTGGTAACATGGTCTGCAACCTCATTTCTATTTCAAGGGAAGGATTTGAAAGCTGCTTCAATGTTGCTGCCCTTCAGGAATGCCCAGATGGGCGCTAGTTTTTCTCATTTGTAATTTAAATCGTGAGAACAGAATTACCCTCCCTAACATGGATCTCAATATACAAAAAGTAGTAAGGAAAAGTATTTTAGTTATTTAAAAATTGTCTGCACATTTTTTTTTCTGTGTTTGGCTTTTGGAAAATCATTATATGTTATTGTCTGAATCTGTTATTTGTTATCCTAGCATAACACATACCTATTCATGGATTAATGCTTTCATTATAATCAAACCTTTCTTAGTATTTTTCAGGTTCGGTCTTTGTTTGCTCTGTGAAACAGTCTTGTCTGTACATTTCTGTCTTTGATCTTAAAAACCTTAAGAGGACAAGATAAATGTCTTTTTCAAAATATTTTGTGTGTCTTTTTGTGAAAGCTAATAATTTTCTTGGCCATAATCTGTTCTCAGTAAATTTTGTTTGGATTGGGTTAAACTGAATTATATCCTTCAAAAATTTTATGAAATAAATTGTCATTGCCAAGCCTGATGTAAGATCATTCCAACTCCCACAATAGTAATAACTGTATTTCTGTCTTTCCCTCTTTTTCTTATTGATATATAATTGTCTATTTACTTTCAAAATACAAGAAATTTTGATCACCTAATATTGGACTTAAGAGAAAGATGACCACTGAGAATGTCGATAGATTGAAAAAGAGAGAGAGGGAGAGACGTGACAGAAAACACTTCTACAAATTTGCAGCCACAGGAGATACTAGAAAATAAAACTATAGGAAAAAAACATAATACTGAATTTTTAAAAATGGAATTTTGATAGCAGCATCCTATGTACTTATGGCTCATATTCCAAAAGCTAAACTGATACATTTTCATCATAATGATGAACATGTAGTTAAACTAAGTAGTTTGAAATTCAAGACTTGGCTCATTTAAATTCAGAGTAGCTGAAGTTTCTTCATTATAGCACCAAAACTTTGAAACCTGGAACCTACTTTTATATAATTTTATTTAAAATGTTAACATGTGTCCTTGTTTTTAAAAATATGTACCATAGAGCCTCATTTCATATTGGACTTCTTTGTAAGGTAAAAAGTTATAATGCAAAAATTAATATGATCAAAATTATTCTTGAAAGTCCATTAAGTTGAAGGTAAAGAACAGTATATGTGGCCAAATATATATTTCTATTGAAGAGTAATTTACTATCTCTTCATAATGTCAAACTATAAGTTTGAAGTGACTTCTAGGTATATTTAAGGTTCATATTATACAAAAAGCCTTTTATTTAAGGTTTATGTTATATAAAAAACAAACAAACAAAAAACTTAAATGTACGTCATGAAAAACCCACACTACAAGGACACAAGAGACAGGACAAATGTAACTGATTGAAGGAATGGCAAATTTATCTCTTTCATCTAAACTTTACCCTTGGATATAGGCTCATTTAGTAGAATGTCAGACAGAATAGCCTAGATTATTTAAAGTTTACCTTTTTTTAAATATTTCTCTTTTTCCTAAAATCAGATAGTTAAATTCATGTAAGTGCATACATAGTGAGAAACCATGTATATCATTTATACATATACCAATAACAAATATCATTTAATATTTCTTTTATGATCCAGACAAAGTCATGGTTGTAAATAACCCATGAATATTTGGACTTACTCCTTGACCTTACCTGTCTTCTTTATCTACTCTCTCTCCTTGGTGACTTCACACAATTTTTCCCTCCCTATGTCATTTGGCTTGAACTTTCTTCTTCCAAGGGTCAGCAAAAAAGAATTGGGGAATCATTCTTGACTTTTTTCTCACATCACAGATGCAATGTGTCAAGAAATCCCAAGGGGGCTTCCCTGGTGGCGCAGTGGTTGGGAGTCCACCTGCCGATGCAGGGGGCGCGGGTTCGTGCCCCGGTCTGGGAGGATCCCACGTGCCGCGGAGCGGCTGGGCCCGTGAGCCATGGCCGCTGAGCCTGTGCGTCCGGAGCCTGTGCTCCACAGCGGGAGAGGCCGCAGCAGCGAGAGACCCGCGTACTGCAAAAAAAAAAAAAAAAAAAAAAAAAAGAAATCCCAAGGGCCCAATCTTCCAAATGGATCCAGAATTCACCTACTTTTCACCATCTCCACAGTTAATCAGTCTGGTCCAAGCAATTTGTGTATTGTCTTTAATTAATTTCTCTATTTAAAAAAAATTTTTGCCTTCTGCTAACAGACAATTGACATTCAGTGCCACTAGTAATATACAGCTACTCTTTACCCTTTTTATTTCTTACAACTGTTACCACCAAGCTTATTAGAGTTGAATGTAACATAAGAGTAAATGGACTCTGGAGAGAAATGTGAAATTCTTGTACATATAAAAAACACTTTTTATACAAAATAAATGAGTCACGGGGATGAAATGTACAGTATGGGGAATAGTCAATAATAATGTCATATCTTTGTGTGGTGACAGATGGTAACTGGAATAATCGTGGTGATCATTATGTAATGTATAGAGGTATCAAATCACTATGTTGTGCACCAGGAACTAACGTAGTGTTGTAGGTCAGTTACACTTAAAAAACAAACTCATAGAAAAAGAGATCATATTTGTGGTTACCAAATATGATGGTGGGGAAGGGGAGGGAGAAGTGGATGAAGATGATCAAAACGTACAAGTTGTTAGTTATAAATAAGTACTAGGGCTGTAATGTACAATATGATTAACATAATGCACACTGCTGTATGTTATATATGAAAATTGTTAAGAGAGTGAGTCCTAAGAAAAACAATATTTTTTCTTCTTCTTTAATTTTGTATCTATAAAAGGTGATGGATACGGGACTTCCTTGGTGGTCCAGCGGTTAAGACTCCGCGCTCCCAATGCAGGGAGCCTGGGTTTGATCCCTGATCAGGGAACTAGATCCCACATGCATGCCACAACTAAAAAAAAAAAGATCCCGCATGCCACAATTGAAAAAAAGATCCCACAGCCACAGAGAAGGTCCCGCATGCTGCAACTAAGACCCGGCACAGCCAAATAAATAAGTAAATATTTTTTTTAAAAGATGATGGATATTCACTAAATGTATTGTGATAATCATTTCATGATGTATGTAAGTTGAGTCATTATGTTGTACATTTTAAACTTACACAGTGCTGAATGTCAATTATATCTCAATAAAACTAGGTGAAAAAATTTGTAAATGCATGGATTTGTGAATTTCTTTTGGATTCTTACTGGACATTTTTGCTTACATCCTGTTTTATGTTTATATTTCAGATGGTTGATGTGCTCAGATATGTGTTTCCTGCTGAAATTAGTTTTACTGATCAAACAAAACTGATCCTTAAATTTTGGTCTTTTCTCAAATTATTAATGAATCATCAACTTGGAAAATGTTTTCACTCTGACCGATCTTTATCACTTTATGAATTTTCCCTCAATAAAACACCATTCTGTGTTTCAAAAAGGTTTTATACTGTTAACCTTTACCTTTAGTTCCTTGAGTTTGCTTTTTCAGATTTCAGGTATTTAAAAGATATCTAAGTTTATGTTAAATGGCACATTATCTACAAAGAAAAAGTAATCTGAAACCGTGGAACCACTTCTGCAAATGAATAAGGAAAATTTGAACGTGCTAATGTCTCAAGGTCAAATTTTATGATTTTTTTATTTTGAAGAAAGAATTGAATGTGTCTCCAGATAGATTAATTTGCTGGATAAAGCAGTGCTTTTCCTGGTAAGTCGTCAAGTAGAAAAAAAATTTTCAAAAAGATCAGAACTGGACTAAGTTACTTTATCAGATTAAAATCAGTTCACTCAATCATTCTATTCTTCCTTTTTAAAATATGAATACTAATCATATAAACAGATATGACATTAAATTATAATTAATTAATGGTATTAATATTACTGTTTTATAAAATAAATTTAAAATGTGCTCAATCTGAAATTTTATTTTTTGAAGATGTACATCAAAAGGAACATTTTGTATGGTTAATATATTAACATATATAATTCTAATTTTGACTCTTTTACAAACATGCATTTAGTCATTCTCAGCTTCCTTATTGGATAATGAATTGGATTCCAAGAACATCTTTTGCCATAAATTGTGATTCAACTTTTTCATATAATGCCTGAACACCAAGTTTTTAATTCCAATTAAGATTGTTTCTTAAGAGAGAAGAGGCATATTACCATGGTGGAAGCTAGCACTTGGATTATCAATCCAAGGATGATGTGAAAAAAAGTACTATAGAAAAATATTTGTTTGTGTATTTTAACATACTCTTATCTATGTTTAGAGATAACGTGAACACCAACCATTGTAGATTCTCCAGAACATAATTTTTAAAACTGAAAATCAATTAGATATCGAAATTATAGAAAGTCTTTATGTAACAAGGTACTTTTCAAAGTTTGACTGTTAAAGTTCAATGATGTGTAGACAGAGACGTACAAGATTACTGCTATCAGCTTCTGAAATGCATGTAATACAATCTAATATGGTGTGAGGATCAATGCATCTGTCCATCTTGCATATCTGCCCTGCTGGAGAGAGCAGCGGTCAGACCAGTGGAGAGATCACAGTTGCTGAGCAACGGTTCCATCACCGACAGGCTTTTTGATTTGATTTGGTGGAAGGACAAGGAGTATATATATTTTTATACACAATAAAACAAGTCTCTCATTGAACAGAAGACTAGCAATAGCAAAGAATCCTATGGTACGTGTGAAGATTATAATTATTGATCTTTAGAGAAAATACATTTAGTAGTACCAGTGTGAAAGGAGTTAATTTGACCGTGAATTGTACTGATACTGTACATCCATAAATGATTGCTCTGTAGGCAGAGAGGGACCAAAATTAGACTGGTAAAATATTTCCTTAGAGTCAAAGTGATTATATCTTCCCTTTCCTAATCTGTTCATTGGACTGTGTGCAGAGAAAAGATCACACATACGGTAGTTTGGGGATGATTCAAATCACTTTTCAATTTGAAAGCACATTATGGTTTCTGTTAAATAGGGACATGGATAGTTGGGAATGCTCTGGGTTAATGTCTAATTTACTCAGTTTGCCCTTCTTCTTATAATTGGACAACTACTTGTAGTCTCATAATTTTTGAATCATCATCCATGAGTCTTAGGTCTTTAGAATGAGCTTCCTGAGTCCTTGTTATTAGTTAGCAAATTTAAAGAACGGGGTGCATTGGCCAAATCTCCATATGTAAACCAAGTAGAAATTAAATGATCTAATGTAACAAAGGAACAAAATGAAATTATTTCTCACAGTATCCTTTGTTTGTCTATTAACCACCATCTTAGAGAAGTGTAAATTAAAAGTCGAAATTACTTATTTCAGAAACTAAATAAATAGAGCACACTGCTGCTTTTTCATTTCATTGTGTCATTGTGTACCTTCACTTCTGGTATTTTTTACTTCCCTCTGAAAGCGCTATTTCAACAAGACCATGTAAATGTCTATAATTGCGAGAGAAAATGTTAATATAACATTTACACAGTTCAACAGCTTCAAAGCTGTTTCATTGACTATGCTTAAAAGGAAACTTACACACTGAGGCCCCAAGTCCACATAAATGCTAGTTTAGTGGGACATTTGGTGACAAAGCCTTGAAAACAGAAACAAAAAGGAGGGGAAATCAAACAGCCCCATCTTCCAGCCTAATTCCAGCCATTTAGAAGCTCTGTGCTTAAGCCTAGGATTACCAGTGATACTATCTACATCAGCTTTGCTGTTCAGGAAGAAATGCCCCTCTTATTAAAGAAAAAAGGAGAAAAAGAAAGAGGGAAAAACGAAAATAGTTTAAAGCCAAGTAATTCAGGCTTGCATAAATCTTTAATGGGTTCTGTCTTCATATGATTGGCTGTGCGTTCTTTCCTCTGCCCAGGGGAAACACTATATGTCTTAGAGGAGAATAATAGTAACTCCATCTTGTGTGTTATATGATATCTTCAAGTAATCCCGAGGATTTTGGCTTTGTCTGCTGTAAACAAAAGGCCACCCATACATAATGTGTCTGTGCTATTCCAGACTCCTCACCTTAGCAGGTGACACCCATAAGATGGACGTGGGAGACTAAGCCCATATGTACTGGCGGCAGTTTTACTCCTAAGACAGCTTGAAAAATGTAAAAACAAATAGCGTATTTCTCTTCCTATAAGAACAAAGTGTGATCAGCACCCTGCAGTTGTGTCAATTTTCTGGGCTTTTCTCAGGAGTAAGAATGAAACACCAGATAATATGCTTTGCTTTGTGAGCTGATGAAGAAAATACCACGCCGTAGATTCATTCGTTGAAAATGTATGGATGATTCCAAGCTCTATGTCAAACCACAAAAGAGAAATTAAGGAATAAAAGTATCCGTCATTCACATGTTAAGATTTTACTGAAGATTAATAAAAGTTACATAGAAAAGTCTGTTTTATCATCATTCTTTTTTGTTCTTCTGGGGATGTGCTTACTGAGTTAGGTTCTGAATGGGTAAGCTTCCTAAGTGATGGATTTATTCACTCAACAAATATTCACCTACACATGTAAGAGACTTTCTTCCACTCTGGCAATATGAGAAAGCTTTGACTTGTAGATGGACTTAGTACACAGGCTAACGTGGTAAAATTTCAAATCTGAAAGAGAGTCAGACCTGAATCTGCTCAATTTCTTTATCTTCTCTGATGCAGTATCAGTTCTCAGCAATTCTATGCTTACTGATTACATTGCATATAAGTAAGCACACCTTTGTTTCACTACTTATTTAAACAGTACCAACAAACAGAGGGAGAATTTCTAAGTTGATTGGCTAAAATCAGTCATTTAAAAAGCTAGATCTTATAGTAAAGAGTATTTTGAAAGAAGGCCAAAACATAGTTTCTGCTGTTCTTCAGTAAAATCACAAATTGTTTCTAGGATACATTTAATTTTATGCACAAGTGCACGTTTATTTTTATTTCAAATTCCCAGGAAAGTTTTTGTGTGAGGTAGAAAAGAAATATGCATTGTCAAATACCAATTCTCAGTGAAAAGGTAAATTACGATTTTGAGCCAATGAATCGATGTATTGTAACAAAAGACATGATGGTCATCAACAAACACATATAATAATTCTAATATTGAAAGTTTGCTGCAATGTGTAATATATGGTGGCAAATACAATAACTGAAAAAGCAAGTTGTTGGTAAAAGAGAAAATGGATTCACAGAGATACTATTATTGTTATTTTGAATGTGGATTTAGAGCATCCATTTCACAATATATTTCTAAGCAGGGTTAATATCTTTATACTGTGCTTTCTTAGTTAAGAGAGTTATATTGATTGATTCATTCTTAGACTACGCATCATGAACTAACAAAATAAAAGGCCTATTAATTCTTCAACAGATCAAGTTGTTGTCTGATTTTCCTCAATCTCCCATATGTAAATTTCACAAAAATAAAGTTTAAAAACCCCCAAAAGTGGGCTTCCTTGGTGGTGCAGTGGTTGAGAGTCCGCCAGACGATGCAGGGGACATGGGTTCGTGCCCCGGTCCGGAAAGATCCCACATGCCGCGGAGCGGCTGGGCCCGTGAACCATGGCCGCTGAGCCTGCGCGTCCAGAGCCTGTGCTCCGCAACGGGAGAGGCCACAGCAGTGAGAGGCCTGCGTACCGCAAAAAAAAAAAAAAAAAAAAAAAGGGAGTGGGACATCAAAATGGCCCAATCATATTACAATTCCATGACTAACGTGTTAATGTATTTTATATAACCCCTAATTATATGTGAAAATATATAGAAACTCTATCATATGTCAGTTATTCAGTGGCAATTTAATGCTTCAAATTTGAGTCATATAATTCAGTATTTAACGAGAAATGTTTAAACAATTAGGAATTCAGTATATATACCCTAGGTCTCTTGACTTCCTTAACTGATCATTAACTTGTTAAGAAACAATGTGATAAATACTATACAATTTTATTATCTGACTTTATTAATATTTTAATACTTTAACATTTTGTATTCTAAGTTATCATTTTACTTTGCCTAATTAAGGTAAATTGGCCTCAGCATTCACTCTGAATGACTAGCTTAAGAAGATGGGATTCAACATATGTGGTCACATCTATAGTGAATGTACTGTTTTTCTGATTGAGAAATATACCTCTTAAATATATATTTTTGGCGACACAGGTATGGCCTAATGCCTCACTTAAAGTTTCAGCATGATCCATGTTCTCCTATACTCTGCTGTCACGCCCTCATTCATATCTCTTTACAAACCATCTTTAATTCATTTCTATTTTTTGCCTATTTTGCTGTCTAGTGCTATTGCTTTTATACAGTTTGCAAAGGGTGCCCAATCATACAAGTGTAGTTTATAAATATATTTTAAGCATTATTTTTGTGGTTTTAATCATAATAAAAAATGAGATGCTACTTAAACCAAAACAGTCACTTGCCCTACATATGTATTATACACAAGGAGAACTTGAACTATTATTATATGAAGTAAAGAAGGGACATTTGATCAGTGAGAAATTATTATGTCTTCATTCTGGAAAGTAGATCTGGAAGACACTAAACAGGAAGTAAAGATATGAATCCATTTTATTGTTAGTTGTCTCAATAAAGTTAATATATAAAGAGTAAAAACAATACATTTTAGTATCACTAGCTTCGGTATTAGAACAGAATGTAAGGCATAATTCACATCTTATTATTTCTCTACATCATCCTTTCATTGAGATAACTAAAAGAATAATTCTAATATTTATTAAAGACAATATTTTCCAGAGTCTATCAGACATGCTGATTAAAACAAATATTATAATGTATTGAATACTATCATTGATGCATATTAACAAGAATAATTTTAGCTGCTGTAACAAATAATATTCGAGATTTCAAGGGTATAACACCATAGGGGTTTATTTTTTCTCACATTACATTTCAGTATAGAGGTGCCTGGTTAGTGGGTGGCTTTTTTGTGGTTACACAGGCTTTCAAGCTCCTAAAAACTAAAGGCTCCAATAATTCTCTAGGCTAGGATCTCTTAGTGCTGTGCCCCTAGCCAGAGAAGGGGGACAGAGAGCATGAAGAAGGGCACTAGTCTTCTGACAAGTCCTTACCACTTCTGTTCTTGCCCTGTTGCAAGATCTAGTGCCAGGATCTCACTGGATGTGAGGCATCTCTAAATTAGAGCTCCTGGATTATAGCTGCCTCCCAGAAACAATTTTACACTATGGATATTTGAAGCAGACAGCTATCTGTCTCTGACACGTAGGATATAGGGCTGGGAACTCTATATTCACTGTATATTTTATATTCTTACAATTTAAACTTGGAATTCTTATTTTACAAAAGAGAAAACTGAGGCTCAGAGAAGTTAATTATTTGTACAAGTAAAATTTTGAACCCAGGTCTAACAATAAAATAAGCAAGCTCTTAATAATTGTGATATACATTATCAAATTATAATGCATATAATTATTCCCAACAATACTGCTACTAATATTAATTGAATTTGAATGCTTTTTATGTATTTGGCAATGTTCTAAGTGCAACTCAGTGACTCCTTGAATCTGAAAAAACCTGAGTCCTCATTACTAGCACCTTCTCTTCCTGCAACTCCCACCACCAATTTCTATCAAATAGCATATCAACCATTTGTTAAGCAGAACACCAACGACTTTTTATGACTTTGCAAACACAAGTGGGGCACCTGTCGTAAGCACAATGGAAACTCAAATATGCCACTTCTCTCTTCCTCTGGTCCTGCAACCTGCTCGGCACACTGGCGTCAGCCAGCACAAGTTCGTTAGTGACTTCACAGGCACCTCGTCATTCCACAGGGGCAGAAACCTTACCCAGTCACAGCTCAAGACCTGGAGAAGATCTTAAAGGCAGTTTGGTCTCAACATCCAGCAAATATAAGTTACTTATAATGAGTTCTGGGTAAATATTCCCAGTAATGGAACTTACCACCTCACAACATGACCTACAGGTTTAGGTACTACCTACAGGTGGTAGAAAATGCTTAGAATCATAGAGTCACAGAAATCCATCTAAGTGTAGCCTACACATTTTTCTACTGTGCTAGTCTTACACACTGAGATCAATTCCCAAATTTTATATCTGTGAAAGCAGAGGCCATGAATGTTCAGGAGATCAATTAGTCAAAGATCCCATAGCTGGTCTTTCTGCAACCTCAATTCTGTCCCTGCCCTTGGAATTACTCAAAGCAATTCTAATTTCTTATCTACATGACAGACTATATGTGCTTGAAAACAGCTATTTTGTTTTCCTTAATTCTTCTCTTCTCCAAAATAAATAATTTCATTTTCTCACAATTTCAGATGTAAAATCCTTTCAGGTATTGATGATTTGGAAAGTTTTTTGATTTTCGGTGTCTCATAAATGCCCTTCCCTATAATCCTGGACTCCGTATGAGTTCTGACCAGTGCAAGATACAGAAGAAATAATTTCAATTTATTGCTTAACTCTTCTTCTGTTAATTAAATTTAAGATTAAATTAGTTTTTGTTTTTTAGCCTACATTTCCTGGATGTCTACTCATGGTGAAGTTTCATATTTTTCCTGTTTTTTCATGTGTACAACATTATATTTCAACTCCTATGTACACTACAGTGTGCTCACCATCAAATATTTAGTTTCCATCTGTCACCATACAGTTGACCCCCTTTGCCTATTTCATCCTCCTTCCCATCTACCCTCTGGTAACCTCTACTCTGTTTTCTGTATCTACATGTTTGTTTTTGTTTGGTTTGGTTTGTTCATTTGATTTCTTTGCTTGTTTGTTTGCTTTTTTTATATTCCACATATGAGCAAAATCATATATTTGTCTTTCTCCATCTGACTTATTTCAGTTAGCATAATACCCTCAGGGTCCATCCATGTTGCCGCACATGGCAAGATTTCATCTTTTTTATGACTGAATAGTATTCCAGTATTTCCCATCTTTTTTGTCTATGCATCTGTTGATGGACATTTAGTTTGCTTCCATATCTTGGCAATGGTAAATAATGCTGCAATGAACATATGGGTGCATTTATCTTTTTGAATTAATGTTTTCATATTCTTCAAATAAATACCCAGAAATGAAATAACTGGATCATATGCTGGGTCTATTCTTAATTTTTTGAGGAATCTCCATACTGTTTTCCATAGTGGCTGCACCAATTTACATCCCCACAAACAGTACCTGAGGGTTCCCTTTTCTCCACATCCTCTCCAACACTTACTTCTTGTCTTTCTGAAACTAGACATTCTAATGGGTGTGAGGTGATAGCACACTGTGATTTTGATTTAACAGCACAATATTGCCATCAAAACAGATGCATAGATCAATGGAACGGAATTGAAACCCCAGAAATAAATCCACACATTTATGGACAATAAATATATGTTAAAGGAGCAAAGAACATACAAAGAAGAAAGGATAGTCTCTTCACTAAATGGTGTTGGGAATACTGGACAACCACATGCAAAATAGTTAAATTACACCACTATCTCACACCACACACAAAAATCAACTCAAAATTGATTAAAAACTTGGATGTAAGACCTGAAACCATAAAAATTTTAGAAGAAAACATACACAATATGCTCTTTGACATCGGTCTCAGCAATCTCTCAGGCAAGGAAAACAAAAGCAAAAATAAATGGAACTAAACTAAAAAGTTTAATTAAACTATATTAAACTAAAAAGCCTCTGCACAGCAAAGGAAACCATCAACAAAATGAAAAGACAACTTATCACATGGGAGAAGATATTTGCAAATCATGTATCTGGTAAGGGGTTAATATACAAGATATATAAAGAACCCATACAACTTAACAAGAACAACAAGAATTTTTTTTTAAATGGGCAGAAGAGCTGAGTAGACATTTTTCCAAATAAGACATACAGATGTTCAACAGGCATGTGAAAAGATGTTCAATGTCACTTTATTCTTTTTTTAAAGAAACTTAAAAAGTTTCTACTTTTTCCCTATATATTTCTCATAAGGCATTATTATTTTTTTAATATATGTTTCTGTGTTCCTTCTTGTTTATTTTTTATTCCTTAAGGGACTTTTTCTCATTTATTTCTAATTCTGTTTGCATTTTTATTACCTCAGTCGTGAGGTTTGTTTTTTTTTTAATGCTGATCTATGCCTTACTTTCACCTCCTTTACTATTTTCTTAATGTCTGCAGTGCACTAAAGATGGCTACAAGTTCTTTGACACTCCTCTGGTTGATGCTAGGAGTGATGGTGAGGTCTATTTTCCCTTCCTGTCTTGTTTGAGCCCCAAACCACTATGTAAGAAGTTGTACCATCCTCAAACCTGTGAAAATTTCAAGCCACATAGACAGGATCTTAAGGGTGAGATTCCTTTAGGAAACAGAGCACCAAAGAACATTATTAAGGTGTTGGACGTGTATGCGAGTGAAGAAGCTGTCTTGGAATTGCATCCTCCAGCCCCAGTTGCTCTAGCTTATGCCACAAGGATCAGAGACAAACTGTCGTGACAAGCTTTTCCCAAATTCCTGACCCATGAAATCATGGGCAAAGTAAAATGATTGTTTTGAGCCACTATATTTTGGGACAATTTGTTACCTGTCAAGAGATAGCCAAAACAATTTTTTTTAGCTCCTTTTGAAATAGTACATTGCAATTTTGACCTTTTAAGAAAAAAAAATCTTTTTGGTTCATTTTCATTGACTGTAGGAATTATTACTCTGCTCCTGATACTCATTTTTTATTTTTAAATAATATCTTTGTATGAGATTGACCTCAACACTCTACTGTTTTTCCTTTTTACATTAATTTCATTTTCCTGATAGGATCCCAAGGCTTTTCCAAGTCTACAGAGCTTCCTCTTCTGCTGTTTTCATGCCATATCAAAATATCTGGCAACTTTTTTTTTTTTTTTGAGATGTTCTGGTTCTGTTCTCTTGCCTCACTTTTTCCTGGATCCTTTCTTTCCTTTGTCTTTGCTCTTCTTTACTGCTCAATTTTGATTCCATTCTTGGCACTTTCTCTTAAATGTGATGCCTTCTCCTGTAAGGAAGCCCTAGGGGGGTCAGTTTCAAAAGTTCATGGGGGCAACCTGAGACAGCTCCTTTGGACTGGACCTCTTGCACTTATTAGGTCAAAGAGGGTAAAGCCCACTCAGCTTTATTTTCTTTGCTGCACCATGCAGCCCATTTATTTCCAGTTATTAACTGTTTGTTGGATATTTGAGGTTCTCCTGCTCCAGATCAGCCCTACACCCACTTGATTTCCTCTGCTTTCTACTTCACAGACACTGCTAACAACAGATCTTGGAACTATTGAAGGTTCGTTCTTTCACACTTGTATTTTGTTTTGAGGTCAATACCTCATCACCTAGTTTTTCGTAAATATTGACCAAGTGTTGTTGGTTTTGCTCTCTAGTTAATCTTTCTGTTTTTACATGGGAGTCAGGAAGATCCCAAAACTGCTGTCTCCACCTCCACCATCTTCCCATAATCCACACATAATACACTGAGTTGTAAAATTATGCACTGGTTTTCCAAAAAAAAAAATGTTTAAAAAAAAAGTCTATATTGCTTATACAAGAGATCCCATTGTTCTGAAAGTCTATTCCCCACACATAGGCATAATTCTCTTGCATTTAAATTTGACCCAAAAGTAATATACAAATATAATAAACAGTAGTTAACCATCTAATTAACTATAATTTTATTTGTCTTAGAATTTAGAAGAGCTTTTGCAAGAAAGATTAGAAAGAAGTCTTGTAAAATAATTTGTATAAGGAGTTGTGTGCTATTGCTGACTTTTCTTTTACCTCGAGGGAAGGATTTATGTGCAGAACTGTGTCATTTACTTAGAGCTTCAACCAAGTACTAGAGTAACTAGATAGCACAAGTTTGTGGTGAGGATGATGGAATTCTGTCAACAAAAACACGTTTATTAAATAGAGTTGATCTAATGTTTTTTCTTTTAATTAGCAAGCATTTATTAGCCAATTACTATGTGTAGTTCTTTATATCCAACATAATGAAAGTTTAAAAGAATGACAGAATCTTTATCTTCAAGCACTCCACAAACTGGAAAATGAAATTTATGTAATTACCAATAATTTAATTGAGTGTGACAATTTGAAACACTGTTGAATGTTTATAAAAACATCTCCATCAAATACAGGACAGCTACATGATAATGGATAGGAAAAGCATTAAAATTACCAACTTAGATTGATTCTAAATTTATTTAATAAATGTGTGCACTTGACCAAGATATTAAAGTACTTAGATACTCTATGCCTCAGTGTTTTCATTTATGAAATACAAGTTCTCACAATTTTGACGAGCTAGCATTTTATACTTCTATGACTTCTTGGTAAATACTTAAGATATAAGTATACCCTGACTAATCTTAAGCTACTGATTCCTGTGTGCAGTAATTGACAGAAAGTGTGCAAATCAGGCTGGATTTCTCATATGTTTTCCTGTATATATATATATATATACACACATATACATATATATATATGCTTGAAAGCACACATTTCACATTTTCTATTTGGATAATAAGTGGATTTTTAAACTTTCTAGTTTAAAGTCCATTTGTATCACAATAACCATCTTGGAAAACGAATGCTTGTTCGAATTTACAAATTCCTTCTGTAATCCTTCCTCTTGATTTTTATTCCATTAATTATTAAGTCATTTGACTTTATGTAGTTACATTATTAACCAAGTACACTATATCCAAAGGACCTAGAATTCTCATACTAACAATATCTTCTGTCATGAGTGCTTCTATCTGTGACCCGACCAGTGATCTTTGAAGCATAAGGGATAAAAAAGAGAGCACCCTGGATTAAATCAATCATTTAATCAACAAGTATTAAGAGCTGTGAGAGAGATACAAAACAGAAGATAATTACCTCAGCTGTCAAAGAGCTTATAGTCTTGTTAGAAATGTAATACAGGCAAGAGGCCATTAGAGAATAAGAAAGTATATAATGAAGTGTTTAACTGGGGTGTGGGTGCAACCTCAGATTCTTTTGCTGTGAACTAAAGAGTTAGACAAGATGGGCTTTAAGATCACTTTCAGAAGTATGATCTCTGAAAAGTAAAATGAGAGGACATCGATGAAGGTAAAGCCTTAAAAAAGTAATTTATCTCTTTGACAACTATGTGTCTTTTCTCCATCCCACTCCCATGCCATTCTGAATATTGAGGAAATCTTCTCTTTATAAAGTCTTCACTTAGGAGTATAATTTAATTGATCACACCTCATGATTACAAACATAAACTCTTTTTGGCAAACAAATACGCCATCAATTAAAATAGAATAATAAACAACTAAAAAAATACCAATGCCTAAAATTCTTTAAAGTAATTAATTTTGCTGAAAGTAGACATATACATTTTCAGTGAAAGCAAAAGTTCTAAAACACCAAAAACAATGCCTGGTTGGGTTTGAATCTCAATTAGAAGAAGAGAGGAGGATTATCCATGTTATACAGATAAAGCAGTTAGTAAAATTATCATCTGAGACAGCCTGGAGAGAAGGGCACATTGAAGGTATGGCATCACACATCACATGACTGCTTCAGTCAACCCTCGTGGAAAGAATGCAGAGTACAAAGACTGACTTAGGATACCTGCTTCTAAATATTCTGGTGAGTTTAAAGAATAAATTAAAACGCAGGATTGGGCTTCCCTGGTGGCGCAGTGGTTGGGAGTCCGCCTGCCGATGCAGGGGACACGGGTTCGTGCCCCGGTCCGGGAAGATCCCACATTCCGCGGAGCGGCTGGGCCCGTGAGCCATGGCCGCTGGGCCTGCGCGTCCGGGGCCTGTGCTCCGCGACGGGAGAGGCCGCAACAGTGAGAGGCCCGCGTACCGCAAAAAAAAAAGGATTTAAATTCTCCAACTGAGATGACATCAGAGGACCATGATCATCCATGGATGTCCTAAAAGAATCATCACTTTATTATCTCTAGTTGAAATTGCTTAAATAGACTGTCCAGTCTGACACTTAAGTTGCTAAATTACAATATAGGTTATATTCTGAACCTCCCCGAGGTTCTTGTAAATTTTAGAGCATTTATTGGGAAAGAGTGAGACCTCCAAATTGGAAAAGGGACATTATAAGGTTTCAAAAAACCCTCAGTATCTAATACTGCAACCCATACTAGGAGACTGGCCATGCTTTGTTTGAATATCTCATAAATACCCCACCTAATAACAAACACCAGTTTTTCTGAAATCTCTTCCAAGGTCTCTAATCTTAGTCACTCACCTAATTGTGACTGAAACTGTTAGAAAGTGGTAACGGCGAGGAGAGGGGGCAGAAGCAGAGGGCCAACTCTTGAAGTCTCCCTTCTACTCCTAAATCATCAGTTTCTTTAGCTCCTAGCCCAGGTCTGCATGTTCTATCAGGTCATTTGTTCATTGTCATTCTCTCTGCTAAGCCATGGATTATGACAAATTTAGTCATGTGTTAAGTCTAATGTCAACAGCTGCTCCAGAACTTGTCTCTTCATTGAAGTGCATCAACCCAATCTCCCACACCAGGCATGGGACAGTTGATCTGACAAGGTCAGGTTCTCTATCCCAAGAAGCAGAGAATTCCAGAGCAATTGCTTTTCTTCTCTTAGTGACAGAAGTATAACTCTACTGCATTACTCCAGTATGTCACTTTTCTGGTTCTTTGTCATAATTTATTCTGTAGGGATCCTGTAGGGGTCGTTTCACCATTGCATAGGGTATTATGCAGGCCCATGCTATTGAGGTCTATGTGCTGATAGGAGCTGGTAGGCAGGAAATAACTATGATCTACGTGTCTTTGTGAGACACATGCATGCAAGAGGGTGAGAGTTGCACATCACAAAAATCCAATGAGGCTTGTGAGATCCTATAGTGTGCAGTATGTAAGGTAATCTCCTCAAAGGTAAAAGAACCCTTGCCAGACTTTACATTAACTAGCACTGGAGAAAAAGGCATAATGCTTGTTGGGCTTCTTTAGATTTAGAGGCAATTTAAACCATACTTGTGGGTGTTTTTACAACCCCTATCTGACTTGCAATACAGGTTCTCACCAGTCAATTATTAATTTCACTTGATCCCACATTTTATGTGACTGAATTTTTGAATTCCACTTATTTCTCCCCATTCCCCACCGTCTTTTATGTAGTGTATGACTATGGTTGCTAAGTTTATCTATTCAGTACATATTATAAGATAATAAGGCAGGACTCAACTCAATTAGGAAAAAAAGAACTTATCAGAGATAAATACAGTAATGGATAGAACTTTGTGTCCACCCTTTGAAAGGCGGTGGGGATTTTCATTCCCATTCATCGTACTTGTGTGATAGATGGAGAATGTGGTTATTTTCCTTGTTGTTGCTGAGCTTGTGTACAATTAAGAAGTGTATATATGGATGTTAGGAGACAAAGGGCTGGACTGTTGACCTCTCTTGTCATGCTGTTCAATACTGAAGAGGAAAAGCTAAAAGCCATATTTCCTAAGCTCCCTTTATGGTAGGTCCTAGCTGTGACTAGGTCCTCCAAACCAATGCAATCACCTGAGACTGAGAGCCAAAGTGAGGCAGAGGCCATGCTTCTGAAATACCAATTGTGCCTGCAGACAAGCAGTATTGGGAAGGCATTTGATTTCTCTTCTCAACCTTAGCCATGCACTAGTGTCTCATCAAGTTGGTGGGTATTGAGAGGCAGGCTCCAGGAATCCACTGGTTGGAGTGAGTCATGTTAGGCATGGCATGGTACTGGAGCTCGTAGAGATAGTAGCTCACCTATTTAATTCATTCAACAAATACTTATTGAGCACCTATCCAATGCCAGACACTATTCCTGCTCCATGGGTTGTCCGTGAACAGAGCACACCCTGCTCCCTGCTCTTGTGGATCTTACCCACCGTCAGTGATTTCCTGGTCTCGTGGCTTATGATTATTTCCTTCATAGGGGCAGTGACAGGGCACTCTTGGCCAGGGAGTTCCTGACTGGAGGAAAAAACAGCAGTTCCATTGTGACCTGGCTCTGGGTCTGACTCTGGAAGTCATTTCAAGAAGCCCAATTGAAAGTCTTTCCTCAGTGCTCCCAGAGATTTATAAGTTAAATAACACCTTATATTAAATTCCTTCTTGCCCAAGCTATTTAGAGAGAATTATGTTCACAGCAAAGGGACTCTGACCAATACCAACCACGTTGGCGTGCTCATTCATTCCCATTTTGGCCACCTTGAAAGTCCCACACATTCTTTACTGTCTACCCAGCTAACATGTCACCTCTGGCTCTCTGACCCTTGTCTGTCCCCCATGAAATTAATCTCTATTCCCTCTGGCTGCCATAGCACCGTACAAATCTGTAAATGCTTCCTTTATAGGGTTTATCAAGCTGTGTGACTTGGCTGCCTCTCTTGTTCTCCTCCTGTCACCCACACAGCACACAAGACAGCAACTGGGTCTTATTTACCTTTGTGCCTTTGACACCTGACCGTGTTGGGCAAACAAGTCACCTGTGTTTCATTTACTCATATATTAATAAACGAATCACAAATTTTCTTATTGCAAAAATATTTTAACTGCATTTATACCCTTCTTTTCCATATAGATTTATTTGTACCATTTTAAACATTATATAAGAAATTATCATTAGGTTTAGGAATAACATCAGAAATGAGGTAGTCCAGACTTCTTTTCCAGGTCAGGAGTTTCAGGCCAGAACAATTTGGTTTCTTATTCCAAGTTTAGTGTTCTTCTGTTTTATTCTACAGTTACTGGCCGTGACTTGGTGTGTAATTTCACTGAAAACAAGTATTGTCTTTGAAGCTCCTCAGGGCTCCCCAGGCTTTGCAGGTGAGAGGGTAATTGGCCACCGAAGAGCTTCTTGGAGTTCCCTCAAAAGTTCATTTATGGGACTGGAAATGCAGAGGCGGGGTGTTCTCTATTTAGAGCAAGTGCTTTTGTCAACAGATAGGTTCACAGACACTAGATAAACTGTCAAATATTTGATTCTGATTCCATAAATTATATATCGCTCTCTTCTACATTATAGTTTTCTTCTGTAAGGCACAAAATGATTCTATAATATGAATGCGCATGCTATTATTTATAAAATTGGAGTGCAAACTAGTTGGGTCATCAACAATGTATTAAAAGAGCACTTTGTACAGAGTTTTCTTCCAGCGCTTAGCCTATTTTATTATAAGCATGTCCTTCCATCTCTCCCAGGAGACTGGGCCCAGTGAGAGCAAAGCTCATATCTTTGTGGTAGTAGGTTTCATTCCTAATAAGGTGCTTGGCATAGGCTATGTGCTTTATGCTTGTTCTTGAAAGTTCTTGGACGTAAATATGTTATCTGTAAGACAACAAAACTACTAAATTTGCCAAATTAAATGAAGCAAAACCAATTTCTCTTATTTCCCTTAGACTAAGAGTTTATTTTCTGTAGAAATGGATAGGTGTTTCCTACTAATTTGTGGATCGTCCATTTAACTTCAACAAGTTTCTAGAGGCCTTTCCAATATTTCAAGGAAGAGGAGAGTTTTGTTTTCTCTGTATTAGGTCTTGGCAAAGGCTGCTCACTTCTCTTTCCCAAATCTCTCCACAAGGCATGGAATATCTGGAGTTCATGCCTGTGAGCACTTTGAAATGACCCCAATTAACAAACTTGACAACTACTTCAACAAATATCGTCAAAAGTGGAAAAGGTCCATTTTTAAGTGGTACTTCTGAGAAGTGTGAACTCATAATGGGAAACATACTCACATAATCACTTACAAACGAATCATCTTGAAAATGAGTACTACACAAGTTAGATATAAAACACTGTGGTTCTGACAGCGCACACACATGTGAACCCTAATGAGTGTAATACGATCCCGTTCATGGTGACAGTCGTGGTTGACATCAGGTGCTGGAATGAAGACCAATGAGTAGGACATACAGTTGTTCAGGAAGAGTTTCAAGTGAAGCTCGTGACCATGATTCCTGTGTGCTTTAGAACAGGAGGGGTGAGCTGTAAGGACACTTCTTGATCTAAATTCAAAGACACTGCAAACTTAAGTGACATAATGAAAAACAGGAATTGAATTTAGTACTTGGGTACTTAGCTCACTCAATCTTTTCATCATATTTCCCAAGTGAGTGGAAGCAGAGACAATAAGTCATTTTTGGATGAATTTTAGATATTTCAGGGAATAATACAACTTTTACATCTCAGACTAGCAAAAGTAAGAAGGCAATATGAATTTTTCTTTCCACAAGAAGCTCACCTTGATAACAAATACATATTGACCATAAATCCTCCCTACACTTTAACACTCATATTGAAGAACTAGGTCCTATAAGCAATTAATGTGTTAACTTGATTCATTAATGCAGAGAATATTCACGATTTTCCACCTTGGAAGAGACTAATTCTGTCATCGCTTTAATAGAACTCTGCTGGAAATGAAAGACAATTTTTATTCTAGGGAATGATTACTGTGTCTTGTTTAATTCTCCCCTAACAAATGTCAGCACTAATGTATTACAGATTATTCAGTCAATTTGATGGTTCCAGGTGAAAGAAAGGAACACAAATCTCTTCTTTTAGTGTAAAAAGGGTCAGCCGGATGACTTCCCCTGCAGGAGCCAAGATGAGGCTTGACATGAATCAATCAAGAAGGCTCAATTTTACAGTTATAGTGCCTAATGCCTAAACATGAGCGGACGGGTGGAAATTAGCACCCGATTATGAGCATACATGATCTTCCCCTGGAAGACAATAATATTGGCATTAAGCTTCTCAAGAGGGGAGATGCTGCTGGTTTTTAATATGTCTTAAATTATGTCAGGAAAAACACTGGAACATCACACAAAAGCCACAGTCAGTGTCTATTGCTATCTCATAAAGCTGGAGATCTTTACAACAATATTGACACAGGAGCAGGCAAGCAAATGTCAGCCAATATAACATATGAAATACTTAACGTAACCAATTTTCAGCTGTCAATCAGTAGGGAATAATGACTGATGCAAGGAATCAATACGCCACAATTGAATTCCAGCTCACAAACTTGTTTCGTTCTGTGCTATAAAAGACTGTCAAATGTCACACCCCAAGAGATGCAACAGGATTCCAAAGATTTATTTATTTCAAGCTCTGAAGTCTATTAGCAATAGTGCTCCTTTGCTATTGGAAATAGAGCTTCGGTGACATTAAATTTTCAGAAATGACAACTCGTGTTTCTGACAAATTAATGATCGGACTTTCTTAGTCCCATATTTATTTATTTTTTGACAACATGAAGTACAATTATTCTCAACCAATTCTTGGGATTTCAGAAAGCAAATATTTGACATAATTTGTCAAGTAAACTGCTCACAGAGCCAACCGTTCTTAAACAAGTTGTCCTATACATTGTAAATAAATGGAAATTGCATATGACAAACCTTAAGCTTATGTTAAATCCAAACCTTAATATTATGCAAAGGCTTGATGGCAAATTAAATCTATAAAATTTTATCTTTGAATAACAATATTAAATTCTACTCTCTCTACTGCATGGTTAACTTTTAGGAAAAAAAAAATACTGCATCCATGTAAAAAAACAAAACAAAAACAAAACAAAGCAAAACAAAAAAACCCAAAACTGTGTTATTCAGAACACCAGGAGCTTATTTTATCTTATTCTATGGCAGCAATTTTAAAGTTGATAGTCTGAACCTATTTTTTAAAAAGCTATTTTAGTATTAATCAAGCATTTTTTTAATGTAACTTTGATGTGACATGGTAATTCCAGAGATGCTTTTTATAAATTGGGAGAAAAATAAACATAGAAAATTGCTATCTACCCTTTCCTAGCTATTCCCACAAGAACATTTTTTTCTTTTCAGCCCTATTATTTTATATTTTGCTGAATATTCTTCCTAAATCAAAGAAGAAAAACATAAAATATTAGTTTTATGGAAGAAAGAACAATATATCAATGGTGATCTCCTAGCAAGCATTCTTTTTCCCTTTGAGGCCAAGGAAAATAAGAGTCACGCGCTCTTCTGAGAAAAATGAAGCAACAAGCTATTTGTCCCTCAAGATCCAGTTATACATAGCAGACATGTAGCAGGTTTTTACCATCACCAATAGCTGTAAAGACAGGGCAAAGTGAAAGCCTGCTACTCGTTGGGCAGGAGCTCACGGAGGCATCTGCTAAACGCGCACAATTATCACCAGAACTCTTATCTGGTCAAACACCTGCTTGTGGCCCTTTTCTCAGCTTTTTTTACAGAGTGCCAATGTGGTGGGCCCATATATTGGGAGAACTCAGCCCTCCACCAAAGCTTATGCCTAGGGTAGATTATGTGATCTCGTATCAACTCCCATTATTAAGTTGATCTGACTTAGTATTAAATATTTTAAAGGAAATTATTTTCTTCCAATGTATCTGGCATAAAAAAAGATAAAACCCAAAAAGAACATGTTTAGGATCTGATGTTTGTTTTTGAACAGACCAGCAAGAAGCCTACATTGTTTATAAATGGGAATAAAAAAATACTGTTAAGGCAGAGTTACTCATGTGGTTGAATGGGCTGATTAAACCCAGAGAGAACATCGTGGGCAGAGCTTCTGTATCCTTCATTTGTTCTTCTCTGAAAATGATAACATTGAACTGTAAAAGTTGAGATTGAAAAGCCACTAGTGTGTTGTCTAATTTCAACTTCAGAAGCTGCTGTGCTCTCTTGGTGACTTTATGAGGGAATAAGATTATAGGTCACAAGAGCTTCTTTATTTCCCACCTGTAGCTTCTAACAACATTTTATTAAGGACTTTCCCATCTTCTTTCTCTGGGTTGAAATCCTAACAACTGTTACAGGACCTTGACCAAATGGTATTAACATAGATTAGTGACACTGAAATGAAGTAGCCTTTTATCAGAGCTCTATTTACAGGTGGCTACTGATATTTTTACTGTGCTAATAAGATAAACATAATATATCATCATGTAAATAAAAAAGGAGCCCTTAATATGGTGAAACACTTAGAGCTTCATGTTTGCTTCACAGAGAATCACACCAACCTATTGTTATTTGAAGGTTTAATGTTAATTTGTAAAACAAACATGTCGGAGAGTTGTCCATAAATATCTTCTTGACAGGCGGTTGCTTCCTGGCTTGTTTAGATGCTTTTTTAATTGCTCACTCACTGACTAGATCTCCAAAATAAAAACTAGTGGGAGAATTTTAAGTGCGTATACATACAGTATACACTCTTATTGGAGGATATAAATTCTTGTTTTCAAGACTAGATGTATGATTTCTTGCCTGGATAGTTTTGAAGAGTAATGAGATGATATTTACAGGGCACTTGGAGAGCTAGGAAAGGTGCTAAGTACCCAGGACTATCATTGGTCTTCATTCAGAGATATACTTTAACTGAATAAATGTAAACACAATAGAACAAGAACACCCTGTTCACCACTCTGGTAGACTAAAAATTGGAGGCAACACATGGGTCATTGGAATGTCTGAGGTTTATATATTCCTATATTTCTTTATGCCAAAGCCAATGCTGCTTCTTTTTTTTTAAATAAAGAAACCAAGTGTATTTCCCATACATTATCTCATTAATTCTAAATCAGTTTAGTTCCAGACACAGTCAAGTTAGGCTATCTCAAGGTTTTTAAGGCTATTAGGTTTAATTTCTAAAATGGTTGACAAACTTTTACTACTGTTAGGCAAATTGATTGTAGAGTCCACTTTATTTTTTGCTGTTAGTAAAATGTGAAAAAAAAGAAGTTCCATTTATTCTGCAGTCAGATGGAGGATTTGAGAACACTCTGACAATAATTGTTTTTATATGAAACAGATCAAAAAGAGTCAGTCTGGTGTTTTCAGCTGTCTTAATGACAAAAATCAGATTGTCTGCACAGCTGATTCAATCAATAGTGGAGAAATCAGTTGATACGGCAAAGAGTGATTGGAAAGAAAACCAGTGGATACAGTCCTGTCCTGTTTATTTAAGAACAAATGTCTAATCTGTTATTTACATTGAGGCATTTCTCTGCTCTGCATTTGTCCTTGTGAATGTATATACAAGTCTAATAGAGAAACAAACATACATTGCCTAGTATGTCTTTGATTATTAAAATGGATCAGACTGAAAAGTCACCAAAATTTGGCCAAAATTTAGCTTTTTAAATTGGGATTATGTGTTATTAGAAAAATTCATTAGGTGAGATGAGTAAGAACTAAATAATGACATTAGGGACATATTTCAAAGGCATGTATTTAACCTAAAAGGAGGTGAATATTAAAAACTAAGTTGATTTTATTTTAGATGCTTTCTCTTTGAGAGAAAGATGAGAGAGATGCCTCTCTTAGTCTGTCCTCTTCTTTTTTTCTATAATGTAATCCTTACAGGGAAATCCCAGTATTCTAATCTGTGCATCTTCTTAGAGTGTAAGAGGATTGAAATGCAAATGTCAAACTGGATAAACCCAGCATTATGGGTTGAACTGTGTCCCCACAAAAGATGTTGAAGTCACAACCTGCAGTTCTAGTGAAGGTGACCTTATTTGGAAATAGGGGTTTTTGAAGATGATCAAGTTAAGTTGAGGTCTTAATAATCCAATATGATTGTGTCCTTAATAAAAGAAGGGAAATTTGGACACAAATACTTATGACAGGAGAACACCTTGTGAGCATAAAAGCAGAGGTCGGGTGATGTGTCCACAAGCCAAGGAACACCAAAGTCTGCCAGCAAGTCACCAAAAGCTAGGAGGGAGGCATGGAACAGATTCCCCCTCCCTCAGAAAGAACCAACCCTGCCAACACCTTGATCTCAAACTTCTACCCTCGTTATTGTGAGACAACAAAATTTGGTTGTTTAAGCCACCCAGTTTGTGGTTCTTGTTATGGCAGTTTTAGCAAACTAATACACCCAGTAATCATGGACCAATATATATTATCAAACTTTTACTTTTTATCCTTTGATTTATGATAAAAAAGACAAACAATAAAAATCGTCTGAGGAACTTCAAGTCTCCTGTAAATTGTATCTTTTCCCTGAACATGTGTCTGGGGTGATGGTGTAGTCCAAATTGTGCTTGAGAGTCTGACATAGAGGGTCAAAAAACTCCTGAAATCTCCAGAACATCTTAGGTCTTGTGTTGAACAAGATTTTACATATCCTTGGGCAGTATCCTACCAAGGAAGGATACTGAGGAAGAGGAAGGAGAGAGAGAGGAAGAGAGAGAAAAGTTTCTTCCTTGAGACTTGACATTGGGAATATAGATCCTTCTTAGCTGCTTTATTAAAATAGAACCAAGATTCTCACCACAATGCAGTGGCAGAACTAACTGAGTCAAATTAGCCAGAAAGCCTGCATGGAAAAGACATAGCCCCATTAGTACTCATTTCAAGGAAACTGGGCCATCAGAGTCAGAATTACTTAAGAAGACAAGATAGCTAAATGACCTTGTGTTTGTGTCAGAAAACGAGCCCCTTTGACTGTTAAGTACCTGATGCCAATGCCTTGATGGAATTGATTTATTCCTCACCAAAAAATATTTTTCCTACAACACTAAATATACAAATTGAAGTTAAGCTGACTGACCAAAAAGTAAAATATACAGTGGACTCCCCAGATGAAGGGAATACTTTCTCATAGATTAATATGTTTTCAATCTTATCATAGGAATATTACATAAGCACAGATTTATTTAATAGGCCCATTCCCCTCATATTTGGTTATTATTTTGAGATCAGACCTCCTAATGACTTTGTACATTATTAAACACTGGGGAAAATGTGAAGTCTGCTGTTATGTAAGTAATATTCTAAAATGTCTATTTCTCTCTCTCTCGCCTCCCTCCCTTCCCTCCCTCCCTCTTTCCCCCTTCTCATCCCCCCCGCCCCCCGCCCCATTTTATCTCTAAGTAGCCCTCTGTCACAGGTGAGAAATCTCGAGATAGCACAATAAACTTGGAAAAACAATGACGTCAGCGAAAGAATGAGGACATCATTTTCGGCCTTCTCATTGGTAGTCTGATATAATTACTCTCCAAACCAAACTTCCTGTCCATGTACTTAGCATGCAATATATATTGGGTTTAAAATGATATTTTCAAAGCCCCTTTGCAATGCCAAGAGTACCATTATGTAGCCTATTCTCTTTATTAAAAGATAGTACTAAAAGGTTATGTAAAGGCAAAAGATTAAATTGTTTAAAGTAAAAATAAGGGTCCTTTATAATTGAATTCTTGCCTGCATTTTATAAAACTAAAATGAGTTTATTTTGCTAAGTCAAGCAGTAAAAAGAAGGAAATACTTCTCTTTTATAGCCATGTACCTCTAAAGCCACTGTCCAGGAATTTTCCAGCACTAACATTTTTGGTCTGCAGAGACCAAAAATATGCAGATAAAGTTAGTCCCAGCAAAGATTCCACAATGTAACCAAGCTTTCTTTACATACACAGGGGAAAAACAAACCCATAGATTTAATACAAATTTCAAAAAATGTGGCCTCATAAAACTGTCATTCAGAGATCAGTAAGGACTCTGCTTTATCTACTTAGTGGCGGACATTAACAACTCCTCTGGGCAGACAACGGTCAACGTACTAATTAGCCAGAAAACTGTGATGACTTGCAGTGGGTTCTTTTTCCTATGAAAATATTAATACTGCTGCATGAGGTTTCATATGATGCATGGTGACTTACTAAGTGAAATAAATTGGAAAAAAACCTTGAAATCAGGAAGTACAACAAAATTAGAGTTGCTCACATTCCAATAGGTATTTGTTAATCATCTAGGAGGTATCCAAAATTTTTCTATAAGCCACAGAAATTTATCTTCCTTTACCAAACAAAGAATTGTTGTGAAACCCAGTAAGCTTCATTTTGAAATGTCAAATTCCAAAAAGAGCATCTTAATGTTTGGCAAATATTCTAGTCAGCTATTGTAGAGTTTTTGATTTGGGCTCTTTGACTGACAATAGTCAGAAGACGTTGATGGACTGTCTGGGATGGTTTGCCTTATTGGGAGTAATTTCTGATTAATTTACAGCATAGCATTTATATATTGTCCCAAAGCAATCTTTTTTATCTCATGTATTTTTAAAGAAATATGTCATATCAGTCACAGGTTATATATGATTAAAAGCAATCATAATTCATTTAGAAAAAAAGAGACACCAAATTTACATATCACCTACCAATTGTGCTCATCTAAGAATCTTCTTTAGCAATATTATAGACAATATAAATACCAATTATTATTTTCATATTAATAGATTCTAGATAGCAATAAAACTTCTCTGCTATATATATAATGATATTATGAACCTTGATTTCTTCTGCTGTGTAAAAGTATTAGAAAGATATTTAAAACCAAAGACTCTTAGACTTGGATTTTAGAGGTCAAGAATATTCTCTTTTTAAAAAGTGGGATGAGGGAAGGACCAAGAACAATGTAGTTTTGCTAACTTATTTCGCCAAGGTAAGGACATTATTTTTTTTTAAAAGTGTGTCCCACATCACTACTATTTTAGAAAACAGTCACTTTATTACAACAAAAAATTAGGAAGGCAGATTCTTGGACTAAAAGGTTTATGTTCACAAGACAGAATAGCTGACAACTTTACCATCACATATATAAGAATCTTGTCTTATTTTCCTCTTTTTGTCCTGAGCTTATGAAGACTTGCTCAAAGCCATCCCTGGTCTGAAAACTGGTTCATGGGAAACACAGCATCACATTTCCTTAAGAGGAGAAAGAAAATGAAACAAATTCTGCACTTTAGCAAAGACCTGTTCTAAATTAAGGATGCCCTGCTTTAACTCTTTGGCTAGCTGGCCGTCTATTCATGGTTATAATACTTGGATTGTTTTAACAGACAAACTTCTCACACCTTTACTTACAGTAACAAGAAAATGTACACGGCTGTTCATGTTAAGTGCTTTCTAGCTGTGACCATACAGAGTTGGGATGTGGGCTGGCTGCCACCTCGAAAGATGGTTTGTATTTCTAGGAAAGAGAAAAAAAGAACATGTTGACTATAGTGGGTAATAATTTTCAAAATCTCTCAGTTTTACCTTTATATGTTTGCTTTGATTTGGGGACGTCCCAAAAAATGAGCCCCCCACGAGTGACAGTCCTTGGATGGGTCATGCCCCAAGACTTCTAAAATTATTTTGTATTTTTTTTTAACTTTTAAGATGATGTCAGCTAAAACTTGTATTTATTTTAGACTAAAAATACAATAGATAATTTCTCTGGTTTCCATAGTCAGGGAAAAACATGAATGTACTTTTCTTTTTATATAGTTTCTTTCTCCTGCTAAGAGAGAAATAAAATGAGCAAAATGTATGTATTTTGTATTTTTCCATTTTAGTTTTTCTTTTATTATTCTTCTGAAATAAAGTAGGAGGAATGTGTGAGATGTGTTTTTACCCTTATTGTCCTAATATAAAGTGTAATAGGAGTTATTTAGTACTTAAAATGCTGAACTATAATTTAAGAAATGTTGATTAAATAGCTTATATGTTGACACCTTTCTTTCTAAACTCCAAAATAAACTTTACCAGCATGAAAATTACCTGATATTTTTCCTCACTCAAACTTTAAAATAATATATTAAATAGTATAAAGTTAATTAAATCCATAAAACATAGGATTTGTAGCATTATATCTAAAATTCAGGATCCTACCAAATTTGTGCTATTAAAAATATTCTTCTTTATCTAGAGCAAAACTTCGGCAAAACTGTTTCAGAAAGTACAGAGTGACAGGACAAATTTTCCCCTTCTTTCAAATCTTCTTACTTTTGTGGGTTTCCATCAAGACCTCAGCATTATTCATTCAATGTGGCCATAAAGAACAGTCCAATTGTTCAGTGGAGAAACCTTTTTCTTTTTAATATTCAACTCATGAAACTATGTCAAGAGATGCAAGAATTTTGACAAACTGATTAGAACTAAGATATTTTAAGTTGCAGGTGGAAAAACTCTTAACATGCATGTGTTACTGGGTCGCAAACTTTTCAGGCACTAATAATAGGAGTCGTGTGAATATAGTTCAATTGCAGTGATGTTGAAACTTTTCTTATCCCTCAGATAACATGATAAACGAGTGATAACACTACTAGAAGTATCTTATCACATATTTTGTAATATCATGAGTCTTTCAAAGGATAATTTATGGATCCGTAAGAAAAAGTATAGCAGTGATGTTTAGTACTCTGAGAGACTTCCAATCCAAGAAGAAAAGACACATTAAAAACTCTGAAACTCATTAACCTTCATAAAATACTGGTGAGTTAGGTGGCAAATGTTACTCTTCTCAGTTCATAGATGACTGAACTCAAGCACCAAGAGGTTAACTGATTTTTCCAACTCACAAAACAAGTCACGGCACAAAGGGAGGTCACACAGAATTCTTGACTCTTGGTTCACATGGGGCTCTACTCTTTGGACAAATGCTTTATTAAATAAGCACTTATTGGTTATAATTTACTGGGTAATGCCATTTGGCAGTTGTCCAAATATTTTGCTCATGACACAAATATCACTGTCTAAAAGGACAAAACTGTCAGATTTACCCAAATACTATAATTGTTTGGATCATTGAAGGTGAATAATTGAAGAAAAAATTCCAGACTGCTTTTATCCTAGTGAAACTATTAAAAATATATGAGTATTTTGAAAAAATTAAGTTTGTTTTCACCAATAAGATAAACATCACATCTAATGTACCTTCTATGAGGAAGTCTTCAAATATAATATATGGGAGAAACCTGCATGCATTTTTATTTATTGTCACTAATGCAAAAGCAAAAGGGTATCTGATTTTTTTTAAATTAGAGGTGGTAAAAAAGGCAGGCATTCTACTTAAAAGAACATTTTTGCTGTGATATTGTTAAAGCTAGGTGATAGGTATATAGGGGTTCCTTTTTATTATTTTTCTACCATTGTATACATTTTAAATTCTCTGTGATAAAATATTAAAATAAATAAAGTGTTTAGAACAGCTTCTAGAAAATGTAAAAATAATTATTATTCAAAGTAAAAAATAAAATTGAAGGATAAACATTTAGCAGTGGACATAAATTTGATTATTTTTACTAGTGATCTAGAGTGTTATTTAATACCCAAAGCTATTCAGATGAATAGAGTGTTCCCAAGTTGTAAAAGGTTAAAGGATGATCTCATATGTCAGTTTTTTTTAATGACAAAACAGAAAGAAATGAAATAGTTCGTTCAAAATTAAATAGTCAGTGTGGTCCTAGAGAATTCTTTAATTATGTTTCTGGGAATTTGGGGACCCTGTTGGATGTGTAGTCTCAGACAAGAGTAGGCTGTCTGAACAAATCTCAACATCCTCATTTACACTGATAAAAGTGAAATTTTAACCAGTTTAATTATGTCAAAAAATTAGGATAAAGAGAAGAGAAAGGGAGACAAAAAAGAAGGGAGGGAGGGAGAGAGAGATGGAGAAAAGGAGGGAGAAAAGGAGGGAAGAAAGGGTGGGAGGAAGAGAACAACCCAGTGGCTTATGCTGGATAACAGGGAAAGTTCATAAACTTTATCCTTCATCTTTCCTTCTCTCTTCCTTCCCATCTTCTTAAGTATGTTTCTTGTTGTTTATCACGTGAACTGTTGTAGTGGTAAATGTATAAGTTTTTTCAGTCTCTATTTCCTTCAGCTTCAATCTATTTTACATACCATTGCTAAAGTCATCTTTCTAAATGCAATTCTGATCATATTGTTTCCTGCTCACAAACTTTCAAAGGTCTTCTGTTTTCCACCAAATTAGGAAAAAAAATATCACCTGGGAATCAAAAGTCTTTCACAGTATGATGACTACCTACTTTTTCAGCTGCATTTCTAATTCTTCTACCACTTGATATTGCATGTTTTAACCAAACTTAACCTACTCATTTTTCCTGAATATGCCTGGGCTCTCAAGTCATGCTTATATGCATAGACATGTCAAAATCTGGCATCCGCCATTCTAAGTGCCTGGGATCACATGTTTTCTCATCATTCTGCCATGGCATTTGCCTTTCGTTCCTTGGACTTTGCAAACGGTTCTGATTCTTGGTCCACGGAAGTGATGAGAGATGTCTCATTAGTAGATATAGAACAGGGAACTCTCTCTTTTCCTGGTAATCTTGGCTTTGTTTTCTCTGCTAGGCCTACTCTTGAAACAACTAGAAACCCATCATTTTTTGTTCATTGCAAGTATATAGTCGTCTTCTTCAAGTAACAGTATTTCAGGTTTTTTGCTTTGGAGAACTAATTCCCCATTACTCTCAGTTCATGGGATGGCAAGACAAGGAGGCATATAATGTGGAATTCATTGACTTGACATATGCAGGGGGAGGGCAATGATGGTCACTCCATTCTAGGCTGAGAAGTCTGCAATTTTGGTTATGTGCTAGCAAAACTTCTGTCAAAAGGTAATGTATTTACCATGGAACACAGATAATAAGACAACTAAGGTTAGTGTTTCGGGAAGTGGTAGAAAAATTTCAGAGGTCCCTTGTCTCTGTGAATAAGCAAATCTACACAGCTTACAGCCTAATAATATTGATCTGTGGATGACTGAAAAATTAAAGTATGAGTCCCACACTGTAATTAGTTCCAACGTAGGCAGAAAATGGGAGTAAAAGTGTGAAATTATACTGGGACTTGGAGAAAGCCTCCTCAAATTTTCCTACTATTTATTTCCCCTTCCAATCAAAGGAAACAATTGGCACCATTGTAAAGAGCCACATATTGAAATGCAGTCTGGTGTAAAGGGACAAATTAATTGCTACCACATCTCATGCTGTGGTGGTACATTGCTCTGAGGCTAGGGAAAAGCAGAAAGCACTCAGATCTTCGACACTGAGACCCTCACATTTCTGGGATCTAGATTCAAGAATTATGATACTGCAAGATCTCTCTCTTAGTTACTAGTTTATGCAATTGGATAAATGCAAATAGAGAGAAAGGTCACAAACATTTGCTAAATTGTGTTGTCTGAGAAACCCCATTTCAATTTTCTTTTCCAATATTATCTCCATACTCAAAATTCCATGTCTCTGGGGTGGGGCTGGTTCAATATTTAGTCTCCAGTTCAGAAGCCTGATTGACTCAGATCTGGTCAAATTTCTACATTGCTTTGACCTCAGGGATTGCATCACAGATGGATACATGACCCAAAGTGGCCAATAAATGAGAGGTAAAAACTCTTCTGTTGTGGTTGATGTAATAGAAGAACTTAAGTTTAGAGTTGCTGGATGCCACTTAGAAAATTTTGCTTGAAGTGAAATCAACACAGGGAAGTAGATCTGAGAGACCAGGAAATGGAAAAAGCTCAAGAACTGAAAATATTGTTTGAACTCATGAACTATCCATCCATGAGGACAATTCTATTCATGAACTCTTCTGTTATATGAGGGAATATATTTCCTTTTCACTTATGTCAATTTGGGATTCTGTCTCCAATAATAGAAATTCAATAATCACCACCTAAACAGAATTGAATTGAATTAAATTGAATTGAGATTGTTTCTAGTGCCACAATTCAGCAGATTAAAAAGACTCATCCATTTTATTGAAGATATACTTAACAAAAATTAATCATAGAGTAGATTCTAGTTTGGGATGTTAGTAGCCTCTGATAATCTTTTCTAATTTCCACTGTAATGCTTAAGAAGCATCAAAATTAGTGAACTCAAAATGACACTGAAAATAAGCACTGAATATTATTCTAGTGTCAGAATCTGGGAAGAGTTTCCACTAGAAGCAGAGTTGATAGAACAAAACTGCAAAACACCAATCATGATGCACTACAGGATAAAATCAAGCCTCATTACCTGAAAGTGAATGGAAATATTTGTCATCCACTATTTCCTATTTCCGAAAAACAGGTTCTAAACCAACTTCAAAACTCTAGAGGCATCTTCTACTGGCTGGTGCCTCTCTCTTCCTTTATTCTTCAACCCTACACATCCCTGTTAGTGTATTCTCTGTGAGTAAATGTTCCATAGGCAGGCAGTAAGATGGAATACTGAGGATTTGTTGTCAACCTGAGTACTAGAAAGCCGGATAGGAGAAACTCTCATCTCAGGATATCATAACTTCATAAGATACATGCCTACCAAGGTCAGATTTGGAGTAGGAGTTGTGTGTTTCTGCTTAATTTTCAGTTTAGATCTAAAAATATTAAATGTGCACAGACAATGAATGTGGATAATACTCCATACTTTATTGACTAACACATTTAAGTGTATTTGGATTTAACATTTTCATTAATGAGATTTCTCCTAGTTTTAGAATAAGTAAAAAAGAAATAATACACCATGATAAAAATAAGTCATGACCAATTGGAAGAATAAGAGAAGGAATAGACCTCACAAAATGAAATGGCACAGTGACTGTAGGAATATTTTATAAAATTATCTGTCATTCTCAATACACAGCAAGAATCTATGGTTCTTTGATATGGAAAGAAAAAACTAAAGGAAAAGCTGGATGAGACTAAAAACCTGATGTTATAAAGAAGAGTTTACTGAAACTAAGTAGGATTGCATGAAAACCTAAAATGTAATAGCAATACAAAAGTATTACTGGAAGAATTAAAGAATAGGATTTCTGCTTTTCCAAGTTTTGGCTGAACTTCTTTCAATCTTTGACTTCAGATTTTTCTAATACTTTCTTTTTTCTTTTTAATGCAGAGCTACTGAATAATGGATCATGGAAGGAAAAGTTGAAGCAGGAGTTTGACAAGTATGAGGAAAGGATAATGATATCTCTATTGTATGTAAACCAAGATTTCTACTGGTTGAGAGTCTAAGTTCAATCTTAGAGGGTTATATGTTCCCCTGAAGGATAAAGACCTCAAAGAGAAATACATGGGAATTGATTTCTATTATTGTATCTGACTTGCTCCTGGGGGGAAAAAAATCAGCAACACCAAATTCATAGAATCAAAGAGTGGAATGGTGATTGCCATAGACTGAGGGAACAGGAAAATGGGGAGTTACTAATCAGAGGTCATAAAGTTTCAGTTAATCATGATGAATAAGCTCTAGAGATCTGCTATATACATTGTGCCTACAGTTAACAACAATGTACTGTACACTTAACTTGTTAAGAAGGTAGATCTTATGTTAAGCGTTCTTAGCACAATAAGATAACAAGATTTTTTTTTTTTTTTTTTTTTTGCGTTACGCAGGCCTCTCACTGTTGTGGCCTCTCCCGTCGTGGAGCACAGGCTCCGGATGCGCAGGCTCAGCGGCCATGGCTCACGGGCCCAGCCGCTGCGCGGCATGTGGGATCTTCCCGGACCGGGGCACAAACCCGTGTCCCCTGCATCGGCAGGCAGACTCTCAACCACTGCGCCACCAGGGAAGACCAAGATATTTTTTTTTAAGAGAAAAATGTTGAGGAAAAATAGACAAAAGTATCTGGAACTGGAGGGACTTAATATATAATTGAAGGTAACTTTCATTTTTTTTTAACACACTTATTGGAGTATAATTGCTTTACAATGATGTGTTAGTTTCTGCTTTATAACAAAGTGAATCAGCTACATATATATGCATATCTCCATATCTCTTCCCTCTTCCATCTCCCTCCCATCTGCCCTATCCCACCCCTCTAGGTGATCACAACGCACGGAGCTGTGCTATGTGGCTGCTTCCCACTAGTTATCTATTTTACATTTGGTAGTGTATATATGTCCATGCCACTCTCTCACTTCGTCCCAGCTTATCCTTCCCCCTCCCCGTGTCCTCAATTCCATTCTCTACGTCTGCATCTTTATTCCTGTCCTGCCCCTAGGTTCTTCAGAACCTTTTTTTTTTTTTAGATTCCATATATATGCATTAGCATACGGTATTTATTTTTCTCTATCCGACTTACTTCACTCTGTATGACAAACTCTAGCTCCATCCACCTCACTACAAATAACTCAGTTTCGTTTCTTTTTATGGCTGAGTGATATTCCATTGTATATATGTGCCATCTTCTTTATCCATTCATCTGTTGATGGACCTTTAGGTTGCTTCCATGTCCTGGCTATTGTAAATAGAGCTTCAGTGAACATTGTGGTACATGACTCTTTCTGAATTATGGTTTTCTCAGGGTATATGCCCAGTAGTGGGATTGCTGGGTCGTATGGTAGTTCTATTTTTAGTTTTTTAAGGAACCTCCATACTGTTCACCATAGTGGCTGTATCAGTTTACATTCCCACCAACAGTGCAAGAGGGTTCCCTTTTCTCCACACCCTTTCCAGCATTTATTGTTTGTAGATTTTTTGATGATGGCCGTTCTGACCAGTGTGAGGTGATACCTCACTGTAGTTTTGATTTGCATTTCTCTAATGATTAGTGATATTGAGCATCCTTTCATGTGCTGGCAATGTGTATATCTTCTTTGGATAAATGTCTATTTAGGTCTTCTGCCCATTTTTGGATTAGGTTGTTTGTTTTTTTCTTATTGAGCTGCTTATAAATTTTGGAGATTAATCCTTTGTCAGTTGCTTCATTTGCAAATATTTTCTCCCATTCTGAGGATTGTCTTTTTATGACAAACCCACAGCCAATATCGTTCTCAACGGTGAAAAACTGAAACCATTTCTTCTAAGATCAGGAACAAGACAAGGTTGCCCACTCTCACCACTCTTATTCAACATGGTTTTGGAAGTTTTAGCCACAGCAATCAGAGAAGAAAAGGAAATAAAAGGAATTCAAATCAGAAAAGAAGAAGTAATACTGTCACTGTTTGCAGGTGACATGATACTATACATAGAGAATCCTAAAGATGCTAACAGAACACTACAAGAGCTAATCAATGAATTTGGTAAAGTAGCAGGATACAAAATGAATGCACAGAAATCTCTTGCATTCCTATACATTAATGATGAAAAATCTGAAAGAGAAATTAAGGAAACACTCCCATTTACCATGGTAACTTTCTTTTGTTACAATTGAGTTTTATAGATTGAATAGGTAAAAATTCAAAATTAATAAATCTCAATCCCAAATTTACCAGAAATGAGACAAGAGAAAAACTTAAAGGTACATTGTCATTAATGAGTTAAAACAAAATTAAGGAATCAAGGGAGGGGGTAGTAAATATTATAGTAAGTGTTATGATGATGTGCATTAGTCAAGTGGGATTAAGTCAAAATATTGATTAGAAATTTATTCTTAAAAGTGTTTAAAATATTTTAAATATATGCCTAAAAACAGAATGGTTAATGGAAAAATAAAATGTGAATAATGATAATCTTGTTCCTAATCCCCCCAAACTTGGAAAGTGAGGAAAGATGGTGGAAAGATGCAGGAGGAGTACACATAAATTAGAATTGTCTCAAATTATAGAATTCCTTCTTGATTTTGATAAATAGATAAATATGTTTAAAATATTCTTTAAAAATAAAATATGACAAGTAGAGTTTCTAAAAATTAAAAGTATATTTCTCAAAGTGCTAAAGACTTAAAAAGATGGAAAAAAGTCAAAAACAAAAAGTAAGAAAACATTAAAACAAAATTTTAATGACATTAGAAATACTGATTATTTAGCAAAGCAAGAAGACTGAAAATAAATATATGGTATAGACTCAATTGTTAAACTCAAGAAGAAATAACTAAAATGTTAGTGGTGGTTATATTTGGCAGTAAAATTATAAATTTTTTTTCTATGTAATTGTTTTTGTTTTATGCATGGAGTACAAAATTACTTTTGTAATCAGAAAATAAACTTTACTTTTAAAAAGAGAAGGAACAAATGTGGCCACCAGTGTAGACTAATTCTAGATTGTGTGGCAGAGAAACAAAGAGTTGAGGAAATCTGAGAAGAACTTAAGTGTTTGAAGCAAGAATTTAGAAGTATATAAAAAGATGTACATATTTGTGGGTCAAGAAAGAGGAGAAGGTTAGCTTATATTTGCAGCTGTGTTTTTCTGAATTTAAAGGTTGCTTCTGGGAGCACAATTTAAATGGAGAGAAAAGCATTATTGACCCTAGTAAAATAATGGAGTTTATAAAGTCTGTTTTCTGATTGCATCAATTCCTTTAGTTTTTTGTTCTTATGTTATATACTACACACTTGGGCACTCAACAGCCAAAAGCCCATGAGAGACCTTAAGCAGCAAAGAAAAATACAGAGCTCTAATCACAGTATAATTAAAAAGAGTGTTAAAATATAAAAGAAGGTGAGCAATTTCAACAAGTATTGGGTTTTTCCAATCTACCTTCTTTGGGAAATATCATATGTTGAATTATTAGGAAAAATATTCCTGCCTTTGCTTTGCCAGTGCCTTGACAAATGTCTAATAATCAAAACTACACTAGCTTCATATTTCGTCCCACACCAAAGTCTCTTTTACATATTCATTTATAAGCATTAACATTTAAGTAATTGATCAAATGTTTCAACCAGGCTTTACCAAGAGTAATGTCAGTTAATAATGCTCAGTGTCTTAAATTAAATTAATTTGCATCATCGGGTAGGAAGGGAGTAATCTTGGAGAAACTAAAGCTTTCTCCTCATGACTGTGTTTTGGCCTAAAGCTTATGAGTCACACAGAGAAAGCAATTCTCTCCTCCCCCTTTTCCTTTCTTTGTTCATATGAAGCCAGTGAAGTTTATAGATTCTTTTTGAAAAGAATTATCAAAGTCATTCCAAAGATGGACTTATAGGAGTCAGTGTTTGGGGGCTAGCATAAGATAACTTTCACTACTATCTGTTCCCCAGGGCTCCTTCTGACTCTTCTCTTAGGGGGAATGCTTTAAATCTCTTTCATTCTGCCGACATTGTTTTTGATGGATATCTAATCAGTATTCATGTCTTCTGCTAAGTATGGGACGTTGTGCAATTTACTTAATCTTTCTAAAATAAAGGAATTAGACTGTATTTATTCACTTGTTCATTTAATCTTTCCACAAAATTTTATTTAGTGCTAGGTATGTGTCAGCCATTTGCTGAGAGGTGAGGATATAAACAGGAATAAAACAAATTTCTACCCTCATGGAGTTTATGGTCCAGTGGTATCTGATTTCAAAAATCTTCATATTCCACCATTTATGATTTGATTAGCTCTTCTGCAAATAAGTTAGAGGGTGTGGAAGGAGGAATTGGAAGGGCAGGTGAGATACCCACTGGAATTTGCCATGGATGTCATCTCTTCCTGTCAGCCCTTTACTTAATAACGCCAAGAATTACAAAAGCAAGATCTAGCCAAAAGGGAGCTCTGTCTGCCTCCAGGGGTCAGCCTCTCCTTGAAAATCCTTCTCCGAATCGCCTAAAGCCACTGCTAAGGATCGCAGGCTTTCAGGTAGAAAGAAGCCTTCAAGAATTTTATTTGCATAGAGAAACCAGTTCTAAGTTTTCTTTCAAATGTGAACTGAATCTCAAGCAAGTCTTTCCCTTTGATTGAGATAGAGGGACTTATGAGGGTGCATGCGATTTGTACGTTTACATGCACTTTCATATGTCTTTGAAACCTAGAAAAAGATTTTTGCCTTAGGCCACTAAGGGAGTGAATACCACAAAAGGGATTAGTTTGCTGTACTTCATAGCAGCATATCTTGTATTGGGATATGAATTAGATCATACTTTTAATTCAAATAATTTCACATATGGCCAATTCAAGTCTGAATCATGAAGGCACATGACTGAAAAGAGAAAAAAGACTGACTTTAATTTGAAGTGAATCTACTAGGATGGTTTATTTGGAAGACAGCACAAACTTGTACATTCAGCACTAACATTCTAGCCCTACTAAGAGACACTCCATAACCACAGGTGCGTGCCCTTTAAGATCTGCCTGCTGATTAGGACCACCCCCGCTTCATTCTACCCTGTCTTGAAAACTCATTTAGCAATTAACAAAATGAAAGCATTCTCCTTCTGGAATTTTGACTTTTGAGCAGGAATTTAATTTGCAAAACTGCCTGCAACTAATTAAAATGAGTAGTCACTGTTGGTTTGAAATGGATTACCTCAAGAAAATCACACTTCAGATTGTCAAAAGAGCATTTATATCCCGATTTTGAAAAAGCATCTCCCTCCATTGTAAATGCTTTCTCTGTTCAGCCTACTGATGCTCATTCAAATTAATGGAATCCAAAACCTGAAGCCACACACTGAAGGTGATTGATACTCTAAGGTTAGTTTCATACATAGATGCTTTACATCAGAGTATTTTTGAAAGGATTCTTATTCCTTTTTCCATTATCTTCTCATTTCCTTTGCTTCCGACCACTATTTCTATGGTGTAACATACAACCAAAGAAGTGATGTTTTAGATTTAGTGAATAAATTTAAAATATTTTTTAGTTCATCAGATATGTATTTATATTGAGCGTTTTCACCAAGACTCTTCACAGTTAATTTCATGTTAGTAATCTGATATCAATTGTGTCATAACTGGAGGAGATATAGCTATAATTCTGCCAACTTTCAAGCAAAGTTCTAAATGCCTGAATCTGAGAACATTTTAAGGCAAACTAATTTTTACAAGTTTAATCAAAAATTTAAATTTCATCTCATTTAAATACTTACATGGACTTCATATTTTTCCATTGATCAACTTGAATTAGTTTGGTTAGTCTAATTATAATAAAATAGGTCTACTAACATTTATCATCTTTAGTTAGAGAGTTGATAACAGGAAGTGTTTACAATATGCCTGTTTCTATACCCTATACTCAAATCTTTCTTTTTAAATAAGTCAATGAACTATTGTATGAACTAAAGCATCAAGAAATAATAAAATTAAAGGAATTTGATGTTTTAAATATAAGTAAGTATCATTAAGCTATTGCTCATTAAATGTAGTGGTAATATAAACAAAAAATTGTTTTCCTGAATTTGAATAGGAATAAATGATAAAAAATTAAATGAATTTCAGCAAATACAAGGAAGCGAACAGAGGCAGCATATTATATTTTGATGCCTTATTTCTGTCAATAGGTTCAGCAAGAATTTTCTAATTTAATTCTTCCATTGGGAATATTAGTTTACACTATATGAACAAATGTATTGCCTTTACTTAAGTTTTGAATTTTTGAAGAGATTTGAATTTTTGGAAATATAGAAAAGAGCTACCACCACTGCTTAATTTTCTTAAATTATCAGAAACCTAATTTGTAATCACAAATGACCAGTGATATTAAACAAAACTACATAATATAATGATGTTTAGAAATATCACTCTGAAGTGAAAGTAAAATATAAATTTATTTTTATTTATATATTTATTTGCATACATATTCTTTGTTATGTTTTGCTGGTTTGGAGCTGGTTAGGAATTACCTTTTAAGAATGATATCCAGAACTTAGAAATAGTACTAATAATATTCTGGAAATATTGCTATGATTCATCTATCTAGATCATGCTGCAACATGCATATAGTTTAAAAGAAAAATAAATGTGCGTCATATAGGAATATGCCTGAAATAGAATATTGTGCTAAAAAGTAAAGAACATTCAGAGAGAATGGATGATTACAAACTGTGTAGCAGAAATATGTATTGAGGAAGAAATGTGAAATATATCAGGAAGATATTTAAAGCTCAAATCCATTGTGAACACACAGAAATGGGCCTCTACATCAATACTTAAATTTTGTTTTCTGGCAATGTGTTGCTCCCATAAATAACATTGATAGTTGACTTAGCTAATTTATGGGTTAACCTAGGTCATTCTCATTAATTTACCAAAAGCTTTAAAGCCATTAGCAGCGATTCCCTTTGATCATTTCTTAAGTTTGCCCCAGGATTCTTTTCTGAAAACTGTTAGTTTACCTCTCCCATTTTTTATGATATAATCCTCAATCTTTCACTCACGTTGTGTGTTCTTTAGGTGTTGATCTGTGCCACCTAATCACTTCAGTTTTCCTTAATGGGTCAGATTAAGAGTTTCTAACTTGAACATACATTTAGATGTTTTTTCATGTACATTCCCTATTGCCTTCTATGCCAAAGGCAGTGTGGAGCAAATGCCAGTCTAAAAATTCATTTTTTTTTTTTTTTTTTTTTTTTGCGGTACGCAGGCCTCTCACTGCTGTGGCCTCTCCCGTTGCAGAGCACAAGCTCTGGACACGCAGGCTCAGCGGCCATGGCTCACGGGCCCAGCCGCTCCGCGGCATGTGGGATCCTCCCAAACCCCGGCACGAACCCATGTCCCCTGCATTGGCAGGCGGACCTACAACCACTGCGCCACCAGGGAAGCCGCCAAAATTCATATTTTTTATGTCTTTGGAAATCACTATCAGGAAAATTGGGGAAAAAATAACAATTGCTTGGGGGAATAACCCATAAGAAGAAGCAAAATACTCACATCTGCCTCATAAAAAAATTAAAAATCCCACAGATTTTGCTATCAGTTAGAGAAAGTTTGGCTAACTTTTCTTGCCAGAGGTTTACAAAAAAAAAAAAAAATTTACATCTTGGAATGTGTTCCTGACTCAGAGGAGGGCACAATTTGTGATTTCACTGGGCAACACAAAACATGAGCTACCATTACAAGGAGGGGAAAATTATACTCACTTTGCACTTGTTACGCCTGATGACGTCTATTCTATTTGATATATCTCAACCCCTAAAGAATGACAAGTTCAACACAAAGTCTCTAACCTGATATCAAGACATACACCATAATCTTTCAACAATTGCTGCAACCATAATCATGGATCAAAATAGTCAAAAGGTGCGATGATGGTATAGAATGGGCATGGATATTTGAGTCAAGAGAGATCTGTGTTCAGATTTTGGTTCTTCCTCTTAACTTTTTTATGTCTCTGTTCATCAATAATAAGGGGTGGTGATACCTATTCTTCATGTTGAGCTTAGTTCATTGGAAATTATATATATATTGTGCCTAGCACAATTTCTAGTACTCAGGGAATATGTATTATATTTATTTTCATAACCCCTTATACCATGACCAACAACTCCAGCTTTGGGCCAAAATGGAAATATCTTTTAATATTTCTGATCACTTAAAGACACAGATAACAAGAGGTCATACTGTATCTGGTGATCTTGCATGGATCTATTCTTGCCGTGGTAAGGACCATGGATTCATCTAAGCTAGTTTTACTGAGCGGAGGTGTGGCAGGAAAGCCCACATTGTGAATACAGAGAGCTTTTCAAAAAGTATTGTGTACTATTTTCTTTATTGGAGGATCTTGGTTTTAACTGTAAATATATGAGGAGATCATGCTACAGTGGTGGTTCCCCAAGAGAGTATCTATGCGCCTGCTTTTCACTCTTCTCATGGATTGGCAATGTTTTTTTCCTAGCTACTAATTTCCCTCTTGGAGTGAAAATAGAATATACTAAAAGATTTAGTACAACCTAGAGCCTTAGGGAATTTTAGGTTTCACTGAGGCTCATATCAAATGATTAATGTATGTTCAGTGTTTCAAGTTTTTGGAATTAGCCCAGGCAAGGAGGACTGTCCCTTTATTAGTTGTAGACTAAGAAATATCATGGAGACTTCTACTTTCCTAACTTGAAACCCAGGATTGTTCAGAACCTGATACATGGCAGAACTGAGTTAAAGACACTCCATGAAGAGGCTGCATCTATAATTGTGAGTGTCTTGACCACCCCTCAAATTGTGTTTTCCTATTATATAGTTTAGGGTGGGGGAAATGGTTACTAAATATGATAGAGTTTTCACACGTTAAGTTGAATTTGTATGACATGATGCCTAAGCTAAGCAGAATATTCCTAAAGTGATTTTATCAGAGCAGAGTTCAGTGGGGCTAATTTTACTAAATTTTGTCCGGGATATTCTGTTTCTAACAATTTGTTCTGTAATTGCCTTAGGTTTTTGTTTGTCTGTCTGTTTGTTTGTTTTACATCTTCTGCTTATATTATCATGATCAGACCTTCACCCTCTCTGCCTTACAACCTCTCTTTGGTAGCGAATAACATCATCTGAGTTCTATATAAGTCTTTAATACAAAAAGTCTAACATAAAAAATAAGTAGATATGCAAAGAGGGAAGACAATATGATCAATAATCAAAAGAAAATCAAATACAAGAAGCTGGTTCACATGACCTAGATATTCAGGTTAGAAGAAATGGGGTAAATATAGAAAAAAAAATAGGTAAAAGCATGAACACTTTTCAATAGAGAATCAAAGTATATGAAAAAAATAATAAACTAGAATCCAACTGAAAACTGCAAGATCTAGAGTTAGAACTCAGGGTTTTAATCTGATTAAAACTCAGAACTTAAAAGCATATCAGACAGAGCAGAACACAAGACTAGTGAATTATTATGGGAAGAATTATGCCAGGAGAGTGATTTGACCTTACTTGGAAGCTCACAAGCTAGCCTGTTACTGTTTCATGGATGCTGGCAGAAGACAGAGATTCTTGACTCAGAGACAAAGACCTTTATTACGCACCAGCCCAACACACTACATGAACTTCATTTTTGTACCAGTTCCTGATGTTCACCAAGTCCACAGAGTAATTCAGGGGGGTCCACATGGATACCTACATTCAACCTCACAGTGCCACATTGTGTCTCAGGAGACAAGCACTGATCTGAGAGCATTCACCGCTTTGACAGCAAGCAGAAATAACTTTGACCTTTGCCCAGGGGTAGATGGTACCTCAGTCCTCAAGACTGCTCATTGCAAACACAACCCTAGGAGCTGTCCCAGATAAAGCATAGTCAGGCTCTTATATTCTTGGCATATCCAGCAGGAACATACAAGGATGCTCAGGGCCCATGGTGGAAATGTGGAAATGCAGAAGAGAATGAAGCACCAGAAAGGGTAAATAAATAGTGTGGGTAAATATAACTAAATATAATCTCAACAAAACAATAATTGTAATAGTTTATAAACTCTAAAATGTAAGTAGAAGTAAAATACATAACAAAAGTGTAAAAGATGCAAAGGAGAAAACACTTTAATCTTTCTAGGACTTAAATATTTCTGTTTTGTCAGAAAGTGAGAGAATACTTTTTATTTTTCTGTTGTTAAGAAAGCATGGTGTAATCTCTAGGGTAAAGGCAAAAAGAATATATTATTAACAGATTACTAGAAGCCACTGAAAATTTGGATGGCTTGTTACAGAGCACATTAAGCCCTAACACACAGAGGTACATGAGAAAAGTATGGAATGGGTCACTAATTAGAAAAAAAATTCTTAGCATAAAATAAATGGAGAAATTATTGTGCAATTATTATTAATATAGAAGTGGAAGAATGAGTAATGCTGGAGAAGGAATTATAAAGAAATTAGAGGATAGACTTGAGTGACATCTTCTCAATAGGAAATTATGTATAATTGCATGTATAAACCATAGTTTAAGAAGAAATTGAGAACAAACTTTATTTTTATAATTATTGTCAACGAAGAATAAAATACAATTAAGCAAGCTATGGAACACCAGAGAAAAAGCAGGTATGATGTGATTAAGGAACTTTGACTTGGTTTTACAATCATAGAATCAAAAGGTTGATGGGCACCTTGAAAATCATTTAATTCCCGAAGTTAACCCTGTGGGATAGCTATCTGGTCTCTGCTTAACATTTCTAGTGCCAGAAAGCTCATCATGCCTGAGAGATCTCATGTTATCTTCCAACAGTTCTGATAGTTTCAAAAGGCTTTCTTATTTTGCCTCCCTGAAGCTTTCTCCTCTGATTCTACTTAGAGTGGACACACCTATTTAGAAGAGGTGGAAAGTCTTTCCACGTGGTGCAGGATGTAACCTTCCATCCTCCATCATCCTGTCCTCTGTCCTATCAATTCAATATATACTATGCCTCTACCAGAACTTAACAAATTGTATTGTAGTATTCTGTTTACATTATATCTCTGTAGGTAGGGTTTAAGTTTGTTGAGGGCCAGGACTGGGTCTGCATCCATGATGTTTGCTGTGTACCCCTAGTAGTTGACACAGATATGGTACACAGTAGATGCTCAGTGAAATGTTTGCTCGGTATAGCAGGTGCATTTTGAAGCCTTTTAATAGTGAACTAGTTGGCAGAGGAGTCAGTTTGGGTGCGATCAAAACAGAGAAAACACACAGTAATTAGAATAAGAAAGTTTAATATTAAAGTTTAATATTAGAATAAGAAAGCTTAATATAATTATTAACTATAACAGGGGATTGGAGCAACAAGGTATTGGTATGAAAAAACAGAAGAAAACTTGAAAGACTATAGAAGTACGCAGCTACAAGGAACAGCCACTACCCTTAAGGCTGAGGTAGAGTACTCAAGGGAGATGCCCTGACTCTTCTTCAGGGCTTCAGTCCAAACCATGCCAGACAGAGCATGGCCATGGCCACTGAAGACAGGGCAGTCATTGTGATGCCATGCTGGTGGAACTTGCAAGAAATCCACTCTCTGGGGACCTGCAGAAAGCTATTCACAGGGAGATATCTCATCTGAGGCACTCTGCCACAAAACCCTCCAAGGTGAGGAGGGCATGCCAAGGGCAGCTCCTGGCTTCTGCGTACTGCTGGCTAACATGCACAGCTGGAGCCAGACATTGGAGAGCTGGGAATGCTGCAGGAGCCTGGTGCTGAAGAAATCAAGCACGCCATAGGAGACTGTAGATAAAGCAAAGCAGAACTGGAAAACAAAACCTTTACTCCTGGAAATGACTCTCCAGCACCCTATATTGACAAAGATTCAGTGCCAGATGACAATGGAAAAAGTATTTTTATGGGCCCAGATTTATTGTCACAGAGCAGTCAGAAAGGGTGAATTTGAGCCTGAGAGGCAATAAATTGATAAACCATACAACAGTCACATACATCACAATCATTATGAGATGCACTGCACCTGCCAATCAAAAGGTAATCATGCTGGTATTGTGAAGCATGATCAAATGACAAATCAGTTCTCTACAGCATAAGTAATTGTTCATTTACATCACCTAGCCCCGGTTCTCTTAACAAAGTTATAGCATTTTCATTAAAAAATAATTTAGGGCTTCCCTGGTGGCACAGTGGTTGAGAGTCCGCCTGCCGATGCAGGGGACACGGGTTCGTGCCCCGGTCCGGGAGGATCCCACATGCCGCGGAGCAGCTGGGCCCGTGAGCCATGGCCGCTGAGCCTGCGCGTCCAGAGGCTGTGCTCCGCAACGGGGGAGGCCACAGCAGTGAGAGCCCTGCGTACCACAAAAAGAAAAAAAAAAAAAATTTAGAACATTCTTTACTCCCAAGTCCTTCACATTTCCTCTCATTGCTTTGTCCCTTCTGGTAGGGATGCCAATGAATTAGTGGTTACCAAGATTAGTAAACCTGTCAGGATTTACAGCACAGCACATAGAATATTTTAGAAAGAGAGCTCAATTCCATATAGGTCAACATATAGCTACTTCTATGCTGACTAGCAGGATGTGTCTGCCATCCTAATGTATGTCTTCAACTCAAGGTTAGTGACAAGTAGTCATTTATTTGCTAAAACCCCCTCCATGCTCTTCTGTACTTCTAAGGGTCTGGCTTTATCTTTTGTGATTATCCACATATGATTAATCACAAATTAGTTTAAGGATGCAGAATTTTTTCTTTGTCTCTCTGTATCTTGTTCCTCTCAACAAAATAAATTTGGCATTTGTTTTAATTCTCTTCAATTTTATGTTTTCTTTTGATTAAGATGTTTTCTAGTCTAGGTAGAAAAATATAGCGTACCCAATATGAAATATAAGGACATTTGCCTGTTCTTCTAAATCACTTGTTTAAGAAGAAGGTATTAAATATTTTGTGAAATGCTTCAGTTTAGACAGTTTTATACATGTATATATTTTCATCTACGGATTATTACAAATTCTAAAAATGAAACGTGGTCTCCCAAAGACGTTTCTCACTGGGAGAAAGCTGATTTTGGCTATGAACCTCCTTCAGTGACTTTCAGAGAATTTAGGTAGTTTTCTTAAGCAGACACTGCCCTTCGGATTTAGAAAGTTAGCACAAAAAGAGATTAATCTACACAGATGTTCATTTTGAATGCATTTTTTAGATATTTTAAATAATCTCAGCTTGTCACTTTGTATCTTTAAAACTGCCCAATTATCTTGATAATTGGCAAAGTGAAACACTAACACTTTACTGCTGATGAAAGACAAGAGACCAATTAAGGTTTTGGACGTGGTGTGGAACAGGCTTATTTTCCATTGCCAGTTCATGTATGTCTGAGAGAGAATGTTGCTCTGAACATGGGCTTAATTTGTCAAATGTTTTGCACCTTTACACTAAGACCTGGAAAATATCTATAAGTATTTTTGTTTTGCTACTCATCAAAAATTTCGAGTTATGTATTTGGGGAGGTACAATATTGTTTTTTATAGATTTTATATGTGAAAGGTGAAAGTTCATAAATCACATGACAGCATTTTTACAAGTTTGTTGAAACTTAAAAAAATTTTTTTGAGTACTATTAAATGAACTTTCCAATTCTTGTTAGTTGTTCTTTTGTTTCCAATTCTTGACATTCATTAGCAAAGATAAAATAAATTTTTTGGTGGGGGGGGTCAACATTCAAAGTCCTATTATCCTGAGAACAGCTGCTGTGAGACTGTTTAAAAGTCTTCAGCCAGTTAAGATTATATATATATAAAATAGCTGTGTCATTCAAGTCTTTCCATTTATAATTTATATTCTTTGAGCCTCAACCAGTGTCCAACTCTCAGCCAGTCCCTGAGGATAATATTTAGCTTGATTCAGAGTAGCCTAACACACTTATTGTCAGGTATATGTTTTTGCTAATCAAATTTGCACTTCTAATCTAGGGGGCTCAAGGGATAAATTCCTTACCCTCTATTTTACTTAGCTTATAACCCCATGGGCAAGAACAATTTCCATTATCTGAATTTTGTTCATGATTAAGCTACAGCAGGAAGAGTAAAGAGCAGAAAAGAAAATTCTCTTTTGCTAATGCATTATAATATACAGAGTTATGTTTAAAAGGCCCCCTTTAAGAAATCATCATGCTTTGATGGATATTACTCATGGCATCCACACATTGTAAAAATTATTTACCCTACGGTTTTAATTTAAATATCTTGAATGTTATTGTTTTTTGTTTTTAGCCATTATTAAACCAAATGCATTTCTTCCCAATTTGTGCATTCTTCTATTAATCACATAGGCTTATTTCATGATTTGAGAAAAGTTACCAAAGTACGTAAGATCTGATTCATCTATTTTAATTAATCTTGTTTTGAGTTCTAATGTTCAAATTGTTGTGGTCATGATCTCAAATTATTCTAAAACAACACCAAGGTCATTATTGTGTGTTTTTTTGGCAGACACAAATGTCATGTCTACTGAATTCTTGAACAGCAATTCAAAGATAATGTCCATGTAAATCTGTTCCCTTTGCCAATGATAAAGTTAAATGCTTATAAGAATCTGCCCCTAACCAAAACCTATATAACGAATAGCTGATTCTCCCTTTATATTTACTTATTCAATGTCTTTAAACATACCTACATTTTAATGTATATGAATACATTAATAATTATACAATCTTGATTTCTATTCTAATTATTTTAGTCTTAGATAATTTATTTTATTTTTGCCTTCATGCTATGCTTTTATAATAGTATTTACAGTGGTTTTTCTTTTATAATTTTTAATAATTTTCTAATTTTGACATTTCTCCATTCTTTTTTCTTTCTGTGCTGCTTTTTAAGTTTACTGAAAGTAATGCACTTCTGGGGTCCTCAGCAAATTCTAATGCCTCCGCTTACTTCTAAATGTTCATTTCGGCTGTTAAATTGTACTCTGTTGCTCTAGGACAGATAATTTTTCTTTGATGACACTAAATAAGATTCACTCAGACAACTTAGTTTATTTTTTCAGCTGTTCTTTCATAATAATTTTAATAAAAACTGTGAAATGATTCTAGTTCAAGGAAGTGGCTAACCCAAGAACAATAGTGTACCAAAAATGCTTTTGTCTGATTTCTCAGATGGACGCTATCACTGAGACGGCTTTCGTTTCAGCCAGGATGACTATGATAAAGCATGAGCCCTGTGGCTCTGAACTCCCTTTGGATAATGCTTCGTGACATATGGAAAATGTTTCCTGACTTAGGAAAACTAATATCAAGGCAGAATTTACTAAAAGGCTTGGGTCACTGGGGTGAAAGAAGCATTAGCACAATCCTTAAGTACAGTCTTCAAATTAGAAATATCCTACTAATGAAAAGGCATAATTATTTTACCTTTTCTGAGTTAAGAAACTGTAAGCAAAATAAAGATATAATCATATACCTAATAGTTAATGGGCAATTTTAAAATAAATAATTCTACTTTCTTGAAAAACAAGTACATGTACTTATGAAGTTAATAAATTTAATACTCAGCATTGATATTTTTGATTTTTTTAATGGAAAGTGTTTTAAAATTTGTTTTTATAAATGAAAAGTTTTAATTAGATTATTTCGTTAGGTAAAAAACTGTAGTACATTTTCAAATGACAGCAAATAAAAAAATGTAATGGCAGGAATTCCCTGGTGGTCCAGTGGTTAGGACTCTGTGCTTTCACTGCCATGGCCCGGGTTCAATCCCTGGTTGGGGAACTAAGATCCTACAAGCCAAAAGAAAAAAAAAAAAAGGATTGGCTATTTGAGTTGATGTATGCTGTACACTAGTGTCACTAAAATCAGGCTGATTAACAAGACATCAGCTAGTAACTCATTTAAAATTCTTGGGACTCCATGTCAGAAATTCAAGGTCGCTGCCACTACATAGTTGTAGTGCCTTATTTAGTCCCCAAAACTGTTTCACCAGCCAGGAAATTTGACATGTTGGAAAGTAAAACTACATTCAGATTTATTTTCCATGTTTGCAAATACAGGGCTTATCACTGACTCAACCGGCCATCATCACTGTCTATAACACATCTCATGCAGATTTCTCCCCAAATGATTGACAATTAAATCCAAAGTGCCTTCAGAATGACAATCTCAAATACTGGGTTATCTACAAGGTTGCCTTACTAGGACAGCTTCAAGGAAGTAATAGTGTGGCTAAACATCTAAACCCTTTGTAAACATTGAAATTTTTTTTGGTTTTTCTATGTTACTTTTCGAGTTAATTCTAATTTAGTTTTATTTATTTCCTCATATAACAATCCTAGTCAGCATTAGCATTGAAAGCGTTTTGCAAACATTAATTAAAGACATCCAAGTTACTGTCTGTGGGTTTTGATCAGAAAAATTCTGGACAGTTTTAGAATTTCTGGAACTTTAAAAAATTTCTGCCTCAGAGTGTGGACAAAGTTCCCCAAGTGGTATAGGTGCCAATAAAGTCTTCAATGGAGGGTCATCTAAGCTACCTGATAGATGGAAGGAGGAACACCAACTAAGAAGGAAGACTTTACCCCAAGATGTCCCCAGACTTTACAATTCTTCTGAAAAAAAGGACAAAGCTACTCCATGCAACAGTTTGCTATAAACCAGGCAGTTTTTTTTTTTTTAATGAGACTATGGTAGGATTGAAACCCTGATGCCAGACTAAGGCAGCCCAGTTCCGGGGAGTTAACATCTAACTTCAGGGTTTCATTGCAATATTAACTTTCAACTGGTGGTCACTAAAATAAAGGCTCAGCATTTGATCATGTCAATTTCATATTTCTTCTTGTTTAATACCTGTTTTATCCACTTATTTTACACACACACACACACACACACATACATTTCACCTCCTCTTCTTTTTCCTTATACTCACATAAAGTATTTCAACTTTACCTTTGCTTCCTTCTCTCCTATACTTAGACAATTTTTAAATGTTCCTTTTGAGGTCTCTCTTCAATAGATGATAGGTAGATAGATGAATAGATAGATAGGTAGATAGATGATGCTGTCTTGTAACTTTTTTTAAAATTAATTTTTATTGGAGTATAGTTGCTTTACAATGTTGTGTTAGTTTCTTCTGTACAGCAAAATGAATCAGCTATGTGTATATTCCCTCTGTTTTGGATTTCTGTCTTGTAACTTCTTGATGTTTCTCTCCACACTGCTAATAACTAAGCAAGGTTAGGCTACCTGGGTAAACAGATTTTTAGCATAGGGTATCATTTTCTCTGATGGTGTGTGCTATAAGGGGAAGAACATAAGATATGGAATAATAAAACTTGGCATTTGATTTTAACACTTGCTTGCTCTGTGACCTTAATGATGTCATGTCATGTAATCTCTTAGATATAAGTATTTTCTATATGTGAGTGAGGAGTAAGAGTTTCTGTTCTACATGTCTAATAGGGCCACTGAAGAAAATAAATGAGAGCAGTATTTTTCACACCGTTTAAAGGGGAAGGATCAGGCATTAGTGTATGTTCATGTGTGTGTGTGTTTTTATTCTGGTACCTCTCAGACTATACTTCTGTGAAATACAATTCATGAAAGCTAATGACTCTAAAATTTTTTTAAAAAAGAAAGAAAACTCAAAATGTACAAAATTCATCACTTCTTTATAATCGTTATATTTAACTGGCATAAAATTACTCTGTTGATTTGCCATAAGAGTTTTTTGTACTCAGTTTTTGTACTTATTTCATTGGAGACTAAAAGCAAACAGTTATGGTTACTCTTTTCTGTTTGAACAATGTAATATATAATCCATATGGTTATTTTCTTAAGGAAGTCTGTGGTTGCTTTTTATTACCAAACAGGGCTTGTTTCCTCCACAAACTTTTAAACATGCAAATATGCACAACATAAAACAGTTTCAACTCTGAAGACTACTCTTAATAGGCTATTAACTGCATCTCTCATTCCAATTTGAGCTCTTAAACTTAGCTATCATCGACGTTCTGTATGTGTAAAAGATTCAAAAAGAAACACTATCTGTAAATGAAACTCACAAACAATTAAATATGTCTAATATGATAAAGGAAAGATCTTAATTATGCTCCCCCAAATGTCAACTTCGTAACTACCTTGTATCTTCTACTTTGAATTTTTTACATAAGACTCCACTACACCTGGCTGTTTTCAACTAATAGGATGGTATATGATAAAATTTAATCCACTAGTTTTATTTTAAGCCTCTGCATCTAAGCATGAATCTGTAATTTGGATAATACGTACATGCCAAGTGGTTTTGGGGGGAGCATATGAGCACCTTATTGCAACAATATAAGCAGTTATGGGAGTGAGGTGTGAGACATTCTCATAGAACTAAAGGGAATCTGGGCAAAAGAACAATGCTGCTTTCTTAGGAAAAACAGTATAACGTGATGATAATAATATCCTAATGAGGGAATTGACACCTTCAATTAATTTTTTTCTAAAATAACATTTTGTAAAATACCATGTGATTCTATGAACCCAAATGCTACACACTAAGGTGGGTTAATATTTCAGTCTGAGTGTGCTTGTCTCTATGAGTCTGTTTTGTGCAACTTTTAATCTACATTTATGCAACTTTTGTAGTCAACTAAAATAAAGCACAAAATAATATATTTAAAACTTGAAATAACTCTTAGAGATAGACATTATTTTTTAGTATTTTAGTAGTTTTAAACATGAGATCAAGTTCACCCCCAAGTCTCCAGCTCGTCTGTGGCACAGCAGAGCCCTGAGTCCCTTTCTTTCTGTGTGAAGTAGCCTCCTTAAACACTATGCCACATGGCGCCCCGTGTAATTACAATGCTACCTTGAATTTACACAGCAAATTTCTCTAAAGAATTCAGAGAAAATTTCTATCTATTATTCTCTTTATACTTTCTGTTAAGATTTCAAGGAGTTTGAGATTTCCATTAGGCAAGCAATGAAAACTAAAATTAGGCTAACTTTGAAAATGGAGAAGTAGTGATATGGTTATGTAAAGCGATTTGCTCAAGGTCAAAAAGCAAATCAATAAGAGAACTCGAACTACAATAAGTTTTATACTTTTCCTGTTTTATAGTTTTTCATTGGCATATCTCTTACTAGTTCTTTTCTTTCCTAGAGGCTAAAATGTTGCAAACAAATTAGATTGTTTTTAAAGGATTTGTTATATAGCATTCTGGGAAAGTTATAATGTATTAAAAGGTCAGGGATATAAACACTCTTTTATACCATTTAAAAATCATGGATAGAGATAGGTTTAAATTTACTGTTAGAGTATCTCTGGGACCACACACAATCTGCCATGCATTACACATAGCAGATTGTTAATCAGTGCTTGCAGAATAAAGTCATACACGAAGGTGGCCGAGTAATAAAAAAATGATATTTACATAAAATAAAATAAATTGTCATGTTTAAAATTACTCACTCATTTGTTTGTGTACAATACATAGCAGGCAATAAATTAGTTACTCTGAACACAAGGCTCATTTCATGCTCTCCATGAGCTTATAGTCATGCCAGAGAAACACACAATAAAAAGCCAATTTTTTCATAGACTGTAAAGTCCTGTGACCTAGGTAAGCACAGCCACCCCTAGTGGGATGTCCATAGAGTCCTGGGGGAAGCAAAGTCTGCTGGATGTTAGGCTTTCCAGAAAGAGGTAAGTGTGTGTACAGTCCAGAATAGAGCAGTAGAGGCAGTAATTCACTGTGCAGGGAACCTAAAGTTTGAGAAATATTTATGCCTCATGGACACACGTACATGAAGTATCTTTGCATTTTAATTAACGAAAAGATCTTGAGGAAAATTTTGAGCATTTCAGTATAGGCACAGTTTGTGGCAGATGTGGTGTGCTGGCATGCCACCACTATCCCTATCTTCTTCTAGTGGACATCTCCAGATTCCAAAGTCTGGAAGGATGAGAAGTTTATCTATTTAGAGTCCTTCAAAGGTGGAGCTCAGGATACTAATTAGATCCCACCAGTTTGAACTTGCATGAGATTGTAAAGACAGAACTAAAGGATTCTATTCCCACTGCTTCAGTGGCTGTTGCCAACAGGCATGATCTTGGGGACATTGGGTACCCTTGCCTGAGCGTGCAAGTGTCTAGTCATTAGCTCAGTGGGTGTCAAGGGGCATTGGTAGCTGGGCTGGCGGAACTTCCCTAGTCCAGGAGAACAGCTCTGGCAGAGCCTTCTTGAACACAATTCTCCCCGTGCCCCACCCTCCTGAAGACTGTAGGGCAGGGCCTCCCGGTGCTGGGGTTCTCCAAGTCTTTCCTGGGGGCCTTGTGGAAATTCCACTCCTCCAGCCTTATAGGAGCATGTTCCTGCACTAAATCCCTGTCTACTTTCACTAGCTAGAGTTGTTTATTTCTTGCAACTGGCCAGATACTTAGTTGAGCATGGTTTCATGAAAATAAGAAATAAATGAATCTGTCGCCATTCTGTAGGAAATTTTGATTTATACGTTTTGATTGTTCCTAAACATACCACATCCTAAGCCAGATATATAAAGCAAACTATGGGCTCCTTGAGGGAAAGACTGATATCTTATTGCCTCTGGTGCCCCTCATTTTAAATGGCATCTAACTTCTATAGCTGCTTAGGAAATGACTGCTGATTGGGTAATCTAATCAAATAATTTCCTCAATTTGTCCAACTTTTTAAAAATTTTATCTTTTAAAAAGTATACTGATTGGTGTAAGTTTATTATAGCTGTGACTATTTAGGACTTTTCATATTCAAGTTAATAGATTTTTACCTTTAAAATTTCTTGGTATTCTGTGTAACAAATTGACTAGTTAATTCTCTTATTTTAAGTTGTGATATATACACTAAACAACAACAATTTCTGCCATATTAAAGGCAGCCAGGACTTCTCTGGTGGAGCAGTGGTTAAGAATCCACCTGTCAATGCAGGGGACAGGGGTTTGATCCCTGGTCCGGGAAGATCCCACATGCCACAGAGCAACAAAGCCCGTGTGCCACAACTACTGAGCCTGTGCTCTAGAGCTCGTGAGCTGCAACTACTGAAGCCCACACCGCCTAGAGCCCGTGCTCTGCAACAAGCCACCACAATGAGAAGCCTGTGCACTGCAACAAAGTGTAGCTCCCGCTTGCCGCAACTAGAGAAAGCCCACCTGCAGCAATGAAGACCCAATGCAGCCAAAAATAAACAAATAAATAAAATTTTTAAAAAAAGAGGCAGCCATTCCAGTCAAACTATGAAGAAGACTGCAGAAAGTTCAATAGAAGGTTGAAAATGTTGAGACACTTGCATGTTAACTTATACATAGCTAACTTTGAATTCCAAGAGCATTAGAGAATGATTACAAGGTAATTGCATCAGAATATTGGCTGAAACGGATGGTCTTTTCTAGATCTCTTCACTAACAATATGAAGTAAAACTGTTTAAGAGGTACCAATTTTGTTATTTTATAAAAAGGAGACTTTAAATCACCACTAGCCTGAGTAATGAATAAACTATTCAGGACAGTCAGCCAAGATTATTTCTATTCATTCTTGATTGTGACTATATTATAAATAGAACATAATATAAAAACAGAAAACTAAGCATACAAGATTGCACAGATCATGTTATAATTACTATGGTATCATGGATGAATGACAGGCAAACAATTTTCTGCCCAAAACAAACCTCTATACATGACTCAAGATATAAATATCAAACTAAGATCTAAATTATATCTGTAGATTCACTATCTGGGCTTCAATCTCTTTTCTTTACTAACTTACTCATAACAAAAGTCATATAAATAAAACAAGACACTCTAGGCCTTCAGTGAGAAATGGGGCTAAAAACAGCTCTGCCAAGCTCTCTTTCCGTCTCCATAGCTCTCCCTTTATTCTCCACAGAAGTCTCAACTGACATCTTGGCTAGTTTCAACATAGTTTCCTATGGGCACATAACTAACAGCAGCAGCAAAGCCAGCTCTTCAGGCCAGGCTTCACATTTGCTGTGCTGAGCATGACATGCTTAACAAAGTCACAGCCAGTGGGCTGCTTTCATCTCATACCTAGGGACGCTGGGCTCATTACATGTTTGATGGGGAAAAGATATATTGATGAAAATACATGGGCATTTCTGGGGGAGAAAGTGTGAAGGGCAGTGATATGAAGGGGTTTAAAAAATGGAAAACACTCTATCTCTCCATTCATTGATGTTTCTGACAGCTTGAGACAATGAGAGCAGACAGTGTCATGGAGAACTGGTATGCTCTGGGAGACTTCTTAAGGACTTGGGTAGAACTGGTTGAGTCTTGCTTATTGGTTGGTGAGAATTATTTGATAACGTTGCACTTTTGTGGTTCTAGCAATTCTATTATTTATCTCTTTCAACATCTCCACCTCATATATTTTATTGATACTCATACATTATAGAATGACCTGAATTAATAAAAAGAAGTTGGATCCATGGCATTCTCCAGGTGATATGAACTGGCAAAGTCTAGTGAGTCAACTGAAGGTTTTGATTCATGGAGTTATGTTAGTAGCCCAGGATGTCTCTAAGTGAAGAGAAAAGTAGATTAACTACCAAATATTAAGTGTTCATATAAAGACTGAGGCAGAAGTGAGGCTGAGAGTGACTCACTACTTCAGCACAGAGCCAGAAGTTTGAGTTACCACGTTATAGGCAAGTCAATGTTCAAAGATGAGACAGCTTCCTTTAGTCAGATAAGATAAGACATAGAGGCATAGCAGGTAAGGAAACAGATTCCAAAGCATCAACAGGCCCTACAAAATAGCTCTAATTGCTTGTCAAATGACATCATACTACCGATTGTTGATAGTCCAGTGTCAATACAATTAGTTGAAATGTGAAAAATGTCATTTGATTTGTCCACATGATGTCAAAGTCTCTTTGCCAGTTTCTCATGGATCTCAGTAAATGCCTCATTAAACTATAGACTTTCCAGGCTGTTTCATATAAATAAAATTTTATGGGACTTAGTCTTGAAATTATTCCATTATCTTTAAAAAAACAAGTATTTTTTGGTTCATAAATATTCATGGAAACATAATTATTTTGTCTTCCCCTTAATCAATCATGTTTGGTCTAAGATGAAAATGCACATGAATAAACCAAAAATATCTCCTATAAGTCTTTCATATTTAGTGTTATGCTTCAACCATATTTTAATACACTTTTAATGTTTCTCTGATACGGGGTCCATCTTATAGCAGACCCACCTGTTTGTCAGATGTTATTATTTTATTTTCCTGATTCAGATGAAATGCTGTTCACAAGATTCAATTTCTAAAATAGCCTTTTGGCAAAAGGTTGGAACCATTTTTATATCTTATCTTGTGTCCATTGCAGCATTGTTATTATACTGTATATGCAATTTATATATGCATTTGTTAGGTGGAGTCCAGCAAAAGGAGGAAAAAAGAGAAAGCTTTAACTGGGCGATTTTCAGGTCCATACTTTCCTTGGAAAGCAATATAGGCAGGGATATAGGCCTCTTCATGAGATTGCATTATGATCTAGTGACCCTGAAAATAGGGTCAGAAGGAGGTCTCCCTGCTAACTGGAAAACTAATCAATATAATTCAATATAAGGACTGGTTCCCCCAAGTCACATAACTTCTCTCCTTTTCTGTTCCCCTCCACTACCAGCCCTGAGACGCCAAGTCTCCTCCACCTCGTGGTTAACCCCCATGGCTCATAGACTCATAGTCCTGCATGTAGGCAAATGCTCACAAAAAAAAACGGTAAGAACCTTATATTATTGGTTAGGTGTATAGAGATCAAGAACTTTCAACTGAATGTCATTTTCATATTCGACTTGTTTGGTCTGAGATTTATTTGTTGGAAGTGAGATTTAATCTACTTAAAACAATAACTTAATAAATAGGGAACGTAGCTTTCGTTTCAAGGTCAAATAAATGTATAGAATTGTATTTTTCCCTAATACATCAACGTTATTGCTGATACCAAAACCCAGTTATTTAGGTTTGCAGCAGGTTATTAGAGAAACTTTTCTGTGGACCGGTCTGCATTTGATTCAGATCAGGTACAGTTACTGAGAAGGAGAGCAAGACAAAGGGTAAAAGGTCACTGGTGACTAATTTTCTGAAAACTAGCAGCTTGTGTAAGTAATAGAACATTTATTGCCTTTCGATGTTGTCCCGGCAATGAGCTAGAAAATCCATAAGAATTCCCAGCCCTAGCCTTTATTAAGGCATAGCCCTGGATTAGTTTAATGTGCAATTTAAAGTCACTGCCTGCCAATACTTTGCTTAGGTTTCTTAAGTAGGGCCATTTTCTACCCACTCCCCCAATCAAGTTGTCAAAAAGATTAAAAAAAAAAAAAAGGTGTGCTTTTTTAAATCACTTGAGAGAGAATCTTTTTCCAATCTAAGGTATGCATTTCTTTCTTCTTATATAGTATAGATTCTGATAAAATGACCAACCCCATGTGAAGTTCTGATTATTCATATAAATTCACGAACATGGAAGGTGAAGCCTGTTTCCTTTGTGCCCATCGGCTACCTGCCCAGGTCTACCAGGCCTTACTCTTCCAGTGCTTATGAAACATTTATGAATCCATGGACTGTTTTATTTAAATATTTTAAGGTATAATTACAATACCAAAGTAATTTTTAAGGCTCAAAATGTTTTTAAACTAGAGAAATTTAAAATATTTAGAAAAGAATGAGTCTTAACATTAACACTATCAGATAAGCGGATAAGAAAGAAAACTAACAGTATTTGATGCTAAGCAGTGTGTATATTTTATCTCTGAATCCACTAAGCAACTTCATAAATTAGGCTGCATTATCATTTTTTTAAGGATGAGCAAACTGTAATTCTGGAAGTTTAGTAAACTAGCCAAAGTCTCAAAACTAAAAGAATTAGTCAATTTTGCTGTAACCCAAATATCCCTAATTCTTTTTACATGACTCTACACTGTCTTGCAGAAGTATGTTGTGGGTCAGAAAATCCTTCGGGCTTCTGATAATGTCTCTTATTAAACTAGATCTTTTCAAACCTCTGAAGCATGTTTAAAAATGCCAACCAATTTTTTTCAAGTATTTAAAACAATGCTGAGTCCAAGCTCATAGAAAGTAAAAAGACAGTTTTATAAATAGAGGGTTTAAAAGGGAAGTTTATTTTCTTTGGTCATTAACCCAAGAAAATGAAGATCAGGGCACGAATGCAGGTATCAAATGAAGAAGAAAAACAAACAAATAAACAAAATTATGCTGATGCTTCTTTGCTACTTTTTCCTGATAGAAGTTACTGTTAAATAGTGTTAAAAATTTTAAAGTCAAATATTGTTGAAATAATATTTCAGAGTTAGAGTATTACTCTGGCATTTGTTTTGCCTTCATCATGAAAATAACAATGGGGTAGGAATCTGATTTTAATCATGTTGGCATCCTTGTTACCTCCTATAGTTCTTGGCACATAGAATGTGTTTCATATCTGGGACTGTATGTAATGGCCAATGAAATACATACTCCCATCAAAGTCTTCATACATTTGAAAGACGTAATACAGACTATTAACATAGAACTGTTCCTCCCTTAGCTTGGACTGAGGTGCTGATGAAATAGATATCAGATATCAAAGTAAGACAAATTTTCAGTACAGACTTTTCAAAAGAAATGTTTTAGAGCTGGGAGGGGTGGAAGGGGGACCCTATCTGAAACAATTTAAGCCTAATGATGGGCTCTTCCTTAGGAAGACTCAGAGAGCTAGATAAACGAATTAAGCGAGACAGTATTTGTGACTTAAAGGCAATGCTGTCTGACATTTAAAAGCTGGACATTTTGAGCAGTGACAAAGGAAGACTGAACCCTCTTGACTCTCAATCCTGGTGGAAAAGTTAACATTAGAATACTGTCCCTGCTAGGTTATTTTTTCAACTACTCTGTCAGAGACCACATTTACCAACGGCTCAAGCATGAAAAAAGTGTTTCTCTCATTTCAGTCTGGAGGAAAGCAGTTCATCTCTGCTCTTCAAGGATGTCCTGTCTATTAGCACTGCGTTTTTATGGTGCATTTTGGGACGGCTTGCTTCCGCTTTCTTATGCCGTCAGCATAAAACGTAATGGGAACTCAGATAATGAGAAGATTTTTGCTGCATCAGAGGGTATCTAGTGGGGTGACTAACATTTTAGTTAGCTTTAAAGTTTGTGTAGATGTTCCTCTGGCTGTGGAGGAACAGTGGGGGACCCAGGAGGTGGTAACAGCATGACAAGATGTCATGGAGACAGACAAGTAGATAAATGCGATGCTCACTTGAAGAAGACAAGTCTCTCTGGCTTGCCTACAAAAGTTATCTGTTCGTAAACTATGCTCCAGCTAACTTAAAAAAAAAAAATCTATTCTACTGTTGATGGGTATTTGGATAGTTTCCAGCTTTTGGCTAACACAGAGAGTGCTGCTCTGAACATTTGAGTCTATGTCTTTAGGTAAACGCATGTACACATTTCTGATGGGTATAAACCTAAGAGTAGCTAGGTCATGGGATGCAGATATGTTCTACTTTACTAGATATATTTATTGACCATTTTGGTGTACTCTTTTGTAGAGTGTATGTTTAGAAAGAACTTTGCCCATTTTTTTGTCTTTTCGTTTTTGCTTTTCTTCCTATTGACTTATAGGAGTAGTCCATTGTTAGAGGATTTCTAAAAATTATCTCAGAGGGACTGTAAAAGCTATGGGACCTAGTTGAAATTCTGTGCAGGTCTGGGAAAGAAAGTGTCAACATAGTGAATTCAACAGGGAGTGTCAAGAAAGAATATTTTTTCATGATTGAATCTTATTAAGCCCAACTCATTTAATAAAATAGTTATCCTTGAACACATTTTATCTTTATACTAAACATTTATGTATATATGCATGTTTTGTTTATTTACCGAACTGAGTTTGTGTTACAGACACCAATTTCCTTTTCACTTAATTTACATTATTTTATGGACTTCTCCAGGTAAACACATAGACATGCTTCACTATTGTAAATACTTGATGGCCTAGATTTACCATAATTCACGGAAGCATTCTTTTACTGATGGGAGTTTAGGCTGTTGCCAAGTTTTTGTCCTCACAATGTTGCTATAAGTATTCTTGTACCTATATCCCTATATGTAAACGTACATGTACATGAGTGTGTGTATATATATATATATATATATATATATGTGAAGAATGTTTATAACAGCAGTGTATTTTGTTGTCGTTGTTGTTGATAATTGATATAGATTAAATTCCCAGAGTCAGGTTGCTTTATCAAAATTTGTAACAGTGATGAGGCCCTTGGCTCAGATACAGTATTTAAGTACTCTAGTTCCGGTAGCTCACTTAGTCTTTTATATTCTATTAAAAGAATAGATCAAGTAGCTCTCATAATGATCAGTTCTGATGCACTTTCTGATTTTCCTCCACATGCTCATTTTTTATACTTGTCTACGTTTGAAAAGCCCTTTGTGATTGTGCTAAATAGGACTCTTAACCAGGGCTAAAGGTGCATGGTTTCCCTGTCCATTAGGAATGCATTAAGTGTGGTCTGGCAGCAAGTTTACTCTTCTTAAATGATTTCTAGGTGAAACATATAATGACAACAGGTTGCATTTGCTTCTGACTTGACAGCTGGTTCAGACTGGTACTGGCTAGGGAATTCACCTTGGAATCAGCTCACTAGGATTTTAAAAAAAATTGCAGGCAAAATATTGCATTAAAAAAAATCTGTGTTACTCATTCTTTAGACATTTTAAATTCAATTTGTATAATATTTAACATAAATTACTTAATAAGCATTATCCCACAGATATTTTTATTTATGCCTTCCTTTCTTTGTATAAAATTTTGATGAGTGATGAAGGAAACATTGTAAAACAAGATATTTAGAATTTTTAAGTAGGTCTCTGTTGAACTCCAGACCAACATATGGGTGATCTGCCCCATTCCTCCTGTACCTGTCTATTCCTCCAATAGCATCTTCCACCAAATCTTCATTTGCTTCTGGTGGTTGTGGCACATTAGTCTTCATTCAGCTTCTTGAACACACCAAACTCTTTGGGTTCAGGGCCTTCGCATATGCTATTTCCACCCGTGGAAACTCTCCTTCTTCCTATCTCCCTAAACTCCTTCCATCTGATTAATGCCTACTCATCTTCCATATCTTTCATATCTCGACTCAGACATTACTTCCAAGGAAGGCTTTCCTAAGCCCCGGAAACTAAGCCAACTTCCTGTCATACTCTTTCAATGCATGCTGGCCCTTTTCTTATTAATACTTATCTCAGGTTATAATAATATCTATTACTTGTGTGATGATTTGATTTATAGCTATTTCCCCCATTGGTTCATAAGCTCATGAGAGGTTTCCATTTTTTCTTATTAATATATCCCAGTAACTTAGTACAGTGTCTCTCATATGGTAAGAATTCAATAAATATTTGCAGAAAAAATAGAATATATTCAGATTTTCTTTGGCTCTCCTAGATCCATTTTGAGGTAATGTGATCTTCTAAATGAAATATGCAAGGCAGGAATTAATGTAGATTTTGTGTTGGGAAATGCTCTTTAAAAAAAATAAGGCAATCAATAGAATATAAGTTTGTATCAAAATAAAACAGGAAAACACTGATATCAGAAAGGTTACTCACATGAATGAAAAACGCTACCTACAACTTAGTTTCTCAGGAATGTTCCAGACAATGGCTAAAGGTAACATATACCAACATTTCACTGGACTTCCTGACCTTGACATCAACTAGGATATTTTAGTTGAAGGGTTGGGATACCATAGAAATCCTATAGCAGCTAGACAGAGAAGGTCTTTCTAAACGTTTTAGTGTCCATGTTTATATTTCAGACATGGGAAGAAGCTTGGTTTGCTGAAGGAAATAAATGCAGGTGGAATGCACTGAACAAGACAGACTGTGCTGTGAGAGGCAACAGAGGCTAGACCACCTGGAGGTGGCAGCCCATTGTAAGAATTCTGAATTTTACCCAAAAGTCCTAGGAAGCCACTAAAGACTTTAAAGTGAGAAGTACATGATAAGACTTATATTTTTCAAAGATCTCCGGTTGCTCTATGAGAATAAGCAACAATTCATTCAAGGAAGCATGTTGAGAAGTTTTATTGGTTTTCAGGGTGAAAGATGATGGTAGACAGGGCTCGTGTGGCCACAGTAAATATATAGAGAAATGTATATATATTTGAGATAAAAATATCAAGGAGGAATCTTAGATTTATACCTTGAAGAAGTGAGTAGATTAACTGACACCGTTTGTGGCAATGAAAGTAACTCAAGAAGAAATAAGATTAGAGGAGAATCAAGAGTAGATTCTGGACAAGATACCTGTTAGACATCCAAGTGGATCTATGGCTATAGATGAGCAATCTAGACTGGAGATACAAAGGTAAGTAACACCCAGAGCTGAACATCATTCAGAATGATGGAGCCACATAGGAGACTGGGAAGGGGTTGTCAATGTATTTTGGAGGGAAGGTTAGAAAATAGGGCACCACTAGGAAGGAATGGTCATGTTTGTCAAATGCTGGTAAGTAAAAAGTAAGATGGAAATAGAAAAAACTGAGTTATTTTATTTTGGAACTTGTCTTAGTCAGCCTGGGCTGCCATAACAAAATACCATAGACTGAGTGACTGAAACAACAGAAATTTATTTCTCAAAGTTCTAGAGTCTAGAAGTCCAAGATTTCAGCGCTGTTCCTTATGAAAACTCTCTTCTTGGCTTTCAGATGGCTGTATTCTCATTGCAGCCTCGCATGGCTGAGGGATCATCTTTCTCATGTCTCTTCTACAAGGACACTGAAATTTCATTCATGAGGACTCTTCCCACGTGAACTAATTACCTCTCCCAAACCCCACCTCCAAAACCATAGCATTGAGGATTAGAGTTTCAATATATGGATTTTGGGAAGACACATTCAATCCATAGCAGATCTGGTAGCCTAGATATCATGGATCATTTTCAATTGAATGACAATGCTTGGAAGAGGATTGCTTAATTATTCTCATTGAAATGAGCTGAATATTCCAGGCATACACTTTACAGTTGTGGTTTTAAATTTTTCAGTCTGTTATGCCATACTCAACTTGGAATATTTTTTTAGCAATTAATTTTAAAAATTGTTGTCAATGATTGAAAATCATATTTCACATAAAAATGTTCCTGAGGAAAAAAAATAACAAGATCTGGCAACCGTGTGTCTATGTTCCTACACGGCAATAACGAGCTGGAGCTGAGTAGCTCACTGTTTACCCCGTTGGATGGTTGCCTCTGCTTCCAATTTACTACAGTCCCAACCCCTCCATGTCATTTTACACCACCACCTGCTTCGTGTCACCTTCTGATCTGCATTGCTGCAAGCAACTTAAGGGAGGAACTATGTGCCCCCTTTTTTTGTACTCCAAAATGCCTAACACCACAGGACGTTGTACAGAGTAAGTGTGCAATAAAGTTCTGTTAAATCAAGTCAACTCAGGTTTTATAAAATTGAGTAGCTTCAAGGAGACATTGATAAACTCACAAAAAGAATTTTTAAGGAAGCTTCGAGGAAAAACTAACTTTACAATTTAGTCCACATTTGAGTTGGCCATTTTTACTCTTACAGATGACTCGCTACACAATTCAAATTGTGTATTTTATTTAGTTATTGTTTCAATCTGTGATCATATCTGATATGGTTAATACTTTGAAAATAAATTTTTTTGCTTTTAAGTAATTTCTAATTTGTAAAATTTGTCCTTGGTGTATAACATGGTCAGTACAATTTCCAAAGGTTGTGTCAAAGTTTTGCTCCTTCTTATCCTGATAGATAATAGGAGCAAATTTAGTGACTTGAGAGAGTGAGATGGATTCTATGCTTGAGGACCAGAAAGACATGTGGTTCCAACATACATCGGGCAAGAAAGAGGTCTTTTGTGTAGCCCATCCTAGTAATGTAATTGATGGGCAGAGGACAAATTCTCAGCATCAAGTTCCTACTACATATGTCCTGGATTTGCTTCTACATTGTGGAAAGAGTATGTATATTTATATCTCTTTCACAAATACTCTGAGAGCTAAAAATTAAAACACATGATACTAGCTTAGTGCCTATCACTACTTTATTTAATGCATATCCTGTCCTTCTTTTAAATTTTACCAGTTAGTTATTGACAACGTTTTATACATAAACCATTTTGGAATGTAATCAGTAACTCTCACATTAGTGTGAATCACATTGTTATTCTCTTGATACCTAACAGCAATATATCTCAATGCTCACTGGAGTAGAGAGCTAAGGCCCAACACAGAGAACTGAGCCATCATAGAGCAGAAAAGATGAGATGCCAGAAGACTTCAAACTACAGACGAGCAGAGAAAGAGATGGATGGGCAACAAAGGCAAAAGTGATTATTTCAAATTTCTGTCTTGGTTTGTACACGCCCAGGCTAGAGGACCATCAACTAAAGTCTCTCCACCCTACTATTGTTCATGATTAATCTGTTTCTTTCACATGGAAAATCCAGATGTATTTGTTTCCTTTCTACATCTGATGTGTATTATAGCTTGTATAAATGAACTAACTTCCTAATTCTATAGAGACGCCTATGTTCTAAGATGTGATCCAAGAAGTGTGTGTGTGTGTGTGTGTGCGCGCGCGCATGCAATTTGACCTTAAATGGTCAAGTATAGGTGGGATTTTGACAACCTACTCATGTTCTACAGATAATGGTTTGAGTACAATTTTCTTCACATGTGCTATCAATTTTTCACTTCTGATATTGAGATAGGCTTAAGAAACATATAATACAAACCAACCCTACAAATAAAAAAATTCCCACATAATTTATTTTAAAATGGGCAAAGAGCATAAACTGACAATTTACAGGAGAAGAACCCTAAAGGATTAATAAATATATCAACAACCTCATTAGTAAATACAAAATTCACATTAAGCAGCATTATGCCCAATAGATTTAAAAATCTGACAATACCCAATATTGTTAAAATGTAGGGAAAAACATAGTTTCATACTCAGTGGAAGTGAGCATTGTTACAACAAATTTGGAGACTTGACTTGCAATATCTGGTAAGACTGAGAATTTGCATCTCTTAAGACACAGCAATTCCACACCTCAGTAAATACCTTAGAGATAGTTTTACTCTTAGAACTATAGACAAGGAAACAAGCAAGAATATTCATAATGGCCTTGTTTGTAATAGCACAAAATTGGAAGCAACTCAATATTCATCAGCTGGAAAATTGATTAGTATATAGTGGTATATTCACATAACTAGATGTGTTTCAACAGTGAAAATGAATACACTTTGTGGCAGACTAATCTCTCAAAGATAACGTTGAATGATAAAATAAGTTGTGAACATTTAAAAAAATGCCAGGCTATGATACATGTTTCTCCTTGATATAAACATATGCAGTCAAAGTTTCAAAAACATGCAAAGAATTAATACAACTTCTCTAGACGGTTTATCTTCAGGGAAAGGGGGAAAATGGAATACAAAAAGGAGTTCAAGTTTACTGTAATACTTTATTGAACATTTTTGACTCAAAATTTTAGGAATTTCTAATAGATAAACCATAGATAGACTGTGTTGGTAATATTTAGTCTCTATAATTTTCTTTATGTATGAAATACTACACAACAAAAGTATTGTAGAGAGTATTTTCCATGCAGACTTAATATTTCCATGGCATGACGCACAAGCGTCTGTTATAGCAGTGATCATGTTCCATTACAGTATATCTCCTTAGGACATTATCGACTCCACAAGCTTAGGACTGTTTCTTATTCAGTTTTTTTTTATAATGTCTGTGAATTTATTGCCTCTATAATTGTTATTGAGTGTCTATAACAACTTTATTATAATATTAGAAATAGAGGTTACAAAATTACACAGAAAATTAATAGTATACTGGTCAACATTATAGTAAAGAGATTATAAAGAGAACTGTCTCTACATGAAGGTATTCTCCTTCCCCCAGCCTCCATCTCAATTATAGGATGTTATTTCATTACACTGACTTTTGCTGATGGTATGAGATGACTTCACAAAATATCATGTATTTGGTACATACGTATAAATGAATTATGCAATGTAGTCCATAGTCATGGCTATAAATGAATAAGCAAACATTTTAATTGAATTTTATATTTTCTCTGAACAAGGCCAATATTTTAGGAGTAGTAAGAAATTAAGGAGTCCTTCAATCACTTTATTCTTAAAAATTTTTTCTTTGTTATTGAAGTATAATTGATTTACAATGTTGTGTTAGTTTCTAATCAATCATTTTATTCTTTATGCCTACATGTAAAATTGAGTTATGGCCATGATAAACCACTCATATCAATTAACAATTTTATATTCTACATTTCATGTATATCATTTCTGAAGCATTGTAAAACAACTTGTGACAAACATCTCTAGTTAGATTTCAGTTTTTTATGATCAGAAAAGTATTTTGTTATGGTGAACTGGCAGTTAGTTTTCAATTTTTAAATCAAGAGAAAAAGACTTAAGGACAACAACATCATTCCAGAAAATAAAAACTAAAATGGTTTTCTCATGTAAACATTTGATGCACTGGAGTACATATATTGAGAATTTGAATTAGCTAAGAGTGTCCTTCCATAGCCTTAAAGACACTTACTACCACTCCTCATGACCCACCATGCATTGCTGCCACTGGCCTTGATAACTCCAAGATGTTCTAATAAAGGTCAAGCATTTAGAACCAAGCATGGATCAGCAACATTTCTGGATAACCCAGGAGTATAGCAAATGAGCAGTGTTCCCACAGGTTCTGCCATAATATGATCTTTGTAAACATATTCAATTAGAAAAATCAGATTAAAAAAAATTATGTTTCCTAAACTGGGAACTATTCCTGAGACTAGAAACATGATTTTCAGATAGTAGAATATTTTCTTAAAGTAAAATACTAAGAGAAAGATCAATATGTAAATGGAGTAATTTAAAGCTACAGAAATATAAATGGAGGGTAGTAGAACACCTTCTTATCAGATGGTGACATAGCCTTTCTGAATCCTTATGGTTCAAAGAAGTAGGTTTATAGATCACTGGTCCATAGTTTCTGTTTCTGATAATGGTGGAAAAGCTTTTATTGGACGAATTCTCCCACAAACAATAATTATAAACTCTGGATAAAATATAAAAACAACTCTTTGAAGGTATCAAAATCTGGCAGAAACTGTATTCTTCTTAACCCTTAAAAGAAGAAAAACACAGTGAATGAGACATAGGATGTACATGGCTTTTTCTGTGAAGCACTTCACAACACACATAAATGAATCAGAACAGAAAGCCACAGTTTTAATGGCCATAGAAGTGAAAGGAGATGTTTGCAACTGCAAAAGCAGTTAGGTATTAAAGAAGGAAAATCTGGATACAATGGACTTACAGAGGAAAGAGCTCCAAAATGTAAGTATAAGTTTTCTTCAAATCCAAGGCGTCCCCGTAAATTATGCTCACTTGGGCAAGGATCCAAGAAGTCCAGATTTTTCAGCAACTGCCTACCATAGAGGAAACACAATTTGAAGTGTGAATTCTGTAGAGAAGCTTGTTTGGCACATTAAGCTTTCTGTTGAAAACTGGGCAGGGCCACACTCTAAATGCAAAAACTATATCCCAGAAATAGAGGGTTTTCCCTAGAACTATGATCCAAACCCAAGACCCAATTAACAAACTATGAAACCAATATCAACAATGTGCCAGTAATTAACTGCCTGTTAGAACAAGATTCTTCAGAGAGCGAGAATATAATCAAGAATCTCTACAGTGCATCACCCACAATTTCTTGTACATTATTAATGTCCTGTGTTTGTTGCAAGGCCTAGTGGTAAGGCCAGGTAAGAATCATGGGATTGGAGATATATGAAATGTAGCCAATATTCAATTCATGAATCACTCGGTTTATTGCACACAATTAGCACACAACACAGGTTAGTCAAAATAGGTAGAAAAGAGAGTAACAAATGACTCCAAGGAGAAGTCCAGGAAGGAGGCATCTCAGCAGGAGCAGTGGCCTCCAGTCTGGCAACTGGTCTTGCAAAAACGTGAGTAGGAAGTCACCTTCTGTTCCGACAGAGCATCCAGCAGTGTCTGTCCAGAATAGCCCTCAGCAACCTGGAGTGGAGTCTTCCAGAAAAGAGCCTTCAAGTAGCTTGGCTCAGTGGTGTCTCTGTAAGGAATCTGCCAGTAGCATTAATGGTTGTGTCCCAGCAGGTCTTGTCTTTATCAGTTACTCCTTCAGTTCCAGTGAAGTCTTTTTACAGATATCACCAAACAAATTCCTTACCTAAAGTAACACTCTTAATTTATCACTCACACACAGTTCTATACTGGGCATTTCAAAACAACTAATATGGAAGTTCACATTGGCCACTTTAACTCCATTTCTAACTATTTAGCATAGCTTAAATTCTATGCATTTCACACAAGATGAGTAGAAATAATAACACAAAAGAATCTACATCATAATAATATGCAACAAAACAGAAATATGTGAACCACAGTCAAGAAAATAATCAGTTAGTAGAAACAGACCCACAAACATCCCAAATGTTGGAATTGACAGCTAAAGATTTTAACTATTTAAAATATTTTATAAACTACTTTATATTTTATAAAACCTAGAGTAAAAGATGGTAAAAATATGAAGATTGTCAGGATACATTTGGAAACTCTGAAAAAGAAACAAATGAAGATAACTAACTCAAAAATACAACATATGAAATAAAAAGGGATTGACAGCACATTGGAAAGAACAGAAGGATCAATAAACGTGAAGATAGATTAACAAAAATCATACAAACTGAAGCACAGAAAGATAAAAAGAGTATTAAACTAGAGTCTCAATCAATTGCTTGTGAGGTAATATACATTTATTTTCTAACATTTGTTTAATTGGTGTCCTAGGAGTTGAGAAGACAGAGAATGATGGAGAAAATGTATTGTAATAAATATGGGCCTAAATGTTTCACATTTGCTAAAACTACCATCTCAAGGACCAAGTATCTTGATAAGCCACAGTAGGACAAATACAAAGAAAACCCCAGGTTGACACACTGTGGTCAAATTGCTAAAAATAAAAGATGAGGAAATAAATCTTAAGAGCAGCCAGAAGAAAAGGACAAATTAAATAAAGGGGAACACATCATAGAATTATTGCTGACCTCTCATCAGAAATAACAGCATAAGAAAATGGAATGACATCTTTAAAATGCAGAATAAATAGAACCTATCAGCATAGCGTTGTTTACCCTGAAAAAAGTAACCTTCAAAAAATTAATGTGAAATAAGGAATTTTCAGTATTCAGCTGAAAGCTGAGGGGAATTGTCAGCTACATATATACATGAAAAAATATGCTAAAGGATGTCCTTCAGATAGAAGAAAATGACACCAGATGGAAAATTGGATTTATTAGTAAAAAGGAAGATCACTAGAAATCATAATAAATATCCCTTTTCTAATTTTCTTTTAAAAACTCAATTGCCTATATAAAGCAAACATATAACAAAGCATATGGAGTATATAACACGTAGAGAAATAGAATAAATGACAATAGCAACATAAAAAATGGAAGGCTGTGAAAGGGAAATATAGTACTGCTGTCTTAAGTTTCTTATATCAAACATTTGGTGTTATAATATTATTAAAATATAATACTGTGATAAGTTAGAATTCAGAGTAAAATTTATAGAAAAGTCACTAAAAATAATACAAAGAGATATAATTAAAGAGGTAATAGAGAAATTTAAGTGGAATAGCAAAAAATACTTGATTAATCCAAAAGCAGACAGGAAAGAAAGAACAAAAGAAAAGAAAAAGAATTAAGAGGACAAATGCAAAGAATATTTACAAGAGAGACACTTTAAATTTAAGGACACCACCAAATGAATTAAGATAATACATAAAGATTTATCACAAAAACAATAAGCTTGTGAAAGATGAGTTGCCTATATTTATATCAGAGAAAGTAGTCTTGAAGAAAACATATATAATCAGAAAATATCACTTTATGATTAATAAATAACCTCTTCTTCAATGAGACATGACATTCCTAAATGTGCATATACCTAATCACCATGCTTCAAAGTACATAAAACAAAAATTTGAAGAAGTAAAGAAAAACAGAGAAATCCACAATGATACAGATTTTAATTTCTGTCACTCAGTTATGATTAGAACAAGCAGACAAAACTAAATAGAATATTTGAATAAAATATTAATCAACAAGAATTAACTGATGCTTATAGACTTTATATTAAAAAGAAAAAAGAACTATGTAAGAATGTTTATGGCAGGATTAGTCATAATTATCCAAACCCGAAAAAAAGTCAAAACTCTATTAAGGAAATAATGGCGGATAGGAGGGAATGTGGAACACTCAGTATTGCTAAGATGCCTATCTTTCCCAAAATTATCTATAAATTCAAGACCATCTCAATCAGCAGGACATTTTTTTCTGGTAAAAAATGATAATCTGATTCAAAGATTTATATGGAAATGCAAAAGAACATAAATAGCTCAAGTAATTTTGAAAAAGGACAAAAAATTGGATGAATTATATTGTTTAGAAGACTTGAAAACCACAGTGAACCAGACTGTGTGGTACTGGCCAAAGGAGAGACAAGAAAATCAATGGAATATAGTACAGAGTCTAGAAGTAGATCCACATACATGTGGTCAATTGACTTTCACCCAAAATAATTTCATTGGGAAAAGATAATCTTTTCAACAAATGGTGTTGGAACCACTGAATGTCTCTATATAAAGCAAGACCCACGATTCTTGTCTAATACCTCACTAAAAAATTAATTTGAGGGCTTCCCTGGTGGCACAGTGGTTGAGAGTCCGCCTGCCGATGCAGGGGACACGGGTTCGTGCCCCGGTCCGGGAAGATCCCACATGCCGTGGAGCGGCTGGGCCCGTGAGCCATGGCCACTGAGCCTGCGCGTCCGGAGCCTGTGCTCCACAACGGGAGAGGCCACAACAGTGAGAGGCCCGCGTACCGCAAAAAAAAAAAAAAAAAAAAATTAATTTGAGGTAGATTAGAGACTTAAATATAAAAGCTAAACCATAAATCATCTGGGGAAAAACAGGGAAGAATACCTTAACAAATAGCAAATATTTCTTAAGACACAAAAGCTCTAACAATTTAGAAAAAAGATAAATTTCAAGTTATTAAAATTAAAAACCTATGCTCTTCTAAAAACTCAATCAGAGAAATGAAATGCGATGCCATAGATTTAGGGAAAATAGTCTCAATAATTATATTTACAAATTACCTCTATCCAGAATACATACAGACCTCTTACAATTCAATAAAAAATTAAAAATCCATAAATTTAATATTAGTAAAATACATGAACAGACTTTTTTCCTAAGAGGTATACAAGTGGCCAATAAGTATATGAAAAGATCTTCCATGTAGGTGACCATGAAGGAATGCAATTTAAAATCACAATTTGAATAAATAAACTAAAAAGATTGACAATATCAAATGTTCATCAGGATGGGGAGAAACTGGAATACTTAAAATATTGTGAAGAGAATGTGAAATGGTACAACCACTTTGGAAAAATATATGACAGTTCCTTGTAACTAAGCAAATATCTAATGACTATTCCGTTACTAGATGATTACTCAAGAGGAATGAAAACTTTGGTCCATAAAAATCCCTGTACAAGAATGTTTACAACAATGTTGTTTATAATGCCAAAAACTGAAAAGACTCAAATGTCCATAAACAAGGGAATGGATTAACCAACTGTGCTATATCCGTACGATGCAATACATTCAATAATAAAAAGGTTCAGACTATTGATACATTCAATAATATAGTGAATCTCACAGGTTATGTTAAGCAAAAAGAAGCCAGATACAAAAATTATGCACTGTATAATTCCATCAGGTAAATTTCTAGGAGAGGCAAGACTAAGCTATGATGACAGAAATCAGAAGAATGATATCCTTTTGAAGTGTATGAGAATTAACTGGAAAGCTCTGGAGGGTATCACCTGAAGTGATAAAATTTTTATTTATCTTAACAGGGATAGAGATCTGATAAGTGCACACATTTACCAAAAATCCATGAAGTAAACACTTAACATCTGTGCATTTTGTTGGGATTCAATCATACCCGATTTAAAAAATATTAAATTCAAAAGAAAATAGCACTGGCCCAAGCACCACACTTCACCTCTTTGTGGACCTTCTCTGGCTCCTACTTTTTCAGTGCCTAGCAAGCAAAAACGCAAGAAGAGTTTAAAGTGCCTAGAAGCCCAAAGTTCTGAAAGGGACAAAGTCCAAAAATAAGAAGTTACTCCAATGGCCAATGGGGGCTTTCTGATATAATGTGTTTTACAATAACTCTTACTCTTTTTTTCTTTCCTGAAAGGTCCACTTTTAAACATTTGATATTTGTAGCTTAAAAAGAAAGGAGTAGAGAGAAGATCCATTCTTTTCAAATAGAATTGCAATTGCTGAAACCACTGGAATAGTGTTTGAGAGGAATGAAAACACCACAGGTAAGGGCTGGGAATACCATCATGTGGTCCTTGGAGTCTTCCTCCCTGCTTGCCTAATAGGACATCTCTTTGGGAGACTGGGGTAAATGAACTGAATTGTACTACTAATAATTTATGAAATTCAGTCTATTTATAGTTTTTTTACATCCATTATCTTCAGACTTAAAATAACTAAATGAAGTCAATTGTGCAGTCTCTATTTTACAAGTGGAGAAACTAAGGTAGCAGTTATGTGTTCTTCATCAAAAGAACTGGAACTATACTTTAACGTTAACACTGTTTTTAACTGTACAAACTATATGGGCACAATTCTGTGAAGCACCCATCTTTTATAAATCTAGAAGCTTTAAGTATCTAGAAATTGCCTAGTAGAGAAATTCAGCAGATCAATTGTAATTAGAAATTCTCCTCAGGAGTCTAAATTCAATAATAAAGCTTTTAAAGATCTGCCACCCAAATTTAAAAATATTTTTCCTTAGTTTAAAAGTGTATGCTCAACATTTTTATAATGTAACACTATATAAATCAACACACATTCTGAATTAGTTTAATTAGTATTTCTCCTTTATAAAGAAATCATTCTGTCACTTAACTATTTCTCGTTGATCCATTCATCCATTGATCATGGAATCCCCTGGATTTGAGATCTTTTAACAAAATTAGGACACCAACATAGAACATCAAAAATACTTACTCTTATGGGTTGAGTCATGTGCCCTGAAAAAAGATAGGTTGAAGTCCTAAACCCAAGTATCTGAGAATTTGAACTTACTTGGAAATAGGATTGTTGCAGCTGTAATTAGTCAAGATGATATCATACTTAGTTATACTCCTAATCCAATATGACTGGTGTCCCTATAAGAAGACAGGCATGTGAAGACAAAGACACACAGGAGAACATCACGTGATGATGAAAGGCAGAGATTGTAGTAATGCAGCTGAGAACCAAGGGACACCAAAAGTGGCTGGATTACTTTTTTCACTTTTCTACTGTTGTTTTGTTTTTTATGAAGTTGTAACTTCTGATTATATTAAAACTTGAAAAATTCTTCCTACTTTGTTTTTTCCCTTAGCATACTAATTATTAGATATAATACCTGATTTCTTCTGCTTTTTAAAAATTTTTGCAAGAGCTCACCTGAAGAAAGCCAACCTCAGCTCTCTCTTTCTATTAAGCATTTGTTTTTTGAATAAGGAGATTATAGGGGTCAAATAGATTTTTCAAAACTTTAATTTTAATCATCCATCTTTGCATGTTTTCATTGCTGAGAAAATTCATCCGTTAACATTTTCTTAGCCCTGCACAGTCTCGTGATGATGTTATGAACTTCTGACCATTGAAAGGAGTTAGCTATTTGGCAAATCTGCTTAGGATCTGTTTTCACAACGTGGAACTTATTTCACACCACCTTTCTTGTTCAGGATTGCACTGAAGCTTCCCTCCCCTTGGGCATGAGTAACAGTGTTATGACACTGGCTTCAATAAGCAACTTTTTATGGTGTCTAATCATGTGCAAATGTGTTAAAATTGGTAGTTTTTAGCAAACAGTTATGGAACATATTACCGTAAGGCATTTGTTCATGGCGTGACAATGATTGGCCCTTGGCCACTTAAATGTTTTATTTAATAATGTGGGAATTTCAGTGTGTTTTCCTTTCATTATTTTTAACTTGAAAACAGAAACAGAAAGCCCCTTCTTTAAAGTTAAAACTTTACCGCCTACAGTCTGTCAAAAGCAATATAAGCATCTGGATTTTGGAGAGGGGCTTTTGCAAGATGTTAATTTAATAGACTGGCATATTTCATGCATTATTTTTATATTTTGTATGCTTAAAGCTATCTCTACAGTGACCACCCAGGAATGATAGACTTATTTTCGAGATTGTGCACCGAAGAGCAAAAAACCTTGTCCAAATAGTAGTGCAAATATTGGATTCAGCTTAATTTCCTTCCACTTAACACAGTGCTTGAAATGCCAGATAGCCATCGATGTACACTAAAAAAAAAGGCCATAAATTTTTAATATCAAGCTTTGCTTTTTCACAAACTGCACTAATTTTTGCTTCCCTCTCTCCATGCTATTTCACAGAGATGGTTCTCTATGAAATATTGAAATATAAGATGTCCTGCAGATACTCTATAAAGTGAATTTTCAAATAATTGCTGAAAATAATCTTGTGTTTTTCAATAGAATTTTTAATCAAAATGGAATACTGTAATATTCTGCTTGATGTCTACAGGGGCAGAGCACTATATATTTTAATGTTTACTGAGCTCAAAGAATAAAAATATTCTTTATTTTCAACATAGCTTAGTACTGTTACTTAGTATCCAAAATGCATCTTTCAGCATGACTTCAGAGACTTTTCATGAGATTTAGCTCTTAGGTTTAGACTTAGATCCACTCTTTTAAAAATCATGATTAAATATAAGGAACCAAACTTAAGTTTTAATATGCATATTAGACTTGCTTAGTCTCAAATTTTGAGAGGTCTGTTAAAAATTGTTTTCCATGTACAATTTATACAAAGCACAAGTTTGTTTTGGTAGTCTGCAAATTCATTTACAGAGCTAAGCTATCAATCCAAAAGGAACAAATGGGAAAGAAAACATTTACATTGAGGCTATTTGGCTATTTTAAGACTGGCGTACTTAGAGGCCTTGATCCAATTAAGTGTGTGTGTGTGTGTGTGTGTGTGTGCACACCTAGGGTAGGAAGATGACAAGATGAGTTGTGATTATCAGACTGGAGAAGCTGAACACATCTAGAACTCCACATGCAGATCAGCTGCTGGTAGCCTTGGGAGATACCACTTAACACTCTTGACAATTACCCAGGAAGGCCCAACCCACATGACTGTAATAATCCCTGTAGACAGTCACTGCCAGGAAGATAGAGAGAGGAGCCTCTTAACATCATCCATAGGTAACTACCCCAGAGCTTCCATCTTCTAATGGAAAACAAGGGCTACCTCTACTAAGTGTAAAATGCAAAACCTAAAATATTATAACCAACTCAGTATATGCATTCTGAGGAATTACTTAAACATTTAAGCCATTGGACTTCTTTATTAGACTTTTAAAGTGATTTTTCTATTGATGCTTTAATAGCAAGATTTTAAATATTATGGAAAATACTACTCAAATGAGACAAATTCTTAGACTAATGTACATATGTTTTTTCAAATATGCATTTTATTGTTTGATAAATTATTATAAAATAATATGTACTAATTTTAGAAAATTTAAAGTCTGTTTAAAAAAGCATGAGGAATAAGATAAAAGTCACTTTTAATCTTATCACTCAGATTGAATAATGATAACATTTTGGTATGCTATAAAATACAATATGTATATAAATGTAAAAGTTACAAATATATTATAATGTGTATTTCATAATATACCAACATGTTATATATGTGCGTACATATGTCTCTACTCATGTATATGTAAATATGCCTGTATATTACAGGACTGATGAATTTTTAATGCAAACTATGTGTTTCTGTTTTTAGAAATCCCTGGTTCCTAGTTTTCTTACTACATTGGTAATAAGAGCAGCACTTATCTGACAGGCGTATGCTCTTTCCGTCATTAAGGGCAAACCATGAGCTCTAACACCCCAAAGGAACAGAAAATGCCCTTTTTAGAGAGGAGGAGAGACTCTAAGTCCTACCTCTTCTGACCTAGAGTAGTACAGAAAGAAGAAATAAAGAGTCAAGAGGAATTAGGTGCTAGCATTTTATTCCCATCCCACCTTGGACTAACTTTGAAGGTGGATGCCATTGAACCATCCAAATAGGTGTGGGGTGATCTTGAGAACACTGGAGCTAGTGTCCACTTCCCTGGGCAAATATGGGGAAAAAGGTAAGCGGCTAGAAGAAGCCCAACTGTGGAAGCCCAGTTTGGTACCACAACCAACAAGGTAAATGACCAGTAGCATAGCACTGACAGTGGGAGGTGAACCTGACACAGAACTTCTGGCTCCCCATGGCCTTTGGGGAGCCAGAAATCCCAGTGAGCTTCCTTGAAGGGATGCATAATTATAAGGTTGGCTGGGGAACCAGCAGAAGCAAGGTGTATGGACAAAGAGGCCATGGTAATCAGGGACTTTGAAACTTGACGTGAGCAGCCAAGGCTGTGAACATGAATGGCAGGTAACAGTATGAAACCCCAAGAGGACAGATGGGGCTAGTGTCTCCTTTATGAACGCCAGAGCAAGGGCAGGAAGAAGTGAGCTGCAGAGACTAGCACAGAGAAAAAGCCATTGTGTGGAAAGGGGGTCTTTCTACTCAACAGCCAGAAAGTCATATAATTTTCCATCTACCCATATGTCACCTACAGAGCATCAGTGCACATAGGTATGTGAGGGAGAGGGGGGAAATTCCAAAAACTAAACATTTCCCCCATAGATACTGGAAATTTTGAATGGACAATTAAGCTGGAAAAACCTGACTGTTACTAGCAAGTAAATTTATCCCCATCTATCTATCTCTTCCAGCCCAGCAGCACGGGAAATAGTGAGGAAATTAGATCAGTTGTAGAAAATAAAGAAGCTATATTTATTTTCCATCTGTGAAGCGGAGTTAAAATATGCAAGCCTGGGGCTTCCCTGGTGGCGCAGTGGTTGAGAGTTCGCCTGCCGATGCAGGGGACACGGGTTCGTGCCCCGGTCCGGGAAGATCCCACATGCCGCGGGGCGGCTGGGCCCGTGAGCCATGGCCGCTGAGCCTGTGCGTCCGGAGCCTGTGCTCCGCAGCGGGAGAGGCCGCAGCGGTGAGAGGCCCGCGTATCGAAAAAATATATATAAAAAAATATATATATATATGCAAGCCTGGTACATGTATGTGAGTCTTTCAGTCATCTGTGTGTGTATGTAAAACAGAAACTAATAGAACATATTATTTTCAATTTGTAAATTATCAGTCTTTCCATGTCTCTAGCTTTATGTCTATACGATCATATATTAAATGTGCCATAACTTATTTAACCAATCCTACTTTATTATACAGTTATATTATTTACTTTTTTGTTTTATAAATGGGAACATTCTAAAATCAGCATTTTTCAAAGGCTAAATTAGGTGGTGATATTTCACAATGTAAAAGGATTAGATGCATAAAAGCTTCTTACTTAAAATAATGGTTAATGTTTTAGCATTGCGGTATAAATTCAGATTTCCATAAGATCCCACTATTATTACACTGTCCTCCAAATCCTTGCCCAGGAATGCCTTAAATGAAAATGTCCTCTCAGAACTTTAGAAAGTAGTCTCATTGAACAGGGTCCCAAATAGGCATGGATTATAGCGTACTTCACTATAACAGCAGAAATACTTTTGTACTAAAGATACATTTTAGCAATAAGGAGGATGGGAAATTGAAAGTAAGGTGTTGGTCATTATCAGAAGAAGGAAAGGATGGTAGGATATTTAAAGGCAAAAGTGGAAGAGTTGCTATCATTTTCAGTGAGCATAGTTCTAAGGGCAATTCTTAGATCAGGTTTCTAATAGCTAAAATAAAGGAGGAATAGATATTCAGGGAAAACTTGTTTATACATACATAATTTCTATGCTTCAGTTTCAAAGAGGAGATGTCTTTTGCATATCTTTTTTCCTGCCTTTTCTTTTACTACATTGCATATCAACTGTCTTAATTTACCCCAGAGATAGTCAGTGGCCACATGGGAAGCATTGCTTTGATTCATGCACTTTAATTCTCATTAAAGCAAGTGTAAGTTTGGTTATGGCACATTGCTTTGAAAGCAGTTGGGATGGTGGGGGACAATGAGAGAGTGTGTAAAAGAAACAACTGGTTCATATTCTGGGAACACTGCCAGCGTTTGATTCAAAACCAGAACAAGTGCTGGCTGTCAGCTGAATCTGTGCTTAAAATAAAAGGAGGCCCATAAGAGCCTAGATTAACAGGAAGGAGGAACAATGTGATGCTGAAATCTTAGTACAAGTAGCTGAAAATGGTGGGTGCTATCCCTACATATTTTTTGGCTTTTAATATGATTGCAGAAGACTTAGCTGATAAAATAGGATATAGGATTTCCCTATCCCAAGTGCCCTACGAAATATTTATTTGATAGTATTTATGAAAACTGAATTTATAAAAATGAAGAAGGATCACAAATAAAATTATCATAAAACATGTAAAATTAGTTCAGAAATGGGTGCAAAGCCATGTCTCATATTAATTCACTGCATACAAAATCGATGAATTGTAGGTGGCCAGTAACGACATTTTAAGAATTTGCTACAACCTCGTTAATTCTGATGTTTGAGGGTTAAGACATGAGCTGGGCTCAGGTTCTCTTATATACTCTTCAGTAAGAAATCAGTTTGCTACACCAGTTAATTTTATCGTAAGCAAGTCTGTAAAGGGAATAATTAATTCACACGAGAATAATAAATTATTTTAACATTTTACATAATAGGTATATAAAATTGAGATGATAATTATAAATCATTATATGGATGCATGAAAACGGGCACAAAGGAACATATATCTGACCATATCTTGCTAGATTATTTTAGGTTGTTAAGTATATATACTTGGAAATAATAGATATGCATTTCTTTAAAAATATTTTTATTGAGATATAATTGACATTATATTAGTTTCGGGTGTGCAACATAAAGATTCATTATATGTATATGTTATGAAATGATCACCACAATAAGTTTAGTTTGCATCCATCACCAACCACACATAGTTACAAATTTTTTTTCCTTGTGATAAGAATTTTTAAGATCTACTCTTCAAGCAACTTCCAAATACATAATACAACATTGTTAACTACAGTCTCCATTCTGTATGTTACATCCCTGGGACTTTTTGTTTTGTTACGGGAAGTTTGTAAGTTTTGACCACCGTCACCCATTTCTTTTAAAATATTATGTAAATCAATTTCTCTAATTCAGATCGTCTCCCCAAGTCCCAATCACTAAAGATTTACAGTGCCAGTTAAAAGATACCTGCCTTATTTGATTTCATAGACCTTCACTGGTACAGCGAAGAGAAACCACTCTGAGTCCTTTATTACTAAAGAAAGCAATGAGAAGAGTCACCCCTTCTTATTCCTAAGGGTCGTATTCAGTGATTCACATATTCAATTATTCAAACTAGCTTGTGGGTGGGTGGGAAATCCCACACAATTCAGCCATCACAAAGTTGACCAAGATGCAGAATTGCTTTGTACTGTTCTGCTTTAAATAAATACAGATAATTAAATAAACCTTTGCAGCAGTAGAATAAAGCATAAATCCAAACTTTGCCCAGCCGAAGGCTTCCTTGGCCACTAGCCAGGAGCCAGAGGGCTAGGGCTAATTTGCATAAAATTGAACAGATTGCTGCAGCTGCCGTCCTTATTAATACCAAGGCGTAATCATAATCAGGAGACATTCCATCCACAGCAGAGCCAACTCCTGTGCAGTGCCACCCATTGCTTTGTGGGACCTATAAACACAGATATGTGATCCCACTTTAAAGAGAAAAGCAATTTCTAAAAAAAAAAACAAAACTTTTTTCGATTTGCTTAAAAAATATCCCCAGCTCTTTCACTGAGTAGACTTACCAAGTGTCTTGGTCCTTTGTCTTATCAATGTAAAACATTACAGATATTTCTGTACGTTGTCACTACTTGGCTAAAATCAGTGTGTGGAAATTAGTGAAACGGTTGATTTCAAATTTTCTTCAATGGGATCGTGGTGAACTTTTCACAACTTCATTTTTTTTACATGTCTGCAAAATATTATTTATGATACAGTGACTGCTACCAGTTGCTGATGATGTCACACTTGGCTTTTTAAATTCTGTCACCCAGATTTCAACTGCAGGGAACTCTACACGGCAGTGAAATGCAGAGAGATGTCAAAAAGCATGTGCTATGACTTATCACGCCTCAAACATGCTGAGAACACAGACACTATGTAATGCCTGATAGAGTGCTTTTGCATCAGGATATCAACAGCTCTCTCTTTGTCAGAACTACCAAATGAATCGGAAGATTGCTGTTCTACAGTTTCTCAGTCAGAAGGGCTGTCAGCAGCTTCATAAGGGCCATCTGGGGAAAACAAACTCTTGGCCCACAGAAAGATGACGTAGCAGACAAGGAGCACTGACAAGGACGGGGTGGATTATATTAAAAACCTATCATATTTGTTAGCTAACTGTGGATGACAGCGGTGGAGCATACAAAAAAAAACTTTTATGGTGCTCTGAAAATCCCATGAGTTTACCACACGAGAATACATCTTGAGCTCATCTATTGGTTTGGACACAGTAGAAGTAGAGTGTTGTTTTTCTCTGATCATGTAATATGCATCTATATAGTAAAAGAAACTCTAAATACCCATTTAGCACAAAATTTTGTTGGTAAAGTTTTAAAATTTCCCCATCCTTTCCCAATCCCTATTATTTGAGCATGTTTGATTTTACAGTTAGGATTCTATATTCACCACCACGGAATTCTCAGTGTGCAGAGGGCTATATCTCTATGCTAATCCCTAAACCAAGGATTAGGGATTTCTTTTTAGCCATTCTCAAATAAATGATTAAAATATAAATACATAATCCACATCCTGTTAGAGACAAATAAAATATCATATAGTTTTTTTCTCTTTCCACTCAACATCATTCTTTCCTATGTCTTCTATTATCTATATGTGACTAATTCTTACATTTACATCTCCAGTTCTAAATCCCCACTTTTTTATTCCTTATGCATATTTCTATTTTGATATTGGAATTTCCCCATGAATATCATGGAAAGACATCATCTTTTGATCTCCCAAAACTCTACCTTGAATTCCAATGACGTCTCCATTTTTTAAGTTTTTGCCTTAATCCTCTACATTTGAGCCTGTCTGTATCCCCATGGTCTTTGCTCTGGGTGTCAATAAAAATGAGCTCAAATATTATGTCTGCACTTACAGTCACTTGCTTCTCTTTGATGTGCTTCTGACTTGATTATACTTCTCTCTGGCTTGTGCCCACTACTCTTTGGATTTATCAGCTTGAACTTTGAAGCTTAAACTCAAAAACTTTCTGAAGATTGTAAGCCGTGTTTGTACCGTTGGCTTTCCCCTTCCCAGGTGCCTGGGGATAGGGAAGCACAATATAGTTTTAGCTCAGATCTTAGGGCTTTTAAGAGGGAAGCCTCTTATCATATAAAGAGAAGGTATACTGATCTGCAGAGGGATGAAGGTCAAGCAACTGTTAAGCCACAGTATTGGTATTGGAACTTGGTTCTGATTTTTTTTTTTAAAAGTATTAAAAGGCTCTTGTAGCCATTTATCAATGTGTCTTTATTCACTTCTTTGGGTCTGCTCTGCTTTTTGTCTTTGTTGTTTATCTTCTATTCTAATTCTCCCTTCAGAAACTATGTACAGTTAAGATGATGAGACAAACTTGGAGACAATTCCCACTCGGGACAAGTTTCCACTCTGAGACATTTGAAGTGTGACTCCAAATTAATGCATAATCATGTAAGCAATTTAGGCTTTTGGTTAATGTAGGCAAACCTAGAGAATGCCATTGGTTTACACAAATCCTATAGCTATTTTTCACCGAAGGGTTTGAGCCCAATCTGATCCAGTAACAAGTAACAACTTTAGCTGGTCTTGTTTTTTTGTTTGTCTACCTCCATCAGAAAACGTGAGAGTATGATGGAAATTATGCCAAGTGGTCTATACAGATTCAAAGAGCTGGCAGTTCTCATACTAGCAATATTCATTAGAGCTAGATGATCTCTTGATCATCACAAGATCAAGACAGTGTTTTGCTCAGACCTGCCTCAAAATACAATGCACTTTTCTCCACACCAACCAGACAAACTCATGAGAGTGGATTCCAGTCCCCCAGGTGACCTTGTAGTCATCGTCATCTTCTGCCCTTTCTTCAACCCCCATACCTATCTAAGTACTATGGATATCATTTCTGAAATTTGATCATTAGCTAATTTTTATTATCTGGATTATTGCAATAGACTCCTAATTATTCTTCTGGCCTCCAATCCATCTTCTGAAAACCTCAACCTTCCACTAAGAATAGGACATTCTTCCTAAAATCCAAATATTCACACTTGCCAAGTCAAAGATCTTTGAAATGCACTGCTACCAACAATATTAATTGTGAAGTACTTGGGAAGGTAGTCAAGCAACTATATGATCTGATTTTAGCCAACTTTTTCAACTCGAGCTTGTCTTTTTTGTGACCAATGTTCAGATAATGAGACAGTTTGCTGTTACCCAAACAGAACTCTGTGTCTCTTCATCCTTTGCACTTGCACCTCCCTCAGCCTATTACCTCCCTTCTTTGTCTAGTTGTGAAAATTTGTTAAATATAAGTATCACTCAGAGTAGGCATTACATATCCCTCCCCGATTTGATAATTAATCATTCTCTAATGTGCTAAACTTAGAGCTCTATGTTGATAGGAGGTTTTGTGCTGGAAGTTACGTAGCCTAAACCCTCATTCTGCAAGTGAGGAAACATTCTGGAAACACTAGGTAGCTGAGATCAGACAACTCACAGTTCATACCATTTGCACTTAGATGCACTTATCACATCATAGTTTATGATAAAGTTAAATAGCTATAAACTTGAAATTCACTTAAACACCCAGGCCTATATTTCACTGACTCATTAGTCCCTGCTGCATGACTTCAGGGCTTCAAGTCCCTTCCAACCCACAGAGTTTCTCCATTTATCTCTGAGAGTTCATGGCTGGGGGGAGGAGGTGTGGGGGGGCTCTGTGGGCTCTGCAGTACACTTAGACCTTTAAGCTCTCCTGTTTGTCCGCTAAGTTTCTGCAGATGTGCCATGTCAGCTTGTTAACAGGCCTATTGTGACTAACCTCTGAGAAAGCCAAGTCTAGGGGTTCCCTACTATATGTAGCCTATCCCATTTGGGCCCACTGAATGAATGGACAGATTCATAATATTCCAAGGTAAAAGACACTGACTCTCCCAGTAGATCTGGATCACATCTTTACATCTGTGCTTTGAAGCAACATTACTTTGTCCTAAACTCTCTAAGTCTCTTGACAATATTTCCTTTGGCTTCTTTCTGTAGTCTTCATCTCCACAGGGACTCAAAATCAGCCCCTGGTATCAACAGGTAATCAACAAGTAAGCTACCTTCCAGTGCTTTATTTTCCTCTGTCCCCCAGGCATTTGTGTATCAATATTCCTTTCACTCCCATTCAGTCAAAAAATAAGCCCTCAAACATATTAACTCATAGAGATAGACACCTAGAGCATTGTAGCTGGGCATGTTTCTTTGGAGAATGAGTGTTTCATACATGGTCTCCTCCACAAAACTGCTGGCTAAGTGTAGGTCATGACCATGTCATATTCACCTTTGTATTCCCCAAGGCACCTGAGAATACATAGTAGATAGTTGGAGCTGAACAAATATTTGTAGTTTGAATGAGGAACAAATGAAACAATATTATAGATTCTAAAGGTAAGTGATCTAATATAAAGCACTGGATTATCTCACAGGAATAATGCAATGTTTTAAATTAAACAGGTTTTATTAAGTAACCACATGTAAAACTAGAGTACCCCTACAAAAAAGGCACACACTGACTAAGTGGTAAGTGACCTAGAATAACATTTTTAGTCATTCTGGTTTAGTCCTTGATTTAACCGTGGCTTAGTAAATTCCAATCCTTCTATATGTGTAAAATGAATCCAAAATATTAATTATAACATTAATCCTCTGGGGATATATTCTCAGTCTAAAATATCCTCAAAATCCATTTCTTCCATATATTATTTTGCCTTGATTTCTTTTTATTTTTTAAAGTCATTTTTCCATTTTCTTTTAATATTATTTCTCTCTTTAATGTCCTGTGTGGTTCTTTCTGCATCAAGAACAGAGTGTTGGGGACGAACATGCCAAATATTTTCCATTCTATGATTTAAAATAATGTTTTTTACAAGAAAGGTGTTTTATGGTCTATAGTTATAAATTTGCACCTGCTTGCCCTTAAACCGTTCTGCAAAAAAGTAAGTATATCCTCAGAAGGCCTTTCCTCAGTCTCTTCATTCATCTTAAATGAGCACCAGGACTTGGTAAGTATTCTGTGGCTCACCAAACCTCTCTGAATGCCAAGAGGGGCCTCTGGCTCAAGTCTATATTTCCTTATATTAAAAAGGTGAACTGCAAAGTAGACTCTGAAAAGTTAATCCTTATAATTTAAGCCCTTATTTGTTCCACATGAACTAACTTCCAGATTGTTACTGAAACAAATTTTCTTTTATTTGTGTATTCAAATAAGTATGATTCACTTAAAAAGCAGTCCCGCTGAACCACATTTGCATACCCTAATTAATTTAGCATGTTCATTTTCCATTCACATGTTTTTCAAATAAATGCTTTTGAAGAATAGTAAAACTTAACTAACATCTGAGGCTGCAAGTTCACAAAAAGAAAAAAAGAGAAAGAGCTGACATTCATATTAGCTAAAAAAGGGCAAGAATTTCAATGTGTGGCAGAGAGGATGTGGATTTGATTCCTGTTTCATAATGGAGGCTTGATTTGCGTTTAGCATGTACCAGGATGTGGGTGGCTTCAAGGCTAGCTCATTTGTATATTCGTATAACCAACACAGGGTAGAAATCAAAGTAATATTCTAAGACTCTAATGCATATTAAGAATTTATCAATTTTTGAAGAATATTTTTTATAATCTAAAATAAGCTAAGGATAAAAAGTTAAGATACATCAGTAAGAAACCTCTGGGAGAGAAAGCTATCTGTCAAAAGAAAACACCAAATTCTGAAACATTCTATCACAAACATAGGCACACATTTTATATCTTATGAAAATGCATGCCACTGATTTGGAAGAAATTTCTCTACATGGAGCATGGACTGTGTTTGGCTTTCAATAAATGGAAGAGGAGGCGAAAAAAAGCTTTTGTGTCACAAGCATGGTTTCAAATACACAATTATCTGCCTAAATTGATTCCTAAATCCCACTCATTCCTACAAATTAAAAAAAAAACAAAACAGGGCTTCCCTGGTGGCGCAGTGGTTGAGAGTCTGCATGCCGATGCAGGGGACGCGGGTTCGTGCCCCAGTCCGGGAAGATCCCACATGCCGCGGAGCGGCGGGGCCCATGAGCCATGGCCGCTGAGCCTGCGCGTCCGGAGCCTGTACTCGGCAACGGAAGAGGCCACAGCGGTGAGAGGCCCGCGTACCGCAAAAAAAACCAACAAACAAACACGAAATAGAATGATGTCAGTTATGTTTCTTAGCCCTGTTACATAGCATTATGTTGCTGAACGCAGATTCTTATGTGAGTGTTCACAGGTAATTTTGGAAATTGTTGTGATTTAAAACTACCCACTTAGCCACTCTTATATCTTCTTCCCCTCACTTATAAGAAGCGTGGGAAACATACTCCTTACCTCTTCATTCCAATCTAGGTCATAGATCAAATCTGGGGTCATAGATCAATCTAGGTCATAGATCAACCTCCTGCTCACATATTTCTTTCCACTCACTAGTACTGCATCTTTGGATATGAGTAATTGTTTAGTTTAATGCATCTATCTAGTCTGAAATAGTTAATAATACTTTCCTAATACTTGATTCCAGAAAGCAGTTGTCACTAGAAGGCTATGATACATTATCTCTCATTTAAAAGACAAAGGTAGGAAAGTCATTGTAAAAAAGCTACAAAAGCTCTTTTGTATTGAGTAGTTTAGTGTTCTATTGGCTATTTTATTTTATTATTATTATTTTTTTTGAGGTACGCGGGCCTCTCACTGTTGTGACCTCTCCCGTTGTGGAGCACAGGCTCCGGACGCGCAGGCTCAGTGGCCATGGCTCACGGGCCCAGCCACTCCGCGGCATGTGGGATCTTCCCAGACCGGGGCATGAACCCGTGTCCCCTGCATCGGCAGGTGGACTCTCAACCACTGCGCCACAGGGAAGCCCTCTATTGGCTATTTTAAATTGTAAAGGTAGTCAACAAATGAAATCAACAACACAGATTCATATCATATAGTGTCCTAGGTATTAGGGATGAAAAACTCTGAGTTACATAGCTTTGGAGTGTTCTTGCCCATGAGGACACTTTGCTAGACTACTTCCAAGACTGCACAGGTGACTTACTATATCTGGAAGAGCAATTCTACTCAATAGCAAAAATAATCTTGGCTTTGGGAGACAAAAAGGAAGGTTTGAGACTAAAGAAGACTCACTTTCCCTTTAGGATCAGAGTGAATTGGGCAGACCCAACGCTAATAAGAAATCATCTAGAGTTATAGATTCATAAATAAATCGCATAATACATATTTAGTGAAACATCTTTTTTCACAATCAAAAGCAAACCTACCTGAACAATACACAACATGATATTTTGTCTTCTTTGTGCAAGTCCACTCTCATATTTTATTTTATGCACTAGAATGTTTAAAAACCAAAAAAGAGAGATACCCCAAACTCCAACAAAAATATGAGTTTTAGTATGGAATGGATGACATATGTTTAAAATGGTGTCACAGCCACACATTTCTTATTTTATTTGCATTTCCTAGAACTAGAGGAATGTTGAAAAAAATCTGGGATTTAGCTAAGAGGGGACAAATGGAAGAGTATCTGTGCTCCAGCTGAAAAAAGTATAAGCGGTGTCATGTTGGAGATGGTTTCCAACTCTCTGTCACTTTCTTGTGTGAGAAACGAAGTCGAGGTGCCTGGCAGTTCTTGTCAACAATATGTCCAGGCAGTGACTGTACAATGCTGTGGCAGCAGAGCTTTCAAACAAAAACACCAGAACCTGAGAAGTATGTGTCTGTGATTAGTACCTGATGCTATGCACTGTGGATGTCCCAGCTCATGTTTTTAGTGGAATATCTTCTGTATAAAGCTAATGATGCTTCATTCTCTGTTCATCACATCAATGTGGAAAAGATCATATGGCTGCAATCAATTCTTCAGCATGAAAAAGTTTGTTTCTTCCCTTTCCAGATCCATCAACAAAAACACATGACATGCCATTTTTGCCTAGCTCTAGACATCAATTTTCACAACAAACAGAAATAATATATACATATTGAGGAGTAAAACAGAAATGGTTAGAGTCCCTTGACTCAAAATAGCAAGAAGTATGCCACTTCACCCCACAACTTAGAATCCTTCCAGAAAGATTATAAATTTTAAGAAGGCAAACTACAATCTCTAATAATAGCTTCTTTTTAATTTATTTTCCAAGTGAATACCAGATGCATCCTTCCCATTCTACTCCCAAACATATATACCCTAATTGTCCAAACATATATACCCTAATTATACACTTCTAGTTACAAGAACATGTACTTTGGTTCTGTATAGAGCATATTTAGTTATGTCATATCCACAAGGTACTTACGTGATTGGCAGTCTTGATCGTGTTCCTCAATAATTCATGTAGCTCTGAAGAAAGACTGTTGCCTGGTAAAACCATTTATGAAAAGAACAGCTGATGTATAAAGCATGGTGAGGAAACTCAAGGGAAAAAACTTATTCCTTATCAATGTTTTGAACTGTGTGTGTGTGTGTGTGTGTGTGTGTGTGTGTGTGTATGTGTGTGTATGTGTGTATTTGGGGGTATGTAGATTATATATTAGGTTCATAGGTTCTGCATATGTTTTTTACATATATTTAGTACTTACTAATTTGTAGTGTTTATACAAACACCAACAGGCAATAGAGAATGATATGAATTTCAAGATATTAAAAAGGCAGTACTATTTATTTCAATGAGAGGCAGTGTTTGTGTCAACAAAGCACTAATTCTAATTTCTGGTGAATACAAAAATTAAGCAAACAAAGGCATACATATCTTTCCTCAAGGAAATTACAATCCATCAGAAGAAGCAAACATATGTAGAAACAGTTATTGGATGTCACATGCCCTCTTTGCTCTGCCTAGTCTAAAACTCAAATCTGTGTCCGTAGATAGGAAACATACAGGACTTGAGGGCTTAAGCTTCACTTACGGCCTCTTTTTTATTTTTATTCCACTTCATATTCTTTATTTTTTAATGTTTTCTTTTTATGTGTTTCTGTGAGGTATCTTAACTCATCTTTGAACAACAAATAAAATCTACTTAAAATATGTAGGGGATTATTAAATATAAAACTCATATAATTAAAGCTATGTTTTAGGGAGATAATTCCAACAGCGTTGGGGAATATGGACTAGAAAAAGGAGACAGGTGACATTTGAGATGCTGTTTTTATGGTCCGATGAAAACAATGAGGACCTAATCAGGGGCAAAGGCAATGAAACTAGAGAGATATTTAGAAAGTAGTTTCTGTAGGGCTCGCAGACCACTGGGAGAAGAAAAAAGGGAGAAATCAAAGGTATCCATTCAGTTTCCTATCTAAGTGACTTGGCAAATATTATTTTCTTAGAATAGACAAGGAACACTAGAATAGGAGGCATGGGTGGGAGAGCGTAGCAAGATAATGAGCTCAGTTTTAGACAGTGGAACGTTGAGTGCTCGAGGGAGCTTCAGGTAGAGGTATCTAAAAACAATCAGAAATCCAGATTCGTAGGTTAGGAATATAGTTAAGGACCAGTAAAGAGGTTTACGTCAGCAGAGGAGAAAAGAAGCTGGAACAGAATCCTGAAGACAACGGCAACATTTAAGGGCTGGGCAGAGGAAGAGGTGATAGTGAAAAAGTCTGAGAAAAAGATATAAATAAAGTGAACAATGGGAAGATGTGTCAACAGGAGGGAGAACTGGACCTCTAAAAGTCGGTGACCATGGCTTCTTGTGTATCTCCAATGTTTATCATGGGATTGGGAAAATAAAAGGAGCTCAAACTATTTGATGAATGATAAAAAAGGGGTAAAAACTTCAAACACAAAGCAAAGTTTAGTGAAGAAATGATTATGAAGGAAATGTTGACTTAGCAATTAATGTGTTATTAATAGCTTTTGTAAGAACAATTTGGAAGTTCGGGAGAGGGTGATGATTTAAAGGAGAAATATATGGACATAAGAAAATGTGAGGAGAGCTTCAGTTGAGTGACAAGGGCAGAGATGCCTGAATAATTAAACAATGTTGCATTGTATTTTGAGGATAACGATGTTGATATATAAAATAAAAGAAAGGCCAGATGGGAGCAACTTTAAGGCCGAAATGGGTATTGAGAATTGTGCCGGAGAGGAGTTGATAGGGTGGCATGCAGGATATTCATAGTGGAAAAAGTGCTGGACAGGAAATCAGTAGGCCTAGGGTCTGATTCGGGACCTGTAAGAAACTAACTAGAATCTTCAGGAAAACAATCTTTCTAAGCTCATCTGTATAATGAAGAGTTTGGATTAGAAGGGAAGTTCTTGCTCTGGGGAATCTAGATATGCACTTTCAGCCCTATGTGTCTAAATTCTTGGATTCCATGGCTAGGGGAAGAGAAAAGAAGTGTTACATATAGAGACTCTGATAATCAGGAGGATTTAGAAACATTCCTATTCAACCCACACAAAAAAAGATTGTATGTGCCTTTCAATCAGGAAGAGAAATAAAGAAAAAGTGATACATTTATCAGATGCAGTGGACAAAAAGTAAGAGTAATGTGCTGAAGCCCATTCAGCTCATCAATCTCCTATCCCCTTTGCTAAGGAAGAAAGTAATCATCGTCCAGGGACACCCCCTCAGGAGCAACATGGTGAGGATATTGGATGCAAAGTCATGTGACCCTGATCAGCCAATGAATTTATTGCTCTGCTAAGGCTCTTGTGGGGAGAAAATCAAAGCAATCCAGCTGAGTCTCATGGTAGCCTTTAAACAGGTCCCAACTTGACTAGGGATTGGTTAGTCCCCTAAGATGCCCTTCCCACCCTCTTCTTACTCCTTGTGCTAGTAGTTTGGAGGCAGGTCCTGGCTTTTCCCCACAGGTTGTTACCTCAGATGCAGAAACTTCATGCTGGTGGCTTATTTACACATCAGACATATTAATTAAAAGTTTGGACCTTATTGTGATTGGCTCAACTACTCTATCCTGCCTAGGGAGAAAAAGTTTAGTAATACCCGAAACTAAAACATTTTGCAGCAGTCTTGCTGATTAATACAACATGTTAAACTTTTGCTTTTTTTTTTTTTTTAAGTGAGTTCATTTTGGTTCATCTAAAACAGACACTTGCTATCTTTTCCTTATCTTTCAATGTGAGATAACCACAAACAGCTTTTAGAAATCTCCCTTGCAAGGGGATACAGGCCAGACGATTGTGTGATGTGGCCCAAGACACTAGAAACACTGGCTGGAAGCCAAGGAACTTGCACCTTGAAGTTCAACAGGGGAAAATAGTAATTTTTTCAAAGGTATAAAGATGACGAAAGTTGGGAGGCCCCAGGACTGATCGGTGGAAGCCCCCTGCCTATGACTGTAACACAAGAATAGTACTTTTCTTTTTTACTTTTTAAATGTATTTATCTGTTAAAATTTTCCTTTGAAATAAAGACACATTGTAACAAGGATATCTGGAAGGGATTATTTCATACTTTAAATATATGCATGGATCTTTGACTGAGTGATGGATCATACCTGTGAGTCACTTCAATTGTACAGAGATTGTATCTGAGAAATTTCTTACCTTATATTACCGAAAGTCTCCTTGGATAATGTTGATTGAACCCCCTGTATAAGATGAGAAAATGGTGTCGCCAAAAATTTAGAGTAAAATAATGTTTCTCAAACTTGTTTTCATCACTGACCCTTAAGGAGCCTTTTTAGACTTTTTTTTTTTTCAAATCTCCCTCTGCCTGGCATTAAATAACACAGACACACTATGTATCTGTTTATGTATTTAAGATATTTCTGCCCCTCAAAAACAGTTTTCACAACTTTGAGGATGATATTTCTCCTGTTAAAATGTTTGAAGTAGCTAGCATCTAGACACACAGCTTTTGATGTATAAAAAATTTCCCCTTTAAACTGGTGGGTGTTGCCTACATAACAACTCAAAAGATAAAACTACAACCCATCTTGGAGTGTGGTGAATACTCCGTTTTGCTATAAAGCCTTTACTTTGGATCCTTTTTTTAAACATGTTATGGACTTAACTCTTTGCTTTCTTCCCGTCTGTAAATACTTGCAGAAGAGCGACATCCCAGATGGAGAAGGAGGTCAAGTGCAGAAGGAAAGCTGCCCTTGCAACTAGAAGCTCCATATAGGATGCAAACTCTTCTTACTGAATCCTTGCTATGGATTGTCAGAAATCCTAAATTATTAAATCCAGGTTATCAAGTTTGTATATGTAAATAATATATGTATTTATGTGTATTTTATTCATTTTTTAAAGTGTTGATTTGGGCCCAGACCATGTTCTGGAGGCACAGAGAGTAACATCACAAAGCACTTGCCCTTGTAGATGCTCACATTATGTCAGAACCCGATGTGCAAACAAGTCATTTTAGCAACATGATAAGAACTACAAGAGAGGCATTAATCTGGCCACAGAGTAGCCTGGAGAGTAAAGTGGGCAACTTGGCATGAGGTGACACTTGAGCTAGCGGTCTAGGAAGGGACAGAATGAGGAAGGTAAATTAGGGAGGAACAGGGATAAGACAGGGCTTACTGTCTGCTTTTAGGGGATGAGAGAGATGTAAACATGCTATAAGAGTGACAGGAAAAATTTGATAGAAAAAAGAGACTGAAACCTACAACATAAGGCATAATAATAGAATAACCTATGTAAGGGAAAAAATACCCAACAATTACCTAATAGGACTCAGGAATTTAGGTTCTAATATGTCTTTGCCAATTTTTTTACAATTTGTTTTTTATTGTGGTGAAAATACACATAAAATTTACCATTCAGACAGCTTTAAGTATACAGTTTGGTGGTATTAAGTGTATTCATATTATTGTGCAAGCACCACCATCCATCTCCTGCACTCTTTTTAGCCTGCAAAACTGAAACTATATACCCATTAAGCAATATCTCCTCATTCTCCCTGTCCCTCTGCCCCTGGCAACCACCCTTCTATTTGCTATTTTTATGATTTGATTACTGTAAGTACTTCATATAAGTGTAATCATACAGTATTTGTCTTTTGTGACTGACTTATTTCACTTAGCATAAGTCCTCAAGGTTCATCCATGTCGTAGCACGTATCAGAATTTCCTCACTTTTTAAGGTTGAATAATATTTTATACAATGTATATACTACGTTTTTCTTATCCATTAATTCACCAATAGACATGAATTGCTTCAACATTTTTGATATTGTGAATAATGCTCCTATGAACTTGAGTGTACAAACATCTGTTTGATATCCCACTTTCAATTCTTTTGGTATATACCCAGAAGCGGAACTGCCGGATTTTATGACATTTCTATATTTAATCTTTTGAAGAACAATCACACTGTTTTCAACATCTGCGCCACCTTACATCCCCATCAACAGGGCACAAAAATTCCAGTTTCTCCTTATCCTCACCAGTACTCGTTATTTTCTGATTTTTGTTTTTGTTTTGATAGTAGCTATACTATTGAGTATGAAGGTGTATCTCATTGCCATTTTGATTTACATTTCCCTAATGATTAGTAATGTTGAGCATCTTTTCTTATGCTTATTGGCCATTATTTATGTTCTTTGGAGTAATGTCTATACAAGTCCATTGCCATTTTTAAATCAAGTTGCTTAATTTTTGCTGTTGAATTTTAGGAGTTCTCCATATATTTGGGATATTAATTGCTTTTCAGATATATGATTTGTAAATATTACTCCCTTCTATAAGTTGCCATTTTACTTTGTTTTTGTTGGTTTCTAAGTATTTTCTAATTTCCTTTATGATTTCTTCTTTTATCCATTATTTATTTAAGAGTGTGTTTTTTAATATCTACAGATTTGTGAATTTTTCAGTTTTCCTTCTGTTATTTATTTCTAAAATTATCACATTGGGTTGGAGAAATATTTTGTATTATATCTTTTATTTAAAATCTATTAAGACTTTATTTGTGGATTAACTTATGATCTATCTAGAAGACGTCTCATGTTTACCTGAGAAGAATATGTGTTCTGTTGTTGTTGGGTAGAGTGTTCTGTACATGTCTGCTAGATCTAGTTGGTTTACTGTGTTGCTCAAGACTTCTATTTCCTTACTTATCTTCCATCCATGATTGGCAGTTGAATATTGCAGTCTCCAATTATTAGTGTAAAACTCTCTCTTTCTGCTTTTAGTTCTATCAACTTTTGCTTCATATATTTTGAGGGTCTGTGTGTAAATGTTTATTATTGTTATATATTATTACTGTATTGAACCTTTTATTTATATGTAATGTCCTTTGTCTTGTGCTATTGGTATTCAATATGCCTTGAAGCTTTTTACATCCCTCATTTCCTACATTACTATTTACTTTTATGTTTAGTTGATTTTTTGTAGTGTAATGTTTCAATTTCATTCTCATTTCCTCTTGTGTATATTCTATAGCTATTTTCTTTACGGATACCTCTTTACATCCTAGTTATAACACTCTAATTGAATTTATACCACCTTAACTAAAATAACATAGAAAATTATATAGAAGAGAAAATATGGAGTTACAGTTATTGTAATTTTCAGCTCCAGAATTTCTTTTTGGTTTCTTTTCAGGTTTTCTATCTTTTTATTGATATTTGCATTTTGTTCATACATTGCTTTCTTGACTGTGTCCATGTCTTCCATTAGCTCTTCAGGTATCTTTAAGTCTTTGTTACATTTCAGAGGTAGAGTTTGAGGGTACTGATGCTTACTAAAGTCAGTTTTCTTTATCTGTAAAATGGGGATGATAAAATAATCCTCATTGGGCTTTTTTTGAACATTTAGGAGTTCCAAGAGATAATTAATAGGGATTATTGATGAATATTTAAGTGTACGTCTGTGCATGCACTACCACATCTTGATTTTTTTTTAAGATGATGTTATCGACAGTAATCATAATCCAGCAGGATGCATTGGACTAAAGAGGTGATTGTCAATAATCTTTTTGTGACTATCACCACATTCAGATACTCTCTTTCTGTACATAAAGAAGTCTAGATTTTCAGATTTTTCTACAAGACATATGATTTCCCGAGAATTCATCTTCAAGCAAAACTTTCCTTTCAAGTTACTACTTGCTAAGGCAGACTTCTAAATGTGTGCTCAGTGTTAGCCACCACAGTAAGAATTAAGCTCTGTTTTCCTTTTGTTCCACTAAGCAGTGACCCAAGCATGTTATGTTAACTCCTGCAGAAAGATCGGGAGTATCCAATCCTTAACTGTTGAATACATTATTCCCTTGCCTATTTATGGTTATAAACCATCTGTCAAATTGAACTGTATGGGCACTTGCCATTGTGCCATCATCATGGGTTGCTTACTCGTTTAAAATTATAGAGAGTTTAATTTTATGTTTATTAACATAAATTATGAGACTCTAGAGACTCTCATATCGAGGGCCCAATTGAGATGAGGAGGTAACAGGGAAAGCATTTTAAATGGTACAGCGGAAGCCACGATTATCAAAATGAGTCCAAAGTAAGTTATGCTGATAGTTGTTATTCTAGTGCTTGGAATAGTAGCAGTGACTTCACTTAAAAAACCCAAAGGCAAAAGATATGTAAACATGAAATATATATGTTTATTCTTACACACATTTTTCTCCTTGTTACCCTCCAGCTGGCAGAGGTTATAATGCATAGGCTTTCCTGGCATAAGACAGCTGTTGGATATGCCTCAATGTAGAGTGCTATTTTACAGTCTACAGCAAGAATATTAAAACCAATCTTTTTGCTACAATTGTTTCTTGGTAAAGGTACATTAATTAAAGACAGTGACTAAATTAGTTCTATAAAACTGCATTATTATTTCTTTACTTTAAATAAATCAGATACTTTTAAAAATAAATTTTATGTAATGTATACAAAGAATGAAAAGTAAATAATATAGAGTCTAGTATACAATGTAAATAGTATATATAATGTAAATGCTGGATAAAAATCTGAAAAAGTAAATATGAAATGAATTGATATGAAGTTGAGCAAATATCATAATCAACATACTCTTCTTTAATTTTCTGAAATATTTGGTTTTATCATTTTAAAATGCACCCCTATTTTAAAGAATTAATAGGAAACATTATTTTCCATAATTTTAAATATATATTTTTAAAGTACAATGTATTGCACTATGTACAAGGTAACTCACCTCATTTTAAAAACAATTTGTGGCACCTTACAGAAGAACATACACATAACAGGATAAAGAGAAAATAAGGACATTAGGAAGAAGGAAAAACAATGATGGAAAAATTAAGTGAAATAAAGGGCAAGGTTACTACATGTATATTGAAAGACATTTCTGTTTATTTGCCTGTGAACATTCTATAGACCAAAACAAAGAATAAAACATGATCAGTCATAAAAATCAGTGTAAATGGAATTAAAATACAACAAAGGATCTATAGAGTAACTTTTCTGAGTGTTGAGGCCATAAATATGTCAGTGAGTGGAATAAAGATTTCAAGCTGAACACCATTTTTTTTTTTTTGCGGCACGCTGGCCTCTCACCGCTGTGGCCTCTCCCGTCGCGGAGCACAGGCTCCGGACGCGTAGGCCCAGCGGCCATAGCCCACAGGCCCAGCAGCTCCGCGGCATGTGAGATCTTCCTAGACCGGGGCACAAGCCCGCGTACCCTGCATCGGCAGGCGGACTCTCAACCACTGCGCCACCAGGGAAGCCCTGAACACCATTTTTATAAAAGTACTGCAGTACATTATAAGATTTCATAGACCCATCTCTTAAAATAGTCCTCAATCTACCAAAGTATAATAGATTAAAACTAATTCTATGAGGAGATCCAAATAAGAGTAGTTAGCTGCCTGATGGTCCATCTTAGTCAAAAGGTGAAACATCTAGTATAGAGGATGGGGGGTGGGGAGTAGGAATTAGTAGCAAAATTACTTTTTTGAATAAAGCCTTGCAAGGATTCTTGTTTATTGTAGCCAAAAGATCCTAACTAGCACAATCATGAAGGCAAACATTATATTATAGTAGTGATCTCACAATAATAAGTTGACTATTTATTACAACCACATTTCGTGTTGAGACATGATAACAATGTCTTTTTCAATTAAAAGTCTCGTTACCAACAAACTACTCTTTTAAGATATTTTATGGCTAGAATTTTTTTCTTTAAACAAAATTTATTGATATATTTATTTTTCTTAGTTCCAATCTCTGTCTGTAACCATTTGCTATGCCTAGTGATAAAAGTATTTACTTGAAAAAATATGAGGTAAAACAATAATTTTTTAAATGTTGTTTTTTTATTCAATATGTTCTCCTTATCCTCCCCCTGTCCGACTTCTTTAATTTTATTGTCCATTTAGGATTTATTCCCTCAGAGAGAAATGGCAGAGCAGAAAGCAGAAATAACCTCAAAGTCACTATTTTAAATTTCCAAATCCTAATGGCATTAAATTCATTATGTTAGTTGTCTCTGAGGCAATATAAAACAAATCAAAACAAGCAAAGAAAGAAACCAACCAAAAAACACTGTAAGTAGCAGAGTACCTCTAAGGGAAATGTAGGAGGTTAATGGGGGAAGAAATTTCTTCTGAGATGATATATATATAAAATAAATATATGTATGTATTATAAATAGTATACGTAGTCGAGGTGGTGGAGTAGGCAAACTCTGAAATTCTTTAACCAGTTTCTGCTTCTGTATTTTTAGGATTAAGTTACCTGGCAGAACCATTAGATGCATGAGTTTGGACAGTAATTTAGGTAACAAATAATAACAAATTCTAACAGCTGGCTCCTAAGCCCATTTGATCAGGTTATAAGGTCTCTAGAACTTTTTTGAGCATCAGATGGGTAAGTGGTGGGAACAGTGGCTCTACTTAACTCAGATGACCACATAATTTATCATCCAAACTGGGACACTTATGAAAGTGAAAAAGGATGCTACTAATAATCACACCAGGAAAATTGATGTAACAGGACTTTTCACACAAACTGAGATGTCTGTTCATACCTACTTTTAACAAAAATGAAAAAAAAAAAGAAGGAAAGTTAAATTTGGCAAGTGAAGTACTCATATTCAGTGATAAGAATACTTGTTTTAACATGATATTTTGTGTTTTTTTTCAACTCGGAAATCAGACCTAGATTAATAGCTTCCTTCAGATATGTGATTTCAAATTATTTCCAGATTTAATTTTCCTTGTGGGAACAAATAAAATGTAACATGATAAACATGTAGTATTAAAATCTGTCCCCAATAATTTAAGACAACATCATTCCAAAAACTGGAGAGAATTTGCTGTAGGGAATTTGGTTTTTGTCTTTCAAAGACAAAATGGATAAAGAAAAACATAATCTCTAACATATTGTGTCAAATGAGTGAAAACTGAAGTGAAGTCAAAGTCCAAGGAACAGTTTTATGGAAAGAATGTGGATGTCATTTTATCCCATGCTTATTGTTTGAATCTTGAATCTAGTGCAAACTTCTTGAAGGTTTTTAATTTCACGATATATAATATAAATTTTCTTAAATCTACAGTGTAGGTCATGGTTTTAATGCATTTTAAAAAAGTGAATTAGTGCAATTTTATGAAGTTTAAATTGGTAGATTTGATATATAGAAAGAGATATATAAGCTATATGGTAAGTAATACATATAAATAAATAAATATTACCATATATTGTAATCTACTTAACTCATGAACAAAATTTCCTTTTAAATCTTTTGTATGTGTCATTTTTAATGACTGTCTAATGTTTTGTTGTTTCCATGTGCTACAGGTTATTAAACTTGATTTTATCCAAATGTGTCCTGCAAAAACATTAGCCCATAAGGTGTTCTGGAAAAAAAGAGGAGGGAATATATTCTGTGGTTACACACATTTGGAAAAATAACGTAGTATATCCATTTCTTAAGGATTCACAGGATACAAATTAACTTATCCATGTAGCTGGGGGTGAAGAAATCTTCTAAATTTTGATAACCCAGACTTCCTCAAACTTATTTTGTCAACAACTCTTTGTCTCATGTAAGCCCTTTTAATGTCCAATAGAATTAATAATTTCATGGGAACACATGTTAGGTAACACCGATTTTTAAAACTTCCTGTAGTTGAACATTTGGGCAATTTTCTATTATCTTTAATGAGCCAGTATTCGCATTTCATGGTATTTAAAATGGTAAGGATAGATAGCTAACAATGTTATAGTGTTTAGTAATGATTTACTAAGAATATATTAAGTCTGGAGATGTAAGAGTGGGCAAACTGATTTTCCAATTTTCTTCTAACTGTAATAGTCTATAATTTGTCCTATTATTTTTATCTGCAATGGAAGAGGTAATTTTAAAGGATCATATATCCATAAGGAATATATACTGAGATATATAAAGATTTTTTTTCTTACTGCTTATTTCACTATTTTAATTGGTCAGTGAGGAAAGAATTGAATTTTATAGTTTATATGTAATTATGATTAAATTAATTAATATTAAAATTCCATGTTTTGTCCAGATACTAAGTTGACCTAAAATATATATACATGGAGAAATTTAGACTTAGATCTTGATGTAAGAATATATTTATTTCTACTTCAAAACCAGTTAAGGTATTTTGGAAACCACAAATAGCTCTAAAATGAGCTTACTTTGAAATCTGAGAAATGTCATGGGTCTTATCTGTAAAACAGAAGAAATCCCTGGATGACGAAGGCAAACTATTTTTTTTAAGCCTTAATAATTGAAAAATTACTTTTCAGTGCATTCAGGAAATTTGGTGTTTCAGCTTTAGAATTATGTAAGTATTTCTTTGATCATAAATTATTGTAAATACTCTTTTGGTCGATTGTATGGGTGAATTGGTTTGCTTTTGTGGTTCCAGAGTGATGAAAAATAAGGTAGATATTTGGGTCCTTCTTGCCTACGTTTTGTTTTTTAAAATGAAACTAACGAAGGTGAGAGGTAAAACAAGAATTGACCCTATACATACCATAGAAACCAACATAATTTTTCATGTTTTTGAGGATCTAGTAACATTTCATGAATTTCTAATTTCTCAATGTTATTTAGATTTTCCAATGAGTCCTTTACATTTCCTGTTATGACAGTTTTGGTCTTGCATTCTTTGGTTTATTTACATTTATAACCTCTATACTGTACTGTTTAGTTTATGTAGTCTAAAACCTGTCAGGTTTCTCTGATATTGATGCCCTAGTTGTATCAAAAAGATTTACTTTTAAAAAAATTATTTTGTATAACAAAAGTGTTCTCCATATTTAAGCTAATAAATATTATTGTCCCTCTACATTCTGCTTGGTTATGATGTGGATTATTTTATAAGAAAATTCTCATTCCAAGTGACTCATATGTTGTACATTCTTTTCATAGAAATTTCCCTCCTGCATTAATATATAGCTACTTCTAGGTTGAAAGAAATAACTGTTCAAAAGTGCAAAGCTGCAGATCTACAAGGCCAATATCTATTTCTTTCCAGATCAGATGACTTTTGTATGGAAGTCACATTTTCATTATCTTTTTTCTATTAATCTCAAGTAGAATTCCATTTCAGCCTCATGTTTCTTAAATAGAATGAGCAGGTAGGGTTATATTAGCAATCTGAAGACTTGCACATATACATTATAGATAATATTTCAGAAAGATGAAAAAATTCTGCTCTCATAGAATGCTTCACACGTTTATTGGTGGTCTGATCATGGCACTTTCCCCCTCCCTAACAAATGTTATGTTTGCATAGTTTTCTATATCTTCAAGAATCTTGTTTATGGTGTGAGTACTATATGCAAATTAATCAAATGTGTAATATTTAACATATTATTTATGATATTTTTTGCTGCTCAAAAGTGAGATATTTGAACAAGACACTCTAATATCAAATGCTTTCTTCCCTGCCCTCTTGATAAACCTTCATATGTCACAGTAGTTGTTTTCCTCTGGCCAAATGATGTCAGTCAGTCAAATTGCATAGGACTAATTTTCCAGCTCAGATGTTCAGAAGGATATTTTATAAATCATGCTTTAGATATTTTCTCTGCTTGAATAACAGGTCATAGAGGAAAATCATTTTATGTTGTTGCAAAATAGTTTTGTTATGTTATATACTTATAGAATTGGGAGCAATATTCTTATACTCAAATCCTGGCTATATTACTTATTTCTTATAATTACATATGATCTTAAACAAGTGCTGAACCTTTTTAATGTATGTTTTCTCATCTAAAATAAAGTTAAAATATAGAATTGAGTATTTTGCAGCCTATAGAGGGCAACTGATACCTACTTCATAGTTTTATTTTAATGAGTATTAAAGGAGACAATAGTATGAAATACAAATTAGAATGTTACATAGCAAACACTACGAATGTGATAACTATTAATTAACATCATTTCTCTTTTACCAGAAATCTTCAAAATCTATCCAAAGTATGAAGATAAATTCCTCTTTTAGACTTGATTTCTCCTTGGTTAGTAATTATGAAATTATGCTGTAACAGAACACTGATAGTCCTTGAATATAGTCCTTGATAGACTTGAATATAGTCCTTGATAGACTTGAATTATAGATAAGTTGAATACTAGAAGTTTTATTTCAACTTGCAGAAAAAAATAAAAGCATTAGAATTTCTCAATGATTTTTGTGCATATTTTACTCTTAAACTTATTCCATTTCTTAATGCTTGATTTTTAGTAATATTTAATAGACGAGTAAATGAGCAAACAAGTGGCAAAAACCAAGAGGAAAACTGAGGAACATCTGAAAACATCTGAACATTCTCAGTTGAAGCTTTCCCCTCTGTTTACATGTAGTTGCTTGAATTTTATATTCCACATTGATAATAACCATACTTTTGCTAGAAAACTATTCCTCGTTCATTCAGTGGAGATATACATATTTTATATGTTCTTCTGCCCAGTACCTGGAACAGAACAATATCTGGAAAATAGTAAGTACTCAGTATATATCTATTGAATGAATGAGTAAATAATTGAATGCTTTTAAGAACTACACTCTCCTGATACTTGCAGACTTGTCTAAGATGCAATGTAGAATGGTAAAATAACTTAGCAAGTGTATTGTCATCACAGATAGGGACAGCAGCCTTATCTAATAGTCCACTAATGAGAAACTGAGTTTCAAAGCCAGGGGGAGTAGAACAGAGTTTTAAGAACTTAGGCTTTAATTAATTAATTTAAACAATATCAAATCTTTCTTGTCCTTGCTAAATGAAATTAATATTATACATTACAGAATTATTATACATTATTATATATTATAGAATTTTAAGATTAAATGAGTTAAAGTATTAAAAGATATAGATCAATACTTAGCATATATTAAGCACTTTTTTAATAGCAACCATTATTAATATTATTACTATATATTCAACACTTTAGACCTACTTGGTTAATACTGTGAAATTATTTAGCCTGCCAGTGATTTTTCTCAATTAAAATATGACGTAAACAACAGTTTAAATTCTGACAGAAAAGTGAAATTATTAGTATATGGAGGCATACCCGTTTGTCTTAGTTCATTCAGGCTACTATAACAAAGTACCACAGACTAGGTGGCTTATAAACAACAGAAATTTATTTCTCACAGTACTGGAGGCTGGAAGTCTCAGATCCAAGGACCAGCATGGTTGGTTGAGGACTCTCTTCCAGGTTGTAGACTTCTTGTATTTTCATGTGGTGGAATGGCCTTCGGAGTCTCTGTAGAATCTCTTTTATAAGAGCACTAATCACATTCATGAGGGCACCAGTCTCATGATCTAATCACCCTGGAAAGCAATCGCCCCCAACTACTAATATCATCACCTTTGAAGGTCAGTATTTCACGTATGAATTTTGGGAAGACACAAACATTCAGACCACAGCACCATAGGATGGTGGGCTTGAAAACCCAAAACTTCTGTGATGCTTATGATGCAAGTGAATTTGCATCTCAAGTTGTGCAGTCATTAAGTCTTTTGGAACTCAGTTGTAGCCACAGTGGCACAGCCATTTGGGTAATTTCATTTCTATATTCTCAATCATCTCCCTCTGCTTCTTGGTTCAATGCTTTATTTTATTTCATTTTTGCACACTTTTAAATGCTGAGAACATTGGAATAGGACATCTAATTTTATCACTAATCCAAGCTTTTGGGTTTTTACCTAGGTTTTAAAAGTGAAAGTATGGACAGATGACAATATACAGCTGCTATTCAGCTTGCTATCTCACACAGCATTGGATGTGCACTGTGTGTAGCATTTCCTATTACCTAAAGCACAGATATTACAGGTCCTGCTACTAAGAGTATTCAGTTTGCAGACATGAATGCTGCATTCATGAAAAAATGAAAAGGAACTTTGCAAGTTAGGATATTAGCAAACAGGGGTGCTGTTCAAAACGATTCAGATGAGTTTGGAGAGGGTACTAGTGGGTGACGATAGGATACTTTTGGAAGGAAAATTAGACCAAAAAAAGGGAAAAAAAATAAAGTGCATCTGGTATTTTTTAAAGTTGAATCATATAAAGAATAATCAAATTCTTCCCCTAAATTTCTATGTTAAGGCTCCAAATTTCAGGTTGGTACTTCTGTCGTCAGGGTAAAGAATAGCTGTTAAACCACACATAAATCATCTCTGTGACTTCTGCCCAGAACAGCATGGGATAATTCAACTCCCTAGTATTCAGTTCCTCCTGTGTCTACACCTGGGTTAGACACTGAGGATAAAAGATGACTAAGGCTGCAAAGGACAATGTTTACAGAATGAGACAACAAGCCACAGGCTGGGAGGAAATATTTGCAGAAGACAAATCTCATAAAATACTGTTTTATTCAAAATGTATAAAGCACCCTTAAAATTCAACAATCTGTAAATAAACAGTCCAATTAGAAAAATGGCCAAAGACCTTCAAAAGACACCTCACCAAAGAAGATATAAATATGGCAAATAAGCACATAAAAAGATACTCTGTATTCTATGTCATGAGGGAAATGAAAATTAAACCCAGAAGTCGCCACTATACACCTATTAGAACAGTCATAATCCAGAACACTGACAACACCAAATGCTGGTGGAGATGTGGAGCAACAGGAAGTCTCATTCACTGTCGGTGGGAATGCAAAATGGTACAGCCACTTTGGGAGACGGTTTAGGAATTTCTAACGAAACTAAACATATCCCTACCACGTGATCCAGAAGTTGAATTCAGTAGTTATGCGAAGAGGTTGGAAATGTACATACACACAAAACCCTGCATGCAGATGCTTATAGCAGCTTCACTCATAACTGCCCAAACTTGGGAACAATCAAGATGTCCCTCAGTAGGTGATTGGATAGATGAACTGTGGTGCGTCCAGACAATAAAGTATTATTCAGCACTAAAGATAAATGAGCTATCAAGCCATGAAAAGACATGGAGGAAACTTAAATGCACATTTCTAAGTAAAAGAAGCCAATCTGAAAAGGCTGTTTCAGATTGATTCTGAAATAGAATAAATACTGTTTGATTCCAACCTATGACATTCTGGAAAAAAACAAAACTTTGGAGATAATAAAAGTGTCAGTGGTTGCTAAGTGTTGGGGGGAGAGAGAGATACACTGGTTGAGCACAGAAGATTTTTAGGACGGTGAAATTACTGTGTATGATAACTACAATTGTGGATACATTTATCCAAACCCATGGAATGCACAACACCTAGAGTGAACCCCAGTGTAAAGTCAGGGCTTTGGATGATAATGTGTCAGTGTAGGTTCATCAGCTGTAACAATTGTACCAGTCTGGTGAGGGATACTTATAATGAGCGAGGCTATGCAGGGGCAGGGAGTCTATAGGAAATCTCTGTATCTACTGCTCAATTTTGCCCAATTTTGCCATAAACTTAAAACTGCTCTAAAAATAAAATCAATTAATAAAAATTAGTAAAAAAAATGATGAGCAATGTATAGTCTTCAATTTTGAGGAGCTTCCCATTAATATAATGGAAAGAGCACTGGTCCTGGAGCCAGCTCTGGGCATTAGTTTTATTTCCACGACTGTCTTGCAGGATCTCATATAAATCATTTAATCGCTCTGAGAATTTTTTAGTATAATCCAATACACCATCATCATTATCATCATCTTCATATCTATCATCACCTTAATTCAATCCCTCCCTCATTGACAACTGCAGTTATGCCATTCACATGCCTCCTGCACTCAAATTCATTTTATATCCCACTGCCAGAGCAATTCTAAGCAACACTCTTCTGTTTAAATCCTTTAATAACATCCCATATCTTCGGTAACAATATGATATCCGTAACACATTCTTAAAAGTCCTATAGGATCTGGCCACTGCACTCTTAGCTTTCCACCACTTTATGATGGTGTTCCAGGCATCCTGAATTCCTTCCTTACATATCCTGGACCATGCCATGCCTTTTCACGTGCCTGGGTCTGGGCACATGTGCATTCCTTTGCCTGAAATGCCCCCTTGTACTTTGTCTTCAAACCCTCCTTTACCGAAAAACTCCCCAAAGGAGTTTTGAAAGACTTCTTTGATCCCAGCAATCTGAATTACTTGGACTTCTTTTGCCTCTAGGCAGAGGATTTATCACACTGTGTTTTCAAAATGTACTCTGAGCTAACTTAGCTATCCACCTTTTCATCGCCTGCACCCAAACAGCTAATCATGGCTGGAGAAAAATCACACAACCAAGTCTAAAGTTTTCACTTTGAGTTTATAATCAGTAGCCTTACATGGTCGGTCTCTCAACATAGCCTAGAAGTCCAAAAGCTCAATTACATTTCTCTAGAAAGGTCATTCTTCTCTTACAGTGATAACTATTCATTACATTTTTTCTTCTATTCCAACTTTTTTTTTTTTTAGGTTTGAAAACTTTCTAAGTTTTTTTTTTTTATTGGAGTAGAGTTGATTTACAATGTTGTGCTAGTTTCAGGTGTACAACAAAGTGATTCAGTTATGCATATACATATAGCTATTCTTTTTCAGATTCTTTTCCCATCTAGGTTATTAAGGAATATTGAGTAGAGTTCCCTGTGCTATACAGTTGGTCCTTGTTGATTATCTATTTTATTTATAGCAGTGTGTATATGTTAATCCCAAACTTCTAATTTATCCCTCCCTCCCACCTTTCCCCTTTGGTAACCATAAGTTTGTTTTCTAAGTCTGTGAGTCTATTTCTGTTTTGTAAATAAGTTCATTTGTATTATTTTCTTTAGATTTCATATGTAAGTGATACCATATGATATTTGTCTATTCTAGCATCTTAAACCTGCTGTATTCCTCTCACTAGCCTTGCACTTCATAGAACCTATAGAGGCTCTGAGACTCTTGTATTAAAATCTAGTCCTCCACTTAGGCTTGAAATGAAATACACTCTCTGGTCTTGATCTCAAGGACTTTATTCCCTCTTTTCTTTTTAATAGTACATTTTCTTATCTATCTATCCCACCAATCTGAACCCTTAGTGTGTAGATGCAATTTCTTTTGTCTACGTGTCCCTGGCAAATATTACTTGAGAATTTATTATATAATCGATTTATAGTAGATTCTGATAATACAATTCTTGATTTCAAGGACTACTGATGGAAGAAAGTTGTTTAAACAATAAACAAAAATAAAGTGTAATATGATCTATGTAAAATGTTGGGTCAGGAAAATCTTGTTCTTCTTTTTTTTGTAGTTAGGATGGACAAGAAAATATATTATTTTTTTTAAGTTTCATTTTATTGGAGTATTAATGCAGTTATTTATAAAACAGGAACAGACTCACAGATTTCAAAAACAAACTTTCAGTTACCAAAGGGGAAATGTGGCAGGGGAGGGATAAATTAGGAGCTTGGGATTATCATACACACACTACTATGTATAAAATAGATAACCAACAGGGACCTACGGTATAGCATAGGGAACTATACTCAGTATTCTGTAATAACCTATACGGGTGAAGAATCCAAAAAATAGTGAATATATGTATATGTATAGCTGAATCACTTTGCTATACACCTAAAACTTACACAACATTGTAAATCAACTGTACTCCAATAACATAAAATCTTGTTCTTAAATTAACATTTAAGCTGAAATCTTAGAGATGCCTCGGAGTTACCTAGAAGAAGAAGTAAAATTGTGTGGTTCCATGAGAGGGAACAATATGTACAAATGTCCAGAGGCCTTAGGATGTATTCATTATTCAAGGAGCTGAAAGAATCAACATAATCCGTACTATATGTTTCGGGAGGAATTGATTTAGGGTATTAAGGTGGTGAGATTTCCAAAGACTACTTAGGGAATTTAGATTTTTATCTAAGATCAATGAGAACTCATTTAAGGATTTTAATATCATACTCAGAATTCATTTTTGAAAAATCACTTTTATCACAAGAGCTGAATTGCTTGTATCAGATCAAAAGTGATGTATGTACAACAGATGGCAGTTTACTACAATAATGCAGGCCAAAGATAATGACCCATCAGTATGGAATTGAGATTCTTCCACACTTAGAGGGCAACAGAAGCCATGAAGTAGAGAAGATATTCTACGGAGAGGATAATGATAAGACATTTAGGACCGTTCCATATGGGAGAGTCAAAGAAAAGAAATTTAGAAAGTAAACTGAGAAGGGGCACATAAAATTAGGAGAGTATCTTATCAGGAGAGTAGATGTTACTGAATCCTAGAGAAGATGTTTCAAGAGCAAGAGACTGATAGGGCCATATGGCTTCAACAGAATTCATAAGACCCCAAAGAAAGTGATTTTACATAGAGAGGTAGTCAAAAGACTAAATTCTCAAACACACCAACATACAGAGTTCAAGAAAATGCGGAGTACCAGCATCTTTCAGGGATATCAACTTATTGAATACCAACACTATGTTGAGTTGTAGGTGTAGACATTTACAGAAGGAAGATAAGATATTCAACATCCTCTGGGTTTTCTGAGAATAAATGGGATAGTAGATGCGGAAATTACTTTTTATGATTATTATAGGTCTTTTGCATACTTGGTGTTACAAAGCTGATTGATATTACTTCACTCATGAGGAGAGCACTTAATTCCCTAAGAAATAATGTTTAAAAACACAGTGTGTATTTTTAAAAGCCTTCCTTTATTTTACAATGTACTAAATTACCCTTAAGGTAAATGAATCTTTTTTTTTTTTTCAATTATGGAGAGCCTGTGAATTCTGAAAACAAATGGACCCCTTTGAACCTTACATAATGTTTAAACAATGGCTTTTGGTTTGATATAAAGAACATGAGAATTAGTTTTGGCCTTACTCAAAAAAATGGAATAAAAATGATCAGATAAGAAAGCTTCAACAACATGGTCATGATGTGAATGTTTATGAAGAAACATACCTAAGAGATGACTATTTAATAATAAATAATTTATACTAAAAGTCCCTCTATCTGTAGGAGGAATAGCTAAATAAATTCAGTGTCTGTGTTGCTAATGATTACTTAATGGGCAGAGCCTTTTCCACCTAACAGTTTCATATACATTTGGTGACTATAGTGCAGGATTAGGGTATCTTTTAGCGTGCTGACTTATTGCTGTGCCTGAATGGTCAGGCTTAGTAAAAAAGGCTACTGACTCATACATCTATGGTTTATGTGTAATTAGAGCAATGCCAACCAGATGCCCTAGAGATTCTTGAGCCAAGCAAGTTATAGGACAGAAAGCTGAGGCAAAAAAAGTTGAAAGACATCAGAGAGGCCCTGAGGAAGTCACTCCAGTTTCACGAGCACTGACATTTCAGAGTGAACATTTCTAAAATGTATACTTCCTAGGCCATTTGGAGCCAGTACAAAGACGTGGTAGGTTTCAAAACCTCATTCAAAGGGGAGAAAAGATATTTTGCCAATTACATCAAATTTTTACTAGTTTTGCACAGCTTTAATTTAGGCCAGCCGAATGTAACACCACGCTAATCCCATACACCCACTATATTAAAGTCGCTGAATAAAATAATTGCTTCTAAAATATATTAATATAAAATACCAATTTAGCAAACAGCTGAATACCATATTTCTTTTTTCTTCTAGAGTAAGGGTTGCTTTACCACAAACATCTTGGAGGAACATGGGTTCTCCCATCTGCTACAAATTAATGTGAATAGATCCTAGTAGTCATATTGCCTTTTGTCTATTCTGGGTGCATAAAACATACAATCCGAAGTGAAGGTAAATAAGATGCGCTGCCATTCTCTGTATGCTAAGAAGCTCGCTCTGTTAAATAGACTGCAGTGCACCCTGGGAAATGTTGGATCTGTGTCTGCGGTTCTATTTGTTCAAGTAGCTCATCTTGAAAGCCTGCCCAACCTCAGCTGTAGACTTGGAAGATACAAAGCAAGCAATTTGGATTTTCCAAATCATCAGTCCCTGCAAAGGCAGGAAGGAGTCCAGTAATGACAAACACTCCTCTAATTCTTAAGTAACCAAACCCCATGAGGCCGGGATCATCAGAAGAAACTCAGCTTCTTCTGCAAGCTCACTTGAGAGTGTGTGTGTGTGTGTGTGTGTGTGTGTGTGTTGTCGCCATCTCCATAAGGGTGACTGAAGAATGTTTGCTGTCATATCAGCAACATCTGTGCAGATTACTGCCTCTCCAACACAGACTTCCAGATTTTGTGTCACAGCTGCGGTGAAGCTGGCCATTGGCATGGCAGGAGATTCCCCCCACCTCGTGAGCACTGCGTAAAGCTTCCAGTACTGGTGCTTAGAATTCAAAGCCTTTCACAAAGTAAATTTTCACAGGCAATGCCACGATGTATCCAAACAGGTTTAACACCACTGAAAATCTGGTCCATCCTACATGGAGGTATGGAGACATCTGAAATAAAAGCAACCACACATACACACACACACACAAAAAGCATTTTGGGGACCAGTGTAAACTGAGATAATAGGACAAGAAATATTTATTTGGTGGTATTTATATCTATATTTGGAAACTGTAACAGAGATTTGTTAGGTACAATTATTCTATGTCAAAATATGTTAATCATAGGAGAATTTCCACCACCATTTAGTGGGATAACTCAGGATGTTCTTTATTTCTAAGATTTCATAGATGTGACTGGAGTCTGGATTAGTAAGAAAAAAATAGATTTGCCCTACTGCGTGTTAAAACATATATCAAAGGTATGTTAAATTATTTTAAAATAAATGTTTGAATAAGGATATTAATAATGTTTAGGTGTGTTTTGAGAAAATATTTTTAAAAGTCAGCAAAATTTTATTCTGTGTGTGGACTGCATTCAAATCATTATTCATCGTGAACCCAGAGAATATGAAACAAACAAACAAGTTTTCTCTATTCTATTATTTTTACTCTTCCCTTATTTAAGAACTGTGCTTGGATTTGCATAAAATGAATAAGAAAAGTGATGGATACACTGAAGAAAAATTTTTACAGCTGAGCTATTAATCAATTCCAAATATGTACACTGACTGTCAGTGCAAAGTATTTTGTTATACGGCAGGTGAGTTTTTAAGAGAAATCAAACATACATCTGGCCCTCAAGCAGTTTAAAGTCTAGATGTAGTAGAAAATAAGCACATAAATTATTATACAGGAAAGGTTCAGAATTTTGAGGATGGCCAATTAATTTTTTTGAAAGATGATAGACTTTACAGTCATAATTAGCGTGTCCAACTCACATTCTGCGACTATCAGCTATGTAATTGTAGGAAAGCTGGTAGGCATTTATCATCAAGAGAATAGCCCTTTCTCTGGTTTTGTGTAAATGCTCTTCTTGTGATTTACCATATACAGCCTTGCAATCTTAGGAAACTTGTGTCTCTAGTCACTGGGGTGGGTGCATGACCTAGCTGGGACAAAAAAGAATAATTTCCCGATATTTTTTTCTCAATTGAATGGATAGGATTCCTTTTTTATAGGCAAGACACCATAAGGATTAGAATCATAGCCACTTAAAAGTCTCAGTTGCAAACGTATAGGGATAGCTAGCATGAACAAAATAAGCCAGTATTTAGAAAGAAGAAATGAGAGAGAATTCTGACAGTATGCAGGTCCCTGGTTACAGTTACTTCTAAGCTAGTTTTCTTCAGCCTTTCACAAATTTTAACAATGTGACCAATTGTCACATTTTCCCCCATTAAGTTTGTTTTAGTTATGTTTCTGTCACATCTACTCAAAGGATTTTGACTAATACAGGCAAGTTACTTATATGTCCTGATTATAATAGGTTATGTTTCATTTTTAATTATTACTTGAATAAAACACACACACACTTATTTTTTAACTTGAAAAAAAAAACCCACTGGCAGAGAGAAAAACAGAACACATGATTCCCAAATAGCTGCTGTGAAACAATCAAATTCAATAGAATAAACAGAAATCGTGTATCAAAATACAGAGGATAATGAGGAAACACAGAGCAAGAAGCCAGAAATTACATAACAAGATGATATTGGTAAGGCCAAACATAAGCATTTTAACTAAATGTTAGTCAGCAAAAATCTAACAGAAAAAAAGCTTAATTTGGGCAAAAATACCAAAATCCCACTACCATATTCTATTCATATTAAAGTCACCTAATATATAAATATAAGATGATTAAAATACATGCATTTATCTCCCTAATGACATGTATTTTTATTGAATGGACTAAGAAATATAAAATTTCTTTTCAAAGAAAAATTTTATATTGGTTATGAGAAGTGGAAAATAATACCATTAATATGTCAGAAACTTCAATTTCTGCAAGAAAAGGTGAGACTGAGGACAAGATCAATTAAACCTCATCTGAGAAGCAAGCACACGTTTTTGTAGTGTGAACCTACTAAGACTTTCAGAGTAGTAAGCAGCACTTTTGTGCTGAGGTAGTTGGAGGACATTCAAAAATGCTCCAGGTTTCACAAAATATAGTAATACTACTCACATAACCCTCTTGAAAAAGTAGGCCAGAAAAAAAATGAAATCATAATTCAGGAAGAAGAATGCCATGGAGTCCCAATGGAGTGGTACCTCAACTACTTGTTACCAAATCCATGCTCCTACTGCTGGCTACATGACAGGCCAATAAATCAAGAGACCAGGTGTCAGGGCAAGGAATAGAGACTTTATTCCAAAAGCCTGTAGACTGAGAAGATGGCAGACTAGTGTATATGTCCCAAAGAACCATCTTACCCAAGTGAGAATTCAGGCTTCTTTTATATTAAAAGGAGAAGGGGGTGTGGCAGGTCTTTGCAAACTTCTTTGTGCCCACAAGACCCCAGAGGGGATGTGATAATCCTTTGTTCTTGCAGCTGTCCATGTAGTTCTGTTCAAGATATTCCTGTGACCCACCAACAAGACAAATGATATTATCTCTTCTGAAACTTTTTATCTCTATATGAATGAAAAGTGCTATACCTTTAAAGGTCAAGCCTGGGAGGCAGAAGTTGAGAAAGGGCTATTATGTTTATTTCAGGCCATAGCAATATTCCTTTACAAAGGTGCAGAGCCAGAATGACTAAGCACAAGCAGCAGAGCACAAAGGTTAGAGCTAAAGAAAGGGATCCAGTATGGAGTCAGATTTGCTCTTCTCTGTTACAAGCTCACAGCAATTCCCCTTTCTCTGCAATGGGCCTGAGACACAGACAGGGTATTCTGAGACTCTTCTCTGTGTTTTGTAATTCTAACCCCTTTGGTCATGTGATAGTCACCTGATTCAATTTAGACAAAATGTAGCATTTGAACTGGAACTATGAAAAGAAAGACTGGTGCCCTCTCTAGTAGCCAAAGGCCCTAAATAGGCTCAGATTTGTTGATGGTATTGGTTTATCCTCTTTAGAGAAAGCCAGTCTTTGGTATTAGAGAATATAGATAATCCAGAAAAAGGATAGAAAAAAGCGAGGGAGTCACACTTTCCTCCAAGTTGCTATAGATATTCACTTGCCTTATGCTGACTAAGGCATAAGCAGCTGGCCCTAGCAGTTACAATAGTTTCTTCTTTGTGCAAGTTTCTTCTTCTTTTTCTTCTTTCCAATTTTATAATTGAAGGCATCATCATCATCCTTCTGGTAATAAGTGCACAAGAAATAGTATAACAAAATCATCCTGTATTGTGTAACAAAGATTTCCGTTCTTTCAGCCTAAGATTTCATACCAAAAATGTGTTCAGTGTACATGGTTGTTTGAAATTCAAGATTTTTCCTTTTACTTTTTGCCCCTTGGCAAGCTAAAGGTGACAGTCCCAGGAAATCTCCTGTATCATAATCATTTCAGCATCAGTTTTCTGGACAAAGGAAAACAGAAAAAAGGGGAAGATAGAAGAGAAAAAAAGGAGAGGAGAAGGAGAAAGTAGCAGAAAATATATAAGAAAAAACTC